>NC_064931.1:432301078-437301078 GCF_023897955.1 Schistocerca gregaria | reverse complement strand
GACCTCAGTAGCCATTAGACATCGTGAGAGAGCAGAATGGGGCACTCCGTGGAACTCACGGACTTCGAACATGGTCAGATGACTGGGTGTCACTTGTGTCATACATCTGTATGTGAGATTTCTGCACTCCTAAACATCCCTAGGTCCACTGTTATAGTGAAGTGGAAACATGAAGGGATATGTACAGCATGAAAGTGTACAGGCCAACCTCGTCAATTGACTGGCAGAGACCGCCAACAGTTGAAGAGGTTCGTAATGTGTAATAGGCAGACATCTACCCAGACCATCACACAGGAATTCCAAACTGCATCAGAATCCACTACAAGTACTACAACAGTTAGGTGGGAGGTGAGAAAACCTGAATTTCATGGTTGAGCAGCTGCTTGTAAGCCACACCTCAGGGTGGTAAAAGCCAAACAATGGCGCGCTTGGTGCAAGGAGCATAAACATTGGATGACTGAACAGGGGAAAAAAAGCTGTGTGGAGTGACGAATCACGGTACACAATGTGGCGACCAGATGGCAAGGTATGAGTACGGTGAATGCCTAGTGAACATCATCTGCCAGTGTGTGTACTGTCAACAGTAAAATTCAGAGGCGGTGATGTGATGGTGTGGTTGTGGTTTTCATGGAAGGGGGCTTGTACCCCTTGTTGTTTTACATGGTACAATCACAGCACAGGCCTACACTGATGTTTTAAGCACCTTCTTGTATCTCACTATTGAAGAGCAATTCGGGCATGGCAATTGCATGTTTCAACACGAGTGGTTACATGACGATAACATCAATGTAGTCGACTAACCTGAACAGAGTCCTGATGTAAATCCTATAGAACACCATTGGGATGTTTTGGAACGCCAACTTCATGCCAGACCTCACCAACCCACATCGCTACCTCTCCTCGGTGCAGCATTTCATGAAGAATGGGCTGCCATTCCCCAAGAAACCTTCCAGCACCTGACTGAATGTTTTAATGTGTGTCTGCGAGAGTGGAAGCTGTCATCAAGGCTAAGGGTGGGCCAACACCACACTGAATTTCAGCACTAATGATGGAGGGCACCATGAACTTTTAAGTCATTTTCAGCCAGGTGTCCAGATACTTTTGATCAGTTTTCAGCCCTGTTTCTGTGACTGTCAAATGCTCAGAGCCTCAGCTACCATCTTTACCAGACAACAAAATAATCCTGAATATAAGAAAACTCCCGCTCCCCCGTTTTTTAAGCAGTTCCTTGAGAAATATTTATTTTAAATGTACTCTGTCTTTTACAACTTTTTATCGATATAAAACATCTTAAGATCTGTCTTAAAATGGTAACACCTACTGCAATCAGTTGCGGCATTTTGTCAGATTATTTGACACTGACACGCAAGTAGTTTTTCATCATAAGTGATAGGAAGTCCCCGAGCTACTGCTTTTCTGCATCGTAATGTTATTTTGAAACAATTGAACGATATTGACTGACAACAACTACTTGCTTGTTAACTTTGCGCAGTGCACAGTTCTGCACGGGGCAAATAGCAATGTAAAATTAAACTTGACTGACCAACTTAAATAAAGCGACTCGACGATTGGGAATTCCCCTGTATTTGTCAGCAGTGTTGTGATGTTTGTTTTGTTTGTAGTTGTTTCTGCCTGTCTTCTGAGATATTGTTTGATTAAATCGTTGTTTGCCTGTTTTGTTGTGTGTTGGCAACTATTTTTGGGGTAAAAACAAATACTGAATTATAATATAAAATGTCAATGATCATATCCTAGTGGATCCACAAAACGGAAAAAATCTGTACATCAGTGGGAAGTAACTGAAAAGTTACCAAAATTAACAGCATATTTTACTACTACTACTGGAGCAACTTCTGTAAGCAGCAATCAAATAATGAATCTTCCACATGATGAGTCATGTTGATCACAAATTGCAAGATTTTCTGAATGTTCATGTTCTTCACCAATTTCAGATTTCTGCCAATTTAGCAAAATAGACTGAATCAGAAAGTGACCGTCCCTATGACGAAAGTGCAATAATTTCGGTGACACTGACAACTGTGTCAGATGAACAACAGTTTTCCAACACAGGAGAAATATCGCACAATCCCGCTGATAATTTTCATGAAAATTTTACAGAAAGAAATGGTGAAATTTTGATTCTTAAGGGTTCTGTATATTTTCAAAATAAAGATTCTGACTTCTGTGAGGCATCCAGAACCTAAAAACACAGTCATAAATCAGTAACTACGTATTTCCACAAACCATTATTTGTTTGAAAATTAAAGAACAACAAAAGCATTGAAAGAAAATGGTTGTTGTACTCGCCTTCCAAAAACTCTGCATTTTGTTTTTCACGCTGCTTATTTAACCCTTCTGATGTAAAACTATACTCTTCAAGTGGATTTAATGATTGAAAGCACTTTAATCACATAATCTTAACACATGAAAGTAGCCCATGATGTAGGCTATCTACACTCCTGGAAATGGAAAAAAGAACACATTGACACCGGTGTGTCAGACCCACCATACTTGCTTCGGACACTGCGAGAGGGCTGTACAAGCAATGATCACACGCACGGCACAGCGGACACACCAGAAACCGCGGTGTTGGCCGTCGAATGGAGCTAGCTGCGCAGCATTTGTGCACTGCCGCCGTCAGTGTCAGCCAGTTTGCCGTGGCATACGGAGCTCCATCGCAGTCTTTAACACTGGTAGCATGCCGCGACAGCGTGGACGTGAACGGTATGTGCAGTTGACGGACTTTGAGCGAGGGCGTATAGTGGGCATGCGGGAGGCCGGGTGGATGTACCGCCAAATTGCTCAACACGTGGGGCGTGAGGTCTCCACAGTACATCGATGTTGTCGCCAGTGGTCGGCGGAAGGTGCACGTGCCCGTCGACCTGGGACCGGACCGCAGCGACGCACGGATGCACGCCAAGACCGTAAGATCCTACGCAGTGCCGTAGGGGACTGCACCGCCAATTCCCAGGAAATTAGGGACACTGTTGCTCCTGGGGTATCGGCAAGGACCATTCGCAACCGTCTCCATGAAGCTGGGCTACGGTCCCGCACACCGTTAGGCCGTCTTCCGCTCACGCCCCAACATCGTGCAGCCCGCCTCCAATGGTGTCGCGACAGGCGTGAATGGAGGGACGAATGGAGATGTGTCATCTTCAGCGATGAGAGTCGCTTCTGCCTTGGTGCCAATGATGGTCGTATGCGTGTTTGGCACCGTGCAGGTGAGCGCCACAATCAGGACTGCATACGACTGAGGCACACAGGGCCAACACCCGGCATCATGGTGTGGGGAGCTATCTCCTACACTGGCCGTACACCTCTGGTGATCGTCGAGGGGACACTGAATAGTGCACGGTGCATCCAAACCATCATCGAACCCATCGTTCTACCATTGCTAGACCGGCAAGGGAACTTGCTGTTCCAACAGGACAATGCACGTCCGCATGTATCCCGTGCCACCCAACGTGCTCTAGAAGGTGTAAGTCAACTACCCTGGCCAGCAAGATCTCCGGATCTGTCCCCCATTGAGCATGTTTGGGACTGGATGAAGTGTCGTCTCACGCGGTCTGCACGTCCAGCACGAATGCTGGTCCAACTGAGGTGCCAGGTGGAAGTGGCATGGTAAGCCGTTCCACAGGACTACATCCAGCATCTCTACGATCGTCTCCATGGGAGAATAGCAGCCTGCATTGCTGCGATAGGTGGATATACACTGTACTAGTGCCGACATTGTGCATGCTCTGTTGCCTGTGTCAATGTGCCTGTGGTTCTGTCAGTGTGATGATGTGATGCATCTGACCCCAGGAATGTGTCAATAAAGTTTCCCCTTAATGGGACACTGAATTCACGGTGTTCTTATTTCAATTTCCAGGAGTGTATGATGACTTATCTGGCACGAGGTAAAGCAGTTAGTAGAATAGATATAGACTTATTACCTCAAAATCAAAAAGAAGTGGATTCTGGAGAAATGTACTTAAATGGATTGTAGCTGTTGTAAAATTTTTGACATTGAAAGAGCTTCCATTTCATGGTGACAATGAAATCCTATGATCTCCCAACAATGGAAATTATTTGGGATTTGTGGAATTATTGAGTGAATTCGAGCCATTTCTTGCAGATCACTTACAAAAATTTGGGATTCCTGGAAAAGGTAACACTTATTACTTCTTAGCAAATATCTGTAATGAGTTTATTGACATATTGGGAAAACAGGTCCTACAAAAGTTATAAATGAAGTTAAATTAGCAAAATACACCCCTGCTCATAAATTAAGGATAATGCTGATACATGGTGAAACAACACTCTGGTGGGCTGTTGTAAAATTTTTGACATTGAAAGAGCTTCCATTTCATGGTGACAATGAAATCCTATGATCTCCCAACAATGGAAATTATTTGGGATTTGTGGAATTATTGAGTGAATTCGAGCCATTTCTTGCAGATCACTTACAAAAATTTGGGATTCCTGGAAAAGGTAACACTTATTACTTCTTAGCAAATATCTGTAATGAGTTTATTGACATATTGGGAAAACAGGTCCTACAAAAGTTATAAATGAAGTTAAATTAGCAAAATACACCCCTGCTCATAAATTAAGGATAATGCTGATACATGGTGAAACAACACTCTGGTGGGCAGTTTGCAGGTTTAAACCACCTCATGGTATGACCATGCGGTGCATTTGACCTGGAGCCATCGCACGGTGGCACTGGCAGCAGTCCACATACGCAGAGGTGCATTGGCGCATGTAAGCGAGTAAGTGTGCAGAAGTTTTCAGACATGCTAATGGTGACGGTGTGTTGAAAATGGCTCAAAGAACACATTTTGATGACGTTATGAGGGGTAGAATACTAGGGCAATTGGAGGCTGGTCTAACACAGCAGGTCGTAGCATGGGCCCTCCGTATGCCCCAAAGTTTGACCTCAAGATTATGGCAACAATTCCAGCAGACAGTAAACATGTCCACACACTACGGACGGGACGTCCACAGTGTACAACACCACAAGAAGACCGATATCTCACCATCAGCGCCCCTAGACAGCCACGTAGTACTGCAGGTAGCCTTGCTCGGGACCTTACCGCAGTCACTGGAACAGTTGTCTCCACACAAGCAATCTATAGATGACTGAACAGACATGGTTTATTCATCCGGAGACCTGCAAGGTGCATTCCACTGACCCCTGGTCACAGGAGATCCCGTAAAGCCTGGTGTTAACAACACAGTATGTGGTCATTGGAACAGTGGTCCCAGGTTATGTTCACGGACAAGGCCAGGTATAGTCTGATCAGTGATTATCGCCAGGTTTTCATCGGGTGTGAACCAAGAACCAGATACCAACCCCTTAACGTCCTTGAAAGGGACCTGTATTGAGGTCGTGGTTCGATGGTGTGGGGTGGGATTATGATTGGTGCACGTACACCCCACCCTGCATGTCTTTGACAGAGGAACTGTAACAGGTCTGGTGTATCAGGACATCATTTTGCACCAGCATGTCCGCCTGTTCAGGGGTGCAGTGGGTCCCACCTTCCTCCTGCTGGATGATAACACACACCTCCCCCCCCCCCCCCCCCCCCTCCCCCGAGCTGCCATGGTGCAGGAATCCCTTGAAACAGAAGATATCAGGCAAATGGAGTGGCCTGCCTGTTCTCCAGACCTAAAACCCATCAAGCACATTTGGGATGCTCTCGGTCAACGTATCGCTGCATTTCTTCAAACCCCTATGACACTTCAGGAGCTCCGACAGGCACTGGTAAGAGACTGGGAGGCCATATCCCAGCAGCTGATCCAGAGTATGCCAATCTATTGCGCGGCCTGCGCACGTGTGCATGGAGATCATATCCCATATTGATGTTGGGGTACATGCGCTGGGAACAGTGGCGTTTTGTAGCGCATGTGTTTCGGGATGGTTTTCTCAACTTATCACCAATATCGTGGACTTTTTCCGTTAGTGTTCGTAGTACGCCAATCTGCCTCATGTTGAACAACTACCTTTTATAATTCAATATGTAAAACATTGTGTTCCTGTTGAAATGTTCCTGAAATTTATATCTATTAAAGACCATAAATCTGAGTATTTAGGGGAAACCCTCTTGAATTGTGTAGAGAATCATGATATTCCATATAAGATTTCAGAGGACAAAGCTACAACAATGCTTCAAATATGATGGGGAAATATACTGGTCTACAAGCAAGAATCAAGGAGAAAATTGAATTTGCTACCTTTGTACCATGTGCGAGAATTCACTAAACTTGGTAAGTGTCCAAACTGCTGGGTGAGTATCAAAGGCAACAAAGTTTTTTGAGATGGTTCAGGAAGTGTCTAACTCTTTGTCAGGTTCTACCCATCAATGGAATATATTGACAGGACATTTATGTTCAAAAAAAGTTGTTAAAATTCTTTCACAAACCAGATGGTCAACCTGAGTTAATGCAGAAAGCACCTTGCATGAAGGTCATACACATGAAGGTCATACACAAATTATAGAAACTTTGATGTCCATTGCAGAAGATGCAGAATAGGCAAGAGAAACTAGAGACGAAGCCCTCAGTCTCTCGAGAAAAATGGGAAAGCTAAAATTTATTATACTAATGAAAATTTGGAACTCTATATTGGAAAGAATAGACAAAACAAGTAATTATCATCATAAAGAAACAATAACATTGTATATTGCAACTAATCTGTTCACTTCACTTAATGATTTTATCATTCACCTCAGCGACAAATTTGATGACTTCGCATCACCCACCACAGAAAGAAACCTAGAATCTGATTACAAGGACCTATCTACAAAAAACAGACGCTCACACCATAGTTTTTTTGATGGCTCTGCACTGTCAGTCCAACTGAAAGTAAAAGAGAAATTCAAAGTGTAAACCTTTCTTCCCATAACTGATATCCTGGGTGTTCATCTAAAACAGCAATTAAGTTCACATGAGAATATCGGTCAACATTTTGGTTTATTTTGTTGCTTGAAAACTCTGGATTCCACACAGCTCAGACGAAGTTGCAAAGAATTTGCTGAAATTTATTACGAAGACGTTAATGAGCAAAAGTTGGAAACGGAATGTCTGCTTCAACAGAATACTTGAAAATTGTTCATAGTAAAAATGAGGGAACTAATAGTGTATTGGAAATATATAACCTTTTGAAAGAAAACAAAATTGAACACACATTTCCAAATGTAGAAATCGCATTGAGAATCTTTTTAAGCATGGTGGTAACCAACTGCAGTTCAGAACTCTCCTCCTCCAAATTGGAAAGAATAAAAAATGAATTAAGAAGTACAATGCTTCAAGAGAGACTAACCAGTTTATTGTCGATGTCCATAGAATGTTATATACTCAAAGATAGAGATTTTGAAGAAGTGCTTAATGATTTTGCCTATCTCAAATCTAGAAGGGTACCTCTTCCATCAACATTGATTTTTAAGCACTAACCTGTGAATGCTAAAAGAGGTTACTTTTGTGGATTATACTGTATTACCTATTCATTTAATGTGACTGTAAAGAAATAAAAATATATCTAGAGCCTTGCTTATCTACTTTCTTTGTCTATTCTAACAAAATAGTGCTCTATCAAGGTCACAGGGTTCCCATTATTCTACAGTGCCCAGGGCCTCCAATAGGTTAAAGACGTCCCTGCATACACTGAGAAATATATAAGCAATATCAATGGAATACAACGTACATACAGCAGAACTTGCACCTATCAAAATCTCATTGATACTAAGTATCACATCTAAGATAATTTCAAGAAGCATAAGTGAAAATTAGCTTAAGTGTGGTCATGACCATATAAGGAAAGCAGCTCCACTAAATGGTGTAATGTGCAAACGTGGCATTGTCTCACAACAAATACATATTTTGCATTTACAAAAATAATAAGTGTATATTTTATAATCACATATGCACACTAGCACATACGTGTATATTTAATGTCTTATTTATATTTTTATTTAAAGTACCGAAGACACTACCTGAAATAAAACTTTTGTTATAAGACTATTTTGTGTGCTTTGGCTGCATGTATAGCTGTTTTAACATTATTCATATTTTTTAAATTTTTTTGTACTGCACACAAAAAAATTGTATAACAAAATTCTTTATTTTTTGCACTTTAAATAAAACTATAAATGCAACATCACATGTACACTTCTATGCTAGAACGCTTATGCGACTGTAAAACATACACTTATTTCTTTGGAAATGCAAAAATAATACATATTCGCAGCACAACAGGGCAATTTTGGAATGTTGGTGCCATTTATTATGTAATTTGCACGAAAAGTAATCATTGTATTCAGATGGTATTGTTCATGTTCCTCACTGTATGCTACACCTTTTTCATATAGAACTTCAGAAAATGACTTAATGCCAAAATGCATAAGGATTAATGAAAGATAACAGAGAACTGTGGAGAAGACAGAAGTACAGTACTACCCTACTTTTAAGTTCCCGGAATTAACATTTTTTATCGTTCGCGTCAAATTTCCTACCTCCACAATGTTAATTTGTACCTGATTTTGCATGAATATACTGTCACATAGAAGAAGGTGTAATTAGATGAATGACGAGTACTAACTTCACTTAAGGAAGGTTTATTCAGCACGTGCACATACAAGAGTGTGGAGCGAACTGCCTCCAGCCAGAACACATACAGTATATATACAGCTACAGAACATTCCAGTAAAATGATTCTTGACATTTGTGGATACTTCTAGAATGTACTTGAAGTGAATATAGAAATTAAAATTGTACAGTCCAGGTGAGTTTTGAACTCATGACCTTCCATGCAACAGTTTAGTATCACAACCACTACACCACAGTGCTACTCAGCTTCTTCTGCGACATTGTTCACTCCTTAAGCGAACAGCGTCTCGGTGTTACGTCCTCCTAGTCCGGGAATGAGTCATCGGTCCTGCATACTCCGACTCCCCATGACTGATGCTCACCCTGGTGGCGATCTTCTTGGAACTTCTTTTACCGCTATGCTCTTCATCACATTTCCGCTTGTGGCCTGTCGCTGAAGATTCGAATTTACCCTGGGTGGCAGGATACTTGTACGGCTTCATTCGAATGACATGGATTGTAACTCTTATCTTTCATCATCTAGCGTCGGGGTCAAAATCTTTAACTTCATAAGTAATAGCAGACAACTGTCTTACAATGTTATAAGGTCCAAAGTAGCTCCTGAGGAGCTTCTCAGAGAGACTAACCTTCCAAACAGGAGTAAAGATCCGGATGAGGTCACAAGGCTGGTAGATAACTGGGCGGTGGCTCATGTCATACCTTTGGCGATCGTTTTCTTGAGCCTGCAGTGTGCGGAGTTTAGGTAACTGCCGAGCTTCCTCAGCTCTGGTTAACACCTGGCCAATGTAGTCATCGTCCACATCATCAGGATGTAACGGGAACACAGTGTCCATTGTCGTAGTCGCATGCCCATGCACCAGGAAAAATGGCGTAAATCCTGTGGTATCTTGTTTGGCAGTGTTGTAGGCAAACGTCATGAAAGGTAGCATCTCATCCCAGTTGCTCTGCTCAACATTGATGAACATTGATAGCATGTCGGCCAAGGTCTTATTAAGGCATTCAGTAAGCCTGTTAGTTTGTGGATGGTTGGCAGTCACCATGTGATGAGTAATGTTGCAGGGACAGTTTATCTCTGCCACAAGATTTGATTGAAAAACTTTCCCTTGATCCGTAATTAATGATCTTGAGGCACCATGTTTAAATATAATGTCTTCCTTGATGAATTTAGCTACCTCGGACGCTTCAGCTGTTTTCATGGCTTTTTTAAAGGCAGACCATGTCAGATAATCAGTGCAAACAATAATCCATCTGTTACCACTAGCAGACATTGGAAATTGTCAGAGGAGGTCAATCGCAACATGGTGGAAAGGCATTTTGGCTGGTGGAATTGGTATGAATCGGCCAGGTGGTTTCTGAGGAACTGCCTTTCTAGTCAGGCACACTCTACAGTGTGACACATAGTGACAGACACTCCTAAATAAATCTGTCCAGAAGAATCTCCCGCAGATTCTATCGTGGGTCTTAATAAACCCTAAATGTCTGGCCTCAGGTGTGTCATGGAATTTCTGTAGAGAATCCAGGTGCATGTGTTTACGAATCACAGGCAGCCACTTCTTTCCAAAAGGATCAAATTTTTCCTTTCAAAGTGCTCCATTAACTACCTTAAATTGTTCTTTCACATACTCTGACCGATTTAATGCAAGCATAATTTGAGATATCTTGGTGTCCTTTTTTTGCTCAGTAGAGAGATCCTGGAGTGCAGTGAGACAGTCACTATCTAAATCAAAGTCTTGATGGTCTTGTGCAGGGTTTCTTGAGAGACAGTCAACATCTCTGTGTTTTCTTCCAGTTTTGTACACCACAGTAATGTCATACTCTTGAAGATGTAGTGCCCATCTGGCGAGTCATCCTGTTGGATCCTTAAGACCTGTCAGCCAACAAACTGAATGATGGTCTGTAACAACTGTGAATGGCCTTCCATAGAGATACTGTTGAAATTTGCACATGGCCCAGATAACAGCAAGACATTCTCATTCTGGAGTTGAGTAGTTTCTCTCAGCTTTTGTAAGTTTCCTAGAAGCATAGGCTATAACCTCTTTTCCATCTGAAATTTGCACCAGAACAGCTCCGATCCCATACCCACTGGCATATGTGTGTAGCTCTGTAGGTGCTCTCTCATCATACACACCAAGTACAGGGTCAGTCAGAGCTTTTCACAGCACACTGAAAGAATCTAGATGAATTTAGCATCAGCTTTTAACAACTCTTGGAGTGGCCTGGCTTTGATACAAAAGTCTTCGATAAAACGGTGGTAATAAGAACATAATCTGAGGAAGGTTCTCACATCTCTAATACTTTTATGAATAGGAAATTCCTTTACAGATCTCACCTTTTCTGAGTAACCACACAACTTCGTTTGACACAAGGTGTCTAAGTATTTTTATTTCTTTTGCTCCAAAGAGACACTTTCTTGGATTAAGTTTCAGATCACCTTGTTGGAGACACTTAAGAACGGCCCTCAGTCTTTTTATGCGTTCATCAAATGTCTCTGAGAACACTATATTGTCATCTAAATAACAAAGACACATTGTCCACTTCAGGTGAAGTATAAGATTATCCATCATCCGTTCAAAAGTTGCTGGTGCATTACCAAACCAAACTGCATTACCTTAAACTCATACAGGCCCTCAAGGGTGATGATGCAGTTTTCTCACGATCAGCCTCACCTAATTCAATTTGCCAGTCTCCCGAGTACTTGAAAAGGTTGAGAAAAACTTAGCCTCCTTCAGACAATCTAGTGTATCGTCAATTCGTGGAAGAGGGTAAACGTCCTTTTTAGTTATCTTATTAAGCTTCCTGTAATCGAAAAAAAAGTGCCAACTGCCATCCTTCTTCCTGACGAGGACTCTTGGTGATGACCATGGGCTCTGCGAAGGGTAAATGATGTCATTCTTCATCATTTTCTGTACCTCGTCGCGAATTATTCGATGTTCAGTTGCTGATACACGGTATGCTCTTTGGCTTATTGGTTGATGGTCTCCTGTGCTAATCCGGTGCTTCACCGTCAATCTGTCTAATTTGCTGGTCACCTGTGGATTGAAGCATTCAGAGAACCCTTGAAGAATCGCAAATAGCTTCTTCTGTTGCTCCTTAGTGAGATCTAGTGATAGTCAAGCTAGAAGATCTTGTCTCATAGTGGTAGCACTAATTTCACCCACAGACTCGGCATGGAAGGCTTCTATGACACTCAGCTGTTCTTCAATGAACAGCTCAGCGTTTGCTACACACATGCGTCTTGGAAGAATCTGTGGTTCTTGGTGACAGTTAACTATCCACAATTCGCCGAATCCATTCTTAAACGAGATGACAGAGGCTGGGTGACCAAGTTATTCTTCAGTGGTATGCTTCTCTTACATTCCACTACAAGATCCATGGGTTTATGCGTGGCATGACATGTGACAGTTACCTTTCTAGTGCTGACTGCAGGAATGACCACTTCATCCAGCACACAGTCTCCATACACTCAGATGCACATCTTCCTGTCCACAGAATCTCATCTCGCCTTGCATAATCTTCGAGCGACCACAATCTATAATTGCCTGAGAATCTTTCAGAAATTCCCATCTGAGAATGACGTCATGACTACACTCTTGTAAGACAATGAATTCTGAGGGCTGTGTATGGCCACTTATACCCACACGAATGGTGTATCTTCCTGTAGGTTCTACATAGTTCCCATTATACACCTTCAGCATAGATATTTTGTTCTCAACGAATACAGTTTTCTGCAATTGGCGACTGTACTTCTCCGAAATGACTGAATATGATGCTTCAGAGTCCACAGGAACTTGGGCTTGTCGGCCATTGATGAGGATATTGACGTAGTTTCCTTTCATCTTTGTAGTGATCGGCGGTGGACGATTTTTCTCTTCGGCGGCCACACCTCCAAGGTAGGTTGCACCCTTTAGTTTTCCAAATTGTGGCGGCTAGGTGATCGGCTGAAGCTTGCAAAGGGCAACCGAGACCTGGATTGGCGTGTTTGGGAGAGTCCTCTTCAGCAGCTAGCTTGCAGCGATGTTGACCTATGTCGTCCTGCACCCACATCATCTTATTCATCTTCGTCATCCCAGAGTTGGTGTCTTCTGGACGGGCGTCATCAAATATCCATCGCCTTTCTCGACAATAACGCACCACATGTCCTGGGTCTCGACTGTTTCACCGTTTTAAAGGAAAATGAAGGATGAGAGGTTGGGTTCAATGTCTGTTCCACTTCCTCCCTTATGACCTCTCGAAGTGTCTCGGTTTTTGCTCGCTGTGAAATCCAAGTGCCTTCTGAACTTCAACACTTGTGAAATCAGTTGCTTCCTCCATCACAGACATCGATACAATGTTTGGAATCCATTCAAACTTCTTCCATGTAATTTTTTTTTGATGCATTGTCTCAGTATACTGGCACCATTTTATGAAGTCGTCTGCTGTTGGAACCTCCTTCAGGAGTAGGGCTTGATACACATCCTCAGCAACACCTTTCATGAGATATGCAACCTTATCTTCCTCCTACATTCTAGGATCCACTATTTTACACAGCTCCAAGACATCTTGAATATAGGATGCTGAGTTTCTCCTGGATGCTGTGCCCTGCATCTTTAATTTATCTTCAGCCTTGCACTTCTGTCGTCGTGTGTCTCCGAAATACTTGCGCAGTTCCACCTGGAATACTTCCCAGTTTGTGAACTTCTCCTCGTTGTTCTCATACCATTGCTTGGCAGTGCCCTCCAAGTGAAAAATACGTTAGCCAAACACATGGTGTCATCCCATTTGTTAAATTTGGCTATATGCTCATATACCTTCAGCCACTTGTTTGGATCCTGGCCATCGCCACCAGAGAACCCGGAACGATGTCTCATGTGGTGGCACACAGTTGCTGTCATCGTAATGTCCTCTTCTTCTTCTGTCTCTGATAGATTGCGATCTGTTGAATATGGCTTGAACTTTGGTTTCTCGCCACATAATCGGTAGTTCTGTCGTGGCCAGATGGGAGCCACTGTGTCGTCGATAATGTGCGCTATCACAAGTTCCAATACCCAGTGACTCCACAAGAATAACATCACGTAGAAGAAGGTGCAATTAGATGAATGACGAACACTAACTTCACTTAACAAAGGTTTATTCAGCACTTGCACATACAAGAGCGCAGAGTAAACTCCCTCTGGCCAGAACACATGAAGTATACATACAGCTACAGAACATTCCAGTACAATGATTCTTGACATTTGTGGATACTTCTAGAATGTACTTGACCGAATATAGAAATTAAAATTGTACAGTCCAGGTGAGTTTTGGACTCATGACCTTCCACGTAACAGTTTATTATCATAACCACTACACTACGGTGCTACTCAGCTTCTTCTGCGACAATATTTATAATTTTCCCACAATTTATGCATCGCGGAAAAACGTTTGTGGAGAAAAAAAAATGACATTGGCATGATGGTCGTCCCATGTTACTCGGCAGATTTGAACTGGTAAATGTGTAAAAGTTGGAACAATTCATGCTGTATCTCCTGTTGCTGCCAAGCTGCACTTGGTATGGTGGTTGATGGGACTAACTAGGTTTGTTCGAATAAAGATTCATGACCAATCACAATGATTTTCAAACTGTATCTACTGTGCAAACGCAGTTTCGTGATTGTTGTGATCATCTTCACACCTTTGTCATATCACATTTAGCATGTTTTGGTGTTTGTCCACTTGTAGCGCTAGTTGACACCATCATTCACTTTGCATTGCTCAAATGTTTTCAGCTTAAACACAATGCTGGTTATATATCATCCTGAACAAACTGTGTTTCGAGAATTTATTCTCGTTGTCAAGTGCAATATTTAGGTATGTATTTTTTATCATATTACACAAACAATGAGAGTGATTATGCGTGTGTGTGTGTGTGTGTGTGTGTGTGTGTGTGTGTGTGTGTGTGTGTGTGTGTGTTTTTCCACATAACTGAGGAGGCACAGTACCCAATAACCTCAAAAAGACACCTACAGTGTAAGAGACACAGAATAACACGTGTTCAAACACCACACAAAATGTATATGTACATATTTGCACTTGACATTGATAAAAAATTCTCAAAACGTGTCATGCTAAGCATGAAAAAATACATAACTAGTACAGTATTTTATTATTTAAATAATGAACGACAGACACAGGCTTTCCAAAACCTATGAAATTGAGTCAAACATTCCTGCTTCCCAGACAGTTATCAGTTCCAGTTACCTCAGCTGTTTTTATTAGATAATAGTCCTTTATTAGATAATAAACATGTCGTTGACACGTTGTTTTATGCCTGTTATGTACATATATCATACATACAGTGCAAAAATGCAAGCGGGTATCCTAAATGTAACTTTTACAGCTTAAAATGTTATTTCCCACATTTTGCACAATTTTTTTGAAGACCCTTGAAAAATGTTAGAGCTGGGTTTCACTGTATTATATAAGTGCAGAATATGACTGCGATATGTCACAAATGTTTTACATAGTACATATCTAACTTAAAATCAGTTTCATGTTGTCGGCTGCAAACTCATATATTCATGTTTCTCAACAGAGTCATGGCATTTGAATCCATTATCGATGACTACAATTTACTGTTGTTACAGCATTAAGCAAACTGAATAACCATAATATGTTATCCTCGCAGCTCTATATTGCTGAATTGGAAGAAATCTGACCACTTCAAGTTAACAGCACACTACACCATTTGTTGCCAATTTTGAAAATCAACTGTGCTTTCAAACATTAGCTGATTTAGTGCCACTGCTCAACCTTTTGTTTCATTATGCTGTGTTTTGGGTGTTCTGTGTGAACATATTTATATTAGAATTAATTTGCCTACTGTAGAAATATATACAGTTGCAGATTATTTGTCCATTTTTAAAGTCAATTCAGTTCTGACTACATTTAGATTCAGGTGAACTACAGTTCAAGTGTACTAAAAAAAGCAGAGAGAGAGAGAGAGAGAGAGAGAGAGAGAGAGAGAGAGAGAGAGAGAGAGAGAAAGAGGCAAGGAAGGGACACAGGATGCAGTCCCATAGTTGGCAGCATGATAAAATTTGCTGACTGCTCACCACTATCCTCCCCATATTTGGCCAACCTGGTGCCACTGCACTCCATCCTACACTTCTAAAATCGTCAAATACATCTGCAAGCTATCTCAGCTACCAAAACTTCACCTCTGTATGTAAGACAACCCCTACATTAAGGTATTATGTAATGTAACAACAACAATTTCCGCAACAATCAAAGTTTATTTATCTGCAAATTTAAGACACCCTATATTTTTTGAATGATGAAAATGAGAAGAACCTCGCCTTATAGTGGGTAAATATGATGTGTGGTGATGTAAATAAAAAAAAGTGATCTTCAGTAAAAACTGAAATGCTATGACAAATGGCAAAATTAATCTTTCCAGAGTGAAAATACATGAAGATATTTTTCCTCCGATATGAAGGCTGCACAGAGAAATTTTACTGAAATATCTTCACACATGAAATGCACCTGAGTGTTAAAACACTACATCCAAATGCAAAAGTTAACAACTGCACGGATTCTGTATCACCGTAACTTTTGACACACAAATTTTTAGTAACAGATATACCACAAAAATTATACTCTTGTCAATAATGAAGACAGGATTTACAAAATGAATATACTTAAAACGTTTTATTGAAGCCTTGTTTACAAATATTTTGATTACCTTTGTCGGAGGGCTGTATGCAATTTCAGATGAAGATTTCTTTAATGCAGAGACTGTGTCTGGATCCACTTCCTTTGTACGAATGCCTATGGCTTTCAGAATTGCATCAAGTTTGTCTGGATAGTCTCTGTGCCCTGAAAAAATTAATGTCATTAAAACATTTCTAGTAGAAATACCCATATTTTGCAACACAGGTAAACACATGAAAGTAGAAATGGGGTGTACTGGAGGTAGATACGAACAACAGTAACTTTTACGTGACAGTATTCATTAGAAGAGAAAATACATATCTCGATGGAATAATTCCTATGCTGTTTAATGGCAAAAGTATTAAATCATGTCAAGATATGTTTATATTAAGAGGATTTTTCATCACTATTTGTAATCCAGGATGAGATTTTCACTCTGCAGTGGAGTGTGCACTGATATGAAACTTCCTGGCAGATTAAAACTGTGTGCCGGACCAAGGTCCCGAGTTCGAGTCTCAGTCCGGCACACAGTTTTAATCTGCCAGAAAGTTTCACTATTTGGAAGATTTTACTTTGTTACTGAGTGAAGATAATGCAAATTAGTAACAATATTATGGCATCATCACAATATGTAACTCACAACAGTTCTCAGAAGCCATTACAAATCAAAATCAAGTCTGTACGAAGTTACAAAGCCAGCCCATCCATAATGTGAGTATAGGGATTTTCTACTGCTCTACTCCAACCACAGTGTATCTTTATATAGTATGGCATGTCAAATTATTAATAGATCTGTAGCATTAGAGCAATGTTCTCATCAGCAAAGACTTTATATACATTAATTGATTTACTCTGATTAGCCAGAAAATTATGACCACCAACCTCGTATCGATATAAACACAAACAGGTAATAGCTGTGTTACCCGGCGAGAAATGAATGCTGATCAGACATTTGCTCGGGGCAAACCAAGTGAGGTGGCGCAGTGGTTAGCACACTGTACTCGTATTTGGGAGGACGACGGTTCAATCCCGTCTCCGGCCATCCTGATTTAGGTTTTCCGTGATTTCCCTAAATCGTTTCAGGCAAATGCCGGGATGGTTCCTTTGAAAGGGCACGGCCGATTTCCTTCCCAATCGTTCCCTAAACAGAGCTTGCGCTCCGTCTCTAATGACCTCATTGTCGACGGGACGTTAAACACTAACCACCACCACCACCACCACCACCACATTTGCGTGGTGCAAGTAGTATCAGTGAGCATTCTGTACATATGTAGAATGAAGGAGGTGTATTATGTATCTGAGTTTGACTGATGGCAGAGTGTGATGACCCAGAGGCTCAGCAGAAGCATTTCAGAAACTGCAAGATTTGTTAGGTGTTCGAGGAGTGGCAAAACAAAGGTGAAACAATGTCCAGACGTTGCGGCATTGTGCAGCCAACCCTTGTTACACATGTCGGATGTCATAGGCTGGGCAGACATGTAAAACAGGACAGGTGGTGAACTGTGGTGGAACTAACATCAGACTTTAATGCTGGGCCAAGTACAAGTGTGCCTGAACACACAGTGCACTGAACACTCCTAATGATGGGCCTCCATAGTCGATGGCCCAAGCATGTGCCAATGTTAACACCATGACATTGGCAACTACGACTGAAATGGGCCTGTGACCATCACTGGATGTTTGTGCAGTGCAGAGTGTTGCACAGTCTGATGAATCCCTATTTCTTCTTCATCATTCCGATGGGAGATCATGATTTTGTCATCCATGCAGGCATTCATGGCTCCGGCAGAGCTCATGCAAGGCACCATGATGATCACGGAGTATCGTACACTGGTTACAGACTACGTACACCCCTTCATGATGATCATATACCTGACAGCAGCAACAACTTTCAACAAGATATTGCGCCCTGTCAAACGCCAGGAGTGGGACAGAGTGGTTCGAGGAACACAGTGGCAATTTCCAATTGCTGTGCTGGCCTCCCAACTCACCAGATCTGAACCAAATCAAACACATCTGGGATGTGACTCAAAGTGGCATCTAGCTCATTGCCCACCTCCTTCAAATGTATGGGAATTAGGTGACGTGTGCAAATGTGGTGCCAACTCTCTCCTTCCATGCTACAGAGTGTCGCCACTGTTATCCACGCCAAAGATGGACGTACCAGATATTAGGTAGGTGGTCATAATGTACTGGCTGATCTGTGAAAACTTAAATATTAGGAGGAGGAATCTATGTAAGGGTCTGAAATAACAATGATTCACGTTTCCAGATATGGTGGAGAAGCAAAAAATGGAGAGACATAAGAAATAGCCTCACTTCATAAACACCTCAGCCAAATCCTATAAATATACAACAGAAGGTAGTAGCACTTTCCAGTCACACTATGGGAGATTGCATTTACATTTACAAAAATATTCAAGTGTAATACACCTACCCACCCCACCAGCCTCACACACTCCAATCCCACACCAAGTTCGATATAGGTAATGAATTGCTTTAGCATGGTGTGTCATGTACATTTTAACAGCAGTGACAAAGTTTGTACAGGATAATAAGCAGAAATGTCTCTTGGCAATGGTTCTACTGTCTCTACGGGTGTGTCATTACAGTCATGAACTTTTAACTAAACTTACAGATATTTAAAAAGATAAAAAAGTGGTATCTAATTAAGTGAACATGCTTGTCAAGGAATAGAGCCTCTTTTTCTGAGTCACCTTTGACTGAAGTCATCAGTAATATGTACAGAGAGTGATGTCAACTTCGATAAAGTTAAGCCTTTAAGCATCATACTCTGCCTGACAAGACAGGTTATGTGTATGATGGGACTGGAATAGGATGTGTTGGGTGAGTGCACTGGACAGGCCTTACACCCACCTAGTCCATACAACTAAAGTCTCAACACAGACATATCCTATTCTATCAGAGGCAGGGCCACCTGTGAAAGCAGACATGTCATATATCAGCTCTGCTGTAACTTTTGCTCAGCATTTTATGTGAGCATGACGACCAACCATCTGTCCATCCAAATGAATAGCACTACATAATTGGGTCAAGACCAGAGTAGACCAGCTAGTGGCAGAACAAGCAGTTGAGGACAAGACGCTTGATTTCAATGGTTGCTTCACAACCTACACTATCTGGATCCTTCTGTCCAATCACTAACTTGTCTGAATTATATAGATGGGAATAGCCTTGCAACGCATCTGTTGATCCTGTAATCCTAACCTCAGTGTCCACTAGTCTCTGCCCCGCACACAGCTCTATCCTTGCCCCATACCCTCCTCTATCCTGCACCATGACCATAATGTCACCCATCCTGCACTTACACCCTCTTCTTCGCTGTCGCTCTGTTCCTCTGTTCTATCTCCTCTTCCCAATCCACTCCTCCAAATCAATGTGTGTTGCGCACAACTCCTGCTGCCTGTGGCCATAAAAAGCTCGATGGTCCTACTTACCTAAAACATATGCCCTTTCCAGTCGTCAAACACTCTTCCCCCAACCTCCATCATAATGCCTGTCTCCTTTCTCCCCTTGTCCACTCAACATAATGCAACCATTAACCCATGTCGAACTGCAGTGTGTGTGTGTGTGTGTGTGTGTGTGTGTGTGTGTGTGTGTGTGTGTGTGTGTGTGTGTGTGTTTTAAGGATTTGTCTGAAAGTTAGCAGTCCTGTTTAAGTGCCTTTTCATGATCCAACACTTCAGCTATATCATAAGAATTGTTACCTTTACTCTTTTCATTATTTAATTTGTTTACAAGATGACAGTACAGAACTGTACCGAAAGCTTTTATGAAGTCAAGACAGATGGTAAAAACCTTGACTCCTGTAAGTGCAGTCTACTGGATCTCAGGAATGAACAAGGCAGGCAAAATCAAAATATCTTTACCTGTGTAATCTATCTGGATTCCTAGAGCAGGGTGGTTACTCTAAGTTCAGTGGTCTTTTCTCAATTGCGCAGCAGCAGCTCACACGATTATTTACCCAAGAGATACAATGTAGTGGGCTATATCTCTTTGACTTGCAGGGGTAGTAATCACCTCTAAACCGAATTATTAATTTTCTATGTATAAAATGAACTCTTTAAATATAGTTAAATTTTACAATTAATTGTTTAACATTATAAGAAATAAAATAAAATTATGAAACAAGCAGTAATCGAACCACAGTATGTTTGTGGGTACCCTCTCTTAACCACTTTGTTACTATGCCATTTCTGATACTCTGTGTGTATATGTTTTGAGAGCACTTTACCTTTTCCTATGGCCCATTCACACAAAATATTGCAGGGACCTGAAAGGGACATTACCTGCTTCTGTTCACATAGTTTCAGCCAAACTGGTGAGCCCTCTCCCATGCCCTCACATTGTTAGATTTACGTTTGGAGATCTAACTAACTCTTTAAATCGCATTTTCTTCTCCTAAAATCTACTGGAAAAGGGCCTCTTTAGCAAATGGTCTACAGAAAACATTTTCATATTAAAGAAAGGGGCATTTTCCTCTTTTGCTATATTAATTTTATTTGTTCATGACTAATGATATTGTGGTTCTGCAATAGAAAACTATGCTTTGCATATTGAAATGTCAGCATGACAGATTGACATTTACAAAGGTATTATATAGAGGATGACTGCCAAATTTTATAAGTTCTGACACTACCCTGTCTTCACCAGGTGCATGGTTATTTTTCAATTTATGTATCACTGACTCCACCTGCCTGCATTGCTGGTCTTTTTGCTTCTTGCCTTTCATCTTCTCTCGCCTCTATATTCTCCTTCTGTTCTTGTGGATCTCTTGGTATGTGGTCTAAGGTGGTATTGAGTATATCTTTAAAACATTCTGCCCATCTCTGCAAAACTTTGTTTATCTCTGAGCATCTTACTAAAAGAAGAAGAGTTAAACATGATGGAGGTTCAATGATTATTTGAACAGCCATATCATGATATTCCATGGGCCCCATGGCTACTCTGAAAGATCACATTACTGCCAAGGATTATGTGACCATTCTGGCAGACCAGATCTATCACATGGTACATTGTTAGTTCCCCAGTGGTGATTATGTGTTCCAAAATGACAGGGTTCATGTTCATGCAACTTCTATCATCCAGAACTGGTTCTGCGAGTATGAGGATGAATTTTCATATTTCCCCAGCTACCACAGTCATCAGATCTCAATATTATTGCGCCTTTGCCATGTGACCACTATCCACCTCCATCATCATTATCTGAACTTTACGCTCTTTGGCAGGAAAAACGGTATAACATTACCTTAAAAGCTATACAGGACATATATTTATCCATTCCAAGATGACTGGAAGCTGTTTTGAATGTCAGTAGGTTTCCTACACTGTATTAGGCATGGTAATGTGTTGTGTATCGGCAGTTCCATATTTTCGTCCACAATCTGTAGCTGCACTTTATCCAGGCCAGTTCTGTTCCGGCTGTAAGTTGGTGTCAGAAACAAATTTGCTTTCAGTTGTAAATGACCCTGCCCTCGGATTTGGACTTTATCATGATGACACTAACAAGGGAACCTCCCCATCGCACCCCCCTCAGATTTAGTTATAAGTTGGCACAGTGGATAGGCCTTGAAAAACTAAACACAGATCAAGCGAGAAAACAGGAAGAAGTTGTGTGGAACTATGAAAAAATAAGCAAAATATACAAGCTGAGTAGTCCATGCACAACATATGCAACATTAAGGAGGGGGGTGAGCTCAGGGGCACAGTGGTGCTGTGGTTAGCGTGAGCAGATGCAGAACAAGAGGTGCTTGGTTCAAGTCTTCCCTCAAGTGAAAAATTTAACTTTTTATTTACAGTTTATGTCACAAACTCTTATGTTTTCATTACTTTTTTGGGAGTGATTATCATATCCACAAGAAAACCTAAATCGGGCAAGGTAGAAGAATCTTTTTACTCATTCTCCAAAGTATACAAGTTAGGTGGGTCGACAACATATTCCTGTCATGTGACGTACATGCCGTCACCAGTGTCATATAGAATATATCAGACGTGTTTTCCTGTGGAGGAATCAGTTGACCTATGACCTCGCGATCAAATATTTTTGGTTCCCATTGGAGAGGCATGTCCTTTCGTCTACCAATCGCATGGTTTTGTGGTGCGGTCGCAAAACACAGACACTAAACTTATTACAGTGAACAGAGACGTCAGTGAACGAACGGACAGATCATAACTTTGCGAAAATAAAGAAAGTAAAATTTTCACTCGAGGGAAGACTTGAACCAAGGACCTCCCATTCCACACCTGCTCACGCTAACCACGGGACCATGGCACTCCTGAGCAAAAGCTATCCTTGATGTTGCATTTCTTGCACATGGACTACTGAGTTTGCATTTTTTTCTTATTTTGTTCATAGTTCCACACAACTTCTTCTTGTTTTCTCGATTGATCTGTGTTTAGTTTTTCAAGGCCTGTCGACTGTGCCACCTTATAGCTAAATCTGAGGGGGGTGCGATGGGGAGGTTCCCTTGTAAGATGAGCAATCCATGCGTCTGTACAAAGTTCATGCGTTACTATAAGATTGACGAGTACCAACAAATGAAACAACCTCTGGTGCCATTTCAGTGTCAATCAACATCTAACACCTGTTGTTAACACATACAAGACAAACTTGTGGCCAGTACCCATTACAGACTTCAGCCCTGAGATGCAATGGTTCACCCCATTCACTTTCAGTTAAAGATGAACTTTATAAAGAACAAGCATACCTACAGATGCAGCATCATCAGGGATCTAGGGAGACATCAGAACACTCTTATGTGCCAAATTCATTAAATTAGAGAGCCGATAGCTGCTGCATTGCAGGGCTGCATACTAAAGCCTGTTGGCTGTTGGTAACATAGCTTGTGATTGTTCATGAACAACTGTCAATTCTCCCTGCAGTTGACCTCAACTAACACATTCCCCTGTTTATTTTTCAGTATTAGACAGAATTAAATAGACACATGAAAGGATCTAAATAATAGAAATCATACAATACATTAAGTAAACAAGTGGTTGATTTTCCCAACTGCAAAAGCTGATGCACTGTTGAGCTAGATTCTCAAAGGTCACTGATCCACGAAGCTAGAATGTAAAATTTTGAAACATGCACCAATTTCATGTAAACACACAACTAAGCAAAAAACATTAACTGTGGCTGCTGATACTGCTACTGTGAGAGGCTCCATTGGTAATCCCCATAGACTCAATTTATTGGCATAACTGTAACAACTAATGTCACAGACACCTAAAGAACATCACTCATGCAGCAGCTTAGCACACTCTTTAAATAGTCTGCAAATAAACTGTAACAGCTATTAGGATGGAACAAAATAGTTTTAAAAAGTAATCACTCACAATGTTCATCCATATATTCAAAATAATTCTTGTTGATAGCTCGTCACAAGTGTTGCACTGACATTTACAGCAGTCCACATACATAGTTTTGATTACTAAATACAAAATGTTTACTGACCCAAACTACAATAGTGAATATTATGTAGTCATGTAAATGATATTTATTCATACATTGCTCCCGTACCCATTACATAAACATGATGCAAGTTCACAAGTGCAGACACACTGTTGATAAAAGTTGTGTAGCTGGTATTTTTGCAGTACCTTGGAAACATCCATTTTGTATGGAAGTCATTGGTGATTTTTGATGCCCAGTAAGGTAATATACAATACGTACAAGCGCCAAGAGGGAATAAGAAGAGTGGACAACCAAGAACAAAGTACTCGAATTCAAAAGGATGTAAGACAGGAATGTAGTCTTTCGCCCCTACTGTTCAATCTATACATCGAAGAAGCAATGATGGGCATAAAAGGAAGGTTCAGGACTGGAATTAAAATTCAAAGAGAAACGATATCAATGATATGATTTGCTGATGACATTGCTATCCTAAGTGAAAGTGAAAAAGAATTACATGTTCTGCTGAATGCTGAATGGAATGAACAATCTAATGAGTACAGAATATGGATTGAGATAAACTGAAGAAAGACGAAAGTAATGAGAAGTGTGAGAAATTAGAACAGTGAAAAATTTAACAGTAGGAGTGATGGTCACAAAGTAGATGAAGTTAAGGAATTCTGCTACCTAGGCAGTAAAATAACCAATGATTTATGGAGCATGGAGCATCAAAAGCAGACTAACAATGGCAAAAAGGGCATTCCTGGCCAAGAGAAGTCTGCCAGTATTAAAAACAGGCCTTAATTTGAGCAAGAAATTTCTGAGACTGTGCGTCTGGAGTACAGCTTTGTATAGTAGTGCAACATGGACTGTAGGAAAACCAGAACAGAAGAGAATCAAAGCATTTGAGATATGATGCAACAGATAAATGTTAAAAATTAGGTGGGCTAATAAGGTAAGTGTTGTATCCGTAATTGGAGAAACAACAAATAACGATTGGCATGAGTTCCAAATACTGTTTATTTCCAACTATACTAACACAACTTGGTGCTTGATCGAGAGCAGCGACTGGGCTGCAGAGTCCAAGTCCAGTATGGTAAACAGTCGTAGTACAGTGTAGCGTCATTTCTTGGGTGCGACGTCGATGTAGCAAGTAGGTAGCCCAACACTAGACTGCATGCCGTGGCGGCGTATGCGGCTATATAGGGCGAGTGGTGGAGGAATATGCCTGCCGTAACCGAGTCAGCTTGTCGTGTCCTGACACGTTTGGTGGCGTGGCCTCATGTAACTATCTCTTGGGAGGACGCCAGCCGAGGTTGCCATGACAGTGCGGAGGCACTCAGTGTGATAGGCCTCCGCCTGCACTGTACAGCTGTGCAGAGCTGTACATAAGCGGACATGCCGGCCGTTGGCTGTATGACAAAGACCGCAGCCACGCAGCTGCAGGCGCCACGGTGTGGGCATTAACTATACCACAGTAAGGAATGAGGAGGTTCTACATAAAACCGGAGAGGAAAGGAATATGTGGAAAACACTGATAAGGAGAAGGGACAAGTTGATAGGACATCTGTTAAGACATGAGGGAATGACTTTCATGGTACTAGAGGGAGCTGTAGAAGGCAAAAACTGTATAGAAAGACAGAGATTGGAATACATCCAGCAAAGAACTGAGGACGTAGGTTGTAAGCGCTACTCTGGGATAAAGAGGTAGGCACAGGAGAGGAATTTGTGGCACGCTGCATCAAACCAGTCAGAACACTGATGACAAAAAAAGGTATTGTTTTCCTAACACATCAATGTGTTAATGTGTTGCTGTATTTACTTTCCTTTTTGAGATATTAGTGTCATAACTAACAAATATTGATACAGTCTGCGGAAAATAATGATGGCTTCTAAATAGTTACTTCTTTCGGTACACTATATCTTTTTCCATTAACTTCTCTGTATAAACAAATGCTTATCAATAATTTTCCCAAGACTCTGCTCCACTTCATCAACTACAATTCTACAATAGTGTTTAGCGTCTCAATATGTACAGAAACATTGCTACCTTTCTGACATATAAGCACTGCAGTGCAGCAGCTCAGGCAGTCTATTCGTAGTTCTGGATGAAGGTGCTGCATTAAAACACATTACCTGATATACTGACCTCGGTGACTCTGTAGATAAACTATATAAACCACTGTGGGGTACACATAGTGCTGCTCTTTCTCACCAGTCCATCATGTTCTCCTGAATCTTAATAGCATTGTTTGATCTCATACTGATTACTTGATAGCGTAACTTGATAGAGTTACTCTTCCCACAGCGGCCAAAACCAACGGTGAGGGGTCTCTTCCTTGTTTAACTACTGTTGTACTTCAACTCACACAAAAGTTTGGAGCAGCGCTGCAGAAAGACATTATACATGGTGTTTGAAAATGCAGAATATAGACTGAACAAATGCCCCTCAAAAATATTAAAATGTCATCTCTATCAATTTGTGGAGGAGGCACTTGCTTGCTCATTCATAGAGGAGAGGCCAAGCTGTGAGGTCACACTTGTTCCCAGTCCTGTAGTGCTGTCTCAGGTGACAAAGTTGCAAGAAGAGATGGATGTGTGTGTCACTGTGCCTACACACACCAAGCTGCAACAGAAGAGTGTACTACAAAGCTCTGACAGACAGCAGCATTTACTACTGCTATCATGACTGAGCTGGACGGTGTTGCAGAAGGCACCTGTAGATGTGTACTGAGGAGCTCTAACACAGCAAGCTGCATGAGAAACAGCACCACCAATGACAGGCAAACACATCACTGCAAAATGGCAAGAGTCTGGAGGAACATCAGACAGGTAAACCATGGAGTTCCTCCTCAATAAAGAGTGACAGCCAAAGCACCACAAATTCCAGGCAAATGCAGCACCAAAAGTGGGTGCGAGAAAGAAGCATCCTCTCACAATCATCTCAAGCAGCAACAAGGGGTGCAGAAGAATGATTATAGCAGGCAAGTGAGGGTGGTCTACTCTTGTAGCTAGCCAAGCAAATTGACCATACTCATCAGATGCAGAGGGGCACACTAAGCTGCAGTGCAGCAGCTAAGGCAGCAACTTTACAATTCTGGATGAAGATGCTGACATACCAGAAGCGACAGCAGAGGATGAATCTCGCCCCAACACCCTTGTCCTTACAACCTGCCCAGGGGAAGGAGCCATAACCACCACTTATCATCTTGCAAGTGAATGGAAACTATAGAAGATTGCTGCAGCTCATCTCACAGTGGATCAAGTTTGACTTAGCAGTCAAATCTGTAGGAAAAGATCTGATATGGGTCAACCTTCGCACCTGTGAAGACTACAGGAGCACCATAAGTGAAATGGGCACATGCCACTGGCTAGTTTATACTCAAGCCACTCACGCAGACAAGGTGATCGAGGCTGTTTCTCACAGCTTCTTGCAGTCAATGCAGCCTGATTACCTCATATTGGAACTCTAGGAGCTCAGTTTCAGGTATGCACTGTGGTGCACATGAAATCCCCGAACACAGGAGAGAACAAAACAAAGTTGTTACAGCACACACGGGTAGTGAGGTTGCCCGTAAAGGTGGAGAATGAGAAAATCAAATCTGTGTTACCTCGCCCACGTGGATTACCATACAGGGTCCAAAGAATCATAAGGCAGACCGTTCTGATTGTCATCTGTACCCGAGTCAGATTTGTGAGATCAGCAATGCAGAGGAGCAATCTATCTGATGACCACGCCCGGACACACCACAGGGTGAGAGACTGGTGGGTCACATCACCAGTGCAGAGCTGCTCCTGCCACTGGACACAGGTGTAGCAGTCATAGCAACACCAACCCAAAGAAGAAGGCATGCATGGTCATGAAAACACACACTGCAAGTGCATACAGACAGCCTGCAAGAGCTGGAGATTCAGTACAGTCCATAATCAGCGGTGCAGGCAGAACATGACCTCACAATCTCTGCCCCCATCAGCCAGAGGAGAGGAGGAGAGGCATCAGCTTTGCAGAAAATAGTGGCAGCGGCCATTATGTCACAAACCACAACACGGCAGCCAGCATCAGCTATGCCGATGCTCTGAGAAGTGGCAACTTCAGCAGCCTGGTCATCCTGCTCATAACAATGTTTAACCGTTTAATGAGCATGGTTTATGTAGATGTCTGCAGCAATGAAGACTGCTGTGGAAACACCAGTCACCAGCTGCCACTTTGTACATTGATGTGCACGAGCAGCGTGACTGATCAGCCTGACTCACCACCACCACCACCACCACCACCACCACCACTACGAGGATGAAGAAAATCTAAATCAGGCATTCTGAGGAAAACCACATGAGAAGTCAACACCACCATCCACAACACAAGAGGAACAAAACCTATGCTTCGTAACAATCCATCATACCCATAAGTTGAGGGGACTTTAGTGAATATTAAGTCATGAGGGAAACAGTCACTTAAAATTTCTGACCAGCTTGCATTGTTTCACTAATTTATTCATTCTGTATATGAAGTGAAGTATTTGTAAAAAAAAAAAATCTAACTGGCTAAGGAAGTTTCAATCACGGAAAACATTCATCCCTTCAAAAATATGCGCCTTCAAGATCATCAAAATCTCATAATAATAAGCTAAGACTTGACATGATAGCTACATATTGGAACCAAAATAAAGGGAAGCAATGATGCAGCCTGTACTGTCACCCTGCTTAGACTCGATTGCAGTTCATGATTTTAAATGAAACCACGTTAAAAATTTCAAAGTGTGCTTGGCAGGAAGTGACACATCCCATAATCCACCATGACCAGAACTATCCTATGCCTCAAAAACAAGGACTGTTTAAGGTTATTAATGTCTCATATCAGGTACTGCTCTCTTTTGACTGGTTTGTGGGAAGGAGGCATATAGACAGTTATTTTTCCCTTGCTCCATCTGCGAGGGTACCAGGAAAGGAAACGACTAGTAGCAGTACAGGGTACCCTCCACCACGCAATGTATGGTGGCTTGCAGACTATTTATATAGATGTAGATGAAGGAGTTGTGTACCAGGCCTACAGATGGAATTCAAAGGGAGCTGTGAGAGCAAATGAGATATTTATGCCTATCTGACCATGGGAAAACACTGTTGTGACAGTAAACTGAATCTCAAATTTCAGTATAGCGACTGGACATTGTGCCATTTCTGTACATTCTATTAATAAAACTTAAGATGAACAGTATCACGAATATTCTAGTGCAAAATCTGTAGCATTTTATGAACGGTACAGCCGCAACTGAGATACGAGACAACTGATTCTGGCAAATTGTTGCTAACCACATTATTGGCAATGAAACTGAGAACAATATATTGAATAATAAATACGTGGAAAATTGCATTTGCTTACAGCAGGAGTTACTAAAGCAAACATGTGCAGAAACAAAAGATTGTAGTCTTCACCAACTCTACATAGTTACTGTCACATGTAGCTGCTCATCAATTCTTGGAGGCCAGTAAAAGTAATAGTAACTGGCAAACCATCCACAAGTGCTCTCTCTCTTGAGAAAATATGATAATTTTCCTTCAGATACCTGTTACATTGATATTCTATTTACCACCATAAAACTGCTTTTTTAAGCCTATTAAAAATCATATAAATCAGTATGTTCAATAATACTTATGTTTCCTATATTTAATGAGAAATCATTTAAAAGCAGGTCTAACTGAACAGCTATAATAGGTGTATTCGAAAAGAAATTGTCAACTCCACACAGATTCTTAAAATTCTACACTAACTACTCTTTTCTAAACTGATATAAAAAGTCTGAAATTCTGACAGACATATAGTCTTTTAAATGTTGTTTGGAAACTGCTGAACTGAAGTATAATATAACAAGTTTTAGAACTCAATATGTAAAGAGTATAATATAACAATTTTTAGAACTCAATATGTAAAGAGATTTATTCCCTGATGACAGTACCAAACAGAATAACGAATACAGACACATTACTCTGATGATTAAGAAATATATTCATTACCTGTTAGATCATCATCTTGTAAATTAATACAGAAAATAAAAATTACCTCCAACAATATCTGTTAAATCAAAATTTTGTATTCTTCTATCATCACATTCAATAGGCTTCAGCCCCGCAACACTGTTAAAAACCGCAAAAGTTCTATACAAAAACTTCAGCAGCCAGTCTGTCCTGCAAAATAATGAGAAAAGAATTAATCTAACACCAAAATAATAAATACATCAAGAGACTACATTGTACTATACAAAGACATCCTTTGACAAATCTGAAATCATAGAATTTTTGAATGGGTCTCCTTGCAACATAATTTATAATGCCAAGTTAACGACAATCTCACATACGACAAATTGGGTAGTTTCACACTTTTTTCAAAGAAACTTTCTTTTCTTTCATAAATAAATCAAGATACAGATCACACAATATTGATGAGAACTAACCTCTTCTCACTGTCAGTACATGGTATAATTCCACAGATGATTATGAGTCCAACTTTCTGTTGGTGTTTTGTATGTATATGAACTATATCTGCCATATTTTTGGGTGAAAAGCTGCATATGGACTCGAACCCAGGTGTTAAAGTTTCACCTATAGTGAGGTCATTATATGCCACAAGCAATTATTTTTGTGAATTAGGAGCCAATAATACTAAGCTAAATTGTGGGAAACATTGCAGCATAATAATTTACGCATTATTGTTTTACTTGAAATAATGCTTCTACTTCTACAAGGATAATCAAAATTTTATTGTCACCTCAAAAAATAGTGTTACGTAAGTAATTTTTTGCAGGTACACATCTGCAGCTCTGGTACACAGTGAAATCCCTGTACCACAGTACCATTGCACACCACCAGATGAGCCTAAACAAAGTGGTGCAGTCCACTGATAAAGTAGAACAAATCAGAAAAACAAAGAACCATCTGGCACACAATCTCTGTGCAAAAAAGTGAGAAATGCAAGAGAAACTGAGGCTATGGTGCTGAAAGACTGGTCTGTCATAAACAATGCATTAACAAAAAAAGCTAAACATCAGTTACGGATCAGTCTTTCCTTCCTCATATGACATTTTAAATAATACAAAGGTTAATGCTCACTGTGGTTTTCACAACTGTCCAAACAGCCTGCTTAACTGAAATAGCAGCAGGAATTTTGCGGCTATATCAGGTTAGTCAAGATGACATTTTCAGGCACCTAATTACTATAGATAAGTGCTGCAAGAGAAAAGCAAGCAGTGTGGAGCAAACAGATTATGGTATTATGAGGAAAACTGCCACAGAAGCACACTACTGAAATCTCTTGATGAGGTTCCGGGAGGCTATAGAGGCTAAGCACCACAGGATCCTGTCTGAGGGGGGTGCTTTTGCTCCACAAAAACACCCCACCTCATTAAATATCAAATGGTCGTACACAGTGCAATTTAGGCCAATTAAATTTTGCCATTCCCTCATAGTGTCCTGACATTTCACCCAGTGCCTACTTCATGTTTCTTTGGATAAAGGTATCAGTACATAGCAGGCATTTCCGGAATGATAATGAGGTGATTTCCAAGGTGGAATGCTTACTAAATAGGTAAAATGAAGACTTCAACAACGGAGGTCTTCAACAAATCATCCATCTTTGGACAAAATGTGTTACATTTAAGGGTGAATATGCAGACAAGGACAGACAGTCACTGTCACAAAGTTTCAGGTAACAGCTTCATTTTTTTCAAGCTGGCCATTAAAACTTTACAATGAACTCTCATAAATAATACTTATGCTTCAACTAAAAATTCCTTGTGGTAGACTTAATGCTTTACTCCTACAGATTCAGTTTTCTACATACACATGCTCTTTTTAATGTATGTGGCAGTTCTGAAGATATCATGCAATTTCATCATTTTATTTATAGATATGTTTTTATTTATCAGTTTCTGCATCAACTGTTGCCATTGATTTAATTAATGCATTCTTTTGTTTCTGAAAATAAGCTTTTCAGTCCTCCACAATTGTTCATGCAATGACTGAAGAAACAAACATCAATTGGTGGTTAGGAAGTACCACTCGTCTCATCTTTAGATGTATTACATGTTTTTATGTTATTCAGAACAGCACCTGCCTCCTGGTTATCAATATACATTAAAAATACTTTGTGTGGTCACTGGGTGTCATGTCACGACAATATGAGGATGTCAAAATTTTATAGCCCAAAACAGCAGAGTGTATGACTGATCAATGCACTACAATGATATAAAAAACAAAACTCTTTCCTGTAGAGCTAAAAATGTTAGTAAAGACCACACTACTTCCAATTCTCATTTACAGTCCTACAGAAAAACTTTTGCCACAAAGTCATATACATTCATGTTGATGATGACACAAATTGGATTTATGTTTTTCACCACACTACTACACATCTGTTAGGTGTGGGCAGGCATAGGAGTTGCTCATACTTTTTTTGGAATTTCACACTCTAAAGTAGCTGCTCTATAACAGTTACATGATCTGTCTGGTTTACAAGACATATTTCCTTTATTATTTTTGACGACACTCTTAAATTTTAAAATGTTAAAAGAAATGGTTCAAATGGCTCTGAGCACTATGGGACTTAACATCTGAGGTCATCAGTCCCCTAGAACGTAGAACTACTTAAGCCTAACTAACCTAAGGACATCACATATGTCCATGCCAGAAGCAGGATTCGAACCTGCGACCTTAGCAGCCGTGTGGTTCCGGACTGAAGCGCCTAGAACCACTCGGCCACCACCGCCGGCTTTAAAATGTACTTAATACTAATAGTAATGGATCAATATTAGTCCTAATATGTTTGGTCCGTATTGTGTTATTACCTATCATAATAAGTACTTTCTTTTCTTTCTTTCTTTCTTTCTTTCTTTCTTTCTTCTTTCCCCCAAAGAACATTCATTTCCTTTGGCTGGGTAGGTTGTTATATTCAATTTTAAACAGTAAAGTTTACACAGATATGATTGTTAAGCTACTGACAATGGCTTACAGTCTTTAAATAATTTTGTTTTAAAAAGAAGTTAAACCAAACAACTTATGAAGTTTGAATAAGTGTATTTCCAATTCACTATAATGAAACAACTCTCCACTCCCCATTTCTTTTAATTAATGTGTGTGTGTGTGTGTGTGTGTGTGTGTGTGTGTGTGTGAGAGAGAGAGAGAGAGAGAGAGAGAGAGAGAGACTGTCAATTTGAACTGATATTGAAATTACATGAGTTTCAGACAAAAACTGTCATTTCCTTGGGCTTAAAGCTAAAGATTTAAGGACAAGAAATGTGACTAGTTATTATGATAAATTAAACAACAGTTCCAAAGTTTTTGACTAGTGTAACAATTTTCACTTTAACAATGCAAAACAATGTGTAAAATAATTATAACAATTACAAAGAGACTTACTTGCAGTACCCATTTATAATTTTCCCTGAAACTACTCTTGACAGTTTCTTCCATTCTTTTGGATTGTCTGTTGCTGGTGTTCCAAGCATTATGGCATCCTGCACAATTCCTTCACATCCTTTTCTTCCAGACATTTCCTGGAAGAAGTAAACAACATGTATACAGTCAACTCTGTACCATGGATATAAAAGAAGAATGGTGACAAAGTGTAGGAGATGACCCTCAAGAGAGAGAAAAATTGGCCAAGTTTTACTGAATGTATGCCTGCAAATACATCATTTCCATGTAAGAGGCCATTTTATTCATAGAGAGCAGAACCCTGAACAGAGCATATCAGAGGTTGACATGTTGTCAATCATTGCATGGGAATGGTATTGTTACCCATGGCAGCAGTGCCCTCATGACACTAGCAGCAGCATTACTTGCCATCACTTTCACTCCTGTTTCCAACTGCCTTCAAATGCATATGTGTACTAGACAATAAAATATGAAATAGACAAACATGGTTTTAGCACACAAAACAACAATACGGTAATGAGTGAGTGATGGTGTAACTATAGGAGGGAAAATATTCCCATAAAAATGTATTTGTTCCTTAAATCTTCAGTAATTTTCTCCTGCAGTTTGTCCTTACAGTATAAAAATACTCTATATAAGGAAAATATATCTTAAGGTAACACACTGGAAAATGGTCACCACTTGACAAATGCTGGGAGCAAAACACGAAGGAATTTGCTTCATTCCATTATGCAGAAAGTTAACACGTTAAAATAACAGTAGTATTAGTAACAAACAGAAGACAGCTACACAAGTAAGCTTTTGGCCAGAAGGCCTTCTTCTGAAGTAGACAACTCCCCCCCCCTCTCCCCCCCCCCCCCCCCCCCACCCACATACGCACACAGTGAGTGATCACTGTCTCTGGCCTTAGCAGCCAGAGGAACTGCTTGCACGCGTGCGTGCGGCACTGTGTGTGTTAATTTACTTCTGTGCTTTTGTGTCCATGTGTTTCATGCATAAATGATAATACCTGAACCACATGGAGATTCACTGCATGATTACTACTATCACCATTTCTGGTCAAAACTGAACTTTTGCCTTAACAGAGAGAGACAACTGACACAACATATAAAAACTAACAAGTTACTATAAGGCAACTTCTTACGGGAAACTGGCTTATGCCTTACCAAATTTATACATCATAACAACACACAATAAACAAATACATGAGGAATCTAACGATCATAGGTCACTAAAATTATGCATGAAATGGTATAACTGCCACTATGTGGAATGATCTCAGTCATGACAACATAGATACATGTGATACACATAGTGCGCCAGTACAAGACTACATACAGTGAGCCTGCACATCACCTATATAGGCAAAAAAAAGTGGTTGTAAAATTGTGTTTTATGGTTGTTGGTACACATCACTTGAGTCCTGTAGGAAAGCAGGGTGGGACGGTGGACACAATCAATGCAACATGAGACAGGAGTGAAATAACGCTCCTAGTCATTTCAGAACTGTGGAAATGATTCCATGAGGGAAGAAATATTTAGCACTGAAACCTAGCCTTAAGAGCTCAAAAGACATGCAAGCAAGACAACACTCCCACTGGCTACACACCTCACAGTAGCATTTGGGTCACAAATCTGCTGTTAGACAGTGTATCATCAACTTTGAATTGTTGGCCTGTGACCTGCCAGATGCATTCCAACACACACACAAACACAATGTGCCTCAGTAAAAGTGTAGTCTTACCTACCATGAGCAGAAGCAAAAACACAGACAAGTTACAACTGTGCAGATATTGTGATAGATTACCAATATGACAATACTGGTGTTCTCGTCTGGAATGACATCATATTAGGGCCATGTACACCAATGCACATGTTTTGTAGGGGTACTGTGAAGGCTGTGGTCTGTAGGGCTGACCATCCTGCAATGGTATATGTGTCTTTTACATTGTGAATACGGAGCTGGCTCCCACCTGATGAATCAGGACTGATCTGGTGATAAGCATGCACTGAAACATGGGAAAATCAAGTTCCTGCAGTGGTCAGCTCTCTTCCCAGACTAAAATCTGGTCAAAACTACACCGTACACTCTAAGCTGAAAGTTTGCAGCCATAACACCACTACAACTGATGATTTCTGGACTCCATAGAGCACGTCTAGCAATGACAGGTGTTACTCCAGCCATGCTGAACAGATTGATCCTCTGCATGAGAAGGTGCTGTGCATTGTCTACCAGCACAAATACACATCTGTAACCATACTGAGATTATTTGTGGCATTGGGAAAGAGACCTCACATGGCAAACACCACACACCTCTTATGGCTAGTTTACCAGTGTAATTTGTATCTTATAAAATGTCATGTCACAATGTTGCAATGGTACTTTCCAGTGCACACATTATCACCATGTGCCATTTTTCATGAGTCCAGGAAAATCCCTTAACTTATGAGCAAGAGTTCAATATTAACATTTTAGAGTTTTATTTCCTCCTTTTGCAGTTGGAAGGAGAAGCTACAGCTATTGACTGCTCATACAAAATTATTATTAGTCAGAATACATCAGAAATCTACTATGAACTAAAAAAAAGATGCAACAGAGGGTTTGACCATCCATCTCTCTCTCTCTCTCTCTCTCTCTCTCTCTCTCTCTCTAAAAGGGGGGGAGGAAGGAAAGAAGAAAGAAAGAGAGAGAGAGAGAGAGAGAGAGAGAGAGAGAGAGAGAGAGAGAGAGAGAAACATGATATAACCAAAGGGATAGAAAAGTTTAATGTAAGTGGTTATAAATTAGCTGCATATTCATGTAGATGTAATATGAGTAGAGGACTTGTCACATTCATAAAAAAAGGAATGTAAACATAAAAATCTAAAAATGCGTAAATTCTTTATAGATCAGGAGTAGAAGTAGGTGCTTGTGAGTCAATAATGGGAAAAGTAGTACTTGTTATTGTTAAAGCATACAGGTCTCTGCTGGGTATCTGGAAAATTTTTGTGGAGCATTTTGACAGATTATTGTGCCATCTGTCATACAGAAGGAACAGATTATTAAATTGTGATTTTAATGTATATTCCTTGAAGGACTCTAACATAAAAAGTGATCTAGACGTGCTGCCAGTACCAGAAATAAACTTCCCTAGCAGTGCTGCTGAAGATAGTAATACTCTTGTAGGTAATGTATTCATACAACAAGTGGAAGTCAAAGAGAAATATGCCTATCTTATGGTAAATGGATTGCCAGATCATGATACACAGTCATATTATTATGTCATTTACCTTCATGTACAGTTCAGAAACACTCAAAGAAAACAGCATAGCTTATTAATGACAGAACTACTGAAGATTTAAAAATACAATGAGCTTAATGCTAGCTCTAAATTCAACACATTTCTTAGTGAGTTTGTATCCACTTTTAAAGTAGCTTTTCTAAAAACTTAATTAAATGCAACAATGGGATGTCACTAAATAAACCTTGAATCACTGTATATATCAGAATCTCTTCACAATGATAGAAGGATTTTTACAAAACTGCCACAACAAGAAATGATCCAGAAATAGTTTCATATTATAAACAGTACTGTAACGTATTAAGAAAAGTTGTAAAAATGGAAAAACAGAGTATGACTTTTGTCTGAAATCGACAGATCAGACAATAAAATCAAATTAATATGGGATAATATTAAATGAGAGAGAGGGAAAGAAACCACACAAGATGACATGGTTTCTGTTAAAAAGATCAGGATCATTGCACAATGAGGTTACAAAAGACATGTGATAGTGATATGCACATATACAGATGGCAGTAGTACCGCATACCCAAGGTATAAAAGGGCAGAGCATTGGCAGAGCTGCCATTTGTACTCAGGTGATTCATGTGAAGAGTTCCGTTGCGGTTATCACTGCACAATGGGAATTAAAAGACTTTGAATGTGGTGAGGCAGTTAGTGCTAGGTGCATGGGCAAGTCCATTTTGGAAATCGTTACGGAATTCAATGTTCCAATATCCACAGACAGTGTGATGAGTCTTACGGGATACTATTTTGCAACAACTCCTCACTTAGGCAAAAAGTATTCATAGCACAAAATAATCAGAATCACATACTGAGTCAAACAAGTATATCTTCCAGCTATTTCTTGAAGCAGTTGGGACTATTAACCACAGCCTTGCAGTACCATTACTCATTAATGAAATTTATTGTCAACAATCTGTCTCAGTATGAGGGTGCTACAGGTATTCACAAGTACAATACCAGAAGGAAAATGATCCGTGTTATTCTCTAATGAATGTAACTTTGGCACAGAAAAGGATGAAATATGCAGATACTAAACTGTTTGACAATATACCCATGGAAATAAAATATCTGACAGGCAGCAGAAGTGTTTTTGAACGTAAATTAAAGATGTTTCTCCTTAATTACTCCTCCTGTACCTCAGAGGAATTCTTGAATAGAACAATTAATAATTTTTTTTTAACAGAAATGTGTAGGCATGTGTGTGTTGCATTGACACGTTTCACACCATAACATTTATCATAAGTATGATTCATGGAACATGTAATTAAGTAACGAACCAACTTAAATATTTCAGATGAGCAAGCCATTGTCACCTATGGCACCTGAAGAGGAGACTGGACTTTGTTTGATGCTTTTGTACACTGAATACAGAAGTCAATAAATATTCTAGCACTGAGAGAATATTCTTTCAGTCTTACTGACACACTGAAGTTGCAAGTGCAAGGAGAAAACATCTCAAGACTGGCAGTGAAACTTTTTTTCTCTCTTTTTTTTAAGTTAAATGTGTAATCATTTTTCAACAGAAATGTTTTTTATCACCATTACATCTTGTCCACTAATTTGGCAGTAAGTAGATTCCATCCTTGGTGTGAAGTGAGTCTACCACTACTCCTACCATTACATCTACATACATATTCTGCAAATCACTGTGTAGTGTGTGGCAGATGGTACTTTTTACTATACCATATTTTAAGGTTTCTTCCTGTTCCATTCACCAATGGAGTGTGGGAAACATGTCTGCTTATAAACATCTGTGAAAGCTGTTATTTGATTAATTTTATCTGCATGATCTCTGTGGGATAGATACACAGGGGAACAAAGAATGTCAATAGTATTTACTCTTAAAGACAGTTCTTGAAGATTTTTAAGCAGGTTCTCACAAGATGAGTTAAGTCTTTCTTTAAGATCGCTATTTTACATTTCTCAACCTTTCTTTTACACTCTCTCAATAGTCAAACCAATCTGTACCCTTTCACACTGCCCTTCTTTAAATACTCTAGATATTCCCTATTAGTCTGACCTAATATGCATTCCATAATCTAGTGCAGTGGTTCCGAAACTCTGGGTAGTCACCCACAAGTGGGTCGTGGGATCTATTCCAGTGGCTCACCGAACCTTTCAAATATATAAGTAAAATACCTCACCAACTGAAGAATGTATAAAAGTTTATTTCAAGAGAAAACTTTTATAATCTGAAAAGTCATGTGCAACACCTGTTCTAAACAAGAAACCAGTGTGGCTAATAACATGCTCAGGGCAATATGAGAACAGCAAAGCCATAGGATTTGTTTGTAATTGTGATACAGCAATGCCGCACTCCATACCACTTGCGACAAGTCTCAGATCAATAATTTTGAGCTGAATTGGTCTTTCTCTGACTGTGGTATCATGCATTATTTGCTTGTTGTTTATGGTGTGCGTGCATGTTTATAGTGGTGGTTTGTTTTATTTTATATTATATTTTTATTTTCTGTTTATTTCACAACAGATATATGGATTAAGACTGGATCATGCTGTAGAAGACAGATTTCAGCTAATTACGATGAGCCCTCTGCACCCAGTACCAGCGATTCATGTAATACACTTAAAGGTGACAGTTCAAGTGAAGTTAGCGAACTGTAGTTCTTCCAGAAGAAGGCAAACCCTGCTTTTATAAATACAATTCTGACTATTTGAAATATGGGTTTGTGCTTTGTGGCAAAGACAACAACCTGCTTCCTCAGTGTGTTGTGTGTTTTGAAATACTTACTAATGAAAGTATAAAACCCTAAAAAATTGAAAGACATTTATCAAGAAAACATACAGAATAAGTAAGTACACCAATCGATTTTTTCCAGAAATATACATGAGCATTTCTTAAGTGAAAATCAGTGATGAACTTCTGGTGAAGAAAATAAGCAAACTACAACTACTCCAGATTGACAACCTTTTTGATAGCCTAAAGGGGGCAGCTGAAACCATAGGAGAGAATATTATTTTACCAGCAGCCAAAATAATATCTGAAGCTTTATTTAGCGAAAGAAAACAAAAGTAATTGGTGAAACACTACAATTAATCACAACAATGAAAGAAGAATCGATGAAATGTCAAATTGTGTGGAACTGTCCATGATCACTGTTTTAAAGCAAATTTTTCACTTCAGCTTAATGAAAGCACAGATGTAGCCGGCAGACTATTCTGCTAGCTTTTGTTAGGCTTGAATTTGATGGAAGGACAGAAGATGAAACGCTCTTTTGTAAATTTTGGCCATCAACAACAAAGTAGGAAGAAATTTTAAAATGTCTTGATGGCTTTATACCAGGAAATTAAATAGAGTGGTCAAAATGTGTTGCACTGATGACTGATGGTGCCGGTGCTAGGTCTAGCATTTGCTCAGGTTTGATTGTCAAAGTTAGGGCAATTATCCCTTCAGTTCAGTGGACTCACTGCACTGAGAAGCTCTTACACTTAAAGCTCTGGTCAAAAGCCTAGAGAAAATCGTTAATAATGCAGTAAAAGTTGTGAATGTCATTAAATCATGAACTAAAAATTCAAGACTATTTGCAATTCTGTGTGCTGAGATGGACAGTGAGCACAAAACTCTTCCCCGGTACTGTGAAATACACTGGGTGTCAAGAGCAAAAGTGCTATCAAGACTATTTGAGCTTTGCGATGAAATGAAAACACTTTTGTTGGAGCATGAAAGTGATACAAAATCTGCAAGCAGGTTTTTAGAATTGTTAAACTATAAAAAACTGGTTATAGGGTGTATATGTGAACAAGGAAAAAAAAATCCCGGATTTCCCGGTTAAAAATACACTTTCTCCCGGGTGACAGTATATTTTACGTTATCAATTCTTTGAAGGCTAATGGTTTTATACATGGGCGTACAATTTCCTGGCACTTTAGAAAATGAAACTCAGGGAAAAAGACACGTCTTGGAAATATCTTTGATGTGCAGCAACATGTACGCTGCGTTTTTTCGTCTTACGAAAGTATACATTGGAATTCCACCAAACACTGCATGTTACTTTCAGAATCATTGAAATCAAAATTTTGATGTGCTTTTGTAAGTAGTTCGTAGCTCATGTCACGTGATCTTGCCAGCCGATGAAAGCGGATATTCTCAGAGAATAGGACACGTGATGCAGTCAGCCAACATCAACATCACTGTTAAATAGCACGAACACACAAACAGGCAAAGTTAATAGTTTAAATTAACATACATAATGTTGCTACAAGAAAAGCAAGGCTTTCACATATAATATTTGTCTCAAGCTGTAAGAGAAGATAAGCTTTTGCATGTACTGTTGATCTTTTTTGCGCGTGTTACACTTTAACGTGTATCACACATATGTGCCAGTAAAATTTTTAATAATGAGATTAATGTCTGCTCTTCAGGGTTCGAAATTCTTCTAAATGGCTAGTCATGAAAGAGTTGATTTTTAAATGAGAGTCAAACGCCCTATGATTAAATAAATTCGTGGTACATTCGTGCATATAGTTCAACTTACGTAAAAGGATATTTACTTTGAAAGTAACGATTTTCAAACCACTATTCGCAATATTTTCCCACGACCGTTAGAAATAGGTTTGTTTCAGAAGCTGCCAGAGAGCGCCAGATAACAGGCGACACCATGCTTGCACAGCTACCGTGACGTAGGAAACCCGCATGTACGTACATGTAAAGCATTGAAAAATCATACATTATTTCATAAAAGAAACAAGACATCAGAGGATACTGCAAGAGCATCGGAATTTCGTGAACGATATTAAAATTTGCACATTTAAAATGCATACTTAAAGGGCACATTCGTATGTCCAGATCCCAATGAAGTAGACCTCGACCTGATTTTCTTGGAGCACCGGTACTGTATTATATCATGCTTGGTTCTTTATTATGGCATAATGCCATACGTGCTAGAAAATGAAGAAGTGCATTTGAAATGCAGCGAACAGTTGAAACTAGCCAGTACTGTGGAATTAAACATTTTGTTTCAAATACATTGACTGCCTCTGCGGAAAAGGTTAACAAAAGTCAAATTTCTTTAGCATACAGACAAAAATAACTTCATTGTTCCGCAAGGCGATTAAAACTTGACTGTCAGAAAGGTAGGAATAAAATACAATCTGAAACTAATGACATATTTCAGCCTTCTGTAATTAAGGAATGTGTTGTAATTTACTTGAGAGCTCCTGGCCACAGATATCCGTTTTGTCATCATTTGACGTGAGAGTAAACAAAGGGGTAACAGCAAAATCACTAAATGTAAACACAGGTCACGTGGAGACTACCCTCTATAACTCAGACTGCTCTGCGCATCAGCCCCAGATCTACATTTGCGAACCGGGTCTATATTAAAAAAATAGAATTTTCAAAATATGTTCACCTTGTAGTGCACATCTTTCTGGAAAGTCTGAAACATAAAACATATGTACTCGAGGAAATGTAAGACATATCATTTGGTCTTAAGTATGCCAAAGCGCAGTGCCACGTCTCGTCATAAAGCATTTTTCTACCACACGTCCAAACTATATTTAGGAGAGTGGGAACTGTAATGTCCTGTGGTGCCTCTTCTGCTCCCAGTCGGCTGGTTTGACAGCTTGCCCCTCTTAAAAAAATCTCGCAATTAATAGCGGAAGGAATTATTTGTAATCGAGAGAACAAGAACTCTTCAGAAAATCTAACTCTTTATTGCCTATTAGTTAATAATTTGCTCTTTCGTGTGACATAAAATTAAATATGGGATATATAAAACCGATACTGACAAAGAGATAAGCAAGAAATTACACATTTCTTCAAACCTCAGCACCTAGCAATTTTTTCTCTCTAATCTTGCTACAGCTTCGCATGGCATGCTTTCCATTCTGCGAAAGAATCTATTACCTCATCAAAGTTCGTCAAACGTTTTTCTACATGAAAAATCAAAATGTCGTAATCTAGTACTGAAAAAGCTGTTAGTAAAACTAATACCAAGACTGGTGTGGTTTATCGATCTGATTACGTCTATTTTGTCACTGTCTGCTAGATAAGACAAAATAGGCCTTTCTAATGTTGCAGAAATTTTGTAACACACCAAATAAACGAGACTGTTTTGGCACAAATGGACATTTTTATAACACGACAGAATCTAATCCATGAAGTACCAATATCAAATGCCTATTAGGCCTACTACAAGCAAAAATCTTTATGTTAGAAAATAGTTTCACATTTCATTTATACGCACCAGTTTCTCAAGTATGAGATCGAAAAGTAGTATTACGAAATTCTTATATAAATTTGGAATCGTCTTATTCTTCCACAATGTGTGTGATGTCCCCGTTTCTTCTCCTTCCTCTTTCTAACAAAGAATCTTGTCATCACCAAGTCTGTAGCTATTGCTGCCACTGTCAAAATTTGTTCACCGATTAACTACACTAACCCTGTCAGAATCACAGGTTTAGTTATCCCGCGATTATTTTCCGGTTAGGCGTTATTACGTGTTCGAACAACATGTTTATTGCCTTACTTCCATAATAGAACTTACGCGGCTGCTAGCCAGGGATTGTACTACTGGCCCTTGCTAGTGTAGCAATCTGGCCAAAAATTTACTGTCAAAATTTCATTTTCTTGGATACATCTGTTATTCCTGTCAGTCTTATTTCCATTCTGATAGTCTGAATCTATGGATTTTGCTAGTAATTATAACAATGCTGACCATTCGCAAACCCAATCAACCACATAATCAGACAGGGATTGGCATTCATCCATTCAGCTTTACTCCCTCAGCTCGTGTAGCCCCCTTTTGTCTGTGGAAAGTTTATTTCTAGATGCTACAAGGATTCTCCTGAGGCCAGCCGGGGTAGCCGAGCAGTTCTAGGCGCTTCAGTCTGGGACCGCGCAACCGCTACGGTCGCAAGTTTGAATCCTGCCTCGTGCATGGATGTGTGTGTCGTCCTTAGGTTAGTTAGGTTTAAGTAGTTCTAAGTTCTAGGGGACTGAGGACCTCAAATGTTAAGTCCCAGAGCGCTCAGAGCCATTTGAACCATTTTTTATTCTCCTGACAGACACATCACGTACACTATGCATGCATACAAAAGTCAACTTATGATTCATTCAGAAGTCAACTTAAAATGTGTTCAAAAACCAACAGGGAAGCTTTTCAAAACCATATGAATAATCGAGCAAACGCGCGCTGGAGGCTAGGCGCTTTATGAAACAAATTGTTTCCTCAAGAATATGAATTTGGCGTCCCCTTTTCCCGGTAGCATCTAGCTGCTTGCTGCAACTGCTTGCACAGCCAACAGCCACATTCCTGTAGCCAGAAGCGGGAGAATCTACTACTCAAACGCGACTCAACTGCGCATGCGCATGAGCCCGCTCATAACTGCTAAAATGAATCTAAGGGAGACAGTTGTGACTTCATGCTCATTGGAGGCAATTTGTTGTTATGAAGCATTACGTAGTCTTCCTAAAGCCTTTGACACATTTTGCTGTTAGCAGACACTTGCATGAGCACTGCCATTGTATATGGCGCATTTCCTTTGCAATTTATTGTAATTTTTTTCTCTTGTTTATGTTCTATTGTTGAAGTATTTGCAGTATGGGGATACAGTAACATCCTTTGGCAGAGTATTGGTTCTTACCAGTCAAAATTACAAAAAATTAACTGAAAACTAAAACAATGAAAAATTCCCGGAATTCTAAAAAATTCCTGGGTTTTTCCCCGGTTTTCTCCCGGATGAAAAAATTCCCGGGTTTTTCCCGGTTTTCTCCCAGATGAAAAAATTCCCGGGTTTTTCCCGGATCCCCACGGTTGTCCCGGGTCGTATACACCCTGTGGTTAATATGGCTTTCATATTTGGGTGAAATATTCAGTGCTCTCAACATCTTCACGCTGCTAGGGAAGGATATCAACAAGTTCTACATTCAACATAAAACAGAAGTAACTATTAAAAAACTTGAAAGATGGTACAGTAATGTAAAAGACAGTGGTTTAAAGTATTTTCACTCCTCAGTGACTTCTTACAAATATATGGAATCAAAGTTAATGAGAAAACCTGCAGCCGCTGTAAAGGAACATATTTAAGTATTGGCCTCTATTTTCACATAATTATTCTCAAACGATTTTACTGATAAACACTTAGATTTGTAGTCATCATCATTTTCTTTGAGCCTTTGTCCAACTCCAACGCAGGGTCGGCCTAGCCACTATCGATTTGGCGATGGTATTGTCAGTGGGTGGCCAATGCCCTTCCTGTCGCCACCGCGTGCCCCCTGGGACGGAATTAGCGTACCCCCACTGTCTGCATCTAGTGTAAGCCATGAAATAGTGTGAATGTTTTCAAATGTCTGTGAGTCGTGTAACTGAGGTGGGACTTGGGGACCAGGCCAATATTTATCTAGTGGGACGTGGAAAACCAGCTGAAAATCACATCCAGGCTGGCTGACACACTGGCCCTTGTCAGTAATACGCTGAGCGGATTTGATCCAGGCCCGGCAAGCCTACCCGAGTCCAGGAAGCAGCGCATTAGCACACTGAGCTAACCTGGTGGGTAAAGAGATTTGAAGTATTTCTTATTAAATGTAAGTGTTACTATTTTCATGATATTATTTTTCATTCAATGAAGACAAGTAGCAATTATGTTCTACTGCTTTTCTTTATTTAAACTGATAATGGTTATAGCTTAATGTTTTGAGTTTTTACAAACTGATATTTTTATGTTACACCAACTGAAAGTTGTTTGTTTATGCAAGAGTATTACTTAAAATTGGTCCTTTTTTTAGCAGTTGAGTTCTGAGAATTCCTAATAAACAGTTATGGATAAGAAATCTGTCTGTAGAGCACACCTTTAAGAAGCTAGAACTGTCAACATCTGAGGAAAACTCCCTGATGGAACTATCATGTGATTCTTCTCTGAAAATTTTCTTTAAAAACTCAAGCCTAGTCACATTTTGGGTCAAAATCAAGGGATAGTATCAAGGGCTTGCAAATATAGCTTTGAAAGTCTCATTTTTAAAAAACAAATATGGAAACAGGCTTTGCATGGAAAACAATTTATGCCTAAAAATAACAAGCCCCAATCTAGAAACAGAAAGTACCGTTAACACCAAGACTAAACAATACCACAAATCTTACCGAGTTTACCATTTAATTTGTATGAAATAAATTTCTTATTGGACAAAATATTGTTTCTTTTCTTTAATAATGCTCCCTTCATCATTTTTAAAATTCTTACACAGCAAATAATTTGCAATATAATAATAGGTCAATTTCATACTACATATAACTTTTGTATTACTATTAATTGCTGTGTAGTCACTGTAGTAGTTTTTGTGTGTGTTTGAGAAAGATGATGGGTCCCATTACAAATGGAACCACTACTCTAGAGCAGTACTCACATTTGAGCCACGCAAGTATTTTACGAGGGTCGGTCAAAAAGTAATGCCTCCCATTTTTTTTCTACTTAAAAAAATTAAGTTAAGTGAAAAATTTGAATTTGGCGCCATTCCTGAAACCTTCTTCTGCAATTCACTGCAGTAGTAACTTTCTGTGTCAACAGGTGGCAGCACAGCAGAAGTTTGTAAGATGGCCGACATCGATGTTAGTTTGAGACAGCGTTGTGTGATTGAATTCTTGAATGCAGAAGGTGAAACGCCCATACGCATTCATGAAAGACTGAAGAAGGTGTATGGTGTTGTGACAGTGGATGTCAGCACTGTTAGACGATGGGTTCGTCGTTGTAAGGAAGCTGAAGGGCAAACACCGTTGACTGACGAAAAGCGGAGCGGCAGGCCGGTGAGTGCAGTGACTCCACACAACATTCAGCAAGTTGATGACATCATTCGTGGTGACCGTCGGGTGACTGCAGATGAAGTGTGTCGCATTATTTCTCTTAGTAAAGGCAGTGTGATCACGATTATTAAACAATTGGGGTACTCAAAAGTTTGTGCACGGTGGGTTCCAAGAATGTTAACCGATCAGAATAAAGAGGCAAGGAAAACAATAGCCTCCCAACACTTGCAGCGCTTCCGTTTGGAGGGAGATGAGTTTCTGAAAAAAATTGTGACCGGGGACGAAACATGGGTGCATTTTTTTGAACCCGAATCAAAGAGGCAGTCAATGGAGTGGCGTCACACAAGCTCGCCGAGGAAGAAAAAATTCAAAACTGTGCGATCGGCAGGGAAAGTTATGGCAACAGTTTTCTGGGATACAGAGGGTGTGATTCTGGTTGATTTTTTGGAGCAGGGATGCACAATAAATTCTGTTCAATACGTCACAACCCTCAAAAAACTTAAAGCACGTCTTCAGCGAGTTCGCCCAACAAAATCAATGGCAGATGTTCTTCTTTTGCATGACAATGCAAGACCACACACCAGTCGTCACACCTCTGACGAGATTGTCAAAATTGGATGGGAAGTTTTGCCTCATCCCCCATACAGCCCTGACCTGGCACCATCAGACTTCCATCTGTTCGGGCCACTAAAAGAAGCTCATCGTGGGATTCATTTTGAAGATGAGGAGGCCGTCAAAACATCCGTGCGTCAATGGCTTAGGAAGCAGAGCTGTGATTTTTACCGTGCTGGGATACATGCCCTTGTTCAGAGATGGACCAAAACTGTAGAGATGGGCGGAGATTACATTGAAAAATGACAAAATGATCCTCAATGTTGTGGTTTTCAACCTATGTAATTGCATTTAAATTTCCTGACAATTAAACGTAGGAAAAAAAAAGGAGGCATTACTTTTTGACTGACCCTCGTATATGCCCCCTTTGTTTAGATAATCTGCAGTTTCATAGTATTCATCCTGCAGTTTCATAGTATTCATCACATTAATTGCTGCCCGCCATTTGTTTTACCTACAACTAAGCCTATGCGGCCATTTCACATTAAAGTTCTGCAAAATATCTGTATTTTGCTTCCATAACTCTTCATTCAACATATGATATTTTTCAGAGACTCATCTCTTTAGACAAGGGATGGATGGAAGTCATTGTGAGTCAAATCTATTGCATAGTGTGGATGCATCCAGATTTCACATTCCACTTTTACCATTGTCAAAGAACCTTTATGGGCAAGTGGATTGTCTTCATGAAAGGTGATTATCTTTTTTCCCTGGCAATCTGTGCCTCTCTCCACAATTTTTTCCCCTCTAGATGGCCTAGAATTGATTAGTGATTAATTGTGAGAGTTTATGGGACCAAATGGTGAGGTCATCACTCCCACGATCCCAAGGTAGTCACAAAAGAAAGAGGGTCCACTAAAAGTGGACAGATCCAGTCAGAGGAGTCAAATTATAAGATAATGAAGTTAAAACACACACTGTAAAAGGCATAAGGTGAGATAGATGGGCCAGAAGTCTCTTATACCATTTGCCAGTTATTGTGTTATGCTATTCTAAGTAATTAATGATAACAATGCTTTTTGCTGTCCTGAACATGGTGACCTTAATATTCCACACAAATGAAGTTGACTTTGTTGTTTTTGTTCAAGACCACCAGCAACTGTCCACTGCTTTGAAAGTGAAAGTGATTTCATTTATGGGATGAAATAATCTACGTTGCATCAGAAGAAACAAACCACTGCACAAATTCAATAGGATTCCTTTTAAAAATTTCTGAGCAAGTCATCTTCACATTTGTTTTTCATCTCAGCTTATGTTAATTTGTCACTTTTTTGCAATTCAAAAAACAAAATTTCATTAATATCCATATAGTCTCCGTTTATACAACGCAGTTATTTATTTGTCATTAATTATGACAAATAGCACTTTACATATATGTGTCATACCTGATTAATACAAATTTGACATGTTTTATCATTTAAGATAACCCCAAATACATATGTGAAATAATCTCAACAGCAATAAAAAACTGGTTACATATATTTATAGATACACTGACAATGGTTTACTTTGCATACATTAATTCCTTGATGTCATATGGTATAACTGGGACAGTTTAGTTCAGGGATAAAGAACATTCTTGTGGGTTATTGCACTGGAATAAGAGTGCATCTATTCACTTACGAGATTTATGGTTGGCATCATGAAAGTGTTTAAAAGGAATAACTGCTCCATTTAGGGAATACAGGCAGAGAATGATTTTTATATTGCAGGCACTTCCTTATGCACCATTAAGAAGTGCACGCAGCTCTCTGCAATATACATTTCAATAGCTTTTCACAAGAATTGCAACCTGTTATTAACAAACTATAGGTTTTCAAATTCTAATTCAAAGCTTCTCCACTGTCAAATTGTAAGTAACTAAAATGAATTTATGCACAGAAACACTGTCCATGTAAAGAGGATATTGGCTTGGTTTACTAATATAACAGTTGAATTGCCCAGTTTTAAGAGAAACAATCAAAGCTATTTCATATTTACCCGAAGACAATAATATATAACTCTGGCTCCCAGACTGTATCCAATTAGTGTAACAGGCCTCTGGCCTTGTTCATGTGATAGCAGCACTTCGGCCAGTTGTTTGCCCACTTCAGCAGAGCGCCGGCAACACACCCCCCATGGATTGTCAATAACTGATGCCAAAGTCACTAATGATGCTGGCCATGTAATTGCTGTTATAATACCTGAAACATTAAGCACCATAAAATACTTTGATATTCTGACAGATAAATTCACAATGAATGAAAAATTTTTTTTTCATTACCTACATGAAAATCATTAAATTAAGAAACAATGTGAACTTTCTTACAATGCCAAGTTAAGTAATTATTTCAGATACCCTTCCCAAACAACCAATTTTTTCAAGTGACCACTATCAGACCGTGTTAAAAATATAGACTGGAATATTCAATGATACACTGCTAACAATTACACAAAATAAACAGTGTGAATAAGAACACAGCATCTTCCGATGCAAAGAACCTTGTCACATGTAGGTACAAATACTGTACTGATGTGCTGATGCCACGTTCAGGTCTATACACTTTTATATAGATGTTTTGCTGCCATGAGACTAGTGGGTTGTGATCGAATACTCGATTCTAAATCATAACATTACACGTTATATAAAACATTATCTAAGGTGATTGTTCTTCTTATCAAACATTAACATTACAAATAAAAATTACTGTTATGTTGGTATATGAGAAGTTTCTAAATCTTGAAGTAATTTTCTGTAGAAACCTTCATACACAGTAACTGTACATTAATTAAGAAAGGACAGGAACACAGCAATCAGTCACAGTCCCACTGTTTTTTTTTCTTTTTGTTATTATTCTTGCATATCTAGATTTCAGCTATAAATAGCCATCTTCAGTGCACTTGAATGAGTTACCACCCTGAAAACTCTTAGTAGTATACAGATAGGAGGAGAAATTGCGACTGACTGCTCTGTTCCTATCCTTTGTTATAATAATCTTTCTTTCATCTTGATGTTCTTGAAGGTCCATGCCTGAAGTAGTTCAGAAGCACATTCAATAAATCCTCTCACAGCCACTGTTAAGACGTTTTTTTTTGTATTTGCTCACATGACCAGTTTCAAGACCTTCTGTCTCACAATCTCTTGTACCATTATGTCTACTGGCTAAAAATCGCATGTTATGTTTCTACTGAGTTATTCAGGCACAACTTGTGATTTGCCCTCACAGGTTCACTTCCTCCAGTACCTGTCTCCTACTTTTCTAACTTCATAGAAGCCCTCCTGTACATCTTGCATGGATCAGCACTCCTGGGAGAAAGGCTACTGTGGGGAAACAGCCTAAGCAGAGCCTACAGAATTGTATCAAAAATATATATTTCATTTTGCAGCAGTTGTGCTAGTCCAGCAACATATGCAGGAGAGCTGCTGTGAAGTTTGGAAAGCAAGAAAGAGGTAATGGCAGAAGTGAAGCTATGAGAGCACATCATGCATCATACCTGGATAAATCAGTCAGTAAGAGCATGTCCCATGAAAGGCACAGTTCCAGGTTCGAGTCCTTGGCCGGTGCACAGTTTTTATCAGCTGGAAAGTTTCAAAACTGCATCCCTCCTAGGTTCTCATTATTTTACATGCCTGCTCCAACAAAGGACTTTTTTATAGCTTCCACTGCTAATCCTGTCAATTGATGGGACAAAAAAATTTCAAAACTGTCAATCCCATAATTTGTCGGGGAACAATTTCATCTGCTTTTAAATACAGAATCACACAACTGACAGGCTCAGAAGGTCTTCGCTGAGTTGTCAGGGACATGTTGTTTCTGAAACAGCTGATATATTGAGGAAATATATTTTCTGAAGCAGTTGGTAGACTGTATTTGTTATATAAAAGCAACTTGCTGTACAATGGCAGCTATTAATTCAATCTTACAGACAATGAAATTTTTCATGAATTCGACCAAGATTTTGTTAAGGACAACAGTGAGAATGATGATATTGACAATTCAGATGACAATTCTGAATTTGCACAAAAATAACTGCATCAAACTTCAAGTATTTATTGTTTTGATTTGGTAAAATTTTTGTTGAACTAATTGTTAATGTCCTATTCCGATGTTTCTTCATTTTCTGAAACATGGAACAGTTTTTCTTTGTCATAGGCTCATGAAATGAACATCATTCTGTGATGAATGTAGAACCACAAAATATTAGTCCTGATAACACTGAAAAGAGGGCTTCAAAGAACAGACTAATCTTTATGTCAAACAAAAGACAACGTAACTGACACGTGCAGATCGGCTCACTCCTGTAAGTAGAATATCTAGTTGGAAAGGGGTCACACATGTGGAAATAAAAAAAAAGTTCTTGGTTACAATTTCCCACTTGAGCATCAGCCAAAAGCCCATCATACATCACTGGAGTCAATATTCTTGTGTCTCCTGTAGTTACTGTCCAAATTTATTGAGCAGAAATAGATTCCTCCAAATTATATCAAAGATTTAGCTGAATGACAACAGATAGTTGGTGGGTTGACAGGCTTAAGGTTCTAAACAGCAAGGACATCAGTCTAGTTCATCTGTGATTAGAGATGTCTGTGAAGTACTTGCTCTGATGTTGAAAGTACATAGGAGCAGTAAGACTGATGCATTGAAAGGCACTACAGACGCCACAGTGAGAAAGAATTTATGGAGAAGTGTACAGATTGGGCCGATATGTAGATCAGAGCAGATGAGGGTCTCCCAGGGCTCATCCAAAGGCGAGAAAAGCACCACCCTGCATCAGACATGTGCCAGTTACAGAGGAAAGAATGTCTTCAAGACGGCAGATTCAGAACAGTTAAAGTGAGAAGGTTAAAAATGTAATGGACATCAGTTGACTGTCAATAATAAAACCAAGAGAAGAGAAATACATAAGGCAGCATATGGGCATCCCCAAGGCTCGGCATGCATTGAGAGTCATCCCACCCCTGCTACACTGTGGTTAACGGGTTAAAGAGCACCCACTATTTACGAGAGCAAGAACTCCAAAATAGCAAATAGGGTGCACAAAAAAGGAGACAAACCACATTGAAAAAGCAATTAAAACACAATAAGAGGGGTATGAAAGAGTGAACTGGTCAAGGAGGTAGAGCACCGAGTCCCCGAGACCCATCTTCCAATCTTCCAGTAGGAGATGCCCCAACTCCAAGCATCCCAACTCTGCCTTGAAGACAGCTTAAAACCTTATGCAGAGTGTATACATAAAATAAAAAAGGAATCCCAGATTTTTCTCGGATTTTCTGGTTAAAAATATACTTTTTTTCAGGTGAAAATATACATTTTCCCGAGTGAAAATACTCTTTTTTCTCGGTGAAAATACACTTTTCCGCGGTCCGGTAGTATACGTCGGACCCGCATGTCGCCACACGGCAGGTCTAGAGAGACTTCCTAGCAATCGCCCCAGTTGTACAGCCGACTTTGCTAGTGATGGTTCACTGACCTTTACACTCTCATTTGCCGAGACGATAGTTAGCATAGCCTTCAGCTACGTTATTTCCTATGACCTACCAAGGCGCCAGTATCCATACTATTGATATTGTGAATCATGTACCATAAAGAGCGACGTTCTCCATTAATGGATTAAAGTTAAGTATTCCACTGGCTACGTCCGTTTTTCTCAATTCTAATTCCCTTGTCATGTTCCAGACCTCACGCCAGCCTGCGTGAGCTAAAACGCGTGCATTTCGGCCTCCTTTAGTAACACGGTTGGCTCTCCTGCCAACCACAACATTGGCGACGACAGTAAAAGTGTTCTTATCTAAATTGCCCTGATTTACTTGTGTAATGGCTTCGCCACAATCTCCAGATGTACTGTCCGAATTTTATCATTTACAGAATCAGCAGACGCAGGCACTACTGGATGCCCTTGGACAGCTCGTTCAGGGTCAACGTGCGATGCAAAACGATGCGGCAGCAGCCGCTTCACCGCTAACGCAGCTACAACACGCTGTTGCACCCACTTTTCGACCTTTTGATGCTGCACTGGAAAGCTGGACAGAGTGGTCACGCCAACTTGGATTCCATCTCGCCGCCTACAGAATTCAAGGTAATGAGCGGCAGCCTTTTTTGTTATCTTCCGTGGGGGTGCACACGTACCGTGTGAAAGTCAAATTATTTCCCCGCCGTGACGTAGCAACTCTGTCCTACGAAGAAATTTTGTCTGCATTAGATGCATATTTCAAAGAATCACTCATTGTAGTTGCAAAAAGGTATACCTTCTTTCGTACAAAACATACGGCAGGTCAGACTAATCAAGAGTGGGTTGCAACCTTGCAAGGCGTTACTAGGGATTGTGCTGTTGTCAATGTGGACTCCCTTATTCAGATACTATGGTACGTGATGCAACTGCACAGAACGTTTCTGATGTTCATATAAGGGAACAGATTTTGAAACTAGTAAACCCCTCCCTTCAACAAGTGATGGACATATTGGATCAGCAGGATACACTTGACTTTGCTCAGGAATCATTTGAAACTTCGCCAGCAGTGTATCAGGTTAACCGGCCTGTCGGGCAAGCTGCACAGAGCAGTAAACAGCCCTCGCGCCCGGCCGCACCGCTCCCGCCAGGCTCTCAGCCACGTGTCTCGTGCCGGCAAGCAAATGCAGTGATCAAATCATGCCCGCGGTGTGCTACTAAACATTCGCGTGAGAATTGCCCGTCACGCCAAGCTATTTGCTTTTATTGTCATAAAAAAGGACATGTTCAGAGTGTTTGCCAGAAAAAGCTCAGATCGGAAGCTCAAAACCGTTCCAGGCCCTTTGCTTCGTGCCGGAATTTGAATCGAACCAAGGATCCTCAGGCTCGCGAAACTTTGCCCATGGAAATTCATGTAGTTCATTCCACTCCGCCCAGTGCCACTCTCTAACAGTGACTGTGTTCATCCCAAAAATAGAGTGCGTCGACATTGCCGGAACTCCCGTCAAGTCGCAAGTGATTATGTACCAGTGTCAGTTCACGTTGCATGAGACAGTCGCTCTTGTCCTCAGCAGGACAATAAACTTTTTGTAGACTTGGACATTAACGGCAAAGTGATACCACTCCAGCTCGATACCGGAGCTGCAGTTTCACTGATCAATCAAGACACTTACAAACTGCTGGGAACACCTCCGTTGCGTGCCGCAAATGTTAACTAGCTATTCAGGACAAAAGATCCCTGTGTTAGGACAGTGCAGCCTTCTTGCAACATAAAAGGGACAAACAAAACGTGTCATTTTACGTCCTTCGTTCTTCTTCTGCAGTGAACTTGTTTGGTTTTGATTTATTTCAGTTGTTTAACTTGTCTATAGTAAATCAGGTCCTATCAGTGAACCAGACTGTGCCTTCAGACAGTGTTTCTCGTCTATGTGAAGAATTTGCAGACATTTTTGCACCGGGCCTCAGTTGCGCTAAGAACTATAAAGCACATTTGGAACTGAAAGTAAACGCGCAACCAAAATTTTTCAGAGCACAAAAAGTTTCCCACGCATTGCGCGATGAGGTCGCAAACACATTACACGATTTGGAATCACAAGCTGTAATTGAACGTGTGCAGGCTTCTCTCTGGGCATCACCCTTAGTAATTTTGCGAAAACCTACCGGAAAGTTGAGACTTTGTGTGGACTTCAAGGCAACAGTGAATCCACAACTAGTGATTGCAACTTTTTCTTTACCCCGCCCGGAAGATCTTTTTGAGTAACTGTGCCCGGGTAAATATTTTTCGAAGTTGGACCTAGCAGATGCGTACTTGCAAATACTGATGGACGACGAACCTTGCCATTCGGGTGTGCATCCGCCCCTGCATTGTTTCAGCAATATCTACAAACTGTTTGTGCGTCGGTCCCTAGTGCGGCAAATTATCTGGATGATATTGTGATCTACGGAAAGACGGAAGAAGAACATTTGGCCAATTTCAGAACATTATTTCAGGTCTTGCGACAACATGGTCTCCGCTTGCAGAAAGACAAATGTGTGTTTTTTGTTCGAGATTTGCCATATTTGGGACATGTTCTCAAGGCCCAAGGCATACATCCCAGTCCACCAACCTCCGTGCCATACAAGACTTGCCGTCGCCCCAGAATTTGAAGCAGCTGCAGAGTGTGCTGGGAAAAATCAACTATTATCATAAATATATTCCGCATGCCTCTTCCATTTCAGCTCCGCTTCATCGCTTACGCCGTACAGGTGTTCCATTCGTCTGAACGACGGAATGCGAACGCGCCTTTCGCCAGTTGAAATCGGCGTTGCTTTCCAATACTTGCCTTATGCCATTCGATCCCCAGAACCCCCATTTGTTGATGATGGATGCATCAGATTTCGGGATCGGTGCTGTGCTTGCTCACAAAGATGGATCGCACGATCGCCCTATTGCTTTGCGTCCAAATTGCTCTCGTCTGCGCAAAGAAATTATTCACAGATCAAGAAAGAAGCATTGGCTCTCGTATTTGGTGTTACAAAGTTTCACGATTTCTTGTATGGTCGTCACTTTACCATAATCACAGACCACAAACCTTTGACATCGCTTTTTCATCCGACCAAGCATGTACCTCCATGTACAGCACAGAAATTCATTCGCTAGTTTATTTTCCTCTCGCAGAACCGCTACGATATCTTGTATTGGTCCACTGCTAAGCATGGAAACGCCAATGCGTTGTCCCGCTTGCCTGATGCTGAGGATAAGGCACTCGATTCCTCCGAACTTGCTTGCATGTTCATTGATGCGGAAAGCGATGATGTGGTCGAATCATTTCCGATTGATTTTCGTCGTGTAGCTACAGCCACAGCTGCTGACCCTGTCCTTGCTCCCGTTCTGCATTTTGTTGCTACGCAATGGCCCTTGTCAAAGCCACGGATAGGGGACCCATTGGTTCGCCGATTTTTTGCTCACAAGGAGAGACTTTTTGTACGACGTGGTGTTTTGCTGTTGCGTTCTGATAATGATCACTCCAGGGTCGTGGTACCACGTTTGTTACAGTCCTCTGTCTTACAGCTTCTCCACCAAGGACATTGGGGTATAGTGAGAACAAAACAACTTGCTCGTCAGCACTGTACTTGGTTTGGAATCTATGCTGCGATTACAAATATGTGCTCTTCTTGCATGAAGACAACAATCAGCACCACCGCGGAAATTTTTGCATGGCCAAAAGCCACTTCCCTTTGGCAATGCTTACACATCGATTTTGCTGGTCCATTCTGGAATGCTCAATGGTTGGTTGTGGTAGATTCATTCAGTAATTTTCCTTTTGTTGTCCGGATGTGTTCCACGACGTCCTCTGCCACCATCCAAGCGTTATCCGCTATCTTTTGCATTGAAGGTCTTCCACAGACTATTGTTTCCGACAATGGCCCACAATTCATGTCCGCAGAATTTCAGTCATTCTGCAAGGCCAACGGTATTCAACATCTGACATCCGCGCCATTTTCGCCACAGTCAAACGGTGCCGCTGAACGACTGGTCCAGACTTTCAAGTCACAGATGTTGAAGTTGAGAGTCGCATTCTCGGGAGGACACGTTATTGCTCTTTTTGTCCTCATATCACTCTCAGCCCCGAGATGGTCACTCGCCGGCTGAGTTGCTCCACGGTCGCCCTCATCAAACCTTGATGTCTTTGCTGCATCCGCCGCATCGGGTTCCTGTGCAGCGGCAGACACCTGCTTTTGCTCCAGGCGAAGTTGTCTACTATCGCCACTACCGAGGTTCACGTCGTTGGCTCGAAGGGCGCATTCTTCGCTGCCTTGGACGCGCTATGTATCTGGTTTTGAGGGCCTCTGGTGAGGTGCGTCGGCATCTCCATCAGCAGCGCCTCTGTCGTCGCACGGGATCTGCCGCTCGCCGTCTGCTTTCGGCGACAGTGCCATCCGGTCAGCGCCCCAAGGACCCATCTACTGGCTCGCCTCAGCCCCAGGTGTTACCGATGCTGCCTTCCATTTTGCCCCATGGCGACGCGTCGCTGCAACCGCCGGGCGCCTCCCTGGGTCACGCGCAGTCGATCGCTTCCCATGACCAGTTGTACTCAGATATGGAACTCTTGCCCGCTCCGGACCATATATTGTCTTTGCCCGTCGGGTGCCCAGGCTCGATGGAGGTAGACCCTTCGGCCCCTCCTGTCTCTCTACGGGTGTATACACCGCATGTTGGCGTGCACCATGGAGCAGGTTTTCAGGCGTTTCCTAGCTCCCCGCGGTCCGAATGGCAGGGTGCAGGTGGCGCAGCCTCGCCTGTTAGGCTCCACACCTCGTCGCATATGTCAACATGGGGTCCTCCCCAGGGCGGGCGGAAGCCACAACCATATGCCGATTTGCGGGGGAGGAATGTGGTGTCACCGCCAGGCACCACACTTGCTAGGTGGTAGCCTTTAAATCGGCCGCGGTCCGGTAGTATACATCGGACCCGCGTGTCGCCACTATCAATGATTGCAGACCGAGCGCCGCCACACAGCAGGTCTAGAGAGACTTCCAAGCACTCGCCCCAGTTGTACAGCCGACTTTGCTAGCGATGGTTCACTGACCTCTACGCTCTCATTTGCCGAGGCGATAGTTAGCATAGCCTTCAGCTACGTTATTTGCTACGACCTACCAAGGCGCCAGTATCCATACTATTGATATTGTGAATCATGTACCAAATAGAGCGACGTTCTCCATTAATGGATTAAAGTTAAGTATTCCACCTCACGCCTGCCTGCGTGAGCTAAAACGCGTGCATTTCGGCCTCCTTCAGTAACACGGTTGGCTCTCCTGCCAACCAAAACTGTAAATGATTGTATACTTTCCCTCAGAGCTGCAAACTTTATCAGTTTTTTTAGTAGTAAAGGTTTTATACACCGGTGTAGAACTTCCTGACACTTTAGGAAATGAAATATAGCAAAAAATGATGTCTTTTTATATGTGCAGCAACAAGTACACTGTGTATTTTCTTATTACAAAAGTATAAATACAAATTCCACCAAATACAGCACAATAGTTTTCAAAGCACAGGAATCAAGATTGTGATGTGCTTTGTCATCCAATCATAGTTCATTTATGTGATCTTGCCAGTCAATAGCAACATCACTGTTACGTAGTGCAAACACACAAATAGGAAAAGTTAATGGTTTAAATTAATATATATACAGCACAGCTACAAGAAAAGCTAAGCTTCCACATTTAATATTGGTCCTTTTTTTGTATGTGTTACCCTTTAAGATATGTCAAACACAAATGTGCCAGTAAAATTTTAAATAAATGACTAGTCTTCTGGGTCTGAAATTTTATAAGTGGCTGGTCCTCAAAGGGTTAAGTTTTGAATAACAGTCAAATGCTCTGTGCTTTTATAAATACATTGCACCTTCTCACATGTAACATAATTCATCTTTGAAAGTAATGCTCCTCAAACCACCATTCACAATATTTTCCAACGACCTGCTAGAAATAGGTTTGTCTGAACAGTTGCCAGAGTGCTGTAAAACAAACATTACTGCACATGTGCAGCTACGATGACGTAAGAAGAATGTGCCTGATGTTTGCCCTGCTCATATGCTTTTTGTCACATTTCTGTTTGCAATTTCGTGTGTAGTGGGGCATCACATGACCACGTTCAGAGAGCACATACAAACTTATTGTACTTAGTGTAATTGTTTTATCATATCCTATCCAGATAAGGAATGCAAAATAAGAAAGTAGTCCTTAGCATAATATTCATTTAAAAACTAGACTCTGCAACTCGAAGGTACCCTAATATTTTGCTATGTGGTGACTCATCAAATATTTTTAATTTTCTTTATTTTTTTTATTTTTTTATTCATACTCTGTAATGCTGTTATCTAGCATTTCAAATCAGGTTTACATAAACATGGCACTGCAGAAAGCTAGTAAGAAGGAATACAAATTTTTTGTATAAATAAAACAGTTGTTTGTATATACCAGAATTAGAGACAGTAAATTTTTCATGACTTTTTCAAATGGTATAAAAATTAACAAGGTTATCTGTGAAGTCAAGAAACTGGCTTTTTACTTTGTACTCCAGGAGTAAATACAAAGCCTTTTGGGGAGTTATAATGATAAAACACGTGTAACTGTCAGTCTACAACTTACCAAAGAATGGCGTTCTGTAAATTTTAGAAGTAAACAACACCAATTAAGAAGTAAATTTTAGAAGTAAACAACACCAATTAAGAAGTAACGTCAAGCCTAGAGGAGGGGCCTGACAAGGGTTGAAACGTGTTTTGCAATTGAAAAACATTGTATTTCATGAAAGGCAAATTTGTAAATTTCTCCAAAAGCTATCAATATATCTGACACAAAATATTTTATTCAATACTAATGTCGAAATTTGCATGCTTAGTCGTTTTCAAGTGAACATTTACATATGTTTGTAGGTATATAGCAACAAAAAATTTAACATTATGTCATAAAAGAAACAAAACATCAAAGTACTCCAAGTGCAGCAAAATTTCGTAAACCATAGTAAACTGCATAATTCGGCTCAAAGTGCACAATCATATGAGCAGATTTAGACTGAAGTAGGCCGCTGCCTGGTATTAAACTTTTCAGTGTGGTTTCTGAAAGCAAATTTTCTTGGAATAAAGGTACTGTATTATCTCATGTTTGGTTCTTTATTATGGTATTATGTCGTACGTGCCAGAAGGTGAAAATGTGCATTTGAAATTCAGCAAAATGGGTGAAACTAGCCCATAGTGTGGAAAAAAACACATCATTTACAATAAATTGGTTGCTTGTGCAAAAAATATTAATAAAAGCAAAAATTTCTTTACCAAGCCAACATAAATATCTACATTTTTTGAAAGACGATTAATGTTCAATTGCCAATAATGTGGAAATAAAATAAGAAAACTGAAACTAATAACATATTTTAGTCTTCTGTAATTATGTGAATATATTTTAATTCACTTGATAGCTTCCATCCACAGAAATCCATTTTGTTTTCCTTTGATATGTGAACTGTAAATGAAAACGGCAAAATCATGAAACGTAAAAACAAACATAAAAACACGTCACGTTGCGACTACCCGCCCCCCCTCCCCCCCCAACAACAATGACAGACTGCTCTGAGCCTGCACAACTCTGGCAGCTTGGGTGCACTAGAAAATCTTTTCTGGCTAGCATCTGGCTGCTTGTTGCTACTGCTCAGCCAACAGCCACACTTAAGTAGCAGAAGCAGGAGGAGGAACTGCTCATAAGTGAAATCAGCTCTGGGCATGCACGTGAGCCCACTGGCAACTGATCAAATGAAACTAATGTAAACAGTTGTGATATCATGCACATCAAAAGCAGTTTGTTGTTATGAAGTACTGCATAGGATTCGTCCTAAAGGCTTTGACACATTTCGCTGTTGACAGACACTTGTGTGTGCACTGTATTTTGTCGTAAATGGTACATTTTCTTTGCAATGTAATTTTCAATTTTGGTGTTTTCCTCTCGTTTATGTTTTATTGTTGCAGTTTTAATCTGCAGAAGTTGGCTAAAGTAAAATTCTTTGTTAGTGTTCAGTTCTTATCAGCAAATATTACAACAATTTAACTGAAACTGAAACAATGAAAAATTGCCAGAATTCTAAAAAAATTCCTGGGTTTTTGCTCATTTTCTCCAGGATGACAAAATTGCTGCTGTTTTTTTTTCTTTTTTTTGTGGATATCCCAGCTGTTCCAAGGCATATATGCCCTGTTCTATCTCAAAATAGAGCTCACTTTCAAGCAGAAGATGCAGAACCAGCTCAACTGTCTGTGAATGAGCTGTCAATATTTTAAGCAATGAATTTGGAAAGTCATCCTCAGCATGGAGGAAGAGAACAAAGAGGCATTCCAGCAGGATATGAACTACTGTCTGTAAGGCTCCACAACTACAATGTTGGTGTGGCTTGTTACATAAAATGAAACTATCGATTAGCCTGGTTTGACTTATGTTGTGGCAACATAGGATGGTGGATTCATTCTGGGAAGAACAGAAGAAAAGTACCATGAAGCAGTAGTCTCTTTGATGGTGCAGAGTTTATGAGAGGGAGCAGAGCCAACCAGATATCATTCCATCTCCAAGTGAGCAGAGGTCTTACTTGTACCCATAAATCCATACCTGGAACTGGCGAAGCAAATGGGGGGTGATTAATCGGTCCTCTAGCCAAACAGTCAGCCTGTTCGTCGCTGGGGATACTCACATGATGTGGAATCCAGAGAGAGAGACAACTGAGCTGAGCAGTCAGTATGGCTAAGTTCATTGGGATAATTGTGAACAGCAGAGACCTCAGGCTGACAAGAGTCAAGTCACTACAAATAAAAAAAGTGGTTGGTGAGATCCATTTAAAAAAATGAAGAGCTCTGTTAATAGCTATCAGCTAAACTACATCCTATCTTATCCCTAGTTTTAGAGCCATCAGTGTAAAAGATAGAACAGGGTGTATACGTGGACAAGGAAAAAAAATTCCCGGATTTCCCGGTTAAAAATACACTTTCTCCAGGGTGACAGTGTATTTTACCTTATCAATTCTTTGAAGGATTACGGTTTTATACATGAGCACACAATTTCCCTGCACTTTAGAAAACGAAACTCGGGGAAAAGGACACGTTTTGGAAATATCTTTGATGTGCAGCAACATGTACGCCGCATATTTTCTTCTTACGAAAGCATACATAGGAATTCCACCAAACACCGCATGTTACTTTCCGAATCATTGAAATCGAGATTTCGATGCGCTTTTGTAAGCCGTTCGTAGCTCATGTCATGTGGTCTCGCCAGCCGATGACAACGGATATTCAGAGCATAGGACACATGTTGTAGTTAGCCAACAGCAACACAACTGTTAAGTAGCATGAACACACAAACAGGGAAAGTTAATAATTTAAACTAATATTAATAGTGTTGCTACAAGAAAAGAAAAGCTTTCACATATAATATTGGTCTCAAGCTGCAAGAGAAACTAAGCTTTCACATATAATATTGGTCTCAAGCTGCAAGAGAAACTAAGCTTTCGCATATACTGTTGATCTTTCTTGTGCCTGTTATACTTTAAGATATATCACACAAATGGGCCAGTAAAATTTGTAATAATGACATAAAAGTCTGATCTTCAGGGTTCGAAATTATTCTAAATGGCTGGTCATCAAAGAGTTGATTTTTAAATGAGAGTCAAACGTTCTGTGATTTAAGAAATTCATGGTACATTCTCACACATAGTTTAACTTACGTAAAAGGATATTTACTTTGAAAGTAACGCTTTTCAAACCACCATTCACAATATTTTCCTGCGACCTGTCAGAAATAGGTTCGTTTCAGCAGTTGCCAGAGAGCGCCAGATAACAGGCGACACCGTGCTTGCACAGCTACCGTGACGTAGGAAGCCCCTATGTACGTACGTGTAAAACATTGAAAGATCATACATTATGTCATAAAGGAAACATGACACCCGAGAATACTCCAAGAGCATCGGAATTTTATGAACCATACTAATATGTGCACATTTAAAATGCACACTTAAATTGCACATTTGTACGTCCAGATTCCCAATGAACTACACCTCGACCGGATATTAAGCTTTTCAGTGTGATTTTCAGGATGTAAATTTTCTTGGAGCGCCAGTACTGTATTATATCATGTTTCGTTCTGTATTATGGCATAATGCCATATGTCCTAGAAGATTAAAACGTGAACTTGAAATGCAACAAACAGTTGAAACTAGCCAGTACTGTGGAATTAAACATTTCGTTTCACATACATCGACTGTCTCTGCAGAATAGGTAAATAAAAGGCAAATTTATTTGGTAAACAGACAAAAATAACTTCATTGTTCTACAAGGCGATTAATGCTTGACTGCCAGAAAGGTGGAAATAAAATCTGTAACTAATGACATATTTTAGCCTTCCGTAATTACGTGAATGTATTTTAATTCACTTAGCTCCCGGCCAGAGATATCTGTTTTCTTTCATTTGATGTGAGAGTAAACGAAGGGGAAACAGCAAAATCATTAAATGTAAACATTGGCCCCTGGAGAGTACCCACTATAGCTCAGACTGCTCTGCGCATCAGTCCCATATCTACGACATTTGAGAACAGGGTCAATACTAAAAAAAAATAGAATTTTCAAAATATGTTCGCCTTGTAGCACACATCTTTCTGAAAAGTCTGAAACATAAAACATATATACTCGAGGAAATGTAAGACATATTATTTGGTCTGAAGTATGCCAAAGTGCAGTGCCACACCTCTTCATAAGGCATTTTTCTACCGCACGTCCATACTATATTCAGGAGAGTGGAAATTGAAATGTCCTGTGGTGCTTTCCTGCTCCCAGTCGTCCGATTTGACAGCCTGCCTTTAAAAAAATCTCGCAGTTAATAGCGGATGAGATTATTTTTAATCGAGAGAACAAGAACTCTTCAGAAAATATGAACTCTCTATTGCCGATTAGTTAATAACTTGCTGTTTCGTGTGACATAAAATTAAATATAGGATGTATAAAACCAATACCGACAAGAGATAAGCAAGAAATTACACATTTCTTCAAACCTTAGCTCCAGCATTTTTTTCTCTCTAATCTTGCTACAGCTTTACATAGTGTGCTTTCCTTTCTGCGAAAGGATCTATTATGTCATCAAAGTTTGACAAACGTTTTGCTACATGAAAAATCAAAATGTCGTTATCTAATACTGAAAAAGCTGTTAATACAAATAATACCCAAGACTGCTGTGTTTTCTCGGTCTGATTATGTCTCATTTGTCACTGTCTGCTAGATAAAACAAAATAGGGCTTTCTAATATGGCAGCAATTTTTTAACACCAAATAAACGAGACGGTTTTGGCATAAATGGACATTTTTATAACATGACAGAATGTAATCCAATAAGTACCAACATCAAATGCCTATTAGGCCTACTACAAGCAAAAAGCTTTATGTTAGGAAATAGTTTCACATTTCATTCATACGCACCAGCTTCTCAAGCATGAGATAGAAAAGTAGTATTACGAAATGTTTATATAAATTTGGAATTGTCTTATTCTTCCGTAATGTGTGTGATGTCCCCGTTTCTTCTCCTTCCTCGTTCTAACAAACAATCTTGTCATCATCAAGGCCGGCCAGTGTGGCTGAGCAGTCCTAGGCGCTTCAGTCTGGAACTGCGTGACCGCTACGGTCGCAGGTTCAAATCCTATCCCGGGCATGGATGTGTGAGACGTCCTTAGGTTGGTTAGGTTTAAGTAGTTCCAAGTTCTAGGGGTAGTTATTGCTGCCACTGTCAAAATTTGTTCGCCAATTAACTTCACTAACCCTGCCAGAATCACAGGTTTAGTTATCCCGGGATTATTTTCCGGTCAGGCGTTATTACGTGTTCGAACAACACGTTTTCCACATTACTTCCAGAATAGAACTTACGTGGCTGCTAGGCGGGGCTGTACTACTGGTCCTTACTAGTGTAGCAATCTGGCCAACAATTTCCTGTCAAAATTTCGTTTTCTTGGATACACCGAGAAGATAATACGTAATCTTTCTCACCTGTTATTCCTGTCAGTCGTTCATTTCCACTCTGGTAGGCTGAATCTATGGATTTCGCTAGTAATTATAAGAATACTGATCATTCGCAAATCCAATCAATCAACCACATAATCAGACAGCTTTTGGCATTCATCTGTTCGGCTTTACTCCCTCAGCTCGTATAGCCCCGTCCCCTTTCGTAGATGCGACGAGGATTCTCTTGACAGAGACATCACGTACACCATGCACGCATTCAAAAATCAACTTATGATTCATTTAGAAATCAACTTAAAATGTATTCAAAAATGTTCAAAGACCAACAGGGATGTGTTTCAAAATCATATGAATAATCGATATACCAACGTGAGCTAGATGCTAGGCGCTTTGTGAAACAAGTTTTTTCCCCATGAGTATATGAATTTGGCACCCCCCTTTTCCCGGTAGCATCTAGCTGCTTGTTGTGACTGCTTGCACAGCCAACAGCCATATTCCTGTTGCCAGAAGCGGGAGAATCTACTACTCAAACGTGACTCAACTGTGCATTCGCATGAGCCCGTGCGTAACTGCTACAACAAATCAAATATAAACAGTTACGACTTCACACTCAATGGAGGCAATTTGTTGTTGTGAAACACTGCATAGTCTTTGACACATTTGCAATTGGCAGACGCTGGCATGAACATTGCCTGTTGTTGTTGTATATGGCGCATTTCCTTTGCAATTTATTTTCCTTTTTGCTCTCGTTTATATTTTATTGTTGAAGTATTATTCTGCAGTAGCGGGATACAGTAATATCCTTTGTTAGAGTATCTGTTCTTAATAGTCAAAATTTCAAAAATTTAACTGAAAACAAAAACAATGAAAAATTCCTGGAATGCTAAAAATATCCCGGGTTTCTCCTGGATGAAAAAGTTCCCGGGTTTTTCCCGGATCTCCCGGTTGTCCCGGGTCGTATACACCCTGTAGAATAATTCCTGAAACTCCTGAAGAGCTGAATGTAATGAATGACAAGAAGTCATGGGGCGGGAAGGAGGGGGGAGGAGGAGATGGAGGAAGAGCGACTGATATTTATGGACCTGGGAGGAGAGGTAGATATCACTGGCAGAGGGCTGCGTGGCACATTCCACCTGGTAATCTCACCAAAGGGCACGTATCAGGAGGTCAATTGCCCTTGTATGGAAAAAGAATGGGGTATGTTGGACCATAGGGGAATTGTAGAATGGCAACTGCATAGAATATTAAGAGTTGGTACTATCGAAACTGGAGAGGGCAGATTCCCACTTCAGCAAGGAGACTTTCTATGGCACTAGTCCAGAAGGCACCAGTGGTCAGACGAAGCCCACAAAGATGGACTGCATATAACAATTTCAAAACTTAAGGCATAGCCAAGGCATAAGCCTGGCAACCACTTGAGATGGGACCAGGACCCAATAAAGGCGGAGAAGAGTAGCACAATCTGACCCCCAAGAGAAGTGCACAAGGAAACAGAGGACATTAAGCTTCCACATGCAATTTGTCTTCAGTTGATGAATATGGGGCAGCCAAGAGAGCTTTTTATCAAGGAGGCGGCCCACAAATCCAAGACTGTATGGTAACTTTGAAGTGCTGGGTACTCAAGTAGAATTCTGGGTCAGGGTGAACTGTGGTACAGCGACAGAAATGCATAACCCATGTTTTTTGGTGGAGAGAACTGGAAACCATGGCAAAGGGTCCATACAGAGGCCCTCTGAATGGCACCTTGGAGCTAGCATTCAGCCAAGGCTACTGAGCAGGAGCTGTACCAAATGCAAAAGTCAGTGACCTAGTCCAGGGGTGACCAATGGCCCAACAGAGGTCATTAGCCCATTGATGGCAATGAGGACACTCAGGACAGTACCCTGTGGGACACTATTCTCCTTTAATCATGGAGAGCTGAGTGAAGTACCAACTCGAACCCAGAACAACCAGTAGAATAAATACTGACGAATAAATATTTGTAGGGAGTCTCGAAAGCACCAGTCATGGAAGGTAAGTAAAACGTGATGGCACCAAGCAGTGTCTCATGCCTTATGTAGGCCAAAAAAGACTGCAATGAGATTTTGGCATTTACAAAAAGCATGTCATATTACTGTTTCCAACCAGACTGGATGATCAGTTGGGGCTCATCCATCCTGGAAATTACACTGGTAGGGGGTCAAAAGGCCCTGAGCCAGAGACTCGAGAATGCAGCATAGCCTGCCAGCAGCCATCCTTTCAAATAGCTTGCAGAGTACATTGATGACACTAATTGCTCACTAGTTGTTGAGAGATGTAGCGTTTTTGCCTAACTCAAGATTTGGGATGACAATAATATTACACTATTGTGAAGGGGACACCCTTCAAGCCAAATAAGAACAAGACATTGAGTAGTTGTAGTCTTTTAGTAGTGTTCAGGTGTGTGATCATCTAAATATGAACTGAATCAGGGCCTGTGGCCATATTATAAGATGAGGTAAGAGCCTGAAACAGTTCCCAGAGAGTGAAAGGTTCATTATGAGAATCAGCTTGGCTGGGGATTTGACCATGATACTTTCAGACCATACACTGACCATCTGATGGACAAGCAGAAACACAAAAGGCAAGACATAAAAATCTCAATGCATTTGAGAGTATCTATGTCTTCGATTGTTACCTCCATTTCCAGGATCTACTGCTCTGGTCATAAAATGTATGAATGACAGAAGTCACCTTTGGTTACATACATCATATGCTCAGACCATTTTGACAAATATGAGCAGCCATACCACTGATAAACATCTCTTCATTATGGCATACACAAGCCTGCATGCTAGTAGGTAAGTGAAGAGTTTAATACCTTCACAATTCTGATGCCACTAGAACTGGAGCACAAGCTCAGGTTATAGTAAGCCAGTGAAGAAAATTAGGCATAGTCTTGTTTTAAAAACCATCGCAGGAGTCATGTCCAATTAATTAGGTCATGTCCTACATGAATATATCTCCCAATCACACATGAGAAGATACAGAGATGAACATGGGCACAAACACATTACTAGAAAAACCATGGGCATTGTAAAATGTGTCCTGGACAAACTAGCTGGAATATATGATGGTATCACTAAATGAAAAAGGTGACAGGGGAATGGATCCTTCTTGTCAGCAGGTAGAAATTTAAGCTAACGACAGTAAGCCACCATAGAAAATATTTATGTTAAAGGAAATGTTATTGCTGGTATTTCAAGTGTTTCCCCCACAGAGTCAAATGATGATCATGTGACTCATTCATTTATCTACCATATTCCAATGAGGTATGCACAGATAACATACCACCACATTATTCCAAACCGACTGTGCCTCTTTAGTTTGATAAACACTTAATATATATGAAAACTTTTAATGGAGTTCTAATGTAACTCCTAATGAATGCATCTAGATTCCTTGCTACACATGTGTACATCTCCAAACCTGCTGGGATCTATCACCAAGGAGCAGCTGTTAAAAGGTTACAGTGTCTTGTAGAGCCCATGCCATAATAACCTATTTCAACATTAGGTGAGTAATTCAATTACTGATTAGTGTATACACCCCACAGCACAGGCTATATTAGCCCACAGTGACTGTCCATGGGCAGGGGTCGGCGAACAGCCAACGCATGGGCAGTCAAGCAGCCTGGCCATAGCCCACATGTCTGTATTGCCCTGGACAAGCACCCACGGGCAAGGGTGGCCATATACCTTTCACATGTGCAGTATGCTTGCAATAGGGTCACCTAGCGGGTACCACCTGTTATTCCTAATGCCCCCACCCATAGAAAAATACAAGGGATTACAGTAACTTCTTCTGACGAAAGACAGAGAACTTGGTTAAGTTTTGCAGGGAACAAGAGCGTAACTGAATGTATGTTTCAAAACTCCATTACAGTTTAACCTTTAACATACAAAAGACAAAATCATCAGATTATAACTCTGAGACTCATAACACTACCAACATCAGTAACAGTATCAGCAACTTACCAGAGAGTACTGTGTATTTGAGAGCTTCTTGTGCTGCCATTGAAACAGCAAAACTGAGGATGTAATCTAAGGCCTGACCCAGCTCCAGCAGGTATGACGATTCGTATCTCAGATAATATTGCTCTCGAGAGCAAAACAAGGATTGCCATGGCCGAGTGAAGTTGTCAGATTCTAAGTCTGTCAGCCATCCAGATATCGCTATGGTAATATGAAGTTGTCTGACCTGTGTTTCAGATTCACTTGTTGGAGGTAAGACACCAAACGCAAATTCTTCTATTTCACCTACCCGTTTTTTCATCTTGAAACCTAAAATACGATAAAAGTAAATTGATGTGAACAATAAAATTTGGATCTGAAATTATATTAGAGGAAGTTACTTAAATCTCAACATGAGAAAAATACAATTACCAAATATTTTATCTTTGAACTGTGCACTGAGCAATACAGGTAGACAATTCTCAATTATAAAAAACAATGTCAGCTACTGGGCACTGTATTGCAGTATAGCTGAACAATACACATACAAAAAATAGGATTACAGTACCTGGAATAAAGAAATAAAATGTAAACAAAAATCTTGCCAAACACAAAAATGATAGACACCATTAGACATTTTATCTCAAAATGTCACTGATAAATAAAAACTAGTGTGACTGCTATTTTTATAGTATAGTGCCTGTCAACATTAAGAAACCACAGCAACTGTGAAGTGTGTATAGAAGAAGAAATTATACTCTCAGGTTATCCAGGACAGTGTTCAGAAAGTAGGTGGTATGAAAGTCATCATTAAATTCCGACAAAACTACTTGTATTGTCAGTTGGAAGTAAATGCCAAAGTGTTAATATGAATCGGACCACTTCACACAGAAAGAATACCAGATTTAGATGCAGAAACTATAACAATATTTATTATTTTTCATTACATGATTTTAAATACTTTCAGTGTTACTTACAAAAAATGCACAACGCCATCAAACAACCAAATCAACACTTGTAAGCAATCCAAGAATTTACAGTATCATATTAAACTCTAGTTTGCTCAAGCATTAATTTTCTTTACGCATGACCTCACCCAAATCACTATACAGTCTTTGGAACATATGTAATGGTTCAAATGGCTCTGAGCACTATGGGACTAAACTTCAGATGTTATCTGTCCCCTAGAACTTAGAACTACTTAAACCTAACTAACCTAAGGACATCACACACAGCCATGCCCGAGGCAGGATTCGAACCTGCGACCGTAGCGGTTCCAGACTGTAGCGCCTAGAACTGCTCGGCCACCCTGACCGGCCACATATGTAATGGAAAGGAATTGTATTGTCCATTTTCTCTAGGGGGTCTCCATCTTTGATCACTTTTGAGGGAGATAAAACACACACACACACACACACACAAACCATGGATCTGGTGGGGAGGCTTGCATGTCTCAGAGATAAAGACAGCTATAGTGTAGATGCAGACAAAACAGAGGGGTTTCTGTTGAGAGGCCAGACAAACATATGGTTCCCAAAGAGCGGCAGGATTCAGTAGTTGCAGGGGCAACAGTCTGGATGATTGACTGATATGATCTTGTAATATGAACCAAAACAGCCTTGCTGTGCTGGTACTGGAATGGCTGAAAACAAGAGGAAACTGCAGTCATAATTTTTCCCAAGGACATGCTGATCTACTGTATGGTTAAATGATGATGGCATCTTCTTAGGAAAATATTCAGAGATAAAATAATCCCCCATCCAGATCTCCATGTGGAGGACTACTCAGGAGGATGGTGCCAACAAAACTAGCATTCTATGAATTGGAGCATGAAATGTTAGATCCCTAAATTCGGCAGGTAAGTTAAAAAAGTTAAGAATGAAAATGGATACCTTAAAGTTATATATAACAAGAATTAGTGAAGGATTGTGGCAGGAGGAACAGGACTTCTGGTCTGATGAATACAGGGTTGTAAATACAAAATCAATAGGGGTAATGCAGGAGTAGGTTTAATAATGAATAAGAAAATATGAATGCAGGTAAGCTACTATGAGCAGTGTAGTGAATGTGTAATTGTTGCCATGACAGACATGAAGCCTACACTCACCACAGCAGTACAAGTTCATATGCAAACTAGCTCTGCAGATAATTAGCAGACTGAAGAAATGTATGATGAGATAAAAGGAATTATTCAGATAGTTAAGGGAGACAAAAACTTAGTAGTAAAGGGAGACTGGAATTCGTTAGTAGGAAGAGGAAGAGAAGGAAAAGCAGTAGATGAATCTGGACTGGGGGGTATGGAATGAAAGAGGAAGTCACCTGGTAGAATTTTACATGAGCCTAATTTAATCATCACTTACACTTGGTTTAAGAATCATGAAAGATGGTTGTATATGTGGAATAGACCTGGAGACACTGGAACATTTCAGATTGATTATATAATGGTAAGACAGAGATTTCATAACCGAATTTTAAATTGTAAGACGTTTCCCTGGGACGTTGCAGACTCTGATCACTAAGTATTGTTTACGAACTGTTGATTAAAATTGAAGAAATTGCTAAAAGGTAAAAAATTATGGAGATGGGACCTGGATAAGTTGAAAGAACCAAAGGTTGTTGAAAGTTTCAGTGGCAGAATTAGGCAACAACAGACAAGAACGGGGAAACGGAATATAGTAGATGAATGGAGAGTTTTGAGAGACAATATAGTGAAGGCAGCAGAGGATCAAACAGGCCTAGTAGAAATTGTTAGGTAACACAAGAAATATTGAATTTAACTGATGACAGGAGAAAATATAAAAATGCAGTAAATGAAGCATACAAAAGGGAGTAAAAATCAAAGAATACTTTGGAGCACAAAATAAAGTCAAGAGAGAAGCAATAAAAAGCTTTGAGGTTTGCCACTGACATAGTAATTCTGTCAGAGACAGCAAAGGACTTGGAAGACAAGCTGAATGGAATGGAATGTAGCATGGTCAAATCAAATCAGGTGATGCCGAGGGGATCAGATTTAGAAATGAGACAAAGTAGTACATGAGTTTTGCTATTTAGACAGCAAAATAATTGATTATGGCCAAAGTAGATAGGATATAAAATGTAGACTTGCAATGGCAATAAAAGTGTTCCTGAGGAGTGTTAGGAAGTCTTTTCTGAAAGTACTTGTATGGAGTGTAGTCATGTATGTAAAACAGGGATGATAAACAGTTTACACAAGAAGAGAATAAAAGCTTCTGAAATGTGGTGGTACAGAAGGATGATGAATATTAGACAGGTGGATCATGTAATAATGGAGAGAAAATGAACAGAATTGAGGAGAAAAGAAAATTGTGGCACAACCTGACTGGAAGAAAGGATCAGTTGACAGGACACATTCTTGAGACATCAAGGGATCACGAATTTAGTACTGGAGAGAAGTGGGGCAGCAAAAATTGTAGAGGGAGACCCAAAGATGAATATAGTACACAGATGCTGAAGGATGTAGGTTGCAGTAGTTATTTGGAGACAGCAGAAAATCATATTACATTTCGTCTCGCAGATTAATACCGGGTAGTCTTGTGATTACCATTATTTCCTTTCTAGTGTCTTGCGCATAGTTTTGTATGACCCTCATTTCTTTCACATTGCCATTTATCCAATTCCTCAGACGTTCTGGAGTCTCTAGGGGTTATATAAACTTTGTTACTCTCATTGGACTCTATTTACCGGTTCATATTTACTGCCACAGTAGTCTCATTGTACAGTCTACTTATTTTCACTGTGGCTCAATAAACATCCTGTCGATACAAAACAATTTAATATGCTCTAATTTATTATTTGGAGATATTCATTTATCTATCAAGAGTGTTTCTACAAATATTACTTTATTCATCTTTCATCTATCTTCACACGTCTTACTGAGACAGGCAGTTTCCCCTTCCATCTGTGTCTTCAGTCCAGAACCATTTCTATACAGGGGGTCCAATGAACTAATTCTTGCATTTACATAACAAATGACTCAATGCTCCAACTGCCATTTAGTACCTAGGTATTCCCGTTGTAATTTGTGAAATTCTAGCCATAGTTTGCCCTCCTCATAAATTATTTTCAGGCAGACATCAAATACACCAATATGAACCATTTCTCATTTTCACTATAGTACAACTAATTTCTTTCTTTCAGTACGTACAAAAACAATGTCTATTCTATTTTGTATTTCAGTATAACATTTAAAAATTTACACCTTTTCCATTTTTATTACTTTAGAGATTTATTATTACCTGTAAGTCCTGCTCCTGCTAGTCCAAAAAGAGACCCAATGACAGCTGCCCCTGCTGCTGACCCAATGGCTGCCGCACTTGCACCCCCAAGAATTGTTCCAACGCCTGCTCCAATAAGTGGTGCTGCCAGACCTCCACTCAATCCAAGTAGTGTACCACCACCAATTGTTGCCAAGCCTATCATCATGTAACGTTTATATTTCTTACTCTGATGTCGTTGTTTCGCTTCTTCCACCTGTTCCCTGAAACAAGTACCATCATGAAACTTGGAATTATGCATATGTGACACAAAATGAGGCAACAGAGGAACAAATGTTGGAATTTTGGATTTGCGGTGTTGATTCTTGCCCATACGGCCATAGTCATATACTGACTAATCACCAAAGCAAGGATAATTAAAGTAAACAGCCAAGAAGACCTAATTAAAGTTGCAAAAAAGTGAGAGTATGAGAAACTGGATTTACAAAATAAAATAAATTAAAAGCCCAGTGCTTTTCTGTTATGTTACAAAGGTAAATTATGCAGCAGACACTCATGATGAACCATAAGATTTTTTTAATTTTCTTCCATACCCCTCACAGTTGTGACAAAAGTCATTTCTCTGTAATGACTAGTTTTGGAGCGTTATGTCCATTTTCAAACAATAACCTTAAACGTAGTAAGTGTGATCATACAGTCCCCAGATGTATATATGAGTAATCAAATGTTCATATTCGATGTTAGAAATCATTACACGAATACAAAATGTTATACTTCATGTGAGTATAACTATGGCTTCCTTCCAACTTAATGCAGCAAACTGTTTCAATTGGTCCACAGGTACCATGCCAATACCCCCAAACATAATAGGTAACCCATCCCACGTGTAATTGTTACACTGTATGACCACTGATGATAGATGGACCAAGTGCACAATTTGTGTATCTGAGAATACAATAACCAACATTATAATACACTAAAATAAAAATGTGGTGCAAATTTTGCAGATGGTCTGGGGATGGCTATCTAGACAAAATGTATCCATAGCAATGAAGACCACAAAACTAATATAGCAGCAATTTGGATTTCATTACATAATGTTCATTGAAGGTTGACATCCATCTTGACAGCAAAATACTGCTGAAACTGCCACTGTGTCAAGCAATCAGAATAATTTCTCAAAAAATCCCAAGATACGTAGTCACTGTTGAAGCCACAGTGTTTACTGTCACACCAAGCAATGTTAACGTGTTGATCAGTGGCACTGAGACAATCACTGTTAAAAATTTGGGAGAGTTCTGTAATGAATAATAATAAGCCACTATGCAGATTCCATAATAAATAAAAAGTCGCTATGCAGATTCCACTTGCTCGCTCCCCCCCCCCCCCCCCCCCCTTCTCCTTTTGCAGACACCTATGCTACACCCATAAGCCCATTCCTCCTGTTTCGAAAGATTCCAGGGAATGACACATTTTACTGTAACGTCCCTCCAACATGTCCGCTTGATACTAACACAGCTTCCTGATTTCCCTAAGTACATCACCCATTCCTACACCAGGAGAACAAACTCATGAATCTTTGGAATAATTTCTCTTTTGGGTGTATCTACTGATTATTCGGAAAACAATGAAATAATATGAGCAAATGAGAAGGTTCTTCCTTCCACCATGCCTCATCTGTCATAGTGCTTTCAGGATTGTATAGTTTTACACCATGAATTTGTTTGTCAGGCAAATCCTGAATATACAGCCAGAGAAAATTACTCAGTAGTCTACTCAGATTCACCAGTGCAAACTGTGGTGGTGCTTTAAAACATAACATTGCAAACTCTATTTTTAAGTTAAATTTCTAACAACTTTGTACTTGTCAAGAAGCCAAGGTGGATATTTCATCCAGCCTTGATGTAATACATTAATATCTGCCACATCCAATTCTATAAGATTAACCTCCAGGTTAGTATATACACACACACACACACACACACACACACACACACACACTCCTGAAAAAGGAAAAAAGAACACATTGACACCGGTGTGTCAGACCCACCATACTTGCTCCGGACACTGCGAGAGGGCTGTACAAGCAATGATCACACGCACGGCACAGCGGATACACCAGGAACCGCGGTGTTGGCCGTCGAATGGCGCTAGCTGCGCAGCATTTGTGCACCGCCGCCGTCAGTGTCAGCCAGTTTGCCGTGGCATACGGAGCTCCATCGCAGTCTTTAACACTGGTAGCATGCCGCGACAGCATGGACGTGAACCGTATGTGCAGTTGACGGACTTTGAGCGACGGCGTATAGTGGGCATTCGGGAGGCCGGGTGGATGTACCGCCGAATTGCTCAACACGTGGGGCGTGAGGTCTCCACAGTACATCGATGTTGTCGCCAGTGGTCGGCGGAAGGTGCACGTGCCCGTCGACCTGGGACCGGACAGCAGCGACGCACGGATGCACGCCAAGACCGTAGGATCCTACGCACCGCCACTTCCCAGCAAATTAGGGACACTGTTGCTCCTGGGGTATCGGCGAGGACCATTTGCAACCGTCTCCATGAAGCTGGGCTACGGTCCCGCACACCGTTAGGCCGTCTTCCGCTCACGCCCCAACATCGTGCAGCCCGCCTCCAGTGGTGTCGCGACAGGTGTGAATGGAGGGACGAATGGAGACGTGTCGTCTTCAGCGATGAGAGTCGCTTCTGCCTTGGTGCCAATGATGGTCGTATGCGTGTTTGGCGCCATGCAGGTGAGCGCCACAATCAGGACTGCATACGACCGAGGCACACAGGGCCAACACCCGGCATCATGGTGTGGGGAGCGATCTCCTACACTGGCCGTACACCTCTGGTGATCGTCGAGGGGACACTGAATAGTGAACGGTACATCCAAACCGTCATCGAACCCATCGTTCCACCATTCCTAGACCGGCAAGAGAACTTGCTGTTCCAACAGGACAATGCACGTCCGCATGTATCCCGTGCCACCCAACGTGCTCTAGAAGGTGTAAGTCAACTACCCTGGCCAGCAAGATCTCCGGACCTGTCCCCCATTGAGCATGTTTGGGACTGGATGAAGCGTCATCTCACGCGGTCTGCATGTCCAGCATGAACGCTGGTCCAACTGAGGCGCCAGGTGGAAATGGCATGGCAAGCCGTTCCACAGGACTACATCCAGCATCTCTACGATCGTCTCCATGGGAGAATAGCAGCCTGCATTGCTGCGAAAGGTGGATATACAGTGTACTAGTGCCGACATTGTGCATGCTCTGTTGCCTGTGTCTATGTGCCTGTGGTTCTGTCAGTGTGATGATGTGATGCATCTGACCCCAGGAATGTGTCAATAAAGTTTCCCCTTCCTGGGACAATGAATTCACGGTGTTCTTATTTCAATTTCCAGGAGTGTATCTCTCCCCCCCCCCCCCCCCCTCTCATGCACCCGTGCCAAAGCCTTCTGCTCCATGCTGCTGGAGATGCCCATCATGTGTGTGTGTGTGTGTGTGTGTCTGTGTGTGTGTGTGTGTGTGTGTGTGTGTGCGTGTGCGTGTGCGTGTGCTTTCTTTTTCTGAAGAAGGCTTTGGCCAAAAATTAAATGTAACAGCCTTGTCATTGTGCCTGTCTGTAACTCTGTGTCATCTTAATGGTGCGTACATTAAGGATAGCTCTTCACATACATTACAGTAGGCCTCTTTGCTCGTAAGTAGTCATTAAGGTAATGCTCCCTAAACAGCCAAGCAACTTTATGATGAGCATGTGCCTGACATACAAAGATGATATAATACATAATTGCTGCATCATGAGGGCATGCTGCCTGACATAACCTAAGACTCCAACCTAATTCTCTCATGGTGAACTACATCAAGGACTATCAGATTGGATGACCAATTAAATCCACACACCATGTAACCACAATAAAACTGAGACATTACAAAGGTTCTATAAAACTGCATAGACGAGTTTGGTCTTCTGCACATATCTTGTCAATAAAATATTTTAAAATGGGGCATGCTTTGAGGGATTATGCTTGTAGAGCCTAGCTAGCAAATTCATCATCCAAAGTGACACTTTGAAATCTTATATCATTAATTTAGAACTGTGTTTCTGTTCTCATTTCAGCAACAGTAAATAATTATTTAAATAAACAAATATAAAAGTTTTTGAGTTGGTGTAGCAAGTATAAAATAATTTCTCCTAGGCCCATACCGGTTCCTAACCTCACACAGTTAGCCTGAAAATTTATGGTTGTGAATTTCTGATAGCTAGGAAAATACACTGTCCAGTCAGATTAATGTGACCATCTGTCAAAAGCCTGAATAACCACCTTTTGCAGCGCAGACCACTACGAGACATGCAGTAAATGTGTTAATGAGGTTCTGGAAGGTACCAACAGAGATGTGGAGCCATGCTGACTCCAATGCCGTGGCCAGCTGCTTCGTGGTAGAGGATCCATGGTGTGAACAGCCCAAATGAGGTGATCCCACAGATTCTAAATTGGGTTTGAATCTGGGGAGTTTAGTGGTCAGAGGAGTGTGAGAAACTCATCCTAGTGCTCTTCGAATCGTGCAGGCATACTGCGAGCTGTGCGAAACATTATACTGTCCTTATGGTAGGTGCTGTCTTGCTGAGAAAAAACAAACTGCATGTAGGACTTCATCCAAATTAGACAACACACATTCACACAAGTGACAAATGCCAGACTGGCCTCAGCAGCCAAACACAGTGGTCATGTTTGTGTGAGTTGCTTCTGCGCAAACGTGTTTGTGTAAGTTGTTTAATTCAGAGGAACGCCTTCTGGCTGAAAGCTTAGTTGTACAACAGTCCTTTGGTTGTGCCTATCTCTGACTCGACATCTCTACTACATGGTGAGTAGCAATACATCCTTTTTATAATACTGTTGTTATCCCATCCTGGATTTTCCATTGTTTGAAACTGCATGTAGCGGTGGACATGGTCCCCAAGAATAGATGTATACTTAGGTTGCTCTGTGGTGAATTCCAGAATGAAGAGATCACTCACAGACTGCCACGAAAACATTCCCCAGACCATAATACTCCCTTCTCTGGCCAGGACCGCTCCAATGTTGACAGTGGCATACGGTGAGTCTGCTCTAAGTAAAAAAAAAAAAAAAGTTTACAAGTGACGCAAGCTCTTCCAAGATGGCCGAGAAGATGCTAATGATGAACCTGCTCTGGATGCCCCAGCACATCAACAACAGATGATAACATTGAAGATGCGAAGAAAATTGTTTTGGAAAATCGTCGAATTACCATAATAGAAGTTGCTGAGGATGTTCGCATATCGGTTGGCTCATGTTGTGCAATTTTTTTTCAGATGTTTTGGGCAATGAGGTGTGTGTCAGTGAAGTTTGTTCCAAAACTTCTCAATTTTGAGCAGAAGAACCATCACATGAGTCTCACTCAGGAGCTCTTGAATGATGTCAATGATGATTCTGATTTGTTCAAAAGGGTCATAACTTGTGACAAAACATGGGATTACGGTTATGATGTTAAAAACAAAGCCCAATGTATGAATCCTAGAGAGCCAAGGCTGGAAAAAGCATGCCATGTTCGATCAAATGTCAAAGTTTTGTCACCTTTTTTTTTCTTTCAATTACCGTGGTATAGAGCATCATGACCTCAAGGTCATATGGTCAATAAGGCATATTACCTTGAAGTTATGTGCCGTCTGCAAGAAGCAATATGCAAAAAACGTCCAGCATTGTGGAAAACAATTCAAGGCTTTTGCATCATGACAATGCACCTGTTCATTCACTGTTGCTTGAGAGAGATTTTTTGGCAACAAAAACCACACACCACGACAATCAAGCCTCAGTCACCATATTCACCAGATTTGGCCCTCCGAGAGAGACCTATGAAAGGATGAAGATGCTCAACGATTGAAGAAATAAAAACTCCACAGCAGGAAGTACTCAAGGCTGTACCAAAAAGTCCTTAAGAGAAGTGCTTCGAGGATTGCAAGAAGCATTGACACAAGTGTATTGTATCTGAGGGGGATTACTTTGAAGAGGACAGCATGAATATTGATGAATAAATAAATATTTTTCACAAAAATATAAAGTTACCTTACTTTTTGAACACACCTCGTATGCCCTCCACTGCAAGTGCTGCTGACTACCATCTGTGAATGTTCACTGCACATTTAATCAAACATAGGCAGTGGTCACATTAATGTGTAATTGTAAGATTTATAATGAAAAATGTTGGGCGCATACAACAAATAAATAGTTATGAGGTGAACTATTCATGCATCAGTTATGTATAGCATGCATCCCACTTTTTTCATTATAAATTTTACAAGTATTTTGACACCCTTTAAAAGTTCTCACTAATTTTCAGGATTATGGGCATCTGGGGGTTAGGAATCTGTATGGGGGTTAAGAGAAAGTATTTTATACTTTTTAGCCTGATTTAAAAATGTGTTAGACTTAACATTTTGAAGAGATTATAAAAGAGACTGGATGACCAGTCGTGGGCTGCCAACAGTGGTTAGCCAAATGTGAACAGTAGGACAACAAGAAGAGGAACACAGACAATGGAAACAGCATGGCACGATAACACAGTACAAATATATAACCCAAGAACAAAAACCAACAATGTAGCAAAATATCAGACCAAATCAATTGTGTGTAATAAGAACAATACAAGGGCACAGTGAATACACAACTGAAGGCGGAGCCATAGTGGAGCTTGCTTTATATGGTGGCCATGGGTGCTAATTGGCCAGCAAGGTTGGTGTGGCACTGTGAGACCAGTGCTGCAGAGGTGATATTAGCGTTCGCAGATGTAGAAGTCCATCTAGTGGGTGTCATTGAGTTCTATGCATATCACCTGGAATGCGTTCTGATACTACCTGCATCACATCCCAGTCCTCCACAGCAACCGAGGTGTCGGGTCTTACCAACCCCTTTCACCTCTAGCCCCACCCCAACTTCTATGGGAGCTACATGGATCAGGTAGACAAAGAAAGTTCATATTGCACATTGCATTCTCATCCAGTTCTGAGCTATGTTTAAAATTACAAGTCTCTACCTCATCAGGAAGTAAGTTTGAAATCTGCTGAAGAAATTGCACGGGATGGACAGACAGACAAGAAAATGAACTAATAAAAATGTTAAAAATGTAAAAGTTGAAAAGAAAAATCTTCCACCCATAATGAGCACTGAATGGGGGGCTCCTTATTGTGGATATCAGTCTATTAACGCGTATTGCACAGATGGGCACACTTCAAATACTACAATGCGGGAGACAATTCTCTTGTTCTAAGTGGTTTTCTGTGACATCATCCATTTGGCAACTAAAATAACCTGGGAGAGACAGGACAGTGAAAACTTAGGGTAACTTCCCCGGAAATCCCTAGGGGTATTAAACAAATGGTCACACCAATACGTCCTGATCATGCAGCTGTCCTGATGACTATATGATTTGGAGGGGGTCAGAGAGACATGTATTACATAATGGATGCACAAGGAGGATGTATGACATAATGGATGCACAAGGAGGCCTTCTGTACAGCAGCTTTAAATGGGATCATGTTAGCAATGGTGGACAGATATCTTCAGAAGGTACACTGAGAACAACCAATGAGTATCCTGGATTCTACAACCCAGAAAGGTGATGGGTGATGATCTGGTCACAGTTCTTCCTTACACAGGTATTGTGGGAATGGTAACAGCTTGAGTGTGTATATTTCACTGAAGATTTGATGAACGGAATTAAAAATGGCTTCTATCCACTGAGAGCATTTGAGCTGATCCCCAAGTTAAGTTTAAAATTGTAGATTCCATCTTGCAAAACCAATGAGATACTGCAACATGTTGTAGGGGATTCTGTCATGAGCTGGCAATTTCATTACTGGCTGAACTTATGTGCCAACTGTTCCTTATAGTAGTTATGCTATGAAGGCAAAAACATAGATCCTGGTTGGTACAGGCAGTAATTTGAGTGAACTATTCTGTCATGGTTGGGGTAATGTCTCTCTTGCTGGTTTGAATAATACACTTTCCTATTATAGCATTACCAAGCACTTTACACCCCTCCATGAATCTCTCATGATGGTCTTCACACCAAATGAAGACTTTGTGGAATAATTTATGAATTTTGGAATTCCTGCCACAGTCTCATCTTGTTCTCCTTAACAACACAATGGCACTGTGTCCAACTCAACTGGAAGTCTCAATAGCAGTTGATGTGCACTTGAAAGTTCACAGAGCCAGAGGCCTGTTCCTGACTGAAAATGGAACTGACTGGCTTCTGAACAGTGTTGATTATTTTGACAAAGGACATTTTGTTGTACACCCTAAGCTGTACTTCAAAAGCATTTATTTTACAGACCAGTAATCTGGCATACAGTCCATCATCAGTGGGATATACTGTAAACATCTACAACAAATAAACATGGGTAACAAGATGCTGCCTCTACCAGTACTACACAGTAGGATTTGGCCCATGTTCAAAAGACGTATATGCTGATAGGCTCAACAGGCTCCCAATATCTCAGCACCTAAAGCAGGTGGCAGCAGAGCCCAATAGCATATTATTGTTGTTGTGGTCTTCATTCTGATTCAAGTTTTCACACTGGTCTATTCTGGGCAAGTCTCTCCATTTCTGCGCATCTAGTGTAACCTACTATTGGGACAGCCTATGACACAGTCACACTCCCTTCTCAAATACAGCTTCCCTTTCATGCCTGATTCGTGTAACTTCAGTCGGGTTTCTGCACATTTTGTAGATATCCTTTACCTTCCCTTGTTTTGCCCCTGGTACCTTCTGAATTTCAAAGAGAATATTCAAGATAAGACTTTCAAAAATTTTCTGGAAAATCTACAAATGGTATAAACACATGTTTGCCTTCTTAAACCTATCTTTCTTTGGAACCCAGACTGATTTTGCCTCAGGTCAGATTTTTCAGTAAATAATTAGTGTCATTATCTAGCAACCAAGTCTCATTAAACTGATAGTTCAGTAATATTTACACCTGTCGCTATCTGCCTTTTTTTGGACTGGAATTCTTAGTCTTCTTGACGTACAGGTATTTCATCTGTCTCATACCTGGCATACCAGGTGGGAAAGTTTTGTCATGGCTAACTCTTCCAACAATTTAAATAATTCCAAGGGAATGGCATTTATCTCACTAACCTCATGTCAACTTACATCTTTGAGTGTACTGTCAAATTCTTTTAGCAGTTCATATCCTGCAAATAATCTTTATTTACTCTTTTTCCCTTCTTGTAATACTGTCTTCAAATTTGTTTCCCTTGTATAGGTATTCTATTATGTATTTCTTCCTCCTTTCACCTTCCAGGCTTCCACTCTTTATTTAGTACTAGCTGGCCATTTGATCCCTTTATAATCATGATTCTTCTGTTTCCACCAAACCTCTCTCTATTTTTCCTTTGGTCACACCTATATTTCCCATAGTCATGGATACTACTTCTGCTTTGTATTTCTTCTCTAGTCATTCCTACTTTGCCATTTTGTCCTTTATAACATTCTCAGTTTTCAGATGTATGTATACCATTCTGCCCACTTTATATTTTCTCCTTTCATCAGATAAATCCAATATTGTTTGAACCTTTACTGCCTCCACTATTTCATCTCTCAAAGATACCTGTTTATCTTCTGTTGTATACCTTTATCCACTTTCTGTCAACTGTTGTCTTATGCCCCCTTTTAAATTTTTAACAACTTTTGGTTCTTTCAATTTATCCAGGTCCTATCTCCTTAATTTCCTACCTTTCCCAGTTTCTTCAGTTTTGATCTGTAACCTGGACAACAGATTATGGTCAGAGTCTTCTTCTGCCTCTGGAAATATCCCATTGTATCTAATCTCAACACATCCACTTCTCTTTTTAAATTTTGTAACCAACACACCAGATAATGGGATCTAACACTCCATGCTCTGACTTGGAGGATGTCAGCATTTTAGTGAATTACAATTCACGCATAGGAGGAATGGGCATGAGATCTGTACAGTTAGTTTTGTGAGAGCTTCATGGTCTGTTTATTCATGAGAGTACAGATATGGGGAAGATCCACCCTTGTGATGCACTTGCATCAAAACAGCCACAACTATTAAGTTGGTGGTGAGGGGAGAGCTGAGGTGTGGTATTATTTCTGTTATGGTAGTTGTCTCTGTGCGGACTGCATAAAGTCATTATAGACACATGTAATATAATTTAAAACATATTTTCTTGTAAACACAAGCACAAGGGTGTACTTGTGTTACAAGGATGAGTTCTCTCGCCTGTTCCTTCATCCCATTTACATTCCTTAGCAAAACAGGAGCACATGTAGTAGTAAGATTATATTTTGCTTTCCTCCATATCTTTTTTTGGGGTAGGATCCTGTGACAATGAGCATTTTTAGCATTTGTAAAAGGATCATACTGATTCCCCAAGCAAAAGTCATTTGTACTTTTATTTCTACCTATTTTTCACACAAGACCAGTGAAACACAATCTGATGTCTTCGAACTAGTCCTTCTAGTACTTTAGCTCTTCCTTACACATTTTTCGATAATGGGGACGAAGGAGATGCAATGGCAGCAGCCAAATTTCTTAACTTTTCTATGTGTGCTGTAGGTGTCAACATGTTGTTTGTGAAATATACTTGTCTGCAACTGGACATTTGACTTTGATGAAATTTCACTGTGTAATTACATGGGTGTAGTTATTGTTTAAGTATGTGGTGATGTTTCTTAAATATCTAAAAACTATCTAACACCACGTACAAAAAGTACTGCATTTGATTTTATTGCAAGTTAACCACTGCAAATGCAGTTGCAAGAAAAAGAATGCTGGATTCACTTTTTAACTCTACAGTGAGCAATCCTTTCTGTTAAACATAATTTTAGTCATCTAAAGAAAGCTGGCAGTTTCTGAATGGTGTGTATTTTTGTAGCTTCTGAATATGATAAATATCTTGTGACTATAACATCTTTAATTACATTTTCCCCCACATGTGTCTGACAGTCATGACTTCCAATACAATTATTATTAAAACAGTTCTCACAAACGTGTAGGGTTGGACACATGGTTTCACCTTCACGAGAAAATTGCTGCAGAACATGCTGGTGTATACACAGCACTGACAATCTATGGTATGGCACTGGATTAGGAACGAAGTCTCATTTTATAATGAACCCTGCCATTTTACAACCAAGCAACAATAGAGAACTGATGTACAGTATAAATGCAGTTTAACATTCTCACTGTTCTTTTTCTTTACATCCCTAAAGACTTGAGACTTAAGAGAGGACAAGTTGCAATTCAGACATTACTAGTAACTTAGTATCCATGTTCATTTTTTGGTTCTGTCAGGTGGACAAAACATGGTTGTTTCCACCTAAAACATATCATTTCTAATTCATATGTCTGTCTCCAACTAACTGTAGGCTGCAGTAGGTACTGGGAGATGATTGCACAGGATGGAGTAGCATGGAGAGCTGCATCAAACCAGTCTCAGGACTGAAGACCACAACAACAACAACAACAACAACAACAATGCAGCTTCTGTGCTTTGCAAGCCTTAATGCATGAGGGCATAATGAAATTTCCTGAGCCTGGTAATGAACAACTGTAAAAAGAATGGCCCTTCTTCACCCAATCCACTGTTTCCAATATTTTTCAAGTGAGGAGCTCCCATGACCTCTAAACCTTCTTCAACCACAAATTTCTGATCATTTAGATATAAGTGCCAAATCTGGTTAACAGTATGGTCATTTCAAAAATGTTTACTTCAGGTCTCTCAGTTTTTATACTGTGGCACCCTTCTGGGTTTGTGATTCATTCTCATGAAAGAGCATTCTTTTCTTTCACAATACAGGACTCATCTCTATCATTTTTCTTCCAGCTGATCAGGAACACTTGTGCAGTTAATCTTTCCCAGTTACTGTTTTACCTTCTGTAAAATAATCAATAAGAAGTTTCTCTTTCATGTAACCCTTTTGTGCATATCAGGGAAAACATAGCCAAGTGTCTAACTAATAATTCACAGTAATGATGATGAGCAACTGCTCATAGTTCTTAAAGTGTGCGAAGTATTCATTTTAGAGTCTATGTTTCATGAACTTTTTTCCTTGTTTTGGTCCATACTACCTCCTCCCAAAATATGGAAAGTAAAGAGCTTGCAGTCAAAGAGATGTGTTTCAGAGTATCAAAGACGAATAAGTGGTCATAGCTATCAAGGTATTCATTTTACAGCCCATGTTTACAAGACAGGTTTTCCTTTTTTTGTGTAAGGAACTTGTCATTGAAGTCTGTAAAGGGAATTTAGCTACGCACTTTACTGATTCATGGTCCAAGAGCTAGTTTGCACTTGTACTGGGTGGTTAAAATTAAGCTTTCCCTATTTAACACATTATAACACAGAAACTAATTGCCATAGAAGTACCAAACTTGGTAGCATAATTGTCACGGACATGGAGAAGAGAAATAATGCAGAATCAATTGAAATGCTTTTAATGTGCTGCTATGGTACATCATACCATTACATACTGGTATCATTACTGCTACAAAAGGGGTTCAATATAGCACCCATTAGTGTCCAGAAGAGTCTGAAAGTGCAGGGTTGCATTCTGAACAGCAGAATGAAGCATATCCATAGGCATCCTACCATCATATCAGCACATGTATGAATGTTCCCCTGGTAACCTCTGTCCTTCAGGTAGCCCCACAACCAGAAACCACCAGGAGTGAGATCAAGTGATCGCGCCAGCCAAGCATTTTGAAACGATCAGCTGATATTTTGATCACTTCCAAATATGTTTTGGAGAAGCAGGTGAACTTCATAAGCAACATGCATTGAAGCCCCATCTTGCATGGAAACTGTTGAGTTCAATGCGTCTCTCTCCTGTAGGGTGGGTATGACATGCTGGCAAAGCATATTGCAGTAATGATGGCCAGTCACACTGCATGTCTTTGGTCTTAAGAGTGCCAACCTATTCAAAAAAAGAATGGGCCAATGATGGACCTAGCTGTGAAGCCACACCATATTGTGACACGTTCATCATACAGAGGGACTTCATGCACAGTGACTGGATGTGAAAATCCCCACACTCAGCAATTCCGTGTGTTCACCTCCCGCATCAAAGAAAAATGACCTTCGCCTGTCCATAGGATGGTCCAGGGCCAGCCCTCATCAACTTCAGTCCTTGCGAGAAAGTGAGGGGTGAAGTCAACGTGTTGTCATGTGTCCTGTGGTGCAAGCTGCTGTATGATATGGATCTTGCATGGATACCATTTGAGAATGGTTTGAAGCACCTTGTGTACATTGGACCACAGGATATTCAACTGTCATGAAAAACCACATGAACTGCCTGATGATCGGAAATTGCATGCAGCATTGTCCACCATAGCAACAGCGATTTCATCAGCCACCTGTAGTGCAACCAGTCACCAGCCTCTTCCCGGAGCAACATCCAATTCTCTTGTTGATTCGGACTACTTCATCATGCTGTGCACAGCACGTGGAGAAAGATGACCCTTCTGTAATCCTTTCAGCCAGAGATATTCTCAAAGTGCAGCTACAGCGTTACTCTCATTTTGATAATAGAGTTTCACCAATAGTGCCCCGCTCCTTCTGTCCAAGCTCATGTTGACATGTCAACAAGTGCAATGCAACTGGTCAGGTGTGTGTGAGTATGAATCACGATGACTGATCAGAGCACATGGTGGCCATAGTTGAACTCAACAATGGTGTTGTGATGCATGGAAATCATGCACCCCATACTCTGGACATTAATTCTATTAAGTTCGGTACTCGTATGGTAATTAGTTTCCATCTTCTAACGTGTTAAACAGGGAAAGTTTAATTATAACCACCTGGTATTTACCACGGAAAAACAAACAAAAAAACTCAAAACTGCATTTTCTATCAAAAAACATACTTCGGCTGTAATGCATACTACACAATTAAAGAGTACTTAGAAAACCCAGAGTAGTGGTTAATAAGGAAAGGGGAAATTAAAACACCCTATTGCATTACAACACATGATCACAATGCAGAGCTTTTACACCCTGAGAACAAATTTCTTACACCTTTATCTGATATGTGTAGAAATTTCCACATGTTATGACCTGTAGAATCACGCAAAAATACTGAAACAATCCTCATGGTGATAGTTTGTTCAAGAAATTGCTAACATGATCATGCTAATCAAAATAAGCACACATACAAAATCAAATTAGCATGTCATGCATGTGTTTACTTAAAGACACCTTACATATGTTATAAGAAACATTCTCAGTCTAGAATAATGCAGGAATTGCCTTAAAATAACCAAATATGGGAAAACAAATTGTATTTATCCAGGCGACACAAAGCTTTTTCTTCTCATTGAAGTTTAAAATGACCTGTTGCACTACGGCAGTCACAATATTACACAAGACAGCTGCCATGTGGAAGCTGGGAACTCACACAACTGTTGCAGTCCAGAGTGACACAGAAAAATGATGTTGTAGAGCCACAACTAATTTAAAACTGAACCCGCATGATCGTGTGGGCTACGATAGAAAGAGATATACGGAGGTTGGACAAACATATGGAAACACTACAAGAAATGCCATGTCCTCAACACATTGCAAGTGTCACGTGTGGTCACAAAAGTGTTCTGTGTAGTCGTGAGTGGATTATGTTGGACCTAAGTGAATACAAACATGCAAATTGTTAGTGTTCATATCATGGATGCTTCCATAACAAAGGAAGCAGAAGTGTTTGTTGCTTCAAGAGGTACTGTACCAAAAGTTATACTGCATACTGGGAAAGTGGGAACATCTGCTAAGTCACAACGCGGAATAATGTGTGTGCTGACCGACTGTGGTGGATGGTTACTGAAGAGGATAGTGACAAAAAGTAAGATGACAACAGCTGCACAAGTCACTGCCAAACTGAATGTCACACTCGTGAATACTGTCAGAAACAAAACAACCTGAAGGGAACTCTATACACAAGAAATTGGACAGCAAACTGGAATTCCAAAACCACTCATCAGTGATGCAAATACCCATAACAGAAAAACACAGTGCCAAAACCATAAAACCTGAATTACGGAGCAATGGAAGAATGTCATCTGGTCGGATGATCCTTGTTTCGCACTGTTTCCAACTTCTGGCCAAGTTTATGTCCCATGAGTGAAATAAGTAGGGGTTTGGTGATTATTTGGGCAGCCATATCATAGTATCCCCTGGACACCATGGTTACTCTGCAAGGTTGCATTACTGCCAATGATTATGTGACCATTTCGGCTGAACAGGTCAATCCCATGATACAATGTTCATTCCTCAATGGTGATGCTGTGTTCCAAATTGGCAGGCCCCCTGTTCACACAGTTTGCATCATAGAGAACTGGTTTTGTGAGCACAAGGATGAATTATCGCATCTCCCCTGCCACCACTCATCAGATCTCAAAATTACTGAGCCTTCGTGGTCTACTTTGGAGAGAAGAGTGTGTAATCATCCACCACCACCACCATCATTACCTAAACTTGCCATTATTTTGAAGGAAGAAGGGTATAAAATTCTCTTGAAAACCATACAGGACATACATTTATCCATTCTGATATCACTGGAAGCTGTTTTGAATGCCAACAGGCTTCATCACTGTCTAAGGCATGGTAATATGTTGTGTTTTTATGTTTCCACATTTCTGTCCAATGCTTGGGGTTGCATGTTTGCTTGAGTAGAGTCAGTTATCTGAACAGACTGGAGGGAGAGCAAGAGGCATAACAGAATGTCCGTGGTCCAAGAGTCAGCTGTGTCCATAGTGGGTGCAGTGACAGACTCTTGTTTTGAGGTAGTGCATTTGTTAAGACACTGACATATGGAAGATGGAGTTGGCTCTATCTGGTCATCCCGATTTAGGTTTTCTGAATCATTTCAGGCAAATGTTTGCACGATTCTTTCAGCAAGGCCTCAAACAACTAGCTGTCTTATATGCATAAAAACATACTTAAATATTCTACGTATACATATATTTTGAATTAGATGCTTCATTATATTACGGCAACAAATCCTATAGCACTGTAAGATGATCCCTGGATGAATACATACATAAAATAAAAAACACTCTAGGAAACACTAGTCACAGCCTTCCTGGAAGAGAAAACTGATTTCTCCCTTTCTGCTTCACGGCCACCCACTTCAAACCTGACTTTATTACACTCTTGTTTCTGGCATGAAGTGGTAAACAAGCAAGTCACAAAATCAACTGGACTCCTCCTAAACGGCCCAAAAATTTTGGACTCATTTAGCACAATTGGTGGGATTCTGCAACATGGTGTTGTAGATTTCATAATGACTTGGTTGTTAATTTCATTATTGGTCAAACTGAAGTGCTAACTGCTCCTTTCATAAATTCTTCTCTGAAGATGGGTAGTTGTATCCTGACCGGTAGAGGCTGTAATTTGATAGAAATTCTCTGGCATGACTGAGATGAGGACCTTCTCACTGGTCTTTGCTGAAAAAGTTTTTTTTTATTTGTTTTTAGTCAACAATAAATGTCACACTGGATATTTATGACCTCAGCACTTTTGTGCCCTTAAGAAAAAAAGATGTTACACCTATTGTGCACAAAGCTTTCTCATACATAATTCTTCATTAAATGTACTATGGTCTTTCTTTTTATATACATATAAAATAATACATTTCATAAATCTTTGACTACTGATTGTCCAGAATCATCACCATACAATTCATCTCTTCTCTTGGGCTGATCAGTGTATCCCAGAAAACAATATGCAATACACTTTGGTTGTTATACTCAAACTAGTTTTAGCTTTTATTCTGAAAAACACATGAAATACAGAATGATACACAGGAATAATTTTGTATATTGTTGTTACTAAGTCCATGTGGATATGTTTAAACACATTTTCCTCTACCTTCCCAGAAATATCACCAGACTTTTAACTGTTCTCTCTCCTCATATGGCATGCAGTCTGCAAGATGAACACTTATTGTGACTGCTATTTATGACAGATAACTTTTATTATATTACAAAACTGCAAATCAAGAAACTAGTGAGATGTGCAGGTGAATTCTGAGAAAACATGATATTTTTGCAAACCTGTTGTTAGACAGGTTCAAATAATTCAACTGATTTTGAAATGTGAAGAGCAGCGGGTAACTAATCTACTATTGTCACACAAAAAAACCATGCATGCCTGCATTTTTAGGTATATTAGTACATATCGGCTTTTCAATCTTAACTTGTGTTATTGCACTGTGACAAGTTTCACCAAAATCAATCACCTAAGTGGTAGCAGGCAATTAATTTTCAACAGACGTGTTTTGCACTTTCCCAGGAAATGTCATCTATAAAAATTAATACAAAATAAATGCTGCAAAAAAAGTCGACACATATCTGCACTCATTGCTTCTAGTGTTCAAAACTTTTTCCAGAGGCACCTACTTTGCCTTCAGTCATAATGTGAGAACATGACCGTAGTAAACTCCTCAACCATTGCCAGGGCCAGTTCAAGAACATTTTTCCACCCAAGACTTATCATTTGGTGCCCTCCCCTCTTCTCACTTCCTCCTCCCCTGTATACTTTCACCCATGGCAGTTTTAATTACTAATTGTGATACATCCTGCATGGAAAACTTACAGTTGGGGGACCTCCGGCATCCTCTCTCAGCCTGTTGCCCCAAGTGGTGGCTTGGGTCACTTGAGCCTTACACCGGCTCTATCCACTGCACTGCACTTATTTTTTTCTGAAACTTGTCACAGATAAGGACACAGTTCAAGGTTTAAAAAAAGGTTGCATGCTAACATGCTCTGACAGTTCCTTAATAATGTGAATGGTATAATTTATTTGTGTTATTGTAAAATATGAGAGTAATCTCAAAAGTAAGGTCTCCTATTTTTTTGTAAGCACATAGATCTGTTTGTTTCTACGATGGTTTACATAAGTTCACAGCTTGAACATTTAGCTATTTTTCGACATAATCACCATTTCTGTTGATGCATTTTTGTAGACACTGTGGCAGTTTTTTGTATGCCCATGTCATACCAGCTCGCCACCATGCTGTCTAGAAAGTTATGAACCTCTTCTTTCACCTCGTCGCCTGAGCTGAATCACTGGGACCACAATTAAAGCTGACAGGTACTGTGAGACTCTGAAAAAACTCAAATGGGCAATTCAGAACCAGAGAACAGGAATGTTGAACAAGGGCGTACACATTCTCCACGACAACGCTCGCCCACACCTCGCTCAGCAAACCGTTGCTCTCCTGCGACAGTTTCAGTGGAACATAATCACCCACCCAACCTATAGTCCTGACTTGGCACCCAGTGACTATCGCCTGCTCCCTAGGTTAAAAGAACATTTGGCCGGAAAGCGATTCATCTCCGATGATGAGGTGAAAGAAGAGTTTCATAACTTTCTGAACAGCATGGCGGTGAGCTGGTATGACATGGGCACACAAAAACTGCCAGTGTCTACAAAAATGCATCGACAGAAATTGTGATTATGTTAAAAATAGCTAAATGTTCAAGCTGTAAACTGATGTAAACCACTGTAGAAATAAACAGGTCTATGTACTTATAAAAAAATAGGAGACCTTACTTTTGGGATTACCCTCATAAACGTACAGGTTTCATTTTTGTCACGGTGAACAGAGAGTACTACTATTTCAGGAACTTATACTATAAATCTTTTTCATCCACAATCAACTTACTTGGATTAACTGCTGCAACATTAAACTAATAAAAAGCCTAACATTATCATAATTAAACTAACAGAATGCAACAGTTTACATACTCAGACATTCCTCTGAACTCTTCAGTAAAGCACTCGACAACAGCTTCCTCACACTCATCAACAATCTGTTGGGGAACCATAAGCTCAGCAGCAACATGACGAATAAGAACACGCATCCTTGCATCATATTCCCCTGAAATTACAAAACAAGTGGTATCTACAATTTAATACACTATAGCCGCACAGCAACCACCCAAGTTATTAAAATACTACATAAATTAAAATCATCATTGGTTAGGTAGAGTGTCTATTCAAACTTACCATCTGCTCCTTGAAAAACATATGAGAGATGACATATAGTCCCATACCCATCATTACCTTAAACTGCTGTCAGACATAAACAACATCTACACAGGTCAAGCCCCCACACTGTTCACTGATCAATTGTGTGCTGCCATGCACCATCAAATCATCATTTCCATAACAATTAAGAAATAATCATAAATGTCCATCCCACACTCCCAACATTATTATTTACATCCCTTCAAAAGGCTGACTCCAATAAAGACCTTCATCCTTTTGGAAATTACCACATTCAGCAGTACCTTACAGTCAATTACAGTGATTTTGTCAGAGTTGTTGCCATATCTGTTTGCTCTATTGGAACCTATTGTTATTCATCCCCTAAGCAACAGAGAGTTTTCATATAAAATTGAGTATTGCCAGTTTCAGTTTCAGACCCTATATAACCTTCCCTTACTTTCTGCAAACAGTTTTGCATCACTTTCAAAGATTTAACTTGTCTACCACTAACAATGTCTACACTGACCATCTCTTTACCGTAGTTTTCAGATACGTGGATGTAGCCTGTCACAGTAGGCTGACTATCTCACCAGTACCTTCACTTTCTTGAAATACCCATTTGGTCTCAGTTGCAAATATCCTTTGGGCCTACAGTAACAAAAATGCCCATTTCACCACTATCCCTTTCCTTGTTCCCATAATGTACTTTATTTACCCTCAATTTTACTCCTGAACAAACCAGTCTTATTACAGATGATGCTGTTCCCTGCATCCTCTTACATTCTCTCTATTCCTGTAGTTTGTTGTTTTCCTCTCCAAAAATTCTGTCATTTCTAACTGCTGACCTATCTAGTCGTCTTTGGTTCCTACCTTCCATAACACTCAAGTAAACCATTCAAAGTCTCACTGGTTGCATCTAGGTTTGGGTGTTAGCATTCCATTCTTCACCCATAATAGAAAAAAAAAATTATTTGCTGAATATAACCCTAATTTTGTGAATGTATTTCATTTGCTCATGACTACTACATTAAAGCATTTGATAGGCTATTATTGTTAGAGCTGCATACTTTTCAACTTGGATTTTCCACCACCATCATGAAATTTTGCAATGTCTTCAAAGTATATGGGCGAGTCCCATTTGAATGCAGCATGGGAGCTTGAGGACAGGATATCACGTCTGTCTTCTCACAAGTACCCTTCTCAGGAGTCATTGCGTTCATAGATAGCAGTTTGTCTCGTATTATGAAAGTATTTCAGTGCACATTTGATGTCCTTTATATGTTTTGCAACAGACATAAGCCATAGTTTGATGCAGTCATAAGTTCAACTCCTCTTTCCTTGAGATAATATATCTGTAGAAAACATAACAGTACATTCAAACTTTCTGACAGATTACAAGTGAGTCTTAGAAACAATTTAATTCTAGATACTTGCTCATAAAAGGCAGCACTCTTCTGACTGAGCAATCTGAGTAAGTACAACAAGTAATTTCAGCCCATCAGGACATTTCCTATAACCTTTTGAATCATGCCCACCATATCCCCTTTTCCAGCAGTCAAATGCTGGCAAGAAACCAGCAGAAACTACACTGCAGTGACAAGAGTCATGGGACACCTCCCAGTACTGTGTTGGACCTGTTTTGCTCGGCATTGTGCAGCAATTTGACATGTCATGGAATCAACATGTCATTGGAAGTACACCGAGTCATGCTGCCTCTATAGGTAAAGTCTTATGATAGCGATATGCACATATCCAGGTGGCGGTAGTACCGCATACATAAGTTATAAAAGAGCAGTGCATTGGCAGAGCGGTTATCTGTACTCAGGGGATTCATGTGAAAAGGTTTCCGGCATGATTATATCTGCACGACAGGAATTAACAGACTTTGAATGCAGAATGGTAGTTGGAGCTAGATACATGGGACATTCCATTTTGGAAATCATTAGGGAACTGAATATTCCAAAATGTACAGTGTCAAGAGTGTGCCAAGAATACCAAATTTCAGGCATTACCTCTCGCCATCGACAATGTAGTGGCCAACAGCCTTCACTTAACAACTGAGAGCAGCGGCATTTGTCTAGAGTTGTCAATGGGGGGGAGGGGGGGGGGGGGGGGGAAGCAACACTGCATGGAATAATTGTAGAAATCAATGTGGGTCATGCAATGAATGTATCCATTAAGACAGCATGGCAAAATTTGGTGTCAATGGGCTATGGCAGTAGACAACTGATGCAGGTGCCTTCGCTAACAGTATGACATCACCGGCAGTGCCTCTCCTGGGCTCATGAACAGATCAGTCAGGGCGTAGACAACTGGAAACTGTGGCCTGGACAGATGAGTCACAATTTCAATTGGTAAGAGCTGATAGTAGAGTTCAAGTGTGCTGCAGACCTCATAAAGCCATGGACCTAAGTTGTCAACAAGCCATGGTTCAAGTTGGTGGTGTCTCCACAATGGTGTGGGCTGTATTTACATGGAATGGATAGGTTCTCTGGTCCAAATGAACTGATCATTGACTGGAAACAGTTTTGTTTGGCTACTTGGAGACCATTTGCAGCCATTCATGGACTTCACGTTCCAAAACGACGATGTAATGTCACCGGCCACAATTGTTTGTGACTGGTTTGAAGAACATTCTTGACAATTTTAGTGAATGATTCAGCCACCTAGATCACCCGACATGAATCACACTGAACATTTATGGGACATAATTTAGAGGTCAGCTTGTGCACAAAAACCACCACTGGCAACACTTTCGCAATTCTGGACAGCTACAGGGGCAGCATGGTTGAATATTTCTGCAGAGGACTTCTAACAACTTGCTGAGTCCATGTCATATCAAGTTGCTGCACTACACTGGGCAAAAGGAAGTCCAACATATTTGGAGGTCTCTTAGACTTTTGTCACGTTAGTGTAATGTTCTTGTGTTTTAACTTCCTATATATACTACATTATGATTATAGTTCACTCCTGTCACCAATACTAGCTTCATTCCACAATGCCTCCTCAGATGAAAAGTCATTATGTGCTGAAAGCCACAATACCATTTAGTCATTCACTGTCACTAGCTGCCACTACAGTCACTTAATTCACACTTTTCTTTCCTAGAATGCCAGTGGAAAAACTCGAAGTGCAATATCAAGAGTGCTACATTCACAACTTCTCATACTAACAGCATAGGGCTTTTATTTCCTACCAAAGACTGCCATGAGAATGATGGCATTGTCAATACTGCAGGCACAGCTCAATGGCATGAGTAGTTGTTAATCATACTATTATTAGCAGTATTTGTTTTACATATCATAGATGTCTGGACCTTTTTTTATAGCGGATGGCTTGGGAGAAAAGTATATCACAAAGAAAACAAGTGGATAAATTAAACATTATCAGAGTTTAGGGAAAGCAACCAAAACACCAACATGGCTTGTTTCTATAGTATTATAGCTTTCTTTCTTCCCAAACTAATATAAAATGTACCACTCAGAGAAAAAATGAAAGAAAAGAAGTTCTGAATGAACATGGAAACTGCATTAAGTTCCCAAAGTGCAGATAGTCCTGAAAAATGCCACAATAGCCAAAAATTATATAAAATCCAAGACCAGTTGTAAGTGAAAACAAGTACTACCGATGGACTTTCACTTGTTGACCTCAGCAAAGTAAAGCATCACAAATATTTCCAAACATGCAACAACTGTTTGAACTACACTAATGCATCATTACCATTCCAGTATGCAACAATACCTGGGCAGCTATGGTACACTAAGAATAAACAATCAATTCCCTTGGCACGCAACGTGCTTTTAGCCAAAAGAACTTTGTGAAAATGCATATAAATCCAAACATAATTTTCTGAAATGCCAACCTGCATACAATGTAACACAGTGCTTCCACTTCAGTAATGTTTTCCTGTAAACTACTAGAGCTGAATGGCTACAGCATCTTTTTCAATAAATGCTTCATAGTTCTAACCAATCTCATGTATTAGTTTTTCTACAAGTAAGAAGTAAATTACAAAAACTTAAGTAAGTATAGAATTTTTATAGTATCAGAAAAGCATTGGTGGAATATACATAATATAATAAATAAAAATAACCAATCACCACACAATAAATGTACTGAACAGTCGGTACGTAATGGAACTTAGGATTTGAGCAGGCACTGAAGGTCATGTTGGACTTCTGGGATGGGATTCTATAAAAGGGTTTGTATGTCAATGTGTAAAATAGTTGACTGAGATCTTCTGCCATGTAATAATTATGGCTCATCACAATAACAGTGGAGTTTCTCTCTGTAGCAAAAAGGTGTGGTCATAAAGTCTTGAGACTGCAGATGGTTTCTCCTTCATCCATAATAAGGATTTTCTTACTGGAAAGGGGCCTTGGTAAGGAAAATGAGGTAAAGTAGAAGGTAAGGAATTCCTGGAAGGTTATCATCATGGCGCAATCATGTGGAAATGAACAATCTGGGATGTGAGAGGAAACCAGAACACTGAAGGTGGGTAGGTGTTACACGGGGTTAAACACACATAAATATGATCAACTGAATTAGAGATAGTCATGGTGTAGGAGAGAATACTCATCACCACAGCAAATGGAATAGTTTCATCACATCAATGGGATGCTATCACACCTTGTGCTTGGTAGCTGCAGGACGTATAAGATGTATAGTATGAGCACATTCCATCCTGGCCAAATTTTTAGAGTTAAAAGCATGAACACACCCAATTCTGGGGTTGTGCAGTCACTGTGCATTTCAAGTGCCATCATGTCAAGGGAGTAATGTGAGTACTTTTATTTGGTTTAACAGCTGTGGGCAACAAGATACTGAGGACAGGGCTTGCAATCAGTGATCATAGATTATAAAAATGGATAAACAAGCCACAGTACAGGAAATCACTTGTTAAATCAATGCTGGATGCCAACTGATGGACAGCCGAACCACGTAAAGCTCAAGTCAGAGCAGTGTGGAACTTAGCACCAGCAGCTTACTATTCATATACATTATTTAGTTTAGTAATATTTTTGCATTCTTCCGGGTAGAAGTTAACAGTACCTGTTTATTTATCTGTTTTTGGTTGTGTTATTTATTTTGTTGTAAATGACTGCCATTTTTTTTATTGTTAGTGTAGAGGGAGTTAAATTTGAGTGCAATTTTCCATCACTGTGAGGGACAGTGTCACTTTATTTACTTGAATTATGTAACCTTTGTAGTTCCCTTATTTTTTTCCACAAGTCCCTGACTGACTGGTTAGTAAATTTGTTTGTCATTTTATATAGCTTTTACATACTACGAAGTGCACTGATACTGCGCTTGTTCTGTGTTGACGCAAGGTGAGTTGACTGCTGTCCACAAACAGCTAGAAGCTGCATTGGTCTTGGTCAACAGGCTCTTCTGCTGCCCTAATGTGTGACAAAGTTGGGTCACCGGTGTCAAAGGCAGCAACACCTCTTGTGCTGCTGGAATCCCCTGGAAACCACAATGTCTCCTGACGTGCACCATCTGAACCGCTTTTTCTCCACTCAAGGGAGGATGGTGGACAGTGGTGGGTTCACATATTTCTGGGCAGAAAGTGCGAGTGCGAACTGGCCGTATGGCTGCTCCCCTTACACCAAAGAAACAAGTACAAGGGGCTACACAATGTTCATAACACGTCTGATGAAGCACAGGATTGCTTTGTCTGTTAGACCAGTGGCCATTTTTCCAGCTAAGTCTGGACAAACAAAGTGGGCGGATTTCTGGGTCACAGAGCTCCGTTAGATGGGTATTGAGTCCCTCAATGAAATATCAGGTAGATCAGGAAAAAGGCCAGTGTGGGCTCAGTGTGCCTTCTGAGAGGTCTTGTCTAAGAAGTGGAGGCGCTCTGCCAGCAGCTACTGAATGCAACGGGTGCAACATGCTGTAAATAGTAGCTCATGTCAGCAAGAATGATACTTATCCACAGGGCTCTGAGGCCAAGATGGGCTCCTTCAGGAAGTTTGCTGGATTGGTGAAGGTAGCTTGCATCACACACAGAGTTTATCATTTGCAGCATCATACCCAGAGTCAGTTGTGGTCCTTTGGTTTGGGGTCAAATGGAAGGTCTAAACCAGATACTCAGAGTATTCTGTGACAATCTCAGATGTGAATTTCTCAACCTCCAGTATTTGGTGAACAACTATAGAACCCCCTTAATAGGGTAGCAGGGTATGTGTGGTGTGCACGGGGAAGGATTCGTTTTTTGGGTTAGTGTTGATGATGAAATGTGCGTCGAAACTGGAAACAGGTAAGCCACATTTCTATCAGAGGAGAACTCTGACCTTGGAGATTGCAAAGAGAAAATGTTTTATGTGTTGTTATTACACAGCATGAGCATCCATGTTAAGGCCTGAGAACTAGTCTCACTTATTAAAAGTAATAATGTCTACATGGTATTAGGAATAGAAATTGGCTGAAATCAGAAATGAACAAAAATGAAATCCTAAATTCAGATAGGAAAGTATATTGCACATGATGGCACTGTATTTATTACTATAAAGAACAATAGTGTAGTACAGATGTTGTAAGATTTTTACAGATTCTGAATGTGAAATTCTTTGGGTGGAGTTGAGAATCAAATATGAATCAAACTTGGTAATTGAATGCTTTTATGGCCATCTGCATCAGGAGCTGTAGTGACACAGAGCTTCAGAGACAACTTCGAAAATATTCTGAGTAAATTTCCTGATCAGCTGACTGTAATAGGGGTAATTTCAAATTCCTGGCTATGAAATGAGAGTCATGCAATTAAAACTGGTGCAAGAGAATGGGAACATGTGAGAGTACTCTGAACCTCTTCTCTGAAAATCACATCAAGCATATAGTTGAAGGACCAACATGCTAGGGCAATGTCTTAGACCTCCTAATAACTAACAGACATGAACATTTTGAATAAGGTAACAGAGAGGAGGGGGGGTCAGTATTCATAAGGCTGTAATAACATCAATGACTACATGTATTACAAAAAACATTAAAAAAATAGGATAATATTTTTCTTTGGCAACAGTGATGGGATACAAGTTGTAGGCTATCTGAGTTGTCAGCATAAACTATCAGGTCTGAGGATGAAGTTGCAGAACACAAATGGATAAAATTCAAAAGAATTGTTCAATATGCCCTAGACCAGTATTTGATGAACAAATGTGGTTCAACAGACATGTCAGAAATTGGCTGCAAAAACAAAGAGAAGTTCATTTCCAATTTAAGCAAAGCCAAAACACACCAAAACTGAATGAAGAGAAAATGAGCAGTTGAATGAACAAAAAATGGGTGAGAGAAGAGCAATGCAAGAAGCATTCAATGAATTTGAAAGTATAAGTTTTCCAAACAGTCTGACTAAAAATCTTAAGAAGTTTTTGTTAGTAAAGTTAGTAAGCAGATCAAAATCTTACATTCAGTCTGTCAGTGATCATACTGGCACCAAAACAGAAAATGGCAGAAAGAAAGTTGAAATAATACTAAATTCAGTCTTCCAAAATTGTTTCACTATGGATTATTATAATATGGCTCCTCCTTTCAATCAAATCTTGCACAAATGCCAAAATGGCAGCTGGACCAAATAAGATAGCTATGGGGTTCTACAGAGATTATTCAAAATAGCTTCCTCCCATTCAAGCAGCAGTTTATCACAGGACACAGGGGCAATGAATGGTACCTACTGACTGGCAAAACAGAGCAGGGCATTCCAATTTTCAAGAATAGTCATCAGACACATTAGCACAATTATAGGCTTATATCTATGACATCAATCTATTGTAGAATTATGAAACATGTTTCATGTTCATGTGTTATTTGTGATTGGATGTAGGACTTCCTTGATGATAGAACTCAACACTTTGTTCTTAATGGAACAAAATTAACTGATGTAAAGATGATTTTGTGGATACCATGATACAATATAATACAACGGTTATTATCTACAATTTATATTAATGATCTAGCAGAAAACATTAAAAGTTTTGTGAAGCTATTTGTGGATGGTGCTGTTGTCTATACAAAGACTGAAATGTCAGAAGACCTGCACATGATTGACAATTTGTGCATGAACTAGCAGTGTACCCTGAAAGTAAATGAAAAAAAAATTATTGTGCATAAATGGGCAAAAAAATCCAATATTGTATGATTACACTATTGGTGACAAATCACTGGAAACTGTAACTAATGTAAAATACCTAGGAGTAACAATCCAAATTGACATTAAGTGTAATAACCACATAAAGCAAGTAGTAGGAAAAGCAGATGCCAGGCTGAGATTCACGGGACAATCTTAAAGAAACAAACTGAAGTGTCCCGTTGTGGGATGGTGCACGCATAAAGAAGCAACAAGGAAACATGAACAACAGAAACTGAATCTCTACAAAGAACACAAGAGATTATACTGATCTGATAATAATAACTGTCACCCTGTGAATATAGTCCCACAAAGATGCAAGAGAAAGCACGCAATCTGTCACAATTGATTACACTCCAAGGTCTGAATCAGTTGTCCCCAATCAGTGGTGCACTAGCATTCTCTTCATTTGGTAGTGCTGTATCTGTGACTCGGTGGTAGACTTGGCGGCACACTCTGCTTGAGAGCTGCAGGCAGTAGTCCTGTATAGGCCGTCCAGTGTAGGGATACCTGGAAATGGCTGGCATCACATGGCTTTGCAGATGCGAAGTCATGCTGGCTGTGTCCAGTGATCATGGCGCCCTCCATACCGTAGGGGATGATGCAGTGACGTCAAACAGTGTTGGCCGCAGGCTTCTGGCATGACGGCAACCCACAGGGCATTGCTGTGTGGTGGGTGTGCCAGAACATTGGGCATCAGAGGTACATGGCACAAAGAATTTACAAAACACTTGTTCGACCAATTCTTCAGCACTGCTCATCATACTGGGGCCATTACCACGTAGAATTAACAGAAGAGATAGAGAAGAGCCAACAAAGAGCAGTGCTTTAGACACAAGTGCATTATGGACATATAAAAAAAATCCACTGGCAGCCACTACAAGAGAGGAGTTGTAAATCACTGAGAGGAGTACTACTGAAATTCCTAGACTATATGTCCTGCGAAGTGTCTTGCAACCTATTACTTCTCCCACATCTTGTAAAATGATCACAACAAGAAAATCAGACAAATCAGAGCTCATACAGAGCTTTGGTGACAATCATTCTTCCCATTTGTCACTAGTGAATGAACAGAAAAGGGCAGAAAATAGTGGTACAAGAAGTACCCTCCCTCACACACCATGAAGTGGCTTGCAGAGTATAAACACATAGATGTTGAGCCATTTTGTTGATACAGTATACAGCACCAAACACTACACACATATACCTATTCTTATAATGGAGCACAAAGATTAGTATGGGCTGATAAACACTGCCATTGAATACTCAAAGCATGCAAAACGGTCACCTGGACTGATGAGCCTGATTCCGCTTTGGTATACACTAATGTCAGGGTAGAAGTATATTGAAAATCATGAGGCAATGTCAGCAGAGAACCATTCAGACAGGTAAAAGAATAATTCTTGTCTGGAGGATGAAATGGGGTGCCAGATACATCTACCAACATTTCTCACTTACATGCAATATAGCTAACCACTATCCAACCAAGTGCCCAGTTGTTTGTCTACAGCAACCGCACCCAACTCATACCTTCAGAAAGAAAATGCTTCACATTTTTATGCCCAAATTGTGCCAAAATGGTTTTTGCAACACAATGGACAGAAGGATACTTGTGTGGCTCATCCAAGTCATCTGACAAAAATCCTATAGAGCACACCAAGCATGCCATCCAGCAAGATGTGTCATCATCAGACCTGACTCTGCTCAATATCCATGATTTGGGGACAGCAGTTGAGCATTCAAGAATGAAGGTGATTTTGCCAGTCTCAGTGGGGAGAGCTGAGCAGATAGACAAATGCTGTACTAGCTCAACAAAATTGCTATTTTTACTGTGTTGGATGTGAAAGCAAATTGTCACTTTTCTGTATGCAGTATGGATAAGGCCTTAAGTGCTGGATATGGAAAGATGCTCAAAGGACAGGACCATCAGTGGTGCTAGTCTCTGAGTCGACTTATCAATGAACCTACACTACAAATTACTCATGACTGACTAAAGCTCATGGAAACAAGGTGTGAAGCTCAACTGAGAAGAACTTTGACAAATTTGCTAAATATGACATAGCTTGCAATGTGCACATAAACAGATGGTTGAAACAGACAAATGACTCAAGGATCACTGAGCAAGACCACTGCAAACTGTGAACACATGTCCCTCCATTGCACATTCAAGGCAAGGGAAGGTTGGCTGGAGTTCTGTGGCAAACTCGTAGGATGCTTGGCATTTCAGTAATCTTCTATGTCATTATCATCAAAGTCATAGAAGTTCTCCCCAGTTAAACATTCCTCATCTCCCTGGGTCTACAAACAATGACATTCATCAATGTAAAGGCTGAAAACCAGTATGACTTTAAGGGCAACAAAGGAACAGTGGCCAAATAAGTCAACACAACACCTGAGCAACAGAAGAAAAATATCCCAGTAATCAAGGCTGTTCTACAGGGATTGTCTTGGTTGTGCAATATGGAAACGCTCCACATAAAACAGTAATACATCAGATTTGGGAAACAACTGGCAACTCAGCTAGCACTGAGGAAGCTGAGAAGACCAAACTGAGGACATACGACATGCCTGTGCCCTACAAAGGTAGAGGGATAACCTAGCAATGTCCTTCAGTTTGCAGGGTACTAGCCACAAGCAAAGCAGTGAGCCGCCACTGGAACATCAATACTAACATGTCATCACCAGGCAAACACCGTTGGCACAGACAATGTCAAGAAGTCTAAGTGGAGAAGGACACAAGACATGCCTCCATTCTACTGCCAGGTGGGGTAAGCTAGTAAAATTTTCCCCTTTCCACGAGAGCTCAGCAAACCTTGCCAGTGGCAGTAGTGGGGAGCACCAGCCATGAGAGAAGCAAAGATTCCCAACTGGAGTGTTGACATAAACTTATTACCGCCACAGGTGATTACAATACCAGGACTGACAAAAAGACGATGCACACTAGAGAGCTGGAGGGTGAAATTCTCATGCTGACCAATGCCTTAAAAGAAGAAAGATTAGGGTTTAATATCCCATCAACAGCAAGGTCAATAGACACAGGGTTCAAGCTTGTATTGGGAAAAGATGTAAATGGAAAGTGAACATACCCTTTTGAAAGGCATCATTCTGGTTTCTGCCTTTGGAGGAACCTAAATCTGGTTGATTAAAGTGAATTTGAACCACCATCCTCTTGAAAGTGAATCTAGTACCTTAACATTGCACCATCTCACTCAGTGCAGCAGTTTTGAGGCTAATCTGACAGCTATCTGCTACACTCCAGGACATTGAAGGCCATACTTACTGTAGTAAAATGAAGGTGACTCTAGCGTATGTATTTTGAAGTTTCCACTAGCTTTAAGTTGAATTCTAGGGCTGTGCTCTAAGCTCCCTTCAAATAAATCATCAATTCTGCATCTACATACACATTCTGAAAGCCACCATATGGTGCATGGTGGAGGATCCATTGCACCATTGTTAGCCAGTCCCTTTCCTGTTCCCTCGCAAATGAAGTGAGGGAGATAAAACTGCCTATATGCTTCTGTACGAGTCCTGATTTTATTTATTATCCTTATGCAAGGCGCATGACGGTGGCAGAAGGATCAGTCTGCTGTCTGTCGCAGATGCTGGTCCTCTTGAAGTTTCACGACAGTGTTTTGCAAAGATAATGTCTTCTTCCATCCAGGGATTTCCAATCAAGTTCATGAAACATTTCTTTAATACACACACGTCAATTGAACCTACTGCTTACATATCTAGCAGCACGCCTCTTAACTACTTTGATGTCTTCCTTTAATCTGACCTGCTGGGGATCAGAAACAATCTGTATTCAATAATGGGGTGCACAAGAGTTCTGTACCCCATCTCATTCATAGATGAGCTACAGTTTCCAAGAATTCTTCCACTACACTGAAGTTGACCATTTGCCTTCTCTAGAACCCATATTATGTGTTTGTTTCATTTCACATTGCTTTGGAATGTTATACCTACATATTTAATATACATGACTGTCTCAAGCAGCTCACTATCAGTAGTGTCTTTGAACACCACAGGATATTTTTTTCTACTGTCTTCAGTAGCTTACATCTGACCACATTTAGAGTGGTTTGCCATTCATCACATCAAAAAGAAATTCTATCAAGTCATCTTTTATCCTCCCACAATCCTCAAAGGTGACTTGGGAGACTTACCATTTTAGCACCACAGTCATCCATGTAAGAACTAGTATGAAAAAAATGCGTACAGATTACCTTAAAATTGCTGCCCTTTTCCCCAAAAGGAAGGAATGAAACAGGTTGAAGAAAAGAGGAAAAGAATTGACATAGTGCTTTGACTTAAAGCTACTGTACAAATATCTTACAAAATGTTTTGCATGGAATTCACTCTAATATTCTTTATATATATCAAAAACATCACTTATATATCAAAAACATCACCAACTTACAGTTTAACGGATTTGACTACACCCTGTATGCATAGCAAACATTTATCATGGTTTCAATGTAAGGAAAAATTATCATTACAAAAACATGGCTATAATATGTCCAAACTAAGATTAGATTCATTCTGAAACCTACTCCCAAAATTCCAACAAAGTTAAAATGCCAAGTTTTCAGTTAACTGTGCTTGTAAGGGTTATCTGTCAGGAAACTTCCTTAAAATGCCAAGTTTTCAGTTAACTGTGCTTGTAAGGGTTATCTGTCAGGAAACTTCCTATTAGTTCTGTTTTTGAGTACTATTTCCTTAAAATTAGCTTTCATTTGGCACAAAAGCCATATCCAACTTGTTAGTTCAGCAGTGGAATCATCTTACTGCAACAAAGAGGAAGTACAGTAAATTAGAGTTTGATGTCCTGTTAACAATTAAGGGCATTAGAAATGGTGCACACAATCAGGTTGTGGAAGTAACTTGCCCATGTCCTTTCAAAGAAACCATCCTTCCATTTGCCTTAAGAGAATTACAGAAACCATGGTAAACCTAAACCTGGGTAGCCAAACGGAAATCTGGAACCCCTGCCGCCCTGAATATGAGTCCAATGACTAGCGACTGAGGCACTTCACTTAGTCTTTTTGCAACAAGCAACCGTAAAATACCTGACGATCCTCATAAACATCTAAAAAATATAAAAATTGTTGGGAAACTGTCTATACCTTCCAAGTAAGTAAGGATTCAAACAGATATTCGACTGTTTCAATTAGATATCTACAAGAATGTACTACAGAATAAACCCAGGAGTACAATGTTTCACTGGTAGGCACAGATACAAAAATATATATACAGGAGTTTATATGGCATGCAACTACTGTAACATAACACAGTGGAAAAAGTACTATTGTTTTAAAAGTGTAGAAGCATTGAACTGTGTATTACAAGAGATTCATTTATCTTCCCAGAGCTACACATTTAAAAATTGTTTCAATCACGTGAAACATATCGAGATGTTTTGTACAGTTATAACTACACAAAAAAGCAATATGCAGTAAGTGAAATGCTCTGTTACTATTTGTTGACACTTTCACATTGCTTTTATTATCTCTGATTTTGAGTGGCATCTAAACCAGTTCTAACCTCAAATATGTACGTGTAACTCCAATGCTAATTTTGACCTTGTCTCACCATACTGCTTTCACCAAACTACAAGGCAACTTTGGAAGTTGTCCACTAAAAACATTTTATGGCATTTTTTCCCCTTGTGCAGATGAAGGGACTCCCCAATAATGAAATGTCAACATCTGTTTGTCATATCAAGTGAAACTTTGAATGTTATCACCATCCAATACTAAAGGCAGATTTCTTTTCATGTGGTTCAAATCCATTTTGGACTATTCTCTGTTGGATATAACACTTTACTCAGGCCGTTAACAGGATTTGAGTACATTTTAAGAGCATTTCCTATTGACTGAGGAGTACATGACTTAAACAGTGGTTTATAAAATTTGAGAAGACACTACACCCCCAATTATTAAGATCATTGATGAATTCTTTGATTAAGCAAGCTTAAGATCAGTGTTGGGCATTTCAAATCTAAATACAAGAGTGTCTGCCAGAGAAAAGGAAAACAGTGCACTTACGTTTCAAATTTTGTTCCCTTAATGTATCATTCTTTTCAATCCTCATTACCTAAAGGTGTAATTAGGCATCACCCATGTGAGGATGACATCAGAATTACATATGGGTTAGCAGAACTACTCTAGGTTTCTACATATCACCATGTCCATGAACAATCCAACGTTGCTGTCTAGTCTTTTTTTTTAATAGAGCACAAAGACCTGGAGTGTTGTTCACTCCAAGACAGTGGATAAAAGCAAGTATGTGCCACTGTACATCCCTGAAGCACAGGTAAAATCATTTGATGATGTGGGAAGAATCACCACCCTTTCATCATCTTCCAGCACTATGCTGTATGACAATTTCCTTAAATTTAAGAATAACCACAAGGATATCTCCAAAAATTCTAACGCACAATGTTTGCTCACTCCACTGTGTAAGAAACAATTTTTTAAGGAAGGAATCTGATCGTCCTTCCCTGAAGTAACCTTGAAAAGGCAAGGATGGCCTTTTACATTATGTTCTCTAGGTGTGACACAGGCACTTCTGAGAGAATGCCATGAATATTAGAGCAATTTGTTGAGTGGTGAAATTGTGCGAGATGTAACACCTGAACCAAGCCTGAAGAGGACTCTGATGCAGATTAAAACAATTTTTGATTACATTCTTTGTTAACAGTTCATCAATTGAATCTTTGGTTTGTACGCTCTCTTGATTTGTTTCACCATGACAGGTATTTTGGCTACCAGTATGTATGATTTACTTGTAACACATATGTGAAAGTCTAATAAGTCTTTCTAATTCCAGAACAACAATTTTGCAATATCCACCAAGACAGAAGGGATATAGCTATGAATTTCATATCCCAACATTATTAAGTATGGTAACAATAAATCAAATGCAAAATGAATTCTTAAAATCCCATTGTGGATTTTTATGGCTTGCTAAACCTTTCAATCTCCTGTACCTCAAAACAAGTAAAATTCACATTTGTTTTTAGTTATAAATGGAACTATAAGTATTACCCAGGAAACCAAAATGAAAATTTAACCAGGGTGGTAGCACCATTGATTTTATAGTAGAGAAACAGAGTTAGGAGTCATTAACAATGTACACTCCGGTATCCTGACAACTGTGTGCTGCCACCACACATCATGTGTCTGTGTGTCAATACTCTGCATACCACAACCAATAAATGCAGAATGGAACTTTTGTTTGACAATATTCCTCGGGTGACATAAACTCGTGTTTCTTTTAAATAAACCACTGGCCACTTTAATTATTATGACATACATTTTTATAAAATGTAATGTAGTTTGGCATTTTTTAAACTACGTCACCCCATTCATACATGATAACTCATTCATTCAAGCACAATTTAAAAACATATTTCAAATAAAGGACAATTTTTCTCACAAATGGAGCATGCAGGTCAGGATAGGTATCACAAAACAGACTGAATGCAAATTTACCAATCATCCATTACAACAGTAGCTGCATTATCAATGGTGAGATACTCTATTTTATATAGCGTCACACTGATGTGATGTACATAATAGGATCATTGTTACTCTTATAAAAACAATTTCTTTTTATTGCTAACAAAATGTTGGTGTGTATGGCTGAAAATAAGGGTGCACACCACTGTATTTAAGTTGAATGTTTGTTTATGGCAACGAAATTCAAATATGAAAAGCCATGTTGCAAAATGTTATGATGTAAGTTTCCTCTAAAATTTATTGAAAATTAAATGACACTATGACAAGATGTCCTTCATACAATGTTCATGATGTGAGAACAATTTATCTTACTAGTGTTTCTACATCAACCATCACTCTACGAACTGTTAAATCATAATACAATTTTTAAAAAGATTGTATGTGCCTAATGCATATGAACTCAACTGCACTCTCTCTCTTTATCATCTTTTTTATAATCAACATAATGTAGGCAGTTACCAGTTCTCATCAAAAGTAAACCAATAATAATGAAAACTGAAAACGAAAAAAGAATCCATTGAATAGTAGTTTTGAACCTGCAAACCTCAGTGTAATTGCCTGCAACCTTACACACTGCACTATCGTGCTCTTTCGAGGCTGTGGTCATTTTAATAAATCATAAGTAAATTCACCAGGTTTACAATTCTTGAGTGAAAGCCCATAAGAATGAACAATTTTATGGTAAGGTAACAGGCACCTTAAACAACATCATTTAGTCCATTTTGTGATACCTATCCTTGACCCCATGCCCTCTCCTCACTGACGTTTCTTACTAGCTTCCACCTCTGCATAACAAACTTTGAAGTTCTAGCAGTGTTGGTACTTCTCTGTACTATTCATGTCACAGAAATTGCTGCCAAGTAACTTTTTTGTATCTGCAGTGATTCAGATTCCTCTCCTAACATGGATGTGGACACAACAGATACAGTGTAGCTGTTTGTATTGTGCCACTGCACAGCCAAGTTGATGCAGTTTGTTTCCAGTCTCAAGAGGTTACCGATTTGGAACTGTTGTACTTCTATGTCAGTTTTGCTACGTCCTGGACTCATTACTGCTTCGTTCATTTCGTGAACTCAGTTTATTGCAGACTTGCAGTAATGTGTGTTCATTTTCCTGAGGTTTGGTGTACCCACCGGAGCAAATGATGATAGAACAGTCTCTACCCATGCCACACAGCTTAGAAAAATATTTAGCAACATTGCCAAGGCACATTTATAGTGTGCATTTTGCTGCTTTTTATTTTCAATTGCACTCACTTAAGCATTGTGCATGAATGAGAATGCAATCAACAAGTAAAATATAGCAGTTACGCTGTGACACAATAGGACCATCAGCCACTAGCCCAGGCACTGAGGCAACATGCATTACCGGATCACTGGTTAGCCTCACAAGTATCAATGTTCTTGGTCTCATCCTTGCCATTTAGTACAGTTTTTTAAAGCAACATTATGCGAAAATACATGTCTAATTGGCCTTTTTTGCCTTTTTTGCCTTTTTTACAGTGGTACACCATACAGGACACATTTATTTATTTATTTTTGAGATAAAGGGACCTTGATGAGAGTCTATCACTAGGATTTAGAATGTGTCCGATTATTACAGTAATAACCATAAGTAAATGATCATAAGGCTTACAATTTAAAACATATGTTAAACAGATACAAAAAAAGTTAAGTCAAATTGCCCAGATAATAACACAGATAATTGTAGTAATAGTCACACAACAAATTTTAAGGCTTACGCTCTACTTCATATATAATGTGTTCTGTCAATATGTGAGATACTAGTGCAGTATAGGAAGTTCATATAATAATACTTAAAATTAAGCATGGTTCACAAAATATTACACACAGTAAAAAAAATTCCTGTAAAGAACAGAAAGCACTATTTAAAAGAACAAGTCTTAGTTGTTTCTTGAATTTAGTCAGTTCTCGAATGACTGATCTGGCACTAACTGGAAGTTTATTGTATACCTTTATATTTGAATAATGTACTCTTTTTCTGTACCACACACTGACTTTTTTATATCTTTGTGAAGATCATGAAATGTACTGTTTGTTTTGCAACTTTTACTATTCTTATTGACAAAATACATAAGCAAAAAATGTGCTGTCATGGCATGGTGAGGATCTCCATCTATTTAAATACAATTCTGCAACAGCATCTATGGTGTACTCTACGTATAATTCTGATGATGGACTGGTTTCTGCTGTATCTGATACCATGTCATCATCAGTGAATCAAAATATCAATGGTAGGCAGCACTGATTATTTCCCAGTCACAAATGGATACAATCAAGTGAATGGTAAATGCTGCTGAATTCAGCCTCTTATATAGATTGAGGATGTGAATTATCCAGTTGGTGGTTGTTAATATGTAATCTCAGGATTATAGAAGACCCAACTCCCGGTATATCTTTGCAATCACACTTGATTTCAACATTTTCCTCTTTTTTATGTGCTATGTGAAACTGAATGAACTGAGTCTTGTTAAAATTGAGGGACAGACCATTTGAAGTGAACCACTCTACAGCTTCTTTGAATGTGCTCGTCACAGTATTCTCTTGACTGCAGTTAGGTGGATACTTTGTCGGTCATTATGGTTGCATCATCTGCAAATAAGACTAAGTGTGCTTTTTGGCTAATGCAGCTCATTGGAGAAGATTAAGAGTAGTAAAGTAAAAAGCACTGCCCTGTGGTGCTCCACATTTGATGTTAAAAAAAATTAATATTTGAAGTTGTGTATATGTTTAATACATTTTGAACTTTTCTGTTTTCTTGCCTAAAATAATGACATACTGCTCAAACAATGGAAATTAAAGCATGTCACGTGTCAATGATGGGATAGATGGAGTTAAAAAAAATCTGTGTAAACATGTTTCACTCACTTTCAATACATTATTGCTTATGATATCCTATTTTGGTGGAAAACTCTTCCTTCACAAAGCATACTCCTTGCCAAGAAATGAACAGTCAGAATGATCTGTAGTTTCCTCACAAGATATGTGTGTGATAATACAGAACTATTCAAAAGATTGGCAACATTCAACTCATCAGAAATTGTACTTGATAACACTATTTTAAATATATTCTGAGAGGTGTTCACTGTTCTGAAGGTTCCACTTTCAATAGGTTTCCTGCAGAACCGTTTTCTTGTTGTTTTTTTTAGATAAAACACAGGTCTCCTAATGAAGTCAAAAGGCTTCCTTGGAACATACTTACAGGGTGTATCAGAAAAAGTCATCCGATTTAAAAAAAAAATTATAACTATTATTTTATTTGATATATGTGAGTGAATAATGAACTGTTGGAAAGAGCACATTCTTGAGTTTTACATGGTTCCTGCTAGGTAGCAGCAATGTTAACCCACTTCAGTTCTAGAGAAAATGCTGTCAGGACAACAGAAAGCGTTTTGTGTTCTATGTTTTGCGCAGTGCAGGTCAGTAATAACTGTTCAGCACCACTTTTGTGCTAGATATAGTGTGGATCCAACATAGTTTCACAAATAGTCTGTAGAAATCCGTTTGCCGTGCAACTCCACAGCTCAACGTGCCCCCGATGTCCATCCAGCATGTGTTACATTGACATTTACATGTGAAACCATACAAAATTCAGCTACTGCATGGTCTTCATGAAGGTGACAAACAACAATGTGTGGAGTTCAGTAATTTTGCTATTGGCAAGATGGAGGATGACAGTTTTCTTCCATGCTTGGTGTTTAGTGACAAGCCAACATTCCATTTAAATGGAAAGGTGAGCTGTCATAATGTGAGACTATGGGAAATAAAACAATCGCATGGAGTTGTTCAACATGAGAGGGACTCCACAAAATTTAATGTGTTTTGTGCAGTTTCACAGGAAAAGATGTATGGTTCATTTTTCTTTGCCGAGAACACTGTTACAGGAAGCACATATCTCAATATGCTTGAGAACTTTCTTTTCCCACAGTTGGAGACTGATTTGAATGACTTCATTTACCAACAGTATGGGGTACCACCACATGGGCATTTAGAAGAGTGGGAATTTTTAAACCAGAAGATTACTAAACAACGGATTGGTCACACTGGACCAAATGATACAGCCTTACATTACTGGTCTCTAACGTCACAGGACCTGATTGTATGTGATTATTTCTTGTGGAGGTTTCAGCCTATGTGCTCTATTACCAACAAAACCAATGAACTGAGGCATCGCATAACAGCAGCTGTGGAAGCTGTAACTCTAGACATGCTCGCTGCAGTGTGGGAACAATTTGAATACCACATTGACATATTTCGCGCATCTCAAGAGGGACCACACTGAACACCTATGGGGGCAAAAAATCTGAGTTTCCTGTTCACCAAAAAACAAAATTCATTGTAAATGTTTATTAGTTTCAGAAATATAGACATGTCAAATCAGATGAATCTTTTTGAGACACCCTGTTTTTTATTCTGGGCAGGAGTTATTCACACTAATTTACAGATTTTTCCCCCTGTAATGCATTACTCATTTGTATAAACCAACACATATATTTTGTTTTCTTGTGTTGTTTCAGATTTTACCATTATTTTATGGATTATGTAGTGACTCTTCAGTGACAGAGTGAGTGTGGTTCAAGTGGTCACACAGAACCGAAGGAACATGAGAAAAGAAACAAGGGAACAACTGAGCCACTTTCCACACTTCCACATTTGCTACTAGAAGAGCAGTACTACCTACTGTTACTGAAACTGGCCACTGGAGGCAGACAGAAGGAGGAGATTATTGTTTAATGTCCCATCAACAATGAGATAATTAGAGATGAAGCAGAAGCTTAGTGTAGGGAAGGATAGGGAAGGAAATCAGCTGTGTGCTTTCAAAGGAACCACTCTAGCCTTTGCCTGATACGATTTAGGGAAATCACGGAAAACATAGGTCAGGATGGCCAGATGCAAGTTTGAACCATTGTGCTCCTGAATGCAAGTGCAATGTCATAACCACTATGCTACATTGCTCGGTAGGCAGGTAGAAGAGACACCTTATTGGATTGCAACAAAATTCCTGTTTGGTGGTTATTTTGTCCTATTGGCACCAATTTTTTTTATAAGCTCCCTGTAAATTTGCCATAAAATCAAGAATCATTTGACTAAATTTAATGAATTATTATGGAATACTATGAATTAATGAACAATAATGCCAGTACAAAAATAATTACAAATTATTACCAGCAAAATGTGTGTGAAGAATGTGCCCTATTTTTGTACAACATCCAAGCATTTGCCTTGAATTTTTTGGGAAAACCACAAAAAACCAAAATCGTACAATGCTCAACAAATTATTTTAATTACAGAACTCAATCTCAATGCTATAAAAGCATGAAGCACCTTTCTAACGAATATACTACGATTATAACAGTAACAATGGAGCGAAAAAGGAGTTGTGAGGAAAGTATTAAATGACACTTAAAATATGATCAACATGTAGATATCATAAGGTATTAGTAATTTCTTCAAAACAAAAAAATATTGGTAGAAAAAAACTGGCACATGCACATAGTGTTTTGTAAATTCAAACATTCACATGCAGCAAATTCTCATTCAAAGCCTTTTGTACATACCAGTTGCCAATCCTTTGCGCATTGAAACAATGGAAATACATTATCAATATGAAATAATTAAAATCAGGAGAACTATTGAGAAACTTCATTTCTCTCTCTCTCTACCTCTCTCTCTGACTGACACACACACACACACACACACACACACACACACACACACACACACACACACACTCTTTTGCACAGGAAAATTAGACATCTACATCATAGTTATTATAAGAGATGAATGATATTTGTATCTATTAATCATTTCCAGGATATTCCCACTTGGGTTTCATCAAATCAATTAAAATTGCAGTATTCAGAATTTTCTCTAAAATGTGAGAAAAGAATTCTAATAGCATAGGTCACAGTTAAGGAAATAACTAGACACACCTCCCCTAACTGCAAGCACGATAAGATCTTGAACAACTGGCAGGGCATTTCCATGTAATCGTTCTTCATTAAGAAGCAGGTCCACATATGCATCTGCTTTTTGACTGCATTTCCCCTCAATCATTAATATCATCACAGATTCTACCTATAAAAGATTACAGCAGTGATCATTATTGAAGCAAAAACCTACCCTGGTTGAAAAAAAAATCACGAATAAATGAAAGAAGACAATGTTGCCATTAAAAAAAACATTGAATTTTTTATAGTACTGAAGCTTTTGTTTAAAACATTCTAATAGTCTTAATACTTCTGGCATGATTAGGCTAGTGAGTTTGTGATTAAAACATCTAACTACTCTGACATTAAAAAGTGACTGTCTTAGCATGCAGTAAACTAACTAGTACACTATTTACTTCATTATTTAATGAAGTTCAAAATTGACATTACAATACAAACAAATACCAGAAAAATAAGAAATGTAGGGAGGCAGTGACTGAAATACAAAACAGTACTAACTCTACCAGAAAGCAGTCAGAAGAAAATTCTGAAAGTAGATGTTAATAAAATGACCACTGACATGGGACTTGCATTGCTTTTATACACAAAAAGTGTGGTTAGAGTGCTTTCATAACTGCAAACAGAATATAGCCCTAACAGCATGTGGAATACAAAAATCAGAAGAAGCAACAAAGAGTAACAGATGGCCCTTGTGAATACGATATGTGCTGAGCAGTTACAACATTCTGATGGCTACCAGTTGTAATATATGCTCAATTATCTCCTAATTAGTTAAATTCAACATTTTCAGATTCAATGAATAACTGGGTTATATGAAAGAATATAAGCAATAATTTCACTCAAAAATTGGTCACCTTAAAAAAATTAAATAAGAACAAAAGATGCTCAATTCATAACACAAACAGCAGTTTATATATCAATTCCAGTGTCAATCTCTAGTGTGTTAAGAAAGCTTCAAAGCAAGCCTTAATGTTGAAGTAGGCATTGTTAGATACTTTTGCACATCTCTTTAGCTTATTCCATATACAAGACCATTCCATAGAGGATCAGTGCGAGGAAAATTAACATTTTGGCTCTGACAGATATTTGCTGTGCATTTATATTTTTCCAATGTCCCCATCCTTCAGTGGAAACAATATGGAAGTTTAAATTTTAATGTAATGCTATGTATAAGATGGATGGAACTATGTAATTTAAGACCTGATAGTGTACCTAAAACCTTTCTTCAATCACAATTTCAAAAGAAGCCCTCTTGTTATAACAAAATAAAAATGGCTGGATGGCTCATTAGGAAGAGCAGTACCTACAAAGCAGCTTTCTTGGTCGAGTCCCATTGCAAGATAGTTTTATTTAAAGTATCAGGACTGTACATGTTAATAGGCTTTTCCAACTTGAAGGAGCAATTTGACTTCAATTTTCGGTGTAAAATGTATCCTGCATAACTGGTGCAGGAGGACAGTATTTTAAGGCCCTTATGAGAGGGCTGTCATGTAGCTAAATTACACTTGGAAATGCACTGAAACACACATGGAAATTCATGCAAGTTAACTTCAGAATTCATAGAATATAACTTCACCTGATTTGTCCCATCCTCTAAAGCTGACATTCCATGAAGAGTTATCTTTCTGCATCTGTAAGCATAATGGAATTTTGCACTACATCTACAGTCTGCAAAGTGAAGTGCATGGCAAAGTGTACATTCCATATTACCAGTTACTAGGGTTTTCCTCTATCCCATTCACATACGGGGCATGAAGAGAATGACTATTTCAATGACTAAATAACTCTGTGTGCACTGATTAATCTAAGCTTGTTATTATAGTCCCCACGAGAGTGGTAAGTAAGGGGTGGTAGAGTATTCCTACAGTTATCATTTAAAGCCAGTTCTTGAAGTTTCGTAAGTAGGCATTCCTGGGATAGTTTACGTCTATCTTAAAGAGTATGCCTTTTCAATTCTTTCAGCATCTCCATGACACTCTTCCACAGGTCAAACAAACTTACGACCATTTGTGCTGCCCTTGTCTGTATACATTAAATGTCTCAGTACTACTTGGTGTGGGTCCCACACACATGAGCAACATTCTAGGATGACTCTCATGCATTTAAAGTAAACTGAAAATGTTGCTCCTTGAGAATTTCTTCTATTCCACAGAATAATTTCTATTATTGTAATGTATAAAAGGTAATGAGGTTGAATTACTAACTGACATCAGATTTTTTTTTAAGAAAAAGATGGGGAGGGGGGGGGGAATCTTATAAATTTCAACATATAGCCACATACACTAATTCGCAACAGGAATGTAAAATGGCTCATTTCACATCATTATGATTTACTGTGCAAAGTGATCCATGGAATACGAAAATAACTAACACGAGTGATTTGTAAGTATTTTCTCAATAAACCAAAGTCTCCTATCTGATTTACCCATGACTGAGCTTATGTGAGTGTTCTACTTCATATCCCTACACAGTGTTACACCCAGATATTTGTATGGATTTACCGATTCCAACTGTGACTCACTGATATTATAGGACCTTTTATTTATTTATTTATTTTAAGTACACACTTGCATTCCTGGCAAGCCAGTATTTGCACCACTTTGAAATATCATAAAGATCTGATTGAACATTTGTACAGAATTTTTCAGAGAGTACTTCATTACAGATAACTGCAACATCTGCAAACGTCTGAGGTCACTATTAATACTGCCCACAAGGTCATAAATATACAACATGAACAGCAAGGGTCCACACACACATTCTTGGAGCACTCCTGAAGTTATTTCTATATATGTCGGTGATTCTCCATCCAATATAACATTCTGTGTCCTCCCTAACAAAAAATCCTTAATCCAGTAATAACATTTGCTTCATACTCTATATGATCATACTTTTCATTATAAGCCTGGAGGTGGTACTGAGCCAAATGCTTTTTAGAAATCAAGAAATACTGAATCTACCTGCCTGCCTTGATCCATGGCTTTCATTATGTCATGTGAGAAAAGTGAAAGTTGGGTTTCCCATGTTCATTGTTTTCAAAATCCATGTTCCATGAACAATTTAAATCTGTTGAAGGTACCTCACTGTGGCTGTTCCCTTCCAAAGGAACCATCCCGGCATTGGCCTATGCAGTTTAGGGAAATCACAGAAAATCTAAATGTGGATGGCCAGACGCTGGTTTGATCTGTTGTCCTCCTGAACTCAAGTCCTGTGTGCTAACCACTGTGCTGGTTGGTTTGTGGGGGTTATAGGGACCAGACTGCTACGGTCATCGGTCCCTTGTTCCAAATACTAAAAACACCCACAGAGAATAAAAACGATCAACAGATGATAAGACAGATGACACTGAACAAGGGAAAAGTAGACAAAGACCAGACAAGACGTACTAAAATCACACACAGTGTGACGGTGGTTGGCGACCATACAAACAAAAAGGGAAAAGCCAACCACCGAGAAACACACGGAAAAAAAAAAGGTCAGACAAATCGTAGGCCATAGGCCAGAATCAACACAAAAACTCACACACTTACATTAAGTGATAAAATCCCCCTGCCCGAATAAAACGCAGAACTATGTCCGCTATGGAAGAGTCGTCAGATAAAAGCGCAGAGAGCGTATCAGGCAGCGCAAAAGTCTGCCTGAGCACAGTTAAAAGAGCACACTCCAACAGAATATGGACCACCGTCAAGGACGCTCCACAACGACAAAGAGGGGGATCCTCACGACACAGTAAATAACTGTGTGTGAGTCGGGTGTGGCCAATGCGGAGCCGACAAAGGACGACTGATTCCGTGTGGTTGGCTCGCATGGATGACCGCCACACAGTAGTCGTCTCCTTGATACAGCAAAGTTTGTTTGGCACGGGCAGGTTGCGCCAATCAGTGTCCCATAAATCGAAAACTTTGCGGCGTAATAGTGCCCGCAAATCAGTCACCGGAGATGGTGCACTAGTGGCCTCTTTCGCCAGGCGGTCAACAGTTTCATTTCCGGGTATCGCAACATGGCCCGGGGTCCAAACGAAGACCATAAATATGCCGCAATGGGCAAGAGTATGCAGGGACTCCTGGATAGCTATCACCAGACGAGAACGAGAGAAACACTGGTCGAGAGCTCATAAACCGCTCAGGGATCGCTACAGATAACGAAGGACTCACCTGAGCAGGAGCACATATACTCTAGGGCACGAAAGATGGTGACCAGCTCAGCAATGTAAACACTGCAGCCAGCCGGCAACGAACGTTGTTCAGAATGGTCCCCTAGAGTTAGTGCATAACTGACATGACCAGCAACCATCGAACCGTCAGTATAGACAACGCCAGAGCCCTGACACGTGGCCAGGATGGAATAAAAGCGGCGTCGGAAGGCCACAGGAGGGACTGAGTCCTTCGAGCCCTGTGCCAAGTCGAGCCGAAGGCAAGGGCGAGGCACACACCATGGGGGTGTACGCAGAGGGGCCCGGAAAGGAGGTGGTACAGGGAAACACCCAAGCCCGTAGAGAAGCTGTTTGACGCGTACGGTGATCGGACAACCCGACCGGGGCCGACGTTCTGGCAGACGGACGAATGACTGCGGGAACAGGACACGATAATTTGGATGCCCGGGCAAGCTAAAAACATGGGCAGAATAAGCAGCCAGTAATTGTTGGTGTCGTAACCGCAGTGGAGGGACACCTGCTTCCACAAGTATGCTGTCCACAGGGCTGGTCCGGAAGGCACCAGTGGCAAGGCGTATCCCGCTGTGGATGATTGGGTTCAGCAGCCGCAACGCAGATGGGAACGTTGAGCCATAAGCCAGACTCCCATAGTCCAGATGGGACTGGACAACGCCTGGTAAAGCTGTAGGAGAGTAGATCGGTCGGTGCCCCACCTGGTGTGGCTCAGGTATCGCAGAGCATTTAGATGCCGCCAACACGCCTGTTTAAGCTGCTGAATATGAGGCAGCCAAGTCAACCGCGCATCAAAAACCACCCCCAAAAACCTATGTGACTCCACCATCGTAAGAAGCTCGCGGTTGAGATAAAGCCGCGGCTCCAGGTGAACAGTGCGTCGCCGGCAGAAATGCATAACGCAGGTCTTGGCTGCCAAAAACTGAAAACCATGAGCTACAGCCCAAGACTGCGCCTTGCAGATTGCGCCCTGTAGCTGACGTTCAGCAGCTGCAATGCCAATAGAGCTGTAGTAAAGGCAGAAGTGATCAGCATACAGGGAAGCGGAGACAGAATTTCCCACAGCTGCAGCGAGCCCGTTAATGGCTATTAAAAACACTTAGAACAGAACCCTGTGGCACACCATTCTCTTGGACTTGGGAGGAACTATATGAGGCCGCGACATGCATGCGGAATGTACGATACGACAGAAAATTGTGGATATAGATCGGCAGAGGGCCCCGAAGGCCCCATCCATGAAGCGTAGAAAGGATGTGATGACGCCATGTCGTATCATACGCCTTCCGCATGTCGAAAAAGACAGCGACCTGATGCTGATGGCGGCCAAAGGCAGTACGGATGGCCGACTCCAGGCTCACCAGATTGTCAGCGGCGGAGCGGCCTTTACGGAACCCACCCTGTGACGGAGCCAGAAGGCCCCGAGACTCCAGGACCCAATTCAAGCGTCGGCTCACCATCCATTCAAGCAACTTGCAAAGAATGTTGGTGAGGCTAATTTGAACGGTAGCTATCCACCTCCAAAGGGTTCTTTCCCGGTTTCAGAATGGGGACAACAAGACTTTCCCGCCACTGCGACGGAAACTCACCCTCGACCCAAATGCGGTTGTAAAGGTCGAGGAGGCGTCACTGGCAGTCCACTGAAAGGTGTTTCAGCATCTGAGAGTGGATGCTATCTGGGCCAGGAGCGGTATCAGGGCAAGCGGCGAGGGCACTGAGGAATTCCCACTCACTGAATGGAACATTGTATAATTCAGGATGGTGGGTGCGAAAAGAAAGACTCCAACGTTCTATCTGCTCTTTAATGGAGCGGAAGCCCAAGGGGTAGTTGGCAGAAGTGGAATTCAGAGCAAAGTGCTCTGCCAAGCGGTTTGCAATGACGTCGGAGTCAGTACAAACTGCTCCATTCAGTGAGAGCGCAGGGACGCTGACAGGGGTCCGACAGCCATAGAGGCGGCGAATCTTGGCCCAGACCTGCGATGGAGTGACATGGAGGCCAATGGTGGACACATACCACTCCCAGCACTCCTGCTTGCGTAGGCGGATAATGTGGCGGGCTCACGCAAGCAGCCATTTGAAGGCGATAAGGTGTTCGATTGAGGGATGTCGCTTGTAACGCTGGAGCGCCCACAGGCGAGCTTTAATCGCTTCAGCGATCTCAGGCGACCACCAAGGCACAGTCCGCCACCGAGGGGACCCAGAAGAACGGGGAATGGCTGATTCGGCGGCAGTAACAATGCCGGTGGTGACCGATTGAACCACTGCATCAATGTCATCGTTAGAGAGAGGCTCAATAGCGGCAGTGGAGGAGAACAAGTCCCAGTCAGCCTTATTCAGAGCTCATCTGCTAGGGCGCCCAGAAGACTGACGCTGTGGTAGTGACAGAAGGATCGGAAAGTGGTCACTACCACAAAGGTCGTCATGCACTCTCCATTGGACAGACGGTAAGAGGCTAGGGCTACAGATCGAAAGGTCAATGGCGGAGTATGTGCCATGCGCCACACTGAAGTGTGTGAAGGCACCATCATTTAATATCGAGAGATCGAGCTGCGCCAATAAATGCTCAACGATGGCGCCTCGACCTGTTGCCACCGACCCACCCCACAGATGGTTATGGACGTTAAAGTCGCCCAGTAACAAGAAAGGTGGCGGCAATTGGGCTATCAGAGCAGCCAGGACATGCTGCGCGACATCACCATCCGGTGGAAGGTAAAGACTGCAGACGGTAACAGCCTGTGGCGTCCACACCCGAACAGCGACAGCCTCTAAAGGTGTTTGGAGAGGTACAGACTCGACGTGAAGAGAGTTCAGGACATATATGCAGACGCCACCAGACACCCTTTCATAAGCTGCCCGGTTCTTATAATAACCCCTGTAGCCACGGAGGGCAGGGGTTCGCATTGCCGGAAACCAAGTTTCCTGCAGAGCAATGCACAGGAAAGGGTGAAGGCTGATAAGTTGGCGGAGCTCAGCTAGATGGTGGAAGAAACCGCTGCAGTTCCACTGGAGGATGGTGTTGTCCATGGCTGAGAAAGGCGCGACGGGACTGGGAAGGGAGATTACGCCACTGGGTAACCTGCTGCCTCCGAATTAGCACCTGTGATAGTGCTTTCCATGGCGTCTGATGGACCGGCGAGATCGAGGTCCTCAGCGGACGCCAGAATCTCCACTGCATCCTCAGACGCAGAGCTGGAAGGTTGCGGTGGGATGGCTGCCACCGCGAGTTCCTTGGGCTGAGAGCTCTTCTTGGGTTTCTCACGCTGTTTCTTGGGTCGCACCGACTGGGAGGGCTTCACCGTTTCAGTCTCCAGGACGGAGGAGGATCGTGAAGCCCTACGACCAGCTGATTGTGGGCACTTAAGCCAATGTCGGTCGTCAGCCTTCTCACTGGCGGAAACCTGGGAAGGGAGGGACCCAAGGGACCCCTTGCGAGCGTGAGAAGCCAAAGAAGTTGGACACTTCTCCGGCTTAGAAGTTGGGACGGACGTCCCCGATGGGTGGGATGGTGTTGCTCCTGAGGTAGGTAGCACAGGAGCAACCCGGTGGGTAGAGCCCCCCACTGGCGAGGGAGCAGGAGGAGTTGTACTACTCGTCGATCTGGCCACAATTGGAGAAACAGACGGGGCTAGTACAGGTGTTGTAGCAGCAGCGTAGGAAGATGTCATTCTCACAGGATGGAGTCGGTCTTATTTCCTTTTGGCCTCAGTATAGGTTAGTCGGTCCAGGGTCTTGTATTCCATGATTTTACGCTCTTTCTGGAAAATTCGGCAGTCTGGTGAGCAAGGTGAATGGTGCTCCCCGCAGTTGACACAGATGGGAGGCGGGGCACATGGAGTATTGGGATGTGATGGATGTCCGCAATCTCAACATGTGAGGCTGGAAGTGCAGCGAGAAGACATATGGCCGAACTTCCAGCACTTAAAGCACCGCATCAGGGGAGGGATATAGGGCTTAACGTCACATCGGTAGACCATCACCTTGACCTTTTCCGGTAATGTATCCCTTTCGAAGGCCAAGATGAAGGCACCAGTAGCAATCTGATTTTCCTTCGGACCCCAATGAACGCGCCGGACAAAATGTACACCCCGGCGCTCTAAACTGGCGCGCAGCTCTTCATCAGACTGCAAAAGAAGATCCCTATGGTAAATAACTCCCTGGACCATATTTAAACTCTTACGGGGTGTGATCGTAACGGCAACATCCCCCAACTTGTCACAAGCGAGTAACCGTCGTGACTGGGCAGAGGATGCCGTTTGTATCAGGACTGACCCAGAGCGCATTTTTGACAAACCCTCCACCTCCCCAAACTTGTCCTCTAAATTCTCGACGAAGAACTGAGGCTTTGTGGAGAGGAAAGACTCCTCATCAGCCCTCGTACAAACTAAGAAGAGGGGCGAATAACTGCTACTGCCATCCTGAGACTCATGTTCCTCCCACGGTGTGGCCAGGGAGGGGAACGTTTTCCGATCGTACTTCTGAGCGTTAAACTGAGCCCGAGAACGCTTAGAGACTGCTGGCGGCTGGCCACCAGCGAGACACGAAGTACCACATTTCATTGCGGGTCATCTGCCCTGATGCCACCTACTCTGACCAAGGGCCCTCCCCACGGGCGCCACCCAGCCACGGCAAGAGCCACCTGGCAGGATGGCCGTTGCCGGGAGTCCCGATACCCCAGGAGGATAGGCATCTACTCCTTGGCATACGTGGGGAGTTAACGGTGCAGGCATCAGTAGAGAGATCCCTGTGTTGTCAGGGGGCTACAACCAACAGGGTATATGGCGGCCCCACCACAACGGACTGGCTACCGTGCTGGATGTTAGGTAATATGTGGTCCATGGTCGTCGTCGGTGCAGAAAGAGGCACTGCACAGTGCAAGGTGTAATCTGCACGCAGAAACAGAGTCATGCCCAAGAGATGGAGAGCGGACAGGACTGCAGTTCAATGGTGTATAAGCTAGCGAAAGGTCTGATCGCAAGATGGACACAAGGCGCCCTTCCCCAATCGGCTCGCTCTTCGGAAAATTTTGAGAGATGGAGGTCCAACCCAACAGGGGACCATCATATAAGGCCAAAAAGTTTGAGACTCCTTTTAGTCACCTCTTACGACAGGTAGGAATACCACGGGCCTATTCTAACCCCCGAACCCGCAGGGGGTTAACCACTGTGCTACCCCACTTGGTTCGTTTGTTCAACAGATCTACGATAAGTTGTAGTTAGAAGAAAGGGATTTCATCAGGCCCTGGGGGCTTTGTTCAGTTGTAATGGTCTCAGCCACTTCTCAATAACACTGACACTAGTATCTATTTCATTCACCTTTTCAGCGGTACAAGAATTAAATTGTCACAATATTCCTGGGTTTTCCTTTGTGAAGGAAAATTTGAAAACAGAGTTAGGCATTTATGCTTCTGAACTGCTACCCTCAATTTCAGTTCCTGTCTCATCTGCGAGTGAGTGAACACTAACAGCCTTTACAAACAACCAGAATTTCTATGGGTTTTGCAAGAGATACCTCAACAGTATTCTGCTATGGTACTCACTAAAGGCTTCACATGTTGCTCTTTTGACAGCCAACTTTGCATCATTCAGCATCTTTCTGCCTAAAGGCACATGTTTCACTTTTTACGTGTTATGCAACAGTCTCAGTCTCTATTTCTTTACAATAGCTGTATGCCATATAGTGTCCCTCCAACTATGAATTGTTCTACTGGGTACATAGCTATTCAGCATGTGCTCAACCATTCTTTTTAACTTGAGCCGTAGTTCCTCTGCATGCCTCTGTCTTGAGTTGTAAGTTTCAAGTTTCTTATTGAGGTATGACATTAGTTACTGCTTCTTTATCTAGTTTATTGAACATATCAATCTTTCTACTTGTTTTAGTTGCCCTATTTACATTAGTAACCATTGTTGCTACAACTGCCACATAGTCACTGATTCCAGCTTCAACATGGACATCTTCAAAGAGGTCTGGTGTATTTGTTGCCATTAGATCGGATACACAGTACTTCCATCATGAGTGGGGTTCTATCTGTTCTAGGTAGTTTTCATAGAATACATTTAGTAATGTTTCACAGGATGTCTTGTCATGTCCACCACCAACTGTAACTATCCCAATTGACTGTTGGATGATTAAAGTCACCTCCAATGACTGGCATACTTACATACAAGTGAACTGAGATTTTCCCCAAAAGATTTTGGTCACATCAAGAGGTGAGCCAGGTGGTCACTAAAAGGTTCCAATCACAATTTTAGGCTCACACCTGATACTGAGTCTTACCCAATCATTCTTGCATGTAGTTGCAATTTCTATCTCGATGGATTTGAGTTTATTGTCTACTGTGACAAATACACTGCCTTCCATTTCCCAGTAGCCTATTTATTTCAATATACGGAAATTTCCCCCCAAAAATCTCACTGCTGTCAACTTCAGGTTTTAACCAGCATTCTGTACCTAGAATTGTGTGTGCTTCACTACTTTTTAGGAATGATTCAAATTCAGGCACTTTGTTGTTCAGCAGTTGACATGATCTGCTCTGGGGACAATGCTGCAGATTGTGAGCTTTGTTGAAACTCCTTGAGTGAAGCTGGCATTCTTAACTTTCTCAGCCAGTCATGAAATTGGAACCTAAATGACAGTCATCACTTGTTTCAACATGTGCCACAATCTGCAGTTGGTTGCATCTTGCTCCCTCAAAGGCTGCCAAAATAGCCTCAACATGTTGAATGTGGCCCCCAGTCATATACACTGATTATAAATTGTGTTCCTTCCCATCTCTTGCTGCAGTTGAGCCTAAGGGGAACCATTATTCGCCGTATGTTTGAACTGCCGACGATTTCAATAGATCCTACCCTTCTGTGTTTGCCTCACCTTGACATGGGAATATCATGTTTTGCAATGTGCGAAGCGAGTGTCACTGGCTCAGTTTCTTTGGAAGACAGCACACCCAAACTTGTTAGTAAAGAGGATGGATAAACATCTAGAGTTCTTCCTCATCCCCATCTTCACTGTACAGGACACTGGATCCACCACTGACATGTCAATCTCAGTCAAGTGGACGAGTAGTGATAGATCCTGCACAAGAGACAGTATCCACATTGGTCAGGGGCAGTATTTCACAGGCTCTAAAGTAAGCGTGTAGATTTTATTTCAATTTAAGGTATTTTATACCGCAATTATTACCTTTAGCCCTTTAGAAATGAAGCAATTTACAGCGAAGACAAGATATCTATTATGACAACAGGGAAATTTGGTATAAAATTTACTGTATGTGAAACAATTTTCAGCTTATGGTTCCTAACAAACAGCTCTAGATTATGATCAATGCAGACAATATACACTCTTGTTAAAAGAGAAGACTAACATGACACAATGTGTTAGTTATTTACATTAACTGTAAATCATAAAATCCAATTTATTACAAAGTAGGTTATGCCTAACACGCACAACTTTCAAGAATATATGTTTGCAAACGTGCCAAATTTCTCAGAAATATTCCTTTTTTTTCATGCAAATGTATAACAAAATTAGGGAACTGTTGGTTTTGAACGAGGATGTTGTGGCCAAAAGTTCCTGAAGTGCGCAGGTTATGCTTGCAATTGGACTACGTAACTTTCAAAATTACAAGAAAACACTGGACACATAACACATAAGATGTATAATGCACTCAAACAATGAACTTGCTGAAAACATGGTATGGGACCCAACAGAATAAAAACAAACACACTTTTAACTCAACATTTGCACATGTCTGCAGAAAATAAGAAGAAAGAAGACAGATTCCCTCTATGTTAGTTTTTATGTTTATTTGGATTACCTATTTCACCTTTGTAACAGGTTATCTTCAGACTTAGATGTCTAATGATATATGATGGTACACAGCTGACCATATTGTGATGTAAACATAGATGTGGTAGCAATATACAAAAAAACTATGTAGTGGTGCAAACTGAACAATAAGGAAATTTCTGCCAATTGACACATGTCTGACAACATACGTCAGCATCCTCGCATAGAAAAGGCCACGTTCATAATAAGTTAATATTTCAAAGTAAAAGCTTAACAAAAGAAAGATCAAAAATTCATAGACATACTATATTAAAATTAATACATACCAATTTTAATATATACTTTTTAAAATCTGTATTTTGTTAGACATTTACTTTAAAATTTTAATTTATTATGACTGTGGCTTTTGGTAAATGAGGGCACTGAAGTCTGTATTAGCCATGTACAAATGTGTGTAACTTTCATTGACAGTTCAATTTGCACAAATTCCGTTGTTTTAACTGAATCTTCACCTTGCTTTATGAAAATTTTCTTTTTTTTACTTCTATACTGCCTCAATGTGCATTTTGTTAATGACACATTATAGCCACCTTTGTAAAGCTGTACTCATTTCTCTTCTTTCGTTAGATATTCGAAACCGGTACTCCATGTTAACATAAAACAATGGCCCAGATAGTGTCTTTCTTTCTTCTTTACATTAAAACTGGTCACGATGCCCTCTAACATCACTTGTTCAGTTATTTAATGACAACACACTACTGTCGAGACTTTGAGGACAGCCTAATTATAATGGGGACCAAGTGCTTTGAATAAGGCAGTTCCACTATATATTGATCCGAACAAGTATACTGGAGTCTTAGTGTTCACAATGGCTTAAGCAGTGGTAAATGGCCATATGACACTTATCACCTTTCCTTCATCTTGACTTAGCACTGACAATTAATTAACTAATTGTTGAATATGTTATAGTCTGTTAAGGAAATATGAGAACACTGGGAAGTTTTCTAGTGACTTTCTCTTTCAACAAATGACAATTTATGAAGAGTTTATGCTACCCGCAAGTATTTAAGGAAGTCTAGTACTGTTCTGACTTTCTACATTATTTTCCATAGAATATTAGTTATTGAAACAAATTCGCTGTTATTACATATAACAGAACTTGGTAATGATATTTTTCACAGTTGTTGATACATGTATTTACATAATTTGCCCCAACACACTGTTAGGTTTGCCTAACGTACAATATGGCTTTTTTGAAATTTCCTCACAGGTTTTGTTATAAATAATAGTACTAAGTATTTCACATATGAAATGAACACAGAAATCACGCTATGACACAGATTGGCCTGTAAAAATAAAATTTCAAGGTGGGCCACGATCACATTCTAATCCAGAATTTGATCCATGCTACGAAATTCTACAGCAAATAGCCATTTCCCTCCATGACAATATAAATATAGGAACAGTAGGGGGAATGAAAATCTGCAGCTACAACCCTCCACTCAACAGAAACAAGTAAAAAATACCAACAATTTTGTAACTATATATTAAATGGAGTACGGAAATTTCAAGTAAAATTAGTAGAGGCCTAATGGTTACTTTACAATAATAAAAACAACATAGTAATAGCACACAGATAGGTTCTCGCATGTAGGAAGTACAATCTGAACAGAGAGAGAAACATTACTAGAGAGCAGTTATGGGATGTAATGCCTGTCGGATCTGTACCACACAAACGCTCACAAGCAATCAGCAATGTTGTCATGACAACAGATTATTGGTTAGTTAAAAGCATAAACGTATCATGTGGAAATGCATAACACAGTCTTTGAGAACGTATGCAAGGATATAACGCAAGTGTATGCATGCGTCAGCAAACGAAACAGTCATTTACATATCACAATTTGGAACGATGGAAACAGCATTTTTTGCACTAACTACTGGTGGTTGTTAGACGAGACATTGTTGACTCACCTGTTTGGGAAGTTTCAAGTGTTCCAGTATGGTTTTCATGCATTTATGATTAAACGCCTGATCCCACCAATTGTCAAAAAGTTCGTGTAACGATAAGGCACATATCGCTGCATAGGAGTAAATGCCTGCATCCGTCAAAACCTCTGCCATATCTATTCCCATAGGGCCTGTAATAATTTCAGCTTGTTAACAACATCGACAGATAGCAAGTCGTGGTTAAAAGTAACTCGTTACGATTTTAATTTCACGAAGAAATCATTTTTAGACCTGGATTCACATTTTTGACAGTAGTTACATCACTGTCTCCACTGCAAACACCACCTTCACTTTCCAATGATTTTTCTCTTGTTTCCATTAAATTATCAGATTGTACATAAAATTCACTAAATAAACGTAGTATGAAGACACAGAGACAACCAACAAAAATAAACCTAAACTCTGTAAATTAGAGGGTTACAAAACGTCATGCTCGTGAAAATTAAAAACAAATATGACAAGTGAATAGCGCGTATTGCCAACTCTGAGAAAAAAATGGAAGAACAATACATCGAATTTTAGCACCAAAAAGCAATTTACCAAAAAAATAAGTAAAAGTATGGAAGGAAAAAACATCATTTTAAACCATAATACAAAACAAACTAAAAATTTTCAAGTTTATCATGGGAAATAGCTGAAATTTTGGAATCAGTGTGGGTGTCCACTTGAGAGTAAACTCGCTGAGTTGCTCTCGAAGGACTTCTCGGGGAAAAGTCGCAACTCGCAAGTAAACAGGCGTCACTAAATGTGTTGCCCAATTTGACTCGCAGCTGCCGAATCGCGGGTGGAATCGCGAGTTGCTCTCAAAAAGTGTTCCTGTTCCAAGAGTCCGTGTCTGTTCGTTGTGCAATGCAAGACGCGGAAACAATGGCCGTGCAAAGAAATTATAAAACTAACACACTTTACGAAGCAAATGAATGTATATGGAACGTAAAATGTTTCGAATGTAGAGATAGAATAGAGAAATACGAGCTTTTGCAACAGATGGGAGTGAAATTTCCTTGTTCGGCAGAGGAAGTTCAGAGGAAAGTACACATTTAAGAAACCAGGTACAAAAATTTAATGCCGGGATGGGTCCTTTGAAAGGACACGGCCGATTTCTTTACCAATCCTTCCCTAACCCGAGCTTGCGCTCCGTCTCTAATGACCTCGTTGTCGACGGCACGTTAAACACTAACCACCTACAAAAATTTAATGTTAATAGAAACTGAACTGCAAATAAATACTTGTGTTGCTCTTTTTAATACAATCTAATTATACGAAATTAAATAACTCTACTGGCATTGTTATGTGTGATTAAGGATGGAAGTAGTAAGTTTGGAAACAAAAATTTAATAGTAGTCTGTCATCTTTTAAGGTATCTCAAGAGCTGAAGAAAACTAAGCAGATTAGAAGCGCAAGTGAGGCAGATAACAATTACAAAAGCAAAAAAAAAAAAAAAAGGTTCAAATGGCTCTGAGCACTATGGGACTTAATTACTGTGGTCATCAGTCCCCTAGAACTTAGAACTACTTAAACCTAACTAACCTAAGGACATCACACACATCCAAGCCCGAGGCAGGATTCGAACCTGCGACCGTATCAGTCGCGCGGTTCCGGACTGCGCGCCTAGAAAATTACAAAAGCAGTTGGCCTTACTTGGATGCACTTAAGTTTGTTATTCTGGGACTGGGTGACTGTATTCCCACACAAAGCAAATTAGTATATGTAACTCTGTTCTTCAGAATTGGCCGTCAAATATCGATGTGTCAGTATTGCAAAGAAACTTCTTTCGTACTAAATTGTTAATATTGTCTGCATTTTATTTCTCAAGTTTCTATTTTGTGAGTCAGAAAAATTACAGTATCGTATTTGTTTTGTCTCTGCCATGGTAGGATACATCACTTGTTACTCCGAATTTATTATACCACTTTCAAACTATTACTGTGATTCCTTACAATTACTAAATAGCTCCGATGATCAATTTCAGGCAGATAAAAGTTCAGATAAGGTAAGCTATAATTCGTGAAACTAACTGTAATTTCTATACAAGCGCTAGCGCTACCTAAGCATTGAATGTGTGTGCACAACACCTCCCTCCTACAATTCTTGGAGGCTTGTTAAGAAAATTCCGCCGCAGCAATCGTTGTGCATTTCAGGCCGGATAAATTTCGAACTTGAGATATGTACTGAAACTCATACCATCTTGTACTTACGTTGTTCTTAAATGAAAAGTTGTCTACCTCTTAACCAGTGATTAGGCCCATATGTTGTCCAGTAAATACTGCTTTTGAAAGCAATGTAAATTTTGCCAATAGCATTTTGATGCATGAAAAAAAATATTCTGGAGATTGCCATAAGAATCTTGTAAAAATGACTATTGCGCTTTATAGTTTGCGGATAATTCCATAATTTTTTGCATCAGTTTTCGATTCCACTATTAACACATTATGCCCATCAACATGTGGAAGAAAGGAAATAAAGCTGAGGAGTCAGTTGGAGATGAATTTTCGTGTCTGCAGGAGAAGGTGAAAGGCAACTGCCCAATTTGAAAATTATGTTATTATATTTTCTTTTAACTTTATTTCGTTTACAGTGAAAGTAGCCACGACATTGGTGGTAAACAAGCTAACAACAATTTTGCTCTCTTTCTGAGGTGGGTGAAGAGCTGAAAAATGTGAGAAACCGAAAAATTAGATACAGAGAAGATGAAAATCACAGAACTAATTGGCGATATTTCAGTCTTTTGGAAGTCGTTACTAAAAGAATGCTTGCAGCTCTTTGCTCAGGTTGAGATGTCTCTGCACTGTCAACTCACTTCACCTTTACTAGTTATCAAATAATCTTTAAATTTCCTCATATATTTTTGTGACAGTGGAACATTATTTCTATTCCCTCGTTCCAATGACAAGAAAGAGAATATCCTGCATTACCTTCATTATACCAGAGGCCAAGCGACAGAACGCGGTTTGGGAGAAATATCGCAACACCAGGAAGGGATTGTGCGACGTAAACGTAAGTTGGTAGAAGTGGTTCCAAATCTGAAAGATGAAGTCTACTCATTATTCGCGCCAGTCGCATAAGAGAGGCGCCACTATAAGGCTGCAAATCAGGGTTGCTTTAAATCAACGCTGTAACGGTCGAAAGCATTATTTACCTTTTTGATTGGACGTAGTTAGTTGATGTTAGCCAAGAATGCTTTTAACGCGGCAAAGACACCATTATCAACATCTCCCTAAATTTGAACAATGTCGTGTAATAGGGCTACGTGAAGCTGGATGTTCCTTCTGCCATATTTCCGAAACACTTGCCAGGAATGTAGCCACTGTATATGATTTCTGACGGTGGTGATCATGAGAAGACCATAGTGTTCGGTGTATGGCTCTGGCGCATCGTATTGCACCTGCAGCAGTAATTTGAGCAGCTGTTCAAACTACAGTGACACAACAAACCGTTACAAATTGGTCGCTTCAAGGACAGCACCGAGCCAGACGTCCTGTAGCATGCATTTCACTGACCGCAACTACCGCTATTTTCGACGTCAGTGCTGTCAAGTGAGAGCTCAATTTAGGGAAGGGTGGAGATCTGTTGTGTTTCTGATGAAAGCTGGTTCTGCTTCCATGCCAATGATGGCCGTGTGTTGATTAGGAGGAGGCCTGCCACCAACCTGTCTGCATGCTAGACACACTGGACATACACCTGGAATAATGATCAGGGGTGCGATTTCGTATGACAGCAGGAACACTCTCACAGTTATCCCACGCGCCCTGACTGCAAATGTGTACGTCAGTCTGGTGCAGGCCCCCACAAACACGGAAAACCGCACGCGTCCAAAGCGAGGTGCAGCGAATGCCTGCACAGTGCATCGGTTCAACTCGGTATACTTCGCCTCAACTCGGCTTGCTAGGTGAGACCGACGCTGTGCGCTGCCGAATGCGCTGCCAGACGGCTTAGTCAACATTGGAATACGTAAGCGCAAGACAATTACCGGAATAATGGAACCATCTGCTCCAAAAAAAAAGGGAACTTTGCCGAAAGTCAATTTAAACCTGAATGGGAACTCTTCCACTTTTTTGTGCGTTGTGACGATAAAGCCAAATGTCTAATCTGCGGTACACTAATTACGTGTGTCAGAAAATCGTCTATTGAAAGGCACTACAGCAAATTGCATTCAGAAAAGTATAGTGATATAACAGGGGATGCCAGAGAGGAAGAATTACGGAAGTTGCAAACTCTTGCAGAAGAGAATTCTGTATCTACAAACGAGGTTTGTTGCAAGTACTTTAGCATGTATATTTTGGTTAAAGGTCATGCGAAACGAAATAGCATTTGTTTAGATTCCTTAGTTTTCGTTTTCGCATAAATTATTTCTAACATATCTTTTTTCTCTACTTTAGGGTGAAGAAGATGAGGGGTGTTGCGAAAGGACTCTCAGAGCTAGTTACAAAATTGCTCTACGCTTAGCAAGAGCTTGGAGGCCATTTATGGACGGGCCATTAATAAAAAACATTATGTTGGACGCAGTAGAGACATGAATCCCACATTAGGTCCCACGTACAGCAGAATACCACTTTCCAGATTGACAATACATCGGAGAATCAACAACATTGCTGAGAATTTGCATGAACAACGGGCAGCCAAAATTGAAAACTTCCTAGCGTACTCCATCGCACTTGATGAGTCCACGGATATTAACGACACGGCTCAGTTAGCAATATTTTTGCTTGGCGTGGACGACGACCTACATGTAACGGAAGAGCTCCTGGATATGATTTCGTTGAAGGACACTGTTACAGGGGCGGATATTTTAGCAGCTGTTGAATTGGCAGCTGAAGGAATAGGACTCCCTTGGGTAAGGCTTTCCTTAATCACAGATGGGGCACCAGCAATGTGCGCTAAAGCAAAAGGGTTTATTGGCCTACTGCGGAAAAACTTAACATGCCGAATTTACCTTCCGTTCATTGTTTTGCACACCAAGAGGCTCTTTGCGCGAAAGTTATCGGTCTTCAAGATGTGATGAAGGTAGTGGTGCGTATCGTGAACTACATTCGTTCTCATGGACTCACTCATCGTCAATTCAAAGAATTTTTGATTTCCTTTGAAGAGGAGTATCCAGATATTCCCTACCACGTTGAGGTGCGCTGGCTGAGCAAAGGGAAAGTGATTTCTCGAATTTTTCAACTACGCCACACTGTGGCTCAGTTTTTGGAGAGCAAAGGACGTCCGGAGCCACTTTTTCATGGCCCTGAATGGGTGACTGATTTAGGATTTTTAGCAGACATTATGGCGCTCCTAAATGATTTAAGTCTGAAACTCCAAAACGAAAACAAACTCATCAACGACATGATAAGCAAAATAAACGCTTTCCAGTATAAACTGAAGCTCCTCAAAAACAACCTTTCAGAGAAGAATACGCAACACTTCCCTGAACTAGGTAAGCGATTTATAAATAGTACCTTTATTAAAATAGCCTGATTTTTATAACCGCTCTAATCAAAACGGTACTATGTTTTTGTTTGACAGAGTCTGTGCAGGAAGGAGCGCGCTTTGAAAAATACGTCGAGGTGCTACAATCCCTTGAAAATGCGTTTAACGACCGATTCCAGGTAATGTGCCGGTATATGACATACAGTTAAATAAAGGAGATTGCGTTACATATGCAAGCGTAACATTACATTAAAACCAATAGTACACATTACGTGTTTATTAAAATCTATCGCATTTTAGTTCTTTGAAACGACGGCTTACATTACTTTCATTTATTAACATTGGCTTTGTTATTGTTTCAGGAAATTACCTGCCTGCAGCCAATTCTCGATGTTTTTCTGAAACCTTTTTCGATGGATATTGAAAGTGCGCCTTCAGATTTACATTTCGAACTAATTGATTTGCAAAGCGATGTTCACCGAATGGATGTGTTTTACAATACAACAGGTTTGCTCCAATTCTACCAGACTTTGCCGAAGGAAGAATTTCTCATTTTACACAGAGAAGCAGCGAAGATTATTTCTGTGTTTGGTTCCACTTGTGTATGTGAAAGGTTTTTTCCTGTTTTGTCTTGTACAAAAACTGGATTGCGTGCGAGTATTTCTAATTGTAATTTAAAAAATTCTTCATAATTGCTGTCAGCCAATCTCTTGTTCCAGATCTCAGTAGCATAATTGCAAATAAAATAAAGAGCACATAGGAAGATACATTTGTGTTGAAACCAAATTTAAAATTGTTACCATTACAGTTATTATATAAATCTCTTTTGTACCGGTACACTAAACTAAGCTCTCCACCTCGTGTACATTAGTATTTGGCAATGACGAAGACACCAGGGTAAAGGCTTTGAAACAGGCCGAGACAGGCGACGCGAGCGACACAAGCTAAGGAAGTGAGAGGCAGCGCTGTTGCGTAAAGCCGAGGAGTGGGGGGTCTGCACCGTCGTCAACATAGCGCAGCCGTCTTTTGCACTCTGCACGGTGCGAGCATGCATCTTGTGCGGCCCTGTCTGGTGATTCGACTTGCTATGCTGCTACTCATGACTAGCATTCCAGGAGTTGTTTTCCTGCAGGCTAACGCTCGTCCACATACCGTTGTTGTAGCCCAACATGCTCTACAGTCAGTGTGTCGACATGTTGTCATGGCCTACTTGATCACCAGATTCATCTCCAATCGAGAACATATGAATTGTCACTGGATGACAACTCTAGCTTCATCCATAACCAGCATTAACAATCCCTGTATTGACCGACCAACTGCAACAGGCATGGAACTGCAGCCCACAAACAGATATCTGGCACCTATCCAATACAATTCGTGTATGTTTGCATACTTGCTTACAACATTGTGGCAGTTATACCAATTATTAATGTAGCAGAATTTCACATTTGCAACGACTAATATTGCACTTACATTAACCTGTGATCTTGCAATTTAATCACTTAAATATGTTACCTATTGCAATGCATTACCGAAATTTCATTACTCTGCATTAATTACTTGGTGTTGCGGTTTTTTTCCGCCAGTGTAGAATCCTCAGTCACACATCCCATTACCCAAATAAGAAGACTAGTTTTATGTTAGCAGGATATCATGGAGGGCACATATAACAACACTTTGTCTGATCCCGTGTCTGAGTTCATTGGCTTCCTGAGCGCCCTAAATTTGTTAACTAAGATGCGATAGATGTTTTCAAAAGTTCTTCGAGCTCTGGAGAGGCAGCAGTTAAAACATGCTCTACATCTGTGTGACTACTCTGCAATTCACAATTAAGTGCCTGGCAAAGCGTCCATGGAAACCACCTTCATGCTATTTGCCTATCGTTCCACTCTGAACAGGGCGTGTGAAAGACAAACAATTAAATTTTTCTATATAAGCTTTAATTTCTCTTAATTTATTATAAAGATCGTTTCTCCTTATGTAGATGGGCACCAACAAAACATTTTCACATTCTGAGGAGAAAGTTGGTGATCGAAATTTCATGAGAAAACTCTTGCCACAACGAAATACGCCTTTGTTTTAACGATAGCCTACCAACTCGTGTATCATATATGTGGTACTCTCTCTCCTGTTCCACCATAATACAAAACGAGCTTCCTTTTTATGAACTTTCTCGATGTCCTCTGTCAATCCTGTCTTATGCGGATCCCACACTTTGCAGCAATTCTCCAGAAGAGGACAGACAAGCGTAGTGTAGGCAGTCTCTTTTAGCAGACATGTTACATCTGTGTTCCGCCAATAGAACACTGTCTTAGGTTTGTCTGCCTTGTACCGTTATCTATGTGACTCTACCAATGTAAGTTATTCAGAATTGTAATCCCTAAGTATTTAGCTGAATTGACAACTTTTGGATTTGTGTGATTTATCGTGTAACCGAAATTTACCGGATTCCTTTTAGTACTCATATATATATATATATATATATATATATATATATATATATATATATATATATATATATATTATTTTGCAATTGTTGTTGATCATCTGACGACTGTACTAGTTGGTAAATGATAGCATCATGTGCAAACAATCTACAAGAGGTGCTCAAATTGTATCCTTGATAGTTTACGTAGATCAGGAACAGCAGAGGGCCAGTAAGACTTCCCAGGGTTAATACTAGATATCACTTCTGGTCTACTCGATGACTTTCCATCAGTATGAAGTGTGACCATTCTGCTAGGAAATCACGAATCCAGTCGTACACGTGGGACGTTATTCAGTAGGTGAGCATTTTGATTAGATGTCACTTGTGAAGAACGGTGCCAAAAGACTTCTGGAAACCTGAAAATATGGAATCAATCTAAGACCCTCTGTCGACAGTACTCGTCACTTCACATGTATATAGAGCTAGCTAGTTGTGTTTGACGAGAACGATATTTTCTGAATCCATGTTGGCTGTTCGCCAACAAAAGATTATCTTCGAGGTAATTCATGATGCCCGAACATAGCATATGTTCCAAAATCTTACTGAAATCGAAGTTAGTGACATGGGTCTATAATTCAGCGGATTACTCCTATGTTTAGTCAAATATCTTTCAATATTTTAAGCTGTTTGGAACAGTAATGAACACATATCCTTCCCAGGGGACACCGTCTTATAGTAGGCACCTTCAATGCTGGGTGGAAGGGTTTGTGTGCTTCGCTGAAATCGAGAGCTGTGTTGGCAGTAGCGTATACCACTACAGATCACCCAAGCCGAATCAGTCTCGACCGAAGAGCTAGACTAAGTGTGTCCCATAACATAGGCCAGGGAGAGCTCTGGAGGCGTACTGAAACCAGCTTCCCTAGAGGAGTAAACCTAATATAAATCTGGTCCTCCAGGTCGGGGGTAGAGCATGGAGATAATAACCCCATACCTAAAAAAAAAACGTAAATTCAACAGAAGCCTCCGAAACCGGACGGAAAACATGTATCACGACCCCAGCAAAAGGCAACGAGTAAAGTATCTGTCAATATCATCAGGGAGTCTGAAGAAAATGCTTCAGCCTGGAGAAATGAAAGACCTAGCCGATGAAATTTTAAAAGTTAAGTAAGTAAATGCCGTAGGACTACAGGAAACAAGATGGTAAGGAAATGGGCAGAGAGATAAATCTGAGTACTCATTGGTATATATAGTGGACCAGAAGGAAGAAGAGGCCAGTTCGGAACAGGGTTTATAATAACTAGGAAAAGCCTATTAGAATTTGAACTCGTAAATGGAAGGATGTGCAGACACAGACTAAGTGGGAAATTTAGGAATATATCAATAGTAAATGGACATGCACCAACAGAGAAACAAGAAGATATAATAAAAGAACAGTTCTACAAAGAATTGGAAAAAGTATGCTGTGCAGTACCTTAATATGACCTGATGCTACTAATAGGAGAGTTCAATGCAAAAATAGGGAGGGATGAACATCAATATGAAGTCTGGAAAACATTCACTACGTGAAGAAAACTACGAGAATGGAGACCTACTATGCCATTCGTAGCAAGGAATAACATGATTATTAAAAGTACCTGCTTCCCACACAAATGGATCCACCTTGGTACTTGGATATCTGCAGTCAATGGATAAGTCAATCAGATGCACCTTATTTTAGTGAGTGCACGCCACTCCACGACAGTTAGAAGTATGGAGATACAAAGGACCAAACTGTGGCCCAGATAACTTTGTGATAAAATCAATATTTAGAGGGACACTGTCATTAACAGATGGCAACACAACAGAAAAGAAGATGAACTGGACTACTGACAAACTGAAAATCCCTGATGAAGCAAAAAAGAAAAAAAAAGTAACACTAAGCAGGAAGTTGAGCAATGAAGAGAACGCAGTAGGAGTAGAAGAAAGATGGAGCAGGATCGAAAAAAACATTAAAGATGCTGCAGAAGAGGTAATGGGCAAAAGAAGGAAAAAAAGACCCCACTAATGGTTTGAAGATTGCAGGTCAGCAACAGCAGAAAAGAGCAGGGCAAGAATAAAAGTGCTACAGAGTGAAATCAGACATAATGTGGAACAGTACAGAGAATTAAAGAGAAGAGCTAACAGACAGACAAGAAAAAGAAAAGAGAGTGGGCTAAGAAGAAATTTAAAGAACTACAAGAGTTAAAGGAACAGAATGAAATAAAAAAGTTCTATTATGCTGTAGGCAAAATAAAGAGCAGACTCCAGCCAAAAATAATGGCATGCTCCAGTAAAGACGAAAAAAAAAGGTAAGGGAGGAAGAATATATTGTGGGAAGATGGCAGAGTATTTCAAAGATAGCCTAGAAGGTGAAGCGACAGCTGCGCAGGTGGAAAGAGCGAAGGTGGAAATAGACAATGATGCTGATGAGGCAAGGAAGCCAACACTACAAGAGGTTTCCAAGGCAGTGCAGAAGACGAAACTACGCCAGATAACTGTCAAGCTGGAATGATAATCCTATCTGTAAGAAGGGGATAGAACAGCATGTGAAAACTATAGAGGTATAACACCCCTAAGCTCAGCATATAAGATCTTCACAAGTATATTAAACAAAAGGATACAGAAGTGCGCAGAAGACATACTAGGGGAATATCAGTGTGGGTTTCGACCAGACAGAGGAACAGGTGATAGAATGTTTGTGATAAGACAAATGATGGAAAATACCACAAATATGAAATGGATCTGCATTTCCTGCTAATCGACTTCAAACAAACCTCTGACAGCATAAACTGGCAGGAACTACACAGAGTACTGGAAGGAGTTGGTATATATGCTAAACTAATAAGACTAATCAGAATGACAGTGACAGAGACAAGAGCAAAAATAAAGGCAATGGAAACAGAAGCATTAAATATTGGCCTCATAGTAAATGAAAACAAAACAAAATATATCGTTATGTCGCAATCTGAGGCCAGATGAATCCTAAGGACCTAAATATCAATGGTAAATGCTTCAAAGAAATGTTCTCTTTTTAACTGCTGGGGATTCCTAATAACAAATGATAACAATATTGTAAAGGCTTTAAGGAAAGGTTACAAGCGGGAAACAGTGCTTGCTTTGCAAATATGCAACTTTTCAGAAATAATCTTGCTACAAGAATAACAAAACTACTAATATATAACTCCCTAGTACGCCTAGTTGTCACATCTGGGTCAGACGTATGGATGTTGACGGAACATGACCAAAATGCACAAAGACCCTTTGAGCAGAAAATACCACGCAAAATCTATGGTCCAATAAGGGAGGAAGAAGGCTGGAGAATACACTACAAAGCCAAATTACAAATATTAATACAAGGTAGAGACATAGTAAAATTTGTGAAATCACAGCGAATACGATGGCTAGGATACTTAGACAGAAGGATAGAGGTTAGAACTAAAAAAAAAAAAAAGTGAAAGAGGTGTGATACATTCAGCTAGGAGAAAAGGGAGACGTAGACGAAAATGGATTGGCGACGTAGCAGTGGATCTCACCAGTAAGGGAGTCAGGGGGTGGAAAGAAGCAGCCAAAAACTGAGAAATCTGGAGAAAAATCTTTGAAGAAGCCAACCTTCACAAAGAGCTGTAGCGCTACCAATGAAGAAGAAGGAATAAACACACATGGCTCGGCAAGCGAATGTAGAGTCAGTAACTTTCGAAGTATAGTGACAATTAAAAATTGTCAAACTTCGAATTTCATTATAAATATGAAGTGATCAGATTACTTGCATAGATGTTTACATTCTTACCTGTAGATAATTTACTTTCAGGGTACCGTAAATAACCAGAGCTATTTTTTAATGATCCTGCCGACTGTGCAAACAGGTATGTGAAACAGGTACTGTAAACTGCCGTATGAGCCACCTGAAAAATGATAGTTGAGTGTCATATTGAAAAAGTACATTTCAATGTACAGCTTTTGTGAAGCGATAAAATATTTTAATGGAAGATTGTCTTAGCTGTTGCCAAGAATTCAAAGGTAATCGACAGTCTTCCCTGGACGGATTTTTTAAAATGTTTTAGATGGCTCTTAGCACTATGGGGCTTAACATCTGAGGTCATCAGTCCCCATGGCTTAGAACTACTTAAACCTAATTAACCTAAGGACATCACACACATCCATACCCAAGGTAGGAATCGAACCTGCGACCATAGCAGCAGCGCACTTACAGACTGAAGCTAATAGAACCGCTCGGCCACAACGGCCGGCGCACGGATTTTGCTTGTCTCATTTTTTTTGTCTCTTTTTACGACTTCTGGCCTAAGAGAATCCATGTGTTGTTGTGGTCTTCAGTCCTGAGACTGGTTTGGTGCAGCTCTCCATGCTACTCTATCTTGTGCAAGCTTCTTCATCTCCCAGTACCTACTGCAACCTACATCCTTCTGAATTTGCTTAGTGTATTCATCTCTTGGTACCCCTCTACGATTTTTACCCTCCACGCTGCCCTCCAATACTAAATTGGTGATCCCTTGATGCCTCAGAACATGTCCTACCAACCGATCCCTTCTTCTGGTCAAGGTGTGCCACAAACTTCTCTTCTCCCCAATCCTATTCAATACTTCATCATTAGTTGTGTGATCTACCCATCTAATCTTCAGCATTCTTCTGAAGCACCACATTTCGAAAGCTTCTATTCTCTTCTTGTCAAAACTAGTTATCGTCCATGTTTCACTTCCATACATGGCTACACTCCATACAAATACTTTCAGAAATGACTTCTTGACACTTAAATCTATACTCGATGTTAACAAATTTCTCTTCTTCAGAAACGCTTTCCTTGCCATTGCCAGTCTACATTTTATATCCTCTCTACTTCGACCATCATCAGTTATTTTGCTCACCAAATAGCAAAACTCCTTTACTACTTTACGTGTCTCATTTCCCTAATCTAATTCCCTCAGCATCACCAGACTTAATTCGACTACATTCCATTACTCTCGTTTTGCTTTTGCTGATGTTCATCTTAAATCCACCTTTCAAGACACTGTCCATTCCATTCAACTGCTCTTCCAGGTCCTTTGCTGTCTGTGACAGAATTACAATGTCATCGGCGAACCTCAAAGTTTTTACTTCTTCTCCATGGATTTTAATACCTACTCCGAATTTTTCTTTTGTTTCCTTTACTGCTTGCTCCATATACAGATTGGATAACATCGGGGAGAGGCTACAACCTTGTCTTACTCCCTTCCCAACGACTGCTTCCTTTCATGTCCCTCGACTCTTATAACTGCCATCTGGTTTCTGTACAAATTGTAAATCGCCTTTCGCTCCCTGTATTTTACCCCTGCCACCTTTAGAATTTGAAAGAGAGTATTCCAGTCAACATTGTCAAAAGCTTTCTCTAAGTCTACAAATGCTAGAAACGTAGGTTTGCCTTTCCTTAATCTTTCTTCTAAGATAAGTCGTAAGGTCAGTATTGCCTCACGTGTTCCAGTATTTCTACGGAATCCAAACTGATCTTTCCCGAGGTCGGCTTCTACTAGTTTTTCCATTCGTCTGTAAGGAATTCGTGTTAGTATTTTGCAGCTGTGGCTTATTAAACTGATGGTTCGGTAATTTTCACATCTGTCAACACCTGCTTTCTTTGGGATTGGAATTATTATATTCTTCTTGAAGTCTGAGGGTATTTCGCCTGTTTCATACATCTTGCTCACCAGATGGTAGAGTTTTGTCAGGACTGGCTCTCCCAAGGCAGTAAGTAGTTCTAATGGAATGTTGTCTACTCCGGGGGCCTTGTTTCGACTCAGGTCTTTCAGTGCTCTGTCAAACTCTTCACGCAGTATCGTATCTCCCATTTCATCTTCATCTAAATCCTCTTCCATTTCCATAATATTGTCCTCAAGTACATCGCCCTTATATAGACCCTCCCCTCTATATACTCCTTCCACCTTTCTGCTTTCCCTTCTTTGCTTAGAACTGGGTTTCCATCTGAGCTCTTGATATTCATACAAGTGGTTCTCTTATCTCCAAAGGTCTCTCTAATTTTCCTGTAGGCAGTATATATCTTAACCCTAGTGCCTCTACATCGTTACATTTGTCCACTAGCCATCCGTGCTTAGCCATTTTGCACTTCCTGTCGATCTCATTTTTGAGACGTTTGTATTCCTTTTTGCCTGCTTCATTTACTGCATTTTTATATTTTCTCCTTTCATCAATTAAATTCAGTATTTCTTCTGTTACCCAAGGATTTCTACTAGCCCTCGTCTTTTTACCTACTTGATTCCCTGCTGCCTTCACTACTTTATCCCTCAAAGCTACCCATTCTTCTTCTACTGTATTTCTTTCCCCCATTCCTGTCAATTTTTCCCTTATGCTCTCCCTGAAACTCTGTACAACCTCTGGTTCTTTCAGTTTATCCAGGTCCCATCTCCTTAAATTTCCACCTTTTTGCAGTTTCTTCAGTTTTAATCTACAGGTCATAACCAATAGATTGTGGTCAGAGTCCACATCTGCCCCTGGAAATGTCTTACAATTTAAAACCTGGTTCCTAAATCTCTGTCTTACCATTATATAATCTATCTGATACCTTTAGTATCTCCAGGGCTCTTCCACGTATAGAACCTTCTTAAACCAAGTGTTAGCTATGATTAAGTTGTGCTCTGTGCAAAATTCTACCAGACGGCTTCCTCTTTCATTTCTTAGCCCCAATCCATATTCACCTACTACGTTTCCTTCTCTCCCTTCTCTACACTCGAATTCCAGTCACCCATGACTATTAAATTTTCGTCTCCCTTCACTATCTGATTAATTTCTTTTGTTTCATCATACATTTCTTCAATTTCTTCGTCATCTGCAGAGCTAGTTGGCATACAAACTTGTAGTACTGTAGTAGGTGTGGGCTTCGTATCTATCTTGGCCACAATAATGCGTTCACTATGCTGTTTGTAGTAGCTTACCCGCATTCCTATTTTCCTATTCATTATTATACCTACTCCTGCACTACCCCTATTTGATTTTGTGTTTATAACCCTGTAGTCACCGGACCAAGAGTCTTGTTCCTCCTGCCACCGAACTTCACTAATTCCCACTATATCTAACTTTAACCTCTCCATTTCCATTTTTAAATTTTGTAACCTACCTGCCCGATTAAGGGATCTGACATTCCACGCTCCAATCCGTAGAACGCCAGTTTTCTTTCTCCTGATAACGACATCCTCTTGAGTAGTCCCCGCCCGGAGATCCGAATGGAGGACTATTTTACCTCCGGAATATTTTACCCAAGAGGACGCCATCATCATTTAATCATACAGTAAAGCTGCATGCCCTCGGGAAAAATTACGGCCGTAGTTTCCCCTTGCTTTCAGCCGTTCGCAGTACCAGCATACACGTTTGTCTGGCCTCTCAACAGATACCCCTCCGATGTGGTTGTACCTACGGTACAGCTATCTGTATCGCTGAGGCACGCAAGCCTCCCCACCAACGGCAAGGTCCATGGTTCATGGGGGAGGGGGGGGGGAGAGAATCCGTAAGAAACAGTATCTGCCAACTAGTTAGTGGGCAAAACTTCCGGATTTGCTCCCCAATCTGTAGTTCACGAATTAGCATATGGATTGAGCCCATTTCACTTCTCTTGTCTATCCATGGTTTAGCCCACACTCTTTTTCACTCGTCTGTCTCCTTTTTCTACAAATAGTTGCTATCAAAGCAATGGCAACTTGCCTTTTCGGAGAACTCTCCGTAGCGTCTACAACAGCTCTCAGGTGGACACGATCTGAAGTAAGTCTCGAAGAGAGTAAGTCTCAAGTGGACACAGTTCTGAAAGTGATTCTCAAACGGACACGCAGCTTGACTAACAGTTGCGTTACCTCGGGGAGGGTCCTATAATTCTCCATCCAGTAGTGGAGGTTGAGTAATTTGCAGTCAATATTGTAGCACAGCTGTCTGAAACTTTTCTTTATACATTCCACTAGCTTTGTACATTCACTTTTCCTCCCACGGGTTTGCATTTTTCCACTTACTCCTTTCCTCCGTTTTGTTAATCATTTCGTCATTATCTCGTCCTTATCTCTCTGTTACGGACCCGTTTGCGTGCTACGACCATACCTGTTGCGTACAGTTGGGGCGGTAGATGTTTTGTATGTGCGGCACGTTGGATGCTCTCTCTCCGGGTACCGTTCTGCATACACCCAGCAGGCTTCAGCTGCATTCGTCGACACTCGCCATAGATGAGTATAATCTCCGCCTTTTCAGAGTTCGAATACACCATGGTCACAGTTCCTACAACAACACACTACCACAGACGTCTGGTAACACGGTGTACTACAGTTGGTCTGCGTGCGGAGACGAATGCAGAATAACAATAGCAGCAAGAGCTACATGCGGACACTGCGACAGCTAGACCAAACCACAAAAGTGCACTACAGCCACACTCGTAAACACGGTCGTCATCGTAAACATGTCCCTGCAGATGCTGCTCGCGACCGTGGCCCGTGTTTGTTACAACACGCAACTTAACGTCGGAGGTTTCAAGCGTCAACCTTAGGTTACAATATCTCCGGATGTAATTAACACTTTACAATGCAACAAACGGCACTGATTACGTATTTGTTTATATGTTCAGATGTGCTAACAAAACTAACGTGGTTCCATTTAAAAAAAACGTAGGTTTGTGTTAAAAACCATACTTCCGTGCATTTTTGTATGGTTTGTATTAAAGAATTATACTAGCGCCTCCCCTCACGTTCGGTCTGTGGAATCGGTTCGTCAGTATTTGATGTAGTTTACGTAATATATCCAGCGGTAATGTTAGGTGACTCAGCCTGTATATGAGGGATGGAAATGATAGAAACACAGTACATACAATCACAGCCAAATAGAGACCTACAATAAAGAAAATGGCAGTCAGAAATGCATAACACGATGAGATCATTCCGAGATTTGCCTTCCCGACTAGGCCCGTAAAGTCCTAACAGTAATAACTACTATAATAGCGGTCCTTTAAATACATTTCACAATTTTTTCGCTGACAACCCCACAGAATGATGAAAGGAATATAGTTCATCATTATCAACTTTTTTACTGTTCATGCAGTAAAACTGCCGCGTCAGGCTTGCCGTTAAATTTGTTAATTATTTGGTGCTAATTACATTCGTAACAAATTTCACAGAAATGACATATGCCGCTGAATTTACCTACAAAATTATATCGCTGCATGGCACATAGTTCGGAAGATATGGCGCCTATCAGTAGATGGGGTTTCACTAGGCATGGCCTGCACCTCAATAGGTATGGGAAGGGGAGGCTGGCTAAGCTTATAGGTGACAGTGTAGTGGGTGGTGGTGGTGGTAGTGGTATCACTCATGGAAAAATTCCTATAGTAGTTGGTGTTAGAGCTGCATCTTTTTTAGACTGAAGTCAGCTGATAGGTATACCTGCTTAAAGGAAGTGCCTCTAACTAAGGGCTCACCTCCAGAGGATGTAATGTTTCCAAGTAGAGAAGGAATTAGCTTATTTCATCAAAATATAAGAGGTATTAGAGATAAAGTTAGTGAACTGCTAATAGATGTTAACTCTGAAATTATTGGTATATCAGAGCACCACTTAAATAATTTGATAATTCAGAGACTTGCTTTACCAGGCTACAGATTGGCTGGCTGTTTCTCAAGGAGTTCCTTGCAGAGTGGAGGAGTGGCTCTGTACGTAAAAAAACAGTATTTCATTTGAGTCCATAGACGTATCACGACACTGCACTGAACAGATATTTGAAAGTTGTGCAGCATTAATTGAATTTAGTGAAACTAAACTTCTAATTGCTGTTGTTTATGGGTCCCCTAACTCCAACTTCAGAGCATTTTTGCTTAAGCTAGAGAGGGTTCTTGATTCACTTTGTAGGAAGTACCAGAAAGTAGTTCTATGTGGTGACTTAAATATTAATTTTGTACATGATTGTGCAATAAATAGGATGTTGGTAGATCTCCTAAATTCATATGATCTGATGCAAACTGTGTTTTTTCCAACTAGGGTGCAGGGAAACAGTAGCACAGTCATAGACAATATTTGTATTCATTCTTCATTACTAGATGGGCATTCTGTTAGTAAAAGGGTGAATGGCCTTTCAGACCATGATGCACAAATTTTAACACTAAAAGGTTTTTGTACTCTAACCAATGTCGTATTTAATTACAAACTACGTAGGAAAGTTAATCCAACAGCAATAGAGAGTTTTTCAAAACTTGTCAACGAACAAGACTGGCAAGATGTTTATAGTGCCGATAATATAGATGATAAATATAATGCTTTCCATAACACATCTCTCATCCTCTTTGAGAGTTGCTTTCCATTAGAACATTCTAAACGGGGTACTAGCAGTAATAGATAGCCCGGTTGGCTGACTAGTGGGATAAGGATATCATGTAGAACAAAGCGGGAATTACATCAAAATGTTAGAAGTAGTCACAATCAAGCTACAGTAGCCCATTACAAACAGTATTATAAGGTGCTTAAAAATTTTATTCGCAAGGCAAAAAGTATGTGGTATGCAAATAGAATAGCTAATTCACAGGATAAAATTAAAGCCATATGGTCAGTTGTGAAGGAAGTGTCTGGTCAGCAGCACAAGATTGACGATATAAAGTCAGTTTGTAGTAATAATATTTCTCTTACTGATAAATCAGATATATGTACACTATTTAACAACCATTTTCTGAGCATTGCTGGTGAATTAAATAAAAATTTAGTATCTACAGGAAATCATATAAATTTCTTAGCAAATGCCTTTCCGAGATTGACGTCTGAAATACTCCTCTGTGATACAGACAAGAGGGACATTGAGACAATAATCAAATCACTGAAGACTAAGGACTCTCATGGTTATGATGGAGTGTCTAGTAGAATATTAAAGTACTGTGCTGCACATGTTAGCCCTGCACTTAGCCATATTTGTAATTTTTCCTTTAGGAATGGTCAGTTTCCTGAGCGATTAAAGTATTCAGTAGTAAAGCCGCTTTAAAAAAAGGGAGAAAGGGACAATGTAGATAATTTTAGACCTATTTCTATGCCATCAATGTTTGCAAAAGTTATCGAAAAGGCTGTGTATGTAAGGTTAATTGATCATTTTATATCACACGATTTGCTATCAAATGTACAGTTCGGCTTTAGAAGTCGTTTGACAACTGAAAATGCTATATTTTCTTTTCTCTGGGAGGTACTGGATGGGATAAACAAAAAGTTTCGAACGCTTGGCGTATTTTTTGATTTAACAAAGGCATTTGACTGTGTTGATCACACAATATTGCTCCAGACTTTGGACCATTATGGAAAAAGGGGAGTAGCTCACAACTGGTTCACCTCTTACTTTAGCAACAGGCAGCAAAAGGTCATTATTCGCAATGTTGATAACGGCTGTGATGTGGGATCTGAGTGGGGTACTGTCAAGTGGGGGGTGCCCCAGGGATCAGTGTTGGGGCCGCTCCTGTTCTTTATTTATATGAATGATATGCTGTCTAGTATTATGGGTAACTCTAAAATATTTCTGTTTGTTGATGACACTAGCTTGGTAGTAAAGGATGTTGTGTGCAACACTAACTAGTTTTCAAGTAGAGCAGTACATGACCTCAGTTCATGGCTTGTAGAAAATAAACTAACGTTAAATCACAGTAAGATTCAGTTTTTACATTTCCTAACACACAATTCAACAAAACCTGATGTTTTAATCTCACAGAACGGGCATATGATTAGTGAAACTGAACAGTTCAAATTCCTAGGTGCTCAGATAGATAGTAAGCTGTCGTGGAAAGCACACTTTCAGGATCTTGTTCAAAGACATACATACTGCCATTTTCACTATTCGAACGGTATCTAAAGTGAGTGATATTTCGACACGTAAATTAGTCTACTTTGATTATTTTCATTCACTTATGTCGTATGGTGTTATGTTTTGGGGTAACTCTTCCCATTCTAGAAGGATATTTTTGGCTCAGAAACGGACGGTTCACGAACCTCTTGTCGACCTCTTTTCACGAGTCTGCGTATTTTGACATTGGCCTCTCAATATGTATATTCCTTATTGTCGTTTCTTGTTACCAATATTAGTTTATTTCCAACAATAAGCAGTTTTCAGTCGGTTAATACTCGGCAGAAATCAAACCTCCATTTGGATCGGACTTCCTTAACTCTTGTGCAAAAAGGTGTGCAGTATACTGCGACATCCATTTTCAATAAGCTGCCACTCGAATTCAAAAATCTTAGCAGTAATCCACGCGCTTTCAAATCGAAACTGAAGAGTTTCCTCATGGGCCACTCCTTCTATTCTGTCGAGGAGTTCCTTGTAAAATTAAGAGGATTCTCATTGTATTGCTGATAGCGTTTGCTTAAACTTATGGAATGATTTTCTTTCAGCTTCATGAACATTTATTTTTATCTGTTATTACTTTTTATGTTGTAAGTTCATGTAATGACACGTTCCATGACCTTGGAAATTTGCTCTTCAATTTGGTCCTACGGAACTTGACGTTTAAATAAATAAATAAATAAACACAGATATGTGTGACAAACTGCCGCATCGTGCATTATGTTTTAATTTATTACGATCTTACTACTAACTCTATTCGTAACACACTTCACAGACACTATTCAAATAAACCACTGCACGTACAAGCAAAATTATATCATTGTACGACCCACTTTTCAGAAGATATGACGTCATAAAGATTGAACTGTGTGAAAACGGAATTGCAGGGCGAAATTTGCTACAGATACAGGTGAAATATATGTACAAATATGTATACAAATAAGTTAAATAAATGTGAAATGTATGTGACGTGGGTATGCTCTAGCACAGCCTTGAGTAAAAGCTTCTTGCAAACCTCTGGATCGATTTCAACCAAACTCGGTACACATATCACTTACTATTGGCAAAAAAAAAAAAAAAAAAAAAAAAAAAAATACTGTGGTGGTAAGAATCACCCGCCTGTTATTGGTGTGGGGGTGATAACTTGGTGATGGAGAGAGAAGGTGGGGAGGAGTAGATGGATAGAGAGGGGGAATGAGGAAATGGAGAGAGAGAGGACAGATGAGGAGATGGACAGATAGAGTGGGAGGAGCAGATAGACAGACAGTGGAGGGGAGGAAGGCATTGACTTAGAGGAGACGAGGAGATGAACTTAGAGTGGGAAGAGGAAACGGATTTAAAGAGGAGACGGAGGTGATGGACAGAGACAAGAGGAGGAGCAGATGAACAGATAGAGGGGGAGGGCCTGATGGATAGAGAGAAGGGGGAGTAGTAGGTGAACAATTTGATATAGGGAACCTAGGGTCGGAGAAGCCAGCTTAAGGAGATAAGGAAGTAAACTAGTCTATTGCTTTATCTAGCATTACTGGTATCCAGCTTATTTACAACTAACATGCGTACAAGTTTAGATGTACTGTGCTGTTTATTTACATATAAATTCTTTATTTCCTGTAAGGAAACAAGGAGGACGAGCCTGATTGCATGGAAGTCACAATGCAGATTGCCGTCAGAATGGGCACCTGTACTTGAGGTTCGTGTCGAGATTTCTACCTGAATTGTTGAAGAACGTACTCTTGGCTGATCGTGAGAGAATGTGGATACAACATGACGGTGCACCGCCTCATTTCAGTGTGGATGTATGCAGCCCTCTCAACGCTGTGTTTCCTGGTAGTTGGTCTCGAAGGGGAGGTCTTAATTCCATGGCCTACGAGGTAACCTGACCTGCCCTTATTATTTTCCTCTGGGGACATCTAAATTCATTTGTTTATGAGACCTCAGTGGATGTGGATGTGGAATTAGTTGCAGAATTGTAGCTGTCTCTGATGTGATTCGAAACACACGAGGGATATTCGTCAGGGTGCGTCAGAATCTTGGTCGGCTATTTCATGCTTGCATTGAAGCTGATGGCCATCATTTTCTGCACATTTTATAAGATGCAGTATAAATGATATGTTCATTGAAACTTCCTGGCAGATTAAAATCTCATTCTGGAACCATCCCCCAGGCTGTGGCTAAGCCATGTCTCCGCAATATCCTGTCTTTCAGGAGTGCTAGTTCTGCAAGGTTCGCAGGAGAGCTTCTGTAAAGTTTGGAAGGTAGGAGACGAGGTAATGGCAGAAGTAAAGCTGTGAGGAGGGGGCACGAGTTGTGCTTGGGTAGCTCAGATGGTAGAGCCCTTGCCCGCGAAAGGCAAAGGTTCCGAGTTCGAGTCTCGGTCGGGCACACAGTTTTAATCTGCCAGGAAGTTTCATATCAGCGACCACTGCGCTGCAGAGTGAAAATCTCATTCTGGATATGTTCATTGTTTCAGTGATAGTATTTGCTGTTAACTGTAATCAATGTAGATAAAAAATACACAGCAATGTGATTTTATTCCTATTATCTCCTTAAGATGGCTTCTCTGACCCAAGGTTCCATACCTAAAATTGTTCAGTGGAGCATCCTCTATGTCCTGTAAAATTATTCCACGGTCTTACAGAAACACCTTGTATATAAAACTTGTTCTGTTAAATCGAAAGAAAAAGGCTCGATGTGAATCCGAGACTTCCCATTTCGATTTGGTGGGAAACCATTTTATCTGTGCTTTCCAATCCTTATTTTTTTCTTTTCTAAATAACTAACGTTTTTACTTAATGCCGTCCATTTTCTAAGTAATTTGCAGTTTCTATTTTGTTTAACATTCTTTTTAACTCATTATTATTACTTTGATTTTTCTTTGCTGTGAACAATTTATGTCTGTTTTATGGAAAAAGTAATGTTATTACATGATGATCACTGTAATGTGTACGACCTATTTTAAAATACCAGATCACAGGTTTCTAAAATAAGCAATAAACGAAAATTAAAAAAAGAAATTTATTTCGTGTTGAAAGCGAAAGCAGTGTAGATGGAAATACAGCAAGCAAATTTCGTTACCATCTCAGGAAAGCTTTCAGTTGCGAACAACGTCAAAAAGATACACTTCTCAGTGAAAGTTAATGAAAAAAGGGTATACATCCTATGTTGTCTTAAAGCACAGCACGACGATAGATGCAAGAAAACATACTGCCATGTTGTAAATGCTGTCCTCATTTACTGACAACACACACAGAAGCTACGAAATTTTGAGGTCACGTCAGTCAGCACGCAGTGGAGGAGTGCAGAGGACGGAACGAAGGTTGAGAGTTTAACGCCCCAGTATAGAGGTCGTCAGAGAAGGATCACTTGCTTTACTAGACAAGAATGTCTGATAATCGTAGCTATGGTTGTTTTAAAGCAACAACCTGGGATTCACATGCAGAGTTTACAGGAGCCAGGAAAACATAACTACGGGTGATTGGACGCGGATTTGAAGCCAGGTCATCTGAATGAGAAGAAGAAATAAAGCGAAACAGGTGTTAACTTTCCGATGGCGACTGGGTCCTTGCAAAAGTAGCACAAGGCAATGGTCAAAAGCTGAAGGTTTAGAGTTTGGAGAAATCACAGAAAATATAAAAGTGAATAAGCAGACAGAGATTTTAAATCCCTCTTCACTAGAATGAACTATAAGTCTAGTGTCGTGTGAACCCTCCCCTTGGAACCCTCCTCCTCCCCCATCCCTTCCTACGAAGACTGAGTGAGGTAACGCGGTGGTAAGAGAAGAGACTTGTATTCTGGAGGGAAGTGGTTAAAATTCCAGTTCAGTCGTGGACATTTAGGTTTTCCGTGAATTACGGTTTCTTGGTTGTGCTGGTGATTACGACGACAACAACGAAGTTCAATTTTAAAATTCCGAACCGATAGTTATATACGTGTTAAGTTGATGCCAATGAGCAAGAAGGATAATTTCTTTCCTAGCAAGCGTTCTCCGGTGAGTATATTTATTTTCAAGCATCTGATGATGTCACCAGATTTACGAAAGTATGAGTACAAATTTAGCAGTGAGAGTAAAGCATGTAAGCCATTTTCATTTTTTCTCTGATTATTGCTACGCATGTTTCTTGTCTGTGCGTGATTTACTTGTTTTTAAAGTTTGACTGTTGTTAAAGGAACAATTATTTTGTACTTCCATGTCCTTGAATGATTTTTCGTATTACATCAAAAGCTCTGCTGGGCATTCTCAGATGCACTTCACACAATTCTGACAGCGTAATGGATATCTGAGGTATGAATTCTGGTGTGTGCTTCTGTGTGAGCAGGGCAATTATTGAGTGAAACAAAGGAGTTCCATTCCTGAGTTTACGTTTCTTATGAATATTCGAGAAGCATAATAGTTAGGGCTGTTTTCTTATTACAAGGAAGCTGTTCATGGATCCATTTGGTTCTTCACATGGTTGTAATAACTGTGGTTTTTGGCATTTGATTCTGTTTTGTCATACAGCAGCATATACTGCACTTCAAAATTGTTCTATAAATTTTGAGTTGTATTAAATTTAATATTGTATATATTATTGTTATATTAATGATCTTCCGTATCAGTACTTGTCTGCAGAAAAATAAATAATGCATCTCAATCTCTTATTTCCCTGTAGTCTTATGCTATTTTGTCGAAAACTGATATTCTGATCCCGTGGCTGTGTAGAAAATATAGGTTTTATCTTAAAAAGAGGATAACAGCAACCAATCAACCTCCAGTTTTAGCTGAATCTTAATAAGTATTTACAAGTAAAAGACCAAAATTTTGAATTTTATTGCTCTGACAATTTACTGTAAAAATTATAACAATAAAACGAAATCATCTCAGATAAAACTTTGAAACAATAATGCTCACATTTTGCGACTGCTACAATGTATTTGGGAAAGATGATAATATGCACTTTGTTTTAATTGTAAAAAAATATAATTTTCAGTGTCTTTATTGGTATCACATGGATCATCATAGCAAAAATTGGTATCCGGTATTTATCTTTACCTAAAGCAGTGTTACCACAAAGACTTTACTTTAGGCTAAGTTGTCACTAGTGGCGTATCGTGAAGTGCAAGATGTCATACTCGACCTGTGTGTCATTATTGTCTAGGTGACGTTGATTTAATCCTGCGGGTTAGTGTCTGTGTGCGCCCACCGAACGTGTTTGCAATGGTCTCTTTTAGCAGCTTGGAACCAGTTCCGTGAGTCGACGCCATGTTATATGTACTGTATATGTCATGGAGAGTGATGGACTGCAGTAGGAGATGGGAGAGATGGATAGAGGAAGCTAGAAACTGGGCTACGGTTAAGAATTTACGCCGTAGAATGGAAGTGTTATAATGGTGAAAGAGAATTCTGAGGCACGGGCAGAGCGAGACCGTAACGGAGTGGAGCTATAAACAGTAGATTGAAGGGAAAGGGAGAGGATTCTGTTGTGACTTGACAGAACTATTAGAGAAGTGTTCATATTTGACATTCTAGGTTGGAGGTGCACGGAATGGGGCGTGGACACATACAGGGTGAGGCAGCTAAGGCAGACTACACCAAAAAAAATCAGAAAGTGTAATTATATCGATTTCGGTTTACACTATGTTTTAGCGGACAGTGTGACATGTTGCTGAAGTACGCAAATAATTTTTAAAGTTTATAGCTGGCGAATTATGACACTGACCTGGTTTCCTCATGGAGCTATAAACGAGGGCTGGTTAAAGCTAATTCTTCTGAATTTTTTATTCTGTTCTCAATATTGGTTTAGATATTACATGTATGCATATTAATGCATATTACTCGGTCGACTTTGCCGTTTCTCTGACTCAAATTGCAACCCTCTACCGCCGAAAGGCTCCGTGTAACGCGGCGATGTGTGACTACACTGGTGTCCAAAATTAAAGCAACAAACGCAAATTTTTCAAGGTTGCGTTTATTTTACCACAAAACAGTATTAACAGGTAATAGTAAAGTAGAAACAATGTAAAGAATACAGAACGTAATTAACTGCAACGTGCATAAAGGTAGAAAAAAATGTTCTTCGTTTTTTTCCAACTTAACGGATTTGCACAAACATTCTGACAACTGGTTAATGTCCTCAGTATAGGGTGTGGCCACCTCTTGCACCAATACAGGCCTGACAACGACGGGACATGCTTTAAATGATGTCATCAGTCTCATAATGAGGCAATAATGCCCATTCCTCCCGCAGAGCTCCTCACAAATCTTGGAGAGTAGTCGGTGGACGCTGACGTGATACAATCCGTCTCGCTAGTGCACCTCAGGCATGCTCTATTGGATTCAAATCGGGAGAACGAGCAGGCCACACCATGCGTGCAGATGCGAATCCGTCGAGAATCACTCTCCAAACCAAATAGGGGCTCATCTGTGTAAAGGACATTGGTCCACCGCTCGACCATCCAGGTGGCATGTTGTCGGCTCCACCCTAGACGCTACCTTCTGTGAAGACACGCCAGAGGTAAACAGACAGCAGGTCTCCAACAATAAAGGACACTCTGCTGAAGCCTTCTGTACACCGTTTGTCTCGATAAAACACGCCCAGGAGATGCTACGAGATCAGATGACAGCTGCAGTGCAGTACCAAGGCGACACCATCGCGCCCTTACAGCCAAATAGCCATCCACTCTTTCTGATGTCACACGCCGTCGGCCCTGTACTGGTCTCTGGAATACAGTAACGCTCTCTATAAACTGGCGCCTCACCCGAGAAACAACAGAACAATTCACTTAAGCCATCGAGCCACATGAGCTTGCGACTCTCCTGCTTCCGTTCTTCCTATGGCCCTCCACAGCAGAGAGTCTGTAGGCGTCCTCTCTGTGCCATACTGCACCGTCTGTGACTCTGTACACAGTCATTGTGAATGTAAGACTACCATGGAAACACTATCACGCTTGACAGGTGCCCTGACGTCATTGCGGCGTGGTTGTCCGTTGATCGGAATGCCATTTTCCGTGTACAAGATCGTAACGGCATCTGTTGACAGTTTGTATGATTACATCGTGAAGTAGACACAGGATGGGGAAATTGCAGTTTGCTACTTTGATTTTGGACACGAGCGTATGTAAGTGCGCGAGAGACGCTCAGAAAACTTAAAGCACAAATGTCAACATTTCGTCCACACATGGACCGTCCTCTCCTTCAGCATGACATGCCAGACCACACACGAGCGCTGCGACATCTGCAACAACCCGACGCCTTTGGTTCACTGTCATCGATCGTCCTCCATACAGTGCCGACTTGGAACCACTCGATTTTCATTTGTTTCAAAACTTAAAGAATACCTTCCGGGACTTCACTTTGATAACGATAAAGTGGTGTAAACGGAGGTGAGTCCGTCAACAAATTCAAACATCCTACTGTGACGGATATCAACAAACTGGTCTCTCGTTGGGAGAACGGTGTTCGTCGCGGGGTGACTCTCTGGAGAAATAAATATGTAGACACGATGAATAAAGATGTAGAAAGTCGATAACGTTTGTTCAACTTAAAAATTTTTAATATTTTTCACATAAAAAATTCGGAGGCATTACTTTTCAGTACGCCCTCGTAAATGTTCTGTAGCCTTGAAAAGATAACCTGCCCGGATAGCCACAGCATCGCTTCTGGTAAGGGGAGGTGCACTGGCACCGGATCGTGTCCTCCCGGTGGATTAACGATGAGGGTTGGTGGGCCAGTCTACCTCGATGTGGTTTTTAGGCGGTTCGCCTTCTCCCATTGGATGAATACTGGGAACGTACACACTTACCACTTCAGTCACCCAATTTGCAAACATTAAAAAAAAAAAACTTTCGCTCACTTTCGTATATGAATAACACTACACGCATACAGGTAGGGTACATGTATTCTATCCCAGGGGGCAACGTTTTAAATTAACCATACCAAATCCGTTCATCACCATGCTGACCTTGTGTCGATGCGGGACAAAGGCACAAGGAAAAGAAGAAGAAACAGCTTTGAAAAGATACACTCGAAAAGGACTTGAACGACATAACTAGTGTACAAATTTTTCAGATATTAACAAGATGACAGTGCCATAAATCACTGTCCCGCTTTTATGAAAACAGGTCCCATAAATATCTGTACTACTGTGTCCACTGTACGTAAACGCGTAGCTCAGCTGCGGATAGTACTTTTAGCTGTGCTGTTGATGGAGGGTGGTTCTGGGACTAAACGGCGAGGTCATCAGTCCCGCGATTCCTAAGTTACTTACGGGACAGTGAGGGTCCGCTAAAAGTGGACGGATCCAGTCAGAGGGGTCAAACTATAAAAACGAGGAAGTTAAAACACACACACAGCAGAGGGCATAAAATCTAAAAACCGGAAAAATAAAGGGATAGAAGAGCGGTATTTACATGGAAGAGTGGTCATGGGTCCCAGACTAAGGAAACATTAACAGAGGCGCCAATCACCGCTCTGCACTTGAAGCCCACAAGTCTGTGCTCTGCTGTTGTAGGGATCAGACAAAGTGCTAGTGAAGCTATCCAGATTTTCACAACGTATACAGTAGTCTACAACCTGAATGTGAATGTAAACATACTGCAGTACGGTTGTGTGCTGAAAGATTTCCTGATAATGTCAAGAACTCACGTTCTATCATTGCGAATATTACAGAGAGTAAAATACCCCAATGAAAAAGAACAGCAACTGATGAGGCAAATGCAACTAACATTGTAGCAGTGGTAGGACAATCCACATGAAGCTACGTGGCAGCTTGTATGTGCGAGTGGTATCAGCCAAAGGAGCGTTCTGCGAATACTACGTTCAAACGCATTTCATATTTCGCTCCAACAACATGTCACCAAATGGTGTCGACGAAAATGCAAAATGAAGCAGAATTTCTATGAAAAACTTTGTTACTGGATGAAGCGCTGTCTTCAAACCAAGAGCAAATCAGTCTTCGCAATATGAACTACTGGACAGCTAAAAATCCACGCTAGCCGAGAGAAGTGGATAAACAAAGTCCTTAGTCTGTCAATGTATAGTGCGGAGTTTGAGGAATTGCTTCATTGGTTCCTGTTGTATTGATGGGACTCTATATAGCCACAAGCATCCACACCTCCTGACAGACTTGCTGGCGCAGTGCTTGCAGTATAAGCAGTAGTAGTAGAAGCAGGTATATGACATATCGTGGCATTATAATTTAAGAACAAAAACATTACCTAATTCATATAAACAAACATGTACGTAACTACAGGTCTAGTCTGTCAAGGAAGACTCTCACAGGACATAAATAAATCCATGTCATACGATCATGGCTGATGTTTCACAATTACTGCACAGATAATTACATACCTTCTTAAAAGAACATAGGGAGATCGTTGGCTCGGTCTTCTGCAAGACACCAAATAGCCTGCACGCTTACCAGATTTATATCTCTGGAGTTTCGTAGGCGGTGGCGGGGTCCACTCAGCCCTCGTGAGGCAACCTGAAGAGCTACTTGATTGAGAAGTAGCGGCTTCGGTCCCGTAAACTGACATATGGCCGGGAGAGCGGTGTGCTGACGACATGCCCCTCCATGCATCCAGTGACGCCTGTGGGCTGAGGATGACACGGCGGTCGGTCGGTACCTTTGGGTCTACATGGCCCGTTCGGACGGAGTCTAGTTTAGTTTAGAAAATTCATACAGGAGGTCTACAAAGAAACAGCGACTCCTGCAGACACGAAATGTCTTATACACTGAAGAGCCGAAGAAAGTGGTACACCTGCCTAATATCGTGCAGGGCCCGACGAGCACGCAGAAGCGCCGCAACACGACGTGGCATGGATTCGACTAAAGTCTGAAGTAGTGCTCGAGGGAATTGGCTCCATGAATCCTGTAGGGCTGACCATAAATCCGTAAGAGTACGAGGGGGTAGAGATCTCTTCTGAATAGCACGTTGCAAGGCATCAAGGCATACCAGATATGCGCAATAATGTGCATGTCTGGGGAGTTTGGTTGTCAGCGGAAGCGTTTAAACTCAGAAGGGTGTTCCTGGAACCACTCTGTAGCAATTCTGGACCTGTGGGGTGTCGTATTGTCCTGCTGGAATTGTCCAAGTCCATCGGAATGGACATGAATGGATGCAGGTGATCAGACAGGATGCTGACGTACGTCCCACCTTACAGAGTCGAATTTGATGCATTAGGGGTCCCATACCACTCCAACTGCGCACTCCCCACACCATTACAGAGCCTCCACCAGTTTGAACAGTCCCTGCCGACGTGCAAGGTGCACGGATTCATGAGTTTGTCTCCATATCCGTTCACCTCCATCTGCTCGATACAATTTGAAACGAGACTCGTCCGACCAGGCAACATGTTTCCAGTCATCAACACTCCAATGGCGGAACTGACGGGCCCAGGCGGCGCATAAAGCTCTGTGTCGTACAATCAGCTAGGGTACACGAGTGGGCCGTTGACTCCGAAAGCCCATATCGATGATATTTCGATGAATGGTGAGACTTGTGGATGGCCCAGCATTGAAATCTGCAGCAGTTTGCGGAAAGGTTGTGCTTCCGTCACGTTAAAAGATTCTCCTCAGTCGTCGTTGGTCCCGTTCTTGCAGGATCTTTTTCCGGCCGCGGCGATGTCGGAGATATGATGTTTTACCGGATTCCTGGTATTTTCGGTACACTCGTGAAATGGCTGTACGGTAAAATCCTCACTTCATCGCTACCTCGGAGATGCCGCGTCCCATCGCTCGTGCGCCGAGTATAACATCACATTGAAAGTCACTTAAATCTTGATAACCTGCCATTGTAGCATCAATAACTGATCTAACAACTGCGCCAGACACTTTTTGTCTTCAGAATGAGATTTTTCACTCTGCAGCGGAGTGTGCGCTGATATGAAACTTCCTGGCAGATTAAAACTGTGTGCCAGACCGAGACTCGAACTCGGGACCTTTGCCTTTCGCGGTCAAGTGCTCTTGCTTGCTGTCCGCAGCGCCATATTCTGCCTGTTTACGTATCTCAGTATTTGAATACGCTTGACTATACCGGTTTCTTCGGCGCTTCATTGTATCATGGGCTTGTGAAGCGACAAGAGCAGGTACAATTCAACGTGCAGTTTTGTCTTCCCAAAATCGGTTTATAGTACGTGTAAAAGTTCAAGGTCAACGTTTTGAGCGAATTGTACGAGTATGTATGTCATAATAATCAAAACACGAACTGTATCTGAGTTAAGTGTTTGCTTAAATTTTATTCGTCCGGACAGCCGGTTGTACACCTTTACTCCTGGCCATGGCACAATGATTTTCAGTGCTGTTATCTTGTTACTGTTAGCTCAAGTTCAGAGCACCATATATCGTTGAAGTCCTTTTCCAAGGCTCTTTCCATCGCCACAGAAAAATGTGTGTATAAAACTGGCCATTAAAATAGCAACATCGTGAAGGCGACTTGCAATAAACGTAAAATTGGCATGAAGTGTACTACACGCTTGGATGTGCAAAGATTAACATTTCAGCGTAATCGCACAACGTAGGTTGGAGCAACACATCCGCCTCTCTTTATACACTCCTGGAAATGGAAAAAAGAACACATTGACACCGGTGTGTCAGACCCACCATACTTGCTCCGGACACTGCGAGAGGGCTGTACAAGCAATGATCACACGCACGGCACAGCGGACACACCAGGAACCGCGCTGTTGGCCGTCGAATGGCGCTAGCTGCGCAGCATTTGTGCACCGCCGCCGTCAGTGTCAGCCAGTTTGCCGTGGCATACGGAGCTCCATCGCAGTCTTTAACACTGGTAGCATGCCGCGACAGCGTGGACGTGAACCGTATGTGCAGTTGACGGACTTTGAGCGAGGGCGTATAGTGGGCATGCGGGAGGCCGGGTGGACGTACCGCCGAATTGCTCAACACGTGGGGCGTGAGGTCTCCACAATACATCGATGTTGTCGCCAGTGGTCGGCGGAAGGTGCACGTGCCCGTCGATCTGGGACCGGACCGCAGCGACGCACGGATGCACGCCAAGACCGTAGGATCCTATGCAGTGCCGTAGGGGACCGCACCGCCACTTCCCAGCAAATTAGGGACACTGTTGCTCCTGGGGTATCGGCGAGGACCATTCGCAACCGTCTCCATGAAGCTGGGCTACGATCCCGCACACCGTTAGGCCGTCTTCCGCTCACGCCCCAATATCGTGGAGCCCGCCTCCAGTGGTGTCGCGACAGGCGTGAATGGAGGGACGAATGGAGACGTGTCGTCTTCAGCGATGAGAGTCGCTTCTGCCTTGGTGCCAATGATGGTCGTATGTGTGTTTGGCGCCGTGCAGGTGAGCGCCACAATCAGGACTGCATACGCCGAGGCACACAGGGCCAACACCCGGCATCATGGTGTGGGGAGCTATCTCCTACACTGGCCATACACCTCTGGTGATCGTCGAGGGGATACTGAATAGTGAACGGTACATCCAAACCGTCATCGAACCCATCGTTCTACCATTCCTAGACCGCCAAGGGAACTTGCTGTTCCAACAGGACAATGTACGTCCGCATGTATCCCGTGCCACCCAACGTGCTCTAGAAGGTGTAAGTCAACTACCCTGGCCAGCAAGATCTCCGGATCTGTCCCCCATTGAGCATGTTTGGGACTGGATGAAGCGTCGTCTCACGCGGTCTGCACGTCGAGCACGAACTTCGGTCCAACTGAGGCGCCAGGTGGAAATGGCATGGCAAGCCGTTCCACAGGACTACATCCAGCATCTCTACGATCGTCTCCATGGGAGAATAGCAGCCTGCATTGCTGCGAAAGGTGGATATACACTGTACTAGTGCCGACATTGTGCATGCTCTGTTGCTTGTGTCTATGTGCCTGTGGTTCTGTCAGTGTGATCATGTGATGTATCTGACTCCAGGAATGTGTCAATAAAGTTTCCCCTTCCTGGGACAATGAATTCCCGGTGTTCTTATTTCAATTTCCAGGAGTGTACATAGACCGAAGTCGGTTGCTCGTGTCCGCCTGGACATGCAGGCTAATGGTTCAAATGGCTCTGGGCACTATGAGACTCAACTTCTGAGGTCATTAGTCCCCTAGAACTTAGAACTACTTAAACCTAACTAACCTAAGGACACCACACACATCCATGCCCGAGGCAGGATTCGAACCTGCGACCGTAGCGGTCTCGCGGTTCCAGACTGCAGCGCCCAGAACCTCACGGCCACTTCGGCCGGCCCATGTAGGCTAATCTCAGTAACTGCTGTAATGATTTAGGTCTGGTGTTGAATAATAGATACAATGATTCACTATGCAGGGTTCTGTATACAATTTATAAAGATTTCGTACAAATTGTCTGAATTATAGTGAATTAAAGTTAAGCTGTGAAAACGATGCCATTGCCACATCAGCCAAAAATCTAAAGAGCTACAGCTCCTGCTGCAAGTGGGATCTCTTTGCATCTGGTGTGGTGATCTAGCAGTAAAACGTATGGCAGGAAACCGAAAGGTTGTGGTATATAATCCCAGGAGGGTAATTTTTTTTATTTTTCCTTTTAACCTAGCATTCACTTTTGAATGATGTCGACATAACGCATTTTGAAATATGTCGATAATTTCAGGCAGCCAATTCCTGCTTCTCTCAGATCAGCACTCACAATTTGCTCCCTTAATTCGCTGCAAATTCTTCGAACAACGGGCAGTAAGTAACTCAACTTTGAAGTCTCGTAAAAAATAACGAAAAGATAACCATCTCATCATCATATTGTGATATGAGACGTACAAATTGAAGCAAACAAATATTTTTAACTAACAGTTTCCCTGCAGTCATTTGAGAACTACTGCATAGCGATAAAACATGCGAATTCAAAGTATGTGGAGTCACAAGTAAAATGTTTTCCGAAAAATTACTTGACAACTTTACTCGGTTTATATATAGAATGTTCTTTCAGTAGTGCGGAATACGTTTAACTAATCTCTTATGAATCAAACGTCGAAAAGGTTATTTGCATACTCGAAACGTGGTGTAATTTTTGCCTTCTCATAAGCTGTCAGAGTATAAAGTTCGGTTAACATACACTTGGCTGGAATATTTTTGATCGCACCTCAAAACCAATTGCAGTACGTTCTTTTACATGAACTACCATGCTTAAAAATATCAGAACAATATGAATTGAGGACTGCGTAATTTTCATGCAGCCTCAGTATGGAAATTCCTTGCGGGTCGCCTAACAATCTGGCGGGACACTCACGAGGGGACCGCGCCTACTTGTCATCGCCCATTTCATCGAAATTTCTGGTATATTCAAGGCTTGGCCAGAAATGAAAGCTAGAGAAGGGGGAGCTCTAGATGACTAAGCCTTCAGAAAAAAAAAAATCTTTTGACGCGGGCCGGGTGAGGCATGAGCCACACATGTTACTGTTCGCACCAAGTGCGGTTGCCGCAGCGGAAGAAGTGCAGAATGGGAAACCAAGGGTCGCGACGTCAAGCCTCTTTGGAGAAACTTTTTTTATTTTCGATTTTTACCTTACACTACAAATATACTGAAACAGTGGTCAATATATTTTATTAACCGATATTTTCATAAAAGGCAAGAAAAGGAAAAGCAAAAGAAAATTAGGGATCCCAAATAAATTGCGAATAAAGGATTGTAATTAAAGCGTGCTCGAGGATTCCGAAAATAACTTTCCAAGAAGGGCTTTAATTAAAAGGTACAGGACATAGTATTCCGTTAGTCGTGGCAACTGCACGCGAGCAGTAGTTTCTTGGTTCAGGTAAAATCGACGTGGAAACTGATTCAAAATACATCCCAGTCTACTTTGCTAGCTTTTCTCGCCAATATTTGACGAGATGTTTGTTACGTGTGGTTGGCTGTCAAACTTCGCGATTAAAGAAATCCTTTAATGGACGTAAGCCAAGTTTGTTTTTCTATGTAAACTTAAAAGAACCATATAATTTTAAAAATTCGGCGTTTATAACAGGCGCAAAATCTCGATACATTACTGTTTCCCTTGTTTTTATGGTGGATGTTACCCCAGCAAGTCTAATTCGTCAACAATCCCAAATTTCCCTTTGCCTTTTGTTTTCATGCCTATAGTGAAAAGGTAGAAACGTCGTAGAAACCAAACCGGTTGGAGTTTGTAAATACCGCTTTGGGATAAAGTAGTGAAACATTTATGGACGCGTATGTAGCGCAATGGAAGCATGCATTGTCACTTTCCCCTAAAAAATTCAAAGTTGTGCCTTCAGCAGACAATGTGGTGCTCACAGTCTCTTTCGACGTCCGAGGTTTAATACTCATCGAATCCATCGAGAACGGAAAAGCAATTAACACTGGCGTGTACTGTGAGTTACTCCGTAGCCTACGAAAGCCCATCATGAGAAAACGGCCTGGGTTGCTCACGAAGGGAGTGATTCTGCTCCACGATAACGCGCATCCACACGTCTTCAAGGTCACAAAAAGTGTAATGACCAAGTTCAAGTGGGAACACCTTGAGTATCCAACCTACAGCCTGGACATTTCGCACTCCGAATTCCATGTGTTTGGTCCGCTAAAAAACATCTCAAACGGAGGCGACGAAACTTGTAACCTCCCCCTCACTTATCGACCTTAATGACAGTAAAAATTAAACCGCGTGTACCTAGTGGAATTTTGGGAGAAGCAATCGTCAACGAAGTTAATCTGTCGGTAAAGAGGGAGGAAAGGGTTACATCTAAATGAAAGGAAAAATGCAAATGAAACTGGTGGAAATTAATTTTGAAGAGGGGTAAGGTTAATAAAGAAAGTAGATGTACGGTCGTTACGTTAACAATTAACTGGCGTTAATTAGATATCCCAGATTTGTGGAAAATTTTGGTCGCCAGTCCTATGGAGAACTACTTTAATAACTGAAAAAGAAAGCTTATTGAACATATAAATAGCACTAAATGCGTGGCAACTGAAGGTTGGCACATGTTGTGTACAAACTGAATGTTTGTCAGAAGCAGTAAATTTCGCTGCACTCTGACTTAATTTAGCTAAAGAATTAATAAAACTGAAAAATTGAAAGTTAATTTAGTGACTGAAATTAATAGTGAATTTTGTTTCTAAACACTACGAAATTCAATAAAATAAGGTTACTCTGGGGCTACCTCAACAATCATTTCAAAAGCTACTTGAAACTACGCAATTTAGAAATAAGAGATTTAACTTTGAAGTTGAATTAAATGATTCTGAACAATTAACAATAGTAAAATTTAGTACGTACCAAGCTGAGCTGCAGTCACAGGTAAGCTAAAATATGGTAACAAACCTCGCCCTCTTAATTTGTGCTTGTGTAATCTAAATATTGTAGCCAGCTATGAATACCTTAACTGAACTTTGAAATTAAAGCAGTGAAATGGAATGATATTACTTTAATTCTGGCGTATGAAATTTCAACGACACTCGGGTTCATTCCAGAAAAGGAAGGGACCCTGCTTGGTAATGCAATTGGGACAATGAGCAACAAAGGTTCACACTAAGTTGCTGTATTTTTGTGATGCAAATGGAACAGTTTGAAAAGCTGAGGTCTGTTATACAGTTCTAAAACTTTACGTGCTTTCAGTCTTCCTTGTTGGTTGATTGGAGGTTTGAAGTCGTCGATCGAGGAGGTGGCGACAATCACTTATTGCCGGCCATCGCTGTTGCAGAAGCTGGATGTTGGCATGCCTTCTTCTCGACACGGTCACCTGGCGAAACGGGCTCTTGATGTGTGCCAGATAACGTTTCCCGTCCGCGACACTGTGCCAGAAACTATCATAGCAAGTTGAGCGTAATTACATGCTGCCAAACAACGAAAGCACGGCAACACGCGGGGGCGTCACTCAATACACCTGCTCCACCGCCCTACTCCAGCCAGATTCCGCTCTGCCCGCGCTCCACGCGGCAGAGTTAACCCTACCAAAGATCCTAAACACTTTGGTTCTCCACACGACCAATCGATGTAATCGTTCGATGGCATAGTTTTCCCTAGGCAAGACCCAGCGTAAAAATACAAACAGTATTTACACCACAAATCAATTATACATCGATATATATATATATATATATATATATATATATATATATATATATATATATATATATATATATATATATACAGTATATAAAGACACCGAAATGTCACATCTTCAGGTAACAAAATATGGAAAAAAATTTATAGTACAATAGATGGAAATAGGATTGCATTTCCGGCGTTACAAACTGAAGGACACTGCGGAGGACTGGTTCCTGTCACAACCACAGGAATTTAAGGAACAGATAATCCTTCAGCTTGTAAAATAGTGGGATAGCTGCATTCAGGCCTCCCGTGATTAATTTTGAATAAAGACTGCCAATGTACCCCCAATTTTGTTTTGTACCTTTTCATTTGAACACCTGTTATATTAATAAATTCAGTATAATGAGCGCTATTTCGGTTCATTCACATTGTAAGTATCGTAAAAATTGAAAAAAAAGGAAAATAAAAAGTTTCTGCCTAGTAACTTGATCCCACGCTCTGAACTCTTACTGCTGCACCAAACGCTACCTAATAACTACGCTACAACACATGTCTTCTCCGTCTCCCGACCCGCTCTAAAACGTTATTTTCCCTAAATGCTTGGCCATATGGAGCTCCTACTTTAGTCACTTTCATATCTGGCCAAGCCCTGTAAGTACAATGAATTTGGACGAAATCGGTGATGACGAGTAGGTGCAGTCCTCTTGTCAGATGACTACACCGATGAGCCAAAACGTTACGCCCACTGCCCACCGCGAAGCGCATTACCTCCTTGTGGTTTTGCAGACACGCGAAACGGTAAGAAAAGTATATAAGCGGAGCAGAGACGAATGGGGAATCTTTCCAGCCATCATATGGTCCGGAAGTCGAGAAATCCAATGACATAAGCGACTTTGACAAAAGACAGTTCGATAATACCGAAAATGCTAAAGCTGGTCGGCTGTTAGAGTGCTGCTCTCGTGAGTATTTAAGGAAAGTGGTTGAAGGACTGTGAAACAACGGGCAAGCGACATGGTGTTGGCTTGGTCGCACTGTAAAGCAGGATAGACGGCTACCGTGGCAGATCTGACAAAATTGACAGGTATTTCGGAACACACTGTTCGGTGTACATTGTTGAATATAGCGCCCCGCAGCAGACGACCCTTATTTGTTATCGTGATTAACGAACGACATTATCAGTTACGATTACAGTGGGCAAGTGATCATCGAGAGGAAATATGTCGCCTTGTCGGATGAATCACATTTGTTGTTACACCAGACCGATGGCTGTGTTCTGAGACGTCATCCAGGCAGACAGCTGCTTGAAATACGCGTCACTCTACGGATGCAGCCGGTGGGGGCAGTGTTCCGCTGTGGGGAAAATTCACCTCGCCTTCCATGCGATCATTGATCGAAATCGAAGGCATTGCAACTGCTGTGGAGTAATCTTTATTGCAGACTACCAGCAAACCTCTATGCTTCCCCGACGGCGATAGCATTTTCCACTAGAGCAACTGCCCATATCACTAGGCTAGAATCGTGCAATACTGGATTGAGGTGCATGTTAGTGAACTTAACGTTGATTTCTTGCCCACGAAATTCACTTCACCTGAATCCTTCAGAACTCTTTTGGGACGTTACTGGGCGCCAGATTAGCACCCACAAACCACCAGCCCGTAATTTATCGGAATTGCATTATCTGTGTGTAGACAACAGTAGTGGGGTAAAAAAGGGGGCATCAGGTCATTTTGTTAGAGCAGGTTGCCTACATCAGTCAGAAGCAAACGTATTGTTCTGCTTCATGTCAGCACTTAACCTATTGTTCTGTTTTGATTGAGAGGTCCTTAACCTACTATTCTGCTAAGTGGATTGTGAACCCTTGGGGGTTGATTTATGACCCCCTGGGCATAATCTGTCCTTCTGAGAAACCCTCACACTCTTTCCCCTCCCCTTCTACTCCTGTGTACTCTCTAGAAACCTCCAAACCTCCCACAGCCTCCCTGCTGTTACAAGCACACTTTCAGGCCTGAGTTATTCGAATGGGCCCTTCCCGATCTATCAGTTTGATTGACTAATTAATTAAATCGATCAATTAACACTTCACACTCTGGTAAATCCCCAAGCCTCCCTCCCGTCCCCACCTGTAAACTTGCGGGTCTTTGCTGGAGAGGAAGGCTCTCATCATATGAAATTCAATTACATAGCAAAGGATGTACTGTTTATTTATAAAATTCAATTTGCTGAGCGTGGATCTCTCTTGTCCATCATACTTTGCTGTACTGGAATATGCAGATGTTATAAAATTCATCGAAAAGAAGTAATACAATCGATCGCTTTTTTTGTTCCGATCATGCAAGGAATACCCTCAACATAACCCACCATACGTAATTATGATGTTAAAAATCTTTTGCTCCAGCTGCAGGACGTTGTGCACCCACACCCTGACTGCTTCACCGGGCCATCTGCTTCACGCATTCCTGCACTATGCCCCCTTGGGCCTCGCAACGGCTGTCAGCTGCCGTGGTAATCTCCCAAACGAAAGCTTCAGGTGACGGCAACACTTTCATACTGATAACTGAGAAATTCCTGTAGAAACACAAGCTCTCCCTCTCTCAAGTGGATGCTTCCTGTTTGTGTGAACCAACGTATACAAACACACACAGACCAATATGTTCCTTCATCCCACCTCCTTTGAATCTCCCTCCCCTGCCTCCTCTAATCTCATGCAGACCTGACATTGGTAGTCAGTGTATCCCTTTGTTCTTGCACTTTCACTGCTATGAAAACATGTAGAGGACGCAAAAAGGACATTTGAGGAGATGTAGATAGCGTCTATTATGTGCCACACTAAACCCACCCTTGTCCGGAACAATGTAGTGGATACCTGGTAAACCCCCACCTTCCCAGCTGTGGATGTTTTGTAAATGTTCCCTCACTCTATATGACTGACTGACTAATTAATTAAGTAGATACCGAGCGAGGTGGCGCAGTGTCTAGCACATTGAACTCGCATTCGGGAGGACGACGGTTCAATCCCGCGTCCGGCCATCCTGATTTAGGTTTTCCGTTATTTCTCTAAGTCGCTTCAGGCAAATGCTGAGATGGTTCCTTTGAAAGGACACGGCCGACTTCCTTCCCCATTATTCCCTAATCCAGTGAGACTGATGACCTCGCTGTTTGGTCTCTTCCACAAAAACAACCAACCAATTAAATAGATATCCTTTGTGTGTGGGTACTTTTCTCCATACATCCTATTGGTGGTTACTGGAACTAGTATATTTGATGGTATTCGATCCCACAACTGCCAAGTTTCCAAAGCCTACTCATTCTTTTTTTTTCCTGTCCCTCCTATTGGTGGATAGTGGCACAATTAGATCATATGGCAGGAAGTCCATTACGTCGGAGGAAGCTGAAAATTCCAATTTTCAGCTCAGTTGTGTGCTAAGTCCTTAAGCAATTTGTGGGAGGGGTTGGACAAATGGGTGGTCGAAATAAAACTATCGGAAATAATAAATTGATCAGTCGGAATCTGACGTTGCGACTGGGCTTTTAAAGCACTATAAAATTCTTAATTTGGTTCTCTCTGCTACATTCAGAAGGAGGAGGAGGAAATGCCTACTGTGTGACAGAATTGAGACACCAACAACAAATATATTTGCAAGACAGAATCCACTGCGTTGTACTGAGAAGCACTAAATATGACACACTTAAACTACAATCCATTCCACAGTAGTAGTTGTCATGGCTAGATGTCAGACATCGCTGAAACACTTGCACATCCTGTGCACTCAAGTTCCGATGTCCACACGCTGTAGCTAATCCCCCCATACACTGCCAGCGCTTATGCTCAGAGGTCGCAAAAAACTGCCACCGCAACTGCAGCCGCAGTCATGGACGCATGTGTATGCCAGAGTGCACCACCCCTGGCCATGGAGGGCATCTGGGAATGATTGGAGTAGTACGAATTTGGATGTTATCAACAAATCCAGTGCCAACACTTGGCAGTGATCTATACTAAATTTCTGTAGTTTCCATGGAGAATACATGCAACAGACGCATTGCCGAGGTGGCCTAACACATACAGAGTATTAGTTCACTATTCAGCTATCCAGGGGACGCCGCTGCCACGACTAACCACTGCAGCTGTGGGCATGAAATGACTAGCCAGCCGGCTGGAACTTTTCTTTGTATCTACCGCTTGCGAGGGCCTTAAGCCAGTAATGTACAATCCTTCCAGCCAAAGGCTACCTCCACCATACGCCCCATACACTGAACGGTGTTGTCCTAGGAAACCTGCCACAAACTTATCACCGCAATTACAGCTAAATATTATGATTGTAGTCCCAATCTGCTGACATTCAACAATGAGTGGATTATCGTAAATACCTCCTCCTGATAGCTGTGGCTCTGGTAATATAATTATCTATATCCCACTTATGATTGGACATAAGTTTGTACATAAAATCCTTCATCACCATTACGGCTATTGGTGCCCTGAAATCGCTTTCTCCCACAAAAAGTCCATTCCCCTTGTACGACAGGACATAGCAATTTTCCTTGCACATGTCAGAACAATGACAACAATAACTTTACACCACAACAAAAATTTTATAAGCCTACCGATCACAGGAAATCTATCACACATCCCCTACTAAGTATAATACTTCGTCAATAACTGAATGCTAGTTGCACCAAACAATACTGAGCGAAAATCCGCAGTGGATGGACATGCCTCATTTGTTTCTCTTGTGAGTGGTACCAGTGTCTCTTAGGAAGAGAGAGTTAATCATCTTATAAGGGACAAGATGTTAAAAACACGATCGCAGCAACCATGTTACTGTCACACAGCATAAAAAGTAGTCTTGGTTCTACAGGTACACACAAGTATCGCTAATGATACCCATGTTAAAAACTATACATGCTTTATAGATAGACGTATGGTATTACGTATCAATTATGCGGTCTTCCACACAAATACTGCGACATTGAATATAGACGGTGATCGCGAGGTGTGTATTAACAGACCGAAAATGCGGGTGCACGTTGCCAGCGGTGGAAGTTCGTAATAAAATCACCATTATCACGAATTTAGAAAGTGATTCCGCTAAGGAATGTGGTATTAAGCCAATATTTGCAACTCCCTCTTGCCGTTGCTAGATATTTCTCATGCTAACAAACAATATTTGTAATGCATTCCGTATCGATACCGTGTAGACAATGTAACAGAGGTTCTGCAATTATATCCACAGTGTTACAAGCGAGGGGATATGATGGTTGATTGAGAATGATCACATACACTAGATGGTACGCTGTATGTGCAATCAATTAAAAAATGCAGTGCTAAACTGAGGTCGTAACAACTGTACAAAATCCTATGACCAGTACACTGGCTTTCCAGATCTATGATCTATAGCATTACGTTTTCTGGTAGAAATAGTCTGCGATTTGGAATCAAGTCTCTCCATTCAGCTGTATACGTGCTCTGGATCCTAGGGACATGTCTTTTAATGGTTACAACCGCTGGTGAATCGTATTCATGGGCCTATCATATCTCGAGATGAGTGAACTTTTTCGAACATATCTGCTAAGCATCCTATACAGCAAAACTGCAGCATGATTTTAGACAGTCGCTCAGCATCTTGTAACTGTTCTCAGTCTCTTCCCTGCCCTCCCTGCAGCTTTGTCCATGTGATTGTTCCATTTCAAACTGCAACTGAGCTGGAGTTAGAGAGCACTATTTCTAAGACCTTCCTAAACGACATACAGGTACTGCAGTCCAAAGGAGATCTGCATCCCTCAGGTACATTCATATCTGTCATACAAACGTTCTCTCTGTCCTCATTATTTTGGCTCATTGAACAGAAAAAACTACCAACTACATAAACTCTGCTAATGTCACCTGGTAGAGAACTTGATAGGATATTACTGCAACTCTCTCTTCCTATGTACCGAAAGCAAATACCGTCTTCTTGCTGAAATTGAGCACACATGCGATCCTATTAAATATACAGGCATTTGCCCACTGGAGCAGGTCGCTACTGATCACAGTTGCTTGAACAGTAAAGTATCGTCGCCGATACTGTACGAGGACCATATCACATAGACTATCAATAACAAGAGAGGATCCCTGTGCTATTTGTTAATAAGCAGTTTGATACATTGTTTGTCTGCTTTAACATATCCGAGCAGTGTTATGATTGCAGCTTTGCATACCATCATACGTTTTGTTTTTCCACCACAACTTCGAGGTGTGTGCCACGTGCTAAACTTACACTCCTGGAAATGGAAAAAAGAACACATTGACACCGGTGTGTCAGACCCACCATACTTGCTCCGGACACTGCGAGAGGGCTGTACAAGCAATGATCACACGCACGGCACAGCGGACACACCAGGAACCGCGCTGTTGGCCGTCGAATGGCGCTAGCTGCGCAGCATTTGTGCACCGCCGCCGTCAGTGTCAGCCAGTTTGCCGTGGCATACGGAGCTCCATCACAGTCTTTAACACTGGTAGCATGCCGCGACATCGTGGACGTGAACCGTATGTGCAGCTGACGGACTTTGAGCGAGGGCGTATAGTGGGCATGCGGGAGGCTGGGTGGACGTACCGCCGAATTGCTCAACACGTGGGGCGTGAGGTCTCCACAGTACATCGATGTTGTCGCCAGTGGTCGGCGGAAGGTGCACGTGCCCGTCGACCTGGGACCGGACCGCAGCGACGCACGGATGCACGCCAAGACCGTAGGATCCTACGCAGTGCCGTAGGGGACCGCACCGCCACTTCCCAGCAAATTAGGGACACTGTTGCTCCTGGGGTATCGGCGAGGACCATTCGCAACCGTCTCCATGAAGCTGGGCTACGGTCCCGCACACCGTTAGGCCGTCTTCCGCTCACGCCCCAACATCGTGCAGCCCGCCTCCAGTGGTGTCGCGACAGGCGTGAATGGAGGGACGAATGGAGACGTGTCGTCTTCAGCGATGAGAGTCGCTTCTGCCTTGGTGCCAATGATGGTCGTATGCGTGTTTGGCGCCGTGCAGGTGAGGGCCACAATCAGGACTGCATACGCCGAGGCACACAGGGCCAACACCCGGCATCATGGTGTGGGGAGCGATCTCCTACACTAGCCGTACACCTCTGGTGATCGTCGAGGGGACACTGAATAGTGAACGGTACATCCATCTACGATCGTCTCCATGGGAGAATAGCAGCCTGCATTGCTGCGAAAGGTGGATATACACTGTACTAGTGCCGACATTGTGCATGCTCTGTTGCTTGTGTCTATGTGCCTGTGGTTCTGTCAGTGTGATCATGTGATGTATCTGACCCCAGGAATGTGTCAATAAAGTTTCCCCTTCCTGGGACAATGAATTCCCGGTGTTCTTATTTCAATTTCCAGGAGTGTACATTAACATGTTTCGATCCACAGAAAGCTCGACAGCGCATGGTGTATACTGTGCTGCTCCCATGAAACTCAGGATGGTTGAAATGAAAGACAGACGTGGTGTTTCTTGTTGAAAAAAATGTGGAAGACCTCACAGCATATGGAAACTGGAAGAGTTTGCAACACTATTGAGCATTTCCAAACAGTCACCCAAAGGAGATGACCTTTACATTTAATCTCATCTCTCACAATGATGGCGTAGCAGATGTCTAGATGTTCTGTTTCGAAAACACCAAGAGCATTGATTCCGTATATTGCACCCATATACAGACTCACCGTTTCAGTTCTGTCTATCCCCAGGAAGTTGTTGCTCCCATTGAGACTCCCTCTATCTCAAACAAGTAGCATCAGTCAATCATTATGTTGTAATTAACAATGCACAAGGGGATAGATGGAATGGAAAAGACACCGCCAATATAAGACAGTTTACTGTAATAAGCACCACAGTTGATAGTGCGATCCATGTGGTCTGAGGCATCTTGTCACGGTTCGCGCTGCTCCCCCTGTCGGATGTTCGAGTCCTCCCTTGGGCATGGGTGTGTGTGTTGTCCTTAGGGTAAGTTAGTTTAAGTTAGATTAAGTAGTGCATAAGCCTAGGGACCGATTACCACAGCAGTTTGGTCCCATAGTCCTTACCACAAATTTCCAAATTTCCTTGAAAGTGCGATCAGTTTGAGTAGTTTACCAGTTTTTCCACAATTTCAACACCGACCAATGACATGTCAGCATCTTTCCAGTTTCTGTATCATCACTAAACCACTCCTCCACTGTTTTGCATTGCGAATGTAGATAGATGACTGCACAGTACATCCATTCATGGTTAATTCTTGAACATATACACCGAAGTATACAAGGGAGCGTCCTATACCGATTCAGTTCGGTTATCTACGTATTTCTAGCACTTCGTTCATAGTGCATAATTTACGATTATGACTCCCCATCCTTCCCTACGTGAGTGGGAGTCACAGAGTATTCTAATATTCTTGGGATAAGGCTGGTGATTGACAGATCTCTCCACATTGTCTTCGACCAACCATCCCTACAACACTATCACCAATTTAATTTGCAGCGGACCAGAAGTAGGAGGGTACTATACCCAATACATTCCCCATCTCATGAAGGAACAGAGCGAGCTGAATGCATAACTGCTGTTCAGCAAAGACTTTTCCACACCAGGCTGCCTCATGGCACTCATACAAGTGTGCAAGATCTCTCCAGATGCACGCTTGTCGAGGTTAGCACCACTTATTGGTGTGCAGTAGATATGAGAGTACTGTGATGATATAACAAACAGCTAAGAACAAACATGTGGATTACTCATGATGGAGCTCCAGATGGATGGAGTTCCGAACATTTTACGTAAATCAACTGTGCTACCATTTCTAAAGTATTATTCTAGTGTCTGGGTCGGTACAAAGAAGCTATCGGCAAGAGAGGAACGATAATAGAACAAAAACACATGCACTCCTGAGATTACACCATTCTGCACTTAAACATACGATAATATTAAATCTACGTGATTTCTGAAATATTAGTCATGCAGAGTGCAATCGTTTTAATACTCTTATGGAGAACATATATGTCCAACATCTTACACACATCCACCCTGCAAGTTTTCTAGCCCACTCACTATGGTGACAAACTTTAAGGTGATAAAACTATTTCCTTCCATACCAAAGAAAATCATAGATCCTTTGTGATGCACGCACAATATAGCTTTCTGGAGGTGTATAGCACCCACTGTTCAAATCTGATTATGGTTCAGAGATTAATATGCTCGCATCAGTCGTATGAACTGATCGCCAGCAACGGAAAATGCCTCTTACAAGGAAACAGACAAACGCATAGTAGCAGTGTTTGACATGTGAAATTACATGCTGTGCTGCACTAACTCCATAAAGAGGACAACTGTCAAGAAATGTCTACATAGGGTGTGCAGTACCTCACAAACACCTGTCACTAACTTAGAATCACTGCAGTTATGAAACTGAAGACTCGATTTATCCCCAAACTGAGGCAGAGAAATGGAGAACTTCACATACATCTTTGTTTGTCTAGAGGAGGGGGTTGAAACAGGTTTTCCACTGATGGACATGACTCATCACACATGCAATGGAAATCATCTCCTGACTGGTATGGAGACGTTTGCTGTTAATAATTGCAGGTAGATAGCACTCTAAGTCACACACACAACATTGTATAAGAGTCGATCACAAGTTATACCACACAACTGATGCAACCTGAGAGAACAACGTAAAAAATGGTGAAATGCGTGATAAATTACCTGCAACAAAATCTCCCTCTCTTTAGAATGCATAATCAGTTTACCATTAAATCATATCTCATTAAAACTCCTCTCAGCGATCACTCCATCTACATTCTATCATCCTTTAATGCGATCCATCCTGTAGTTGTATAGTGCACTCCCCCAGCGGGTAATACAATGCTTTTTAGCTAAGGCCATTTTATAAAAATCTATAAGATGGTTTCTAATAAATTTGGGGTCACACCTGGGCTTGAGAACCGACACATACAGATTTATTTCTATACATTTGGTGGCCATCCACATCAAACATTCTATTCTAGCCGTCTTATTGTTGTCAATGAAAAAAATGATTGTTTCCCCTGGTTTCCGGTCCTTCCATGTCAACATTTTCTCGTTTCCCTGTTTCCCTCTTGCTGTCACATACTCGTTCCCATGCACAAGAATTTTCCTGTACCAAGCAGAAGACATGCAAGTGCTCCCTCATTTCACAGCATTTTGGCGTATTTTCCCTTAATTTATACATATTTTCCGTCGATTTTTGTAATTTTATCGATTTTATGTCACTTATGCCAATGCAATCGCAACATCACTTCACACCACATATTCTAAAACTGGTTGTAAATGTAGTACAGCTGACAACTACTAGCGAAAATGCACTGTTTTCGTGGTAGGACGGTATAGTATAGTACTGTACTCAAATGCATCCAGTCACTTCCAACCACGTATTGTCAAGTTGCAGTGTATTTGCTCTGTTTTCTGTGTGTGTGTTTCTGTGTGTGTGTGTCATAGATGGCTACCATGGCCAAGAGTAGACCCAAATTAATGTTCGAGTGTGGATTAGCCACACATGATATCTGGAGTGATGTTCGTATGTGGATCCACAATAAGCCACGCCCAGGACAGCCAATGGATTGAAACATGTTGATGTTTCCTTGCATGGATCTCATTCTCAATCAACTATCACCGTACCTCACTTATAACTCCGTGGATATATTACAGAACCTCTGTTACACTGTCTACATGGTATCGATATGGAATGCATTACAAATATTGTTTGTTAGCATGAGAAGTATCTAACAACGGCTAGAGGGAGTTGTAAATATCGGCTTAATACCACATTCCTTAGCCAAATCAGTTTCTAAATTCGTGATAAGGGTGATTTTGTTACGGGCTTACACCGCTGGCCACGTGCAACCGCATTTTCGGTCTGTTAATACACACCTCGTGATCACCGTCTGTATTCAATGTCGCAGTATTTGTGTGGAAGACCGCATCATTCGTACGTAATACTATACCTCAATTTATAAAGCATGTATAGTTTTTAACATGGATATCGTTAGAGATACTTGTGTGTACCTGTAGAACCAAGACCGCATTTTATGCAGTGTGACAGTAACACGATTGCTGCGATAGTGTTTTTACATCTCATCGCTTATAAGATGATTACATCTCTCTTCCAAAGAGACACTGGTAAAACTCATGAGAAAAACAAATGAGGCATGTCCATCGATTGCGGATTTTCGTTCAATATTGTTTGGTGCAACTAGCATTCAGTTATTGACGAAATAATGTACTTGGTAGAGAGTGTGTTATACATTCTCTATGATCATCAGGCTTACGCTATATGATCAAAAGTATCCGGACATCCCCAAAAACATACGTTTTTCATATTAGGTGCATTGCGCTGCTACCTACTACCAGGTACTCCATATCAGCGACCTCAGTATTCTTTAGACGCCGTGAGAGAGCAAAATGGGGCCCTCTGCGGAACTCGCGGACTTCGAACGTGGTCAGGTGATTCGGCGTCACTTGTATCACACGTCTGTACGCGAGATTTCCACACTCCTAATCATCCCTAGGTCCACTGCTTCCGATGTGATAGTGAAGTGGAAATGTGAAGGGACACGTACAGCACCAAAGCATACAGGCCGACCTCGTCTGTTCATTGAGTATTTCATGAAATTGCAGCCAAATAGCCATATACAGTTACTTTGCTTAACATTTTACATTTACGTTTTACATTTTTGCATATTCATTTATCGATTTCACTCTTTTACTGCACAGTTCTATGTGATACCGTTCACAGGCTTCGTTACACAGTTCACGTACACATGTTGTGGTTGGCTCGTGATAATTTTTGTTTTTGCAGATTAGATGATGAAAGCCGTGAATAGAAAGTCTAGTTACGACATGTCGCTGTTCGAAGTTTGTTGCTGTCCATGAGCGGTTCGTCATTGATTCGGTGCCATAGAACTCTGGCCATATTTTTTCTCGTTTGTCCTCCACGATCTTCAGTTGCTTTCTGGAAGCCCTGGTGTGTGGCATCATATATCGAAGTCTGATGTCTTCAATTAGGAATGTCTCTCTCGCTAGCAGGTATACTAGTCTAGATCTTGTTATCTTTGAGAGACCTAGTTCCCCTTTTGGATAGGTCGATTTCACCTTTTCTAGTGTTTCTAGATTTTTTTCTGTCAGGTGATCCCATATAACCTCCATCCCATAGGACAGGATTAACAAGATTTTTGTGTTATTTCATGGCTGTTTCTAGACTGAGCAGACGGATGTTTTTGATGTCCTGTATTGCTATTATTGCTTGGGCTGCACGTTCTGTTGTATGTTTTGTAAAGCATTTGGCTGTTGGTTGCAATGTCACTCCTAGGTATTTAAAGTCTGGTGAGATTTTTATTTTTTGTCCTCTGGTGTTGATTTCCGCATTCTTGGGTGTTTTGCCTGGTGTGGTGTGTTGGGGCTTATGGGCGCTCAACATCGGGGTCATCAGCGCCCTGTTTTGCCTCCTTTTCTGAAAATTGCCATTTCTGTCTTTGTTATGTTTATGTGTAGTTTGTGTTCACTGCACCATCTGTCTATTTTCTCAATGATTCTCTGCAGCTTCTGTATATCTGTTGAACCTACGGCTATGTCGTCAGCGTATGCATATACGTACACATCTTCTTCATTTTCTCCAATTCGGAGTACTTCTTCAGTGGCAAGAATGTACAGCAAAGGGCCTATTGGGTCACCCTGTAAGACTCCGTTCGATTGCAATATGGGGTTCGAAAAAGAGAGGTTGTCTGATATTGTGATTACATTATATTCGAGGATTGACTTGATTATTCTTGCCATGCGCTATCTTCTCCCATTGTGTTTTCCAGTTTTTGGACTCTGAGATCTCTTTCCAAAGGCTTTGGTAAAGTCTATGAACACTGTGTAGAACATTTGTTTATTTTGTAGCGCTTCGTCGATGTTGTTTAGAAGAAGCCTGACTGCCGTAAGTGCTGATCTTCCAGATCTGAAACCCATTTGTCGCTCTGGGAGATGACTGTCCACAGAGGCTTGGATTTTTTGTGTTATTATCTTTGAAAACATCTTGAATTGAATATTTTCCAGGGCTATGCCTCTGTACTTGTTTGGGTCCATTGGGTCTCCTCTACCTTTGTAGAGAACGTCTGTTCATTGAAAGAGACCGCTGACAGTTGAAGAGGGTTGTAATGTGTAATAGGCAGACATCTATCCAGATTATCACACAGGAATTCCAAACTGCTTCAGGATCCATTGCAAGTAATATGACAGTTAGGCGGGAGGTGAGAAATTTTGGATTTCATGTTCGAGTGGTTGCTCATAAGCCACACACCATGCCAGTAAATGCCAAACGACGCCTCACTTGGTGTAAGGAGTGTAAACATTGGACGATTGAACAGTTGGAAAACGTTGTGTGGAGTGACGAATCACGGTACACAATGTGGCCATTCGATGGCAGCTTGTGGGTATGGAGAATGCCCGGTGAAGGTCATCTGCCAGTGTGTGTAGTACCAACAGTAAAATTTGGAACCGGTGGTGTTATGGTGTGGTCGTGTTTTTCATGGAGGGGCCTTGCACCCCTTGTTGTTTTGCGTGTCACAGCACAGGCCTAAATTGATGTTTTAAGCACATTCTTGCTTCCCACTCTAGAAGAGCAATTGGGGATGACGATTGCATCTTTCAACACGATTGAGCACCTATTCATAATGCATGGCCTGTGGCGGAGTGGTTGCACAACAGTAACATCCCTGTAATGACTGGCCTGCACAGAGTCCTTAACTGAATGCTATAGACAACCTTGCGATGTTTTGGAACGCCGACTTCGTGCCAGGCCTCACCGACCGACATCGATACCTCTCCTCAGTGCAGCTCTCCGTGAAGAATGGGCTGCCATTCCGCAAGAAGCCTTCCAGCACTTGATTGAACGTATACCTGCGAGAGTGGTAGCTGTCATCAAGGCTAAGGGTGAGCCAACAACATATTGAATCCCAGCATTACCGATGGAAGGTGCCACGAACTTGTAAGTCATTTGCAGCTAGGTGTCTGGGTGGTTTTGATCACATAGTGTATAAAGTTTGTGTTGAGGTATAAAGTTATTGTTGTCATTGTTCCCACATGTGCAAAGAAAATGTTATGTCCTGTCCTAAGGAGGGAGTGAAACTGATATGGGAGATTGTGATTTCAGGGCACCAATAGCTGTAAGGGTGATGAAGGATTTTATTTACAACAATATGTCCTGTCATAAGAGGGCTGAATGTAGTGAAGAGAACGAAGTTGGGCATTCTACAGTGTTTTAAAAACCTAACCGCAACACCAAATTCCCGATAGACGAATTTATTGTTTCCGATAGTTGTATTTGGCGCACGCATCTGTACAGCCCCTCCTGCAAATCGTTAAGACCACAGCATGCAACTGAGCTGAAATCTGAAATTTTCATATCATAGACTTCCTAAAAAAACGACCTAACTGTGTCAGTATCCACCATTAAGAAGGGCAGAAAAGAAATATTCAGTAGGGTTTGGAAACTGGGCAGTTTTGGGATTGAATCACACCAAATATACCACTTCTAGAACCTACCAATAAGATGCAAGGAAAAAACTGGTCGCACAAAAAGGGTATTGCTTTAATTAATTAGTCAATTAGTCAATCAGTCTGATACAGTGAGGGAATATTAACAAGACATGCTGGGAGTTAGGGGGTTTACTAGGTATCCACTACTTTGTTCAGGACAAAGGTGGGGTTCATGTGTCACATTATAGATGCTGCCTCCTTCTTCTTGAATGTTTTTGTTGTATCCACTACAGGCTTCCATAGCAGTGGAAGTGTGAGAACAAAGGGATGTACTGACTACCAGTCCAAGGTCTGCATGAGGTTCGAGGAGGCAGGGTAGGGGGATGAAAGGCAAGAGGAATAGGGGAGGACATCTTGGTCTGTGTGTGTTTACATACATTTGTTCACACAAACAGGAAGCACCCTCTTAAGAGAGGAAGAGCAATTGTTTCGACAGGAATTTATCAGGTATCAATATCAAAGTGCTGCCGCCACCTGAAGCTTTTGTTCGAGTATTACCACGGCAAGTGACAGTGGTCGTGGGGCCCAAGGGCGCATAGTGCAGGAATACATGAAGCAGCTGGCCCAGGGAGGCAGTTAGTGTGTGTGATAGCAATGCGCTGTGGTCAGTGTGAAAGGTTCTTAACTCTACAATTACGTGTGGTGAGTTATATTAAGGGTATTCCATGCATTATCGGGATAAAAAAGGCGATCGATTTAATTACTTCTTTTCGATGTAATTTACAGGGCCAACATCTTCCAATACAGCCGAGTGAGCAAGAAAGATCCAACCCCTGCAAATTGAATATTTATAAATAAACAGTATATCCTTTGTTATGTAATTGCATTTCGTATCGTGAGATCCTTCCTCTCCAGCCCAGACCTACCAATATCCAGGTGGGGGGAGGGTATGAAGGCTGGGGAATTTACCAGAGGGGGAAGGGTTAATAATTGATCGATTTAATTAATTAGAGAATCAAATTGATAGAATGGGAAGGGATGCAGCCTTGAAGTGTGCTCGTTTTGGGGAGGGGAAGGTAGTTTGGAGGCTTCCAGAGGGGAGGGCAGGAGGCAGAGGAGGGTCAGAGGGAGAGGTGGGGGTTTCTCAGAAACACAGATTATCCCCAAGGGGTCATATCAACCCCAGGGGGTCATAATCCACTTAGCAGAACAATGGGTTGAGAACCTGTCAATCAAAAGAGAACAATAGATCGAGAGCTGACATCGAGCAGAAAATGTATTTGGACCTGAATGTTTGCTTGCTGCTGGTGTAGGCGACAAGCACAAACAAAGTATCCTAATACCCCCTTTAACCCACTACTGATATCTGGTGCAATATGTAGCCAGAAACCTATCAAGGAAATGTCGAATCCATGCCTCGCATGATCTCTGCTGTATTGCGTTCCAAACGTGGTCCAACATGTTACTAACCGGCTAGTCCTAATGTTTTGGCGTATCAGTGTATACAAAATTTCCAGAAATGAAAGACAACTTTGCTATATCGAATTTCATACATTTATTTCTACCAGTTTCGGTTCTAAACCACTGCCCAGGGACTATACAAACAGAAAATAGAATAACACACGTTACTATAGAAATATACAAAATCCACAGACGTCAGACACTGAGAAATCTTATTAGAGGATAATCGAGAAAGCACTTACAATAAAAGAACAATACGACCTCTACATGGTATTCAAAATGCCACAGGTGAATGACATACTAGAGTGGTTATAAGACATAGCAAACGCTCGCAGTGTGGCCCAGTCATCTGAGGCAGACAGACTGAGCGTCAAAATTGCTTGTAACAACAAATGTCAAAGATATTGAAAGTTACAATAAAACAAGTGCACAAATTTGCACATTGTCCTAATGTGCACACGTATGGGTTTGAGTAATGTATGGTTGCTTTGTACCTATTACTCCTTAAGAAATTTTATTCGGTTGACTTTGAAATGTTCCTGTTGTTACATTTTTTTAGATATTGAGTCATATACAGTAAACACGATTCTGTATGATATGTCATGCTCTTTATTTTATGTGCATTATTTAATCCTCATTTTTGTACTTAATACATTTTGATCTGATATCACTAATATTCTGATAAAACTCTAATGTGAATTTTATTTACGATTCTTTCGTAAGAAGTTAATTTCGTATGCTATATATGTTTGCCACAATGATCGGTCGTGAATCATGATTAATTGGTTGAACTGTTTCAATTGTTTGACTGTAACTTTGATTATCTTTGACATATTTTGTTCGTACTACAAACTTTGACGGTCAGTTATCTGCCTCGGCTGAGTGAGCCATATTGTGAGCGTTTGGTATGTGTTCGTACTTAAACTGTCGTGTGGGATCCTCCTGTGGCATCTTGTATGACTTGTAGAAGTCGTATTGTTTTTTCTGTTTAAGCACTTTTTAGATTATCTTGTGATAGAATTTCTCAATGTTTGACGACTGCGGATATTGTATATCTCGTTAATAACATGTATTTTTCTACTTTCTGTTGGCGTAGTTCCTGGACGTTGGTTTAGAACCAAAACCGGTAGGAACAAATGTATGAAATTCAGTACAGGAAAAATATCATGCCTTTCTTTAAATAGATACATGCTGTCGAGTGTCGCCTACGAAAAAGATTTGTATACAAAATTGTTACTACAAAAGACCACCAGGGAACGCGTATCCGTACGGTGTTATTTGTAAATTAATTCCGTAATAATGGATATGTCAGAAACGCATTGTTGCAGATGAGACAGTGCTTAACATTCCTAAACTCAAATTTACAACAACAACGGACAATTCAAACATGTTACAAATCTGATCTGGGTCAGATGAAGTATCGGCAACACCTAATAACCACAGCTGTAAGTAACACCCCCTTATCCTTCCAGGTACGTATACCACGGTCAGAGCAAGCCACAATAAGATATTACACTAATTTTGGGGACTCAACCAATGGAGGAGGAAGATGGGGCTAGACCTGAGGGTGCGGAGTATTTTTAATATTTTTACATCTAGAGCTACGTGATTACTGTGCTATTCACAATAAATTGCCTGGCAGGGGTTCAATGAACCACCCTCAAGCTGTCTCTCTACCATTCCACTCTCTAAATGCGCACGGGAAAAACGAGCATTTAAATTTTTCTGTGCGAGCCCTGATTTCTCTTATTTTATTGTGATGATCATTCCTCCCTATGTGGGTGGGTGCCAACAGAACGTTTTCGCAATCGGAGGAGAAAACTGGTGATTCAAATCTCATGAGAAGATCCCGTCGCAACGAAAAAAGCCTTTGTTTTAATGATTACCACTCCAACTCACGTATCATGTCTGTGGCACTATCTCCCCTATTTAGTGATAATACAAAACTACTGTCCTTTTTTGAACTTTTTCAATATCATCCGTCAGTCCCACCTGATACGTATCCCACACCGCACAGCAATACTCCAGAATAGGGGGGACAAGTGTAGTGTAAGCAATCTCTTTAGTAGATCTATTAGATCTATTGCACCTTCTAAGTGTTCTGGCAATTAATCGCAGTCTCTGGTTTGCTCTACCCACAACATTATCTATGTGATCTTTCCAATTTAGGTTATTTGTAATTGTAATCTCTAAGTATTAAGTTGAATTATAGCCTTCAGATGTGTGTGACTTATCACGTAATCGAAATTTAGCGGATTTCTTTTAGTACTCATGTGAATAACTTCACACTTTTCTTTATTCAGGGTCAATTACCACTTTTCACACCACACAGATACCTTATCTAAATCATTTTGGAATTCGTTTTGGTCATCTGATGACTTGTAAGACGGTAAACGACAGCATCATCTGCAAATAACCTAAGAGGGCTACTTAGATTGTCTCCTATGTCGTTAATATAGATCAGGAAGAATAGAGGGCCTGTAACACTTCATTGGGAAACGCTGGATATTACTTCTGTTTTACTCGATGACTTTCAGTCTCTTACTACTCTCATTTCTGACAGGAAATCATGAATCCAGTCACACAACTTACGCCGATATTCCATAGACACACAATTTGGTGAGAAGACGCTTGTGAAGAACGGTGGCGAAAGGCTTCTGAAAATATAAAAATATGGAGTCAATTTGACATCCCCTGTCGATAGAACTAACTACTTCATGAGTATAAAGAGCTAGTTCTGTTGCGCAAGAACGATATTTTCTGAATCCGTGCTATGTGTCAGTAAATAGTTTTCTTCGAGGTACTTCGTATTGTTGGAATACGGTATATGTTCCAAAATCCTACTGAAAATCGACGTTAATGATGTGGGCCTCTAATTCAACGGATTACTACTATTTCCCTTTTTGGGTATTGGTGTGACTTCAGCAACTTTCCAGTCTTTAGGTACGGAACTTTCTGTGAGCGAGCGATTGTATATAATTGCCTAATATGGAGCTATTGCATCTGCATACTCTGAAAGGAATCTGACTTGTATACCATCTGGACCGGAAGCCTTGCATTTATTAAGTGATTTAAGCTGCTTTGCTACACCGAAGATATCTACTTCTATGTTTCTATCTTCGCAGTTGTACTTGATTTCGGGAATATTTACTTCGTCTTCTTTGGTGAAGGAGTTTCGGAAAACCGTGTTTAATAATTCTTCTTTGGTGGCACTGTCATCAGTGACTTCACCGTTGTTATCGTGCAGTGAAGGTATCTATTGCGTCTTGCCACTGGTGTGCTTTATATAAAGACTAGAATCTCTTTGGGTTTTCTGCCAGATTCCGAGACAGAGTTTCGTTGTGGAAATTATTAAAACCATCTCGCATTGAACCACGCGCTATATTTCGAATATTTGCAAAACGTTGCCAAATTTCGGCCTTTTCGTTCGTTTAAATTTGGCATGCTTTTTTTCGTTGCTTCTGCAACAGCGATCCGGCCGTTTTGTGTACCATGGGGGATCAGTACCATCACTTATAAATTTATGTGATATATGTCTCTCAATTGCCGTCGGTACTATCTCATTGAAATCATTCGACATCTTTTCTACGCTTACGTGGTCAGATCGGAAGGAGGGCAGACTGTCTCTTAAAAAGGCGTTAAGAGCATTTTTATCAGCTTTTTAAAATAGATATATTTTGCGTTTCTTTTTGACGGTTGTAGGAGTTACGGTTTTCAGCCTAGCAGCTACTGCCTTGTGGTCGCTAATCCCTGTATTCGTCACGATAATCACTATTTGTCCAGGATTATTTGTTGCTAAGAGGTCAAGTATGATTTCACAACCATTTACGCTTCGAGTAGGCTAATGAACTAATTGTTCAAAACAATTTTCTGAGAAAGCATTCAGTGCAGTTTCGGACGACGTTTTATGCCTGCCGTATGCCTGCCGCCGGCTTTAAACGTGTAATTTTTCGAGCATATCGAGGGTAGATTGAAAGCACCACCGGCTATAATTGTATGAGTGGGGTACCTATTTGTAAAGAGAAGTTTTCTTTGAATTTTTCAGCAACTATATCTTCTGAGTCGGGGGTTGGTAAAAACTCCAATTAATAGTTTAGTCCGATTGTCAAGTATAACCTCTACCCATACTATTTCGCAGGAACTATCTACATCAATTTCACTACAAGGCAAACTACTTCTGACAGCAATAAATACTCCACTACCAACTGTATTTAATCTATCCTTTCTGAACACTGTTAGCTCGTTTGAAAAAATTTGGAATGAACTTATTTCCGGCTTTAGCCAGCTTTCTGTACGTATAACTATTTGTGCTTCAATGCTTTCTGTTAGGGCATGGAGCTCTTGTTCTTTCCCAACACAAATACGACAATTTACAACAATACTACCGATCGTTTCTACGACTATCCTACTGTGTTTTACCTGCCCTCTTTCAGACGGACGCCCTTTCTGTGGTTTCCTGAGGCCCTCTAAACTAAAAAACCACCCAGTCCCTGTATAAGATGAAAGGCGACTACTGAGTGGCCTATAAAAATGTTCCAGTTACGGCCCCGTTAAAATATGCATAATACCGACTTTTAAATAATTTTCTTGTAAGAAAAATACCTGACTACACTTTATTTTTTCCTTTTCCTGAGAGCTAGGTGGGAACCCGGACCCTTCCCCGCCCCCTCCCTTTCTCGCGGGTATGGTTCAAATGGCTCTGAGCACCATGGGACTTAACTTTTGAGGTCACCAGTCCCCTAGAACTTAGAACTACTTAAACCTAACTAACCTAAGACACCACACACATCCATGCGCGAGGCAGGATTCGAAACTGCGACCTCGCGGGTATGGGTGCCCTTGTATCTTACATAACTCGTTCAGAGAAGAGAGATTTTGTAAGAATAACTGGAATCACGAAGTTCTAAGATAATTTGAACCATTCTTATAGTGTAAGATTTTCCGGCCACCTGTTACCCATAGTTCATTTGGCGAGCATAAGCAAACAATGAATTTAACTGTTACATAAACCACGATTAACCGCATGCAGTGCTCTGTGATAACCTCAGATTCAGTTGTCCATTACATCTGCATCTATACTCCGCAAACCCCATTGCGGTGTGGCAGAGGGTACTTTGTGCACCATTGTCACTTTCCCAGAACGACTGCCGGTAGGTCTCCGTGTCGTATCTCTCTAATTTTATCTTCTTGGTCATTTCGCGAGATATACATAGGAGGCAGCAACATATGTGTCGACTCTTCCGAGAACGCACTCTGTCGGAACAGTAAAGCTCACAACGACGCACAGATGCAGAACTTCTCCCTTGTAGCATCTGCCACTGGCGTCAGTTTATCATCTCTGTGTCGCTTTCGTGCTTACTAAATGAATCTGCTACGAAACGTGAGCATTTTTGTCATCAATTTTAGTGGGTGCCTATAGAAGTGAAGTCTCGCCCCCTCTACTCCTGTTTGGTGAGATGTTGCTTGCTTCCAAGTCGAAAACGTGGAACAAGGCTATCACTTCTAGTTTCACTGTGTTCATGGCGGTATGTAGATTTATGTGCAGTTCAGAAGTCACCTATCGCCCTTGTTATGTAGCACATAGAAACATTGAATCTCTAATTTGTCCATCAACAGTTAGTTGTGCACATGTTTGAACTTATAATGAAACGACCGGATGTTTTACTGTAGACGTCAAATATGCCTGGCTCATGATTTTGTCCTAACGGAAGAAGCACCCCGTTGAGGTATCTGACTTCCTAAAGATGGACTCCCAACTGTGATTTTCTGGAAAGCCTAAAACTACACAAATATATAATAATTTACTTCTTTAACTGGGCACTTGTAAAAAAACCTACACACTCAAAATGTCTGGTTCTGTTCATACTGTATATTAAAGAAGATCTTGGTAGTTGATTTGTTTCTATTATCAGTATTTTACGATTCACTAGTAACAATGAAAAACATTGTGAGAGAACTTCAAATAATAACTTCATAAAAACGTATACCTTTCTTTCCACCTGTTTACGTTCACTGCTTCTTTGAACGCAGTCTCTCTGTAACCAAGTTCAAGACTTTCGAGCTAGATTGTGGTCTGTGCGCAGTTTAAGAACGAGTGAAAAGCAAATCGACTGCCGTTTTTTTTTAACAAATGGCGTGGAATGATTGGTGATAATCCACAATTACATTGATCTGAAAGCGATGTTATTCAGTCGACTGTCAATACACTACTCGACAAAACTATCCTGACATCCATTACTGGACAGTAACATGGGGTGTGTCCACCCTTGCCCTTTATGAAGGCTTGAACTCTGCTGATTACTCCTTCAGTTAGGCGCCTGAAAGTCAGTGGAAGAATGACAGTTTCAAGACGCGAAACCTGAGAAGATAGTTATGTTGAACGCTGGGGTTTGAGCGAAGTCGACACTCTAACTCATCCCCATTCTGATGCATTGGGATCATCATGGTATTCTAGCAGATAAATCATTTTTAGGAATGCTATTGTACACAAGCCATTGTCTCACAGATGCTGGTTTACGACAGATTCGCCAGGCCGGAGTGGCCGAGCGGTTCTAGGCGCTACAGTCTGGAACTGCGCGACCACTACGGTCGCAGGTTCGAATCCTGCCTCGGGCATGGATGTGTGTGATGTCCTTAGGTTAGTTAGGTTTAAGTAGTTCTAATTTCTAGGGGACTGATGACCTCCGCAGTTGAGTCCCATAGTCCTCAGAGCCATTTGAACCATTTTTTGAATGACAGGTTCAACTGTCATGCTGATACAAAAAAATCATCGTCACCCCACCGTTTATCTACTGTACGTACACAATGCTGTAAAGTGTTTTCGCCGGCCGCGGTGGTCTCGCGCTTCTAGGCGCGCAGTCCGGAACCGTGAGACTGCTGCGGTCGTAGGTTCGAATCCTGCCTCGGGCATGGATGTGTGTGATGTCCTTAGGTTAGTTAGGTTTAATTAGTTCTAAGTTCTAGGGGACTAATGACCACAGCAGTTGAGTCCCATAGTGCTCAGAGCCATTTGAACGATTAAAGTGTTTTCATATCCTTCCACTAAACGCAGTAGAATAAAAACCCATTCCTCTAATTTCCACAGGGTATATAGAGAACTACACTCCTGGAAATTAAAATAAGAACACCGTGAATTCATTGTCCCAGGAAGGGGAAACTTTATTGACACATTCCTGGGGTCAGATACATCACATGATCACACTGAAAGAACCACAGGCACATAGACACAGGCAACAGAGCATGCACAATGTCGGCACTAGTACAGTGTATATCCACCTTTCGCAGCAATGCAGGCTGCTATTCTCCCATGGAGACGATCGTAGAGAAGCTGGATGTAGTCCTGTGGAACGGCTTGCCATGCCATTTCCACCTGGCGCCTCAGTTGGATCAGCGTTCATGCTGGACGTGCAGACCGCGTGAGACGACGCTTCATTCAGTCCCAAACATGCTCAATGGGGGACAGATCCGGAGATCTTGCTGGCCAGGGTAGTTGACTTACACCTTCTAGAGCACGTTGGGTGGCACGGGATACATGCGGACGTGCATTGTCCTGTTGGAACAGCAAGTTATCTTGCCGGTCTAGGAATGGTAGAACGATGGGTTCGATGACGGTTTGGATGTACTGTGCACTATTCAGTGTCCCCGCGACGATCACCAGAGGTGTACGGCTAGTGTAGGAGATCGCTCCCCACACCATGATGCCGGGTGTTGGCCCTGTGTGCCTCGGTCGTATGCAGTCCTGATTGTGGCCCTCACCTGCACGGCGCCAAACACGCATACGACCATCAATGGCACCAAAGCAGAAGCGACTCTCATCGCTGAAGACGACACGTCTCCATTCGTCCCTCCATTCACGCCTGTCGCGACACCACTGGAGGCGGGCTACACGATGTTGGGGCGTGAGCGGAAGACGGCCTAACGGTGTGCGGGACCGTAGCCCAGCTTCATGGAGACGGTTGCGAATGGTCCTCGCCGATACCCCAGGAGCAACAGTGTCCCTAATTTGCTGGGAAGTGGCGGTGCGGTCCCCTACGGCACTGTGTAGGATCCTACGGTCTTGGCGTGCATCCGTGCGTCGCTGCGGTCCGGTCCCAGGTCGACGGGCACGTGCACCTTCCGCCGACCACTGGCGACAACATCGATGTACTGTGGAGACCTCACGTCACACGTGTTGAGCAATTCGGCGGTACGTCCACCCGGCCTCCCGCATGCCCACTATACGCCCTCGCTCAAAGTCCGTCAACTGCACATACGGTTCACGTCCACGATGTCGCGGCATGCTACCAGTGTTAAAGACTGCGATGGAGCTCCGTATGCCACGGCAAACTGGCTGACACTGACGTCGGCGGTGCACAAATGCTGCGCAGCTAGCGCCATTCGACGGCCAACACCACGGTTCCTGGTGTGTCTGCTGTGCCGTGCGTGTGATCATTGCTTGTACAGCCCTCTCGCAGTGTCCGGAGCAAGTATGGTGGGTCTGACACACCGGTGTCAATGTGTTCTTTTTTCCATTTCCAGGAGTGTATGAGCCCAAGTCACACGTTTCCGGCCATTCCCTGTCCATTGGGCTCGCTCTTTACACCGCCTCAAGTGTCGATTAGCATTCACCACAGAAATATGTGACTCTTGACGAGCTGCTCGACAATCGTATCCCACTCTTTTTAACTCGCTGCTCATAGTCATTGCGATAGATGGACTGCTGGAAGCACTTTGGATTTCACGAGTGATTCTTTCCAATGATTTCACCCATTTCTTTACAACTACCTTCCACAATGCTCGAGGGTGCCTGTCCGCAGTACGTGAGTTTGCCTGGTCTTGATTTTGCTGCAGTTGTTCCTTCGCATTTCCACTTCACAACCACATCACCAACAGTCGGCTTGGGCAGCATTAGAAGTGTTGACATGTCCTTGATGGATTTGTTACTCGGGTGACATCCAGTGACTAGTCCACGCTCGAAGTCACTGAGCTCTCCTGAGCGACCCATTCTGGTATTACTGCTTGTCTGCTGGCAACACATTACTGTTCGTCTCCTGTTACACTGACGGGCCCGCCTCTCGTGACATCTAGTGCTGAATTCCGCATTATATGATGATACTGTATATAGCTTTTCTGTTACGCCTTCTCGGCCGGTAAGATTGGGGTATCGACATTCAGCTTGTGTCACCCCAAACTGCTGGACACACACAAAGAAAGGGAATGACGGTCGGTATTTAATATCCCTTTGATGACGAGGCCGTTAGATACGCAGTATAAGCACTGATTGGGGTAGGAAATCAACCTACCCATTCTAAAGAAACATCCCGTGAATTGCGTTGAAGTTATTTAGGGAAACCAAGGAAAACCTAAATCTGGATGTAGCTAGACCGGCATATTAACCACCGTCCTCCCTAATAGTAGCCTAGTGTCTTACCATTGAGCCGACTCGCTCTGCTCTCACACAAAGGCATTTTGGGCAGTATCCTTGAATGTACGCATTTTTATTTATTTCCAGAGAAAGTTAGTCATTGATGGCTGTCTAGATCAATGACTAAAATATCTGTCGATCTTGTACTGAAGAATTTTCTTAGGTTCCACTATTTATTCACTGCAGAATTGAGTTTATCGGCCGATTTAACTGCAGATTTGTGTAAAAGTATGGTAGTAAATCCTCGTTAGTTATGGAAGATCACCACTCTACGTACGACTTTTCTTCGTTACAGATATCTGAAAATGTAAACCTACGTGCTCTATGCTACGAGGAAATCCTTCCACTGGTCGTCAGCTTGTGCTAGAAATCTTGCTGTTTCAGGAGGAACATGATGATATAGTTTCACTTCCATTCAATTCATTGCCGAGACTAGACTCTACGACATAGGGATTTGCCTTCAGAGCTATCTCACATTCCTATACACTACTCAATACATTGCACTTTTAGTATACTAAGACAGAAAAACACAGATTAGGACAAATCTGATACTTCTGTTGTTTGAGAAAATTAGCCGTCGGCCGTTGTGGCCGATCGGTTCTAGGCGCTTCAGTCCGGAACCGCGCTGCTGCTACGGTAGCAGGTTCGAATCCTGCCTCGGGCATGAATGTGTGTGATGTCCTTAGGTTAGTTAGGTTTAGGTAGTTGTAACTCTAGGGGACTGATGACATCAGATGTTAAGTCCTGTAGTGCTCAGAGCCGTTTGAAAATTAGCGATAGTCGCTTGACACTGCACTAAGGTGGAAAATAAACAGCCACAACAGTTAAATTTTTAAGACTGTTTAATGAACGAGGATTTATCTGCTAATTTAATAAAGCTTAGTGCCTGAAGGAAATCAGTAGTTCTATATTTGTACCGAATCCTTGGTCAAGGAAGAATGTAAGTAAGATTACTACACTAGGAATGTTAACATAGCCAAACTATATCGGGAACGAATTCTTTTCAAACTAGACTTTGGCGGTACGGAGAAAGATGGACATTTATGGTTACAGAAAGCTCACAGCCACCGACTCGTTATCAAATGAAAAATATTTTTCTGTAAAAACTTCGTATTAACGGCTGACTTGAAAGATATCAACGCTAGGGTTAGTCAGATATCAGACAATACTCTTTGCGCAGTTCACTCCGTCCTTCAAAATTGCTGCCACTTGCTGAGTAGTAGGAGTCAGATTTTATGGCTGCTCTCTCTCTTTTTTTCCTGGCTCCGCAGATAACTAAGCGAAGACGTCAGACAGGGCCCAGCAATTCGGATCATATTTGGCAAGTCGCTTGTGTGCAAACCTGTAATGGTAGACTCTGAGGTGTTTTGGTTCAACAATCCTCCTTTTTTTAGAAAACCACCCCTAAATATCACGACGTGCCAACGACTCAAAACAGACGGGATCGATAGATACTTTAAAACTGAGCACTGCATGGACAGGAATAATTACGTTTTGTTTAAACAAATACTGGCCAATCGCGTAGGCCGCGTGCCATGTCGGAGTGCTCCCGCAACGTAACGAGTCACAAGACACGTGCGTGAGTGAGTGAAGGCAAGCATGCATGCATGCAGTCAACTCATCCGTGGCACTGGAGGCTCGGAAGCCGTGAGCACGGATTCCCACTCACCGAACGGTGACATCTAAGCGCACACACAGCGCACGAGGCCTAATACGAAGTGGTGGATAGTAGTTTCGATTCCCAACGCTAGTACACTGTTTGCGATAGCACTACAGCCACACACGCTTTGACACGAGCTTAAATGGTGGGAAAATTTCAGGATGAAAGCAGCACAAATGTACTTTAACTCACATTGACAAATGGAGGAAATTCAAAACGACGTATATTCCACACAGAAGTTCTGCAGGAAAATTGGAGAGTTCGTATATGTTCATTCATCCTCGTGACAAAAAACTTATGGAGTGGCTTAGAATCCATAGAAATAGGTCCGCGTACTATGTTTATAAAATTCATCACAAAAAACTTGTGTGTGGGAGGGATTGCAGCAACGATGAAAGCAGTGGGCATAGTCTACCACCTCAGTTCTTACATAAACTCATCGTTGTTATATGCAACAGCAGTGCGTCAAGCACATTTCAGAATGAAACATTCTCATGCTTATTTACAGGTGGAATTATGACCGTAACAACATCGCAAATATATATGATAAAAGATAATGACATATGCGTAACCTGCTTACACAAAACATATAATGACGAAAAGGTCTGCTATTATCTGCAGGAGAACGCTGGGTCAAATAACGGCAAGTAAATATTGTTGCCAATGGCAACTACATGTTGAAAAAAGAGGTCCAGTGAGAGACACTGAAGTCCAAAGCGTTCAGTCATGTAGGTCTACAGCCCGAATGCTGCTTGATCAGTAGCGATTAAATGTTGAAGAAGGGGTCCAGTGAGAGACAGTAAAGTCCGAGTTATTCATAAACAGACTGATGTAGGGATACAGCCGCGAATGCTGCTATAGCTAGCGACTAAATATTGAAAAAAAGCGGTCCAGTGAGAGACGACAGAGTCGAACCATTCATAGAGAGAGTAATGTAGACCAACAGCTGCTAATGCTGCTATCATACCGACTAAATGTTCATACAGACGTCCAGTGAGAATCAGTAGAGTCCTAACTGCTCATAAACAGTTACGCAAGCCTACAGCGGCGGCTCCTTGCATCACTAGCGACTAACTGTTGAAAAAAGTCCAGCGAGAGACAGGAGAGTCCACATCGATCACAAATAGAATCATCTAGGCCTGCAGCCGCGAATGTTGCTATCACTAAGGACTAAACGTTGAAAAAAAGAGGCCCAGCAAGAGACAGTAGAATCCACACCTGTCATAAAGATAGTCATGTAGGCCTACATCCGCGAATGCTGCTATCGGTAGCGACAAAATGTTGAAAAAATGGCCCAGGGGGAGACAGTAAAGTTCAAACCATTTTTATCTCCCCCATCCGTCCTCCTGCCTTCTTCCATCTATTGTCCACATTAAACAATAACCAGTCCAACTAATTAATATGCAAAGTCTTTTATGAAGATTTGAGAGGAGCGAAGATTACAATAACCTTTCCAGTTTACTTATGAGGATTGCCCAGAAAGTAATGCACCTCATTTTTTCCTTCAACAATTCTTTATTGAACATAATGAGAGTTACATACACGAAAGAATGGTGCTTTATCAACACACCCTATTTTCCACGTAATCTCCATCCCGTTCTATGGCCTTCCTCCAGCGCGAAACAAGGGCGTGTATGCCGCGTCGGTACCAATCCCTGTCCTGGTGGCGGAGCCAGTGCTGCACTGTGTGAATCACCTCCGCTTCGTCCACAAAATGTCTTCCACGAATTGCACCGTTTAATGGCCCAAACAAAAGGAAGTCCGAGGGGGCTAGGTCAGGGCTGTAGGGTAACACTGTCCAACCCTGTTTTGCGATGTGCTCAGTAGTCCTCAGACTTGTGTGGTACCGAACGTTATCATGTTGCAGCGAAACATTTCCTAGGTTGCTGTGGTTCCGAAGTCGCTGGAAGCGGCCTTGAGTTTTGTTAATGTGTTGATATATGTTTCTGAATTAATGGTACCGCCTCTTGGCATCACATCAATGAGAATCACACCTTCACAGTCCCAGAACACGGTGATCATTACCTTACTGGCGGAAGCAGTTGCTTTGAACTTTTTCTTCTGTGGGGAGTAGGAATGGCGCCATTTCACTGACTGACGTTTTGTTTCGGGCTCAAAATGGTGAACCCAGGTTGCATAACCTGTCATAATCCGGGACAAGAAGGCCTACCTTTGAGCTTCAAAACGTTGAAGAAAACCAAGACAAATGTTCTTTCTGTGGGAGTTATGATCCACTGTTAGACACCGCAGGACCCATCTTGCACACACTTTTCAATATCCAAAGGTGCGGATAATTGCATCTACACTTCCTGTGCTGATTGACAGATGCAGCGCCAACTGTCCTCGCGAATGACAACATCAGCTAGCGCAACATGTCAGGTGTGACAGCCGTGCACGATCTCACCGACCGCTGAAAATCGTGGAGCTCTGCCGAACCGCCTTACGATTACCTCACCTTCTGTGCCCAGCGACTAACCGCACTTCTGTCGACAGCAGATGCTCCATAGACTTTGCAGAAGCGTTTGTGTATATTACCCACAGTTTCTTTCTCTGCAGCGAGAAATTCAATGATGGAACGTTGCTTGTTACGTACATCACCTACAGACGCCATTTTGAAACTGTCCTGCAGCTACGCTACCTCTCGGAAGTGACGGAATAAGCGCTCTCACACAGGAGATTTCAAATAATACATTAGTAACGTTTCGCATTCGTAGCATTGTTTTCAGCTGAGAAAAAAAATGTGGTGCATTACTTTCTGGGCATCTTTCGTAACTTGTCACGTTTAGATGGCTCCACTTCTTCTTGTCTAGAGATCTCAGTCTTGAAACTTAAAATCTAACATCAGGTCCTCACGGTTGGTTTGAATTAAATAAATTGGAAGATCGTTGATGAAGAATATTTTTATATAAATATATTTTCCACTGATTTTCTCACATTTTAGTATATTATACAATATTTTGATTTTTCTTATTAACAAAGCCGCAATTATATTGTTCACATCTATTACACAAAAATACGCCCAATCACATCAGAGGCAAGCTTAAGACTCTAACACTCTACGTAAAAAACAATATTAATTCCTACTAGTTTTCGTTACGTTATTAATTTCGATTATTATTTCATAAATGAATCCAGAAATAAACATAGTGAACAGAACATGATTGCGTAATTAGTAGCAGAAATTTTAAGTGTGCAAATAATTCGTAATTTCAAATGTTTCTAAGAGAAAAATCATTCCTTTTCATAAATTTTAGCTTCCACATCTACATCTACATCTACATCTACATCTACATCCATACTCCGCAAGCCACCCGACGGTGTGTGGCGGAGGGCACTTTGAATACCTCTATCTGTTCTCCCTTCTATTCCTGTCTCGTATTGTTCGTGAAAGGAAAGATTGTCGGTATGCCTCTGTGTGGGCTCGAATCTCTCTGATTTTATCCTCATGGTCTCTTCGCGATATATACGTAGGAGGGAGCAATATAACACATTGCGTATAAAATTATATTAAAGTTTTCAGAAAAGCAACTGAGATAGAACTGACCTGCCCAAACTTCGAAAAAAATAATACTGGTATCGACAACTACAGTTCAGGAAAAGTAATGTTAGAGGAGGATGTCTCGTTACACCATCCATAAACAGACTGATGCATGCATAAAGCCGCGAATGCTGCTATCAGTAGAAATTAAATGTTGAAGAGACAGTAGAATTCACGCAGTTAATAAAGAGAGTCATGCAGGTCTACAGCCACAAATGCTGCTATTACTAGCGACTAAATGTTGAAAAAGAGGGCTAGTGAGAGGCAGTAGCGTCCAAACCGTTCATTATCAGAGTCATATAGGACTACAGCCGCGAATATCGCTATCAATAGCGACTAAATGTTGAAAAAAGATAACCTGTGAGAGACAGTAAAATTTGAGCTGCTCATAAACAGAGTCATGTAGGTCTCCATCCACGAATGCTGCAATCAGTAGCGACAAAATGTTGAAAAAAAGAGGTCCAGTGACAGAAAGTAGAGACCAGAACTTCCATAAACAGAGTCACATAGGCCCAGAGCGGCGAATGCTGTTATCACTCGTGAATAAATGTTGAAAAATAGTGAGAGACAGTAGAGTCCAAATCGTGCGTAAAGAGAGTCATGTAACACTAGTGAAGCGAATGCTGCTATCACTAGCGACTAAATGCTTAAAAAGGAGTCTAGTTATAGACAGTAGAGTTCAGACCGTTCATAAAGAGAGTCACGCAGGCCCACAGTCGCGTTGCTGCTATCACTAGCGACGAACTGTTGAAAAAAGAGGTCCAGCGACAGAAGTAGAGTCCAGACAGTTCATAAAGAAAGTCATGTAGGCCTACAGCCACGAGTGCTCCTATCACTAGTGATTAAATGCTGAAAAAGAAGTACCAATGAGAGACAGTAGAGTCGGAACCGTTCATGAACAGATTCATGTAGGCCCACAGTCGGGAACGCTATCAACAGCGACTAAATGTAAAAAAAAAAGAGGTCCGGTGAGAGACAGTAGAGTCCTAACCGTTCATAACCAGTAGCGACTAAATGTTGAAAAAAGAGGTCCAGTGATGGATAGTAGAGTCCAGACCGTTCATAAAGAGAGTCACGTAGACAAACAACTGCGAATTATGCTATCACTTCCGACATATTGTTGAAAAAAGAAGTTGCACGAGAGACAGTAGAGTCCAGCGTACAGCAGCGAATGCTGCCAGCCCTAGCGACTAAATGCTGAAAATGAGGTCGAGTGAGATACATTAGCGTCCAAACCATTCGTAAACAGAGAGTAATGTGGGCCTACTGCTGCGAATACTGATATCAGTAGCAACTAAATGTTGAAAAAAGAGGTTCAGAGAGAGACAGTAGAGTCCAAACCGTTCATAATCCTAACCTAACCTAGGCCTACAGCCGCTGCTGTGTGCTGACTCTCACTCCGCATCCCACAGCAGGTCGACGGCCCACAGTGCCAGGTAGCGACGCTGTGCTGTTGCTAATTGTTAGTTCTGAGTGACGCAGCCTCTTGATAGATTTCCGGAGGTATATAGCGTCAGATGTTCCGAAAATCACCTCCAATTACTGTTCGGTAGCTGCGATTTTCAGTATGAGTAACGAAACCCACTACTGGCAAAACTGAACCCATAATGCAAACGTGACAATGATTTAACCCAACCTCACAGTCCTTAGATCCCTATTTTAGAGTAAAATCAGCCAGACAATACTACACATACCAGTTGAAGACCTCATCTAAGTGTTTTATAGGTAACAGAAGTTTTTTTCACAACACTGACAAAGCCACTTGACAGGAAACATATAATGTATGGAAGTATACACTCGTTTTACCATAGCTGAAGTATCATTACTTGATGGCTCAGGCTATCGGTCAGAGCACTTCATCGTTTGTATCGAAATCCCAAAACAAATGAAATTTACTATCAGTTTTTGAAAATGAGAATGATTTCCTAATAAGGTGTCGGTGAACGTTACAGTGCCGAGTCGGTGCTACAAAAGACTAGAATGTTCCTGACGACATTGATACGTCACAAATTTGACACAGAACATAGAATACTCCCTGTAATGTATTATATTTTCCAATAAAAATTATTTTACTTTGCGAAGTTGAAGAACGATTACTCTGTAACTGTGAAAGTTTTTCGTGATGATAATCGTTGGACGAGCTTTGGGACTTCTGTTTCATGACAAGTTATATTTCTGACACACATATAAAACTTTCCAGGCTGTTTGGCGAGCACACAAGATCCTAATTTTAACTCTCTGTTAGGGCGTGATCTTGCGAGGAAGCTGAACTTAGGTTCCGCAGTTGATAGGTAGAGAAATGTGCACATAGTGCTCACAGAAACTCTCACTTCCTGTCACTAAGTCGGTCGCGGTGGTCTAGCGGTTCTAGGCGCTCAGTCCGGAACCGCGCGACTGCTACGGTCGCAGGTTCGAATCCTGCCTCGGGCATGGATGAGTGTGATGTCCTTAGGTTAGTTATGTTTAAGTAGTTCTAAGTTCTAGGGGACTGATGACCACAGATGTTAAGTCCCATAGTGCACAGAGCCATTTGAACTTCCTGTCACTAAGAACCGCTACAGTTATGAAACAGACGACTCGATTTATATCCAAACTGTTTACAAGCAAACCAGATGTAACAGAGTAGTTTCTTTTAAGGGTTTTATGCTACATTTCACAGTTGGGCATGCCCTGGAATTCATCTTACATAACTACAACACCTTACACATAATAGCGCACACTTAACGTAGTGGATAGCAGTATTAAATGACTGCATATACACTCCTGGAAATTGAAATAAGAACACCGTGAATTCATTGTCCCAGGAAGGGGAAACTTTATTGACACATTCCTGGGGTCAGATACATCACATGATCACACTGACAGAACCACAGGCACATAGACACAGGCAACAGAGCATGCACAATGTCGGAACTAGTACAGTGTATATCCACCTTTCGCAGCAAAGCAGGCTGCTATTCTCCCATGGAGACGATCGTAGAGATGCTCGATGTAGTCCTGTGGAACGGCTTGCCATGCCATTTCCACCTGGCGCCTCAGTTGGACCAGCATTCGTGCTGGACGTGCAGACCGCGTGAGACGACGCTTCATCCAGTCCCAAACATGCTCAATGGGGGACAGATCCGGAGATCTTGCTGGCCAGGGTAGTTGACTTACACCTTCTAGAGCACGTTGGGTGGCACGGGATACATGCGGACGTGCATTGTCCTGTTGGAACAGCAAGTTCCCTTGCCGGTTTAGGAATGGTAGGACGATGGGTTCGATGACGGTTTGGATGTACCGTGCACTATTCAGTGTCCCCTCGACGCTCACCAGAGGTGTACGGACAGTGTAGGAGATCGCTCCCCACACCATGATGCCGGGTGTTGGCCCTGTGTGCCTCGGTCGTATGCAGTCCTGATTGTGGCGCTCACCTGCACGGCGCCAAACACGCATACGACCATCCTTGGCACTAAGGCAGAAGCGACTCTCATCGCTGAAGACGACACGTCTCCATTCGTCCCTCCATTCACGCCTGTCGCGACACCACTGGAGGCGGGCTGCACGATGTTGGGTCGTGAGCGGAAGACGGCCTAACGGTGTGCGGGACCGTAGCCCAGCTTCATGGAGACGGTTGCGAATGGTCCTCGCCGATACCCCAGGAGCAACAGTGTCCCTAATTTGCTGGGAAGTGGCGATGCGGTCCCCTACGTCACTGCGTAGGATCCTACGGTCTTGGCGTGCATCCGTGCGTCGCTGCGGTCCGGTCCCAGATCGACGGGCACGTGCACCTCCCGCCGACCACTGGCGTCAACATCGATGTACTGTGGAGACCTCACGCCCCACGTGTTGAGCAATTCGGCGGTACGTCCACCCGGCCTCCCGCATGCCCACTATACGCCCTCGCTCAAAGTCCGTCAACTGCACATACGGTTCACGTCCACGCTGTCGCGGCATGCTACCAGTGTTAAAGACTGCGATGGAGCTCCGTATGCCACGGCAAACTGGCTGACACTGACGGCGGCGGTGCACAAATGCTGCGCAGCTAGCGCCATTCGACGGCCAATACCGCGGTTCCTGGTGTGTCCGCTGTGCCGTGCGTGTGATCATTGCTTGTACATCCCTCTCGCAGTGTCCGGAGCAAGTATGGTGGGTCTGACACACCGGTGTCAATGTGTTCTTTTTTCCATTTCCAGGAGTGTATTAGACTACCACTGGAATGGACTATATACGAGGCATATTCAACATGTAACGCACCATGTTTTTTTCCTCTGCCAATTTTGGCTGAAAAAAAGTAGAATTTGTTGTGGCTATTGTGGAGTATTCCCACTTCAACCCCTATAGTTCCATGAAATTCCGACACGTGACGGCGCTATGCGGAGCTTTCAAAATGGTATCTGCAACGGAGGAGCGTTCCAAGCACAGGGCTGTCATTGAGTTTACTTTGGGGCAAAATCAGAGCATCGCAAATATTCATGGAATGTCCACGGAGAACTGACAGTGAACAAAAACATGTGAGTCACTGGAGGAGGCGTCTGTCATCATCGCAACAGGGTCACGCAAACCCGATCCATCTCCCGCATGCCGGTCGGCCACACACTGTTGTGACAAATGCAGTATTGGAATGTGTGGACACTCTCATTCGAAGTGTACGTCGGATCACAACCAAACACCACGATGATCAACATGACGTCTCAGTTAGTTGTGCTGAAACGCTCGCCCAACAAAATGGCTCTGAGCACTGTAGGACTAACTGATGAGGTCATCAGTCCCCTAGAACTTAGAACTACTTAAATCTAACTAACCTAAGGACATCACAAACATCCATGCCCGAGGCAGGATTCGAACCTGCGACCGTAGCGGTCGCGTGGTTCCAGACTGAAGCGCCTAGAACCGCTCTGCCACTCCGGCCGGCACTCGTCCAACAGTTTGGGACCATCTGTGCGGAATTGCTTTCACGCTACGAGGATGAAAGTGACAATTTTTTGTCGAACATAGTCAACGGCGATGAAACATGGGTTCATCATTTCGAACCGGTTCACATTGCCTCTCCTCCGAAGAAAAAGTGCAGAGGTGCACCCTCAGCCAGCAAAATCATGGCGACGGTCTTCTTGGACTGCGAAGAGGCCCTCCCTCAGATTAAGTATGAAATGTATTGTTCTTCCCTCGGGAAATTCAGCATGTTCATCGCCGTAAAAATGCATACGAACTTCTCCTTCTACATGATAACGGAAGGCCTCACGCAAGTCTGCGCACCCGAGAGGAGCTAACAAAACTTCTTACAAAGAACCAGTGGAGTGCTACCATGCGGTCATATAGGCCCTTCCAGTATGGCGACGTAAGGCCATCGCACTGAATAGACATTGTGTTGAAAATTATAGTTTTGCAAACAGAGGGGTGGAGAAGAATATGGTGTATTGGAATCCCGAATAAAACCAGTTTGCTTTCAGAATAAAAATTTTTTGAATTACTTATCGAACAACCCTCGTTTACACCCTCAAACAGTTGCATCATGATTCGCGTATTGTACGCAGACACCTGTAGAGTCGGAAGAGTTTGTTATGCTGTAGTGTAAACGGCCAATATCTCAACACACATTCATGTCAGACATAGACATCAAACGTTTCCACAGGATTACTGTATAATTTCTATTTCTGAGAGGTGCCATCTAAGATAACAGTTCGTACCTAGACATAAGTAGCATGAAGGTCTTGTTGCCACAAGTGCTGCAGATAGCTCTAAATGAGGAAGAGTAACCCTTTTGAATTATGAAAGTACCGTCTTGCTACATATTAAATATTACAGCTTAAACTGCATACCACATGCACCCCGTATGTTCTGTGTTAAGTCTGAAATGTATCCGTGCCATCAGCAACATTCTCGTCTTGTGTAGCACAGATTCGGCACTGTAGCGTTTACCGAGACGCTATCAGGCAATCATTCCTATTTTCAATAAATGGTAGTAAATCTCATATATTTTTGTATTTAAATACAAACAATAAAGTTCTCTGATCGATTGCCTTAGCCATAAGGTAACGATACTTTAGCGTTGGGAGAACGGGTGTATATTTCTGTACATTAAATGTTATCTGTCAAGTAGCTTTGTCTATGTTGTGGGGAAAACATCTGGTACCTGTACATCACTTAGGTGCGGCTCTCCAACGGGTCTGTGCAGTTCTATTTGCCTGACTTTAGTTTAACCCAATACCACTAGGATCAATATTATCTCATGAGCCCAATGGAAACATATATCTTCATTGTTTTCAAAACTATTATTTTCAAAATATAAAAGTTAACTCTATAAATACATTAAAATGTATTCATGGTTACTGTACTGAGTGCCATGGGGGTCAACGTGATCCCAATATATATTATTTGTTTATTTCTTGAATGTACCATTATGAAAATAGAATGATGGCTATTACGTTTAAAAGCTGTAACACCTACCACTATGAAAATACTATTTCTCAATTATTTCTGTACCTGTTGTTAGGATTTCTTGCCTCGCCCTTTGTTGCAGCCTTCCTAGTACCACTGGGATCAATGTGACCTCATAACCATGTTGGAAATATGTACCTTCCTTGATTTTACCAACCTGGGTAGCCGCACATGTTAAAATGACCTCATCCAGGACAGGGAGATATGCTGACCCTGGGCGAAATCTGCCTGGTGGATTAACGACGAGGGGTGAGTGTGCTGGCCAGTCTTGGTGTTCTTTTTAGGTGTCTACCCACATCTGACTGAGTGAATACTAGCCCTGCATACCATGTTCCGCCTCAGATACATAATATGCAAACATTTCGAACACTCTTTCACACTTGCACACAGAATTTACTCCATACACAGACAAATTGGGTCCACTGTTTCTGTGCCGGCCACTGTGGCCGAGCGGTTCTAGGCACTTCAATCCGCGACCACGAGACTGCTACAGTCGCAGGTCGAATCCTGCCTCGGGCATGGATGTGTGTGACGTCCTTAGGTTAGTTAGGTTAAGTAGTTTTAAGTTCTAGGGGACTGATGACCTCAGATGTTAAGTCCAATAGTGCTCAGAGCCATTTGAACCATTCCACTGTTTCTGTTCTGGGAGGCCGTGGATAGGAGAGTGATGAATGTGGTATCACATACGGATACCACCCTGTGGGCGTCACGAAGTTGGTAATGGAATTGCAAGTTTCCATCTGACACTGATAGCCGTCGCACGGGATCTGGCAGACCAAATAGGCGCTCGCCCCCTGAGCCACGCCTGCAGCAGCTCTGGATTGTGACTGCCCTCGAGAGCCGCGATAGAGAATGGCTGGTGGCAGCAGCTCAATCCACTTGCACTTGCTCGCTGCATTTTTTGTAACGAGTCTTCGTTTGCTTCGAGAAATACAAGTTAAGTAAATATTTTGTGTACCGTATTAAGTTAACTTGTTAGCTAATCATTCCTGCTCCTCTTCAGATTTCCTACGACGACTATCTCTGCGCCACTCTGTAGCTCACCTCAGCGAAAGTCATACAGAATAATGATCTCACCTGTTTAGTCTCCTTAAACAGTTACTCCGCATCTGCATCTTTTGTTTTAAAAAACTATTACTTTCAAAATATATGATTTTTCTCTCTCTGATTCAATTATGTCCAATATTATTTTGTTCAGTTTTATATTTACAATACAACAAAAAATTATTCATGGTATTTTGCACTGAGGACCACTGGGACCATTATGACGTAAATATCTTTTTGTTTCTTGAAAGTAACATTTATGGAAATAGAATGACCGTAACATGGAGCAGCTATAATGTCTATAATTACACTGATAAGCCAAAACATTATGACTACTGGCCACTGCGACGTTGGATGCCACCTGGCAACGTTGCGGGCACGTGACGCGGTAACAAAAGTATGTAGGCCGTGCAGACACGGACGGGGGATCACGCTAGCGAAGATATTGGCTGAAAATGGTGAAATCCATTGAAAGAAGCGACTTTGGAAAAGGGCAGATTATTATTGAGCAGTTCTTGTGAACGAGTATCTCGAGAAAGGCGAAGCTGGTCGAAAGTTCACGCGGTACTGCCGTGAGAATCCACGGAAAAAGGTAGGACTATGTAACTACCACAAAGCGGTAAATAGTTGGACGTCCTTGACTCTTCACAGAACGTGGCTTGCGGAGGCTTGTCTGCTCTGTAAAGTAGGATAGATGGTGATCTGTGGCATCTCTGCCGAAAGAGTACAATGCTGGTGATCACCGTTCATTGTACATTGTTGAGCGTGGAGCACCGCAGCAGACCAGCTCTACGTGTTCACATGTTGACCCATCGGGATTCGACAGTCGATCAATGGAAACGTGTCGGCTCTTCGGGTGAATCACATTTTTGCTGCGCGTGCATGGAACCTGTGGTAGTAATCGAAGACACGTCGACAGCTCCTAACCTCCTGCATCCCTTCACACATGATGTCTTCCCCGACGGTAACGTCATCTTTCAGCAGTATAATTGTCCGTGTCTCGGAGCCAGAAACGTGCTACAATGGTTTGAGGAGCAGTATAGTGAACTCACGTAATCTCTTGGCGACCGAATTGGCCTCATGTAAATCCAATGGAATCCGTCTGGGTCGCTATCTGGCGCCATCGCCGCGTACCCAAATCGGTCGCCCGATATTTATGCGAATTTCATGATCTGTCCGTAGACATCTAGTGCCAGCAGGTGGTCATAATGTTTTGGCTCATCAGTAAATGTTAGTTCAATAAAATACTGCCAACATATCCCTTGTAAATTACTTGAGATCTTTATGACCTCAGTGCTACTCAGTGAAACAAAAAGTATTGGTTGTAGGAGAGTTGAAATTTGGATCTAAAAACTGTAGGATCGTAAAACTTCCTGGCAGATTAGAACTATGTACCATACCGAGACTGCCAGGAAGTTTCACATTTTCCCTTTTTTCAGGAGTGCTAGTTCTGCAAGATTCGCAGGAGAGCTTCTGTAAAGTTTGGAAGGTAGGAGACGAGGTACTGGCAGAAGTAAGGCTGTGAGGACGGGGCGTGAGTCGTGCTTGAGTAGCTCAGTTGGTCGAGCACTTGCCTGCGAAAGGCAAAGGTTCCGACCTCGAGTCTCGGTCCGGCACACAGTTTTAATCTGCCAGGAAGTTTCATATCAGCGCACACTCCGCTGCTGAGTGAAAATCTCCTGTAGGATCGTGTTAAATCATCATATCGCTCATATTATGTGTTCACTTCCGCCAGCGGACAGTTTCTCAACTCATATTGAAAATCACGATTACCAAATTGAAATGTGATGCTACTTCCGTACACATGAGACGCCATACACGTTCACAAACCTATCAAAGGCTTGTGTCACGCGTTACGTTGACCTGTGCTGGGGTGCGGAGTGCTCGGCTGTAGGTCTATGTTAATATATTTACAAACGTTTTGTCGTCATGAAATGTTCTCTGTACATAGATTACCGATCTCTACTCTTGTAAAAACGTCATTCCTTTTACCTTATTATATATTTGCGGTTTTTTAGGATTATAAGTCCCCTGCGGGGTCAGGGATTTTCTCTGCCTCGTGATGACTGGGTGTTGTGTGCTGTCGTTAGGTTAGTTAGGTTTAAGTAGTTCTAAGTTGTAGGGCACTGATGACCATAGATGTGAAGTCCCATAGTGCTCAGAGCCATTTTTTGATTATAAGTCCACTTGGAAATAAGTATAAGTATGTTTCATGCTGAAATGCGCTTGATACATTGCTGCTGCATATAAGAACGATGAGTTCACAGCAGAAATGGTACGACAGGCTATGACCATAGCTTACATCATAGCTGCCACCCTTCCCACGCATAATTTTTTTGTGGTGAATTTTATAAACATAATATGTGAACCTATTTTTTATGAATCCTGAGCCACTGCACAAGTCTCAGTTCATACGGACGAACGTTAAGCTGTGACTTTTCGAATTTCCCTGCAGGATTTTTGTGTGGACTGTACGTCGTTTTGAATTCCCACCATTCTTCAATTTGACTTAAAGTATAAATTTACTGCCTGCATTTTAACTCGGATCAAACGGGCTGTGGCTGTAGCACTATCACAAACAGTGTACTAGCGGTGGGTGTCGAAACTACTATCCTCCACTTCGTGTTAGGCAGCCGAATCGGCAGTGTGTGTCATGTGGAGTGTCTGTGAGCTCTGTTACCGTTTTAATCGTCTTGTGCCATAACTTGTGTATAAGCCGCAAGTTATATTCAAGTTAAATAGGAAGTACCTAATCTTCACCGCCTAATGAAATGTGAATTAGTAGTAGTGGCTACCAACACATAACTACTTACAAGGGAACGGTCCAATCCCTCACATCTCTCATGAAGTTTTTCACACAGGAAGAATACGCCGAACGAAGCGCATTTTAAAAACTTTAGGTGCTACAACGCACTGCAAATATTTTTTTAATGTCAAAATTATTCACTTTCGACGCACAAAGGGATACATAATAGCGCTTTGTACAGGCCTAACCAGCGCGCGCATGAGCGAGAAACGAGGCACAGCCGTCACAAGAAAACGTAGTGCTGCATAGCGCAAAGTAAGAGGAGCACACATACGACTTTTACGTACTTAAACCATTCTAAAAATTCCACATGTCATTAATATTTTGGGTAGCTTGCAGTACCCATTGATAATTAAACTGTTGCAGATGTAATGGTTACAAAAGCGATTCGTAGAGGAAAGGAAATCAAGGCTGATGTTACATTACAGAAGACTTCCATCAATTAGGACTTTAATTTGCTGAATTCATTGTTTTATTACAACCGCTGTAGCACAATTCTGATGAATTTTGAACAATGTATATTTCACTAACAATGAAACAGTTCCTTGTTTATCCCCTGTAGCCACCACAAAAATGCAAAGCGTCTAATGGATTACGAAAACAAATATTTTTCTTTCCCCGGGTACACCTGGTAAAATAAGAAATGGACAGGTGTGAATAGAACTCGCGCACTGAGGGTACAGTAAAAACTTGTTTACATGCATAGACAGTTTGTGCATTCCGGGAATCGAGGATATCGAAGATTTTCTCCTGTTATCGACATTGATACTGGCAACATATCGGTCCCAGTGATTCCAAGACTTTCGAGAATGTTTAATTTCAAGCTTGAAGTCAGATAACAAAGGACAGAAGAAGTATTTTTTTCGCGTGACATAATTACAGAGTAACAATTTCGGATTTTTTCCTTTGTTTCTACTTGGGAACCTTGCTTCTGGCAAAATTTCATGATTCTAGGTCAAGATGAAGTTCCATATAGGTTTTGATGAGTGAGTTTCGAGTATCAAAATATGTGACATAAATGTCTGTATCTTTTGATTACATTGGCATAGAAGCTTAAGACTTTTACACCATCAAGGGACCATCGACCTTAGTATTTGATATAAATTTGAACATGACATATCATATGGTTCCAGAGGAAAAGGTTTCTTAACAATCAGACAAATAGACGGACAGACAGGTAGACAGACAGTCGAACCGACAGCAAAACTATCCTATGAGGGTCCTGTTTTTATATACTGAGACGCCGAACCCCAAGAACTAACGCATTCAGGCATTCACAGTAATTATTAGCTTTATTTAGACAAAACTGGGAAGGAATAAGAAATTATCGTTGCCGTTGTTTGCATGTTGTGCTGGAAACCAGGCGCACTTGATCGAATTTGTAAAATATGGTGATGAAAACGGACAACGCACATGTGTCTTAAGTTTAACAATACTGTTCCGCTGATTAGATTAGATTTACTTTCATTCCAATTGGTCCGTAATGAGGAGGTCCACCAGGATGTAGATCCTGTCAGAAAAACAATAATACATGACAAATATTTACAACTCAAACAAATAAGCTAATGTATCATTTCACAGGTCCCAAGTGGAATGACCGCCATTTTTTTAATGAAGACCATAAGAAAGAATCATTTTACAAACACTAATGCACTGAATTTAAATTTTTTTTAATTTATAAGGTAATAAACATATAATACAACTACTATAATACTTATTTACAATGAACACATTACTGCACTGAAATGGTGCAGAAGTTAGATTGTACCTACACATACACACACACACACACACACACACACACACTTATATACAATGAACACATTACTGCACTGAAATTGTGCAAAAGTTATATTGTACTTATACATCAGTTGGTTCTACTGAGAAATTCATCAATGAAGTAGAATGAGTTGGCCACCAAAAAATCCTTTACGCTTCTCTTAAATTGAATTTCATTGGTTGTTAAGCTTTTTGTGCCTGCTGGCAAGTTATTGAAAATGCGTTTTCCTGAATAATGCATACCTTTTTGTACAAGAGTAAGTGACTTTAAATCCTTGTGAAGATTGTTCTTGTTTCTAGTATTGATTCCATGAATTGAGCTGTTGGTTTGAAAAAGTGATAAACTCGAAGTGACAAAAAGCTTTTGGTAATTATACTGTCTGACAATTTTTTTCAAAAATTCTTTTACTGTCGAACAATTTCTTTATCGAGAGGCTGAATCATACTATTAGCTTCGGGTGGAATCCGAATTATACTAACAGTCTTTTCGTCGCCCTCCTAAAGACCGAGGTGTTGTCATGTCCAGGCGGAGAATCCAACAAAAGCAGTGAATTATTTTCAGCAACAGGTAAGAGGTCGTTTCGGATGTAATACTGGAACTTATTCTCTCCTATTTTTCCAGATTTTTCTACGTCGGTTACAAGATTTTTGCCACTAAAATGTTTGTTTTGTTTTTCAACTTTGGTCCTAGTTTTCCTTGAGAGTCCTTAAGAGAGTTGTAAAGCTGCAGAAACAGTAATCCACTGATACCTATCATTGGAATCGTTGTATACATACGTGTCATAGAATTCATTGTCACGAAATCTGACTGATTGTCTTTATATTAACCGCTTTGGGGGATAGCAAGATGCTTAATCTTCACGTAAACAACGTATTTCTGTATAATATTACCTATTAATTAGATCTTCTCTACATGCTTACTTGCAGTAAACTTTGTAATTTTGCGGCTTTCTTATTCGTATAGTTTTCTGAATCTGTTTAACTAGGTCAAAGAAGTCTTGAAATTAGTAATGTTCATCTCACTTGCAATTCAGAGGGCCTAGATCTCCCTCGGTAACCGTGCATTGATTGTCACAACCAGTTCCAAATTTTTAGCTTTCCTTTCAAACTTTTTCGAGTTTAATTTTGGCACGTATTTCTTAGCTCATGTAAATCTTTCTGCCATTTTCACAATTCACGTTCAGATTTTACAAAAAGAAAGTGGCTTTCCACACTGAATAAATTAAGCGCTTTAACCTCCTTCGCTTAACCAAAAAAATTTACAGCCCCTTTTTTGCCACTGAAAGCTATTACTGCAATGTTTTCTTTGGGGTAGGAAGGTAAATGTCTCTATGCTCTTCTTATTTCGTATTTGCTAGGTTAAAAACATTAATTGGATTCCACATTACTGTGAAACTCTGCACAATGACAGATGCCATTAGCAAGTACATACGAAGAAAACACAAAGAAAATTAATTCAGTTTTATCTCGCTTGTTAACAAAATTCAAATGGCTCTGAGTACTATGCGACGTAAAATCTATGGTCATCAGTCCCCTAGAACTTAGAACTACTTAAACCTAACTAACCTAAGGACAGCACACAACACCCAGTCATCACGAGGCAGAAAAAATTCCTAACCCCGCCGGGAATCGAACCCGGGAACCCGGGCGTGGGAAGCGAGAACGCTACCGCACGACCACGAGCTGCGGAGCATTGTTAACATATAGCGATGTCACATGAGCAACTGCTAATTATTATGAATATTAAAAGTGTTGCAGATTTGAGCGAATAATAACTGTGAACAAATGTATCAAATAAAAATCAACGGGAACTGAAATTCATTTTACAAATAACAATCACATTGTGCGGAGATTTGTTTACTAGTGTGCCGTCAGCCAAGGATATGCATCTGCCGCGTTGCACGTGTGCTTTATGCTACATCTACGGTATGGGTGCAGATTTCTCCAGCCACCCGGCAGGCTATGAATCTGGTGATTTTCAACATAAAAAAATACTTACAGTTTGTATTAGCAGACACAATTTTTAGATAGAGTTTTTTCGGTGTATTCTTCGTGTACAAAAAAAATTAAGGTTAGTTTTTGACTGCTGGATTGAACCATTCTCTTACTAGATTTTGATTTCTTATGTTAGGCTGCATGCGTAACTAAATGAGAAACCACTGTAAAAGCAAGTTGAACGCTGACAAGAGCGATGGACGCGGTGTAGGACATAAAATCCCTAGGAGTCCGCCCCAGGACTATACGTAGAACATGCACTTGCCTCCTTGTGTGAAGGGATACATGAGGCACGTGAAATCGGCCGGAGCCGTGGTTTGTTGAGTGGGAGAAAGAAAAAATTCACATCGGCACAACTGGGGCCATGAGTCTGCCATCAGACAATGCAGAGTTCGTCTCAGGAATGTGCAAGAAAACAGAGTTTGCTTTTAGCAAGGTGTGTCCGTGGGATGGATGCCATATAACGACCAGAGCCCCGGAAGAACTGCTTTGGAAGGTGGGGACAGCGGAAAAGCAAACGCCGCTGAAGAACACGGACTGTTAAGTTAACATCTTAGAGGCTAGAACAGGAACAGAAAGTTGGGACGCCTTTGTAGTGCGTGAGGTGTCGACACATGACCGAGTGACGCCAAACTGAATGAATGTTCAAAGAAACGTAAATAAAATCTCATTAGCTCATATAAATACTCTAGGAGTGGGAATAGAGAGCGACTGTGTTTACAGATATCTAAACGTACTGGACAGTGCATGGAGGAAGGCAGAGAGAGGAAGCTAATGGTACACATTAACTCGTTAACTACTTGAAATCTGAGTAAGTAAAGGGGGTCAGCATCTTGTAAGGCAACATTTTACCGATCGGCACTCACAAGAATCGGTATCCTGCTGATCAAAATTACGCAATGCAAAAAAAAAGAGAACTCAAGGTTTTCCTTGTCAGAAGCATTCTGCAGATATTCACTTCACTTCCAAAATTTGTCTTCTCCGCGTCCAGGCTGCATCAAAATTTCTGCACGTTCAGGACGAGAGACTCTTATTCGCTTAAGGTTGAATCTAGATGTAGGTAGAGAGTTGTTGGTACCAAGGTAATAACTGATTTAGTGGCCACCACAACCACAGGTTGCAGATTCTTAGTATGGTGAGACAGAGCCGCAACATTTAAACGAACCATATGGAAAAGCAAAGTTTACCTAATGATGTTCAGTAATCCTAGTCTTCATTTCGGCGACGTATTTGCACATGCTTTCAACTCTGCACACGTATATCCTTCAGAAGTACACTCCTGGAAATTGAAATAAGAACACCGTGAATTCATTGTCCGAGGAAGGGGAAACTTTATTGACACATTCCTGGGGTCAGATACATCACATGATCACACTGACAGAACCACAGGCACATAGACACAAGCAACAGAGCATGCACAATGTCGGCACTAGTACAGTGTATATCCACCTTTCGCAGCAATGCAGGCTGCTATTCTCCCATGGAGACGATCGTAGAGATGCTGGATGTAGTCCTGTGGAACGGCTTGCCATGCCATTTCCACGTGGCGCCTCAGTTGGACCAGCGTTCGTGCTGGACGTGCAGACCGCGTGAGACGACGCTTCATTCAGTCCCAAACATGCTCAATGGGGGACAGATCCGGAGATCTTGCTGGCCAGGGTAGTTGACTTACACCTTCTAGAGCACGTTGGGTGGCACGGGATACATGCGGACGTGCATTCTCCTGTTGGAACAGCAACTTATCTTGCCGGTCTAGGAGTGGTAGAACGATGGGTTCGATGACGGTTTGGATGTACCGTGTACTATTCAGTGTCCCCTCGACGATCACCAGAGGTGTACGGCCAGTGTAGGAGATCGTTCCCCACACCATGATGCCGGGTGTTGGCCCTGTGTGGCTCGGTCGTATGCAGTCCTGATTGTGGCGCTCACCTGCACGGCGCTAAACACGCATACGACCATCATTGGCACCAAGGCAGAAGCGACTCTCATCGCTGAAGGCGACACGTCTCCATTCGTCCCTCCATTCACGCCTGTCGCGACACCACTGGAGGCGGGCTGCACGATGTTGGGGCGTGAGCGGAAGACGGCCTAACGGTGTGCGGGACCGTAGCCCAGCTTCATGGAGACGGTTGCGAATGGTCCTCGCCGATACCCCAGCAGCAACAGTGTCCCTAATTTGCTGGGAAGTGGCGGTGCGGTCCCCTACGGCACAACGTAGGATCCTACGGTCTTGGCGTGCATCCGTGCGTCGCTGCGGTCCGGTCCCAGGTCGACGGGCACGTGCACCTTCCGCCGACCACTGGCGACAACATCGATGTACTGTGGAGACCTCGCGCCCCACGTGCTGAGCAATTCGGCGGTACGTCCACCCGGCCTCCCGCATGCCCACTATACGCCCTCGCTCAAAGTCCGTCAACTGCACATACGGTTCACGTCCACGATGTCGCGGCATGCTACCAGTGTTAAAGACTGCGATGGAGCTCCGTATGCCACGGCAAACTGGCTGACACTGACGGCGGCGGTGCACAAATGCTGCGCAGCTAGCGCCATTCGACGGCCAACACCGCGGTTCCTGGTGTGTCTGCTGTGCCATGCGTGTGATCATTGCTTGTACAGCTCTCTCGCAGTGTCCGGAGCAAGTATGGTCGATCTGACACACCGGTGTCAATGTGTTCTTTTTTCCATTTCCAGGAGTGTATTTCCAGTCAGTATGTACTAACCTATGACAGTTATTGTACAACCTCTGTGTTTGTAAATGTTTTGTTCAAACAGGTGTTATCTTCGAATTACCATTGTAGAGCCTTCATTAAAGTTAGACAAGGCATTAGCTTAATGATTTCAATGATTGCTTAATTCATTTGTTGGGAGATCTGATTACTTGAGAATAATAAAGTGAGTTGATTTAGATCGTTGTTTAATTTAGTTGCCAGATACATTCCTTAATCATTATTTGGTGAGTGATAATTTACTTACACCAATTATTTCAAGACTAAATTCATTTGTTTAATTACACTGAGGTGACAGAAGTCATGAGATACCTCCTAATATCACGTTGGACCTCCATTTTCCCGGCGTAGTGCAGCAACTCGACGTGACATTGACTCAACAAATTATTGGAAGTTCCCTGCAGAAATATTGAGCCATGCCGCTTCTATAACCGTCCATAACTGCGGAAGTGTTGACGGTGCAGGATTTTCTACACGTAATGCCCTTTCGATTATGTCCCATAAATGTTCGATAGGATTCATGTCGAGCGATCTGGGTAGCCAAACCGTTCGCTTGAATTGTCAAGAATGTTGTTCAAACCAGTCGCGAACAGTTGAGACCTGCTGACATGGGACACTGTCATCCATAAAAATTCCACCGTTTTGGAAAATGACGTCCATGAATGGGTGCAAATAATCACCAAGTACGCGAACATCTGGAGGACGCAATCTAATGCATCTAAACACAGCCCACACCATTATGGAACCATCACCAGCTTGCACAATACCTTATTGACAACTTGGGTCTATGGCTTTGTGGGGTCTGCGGCACATTCGTACCCTACCTTCAGCTCTTACCAACTGAAATCGGGAGTCACCTGACCAGCCCATGGTTTCCAAGTCGTGTAGGGTCCAACCGATATGGTCATGAGCTCCGGAGAGGCGCTGCAGACGATGTCATGCTGTTAGCAAAGGCATTCTCGTCAGTCATCTGCTCCTATAGTCCATTGACGCTAAATGTTGCCACACTGTCCTAACGGATAAGTTAGTCGTACGTACCTCATAGATTTCCGTGATTATTTCACGTAGTGTTGATTGCCTATTAGCCCTGCCTACTTTATGCAAACGCTCCGCTCTCGGCCGTTAAGTGAAGGCCGACGGTCACTGCTGTTCGTGGTAAGAACTAATGCCCGAAATTCGGTATTTTCGGCACACGCTTGATACTATGGATCTCAGAATACTGAATTCTCTAACGATTTCGGAAATGCAATGTCCCATAGTCTAGTTCCAACTACCATTCCGCATTGAAAGTCGTGCAACTATAATTTTTATGTCGCCTCGTTGTTTCTGTAGAGCTATATCATGGGAAGCAAGGAAGGATGATGTTTGGTGGCTGGTATCCTCTTTCTGTAACACAAACTGCAAGCTCATATTAAATGGGTTCTTTATTCCTAAGCATAAGAAATCTACTTCACTTAAGCTAGTTGCTCTCTGCAATAGTCCACGTTAGCCTTACTGCTGTTTAAGAACGAAGTCCTCTATGAATACTATTCCGGTCGCTATGTGCTGCCTGATTCTGAACTAGAGGCTGTGACTGCGACTCTGACTGGACTGCGACTAATGACAAACTGGAACTCACTCGGTGCGACAGACTGCTACAGACTGGCCTTCCGGTCCGCGGCGACGATCTAAAATGCTGATGACCGAAATGACGTTGGCTGCACGCGCCAGCTTGCGCCAGCACATTCCTCTTCCCAAAATGCTGCACAGTTGTGTAGCGCGGCTGCGAACGACAACGGGGAGGGAGGCAGGACGCTGGACGTAGAGATGGGACGGGAGCCGTTACTGTGGAGGATGGCGTACTCCCGACCGTACCCTGCCACCAGGCTTGCGAGGCAACAGAAACATCCTCTGGAAAACTGCTGCCAGGGCACACGTACATGCCTGAGGGCGTGTCCTGGGGCGATGACGATGACTGCGATAGCGGGTCCAGGTCCAGGTCCATGGGATCGGCGAGCGGGAAAGGTGGGGGCGAGGGCTCAGCGTTCATCCGCTCCTGCAGGGCTGCCCTGCTGGCACCAGCGGATGGCTGCGAAGGACGCGCAGTCCCTTGAGGCCGTGAATCTGGGGAAGAAAAGAAGCAGAACCACGCGACAAATGACATGGGCGCATTGGTTTGGTGGCGTCGCTGCAAACCATCGGGACCTGCAGTCAAGTACATAAAAGAGCCAATGCGTTCCTGGATCACGCCTCTTTCCCAGCGTCCACGGTTGCCATAAACACTGAAAAGAAAGAGATCGCGCAGCGCAAAGTGATACTTGCCGACCATTGGCGGCGCTGGATTCTGCGGTGGATGTAGCAAGTGTAGCAGCGTCCAATGGCGGCGGCTGGTGCGTCTCGTGAGTGGGAGCGTTAGGAGGCGTGGAAGAGTTGCATCGCCTGTTCTCGTGTGTGGGTGGTGCGAAGCTTCGCCATCTGTTTCTTGAAAATGCCTACGAAGCGTTCTGCCGCTCCATTGGACTGTGGGTGAAACTGAGACGAATTCCGTTTCGTTCACAAAACCGTTCAAAGTCACGTGAAGTGAACTGTGGTCCGTCGTCCGACACAAGTACACAAGTACTGGCAAACATATGCAAAAGCTAGACGACAACGCTTGAATAGTGCTACGTGATGTGATAGAGTTCATAGGCACCGCAAATGGAAACTTGCTAAAAGAGTCTACCACTACGAGCCAACGAGTGTTTCAAAATGGTCTATGTACACTCGTTGCCATGGGGATTGAGTCTTAGGCCAAGCTGAGAATGTCTGAGGCGGAGCGGATGTGTTCTCCGCGCATGCGCGGCACCGACGTCATCTGTTCTATTGGGCGTCCATCCCGTGTGAAGTACAGTGCCGTCGCGCTAACTGTTTAGTGCAAACAATTCCCCAATGTAGTTGGTGGAGCAAGCGCAACACATTCTTTTGCAACACTTGAGAATAAGCACACGGGATTGTCCACTGTCATTTTGAACTACAATCACACCTCGTTGTACTGAAAGGCTATACCGACATGCAAAATATCTGCGCACAACTGAATTCTGGAAAATGTTCAATGAACGAGGTGAAGACGTCCGTATATATTGCAACAAAACTTTGAGATCTGTGTCTGCTTCCGAGGCCTGTGCAATTTTTCTGTGGTGCAAGGGAAAAGATTCCAGCAATTCAGAGTCCTGCGTATCGATTTGGCAACAAGATGCGGCAGATGCATCAAAATCAGAGGTTGGGCCAATCGGAAGGCGAGATAGGGCGTCTAAATTGCCACGCTTTCCCGTAGGTCTGTACACAATTTCATACTGATACTGCGAAAGCAACAAAGCCCATCGTTGCAATTTTGACGGATGAAACAAGTCTTGTGACCTCTCACTAAATAGAACTTGCGACCATACAAATAGTGATGGAATTTTGTCACGCCATACACAATAGCGAGAACTTCTTTTTCTACTTCAGAATAATTGCACTGAGCTTGAGTTAACAACTTTGAGGCAAAAGCTATAGATCTATCTTGTGCACCAACTCTATGTGAAAGAACAGCGCCGATTCTGTAGGAAGAAGCGTCGTCTTGCAAAACTACTGGTTTGGCAGGGTCAGAATGCACTAAACATCTGTCATTAAGCAAAGCATTTTGAAGCTTCTGAAATGCGCCTTGACAGTCTTTAGTCCACACAAAAGGCACATTTTTGTGACGCAAGTGATGCAATGGAGCAACTATATGAGCGGCATTCGGTATGAACCGAATGTAGTACATCATCATGCCTATTACTGACTGCATTTCAGACACATTGCGAGAAACAGTCAGGTCACGTATTGCAAGCAAATGAGATTCGAGGGGGTGCACACCCTGACTCACTGCCACATTACCTAAGTACTGTAGTTCAGTTTGAAAAAAGTCACTTTTGGAGACGACACTTGAGAATTTTGAACCTGAGATTCCTCAAAACAGAGGCAGCATAGCTAGTGACAATATGACCGAAAAGATGGAATTCACCTTGTTTCCTTTTATCGGAACGTCTCTTATAAACTCACTGCATTGTTTCTCAGATTTAATGTTAGAATTACCTTCAAACCTGATAACGCACCAGGTCAGCTCCTTGCTCACAACATCAAAACTAAAAGCAACAAATTTACAGCTTGAGGTATTTGTAAAATATGCTGCATTGATTGGCAAGCTTTTTGTATTGGCCAACGAAGCCCAAACCTTACAACTATATTCAAAGACCTCACATAAGTAGGAAGGAAGAATGAATATCTGCCTTTGCTTGTCACTTAATTTCAAAACGACGCAGCGTCATTGCCAAAACCTAACAGTTTTCCATAAAATGATAAAATTGAAATCTGCAGTCATGTGCTCCACAATAAAAGCGATGTTCATAACTTACAAGCAAACCTGAAACACATTGTTTCCTTGTATACCTTTCAAGATATGTATGCTTTATTATATCTAATTAATTTTAACGGTGATACATTTCTTTAAATGGTACAGCAGACCCATTTATTGTCAACAGCAGACCATGCTCAGTTCCTAACAGCCTCACATCATATTAACATCATGTTTTTATGCAGAGATATTCTTGGTTGCTCCTGTTCATTTACTATAGTTGGTTCCTAAATCGACTTTTCGTTCATCATAGGGTCTCTGAGAATCATCTGCTGTACTTTCGCGTTTTGCAATAATACTTTCAACACATCTTTTATTATTCATCCCTGTCGTTCATTTAATTACTATTTGTTTTCTACTTTATTTAACTTTTAAAGGAGTTATCAATTTTTATTTCATGGCTTATCTTTGTCTGCTTATCTACATGCTCCCACAAGCCCTACTTGGAACTTGACTATCTCCTACTTAACTGCTACACTTGGAATGCCTCAGTAGACATCCTGCCACAGACGTTCAAGAGCCATATGTCTATTTTCTAGGTTATAACCAGCTTCGTACAATATTTACGTTATTATGGTATCTTTATGGTATTTGCTGACAAGTTCCCTTTCAGTATTATTTAATTTACATAACATATCTATTTTAACAATACATAAGTTCAGACCACGTAGGATTATTGTTTTTATGAAGTGTGTGGTTGAATCGCCTCGAACATTTATGTATTTGAATTGTTGGTGGTGATGCTTATTGTTACCATTTGACTAATTTGTTTGTACTTCGCTGTTTGATACTATGTAGAAACCACTGGATAATGGCCATGCAGGCTGAAACTGGTCACAGTTTTAAATAAAAGTAAAAGAGTAACTGGTGCAGACATTTTCTCCAGAACCATTACCACAGCTGTGGAAGTGTCACCGAGATGTTCCACATGCAAAAAAAGAAATTAATCTATCTGAGGGAAGTGGTAGGAAGGGGAGGCGAAAAATCTAGCAACTACACAAGACATCATAGGGTGGGGGGGGGGGGGGGGCAGAAATCTGGCAACAATGCAGACTGCAGAAGAACCTGCACAGCTACACTACTAATACTGCCATCATCATTGTGCACATAGTTAAAGATTATGCAGCAGGTTTCTCACTATTATTTAGGAGAAGATCATGTTATACCTAGATTAAGAAGGAGAAACCTCTGCTAGCACATATTGTAATTTGAAAACGGTAGGATTGTGGCCTATCAGACTGTCATTTATTGTTCTGATATTGCTGTTAGCGCTGGTCAGGACTGCACGACTATCATGTGAATATGGAATCGATGGGTTCATGAGAGCAACACAATGCTATGCAGGATCTCAGTGATCCCAAGAAACTAGTTCAAATGGCTCTGAGCACTATGGGACTTAACTGCCGTGGTCATCAGTCCCCTAGAACTTAGAACTACTTAAACCTAACTAACCTAAGAACATCACACACATCCATGCCCGAGGCAGGATTCGAACCTGCGACCGTAGCAGTCACACGGCTCCGGACTGCGCGCCTGGAACCGCGAGACCACCGCGGCCGGCAAGAAACTAGTGCCCAGTAGGATAAATATACAATTCGCTCTGCCGCCCAGAATCTTACGGTCACCTCATGTATCATGAGTCAGATAATGGACTTATACGCAACAAGACAGGTATCCAAATGGATAGTACGATGATATATGGAACACCACGCGAACTAACAACATGGCGACCATTGTTTTGGCTCCCCATGACGCAGCAGTAGAGAGAGGAGTGCCGATCGTGGTGCCCCCAAGTACACTACTGGACACCGCAGTGATACCACGTTGTCTTAACAGACGACTCATGGTTCCGTGCATATCATTATGATCGACGTATCCTCATGCAGAGCCTAACAGGAGATGTCACTCATCATCATCGTGACCAGCACCTGTTGTGATAGTACAGGATGTCATCGGGTGCTCAACACGATCATGAAGGAAGGAAGGAAGGAAGGAAGATTGGTTCAAAATGGTTCAAATGGCTCTGAGCACTATGGGACTTAACATCTATGGTCATCAGTCCCCTAGAACTTAGAACTACTTAAACCTAACTAACCTAAGGACAACACACAACACCCAGCCATCACGAGGCAGAGAAAATCCCTGACCCCGCCGGGAATCGAACGCGGGAACCCGGGCGAGGGAAGCGAGAACGCTACCGCACGACCACGAGATGCGGGAGAAGGAAGATTGGGTTATTAGAGTTATTAGAGACGGAGCACAAGCTCGGATGGTGTTCAGGAGGGGGAAGGAAATCGGTCGTGACCTTTGGAAGGAACCATCCCGGCATTTGCCTGGAGCGGTTTAGGGAAATCACGGAAAACCAGAATCTGTATGGCCGGACTCGGGTTTGAACCGTCGTCCTCCCGAATGCGAGTCGAGTGCATTAACCACTGCGCCAAATATGATCGTATCTGATTCGAATAGCTGATAATTTAGACAGTACTCGTTACAAGTCTGGTGTGTTAAAGTTGGTGGCTTGGCCCTGTTTTCGATGTTTCTGTGAGATCGTATTTAAATCAGATAATGCAAGACCTGTGTCGTCAAGAAATACCTCGAAACGGGGGCTTTCGACTTTTTCACTGAACATGCAAGTCTTCCAGATCTCCCACTACTGGAAACATTGGGTCATGGGCAGTGGAAAGACCGGCAATTGCAATTGGTGAATCCTAGCATATATTTTAATTAGAGTGGAATAATGTACCTGTATCTGTTATTCAAGCCCTACCTGGGGTGGATCTATTGTTGCTGTCATGGTGACAGCTCTGTGCATAAAATTTTGTACTCTGCAAATCACTTACATATTTAATCATGTAGTCTTTCATCTATATCATATATACAGAATAAATAAATTTCCTGATTTCTTATCCTTGTTGATATTGAAATTTTAGTGGTCAGCAATATATCTTCTTGTCTGGGAAGTCAGACTTCTCCCTGGAAGCATATTCTACTTCTCATCAGTTTTTCATACAAAGCACACGTGCACCTCGCTGTCGAATCTTCGCGGTAATACAGAACACCCACCAGTATTAGCTGTGCAAGGCAGGAAGTACCCCCGTCGTGAAGAACACCGGCTGCAATTCTTCGAGGATCCAACTCCATGTACTCGATCATACTGTCAGCGATTTCTTCTGTGCGGAAGTTTCGTTTGTGCTATTTGTCCCTTAGTAGACAATCGAACATAATTCAGTTGTCTACAGGTCGTGCATGAGGATTTATTTCCTTAATCGCTGCCATGACTGCAAGCAACAATTTGATCTGGTGCTTGTGTTTCCTCTGAGACTCCTACAAACGCATTCGCGGGTATTTATCGATAGGTGCATATCTACTTTTTTTATAAATTCGACTAACCAATCATTGTAGCTTATCTCACGCATAATTGGTTGCCAATGGTTTAATGCTGTAGGCGATGGGCGGAGCTTATACACTCCTGGAAATGGAAAAAAGAACACATTGACACCGGTGTGTCAGACCCACCATACTTGCTCCGGACACTGCGAGAGGGCTGTACAAGCAATGATCACACGCACGGCACAGCGGACACACCAGGAACCGCGCTGTTGGCCGTCGAATGGCGCTAGCTGCGCAGCATTTGTGCACCGCCGCCGTCAGTGTCAGCCAGTTTGCCGTGGCATACGGAGCTCCATCGCAATCTTTAACACTGGTAGCATGCCGCGACAGCGTGGACGTGAACCGTATGTGCAGTTGACGGACTTTGAGCGAGGGCGTATAGTGGGCATGCGGGAGGCCGGGTGGACGTACCGCCGAATTGCTCAACACGTGTGGCGTGAGGTCTCCACAATACATCGATGTTGTCGCCAGTGGTCGGCAGAAGGTGCACGTGCCCGTCGACCTGGGACCGGACCGCAGCGACGCACGGATGCACGCCAAGACCGTAGGATCCCACGCAGTGCCGTAGGCGACCGCACCGCCACTTCCCAGCAAATTAGGGACACTGTTGCTCCTGGGGTATCGGCGAGGACCATTCGCAACCGTCTCCATGAAGCTGGGGTACGGTCCCGCACACCGTTAGGCCGTCTTCCGCTCACGCCCCAATATCGTGCAGCCCGCCTCCAGTGGTGTCGCGACAGGCGTGAATGGAGGGACGAATGGAGGCATGTCGTCTTCAGCGATGAGAGTCGCTTCTGCCTTGGTGCCAATGATGGTCGTATGCGTGTTTGGCGCCGTGCAGGTGAGCGCCACAATCAGGACTGCATACGACCGAGGCACACAGGGCCAACACCCGGCATCATGGTGTGGGGAGCGATCTCCTACACTGGCCGTACACCTCTGGTGATCGTCGAGGGGACACTGAATAGTACACGCTACATCCAAACCGTCATCGAACCCATCGTTCTACCATTCCTAGACCGGTAAGGGAACTTGCTGTTCCAACAGGACAATGCACGTCCGCATGTATCCCGTGCCACCTAACGTGCTCTAGAAGGTGTAAGTCAACTAGCCTGGCCAGCAAGATCTCCGAATCTGTCCCCCATTGAGCATGTTTGGGACTGGATGAAGCGTCGTCTCACGCGGCCTGCACGTCCAGCACGAATGCTGGTCCAACTGAGGCGCCAGGTGGAAATGGCATGGCAAGCCGTTCCACAGGACTACATCCAGCATCTCTACGATCGTCTCCATGGGAGAATAGCAGCCGGCATTGCTGCGAAAGGTGGATATACACTGTACTAGTTCCGACATTGTGCATGCTCTGTTGCCTGTGTCTATGTGCCTGTGGTTCTGTCAGTGTGATCATGTGATGTATCTGACCCCAGGAATGTGTCAATAAAGTTCCCCTTCCTGGAACAATGAAGTCGCGGTTTTCTTATTTAAATTTCCAGGAGTGTAGTATAGAATCTCGGCTGATGCTCGGTTATTTAGCAGTGACTTTCCTACCTCTACGGATCTCGCTCCGTCTGCCGCCACCAGCAGCAATAATGGACTACTTCTTAATTATTGTAGCTTATACTTTAAACGCTGTTTAGCCATATTTTCATCCCCTTCTACTGAATATGTATTATTACTGTATTACAGAGGGGGAAAGCCTGAAGATTGTCTGAGGAAAGGGCCGAAACCGTTTGATAACGAATAAAAATCTGGAAACGCGATCGAGACTGTTTTTATTTGATTTTTAGCATTTTATACCGATTGATACTTTGCTCCAGTTGCAGAATTATTTCTAAAGTTTTATATCATAACGAATAGCAAACACTGACAAGGGTGAAAGTATACGATCATATGAGCAAACACTTTTCAGTAAACATGTGTAAACTACCGTTTGCGAGATAAATGAGAAAGTGTGGTTTTAAGCCGTCACTGATTTTCAGTAACAAATATTTTCTTAGATGCTACGAATGTACACTACGAGACAAAAAAACGACGCTTCACGAAGGAACTATCGGAATCGGACAGAAATTTATAACTGTGATGTGCATGTACAAACGAGCAAATGATTACAGTTTTGTAAATAATGGATGATTTATTCAAGAGAAAGAACTTCACAAACTAAACAAGTCAATATTGCATTATTCCACTCTGGCCCTCATGCAAGCAGTTGTTCCGCTTAACACTGATTAATAGAGTTGTTGGATGTCCTCCTAAGGGATATCGTGCTAAATTCTGTCCAATTGGCGCGTTAAATAGTCAAAATCCCTAAATGGTTAGAGAGCTCTACCCATAATGCTCTAAACGTTCTCAGTCGGGGAGAGATCCGGCGATCTTGCTGGCCAAGGTGGGGTTTGTCAAGCACAAAGACAAACAGTAGAAACTCTCAGCGTGTGCGTGCGTACATTATCATCTCTCCCGGATGTCGGGCCGCATGGCGGGCGACAGTCAGGTTAGTATCCCACTGCTGTCCTGGACGTCTCCAGACACGTTTTCTTCCTGGAACCTCACTGACGACAGGAAACTGTCTTCACTGATGAGTTCCGCTTCGAACTGAGCCACGATGACCAGCGAAGACATGTTTGGAGACGTTCCGGACAGAGGTGACATTTCAGCATGACTGGCGCCCACCATACGGCACGACAACCAGGAGCGGTGGTCTGAGATGCCACTTCTTTTCATAACAGGACTTCTTTGTCATCTGCGGAACCCTTACAGCACAGCGGTACGTCGACGAAATTCTACGTCCCATCATGGCGAGCCATCCTGGGCTTACATTTCAGCAAGATAATGCCTCATGTACAGGGCGAGAGTTTCTACTGCTTGTCTTCGTGCTTTCCAAACCCTACAGTGGCTAGCAAGGTCACCAGATCTCTCTCCAATTGAGAACGTATGGAGAATTGTGGGCAGGGTCCTCCAGCCAGCTCGGGAGACTATGCTCTTAAAAGTAAATTCCTGAACCCATGCATTGCACTTGTGACAGTTCGTTCCACCAGACCATTGTGGCCACATTTCCCAGCCCCAGGAGTGTGCTGTAATGGATGATGTGCTTAGCTTACAAAATTAGTCACGATGGAAAAAATGCGAGTCTATTAAATGGTTAAGAGAAGGAAGCTTCTGACGCGAAGACTATGCTATTCTCATGTCAGCAGGATGTAAAGACTCTTCTAGGAATCACTGCTTCGATGTGAAGCCATTTTGAAATTTTCGCTAATTAAGGAAATTTCTTAGTTCGAGAAAATCCACTGCGAAGTGTGAAGTTACCGGATAATTCTGGTATTACCGTCATTATTACTATCGTTTTATTCATACCGCTGCTGGAACACATGTGCTTGAAGATCGTTTAAGGCCTAAGGCCATAGAAGTAGTTGCCCAAGAACAGGTTCTCTCCCTGTCTACGGAATCCTTTTCATGTTAATATCAGACATCAGCAATTACTCGTAGATTACATTAAACCTAAAGTAATTGACGAAGACGTTACTTGATAACAAAAACCCGCTGCCTTTCTTCATTTACTTGCGCCTATAAATGGCTGTCGAGTACTGCCAAACCAAAAGCCATCCGATATACGTCGCTGTAAGTTCTTCCATATTATTTGGTCGACGTGACCTGTTTCAAGTTGTGTTTGACAGAGAACGTTATAGAAAACCAATTGTTTTCCTTTGCAATAAACAGAAAGATTTTCATTCTAAGCTATCCAATTTCGAAATTTTCGTAATATTAGTTCAAATTTAATATTCGCTTCTATAATGTAGGAAAGTATTTTACACTTGCAAAACCCGCATCCGACTCACTGTCCTTACACTTAGTCGCTCGCCATAAATTCTAGCTCAGAGTGACGCCAGTTTAAGTAACCTAATGTAGCGAAGACTGTTTGCCAGTGCTCTTTCTCACCGAAAAATATGCAATTCACTCATTGGGCTCCACAAGTACACTGTAACAGTAATTTCTGTGTGTATGCAATGCATACGGATTGTAAAATTGAGTGGTGCTCTCTCTTCCACTTCTGTATACAATATGCCTGACCTAAACGGGCCCTTTATCATTACAGGCCCTGGGTGGTGAAACATCATACTGACAACAGTAATGTGCTTATACTGACGACCTCACTGTTCGTTTCACCTGATTTTGTAATCATTTAAATAAAACAACATTACCTTCCTGTGAGAGGCATTTCATCCCTCTTTTCCATCTGTGAAATTTGTCTGTAAGCTTTTTGCCTTCCAACCAGCGAAATTCACAAACCACGATTTAGTGCCGTTAAGACGATTTCTTTAAACATTGGCGTAGCTGAAGGAATTTAGTTTCTGCTTAAATCATCTTATGGTGCAACGTTCACAGGTATCTCAAATAGGAAATGCTCTTTATCCAGGTGCGAAGGTTGTAAGACAAACTTCTCACAGTTTGTGTCAGGTTGATCTTTTCGTCTGATAGCACTGTGTAAGTATTTTGTCTAAGATGTATCACAAGTAGTGTGCCTGTAGCTGTGGGAATCAGTGGTTGAAAACGAGTTTAACACCAGTGGGTACAGCTCTGCTAAATTTTCGAAAGGAGTATCATCCTAAGTTTGAGTTCATACACAAACAGAGGCGCATTTATAATATTCAAGCTAAACTGTGTATCCTTGTCTTCCTTAAGTGGGCACACACGTATACAATACAATGAATACTTCGAACGCTATAGTTAACGTTGCTCTCATAAACTATTTTTTTTAATTCTTCTCGGTCTTAAGTGTGCAATATGTGTTGTAGATACAGTCTTAGAGAAAAAAAACTGACCGCCGAGTCGTTCATGTAAGGTGGACAATACAGTCGCACTCCCCTCTGAATTCTATGTTCGGCAATATGCTCGATCTGGCAACATTGTACTGGTACACTTCCCAGAGGAACTCTTGACTGCAGTCTGAGTACATTTATCTTGTCTATGACCGCAGTCTTGAGATAAAACGCGAGACTAGCTAATGCGATGTCTGGTAACCATAAGCACGCGTCGACAAAATTTTTATCGCCCCTTTCCTCTCGGTGCGGAAGCTATGAGCATAATTCATGCGAGTCTACAATATATTTCACTGTCTGTCACATTGGTAATAACAGTTTAGTTCAACAATGTTTTAGCGAGAGATTTCTGGGCTGACCATCTGCCTGTGAACACCGCATGCGTCTGAGTTCTTTGGGACCCGTTTGCTGCCTACTGGCGGGGGCTGAGGCATTGTGCTGCCTCACCTTCTGCCGACAACGTCTGCTCCACTCCTCACTCTTGATGGTGTAAAAGCTTTAATATTGTTGAGTGGTGTCCCATAAAATCTGTCTACGATTTGTGTTTTACACTCGATAGTAATTGAGGTGCAAAACTGTTTTTATTTGATAAGTATTTTATTACACTAGCGTACAATACATCAATGTGCCACAGAATTAATTTCATTGTTTCTGATACAGTGCATTATAATTAAAGCGTCACATCTTGTTTTTTTCGTTTCACAGGAGATTCTTCAAATAATTTATTTTTGTCATGGATTCATGTGTGTTAGACAAGGCACAGAGAGTAAATGCTGTGTAATGTGTTTGGTTTCTTGATTTGATTCCCTATGGTAAATGGATGTGAAACATTATGTCTATACCTTTCAGAACCTGTTCTATACTTCAACTTCAGTTGGAAGGACCACATAGATAATATTGTCGGGAAGGCGAGCCAAAGGTTGCGTTTCATTGGCAGGACACTTAGAAGATGCAACAAGTCCACTAAAGAGACAGCTTACACTACACTCGTTCGTCCTCTGTTACAATATTGCTGCGCGGTGTGGGATCCTTACCAGGTGGGATTGACGGAGGACATCGAAAGGGTGCAAAAAAGGGCAGCTCATTTTGTATTATCACGTTATAGGGGAGAGAGTGTGGCAGATGTGATACACGAGTTGGGATGGAAGTCATTACAGCATAGACGTTTTTCGTCGCGGCGAGACCTTTTTACGAAATTTCAGTCACCAACTATCTCTTCCGAATGCGAAAATATTTTGTTGAGCCCAACCTACATAGGTAGGAATGATCATCAAAATAAAATAAGAGAAAACAGAGCTCGAACAGAAAGGTTTAGGTGTTCGTTTTTCCCGCTCGCTGTTCGGGAGTGGAATAGTAGAGAGATAGTATGATTGTGGTTCGATGAACCCTCTGCCAAGCACTTAAATGTGAATTGCAGAGTAGTCATGTAGATGTAGATGTAGATGTACTATGGCAAATTGCTTGTTTTGAGAATCATACATTAAATAATGGAGAAGTGAACGCTGTTCAAAAGTGATATTTCAAATATTCAATTACATTTAAGGCGACAAAATTGTCCATATTTGAAACTATCCAGTGAAAAAGTAAGTTGCTAGAGCCACTGTTAGCAAATGTCTGCAGAGAGTTCCTAATTACTACTGTGGAAATTTAGCATAGATGCCCTGTAGTAACCAAGAGGTTCCTTTGCTTCACACTTATCACCCTGGCATGTGAGTCTTAAGTGAAGAACAATATTGAGTTTCATATCGTTGACGATCGATTCGAATTCCTTCAGAGACGCTTGTATTGTGAAGCACCTTGGCAGTCAGAAAACCGAGATCTATGTCCATTAATGCAACTTACTGTGTCGAGCTACCAAGAGGATTTGATGTGTAAAGGTTTTCTCCTGATTTCGTTACAGAGTTTTTTCTGGAAAATCGCAGCCCTATAAAATAAATCAAAAAAAGCTCGCACACCCTGGCCCCTACCACAGGTAGAACTCATGACTCCTTGAACCGTTGCGACACAGGACATGGGTGGTACCATGGGGCTATGGACACACTGCTGCCAGCACCCTACTCTCATCATGGTGTTGGTCGCTCAGCCTCATAATGTATCGTGAAAGATAATAAAAGTTGTCACTTATCTGAAGAATAGTATTTCTTTAGCCAAAAAATTGAATTTTCTGTCTTAGTGTCTTAGATTACACGATGATTATATAGTACGAATCATTCAAATGGAAAGGGAATATCAAGTAAGTTTAGAGAGTCAATTCAGTACCATACACAGAAGTGATTGCACTGTCGCAGTATTGCCAAATGTTTATGACGATGTTGCCAATTCATAATTCCATTTCAAGCCCTATCACGTGCACACCGGCCTGCTAGTGAAAATGACGTGCATTTTTAATATCTGTTCATGTGTTACCAAAAATTTCTGGCCAATCACGCACACATGTTACTGATGGTGAGCAAGCAATTGATACTTAAGCTATATTCAGGGACGACAAAGAAGAACGATAGCAGTGCGGTTCAATTGTCGCTCAGGCACAAAAATATGTATCTTTATTTTAGATTCAAACACCTAGCAGCTGGTAAGAAAAACTGGTACGTAACATTTGATTTTACTTAGTTAACAATCCGATTACGTGTTGGGTTCGTATCTCCGTCACAGAACTTCACATAATGCGCTTCATCTTTAAATGCATACACACTTTGTTACTTCTGAATGGAGGTATATCAGACATCTTTCGTGGTTAGTTAACAAGGAAGAAAGGGTCTTGATAGGAGTCCCGGTTTATTACAAAACTGTCGTCTTTTATTTTCAAGTTAAGAATTGGTTACTGATATTGGCGAAAATTTCGGTAATTCATGACTCTTCACGGCTAGTCATCAATATGATATGATTAGATTACATTAGAATAATACTTGTTCCATAGATCATGAATACACACACACACACACACACACACACACACACACACACATACATATATATATATATATATATATATATATATATATATTATTTTTATTTGTTTGGTATGCTAGACTATCGGCAAGGCACGACAGCGTCTGTAAACGAGTTTTTTAGTTTTCAGTACAGTTGCGAAGAAATATAAAAACAGCTACGAGAGTTTAAGAACCTTCAACATCGCAGCGCGTCAGCAATCGTTGGTTAATATATTAAAAAACTAAAAAACCGCCTCGATTGCGGAAAAAGCACCTAGTGTTAACACTAGGTGCTTTTATCGTAATTGAGGTGGGTTTTTAGTTTTTTTAATAAACTATGAGAGTTACAGATTTATGATGCTTAGTTTTCAGTCAGTTGGGTGGCTCTGAGCACTATTGGACGTAACATCTGTGGTCATCAGTCCCCTATAACTTAGAACTACTTAAACCGAACTAACCTAAGGACATCACACACATCCATGCCCGAGGCAGGATTCGAACCTGCGACCGTAGCGGTCACGCGATTCGAGATTGAAGTGACTAGAACTGCAGAGCCACACCGGCAGGCGCAGTCAGTTCTGAGTATTATTAGTAACAACGCTCCAGTCCCTAAAGCTAGTTACAGAAGAGCGAATCAGAGTCATTACGTATTCCAGGCCATAGCAGCCACGTGTTTGTGACGACAGCTATGGTCACATAAGTTCGTCCTCTCCCTGCTGGTACTGTAACTCCGATTTGGCAACAAGGCAAGGTATGGTTGGCAACGCTGTGATCGACGAGTTACTTCCAGGTATGCACGGAATTAAGCATTAAAGTTCACTTGATTTTTTCTGTCATTTCCATTGTATAATCTGAGTTATTTATCGCTTGAGGTGTAACAAAATATTGTAAACTTACGGTTTTCAGCCCAGGAAAGTCGTTGCACGTGGAAATCGCAACTAATCTCGTCCTTTAAAAAGCGCTTTGCGTGTTCTAGCCACTATTGGCCTCGTAATAGAAAACACAACACATACATGTTCGCTAGCTGTGCGGTGACGTGATCACCTTTGAATAAGCGTCTCTTATGGTTGACGGTGCCAGTCTCGCAGAGAGAAACGTTTTTATCCTCCTTAGAGGAAAACACAATACGTACATCTTCGCTAGCTGTGTGGTGCCGTGATCACCCTCCGCCACACACCGTTATGTGGCTTGCAGTGTATGGATGTAGATGTAGAATAAGCGTCTCTTATGGTTGGCGGCTCCAGTCTCGCAGAGAGAAACGTTTTTATCTCTTCTGTGAAAGAGCTATAAGCAGTCAGATCAAACATCGATAACGAAATCGCAAGAAAATACTTTCAGTTCATAGTGCAATAGTGAAAACTTACAATGCTGCACAACAGGTAACGCCTCTTTCCGCTGTTGACAAGCAAACTTTGGGTTCCTAGGAATAGATAGCTTTGTTTATGAAATGTCACATTTACGTACCTGTCGCGTATGACAAAGGACACCAATTATACACGGATCCAATCGGAATCTAAGTGAGTAGTATGTATCTAATTCGTGCCAATAGAAGCTCGCTTGTGTACAGATACTCAGTTTTATTAAAACAAACATTCGTCGTAAGATTGTCGTCGGTAGTTTTATTTCATTTCCTATAATACAGTGCACAATTTTCGTAAGGTTTCTTTCAGTGTTGTTAAAACAATACTAAACATGAGAGAGAACTTAATCATCAACGATATATGCGAATTCTCTGATGTTATCTATAACAGACTAACGATGCACATGCAGTTTATTGATTACATGGATGTAGAAAACTTGTTCTGAGTTAAAGCTGTTACACAAGGTTTGAAGAAGAATAAAATGCCACTACCAGACGACAGCTAATGTAGAAAATATTTTTCTGGCTATTTTGGCACTTTGCGCTCTCCCCATACATAATACAAAAGCTTCGAGATGCATCTGCTGCTTGGAAGTGTATTAAACCTGAACAGAACAAAATGACGTAGAAGTTAGCCTTTTTGCACATGCGGTTTTTGGGGTGAGAAGTGAAGGGAATTAAGTTTGAAGTTTCATTAAACTGATAACTTCAGAAAACAGCAGGATTGCTTTTTAAAAAGATGTACCAACGAATATAATACAAGCCGCGGCATCTTATCTAGGGCGCTCGACGCTTACCATTACGCTACTCGCTCCCATAGAGCTAGAACTTCCAGAAGTCAACAACAGTTCCTCCAGAACTTCCGAATTCCACAGTGCTGTGAGATAATGCGTATGGCCTGATCTAGACTTCTGAGAGACCGACAGTTACAGCTTTTCTTTTGCACTGCACGACGTTTTCAACAAACAGAACGCGCAGTAGAGTAGCTCAAATGGAAAGGAACACTACCTATTTAAAATTTCTGCATCCTCCACTGTTGGCAGTTGTGTGTTGGTGGTAATTACGTGATTTTATTTCGTTGATTACAAAATAGAGTCGAATGTATGCACTGGGTAACCGAGGTAGCTAGTTCATGGCGATTCGGTCAACCCAAGTACATGAATGTACTGAACATACTGCAAACCACTACAGGAAGCCTGTGCGTCAGAATTCTCATCGAGTGTGTCGCAACGGTACTATGATACGAAAATGAGCCTCAGAGAAGATGATTTGGTGGTTTGTTGGATTGACGCTAGGTTCCTAAGATAATGGTCTCAGTTCGATTCCAACTTCTGCCTATGATTTTTAATAGGGAGAGACAGATTCTATTCTCTTCTGGCTACGCCAAGTGAAGAAGGTATAATGGCATTGCGGTCTGAAATTCACATTAAACATGATATTCCATCTCTGCCAAGTAGACGTTAGGTTGAACCACAATAAAGTCAAGAGTGGCGAATTGTGGGAACTCTATCACCAGTAACCTTTCTTATACTAGTTATTTATTTCTAGTAACGAAACAAACGCTATGTAGGGTCACAGGACACTTAGTCCATCTTTTATTTGAGCTTCTGTATGTCGATAAAATTGGTTCTGAACTGGGAATGCTTCTCAGAGCGCCATTAAAGCGGAATTTGATCCCTTCGTGACAATGCAGCTCGACTACTATTTGTTATTTGTTCAAAGCTGCACATTACTCAACATCTCCACATACTGCGGGTGAGTGGGTTCGAATCCTTGCCAAGCACTAAAGTTTTCATTATGTATCATCAAGCTCTAGCATGAGAACACCTATCTGCTGGTGGATAATAATTTTGATTTTTAATTCGTTTTCATTCGTTGTTAACACTAACGATATCTGACGTTTTAGACTGCCAGTGAAACACAGAACTACTTGAGAATCACTGTAAGTTCAAGGATGTTACTTCGAGCTGGTGGTGGAGAAAAATTTGATAGCTGACGTCTCTTTGTGTGTAGTCAACAACGATATGTGTGGGATTCGATTCCCAGTCAGTACTGAACTCTTCGTCATATTATTTCTATTTCAAACATGCTCACACGTCGCTGCTGGTGTAACAAACCCATATTTAACGTTCGTATTCTCTAGAATATAACAGCGATAGGTGCTGGGTTGGAGTCCGAAGAAGGAAAACATTAATGTTACGTCTCGTCATTTCAGTTAAAATATCTAGCTACTGCCGAGAAAATCCGATATATCACAGTTGATTTTGCTTCGATAACAATCCAATTAGGTTCTGGGTTCAAATCCCTGTCCAACACAAAGGTTTACCTTACGGCATTTCAAGTAGGTTACTTGTGAAGAAGCAATATTTAACATCTCTCGTAGTTCGTTAACAGGGACAATAGATGCTGCGTAGGAATTCGCGTCCGTTAAAAATGTTTACGTTATGTAATTTCAAGTTATATTTGCTAACTGATACTGTCTAAAATCGCGGTTTATCACTCTCTGTATGCATAGTCAGGAATGACTGTTAGTTTCCGTCAGTCACGACATCTTAGTCTGCATGACCTGGGTTTGAATCCAAATGCAGAACGAGACTGTTCGTCGTGTCATTTGAAGTTCATACATACTCCCAATTAGCTGCTCGAGAATAACTTAAGTTTTTAATGTCATTTTGTGTTAAATAACAATTACGGTATGTTACTTTGAAGAAGAAATCATGAATACGACGAACTTCCTACGTGCATTACCTATCTGACGTAATAATGAGAGTGGTAACATTTCAGGTATGTCATTTATTGCAATAAATGTGAGTTTATAAGCCTTAAGGACAGTCTTATCTGTGCTGAGGGGTTCCCTGATACTCGTAGTATCGTGGTATTACTTTACACCTTGAGTTATTGCGATACAGGGCAGAGATTTCTAGTGGTGACTTGTTGGAACCATTTTCAATAGTCAAACGACTGTACCAAGGAGCGATTAGAGGACCTGCTAGACAGATGCATTATGCGGGTTGCATGTGAATCAGGCGTAATGCAATTCAGGTCGTTCGGATACTTTTGAGCACGACTGTACATTCGGGAACTTTATCAATTAATGCTAAGCCGGACAAATTCTTGCATAAGGGCCAGAGGTGGGCCCAAGCGTTATTGGCCCCCTCAATCTGTGAAACTCTTCCTCTTGAGTAAATTGTCTAATTTTTAGGAAACTGTAATCATTTTTTGTACACGTACATCATATGTAGCAATTTCTACCCTATACGGATAATTCCTTCGTGGTGTTTTATTTTTATTTCTTTATTTTTTTATTTACTCGTGACCTAGGTTGACAAAAAGTATATAATAGAGTTCACTGAGTTCTCTGAACATGAGTTTCATTTGTCGTCCTAGCACTCCCTCTGCAACACTGCACTCATCTCTGAAGTGAGTTGCGATTTCTTTCAAATACCGCTGGTTCATCTCGTAAGCTTGCAATTCACTGCTCCAGTTCTTCAACCGTATCAACGGTATCGGTATACAATTCACTTCTGATATCACGCCCGACAAGAAAATTCATAGGTACCCATCACTCTTGGAAAATATTGGCGCGTTAGACTTGTTATACAGAGTGAACGTTAATAAAGCCGACAAATTGCAGGGACAGATTCCAGACTGGAAATGGAGGAAAAAGGGTCCTATGAACATGTAACTGGAAATGCATCGTTGCCATGATAGATAGCGCTGACGAATGGAAGTTCCTCCGTGATGACTGGGTGTTGTGTGCTGCCCTTAGGTTAATTTGGTTTAAGTAGTTCTAAGTTCCAGGGGACTGATGACCATAGATGTTAAGTCCCATAGTGCTTAGAGCCATTTTTTTGGAAGTTCCTCTGACCATGTGTCGTGTGTTCCTTGTGTGTTGCAGACTGTGTGATTCACGCAGCGTACTGTAAGCAGCGGAATGATCCGGTATTCATGTGGGGACCAGCCGAGATGATGTTTAAGTACGGCCAAGCAGATAGAAACGGTCGAGAGGCAGCACGGCTATACCAAAACAAGTATCCACTCAGTTACCAAGCATTTCAAGCCCTTTTTGAGCGTTTGTGTGATCATGGGTCCTTTCAGAGAGACTAACGCGCAGGGAGGCGACGGACTGCGTGTACGCCAAATCTGGAGAACCATATTCCACAGGATATTGACACGATCCCTAGTACAAGGTCCAGGCAAGTGACCCGCCAGCCTGGTGTAAGCCAAAGTGCGATTATGTATATCCTACATGAGTACATGACAACCGCTACTATCCCTGTCACCAGCAACGAGTGCAAGGATTATCAGCAACGGATTTCCCTCTACGGGAAAGATTTTGTCGATGGTTTTTGCACCAGATCATCACAATTATGGGATTTCTGTCATCAGCCTTTTTTACAGACGACGCAACCTTTACCAGGAGCCGGCCGCGGTGGTCTCGCGGTTCTAGGCGCGCAGTCCGGAACCGTGCGACTGCTACGGTCGCAGGTTCGAATCCTGCCTCGGGCATGGATGTATGTGATGTCCTTAGGTTAGTTAGGTTTAAGTAGTTATAAGTTCTAGGGGACTGATGACCACAGCAGTTGAGTCCCATAGTGCTCAGAGCCATTTGAACTTACTTTACCAGGACCAGTAACGTCAATCTGCATAATCGACATCTGTGGGCTGCAGACAACCCTCGGGGAACGGTTGAGATGTCTCATCAGCATCAGTTCAGCATCAATGTGTGGGCAGGGATTCTTTCCGACCACATACTTAGGCTGGCTTCTATCCCACAACGTCTTGACGGAGGAACGTACCCAAACTTCCTGCGGAATACTCTACCTGGGCTGCTTGACAGTGTGCCTTTGGCAGTGCGACAGGTTATGTGGTTTCTGCATGACGGAGAACCACACCACTTCAGAATGACAGTTCTCCAACACCTCAGCATCTTTCCCGGACGTTGGATAGGATGCGGAGGCCATGTAGCATGGCCTGCTAGATCACCTGGCTCTTGGATTTTCACCTCTGGGGGCATCAGAAGAGTGTCGTGTGTGCTGAACTAGTTCCTGATGCGCAGACCCTTCAACAGCGTGTTCACTACGCCTGGGACGCTATTCAGAGAAAGGCCGGAAAGTGCGAAAGAGTGCGGCAATCCACTATGTGACGTATGAACACGTGCACGGCATCCCACGGAGGCCACTTTGCACATCTGTTGTGGCGTGGATGCGAGACAACTCCGTACTGTGTTCTGCGATGATTCGTTGTCGTTGCACGCACACCGTCCATTTCCGGACACATGTTCGTAGGATTCTTCCTCCATTTACAGCCAGGCATCCGACGCTGCAGTCTGTCAGTTTTATTAATATTCACCTTGTATAAACAGAAAAATGTGTCGTTGCCCCATCGTGGGTGTATCACATTCCGCAACAAGGGGCCATGTGTGAAATTCGAGCCAAATGTTTTCAATTCAAATACACTTCTACTAATTAGCAGAATACTTCATACTGAAGCCAATGGTGACTCGTAACCACACGTTCGTAATTATGTCACAAACAGATCTTCTGTGGACTTACGCTTACTGGATCGTTTCTACTTCTATTATCGTATGATTTCACCCCTGTCAGTTTTCTCTGTTATTTATGACATACCCTGTATAACACACAGTCCTCCCCCGTAAATTCGCAAAGCAGCTTGAGTTATTTTTGTCTTCTTTCGCAACTTGCCGACAACCAATGAATGAATGTTGAGTCATAGCAGGTCGACCTGTCCGTCTGTTCTTCATACCTTCCACATGCACGTAATTAATCAATCTAATGTGACTCTCCAGGTTTTATGTTTACTGACAGCCATTAATAACTAGGCAAGCGATTTACCGGTGACGTACTTAAAACGATGGACCCCTGTGGACCCTTGTCCAGGACGAATGCTTACTATGAAGCGGAAGGTGCGTACTTTAGAAAATTCCTGACTGATGGGCTCGAACTCCAGTTCTGGCCTGTCTAGGCACGACATACGACCCACAGTCATAGCTTCAGTTTTGTGAGTACCTCTCCGGTACTTTCCCTCCTCCAAAAGAGTTCCTCTGCCTGACCTGCACTCCTGGGGAATAGAATATCGCTCAAAATGGCTTAGCCACATCCAGTGTTTTGTTCCCAGCATGAAATTTTCATTCTCGAACTACAGCTTGCTTCAAATGATCAGAAATACAATAGTGTGCACTTCACAAAACGTAAAAATGTAGTTTCCTATAATGTCAACAAGTCACAACTGAAATCGGTTAATTCATACAAATACCTAGTTTTGTAGAGATATGAAATGGAATTAGCACATAGGCTTAGTTGTGGGTAAAGCAGGCGGTAGACTTCGGCTTATTCATAGAATACTGTGGAAATGCAGTCCGCCTATAAAGGGAACAAAGGAAATTGCTTACAAATTATTCGTGCGTTCAAGTGTTTGGGACGCTAACAAACAGGATATCGGATGTATACAGAGAAGGGCAGCACGAATTGTCACAGGTTTGTTTGATCCGTGGGAGATAGTCAAAAAATTGCTCTGGGCACTATGGGACTTAACATCTATGGTCATCAGTCCCCTAGAACTTAGAACTACTTAAACCTAACTAACCTAAGGACATCACACAACACCCAGTCATCACGAGGCAGAGAAAATCGGGAGATAGTCACAGAGATGCTGAAGAAACTGAACTGACCGACTCTTCAAGATAGACGTAAACTATTCTGAGAAACCATACTTACAAAGTTTCAAGAAGCGGCTTTGAATGCTGACTTTAGGAATATGCTACAACGCCCCTAGGGATCGCGAGGACAAGATTAATTACAGCATGCATTTAGGGATTTAAACAATCATTCTTTCCGCGCTCCATACGTCAATGGAACGGAGAAAAACACTAATAACTGTGAAACGTCCCCTTACAAACATTAATGAATTACTGTGCTGATAAACTTCTTACATTATTTGATTTTCAAACAGCTGAGCAGAACTGAACGTACTCAGACATTTCGCTCTTTACCTATTCTGATCAACACTAAACCGACACACAATATTTTTAGCGCAACGCAATCTGACTTTCAAAAATCCCTAGAAAAGAATGGCCCTGACTAGCAGTAACCTATACCTTTCATGAATCACTTACCTCACAAAAATCTTCGTTACTCGAACTACTGCAATACAGAGAGCGCCACTACAGCCAGCTAAATAAAATATTCTAACTACCGAAGGCACTAGCTACTGATTGGCATAGTTAGCAAATGAAAGATTTTGATAGAGAACAAACAATGTATTTACCTTAATAGTGTTCAAAAGTCATAATATACAGGGTGAGTCAACTAACGTTACCGCTGGATATTTTTCGTAAACCACATCAAATACTGACCAACCGATTCCACAGACCGAACATGAGGAGAGGGGCTAGTGTAATTGTTTAATACAAACCATACAAAAATGCACGGAAGTATGGTTTTTAACACAAACCTGCGTTCTTTTAAATGGAACCACGTTAGTTTTGTTAGCACATCTGAACATATAAACAAATACGTAATAAGTGCCGTTTATTGCATTTTAAAATGTTAATTACATCCGGAGATATTGTAACCTAAAGTTGACGCTTGAAACCTCCGACGTTCAGTTGCGTGTTGCAACAAACGCGCTCCACGGTCGGCGAGCAGCGTCTGCAGGGACATGTTTACGATGACGACCGTGTTAACGAGTGTGGCTGTAGTGCACTGTTGTGGTTTGGTCTAGCTGTCGCAGTGTCCGCATGTAGCGCTTGCTGCTATTGTTATTCTGCATTCGTCTCCGCACGCAGACCAACTGTAGTACACCGTGTTACTAGACTTCTGTGATAGTGTGTTGTTGTAGGAACTGTGACCATGGTGTATTCAAACTCTGAAAAGGCGGAGATGATACTCGTCTATGGCGAGTGTCGACGAAATGCTTCTGAAGCCTGCAGGGTGTATGCAGAACGATACCCGGGCAGAGAACATCCAACGTGCCGCACATTGCAAAACATCTACTGCCAACTGTATGAAACAGGTATGGTCGTAGCACGCAAACGGGTTCGTAACAGGCCCGTCACAGGAGAAGCGGTTGCAGTTGGTGTGTTAGCTGCTGTTGCCATGAACCCACACATGAGTGCACGGGACATTGCGAGAGCCAGTGGACTGAGTCAAAGTAGTGTCATGCGCATAGTGCATCGTCACCGCTTTCACCCCTTTCCTGTGTCGCTACATCAGCAATTACATGGTGATGACTTTAATCATCGAGTGCAATTCTGTCAATGGGCATTAACAGAGAATGCGGGCTATACAAGCCACGGGGCAGTGAATCTACGGAACATGCATTACTGGTCCATGGACAATCCTCGCTGGCTCAGACTGGTAGAGCGACAGCGACAGTGGACTGTAAATCTATGGTGCGGAATCATTGGCGACCACCTCATTGGTCCTCACTTCATTGCAGGGGCCCAAACAGCTGCAACATAAATCGCGTTTCTACAGAATGATCTACCAACGTTGCTCGAAAATGTCCCACTGGAAACGCGTCGACGTATGTGGTATCAGCATGATGGTGCACCTGCACATTCCGCAATTAACACTAGGCTGACCCTTGACAGGATGATCGACGGGCGTTTCATAGGACGTGGAGGACGCATAAATTGGCCAGCCCGTTCTCCTGATCTTACACCTCTGGACTTCTTTCTGTGGGGTACGTTGAAGGAGAATGTGTACCGTGATGTGCCTACAACCCCAGAGGATATGAAACAACGTATTGTGGCAGCATGCGGCGACATTACACCAGATGTACTGCGGCGTGTACGACATTCATTACGCAAGAGATTACAATTGTGTGCAGCAAATGATGGCCACCACATTGAACATCTATTGGCCTGACATGTCGGGACACACACTATTCCACTCCGTAACTGAAAACGGAAACCACGTGTGTACGTGTACATCACCCCTCATGGTAATGTGCATGTGCGTCAGTGAAAAACACCAATAAAAAAGGTGTTAGCATGTGGACGTAATGTGCTGTTCCAGTCTCTCCTGTACCTAAGGTCCATTACCGTTCCCTTTGGATCCCTACGTAATTCGGTGCTCTCCGACACACACGATCGAACAGCGGAGGAGTGGTACTCAAGCGTCAACTTTAGGTTTCAATATCTCAAGATGTAATTAACATTTTACAATGCAACAAACGGCACTAATTACGTATTTGTTTATATGTTCAGATGTGCTAACAAAACTAACGGGGTTCCATTTAAAAAAACGTAAATTTGTGTTAAAAAAACATACTTCCGTGCATTTCTTTATGGTTTGTATTAACCAATTATACTAGCCCCTCTCCTCACGTTCGGTCTGTGGAATCGATTCGTCAGTATTTGATGTGGTTTACGAAATATATCCAGCGGTAATGTTAGGTGACTCACCCTGTATACATCAGTTCATGACATCCAGTCTTACAAATTTACTGTCTCTGATGGACACACGTCCAGATCATCCCCTCTCAAAACTCCGCCATCTCTCTCCTCACATCCACCACTGCTGGCGGCTCACCTCCAACTGCGCAACGCTATGCGCTGTTCACATCCAACAGCCCACTACAATAGAGAATATTTCAACAGTGCCAACCAGCCACAGACTGCACACAGCACAGCCAGTGATTTTCATACAGAGCGCTACGTGGCTTTACTAATAGAAAAACCTAAACAGCCTACTTACAACTGGTACAGCGGGACGTATCCCTGCCATGAACTTTACAGTGACCCGCAGAGTAAAGATGTATACAGAGTGATTCAAAAATGCATGTAAATATTTTAAGGGTGTATTTGTGAGGTAAATATAAGACAAAAATGTTCTATACAATTTTTGCTATACTTGGCTTATTACAGAGTTATGAACAAAACATGATAATACATTCAATACAACGTAAAGTATTTACTTCCCAGAGTTCACAGTTTAATTACAGTGCATTTGGACTAAAAACGCAAACTGGTAAATAAACGTGACGTAACAAACTGAAACAATTCCTCGCGAATACTGTATTACTTTAGTTCCTGCTGATTGAACTAAATCAATGCAAAATAACTAAGGAAAATACGTGAAGAATTTACAGACTGTACTGTACTGTATTTGCACAAATCTTAATGCAATGCATGTTCAAAATGCTGTCCCTGAACTTGCAGACAGACCCGTGCTCGTCGCCGCAATGATCTCTGCACATTACACAGTCCGTTCAACTCTCCACGAATAATTTCACAACCACCTTCAATTCTTTGTTGTAGCACTTCTCTGTTCGGTACTGCAGAAGAATACACCAATGTCTTTAGTCGGCCCCATAAATAAAAGTCTAAAGGGTTCAGGTCAGGTGATCTGGCTGGCCAAGCAATTGGTCCTCCGCGACCTATCCATCGATGTGGATACGCATCATTGAGGTACGCCCTTACGTTGCGGCTGTAATGGGCAGGAGCACCATCGTGCATAAACCACAAGGTGGCTCGTGTTGCAAGAGGGACATCCTGTAACAATCCAGGCAATTCCCCCTCCAAAAATTCGCGGTAAGCGTGCCCAGTCAGCCTTGGAGGTAGAACATGAGGTCCGAGTAAGTCATTCCCCACAATACCACACCAAATGTTTATGGAGAATTGATGTTGATATCCACGCACAATTCTCGCGCTAGGATTCTCGACAGCCCACTGGTGCATATTATGCGAATTGATTACACCCGCACGAGTAAACATGGCCTCATCTGTGAATAATATCCGCCGAATGAACATTGGATAATTCAAATGACGCTCTTGTAACCACTGGCAGAATTGCTGACGGCGAGCATAGTCTGCAGGTGTCAATTCGTGCACTTTGTGCAGGTGAAATGGATGCAACTGTTGTCTCCGAAGCAGCCGCCATACAGTAGATTGTGGAAGTCGTACAGCTGCACTAATTTGTCTCGTACTGATGGCTGGATCTTGGTCTACCAGGTCCAAAACATGTTCCTCGACGTTCACTGCATGCTCAAGTGGTCGACCTGAATGTGGCCCAGGACGAATGCCATACTCCCGCATACGTCTGTCCACAGATACAAACGTCTGATAACTTGGTAACCGTCGTCTTGAAAACAGCTCACTGTACCTTCGTCTTACTGCAAGTGCGTTTCCATCTGCTGCACCATACACAAGGTGCATATCAGCAAACTCACTGTTTGAGTACATCATGTGCACGAAACCTGTAGCCTTCCGACGATGAATGAACGACAGGAAGTACGTTTCCGTTACCAACAACATCAGCGCCATCTTCTGTACAGTAGGAGTAAACAGCAATTGCAAACACAAACAAACACTATTCATGCAGTTTCGAATCAACTGTTGGGAGATACGTATGTGCATTACGTACCAAAATATGGCATCCTGCTGCTTGCACTGACGTCGTTTTGATACGGACATGACTTTCGTATTTTAACGATAACTCTGGAATTAAACGTTTATGGAAAAACATTTATAGAACATTTTTGTCTTATATTTACCTCACAAATACACCCTTAAAATATTTACATGCATTTCTGAATCACCCTGTATGTAAATGTAGTGTGCGCTTGTCAGCACCGATAAAATCTGTGTCGGGAAATTCTGAACAGTGTGATGAGCACTATAAGCTAAAATATAGGTGAAGAAGGTCACGAAAAAATAGCTAATGACCCGGCAAGGAGGTTCTGTAGCGTTTCTCTTCATCCCTTGAACTCTGCTGGAGACACATTCAGTGAGGTGTCTCAATGTCTGTGGACGAATGGTAACCCATTCTTCCTCAAGAGCCGATTCTGAAACAGCAGTAGCATCGTACTTTGGGATCTGGAGCGAATCCGTCACCCTAACTCAAATATTTGGGAAATTGTGGTAAGATCTTATGGGACCAAACTGCTTAGCTCATCGGTCCCTAAGCTTACACACTATTTAGTCTAACTTAAACTAACTTACGCTAAGGACAACACACACGCACATGCCAGAGGGAGAACTCGAACCTCCGATGGAGGGAACCGCGCAGACCGTGACAAGGCGCCCTGGACCGCGTGGTTTCCGCGCGCGACGGTCCTGACTCAACCCAAAGGTATTTTATTAGGGTCAGGTCGGGAATCTGGGCAGGCCAATCCATTTCAGGAATGTTATTATTCACATACTATTGCCTCATAGATGCTGATTTACGATATGGACCATTTCAGGCTGATACAAAGACATCGTCTCCGAAATGTTCCTCTATTCTATGCATTACACTATACTATAAAATATGTTCTTATCCTTTCATATTTAGAATTTTCTTATGCCTAAAACGTGGACCCTTAAACACGAAAAACACTCCAATGCCGTATCATTACCACGTCTGTACTTCACTGTTGACACTATAAGTGAGCCGGCCGCTGTGGCCGAGGGGTTCTAAGTGCTTCAGTCCGGAACCGCGCTGCTGATAAGGTCGCAGGTTCGAATCCTGCCTGGAGCATGGATGTGAGTGATGTCCTTAGGTTAGTTAGGTTTAAGTAGTTCTAAGTCTAGGGGACTGATGACCTCAGATGTTAAGCCCCATAGTGCTTAGAGCCATTTGAACCATTTGAACACTATACGTGATGGTAGGTAATGTTCTCCAAACCCAATGCCTCCCATCGGATTGCAACAGCGTATAATGTGATTCATCACTCGTTTCCAGTCACGCACTGCCCAGTGGCGTCGCTCCTTATGTCAGTTCAAGCGTCGCTCAGCACTGACAACAGAAATGAGTAGCTTTATGTGCGGTGGCTCGACCGTTGTACCCCATTCCCTTTAACGCACTGCTCTTAGTCAATGTGCTAGGTGGACTGCTGGTAATACTTTGGAACTCACAAGTGATTCCTTCAACTTATTTCAAATGATTTTCTACAACCAACTTCCCCAATGGTTAATGATCCCTGTCCGTCAGTAGACGAGGTCCGCCTGGTCATGGTTTAACTGTGGTTGTTCCTTCGCATATCAACAGCAGAATCACATCACCAGCAGTGGGTTTTGTCATCTGTAAGGTGATTGGAATGTTCATGATTTATTTGACACACAGGTGAGATCCAGTGTCTAGCCCATCTTCGAAGTCACTGAGCGCTCCCGACCGATCCATTATGCTGTTACTACTTCTTTGCTGACAACAAAGAAGTCCCCGCACTTTTTCATAATGGCGGGTCCACCTTCCGTGACATCTACTGGCCAATTCCGCATTATCTAGGGCTGTCCGGATACTCTTGATCAGATAGTGTATCTTCCAAAGGGCATAATTGGGCACAATAGTGACAATAAAAATGGCGACCGTGAAGGTAACAATGCTCGACAAACAGGTGAGACAAGAACTAGAAGGAATCGGCACCTGAGCAGCCGTGGCGTCTCCAGATGGTGGTATTCTGCCAGAACGGCGCTACTTGCGGAGTGCTGGCACGGAGTGTTTTTAGTAATTGGGCCGATTTACGTCGTGACTCACACAAAAAACGAGACTTTTGGAGGCGGGCGGCCACTGTGGGAACGGGGCTACCGCGCGCGTGGCGTGCGTCCTGCTAGCCTGCTAGCCAGCTGTCTGCGAACCTCCAGCGTGCAGTCGGCTGGCGACACTCTCTAAGATTTCAGCAGCTGTCTATAGTTTTCAGTTGACCTCAAACCCCCAGCCATACGTGTTACAACACAACCTTCTTCGTGAGACATGTGTCATTATAACGTTTTTGTAGGTGTTGTTGTAGTCTTCAATTCGAAGACTAAAGACTAGTTTATTGCAGCTCTCCACGCTAATCTGTCCTGAGCAAGCTTCTTTATCTTTAAAGAACTACTGCAATTTGCATTCATTGTTTTTAGGCAGTCTGATTTCGCACTTACTTTTTCAATGATCACCGATTCCGTTCTTTACTGAACATCCTCAGACCTCTGAAAATAAGTAAAATACTTCGAAGTTCGAGCTTAGCTAACCAATCTGAAATCAACATATGATAAGTAGAACAGTGTTTGAGAGATCTATGGCAGTTGCAGAGCAACTAGTTCATCTCATTTACTATGTACAGCTTCCATATGTCATTGCGTTAATTAACTGTAATGGCAGGATGACACGTCAGTTACAGCCTAGTAGTCATAATCTAGTAGATTATAATCCTATAGTCATTCTTCAAGAACTTCTTTTGGAAATGCCATATATAGGGGATTATAATGCACTAGTATCCAATGAACAGTCCACCAAAAGTCTAACGTCAGCCTGACGTAAGTTAAGATAGACTGAAAATCGGTAAACTGATATCTAGACACCTCTTTCTCTATTCGTTTTAATTATTTCAGCTTTAGTGAGGCACACCAGAATCGTCAGTACGTTTAGCTCACGAAATTAGAATATTATTACTGTATACTCTAAACAGAAACATTTCATTATTAGTTATCAAAGTGTTTTAGTCTACATTAAGATAAAACCAATAACCGCTAAATCACGAACTACTTAAAAACTGTAGTTAAAATCCGTGGACTCTTAATAGTGTACATGTAGGAGGACTATATCAAAATAAAAAGATCTAATGAAACTGACTGCAGTAGGGAAACTTTCTTAGATCTGATTATCTAGGGGTTATTTTTGATTTTTTCATTTTTGCCGGAAGTTTATTAAAAATAGAGTCCACTAAGAAGTGAAGAGATTTATCAGTAACAAATTAGAAAGTATTATCCATGTGCAGATTATTCTTCTGCCTAGTCTTCAATTAATGAGAGCCATAGGCGTTTTTGAGTGATTCCACGCGATCTCTACAAAATACACATCAGTATTAGATTTTTGTATATTCTTGAACAACAGCCTACATGAAGTAAGTGAACTGAAACTGGAAATCGTCTGATAGACCCTTCCTAGACTAAGTATACACGAAATTACTAACACGCGTAAAATAATTACAATAAGCAATGTGAACAAGTTCAGCGTCGGTTTCAGTAGCCAGAGCGGGCATCTGGATGGTGAAGACATCACCACTCAAATTACCTGCCTTCTGTACCACTACTCTTAACCTTTAATATTGTCATTTGACCATTTAACAACTTTTACACGTATTCTGTGTCGGAATCTGTACTTACTGTGTTTTGTTTTTACTATAAACCACCTGCTAATATTCTCCACTAAACTGTTTGCCACATAATTAACATCCTATTCCACTTATTCCACAGGAACACTTGTGTTATTTACATATATGTTTTCTGACTGGGGAGACTACTAACAGAAACTTATATATCCCACACGTTACACCATCACAGTCCAAACAAAATGTTTTTGTTAGTAGAATAATTGGTATTTTCTGTTGACGATCCATTTATGAAGCGCGTTGACACGATTACTTCAATAAAGTCCTGATTTATTGTTTCAATGATGGAATATACTAAGTAATAAGCACTTCAGATTTCACTTAGTGTATGGCATGTACTTTATACGGTATCCACTGGCCGCGCGGCGTGGCCGGTCGTTAGAGGCGCCCTCTCACGGATTGTGCGGCCGCTCCCGCCGGAGGTTCGAGTCCTCCCTCGGGCATGTCTGTGTGTTAGTTTAAGTAGTGTGTGAGTCTAGGGACCGATGACCTCAGTAGTTTGGCCCCTTAGGAATTCACACATATTTGAACATCTTGGTATTCAGTTTCACTGTGTCTTAAAAGAACATTAATATTAACATTTTCGGTAAAAGCCAATTTTTGGAATTGGAGAGTGTCCTGTGGACAGCTTTCATATCTCATTAAGGAAATTATATATATTTTTTTCACTTTTATATCTACTGGTACTCTAATATTTATTCGTGGACTGCACAGATGAAGGACAGACTGACAGACGAATGCATTTTGACCAAGACCAACGTTTCATTTCGTTAACAGAAGCTGAACGTGAAATCTTAATGCCGACCACACTGCTATCTCAGTGCGTTTTATGACACAAAATTTCTGGAAATACGTATATTTCTACGTCACGCGTATATGCAGGGTGATTTAGGAGGAAAGGTACATGCTTTGAGGGGACGTAATATTGGTGATTCTGAATAAAAAGCTTCAAATCGACACATGCCCTTTTATTAATCTTATCCGACATACAGCTGTTTGAAAATCACGGGCGTCAGTCCTATGGCCTTCTTCACTAGCACTCACACTGGACTCGCATTCGGGAGGACGACGGTTCAATCCCGCGTCCGGCCATCCTGATTTAGGTTTTCCGTGATTTCCCTAAATCTCTCCAGGCAAATGCCGGGATGGTTCCTTCGAAAGGGCACGGCCGACTTCCTTCCCCGTCCTTCCGTAATCCGCTGAGACCGATGACCTCGCAGTTTGGTCTCTTCCCCCAAACAACCAACCAACCAACTAGCACTCACAGTAAATTACAACCAGATGGCTCTAAGCACTATGGGACTTAACATCTGAGGTCATCAGTCCCCTAGACTTAGAACCACTTAAACCTAACTAACCTAAGGACATCACACACATCCACGCCGAGGCAGGATTCGAACCTGCGACCGTAGCAGCAGCGCGGTTCCGGACTTAAGCGCCTAGAACCGGTCGGCCACACCGGCCGGCAAAAATACAACCAAAGTGGTTGGAGTGTGTGAGTGATGTTAAAAATTAAGAATTTCTCTAAACTCCGTCCAAACAGGCTTGAAGGCCCAACGGTACCGACCGACCGCAGTGTCATCCTCAGACGATACGCGTTACAGGATGCGGACATGGAGGGGCGTGTGGCCAACACACCGTTCTCGCGGCCGTTGTCAGCTTTCGTGACCGGAGACACTACCTCTCAGTCAAGGCAACCCGCTTGATAACAGCGCTCGACAGATCGGACGGTGACCCATCCAAGTGCTAGCCAAGCCTGGCAGTGCTTAACTACGGTAATCCGATTGGAACCGGTGTTACCACAGCGGCAAGGCCGTTGGATGATGTTAAAAATGTCACAGTCACATGACAGACTCATATGTCCAGTTGTCTTAGATACCGCCTTAATGGTTCAAATGGCTCTGAGCACTATGAGACTTACCTTCTAAGGTCATCAGTCCCCTAGAACTTAGAACTACTTAAACCTAACTAACGTAACGACATCACACACATCCATGCCTGAGGCAGGATTCGAACCTGCGACCGCAGCGGTCGCGCGGTTCCAGACTGTAGCGCCTAGAACCGCTCGGCCACCCGGGCCGGCCCTCCTTAATGGTGTAAGGTATCTTCATTTCCTTCAAGATGTTTACCAGAATACTTGGAGGACATTTCTTTAGTAACACGACGGAGATCCTGCACGTGCCGTACGACCAGTGACTCAGTACCTCACTGAAACATACCTGTACCCTGGGGTTTGGATCGCCCGTCGTGGGACCATTTGTTGGTTACCCGATCTTACTCTATTAGATTACCGTTTGTAAGGCTGGCTTAAAAGCGACGTCTACAAGCGCAGAGTGGACACAAAAGAGAAACTTCTCGCTCGTATTTTACGTGTGTGTGCTGAAGCAAAGGACCGTACGAACGAGCTCAGATCAGCAATACAGCATCTGTCTACAAGAGCTGCAAAATGCATCTCAATTGACGGGGGACTTTTTGAGTAAGTTTTGTGAGGAAATGAAGACGATTAAACAAAACGTTAGATTACAATATCTCATTTACTATCACCTGCATTTGTCCTGCTCCATACTGTTTTCTTTAGTTATCTCGGAAACGAACAGGGCATATGTTCATATGACTTTTTTTTGTTCAGAATCACTAATATTAATAACACTCAAGGCTTGTGCGTTACCTAATGATTCACCCTGTATAACTATAAAAAACATAACACACACTCCTTTCTCAAGGAATGAGAGAAGGATTACCTTTCCACGTTCACTCTCATCTACACTTCCAAAACACAATAAAGAAACAATTAAGATATGAATACACACAGAATAGAGTGTACAATTCGAAGATTAGAGTTTAACGTCACGTCTACATTTACACATCTACTCTGCAAGCCACTGTACGATGAGTGTAGGAGAGCACATAATACCAGTATTACTGACAGTCTTTCTCATTTCGTTCGCATCTTTCTCATTTCATTCGCATATTGAGTGAGGGAGAAAATGACTGTCTATATGTCTTTATATTCATTCTAATATCTGGTCTCTTCTTTGATGTAGATATTCAAAATTTACCCAAGAGAGTTCCACGAGAATTACGTTGTCATTCAATGAAAAATTTCTCTTGTTTACTACAGAATTGCTGATCATATTCTAAGTTCTAATATAATAAATTTCCTTGAGGCAGAAAAGAACTGAATAGAAGTACCGATCGTGTGAAAGTCAGTCTGCACTTTTCTCACACGATATCCTGTGAACCGTGGATGGAGGACAACAGGGTGATTCCGTATTGCAGTGCCCCACTACAGACTTAACGAACATCCGAGAATACGGAATAGGTTACCCGATATGTTAGTAGTTCAGAGTCCTCTAGAGTAATCTATCTCAGTACGTTATTCTAGATGGCGAGTGTTCGTCGGAGACAGAGGTATCTTTGGGAGTTCCCCATGGAAGTGTGATAAGACCGCTCTTGCTCTCTACATACATAAACGATCGGGCGAATAGTGTGAACAGCAATCTGCAGCTGTTTTCTGCTGACGCTGCAGTGCACGGGAAAGTCGTTGAGTGCCTGTAGGAGGATACATAATGATTTTCACAGAACTTCTGTTTGGAGTAATGAATAGCATGTTGTTATAAATGAATAAAAATGTTCGTTAATGTAGATTAGTAGAAAAAACCATTAATGTTAGATTACAGTATTACTGATGTGCTGCTTGACAAAGTCAAGTCGATTAAATATCTATGTGCAACGTTGCAAAGCGATATGAAATGGAATGAGCACGTTCGGTCGGTAGTAGAGGACGTAAATGGTCGACTTAAGTTTATTGGCAGAATGCTAGGAAAGTGTAGTTCATCTTTAAGGAGACTGCACGTAGAAAACTAGTGCGTCCTTGAGTAGCAACTGCTCGATTTTGATCACCACGAGGTCGGATTAAAGGAAGACATCGAAGCAATTCAGAGGCATACTACTACATTTGTTACCGGTAGTATAGAACAGCACAAAGTATTCCAGAAATGCTTTGTGTATTCGAGTGGGAATGGAATGGAAGTAAGATGATGCTCTTTTTGCGGAACACTATTGGGAAAATTCTCCTCTCCCTAGTGTACAGTCTTACGCACAAAACCGAAGTCCGAGTCGTTTATTTAATGTGGTCAATAAAACCGGCAGCCCCTCACAATTTTAAGTCCGGCAATATGCACGACTTGGCAGCACTGTAGGGTGTGGAAATATCTGGAGGAAGGATTGCCTTATGCTAGAGTTGCTATAGTTCATTATGATCACGTGGTGTAGTGGTCACAGTCCAGCTTTCGCAGCCGCGCAGTTCGATCATACTGGCTGTTTCCGCCTATGGAGAGCGCGCGCTCGGTGTTGTTTACTTTCATCGGCCTTCGCTTACGTATCTGTTATGTGTTCTAGAGCCATGGCCAATCGTTTTCGAAAATCTGCACTGCAATTCATATTTGTAATGATTGCACCCTCCTTGGAAGCTCAACGGTTCATACGCGACGAGGCTAAGACCCCAGTTTCCGACATTTTGGGTATCCGTTTGTTCATATTAAGCAGCAAAATGTACGTCAAAGTCGTCAATGACCCGGCTTGTGAACGAATACTTCGTGACACAAAATGTAGACTACACTTTTGTCACACCGACAGCAATGTCTGTGCGGTCACTGCCGAACACACAGGGCACCATACGAGTCTTCGAACGACCATTCGAGAGGAAGACGTTATCCTGGTTTTCTGCCCCTATGGAATTGTACATTGTCACACTTCCGAACGCCGGCCGGGGTGGCTCAACGGTTCTAGGCGCTACAGTCTGGAACCACGCGACCGCTACGGTCGCAGGTTCGAATCCTGCCTCGGGCATGGATGTATGTGATGTTCTTAGGTTAGTTAGGTTTAAGTAGTTCTAAGTTCTAGGGGACTGATGACCTCAGAAGTTAAGTCCCATAGTGCTCAGAGCCATTTGAACCATTTGAACTCTTCCGAACGCTGGGCGCAGTCACGAGCGTACCCCGTTCTTAACGGTGTACGACAGATCAGCAAGATCTCCGTTGCCTCGTGCCATCTTATATACCAATCAGTGGGTGCTCCGTGGTCGTTATACACTACGGCCAATCCAAGACCTGTTCCAAGTGCGGCAAAGAAGGCCACTTCAGGTCTTAGTGTCTTCAGCAGCGTATCACCAAATTGCCGGCAGCTGCAGTGGCGCCTTCGACTTTGACGTTGGTGTTAGCAAGCACATACGCGTCGCGCGCTCTCTTTTCTACGCGCTGATTGTCGCCAGCTGGAACACGTATCAGTGTCCCTTCGAGCTGCCATGGATAATGCTGGTATCGACGCGTCACGCACACAACCTGACACGACTTTGGCGCCACTACCAACAGCGACGACTGCCTATCCCCTCCTCGTCCATGATATGGATTTCGCATCGCTCATCACCGCGACGGTTTTCGTCCTGGAACACTGCTGCACCCTACCGTCTTCAGACACAGTGGGGCGGACATGTAAACAACGTTCACCTAAACGGCGCATAGGGAGACGTACGGTCACGGACCGAAACAGTTCAACCCCCCCCCCCCCCCCCCCCCCAAACCCAGCCCCATACCTCGTGATGCGTCTGTAGCTATCTGGTCCGACGAGGCCATAGAGAATCTGCACGGCGGTAAGAATGATGACTATGTGAAGCTGGATCCAGCGGTGCCGGTACTTACTTTACTGACTCGCCCAGTTGCACCTGCACCAATGGACTTCACTGCCACGACTGCCGAAGAGACGTCCTATAGACGAAGAGGAACATACGGATATCACAACGATGGTGCCCTTGGTGGAGTGAAGTGACGATGACGATGACATGAACTACACGCTGGGGACGGAGTTACTCCAGATGGAGACCTAGATACCCCGGCACCAACACCGTCAGGTAGAGAACGGCACGGTAGGCTGCTGCCTCACTCCTCCTCACCGCCGCTCATTTCCCCGCCACCAAAATCACGCTATTGCATAGGTCAATGGATGGACCATCAATTACTTATATACTGTTCGTAACAAATTTCCCAAATTTATTGCCATCCAGAAAGTTCTCGGCTCAAATTATTCTTGGGACCGAAAACTGGCTAAAATCTGAAGTAGAGAGGTCTGAGATATTTAGCGCGCAATGGAACGATTATCGGAAGGACAGATGAGACGCCGCAGGAGGGGGAGTGATGATGATGATTATGTGTTTAAGGGACTAAACAATTCCTCCTTACCATGAGAGAAACATGCCAAAAGGTTACAAGCGAAAATTATGAGGACTAGGCTCCTCAAGCTATATAAGCAAGCCAAAGAGTTTAAAAGGGCATGACAGTAGTTGTGCCACAATAGGTAAAAGAAAAGAGATAAGCCAGGCAGCATCTTGCACAAGGGGGGCTAAAAGCACAACAAGGTGAGAGGGGAAGAAAGAAATCTGCGGTTGCTTGGTGGGCACTCGCCATAGGGTGAGACTCTCGCCCCCACAACCGCCCCTAATACTGAAAGTGGAAGAGTGTTATGCGTTAGAGTAAAATCCACTGTCCCTCAGGAAATGCATCACTTTGGTAGTGGCTGTCACGTCATCCGCAAGCACCTGAGGTAATGAGATAGACAATCTGAGAGCGTGCCGAAGATTGGCCAGCAGGGTGCACTCAACAAGAACATGCGCTATCGTCAACAGACTACCACAGCTGCACTGAGGAGGATCCTCCCGACGCAGAAGGAACTTATGGTTGAGTCTAGTGTGGCCAATGAGTAGTCACCACAACACAATGGTACCTTTCCGAGAGGCCTGGAAAGATATATGCCACACCTTAGTGGGCCCTTTAATCGCTCTTAACTTGTTTTGGGTCCTAGTACCCTGCCGTTCCAATTCCCAGAGCATCGGAGCTGTAATCTTAAGTCTGGACCCGGTATCCCGACGTCAAGTTGATATCCTGTAGTTGTGCCTTTAGCTGGACTGTCGGCGAGTTCATTTCCTGGAATGCCTGTGTGGCCCAGTGTCCAGATCAAGCTCACCGTCTTTCCACAGTTTTAGAGGTCAACCAGTGGGTTCTTTATGTTTCCGATCAAAATATTTTTGGGATAGCACAGGGTTATGCCTTTTAAGCAACTCATGGAATCACGACAGATCAGAAAGTTCGTCGCGGCCTGGGATATGATGTACCACAAAGCCTGAGATATGGCAACCAACTCTGCAGTGTATGCACTGCAGCTACTCGGCAGGGAGAGCTTCTCATGCCCTCGTGCATGTGCAAAAGCGTAAACGACCCTGTGGTTGACTTTCAGTCCATCTGTGTAGAAGCATACCGAATTAGAATAATCGTGGAGGATTGAAAGAAACAAGTGTCAGAGAAGAATAGAATCAGCATTCTTCTTGAGGCCACAAAAGAGGTCCAGCCATATCACACGACATGTTACAGCCCACTGGGGATGTCGAGAGGGATCTCTAGGAACACAGACTAACGGAAGCTGTTGGAGATCCTTCAGGAAAATATCGAGTCGGGTCCCAGCTGGTCTTCCCAGTTTTGGGTATTGCGCAAACAGTCTGAAATGCTGGTTGTGGAACAGTGTTGAGTGACAAGGGAGTGTAGGCATCTGACAGACTGTGACTGTGTAACTTGCTGGAAGCTGCTGTCATCTAACTCACAGTGATGGTAAAGCGTCTTCCTTCAGGAGGCTGTCAACAGAGCTCGTACAGAAGACCCCTGTTACCAACCGCACGTCAGTGTCGTGAGCACGGTCCAGCAGGCTCAGTACAGATGGCGCTGTGAGCCATAGGCAACACATCCATAGTCCAAACAGGATAAAATCAGCGCTTTGTAAAATTTCAGAACTGTGTGGTCTGTGCTCCAAGAGGAGTGACTAACAAAATGGAGAGCATTAGCTTCTTCACGCAAGTTGCCTTGAACTGGTGGACATGCGGCAGCCAACTTAGCTTAGGGTCAAATTAAATACCTAAGAATTGGAAAGTGCCAACGACTTCAACTTACTGGTCACCAAGATAAATTTCTGGGTGTGGCTGCACAGTCCAGAGTCGACAAAAATGCATACCTCGTGATTTTGCAGGAAAAATTGATAGCCGTGTTTCAGAGCCCAGTCATGTACTCTCCTGACAGACCCCTGAAGGTGGCACTCAGCAGTGCGCAGTGATGCAGAGACATAGTACAGCAAAGATTATACATGTACAGTGATGGAGAGACTGTGGGGCCCATTTTATTTACGCTACCATTGACGGCGATAGCAAACAGCGTTACGCTCAGAACTGATCTCTGAGAGACTGTAGTTCCCTGTACGTAGTGGTTGCTAAGAGTCGAACCAAAAATGGGAGAGATAGGAAATTCTGAATAAGAAAGGGTGAACTGCCTCGGAAACCCCACTCATGGAGCGTAGAGAGGATGTGTTGCCGCCAGGTAGTATCGTATGCATTCTGTAAGTCAACACAGCAATCACATGTTGGCGACGCGCAAAATCATTGCGCACTGCAGATTCCAAACGAACCAGATGATCTGTGGTGGACCGAAAAGCCCGAAAGCCGCTTTGAAATCACGATAAATATGCCCTCTGGCTTCAAGGCACCAACAAGACGGCATTTGACCATTCATTCGAATAGCCTACACAGCCAGATCGTTAGAGAGATTGGTGCCCCAACACGTCTGCTTACTTTTCCTGATCAAAAACCGCGATTTCACCCAGAGTATCTTGAATGCTATTAAATTATCCGTATAGGGATGGCGCTTGTGCCGCTTTAGCACCCTGCGGCGTTCCCTGATAGCTGGCTGATAGCTGTGGCTGTAACTCCATACCACCATGGCGCCGGCGGTCGTTGGATGAGCTGGTAGAGTAGGGTATCGTTGCTGCTGCAGCCTGTGTAATTGTATCAATAGTATCCTGCATCAATTTGTCGATATCGATCACACTACTAGCTGCAAAAGTGGCTGCAGAGGAGAAAGCCTGCCAATAAGCTTTTCGAAGCGACCAACGTCTAGTATGTTCTAGGTGTCTGTAAGTGGAGAGGGAGAGAACGATAGGAAAATGGTCGCTGTCACAAAGATCGCCATGGGAGCGCCACTGCATGCGGGGTAAGATACTCTGGTTGCCCCAGAGTGAGTAGGCAGTCGTCCAATTCTGAAAGGAGGTGTTCTATCACTCGGCCTGTGTGAGATATGGTGTCGCTGCCCCACAGATGGTTATGGGCATTAAAGTCTCTCAATAAGAGGAAGGGGGCAGGGAGCTGTCCCACTAACAGCTCATGATAATGGAAAGTTACGTCTGGGGTAGAGAAACATTACATATCGTCATCCGAACTGACAGATAGACATTAACGGCCACGTTTTCTAGTGCAGTGGTAAGGGGCACCTTCTCACTGACAATATCAGAGCGTATGAAGGTAAAAACCCCACCGGACCCTCTCTCGACATTAACGCGATTGGTACAGTAGGGGTGGTATCTTTTCAGAGCAGGGAGGTGTCTTGCCGCAAAACATGTTTTCTGAAGTGCTATACCAATTACGGAATAAGTCGCAAGTAGACGACAGAGTTCGGTCAAATGGCGATAGTAGACGTTACGGTTCCATTGAAGGAGCGTTGGTGTCAGGCCTGAAAAAATGGTGAATGGAAAATGTTGGTGTGATTATTTTGCTACCAGATCGTGATCTACCTGACTCCGCGATTCGTCGTCTACGTTCATAGGCTCGACTGCCGCAGAACGTCAAAAGCCTCAGAAAGTAGTTTACCGTTCTGCTTATCCCTCTTATTCTTCTGGGATTTCTATGAAGATTTCCTCATTTTGTTTTCCGGAAGAAAATGGGATTGTACTTACCTTCTGCCCGCAGCCTGTGGCTGCTCATCCTGGTCTTGAGAGGGGGCATCCTGATAGATATCCTCATACCTGATGCCAGAAAATGACTAGGCATCCTTGGGCGCACCAATGGTGTGGGAACCACTGGTACTATAGGTGTAAAGGATGAAGGAGCTGACGCTCCCTCCCCCATCTGGAGGGTAGGCCATGGAATACGACCAGGCCCTGGAGGTGTCGTGCGAGACATTGCGATCGTGCGAAGTGTGGACTATGACAACAGTCGCAAAATTGGAGACCATATCAGTCAGATGAAGTCTTTCAAACTTTTTCCTTGGATATGGGTAAGACAGGCGGTCAAGCGTTTCATACTATTGAATTTTCTTTTCCCTCTTGAACATTGAGCATTGTGGTGAACACAGAGGGTGTGATTCCGGACAGTTGACGCATTGGGGGGGGGGGGGGGGGGGGGGGTGTTCGTCACAACGGCTGCCCTCATTAGAAAAGCGGGAGGACATGTATCCAAACCGTTGGCACCTGAAACATCTCATCGGAGGAGGAAAGTAAGGCCTGGCATCACACCTACAGACCATGATCTCAACATACTCAGGCAAAATGTCGTCGTCGAAGGCTAGGATAAAAGTTCCAATGTCCACTCTATTATCCGTCAGTCCCTTGTGGAAGCGGCGGAGAAAATAAATTTACGCTGCACCAGATTAGTACACAGCTCTTCATCAGTCTGAAGTGTTAGGTCCCGATGGAAGATAACACCTTGTATCCTATTGAGCTTATAATGAGGAAAAATGGTGACTTGTATATCACCTAACTTGACACAGGCCTGAAGTGCCCGTGATTGGTTGGTGTGTGATGTTTAGATCAGAAAAGATCCATTCCTCATTTTCTCTATTGCCGCAACCTCCCCAAACCGTATATATGTTCAAAGAAAAAGATTGATTTGTTGAAGCGAAAGAGCTGCCGTCCGTGCAGGAACAAACCAAGAACTCAGCAAACTGTCCCCCTTCATTTCTCCTTCCAGACTCTCGTCTTGAAGCACCCTCAGTGACGCAAATGGCGAAGGACTCTAAACTTATGCATGAAAATCACTGATCCTGATTGATGATACACCAGTGTTGGCACGGCTACCATTAAGTTTGATCCATTTCATTGCTGATGATCCGCCTCGATGTCACTTACTCCGGTCACAGGCTCTCTCCATGGGCGCCACCCCGCCAAGGCAAAGACCATCTGACACAGTAACCACTGCCTGGAGTCCTTGTACCCTAACATGAACAGGCACCTACTCCTTGGCTGACATAGGGAGGTGACAGCACAGTTATTGACAGTGGGATCTCTGCGTTGTCATGGGGGCTACCACTGAGAGAGTACGTGACAAGCCCACCATGACAGACTGGATACTAGGCTGGGTTTCAGATGCAGAGACAGATCCACTTAATTGGTGGGTGCAAAAGTTAACAGCGGAAATAGAGAGATAGTGCACCACAGTAATGTGTCCTTTCCCAAACGGTCCTGCAATTCGGTAAAATTTAGAAAGCGGAGGTCAAACCCAAAAAGGGGCACAGAAATTAAAAAGGCAAAAATGTAAAGAAAAAAGTGTTAAAAAGAAAAGAGTAAAAAGAGGGAAAAGCTTCGAAAGTTCGAAGACACTCACTCACTTAACCCAATAAAAAAGATTCTTATTAGTAGCATCTTACGACAGGAAAGGAAGGGCCGCGAGTCTATTCTAGCACCTGACACCGTAGGAGGGAGTAGGGGTAGTGTTCATTGCAGCTGACAAAAATATTATCTCTATTGCGGTTGAAATCTAGTGTGACAGTGAAGTTATCTGGTCGGGTATAGCCTGTTTAGGTAAAACCAAGTCAATTGTTGAATGTTTTTACCCAACTCCGCTGTGACAGTTCAAGAGTCATTCAAAGAAAGTCTACAGTCGATAGCGTGTAGATTCCCAGCTCATGTAATACTAGTTGGAGGTGACTTTGACCTAACGATGTCTATGGGCTCATTGGAGGCGGTGCAGACAGAGAGTCGAGCGAAGTACTTTTGAACTCGGTTTAGTCCATAAAGTGAAGCCAAGTGCAAAACGCATGAGTGGAGGATAAAAATCGTAGAGGGAGACCAAGAGATGAATACACTAAGCAGATTCAGAAGGATGTAGGTTGCAGTAGGTACTGGGAGATGAAGAGGCTTCCACAGGATAGAGTAGTATGGAGAGCTGCATCAAACCAGTCTCAGGACTGAAGACCACAACAACAACCTCCTAATTAGTTGTGTGGTCTACCTATCTAATCTTCAGCATTCTTTTGTAGCACCACATTTCGAAAGTTTCTATTCTCCTCTTGTCTAAATTATTTATCGTCCATGTTTCACTTCCATACATGACTACACTCCACACAAATACTTTCAGAAACGACTTGCTGACATTTAAATCTATACTCGATGTTAACAAACTTCTGTTCTTCAAAAACGCTTTCTTTGCCATTGCCAGTCTATATTTTGCATCCTCTCTACTTCCACCATCATCAGTTATTTTGCTCGCCAAATAGCAAAACTCATTTACTACTTTAAGTGTCTCACTTCATAGTCTAATTCCCTCATCATCGACCGATTTGATTCGACTACATTCCATTATCCTCATTTTGCTTTCGTTGACGTTCATCTTATATCCTCCTTTCAAGACACTGTCCATTCCGTTCAACTGCTCTTCAAGGTCCTTTGCTGTCTCTGACAGAATTACAATGTCATCGGCGAACCTCAAAGTTTTTATTTCTGCTCCATGGATTTTAATTCCTACTCCGAATTTTTCTTTCTTTTCCTTTATTGCTTGCTCAATATACAGATAGAATAACATCGGGGAGAGGCTACAACCTTGTCTTACTCCCTTCCCAACCACTGCTTCCTTTCATGTCCCTCGACTCTTATAACTGCCATCTGGTTTCTGTACAAATTGTAAATCGCCTTTCGCTCCCTGTATTTTACCCCTGCCACCTTTAGAATTTGAAAGAGAGTATTCCAGTCAACATTGTCAAAAGCTTTCTCTAAGTCTACAAATGCTAGAAACGTAGGTTTGCCTTTCCTTAATCTTTCTTCTAAGATAAGTCGTAAGGTCAGTATTGCCTCACGTGTTCCAGTATTTCTACGGAATCCAAACTGATCTTTCCCGAAGTCGGTTTCCACCAGTTTTTCCATTCGTCTGTAAAGAATTCTTGTTAGTATTTTGCAGCCGTGACTTATTAAACTGATAGTTCGACATTTTCACATCTGTCAACACTTGCTTTCTTTGGGATTGGAATTATTATATTCTTCTTGAAGTCTGAGGGCATTTCGCCTGTCTCACACATCTTGCTTACCAGATGGTAGAGTTTTGTCAGGGCTGGCTCTCCCAAGGCTATCAGTAGTTCTAATGGAATGTCGTCTACTCCCGGGGCCTTGTTTCGACTTAGGTCTTTCAGTGCTCTGTCAAACTCTTCACGCAGTATCACATCTCCCATTTCATCTTCATCTACATCCTCTTCCATTTCCATAATATTGCCCTCAAGTACATCGCCCTTGTATAGAGCGTCTGTATACTCCTTCCATCTTCCTGCTTTCCCTTCTTTGTTTGGAACTGGGTTTCCATCTGAGCTCCTGATATTCATATAAGTGGTTCTCTTTTCTCCAAAGGTCTCTTTAATTTTCCTGCAGGAAGTCTCTATCTTACTCCTAGTCATTTATGCCTCTACATCCTTACATCTGTCCTCTAGGCACCCCTCCTTAGCCATTTTGCACTTTCTGTCGATCTAATTTTTGAGACGATTGCATTCTTTTGCCTGCGACATTTACTGCATTTTTATATTTTCTCCTTTCATCAATTATATTCAGTATCTCTCCTGTTGCCCACGGATTTATACTAGCCCTCGTCTTTTTACCCACTCGATCCTCTGCTGACTTTAGTATTTCATCTCTCAAAGTTACCCATTCTTCATCTACTGTATATCTTTTCCCCATTCTTGTCAATCGTTCCCTAATGCTCTCCCTGAAACTCTGTACAACCTCTGGTTCTTTCAGTTTATCCCATTTTAAATTCCCATCTTTTTGCAGTCTCTTCAGTTTTAATCTACAGTTAATAACCCATAGATTGTGGTCAGAGTCCACATCTGCCCCTGGAAATGTCTTACAATTTAAAACCTGGTTCCTAAATCTCTGTCTTACCATTATATAATCTATCTGATACCTTTTAGTATTTCCAGGATTCTTCCATGTATACAACCTTCTTTCATGATTCTTGAACCAAGTGTTAGCTATGATTATGTAATGCTGTGTGCAAAATTCTACCAGGAGGCTTCCTCTTTCATTCCTTACCCCCATTCCATATTCACCTACTACGTTTCCTTCTCTTCCTTTTCCTACTATCGAATTCCAGTCACGCATGACTATTAAATTTTCGTCTCCCTTCACTATCTCAACAATTTCTTTTATCTCATCATACATTTCCTCAGTCTCTTCATCACCCGCGGATCTAGATGGCATATAAACTTGTACTACTGCGGTAGGCGTGGGCTTCGTGTCGGTATATAAGAAGGATGGACCCGCAAAGTTACAGATCAATATCCTCAACATCGGTTTGCTGTAGAATTGTAGAACAAATTCCGAGTTAGGATACAATACATTTACATCTGCATCCATACTCCGCAAGCCACCTGGCGGTGTGTGGCGGAGGGTACCTTGAGTACCTCTATCGGTTTCCCTTCTATTCCAGTCTCGTATTGTTCGTGGAAACAAGGATTGTCCGTATGCTTCTGTGTGGGCTCTAATCTCTCTGATTTTATCCTCATGGTCTCTTTGCGAGATATACGTAAGAGGGAGCAATATACTGCTTGACTCTTCGGTGAACGTATGTTCTCGAAACTTCAACAAAAGCCCGTACCGAGCTACTGAAAGTCTCTCCTGCAGAGTCTTCCACTGGAGTTTATCTATCATCTCCGTAACGCTTTCGCAATTACTAAATGATCCTGTAACGAAACGCGCTGCTCTCCGTTGGATCTTCTCTATCTCTTCTATCAACCCTATCTGGTACGGATTCCACATTGGTCTGATAGTCCATATGTTCGTACTTTGTTCATTAAACGACTGTGAGGAACTGTATCGAACGTAGCCGGCCGCGGTTGTATCGCGGTTCTAGGCGCACTGTCCGGAACAGTGCGACTGCTACGACCGCAGGTTCGAATCCTGCCTCGGGCATGGATGTGTGTGATGTCCTTAGGTTAGTTAGGTTTAAGTAGTTCTAAGTTCTAGGGGACTGATAACCACAGCAGTTGAGTCCCATAGTGCTCAGAGCCATTAGAACCTTTTTTTTTTATTTATCGAACGCCTTGCGGAAGTCAATAAACACGGCATCTACTTGTGAACCCGTGTCTATTGCCCTATAAGTCTCGTGGACGAATAGCGCGAGCTGGGTTTCACACGACCGTCTTTTTCGAAACCCATGCTGATTCCTACAGAGTAGATTTCTAGTCTCCAGGAAAGTCATTATTCTCGAACATAATACGTGTTCCAAAATTCTACAACTGATCGATGTTAGAGATATAGGTCTATAGTTCTGCACATCTGTTCGACGTCCCTTCTTGAAAACGGGGATGACCTGTGCCCTTTTCCAATCCTTTGGAACGCTACGCTCTTCTAGAGACCTACAGTACACCGCTGCAAGAAGGGGGGCAAGTTCCTTCGCGTACTCTGTGTAAAAGCGAACCGGTATCTCATCAGGTCCAGCGGCCTTTCCTCTTTTGAGCGATTTCAATTGTATCTCTATCCCTCTGTTGTCTATTTTGATATCTACCATTTTGTCATCTGTGCGACAATCTAGAGAAGGAACTACAGTGCAGTCTTCCTCTGTGAAACAGCTTTGGAAAAAGACATTTAGTATTTCGGCTTTAGTCTGTCATCCTCTGTTTCAGTACCATTTTGGTCACAGAGTGTCTGGACATTTTGTTTTAATCCACCTACCGCTTTGACATAAGACCAAAATTTCTTAGGATTTTCTGCCAAGTCAGTACATAGAACTTTACTTTAGAATTCATTGAACGCCTCTCGCATAGCCCTCCTCTCACTACATTTTGCTTCGCGTAATTTTTGTTTGTCTGCAAGACTTTGGCTATGTTTATGTTTGCTGTGAAGTTCCCTTTGCTTCCGCAACAGTTTTCTAACTCGGTTGTTATACCACGGTGGCTCGTTTCCATCTCTTACGATCTTGCTTGGCACATACTCATCTAACGCACATTGTACGATGGTTTTGAACTTTGTCCACTGATCTTCAACACTATCTGTACTTTAGACAGAACTTTTGCGTTGATCCGTCAGGTACTCTGTAATCTGTTTTTTGTCACTTTTGATAAACAGAAAAATCTTCCTATCTTTTTTAATATTTCTATTTACGGCTGAAATCATCGATGCAGTAACCGCTTTATGATCGCTGATTCCCTGTTCTGCGTTAACTGTTTCAAATAGTTCGGGTTTGTTTGTCACCGGAAGGTCTGATATGTAATCGCCACGAGTCGGTTCTCTGTTTAACTGCTCAAAGTAGTTTTCAGATATTGCACTTAAAAAATTTCACTGGATTCTTTGTCCCTGCCACTCGTTATGAACGTTTGAGTATCCCAGTCTGTATCCGGCAAATTAAAATCTCCACCGAGAACTATAACATGGTGGGGATATCTTCTCGAAATATTTTCCAAATTATCCTGCAGGTGCTCAGCCACAGCAGCTGCTGAGCCAGGGGGCCTATAGAGACATCCAATTACCATGTCTGAGCCTGCTAAACCGTGACCTTCACCGAAATTATTTCACATTTAGGATCTCCGTTAATGTCCTTCGATACTATTGCTCTTCTTATCGCTATAAACACGCCTCCCCCTTCACTGTCCAGCCTGTCTTTGCGGTATACATTCCAATCTGAGTTTAGGATTTCATTACTGTTTACGTCTGATTTCAGCCAACTTTCTGTCCCTAGTACTATATGGGAATTGTGACTGTTTATTAATGAGAGCAGTTCTGGGACCTCTCTATAGACGGTCCTGCAGTTTACTATTATCACATTAATATTGTTATTCCCTGACGTATTTTGCCTTCTCTTACCTTCCCGCGTCTTAGGAGGCGTCTTGTCGGACTTAGGGAGGGAATTCTCTAACCTAAAAAACCCACATGTGCACTCCACACGTACTCCGCTACCCTTGTAGCCGCTTCCTGCGTGTAGTGCACGCCTGGCCTATTCAGGGGGACCCTACATTTCTTCACCCGATAGAGGAGGTCGAGAAATTTGCACCCCAGATCTCCGCAGAATCGTCTGAGCGATCGGTTCTGGGAACGATACTACAAATAGTTAACTCAGATTCCACACCGCGAGCGAAGCTTTCCGCCTTCACCAATTCCGCCAACCGCCTGTACGAACTGAGGATGACCTCTGAACCCAGACGGCAGGAGTCATTGGTGCCGACATGAGCAACAATTTTTAGTCGGGTGCACCCAGTGCTCTCTATCGCCGCCGTCAGGGCCTCCTCCACATCTCGGATGAGACCCCCCGGCAAGCAGACAGAGTGAACACTGGCCTTCTTCCCCGACCTTTCCGCTATTTCCCTAAGGTGCTCCATCACCCACCTAACGTTGGAGGTCCCAATAACTAACAAACCCCTCCTCCCCTGCTCGGACCTTGCTGAAGGAGCGGCCACATGTCCACTCACAGGCAGCGCGGGCGATGCCACACGGCCCGCCTCCACACTGACCCTCCGCCTCGTGCGCCGCGAACGCCGCTGAACCCGCCACTCCCCTTGAGGAGAGGGTGGCCCAACCGCGCCCGGTACCCGCGAAGATGTCTCGACAGCAGGGACAGTGGGTGAAGCATGTAACACCTGGGGTGTACCATGCGACGCACAAGATTCCCCACTGCCGCTACACTCCGAGGCAGCAGCCTGAAGACGGCTGACCGCGGCCATCAACACGTTCAGCTCTTCGCGAACAGAGGCCAGCTCCTCCTGCGTCCGTACACAACAGTCACACATCCTATCCATCCTAAGAAATCAGTTTACTGTAGAGAGTTAATCAACTTTTAACTAGACTGGTAATTCACTAAAGGCGGCTGATAGTTGACTAAACTGTGGCTGCTAGACACTTCTTGTAAAAAACAATGAAAACCACACTACCTGTCTCTGGACTGTATTGAAAACAAACACTAGCACTACTGGCACTATGGTTGACTAAAGGGACTCTCTCTGACTGTATTCAAAACAAACACGAAATCTATGGAACACTATTACTAGCACACGACAATTAAAGCTTCCTAAAAGCAAAAACACACGGAAGAAGAAGTGACAAGTAAGAAAAATACAGTTAATACTTAAATTAACGTAGCTCGCTGCACAGCAGACGTGAAGCAGACGGCAGATAAATTTTCTAGAGACGAAAAAGCTGATGTTCACAAATCAGTACGATTTTAGAAAGCATCACTCGTGTGAAAGTCAGCTTGCCCCTTTCTTACATGATATACTGGAAACTGTGGATGAAGGGCGGCAGGCAGATTCCATATTTCTAGATTTCAGGAAAGCATTTGACACGGGACCACAGTGCGGACTCTTAACGAACGTACGCGCATAGGGAATTAGTTCCCAGATATGTGAGTGGCTCGAAGACTTCTTAAGTAATAGAACCCAATATGTTGTCTTAGACGGCTAGTGTTCATCAGAGGCAGGGATAACATCAGGAGTGCCCCAGGGAAGTGTGATAGGACCGCTCTTATTCTTTATATACAGAAATGATCTGGTGGACAGGGTGGGCAGCAATCTGCTGTTGTTTGCTGATGATGCTGTGCTATACGGGAATGTGTCGAAGATGATTGGCTGTAGGATGATACACGATGACTCAGACAAAATTTCTAGCCGATCTGATGAATGGCAGCTCGCTCCAAATGTAGAGAAATGTAAGTTAATGCGGAAGGAAGGAAGAAAGGTGGGAAGTTTAGGGTTTAACACCCCGTCGATAAGCTAATGCGGATGAGTAGGTAAAACAAACTGGTAATATTCGGATACAGCATTAATAGTATCCTGGTTGACATAGTCACTTCGTTTAAATATCTAGGTGTAAAGCTGTAAAGGGAGCATGTAGGGATTGTGGTATGGGAGGCAAATTTTCGACTTCGATTTCCTGGGAGAATTTTAGGGAAGTATGGTTCATATGTATAGGAGTTCGCATGTAGGACACTAGTGCGACCTGTTCTTGACCATTGCTCGAGTATTTGGGATCCTCGTCAGGTCGGGTTGAAGGAAGACATCGAAGCAATTCTGATGCGAGTTGCTAGATCTGCAACATACATTTCGCGTAAGAACCACGAAAATAAGATACGGAAAAATTTGCGGTCATACAGAGGCATACACACGTTTTTCTCTGGCTCTAAATACAAGTGAAAGAGCGATGGCCAAAACGGTTCTTTTCAGAGATCTGATCACAACTGGCCACTCACTGGAATGAACTAGTTCTTTTTCATGACTCACCACTCACCATTCACTCACAAAAATAAGTAAAAGGAAGGCACATTGTCCTTTTAATTCAGGTTTTTGAAACTCTATTTTTATCTGATTTGGTCCTATTTTGAAAGAACATGTAAAGAGGAGCGATAATGTTGTGTTTTGTCCCCAGTAATTTTGAAATACAAAAGTTTTAAATTTCGTCTGCTGTAAAAATTATAAATATTACAACAAATGTTTTTTTATCAATTGGAAAAATTTTAAGAATGAAGACTGATTCTTGTTGAATTTTGATACTTTTTTGTAAAAAAATACATTATACGAACTGTAACATATCTGCAGTCATCATTTACAGTCAGTATTACCATTTATGTCCCCAAAAAGGAAAAATTAATCAATATTACGATTTATAAACAAAACTTTACCCATTTTAGTCGATGTGAGACCGTCTTTCTCCTCAGTGCAAAAAAATGGTTCAAATGGCTCTGAGCACTATGGGACTCAACTGCTGTGGTCATTAGTCCCCTAGAACTTAGAACTACTTAAACCTAACCAACCTAAGGACGTCACACACATCCATGCCCGAGGCAGGATTCGAACCTGCGACCGTAGCGGTTACGCGGTTCCAGACTGAAGCGCCTATAACCGCACGGCCAGGCCGGCCGGCTCCTCAGTGCATCTTTGTCCTGCTTTTGAAACTATTCGTTCACTGAGCACTGACGTTGCTGTGATGATACTTCTAGAACCAACTGATACTGTGTTGGATGAGGCAACTTTCTTGTTTCTCTCCAATTTAAGGGATCGCTGGTTATAGGCGAATATCACTCACCTAAATATAGCCACACATTCCAAGTCGTAACTTGCCTAGAGCTGACCGGCAGTTTCATTGAACTCCTCCCAGATTGAAGAAGTCTCACGTGTTACGGTGGTAAGTGGTTGAAAAATGAACCGTGTTTATTCTTGTTTTCAGTTCTGCAATAACCTTCGTATAGCAGTCCTGAAGTGTTTTGTCGTCTGGAAACTCTTGCCACTTAAATCAGTACTCCAGTAACGTTACCTGACACTCGGGAGGACGACGGTTCAATCCCGCGTCCGGCCATCCTGATTTAGATTTTCCGTGATTTCCCTAAAAATCGCTCCAGGCAAATGCCTGGATGGTTCCTTTGAAAGGGCATGGCCGACTTCCTTCTTTGTCCTTCCTTAATCTGATGAGACCGATGACCTCGCTGTTTGGTCTCTTCCCCCAAACAACGCAACCCAATCCAATTAGTTGCTGGAGATCACCCCAGACCCCTCTGATAAACCTTTAAGCAAATTATCAACCAGTCACTCTACTTCTTGAGGACATTCTTTATTTTCTCTTTGAAGGATTTTAGTTACTGTTCCATTCAACTCGGCAAGATTTTCATTTTTGAAAGTGAGACTGTTTTCTCTGAGGACACATCTTTGGTTGCCTCATCGAAAACTTTCAAAATCTGTAAAGCCTGTTGCATTATCTCCCAGTCTGTATCTTAAATTTAAGATGATTGATGTTCCACCTAAAATAACGAGGCAAGAAATTATGGGATTTAAAGTAAATATTTGCAACGTGCAAGTAGAGTTCCATCTGATTGGGACAAATGGTTTCAGTATTAATCGGTCTTTTTTAAAATGATATTGCATTTTAGTAAGTTTGCTGAAAGCAAAGGGTCTCTTCTTGAAAAACACAACAAATCTTCTGACCCCATTACCCGTTTTCTGTATGGACTTCTGGATTGCGTGCTGCACAGTGAGGTTTAAGGAATGTACGGATCGTGGGATATGTGGGATTTTCAGATGCAGTTGCAACTAATTTCATATTTGACGCATTGTCTGTTACTATGACAGTGATTTTATAATTCATATTGTATTTGGCGATAACAGACTGTACTTAGTTTGAGATGTTTTCTTCATTGTGCCTGTTTTCGAATTGTGACCACTCTGAGGTATGATTTTAGTTCACTCTTCTGGTCTATGAAATGAGCAGTGAGTGAATAGAAACTAATGTTATTTACACTCGTCTACGCATCAGACGTAAGGCAAACTGCCTTTACGGTGGGAAAAACATTTTTAATTTTGTAAAATACCTCATGATACAAACTGGGCATTAGACAGTTTGACAATGTTTTTCGACATGCTAAGTTGTAATTTTGGCAAAACATGTATATATTAAATTCCGTGCCTTCAACTATAGATAGATGATGATATTCTCTGCAAATCATTTTTAAAAGTCATGCATTTAGTGCCGGACTTTTAATTAATGTGAGTGGCTTTATAATATCAGCTCATTTACTTACCGATTTTTGTAAATGAAAAGCAGTTGAGGTGACGGCGTCACAAAAGAAAATAAATCAGGACTTGTTCCAGAACCTGACGACTCTAGTGGGCTGGAAGCAACTTCAGACTCAATTTGCCTTTCTGGGAGGATACCTTCACCTGAGGTGGAAGCAGACGTCAGTAAGCACGTTTAACGAGAAATGACTTTTCGAATTTCTGCAACGATCGATGGCGATTTTGATCGGCTTCCAGACCCACATCATTCCAGAGATGTTTGCACCAGCGCACAGCACAGTGCAGAGTGCAGAAGACAGCTTCGCATGTTGACAAGGGTGCAAACCCCCACTCCTCGACTTCGCGCTCTAGCATTGTCTTTCTCTTTCCTTGCGCTTGTTTTGCTCGCTCTACCTGTCTCGACGTTTTCCAAAACTTAACCTCTGTTTTCTTCGTCATTGCCGATGTTTATGTGCACAGGGCGGAGAACTTAATTTAGTTTGACAAGATTACCAGTGCAAAACAGATTTAAATAATAATAGTTTTAAATTTGGTTTCAACAGAAAATTATCTCTGGTGTTTTCTCCTTTTTTATTTGCGATTATGCTGCTAAGATCTGGTACAAGGCATCGCCTGACAGGAATTCTTTGAGAATTTTTTTAAAATTACAATCAGAAGTACTTGCACCCAGTCCGGCTTTAGTACAAACAAAACAGAAAAAAGAAGTTTTACATACACATGTGGAACCAATCATAGAAATAATCTTCACCGCTTCTCTGTGCAGCTTAATAATTTCTTCCATAGATAAATTGTGGTACAATTCGAGCAAACCTTTGGTATTGTCAAATAGTCTTTTTGGTGATCATCGGTTTGCAAATCGATTAGTTCGAAATGTAAATCGGGAAGCGCAATTTCAATTGCTATCGAAAAGGACTTTGCTGCAAGTTAGTAATTTCCTGTAAGAAAAAGCAAACCAAGTGTTATTAAATGAAAGTAAAGTAAAAAGTTACTTTGAAGTACAGAGGTACAGTGGAATACTGGTTTTGATGTTACACTTGTATGGTTAACAAAATCGACTTTGTTTTGCTGTTCATGATACACCGGTAGATTACCTGAAATCGGTGGCTAAACTCATTTTCACATTTTCAAGGGATTGTAGCACCTTGACATAGTTTTCAAAGAGCCCTCTTTCACGCACATATGCTGTCAAACAAAACCATAGACCGATTTTGAATAAAGCGCTTTTAAAAATTCAGGTGCCTTAAGAAAGATAAATTTTATATATCGCTTACCTAGCTCAGGAAAGTGTTGCGTACTTTTCCTTCAAAGCCAGCCGGGGTGGCCGAGCGGCTCTAGGCGCTACAGTCTGGAACAGCGTGAGCGCTACGGTCGCAGGTTCGAATCCTGCCTCGGGCATGGATGTTTGTGATGTCCTTAGGTTATTTAGGTTGAAGTAGTTCTAAGTTCTAGGGGACTGATGACCTCAGAAGTTAAGTCTCATAGTGCTCAGAGCCATTTGAACCATTTCCTTCAAAGGTTGTTAGTGTGGAGTTGAAGTTTACTTTGGAAAGCTTTTATTTTGCCGACCATATCGTTGATGAGATTATTTTCTTTCTGGGGTTTCAACTTAAATCATTTAGGAGAGCCATAATGTGTGCTAAAAATCCTAAATCTCCTATCATTCAGGTTCATGCGAAAGCGGCTCCGGACGTTCTTTGTCCTCCATAAACTGAGCCACGGCGTGGCGTAGTCGAAACACACAGATAATCACTTTTCATTTGCTCAACCAGTGTACCTCAGCATGGTAGGGGTATCTGGTTATTCCTCTTCAAATGAATTTAAAAATCTTTTGAACTGATGATGAATGAACCCGTGAGAATGAATATAGTTCACGATACGCATCACTACGTTCACCAGGTCTTTGCAAGGTGGCAGGCCCTCTGGCTTCTTCATACACTTATTCAGGGCACTCAAGCCAGACTATCTTGCACCACTAAAATGTGAATTTGCATACATGCAAATTAATGTCATTTCACAACTGTAGTACACTGTCATGCAAAGTAGGTAATTAGCCGCTATTAACCAGAATGTACATGAAATGGTATAGGATGCATGACTATCGTAATTCTGTTCATTTCATATAAGAGACGAGCAGAAACTTTTGGGCTGCACAGGGGTCAACCGCTCACAATAGCAGGAGGTGGGATGACATCCGGTCACTGGGAATTACGACCCCTGGCTGGCGGCTTTCTCTTTTGATGTCGGCCATCAGGGGCCACATTCACGGACGCTATGTATTTTTAAAATGGCTGCAGGCAGTTTCCTCTTGAAAGCCTCAGGTTTTGGGTAGGAACGTGCCAGCTCGGTGCCACAGCTCTGCTATTATGTGGAATGTTTTTTGAGAAATGGTCGGCTGACTCAATGTGATAGCCGACACAACAACGCCATACGAAGCACCTCAGTTATCATATTCCGTTGATGCCTGTACCAAACAAGAAAGCTCCCCGCGCAAAGTTCCGGCTAGGCTATGATAGGCTGCTCGACTGTTATGTCAGTACTCGTTTTCAGTCACCTTCGGGAATTGGCGGGAACGAACGGTATTGGCACCTGGGATGACAGAGTATGTTAGTGGGAGTCTAGAAGAATTTTTTGTGAGGCCATAATTGGCAAAAGCTTTGTTTATTGGCGCCGGACGATTGTTAGAGTTCTGGAAAAGCAGAGCAGTCGCTCTCTAGGTGCGGGGCGGAATAAAATTGGGAGTTGGTTCCTGCCCGGCGCAGGAATCGGTCACGTACTTTCCGCCCTTGCTGCACAGCAATTTCATTCGCAGTTTAAACTGTAGTTCTTTTCATGCTCACGCTTCGATCTGTTTCGAAGGTGGAGCCGCATTTTCATACAGCTTAGCCCACCACGAGTAGCAGCTGTCAACAGCATTCTGCCTTCCGCTGTACTGTCGGTAATATATGCAGCTCGGGCCTTTTAGGTTTTAGTTGATTTTTCAGCTGCCCATAACTCGGACTGAGCTTTTTCAGTAGTGGCATCCACAGAACCACTTTGCGTGCTTAGGTAATATCGTGGTTATCGCGGTACTGCATCCGATTACCCACTTGTTTATCGATATTATATATTTTGCCTGTTCTCTTTTCCCCTCCTTCTCACAGTAGAGAAGCACACTAGATTCCATGCAGTGTCGCTCGTACTAGGTTCTTGCCAACACCTATCAAGCGAGGACCATTTACATGTTTGATTGTTAATATACATGTTTGTTCCTACTGTAAATTTTTAGGATGGCATTTATCTGTTAAGCAATCACACTCACCAGCATTCTTTCCCATCATTATTTTTGGAGAGGAATTTGATTCATTAATTTAATGAATAAATTATATGAGAGGCTAGTGAACCCATGTAGGATTTATATCAGGGCCATTATAAGATTGCGTTACACATCTTGTGCAGATGAAGTGTAAACCCACTTGGGTGTGATTTGGATAACATCGCGATTCCACCCCCTAGCTTGCATGGCACTTAAAGGTCCCACAATAGCAAAAACTGGGCTAGTTTCCATATTGGTGACCCTCGGCCTAAGTATGCGGAACCTAAGGATCACACTGATATAGTTTAGTTTATTTTTCTCTTCATCGTCAATTACCTAACTTTTTTTCTTTTTAAATCGCACTATATTTAAGTTGACAGCCCTTATGTGCTCAACCTTGTGTTCTCTTTACCTTTTATTTAGCTAGTTACCTTCCATGGTGACTCAAGGTTCTGTGGTTTCTGCACCACATTCACGATGACTGTCGTAAATCAGCGCCTTGAACGGCGTCGTTAACTTGTTCAACATTTCTTTTTGGGCGCATGTAATTATTGGAGGGGAAAAGTTTCTGTTATTATTGTCTAGAGGAGAATGGTACATTATTAGTTCCATTCTCGCTTCAATTAGTGTCGTTGTTGTAGTGTTATTCAGTTCTGAATTCTGACGTGGAGTAAGTCGAGTTCGTTGTGGGATACGAATCGTACAGATTCTAATTACATGATGAAGCAATTTGACGGCAGGGCAGTGACTTTTCGTGGGAGGAGATGGTGTTCGAGAACACTGAGCAGTCAGGTCCAGATGTCAGTATTTTTCATCGTTCTGGTCATGAAGGGGGAACACGCTCTATTCAGGATAACGCTGATTCCGTTGAGCCGGGTTGTAGGGAACCTATTGAAGCCACTGTAACAATCCAGAGCCCTTTACAGAGAGACAACAGGTCAGTCATTCAGTGCCAGCGTAACAGTGTGCGACAATCCAGAGATGCATCGCCTTTTACCATTATCGAATATGAACTATCGGAGGAGCATATTTTTGCTTTTCTTGGAGAGATGGAAAGGAAAAGAGAGGAAAATCGAAGAGAAGAAAGAAGAACTTACCAATCGAATTCCCACTGTAGTCAGTGAAGTCGGGGGAAAGATGCTGAAATTAGCAAAATCGAATGCAGAAGTAAAACAAACTGAAATTGGAGCAAAAGGAGACCCGCATTTAGCTAAACTAGAAGCGCCAGGAGCCAAGAAGATAGCGACTTCTATAGCTGGGAGAGCTAAGCACACGAATCAAACAGCGAATAAGAACACAAAGACTTTCATCAGTCCTCCAAGAGATGGTGAGGTCGTGGTCCAGCGCATCTCGAATAAAGTCACAAAAATAGGTGATTGAGAGGCTCACCTTGAGTCAGCTTTCAAAACAGGCACTGCAAGAGAAGATGTACAGGAGCCTGCATGGTGATTATACGGGTCATCACTTCAGTCTTTACCAGTGGAATCCAGTTTAAGTGACAGTCCGCTCAGTTAGAACAGAGACTTGATCAGTGTGCAGTCTGAGATCCATCCCAGACTGACTCATGAAGAAACACCGGACGTCCTTAGAGGTAATTAAGATCCGCATGGTGGTCGCTATAGAAATGATTTAGCAAATAATATAGAACCTCTCCAGAATCGCAGTCGATGAGATGTTCAGCTAAGGGCTGATCGTATAAAACTATGCATCACACAAGTGGACAACAATAGATTTCATAGAGTGGTCATCCAACATGAATATGTTCATGTGAAAGAAACGGTCCTGTTCTGAAATTCCAGAACTTCGAAGTGGCATGGAGTACCTTAAATCCCAAGGTCTATTTGGGACAGTCTAGCAAGTCAATCCCATCTTCTTGTCCTCAGAATGCGAAGCTGGAATTTATTTGTGCTCGCATGGAGCGTATTGCTGTCAAAAAAATGAGAGACGCTGCAGCGTGCTGTAATTTATTGAGGAATTTAGAGACGCGTTTCTCACCACATGTTGGTCACGAGAAATGCAAGACCACATTAGACAAGATATAATGGCGTGGCCAGATCTAGAAGCGTCTGGATGCAAAAACTCTGAAAATGTTCGACGCATTGCTCAGAAAAAATTAGTTCTTAGACTCTCCATGTAGCCCATCTGAGATAATTCGGTTTCGCTTTAGCAGTCTCCCCATCCACTACCAGCAAACTTTCGTTGAATAATGTCGTGACAACACTGAATCGTTTAAATGTTTGCTGCCCGAACTGGAACCTGTATTTATCAAACAAAATGCATGAAAAAGAAGAATGGCAAACGAAGGGAATAATCTGCAACCTCATGAGAATAACGAAAGAAGGAATAAGCGAAATGATCCACAAGGTGTGTGAGAGGAAAGAGTATTACAGTCGAACATTAGGAATTACGGGGTCAGGGCTACGGAGCTGGGAATGATTGTTGGTTTGATAGAAACTCATGCAAACAGGGGCATAGCCAGCAGGGAGACAACCAATAAGGAAGACAGAACCATAATAACAACAACAACAATGACAGAATCTAAATTGATCTTCCGAACCTGTCCAATGGAGAACAACAGCGAACTGACAATCACAGCTGACGCCAGAAACGTGCAGAGGCGGTTCGGAATAACTTCATATCTAGGTTCGGTCAGAACCGCATAAATGAAATCGGTTATGACATACGCAAAGTGCTTATGGAAGAACTCAGGGAGGGTCTGCACACAGTAATTATCGTTACAATAGGATATGTTGAGCTGCGTGGGATTGTTGACAGTGGGCGCAATGTTACCGTCATCTCAGAACAGGCATTCCGTCAAGTGCTGCAGAAAGGAACTGGCTGACTCTCACAATGAAAACAACTAAACGAAAAGGTGCAATGGCAATGAGAGGGACTTAAATGAACCTACAGACCAGACTCGAATTCAAATGTCAAGAGCACGGTCTAGAAAGAAATTTCTTAGTGGTTCCCAATCTCTTTCAAAAAATGGTTCAAATGGCTCTGATCACTATAGGACTCAACATCTGAGATCATCAGTCCCCTAGAACTTAGAAATGCTTAAACCTAACTAACCTAAGGACATTACACACATCCATGCCCAAGGCAGGATTCGAACCTGCGGCCGTAGCGGTCGCGCGGTTCCAGACTGAAGTGCTTAGTACTGCTCGGCCACCCAATCTCTTTATTGAAGTCGTAATATAGATGTATTTTCTGAGGGAGTGCCAAGCAGTTCTTGACCTGGGAAGGGGCCTGGTTACCCCAAATAAGGAAACCGAGATGATTACAAAATTTTCCAGAGAAGCTATTTGAGCTCAGCTAAAGGCTGATCGTATAAAACTATGCATCAAACAAGTGGACAACAATAGATTTCATAGAGTGGTCATCCAACATGAATATGTTCATGAGAAAGAAACGGTTCACATACAACGGCGAATTGAGGAAATTATGAAGGAGAAAATGGTCTGGACCCACAATGTAGGGGCTATGGAACAAAAGGAACACGAAATTGTGCTCATGGCAAACACGGAAGTGTTTATGCCAAAGCCAGGTGTGATCAAAAATTTTGAGTGTGAGTTAAGGGTAAAACCACACACAGAGTTCTTTGTTCCGCTTTACGCTATTCTGCATGTGTATTGGAAAAAGGCTACATCTAAAATCACAAAGATGATGAAAGATAGGGTGATAGAACCGGCGACATCTACTCACAACAACCTTATCAATATTCTGGAAACGAAAGATGGGTGATTCGCCTTGTTTCACACTTCTTAAAAATCAACATTATAATCGATGCAGAGACTAATAAACCAGAGAGGCCGGAGAAACTCCTCCAGAACTTCCATAGTGTGCCAGTTTTCTCATCGCTCGATCTAAGCAGTACCTATTGGCAAATTGAACTCCTCCCGGACTGCCTTCTTTGCATTCGGAAAGTGTTATCAGTTGAGGAGGCTGCCATTAGATCTGAATATCTCGTCTGCCGCCTTTATCAGGGGATTACATGATATCTTCAGATATTTCCTCAAGAAGAGAGTCGCTACATATGCTGATGAATTGTTGACAGGAGAGAAATCATGGCAGCAACAGAGTGTGGTCCTACGAAAATTTTTGAGTACCTTCAAGGACCACGGCGTTACAGTCAACATTGAAAAGTCGTGTTTTGGATCAACAAAAGTTGACTTCTTAGGATATATGACTACAGGAGAGGCAATATCACTGAACCCAGGAAAAACAGAAGCCATAGTGAAGTACCCTCACCTGACGATAAACCGACAATTGCACGCATTTCTTGGCATCGTCAATTTCTACCAGTGATTCATATATATTGAAACATTGAGCTATAAACGCCTTACTGCACTGAGGTGAAAGAATACGCCCTGGGGATGGGACGAGGACGCCAAACTGCAGTTCCAGGCGCTCAAAATGGCCTTACAGGAGAAGCCTATTCTGTCACACCCAAACCTCACGGAGGATTTGTGTATTGTAACAGATAGCACCTACTCCAGACTTGGCGTACCGATTATCCACAAATGCATGGATTCTGGAAATCCAGGATGGAAAAAATCGCGTTTGAGAGTCGTGTCCCCACGAAAAATGAGAAAAACTACACCTCAACCAAGCTAGAAGCACTCGCCGTAGTGTGGAGATTCCAGAAATGTCAATATTTTTATGTGTACGGAAGAACAAGGGTCTGTACAGACCACAAGGCTCTGGAACTCCTGCTCATGGCAAAATTGACAAATTGCTCACCAGATGGGTGCTCTTACTTTAGGAGTTTTATTTTCATATTATCCATGTATAGGGCAATTCGAACATTCTTGCTGACACCTTGCCTTGATGGTAGAATGATTTCATTGAGAACAACGTTGAGGAACTCTCAGGAGACCACTTCTGTTTCTGCCACACGAGAAAGGCTGCGTTAGAAGAGGACGTAACAGTTACCATGAAGGACGTAAGAAACGAATAGCAGAAGGACCCCGGATTAATCAAGGTAAAGCAGAAATGTAAAGACCGCTGCGATCAGACAGATCTGTCCCCTCTGTAAAGGGATTTTATTTCATAGGGACAGTGTGAATTATTTCCTTTGGTGTGTGCTGGAACACGTGACTGACAATATTATCTGCCACACTCAGTTCAATTATGGTCAGTGTGGAGGAAGGAATCGGTTTCTGAAATTAAGAACGATCAGCCATTTCAGTAATATGGAACGAAGAATCCGCCCCTTCTATCAGTATGCAAGGACTGCCAGAAATATAAGCACACATCTACAACTATGCAGGCGTTCCTTACCCCATTGTACCCCGCAAATTGAAGCAACTGGCAGCCACAGACACTATAGCACCATTACCGTGGACCAGAGGTGGTATTTCTTCATCTTAGTATTCGTCGAACTGACGCCAAGATTCGTCACCTTAACGCTACTAAAGAGGGCGAAAGCGCTCGCCGTTTCAAGAGCATTGCGAAACGATTGTCTTCCACAAGTGGGACATGTCCATAAAATTATCTCCGATAACAATCTGCAATTCTGGACATTGTTTAGGAAAGATACAATGAGGAGACATAAAATATCGTCGGTTTTCATGCCCTCCCACTACGGGAGCTCCGACCTGGCGGAGCGGCTAATGAAAGAGTTGAGGAACATCTGTAGGATATACTGAAGAAGGCAATACATCACCTGGGATATCTTGCTAAAAGATTTCCAGGACGTGTTGAACTAGGCACCGCATGGAGTCACTCAGCTGCCACCAATGACAGTCGTGCCCAACAGGCAACCTCTGAACCTCATCAGAAAAACTGTGGACTCCCTGTCCAGGTCTCGTGTGAAGCATCAAAGTGTTTTTGAACTCGCACTGAAATTGATTCAGGCGGCAGCGCGAAGCAGAAAGGCACATGCTGATAAAATGGCGACAAGGTATGTCGAATAAAGCAAAGAAAAAGTGCCAAAAGTTTTTCTCGATTTACGATAGGCTATTTTCTGTGCGGAGGTTTGCTCACGCGAACTGATGTCGTCAAGGCTGAAGAAGTTCATTGGACGCAAACCATTTCTAGAAAATGAACTTTGTCATTTGTTGTTTATATTTTTTATTATTACTAGGTTTGATTCTCTCATTTTTGTGAAATTTTCCTTATGTATTACTGTGTGCAGAATAGGGTCCATATTATTGTATAGATTATTTTTTTTATTGTTGTGTGTGTTTCTCTAGGTCTGATTTTGCGTGTTTTGTGTTAATGACACCCTACCTGGATTTTCGTGCATATGTCATGATAGGTTATCAAAGTCATGGTTTTTTTGTTGTGGTTAGATATTTCGACGTATTCATCATCTGTCTGCTCCGCAGGGGTCGATAGCTTTTCGTTTTCTTTGGGCTGTCGTGTTTGCAGTCGAATTGTCTTTTGTTTTGTCAGAAGTTTGGTCCAGTACTGGCGTGCGTTCTATGGGAGAGTGTAAATGTACGACTGATTGGAGCACACTTAGGTAGTGTGACGCCCTTCTAGTTTTGTTTCGTAAGTCCATCACCGGAATGTTTCTCATGTGCTTAGGATACGTAGAGAGCCCGCCCTCGCGACAAATGCAGAGGGCCATAGGGAGTTGTTTCAGATAGGAGCATGACGCCTCGTCACATCTGGGAGCGCCAAGTTTCGTAGTGGTATGCTTAAGGTTTTAAAGGGATCATAGAAACCACCCTCGCCATAACTGCAAAGGGTCACCTCATCGTTTCGTGAATGTTACGATGCCATAACTCCATTGGGCGCGCACAAATCTTGTCACCGATCAACTCACACCTTCTTTATTAACTTGCATGTTTGGCAAATTTCGCGTGCACTGGATCTGTAATATGGTCTAGCAGGCCTTCATAACTAACAATATCTTATGAGTTTCAGAGAAATCAGATAATCCTGATCGGCAGCAGACAGACCATTGACAGATTCACAAATAGTAGAAACCAAATGGGAGATACGCCATTACATGAGGGAGTTTCCCACCTTCGTGGCAGCACAATGGAGACAGCAGGCTACTCAATAACGTGTAATGAGAAGTATGTAGTTTACGTTCATCAGTCAACTATTATTACTCGTTTAAAATTAATGCCATGTCAGTGAAAGTGGTGTGTTTGGGAGATATGTTGGAACTATGTTCACAGGTGCTGTCCTCCTGTAGCAGAAAGAGGTTTAGGCCTGACTCATAAACACAAAGAAGAAAGAAAGAGAGAGGGGGAATTATTCGTAGTTCACTCAAATGAATAGAAATATATATACACAAAAACGAAAAATTATAGAGAGAATTTAAGTTACACTACGATAATTACGAAAGCATGTTTAATTTAATTACCTGCATGTTGGTTTTTAAACACGGTAATTCATTAGGGTAGTTTTAAAAGTATATGGTCAAGGGTAGGATTGGATTTTTGACTTCATTAATGATATGCACTTCTTTAACTTAGTTCTAAAAGGGAGTTCCCCAACCATTCACTTCTAAGTCCTTTACTTGTGCAAGTTAGTAACTGATCCACTTGTTAGCCGGCCGGCGTGGCCGAGCGGTTCTCGGCGCTTCAGTGTGGAACCGCGTGGCCGCTCCGGTCGCAGGTTCGAATCCTGCCTCGGGCATGGATGTGTGTGATGTCCTTCGGTTAGTTAGGTTTAAGTCCTTCTAAGTTCTGCGGGACTGATGACCTCAACTGTTAAGTCCCATAGTGCTCAGAGCCATTTTTGATCCACTTGTTATGTCACACCCTAGGACTAAGTTGCACATCACATTCACTGTTAAATTTCTACGAGTATAGAAATTGGCTTATCCTTGTCTCATGTTCCTTTTTTTACATCTCACAAGAGTGAGACATACAGAGGTCCATAGTATGTGTGGTTTTTACTTTCACGCAAGTGTACATATTTGTAAGGGTTGTGGACAATGCACTGAAAACAGGATGTGTCAGTGTTGTTCAGTGATCCATGATGGAACTCGAGAAGTGATATAGCACTGCCTGATACGAGAGTGGTTGGCAGAGGGGTGAGCTGAGCGGTTGATTGAAGTGGCCAAGGTGGCATAAACCCTGGCCACAACACTTTAACTGTCGGCGAAAAGATGTGGCGGATACGTTCGCAGATACGGGTCGTGCCAGATTCGTCAGCGCCAAATCCCACCATAGGCGCGCCAGCACAACGGGACTCCCGGCCTCGGAGATCAGGTGGACAAGAAGGATCGACGCGACACTCCTGGCTGTAAGACGGCTGTGGCAGCCGACGCACCTCGCCCACCCATTGACACTGGTCTGGGGCCGGGGCACGTGACATAACCCATGCACCTGCTTGCGTCTGGCTCACGGAAAAGGATTGAACTGAATGCAATAAACACCCACGCAGTGGAGCCGTCCAAGGTACGCCTCGCTACCCAGTTCGTGTGCACGGGTAATGGCACACCACAAGGGGGACGCACACACCGTCATACTGCGCAGACGACTGTAATCAACTCAGTAATGGGACACCTGTTCCACAATGTATCGCCATAAAAGAGCCACCTAATAGCCACCTGAAGAGAGTCTGTGTGGCTGACAGCTGCATCGTTGCTAATGGTCTCCAGTAGGCGTGACATATGTGACCTCGCGACATTTCCCTCTCTCGTCACACTACACTCGAGACGAATGTTTTATGTTGAGATGTGAGTGTGGAACTTTCTTTACGTAGGCATTTCATTGGTGCTACGACTGAAACATAACCCAGTTTCAACTCACATGTATTTAACGACATATGTGTAATCGCACATATTTATTGTATTACATTTTATAATATGTCTTAACTAGTAAACACGACATTTTTATCATTGCAAAAAGACGCTCTTCTTGTGCATTTTATCTCTTTCTGATTTTATGTAATTAATATGTTTATAGGGCACACGTGGTAGGGATACATTCATATCACAACTTATTGCTGATAAACACCTTGATTATTATGATAGGTAAATACGATTCTACACTGGATATCTTTAGCTCATTCCTACTTTGCTCGCGGTTGCAGACAGTCTGTGCATGATTTAACGAACATTGGATTTTGTTTCAAAAATGCTTCAAATGGCTCTGAGCACTATGGGACTCAACATCTGAGCTCATCAGTCCCGTAGAACTTAGAACTACTTAAACCTAAGTAACCTAAGGACATCACACATAGCCATGTCCGAGGCAGGATTCGAACCTGCGACCGTAGCGGTCGCGCGGTTCCAGACTGTAGCGCCTAGAACCGCTCGGCTGGATTTTGGTCCTTTTCGCCTTCTAAACTCTGCATTGTTTTACTCACGTAATGTTCAAATCTGTTTTCTTTAGCATGTATTCCAAGAAATACAATGACATTCAATGTTTCTATCAATATGATTACCTTCACTTGTATTATCATATGATCTTATAAACTGTCATACTGGACATTCATTTTTGTGATCTACATTATCCTCTACTCACTATGAGCTGGGTTGCTTTCTACCATCATGCTTTTTATTATGTTATATTGTTCTACTTTCATGCTCTGAAAGTCTTGGGTTTGACTCTTGGTCTACACATGTTTTTCGAATGAATGAGGACAACTGAACATTGGGTCAAATTTAACTGTTTATGCACTAAACATTTGTTTTTCTCGTATACATGTTTTTTTGGAGTACTTCATTAGTCAAAAGTACAACTGGACTGTATGCTGGTCTCCATTCTTTTTCTTTATAGATGTGTGTGGTGTTTTCTTACTGGCAGAAGTAGACTTTTGATTAATGGGAAATGGCTCTGAGCACTATGGGACTTAACTGCTGAGGTCATCAGTCCCCTAGAACTTAGAACTACTTAAACCTAATTAACCTAAGGACATCACACACATCCATGCCCGAGGCAGGATTCGAACCTGCGACCGTCGCGGTCGCGCGGTTCCAAACTGTAGCGCCTAAAACCGCTTGGCCACTCTGGCTGGCACTTTTGATTATTGTAATTTGTTATTTGTGTACATTAATTGTACGGACCTCAGTCCAATCTGGCACACTCACTTCAAATATCTTGGGCAGCAACCTTGTGTCCAGTTCTTCGAATGTGTGAGATAATCTGAGTGAATAAATGTAGTATCCCAGAGGATGTTTTCATGTTGTCTGTCTTAATTATGATGTATGGATGGAGGGTTGGCAATTCTTAACCTCTGTTTGTTTACTGAACCGTTTGGTTCCTTCGGGCATGTTGTGAAACACTCAAGTTAGGTGTGAAAAAAGCTTCCCGCTCAAAGTCCTGATGGGGGCTATGACAGACTGCTCGAATGTTACATCAACACACGTTTGCAGTCACCGTCAGGAATTGGTAGGAAGGAGCTTTATTGGCACCTAGGATGACATAATGTGTTAGTGAGAGTCTAAACGAATATTTTTGTAAGGCTATAATTAGCTAAACCTTTGTTTATTATCGACGATTGCCAGAGCGGCCGCTACCTGGGCATGGGGCGGACTAGAACTGGGAGTTGGTTCCTGCCCGGAGCAGCAGTTGTCACGTACTTTGCCACCCTTGCTGCAGAGTAATTTCATTCGCAGTTTCAACTGTCCGGCCACTCGAACAAACACTTCCTGTTTTTCTGCGATCAGACTTGATCGGTCTCAGCACAGCTGTCCACAACTAGCACCTGTCATCAGCACACTGCCTTGCGCCATACTGTCGATAATACACGCAGCTCTGACATTTTGGGTTTCAGTTGATTTTTCAGCTGCCCATAATTCGAACTGAGCTTTCTCAGCGGTGGCATCCATACATCCACTTTGCCTCTGTAGGTAATATTGTGGTACTGTATCCGAATACCCACTTGTGTATCGATATTATATATTTTACCTATTCTGTTTTCTGTCCCTTCTCGTAGTAGAGAAGCACAGTGTTGTTCATACAACGTTCTTGCGAACACCTCTATCAAATGAGGACTATTTACATTCTTGGTTTCCTTTGACAAATTCATGATCAATTTTGTGTTTCATTTCAAGGAAGTAAATGTAACAGTAAATTTTTAGGAGGGCACTTACTTGTTAAACAGTCACTTTCACCAAAATTCTTTCCCAGCATCATTTTTGGAAAGGAACTTTGATTCATTATTTTAATGAATAAATTATATGAAAGGCTAGCCAATCCACGTAAGATTTATATCAGGACCATTATAAAATCACGTTACACACCTTGCTCAGATCCAATGTAAACCTACTTGGGTGTGATGTGCATAATATGTTTCTGCCTTCCGAATTTGCATATCAGTTAATGATACCATGATAGCAAACAAGGGGCTAATTTCCATCTTGAAGACCGATAACTTTTGCACAAAGAGCCTACTTTGTGCAAAAGAATGAATAGAAGGTAATACTGTATGTTAAGCATTTTGCTTAGTAGAGCAATAAACCCTTTCTCTTTACGGCGCATTCTTGTCGCCGTGTCTGTGGTTACAGAAAGCAGCTCTTCCAAAGTAAGTTCTATTTCTTCAGCTGCCGTTTCTACCGCTTCTAAAATATCCACCTTTGTAGCAGAGTCCTTCATCGACATCATATCCAGGAGCTCTTCCGTTACATGTAGGTCGTCGTCCACACCACGCAAAAAAATGTCTAACGGATCCGTTTCGCTAATATCCGTGGACTCATCAAGTGCGATGGAATGTGTTAGAAGGTTTCCAATTTTGGCTGCCAATTGTTCATGCAAATTCCCGGCAATGTCGCTGGTTCGCCAAGATATTGTCATACTGGAAAGTAGTATTCTGCTGTATGCTGGAGCTAATGTGAGATTCGTTGTACCTACTAAGTCTAACAAAATATTCATTGTTAATGCCTTCCATAAACAGCTTCCCAGCTCTTGCTAAACATAGTGTAACTTTATACCTAGCTCTAAGAGCCCTCTCGCAGCACCCTTCATCTTCTTCGCCCTAAATTAGAGTAAAAAGATTGCGTTAGAAATAATAGTGGAACAGTTGTATACAGCAGAGTCGTCCTAAAGTATATGAACGCCTATATAAGATAACAGGTGTCTGTGGCAGTTACATTGGTTACTGCTGCTGCAATGGCAGGTTATCAAGATCAGAGTTTTAAAGTGGTGTTATAGTCGGCGCATGAGCGATAGGACACAGCATCTCCGAGGTAGCGATGAAGTGGAGATTTCCGTACGACCATTTCACGGGTGTACCGTGAATATTAGGAATCTGGTAAAACATCAAATCTCCGACGTCAATGCGGCTGGAAAAAGGGCCTGAAAGGACAGTACCAACGACGACTGAAGAGAATCGTTCAACGTGACAGAAGTGCAGCCCTTCCACAAATTGCTGGAGATTTCAATGATGCCGCAATGAATAGCCTCGTGGTCTTAGGCACCTTGCCACGGTTTGCGCGGTTCCCCCGTCGCCTAGAACCGCTCGGCCACTCCGGTCGGCCGTAGTGAGACATTTCTGTGGAATAAAAAAATAAAATAAACAGATAAAAAATCATTTTAGACATTCGTGCTCTCGATCTGTTGTTAATCTAAACAGGCGAGATAGTGTGCGGGTTAGTTCTGTTTTGTGTTAGGTAGGAATTCTTTATTAAATGACAGAGTATTTTGACAGAATCTTTTCAGTAAATTTCGACGGCTTCTGCAGACCTTTCACATATATCTCCATCTCACTGAATGCCCAGCTACATTCAAATACATTTGTGAAATTGCAGCTAACGATTATTTCTTTTTCACTTTATTCAATTTTATTATTATCGGCGAGGAGTTAACAGTGTAGCTGCATATCACATTTCCTTCTGTTGTAAAATATCTGTGGATGTTATAATTCTATCAGAGACGACAAAGTGTGTTGAATGAATAAAGCCTTGATAATAGATTACGAGACGATCGTCAACAACAGTGAAACAAGAATAACACAATATAGGCGAATTAATTCAGTTGATGCTGATGGAATCAGATTAGGAAATGAAACACTAGAAGCATTCCATGAGTTTTACTATTTGTGCAGCAAAATAACTGACGCTGGCCGCAGCAAAAAGGATGTACAACACAGACAGGCAACAGTGAGAAAAAGAAATTTGTTAACATCAAATATAAATTTAGATATCAGGAAGTGTTTCCTGAAGGTATTTGTCTGGAGTGTAGTATTTTATGGAAATGAAACGCGACCAGTAAACAGTTCAGACAAAGAGAGAATAGAAAATACTGAAATGTGGTACCACAGAAGAATATTGTATATTTGAAGGGTAGATAGATTAATTAATGAAGAAGTACTAAACCGAATTATGGAAAGAAAAAATTTGTGGCACATTTGATTAAAAGAAAAGATCAGTTGAGAGATGCGACATAAGGGGAAGCATCAAGGACTCGTCAGTTTGGTAATGGAGGGAACTGAGGGGAACAAAAATTGTAAAGGATGACAAAGCTTGAATAAAGCAAGCAGATTCAAATACTAGATGCAAGTTGCAGGAGTTATGCAGAGGTGAAGCTTGCACAGGATAGACTAGCGTGGAGAACTACATCAAACCACGTGTGTGGAACACTAACGTAGATAAATGAATCACTTTTTAGATGTCGCTCAAGACAGCTGAACACTGTTTCTGTGCTCGGTGGGAGAGATTGCTGCTAACGCTGGACGGCGAATCGAGTTCTGGTCACAGACGCGCAGTCTGCAGCTGGCGGCGACCTTCATGTTTACCGCGCAGCGCCAAGGGTCTTACAGCGTCAACTCACCGCCATGAAACAAAGTTGTGGCATTAAAAGATTGGCGCCCAGCCTGGGGAGAAGTGTTCGAGTACATCATGAAATGTAACACTATAAAGCATTTTAGATGAAATAGAAAATTATCTCTAAGCAATTTGCAATAAAATGACTCTTGCTTATAAAGTACTGACGGCATTTTACATGTGCAATTTAGTCACCAACTGTTTCAGGTTTCATTTTTCTGCTTGGATCGGACAACTAAGCTTCATGCGCATGTTTCAGTTACTTATTCGTTGTTCCCTTCTTTTCTTCCAGTACTCTTTCATCTATTCATTATGTTTCTTCTTCTCGACTTCTGACCACTTCATTAAAGTTATTTTTCCTCTTCTACCTTCATATTCACCTAAATGACTCTCCAGCATTGGTTTTACCCTGTTCAGTAAAATCTTGGACAATATCTAATTTGCAACTGGTAGGAAAGAAATTCCTCTGCAGTTGTTAACGTCTTATTGGCTGTTTTTCTTATTTAGTTATTTAGTGGGTGTATCAAGACTACCTTGCACTCTCTTGAAATATTTATGTTTTCCAGAGTTCTTCAAAATCTAATTTTAGCTAGTTTATGTTTTATTTTTGGTAGAGCCCATTTCAAAAGCCCCGCTGTAATATAGTCTTCTTCACTAGCTGTATTGTTTTTTAAGGTTTTAATTACTTCTACAATTTCTTTGACAGAGGTTAATCATCATCTAGATTTTCACGAGTCTTTGAGGATTCCAGCGTATGGATATGTTCTTGACAGTTACGAAACTGATAAAAATATTTTGCACGTATTTCGCAATTTTCAGTGTTGCTTAAGCCAAGTTCGTTATTTTCATTTATGAAACACACGCTGGGGTTTTGGTATCCCTTCAATCTGTCCTTAAATATTTGATAAAAAGCTGTTTTTAACAGTTGCCCTCAATTTCTGCCAGTTTCCTTTTTTCAAAGTCCTTTTCAGTTCTAATTATCCCTGTTGTTTCTACATCTACATCTACATCTACATCTACATCTACATCTACATCTACATCCTTTCTTTGTTGTTTAAATTGATCATAGTTTTCAGTTTTTCTTGAGCGTTTCCACTTTTTCCATTTTTGGGCTTCTCAGTTACAGCTCCTTCACGCTCTAAATGCCACCAGGTATTCTTTTTCTTTTTGATTGATCCAAATATTATCTGTGGAGCATAATTACTTTCTTTAAATAGTGTTGGCCATTTGCCATGTTTAGCTATTTTAATTTCGTCTTGCTATTTTTTAATTAATTCTTTTGTTATAGTAAATCTATCTGTATTACATTTTACTGGTTTTTGTGATTTTTGTTTTATTTTATTAGGAAGAAGTTTAACCTTAATTTCAGAGAGATAGTGATGTATTACTTTCACAATCATAACTGCCTTAGTTGTTTTTAGAGAAATGACTACATGATCTAACTTAAATACTTCCAACATCGGATTTGACGATGTCCGTGTTTTGGCTTTTCTTAGGAGTCTCCTGAAGAAGGTCGACATTAATTTCATGTAGATTGATCAGCCTCGTACCGTTTATGTGGGTTCTTTTCTGACGTAGGCAATGCCCTATTATGTTTCTAATTTTCTAAATCTGTTTTCTCGACCTATTTGAGCATAAAAGTCATCCAAAGGCGATGTGGTGTACACCTGCAGTGTTTTAGATATGTCGGCTTATAAAAGACCCCAAAATTCTTTTGCTTTCTCCTGATTCTTCCCGTCCCATTCATTCGTTGGTGCATGGCAATTAATGAGAGTGCATTTAATTGGTAGGACAGATTTTTTCTGAGGCAGATTTTAAATCTGTTACGTTCCCTGTTATACTTTTATGGACAGAGAGAGCTGTACGCTGTAATAACATCCCTTTAGTAATTCTGATTGTTGGTTTGCCTTTGAATAGTCTGCAGTTACAAGTTTCTGTTACATTTTCTGCCAGGAATCTGGTTTCTGGAACTACTAGAATTTCAATTTTCTTTTCCTCTAAAACTATTTCCATTTCTTTTTGTTTACCATCTTTGAGTAAAGAATTTAAATTGAAAGTGTTCAAAAGAATTTCTTTTAACTTTATTTTAGAAGGATTCCAAGTCTGCTGTTTAGATATTACAATAGAGGTTATTTAGATCCAACGTATGCATTCTGAAGATCACTGTACCATCCAGACAGGGTATACTTATCGTTGTTTCAAGCATTAAATGTGCTTTGCAGATGCAACGACTGCCTATATACTACTTCTTAAGCTTTAAGTACGGAAACCTTCTTCCACGATTCCGGTAGGGGTATTACATAGGGTGATTCAGCTGCCCCCATAGGGGCAGTTTTTCGCAACTTGGAATTATACATCTGGCCTTGAAAAACCACTCGAAAACTACTAGCCCTATAGAAAAATGAAAAGAACCTTTCTTTAGGAAATTTAATGTAGTTACATTTCGTGTTCGGCTACGTTTTCGCTGGAGGCCGTATTTTTGAAGTTACTCAAGAAAAATTTACAGAAGTGACCTTCAAACGCACCCTCACTTCCACACTCAGCCCTCACAGGCCAGGATTTCTGTTGTACATGGCACTTACTGCTACCACTGTACATAAATTTACGACTGCACAAATTATTTCCTACATTCGACCTATTTCGGTTTTCATTGACTAGCCTTATTACGCTACCGGCTTAGTAGAGCACTTTCAAATTGTAAAATTGACGTTTGTGTAAATTTTACCTAACAGTTTTGTGAGTTTTAACAGCATAAGGTAAACAGTCATACAGCTGTATTCGTCAGACCTTCTGACTACGAAACTAACGTGCCTGCAATGGTTAAGTTAGGATCGCTTTGTCAACGTAATTAGTTTCAGTGTAACGTTTGCAAAATTCTTTTTTCTTTCATTACCCTCACGGCCATGTTTAAATTAGTAAAGTTAACGAAATAGCCGACTATTTGTGGCCCAATCAATAGAGCCCAAAAAAGTACAAATATTGGGAATATTTCGTGTAGTCGGAATTTGTTTTTTTACAATGGTAGGAGGTAGTGCTAAGAGCAACACACTAGGAATCTTGACTTCTGAATAATAAGTGTGGGGGCCGGTGTGCGTTTGAAGGTCACTTACGTAAGTTTTTCTTGAATAACTCGAAAACGCATGCCAGTACAAAATTTAACTACATTGATCTAATCTGTTTCAAGGTGTCTGAGTATTTTATCGTGCGAAACTGTGCTCTATTGCTGGTTTGTAGCATTATATTGTAAATTTTACTAAAAGACTACACTCAGCTCACAGTATGGCTGAGACACATTAGGTTTCGAGACAGGCTTTTCGTTACATTTGAATTACGTGCATATTCAAAGCTATGACAAATTCTTTTCAAAGCGGATAGCACGATTCTGATTTAATGATTACTCACGTTTTACGAGGCAGGAAGAAAGGAAGGAATATTGAAGTTTTACATCTAACTTTTCCTGGCTTATAAATTATTGGAATAGTGTCGGAGTGCTACACAGCAGACTAGTAAAAACAGTTCTGATTTCAAATGCTAATGTTTCCGTCATTATGAAATCATTAACTGCTGCATCTCCGCGATCAAAACGAACAATATTAGTATTTAACAGATGTAGAAAATCACGGACTGGGGAGGATTTGGGAAAAATATCGACTATGTCTTTCCGAGAGGAAATCATTTCGAGGTTTACAGTGAGCGATTTATGTAAAGCAAGTATGCATTGCTGGACGGAGATTTGAAGTTTGGTCCTCCAAATTGCGACTCCTATACCTTAACCACTGCATAACTTCAAAAATGGTTCAAATGGCTCTGAGCACTATGCGACTTAACTTCTGAGGTCATCAGTCCCCTAGAACCTAGAACTACTTAAACCTAACTAACCTAAGGACATCACACACATTCATGCCCGAGGCAGGATTCGAACCTGCGACCGTAGCTGTCGCGCGGTTCCAGACTGAAGCGCCTAGAACCGCACGGCCACTCCGGCCGGCATCTCAAACTTTTTCACTGCGCTACAGAAAACTCTTATATTGTATTGTTATAATTATTTATGTATAGAACTAGTTGCAATGATCATCTGCTGTCTTCAAAAAGTTCGGTCTCACTCCATGTCGTATGAAGTTTATCTACTGTAAGCCAATCTATGTGATGATACTTTTTGAATATGCCAAGCTGAATCGCGTCTTGTGCGAAAGAATTCAGTAGTGTGGCTAGTAGCATGCACAAAATGTGCGTTATTTCGTTGCTATCGTTTTGTGCATGTTGTTTTGGGTGTGTTTATCATGTGTGATGAAATGTGAAATAAAAGTGCCGGACGTTTGTTGTGGCAGTTTGGCGGCGGCGAACAGATGGTGTATGACGTTGAGTGCTCTGATGGGAGTGAGACACCTCCAACACGTGAAGTGCCAACCATCAGGTAATAGCTACTTTGTGCGGTTGCCCTGAAATGCTAGCCATTTGTATTTCGAAGCATGTTGCACGCGCACGCCAATTGAACGTTGATTACATGCCGCCTTCATGGTGTTTCAACTGTAACTACCAGCACTGCAGCGCTGCATTTCCAGTTATTGTATTAAGGCTTGCACGCTGCAGCTCATTTGGGCTCAGAGAACAGCCACCACTGCCGGGCACAGACAATGCGCCGCGGGCGACGCTTTGTCGTGAGCTGTCGGCGGGGCGCAGCTGCGGGCGTTCGCTTTTTCTGCGGCGGCGTCCTGGTCCTGGCGCCAGAAGAAGTGGCTCACATATCAAAGCAAACCAAGGATACACTTTAACGGCTGCTCCGCATCGAGGTCATTACAGACTAGACACTAGCTCCGATTGGGCCAACAATGGTGGAAGCAGTAGGCTGAACCTTTTTTGATAAAATTGTATCGGTATTCGGCTGAATTGATGCAAGAAAACATAGATAAAATCTAATTTGATAGTTCGCACTAGGACAGGGCTTCACAGGAATGTGCCCCGCTAGCAGACAGTGAGCTCACGCCTGTGAGCAGCGAGTACTGTACCCCTTCCGGCGTCGCAAGGAATAGGGTGGGAACCCTTGTAGGGATTTGTGTAAACGAGGAAATCGATCCTGAGAGAAAGTCTTGCAAAAATCTAGATTGTTCTTATGTTTCCTGTCCCATTACAAATCAGTCACTACAAGCTTCAGATCAGTGCGTATTAGGTACTGGAAGCGTTTTAGTTTTCCCATTCAGTAGCGCTACGGAACCTGATTTTCTTCCCAATATGACTGGCAATCTGTAGGCACATAAACTAATAATTCGCATATTTTCTGTACTTTCTTCAACACTGCTAAGACAGTCACATCCATGAGTTTGCCTGCGATATGTAAACTTTCATAATGGGCTTAAGAATATGCAACAAACTCTTTACAAAGATGGTTCTGAAAGTCCTCAGCCATAACCTGTAAGGGACACATGATTATCACGTTTAATAACGGCACCGCATGAAATTGTTCCTCCTGAAGTGGTAATAAATGTTCAGTTGGAACTACCAAGTGTTCTTTTATAAAATCACTATCCGTGAAACGGCGTAAGGACTTTGGTAAAAGAGGCAGAATTTTGTAGCTCATCCAAACGGCACACTAATTGATTTTTCTTCCTCTTCTCCTTTCTCTTCAGAGAACTGCCTTTAAAGTTTTAAAAATTCTTACAGACGTTCAGGTTCTTCACATTTTTCAGTTTCTCTATGCTCTGAAGTAGTAGAACATGTAGTGCCTACGTAAATTGAAATTCCTGGAAGTATTCAGCGTCTTACGATGTACTAAACATTTTACAAAGCCATCTTTTTGTGTAAAATGATAAGATTTGTCGCACTGCAGATCGAAGTGTGAAGACATTTTCGCCGTTACACAATGGCGACTTTCCATTGCTGCTATTAGATAGGAACCATCGTCAACAGTCACCTCTCCTGTTTTACAGTTGGCTCTTCTCCTGCGTTACGACCACATTATGGGCGCGCATTTCCCTCACCCCCCACCAAGCCACAACTGCTCTCCTTGCAAGAAAGAGCGTGAGCAGACGCGAGGTCTCATTCCCAAAATGACCGAGCTGTTGAGGCCTACACTAAAATTTAAACTCTACATTTCTCAAATATTAGGTCAGCGTCTCAGCTGCTATGCTACAACGAAAGGTAAACGATTACAGCCGCACTCTATACCCCTAGTTACATAGATAAGAGATTCGGCTGTTGATTGCTCTGCTGTCCATTAAAACTACAACACCGCGAATCGTCAACAGCATGTGTTGAAACTCCGCAGTAACATCTATCGATACTGCAGTACCATTACGCAAAACTGTTACTTATGTTGGTCAACTATCATGAGAATGTGAATCGATGGGTTTAGGAGAGTCATATTTTGCTTCATGTAAGATCTCAATCGCCCTATGGCACTAGTGTCCAAGAGAACAGACATACGGTAAGTTCAGCCGTACATAATCTTACAACTACGTCAAGCTCCTTGATTTAGGAAATCGGTTCGTTATACCATCGGTATAAGAGTTGTAAATTGTTGTAACTGTGTTTGAAAGTACCAGAGCTGTAAGCGCTAATAGAAAGCACAGATTCTCGAATTTTCCTGGGCACTGAAAGCTGGCTAAAGCTGGAGATAAGTTCAATCGAAATTTTTGCGAAGGATCTAACGGTGCTCAAAAAGGATAAGCTAAGTACAGTTGGCAGCGGTGTGTTTGCTGCTGTTACATATCGTTTACCTTGTAGCGAAATTTAAGTAGGTAGTTCCTCTGAGTTAAATATGCGTAGTAGCTATTCTTAGCAACCGTAATAAAATAGTAATTGGATCCTTTTACCGACCTCCCAACTTAGATGATACAGCTGCTGAAAGGTTCAAAGAAAACTCGGGTCCAACTTCAAACGCGTAACCGACCCATGCAATTAGAGTTGGTGGTGATTTCAATTTCCCCTCGATATGTCGGCGAAAATACCTGTCTAAACCCGGAGGTATGCATAACACATCACCCGAGATTGTGCTAAACTCATTCTCTGAAAATTATCGAGCTATTAGTTCATGAACCCTCTCAAATAGTAAACGATCGTGCAAACACACTTGACCCCTTAGCAGCAAATAATCCTGAGCTAATTACTAACATCAAAATTGATACAGGGATTAGTGAACACATGGTTTTCGTAGATAGGCTGAGTACCTTAACTCCCAAACCCACCAAAAATAAACGAAAAACATATATATTAAAAAAAAGCATATAAAAATTCGCTTGACGCCTTCTTGAGAGACAATATCCACTCCGTCCAAATTAACAATGTGATTGTAGACCAGATGTGGCATGATTTCAAAGAAATGGTATCGGCAGCAACTGAGAGATTTATACGAAATAAATTAACAAAAGATGGAGCTGATTCTCCGTGGTACACAAAACAGATCAGAACGCCGTCGCAGAAACAACGAGAAAAGCATGCCACATTTAAACGAACGCAAAACCCCAAGACTGGCGATCTCTCACAGAAGCTCGAAATTGAGAGTGGACTTCAATGCGATATGCTTATAGTAGTTTGCACAACTAAACTTTCTCTGAAAACCTGGCAGGAAATCCAAAGAGCTTCTGGTCTATGTAAAATAAGCTAGCGGCAAGCCAATGCCTCCTTTGTGCGATAGCAATGGAAATACAGGGTGATTATAATTAAACTTTCAGACTGTTGTAGAAATAAAACCACTGGTCAGAATGACGTGAAACTGCAACGGATATTATCGGAGAAGGGGGAAAACGTATGACAGAAGAAAAATAAATAGTTATAAAATACAGCAATAGATGGCGCTGTAAGAATCATAATTTAATAGTGGTCGACTACAGATGACAAATGAATCATACAACAATGCCTAAGGTGTACGTTTGACCTTAAACAAACTGTACTACTCAGTGTACATGGGTGTACAGGTGTGATCCACCACGGCAAGGTCATATCATATCGGATGGGAAAAATCGGTTTTTAATTGTCCTGAGGCCAAAAACTACATAAAAAGTATCAATCAAAATCAAATCGGATTATTAATTTCCGTGTGACTGACGCAAAACATGTTCAATATGCTGTTCACCGTTTTCTGCAACAAGTTTAAACCGAGAAACAGCATGTTCCACAACTGATCGAAGTGTTTCCGGGATCACGTTCAGAATGTGTTGCGCAATACGTGCCTTCAACGGAGCTAAGTTTGCAATCGGATCACTGAACACAACATCTTTCAGACAGCCACACAGCCAGAAGTCACACCCATTAAAATCAGGAGATCGGGCGGCCAGGCTGTAGGGAAATGGCGGCTGATAATTCCAGCATTTCCGAAACGACGCTTCAGCAGCTGCTTAACTGGATTTGCAATGTGCGGAGGCGCGCCATCTTGCATAAAAATGATCCCATCCACTCATCCACGCTGTTGGAGAGCTGGAATGACGTGGTTGTGCAAAAGACACTCATAGCGCTTACCACTGGCGGTACAAGTAACAGACCGAAAGCACCTGTCTCTTCGAAAAAATATGGCCCTATGATAAATGATGCCGTAAACCCGCACCACATAGTGACACTTTTTGGATGAAGTGGTACTGGTTGATTTGCATGTGGATTTTCCGTTGCCCATATTCGACGATTCTGCGTATTGACACATCCTGTCAGATGGAAGCGGGCTTCGCCTGTCCACAAAATCTTCCACTGCCAATCATAGTCTACATCCATGCGAGCAAGAAATTCTTGAATGGATAGCAAAGGAGGTCGTTTGTAGGATTTTACGCACCGTGCTCACGGGTATGAACAATGTTCGGGCAGTTCTCCGCGCCCTACACGTTTGCACACGATCGCACGTCTCCTCCTGCACTGCTGTGGCCACTGCTTTCACTGACGTCGAATCAATTCGTTTCCTCCCTCTACAAGGTTGCACACCAAAAGAACCTGTCTTTTCGAATTTCCGAATAATTTTCTCCAGACCCACGCAGTCATCGGACCGACGCCTTTTTTCAAACCCTCCAGTGTTCAAAACTTCTGCAGAGCGAAGTGTGCACAGTCATCATTCTTGTAATACAGCTTTACAAGCAGAGCGCGATCCTGCATTGAGAAAGTCAGCCGGCCGTTGGTGGCCTAGTGGTTGTAGGCGCTTCAGTCTGGAACCGCGCGACCGCTGCGGTCGCAGGTTCGAAGACTGCCTCGGGCATGGATGTGTGTGATGTCCTTAGGTTAGTTAGGTTTAAGTAGTTCTAAGTTCTAGGGGACTGATGACCCGAGATGTTAAGTCCCATAGTGCTCAGAGCCATTTGAACCATTTGAGAAAGTCATGGCGAATGTCGCAGACGCGAAAGGAGGAAATGGCTCGGAGCACTATGGGACTTAACTTCTGAGGTCATCAGTCCTCTAGAACTTAGAACTACTTAAACCTAAATAACCTAAGGACAACACACACATCCATGCCTGAGGCAGGATTCGAACCTGCGACCGTAGCGGTCGCGCGGTTCCAGACTGTAGCGCCGAGAACCGTTCGGGCACTCAGACCGGCAAAGGAGGAATTGCCGTGTACCCGGAGTGTTTATATCAATTTTAATGGGTTATGCCCATGACAGGCGGTTTCATTTACGTATTCTGACAAATGCAGCACCACCTATTGATCAATTTTCACACTATTTTTTTTCCACTTCTGCCATAGAGTTACCCCTTCGCCGATAATATTCCGTTGCAATTTGACGTCATTCTGACCAAGGTGTTACTTCCACAGCGTTTTGAAGGTTTAACTTTAATTATATAATCACCCTGTACTATCGATGACAGTGCTGCTAAAGCACAGTTACTAAACACAGCCGTCCGAAATTCCTTAACCAAAGAAGACGAAGTAAATATTCCAGAATTCGAATCAAGAATTACAGTACAGATCCTCGGACTAGTGAAGCGAGTTGACAAACGCAAGTCTTCCGGTCCAGACTGCATACAGGTTAGATTCCTTTCAGAGTATGCTAATGCAATAGCTCAGTACTTAACAATCATATACAATCTTTCACTCGACGAAAGATCCGTACCCAAAGACTGGTAAGTTGCACAGGTCACACAATATTCAAGAAAGGCAACATGACTAATCCACTACATTACTGGCCCATATCACTAACGTCGATATGTCAGGATTTTGGAACATATAGTGTGTTCCACCATCATGAATTGCTTCGAAGAGAACGGTCTATTGACATAGTCAACACTAATTTAGGAAACATCGTTCCTGTGTAACACAAGTAGCTTTTTACTCGAACGAAGTGTTGAGAACATTGGTTGATTCGGGGAAGGTGACCAAACAGCTAGGTCATCGGTCCCATCGGATTACGAAATGATGAGGAAGGAAGTCGGTCGTCCCCTTTCAATGGAACTATCCTGGCATTTGCCTGAAGCGATTTAGGGAAATCACGGAAAACCTAAATCTGGCGTTCAGAAGGTAGTTTATAGGCCTGATTATAACCCTATCACTACTATCCTAATTTAGTATGCTTTTACCTAAATAACAGAAAACCCTGTTTCCTTGTTGCGCGTGTACTATTACACAACAGAGGAAATAGTCGTGTCACAGGAAAAGTCACGTGTAACACTATGGGAAGATGGTTCTATTAATAGGAAAAGCTAATCAATAGAGTTACCCTTTTTACAGGATTTGACCGGGTGTTGTGTCTAATGGATAAGTAAATCAGACTATTCACTTTTTCTAAGATCTTACCCAGCGGTTAGATATAAATGCAGTATGAATAATATTATACCGAAGCTAGGACAACTCAGCTCCACGTTCATTTAGTGGTTTCAAACATGTACTAGTCAGCCTATCCAGGAAATGAAACAGTGCAGTATTGGAAAAGCAGAAGTATGAACTTGCCTACTTTCTTGCTACTGTTTAATTTGGTTCTTCAAATAAATATTACTCCACTTAAACAATGTTGGACTATACCCTTATACATGAAGTTTTTAAAAGAGAAAAAGCCAAGTAGATAACTTCAAGGAAACTAAAGAAATTTGGCAAGGGGGGGCCTTTAGAAAAGCACATTCCATAACCAACAAACTTAAATACTAAAATACTTAGATACTAAAGCACACACTTTTTATACTGAACATTTCACTTCAAGAAAACCTCTTTCTTACTGGAATTTACTTCCAAAAGCTATTACTCTCTGAACTAATTCTGTATAGTCATTTAACAGGTTCTACTAACTTGGCTTCACTCTGATTGAATTTTACGTAAGCAAAATTTTTCTATAATGATTTGTAATAGTTAAGAAAACGTTTTTATATTTTTACAAAAACAATTTAAATGGTGCCTCTTTGTATTAACTTGTGGTAAGTTTGTAAAACAGGGTACTCGGATTAATCAAACACCTGGAAGGAACCCTATATAGATGTATGATTAGGATGAAATAACAGGGTGGACCAGTTTCCTTATAGTTCAAGAATGATTATTAAAACACAGTTTGAATAAATGGTTCACACTGTACAGAAGTAAAAATACACAAAAATCTTATTTGGTGGCTGTAGGCTTGGGTGTGGCGAACAGTTATGACGGCTACACTATCCACAGTACGCCGTGCAAGTATCTTGCTGTATGGGCTCAATTTCTCTTCTTGGCGTCTTTCAATTTTACATACAGCAGCCCAACAACTCGCAGCTATGCCATAAACCGTTTAAAGTCTTCATCCGAGACATTTTCGTGCAAATTAGCAGGCAAAGCTTCTCCTGCTCCACAAAGGTGTAACCTCAATCGCTGCTGCCTACAGACTGTGACTTACTTCCCGCGTTTGCTCTAGGTAGCGCTCCATTCGCCCTTGGCACCTTTTCCACTCCCCAGAGCCACTTCCGTTTCAAACAGAAGCACACTGGCTTTTATACAACATCTGTTTCTTAGATTTTTCCTAAGCGTGACCATTTCTTAAATTGTCAAATTTACATCAACATGAATAATTTATAGACGCAAATATTTTTAAATACAAAGTGTCATCAGAAAATTATTTAACGAATTAAACAATTTACATAGTATTTTACATTCATTACTCACATATAATGCAAAGAACTTCTAACTCCTGTATAGCTTACTTTACTTTACATCTACAGAAAATATAGTACCAATATGCGAAAATTTTAAAGCAAAAAAATTATATAAACTCAAATGAACCATAAACAATACGCTGAGCAGCCGTCTTAGGTTGCTCGCAGATGATTCTGTCATTTACCGTCTAATAAAGTCATCAGAAGATCAAAACAAATTGCCAAAAATTTTGGAGAAATTGGCAGTTGACCCCAATTAACGGAAAGTGCGAGGCCATCCACATGAGTGTTAGAAGGAATTCGTTAAACTTCGTTTACACGAAAATTCAATCGAATCTAAAAGCCGTAAATTTAATTAAATACCTAGGAATTACAATTACAAACAACTTAAACTGGAAGGAGCACACAGAAAATGTTGTGCGGATGGAGAATCGAAGACTACGTTTTATTGGCAGAGCACTTAGAAGATGCAACAGATCTACTAAAGAGACTGCCTACGCTACGCTTGTCAGTCCTCTTTTGAAGTACTGTTGCACGGTATGGGATATTTACCAGCTAGGATTAACGCAGTATATCGAGAAAATTGAAAGAAGGGCAACACATGTTACAGTATCGAGAAATACACTAGAGAGTGTCACGGACATGATACAGGATCTGGGGTGAACATCATTAAAAGACGGCGTTTCTCGTTGCGACGATATATTATCACGAAATTATCATCACCAACTTTCTCTTCCCAATGAGAAAAAAATTTTTTTTTGCCACCGACCTACATAGGGAGAAACTATTATCATAATAAAATAGAGGAAATAAGGTTCAAATGGCTCTGAGCATTGTGAGACTTAACTTCTGAGGTCATCAGTCCCCTAGAACTTAGAACTACTTAAACCTAACTAACCTAAGGACATCACACACATCCATGTCCGAGGCAGGATTCGAACCTGCGACCGTAGCGGTCGCGCGGTTCCAGACTGTAGCGCCTAGAACCACTCGGCAACCCCGGCCGGTGGGGAAATAAGGGCTCGCACGGAAAGGTATATGTGTTTTTTTTTCTACACACTGTTCGAGAGTGTAATAATAGAGATTTCTTGTTAAGACACACTGGTGTGCAAAAGTAAAGCTACGAACTGCTATTTCCCAGTCCTCTTTCTAACTGACGATATAATCATATAAACTGTCAACAGATGTCGTCACGATCGTGTTCTGCACGGATGATGGATTTCCAAACGACGGACAATCATGCCAGCAATATATATAGCGATATAGTGTTAGGAGGATAGCCCCACATCCACAATCGCTGCGTACACAGTCTCTGACGGTGCAGCATGGCACAGACAACACGCCTTTAGAATCTCTGCTGTAGAGGGACATGGGAAAAATAGAAGCAAAAGAATCGCAAACTGATGTGCCCGATGGCTTAATGTGAATCGTTCTGTTGTTTCTCGGATGAGGTGACAGGTTGTAGAGACCGAAACTGCATCCCGGAAACAAGGACAGGTCAGATCACGTGTGACATTAGGAAGAGTGGATCGTTATTTGGCTGTAAGAGTACGACGGTACCACCTTAGTACTGCACTGCAACTGGAGTCTGACCTCGCAATGTCCCATGGACGTGCTGTGTTCAGGTAAACGGTATACAGAACGCTTCAACAGAGTGACCTTTATTGTTGGAGACGTGCTGTCTGTTTACCTCTGGCGTTTCTTCATTGAACAGAACGTCTAAGTGGAGCCGTCAACACGTCACCTGGGCAGTCGAACGGTGGGCCAGTGTTATTTCACAGATGAGTCCTGATTTGGTCTGGAGAGTGATTCGCGACGGATTCGCATCTGTAGTGCACGTGAAACACGATTTCGGGACCCAAACATTGTGGAAAGGTGCCGATATCGAGGACGATCCCTAACGGTGTGGGCAGGGATTATTTTGACCACTCGAGCACCTCTTCATGAAATTATATGTGTGAATCAGCAAGATTTAACCGCTGCCAGGTAGCGTGAGGAGATCTTGGTATCTCATGCGCGGCTGTTGCGAGGCGCTATGGGTCCAGACTTCGTATTGACAATAACGCTCGACCTCATAGAGCACGGACGGTTGATGTTTTTTTGGAAACGGCAGATATTGCACCCATGGCGTGGCCTGATGCACTAGGGCGACGGGTTGTATCACGTCAGCATCCACTAACCACACTATAAGAACTGTGAGCAGCTCTGGAGGACAAACGGTCGTTATTGCCTCAACATGAGATTGATATCATTCACAGCATGTCCCATCGTTGTCAGGCCTGTGTTTGTGCCAGATGTGGTCACGACCCATGTTGAGCACATTAACTAGTTGTCAGGATGTGTGTGCAAATCCGTTAAGTTGAAAAAAAAAGAAGAGCATGTTTGCAGATCCGTTAAGCAGGGAAAAAACAACATTTTTGTCTACCTTTATGCATGTGACAGTTGATTATGTTCTGTGTTCTTTACATAGTTTCTACTTTACTATCTCCTGCTCACATTGTTTTGTGGCAAAATAAACGCAACCTTGCAAAATTTCCGTTTGTTGCTTTAATTCTGGACACCAGTGTAGGTAAATGGACCCTCTGCCAGGCACTTAGCTGTGATTTTCTAAGCAGCCATGTAGATGCAGATGTAGATGTAGAAGACAAGTATGCAGACGGACACTGCGACGAGGTCGGAGCACATCCGACGACGAGTATTGCGACCATTCTTACGGTTTCCCTCGGTGCGGCTTAGGTGTGAGGCGCTCCAACACGTTGCGCCAAATGACAATAGTACACATAAGACTCGCACCACGTCGTCTTCTCAGACGAGTCCCAGCTCTGCGTGTAGCGTCACGACGGATGTTTCCATATAAGCAGGCTAAGCGGAAAACTGACCGTGCCTAATTGCATTGCTGATCATCAATCAAGCCAAGCACTTGGCTTGAAGATATGGTGTACCATTGGGAACACAACACTATCACCTATGATTCGCATAGCTGGTAACTGTGACATCAGCCATTATAGTACTCACATGTTTAGGCTGGTGGCTGTGGTTCAAATGGCTCTGAGCACTAAGGGACTTAACATCTATGGTCATCAGTCCCCTAGAACTTAGAACTGCTTAAACCTAACTAACCTAAGGACAGCACACAACACCCACCCATCACGAAGCAGAGAAAATCCATGACCCCGCCGGGAATCGAACCCGGGAACCCGGGCGTGGGAAGCGAGAACGCTACTGCACGACCACGAGATGCGGGCGCTGGTGGCTGTGCCCTTATAGAGTTGCGCTCTACGAACACTACAGTTCTGTTGTTTTTTGTTTGTTTGTTTGCTTTTCGCATATTTAGAATCACACGTCTTTCAGTGATAGTCCATTGTGTATTTTATATCCTTACAAAGTATACATTGTACTTTGTAAGTAATAAAAGTTAGTCGATTTCGTAACTTTCCCGCTGTTATGTAACCACTGCAGTTACTTTTGGTGTAAGCACAGTCTACATTCACAAACACAAAAACAACTATATAATTATTGTTGTTATTTCGTAGTCAATAGAATGTTCTTCATCACGATAAAAGGCAAGAATTTCCTGTTATTAATAATAGTTGCCAAATCTGTTTATGAATAACAGAAACATGTTTTACATGAGTTCGACGAAGTATTGAAGCGATGTTTGATGTGTTTTTGTTTCGCATTTTCTTGATATTTTAACCTTTTTTTTTTAGGAAACTGCGTTCTCTAGCGCTGTGTAATAAATCGGTGTTTTTTTTAAATTTTTATAACGTTCCTCTGTCTCGCGTTGCAAATGAACAATTTTCTAATAAACATGAAGTAAACCAAGACAGTTTTACTTGAAATACTGTTTTTTTTAAGTAACGGGCACCAGGATAACTACATAGTACAAAAATGTTCCGTAGGTACGCTGCCCTTTATATATATCCTCACTCAGTTTCTAGACGGTTTACCATTTCCAGTTGTTAGGGGAATGTAGTGAGACACTGACTGCTTAGCCGGCAGGAGTGGCCGAGCGGTTCTAGGCGCTACAGTCTGGAAACGCGAGACCGCTACGGTCGCATGTTCGAATCCTGCCTCGGGCATGGATGTGTGTGATGTCCGTAGGTTAGTTAGGTTTAAGTAGTTCTACGTTCTAGGGGACTGATGACCTCAGAAGTTAAGTCCCATAGTGCTCAGAGCCATTTTTTTTAACTGACTGCTTATTCAAGCAAAGCGATCGAAATGAGGTAACGCCCCATACGTATGCAACACACCTAACGTACAGGTAACGCGATTGCCAACTTAACTGACCAAAGCTACACTACTGACCATTAAAATTGCTACACCAAGAAGAAATGAAGATGATAAACGGATATTCATTGGACAAATATATTATTCTAGAACTGGCAAGTGATTACCAAAAAAATGGTTCAAGTGGCTCAGAGCCCCATGAGACTACTTAAACCTAACTAACCTACGGACATCACACACATCCATTCCCGAGGCAGGATTCGAATCTGCGACCGTAGCGGTCACGCGGTTCCAGACTGAAGCGTCTAGGACCGCACGGCCACACCGGCCGGCTGTGATTACATTTTCACGCAGTTTGGGTGCATAGATCCTGAGAAATCACTACCCAAAACAACCACCTCTGGCCGTAATAACGGCCTTGATACGCCTGGGCATTAAGTCTAACAGAGCTTGGATGGCGTGTACAGGTACAGCTGCTGCCCATGCAGCTTCAACACGATACCACAGTTCATCAAGAGTAGTGGCTGGCGTATTGTGATGAACCATTTGCTCGGCCACCATTGACCAGACGGTTTCAATTGGTGAGAGATCTGGAGAATGTGCTGGCCAGGGCAGCAGTCGAACATTTTCTGTATCCAGAAAGGCCCGTACAGGACCTGCAACATGCGGTCGTGCATTATCCTGCTGAAATGTAGGGTTTTGCAGGGATCGAATGAAAGGTAGGGCCACGGGTCGTAACACATCTGAAATGTAACGTCCACTGTTCAAAGTGCCGTCAATGTGAACAAGAGGTGTCCGAGACGTGCAACCAATAGCAACCCATACCATCACGCCGGGTGATACGCCAGTATGGCGATGACGAATACACGCTTATAATGTGCGTTCACTGCGATGTCACCAAACACGGATGAGACCATCATGATGCTGTAAACAGTACCAGGATTCATCTGAAAAATGACGTTTTGCCATTCGTGCACCCAGGTTCGTCGTTGAGTACACCATCGCAGGCGCTCCTGTCTGTGATGCAACGTCAAGGGTAACCGCAGCCATGGTCTCCGAGCTGATAGTCCATGCTGCTGCAAACGTTGTCGAACTGTTCGTACAGATGGTTGTTGTCTTGCAAATGTCTCCATCTGTTGACTCAGGCTTCGAGACGTGGCTGCACGATCCGTTACAGCCATGCGGATAAGATGCCTGTCATCTCGATTGTTAGTGGTACGAGGCCGTTGGGATCCAGCACGGCGTTCCGTATCACGCTCCTGAACCCACCGAATCCATGTTCTGCTAACAGTCATTGGATCTCGACCAACGCGAGCAGCAATGTCGCTATACGATAAACCGCAATCGCGATAGGCTACAATCCGACCTTTATCAAAGTCGTAACCGTGTCGGTACGCATTTCTCCTCCTTACACGAGGCATCACAACAACGTTTCACCAGGCAACGCCGGTCAACTACTGTTTGTGTATGAGAAATCGGTTGGAAACTTTCGTCATGTCAGCACGTTGTATGTGTCGCCATCGGCGCTACTTTGTGTGAATGCTCTGAAAAGCTAATCATTTGCATATCACAGCATTTCTTCCTGTCGGTTAAATTTCGCGTCTGTAGCACGTTATCTTCGTGGTGTAGCAATTTTAATGGCCAGTAGTGTACTATGAAAACTACCTCAGTCTACGTTCACTTACGATAGTCTACCGCAGCATACGCTAGTTTTAGAACTGTAGCGTGTCTTCATAGTCTCCCGGACGTTATCTTTCAACATGATAACGCAAGATGCATGTTGCCCGTGTTATCCTGACCTATCTCGAGACAGAGAAAATTCGACTGTTGCCTTGGCGAGCACCTTCTCCAGATATGTCACTCACTGAAAAGATTTGGATAAATTTTGACGGAAGAGTGGCACTCCGCCGCTCGCCAGCCACGACGATTGATGAACCTTGGCATGAAGTTGAAGCAGCGAGGAATGACGTACCCGTGTCTGTCTTACAAGCTCAGTTCGACTCGATCCCCAGTCGTATAAGAGCCACTGTTACTGCAGAAGCGGCCTCTCTTTGTACTAAGTTTCACAGCCTGTATACCCTCAAATCAATTACAAATTCAACCATGAATTCTCCTTACTGCGCGGTATACCCACAATAAGTGAATTTTCGTTGTTTTATATCCTTTCAGGTGTTGCAATTTTAGTGGGCAGATGTGTATATCAGAGCTCCACAGATCAACATAAAATATCTGGTAAAGGTTGCTTAGGATACTAGAGTAATTTAATCCGCTGCTTGTCACAATGTGTCTATTGATTTTTCGCCTGTTTTGACCACGTCGTTTCCTGTGATTCTCACTTAGAGATTTTCAGTTATAAAGACATACCGTCAGGCAATATAATTATGGCAATGTATAGTGTTCCCGCACATTGCATCACTCACAGCAGCTATGGACTCTGAAAGTGACACAATCAGTGTCTGAACAGATTATTGGAGCTGTGTTCTTTACAGTGATTCCCACAATTAACGAGGAGTGCGGGGTGGGTGTTTCACACAGGGAACATGAAGATCAATATGACATTATATACAATGAAGAGGATAAATATCCGCGGAATGTTAGGACCGTGGAAGCACTATTGCCGCCAAGGTAGCTAAGCGTGTTCGGTTAGAGGGTTAGCTGTCCTTTGTAATAAAAAAAAAACTGAGTTGATGGATCAATGATAAACTTGAACATGGGTCGTAGGACGTTCTCCCGAACAAACAGAACAAACTATAACGAACAAAATAAAATTAAGAAAAAGAATATAACAATATCCATCCAACCAATAGTGGACAGTTTCAGTCGTGTGACAAGTTGCATTACGTTGATTACAGGTTGTATCCCTTCCAGTGAAAATAAAGATCACACACGGGTGCACATGTTAACATTGTTTGTTTCCTGTGATTGAGAAAGAGTTGATGCATAACATTAGCGTCCTGTCTCATTTGCAGCTACATCTATTTCTGGCAGAATATTAGAATATATTTTGAGTATAAATATATCAGGAACAAAATAATCTTCTCATTGGGAATCAACATGAATGGCGAAAACATCCGACATACGAAACTGAACTTACACTCTTCATACATGATATACTCGGTGCCGTGGAAAGAAGAAACTAGGTTGATACGGTGTTTCTAGAGCTAACTTTCGATTCAGTAGCACATAGACTAAAATACTTCATTATGGGGTATCTAAAGAACTCTACGATTAGCTCGAAAGTTTCCTGACGTACGGGACACATCATGTTACCTTGCGTCGGGAATCAGTTGTGTGCCCTAGGCGAGTGAAATAAAACCGTTTCTGTTTATGTTGTACATTAATTAGTTAATAGGTGGTAGTAGTAATAGCAGTCTCACGATTTTTGCAGATGACTTACTTATTTATCAAAAAATTGTATCAAATAAATTGCAATAACAGACAGTTAGATTTTGGAAAAATATCAACCTGATACAAATACTGACTCCTTACTCTTTATGTGGAGAAATTCGAAGTAGTTTACTTCACTAAACGTAAAAGTGTGGTATCGTTCGACTACCAGATTAATGAGTCACCACTAGAATCAGTTATGTCACACAAATACCTACTGTGCCCAGTTTCGTGAGAACTGTGGCTATGAAAAATAATAATCATGGATCATGTTCACAAAATCACTGTGTTTATTCACAGTAGTCTCCCCCTGAGTCAACACACAGCTTGAATCGTTCTAAAAGTGTTTTGAAGTAGTCAGTGTAGTTCTTTTTTGGAATTGAATTTTGTGCTGCAGCATAAGTTCCCTGCATCGTAACGGTATCCTTTCATTGTGAGCTTCAATCTGGGGAACAATAAGAAGTCAGTGGATGTCAAATCTGGCGAATACGGCGGGTGATCCAGGCCTGTGATCCATCTGTTGTCCAAAAACTCAAACACTGTCTTCCCTTTGTTGATCTGGTATCGTTGTGGAAGAGCGAACAGGTAAATGCCTCTCAGTAATAGGGTCAACGTCGACGAATTATCGTCCACAAACACAAAAGTTAATGTTACCTCGCTACTCCACAGCTATTTTCCGACGAGTACCAGACACGCGCTGTTACATTCGTGGCTAGTATCTCTGCTGCAGTGATGCTAGTACTTTGATCTGATATACGACTCTTGATTCGCTGTTACATTCGTGGCTAGTATCTCTGCTGCAGTGATGCTAGTACTTTGGTCTGATATACGACTCTTGATTAAACACTGTAACTCTTCACGAGATAGCACTGCAGTTTGGAATTTCACACAAACAGTCCTAAAGGAACTGGGATACTCTGTGTGTTTGGGAGTTACAGTCGGTAGAAGTAAGGAGTGATGCGACCATGTAGGCTCACATGTATGTATATCAATTGATAGGCTGCGATTCATTGGTGGAATACTGAGAAACTAAACTTTGTCTGCAAAAGCGATCACATTCAAAACACTTGCACAGCTAATACTTGAATACTGCTGGAGTTTTGGGATCCATATTAGATCCGACTAACAGGGGACATCGAGCGTATACTGAAAATGGTGACACGAATATTTACAGTATTGTGTGAAAGGTGAGAGAGCGTAACAGAAATGATGAAAAATCTTCCGTGGCATAAATTCGAAGAAAGAAGTAAATCTCTTGAGCATCTGTTTAAAAAGATTCAGTTACCGTCTTTCAGCGGAGAAAATACGTATACTCGTCAACCTCCTACCTATCTACACTGCAGACCCTTAAAATTGTCAGAGAAGGAAGGATAGTAAAATAGGAAAATTTGCTTGTTGTGTGTATACAGTACATTGTGCAGAACAAGTTACTAAAAACTGTAGCAGAATCGGGGCTGCACAGGGTGCGAAATGTAGTAAATAGTGCTGCCACCTCTGACAGCTACAATGGGCCTAACCTGGCTCGGTGTCGAGTAGGTGACAGATGTGTGTACGCCATTTCACGTTGCATCAACTCTATGCCAGAGATCATCAAGTATGGTTGTCGACTGGTGGTGTGCCAGTCTCTAAACAATCCATGACCAGATGTTCTCTATTGGTGAGAGATCTGGAGAACGTGCTAGCTGGAGCAAGAGTTGAATACTCTCTGTATCCAGATATGTCCGCACAGCATGGGAAACATGCGATCCTGTGTCATCTTGTTGCATAATAGCCTCGTGGATATAGGTCGTAGCAACCAGCCTTCACTCGCCACCAAAAATGTAACAGCTGCTGTCCAAATTAATGGCTATCATGTGTGTGTACCCAGTGGCACCTCATACCATCACGTCAGGTGTTGGGCTCGTACGAGGGTAACAAATGTAATCCCGCACACATGGATACATCCATCATGATGCTGTAGGCGCGGCTTTATCTGCTACTGCCTCAAGAAAAGCCGAACCAAGGAGCGCCATGCTGACAGTTTATGGTACTGCAGACGCAGACGCACTTACTGTTTGGACTCTTGTCTTGCTGCAAACAAGCACATGTCCTGCCTGAATCAAGGTACGTGATGGGGCTCTACGATCCTGCAGGGCTGAGAGAAAAATGTGTCTGTCCTGTCGGGCGCTAGCCACGTGGGCCATTGAGATACGACGTGATGTTGAGCATTGCACTCCTGAACCAACTGAATTCACATTCGTGTGACAGTTTTGGGATGCGACCAATGGCAACGTGAATATCATAGAACAATATTCCGCAGTACTGACACAGGTCACTGTTGAATGCTGACACGAGCTAGTAGAAGTTTCTCCTTCTTACAAGAAGCATAAGACGATCTTCTCATAAATAACCAACACAACCAAAATTCAACTGCAATTAGTTAATGAGGAACCCATTGTGTAATCTTTACTTATAGGGTAGGTGGGTTAAAAGTACCCGTGGGGCAAGAGTCGGCGTCAAGCTTTCTGGTCCTAAAGCCGAATTTACTATTCTCCCACCAGGCAGCGCATATGTCATCATTTGCTCAGTTCTATTCTGGAACCTCGTGGCAGTTGGATATTACAGCTGGAGAAAATGCGGTAATTCACTTTTTTACTTTTGCAATGTAAAGTTTGTATAGTTCTGATTGAGTGTTCGGTGAACCTAAATCTATTTAAATATCAGATAAACCCGGTAGCGGAACTGGTGGCTCTAAGCTTCCAGTATCCTCCTTGATCTCTATGATCTTTATTGTGTGTGTTACCTGTGCGTTGTTGACAAAGAAAATAGTGGAATGGGGTAAAAGTACGAATGTATAATGGGGTAGCAGTGCGCAGTGGTTAACTTTGACCTCTCATAAGGCAGTCTGTGAGGCGGAGTCTGCTGGATGTACTAAAAAGAAGTTAAAATTTTCTAACGTTAAGAAAAAAACTCAACGATACCAACTCTTTCGTCGTCTTCGTGGGAACAGGATACGAAGATCTCTCTGCATAGCAGCTGGCCTGACCTGGTCATGAATTTTTCAGAGGACGAAGCTGATGTAGAATATACTTCTGTTGTTCCGTTGTAAGGGTAGGAGAATTTGCAGTAGTAAAAATCCACGGAAAAACTAGAACTTCGTGTCCCTTTTACCTATTTAAAGCGGTTCATTCTTTCAATCATGGTTACGATGGAACTTTTCAAGCGCCTCCCAAAAAAATCGAGATTTCTGGAAACTGACGAGGAATGTTACATCGAAAATAAAGCCTTTTGTAAAAAAAAATAAATTAAAGTCAATTAATAACTGTTCTGGAACTCTGCTAAGCAGGTGGAAAGCCTGGGACCCATTTTCGTAAGTAATGGGGAAGGAGGAGTCAGAGGAGTAACACCTAGTTAAAAAACTTTGAACTTACTCTGGTGGGGCACCGTGCATCGCACCACATTTACCCACCCGAGCTCTGCTGCCGCCGACCGCTCCGGCCTGTTGCCCGCACTGCGGATATTCGAACTCAACTGTACCGAGACGCGCCGTCGAAGCCCGAGACTCATTAGGTGCCTGGACGAGCCTAGGTGTCAACAAGGCTCGGTGGAACCTGGAAACGGGCAGGCGCGATTGACTGGCCACGCATGTGCGGAATGCGGAATTGCTTTCTGAATCGTCTGCAATCCCTTTATAATCGTGAAGGTTTGATGTGCTAGAAACAGCACGTTCTTGATCCGTTACAAAGAAAAATAAGACGCAGTGGATAATGATAGATGTAACACAAAGAAAGTACTTACTGTAAAATGAAATTAATTAATTCATAGAAAATGGTTTAACAGCCCTAATGCTTTTATAACGCCTAATGTTTCACGTGTACCACATCAAAAGGACTGATGACGCTTTTGCACAATGCAAAATTAAAGTATTTTACGCTTTTCTGTTAATCTAAAAGTTTTAATTATGGAAATGACTGGCTAAAGCCTTCCTCGGAATTCGTTGAGAAGGATCGTCTGCTTTGCATGTGGCATAACTTTGAAATAAGGAATCACAGAAGGTAAAGAGAGTTTCAAATTACTTTGACTTCAGTTGTTAAAGTCTGCGACACAGCATAACAGGCAAGGAGACGAAGTGCTACCAACATACTATGCCCAGGCGTGAAATTGAAAAACTATCCGAACTGTGTCAGACAGTTTTCAATCTTGTGTAAGACTATATTAACGCTTACTAGTATGTTAAACACAACACGTAAATATAAGATATAAATGAAAGAAGAAATGCTAATTAGTACGAACTGTACTAATAAAAATGAATTTCAGTCTATCGAGATAACATAACTGTTTTAGTAATACAAAGTACTCCAGATCGTTACGAATTAGCAAAATAATATGCGCATTCGGCCGCGAAACGGTCTGTGTCAACGTTCTGACCAGTCATACTGGATTACCGTTGCTGACCTACCATGAAAGTGTGCAAATTTAGCAATGCGTGAAGATTCATAACGAAATTCAGCCAAAAATCATTCAGTGCCACACTTAAGTCAATTCTTATTGCCATCCACAGGGTGCCGGTACAGTAGAAAGGTAGCAATAAAACGTATTGATGGCGCGATAATTTCTTAAAATTGCTTTACTGATAGTCTATCTGCCTCCATCGAGATTAGAACCGAAAACAAACCAGGCCTCCCTTGCAGTAGCATGCACCTTTCACTACGCTAGCAGACAACCCAGGCAAACAGCCCTCTATTATTACGCCATATATGAATAAGTCGCCAATTTCGCAATGAAAATAGCAAAATGATCTGCAGTTTCTGCTGCATGGAGCTTTCTGGACTCAAAAACTTGAATTTTCTACCTTTATGTCACCGCTTATGTGACCATCATTCGGGATGTTTATCGAAATAACAAAATATACTGTTATTAGCGAGTAAATTTAGTAAGATAATACTGCACCACCCCAGGAAATAAGCGGTTAAAAAGCTGCCAAACGTGTTATACAAGATTTCGAACTCTTCATTAGACTCATAACAGCCAGAAAACGTTCATTAGCCGAAGTGTTTCTTAAGCTAGCTAGCAATGGGTATGCTCGCACTTCTAAAACGCGGCGGCATTAATATTGGGATCTGAATTACCACGTGTATAGGCAAATGGATTTTATTTTCATTCCTGTAAGCGTGATTTGGATCGAAAGCATAGCTACGAGTAATATGCTGACGTATCGAATGCAACTAGAACATTTCGAATAAAGAGTAGGGGTTATTATATATGCGGCTCTCATCATCAGTAAATGTCGTAGCTCTTTTCGTCGCCTAAATCGGTAAAAATGGAACGCTACTAGTCTCACTTTCTTGACTGTCTATCTGTCTACCCAAACCTAAAACCTGCTTACCTCGAGTACGGATAGACATAATAAGTGGAAATGTATCTCACTTCCTGCGGTAAACGGTCCCTTGGTGGTGTAAAAACGTGAGCTTCTATGTAAACGCAATCTAAAGATAACGACCGTTTACGTAAAGAAAATTTACGTGAAAGGACAAAAAATGGCTCTAATAACTATGCGACCAAACTGCTTAGGTCATCAGTCCACTAGACCTAGAACTACTTAAACCCACCTAACCTAAGGACATCACACACATCTATGTTCGTGGTAGGATTGCAACCTGCGACTGAAGCAGCCGCGCGGTTGGCCACTGAAACGTCTAGAACGCCGGCACGGTAGCTCAGTGTGCCCGGTCAGAGAGCTGGTAGGCCTCTGTAATAAAAAAAACTGAGTGGAAGGATCAACAAACAAACTTAACGGATGTCTTGTGACGTCCGCGAGGACCAAACACAACGAACAAGGTGAAAGAAAAAGAAGAACCGCTCGCCCACTGCACTCGGCTGAACCCTTTTCAACTCATGCATAATGATAATATATACTATCTAGTGAGGACAAACTGTATTCGCCAGCAACTCAGATCGTTTGATCACGGAACTTGTGCGAAGCTACATTCAAATTTTGTTCGACGTCTTCTGCAATAGCCACTTATAAACACCCTATGAACGTCGTATGCGATATCCACTTCTGAAGACGCTGGCAGATACTGCAGTACTATATCAAGTAGTTAAGAATTTATTGTTATTGGTCCACTCATGACACTTTATTTCAGTATCAATTTAACGCACCTAGGTGTTTGTCTATGGCTGAAAATAATGAACAAAAAATAAATAAACACCAAACAACTTCGATGTTCAAATCAAATGTAACTCATATGTCGCAATTACAACATAATTTCTTTGTTACATCTACATGACTACATCTACAGGATTTCCTTGCAATCCAGACTTACTTGCCTGGCAGAGGGTTCATCGAACCAACTTCGGAGTATTTCTCTACTGTCCCACTCTTGGACTATCAGTAAAGCAATTTTAAGAAATCCTCGCGCCCCCAATACGTTTTATTGCTACCTTTCTTCTGTACCGGCGCCCTGTGGATGTCAATATGAAATTCTCGTAGAATTTCATACTTGTTACCGCCTACTTTTTCCTCTTCTGTCAATAACTGAATTGACTTAAGTGTGTCACTGAATGATTTTTGGCTGAATTTCGTTATGAATCTTCACGCATTGCTAAATTTGCACACTTTCATGATAGGCCAGCAATGGTAATCCAGTATGACTGGTCTGAACGTTGACACTGACCGTTTCGCAGCCGAATGCGAGTATTATTTTGCTAATCGTAACGATCTGGGGTACTTTGTATTACTAAAACAGTTATGTTCTCTCGATAAGCTAAAATTAATTTTTATTAGTACAATTCATACTAATTAACGTTTCTTCTTTCATTTATATCTTATATTTACGTGTTGTGTTTAACACACTAATCAGCATTAATATAGTCTTACACAAGATTGAAAACAGTCTGACATAGTTCGGATAGTTTTTCAATTTCACGCCTGTGCATAGTATGTTGGTAGCACTTCGTCTCCTTGCCTGTTATGCTGTGTCGCAGACTTTAAAGCTGTGCGGATCAGCATAGCGATAAGGGGAGGGGTCTCGCTCGTTTTGTCCACGACTGTACATCTAATAGCAAATCGTGTGATATAAAATGATCAGTTATCTTTACAAACACAGCCAATTCAATAACTTTAGCAAACATATTCAGCATTCTTCTATAGCACCGCATTTCAAAAGCCTCTGTTCTCTTCTTATGTAAACTGTTTATTGTCCGTGTTTCACTTCAAAAAATAAATAAAAAAATAAAGTTCCTAATACGTAAATACATATTCGATGTTAACAAATTTCTGCTCTTCAGAAATGCTTTTCTTTCCGTTGCCAGTCTACATTTTAAATCCTCTCTACTCCGGCAATAACCAGTTATTTTGCTGCCCAATTAGAAAAACGCATTTACTACTTTGTCTCATTTCCTAATCTAATCCCGTCAACATCACCTGACTTAATTCGACTACATTTCATTCTTTATTTTTGTTTCGTTTTTGTTGATATTCATCTTATATCCTGCTTTCAAGACACGGTCCATTTCATTCAACCGCTCTTCCAAGTCCTTCGCTGTCTTTGACAGAATTACAATGTCTTTTTCAAATCTCAAAGTTTTTATTTATTCTCCAAATTTTTCTTTTGTTTCTTTTACTGCTTGTTCAATGTACAGATTGAATAACATCGGGGATAGGCTACAATCCTGTCTCACGCTCTTTCCGAGCGCTGCTTCCCTTTCATGCGCGTCTACTCTTACAACTGTCGTCTGATTTCTGTACAGGTTATAAACAGCCTTTCGTTCTCTGTATTTTAACCCTGCTACCTTCAGAATTTTATTGTATTCCAGTCAACATTGTCGAAAGCTTTCCCTAAGTCTACAAATGCTATAAACATAGGTTTGCCTTTCCTTAACCTATCCTCTAAGATGTCTCGCTTGCTCACACATTTCTTCGGAATCCAAACTGATCTTCCTCACTGTCTGCTTCTGCCAGTTGTTCCATTCTTCTGCAAAAAAATCGTGTTAGTATTTTGCAACTATGACTCATTAAATTGATAGTTCGTTAATTTTCGCACCTGTCAGAAATTTATTTATTTGAAATTGGAATTATCCCATTCCTTTTGAAGACTGAGGGTATTTAGTCTGTCTCATAAATCTAGCACACCTGATAAAAGAGTTTTGTTATGGCTGGCTCCTCCAAGATTATCAGTAGTTCTGACGGAATGTTGTCTAATCCTGGGGCCTTATTGCGACTTAGGTATTTCGGCGTTCTGTCCAATTTTTCTTGCAGTATTATATGTCACATTTCATCTTCATCTATATACTCTTCCATTTCTATAATTTTGCGTTCAATTACATCTTTCTTGTCTAGGTCTTCTATATACTCTTTCCACCTCTCACATTTCCCTTCTTTGGTTAAGACTGGTTTTCCATCTGCGATCTTGATATACATACAGCTGCTTCTCTTTTCTCCAAAGGCCTCTTCAGTTTTCCTGTAGGCGGTATCTACCTTCCCCCTAGTGAAATATGCTTCTAAATCCTTACAAGTGCCCTCTAGCCATTGCTGATTAGCCGTTTTACACTTTAAGTAAATCTGATTTTTTAAACATTTTTATTTCCTTTTGCCTGCTTCATTCGCTGTATTTTTATATTTTCTCCTTTAATCAGTTACATTCAATATCTCGTTTATTATCCAAGAATTTCCATTTGACCCATGTCTTTTTCCCATTTGCTCCTCTGCTGTCTTCACTGTTTCATCTCTTAAAGCTACACATTCGTCTTATACTGCATTACTTTCCCCTGATCTGGGCAACTGTTGCCTAACGCTACATCTGACTCTCAGCAACCTCTGGTTCTTTCAACTTGTTCATGTCCCATCTCCTTAATTCCTTACCATTTTCACACATTTTTTTTCCAAAGAGTAATATACAGTGTCTCAACTTTTTGAATAATAAAATTAATGAAGGAGATATCTAAAATATACTTTCAGTGTTAAAAGGCCATGACGACCCGTCGATCCTAGTCAAGACATATTATTCAGTGAACGTTGTCTACTTTTATGGAATATTTTTAAATTTTCAGCGCAGTATCATAAGTCGTTCAGAAAATTTAAAAATACTTTAGAAAAATGCCATATTTTGAATTATTAGAGGAAGTAGAAGTTTTTAGGTAAAAAAAGAAAGTACACTGTTCACGCTGAATAATCAATTATAATTAAAGCACCGAAGTATTCTGTCTAATTTTGATTGTTTATACGACTATCTATGAGCACGTAATGTAAATACAGCGTGATTCTGGCTTGTAAAGGGAGCGACCCAACTGCGAATACGGTTTTTTTTTTTTTTTTAAATTAGCGTCCTTATCATACAACACTTTTTCTTCTTTTAGATGGCGGAAAATTTTAAAACAATGAACCCTTCGTCCACCAATATAAAGTAGACAATATTCATTGAATAATATATCTTGGCTAGGAGCGTTGGATATACATATGACCTCTTCACACTGAGAGTATATTTTAGATATCATTTCCATTAGTTTCATTATGCAGAAAGTTGAGACACTGCATATTACTCTTTATCATGTAGGACGCACCTGACGATGCGGCTTTAAGCCGCGCAACTGGTTGTGTATCAGTAAGACAAGAATTTTACCAATTGCCAGCGGAATTCTTCTTAACATCTTGACTTTTAACAGCTACCAATGCCCACAATATAAAATATCTTGTGAAATAATTAGGTGCAATCTCGAAGAATTCGACACGTCTGCATATGTGCTCGATAATCCTTATGAAATAACAAATATGTTGTCAGACCAATGGAATACGAGTTTGTAGGGCCGCGGTCGAAAATGTATGCGTACCGCATAGGTGCAGGTGCCATCCAGGGGCAGCCTAAGAATGTGCATCGTGTGACAGCAAGGGCTCTCACGATCACGGAGCACAAGCGGTACCAGTTCCGGCGTTGGCGTCGCTCCACATTTGATGCACCAATTAGACTTCCCATCACAGGGACATGAGGTACATACAGCACTGCAGCTGAAAGTCGGGCTGTCACGTCATGACGTCCAACGGTTCATCTGTGGGGACGGATTCTGGACATTCCTGTACTCAAACTATTCATTCACTGATTGATTATGTGGCTGTATATTTATTTATTTGTAAATAGTAGTTGTATACAATCTCGTGTATGCGGAACAGTTGTATGAACTACTTGTCATAGTCGTGTGTGTGAGCATGGGTCGGCACTGTGGTGGCTTCTTAGACTTACTTCTGCAGGAGGCTGAATTGATACTACAACACAGGAAAAATATCAGATCACTTTATTATAACACGAACAGTAGGAAATACACAACTGGCCATTAAAATTGCCACACCAAGAAGAAATGCTGATGATAAACGGGTATTCATTGGACAAATGTATTATACTAGAACTGACATGTGATGACATTTTCACGCAATTTGGATGCATATATCCTGAGAAATCAGTACCCAGAACAACCACCTCTGGCCGTAATGACGGCCTTGATACGCCTGAGCATTAAGTCTAACAGAGCTTCGATGGCGTGTACAGGTACAGCTGCTGCCCATGCAGCTTCAACACGATGCCACAGTTCATCAAGAGTAGTGACTGGCGTATTGTGATGAACCATTTTCTCGGCCACCATTGACCAGACGGTTTCAATTCGTGAGAGATCTGGAGAATGTGCTGGCCAGGGCAGCAGTCGAACATTTTCTGTATCCAGAAAGGCCAGTACACGACCTGCAACATGCGGTCGTGCATTATCCTGCTGAAATGTAGGGTTTTGCAGGGATAGAATGAAGGGGAGGGCCACGGGTCGTAACACATTTGAAATTTAACGTCCACTGTTCGAAGTGCCGTCAATGCGAACAAGAGGTGTCCGAGACGAGTAACCAATGGCAACCCATACCATCACGCCGGGTGATACGCCAGTATGGCGATGACGAATACACGCTTATAATGTGCGTTCACCGCGATGTCGCCAAACACGGATGCGACCATCATGATGCTGTAAACATTACTTGGATTCATCCGACAAAATGACGTTTTGCCATTCGTGCACCCAGGTTCGTCGTTAAGTACACCATCGCAGGCGCTCCTGTCTGTGATGCAGTGGTAAGGGTAACTGCAGCCATGGTCTCCGAGCTGATACTCCATGCTGATGCAAACGTCGTCAAACTGTTCGTGCAGATGGTTGTTGTTTGGTAAACGTCCCCATCTGTTGACTCAGGGATCGAGACGTGGCTTTACGATCCGTTACAGCCATGCGGATAAGATGCCTGTCATCTCGACTGCTACTGATACGAGGCCGCTGGGATCCAGCACGGCGTTCCGTAACACGCTCCTGAACCCACCGAATCCATATTCTGCTAACAGTCATTGGATACGATAAACCGCAATCTCTATAGGCTACAATACGACCTTTATCAAAGTCGGAAACGTGATGGTTCGCATTTCGCCTCCTTACACGAAGCATCACAACAACGTTTCACCAGGCAACACCGGTCAACTACTGTTTGTGTATGAGAAATCGGTTGGAAACTTTCCTCATGTCAGCACTTTGTAGGTGTCGCCAACGGCGCCAACCTTGTGTGAATGCTGTGAAAAGCTAATCATTTGCGTATCACAGCATCTTCTTCCTGTCGGTTAAATTTCGCGTCTGTAGCACGTCTACTTCGTGGTGTAGCGATTTTAATGGCTAGTAGTGTACTTAACTTTGAAAGCATCAATGTCCCCAGGAATGTTATTACTATTTGTTAATGTCACTGAACTCTAACGTATCAGTAAAGCAATAGTCTCTTTTCTCATAGTACGATTGACTATATGCTTTTCACTAATACAACTCTCGCGTAGTGAGAAAATGCTGTTCGTCTTCGGCGATGATTGCAGTGTGGTCCGAGTGGCCCTTCACTCTGACGTAAGCATGTTGCGTATGGAACGACGGGTCGTTCCATGGCGAAGAACAAATCTCGTCTTCCTCCCTTCAGACCTCCGCACCGTCGTCGTGTAGCGCTGTGTCACGTGACGACGGGGCGGGGGGTTGGGCGGGGCACGCGGGGGGGGGGGGGGGGGGGGAGGGCGAATGCAAATGTAGATCAGGCAGGAGGCGGGGAGTGGAACGACAGCTAAGGGGAAAATGACAACTCTATGTCTGCTCTCCGGAATCCACCTTGCGTGTGACCAGGAACGCTGGCCGAAAAACCGGCCGCAGGTGCACGCCCGCATCCAATGACGCAGACGCTGTGGTCGGGCGGACAGCAAGGGGATTGCCTGTGGTGGTGTGATGGCTGTCCTGGGGCACATCCACAGAGATCGGCTCAGGCTGAAAAACAGGTGGCGACGTCCGCGACGGCGTCGGTGGCGGCGCAACGTCGATCTCCATTGTCACTATTCTGAACGATGCCGATCGCTACCGGCGGACAGGTGGAGATGGCTGCCGTTGCGGACGCCAGCGACGTGCTGGGATTCAGGGCAAAAATTCTGTGGCAGAGTCACTGACATAACAGTGCTGCAGTTGGTTTCTGTGATGCCTAGGCAACCCAGCGGAACCTTGAATGATGTCCCAAGATTTTTGTGATGACATCGAGCACTCAACGCTGTTCCTAAAACCTTAAAAGAAGACTACACCCTGCGGCTGAAACTTCCACACCCATCGGAACAAATTTCTTCCGCGGTGGCAGCAGAAGATGCAACAGGGTACACTGACGAGGACCGTGTAATAGTTCAATCGGCGGCTTCCCATCACTTGACAAGGAGTAATAGGAGGAAAGAAAAAACTTTAAGACTTGCACACATGTGTGGGAGGAACAGAGTTTCTCTATGTGACTTCTGAATGTTCGAACGAACCATTCACTTTCACCGTTTGACTGGGGGTGAAAAGGAGTAACAGTCATACAATGTATCAACTCCATCTATTCCATACACGAATTTCTTTTAAAAACTGGTAGCCTGTAACAGAAATCTTATGAGTGAAACTGAAAAACACTTGTTCATTAATGTCAAAACTAATAATGTATTCATATCGTGTAAACTGACTCCTTCCACATCATTTTCGACAACAGGTATCGTTCAAGTCGTCCATGGATCGTGTAACTAACTATATTATTACCCCACAGCAAAATATCCATAACCACTCCTCGGCGGAACTCAACCGTTGGTGTCCGTTTATTATCTTCCTCTCTGGAAACATAGTCTCTCTTCTGCTCCACACTAGCCCTCATAGCTGTTGAGTCGGCTTCTGTGGGAGTCAGTACCGACACGAATAACGAAGGAGAGAAGTTGCGATGGCCGGTGGCATGAATCAGAATGATCTGTACATAACACTTTCAAATTAATAGAAAACTTTATTTCTAAAAAGGAAAATAAGCGTAACTTAACTTCTCGTTACGAGGTGGCTTGATTTTCTTCCTACATACAATTGCTTCTATGCACTATTACTACTCGCAGAACGCAGGCTAAGGATCGTCTTCCTATTACTCAGTTCTGATGTTCTGTAAGTCTGCGACCGAACTGTCGCCTAACAGTGATGGGCAGCTGTTTAAGTAAGCATTGGCAGGGGGTCTTCCTAGATGTGTGACTGTGCCCCCTCTTTCCATTGGCACGCGTGTCAGCGCCATCTTGATGCAGTTTAGTGGCGCTGCTGTAGTCGGCGTGCAGTCGATGCTTTAGGACTACACAATAGGAATTTCACTCCTGGTGTCACAATAGCATCCAACAACATCCGTGGATGCAAGTGTGCATACGTGGAAGCACGTGTGTGTGTGTGTGTGTGTGTGTGTGTGTGTGTGGAAGCGACTATGACCCCGTCCTTCTCTCATCCTAACTCGTGCCCCACACCAACGAACCCAACCCCACAATACCCCACCCAAACTAATCCAAGATTACAGCCATGCCAATTGGAATACCTACCGCTAGAATATCCAGACCCGGATCGAATGTCAGTCTATTACTCTTCAAAATCCATAAATATCTCCAACACTTCTTCTTTCCTACAACAAGCCTTGACTGAAGTTGCTAGTATCCATCTTATAGAATCTCGTCAGTTCTGCCGCTCTTTCCTCCACTCCCATGATCGAGATACATTAGCATGTCACTGGCAACACCTACACCTAGTCCACCTCTTATACCAAAAACGCCACAAATGTCAGCGTTCCGTCTTCATAGCTCTAGACATTGAAGAACAGACAACCATACGTAGCATTCTGGCCTCCCGTTCAAACTCCACTTGTATGAGCGACCAGTCAACTACATATGCCTAACTGCATTCTTTCTCACTAATTGTCCATCCGATGTTACAGTAAACAAAACTCGTTCCCACATTTTCCATCCAACTGCAGTACTGCCCCATGGATTCATTTTTTCGGCGCTCTTCTATCTCCCACACACAGCTGATGTTTCTAAGCCACTTCCTCCTGTTTACCTACATCAATATGCTGATGACATTGCTTTACTTACTGTAAATCCTAGTACCTATTCGTCCCAACGATAACTTTAACTTCACGTCAATAATTTCACCTCCACTTGTACCAGCGGTATGTTTCTATCAACCCTGAAAAAAACCACAGGCAACGATTATTGGAAAGAAACCACCAGAGCCCTCCTTCCTCGAAATCTCTACTCTCACATTCCGCAACTGCCCTGTTCATTTATCTGCAACACTAAAATAACCTGGACTAAAACTCAATCAAAATACGACCCTGGAATCCCCATCTACTAACCATCGATAAGAGAATAGACTATACTAACATATAGTCGAACATGGGGACTACATCCTTTAACCATCATACATAGCGGCAAGACGTCTTCAGCTATCCCATCCTCAGTTATGCAAACGTTGCATCGATCTCTGCCCGTCACATGTCTACCACTACCTCTACATTCTTGAGCGCCATGCATTACTCCTCATTTTCCGTATTTCCCCCACTCGCATCCCGTACCAGCTGATCAAATCTAGTAACTCCTAATCACCTGGATTAACGTCGCAAGTTGTATGTCTCCCGCAAAATAGAGCCCCAACATTCTACTGTATCTCCCATCCTTGTGAATTCTGCCTTGCTGCCACACCTCTATCACCATCTCCCGCCTTCCTGACATCTCTACACAATGAATGTCCCCTTCCAGCGTAATCGCAACCGTATTCCCCCAAAGACCATGAAATCATTCCTGATATCTATACATCCTATCAATTATAACCAGACAACGAAATCCTCCCTGGCACTTATCCTTTCTACCAGAAATAACCCACTTCCCTTCTGAAACGCTCGTATTGTGTCTTCCTCAGAACTAAGGGCTGGCCTCCATCCAAGGGAGGGGTAAAGTGACTAGGACGGAAAAAGTGGTCCATTGCAAATTTTTTGCCATGACCAGTTCTGCTACCTGCTGAGAAGTTATAATATACACCATCATTGTTGTCAGTGAGTTTGACAGAGGAAGCTTGTTCCATTACTTTTGTTACCTCACTTAAATACAGATTAATGGGTTTTTACAATAGAAATATTTAAAGAATGTCTTTTGGACTACAAATGTAGTTCCTTTCTTCTTTCGGAGTGATACTTCCACCTGTGGACCGTTAGTAGTGAAGAGGTGTCCGATAGGGAAAAGCGGACGCAAGGGTGGTTGGGAAAAGTGGCGAAGGTATTCATCCACGTATGAGTTAGTTACTTACGTATATCACAGATAGTACTAAGATTTACATCTACATCCCTTAAATAAAAAGTATCATATGTCGTTCTATCCCTTTGTGACTATTTTGGATCAGTTAATCAACAAAAGGTTCTCAGACAAAAGAAACAGAGATGCAGTAGGTGGCAAAAAAAAGTAATCGAAGCTTATGGAGTGTGTTCAACAAATACCAAGAACAAGAAGTACTTGATTACGTTTCTGAAATGAACAAGCGATTTTATAGTTTGTTAGGTTTGAACAACACGTAAGCATAACGGAGATGCTTCGCGATCTCAAATGGGAATTCCTGAAGGGAAGCCGACGTTCTTTTGGAGAAAGATTATTAAGAAAATTTAGAGAACAAGCATTTGAGGCTCACTGCCGAACGATTCTACTGCCGCCAACATACATCGCGCGTAAGGACTACGATGATAAGGTACGCGATATTAGAGCTCATACGGAGACCTACAGACAGTCGTTTACCGCTCGCTCTATTTGCGAGCGGAACAAAAGGGGCGGGTTGGTTCAAATGGCTTTGAGCACTATGGGACTTAACTTCTGAGGTCATCAGTCCCCTAGAACTTAGAACTACTTAAACCTAACTGACCTAAGGACATCACACACATCCATGCCCGAGGCAGGATTCGAGCCTGCGACCGTAGCGGTCGCGCGGTTCCAGACTGTAGCGCCACTCCGGCCGGCCAAAAGGCGCGGGAAATGACAAATAGTGATACAGGGTACCCTCTGCCACGTACCGTACGGTGGCTTGCGGAGTATCTACGTAGATGAACATTCTATGGAATATTAACATTCCAGTTGTCAGAACAGAAAAAATACCACATCGTTTCAACAACGAGTCGGAGAGGGCAGGTAAACACAGCATCCTAGTATTAGTATTAGGAAGCCGACAAGCTTTTAGTGATGTTAGCGTCGACAAATTTTATGATGTGTTTAAAACAGTGTAAGAATAACAATTTCATCCTGCTCATCACAGTAATAATGTGAATGGTATCGTTGATAGCTCAGTTCTAGAATAGCAAAGTGTTTGAACTTAACAGAAGACGCCCTGCTTGTGGCGTTGCTTCAACCAAAAGAGGGTTGCTGTTCGCTTTCGGAGTGTGCATGTCTGCTCTGGTCACTTAACCCCGTTAGGTTGGGGAACGTGGTCGCTATGTAAAACTTTAGAAAAAACTATTATTGGTTTTATTCATCATATTTTTTTGCTTGTAAATATTTAGTTTATCATATAATATGGAGATTCTAAACATATATCGGCAAGAGTCCATCATTAACCATAGTTTCGTGAAATATCAATTTCTCTAAGCTTGAGCGCCTTCCCCTTCCTATCCAAAATGCCAAGTATCCCTGTTCTCCATACTCCTGCATTCAAACCATTCCCAAACGCCAACCCACCTGCTTCCATTAAATCGTTGCACCTTACACCACCAGAACCACTGAACCCCTCCTTTTATGTTTTATCCCCTCTCAGATTATTAAACAGAGCCGAACCTAAATTGGATCCAAAACTTGGAGATTATCAGGGTGGTTTTCTTGTGCTGAACAGATATTTAACTTGAAGTCAGTATTAAATCAAATTAAACTATCGAATAAACAGTACGTAGTTACTTTCTTTGACTTCAAGAAAGCATACGATTCAATCGACAGACATACTCTTATGCTAATTTTGCAGGAAATGGGCCTGTACCAGAAAACCCACAGCCTTATCCAAAAGACCCTGAGTAACACTAGATCTCGAGTAAAGGTCATGAAAACACTTTCAGAAAGCTTTGAGAAAAAGACAGGAGTTAGACAGGGAGATCGACTTTCACGTCTTCTCTTCAATTGTGCACTGGTCAAGGTGATCAGAGAGTGCCGAAAAGAAATGGAAGTACAAAATATACCGAGCGGTATTTAGCTGGTACACATACGGTAGGGACTAGTAGCAGACTGTTTAGCAGTCTAGGGGACTGATGACAGACGCTAAGTCCCATAGTGCTTAGAGCCATCAGTGATACTCCCAGTGAACTACACCTGGAACAAGGTCAGATAGAAAGTTCACAGATTCAAGTTTCTAGGAGAACGGTTGGAACCTAATCTATCAGAAGGAACAGCAGTAACAACTCGGATTAATAAGTTATAATTAGCATATCAATTAACCAAGAAAATCTATAATAAGAAATGCCTAGTCGCAATTCCAAACTAAAACACTACCGAACAGTTATTCGCACTGAAGCCCTGTATGCCTCAGAATGCATGAATCTGAACATGAAAGGCTTGACAGATAAACTAGAGATTCAGGAGAGGAAGATCGTGAGAAAAATTCTGGGACTGATCAAAACAGATAGTGAGTACAGAAGACAATCAAGCTAGGAGCTATATAATCATACTGAGAAAATCACAGATGTAGCCAGGAAGAAACGTTTCGCTTTCTACGGACATATCCCAAGGGTGAACCAAACAAGACTGACCAACAGACTCCTTAACTACTGGAAGAGCAGGAAGACCGTGACACCATGGCTAATAGAAGTCAAGAAAGACATCCAGCAACTGAGCATAACTGAAAGTGACATTAGAAACCGGGCACTTCTCAGAAGGATACTAATAGAAAAGAGGTTTCAGGACAGATCACCAATTAAAAAGACCGTCGCTCTTTGGACAAAGGAGAGAAAGGAGAAACATAGCCAGAGAATGCGGGATTACTGGGCAGACATCAAGTCCCTCTCCAGGCTGAAAAGTTGAATGTCGTGGTACTTAGCTGACACATTGGCTGGAAGAAGAAGATATCCGCTCGATGTAGGTCATTTCAATTTTAATACTTTGAACTGCTTCGTCAGTCTTTTCAGTGACACTTTTAAAAACCATTAATATAAATCATTTCAATGAATTTTAACGACCATGCACATATTTTATCTCTTTTTAGTACTTTGAATCTGCGTAGTATTTTATAAATAGAGTATTTGTGGTTCGTGTATAACCTGTGTAGGGAGAGAGAATGAAAGAGCAACAAAGAGAAACGAGACGGTATTCTTATAAAAAAATTTGATATTCCTGAAGTAACTACATACTTGAAAACAACATGACACCTAAATGATACAATTGTACGAAAAATAAACCAATAAAATTGACAGTTGTAATCGTTATTAAGTATTTAAAAATGCTCTCATCTGTTTGTTACCACATATTTCTATATGAAAGAATTTATATCAGCAGCTTGAAAGAGACCTACTTTTTGAGACTTATCGAGTGAAGAACACGCCAAGGAAATGTCGCAAAATCATAAACTGTCCGCAAAACGACATATCATAAATAAATAAATAAATAAATTACTGACTAACTTTTCCAAACACATTTTCTTCTCACTTACGCTATACACAGCATAATCATCAACCTATACAATCAACTTCCATTGCTGTATGCAACGCCGTTCTTATTCTACGCCCTCACCTTCATGTCCAGCAGTATAACATCAGCAAGTGTATATGACACAACCCAGTTTTCCCTCTCAATACGATACGTCAGAAAAGTTACCGCAAGTAGGAACTGATGAAGGCAGTACTTGCGATAATGCTGCTGCACTGCTAATTCGATGGATTAAATCATGGATATTAAGTAACGTGACGTTAAAAAGTAGAGCAAAACATCCCCCCCCCCCCCATTACTTGCTTCACACGCGGTGCGGAAGCACACGGTCAGCAATTTCCACATTCGCAAACACATGTGCATGCATTTGAGTCCATGGCAACTTTCGAAAGGCCGTGCCTTGCGGCTAAAGAAACATGGACTCTATACAGCGTCGTCACAACGTAGTGGCACTAACGTGTCAGGCAAGAGTTAGAATGCATTTAAAATTAGAATTTCCTTTTAGTTGTCGATTTTCTTTGTTTTCTATGGAGAAATTGTATTTAGTATACCTAAGATTCTCCAAGTGTGAGAGGACTTCAAAAAGTAAGTTATACGTGTCGTTACACACTAAGACCACTGCGCAACAAGAGTGGCGCATTGTCAGAAGACAGTACGTGGACCAAGGACAATGTCGCAGCCAGCCGAAATGAAACAGTGCCAACAATTAGACCAAGGCATCAAAGTTTTGGGTGATGCTGATCGGGAAGAAAGGTCATCAACATGGCCTACAGACGACAACGTCCAGGAGGCAATCGGAGAAGTGCTTCGCACTAATTGGAGATTACCAACCATGAGGGCGTTTAAACAGCTCGAATAGCTCAGTGACCAAGGAGCGATTTCTGTCATCGATTTGAACAATTTGTAGAACGTTCCGACCGTTGTTCATAAAGACTTGGTGACTGTGCTGAAAAACATTGTCGTGTACCCGTGTCACTTTCAAGCGTAGTGCTGCATTCAGCAAATAATTCTTGTCTGCCATAATAACGTGGAACTTACTTTTTGAAGTTTGCTCTTATTACCACAGCGACTGAGTAAGATTTTGTGTAACGAAAATTAAAGTGATAATCGAATACTGAGTGTTTCTGAAGGACATTGCTATAGCTATGGAGCTGTACATTTGCGTGTATGAATATCTGATGAAATAATCTCGAATTCAGTTTGCACCTGAAACGGCACTGACATTGAGACATATTTTGGACAGAACAAATGGAATAGATTTACGTTCAAGAACTGCTGATAGTTGTCAATTCTATTTCAAATTAACTAAAAACTTCATTCCACCTTTACGGAAGGATCTCATGAGTAAATAGATCAAATGTACTAATGGAACTAGTTACAGATAATAACGTTAGCAATGACCATAAAGAAGAATGAGGTGCCACATGCAGACCACTCGGATGGGCCACAAGCCTGCAGGGTTCAATTAACAACTGTATTGCCAAAGATCAATTAAAATAAAACATTAAAATAACTAATATTTTCTGTTTATCTCTCTGTTAGTTCTATAATTTTTTATTAATTTATCAAATTCCTTTACAATAGAAAAAATGAAAAGTCTCTTCGTGCTCGCGAAGTTCACAGAAAAGGTTGCAAATTTGTCATTCTTAGAGAGAGACTGAAATATAAAGTACTCCCTACCAATTTCTCTTTCATTCCGCGTGCTAAATAAGAAGTATATAGCCATTGTAGCTGCGGTCACGACATGCTGTTGCTCCGGGCTGTAGCCGCAAGAGTGCGTTTGTGTCTAACACTACATCAATAGATTGTGTATCAGTTTCGCCAGTTATTTTACCAAACGTTCCCCTCTTCTGGCCTGACTAGGTTTAGTGGCCCCAGTTACAGGTCAATCCACGTCGGAAAGTCAGAAACAGTCACTGAGCATCAAACGTGGGTTTCCATTTCAGTGCCATCGACCCTAATCGGTAGTACAAAATGTGGTTCTCACACTGGATATGTGACGATCAGTGTAATACGAAATCTGTAGGCATGAAATCACGGACGTCTTTTTCCTCAAAAAACACTTAGAACCCACGTCCTACTTTGCGCCGCAAAGCAACCACCCATTAGAAACAGCAAAAAGAGGGAAGATGCAACATCGCCTTACGCGCAGTAACGTTGAGTGACATTTCATACAGGCAGACCACGCCCATCTTAGGATCTCCGCCCCATCTGCTATTTCCCACAATAACTGTCCGTAGTCCTTTCCGTCGTAACCAGCTGATAAGGAATCAGGAAGTAGGGATGTAGGTTATGAATGGTTCAAATGGCTCTGAGCACTATGGGACTTTACATCTGAGGTCATCAATCCCCTAGAAATTAGAACTACTTTAACCTAACTAACCTAAGGACATCACACACATCCATGCCCGAGGTAGGATTCGAACCTGCGACCGTAGCAGTCCCGCGGTTCCGGAATGAAGCGCCGTTCGGCCACCGCTGCCAGCAGGTTATGAATATAATTACATGAAAAACGAGAGGTAATTCTTTTTCTGAGTCCACACGTTCAAAAATTTGTTTATCCTTTGTATAGTAATAGCTTATTCCTATGATCACAAGTCCTGCCTGTTGTCACAACATCACCTTAATCTAAGATTGCAAGAAAGTCGAGTGCATCATCTGTCAGTGAAGTTTGTAAATTTTGGACTGTGTTTTTTGAATTTTAAGAATTTGTAGATTGAAGGTCTGAGACGCAGTTTGGTAACCATCGTGCTATTTGCCGAAACGAGTGAGGTAATCCGTCTAGTAGGTAATTTTATAAGGACAGTTCCCCTTTTATTTTTGTCCTCTTACCCCGATAACGTAAGATGTAGCGTGCTAGCTTGCAAAACACAGCTGTGCGCTATACTGTTGCACATACATTCCAAAATGGATAAAAGAGAATTCAGCTACCCTTCTATCTTTAAAAAGACATAACGTAAATATACAAATCAGGAGAGTACTGCCAATTACAGGAATTAACGAGTGGCTTACAACGAAACTGCTCCTGAGAAACGTGTGTGTTTTGTGAAAGCATCAATCACTCTCATAGGTAGTGATGAGCAACCTCGATATTATAGGGATACGAAACGAAATCTGTAATTTCCACGAAAAAATTTCTAACGCCAATTTCATTCGTAACAATACCCTACCTCAAAAGTAGTCACAGACCACACACATTCATATAATTGCCGAAGCTGATATAAAAATGGCCTGCATGACTCAGTACAGAATAGAATCCGTGACTGAACGTTAATATGAAGCAATAAGTGCTACTGATTTGTATTAGCATCTCACTAGTAGCGATCCGCAGTGTAATGAGGCTGTTTCTTCAAGTATGTATTCATCTATTCTTAGAAAACGCAGTCGCAAAGTTTGTTAATAATAAACGTTCAATGGACCACCAGTATGTCTCGTATATAAAATAAAATGATTTCTTGATACAATGTTGCTACATGTAACAGTGTGATGATCAGAAAAGGAACCCACATCGCTTTACCTTGTGCAGTGGGTGAAAAAGCGAACTACTACGGAAAGAGACTTTGCTAAATTCTATCATCTGTTTCCAATATTGTTTCATGGCAGATTTTCTCCACTTCTGGATCACTTCATTACCTCCCATATGAACACTCTATGTATAACTCTATACGAGCAAGTTATAAAATAGTGGAATATCATTATAGAATTGTATACTTTAGCGCTCAAGGTAACAGGCTTTGGCACTGATCAGTATTATGTGTGTGATAACACATTGAAAGCCTCGTTCTTTCATTTGGCTATGTTTCATATAAACTACTTCTTTCCGTAAAGCGTGAAAGTTAGTTGCTTGACTCAGAGTTGTCCCACATTGGTCTGGTGCGATATTCCTTTTATCAGTATGTACTAACATTGACACTAAAACACGAAGAATAACCAGTACTTCGGCAGCGACTCGTGTGCCACCCTGCTCAGCACTGTCTGCTACCGCCATGCAGCAGAGCTATTCAGCCACTGATCGAGTACCGGTTATTCTTCGTGTTTTACTGTTCCTGTTAATACATACCGATAAAACTAATATCGCACTAGACCAATCTGAGACAGTTCTATCGACTGGGCATATAAAATTCCGCGTTAAAAAAAACCTTATTTCTAATGGGAAACAAACAGACGTTTTCCGTTGACACCGAGCGTTCCTTGAAACATATCGCACTCCAGCAAAAATGTGACACAAGCCAAAAAATGACGTCTTTAATTTATGTCACTGAAAAATACCTGTAATCTGCCCCGACGCGCAAGAAAAATATAGTGGCATTTACTACCAATAATGCATACTTGAAATTTAAACGAAGCTTATAGGGTACTATTTCGTTATAAGTTCTACAGAATTAATTCTTTAAGTTGAGTTTTCTCAAGAACTGCATTTTTGAGCTGCGTCGCTGTCCTCGCTGGGGTGCGATATGATGAGCGGTATTTGTATGAGCCGACTCCATCTACATATTTCAGAAACAAAATTGCCAATATCTGCCGAAACACCAGAGAGAATGCGCCTGACGACTTTTAGAAAAGGCACCAATGTGTGCCAAAAAGTATGTGAAACACTTTCGTCAGCTCTTAATTGGTTGTCAGTGCTTACTCATACTAGCTACCCCTTATCGATATGTGTCACTGCTCCAATATTGTTAAGTAGTAGTTTCTTACTCAAACAACATGTTTCAGATATCTTTGCCTTTCCACAGCAATCCAAATGTTTTTCCAGAGCAGAGATCATCATCATCAGCAGCAGCAGCTTGTTTACATAGTTTAGATCAGTGTTATTCTAACTTATTTCTAAGCAGAAGTGAACAGTAGATGATTATTTAGCTTTCGGTCTTATTTATTTTTGTAGCAAGAATTTGCGTATTTTCAGATCTTTTGTCTTGAGTGAGTTTACTTTGCAGTGTAGTTTACCGCCGCAGAAGTCGCTAGTGCCGCTTTATTTACTTGACTCCACGACCCTTAAAAACTAAAACTCCGCCCTAACAGGCCACGTTTATCATCTGCATTTCTTCTTGGCATAGCAATGTTAATGGCCAGTGGTGTATTTTATCACTAAACTCCACCCGAACAGGTCATGAAGGCCCAACGGTACCGTCCCAGTGTCGTAATCGTGATGGTACGCATTTCTCTTCCTTACACGAGGCATCACAACAACGTTTCACCAGGCAACGCCGGTCAACTGCTGTTTGTGTGTGAGAAATCGGTTGGAAACTTTCCTCATGTCAGCACGTTGTAGGTGTCGCCACCGGCGCCAACCTTGTGTGAATGCTCTGAAAAGCTAATCATTTGCTTATCGCAGCATCTTCTTCCTGTCGGTTAAATTTCGCGTCTGTAGCACGTCATCTTCGTGGTGTAGCTATTTTAATGGCCAGTAGTGTAAAAGAATACATCCACGGAAGATGTAATCGGTTTTGTACTTACGTTTCATCACATGATTTCCATATGCTATGGTGGCACAGAATTCTTCTCACAGACATCTCCAGAGTGACAGATAGACAGATAGACAGAGAGAGGGGGAGAGAGAGAGAGAGAGAGAGAGAGAGAGAGAGAGAGAGAGAGAGAGAGATTAGTATGATGGAGATGTTAAACCGGAATGGCGTCAGTATCATTCATGGTCAAACCACTCACATACAGGGTGATGGAAAGAGGCCTGTTTTTCCTTTCTTTGTATCTCTGTTACTGTAAAAGTAAGGTGATTGGTAAATCCTAGAATTAACTCGTGAAACCTAATATTCACCATCGCGGAGTGGTAAGAGTGTGAAATTTCTCATTACACAGGGTGAGTCATTTAACATTACCGCTGGATGTATTTCGTAAACCACATCAAATACTGACGAATTGATTCCACAGAGATATTGTAACCTAAAGTTGACGCTTGAGTAATACTCCTCCGCTGTTCGATCGTGTGTATCGGAGAGCACCGAATTACGGAGGGATCCAAAGGGAACGGTGATGGACCTTAGGTACAGAAGAGACTGGAACAGAACATTACGTCCACAGGCTAACACCTTTTTATTGGTCTTTTTCACTGACGCACCTGTACATTACCATGAGGGGTGTGGTACACGTACACACGTGGTGTCCGTTTTCAATTACGGAGTGGAATAGAGTGTGTCCCGACATGTCAGGCCAATAGATGTTCAATGTGGTGGCCATCATTTGCTGCACACAGTTGCAATCTCTGGCCTAATGAATGTCGTGCACGCCGCAGTACATCTGGTGTAATGTCGCCTCAGGCTGCCACAATACGTTGTTTCATATCCTCTGGGGTTGTAGGCACATCACGGTACACATTCTCCTTTAACGTACCCCACAGAAAGAAGTCCAGAGGTGTAAGATCAGGAGAACGAGCTGGCCAATTTATGCGTCCTCCATGTCCTATGAAACGCCCGTCGAACATCCTGTCAAGGGTCAGTCTAGTGTTAATTGCGGAATGTGCAGGTGCACCATCATGCTGATACCACATACGTCGACGTATTTCCAGTGGGACATTTTCGAGCAACGTTGGCAGATCATTCTGTAGAAACGCGATGTATGTTGCAGCTGTTTGGGCCCCTGTAATGAAGTGAGGACCAATGAGGTGGTCGCCAATGATTCCGCACCATACATTTACAGTCCACAGTCGCTGTCGCTCTACCTGCCTGAGCCAGCGAGGATTGTGCACGGACCAGTAATGCATGTTCCGTAGATTCACTGCCCCGTGGTTTGTGAAACCCGCTTCATCGGTAAACAGGTAGAACTGCAACGCATTCTCTGTTAATGCCCATTGACATAATTGCACTCGATGATTAAAGTCATCACCATGTAATTGCTGGTGTAGCGACACATGAAACGGGTGAAAGCGGTGACGATGCAGTATGCGCATGACACTACTTTGACTCAGTCCACCGGCTCTCGCAATGTCCCGTGTACTCTAGTGTGGGTTCCTGGCAACAGCAGCTAACACACCAACTGCACCTGCTTCTCCTGTGACGGGCCTGTTACGGACCCGTTTGCGTGCTACGACCATACCTGTTGCATACTGTTGGCGGTAGATGTTTCGCAATGTGCGGCACGGTGGATGCTCTCTGTCCGGGTATCGTTCTCCATACACCCTGCAGGCTTCAGCTGCATTTTGTCGACACTCGCCTTAGACGAGTATCATCTCAGCCTTTTCAGAGTTCGAATACACCATGGTCACAGTTCCTACAACACTACACTATCACAGACGTCTGGTAACACTGTGTACTACAGTTGGTCTGCGTGCGGAGACGAAAGCAGAATAACAACAGCAGCAAGCGCTACATGCGGACACTGCGACAGCTAGACCAAACCACAACAGTGCACTACAGCCACACTCGTTAACACGGTCGTCATCGTAAACATGTCCCTGCAGACGCTGCTCGCCGACCGTGGCCCGTGTTTATTACAACACGCAACTGAACGTCGGAGGTTTCAAGCGTCAACTTTAGGTTACAATATATCTCCGGATGTAATTAACATTTTACAATGCAACAAACGGCACTGCATACGTATTTGTTTATATGTTCAGATGTGCTAACAAAACTAACGTGGTTCTATTTTTAAAAAATGTAGGTTTGTGTTAAAAACCATACTTCCGTGCATTTTTGTATGGTTTGTATTAAACAATTACACTAGCCCCTCTCCTCATGTTCGGTCTGTGGAATCGGTTCGTCAGTATTTGATGTGGTTTACGAAATATATCCAGCGGTAACGTTAGGTGACTCACCCTGTACACATAGATTCGAGCTTTTACCAAGAGACATCTGTAAATCTTAGGATTTGCCAATGCAAGCTGGTAAAAGCTGGATCGAAGATCCAGTTCTCAGTCCGCTCACTGCTGCGTAGTTTCAGTCAGTGTCAGCATCGTGCGTACGGTCATTTTTGCGACTCGTTCTAGTGGTGTTTCTTCTGCGGCTTTGCATCGGAATGAGTGGTGTTATGCGTAACAGATTTTCCGAACTTTTAAGAGAATAAGAAGAGGGACAACAATTTTTATGTAACTGCTGAACAGTATACGAGGATTGGAACTTCAATAGTGGCAACTATTTATTTATAGCTCGTACAAAATAGATACACGTTTCAAAGTTTTTCCGTCCTTCAAAGTAGTCACCAGAATTGTGCATAAACCGTTGCCAGCGATGTGGAAGTCGTAGGATACTCTTAGCAGTGTCAGTTGTGTTGACAGTTCGAGCGGCGCGGTCTATTGCCCGACGAATTTGTAGCAGTTATGAAGCGAATGCCGTGAAGTGTTTCCTTCAGTTTAGAAATCAAGTTGAACTCACGAGGGCTTAAGTCAGGGGAGTGCAGTCCCTTGAGTCAAACAAATCAGTAACAAATATTCAAATATGTGTGAATTTCTAAGGGACCAAACTGCTGAGGTCATCCGTCTCTAGTCTTACACACTACTTAAACTAACTTATGCTAAGAACAACACATACATACATGCCCGAGGGAGGACTCGAATCTCCGGCGGGAGGGGCCGTGCAGTCCGTGACATGGCGTCTTTGACCACTCGGTCACTCCGCGCGACAAATCAGTAACAGCTTGCACTGTACGTGCTTGAGCATTGTCGTGCAAAATGATGGTTAGGTCCTGCAGAAAATGTCTTCACTTCTGTCTCTAAGCTGGTCGTAGGTTGTGTTCCGAAAATGAACAGCATAGAGACATAAGTGATGACACTTTCTGCAGGACGTGACTATCATTTTTCAGGACGATGTTCAAGCACGTACAGTGCAAGTTGTTACTGATTTGTTTGACTGATGAGGCTGCTAAGTGTTATACCACCTACTGTATTCCCCTGACTTAAGCCCTCTTGACATCAACTCGATTTCTAAACTGAAGGAAACAACTTCACGGCATTTGCTTCAGAATTTATACTAATTCGTCGGGCAATAGACAGCGCCGCTCGAACTGTCAACACAACAGGCACTGCTAAGAGTATCCTACGACTTCTACATCACTGGCAACGTGTTATGTAAAATTCTGGTGACTACTTTGAAGGACGGAAAAACTTTGAAACACGTATCAATTTTGTAGGAGCTGTAAATAAATGCCGTCCGGGGTGGCCGAGCGGTTCTAGGCACTACAGTCTTGGATCGCGCAACCGCTACGGTCGCAGGTTCGAATCCTGCCTCGGGCATGGATGTCTGTGATGTTCTTAGGTTAGTTAGGTTTAAGTAGTTCTAAGTTCTAGGAGACTGATGACCTCAGCAGTTAAGTCCCATAGTGCTCAGAGCCATATTTTTTTTGTAAATAAATAGTTGCCACTATTGAAGTTCCAACCCTCATAAGATTCTGTTAAGTGAAGTGAAAAACGCAAAAATCGTTTCCAATAAAAAATCCGTTCTCTACAGACGGTTGAAGCGATATGATGTTCTCAGCATCGGAGGTGAAAAAACTCATGGCGCCCGTGTGTGCTGGGAAAGAAGATATTCATTATTACGTTCGTTTTGATGATCTGGTTAACGAACTACATGAGACCCACGTTGCTATAGGCCATGGTGGCCGAACACGGATGATTGTGAAACCGAATCGTTACTTATTTGAAATTATGTGAACCATGTCAGAAAAAGCAAAAGACATTTAAAAGGGGTGTTGTTGTGAAATCTATCATACACAGTGAAGTGATTTCACGGTGCCAAATTGACTTAATCGACATGCAGTCAAAGTCGAAGTTCATACTTGTATATCAAGATCGTTTGACAAAATATGTTATAGTCGTCGCACTAACTTCGAAAAGGGCTGATGAAGTAGCATATAACCTATTGGACATTTTTACCACCTTTGGTGCCCCAAGTATACTTCATTCTGGTAATGGCAGAGACTTTTGTAACCATGTTATTCAAAGTTTATGTGGGTTGTGGAGTGATATAAAGATAGCCCACGGGAAGCCGAGGCACAGTAGCTTCAGGGATCAGTCGAAAGAGCAAATCAAAATATCGAAAATATGTTATCAACTTGGATGGAAATAAATGTAACTTCAAAATAGTCTGAAGGGCTGAGGTTTGTGCAAGGAATGAAACATATGGCTTATTAAGAGGAGATCACATGTTCACCATTTGAAGCCATGTTTTTGGTTCCAATGAAAATAAACACTGCGACCTCAGTAGTTCCACGTGATTTAATAAACAATATAATCACTGAAGAAGACTTGGAAACAATGCGAAACACCATTTCCACTGACTCACAGGAAATTGAAAATGACGGCCAAGGCATTGATGTCAGTGAATCAAGTACTGGAACAGAGGGAACGGAGGCAGAAAGTGCGGCTGCAGCAGGTGAGGAAGCACCAGAGACACAGGATTTGACGACAGTTAACAACGAAATACCGGCACCAGCTGATGGTTGTGACGAGACGCTGACAACTTCCAACAGTGTTAATAAAGTGAAACGGATCCGAGAAGTTGCCAAAGAAGGTCTTCAAGTGCAAGCAAAGAGAACGAAAGCAGCCTCATGTAACAAAATTCCAAAACCTTCAGTTGAACAGAATGTGAGAGTTAAAGTACCGGATGTAGACAGGGCAAAAATTGATGCAAAATCTATAATAGCAGAGTGATAAATATCAACTTGGTACCAAAGACGGTAAACTAAAGTCATTGTACACTAGGAACCAATTTACATTATAAAAAGGAAAATTTTATCAACGTCGAAGAAGTAGCAAGAGGAGAAATTAGTCTACGGGAAGTGGTTGCCAAACAATCTTTTGTGGGAGAACAAAGATTCAAAAAGGGCAATTGCTTAAAAAAGGGTTAAACTAAAAAATGCTTGCGTAAATCGTCTTCTATATTATATAATTCAAAATGCCACAATAGTCAGCCTTGTTGCAACAAAAACTAACGTTTACAAGGTAGCATTTCTTACAACATTTTACACTAATATGGAATATTGCTCATTATCATCACATTGGAATGTAAGAATGTTTAAAATACATAAATTTCCAATAAATACAAACTATTTCAATAAATTGCTAAGCTGATTTTTTAAATGAATACAGTTTTGGCTCAAATGGCTCTGAGCACTATGGGACTTAACTTCTGAGGTCATCAGTCCCCTAGAACTTAGAACTACTTAAACCTAACTAACCTAAGGACATCACACACATCCATGCCTGAGGCAGGATTCGAACCTGCGACCGTAGCGGTCGCGCGGCTCCAGACTGTAGCGCCTAGAACCGCTCGGCCACTCAGGCCGGCAATACAGTTTTACCAGTTGGTGTGATTACATCCTAAGGTTTAGGAAAGTCTCTTGATAAAAATTCGAAATCAATGCACATAATAAAAAATTTCGGACTTCTACGGCCAATTAATTCTAGGATTTACCAATCATCTTACTTTTACAATAACATCTCTCTCATCTGATTCTTCTTGTACATTGCAGTGTTGATGGCTTATTTCTTTCATACCACATTAGGAGTAACACAATGAGGGACATATGTGGCAATGCGATCTGTGTTGAATGCAACGCGTAAGAGAAGACAAAACTTGACGTCATGTAGCTGCCGAACAAATGTAGAAAAATCTGTGAATATATTCACTACACACAGCTAAATGGCTGCAAAGGGCATCGAAGAATACACACACCGACTGAATTACGCCATGTGGTAATTTGTGGACACTATGTCGTTGTGCTACGTCCACTGATGCGCAAATCCGCTTCCACCCACCTGTTTCCTGTCTGCTCGAGTGCTCGTTGCCAGTGGAAGCGGCGCGGCCGAATGTGTTACTTCCCTGACGGAACAATTTTCGGTTTTATTCCCTGGAGAAAGTACTGACTACTGCTCGAAGCCTATCATTTAATCATTCTACTTTTGCTAACAAAGCAAACAGAAGCTAACCAGAAATAGCTGCACTTTGCAGGTTTCAATGACAACTGTATAAAGGTTCTACAATTCCAAATTCATCAAACAACGACTTCTGAACGAATGTGAGTGATGTTTCAACGTGTAGGAATTGTCAGCGAAAAACAAATCCGTGTGACGCGTGTAGCACTGAAGTTAAAAGGATCGTTGCGGGTGAATGCACTCTGTAGCAGGAATTTTCCTCTGGGAAACGAGGAGAATCAAGTCAAACCTGACATCCTCAAAGCTAAGAAGAGAGAAAACAGAGCAGCCTGCTTCGCTGTACGCCAGAACCAGTTTCAGACCATAATCAAGTGACAGTAATATTGTGCATTCAGTTTTCGGTATTGCATTGGTAGTCGGTAACAGTTACTATACTTATCTTTAATCTGAACTGATGGCTACAGTATCAAATAGAATATCTCGGTAAGTGATATTGCCATATTTACTGCTAATTCTAAAAATATGCTTGTCTCTGTTACTAGTTTTCTTCCGAAAGATTGTATTATTGAACTACGAGTATTTTGTACCATTTTTGGGCGGGAAAATATGGCGTTAAACAAACCTCCTCGAAACACAATCTCATTTCCTCTGAGCTTATTGTAAATGTTATGTCGTTTACAGTGCTTTATTGTAGATCTAACGAACAGATTATACACGTTCCTTACTCTAATTTATGTATTACAGACCTCGAGGATAATATAATATTGCTAGACAGAATTTGTATCGAAAGTAGCTCACTTGAGGTTAAAGTTGACTATTGTGTCCATGTTTCCATGCAAATAAATTTGTTTTTGGATAGGTTCCGTCTTGTGCAAATACAAATTTTCTTCATTTTCAACCAGACATGTTTTATTTAAGTTGCAGCAAATTTCGTGGTTCTTTCATTTGTCTTCTTTCAGATAACAGGAAAACTTACTTTTTAATGTTAGTACATGTAGAACTTCACTTTTCAAGTAGAGTACTCACAAACAGAAGGCAATATATACCTTGTTAACGCATGTTGTGGTTTCTGTAGCTTTCTGTATTCTTTAGTACAGTAGTTATTCTTTTACAGTTTATCATCTACAGCCCTAGATAACTTAATACAGAAAGCTTATTTATATCTGAAGTTGCACGTGGAATGCTAAACTGTAGTATTTTAGATTTTTCACCGTCTATGAAAGAATGTGTGTGTGTGTCTCTGTGTGTGTGTGTGTGTGTGTGTGTGTATGCTTGTGAATGTGTGAGTGTGTGTGTGTGTATGCTTGTGAATGTGTGAGTGTATGCGCGCGCGTGTGTGTGTGTGTGTGTGTGTGTGTGTGTGTGTGTGTGTGTGTGTGTGTGTGTGTGTGCAGTATGTTTGCAGTTATTTTTAAAGGTTTCCACATCGTCTTTACTATGAAATAGGATTTGTACTAGAGAGAGAGAGAGAGAGAAAGAGAGAGGGGGGGGGGAGGGAGAGAGAGTTAGAGAGAAAAGGGAAAGGGGAACATTTTTGTTTATGGGTTTGGGTTGTGTGGCAGTTCTTTGTAGTAGAGAACAGACAGCTGGTACAAAATGTCATACACATCAACATATCCACAACAGCCACACTCACATATTCGACATCACACCCATGTACACCAATATCTCCATCACAGACACCAGTAACATCATCAAACAGCACTTAGAACAACAGAAAAACGTTCCCAAACTCCACATAAAAGAAATATTATACTGTTTAAAATTAATCACAGAGCAAAAACTGTTAGTCATTTGACAAACACTCCCATTCACAACAAGACGGGTTCTCCATGAGATCCACAGTCAGTGAACTCCTAGATAACGTCTTCCTTAATCGCAGTAAGTATTCAGAATAGTATATTGTTACCTCTATTTAGATGACAAAGTATGAATTCGAGATTAAACATCCAAGTTGCATCCAGCAACTCCACATTGACACAAACACAGTCTATACAAAAATAAAATTTACCATAGGAACAGAAAAATGACGAAATTTCTTCTTCACAGTACACAGACACAACAACCAATATCAGTTTTGCACATACAGGAAAGCCAACACGACCAGCACAACCAACACAGGAACTCAAATCACCCTACAACACACAAACAAACCATCTCCCAACACATGCCGCACATAATGAATAAAACTCCACACGATGAAGAAAAGTACAAAAATGAGTTACAAGTAGCCAAACTAATACCTTATAATTTATATGACGCAAATGTCATATAGAACCTGAATCAAAAATTTAAAACAAAGAGAAAGGGACCTCTAGCACAAAAAATAGATCATCACCAACATACAAACATAGGCACATAGAACAATACACACAACCACTGAGAAAACACACACAAGTATACATACAAAAGGAACACCCGCAATAACAAAAAGATGGTACATTCTCACTTAAAACAAAAAAGTAGCTCATAGAGTAGGCAATATGCTCAGAAAACAAGGACTGAAAACAGCCTGCGGAACAGATAACTCAATACTGAGAAAACTAAAGACAACCAATACCAACACAGGCAAACACGGTCCATCTGGTATTTATTGGCTCACATGTGAAAACTGCAATTCCGAGTTTCAGCCACTGAGGTCAACTGGCTGTTGTACGCATCTGAAGATGGGCTAAGTATAGGCCGAAACCGGTCCTTTTAATAAAGTATCATCGAGATCTTCACTGTTTTTTCTGTGGTTTCATAAATCAATTTATATCGGACAGATAAGCAGAAATTCCAACATTTGGCCCAGAGGACACAGAAGAGCGCTACAGAGAAACAGCTGTCATTCTCCATTCACAGAACACCTTATGGTTATGGACGACATAAATTCTAAAATACAGTAACAGTCTCATACAGAACGTTATAATTGAAGAAAACTATCACATACAGAATGCCGCAGTTGAAGGAAAAGAAATGTTAAAGTAATACACAACTCTCTGCATTGAAATTCTGTTCTCTGCCCTCAAAGAACTGTCAGACGATCGAAACCCACCATCTGCCCACTCTCCCAACGACCCACTCACCCATGTCAAAGTCTACGTTCAAAACAAGATTCAAAACTCTCACCCACAATATACTGTACTGTTCAACTGTTCGCCATCTTGTTTCCGTATCTTGTAAACAGCGAGACAGTGCAACTTAGAATCGTGGTTTGACAATGGAGAAAACGTGGAACATCTAAATACAAGTAGACCTATAAACATATTGCACACACACACACACACACACACACACACACACACACACACACACATGAAATCTTGCACCTGGAGGAAAATAATGTAAACTACAGCAGTTTAACATTCCTGGCGTTATTTTCGATTTAAATGGGTTTTCTACCTTAAGTTCTCTACAGCTACAGATGCTAATCTGTAAAGGAATAACAGCTAAACTGCGAAGTACAGAAAGATGCAGAAGCCATAGCACGTGTGACAAAATATTCTTTTCTTTGTTTTCAATTTGTGAATATTCTATCTTCAAAACTTAAATTCTGTATGTACCGGCAGTAAAAAGCAATTTTTTCCTGTTATTTGAGAGTAAATAGAAGAACAGCTGAAGGTGTAATAGAAGGCAAACATTCCTGGGTAAGAAAGAAGAACAAGAACATTTGCGTTTACTCGAGGCGAAACCTACCCAAAAATAAGTTTATAGCGCACTGAATGCAGTTCCGGTGCACTTGCAATATTTATCCACAAATATACGCTACAGTAACAAACTCTCTCGTTTAGTTTGAAAGTGACTATAAGGAGTTAACTACCATTTATGTTTCTTTGGTAGCAGACAAAAATCACACCCAAGGCAAATTGCATAACATACAGGATATTGTAGCTACTTCTGAAAACGTGCCTCACAGGATTAAGGCAATGCTGGATAAGCTTGTATCTCTATCTTAACTTTACAGTAATTTAAGAACAATAAAGATAGTGAGGTTAGAGGTTACACAACTGATCCGCAGCAATACGTTTTCCTCATTAACAACAACCAAAAGCTTGTTTTGCTACAGGAATAAGGCACTTTGTTTATTATGTAATTAAATATTAGCAAGCTGGGGAAAGTAATACATCTTTTTAAGCTTGAGGGATTTGAAAGTTAAACGGCAGCTAAATAAGCGAAAAAAAGAATGAAATAAAACCTCAAAAATGTGTGATGCGAATGTAAAATCACTCGTTTCACATCATTACAATCTATCTTGCAAAATGATTCATGGAATATGTAACAGCCGGCCGCGGTGTTCTCGCGGTTAAGGCGCTCAGTCCGGAACCGCGCGACTGCTACGGTCGCAGGTTCGAATCCTGCCTCGGGCATGGATGTGTGTGATGTCCTTAGATTAGTTAGGTTTAAGTAGTTCTAAGTTCTAGGGGACTGATGACCACAGATGTTAAGTCCCATAGTGCTCAGAGCCATTTGAACCATTTTTGAATATGTAACTAACTAACTAACAATTTCATATCCATGGTCTTAAGAGAACTCATAATACTAAGATTCCGAAATATGTATCAGTTTTCACCCAAATTTCAATCTCCATGCCCCCAATAACGAGGGAGGAATCTACTTTGTTAAGTAAACTGAAAAAATAGGAAAAAAATATAGTACCTTAAGTTCCGCCAACTTCCTTCCCATTAGATACAAAAGTTTCTTATACTGAGCTACTGACCAATGGTAGGTATCTTCAATATTATCACACACGTACCAAGATAAACATCAGATATAGAATACGCTGACAATTTCTAACAGACTGCTGTAACGGAAAAGCACTAGCAGTGCATGTTTCCAACGTTGTCGCCAGATGCAGTCACCTTTGGAATTGCAACCATCCACATCGTATGTTTAACCTAGCTTGTTAGGACGTAGTCTTGATCTTAAGTAAGAAACCAAAAAACATTCCTGAACATGGATTTAAAAGCACAGCAATGAATGGAAAATCGATGATTCAGTGTGAGAAGCGGTTTCCTCCTAACCCTTTCGGTCACGAATTTTTTTTTCCTGAAAAAAAAAACATGGCTTTGCTATCCAATAATTCGAATTAAATTATGATTTTTCAGATGTATAAAATATTCCGTGGTGCCCCCCAAGGGGGGATACAACGCGCCCCGAATGAGGGCATTGTGTTCAAGTGGGTGCAGTATAAGTCGAAAACTCAAAAAATTTTATTTGATTTTATTTCATCAAAAGACGTAAATTACACAAAGATTACTTAATGATAAAAATGAAATGTGCGTATGGCATCGTTGGCCGGGACGCCCCATGTGGGGAAGTTTGGCCGCCAAGTGCAAGTCTTATTTCAGTCGACGCCGCATTGGGCGACTTGCGAGCCGGTGATCAGGATGAAATAATGAGGAGGATAACACAACACCCAGGCCCCGAGCGGAGAAAATTTCCAATCCGGCCGGGAATCGAACCCGGACCCACTTGCATGGGGGGCGAGCACGTTACCATCCAGCTAAGCATGTGGACTACTTTATTATTATATATATAAATTATAGTTTTACACTTGTGAAGATTGATAATGAAACAATTTTTTTGTATCCAGACATTCGTGAACGTTACATTTTACGCAATAAAATTTCGTTTTGCCTTTGCAACCCGGTTTCTTGCACCTATCAAATTACTTTTGGTCACTGACCACTGGAAGATGCTTGCGTTGTCCAAACTATCAGCTTCTGGACGAACTTCCGCACTTATTCGTTTTGAATTACTTGGAGATGTCACTGGCCTCTCGCTAGTTTGACACCCCTTTTTACCTGGCAGCTGGCTTATCTATTTTTGTCAGTACTTTGACCATACTTGCCCTAAAGTGAAGCAAATCAAGTGTCTTATTTTTAGGAAAACCTAATTCTGATTGGTTTTTCTTGTACTCAGTTCATGCATTTACACATGCAATATGAATTGCATGAACAAAAATAGCTGTCGAAACTCGTGTTCGGTTTCAAAAGCAGCTAACTGCATGTTATCTTTGGGTGCAAAGCCCGCTAAATGCTCAATAGCCGTGGCTGTCGCCCTGCCATGTCCGGAGGCAAAGCACGTGAAGAGACATCAGACTTTCAAATCTGGACATTCAAAGCTACCTTTCAGTCTGTTACGATTAGAGTGGGCATTTTTCTTATTCAGATTTAGGTTGGCTTCGCTGTAACAAGTAACATTCTCACTCCCAATGCATTTTTGTTTGGATGGGAAGAATGTTTCGTGATTATCTCAGTGTCGCCGGCCGCGGTGATCTCGCGGTTCTAGGCGCGCAGTCCGGAACCGTGCGACTGCTACGGTCGCAGGTTCGAATCCTGCCTCGGGCATGGAAGTCTGTGATGTCCTTAGGTTAGTTAGGTTTAAGTAGTTCGAAGTTCTAGGGGACTAATGACCACAGCAGTTGAGTCCCATAGTGCTCAGAGCCATTTGAACCATCTCAGTGTCACTTATCATGCAGTTAGCGGGCTTTGCGTCTAGGCAACTCAGCTTACAGTATACCATATTGCATAAAACGTCTAACATAACTTCCATCATTCTCCTCCTGTTCGAAATTATCTCCAGGATCATCGGATAGACAGCAAATTTCAGATGATGAATTAAGGAGCTCTGTAACTTCTTCTTCTGTAAGTGGCCTTCGTCTACCTTAGATTCGGGGCACTGTGAAATCACCGTAAGATGACTTGACTAAAAAGACAGCGAAATAATGTTCTAAATTTCTATGCTATTATAACCTTCCAATCACAATGTCCTCATTTGGAGACATGTATAAAGTTATAAATATGTCGCTTACCTTTCGTTCTGAAAGACACCTCCACGAATGTACCTTTCTACGCTCAAATAAATTTTTTAAACTAAACTTAGAAGATATTAACCGGCTGATGGAAGATATAGAGATTACTGGGAAGCGTCCATGTGATTGTGCACATTCAGTTTTGTTTTATGGTACCACAGATTGACAGGAGATGTCGACACTGTTCTCCGATAAACTCTCTGCTTGTGACAATTTGAGGACAACAGTCACAAATGGTAAAATTTAACTAATTTTAATATACTAAGCATTTATTTAGTATGTCCTTATACGAGGACGCCATGACCGAAACGACAAAGGCGAGACTCTGAGGTCATCAAGTTACATCGTCTGCTTCTCTGTGATCAGTGATCAGTGAAGTACATCTTCCTGAAATCAGCAGGCGCATGAGTTTGCAAACAAACTCGGCTATCTTAAAACACAGACTTTACTAACAGATACCTCGAGCATCAAGGTCATATGTATGTTTAGCTTCCGAACACGACTATTTCGTCGTCGTCTGTAACGTTTCTTATCAAGAGACGTGTCATCTGTTTTCTTGCAACACCACCAAATAAAAGAAAATGAAATTAGAACATTGCTTTCGCCAAACGGCGAGTGAAGGAAACACATTTGAAACATATTAGATTTGGAAGCTCGTACACCTTTATTTCAAAGTGCATCTCATCCTGCCAAGCCACCACTTTTTAGAGTTTATCAGTAAGTTCTAGAAACGTTAATGAAGCTGCCTATAGCACGATGTATAAAGCTAGAACATGACAAGGTGTTTTCAGTATCCTTCTACTTCCAGAATGGATTTTCACTCTACAGAAGAGTGTGTGCTGATTTCAAACTTCCTGGATGATTAAAACAGTGTGCCGGACGGCGTTCGAACGTGGAACCTCTACAGGCATGTGCTCTACAGTCTGAGCGGTCCTAACACAATTTACGACATGCCGCCTCCTCCCCCCCCCCCCCCCCCCCTCCCGCCACTTTACACCTTAACTTCCGGAAGTACATGATCTCCTACCTTCCAGACGCCACAGAAGTTCTCATGCATACTTTGTGGGACTAAACTCCTGGAAGACATGACATTGCGGAGACATGGCTTGGTCACAGGCTGGATGGGTTGTCTCCAGAATGAATTTTCACTCAGCTACGGAGCGTGCGCTCAACTGAAACTTCGGAGTAATTGTATCAACACCAACTTGGGTTGTTTGATGAAAATCTTTAACAGAATCGAGATGAAGCAGAGAAACAATGTAATTTACCATCGGACTATTCGTACAACTTCGCCATAGCGGTGGTGAATAAACATCGAATCAAATGTCGAATTATATCACATTATTCCCGACCAACTTCTCAGAATCTCAAAAGAAATAATATTATAGCTCCACTGAAAACTTCGTTGTGAGTGGAAAAAGCTGATGAAAGTCAACTGAATCTACAGATGACTAGCACAAAGTCGGATTCACATCACAATGTGTTCTGAATCAACTGGAAATGTGAACAAAGACCCAATATTCAGCATGTTAAATCTGCATGTAAAAGACACGTTAAAATGATACGAATTTACCTAACCTAACTACTATAATGGTTCCCAACATATGAAAGCTATTGTAATGCTTGTAGCTTTCTGCAGTCTGACAATTATGCCGATGTTTGCTGGTCAAAAGCGTTCATACTCACACAGGACACATGTCTGCAAAACAGTGTTCCAGGCAATGAACAAGGAACAAGTGTCCTGATCCGGAAAAGCATGGTGCAATAGAATCGAATTCTGCCACCTAGTGTTCTCAATGGCCAAAGCTCTTAGGTTGCGATAAAGTAGGCTCACACTTTTTCGTTTTGGCAAAGATATGACGCTCTCGTAGAAAGAGGAGACTCGTGACCGAAGGTCTGTGATGAATAAGTGACTTACGCCGAGCGTCAGGCATTCTACGATACATGAGAGGCGCCAGTTCTAAAATGACCATGTTTCAATGCAAGCACGAGAAATTATATGAAGTTTGAAAAGTAGGAGATGTACTGACGGAAGTGAATTTGTGAGGGCAGGTTGTGAGTCTTGATTAAGTTGGTCAGTCGGCAGAGAACATTTTCGCGAAAGACAAAGGTCCCAGATTCGAGTCCTGGTCTGGAACACAGTTTTAATCTGCCAAGAAGTTTCAAATTCTTCTTCTTGTTATAAAACATAAACTTCTTCTACCAAGCGCTTATAAGAATGCAAAGTGTTCTTTTAATCATTGGCAAAAGTCTTCTTAGGCACTTGTGGGTTTTATTGTTCTGAAGAAGGTGTAGCTATCTACGCCGAAACCCAGGTTAAGACTAGGTGCTTTTTTCGCAATCGAGGCGGGTTTCTAGTTTTTTGATGTATTAACCAACGATTGCTGACGCGCTGCGGTGTTGAAGGTTCTTAAATACGTAAAAGGACATTGGTAGGGGCAGCTTGATCACCCTATATATTGTAATGCTAGTGATTGGATATTTACAGGGGTGTACAAATAAGAGAGATACTGTCAGCTACTGGGGATGTCAGCTATGGAGGAAAACTCTATTCCCTTCATACCATTTGTAATAAACGCTTTGCATGGACTCAGTGTCGTAAGTCCCCAGCAGAAAAGATGAGACATGCTGCCTCCATAACCGTCCATAATTGCGAAATCGTTGCCAGTGCAGTATTTTGTGCACAAACTGACTCCTCAATTATATCTCATAAATGTTCTATGGGATTCATGTTGGGCGATCTGGGTGGCCAAGCAATTCGTTCGATTTCTTCAGAATATTCCTTAAACCAATAGCGAACAACTGTAGCCCGATGACAAGGTGCATTGACATCCATAAGAATTCCATCGCTGTTTGGGAACATGAAGTCCATGAATGGCTGCAAATGGTCTCCAAGTAGCTTGGGTCCATGGCATGCGCCACACTCGAATCGTACCTCCAGCTCTTACCAACTGAAATCGGGACTCGTCTGACCAGGCCATGGTTTTCGAGTCGTCTAGGGTCCAACCAATAAGGTCACGAGCCCAGGAGAGGCGCTGCAGGCGATGTAGTGTAGTTAACAAAGGCATTCACGTTGGTTGGTTTGCTGACATAGCCCATCGACGCTAAACTTTTCTATACTGTACTATCAGACACGTTCGTCTTAGTTCCACATTGATTTCTGCGGTTATTTAACGCAATGTTGCTTATCTGCTAGCACTGACAACTCAACGCAAACGCCACTGCTGTCGGTCGCTAAGTGAAGGCCTCTGACTACTGCGTTTCCTCTGTTGAGAGATAATGCCTGAAATTTGGTGTTCTCGGCACACGTTTGACATTTTAGACCTCAAAATGCTGAATTCCCTAATGATTTACGAAACGGAATGTCCCATGCGTCTAGCTACAACAACCGTTCCACTTTGAAATCTGTTAATTCTCGTCGTACAGTCGTAATCATATCGGACAGTTTTTCACACGAATCAGTTGAGTACAAATGACAGCTCCACCAATGCACTGCTCTTTTATACCTTGTGTACGCGACACTACCATCATCTGTATATGTGGATATCGCAATCTGAGGACTTCTGTCACCTCCGTGTATTATAATGTTATTGCCCGGAAATTTACTGGCTGCTTAAATGTGAGGAATGATGTCAGCTGCTGAAGATGTCCGTTATCGGAGGCAGTGTCAGCTAATCGGTTCATTTTCAATGTTCCCTCAGGAACTGGTTGAGCTGGACCTACATTCACTGAGGCAGCAATTCCAGTGAGGTTTGAAACCGATTGTTGTTGACAAGGCACTGCATTCACCTCTCATCACTTTCAGTTTTTACGAGCACTGTTTGTAAGTAGTTTTACATGTGAGCGAGTGGTACACCATTATCTGTAGACACGTTGGACAGTCTCCGTTGATATACCATCAATTTGGACAGTTCCATTAACGTTGCGGTTATTTGCACGATAGCTTTTTTCCGCCAGTCTGTCATGGCTCCAAGTACACCCAGTTTACTGTGCTGTTTTTATACAACCGACTGACTCATACCGACTGCTACACGGCTATGATTAATATCGTCAGTGGAGGTCACCTGACCGTCTGGTACCAGCTCTGCACCATCTAATCGCTCTAAAGAGACTAGTGTCCTCTTTTACAGGAGTGACTAATATTTATCTGGAGAGCTTAGCTATCATGTGGTGCCTCTTTGAACTAGAACAAGAGCTGTTAACTTGGAGACATTACACTAGTCTAGAGTTCCGTACATCTGAAAAGACATCAGACGCCTCACTGATTTAGTATCCAAAATAATGCAAGCGTCAGCTCATTGTTGGTACATATTTTCTATTTTCGGTGGCGACTGCATACCTTTCGTCTGAGACCTTAGTGACCAAGTTATTACGTAGTACTTATACATGGCACAGTCACATTAATGTGCCTACTGCCTATGTTCGACATCAACGTATAACAACCACTCACAGGGGGTAAGTGACAGTGTCAGCAGTGGTGAGTATATGAAGGATTTGGGGGAGAGGAAGGGGGGAGGAAGGCAGAAAACAGCGCAGTCGTTGTCGTAATGCGGGAAAGGAGCGACACGATCATTGGCTTTCAGGCCAAGGATGGAAGCAAACGACTAACTCTGTAAACTGTTCACATGCCACCGTGGTTAAACTATACGGTACATGGCAGAATGGCGCTATACAAATCCGCCATCGAGCCAACTGTGGTGCACCACCGGCCGCAGATGACACTCGTGAATGACAGCTGCGGAGATGTGCACGGACGAAAAGACGTACAACTGTTGAGGAAGACACCACCCACATGAACTAAGATGCTACCAACAATGCGTCCTCGATGATAGTTGGGCGAACGTCGGTAGGTAAGGGCCTCCACAGCAGGCACCTGGTTCGTGCTCCTATGCTGACTGCAGTTCATAAACGACGAAGGCTGGGATCTGTACGCTAACACCACAACAGTACATCCACTGAATGGTGAGAGGTGGTCTTTTAAGATGAATCACGTTTTATGCTACATCAAACAGATGGCCGTTGGCATGTATGGGGTGAAACACCTGAAAACACCCTGCAACAATCATGAAAAGGGTCGACGCAGGAGGAAGGAGCTGTATAAACGAAAAAAAGGGAAACACAAACAGTACATATGTACAAAGTCTAAACCACTACTTAACTTAATGGTGTAACCTCCACCTCACACCGGCCAATGTTCGATGGGCCATGCACCGCCATAAACTGCAGCTACAAGTGGCCGCTCACTTTCACGCCCGATCCGCTACCTATGCACATGCGCAAGACAAGGGAAGTTACCTGAATGCGCATGTGCATACGAATACGTGAAAGTTTATACATGGGTCCTGGCTAAATAGCACTTATATTCCCAACCGTGGATCAACATATATCAAAAAATAGAATGTATAGAACAAGTGACGAACTAAATAGGAGATGAAGCCTAAAAATAACCGCACACGGTTGCTTATGCTAGGAAAGAAACATATATGAAGCTACCTACGACAACAGGAAGAACTCTTGAAAACCATTCCTAAAGCCAATAGCTAGCCTGGGGGAGGGGGGTGGGGCTGCGGTGACGTAATCTAAAGACGTCGTGGTAATAAAGATATAGGGATAAAACGTGAGGTGTTCAACGGCCTAAAATCACCTTCATCGTAAAAGGAAATGAGGAAAAAAGAAAAAAGATGAACAGCTTGACCAACCACGCTCGCCAACCAGCGCACGCATGTGAAAATCCCCAGATCATCAGATTTACAAGTATGAAGAGCAAATTAAAGGAGGGAAACCTTCAAAAAATCTTCTGTTTCTTAGTAGGAGTTGGTCGTTAAGGATATTGTCTTTATCATGTTGCAGATGCTTAAAGATCTGCATTTCTTCCAAAACATCCAGTTTTAAGCCCTTAACCTCGGCATGAAGTAACTCGATATTAACTGGAGGGCTCGGCGCATGAGCCGTTTGCACAAGGTGTTCCGCATCAGTAGAGCCCTTAGTACCGTCACCGCTTCTGGTAGGAATATGCTCTTTATACCTGAGACCCAGAGCTCGTTCCGTTTGCCCGATGTAAAATTTTGGACAATCCCCGCATGTAATTTTATATACTTCTGATTGAGAAAGTTTATCGCTCTTATTGTGCTAGGAGTGGATTACATTCCTATGTAAAATATCATTAGTAGAATAGGCGACTCTGAAATTATGGGCTCTGAGTAAACGCCCCAATTTGTAACTTATGTTGACTATGTAAGGGATAGATATCGTTGCCACTTGTTTGTCATCTAACGCTTCCCCTAGGGTGGAAGACGTAATATTATTTTTATTTATTTTCTTGTTATACATCTGTCTTACCAACTGTGGCCTATAGCCATTATTTATAGCAATATTCTCAAGTGTGACCAGTTCAGTTTCTACCGCATCTGGTGCAAGAGGGATAGCTCTAACTCTGTGAATATTAGAATGAAAAAAGTCCATCTTATGAGCGAACGAATGGGCCGAGTCTGCACGTATAATATTGTCGGAAAACGTATTTTTCCGAAAAATATCAAATTTAATGCGGTTGTCAACCACAGTTGAAGTGAGGTCCAAAAATTTAATGACCTAGTATCGGATTCTCGCTCAATTGTAAAACTGATATTATGGTGAAGCTCATTAAAAATCAAAAAAATATGGTCTACATCACTTTGAGAACCATCAATGAGTAATAGAATGTCGTCAACATATCTTTTGTAAAATTTTATTCTCCTAAGAATCTCTCTGTCACTGGCAAAAAAAAATCAGACTCTAAGTAGCTCATAAAAATTTCTGATAAAATCCCAGCTACGGGGGCTCCCCATAGCCAAACCTGCTGGTTGTAAGTAAAATCTCCCATTAAATGTAAAGTTGTTGTGTTTTAAAACGATCCGTAGCAGCATCATCAACTCATTGACCTCTTTATCCAAAAGTTTTTTATGGTGACGTAAATTGCACTCTAGTATTTGCAGTGTGTGGTCGACCGGTACATTAGTATATAAACTGCTTACGTCAAACGATACTAGTTTAGAATCTTCAGAACAAGATACCTCGCGTAAAATGGTAGCTAAATGAATGGAATTTTTAACGGAATAATTTTTACTAAAAACGAAATGTTCTTTAATCTTAGTACGCAAATATTTCGCCAGCTTATGATAGGCGCTTCCCTCACTGTCAACGATAGGGCGAATTGGGTGATTTAACTTATGAACTTTAAACTGACTTCTCAATTTAGGGGGCTTGGGATTCATGTTTATCAGCCTCTTCTTTCGGAACTCTCCTATCAAATTTTTTGTATTTTGGATCCCAGCTCTAATTTCTTTTTGGAGAGTAATAGTGGGGTCTTTGTTAAGCATAACTATCCCGTTGTCATTGAAAAAAGCTTCGGTCTTGTCTATGTATTCTTGCTTTGTAGATATAACTACGGAGTTCCTCTTCTCGGCTTTAGTGACAATAGCATCATTTTGTATTAGTTTGCGGTTAATACTCTTTAAAACCTTATTTGTGTTAACCTCTTTATGTGCACTGTGTGAGACATTACTCATAATTTTGTAGGCCTCATACGCCAAAAGGGGTTTGTTTCTCGTTAGGCATTTTGGCATAATCTAGACCGATTTTCAAGCCAACTATTGTTCAACTTTAGAACTTTCGGATTTGAGGTGCTAGGCTCGAAATTAAATTTTAATCCATTAGCGAGGAGAGACTCCTCTTGGGGCGAAAATACAATTTCTGTCTTATTAATGACCCGGTCAAAGAATTTTTTAGGTTCAGCTGTAAAACTAGTGTGAGTCATTTTGTTAGCACGTTCCTGCTTCTCAAATAAGTTAGCAATTTTTTTGTCACGTCTGTTGGCAATCTCTTTTATTTGTAGAGCCAACCACTCATTTGCCCTAAACCAAAACGCACCTATTTGAAAGTTAAAGTGAAAAGAATAAAACTTCGAAATTTCTAAGAACATCATATATGCTCTTTCATTCAAAATATCTTTCTTGGCAAATAAATCGGAGATTCTAGCATTAAATACCTGGTAACGCAGCTTCTTTCTAAGGACTGGCATTTTACGGCAGGATTTACCTATGAAATCATCAATAAAACTTGGGGAGAGGTTTAGCACCCTACACTGTTTAATAAAGTCAATAGCCATGCTTGCCTTAGCTCTTTTCAGAATAACATCTAAGTATCTACTTCTTGCATCTGACACCTCGGCTGGTACGAATTTATGAGCCTTCAACATTGCAGCGAGTCAGCAATCGTTGGTTAATATATTAAAAAACTAGAAACCCGCCTCGATTGCGAAAAAAGCACCTAGTGTTAACCTAGGTTTCGGCGTAGATAACTACACCTTCTTCAGAACAATAAAACCCACAAGTGCCTAAGAAGGCCTTTGTCAATGATTAAAAAAACACCATGGCTATACATTTATTACACTCATTTTTGGCTCCTGATTAAATGCTAAGATCTACCTCTATCACAGGACGCATCCTCACTTTTGGACTCTCTGTTAAGGTAACCAAATACCTCGCCACATACGAAGTCCCTTAAAGTAAAGCACATAGAGGTTATAGATGTCAGGTTCATACATCGTATTAATTTTAAATTCGGTAATACATGGGATTTTATGATGGTCGTCTCTTGTGAGAGATTCAAATATCATTAAAATATATCGCTGCAACCCAAAAAATGCCAAGTCAAGAATCATATACATGGTGCGCTAGCAATCGCCTCCTCCCAGAAGGCAGCATGTCACTGTATTAATTTGGTGCCCTAATTAATTAAATTGATCATGAGAGTCGCTTTGCATGGCGAGTAATTTTTCTTTTTCAGTAGTCGGATTACACTGACCAGGTAGATAAAATGGGAATACCTGAAGGGAAGATGATGTTCTTTTCGAGGAACACTATCGAGAACCGTTATTTAAAGATGACCACAGAAGGATTCTACCTAAGGCAACATACGTTTCGCATACGTACTGCTCTATTAAAAACGCGATCACGTGGGCTATGTTACCGTTACCCTGCATAAAAAGAGGTACTGGTTCTATAGACACACACAAGAGTCGCTGACAGCGTTTCGCCGTCTGGTAGAAATGCAGTCTGCGATATGGAATCAAGTCTCTCCATTCAAAAACATATTTGAGTTGGATCCTATGGAGATGTATTTTAATGATTGCAGCCCCTGGGGAATCATTTTCATGCCACTCTCATTTCTCGAAACGAGTCACCTTTGTCGAACTTATCTGAAGGAAAACTTCAACGTGGCTTCAGACAGTCCCTCTACATCTTGTAACTGTTCCTCAATTCTGCCCTTCTCATGCTGCATCTCCGTCCATGTGATCGTCCCAGTTAAAGTCGGAACTGAGCAGAAGTGGGAGAGGGCTATATCTACCACCTTCTGCATCCCGTTGAGAAACAGATTGGGTGAGTTAATGTGACAGGACCGTCTTTTTTGACGACTCAGTGGAAATGGGATCATGTTGTCGTATCTCCGCCAACTGTGTATGATGTGTAAGGCCAGCGCCAAGCGAAGCTTTCTCCTGCAACACAAGGTAGTAGAAAAGACAGTACGAAAAGTAATGGTGGTGTTTCTTATCAGGAAAATTAGGAAGACTCTACATCATAAAGGGACTGAAGAAGGATGAGGATTTTGCTACTGCATTGGGATGCGTCTCCAAGCTACGTAAGGTACCACAGTCCGAAGAAGATCTGCATGCCTCAGTGTGCATTCACGTTTATCACCCAGATATTCTCTCTATCATCGTTATTTTATACCATCAAACAGAGATAAACAATGAACTATAAAAGCTCCACTAACGACTTCCTATAGAGAACTCGATAAGATATCTCTTCAGGCATATCGAAAACAAATACCATCTAGATGCTGGCATCCATTATATGTGGCGACCCTATTAAATATGCAGGTATTGGTTCATTGGAGCAGGTGGCCAGTGATTGAATTCGCTTCCACAGACCAGTGTAAAGCTTCGTCGCCTGTACTGTAGGAAGACCATATCCCACAGACTATCAGTCACAAAAGTGGGTCCCTGTGTTGTTGTTTGATACATTTGCTTCTGCTGTATCACATCCAAGCAATGTGTGACTATAGCTACATACAGCACCATCATTTTGTTTTCCCATCAAGACTTCGTGCTCTGTGTCAGGTGATAAGCCAACATTAACCCATTTCCATCCATTGGCTCTCGCAGAAAACTGGACATTGCAAGGTGTAAATTATACTGCTGCTGCTTCCACAGTACACTGGATGATTGAAATCGAAGACAGACGGTGAAGTTTCTGATCAACAAAAATAAATAAATAAAAGTGAAAGACATCGGAACATATGGAAAATGGTTGGGCTCGGTGTCTTTATGAGTCGTTTCGAAACAGCTGTCTGAGGGTGATGGTGACCTCTACATTTAAAACTATCTTTCACAGACTAGGTGTCCGATTCCAATTGATTCCTCACACTGCAGTCATGTACAAGATCGTTGTTTCGGTGCGGGACATCCCCAGATGCTGTTGCTCCCACTAACATTCTCTCTCCATCTCAAACAAGTGATATCAGTCAATCATTATTTGCTAATCAACAGCATATGGATGGATGGGATGGAAAAGATCCGTCGATATACTATAATAACTACCTCAGTTTATAGTGCGATCATTTTTAGCAATTTTACAAGTTTTTTCCGTAATTTCAACACCAGTCAGTGGCACAGCAGCATGTTTCCCGATTCGTGTAACATAGGTAAACTACCCGTCCACTACTGAGCAGTTCCCAGTACCTGGCGTGCCTCTGTTTTGTACACCACAGTAAATTTCTTGGCAACAACGTTGTGATATATTACAGATGGATTAAAAGGAATATCTCAGCCTAGTAGCTGACATTCCCAATAATTGATATCATCTCTCTGATGTGTACACCTCTGAAAATCCTAGCAAGAAGTTTATAATGTATTATAGAGGGAATGAAAGGTCTATACTTTTCCCCGGCTGCTGAAATCATCTCTCTCATTTATGCACCACAATAAATTTCCAGGAAGCTGCATTACAATATATTACAGAGACTGAAAGAAATACAGTTTTCCCCAAGTTTACGCTGTGTTCTGAACTGTAAGATGATGTTAATATCCTAGCATTGGGTCAACACAATGTCTGACTGATTTTGATATCAGATGTGTTCTTGACGTGAGAATAATATTGTCTGCTTTGTTCATTACCGTTGAAAAACGCGCTTTAGGCTGTACATTGAGGTAGCAGAAGTCATGCGATGCCTGCTAATATCGTGTTGGGTCTCCTTTTACCCGGCGTAGTGCAGCACCTCGACGTGGCGTGGACGCAGCAAGTCGCTGGAAGTTCCCTACAGAAACACTGATGAGCCAAATCAATAGGACAGCCTGCCTAATAGCTTGTTTGGCAGTCTTCTACGTGTCATGGATCCGACAGTTTGTTGATCATTTTGTGGAAGTACGTAACGTTAGATGTCTACGCACAGGTCGTGTAATTCGCTTAAATAAGGAGCCGCTAATTCGCGTATGCGGTAATGGTGCCCGATAGCGACTCAGAAAGGTTCCGTAGGATTTACATTCGGTGAATTCGGTCGCCGAGACATCAACGTGAGTTCGCGATAATGCTCCTCAAGCCACTGCAGCACGGTTTTAGCTCTAAGACACGGACAATTACACTGCTGAAAGATGACATCGCCGTCGGTGAAGACATCAAGCATGAAGGGTGCATATCGTTTGAAACTGCCCAGAGTGTCTTCGAGTACTACCACAGGTCCAATGCAAGCGCAGAATGTTTCCCGTAGCATAATACTGCTCCCACCAGACTGCGTACGTGGCGTGGTGCACGTTTCGAGCAGCCGTTCACCTCGATGACGGTGTTTGTGGAGACGACCAGCTACCTAATGAGCAAACATGTGATTTCCCTATGGAATCCCGATGGTCCCGTGCCCATTACAATTGTAGTTGTCAATGTCGGTGGGTCAACATGTGAACAGGTAGGGGTTGTCTGCTGCCGAGCTCCTTTTGCAACGATGTACGTTGAACGGTAAGCTCCGAAACACTTGTGCGTGCACCAGAATTGTGCTCTTTCAGCAGAGATGCCACAGATCACCATATATCCTACTTTACAGCGCAGATAAGCCTCCAAACCCCATTTTCTGTGAAAAGTCGTGAACGTCCACCCATTTAACTTCTAGTTGTGGTTTCATTATCCTCCTACCTCTTTCCGTAGATGCTCAAGACAGCAGCACGTGAACATTCGACAACCTTTGTCGTTTACGGGATACTCGTTTACAAGCTCCGCGTAGTAATAATATTCCCTCCGTCAAAGTTGCTTATCTCAATTTATTTCCCCATTTGCAGTACTTATCTTCGCTGAGGTGATCCCATCGTCTGCATCTTCTCCGTTTACACACTTTTGTTACTGCCTCACGTACCCGCAACACTACTAGGCAGCATCCAACGTCGCCCTTGGGCAGTAGTGATAATGTTTTGCTTCATGTCTGTGTAGCCGTTCATAATTGCAAAATAGTTGCCGGTGCAGGATGATGTGAGCGATCTGACATCTCGATAATATCAGATAAATTTTCGGCTTGATTCATATCGTGTCATCTGGATGGCCAAATCAATTGCTCGGGTTGTCAACAATGTTCTTCAACCCAATCGCGGACAATTGTAGCCTGGTGGCATGCCGCATCGTCACCCATAAAAGTTCCATCGGAACATGAACTCCATGAATGGCTACAAATGGTCTCCAAGCAGCTGAACGTAACAATTTCCAGTCAATGATAGGTTCAGTGGGACCAGAGGACTAAGTCCATTCTAGGTAAACATAGCTCACTTCATTATGGAGCCACCACCAAGTTGCAGACTGCTATGATGACACCTTGGGTCCATGGCTTCGTGGGGTCTACGCTACACTCGAACCCTACCATCAACTCTTACCAACTTAGATCGTGTGCCCTTGCTGACTGCACGATACAAAGCTTTACGCCTCGTTTGGGCTCGTCAACACACCGACATTGGACTGTTGATGATTGGAAACAAGTTGCCTGGTCGGACTAGTCTCGTTTCAAATTGTATCGAGTGGATGGACGTGTAGAGGTGTGGAGACAACCTCATGAATCCATGGATACGGTATGTCAACAGGGGACTATTGAAGCAGGTGGAGGCTCTGTAATGGTGTGGGGTGTGTGCAGCTGCAGCGATATAGGACCTCTGATACGTCTAGATACTGGAGTGATATGGGACCCCTGATACGTCTAGATACGACTGTGACAGGTGACACGTATATAAGCATCCTGACTGATCACCTGCATCCACCGAGCGAGGTGGCGCAGTGTTTAGCACACTGGACTCGCATTCGGGAGGACGACGGTTCAATCCCCCTCCGGCCATCCTGATTGAGGTTTCCCGTGATTTCCCTAAATCGCTCCATTCAAATGCTGGGATGGTTCCTTTGAAAGGGCATGGCCAACGTCCTTCCCCGTCCTTCCCTAATTCGACGAGACCGACGACCTCGCTGTCTGGTCTCCTCCCCCACAACAAACCAACCAACCCAACCTGCATCTATTCATATCCATTTATACATTCCGATGGACTTGGGCAATTCCAGCAGACAATGCGTCACCCAACACATCCAGAGTGGCTTCAGGGACACTCTTGTGAGTTTAAACACTTCCGCTGGCCACCAAACTCCCCAGACATGAAAACTATTAAGCATATCTGGGGTGCATTGCAACGTGTTGTTCAGAAGGGATCTCCACCTTCTCGTACTCTTATGAATTTGTTCTGGCGTAACCACAAGCGCCAGAACGAAGATGGAGAACGCAAGAGAAGAGGAAGCGGTGAAACGACGTCGGCCAATGGTGCGCTGATTAAGACCGCAACGCAACAGGAGCGACCTCTACAAGAGGAGAGTATAAGCGCCGCTCCTGCCAGCCTCGGGCGCTCATTATTCGAACAGTATTCGCAGAGTATCAGCGGGGCCTAGCAGAGTGCTACAAGAACAGTTATTAGTGATCCATACCCATTGATTGTCTGGACTTTGCCTATAGCGAAGAACATTAATGTTTGCATGTCGCCCATCGTTTGCGGTACTTGATGTAAGTACAGGTTAAGTATTGTCAATCTTCTTTATTTTAATAAAAACTATGAAAGTGATTTGCTTGAATTGTTGTATAGCTTTCCGAGAACGCAGCAGCCTTTAGGCCTCCTATACGATACGAGTGGGCAGTACCCCACAGGATTTGTGGACAGCCCTACAGGATTAATGGTGTCAATTCCCTCCAGCACTACTTCAAACGTTAGTCGAGTCTATGCCACGTCGTGTTGCGGCTCTTGTGCGTGCCCAACACGATACTAGGCAGGTGTACCAGTTCCTTATAGAAGTTGTCCAAAAATTTGTGAAAATTTGTCTTTCAGCGTGTCGCTCGAAGGAAGAAGTGGGTATCCTTAGGTGGCGGCTATTTCAGAAACCGTGGCGCTTATGTTCGACAAAGTCCGACAGCTAGACTATCGCAGAGCTAAATGTAATGGCATTTTAAGACCAGAGCGAATATTACGTGGGCGGGCCCACATGTTGCTAAGTTTCCCTGTAAAGCCCTTAGAGCCGCGCGGGATTAGCCGAGCGGTCTTAGGCGTTGCAGTCATGGACTGTGCGGCTGGTCCCGGCGGAGGTTCGAGTCCTCCCAAGGGCATGGGTGTGTGTGTGTTTGTCCTTAGGATAATTTAGGTTAAGTAGTGTGTAAGACTATGGACTGATGACCTTAGCAGTTAAGTCCCGTAAGATTTCACACACATTTGAAGAAAGCCCTTAGACATTCTCCATACAGTTCTGATCTCTTTCTATGCGATTTAAATGTTTTTAGAGCCCTGAAGAAAGACATTCGTGGCCGTCGATTTTCTTCTGATGAAGAGGTGCAAGCCTGAGTAAAATCATGGTTCCGAAGGCAACCGCAAACTTTTTCCGTGATGGCATTCACCGTATTGTCTCACAGTGGGATAAATATATTAAGAGTTATGGCGATTACTTTTGAAATAATAACCAGTTTGCTTACTTTTTTACAACTGTCTTGTTCTCAGTTTACTACTTTTTTTCGTACTAATGTACAGCTTCTGATAACTAGGCTGTGCGCTAATGTCCTATGCTGAATACTAAACCCTTTCACAATAGCTCATGGAGATATCAGGGAGCCATGAGACAAAACAGTGTAATCCGCCCGTCGGGTAGGGATGTTAAGCTCTGCTGTTACCTTCACGCTAGTCGAGAAGAGAAGGCCACGTGATGGCTCCAGGAGTCACCCCCTCTACTCCTTTCGTGAATAAACAATTGGAGCAGGGAGTTAATGAAGCTGTAGCGGCCGTCATTGTGTTCAAGCCCTTATTCAGAGTGAGTAACTTTATTTTAGCCAGGTAATTTGAATTAAATTTTCTGAAAAAGGGGCTCACCATTTGTATATATTTCTGGAAGCCAGTCTGCCCACATTGCAATAAAGTGAACTACAAGATAATGAGGGAATATTAATGGACATATCCGATGCTATCTTAGGACAGTGAATAATTCTATTTAGCATCAATTACATGTTTCGTTTTTGTTACGTCTGTTGTTATTCTGAAATCTCAGCTTCACTTTTTATTGTTGTTGAGGAGACCTTCGTGACAGATGCATTTTTGAGAGTTTTGTGGTCTTCATTTCGTCTCAACAATAAATATTTCCTTATGAATATATTTCAATATTGTGAGAGCAGTCGTTGCGTAACATCAAGCTCAAAGAGTTGCAAGTTAAGGCTCGGGGAACACATTCAGGAGGAATACTATTGAAATTCTCCTTCAACCATCGAGATTTAAAACTTCTGGGGTTTCCTTAAATCGCTTCATGCCAATATTGGGATGGTTCCTTTGAATTGGCCACAGCCGATTTCCGATGCACTAGCTGTCAAAGGAGCTAGTTCTCTGTCCTCCAACATTTGTATAGCGTATGTAGTACCTCCTCTGCAACAATAATTAACAGTTCCGTATCGTTATTTGTGTGATTTTATTTTGCTATAGCGCCACTCTGCTGTACTATTAATTCCGCTAATATTGGGCGTTTTGTTGATGAGCATACTGACGTTGCCTTTTAGCCACGAAAATTTTTAACAGGTGTACTAAACGAGATCACATTTCGCCTCTGTGAATAATATAATACCGGCAGCCTTTTTTTTTGTCCTAACCAAAGATTAGGAATGGAATCAACTGAGATGATATTAATGGGAAAAAGCCATAGTGAAGGATGTTAAAGGAAGTCATTTTTCTGCACAGATTGTTCGTTTATTTTGGAATAATCACTTTATTTTATTATTTAACAATTTACTAATTTTGTCCCCTTGGAAGCTACATCATAATAAAAATTGTTATGCTTGAAACATGTTATATTCCATACATATTAGCGCTGGAGGGGAGAATATGTGATGTCTGTAATATGAGTTTCGCACATCCATAGTAGGTACGGACACAACTTGTATATAAATAAATACCACGCATGTGATGTTCGTATTTAAAATGGTAAAATTACTTCCTTTAAGAAATTTACAGCGGATGTGAACCCATATGCAAAAGAGAATATTGAAGCTATTGTGAGTTTCCACTGATTCATTTAAGCCACTATAAACCCTGACCAAGACTGTCGATGTACAAAATGAAACTTGTGTATTATTGCATATGGACTTCACATTTTGATATTCTTGTATATACAAGTTGTACCAGTACGTACTATGGTTCTGTGAAATTCCTACTTGTGATGCCATCACATGTTGCTTTTTCCCTAGACCGACGTGTGGAATATAGCATGCTGTAAGCTTAATCATTTTTATTGTGACGTAGCTTGACAATTCACAAGGGGCCAAAATTAGCTAATTGCAAATTGTTTCAAAATTAAAGTGCAGCCTACGCAGGAAAAGATTTTCTTTAAAAAAATTACCGCGGTTGTGGACCCGTACTTAAAAAAGACTGTTTAATCAATTGTGAGTCTATTGATTTATTTTAGTAACTTAAAATCGTAACCAAGGTGACGTACAGAAAATCGAAATTATATAATACAGATTATCGGCTTTTTGGATTTTTAATATCTCGAATTGCCGAGTTCATATTGCTGTAATTACTCCTTAAAAAAAGGAAGACTAGAGTTTAATGACCCTCGATGACGGTATCATTAGAGACGGAACAGATTTTTGGCTGGGGACAAGGACGATGGGAGGGGCCCGGTTGTTTCATCTTCTAAGAAAAAAAAGTGTCCATCCTTTACTTATTTTCCTCGCATTCGATCCGTTGCTTTTCCATTTACGAAAATGGAATATAGGAAAGAGTATAATTTAACGTTCTGCCAACTGTAGGGCCATGGACGACGGAAAAAAAATTGGAAATTTGTGGTAAGATCATATGGCACCAAACTGCTGAGGTCACCGGTCCCTAAGCTTACGCACTGATTAATCTAACTAAAACTAACTTAGGCTAAGGACAAAACACACACACACCCCCATGCCCGAGGAAGGACTAGAACTTCCGACGGAGGGAGCCGCACTTCTGACGGAGGGAGCCGCGCGGACCATGACAAGGCGCCTGATACCACGTGTCTACCCCGCGATGCATGCAGGACGAAGTACTAGCTCGAACTGGACTAGAATGGGCAGGTAAAAGGCCGTCCCGTTTCGAAGAAGCCATCTCAGCATTTCATTATGGACACCACAATAAACGAAAGTGTGCAAAGCTGCACGTAACAAGTTCCTCCAGGGGGTTGGGGCGGGGGGGGGGGGGGGGGGGGGAATCACGGAAAACCTAAATCAGGATGGCCGGACGAGGGATTGAACCGTCGTCCTCCCGAATGCGAGTCCAGTGTCTAACAGTTCCTCCAGGATATGAGGCCAATATCTTAACTACTAGCATCCTGTGGCTGAAGCTAACTTTTGTCCGCGTCTGCCTTCAAATATATAATTATGGAATTATGCTTCCGGCCAGATCAGAACTACAGTTCTTAACCACATCGTTCTTGGATTCAGGCTGTTCACAGTTATTGCTGTTTTTGTGATTTACTTTACATAATGTAATCAGTGTAGATAGTGTCGGTTGGCGTTGGAGAACTTTCGAAGCGGAATTGGAGAGAGGGCTGGTATTAATGTACAAGGTGTCCTAGAAGTCCCGTACCCCTTTTGACTTTGTACAGTTAGGTACATAATGTCGTGTCTAGGAATCCTGCATACTCGGCTCGCTAGACAAACAATCAAGCAACTCGTATTAATGAGTTTTATTACAAACAAGGCAACACAATTACTTAACTTGAATAGATATGCTGCAAGCAAAGTGCGGCATACAAAATAATCAGTCTCCTTCAGAACAGACGAAGTCAGTGCTACGTAGAAATAGCTGATGATAGAGGCTACGATGCATCTGCTAACGAAGTGGCTAACGTTGAAGCTGCTATCTGAATGGGCTGCGACCAGTCGGGCGCGGCGCTTATGTCCTCTTCCCCTAGCGACCGCTGCTGTCGCGTTGGCGTCCTGGAGGGAGGTCGGTCAGCGTGCGATTGCCTGACCTATTCTCACAGCCGTCTCTTCTTTGTCGTTCCCGACCGGCGTGCCGGCTCTGACTTTACACCATAATACACAATACGCTGAAGAGCCTAAGAAACTAATACACTTGCCTAATATCATGCAGGACCACCGCGAGCACGCAGAAGTGGGACCGATGACCGTAGCAGTCTGTTCCCTTCAATCCCACCAACCAACCAACCACGCGGAAGTGCCGCATCGCGACATCGCATGGACGCGACAAATGTCTGAAGTAGTGCTGGAGTGAATTGACACCATTAATCCTGCAGGGCTGTCCACAGATCCGTAAGAGTACGACGGGGTGGAGATCTCTTCTGATCAGCACGTTGCAAGGCATCCCAGATATGCTCAATAGCGTTCATGTCTCGGGAGTGTGGTGGCCAGCGGAAGTGTTTAAACTCAGAAGAGTATTCCTGGAGCCATTCTATAGCAATTCTGAACGTCTGGGGCGCCGCATTGTCCTGCTAGAATTGCCTAAGGTCGTCGGAATGCACAAACGATATGATCGTATGCAGGTGATCAGACAGGATGCTTACGTACGTGTCACCTGTCAGAGTCTTATCCAGATGTATCAGGGATCCCATATCACTCCAACTGCACACGCCCCACACCATTACGTCCATCCGCCAGATACAATTTGAAACGAGACTCGTCCGATCAGGCAACATTTTTCCAGTTATCAACAGTGCAATATGAAACTTCCTGGCAGATTAAAACTGTGTGCCCGACCGAGACTCGAACTCGGGACCCGTCGGTGTTGACGGGCCCAGGCTTGCAGAAGGGTTGCACTTCTGTCACGTTGAACGACAATCTTCAGTCGTCGTTGGACCCGTTCTTGCAGGCTCTTTTTCCGATCGTAGCGATGTCGGAGATTTGATATTCACGGTATATTCGTGAAAATATGCCGCACTTCATCGCTACCTCGGAGATACTATGTTCCATCGCTCGTGCGCCGATTATAACACCACGTTCAGACTCTCTTATATCTTGATAACCTGCGATTGTAACGGCAGTAACAGATCTAACAACTGCGCCAGACACGTGTTGTCTTATATAGGCTTTGCCGACCGCAGCACCGTATCCTGCCTGTTTACATATCTCTATATTTGAATACGCATGCTCGGGTTCGATTCCCGACTGGGTCGGAGATTTTCTACGGTCAGGGACTGGGTGTAGTGTTGTCTTCATCATTATTTCATCCCCAACCGGCTCGCAGGTCGCCCAATGTGGCTTCGAATGTAATAAGACCTGCACCAAGGCGGCCGGACCTGCCTGGCAAGGGGCGTCTCAGCCAATGACGCCAAACGCTCATTTCCAATACGCGTGCCTATACCAGTTTCTTTGGCTCCTCATTGTAGCTGTTCTATTGGTATCCCTCCGTTGTAATGTATGAAATTTATTTTTGTCTGTATTGCAATGTGTTGTGTCAGTAGGTGATTGAGTTGTGAAGCCATGGTTGATGTGAGCGGACACAGTTCGCGTGTTGGTGAGCGTTTAGTGCCGTGTGTGTGGGTGTGCTAACGTCCGCAGACACAACAGTCAATGACATAGCTCATGACTGCGTTTAGAGAGAGCTTTGGCAAGGCTCCACCTTTTACACCAACCGTGCTTGATTGGGAGAAACGTGCTTTTGTTTCAGGCAGTGCTAAAGACAGGCATCGTAGTGGATTAAGGAAGCGCGAGAAGAAAGCGGGCATCGTCGCTCAACAAACTGAGTAGGGTCCAATGAAATGCGTTCCAAAAGAACAGCTGACTTTCTGGTAACATCGTCAATAACGCATGGTCATATAAAAAATTGAAAATGCAAGAGCTTTGGCCGTTGTTTTTGAATTAATTGTGTGCCCACGACATGGAGCAGCGAGTTACTGTCTGTCGTGGTTTGTTAACACAATTTCCAAAAGCCTTGTTCATTCAAGTGCGTTATTTTCTTACGGATATCCGATATATCGCAGTCAAATACGTAGTACTCTTCTCTAAGGTAAATCCAGATTATGTATGCGAGCTGGAGATGAACTCATCTCCTGGCATGATATGAGCAGGGTTTTCACCACAATACTTGATCGAATCATACGTTTTTGAAACATACGTAAATGTAAATCCTTATTTGGACAAGTTGCAAACGTGATTAACACTTCAGCTCGAGGTAATAGGAAATATAGATCATTTTTGTTTTCAGCAGGACGGATCTCTTGAGCATTTTAGTACTCAGATGTCTGAGTTTCTTGGACAACTTCGAGGCCGCTGAACTGGTCGTGGTTCAGCAACGCCTGCAGCCACACTGGAGTGACCGCTACGAAGCCTGTACCTTTTCACGCCACACAACTTGTTATCGGGAATAATCAAGACCCATGTGGCTCAAATTCGGTACAAACCTAATTAAACCGAGCTAGGTGGCACCGTGGTTATCACACTGGACTAGCATCCGGGATGACGACCGTTCAAACAAGCGTCCGGCCATCCTGATTTGGGTTTTCCGTGATTTCCCTAAATCACTCACGGCAAATGCCGGGATCGTTCCTTTGAAAGGGTAAAGCCGATTTCCTTCCCCATCCTTGAAACAATCGGAACTTGTACTTCGTCTCTAATGGACTCTATGTCGACGGGTCTTCAAACCCTAATCTTCCTTCTTTTGAAACTGCTGACGATTTGCGAAAAGTTGTTGAAGCCATCCGAAGCGTAACTCCTGAGGTGCTATGGAAGACGTCGAGGAGGACATGAATACTTATAGATATCTGTGTAAGGCACGGATCTGCTAGATATATGGTTTTTATATGTATACAATAAGCTGGTTTCACTAAGGGGTACGGAGACTCCTCGGACACACCGCGTAATAGCCAGCTCGAAAGTTACGGCTTACGCAACACAGCAGACTCGACCTGAATCACTACCATATTGCCCCAAGTGCGGCAGTCATTTCTAACGTGTCGCCTTAATGCGACATCGTTGCAAATGAGCGGAAATCCATCGCTTCCGTGGTGCACTGCTAATGACGCCTTGCTCTGAGTAGCGCTGCAATATCCGTCCGCCAGTCAAGAGCGGAACGTGTTCTCTGGAATCCGAGCGAAATCTCACATGAATGCTTAAGTGCTTTTAAAAGGTTATTTTTGCATTAATTTAAATTTATTGATGGTCCACCACCTGGCCAACTAAATAGATCGTTGGTTTTAAACATTACGATTTGAAATAAGTTGTACAAAAAACACAGACATTTTTGTTGTTATTTCTTAGAGTACCTAATATATTTTAGTGACCTCGTTACTTGAAGGCAGTGTGCGTTCCTCTGCATTTGTTTTGTCTAAAAACTAGCTGCAACATACCTATTACTGATTTTTTCGCTAGAACTACCAAGGGGGCATGTGGGGGCGACAGATAGAAGACGAAACGTGGTCGTCAGGTTGAAACTTCCCCTTTAAAAAAAATAATGAATTACTGTGCTGATAAACCTATTACATTATTTAATTTTCAAACAGCTGAGCAGAACTGAACGTACTCAGACATTTCGCTCTTTACCTATTCTGATCAACACTAAACTGACACACAATATTTTTAGCGCAACTTTCAATAATCCCTACAAAAGAATGGCGCTGACTAACATTAACCTATACCTTTCATGAATCACTTACCTCACAAAAATCTTCGTTACTCGAACTACTGCAATACAGCGATCGCCAATACTGCCAGTTAAATAAAAGATTTTAACTACTGAAGTCACTAACTACTGATAGCCATAGTTAGCAAATGAAAGATTCTGATAAAGAACAAAGAATTTATTTACCTTAATAGTGTTCAAAAGTCATAATATATATCAGTTCATGACATCCAGTCTTACACATTTACTGTCTGTGATGGACACACGTCCAGATCATCCGCTCTCAAAACTCCGCCATCTCTCTCTCCACATCCACCACTGCTGGCGGCTCACCTCCAACTGCGCAACGCTACGCGCTGATAACAGCCAACTGCCCAACACTACAATAGCATATACTCCAACAATGCAAACCAACCACACCCTTCACACAGCACTGTCAGTGATTTTCATATAGAGCGCTACGTGGCGTCACCATCATAAAAACCTAAACAACCTACTTACAAAGTGTTAGTCAGCTGGTCTGATTAGCCGATAGCGCTTTTCAGCACGCCAGAAAGATTAGAGTTTAATGTCCTGTGGATGACGGCATCATTAAAGATGGAAGTCAAGTTGGGACTAGACAAGAACATTGTAAAGAAACTGATCGTTTCATTTTCAAAGAAAAAAAGGTATTCGATTTTTAGCAGACACTAGTGGCAGTCGATGAGTAACATTATGAAAATGAAAAAAGAAAGAGTATGATTTTATGTCCCGGCGACTATTCTCCATTAAGGACGGAATACAAGCTCGGGTTATAACGGGACGGGAAACCGCCAGTGGCTTTTCAAGTAGACCCTCTCAGCATATTAGAGAAACAAAAAAAAAAAATTAAGTGTTTAAAAGCATTTGAACTCAGCTCCTCCTCAATGCTGGACCACTCGGCCACTGCGCATCGGAGCACATATAACCTTGAAAACCTTGTAAGGATATTGCAGGGTAAGTTGTGCTGAGAAATGATTGTTAAGAAAGAAGTAGATACGTTGAGCCGTTTTCGAGTTAATTAGCACTGAATTTAGCCAACCAGGCCATTGCACGCTCAAATTCAAGCTGCCTGCCAGAGAAGGTGTCGCCTGACGTGTACTTCGTTTGGTTTCCTAGAAATACAAAAATCGGATCGGATCGAACCCGAGCCAAAGACTGAACAGTCTTGTGCGCTGTGAGAGCATCTGACGCTATTTGTTATCTGGCCGGCCACACAATGGCCTGATTGGCTAACTTCAATGCCAATTATCTCTGAAACGGGGCAAAGTATGGAATTTTTCCTTACAATTATTTCTCAGCAGGACATACTCTGAAACACCCTTACAAGCTTCTCAAACTGTTTCTGACCACCCTGTACGAACAAAAACGTCGATTCGCTCATCGGTCGCATCGCACTTTCTTGTGTAACAAGCATCAGATCTGAACCGCTGATAACTACGAGGCTAATAAAGCGGAATGTCTGTACGCGTTTGTCGCGCAGTATTTGTTTTGCCAATGACATCGTCGTACCAGTGTTTCCACTTTGCTCTTTCAATGGCACGAATTTGCTTCCAGTATACTGTATAAATTGTTGTAGCGTGGAAACGTTTGTAGCTAGGACATCGATTCGCGTGTCAGTGTGCGATTGCTTTGTGTGGGGAGCGCCCAAGTGTATCGGCCTTCATCAACTTGCTGATCAGACCTAAAAGTGCACAAAGATGAAAGATGATCACTTTCAACATCTGCTATAGTCAGGTTAGTACAGTATTTCCTTTCCTGTGCTGTGCTGTGTTTCTTTGTACCCAAAGTTTTTGGCCCACCCTGTATATGTAACCACTATATTAAAGAGATTGATAATCAAATTACAGATTAATACAGAACAATTATTCTGATTTTCTGCCCACGTTTTCACAAAAATCCTACGGTACGAAGGCGAATTGCGCACACACATTTTGTCCTTTTTTATTTATCTTTCTTAAGCCTAGATTACCATACTCCCGTAACATTTGTGATTGTAATTGGTATCTCTTTGCTGTTCCTGCCAATTTGGACACATGAGCGACACGTGCTCTTGAGCACCTTCATGGCAAACATTGTTGTTAACAATGACGATATTATTGATTCTATTACTCCAGCGATATGCTGACACTGGTGCTCTTGTCGTAAATAAGACGAATGTTTAGTAATGGTGTGCCTGTTCTCTGATAGTCGACATATTTGTTTTATCGCTTCCAATTTATATTAGTGTGGCATCTTATATAAATTAGAGGAATGTTAGTTCACATTGGCTCTCTTCAGTGATAATCTCTCTTTTGCTACTGAAATTAGCACAATATGGATGGTGCTGAGTTAGATTTTGACACTAACATAATGGGCAATTTGCTTGAAGAAGCTGATAAAGAGACAGACAATGGAGAATTTAGTAAAGACTAAGAAGATAATGTGGTCTGTGCAGATGACAGTGATGTAGACGCAGACTTTGATGCTCCAGATGAGTAATCGGAAGGAGAATTCTTGAGTGACCGTGGAGGAAAGCAGATGACTCTCTACTCATCCTACGTGTAAAATACTTCGAGTTTTAATAATTACACTAATTTGTAACTTGTACATAAGAGGGGAGTTTGATAAGTAATGTAACTTTTTTTCTGAAAGCAGGTTGGTTTTATTCAGTATTCCAGTGCTCCATATTATTTTCCGCTCTTTTGGCTACAAAACCCTCCGTTCAGTACGACAGCCTTACGCCACCTTACTGGGAGAGCCTTATGTCCGCATGGTACCACTCTACTGGTCGACGTCGTAGCCAGCGTCTTGCAGCATCAATAACATCAGCATGTCCGTACTGATTCCTGCATAGTGCATCCCTCATTGGGTTGAGGGAGGAGAGAGGTGGTGTGGTGCCACACCATGGATTGCCGTTTTGTTTCCGTTTCCAAGTGATGAACCCATGTTTCATAGTCTGCGTCGATGCTCGACAAAAAATTGTCACGATCAGCCTCGTAACGCTCAAGCAGTTCCGCGCAAATGGTCCTTCGCTGCTCTTTATGGTCTCCTCTTAGGCGGCAAGAAACCCAGCGGGCATGTACCTTACAGGACCCCAAATGGTGGACGGGTGAGTCAGCACTACCAGCAGAGGCATCCAATTGAGCAACGAGGTGTGTGATCTGTCGATCATTCCTAATGAGAGTGTCCGCACGTTCCAACACTGTAGGAGTCACAGCTTTGTCCGACCAGCCGGCACGCGGGAGATCGATAGGTCTGCGCGATCTTGTTGCGGCGATGACAGACGCCTCGTCCCACGACTCACCATGCTTTTATTCATTGCCAAGTCTCCGTAAGCCCTCTGCAAGCGCCTATGATGTGATGCTCTGGTTTTCCACCAAAATAAACTCAGTGACAGCTCTCTGCTTGGAACGCACCTCTGTTACAGGCGCCATTTTGACGGCTACATATTGCGCTTCCACTTATCGGAACTTCATGAAACTATAGGAGTTGAAGCGGGAATATTCCAAGATGTTCCACAACAAATTCCGTATTTTTCAACTGAAACTGACAGAGGAAAAAAAGTGTGTTTCATTACTTATTGAACGCCGCTCAGAAGATAAATTATGACTTCTTTTCCAGTAACATTTTGGGCGTAAAATGATCATAACAAAATATAAAACAGGACTTTTGTACTTAGGTTGTATCCAGCCCCGGTAGCTGAGTGGTCAGGCCGACATAATGTCAATCTTAAGGGCCTGGGTTCGATTCCCGGCTGGGTCGGAGATTTTCTCCGCTCAGGGACTGGGTGTTGTGTTGTCCTAATCATCATCATCTCACACCCATCGACGCGCAAGTCGCCGAAGTAGCGTCAAATTGAAACACTTGCACCCGGCGAACGGTCTACCCGATGGGAGGCCCTAGTCACACGACGACTTAGTTTGTATGCAACATAGCACAGGAGACCTAACAAATGTAACTACCTTGTGCGTAACCAATTAATTATGACTTCCCTTGAATGAAATTTAGTGTTGTAAAATTTACAATGGTTTAGTAGCAATGTAACGCTGCCCTTACACTATGCTAGTCCGTCCTCTACTAGATTATTACTGTGCGACGTGGGATTCTTGCCAGCTAGGATTAACGGAGAACATCGAGAACGTTTCACCAAGGGCAGCATGTTTTGTATTATCGAGAAATAGGGGATAGAGTGTCAGGGACATGACAGAGGATATGGGGTGGACATCACTAAAACACTAAAACATCTCATTGCGGCGGGATCTTCTCACGAAATTTCGATCAGCAACTTTCTCTTCCGAATGAGAAAATATTTTGCTGTCGCCGACCTACGTAGGGAGAGGCGATCATCATAATAAAATAAGGGAAATCAGAGCTCGCACGGAAAGGTATAGGTGTTCGTTTTTACCGCGCGCTGTTCGAGAGTGGAATAACAGAGTATTGTGCCAGGCACTTATGTCTGATTTACAGAGTAGCCATCTACACGTAGCGCTAGATGTAGTGCTCTACGGTTGATGGAAACCAATATGGTTGCTGTTAATTAGCGCTTTAGTGCTTCCGATGGAGAATCTGAGTCTGCACTGGTCAGCTAGCACGAAAATTACGCACAAACAACGCAGTAGATTCGCGCTGAGTCAGTCGCATTGCTACAAATGCGTCTTCCGCTAATTACGTGTCACCCTACTGCGACGTCGGCGCAGATGAACGAAGTCCATCCCTCGCGTAGCGCAGTGGCAATGACGCCTACCAGTGTAGCACTCAGTTGTGCGGTGGGAGCCCGTCAGTCTAGAGCGGCACGTGTTCTCGGAATCGGAGCGAAGTCTCGCGCGAGTGCTTCGGCAAGAAGGCAGTGGGGCGGAGTCGGCAGTCGGCAGAGGAAGCGTGGTCGTCGGCTGGAAGCCAGCTGGTCCGATAAGCCTGCCCGCGTCCCCTCAGTGTGTGCCAGGCGCCGCCGCCGGCGGGTTAAAGGTCACGCCGCGGCTGCGCGCTGATAAATACGAGGGCGGCGGCGCGCACGCCGGACTGCGTCGCCAGCCACACACCATGGCGCCGAGGTGAGTGCCGCCGCTCGCCCGCACTGCATGGCGGACAGTGTTTCTCCCTCCATTAGAGTACGGAGCGCTGCAGTTAGCCCAGCCTTGTCGTGGCGAACCCTGCTGGAGCGACACTTAGGATGTGCTACTATATTCCTAGTAGGCTTTCACGGGATAGTTCGGTTCCATTTTCAAACGTCTGCCAGTTCTGGTTTTTCAGCATCTGCGAGACCCTTTCCCACAAGCCGGACAAGCTTGTGACAACTCGTGCTTCCATCCTTTGTAAACGTTTAATACTCCCTGTAAGTTCTATTTGGTATGAGTCCCACATATTTGAGCAATATCCTGTGATAGCACGTGTGATTGTTTACAAAACAATCTCTTAGTCTGAATTTTTATATTATCCTACCAATGAACCGAAGTCTGCTGCATGCTTTACCCGCAGCTGAGTCTATTTCATCGTTTCATTTTATATCCCTACCAACTGTTGCACCCAGGTTTTTATACGTGTCGACTTATTCTAATTGTGATTCATTGATATTGTAGTCATAGGATAAACGTTTGAGTTTTGTGGAATGCACAATTTTAGATTTGTAAATATCTAAAGCAAGATCCCAATCCTTGTACCACTTCTCAATCTTATCAATATCTGACTGAACACCTGAATAGCTTACAATACTTCATTATAGATAATTGCATGACGTAAATAATCCAAGGTTTCTATTAATATTGTCAGCTAGGTCGTTAATACACAACATTAACAGCAAGGGTTCCACCTGAAATTATTTCTACATACGTTGAGACTCTCCACCCAAGATAACATACCGCCCTGTCTAATGAGAAATCATCAATCGAATCATAAATTGCGCTTGATATCGCAAAGGATCATACTTTCGATAATAGGTGCTAGTGTGGCGCTGCGTCAGTTGCTAATGTACAGTCCTTATCAGTTTGCAGGGGGCGCAGTATTGTATTACCTGCAAGCACATTTTCTGAATTTGTTGGCGTGAAAGGAAAATCGGCGCAAGAAACTTTTAGCGATTGAAAAATACAGCTATCTTTATCGAATCACTTTATTTCTCCACTACGCATTCCAGAGAATTTTATTTCCATCATCTGGATTAAGTTAATGTAATATACATGTTGACTTTTGTTTTATGATTTTTGATGGTAACCTATGGCACTTTTAGTAGAGAAAACAATCAGTTTCCGTATACTGAACGGCAAATTGACACTTATTCTGGTGCTTCAGTACTTAAATAGTAATATAAACATAACAAATTCCCGATTGCCCATGTGCTTATTATCTGGTTTTCGGATTATCCGTGCGTAGACCAGAGGTATCCGGGAAAATAAAAAACCAATGCTGAAGTGTTCTCTTATTATAATGAATATTTTCGTACGGAATACAAACTTCTGCTTGAGAAGACGTAGATAACGAAAAAATCCGCGAGTGGTTAATTAGTGATGCCTATGAGCCGAAATTTGAGCCGCTGAGTAACGCGAATAACAGGAAAAAGTAAATGTTCTATAGAGGAGGAGAGTTAAGACGAAGTGATGGAAGAACCTGTTATCGCGATCACCGAGGCACTAAAATATGTTTGTGTTATTACATGTAAATGAAGTACAGAAACAGAAAAAATGATGCTATTTCTCGATATTGAACTGAAAGTAACTGAACCGAAGAAATCATTGTGTTTTAAGTGTAATATTGTAATAACTTATCAGTTTCCACCGAGTCATATAATGGGCTTTCAAATATGACATGATTTTTAAATACATAAACAACAGTTTTCGGTTAAAACAGGTGTATTTGGGTTATTATCCAGGTTTGCCCGTTATCTGTGTAGGCTCTGGAGCTTTCTACATCTTCCAGTAGTTTCTGGCTGCTTTTCAGAATTCTATTCGTAATCATGCAAAATTGAAGCCCGCAGTTGGGGTTGTCGTTCTATAAAGCATCTAGTGACGACTGAAAGGAATTTATATATGCATTGGCTATTCAATATAAGCAAACGAATAATTGTAAACGTTCAGATCCACATTGTAAAACTACTTTGTTTTCGCTCTCTGCACACAGCCAGTACCTATACACAATAACAGCATATAGAAAAAAAAATTAACCTATGCTGCATACATTTTAAATGAAACGATCAAAATGTCTAGCGAAAATGTAAATCAAATAACCAATCATACATCTTTGTGTTTTTCTATTGAGAGTCATGATACTGTTGCCGCAATAAAAATTTTCACATTCAGATATACATTTACACCAAATTTTCCAGTTATATCGTGTGTAATTAAAAATGTCAAACTACTGCTTTCTGTGTGAGTAAATGAAGATATAAATCACTAAATGCGAATTAGGTTAAAAAAATATATAAATCTGGGTTTCATTAGATTGTAAAATATTCAAAACAGGAAGTCATACACGTAAATTATATGGACTGACCGTACATAAATAAATAAATAGATAAATAGATAAATAGATAAATAAATAAATCTCAGTTTTCTTGATACGTTGCGTATCTTTCGATTAATACCAAAAATATCACAGTAACCTATGTTTTCACAGTGCACTCTTGGTGAGGACAACAGTATACTATGATTTTTCCCCACTGAAGAAACTTCGATGTTATCTTTTGAATTGAGACGCGTTTGAGAAAATAATATTTTTCAAAGGGATGAAATGATCATTTTTTTGAAGTGCACACGTGAAACCCAAGCAGGCACTCAATAGAAAAATGGAGGTGTACACTAAAAACGGAAATAGATTTCAAACTCGACAGCTAGAGTATCAATGTATAACACGACAATGTTGCTACTGGCCTGCTTAAAATAGGCTCCTACGACAAAAGCTCGTGTGTTTTACATTTTTGTTCCTACAGGACATTATCCATATCTGAAATGAAGATTTCCGAGACACTGAGATGAGTGGTCGTGCATTGTAGGTGGAAATATTTGTAACTGTCAAAATCACCGTTTAGAAGAGGCTAATGCATAAAGTTTACTTTAGTCCTGTCTTGGCATGAAATGAGCGCTTTCGAATTCTAAAATGCTTCTTGTATATAACTTGAAACATTTGATCTTTTTTCACGGCATTGCTTAAGGGTCCCAAAACGTCGAAATTCGCGTGATGTTCAGATGTGGCTTTTTAGTTTACTGCACGAACGCTCACTGTAAGGGTCCAGAATTACTCTCACTTACTAACGGTATTATGGACGAAAACCTGGCCAAAACCACAAATGAGTCGTAGCGAAATCGGAAATTCAGGTTGGTATAAAAGTCGTAAGAATAGGCTAGATGCAAGTGGAGGTGGCATATTTATTTCCGTCAGGAACTCGATAATGTATCGTCGGGATACTACAGATCCCGAGTGTGAAATAAACTATGTGAAAGGAAGCCTCAAAATTTGATACTAGAACATAACTGAGATGCTTCATCGGCCACCTAAATCAGCAGCTGTAGCGACCGAATGCTTCACAGAGGATTTAATCATCTTGCAAAAATTTCTTGACTGTCCCTTATCAGCTTCCAAGCTAGAAACTCTGAGACTCATGTGATTAAAATAGGTGCCGGGGAGACGGATTCGTGTGAAATTTTTCTAGGTACCTCTTCTAAAAATTCTCCTAGGTAGTTAAAGAGGCGACTCCTGAGAATGCAACCTTTGATCTCCTGATCACAAGTAGACCCGAACTTTTCAATTTAAATTTACATCTGTACTCCGCAAGTCATTTTAAGGTCTGAGTAGTGCGTACGGTGTAGTTAGTGACTGGCTGTTACACTATAATTTACTTCTGATGCCAGAACGAATGTGAAGAACATTAGGAAAATACTTACGGTTAACAAGGGCGACAAGAAATGGATTATACTCGTAAGTTGTCTGAACCGTCATCAGTAAACGTCCATCTCTTAGATGGAAATGTGTGATATTAATGCACAAGATTCAACACTGTTTTACAACATGCTTCGGACATGTATGTGCCGCGCAATCTTGTGAGGGATAGAAAACTCCTGGATTGTCAGTAGTTGAATTAGAAAGTTGCTACGAAAGCAGAGAGAGCTTCATCAGAAATCAGAGCATTTTTGACGAAGCCAAAGCTGACCGAAGCCAAAATGAGCGCGAAGATAACTTAGTGCGAAATCTAATAAAAGCTGTAATTAGAATAAAGAATACAGGCTCTGAATTGATTATGCGAATGACGTTCTGGAACATGCTTATTGTAGATCACTGAAGCAACGAAGCGTTCTAGCTATTGGGGAACGGCGCAGTTCGATCCCGTCGTCAAGAAGGACCACGCGACAAATGCACAAAACTGCAGATCTACGTTTCTGACGCAAATCTGTTATATAATTATGAAATTCTCTTTATGATCCTATATAATGACATTTTTGGAACTTCTATGATGAAATATGACTTACGACAGGTCTCAGCATGTACTTCTTAACGGGAAGACATCGTCAGATTTAAAAGTAACTTACAGCGTACCTCAAGGAGTTTTGCATGAAATTACTGCTCACTATACACAGAATTCATCTGGTTAACAATGCTGAAAATCCACGAAATGGACAGCGGATTTGCGGATTAGGCTTTTGTAAATACGGCAATAACAACGCCAGAAAAAATTTTCGTGAAACGAAGGAAGACTTGCAGAGGATCAATGCTTCGAGCAACGGCTGACAGCTGGTATTCAACACAAGCAGACGTAACTAAGTACCCAACTTGCTAGAATACTTGTTACTATGCAACTGCACGACTGCCGAACAGACACCGGAAACATTCACTGTCGTGAATTGTCCACGATTACGCGTACAAAGTGATCAAAGCGAAACCACCACACAGAACTAGTTGTAGCAAAATCAGATGCCAGGCCGATGTTTGCTGGGAATGTAAATCATCTACGAAAGATATATATTACAATACCCTTCTTCAGCCTACCCTTGATAACTTTTCAACTGGAGATATACAGGGTATTCCAAAGATCTCTCCGCAGTGCCGTATGATTTTTAGCCGCGAGTGCCGTATGATTAGACGAATTAAATTGTGAATTCAACAACAGGGGCTGGGGGGACAATTTCAATATTTAATGTGAAATTTTTTAATTACAAATGAATATTCAGCAAGTTAATAACTTGTATTTCACTGAGTTTTATTTCGGTATATTCACAGCGGCATACGGCACGCGCGGCTAACAATCATACGGCACTGCGGGGAGACGTTTTGAACACCCCGTATATCAGAAAGGCTCAAGAATCACTATCTGATAAAAATTACCAGACATCTATAATGGACATCAATATGGGGTGTGTCTGTCATTCGCCTTTATGGCAACTTGAACGATGCTACAGACACTTTCAATGACGTACCAGAATATCTGTGGAGGAATGGCAGCCCATTCTTTCTCAAGAGCCGAAACCAGAGGAGGTAATGATGTTGGAAACTCGGGTGTGAAGTGGAATTCCCGTTCTAGCTTATCCCAGAGGTGCTGCACTGGGTTCGGGTCGGGACTCTGAATAGGCCACTCTATTCCAGGAACGTTGTTGTCCACAAATGATTGCCTCACAGATATTGCTTTATGACAGGATGCATCGTCATGCTGATACAATTAGTCATAGTCTCCGAACTGTTCCACTATTGTACACAGTACACAATGCTGTAAAATATTTTCACACTCATGCACATTTAGAGTTTTATTAAAGGCAAATAAGGGACCACATCCTAACCACGAAAAACTACCTCCTCCGTACTTCACTGTTAGCACACACATGAGGGCAGGTAACGTTGTAAAAGCGTTCGCCAAACCCCAACCTTTCCATCAGATTGTCACAGAGTCCAGCGTGGTTCATCACTCCTGATCAGTCGTTTCCAGTCATCCACTGTCCATTGCTATAGCGGTTTACTGCGCCCCAAACGTCATTTACCACTGAGTGTGGCTTATGAGGAGCTGCTCGACCACTGTGCCACATTCTTTTTTTAACTCACTACGCACAGTCATTGAGCTAGCGGGACTGCTGGTAGGAATTCTGAACTCATGAATGCTTCCTTCCGCTGATTTCATTCGATTTATTCCAACTACCTTCCGCAACGCTCGACGGTTCCAGTGCTTGAGGTCTACCTGGTCTTGGTTTAGCTGTGGATGGTCCTTCGCGTTTCAACTCCACAAATACATCACCAGCAATCGACTTGGGCAGCCTTATAAGGGCTAAAATGTCCCTGATAGATTTGTTACTCTGGTGACGCCCAATGCCTAGCCCTCGTTCGAAGTGACTGAGCTCTCCTGACAGTCCCAATCTGCTGTTACTTTTTTTCTACTGAGAGCATAATACTCCTTGCCTACTTTTATACTGGCGGGTTCTTCTCTCGTGAGATGAACTGGACCGAGCGAGGTTGCGCAGTGGTTAGCACACTGGACTCGCATTCGGGAGGACGACGGTTCAATCCCGCGTCCAGCCATCCTGATTTAGGTTTTCCGTGATTTCTCTAAATCTCTCCAGGCAAATGCCGGGATGATTCCCTTGAAAGGGCACTGCCGACTTCCTTCCCCGTACTTCCGTAATTCGTGAAGACCGATGGCCTTGCAGTTTGCTCTCTTCCCCCAAAACAACCCCCCAACATGCACTGGTCAATTCTGCATTACGTAGGGATGTCCGGATACTTTTGATCAGACAGTTTATAGAAGACGCATATAAGAGCAGCACTGTTCGTAAAGCTTTCGCATAATAAGCGTACAGCTCTACCGAACTTTATCCAACTCCAACGTTAGACGATTCAAGAGAGACGATGTGCGCAACAGAAAAGTTACATGGTAAAATTCCGTGAACGCCAATCTTAAGCATTTAGGATCACTTCCGTCCAACTATATCTCGTAGAAAGGTAAAATAAAAGAAAGTCGACGTTATACATTCTTACTTCCTGTGCTCATTTTCTGAACGCAACAGGGAAAAAGGGTATTCCGTTAAAGAAGCTCGGAATTGGTTTCGCCACCAGCATCCCGCGAAGCAACATACAAGGCCTGTTTCCAGACACGGCTGTACAATGTGTTTTGTTGATAGGTCTCCTGCGCAGCATAATGCAAACAGTAAATACGTTTCTCGAAATTCAAAATTTAAGTGACACGAAATTAAATCATATATTTAGCATATTTTGAATTCACGTTAAGACAAAATGCGAATTTAGATAATCTAATTTTCTATAATGAAAGCTTGACTCCCCTGTACAACATGTTTACTTGTTTCCGTTTCCAATGCCATTTTCGCTTTTATTCCCAATTTTAATCAGTTCTGTGGTTGGCAACGTTGACGTGGTAACTATGGTTTTTCAAGCTCTACATCTGCACTTAAGTCCTTCAGAATACATCAAATCAATGAAAAAACTTTGATGCAGGTGTTATTATTAAATTCTTTCCATTTCATGGAAGAGACTATTGTACAGTTCTTCTAAACAATAAAATTAACTTTTCGTAAGAATTACACTGTGACTAGTTGCATGGTTCCGCTACACAAAGAGCCTTTGAGATTCTGCCGCTAAGCCATATCTGTGTAGGCGCGTAGGACGTTACTTCCTTTTCCGGTGTTACACTGTCAGCATTCCGGTTTCCAAATGGACATGTCTGAAATACTTTCCCGTTTGGTCAATTATGCCTTCACAAAACATACGATTTGCGATTTTTATCAAATTATCATATCCGTGAAAACATCACGACAATTTGTCTTTTAAGTTATGCAGAATTAATTAGTCTACAGCTATTTCAGTACTCTGTTCTTGAGGTACAAACGTCATATATTGCTACTAAATATATCTGTACCTTGATATTATACATGGTGGTTGCGAACAATCTGTAAAGCTTGTAAGGATGCTGCAGGTTAGGTTGGTCAGCCGCTGTGGCCAAGCGGATCTAGGCGCTTCAATCCGGAACCGCTCTGCTGCTGCGATCGCAGGTTCGAATCCTGCTTTGGGCATGAATGTGTGTGATGTCCTTAGGTTATTTAGGTTTAAGTAGTTCTAAGTTCTAGGGGACTGATGACCATAGTTGTTAAGTCCTACAGTGCTTAAAGCCATTTGAACCATTTGCAAGGTAGGTTGTCCTGAGAAATAATTGTTAAGAAAAAATTCAATACATTGCGTCGTTTTCGAATTAATTAGCATTGAAGTTAGCCAACCTGGCCGTTGCGCGCACAAATTCAAGCCTCCCGCCAGATGCAATTAGTCAGTAGTTATCTCAGTGTAAACGATAGCGCACTAGACTACTGATCCTTCGGCTCTAATTCTATCTTTACAATGAAAATCATATTTGACGACACCGTCTCTGGCGGACTGTTTGAATGTGTGCTGGCAACTGCCTGGCTGGCTAACTTCAAACTAATTAAATCGGAAACGGAGCAAGGTATCGATTTTGTTCTTCACAATTATTTATAAACACAAACTACACTACAACACCCGTACAAGCTTTTCTGACCACCCTTTATTTAACAGTTATGTACCTCTAACCGCGTCCGTAGCCAAGATCGGTAATACACTCCGCCGGCTGGAGTGGCCGAGCGGTTCTAGGCGCTAGTCTGGAACCGCGCGACGGCTACGGTCGCAGGTTCGAATCCTGCCTCGGGCATGGATGTGTGTGATGTCCTTAGGTTAGTTAGATTTCAGTAGTTCTAAGTTCTACGGGACTGATGACCTCAGGAGTTAAGTCGCATAGTGCTCAGAGCCATTTGGTAACGTACTCCCGCGCAGTGGCGTTCGGCTCGGAGGTAGCAAGTTCGAATCCTGGTGGTGGAAGAAATTTCCACAGCTAGTATTTGGCCGGTATGGAAAGGGGAGGTGGTTCAAAAATGGTTCAAATGGCTCTGAGCACTATGGGACTTAACATCTGTGGTCATCAGTCCCCTAGAACTTAGAACTACTTAAACCTAACTAACCTAAGGACATCACACACATCCACGCCCGAGGCAGGATTCGAACCTGCGACCGTAGCGGTCGCGCGGTTCCAGACTGCAGCGCCTAGAACCGCTCGGCCACACTGGCCGGCGGGGAGGTGGTGGCGTGCCGTTCCTTATTTAAGACCTGGGCTAAATTCCAAATCTCCCCGCTTTGTATCCTTGCATTAGGGCTTGTGGTACCGTTGGTCATCCGTCCGTTGTTAAGCTCGGCGAACAATTTCCTCCTCGAAAGGAGTAGGTTGTGGTCCGTCACTGGGTTTAACCGACCCCTTTATGTTCACACATAACAACAAAACCCCAAGTGTACGCTGCACAAGCACTAATAAGTCATCCGCAAAGTAAAGATACACACCACTTCCTAACAGGTCAGGGGAAGCCAACGATAATTCATCTGCTACCAGGACCTTGCCCAGGACGGCAATGAGGGATTCCCACATCTGCCCCACACTCTCATTTTCTAATTAGGAGACTGTCTTGACTTATATACTGCCACCGTCATGTGTTCTAAGCATTACAATGGGACCCATTTTGATGGATGTTTGGGCCATGTACTGAAGCACTCAGATTTCGTCCTCGTGAATATGTAGATAACTGTAAATAACTAAGTGACGTGTCTGGCGTGAAGAGCGATGAGAAAATACAAAGGAAACGCACTGTCTCCATCGAAACATTCGCACTATCTCGTTGCATCGAAACGCTGTGGCATATCTTTATGCGTAGAAATGTAATCTTTTGGGCGAGAACCAGTCACACAGCATGTTAAACTCATGGATATCTACACCAGTAAGTAGTCGAACTAGAGGTACCTACCTAGTAGCCTACAGACCCCCTCCCGCCCTGATGACGGCAGCTAAGGTCGTCGTATGTGCACCACAAGACACCGAAACCTTCCTTATGTACGACTGCTCTGCAGATAGATCTAAATAAAATGAACTGTGCGCAAATCGCACGCCATGGTGTGTCGAATGTTCTAAGTAGGACTGAGGTGAGCTGACGTCGGTCAATCAACCATCCACATTCCCTTAAAATGCTCCCCAACTATTATTACACAACTCTGGAGCGATGGGGTATTGCATTGTGTTGCCGAAGAATCAAATCTCCCGCTAGATGCTTCTCTGGTAAAACGGATGCTCATGATCGTACAGAAGGTCCCCTTAGTGTACACCGATATGAGTATCCGCCACACATTGATGTGTAAGGGCTCTGCTGCGTAGTCAAAACGAACTTGTAAACATATGTGCGAGAATTTTGTTGGCAGCTACTTTTGTCTACGCTGCAGAAGTTCCGCTGCGAAGCCCTTAGACATCTTCCATACAGTCCCAATCTCTCCCCATGCCATTTCCATATCTTTGGAGCTCTGAAGAAAGAAATTTGTGGCCTCTGATTTGCTTCGGACGAAGAGGTGCATGCCTGAACACAATCATGGTTCCGTAGGCAGCAGTAAATATTTTCCCATGAAGACGTTGACCCTCTTGTCTAACAGTGGGTCAAATGTATTAATTGTTATGGTGATTACATTTGAAATAATGAACAGTTCACTTAATTTTTTCTATTTGTCTCGTTTTCAATTGACTGCCCCTCATAATATGGCGGCTATGTTCGCAAAATTCGGTAGCAAAACGGCGCACATAGCTTCCATCCTTAGTATAATTACTTAAAACAGTCGGCTAGCTGTAATATTTCCGAGAGTAAAAAAAGAGTATGAGAGGCTGTAAACAAGCGTCTAAATTTTTCTCCGTAATTAGACAACACGACAGCTTTAAAGGTTCCTTATAAACGCTTCATTTCGCTTCTTTTCATCCGTCCCTCTGCTTGCAGTGACCGAAACGCGGGCGGGTGCCATACTTGTTTTCAATGACTTTTTTTCGTTTCTTTTCCCTCATATCAAACGCCTTTTTGAATCTCGTTTCTTATCAGTATTTTTGTGGCGTAGCCCGCCACTTGGAAGCGTGTTCGGAGACGCCTGGAGAGAAGATCTACAAGTAACTACGTACAATTTTACGTTGCTTGCATTAATGGAAGTTTCAGACATCACAGCATGTGCAGACAGTTGACACGGCTACACACAGATAACAAAGAAGTTTTTCAAATGAAACAGTGAAAGGAAAGGGAGGTGAATATTATCATAGCAAGATGATTAATGGGTTACAGATATCAGTTCTGTAACTTTATTTTTAATTCAGATTAATTTTTTGTTACGATAATCATTAGTCAGTAATGACAAGTAAATAACTGTAGTGGAATATGACACTGGTCAACATTTTTTTCTGGTATAGAGATAAAACTTCACTGACCTACTGATTCTGAAAATCCAGTTAATTTTTCGCCATCAACCTCTAATTTGTAGTTGTGGAGGTTTTAAAATACCTATGTGTAAAAGGAGAGACTACAGTGGTGTTTGAACAAATTCGAAGTAGGAACTATAATCATAACATACTTACTGTCATAAAACTACGCTACTGTATTGTCGTAGGCCTAACGTAGATTTTTACAATCAAACATTCAACACTTTTTTCGTGGATGATGATGTTGGTGGCTGAGGCTTTTGATGACAACTTCCTTCTGTGCGATGTAGGTACTTCACGCTTCAAAAGCCACAGTAACCACTTAATAAAGTATAGTTCAAAAAATGGCTCTGAACACTATGGGACTTAACTGCTAAGATCATCATTCCCCTAGAACTTAGAACTACTTAAACCTAACGAACCTAAGGACAACACACACATCCATGCCCCAGGCAGGATTCGAACCTGCGACCGTAGCGGTTGCGCGGCTCCAGACTGTAGCGCCTAGAACCGCTCTGTCACTCCGGCCGGCCAAAGTATAGTTCCATCTTCCTCTATAACAGCTTTCCCTCCGCAGCATTTCCTGATAGAACCTCTCCCCATGCTAGTCACTAACCGCTGCCAAATTGGCGGGGAAGAAATCTCAAAGAGAGTGAAGGAAGTGCGTTTTTCGAGATATTCTGCATCCAAGGTTTTTATAGTTCTCTATAAGATTTCCCACTCATACGTCACTGATTTCTACTCCCGTATTCCCTAGGGATCCTTCAACGACATCCATAAAAGACACTATGCTGCAAGCTCTGACTTAATTATCTTCAGAGTTCTTATCAGGCATTATTTTCCTAATCTATGGCCCTATAAAAATCCCTTTATTCAATTCTGCACTACTTAGTTCAGGGATCACTTAACCTAGATGCATGAAACCGTTACCACTTTAGTACATCCCTTTTGCAAAATTCTTGGTAGGTCCGAGCTTAACATGCGACGGGGGAAGGTGAAAATTTTGAGACTCCATCAGAGACACATATTTCATACACTCTTTCCTTGGAGCCAATTCTTGTCGTGGTGGCCTCTGTTTAACTGTATAATATTTGACTTTTGCACGGCAGTCCCAAAAAGAAAGGAAACAATACTTTGTGAAACCACTGTGTAGACTAGTGAGTAAACTTATTACCTTACACTGAGGTGACGAAAGTCATAGGATACCTCCTAAAATCATATCGGACGTTCTTTTGGCCGGCGTAGCGCACGAGCTCAACGTGGCATGGACTCAACAAGTCGTTGGACGCCCCCTGCAGAAATATTGAGCCATGCTGCCTCTATAGCCGTCCACCATAATTGCGGAAGTACTTCCGTTGCAGGATCTTGTGCACGAATAGGCCTCTCGATGATGTTCCATGAATGTTCGGTGGGATTCATGTCGGGTAATCTGGATGGCCAAATCATTCGGTCGAATTGCCCAGAATGTTCTTCAGACCAATCTAGAACAATTGTTGCTCGGTGACATGACGGCGTTGTTTGGGAACATGCAGTCCATGAATGGCTGAAAATGGTCTCCAAGTAGCTTAACATAACAATTTCCAATCAATGATCGGTTCAGTTGTACCTGAGGATCAGTCCATTTAATGTAAACACAGTCAACACCAGTTTTCACATTGCTTTGTTGACAACTTGGATTCATGGCTTCGTAGTATCTGCGGCACAGTGGAACCCTGCTGTCATCTCTTACCAACTGAAATCGGGACTCCTCTGACCAGGCCACGGTTTTCCTGTCACCTAGTGTCCAACCGGTACAATCACGAGCCCGATAGAGGTTCTTCTGACGATGTCCTGTTAGCATAGGCAGTCGCGTCAGTCGTCTGCTGCCATAGCCCATTATCGCCAGATTTCGCCGCAACTTTAGTCATACGTTCCACATTGATTTCTGGGGTGGTTTCAAGCAGTGTTGCTTCTATGTTAGCACTGAAAACTCTATACAAGCGCTGCTGCTCTCGGTCGTCAAATGGGGGACGTCGGGCACTGCGTTTTCCGTGGTGATAGGTAATGCCTAGAATTTGGTATTCTCGCCATACTCTTCACGCTGTGAATCTTTAAATGCTGAACCCCCCAACGATTTCCGAAATAGAATGTCCCATAAGTGTAGCTCCACCTACCATTATGTGTTCAGAGTCTGTTAATTCCCGTCGTGCGGTCATAATCACGTCGGAACCCTTTTCTCATGAATCACCTGAGTATCAATGACAGATCCGCCAGTGCACTGCCCCTTATGCCTTGTGTACGCAATACTGCCGCCATCTGTGTATGTGCATATCGCTATCCCACGACTTGTCACCTCAGCGTAAGATAACCATGTATTTTCGAGTTGCCTTCTTTATAGTTAATAGCGTCAAGTGTGTCTGATAAATTAACGTAATTCTCTTCTAAGAGTAACCTACAGGTACAGATGGGACCTTATTGGCATTATTTAATACATATTACATCTTTCAGACTTGTCTTGAAAACGTCTATAAACAGAGAACACTCTGTAGCACTACATGGAACGTTTAATTCTTTCATTAAAACTATACCTTCAATACAATGCTATATTTAAACAATGGTTCACATTAAACTTAAGAACAAAAAAGACACTGAACTTGTTTTTTCCACACTGCTGTCGAACACAAAGCAATTAATAAGTATATAGAAAATCTTACAACTGTTGTGTTACTTAACCCTGACGTGAAGGACGTTTGTCATATTACGATCTCGAACTAAGTTTAAATCTCGTATTTACTTTTTTTGTACAAAAACCACTGCTGACCAGCGTAATCGCCATGTCGATGACATAATCCGGCAGTCGAATCGTTACAAAAACCTTCCGCCCCTCCCCGTAACCCCCTCTCTCTCTTCTCCCCCCCCCCCCCTCTCTCTCTCTCTCTCTCTCTCTCTCTCTCTCTCTCTCTCTCTCTCTCTCTCTATCTCTGTCTCTCTCTCACACACACACACAGTTCAAATAGCCTTCTAAGCAACACAGTGCTAAGCAACGTTTGCACTCTTCATCCCACGTTGCTCTGTACATGTCCTGAAATTTTGAACTTTTCCCATTTGAGGTTAAAGTAAGAGCGATAAAACAATGCCTTGCAAAATATAGATAAGTAGTTATTTTTGTGCTGACAGTGCACATGTTCCTGAGTGTGGTGCATACGTGAATAAATGATCCTATCTGTTGAAACACAGCGAGAGAGATGGTTCCTCCTTGACGTACTAGACTATTCGGATAAATTCCCAGTACAGCGTTTTCAAGTGATTCCCCGATACGACTGTAAGTGAAATTTGAAATTGAATCAGCGCTCCAACCATGTACGGCGTAGTGCATACTTTCTAATTAGGTCTGCAGTCATGGAATGAAAAGCGTGGAGGTATTTGCAAATCCGTTTCGATGACGACGTTAACAACATGCTTCACAGATGAACAATCCTACGCATATTGCTGTGTTACTGTTAAACTGTACTGACGTCCAGAAACAAGACGGAAGAAGTCTTGCACAATACGATTAGTTCCTTGTTGTTAGCTCTTGCCCATTTGGTGACTCATTTCTATTCATCATCATTGTCACACGCCATCTAGTGTATGATTCATAAACGTTGTTTTTAGGGTTTCATATTCAGCTAGCCACGAGGTGATTAGCGACAGCGCATCAGCTGAGTCTGACATGGTCAGGGGAAGTAATTATCTTGGAACTATCGTGCAGGGATTTCACATAATCGTTAAGGAACATAATTGGTGGTGGTGTAATCAATTCTGCCTAGCGTTCCGAAGTTTGTTTAGAGATCCTGTATACTACGGAAAACCTAAATGAATATTGATTAATGCATATCAGAACACCTTCCTCCCGAAGATGAATAGAATGTCCTACTCATTTCACTATCTCAACTATCATGGGCCAACTCTTGGGAGGCTACTTCCCTGTCTAATAAACTTCGTGCGATTAAGGTGGCACCAGGCCCGTGGCGTTCTTCCTTTCGCCTCTCCCGAAAGGACTCGACCACACTGTGTCGTCTCCGTATTGGCCATACCAGGCTGACCCATGGTTTTCTTTTGCGTGATGAGCCACCACCACTTTGTGGTTGTGGAGCCCTCCAGTCATTAGCCAACATTTTGGTTGAATGCCCCCCTTCTTTTGGCAGTGCGTGCTAAGTACAGACTCCCCCGCACTTTACCTTTGATGTTGGTTGACGATTCCCCGATGATCGACTTGGTTCTCGGTTTCCTCCGGGAAAGTGGTTTTTATTCTCAGTTTTGAGGTTTTTAATCTCTCTCTGGTGTTGGGGCAGGGCGGTGAGTGTTGGGGTATCTCCCACAGTAAGCCGTGTTTGGAGATTCCCGACTCCCCTCCCTGGCCGAGATCCTCTTTTCTTCCCCTTTTACTCTGTTTTTATCATTTTTTTAAGGATTGGTTAGTCTCCTTTTCCCATACGCACTTCTACATTCTAGCGGCTGCACCTTTTAAGTCGCAGGTGGTCTTGCCTCTGCTGCTTCATAGGTGGGATATTTCCTGCCTCTAGCATAGCGCTGGGTTCGTTCTCTTGCTGACTTACCTCATTTAGTTTTTACCATTGACAACATGACTGCCCCTTTTACATTTTTTAGCCTTTTCCCTTTTATCGTTCTGACTTCTCTGAGATGTCACACTATCGGAATGGACCACATTTGAAACAAGGGACTGATGAGCTTGCTGTTTGGTCCCTTCAACCACAACCAACCAACTATCTCAGCAGTTTTTTTATTATGACAACAAAACATTGTTTATCAGTATTTCTATCGTACTAGCTGAATATCCGGTGTTGCCTGGGCATGTATTTACTCAAATCTTGTTTTTGTCCATTTCCTCCTTTCTCCTGTCACTGTCCATCTCCTCCTCCCATCTCTTACTGTTAACCTCCTCCAATCTCACTCTGTGTCTACGTTCTCATACCCCTCTATCTGTCCTCCTCCCTTCTCTCTGTCCAGCTGGTCTTCTCCCCCAGTATGTTAATCTCATCTTCTCCACTCCGCCTCCTCTCTCTCTTGGTCCTTCTCCTCCTTCCTCACCCACTCGCAGACAATCTTACTGCCAATCCCCTCCTCCCTTCTCTCAGTCCATCTCCGCCTCCCACCTCTCTTCATCTGTCTCCTTCTCTTCTCTTCTCTTTCGCTGTCCATTTCATCCTTCCCCTCTATGTCCACCTCCTCCTCCCCTCTCCCCGTCCAACTCCTCCACCCTTCTCTCTGTTCTTCTCCTGCTCCTGTTCCTTTCTGTTCATCTCCTCCCTTGGGCTCACTGTTCATTTCCCCCCTTTCTCTGTCCATCTCCTCCTTCCCCCTCTCTCTGACAGTCCATATCCTCCCACCCTTTTCTCTCCACGTTATCACTCCCACACCAATAGGAGGCTGCTGTTTCTTACCTCCACAGTATTTCTTTCCTTATAGTAAGTATTATGTTTAGCAAGATTCGTTGAAATCGATCCAGGGGTTTAGGAGGCGCTATTTCCCCCTTGCTTTGGCCGCATACGCACGTGTCACATATATTTAAGATACTTCACACATATTTGTACATATATTTCACATGTATCTCTAGCGAATTTCGTCTTACAGTTTCGTTTTTAGGCAGCTCAAAGTTTATGACGTCGTATCGCCTGAAGTATGTGCCCTGCGATGGTATAATTTGCAAGTACATCCGCTGGTGTATGTGGACACTGAGAAATGCGTTGCGAATGGAGTTATTACTAAATAAGCGATAAATTAAAATGTCACGTCTGATAGGGAGGTTTTACTGGACAAATAGCGAAAACTTAGTAAGAGATAAACTTTTTTTTCTTTTATCATTTTGTGGAAAGTGTCGCCGAGAAAAATTCTCGTAAATGTTTGAAATTATGCGTAAATTTGACTGACAGTCACAAGTACTCCCGGTCTCAAGTGCTGGATGAATATAGTCTGGTTATTTGCGCGTCTTGGGTTCGTACACTACTTCTTCGTCACCATTTCCACCTCTTTGAGAGGTAGGTAGTTCTTACTCCCAAAGTGTGTCTCTCCAGACAAAGTGATATGTGTACCACGTTTGGATGAAATAGATCCAGTGGTTTAGAGGGACATTTGGAACAAACAAACATACTCTGTTATAATATATATGGATTTAGGAAACATAATGTGTTACACACCGTAAAGATCAAATTTCAACAATTAAGTGTTTATTTCTGTTAATATTCTTCGAACAAAGTACAAACACGACTTAGGAGTTAATCTGGTTAGAAGTTTTTAAATATTTTTGAGCTTGACGTTTGGCAGTTAGCGTTGTTGCGACAATCTTTGATAGAGCCTAAAGTTGAATAACTATAAAACGAACACAACAGAACACAAATTCAACGATGAGTAAAAACATTGTGGCCAACTGTGTACCGTGTTTGGTTAACGTTTGGTATTCAATACAGCAACGATTCTGCGTGGTATGGTTTCGACAGGTCCTCCGTAGGTTTTCGGAGGTATGTGGAACAGGATGACTATGCACAGATAACGCAATTCTCGTAAATTACACTCCGATCGTTCGAGGATACGGAGTTGGAGCCGGACAGGGTCGAAGATGATGTCCACTGAGTTCACATCAAGCGACCGAGCGAGGTGGCGCAGTGATTAGCACACTGGACTCGCATTCGGGAGGACGACGGTTCAATCACGCGTCCGGACATCCTGATTTAGGTTTTCCGTGATTTCCCTAGATCACTCAAGGCAAATGCCGGGATGGTTCGTTTGAAAGGGCACGGCCGACTTTCTTTCCCATGTTTCCCTAATCCGGGCTTGTGCTCCGTCTCTAATGACCTCATTGTCGACGGGATGTTAAAAACCAATATACTCCTCCTCCTCCTCACATCAAGAGAATGTCTCTGGTAATCAGTCCATCGAGGAGAGTTGGACAGCAGCTGAACATAAAGTACTTTAATTATGAAACTTGAAACCAACAGTTCTGCTGTAATTCAAACGTCGTTTATTCACAACATGCTACCAGTTTCGACGCGAGAAAGCGTCATCTTCAAACTCCAAGCATTATCTGCCATCAATGTATGAACCACAATGGCAGAGACCAACCGAGTCTTCAAATGAAAAAAATAAGACATATTAAGCTTATTACGCCAGCATGTGCAACCAACAAAGTCGAGTGCAGCGGGAGTTACGTAATCCTGTTGATTTTGGCTCCGTTGCACTAGAATTTGTTGGTTGGCCTGAAGATAGCGTTTTTCGCCTCGAAACTGGTAGCGCGTTTTGAATAAACGCTGTTTGACTTAGAGTACAGCGCTTGGTTTCAATTTTTATTGTTCAAGTACTTCAAGCAAATTTGGTGGCCAGAACATCAACTTGAGCTCATTACCAAGCTCTTCAAATCACTGTATCACGAGTCTGGCATTGTGACATGCGACACTTACCACTCTGGAAGAGATCATCGCCGTCGAGGCAGACAATAAGCATGGAGGGATGCAGGTGGTCCGTAGTAATGTTCACGTAGTCCAAAGCTTTCATGGTGTCTTCGATTACTAACGCAGATGCCATGGAAGGCCAGGTGAATGTCCCCCACAGCATAATACAGCCCCCACCGGCCTGCGTAAGTGGTTTGAAACAATGTTTCGAGCAGCCATTCACCTAGATGACTGCGCATCCGCCGATCGACCTGGTGTGATAAGAAACCCGATTCATCCGATGGTAGTGATATGGTTCAAATGGCTCTGAGCACTATGGGACTCAACTGCTGTGGTCATTAGTCCCTTAGAACTTAGAACTACTTAAACCTAACTAACCTAAGAACATCACACACATCCATGTCCGAGGCAGGATTCGAACCTGCGATCGTAGCAGTCGCACGGTTCCGGACTGCGCGCCTAGAACCGCGAGACCACCGCGGCCGGCGGTGGTGATATGTAAAGGGCTCTCAACAGCGAGGTCATCACCACCCCTACTCAACTAATTGGACAGAATTTGGTTTAGTTTTGTGAAAAATATGCACCACCAGGTAAATTATAAAATATAATCCTTAGCGATCCTGGGAATAACTCAAACTTTCTCACAGAACACAAAACAACGTACGCTTCAAAGCAGTCTGTGATCAAAATATACAGATCATAACTACACACATAAAATAGTGTAACAGTGAACTGTGCCTGATTGGACAGTGGGAAAATTAAAGAGAAAGCAGTCATCCTGAAAACACATTAAGATCTTCTACATGAGATACTATTTAGAAGATTCGAAATCACACAACCTCTTTAAAATATGGACCACATTCGATGCATCACCCTCTAAAATACAGGGCAGGTCACCTGGTAAGTTGGTTTTGCAGCCCGCATTGCTTGGTACAAAATGACTCCGTTAATATCTGGTATACAGATATCTTTACGCCACAAGCAATCCATACTGGTGGATTCTTATCCTGGAGGAGGAATCCATGCGTCAGAGGACATTGCCCTATCCGGAGGAGCGTTAGAAGCACATCCTCCCGCATCAGCTGCCGGAAGGAGAAACGCCACGGTCGTGTCCTCGGTTTCTCCGACTACAGCTTGTTTTTTCTCAATCCTAACCACTCCTCCTCCCACAGACACATGATCCTTTGCCTCAACAGCGAAGGAACAGCATTTACAGGGGCAGCAAAATTTTGTTAGCTAAACAGGCATACTTAGCTGCTTCATCTGTTTCATCTGCTGCATCATTGTTCTTAATGCCCATGTGCCCTGGTACCCAACAGAATGACACCTCCTTCCCCTGCCTCTGTTTGTGGAAAAGGTTATCATGGATCAGCTGAAGATATTTTCCTGGTGGTTACCTGAAGTGGATAGCCTCCTGGGCACTTAGGATTTCGATGCAAATAAGGAATTTGGCAACACAAAGACACTGCATCTACTCCAGCGCCTTCAAGATACGTATATAGCCGATGGAATTTCCCTTCTTATATCCATTACTGAAAAGGGCCACACAGTCACAGTGGTCGGATAAAATTCTGTAAAATATCGATTTAAAAAAATAGACTCGAATAAAATTATTTTTCTACACTGATAAATCTAAAACATTTCTGGGTCTCCGTATCAACCAGGTTGGCGAACGACTCATACCTCGATGAAGCACAGAGGTATGATTCGCATTAAGAGCCAGTAATTCCTGCCGTGGAATGCAGGGTCTGTGTGGTGGAGAGTATAGGCTACATACACCATCAATGCCGGATGACGAGCTGGTGTTTACCAGCCTCGACACAGAGGTTGGGAATCGGGTTTGTCCTGTATGCTCACGTTGAAAACCGAAATCGCTCATGGTGAACAGCATCGATGATGTTAAGAAAACATGGCCCAGCAGAGCCATGAACCGTGCATTCATAGTCCAAGCGAGATCAAAAAGACATCTTGTAAAACTGGAGCTGAAGTGTTTTAAAATATTCAATGCTTTTAAACCTCCGACCATAATATTCCTCAGATGTGATAACCAAGTCAGCCGCTCATCAAATGTGAGACGCAGAAGCCTCACTGACAATTTAAAGTCGAAAACAACGTCCCCTATTTTAAGAATAGTAAGGCTGAAAGGACGACAACAACGATTGAAGCAAACACAAACACATTTCTCTGAGGAAAATTTAAGTCTTATGCTATCTGCCCACTCTTCCAACCGTTATATAGTTATTTGCAACTGACGAGTGCTCGTTGCAAGGTTAGAGGAGGAGCAGAATACGGAAAAGATGTCCGCAGAGAATGAACATCGGGCGAGAGACCTTTCATTGGGCGTAATACCATTGATGACAACAGTCACATTTAAAACAGAGCCCTGAAAAACATCAGTCTCTCGCTCGAATCACTCGGAAAAGAGTATCACCGATACGGTATCGAAAGAATCATTTGGAAAGGAAGGACCGCATAAATATTGTTTGTCGTCCTCGAAAGCCCCATTTATGAAGCTGTCGGATGATGTGATGCTTCCAAGAAGTGATGTAGACACTCTTAAGATCGAAGGAGATACTTGTGAGGTGCTGTCGGCAATGGAAAGATCGTTGTATTTTCGTCCGCAGCATGGCGAGGTTGTCGAGGGTTGGACGATACCTCCAAAACCCACATTGGGAGCGACTAAGTAGATCGCGCTATTCTAGGATGCTAGTCCTGCTGCGGTTGACCATGTATTCTAGCGTCTTTCCTTTGCAGCTAGAGAGGGCAACAACGTCCTGTCCTTCACTGGTTTCAGAAGCGGCTATGAAATCGGCTCCGTCCACGAATCTGGAAGTCCTTAGTCAACTAAATTTGATTAAAATAGATATGAGAGTTTCCTTTGCATCCTGTCTGAGGCTCTGTAACATGATCTACGGGTTTCCACTCTGGTGCAGGTACGGGTTTCGACGGTACCTGGTGCAGTATCCATAATCCGAGACAATGCACACTGAAGCTCACACATAGGATAGGGGTAATAGTAGACCTCGTTGTTGGAATAGGAATTCCAACCACACCTCCAGTAATGATACATACCACCAGGTGACACGTTTCCACTGATCCACGGTCCAATCTCGATCTCGTCCCAATTGCAGTCCCAATTGATGATATTTGTTCAATACGAGAACACGTAAGTATCGTCTGTTCCGGAACACCTTGTTAAGTGAAGTGTTCTGGAACACTTGTATCATCATTGTGCTCTGTTCTCAGATCTGTCAAAGCAAAGATACGAGGGTAAGTGGATGGGACAGAAGGGGGTGGGGGGGGGAGGGCTATGAGGGTTATTTTTACATAGATCAGTTAACAAATTTCTCAACAAATTTTTAGAGAATTAAGAAGCATGAAAATTACATGTCCAGCACATGATACTTTCATTTTCTTACCCACCTGGATGGCCTTTGCATCCTAACCGTCTGTGGAAAACATTCCAAGTAGGAACGGCGCCCAGTCGCAGGTTGACCATACTTGCTGCCGACAGCAAATCCGACCCTGTGGGTCCGGAAGTTAGAATACGCCCAAGGTATTCCTGCCTGTCGTAAGAGGCGACTAAAAGGAGTCTCACACGTTTCGGTCTTTATGTGATGGTCCCCTGTAGGGTCTGACCCCTATTTTTTAAAATTTTCTCGAAGAGCGAGCCAATTGGGGATGAGCACTTTACGTGGTGTATAGTGTCCATCATGTGATGAGACCATTCGCATCCTTCGTCGACGTGGATCTGCACTTCCGCTCAATCTCCAGCTGTTAGGCGAGGTCACCCTCCTGGGTGCGTTTTTCTCTATCCTCTGTGCAGTATCGCTTTCTGCGTTGTCGACGATAATGGACTTCTTAGCTCGTTTGCGACTGATATCCAGCACAGTAGTCAGTCCATTGTGGTTGATTGTAACCCCCTGACCACACAGGGATCGCTCTGCTGCTGCGTGCGTCGTTAACTCCCCACGTATGCGAAGGAGTAGATGGCCATCACCCTGGGGTATCGGGACTCTCGGCAATGGCCATCCTGCCAGGTGGCCTTTGCTGTGGCTGGGTACCGCCCGTGAGGAAGGCCCCCTGGTCGGAGTGGGTGGCATCAGGGCGCATGACACGCCATGAAACGTAGTACGTCATCTCTTTCTGGTGGTCAAACACATGCAGTCTCTAAGCGGTCAAAGTCTAACTTCAATGCTAAGAAATACGACCCAAATCGTCCCCCCCCCCCCCCTCCCCTGCCACACCGTGGGAGGAACGCCAGGCTAAGTATGGCACCGAAGCTTATTCACCCCGGTACCTCGTATGTACGAGAGTTGATAGGGAATCTTTCTTGTCAATGAAACCTCAGTTTTCTGTGGAGAATTTAGAGGACAAATTTGGCGAGATGGAGAGCTTGTCCAAAATGCGGTCAGTGTCGGTCTTGATCAAAACAGCATTCTCTGCCCAGTCATGGACACTACTCGTCTGTGACAAGCGGGGGGATGTTTCTGTTTCCATCACTCCCCATAATTGCTTAAATATGGTCCAGGGTATCATATTTCACAGAGACCTTCTATTGCAGTCTGACGATAAGCTGCACGCCAATTTAGAGCGGCGAGGTGCCCATTTCGCCCTCCGGCGCGTCCACTGGGGTCCGAGGGACAATCAGGTTACCACAGGTGCCTTAATCTTGGCCAGCGAGGGTGACACTTTACCCGAGAAGATCACGATGATGGTCTACCGCTGTGATGTAAAGACACATATCCCTCTCCCGAGGCGGTGCTTTAAGTGCTGGAAGTTGGGCCGTATGTCTTCCCGCTGTACTTCCAGCGTCACTTGTCGGGATTGCGGACGTTCTTCACATCCCAATACTCCCTATGCCCCATCTGCGTCAACTGCTGAGACCCCCATTCACATTGCTCGCCAGACTGCAGGGTTCTCCAGAAAGAAAGAAAAATAATGGAATAAAAGACCCTGGAACAACTGGCCTACTCTGAGGCCAAGAAAAAATATGAGAGGGTACAGCCAGTGTACATGAAGTAAACCTACGCCGCCGCTACGACAATGGTTCTACCATCTTTCGTACCACCGCATACAGTTGGCTCTCTGAGCCGTCAGACTTCATCTGCCCCCTTGATAATGGGGGGCACTTCCCTCTCTGTTGCTCCTGCACAACCTACTTCTGCAGCAACCCCCCCCCCCCCCCCCAACCAACCAGCTTCTCAACCAGAGAAGCGTAAGTCTTCTACGGCTCCCCTCGCCAGGAAGGGATCCATTGAACCACTCCCTTCCCATGTTCCTGTTCCTGCCAGTAGCAAAACTGACACCCACCAGTGGCTGAAGAAACCACAGGTAGCTGGTCGTAGGGCCTCATGGTTCTCCTCAGTCCCTGAAACTGAACCAGTGAAACACTCCAAGACAAACGTAAGGAGCAGCGAGAGAAAACCTAAAAAGAAAAAGATCCCCAAGAACTAAGGCACTGCGGTGGCACCCACACCACCACTACATACAAGCTCTGTGTCTAAGGATGAGATTGAGATCCTGGCGTTCGCTGAGGACCTAGCTCTCGCTGGGCCCTCAGACACAGTGGACGTCGATCGGATATGGTGGCAGCAGGTGACCCTGAGGCGTAGACTGTCTCATTGAGTGTTTCATGCCATCCCAATCTGACGATCACGTAATCCTCTAGTGGAATTGCGGCGGTTTTTTCCACAACCTGGCTGAGTTATGGCAACTGTTAAGCTTTACACCTGCTTTCTGGATTGCCCTCCAGGAAATCTGGTTCCTGCCAATGCGGACCCCTACCCTCCGTTGCTATAAGGGATATTACAGGAACTGTACCAACAATAATCGAGTGTCAGGTGGAGTTTGCGTCTATGTCCTGAACTCAGTAGGTAGTGATCCTGTGACCCTTCAAATACCTCTTGAAGCTATGGCTGTTAGGATAAGGACGACACAGGAAATAACAGTCTGCAATGTATCTTCCTCCAGATGGCGCAGTACCCCTGAACGTATTGGATGCACTAATTGATCAACTCCCTAAACCTTTCCTCCTTTTGGGAGATTTTAACGAGCATAACCTCTTGTAGAGTGGCGCCGTGCTTACTGGCCGAAGTAGGGAGGTCGAAAATTTACTGTCACAACTCTACCTCGACCTCTCCCTCTTAAATACAGGTGACCCCACACACTTCAGTGAGGCATATGGCACAAATTTTCCATTGATCTCTCGGAATGCAGTCCTGGCCTTCTCCCATATACCCTCTGGAGACCTGTGTGGTGGTGACCACTTCCCAATCTTCATGTTACTCTCCCAGCGTGATGCCCATGGACACCTACTCAGATGGGTTTTAAACAAGGTAGACTGGAAAGTCTTCACCTCTGCTGTCACAGCTGAATCTCCCCCACTTCTTGCCATCGATGATGTCATTGAGCAGGTCACTACAACGAGCGTTTCTGCGGCGGAAAACGCGATTCCTCATTCTTCAGGGTGCCCCCGGCGAAAGACAGTCCCTTGGTGGTCGCCGGAAGTCGCTGATGCAGTTAAAGAGCGTCGGCGAGCTCTACAGCGACATAAGCGGCACCCTTCCCTGGAGCACCTAATAGCCTTAAAGCAACTCCCTGCTGACATTGGCCAGCTTATAAAACGACGGAAACAGTAGTGTTGGGAGAGGCATGTGTCGACCATTGGGTGCCATACGTCACCTTTCCAAGTCTGGACGAAGATCAGACGTCTGTTTGGGTACCAGACCCCAATAGATGTCCCTGGCATTAACGTCAATGGTGTGTTATCTACCGACGTAAACACGATTGCCGAGCACTTTGTTCGAGCCTCTGCGTCGGAGAACTACTCTCCCCCCGCCCCCCCCCCCCCCCAGTCTTTCGCACTCTCAAACGGCGGATGGAAAGGAAAGTCTTCTCATTCACTACACGCCACAGCGAATTCTATAACGCCCTATTTATAGAATGGGAGCTCCTCAGCGCCCTTGCACATTGCCCCCAACACAGCTTCTGGGCCGATCTGATTCACAGGCAGATGATTAAACATCTCTCATCTGAGTACAAGCGACATATCCTCGTCATCATCAACCGGATCTGGTGCGATGGCGTCTTTCTATCACAAGGGCGGGAGAGCACTATCATTCCGGTGCTCAAAGCCGGTCAAAACCCGCTTGTTGTGGACAGCTATCGGCCCATGTGCCTCACCAACTTCCTTTGTAAGCTGCTCGAATGTATGGTGTGTCGGCAGTTGAGTTGGGTCCTGGAGTCACGTGGCCTACTGGCTCCATGACAGGGCGGCTTCCGCCAGGGTCGCTCTACCACTGATAATCTTGTGTCTCTCGATTCTGCCATCCGAACAGCCTTTTCCAGACGCCAACATATGGTTGCCGTCTTTCTTGACTTACGTAAACCATATGACACGATCTGGCGACATCATATCCTTGCCACATTGTATGAGTGGGGTCTCCGGGGCTCGCTCCTGATTTTTATCCGAAACTCCGTACTTTATGTGTCCACGTCGGTGCCTCCCATAGTTCCCCCCGTATACAGGAGAATGGCGTTCGGCAGGGCTCTGTATTGAGTGTCTCTCCATTTTTAGTTGGTATTAACGGTCTAGCAGCAGCTGTAGGGCCGTCGGTCTCATCTTCTCTGTATGCTGATGACTTCTGCATTTCGTACTGCTGCTCCAGTATTGGTGTTGCTGAGCGGCGCCTAGAGGGAGCCATTCACAAGGCGCAGTCATGGGCTCTAGCTCACGGCTTCCAAATTCCACGCGCGAAGTCGTGTGTAATGCATTTCTGTCGGCTTCGTACCGATCATTCAGAACCAGAACTTTAACTTAATGACGATCCACTCACTGTAGTGGAGACACATCGATTCTTAGGAGTGGTTTTCGACGCCCGATTGACGTGGCTTCCTCATCTTCATCAGCTGTAACAGAAGTGCTGGCAGATCCTCATTGCCCTCCTCTGCCTGAGCAACACCCACTTGGGTTGCAGATAGCTCTCCCTGCTGCAGCTCTACAGAGCTCTTGTTCAATCCCGCCTCGACTAAAGGAGTCTGGTTTACAGTTCGGCGGCGCCCTCAGCGACCCATTGCACCACTGTGGTGTTCGCCTAGCGACGGGAGCTTTTAGAACGAGTCCAGTGACCAGTGTTCTGGTGGAGGCCGGAGTCCCTCCATTGAAGGTTAGGACAGCACAACTGCTCGGCAGTTACGTTGCACACGTTACTAGTTCTCCTGCGCATCCGAATTACCGTCTCCTTTTCCCAACCATGACAGTTCAGCTCCCGCATCGGCGGCCCAGGTCAGGGCTTACGCTTACGATTGCGGTTCGCGTCCGGTCCCTTCTGTCTGCATTGGAGTCCTTCCCGTTACCACCTCTCCCCGAGGCCATACACGTAAACCTCCATGGGCTACACCTAGGCCCCAGATTCTTCTGGACCTTTCACATGGCCCTAAGGTCTCCGTTAATCCTGCGGCTCTCCACTATCACTTCCTCTCGATTCTTGACATGTACCGGGGCCTTGAAGTGGTTTACACCGACGGCTCGATGGGTGATGATCACGTAGGCTTTGCGTATGTTCATGGACGACATATTGAACAGCACTCCTTGCCAGATGGCTGCAATGTTTTCATTGCATAGCCGAAGGCCATATCTTGTGCTCCTGAGCACATCCGCTCATGCCTTGGCAGGTCATTTCTCCTGTGCACTGATTCCTTGGGCGGCCTGCAAGCTATCGACCAGTGCTACCAGCGCCATCCTTTGGTAGCGTCCCATTCAGGAATCCATCTATGTCCTGGAACGGTCCTGTCATTCAGTGGTGTTTGTGTGGACCCCAGGAAACGTCGGAAACAGGCTACACAGAAACCACTTCTGGAGATGGGCACCTCCGAAAACGATCAGCGTTCTGTCTTACACCGCAGGGTTTTTCGGCTTTGGGAGACGGAATGGCATAACAGTACTCACAACAAACTGCGTATCATTAAGGAGACTACGACTGTGTGGAAGTCTTCCATGCGGTACTCTCGCAGGGAATCAGTTGTCCTCTGCCGGCTCCGCATTGGCCATATGTGGCTAACGCATGATTACCTTCTCCGTCGCGAGGATCCACCTTGGTGTCACTGTGGATCACAAATGACAGTTGTCCACCTTTTGCTGGACTGCCCACTTTTAGCCGCTCTGCGACGGACTTGCAACTTTCCCAGCGCCCTACCTTCGGTGTTCGGTGACAATGCCTCAACAACAGCTTTAGTTTCCCGTTTTATTCGTGACGGTGAGCTTTATCGTATGATCTAAGTTTTAGGGCATGTCCTTTGTCCCTCTGTGTTTTAATTTGTTGCAGAGTGGCTGGCTTCTCCTTTTTATTCTGTCAGCCAGCCATGGCAATCTGCTCTCTTTTTTTTATCTCTTCTAGGTGTTTCTTGCGTCTCTCTGTGGTTTTCTTGTCCGATTTTCTCCATTTCAGTGTTTGTAGCCCTTCTGTCATTATTGTGATTTTCTCCTTTCTTCCAGCTTTGTTTTGTATCTCTCAATTATTTTACTCCCACCCTTGAGGAATTATTTTAATCGGAACGAGGGACCGATGACCTAGCAGTTTGGTCCCTTCCCCCTTCTTTTAAACCAACCAACCAACCAACCAGGCAACCCACAAGATATTGAGTAAAGGCAGAAAATGGAGGGAAAGACTGTCCTCCCCCCTCCCCCTTTCATTCTCGGAAAAAAATAACAGAATGACTGACTTCCCCATACAGAAAGAAACAGATTTATCTTCATTTACGTGCTCGCATATATCGTACATCACTAGCAGACCTGTGTTCACAGTCGTAGTACTAATAGAAATACTGTTAATGCTGAATGTGCAATTCGATTTTAAAGCAAGTAAATTTTGATTTTGTCGAAGTTTTGAAAGTTTTTTGCTAATGCGATTCTTAAAGAAACTACATGACACGCACTTCCCAATGTTTGGACGAATACTTTTCAAATCTAGTACTACTCTGGACTGCCGTTTCTTTGAAGTCTTGATAAAGGGATGTAAAAGGTGGTTATAATTAAAGTTTCGATACTTGAGCCGGTGTACATGGAAAACTAGTTACCGTTAGGGTACCGAACTTTATACGAATAATGTTCAGACTGTGTCTGCAGGATTTGTGTTGTTAGTGATGTTTGTGTCGTGACTTGCCGTTAAGCGTTGGTACTGGTACGGCGAAGTAAGGTTCAAACACAAGCATCAGTGTGAATTACAGTCGCAGACAGTCGACATGGATCTGGAAAAGGTGAGCAGGGGTTTACTCGTAAAGCTGTTTTATCAACAACAACAAAATCAGTACTGCTCACGCATTAAAGGAATAGAGAGAGACCTTGTTTCTGCACTGGGGTTGAAGAATATCATTCGGAAGTTCGAATTACCTGGCGATTTGGGGGTTGCTCCTGGGAGACGTCGACGGCCAATTTCGCCACAAATTTTTGAGGAAGTTACTGTTGCCATAGCTGAGAATACTGGACGCAATCTGCGGTCTTCAAACAGTGCACAAGCTGTGTGACGAGAGCTGAGCAAATCCGCGATCCACCGATCCAGAAGCAGTAGAATAATTTCTGGTGCGGTTCCAAGCTGTCGTGGATGTAGATGGTGCTCATATTGAGCAACATCTGCCACCTCCAACTTCAACATGGTAAGAAGTTAACACATGTTTCCCTCTCGTGTGGAAATTAAAAGGCGTTTCTTTCAACGGTTTTTTAGCTATTTCTCTTCCACATATCCATATAAGTGTTTCCACAAAATTTTATTGTCCTGCGATCACTCGTTTCTCATGGCGGCCCTCTCAATTAATTATAATACCTATCCTAACCACTGATGTATTATTACTATTATTATTATTATTACTATTATTATTATTACTATTATTATTACTATTATTATTATTACTATTACTATTATTATTATTACTATTATTATTACACTGCCTGACAAAAAAATGAGGATACGAAATCAAACTTCACGGAGTGAAAGGATATGTGATGTTATATCAGTGATTACAATAGCGAGTCAAATTTCCAAACGACTTACCAGCATAAGCCCACTCGTCAGTATGAAGCAGCACCCCCTCTGGCCTGGATGCATGCAGTAGTTTAGATGGCAAAAGTGTCATAAAATCGTTGTATCTTCTCCTGAGGCAAGCTGACCCGCAACCGTTGTAACTGGTCTTGATATCCTAGTTACTGGCACTAGTACGGAGTTAACGTCCGACACATTTCCTGTCAGGGACAAATCTGTGGATCTTGCTGGCTATGGGAGTACCTCAGCATCACGTAGACAGTTCATGCAGACACGTACCATGTGTTAAATTGCGTTGTCCTACTGAAAAATAGCACCACAGTACTGTCTCGTGACAGTTAACACATGAGAACTCAGGATGTTCATGACGATCTCCAAAATATAGGAAGAATGAGACTTTTCACCAGATCACCGCCATACTCCCCGACGATGGTCGTCCAGGGTAATGCATAACAGCGATTCATTGCCGAACACAGTGTGATGCCATTCGTTAGTGTCCCATGGTTCCCGGGCACGGCACCATCTCAGACGTAGCCGTTTGTGTTATGATGTCAACGGCATCCTACGCATGGGACGGTAATTTCCTAGTTCGACTGCTGTTAATCTCCAAGCAACAGTGTGGGATGGCATAGGATGTTCTGTTGTTGTTGTTGTCTTCAGTCCTGAGACTGGTTTGATGCAGCTCTCCATGCTACTCTATCCTGTGCAAGCTGCTTCATCTCCCAGTACCTACTGCAACCTACATCCTTCTGAATCTGCTTAGTGTACTCATCTCTCGGTGTCCCTCTACGATTTTTACCCTCCACGCTGCCCTCCAACGCTAAATTTGTGATCCCTTGATGCCTCAAAACATATCCTACCAACCGATCCCGTCTTCTAGTCAAGTTGTGCCACAAACTTCTCCCCAATCCTATTCAATACCTCCTCATTAGTTACGTGATCTATCCACCTTATCTTCAGTATTCTTCTGTAGCACCACATTTCGAAAGCTTCTATTCTCTTCTTGTCCAAACTAGTTATCGTCCATGTTTCACTTCCATACATGGCTACACTCCAAGCAAATACTTTCAGAAACGACTTCCTGATACATAAATCTATATTCGATGTTAACAAATTTCTCTTCTTCAGAAACGCTTTCCTTGCCATTGCCAGTCTACATTTTATATCCTCTCTACTTCGACCATCATCAGTTATTTTGCTCCCCAAATACCAAAACTCCTTTACTACTTGAAGTGTCTCATTTCCTAATCTAATTCCCTCAGCATCACCCGATTTAATTTGACTACATTCCATTATCATCGTTTTGCTTTTGTTGATGTTCGTCTTATATCCTCCTTTCAAGACACTGTCCATTCCTTTCTACTGCTCTTCCAAGTCCTTTGCCGTCTCTGACAGAATTACAATGTCATCGGCGAACCTCAAAGTTTTTACTTCGTCTCCATGAATTTTAATACCTACTCCAAATTTTTCTTTTGTTTCCTTTACTGCTTGCTCAATATACAGATTGAAAAACATCGGGGAGAGGGTACAACCCTGTCTCACTCCTTTCCCAACCACTGCTTCCCTTTCATGCCCCTCGACTTTTATGACTGCCATCTGGTTTCTGTACAAATTGTAAATAGCCTTTCGCTCCCTGTATTTTACCCCTGCTACCTTTAGAATTTGAAAAAGAGTATTCCAGTCAACATTGTCAAAAGCTTTCTCTAAGTCTACAAATGCTAGAAACGTAGGTTTGCCTTTTCTTAATCTTTCTTCTAAGATAAGTCGTAAGGTCAGTATTGCCTCACGTGTTCCAACATTTCGACGGAATCCAAACTGATCCTCCCCGAGGTCCGCATCTACCAGTTTTTCCATTCGTCTGTAAAGAATTCGCGTTAGTATTTTGCAGCTGTGACTTATTAAACTGATAGTTCGGTAATTTTCACATCTGTCAGCACCTGCTTTCTTTGGGATTGGAATTATTATATTCTTCTTGAAGTCTGAGGGTATTTCGCCTGTCTCATACATCTTGCTCACCAGCTGGTAGAGTTTTGTCATGACTGGCTCTCCCAAGGCTCTCAGTAGTTCTAATGGAATGTTGTCTACTCTGGGGGCCTTGTTTCGACTCAGGTCTTTCAGTGCTCTGTCAAACTCTTCACGCAGTATCGTATCTCCCATTTCATCTTCATCTACATCCTCTTCCATTTCCATAATATTGTCCTCAAGTACATCACCCTTGTATAAACCTTCTATATACTCCTTCCACCTTTCTGCCTTCCCTTCTTTGCTTAGAACTGGGTTTCCATATGAGCTCTTGATATTCATACACGTGGTTCTCTTCTCTCCAAAGGTCTCTTTAATTTTCCTGTAGGCAGTATCTATCTTACCCCTAGTGAGATAAGCTGCTACATCCTTACATTTGTCCTCTAGCCATCCCTGTTTAGCCATTTTGCACTTCCTGTCGATCTCATTTTTGAGACGTCTGTATTCCTTTTTGCCTGCTTCATTTACTGCATTTTTTATATTTTCTCCTTTCATCAATTAAATTCAATATTTCTTCTGTTACCCAAGGATTTCTAGCAGCCCTCGTCTTTTTACCTACTTTATTCTCTGCTGCCTTCACTACTTCATCCCTCAAAGCTACCCATTCTTCTTCTACTGTATTTCTTTCCCCTATTCCTGTCAATTGTTCCCTTATGCTCTCCCTGAAACTCTGTACAACCTCTGGTTCTTTCAGTTTATCCAGGTTCCATCTCCTTAATTTCCCACATTTTTGCAGTTTCTTCAGTTTTAATCTACAGGTCATAACCAATAGATTGTGGTCCGAGTCCACATCTGCCCCTGGAAATGTCTTACAACTTAAAACCTGGTTCATAAATCTCTGTCTTACCATTATATAATCTATCTGATACCTTTTAGTAACTCCAGGGTTCTTCCATGAATACAACCTCCTTTCATGATTCTGAAACTAAGTGTTTGCTATGATTAAGTTGTGCTCTGTGCAAAATTCTTCCAGGCGGCTTTCTCTTCATTTCTTAGCCCCAATCCATATTCACCTACTACGTTTCCTTCTCTCCCTTTTCCTACACTCGCATTCCAGTCACCCAAGTCTATTAAATTTTCGTCTCCCTTCACTATCTGAATAATTTCTTTTATTTCATCATACATTTCTTCAATTTCTTCGTCATCTGCAGAGCTAGTTGGCATACAAACTTGTACTACTGTAGTAGGTGTGGGCTTCGTATCTATCTTGGCCACAATAATGCGTTCACTATGCTGTTTGTAGTAGCTTACCCGCATTCCTATTTTCCTATTCATTATTAAACCTACTCCTGCATTACCCCTATTTGATTTTGTGTTTATAACCCTGTAGTCACCTGACCAGAAGTCTTGTTCCTCCTGCCACCGAACTTCACTAATTCCCACTATATCTAACTTTAACCTATCCATTTCCCTTTTTAAATTTTCTAACCTACCTGCCCGATTAAGGGATCTGACATTCCACGCTCCGATCCGTAGAACGCCAGTTTTCTTCCTCCTGATAACGACATCCTCCTGAGTAGTCCCCGCCCGGAGATCCGAATGGGGGACTATTTTACCTCCGGAATATTTTACCCAAGAGGATGCCATCATCATTTAATCATACAGTAAAGCTGCATGTCCTCGGGAAAAATTACGGCTGTAGTTTCCCCTTGCTTTCAGCCGTTCGCAGTACCAGCACAGCAAGGCCGTTTTGGTTAATGTTGCAAGGCCAGATCAGTCAATCATCCAGACTGTTGCCCCTGCAACTACTGAAAAGGCTGCTGCCCCTCTTCAGGAACCACACGTTTGTCTGGCCTCTCAACAGATACCCCTCCGTTGTGGTTGCATCTACGGTACGGCCATCTGTATCGCTGAGGCACGCAAGCCTCCCCACCAACGGCAAGGTCCATGGTTCATGGGGGGGGGGGGGGGGGGGGGAGGATGTTCTAGGAAGTCTATTACATTTTCCTGGATGGCAGGCGCAGATGTGAAAAGGATATGATCTGCTTCGTGCACGACACAGCTATGTCCGTTGTAGTGGTCACACGTCGTGTACCGGACCTTGACAGCGAGTATACCTACCCTCACGTTCCCGTAGAACCCAAAATTGGACTGCTGTAACATCCGAATGCCGCACAAATCTGGATTTTTCAGAATTCTATCAGCTGGCCAAGTGGAGACCCAAAGTGAGTTTCCTTTCAGACCCTGTCAGGTGTCGATAATGCAGTCTCATACGAGTACGCGGTTTCTGCGTGTCCTTTACAGTGGTCACTTAACATCTGACGCACCTCGTACACCTTACCAGGCGAAATAAAAACACTAAGCACAAACAACACTAATGTACTCTGGTGATATTCTGTCACAGAGAATTCAAACTCTGATACCTGCCAGTGGTGTGTGCAGTACGAAGTTACATTCACTTCCGACCTCGCCTTCTGGATACTTCATTTTTTTTTGTCAGGAAGTCGATATTAAACTCTTATATCTTTTATTGCCATTATTGTAATAATCGTAGAAATCCGTGTCACATTACAAATGAGGGTGATGAAAAGTTAAATTTACTGATTGGGGTCGGGAGGAGAAAATATAAAGAAGTGTAATCCCTTCTCCCTACAACAGCACGCTAGATCTGTCATACATCGCCGCCAACCCGGCCTTACAGATCGGGCAAGTTTCCGAGATGCGCGTTCTGTGAAAAGACGTGGACGTCCAACACCTTATCACCTCTTCAGCCAAAGGTTACGCGTATTTAAACAATGTTTTAAAACACATAAAACTGTATGACAAATTATTTAAGAAACCAGTTGGAGAGGAAGATACTGTTTTTGAAATGTTTATATGATTTTATATTACACTTAAAATTTAATCACTTGTGATAATGTGCATGATAGCATAATACAATGGTGATTCTTCTGGTGCATAAAAATGATCATGGTCTTGATGATTCCCTTTTTGTGTCTGCTGTGCCTATTTACTTTTCTTACTGCGTCATGTGTCCGCAACGCTCGCAGGATGCAATCTAGCAGTGGACAATAGTCATGATGTTTTGGTTCATCTGTGTATCCATTCTGTTTCGATGAAAATCTGCAAAAATTAGTTAATGTTATTAATGATGATACTCAAATAGTTCAGAATGACTTAGTGTTTGTGTAATTATGAGTGCAAGTTCAAACGGTTGAAATGGCTCTGAGCACTGTAGGACTTAACATCTGAGGTCATCAGTCCCCTAGAACTTATAACTACTTAAACCTAACCTAACCTAACCTAACCTAAGGACATCACACACATCCATGCCCGAGGCAGGATTCGAACCTGCGACCGTAGCAGTAGTCGCGCGGTTCCGGACTGAAGCGCCTACAACCGCTCGGCCACCGCGGCTGGCCTGAGTTACTAAATAAGAAAGTATCAAGTGATTCTTCAGTTTCTCGAGGCGTATTTGTTAATCGAACAGTCCACGGGTGTACTGACGGCTGATAGTGTCCAGGGGGCTCAATATTTCGGCCACCAGATATATCACCGATGTGAGGTGGGCTGACGAACAACGTTCCTGAGGCCGCACGGCCGACTCACGTTCCCTGCCCCGCCAGCCGCTCTGTCAGCTGCCGGCGTCGGCGGTCCCCGGGACGCTAGCGTCGGCGTCTGTGATGGCGTTGATGTATTTTTCACAGTAAGAAATAAGGTATATGGTGGACTGAGGGCTTGCAAACTGACGTACCGTCTATAGATTCCTTTGAAGGTGCGTACTTGTCTTGTATTGGTAGGTACTGCTGCGTCTCTTATTGCACTGAGCTTATCAGGATCAGGCATTATTCCTTTACAGCTGATTTTATGGCTCAGAAATCTGGTTTGTCTCGTCTCAATACAGACCTTTTCAAATTCACAGTCACTCCTCTATCTCCTAGAGCTCTGAAGATTTTTCCTGAGAAGTGGTGGCGTTCCTTCCACATTTTGGCTGCAATTAGTAGCTCATCTATTTACATTGTGACATTACATCTCAGGCTGCAAGCAGACACGACGCTCATAAACGTGGCATTTGAGATACTAAGACCAAAATGTAACCCTATAAATTGATATGTCTTACACCTAAACAGAATAGCTGTGAATTGTCAACAACCTGGTGCTACCTTAATTTGTCTATATTCATGTGGAAGATCGAGGCTAATAAGCATCTGAAGCCCATGAAATCTCCGCAACAATTCATCGATTAATCTTAATCATTCCCCTTCCTCTGCCAAAATGTGATTAAACTTGCGAGTGTCAAGAGAGAACCGCACTGATCCCTCTCCATCGGGTTGTTGTAACAGCTTACTGACTACACTATAGTACTTCCATCTTGCATGTATTGGAATTCTTAATGCGCGCCTCTCCCTTTGCTTAGAGTAGAAGAGTGCGTGAGATTGCACTTTGAACTCACATACTGCATAATTTCACCAGGAAGTGACGCGAACAGAAGTCCGTAATGAGACAGCAACTCTTCCTTGATCCTATTAAATTCTTGCTTACATAGCTCCTCATATTTGCACGAGGAGTGGTATTTCCACTAGTTCGGCGAGGTTTTCATCTATTTGCACGACTGTTTCATTGCTAAGACTATCACGAGTTACCGCCTGTTCTGCTGTCCATTCTGCCACTGAAGTCTCAGTTAGTGAGCTGTGTCTGTTGAATACAAATATGGCCCTTTGGGAGCCTACGCACTGTCTGGCAATGCCCACTCCGACAAATTGCCTGTTAGCTTTAGTCTCGGGTTCTTCGTCCGACATTTGTTTGATGGTTTTTCTGACATTTCGCCAGTACAAGTGGCTGGCATTGTCAAGGCTTCACCATCCATTGCTGGTGGTGGACTAGAATCGAGCTCGTAGCCGCAGATTATATGAATAGTCGCGCAAATATCCAAGGGCTTTTCCGTGGTCTTACATTTAACTCTTCCTCGCTCGTAATCCGTCTCCATTTTGTTCCTTACCCAACCATGCTTATTTTGACTTGGTGAGGACCGTCTACGTGGCCTCCATCGTCGCTCTCGACTCCGTCGACGTCTTTTGTCGGCAGCCTATGCCCTGTCCCATCACTGGGACGTGGCGATCGATTTCCTACACCAAGAGCATCGAGATTGTCTAGGGCGCTCTCTAGACTTCCCATATAACCTCTATGTATTGCTATAAACAGCTCCTGCACGTTCTCAGTTAACTTCACGATAATTAACATTGCCCATTCTTCGGATCGAAATGGCCCAGATAAATACGAGGTCTGTTCAATGTATTTGTTGTAAAAGCCGCGAAGGCTCATTCTTCAGCCTCATTCAGATGGTTTGACTTGGTAAATTATGTTCCTCAGGCTCCTTTGAGTAGCATTTTACCAAAATTTTGAAAGGAATGCAGCTTCAAATTCTCCGAAAGTCTGCTAAAACTCTGTCGTTCTTAGAATCCACGTTAAAGCTCCATACTGGCACCGACTTATAGCATAGCTAATCTTTCGTCGCTGGCTCCATTTCTTTTGCTTCATAAATGCAACAGAATGGACTTTCCCAGTTGGGTGGAAAGGATGAGGTGCGCAGATGGATAAAAAAAACCCTCGCTAACCTCGTCATCATTCTCTTATTTCATTCCTACTTCCCTATCATCCCGTCTTGTCCGGTTTATCTTTCCAGATCGATCAGATAAAACAGAACTACCCACAGACATGAGTAGTTTCACCCGTTCCACAGCGTTGGTCATCTGTTCCTGGAGCTACATCTACATCTACATGGATACTCTGCAAATCACATTTAAATGCCTGGCAAAGGGTTCATCGAAATACCTTCACAATAATTCGCTATTATTCCAATCTCGTACAGCGCGCGGAAAAAACGGACACCTATATCATTCCGTGCGAGCTCTGATTTCCCTGATTTTATTATGATGATCGTTTCTTCCTATGTAGGACGGCGTCAACAAACTTTTTTCGCATTCGGATAAGAAAGCTGGTGATCGAAATTTCGTGAGAAGATTCCATCGTAACGAAAAAGTCTTTGTTTTAATGATGTTCATCCAAAATATTGTATCATTTCAGTGACACTCTCTCCCCTATTTTGCGATAATACAAAACTTGCTGCCCTTCTTTGAACTATCACGATGTACTTCGTCAGTCTTATACGATAAGAATCCCACACCGCGCCGCAGTATTTTAAAAGAGGACGGACAAGCGTGGTGTAGGCAGTCTTTTTAGTAAATCTGTTATATTTTCTAAGTGTCCTGTCAATAAAACCAGTCTTTGGTTAGCCTTCTCCACAACATTTTCTGTGTGTTCCTCCCAATTTAAGTTGTTCGTAATTGTAATTTCTAGGTATGTATTTGAATTTACGGCCTTTAGATTTGACTGATTTATTGTGTAATCGAAGAGTAATGGATTCCTTTTAGCACTCATGTGGATGACCTCACACTTTTCGTTATCTAGGGTCAATTGCCAATTTTTGCATCATACTGATATCTTTTCTAAATCCTTTACAATTTGTTTTAATCTTCCGATGACTTTACTAGACGATAAACGACAGAATCATCTGCAAACAACCTAAGACGGCTGCTCCGATTGTCTCCTAAATCGTTTATGTAAATCAGGAACAGCAAAGGGCCTATAACACTACCATGGGGAACGCCAGAAATCACTCTTGTTTTACTCTATGACTTTCCGTCAATTACTGCGAACTGTGACCTCTCTGACAGGAAATCGTGAATCCACTCACATAACTGAGACAATATTCAGCTGTCACATACTATTAATCATAACCTGTTCCCACAACAACTCGAACTACCACTCTTGTTTCTACAAGCTCTGTTCACAGCTAGTTGCTGTGATTGTTCCTCTATCCACTCATGCACTACGATCGTTTGTGCCAATATTTCAATATTGGCAGCTGACACTTCCTGTTGCAGTTCCAAGGCTAATCCCTCAATAATGTCTTCGACATTTTTCGCGACACTGCTCATACGCTCCCCCTGACACTAGTTCTACAGTATTTAGTTTCACTGCAAGTCTCGGAATTTCGGCAACTGCTTCAGTTAGCACTTCAAACTTCTTATTGGTGGACACCTGATTTGTAGGCATATCTTGGGTTAGTGCATCGTGTCTTTTGTCCATACCTTTCTGTTTACCCGCTATTTATTTAACTCTGCCTACCTGTTCCTCGCCCATAGTTCCCTACACGTACCTTATCTCTGGAATCTCTGCTATAGATTTCATTCGTGAAGCTCTCACAAAATGCAGTCTAATCTGCTCAGATCAGCCAGAGGCAGACAATCGCTGTTAGTGTCTACTACTAAAGGCCTACCTGCGTTACATTCAGTCAATTGCTAAGTAGCTAGTCAATATGGAAGATTGTTCAGAAAACGCAATTGGTTTACACTAACAGTAGCATGCGTTCTCTGGTTATGTTTTATCAAAACCCCCAAAATAATTACACAAAATGCGATGCCTATCTATTTTTTGGCTGAAACCTCTCCAAAATACCAAACATTTCAACACTTATTCGCCGCATGCACGTTCGTAACCTAGCAAGTACACTAAATAGTACAAAAACTTTCGTAGCACAAGAAAAATCCCAAAACTAAACAAAAATTTGTTTAGCAAACATGACATTTTAATTATTCAGTGCGTGGCGATATACACTGGTGTCCAAAATTAAAGCAACGAACTGTTATTCCCTGTCCTGCCTCTAATTCACGATATAATCATACAAACTGTCAATAGATGTCTCGTTACCATCGTGTTCTGCAAGGAAGATGGCATTCAGATCAACGGACAACCACGCCAGCCCCGACGTCAGGGCACGAATCAAGTGGGGTAGTTTTTTCAGGGTAGTCCCACATCCACAATCGCTGCGTACAGTCACAGACGGTGCAGTATGGCACAGAGAAGACGCCTACAGACTATCTGCTGTGAGGAGGGGGGGAGGGGGGGGGGCTAGGAAGAATAGAAAAAGGGGAGAGTCGCAAACTGATGTGACCCAACGGCATAACGTGAATCGTTCTGGAGATTCTCGGACGAGGCGATAGTTAATAGAGATCGAAACTGTATCCCGGAGACCAGGACAGGGCCGTCCACGAGTGATATCAGAAAATGTGAATCGTTATTTGACTGTAAGGGCACCATGATACTGTCTTAGTTCTGCACTGCAACAGGCATCTCACTTCGCATCATCCCCTGGACATGTTGTATCGAGGCCAACGGTGTATAGAAGGCTTCGGCAGAGTGACCTTTATTGTTGGAGACGTGCTATCTGTTTCTCTCTGGCGTGTCGTCACAGAAGGGAATGTCTGGAGTGGACCTGTCAACATGCCAGCTTGACAGTGGAAAGGTGGACCAAAGTTCTTTTCACGGATGAGTCCCGATTTGGTCTGGAGAGTGATTCGCGGTGGATTCGCATCTGTAGAGCACGTGGAACACGATTTCGGGACCCAAACATTATGGAAAGCGACCGATATCGAGGAGGATCCCCAATGATGTGGGCAGGGAATACGTTGACCGCCACTCAAACACCTCTACATGAAATTGTACGGGTGAATAAGCAAGATTTAACTGCTGCCAGGTACAGTGAGGAGATCTTGGGATCTCATGCGCGGTTGCTGCGAGGTGCTGTGGGACCAGGCTTCGTATTGATGGACGATAATGCTCGATCTCATAGAGCACAGGGGGTTGACTTTTTTTTTTTTTTCGAAACGGAAGATATTGCACGCATGGCGTGACCTGCTCGCTCTCCCGATTTGAATCCCATAGACCATATCTGGGATGCACAAGGGAAACGAGTTGTATCACTATCTTCTAACCACTCTCCAAGACTTGTGAGCAGCTCTGCAGGGAGACTGGGTCTTGTTGCCCCAGCATGAGATTTATGACATCATGAACAGTATGTCTTGTCCTTTTCAGGCCTGTACTGGTGACGAGATGGTCACACCCTATACTCAGCACATTAACCAGTTGTCAGAATGTGTGAGAGTTCGTTAAGTTGGAAAAAATGAACATTTTTGTCTACCGTTACGCATGTTGCTGTTGATTACGTTCTGTATTCTTTACATTGTTTCTACTTTACTATCACCTTGCAAAATTTCCGTTTGTTGCTTTAATTTTGGACACCATTGTATTTGCTCCCACGAAACATTTGTCACTTCACACACATAAAGAGAAAAAAGCTCCTACCCCGAAATTAACTTTGGCTTTGTTTCATGTTAACTCAGCAGCCACTGCAATAATGTTTTGTGTTCACTACTTACACTCGTCGCCTAGCTGCATCTGCTGCACATTCGTCTTGTCTGGCTCTCATCCCCTCACATCTGCTGTAGGGTAAACACTTCGCAAATCCTGGAAGGCGTCGCCATGTGTGAGGTTATTCATGTTGTCCGCTCTCGCTGCCGCATATCTTACAATGTGTGAGTTCCTTTGGCCCTGTTACGAGATAATAGGTGATGCTAAAATAATACAGACATATTACCTGTTGTGTAAAAGACCTGTCAATAGGCTCTATCAGCTAGAAAATATTGAAGGAAAGCTTTAGCGGTCTTCATATTTCAGTGTTAACTGGGAAGCTACACTTGATATTTCGATAAACATGCTGTTGGGCACATTAAAATTTGATTTGCCATTGCGTGACAAATACGTTCTCTTTATTCCCATAAGGTCAATGCACACTCAAATGCAATATAAATTACTGACGCACAGATATAGGTGACAAAGAATCCACATCATAATAAATAAATCTGTATAGGTTAATTATTCATATAAGTCCATGGGAGCCACCGCGCTTGCATGGAACCCAGTATTGGCCCTCCTGAGGGATATCCATTGTGCTTTTTGTACCCTTAAAGAGTGAAGTGTCCGCTCGTCATTTGTTAGTATTTCTGGCGTTTCTATCAACCTGTTGCATTCAAATTTCACTAATGGGAGACTACGTGGTCCCCCTCCACATGCCAGTCCTCTTTCCCTTATGCCATACTTACTGTTAACTTAATTTTTTATGCCTGATATGTATGTTTCCCTTAACTATCCCTCTGTGTTTAGGTATGTGTGTTGTTACAAGTTAAGTTAGATCGCTCACTTTATATATTACTTTAGTATTTGCTAAATCACAATCTTCCCGCTAGAACATCGTGCAGCTACCCATGCTTAAAGAAAAGTCCGTTAAACTTTTTCCTGGAGTGGTGTGGGGTTTCTGGCTCACTGCAGTAGCACCAGTTTTACCCAAATGTTTCAACAACTGCAAGAGCTTACAAATAGCTTTTTTCTTCCGTGAGTCAGTTATTTCACTTGATTTCTGGAAATGTTTGCTATAAGCTGAGTTTCTATCGCACCCGTATTTGTTTACCAACAAACCCTTTATTTCCAAAATACTAATCATTGTGCCTGAACACAAATTTTACTTTACACCTCTGACATGGAGACTGCAATAGCAGGTGACAATTTAGTCGGACCGACAGCGGTCAAAATAGTATGAACATTCACCTAACATTTGACACACTTAACTTGCCAAATCATTCTAGCTACCGATGCATGATGTAAATCCTGAATTGTGATAGGTGAGATTTTTTATTCATTCCTTGATATCCGAATTGCTAAAAGGGCCATAAAATATTTGTGTATAACAAAAATGAATATAATTATTATTACTGCTTCTTTTGTCACTATCGGTACTGTAGTCTCATCGTTAGTTCATTAGGGCCACGATTTCCTAGCAGAACTCAAATGTCCAAGTTACTAGGGTTATTTCGGCTATTACCTGAAACTACCCTGTAAACAGCTCAGTGGGGACATTCCACAATGGCAATCTATAACACAATTCACTGTTAGAATCCACTTGTCTGGTATCGCTTCCACTTCCCACTAACGCAGTGGCAATGTTGAAGATTTCTTGCAGCGGTCAGCGACCTCAGTTGTCTTCCCTCCATGTACACGGGGCGTCGACTGACAGGTCTAGCAGCAGGCAGTCGTGTGTCTGATTTTCTGGGTGAGTTCTTCCTGGTCTAGTACTTCGGCTGCAGTATCGTCAAAGATGTGCCAAATCGACCCGTTCCTCAGCGCTGCTTCGGGATCCAGGGTCCTTAATTCCTGCTGCCAGTGACCGCTGCATCTTCGTGAAACGCACGACCCTGTAATCTGTGTTTTGAATTGCCTACATTGCCACAATATCATTCACCCGCCTCTTGATTTTACAGACATAGACAGCACATACACCGTGATTAGTCAAGTCAAGTGATGTGTCGGACCTTCTGACGGGTTAAGGTATCTCACACGTATCCTCTCCCTGATGTTGGAGAGAAATTCCTGTATGTCATTCTGCCTGTATCAGATGAGTCCCATTCATTTTGCCATGGTTGTCTAATGCGATTTATATTAAAAGTCAAAGTACCTTCATACTTCCGTTTGGCCATCCTTCTCTAACCAATTTAGGACTCCTCTTTTCCTGATTTCTTGAAACAGCGGGCATATTCTCAGAAGTAACGGCGAGTCGTACAGTGGGCGCCCTGTAATCTCAGTAGCACACCTCGTCGCCCTTACCAAAGTCCTGAAACTAGCTTGATAAGTTGTACAGTCTACGGGGATACAGGATCGCTCCGTGTCCGACAACTTTTACTAATATGTTTTGGTGGTATACTATTCAAAGTAAATCGAAACCTTCTATTTGAATTGCTATAATTTCGTCCCTTTTCTGCCTGCCTCTTCTGTATATGTGACAAAGTGTTCATCTAGCAATATACCTACACATACAAATCTAGTTACTAAACTTCTAATTGGTACATGCTTAAATTTAGTGAAAATCTGGCAGTTCGATAGCATCATTAAAGTTAATGGAGTGCAGCATAATGTTTACATTCTGCTATTATTACCGACTCACCGCTCACAATGAACAACGCTTCAGCTACAAATGCTACCAGTCCGCTTACGTTACTGCTGTCATGTAACTTCTGCTGTGTGAGTTCCACCGCTACATCCCAAATCTCTGGACCACAGACTGACCCCTGAGACAGTCTTTAGTGATTGCTTTCGTAATTTCCTGTCTTGTGATGCTTGTCTCCCGCGGCAATAGTTTCTTAGGCTGTTGTACAGCAGACGCTATCTGTTCAGAAGTATCGGGAAACCTATTAATATTAAGGTGTATCCTTTGTGACGACTTGAACTCTGCTGGGGACACTTTCAGTGAGGTGTCTAAATGTCTGTGGAGGAATTACTACCCATTTTTCCTCAAGAGCTGAAATCAGAGAATGTAGTGATGTTGGACGATCAGGTCAGGAGTGAAGCCAACAACCTAACGCATCCCAAAGGTTTTCCACTGAATTCAGGTCAGGACTCGTGGCAGGCCAGTCCATTTCAAGTATATTACTGTCCACAAACCGTTGTCTCACAGCTGCTGCTTTATGGTGCACTGTATGCTGATACAGTCAGTCATCATCCCCGAAGTGTCGCCCCAACGCTGTAAAATGTGTTCATATCCTTTTGCATTTATCATTTCCTTAAGTGCACCCTAACCACAAAAAACCCATGCTCTAACACAACCTCTGTACTTCAGTGCTGGCACCACATACGAAGGCAGGTAACATTCTCCAGGCATTCGGCAAATCCAAACCCTTTTATTGGCTACCTGATTTATAACTCCAAGTCACTTGTTTCCAATCATCTGCTGTCCCATGGTGTCAATCTTTACACCACCTCAAGCGTCACTCAGCGTTTAATAGAGAAATGCAGGACATACGAGGAATTGCTCGACCATTGTACCTCATTCTCTTTAAATCGCTGCGCACAGTCATTGTGCTAGCTGGACTGTTGGTAGCTCGTTGCAGCTCAACAGTAATTCCTTCAACGGAAGGATTTCATTCGATTATTTCCAGTCTCCCTCCTCGATACTCGACGGTCCTTGTCCGTCAGTACATGAGGTCTGACTGGTCTAGGCTTAGCCGTGGCTGTTTCATCGCATTTTCGTGTCACAGTCACATCAACAGTCGACTTGGGCACTTTTAGAAGACTTCAGATGTCCATGTGGATTTGTTGATTTGAAATCCAATGATTAGTCCACGTTCGAACTAACTGAGCCCCCTTGACTGACTCATTCTACTGTTACTGCTTCCCTACTGAAAACACTATGCTTTCCATCTCCTTTCATACTGGCAGGTCCACATCTCGTAACAATTCCACATCACATAGGGGTGTCTGATTACTTTAGATTATATAGTGTATCTGGACTCCACAACTCTGCCCTGCGATCAAAGAAAGACGGCCACCATCGGTTACCGAGAGCGCCGATAATACTTGTCACCATTGCTAGACGTGATGTAGAATAAGTGACTGTTCTAAATGAGAACGCCTTATTTATTGCATGTGCTGTTGACATGCCTCTCCTAAATCGGTACTCGTGAGGGTTAATTCCATGTAGCAGCCAAAGTTCTTGCAATGTTCTGAATCATAAATTCACACGTGTTTCTGAGAACGGGCCGGTCGCTGTGGCCGACCGGTTCTAGGCGACTCAGTCCGGAACCGCGCTGCTGCTACGGTCGCTGGTTCGAATTCTGCCTCGGGCATGGATGTGTGTGATGTCCTTAGGTTAGTTAGATTTAAATAGTTCTAAGTCTAGGGGACTGATGACCTCAGATGTTAAGTCCCATAGTGCTTAGAGCCGTTTGAACCTGAGGTCGTTCAGGAGAGAGATGGATTAGCATCCCACCATTTCGATTCAGAGTGGACACCAGTTTTGGTGATCGTATCTTCTCTATGAGTATATTACATGGCGCTGCATGCTGCTTTCCATTTATTTTCATGCTGATGATTATCTTGTGAGCCTGAAGTACAATATATTAGTCACATTCTTGTCACAGACGCAAACGCGTAATCTGTGTTGTCACAGATTTGCTTCACATAACCGTGGAAAGCAGCTAGGAGAAACCATCATAGAACTCGAACTACAGTTAATTAATATACCTCGTAATCTACCAACATAAAAAGGGAGAACAGGAGCAACTTCAAATATGGCAGCGGCGGGCTAGAAGCCTGTGCCTGGAATGACATCGGAAAACCATAAAATCATACACTATGTTATCAATGGAGGCAAGCGTAAGACTTCACAGAAAACGTGCGTGAAAGAGCAAAAGACAACATGAAGAAGGCAAACTGGGAGAAATGAGACAAGTGTTTTATTGCTCGGAATATCTGTTGCTGTATGACTATATAGATTTGAAAGTGCGAGAACTGACAGAGGCTATGCAATACATAGAGCACTGAAAGTGTCGATAACCATCGTCAGTAGCCTTTCAGAGTAATACATTATATCTCGCGTGAGGTCCTGTAGAAATCATGATGAGAAACAAAAGAACCAGAATACTCTAACAGAGCAGGATAAACTTTGTATCAGGAGGTAATATGGAGCGAGGACTGAGAATTAGAAAGGCGGACTGACACTTTCAAATTTTTATTAAACATTCATACAAATTATTAAATCATTAATCACAATCTCCCTTTTTGGGTTCATCTTCTGTAGATTTATATGTCCCAGTGGATGTTTAACACACAACTTTGAATTAAATAATTCATGGAAACTTGCAACTAAATAGAACTACTTTCTTTTCAAATGTTAATATACTTGAAATTACTTAACCATTTCACTGTAGAAGCATAATCACCATTTACACAATTGCTTGGAACTGCTTGACAACAAAAATCAGTAACGCTATAATTATTTACGCAGCTCAGTATACCAGGCATGAAATAGTAAATAAGAAAACAATTTTCTTCCAAAATTATGTCCATCCCTCTCACACCAGGCAATGAAAGCATCTCTTGTACTTTCACAGTCAGATAGGCTTTACCAACATTTAAGGTTACATTAATTATGAACGCTGGACAATGATTAGTAAATATCTTTTGACCGCAGCTTGGTTGACAAACCAGGCGCCCCAGTAGCTTCAGGCCTGCTACGCACACAAGCGCAACGCAGCATAAGGCGGCAACGGGTGCCGGACTAGTGCTGCTCTCAGTATTCACTAGAGGCCTCGAACGTTGGTCTGTAACACAATTCATTTGGTAATCTGAAATCAACCATAATTAACTCCTGGAAACCAATATCCCTAAGGTTAGATAACCACAGGATTTTACCAAGCTGCAAGCAATTTACAGAGAGAGCACGGACAGACTAGTCTGCTCCAGGTTTATTTATTTATTTATTTCACAATAACACCGTCGTCACATGCTATAACTTTGTCAGACATATAGCACTAGAACTTTACACAAGTTTCAGGTACCCCTGACACACAGCTCAAACATGGTTGCTAATAGCATAAGTAAAACAACCAACGAGTCTTTTTTTAAGCAGAAGGATATATTTTCAGCATACTTAAATACAAAATTATACATACATCTATATTTGAATGTTTTTCACTGTAACGTGAACATTTAAAATCACTCTGCTTTAAATTTGGAACGGTCTTAATTGCTAGATGCTTATAATAGTTTCCACAACGAGACTTTGTCTTGAAACGAGACAGAAATTCCAAAGATATTCTGGTCCTATTTGAAGCATGTTAGCGGCAAGAAACAACCAATGTCATCTCTGCGCGATAGCAATGGAGATACTATCGAAGACAGTGCTGCCAAAGCAGTGTTACTAAACACAGCCTTCCGAAATGCCTTCACAAAAGAAGAAGTAGTAAACATTCCAGAATTCGAACCAAGAACAGCTGCCAACATAAGTAACGTAGAAGTAGATATCCTCGGAATAGTGAAGCAACTTAAATCACTTAATAAAAGCAAGTGCTCTGGTCCAGACTGTATACCAATTAGGTTTCGTTCAGAGTATGCCGATGCATTAGCTCCATACTTAACAATCATATACAACCGTTCGTTCGAGGAAAGATCCGTAACCAAAGACTGGAAAGTTGCACAGGTCACACCAATATTCAACAAAGATAGTAAGAGTAACCCACTACATTACGGGCCCATATATGCAGCAGGACTTTGGAACATATATTGTGTTGGAACATTATGAATTACCTCAAAGAAAAAATGGATTTATAAAACATCGTTTCTGTGAAACCCAACGAGGTCTTTATTCACATGAAGTATTGAGTGCTCGAGCGGTCTAAGGAGCTGCATTCATGGACTGTGCGGCTGGTCCCGGCGGATGTTCGAGTCCTCCCACGGGCATGGGTGTGTGTGTTTGTCCTTAGGATAATTTAGGTTCAGTAGGGTGTAAGCTTAGGGACTGATGACGTTCGCAGTTAAGTCCCATAAGATTTCACAGACATTTGAACATTTTTTTGTTGAGTGCTATTGACATGGGATTTCAGATCAATTCCGTACTTCTGGATTTCCGGAAGGCTTTTGACACTGTACCACGCAAGCGGCTTGTAGTGAAATTGTGCGCTTATGGAATATTGTTTCAATTATGTGACTGAATTTGTGATTTCCTGTCAGAGAGGTCACAGTTCGTAGTAACTGACGGAAAGTCATCGAGTAAAACAGAAGTTATTCCTGGCGTTCCCCAAGGTAGTGTTGCAGGCCCTTTGCTGTTCCTGATCTATATAAACAATTTAGGAGACAATCGGGACAGTTGTCTTAGGTTTTTTGCTGATGACGCTGTTGTTTATCGACTAATAAAGTCATCAGAAGATCAAAACAATTTCCAAAACGATTTAGAAAAGATATCTCAATCGGCAGTTGCCGCTAAGTAACGAAAAGTGGGAGGTCATTCACAAGAGTGCTAAAAGGAATTCGTTAAACTTCGGTTACACGAAAAATCAGTGAAATACTTAGGAATTACAATTATGATCAACTTAAATTGGAAGGAACACATAGAAAATGTTGTGGGGAAGGCCAACCCAAGACTGCATTTTATTGGCGGAACACTTAGAAAATTTAACAGATCTACTAAGGAAACTGCCTACAGTACGCTTGTCCGTCCTCTTTTAGAATACTGCTGTGCGGTGTGGAATCCTTACCAGATAGGACTGGCGGAGTACATCGAAAAAGTTCAAAGAAGGGCAGCAAGTTTTGTATTATCGCGAAATAAGGGAGATAGTCATTGAAATGATACAGTATTTGGGCAGGACATCATTAAAAGAAAGACGTTTTTCGTTGCGACGGAATCTTCTCACGAAATTACAATCACCAACTTTCTCCTCCGAATGCGAAAATATTTTTTTGAGACCGACCTACATAGGGAGAAACGATCACCACTATAAAATAAGGGAAATCAGATTTCGTACGGAAAGATATAGGTGTTCGTCCTCGCCGCGCGCTATACGAGTTTGGAATAATAGTGAGCTGTGAAGGTGGTTCGATGAACCCTTGAGAAAGTCATGGCGAATGTCGCAGACGCGAAAGGAGGAAATGGCTCGGAGCACTATGGGACTTAACTGCTGTGGTCATTAGTCCCCTAGAACTTAGAACTACTTAAACCTAACTAACCTAAGGACATCACACACATCCATGCCCGAGGCAGGATTCGAACCTGCGACCGTAGAAATCGCACGGTTCCGGACTGCGCGCCTAGAACCGCGAGACCACCGCGGCCGGTGAGTATTTTGTGATGTAAGCTCAACCGTTAGCAGCAAAATGATAACAGAATACTGATTTGTCAGCACTAGTATCCACACTGGCTGCGTAAGTCGAAATGTAGGCACATGTTATACAGTAGTAATATAGGCGCAGAACACACGAGTAAACGTACCGTCATAATCCTTTGCTTTCGGTAGGCCACCCAGCACCAGCCTCCGCCTATGCCCACATTTCCACGACGTTTCCATATGCACACCCGACCTTGAAACACACAAATGTGCCACTCCACGGCACATACTCCTCCCCCACCCCCCGCCCCCGCAATTCTAGAGCGCGCTCCCGCCCGCAACGACCCACTATAATTTAGCGACCTTATGTGAGGATCGTACCCCCTTTAACTACCGGCTTTACTTGGGACAGATGAGCTCTTAGGGTCCGTTTACTTTCAGCATCAAAGAGAAACAAGGTGACAGGTGTAATAAACTCCACAAACTCCCAAGACCTACAATATCGCGGTAGTAGTTTTTTGGTGGCCTTATTAATAGCCTAACTGTCCGCCCCCAGATTCTGCACCATAACCTTATCTACAATCTGGTAAGGGTTAGGCTACCGGTGCTTATTATATTTTAGTGCTCACGCTTTGAGTAGTTGATATTATTGCGTGCTTTCCTCCACTGACCAACGACTGCTCTTGGGAAACTTTGTGAGGCAACAAATTCTAAATTTACCATAGGTTGCTCAGTGGAGTAGTAACTTTAAACGCGAAAGCTAGGTCGGTAGGCGTGACCCGATGACGCTCGTGCCTAGCCATATTTAAGACTAGCATTAGCCATGGTAGATCGGTTCCTTTTTTCGCGACAGTGATAAACGATTAAGGCTGAACGCAAATTCCTATTGACTAATTCCGCATAGGATGGATTCGTGTCGTAAGGAAGAAGGGAGGGGTTGTCTTATGGCGTATCACTAGGTCCACACAAAAGCTCTTTAACACATAAGATGTAAAAGCTGTAGTACTGTCCGTCATTAAGGAACGTGATGGGCCGCACATAGCAAACAAACTTTTCAATTGATGAATCACCGCCTTGGAGGTAGGTGCCTTGATAGGGAGGAACCACGTAAATAGCGAGAAGATATATATGCAAAGTAAAATATAGGTATTACTTTCTTTGGACTTTGGTAGTGGCCCCGCAGAATCAATGTGCATATTATCCCATACCTTTCCCACGGGCTTAGAGGCAAGTAGTGCTGTATTAGTGTTTTGAGTATGCTTGCTTTCCAAACACGGCTTACAAATAGAAATTCTGTTTTCACTGAATAAAAAACATTAATTTCAGTTCGAAGAGGGAAAATTATACTGTCAAATTAAATGTAGATGGCACCTCTATACAGTGCGTGACAAACACCAAATTTCTCGAAGTGAAAATTAATTCTGAGTTAGTGTTGCAAACACACAAAGAAATTTCAAGCAGAATGTCATCAGCATATTATGCCCTTAGAATCCTGTCATCAGTATGTAACAGTCGGCTTCTCTCAGTTACATACTATAATATACACACTCAGTTCTTAGTTATGAATTCTTTTGTGAGGGAACAAATGCATGAAATATGAACACTGTTTTCAGACTACGGAAAAGGACCATAAGAATAAAAACCAAAAATATTATTCGAGTTCATTGTAAAGTTCTGTCCAAATCACTGGAGATTTTAACTGTACAATATGAGTACATTTATCAGTCAGTTGTACACATCAAAGGTGAAATCGGTAATTACTGCACAAACAGCATGAAAAAATCCAAAGGTCAGCGTTTTTGTATTGCCGCGAAATAGGCGAGACAGTATAATGGATATGATAAGCAAGTTGGAGTGGCAGTCATTTAAACAAAGACGATTTTCGTTGTAGCGAGATTTCGCTTCTGAATTAGAAATTAATTTATTAACGCCAACGTACATAGGAAGAAATGACCTTCATAATAAAATCAGAGCTAGGACAGAAAGATTTAAGTATTTCTTTTTACCATGCTCTGTTAGGGAGTGGAACAGTAGAGAAATAGTCGGAATGTGGTTTGAAGACCCCTATGCCTATCACTTGAGGAGGAGGAGGGGGAGGAGGAGGAGGAGAAGGAGAAGATTAGTGTTTAACCTCCCGTCGACAAGGAGGTCATTAGAGACGGAGCACAAGCTCGGATTAGGGAAGGATGGGGAAGGAAATCGGCCGTGCCCTTTCAAAGGAACCATCCCGGCATTTGCCTGAAGTGATCTAGGGAAATCACGGAAAACCTAAATCAGGTTGGCCGGATGCGGGATTGAACTGTCGTCCTCCCGAATGCGAGTCCAGTGTGCTAACCACTGCGACACCTCGCTCAGTGTCACTTAAGTGTGAATTGCAGAGTAGTGATGTACATGCACACCGATGAGCCAAACATTATGACGGCCTGCTTAATAGCGTTTTGTCCCACTTTTCAAACACTGTACAAGAGAGATTCTGCTTCGCATGGATTCTTCAAGTCCTTCACAGGATACCACAAGTATATGGCACCAGGTGTCTATGACTGGTTGTTGTGTGACGTCCTTAGGTTAGTTAGGTTTAAGTAGTTCTAAGTTCTAGGACTGATGACCATAGATGTTAAGTCCCATAGTGTTCAGAGCCATTTGAACTATTTTTGAACCAGGTGTCTAAACACAGTCAAGCAGTTAACAACAAATTACGGGCACGCAGCTGGCACACGACATGTGTTCCAGCGGGTACATATCAGGCACATTTGCTGGCCAAGATATCAATGTGAGTTTACTATAATGCCCCTCAAACCACTGTAGCACGATTATGGCCTTACAAGACGGACAGTGATCCTGCTGGAAGATGTCATCGCTGTAGGAAGAGACTTCAAGCATGAGGCAAGTAGATGGTCCGCAATAACGTGCACCTAGTTCACTGCTGATATGCCTTCCATTAGCACCACAGATCCCATGGAAGTCCGACTCAGTGCACCCCATAGCATAATTCTGCCCTCGCCGACCTGCATTTATAGCGCTGTGCATGTTTCGTGCAGCCATTCACCTGGATAATGACGTGTAAGGACTTAGCCATCAACCTGGTGTAATAAACAATGCTCTTGATTCGACAGGCGATACGTTTCTATTGATCTATTTTGAAAACTCATTGACGTTATGCCCACTGCAATTTTAACTGACGATGTCGTTGGGTCAGCATAAGAACACATAGTGGTTGTGTGATGTGGAGCTAGCCGGCCTGTGTGGCCGTGCGGTTCTAGGCGCTTCAATCTGGAACCGCGTGACCGCTATGGTCGCAGGTTCGAATCCTGCCTCGGGCATGGATGTGTGTGATGTCCTTAGGTTAGTTAGGTTTAAGTAGTTCTAAGTTATAGGGGACTGATGACCACAGAAGTTAAGTCGCATAGTGCTCAGAGCCATTTGAACCATTTGATGTGGAGCTCCATGTTCAACAACGATCTTTAAAAGATGTGCTCCGAAACCCTTGTACCTACAACAGCATTGTACTCTGTCGTCAGATCTGCCATAGATCGCTGCCTATCCTCGATTACATAGTGGGGGATCCTCAGACTTCTACGTTTTGTGATGACACTATTCGTCCAATACCATACGGCATACGGCCTAATCCAGCATCCATCAACTACTTTCCATAGCTGCTCACGATAGTACACTAAAAGACAGCCAGCTTCACCGTTTCAGAGATTGTTTCCAGCCACAGCGCCACAACAGTGTGCCTTTGTCAAAACCGCTTATATCAGTGGAGTTCTACATTTGCGGCCCGCATCCTCTCTTATAATGACTGCCAATTCCTCTCTCTTCCGCTTACATTCTTTCCTTACTGCGCGATGTGCCCGCAACACCAGCCATCCAACCTCGCGGTGCTAGTGGTCATAACGTTTTGCTTTGTCAGTGGATGTAGCAGATATAGAAAGCTATGCAGTGTATTTTACTAACCTCTTATACTCTTTCTGAGCTCACCATCTCTCTCTAAAGAGGAATGCTAACCCAGTATTTCACTCTAGCAAATGGGAAGTTGCGGTACGCAATGGCCTTAACATCAGCTGATGGTGTGTGTAGTGATACGATATGAGAAACATGTGTGTAGCGTGTATGCCATTCTCTATTAGGTTTTCCGTGGTTTCCCTAAATTACTTCAGACAAACGCCAGGATGGTTCATACTACCTGTCTCATCCTTGTGAAACTACACCTGTAGGTATGTAAATGTCTGTATGCAGGGTGTCCCATTTATCTTGCTCACCCAAAATAGCATTTCTGTTCCACAGAATGAAAAGTTGTTTCAAACAATGTTTTTTAACATCACCTGTTAGTTGTTGCTGAGGGCATACGTTTTATGTACACCACAGATGTAGCAGATACGGGGTACAGGCTAAATGTTTTAAACGGAATCATGTAAATTTTATTGAAGAACACATTCATCCTCTCTAAGATCTATTCAGAAATGTATCACACTGTACAATTTTTGTCAACAAAACGTAGATGTGCAAACAATAAAAGGTATACAGGTTGTGAAGAAGCGGAGCTGTTTACTGACTTGATTGTACACATTACGTACCCAATGTAGTGCTGCAGTAGAGGTGTGGAGGTTTTTTTATGATTTCCGACTCACCTAAACACAGGTCTTCCCCTCCCGCCCCCCCTCCCCGCGCACCCCATTTGTTGTTGCTTTAGCGTACGGTAGACTGCATACCAGTACAGTCTTGCATCAGAGTAACTTAATAACTGAATGATGGTAGTACAGATTATGAATACAATTTTTTTGTGTAAAGATGTAAGAGGTTCACGCATGACGATAAGATAGAAATACTGCTGATCTACGAAGAAAGTACGTTCACAGGTAATAATTTAGTAACTTGCATTTTTACTTTCACTACTGCTAGAGAACATTATGACTCTTATGTTATTATGTCTGTCTTGTACTCTACTGCACATTCGTGTTCTGTAATTTACTGTAATCGGACAAAATTCTGTTGAGGCACAACTACTGTACAGCAGACGAGCCAAGCCAAGCCCTTTCTCGCTGGATATTTGGTTGTCTCATTTCTCGTCTACGTGAAATGAGAAGTTTAAATGCAAGACGTCGAAATCGTCGTATAACATGAACAGACGAAGCTGCTGAGGTTGCTGTACTTGCTGCTGTGGCCGTGAATCCTCAGATCAGCACACGACGAATTCTACATGAAGTTGCTGTCTCGAAACCAAGTGCACATCCCACTCAACAACATAATTTTGGAACACGTATTATGTTCGAGTATAATGTCTTTTCTGGAGACTAGAAATCTACTCTGTAGGAATCAGCATGGCTTTCGAAAAAGACGGTCGTGTGAAACCCAGCTCGCGCTATTAGTCCACGAGACTCAGAGGGCCTTAGACACGGGTTCACAGGTAGATGCCGTGTTTCTTGACTTCCGCAAGGCGTTTGACACAGTTCCCCACAGTCGTTTCATGAACAAAGTAAGAGCATACGGACTATCAGATCAATTGTGTGATTGGCTTGAGGAGTTCCTAGATAACAGAACGCAGCATGTCATTCTCAATGGAGAGAAGTCTTCCGAAGTAAGAGTGATTTCAGGTGTGCCGCAGGGGAGTGTCATAGGACCGTTGCTATTCACAATATACATAAATGACCTGATGGATGACATCGGGAGTTCACTGAGGCTTTTTGCAGATGATGCTGTGGTGTATCGAGAGGTTGCAACAATGGAAAATTGTACTGAAATGCAGGAGGATCTGCAGCGAATTGACGCATGGTGCACGGAATGGCAATTGAATCTCAATGTAGACAAGTGTAATGTGATGCGAATACATAGAAAGATAGGTCCCTTATCATTTAGCTACAAAATAGCAGGTCAGCAACTGTAAGCAGTTAATTCCATAAATTATCTGGGAGTACTCATTAGGAGTGATTTAAAATGGAATGATCATATAAAGTTGATCGTCGGTAAAGCAGATGCCAGACTGAGATTCATTGGAAGAATCCTAAGGAAATGCAATCCGACAACAAAGGAAGTAGGTTACAGTACGATTGTTCGCCCAATGCTTGAATTCTGCTCAGCAGTGTGGGATCCGCACCAGGTAGGGTTGATAGAAGAGAGAGAGAAGATCCAACGGAGAGCAGCGCGCTTCGATCATTTAGTAATTGCGAAAGCGTTACGGAGATGATAGATAAACTCCAGTGGAAGACTCTGCAGGAGAGACGCTCAGTAGCTCGGTACGGGCTTTTGTTAAAGTTTCGAGAACATACCTTCACCGAAGAGTCAAGCAGTATATTGCTCCCTCCTACGTATATCTCGCGAAGAGACCATGAGGATAAAATCAGAGAGATTAGAGCCCACACAGAAGCATACCGACAATCCTTCTTTCCACGTACAATACGAGACTGGAATAGAAGGGAGAACCGATAGAGGTACTCAGGGTACCCTCCGCCACACACCGTCAGGTGGCTTGCGGTGTATGGATGTAGATGTAGATGTAGATAATAAATTCCATCCTGACCATGTTCATTTACACCAATAACTTTGTGGAAATGACTTTAGCAATAGGGTTCAATTTTGTCGGTGGGCTCAGAAACAACTTCTGACTAATTCTAATTTCTTCTTAGATGTTCTTTTTCCGACGAGGTGTCGTTCTCCAACAAAGAAATTGTCAGTATGAGAAATATGCATCATTGGTCCATCAGCAACCCACGATGGCATCGGCAGGTAGAGCAGCAGCGTCCGTGGAATATTACTGTTTGGTGCGGGATTATTGAAGATACCATTATCCGAAGTTTCTTTGTAAGTGGCAACCAAAATGGCAGACAGTATGTCCGATTTTTATGAAACACACTTTCTGTTCTCTTCAACGCCGCATCTCTGAATCAGAGGAAGGCCATGTGGTATCACCATGATTTCTCGTCTACGTGAAATGAGAAGTTTAAATGCAAGACGTCGAAATCGTCGTATAACATGAACAGACGAAGCTGCTGAGGTCGCTGTACTTGCTGCTGTAGCCGTGAATCCTCAAATCAGCACACGACCAATTCTACATGAAGTTGCTGTCTCGAAACCATGCCCTGCAGATAATGCCTTACGAACACGACGAATTCTGGACCGTAAATACCCTGGTAGCTGGATTGGACGTGGTTGGCCAGTTAGTTGTCCTGCCCGATCTTCGGACCTTACACCGCTGGATTGTTTTGTGTGGGGAGCAGTCAAGGAGGCTGTCTACCAAAATTTTCCACCACCACCAGAGGACCTGCAGCAACGCATTATTGATGCTTGAACAGACATCACAGAGGAAGCAGTAGCACGATGTAGGGCGTCCTGCATCCACAGAGTGACTCTTTGTATGAACGCCAATGCTCATTATTTTGAGCGTGTGATGTTAACCCACTGTTTTTCATGCAGTGGTTGTATCGCAATAAAAGTTACTACAAAGAACCATGTTACTTCTGCATTGTCATAAGTACTGTAACACGGTACTTTGCTATAACTAGATCCAATTAATACACAGTGCATTACTGTTGCATTGAATGTTTGCTGGTTAGGTTGGGTTGGGTTGTTTGGGGAAGGAGAGCAGACACCAAGGTCATCGGTCTCATCGGACTAGGGAAGGACGGGGAAAGAAGTCGGCAGTGCCTTTTCAAAGGAACCATCCCGGCAATTTCCTGGAGCGATTTAGGGAAATCACGGAAAACCTAAATCAGGATGGCCAGACGCGAGATTGAACCGTCGTCCTCCCGAATGCGAGTCCACTGTGCTAGCTACTGCGCCACCTCGCTCGGTATTTATTGGTAATCTGCAAAATGTTTAAATGGGCCTTGAATAGATTAAATGATTTAGTGAATGAAGTGCACTGAAGTGATATTTAACTTAGAGGAGTTATGTATTATTTATCATTTCTATAGCTACTAGTTTCGTGGATAAAATGGTACAATGTGATACATTTTTGAATAGCTTTGGACAGAGTATTCTTGAATAAAATTTACATGGTTCCAGCTATAAAATTTTACCTCTACTCCGTATCTCCTACATCCGTGGGATACATAAAACGTGTACCTTCAGAAAGAACTACCCAATGATGCCAAAAAACATTGGTTGATAAAATTTTTCATTTAACGCATCAAAAAAAAGTTATTTTGGATGAACAAGATAAACGGGACACCCTGTACATGAAAAAGTTATTTTTTTTGTTCTTAAATTGTAATACCAAAGACATGTTCATTATCTTTGTAAAAGTGACCTATGGGTGAATAAAACAACAACAGCTACTATTACTACTAATTCTACTAAGACTTCTACCACTTCACAGTGGAAAATCAGCTGGCTTAACGACATAGGACCCCACTGGTTTTATCACCAATCTCGGCTGCTCTCAGTAGTAACCGCTGTCCCAGGGACGCAAAAAGAGCGCGAAGACTTATCCCGCCGGCAGCATACTCCTGCCACTGTGGCTCCACCTCGCATTCTCGCAGCCCCTGCTGGGGGTAAGCCTTCTTCGCAGCACATCCTATGCCGTTAAGCCGGCTACCTGCCTATTAGACACGTCGTCGGCTGAACATGGGTGCGATAGTACGGCCACTTAACAATTGCCCAGTCAATGTCCACCATCAGCGAAAGCCAGTGACCACTGGAATGGAAATGAGCAGCAGAGCGCTTGACATTGCAGAAAGAAATTCAGCTACTGTCTTCTATGTCGTGACAATACGGTGCTTCTCGTAAATTCATTGGGGCTTTGGAAAGTACCAATACGGTGAATGACGGAACTTCTACTAACTGGAATCGATAGGTTATCGGAATAGTAGTAAATTCGATCTCGCTTTCAGTCCGCAGAGTAATTCACACGAGTTAAGTACGGAGCCAAATGATTCCGTAGTCACTGACACAAATGTGACATGATCAGAAGACGTTCCGATCCGAGTGGGAGCTGGGATATGTTATTTCATGGCAGAGTTGGAGCGAAGCAGAGAATTTCCCCCAACTCAGAACCTTGGGAAAACTTCCAGCACATCCCTTGCTACAGTTTTGGGCTAGCCCTTGGCGTGAGGAGTTTTCAGAAGATTTACTGTGACCACATAGAAACTGTTCTAGCTAGCTGCAATGCACAAACTGTAAAGAGGATCACAACCACGAGTCATTAACTGGAACAGTCTGACGAGAAAACAGACCGCTCTCTATCACAAACAAAATTGAAATGGAACATTGTAAACTCACTGAGAAATAAAAATCGCTTCTAAAGCACTCTATGCACACGCACTGGCTTAACATTGGAAACGCAGTCTAAGGCGCTGCAGTCACGGACTGTGCGGCTGATCCCGGCGGAGGTTCGAGTCCTCCCTCGGGCGTGGGTGTGTGTGTTTGTCCTTAGGGTTATTTAGGTTAAGTAGTGTGTAAGTTTAGGGACTGATGACCTTAGCAGTTAACTCCCATAAGATTTCACACACATTTGAACATTTTTTGAACATTCGAAACCACAGGTATTTTAGAAATTCTGGCCGAAACATTTGAACCCCAAAATAAACATGATTCAGTTCCTGTACCAGACGAACAACAAGATAAATGTCAAACAAAAAATCAGTCACATATTTTAGAAACAGAATTCACCACTACATCCGAAACTAGAAACTAATAAAGACAAAGAAAAAATGATCTTCCCTGGGCTTGGATGACATCACCAAAAATTCACCAGACTTTTGAACTAATGCCTCCTTAGTGACACCTTCCCGACTCAATGGAAGAAGTCCAAGACGATAACAATTACTACCGAAAACATCAAAGACGCAATAAACTCAAGTAACCATCCATTAATCAGCCTACGCAACACAATACCCAAGATGTAGGAAACACTCGTTCTCAGGAGAATCATAGTACTTTCTGAACAAAAAGGAATCATCTGGGCAGAATAGTTTAATTTCACAATTCATCTCTTAGCGGAACCACAAGACGCTACAAGAAATTTCAACCTCACGATTTCAACTGCAGCAGATTTCCTAGACCTACAGAAAACTTAAACAATACATGGGAACAAATTGAAATACATAAAATAACACGAAAATGGTTGATAGATACCTTCAAGACTTTGTGACCAAACAGGGTAAAAGATCCACTTCATTTAGCATCGACATTAATTACATATCACTTGAACCGTAATGCAATCAAGCCCAATTTATTGATGACCCATCTGTACCCAACATCTGGTCGCAACCGCTAACAATATATGCACCACCTACAATCGTATGTACACGAAACAGGAGCAGTGTATTTTACAAAAAAGAAATCGGTTTTACATGACAACGTTAGCGTTAACAACACATATACAAATGGAGGACAGAGACGAAACATCCTGGTGATACTGCATATACACACCACTGAATACAACTGCCAGTTGCGTGTAATTCTGTCTAGAGTCGGAAATGAATTAAGCGTTGACTTTATCTGCAAAGATGCTGAATCATTGAGAATACTCGGGGGTAAGAAACAAGCCAATCGTTCTGTTACAGTAGTACGATTGGCCAAATGGCCTTAAATGTTCAACAAATTACGAGACCGCTGTGTACTTAAAACACCGGGCCGTCTATCATGGACACTTGGGGAAGAGGTGCAGCATCACAATGAAGCCGAGTCTAACCGTCAGTCCATACTTTCATAGACGAACGTTTTCATTATAGAGCTAACATGTGTAATACTTCGATTACAGTTATCCTACAGCGATAGCTGTGAAAGTCAACTGCATCGTGATTAATCCCAAGCTGCTATTATTCGAAGGTTACATTGTGTTATACAGGAAATTAACTGTTAGCTGGAGGCATTACTGATTGAAGAAACTGACTTGCTGACTTGTAGAAATTACATCTTGTAACACCTTAAACTGTTCTTTAATTTATTTTTTATTGTGCGGCCGGTTTCCGTGAAAGGCCATTATCCAGCACCTTTTGAACCCACGTCATGGATACAGGAAAACTTCAGATGAAAAGAATGTTTGAAAATAGTAGTAAAAATACAAGCTGTAATTTACAGATTTTTGATACAAGCAAATGTTTCAAGTATACAACAAAAAACACAATGTCAAAAATATAACATTTATAAATAATTCTGTTTTGCAGAGGTAGATGCATAGAGTGCCAATTGCAGACAACTATCCTAGGAATCACACTAAATAAAACGGCAAATAGACGTTCTGTGACAGTAGTGCTGATTGGCTAAAACACAGGCATGATGTAAATTTAGTTCTAATCAGCCGGCATTCACGACCTTTTTAACAAGATATCACGAAAATTTTCAATATAGTTTTTTGTTTTTCAGTTTGAATTTCTCATTCAGAATGGAATTTGGAGCTTTCGCAGAATACGACAAACTTTTTAAATTTATTTATTAAAGTGAGAATTAACAGTAGTGTATCTGCGGAAACTGAAGTGTTTGTTTTCGATGTGATTAACTGACCTTCATATTTTCCAAGTGTTATCCCGTGATATTCCTTTCCTGAGATCGCCAAGGACGTAGCAAGGGGCCAATTGTAGGTCAAAACAAACTTTCAATTGGATTGCTACAAGGCGGTGATTAGAAGTGTCAGGGTTGTGATGTGTTAACCTACTCTCTCGGGTCAAAGCGAGACTGGCGACCCTAATCGAAAACTTTTTCTCTGCTGCAGTAGTGCAGAGCGTTGCTCCGGGTGAGCTGATTAACAATTCCTTCACCTCCTGGGTTGCAGTTACGTCACTTAACGGAATCACGTGCGTCACAAAGGACTGTAGCCCATGGATCGAAAATGGACGAGCTTTCGCAACTTCGCGTTAGTGAGAAAAAGAGAAGATAATTGTATGAATGCGTGGCACCTATTTTTTCTGACACGTCCGCGGGAGCCTCAGCTGTAATACATATTATGTAAATTGAAGGGGGAGGGAGGAGAAAGGAAAGAGAAGGATTTTATGATACCACCTGCATCGAGAATTTGTGCGGAATCAGAGGGGACGAGTGAAAATGTGCCGGACTGGGACTCGAATCCAGGATCTCCTGCTTACTAGGCACTTAGTTTAACCACTGAGGCACCTGGACACAGTGTTTATCGGAAATTCGCTGTCTATCTCAGCACGCTACCCGACCGACCTACACTCCCACCTAGCCCCACCTATCCACAGTCCTTGTGCATGTCCTCCATGCTCGCTAATTTTAGATTCCCACTGGAGGTCGAATGTAAATGTGCATCCGCACTGAAGGTTGTGGATTCATGGAGGACATGGACAGGGACAGGGACCGCGAATACGTAGCGCTAGGTGAGAGTGTGAGTAGATGGGGGAGCGTGCCGAAATATTCCGCGCATTTGCGATAAACATTGTGTCAAGATGGCGCAGTAGTTAAAGCAGCTGCCTAGTAAGCGGCAGATCCTGGGTTCGAGTCGTGATCTAGCACACATTTTCACCCGTCGCTACTGACTCCGCACAAAGTCCAGATACATCTAATATCATTAATTCCTTCCATTTCCTTTTCATTCTACCCCCTCCTCCTTTAATTTGCACAAGGAGAAGAGAATTGTTAAAAGTGCTATTAGTTTGTTTGTACTGCTTTCAAATTTCGTATTTTTATTGGTATTATTATCAGTAACATGTGGACTATGTTTAAATGACAGTCAAATAAAACGAAACATATAGAAAAAAGTAAAACGGTATATTATTTAAACGGACGTTACTCGCTTGTCACAATCTGATGAATGTTTCTGTGACCTTCACGCCCCATAAGAGGTTAAATATGGTCCAGGGTATCATTTTCTGTAACCATCACTCCCAATAAGAGCTTAAATATGGTCCAGAGACCTTCTTTTGCAGTCTGACGATTAGCTACGCCCCAATTTAGAGGGAGAGGTGTATATTTTGTCCGGCTTGTCCACCAGCGTCCAGAGGATAATCAGGTTGCCAATGGTGCCTTCATCTTCGCCTTCGAGGTTGATACATTGCCCGACAATGTCAAGGTGATGGACTGCCACTGTGATGTAAAGCCCCATATCCTTCCCCCAATGCGGTGCTTTAAGTGCTGGAAGTTTGGGCATATGTGTTCCCGCTGTATCACCAGCATCACATGTCGAAATTGTGGACATCCTTCACATCCCAATACTCCCTATGCCCCACCTCCCATCTGTGTCAACTGCAGAGAACACCATTCACCTTGCTGCCAGACTGCAGGATTCTCCAGAAAGAAAGGCAAATCATGGAGTACAAGACACTGGACCGACTGACCTACACTGAAGCTAAGAGAAAATTCGAACGCGTGCATCCTGTACGTAGGACATCGTCTTACACTGCCATTACAACAATTCTGGCACCATCAGCTTTGCCAACCCGTCACCTCTCAGAGACGGAAGACTACACCTGCCCCCTTGATGGTGGAGAGCATTTCACTACCCGTTGCTGCCGCACCGCCTTCTTCAGGACAAACACCACCACCACCACCACCACCACCACCACCACCACCACCACCACCACCACCACCACCACCCCCCCCAACCAACCATCGGGGACGCCCGAGAAGGGACGCCAGACAAGCGTACGACTTCTTCGACATCTCTCGCTGGGAAGGGGTCCCTTGGGTGCCTTCCCAGGTTGCTGCTAGTGGGAAAGATGACACCAACCAGTGGCTTAAGAGCTCAAAAGCAGCTGGTCACAGGGCTTCACGGTCCTCCTCAGTCCCAGAGACTTAGCCAGTGATGTCCTCCCAGCCAGGAAAACCGAAGGAGCAGCGAGAGCAATCCAAAAAGAAGACTCCAAAGACCAAGGAAATTGAGGTGGCACTCACACCATCGCTACCTATATGCTCTGCTGAGGACCTAGATCTCGTCGGACGCTCAGACACAATGGATACAGACTGTTCAGGCAAGGAGTCAGTGGCTGCAGGTGACTCTGAAGCGTCAACTGCCTCATTGAATGTTCCATGCCTTCCCAGTCTCACGATGACGTCATCCTCCAGTGGAATTGCGGCGGCTTTTTCCACCGCCGGACTGAGCTATGGCAACTGTTGAGCGTTACACCTGCTATCTGCATTGCCCTCCAGGAAACCTGATTCCCGGCAATGCGGGCAGCTGCCCTCCGTGGCTACAAGGGATATTACAGGAACCAAAGCGACTATAATCGGGTGTTAGGTGGAGTTTGGGTTTATGTCCTAAACGCAGTATGTAGTGAACCTGTACCCCTTCGAACCCCTCTTGAAGCTGTGGCTGTCAGATTAAGGACGACACAGGAAATAACAGTCTGCAATGTATATCTTCCTACAAATGGTGCAGTACCCCTGAATGTATTAGCTGCACTGATTGATCACTTCCCTAAACCTTTCCTATTTTTGGGAGATTTTAACGCCTGTAACCCCTTGTGGGGTGGCACCGTGCTTACTGGCCGAGCCAAAGATGTCGAAACTTTACTGTCTCAGTTCGACCTCTGTCTCTTAAATACTGGGGCCGCCACACATTTTAGGTTTGCTTATGGTACTTTCTCATCCATTGAGTTATCAATTTGCAGCTCAGGACTTCTCCCGTCTATCCACTGGAGAGTACAGGACGACTTGTGTGCTAGTGACTATTTCCCCATCTTCGCGTCACTGCCCCGGCGTCAGGCCCATGGACGCCTGCACAGATGTGCTTTAAACAAGGCGGAATGGGAAACTTTCAATTCTGCTGTCGCCATTGAGTCTTCCCCACACGGTAACATCGATGTCAAGATGTCATGGTTGAACAGGTGACTACAACAATTGTTTCTGTGGCACGAAACGCGATCCTTCGCCCTTTAGGGTGCCCCTAGCGTAAGGCAGTCCCTTGGTGGTCGCTGAAGTCGCTGAAGCAATTAAGGAGCGTCGGCGAGCTCTACAGCGACATAAGCGGCACCCTTCCCTCGAGCACCTCATAGCCTTTAAACAGTTCCGTGCTCGCTTTCGCCAACTTATCAAACGACGGAAGCAGGAGTGTTGAGAGAGATACGTCTCGACCATTGGGTGCCATACGTCACCTTCCCAAGTCTCGGCAAAGATCAAACGTCTTTTCGAGTACCAGACACCAACAGGTGTTCCCAGTGTTACCATAAATGGCGTGCTATCTACCGACGCAAAAGTGATTGCCGAGCACTCTGGCGATCTGCACTGGAGAATTACCCCCAGCCTTTTGCACTCTCAAACGGCGACTAGAAGGGAAAGTCCTCTCATTCACTACACGTCACGGTGAATCTTATAACGCCCCATTTACAGAGTGGGAGCTCCTCAGTGCCCTTGCACATTGCCCGACACAGCTCCTGGGCCTGATCGGATCCACAGCCAGATAATTAAATATTTCTGCCAGACTACAAGCGACATATCCTCGTCATCTTCAACTGGATCCTCTGCGATGGCGTCTTTCCATCGCAATGGCGGGATATCACCATCATTCTGGTGCTCAAACCCGGTAAAAATCCGCTTGATGTGGATATCTATCGGCCCATCAACCTCACCAACGTTCTTTGTAAGCTGCTGGAACGTATGGTGTGTCAGCGGTTGGGCTGGGACCTGGAGTCACGTGGCCTACTGGCCCCATGTCAGGGCGTCTTCCGCCAGGGTGGCTCTACCACTGATAATACTGTGTCTCCCGAAACTGTCATCCGAACAGCCTTTTCCAGACGCCAACACCTGGTTGCCGTCTTTTTTGACTTAAGTAAAGCATACTAGACGACCTGGCGACATAATTTCCTTGCCACATTGTATGAGTGTGGTCTCCGGGGCCCGCTCTCGATTTTTATCCAAAATTTCCTTTCGTCCCGTACTTTCCATGCCCACGTTGGTGCTTCCTATAGTTCCATCCATATCCAGGAGAGTGGAGTCCCTCATGGCCCTGTATTGAGTGTCTATTTTTTGTGGCCATGAACGGCCTAGCAGCAAATGTCGGGCCCTCCGTCTCACCTTCTCTCTATGCAGACTTATTCTGCATTTCGTACTGCTGCTCCAGTACTGGTGTTTCTGAGCGTCGCCTACAGCCAGCCATCCACAATGCGCAGTCATGGGCTCTAGCCCATGGCTTCCAGTTGTCCGCCATGAAGACGAGTGTCTTGCATTTTTTCTGCGTCGTACCGTTCACTCAGAACCAGAACTTTAACTTAATGGCGATCCACTCACTTTAGTGGAGACACATCGATTCTTAGTTCTGGTTTTCGACTATCTTTTGACTTGGCTTCCTCATCTTCGTCAGCTTGCCTGAGCAACACTAATTGGGGTGCAGATAGCTCCATACTGCTTCAGCTTTATAGAGCCTTGTTCAATCCCGCCTTGACTACGGGAGTCTGATTTATGGTTCGGCTGCGCCCTCATCACTGCGTTTGCTTGATCCACTGCACCATTGCGGAGTTCGAACGGCGACAGGAGCTTTTAGGATAAGTCCGGTGACAAGCGTACTGGTGGAGGCTGGGGTCCCTCCATTGAAGATCACACGTGCACAACTGCTCGCCAATTACGTTGCACACATTCATAGCTCTCCTGAATATCCTTATTACTGTCTTTTTTCCCAACCATGGCGGTTCACCTCCCGCATACGCCGCCCAGTTCATGGCTACCGATTGCGGTTCGCGAGTGATCGCTTCTGTCTGAACTTCACTTCTCCATCTCTCCTCGAGGTCCATTCACGTAAACCTCCGGGGTGTAGCTGTAGGCCGAAGCTTCGCCTGGACCTTTTGCGTGGCCCTAAGGACTCCATTAACCCTGCGGCTCTCCACTGTCACTTCCTATCGATTCTTGAAGTGTTTGAGGGCCATGAAGTGGTTTACACCGACGTTCGATGGCAGATGGTAATGTTGGCTTCGCCTTTGTCCACAGATGCCATATTGAACAGCACTCATTGCCAGATGGCTGCAGTGTATTCACTGGAGAGCGGGTGGCCATATCTCGTGCACTTCAGTATATCCATTCATGCCCTGAGGAATCGTTTCTTCTCTGTACTGACTCCTTGAGCAGATTACAAGCTATGGACCAGTACTACCCACACCATCCTTTGGTGGCGTCCATCCAGGAGTCCATCTATACCCTGGACAGGCCCCATCGTTCAGTGGCGTTTGTCTGGACCCCAGGATATGTCGGCATCTCAGGCAGCGAACTTGTCGACAGGCTGGCCAAATTGGCTACGCAGCAACCGCTTCTGGAGATGAGCATCTCTGAATCAGACCTGCGTCCTTTCTTACGCCGCAGGGTTTTTCAGCTTTGGGAGACGGAATGGCATAACAGTCCACACAAAAAACGGCGTGTCATTGAGGAGACTACGAGTGTAGGGAAGTCTTCCACGCGGTCCTCTCGCAGGGAATCAGTTGTCCTCTGCTGGCTCCGCATTGGCCACGCTTGGCCGACCCACAGTTACCTCTTGCACCCTGAAGACCCACCTCGGTGTCGGTGTGGCACCCGGTTGAAAGTGGCCCATATTCTGGTACACTGTTCCACTTTGACGGCCCAGCGACTAAATCTAGGGTTACCGGACTCTTGACCGCTCATTTTATCTGACAACGCCTCATTGGCTGATTTAGTTTTACGTTCAATTCGTGAGGGTGCGATTTATCATTTGAACTAAGTTTTAGCGCATGTCTATGTCCCTCTGTGTCCTCTACCCTAGTGCTTTTAGAGTGAAGATTTGAATGTGTTGCATTATGGCTGGCTTTTCCTTTTTATTCTCGTGGTAGCCCAGCCATTGTAATCAGGTTTCTTGTTGTACTCTGAGACCATTCAAATAAGAAAAGATGACGGTATGGTGCAGATAGCCCTCAAATACGTACCATCTGACTCAGAGTTGCAATATTAAATATTTTGGCTGGTTTCGTTGTCTAGGGGCTGTGATACGTAGTTGCCACATTACAGGCCAAATATTGCTGAGTCTACAGATACGATAAGAATCTACACATAAACCGAACGGTTGAAGGTTTTTATCACTCGGCAATTGCGAATTATGAATGTAACATATAAATTTATAAATGAAAGATTGCAAATAAATAAAATGTGCAGGTACTTTCTTAACGACTTTAAATGATGAATACGATAGTAGAAGTACTTTTGAGAATGTGGTATATTACTGCAAAACACTTATTGTTGTCGGTGATTCAGCAATTAAATAAAATATAACTTGAATAACAGGGAAACAATAGATTCCTACTTCAGTTAATTAGTTTCTAACAACAACATAGCTCACGAGATATTCACTACTGAACGCGTACTACGTCTTCACTGCAGAAGCCACGGTGATCAGACAAGAGCACAGGTGGACACTCCGAAATATTTCTATCCTCCGCGACCACGCGCAAACCCCTCGACTGTCCATGTCTTTCCGCCGACTGTGCGTCCGTTGGGCCGTACCGTCTCGGACTTCCCATCTCCTGTGCCATACCCTCCAGAACTCCCCCTCCATTCACTTCAATAGTCGCCTCCCTTAGTAACGAGCGCTGTGATTGGCGATAGCGCTCCTCTCATGTCTCCAAGCCTACGCATACTCATAAACATTTTGAAACCATTTCGAAATACTGGATTTACATTTAAATAACTTGAAATTAAATAAATATTCCTAAAACTGAACCATAAACGCGCTCTAACACACATAATTAAATACATAAACAAATTAATTAAACATATATCAAAGGAATAGAAACAAAAGGTAGGCCAGTAGCCTAAAGTCTCTGTGCTTTCTGAAACACAGTAAATATTAAACCAATTTCTTCATATCGGATATAAACAAAGACATAGTCGAATAAATATATTTATAAACATGCTGTTACCGTTTTTTCGTGTAAGTGTGGAGTACTTATGGCCTGACGCGATCGACAGTAATTGGAGATTTTAACCTCCAATAACTCACAGTAACTCATTTACTATTAAAGTTAAACGCCTGTAATTTATACCAACTTAGGTTTACACCAATAGCCTTCTAAAGACACGTTGACCAAGAAAATCGGATGAAGAGTTTAGATTCTGGAAATTCGTTGCTGGGTGTTACTTGTATAATTTACAGATACTAAACTTGAAACTAATAAAGATATTGAAAACCGATTACACCATCAGAATCGCCGTTCAAATAATGGTAATGTACATGTTTCTTTTTGAGGTATCATCATTCATCTGGCTATAATTAATTTCTATACAAACAGTGAAATGTCTGCTATTATGGTTTCACAAAGTCCGCCATGTTTGGCACTCCCGGCATAAGCATCTCCATCATCAACACAAAGCACCGTCCTCGTCACAGCATCAACATGGAATTCCCAGGCCGGACCCCTCTGGCTTCGGCCCGCGCCCGCCGAGCGGCCCGTGCGACCATGCCAACTCCGAACTTGAAATATTTTCAGGGCGCTACAATTCGCCCGTTACCTCACAACTCTCTGTTGTTTTCTTGTCCTCTTCTGTTCATTTTAGTGTTCGTTGCCTTTACTTCGTTCTTGTGGTTTTTCCTTTCTTTCCGTTTTGTGTTGTATGTCTCGTCTGTTTTATTCTCACAAAAATGGCTCAAATGGCTCTGAGCACTATGGGACTCAACTGCTGTGGTCATCAGTCCCCTAGAACTTAGAACTACTTAAACCTAACTAACCTAAGGACATCACACACATCCATGCCCGAGGCAGGATTCGAACCTGCGACCGTAGCAATTCTCACATTTGTGGCATTGTTTTATTAGGAACAAGGGACTGATGACCTCGTAATTTGGTCCCTTTCCCCCCTTTTAAACCTTCTTACCAACCAACCAACCTCTTGCTGTTTCCATATTAATGGAACTCAGAAGAAAGTCTTTCGTGGACGTCGATTTGCTTTGGACGAAGAGGTGCACTTCTGGGTACAATCATGGTTCCGCAGACCACTGGAAACACTTCTCCATGAATGCATTCGCCGTACTTTTCAAGGGGATAAATGCAAAATTTGTTATGGTGATAACTTTTAAAATAATGAACAGTTCATTTACTTTTTTTCCATCTTCCTCTCTTTCTTTTACTGCCCTCATATTGTGCAGTTGCTATGAACCCTTCACAGTGCAACAGTTCCGTTATGTGGCAGCGTAGTTAGTCTACTTGAAGTCAAAAATACATTACTAACATAGAAACATTGCTTTGACGCCTTATAAAGTAAGGCAATGGACACTTATTCTGTAGATTTCACATCTCAGTCCACCAGCACAAGTTAAGGTTATCTGTGATTTTTGTAATTCACAGGAGTTCTTCGAAAAGGAAGGAAGATTAGTGTTTAACGTTCGGTCGACTAAGAGGTCATTACAGACGGATCGAAAGCTCGGATTATGGCAGGACGGGGAAGGAAATCGGTCGTGTCCTTCCTCAAGAACCATCCCAGCGTTTGCGTAAAGCGACTCAGGCAAATCACGGAAAACCTACGTTTGGATGGCTGGATGGGAAACTGAAGCGCCGTTCTCCCAAATGCGAGACCAGTGAACTTACCACTGCGCTACCTCGTTCTTTAGGATTTCTATAGGAACGTAAGGGTCGATTCATCCCCTTTCGCAGACTATCTAAGTTAATATTCAGTTTCTAGCGCAACGCTGTCTGAATAACGTGAGCAACACTCTCTAAATCTGCGGAGTGGTCATTTAAGCCAAGTTTAATGATTTTCACAAAGGGCTGATATATTTAAAAGTTCTAATGAACAAATATTTGAGATTTTTACAGTACGGTACGGGGTCATTCGCCACATCTTCATGTGAAACCTACGTGTATTGCGTGTGAGCAACGCCTTATATGAGATTTTTTTACTTTGTAATTTTTTATAAGCACATGAAACCGAAGAAAAAAGAATTTCTGTGTATGTTTTTCGACGATGTACTTATACTATAACATTTGAAGCAGAAATTTCCAACGTTTTCGTAAGTAAAGCAAATATTTCAGTTCCTTGTTCAGTGAATTAAATTTAACGTCGAGAAGAAAATATGAGACTGGAGAAAATTAATACAGGTTTTTATTTCAGTATAGACAAATTTCCGAGTCCCACGTATCGCTTTATCTACGTAATGTAGCAACAATCCTTAAGAAAGATTTGAAAAATGAATATTAGAGGCCTGTAAATCGCTTTTATCTTAACTGGAACACAGAAAGAAATCAACCTTGGCCTTTCATACGAACTACTTTCGGTATTAGCGTGTGCTAGTGCTGAGAAACTTCGGAAAAGATAAATCGGTTAGAACCACGACCTGAGCGAAGTAGTGTGGCAGTTTATACACTTGTCTAGTATTCTAAAGGAACATACTTCAGTACCCCAGTGCATTGTTGACACCTTGGGTCCATGGCTTCTTGCGGTCTGCAAGAAATGTTCAAGTGAATTTCTAAGGGACCAAACTGCTGAGGTCAACGGTCCCTAGACTTACACACTACTTTAAATAACTTAAACTAACTTATGCTAAGAACAACACACACATCCATGACCGTGGGAGGACTCTAACCTCCGTCGGGATCTTACGGTCTGCGCCACCCTCGAATACTACCATCAGTTCCCCCAAGGGGCTCATGTTTCTTTCGTGAGTTCGTGCGTGGCGCACACGGGGTCCCAAGCTATTGCAGCCCTTTCTTCCTTGCATGGCTGCATTTCCTTCACTGTGCCCCTCCCTTCCTATCCTCGCTCCTTCCCCGCTGTCCCACCCATCCCCTCTATTGGTGTTCTGATTTATGACGACCTGGCTATCCATCTAGTTCTCTGTATTGCTTGCAATTTTGTTCCTCCTACCTGTTCTCTTTCATCCTTTTTGGCGTTTAGGTCCCCACTTGAAGTTTAACCTTCACTTCCATATTTTCTGTGTTTAGGGTGAGCCATTTGGGGAAAAACTTCCTCCCTATTGTCTACGGCGTGGATTCCTCTCACCCCTTCGTTCCCCACCGTAGCACCCGTCCACCCCGCTAGGTCACCAGCACTTGTAGCCAGTAGGGTGGTGCGGTGGTTATGTACCCATCTGGATGAGCCCCCTGACAACACAGGAATCACGCTACTGATTCCTGAGCTGTTCACTCACCATGTATGCCAAGGAATCGTTGCTTGTTTTCCTGGAGCATCAAAACCTCCAGCAACAGTCGCAATGCCACACGGCCCTAGCTGGGGCTGGGTGGTGCCCACGGGGTGGTATCAGGTCGGATGCTTGGATCATGAAGCGTATCAAGCTGCAAAAATCTAGCCGTTCTCAATCGGCTGTCTCTTTGAATGATAAAGGATCATAGAACGCTGCTTTGTACGACCCAGCAGCCTTCCCTTCTGTGGCTACACCCTGGGAGGAGGGCCAAGCTCACCGTTTTGGGATTAAACACTTTCCCCGTTACCTCATCTGTACGAGGACGGATGAGGAGACATTCACCGCCCCAAAGCCATTGTTTTTTGTGAAGAATATTGAAGACAAGTTTGGTGAAGTGGGGTTTCTCAGTAACATGCAGTCAGGCACCCTGTTGATCAAAGCTGCTTGTGCCGTCCAATCTACCACTCTTCGTGCTTGAGGTCGTCTTTGTCAAGGTGTCTATTGCCCCTCAAGAGTCTTTGAATATGGTCGAGGGAGGGATTTTTCATAGGGGCCTTATCCTGCAAACTGATGAGTAACAACGGGCTACGATGTCAGCGCCTTCATTCTGGCTTTCGAGGGAGATGCCCTCCCAGAGAAGGTCAGGTCAAGGTTGTGTGCTACAGTTGTGAAGTGAAGCTGTATGTTCCACCACCAATGAGGTACTTTTGGTGCTAGCGTTTAGGACATATGTCTTCCCACTGTACGGCGGACCCTTTGTGTGGTGACTGTGAATACCCACTCCTTGAGAGAAGCCTTTGTGTTCCGCCACCTATGTGTGTCAGTTTTCATGCCCGCCACTCTCCTTGCTCACCAGATTGCCGAGCTTACAAGAGGAAAACGATGATCCAAGAGTAGAAGTCCCTGGTTCGCCTATCTTATGCTGAGGCTCGTCAAATATATGACACACTCCCTCCAGTGTCCGTCACTGCAGTACTCACGCCCTCCACTCCGGGATCTGCTTCCCGTCTCTGGCGAAGAGGTGCCGTCCTTCTTCGGCTCCTGCTGGTGATGGGGCTAATCCTCGAGACCCCTCCCCCCAGCGTCTCTCAGGCTGGAAGCCTACAACAACAACTCGGCCACGAGACGCACCATCTGTGTGCCCCAAGATCGCCCGCTCTCTTTCGGTTGCGGATCTTGCAGAAGCCTGTATCCCCTCTGTGACCTGCCCTCCTTCACCTCGGAACGAGAAGAAGGAACATAAGTCCCAGGACAAATGCCCCCCCCCCTCTCCCCAGTGCGCGTGGAGGTTAGCGTTACTTAAACATCGGTAATTGACACATACGATATTATCAATAGTATTTTTAAAAGATGTCAATATATTCACTATATTCACTATCGAATGTTTTGAGCAGGTATTTCAAATGAGAAACAGCTTTCTAACAATTGTTATTGCTTAAAATACAACATTAAAAGCTATACAAATTTTGTTTTATAAAAAGTACGATATTTAAATTCTTATCCTTTAGTATGTTGTTTAAAATTAAACATTGAAAGATATACACAAGGTGTTTAAATTCTTCTCCTTTAGTCTGTTGCGTTCTTAAGTAATTATTTATTTTACCTTAGAGAAAAGCCTGTCTGCAGGAACTGAAGTCACTGGACATCACAAAAATTTACTGGCCATTATACGTAACATACTGTTAGATTCTGCACTATGTTCTAATACACAGGCATGCTTGTCTATTACAGGTTTTTCAAAATACTGAAGTTGGTCAATTATGGAATCACTGACTGGTGTAACGACATTGACGTTACGCTGTTGCTAATTGGGCAAAAAATGTAGATCATCTGATTTCAAACTGTTAGGTGTATCAGTAAATGTATTAGCATTGATGCTTCTGCTTCAGGTACTATTCTTGTAGATAATGCGATGATAACAGCGTACTCTTTCTGAAGTACTTGTGCAGCGTTCTCTGCCTCATGAAATGTCCTCAAACAAGTTTCTTAAACCTAGGTTCTAATAAAGTCACAAGCGTATTAAGTCAGTGTGTTAAATGGTTTCACTTTTTCATTGACTGATTTAATCAAGGACTCCAGAACCCTTCGTCCTGCATCAGTTGTTAAGGTACTTTACAAGTCTGAGAGCTTTGCAGAAATACCTTGTATAAGAGGTACAATTACGGAAGCAGTGTGTATGACTCCACTGAGAGTGGTGGTGTTGCTACTTCAAAAGGTTCAAGAAGATCTATTATCTCTTGTATAGCTAAGTAATTTTCTGCTATGAGGGTAGGCAGTACATTTGAACTTTCACTGATCGCAACCTCAAGCCCACTTCGTGCTCCCAAAACTCTTTTGAGAGTGTAGCATGAGCTGTTCCATCGAGTCGGCACGTCTTGTATCAGTGTCAGTTTTTACCCCGTTTTTTGAACATGGCGCCGTTTGTCACTGGCTAGTGTAGAGTTATGAAAGAAAGTCACAATAGCCTTTGTTTTCAATAAAATTTTGGAAAATGTTTCCGCTTTGAAACACTCTTTTACTGTTAAGTTGATGCAGTGGGTAAAACAGGGTGAGGGTGATTGTCGAATCCTTAAGATTTAGGCAGCTTTTCGTAACTGCGGCGTTGCCTGTAACCACTACCACTGTCTTATCACGGACATTATATTCTAGTAGTGACTGATGACTTGAAAAAAATGTGATGCTAAAGTAGTCTGCGAGTATCTTCGAAATTTTGCATAATATTCTCAAAAACATTTTTTCAACGTCTTGTTATCTGAAAAATTACTTTCTTATATAAAAAGATTCTCATAAAAAGTGGGCCCATATATATTACTTGTCGATGTTACATTGCGTTTCAGCGTCTTAGAAGCAATGGGAAAGGAGGAAGAGGAAGTAGAAGTACAGGAAGGTCACCTTGAGGAGTAGTGATGCGAGAGGGCCGGCCGAAATGGCCGAGCGATTCTAGGCGCTTCAGTCTGGAACCGCGCTACCGCTACGGTCGCAGGTTCGAATCCTGCCTCGGGCATGGATGTGTATGATGTCCTTAGGTTAGTTAGGTTTAAGTAGTTCTAAGTTCTAGGGGACTATTGACCTCAGATGTTAAGTCCCATAGTGCTCAGAGCCATTTGGTGCGAGAGGAGAAGTGTTTACTGGTCTGCCACGAAATACTGCAACCCTAGGTTTGCATGCTTGCTGATGAACTGCAGTAGATACGGTATAAACTGCACATGGGAATAGAGAGATTGAAACTGCGTTGAAGGGATGAAGGGTGGCTTCTTCACTCATTATGTTTTTTTCTCACCTGTGTTGACACTCAGTACAAAATGGTTCAAATGGCTCTGAGCACTATGGGACTTAACATCTGAGGTCATCAGTCCCGTAGCGGTCGTGCGGTTCCAGACTGAAGCGCCTAGAACCGCTCGGCGACAACGGCCGGCTCCATACAAACCAAAAGGGCCGTCACTCAACTGCAGTGCTACACGCTCTACACCGCTGAGATCGGCAGCACTCGTGATCTTAGTGCAGTCGACATAAGGTGCGTAGCTTATAGAAGTTTTGTTGGGTGTTTCGCCTTTCGCCTTTCGTCGGGGGAAGCGCACCGAGCGGTATAATGAGCACAATACGGTATTAACGAAGGATAAGAGAAGCTGCGGCGAGAGACAGCAGTGCTGGGTCCTTCGCCCATCATGACGATGTATTCCTTATAATATACCATCGTCGCTCAAAATTTACACTTGACAGAACCCGATAGATAGCGTTTCGTCGGCTTTACTATAGCGGCAATACAACAGCTTCCATTACACAATAGCTGAGAGTTTTCCATTACCACTGGGAAATTCCGATTCGGTTAATGAGGTCTATATTTACAACTTGCTACGGTTAGTCTTTTTTTTGGCAAATATATGCATTAATATTGGCTCTGTTTTATAAACACCGAAAGTTTTAATTCCGTTCCGATTCGCTAACACAATGGAAGCACTTCCGCATAAATCGCCACAATAGCAAGTTTTTTATATACTCGGAAGATAGCAAGACAGTAATTGTAACACCACTGCCAGCTGATTTTGCTATGCTGTATTAATTTTGGTTCACACGGTGTTGGGGTTCGCGTTCGTTTCTCACTTGTTAGTCTGCTATCGTAAAACTCTATAGTGAAAACTATGGTCGCGGAAGTAACAAAGTTTTGAGAAAGCGCATTATAGACACATTTATGTTCAAATGTGTTGCTTATTTCTAGTAATGAATAAGAAAATATATTAAAACTTTTGTAAGTCAATTATTCAATGATTTGTTACGGTTGGCAGTGTCCGTAAACAGAATACAAATACGACGGCTTCAGATTTCTATCCACAAGAGTGGAGAGGGGAAGTGGGGTCGCGAAGGGCGGGGGTGAAACTGCCAAGAAATATTTTACAAATTACGCCGACGTGACTTGCACAGGCATGGACTGATCACAAGAATGAAACGAAACTCAGCATTTCATTGACGAGTTAAAGAAAGAAACGTTTTAAAAGAATGTTAGCTATATGTGCATAGATTCTGCGTAGTGATGACCTGCGCTTTTTGTCATTTTTATTATGTGTGAAACTAATTTTTCGTCTATAATAAAGTGGCAAGTCAATGGCAGTATGGCTTCATTCGCGTTGATTTTCCACATGTTCGTTGTAACACTGAAAAAATTACATTTTCTAAGGGCTTCCTTTAATTTATTTTTTCTCTCTTCCTATAATTTTGAGATCAGTAAACATTTAAGTGTGGGTTTATCTGGCAACTCGTATCTGCTGTACAAAGCATAAACAATTTTTTTCAAACCTTGATGGTCGGAAGTTCTGTACGGTAGCATATCGATAACAATCATTTTTGCATAAAGAGAATCAAGTTCTTTTTTTTTTACTTTTGAACTGACATCGTACAACTGACTTCTGCTAAAATAATTTTTTATAGAGCACCTCTTGTACTTGATCTAGCTCACAAGTTGATCCCTCACCTTTCAATTCTATTACTAATTCGTGGTTCCTAGTTTTCCACCATACTTTCTTTTTAGTGGTCTCTTAAATTAGTCCTTTTCCCTGATCATGTCTATAATCTTTAATGCAAGTGACACACTTTACAAAATGGCTATTGTCCTCCACATTCTTGAAAAAATTGCACACAGATGATTGATTCGTATGGTTCGTTTTGAAAACAATAACAAAAAACTCTTAAAGCACCTCTTACATAAACAAAATAATCTTGGAATCGCGGAATTTCCTCGGCCAACAGAGACTATCGGTGGCGTGCGAGAAGTACTGATCGTGTCTTGTCGGCGTCATTTGGAACATTACTTCGCTACTGTGCTGTTTGTCTCACTGCTGCTAACGCCAACGATTCAACAGTTGCGGCACTACAGTTGCGTGATGAAGAATAATCCTGTTGTTGTGTGGCGTTTAAATAACGAAATGAGTGACGAAGAAGCTATTGTTGGAAAATTGAGGTCACCTCCTACGATACACCGTAGAGATAGAAGCTTACTAACCTTCGGCACCTTGCCGCAGTCCTCTTTAACGTACATAAGGTATACGACACGGCTTGGTGCCAGCACACTTTAGTTACCATCCATGACCCGGGCTTTCGCTGCCCCATTCCGATCTTTATTCGTGAATTTTTATTCCACAGGCTCTTTCGGGTTTTAGACGGCACTTCACGCAGCACCCCTCGGATTCAGGAGAATGGTATCCCACATGTTAAGTGTCATACTCTTTCGCATAGTCATCAATGAGCTTGTAACTTCTCTTGGACCTCCGGTTACCACACCGTTGTATGTCGATGATTTTTGCATCTGGTGTACCTCTCACTCGATAGTATCTGCTTAGTGTGAGCTCCAAGGCGCCATCCAACAGGCCTCTGCATGGACCGTCCCCCATGGCTTCCAGTTTTCTCGCTCCAAAACGCGGGTTATGCATTTTTATTACACTCCGATCCAGAGTTTTATTTAGGTGACCAGCTCCTAGATGTTGTAGCACAGTCCCATTTCTAGGATTTTATTTTAGATAAAAAGCTGACATGGCTGCCCTATATTCGCCACCTGAAGACTACATGCATGTGGAAGCTTAATGCTCTCCGCCTCCTGGCTCACATATCTTTGGATGCACACCGTGTTACTTCTTTCCATTTTCACCGTGCTCTGGTCTTGTCCAGACTAGATTATGGTAGTCAGGTTTATAGCTCAGCGTCTCCTCCCACTCTGAAAATACTTGACCCTGTTTGCCTCTGTGGGGTGCATCTGGTTATTGGCGCCTTTTGCACTAGTCCTGTTGACAGTCTCCTCGCAGAAGCGAGGATTCCCCCTTTACAAATACAACGGAGCCAACTCCTCGTTTTTTATGCAATCGTAAGTCGCCAATTCCCTGATCATTCCGTGTACCCTGTCTTCTTTGCAAACGAGAGATGTCTCCCTCCTGATAACCGCCCACAGGTGCGATTGCCAGTTAGAATGTGTGTCACTTTCCTCTGTCGGGATCTCCATCTCCACTCACTGGAATGCGCCCCGTGTATTTCCTCCCCACCTCCACCCCCACCCCCACCATCACCACCACCACCACCATCACCACCACCCATCTTGGATGGTGCATAGTTCACCACGGATTAGGACAGACCTTTTACAAGGTCCTAAGGTCTCTGCCGCCCCTATGGTCTTCCAGCATCTTGCAGAGTTCCAGGGTGCTGCCATCTTCTACACTGATGGTTCTAAGACGATAGATAAGGCGGGATACGCTTTCACGTCTCGTATTGGGTTAGAACTCCATTTATTGCCGGTAGCGTGTTCATAGCAGCGCTAATATGCATTAACACGGCCCTCCAGTTTGTTGCTAAGACTTCCCTCCACAGTGTTTTAATATGTACCAACTCACTGAGCAGCCTGCAGGATATCGACCAACGCTAAGCCCGTCAGCCTTTGGTCTCTGCTACCCGTGACCTCCTCTCTTTCCTTGGTCATGGCACCTGCTCAGTTGTCTTTTCCTGGGTCCCAAGTCATGTGGGCATCCCAGGGAATGAACTGACTCACCGTTTGGGTCGAGAAGCAGATACTTACCTCCCAGTCCCTTTTATGATTCCAGCTGCGGATATGCGGATGTACGTCAGATCTCTCATTGCCCAAAAATGGAATGATACCTGGTGCACTACTGCTCTCAGTAATAAACTCCGCACAGTCAAAGAGACTACTGCAGTTTGGCGCTCTTCCTTCCGCTCCCCTTGGAAGGAGTCCACTGTCTTATGTCGTCCACGCATTGATCATACCAGACTCACCCATTGTCTCCTCTTGCGTAACCAACCACCCCCACAATCTGGTTGTGGAGCCAGACTGACAGTATCCCATATATTAGTGGGATGTCCCTTCTTTTGACCCTTCGTACTAAGTATAGTCTTCCAGATTCCTTAATCTTGATATTAGTAGACAGTTCACGGATGACTGAACTGGTCCTCAGTTTCCTTTGTGAAGGTGGTTTTTATTTTCAGATATAAGGTGAAACGTCCCCTTAGAAAAATTTATACTAGACTGTGCTTAAACTGACACACAATATCTTTAGCGCAACGCAACCTGACTTCCAAAAATCCCTACGAAAGAATGGCCCTGACTAGCATTAACCTATACGTTTCACAAATCACTTACCTCACAAAAATCTTCGTTACTCAAGCTACTGCAATACAGCGAGCGCCACTACTGCCAGCTAAATAAAATATTCTAACTACTGAAGGCACTAACTACTGATAGGCATAGTTAGCAAATGAAAGATTTTAATACAGAATAAACAATGTATTTACCTTAATAGTCATAATATATATATCAGTTCGTGACACCAATTCTTACAAATTTCAAAACTCCGCCATCTCTCTCCCCACGTCCACCACTGCTGGCGGCTCACCTTCAACTGCGCAACGCTACGCACTGTTAGCATCCAGCTGCCGTTGCCCGACACTACAATGGCAGACAACAATGCAAACTAGCCACAGACAGCGCACAGCACAGCCAGTGATTTTTCATACAGAGCGCTACGTGGCGTTACAATAAGAAAATGTAAACAGCCTACTTACATAGCCCCCATGCTCCCCACAAAAAAATTTACAAATTGTTTTGGGCCGTGGCCAATACAGATTTGAAAATTTTTTTCATAATTACAATAACAAAGAAATGAAATGCACACACTTATCGATACAATGTTGGTCAAAAGCTAAAATTCTCTCACAGTCCATAAAGACAGTCCTGATCGTTCATCATAGTAAAATTGCAGTGTTTTTTCAAAGTCTGAGCAATAAAAGAAATTGCACTTGGAAGTAGTGGATTTCTAAGCAGTCTTGAAGAAGTAGTGTTGTCCTTCCAACGAAAGACAGTGCTGACTCTTGACATGCAGACAGGTAATAGGCCACAGCAGAGTCAGTCGACGTTGAAGACTATCGGTAGGTAGGTCATCACAGAGCAGACCCACTGTAGTCCTGGTAGAGATTACTATTGGTGGGCCACCAGAGGTGCAGACCCACAGCAGTCCTTGTAGAAATAATGGTATTGGTGGGTCATCAAAGGTGTAGACCCACTGTAGTCCTTGTAGAGATGGCCAGCAACCATCTGTTTGACGGTGCAGGCGCACAATCACCATTGAAGAGTCTTGCGGATAATATAGCAAGTCCATAACCACCACTTGTGCACTCACAAAAATTGTTTTTGAAATGTCCTTACAACCAGCAATGCTGTTATCCAGTCCCTTACTGAATTATTAACACATGTGTAAACACTATCAGTCCCCACTTCTCACATATTGTCCATATACACTCCTGGAAATGGAAAAAAGAACACATTGACACCGGTGTGTCAGACCCACCATACTTGCTCCGGACACTGCGAGAGGGCTGTACAAGCAATGATCACACGCACGGCACAGCGGACACACCAGGAACCGCGGTGTTGGCCGTCGAATGGCGCTAGATGCGCAGCATTTGTGCACCGCCGCCGTCAGTTTCAGCCAGTTTGCCGTGGCATACGGAGCTCCATCGCAGTCTTTAACACTGGTAGCATGCCGCGACAGCGTGGACGTGAAACGTATGTGCAGTTGACGGACTTTGAGCGAGGGCGTATAGTGGGCATGCGGGAGGCCGGATGGACGTACCGCCGAATTGCTCAACACGTGGGGCGTGAGGTCTCCACAATACATCGATGTTGTCGCCAGTGGTCGGCGGAAGGTGCACGTGCCCGTCGACCTGGGACCGGACAGCAGCGACGCACGGATCCACGCCAAGACCGTAGGATCCTACGCAGTGCCGTAGGGCACCGCACCGCCACTTCCCAGCAAATTAGGGACACTGTTGCTCCTGGGGTATCGGCGAGGACCATTCGCAACCGTCTCCATGAAGCTGGGCTACGGTCCCGCACACCGTTAGGCCGTCTTCCGCTCACGCCCTAACATCGTGCAGCCTGCCTCCAGTGGTGTCGCGACAGGCGTGAATGGGGGGACGAATGGAGACGTGTCGTCTTCAGCGATGAGAGTCGCTTCTGCCTTGGTGCCAATGATGGTCGTATGAGTGTTTGGCGCCGTGCATGTGAGCGCCAGAATCAGGACTGCATACGACCGAGGCACACAGGGCCAACACCCGGCATCATTGTGTGGGGAGCGATCTCCTACACTGGCCGTACACCTCTGGTGATCGTCGAGGGGACACTGAATAGTGCACGGTACATCCAAACCGTCATCCAACCCATCGTTCTACCATTCCTAGACCGGCAAGGGAACTTGCTGTTCCAACAGGACAATGCACGTCCGTATGTATCCCGTGCCACCCAACGTGCTCTAGAAGGTGTAAGTAAACTACCCTGGCCAGCAAGATCTCCGGATCTGTCCCCCATTGAGCATGTTTGGGACTGGATGAAGCGTCGTCTCACGCGGTCTGCACGTCCAGCACGAACGCTGGTCCAACTGAGGCGCCAGGTGGAAATGGCATGGCAAGCCGTTCCACAGGACTACATCCAGCATCTCTACGATCGTCTCCATGGGAGAATAGCAGCCTGCATTGCTGCGAAAGGTGGATATACAGTGTACTAGTGCCGACATTGTGCATGCTCTGTTGCCTGTGTCTATGTGCCTGTGGTTCTGTCAGTGTGATCATGTGATGTATCTGACCCCAGGAATGTGTCAATAAAGTTTCCCCTTCCTGGGACAATGAATTCACGGTGTTCTTATTTCAATTTCCAGGAGTGTTCTATGACCAACAGAAACGTGTGCAGTGAAATGTAACTTACAAGTTACTTAATTTGATGAACTGGTGTCAATTACAATTTTATAACATAAGAATACAATAACAAAGGTACAAAATATATCATTAAAGAACATAACAGTACAGATAACTTTTGCAGTAATACAGGCTTTACAAAAGAATCGAAATAACAAATACATCAGTGTTATAAAAATTATGACATAAGTACATACATAAAAGATCAGAATAACTTTTGAAACATCAACTTCACACATGAGCATTAGAACAAAACAGAATAAATAATGCATAAACATCTTTACGAAGTAAATAACATGTTATTAACGCAAATCATATTTGAGGATAACAGTATTCCTCATCATAGTGAATGTAGCTTAGTATTAGAAGAGAAAAAATTCTATGAAACAGCACACAGAGACAGGAAGAAAACAAATACACAAGGGTACACAGACACATAGTGGGATAACACAAGGAAAGGACAGGGTTTGTTTTACTGCAGTATTTTGCATAGAGATCTCCCTTAGTTCATCATTATTCCCAAAAAGTCATATCGAAGCCTGCTTTCTGTATTATGCTCACATCCTCTTTCAAAAATAGTTTTTCTCCACTATACACTACTTTTTTGGCCAAACCATTTTCTTATAGCTTCTCAATGCATTTCTTCCATTTCATCATAGTTATTTTCTTATATAGTCTACCCCCTCTTAAGCTAACTTAAAATCTACTGAGCTCAGATGCTAAACTAAGGGACGAGGCAATGCAGCAGCACAAAACAATTAACACAAACAGAAATGACAAAAAAACGGAAGTTGGCAAAAAAAGGCAGCAATATTACAACTAATATAAGGCAATGTGCAGCAAACAAGAAAAAATAAATCCGTAGTAAAACTGGCTTAATAGAGTAATACAGAGTCAGATTCAGTAACATTGTGCCTGGTAAACAGCAGCAGCAAATGCAACATCTTATAACTAAACATGACAAAGCTCAAGCAGAAAAAATATTACAGTAAAGACAAAAATGCAGAAAAGGGAGATGTCTATTCACATCTTAATGTCTATATAATTAAAGTGGTGCACCACAACTTATTCTACCATAAAAATTACCAAGTACTTGAAAAGAAAATTATGTATGCAGTTTCTGTGAAGGGAAGTCTCTTTGTGCTCCTTCGTTTTTTTTAAGTACATCATAATTATTTACTGGATCTGTAGGCATAAAATATCTATATTAGTACATCCATTAAATTTTATTGTAACCAATGCTGCAGTGCAACTAGAAACTAGATATTAAACAAAATAGGCAAAGCAAGGCGTGAAACATCATTGTTAGCCATAAGTCATTTCATAATGCAGTAAACAATCTTCCAACTAGCAAGACAATAGACATGAAATGTTTCTCATCATTTCATTTCAGTAAATATCATAAATTAAGAACTCCAAAGTGTAATCATATGTTTTCAAGTTTGAGTGTGTCGTATTTGCGACGCTTTCTACAAAGAAATGTCAATAGCGAGGATAATGGCACTTTTTTTTTTACCTGTGCCTCTGCTGCCCGACACTACAAAGGCAGACAACAATGCAAACTAGCCACAGACTGCGCACAGCACAGCCAGTGATTTTTCATACAGAGCGCTACCAATAAGAAAATGTAAACAGCCTACTTACAAAGGTTTTGCTTTACTCCTGGAGTAGGGGTACAGTGGTTGTGGTTGGGGCCTGTCTTCATACTGTCTTGATACTGTGGATCTCGGAATATTGACTGACGTAACGATTTCCGCAATGAAATGTCTCTTGCGTCTAGATCCGGGTTCAAAGTCTGTTAATTCTCGTCGTGTGCCCATAATGACGTTGGACACCTTTCCACCTGAATACAAATGGCAGTTCCGCCAATGCACTGCCATTTTATACCTTGTGTAGACGATGCTACTGTCATCTGTACATGAGAATATTCCTATTCCACGACTCTTTTCACCTCAGGGTATACCACTGAATGTACATGCAAAGACTGTGCGGCCCCTTCCGCCGGAGGTTCCAGTCCTCAATTGGGCATATATATAATGTGTGTGTGTGTGTGTGTGTGTGTGTGTGTGTGTGTGTGTGTGTGTGTGTGTGTGTGTGTTTTGTTCTTAGCATAAGTTAGTGTAAGTCAGTTTAAGTAGTGTGTAAGTCTAAGGACCAATGACCTCAGCAGTTTGGACCCTTACACACGTTTGGTACCTGCAAAATTATATCATTGTATGACAAATAATACAGGAAATATGACGTCATAAACACTGAGCTGCGTTAAAATGAAATTGCAGAGCAAAATTAGCTAGAGATACATATGTGTACAAATATATGCGAAATATGTTAAATATATGGGTGACATGTGTACGAGCCAGGGGTGAAAAGCTCCTCCTAAACTTCTCGATCGATTGCTACCAAACTTGCTTACTATTTGGAAAGAAATACTGTGAGGGTAAGAATCATGAACCTCTTATTGGTGTGTGGGGTGATAATGTGGAGAGAGAAGGGGGGAGGAAGAAAGAGATAAGCAGAGAAGTGTATGGAGGAGACGGACACAGATAGGGAGGAGAAGGAGATCGACACAGGGAAGGTGAGAGGAAAATGGACAGAAAGGCGAGGGAGGAGATGAGCAGAGAGGAGACGGACAGAGGGAAGGGTAATGAGGATCTGAATTAATAAAAGACTGGACTAAATCCATAAGCCTGCTACTCAGCTAGTAGCAAACATACTGACTGGGAGCGCCATCTGCAAGAATGTAATTATATTTATTACAAACATTTGGTTTGATAAACAAAAGTGTTTTAAACCACAGCGATACCTACATATTTCGCTAATTATTGTTAATAATGGAATAAAATAATACGCGCACCATCAGAACTGACAGGCGGACTTTGACGGGTGTAATGGTCGGCGATGGTCGGGCCGGCGGCGGCGTGGCTGTGCACGCGCCAAGAGCCGGCTGATAGCCTCTTGCGGCGGACGCCTGGACTTGATGGGCCGGGAGTGTCTTTGGCAGCGGCCAGAACTCGATATCCAGCATTAGCGGCAATGATGCTCAGAAGCCATTTCTCAACTAGCCTATAAATACACGTCCCTGCTCTAGCATCTCAAAGTGAAGTTTCTTCTATCGAGTCTCACGAGCAAGTCTCCTTTGCAGTCTCGAATTCAAGTATCCCACCTAAGAATGATCTCTTAGCGTTCTGCTCTCTCCATCGATTGGTGAGCTCATGGTCTTCTCCTGGTCAATCAAACTATTTTGCAACATCTGTGTTTACTCTGTACCGCCCACAATTGTCACAGCGGGAAGATGACACACAACCGCCAAGGAAGTTCTTTATAATTCATTCCAACACTTGTAAATTACATTTGGTACATTAATAATTGTGGTATCATGTCCTGAGGATGTGTTTATTCGTCATCTCTATCTTTATAATTTCGAACGTGTGCTTCTGCTCCAGCTAGACAATACGTGTCTGAGTCCGCGACCGCTCAGGTACCTGTTCGGGCATAGAGAAAACAGCGGCAGGGTGAATGCCCTGAGGCGTTCCTCTGCTTGTGACTCCGAAGTGCACAGGTGTTCGCCAACCCCCAGTGTGAGGCAGGTATCGTATCTGATTGGCTAGCTAAGCATCTAGTCTGCCTGATACATTAAGAGTCAGGAATATACTTTTCTCTTTGTTCTTCTGATTTCTGTACTCTGAAATGCAGGCCATTACAGGTGGCTCATCTCGAATTTTCAGAAATAGGAGACGTTGGACATGACTGCCAAAATGAAGAGATGTAGTTCATCTAGCTTTTTCCTTTTTTTCATTCCCCTAGGAGAGGTGCGCTGTCAGCAGCAATATCGCTACTGTTGAGGAAAACAGATCATAAACTGTACATACGAAAAATTCAAATTACATTATTTAACTAGATTGTCTAGATTCAACGGTGATAAATGAATGGTGATCACGAGGCGTTGTCCTGCTGCTGAGGATGTTGATGTTGAAGATATTGTGGTTCTACTAAAAGGGGTCTTTCCAGGCTTGATTAGCAGCTTCTCATAAACAATTTGATGCAATGCGATTCACTTGAGGAAAGTAGAACTAGTCTGTAGGTGGGGAGCAGATGAGGAGGTGTGGGCTGAAGAAAGGAGTCACTAGCCAGGTAAGTATTGCGTTGGTAGAGGAAATGTAACAGGATCTAGCTGTGATTTTGGTGGGGACTGAGTGCAAGAGAATTGGAGATACTGTCCAGGGTATGGTCGGAGTGGGGTTATATGAAGTTATTTAGGCGGGAGAATTGAAATGGGAGTGGTACTGGGTGCACGCTGCAATGACATTCAGGTGATGGCCACTCGACCATCCATGTAAGTTGTTAGAAAGTTTTTTTTTTTTTCGTGGCTTGCCCATACAGCCATCTAGATAGTGGAAATGTCAATTACGACAATACGAACGTTGTGACAACATAACACTCAGTCCCCGAGCGAAGAAAATCTCCGACTCGGCCGGAAATCGAACTGGGCCCCCTTCGGTTAGCAATCTGCTACGCTGACTGCGCTGCTACCGAGGTGAACGTTGGAAGATACAAGATTCGTAAAAAAAAAAAGGTGGATATTTTGGAGGACTGTCGACGGAAACCGGATTATTGCTCCAGTGATGGGACGGGACGTAGGGAGTTTCTTCGTGTAGGAGTTTAACGATTGGGAGAATTGGTAAAATTCCTTCAGGTATTTTGGGAGAGTGATTTTCCTTGCACTTGCAAGAACAGGTTAAGTGGGCTGGTATACAGGTATTACATTGGAATGAAGCCTTATTTTAGGATGTGACTGGGTCATCGTACTCATTTACCCAAATTTATTTATGTTCCTTACTCGTGATAGCTGTGAAAAGCACTAGCAGCATCAGCGGTTTTGGCACCAAGTCGCGTGATGTAGCAGGCTCACGAGGAAGCCCGCCATCGGGTGAAAAAGAGGCCCTTGTACCGGCCGCGAATGACGTCAGAGCTGGCGGGTGATGACATCAGAGTTCGGCGCGCTATCGGGGGCGCGGTGTCAAGTGAACGCGGGCCGCACTCTGTTTACAAGCAGCGCCAATTCCGTGCCAGAAACGGCTCTGTCGTCAGACGCCGCGAATTAATCGCCGGACGACTTTCTCGGCACTCTCCATTCAACTGCCAACACAAATGAGACACGTCCTGATTCCGCGACCGTCTGCGGAGAAGCATGTCAACGGCTTGACTCGTAATTATGGGTGATACGTTAAGAAATAAATTAATAATCTGCTACTCAGTCTCATGCAAGGGGGCCAGGCATACCTTTCCGATCCATAATAACTCAAGAAATGAAGAATGTTCTTGAGGGTCACATTCATTGCTGAGCGTCGCGACGGGGAAACATAGCGCAGTTTTCTTGACAAGGTCCTTGCAGATTTGATTTACTCTTATGGATGCTAAATCATAGCGCATGTCTCGAGACCCTCAAGATTTTTTCCTTAGCGCTATCAGTCTTCTGACTGGTTTGGTACTGTCCATCATGAATTCCCTCTTTTGCCAAGCTCACAGCCAAGTCCTCGATTGTTTGTTGAATGTATTCCAATTTCGGTCTTCCCTTGTCGTTATTTCCAGCTACTGCTCTGTCTAGTAGCTACCATGGCAGTTTTTCCCTAAAATCTTAACACATTTCCTATCGCACTGTCCATTCTTCTTGTCATTGGATTCCAAATGTTCCTTTCTTCGCAAATTCTGCGTAGAACCACCTCTTTCTTTGTTACCAATCCACCTAATTTTCAACACCCTTCTAGAGCACCCATCTCGAACACACCGGTTCTCTTTTTCTCCTGTTTTCCCTCGGTCCGTGATTCACTACCATCAGTACTATGCTCCAAACATACATTCTCAGAAACTCCTTTCTCAAATTACGACCTATTTTTTAATACTAGTAAACTTATTTTGGACAGAGAAATTGTGAACGGTAATTTCACAAAGCATTTTACACAGATCACTAAAAGTATTTAACTTCATCCTACGACACTGACTTTAATTTCTTGCAAAATCTGGCAGCAGGTTTAGTCGAAATTGGTGCTTTGACTTTTCTTCGAAACTGAATCGTGTACGCGCATGTCGGTAGATCTACACAATATAATTTACGAGACAAAAATCGTGTCCTTTTTTTCAGGAATATTGTCAGACTGGTGTGAATATGAAAGATCTGTAGAGATTACAGTGGTTGCATCCACAGAATAGTGGTTAGCACTGCTGTTTATAAGTCAAAGGCTCGACTGCCAGTGGTGCCCTTGGCTGTTTTTAGCTACGGAAAGTCTGGTATGGAGTCCACCAGCTTCGTGAAACAATATTTGAAAATCTGCTCGATAAAACAAGTGGTGAAGCTAACGCGCAGGCTGCCGAAGATGGTTCAAATGGCTCTGACCACTATGGGACTTGACATCGGAGGTCATCAGTCCCCTAGAACGTAGAACAACTTAAACGTAACTAACCTAAGGATATCACACACATCCATGCCCGAGGCAGGATTCGAACCTGCGACCGTAGCGGTCGCGCGGTCCCAGACTGAAGCGCCTAGAACCACTCGGCCACTCCGGCCGGCGCTGCCTAAGAGACGTCAAATCGCAGCAGAGTCCCTACCCACACGACATATCTTTATTTTTATTGAAAACACAGTTTCCAATGCACATTGACAGTTTCCAAGTGGAAATCATGGGCCTATGAGCACTTCACAAATGCACCAGGAAATAAACTGCAATCTTGTAATGAACTCAAATCTGTTCTTTACACTATTTAAAAATATTCAAATAGTACTGTAGACATAGTTTGCATTAAGAGATCTGTTTGCAGTGTAAATCAGACATGTTTAGAGTTTTTTAATTAAAACGTTTTAATCAAATATACAATATTTAGAACAAAAGGAAATTAAAAGAGATGGTACCTCGAGGGTACTCAAAACTTTATCCCCTGATAAAAGAAGCATACCGCTTGTCCTAACAAGGGAAACTCCACATCGCGCGCCCCTAATATTTAGTTATAAGATAGCCCGTCAAAACCTGAACACAGATCAAACATGAAAACAGGAAGAACGAATACTGAACTGTGAAAAAGGAAGCAAAATAGAAACAGTGAACGGTCCAAGTACATGGTGTGCAACATCGTACGACTTCGAATGACCGTGGTGTCGTGCTCATAGCGTTGGAGTGCAGTGAGCGGGACCCGGGTTCAAATCCACCCTCACGCCTCTTTTTTTCCTACAGATTTATGAACTGTTCGTCCGGTCATTAAAGTGTCTGCTCTCTGTATTCAAATATGTGTCTGCAACGTCCGTTTGGAACAGCGACGTGTAACGAAGGGACCTCCAGACGTACGTACGTTCTACACAAGTGTCATATTTTATCCCTATTGCGGTCCGTTTTGGAAGTTTCTACTCTTGTAACCTATTTAACACCTGTTTTATTTCTTTGTTTTCCGTGAGAGGTCTACGAGGCATCTCGCCTGCTCACACTATTCAGCACATTTACTTGTGATGGTAATGTATTCGTTCCACATGACTTATTTTCTATAATCAGTATATAGTATGACGGGTGCCAAAACTACAGAAGGAGAACAGACACGTCAATGACCGGATGGGCAGTTCATAAATTAGTGGGAAAAAAAAGGCACGAGGGAAGTTTGAACATGGACCAGACGCTTTGCAGTCCAACACAGTGACCACACAACAACGACGCCTTTGTTCTTGCGAGTCGTTCGATGTTGCACATCTTGAGCTTCGACCGTTCACTGTTTCCATTTTGCTTCTCTTTTTGCAGTTCAGTACACCATATTCTTGTTTTCATGATTGGCCTGTGTTCAGGTTTTGACGGGCTGTCCACTGGGCTATTTTATCACATATCTGAGGGGAGGGTGGGGGGGGGGGGTGGGGGGTGCGATGGGGAGTTTAGCCAAAGTAGACTTTTCACGCCTGTCACGATAGCACAATGAAAAATAATATCGTTGAAAATACTCAGTTTCGGTTAATTTAGGAAGCATTTCCGACACAGTAGGATTTAATTCGTAAATGTCCTCAAGAAAGTGTAGCTTTCGAGCGAAATTCCTGTCACTGCTTCGTATTATCGTCTCCCGATCTGATTACACGGATATTTGTTTGTGTAATTGAATGGTGCAGGTAAGTGTAGTGGGAGAATGGAAGCTTATGGTTTAACGTCTTGTCGATATCGATGTCGTTAGACAGAACAGTATTTCAGTTGGACAAGGACTGGGAGAGGCGAGGGGAGGACCGTTGCTGGCCTTATTAACGTAAAATTGTCGAATTTTTCACGGTGATATCTAGGAAAAACCTAAATTTGTGTGATCTGCTGCGTATCTGAACCCGACTCTCCTGAAAATTAATCCAGCGACGTGTGTATTCCGCGACTTCGCTAGAGGATTATGATAGAAGTATCGCAACTGAACCATTGCGCTGTCTAATTATGGTAATGATGTGGACAAACAGCGTGAAACTCAGCGTCCTAGTTGTTCGTACAGTTAGACTCGTACTCTTCACTAGGGGGTTTCAACTTTCCTGCCAGTCATCCTGGTTCATGTTTACTGCGGTTTCCCTAATTCGCTTTAGGCTACATTTAGTATGGCTTCTTAAACAGAACCAAGCCATTACCCGTATTCAACTTCTCTATTCCTGTGAGAGCAATAACCTAGAAACTGCTGTTAATATTGAAATCACGTAACATACTGCTGCTCCATTAGACACTGCTAAGAGCTATAGAGCTTGAATCAACGAGAAAGATGGTGTATGTGATCTGATCACCTTGCTCTGAGGGTAACCTGGTCTCCTATACTTATCGGGCTGCTTCTGAAAAGCAAAACGTTTTCCTCGCCGAAATGTGTCTATCCGTATTCTCGATATCAGTAGAAAATAAGCGAGGACTTTCAAGATGCTATGGTGAGACACTTTAAAATTATAAAATACAGCTGTCGACAGGAGTTACTAATGTTGGATTAATGTCATACTTCGATAAATTCTCTAGTTGCCCTTGTAATTTGTGTGTCGTAAGTCATGAAATAACTAAAATGGTTTAACTCAGCTTGGGAGCATTAGAGCGCTATTTAACCTATCGTTACGGTAGTCGCTGGTAGTCGTTCCAGCAGTAAAACTATGTGTGTTATTTCCACAGTGCGAGATTTAACAGCGCTAAAGCACACTCATCACTAAAAAGGCCATAAAATTCGATTGTGAAGACCTTACTAAAACTGATCTTTTAAGAATCTGAATCAAGATAAGAAACTACTAGGAAAAAAAATGGTTCAAATGGCTCTGAGCACTATGGGACTTAACATCTATGGTCATCAGTCCCCTAGAACTTTGAACTACTTAAACCTAACTAACCTAAGGACATCACACAACACCCAGTCATCACGAGGCAGAGAAAATCCCTGACCCCGCCGGGAATCGAGCCCGGGAACCCGGGAGTGGGAAGCGAGAACGCTACCGCACTACCACGAGCTGCGGACAAACTACTAGAAAAGAAAACAATAATCCTTCTGTTTGTGTTCAGTTATTGTGGCATTAGTAACAACTTGGATTAGAACCATTACATTAAAAAAATCATTACCTAAAGTATCTGACCTATGGGGACCGACTATGACCTAGTCTAAGACTCCAATATCTTTATACAACGCAACCGACACCTGCACCATTGGCTTAATTGTGGTATGACTTCGGCCACTCTTGTGAAATAACTGTTTCTCATTTCTTATATTGATTGGGACTTGTTGATAACTTTAACTACTTCGTTTAGTTGTTACTGGGCCAAGCTAGAAAATAGGTCACAAGGTGTGTGTGTGTGTGTGTGTGTGTGTGTGTGTGTGTGTGTGTGTGTGTGTGTGTGTGTGTGTTTTTACTGGGGACCTAGAAACGTTTCAGCAGCCATGGTCGATTGCCATTAAAGTTGCCTGACAAACGATATTGGGTATGCATACCGTGTCTCCAATTTTGCTTCGCTTCACTTCTATGCCAAAGCTGTTCTGAGTGACTCAGACCTCACATCACGGAACACGCGATTGTGGATCTGGGAGAAAAGAACAGTTCTTCACTCGCTGCAAATTGACTCAGGAGTGGGTAGATCCTCCGCTCTGTAGTTATTCATGAGTTGCGAAAGCTAACTACCGTGTCAGCTGATCCCAATAAGAGCGGTCCAAGCTCTTTTTTGCTCCTCCAGAATAGGTCACAAGGAGTGTGTGTGTGTGTGTGTGTGTGTGTGTGAGTGTGTTTTGATCTGGGGACCTAGAAACGACGGAGAGGCTTCGTCCCAGCCGCAGCCCTCAGTGATTCACAACCCCACAACAGGCTACAGCAGTCCACTCACCCCACCACCGCCCCACACCGAACCCAGGGTTATTGTGGGGCACCCAGTGGAACCCCCCCCCCCCTCTCCCCGGAACATTTCTTACCAAACGAGTGTAACCCCAAATGTTTGCTTGGTAGAGTAATTACGCTATACGCATACATAGAGACAGTGTTTGCACAGCAATCGCCGACATGGTGTAACTGAGGCGGAATAAGGGGAACCAGCCCGAATTTGCCAAGGCAGATGGAAAACCGTCTTAAAAACCATCTACAGGCTTGGCGGCACGCCGGACCTCGACACTAATCCGCCAGCCGATTCGTGCCGGGGACCAGCAGACCTTTCCGCTAGGGAGGCAGCGCGGTAGACCGCACGGCTAGCCGGGCGGGCAGGTCGCAAGGTACTATCACTCAGTCATTGCGTTATTACGTTCTTTGCGCTCTTGGCTCTTTGTCTACTTCACTCAGTTCATTGTTCAAACTTATTCTTTTCAATCCTGTCTCACAAGGAAACCCCTGAGTGCGAGGTCTCAGGTTCAATCTTTAGGAAAACTCATTTGAAAGTGTTTTAGTGACAGTTGTGACAGAAAAATATTAGCTGCTAATGACGTGTCATGTGCACCAATAGGGCGATAGAAAATGAGTGTCGGGAAGGTGCAGAGATCAACCTTCTATGGGATGTATATATTACACTTCAAAAAAAGGACATCGTCGGCATTCAAGAAATGTTCAAACCAAATCATTCATTTGCACCATGAATACCGAATGAAAAATCACGTGCGACAGTGATGACAAAGGTTTACACCACCAAGATCGAAGGAGAACTCCTTGGGAATTACAAGCTGTGAAGGAAGTTCAGTTAAGTATCCACTCATAAAGAATGGATATGGAATCATAATGGTGTAACGGGACAATAAGAGCTGATGGAATGCGATGGCATGCAATCGACTTCGAAACAGTCTGTCGTAGAGTTTGTCGTGAAACTGGCTGCCCTTTAAGGTGCAGCTGCAGACAGTGCGATAATATGTTTTACAGGCACGGAAAAAACAAACATTCAGAGGCTGAATATGTCCAGCGATTCCAGGTGATATGAACTGCAATGTCACATGCTTTTCAGGAGGGCTAGTTTGCTCTAAATGAGTATGATTTTTGTATGCAGACCAGGAATAAAGCCAAATCAAGCTATTGGCCAAAAGCAGTGCTCATACTGTAGTTGTAGTTCTCTTACGCCAATTTTCCCACTCTTGCTTGCTGTGAGGTAAATATTCTCCACTGCCCTTGCAATATAACGGTCATGAGAATGAATTGTAGGAGGCAGAGCACTTCCTACTTCTCGCATCACAATAAATAACTTTCCAGCCAATTAACCATCCACATTTACAGTAGGCATGATGGTATACGAATGCGATAAGCAATTGATGTTAGTTGATCTTCATACAAGTCTCTTTGTACTTCTAGTTTCCAGGGTTCCTTCCATGTGAATTTACTCTTAAAATCTCGATTTGCTCGGAGCTGAAAACAATTTCCTTTCCGAACGTTGGCATAGCATGTTCATCTCATTTTAAAATTTTGAGGCCGAATCCGTAGTTTTCCGTGCATCGTCTGGTAGACGCTTTCTTTGAAATTTCGTTATCTTACGTCTTCCAATTCTGTATTGCTGTTTGAAGTTATGCAACCATCCACTGTTTCCCTTGAAATCGCTGTGATCTACGTCGTACGCAGTTTGATGGGCAACACGTAGTATATCACTATCATATACATCCTGTAAATTGCATCGAGCATCCTTGAAACGCCAGAACACCAGTTTATGTAACAAGTGTGTCTTGTCCTCCCTTGAATATCAGTAGTTTTTCTTATGCACTACAGCGTCATATTACTGCGGACCTATTCGAAATCCGTTCATAACTATTCTTTTACTATGCTGCAGATGATCTTCCATGTACGTAATTATGTTTAGTACCCGGTTCTTGGTCAACGATTGTCCTTCACTGCGTTTCATTTGAGACAGGATTTGTGGTTCCCTGCCCGACAAGGATGATGAACTACATGGCTGGACACACATTTCAGTATCACTTTCATATGTTAAGCACGTATCGTCATCATTCAGCTAGTCGTAGGTATTATTCGTTATCATGAGATCGGTATGTATGATACACCAATATTTTTATTTAAATATTACTCTAATGTAAATCTGTAAATACTGTAGAATAAAGTGTTAGTATATTTGTCACATATTATGTAATACGATGGCTTTGCTGTGTGATTCATCGTGAAAGCAGGACTATTTGCGACAATGAAAAGTAAAGTTATTAGAATTTAATTATACGTGATGATGATTTTTATTGCTCATGTACGTCAATAGTTAAAGTAATCAAGTAATTCTAGGCTGATTTTGATATGTAGTGAGCGCTAGAGAAAGGGAGTGGGGAGGAACATGTCAGAAAATTTATGCTAGTTTAAGGGAATATTTTGGTTTAAATGGCTCTGAGCACTATGGGAGGTAATCACTATCGGAGGTAATCAGTCCCCGAGAACTTAGAACTACTTAAACGTAACTAACCTAAGGACATTACACACATCCATGCCCGAGGCAGGATTCGAGCCAGCGACCGTAGCAGTCGCGCGGCTCAGGAATGAAGCGCCTAGCACCGCTCGGCCACCGCAGCCGGCGAATATTTGGGATATCCCGGAGTCGTAAACTATAATTTTTGAAAATATGCTAGTTTTTCCACATGGCATCAAAGTTATATACATTAGTTTGAATCTGGGAAAAAGGAGCCGAGGTAGCACCCCCCCCCCCCCCTCCCCTAAACCAATGGGGCCGTCCACCAGTCAGGAATAACTTCTCATATCAAAGATTTCTTGTGACTGTCATCCTGCAATGTAGCAGCAGAGATTTTCCTGTGGCAGAAACTTTGGCAGTGGAGGAAAAAAAGCCCATTTTTTGTGTGGCAAACTGGAAATCAGATGTGCTGCCATTGGCAGCCCTGTTTCATTTCCAGTAATACGCTGAGGAGAAAATACGTTTGCGGAATGAATAAATGATCATTCGCTACAATATGTTTCCGTTATCTCGGCTGTTACGCACCTACTGTAGTTCTGTGAGTCCTCATTGGTGCAATCGCGTGGAGTTAATAGTACTAATAAAATAACTTCTTGGTTGATGTACTGGCGTGGCTGGGGACGGTGTTGCTGGGGTGCAGCCGGCCACGCTTGACAAGGCTCTGCATGTGAATAACCACAAACAGGCAACAAAGCGAGCACGTAGCTCTTGAGAGACAACTACGATTGGCTGGCGGCTGTCTTCTTCCACTCGACTCGCTGTAACTTCATTCACAAACTTTTTCAATCGAAATGTAGCCCTGGGCCAAACCTCACCGCGCAGCACCTCTGCGACGAGCCAGGAAGGAAACACAACGGTCTACAGGTATAACTTCTTGAGGAGTAAAACTGTGATCCCATGTTTCTCAATCTCTCTCGAGCTCTTCGAACTGAGCGACTATGAAACTAACCGTACCTCTGTTTTTTTGCATCTAACTTTCAGGCGGGACGCCACAGTGTTCTGGTGCCATTACTAAGAATGTGTTCCACTGCTATTTTAAAGATTCTCCGGTACATTTGTGTGTCAGAACCGATGTACCAAATGGCTGAAGTTGCTAAATTGACCTGAAGACAAATATTGAGTTTTTCCGTTGGTAGTTCAGTTCGTACTAACTCTTGAAGCAATTGGTAGTTCAGTTAGTACTAACTCTTGGGGGGAAACGAGGATCTGTATTTTCTAAGCGTCAGATGCTTGTATCCTGAGCAATATCATGAATCGTATACCAGATTACTTGCATGTACTCTATCCTGACATTGTTTGTAATTGCAACCCCTCCTCTCTCTCTCTCTCTCTCTCTCTCTCTCTCTCTCTCTCTCTCTCTCCCCCTCTCTCTCCCCCTCTCTCCCCCTCTCTCCCCTCCCTCCCTCCCTCCCTCTCGTATTAATTATTTCTGAATTTCTGATACTTAATTTTAAAAAAGGGAGATTAAAAAAACTTCAACTATTTCTGCTGCTACAAAACTACATTAAAATCCTTAACCAATTACCCATCTACTAATCTACTACAAACACTACATATAGGTGATTACCCTGCCATTCACAATAAAGTGCCTGGCAGAGGGTTCAACAACCAACCATCATGCTGTCTCTCTACCGATCCATTCGCAAACGACGCGCGGGAAAAACGAGCACTTTATTTTTTCTGTTCGATCCCTGATTTTTCTTATTTTATCATGACCATCATTTCTCCCTATGTAGGTGGGAGCCAACACAATGTTTTCGCAATCTGAGGAGAAAACTAGTGATTGAAATTTTATGAGAAGATCCCGTCTCAACGAAAAACGTCTTTGTTTTAATGATTGCCACTCCAATTCACGTATCAAGTCTGTGGCACTATCTCCCCCACTTTGCTATAATGCAGAACTAGCCGCTCTTCTTTGAACTTTTTAGATGTCATCCGCCAGCCCCACCTGATACGGATCCCACACCACACAGCAATAATACTCCAGAATAGGGCGGACAAGCGTGGTGTAAGCAGGCTCTTTAGTAGATCTGTTGCACCTTCTAAGTGTTCTGCCAATGAATCGCAGTCTGTGGTTTGCTCTACCCACAACAATATCTGTGTGATAGTTCCAATTTAGGTTATTTGTAATTCCTCGCTATTTAGTTGAATTTACAGCCTTCAGATTTATGTGACTTACCGCGTAATCGAAATTTAGCGGATTTCTTTTAGTGCTCTTGTGAATAACTTCACACTTTTCTTTACTCAGGGTCAATTGCCACTTTTCGCACTGTACAGATATCTTATCTAAAGCATTTTGCAATTTGTTTTGGTCATCTGATGACTTTACAAGACGGTAAATGACAGCATCAACTGCAAACAATCTCTAAGACGGCTACTGAGATTGTCTCATATGTCGTTAATATAGATCAGGAACAATAGAGGGTCTATAACACTTCCTTGGGGACGCTGGAAATTATTTCTGTTCTACTCCATGACTTTCCGTCTATTACCACGAACTGTGACCTTTTTGACAGGAAATCACTAATCCAGTCGCACAACTGAGGCGATATTCCATAGGCACGCAATTTGGTTAGAAGACGCTTGTGAGGAACGGTGTCGAAAGCCTTCCGGAAACCTCAAAATATGGAATAAATTTGACATACCCTGTCGTCAGCACTCATTACATCATGAGTATAAAGAGCTAGTTGTTTCGCAAGAACGATATTTTCTGCTGAGTACGTGTCAATAGATCGTTTTCTTCATAATGTTCGAATACAGTATATGTTCCAAAACCGTACTGCAAATAGACGTTACTGTCATGGGCCTGTAATTCAACGGATTACTCCTACTTCCCGTTTTGGGTATTGGTGTGACTTGAGCAATTTTATACTCTTTAGGTACGGATCCTTCTGAGAGCGAGCGGTTGTTTATAATTGCTAAATATTGTACCAGCATATTCTGAGAGGAACCTGACTGGTATACAATCTGGACCGGAAGCCTTGCTTTTATTAAGTGATTTAAGATGCTTTGCGACTCCGAGGATATCTATTTCTATGTTTCTCATATTGGCAGTTGTTCTTGATTGGAGTTCAGGATTATTTACTTCGTCTTCTTTAGTGAAGGAGTTTCGGAAAATCGTGTTTAATAACTCTGTTTTAGTGGCACTGCCATCAGTGACTTCACCGTTGTTATCGCACAGTGAAGGTATGGATTGCGTCTTGCCACTGGGGTGCTTAATATGTATGACCAGAATCTCCTTGGGTTTTGTGCCAGATTTCGAGACAGAATTTTGTTGTGGAAATTTCTGAAAGCATCTCGCACTCAAGTATGCGCTATATTTCGAACTTCGGCAAAAATGTTTTTTTCGTTGCTTCTGCAACAGTGACCTGGCCCGTTTTGTGTACTATAGGTGATCAGTTCCATCACTTATTAATATATGTGGTATATATCTCTCAATTGCTCTCGATACTATCTCTTTGAAATCATTCCACAGCTTTTCTACGCTTACATTATCAGATGGGAAGGAGCGCAGACTTTCTCTTAAAAAGGCGTTAAGAGCATTTTTATCAGCTTTTTGAATAGATATATTTTGCGCTTCTTTTTGGAGTTACGGTATTCAACCTAGCAGCTACTGCCTTGTGGTCGCTAATCCCTGTATTCGTCACGATACTCACTATTGGTCCAGGAGTATTTTTCGCAGCCATTTACGCTTCGAATGGGCTCATGAACTAATTGTTCGAAATAATTTTCTGAGAAAGCATTCAGTACAATTTCGGATGACGTTTTATGCCTGGCGCCGGCTTTAAACGTATGATTTTTCCAGCATATCGAGGGTAGATTGAAGTCACCACCGACTATAATTGTATGAGTGGGGTAGCTATTTGAAATGAGACTCAAGTTTTCTTTGAACTGTTCATCAACTATATCTTCTGAGTCGGGGGTCGGTAAAACGACCCAATTAATAGTTTAGTCCTATTGTCAAATATAGCCTCTACGCATACTATTTCGCAGGAACTATCTGCCTCAACTCCACTACAAGGCAAACTACTTCTCACAGCAATAAAAATCTCCACCACCCATTGTATTTAATCTGCGCTTAATGAACTCTATCGTTAAAAAGTTTCTTCTGAGCTTATTTCCGGCTTCGGCCAGCTTTCTGCACCTATAACTATTTGAGCTACAGTGCTTTCCATTAGATCTTGGAACCCTGGTTCTTTCCCAACACAGCTACGGCAATTTACAACTACAATACCGATCGTTTCTACAACTAACTACCCCCTTTTAGACGGACGCCCTTTCTGTGGTTCCCTGAGCCCAAAGGACCACAGTCGGTTCTATCAACGATGCTGCAGATGGTGATCTCCGCCTTAATCTCACAAGCAAGACTGGTAGTCTTTACCATTTCCGCTATCCGCCCAAAATCAGAGAAAATCTCCTCCGATCCAAAGCGACATTCGTCATTGGTACCGACATGAACCATCACCTGCAGTTGGCTGCACCCTGTACTATTCACGGCATCCGGAAGCAGCCTTTTTATATCTGGAATGACTCCCCCCGGTATGCACACGGAGTGCACGCTGGCTTCCTTCCCCTCCTTGGCAGTCATATTCCTAAGCGGCCCGCCGGCCGCGGTGGTCTCGCGGTTCTAGGCGCGCAGTCCGGAACGGTGCGACTGCTACGGTCGCAGGTTCGAATCCTACCTCGGGCATGGATGTGTGTGATGTCCTTAGGTTAGTTAGGTTCAAGTAGTTCTAAGTTCTAGGGGACTAATGACCACAGCAGTTGAGTCCCATAGTGCTCAGAGCCATTTGAACCTAAGCGGCCCCATTACGCGCCTAACTTGGGAGCTCACAACTACCAGCAAACCCACTCTCTGTGAACGCTCAGACTTTGCGGGCAGAGAAGCTTCTTCTGGAACAGGGTGGACGACTGCATCCGGCTCGGAGACATCGTCAGTCACAGGATAACGCACGAAACCTGTTCGTCAAACGAACGGGGGAGGCCTTACGATCGGCCTCTAGGAAAGTTTTTCGCTGCCTGCCAGACTTTGGAATGATCTCCCACTCGACCACGGGTGAGGGGTCAACCTCAGTGCAGGCAGTACTCGGGGAGGCCACAGCAGTGGACGGAACGGGGGACACGCGGGACGTGCTCGATGTCTCTCGCATTCCTGCGTCCGACCCCCCACAGTGACGCCCCTTGGTAGCAGCCTCAAGCTATGTGATGGAAGCCAATGCCGCCTTCAGCTGCGAGCGAGGGTCGCCAACTCAGCTCGCATCTGTACACAGCAATTACATCTCCCATCCATTACTGCGTTCGCTCCCATCTGAAGCTCATAAAAATATGCAACAAACGAACGGTGTATATAAGAATAACCATAAGGTTACGCATAAAGTTTTATAAAGTGACTTAGGACATGGCTTGTTTTAGGCAAACATTTAAATAATATTTTATGTAAGCACCACACGTTGCATCCTGTAGGATGACCATATCTAATATAATTTACTAGCACCTTATAATATTAACTTTTTGCAGGTTCTGAACAAGACGTTATTACTAACGTTGAAACCCAGGTAAGCGATAAAGTTAACCTGCAACTGTAGGCCGTATATTCTTATATAAACAATATCAGTTGCCGTCGCTGCATAAAAATGTTAAAAAACGAACGGTGTACTCGGCTAATTAGCAGCAGGAATTCAAAGTGCTTTCTCATGAACGATATGATCGACACTGAGCTACATTAATCAAAACAAACAAAGCCTGTTCGATCCGAGGGTCGATATAAGGGTCGATAGCTACAGCAGTACGGTACGCTACACTGTTATTAAAATAAAAGCTTGTGCGTAGTATGCACTCGAACACGCAAGAAATTACAAAAAGAATCTAATAACCACACAGGTATCTGTAAATAAATATGTCGCTCCTGCTGGAAGCTCGTAAAAATATACAACAAACGAACGGTGTACTCGCTTTATTAGCAGCTAGAACACGATGTGCTCTATCACTGACAGTCTGTCCGACTACAGGATTTTTTCTCTGTTTGTTCATTTATTTTGATGCACTCAACTTTTTAATGGTTGTTTCCGCTTCTGGATCTGCCTTCGTCTTCATGGTAGTACGGTCAATAGCCATAGTCTGTTGGATTCCTTGAGCGTCGGGCAGCATGTCAGCAGCGTTTGTAATGTAGCAAGTAATTCCACCCATCACTGTTACTTCTTTAAGTCCACACTTCCCTGATCACTTGCGCCAGCGAAATGTAGATTCTTGCGACAGTTTTTTGCTCGGTGGTTGCTGACCTGAGACATTTTGTCTCCATCTGCAGAATGTTGTCTAGCCTGGACGGAAGCATGATGACGTACGGTTGAATGCATCGTGAAGTCTTCCTGGGCCTTCCTGGATACTGCAGCTGCAGTATCATCCAAGATGCGCCAAGTCGAATCACTCCTTAGTACTACTTAGGGATCCCATATCCTTAATACCTGACATCCATTATCCACGGCATCTTCATAGAGCGTACAGTCCCATAATGCGTGTTGTGGTGTGCCCACATTGCCTCAGGTGCAGCTATCATTCATCTGTCTTCTGATTTTGTATGGACACGTGGCATAAGGGCCATGGACAGTCAAGTAATGTATCTATCCACTCTATGGGTTACGAAATCTCATTTTTAATCTCTCCCTGATGTTAGGGAGAAATTCGTATATCCTCCTGCCAGTGCCAGAAATGTCACATTCATTTTGCCATAGTTGTAATATGTGATTTTTTTATTGCCTTTTTCAAATTGGCCACAGTTCCAAGCACACTTCGTACTTCCATTTGATTGCCTTTCATCAACCAGTAAAAGGCTCCGTTTTTCCTAATTTACAAATCCCGTGGACATATTCCTAGAATTACTAACAAAGCATCATTCGGGGTAGTACGGTAGGCGCCCGTTAATCTTAGTAGCACGTCTCGTCGAACTGCTTTTCACTATTGGTCCTGGCTTCACTAATTATGAGCCCAGACCTTCGCATCATATCCTAAGGCTGATACTAATATACACTCCAGGAAATTGAAATAAGAACACCGTGAATTCATTGTCCCAGGAAGGGGAAACTTTATTGACACATTCCTGGGGTCAGATACATCACATGATCACACTGACAGAACCACAGGCACATAGACACAGGCAACAGAGCATGCACAATGTCGGCACTAGTACACTGTATATCAACCTTTCGCAGCAATGCAGGCTGCTATTCTCCCATGGAGATGATCGTAGAGATGCTGGATGTAGTCCTGTGGAACGGCTTGCCATGCCATTTCCACCTGGCGCCTCAGTTGGACCAGCGTTCGTGCTGGACGTGCAGACCGCGTGAGACGACGCTTCATCCAGTCCCAAACATGCTCAATGGGGGACAGATCCGGAGATCTTGCTGACCAGTGTAGTTGACTTACACCTTCTAGAGCACGTTGGGTGGCACGGGATACATGCGGACGTGCATTGTCCTGTTGCAACAGAAAGTTCCATTGCCGGTCTAGGAATGGTAGAACGATGGGTTCGATGACGGTTTGGATGTACCGTGCACTATTCAGTGTCCCCTCGACGATCACCAGAGGTGTACGGCCAGTGTAGGAGATCGCTCCCCACACCATGATGCCGGGTGTTGGCCCTGTGTGCCTCGGTCGTATGCAGTCCTGATTCTGGCGCTCACCTGCACGGCGCCAAACACGCATACGACCATCATTGGCACCAAGGCAGAAGCGACTCTCATCGCTGAAGACGACACGTCTCCATTCGTCCCTCCATTCACGCCTGTCACGACACCACTGGAGGCGGGCTGCACGATGTTGGGGCGTGAGCGGAAGACGGCCTAACGGTGTGTGGGACCGTAGCCCAGCTTCATGGAGACGGTTGCGAATGGTCCTCGCCGATACCCCAGGAGCAACAGTGTCCCTAATTTGCTGGGAAGTGGCGGTGCGGTCCCCTACGGCACTGCGTAGGATCCTACGGTCTTGGCGTGCATCCGTGCGTCGCTGCGGTCCGGTCCCAGGTCGACGGGAACGGCGTCGCTGCGGTCCGGTCCCAGGTCGACGGGCACGTGCACCTTCCGCCGACCACTGGCGACAACATCGATGTACTGTGGAGACCTCATGCCCCACGTGTTGAGCAATTCGGCGGTACGTCCACCCGGCCTCCCGCATGCCCACTATACGCCCTCGCTCAAAGTCCGTCAACTGCACATACGTTTCACGTCCACGCTGTCGCGGCATGCTACCAGTGTTAAAGACTGCGATGGAGCTCCGTATGCCACGGCAAACTGGCTGACACTGACGGCGGCGGTGCACAAATGCTGCGCAGCTAGCGCCATTCGACGGCCAACACCGCGGTTCCTGGTGTGTCCGCTGTGCCGTGCGTGTGATCATTGCTTGTACAGCCCTCTCGCAGTGTCCGGAGCAAGTATGGTGGGTCTGACACACCGGTGTCAATGTGTTCTTTTTTCCATTTCCAGGAGTGTATATTGGTGGTTTACTCTGAATATCTTCAAGGGAAGCCGAAATTGCCTATTTGCAATTGTTATAATTTTATTCATTACGTTGGTACATTTCCTGCGTGCTTAATCGGAACTTTGCACATCATGTAGAGGAAGCACATTTGATAGCCAGAGGGAAGCAAACCTCGTCTCAAAAAAATGGCTCTGAGCACTATGGGACTTAACTTCTGAGGTCATTAGTCCCCTAGAACTTAGAACTACTTAAACCCAACTACCCTAAGGACATCACAGACATCCATGCCCGAGGCAGGATTCGAACCTGCGACCGTGGCGGTCGCGCGGTTCTAGACTAGCGCCTAGAACCGCTCTGCCACACAGCCGGCAAACCTTGTCTCAATGAATTAATCTGGCTACCGTATCAGCTCAAAAATTATTACGTAAATTTGTTTGTCCAGGCCGACATCACACACTACTGTACAATGGGGAGAACATACCAATTTTAAGAGGGCTTTGACGAGGCAAAGTTCACTCAAATCGAATACATAAACAGTGCACATATTTAAAATTGCTACCGCCGTTGTTCATAACAACAAGCGCATTACACTTTTGGAAGTGGCAGTAAATATTTCATTGTGAAAACTGTCATTGTTATACTGAAACTGAGCTAAATAAAGTGATACAATGTACATGTATGGTGATAAAAATATTATGAAGCTTGCTTTTATCACAACCACTCACAGACTGTGAAATATACTTTAACATTATCCGTTAGTGATTTATTTAAATAATGTGTCAAATGCATGGTTTGCTTGTGAGCCTGTCATTTTTTTTCATCGAATGGAACAATGTACATCATGCTTCAGTTATTGTAAGTCTAACGGCATCGTAAATAGTCACATCTGCAAGAATATTGTCTAATTCAACCTAATACTACGCATACACCTTTGCAAATGAGTAAAATGTTTCGAGTATAGGAATAATTTGAAAGGCATTTATTGACACTATCTGCGAGAAGCAGTTTGAAGTTTGTCAGTGTTATTTGGTGAATACAACAAAAGGAACACGGAGGGGAGTGGGCAGGTGGGGTTTGAGGGGGAGGATCTTGGTCGTCATTCCTCATCTCCTACCTCGCCATAAAATATCACCAAAAACATTGACGTTTTGCGTATATCAATAGTCAAAGTGTTCAGGTAACTTTTTCAGAATATATCACACAAAAACTAAGATTCTCGTAAATGACAATGGCACCTAAAAAATTAAATGCCTTATTCAACGCAGGAGACTTTTTTGCAGGTTGTCCCCGCTTGTGGCTGCGGAACATGTTCCAGCCAAGTAGTAGGAGTCGCCACGGAGAGTGGCGAGGGTGGGTATCGGCATGACTGCAATATGTGACTTTAAGGCAAGAAAAAAACGCGATGAAAAAACAAAAATAACGATGATTGACCCTTCTCGTATATAATCAGAAACAACCGAAGTAACAGCATTCCTTTTTGATTTTTATTTCTAATTGGGACTAAACGACATAAAACCCGAAGTTTAAAGACCTGATGCCAGCGTCCCTTAATTTCACTTTTTCTTTGAAAAATAATAAAAAATGGAAAATTGGCAAAAATAGTTTCTTGACACTTAAAGTGTAAATTCTCCTTAAACCTTCCAACTTGGGGAAATAAGTTAATATCAGTTTCGGTGAATTGTAAGCCGTGAGTGAGGATAAAGAGGTGAGTCATTCAAGTAAGTGACTAGTCCTATATCTGGAGAAAACGAAAGTTCCCATATCTGTTCCATGCACAGTTCCAAGTCGTCTGGCACGTTGTGCGCAGGATGGTACCTCCTGAAATGGAATACGGACGATTTGTTTTCCCCAGTCTTGTCTTGTGATCTTTGTGCTCCATCTTTCACACACTGACTACCACGAGGCCGCTGGCGTAAACAACAGCGTTCACGCTTAACGCCGTGTGCTCGCCGGCAGCCACACTGTTCTTAGTACAGCATATAGTGCAATACTGTGCACAAATTTGTATTTCTTGATTCAGCTGATACAGGTAATCAGGTACAATATCTTGTTCAAAATTTGGAACTTCTGTTTTTGCAGCTTTACACCCCATCCACAGATGTACTGTACTAAACAGAGTGGAGCGTGTGGCTTCCTCTTCAGTGCCCGCCTGCGACCTCGCGGCAGTCAACGTGTTCATGACTTCGTCGTCAATGGGACTTTGGAACAGGACGCTGAGATCCGATTTAGCCAAAACTCGAAAACTTTACGAATAAAAAGTTCGAAACGCGTTATTTGGCAAACATCTTAGACAAACTATAATACTCATTAGATGTAAAATGAGCAAGTGAGATAACAACGAAAAACAGTAATAAGATTCTTCCTTAATCTTAGATCACTAAACCCTCTTAAAGTTAACGATTACAATAGGATATAAAACAGGAGATTTTGTAATTCACTTGGTGTGTAACATACCACTGTAGATCTAATAATTGTAAATGCATGACCTATCCATTAAGACGTCCTTTGAATAAGTTAGGAGTGGTACAATTTACGAAGATTTAGTGGCAATGCGACATTTCATCTCTCTAGTGTTCTAGTGATAAGCGCAGCTCTAACGTCACATGAGCGGTCGGTAATCCTCCATGTGCGCTCAACCAGCTAATGCATTACACAGTTCATAATAAAATGAACTGGACATTGGCATTATAGAGTAGGCAGAAATTTTCCGATTGAAAATGAACTACAGGGCACATAAGCTGTAAGCATTTCATATAATTATTCACTTCTCCTCAGAAAAATGATAGTTAAGAACAGTATACGTGGTCAGCATTTTGACAAGGGCGTATGAAATGATACAACATACCTTTTACATACAAAGTAGATTCATACAAAGTTCTCCTGAAACGATTTAGGCACAATTTGAAGCCAAAGAGCCGAACTGAGACTGCCTGTTGGTCGGGCATGACAAAAGGCGTGATCCTTTGTTAACTTGAAGACCATGAGTATGCAAATATCGCCGCCTCCGGAATGAAGGTCCTATGCTTGTCGAGGTTCGCGTAGAAAAGATGCGGACAAAATCAGTGGCTGTCCCAGAGAGACCATTTCAATCTTTCATCATTAGGACACACTAGCCACACCTCAGTATAATCGTCAAACTGAAACCCATATACTCTGGAACGCTATTCCAATGATTCATTTTTACGGCTAATAGCACCCTAGGCAACTCAGTCGGAATACGCCGATAAGAAAGGAGGGCACAAGCTCGCAGCTGATATCGGGCTATGTCAGCACCCAATATAGCGTGTCAAAAGACTTCATTCATCGAACGTAAGCACGAATGATCTACTCCACGCAACGACTTATTTAAGATGTCATGTTAAAATCCTTTTTTTAGGGGTAATAGAAACAGGGTCACTGATAAATGCAAAAGTTTTACGACCCGATGTATACAAGTTCTTTATGCTTACAGTGGCAAGGCTATCACACAGTGGGGAAAAAACAATGTCGTTTTCCACAAAGCGACACCCGTCAATAGGTGACAGTGATAGCGGATGTGCGATAGTGGAGATCATTCCTCTGGTATGAGCCGAGTGCCCTCATTAGGACAGACTGACGTGCGAATGTCCGCAGAAACATAAAACACCGTCGCTGTCACCCACACGTCACTCACACACAGGAAGCAACAAGTCTTTTCCGCGGGATAAGAAGCCCCATCAAAGAAACGTGACGTATCTTACAATTTGGTGCAAGGCTATCACACAGTGGGGAAAAAACAATTTGGTGGCAAGGCTATCACACAGTGGGGAAAAAACAATGTCGTTTTCCACAAAGCGACACCCGTCAATAGGTGACAGTGATAGCGGATGTGCGATAGTGGAGATCATTCCTCTGGTATGAGCCGAGTGCCCTCATTAGGACAGACTGACGTGCGAATGTCCGCAGAAACATAAAACACCGTCGCTGTCACCCACACGTCACTCACACACAGGAAGCAACAAGTCTTTTCCGCGGGATAAGAAGCCCCATCAAAGAAACGTGACGTATCTTACAATTTGGTGCAGTTTTCTTATCCAGTGCTGATTCGAAAACTTGCCCATTTGTGGTATCGTTAAATTATTCAGAAAATTCTATATCCTCATAGGTCTGTTTTGCTACATATAGTGTGTATCGTAATTAATAGCGAAAACAAGCACAGGTGAAAGTGTACCATAATAGAATTGACGTCCAGCAAACATAGGGTGCGCAATTGGGCTGTTTGCGAGATAATTGTGTAATTTCTTATGAAGCACTCATTAAAGCTGAGCAAGTTATGCTGAGTACCATGGTCTGCCGCTTTGTGCCAACTTTGCTCTTTACCAGTTTGGTGGTGGTGTTCATTCGAATAGATAGTTATGTTCCAATAAAAGGCTGTACAGACGTCACAGCTGAGTTGGTGTGTGACATAACCTTTTTATAGGTGGCTTTACCGCTTATAGGGTAGAATGTGTCTGTGTTGGGACTTCAACAGAATGTGCAGGGTGAGTGCCTAAGACAGAGAAAGGAAGATTAGGTTTAACATCCAGTAGAGGTCGAGGTCATTAGAGACGGAACCCAAGCTTGGATTGTATCAAGGATAGGGCAGGAAATGGGTCGTGTCCTTACAAAGGAACCACCACGGCATTTGCCTGGCGCTATTTAGGGAAATCACGGAAAATCTAAATCTGGATGGCCGGACACAAGTTTGCACCGTCGTTCTCCCGAAAGCGAATTCAGTGTGCTAACGGCTGTTGCACCTGGGTCTACTACAGTGATATAATCAATGAGGCAAAGGAGATGTGGCATAAGGATGGCCCAGGATATTCCGTAGATTGAGTGGGCGGGGAAATACCAATGTGAGAAAGGTACGCAGGATCTTAGGAAGGGCCTTCCTCATTTCCAAGCACGTCGATAGTTCGTGAAAGCCCTGTAAACGGATGTGGTTATGTTGTTCCAGTCTGTGGTAGGACTGAGTAATGAGGTTGGTGCTCCTTCACAGCTTTTTAGTGGGGCCGGTAGGATGTCGATACAGAATGGGAGATCTGTTTCTGGAATTGATTTAGCGTGTACCATATTGCTGTCATCTACGGAACCCTTAACAGTGTTGTACGTCCAAATACCACGAACAAGCGTGAGGCGCTTTAGATACATCGGGCTTCTGACGATTTTTTGAGAATTTGTTACTGAACCGCTATCCGGTAGATATTTTGCTCCTCAAAACAAGTAATCGATTCTAATCTGGTTGTCTGGTATGTATGACGCTGCTTCTTACAACGCAAGTACCCCAGCTTTAACGACTATAACCGAATTAAAATGATTTCAAAATACGAAGATGCATCTATTCTACAAGCAATCAGAGACATTTATCAGTAAAACTCCATGTTTGAAAGTTGCCGAATTTAGAGAAAACAGAAGCACAAATCACTGAGGAAAGCTAAACATTTGATTCAAACAACATATACTGTCCAGTCATATTAACACGACCACAGTCTGTCAGACGTCAACGTGCAATAACCACTCGCAGACGCAGGTGGCAGTACTAGCAGTGGAGGGTATACAAAGCGTGTAGTAGGGACGAAGGAAACTGTGCAGTCGTTATCGTACAGCGGAAACGGAGCGATTTATCTGTCTTAAAGGGCATGATCATTAGATTTCGGGCCAAAGGTGGAAACATTTCAGAAACGACTAAGTTTGTAAACACTTCGCCCATCATCGTGGTTAAAGTATACAACGTATGGTAAAATAGCACTACCCAAATCGGCACAGACGCAACTGTGGTGCAGCACGAGCCATGGATGACAGAGGTGAGATGCGGCTAAGGAGATCTGTACGGGCCGTAGACGTGCAACTGTTGAGCAACTGGCCTCCAGATGAACCGACGGTCTACGCATGCTGCAGGCTCAAGAAAACGATCGCCGAAGGTATGATGCGAGCCACCGCCCTGTTGTCTACCAGCCTGGTGATCTCGTCTGGATCTTCACTCCTGTTCGGAAGGCTGGTCTCTCTGAGAAACTCCTCAGGCGCTACTTTGGACCTTACAAGGTTGTAAGACAGTTGTCTGATGTTACTTATGCAGTTGAAGATTTCGACCTCGACACAAGTCGACGAAAGATTAGAGATACGGTTCACGTCCTCCGAATGAAGACCTATAAGGATCCTGCCACCCAGGAAAATTCGAAGCTCTAGCGGCAGGCAACAAGCGGAAACGTAATGAAGAACGTAGCGGCAAGGGAAGTTCTAAGAACTTCACCGCCAGGGCGAACATCAGTCATCGGGAGTCGGAGTATGCAGGACCGATGACTCGTTCCCGGACTAAGAGGACGTAACACCGAGACGCTGTTCTCTTGAGGAGGGAGCAATGTCGCAGCAGAAGCCGAGTAATGCAGTCGCAGTAGTGTAGTGGTTACGATACTAGATTATTGCATGGAGGATCATGAGTCCAAAACTCACCTGAACGAGTAAGTTCTAAAAGTATCCACAAATGGCAAGAATCACTCTACTGGTATGTACTGTAACTGTATATATACCGTATGTGTTCTAGCCGGAGGCAGTCCGCTCCGCGCTCTTGTATGTGCAAGTGCTGAATAAACCTTCGTTAAGTGAAGTTAGTGTTCGTCATTCATCTACTTACACCTTCCTCTACGTGACAATATCCAGGGTGATCATAATTAAAGTTAAACTTTCAAAACGCTGTAGAAATACCACCACTGGCCAGAATGTCGTCAAATTGCAACGGAATATTGTCGGAGAAGGGGGAAAACGTATGGAAGAAGAAAAAAATAGTATTAAAATTGATCAATAGATGGCGCTGTAAGTGTCAGAGTACGTAAATGAAAACGCCTGGCATGCGCGCGACCTGTTGAATTCCGTATAAATACGCCAGGTACACGGCTTGTCCTCCTTTCGCGTCAGCTATGTTCACCATTACCGTCTCAATGCAGGATCGCACTCTGCTTCTAAAGCTGTATTACAAGAATGATGACTGTACACACGTCGCTCTGCAGAAGTTCCGGTCACTGATGGGTTTGAAAAAAGGCTTTGGTCCGATGACTGCCGTGGCACTGGAGAAAATGATTCGGAAATTCGAAGATACGGGTTCTTTTGGTGTGCAACCAGGTAGAGAGGGAGGAAACGAATTGATTCGACGTCAACGGAAGCAGTGGCCAGAGCAGTGCAGGAGGAGACGTGTTGTGCTGTGCAAACGTGTAGTGCACGGAGAATTGCCCAACATTGGACATATCTGTGAGCACTTCTTTGCTATCCATTCAAAATTACCCATGTGCACGAGTTACTTCCTGTTGATCTGCCAGCAAGAGAGACCTTTGCTTCATAATTTCTTGCTCGTATGGAAGTGGACAATGATTGGCCGTGGAAGGTTTTGTGAACAGATGAAGCCCACTTCCATCTGGCAGGATATATCAATACACAGAATAGTCGAATAAGGGCAACGGAAAATTCACAAGAAAATCAACCAGTACAACCTCATCGTGAAAAGATTACTGTATGGTGCGGGTTTACGGCATCATTTATCATATGGCCATATCTTTTTTCGAAGAGACAGGTGCGTCCGGTCCTGTTACCTGTGAAATGAAATGATCGTACGGCATTGTTGGCTGGGAGACCTCATGTGTGGGGTGTTCGGGCGCCGAAATTGCAAGTCCTTTTGAGCTGACGCCACTTCGGCGAGTTGCGAGTCAATGATGATGAAAGACACACAACACCCAGTCATCTCGAGGCAGAGAAAATCCTTGCCCTGCCGGGAATCGAATCCGGGACCCCGTGCGCGGGAAGCGGGAACGCTACCGCAAGGCCACGAGATGCGGACCATGTTACCTGTACCGTCACTGGTAAGCGCTATGAATGTCTTTTGCGTAATCATCTCATTCCCGCTCTCCAACAGCGTGTGGATGGGATCATTTTTATGCAAGATGGTGCACCTCCGCACATAGCAAACCCAATTAACCAGCTGCTGAAGCACCATTTCGGAAATGCTAGAATTATCAGCCACCATATGCCTACAGCATGGCCGTCCTCATCACCTAATCTTAATCCGTGTGGCTTCTAGCTGTGGGGCTATCTGAAAGATGTTGTGTTCAGTGTTCCGATTGCAAACTTAGCTGCACTGCAGGCATGCATTGCGGAATACATTCTGAACGTGACCCCGGAAACACTTCGATCAATTGTGCTACATTCTGTTTCTCGATTTCAACTTGTTGCAGTAAACGGTAGTCAGCATATTGAACATGCTTTGCGCCAGTCACACGGAAATTAATAATCCGATTTGATTTTCATTGATGCTTTTTATGCGGTTTTTGGCCTTAGGACAATAAAAAATCGATTTTTCCCATCCGATGTGATATGACCTTGCCCTGGCGGATGGGCTTACGTAACTAACAGTATCACACATGTACACCCATGCACACTGCGTAGTCCAGTTTGTTTAAGTTAAACGTACACCTTAGGCATTGTTTTATGATTCATTTGTCATTTGTAGTCGACCAATATTAAATTATGATGCTTCCAGCGCCATCTATTGCTACGTTTTGCAACTATTTATTTTTCTTCTGCCATACGTTTTCCCCCTTCTCCGATAATATTCCGTTGCAATTGGACGCGATTCTGACCAGTGGTGTTATTTCTACAGCGGTTTGAAAGTTTAACTTTAATTATAATCAAAGGCTAGAAGCGTTTATATGTTGGAAAGAGCGGATATGCAGTTAGCATCCTACATAGGCAGTGAATGGACATCACTACGTCCAATGTGATGGATGTAGAGAAATTATGCGCAAATTTTAAACTTATTTTTCAGACAAATTACGAGCTTGCAGACGGTCGTCGTTCAATACATCCCATGATATGCAAACTTGCACACAGAGCTCACACAGTCTCAAAAGGTGGAACCCGCCATAGGTCGCACTCTGATATTGTCGGAACTTGGCATTGTGAAAGAAGTGCGAAAACAAAGAGACATCTATTTTGAGTCAGTAGTTTCCGAGAAAATGACTGTCTAAGTTTGACTGTCTCTTAATCAGTCCTCTTGCGCAACATATATCCAGGTGAGTTGATAACATGATGGCTAGACCGCAGCTTAGAACTTTTGCGCCTAAGGTTCAAATCCAATCTTATGTTGTTCCTTTTTTTTCTCTCTTGTGACATGAATGTTTTTGTGACATGGTGAAATATAATGAAATTATTGATAAAAGTAAGCATTTCAGATATTGTTAAAATAACTTTTATCGTCACAATTGACACTAAGTAATACTCTCCAGAAAACTGGTACCAACAGTATTTGATTGTCTCTAATAAATCAGTGGCAAATTTGGTCCTCGAGTCCAACAAGGCTTAAATCAGTTAACAGAACAACAGAACGTGTGCGCAATAGAAAAAGAATCGAGAGAGCTCACAAAGAAACCAATATCAGTTTTTGTACAAAGTATTTCTACCTTACGTAAAAATGAAGCCGTATCTCGAAATTATTGTCTCGTTGCATAGAAAAAGAGATTGCTCTTTATATGATAGGTTAATTGTCGATGAAATCGGAATCCAGGGCCGCGCTGGGTAAACGCGCGGTTTAGGGCGCCTTGCCACGGTTCGCGCGGCTTCCCCCGTCGGAGGTTAGAGTCCTCTCTTGGGCATGGGTGTGTGTGTTGTCGTTAGCGTAAGTTAGTTTAAGTTACATTAAGTAGTGTGCAAGCCTAGGGACCGATGACCTTAACAGTTTGGTCCCATAGAGCTAGTCACAAATTTCCAAAATTTTCGGAATACAGACGTTTTCATTAAAAGTAATTTCGTCCAAGTGTGTTCCTTTACGTTCACCCTCCGACGTATACTTTCACTGAGAGGTGAAGAACAGCAATTGCAAATTACAGAAGCACCCTATTTTCATCGCGCACCAAAGGGATATCAGAAGTAGAAGTGATGCAATTACTGGGCGTGATCGACAATTTGTTGTAGGCTCCAGCTTTCGAAAAAACGTCGCGAAATTATCACCAGATAGCGAGGTATTTAGCTATGTTAACCAGGATGTTTTGAAGTTCACATTAACGATTGCGACTGGCACATGTGACCTAGGATGTTGCCGGTGGTGCTCCGAATTTTTAAGCACTGAATGTTTTTGTGATAGGTGTCACCCTGGGGAACGCAGTGGTTTTTTGGTGCATAAAAGTAAAACTAAAAGCAGCAAATGAAATACTTAAATTCATATATTTTGAATTTCCAGTTATAGTAATTACAGGGTGTTACAAAAAGGTATGGCCAAACTTTCAGGAAACATTCCTCACACACAAATAATGAAAATATGTTATTTGGACATGTGTCCGGAAAAGCTTAATTTCCATGTTAGAGCTCATTTTAGTTTGTTCTTCCACCTATGCTCAGTGGAGCACGTTATCATGATTTCATACGGGATACTCTACCTGTGCTGCTAGAACATGTGCCTTTACAAGTACGACACAACATGTGGTTCATGCACGATGGAGCTCCTGCACATTTCAGCCGAAGTGTTCGTACGCTTCTCAACAACAGATTCGGTGACCGATGGATTGGTAGAGGCGGACCAATTCCATGGCCCCCACGCTCTCCTGACCTCAACCCTCTTGGCTTTCGTTTATGGCGGCATTTGAAAGCTCTTTTCTACGCAACCCCGGTACCAAATGTAGAGACTCTTCGTGCTCGTATTGTGGACGGCTGTGATACAATACGCCATTCTCCAAGGCTGCATCAGGGATTCCATGTGACGGAGGGTGGATGTATGTATCCTCGCTAACGGAGGACATTTTGAACACTTCCTGTAACAAAGTGTTTGAAGTGACGCTGCCGGCCGCGGTGGTCTCGCGGTTCTAGGCGCGCAGTCCGGAACCGTGCGACTGCTACGGTCGCAGGTTCGAATCCTGCCTCGGGCATGGATGTGTGTGATGTCCTTAGGTTAGTTAGGTTTAAGTAGTTCTAAGTCCTAGGGGACTGCTGACCACAGCAGTTGAGTCCCATAGTGCTCAGAGCCATTTGAACCATTTTGAAGTGACGCTGGTACGTTCTGTTGCTGTGTGTTTCCATTCCATGATTAATGTGATTTGAAGAGAAGTAATAAAATGAGCTCTAACATGGAAAGTAAGCGTTTCCGGACACATGTCCACATAACATACTTTTTTTCTTTGTGTGTGAGGAATGTTTCCTGAAAGTTTGGCCGTACCTTTTTGTAACACCCTGTATATTAGATTACATAAAATTAGTGATGATAAAATTCACTTTCAATATGATTTGGAATGCTAATTTTCACACTGTCGCAAAACATATCGACGTCACATACTCCTGCTACATCAAAAGAGAGAAAATGTAACATACGATTGGATTCGAACAAGGGGCAATAAAATTCGATGCAGTGCTCCTAGCCACTTACTTATTTTTTTTTAAAGGGCCCCAATTCTCCCAAAGTCTGGGCAGGAGCTGGATTCGAAACCGGGAATCAGAATATTTTGATCAGTCATTAGTCAAAGACGCTACCCGAAGACGACGGGTTCATCTATCCACTGTGCTTCCAACTCATGAGGATACGAAATGCGCGGACGGACTATGACGTAACGTCAAAACTTTGTCAATATCTCGGCAAATATTCTACGATGGCGCGTACACCAAAATAGGTGCCCCTTCATTTTCACCCCTCTTCCACCCTGTTAGACTGTATGAGAAAGCGACCTATGGCGAGTTCTTCTGGTGACATTTAGAAATTTTGCCTAAAGAACTCGCCCACCGAAGGACAGTGTTCAGGGAAAATGAACGTTCTACCCGGCAGATTAACGGGGTACTATTAATTATTAATTAAAGCAATGAAACGGGAAATGGGAAAAGAGAACACGCCGGCAAAATTTTAAGCTTTTCTTTCCTTTGTTGTCAAAATTTCGTTCAAGATAGCAAGAATTCTCCGTCCATTTCAAGTGTAAATGGTTTTCCGCCCACCGTCTAAGATTGCAAACTATCTACAATCAGTGAAGGACCATTTATTATTGCGGGAGACCGCTATTGCCGAACATTGTATTTCCACCGCACATTCAATGGGGTGTGATAAAACAATGACTCAGACCACAACAACATCTTTTTGGCACTCTAAAGAATCCGTGGAAATACGCCTAGCGGAAAATCTGTTGAACCGTGACAGTGGCTACCAGCTGGAAATTGTGTGGAACCCTATCGTCTCCATATTTGCTATAGCGGCAATCCAGCGGACAGCTGAGTCCCGCTGTTCCAGTGGCGATGTCGCTGCTGCTGGGTAGTGTGGTACGCCTGTCAATCGATTTTGATGCATGTGCGGAATACTCACTGCGCGCGGAACGGAGGGCATGTTCCACAGTCTTCGATGGCTCACCTTAGGATGACTGCCAAGCACCCGGCCGAAATGTCGTGGACTGTATTGAACGAAGGCCAGATGCAAGCCAGGAATTTGAACATTAAATACGCAAGGAAAATTCACTTAAAACTGATTGTAAATTGCATTCTGCAGCAGTAAGTGACGAATAAGTGGATTAATAACGAAGTTCGGAAAATGCTGAGAAAACAGATTGTAGCACTTTCGATCCAAAAAAGAATACAGAAATGTCGACGCAAAAAGTTAGTGGAAATTGGTGCTTCCATAAAATGATAGATGCTTCTACCGTCATACGTCAGCGAAAGACCTTACCTAGAACCCTAGAAATCCTGTTCAGTCACATGTCGACTAGTCTGGTGTGACAATAGAAGACAGTAAAACGAAAAGTGAAGTTTCAAATTCCATGTTTAAAAAGCATTCACGCAGTAGTATTGCACAAACACACTATCGTTCGAATGTCGCACAGACTGCCGCCCGGGTTCCCAGGCTCGATTCCCGGCGGGGTCAGGGATTTTCTCTGCCTCGTGATGGCTGGGTGTTGTGTGATGTCCTTAGGTTAGTTAGGTTTAAGTAGTTCTAAGTTCTATGAGACTGATGCCCATAGATGTTAAGTCCCATAGTGCTCAGAGCCATTTGAACCATTTGAACAGACTGCCGAATGAAGGCCATAGAAATAGGCATCACTAGTCAAGCAATTCTCCAGGTGCGGCTGGAATCTCAGTCCGGTATTACAGACAGTACTCTATAGCATTGGCGCGCTACTTAGCATTTATTACGTAACTCTCGCTCAGTGAAAAGCCCCAACCGACCGGAAAAAGCGCAGGTGACTCCTATTTATAAGCAGGGCAAAATAACGGACACGCAAAGTTACAGGCAATATTCTTAACACAGATATTCTGCAGAATTCTTGAGCTTACTATAAGTTCAAATATAGTAAATTTTCTTGATACAGAAAAACTGTTCAAAAATCACAACGGATTTAGGAAACAAACCGCTATACGAGATTCAGCTTACCTTTTTCTGAAACGATATCTTGTGAACCGTGTATGAAGGGCAACAGGCAAATTCCATATTCCTGTATTCCCGGGAAGCGTTTTACGCGCTGCCCCACTGCAGACTATTAACGAAGTTTCGAGCAGACGGAATAGGTACTCACATTTGTGAGTGGCTCGAACACCTTAAATAATAGAACTCAGTACGTTGTCTCTGACAGCGAGTATTCATCAGAGACAAAGGTATCGTCAAGAACGTGTCAGTAAAGCGTAATAGGACTGTTTTTATCCTCTATATGCATAAACGTCCTCACAGCTATGCGACCGTTTGCTTATTATCCTATAGTGTACGGGAAAGTGTCGTCGAAAGTATAGCTCGTCTATAAAGGATACCACGAATCGAACTCTTGTGCAACCCATTCTTGAGTAATGCTCGAATATTTGGGATACTCATCAGGTCGAATTAAACGAAGACATTGAAGCAATTCAGAGGCATCCTGCTAGATTTGTTACCTGTACGTTCGATCAACGCTAGTGTCTTATGGAGATTCTCAGTGAAACCAAACGGGAATCCTTAAGGGGAAGGGCACATCTTTCTGCTTTATGGAACGACGCATGGGGTGTGCGAGAATTTTAAAAATTTTGAACTGACAAGCGAACATTCCCAGGTGTCAATAAAAGATCTTGATGAAACTTGACGGGTATGTAGAGGGATAAAAAAAATGTAATAAGTATTTTTTGTTTTTTTACCAATTTCGCTTTTAAGGGGTGAAACACCTCAAAAAGTAATGTGACATATTAGGTTTAGAAGGAATATTTTCGAAACCATTAAATATAAAACTGTGTTTAGAATAAAGGTCCAGATGTAGTTACTGTATAAACACCTTTCGTAATAATTTAAAATTTTGCAAAATATCCCACAACCACTAATTAATTTTGCAAAAGTGAAAACTTTTGTTACAACATAAACGCGGTTTAATCATACAAGCCAGTCTTGATCCAATCCGGTCAAATGCGTTACATGTGGAAGGGATACCCACGAGGGTGATTGTCCACCTCCATCCCTTCGTTGCATTAACTGTATGGCGGCCACGTTGCTTCCTCCAGAGACTGCCCTATTTTCAAGGATGAACGAATTATTTAGGAAAACCGAGTGAAGGAAAATGTGTCTACATTTGCTGCTTGTAAGTTATTCGCCAGTCGAAAGCCCACTGTGCCCCCAGAGGGTAAATATAGCACTGTACTTGCATCTCCTCGTCCTGCTAAGGAGCTAGCCACGCAGACTTGCGATCTCACCTTTAGTGCCACGGTCGTCAGATCGGCCAGCTCAAAGATCGGCGTTCAACCTCCCCACTGTCACCTGCTCACTCTAAGGCTCACCCGTCGTCGGCTCCTGCTAAATCGCGGGTCCCAAAATCGGACGCCCGGACTTCCAAAAAAAGAGCCTACTGGCGAAGATTTTTTTAGATACACCGACTTCACAACCATCGAATCCTTCATCTCAACGTCCTGCTTCCAACAAGGATCATAAGAAACAAAGTTCCTCTCCTCCTCCGCCACGGCGTGTCTCATCTACAGCGCCACCTGGCGGTAACCGCCCTTGGCCATCTTCCGTGTTGCCGAGACGCACCGCTGCCGGCATACACTCCTGGAAATGGAAAAAAGAACACATTGACTCCGGTGTGTCAGACCCACCATACTTGCTCCGGACACTGCGAGAGGGCTGTACAAGCAATGATCACATGCACGGCACAGCGGACACACCAGGAACCTCGGTGTTGGCCGTCGAATGGCGCTAGCTGCGCAGCATTTGTGCACTGCCGCCGTCAGTGTCAGCCAGTTTGCCGTGGCATACGGAGCTCCATCGCAGTCTTCAACACTGGTAGCATGCCGCGACAGCGTGAACGTGAACCGTATGTGCAGTTGACGGACTTTGAGCGAGGGCGTAGAGTGGGCATGCGGGAGGCCGTGTGGACGTACCGCCGAATTGCTCAACACGTGCGGCGTGAGGTCTCCACAGTGCATCGATGTTGTCGCCAGTGGTCGGCGGAAGGTGCACGTGCCCGTCGACCTGGGACCGGACCGCAGCGACGCACGGATGCACGCCAAGACCGTAGGATCCTACACAGTGCCGTAGGGGACCGCACCGCCACTTCCCAGCAAATTAGGGACACTGTTGCTCCTGGGGTATCGGCGAGGACCATTCACAACCGTCTCCATGAAGCTGGGCTACGGTCCCGCACACCGTTAGGCCGTCTTCCGCTCACGCCTCAACATCGTGCAGCCCGCCTCCAGTGGTGTCGCGACAGGCGTGAATGGAGGGACGAATGGAGACGTGTCGTCTTCAGCGATGAGAGTCGCTTCTGCCTTGGTGCCAATGATGGTCGTATGCGTGTTTGGCGCCGTGCAGGTGAGCGCCACAATCAGGACTGCATACGACCGAGGCACACAGGGCCAACACCCGGCATCATGGTGTGGGGAGCGATCTCCTACACTGGCCGTACACCTCTGGTGATCGTCGAGGGGACACTGAATAGTGCACGGTACATCCAAACCGTCATCGAACCCATCGTTCTACCATTCCCAGACCGGCAAGGGAACTTGCTGTTCCAACAGGACAATGCACGTCCGCATGTATCCCGTGCCACCCAACGTGCTGTAGAAGGTGTAAGTCAACTACCCTGGCCAGCAAGATTTCCGGATCTGTCCCCCATTGAGCATGTTTGGGACTGGATGAAGCGTCGTCTCACGCGGTCTGCACGTCCAGCACGAACGCTGGTCCAACTGGGGCGCCACGTGGAAATGGCATGGCAAGCCTTTCCACAGGACTACATCCAGCATCTCTACGATCGTCTCCATGGGAGAATAGCAGCCTGCATTGCTGCGAAAGGTGGATATACACTGTACTAGTGCCGACATTGTGCATGCTCTGTTGCCTGTGTCTATGTGCCTGTGGTTCTGTCAGTGTGATCATGTGATGTATCTGACCCCAGGAATGTGTCGATAAAGTTTCCCCTTCCTAGGACAATGAATTCATGGTGTTCTTATTTCAATTTCCAGGAGTGTATTTACCGCTGGAGCTGCCCCCGAACAACCTATGAATCAGGGTCTTCTGCCTTTGGCAGAATGCCATTCCACGCTGTCGGAGTTGACAGTAACTGTGGTGAGATTCTTCCCTTTTATGTCCACCCTATGTTACTTATCCATTGGAATATCCGCCGAATTCGAGCCACTAGGGATAAAATATCGATCCTCTTACGATCCTACTCGCCGGTCGTCTTCTGTCTTCAGGAAACAAAGCTACGTCCCCACGATCGCTTTGTTTTCCTCCATTTCCAATCAGTCCGGTTTGATCTCCCCTCTGTCGATGTCACTCCAGAACACGGGGACTTATGATTCTTCTTCATAATACTCTCCATTATCACCCAATCCCCTTAATCAGTCCCTTCCAAGCTGCTGTTGTCCGTCTTTCCCTTTCTGGATCCGTGTTCTCTCTTTGTACCGTATACATTCCAACGTCCACACCAATGGCAAGAGCTGATCTCCTTCATCTCCTTGGTCAGCTCCCGCCCCCCGCGGATCTTGTTTGCCTCAACACTGGGGAACCTACATTTTTGTCTGCCTCCACGTCAAATTTCTCTCATTTAGACCTTCCGTTCGGTACTGTTCAGCTAGCACGGTGCTCTGAATGGTTCGCTCTTGCTGATACACACTAGAGTGACCATTTTCCATGCGTCCTTTGATTACAGTCACAACTGTCACATATGTGCCAAGCCGATTGGGCACTTTTCTCCTTTCTAGCGACATTCGATGACCTTCACTTTCCTTGCATCGACGATCAGGCCACTCATGTTACGGAAGTTATTCTTAAAGCCGCGGAACGTTCAATACCTCATACCTCCCCTTTGCCCCGGCGCACCCCAGTTCCTTGGTGGAACGAGGCGTGCCATGACACAATACGCGAGCGGAGACGTGCTCTTCGCGTTTTTCGCCGCCATTCTACGTTGGCCAACTGTATCCGCTATAAGCAGTTACGCGCTTGATACCGTCGCATCGTCCACGATAGCAAGAAAGCAAGCTGCGACTTCTATACCAGATCCTTTAACACCTTCACTCCTTCATCGGTAGTTTGAAGTCGAATTCGACGGTTATCCGGCACGTCTAATTTCTCTAGGCTCACTGTCGCGCATGATACCTTAGTGCACCCAGACGCAATTTCTAACTTATTGGGTCAACACTTTGCCGAGATTTCGAGCTCTTCAATTTACCCGGCAGCTTTTCTCCCGAAGAAACGAGCAGCGGAAGTCCGACCTCTTGCTTTCTCCTCTCAAGATAGCGAAAGCTATAATACTGTTTTCTCCATGAGCGATGACTGGGTGTTGTGTGCTGTCCTTAGGTTAGTTAGGTTAAAATAGTGCTAAGTTCTAGGGGACTGATGACCATAGATGTTAAATCCCATAGTGCTCAGAGCCATTTGAACCATCCATGCGGGAACTCCAACACGCAATCTCTTCCTCTCGCTCTTCTGCTCCAGCACCGCGTGACATCCACGTCCAAATGTTGCTGCATTTGTCATACCGTAGTCTGCATTACTTCATTCGCTTTATAATCGAATTTCGACAGACAGTCCTTTTCCCAGAAGATGGCGGGAAGGTATCGTCATTCCTGTTCCGAAATCTGAAAAGGATAAACATCTTCCCTCTAGCTATCGCCCCGTCTCTCTCACGAGTAGTGGATATAATACACTCCTGGGAATGGAAAAAAGAACACATTGACACCGGTGTGTCAGACCCACCATACTTGCTCCGGACACGGCGAGAGGGCTGTACAAGCAATGATTACACGCACGGCACAGCGGACACACCAGGAACCGCGGTGTTGGCCGTCGAATGGCGCTAGCTGCGCAGCATTTGTGCACCGCCGCCGTCAGTGTCAGCCAGTTTGCCGTGGCATACGGAGCTCCATCGCAGTCTTGGTAGCATGCCGCACGCCGCGTGCCGCGACAGCGTGGTCGTGAACCATATGTGCAGTTGACGGTCTTTGAGCGAGGGCGTATACTGGGCATGCGGGAGGCCGGGTGGACGTACCGCCGAATTGCTCAACACGTGGGGCGTGAGGTCTCCACAGTTGTCGCCAGTGGTCGGCGGAAGCTGCACGTGCCCGTCGACCTGGGACCGGACCGCAGCGACGCACGGATGCACGCCAATACCATAGGATCCTACGCAGTGCCGTAGGGGACCGCACCGCCACTTCCCAGCAAATTAGGGACACTGTTGCTACTGGGGTATCGGCGAGGACCATTCACAACCGTCTCCATGAAGCTGGGCTACGGTCCTGCACACCGTTAGGCCGTCTTCCGCTCACGCCTCAACATCGTGCAGCCCGCCTCCAGTGGTGTCGTGACAGGCGTGAATGGAGGGACGAATGGAGACGTGTCGTCTTCAGTGATTAGAGTCGCTTCTGCCTTGGTGCCAATGATGGTCGTATGCGTGTTTGGCGCCGTGCAGGTGAGGGCCACAATCAGGACTGCATACGCCGAGGCACATAGGGCCAACACCCGGCATCATGGTGTGGGGAGCGATCTCCTACACTAGCCGTACACCTCTGGTGATCGTCGAGGGGACACTGAATAGTGAACGGTACATCCAAACCGTCATCGAACCCATCGTTCTACCATTCCTAGACCGGCAAGGGAACTTGCTGTTCCAACAGGACAATGCACGTCCGCCTGTATCCCGTGCCACCCAACGTGCTGTAGAAGGTGTAAGTCAACTACCCTGGCCAGCAAGATCTCCGGATCTGTCCCCCATTGAGCATGTTTGGGACTGGATGAAGCGTCGTCTCACGCGGTCTGCACGTCCAGCACGAACGCTGGTCCAACTGAGGTGCCAGGTGGAAATGGCATGGCAAGCCGTTCCACGGGACTACATCCAGCATCTCTACGATCGTCTCCATGGGAGAATAGCAGCCTGCATTGCTGCGAAAGGTGAATATACACTGTACTAGTGCCGACATTGTGCATCCTCTGTTGCCTGTGTCTATGTGCCTGTGGTTCTGTCAGTGTGATCATGTGATGTATCTGAGCCCAGGAATGTGTCAATAAAGTTTCCCCTTCCTGGGACGATGAATTCACGGTGTTCTTATTTCAATTTCCAGGAGTGTATTTTGGAGCGTATTGTGAATTGCCGTTTAGTTTGGTGGCTGGAGTCCCTCAATCAAAAGGTTGCCCAGTGCGGTTTGCGATAGCATCGTTCTGCAGTTGACCATCTTGTTGCTCTCTCCACTTATATTATGAACAATTTTCTCAGGAAACGCCAGATGGTAGCGATATTTTTTGATTTGGAGAGAGCATACGATACCTGTTGGAGGACAGGCATCCTCCACACACTGTTTTCTTGCGGCTTTCGAGGCCGGTTACCCCTTTTTATTCGTGAATTTATGACAGAGCGCACATTTAAAGTACGGGTTAACACCACTCTCTCCCAAGAGAACGGGATGCCTCAGGGCTCCGTGCTAAGCTTTGCACTGTTTGCCGCCGCCATAAATCCAATTATGGATTGTCTCCTTCCCGATGTCTCGGGTTCTCCCTTTGTCGACGATTTTGCGATCTACTATAGCTCTCAACGGACCAGCCTTCTTGAACGACGTCTTAAGGATGTCTCGATCGCCTCCACTCACGGAGCATCGAAACCGGCTTATGCTTTTCTTCCAGTAAGACCGTCTGTGTAAACGTTTGGCGTCGTACGGAGTTTCCTCCGTCTTCCCTACATCTAGGCCCTGTCGACCTTCCGTTCGCGGACGTTGCTAAATTCTTAGGAATTATGTTTGACAGAAAACTGTGCTGGTCTTAGCACGCTTCACGTACTACAACTCCCTGTTCTGAGACCGAGCGACGTGGCGCAGTGGTTAGCACACTGGACTCGCATTCGGGAGGACGACGGTTCAATCCCGCGTCCGGCCATCCTGATTTAGGTTTTCCGTGATTTCCCTAGATCACTTCAGGCAAATGCCGGGATGGTTCCTTAGAAAGGGCATGACCGATTTCCTTCCCCATCCTTCCCTAATTCGAGCTTGTGCTCCGTCTCTAATGACCTCGTTGTCGACGGGACGTTAAACAGTAATCTCCTCCTCCCTGTTCTGAGTGGTACCTCCTAGGGAGCAGAGTGGTCCTCATCCGCCTATATCGAGCTTTAGTGCGTTCGAAATTGGACTATGGGGGCATAGTTTACTCCTCTGCACGGCCGTCTATTCTTCGGCGTCTCAACTCTCTCCACCTCCTTGGATTGCGGTTAGTGTCTGTAGCTTTTTACACCAGTCCCGTGGAGAGCCTTTATGCTGAGACTGTTGAACCTCCGCTGTCCAATCGGTGATCTGCCCTTCTGAGTCGTTACGTTGGTCATCTGCCTTCCATGCCTGTTCATCCGGCCCATGCCCTTTTTTCGACCCCTCCTTGGATTTAGGATATGCAGGCCGCCCTTCCTCTCTATTACCACCGGGAGTCCGCTTCCGTCAACTGCTACGTTCTCTTTCCTTCCACTTTCCTAAAACTTTCTTGACAACTGGGAATACGGCGCCACCATGGCGTCTCCCCCGGACCTGCCTGCTCCGTGACCTTTATCAGTTTCCCAAGAATGGTACCCCCCCCCCCCCCCCCACTAGTTTATCGTCGTTCATTTGCTGCTCTATGCGCACAAATGGAGCATGCCACATGTATTTGCACTGACGGCTCAAAATCAACATTTGGTGTTGGGAGTGCCTATATTGTTGGCGACACCACTAATAGATTTCGGCTTCCCGACCAGTGTTGGGTTTTTACTGCGGAGCTTTATGCTGTTCTCCAGGTTGTACAATACATCTGTCGCCATAAGAGGCTACAGTATATTATATGCTTGGATTCGCTCAGATCTCTCCTCAGCGTCCAAGGTCTTTATCCTGTCCACCCTCTGATCCACCGGATTCAGCACTGCCTCCACTTGCTCTACTTGGGGCGGGGGGGGGGGGGGGGGCGTCTCTGTGCCATTCCTCTGGATCCCAGGGCACGTTGGGACCCGCGGAAACTAGGCAGCCGATATAGCAGCTAAGGCTGCAGTCTCTTCTCCTCGGCCCGCTGTTCGCATGGTTCCCTTAGCTGATCTACAGAGCGTTTTACGTCGTCGTGTTGCTCTTTTATGGCACGCACATTGGTCTACATTTTCCGATAATAAACCATGGAAGGTAGAAACCCCCTTCTCTGTGCTTGGACCTCTTCCTCCCAACCTCGTCGTCGAGAGGAGGTAATTTTAACTAGACTCCGCATAGGGCACTGTCTCTTTAGCCATTGACATCTTTTAAGTGGTGATCCTCCCCCGCTTTGTCTCCACTGCTCTCAACCGTGGACGGTGAGACACCTTTTACTTCAGTGCCCCTATTTTAATCCGCTACGCACCCGTTTACAGCTTTCGCCTGATATATCTTCCCTTTTAGCAGATGGCACGCGCTCAGCCGATCGTGTCCCCGAATTGATCATTGACAGTGAGATGACGTCGGTCATTTGAAGCTCTTTTTGGGGAAAACAACCACCCACTTCAATGGTAGTTTTTTAGATTTCCTTCTGTTTCTAGTTTCCCTCCATTTTGAGTTTCGAATCAATTGCTGCTGATTTCCCATTCGGTATTTTACCCTCTCCTAAGCCACAGAAGGGGCGCTTACGACCGTAGCAGTTTGCGCCCAAAAAGCATAACAAAAAAAAAGTACGGAAACTCCGTAAGTAAATTGGACGCCAACTTTATAAACAAATACTTTTTTAATCTATAACCATCAAAACGTGAAAACATATGTATCAATATTTTTAGAACGACCACAGAAGGTGCTATGTAAATAAAGGCGAAGCACGGCTGGTGAAAAAGTCTCTTTATTTAATTGCAGTAATCTTAAGAAGGAGAAACCAACAATAACTGATTTTAACAGCTGCTATGGAAAATGGTTTTGCATACAAAAATGTAACGTATAGAATAAGCAGATAGCTCTCGAATAACACTCATGTGTGAAAGATAATGTTAATCAATTATCCTTCTTGTCGTGTGCAGGGTTCTGTTCCTGCTGCTGGTGCAGCTGATGGTGGCGTTCGCTCAAGAGGACGGAGACCTGGAGTATGAGTATCGGCTACCCACAAACGTGAAACCCAGCCATTACGAGATTCGCCTGAGGCCGTATTTCGACCCGGTTCTCGACGGCGACAATTTCGCCACTTTCGATGGCCAGGTCATCGTCAAGTTGGATGTGCTAGAGCCTACTGACGAGCTTCGTCTGCACAGCCTCGATATGATCATCAACAGCTTCAAGGTCAGTACTCTTGCCTCAATAAGTGAGATAGGTAAGAAAGTTCCATTGTACAAGATTACGTGTAATGCACTATGAACACCATTATGAACAGGTTCCATGGCTCTCTAGAGGGCCTCTAACGTTTCCAGTGACCGAGCATTAATAAATAACAAGTTCAGTTCTTTTGAATGGACACAACCACTCGAAAAGAAGTACTCGGTTTCTTGTAGCAGTCCAAGGAAGAATAGATTTCGGCAGTTCGTCGACGCTGACTTAAGAAAAGCATAAAGCACGAGTTGGAATAAATAGCCGTAGGTCGTTTTAGGAATCGTTCCTTCATTTACCTGTAGTGATTTAGATAAGCCGTGGAAAGAATTCACCCGCATATCTGGAATGAGATTTGCTTCGAAATAACGGTGCATAGTCTTACCCTCTCCGTCACCTCGCCCGGCCCTTCGCTCTTGTCTAGTTTTTAAATAGGTTGCTCATCTCATTCTGAACGTACTCATATAACTTCATGTCTTTTATCTGCAATATTCGGTCCAAATAGAACACTCATCTGTCTTAATGGATAAAAATATGTTATAGCATATTCTGGATGTTATACAGGGTGAACATTAATAAAACCGACAGACTGCTGGGGCAGATTTCTGACTGGAAATGGAGGAAAAAATGGTCGAATGAAAATATGTGCATGCAGCGACAAGAAGTCATCCCGGAACACAGTACAGAGCTGCAGCGTATCGGCATCACAGCAGATGTTCAAAGAGGTCTCCATGGGATGCAGTGCACGCGTTCACACGTCGAATCATGGATTGCCGCACTCTTTAGCACGTTCCGGCTTCTATCCGAATAGCACCACACTGTTGAAGAATCTGCACATCAGGAACTGGTTTAGCATACAAAATGCTTTCCAGATGTTCCCAGAAGTAAAAATCAGTAGGGTTTATGTCCGGTGATCTATCAGCCCACGCTACAGAGCCTCCGCGTCCTATCCAACGTCGGAGAGAATGTATTGAGGCTTCGTCGAAATTTAATCCGGAAGTGGGGCGGTGCTCCGTCATGCAAAAACAGCATAACCTGTCGTATTGCCAAAGGCACTTTCTCAAGCAGCCCACACATGAAGTCTAGGTAGGTTTCTCCAGTGAGGTGTTGTGGAATAATAACCGGTCGAGGTATGTGGTCGCCAAGATCCCCCGCCCACACATTGATGCTAAACCGATACTGATGAAACCACTCAACCATTGCCCGGGGATTGTCTGTAGGCCATAGACGACGATTATGCAGATTGATGAGGCCAGTTATGGTATGGGCTGCTTCGACGGTTCACTGGACTGATGACATAATCCCATAATTTTGATAGTCTGGTACATAGTGAAAGAACTGGAAGCAAGGTGTAGCAAAGCTAATGCAGTGAGCGCTCAGCTACGATCTACTCTCTTCTGCAAGAAGGAAGTCAGTACCAAGACTAAGTTATCTGTGCACCGTTCAATCTTTCGACCAACTTTGTTGTACGGGAGCGAAAGCTGGGTGGATTCAGGTTACCTTATCAACAAGGTTGAGGTTACGGATATGAAAGTAGCTAGGCTGATTGCAGGTACTAGTAGATGGGAACAATGGCAGGAGGGTGTCCACAATGAGGAAATCAAAGAGAAACTGGGAATGAACTCTATAGATGTAGTAGTCAGGGCGAACAGGCTTAGATGATGGGGTCATGTTACACGCATGGGAGAAGCAGGGTTACCCAAGAGACTCATGGGTTCAGCAGTAGAGGGTAGGAGGTGTCGGGGCAGACCAAGGAGAAGGTACCTGGATTCGGTTAAGAATGATTTTGAAGTAATAGGTTTAACATCAGAAGAAACACCAATGTTAACACTGAATAGGGGATCACGGAGGAATTTTATAAGGGGGCTATGCTCCAGACTGAACGCTGAAAGGCATAATCAGTCTTAAATGATGATGATGATGATAGTCTGGTGCAAAAACCACCGACAAAATCCTTCCTGTAGAGAGAAATCCGTTGTTGATAATCCTTGCACACATTGTAGGTGATAGGGGTAGTAGCGGTTATCATACTGTACTTTGGCTTACACCGCGTTTGTGACCACTTATCTGTAGCTTGTACTAGGGTTCGTCTCAATAACCTGTAGAACCCAGTCCTCCAAATCTGGTACACACACAATCCGCCGCCTCCGTGAAAGTTCGTCTTTCTGAGAGGATCAATGATCAGACACAGCCAAAAATGGCTTAAAACATTGTGTGATGTGGTTGGTGTCTGTGTGGATACCTGTTTTGATATAGCCGTGCTGCCTGTCGACCGTTCCCATCTGTTTGAGCGAGCACAGCCACCACCACGGCTTGTTCCCGACATGAATATCGGACCATTCTGCTGCTTACAGAACGATGCGCCAGTCACACAACCTGCAACACACAAGGAACACATAAAAGTGGTCAGAGAAACTTTCATTCGTCAGGGCCATCTACCGTGGCAATAATGCATTTTTCGACACATGCTCATTGGACCTTTTTTCATTGATTTCCACTTAGGAATCGGTACCTGCAATTTGTTGGTTTTATTAATGTTCACCCTGTATTTAAAATTTTGTACCTCACGTTCCAGCCATCATACTTAAGTCTGGCAGCTTCACAATCAGTTGAATCTAGTGGGTCATCACCTGTGTAAAGAAATATGTAAATTCGCAACTGTATGGGTAATTCATACCAGTGTGATAGCATTCACCAGGAGATATGTCTTTCGAGTACACGAGACTGAAAGAACTTTCATAAATATTTGACAGACAAGGAAAGTGAAGATGCGTTGGTTCAGCTAACCTGCACATCCGTTCCTCTAACAAGAACCGAAGAAGAAAGATAAGTTTCCTGTAACCTCGAAAGCATCGTATTCGATCCTACCCAAATGGGTGGATCAAGCTGTGAATTAGTAAGCTGGTTAACTAAGGTTGAACATGGAGGCGTGAGGGAACATAGAAAAGCTAAAATTTTATTCGCTAGCTGAAGTATATCATACGCTGAAGATTTACATTTATTTAACAAAGAAATGTCATGCGCTGAAAACAGTGGAATAGGTTAACTAGCATTTCTAATCAAGTTTCACTGGTTAACAAAGAAATCGAAGGTCAGTAAAGTAATGTCTTTTGGCGTTTAGCAAGAACAAATGTGTGTCGTGATGCCCTACAGAAAGAGAGAGAGAGAGAGAGAGAGAGAGAGAGAGAGAGAGAGAGAGAGAGAGAGAGAGAATTGCTAGTATTGAATAACAAGCGTCAGTGGATCAGCTGCCGAAACACTTGCAAGGAAGTGCACCTGAAAAACAGTAAAACTGATGCAGTACTCTTTAGTAGTTAAGAATGCTGGCTACCACCGGAAATTGATAGCAATGAGACTCTTACGTTAACCATAAGTGTACGTCGAAAGAACAGACTAATGAGAAATGAATGTGGTGTATTAGTCAAAGTAGACAACAAACTAAAATTCACCAAGAAAGGAACTGGAAGATTCACTGTCAATGGAGGACGAAAACTTTAAATTGTATCTTTTTATCGACCGCCAGACTTACCTCTAGATGTAACCGAAAACTTTGGAAAAAATATCAGTTTGCCCCTACGTGTGATCTCCAACCATACTTCCATAATTGGAGGAGGCTAAAATCATACAATAATCTATCTGGATAGTTTCAGTTTTGTAAGAGATGGGCAAGGCAATACATCCTACGCAATATTATTACAATACATTTCTAAAAATAACTAGAACATATAGTCCGGTAACTTACTCAATGCAAATGCAACGTGCGTCTTGAAAGTTCGGTGAATGGTCACAGAAAATAAATAAAACAAGAGCTACAAAGAAAATACACTGATAAGCCAAAACATTATGTCCACTGCCCACCACGAGGTTCGATGCTACCAGGTGGAGTTGCGGGCATGTGACGCGGTAACAAAAATATGTAAGCGTAGCAGACACAGACGGGGGATCGCCCTAGCGAAGATATGGGCTGAAAATCGGGAAATCCACTGAGATAAGCGACGTTGACAGAGCACAGATTATTATTACCCAGAGCCTGAGAACGAATATCTCGAAAACGGCGAAGCTGGTTCTATGTTCGTCTTGAGCACCTATGGAAAGAGAGAGCAGCACAGTGAAACTACCACTAGGCACTACGGTTGGACGGCCACGACTCTTCACAGAAGGTGGGGTTCGGAGGCTTGTTTGCTCTGCCAAGTTGGATAGATGGTGATCTGTGGCATCTTTGACGAAAGAGGACAATGCTGATGCACGCACAAGTGTTTAGGAGCACACCGTTCGTCGTACATTGTTGAAGGTAGAGCTCCGCAGTAGACCATCCCTACGTGTTCATATGTTGACCCAACGACATCGTCAGTTAAGATTGCAGTGGGCACGGGATCATGGAGATTTGACCGTCGATCAATGGAAACGTGTCGGCTCTCTGGGTAACTCATATTTTTGCTACACTCGGTCAATGGTTGTCTCCACAAACGACGTCATCGAGGTGACCGGCGGCTCGAATCGTGCACCGCGCCACGGACGCAGGCTGGTGGAAACAGAATTATGCTATGGGAGACATGCTCCTGCCCTTGCGTGGGACCTGTGGTAGTAATCTAAGACACGCAGACAGCTCGCAACCACCTGGATCCCTTCATGCTTGATGTCTCCCCGACGGCGATGTCATCATTAAGCAGTATATTTGTCCATATCTCGGAGCCAGAACCGCGCTACAGTGGTTTGAGGAACATTATGGTGAACTCACGTTGATGTCTCGGCTACTAAATTCGGCAGATGTAAATCCTATGAACGCATATGGATCACTGTAGGGCGCCATCACCGTGCACGCAATTTAGCGGCCCGTTATTTACGCGAATTACATGAGCTGTGCGTAGACATCTAATTCCACAAACCTACCACCAACTGTCAGACCAGCCGTGCGGTCTAGGGCGCCTTGTCACGGTCCGTGCGGCTCCACCCGTCGAAGGTTCGAGTCCTTCCTCGGGCATTGGTGTGTGTGTTGTCCTTAGCGTAACTTGGTTTAAGTTAGATTAAGTAGTGTGTAGGCTTAGGGACCGATGACCTAAGTAGTTTGGTCCCATAAGACCTTACCACAACAAATTCCAAAATTCCAAACTGTCAGACCCCATATACGCAGAATGAGTGGTGTATTTCGTTCAAAAGACGGACAAACAGGCTATTAAGCAGCCATTAGGTACATCACGTCTCTGCCTTCGCACGTTGGAAACCGTCAGTAAACGATTCGCATGGAATCGCTCGAAGCACCCTGATCACGCCTTGCTGGATATCCGTATCATTACAGGAAATGAGAAGTGCTTCTAACTATACGATTCGGAGGCCAAGCGACAGCCAATGGCACAGTGTTCATCGTCTTCCCTGCCTCCCAAAAAAGTCGACTGGTAAAATTAAAGCTTGATACGAGTTTGATCGCCTCTTTCGACAGAAAGGGCTTGATCCATCATGTATCTCTACCGAGCGAGACGGGGAAGGCTATGAACACGTAGCCACTGACTGTCGCTTGGTCTGCGGATCGTTTTGGCAGCACCTGGTCTCATTTCCTGTAATGATGCGGATAGCCAACAACGTTTGACCACGGTGCTTCGAACGATTCCACAAGAAACGCTTGCTGACTGTTCCCTACAGCTTTACAACCGATGGGAGAAGTATGTCGTAGAAAATCGCAATTGTTTTGAAGGCCAGTAAAGTACTTTGTTTCCATCTTTTGTTTCCTTTATTTTCTGAGACCATTCACGTAATTTTTCCAGACGCACTTTGTATACTAAACCTGGTGTCAACAAATACACCTGACCTCTTTGAGACTGTCCTCACTGAAACTGGTATCAGTGACCATGAGACAGTTTTAGTAACAATGATAACTAAAGTTCTAAGGGCAGCTAGCATAACGAGAATATTTATATGTTCAGAAAGGTAGATAAAGAGGTAATCGTGCTATACCTCAAACTGAAACTCAGAATTGTTACGTCTAGGCAGGAGCATCTGGGAGAATTGGTCCTCAATCTTGAAAGATCGGTTGACTGTGTATTGGACAGATATGTATCTAGTATAACAGTTCGTGATGGAAGGAACCCTCCTAGGTATACAGTCGCTGTAAAAAGAAAAAAATTTCTTGAGAAACGATGACTACTGTATAACAGGTGCGAAACAAATAATAGGTAGAGAAACGACGAATGAAATTCGTTTGGCTACCAAGAGGGTAATGCGTAAAGCCCAAATTACTATAGTAGCAGACACTTACCGAAAGGTATGTTACAAAACCCAAAGAAATTCTGGTCATATGTAAAGGCTGTCTGTGGCAGAAAAGTTAGTATCCAGAAAATCATGGAGCGGAAACTGAGGGTAAAAAATCAAAACCAGAAATAATTATCTCCGTCCTCAAATTTTAATTCACTAAAGAAGATTTGTGCACCACCTATCCAGAAAGTTCGGAGACCGGTTTCATTCCTGGCGTATAAGTGACGTCAGCGCAGTTGCTACGGTGTCAGCTTGAACTAACAACTGCCAGCAACATGTGTTGTGTATTCAACCAGTCAGTTGTTAGCAGCCAGTGTTAAAGCGTGTGTCAACATTGTATTTTCACAAATCGCAGTAGAGCAACGAGCAGTGATTCGATTTCACGTTTTAATCGGTAAAACGACGACGGATACATCTGAGTACATGAGAAAAAGGCCACGGCGATATTTATTTAAATCTTCAGTGGTTTAAACATGTTGAAGGAGGTCAGGTGTCGCTCGAGGGCAACGAGAGATCAGGGCTGCACACCTAAAGTTCATCCGAGGGGAACATTGAGAAAATTCACGATCTTTTGGAAGCTGACCGGTATCGCTCATGCAGAGCTACCGCGGAATAACCAAATATACCTAAATAAAGTGTTCAAGACATTCTCTAGAGTGTTTTGAAGACGAGAAAAGCGTGTGCAAAGATTGTTCCGCATACCTTGACTCCCTAACCAATACGTCGCGAGGATGCCTGTCGCTACGTGACTGAACTGAAAACACACACAGTTCTCTTCTGAAAATAATGTTCACAGGTGACAAGACTTGGTGTTATCAACATAAACCTAACACAAAACGACGAAAAGCAGCCGGCCCGGGTCGCCGAGCGGTTGTAGGCGACACAGTCTGGATCCGCGCGACCGCTACGGTCGCAGGTTCGAACCCTGCCTCGGGCATGGATGGATGTGTGTGATGTCCTTAGGTTAGTTAGGTTTAAGCAGTTCTAAGTTCTAGGGGACTGATGATCTCCGTAGTTAAGTCCCATAGTGCTCAGAGTCATTTGAACCATTTGACAAAAAGCAGAATGGGTTTCTGACGGTTCACCAAGAGCGAAGAAGGAGTGAATGACGAAATCGAAAGTGAAGACAATGCTCATTGCCTTTTCTGATGCTTATGGCACTACCCAAAAAAAAAGTCCCACCGACACCACTTTAAATTCCCAATATTATCTGGTGGGTGTCATGGATTATTTGTCTGTTATTTTTATCTGCTGTACTCAACAAACTAAAGAATAAACATCATTTAGTGTGCATTGTATTAATGAAAATTGTGGGGTCTTGCCACTCGTTGCTTATAGAGTGCCTAAAGGATGTTGCGTTCTCGGAATATTATACAACAATTCAAACAAATAACATTAGTAGTTTTATTTCTAGAAAGCAATTGACAGTACTTAACTTTAGGATTCACAAGTAGTAGTCACAAACGAGGAGCGACTTGCAATATAATTTAGAGTCCTTGATATGTGAAATGTTCAAGCAAGTTGACACACGTCACTGATAACTAATGTCCGCGATCCGGTGCCGATCTGCGCGCCGAGGCTGGCAAGACCGGCGTTTATATTTACTTTTTCCACGTGTCGCTCTTGACGCGGCGCGGTCTAATTCCGCGCACCATGGGCCGGCGTTTCCTCACCGCATTTCTGTTCTTGCGTTCCGCATCTTCGTTCCGGCGCTTGTGTTTACGCCAGAACAAAAATGAATCGCATCTCATCTACATAAACACTGCACAAGCCACCGCCCGCATCTCGTGGTCGTGCGGTAGCGTTCTCTCTTCCCATGCCCGGGTTCCCGGGTTCGATTCCCGGCGGGGTCAGGGATTTTCTCTGCCTCGTGATGGCTGGGGGTTGTGTGCTGTCCTTAGGTTAGTTAGGTTTAAGTAGTTCTAAGTTCTAAAGGACTGATCACCTCAGATGTTAAGTCCCATAGTGCTCAGAGCCATTTGAACCATTTGAACACACTGTTCAGCGAGAGTAGCATGGTTCCCTGATGCTTTGGGGTGGTATTATGTGGGGCCTACGTACGCCGCTGGTGATCATGAAAGGCGCCATAAAGGCTGTACGACACGTGAATGCCATCCTCCGACCGATGGTGCAGCCATATCGGCAGCATATTGGCGAGGCATTGGTCTTCATGGACGACAATTCGCGCTCCCATCGTGTTCATCTTGTGAATGACTTCCTTCAGGATAACGACGTGACCCACCAACCACTTTGAGTGATCTACGCCGAATCGCAGTTGAGGAGTGGGACAATGTGGACCAACAGTGCCTTGATGAACTTGTGGATACTATGCCACGACGAATACAGGTATGCATCAATGCAAGAGGATGTGCTACTGGGTATTAGAGACATTGGTGTTTACAGCAGTCTTGACCATCATCTCTGAAAGTCTCACTGTATTGTGGTACAACATGCAATATGTCGTTTTCATGAGCAATAAAAAAGGCGGAAATGATGTTTATGTTGAGCTGTATTCCAATTTTCTGTACAGGTTCCGGAACTCTCGGAACCGAGGTGATGCAAAACTTTTTTTGATGTGTGTATAAAGAAAATCAATCGTGCGTACCCTGGGAAAAGTCAGAAAATGAAAAATCTGATGGCTGTTCCTTTCATGCCAGAAACATCAAAATCTTAGCCCGTTTCAGGGCGATAGTTAACCGTTGTATCTGGCAACACAGAAGGAATAACTGTAGACAAAGAAGAGCTGCAACACTAGAGCCAGGTACGATGCATACAGAAGACACACAGAAGCTGCGACATGAGCAGACCGCCGGCCGGAGTGTTCGAGCGGTTCTAGGCGCTACAGTCTGGAACCGCGCGAGCGCTACGGTCGCATGTTCGAATCCTGCCTCGGGCATGGATGTATGTTAGGTTAGTTAGGTTAGTTAGGTTTAAGTAGTTCTAGGGGACTGATGACCTTAGAAGTTAAGTCCCATAGCGCTCAGAGCCATTTTTTTGGCAGGCCAAAAATAAACGGAATGTGCCTCACCATTGAAAGACAGCATAATAAATATGGTAGTGCTAATTTTATTCATCCGGATATTCAGATCCTATCCACAGCATTTGCCGAGAAAAATGATATCGAAATTCTCACACTAGAATCAGCAGATTGTGCAATTTCATTCCTTTACAAACCACCCAAGAATTTATGGTTAATAAACCGTCCAATTTTTCATAATAAAAGTGTGCACAATGTGATTGGTGACTTCGACAGCCATAGTAATGTTTGGGGCTCTGATCATGAAAATGAGAATGGGGTGGCAGTATAAGAATGGGCAGAACTGAATCAGTTGCATTGAATCCATGATGGAAAAAATACTAGTATCATTCAACAGCGGCAGGTGGCAGCGAGGCTATAATCCTGACCTCATGTTTATTAGTTACAGTATTAGCCAACAATGCGTAAAATCTGTCGGTTCCCCATTTCCCAGCTCACAGCGTAGACCAATAATCTGTGAAATATTTTTTGCTGTTAGATCTCGCAAAGCACCTTTTTGAAGAACTTATTATTTTAGAAAAGCTGACTGGTCGAGATTTGCAGAGGTGATCGACGTCGAAGTAACTTCTATAAAACGAGCACCACTGCTGTAATGAGCTGCTCCAGAATGTCAATTCCTCGTGGTTGTCGAACATCTTACATTCCTGAAGCCACCCTACTCACAGAATACAGGAACGTATTTGAAGAATCGACTGTGGAAGCAAGACACAAACTCATTACTTCTATAAGAAAGATAAAAGGGGATCAATGGACTGAAACCATTGAGAACTTGGATGTAAGAAGAGATAGTCATAAAGCTTGGAAACTCCTGAAACATCTAAGTCATTATCCATCTACGACAGCTGTACACCATAACATTACAGCCAATAAAATGGCAAATCGGTTACTGCTGAAAGGGAAGGCAACCCACAAATCCAAAAAGCCAAAATTGCAAAGAGAGGAGCAAGAGGAGAACAATCTGCTTACATCATCATCCAGCATGAAAGAATTAGATAAGGCTATTAAGCAAAGTAAGAACGGAAAATCAACTGGCCTGGATGATATACAAACTGAGAAAATTAAGGACTTTGGGATAACAACAAAGAGAGAGATTCTGGAGCTCTTTAACAATTGTGTGAGCAGATGTCACATCCCAAAGATATGGTGGAAGAGCCGAGTGATTGCTTTGCTAAAACCTGGTACAGAAGGGAACGATTCAAAGAATTTTAGACCAGTTTCATTATTCTGTCGTCTATACAAACTGCTGGAAAGAATGATCTTAAATTGCCTCGTACCTGTAGTTGACCCTCTGCTAATATGCCAACAAGCTGAATTTCGTCCTGGTAAAAAAGCTGCACTGGACGACTGCGGAATGTTACGCAATTCACATAAGATGGGTTTGAAGCTCGTAAGGTGACAGTGGTGGTATGTATCGACTTATCAGCGGCCTGTAACGCTGTCAACCACCAGCTACTAATACTAAAGGTGTACAATATGACCAAGGGTTTTAGCCTAACTATGTTCTTCGCATCAGTTCTGAAATACCGCAGGTTCTCCGTTGACGTTCAAGGGCAGCGCAGCCGATGGAGACTACAGAAAAACGGGTCTTCCCCAAGGAAGCGTCTTGGTTCCAATCCTATTCAACATGTATACAAACGACCAACCTGTAGCCTCCAACACCAGGAGTTTCTCTTATGCTCATGACTTTGCTCTTGCGACTCAGAGCCCAGGCTTTGAATCAGCAGAGAACACCCTCACGAATGCCCTTGAAGATCTATGAAAATACTGTAGCACATATCAGCTTAAACCAAACCCCTCAAAGACTCAAGTATGTCAAACAGATGTGCAGAACTATAGACCTATATCTCTAACGTCGATCAGTTGTAGAATTTTGGAACACGTATTATGTTCGAGTATAATGTCTTTTCTGGAGACTAGAAACCTACTCTGTAGGAATCAGCATGGGTTTCGAAAAAGACGGTCGTGTGAAACCCAGCTCTCGCTATTCGTCCACGAGACTCAGAGGGCCTTAGACACGGGTTCACAGGTAGATGCCGTGTTTCTTGACTTCCGCAAGGCGTTTGACACAGTTCCCCACAGTCGTTTAATGAACAAAGTAAGAGCATACGGACTATCAGATCAATTGTGTGATTGGATTGAGGAGTTCCTAGATAACAGAACGCAGCATGTCATTCTCAATGGAGAGAAGTCTTCCGAAGTAAGAGTGATTTCAGGTGTGCCGCAGGGGAGTGTCATAGGACCGTTGCTATTCACAATATACATAAATGACCTGGTGGATGACATCGGAAGTTCACTGAGGCTTTTTGCAGATGATGCTGTGGTGTATCGAGAGGTTGCAACAATGGAAAATTGTACTGAAATGCAGGAGGATCTGCAGCGAATTGACGCATGGTGCACGGAATGGCAATTGAATCTCAATGTAGACAAGTGTAATGTGATGCGAATACATAGAAAGATAGGTCCCTTATCATTTAGCTACAAAATAGCAGGTCAGCAACTGGAAGTAGTTAATTCCATAAATTATCTGGGAGTACTCATTAGGAGTGATTTAAAATGGAATGATCATATAAAGTTGATCGTCGGTAAAGCAGATGCCAGACTGACATTCATTGGAAGAATCTTAAGGAAATGCAATCCGACAACAAAGGAAGTAGGTTACAGTACGCTTGTTCGCCCAATGCTTGAATACTGCTCAGCAGTGTGGGATCCGCACCAGGTAGGGTTGATAGAAGAGATAGAGAAGATCCAACGGAGAGCAGCGCGCTTCGTTACAGGATCATTTAGTAATTGCGAAAGCGTTACGGAGATGATAGATAAACTCCAGTGGAAGACTCTGCAGGAGAGACGCTCAGTAGCTCGGTACGGGCTTTTGTTAAAGTTTCGAGAACATACGTTCACCGAAGAGTCAAGCAGTATATTGCTCCCTCCTACGTATATCTCGCGAAGAGACCATGAGGATAAAATCAGAGAGATTAGAGCCCACACAGAAGCATACCGACAATCCTTCTTTCCACGTACAATACGAGACTGGAATAGAAGGGAGAACCGATAGAGGTACTCAGGGTACCCTCCGCCACACACCGTCAGGTGGCTTGCGGAGTATGGATGTAGATGTAGATGTAGATATGTGCTTTTCACTTTAGAAATAGGGAAGCTACTCGTAAGTTGATGATAGTATGGTCAGGGGTTGAGTTGCAACATTGCTACACTGGAAAGTACCTAGGAGTGACGCTGTACAGATCTTTTACTTTCAAGAGACACTGCAAGTTTCCATCAGGAACCATCTGTTAAAAAAAATTTGGCTAGATCACTGTGGGGCATCCGAAACTCTTCACTATATTAGCCTATTGTGCAGCAGGGTATGCTTGTCCTGTTTGGTATAATTCATGACATGCCAAACAAGTAGACGTAGCGCTCAACAACACCTGCAGAATTATAACAGGTTGTTTGAAATCTACTTCTGTCGAAAGGATTTACCACCTTGCAGGAATACCAACGCCTTCCATTCGAAGAGAAATTGCGACTTATAAGGAACGAAAGGAACTGTAAAACGAACAAACCCATCTCCTGAATGGGCGTAAGCCGCATTCGCAAAGACTGAAGTCAAGGAAGAGTTTCCTTAGAATATCAAAGGTATTTCTCACCACCATATCTGAAAATTCCAGGGTGCAACTTTGAAGGGATACAACTCCCCTTCCCTCTGGCTGGAAAATAATTCTGAAGCTCTGCCACCAGGACATGACGAGAACTGGACGACATGGAAATATTTGAATAGGCTGAGATCAGGAGTGGGTAGATCAAGGATTAATCTGGCAAGATGGGGTATAGTACAGAAAACAATATAAGTGTGCTTGTGGAGAAGTCTAAACTGTCCAGCACATGCTTCTTTGTCGACTCTGTCCAGCCTCCTGTGGTGCAGAAGACTTCCATCAAGCGCCAGTAAATGGAGTGGAAGTGGTCAAACTTTGGTCAGACTATATGGCATATTAACTGTGCACCTATGTACCTATGTATGTTTGTGACACGAGAATAAAAAAGGTTACAGGAAGAGACATAAATTTGATAAAACTTACGTTTGGCTTTATTTTCAGTCTGAAAACAAGATATCTCTGGTTTTCTACTCCCGCTAACGCTTCGGTGAAAAATAAACCGATGTAGAAGTAGAGCACTCGTCTCCTGCTCGTCAGCTGGCGAGTCGTAATCCGGTGCTGGTATAAAGGTTCACTTTTCTAACATTACTTTGTATTGCTTCAGGCTAACACTGGGGTTGTTCCTTCAATAACGCTACGGTTTATTGTTTCTTCTACATTTGCCATTACCGAAATTTTACTCTCTCTCTCTCTCTCTCTCTCTCTCTCTCTCTCTCTCTCTCTCTCTCTCTCTCTCTGCTGAGATCGCTCTTGATGGGACGTCAAGGCCAAAGTAAATAAAGGAGAAAATATAACCCATAATTATATCAAGGAAAAAAATATAATTCATAATTATGTCACTAGAAAGTCGCAAAGTAAGCGCTAACGACACTGTATGTCGGCATACATAAACAGGAGATTAGTTTTAGAACTCAATTAAAGTGACTTGAGACCACAAGAAATAGTAGATTGACTTACGTCCTGTATTAACACCAGCTGTTTCAAAGGATTTTCATAGAAATATGACGTGTTCCTACCCAGCAAGCCACGCTGCAAATGTTGTTACTTGTGGTAGCCGATTAAATCTCTCCAAGAATTAGTCTGTTGTTTGTGGAAAAGGTCGTCACTGTTTAGCGTGCTCGGTTGGGCGGCTTCCTTAATAAATGTCAAGTAGGCCAACCACGCTCTCCTGCTAGTTTTACTGAGCAATTCGATCTCATTGAAGTTAATTGCTCTAAATGATGTCTGACACGCTTCTCAAAGAAAAGTCTCGTATAATTACTATATGCAGGGAGTTCGGTGCTACCTAAATTATCTCTACGCTTGGCCGAGAGTTTTAGGTTCTCTCTTTTTAATCTGATCGTAGCGTTGAGCTGGACTGCTGGTATCGTGTAATTAAAGGCATGAATGTTATTACAGGCCAATACTAAGATATGGGTTAACACTATCTTCACTTAGTTAGGTAATCACTTGTCAGCAGACAAAATAGAAGAAATTATACAATCCTTCGCCGGCCGCGGTGGCCGTGCGGTTCTAGGCGCTCCAGTCCGGAGCCGCGCTGCTGCTACGGTCGCAGGTTCGAATCCTGCATCGGGCATGGATGTGTGTGATGTCCTTAGGGTAGTTAGGTTTAAGTAGTTCTAAGTTCTAGGGGACTGATGACCACAGCAGTTGAGTCTCATAGTGCTCAGAGCCATTTGAACCATACAATCCTTCATAATGTCTAAATCAGTGAACTTGCTTTTTACTCCAGAAGATGAGTGAACAAAAAAAGCATATGTTTCATTAGTTGAACAGAAACCTAACTGGATCACACTATTGAGTATGACTTTTTTTCCAAGTGATGATACAGAAAGACATGTGGTTTGATTGCCTCATTAGCGGTTGAAATACAGAGTGAAATACATTATCTAAGTTGTTATTACATCAGGATAAGCGAAGTTAATGGTCTAACGAACCGACAGCATCAATAATTCTCAGTAAGCCGTCACACCCATCGAGTAATGCTTAAGAAAACACTAATGTGTGTACAGAAACATCACTCGTAAGTACTAATCTGACATTTGCTAATTACTGTATAGGGACCGCAGTAAATTTCTGAACGGTGAGACCCTATGAACTTCCTGACGTCTAAGTAACAAATGTACGAATTTGTATATAAAATTGTGAAAGACATACGGAATTGTTTAACTATTTTACTCTAGTTATGGTTACAAAATGGTCATATTAAATACCTATGACGTTTTCTGCACCTATGATAATATTGAGGGGTGATATTCTGTATTTGGTAGTTCGATAATGTGCACATGCTACCTCTACGTCCACTAACGTAAACAATCTCGAAGGCAATGTACAATGCATGGTTGAGGGTATGCACACTGCATTTAGTCGCTTTCTTTCTTGCTCCGCTCTCATATGGAGAGAGAGAAAATTAGTGTGTTTATGCGTCCTATGGTTCTCTTATATTGTCTTTGGGGCCTTACTAGAATAACACGGTGGTAGCAGTAATCATTTTACAGTCTTCAGTAAGTAGTAGTAGTAGTAGTACTCTGACAACAGCAAATCGGATCTCAAGACAAGTATTTTCTCGTATTTTCAACGATTATATTTTTTTCATGAGAATATTCGCTGCAGTGTCATATTGTCGAAATTTATCGCTCATAGCCCTAGCCGCACCTGTATGAATTCCTTCAATTTATCTTTCTAGACTGAGTTACTTAAAACTCTTATAGTCAGGTAGATGCTAAAGAACATGTCTAAAGATGATGTTTTCGCTCTAGCCCTTGTTAGATCTGCCGAATTTCGAAAGAGTTCTTCCAATAAATGGAATCCATTAAGGAAGGACGCTTCAAGGAATCGACGCTAGCTGCACTTTTCCGGATTCATAAGGGCAGGGACTCATTCTCATCATATGTTAACTATTTCAGAAATTTATACCTGGCACATCGTACGTAGGCCGGCTAGGAATGACACTGGATAGAACAGTGTTAAATCCCGTATTTTTTACACACATAGTCTGTCAGTTGAAATTTTTGTTGATACTTCACTGCTGTAAGATCGCAGTTTGTTTTCTCGTTTTGTTCATGGTACATTTCGGTTATTTCTAGGGAACAAACAACCTTCAGCTTTACATAAATGATTAGCACCTTAAATTTTTGCTAGTTGCCGTTTAATATGTCAGGTCGTAAGGGGGGTGCCTCGTTTTGGGTTTTATGATCACTATATTTTTCGTGAATCTTTATTTTCTATTAAAGGAGTATCTCAGATCATCTTATGAGGCTGAACTTTGGTCTAGTCACCATCTGGATTCGTACAGAATTAAAGTATGACAATATACTGACGACGGGTAACACACTCTTATCTGCAACAGAAAAATTCAACGAAAATTGAGCCTATTTGCTTTGCTTCGCTGTCGATAACTTTAACTGATGAAACATATAACGTTGCTTCGTGTCGCTGTGTGAAGAAAATCAGAGGTATCACATGGAAATAGTTTTACTGTGTCTAACGCTGTCAGAATATTAAGCTTAATAGCAAGTAGACTTAAGAACCTTCCTCAAGCTGAGTGGTGATAGGTGCGGAGTTTCAAGGAAAGCTCTGAGTATAAGGGTGATGCAACATTACTACTCAGTCGGAGAGAAGCCATGAAGCGATGTTAAGCTAAATCAGTTGTATAGCTGGAGGATGTGGGATTGAGAGGGAAAGAGAAGGTACGAAATAGGCACCATTTATGGTATTATTTGTTTCTTATAAGGTTCAGAGAGATATTTCTACATAAGCTAAGTAACTTTCCAAATTGAATAAAATCAGCCGGGTTACCCTAGCTCAATTGAACTAGAAGTTTACACGGACACCAACGAATACCTAATGTTACATAGAATTAAATATACCCACAGGTTCACTAAAAATACTCCAAAGCACTAAAAATATTTCCATTGTAAATTATAGCTGTTTTGATATTTTTCATGTGTACTAACTGACAATGTAGGAGGATCAAGTAGGTCTAACTGAAACAGTGAATTAAAACGGATGCTACGAGAGACACAGAGATTAAAAAAAGAACCTTAAAACGTGTTCGTCGTGACGTATATCAGAACAGCTGTAAAGTGATTGATATTAACATTCATCTAGCATACTGGAAGTTCCTTCTTATTAACGTCGGTATTCACTGCAGACCTGACACCGCTAGAGAATAAGAACACAGATGGACATTTCTAATTTTTGCGAAGATAAATTGTAGGTTAAATGTAAGATAGTTAAAGCCTCCGCACAAAATTAAACGTCACGTTTGCAGTTAACAAACAGGGTTAGGCTTTCATTAATGTCTTTTCAGGTTTATTAACCTGCGTTTCACGTTAGGACTATTTGAACAGGTGAGTCTGTTAGACAGAGACAGTCTGTAAAATGAACTTTTTTCTTTCTTTTTTACCAGTCTTCTCTCGAACAAGGCTACCTGCCTTCTCAAACTTACGATTGGCTATACTTATTTGATTCCTTTCAAGGGGTTCAATTATTTATGGAGTGACAAATTTCACGGATATTTCCTTCCGATAGTTCTCAAAGCCCACGTGCAATCAAAGGCGAACGCCCATAGCAAATGTGCACGAAAGTAACATTATTGAAAAATCAGGGATACGATTAGCTCTTCATACCGGCGAAACAACAGGAGGGACACAGGGCAAGACGTGTCTGACAGACAAAATTTCGCAAAATGGGTGCTAAATCAACGTTGCGTAATCACAGAGTTAACACAACGAGAAAGCAGCGTATAAAGCGAGATAAGATTGCTTAAATATGTATTTCAGTAGGTAGTATAATACATTTTAGCTATGAAAAAGATAAAAGGGAAAACGACGGATAGGACTGAATATCACACCGATGTAGAAGTCATTAGAGATGAGGCACTACCACTACTAGAAAATGACTGCAAAGGGAATCTGGCCTGGCGTTGTGTAAGAAACGTCTTTGGGATTATCCTCCAGTGATAAGGAAACAACCGAAAACTGAAACCAGCATGGCCAAGCATGAATTTGAACCTTTCACCTAGTAAATGTTTGTCTTAAGGATCATGATACTCACGCAGTAGCATGTACAGGACAAGAAAAACGAATGAAAGAAGGAAGATTAGAATTTAGCATCCCGTCGACGACGAGCTCGTTAGAGACGAAGCACAAAGTCGAAATGGGGAAGAAACTGACTGTGCACTTTAGAAGAAAAAATTCCGGCATTTGCCTTAAACAATTTAGGGAGATAACGGAACGTCTAAACCTGAATGACTGAACGGAAGTTTGAACATCTGTCAACAAAAAAATCATGGAGGACATGATTATACAAAGCAAAACGGTAGGGTACTATTGGCTGGTATGAACCCTAGCGGTTCATTCTGATTCAGAATGGTTTCTCATTTGACATCGTTCCTTTGCGGACTGAGTTGAGTCTTACTTGTAACTGTTTCGTGTGGGTGACTGATGACTGTGAGTAATTTGCAATGTTATGGTCTTATTAATGACGACGATTATATCCCCTGAAATCCCACACCCCACAATTCTTAAGGGACCAAATTGCTGAGGTCATCGTCCCTAGACTTACAAACTACTTAAAATAAGTTAAACTAACTTATGCTAAGAACCCACACACACACACCCATGCCCGAGGGAGGACTCGAATCTCCGGCGGGACGGGCTCCGCAATCCATTACATGGCGCCTCAAACCATGCGGCACTCTGCGCGACCACAGTTAAATGTAGAGTATAATTTCTATGTATGTGTTTAGGTTCAATCACACAAAACAATCGAAGGGTCTTTCCCTGGGGGAAAAGAAATGAAACAGAATGTGCAACACAGCTTCCTTCGCAGATCTGGGAGTCTCTTCGCGGAGGCTGTTGTGGTTTGACACACAAAGTGGTGGCGATTTTAATGTTATTATATAACTAAAATTAAACACAATTGTTGTATTTCTTATAGCGAAATAGTTATTAATTAAAGTTTCTAAAATTTCTATAACGTTTAACTGTGTGATCTCGAGACAAAAGAGCAGTGGGAATTAGATGATCTAATTCATTAGGTGAAAAAGAACTTCTAGATGATTTGACTTTTGATGAAACTTGTTTAAGTTTTGTTATGAATAATTCCTGGTGAGCTGTCAATAGTTTAATCAGTATCGGTTACAGTGCCATTCTCAAGTAAACGTGTAGATGTTATACTTGGTGAGTCTACTTACGTTTATAAAAGTTATACATAACGGTCACTTTACGTATTATTTACGTCTAGTTGGAACAGACGCCCATATTGCATCAGCGAGTAGACTGTCGACTGTGTATTTGTTGCTAGAATGGCAAATCACTTAAGTTCTATTTGTATAGAATATTTTCGTGAAATACTTTTAACAACTAATTTGACAATTTATTCTTTGATGCTTTTTGTTTACACTTTAATCTCTGCTAGTTAGTAATGTTAGTTTTGCTTCATTGAAATTACAATTTTGTTATGATTTCTATCTATGGTCATCTTTGTTTTTTGTTTAGCGTGATTTTCAGCCGTTCACGTTTTCCAAAATTTCAATAAAATGGTCTACATAATTTTTATGTTTGAGGTCGATTTGTTTATGAAGGAAATCGTTTTGATGTTTTTTGTGCACGTATATATTTCTCATGCTGCAAGATGTTCATGACACGTCCTTATGATATTCTGTGTAGAACTTGTAATGCGTGTTAGATATGTTCAGCTTTATAGTTTTAGTTTTTGAGATGCGGGTTAATTCTTCAATGACTGCTGTCACAATTTCTTGTGTGTGTGTGTGTGTGCGTGTGTGTGTGTGTGTGTGTGTGTAATCTAATGTTAAAATTTCGCCTGAGTTGACAAAAACCGGGAGTTTGGTTTTTGAAGATGGAATTCTCATTTTTAGATTGTTGTTCGTTCGAAAAGATAGTTTTACGGTTGTTTTGTTTCAGATTTGGTTTATTTTATTCGATATTTGTCTCCTGCATAAACCCAACTGTTAGTTACATAAAAAATATAAGATCTGTTATAATAAAATATAATTTTAATAATATTTAAAATTCTCATTTATTTTGTAAGTAAGTCCACTGCATTTCTCTTTGTCATAAAAATATTGACGTCATTGTTCTCGCAAACTAATGTGACAACAAAAGGAAGAAATTAACCTCGTAAGACTAGATTTGAACACAGAGCGCAAAAACTCGAACTTGTGTTGTTAGCCACTATACAACTCGCTTGGTGTAACATCATCCGTGCGAATTCACTCAGTAGCATCAAAACTTTGACTGTCACTTTCTCGAAAACTATTGAGTGCTGCAGCCTGAAACAAAAGAAGTGTCCATTTATTTTCACCAAACGAAATTTCGACCGTGTGACCTATTGCAGCCCTTTCCTGTCAGATGTAGTTTCAGGAAACTGCTGGTGAAAGTCCACGTCCGGGCATGGAACGGAGTTCTTGTAGTACAGATATAGCCACAGGAGAAAGAGCCGTCAGCCAACCCCTACGGTCCTCAAATGTCAGTTTTCAGAAACTAATATACTATCGGAATTAATCACCATACTCTGCAACCGAGCGAGGTGGCGCAGTGGTTAGCACACTAGACTCGCATTCGGGAGGACGACGGTTCAATCCCGTCTCAGGCCATCCTGATTTAGGTTTTCCGTGATTTCCCTAAATCGTTTCAGGCAAATGCCGGGATGGTTCCTTTGAAAGGGCACGGCCGATTTCCTTCCCAATCCTTCCCTAACCCGAGCTTGCGCTCCGTCTCTAATGACCTCGTTGTCGACGGGACGTTAAACACTAACCACCACCACCACCACCATACTCTGCAACTCTTAGGACTACTACGTCTTAATTGCGCTTGTTAAAGTAAAATTAAACTGTATAGATTAAGTCAAAACTTTCTTCATTTCCTGCAATTTGTGGACTTCCTTATTCACTCTCTTTTGCTCTCTTTCTAAAACTGTGTCGTTGCTCAGATTTTCGATGAAATGGTAGAACGCTTGTTAGGAATTACATCACACCGGTACCGGGATAACAACAGTTAACAGAATGTTCAAAACAACTTGAAGAGGTCTTCGGATACACACATTTCGCATTTGTTGGCTGTGTAGGGGAGATTTAAAACCGGAAATACTTATGGAAGAAGTGATTGAGGTTCAATCTCGATATGTTTCATTTATTTCATCATCATTACTTTACCTAAATTCGGTGCCTTACTTGCGGTGCTTAACTTTTTTCTATCTATTCCACGGTGATGTAAAGAGTGAGCTGTCTTGTCTCCATACCTATTTGTCCTCTTGGTTTCACCCTATTTATGTGACACTCAACGTTTTAGCTAAGGAAGAACCGATGAGCAATTGTCTCAGAAGACAAGTGGATGTGCGCAGTGAGTATCTTGAAAGCGTTGTTAAGCCTTTCCAATAGTTTCCAAAACGAAATGAAATTTAAATTACGATTGTCAACTGAGTCAGATCAGGCCACAAGTGCAATAATATTTAAAATAGAAGTTTGTTTTAACCAATTAAATCTCTGTAATTTACTAACAAATGTTGTAATAGCCTTGAGGGGTCGTTAATGTGAAACAGCCGAGAAACAGAGTACGTTCAAAATGCGCCAATGCGAGAGACTGCGTAGAAATTCCGTCCCATGCTCACGTGGGGTAATATCATCTTGTTATTTTGGTTCTCCTTTGCCTTAAGCTTTCTGACAGTTTCAGAGCTCATTCATCAGGCGTTCTTAGCTGTTACTGACAAAGCATCACCAGCAGTTGTGTGAAATCGTTATGATTAGACGATACTTTGCGTCTCTTTTGTTCTTATAGGTATGAATGACAGTTTTGCTAGGAAAACTATTTTCAAGTACATAATATTAAAATGAATATTATTTACTCATAATGTTAAAAGCGGTGATGGTAAAAAAAAGTCCTTTATTTACGATTTTTCGAGATGCTCTAGATGCATCTGGATATTACTCGTAACTACGCTGTAGACCCAAATTATAGTTACAGAAATGCAAATAACATTCATTGGTCTCTATGGTAATCTAATGGACAATTGGCAACACTGTGGAATACGTTTGGGAAGTATGTGACCGTCAGTTTACTTCTTGGTTTGGTTCAGAATTACCCTGGTGAATTCAGTCTATATTTTATTGTCATTTAGATTAAATATTCTGAACTATCCTCACGTAAGGGATGACACAGTGGTAGTAAATTTATGATTTTGAGTTTGGGAAGTTCGTTACAACAGAAGCTGCAGCTTACTTCGCAATCTACGTTACGAATTCCGTATCTCGGCCATCACTGGGACATGACAGCTGCCGTTTAACGTATTGTACACGAGCTTAGCGATAAAGTATTCGCCTTTGAAGCGGACGAGTGTGTTAGTTTTCGGTCCTAATCTCCGTGGAGACCAGATTTTTATCTCTTCTGCGAAAGAGTCACTAGCAGGCAGATCGACAGTCAGTGAAAAATCCTGAGATAACTTCTCCCCATAACTTTTAACACTACCTAGATTATGTACCCTGTAGATCTGAAGATGAAAAACTTGCCGAGTTGCACACTTAGTAGCAGCTGATTTTTCTGCTTCTGTCAATTGTATTAGCATAACTGTGGCACTAAATGATTTAGTAACTGGATTTTAAGTATATACCCTCACTACTACGTTTACTTACTTTCATAGTAGTCCTGTAACGCTACTACAGTATGACTCTGGACTGCACGTAAAGACAGACCGTTTCGAAGCCGAAAATGAGCATTATGCTGCTAATTCGTGGTAATTTGGGATACTCTGTATTCATAACCCTTTCAGATCCTCTGGCTACAATTGTGTACGTTAAATTCCACTGTCTTTTAGTTCCAACAGAAATATTTTTCCACAGTGAAAGCTCATGTACACATTTGTGAATGTTCCATTTTTTTCATTGTCTACAAGTGCTGCCAACTGTTGGGCTTCAGTATAAAAATATCAACAAGTCAACGTAGCAGAACGCAGCAGCTCGTGAACATCAGAATGCATGGAAGTGGTTGGTTAGTTATATTCCACTGTATAAATGAGCATTATTATTATTATTACTGTTATTCTATATTCTAATTATTGAATGATTAGTTTATTTATTACAACAGTCAATAGTTCGAAATTAGTTATTTTAGTCCATAAAAAGAAGCCAAGTGTAAAAAGCATATTTTGAAAACTGACACATTTTTGTATAAATCTTTCACCTAAAAATCATTAAAAAATCACCTAAGAACATTACAGTACAAAGAAAAATCTTCCTTCCTCCAAAAAAAAAAAAAAAGTCAGGTCTGAAAGGCTTAAAAAAGACTTTTTCCTAAGGTCATCAATTAGAGTACGATGGACATTGAGGAATTATGGATAGTAAATCATACACTGGAGAAGTATGTGCCGAGTAAGTGGATTAAGGACGGAAAAGACCCAGCGTGATTTAACAATGAAATTCGAAAAATTACAAACCTGTAATGTTCGGATACAGTATTACTATTACTAGCGTCCTGCTTCAAACAGAAAAATCGTTTAAATATCTGGGCATAACGTTGCAAAGCGGTATGAGATGGAACGAGCATGTGTGAACTATGGTAGGGAATGCGAATTGTCGACTTCGGTTTATTGGGAGAAATGTGGGAAAGAGTTGTTCACCTGTGAAGGAGACACCATATAGGGCGCTGGTGCGATCCATTCTTGACTACCGCTGTTACCGAGCAGCTCCGTTTGAGAACTGATCTTTGTGTATTTTCAGTTTACTTAGAAAAAACTACGTTGGTCAAAGACGTTGAGGACTTATCTGTAATTTGCCCTCGCCGTTTGCTTCGCATACGTTGCCGATCTGCAATGTGTCGAGCAGTTACTTGTTATAAGGTCATTTTAAACCGATCTTGTGGGAGAGGAAAGGACACATATCGAATAATTGTGTAAGCTCTACGAAAAGAAGTGTGAAAAATTGGCGAAACATTAGAGGAACACCTTTTAACCTCTAGAATTGTAACATTATCAAATACAGTATACTTTCTCCTAGATTTATCTTCAAGTGCTGCAACATAACACAAACAATAAAGACAATTATTTGAATTCGGACATGAACTGGATAAATGAATGAAGACCAAGTTCATAACTATGTCATATTTTTAACAGGAAAATGTTCAAGAGTCCTGTTGAGAATTTAGTTCTTGGTAACATAACAATTGAAAAATAAAACAGAACGATAATACATTGCATGTAAGGAATTCCTAAGAAAGACATAAAACAAATTTCATAACGTATTTAGAGTGTTCTTTGCTAGGAATTATCTAAAATGTGTAGTTTATATATGACACTTTTGAAACGTCCCCTTAGAAAAATTAGTGAATTACTGTGCTGGTAAACCCCTTATGTTATTTGATTTTCAAACAGCTGTGCAAAACTGAACGTACTCAGACGTTTCTCTCTTTACTTATTCTGATCACTAAACTGACACACAATATTTGTAGCGCAACGCAATCTGACTTTTAATAATCCCTACAAAAGAATGGCCCTGACTAACAATAACCTGTACCTTTCATGAATCACTTACCTCACAAAAATCTTCATTACTCGAACTACTGCAATACAGCGAGCGCCAATACTGCCAGCTAAATAAAAGATTCTAACTACTGAAGTCACTAACTACTGATAGGTATAGTTAGCAAATGAAAGATTTTGATAAAGAACAAACAATGTATTTACCTTAATAGTGTTCAAAAGTTATAATATATATTTATATCAGTTCATGACATCCAGTCTTACAAATTTACTGTCTCTGATGGACACACGTCCAGATCATCCGCTCTCAAAACTCCGCCATCTCTCTCCTCACATCCACCACTGCTGGCGGTTCACTTCCAACTGCGCAACGCTACGCGCAGCCACAGACTGCGCACAGCACAGCCAATGATTTTCATACAGAGCGCTACGTGACGTTACCAACATAAAAACCTAAACAGCCTACTTACACTTTGACTGAAATATACGTAGTTTTGGGATAGAAATAGAGACCTACCATTTACAAAGCGACTGTCTTTTTTCCAAGAATCATTCATATAACTAAGAGTGTGATAGTAGTGATATGCTTTACTTAGAATTAGTTGCAAGGCACATTCTGTTTGAAGGCTTTCTACACAGAAAGACTATTACATGATCTGATATTATCTTAAAAAAGCCAACAGACACGTCTAATTATACCATAAAGGATACATAGGAGGTGACTAAGGGCCACATTATAGAGAAGATACAGTGGTAGAAGCGATCTCCTTTCTGTCTCTGGCTTCTTCATTTGCCAGTTTGTTTGGCACGCACAGAGGTTTATTCATTGAAACCTTTCTTAGCAGAATCAAATCAGTGCTAGACACAGAAAGAGCACTATATGCGCACTTCAGACTTCGTCGACGAACTGCAATTCCTGACTGACAAACGATTAGATTAATAGTGCTACAACTGACAAGGGAAAGTCCCCATCGCGCACCCCCTTCAGATTTAGTAGTAAAATAGTTCAGTGGATAGCCTGTTAAAAACTGAACTCAGATCAAGCATGAAAACAGGAAAAAGGCGTACTGAACTGTGAAAAAAAGAAGCAGAATAGTAAAGGTCCAAGGTCAACATATGCAACACCGAGCAAATGTCTAAAACAGAAGCGTCGTGTTTGTTTGGTCAGGGTGACGGACAGCGAAGCGGGAGATCCGTGTTCAAATCTCCCTCCCGCTCCCATTTTTTCACAAAATTATGAGCTTTCCATGTGGATCACTGACATGTCTTTTCTCATTCTGTTGTTACACTAGGCATTGGCTATAGAATATGACTTATGTGGTAAGAATACATTACAAGTAAATGTGATAAATAGTGAGAGCAGGCGATATGTCGCATAGACCTCTCTCAGAAATAAATAAAAAAAAACCGTTTGTGAGCTTTGTTACAATAACGCAATTAAAGAGTCAAAACATCCAAAACGGAACACAAGAATCGTAACTTGTGGTACTTGTGCAGAATAAATAAGAGGTAGGTACGTGTGGATTTTCCTTCTCTACATGTCGCTGTTGCAAACTGACGCTAAACCACGACACAGACACAAATTTGAATACAGCGTACAGACACGTCAATGACCGGACGGATAGTTCGTAATTTTAGGGGAAAAATGGGGAACCAGGGAGACTTGAACACGGATGTCCCCCTCAGCAGTCTAACATCGTGCCTACGAAACCGTCGCTGCAAAACTGTGCTCAATGTTGCACATCTTGAGCTTGGAACTTTCTTGTTCTTTTTTCACAGTTCAGTACACCTTCTTCCTGTTTCCATGGTTGATCTGTGTTCAGTTTTTATGGCTAAATCTGAGGGAAAGGGGGAGGGGGGGGGCATGGAGAATGTCCCTTGTGAGCAGTTCGCTGAATGATACCACAAAATAGCAAAAAAGAGATAGAACCTAAATACAGCGGTTGGACAAAAGTATGGAAACACTGAAAGAAATGTATGCTCCCGAACGTAAATGTAGATACTAGCCAAGCCTGAACATTGCACTGTTGTATTTGACTACGAATGGCACAGGTGCAATGTTCTCAATGCGTTGCATGTGTCAATCCAGGTCAGAACAGTGTTCTATGTAGTTGTGAGTGTATTATGTTTGCGTTAAGCGAATTTGAACGAGGGTAAATTGATAGTGCTCGTATGGTGAATGTTTCTATAACCAAGGGAGCAGAAGTGTTTGATGTTTCAAGAGGTACCGTATCGAACATACCGCATACAGAGAAAGCGGAAAGATACGAGGGTTGGAACTTTAATAGTGGCAACTATTTATTTACACCTCGTACAAAATAGATACGTGTTTCAAAGTTTTACTAACCAAAGTAGTCACCAGGATTGTGTATAGCCCTTTGCCAGCGATGTGGAAGTCGTAGGCTACTCTTAGTAGTGCCAGTTGTGTTGACAGTTCAAGCGGCGCGGTCTATTGCCCAATGAATTTGTAGCAGTTCTGAAGCGAATGCCGTGATGTGTATCCTTCAGTTAAGAAATCAAGTTGAACTCACAAGGGCTTACGTCAGGGGAGTACAGTAGGTGGTATAGCGCTTAGCAACACCATCAGTCAAACAAATCAGTAACAATTGGTTCAATTGGTTCTGAGCACTATGGGACTTAACTTCTTAGGTCATCAGTCCCCTAGAACTTAGAACTACTTAAACCTAACTAACCTAAGGACATCACACACATCCATGCCCGAGGCAGGATTCGAACCTGCGATCGTAAGGGTCGCGCGGTTTCAGTCTGTAGCGCCTAAAACCGCTCGGCCACCCGGCCGGCTCAAATCAGTAACAGCTTGCACTGTATGTGCTTGAGCATTTTCCTGCAAAATGATGGTCAGGTCCTGCAGAGAGTGTTATCACTTCTGTCTTTAAGCTGGTCGTAGGTGGTGTTCCAAAAATGGCTATGATCGTAACAGACGGTCATTGAAGAGAACTGTGACGATAAATAAGAAGAAGAAAACACCTGCAGAAACCAAGCGAGGTGACGCAGTGGTTAGCACACTGGACTTGCATTCAGGAAGACGGACGGTTCAAATTTACGTCTGGCCACCCAGATTTAGGTTATTCGTTATTTCCCTAAATTGCTAAAGGCAAAGGGCGGATGGTTCAAATGGCTCTGAGCACTATGGGACTCAACTGCTCTGGTCATCAGTCCCCTAGAACTGAGAACTACTTAAACCTAACTAACCTAAGGACATCACACACATCCATGCCCGAGGCAGGATTCGAACCTGCGACCGTAGCAGTAGCACGGTTCCGGACTGCGCGCCTAGAACCGCGAGACCACCGCGGCCGGCGCAAACGGCGGAATGGTTCCTTTGAAAGGACGCGGCTGATTTCCTCAGAAACAATTGAACCAATTGTTACTGATTTGTTTGACTGATGGTGTTGCTAAGCGCTATACCACCTACTGTACTCCCCTGACGTAAGCCCTCGTGAGTTCAAGTCGATTTCTAAACTGACGGAAACACATCACCGCATTCGCTTCAGAACTGCTACAAATTCGTCGGGCAATAGACCGCGCCGCTTGAACTGTCAACACAACTGGTACTACTAAGAGTAGCCTACGACTTCCACATCGCTGGCAACGGGCTATACACAATCCTGGTGACTACTTCGGTCAGTAAAACTTTGAAACACGTATCTATTTTGTACGAGGTGTAAATAAATAGTTGCCACTATTAAAGTTCCAACCCTCGTATTTTTCCGCTTTCTCTGTATGCGGTATGTTCGATACGGTACCTCTTGAAACACCAAACACAATCCGAGCTTGTGATCCGTCTCTAATGACCTCGATATCGACGGGATGTTGTACACCATCTTTCTTTCTTTCTTTCTTTACTTCTTTCCTTCTTTCCTTCCTTCCTTCCTTCCTTCCTTCCTTCCAGCTCTAAATGTCACTGCAGAACGGAATGTCGCACTCGTGACCCTTTTTAGCATCAGAACAACACGAAAGGAGCTCTACATGCAGGGAATTGTAAGGCGAGCAGGAATCCCAACGCAGATGCCCTTGACAGGAAAACGTCGTACCGAAGCCATAAATTTGGACTGTGGAGAAATAGAACAATGTAATTTGCTCTGAGTAGTCCTGTTGTACACCGTTTCCAACTTCTGGCCGAGTTTTGGTCCAAAGAGTGAAACATGGCTGCGGTTCGGAGATGATTTCAGCAGCCATATCGTAATATTCCACATCCCATGGTTACTCTGCAAGGTCGCATTACTGCCAAGGTCTATATAACCAATTTTGCTGATCATGTCCATCCCATGGTAAATATTTGTTCCTCAATGGTGATTCTGTATTTCAAGCTGATAGGCTTCTGTTCAGACAGCTTATATCGTCCGGTACCGATATTGTAAGCTCGAAGATGAATTGAGTTATCGCATCTCTCCCGGCCACTTCAACCTCCAAAGCTCAATATTATTGAGTCTTTGTGGTTTGTTTTGGAGGGAAGGGTGCGCGATCACTCTCTCCCTCTATCATCGTTACTGGAACTTGTCACTATTTGAGGGAAGATGGTATGAGATTCCCTTGAAAACCATACAGGACCTGTATTTATCCATTTCAAGACTTTGCTGTTTTGAATGAATGCCAACGGTTTTCCTACACCCTACCAGGCACGGTGAAGTGTTGCGTTTTTGGTGTTTCCATATTTTTGTCCTCCAGTAAGGCCCGTGGAGTAACCTCCATTTGCCTCTATTAAGTTTACGCAACGTTTGTAGAGGTACTACAAATTTTCAACTAAGACTTTATTCAGAATAGAGCAACAAATTAATGTTACTTGTATTTTAATGTCCCTCGAAATGTGATGCAAGTGCTGTGCACTGTGGCCATGATGGTAGCAAGATTTACTCCGAATCACCCGGTTTCATTCACTGAGGCGACTGTTTACAGAAACGAAAGGTCTCTGCCTCCGTGTTGCCTTCTGCTCATCAGTCATTTTGTGCGACGCAATGGGGAACAGATCAACTGCACGACGGCACAGTGGTAGTACTTGTTCTATCTGCAGGTCGCTCCTGATAAAAAAAAAAAACAGGGGGCTCAGCATTCGTTTGCTGGATACGGGCTTGGCGAACCCGGGGTCCTCGAGCTGTGGACTGGTGTGCGCCGTCAGTCTGCTGATACCGTAAGCTCTGGGCATGCTTCAGAGACCACCGTGTGGCGCAACGGTGGAACGTTGTGTGTCTTAGGGACCGGGGATCTTGGCTTGATTGCCTGGATCGCGAGGACGGTACATACCTCTATAAAAAACCCTTCACTCTTAAGGTGTGCTGCGCGCCGATAAGATGCATGGCTGTTGAGGTGGAACAGTCCTTGCGGGCAACCTCTGGGGAACCTGCCGCACCTCAGTTGTACAAGGCTTATCCAGGCATGCGGGGCTCTGTCTGGATGGACGTAAGTTTCCCTAGCTGCTCGTGGGACGACCATAAATACCATGAATTCTTCCTCTTTTCCTCATTCTAATTTTTCGCTGGCCAGTGGGATGGGTGGAACGCTGGTAGGCACTACCGCCCAATCGAACAAGAGAGCTAGGTCAGACAGTCCTCCTGACTCCGGCGTCAGCAAACGTACAGCGGTTCAGAGTAACAGAGCACATACTGACAACCAGAATGTGTTTTAATAATAAAAAGGAAAGAGGGTTCCTTTGATAAGGTTTCGCCATTCTATATCCAAAAGGGTCTAGAAGGAATAGCTGGAACTTTAAAACCAGTGAAGCGTTTACGGAATGCGACACTGCTTGTTGAAACATCAACTGCTCAGCAAGAAGTTAACCTTCAAACAGCTAAAAGCTTGGGGGAATATACTATCGATACAGACCTTCACAGCACCCTTAACTCCAGTAAGGGTGTTGTTACCTGTAGGGATCTCGTTGACATTCCTGTAGAAGAATTAAAGAGTGAGTGGGCTCAGGAGGGAATTGTTGACGTTCAGAACATCATGAAAAGAATGGATGGGAACCTGGTGAAATCTGACTCCTTCATTCTTACTTTCAATACCCCCAAACTCCCAGAACACGTCAAGGCAGGATTTCTTCGACTAAACGTCCGGTCGTATGTCCCAAACCCAATGCGCTGTTTTAAGTGCCAGCGTTTTGGGCATACAACTCTAGGGTGTGAAGGAGAAGCGATGTGTGGCAACTATAGTAAGGCTGCTCATGACTGAATTGACTGTTCGTCGCTTGTCAGATGTATAAACTGTTCTGAAAGCCACCCTGTTTGGAGTAGGGACTGTAGAATCTTCCTAGAGGAACGTAAAATACAAGAAATAAAAACAACTAAGCGTATCCCCTACAGTGAAGCCAAAAAGATCTTTAAGGCCATGCAGCCCCCCACATTCGTTACGTCTTTTGCTTCCATAGTTCAGAAGCCGCCTCCAAAGGTCGATGCATCTACACAGACGGAGGTTGTTAGTGTTGGCACGAACACGTGCACATGTCAGTGCACTTGCAAGGCAGCAAGTGTATCAGAGCCTGTAGCCCCTCCTAGAACAGCAGAGAAAGGTACAGTAGCCAACATTCAAGAGCCCCAGGCATCTCCGATTGCTGAGGCTGTTCCAAAGCCCAGCATGGTCATAAACACCCCAGCTCCGGTTCCAGCAAAGCCCTCTAAACAAAGGAAAGCACATGTGAAGCAGCACCAACCGATTAAATCGGCTGGTAAACCCTCGGATCATGTTAATGTGGTCCCGCTAGACGCTTCATCAGACTCTTCCCCAGAGCTGATGGAGTCTGAGAATAAGGGGCAATCATCTCGCCCCAAGACTGAGCCTCCACCCGCTGCAGTCTCCCCACCTCGGCGGAAATAGAGGCAGAAAATACAACCACCGTGATGGCTCCCATACTACAATGGAACCTGCAAGGGTTCAGGACACATGTGGAGGAACTACGTCTATTGATTCAGGATAGACCTATGTGTGTATGTCTGCAAGAGACAAATTTCAGTGAAACATACACCCCTGAGCTACGTGGTTATGTCCTCCACAAAAAGGACGACCTGAGTGGACAGAGAGCTCGAGGAGGAGTAGGTATCTTCGTCAACACAGACTACCACTCCTCACCCCTCTCCCTCACGACGGATTTACAGGCAGTTGCAATATTAGTACATGAGCGTCATATGCTAACAGTATGTTCGCTTTACCTGCCCCCACATGATGTGCTTGACGAAGAGGCTCTCAGTGATCTTCTTACACAGCTCCCCCACCCCGTCAACCTCTGTGGTGATTTTAATGCACACAATATGCTTTTGGGGCTGTGAGTACTTGCCCCAGGGGTAGAGCAATTGAGAGGCTTCTTCTGTCTACCAGTGCCTATTTGCTAAATACAGGTCAAAGCACGCATTTTTGAATTGCAACTGGGTCGTTCTCTGCCGTTGATCTATCGCTTTGCTCTCCAGCCATCGCCCACACTGCTGCATGGGAAGTGGTTGATGACTTACACGGCAGCGATCACTTCCCCATCCGGATTCACTTGCCACATGCAGTGGAACCGGAAAGGAAACCGCCTCGATGGGTGCTCGGTAGAGCCAACTGGGCACTGTATAGTTAACTCGCCCAGTTTGAACATCGGATCAGTGTCCAGGAATGGGTGGATCATATTACTGAAGTGATCCACCGCGCCAGTGAAGCGTCCATCCCACAGTCCACGGGACAACCGAAGCGGCAGCCTGTCCCTTGGTGGAGCGACGAATGCCGCTGTGCAATCAGGGCTAGGCGGGCAGCTCTGCGTAGGTTCAAATACCGGCCAACTGTAGAGAACCTTGCAGCTTTTCGGGTGGCGAGGGCAAAGTGTCGTCGGATTACACGAGAGAGCAAGAAGAGGTCGTGGCAGCAATTCCTTAACACCATTAATCGTTCTACACGAAGTTCCATTGTATGGGAGACCATCAGGAGGATTTCTGGGAGAGGTGGGAGGTGCCCTATGGCTGCTATAATGTGGAATGGTACTCTCCAAACGACCCCAGTCTATGGCGGCTCATTTTGCAGCTATTACTGCAACCGCCAGTCAGAATCCAGCTTCCCAGCCCCACAGAGTGGCTGCTGAGGGGAGCAGTTTTGACTTCCGCTCACCCAATACAGAAGAGTACAACTGCCCATTTTCCATGTGGGAACTGGATTCTGCATTGTGTGGGGCTCGTAATACATCCCCTGGTCAGCATAGAATCCACTATAGCATGCTGCGGCACCTCACAGGGAGAAATAAAGAAATCCTCCTCCGACTTTTTAATCTAGTTTGGATGTCCGGTCACTTCCCCGACTCGTGGCGTGATGCAATTTTAATTCCTCTTTTAAAACCTGGGAAAGACCACACGTGCCCGGGTAGTTACCGTCGTGTTGTTAGTGTTGCCCTCACTAGCTGCGTGGGAAAGACCTTGGAGCAGATGGTCAACCGCCGCCTTGTCTGGATGCTAGAATCCAGACAACTCCTTAGTTGCTTTCAGTGTGGGTTCAGGAGGTATCGCTCCACCTTTGATAACCTGGCCGTCCTGGAGGCGGCCATACAACAGGCTTTCCTGCGCCAGCATCACCTGTTGGGAATATTTTTTGACATTGAAAAGGCATACGACACTACTTGGAGGCATCTTATCAGGCAGCTCCACGAATGGGGTTTTCGTGGATGTCTTCCCAATTTTATTCGGTCCTTCCTGTCGCCACGTTTTTTTCGGTACCGAGTCGGAGACGTACTGTCTAGTCGCTTTGAACAAGAGAACGGTGTCCCTCAAGGTAGTGTTTTAAGTGTGATGCTCTTTGCTATTGCTATTAATAGTATTAAGTCTGTTGTGAAAAGTCCTGTGCAGTGTTCCTTGTTTGTGGACGATTTCTCTGTATTTTGCTCTTCTTCAAGCCTTGCAACGACGTCTCGTCAGTTGCAACTCACTCTGCGACGTATGGATGAATGGGCACAGAAGAGTGGTTTTAAGTTTTCGACTGATAAGTCGGTGTGTGTTCTTTTTAACCGTTCTCGTTCCATTTTTGACTTGTCTGAGTTGCGGATGAGGGACACCGTTCTGAATTTTAAAAACACGGTGAAGTTTCTGGGCCTCACTTTTGATTCTAAGCTTACGTGGCTGCCACACATTAAGGAACCGAAAAAGCCTCTTAAGGCGCTGTCTATTTTAAAATGTCTTAGTCACCTCACATGGGGAGCAGACAGAACTTGTCTGCTCCGGTTTTACAGAGCCTTCGTGCGGTCCCGGCTTGATTATGGATGCACGGTGTATGGGTCTGCAAGACCCACTTATTTGAAGCTGTTGGATGTGGTGCACCATGAGGGGATTCGGTTGGCCACTGGGGCGTTCAGAACGAGTCCCATACCGAGCCTGTGTGCAGAGGCAGGTGAACCGCCACTTCGCCTCCGACGGCGTCTACTAATGGTGCGCCAGGCCTATCAAACATTATCCACACCTGCATACCACACTGTTGCTCGGCCTCCACTGGAAAGGCTTTTTCGCAACCGGCAACGAGCAACAAGGCTCTATGGGATTCGTGCAAAGGATTACATTTTAGAGATGGGTGTGGCCGGTTTTAATGTGTCACGTCGAGGTTGGAGCAGATATCCACCTTGGCTCCTCCAGAGGCCCAGACTGATCTTAGATTTGGCAAATTTTAAGAAAGACGGTACATCAGATTTTACTTTCAAATCTTCATTCTTTAACATTTTAGATAGGCATCATGATTTTACAGTAGTATACACTGATGGATCCCAACAGGGAGATTTTCTTGGCTGCTCAGTAGTGTTCCCCGAACGTGTCATCAGGATTCGCCTTTCCCAGGAATACACTGTTTTTTTTTCCGCAGAACTTCACGCGATCCTGAAGGCATTGGAGCAGATACGGTGTACTCAGGGCAAAAACTTCCTAATTTGCTCTGACTCACTGAGCGCATTACAGTCACTGGAGAACCTGTACCCAGCGGAGAAGTTGGAACAGTTGATTTACGACCAACTGTACATCCTCCAACGATAGGGCAAGGAAGTAGCCTTTTGCTGGGTGCCAGGGCATGTGGGCATACGGGGAAATGAACAAGCTGATAGAGCTGCCAAGGACGCTTGCAGATTACCGGAGGTGACACAATGTTCTATTCCTTTGCAAGGTGTTGTTTCTGTACTGCGGCGGAAGTATATGCAATTGTGGGAGGAAGAATGGTTGGCGGTGAGGAAAAATAAGCTGCGCTTGGTGAAACCCACCATCCAGCCGTGGTGTTCCTCCTGCCGGTCACCTAGGCGTGACGAAGTGACCCTTACACGTCTTCGCATAGGGCACTGTCCTCTTACGCATGCTTTCTTACTACGGCGAGAGGAACCTCCGCTATGTGATGCCTGTGGGGTACGAATCACTGTACGCCACATTTTAGTTGAGTGTAATTTATATCGTTCTGTCAGGGTGGAAGTTAATATTAGTGGGGATCTGCCCTCGATTTTAGCCCTTGACGAGGCGAGTGTCAAGAAAGTTTTAAGGCACTGTGATGTTTCTGGGCTTTAGCCTAAAATTTTAGGTTGGAATTTTTAGTGTGTTGCCGAGTGTCTTACCACTCCTTTTTATTCTTATAATAGGCCAGTTCCAAAGATGTGACATGTTTTGTTTTAACCCTTTCCCCTACGTTCTCTTGCAGTTATCCTCTATATGTGCTGCTTTCCACTTTGCAACTGTTGACGTGCAAACTGCCTATGTAGCCTTTCACCTTTAATTTTAGTCCTATTTTTGCACCTGCTGCATTTTAGTGACACTCGTCCGTTGTTGTTTCCGTTCGGGCGTTAAAGACTACACTGTTGAGCGCCCATAACACCATATCCACCACAAAAACCTGATAAAACTTCGCCTGGCTGGTCCCGATCTGAACTGCTTCCATAAGGCTCTTGCATTAACCGCGGTGGCGTCTTTATTTTATTCAGCTATCCCAAGAAGAATAGTTGCGGCACAACACGCTTCCTCTCTTCACACGACCGTCCCACCGAATCCCAGCTCAGGACAACTCTGCAGAGACTTAGTACACATCTTAAAAGTTGAAAATTATCTATTCTGTATTTTTAAACTAAATGATATTTTCCCACTGATGCTCCAGTTTCTTCAGACATGGACACGTCTTCCTTACAGCATTACTTACAAACTAGTAAAGTAACATTATCGAATCCTCTCTTCTTGAAAAATTTCTTAGCTATTTACTGACAACAAATGCTTTCGCTCTATTATTTTCAATACGTGACATTTCTCCTTGTTTATCAGGTGGGTTCTAATCTAATTCCTACTTAACTAAACATTATTTGCTACAGGTAAACCAGTCCACTGATAGTTGATATACTGGGAGTTCACGGAGGTGAGCTGTTTTCCGCTGGAGGTAGATGCAGGTTACCCAAAACAGAATCAGAACCACAATGGTACCAGAAACAGACACACTCATGCTCATAATGTTATTGCGCTGCCTATCGCTATACTACTGTACATGTTGGAACATTTACTCTGCGGTAATGACACTCTTGCTAAGCAATGAACGCATCAAATGAATGAACCAGGTCGGGTTTTAGGTTGTTGTTCGAACTGATCAGGTTCTAGGTCTCTCCGGCCAATGCAACGAGGGTTATGGCAGAGTCATTATGGTTGTTCCAGTGACGGAGCCAGGAGACAGAACATAGTGTCTGATAGATCACAAGTGGAATCACTAATTAGTATCCCACTATTTTGCAATACCAGCTTCCTTCGGCCGACGCTGTTCGTAACAGTTCACTATTACTGTCCCTGGAGCGAACTCGGAGTTAGTGTAATGCATACCTACATTTCGGAAGTATGGGAGTGGCTTCAGAACATCCCTTTTGCTTCCCACCGAGTCCGTTTTTCCCATTAACAATTCGCTCACATGCCCGTCTGGACTATCCTGGTTGGACATATCGCAGTCCACTCTCCTTGGCATAAATGGAAACCATCAATTTATATCAATGCCTAATTTAACTTCTCCTTGGAGATTAGACTAAACTTCTGCGTTTTCACTTGTACAAATATTCCCACCCTTTCCCACTTAACTGTGTATCGGTGAATCGTAAAACAATAGTAAAGTGCGTCAAAACTTGTTACGGGGAACCAAAGTAATACAGGGTGGCGCAGGGGAACGGGAAATTTTGAACGTTACAGTTGGCAGCACTGTAGCGCCGGCAGATGTTCGAAACTTTGCACAATTGATGTGAACGCATTGCCATTTAGTAATCATGGAGAATTGGACTGGTGCGGAACGTGCGACTGCCGCGCAGAGAACATTTCGACAGAATTACCAGCTTGGACGTCATGAACATGTCCCATCTGCGCATTCAATTACAACGTGAGTGCGTAATTTTGAAGAAACAGGATCTGCCTTGAAAAAGAAACCTCCAGGTGGCATTCCAACGGTACGTAGCCCAGAGAACATTGCAGCTGCTAGAGCTGCAATCGAGAGAAGTCCTCGCCGCTCCGTTCGACAGCATGCATCTTCGCTAGGGATTAAGCGACGAAGCTTACAAAGAATACTGCACGAATTAGACTTCCATCCCTATAAATTGCAGATTGTGCAACACTTACATGAACGAGACCCAGCGTCACGTATAGAGTTTAGTAGCCAGATATTGGCTAAAATCAACGAGGACGCGAATTTCCTTGGTAACTTATGGATATCAGACGAAGCCCATTTCCACCTGAACGGTTTCTTGAACAAACAGAATGTTCGTTATTGGGCACAGGACAATACTTGTGAGTTTCACCAGCGACCACTACATAGCGCCAAGGTCACAATATGGTGTGCTGTATCATGTCATGGTTTTATCGGCCCTTATTTTTTTGAACGTGAGGATGGTAGTGCAGTGACAGTAACATCCGCTCTATATGTTGAAATGCTTCAAACATTCTTTACACTGAGACTGTAAGAGCTTAATCTTAACGTCGGAAACATGTGGTTTCAGTAGGACGGAGCCACGTCACACACTGCTCGACAATCGATGGCAGCAGTTCGTCAATTGTTTGGAAGACACATTATTTCACGTAACGGTGACATTGCATGGCCTGCGAGATCCCCTGATCTTAGTGTGTGCGACTTCTTCCTGTGGGAATATCTTAAAGGCAAGGTGTACCGTAAACGTCCTGCAACAATCCATGAACTGAAGGAGAACATTGAAAACGAAATCAATGCCATTCCCCAAGATTTGCTACACCGCGCATTCCAGAGTTTTCATAACAGGCTGTTAGAGTGTGAACGCCGAATGGGAGCACATCTTTCCGATGCCATCTTTAAAAAGTAAAGAGACACTTTTGGACATTTTGATTGTAAAGGCATACTGAATAATAGCAAACTGAATACATTCACTTTCGTTAATAAATTACTAGTTTTATGAATTTATTCATGGAAATGACGTTATTTCGAAATTTCCCGTTTCCCTGCGCCACCCTGTATATGAAGCCTTCCTCTATCAGTGTTAACTTCAGCTATTGCTATATGATAAAACAATGAAGAACTCTGCTCCAATGACTTTACTGAATGCTGTAGCTCTGGTGTCAACTCCTGTTGCACCTTCGCAGGCCACCTGGGAATTACCGGTCTGGAACTCAGTTGCCCGTGTACCGCATGGTGTACCGCTTCCTGGAATGCTGTCACCTCGACTCTTGCATCTCCTAGGCTATCCACCTGGGATCGTAGCAGCCTTGCCACGGCAACTCTCACATCAAGTAAATTCAGTCAGGCTTGTACAGTCTCAAAATCTCTGTTAATTGCTCCCATGGTTGTCTTCATTTACCCTGTTAATTTAGTAGTTAGTTGCCGAATCGGCCGGATGTTACTCAGTACACTTGCTCTAGATATGCCAGTTCCGTGTTAAGTCACTCCACAGTTGTTCTATTGCTGTCCACTATTCCCTACACCTGTCCCAGTCTGTTATTCAGTTCCTGGACACTGGAATATTTGTGGCGGAACAATACAAAAATAAAACAGTTCTCGAGGTATATACACGTAGCTTTAGATCAAATATTGGTCATCGACGTGATTCATAGCCGCTTGCCGTTTTGTGCCTTTCCTTGTAGACTTGTGGATAGATGGAAGATTTACTCATCTGGCCACTTCGGCCAATAGCCCTCCATTAGAGTTCATCTAGCAAGTGAAGACTCGGTGTAATTCGAACAAATTGGCTGTCCAACGTGCCTCCTTCCACACGCACAAAACCAACTGAATTAGTACTCTCAAAGATGGAGCTGACTATGTACGGATTGCTCGTGAGAACTGTAGGTCCATTGCACCACATTAGTTAACTACAGATACAACTAATGCCGCAGCGACGCGCACAATCGTTTTATTCTTTCTAAAGTTAATGAAATTTTGTAGCATTTCAGTCTTTTATAGAAAACAGTGTAATAATCCAGAATAACCACAGAAGCAACAAATTGACACACACTCAGAAAATAAAACTGGGCCATCGTGCGTCAGAACCTTTTTGTTGCAAGGAGTCTTGAAGTTCCTGTTACCTCATAGCTACAGAGTGAATCGTCAGATGACGTGTCGATGGGAGTGGAATATAAAGCGACACGTACAATATGAAGCAACACAGCAATAATGGGTGAATCGCAGCGGACAGTAAACAAGGTATGAGTGTTATCCGGAAACTAAGGTTACAGTGCATGTAGCTTTAGCGTGGAATGTCCATGAGGAAAGTTGGTACCACTGCCGTGTAGCGGGAAGCCAGTAGAAGGAACGAGCATTCCCAACAACCAGCATCTCTTCGATTACTGTTGTCGTGAGTGTTAAAAATGAGCGTTCTCATTCCGACTCTCGCTAAGTGCGAAGTGCACGCTGTAATTCGCTACCTAAATGCTAAGGGCATGAACGCCACTGCGATTCATTGCGAAATTGTTTCAGTTATGGAGAAGACGCACTGTGAAGGCAGCATGTGACGAAATGGGTACGGGATTTCAATTTTCGAATAACGGAAATTCACAATGAAGACAGAAGTGGAAGGCTGTCTGTTGTGACTGATGATATGGTGATGAAAACTGAAGATCTTCTCTCTGATCACCGTTACACACTTGACTACCTGCACGCACTCTGTCCAAACATTTCACGAAATTTCATGAAATCGTGACTAATCGACTAAATTATTGTAAGTCGTGTGCGCGATGAGTGCCCAAGATGCTTCCCTAAGCACACAAAATTAACTGAGACAGCGCCGCTTGTGAATTTCTTGACCGTTTTGAGACTGAACGAGAGCCTTTTCTCAACTCTATAGTGACAGGAGGTGAAACTTCGACTTATCACCATACTCCAGATAACAAACGACAGTTACTGCAGTGGCGGCATACTCATTCTTCTCCAGCTACAAAATTCAAAACTCATCAAACAGCAAGGAAAATCACGGTGTCAGTGTTTTGGGACAGAAGGAAGTTCTGCTCGTTGATTTTTTGGAAAGAAGTGAAACAATAAATGCTGCTAGATATTGTGAGGCCATGAAGAAACTTTGTAGAGCTAAACAAAACAAATGCCGCGGGATATTGACAACGGGAGTCGTCTTCTTCATTACAACCCACTCCCGCACGTTACTTATTTAACACAAGAGTTCTTAGCTTCGTTTGGTTGGGATGTTTTAGGCCACCCCCCTCACAGCCCCGATCTCGTACCTAGTGGACTATCATCTGTTCACTACGTTGAAGGAACAACTTCGTGGAAAGCACGTTTCCGACGACGACTGGGTGAAAATCGAAGAGATGGCTGAAAAAGGCGGCGGGAGACGTCTATCTCACAGGAATCATAAAACTCGTCCCACTAATGACAAAATGTATCGAGGCAAATGGCGATTATGTGGAAAAATAATACAAGACCTATACTACAATGCTTGTAGATTTTATTAAAATACATTCGTTTTTTTATACTTCAAAAAATCCTTGTAACCTTACTTTCCGGATTAGCCTCATATTACGTCTACATGCACTGCTTAGCCAAAACTTTATCACCACTCCTCACTACAAGACTGAATGCTACGTGCTGGCGTTTCGGGTACTTGATAGTATCCATTGACATAAGAGATTTCGACATAGGGCAGAATTTTATGGCCCGCCGTCTTGGCTGAAGCATCTCGGGTATGGCGAACGTGGTCGTCTATTCGAGAACAGCTACCATAAGCATCTACGGACCGGAAGTCGACGGACTGTGAAACCGTGAAAAGTCGGAGGTGTTGTACATCCACACCTCTTCACACAACGTGGAGGCCGCAGGCTTGCCCTCTCTGGAAAGAAAGATTAACGGCAATCTGTGTCAGATCTGAGGACAGAGTACCATGTTAGAGCAGGCGCACGTGTTTCGGTGCACACTGCGCCGTGCTCATTTCTGAGCATGAAGTTACGCAGCAGACGACCGCTACATGTTCCCATGTTGACCCAAAGACATTGTCAATTAAAACTGCAGTGGATACGAGGTCATTGAGGTTGGACCGTGACTAGTTGAAAAGTGTTGCCTGATAAGATGACTCGCTTATCTTGTTGCGCCAGGTTGATTATCGTGTCCGAATACACTTTCATCCAGACATATGGTTGTTCGAAACATGTACCGCGCCATGGACTGTCGTTTGGACTTCCGTGGGACCTGCGGTAGTAATCAAAGACACAATGACGGCTGTAGTCTACAGAATTATTATTTCGGAACACATGTATCCCCATTGCTTGAAGTTTTCCCCCACCACAATGGCAGCTTCCAGCAAGATAACTACCCCTTTCACAATGCCGGAATCGTGCTAAAGTGCTTTGAGAAGTGTGATAGTGCACGCACGTTGATGTTTTGTCCATTAAATTCACCTGATCCTAACCCATTGTAAACATACGCCACGCTGTGGTTCTCTAGCTCCACGCCAGCAAACCACCGACCCGTAATCCACTGGAACTGAGTGACATGTTGTGTCACATACCTCTAAATGTACCATGGACGTGTCGAATTTATGCCGCACAACATCGCTGCTGTATTGCATTCCAAATATGGAACAACACGCTGTTAAGCAGGTGTTCATAATGTTTTGTCTTATCAACGTACATAGCCCGCAAGCCCGTGTACGGTGTGTCGTGGAGGGGTACTTCGTACCAACGTTAGCGATTTTCTGTCCCATTCCATTCGCATGTTGAATGAAGGGACAAGGGGCTGTCTATATGTTTCTGTACGAACCCTAATGTCTCGTCTGTTATCCTCATGATCCCTACTGATCCCTTTGCGAGGTATGCGATTGTGGCAGAATAACTATGACACGGGGTTCCGCCTTTCTTGTAGATTTCTAGTTACCAAGCGTCTGTTTTACGTTTTCGTCTGGGTTGTATCGACCTTCTATGTACCTCATATCTGAGTTCGTTCAGTGACTGCTAAAATTCCTACTCAACAATTACTAAAAATGTTGGAGCTGTACTCTAGAATATATTGTTTTCTATGCAATTTCCTTTTTCAGATGCGCTGTACTTTCCCACAGCTCCTTTTGCGAAGCTAATTCTTTCATTCAGATAAGGAATTACAGATATTGTGTGTTCGTCCTATTCCATGTCGCTTCTTAGTGTAACCCTTGCCGTGTCCTACGTGATAGCACACGCTCAATTACTGACTACCCCAAGTCGTAGTCAATTAGCATTTATGTTCTTTTCACACAAAAATGAAAAATACTAACAAATTTGTTCAGCATTCACTTAGTGTTCCGACTGGGTTTGACCACTAATTAATGATTGATAAACAGTAAGGTATTTAGTCTCTGTTCATGAAAGCGTCTGAAACATTAAAAGTTCAAAAAAAGGAATCATGATGACGTGAAAGACTGAAATAGTTAACGATAAGTATAAGTCTTACATTTAATTAGCACTATCCTCCATTCAGGAAGTGCAACAAAGTGGAAGTCCATTCGGTTGGGTAGTTAAGGCAACTACTGAGCACAGTTGATAGTCGAAGTTTCTAACATGAATAGCGGTCTCGGAGGCCGTGGTAGGCCAAGTTGATGGCGAAGTTCCCTGGGTGACAGCTGGCTTCTCGTAATGGCTGCAGTGCGATATCCTCCACATCGGACTGCTGCCGGAACCACGTGATGTACATCCTGGTGGTCGCTCTGATTCGGAACTACTTGCAGTGGAACAGCAAACCGAATTGGCGAAGAGCTACCAGGTGCCGACCTAAACAGACGACAGATGGGGTTATATCCGCTAATGATTGGATGGTACGTGTTTTGCGAAGGCAAAGTGGTGCTTCTGATTGTGCACTGTTGTCCAGGATGCGCGCTCCTTTCGTATTGAGACTGGCACCCTCCCCCCCTGACGAAGCTAGTACCTTATATTTCCGTGCCGCCTGGAGTTTCCATTCAAAATAGACCGGCGTGTTTCGGGAACAGTCCAGCTCGTTACGGCTGATACGACGTGGGTGGCTGTCTAGGTCTGCCAAGAATGTGTCTCCTGTGGAGCTGGAGAACGGGCAATTTGCAGACCACGCCTGTAATGTAGGTAGCTGTGATCAAAGGCAAAGGCCTTGGATACATCAACTCTTTAGTGTGGTTGTAACAAAATGGATTCCCGACTAGCTTTCCGTTGATGATCAACAGTGTTTTAAACAGTTTTTTTCCTGATTAGAAGACCTGCTAGAGAGGAACCAATAATCTCATCAGACAGTAGTCGTCAATCTTAACTCCCCATTCGGAATGAATCTTTTTCTTTTTAGAGGAGTGTGTGCTGTTTCTAAACTTCTTGTCAGATCAAAACTGTGTGTGGGACCGTGAGTCGAACCTGGAACTAGTGTTCGGTGGGTTACGGTAAGACTAAACTCCATAGGCTCATGTAAATTAATTGAATTGTGAGCAACAGGTAAAATTCATTCAAAAAGGGAAACATTAACGGAACATGAGACTTCGTTTGACCATTTAGTATTATATTTAATTACTGCCAATGAGGACAACTAATTATCAAATGAAGCAGAATTCCAAATCAAATTAATTTATTACAAATTGCCTATAGGAAACATTGACATAGATTCAATCAAAAGATCTGACTGAGGATCAGAAACCGCAAGTACATTGGTTAAACGACTGTTGAACATGAAAGATACTAAAATCTTGGCAAATACCGGAAAAAAAGAGTGATACACGAGCTTGTGGTACCTTCTCAATGACTGCGTGATTACGCCGAAAGGATGCATACTACATCATAGCATAAACTAAATGTACTCTCAAACTCTCCGTAAAATGAATTTCCAGCATGTTGGATTAATAACGAGACAGCAACTTGTATTAACCAGTTTGATGTAGAAAACAGCCAAAGTTGCGAAGGTCGGTTTTTTAATTTAATTGATGACTGGTTCCTGGTTACCTGAACCAATTTTCAAATTTTCCAAAGAGACAAAATAGTGTATTCCGTAATGGCAAGCAAACCGTGTTAATATTGTACATACACCAGTATCGAAGTCAAGTTATTCAGTGAACACGGTCCTGCCAATGTTTATTGAAAAACTTGGCTTCAGTACAAGTGTAATATGGTTTGCAGGCTATTACGGAATACACCATGTCATCCCTTTGGGTGCTTTGAAAATGGGTTCAGGTAACCTGAATCCACTCAATTAAATAAAAAAAACTGAATTTGGCAACTTCGGCTGTTTTTACATTAGATTGGTCTCCATGAAATAACAAGATCTGAAACTACTCTTCAGTCCTAATATCTCACCGGTTAGCTCTGCTCAGTGGCATGGTAGTAAATAAATCAACAGTTTCCGAGTTTGCAATGTTAACCTATGGGAGGACTCAGTGCTGAATAAATTAATTTTTACATTTTATTCGTATATTTATTTTTCCGGAAGGTTTGGAGCAATCCCTTGGATGACACAGATTATAAGTCATCCCATCCTGACGCTCGCACTCTGTATTGACGAGGAGAACACGGCTAGCGCCACAACCAGATTTCCCAGACACGTGTCTCGGCTTATCCGCAGATACTCTACCGATCCCGAAACAATGGCTGTCAAAATTTTCGACGCATTTTTGAGGTACTTTATGTGCCTTTTACCGCGCGACAGTCTCAGACGAAATGGCGGCCCAGTAGTTAGCGGCACGGCTTCTTACTTTTGCGCCTCGTGTTCGAAATCCGTTTATTATTTTTATTTATTTTATTTCTGTTTTCATTTATCTACCCATAATCTTAGAACGTCACTTCAAGAATGTTTCTTATCAAATTAAGGGACACGTGGGTGCTGTATTGACTATAAAATTACAATTGGATTTCAAGATAAGTGTCATGCATTTATTATATAATATACGTTGGAAATGGAAATTTGTGGTAAGTTCTATGGGACCAAAACGTGGCACGGCTACCCCGCGCGGCAGTATACGTTATTATGATATATTGAGGGGTTACAATCTTCTTAAATTTTCGTATTCTGATATTTCACTCTCACGTCAATTACTAAATTAATTCTTACATTTTATTCATATGTTTATTTTTCCGGATGATTTGGTGCATTCCCTTGGATGACACATAGTGTAGAGACATTCGAAACACAGATATTCGGAACACCAAAAACATCATCTTCGTATGAATCTCACTCGGGAAAGTCGTTAACCTTGCCCAAGATTTCGTGAGTTGGCAATAATTTTGAGGCAAACCATGATTTACGGATCGCTTCAGCAAAAACTGGCATTTGCCATTGATTATGGATCAAGATACATTAAGGTAGTTCACCGAAAAAAAATTTCAAAAAATCCGACATACAGTTAGTACACGAATGAGGACCACTTTATGTCAATATACACTAGAAAACATTCATGTAGTAACCTTCTAAAGACATGGTTTATAAATGAAAAACAAAAATAAAAGTAATAGTCGGGTTTCGAACACGGGGCTCAAAATTGAGAAACCACGACACTAATCACTTCCTTTTTAAATTTCATTTAGTTCGTTATCGTTCGTTTTTTTATTTTTTATTACAGTGTGTAGCTAATCCTCTGAACTACCGTGCCGGCGATCACTGAGCCAACATTTCGGCTGATAATATCACCCGGTAAAAGGAATACAAAGTACCTAAAAAATACCTCGCAAACTTTGACCTTTTTATTTCTTAGAAACGGTCGAGTATCTACGGGTAGGTTGGGACACGATATTGCTTATTTTGACCTCTCTTCCACAGAGCAAAAATTTCTGGGAAATCGGGTTATGCCACTTGCCGTGTTCTTCTCGTGAATTGTGGCTCCTCCTCTCTACTAAATTATTACTGTTAACTAGTAAGTAGTCTCGTTCTAAATTTTCAACAAACTGGCTGGGCTGTCCCTTAAGAAGACTTGGGCCTCGTTATTTCTCCCTGTTCTGCAAGCTACTTACCACCTCACACCACTCGCTTCTGAGAAGGACTTTCCAACTTGCAAACAAACTTCTTTTGTCAAACAGTTACGCCTGTCTGCGCTGGTTTGCTAAGCTCGGAAAGTTGGCCGAACTGTTCTGCCGCCTCACCATCTGATTTTATGGGACGCTACTCAGACCACACCTTGTGCGAAATACGGTATGGCAACCGTTCTATGCATTATCGTGGGCAGTGCGAAGACGCAAGCAATGTAGTGGCAAGCGATTTATATGCTCGGCCGCACCGGACCTTACGATACCTGGCTCTTTAAGCTGCAAAGGGTGGTCACTCCTGAGTGCTGAACGGGACTTGGTTTCGCTGTGAAAAACGATGTCCTCAGTTGGTACCTCTGCCTGAGATTCTCTGTTTACGAAAACTCAGAAAGATTTTCATGCTAGTATCAGTATACAGGTAAAGAGAAGTACTACGTCAATTGACGTACTAATTTCCTCGACCACTGAATATTGCTTTCTGTAAACGTGAGAAGACATTAGCTAGCCTAAACTGAACTCAACCAAATGAATTAAAGTACATTATGACAATAATACATGAAATGTGTCAGTCAAACAATAGACTGCCACATATTACCGGGACCTAAGTCTTTCGTGGACAGTGCTGTGACCTAATGACGTCTCCAGGTAGGTGACAGGTACTGGCAGTAGTGAAGCTGTGATGGTGAGCCGTGAGTCGTGCCTGGACTGCTCAGTCGTTAAAAGCATTCTCCACAAAAAGCAAGACTCTGAGGTCCAATCCAGAATACAATTTTCATCTGCTAGTAAGTTTTTAGTCTTTTTTTTATTAGGGGGGGGGGGGTGCAGGGAGGGGTATGGACTGACGCGTGAACGAAGACATGTTGTGCCACTAGTGTACTATAACGACAAATGAAAGACTGAATTCGAAAAACGTCCCAGTGCCTACCATTTGCAGACGTAATCTAGGATACTCGTTGCATTAAGATAGGGCGTAAATGTGCTTAGAACTGTAGAACTGTGCTACATGTCTACTACAGTAACGGGGATGGATGTGTGTGATGTCCTTAGGTTAGTTAGGTTTAAGTAGTTCTAAGTCTAGGGGACTGATGACCTCCTATGTTAAGTCCCATAGTGCTTAGAGCCATTTGAACCATTTTTTTCTACTACAGTAAACATAAATATGTTCACAATCTCTAAAAGAAAATATTTTATTATAAGAACATAGACTCAAATTTGCAAACAGTACTCCTAAAAAAAAGACGTAGGATAAGTATAACTATTTGTTACAATTAAGCATATACACCGTCCTAAAAAAATCTGTTTGTTAATTGTTAGGCCCGTTCATTTTGTTTGCATCACAAAACTTTTTCATATCATCAACGAATCAACGCCATACAAAGTATCCTAGGAGGAATGATCAATATTCAGAGATATGACAGGAACGCTCATTTGAAGCACAGAGCTATGCCCTATTGGTTTCCGAGATAGTACAAGTTTAATATATGTTTGGTTTTGAGCTAGTGCCGCGAACGTGTGTTTCTTACCCACCCGACCTATTCGAAGTCTTTTTATAGCCCAACGTAACTCCTCGGTTTCACCCTTTTTGCTCGGGATGTCTTTCTGCCATTAAAATAACCCTCTGAATGTGCAGTTGTCCATGGTGTTTTGTCAGTTAATTAGTGCGAGGAATTAGTGCATTTTTAGCACATTACGTGAAACAAGTATCCTTCCACTTTCCCATTTTTTCGTCTCAACGTGTAGTTCAACAACCTGTGAAGGAACAGCAACTCATTGTTGAAATGTTGGATCGTGGTCCTACTATGAGCACACGATGGCTTCATACTCGTATCAGTGTCCCAGGAGCACTTGTATGGCGAATATTACATCGATAAACTTGTACCCATTTTACATACAGCGTATCCACAATCTTCACATTAGCTACAACACCTCGTGACTTGAGTTCTGTCACTGATTGACAATCACCATTTGCTTCCATTAATTCTGTTCGCTGATGAAGCACTGTTTACACGGAATGGAGTAAAAAACATACGTGACATCCTGGATGGTCGCAGGAAAATCGACACTCTACTGTGGAAACCAGTTTCAAGTTCGTTTTTTCTATCAATTTTTGTCGCGGCGTGATCGGTAACATGTTGATAGGCCCAGTCATTTTAGAAGACCGAATGACACGACAGATTTAGTTGCATTTTGTGGAAAATTCATTTGCCTATCATCTTGAAGAATTTCCTTTGACCAAGCGAACTGCAATGTACTTCCAAAATGGCGGAGCCTCTCCACGTTTTACCAGACGTGTGAGGGAACATCTCAACCGCACGTACCCTAATTGCTGAATTGCTCTTGGTAGTACAATTAACCGGCCACCAAGATCGCCAGACATTACGCCATTTTGGTTTATGGGGTTGGATGAAATCTGAGGTGTCAAGACCAAAGGTGAATACGCGAGATGATTTGCTTGGTAGCATCATGGACCCTGCTGCCCACATTAGAGCATGTGCAGAGGCACTCAGACGAGCAATACGTGTTCTCCCAGGAGTGCAAAAGTGCATAGTACTTGACGGTGGGTATTCTAACATATATTGTGAACAGTACAACAGCTGTAATGTGACGTCTAGGATAATGGTTAGTGGCGAATGTGTTAAAAATACGTACACTATGTGATTAAAAGTATTCGGACACCCTCAAAAAATAAGTTTTTCATATTAGGTGCATTGCGCTGCCAGGTACTCCACACCAGTCACCACTTCAGTAGTCATTAGACATCGTGAGAGAGCAGAAAGGAGCGCTGCGCGGAACTCACGGACTTCGAACGTGATCAGGTGGTCAGGTGTCACTTGTGTCACACGTCTGTATGCAATATTTCCAGACTCCTAAACATCCCTAGGTCCATTGTTTCCGATGTGATAGTGAATTGGAAACGTGAAGGGACACGCACAGCACAAAAGCGTACAGGCCGACCTTGCCTGTTGACTGACACAGACCCCCGACAGTTGAAGAGGGTCGTAATGTGTAATAGTCAGACATCTATCCAGAACATCACATAGGAATTCCAAACTGCATCAGGATCCACTGCAAGTACTATGACAGTTAGGTGGGAGGTGAGAAAACTTGTATTTCATAGTCGAGCGGCTAAGCATCACGCCGGTAAATGCCAAACGACGCCTCGCTTGGTGTAAGGAGCGTACTATCACAGCACCTTCTTGCTTCCCACTGTTGAAGAGCAATTCGGGGATGGCGACTCCATCTTTCAACACGATCGAGCACCTGCTCGTACTGCACGGCCTCTGGCGTAGTGGTTACATGACAATAACATCCCTGTAATGGACTGGCCTGCACAGAGTCCTGACCTGAATCCAATAGCACACCTTTGGGATGTTTTGGAACGCCGACTCCGTGCCAGGCCTCACCGACCGACATCGATACCTCTCCTCAGTGCAGCACACCGTGAAGAATGGGCTTCTATTCCCCAAGAAACCTTCCAGCACATGATTGAACGTATGCCTGCAAGAGTGGAACCTGGCTAAGCAAGGCTAAGAGTGGGCCAACATCATACTGAATTCCAGCATTACCGATGGAGGGTGCCACGAACTTAGAAGCCATTTCCAGCCAGGTGTCCGGATATTTTTGATCACATAGTGAATTTTTCCATTGATTCTTTTTAGAACGCATGTTCTAATATTTACTGACTGTTGTACATATACACTGATCGTGACCGGGCCAAATATCTCACGAAATAAGCGTCAAACGAAAAAACTACGAAGAACGAAACTTGTCTAGCTTGAAGGGAGAAATCAGATGGCGCTATAGTTGGCCCGCTAGATGGCGCTGCCGTGGGTCAAATGGATATCAACTGCTTTTTTAAAAATAGGAATCCCCATTTTTATTCCATATTCGTGTAGTACGTAAATAAATATGAATGTTTTAGTTGGACCACTTTTTCGCTTTGTGATAGATGGCGCTGTAATAGTCACAAACATATGGCTCACAATTTTAGACGAACAGTTGGTAACAGGTAGGTTTTTTAAATTAAAATACAGAAAGCAGGTACGTTTGAACATTTCGTTTCTATTGTTCCAATGTAATACATGTACCTTTATGAACTTATCATTTCTTAGAACGCATGCTGTTGCAGCGTGAATACCTGTGAATACCACATTAATGCAATAAATGCTCAAAATGATGTCCGTCAACCTCAATGCATTTGGCAATACGTGTGACGACTTTCCTCTCAACAGCGAGTAGTTCGCCTTCCCTAATGTTCGCAGATGCATTAACAATGCGATGACGCATGTTGTCAGGCGTTGTCGGTAGATCGCGATAGCAAATATGCTTTAACCTTCCCCACAGAGAGAAATCCGGGGACGTCAGATCCGGTGAAAGTGCGGGCCATGGTATGGTGCTTCGACGACCAATCCACCTGTCATGAAATATGCTATTCAATAACGCTTCAACCGTACGCGAGCTATGTGCCGGACATCCATCCTGTTGGAAGTACATCGCCATTCTGTCATGCAGTGAAACATCTTGTAGTAACATCGGTAGAACATTACGTAGGAAATCAGCACATATCGCACCATTTAGATTGCCATTGATAAAATTGGGGCCAATTATCCTTCCTCCCATAATGCCGCACCATACATTAACCGGCCAAGGTCGCTGATGTTCAACTTGTCGCAGCCATCGTGGATTTTCCGTCGCCCAATAGTGCATATTATGCCGGTTTACGTTACCGCTGTTGGTGAATGACGCTTCGTCGCTAAATAGAACGTGTGCAAGAACTCTGTCAGCTTCCCGTAATTTCTCTTGTGCACAGTGGCAGAATTGTACGCAACGTTCAAAGTCGTCGCCATGCAATTCCTGGTGCATAGAAATATGGTACGGGTGCAGTCGATGTTGATGTAGCATTCTCAACGCCGACATTTTTGAGATTTCCGATTCTGCTACTGATGTGCGGATTAGCCGCGACAGGAGCTAAAACACCTACTTGGGCATCATCATTTATTGCAGGTCGTGGTTGACGTTTCACATGTGGCTGAACACTTCCTGTTTCCTTAAATAACGTAATTATCCGGCGAACTGTCCGGACACTTGGATGATGTCGCCCAGTATACCGAGCAGCATACATAGCATACGCCCGTTGGGCATTTTGACCACAATAGCCATACATCAACACGATACCCACCTTTTCCGCAATTGGTAAATGGTCCATTGTAACACGGGTAATGTATCACGAAGCAAATAACGTCCGCACTGGCGGAATGTTACGTGATACCACGTACTTATACGTTTGTGAGTATTACAGTGCCATTTATCACAAAGCGAAAAAAGTGGTCCAACTGAAACATTCATACTTCTTTACGTACTACACGAATATGTAATAAAAAATGGGGGTTCCTATTTAAAAAAAAAAAAGCAGTTGATATCCGTTTCACCTATGGCAGCGCCATCTAGCGGGCCAACCAGAGCGCCATCTGGTTTCCCCCTTCAAGCTAGACTAGATTCATTCTTTGTATTTTTTTCGTTTGATGCTTATTTCGTAAGATATTTTGCCCGGTCACTATCAATGGATCACCCTGTATACACGTGTAAACGTGACAATGTATTACATAATGCAGAAAATAAATAACAATATACATTAAATGTGTTTTATTTCAAAAAACCATTCAGAATAAGTCAAATGTCCATATGAAATTTATTGCTTCAATGGACTGTTTGTTTTTCATATCCCTGAGTATTAAACATTCCTTCTGGGTTACCCAGTATATCTCAAAACTCACCAAAATGTTTGGTATTAAGGGCTCTATTCATTTGAAATCGTGAAGTTGACTGTTTTCTAGAACTTCCAACAGGTTCCTGGGAGCGTTAGGTTTATTATTATGTTCTTTCTTAAAGGTTTACCTAAAACAAATTTTCCTCTCATTCGTCTTTGCGTTGCGCTCGTATTGCGGTACACATTAAGCAGTAAAACCTTGTATGGCCTCCTTCCAGTGGTAATCAGAAGCAAAGTATCAGCGTAGCAGGATAAGGATGAAGCAAGAAATCGGTCACATTCTTATCAAAACGGTAATCTCAGAATCTGATGCGTGAAAACGGCGGTGAACTTCAGTGACTACGGCAGGATGGGGATCTGAAAAAATCCCCTCACAAGTACTAACAATACCGTAATTTAAGGCCATTTTTCTACGTGTGAAATTATGTTCGTTGAAACTGAATGGTTGGTTTAAACTTTACTTTTCTGCACATCTACTCGTTAGTTTTGTGATTGGGCTCAGAACAGCACACCAATGACGGTGAGCAGAACCGCTTTTCTTCTCTGTAAGTCAGCTCTTGCATTTTCGTTTTAAAATGTTAAAAATGTACATAACAATGATGTGTTTCCAGGCAAGTATTGAAACTGAATCCTGGGATTTTGTAGTCGTGCAAAAACTGGATGTGGGTGTGTTTCTCAGCGCTCTGATAGTGCGTTGTCCGTGTAGTTAGCGCTGGGTACATTGTCGATTGTTCTACTGCCGAAGTCTAGCTCAGAGTTTCAGAACTGACCGGATATACAGAAAGTGTGTGTGTGTATGTCTGTCCGTCCTACACAATTCTGCTCATCTATTACTTTAAACGGTTAGTTTCTTTTCATAAGACAAAAGTTAACTTACGTCTGCAGTTTGTTGAGAGACGTTAGAAACATCTAAATGCGCTTGCACTCTAGGCAGAGGGTGGATTCGGCCGAACGTTGGTCGCCAATATATTGGCGTTCGGCTTCTCGTCCACACGAAACGAAGGGCTTGAAGCCAAGAGATTCGGCCACCTGGAATCGCATTGGTTTTGATAACGTGCTGACGTTGCTCCAGTTGTATTATTGTTATAAAGTAGGGATTTAATTAAAATTTCACTGACCAATATTATGAAAGAAGATGAGGATTTATCAGTCTTCAAAAATGAAGCATTTATTTAATTGCAAGAAGCTGATCATCACGAAAAGAAGAAGAATAAACGACACTGGAGGTCGACCTGTCTTTAAAAAATTGGAAGCATGTGATGGGGCAATATGGTCTAGCTTAAAGCTGAATTGGAATATGGGCTATTTCACGATTTTTTTCTCGAATGAATGCTACAGATTTCGAATTTTTTATTTAATTGTGGAGGCCATAAAATTTCCAAAGAGGACACCTCATTTAGCAGAGGTGCATATGCAGCGGAAAGATTAATGCTTACTCCCAGTTTTGTTTGTTTCACTCTGTCGTTCACGGAGAAAAGATGTTAATAAAGACTTCATTTTCTTTTTCACATCCTTCATATTTCTTTCTAACGGCTGACTTTTTTGCCTCCAAACATCTAATCCTTTCAATTTGTTTTTATAATCACAGTTCGTAGGGGCCCATAAACATTCCCGTTCACGATGAAACTCTATTAGCTTTAAAACTCTCTGCATATTCCATTCCATACTCCAGAATTTTTAAAAACAGTAAATATATACCCTTAGCGAGAACAGGTACTGCTTATAGGGAAAATGCGACTGTTTAAATTAAGTTTTTTAGGCCAGCCACAAGGCGCACACAGTATGTTTTACTGACTGGTTTCGCGCTTTAATTAAACAGCCAACTACTGTACTTTAAAACTGTTAATTCCTGAGTTTCTGGTGATGCTCTTCTTAGATTAAAGAGCGAGACAGGCCATTAAAACATGTTAATTGCGACGGTTGACTGTCCAGAAAAACTTGATACACATGCGTTGTAGAAACAAAACAAATCGCTACCTAACCAACGAGCATTCGACCCGGCGTCCATACTAATTACAGGGGTCTTAACGTCAACCAATAGCCAACGCTTTGATGTTACCGCCAGCAGAAAAAACCGCAACCAAGGCCAACTTCGTTGGCTCCGATATGCCGCACGTACGCACTGAGATATGCGTACGTAGCCAATAAAAACAACGGAATACAAAACTGAAAGTTATGACACTTCTATATGGCACAGGAATTCTACAAAAATATATAAAAGTTCAAATGTAACATTTCCTCCTCAGCTAATTTGAGGATGGGCTGTAGTATACCACATTTCGACGAATCCTAAGTTCGGTAGATGTCCCTCAGTGTGTGTATTTACTGGTTCAATCACTGAGCAGCTTGGAATCCATTTTTATCATGTTCTACGGCTGCTTTAGGCGACAGTAGAATTAACTGACATTCCTTTTCGTTTCTTTGTTGCCCACTATTTTTCAAGTTGCTGCATTTTATGAGTTGGTTTTAATGCCTTTTGTCGGTTCCATCAGGCAGTTTTACGGTGTACAGCATATTTCCCAACTGTTTGATTACACTGCCAATGATCGATGGTGATCAACTTGACAAATTGTTTGAGAAATTTTTGGCTTACACTTAATCACCAACCTGAAACTTTGAATCTGCTCTTGATAGAAGGATCACTGACTATCGAATCCCTAGCTGACGGCTATGAAGTAGTTCAACTGGTGATTTTCCAGTTATCGGATTTGGAATTGTGTGATAAGTAATCAGCATTTTTTGCAGAGCATCTTGCTTGTTCTCTCCTTCCCAGTTAACTTTTTTAATGACTTTCTTAAAAATCCTGACAAATATTTCTCTTTCACCATTTGAAGCAGGGTGAAATGGAACTGTAGTTAGGTGTTCTATGTCAATCTTGCCAAAGAAATCTTTGAATTCCTTTGATAAAATACGTGTACCATTGTCAGAAATTACAGTCTTTGGAATCCTTCGATACCAAAGATTCTTTTAGTCCCGTCATTGTGGCTTCTGAAGTTGTTAACCACGATGCTTTCCAAAGTGGTCAAGTATAACCAGTGTGAATTCTTTTTAATGGTTCCATTGCCTGATGCCAGGTTTGAAAATTCTTCTTTTGATTTGGTTTTGAAATTTGACAAATTTCACTTTTTGAGACATTTTCTTCAATGTGTTTGTGAATTTTTGGCCACCAGCAATGTCTTCTCACCATTTCTTTCATTCTAACGGTGCTCCAGTGTCCATCATCAGAATTTACTTTTGACGTATTTTTTGTACAATAGCTATTGTGAAATCTATAGGAAGAAGTAACAGGCCGTGGTTGGTGCTGATGGCATTCCTCGTATTAAAATATGGCTGCAAAAACGTTTTCTCCTTTGGCACATATTTGGCCATCCATTTTCCACATAATGCAGAACCATTTCTAGTTCTGTATCTTTGCTCAGAGTCTCAAGGTTTTCCTGTGGTTAACTGAAAATGAATTAATCTGTTTATTAACTTACTAATCAAGTCGTAGGCAGGATTCTACAGACAGCTTTGATAAGGCATCAGTATTTCCATGTTTTTCTATGGACCTGTGTCTAATTACATAGTTATTTCCCATAATTGTGATTGTCCATCTCTGTGATTGCCAATCTCAGAAGTGTCGTTAGCGGCAGCTGGATTATTTGAATGTAATATTGAAACCAGGGGCTTGTGGACTGTCTTCAGTTCAAATCTTCTGCCATACAAATATTGGTGGAACATCTTGACACCATAAATCATGTAAAGGGCTTCCTTTTCGATGTGACTGTATCTGGTCTGATGAACGTTTAAAGTTTGGAAGCAGTGGTTTTTCTGATCCTGTGAATACCTGTGAGACAATACTGCTCCAATTCCATGCAAAGATGCATCATTGCTTAATACCATAGTCTGAGTTGTGTCAAAGCGCACCAATTCAGTTTCCTTGATAATTTCTTTCTTGAACTTCAAAAGTGCTGCTTCTTCTTGCTTGGTCTATTTGAACAATGGATTTTTCTTTCGAAATTGATTCAGCAAATCCCTTGATGAATTAGTTCTACTCATTTACTTTTCCAATGAAAGGTTATATTTCGTGAATATTCTTTGGATGAGTCAGCTTTTTTATTGCTTCCACACAAATTTCGGGTGCTGGACTCCACCTGCATCGGTGATGTGGCCTAGGAAGTCTTCTTTGTTTTTGAAGAATCCACATATACTTCTATTCTATTTGAGGCTATTTTCTTGCAGTCATGTGTAAATCACGTCCAAGATCTCTGTGTGTTAATCCGTGTTTGTGTTAGTGACAAATATATCATTCAAGTAATTGGCACATTCAGGTATGGAACTTCTGATTTGTTCCACAAATCGCTGGTATATTGCAGCAATACTTGCTATGGTGAATGGCAACATCCGGTATTCGAACAGTTGAAGCGACGTATTTGCAGCTGTCATCTTCTTGGATTCTTCGTCCAGTTCCAATTGGAGATATGCGTGTTATAAATCAGTTTTATCAAGTATTTGCCATTTATGATGTTTTGAAAGAGCTCCTCATGCCTTGAAATGGGATACTGATCTAATTCCAGATTGGCATTTACAGTCACAGTGAAATCTCCACATATTCTTATTGAGCCATTTGGCTTTGGTACAGCCATAGCTGGTGTAGTCTACTGACTGGTCTGCACTGGCCTCCAGATTTCTTCTGTGACCATTCTTTCAATTTCTTTTTTAACTTTATCCATCATAGGAAATAGAACTGGTCTCAGCTTGAAAAAATTTGGTGTAGCTCCTGTCTTCAACTTCAGAACGCCTTTGTAGTTTTGCAGGTGCCTAAGCCAGGCCAGAATAGCATATTGTCTTCTTGGCTTCTTTATATCTGTTTTGGTCCACCGTGTTTTGCAATTAGTAACTTATTTTCGCTAATATTAAAATTGAAGGCATTGAACCAGTTCATGAGCCTACGGGTCTGGTGGTTAGTACAGGCCCGAGGTATTCCTGCCTGTCGTTAGAGGCGACTAAAATGAGTCGCACATTTTTCGGTCCTATGAGTTCAGGTCTCATTCTATGGTTTGACCTGCCACTTTCAAAATTGTACATAAGTGCGAGCAATATGGGGAAGCAAGCCTTGCGTGGTGCACGATCTTCCTTATATCCAGTCTCCTGAATCTCCTGTCATGGCTTTGCATCTCCAATTGTGATTCAACTATTTGGCCAAGAACACTTCCTGGGGTATGTCATTTTCTTCCGTTGTCTCCTGTGTTCTTTCGCCCCCATGACAATATTGGATTTCCCTGCACCTAATATCCAGCATGGTAGCCAGTCCTTTGTGTTGGGGCCGTCATGTACCCATTTGGTGGTTGCCCCCTGACAACACAGGGATCGCACTACTAATGCCTGTGTTGTAAATTCCCCACGTATGCCAAGGAGTAGATCCCTGTCATCCTGGGGCATCGGGACTCCCGGCAACGGCCATCATGAAAGTTGGCCTCTGCTACGGCTGGATGGTGCCCGTGGGGAGAGCCCCTGGTCGGTGTGGGTAGCATCAGGGCGAATGATCCGCAATGAAGCGGACTAAGCCATCTCTTGCTGGTGACCGTACGGCACCAGCAGTCTCTAAGAAGGACAGGATAGAATAAAATACCGACAGGTATGACCCTAAATAGTTTCCCTCCCTCGCTACACCGTGGGAGGAACGTAGAGCTACAGAATGGAAAGAGCCATATTCGCCTCGGTTTTTAGTTTGTAGCAGAATCGATGGGGATTCTTTTCTACTGACGAAGCCTCAATTTTTCGTTGAACAACTTGAGGATACGTTTGGAGGTTATGGCGCTGTCCAAGATGCGAAACGGCGCAGTCTTGATTCAAACAGCATCCCCAGCCCAATCCCGAGCGCCTGTGACAAGCTGGATGATATTCCTGTTTCCGTCAGTCCCCATAAAAGCCTCAACATGGTCCATGGGATTATTTTCCATCGTGACCTCCTCTTGCAGTCTGACGACGAGCTCCGCGCCGATTTAAAACGGCGGGGTGTTCATTTCATCCAGCGTGTTTACAGGGCGCCCAAAGACAATAGGATTGCTACCGGTGCCTTCATCTTGGCCTTTGAGTGTGATTCATTGCCTGAAAAGGTCAAGGTGATGGTTTACTGCTGCAACGTTAAACCATATGTCCCTCCCCCTATGCGGTGCTTTAAGTGCTGCAGGTTAGGGCACATGTCCTCCACTGCACTTCCAGCGCCACATGTCAAGACTACAGACGTCCACTGCACTCAGATACTCCATGTGCGCCACCTCCCACTTGCATCAACTGTTGGAGAGCACCTCTCCCCCTGTTCGCTAGACTGCCCAGTACTCCAAAAGGAGCGGAAAATTATGGAGTAAAAGACCCTGGCACATTTGACTTATGCAGAGGGTAAATGTAAATCCATAAGATTACACCCCATTCGGTTGACGTTGACATACCCTGCAGCTACATCACCATCGCCGTCCCAAGTGCCAGTGGTTCTTTACTTTGTGCCATGAACAGTGGGCCCTCTGGGCCACCAGAATACATCTGCCCCTAGGTGGTAGAGGGAAAATCTTCCTCTGTTGCTCCCAAAGCACCTACTCTGCGAGTAAGGCCCTCGAAAATGCAGGTCCTCTCATGCGGAAGGGGCCCTCTCTTCCAAGGTCTCCACTAATGCCACGGTGGACACTCGTCAGTGACTCAAGGAGCCATAAGCTGCTGGACAAAGAGCTTCACGGTCTTCCTCCATGCCTGAAGCTGCTTCGGAGAAATCTACCCAGAAAGCCCCTAAAGAGAAGTGAGAGAGCAAGCAAACGAAGAAGAAGTCTGCTAAAAAGCAGGACCCTCTGGTGACCCCAACACCACCACTCCCTATCAGCTTTGCACCTAATATCTGAGGATGTAGTGAGAAGGTCTTAGCTTCCTCTGCGGACCTGGATCTCACTGATGTCTCATCCACCATAGAAATGGCTACAAATAGTCAGAGGCAGCAGGTGACCCTGAGGCATAACCCGCTTCCTTGCGTGCTTCAGACCTTCCCATCCTCACGATAACGTCATCCTCCAGTGGAACGGAGGCGGTTTTTTCCACCACTTGGCTGAGCTACAGCAACTGTGAAGCTTTATACCTGCTTTCTGCATTGCCCTCCAGGAAACCTGGTTCCCGGCAGTGGGGACCTCTGACCTCCGTGGCTATAAGGGATATTACAGGAACCGTAGAGACTATAATCGAGTGTGAGGTGGTGTTTGCGTCTATGTCCTGAACTCAGTATGCAGTGAACCTGTGTCCCTTCAAACACCTCTTGATGCTGTGGCTGTCAGGATAAGGACGACACAGGAAATAACTGTCTGCAACGTATATCTTCCTCCAGATGGTGCAGTACCCCTGAACGCATTGGCTGCAGTGCTTGATCAACTCCCTAAACCTTTCCTACTTTTGGGAGATTTTAAAATTCATAACCCCCTTGTGGGGTGGCACAGTTCTTACTGGCTAAGGCAGAGATGTCGAAAATTTGCTGTCACAACTCTACCTCGACCTCTACCTCGACCTCGATCTCGACCTCTGCCTCTTATATACTAGGGCCGCCACACATTTCAGTGTGGCTCATGGTAGTTACTCAGCAATTGACTTATCAATCTGCAGCCCAGGACCTCTCCCATCTATCCACTGCAGAGCACATGATGACCTGTGTGGTAGTGACCACTTCCCCATCTTCCTGTCACTGCCCAGGTATCAGGCCCAGGGACGTCTGCCCAGATGGGCTTTAAACAAGGCGGATTAGGAAACTTTCACCTCTGCTGTCACCGTTGAATCTCCCCCATACGGCAACATCGATGTGGTGGTTGAGCAGGTAACTACAGCGATCGTTTCTGCGGCGGAAAACGCGATACCTCGTCATTTAGGGTGCCCCTGGCGAAAGATAGTCCCTTGGTGGTCGCCGGAAGACGCTGAGGCAATTAAGGAGCGTCGACGAGCTCTACAGCGGCATAAGCGTCACCCTTCCCTGGAGCACCTCATATCCTTTAGTTCCGTGCCAGCTCCGTGCCCGCGTTCGCCAGCTTATCAAAAGGCGGAAACAGGAGTGTCGTGAGAGCACTGGGTGCCATACGTCACCTTCCAAAGTCTGGGCAAAGATCAAACGAGTTTTTGGGTACCAGATCCCAACAGGTGTTCCTGGTGTTAACATTAATGGCGTGTTATCTACCGACGCAAACGCGATTGCCAAGCACTTTGCTGAGCACTGTGCTCGCGCCTCGGCGTCGGAGAATCACTCCCCAGCCTTTCGCACTCTCAAACATTGGATGGAAGAGAAAGTCCTCCCGTTCACTACACGCCACAGTGAATCCTATAACGCCCCATTTACAGAGTGTGATCTCCTCAGTGCACTTGCACATTGCCCCGACGCAGCTCCTGGGCCTGATCGGATCCACAGTCAGATGATTAAACATCTCTCGTCTGACTAGAAGCGACATCTCCTCGTGATCTTCAACCTGATCTGGTGCAATGGCGTATTTCCATCGCACTGTCGGGAGAGCACCATCATAACAGTGCTCAAACCCGGCAAGAACCCACTTGATGTGGATAGCTATCGGCCTATCAGCCTCACCAACGTTATTTGCAACCTTCTGGAATGTATGGTGTGTGGGCGGTTGGGTTGGGTCCTGGCGTCACGTAGCCCACTGGCTCTGTGCCAAGGCGGCTTCCGCTTGGGTCGCTCTACCACTGATAATCTTGTGTCCCTCGAGTCTGTCATCTCAACAGCCTTTTCCAGATGCCAACATCTGGTTGCCGTCATTTCTGACTTACGAAAAGCGTATGACATCACCTGGCGACATTATATCCTTGGCACGTTATACGAATGGGGTATCCGAGGCCCGCTCCCGATTTTTATCCAGAATTTTCTGTCACTTCGTACTTTCCATGTCCAAGTTGGTGCCTCCCATACTCCCCCCCCCCATATCCAGGATAATGGGGTCCCTTAGGGCTCTGTATTGAGTGTATCTCTATTTTTAGTGGGCATTAACGGTGTAGCAGCAGCTGTAGGGCCGTCCGTCGCTTCCTCTCTGTATGCAGGCGACTTCTACATTTCGCACTGCTCCACTAGTACTGGTGTTGCTGAGCGGCGCCTATAGGGAGCCATCCACAAGGCGCAGTCATGGGTTCTAGCCCACGGCTTTCAGTTTTCTGCCGCAAAGTCGTGTGTTATGCACTTCTGTCGGCGTCGTACCGTTCATCCGGAACATGAACTTTGCCTTCATGACTATCCACTCACTGTAGTGGAGACATATCGACTCTTAGGACTGGTTTTCGACGCCCGATTGACGGGGCTTCCTCATCTTCGTCAGCTGTAACAAGAGTACTGGCAGCACCTCAATGCCCACCGCTGCTTGAGCAACACCAACTGGTGTGCAGATCGCTCTACCCTGCTGCAGCTATACAGAGCCCTTGTTCAATCGTGCCTTGACTATGGGAGTCTGGCTTACGGTTCGCGGCGCCCTCAGCGTTGCGTTTACTCGACCCAGTGCACCACTGTGGCATTCGACTAGCTACGGGAGCTTTTAGGACGAGTTCGGTGACCAACGTCCTTGCGGAGGCTGGAGCTCCTCCATTGCAGGTTAAGCGTGCACAGTTGCTCGCCAGTTACGTTGCACACGTTCGTAGTTCTCCTGCGCATATGAATTACCGTCTCCTTTCCCCACCCACGGTGGTTCATCTCCCGTATCGGCAGCTCACGTCAGGGCTTAAAATTGCAGTTCGCGTCCGATCCCTTCTATCTGGAGTTCCCTTTACCACCTGACTCAAGGTCCAATCGCGTACACCTCCATGGTGTATACCTAGGCCGCGACTTCGCCTGGACCTTTCACATGGTTCAAAGGACTCAGTTCACCCCACGGCTCTCCGCTATATCTTCATCTCGATTCTTGACATGTACCGAGGCCATTAAGTGATTTACATCGACGGCTCAATGGCTGATGGTGACGTCGGCTTCGCGTATGTCCATGGAAGACTTATTGAACAGCATTCCTCGCCCGATGGCTGCAGTGATTTCACTGCAGAGCTGGTGGCTACATCTCGTGCTCTTCAGCACATCCGTTCATGCCATGGACAAACAGGCTACGCGGAAAGCGCTTATGGAGATCGGCATTCCAATACCTGACCTGCGTTCGTTTTAACAACAAGTTTTCCGGCTTTGGGAGACGGAATAGCATAGTCTCACGACAAACTGCGTGCCATGAAGGAGACTACGAATGTGTGGCAGTCCTCCATGAGGGCCTCTCGCAGGGCCTCTGTGGTTCTCTGCCGGCTCCGCATTGGCCACGCTTGGGTGACCCACGGCTACCTCCTGTGCCGTGAAGACCCTCCTTAGTGTCGATGCGGCGCCAAGTTGACAGTGGCCCATATTCTTCTGCTCTGCCCCACTTTGGCTGCCCTGCGACGAAATCTTCGCTTACCGGACTCGTTGCCACTAATTTTATCTGACAACGCCTCATCGGCTGATTTAGTTTTACGTTTTATTCGTGAGGGTGGGTTTTATCATTTGATCTAAATTTTATCGCATGACCTTTTTCCCTCTGTGTCCTCCATCCTTGTGCTTTTAGGGTGGAAGTTTTAATGTGTTGCAGAGTGGCTGGCTTCTCCTTTTTATTCTCATTGTCAGCCAGCCATGGTAATCTGTTTTGTTGTTTTAATCTCTTGTACCTGTTTTTTGCGTTTCTGTGGTTTTCTTCTCCCCTTTCTTCCATTAAGTGTTTATTGCCCTTCCGTCGTTCTTGTGGTTTTTCCTTTCCCTTCATTTTGTGTTGTCAGCCTTGCTTTTTTATTCTCACCCTTGTGGCATTGTTTTATTCAGAAAAAGAGACCGATGATGTAGCTGTTTGATCTGGTCCGTTTCCCCCTCTTTTAAACCAACCAACCGACCGACCAGTTCATGCCAAACAGATTTGCTGTTTTTCGTGAGATGAAAACCGTTAATGGAAGCTTTGTGGTTGTTCAATCGTATTTGACTATTGCCATCGTTTTTCCCTTTAAATTAAACTGTGCTTCATTGAATGTTTTCAACTTCGAATTTGAATTTAATTATTCTGGTCATCCCAGCAATTCATAAGCATCCAGATTTATTAGTGAACAAGTTGTAACAGTACCCAGCAGGAATATTCATTGTGAAGCCATTGATTTCCAGTGGTGTGTAGATTTTTCCTGTAACTTCAGTGCTGGTGATTTCATTATTGCTGATTTCTTCAGGCGTTGCAACTTCATTTGCTTCAAAACGTTCAAATGTGTGTGAAACAAACTGCTTAGGTCATAGGTCCCGAGACTTACACACTACTTAAGCTAACTTAAACTAACTTACGCTAAGGATAACACACACACACGCCCATGCCCGAGGGAGGACTCTAACCTACGGCAGGAGGGGCCAGCGATTCGTGACGTGGAGCCTCTAACCGCGAGGCCACTCCGCGAAGCTCATTTGCTTCATTCTGTTTTTTCCTGGTCCGTGAGTTTGAGTATTGTTGCTTCTTTGCAGCGAAAAGTTTTTATTTGCCCGCAGTCAGATGGTGGATATGTGGCCAGTCTTCTTACAGATAATGCAACTGCATTTCTTAATTTTCGTTCATTCCGGCAATGGCTTACTCAACATTTTGAGCAAGATCTTATTTTTGATAGTTGGCTATATTTCTTTTGATAAATTCCTAGAATGCGGCTTTTCCGATATGTAGCGGCTGGTCATTTGAAAAATTTCTGGTGAATCTGCTGTATTTTTCACCTCTGACTGTTTTCACTGTTCGTTGAGTAGCTTCGTACACGTGATTCTTCCAGTGAAGGACTACTGTATTGCAGAGCCAAATTCGTTAATACTTCCATTTTTCCTCTTAGTAATATATATAGGCTGAGGTGTCTAACTTTTTCGCCTCAAAGTACTTTTGACCTCTTAAAGACACTTGTAATCTGTTTTTACTTAGACGAACAGTGAGCAGGAGCTCATGAAACACAAAGCAATGCGTTCTCGCAACTTCATTCATAACAGATATACAGGCACCAACTTTCTTTTTTCCTCAGAGGAACTGCGCTAGTTTTTGCGGCCAGAGCAGCAGTTTTCGATGAGAGAAATTCAGTGATGTAACTAAACGCGAACTCTTGTTAGACAGACAAAAGTGTTGTATCACAGTATTCGTGTCATCGAGATCTCTTGTTCTGGTGTCCAAAATAGCGTAGACCGTGAAAAATTAAAGAAAAACAAAGTTGATATGTGTATGTCCATTATTATTTAAGTTGAGATAACGTACTGCTGTTAGTTTCTTGAGCTCCTGGTCACTATTAGTCTAGGTGAAAACAGATTATTAATATGTTTAATGCGTCAAAAGTAATTTGGAGTCAAAAAGTTAGCCGCCTGTACACGCGTAAGGAAGAGTTTAAATCACACGTAAATGATGTAAGGCAAAATGATGTAAGCATATGAGCATGGGAAGCCCTGTTCAAGACAAAGCTGAAAGTAATGTTAGACATACCTATGGAAAACCCTATTTCTGTGGGCCCTTTGCTGATAGAGGAAATAAACAAAACTACATATCCGCTCAATCAAGGATGGCACCTGACCGTTGCCATATTACGTTGGTTAGTACTCTAGGACAGAAAGGAGGTCAGCATCGGTCGTAATGTCATCTGTTTTTTTTATTTATTTATTTACTGCAGATCTAGATTTCAAGTAACAGTGCAGCTATCTTCAGTGCTATAAATACAAATAATACAAGAATCAGACATAGAAAAAGCACATTTATGAAACCCCCTGTCACACTTGCACACAATTACAATTCCATAATTACATACCCTTTAATTAACAAACTTGACTGAACATATTATAACGACACATATTTCGATCTAACTTAGGCATGTACGAGCATTAGTCCAACTGGGGCCGCTGTCTACAGATCCATACCGCAACCCTCGCTTTACGACATACTGAACAGCCAACGCCCTCTTTTGATTGCCCTTTAGTAAAAGAATTCGTTAAATTAAAAAAAATATAAATACATTAAAAACAGAAAATTCAAATAGTAATTATAATAAAATTTTGTCTGGAGGTACACACATTGAAAAACTCGTTATGCCAAGTGTTACAATACGTCATACTGGGTAGAAAACGCCCTCTACTTTTATAGGTTAAGTTAAAAATCCATTCTTTCACATATGATCAGTAAAAGTAGAGGGTGGCTGCTATCCAGTATGCCGTAATGTAGACCAAATACTTGTCATAATGATTTTTTCAATTTGTGTGCCTCCAGACAAAATTGTATTTAAGACACAAAGGAAATACGAGCATTAGCTGCCAGTCGCCATTGATTTGTATCAGTGGGGCAAGTTGAAAATTTGTGCCAGACTGGGATTAGAATCCAGGTATCCTACTTACGAGGTAGATGCGCTGACCACTGCGCCACCTGCGGACACAGCGGTCACCACCGCTGCATGGAGTACCCTAGCACGCCTCCTGTTCTCAACTTACACCACACATTACAGATGTAGTGCTCCCACTCATTAGACTCATTACTGGCAGGATCTCGCCTATTCCCGTAAGAGTTCGAGCTTGGTGTGCATCTGCATTGGAGGTATCATTGGCTGTCGTCGCCTTAATAACATATTGGTGTCTGTTCTTTCAGACATGTCCAACAGAGTCATCACATATGTACTTCGCTAATGTATTTTATTATAGTTACTATTTTAATTCCTTGCATTTTCTGTATAAATGTTTTTTAGCTTAACCCATCGTTTTACGTAAGGGCATTAAATAGAGGGTGTTGGCTAGCCAGTATGTCGTAAACCGAGATTAGAAGTATGGACCTGTAAACAGCAGCCTCTGTTTGACTAATACCTGTACATGCCTGAGTGAGATTGGAATATGTGTCGTTATAATTACGTTCAGTCTACATGACTATCTATAATGATACATAGTTCTGGAATTGTAATTTTGTTCAACTGTGGCATGGCGATTGATCACTGTGCTGTTTCTATGTCAGATTCTCGTACTATTTGTATCTATAGAACTGATGATAGCTGCACTGTCAGTTGCAATCAGGATCCGCAGAGCAATAAAAAAAGACAGACGACATTACGGCGCCGGCCCGTGTGACCGAGCGATTCTAGGCGCTTTAGTCTGGAACGACGCGACCACTACGGTCGCAGGCTCGAATCCTGCCTCGGGTATGGATGTGTGTGATGTCCTTAGGTTAGTTAGATTTAAGTAGTTCTAAGTTCTGGGGAACCTCAGATGTTAAGTCCCATAGTGCTCAGAGCCATTTGAACGACATTACGACGGATGTTAAACTTCCTTCTGTCTTGGATTACATCACGGTCGTCAGGCACAATCATTCCCATGTAATCGAACATGATATTGGTTAGTATTGCTGGACGGTGACACGGAGGTCTCTGTTATATCTCTGGTGGTCACAACAATAGTTCGTAGACTACGAAGCAGGAGACAGGACCAGGGTAGCTGGACACACTACAGAGTATCAATAGACAATACTGTAATTGAATAATCAAACACATTTTCTTATCTTTTGCTAAGCAGTCATGTAGAACATGAGAAGCATTTCTAATCTGAATGGCGTAGTTTGCTAACTCACCAGTAAAATATCTTTCTAGCTGCGCTTGTTCTCGGAGACCTATATAACTATGGCGCCTGGTGCCTCCGTCCCGTGGAGCTGAGCTGTCGAACTTTGAAGAAGATCTGCGCTGACGAACTGGCATCCAAGTGCCGTCGTCGGCGTCCTTCATGCCAGCGCCGGAGACGGCTCTGGTGCCGTGTTGTCTTCCCGGAGAAGGGAGGGTCGGCAGATACTGATGTTCGCGCTGGCGGGCTTTTGACAGATCCGTGCTCGATTCCAAATGTGCGTTTTAGACTCGGTGCTGCGTGTCTCAGCGAAGTACGTGAAGCGCCGGTAAGGCAACTGAGGAGCTACTTTCAACATATATAAGCAGCGATAACGATCCGCAACCTTAATACCTTTTCCAACTGAATTGGGATATAAATTTGCATGCCGTCGCGCACTTCCTGCCAGAAGATAATCAGGGCTCTAGATCGTGTTCAGTAAATAATTACATTTTAGCCAAGCTGCGACATATGGCAGCGGTATCATCCATACCCAAAGCGAGTGCGCACAGTACTTCATCGAAGACGTGCTGCAACACCTGAAGTATGAGCCTGTTTACTGTAGCTCTTGAAACTACATCTTTAGCTTGTAGCGGTCGGCCCCCCGGTAGCTGAGTGGTCAGCGCGACAGACTGTCAATCCTAAGGATCCGGGTTCGATTCCCGGCTGGGTCAGAGATTTTCTCCGCTTAGGGACTGGGTGTTGTGTTGTCCTAATCATCATTTCATCCCCATCGACGCTCAAGTCGCCGAAGTGGCGTCCAATCGAAAGACTTGCAGCAGGCGAACGGTCTACGCGACGGGAGACCCTAGTCACACGACATTTATTTAGCTTGTGGCGCAGCCAGACAAGAGCTCAAAAAGTTATGGAACTACCGGCGGGCCATATATGTCAAGCGTACTTTCAAAGATCCTGAGCGGGAAGCATGACTACATTGCTACAAGACTTCACGAATCAGTTAGGCCTCCGAAACTGGGACCACAAACCACCTTGCTCTGACCAGTCCAGCTTTAGATTGATTTTTTGGAAAAAAGCTACACAGCAGAAGGGTTTAGGTTGGTTTGAATGTATGATACTCAACTTCGAGATTATTCACGCTCAAAAATAGCAGAGGAGGGCATGAGACGTTGCGCAGCCAGAATTTCGACCAGGAATTCTTCTCCCAATCAGCTCTAGCTGAAGCTGACAATTTGGGGCTGTAACATCGTTTGGCATAATATACGTAATCCAATATTACACACATCAAAAAAAGTTTTGCATCACACTCCGATAGTTCCGGAACCTGTACAGTAAATTGGAATAGAGATCCACATAAACATCAATCCGCCCTTTTTATTGCTCATGAAAACCACATATTGCATGTTGTACCACCATACAGCGAGACCTTCAGAAGTGGCGGTACAGAGTGCTGTACACACCGCTAACTCCAATACCCAGTAGCATGTCCTCTTGCGTTGATGGATGCCTGTATTCGTCGTGGCATACTGTTCCCAAGTTCATCAAGCACTATTGGTCCAGATTGTCCCACTCCTCAACAGCGAATAGGCGTAGATCCCTCGGAGTGGTTGTTGGGTCACGTCATCCATAAACAGCCCTTTTCAATCTAACCCAGGCACGTTCAATAGGGTTCATATCTGGAGGACATGCTGGCCACTCTAGTCGAGCAATGTAGTTATCCTGAAAGAAGTCATTCACAAGATGTGCACGATGTGGGCGCGAATTGTCGTCCATGAAGACGAATGCCTCGTCAATATGCTGCCGACATGGTTGCACTATCAGTCGGAGGATGGCATTCAAGTATCGTACAGCCGTTACGGCGCCTTCCATGACCACCAGAGGCGTACGTCGACCCCACAAAATGCCACCCCAAAACAGCAGGTAACCTCCACGATACTGTACTCGTTGGACAGTTGTATAAGGCGTTCAGCCTAACAGCGCTGCCTGCAATCACGCGTCCAACGATTGTCTGGTTAAAGGCATATGCGAGACTCGTCGGTGTAGAGAACGTGTTGCCAATTCTGAGCGGTCCATTCGTCATGGTATTGGGTCCGTCTGTACTGCGCTGCATGGTGACGTGATTGCAAAGATGGACCCCGACATTGACGTCGGGAGTGAAGCTGCGCATCATGCAGCCTATTGCGCACAGTTTGAGTCGTAACACTACGTCCTGTGGCTGCACGAAAAGTATTATTCAACATGGTGGCGTTGCTGTCAGGGTACCACCAAACCGTAATCGGTAGGTAGCGGTCATCCACTGCAGTAGTAGCCCTTGGGCGGCCTGACCGAGGCGTGTCATATACAGTTCCTGTCTCTCTGTATCTTCTCCATCTCCGAACAACATCGCTTTGGTTCACTCCGAGACGCCTGGACACTTCCCTTGTTGAGAGCCCTTCCTGTCACAAAGTAACAATGCGGACGCTATCGAACCTCGGTATTGACCGTCTAGGCATGGTTGAACTACAGACAACACGATTCGTGTACCTCCTTCCTGGTGGAATGACTATATCTGATCGGCTGTCGGACCCCCTCCGTCTAATAGGCACTGCTCATGCATGGTTGTTTACATCTTTGGGCGTGTTTAGTGACATCTCTGTACAGTCAAAGGGACTGTGTCTGTGATACACTATCCACAGTCAACATCTATCTTCAGGAGTTCTGGGAACGGAGTGGTGGAAAAAAGTTTTTGTGTGTGTAAAAACGCGTGACAGGCTAATATATTGGACCACACTATTCAGACGATGGAAAGACTACAAAACACACTGCAATGAAATTAAAAGAAATCTGCGTGTATCTAGGGTCTACCGCCGCATAGACCATTCACCGGGTGCAAGTCTGTTTAGTTGCGCCACTTCGGTGATTTGTGTATTGATGAACATGAAATGATGATGAATACAACACAAAATGTAATCCCCGAGCGAAAAAATATTTCCAATCCTGCAGGGAACCGAACCCGGGACCCTCGCATGGCATTCTGCCGTGTCTACTACTTTTTTCCCCATTTCCCTTGTAGCCCTTCCTTTCTCTCACCAAAAGTGCCTTCATCGGCCAGGCTTCAGTATCTTTGTTGTGTACGTGTGCATCCTGATGATAATAAGATAACAGTATCGAATGAAGGTATAAATAGGATTGCGTCATTCTTCCGACGGCATTAAGTAATAAATTTCCTTTAGTAATGATAAATGGTGAACTGAAATTAGGCTCCTATTACTCTTGGTTGAATCAAATGTGCTTCTTCTGTTTTGACAAAAAGAGGAGCCTTTGCTCTTGACATTATGGAGCAAAGTAACTATATATGCAGTAAAAAGAAATTTTTTCTTGTAATTAAATAAAAGTAATTTTCTGTTGATTGGTGTTCGTCTTCCAAATGATTCCGTTTACCTGATTTTCCTTTATTGCCGACTTCTTCTACTACATGCGCATTTGTATCTCATGAAATAGCTATAGCAATGTAAAAGATTTTTCTATGATTATACCGTTCACATTGCGTCGATTGTCTGTTAATTGGCGTGATGGTGACAACTTGTGTGTCTTCCCCGATCCCGATATTCAACATATTGCTGAATGTTTCCGATGGCTGTCATCCTGCACAATCCGAAAATATTCCCCTTCAATGTAAGACAAATATTCGGAGAATGCGTTCCTCGTATCAATGACGGTTAGTCGGTGGCTGAGAAAGTTCCTCATGATCTGCGCTGCTCCGCAAACAAATCCGTGAGCGAGAGAGTCAGAATCGCATTTGTGGCAGGCGGCTGTTGCACCGAGGTGGGTTCGGTGCAGTTTGTCGGTCTTAAGGATTTTGTCATTGACAACCAGACACCAGCGTTAGCGAATCAGATGAAGGTGGGAACAGCTGGTGAATATTTCGCCATAGTATTTTCCAATTCGCCTGTGGTTCCCATCCTTCAGTGTGGTTTCCACGTGCGGTTTTTGTCATGGTGGGGTATATTGTATTCTTAAGAAGCTGTGTCGTGTTTCGAGAACCAACGCCCACTGAAATAAATTCAAGGACATATTTTTGGGCCTGCCGGAGTGGCTGAGCGGTTCTAGGCGCTTCAGTCTGGGTCCGCGCCACCGCTACGGTCGCAGGTTCGAATCCTGCCTCGGGCATGGATGTGTGTGATGTCCTTAGGTTAGTTAGGTTTAAGTAGTTCTGAGTTCTAGGGGACTGATGACCTTAGATGTTAAGTCCCATAGTGCTCAGAGCCATTTGAACCACTTTGAACCATATTTTTGGATGTGTTTATATTGCGGAAGAATCGTCATGACGTGTGTCAGTGCGCTAGGTTCGTTGGCCTCATGCTGGTTAAAAGATTGCGGAGAAGGCTTGCGCCTTGAGGCTGCAGTTCTTTTCTCATTCGGCTGATGAGGAGCGTCGCGGAATGGTGTCGGACGCTGATGAGCTCAAAGGCGTCTCGTGATGGAGGCAGAGTGAGAGCCTCGAACAGCACGTTGAAGGTGGTGCCATAGAGAAGAAACCAGCTGAATACCCACGAATTTTTGCCGCGAAAGCTTCAGGGGGCGGAAGTGTTGGGTCTAGAAGTATATTTTGCTTGCGATGGATACATGAATTTCTTGCACCTTTTGCAGGAGATTCCTGTTTCATGCCTGTCCTGTTTCAGAGGAAACCACTCAGCCTGCATGATCCGGGCAATCGCAGAGGGTGGGATTATTAGTAGTTGGGAGCGCCAATGTTAGGCGCGTTATGGGGCCCCTTAGGAACTTGACTGACAAGAAGGGTAAGAAAACCATTGTGCATTTCGTGTGCATACTGGGTGGAGTCATTCCAGATGTGGAAAAGGTCTTCCCGGATGCCATCAAGAGCACAGGGTGCAGCCAACTGCAGGTGGTTGCTCACGTCGGTACCAATGATGTGTGTCACTTTGGATCAGAAGAGATTCTCTCTGGTTTCGAGCTGCTAACAGAAGTGGTAAAGTCTGCCAGTCTTGCTTGCAAGATGAAAGCAGAGCTGGCCATTTGCAGCATAGTCGACAGGATCGATTGCGGACCTCTGGTACAGAGCCGAGTGGAGGCTGCAGATTCCTCGACTTGAGCCAAAGGGTGGTTGGTTTTCGGGTTCCACTGAAAAGGTCAGGTGTCCACTATACGCAGGAGGCGGCTACACGGGTAGCGGGAGCTGTGTGGAGTGGACTGGGCGTTTTTTTAGGTTAGAGGGACTCGGGAAAACACAAGAAGGGCTTCAGTCACGAAAGGTGCAGGCTGAACACAGGAAGAATGTAGATACAGGAACCATTGGTATAACAGTTGTAAATTGTCGTAGCTGTGTTGGGAAAGTACCAGAGCTTCTAGCGCTGACAGAAAGCACTGATGCTGAAATCGTTATAGGAAAAGAAAGCTGACTAAACCCGGATATAAGCTCAGCTGAAATTTTTGCGAAGAAGCCAACGGTGTTCCAAAAGGATAGGCTAAACACAGTTGGCGGTAGAGTGTTTGTTGTTGTCAGAAGTAGTTTAACTTGTCGCGTAATTGAAGTAGATACTTCCTGTGAGTTAGTATGGGCAGAGGTCACTGTTGGCAACCGGAATAAAATAATAATTGGATCTTTTTACTGACCACCCAATTTAGATGATACAGTTGCTGAAAGGTTCAAAGAAAACTTGGGTTTGATTTCAAACACGTACCCGACTCATACGATAATAGTTGGTGGTGACTTTAATTTACCCTCAATATCTTGGCGAAAATACATATTTAATTCCGGAAGTACGCATAAAATATCATTCGAAACAGTGCTAAACGCATTCTCTGAAAATTATTTCGAGCAGTTAGTTCATGAGCGCATGCGAATAGTAAACGGTTTTGAAAACACACTTGATCTCTTAGCAACAAATAATCCTGAGTTAATAATACCATCAAAGCCGATTCAGGGATTAGTGAACACAGGGTTGTCGTTGCGAGACTGCATATTGTAATCCCAGAATCCTCGAAAAATAAGCGAAAAATATACCTACTTAAAAAAGCAGATAAAAATTCACTTGACACCTTCCTGAGAGACGATAACCACTCATTCAAATTAATAATATGAGTGTAGACCAGATGTGGCTCAAATTCAAAGAAATAGTATCGGCAGCAATTGAGAGATTTATACCAAATTAATTAACAAACGACGGGGCTGATCCCCCTTGGTACACAAAACGGGATAGAACACTGTTGCAGAAACAACGAAGCAAACATGCCAAATTTAAACAGACGCAAAATCCCCAAGATTAGTGATCTTTTACAGAAGCTCGAAATTTAGCACGGACTTCAATGCGAGATGCCTACGACAGATTCCACAACGAAAGTTTGTCTCGAAACCTGGCAGAATATCCAAAGAGATTCAGTTCGTATGTGAGGTTTGTTAGCGGCAAGAAACAATCAATGCCTTCTCTGCGCGATAGCAATGGAGGTACTATCGAAGACAATGCTGCCAAAGCAGAGTTACTAAACACAGCCTTCCGAAATGCCTCAACAAAAGAAGACGAAGTAAATATTCCAGAATTCGAATCGAGAACGGCTGCCAACATCAGTAACGTAGAAGTAAATATTCTCGGAGTAGTGAAGCAACTTAAATCACTTAATAAAAGCAAGTCTTCTGGACCAGACTGTATACCAGTTAGGTTCCTTTTGGAGTACGCTGATGCATTAGTTCCATACTTAACAATCATATACAACCGTTCGCTCGACGAAAGATCCCTACCCAAAGACTGGAGAGTTGCACAGGTCGCACCAATACTCAAGAAAGGTAGTAGTAGTAGTCCAGTACATTACAGGCCCATATCGTTAACGTCGATATGCAGCAGGATTTTAGAACATATATTGTGTTCGAACATTATGAATTACCTCGAAGAAAACAGTCTATTGACACACAGTCAACATGAGTTTAGAAAACATCGTTCCTGCCAAACACAACTAGCTCTTTATTCACATGTAGTGTTGAGTGCTATTGACAAGGGTTTGCAGATTTCTGGATTTATGGAAGGCTTTTGACACTGTACCACACAAGGGGCTCGTAGTGAAATTGCGTGCTTATGGAATAGCGTCTCAGTTATGTGACTGGATTTGTGATTTCCTGTCAGAGAGGTCATAGTTCGTAGTAATTGACGGAAAGTCATCTAGTAAAACAGATGTGATTTATGGCGTTCCCCAGGGTAGTGCTATAGACCCTTTGCTGTTCCTTATCTATATAAACAATTTGGGAGACAATCTGTGCAGCCGTCTTCGGTTGTTTGTGATGACGCTGTCATTTATCGACCAATAAAGTGATCAGAAGAGCAAAACAAACTGCAAAACGATTTAGAAGAAATATCGGAATGGTGCGAAAATTGGCAGTTGACCCTAAATAAAGAAAAGTGTGAGGTCATCCACATAAATGGTAAAAGGAACTCGTTAAACTTCGGTTACACTATAAATCAGTCTAATGTAAAAGTCGTAAATTCAACTAAATACCTAAGTACGAATAACTTAAATTGGCAGGAACACATAGAAAATGTTGTGAGGAAGGCTAACCAAAGACTGCGTTTTATTGGCAGGACACTTGGAAAATGTAACAGACCTACTAAGGAGACTGCCTACACTATGCTTCTCCGTCCTCTTTTCGAATAGTGCTGCGCGGTGTGCGATCCTTACCAGATAGCACTGACGGAGTATATCGAAAAAGTTCAAAGGAAGGCAGCACGTTTTGTATTATCGCGAAATGTGGGAGAGAGAGAGTCACAGAAATTATACAGGATTTGGGCTCGACATCACTAAAAGAAAGGCGTTTTTCGTTGCGACGGAATCTTCTCAGAAACTTCCAATCACCAACGTTCTCCTCCGAATGCGAAAATATTTTGTTGACATCGCCCTACATAGGGAGGAACGATCACCACGTTAAAATAAAGGAAATCAGAGCTCGTACGGAAAGATATAGGTGTCCATTCTTTCCGCGCGCTATACAAGATTGGAATAATAGATAATTGTGAAGGTGGTACGATGAACCCTCTGCCAGGCACTTAAATGTGATTTGCAGAGTATCCATGTAGATGTAGATTCAGGTATCTACCGGAGCGCAAATTCAATGTTGCCCTGATGAGGTTCAGGAATTCCGCCCAATTCTAAGTTGTTATGTGGCCGGGTGTGGCCTCTCAGTAGATGCCCAGAGAATGGCTCGAGGTGTGTTGCACGGCCCATCCCACTTTGAGTTTCGCCAAAGCCGCCACTAAGTGGAAGTATGGTCGTCGTCTTGCTGCTGATGTGAGCGCCAAACGCCTTCATGTCGATTTTAAGTATTTTTCCAGAGAGGTTAGGTCTTGTTGGGAAGACACAACAACAGACACGTCATTTACGTATGCTGTGCAGCAGATCCACATGTTTTGAACTACTACTCCTCTAGTTCTGCTTTCAGTGAGATATAGTAGTGGTTCAGTGGCTATGGCTTACAGAGCCATTGACATCTGGCATCCTTGGCGGACAGACTGACCAATGCGGAGAGATTTTGTGTGGTGACCATTGATTAAAATCCGTGAGGAAGCATTTGATAACAAACCACAGCGATTTTGTAAAAAGATCGCCATATCCCATCTTCTTCAACGCTTCACTTAAAAACTCGTGGCTCTCACGGTCCAACGCTTTCGAAAAGTCTAAAAATACAAATTGTTTCTTCAGTTCTGCCTGCTGCTGCGGAGCATATCACGTCCCGTAGTCACATGCTGCAGTAAGTACGGTTCTATGAGGGAGGCACAATGTTGGTAACTGCCTAAGGTCTTCTCGAAGAGTGACCCCATACGAATCTCGGTCGCACGTGTAATGAATGTGGAATCTGCACTAAGCATACCAGCAGGTTGCATACATGCACGCTCCGGCCAGTTTTCGGGAGAATAACTATTATCCCCTCTTTCAGAGCGTAGGGTATTGTTGCTTCTTGCCACATTTTATTAGCAATAGCTTGAAGAGACTCTTTGATCATGTCCCAATAGCACTGGTAGAATTCTTCTCCGAAGCCATCAGGCTCTGTCCACTTTTCCTTGGCTGCGCGGAAGGTTGCTTCCTTAGTTTCGCCGATCGTGAATGGCTGAGTGACTCTATCCACCTCTTGCAGATGTTATTGAATGGAACTTAGCACCACGTGACAGGACTGATCGTGGGTACTGTCTTCCAATACAGGGTAATATAACATGTGTGGGCATAGTCCATAATCCCCATCCATGTATCTACTCGCCAGCCAGAGTCATTCACGGCTTCAGTAATTAGTTGAGCTTTCTGTCGGCGTGTAAGGCGCAAAATACGGAATAGCGATACCGTTTCTTCGTCTGCAACATCTTTGGTCGAGACTAAACATAAACTCCACAGAGCTGAGTTCGTCATGCCAGTGATTTCAGCTTTAAAATAATTGAGCTGTGCATATGGTGTAGTGTCTAGGACATTAGTGCTTTGTCAAAATTCCTAATTCATTGATAGCAAATTTCTATCCTCGAGTTTGCCAGAATCGCTCCCCCCAAACGTATTATTTCACTATTGACTGAAGCCTAGGTACATAGCGAATCCACCACGTCAAAGCGTCGGGATTGTGATGTCTTTGCAGAAGAATTGGTTCCAGTTGAGTCTTATTTCATTTATAAGCACTGGGTTGTGCAGGAGGCTAGTATTCAGCTTCCAGTAGCCGAAACCGAAAGAGATCTGTTATCGTTGAAGATTTATAAAACAGGAGTAGGCACAGTGGTCAGAAAAACTGACTGGCGCTATGTCATCGCTCGTGAGGGGGAGAGACATATATTCTATCCAACCTGCTTGCTGCACAGTGAGACAGATAGGTAAATGCGACACGGAGCATGTGTAAGAGTTCCCAAGTGCCAATGCGATGAAGACAGTGACCAAAGTTTCCAGTATGTGACTCTTATTGAAGTCGGCGACTGATCGTTCAATTGGAGAACGAAGTTGTAGTCTCCAACAACGAGTAACGAACCACAGTTGGTGTTGATAAAACTTGGTAACTCTACTTTAAGAAACAGTGAACGCTCGCGTCGTTTGGTTGAGCCTGAGGGAGCATAGAGGTTTATTATTTGTGCTCCATTGACAGTACATGAGATGCCTCGACCATTAAGAAGACCTGGACATTAGTGATAGGAATGCCGCCACGCATCAGGCTTGCGGTGGCATTAGAATCTTCACCATTCACGTTAAAATGGCTGTATAAACCTGCAATAGTAATATCAGTAGTAATAACTTCCTGAAGAACAGGAATGTCGACGCAGTGCCGTACATAAAGTCTATAGTCTCAGAGTACGGATTTTATGACATCACGTAATCCGTTTAGTATTCATTGTATTCATATTTTAATGGTGGAGCCCGCCTCCGTGGTCGAGAGGTTCTAGGCGCTTCAGTCCGGAACCGCGCGACTGCTACGGTCGCAGGCTAGAATCCTGCCTCGGGCATGGATATGTGTGATGTTCTTAGGTTAGTTAGGTTTAAGTAGTTCTAAGTTCTACGGTACTGATGACCTCAGATGTTAAGTTTCATAGTGCTCAGAGCCATTTAGAAAACCGTTTTAACGCTGGCACTGCGTCGGGGGGCTGCAGCTGTATTGTAGCATGAGGTGGCGTTCACGTCTCGACTTCCGCCCACCAGGGCGATGTTCCAGGCGTTGCGGGTGGATCTTCTTCCATGGCTGTAGCGCCAGCAGTGACACCAGGTGTATATTCCGAGGCGGGTGCAACACTCTCAGTGGACACGACTATTTTCAATAAATTAGGCTCTACCTGTTCAGCTTTCTTCTGCGCCTCGGAATGTGCAGCGTGAATGTTAATCTTTTCGGGTGACAGATGTAATGTGTTTCCCTTCTCTTTGCCATTCGTGCTCTTGTTACGTCGCTGTTTGAGTTGCAGTTTGTCGTCGGACCAGTGAGTGTAGCCTGCAGAGATAAGGGCGACACCATCATTACTTCCAACCGGAATTACACGGCTTGTTGCACCGGGAATAACGACGCCTGAATGAGTGGCAGATAGAACCGTTTGGACATCGAGGGCGCCTGCAGTATGGGGTGGTGTGTCAACCACACCTTCCAAGTCGTGTGAGGTCGCCTCCTCCGTCACCATAGCTTCTTCCGGTTCACGGCTGTGGTCGTCGGCAAGGGGAAGTGCGGCTGCCTGCTCGGGCTGATGTGCGACAGCAGCGGGAATCGCGTCAGCGGCCGCGCTGGCCACAAAATTGCGCGAGAGCGCGGTAGCGTAGCTGTTTGTTAGCTAGGGTGCAGCGGATAGCTCACTTTGCGGTGAAGCTGCCCCAGCCTGCACTTACTATAGGTTACCTGCAAGTGCTCAGTCGACCCGCAAAAGAGCAGGTGAAGCGCTGTCCACTGTACGATATGAATGTCCGTGTGCCACCAACGGACAGATAAAATGGTACAAATGGCTCTGAGCACTATGGGACTTAACATCTGAGGTCATCAGTCCCCTATAACTTGGAACTACTGAAACCTGACTAACCTAAGGACATCACACACTTCCATACCCGAGGCAGGATTCGAACCTACGACCGTAGCGGTCGCGCGGTTCCTGACTGAAGCGCCTAGAACCGCTCGGCCTCGCCGGCCGGCAAAGGACAGATACGAAGGTATATGCTTCTTCAAGTCAATATGAACATTCCTAACACCGTTGTCAACTTGGTAGATGTAAGCAGACCACCACTTTTCGTTAGTGACGCTAAGGACGATTCAATAGGGACGTAGCCATCGTGACATATCGTGACTCGAAAGTTTGAACGGCAGATTGAATACGTGGACATTATGGATACCATAGCTAGCATGTACAGTTTCTACGTCACTAATCGACTCGTCAAAATGTTTAAATTTTCTATTTCCACCAGTGGAAGTTACAATACTTTCACACAATTCCGAAGTTTTCATTCTTATAGAGAGCTCAATATGGAATCAAATCTTCATGGACAATCTTAAGTTCACCGCTTACCCATTTGTGAATATCTAAAGCAATAGACGCGGAGAATTCCGATCGAAGTGTACTCTGTTCTAGTTCAGTTCCACATGTTACAACACAGTGTTAACGCACACAGGAAATCACGCGCCTCGCGCCAGACGTAAACACACAGCGGCCGCTGCGGTGGACGAGGGACGGCTGTCGCACTTCCGTTCGCTGTCACGGCTCCCACTCGGCAGTTGTTGTTGTTGTTGTTGTTGTTGTTGATAATGATGATGATGATGACTCATCACCCCATCCCCAAGCGGTAAAAATCTCCGCTCCAACCTGAGCCCCTCGTATGGCTTTCTGTCGCGCTGAGCACTCATTGTGATAGCCGGCCAGGGTGGCCGAGTGGTTCTAGGCGCTACAGTCTGGATCCGCGCGACCCCTACGGTCGCAGGTTCGAATCCTGCCTCGGGCATGGATGTGTGTGATATCCTTAGGTTAGTTAGGTTTAAGTAGTTCTAAGCTCCAGGGGACTGATGATCTCAGAAGTTAAGTCCCATAGTGCTCAGAGCCATTTTTAGTTATCTCAGAGAGAGAGGGAGTGAGTGGGAGTGAGGGGGAGGGAGAGGATACCGAGTTTCATTGTGAACACCAATTAGATTACAGCGGTTGGAAGAACACCAATAAAAATTTGAGTTTAATATTCCAGAGAACGGTAGCCGATGCAGAATTAATGGCGAGCGAAAAAATTCTTTAAAACGGAAACTATTGAGTTCCCTCAAAAAAAATTAAAAATCCAAACTGAAAGAATAAAAGAGAACGGAAAAAAGGCTCTAGGATCGTGTGGGGAGGACTTGGTTTGAAATTCCCGTTTAATCATCCGATTTCAATTTCTATGAGTTCCTTAAATCTCTTAATGGAATAGCAGGAGTGGTTCCTCCACCAGGCCATGGCTAAAGCCTTTCATCATTATCAGCTGAGCTTGTGCTTAGGTTTGAACGAATATGACGAAAAGACGTTAAACTCTAACTTTACTTCCTTCACATAAAAAATTGTTGTTCACACAATCGCTGCACGTCGGACGTTCCAGACTGTCTGATCCACACAGTAACAAATGGACGTTGTTGGTTTGCAGTACCAGAGGTATTTACGAAGTGGCACGCAAATTATAACGCCACTGAGGACTTTTCCTTTTATTAGAATTAAATTCTAAATATTTCACGGGAGATAATCAGGCAACTATTGCAGGTTCTGCACCTGGAGAACTTTCCCCTAAGATTCATGTTTTGTTCCTGTATGTTGCCCGTTACGACACAAAGTCGTCTTAATCTAAGCCTGAAATCTTGTACACTCTTGCCGTAGCGATTGCTTAATTTATTTTATTTCGTCAGGATTCAGGGCATTATTTTAGGAAAAATTTTCTCAGCAGTACAAAACGCTGTTGTTGTGGCGGAAATTACATTCCGCGAGGCTACTCCTTCATTAGCAAAAGTGGTTTTGTAATCTCTACAGCGTTAAGGCAGGTATGGAAACGTTAGACGCCGTCTAACATTCTAAATGTTGTGAAACCTAACGTTTCGAGTTCCACTTGCTGTCTGTAAGCGTACAAACTCAAATGAGGAATTTAGGTAGGCCTAGCTAGCCAAAATAATTAATTCGTTTGTCTGAATTTGAAGTCATAGTACCAAAATTAATCGAGAATCGGCTATCGACTTTGAGGCGTGACAGAAGTTGTAGATGGAAGATCTTCGCTCAAGCTCACTCACTGTGAGTCACGGTGTACTCAAAGGTATTAGTAATAATACACCGTCATCCACTGTTAGATCGCATAGGTTGGTAGCTGTTCCAACAACGAATTCCGACCTTTACCGACAAGTACCGTATTGCCAAATTGTCGCGGTGAAACATTGTTTACTTGCTGGTTTTTGTTTGTTGCGCACTTACGTCGTGTGCTGCAATTACACATAGCAGCATTTTTAAACTTTTGAGCAGGGGCGCCGACTCATAAAAGATATTGGGGGGGGGGGGGGGGGGGGGCATACTGGGGGTCTTGCTCCGGGAAATTTTCTAAATTTTAGATGAAAAATAGTTTTAAAGTTTTTTAAATATTTTAGAGTCATGATCAACATTAGAATCCCGAAAACTGGACTATCGATAACTCGACACTCCGGGAAAATCTACAAGCCTGACACATTTTTTGGTTTTGAAAAAAAAAAGGAAAGAAAACATAAACACGCACGGAATTTACGTAATAAGCTAATTTAATTTACAGTAATAATCATGCAGAGTGAATATGTAGCTCTGAAAAGAGTGAAATTATATTTAAATAAATAATAAATCCCAAACTACCATTAAAAGAATAAAGCATAAAATATTGCTGTCGCACAGTAATAGCACTTTGATTGATAAGTGAAATAGCTAATTTAAGCTTACTTTGAATAAGGCTCAGGGTTCTTAAATAAAAACAATCTCTCAAAGTTAATGTTTTAATACAGGTAATAAAGTTAATACACTATGTCTAATACTTTCAGTCAAAAAGTATGTAAATGTGAGTTCTAATTGGATCTTACACCCTAAAAATATTTAAGTATTTGAAAATAACTAATAGAGTGATATAGTAATATAGTAATACAGTACTAAACTAGTACGATTATTTCGAAACTGAAAATTTAACATTATAAATGTATTTAATTCTCTGTTTTATGAAGTTTTTTAATATTGCTCTAAATGCCATTATTAGGGCTAGAGTGTCCCTTGAAAGGTGCAAATGTCGACCGTCTGTCTGGATTACTGAATATGAAGTCGTTGATGACTGATCGAATATCCAGTTCATCCAAAAAATCTCGGTGGGCATGAAGAATAGCAAAGTTGTTCAATCGCTTCTGTCCCTTTATTGATCGCAAGTATGACTTCTGACGCCTAAAGGGCGCTAAATGACCGTTCTGCTGCTGCTGTCGTGATTGGAACTACTTGGAGAAGCTTAATGCACTTCACTACTTCACATAACATTTCTACAACTGCAGGCTCTTGTTTAATTTACATTCTTATGTCACGCATGTTTTTTAAGACAAGTTGTTTTTTGTTAGCGATATCGGCTAACATATTCAAGTGTAAGCGTAGTCTCTCAATGTCTGTCATATTTGAAAACCTCAGTTGATTTTTCCAAATTGGTTTTCCATCTGATTACTAAAAGCAAGCACTCTTGTTCAACTGCAAAAATGGCTCTGAGCACTATGGGACTTAACATCTTAGGTCATCAGTCCCCTAGAACTTAGAACTACTTAAACCTAACTAACCTAAGGACATCACACAACACCCAGCCATCACGAGGCAGAGAAAATCCCTGACCCCGCCGGGAATCGAACCGGGGAACCCGGGCGTGGTTCAACTGCAATGACCTGTGTGAGTCCAGTTGACGCAAACCGTTCAGTAATGCAAGATTGCAAATGACTTGTTCGTGAATCGAAGAATCACTTGTTTCGGCAACCATAATAGAAAAATGTTCAGTCTTCTTGAATGAAGCCAATACCTTTCGCGGCACAGACTTTCCTAGTAGACCAATGATCTTGTTCTGAATACCGTGGGACGTCCACATGTACCCTGAACGCCCTAACCAATCTTTAAACTCAAGTATGCCGTTCTTTCGGGGTTCCAACAATTTACAAAAATATGAGTTTACATCTTCGTGCTCTCTACTTGCTTGTCCTTGTCGGCATAGGTTCAAATGGTTCAAATGGCTCTGAGCACTATGCGACTTAACATCTATGGTCATCAGTCCCCTAGAACTCAGAACTACTTAAACCTAACTAACCTAAGGACATCAGACACATCCATGCCCGAGGCAGGATTCGAACCTGCGACCGTAGCGGTCACGCTGTTCCAGACTGAAGCGCCTTTAACCGCACGGCCACATAGGCCGGCTTAAACGAAAAAAATATATAAAATAGTCCACTAGACACTAAAGTGTGAACACTAAGCATGTCTGCAGCATGCACTGAACGAAACTATCCGTACTGAATGACTGCAACAGCAGCCGCAGCCTCGTAATGCCTCCAAGCGTCAAGGCGACGCGAGGGGGAGGGTTCAAGGCGCTTCTGCTCCAGTCCTTTTGATGTCGCCGCGGCCGCAGCTCTGGCCCGCCACCGCCAGACTTTACCCGAAGGTTCGTGCACAGGGACAAACTAAGTGTGCCCACAGCACAGGAACACTATCATGATTCACACCACTCGTTTTCAGTTAACCTGCTTACTACCGTAACAATTATTCGTTTTAACTCACTAATGAATGTATTTCAAAAGTTAAGTATCACCATGGAGCTTGTCAATATTATTCAACATGGTTAGTTTGGAAAAGAAAAAAAGTCACATTAATCTAACCGCTGCCTATGTTAGATGTCAACGAACTGTAACCACTTATAGATGGCCGGTAGCAGCACCAGCAGTGGAGGGTACATATAGTGTGTCGGGGAAGGGAGGGGCGATGCTAAAACTGTGCAGTCATTGTCGTAATGCATAAATGGAGCAATTTCTCTGACGACCAAAAGAGCATGGTCATTGGCTTTCGGGCCAAGGACGGAATTCTTTCCGAAATTACTAAATTTGTAGACTGTTCACCTGCTGCCATGGTTAAAGTATACCGTGCATGGCAAAATGGCGCTATCCAAAACCTGCGCCAAGATAACTGTGGTACAAATCGGGCCATAGATGGCAGGGGTGAACAACGGATGTGGAGATGAGTGCGGACGAATATATGTATTTGTTGAGCAACTGACCACCCAGATGAACCAAGGGACTACCAACAGTGTCTCCTCAATGACTGATCAGCAATCATTGCTGTGTATGGGCCTCCACAGCAGGCACCTGTTTCATGCACCTATGCTGACTGCTGCTCATCGTCGATGAATGCAACTGGACGTCCACTGACAAGGGAACCTCCCCATCGCACCCCCGTCAGATTTAATTATAAGTTGGCACAGTGGATAGGCCTTGAAAAACTGAACACAGATCACTCGAGAAAACAGGAAGAAGTTGTGTGGAACTATGAAAAAAAAATAAGAAAAATATACAAACTGAGTAGTCCATGCGCAAGATAGGCAACATCAAGGATAATGTGAGTTCAGGGGCGCCGTGCTCCCTTGGTTAGCGTAAGCAGCTGCGGAACGAGAGGTCCTTGGTTCAAATCTTCCCTCGAGTGAACAGTTTAATTTTTTATTTTCAGGCAACTATTATCTGTCCGTCCGTCCGTCCGATGAGAGGCAACTGCGCCATGATACGGGTACACTACACAACATATCCATGCCTTGTGACGCACATGCCATCACCAGTGTCGTATAGAATATACACTCCTGGAAATTGAAATAAGAACACCGTGAATTCATTGTCCCAGGAAGGAGAAACTTTATTGACACATTCCTGGGGTCAGATACATCACATGATCACACTGACAGAACCACAGGCACATAGACACAGGCAACAGAGCATGCACAATGTCGGCACTAGTACAGTGTATATCCACCTTTCGCAGCAATGCAGGCTGCTATTCTCCCATGGAGACGATCGTAGAGATGCTGGATGTAGTCCTGTGGAACGGCTTGCCATGCCATTTCCACCTGGCGCCTCAGTTGGACCAGCGTTCGTGCTGGACGTGCAGACCGCGTGAGACGACGCTTCATCCAGTCCCAAACATGCTCAATGGGGGACAGATCCGGAGATCTTGCTGGCCAGGGTAGTTGACTTACACCTTCTAGAGCACGTTGGGTGGTACGGGATACATGCGGACGTGTATTGTCCTGTTGGAACAGCAAGTTCCCTTGCCGGTCTAGGAATGGTAGAACGATGGGTTCGATGACGGTTTGGATGTACCGTGCACTATTCAGCGTCCCCTCGACGATCACCAGAGGTGTACGGCCAGTGTAGGAGATCGCTCCCCACACCATGATGCCGGGTGTTGGCCCTGTGTGCCTCGGTCGTATGCAGTCCTGATTGTGGCGCTCACCTGCACGGCGCCAAACACGCATACGACCATCATTGGCACCAAGGCAGAAGCGACTCTCATCGCTGAAGACGACACGTCTCCATTCGTCCCTCCATTCACGCCTGTCACGACACCACTGGAGGCGGGCTGCACGATGTTGGGGCGTGAGCGGAAGACGGCCTAACGGTGTGCGGGACCGTAGCCCAGCTTCATGGAGACGGTTGCGAATGGTCCTCGCCGATACCCCAGGAGCAACAGTGTACCTAATTTGCTGGGAAGTGGCGGTGCGGTCCCCTACGGCACTGCATAGGATCCTACGGTCTTGGCGTGCATCCGTGCCTCGCTGCGGTCCGGTCCCAGGTCGACGGGCACGTGCACCTTCCGCCGACCACTGGCGACAACATCGATGTACTGTGGAGACCTCACGCCCCACGTGTTGAGCAATTCGGCGGTACGTCCACCCGGCCTCCCGCATGCCCACTATACGCCCTCTCTCAAAGTCCGCCAACTGCACATACGGTTCACGTCCACGCTGTCGCGGCATGCTACCAGTGTTAAAGACTGCGATGGAGCTCCGTATGCCACGGCAAACTGGCTGACACTGACGGCGGCGGTGCACAAATGCTGCGCAGCTAGCGCCATTCGACGGCCAACACCGCGGTTCCTGGTGTGTCCGCTGTGCCGTGCGTGTGATCATTGCTTGTACAGCCCTCTCGCTGTGTCCGGAGCAAGTATGGTGGGTCTGACACACCGGTGTCGAAGTGTTCTTTTTTCCATTTCCAGGAGTGTATAAGACGTGTTTTCCTGTGGAGGAATCGGTTGACTTATGACCTTGCTATCAAATGTTTTCGGTTCCCATTGGAGAGGCACGTCCTTTCGTCTACTAATCCCACGGTTTTGTGGTGCAGTCTCAAAATGCAGACACTAAACTTATTACAGTGAACAGAGACGTCAATGAACGAACGGATAGATCATAACTTTGAGAAAATAAAGAAAGTAAACTTTTCACCCGAGGGAAGACTTAAACCAAGGACCTCTCGTTCCGCAGCTACTCACGCTAACCACGGGACCACGGCGCTCCTGAGCTCACACTATCCTTGATGTTGCTTATCTTGCACATGGATTACTCAGTTTGCATATTTTGCTTATTTTTTCATAGTTCCACACATCTTCTTCCTGTTTTCTCGATTGATCTGTGTTCAGTTTTTCAAGGCCTATCCACTGTGCCAAATTATAACAAAATCTGAGGGGAGGTGCGATGGGGAGGTTCCCTTGTGAGTAGAGACAGGTGGCCTTTCCAAATGAATCACATGGCTCTTGACATGTACGGCGTGAAATGTCTGAAAGCAAACACCCTGCAACAATCGTCGGAAGGGTCCAGGTCAGAGGAGGTATCCTCGTGGTCTGGGGAATGTTTTCGTGGAATTCCCTATGTGATCTCGTCATTCTGTAAGGCACAATGGATCAACAAAAATGTGTATATATCCTTGGGGACCCAGTTCACCCCTACATGCAGTTTGTTTTTTCTCGGCACAATGACATCTACCAACACTGTCACACACAGCTCCCACTGTACGTACTCGGTTCGAAGAGCACGGGGAGAGTTTGACGTATTCCCCTGGCTACCAGACTCCCCGGATTAAAACCCAGTCCAGAATTTGTGGGACCACCTTCATCGAGCTGTACGCGGCATGAATCCTCAGCTGAAAAATCCACGGTGCAGGAGTCGGCATGGCTCCACATCCCTCTCTCTACTTTCCAGAATGTCATTGGCTCTCTTCCTGCACGTCTCGCAGCGGTCCTCGCTACAAAAGGTGGTTATTCAGTCTTTTTAACTGGCGGTCACATTAATTTGACTGGACAGTGTATTTCACAGTGTCTCGACAGAAGAACAGATGCTACTAAATCTGACCGTTTAGCTGTGTTCACTTGATAGTGTTTTGCAAATGACATTAAAGATGAATTGACTGTGATAATATTGTTGCCAGCAACTACTAAGGACACACATATTTGTATGGCTGTAGAAAATTATCTTACTGGAAAAGAAATAGATTCAAGAGGAGGCGGAAGGCAATTTTTATCCCTATTCTGCTGATGATATTTCACCCTTTGAATAGGTACACTTTTGAAAAGAACTATAAATGTTAAAACAATGAAATTTGGACTGAATTTAGATAACATATATGCGTGGATTTACAAGTAAAATGGACAGAATACCTCTTTTGGATTTGAAGAATTTTTTTTTATTCTTTCACTAGTAAAATTTCGCTTTTTTAATACATTAATTATTATAAAAGAGTTTCTGTTGGGTGGTGGTTGTCAATTTACTTGCAATAAATTATTGCTATCCTAAGTACAAATTAACCAAATTTCATATTTCTAACACAGTTATCTTAGAAAATAATGGTACCTGAAAGTCAAAAAATGAATTTTTGAGAAAAATCAATTTTAAGTTTTGTATTTCAATGTTAATGTGATTATTGATGATAATTACTTACCACTAATATTTTCCTGCTCCATATTGATCATCATCTGAATCATACTGGTCTTCTTTTCTTCTCTTGGTCTCTCTTCATTTCTGTCTAGCTTCTTTCGTGCATTTTAAACCAGCAGTTTGTGCTTTGCGGACTCTCTCTTTATCTATTTGCACCAAGGATTTTGCAGTATTTCGACTAGATTTTATGCCCAATACTTCCAAAACATACAGTTTTCCTGATACACCATCACTTAAGCATAAAACAGAATCACAAACACCAGATTTGAGGGTTTTAATCTGAATAAATAGTTTTCGGTAACTGGGGTCAAATGACAGATTTCACACATTCATTTAAATTCTGCGTTTTCCCATGAAGATATTTATTCAACAAAGTATCTTTAGAAAGATCTCTAAATACAAGTTTAACTTCATTCATTACTGCTGCAGGTTAAGAATGTTTGCAGTCATGTGTTGCACTTTCCTTCAGCCTCACCAGCGTCAGGATCATTCGGGCAAAGTCAGAGATGAGGGTTTTCGTTTGTGGAAATCTTATGGAAAAGATACCCTATAAAGCTTTTTTCATGGTTCTTAAATTCACAACATTTCTTCATAAGGCCAAGCCATAATAATTCTGTAATCTACCTATTTCAACATTTATCAGGCGACCTTTACCACGTTCGAAAACAATAACAAACACGATCGGAACGACGAGTATCGATAGCAGACACAGGGCAGGAAACCTTGACACTGTAAAACAATAGACGCAATAATAACGAACGAGGAATAAAACGTGCGGTAGCGTTCTCGCTTCCCGCGCCCGGGTTCCCGGGTTCGATTACCGGCGGGGTCAGGGATTTTCTCTGCCTCGTGATGGCTGGGTGTTGTGTGTTGTCCTTAGGTTAGTTAGGTTTAAGTAGTTCTAAGTTCTAGGGGACTGATGACCTCAGATGTTAAGTCCCATAGTGCTCAGAGCCATTTGAACCATTTTGAGGAATAAAAGAAACCTGTGCATTATCTGTGCGTGGGGCAAAACAGAAGGCGTGCTTTTAAATACCAAATCGCACACAGCGGCAGGAAAACCATCGTAACTCACAAAAAAAAATTGTCGTATATGAAACAAAACTGTTTTGCGCAGGAAATAGTAGGAATTTAAAATATGCAAAAATCTAAAAATCGATTTTTGAGCCCGTTTCCTTTCCGCCTCCCTTAATTATATGAATGCGTAGTGTCTGTTATTTCGGACATGTCTGAAAGAACAGAGACCACGCATTCTTATATCTGATTCGCCTCGATGTACAGTGAATCCACAACCTCCAGCCGCGCTGGATTAGCCGAGCGGTTAAGGGCGCTACAGTCTTGGACTGTGCAGCTGGTCCCTTCGGACGTTCGAGTCCTCCCTCGGGCATGGATGTGTGTGTTTGTCCTTAGGATAAGTTAGGTTAAATAGTGTGTAAGCTTAGGGACCGATGACCTTAGCAGTTACGTCCCATAAGATTTCACACACATTTGAACACAACCGTCAGTGCGGATGCAAATTTACGCTCGACCTCGAGCGAGAATCTAAATTTAGCAAACATGGACGACATGGACAAGTACTGCGGATATGTGGACTTAGGTGGGAATGTGTATCGGCCGAGAAGCGTGCCGAGATCGTTCATTTGCGATAAACACAGTGTCCGCGTGTCGCAGTGCTTAACGCAACTACCTAGTAAGCAGGAGGTCCCGGACTCAAGTCTCAATGCGACACATTTTCACTCGTCGCCACTGATTTCGCACAAAGTCCCGACAGCTGATATCATTAGTTCCTCCCCTTTCCTTTTTTTCTCCTCCCTCCCCCTTCAATTTAAATGATAAATAGATGTAAGCTAAATTGTTTCGATAACGACAGATGGCGCTCCTAATACAGTGGCCAAAAAGTGGTTCTATTAGTTTATTCCAAGCACACATTGATCATCTTATTATTGAACTCCACTGCATTATACTTCAAAATGGTTCAAATGGCTCTGAGCACTATGGGACTTAACATCTGAGGTCATCAGTCCCCTAGAACTTAGAACTACTTAAACCTAACTAACCTAAGAACAACACACACATCTATGCTCGAGGCAGGATTCGAACCTACGACCGTAGCGGTCGCGTGGTTCCAGACTGTATCGCCTAGAACCGCTCGACCACTCTGGCCGGCCATTATACTTCAACAAACCTTGTGTGCAAAGGCTTGTTTCGCTTCCTTGATAATATAATGGCCGTAGTCAGCTAAATAGTGAATCTTATGTCGTCGCAAACTTCTAATAAAACAAATTACGAAGTGTGATGTTCCAAAATGTTCGCCGTTTGTGCTGTTGCTTTGTACTTCCACGACTTCTCAATTGTTTGGAAGAAATCAGGCTGTATTTATAAAATGAGGCAAAAATTGTGCAATATTCACAGTTAATGGATGTTACGTGGCTTACGAAATTGATTTTTTTTACGGACATGTACCAGCATATCAGTCGCTTGAACGTAAAACTTAAAGGCACAAATGGAACAGTTATTGTAATGATAGATCTAATTCGCGCTTTTGAGGCTAAAACGCAAGTTTTTAATAACGATAGTATTTCAAAAAATACGTATTTCCCAAATATGAAAAAAGTTTACCATTGACTTTGATTTAAGCGAAGAGCCAAACCAAGGAAAGAGGCAGTGAGGCATTTTCTCCACTAATACATTCTTCGATCGAAAAATTTTCATTGGAATATTCTCAGTGCAAAGAATTGTCAGAAACAGTAAAATTTATTGTGTATCTAGATGCGACGTCACTGGATAAACTAAACGTGATTAAATGTCATTGTGTGGAAACTGAAGAAACTAAAATACAGTCCTTTTATTTCCATTGCAGTTCAATAAGCACTCAAAAATTTATCGAAACAAGTAAACAATTAGAAAGACTATCGGGCAAGATGAGCAAAAATGCTGACATTAAAATTTTGGCAAGATTAAATTCAGTTCCAGGCATATATAACTGACTAAAGAAGCTGGCGTTTGCTGTTTTGACAATATTTTCAATTACCTAAGATTTTGAGTCATTATTTTCTGAAATGAATAACATTAAAGACTGCTTAAGAAACCGTTTGTCGGATGACTCAGGTTCAACTTACATTCTGCTAAAAGTTACAAAGTATGCACCTAATATAAATTATTTGTCATCGAAATTACAACAGCAGAAATTACATTGATTTTTCTTTCATTTACATCAACTAAAAATGTTTATCTCCAGATTACTATATAAAAGGTCTATTTATGGTAGGAAATAAAGGGTATTAATATGGATGTGTGTAGTTTTTGCTTTCGTCGATTATTAGAGCTCAAATTTCTACACTCTATCAAATCCTAAAATATGCATGCATTGATGCACTGTCATGCGCCCAAACATCCACAAAATACACAAGGAAATGGTATTGATATGGTGTATCAAAATTTTCTTCAATAATTAGTTTGATGGCAAACCATCACCATATTAAACGTTTCTCTGTTAAATATGGCACGTAGATGTAAGAAGGGGCCCTTGTCTAAGGTGTTGCCAAGCGGGAGACGTTTTCCTCTACACTGCATAGTCAACGGAGACCAACAAAGGTCGAATAGAGGAAATAATGTGTGTAGTCGCAGTTTTATGTACAGAGGTACGTGGCAATGCCATGAACTACATACCGGGGGGGAGGGGGGGGGGGGGGGGGGGGGTTGAGTGAGCATGGGGACCGGGGAGTGAATATACTCAGAAACTACAGCCTCTAGCGAAAACGCATCCCAATACTACATACGTCAGTGCTTTTTAAAAATAACTTAGCCTTGAGCTATAGGCGAAACCTACTCAAAAATAAATTTATTAAAAATACTACTTTAATGCTATAAAAATATTTATATTTAAATGAGGTGAGTGAAGAACAAATTTTACAAATGTGTACCACATAGAACTGCAGTAGAACCGCATTAAGGGGTAAATTGTGTTCTGCCGACGAAGGGAGGAGGGGGGGGGGGTGGGATGGGAGTGTTGAACTATTAAGTAAGGCAGGTCGTCGGAATGCTGTCATACGCTTCTCTTGTGTACATGCAAACAGATGAGAGGGCTGGCGAGTTACCTCCCCCCCCTACTCTCTCTCTCTCTCTCTCTCTCTCTCTCTCTCTCTCTGTGTGTGTGTGTGTGTGTGTGTGTGTGTGTGTGTGTGTGTGTGTGCGTGAAATAACGGCAGAAATCATTGTGGGACATACAATGGTAGTTAGGACAGTGCGGCGAAATTTGGTGTCAGTGGCTTATGGCAGCAGAAGACCGATGCGAGTGCCTTTGCCAACAGCACATCGCATGCACCTTCACCCGTGGCACATGATCATATCGCTTGGACCCTAGACGACTGGAAAACTGTGGCCTCTTCAGATGAGTCTCGATTTCGGTTGGTAAGAGCTAATGGTAGGGTTCGAATGCGGCGAAGACCCCACGAGGCCATCTACATTCAGTGTGGTACTTGAAAATGACCAAAAGCCGAAATCATGAGTGTATAGTGGATCCATACTGGCAAAGGGCGAAAGTTTCATTTAAAACTATTACATGGCTGTGGTTCCAACCCATAGAAAAATTATCAATAAAGTTTTGGATTGCCCTTTCTTCCGTATTAGTCGACCACAATATTATTCCACTCACTTGTCGTGGGTTTTTTCCCGTTATCCTTCACGAGGACACTCAGACAGTTGATAGTACACATAATAAAATAAGTTTTGCATCAGCTCGGTTCCGAGAGTTCCGGAACGTGTACAGAAAATTGGAAGAGAGATCAACATAAATATCATTTCCGCCCTTTTTCATTGCTCATGAAAACCACACATTACATATTGTCCCACCAAACAGAGAGTCCTTAAGACATGGTGGTCCAGATTTCTGTACACACCGGTACCTCTAATACCCAGTGGCATGTCCTCTTGCAGTGATGCATGCCTGTATTCGTCGTTGCATACTGTCCACAAGTTCATCAAGGATCTGTTGGTCCAGATTGTCCCACTCCTCAACTGCGATTCGGCGTAGATCCCTCAGAGTGGTTGAGTGGATGGTGGGTAACGACGTCCATGAACAGCCCTTTTCAATCTATCCAGGCATGTTCGATACGGTTCAAGTCTGGAGAACATGCTGGCCACTCTAGTGTCTAGATGTCGTTATCCTGAAGTAAGTTATTCACAACATGTACACGATGAGTGTGCGAACTGTTGCCCATGAAGACGAGCGCCTCGCCAATATGCTGCCGATATGGTTGCACTATCGGTCAGAGTATGGCATTCACGTATCGTACAGCCGTTATGGCGCCTTCCATGACCACCAGCGGCGTACGTCAGCTCCACATAATGCCACCCCAAAACAGTAGGGAACCTCCACCTTGCTGCACTCGCTGGGCAGTGTGTCTAAGGTGTTCAGGCTGACCGGGTTGTCTCCAAACACGTCTCCGACGATTGTGTGGTTGAAAGCATATACGACACTCATCGGTGAAGGGAACGTGATGCCAATCCTGAGCGGTCCATTCGGCATGTTGTTGGGCCCATCTGTACCGCGCTGTGTGGTGTCGTGGTTGCAAATATGGACCTCGCCATGGACGTCGAGAGTGAAGTTGCGCATCATGCAGGCTATTTCGCGCAGTTTGAGTCGTAACACGGCGTCCTGTGGTTCCACGAGAAACATTATTCAACATGATGGCGTTGCTGTCAGGGTTCCTCCGAGCCATAATCCGTAGGTAGCGGTCATCCACTGCAGTAGTAGCCCTTGGGCGGCCGGAGCGAGGCATGTTATCGACAGTTCCTGTCTCTCTGTATCTCCTCCATATCCGAACAACAACGCTTTGGTTCACTCCGAGACGCCTGGAAACTTCCCTTGTTGAGAGCCCTTCCTGACACAAAGTAACAATGCAGACACGATCTCACCTCGGTATTAACCGTCTAGGCATGGTTGAACTGCAGATGACACGAGCCGTGTACCCCCTTCCTGGTGGAATGACTGGAGCTGATCGCCTGTCGGACCCCATCCGTCTAATAGACGCTGCTCATGCATGGTTGTTTACATATTTGGGCGGGTTTAGTGACATACCTGAACAGTCACAGGGACTGTGTCTGTGATACAATATCCACAGTCCACGTCTACCTTCAGGAGTTCTGGGAACCGGGGTGATGGAATTTTTATATATATTGTAAGATGGCAAGAACTATGTCTCTTACATGAAATCATTAAAGATCACCTAAGTCACGTTGAGCGAACAGTAGGGCTGAACAAAAATGACTGACAAGTCACAATGCATCTTGTAGAGGGTATAGTATGGACGTAGTGGAGTAATTAATGTTGGGTGATGGTTTTAAAGTTATTCACACGACATGAAAAGTTTGTGGAAACGCGTCGATTTACTGGAGGCTAGTTTATCCAAGGGAAGTATTCAGAATTGACCATGGCCGGCTGGGGAGCGGCGAAGGGAAGCGACAATAGGCAGCATAGGGCGGCCCAAGCTCTGAGCAAGCGGTAATGGGGCCGGCCTCCAGCTGCCTTAAGATGAGTGACAGTGAGTGGGTGGTTGACCCCATGCTGGTGTACCGGGAACCAGATGGAGAACTTGTACGCCTGTTGATAATTGTCCGTCGTCCTGTTTTCAGTGAAACATGCGAGAAAACCGCGCAAAGCTACGGTGGATCGGCCAACAGAGGTGAAAATATGCGTGTTCGTGACTATAGCAACTTCACGCTGAATTCACGGTCCGCAGAGTCTGAAGTAAATCAGGTGAAGAGTGACAGAATGAAATACGCCGGCCTCCGATGGGAACGTAGGACCAAGGAATTTGAAGTACTCTCCTGCGAGTCAGAATTCCGGGAACATTGGTATTTTGTGCAGACGCTAACGTTAACGGGTGGCCTGGGAGGAGCTAAATAGCAGAAGTTGAGAGGAAGGGAAATGTTGTGGGAATTTGTTCATTTCCCAGAGCAGGCATTGGTCGGCGCTAGGAAGCAACGCATAATTAACGCGACTTGCGCTGCAATTGGCGTAAGTGATTTTGCTGGAGGGGAAACCAAGGCGAAGAGCGGACTGGGAGAAGTCTCCGTAGGGGTCTTCCGTTCCCTGCTTGCCTAGAGAGCTGATGTGGCGTTCTTTACTCAGCTTGCTTGAGAGAGAGTGAGCATCTCTGCAGTTTAGGACATAGCAAACGGAGCGATTGAGCTTGGAGATACACTCCTCGAAATGGAAAAAAGAACACATTGACACCGGTGTGTCAGATCCACCATACTTGCTCCGGACACTGCGAGAGGGCTGTACAAGCAATGATCACACGCACGGCACAGCGGACACACCAGGAACCGCGGTGTTGGCCGTCGAATGGCGCTAGCTGCGCAGCATTTGTGCACCGCCGCCGTCAGTGTCAGCCAGTTTGCCGTGGCATACGGAGCTCCATCGCAGTCTTGGTAGCATGCCGCAAGCCGCATGCCGCGACAGCGTGGACGTGAACCGTATGTGCAGTTGACGGACTTTGAGCGAGGGTGTATAGTGGGCATGCGGGAGGCCGGGTGGACGTACCGCCGAATTGCTCAACACGTGGGGCGTGAGGTCTCCACAGTACATCGATGTTGTCGCCAGTGGTCGGTGGAAGGTGCACGTGCCCGTCGACCTGGGACCGGACCGTAGCGACGCACGGATGCACGCCAAGACCGTAGGATCCTACGCAGTGCCGTAGGGGACCGCACCGCCACTTCCCAGCAAATTAGGGACACTGTTGCTCTTGGGGTATCGGCGAGGACCATTCGCAACCGTCTCCATGAAGCTGGGCTACGGTCCCGCACACCGTTAGGCCGTCTTCCACTCACGCCCCAACGTCGTGCAGCCCGCCTCCAGTGGTGTCGCGACAGGCGTGAATGGAGGGACGAATGGAGACGTGTCGTCTTCAACGATGACAGTCGCTTCTGCCTTGGTACCAATGATGGTCGTATGCGTGTTTGGCGCCGTGCAGGTGAGCGCCACAATCAGGACTGCATACGACCGAGGCACACAGGGCCAACACCCGGCATCATGGTGTGGGGAGCGATCTCCTACACTGGCCGTACACCTCTGGTGATCGTCGAGGGGATACTGAATAGTGCACGGTACATCCAAACCGTCATCGAACCCATCGTTCTACCATTCCTAGACCGGCAAGGGAATTTGCTGTTCCAACAGGACAATGCACGTCCGCATGTATCCCGTGACACCCAACGTGCTCTAGAACGTGTAAGTCAACTACCCTGGCCAGCAAGATCTCCGGATCTGTCCCCCATTGAGTATGTTTGGGACTTGATGAAGCGTCGTCTCACACTGTCTGCACGTCCAGCACGAACGCTGGTCCAACTGAGGCGCCAGGTGGAAATAGCATGGCAAGCCGTTCCACAGGACTACATCCAGCATCTCTACGATCGTCTCCATGGGAGAATAGCAGCCTGCATTGCTGCGAAAGGTGGATATGCACTGTACTAGTGCCGACATTGTGCATGCTCTGTTGCCTGTGTCTATGTGCCTGTGGTTCTGTCAGTGTGATCATGTGATGTATCTGACCCCAGGAATGTGTCAATAAAGTTTCCCCTTCCTGGGACAATGAATTCACGGTGTTCTTATTTCAATTTCCAGGAGTGTCGAAAGTTTTCGTTCAGTTATGTACTGAGCAAGACTGCTAGAAGTGAATAGACGAGTGCAGCCTTGCAGCACCACGAGGTCGCCCGACGTCCGCTTAACGACGACGCCCCGCCACGCTGAATTCGATGATATTGCGCTCGCTCCAGCCGCTGAGTTATTTGTTGGATCACGTCGGCAAAGTTTCCTCGAGGGATTCATGGGCCGTGTATTGTAGAATTATTCTCGCACTTCGCATTATGCCTGGGTCAGTCGATAGGAATTACTTTTGATTTAGTGCGCTTTACTCCACCCAAACGCAATTTATTACCACTGCCTGTTAAGACAGTCATGTAATGTGATGATTGAAGGTCGTGAGTTAAAATAAATCTGTGCTAATCGACTGAATCTGTTTTCAATCAAGTAGTTGTAATCCCAAGTCACTTTCTTAATTAATTTTATGTTCAACATTTGCATCTGGTGTTCAATAACAGTATAACATCAATGTACACCCCTTTTTAATTAAAAGGGATCAATTCTGAATCAATTAATGTCAACACTGCCACCGCAGTTCAATCAGGAGTCACAGATCCTTATTACTTTCTTTGCGTTATCCGATAATATAAATCAGCGCAATGCTGTGAGCACACATACCTAGGGATCTTTATTATCCACAAAAAGTATCAGATATGGGATCATTGAATTAATTCAGATATGAGTTGCTACTGACGCTCATACAGTTAAAGCACATGGAAAGAAGCTACATAAATCGATACATACCGTTAGAGGAGAAATATATTCCTAGTCATCCTGTACGGTTGTTATATTATATCCCGATTAAGCCCTCTTCCTGCACATTTATGACAAAGGAGTCCTATTCATTTTTTTTTTCTCTGTTGCATGATTAGCACGATGCAGGGGACTATAAAATCGCAAATAATTAAAAATAGTATTTAAATGGTATAAAATTAATGTTAACTTTTAAATGTAGTGGGTTCAGAACAACTGTTAACTGTGTCTACAACATCCAGGTGCAGTAGAACCGTATTAAAGGATGACTTGTGTTCTGAGGGTTTGACAGGGTGGAGGGAGGTGGGGATGGGTGGAATGTAGAAGCACGCAGAAAGGCAAGTCGCTGGAATATCATGATGCACACCTCCCCTTGGTGGATCTGCAAACTGCAGAGTGACCATGAAAGTTCACATTCTCTCTACACCACTACGTCACGAGAAGCACATATAGGATTTTCGCAAAGTGATACAGACCTTTCCGCAGTGCACTTGTTAGATCAGTGAGCAGATGGCAGAGTTAGATGCAGTGACTATTCCGCATGTTTTTGAATTATAACTGTTGTCGAATTACGGACCCAGAAAGCCACATTGAATTCACCCAAATGCAACCGAAAGACGGCTTAAAAATCCACACCCAAGCAGGGTTTTGTAGTAAAACGACGGTCGTTATTACGTCACTTAGCCCTTCTTCAGGAGGCTCACAACTCTTCTGTGAGTACGTGCTTGGCGAGCATGGGATCTTCAAGCCTTTGCACTACTTCTTCCTTCCCTGTGCTGTAATTTTATTCCCTGACTGAATGTTTTTTCTGACTTATTCTCTAGTACAGATCCCTGCTGACGATCTTAAAGCATGTTTATTACTGACAACAACGTACAGACAGAGCAGAACTGAACTCCTGGGCGGAGAGGACAGCTATTTATACAATCATCAAATATACCAGAATGCTAGTATTTACACAAACATCGAATATTCCAGGATGCTGGTATTGATGCAAACATAGAATATTCCAGAATATACAAACATAAGATACTTCAAGGACATTCCAAAAACGACAATATTAATCACTATGTCACACTGTGTACACCAGAGCTTGCGACAATATTAACCCTTAATTTTATTTTATGTAAAGTACCCCCCAACGTTGTGGTTGCGTTGCGTCACAGACAGTACCTCACACTGATGAAATGGCACCTCCTCCTTTCTTGTTCTACACGCAAACAAAGCCAGTGAAAAACGACTCTTTATATGTCTCCGTGTGAGCCCTAGTTCCTCGTATCTTATAGTCGTGGTCCTTAGGCGAAATAAATGTTGGCGGCAGTAGAATCGTCCTGCAGTCATCTTCAAATGCCGGTTATCTAAATTTTCTCAATAGTGTTCCTCGAAAACAACGTCGCATTCCCTCCAGGGATTCCCATTTGAGTTCCAAAAGCATCGCCTCAACACCTGCTGTTAACTATCGGTAACGAATAAAGCAGCCCGCCTTTGAATTGCCTCTGTCTCCCGTTATCCGACCTGATACGGATCCCAAACACTTGACCAGTACTCAAGAACGTATGTGCAGTGTCCTTTACAGATGAACCACACTTTCCTAAAATTCTCCCAAAAAACTGAAGTTGACCATTTGCCTTCCCTACCACAGTCCTCGCAAGCTCGTTCCATTTCATATCGCTTTGCAACGTTACGCTCAGATATTTAAACGACATGGCTGTGTCAAGCAGTATACTACCAACGTTGTATCCGAACATTACGGATTTGTTTTTCCTACTTATCTGCATTAACTTACATTATTCTACATTTAGAGCTAGCTGCCATTCATCACACCAACTAAAAACTTTATCTAAGTCATCTTCTATCCCCCTACAGTCACTCAACGACGACACCTTCCCATACACCACAGTATCATCAGCAAACAGCAGCAGATTGCTGTTTACCCTGTTCACCAGATCATTCGTGTTCATAGAAAAGCCGGTCGAGGTGGCCGAGCGGTTCTAGGCGCTACAGTCTGGAACCGCGCGACCGCTACGGTTGCAGGTTCGAATCCTGCCGCGGGCATGGATGTGTGTGATGTTCTTAGGTTAGTTAGGTTTAAGTAGTTCTAAGTTCTAGGGGACTGATGACCTCAGATGTTAAGTCCCATAGTGCTCAGGACCACTGTTTTCTATGAAAAATGGCTCTATCACACTTCCCTGGGGCACTCTGGACGATATCGTTGTCTCTCACGAACACTCGTCATCGTGGACAACATACTAGGTTCTATTACTTAAGAAGTCTTCGAGTCACTCGAATATCTCGAAACCTATTCCATATGCTTGTACCCTCACTAACCGTCTACATTGGAGCACAGTGTCATATGCCCTTCATGCATAGTTCGAAGTATATCATGTGAGAAAAGGGGAAGCTGAGTTGAGCACAAGCGATGTTTTCTAAGACCGTGCTGATTGGTGATCATCAGCTTCTCGGTCGCAAGAAAATTTATTATGTTCGAACTCAGAATATGTCCAAACGATTATGTAGCAAACCGATGTCAGAGATATTGGTTTGTAATTTTTCTGATCCATTCTTTTTCCCTTCTTGTACACAGTCACCTTGGCTTTCTTCCAGCCGTGTGGGACTCTGCACTGGAGGAGAGTTTCGCGATAAATGCCATTCAGTGCTCTACGTAAAATCGAATTGGGATTTCATCCGGACATGGTGATTTATTTGTTTTGAAATTTTTCAGTTGTTTTTTACACACAGTCATGCGTATTACTATGTCGTCCATATGGGAGTCATTTCAATGGTCAGACGACAGTATGCTCGTACGATTCTCTTGCGTGAATGAACACCATCTCCAGGCAGCTACTGCATTCTTGATGTGATAGAAGCCTCTGCCTACCGACTCAAAGGCCCGATGTAAGTAATTCAATTGAAAAAACATTCACGCATTTACCCCTCTACCCCAAAGGGTACCTACACTTCAACGTTAATTCCAACCATGTGGCATTCCTGCGACTCCTCAGATCGTTGACAGGTGAAGGCTATATTAAATGTAGACTGTTAATTTCCGTGATCTTGCTGGAGTAAAAAGATTTTGGGGGTTCTGGCTCAGTAGCTCACTTTCTGACTCACCCCTCTTGGGTCCCCTCGGGGTTCGCCAAAAACTGAGACACTTTTACAGAACCCCCAAAATCCTTCTACTCTCCTCTCCCCCCACCCCTCTTTTCAGGTCTAACTCACTCACTTTTTCATCTTGGCGAACGTAAGAAAATAAACTTGGTAATTGTAAGAAAATAATAGCGAACAAGAGCAAATGATTCATTTTCCTATGTGAACGTAAGGAAAAAACGAACTGCAAAACATTTCCCATCGAACACCTTCAACTCAGTGATCACTGAGCTTCAGGCCTCTACCTTCTGAATGTCAGCGCATCACAGAGACCCGCCTCTGAGTTAACAGAGTGCTCCATTATTTCGGGCTTAAAAACACCAAACAGGTTTCAGACCCGTCCATGGATGGCGATAAGTCTTACAGAAGCGAGGATAGGAAATGTTCTGTCAAATGGCTAGCTCTCCTCAAACCACTGACGTTTAATGATGCCATGATATAATGGCCAAAATCATTCTGGCTACATACTCGGTTACGAGGTTTAACAGACTAAAGAGGCTTGAAGATTGTATATCTAGTTGGTATTTGAGTGACAAAGTTGGTACGAGAGAAAAAAGTTTCGAGCTATATAACGATCATTAAAATCGATTTTAATCACTTATAAACTATAGGAAACTGTTTAATTAGTTTCACTTCAAAGTTTAAATCATCAAAATCGGTTCAGAAATAGTGAAATTATCGTAATATTAATTTTCTGCAGTTAGAGGCATCTACTGAGAGCTAGCTGAGCTGCTGCAAGACAAGTGTAGCTGAGATCGAGACAGAGATAAGGAGGCATGGCTAGTTACCTGAAGGCCGTGCCAGCTGCCTTATAACAGCTTGCTGTTTCCTCTAGAGGCCATTGGAGTTAGCAATCTCGTATGGGCAAGAGCTATGCGATTTCTCGCGCATGTAACGGTCAGCGACTGCCAATACTTCACGAAGAAGTAAAAATTAAAAATTTTCATTCAGAACTCTGTGTTGCGAATCATTTGTCAAATTCCTTTTACCATGCAGTCCCACATACATAAGTGTATCAATCGGAATTCTATCATTAAAAGTTGCACACAGATCCATTGTAGTCTTCTGTGTACTCATGAAGAAATGAGGACAACAAGAAATGGACAACATAGGTGAATGAATAAAATTGAGTAAATGGAGATTGATGGAAAAATTAGGACATCAAAAAGCTGACAACAGCCTATATATTTTTATATGTATTAAATGGAGAACATAGACTAGCCTGTAAAGAAATGTACTAAATGTTGTGTGGTGAAAGACATTACAGAATATGGGATAAAGTTACATAAACCAAGATCGATTCGTAAAAAGTGTATAAATAAGGATCGACTTAATAGATATTATTCAAACAAACAAAAAAATAAGAACAGTAACATATTTAACAGTACAGACGATATGGGACAGATACTAAAAAAGTGCACTAAATGTGACACAGTAAAAAGTGTTACAAAATATGGGAAGAAATTAGGAAGACCTAGATCAATTTGTAAAAAATGTTTAAATAATGATCATCTGAGTAGATATTCTATTAAAATGACTAACCCCCAGAATAGTATGGAAGAAATGCAGACTGCTATGGACAACAAAAACAGAATAACTCAGAAAATGCACAAAATAGTATGGACAACAGCACAATGAGGATAACTCAAAATATGCAATTTATGTAATATTAAAAAGACTCTGGATTGTTTTGCAAGAAATCATGGAAAGATACTATCCATTTGTAGGGACTGTAGAAAACTAAGAAGGTCAAAAAATATAAAAAAAATTATTCCAACCTCAAATAGATTACACAAATCCAGGTTTTATGTTGTGGTATCATTCATTTTTTGTGGTATCATTGTGGTCATGGTATCATTCATTCATTGTTACGATACCATCCTCCTCAGGGCACATATCAATTCACGCATGAACGAACCAACGCAAGAGACGAGCGTCGCATCGACATTGACCTTGAATCTAATGCTCTAATGTTTTGTACTGAATTGTGGGCGTGGAAAATTACAGCGTCTGAAATTTTGCAAGAATTGAACACGGTTGCATGTGCTGTCTTCAAGAGAATGCAACCTTGAGTGGGCACGCATGCATTCTTGTGTGAATGAAGCAATGCAAGAGATTCCACCTCGTGGCACACGAACGATGAACATTTTTGAGCTGTATCGCAGGGGCAAAAATTTGTTCTCTGGAATTTCGCAAGAACAGTACGTGACTGCAAGACGAACCATCCCCTGGGGCGCACATGCATCCTTGCGTGAATGAACCAACACATCGCCACAATTCTGTGCTTTTTCGTGCATCAGGTGAAAAATCTTTGTATAAAATGTCTACAATGCTGACTCTGCGACTGACGAAGATGTAAGCAAGACCATCACTACGACTGAAGACTCTAGCGCCACTGTCGCTGCAGCTGCAGAAGATGTAAGTAAGGAAGACCATCGTCGTGAACGAGCAAGACTCATTAACACTGTCACTGCAACTGAAGAAGACTCGAGCAGCGCTAACGATGAGAGTCATGTGCCGATGATCTCCATCTTTGACTTCATCCGAGAGAGGAACTACGACTTGAACATAGGCCACTGGTTCCCCGATATCTGGGTGCCTCTGTATGAAGAGGAGAACGTCCTTATCAGGAACGACATCCTTGCGTTTTTGTATGGCATTCCAGGCCTAGAACCTTCTTCAATACTTGGTCGCAGAAACTGAAGCATCAGAGAACTGACGTCTGCAGTCAACTCGCTAGAAGAGAGCAACTTTACCGACAATGCAAAGGCCAATTATTTGACCCTTGCAAATTCAGCACAAAATGCGACGGACGCCTATTGCGTGACCAGCCAATTGGAAGAGAGCAACTTGGCCAACAATCCAAGCGGTAGAGATTTAGTACTTGCAAATTCGGCACAAAATTTGACAGACTCCAATGCTATGGTTAACTCAATAGAAGAGAGCAACTTTGCAGACAATCCGAAGGTCAGTTATTTGACCTCTTCAAATTCAACACAGTCTGACAGCGGCCGGTGACGCGATCAAACTGCTGACAGCGAGCAACTTAGCCAAAAATGCAAGGGTCAATTATTTGATCTCTGCGAATTCAGCAAAAAATACTGCAGATGATGATCCTTAAGGCATGTGCACTAAGGTGCGGTAAGGAGTGTTCACTTGCATTTGCTTCATCTTTGAAGAAGTTCATGCACTAAAGCTTGCTCTCTGAAGTTCATTCAGTTTCTCTGTGAGTGTGGCTCTTCGCTGACTTCATCGCTGAAGCCAGAGTCTGAGGTACACTCACTGCATAGCGTGGCATATTCACGCCACTGGCTCCGCTTGCTGGAATTCCTTTCATCTTCGAAGACACAGACAGAGGTTCAGTCACTGGTGTGCGTTCACTGGCACCACTTCATGACGCACCTGCTTGTGCTTTTCGAAGAAGAAAGAGTGAAGAGATTTGTTCGTTCACTGACACTTGCTCGAGTACACTCAGATTCACTCCAACACCGAAGAGTTTCATTCGCTGAGGTTCACTTACTAAGGTTCACTCATTTTCTCCATCTTCAAACACAGAGACAGAGATTCATTCACTGGCGCACGTTCACTGGTGTGACATGTGTTCACCTGCTTTGTCTTCGATGGAAGAGAGTCAAGTTCTGTAGTTTATCCACTTCTCCGTGAATGGTGCCCTCGATCACGGGTTCCATCACCAAAGAAAGAGAAAGAAAGAAGTTCATCCACTGAAGTTTGTTCATGAATTCACTCTTTGCAGCACTAGCACCACTCAAGTCACTTGAATTTGCTTCATTGAAGAGGCTCAATCACTGAAGTTTGTTCACTGGTGTGCACATGCTATGCTTGCTCCCTAGCACCACTTGCATGGTTTCTCTCTGAAGACAGATACAGAGATGCACTCACTGGCATGCATTCGCGGTCACCATCGATTGGTGCTCAAATTCGCTTCCTCTTCAAAGAAAGAGAGAAGTAGTTTCCCAACTAGAGCTTGCTATGAGAACTCGCACTAAGGTGCCCTCAGTGGCGTGCGTTCACTGGCGTGTGTTCACTGACGTGCATTCACTGACGATTGCTCACTCACACCAAGGTGCGATTACTTGCTCACACTTGTGTTCGCTTCACCTTCGAAAAAAGAGAGAAGACGTTCATCCACTGAAGTCGCTCACTGGCCCTTGCTCACCAACGTGCACTCAGTGGCATGTGTTCACTGGTGGTTGTTCACTCATGTGCACTTTTGCTAGCTCTTGCATTCACTTCATCTTCAAAGAAAGAGTGAAGAGGTTCATCCACTGAGTCACCTATTTATTGGTGCTGTTTTAGTTTTCTGGATAGTTCTGTCTATGTAATCTGCTAGAAAACTGGGAATATACCACAACAAAAAAACCTAGATTTGTGTAATCTATTTGGGGTTGGAGTAATATTTTTTTTATTTTCTGACCTTCTTAATTTTCTACAGTCTCTACAAATTGATAGTATCTTTTCACGATTTCTTGCAAAACAATCTAAAGTCTTTTTAATATTACATGAATAGCATATTTTTGATCTATCCTCATTTCTGCTGTTGACCATAACATTTTGTGCATTTTCTGGGTTATTCTGTTTTTTGTTGTCCATAGCAGTCTGCATTTCTTCCATACTATTCTGGGCGTTAGTCATTTTAATAGTATATCTACTCATACGACCATTATCCTTCTACTTGCAGGGATCTGATCCCGATACCTCTCGGTTTCCATGCACGCTTTACAAATAGACTACCAGGCCTGACAATCTTCCAGATGACAGGAAGAGACTCAATCAGAATTCTACGCCCGCACATAGTTAATCACTTGGGAACTTTTTCAACGCTTTCCTTGCAGACAGAACAACTTTAGTGATCACGAGGGATCGCTCGCTTCAGTCTTCAGACAAGTGACACTTAAAATGACCCGAATTTACCTGACAGGATACACGGCCTGCGTCTTAGACCTCTGAGTGCTACCATCCAATTCACGACTTCGCAGTCTCTCAAAAGTGCTTCATAAAACCATTTTACTCCGTGGCATTTCTACAGTTCCGCCTCAGCAGCCGAATATAGGTATATCAGTTGGTTATCTCCTGCTCCCACTGACAGCACTTGTCCGGGAGGTGTTGTTTCCAGACACAACTTCTCAGTTTTTTTCCAAGAGGGGCTGCAGAACACCTGCCGCCATAAAAAATCACAGACCCATAAGCCACCAAGTAGACTATGATCACTGCCCATTTAGAACGATTCGGGAAAGAAGAGCCTATCGTTTCCCGGCCAGGCAAAGACCTGTGTCCTCAGATACAGGAAACTGGCTCTGAAGTTCACTATAACGTACAGGACAAGCATGCAGGCGCACACAGGTAATACGTTACAGGAGTAACGTACAGGATGTGGACAAAAATAAGGAAACTTCACGAGAAATGCATGCTTGAATACAAATTCAGATGCTACCCAAGACTCCAGGTTCCGTGGCTGTATTTGATCATGAATGGCACCTGTGCAATGTCCTCAATGAGTTGAAAGTGTCAGTTGCTGCCAGAAAAGTGTTCTGTGGAGTTGTGACTGCATTAAGTCGGGGAAAATGAATTCGAGTGGGGGAAGATTTTTGTTGCTTGTATGCTCAGTGCTTCTGTAACCAAAGGGGTCGAAGATTTTGGTGTCTCAAAAACACAGTATCGAAGGTTTACAACGTATACACAGAAAGCGGAGAAACATCACCCGCTGAGTCAAACTGCGGATGGGAGTGTGTGTTGAGTGATAGTGACAGACACTCATTGGAGAAGATTTTGACGGAGAAGGACAGGACAGCTGCAAAAGTCACTGCAGTACTGAATGCCGCTCTCACGAAGGGAGCTCCATAAGCTGGAATTTGCAGGACGAGTTGGAATTCCTAAAGCACTCATCAATTATGCTAATTCCCGTAACAGAAAAAACATGGTGCCGAAACCATGGACTACGGAACAATGAAATAGTGTCATTTGGTGAGTTGTATTGTTGCACACTGTTTTCAACTTTTGGCAGAATTTACACTGACAAGCCAAAGAGCCTGGTACACCTGCCTGATATCGTGTAAGGCCCCCACAAGGAAGCAGAAGAGCCGCAACACGACGTGGCATGGACTCGACTAATGTGTTAAGTAGTGCTGGAGGGAATTGACACCATTAATCCTGCAGGGCTGTCCATAAATCTGCAAGAGTACGAGGGCGTGGAGATCTCTTCTGAACAGCATGTTGCAAGGCATCCCAGGTATGTTCAATAATGTTCATATCTGAGGAGTTTGGTGGCTAGCAGAAGTGTTTAAACTCAGAAGAGTGTTCCTGGAGCCACACTGTAGCAATTCTGGACGTGTGAGGTGTCGCATTGTCCTGCTGGAATTGCCCAAGTACGTCGGAATGCACGATGGACATGAATGGATGCAGGTGATCAGACAGGATGCTTACGTGTCCCCTGTCAAAGTCGTATCTAGACGTATCAGGGATCCCATGCCTCTTCAGCTGCAGACGCCCCACACCATTGCAGAGCCTCTAAGAGCTTGAGCAGTCCCCTGCTGACATGCAGGGCCCATGAATTCATGGGGTTGTCTCCATACCTGTACACGTCCATCCGCTTGATACAATTTCAATCGATACTCGTCCAACCAGGCTCCAGCCATCAACAGTCGAATGTCAGTGTTGATGGGCCTAGGCGAAGCGTAAGGCTTTGTGTTGTGCAGTCATCAAGGCTACACGAATGCGCCTTCCGTTACGAAAGCTCAAATCGATGATGTATCGTTGAATAGTTCACGCTCTGACACTTGTTGATAGACCAACATTGAAATCTCCAGCAATTTGCGGAAGGGATGCACTTCTGTCACGTTGAACGATTCTCTTCAGTCGTCGTTGGTTACGTTCTTGCAGGATCTTTTTCCAGCCACAGCAATGTCGGAGATTTGATGTTTTACCGTATTACTGATACTTATGGTCACTAGTGAAATTGTCGTATGGGAAAATACCCACTTCATCGCTACCTCGGAGATGCTGTGCCCCGTAGCTCGTGTGTCGACTATAACACCACGTTCAAACTCACTTACATCTTGATAATCTGCCATTGTAGCAGCAGTAACCGGTCTAACAAGTGCGCCAGATACTTGATGTCCTATATAGGCGCTGCCGATCGCCTCGCCATATTCTGTCTGTGTACATATCTTCGTATTTGAATATGTATGCCTGTACCAGTTTCTTTGGCGCTTCAGTGTATATCCCAAGAGTGAAATATGGTGGGGGTTCGTTGTTGATTGGGATAGCCATATCGTAGTATTCCATGGGCCCCATTGTTACTCTGAAAGGTCATACTACTGCTGAGGATTATGTGGCCATTTTCGCTGATCAGGTCCATCCCGTGGTACAATAGTAGTTCCCCAGTGATGACACTGAGCTCCAAGACGACAAGGCGCCCTGTTTACACAGGTATCTTCGTCCAGGACGGGTATTGCGAGCACGAGTACTAATTCTCGCGTTTCCCTTTGCCATCACAATCACCAGACCACTATATTATTTAGCCTTCGTGGTCTACTCTGGAGAGAAGTGTGGTCGATCGGTATCCACCTCTATCATCGTGCCATCATTTGCAGGAAGAATGGTATAAGATTTCCTTGAAAACCTACAGGACGATTATTTACCCATTACGAGACGACTGGAAGGTGTTTTCAATGCCAAAGGTTTGCCTACACTGATTTAGGCATGGTAGTGTGTTTTGTTTTTGGTATTTGCATATTATTGCCAGTCTCCTTTATTTTTATTGTATGTGAGCTGTTGGACAAGTTAGAAGCAGGTGTATTACAATGTTGTCAACATTACTTCGCTGTACAGTCTGTGAAAAGTTTTCCAACTGGGTACGAGGCAGGTTAAAGTTACCACCTACTACTATCGCATCCTGGGGGCATGTTCATGCTATGTTAGTATAACACTAGAAGTGATACTCTGAATTTAGCGGTCGGTAGACGCATTTGGTTAATAATCTAAGTTTACCTGCCATGTTTACGCTTGTTCGTAGAAGTTCGCAGTCGGATTCATTTTCATCCTTGCTAGGCATAGTAATTCTATTGACTGCTATAAACATTCCATCTACAGAGGAGTATAACCTACACTCCTGGAAATGGAAAAAAGAACACATTGACACCGGTGTGTCAGACCCACCATACTTGCTCCGGACACTGCGAGAGGGCTGTACAAGCAATGATCACACGCACGGCACAGCGGACACACCAGGAACCGCGGTGTTGGCCGTCGAATGGCGCTAGCTGCGCAGCATTTGTGCACCGCCGCCGTCAGTGTCAGCCAGTTTGCCATGGCATACGGAGCTCCATCGCAGTCTTTAACACTGGTAGCATGCCGCGACAGCGTGGACGTGAACCGTATGTGCAGTTGACGGACTTTGAGCGAGGGTGTATAGTGGGCATGCGGGAGGCCGGGTGGACGTACCGCCGAATTGCTCAACACGTGGGGCGTGAGGACTCCACAGTACATCGATGTTGTCGCCAGTGGTCGGCGGAAGGTGCACGTGCCCGTCGACCTGGGACCGGACCGCAGCGACGCACGGATGCACGCCAAGACCGTAGGATCCTACGCAGTGCCGTAGGGGACCGCACCGCCACTTCCCAGCAAATTAGGGACACTGTTGCTCCTGGGGTATCGGCGAGGACCATTCGCAACCGTCTCCATGAAGCTGGGCTACGGTCCCGCACACCGTTAGGCCGTCTTCCGCTCACGCCCCAACATCGTGCAGCCCGCCTCCAGTGGTGTCGCGACAGGCGTGAATGGAGGGACGAATGGAGACGTGTCGTCTTCAGCGATGAGAGTCGCTTCTGCCTTGGTGCCAATGATGGTCGTATGCGTGTTTGGCGCCGTGCAGGTGAGCGCTACAATCAGGACTGCATACGACCGAGGCACACAGGGCCAACACCCGGCATCATGGTGTGGGGAGCGATCTCCTACACTGGCCGTACACCTCTGGTGATCGTCGAGGGGATACTGAATAGTGCACGGTACATCCAAACCGTCATCGAACCCATCGTTCTACCATTCCTAGACCGGCAAGGGAACTTGCTGTTCCAACAGGACAATGCACGTCCGCATGTACCCCGTGCCACCCAACGTGCTCTAGAAGGTGTAAGTCAACTACCCTGGCCAGCAAGATCTCCGGATCTGTCCCCCATTGAGCATGTTTGGGACTGGATGAAGCGTCGTCTCACGCGGTCTGCACGTCCAGCACGAACGCTGGTCCAACTGAGGCGCCAGGTGGAAATGGCATGGCAAGCCGTTCCACAGGACTACATCCAGCATCTCTATGATCGTCTCCATGGGAGAATAGCAGCCTGCATTGCTGCGAAAGGTGGATATACACTGTACTAGTGCCGACATTGTGCATGCTCTGTTGCCTGTGTCTATGTGCCTGTGGTTCTGTCAGTGTGATCATGTGATGTATCTGACCCCAGGAATGTGTCGATAAAGTTTCCCCTTCCTGGGACAATGAATTCACGGTGTTCTTATTTCAATTTCCAGGAGTTTATATTTCCAATATTAGTTCCACATGTTGTAAATTTCCCTAATCTCTAGTCTGGGTGTCAACCAACTCTCTGCTCTACTTTGCTGGGATGGCTCATTTCTTGATGAGACTATGTTTTGTAGCTTTTGCGCCGAATACTGCAGCAGTTGACAAATAATTATGTTTTCTACAGTGGGTATCGGAGTTGCACCTAACTAAAAATACTTTCGTTCCACAAGTACTTACCTTCCCTAGTGTCAATTTTCCGTATATTTACACACACCTATCCATGGTGGCCTGACATGTATCCATACAGTAGCGCAGGTCAATAATTCTACAGCCGAGCTTGTTACGGAACCGATGAAGCGTCTCGTTTACCGTGGATCCTCCACTCGGGTCCATATCAGGCGGCCCTGATCAGTTCTAAAGCGATGCTGCAAATCTAAAACTTTTCTGAGATCCCAATAGTGAGGCTATGTCATCACCACTTCGGCCAGACTCCAGAATGATCCGAGAATGGTCTCAGATTTCAGACGTTACACGCTGGTGACGACGACCTGAGCATTGATCTGCAGCAGACTGCAACATGTGCTCTCAGTTGTTAGGGAGGTAACTCTTCACTTGTCCGACGATTCCTCGCGAAATAAACAGCGACTGCTCGCTTCAATCGTTCACTTTTCATTACGCTGTTTCCCTAAACGGGGCATAACATTAGAACGGAGTATAACTAACAGCACCTTCTTTTCACGTTGTAGCTCCCCGGACCTTGCTAGAGAAGAGGCCACAATTGGAGCGTGGGATCCAAGACAAGTGATTCTCTATATCAAAGAAAAATAATACTTCAAACCAACCTGTTAGAAGCATGGGTCAAGCATTTTAATCTTTTTAATCATGTAGTCTTCTCCGCGAGACAACTCCCAAATATTGAAACGACCCGTGACCTACCATCGGGAGACCACTTGATGCTATATTGGGTTTTTCTGCGGGACACCACGGCAGTAGAAGTACCGGGTAAGTTCTGTGTCACCCTCACAAGAGGAAATTTCACGGTCACTCCACTCTGTTAGTACGAGTACATCTCTCTTTCCTCGCTTACGGTTTATACAACTCTATAGGTTTCATTATTTTTGTCACTGTCGGCATTAATCATTCTGCCACTAATAAATGAATAATTTATTAAATTTTCTACAGACGGGAAAGCTTTAATACAGAGATATTTTCACTTCTCTATTATTAAGTTAAATGGGTACAGTCGCTATAATTTCACGCCGGCCTGATTAATTTGATTTTCTTGTGGTTTGCCTAAATCATTTCAAGCATATGCTGGAACAATTCCTGAAGAAGTTTCAGCGGCCAAAGTCAGCACTCATACTGGCTATAACTAACCAACCTTTCGTATAAAATACCACATACTACACGTGTCACACTCATTAAAGGAAACATCTGTATTCGTGTGAAGTTAGTGTTGGATGTTTATATTTTGCTATATTTGTGCACTCAAATTTGTATTATATTATTGTTACGGGAATCTGTTGTAAAAATATATTTTGTAACCGATGTTTCGGGCAGGTGAGAGACGCGGTGACACGGAAGCTGCTGAATGTGACGTACGTGAAAGTGGAGGAAGAAACGCAGCAAGTTGTGGCGGGGCTGAACTCGAGCCTGGAGAAGGGCCACCAGTACGTGCTGACCATCTCCTACACGGGACACCTCAGGAACGACAACCGCGGCATCGCCAAGACGTTCTTCAGGGACGAGACCACGGGCGACATTAGGTACGGAGTAAACTTACTTGACTGCAGTTTGTAAGTACTCAGAAGAAATGCCTCATGGAGCCATAGAATAATTTGATTCAGGATTGAAATGTAATACTGTAAATTTGTGTCACAACGTGTTTTGACGTCGTTTTCTGACTATTTAACTGCCACTTTCAAGATAGGTCAGTAGTGGTAAACATGACGCCTTCAAACAGTCATACAGACTTAACCAGTAGGTACGATTAACGTTCGGAGAGGTTACAGAAATTGTCATTTGAAACAAAAAATAAAAATAACATATGGTTCAAATGGCTCTGAGCACTATGGGACTTAACAGCTGCGGTCATCAGTCCCCTAGAACTTAGAACTACTTAAACCTAACTAACCTAAGGACATCACACACATCCATGCCCGAGGCAGGATTCGGACCTGCGACCGTAGCAGTCGCGCGGTTCCAGACTGCGCGCCTAGAACCGCGAGACCACCGCGGCCGGCAGATAACATATGGACATACGTATCTTCCACTTGTAACAAGTTTCATTTACATTGTTTTCTTCTCCATTGGTGAGCGGTTTTTGCCTTGATTATCTGTTCTCTTTGCACCGCATATGTGTGCACTTAATGTTTTTGGTGCCATGAAACGATGCCGCAGAATTCACAGTTGACTGTTTGACTTCAGCTGCATGATTGCGAATCCATCTTACTGAAACGTCAGGTAAGTGTTTCATTATATAGGTAGTCGCAAAATGTGGCTTACTTTCCCATTTGTGCGTACTACTCAGACCTGGTGCTGGTGTTGCTATCACCACCACCACAACCACCACCGCCGCCACTATCACTGCCACTGCGACTACTAGTAGTGCTTTTATTGCTGCTTGTGTTGTAAAATAATACTGTTATCAATTCCCGACACATACAATTCCTGAGTCTTGCATGTCCCAAAAATTTTGATTTGAACGAGAAGATGGATAAAATGTTTAGGAAGAATAACACCTTATATCATCGTTCAGAATACACTTTCAACTGCCGACCGGTGTGGCAGAGCGGCTCTAGGCGCTTCAGTCTGGAACCGCGCGATCGCTACAGTCGCAGGTGATGTCCTTAGGTTAGCTAGGTTTAAGTAGTTCTAAGTTCTAAGGAACTGATGATGTCAAATGTTAAGTCCCATGGTGCTCAGAGCCATTTGAACAGTTTCAGCTGTGACGTGAAGCTGTTCAGCGCGTCTAGATGTTCTTGTAAGTATACAGGATGTTACAAAAAGGTACAGCCAAACTTTCAGGAAACATTCCTCACACACAAAGAAAGAAAATGTGTTATGTGGTCATGTGTCCGGAAACGCTTACTTCCCATGTTAGAGCTCATTTTATTACTTCTCTTCAAATCACATTAATCATGGAATGGAAACACACAGCAACAGAACGTACCAGCGTGACTTCAAACACTTTGTTACAGGAAATGTTCAAAATGTCCTCCGTTAGCGAGGATACATGCATTCACCCTCCGTCGCATGGAATCCCTGATGCGCTGATGCAGCCCTGGAGACTGGCATATTGTATCACAGCGATCCACAACACGAGCACGAAGAGTCTCTACATTTGGTACCGGGGTTGCGTAGACAAGAGCTTTCAAATGGCCCCATAAATGAAAGTCAAGAGGTTTGAGGTCAGGACAGCGTGAAGGCCATGGAATTAGTCCGCCTCTACCAATCCATCGGTCACCGAATCTGTTGTTGAGAAGCGTACGAACACTTGGCTGAAATGTGCAGGAGCTCCATCGTACATGAACCACATGTTGTATCGTACTTGTAAAGGCACATGTTCTAGCAGCACAGGTAGAGTATCCCGTATGAAATCATGATAACGTGTTCCATTGAGCGTAGGTGGAAGAACATGGGGCCCAATGAAGACATCACCAACAATGCCTGACCAAACGTTCACAGAAAATCTGTGTTGATGACGTGATTGCACAATTGCGTGCAGATTCTCGTCAGCCCACACGTGTTGATTGTGAAAATTTACAATTTAATCACGTTGGAATGAAGCCTCATCCGTAAAGAGAACATTTGCACTGAAATGAGGATTGACACATTGTTGGATAGACTATTCGCAGAAGTGTACCAGTGTATGCCAATCAGCTGCTGATAGTGCCTGCACACGCTGTACATGGTACGGAAAGAAACTGGTTCTCCCATAGCACCCTCCATACAGTGACGTGGTCAACGTTACCTTGTACAGCAGCAACTTCTCTGACGCTGACATTAGGGTTATCGTCAACTGCACGAAGAATTGCTTCGTCCATTGCAGGTGTCCTCGTCGTTCTAGGTCTTCCCCAGTCGCGAGTCATAGGCTGGAATGTTCCGTGCTCCCTAAGACGCCGATCAGTTGCTTCGAACGTCTTTCTCTTGGGACACCTTCGTTCTGGAAATCTGTCTCGATACAAATGTACTGCGCCACGGCTATTACCCCGTGCTAATCGATGCATCAAATGTGCATCTGCCAACTCCGCATTTGTAAACATTGCACTGACTGCAAAACCACGTTCGTGATTAACACTAACCTGTTGATGCTACGTACTGATGTGCTTGATGCTAATACTGTAGAGCAATGAGTTGCATGTCAACACAAGCACCTAAGTCAACATTACCTTCCTACAATTGGGCCAACTGGCGGTGAATCGCGAAATTACAGTACATACTGACGAAACTAAAATGAGCTCTAACATGGAAATTAAGCGTTTCCGGACACATGTCCACATAACATAGTTTCTTTATTTGTGTGTGATGAATGTTTCCTGAAAGTTTGGCCGTACCTTTTTGTAACACCCTGTATATGGTGAACATTGTACTCACACTTCGTACTCATTTCACCTGCAGTGTGTGTAATATCTTCCCATTAGCGACTTAAGTCTGTCGCTCGTTAAATTCTCAGTGGCAGCGCACTACCATTGACGCTTGTTGAATGACAAGACATCGTTCCGTTGAACACAGTATTTCCGTGCTTTTCCTAACCACTGGATTGGTCATGACAGTACCACAATCTGGCCACAGATATGTACAGGACATATCAGCACATGAACAAAGCAACAAAATGAAAACGTTTCATAATGTTTAGTGTACCTTCTGATTGTGAAAGTGACTGTACTGTTATTGGGAATCGCTTTATTTCCTTTAAGTTTCACCTACAAATGCTACATGTGCATTTATTTTTATCGTTCATGTACTTTAATTTTCTCAAAGTAGAGATTAGCACTAAATTGGAAATCGAGGTAAAGAACTTTAATAAAATACTTTCATGCTACATGGACGTTGATAATAGCTCCAGACGCTTGGTGTGAAGTAAGACTTCAAAATAGAGGGTGACAACTGTTCTACATTTTAATCCTCTGCTCAGCTATTTCGAACAGACTCTTCATGAAACGTATTCCAGGTTGCGAATATGGACAACCATCAGCTGCATAATGAAATGACGACAGTGAAAATTCGTTCTGGACCGGGACTCGAACCTGGATTTCCCGCTTTTCGTGAGTGGTCACCTTACCATTTGCCTATCCGAGCAAAATTCACGGCCAAACAAAAACTTCCATACGTCGTCAACCAAGTGTCTACAACCAGTACTCGTACATCCATTATATATATTCCCGTACAGGGGAGACATTTTACTAGAACCTCACTCACCCGGTGCCGGCGGATACGTACGATATTGCAATGCCTGTGTTATTCCGAATAACGATACACTGCAGTGACAACAGCCGTTATGAAATACAGTGTGACACAGAAAATCGGGAACATTTCCACAATCCAATCAAACTAGAAGTGATGAAGGAAAGAAATTGCATTCATAGTAATTGAAACCTTACGACTTTGCTATTTACGGAATATTGATGGCATTTATAATTTCTTTTTTAAATTACCTCCTTTGGACGGCGTCCTCCTGTACGAATACATTCGTGAAATCTGCAGTTGAGATTCCTCTTTGGCCGCTGCTACATCTCAGTTGAGATATTGTGAATTGCATCCGGAATTCTGTGTTTTAACTCATCCATGGTTTTTGGTCGAGTCGTGTAGACTTAGCTCTATAGGTAGCCCCACAAGAAAAAAATCACAAACGGATAAATATGGTCATCTAGGGGACCAGGGAATTTCAAAAGCGCGGCTTCTTGAACGTTTGGAAAGTTGTTCAGTGCAGGTGTAACGAAAGTTCGTATCATCTCCACGTAACGATCGGCACTGACATTTATTGTGTTTCCCTGTTCATTTGCGATAAAATACGGACCGATAATCCCATGTGATGAAACACGACACCACAATGTCACTTTACTAGCGTGTAAAGGGCGCTCATGAACATCATTAGGATTTGTGTGTGCCCAGTACGGTAATTCTGTCTATTCACATAACCTGTGAGATGAAAATGGGCCTCATCTGACATCCACAACTTACTTAGAAATTCATCGTCATTATTTATATTTGTTATTATTTGTTGACAGAATCCTAATCGTAACTGGTAATCTTTGTCATTCAATTGTTGTACCATCTGTAGTATGTACGGATGAAATTTTAAATCAAGATGAAGAATTCTGCGAACACTCTCCCCGGGAGATTCCAACTACTGCTGCTTGCTTATGAATTGATCGCCGTGGGCTCCTTAAGACAGACTCACGTACAACATCAGTGTTCCCTGGAGAACGTACACTTCTCGGTCGTCCTGCTGGTTTCTTCTTGAGGCCAAATCCAGCCTCTACAAAGTTATTGGTTCAAATGGCTCTGAGCACTATGGGACTTAACATCTGAGGTCATCAGTCCCCCAGAACTTAGAACTACTTAAACCTAACTAACCTAAGGACATCACACACATCCATGCCCGTGGCAGGATTCGAACCTGCGACCGAACAGTCACGTGGTTCCGGACTAAAATGCCTAGAACCGTTGGGCCACCGCGGCCGGCTTCGAAGTTATTAATCCGACATTTTGTCTAGTGTTTCGACGGAACGGTATCATGACGTCCTCAATCATAAAAACGTCGAAACTCCCTCTGCGCCGCTACCAAACTATCATTGTTTTTATAAAAGATTTTTATGGCTGACGCTCGCAGTTTTACATCCCACTGATCGATGATTACTGAAATGCCGGACTGTTTACTCGCTGTCATGAATCCGCAGAGCTGCCACCTGCCCATGGCTGCCACTACTCATTTCAAACATTCCCGTTATTAGTGTCACCCTGTACATGATAGGTATCGTAATTCGGAATAACCCAGGCACTGGAATATCGTGTTTATCTGCCGACACCAGGGAAACGACTTTCAAGTAAAATGTCCCCCTATACGGTAATATACATAATTGATGTACGAGTACGGCTTGTAGACACGTGGTTGACGACATATGGAAGTTTGGGTCCGGCCGTCAGTCGTGCTTGGATAACCAAGTAGTAGGGCGACCGCTCGCGATAAGCGGAAAATCCGGGTTCGAGTCCCGGTCCAGAACGAATTTTCATTGTCGTCACTCTATCATACAGTTGATGGTTGTCGATACTCGTAACTGCAAATATATTTCATAACGGCTGTAGTCGCCACGGTGCCTGTTCCTCCGAACATGAATGCATGTCCGAAGGAACATTGCATCGTAATTCGGAATAACACAGGCACTGCAATATCGTAGTTATTGTTCATGTGAATTTAACTAGGTTAATCACTAAATGGGAAGTAATCGTACCTGACTGTTTTGAAGACAATATTAATACGGCTAATCGACCTGTTGCGCAACATCTATTTAGATCGAAATCGTTTGGAACCCAGCCACTTTTTATACAAGAATAATACTCATTTCTCAATGTTCATGTTAGCTACAACGAGCTTATTGAAGTCTACTGTCGCACTTATTTTCGAAATAATCACTGGATCCATCTAGTACAAAACATCCTAAGATATGTTAAAAATAAATGAAAGACATTCTAAGTTTGGTCGCCCTCGCTGACACATACGCATGATACAGAAAACAATGTTTTCGACGTTAGTCGTAGTTTGAGAGCAACTAGTCAGGTACAACTACTGCAAAAGTGTGAAATCTTATGGGACTTAACTGCCAAGGTCATCAGTCCCTAACCTAAATTATCCTAAGGACAAACACACTCACCCATGTCCGAGGGAGGACTCGAACCTGCGCCGGGACCACAAATACTGCAGAGCACCCGTAAGTCACTAAGGTACACAAATGTAATGGCAATATTTATAAACGAGCATAGATGCTAATTCTAAGAAATTTGAGGATGTCACTCTCTTTTTATGTGGTACTAAAAATTATACACATTTTATTTAAAACAAAACACTTACAAAAAATGTTAAGGACAGTATACAAAGTTAAAATCAGAATAGAGGAAAATCTTAAAGTTCACACCTGGAACATAGTGCACAAATAAGCCCTGATCTTGAGAGCGGTTCTTTGCAGTTACTCCGCCAGAGAGCGTCGTTTCCTGTGGCTCACGAACACGTAAATGGGGGTCATTGTCACCTGGCGTGACCCACAGGCCGCTGTAAATACCGTAGCGGCATAACCGATGTCTTCATGTAAGCGTCGATGAATGTCGATAAAATGTTTTAATAAATTAAAGCAAGGCTATGGTATGCATCTCAAACGCATTTTCCTTACATACAGTGTGAAGCGAAATTCGCGCGCTCGGGCTTGGCATCGCGACTCCTCACATGTCAGCGATAAAAAAATGTCTGTCACAAAGCTTCATCTGGCGAGTACATCCGTCAGAAAAAGGACGTTAAAGAGTGGCACTCTGCCAACACTGTAACCACATGTACGTTAATTACCTCTGTCAGCACACATTAATTGTGCTGCACAGTTGGGGCAGTGGATAGAGTTTTGGGTTACCATGCAGGAGGTCGATGGTCCGAGCCTGGGTTGAGGCATATTTTTTTATTTTTTTATTTGGTAAATGTAGTTCAGGTAGCACAATATCTGGCACCTTAGTCGTCAACAGCGATTGTAGCATGTTCTCTAGTTGCATGTGTCGCAAAGCACAGTCGTTAATGTGCTTCACGATCATGGGCTGCACCCCTATAATTATGCTTTCACACAACCAGCATTCTGCAGATCGCTATCAGCGGATGCAATTCTGTGAATGGTTCCAAATTAATGAACACCATAATATGGTCAGATGAAGCAGCATTCACTCGTGAGGGTATCTTCAATATGCACAACGCCCACCATTGGTGTGAGGTTAACCCGCACGTCACCCACGACCATGGATATCAAGTTCGACATTCGGCGACAGGTGTTTGGGCCCCACATGTTTCCTGATCAGTTGACTGCACGAAGGTCTCATGTATTTCTCTCAAAGTATCTGCCTGATACGCTGGAAGAAGTTCCACTACATGCTTGGCAGAGGATATGGTTCCAACCTGATAGTGCACCTCCACACTCTGCAATTAATGTGCGACGGTATTTGGACAGAACATTTCCAGGTAAATGGCTCAGACGTGGAGGTCTAGTTGTATGGCCACCACTTTCACCTGACCTAAATGCCCAATATTTATTCCTGTGGGGACACCTGAAGGAGCATATGTGCTCTACTCCGCCGACGAAAGTAGAAGAGTTGGTAGCGCGTGTTCATGCTACTCTTGCTACTGTGGACGCAGCTTTGCTGCGAAGGGTCCAAAGCTGTGTGATCGAGCGGGTTGCGCAATGTTTGGACGTGCAGAGAGGTCGCTTCATCTGTTGTTCTGAGGACAACTGTTCTGTTGTGAAAGTTATGCTGTCATTAATATGGACATTATTATTGTCACTGGTTGCTAATGTGCAACAACTGAGCGCTCACATTATAAGTAGTATAAATAACAAGTAGATGTTGTATTACTATACTGTGCTATCATCTTTAGCATTTCGAAACTAATATTGTTTTCGTAGTTATTCTGTCCTATGACAGGTCATATGTTTCAACTGTCTATTCCTTATTTGTCTAACCACGTATTTGTTGTGATCAGCGTTACAAAACGTTATAAATTTAGGATACATGTGACCTAAGAAACGGAGTACATTACAGTATGAAATTAGCAAATAAGAAAAATGCGCCTCAACGCAGAATCGAATCCTCAACCTTCTGCATGCTAACCCAGAACTATATCCACTGCACCAACTGCACAGGGCAACTAATACGTGCTGACGGGGTAGTTACCATAGACATGGTTTTGGTTTTGCTGATTGTCACTCTTTCACGTCTTTTTTTTTTTGCCGGATGTACTCGCCGGACGAAATTTTGTGAAAGACATTTTTTTATTGCTGACATGTCATGAGTCTTGTTGCGAAGCCCGAGTGCTCGAATTTCTCTTCACCCTCTATAAAAAAAACTCCTCCCGAACACGCCATGAAGGCCCAACGGTACCGACCGCCGCCGTGTCATCCTCAGCCCATAGGCGTCACTGGATGCGGATATGGAGGAGCATGTGGTCAGCACACCGCTCTCCACGCCTTATGTCAGTTTCCGAGACCGGAGCCGCTACTTCTCAATCAAGTAGCTCCTCAATTTGCCTCACAAGGGCTGAGTGCACCCCGCTTGCCAACGGCGCTCGGCAGACCGGATGGTCACCCATCCAAGTGGTAGCCCATCCCGACAGCTCTTAACTTCGGTGAACTGACGGGAACCGGTGTTACCACTGTGGTAAGGCCGTTGGCTTCACCCTATATAGTATACAGTTAATACCTTCCAAGAGAAACTTGTTGGTAGTGGTTTGGACAATAATCGAAACTGATGGTGAATTACAGAACACACACCAGAAGATACTGTCATCAAGAAAACATATATTATCAATGTATTTTGTGAGTTACCCAGTATACTTCCGTAAACTGGACCTCATAATGTCTTTGTCAGTCTGCTCCTATTATCAAAAAATGGCTCTGAGCACTATGGGACTTAACATTTGAGGTCATCAGTCCGCTAGAACTTAGAACTACCGATACCTAACTAATCTAAGGACATCACACACATCGATATACGAGGCAGCATTCGAACCTGCGACCATAATGGTCGCGCGGTTGCAGACTGAAGCGCCTAGAACCGCTCGGCCACCTCGGCCGGCGCTCCTATTATCGTTAGAATATGTGAAGTCTGAAACGCTTCCATATGGTCTTCAGCATCACACCCTGTTAGTTCCATAGTTACGAGGACTTACATTTTTATTGATTTTACGATCTGTATTAGGTGTGATTGTGGTAATTACACTGAGGAGCCAAGACATCATGATCACTGGCCACTGAGGCAATGAATGCTGGCTGGTGGTGGTATGGGCATGTGACACGCAAATGATGGTACATAAGCCGAGCAGACACGAATGGCTCGTCACAAACTGGGAAATCTATTGACATAAGCGACTCTGAGAAAGTGCAGACTATTATGACCCGGCGCCTCGGAACGAGCATCACAGAAACGGCGAAGCTGTATACCGTGACGTCTTTGTGTTGCATTGTAAGGTGCTACGTATGCCGTTTTCATATGTATACGTGTATGTCGTCGTTGTCGTCTATTATTTCCCACGTCGATATCAGAGCATGACAAGTGTTTATGTTTGTGTTTACTATTTGTTGTTGACAAGAGACAACTACACGGCCACGCTATCACCTGATTCCAGGATAGTGAGGTTTGATGCAGCGTTAGTTACGTGTGATTTTATTCTTCACTTAATCTTTGAGACTCTAGGAACCAGGTACTCTTAATCAGGCCCAAAACTCCACTTGTAACGAGAGCACTTACGACCAGTCTGTCACAATAGTGGCCGGTCTCCGCGGTCTAGCGGTTCTAGGCGCTCAGTCTGGAACCGCGCGAATGCTACGGTCGCAGGTTCGAATCCTGCCTCGGGCATGGATGTGTGTGATGTCGTTAGGTTAGTTAGGTTTAAGTAGTTCTAAGTTCTAGGGGACTTATGACCACAGATGTTGAGTCCCATAGTGCTCAGAGCTATTTTTTTTTTTGTCACAATATTAGTAATACGTAAGGCTCTACACCACTATAAGAAAATATCACTGTTCATGAAATAACAAAAGATACGAATAAACTTATTAATATCTTTCCTTTTATTCGATCAAATGATTTCAATGGTTTATTTCGCCCCCACAAATCATTCACAGCTCGATATAGAGTGTAAACGTGTGCATGAAAAATAGTACACTGTTTCTGTTGATAACCACGTATGAGCTTCTGGGTTGCTATGCTTCCTCGATCAATTTTGAAATTGATCTTTCTATCGAAACTTACGTCCTCCACAATGGCCCATCAACAGTGGGATAACCATCAAATATTCTCCCTTTTCGCGATAGTTAAAAATTCACGTAAATTGTATTTTCGTGAGTTTAAAGCAAACCATCGGCGGCGCGAAAGCAGTCTTGGTACCGCGTCACACTCACGATGCTTACTACCCTGTCACGAAATTGACATGCATACATCTACAATCGATTCCAAGGTCCTAATTCGCCCCACGTGATTGTGTGTAATTGAACTTCGTCAAATCAATTATTCCTCGAATCGTAATCACTAATCCCGACACTGACCGTTCATAAACGCACAATTAACATTTTTTGCAAGATAAAAGAATGACGTCACATCATCTACATAGCTATTAAAATATTATTCCAAATGACCACAAACATTTATCGTAATTATATTTTAACGGTAATCAGGAAAAATATGATTTATTATCGGAAAATAAAACATAACAGGTCGCAAATCGCACAAACTAAATGACAGTTATGCATAGCATCGGGACTTAATCACGCAAAACTATATAAAGAAATGCCCGAAATCTCAATTTCTCCATATCAACTGACAGGTACAAATAAAATATTAAGCTTCTCTCGTATCTGTGGAAAGTGGTTAAAAGAATGGTGAAACCATGACTGGACCTCAAGGTGTTGGACGTCCACGCCTCGTCGCAGTACGTGGAGATCAGAGGCTTGCCTGCTCTGTAAAGCATCATAGGCGACGATCTGTGACAGATATGACGACAGAGTACAAAGCTGGTGCAGACAAAAATGTTTATGTGCTTATCGTACAGCGCACATTGCTGAACATGGGGGTCCGCAGCACATGAGCCCTGCGTATTCCCATGTAGATCTAATCACCAATTACGATTGCAGAGGGCACAGGGCCACGGAGTTTGGATTGTGGATCGATGGAAATCGGGTCGATCTGAATCATGTTCCTTGTTATACCAGGTTGATGTTAATGTCCAGGTATGCCATCATCCAGACGAACTGCAGCTTGAAACAAGTACCGTGCTACGGACACAGGCCGGTGAGCTCAGTATTATGCTATGAGGGAAATTCACCTGATTTCCATGGTCCTTGTGACAGTAATCGATCGCACAATGACGGTTGTGGACAACGTGAGCACTGTTAAGGACCATCCTTTCATGATTTGTGTGTTCCCCGACGGCGGTGGCATCTTCCAGCAGGATAACTACAGTGATTTGAGGAGCAGGATAGTGAACTGATGTCTATGTCTCGGCTATCGAAATCGCATGATGTGATCGCGATGGAACACGTCTGGGACGCTATCGGGCGCCAGCTCCGCGCCCAAAAACCACCGCCCTATAATGTACGGGAATAGCGTGGCATGTGCATGACGTTCTGTCACACACGTCTGGCAGCCTACACATCAGTGTTAAGCACAATAGGTACTGTATTAGATTCTAAAGATGGGCATACAAGCTATTAAACACGTGTGTAACTCATGGAATATGATAGTGAAACAACTAAAGTTTCTAACTCTGAGATTAATTAATTGAAGGCGTCTGTGATTACAAAACGGATGAAATTTATTTGGTCAGCTAATTAAATAAATATTTCTTCTCTTATCGATCAAATTATGGCGGTGGTTTTGTTACGTCCAGAATTCTGACTGGGTGTATTTGGGTCAATTGCAACCACTCTTCCATGCTTTAATAATCTAGAAAAGAGTCGTGTGTTAGTGGTTAATGCATGAATGCTAAGACTTCATTTCTTCCTGGTAGCCAAACAAGCCGTACACCTAACGCAATCTCATGTCGCTATCAGTTCTGTAGGACAGAAACGCAGAAATACAGGAATGTTTCAGTGGAGATTGAACCTAATTACAGTATAAATAAAAAATTTGAGGAGAAACGATAAAATGTTTTGTGAAATTCTTTGTCTAAAATTAAGAAATAAAGTAGATTATAGAAACATTAGCGCACCTTCGAATTGTGCTCGAAATCATTTACATTAAATGATACTCATCAAATGTTTCTCAAATCTATTTTATTTCTTACTTTTAGACAAATAATTTCAAAAAACATTTCACCGCTACTCTTCAAAATTTTATTCATTTATACTGTAATTTCATTCACTCTTTATATGCCTGCATTTCTGTCCTACAGAATTGAAGGAGACCTGAGATTACCGCTTTGTCAGGTGTATGACTTGTCTGGCTTTCAGGAAGAAATAAAGTCTTAGCAGACATGCATTAGCCACCGTCACACGACTCTTTTCAAGACTGTTAAAGCGAGGAAGTGTGGTTGCGATTGACCTGTCGAAATTCTGCTCATTAAGAAATCGTCGCCGAAATTTGAACGATTACAGAAGTAATTATTTCATTAGTTAACCAAATAAACTTCGTCCATTTTATAATGACAAATTCCTTCCATTCATTAATCTCAGAATTAGAAAATTATTTTCAAGTTTTGTTCGGTAAACATGAAACAGAATATTTTTAAACGTCGATCGGTATTCTATTAATTACTATTAGTAAATAGATCAAGAGAAAGCAGAAAAGTTTGAATTTATGCTGTAATTTGATATTTATTTTATTTTCTCATCTTGAAAGAAAGCATTCTACAATTTCCACACCAATGTAACTACTTGTGCGCAAAATAGCTAAGCCTTGAACAAATCAACTTTTCGACACCTCATTTACATAGCTAACAGCAGCTGCTCCTGAAATATTTCAATATTCCCCTCAGATCACTAATTAAGCTTTTCTTAATTTCTATGATCAAGTTCGAACAATTAAGTCTTTCTTTACAAATTTAAATCTCGTGGTGGTCGATTTGTCAATTTCCTACTCTTCATTTTGCTACGAAAATCCGGATGAAAAATCATTGCGTGATTCCTAGGGTGTCTCGATTTCGCTTTGCTGAAATATTTAATCAAAGAAAGTAAGTAGCATTCTGTAGTTCAACAGTGAGTATGAGACTTCCTATCTTACTACTTTCTGTTAAGATCGTTTTCAATAGCCCTGATTTAAGGAGCACTGCTCTCCAACGGTATGAAACATATATCGTTGCTTGCCACGACTGTGTTGCTTGTGGTTCACAGGTGGGTGGTGTTCTCGAGCTTCGAGGCGACGCACGCACGCCGAGCGTTCCCCTGCTGGGACGAGCCGATGTACAAGGCCCACTTCACGGTGCGCATCGCTCGCCGGCACGGACACAAGGCTGTCTCCACCATGCCGCTCATGCCCGTTCGCGGAACCGTGCCTGTTATCAAGTAAGTAACTCCGAATCTTAAGGTAACGCCGCACTAAGTGGAGCTGCACTGCAACAGAGCGGTGCGGCACGAAAGCTACCAAATACTAAACAAATATATGGTGTCTGTTCTTTCGGACATGTCTCGATGGGCAGTGAATCCACTACCTTCATTAAGGATGCGCAATACCGTTCGACTTCCAGCGGGAATCTAAAATTAGCGAGTATGGAGGATATGGATGGGGACTGAGGATAAGTGGTGCTAGGTGAGAATGTGAGTTGGCTGTGGACAATGCAGGGATAGTTCTACGCATTTGCGATAAACACTGTGTCCGGATGGCGCACTGGTTAACACAACTGCATAGTAAGCAAGAGAACTCGGGTTCGATTCCCAGTCCGACACACATTTTTACTCGTCGCCGCTGATTTCGCATAAACTTCCGATGCAACTGACATCAACATTTCCTTTCCATTCCTTTCCTTTAACAAACCCCCTTCTGTCGCCTCTTCCTATCGTCCCATCTGCCTCATCTCCGTCTTTACTAAGGTATTCCAATCCATCCTCTCCCGTAGTATCCATCAGCACCTTAATCAACACCACCTCCTCCCCCTTAAACAGTCTGGTTTCCGACCCTACTTCTCCGCTGAAGACCAACTTCTTAACCTAGTTCACCTCCTCTCCCTCCAGCTTAACTCCCGTCGCTAGGCCATTTTTTTTCCCTCGACCTCCAAACTGCCTATGACCGTGTATGGCATCCCGATCTCTTCCTTAAACTCCAAACCTACGCCTTGCCTATGAATTTTGTCCGTGTAGTCGCTTCCTTCCTCTCATGCCGTCCTTCCTATGTCACCCTCCACAACACCAACTCCTGGATCTTTTATCCCACTGCTGGAACCCCCGAGGGCTCCGTCCTCTCCCCTCCCCTCTATCTCCTGTACATCCCTGATATGCCCAAGCTACCCCTACTTGCCCTCCTTCTCCAATATGCTGATGACACCGCCTTCCTGGCGCTCTATCCTACCTTTCAACGGTCCCAACGCACCCTGCAAACCCATCTTGATCAGTTCACCACTTGGTGTAACCAGTGGTACCTTCATCTCAACCCCCTCGAAAAACCAGCCAATCATCATAGACCGCACTACCCGCTCCTTCCGTCTACATGACTTTCACCTCATCCTTTGTGGTCGTCCCATCCAGCTCACCCCCACCCTGAGATACCTTGGCCTCAGCTTCGACCGTCACCACACCTGGACCCCTCACCTCCTGACCACCCAGCAGAAAGCCCATTCCCACCTCCTCCTCCTGAAACTCCTGTCTGGCTGGACATGGGGATTACATCCTTCCACCATCCTCCACACGTGCAAATCCCTCATCTGTCCTATCCTCTGTTATGCCAGTGTTGCCTGGATCTCCGTACCCACCCACTTTTACAAGGCCATATGTGCCTTCCTTCCCCCACACGCCTCCTGTACGACCTCATCCTCTTTTTCCTCCAACATCTCTGCAGCCTTACACTATCCGTAGACTTGATTCCCCCCCCCCCCAAATCCGCTGGTTTATTCCTTCCTCTCCACCCCCCCCCCCCCCCGCCTGTTGCTGCGCCTCTATCACTGTATCCCTCCCTCTCTCCACCTCTACACCCTCCATCTCCTCTATCAGGGCAATTTCCAGCACTTCCCTTCCTGGATGTTGAACTTCGCTCCTGACATCTGCCCTTCCTTCCAACTGTAACCTGGCCTTGTTCCCTCCCCTTCCCAGAGACCCCCTTTTCGTCTCCCCTCCTTTTCCCAGAGCAGATTTTCCTCCTTCCCCCCCTGATTCCCTGCACCCCCTCGTCAACTGTGTCCCTTACACATCCTTCCCTCCCCAGCCTTCTTCGCCACGCCCCCACCCATCTCCCCCCTCTACCCCCTCCCTCCCTCCCTCCCTCCCTCCCTGCCTCTGGTAAATCCTGTGTTTTGATCATTGTCATCAGTATGCTACGTCAGTGTTGTGTTTGGTGCTGTTCTCCTGTGTCAAGAGCTGTGATTTTAAATGTGTGCTGAACTTGCACATAGTGTTACTGTCAGAGATTGTTATGTGCCACGCCATCTGTCAATACTTCTATGCTCCAGTCATACTTCGCCTTGTGTTCTTTTGAATGTCCCAGTGTGTGGATTTTTTGTGTGCACAACTTTTTTACACCTTTTATCTGCATTTTACAGTACCCCCCTTTTTGTCTATTGTCTTCTATAAAGTTCCCCCTTTTCTTTATATCTATATACAAAATATTCTCTTCTTTATGTTATTTTTAAATGTCCTCTATTGTACGTTCTATGTCTTTCGCCTGAAGAGCAGCGCATATTCTCCTGCCAGCCCGCCCCGATGGGGAACTGAAATGCAATAAAGAAAAAAAAAAAAATCCTTTCCTTTCATTTCATTTTGTTTCTCCCACTTCCACCTTCAATTTACATAATAGTGACAAGTACTGGATATATGAAATGGGGTGAGACAGAACGGACTGTACGGCAGTGGAACTGCGCGGTGCGCCACTGCGAGGCAAAGTTGACCAACTGGCCAACTATGATGCGTCGTGCGGCGTAGCATAGTTCCATTGTGGCTATTGCGGTATAGCAAGAGACGCGACACTCCACGTCTTTCTAATCGTAGTTCTTTTGACGTGTGAAAAGAAAGTTTGTTTACCAAAAAGGCGTTAGATGAGGAAAAGTAAACTGTTTGTAACCCTATATCAAGAGTTACGTGCCTTTCAAACTGAACGTTGTGTGAAGCCCCCGGTAGCTGAGCAGCCGCCACGGTAACAGCGTGTTCGGACAGAGGGTTAGCTGCCCTCTGTAATAAAAATAAAAAACTGAGTTAATGGAACGACGACGAACTGAAATGGGTGTCTTGCGACGTCCGACCCGAGCAGATACAACGAACAAAAATGAAGGAAATAAGATTAAAACAAAAATAGTGGTCAGCTCGACAGACTGTCACTCCTACGGGCCCGGGTTCGATTCCCGGCTGAGTCGGAGATTTTCTCCGCTCAGGGACTGGGTGTTGTATTGTCCTAATCATCGTCATTTCATCCCCATCGACACGCAAGTTGCCGAAGTGGCGCTAAATCGAAAGACTTGCACCAGGCGAGCGGTCTACCCGACGGGAGGCCCTCGTCATACGCCATTATTATTATACCAGAAAAAGCAACATCTGGACATAAATTGACATGGAAATGTGAATAAACATAACTTTCGAATATCTACAAAGAACATTAAGTTTTTACGTTTTATGACTGTATGCTTATTACTAGATTTTTTTACTACTTATTTTCTCTTCGACGACATCCCTTACTTACTTTGTCGTTTTGCCTGATCAGACCACCTTGCGGGGAATTGAAATAATCTTTGAATCTATTTACGAAGTTGCCTCATGTGTGATGAAGGACTCGTAATTAGCCTCTTCAGTCTCGTCACTGTCAAACAACGCTATATCGTCTCTGAGAAAATCGCGCAAGACACAAATAGCAAGTATTACATTCTCTACATGTTCCGGTGGAAGAGAAATCTTGCGACAGTAAATCTTAAATTTTTGTAACAGTATGTTAAGAGCGATTTCTGAAACTCTTCGGGTTCTGTTATATGTGGAACCGCATACTTTTTCCGACTGGTCATCTGCTTGTGTACCAGCATAAGGTCCATCGAATAGGACTTTAATGGAAAAGACTCATCGCCAAAAATCACGAGAGGCAGTCGAACTCTCGTGCCTGGTAATTCTTTTGAGCCTGGTATATTCAAGGTATTTTTTCCAGTTTTGATGTTAATTGTGACTGTGAAAAGATCACCACTGGCCATATACATAAATTTATAGTCTTTTTCCTCACAAAATAAAGAAATTATCGCCACATGCATGTAATTTTAGTCCATTTTTCTCGAAGGTTGCCGAACGACTAACATACAAAATTTGCTACGTATTGTCGCGCCACTGCATCACAGATACAGTCCCTTTGATTGTTCAGAGATGTCACTAAACCCGCCCAAATATGTAAACAACCATGCACGAGCAGCGCCTATTACACGGACAGGGAACGACAGCCACTCAGTTCAGTCATTCCACCAGGAAGGAGGTACACGGCTCGTGTTGTCGGTAGTTCAGTCATGCCTAGACGGTCAATACCGAGGTTCGATCGCGTCCGCATTGTCACTTTGTGCCAGGAAAGGCTCTCAACAAGGGAAGGGTCCAAGAATCTCGGAGCGAACCAAAGCTATGTTCGGATATGGAGGAGATACAGAACGACAGGAACTGTCGATGACATGCCTCGCTCAGGCCGCCTAAGGGCTACTACTGCAGTAGACGACAGCTACCTACGGATTATGGCTCAGAGGAACCCTGACAGCAACGCCACTATGTTGAATAATGCTTTTCGTGCAGCCGCAGGACGTCGTGTTACGACTCAGTGAGCGCAATAGGCTGCATGATGCGCAACTTCACTTCCGACGTCCATGGCAAGGTCCATCTTTGCAACTACGACACCATGCAGCGCAGTACAGATGGGCCCAACAACATGTCGAATGGACCGCTCAGGATTGGCATCACATTGTCTTCACCGATAAGTGTCGCATATGCCTTCAGCCAGACAATCGTCGGAGACGTGTTTGGAGGGCACCCGGTCAGGCTGAACGCCTTAGACACACTGCCCAGCGAGTGCAGCAAGGTGGAGGTTCCCTACTGTTTTGGGGTGGCATTATGTGGAGCTGACGCACGCCGCTGGTGGTCATGGAAGGCGCCTTAACGACTGTACTATACGTGAACGCCAACAGATAGTGCAACCATATCAACTGCATATGGACGACAATTCGAGCCCCATAGTGCACATCTTGTGAATGACTTCCTTCAGGATAACGACATCGCTCGACTAGAGTGACCAACATGTTCTCCAGACATGAACCCTATCGAACATGCCTGGGATAGATTGAAAAGAGCTGTATATGGACGACGTGACCCACCAACCACTCTGAGCTATCTACGCCGAATCGCCGTTGAGGAGTGGGACAATCTGGACCAACAGTGCCTTGATGAACTTGTGGATAGTATGCCAAGACGAATACAGGCATGCATCAATGCAAGAGGACGTGCTAACGGGTATTATAGGTACCAGTGTGTACAGCAATCTGGCCCACCGCCTCTGAAGGTCTCGCTGCATGGTGGTACAACATGCAGTGTGTGGTTTTCATGAGCAATAAAAAGGGCGGATTAATGTTTATGTTGATCTCTGTTCCAATTTTCTGTACAGGTTCCGGAACTCTCGGAATCGAGGTGAGGCAAAACTTTTTTTAATGTATGTGCTATCAAGTGTTTCACCGTGTCCTTGTGGAGGATATTGTGTGTAACTGAAATTATTCTTTTGCAATTGTACTAGAACATAATTTAATGGAGTCTTACTACCTTTTTGAGCTTTCGTCACGTCCAGTCTTTCTCTTTGACTGTGTGAAACAAATATAGGTGGCACAAACAAATAGTCCGATTACACTGCGATGGGGGGGGGGGGGGGGGGAGGAGGAGGGGGGGGAGGGGGGTGGCGGTGTAAATGGGAAGAAATAGTACACCAGTTGCTTTAAAAACCGACTTTTAACGCAACTAGTGTGCTGTTTCTCCACATCGGCTTTCTTCAAAAACATTTGCTGAAAATGATGAACAAAAATCTAAATGACAAGATTCATCTTTGAGGTGTGCGGAGACGTGTGAGGGGAAACGCTGAAGTAATCCTTGCCCGGCGCTACCAACAAAAACTGCAACGTTTAACTGCACCACGCAATTTTGGCACTACAACTGCTAGGCCGCTGACGTTTGCAGAAATGAAAAACAGAGAAGTCGACATGAAGTGATCAAGACAACTCTAATACGTGACGAAATTGAACGATGCGCCCATCGGACGCCTTTTATTGTGCCACTTACATGCAGATATCATATTTAGTAAAGTAGTTCTCGCCAATGGTGAATGTGCATCTTTTTCCTTTCAATTCTTGCTCTAAGGGGGGAAAGCAGGCTTCTTCATCTACTGAATATCTAATAATAAATCAGTAATTAAAAATACAGCTGTAAAACCTGCAGTGTATTTACAATATACATCCGATATTTCTATAGGTCGGTTGGTCGATATTTTTCGTCCTTATGTGGAGAAATCGATATTATATTCGATATATGGAGAGCCAAAAGGAATAAGTTTTAAATATCGATAAATCTGATTTCTGATATTTTTTTTAAAATATCAACAGTTCTACAAGTTAACTGACTACCAATACTCTGCACAGCATTAAAGTCTGATGTTAGTTCCGCCATAGTTCGCCCCTTGTCCTGTTCTACCAGTCTGTCCAGCCTACGACGTCAGAAATTTGTAATGAGCGGTGGCCGCCCAACCCTATGACGTCTGGTCGTGGTTTCACCACGTGCTGAAGACACCTCGGCACTCCTCGGACATCCGACAAGCCGTGCGGTTTCAGAAATGCTCTTGCCGAGCCTACAGGCCATCACAGTCTGCCCTCGGTCAAACTCAGATACATCGCGCGCCTTCCCCATTAAACATACGGCCAGCATTCTCACTGATACGATATCTGTTTGACTAGCAGTCGTTCCTCTCAAGGTGATGGTGCTATCGTTTGGATGGGTTTATATTGATAGTAGGTCGGTGGTCATAATGTTCTGTCAGATCAGTCTATGCCCTATCACGAATGGTTTCAGAGATGGAACACATTTCATGTACACTAGTATTTATTTACTGTATTATTCGATACATTGTCATGTTTCCACATGAACAACAGGTAGTGCCGGCCGGAGTGGTCGAGCGGCTCTAGACGCTACAGTCTAGAACCACGCGACCGCTACGGTCGCAGGTTAGAATCCTGTCTCGGGCATGGATGTGTGTGATGTCCGTAGGTTAGTTAGGTTTAAATAGTCCTAAGTTCTAGGGGACTGATGACCTCAGAAGTTAAGTCCCATAGTGCTCAGAGCCATTTGAACCAATAGCTAGTAAGCATTACAGCATGCGTTTCACAAAGTATCAATTCAGAAATACAGACGGGAAAAAATCTCGACACCAGAAAATAAATATAGAGGAATGAAATTTCGGGAATACTTTTGTCTGGGTAACAAATTTAAGTGATTACCATTGCACGTTCACAATTTATTGAATGTGTGAGGTAATCCATTGTAAATGTGACACGCTGGTACATTAATAACTGTGTAACCGCCAGAATATTGAATGCAAGCATACAAACGTGCATGCATTGTGTTGTATAGGTGCGCGATGTCAGTTTGTGGGATAGAATTCTATACCTTTTTCACTTGGTCGGTCAATAAAGGGACAGTTAACGCTGTTTGTGGATGACGCTGAAGTTGTCCTATGTTGTCCCATATATGTACGATTGGAGACAGGCCAAAGCAACAGGTCGACACTCGGTATAGCATGTTGGGTTACAACAGCCTATGTGGGCGAGCGTTCTCCTGTTGGAAAACCCTCCCTGGAATGCTGTCAATGAATAGTAGATCACGACGTGGAAGCACAAGATTAACATACAAATCTGCAATCACAGTGTGTGGGATGTGTGCTGCTGTCCTATGAAATCGCACTCCAGGCTATAACTCCAAGTGCAGACCCAGTGCGTCTAGCACGCAGACAAGTTGGTACCCCCTAATCAACACATGGCCATCACTCTAACCGAGAAAGATCCACTTCCATCATAAAACGCAACATACCTCCAGCCTGCCCTCAAATGAGCTCTCGCATGACACCTCTGAAGTCGTAAATGGCGGTGGTTTGATGGGCGCTACAGGGCGGCTGTACTGGAGCTGTCCTTGAAGTAACCGATTTGTAACAGTTCTTTGTGTCATTGTGGTGCCAACTGCTGTGCAAATTGATGCTGCAGATGCAGTACGATGCCTCAGAAGCGTGCGCCCAACACGATGGTCTTCCCGGTCGGTTGTGCCATGTGGCCGTCCGGAGCCCCGTCTTCTAGCCAACAGTCACGTGACCACCGCAGCCAGCGATCATGTACAGTGGCTACGTTCGTGCCTAGGTCTGTTCTACAGTACCGCAGAAGGAACATTTCGGCTTCTCGTAACCCTCGTTCAATCTTAGTGAGCTGTTGATAATTGCGTCTTCGTCGCCTTAAAGGCATTCTTGACTAACGTCCAATCTCAGAGGAGACTGAAGATGACGACCGTTATAGCGTGTATTTAGCGCAAACCTGAATTGCATCCTCATAGTGGCGCCACTAGTGCTCTCTTATGCGACTGGCACGAAATCTGAATATACGTTATTTTCCGTCTGTAGAAACACGCCTACCAATTTCCTTTTATGTCGCATAGCTCCTTCTTGGTATTGCGACCTTTTTTTCCGTCAGCTCAAAAATTTTTAACGCATTCGCCTCCAAGCATTATCGAACAAGTCACATTATAGCTACTGTACAGTTCACAATGAGTTTTCGAATATCCCACCGTCAATTTCAATGCATTTCTGCGGTCATGGGAGAACAAGTTGTGTTGCTTGTCTGTCTGTCTGTCTGTCTCTGCACCTTCCCTAATGAGAGACCAACTTCCATGATACGACCAGGCAGTTCATCTCGTGTGTTCACCTTTCGTCTGTACAGCTCAGAGTTCATCCAACCCCATAATGGCATGAAGTCTTGGTGTCCATTTAATTCTATTACCACGACCAAACCAGCGATTAAGGCAAGTGTGCCACTAGCCCAGAAAGAAACGTACATTACATCTTTTCTATCTCGAAAACCACTCGGAATAGGGCATATGTAAGTATGAAGTTTTATGATTCAAATGAGCGTTTCTGTGATATGCCTTAATATTTACCATTGCTTCTGAGACTCCATGTATAGTGAAGTTTCTTGGGTACTTATTTGCAGTTATTAAGTGAGCTTTTATGTAAAATACGTTTCTCGAAACAATGAGTGTGTTCTGTTTAATTTGTAAGTGTTACGTTTGTAGTGTTCATGGGAAATAGATTGCTAAATGTGATGGCAACTTGCTGCTGTGTAATATTTGAAGCGTATTTTTAAGCCATGTAACTGTGTCGTAGTCAATTGACAGCGATTTAATGAAGGACACGAAAGTAGTTGCACTTCTCTCATCATTAATTCTGTACTGGTAAGCTGCACAACTCTCTTCCATTCAGGAATTTCTGGCAGCTGTAAGTGGGTTGCACTGAGTAGAGCCACTTACACCCCCCCCCCCCCCTCCCACACACACACACACACACACACACACACACACACAAACACAGTAAATCCTGCAAGGCTGGATATGGGCCTCTAGACCTCTTCAGATGTTGGGAGAGCAAGGGCTGGGGTAATGCATTTGACATCTCTGATTCTGTTAAAAGTATTGCAGTCATTGATTGCGGAGACAATGAGACCGACATTGTCGAATACATATTAACAGAATGTTACACTTGGGGCAGGTCCTCAGTGTGGTAGACAGTTGACAGCTCGACTTTTGCAAACCTATGAAGGAGGGAAGTGCTTGACAACAATTCAGCGATCTATCTTGCCCAACCGTCCGCAGCTCGTCGTTTAGTGGCTAGCGTTGTTACCTCTATCACGGGGTTCCGGGTTCGATTCCCGACTGGGTGGGGGATTTTTCTCTGCCAGGGGAATGGGTGTTTCTGTTGTCATCATGATCGTCATCATCTTCATTCGTTATCGTTGCTAGATTGGATTGAGTTAAAAATTGGATTGTGTAAAAATTGGGAGTTTGTATGGGCGCTGATGACATCGCAGCTGAGCGCCCCCACAAACTAAACATCACCATCATTTCCCCCTCCGCCTATTCCTTTGATACGGCACTACTACACACAAATGTGGTACATACATTTAACAATTCTTCTTAACCCACTTTATTTGTAAATAAAAATTAATTTTACACCATTAAAAACTATTTTTAATAATCTGCGATTTTCGTTATCCTCCAACGCAGTGGATATTAATCCTAGAGAAAAAAAATGAATAAGACCGTTTCTGTAGAAAATTTAAAGTAGTTTTTTTTGTGCGTAGGACACTGTCGTTACTAGCTGCGGTTTTAGAGTTATCCAAGAAAAATTTTTAATTTGTCACTTTAAACACCCCTTCATCTCCACAATCACACGCCACAGGTCAGGGCTTTTTAGAATGTGAAACGTCCCCCTAGAAAAATTATACGTGACTGTGCTTAAACTGACACACAATATTTTTAGCGCAACGCAATCTGACTTTCAAAAATCCCTACAAAAGAATGGCCCTGACTAACATTAACCTATACCTTTCACAAATCACTTACCTCGCCAAAAATCTTCGTTACTCGAACTACTGCAATACAGCGAGCGCCACAACTGCCAGCTAAATAAAAGATTCAAACTACGGAAGGCACTAACTACTGATAGGCATAGTTAGCGAATGAACGATTTTAATAGAGAACAATGTATTTACCTTAATAGTATCCATTCTTACAAATTTCAAAACTCCGCCATCTCTCTCCCCACATCCACCACTGCTGGCGGCTCACCTCCAACTGCGCAACGCTATGCGCTGTTAACATCCAGCTGCCCAACACTACAATGGCGAGTATTACAACAATGCCAACCAGCCACTGACTGCACACAGCACAGCCAGTGATTTTTCATACAGAGCGCTATGTGGCGTTACGAATAAAAAAAACCTAAACAGCCTACTTACATAGCCCCCATGCTCCTCACAAAAAATTTTACAAATTGTTTTGGGCAGTGGCCAATACAGATTTGAAAAAATTTTTCATAATTACAATAACAAATAAATGAAATGCACACACTTACCGATACAATGTTGGTCAAAAGCTAAAATTATCTCACAGTCCATAAAGACAGTCCTGATCGTTCATCACAGTAAAATAGCAGTGTTTTTACTCAATGTCTGAGCAGTAACAGAAAATGCACACGGAAGTAGTGGATTTCCATGCAGTCTTGAAGAAGTAGTGTTGACCTTCCAACGGAAAGACATGCTGACAGGTAATGGGCCACAACAGAGCAAACACACAGCAGAGTCAGTCGAAGTATTGAAGAATATTGGAAGGTTGGTCATCACAGAGCAGACCCACTGTAGTCCTAGTGGAGATTATGGTATTGGTGGGCCACCAGAGGTGCAGACCCACTGCAGTCCTTGTAGAAATAATGGTATTGATAGGCCATCGAAGGTGCAGACCGACTTCAGTCCTTGTAGAGATGGCCAGCAGCCATCTGTTGCGACTGTGCAGGTGCACAATCACCATCGAAGAGTCTTGTGGACAATATAGCAAGTCCATAAACCACCACTTGTCCACTCACAAAGAATTTGTTTGAAATGTCCTTAGAACCAGCAATGCTGTTATCCAGTCCCTTGCTGAATTATTAGCACACGTGCAAACACTATTATCCATATACTATGACCAACAGAAACGTGAGACGTGAAATGTAATTTACAAGTTACTTAATATGATGAACTGGTGTCAATTACAATTTTATAACATGAGAATACAATAACAAAGGTACAAAATACTTTATTAAAGAACGTAACAATACAGATAACATTTGCAGTAATACAGGCTTCACAAAAGAATGGAAATAGCAAATACATCAGTGTTACAAAAATTACGACATAAGTACATACATAAAGATCAGAATAACTTTTGAAACATCAACTTCACATATGAGCAACAAAACAGAACAGATAAATAATGTCTAAACATCTTTACAAAGTAAATAACATATTATTAGAAAACTTCTACAACATAAATCTTATTAGCTAAACACATAGACAGGACAAACACAGATTCCCATAGCGTAATAACACAAAATATGGGACAGGGTTTGTTTTCAGTGTGACATTTGGTACTGCAGTCCAACCCAAAACTTCATTCTGTAGATCTTTCGTCGTATCTCAACATTTGTTTCCACCAAAATATCCTATCCAAGTATGCTTTCTGTATTTTGTTCACATCCTCTTCCAAAAATAGTTTTTCTCCACTGTACACTACTTTTTTGGCCTAATCATTTTCTTATAACTTCTTAATGCATTTCTTCCAATTCCTCATAGTTAGTTTCTTATATAGTCTACCCCCTCTTAAGTTAACTTAAAATCTACTGAGCTCATATGCTTAACTAAGGGACGAGGCAATGCAGCAGCACAAAACAATTAATACAAACTGCAATGACAAAAAAATGCAACTAAGCAAAGCAAGCAGCAATAAATGTAATAACTTATACCTAAACATGACAAACCCACAAGCAGAAAAAATAGTGCACTAAAGACAACAACGCAGATAAGGGAAATGTATATTCACATCTTAATGTCTATATAACTAAAGTGGTGTACCGCAAAAACGTATTCTATGAAATAAATTACCAAGAACTTGAAAAGAAAATTATGTATGCAGTTCCTGTGAAGGGAAATGTCTTTTTGTGCTCCCTCATTTTTTGGAAGTATATCACATTATTATTATATACTGGATGTGTAGACAGAAAATATTTATATTAGTACATCTATAAAATTTTATTTTAACCAATGCTGCAGTGCAGCTAGAAACTAGATATTAAACAAAATAGGCAAAGCAAGGCGTGAAACGTCATTCGCTAGCCATAAGGCATTTCACAATGCAGTAAACAATCTTCCAACTAGCAAGACAATAGACATGAAACGTTTTTCATCATTTCATTTGGCATTTTAGTAAGTATCATAAATTAAGAACTCTACAGTGTAATCAAGTTTTCAAGTTTGAGGGTGTCGTATTTACGATGCTTTCTCCAAAGGAATGTCAATAGCGAGGAAAATAGCCTCTTTTTTTTCTCTCCACCTGTTCCTCTGACAGGCACACACTAATGCTTTTTTTCAAGGCGTCTGTCGCGCAGCTGGGTGCCCACGACGCATTACGTGCAGGTGGTCACTTAACTTTCTTACCGAAATATTTACGACAGCAATTTCCGCTACAGTGACAGTCTCATATAAAAATATTTTCACAGGTTGAGAATTTGCGTTACAAATGTGTAGAAAATAAAATCCTATAAATATAACAGTGTCCAAAAAAATTTTCATCGGCATTGTGGTACATTCACGCATTTACATACATTTCATAACTCTTAAAGTACGATTCTTGGTTTCCAGCAACCTTTTTCACAAACCAGAGTCCCTAACAACTACTCATTATTCCTTACCTTATTATACATATACATATTCGTCGACACTTCAATATTTCATCATAAGAAATACGTAGCATAATCAAATTCCTCATATACGGTAGCATCATCTTATTGATCATAAACATATCTAAACAGCATAATACACATCGTCGTCGTAATAATATCATAACATCTCGGTCAATTCTCAAAATCGTCGTAGCTTCCTCCAATAATTTCAAAACCTAAAAAAATTCTCTGCTCATTTCAATAGTGTCATCTACCACAAACGTACTTTAAAAATCATGATCCCATACCAAATACAGCATTCAAAGCTCTCATAATATCACAATGGTTCCGAAAAAATATGAACATTTAACTAAGTACAGACGAAATACAATTTCATAAGTGGGAAGTTATCCAAATGTGTAATTGCGTAAACATCTGTCACTGATGCAGTAAAATAAATATTTGTCTCTCTCATTTAAATGATCAGATAGCTCTGTAATTCTTTTAGAGAAATATGGTACCGATGTGTAAAGTTATATAAGCAAATACCATATTAGCTAGGGCTCCTTGTGCTTGCCATACACATGGTACACAAAGTAAGCGTGTACTCCCCCTGAGGATTAATGTAATTATACCCTCAGGTGTTACAGATTACAGCAATGGAATAAAATGTATCACGGAAAACCTTTGTAATTAAAAAATCTTGAAAAATAAATGGTTTAAGTACAAAATTAATCACTCAAATGCGTGACCTGTAGTGCTAAATGTGCGTCTTACTGTAAGATAACTCTGTGGAAGTGTCGTAGTTATCGTCCTCTGTAAGCAAAGTTCTGCTGAAGTCAATGTACTTACCTCATCATAAACGAAAGTGAAATGCTTTGCGTATAGATATCGTAGTTATTACGTACCTTACCGTGATCAAGAAAGTACTGTAATGTAACGTATTGTTGTGCTACGGAAAAGGCTGTCTCACTGTAGCTATACCACAAAAGTTACTACTAAAACATGTTTTACTTTCCAGAATAATTCAGAAAAACTGTGCAGATATAAAACAGATACACCGCAAAAGCAACAATGTAAATCGTGTCACATATTAGTAGCGTCGTGATAAAATCGTGTAGTTGTCACATAAACTAACCACTGTGTCATCTGGTATCTCACAGAAAGTACTTTAAATCCAGAATTTATCTTCAAGTAAACCAAAATGTTGCATTAAAATCTCATTAGCAGTACCAGTATATGTCCTAAATATGTAAGCCTGATGGTCGTTACGTAATCGTGCAACTAACAAGCAAGAATGTACAAATACAACACTGTGTCGTCTGTTAACTATAACAATGCATTCGTAATAACTGTCTAAATATGTTCCCTAGATTCTAGACTGGGTAGTTAATTTCAAACATTGTTGCATGTTAACAGTTTCTAAGTGTGACAAAAGAGTACTAGTAACGTGAAGCGGAAAGTATTATGGCAGAGGCTAAGTTAAAAAGCAGATTATCTCTCAAGAAACGGTTTTACATGTGAAATGTGGTGCAATCCTTTACTCTTTCTAGTACGCAAAGTTTCAACTTCAACGCAATTATATGTCGCTAAGGAATGCTAAAATTTTTCTCAAGGTTAGCGTGTATGTTATTTTTCTCTGAGCCAGCCGGCGCACGCGGCTGCCTGCAATGTGAGTCATTGTCTGTCTCTTTGTTGGCGCGCGCCGTTATTGGGATTAGGAGACCTAACTTGCCGAGAGGGCCGAGCCCTGTTTGAATCCTGCCAGTTCTGATGAAATTCAGGTCTGTCGTTATGATTATATCGTCTGTCGTCATGTCGGTAGTTCCTGTAATTTCTTTCTTGTCGGTTAAGTGGTGGAGAATTTCTCCCGGAATTATCACTGCATGGTGGACTGTTGTGTCTGAAGTTATTCTGTCTCCCGTGATAATAATAGTTCTGGTTGCCATATTGTCTGTTTCTATGATTGCCTGTGTCATATTCATTACTACGGAAATGCGATCTATCTCTGTAACTATTACTCTGCCAGTGGTTGTCATATGGGTGGTGTCTGTATTGGTCACGATTTACGTTGTGAGAATAGCCTTGTCGTGTCCAGTTATTATTTCTTTCAGAGCGGAATTGTGACGGATGTGACCTGTAATTGTTGTGTTCCTGTTTTCGCGTTCCGGGATTCTCAGTGTCAATTTCCAGTTCTTGTAACAGTCCCTGAAAAGCTTCAGTGTCCTCTTTGCAACGTCCTGCCAAAATAATATGTCGCAAATGTTCAGGCAATTTGATTAAGCAAATGTGGATGAGTTCTGAGGGGCTGTATGGGTTTGACAGGTACTGATTTTTGTGCAACACGTCTTCAAAATATTTCACAAGACTGGAGAATTCAGATCGTTCGAAATGTTACATCATTATGATGCTATGTTTTACTCGTTCTTGTGTAGCTTGAGACCAATATGCTGTGAGAAAGGCATGATAAAATTCTCCTTCACTGTGACAATCGTGAATGACCGATCGCATTCTTACAGCTGGTTCATTCTCCAAGTAGCCACACATAAATTCTAATCTGTGCTCTAATGACCAGTTGGGAGGAAAACAATGAGAGAATTGATGGAGCCACGCTTGTGGATGAATGTCGTTGCCAGAATTCTTAAATGTTTTGAATTTACGTGTAGTAATGAACAGCTTATAGTCAAAATCATCGTGTCGGATGGTAGGATATCGGTCATTGTTACGTCATGTCGGCGGTTCCATCTCAAAATTCGGTGCACCTTGCCAATTTCTTTCATAATTTCCGAAATGCCCTGTGTTATTATTTTGTGGCTTTGCCGTATTTCTAAGTCCCTCTTCCCGTGTTGGAGCGCGAGTGTCCTCTGAAATACGTAATTCTTGTATTACCTGTGTCAGCTGATCTTGTACTTCCCGTATTTCTCTTTGGTGTTGCGTATTAATTTGATTCTGGTTTTGTTTGAATTTCCTAATTTGTTCGCACTCTTCTGTATCATTCAGATCATCATCTACTTTTGCAGATAAGTTAATGAACTGATCCGAAAGTTCGGCTACTTTCTCCGATAGTGAAATTATTTCCTGTGTGTGTTTTTCTGAACCAAGTTTCAGAGTGTCCATTTGTGTTGAAATCGTATCTACTGTGTCCTTTAAGTTTTCCTGATTTTTTGCAAGTTGCGTAACCGAATCGGTAGATGCAACTGAGTTAATTTTAGCTTGCAAGGTCTCATGATTTTCATGAACAATAGTTTGCAGTTCTTTTATGGATGCTTCGTGATTCTGTAATGCATTTTCATGCCGCGAAAAAATAGGTTGAAAATGCTCACAAATTTATGTTTTTACGTCATTACAGACTTTTTTGACATTTCGATTCGATTTTATGTAATTCAGTAGTTAAATCTTCACGTGTTTGTTGAAGCGTATGTTCCATTGAGTCTAACTTTTGAAGCTTTTGTTCCATTGCGTCTAACTTTTGCTGTGTTTGTCTCTGATTTTGTTCCATTGTGTCTAACGTTTGAAGCTTTTGCTGTGTTTGTCTCTGATTTTGTTCCATTCAGCCTACTTACGTATGTTGTACAAAAGTTTTCGACTACAGGAATTTTCCCCAATTTTTCTTCGTTGACTCAACTATTAGTGGGACAGAACATATGCTGTAAATAAAACCTTTGGCGCAAATTTGTAATATGTGTAATGTGGTTTATTAAAATAGAATCACGTTGAACTTATTCTTCACGTGTTCTAAAATGTACACAAATCCATGTCAATACTCTATTATTTCCAGTGTTTCAGAAATACTTCGCAGCCAAGCACTCACAGTTTTGTACTGTCTCACTGTTTCCAATTCAGAACTGTTTACGGTTAACTTCCTCCGAAAAAAATAGCCAAGGCGTTGAGGGAACAGGGGTGGTAGTGTCACATTTGATGCACACACAAAACGGGTCTGAATCTGCCAGCGTCCAATCCCATATTGTGCATTTTCTCATTGCTTTCATACGTGTCCGTAGTTTAAGGCGTTCTTCACTTCGAGCGTATTCAGAACAAGAACGGATTCAGTTGTTAAAAATGACTGAGTTAACGTTTTATAAACCGTCACGAACTTAGAATGAATTTCCATTGGAGATAAAAAGTTCAAAACAAATAATTTTATGTATTTGGTGTCTGTTCTTTCGCACGGCCAATGATTCCTTCATTGCAAATGCACTCCAAGCTCGAACGCTTACGGAAATCGGTGAGATCCACGAGTAATAAAGCTAATCAGCAGGGCCACTCTATCAGTAATGTGTAGTATAAGTTGAGAATTTGGGTCTGACGGGAGGCGTGCTGGGGTAGTCCATGCGGCTATGATGAGCACTGTGTCCGGATGGCGTAGTGGTCAGCGCACGTGCCTAGTAAGCAGGAGGCCCAGGTTCGAATCCTGACCCGGCATAAATTTTCACCTTGCCCCACTGATATAAATCAATGCCTGCTGGTAGCTAATATCTCTCTCTCTCTCTCTCTCTCTCTCTCTCTCTCTCTCTCTCCCTCTCCCTCCCCCTCTCGCTCGCTCACTCACTCACTCACTCACTCGCTCTGTGCGTGTAAACAGTTTCTTCTTCAGAACATAGCGCGAACATAAACGACACGTGGGTACAGAATCAGACCGACGTGAATATAATTCAACGTTTGGCACGTGACCGTTGATGGCACGCCCTTGCCACGTGTAATGCCACTCAGAAAAGTAAGAGTAAAATTACGACGGACATAGTAAAAAATGTTGATTGATATACAATCAAGTGACAAAAGTCGTGGGATATATCCTAATATCGTGTCGGATCTCCTTTTGGCCGGCGTGGTGCAGCAACTCGACGTGGCATGGACTCAACAAGTCGTTGGAGGTTCCCTGCAGAAATATTGAGCCATGCCTTCTCTATAGCCGTTCATAACTGCGAAAGTGTTGCCGGTGCGGTATTTTGTGCACGAACTGACCTCCAGGTTATGTCTCATAAATGTTCAATGGGATTCATGTTGTCAATCTGGGTGGTCAAATCATTCGCTCGAATTGTCCAGAATGTTTTTCAAACCAGTCGTGAACAGTTGTGGCCGATGACGTGACGGATTGTCATCCACAAAAATTACATCGTTTTTTCGTCTCCATTTGCAGAGCACAATCATTTCCTGTCAATGATCGGTTCAGTTGGACCAGAGGACGGAGTCCATACTGTGTAAACACAGCCCACACCATTATGGAGCCATTAGCTGCTAGCATATTGCCTTGTTGACGACAGTGGGTCTGTGGCTTCGTGGGGTCTACGCCACACTCAAACCCTACCATCAGCTCTTACCAACTGAAATCGGAACTCTTCTGAACAGGACATAGTTTTCCAGTCGTCTGAGATCCAATCGACAAGATCCCGAACCCAGGAGAGGCGCTGCTGGTGATGTCGTGCTGTTAGAGCAAAGGCACCCGAGTTGGTCTTCTGCAGCCATTGGAATTTAACGCCAGAATTTGCTGGACTGTCCTAACGGTTATGTTATTCGTTCGTCCCACGTTGCTTTCTGCAGTTATTTTGTGCAGCGTTGCTTGTCCGTTAGCACGGACATCTCTGCGCAAATGTTGCTGCTCTCGGTCGTTAAGTAAAGGCCGTCGGCCAATGCGTTGTCTATTGTGAGAGATAATCCCTGAAATTTGGTATTCTCAGCACACTCTTGTCTCTGTGGGTCTCAGAATATAGAATTTACTAACGATTTTCGAAGTAATGTCCCATGCTTCTAGCTCCAACTACTATTTCGCTTTCAAAGTCATGTAATTCCCACCTTGTGGCCATAACAGTACGAGCTAACATCGCAGAGATCTTCGAGCTCACATGCGGTTCCTCTTCGTCGAAATGTCTTGGCTCAAACTTGGCAAGGGGTTGAACCGCACGTATCGCATTACACACCGTAAATTAGACACTTGTGACCCTTTTGTTAAATTGTCTGCCTGATGGCAAGTTTGCGAAATACAAATTTAACATAACATACAATACAGTAATAATAATATCGGGAACTAAATTAACGACCCATAAATGATGTAGGCCACACTGTTGCGATTGGGTTAGAATAATGTTTATTCAGAAAGCAAACTAATAGCGAAAGTGGTCGCATTTAGAGTTACTGTTACACTCGAGCGCATATCCATTTGACACAGTTCGATCATTCACAATCACACCGCGAAATACAAGTTACCTACGCGAAAAGTAGAGTTCATACCAGGCGCGCGGCTGCTCACCGCTCAGAGAGGAAGTCTCGCGATACCACACAACGCGAAATTTTCTAAGTCGTTTCACTTCCTAGCTCCCTAAAGACTGGCCGTCCGCTTTAGCGTCACTGGACTCGCATTCGGGAGGACGACGGTTCAATCCCGCGTCCGGCCATCCTGATTTAGGTTTTCCGTGATTTCCCTAAATCGTTCCGGGCAAATGCCGGGATGGTTCCCCTGAAAGGGCACGGCCGACTTCCTTCCCCGTCCTTCCCTGATCCGACGAGACCGATGACCTCGCTGTTTGGTCTCTTCCCACAAGCAATCCAACCCAACCCTTTGGTGTCTCCAGCGGAACTGTCCGCTTTCGCGTCTGCGCCAGCAATCCCTCTGCCCGTCCGCGGACGCGTTTTCCGGACGCCAAATGTCCTCGCTCAACTGACAAGGGTAGGTCCCTTTCCTGAAGTCATCCGTCTGATTGGATACAGCTTATTCTACATTATTTTACATTTTAATATATTTAAATAATCAAAGCTTGACCACTTTCAGTTTCTAAATAAAGTAAAAATAACATCCATTACATAATAAATATTAAATTCTTTTACATAAAATATATATACATAAAATATATATTTAAATAATCAAAGCTTGACCACTTTCAGTTTCTAGATAAAGTAAAAATAACATCCATTACATAATAAATATTAAATTCTTTTACATAAAACCAATACAATATCCTTCTTAGCTTTGAATGCCACGGCCAGTAACCTTGCACCAATGTGCTTTCTGAAACTTCCTGGCAGATTAAAACTGTGTGCCGGACCGAGACTCGAACTCGGGACCTCTGCCTTTCGCGGGCAGATGCTCTAGTGCGGAAGTGAAGCTGTGAGGACGGGGAGTGAGTCGTGCTTGGGTAGCTCAGTTGGTAGAGCACTTGCTCGCGAAAGGCAAAGGTCCCGATTTCGAGTCTCAATCCGGCACGCAGTTTTAATCTGCCAGGAAGTTTCATATCAGCGCACACTCCGCTGCAGAGTGGAAATCTCATTCTGGAATGTGCTTTCTGATAAATAAATGAAGAACAAAAGTAACCATTATGCACTAAACTTTACAACAAATATTCCATTACCTAACGATTGAATAAGGTGTCATGCTGTCATCGTTCAGTGCATTTTGTGTGGAGGCAATGATGATTTAATGCTTAACTGTAAATGCGGATAATTTATATTTACTATATCTTTTAAACAAATAAAGTTGCAGAGTTGATATTGACAACATTTGTCATTTTAATGATGCGCTTCTGTATGAAATGAAATGTCGATCGTTAAGATCAACTAAAGGGTTCAGATTTTAGCATTCAGGCCTTTGTTACAAAACTTGTGAATTTCACTTTAATAGTAAATCCTAAACTATTATAGATATGACCAATATTCAAGTTTTATTGGGATCACCATGAAAATTTATGGAGGACGACAGATTAAAATTACTGTGGCTTGATTCCCTGCATGGTTCAAATGGCTCTGAGTACTATGGGACTAAACATCTATGTTCATCAGTCCCCTAGAACTTAGAACTTCTTAAACCTAAGTAACCTAAGGACAGCACACAACACCCAGTCATCACGAGGCAGAGAAAATCCCTGAACCCGGCGGGAATCGAAACCGGTAACTCTCTCGCGGGAAGCGAGAACGCTACCGCACGACCACGAGCTGCGGATTCCCTACATTACTACAGAATTAAATAGTTTCCATAAATGTTTCCCCTTATAGCCGATCTCAGGTCCGCCATATTTAACACTGGTACGCCTCCTCGGGCACCGGACGGCTTCTACTGGGTTTTTTGTATGACGTAGGTTCTGGTCTGTCTCAGTCGCACACTACAGCGCTTAGGCCTCAACAGACAATAGACGCCTGTGAATTCCCCATCTCGTGGTGAATCTGCGCCCTTTATGACACACGGCCCTCGAAGACAGGGTTCGTTCCACAATTTCTGAAGGCTGACTCTTTCGGCTATATATTTAAATGAGAGACCAATGCTCGTTAGGCCACAACACGTCGGATACCTTTTCACACGTATCACCTGAGCAAATAACAGCTCTGCACCGGGATGTGTGTGATGTCCTTAGGTTGGTTAGGTTTAAGTAGTTCTAAGTTCTAGTGGACTGATGACCTCAGATGTTGGGTCTCATAGTGCTCAGAGCCATTTTTTGACAGCTCTGCCAATGCACTGCCCTTTTATACCCTATGTACGCTATTCGGACGCTATCTGTATATGTGCATATCGCTATCGCATGACTTTTGTCAGCTCAGTGAAAGTGTACAGACTATCACAGCCTTCATACACACTACGGAGAAGTTGAAACTTCAGAGAAAGGGAAGGGTTAGCTCTTCCACGGGTGTTGTTTGGCTGTGGCAGCGAGCGCGAGTGGGAGTGGGACTCGTTCGTGGAGACGCCGCTGCTGCCGCCGTATGTGGTGTCGCTGGCGGTGGGCCCGTGGGAGGCGGTGAACGCGTCTGCGCCGGGCGCGGTGCCGGGCAGCTGCTACGTGGTGCCGGGTCGGCAGGGCCGCGCGCGCCAGGCCGCCGCCGCCATCGGCTCGGCGCTCCGAGTCGCCGCAGACGCCGTCATCGGCATCGGCCTGCCGCCCGGGCTCTCCAAGCTCGACTGCGTCATCGTGCCGGACCCCAACATGGACTGGGCCGTGGAGAACTGGGGGCTCCTCACTTTCGGGTAAGTGTCTGCTAACACGTTATGTCGCCACTTTTTTGTTTGGCTCGCCAGTCTTCTGACTGGTTTGGTGTGGCCCGCCACAGTGTCCTGTCTTTATCTCGGATTAGCCAAGTAGGGAAGTGAAACATGGACGGTAAGCAGTTTACACAAGAAGTGAATAGAAACTTTTGAAATGTGACGCTAAAAAAAAGCTGAAGATTAGACTGGTAGATCACGTAACTAATAAGGAGGTACTGAATAAAAGTGGGGAGAAAACAAATTTGTGGCACAACCTGATTAGAAGAAGAGCTCGGTTGATAGGACACATTCTGAGACATCAAGATCTCTTCAGTTTATTATTGGAGGGAAGAGTGGAGGGGGGGGGGGGGGGGGAAGGGGGGTTGAACTAGCAACGAGTGTGGATTCATCTAGCGTTTGTTTGTGTCACCTACTGTATCATCATCTTTTTCAGAAACTATGACGAAACTTACTTTCAGAAAGTCCCACGTAATTCAAGAACTGTGCTGAGGGGGAGCTGCTTGACGAAAAACCCCGGCTAGTACCTAGCACGTGCTTCCCACGCAGACTGCGTGTGGAAGAATGAGTTGGCTAAATAGCAACTTACCAGAGAGCCATTAATCAAAAAAACAACTGTTATTGAAACATCTCGAAACATAGCTGCTTCAAGTCAGTAGTGTGTTGCTAACCTATAGTTTCGTGAAAAATTAAAAACAAGCTCATTTTCAGTCGAAAATGTCCGAAAAAATAACCTACTTGTGAACTGAACTGAATATTCTGATACGACAGAGTGGACTAGGCCTCACATTCGACTATGTGTAGGTGGCACAAACAAACGCTAGATGAATCCACACTCGTTGTTAGTTCAACGACGGAAGGGGCATCAGCGGAGGAGAGATATATAGTAGCAACAGGCCGGGGTGCCCAAGGTTATTAGAGGACACATCACTATGGCAGACGGACGTGTACCGACAGTGTGGTCGCCAATGGAAGTGCCTGATGTCAGCCGGTATGAATGAGCATGTGGGACTAGAGTGTCCGGCGTCCATGAACGCCAACAGACAGTGAATATTGAAAAGGTCATGTCTCGTCAGGTGGTTCGTCGCTGGTATTGCATATTCAAAGAAGAAAGGCAGAGTGTGGATGACGAAGGTCGAAGTGGGCGTCCCTTCCACATCCACAAATTCAAATAACATTGCTAGGGTACAAGACATGATGGTAGCAGACGGGTGCATAACGGTGTCAGACGTGGGGTCGACACTGCTTACGGGCCGTGTTCAGGCCCGTCACTTGCTATATGATGTGACCGAAAAGTGTCTGAAAGATGGGTGCCGAGAAACCTGTCCCTGGATCGCAAGAGTACAGGAATGGGAATTAGCCTCGATCACTTTATGCGGTATGCGTGAGAGGGAAACGCGTTCCCGTTCAGAACCATCACAGGCGATGAGACACGGGTACACCACTTTACCCCAGAATCCAAGGCCACCTCAGTGAAGTGGAAGCAACCAGTTCCCCAGTGACAAAAAAATTCAAAGTGTCACCTACCACAGGAAAGGTTATGTCTTCAGTGTTCTGGAACGCGAAAGGTGTGATTCTTTTTGATTTCCTCCAGCAAGGGTCCATCAATGGGGCATGCTACTGCGGCACCCTCACGAAACTAAGGTCCGCCCTTGGGTGAAAGACACCAGGGCTCTTGAATTTAGATGGTGTGCCCTTGGGTGACAATGCAAAACCACACACAGCAAGGCTCACACATGATCAGATTCGTCGCTTCGGATGAGCGAGATTGGATCACGCGGCCTACAGCCCCGATCTTTCCCCGTCGGACTTTCACCTATTCCGTGCATTGAAATTTGCACTCCTAGGACGTCACTTCCAAACCAATTCTGAGGTGAAGCAGACTGTGTAGCGGTTCCTTGCACTGCAGTGCACCGAGTTTTACCAGAATGGTTCCTTAAACTGATTGCGCCTTATGACAAATATATCAATGTCGGTGGCGACTATGCCATGGTGTATTTGGTGCAGGAAATAAAGTTTGAGTGTGAAAAATACTGACGAAACTCACTTTCGGAACGTCCCTCTTATGTCTGATGTGACGAAGTCCCTGATGATTGTTGGCACCTGACACTTCACTACATAGAACAATAATCCCGTTTACATTGTCCACTCTACAAGGGTATCTGAAAGTGCTGCAGGCGGTGATGAATGTCCTTGGAGACTCCTATGCTTCTTCCTAGAGCGGTGTCGTCCGCGTACATCGACAGGTATAAAGCCTACCCACGTTGGGAGTGGATACTGTGGAGAACAATGGTAGTACTGATACTTATGGAACATCCAGAGAGCCCGCATCTCGTGGTCGTGGGGTAACGTTCTCGCTTCCCGCGCCCAGGTTCCCGGTTTCCATTCCCGGCTGGGTCAGGGATTTTCTCTGCCTCGTGACGGCTGGGTGTTGTGTGTTGTCCTTAGGTTAGTTAGGTTTAAGTAGTTCTAAGTTCTAGGGGACTGATGACCATAGGTGTTAAGTCCCATAGTGCTCAGAGCCATTTTTTTGAACATCTAGAGAGTCGTTGAATAATCGGTTTGCTAATTTTAAAACTGATTACATAAACGCTTTCTGCACTCGTCAGTTCTGTCTGTCAGAAATAACTCCTAGATATGTTCCAAATACGAATGCCGGTGTAGCACATAGAGTTAACATGTCGTTAATACTCAACACTGGCATTACTTGGAAAATGTATAGTAACAGAGGGATTAATTTTGCCTTACTACTACACGTTTATTTTCCTTTTACATGCAGCTACCATTTAGCCCCATCTTATTATTCGTTTACAGTTCAGTGTAGCAAAGTAATGACCTGTACGAAATGCACCACTGTTATAGACAAATACTTCTTGCTAGCTACATTTTCTTATAATTAAATAGTGCGCTTATATTAGTGCTTACTTACTGATAAAGCACACGTCAACTTTTTGACAGTGAGTCGATGGCGATGCTAGACGAGAAGCACGTAGACGCTGCTTCGCTGCAAGAAGTGTGGGCGACGGCGAGCCACGAGGTGGCGCATCTGTGGTTCGGGAACCTGGCCACCCTGCGCTGGTGGAGCAACCTCTGGCTCAAGGAGGGCTTCGCCACCTACTTCCAGTACGCCATCGTCGACCAGGTAACTTCAACAATCATTCACGTATTCAGACGAAAATCATTAATAAAATTTTTAGTGACATCATTTACCGCGATTTTCAATGGGTATGAGGACTATAAATATTGTAACTGCTAACAACTTGTACCCCCAATCTCCACCTCCCTGCAATGGAATAAACTGCTTTCCGTTTAGTATAATGCACAGTTAACTATGGAGTGGAAGAAGTGCAGTCTGTGTGATGGCAAAATTGTTCGATTCAGCGGTCCTGTCCATTGATGTCTCAAGTTTCCCTATGCTATACCTTACTCACAGAAATGAAACTAACCACTTTGTTCCAGAACACGACTGAGCAAAAAGTAACAGACGTTTGTTGTCAGCCCCTTTCAGATATTTTGTGTTTGGTGTTTCATTACAAGGTAATTTAATTTTTAGGAAGTGATATACAACGGTAATCCAAAGAGTATCTCCTATCTTTTAATAAGTACATAGACCTGATTATTTCTACAATGGCTTACAACAGTTTACAGCTTGAACATTTAGCTATTTTTCCACATAATCACAATTTCTGTCGATACATTTTTGTAGACGCTGTGGCAGTTTTGGTATGCCCATGTCATACCAGCTCGCCGCCATGCTGTTCAGAAAGTCATAAACCTCTTATTTCACCTCGCCGTCGGAGCTGAATCGCTGGGACCGCAATTAACGCTGACAGGTACTGTGAGACTCTGAAAAAACTCAAACGGGCAATTCAGACCCGGAGAACAGGAATTTGAGCAAGGGGGTGCACATTATCCATGACAACGCTCGCCCACACATCGCTCGGCAAACTGTTGCTCTCCTGCAACAGTTTCAGTGGAACACGATCACCCACCCACCCACCCTATAGTCCTGACTTGGCGCCCAGTGACTATCAGCTATTCCCTAGGTTAAAAGAACATTTGGCCGGAAAACGATTCAACTCCGACGACGAGGTGAAAGAAGTAGTTCATCACTTTCTGAACAGCATCGCGGCGAGCTGGTATGACATGGACATACAAAAACTGCCATGCATTGACAGAAATGGTGATTATGTCGAAAAAGAGCTAAATGTTCAAGCTGTAAACTGATGTAAACAATTGTAGAAATAAACAGATCTATGTACTTATAAAAAAAATAGGAGACCTTACTTTTGGGATTACCCTCGTATGTTCAGTCGACTACTTGAAATAACTTTGTTTCCTATAAACTATATGTTAGTAAAAAAGAGCTCTTTGTGAGGACGTGAAGATCCAAGGAATGTCTGCCGGTCGCCGTGTAATCCTTCGCTTTGCGGCGTCTTGCGGAAGCGGTATGGAAGGGCTTATGATAAGCACGTCGCTCTCCCGGCTGTTTTGCAGACTTTCCAGATCATGGATTCATCACTACTCTGTCAAGTAGCTTCTCAGTGGGCATCACGAGGCTGAGTGCACCCCGTACCAATCCTTCCACCAAGGAAAAATCCTTGGCAGTACCGGGAATCGAACTAGGGTCCTCCATATGGCAGCCATCTCCGCTGACCGCTCAGTTACGGAGGCGGACATTTGTTAGTAAAGCATGCTGTTAACCTAGTAAACATTCATTCAAGAATAAGAACATCAGAAGCACTAGTAAGAGCAGCTGTGATCTGGCCGACAATTGATCGCATGTACTGACGATTGCTGTCAGTTTATAGCACTGAGTTATTTCATTACCTCTTTGGTACATATAATATAGAGTAATACATTAAGTCGTTGGAATCGGTGCTGACCTTCATGCTTCCGCTTCACGAATAGGCATCTCTCCAAGTTGACAATCTTTAACAGAGGGTATCTTTTCCTAAGGCAGGTATAGTTGGCTAGGGAAGTTCTCCAGCGTTCCAAACTGCGACTAGAAAAGTTTCTAGTGTGAAAGCAAAGTCACAGGAAACTCCATTACAACAATTTTTATTGTTAGGATGTAATTAATGTCGTGGGAAGTAGCACCAAGGAGACTTGGGTAATCAGTGGGATAGGGAGCAATAAGAAAGATAATTTTTTTGCTGAAGGAAAGCCAAACAATTCCGTTTTCTGGGAGCCCGAATGGTGAACAACTTGTCTAGAGCGTAGCTTTAGATTGTTACGTAGGTACGGCTGGCGTCCTGCTGCGCGAGGCTGGAATTCTCGCTTCAAAAGCGAGGGTGCGGTCCAGAGGGCCGCTGTTTACAATTTCTCTTCTGGGAACCAGACGTCAAAAACAGAAGAGATACTGGAACAACAAAGCTGCCATTTGCGTCAAGAAATGTGTTACGTTTTTTTGGTAGTCCTATATTCATAAGAACAAGCTGGAGAATGCTTCTGATTGCCAGCCGGAGTGGCTGAGCTGTTCTAGACGCTACAGTCTGGAACCGCGCGACCGCTACGATCGCAGGTTCGAATCCTGCCTCGGGCATGGAGTGTGTGATGTCATTAGGTTAGTAAGGTTTAAGCAGTTCTAAGTTCTAGAGGACTGATGACCTCATTAGTTAAGTCCCATAGTGCTCAGAGCCATTTGAATCATTTGAGCTTCTGATTGAAGGAAAACAGTTACCTACATTTGTTATAATGCCGACAAACTGCGCTGTTTCAATGGAAACTAAGAATTTGCATTTGTGAGTTACTAACCATACACTTTTTAAGCGGGTACAAGAAACTGTTTCAAACGAGAGTAAAGTTTGCCCAAGCACAGCTACGTTACTGGTGGCTTTCGTGTTCTGAAACCAACATAAGCTGCAATAAACAGTTCTGTATGCTGTAGCGGCAAATCAAATATGCATTCAGTGTGTTTCTTTTCCTCTTTTTTCCAGACTTCCTGTCAACAACATAGATATACTTGGAAAAATGCATGATACACACTGTGCTGCCTTACAGTATATTTATTCACAACCGGTTTCGATCATGGATCATCTTCAAGGTGGAAAAATATTTATTGTGACAACTTCACATGTCATACATGCTATTTAACCAGAAAAGTATACGCCATTTCTGATTTGAAAATGTGACTTTGTCACAGTAGATATTTTTCCATCGTAAAGATGACCCATGATCGAAACCGATTGTGAAGAAATATATTGTAGGACGGCACAGTGTGTACCACGCATTTGTCCAAGAACATTGCACGGTATTAATGTGTAAGACGTGGTCTGAACTTTTTCTCCTTGCATGCCAGCTATTTTTTAACTTCGCATATATTTTTAAGATCACTCTTCTTTACGTTGTGTACGTAATATTGAAGGAAAAGAGAAATCTTATTCTTAACATGGGCAATAACAGCTTCTGTCACTTTCCCTCCGCAGCTCGTGGTCTAGCGGCTAGCGTTGCTACCACTGGATCACAGGTTCCCGGGTTCGATTCCCGGACGGGTTGGGAATTTTCTCTGCCCGGGGACTGGGTGTTTGTGTTGTCCTCATAATTTCATCATCATTCTCATCATTGGTGACAGTGGCCAGAATGAACTGTGAAAAAAATTGGGTCTTTGTATGGACGTTGATGACGGCGTAATTGAGCGCTCCACAAACCAAACATCATCATCATCTTCTGTCACTTTAACCTTAATAAAGGCTTTCTCCGAAACTTCGCGACACAAATGGGCTTATTCTTATAGGCGGAGTTCTACAAGGTTTCTCGAGAGAATAATTCAACTAGGAAAAATAGCAAAATGTTTTGCATCTGTATGGTTAACAATGTCGTAATTCCAGCGACTCAACTCCGAATGATTAGGTTTGCCTTTAGTGAAAAACAAAACGGCTTCATTTCTGATCGGATCTCATATCGTTCTTTAACCTAATTTTTCCTGGTGTGCAATTGTGCAAGATACTGCAGCACGTCCACACGCACAAACGACCATCCAGCCACGCTGCCGGAGGAATGAAATGGCCTACCACAACTGGGGACGTTTGCAAGACAACAACCATCTGCACGAACAGTTCGACGACGTTTGCAGCAGCATGGACTATCAGCTCGGAGACCATGGCTGCAGTTACCCTTGACTCTGCATCACAGACAGGAGCGCCTGCGATGGTGTACTCAACAACGAACGTGGATGCACGAATGGCAAAACGTCAGTTTTTTGGATGAATCCAGGTTCTGTTTACAGCATCATGATGGTCGCATCCGTGTTTGGCGACACCGCGGTGAAGCGTGTATTCGTCATCGCCATACTGGCGTATCACCCGGCGTGATGGTATGGGGTGCCATTGGTTACACGTCTCGGTCACCTCTTGTTCGCATTGACGGCACTTGTAACAGTGGACGTTACATTTCAGATATGTTACGACCCGTGGCTCTACCCTTCATTCGATCCCTGCGAAACCCTACATTTCATCAGGATAATGCACGACCGCACGTTGCAGGTCCTGTACGGGCCTTTCTGGATACAGAAAGTGTTTGACTGCTGCCCTGGCCAGCACATTCTCCAGATCTCTCACCAACTGAAAACTTCTGGTCAATGGTGGGCGAGCAACTGGCTCGTCACAATACGCCAGTCACTACTCTTGATGAACTGTGGTATCGTGTTGAAGCTGCATGGGCAGCTGTACCTGTACGCGCTATCCAAGCTCTGTTTGACTCAATACCCAGGCGTATCAAGGCCGTTATTACGGCCATAGGTGGTTGTACTGGGTACTGATTTCTCAGGATCTATGCACCCAAATTGCGTGAAAATGTAATCACACGCCAATTCAGGTATAAAATATTTGTCCAATGAATACCCATCTATCATCTGCATTTCTTCTTGGTGTAGCAACTTTAATGGCCAGTAGAGTATGACTGTTACCGCTAAGTAATATACCTCGATGAAACTTGGGCCATACATAGAAAGAACTGCCGAAGTGTATTACAGAACGTAACTGAAAGAAATACGCAATGAGATGAACAGAAATGACACTTTTATTCAAAGACGATAACTACACTGAAGTCACCGTAACTTATGGTCGTCCCCTGGACATTACAAAAGGCGGGACGTTGCTCTTAATAGGATGGGTGATCTCCACGGGCGGCAGTGCATGCTCTGCAACCTGCTCCCATTCTGGCCACGACGTTGGTACGGAGCTCTCGTTATAGTACGTTTCATTCAGCCGTTAGCGCGGTTAACATCTGCTGGATGGTCATAGGTGCAAATGGGCGTGCTGCCGTACGTCTCCCCAACACATGCGATAAGTGCTCGATGGGCTTTAAGTCGGAGGGGAAATCCTCTCGAGGGAGGAGCTGATTCACTTGCGCTGTTCGATGTGATAGCGCACTGTCATCCATAAAAACTAAGTTGTGGCCGGTCTACTTCTAAAAAGACGCACATGGGGAAGGAGTACAGTATCACTACAACGTTGACTGTACTGTGCTCAAAGATTTGAGGTCAGTTCGCCCATTCAACATTACGTTTCCCCACACATTAACACCTGCACCACCAAAATGATCACGTTCGACAACGCTTGACGTATTCTCGCGTGGTGAGAGGTGGGAATACACAATGCACCCAGGGGCATAGTCGAAAATGAGTTTTGTGGTGACGAGAGCCGCAATTTTGCATTGGCGCACTGACCTACAAATCTTCGAACAGGGTACACTCACCGGTCAACGTTATTTTGACACCATACTACTTCTTCATGTGCATTTTTCAGAGGTATGTTTAGTACAGCCTTCATTTTTGTGGGTGACAATTTGCGACCACATCGAACAGAGCAGGTAGAGGAGTTCTTGGAACGAAAGAATATCTGCGGATGGACTGGCTTCAGGTTCGTCCAACTTAAATCCCATCTATCGTTTGTGGGATGCTGTGGGCGCAAGTACCTCAGCACGTCCACACGCATAAACGACCATCCAGCCGCGTGGCCGGAGGAATGAAATGGCCTACCACAACTTCTTATCGACTTTGCGGCCAGCATTGGAGCACTTTGCAAAGGATGCATTGCTGTTAGAGTCGATTACAAAACCTATTATTAGCTACGTCCTGACTATATTAAGCGTAAGTTTACTATCTTTGGCCCGAAGAAACCATGTCCTTTGATATCTATAAGACATCCCGAGAAAATAATTCTCAATATCGAATGTGGTCAACATTTTTATTGATATTTTCTCTACAAACTGGAATTTTTTCGACCGGAAATATCAAAGAGCAGCCGGTCGGTGTGGCCGTGCGGTTCTAGGCGCTTCAGTCTGGAACCGCGGGACCACTACGGTCGCAGGTTCGAATCCTGCCTCGGGCATGGATGTGTCTAATGTCTGTAGGTTAATTAGGTTTAAGTAGTTCTAAGTTCTAGGGGACTGATGACCACAGATGTTAAGTCCCATAGTGCTCAGAGCCATTTGAACCATTTTGAAGTTTTGACTACAGATAAATGCCATATTATGCAACTTACGTTCAATCTACTATTCCGGGTCCATAAACTAGTCCTTCCTCTTCCTCATAGAGGACGTTCTGTTCGATCTGGGCCATCCTGCGCTGCTCCAGAGCCGCTTTTACGGGCGATGACAAGCGGTTTTCGACCGCTTGAATCCGGTGGTCGGCAAATGCTTGGCGAACCGCGTCGAGTAGAGTCCCAGGGTGACGTCCATCGTTGTCATGGTCTTCAGAATTGCTCAATACCCCTCGTTGAAGCTGCTCACTGCCAGAAAAGTCGAAATCTCCACAGTCTTCGCACCAGGATGCAAATGTTTGGGGGCTAACTTCCAAACACACGCGTTCAAACTTTCAATTTAATTTTGTGTGTTTCCTCCCAAGCATCGGTACAATAACTCGTCCTCCGAAAGAAAAATAACTGGTGCGTGAAAAAGGCCGATTTCAGACTGGTGCATTTTTTTTATTCAAGTGCGAATAACAAACATTTTCGTTCCGTATTCGGAAAAATCGTTTCGAGGGTGGATTCTAAATACTTTTATGAATCCAAATATGCAATTTTTTAAAAAATATATTCTTCGAACCAAAAGATAGTAAACCTCCCCTTAACGTCCAGGGGACCATCATAAATCTTGGTGAATTCAGTGAAATTTTTGTCTTCGAATAAAAGTGTCATTTCTGTTCGTCACATCGCGCATTTCTTTCATTTACGTCCTAGACGATACTGTAACAGCTCTTTCTGCGTATGGTCCAAGTTTCATCGAGTTGGGTTACTAGGTAGTGATACATCACGCGAAAGCTACTTTCATCCTTAAATTTTCGCCTACCAGCGAAGTATTAAGGGTATACTGATGATGATAAAGCTAAGCATCACCATTTGTGAAACCTTTTGATTTATTTAATTTCAATTCAATTAAAGACTTGGTGAAAAAAAACATAGCTTAGTCAGTACATAAGTTGCCCGCCAAAGACCAGCCTCCCAGGTTTGAGTTCTGATCCTATTCATAGTTTTAATCTGCTGGGGGATTTAAAGTCAGCCCACACTCCACTGCAGAGTCAAAATTCATTCTTTCTTTGTGTTGTTGCACTGTCACTTCTGTTACGCAAAGACGTACTAAGTATCCAAACCAGCTGTATTTCTTGTTAGCGTTAAGAACGCAGACAGAAGCAGTATGAGACCCATTTTGTGTGCCCAGATGCGGCCGGACTGGCAGATGTGGTCGCGGTTCGGCGTGGACGTGACGCAGTCTGCGCTGCGGGAGGACGTACGCGGGCAGCGCGCCGCACTCTACGCGGACGCGACCACACCGGCAGAGATAGAGGACCGCTACGACGAGGTCTCCTACCACAAGGGTACGTCTTCCTCTCAACTACACACTTGCAATAATGTAAAACCTTTTAGGTTCGTTTTTACAATCAAGTCAATCAATACCATGCTGTTCGAGAGCACAATGTGGCATTCTTTCGCTGCGTAATGAAGGACTTGATACGATGCCATATAATGTGCATGTAACCTATTGAGATCTTACTTGGCACTGAATTGAGAATTTCTGCAAAGAAGACGCTTCAATAATACGAACGGCATTTGTTTAATCACGAATGTCGGAAACACAAACGGCCAAGTTGAATCGGAATGACGGGACATCAGATGCATTTCAACAGGCTTGTTTTTTGGTAGCCAGATAAATAATACAAAAACACTAGTGTTGGTTTCTGAGCATCAATCGTTTTGCATTTGTTTCGATCTTCTGATGACTTTATTAGTCGATAAACGACAGATTCGTCTGCAAACAACCTAAGATGGCTGCTCAGATTGCATCCCAAATTGTTTATACAGATAAGGAACAGCAAATGGCCTATAACACTACCTTCGGGCACGCCAGACATCACTTCTGTTTTACTCGATGACTTTCCGTCAGTTACTAAGAACTATTACCTCTCTGACACGAAATCACAAATCCAGGCACATAACTGAGACTATATTCTATAAGCACGCAATTTCACTACAAGCCTCTTGTTTGGTATAGTGTCAAAAGCCTTCCGGAAACCTAGAAATACGGAATCTATGTGAAATCCCTTGTCAATAGCACTCAACACTTCATGTGAATAAAGAGCTAGTTGTGTTTCACAGGAACGATGTTTTCTAAACCTATGTTGACTGTCTGTCAATAGACAGGTTTCTTTGAGGTAAGTCATAATGTCTGACAAAATATATGCTCCAAAATTCTGCTGCGACGTTAACGATATGGACCTATAATTTATTGGATTACTCCTACTACCTTTCTTGATTATTTGCGTGACCTGTGCAACTTTCCAGTCTTTGGGTACGGATCTTTCGTCGAGCGAACGGTTCTATATGATTGTTAAGTATGGATCTGATGAATCAGCATACTCCGAAAGGAACCTAAAAGGTATACAGTCTGGACCAGAAGACTTGCTATTATTAAGTGCTTTAAGTTTCTTCACTACTCCGAGGATATTTACTTCTACGTTACTCATGTTGGCAGCTGGTCTCGATTCGAATTCTGGAATATTTACTTCTTTTTCTTTTGTGAAGGCATTTCGGAAGGCTGTGTTTAGTAACTCTGCTTTGGCAGCCTGTCTTCGATAGTATCTCCATTGCTAACGAGCAAAGAAGGCATTGATTGTTTCTAACATACTTCACATACGACCAGAATCTCTTTGGATTTTCTGCCAGGTTCCCTTGGTACTTCTGAGCACTGGTCGGCAAGCTGTTGAAGGTGGGTCGAAGATGGACTGCTCGAATTGCCGCAGTCTCATCTGAAATATACTGCTCCAGTTCTTGAAGGCTATGAGGGCTGTTGCGATACACCCTAAACTCGATGGCTCCCCACACAAAGTAATCGTACACTGACAGGTCAAGTGAACTAGAACCACGATCAGACTGACCTCTACTAACAACTCTCTCGGGCGTAAAGATTCTATAAATGTGCTCAAAGGTTCGGCCAGCTATATGGGCAGTTGCTCCATCCTGTTGGGTCGTGGTTATATGCATACATTAAAGTCCAATAGTATCCACCCCCTCACGCCGCCTCCCTCCTCCCCCCCCCCTCCCCCCCCCCACACACCACCACCACCACCATCAACACAAAAAAGTGAATACTTTTTCTCATATATAAATTTCTGAATTTCAAACCAAACTTTGTGTGAATGAAGTAGCGTGAAAACTAACATTCTCAAAAATGGTAAGGAATTCAAACCCTTAATAAGCTACATGTAACGCAGGCTACTTTGTATTTGCTTCCTAGAGGGCCTGACCATGTAGATACGTTTGCGGCCTTAACGGTAACATTCCAGTCACCTACAGGTGCATATGCACAGGTTACTTTATGTGTTGACAACAACAAAAGCAACACGGTTCGTGACTTCAGAGGTAGGACCGAACAACCATAGGAAGTTGAGTAGACCAAGACAGAAAGGAAAAGACTCTCCATTAAGGGGGAAAAAAAACAGGAAGATGATTTCCCGAACATAGACGGGAACCATTGAAAGAAATAGCAAAATGGTTCAAATCGCCCTGAGCACTAGGGGACTTAACTTCTAAGGTCAATAGTCACCTAGAACTTAGAACTAATTAAACCTAATTAACCTAAGGACATCACACACATCCATGCCCGAGGCAGGATTCGAACCTGCGACCGTAGCGGTCCCGCGATTCCAGACTGTAGCGCCTAGACCTGCTCGGCCACTCCGGCCGGCGAAAGAAATAGCATATCCCTCATGTATACACTTGTGTAGCCGTACTTTACAGACCAGCGTCCACAATAGTTGTGCTTAGTAAACTGCTGATGATTGGGAGTGCACACTTTGATTTCATATTCTGTGATGTGTTATCAGCTTTGTGACAATCTGATGCTGTTATTGTGTCGAACACCTCTCAAATTTTCGGACTATCGTTTCCAACGGGCATATTTTTTCAAACTGCAGTTTCTTGGATCTTATGACAAAGCAATATACTATTAACTGGTGTAAACAAAATACACCGGTTACCAAAAACAAATGAAGCACTCAGAAAGGGGGGAGGAAAAGGAATGAAACTTCACGGATTGAGGGAGTGTGTGATCTTATTTCAGTGATTAAAGTATACAAAGAACTTTGCAGTATGAGACCAGGTCAATGCAGTGTGGCACCCCCTCTGTCGTGGATGTATACAGTCATTTGGCATGGAAGGGTGTCAAAAAGCCATTGTACAGTCTCCGTGGGCAAGCTGGTTCAAAACTATTTTAACTCTTTGTTGATATCCTGGATACAGGCACGGGAACGGAGTTGACGTTCGAGCTGGTTCTATCGGCAACAGATCTGGGGATTAGCACCGCGATACAGTCCCATGAGAGTGTTAACGCATGGGGAAATAAGATGTCTGCGACGTACTGCAGCGCCTGTCAGAGATCATTACCAGCTGTGTCTGGAAGTCTTCTCCGATGGCTCCCTACAGCACGACGCCAGGACTAACACCGCTGGGCCTCTCCTAAACACTGGAATTATAAACCCTCTCTCCATGTCATCGACGATGGTCATCTGCGGGTGGTGCAGAAGCACGACTCATTGTTGAACACAATGCGACGCCATTCAGCAGCATTCCATGCTTCCCGCTCACAGCACCACGCTAGATTTAGTCGATAGATTTGTGATGTTAACGCAGGTCATGCCCATGGCTCTGTTTCCCTCGTCCAGTTGCTGGTAGTCGTAAACCAATGGTGCGGTACGACACAGGGAGTATGAGGGAGTCCATTACCTGTTCTCGGATCTCAGGAGCAGATGTCTATAGGTTGCGATGACCATGGTGTACTATTTCGTAGTCTTTCCTTGAGGTGGTCAACAGCAACCTTTAAGACGATACCTGTTCTTTCGTTCCCATGCAGTCAATTATCGGGCCACTGTCACATTTGAATGCCTCACAAACATGAAAAATTTAATTAACGATACGACAAATCCCCTTAAAGCTTTGTCTGGTACTAGACATCCTCATGTTCACTCAAAAGTTGAAGCTTCTTACGCCTCTTATGTACCCTAGCAGTCCTGATAACAAAACTAAACACGAACAACAGTAATGCACTGTAATAGCTGTTCTGTCGCCCATTTACATACCTGCCGATGAGGTGGTCATGTATGAAGTTCCACTGTCTTGGGAGTGCCTCACTTTATGTCGGGCACTGTGTTGTTATTACACAAAAATATTTTATTTATTTTATAGTAATCAAATAATTTATTATTATTTTAATATTAATATATTTTATATGCCTTTGATTTGTTATTATCATTAAAATCGTACACGTCTTTGTATACGTTAGAGGTGAGGGGAATACAGTAACAGATCGTGAATCTCATGGCGCTCCCCCTCCAAACCGAACCCTCGATCCGTGCATGTTGTCCTGTTTTTATTAAAAGGTGTTTTTCGTGATAACAACTTAGCTATCAACAAAAGCATCTCCTATTGTTATCACAGAACCATTTCCCAGTGAGTTCACATACACGAACATGCAGCCGTGCTTCACCAAAAGAAAGAAATATTTCAGTATCAGTCTTCACCACGCACAGACCGTTATTGTTAGTTGTAGCACTTACCACGAGCAACAGTATTTTAACTGTTCAGTCAATGCACCACTGTTGCTTACTAGTAAACTATCCAATCCGACATGTCGAAATATGTGCTGCAATTTTTTACACAGGAAAATACACCGAAATGTGGAATCCAATTACACTTGCAGTGATGAAATATCAAGAACATGATATGCAGTCGAACTAATCTAATTCTTCTGTATAGCACCACCGTTGCTTACTAGTAAATATTAGTTAATTTCTTGGACGTGCATTCGAATTACGTCGAGATTTTGCTAGAAAATGTGGAAACATTAGACGAAACAGGAAATAACTGAATTGTGGTTTGAACGATGATTGTTATGCTAATTAAAGGCCAGAGCAAAAGCACAGTACCTTCCTAGCCCAAGGAAAATATGTACGGTAATAACATTTAGTTTCAAATAAAAAGCTGTACATTTTTGGTTAAAGGAAGGAAAGAGAAAATGCATGAAGTTAAGCAGTGTGCAAAGCCAGTTCCATTTCGGAAAACTTCAACTTGAATTGTATAAATGGAAGAAAGTATGAAATACACGCCAAAATGAAACTTTAAAAATTGTGAAAGAACAATTATTCGAAAGATTTAGACCTGCTCGTGAAAGTCAATGGACTGTTACCGAAGATCTACGTGACTAGGCCCTCTGAATTACAAGTGAGATTAATATTACTGATTTCCATGTTTTTTCGACTTAGTCAAACAGATTCATGAAATTATACAGAAAAGGAAATCGGAAAATGACGAATTTTTTTTCAAGTACGTAAGTGTGTAGAGGAGATGTGATTAATACTATAGAGAATTTCGTGGTTGACGTAAAGACGAAGCTTCTTGTTATCCCCTAAAATGCTGTGTACAAAGCCAATCGGACAGGTTTCTTACAAGAACGGTGTGCAAACCACACTTTACCATTGCGAGAGAAAGAAAGAGAGAGAGAGTCGTTTGTGCAGTCTATGAATGCTATTACGCATTCCCACACAACAACTACAGTGATAGTATCAGTGGATTACTGTTTACGCAGCTTTATATCTGTCTTCAGGACCCTCAAGGTATATTTGAACCCATAATTAAATAAAAAGACTGTTTGCTTGCATAAATCTTGTAATTGACGTAGCAAAATGTGGAAACATGGAGGAGAATAATTTTCTATATTACATCCTAGACGCCTTGTTACTAGTTGCAGCAAATAATTCATTGCTTTTGTTGGGCTCTGGGCCTTGATGTAACATCACATTTGTCTTTATGGCGATGGCGAAAAGATTTAGCCTCTCGAGAAAGAAATTTTTTGACATTGTAAAGCATTTTTCAATAAACTGCCAGCCAGTATAATTTCTGATAGTTTTTGTCATTTCAGGCTTATAAGTGGTATAGTATTGTTAAACTAAAATTATTTGTGGAATGTCAGTTTGCGTCGCTTTGTTTTAAGAATTTGATCAAATACGCCTGGTACACAGCACAATATGCAGAACAATCTGTATGATCATTTCTTGCCGGCCGCTGTGGCCGAGCGGTTCTAGGCGCTTCAGCCAGGAACCGCGCGACTGCTATGGTCGCAGGTTCGTATCCTGCCTCGGGCATGGATGTGAGTGATGTCCTTAGGTTAGTTAGGTTTAAGTAGTTCCAAGTTCTAGGGGACTGATGACCTCAGATGTTAAGGCCCACAGTGCTCAGAGCCATTTGAACCATTTATTTTTAATCATTTCTTACTTCATTACTGAAATTTGCCTAAATGCATTAATTTTTCTTTCCTGAGTTGTGTCTGGTGTACCGATAATGTTTTCTTTCCGTCATTCAATAGATAATTCACATTTTTGTGAATACTGCAAGAAACGATCAAGAAACTGTTTTATTGTTTGTAAAATATACATTATTCAAAAATTATCATAAGAACTATGCTACAGAAATTATTATAAACTACTTCCTCTGAGCACATTAAAGTCCTGATTGATGTAAGTCGTCTGTAATGTAACATTGTACACTACCTCGATTTTCTTTCCTCTGCTTGTGTAACAGTGACATCTGCAACAGTTTAGCTAACGGCATGAACTGTAAGATATTCAAACAATTAATGATTTCAGATATTTTCGGTATTGTTTAAGCGCCTAAAATTTCTTGTGTGCTCTTTGGACTTCGCTAGACACGGCTCTTCTTTCTCTTTTCACGGCTGTATCTCCATATTCACCGAGTCGCGCGTTGGTATGGAAGGACTGTACAAACAGCTGTTACAAGCAACTCATCTTTCGGTAAAAATGAGTAACTTTAACATTTTTTTAAATACTTGCAGTGCACTTTAGCAGATAAAATTTTGACAGTGCATTTCTTTCATTGTATCTTTCCTGTATTAAAAATTTTTAAGTTTAGGTTTCGATATGTTTGGCTATTCCTTTGTTAGTTAAGTATTGGTTTGAGTTTGTGCACATTGGCTACTGACACACCCCAGTTTGAAGTGCTAAATGGCACAAGGTTTCGCCTCAGACTTCTCTCATGGCAGTTACTAACCCGTCTATTTTATGCCAATACACCAGCTGCCAGAGCGTCATATGGCTGTTGTAGCCTGCCTGCGGTTGTGTTGGTTCCCGCGCAACACTGGGCATAGTACTTGGGTCGCACATAAGTCACTATCTAACTACAAGGTAGGAAACGCTTTATTTTCGCACAAATGTTCCTCTGAATTCTTGTCTATTTCTTCAGTTCAAGAAATCTCTCAAATTTTCACATGTAGTCGCACAATAATTTTGGGTTGTTGCTCTATCGAATCTTCAGTAAATGTTCATTCACCATTGCGACCGGCATCTTTGGCGGTGTACAGCTTTACCTCATATTCCATCACTGATTTTTAACGAATAAAAAGTGCCTCTGAGGAAAAAAATTACTGACCAGTTGTAGAATGCCTATTCAAAACAAAACAAAAAACATAATTCATCCACGATGGATACTCAGTTCCAGTGATTCTGTTCGTACATTTTTAACCATAAGCGCGTAAGCTATGATGCTGTAGAGGGCAAATCATTCCATTTTATACAGTTTTTCATTTTATGAGTGCAGAGTTAACTAAAAGCTCTTCTCTATTCAGTCTCAACCCGTGTTTTGTATGAGGCTGCAAAATAAATGGAACCTCTCTCGAGCCAAATGAGCGTCTCAGGTAGCACATAGGATTATCGTCACTTCGTTATGATTTAATTTTTGTCATTTCCAGTTTTGTAACCTGCAGTTTTTACCTAGAGCTTGAATGAATGAGCACCATAAAATGGGCTGCGAAAGGGATACAGAGTTTACGGTTCTCTCTTGTGTAGCATATGCCATTTTCCTGCCAGAAACTCCGTATTTCTAACATGAAAATCATATGCTTCCATCCCTCTGTTTGTACCCGGAAATATTTTCAAAGTGTAAAAGCAACTCGTGAACTAATTGAAACACTTAAAGACATAAAACTTTAACAATTTTCCAAAGTAAATACACTGCTCAACATAATTAAAGGATGACTTTTTAGAAACCCTGTAGTTATTTCCCATTGCGACGTATAAGTTTGAAATTTGGCTCATACAACCCTAGAATGTTGCTCTGTAATGGTGCAAACGCGTGGTGCCTGCGGCATCACCCTTGGGCTCAGCGACGCTTCAGACAGCAACGTGTCAACACAAGCGAAAAAGACCAGAGCTCTGAAGTTCATATGAGGTGTAAGGTGGGTCAGTGATGTTACATCAGCACCAGATTTCAACACAAATGTACCCAACGCCTCCGTGGACTTGTCACTTTATGCGAAGGTCGTCACACACCCTTTCATCACATTTCATCCCTTCTTTTGACTCCTCCGCCGTGAAGGTTACAGCCGCGACGCCCAGGGTTGAAATCACGCGGGTTTCCTACGTGTGGCCTAGGACAACGTTTCAGACACACCGCCGCTCAGAATCTACACGGAAAGGCCTCATAGGGTGGCACACTAGGCATCAATGAAACCACCCTTTCTCTTAGGGCGTAGATTCCCACATATTTTGCGATCGAAAACGACAGTTCGCCGTGTAATGACCAACAGGACGACGTTCTTGACAATCTTTGATACTACTGACACTCCCCGGACGCTTCAACCCTTCTCTAAGGACATCATGGGCTAGCATTCCCATTGAACGTGATCGCACCCTACTGGAGTCCAGCGCGACCGGAATTTTTGTTCTGGTGTACACCGTGGAACCACTAGAGAACGTCAAAAACCGTTCGATGAAACTTGAACGTGATCTGAAGCAGCAACGAGTACTTATGCTTTTTTAGCCCTAGTATTTCACGTCTTCCTGTGGCGTGAGCATGAAGGGCTGCGACACTGACATATGCGTGAATAAAACGGCAATGTGTCCCTCTGCGGCCCCCAGATTAACAATACTTTATGCCCACGTTTGTTAAACACTTTGAAGATGTACCTGCACAGAGAAAAGTCTTGACTGTGTCTACGCTGCCTGTTAGTCGGCATGTCGGAACAGAGAAGTGTCACGTGATTGCCTATCTAGAACTTTTGTAGCAGATTTTCTCTGTGCAAATATCTTTTTAAATTTCTCATCAAACGCGAGCAGCTGGCACTGGTGGTGTTGCCGAACTGGGGGTGTTGAGGGATCCTTTGCCGTTTTATTCACGCATGTGTCAATGTCGCACACATCTGTGATCACATGAAGGGGCGCTGAAAAAGCATAAGCACCCGCTCTGCTTCGGATAACGTTCAGATTTCCTCGAATGGTTTTTAACGCTTCCTTGTGGTTCCACACTGTATACAAGAGCAAATATTGCTGTCGTATTGCACTCCGAAGGGGTGCGATCACGCTAAGTGGGGTTGCTGGCCCGAGGTGTCCTTAGAGAAGGATTGAAGCGTCTGGGGGTCTCAGTAGCGTCAAAGATTGTCAAGTTGGTCATCGCACTGTGAACTGTCGTTAACGACTGTAAAATACGTGGGAATCAACGCCTCAGTGGAGAGGGTGGTCTCATTGACGCCCATTGTGCCACCCTGTGAGGCCCTTCCATGTCAATTCTGAGTGGAGGTGTGTCTGAAACGTTGTCCTAGTCCACACATAAGGAAGCGCGCGATTTAAACTATGGGCGTCGTGGTTGTAACCTCCACGGCGGAGGCGTCAAAAGATGACATGAAATGTGGGTAAAAGGGGTAGTGACGACCTCCCCATGGTGTGACACGTCCACATAGGTTGTGGTGAAATTTGATGCCTATATGACATCATTAACCCACCTTAAATCTTACTTGCTGTGTGAAGCGTCGTCTAGCCCGTGGGTAACGTCGCAGGGCGTCACGCTTTTGTATCGTTGCAGAGAAAGGATTGTAGGCACTTTGAGCCAAGCTTCGAACTTATTCGTATCAATGTGAAATAATTACTGAGTTTCTAAAAAGTGATTCTTTAATTCCGTTGCAAAGTGTAGTAAAATAGTCGCCAGTACGTATAACAAAAAATGAAACGAATATATTTAGGAATTTTAAACATAAATTGTAACAGGCTATATTTTTTGACATGTCTCGATGCTAACAATATTACACGACTACAGACTGTAATAATCAGAACAATAACAACCATTAAGTATAAAATTCTGGTTGTGTTATTTACTAATAACTGAATACAGTCAACAGAAAACTTGTAAGCGCTTAAACCATTGTGAAGGCATGACTTCCTGTGTTAATAAACTAACTTATTTAACATTTGATTCTTATCAGACACTGTATTTTCCTTTACCAAAGCGATTTCATTTTGAAGTCATCAGAAAGTGCAAGCCCAACTTTCACAGTACAGCAAGGTTACTAACTTCAGCACACTTCTTCTAAATTGGTAACTGATGGAGCTTTTCTATGTTCTCTACAGGAGGCGCCTTCATCAGAATGTTGGAATCCTTCTTGGGAAGAGATGTGTTGCTCAGGGGAATCCGCAATTTCTTGGAGTGAGTAAACTATTAAAGATTTTTTTATATTTGCGACATTTCTTCCTCAGCGGCTATTTCAATCATATTTATCAAGCAGATTTTAAAAAAATCCTTGTTTTTGCAACTGAACATTAAATTGCAGAAGACGGAATTTTTCTTGTGTACATACCGGGTGATCAAAAAGTCAGTACAAATCTGTAAACTTAATAAACCACGGAATAATGTAGATACAGAGGTAAAAATTGACACACATGCTTGGAATGACATGGGGTTTTATTAGAACCAAAAAAAAATAAAGTTCACAAAATGTCCGACAGATGGCGCTGGACAGCAAAACGTCAGTGACTGTGCATGACAATCGTGTATAAAAAGAGCTGTGATGAGAATCAGATACGCCAGCAGTCGCAGCATGTTGACGTTACCTGAAAAGGCGCTTTTAGTGAAGCTGTATTATCAGAATGGGGAATGTGCTAGTTCAGCGCTACGATCCTATCGCCATAGGAAGGGGATTCGAACGGGTAAAGGTCCGTTGACAAATGCAGCTGTAGGGAGAACGATTTCGAAGTTCGAAGTCACGGGTTGTTTAGACGATAGACCCCGTAGTGGCCGACCGAGTACAAGGCGTAATGCTGCTGAGACAGTTCAGGAAGAAATGGAATTGTAGCGGGCTCGTCTATGCGCGGGGAAGTCAGCTCTCGTGCAGTCGCACGTCGCATCGCCATTCCATTCACTACTGTTTTGTTGGCACTGAGGCATACCCTCCGATGCTATCCGTACAAAATCCATCTGCATCATGAACTGTTACATGGCGATTTAGTGAAACGGAGGACATTTGCGGTGTGGGCGTTTCAAAAGATGGCGGAAGATGACGATTGATTGAGTAACGTATTGTGGACCGGCGAAGCTCATTTCACGCTCCGGGGGTCTGTCAACGCCCACAACTGCAGAATTTGGGCTACCGAAAATCCTAGAACTGTCGTGGAAACTCCATTGCACGACGAGAAAGTCACGGTATGGGTTGGATTTACCACATCTACCGTTATCTGGCCTTTTTTCTTCGAGGAAATGCGTGATACTGGTTTTGTAACTGCTGCCGTGACGGATGAGAGGTTCGTCGATATGTTACAGAATCGCATCATCCGCTGCCTGGCCGATAAAACACCTGCTGGAAAGTACGATGTTTATGCAGGATGGCGCTCCACCCCATATTGCTAGACGCGTGAAAGATCTCTTGCGCGCGTCGTTTGGTGATGATCGTGTGCTCAGCATCCACTTTCTTCATGCTTGGTCTCCCAGGTCCCCAGACCTCAGTCCGTGCGATTATTGGCTTTGGGGTTACCTGAAGTCGCAAGTGTATCGTGATCGACCGACATCTCTAGGGATGCTGAAAGACAACATCCGACGCCAATGCCTCACCACAACTCCGGGCATGCCTTACAGTGCTGTTCACATCATTATTCCTCGACTACAGCTATTGTTGAGGAATGATGGTGGACATATTGAGCATTTCCTGTAAAGAACATCATCTTTACTTTGTCTTACTTTGTTTTGCTAATTATTGCTATTCTGATCAAATGAAGCGCCATCTGTCGGACATTTTTTGAACTTTTGTATTTTTTGTTCTAATAAAACCCCATGTCATTCCAAGCATGTGTGTCAATTTGTACCTCTCTATCTACATTATTCCGTGATTTATTCAGTTTTCAAATTTATACTGACCTTTTTTTTATCACCCGGTATTACACATTTCGTGACATTACACTGTTTGCAGTTAACATGCAGTGATTCACTGTTTTTAGCTTATTTCTATTCAATAACTAGTGTTCGTCAAGTGCTTTATAGAAAGTATTTAAAGTGAATGATCAAATAAGTACAATCAGTTCATATATATATATATATATATATATATGTCCCAAAGAACAGATACCATCGGTGACAGTGCAGCTCTCTAGAATGAAATGATAATGAAATCAAGAACCTAAGCTGTCGACAGGCGTTGATATACATCAACGGGGACAGTTGAAAATGTGTGCCCCGACTGGGACTCGAACCGGGGATCTCCTGCTTACATGGTAGACGCTCTATCCATCTGAGCCATCGAGGGCACAGATGATAGTTCGACTGCAGGCATTTATCCATTGCACGCTCCCCCCTGAGACACACATTCCCCACTTAATGTTCACACGCTACATTCGAAGTGCCCCTGCCCGTGACACTCATTACTCGCGGTAGAAAAATCTTACCGAGTACCGTAATAGTTAGGGCAATGCGTGTGCATCCGCACAGAAGGAGGAGGTCAATGGCCGGTTAGCCTTAACTATATGTCCGAAACAACAGTTAACATCTTCATATATACACTCCTGGAAATTGAAATAAGAACACCGTGAATTCATTGTCCCAGGAAGGGGAAACTTTATTGACACATTCCTGGGGTCAGATACATCACATGATCACACTGACAGAACCACAGGCACATAGACACAGGCAACAGAGCATGCACAATGTCGGCACTAGTACAGTATATATCCACCTTTCGCAGCAATGCAGGCTGCTATTCTCCCATGGAGACGATCGTAGAGATGCTGGATGTAGTCCTGTGGAACGGCTTGCCATGCCATTTCCACCTGGCGCCTCAGTTGGACCAGCGTTCGTGCTGGACGTGCAGACCGCGTGAGACGACGCTTCATCCAGTCCCAAACATGCTCAATGGGGGACAGATCCGCAGATCTTGCTGACCAGGGTAGTTGACTTACACCTTCTAGAGCACGTTGGGTGGCACGGGATACATGCGGACGTGCATTGTCCTGTTGGAACAGCAAGTCCCCTTGCCGGTCTAGGAATGGTAGAACGATGGGTTCGATGACGGTTTGGATGTACCGTGCACTATTCAGTGTCCCCTCGACGATCACCAGAGGTGTACGGCCAGTGTAGGAGATCGCTCCCCACACCATGATGCCGGGTGTTGGCCCTGTGTGCCTGGGTCGCATGCAGTCCTGATTGTGTCGCTCACCTGCACGGCACCAAACATGCATACGACCATCATTGGCACCAAGGCAGAAGCGACTCTCATCGCTGAAGACGACACGTCTCCATTCGTCCCTCCATTCACGCCTGTCGCGACACCACTGGAGGCGGGCTGCACGATGTTGGGGCGTGAGCGGAAGACGGCCTGACGGTGTGCGGGACCGTAGCCCAGCTTCATGGAGACGGTTGCGAATGGTCCTCGCCGATACCCCAGGAGCAACAGTGTCCCTAATTTGCTGGGAAGTGGCGGTGCGGTCCCCTACGGCACTGCATAGGATCCTACAGTGTTGGCGTGCATCCGTGCGTCGCTGCGGTCCGGTCCCAGGTCGACGGGCACGTGCACCTTCCGCCGACCACTGGCGACAACATCGATGTACTGTGGAGACCTCACGCCCCACGTGTTGAGCAATTCGGCGGTACGTCCACCCGGCCTCCCGCATACCCACTATACGCCCTCGCTCAAAGTCCGTCAACTGCACATACGGTTCACGTCCACGCTGTCGCGGCATGCTACCAGTGTTAAAGACTGCGATGGAGCTCCGTATGCCACGGCAAACTGGCTGACACTGACGGCGGCGGTGCACAAATGCTGCGCAGCTAGCGCCATTCGACGGCCAACACCGCGGTTCCTGGTGTGTCCGCTGTGCCGTGCGTGTGATCATTGCTTGTACAGCCCTCTCGCAGTGTCCGGAGCAAGTATGGTGGGTCTGACACACCGGTGTCAATGTGTTCTTTTTTCCATTCCAGGAGTGTAGTTAAGACTACCTCCTTCTTCTGTGTGGGTACATACGTATTGCCCGAACTCTTGCGGGACTTGGTAAGATTGTATACCGCGAGTTATGAGTGTTACGGGCAGGGGCACTACGAATGTAGTGTGTGGACATTAAGTTGGGAATGTGGGTCTCACGGGGAGCGTGTAAGGGATAAATCCCTGCAGTCGCAGTATCCTCTGTGCCCTCGGTGGCTCAGTTGGATGCCGGCACGGTAGATCAGCATGTTCATCAGAGGGTTTAGCTACTCTCTGTAATAAAAAAACTGAGTGAGTGGATCAATGAACATCCAGAACGGGAGTCATCGGACGTCTGTCACGAACAAATTCAACGATCAATATAGAACAAAATGAGAACAAAAAATGGATAAAGCGTCTGCCATGTAAGCAGGGGATCTCGGGTTCGAGTACCGGTCGGGGCACACATTTTCAACTGTCCCTGTTGATGTGTATCAACGTCTATCGACAGCTTAGGGTTTTGATTTCATTATCATTACAATCAGTTCAGTCACCCAGATGTGACTTCATTAGTATACGCAAAATAATGAGGAGGTAAATGGGAATTAAACTAGGAAAAGCAACTAGAACAGTACCTTCTTTTCCAACAGTTGTATGTAGAATTGGTTAGCATCGTGTGTCAGCTTGCTAGTTCCGTCTGATATACGGGTTCCAGCAACTTCACTAAAGCATTCCACATTAGTCACTGCAGTTGATCGGTTGGTTAGGATCGTTTTCCGAAGCCCTCTTCACGAAGTTCATGGCCATGGTGGGTGGACAATACATTGAGTATGCTCTTGCGGCAAGGTATCCGGCAGAGAAGGTTCAAGCAACGGAAACGTTAGAAAGGTAATAGTCCTAACAAATGAGCTAGGGGTGCTAACTACTGAAATTAAGGAATGACCCAAAGTAACCCAAATTTATTATAATCATAAATTCAATCAAGGACAAAAACATAGTTCGATAATATCAAAGCATTAATTTCGGATGATCGGGAAAAAGGAAATTGAAACATAAAATCCCGAAACAGGTTCAGACAGATGCTACTGTAGTATGACAAAGCTGTAGGCCATGGGTCTCCAAACGTTTTAGTCTGCGGGCCACATTGATTCCTCCACGAAGTCATAAGGGCCAAGACCTACCTAGTGGGAGTAAAGAGCCCTAGTACTCCATGATCACCGTAATGTAAGGCTAAAGGAAAGATGAAATCGCAAAAATCTAAGGTTGAAACGAATTAAGATTTTTATTTATTTACATAACTTTGATTGGTGGACGTACCTGACCGAATTTCTGGCATATTTTATTCTGGTGAATTTCACCGACAAAAAGTATGTCACTGCACATTCTTCACGAAAGCGTCCTGCAAAGTTAACGAAATCTCAAAATCATTGTTAGCAACACTATTACTACAAGACGTAACAGAGGAAGAGTATGACAACGCATTCTTATTTCAAGCAGCGCAACAATAAGTTTAGTTATGTAGTTTTGTAGCAGGCCGGAGTGACCGTGCGGTTCTAGGCGCTACAGTCTGGAACCGAGCGACCGCGACGGTCGCAGGTTCGAATCCTGCTTCGGGCATGGATGTGTGTGATGTCCATAGGTTAGTTAGGTTTAATTAGTTCTAAGTTCTAGGCAACTGATGACCTCAGAAGTTAAGTCGCATAGTGCTCAGAGCCATATGTAGTCTTGTAGCGAGTAGCAGAGCCAGAGCATATATTTGATGGTTCTGTTGCGTGATTGTGTCTATGTTGCGAGTGCCTCACGAGTTTTTTAGTGTCTTATGCGCTTTACTAGTAGGTGTGGGACAATTCAAAGCTTTAATTCGAAGAGACAAGGAAAATCTGAAAATCGAAATACGTAAAGAAACTGAAACCTTGCTTCAGAAGCATCTTCCATAATGATTGATTACTAAGGCTAGTCGTCGAAGTGGCGTCCATTTGAAAGACTTGCACCAGACTCGTGAGGAGAAAAAAATACAAAGACTTTTATTACTGAAAATATTTTCGCCAAACTAGTCTGTTAACCCTTTTTTTTCATTATCGCACTGGGAATGGTCTGTCTGTTTATTGTGGATAGCCACAAGTTTAACCATGACCTTCCGATTTGTAAAGATAGAGCTCCGACAATGTCGCGGTGTATTGGTCACGATAGGCCTCGAAACTCAATTGCTGGCAGTATAGCACTCCGTCTTCAGGCCACAAGTCCACCATCGGGACCATACGACCGCCGTGTCATCCTCAGCTGAGGTTGCGGATAGGAGAGGCGTGTGGTCTGCACACCGCTCTCCCAGTCGTTATGATGGTTTTCTTTGACTGGAGCCGCTACTATTCGGTCGAGTAGCTCCTCAATTGGCATCATGAGGCTGAGTGCACCCCGAAAAATGGCAACAGCGCATGGCGGCTGGATGGTCACCCATCCAAGCGCCGGCTACGCCCGACAGTGCTTAACTTCGTTGATCTCACGGGAACCGGTGTATCCACACTGCGGCAAGGCCGTTGCGACGCTGGCAGTATAGGCACCACCTCAAATATGTGGCGGGCCGGATACCAGGGATGTCCGGCCAGCTAACCAGGGCAGGTTTGCCGGCCCTCACGTGACGGTTTCGGCCTGCGGGCCGTAGTTTGGAGACCCCTGCTCTAGGCGATTGGATAAAGATATGTTCATACAATTAATTCACAAATCATCGGACAAACAAGTACACGATTCCGATGAGGACATGCTGACTGTTTCGGCCTGCCTTTGGTTAAAGCACATCACTTCTAAGACCCCCAGAGTGCCTTAATCATAAGTAAGCTATCAATTTCTTAGACAATTCTGTAAAAAGTCCCCATTAAGTTGCAGAAACGAGCCTATATATTCCTAACCGTCCTCATCTCCCCTTCGCCATGGCAACAAGTTCTTAGCGTATTTCCTCTTCGCTGCGGAGTGGACTGCATACGCCGTCTTGTCATTCATGTCTACATTTTAGGTGATGGATCTGAGCCCCAGCTAATGATTTGTCTTCAGATGTGCCTCTCTCCTCTGTCCCATTACCTCTTCGTCAAAAAAACTAAAAGTTGACTGGAACTAAAGTCTGTCAGTCATCTCGATATTTCCTCGTCTGAAAACACTAAGGGAAGTGTGGCTACCAATTGTCCTGATACTTCCTCGTCTTAAAGCTGAAGACTAAGTGTCTGAAAAATCCTCTTTATTCCCAGTTCTTCACGGAAACCCCGCGAAAACACACTCACCTTCCAGTTACAATGTTTGCTAGCCATGCTCCCAATAGGAAACCTCGTAACAAAACTCGTCATCCCTCCTCCGGAAAACTGACCAGTCTTTTATATTTTCAAGTTAGCAAAGTATTAACAATTTGGCAACAATCTCTTACTCTTGGGAAAAGTTTTGTGGTAGTCAGTGCGAGCAACAGCAGCGCTATCTCTTCTCTGAAAACAGCTTCCAATCCTCCACTTAAGCTCCTCTTTTTAGCAATGTCCAATCACCTTTCCTCCCGCCATTTTCTTCAGTCTCAGGTCAACGCACCGTGCCTGCCGTTGGAGTGATGGGATGCCGGCTCTGTTTTCACTTCCTTGATAAACATCCATTCTCAAACAGACCTAACTAATTTCCTATCCTTCTTCCTCCCTCTTACCTCTTTCTAATCTAACCTCTCTCCATTCTCTGCCACAGTCACTGCCTTTTTGTCTCCTCGTCTACCTTACACATAGCCCCTCTCTCTCTCTCTCTCTCTCTCTCTCTCTCTCTCTCTCTCTCTCTCTCTCTCTCTCTCTCTCTCTAATGACATCAGTCAGTCATACAGAAACAAGGCTAGAGATTTTTGCATCGATGAGGCATTAAACTGTAAACAGCGTGCAGCTTGAAATATTATCTTTAAATGCATCATCTTCTTCTCTCGTTACTATTGGAGGCAGTATGTACTGGTGTCTGTCGGCGACCGTGTGGAATATCACTGTTTAACTTGTGAGGAGACACACAGTTTTGCCGTTTTCATCGCATTGCTAGCTAATACCTTCTCGCCGAAACCCTGCAAATCACTAATGTCATCATTCATAAATTATTATTCAAAGTCATAGTCACTTACCCATTTCAGACCCTTCCTTCTTCCCTAAATCCTGTTAGTTTCATTATGTATTTACTGTAACTCTGTTTACATTTTCCAATGCAATTATTACAACGTAAAACGACAGTGCACATTTATGTGCGATTCCTATTAAGTGACATGTGCAAACATTTACCTATGACATTAACTGCTGGTTCCTAGGCTACTGTATAAAATACAGGTACGTATGTACATTCATTAAAAACATGCTCTTATGAGTTAGAAAATTATGACCAACGATCTAATGTCATATTATATTACTTTGACACACCTAACAGCATCAGTTAGTTATAGAATGTATGATAAAAATCCTCGACTCGTGACCAAAGCCACAATTCTTCCGTTTTCCATCTCCATTTTGCACGATTTCAACTGATTGCGTGGAGATGGTTAGCCCGCACAGAGCTATCACTGAATGATATCGTAGATCTCTTGAGTAACCTTGATATACAGTGAATCTGGAGACCAGGCAATCGAGTGAACCTTATCGTCATACTCTGCAAAGTATTGGAACATAAATATAGTCACTCTATGAACAATTTTTTCTGCTGGAAACGTACTCAGTCCAAATACTTTACAGCATCTTTTTTAACAGTTGTTGCTACTTTACCTCAAAATTCTACCACCTCTTACCGAGCGAATTAGAGCACTGGTTAAAAAATTGGTCTCGTGTTTGGGAGGAAGGGTTTTTAAATCTTCGTCCATCCAACTTACTAAGTTTTTTGTGCTTAACCTACACTGATGAACCAAAACATTTGTCCCCTGAAGCACTAAGATTGAATTTCGCCTGTTTGCGTTCTGGGAACGTGATATGATAAGGAAAGTACACTGATGGAAAGAAAAATCCCAACACCAAGAACTAGTTGTACGATACAGACGAAAACTTTTATGCATATTCGTACACCTGACAGATGACGTCTGTTTAAATTTCGCGTCAGTTGCAGAAGAGTGGCGCTAGTAGCGCCATCATCAGAGCTGAAACCAGGCTTGCTTTAAATACGAGCTGTAACGGTCTCGAGAATTAACTTCGGGAAGTAGTGAGATGATTTTTCTCAAGAATGCCTTTAAGACAACATTGACGCCATTATCAACAGCTCAATGAGTCTGAACGAGGTCGTGTATTAGGACTGTGCGAACCTGGATGTTTCTTCCGCGATATTGCAGAAAGACTTGGCAGAAATGTAGCCACTGTACATGGCTGCTTGGAGCGGAAGTCACGAGAATATAAGGTCGCAAGAACACCAGGCTCCCGATATCCTCGTGACACTACCGAGAGGAAAGACCATTGATTTCGGCGTCTGCCTCTGGCGCATCGTACTGTATCTGCAGTAGCAATATGAGCAGCAGTTGGCACCACGCTGACACAACGCACTGTCAATAATCGGTTACTTCAAGAACAGGTCCGAACCAGACGCCATGTAGCGTTCATTCCACAGACCCCAAACCACCGCCATTTGCGAATTTAGTTGTGTCAAGCGAGAGCTCATTGGAGGGCAGTTGTGTTTTCCGATAATATATATGATCTGCCTCGGTACCACTGATGGCCATGTGTTGGTTAGGAGGAGGCCAGTTGAGGACCTGCAACCAATCTGTCTGTCTGCGTGCTCGCCACAGTGGTGATGCACTGGAAGTTACGGCCTGAGCTGTGATTTTGTATGACAGCAAGAGCAATCTCGTCGTTATCCCACACACTCTGACTGCAAATTCACGCGTTAATCTGGTGATGCGACCTGTTGTACGGCCATTCATCTACAGCATCCACAGGTAGTTTTCCAGCAGGATAACGAACGCTCACATACCGCTGTTGAACCCCAACAAGCTCGACAGAGGATCTGTCTCGAACCGAGCACGTATGGGACATCAGCGGACAACTTCAGCGTCATCCACAACCAGCATTAAATGTCCCTGTATTGACGCGCCAGGCATAGAACTCCATCCTTCAAACTGACATCCGGCACCTGTAGGATAGAAGGCATCCACGTTTGCATGCTTGCATTCAACATTCTGTTGTTTACACCAGTTGTTAATGTACTAGCATTTCACATTTGCAATGGCTATTCCCGCGCTTACATTGACCTCTGAGCTTGCAAGGTTTCCAAGTTGCTACTCCAGGCGGGTGTAAAGTGAATGTGCGCTTAAGAAAATACTGAGCGCGAAAATGAAGATTTGGCCCTGTTTGACTACCCCCTGAGGCAGATCTTAAGATCTCTTAATGGTGCATATTATCCCCTCCTCCTTGCTCTTTAATATATAATTTACAACATAAGTGAATGATTGAGGGAACTACTAACTACAAAATGATAAATGTTGTTTCTGCTTCTGCATTTATTGTAGATTAAAACCCCTTTATACATTACAAATGTTTATATATCGCTGTCCAATGGACATAAAGAGATACAAATGAATTTCCTAACTAATACGATTGATCAATTGCCAAAATCTGCCCCTTTTTATGGCTACTTTCAAATATGAGCTACAGTGGTGTGCAGCCTCAGTGGAAATAAAATTATCGTAATCACAGGTGATTAGCTTTATAGCCCTAATAAGCGAAAGCAATTAGCAATATCACCGTATGTACTGCGTCCGATGCGTCGGAGTGATGGTTCTCGTACACGTCTGCGAAGACGGAAGAACTCCAGCCAAAAAATATAAAAAAAACACTCAATCAAATAAAAGGACGGCAGAAGATGGTTCTCTGACTAGTATAGTCTAATACTGTCTTCTCCTCTCTGTGTTCTACAGACGAGAAACGCTAACTCCTATCCACAAGGACGGAGTTCAGATAACGTCTCAAAGTGAGTACAAGCAGAAATGCTCTCAATCACTGAACGCTTCGTACTCAACAACGACTCCCTACGCGAAGGCGAAGTCCAGAATCATATAAGTTCGCAACAGTACAGTGCCTAACCGTTCTATCAAATCTTCTGAGAGCAAAGGCAGCAGTCCGTCTGTACCAACAAAAGCTGACACTGAGCGACCGTCAAACACAGGCGCTCAAAACGGAAGACCTCTTTCTCTCCACCGCTGGCTTCCCAGCAAAGCTCGTCTCCCCTCCCACGTAACTGCATAAGGTGATCATATTCTCGAAACTACGGAATATTTTCCCTCTCTGCAGATTCTTCCGAAAGCCGACAAACCATATTTTATCTTTTCTCGTCCAGTGCGGAAAGTTTACGAGGAAATGCCTATCCCCGTTAATTCGGTTATCCTTCCGACCTAGCCACCATACCGGCCAGCCGCCACTCGTTATGCTTCAGCGCTCAGGTGCCCCGACCGTCCGTCTTGGACTACTTCCTGGTTTTTAGCAGGACCAACACACCTGTGCGGGCTTTTCCACCCAGAACCTGAATTACACCTGCATTTTCATTTCCGCTGGAGTTTCAACTTCTGATAGTATAGGCAATCATTCATTCCACCATTTTGATAGTAAAGACAGTCCATCACCTTCCATGCAGTGAATGTCAGTCTTCTTTAATTACTCATATATACAATGTATCAAACGATACCTACTACTGGCAATTAAAATTGCTGCAGCTTCAACACGGTACCACAGTTCATCAAAAGTAGTGACTGGCGTATTGTGACGAGCCAGTTGCTGGCCCACCATTGACCAGACGGTTTCAGTTGGTGAGAGATCTGGAGAATGTGCTGGCCTTGTCAGCAGTCGAACATTTTCTGTATCCAGAAAGGCCCGTACAGGACCTGCAACATGCGGTCGTGCATTATCCTGTTGAAATGTAGGGTTTCGCAGGAATCGAATGAAGGGTAGAGCCACGAGTCGTAAAACAACTAAAATGTAACGTCCACTGTTCAAAGTGCCGTCAATGCGAACAAGTGGTGACCGAGACATGTAACCAATGGCATCTCATACCATCACGCCGGGTGATACGCCAGTATGGTGATGACGAATACACGCTTCCAATGTGCGTTCACCGCGATATCGCCAAACACGGATGCGACCGTAATGATGCTGTAAACAGAACCTGGATTCAACCGAAAAACTGACGTTTTGCCATTCGAGCACCCAGGTTCGTCGTTGAGTACACCATCACAGGCGCTCCTGTCTGTGATGCAGCGTCAAGGGTAACCGCAGCCATGGTCTCGGAGCTGATAGTCCATGCTGCTGCAAACGTCGTCGAACTGTTCGTACAGATGGTTGTTGTCTGACAAACGCTCCCATCTGTTGATTCAGGGATCCAGACGTGGCTGCACGATCCATTACAGCCATGCGGATAAGATGCCTGTCATCTCGACTGCTAGTGATACGAGGCCGTTGGGATCCAGCACGTCGTTCCGTATTACCCTCCTGAACCCACCGATTCCATATTCTGCTAACATTCGTTGGATCTCGACCAACGCGAGCAGCAATGTCGCGATATGATAAACCGCAATCGCGATAGGGTACAATCAGCTCTTTATCAAAGTCGGAAACGTGATGGTACTCATTTCTCCTCCTTAGACGAGGCATCACAACAACGTTTCACCAGGCAACGCCGGTCAGCTGCTGTTTGTGTATGAGAGATTGGTTTGGAAACTTTCCTCATGTCAGTACGTTGTAGGTGTCGTCACCGGCGCCAACCTTGTGTGAATGCTCTGAAAAGATAATCATTTGCACATCACAGTATCTTCTTCCTGTCCGTTAAATTTCGCATCTGTAGCAATTTTAATGGTCAGTAGTGTAATTCCGGTTTTAAATCACGCAAGATATGTAGATGAGTGCTTGTAAGGTGCGAAATTTTAGCCACTTTGCAGGTTAATCACTTACATATGTTACCGAGGCAAATGTATTTCCGAAATTTCATTATTTTACATTATTTCTTGGTATTGAGATTTTTTCAGTAAATGTACATAAGAAAAGGATAGACGAAGTGCCACAAATGTGAAAATCCGCTGACAACCAATTTTGAAAACTGTGGTGGTTTGCCTCGCCTGCCTATTCCTCTGCTAACAAACGAAACCCAGTGAAGGTAATGACAGTACATATGCTCTTGGAAGCATCTGAATCGATCCTACTTTCTAGTATGAATCTATCTGTCACTTTGAAGGTTGATTATCGGAAACTACTTATGAGGAATTAAGTGAACAAGAAGGCAGTACCACATTCGTGACAATGGGTAGGGCCTAAATCCAATTTATTACTGTACTGCATTATACTCTGAATTAAATATTTATAAAGCAACAGTGTTCAGTATTAAGTTCACATGTTATCAAGCATCAGTTAAAATAAAAGGTAACAAAATGGAGTCCTTATAAGGCTGAGATGAACGAGAGAGAATGCTAGCAGTGAGGAGCAACAGTGGAGCATGATGGCGCGTTATCTAGCCTGTGCCCCGTAGCATCTCACTGTGACGTGCCAACGGCGACTGGTGATTGTTCACGAGGTCGTTTGAGAGGGACACGGACGCTTCGTGTTGATTACTCTGGGGCATCGACAAAAGTGAGGCTGAGTGACCCTGCTGGGTACTACTTAAAAACTTGACCCCGGCAAGAAAACAGCAGGCTCTCAGTGTAGGTACTGTTTTCTATTGCCACCCCAACGACCGTTGATACAAAAACGTCATTGTCTTTCCATTAAGTTCTGAGGAAACTTTCTTGATCTGTTAAGTTGTCATTATATTGCTGGTCCTAGGAATGCATCCTTGCACTTCTGGCGTCCTTCAGATCAACAAGCTTCTCTAACAGTTACTGATATCTTTGTCATCACCTAACCTTACTGTTTGAGAGGCCTTGCCTTAAAATTAACGTACCCCAGAACTACTTATGTGCACAGAGGATAATGTTAATAATTCCGTCTGATTCTAGTCCCAGGAACACAAAGAAAACTTGGAGCCACAGTTTTATTTTATTTTAAGTATAGCTTAATTCACTAATAAAGTAAATTCATCACAAAAGGATAAACTATTATGCCCTGGAGGCTACGAAAGAGCATGTTGGAAACGGCGATGCTGGTCGGCTGTTTGAGTGCTACTGTTGTGTGCATCTATGGAAAGTGATTGAAAGACGGTGAAACCACGATTAGGTAACGATGTGTTGGAAGGAAGCAAGGAAGATTGGGTTTAACATCCCGTCGACATCGAGGTCATTAGATGCGAGTTGTGTCAACGATGGAGAAGGAAATAGATCGTGCTCTTTGAAAGGAACCATCCCGGCATTTGCCTCAAGCTATTTAGAGAAATCTCGGATAATCTAAATCTGGATGGCGAGACCCGCGCTTGAACCGTCGTCCTCCCGAATTGTGCTAACCATTGCACCACCTCGCTCGGTAATAGGTGTTGGACGCCATTGCCTCTTCACAGGCCGTGAGGGACCGCGCGACGGACGCAGGCAGGTGGAGGCAGTATTGCGCTATGGAGTACATTCACTTAGGCTTCCGTGGAGCCTGTGACAGTTTGGACTACGCGAACGTTATCGCGGGACCATCTGCATCACTTCATGTCTTTTTTCCCGAAGGCTATGGCATCTTTCAGCGAAATGAATGTCCATGTCACAAGGTCAGAATCATGCTACAGTGGTTTGAGGAGTTACGGTAGTAAACTGGCTTTGATTTTCCGGCCACCAAATTCGTCTAGATTGTCGCGCGCCAGCCTTGCGCCCACAAACCACTGGCCCGTAATTACTGGAATTTTGTAAATTTTGCTTGGACATTTGGTGCTGTATACCTCTAGAAGCCTAATAGGTACTTGTCAGATCCATACCCCTCCCCCCTCCCCCCTCCCCCCCCCCCCCCTCAATAATCGCTGCGCTGCTGTATGATGCTCCAAAGGTCGACAAAACTCAACAAAGTAGTTGGTCATAAGGTTTCGGTTCATCTCCTTTCATTTACGAGATCATTCCTTTAAAAAGGCCACGGCTGAACAAATACAGTTTCCTTGTCTAAATCAGCTGCTATTCTGTCTCTGATTATCTCTGAATTGTTACCAACTTTTCTTTTTCCTTCACATTGCCTTCACATATCAAACAAATATTCACCTGGAATACACATGCTGATACTGCTATCATTGTGTTCTAACAGGAAGACAATGCTGACGTGACACTTTGTTTGCGTTGTTCGATGGTCCTGCACTCCCTGACCTATCTAAGCGCCGGCCGATGTGGACGAGCTGTTCTAGGCGTTTCAGTCTGGAACCGCGCGACCGCTACGGTCGCAGTTTCGAATCCTGTCTCTGGCATGGATGTGTGTGATGTCCTTAGGTTAGTTATGTTTGAGTAGTTCTAAGTTCTAATGGACTGATGACCTCAGATGTTAAGTCCCATAGTGCTCAGAGCCATTTGAACCTATCTAAGCGTAATTAACAATGTCGGTATAGCAACATGGTGACAGCTACGTGTCGTTTGTTGTGAAACTACAAACCCCAAAATACGCTCTCGCTTTAATACACTTGTGGCTTCTACAGAAGTCTAGGGCGCTACTAGGTGCGCCAGTCATCGCATGTATCGTACAAAGCGACAGTATTATGTGTTGGTGACCTTTAGTATTTAAACAACACGCCATAGAAATGTATTTTACACTAGTGACTGAAATTTAAGCGTAACTAGGAATACGGTAAACTGCATTCAGAGAAAATGAGCGGTTACTGTGAGTGACACTCAACAATCTCCACAAACCGAAATTTCCCTGTATGTAAATGAAAGAAGCAGTCCTTGCTTCGGATGGCACGTGATCAATAGACAATGAAAGATTAGTGTGTTAGAGCCATAATATCTGTCTCCGTAGTACCTTCTTTGCTTACGGAAGGTAGCTTTCCCGTGAAACTTGTCACGCATTTGCACAAAACATCATTTCAACGCTGATTGGCAGGGAAAAGTTCTCCGATGTCCCGATACAGATATGACACACGCGCACTCAGCATCGTTGAATGTGCTATGAATGTTATTTCAAGGCTACGGCAAAGATTCCGAGACACAGGAACCGTTATGTGTAGCCCATGCAAGCTCGATAGAGAGTAACTGCTCACAATACGACCTATATCTTGTCTCAACTTCACGACGGAATAGTATAATTTCTATAAGACTATTGTGTGGAAGCCACACAGTCGCTTCTGGAGTTGCTGTTTAGCGGAAAACAATGTACCTATGGTTCCAAGTTATTGGTCCGTACGTGGATATCTGGAAGTACGTGTCCCATACACAGGAATAATGAGAAAAGGCTTTTTATTGTGAAGGTAAGAAGGAAGGGCTTGACATATTCAAGCGTTGATGTTGTAATACTAAAGACTCCCAGAGATACGGGGATAAGGTACTGCAGCCATATGAGTAGTTTGTCAGAAGTGGAGTTACTTTTCATAGACGATAACACCCGCATGAAGCAAATTGCCCTGGTGAGCGTATTTCTCACAGGTGCAGCTGTCCACCTCATGAACCGACCAATGAGTTCTCTGTATCTAATTTCCATACAGCGTGTCTGAGATACAATAGGGATGTGAGCTTCAGAGATCTGAATTATCTTCCTTAGGAATGCGATTGATAGTCACCTGATATGAATCATCTCATTCTGATGCTGCCACACCCCTTCCGATCATTTGTGACATCTAAGGGTATTCATATCTCCTCTTCTTTGTCGTGGACGAGACTGTGTTAGTTTTTATACTCTTCTGTTGACGAATGGATGGATTTTCGGCTCCAGAACCTTGCTACTGACGCGTTTTCAGCCCGTCTTATGGCGCATCCCCTGCGATGAATTTTTCCCTCGTTGTGTAACCCTTCTGACAACCTATTTAAGAAACATGTTCTCTTTGTTATTACGCCTAAATTCGGTGTAGCAGTGTACTTGTCCTTGCCGCTCTAGCGACGTCTCTCCCAGTTATCCACTTTCGGCATGTGCTAACGAGGGCAGTAGGTGAACATGTAACTAGCGTCGCTGTTTATGCGATACCTAACTCTCGCCGCTCGTCCATCACAATCCGTCCTTTATTAGAGTCATCTAAGTCAGAAGTTGCTTCCCAGTCTCTGCTCACTGTGCTGACCAAATGATTTTCCTTGTAAATACATCTAGCGTGACCTCGGCAGTGCGGTTCGTGTCAGTGTTCTGGCTGTTCTGAGGACACACGGACTCTGGGCTGTTTGTTGAACAGGGAGCGGCTCACAGACACGGCCGGAGTGGACCTGGAGGACCTGTTCCGGGCTGTGGGAGACGTCAGCGACCGCCTGCCCCCAGGCCAGACGCTGGCGGACGTGATGACCCCGTGGGTGACGCAGCCCGGCTTCCCCCTGGTTACAGTCAGCAGGCAGGGCGGCAGCTTGGTGCTGTCACAGGTACCAATCAAAATAATACAAAAAGCTTCCCGTGCTTGAGCGTCCACAAACATATACTTGCATTTTCACTTATCTTTCAGTTATCACCACGAATTCTACCATTTATGTTTCCAAATCTGTTACCAGTTGCGCGATTAACACAATTGAAGGGTTTGGTGCAAGAAGGAGGCAGCTCCACTTTTTCCACTTTGTGGCAAATTAAAAAAAGTTTTAAAAATTCAGTTTTCACCAAAACGAAAAAGCTGTCAGCCTTGTTTTAGGCTATGGGGTATCTAGTACTACTGATGAGAATACACACAAATGCATGCGCTCAGGTACGTGCAATAGAGTTTTGAATTTTGGAGCTGTCTCCAATTTGCTCCAAAGTGAATGAAAAACTCTTTGTAGGAGCACTTTCTTCATAATTAACCATATTTCGGTTTAAAAAACATTTATTAATAAAGAAAGTACAACATTATTGGCATAATACAGTAATTCTACAGTCCTTCTTCAGTCTTCTAGCTCCCCTTCAGTCACCTCAGAATCGTTTGAAGCATCTGACGTCAGCTGGTCGTAAAACCACATTTCGTTTTGCCCAACATACTTTCTGGCCAGCTCTTTGACATCTTCAAAATTTTGGCCTTTAAGCGGGAGGAGACAATCATAAGCTTGATGAAGGTGGTCTATTGTTATGAGATTCGCAGGTCCTTGGTTCCAAATTTGCGCATTATCGAAGACAGTCATCCCTACGGTCGCACTGCAATGAATGATCCCTTTACCGATGCATGGCTGTTCATAGAGGAATATTTTGTACTTAGTGATTAAATATTTTCCTCTTTTCTAATTCGATAATGAAACGTAAGGGTTCTTTACAAAAAATTTCTTCAACGTGTCAACAAAGTGGAAAATAAATCTCTGGTCCACTTCAGTGACATGAAGCGCTCGATGTTCACACCGGTCTGCTGAACAATACGTAACACAATCTCCTTCCTGCTATTGTTCGGGGGAAGAACGAGGCAGCTCCCAGAGCTGCCTCTGTTTTCATGCAAACTCGAAGTACAGGCAGCTCCAACTGTGTGATTTCTCTGAAACTAGTGAGTGGAGCTGCCTCTTTCTTGCACCAAACGAAGGGCCTTTTTTTTGTATGTCATAGAATGTTCAACTCAATAGAGCCAAAAAGTGGAACTGGCTCCTTCTTGCGCCAAACCGCTCAATTTCACCTCCTGTCTTACATTCCTTGTGGCTCGTAGACCGACACAACCATTCTGTGGGATATCGTTAAGGTGCTAGTGTGTTCAACGTTTCTAAAACGTAACTGCATACTTTCAGCGACAGTTATAATAGCGTGCAATACATTATGTTACCTTTATTATGATGATGATGAAAGAAAATGGAAAACGTGAAACCCAGTCCTCTCGAGCAACACAAGGGGGGCCACTGAGCTTAGCGTCCCCAGCCCGACGCAATGATCTGTGTCATTAGCGTAGCTTGGATGCCTTGTGGACTGCTTGCGGAACATGTTTACAAGATTCTAGATATAGTTACGAATTTTGGATTAAATTAAAAGGAATTGATCAGTAACGTGGTAGCAAATCTCCAAGAAGCTGGTACTTTTAAATGTCTTTTTCTTTGAATTTTTTAAGTGTGCGTGAATTTGTAATTCTTCATATATCCCTATTTCGTTGTATGGAGGACTATGAGTTTGTTTTCGATGCTGTGCGCCGCGTGACTAGCTTGTATGAGGTGAACTGCGATGGTGGATTCATATCCCATGTTTTTTTTTCTTTTTAATTTTATGTGTTCCTTGTACCGCGTTTTAAAATTCCTCCCCGTTTGCCTAGTGTAGCTACCCTTACAATCAGAGCAGTAAATTTTATATGTTCAATTGTTTTGGCATAAGTCTTGCCTCATGTTGTTGTCGTGTATCAAAAGATGTAGAGGCGGAAGTTCAGATTTATGTGCGATGTGTACATTGTTTTTTTAAGAAAGATTACTGAGTATGTATCTATGTAATGTATGTATGTATGTAGTATGTATGTATAAGCGTATGTGTGTATGTAAATGTATACGTCTGTATGAACTTACGTACACTATGGGTATAATTCTGCACTTGATTTGGATGTCACATCGACTGTAACTATTTTATGTTTTTTTTTAGTCTTTTATTTGTGACACATGCAAGACGAATTTTCGAATATATCAGGACTTAAATCGTCTTAAACCCATGTAATACTTACAATGTAATAAAATCTTCAGCCTTCATAATCTTGACACACCCATGTTTCTCGGGTTATCATTGGTCACATATCAATCTGGCTTGTACTTCCATCGTCTGGACGTTGTTTCTCTACAGCATAATGTAACTTTTATTATACGAGACTCGTTCAATAAGTAAACCAACAAAGTTTTTTTCTCAGCCAGTTTCGGTTGAAAAAATGCGGAATTTGTTGTGGGACATCTAGAATGTTCCCACTTCAGCGCTACACGTAGCCTTCAAAATGGCGTCCGTAATGGAAGTGCGTTCCAAGTAGAAAGCTGTCACTGAGTTTCTCTTGACAGAAAATCAGATCATTGCAGATATTGATAGATGCTTTCAGAATTTCTACGGAGATCTGGAAGTGACCAAAAGCACAGTAAGTCGTTGGGCGAGACGTCTGTCATCATCGCAACAAGGTCGCGCAAACTCGTCCAATTTCCCGCGTGGAGGCCGGCTGCACACAGCTGTGACTCCTGTAATGTTGGAACGTGCAGACACTCTCATTCGAGGTGATCGACGGATCACAGTCAAACAATTCGCTGTTCAACTGGATGTCTGTTGGTAATACTGATACTCTCGTCCTCCAGTTGGGGGTACTCAAAGGTGTGCCCGCTGTCTTCCTCGTCGCCTAACAAAAGACCATAAAAAGCAACGGAGGACTATCAGTGCGGAATTACTTGCGTGTTACGAGGCTGATCGTGAAGGTTTCTGACGTAGCAAAACGTCTGCTGCGGCGTCGACTTGTAGAATGAACCATGCGGGCATACAGGCCTTCCCAGTAACGTGGCGTAAGGCCCTCTCGTTGAGCGGAGATTATGTTGAAAAATAGTGGGGAATAAATGGCGTATTGGATACTGAATAAAACCAATCTGCTTTGAGTAAAAGATGAGTTGCATTACTTACTGAACGCCTTGTTTTCTCAACTTCTGTTTCATACAATGTTTGTATATATTTGACATTTATGGCAGTTTTAAGAACCACTTGAAAGTGGCCTAATATAAAGACTTAAGCCGGCAGTGAGCTCAGTAAAGGTCTCAAAGTAACTGGAGTGGTTTTTCAGTAATAACCCCATAAATAGTGTCATGTGCCTTCACTCCATGAGGCATGCAGAGGGATTGATAATTTAACTGAAGCCACTGGCACCAGTCCCCGTGACTGAAGCCCTTACGCCATTCTTGACACCCAAATATTGGCGGTGAACATCTCTTTCATCACCAGAATTCGAAATGAGCACCTCCTAGTCGGTGGCGACCACACACGCGTGAGTTAGCGACCTCAGCTACGAACTCGGTTACCTTCGAAACATTACTTTCTTTCTCAAAGGTTCTTTATACTCTACGTGAATATTCCTTTCATATTGTTCATAGACATCGCATGCCACTTTGTTCCTAAAGCATATGAACTTGGTGTCTTAGAAGCAAACCTTGAAGTTGATTTTTCCCATTATCATTATCAGATCAAACTGACAGGCATACATTACTGAATGAAAAATCCACTTATGTAACCAACGTAGCTTAAACGAGCTATGGCAGTGGAGTTCGTTATGAAGGTAGTCCGTACAAATCCTGATGGTGGAAGAAATTGGATCGCAAGGAAATGGGAGGTTTGGTGGAGACGTACTGTTCATCACCACCAGACTGTGCACCATCACCCTGGGTTAAATTCCAAACTACTTTGTTGCACGTCAGAGCGAGAGGAAACGTACACTCTTGATGGTTATCCTACCATCAGAACTTATTACCGATGAGCGTCAGTGAATCCATAAGATGGACTCTAGTGCAGAGTGAGGTGACATCCAAATTTACCAATAACTCCGATTTATTAAGTCATAGTGACGTCTGTGTATTAATAAACCAACATGACAACCCTTTTCCATCATGCACTTTCCTCAATTTTCTTTTTATTCAACAGTGAATATTTTCAACAAATTGAAGGTGTGCCTTGAGTATTCCTCTCTCCCCTTAGATAGCAAACTTTTTTTGGGGAAGTCTTCGAGAAGGGGGCACTCGATTTGGTGGAACTTAAGCCAAAATCTCCTGGCGAAATGTAGATGTCACTTTTGTAGTATGGCCCGATGGTGAAGAAGAGCTGTCACAATTTTTACAGCATCTGAATTCCATCCACGAGAATATCTAGTGTATGATGGAAGTGTAAGAAAGCAACTGTCTACCGTTTCTAGACGTCTCAGACAGTCGGAAGGGAGCAGTCTGTTTACCGTAAGCCCACACGCAGGCGCCTAGCTTCCACCACAGTTTCCAAACCATGTGCGTTCTTCGAACGTTGGTACACCGAGTCCATGTTGTATCTCATGGAGACAGTCTTACAAAGGAACCAGATCGTCGATAATCTGTGTTCAAAGATAACATAAGATTATCAAAGCCTTAAGGAGGAAGAAACGTCATCACTCACAACACAACAGGAGAAGGATCTCTTTAAGTCCAACGCGTTCCTCGCATACGTCGGCAATGTTTCTTCGATATTAGGTAGAATCGCTAGGAAACGTTACCTTAAAGTAATCTTCCCGTCTCCCACAAAGACATGATCTCCTCTCGGTTTGATAAAGGATGATCTGGGCCTGTGGAAGGCTGGAGTCTACATAATTCCGCGCCAGTACCGCATGGCTAAACCCACATTGATCAGACCACATGCACAGCACGTGAAAGGTGCGTGGACGGCGATCGGCACACTCGCACTTCGCAACACAGTAAGTCATAGCCGAGCATTATATCTACACAGGACATTCTATGGGTTATTGTGCAACGAGATTTTCTGGGATTCAATTATTGACGATATACGTTTGGCGGAAGATCTTATTAATTGTGAAGGCGGATATCAGCTGGATAAGGCAAGGGGCTCGGTGATTTCTTTAATATTTTCTGAAACAAAACATATTACGCCTAATGCACACGTCTAGCTACAATTAATTCTATTATGTTGACAACTCAATTTTAACTCCGCGAGTTCGCAATTCGACAGAGGGCACTCTTACAGAGATAATATGTGCGCATGCGCCCCCCTTTCAGTTCTTTTCTATAGACTTAGCGAAGTGCACCAGTAATCTCCAGTGCAAAATACTCACCTGAAGGTAGCTGAGTGGTTGTCAGTCAAAATATCGTGACAAAATGTTGAGGTCATCCAGCTGCAATCCTGAAAATTCATGGAATACTCATTATAGCGGTAAAACTTTGGGAATCTCATCGATATGGGCGTGTTCACTAAAGTCAAATTACTATCAGGACTAGTTTGTCAAAATAATTAAAAAATGACAGAAATTCAGCACAGTATTTCTGGTACACGTAGACTGGGTTGCGGTAATAACTGATCAAGCGTCCCCAAGCTAAAAACTTGTTTCTTTTCCAAAACGAATTGACTTTCACTATTTCAACTATAGATCTTAACTAAGTATTTTTAGAGGTAAAAGCAAATTAGAAAAATCTACTTAATACAGTATGTGCATATGTAATGTAACAAATGTACCAGACGCCACCTGTCGGTAAGAGTTTAATAATTAATATAAATGATGTGCATTCTGCCAACAAATTTAATGTGACTCAGCATGTGAAGGTTGCTGAGTGTGGTCGGGTTACTCCTGTAACCGAAATTTGCAGGTACGTTCTGGTACATTTGATGTTGATTAGATAGGACGAAATAGGTTTGCATTTGTGAAATACTAAATTAGTATAACTGTTATTTCAGATCTGAAGATGGTTCTAGAGGAACCGAAACCGGTCATGTGAATAAATATTTTGCAATCAATACGGATTATAAGTAACGTTGAACAGGAAAAGCATCAGTCTTTTTTAAATAGAGCTTCTTTTCCGCTGATACATATACTGGAGTCTGACAAAAATGTGAAACACCGCGACAAATGGATGATTGGACATAATTGCAAATGCTAAACCAGTCTTCAGGTTGCGATGTATTGTTAGATCATGAATTGCATCTGTGTAATGTCCTAAATACGTTGCAAGTGTCAGTCATGGTCAGAACAATGTTCTGTGAGTGAATTACGTCGGAGCTGAGTGGCTTCGCAAGTTGGCAACTTGTTGGTGCTCGTATGGTGTATGAGCTTCCGTAACCAAGGTAGCCGAAGTTTTTGACGTTTGAAGAGGCGCCGTATCGAAGTGTTATACCTCATACAAGGAAAATGGGAATACACCAACCGATAAGTCAAAACGCGGACGAAAATGTGTGTTGGGTAATCATGACTGCCATTAAAGAGGATTGTGACGAAAAATAAGAGGACGACAGCCGCAAGAGTCACTGACTGCAGAACCGAATGTCGTACTCACCAAACCTGTCAGCACTAAAATAACACATGGAGAGCTGGAATTCCAAAGCAATCCATTTGTAATGCAAATGCTGGTAACAGGAAAACGAATTGCCGAAGCCATAAAACCTGGACTATAGAGCGATGGAAAAAAGTGATTTGGTGGATGGGTGTTTTGCACACTGCTTCCGACTTCTGGCAGTTTACGTTCCAAGAGTGAAACAAGGTGTGGGCTCGGTGATGGTTTGGGCAGCCATATCGTGGTATTCCATGGGCCTCGCGGTTACCCTGCAAGGTCGCATTACTTTCAAGGATTATGTGACCATTTGGGCTGATCAGGTCCAACCCGTGCTGCTACTATATTTGTTGTCCAGTGGCGATGCTGTGTCCCGAGACGACAGAACCCCTCTCTACACAGTTCGCATCATCCAGGTCTGGTTTTGTGAGGACGACGATGAATTGTCACACATCCCGTGGTCACCACAGTCATCAGGTTTCACTGTTATTGAGCCTCTGTTGTTCATATGTTCATATGTGGGTGAAATCTTATGGGTCTTAACTGCTAAGGTTATCAGTCCCTAAGCTTACACACTACTTAACCTAAATTACCCTAAGGACAAACACACACACACACACACACACACACACACACACACACACACACACACACCCATGACCGAGGGAGGACTTGAACCTCCGCCGGGACCAGCCGCACAGTCCATGCCTGTGTTGTCCACTATGGCGTGATCGCTATCAACCTATATCACGGTTTCCTGAATTTGCCGTTATTTAGCTGGAAGAATGACGTAAGAGTCCCTTGAACACCGTTTAGGACCTGTATTTATCCACTTTCAGACGATTGGAAGCTATTTTGAATACCAAAGCTTTTCCTACATCGTGTTAGGAGTGGTAATATGTTGTGTGTTTAGTGTATCCATATTTTTTGGTCACGAACTTCATGAAGCAATAAATCTGTCTAGAAGAAATTCCATAATTATCAATATTCGTAGATTAGTATTGGTAGTGGTTGGTTATTAATTTACTTAACAGGAGTAGCATGCAGTGTCTGCTTCTGCCATTAACGTATAAAATTGTTACACAACCCTCAAGGGGATTTGTGGCACTCTGTGTTTAAATGAAGGAGTTAATCAGTTACAGCTAAAACTATATATGCACTCCGCAAACCACCTTTTGCTGTCTCGCAACTGGTATTTGTGTATCACTGTCACTTCCCTCGTTTCCTGTTCCAGTCGCAACTAGTGCTAGGCAAGAACGCTTTTTGCTAAGCCTCTGTGTGACTTCTAATCTTTCTAATTTTGCCTGATGGTATTTTCCCGAGATATAAGTAGTAGGAAGCACTATATTGGTTGACTCTTCTAGGACCGTACGCTCTCGGGATTTTAACAGTAAGCCACACAGAGGTACAGAACGCCCGTGTTGCAGCGTGCAAAAATTTCTGTTAACTCTATTCAACGTTGTAATTTATTTTTCAAATACGCGTTTCGGCGAACATCTTCACCAATGTTCAAATTGCTATTGACAACATTTCGCGGTGTTGACATTGTGTCGATAGTTAGAAGATTATTGATTATTAATTGTTTGGTGTTTTATCGTGAACTGCATGACACTGAAAGTATCTCACACGCTTACCGCTGATACAAACAGTTAACGCTCCACTTAAATGCACTGAGTCAAAGAAAGTTCTCACAGTCGGTAGGTTTATGTGGCGTATTAAAATGTATGTTATTAACTGTTAAAGAAATCTAGTTTGACGTAATACATAATTAAAACAAGTTCTCAACATGTAATTATTTATCAACGCTCAGTACACAGTCATCACATGAATGAATGAACGAAAGCCTAATTGCGAAGACCGCTGCCCATTTCTCTGGCAGAAGGGTTTCGACGTTGTCTACTATGACATTCTAGCCCCGCCCCTTGGCGTCTTCGCTTTTCTAGAGAGCCAGTGCATAAATTGGCGAGAAAAACAGCACTGCTTCAATAGCAGCTGAAGATGACGAGTAACTGCCTCGTGGAAACAGTGTGCAATGTACATTTTGCAAAATGACTGAGTAGACGATGTGGCCTATTTTACACCATATTTTAGATCTACGTGATGATACTTTACTGAGTGTATTTATATGTTTTGGCGATGTCATAACGGATTTTTCACATTAGGATATGGTGTAGAACAGATCTGAAGATGGTAATTACTGACTGAAACTGGTCATCGTCAAAGGACTTTATATTGTGATAAAGACTGGAATAAAAAACATTAGACCTCATGTCCTCTCGTTTCTCCACCGTCTCACTGACTCACCTTTTCGCTCCTCATCCATCTCTCTGTGCTGGAGTAAGCTGTCGCCAGCACACCAGGCAACAAAGAGATTGCGAGAAGATCGATAGAGGACAAAGACAGTATTTAGATCGCCACCGCGGACCAGAGGACCGAGTCAGTCATCCAGTGAGTCAACGAGTCGAGTCGTCAGTTGCAGCCCAGTGGGAATCGCAGTTGCAGTTAGCTCAGCCACTAGCTCAAAGTTAGTCAGTACCTAGCAACCAGAGTAGTGTACATAGCAGAACGTGTGCTTCACCAGCAAAGTGGCTAATGTGGACTATTATGGAGGCTTGTACCACAACATCTGGATTATCTTAAGTAAATTCTTGTTCTTACTAATATGGAACCAATTAATACATGCTCGCAGTTTGTGTTATAGAAGAGGATAGCAGCCACCAAACAACATCCTCTGCTTTCTTCCCATGGTAAAAGCCTATAGTGAATACGAGATGACGCGAAACTCTGAGCTAAACTCCTCTTCCAACTTTTCTTCCTTTTGGCATTGTCATTGGCAGACAAAATTTTCAATGCAGCCCAATGACAGATCGCCGTTTCGTGGCCACGCCTCTCTGTGCAGGGTGGAAATTTCCTATCTGGTGTAGGCTGGTGTGTGCCTCGGGAATTGGCATCTTTCTCACAATTTCACATTCTCATGATGTTTTTCTGCATTAAGAAGCTGTTGTGAGAATAGCTATACAACACTTCTTTATTACTGCTCTCTCTGCTTGATGCCTGGACAGACTCGTGTTTGGGTTTCGTCTCAGAGTCTGCTGGCGTCCATGATTTATATGGAACATTCTCACTGTCGAGAAAAACATGTTCTTACGAACTCTTGACTTCTTTCACGCGCCTCCCTGCGTGAATTCTCCGCGCTTTGTGTAAACTCCACCCTGTGCCTGTGGGATGTTTGAACTGTCTGCACACTCCTGCTTTCTGAGGCAGGTAAGATGACTGCCACCAGGCCAAAAGAACTCACGTGCTTTCACATGTAGATTCTTGACATTTCCTCCTAATGGCAGCAGGTGTCCATCAGTTTTCGGCACGCTTCTCATAGTCAGCCAGGCTATTCACATCGTGCCCCTTCTTATTGAGGCGAGGGCGTCTTCCCGGCTTCCCACTGTATGCTCGCAGAATGACTGCAGTGTCTCTTCTCACAAGGGAACCTCCCCATCGCACCCCCCTCAGATTTAGTTATAAGTTGGCACAGTGGATAGGCCTTGAAAAACTGAGCACAGATCAATCGAGAAAACAGGAAGAAGTTGTGTGGAACTATGAAAAAAATAAGCAAAATATGCAAACTGAGTAGTCCATGTGCAACATAGGCAACATCAAGGATAATGTGAGCTCAGGAGCGCCGTGGTCCCGTGGTTAGCGTGAGCAGCTGCGGAACGAGAGGTCCTTGGTTCAAGTCTTCCCTCGAGTGAAAAGTTTACTTTCATTATTTTCGCAAAGTTATGACGTGTCCGTCCGTTCGTTCATTGACGTCTCTGTTCACTGTAATAAGTTTAGTGTCTGTGTTTTGCGACCGCACCGCAATACCGTGCGATTAGTGGACGAAAGGACGTACCTCTCCAATGGGAACCGAAAACATTTGATCGCAAGGTCATAGGTCAACCGGTTCCTCCACAGAAAAGCACGTCTGATATATTCTAAACGACACTGGTGATGGCATGTGCGTCACATGTCAGGAATATGTCGTCGACCCACCGAACTTGTACACTTGGCGAATGGGTAAAAAGAGTCTTCTACCTTGCCCAATTTAGGTTTTCTTGTGGATGGGATAATCGCTCCCAAAAAAGTGATGAAAACAAGAGTTTGTCACAAAAACTGCAACAAATGAATGCAACAGTTTCACAGTCGCACAGTTTTCCCTGTCAAAACATATGTTTTCAATGTTTTCAATTTTTTCCGTGTGTAGACCGTAAAATCCTGCATATGTCCAAGCAAATCTGAACATGCCCTGGAATTTTGAAGAGCGAAGTTGATTATGTGTGAGTGCCTGAACTTTGATAAGTGACACAGGCGGACAGATAATAATTGCCTGAAAATAAACTTTTCACTCGAGGGAAGACTTGAACTAAGGACCTCTCGTTCCACAGCTGCTCACGCTAACCACGGGACCACGGCACTCCTGAGCTCACGTTATCCTTAATGTTGCCTATCTTGCGCATGGACTACTCAGTTTGTATATTTTGCTTATTTTTTTCTCCACTGATCTGTGTTTAGTTTTTCAAGGCCTATCCACTGTGCCAACTTATAACTAAATCTGAGGGGGTGCGATGGGGAGGTTGCCACAGGGTGTCCGGCTCCCTCCTCCTCCATGGCCGCTGGCGCTGCGAGATCGCGAAAGTGGCTCCGTACGAAGGTATCACAATGTATAAAGAAGGATCTCCAACTCGACTCATTTTGAGCAATATAGGAGCCCCAACTTATTACCTAGCAAAACATCCGATATCTCTTTTGAGCCCTGTAGCAGGGAAATGTGAATACCACATGCAGAATCCAGAGGCTTTTATACGTTGACTGAAGAGTCCGCGGTTCGAACCAACTAAGGTATAAATGATATTTGATGTGGTCTCTTTGTTCACCCAAATGCCTCTGGTGGATTCCCTCCAACTCATTGTAGCTAACCTGCAAAAGGACATCTCTTACACCTTTTCTTACCTCGGTTTACTTTTTATTTAACGACCAATATTTTGAACAGACCTACGGTGTTACTGTAGGTAGGCCTCTGTCTCACATAGTAGCTACTCTTTCATGGAAGACTTCGAGGACAAAGCTCTTCAGTCGACGATTTTGAAACTTAAATATTAATGGAGATGTGCAGACGATGACTTAATGGTTTGGTCACATGAAACACTTGCGTGATTTTGGAGCATCTTAACTGTCTCCATCCGAGCAGCTGCTTCACCACAGAAGTGAAGAAAAATGGAAACCTCCCGGTTCTAGATGTCACGGTTCATAGAAAATAAGACGACCCCCTTACACCACTATGTTTCTTAAATGCTCACACAATGATCACTGTCTACGAGATACTAGCTTTCATCATCCACTGCAATGCAGTGGCGTGTTACGAACTCTCGTTCATAGGACTGGAGCTATCTTAGATTCAGAGAACTAAACCGCAGGGGTCTGTTTTTGTCCAAATGGTATACGTTGATGAGCGGTTTCTCAGTGCATTTCGACCAGCACGCGCCAAACCTCAAGAGCAGCCAGAAGCAACTGAAAACTCCACAAGAGTGGTTTATCTACCTGAGCTGGTGGAGTGTCCCTTAAAATCGGCAGGCTATTTAAGAAACTTTGAGTAAAGTGAGTCTTCCACTCACCGGCTCGACTGAAAATGATGGGCTTCCTTGAAACCGATCTAAGTCTATGTAGACTGGAACTGTGAAAACTCCGGTGCTATTGTGTGAAGTCTCACATTGGCCAGACGTGTCGCGCTGTTAAAGACAGAGGCAATGAACATAGACGTCAGGCTATAAACACCTGCTGTTGTAGAACAATCTTGACACGGGACACGGCGTGAACTACGAAGAGACCAAGATCCTCTCGTCCGCTTCCATGTACTGGGATTCCATCACTAATGAAGCATTGGAAATGCATACAGCTAACGACTTAATTAACAGAGACACGTGACTTCAATTCAGCAAAGCACGGAAACCAGCACTGGCAGAATTAAGGCATCGTCGGCTGCATACGAACGATTGAAACTAGTCAATACAGATGGGGAATCGAAGAGAGGACGGTTGACCCGGGCGCCAACGGCGCACATGCGAGGGGTCCTCGGTTTGCGGCCGCACGAAAGACGTTCTTAAAATAACTAGACTCCCTGAGAGCGCTGCAGGCGCTAGTTATTTTGTAGCTTCGCCTAAACGCCATTGTGGTTGTAAGAGTATTAGGTTTAAGTGTATTGTGGGTTGTAAGGACACAGACCGAACATTTATACATTTACTGGTGCATGCGTACAGTATTTGTCGTCCGTCACTCTGCTAATATTCCAATGTACGTGAAAAAAAAAGGTAAAGAGTGGTGCAGCATTTAATTGCACTAATAAATTAGGGAAAGGCACCAACGCTACCTCTCACGGGTCGGTGGATATGTCTAAATGCTTTGTATTATTGATTTTCAATCATTGAACTTAAATTCTGAGAAGGGACACATAATTGACTTTACATTTTTTTAACAGTAGCTGCTATTTTTTAAAGTACTGGTGGACATGATATTCGAAAATAAATACATTTCATTTCAAAAATTGGAGCATTAAACGATGGCATAGTACAATTCGTGCACATGGCGAAATATTAAGCTGCATTTAGTTGTGAACGAACAGTTATGGCAAATTTCTTGTAGTTCGTAAAAAAAAAAAAATCCGTGAACAGTGACTGTTTGCTGTTTGCTCATAAATTAAATGACTATGTTGTAGTTTGATATTTATATGAAACGTTATGTTTGGGACATACCACAAAGGAAAATGTGTTATAACCAAAGGCGCCTAAGTTTACCACCATAAAAGCCGCCTTTCAAATTGTCTGCTGTTCACGGTAGACCACTTACGGGATTGTGGGGCCCTGCACCGCATTCTTCCCGCATCGTGCATGTGAAGACAGTGGCCCATTTCTCCGGCAGGGGGCTCTGGATGTCGACGCCATCTGCAATTCGTTTACTATGACGTTGCAGCCCCCCGCCCCCCCATGCCTTTCGCGTCTGCGCTTTTCTAACGAGCCAGTCCGTAAATTGGCGAGCCCAACAGCAACGCAGTAGCACCTGAAGGTGACGAGCCTCTGTCTTGTGGAAATATTGAACAGTTTACACAACACCATCCGACGCAGTCTACGTGAACCACTGAATCAGAATGAAACTCTCTCCATAATAAGCCTGTCAATTGAAACGTGCGTGGTGAATTTGGAGACGAGTGAAAAAAATGTGTCTAAAATTACACAAGTGTCTTGTGTTTCAGCTAAAGAGTTTGAATCTCCCTATAATAATTTGATTTTGTTATTCCATTTTAATATTGTTTATATTCCTTCATTTCCATACTATTTCCATCGAACAATGCATCCTATATAGATACCGTTAAAGCTGACTGAAGCAGTACATTAACTACATTTGTGGAGTTGGGTTTCCATAGCAAGCTGTAATAATAAAGGCACTTAAAAATCAGTATTAATACATCGTGCCTTGCTATATCATTTCTCGTACGTATGTTTGCAGAGCCAGTTCCGGCCTGAGAATGACTCTGCCGGCTCCGACCGCTGGTGGGTGCCAGTAACTTACACGTGTTCTCCACTCGAAGACAATCAGCCACTCATTGAAGGGCTAGTGTGGCTGCCTCCACATGAGAATGCCATCGTGCCCATTGACCAGACCAAGTGCAAGTGGCTCATTTTCAACATGGGGCACAAGGGTAAGTAACGAGAGACTTATCTGAGTAACATTTTCTCTGTCATTTTTGGAGGTGTAATCCATTTGATTCTTAACATAGCTATTACAATCAGTCCACGACACATGTATGTGATATGCCTGAACTAACAGTTCTCTATGCAGGCCTTCATAAATTCCATTCATTTCGAAACACAAATTAATTCTGCGGTGTAAAAAGGAGGAGGCGGTGGAGGGGGGGGGGGGGGGTTACCCTGAAACTAAGGTTACAATGCAGGTAGCCTTAGCATTGAATGTCCGTGAGGGAAATTGGTACTACTGCCGTGCGGCGAGAAGCCGGCAGAAGGAACGAGCATTCCCAACAACCAGTAGCTCGTCGATTAGTGTTATTGTGAGTGTTAGAAATGAGCGTTCTCATTCCGGCTCCCGCCAAGTGCAAAGCGCGCGCTGTAATTCAAGGGCATGAACGCCGCTGCGATTCATCGCGAAATTGTTTCAGTTTATGGAGAGGGCGTAATTTCAAGGCAGCATGTGACGAAATGGGTACGGAATTTCAATTCTGAAAGCACGGAAATTCACGATGAAGGCAGAAGGGCAAGGCCGTCTGTTGTGACTGGTAATGTGGTGCAGAAAATTGAAGAGCATCTTCTCTCTGATCGCCGTTCGACAGTTGTCGACCTGCACGCAGTTTGTCCAAACATTTCAAGAGCTGTTGCTCATAAAATCGTAAATGATCGACTAAAATATCGCACGTTGAGTGCGCTATGGGTGCCAAAGATCTTACCGAAGGACACAAAGTGAATAGAGTCAACGCCGCTTGCGAATTTCTTGACAGTTTTGAGACTGAAGGCGAGCCTTTTCTCAGCTCTATAGTGACAGGGGATTAAACTTGCGCTTATCACCGCATTCCAGTGGGCAAACGACAATTTATGCAGTGGCGCCATACTCATTCTCCTTCCGCCTAAAAATTCGAAACGCAGCAAACAGCGAGGAAAATCATGGTGTAAATGTTTTGGGACAGAAAAGGGGTCGGCCGGCCGTTGTCTCCGAGCGGTTCTAGGGGCTTCAGTCCGGAACCGCGCGACTGCTACGGTCGCAGGTTCGAATCCTGCCTTGGGCATGGATGTGTGTGATGTCCTTAGATTAGTTAGGTTTAAGTAATTCTAAGTTCTGGGGGGCTGATTAGATTAGATGTTAAGTCCCGTAGTGCTCAGAGCCATTTAGATAAGGGGTTCTCCTCGATGATATTTTGGAAATGGGTAAAACAATAAATGCTGCAAGGTATTGTGAGACCAACAAAAAACTTCGCAGAGCCATACAAAACAAACGTTGCGGGATGCTGACACCGGAAGTCTTTTCTTCATGCCAACGCGAGTGCGCACAGGGCTCTCGCAACATAAGAGTTGTTGACTTCGGTTTTTTGGGTTATTTTAAGCTACCCCACTCACAGCCCCGATCTTGCGCCTAGTGACTATCATAGGTTCACAACACTGAAACACCACCTTCGTGGAAAACACTTTTTCAACGACGACGAGGTGAAAATCGAAGTGAAGAATTGGCTGAAAAGGCGATGGGAGACGTCTATGATACAGAAGATAAATGGTGATCATGTGGAAAAAGAATGCAAGACCTATCCTACAATGCATGTAAATTTTATTAAAGTCATTCAGTTTTTATACTTCAAAACATTCTTGTAACCTTGCGACGGGTCAGGCTCTTATCGCGCAGTTTCCTTTCCCTGAAAGAAAATCCACCTACCTCGTTTCTTAGGTAGTTGCTGCACTCGCCTCTCCTGATAGCAGCTACTGGAAAAATTGCAGAAAAGCAGTGTTGAAGAAACTGCAATTTAATAGCCGCTCACCGGAGGCCGCGATACATGTTTGCTGAAATACAATCTATGAGCAATCTTCCTAAATAAATTGAGTTATTGGAATGGTAGTAATTGTTTACTCAAACGAGAACGCGAAGTTGGTAATTCTATTTAAGCTCTTTATTGTCTTTAAGCCTGATCATCAGCCCGCTAATCTACGTTTGAAGAAAGTTCAGTTCACAATTCTATCCACACTCAAACCCCGCCAGAATTAGCTTTCAAAGTTACGGAATTTACTTAACTGCAACACAGACGATTTTCTAACATACACGTTTGCAGTCGATGTTCAATAATAGTTCGTTTTTTAACGTTAATGCTCGCCATAAGCACTTAGTAAAAGTTTACGAAGTACCGCCACGCTTTTAATTATTAAAGTTACTCGCGTCTTTCGCGGAACGAAAAGTCACAACTCGCTCAAACTCACACTACGCGTTACTGGACTCTTCCAGTCTCAAATCGCACAGTACCGAACCGATGAAGCCGTTTTATGACTTCATTTTACACATTATTCGCGAGGACACATCAAGCATGTCTCTTCTCGATCACAGTTCCTTCGCGACTCCTCATCCACTCGCGACTCACTCTCCTAGTCTGCTAACCGTCCTCGCATCTCATTGGCTCACACATCACACAGCCAATCAGAATTAACTCTTTGGGTGCGCCTCGCGCCAAAATCTAGCACGCACCAGTCATGACTTCTGAATCATTTACGTCATGATTTCTTGTTACACAAAATTTACTGTATAATTTAACAAACCGAAAGGAAAACTAGACTTTACTTTATTTCCAGAAATTATTTAAATACTCGCGAACGTTCTGGCTGCTTGTACAATACCATACACTCTTGGACATCCGACATTCACTAAGATGGGGAACCACTGGCGACTCTGTTCCCACGGTTACATCGTCTGAACACTTGCGAGTTCCAACCTAGATTTTATACACTTGCAAAGAATGGCGAATGTCCCTCTTTCATTCACTCAGGCACACTCATTCACTCTCACCTACTCATATAAAATAACTGTTCACAAAAATTCAAAACATTTATGGTTTTAACAAAGTTATAGGTGAATTTCTAAAAGTAAAATTCTCAAAATAAATACAAAAGCACGGAAGGTGATTTTGTTTCATAGTTGGATGGTCACTGAAGGTGATCTATACAGAATGGTATTTATTTAGACTCGAAAATTGTAGAAATTTGCGTTTTCTGTAAGATTTTTCTAATTTCCAAAATATGCAGGTTTCAAAGCTCAAATTTGGATGACTTATTTTTATTCATAACAGAAACTAGTATATTAACTTTTAATTTCCTCAGGTTCCTCAGTTAGAAGTTATTAAAGATGAAAGTTCCACGTTATACACGCGGCTAGTTAGCGCACAGGTCTTACATTCTCACGGTACAGACATGCCATATGGTCGTGACGTCAGACGAACGGACACCGGTAATCTGCCCGCTACAGCACATATGCTAATCTGATGGCTACTTTACAGTCTGTCTACATTTCACAGTAAATATTTGATAGAAAACTGTGCGCTCGCACTAGTTGCGACGCCACAACCTTACTTTCCGGATTAGCCTCGTATATAAAGAACTATAGAGACTGAAGGACAGTTCAATTGGATGAGGCTACATCATTACAGCATTCTGTCAAAGCTTTTTAGGCAAGCCACACAAAAAATAAAACTAGGATGATCAGACGGTAATTTGACACACTCTCATCTCAATTGTGAGTCTAGCGCCCTAACCAGTATGCCACGTCTTTAAATATCTGAAATTAGAACCTATAAAAGTGATAAAGCAACTCCAGTTGTACAAGCGTTCTAATATCAAAACAAATACACGTTTTTGTTTGTTCTACTGTATAAGTATTTATTAGGTATACCACGCGGAACGTATCGACTGTATTTGGTCAAAAAGTACGACACTGGAAGTTAGCTGCAACAGAGCCAGCCGCAGGCATGCGTTGTGAAGCAAAACACTGCCGACAGGTTCTCTGGCGGAGAACTGGGTGTTTGTGTTATCATCACCATCATCATCATCATCATCATCATTAGTGAGAGTGGTTATAGTGGACTGTGTAAGAATTGGGACTTTGTACGGACGCTGATGACCGCGCAGTTGAGCGCCCACAAACCAAAACATCATCATCATCATCAACATCACTGCCGACAGGCATTGTGAAGCAGAGCCAACTGGGCGTAGTATTGCAACAACCGACGCTGCGATATGCTAATGGAAGGATCGAAGCCTTTCCTCACTTGTCGCCATAGAGGTTTTAAGAGTACATGCCTTCAGCTCTACGTGAACATAGTCTGGAGCGTACAATCAATCAGACACTCGTGAATTAAAATATTCTTATATCAATATCATAGCCTACAAAACGAGCTTGTGACACCTGAAGCGACATCCTGTAAGGCAGCACGGGGTCTGCTGTTGGACCACTGGACAGGGCAGCCTGCCCTGAGTCACGAAAGCAGCTGACACCAGAGCAGAGGGCCGCCAGCTAGCTAGAGGAAGAATAAAGAAATTAATTAAACAAATGTACTGTCACCCTGACGTCTCATTTCACTCTTCATGGGTGACAATCCATGGGTCATCTAACGCTCGTGTCAGATCATTGGCGTCAGCTTCTTAGAGCAACATTTGAAGCTACAGCCTATGGTACAGCGAGTCCAAAAATTTTGATAGTATTTTGGTAACGGAGAAAAGGTTTGGCGGTCGTGTATTTTGTTAAGAAGACTTTACTGTTAAGTAGAAAAAATGGTTCAAATGGCTCTGAGCACTATGAGACTTAACATCTAAGGCCATCAGTCCCCTAAAACTTATAACTACTTAAACCTAACTAACCTAAGGACATCACACACATCGATGCCCGAGGCAGGATTCGAACCTGCGACCGTAGCGGTCGCGCGGTTCCAGATTGAAGCGCCTAGAACCGCTCGCTCGGCCACAGTGGCCGGCCTGTAAGTAGAAAATCAGTGCATTTGTGTAGCTTTAGAGGTAATTGATGTGACGGTGGTATAGTGCCCGTTAGGTGGGCACTGTGTAGCCTTGACGGCCACTCAGAGCCATGTATGGAATCAGTTCTGGTAAAATGTTATACACATGTAATCGTTGGGGGCATATGCCTAGGCAATGCAGGGAGTCGAGATCGCTCATGATTAGACACAAGAATTAAGTTAATGCATTTTGTTTTCTGGTCTTCTGAGTGTTAGTTCTCAAAATGAGTGTGGCCATGAGAAAGCTTCGACAGGAACAGAGACGCAAGATGTGTCAGTGCCAGAAGCAGTACATATTGTTAGAAAAGGTAGCACAATTAACAGTGAATAATACAGAACTGAATCGTGGTTGTCACAATGGGTTGTAGATTTATCAGTCGCAAGTTTAATTCCTCCTTTACTTGTAAGTCGGCCGAGAATTTGTAGGCCTTTGTAAGAGATCTTGGAAATCTGGCTGAAGTGGAAAAGTGGTCTGATAAGGAATTATTGAGTGTTGCAAAATTGAAACTGACTTATGTGGGGTATACAGAAGCTCTTAAGGAAACCACAACATTCGAAGAATTTAATGAAGTGTTAATTCAGAGATACACAAAAGGAAATAGTGCCAGACACCATAGGGAAAAATCGGGGGCAAGAACTAAGAAAAATACGGAAACTATGGAAAGATTTGAGGATAGTATAAGGAAAATTAAGGAATGTAATTATGAGTTAGGACAGTATGCCGCAATCGATGAAATCATTTTCAAGAAGCTGAGCAGAGGGCACTCGATGATTTTTCTAAGGGGGTTGCATGCACAAATCTCAAGATGTGTGCGGACAGGGAGTCTAATGGATTTGCACACAATAGAGCAGTTAGCTATAGAGCGTGAGGAGCTCGATTTTTCGATTGGAATGCAGGGTAAACGGACAGTGTTTGCAATTAGTATAAAATGTTTCAGGTGTGGACGAACGGGCATGTAAGGAGGCAATGTCGCCAGCCTCAGGATGATGTGAATAAAGTAAGACGAAGCATTAGTCTTAGGGGCAGAATAATGTGTTAAACGCCAATGGTAATCCCAGGTCCACCTACGGTTATTCCCAGTAAGACTGGATGCTACAAAATCGTTTGCAGAGTTGGGTTGTGTGATAAGAGGAATTGTAGGAAAGAAGGGTTGCAGGATATTATTGGACAAAGGGACACATGTGTCGGTCACCAATAGTAATCTGATGAAACGTAAACCGGCCGGTGTGGCCGTGCGGTTCTAGGAGCTACAGTCTGGAACCACGTGACCGCTACGGTCGCAGGTTCGAACCCTGCCTCGGGCATGGATGTGTGTGATGTCCTTAGGTTATTTAGGTTTAAGTAATTCTAAGTTCTAGGGGACTGATGACCTTAGATGTTAAGTCTCATAGTGCTCAGAGCCATTTGAACCATTTGATGAAACGTAAGCAGTGGGACCCACCACAGTACAGATTGGGTGGAATGGGGAATAATGATGTCACACCATTACGATAGGTGGACATAGACTTTTGCCTAGATGCGGTTCAATTTAAACAATGTGTAGAGATAGTGCAACATGTGAGTGAGGACTACGACATGATTCTGGGATTAGATATCTTATATCAGTTATTGTGCCATAATTGATCTTTGGCAACATAGAGTGGAACTTCACGGAAGAATGTTTCAGGCTAGGTGAAGCCATTGCGCGTGCAGCGATGTCGCGAGCGGAGTCTGTCGCGAAAGACTAACCGATTAAATCGTGAATGATCACACTAGGACTTGATTCCACACTATTGTGTACCTAAAGATAGGGGGAAATCACCTTGGGTCAGGAAGAACAATGGGACATGAGGGGTGTCAGCCACGGGCAATCGCCAGACTCCATTGAAACTGCATTGCGAGAAAAAGTGGGGCACGTAGAGTGAAGTAATAGGGAACAGATGGCAAAATTACTTCTGGAATTTAAGAATTTATTTTTTCCAGTAGGGCCATTGCTAGTCAGTTTTGGAGAAATTTATCGATCAACAGCTGAAAGATGGAATAAGTGAAGAAAGTAATAGTGCATCGTGATCAGAGATAGTCGTCTTGCAAAAAAAAAAAAAAAAAAAAAAAAAAAAAAAAAAAAAAAACCGGAGAAACACCAAAATATAGGTTTTGTTGTGATTGTAGACATCTAAATACGAAAACCATAACGGACGCCTACCCATCACAGAAACCTTGGAACATTTAAGGCAATGCAAATATTTTTCAACAATGGCTCTGAAAAGTGGTTATCACCAGATAGAGGTTGCACCACAGAATCGACACAAGTCAGCATTTTCGGAACGCTCTTCGAATTAAAAAATGCAACTGCAGCGTTTCAGAGATTTTCGGACAGGGAACTCAGGCGTTTAAAACCGTCGCAATGCTTAGTGCATGTAGATGGCATAATCGTCTATGGGAGTGATATGGAACAGTATATGCAGCGATTAAAGGAAGTATTCCTAATGTTAAAAGCAGCAAAATTAGCATTGAGGACAGAAAAGTGTAATTTTGTTATAAGAGGTAGCATACCTAGGTCATATCATAAGTAGAGGCGGGGTTAAAGAAGACCCCCAAGATTGGTACAGGAAATTCACGTACAGCTCTAATCAGAGTCTGTAAAGGAGTTGCAATCATTCTTAGGAGTCGCGAACTATCACCGCTGGTTCGTAAAAGGATTTGTGGATACTGGCAGACTTTTGACATACGGGTAATAGTTAGAAAGGTTACTAAATTTGTGTGGTCAGGTGAATGACAGGATACTTTTGAGGAGTTAAAAGAATCTTTAACATTGATTCCGACATTGGTACTTTCGGATTTTACGCGAGAATTTGTTTCATCACGTGATGTTGTGTAAAAGGTAGAAGCTGTAGAACACCAGTAACTTACGCGTCAAGACAACTAAATTCTGCAGAAAGAAATTATTCCACAATGGAGAAAGATGTTAAGCTTTGTTTATGGAATCACATATTTCAAATGTTATCTGTATGGTAAAAAGTTCAGGGTAATAACAGATCGTGCGACATTAAAATGGCTGCTGAGGTTAAAGGATCCTTCAAGTAGGTTGACACAATGGGCAGTAAGACAAAGTGCATCTGGTTTCATAGTCAACCTGGGAAGAAGTACGGAAATGCAGAGGGCTTAAGTAGAAAAGTAGCAGTATTACATAATGGGGGTAATGAACATAAGGAATGGTAAACTGCACAGAGATCGAATGCCAAATGTAAGCAGTATTTCAAGCAATCACAGTTTCGTATGCAAGATGGGTTGGTATGCAAAGAAACCAAGTTGGGCCTGCGGGTAGGGTAACAGCGAAGCTAAGTAATAGTGTGCTACAAGCAACTCATGATCACATATTATCGGGTCATGAAAGGTGCAGATCTACCAACAAAAGAGTAGCAGAAAGGTATTGGTGGAGGAATAGGCAGACGGACTAAATCAGTATGAGCGGAACTGCATATAGTGACAGAGGTCGGATTAGTGTCGAGCAAGACTACCATTGCAGAAGTTACCTGAAGCATTAGCGCCATTCGAATTTCTAGTGCTGTTGTTTTAGGCCCATTGAATAAAACACCTGCAAGAAACGAGTACATACTCATCATCATAGGGCGAACGGCCTTGCCATAGTGGTAACACCGGTTCCCGTCAGATCAACGAAGTTAAGCGCTGTCGGGCTTGGCTAGCACTTGGATGGGTGACCGTTCGGTCTGCCGAGCGCTGTTGTCAGGCTGGGTGCACACAGCCCTTGTGAGGTAAATTGATGAGTTACTTGATTGAGAGGTAGCGGCCCAGGTCACGAAAACTGACAACGGCTGGAAGAGAGGTGTGTTAGCCACACGCCCCTCCATATCCTCATCCAGTGACGCCTATAAGCTAAGGATGACACGGCGGTCGGTCAGTACGTAAGGGTATTTCGAGGCCGGGGGAAGCTTACGTTAGCAAGGAGGCTAGAACTAAACGGGAGTAGTTTGTTACTAAATGGAATAGTGTGCGAGATAATAGAACCTTCTTTCCATCCGACCGCCACGACGTCATGAATAATTCACCTAAATATTTCGCAGTCACGTTTTTATTGACAAGAGGAGCTCATGGAAGTGCTACCAGCCACAAGTCTAACCAGCTTAAATCCTACTCTAGGATCAGAATTAAGATAGTCCATAAACACGCTTCTGGGAAGGACGAGTCTCCCTGGAAATATTTTCCAGCATGTAAATTTACATCGGGAAACTCAGTACCGGAAAGAGACAACGTAGATTATTGACATAACAACCACCACAGCAGCACTTGTTCTGCTGAACGTAGTCGTTACGGTACGTAGGAGACGAAGCATAAGACTTGAGTTCAGACCTAGCTGTCCTTCAGATTTCAGTGGCCTGGATACTCCGAACATAAAATCAGCAGAAGGAAGATGAACGCACAAGGGGGGGGGGGGGGGAGTATTAAGAATAATTGATTCATTTTAGCTTGTAAGTTTGGAATACAGGATTGGAATAGAGAATTAGAAGTTATTGTGCAACATCGTGTTTCAGTTAAAGAGCAGGGCAAGGGGCCCTATATAAATGTGTAAGTTCAAGTGATAGGGTTAAGGAAACCAGCTATTAGAATAATTCTTCAGAGGCGAAACGGGGCCAGAAGGGCCGGTCGCCAGGAACTCTAGTGTAAAGGATAATCTAGTTTGGTCGACCTGACGGACTGGGTCTTGATAAACAGGAGGACAATGTAGCATATCGAGCATATTCGGTCAAAAAGTACGCCAGAATGGTAGTGAGTTGCAGGCAGGCAAGAGTGTTGTGCATTGCGAAGCAAAACACGGCCAACAGGTGTTGTGCACCAGAGCCAGCTCGGCACAGTCTAGAGTAAAAGCCGACACTGCAATACGGTAACGGCAAGACGGAAACCTTTCCTCACTTGCCACCACGAAAGTGTTCAAAGTACATGTCTTAAGCTCTAAACGACCATAGTCTGGAGCGTATAAGTACTGAACTATTCGTGTACTAAAATATTCTCGTCTCAGTATCAAAACCTACGTCATGAGTCTGTGACACCCGGAGCAACATCCTGGATTGCAGTATGGGGTCCACTGTTCGACCACAGGATAGGGCAGCCTGCCCTGAGTCATGAAAGAAACCGCCTCCAGAGTAGAGAGCCGCCTGATGGCTGGAGGCAGGTCATGCACACCCCCACGGAACTGTCAGCTGTGCTGCTGCACCGCCATTGCGGTTGCAGCTGTAGACCTCACTGACAGCGGCATTTGAGTGACGCCTTGCTCAACCCCACCCTTTACGCTGTCAGGAATGCTGGACCAGCACTGTTTCGCATGAGAGGCAACTGGACACCCCCACCAAGCTGTTCCTGAAGAACTACAGCTGAGAGCCGGAATATAAAAGTTAATTCAACAAATTTACTGTTGTTCTAATCTCTCATTTCACTCTTCATTGGTGGCAATCCATGGGTCATCTACGACATGCATATAGAGTTACTTTATGCGATTCAAACCAGGTACAATATTGTTGGTGTACATCTGAAGTTGATCTTCATAATGGTAACAGTCATAAATTAATGAAATGAATGTGGCATTTTGCACTTAGTCTGTACTATGCAGATTTCTTTTTTGTTCCAAACCTAAGTTTGGCTTTTTAAGCCATTATGTAGTGTTTACCTAGAAAAAAGATGCCGTACTTAAGAAAATGGCAGTGTATTCACATAGTGTACTTCCTTTCATTTTGGTTTACAGATTTTACTGCAACTGGTGGTTTCACAGATATTTGCTGTAGATAAGGTGGAAAATTTGCAAAGATTTAACACTTAGTAATGGCTTAAAACGACCGAGCTAGTTATGAATCGAAGAACAAACTAAAGCGCAAATGGAAAATAACACAATCATTTAATATGAAGTTAACTATTGATTAAACTAAGTGGCTCGTATAACACTTATGCAACTATAGCTGTTTACACACTTAAGTTGTAACAACGTGCATCAAGTTGTGTATGTAGGAAACAATTGCCCATCACAAGCCTGGCAATTGTTTTGTTGTTCCAAAGGGATCTACAGGTTTGCCATGGCATTAAAATCCGATGATCTGTGGAACGGACTAGATGTGTGATTGCACACGAATGTTGTTCATTACTTGCAGCTGAAGTTTTCGCCTGACGGAAGTGAGTATATTCTTCGTATGGGACATGTCAGGGTAGTATATAAGTCAGCAGGGTTTCGTGGCCTTTTGTCGTTGCCGATTAAACATTCTGTGTCGCTAGACCATTCATATTCCTCTTAAAAAAGTTTTGGCTTTTAGATGCTTCTGCTGGCATCTTCTTCAGGATTCAGCTGGTGCCACTGGACGGGTAAACATGTCTAAAGACAGTGTCGCCTCACTTTTTTTATATAATAGGCTATTTTCCTGAGCTTTTTCGGAGAAGTGATTAAACTCTCAGACTGCTATTCGTGGACCATGAATACACTGAGTAAACACTGAAAGCAGGTACTACCTGACCACGATATTATTGAACTTAGCCCTGCACTGCCGTTACCGGAAATATGCAGCGACGTCATAGTAAACAAGTGCAGTGGTGAGTAAGTAAAGCGCGACGCAAATGATACCAAGACAATTATGCATATACACACAACAGAAAAAGTTTTGCATCACCCCGGTTCCCAGAACTCCTGAAGGTAGACGTGGACTGTGGATATTGTATCACAGACACAGTCCCTTTGACTGTTCAGAGATGTCACTAAACCCGCCCAAAGATATAAACAAACATGTATGAGCAGCGCCTATTAGACGGAGGGGGTCCGACAGCCGATCAGTTCCAGTCATTCCGCCTGGAAGGAGGTATGCGGCTCGTGTTGTCTGTAGTTCAGCCATGCCTAGACGGTCAATACGGCGGTTCGATCGCGTGCGCATTGTTACTTTGTGCCAGGAAGGACTCTCAGCAAGGAAAATGTCCAGGCGTCTCGGAGTGAACGAAAGCGATGTTGTCGCGAACATGGAGATGCAGAGAGACAGGAACTGTCGATAACATTCTTCGCTCAGGCAGCCCAAGGGCTACTACTGCAGTGGATAGCCGCTACCTACGGATTATGACTCGGAGGAACCCTGACAGCAACGCCACCATGTTGAATAATGTTTGTCGTGGAGCCACAGGACGTCGTGTTACGACTCAAACTGCGCGCAATAGGCTGCATGATGCGCAACTTCACTCTCGACGTCCATGGCGAGGTCCATATTTGCAACCACGACACCACACAATCGTCGGAGACGTGTTTGGAGACAACCCGGTCAGGCTGAACACCTTAGACACACTGCCCAGCGAGTGCAGCAAGGTGGAGGTTCCCTACTGTTTTGGGGTGGCATTATGTGGAGCTGACGTACGCCGCTGGTGGTCATGGAAGGCGCCATAACGGCTGTACGATACGTGAATGTCATCCTCTGACCGATAGTGCAACCATATCGGCAGCATATTGGCGAGGCGCTCGTCTTCATGGGCAACAGTTCGCACACTCATCGTGTACATGTTGTGAATAACTTCCTTCAGGATAACGACATCTAGACACTAGAGTGGCCAGCATGTTCTCCAGACTTGAACCGTATCGAACATGCCTGGATAGATTGAAAAGGGCTGTTCATGGACGTCGTTACCCACCATCCACTCAACCACTCTGAGGGATCTACGCCGAATCGCAGTTGAGGAGTGGGACAATCTGGACCAACAGATCCTTGATGAACTTGTGGATGGTATGCCACGACGAATACAGGCATGCATCACTGCAAGAGGACGTGCTACTGGGTATTAGAGGTACCGGTGTGTACAGAAATCTGGACCACCATGTCTTAAGGACTCTCTGTATAGTGGGACAATATGTAATGTGTGGTTTTCATGAGCAATGAAAAAGGGCGGAAATGATATTTATGTTGATCTCTGTTCCAATTTTCTGTACACGTTCCGGAACTCTCGGAACCGAGCTGATGCAAAACTTATTTTATTATGTGTACTATCAACTGTCTGAGTGTCCTCGTGAAGGATCACGGGAAAAAACCCACGACAAGTGAGTGGAATAATATTGTGGTCGACTAATACGGAAGAAAGGGCAATCCAAAACTTTATTGATAATTTTTCTATGGGTTGGAACCACAGCCATGTAATAGTTTTAAATGAAACTTTCGCCCTTTGCCAGTATGGATCCACTATACACTCATGATTTCGGCTTTTGGTCATTTTCAAGTACCACACTGAATGTAGATGGCCTCGTGGGGTCTTCGCCGCATTCGAACCCTACCATTAGCTCTTACCAACCGAAATCAAGACTCATCTGACGAGGCCACAGTTTTCCAGTCGTCTAGGGTCCAAGCGATATGATGATGTGCCAGGAGAGAAGGTGCATGCGATGTGCTGTTAGCAAAGGCACTCGCATCGGTCTTCTGCTGCCATAAGCCACTGACGCCAAATTTCGCCGCACTGTCCTAACTTCCGTTGTATGTCCCACAATTATTTCTGCAATTATTTCACGCAGTGTTGCTTATCTGTTAGCACAGACAACTCTGCGCAAGCGCCACTGCTCTTGATAGTTAGGTGGAGGTCACTGGCCACTGCGTGGTCCGTGATGAGAGGTAGTGCCTAAAATTGGTATTCTCGGCACACTCTTGACACTGTGGATGTCGGGAGATTGAATTCCCTGACGATTTCCGAAATGAAATGTTCCATGCGTCTGACTCCGACTACCATTCCGCGATCAAAGTCTGTTATTTCCGTTGTGCGGGCATAATCACATCGGAAACCTTTTCACGTGAATCGCCTGAATACAAATGACAGTTCCGTCAATGCACTGCCATTTTAGTGCTCGCATCTCGTGGTCGTGCGGTAGCGTTCTCGCTTCCGGCGCCCGGGTTCCCGGGTTCGATTCCCGGCGGTGTTAGGGATTTTCCCTGCCTCGTGATGGCTGGGTGTTGTGTGTTGTCCTTAGGTTAGTTAGGTTTAAGTAGTTCTAAGTTCTAGGGGACTGATGACCATAGATGTTAAGTCCCATAGTGCTCAGAGCCATTTGAACCACTGCCATTTTATACCTTGGTGTACGGGATACTAACGCCATTGGTACATGTGTGTATTGTTATGTTATGACTTTTGTCACCTCAGTGCACATGAAACCACAGTGGACCAGAAAAATGTAACGTTATGTCAATACGATGTAGCATCGAAAAAAATTGTTTTAAATTAAAAGATCTAAAAAATTCTTGAGAGTGTGTTACTTACGTACTGGGCATGATAAGTCTTTTTGATTGTATAATGTAGGTGTCACAGCTTAAAAACGAAAACATATTCACAAAGTGTTTGGCAGAAATAAAACGAACATGTGTGACATACACTGGATAGCTGTGCCATAGAATGGTCATCAGAAACAGTCGTCATACACTGAAGCGCCACTGTAACTAGTATAGGCATGCGTATTCAAATACATAGATATGTGAACATGCAGAAGATGGCGCTGCGGTCGGCAACGCCTATATAAGACAACAAGCGTCTGGCGAAGTTGTTAGATCGGTTACTGCTGCAACGAAGACAGGTTATTGAGATTTAAGTGAGTCTGGACGTAGTGTTATAGTCGGCGCAAGAGCAATGAGAGACAGCATCTCCGAGGTAGCGATGAAATAAGGATTTGCCCGTGCGACCATTTCACGAGTGTACCGTGAATATTAGGAATCCGATAAAACATCAAATCTCTGACATCGCTGCGGCCGGAAAAAGATCCCGCAATAACGCAACCAACGACGACTAAAGAGAATCGTTGAACATGACAGAAGTGCAGCCTTTCCACAAATTGCTGCATATTTCAATGCTGAGCCATCAACAGGTGTCAGCGTGCGAACCATTCAACGAAAGATCATCGATATGGGCTTTCGGAGCCGAAGGCCCACTCTTGTGCCTTTGATGACTAAACGACAAAAAGCTTTACGCTTCACCTGGGCCCGTCAACACCAACATTCGACTGTTGATGACTGGAAACACGTTGCCTGGTCGGACGAGTCTCGTTTGAAATTCTATCGAGCGAATGGACGTGTACGGGTATGGAGATAACCTCATGAATCCATAGACCGCGAATGTCAGCAGGAGATTGTTAAATCTGGTGGAGGCTCTGTAATGGTGTGGGGTGTGTGCAGTTGGAATGATATAGGAACCCTGATACGTCTAGATAGAAATCTGATAGGTGACACGTACATAAGCATCCTGTTTGATCACCTGCATCCATTCATGTCCATCGTGCATTCCAAAAGACTTGGGCAATTCCAACAGGACAATGCGGAACCCCACACGTCCAGAATTGCTACCGAGTGGTTCCAGGAACACTCCTCTGAGTTTAAACACTTCCGCTGGCCACCAAACTCCCCAGACATGAACATTATTGAGCATATGTGGCATGCCTTGCAACGTGCTGTTCAGAAGAGCTTTCCACCCCCTCGTACTCTTACGGATTTATATACATCTCTGAAGGATTCACGGTGTCAATTCCCTCCAGTACTACTTCAGACATTAGTCGAGTCCATGCGACGTCGTGTTGCGGCACTTCTGCGTGCTTCGCTGGGGTCCTATACGATACTAGGCAGGTGTAGCAGTTTCTTTGGCTCTTCTACATCTACATTTATACTCCACAAGACACCCAACGGTGTGTGGCGGAGGGCACTTTACGTGCCACTGTCATCACCTCCCTTTCCTGTTCCAGTCGCGTATGGTTCGCGGGAAGAACGACTGCCGGAAAGCCTCCGTGCGCGCTCGAATCTCTCTGATTTTACATTCGTGGTCGCCTCGGGAGGTATAAGTAGGGGGAAGCAATATATTCGATACCTCAGCCAGAAACGCACCCTCTCGAAACCTGGACAGCAAGCTACACCACGATGCAGAGCGCCTCTCTTGCAGAGTTTGCCACTTGAGTTTGCTAAACATCTCCGTAACGCTATCACGGTTACCAAATAACCCTGTGACGAAACGCGCTGCTCATCTTTGGATCTTCTCTATCTGCTCGCCAACCCAACCTGGTATGGATCACACACTGATGTGTATGTACAGGCACCATTAGTTCAAGCAGCACTGTCACAATTGTGATGCAAGCCAAAGATGAACATCGTAGGCTGTCGGTTTATATGCCGTACTCTACGGCTGACTTCATAGAAGTGATGAAGGTATTAAATCGGAGTCACATAAATTGGATAAGGTTCATATGTCTTCGGATGGTCGTTTTAAGTTGTAAATAAATTATGGAAACAAATCCACTTATTCCAGGAAATTTAACAATGGTAGGAGATGACTGTAATACATCTTATACATGAAATACAGTCATGCCCTAGTACATCACAGGTCAGTTGTAAAAAACATTGCATGACCATCTATAAACCCTAGTACGCTATAGGTCCTTTACAAAACATTCCTCTAGCCCTACACCTACATACAGTCCATTTCCTCTCCCAGTTCAATTTAAACCAACTCTCTCTCCCAGACAATGAGATACTCTCTGATATTTATCCCAGCTACCAACTTAAACTCTTCCACACCCATTCCACTCCACATCAGGGCTCCTCTCTCCTTTTCCCTCACCATCCAGCCCCATCCTTTTCCTCTTGTAACCACCACCCTACCCACACACCATACTACTGCTCAGCGTCTGTCTTTCCCCCCGTCTGTATTCCCACTGTCCCCCTCAACCGTATGGAACATATTCTCTCCTCACATAATATTTCTCACCGGTTACAGGACCTTCAGATTTTAAGTGAAAATGGAGTGCTACAGTCCTTTTTCATAGAAGAATCTAACCACAATGCAACTGTGTTTTTAAATTGCATATATTTTTTCGTCGTGTTAGATGCCCATCTTTAATCTTCTCAATTTGAAACGAAAAATAGTCCTGAAATCTTTTTCTCATCTTTCTCATATTTTTCAGAATGGCCTTGGTTTAAGAGCGGAGTATTGTACGGCTGACTGATTACCTTACCTTCCCTTCCGCCCCCCCCCCCCCCCCAGAATAAAAAATATAAATGAATATGCATATCATAGGGTGGGGGTTGGGTATTAGTGATGAAAGAACCAAGGAGGCAGAAAGGGAAGAAGAAGCGAAGCACTAAGGAAATGTAGCATAACAGATTAATATAAATGAATATGCAGATAGGAGGATGGGAGTGGGGGAGGTGGTAAATGAGATTGTTGGAAGGTTGGGGAATAGGGCAATGATGGGTGGAGGAGGAAAGGCACGGGTACAAGGAGTAGAGGAATAATAGGCAATATAAGAAAATTAAGTAGAAATATAGAAAGTGTAACTATGATGTAAAAGGAGGGAGAGGGGCTTCGTGATGGCCAGGGAGGGGGAAGAGGGGGGGGGGGGGGGAATGTAAGAAAAGGAGGGTAAATAGGAAAGGGAAAAGGAAGGAGCATGAAGCTATAGCTCGAATGCTTATATAAATGCTAATGTATTACAGCAGTCATACAATGCAGTTATATAACTTCATAAAGAAGATAATAATTACAAAAGAATGAAACCTTTTAATAAATACAGAAATCCATTCATGTCATACTATGGCTAATACTAAAGCCAGGTGTCGGCTGTGGCGACGGGCGAACAACAGCAGTGGCTCCCCCTCACGATGGCGGATGGCATACTTTTTCCTGGCCCTGCTAGTCAAACCTCCAGTAGGCCAGTAGACTGATAGCGGCCTGTGCACCCCATCACTGATGACTCGGATGTTGGCGCTGCAGCTTGCTGTGGCAGTCTCTCCAGCGAGACTTGCGACACTATAGATGATGATAGACGATTAGGCACGCAGAGGGTCGACTGACGTATCCTCCCCTGTACCACAGGACGGCTCAAATGAGAGTGAGATTAAGAAAGGCATACTATTTATGCTGGCGCTTTACGTATGTTCTGCAGTGGTGGGCCCAGCAGTGACATCATATATACTAGGTTCCTCTTGAGGTCAGCTCTCCTACTGGCTTTAGGCTTTCGTTAGGTTTACCGTCCCATCGGTATAGTGGTTATCCAGACTTTCGCAACTACGTCATTCAAACACACTTTATCCGTTGAATCAGTAACTGAATAGTTGCTGTTGCGTTATAACTGGACTTTCTTGTGACAGTCTGCTCTGTCACCAATACTCGATGCCTCTGTATGTCCATCGTTTTAGAGAATGTTGCGGGACTCGGCTTTCAGCCGTCAATTTTCAACCTTATTTTATTTGTCAACCAGTTTCAGCGTTTTACTACGGTATTTTCAAGCCCCCGACCACCGTGTAGGAAGAATCTACCTCTATTGTGATCAAAACAGGGGCCAGCAGTACTGGTATTAGAAGATATTTGCTACAGTGATCACTTCAACCATCACAACCGAGTTAGATTCTTCCTACACGTCGGTCAGGGACCTGAAGATGGCGTAGAAAAACGCTGAAACTGATTGCCAAATAAAATGAGGTTGAAAATTGACGGCTGAAAGCCGAGTCCCGAGTTACCATGATGTCATTCCTTTGCTGGGGCGCTCGGCCGATCCTGCATGCCGCAATCGCTTCCTTATTCGCCTCGGTATGCTCAGCGTATTCGGTCAGAGAGCCGGTTGGCCTCTGTAATAAAAAACTGAGTAGAAGGATCAACCACCGAACTTGAACAGGATATCATGCGACGTCCGCAAAAAAAAGAAAAAAAAGTGGTCAGCGCGACGGAATGTCAATCCTAAGGGCCCGGGTTCGATTCCCGGCTGGGTCGGAGATTTTCTCCGCTCAGGGACTAGGTGTTGTGTTGTCCTAATCATCATCATTTCATTCACATTGACGCTCAAGTCGCTGAAGTGGCGTCACACCGAAAGACTTTTTTTTTAAATTGCCAAATTATAGACCTGTTACCTGATGTTTAAAACAGGTCGTACATCTTACAATTTTCTTTTTTCATGTTTTTACAGTTTTATTTCCTTTTGATGTATCTACAACATTTACAAAGAATGATACTTTTCAAAATAACAATAATTTAAGGTTGAAATATGAATAAAATTTTGTTGTTTTTTTAAGAAGAATATAAAAAGAAGATAGGATAGATGAGAGATTTGTTAGTACCATCACTGTGACTGACGGTGAATACCTCGGAATGGTTTCTTCGAGCCGTTGACCGCCAGTCACACACACACACACACACACACACACACACACACACACACACACACACACACACGGTTATTAGTAGAGAAATAATGTTGCTTATCCTATTTGTTACTAATCCTATGTATTAACTACTTTAGGTGTCCATCCATGTACAGCATTTGGTGTTTTCTTGTCTAGATTGCCATCAATTTGCTTATTTATTGTCATATCTCAGCTTCCTCCTCCTGTTCCTCCTCATTGTCACTATTTTTGTTGTCACTGTCCATCCTCTGCAGATTTCTGTTACGCTGCACATAGGCATGTCTGTGATGTCGTGTCCGCATATACTCTTCATGTGTTGTTTTTGAAGTACTGTTTGTCAGTGCGTTTAATTGTGCCCATTGTTCTTCGTCTCTTATTTCTGTGTATATATCTATGTCTGTATCTGTGTAATCTAAGTGTAGTGTATGTCTGTTGTTCGCGTATTGCCCGCAGAAAAAGACAGTGTGTTCTGGGGAATCTTCTTCCCCGCATGTGCATGTAGGTGTCTGCCTCAGACTCACGCGGTTTAAGTGCGCGGGATTAGGTCCGTGCCCGGTTAAGAAATGTACCATACCGCGGCTGGGATCGATATGTCTCATCCTCAACCGCTCCCTTATGTCAGGGAGGAAGTCGTGCAGTCTACGTCCCTTATCACTTACATCCTACTGACGTTGCCATGTATCCTAATCCCAACTTTTAGGGTGACGTATCGTCTCTATGGGCACACCGGTTATTGTGTGTACCTTATCTAGTCTCCCCACCTTTAACCAGTACCTTGCAGCTCTGTATTTGATCGTGATACCTATGGGGCATATTCCGAGCACCACACACAGTGCATCCGCCGAGGTGGTACCGAAGGCTCCAGATAGCCTAAGTAGGACACTTCTCTGCCCTCGTCTGACGTATGCTTTGTTGGTGACCACGTTCAGTCTATGTGCCCGCGTGCTAGCTGCAAAGCTGAGTACTGATTCGAAGAGCGCGCAGTGGTATGTACGTATGATTGGCGGGGGTAGTCTGTACTGTTTTGAATTTAGCCTCACCAGTTTGTGGAGTATTTTTTCTGCTTTGTCTGTTGTTAGTCTTATGTGTTCGTGGAAATTCAATTTTTCGTCTATGTGTATCCCAAGATAGCGGGTAATGCGTGCTCCTTTGATGTTTGTGTCCCCAATTTTAACCGAAGGATTCCTTTGGAGTGATCCTTTCAGTAAAGTGTATGTTGTTTTGTTTTCGGCTATCCTGAGTTTGTTGTTCTGACACCACTGAGTAATTGTTTGTAGTAATCCACTGGCTTTCTCTTCTAACTGGGCTCTGTTGTTTGCAGTGACTACAACTAATAGGTCACCTGCGTAGGCGACAATTCCGTCTGACCTGTCATCCCCATCCAGAAGCTGTAGGAGGGGGTTCGATTGTTATGTCCCAGAAAATGGGGCCGCAGATCGGTCCTTGAGGACGCCTTTGGTAGTTCTTTTAATTACTTTCCGGCTGTCCATCTGCCATTCGACTACTCGGTGTTTACAGTAGTCTAGAAAACTGTTGTACAGTGATTGCGGTACCTCCAGATGTCTTAGCCTCTGAAACAGTGCTGGCCACCAAAGATTATCAAATGTTCCGGCAATGTCAATCATTATTGCCATGGCGTATTTCTGTTTTGTGGTGTTAACTATGTGCAGAGCCTGGTTGATGGCATCATCTATTGATCTGCCAGCTCTGAAGCCGAACTGGTGTTGGCTCATACCCCTGAGAGCTCTGTGTGTTTGCAGGCGCTTACACAGTAGCTTCTCCTGAATCTTTGCTAGGGTGTTTATTAGGCATATTGGCCTGTAAGTCTTTGGATCTGAAGGATCCCTGTCCGCTGATTTCTTAATAATGACTGCTTTGGAGGTTTTCCATACTGTAGGTACCCTGCCCAGCCGTAAGGCATCGTTCAGTAACGTTGTTAGGAACGGGATGATCTGCGGTGCTAGTTTTTTCAGTGTTTCCGAGTGGATACCATCTGGTTCAGGTGCTTTTTTATTTTTGAGCTATGAGATTGCTAGCGCAACCTCTTCTTGAGCAAAAGGATAGGTGACAGTTGCAGTATTCCATGGTGTGTGTAGGTTTTCTCTTAGTGTTGCATGATATTGTGTGTCTGTATCGATAACGTCGTCAGGGAGCAGTTTATACAGCAGAAACTCCGCTGTATTCCTCCATCCCCTCGTCATCGTGCCGTCATCCGGCCTTAGCGTTCCCAGAACTAGTGGGGTTTTTATCTTCTCTGTCAGTATTTTGTATGGTTCCCCCCATATATTTTGCTGTTTGTGTTGTTACAAATAGCTCCCATTGTTGTCTACGCGTGTTGTACAGGGTCTGTCTATATAAGTCTTGTGCATACTTATATGCTTCAAGTCTTACTCGTCTGTCCCTATCTGCTATCGCCCTTTAATATAATTTTCGTTTGCCTCTTGCGTCTTGTTTGAGTTGGTCCATGGTACTGGTGATCAATTTATGTTCTTTGCTGTCGGTATTGAAGTGTTTTGTGCATGTTGTATCACCTGTGTTAACTTGTGTGCTCTATAATCGATACTTCCATTGATGTTTTCTAGATCATGTTGTTGGATAATATCCGTTCATTTGTTCCAGTCTGCTTTGTGCAACAGCAAGTGTCTGGTGTGTGATTTGGTCATTGTGTTCTGAGTGTGAGTTAGTGTGTATGTTATGACATTATGATCACTACTGGTTATGTTGTCGTGTACAGTCCAGTTTGTTACGTATGCCATTGCTGCATTATTTGCTAGCGTGAAGTCGATATTACTGCTCGTACCATCGAACCATCGAAAGACTTGCACCCGGCAAACGGTCTACCCGATGGGAGGCCCTAGTCACACTACATTATTATATTGACCAAGATAGCTTGACTTTTGGCGTCGCCAGCGAAGAACTTTAACAATTTTTTGTGTTATCCTGCGATACTATTCTGGGGTGCAAAATTATTATTATTATTATTATTATTATTATTATTATTATTATTTTCATTGCTCTGTTTGCTGCACTATTGATGGAAAGGCCGTGCCCATCATTGTACTCTTAAGGAAATTTAGGTCTGATCACAAGCCCTTTGTCATTGATGCGGAATGCACCTGAAGTGAGTGTTCACAGCCGCTTGCTTCTGGGCTAGAGGGAGGTGCGAAGCGGCCTCTAGATAACTGTTTGTGTTAGTAGGCATAAAAGCAATAGACTCTTACCAAAAAGATGTCGTTAGGCTGGAATGAGCTTCCTTTGATATTTATTTGTTCCCACGGCAGACTGCCGTGTAGCTCCATAACAGACGACGACAGTAATGCAGATTAACAAAACGTAACATGAGTTCAGTTGGACAATAACTAGGGAGGCAAACTGAAGCGGCCATTGCGGCGGTGATCTGAAATGAAAAGGAAAGAAGGTACATTAAAATTCCATCTAGAATGAGGTTACTAGAGGTGTAGTAAAAGCTCAGATTGAAAAACATGAGGAAGGGAATCAGTCCCGCTGAGTCCTTTTCATTTGCCTAGCTGATTTAGAAAAGCTACAGAAATTCTACACCTGGATGTCTGGAGTGGAGTTTGAAATCTACTCCTCACGAACAGAAGTCCAGTGCGTCATATCGTTCGATCCTGAATATGAGTCCAGTGTTAACCAAGGTGTCATATGGACGTGACTTTTGACCAGGAAAAATATTTCAGTGCTTTAATTTTAAAAAGGACCGAAAGTTGTTGGCATTTGTTTATGAATGTACTATATAAACCTACTGTGAAGTTTTCTTTTCGGCTAAAAGTGAATTTCTAAACAAACTTGTTTCTCAATTTGTTACAAAACATTTGATTTAAGGTCCTTCATTTAAAACTGCAAATATTTATGGGATCAAATTCCACATATAACACGCTATGATAGATTATCTTCAGTTTTTTTGAATTTACGATTACAATCCTGAACTGAACTACTGAGGCCCTTTAACTCAATCAAAAACTGTAATAAGAAATGAAACTACTTTAGGCAGCCAGTCGTGACAACAGGGTTCTGGCCTTCGACAGCGGCCACAGCATCTATATATTAATCTGCTAGCTTCCTGGAGTTTGGATTGTGAAGTCACATTACCTATTACTTAAGGCTTCTGCACATCGATTTTTCAACAAAACACAAGTCGGTGTACTGGCACCATTTCAATTGAAATGAGACTATCTTTCCCCTCTTTCTGCTTGATTCTATTTATATTATTTATAATTCAACCTAATATTACATCGCGCTTTTGTTAAAGAGAAGATGTTCAGAGAGAGTACAGAAACATAATAACGCGATGGCCCGGTGCCTAAAGCACTGGATAGGCATTCCGGAAGAAGCACATTTCAGATCAAATCTGGCCATCCCGATTAAAGTTTTCTGTGGTTTCCCTAAGTAGTTTTAGGCGAATACTGGGGGTTTTCCTTCGGAAAAGGAAAAATAAACACGTTTTTTCCTATCGTTGGCCATTCCTGGTTTGTGCTTCATCTCCAATGTCCTCATCGTTGACAAAAAGCTAAAATGTGTTAGTCAGGATGAAGATGGGACCTATCTTTGTGTGTCACTATACGTCATGAGCTAGTTTTGGAGTTGATACAAAGAAGCCCTTCCGTAAAAGGTTTACATAAAACATAAATGTAGATCATTTAGGGCACTAATCCAATGTGAGTTGTCATTTCTGAGAGAATGACTGCCTTCGTCTGATTTTTTGAATTATTATTCAGCATGAAATGCCACACTATCTTCAGCCTGTTCGGGTAAACGCTCTATTTTTAGTCTAGCATAATGAATTTGAGCAAGTCTCGTGTCAACGAGCTACTTGTTACATGGCTCTACGAAATAGACGGATGATCTACTCTGAGGTGACCCAAGTCAATGGACTGCGATATGCACCTATAAATTGTTCAAACCTGTTAACGTAAAGGAGGGCATCGATGATTACGCATATTACAAGGAATGTTACGAAATGCAGGAAAGTAATTTTACTTGATAAATGTAATAGCTAACAAACTGCAGATTATTTAACTAGTCAGTATCAGTTATTCAGCTCTGACGACGAAGATTTGAAACACAAATAGATAAATTTCGAAAGCACGTTTTGGAATAGTATGTGTCCAGTAAGGCTTTAAGGGATGGGGAATACCCACAGTAACTCAATGGCTGTATCAGAAAGTTGCGAAGAAAGTTGTTTCATCATAAATTTTATGTTCAAATGTGTGTGAAATCTTATGGGACTTAACTGCTAATGTCATCAGTTCCTAAGCTTACACACTACTTAACCTAAATTATCCTAAGGGCAAACACACACACACACACACACACACACACACACACACACACACACACACACACACCCATGCCTGAGGGAGGACTCGAACCTCTGCCGGGACCAGCCGCAGAGTCCATGACTGCAGACCCTCAGACCGCTCGGCTAATCCTGCGCGGCACACAAATTTTAAGTGAAGTCAATGGCTAACTGAGAAATAGAAGCTGAAGGAAGCCGAAAACATCGTAAGGAGAGGAATGCTGAAAACGTTCAATGAATTCGAAAGCAAAATTTCGCCACCCGTTCTGGCCAAAAGTCCTGAGAGGTTTAAGTCTTGCGTAAAGTCAGTAAGCAAATCAAAATCATGTGTTCAGTCGCTCAGTCACTGTAATGACAGCGAACTGGAAGGAGGACAAAATACGGAATTTGGGTTTCCAAAACTGTTTCATTGCGTAATATTGCAATACCGCTCCTCATTTCATTAATTACGCGGACGCCGAAAGGACAGATATTAGGATAAGTGTTTGCGTAATAGAAAATGAACTAAGACCGCTAAGCAGTGGACAGGGATCAAAATCGGATGAGATACCTGTGACATTTGAGAGAGATTACGCGAAAGAACTTGCTAACTTTCTAGCAGCAGTTCATTGTAGGTCTCTGGAGCAAGGTAGGTTACCAGGCGATTAGAAGAAAACGCAGGTCATACCCGTTTTCAGGGAGGTCCGGACAGGTGCACATAATTATAGCTTTGTAGCACTAGCGTCAAGGTGTTGAAGAATTATGGAACGTGTTTTGTTCTCGCGTAAGAACTACAATCGCGTCTACCAAAATCGACACGGATTTTGTGAGCAGAGAATTTGCGTAATTCGGCTCGCTCTATTCGTCAATGAGAGTGAGAGCACAGTAGACAACGGCGCCCAGGCCGACGCCGTGTTTCTTGACTTCCGGAAGCCATTCTGTCCAATTTCGTACTATCATTTAGTGAGCAAGATACGAACTAACGGAGTATCAGTCCAGGTGATTGCATTCAGTATTTCCTTGTAGATATAACTTAACATGCCGTACTTACTAGAACAAAACCGACAAAAAAATAGAGGTTTTCGGGAGTACACCAAGGGAATGTTATAGGCCGTTACTGTTTGTAGTATACAGGGTGACAGTTAATGAGCAATACGAAATAAAATTGTCAACTTCTAACAGTTTACATTAGGACGTTAAAACTGTACGGTGGGCCGCTGGGCATGATGGGAATTAGTACGCAAATGCATGGTTTGGTTTAGCGACGAAACCCATTTTCATTTGGATGGGTTCGTCAATAAGCAAAACTGGTACATCTGTGGGAGTGAGAACCCTCAACAACAGGTGACTGTGCGGTGTGCAATGTCCAGTCACGGAATAATCGGTGCGACATTCCTTGCACTCGGCGGCCGTACATTCAATTCTATTTTTCCTCGAGGGCACGGTGACTACCGAACGGTACGTGAAGGTTTTGGAAGATGATTCGATACCCATTATCCAAAGTAACCCTGATTTCGACAAGATGTGGTTCATGCAAGACGGAGCTCGACCCCATCGAAGCAGGAGAGTGTTTAACGTTCTGGAGGAGCACATTGGGGACCTCATTCTGGATATGGAGCACCCAAAGGCTACTGGCATGGGCCTCGATTGGCGCAATATTCTCCCGATCTGAACACATGCGACTCATTTTTGAGGGGCTATATTAAAGACAAGGTGTACAGCCATAACCCCAAAACCACTGCTGAGCTGAAGAGAGCTATTCAGGAGGTCATCGACAACATCGATTTTCCGACACCTCAGCGGGTCATGCAGAATTTCGCTATTCATCTGCGCCATATCATCGCCAATGATGGCAGGAATATCGAACATGTCATAACCTAAATCCGATTATCTGTGGTGACGTTTATATGTTGAATAAAATGTGTGCACGTCGTAGTTTGTAAATAATTTACGTTTTTCCCCCCATATAGTTCAATAATAGTCACCCTGCATGTCAGTGCGAAGTTCCGTGCGAATGTTCGCAAACTATGCGGTTGTTTATTGGAAGGCTGTAACGCCAAAGTACTGTAGCGAATTGCAGGAATACCCGAAAAGGATAGACAGTTAGTACAGGAGTGGACAGTTGACCCCAAACGTACATAAACGCAACATATTGCACATAAACAGACAAAGATATTCATTACTGTTCGAGTACGCAGTAGCAGATAAATCATTGGAAACTGTAAGAATTGTGAAATACCTGAGAGAAACCATCCAGAGCGATGTAGAATGGAGTTATCACATAAAAGTACCTATAGGAAAAGTAGAAGCCGGACATATTGAGAGGATTTTAAGGAAATGTGATTTATCAACGAAAGAAATGGCTTACAAAATAATTGTAAGGCCGATTCTTCTTCAGTCTGGGACCCTTACAAGGCTGGACTGATATAGGATGTTGAGAAGGTCTACGCGTTTCTTCACGGGGATGTGCAGCAAGCGCGAGAGCGTTACGGAGATGGTGGTCAAGCCCCAGTGGCAGACGCTACAAGAGAGGCGATGTGGATCACACAGAGGGTCCCTCTTGAAATTTCGAGGGTAAGAGTCCGAGAAGGGTCCAGCAGCATACTGCTTCCTCTCACATACGTCTTACGGAACGGCCACGACAAGAAAATCAGACGAATTACAGCTTATACAAAGGTTTATCTACAGTCGCAATTTCTTCACTGCGAGGTAGGAAATCACATATTACCCCCCGCTCGCGGAGAACAGATGTACACTGCCTGAAACTAAATGAATCAGCACGGGTTGGGGGGTATGTAATGATACTTCAGTGGTTACAAAATCAAGGCAAATTTATGAAGAATTTGGCAGTATGAACACACACATCAGTATGGATGCACTGATGCACTGATTCGGCCGGTAAAGGTTCATTAAGTAGTCGTATCCTCGTCTGAGGCAATATGGACACAACTATTCTAACTTCTCCTTCATATTCTGGAAACTAGCACTGGGACGGAAATGACGTCCCTCACATGTTCTATCACGGACATATCTGAGTAACTTGATGGCAACGAGAGTACCTCAACATCACGCAAACAGTTCATAAAGACACGTGCCATGTGTGGACGAGTAATACCCTGTTGAAAAATGCCATCCCGATTCAGTCGCATAAGGGGAAATACCTGAAGTCACATGATGACCGCGGCGTACGGCGGTGCCGTCAGTTCCCTCAGTCACCACCAGACGTGACCTAAGTCATAGCCAATGTCGCCTCACACCGTAACGCCGAAGTAACACCGCTGTGCCTCCCAAACACAACGGAAGAATGGGACCTCACCTCACGTCGCCGTCATACTTGCTGTCGATGGTCATCTGGGGTAGCGCAAAATTGCGATTCATCGCCGAACACGATGTGACTCCATTCATCAGCAGTCCATGCTGCCCACTCACAGCACCACTCAGAACACAGCCTAGGCATGGGTTCTCCGATGGCAGGTGCAGATGTGAAAGAGTTACGATGTGCTTGGTGCACAGTGAGGTGATCGTACACAGTGGTGGTCGGATGAAGTCGACCGGAATCTTGACGACGAGTACGCTGGTGCTCATGTTCCCATGCAACCAAACATCGGGCCACTGTTGAATCCAAGTGCCCCACATATCTGGATATCGTACGGTTCAACCAGCCGGTCAAATTGAGACCCGTAGTGAGACCCCTTCCAAACGCTGTCGGGTTCTGATAACGCTGTATCACACATGTACACGGAATTTCCGTGTCTTTCAGTGATCAATCAATATCTGACGCTCTTCACGCCCCTTACATACCATAGCAGGTCTGATTACAAAATTAAACACGAACAACATTAATGTACTCTGATGGCCATTCTACTCGCCACAGAGAACTGCGACTGTAATCATTGACATGCTTGTCAATGGTGTGTATCAATTGTGTGTACTTGTACGAAGTTGCGAGTTCATTGGTATCCGATCACGTCTTGTAAGTAATTCACTTGTTTTGTCAGGCAGTGTATACGGTATATGGAAGAGGGCTTACTGGAAAGTAATGGCTCTGAATTTTTTTTTATTGTGTTCTCAATATCAGTTTAGGTATTACATGTCACGCGTATTACTCGATCGACTTCGTTGACGCAAGTTGCAACTCTCTGCCGCTAGAGGATTCCGAATCGTAGCGTGTAACATGGCGGTGTGTAACTAAACTTTGTTTATGCGTGAGAAACGTGGTACAGTAAGCGAGTTTCTTACAGCAGAAAACTTGCCAAAGAGTTCATACACACGGGGAGTACTCTCTCCCTTCAGCATAACAAAAAAAAAATCGTATGGCATTGATGGCCGGGAGGCCCCTTCCGGGGGAGTTCGGCCACCGAGTTGCAAGTCTTATTGCAGGTGACACAACATTGGGCGTCTTGTGTGTCGATGATGATGATGATGATGATGATGATGATGCTAACAGCACAGCACCTAGTCCAGGATCGGAGAAAATCTCGAACCCGTCCGGGAATCGAACCCGGGCCCTCTTCAAAGCAGGCAAGCATGTTACCACTCACCTAAGCAGGCGGACTTCAGCATGACAATGCCAAATCACACACCAGCGCTGCGACTTCTGTAACAATCTGACGGCTTGGGTTCATTGGCATCGATCATCCCCCATACATACTTGGCCTCATCCGACTTTCATTTTGTTCCAAAACTTGGAGAACACCTTCGAGGACTCCATTTTGACAGTGATGAAACGGCACATTTAGAGATGAGGTTGTGGCTCCGTCAATAAAGTCAAGCATTCTACAGTGACGGTATCAACAAACTGGTCCCTCGTAGGGAGAAATGTGTTCGTAACTACGTGAAGAAATAAATATATGCATGAAGAAGAAAAGTGTAGAAAGTTAAGCAAGTTTAATTTAAAAAGGTTAAATAGTTTTGACATAAAAAGTTCGGAGGAATTACTTTTCAACCACACCCGTAGAAATCAACACGTTGTTCTTGGCGGGAAGGAATCATGGTTCGAAGAGTGTTATAGGACCATTACTATTCACGAAGTACATAAATGTACAGGTGGATAACGTCAGACTATAAAAGGTTGTTCACGAATGATTTTGCTGTGTATAGAAAAGTTGCAACGTCAGAAAACTGTAGCGAAATACAAGACGGCTTGCATCAGACAGACGGTGGCAAGTACTGGAATTAGGCCCTCCATTGCAAATAAACGCAACATGTTACTCATAAATAAGTGAAAAGGCCCCCGATTGTCTCATTATGGGACTGATGATCAATCGCTGTGGACATAACATCCGTAAAATATCTAACAGTATGCGTGCAGGACAACCTGAAGTGAAACAACCACATAAAGTCAGTTGTAGGTAAGCAGATGCCAAAGTGAGATTCATTGGAAGGATCCTACGGAAATATTTCAGTTGAAAAGAGGTAACGTATAAGACCCTCGTTCTATCGATTCTTCAGTACTGCTCGTCAGTCTCAGACCCTTAGGTGGTAGGATTAACAGAGGTATAGAGGAGATCATATGAAGAGCAAAACGTTTCGGCACGTTTCCTTCAGGAAGCTCGACAGCGACACGGAGACGCTCATCAGGTTAAAGTGGTCAACGCTGTAAGAGAGACGTTGTGAATCAAGGAATAGCTTACTATTACAATTACGAGAGCATACATCCTAAGAAAACTTGGGCTACATGTCATTTCCATCCACATACTTTTCGCAAAATGACCATGATAGGAGAATACCAGAAAGTCGAACCCATAAGGAGACTTACCGGCTGTTGCTCTTCGCGCCATCCAATTTCAAACGGAATAGGAAAGGGGGAAATCGTAGCAGTACCCACCACCATACCCCATAAGGTTGCTTTCGAAGTGTTCATATATGTGTAGGAGTATCTTGCAAGAGGCAAACAATATCTGGCCAATAGCACACATTTTTTCTGTGAGGAAAATACAAGTGTCAGAAATGTGTTTTAGCAACGGAAGCTGAGGGATCTGAAGTACGAATTGTTGCAGCATCGCCGGCCGTGGTGGCCAAGCGACTCTAGGCGCTACAGTCTGGAACCGCTCGACCGCTTCGGTCGCAGGTTCGAATTCTGCCTCGGGCATGGATGTGTGTGATGTCCTTAGGTTAGCTAGGTTTAAGTAGTTCTAAGTTCTAGGGGACTGATGACCTCAGAAGTTAAGTCCCATAGTGCTCAGAGCCATATGAACGCATTTTGTTGGAGCATCTATCCCGTTTGCCAGATTAGATACCGTCTGATATTCATCTATTTCTATATCCAAAAATAAAGATAAATAAAAAATGTTTATGAACAAACGAAGCGGCTACTGCAGGTTCCATAACCATACTGTGTTGATGTGAACCTATCACTGGAGAAGTATTGGTCAATTTGCATTGACCTAAAGGAGGGCTAAATCGAAAAAGTAACTGCATTTTTGACATTTCACTACCAGGCTGAGTACGTTGTTTTTGCCTTGCCTTCGAATAACTTTTTTCATTCATATATCTAATATTAATTTTTGTATGACATAATGTCGAATCTAATGCTTCTCAAATACACGGGGTGATGAAACCGTAAGGAAAGTGAGGGACGGAGGTCGTGCTTTATCACGGTAACGAGTACGTGCGTTTGTTGCAGGTTACTTCCGCGTGAACTACGCTCGCAACGTGCTGCAGTGGCGGCGGCTGAGCAGCCTGCTGGCGCGCGACGTGGAGGCGGTGCCGGCGGAGGGCCGCGCGCAGCTGCTCGACGACGCCTTCAGCCTGACAGCGGCGCAGCTGCTCGACTACCGCGTCGCGCTCGGACTGGCCGCCTCCTTCCTCGAGAAGGACACGGCGCCCGGGCCCTGGGCCGTCGCCACCACCTACTTTGGAGACATTCTCGACCGCCTACGCTACAGACCTGGCATCATGCAGATCTTCTCGGTACTAGCTCCGTGAATTGAACATCTAACTTATCATAGTGAATAAACACTATCTGGACCAAAATATCAGGACACCTATCAGCAGTCTATATGACGGCTTGAACTATGCCGGGAATGGTTTCAGTGAGGTGCTTGTACGTCTGTAGAGGAATGACAGCACATTCTTCCTCAAGAGCCGAAACCAGCGAGGGTAGTAATGTTTGACACTGGGGTCTGGAGCAAAGTCGACGTTCCAACTTGTCACAAAGGGGTTCCATTAGGGTCAGGTTGCGACTCTGAACAGGCCAGTTCATTTTAGCAATGTTGTTGTCCTCAAGCTATTGCCTCACAGAAGCTACTTTAATGAACGGGTGCACTGTCGTGTTGATACATTGTCACCAAACAGTTTCTCTACTGTAAACATTCACTATTCTGTAAAATGAGTCCATATCCACTGCATTTAGCGTTTCCTTAAGCACAGTAAAGCGGCGACACCTTAAGCCTGAAGAACACCACCAAAGTCACACTCCTAACGAACAGTCTCATAAGGAGGATGTCAAAGGGCGACCCAAAGAAGACTGCTGTTGACAGAGAGCTTCGTGACTTCTACGGCATGGAAGTGCCGTAGAACGTATTCTCAGAGAGTCTAATCTTCGCGGCCAGCGCCCAAGCAAAAAGCCATCAGTATCGGCAAAGAATAGGAAAGCTCGACTTGAGTTTGCTAGAGCGCAAAAGGACTGGACACCTCAACAGTGGCTGCGTGTGATCTGGAGAGATGAAAGTAAGTGCCATTGGAACGATACATAGTGGCAGGTAACGTTTTCCAGGCTTCTGCCAAGCGCAAACCCTTACATCGGATTGAAACAGGATGTGGCGTGATTCGTAACTCTAAATCACTCGCTTCCAGCCACCCACCGTGCAGTGGTATCGCTCCTTACACCGCCTGTCGTGTTGCGTAGCAATGACTGCAAAAAAGTGTGCTTTATAAGGAGCTCCTCCACAATTTTACTTCATTCTTTTAACTCCCTAAGCACTCCATGGACTGCTGGTAGTACTCTGGAACTCAAAAGTGATTTCTTCCATTGATTTTTTACAACCACCCTTCGCAACGCTGGATGGACCCTTTCCATCAGTCCATGAGATCTGCCTGATCTTGCTTTAGCTGTTGCTGTTCCTTCACGTTTTCCATTGCTCAATCACATAATCAACAATAGACTTTGGTAGATGTAGCAGGACTGAAATGTCCTCGATGGGTCTGTAACTCAGGTGACAACCGATAAGTAGTCCACGTACAAAGTCACTGAGCGCCCTGACTGCCCAATTCTGATGTTACTTCTTCTTTACTGACAACACAATACACTCTGTCTCCTTTTCTACTGACAGCTTCGCCTCTCGTGACATCTAGTGGCCAGTTCCGCATTACGTACGTATGTTCGGATACTTTTGATCACATAGTGTTCTTGCACTAAAACGTTATGGCACGAAAGACATTGAGACGAATACAAATCATAAGAGCGGTAAACCAGTAATGGGTCGTCAACCACGGGCTCTGTGTGGCCCTTACCCTTCCTAGTGTGTCCCCAATCAACAGCTCCCTCTCTTTTCCCGAGTTATTTGTATACAGAACTTCAATATAGGATGTCCAGAGCGGGATGCAAAATGGTTCCCTATACTGTGGGTCAGGTTGTCTAGAAAGGTTTGTGGTAACACACCCAATAAACGTCAACAGTGAGCAATGTTCCATGGTAGCAGCGTTATGTCTGCAACAGGTGAAGTCATGTGATATGATTCCCTGGAAGATTCCAAGGGGTAGGTTGCACCCTCTAATTGGAAGTTTTTCCCTCCCTTCTTTCTCAGTGGCGCCATTTCTTCGCCAAATGTGATATTTGTTTATCAAATATATCTTCTGAGTGTAGATGACTGTAATGGTGTGTGTCATGTTTGTGTTGTATGGTTCTAAGAGAAGAGAGAGAGTGAAACTCGGTACTGTCACTTAGCCTACTCCTTTCGAGTAACGCCAAGGGCATCTCCGGTTTCAGCGACTCCATCCGACGGACACCATCGACAGTTTCGCATGCACTCTCTCTTCCCCTTTCCGGTCGAATAACGACCCTGAAAATTTGTTCCACCTCTAGGATTCGAAATGGCTTACCACCTAGTCGAGCGCAGCCGCAATAGCGTGCTTCAGCCTTGAACAACGTTTATATTTCCTGGCCCCTAGATGTGTGATTTTTTTCATGAGGTAGGTTATCGTAACCCGTTTTATCTATTCCGAGGCCACATCCACCAAAAAAACGTACACATACGGTTTAATGACGTCATTCATGTAGATCGCAGCTGTCACAGTCTCCGTAGGAATTAAATGCGTTGGCGCACGTCGTCCTAATTTGATTCTCTATCCAGATGAGAATACTGGCACCACAATATCGGCCTGAATACACAGAGCTGGCACGGTTGTAACGTGTCCTAAGGGTGCACCAGACAGACGGACGGTGAGAAACCATCTCCAGGCTAAACGGTGACTCGTCTCTGCAGAAGAAATGATCCCACTTTTCCCGGATTCATTCATGGTCGGCAAGACAACCGCACTTAATGTCATTCTTTCCTAAAATTGTACGCCAACGTACGCAAGACGCAGTCAAGACCGCCACATCCAAGTACTTTTTTAAGCACTCTAAGCGGTCTCGTACTGCCGTACCACGTACTTTCAGTTTAGACTGCACAATGCCGCCATTACGTAAAGTCTCTTCCCAGGTCTCAGAGAGACCTTAACATACGAAAGAGAGTTGCGCGTGTGCCTTCCTGAAACTCATAGTGAACTTTACACCCTCCATTTCTGTTAATTCGTCTAGCCATTGAAAGCTATATTGTTTCTAAATCTTAGATTGGAAAATCTCATTGGCATGACTCATTTGACTTGTCTGCTGCTGACGACTTACTTATACAACAGCGAGTGGTGAAGGTGATAGTTATCTTAAAATTTTTAATCACCCATTTGACTTTCTTTAGAAACGAAGTTTAAATGATTCTTTATAGAATTCTGCATTCGCTATCATCTATAAATTTTGTTTCCATGTGCATGCTGAGTCACTAAAAGGCTAAGTACATGTGGAGTAATACGCAATACGGACGTAATCGGCATCATTCCAGTATAGCGCCAGTGGAGAATCACTAAAGTGGATGACATCGTTGAGGCACTTCAGCGTGACACGGTAGAACGTTGTGAAGTAGAACGAAAACGTAATCTCGTGCCAAGAAAGGTTTTGCGGTTCTGCGAAGGTATAGATTTAGGAACACCTAGGTAGATATGGTGGCACCTTTGGCCTAGCCGGCCGTGTATCCGAGCGGTTCTAGGCGCTTCAGACTGGAACCGCGCGACTGCTACGGTCGCAGATTCGAATCCTGCATCGGACATGGATGTATGTGATATCCTTAGGTTAGTTAGGTTTAAGTAGTTCTAAGTTCTAGGGGACTGCTGACCTCAGATGTTAAGTCCCACAGTCCTCAGAGCCATTTGAACCATTTTGAACCTTTGGCCTCCAAAGCAACCTGTGAATACACTTAGGGATCAACAGACACAAATCCTAAGCTGTGCTCAATGAGAATTTATACTTTTATTCTATTCCATTTCCTTGAGGGCATATTGAATGCATGCTTGTTTTTCCAATAAGAACCACAATTACTCGATAATATTCATCTCTTTTGATTGCAGACGCCAGGGAGGGAGTGTTATTTCATCCTCTTACCAACCAACTTTTGCATATTTCGAGCTTTGTGATGGCGGAAATTATCACACTGAAAGGCTCAGTCCTTGTTGGGAACAATTCGTACACCTGGTTAGGCACAAATTTAGCGATCACCTGCAGGCGGAATAGCGGCCGTTAGAAATAAAGTTGTGGAGCAGCCACAAGTCGTTGACAAGTTTTTAAGCGACTTCTGGCTTCTCCTCAGTTTTATTGTAATTCCTGCACCACTGAATGAACGTTATTATTTAAAATGCCCAACCTTAGCAGCTACCTTTCATTTCACTATGATCACACGATCACAATACGAAAAGAAACCCACGAGTTAAGAGCCCAAACAACTGTAGATGTTCCGTAATGCTTCACAGATAGAAGTAGGCGGTTTGGCTTGTAAGCTTTTCCTTTTGTTTCCGTTACATAGACGCGATCTGAGTAAGTGTAAAATTTGCTCATCGTACTATATCAGATATTTCTATTATTTGTCCACTTTCTGTGCTTCTTACAACACTGAAGCCATATTTTTGCGTGCATCTGATTTACAGTACGCTTTTCAATAATACCTCTACCACTAATGTGTTGTTTGTGCAGTGATTGTCGCACTTTCTTCATTGAAAGTGCATCTTTTAAACATGTAATAAACCAATCAGGCATTTCCGTAGTCATTGTCCTCTTATTACAGGAAATAATTTTCTTCAATGACCTCAGAGCGCTCTCAGTGCGTCTAGTTTTTTTTCTGACTTTGTATTTAGCAGAAGTATTTTTCCCATGAAGTCAGCGTGCTGTCATAACTCGCGTAACTCACTCACGTTTTTGAATTTATCACATTCACATGACCCCATACTGCCTATATGAAACACTCTTCCCATGACTTGATATTCTGAAGTTGAGTGTATTCGAAACGCGTCAATAAACCAGTTGCCTTGCATTTAGTGACTCTTAAATACTTATCCAGCGTCCATATCAGCGCTGTTCACTTCATTTCGAGCCCCGAAGATGGGGAGGGCGAGTAGACTCTCAGTGGCGGCAGAGCGCAGGGCTGGCAAGACAGAGTCTGCGCAGTCATGCATAAGCTGAGGGATCGAGTTTCGGTGACGGTGCTGGCACCTGCGTCATAGGTGCGTCGTTGTATTCGGCTTCAGAATATAGCCCGGCTGTCTGATAATGACTGGCTAGCTCTGGAGAAGAGGGGCGAGGGTGAGAGATTGTGGTGGTGGTATAAATACTGCTGTCAGGAGGCTGATTATGCATCATTCCGAGTTAGTATGCCGTGTGAGAAGGACCGCGCTGCTGGGGCGAATGGCCCCGTCGGTGGCCCCACCTGCCCCCCCCCCCCCCCTTTCCCCCCCATATAAGACTACAATGCTTTCTAAGACGGACGACGCGTTGACTTCTACTAAGGACGTTTGCCCGCTATCTGCACCTCAGCTGCACGCTGTAATTATGCACTTCTCTCATAGCGGTGCATATCTTGGCCTTGATGCCGAGGAAAAGGGGTTCAAAGCGTTTCAACTCTACTTGCAGACACTGCCAGGCGCGGCCAGTGAAGAGGTCAGACTACAGCCGTGAGCCCTGCAGGCGTGTTTATTCAAGAATGCACTGCCCTGTCAGCGGATGCCCCGAAGGGTAATGCGCCACCAGATCCGGCTACTCTAGAAGTCAGAGTCCTTTCCCTACTGGTGTTGCGCCCCCAGGCTCGGCTATTCAAGCAACCGATGTCTTGCTGGCTGCCCCATCGGTTTCTGCCAGTCTAGAGGCCACTGCCCTGCTAGCTTCTGCTCAACTCGGCGTGAATACACAAGAAGTCAGTGCCCGACCAGAAGCAACTGCTCTGACGACTCAGGACATATCTGAGGTGAGCCTGGCGTGCCTCCTCTCGCACCACACACACATGGCGGTGTCACAGGTCTCGCGTAAGCGAGCAGTCGCCGCGGATACGGACGATACCTTGACCGCAGCCGCAAATTCTTCCGTTCGCAGGAGGCAGACTAAGAAGAAGGCGACTGACCAGGCCACTCCAGGGTCGCCAATACGCCTTAGTCTCAGAACGAAAGGTTCTGGAAGCCTGAGTGGAAGCGCACTGTCCAGGTACAGAAGCTCCAAAAAGTACAACCACAACGTGTCGCAACCTCGAACCGCTTCCTGGTTGACCCGGATGTGGCCATTAATGGAAGAAGACCCCAATTCTCAACAGGGGCCAAAGGCGCTTAGACTTCCACCGATTGTCATGCAGTGGAAGGAAGACTACATTACTTTCAACAAGTTGCTGAACAACGTCACCAACATCACAAGCTTGTAAATAAAGTTTCAGCACCTCCAACGGGTCTTCCCTGCCACTTTCGACGACCACAACAAACTAATGGCATTCATCTGGAAGCAGGGGCTCCATTGTTTCACACACAATGCTGAAGCTCCTGAAGGTAGTTTTCCGCCACCTTCCTCTCAAGATGGTACCTGAACACCTCAAATAAGGGCTGGTCAACATGGGCTTCGCAGTTTCCACAGTGGAACCTATGAAGTCTCCAAGAATGCACAGGAGCATGCCCCAGTTTCTCGTCGCCCTGGTTGACAACTGCAAGATCTTCAATGTCGACAGAATCGCCGACATCGATGTCTCGGTTGAGACACTTCGAGCCAAGGGCAAGAAATTGCATTGCTTCTCTTTCCAAGGACTCGCCGCGTTTCCAAGAATTGTACCATGCCTGTCCGCTGCATCAAGTGCGCTGGGCATCATCAGAGCAAGAAGAAGAAAGGAGACCCGCTGCAGTGTTGCAGCTTTAGTGAAATCCATGAGGTTAGCTATAGGGGTTGCACTGTGTTCAAGATGTACAACCGTGGCTGCAGGGGGGCACGCAATGTACAGTCTGGAGTCAGCTACGCGTCTGTCGCCAAAGCACAGGTGACGGTCCAGCAATCCACCTCTCAGCATCTCAGACTCTGTGGAGGACTCCTGAGTCCCCTACCCCACAACAGGCTGACTGTGCTACCCAGCATAATGCCACAGCCGTGCTGGCACAGCCTGCCTTCCCTGCTGCGACCACCCATGTCACATGTGCTGCTCAGGACTCCATCCTCTGCCCATGCCAACCAATGGGGTTCCTGCAAACAAGCTCCGTTATCTACATAAAATCCTTTATACAGTCATGTTCCAACTCCCAGCTCTAAACTCCGCTGTCTCGACGGCCCTCCAGGTCGCCATTGCCTCCATGTCGGAGATGGATAACGATCTTTGACACAGATGTGATCGGTCCAAGCTGGCCGCCCCTCCTACAGGAATGCTGACGTTGAACGATACCAGGACGAGGTGCTCACTCTCCTCTAACATGCACCAAATCCAATGGAAGAAGGGGCTGAGGCGACCCTCACCCTCCTCACTGCTACACTGCTCTGAACAGCTGCCGCCGCCACACCTGTCCACCCTCAACGACCATGGGACTTCTCCTGTCACCTGCCACCTCCCATCTTGACAGATATTGCCGCAAAAAATCGGCTGTTCCTGAGTGGCAACCCATGCATCAACTGGCCACAAAACTCTTACTAAACCAACTGTGTTTCGAGATTAAGGCAGCTGTGGAGGCCCACCGGAACAGGGAGTGGGCTAACTTGGTCGCCACCCTCAACCCTGATGATGGCACTGCATGGCATGTCATGTACAGCTTCCTACAGCGCAGACAATACACCCCACCTCTGCTCGTCGACCAGGAACACATCAGCGATCCCAACGCCATTGTATTGGCTGACACCTTCCAAGCCAACTTCACACCAGCAGAGGATCCCGTTGACATGGCCCATATATGCCTCATTCAGGACGACTCCCCATCTTCCTGGCTGCCAGGGAGGAAGATGACATCATCACTGCGATCTCCGCTGAGGAGGTCGCTTCACAACTTCAGACACTGAATGCCCTAAAGTCTGATAGCAGTGATGTCATCACTGGCATGCTCCTGCTGCACATACTGCCAGCAGTACATCAAGGTATGGTGACAATCTTCAATGAGATTCTACTTTGGGGGGTCTTGCCTTCTGTATGGAAGCATGTGGACGTGGTAGCCACCCTGAAACTCAGCAAGGACCCATGACTGCCATCAAATTACCGGCCCATTAATCTGTTACTGGCCCTCTCGGAAGTATTCAAGAGGATCTGTGTGTAGTGCCTTCTTTAGCTTGTCAACCAGCAACATCTCCACCTGAATGAACAGTTTGGTTTTCAGGGTGGCCATGCCACTACTCACCAGCTGTTGTGTCTGATGGAGCGTACGATGGGGGCCCTGGAGATGAGGGAATACCTTGGGCCAGTATTCCTGGATGTCTCCTGGGCCTTTGAATCTGTGTGGCATGACGGCCTCATGTACAAACTCTCTATACACGGGGTCCCAACATCGCACGTGGTCCTCATGAAGTCACAGCTCTCTGGCCACTCGTTCCACGTACAGGCCGACCAGTGGACAACTACCATCCAGCCTATCCAAGCTGGGGTGACTCAGGGGTCCGTTCTGGGCCCTCTGCTGTACTCTCTATATGGCTGATGTGCCGCTGGTGGACAAGTTGGATGTGCTGATGACACTGCCCCATTCACCCAATGCATTAACGCACACACCATGGAACGCCACCTGAAACTCAACTGTGAGGCACTGGGGGTTTGGTCCACTAAGTGGCACCTGAAGTTCAATCCTGCCAAGAGCCAGGTGATCACTCCACTAAGAGGAGGATGCTGCAGGAGCTTGCACAGCTCAACATCACAGGAGGTCCCATATCATGGACCAAGATTGCAGAGCTGAGTAAGGTGGCGCAGTGGGTAGCACACTGGACTCGCATTCGGGAGGACGATGGTTCAATCCCACGTCCTGACATCCTAATTTAGGCTTTCTGTGATTTCCCTAGATCACTTCAGGAAAATGCTGGGATGGTTCCTTTGAAAGAACACGCCCGATTTCCTTCCCCATCCTTCCCTAATCCGAGCTTGTGCTCTGTCTCTAATGGCCTCATTGTCGACGGGACGTTAAACACTAATCTCCTCCTCCAAGCCTGCAGTTTACCTTTGCGTCACCTCTCGTGGCGCCCTCGCGTTCTTTGCATCTGTGCCCTATACATTATGCTGAACATGGGGTCGGCCCTGCCTCCTTACTTGAATCTGTCAGGTCACAAACCCAATCCCATCAGGAATTGCAATAACAGCACACTGTGCTTAGCCTACTCCAGTCCGAGCTATGGAAGCTCGTCCAGCTGCTGCATCTGCTAATTATGCACAAAAGGTAGCCGTGCCACACTGTTCCGTCACACGGAAGCCTCTTGAAAATAATGATTGTCTGAGGACTTGGTCATGGCTAGCTGCTGGCGGTTCTATGTTGGCACAGATCATTGACTAAGGCAGTCAGTCCTCTTGAAACACTGTGCTGCAGTTACAGGCTCTGTTTGAATCATTACTTTTTCCACAACTCTGGTGGATCACTAACAGTTTCATTCTCTCACAAGAGATGTATCATACGTTGATCACCAACATCCTTCATAGAGCCTGTTACGATGGTTATGGCCAGACGAGTTACGTGACTACCACGTGGTATGTCTATATCGTAGATTCCTGAGTATGCGTGCAGACCAGTATCTCACATCAGAGCTAAGGTTCCTTCATGTCAACATAATCGCAACACAAAGTTTCACTTATGTTGTATCCTAACTGTTTCTGTCTACAAAATTAAAACATTCAGAAACTCCTCTGTCGCTGCTGTTCACCTCTGGAACAAAATACCTCGCATTCGGCGCACAAGTCAATGCCTTGTTATTTTTAAGAAAAAGCTTTACCTTTCGTCGTCATAACTTTTTCTTAAAAGCCAATACAATGGTTAGGTTTCCCTGTCAACAATACAACAAAGGCCTCCACCTTTTCTTTTCGTTCCTCTGTCACGCCACTTTTTTCCCCTCATTACTTGTTTCTACTACATTTCTCTTTTTCCTCTTTTGCCCATCCCTTCTCTCACGCCGATTGCTGCCAGCGCCCTCAGATAAAATCTATCTGATTCTAATCTGCCATTGCTTTTCTACGCTTCATGAACGAATATCAGCTCCGCCTGTTTCTACTTTAGCTGCTACTGCGTTCCATTATTAGTGTTGTACACTGCCTGACAAAGAAGTGAAGCACTCAGAAGACATGGTCAGTGTAACTTCCTACACGTACACAGCATCGATGGACATGTAAATGATTTGAGTTGCAATTCGCGGTGACAGATAGAATGTCCACCAGTGTGCATTGTTTCCCAAATACGAGGTGCATTCAAGTTCTAAGGCGTCCGATTTTTTTTCTCCGGACTGGAAAGAGATAGAAACATGTACATTGTTTTAAAATGAGGCCGCGTTCATTGTCAATACGTCCCAGAGATGGCAGCACCGTACGGCAGATAGAATTTTACCGCCAGCGGCTAGAATGGGAACTGTTTTAAATACTTAAAATGGCGACGTTTTCCTTACTTGAACAGCGTGCAATCATTCGTTTTCTGAATTTGCGTGGTGTGAAACCAATTGAAATTCACCGACAGTTGAAGAAGACATGTGGTGATGGAGTTATAGATGTGTCGAAAGTGCGTTCGTGGGTGCGACAGTTTAATGAAGGCAGAAAATCGTATGACAACAAACCAAAACAACCTTGGGCTCGCACAAGCCGGTCTGACGACATTATCGAGAAAGTGGAGAGAATTGTTTTGGGGGATCGCCGAATGACTGTTGAACAGATCGCCTCCAGAGTTGGAATTTTGTGGGTTCTGTGCACACAATCCTGCATGACGACCTAAAAATGCGAAAAGTGTTATCCAGGTGGGTGCCACGAATGCTGACGGACGACCACATGGTTGCCCATGTGGCATGTTGCCAAGCAATGTTGACGCGCAACGACAGCACGAATGGGACTTTCTTTTCGTTGGTTGTGACAATGGATGAGACGTGGATGCCATTTTTCAATCCAGAAACAAAGCGCCAGTCAGCTCAATGTAAGCACACAGATTCACCGCCACCAAAAAAATTTCGGGTAACCGCCAGTGCTGAAAAAATGATGGTGTCCATGTTCTGGGACAGCGAGGGCGTAATCCTTACCCATTGCGTTCCAAAGGGCACTACGGTAACAGGTGCATCCTACGAAAATGTTTTGAAGAACAAATTCCTTCCTGCACTACAACAAAAACGTCCGGGAAGGGCTGCACTTGTGCTGTTCCACCAAGACAACGCACCCGCACACCGAGCTAACGGTACGCAACAGTTTCTCCGTGATAAGAACTTTGAAGTGATTCCTCATGCTCCCTACTCACCTGACTTGGCTCCTAGTGACTTTTGGCTTTTTCCAACAATGAAAGACACTCTCCGTGGCCGCACATTCACCAGCCTTGCTGCTATTGCCTCAGCGATTTTCCAGTGGTCAAAACAGACTCCTAAAGAAGCCTGCGTCGCTGCCGTGGAATCATGGCGTCAGTGTTGTGAAAAATGTGTACGTCTGCAGGGCGATTACGTCGAGAAGTAACGCAGGTTTCATCGATTTCGGGTGAGTAGTTAATTAGAAAAAAAATCGGAGGCCTTAGAACTTGAATGCACCTCGTATAATGTTACCAGGCCTGGTAGGATATATAAGGATGGTCGACAGCGTTATGAAGACTTCACAGATTTCGAAAGGGGGACTCATTTTAGGTCTACATTTGGCCGGATGATCCAATCGTGCAGCATCCAGATTTATAGAACATTCGGAAGTGACACTGGCCGATTGTCGGACTGCAGGGTAACGTGAGGTGGGCATACTCGTCGTCAAGGTTCCTGTCGTTCACGTGTGACCACAAGGAAGGATCGCCATACTGTGCACTACGCTTCTGCACTACCCTAGATAACCATAGTCTGAGAGTGTGCGGCGACCTGGGGTTAGGTCCCATTGTTCCAAAATTTTGGAGAGGCACAGCTCGGAGTTACTCCTGGCGTCATGGTGTGGGAAGGCATCAGAGAGATTAGAGCCCACACAGAAGCATACCGACAATCCTTCTTTCCACGAACAAAACGAGACTGGAATAGAAGGGAGAACCGATAGAGATACTCAGGGTACCCTCCGCCACACACCGTCAGGTGGCTTGCGGAGTATGGATATAGATGTGATGTCCTTAGGTTAGTTAGGTTTAAGTAGTTCTAAGTTTAGGGGACTGATGACCTCAGACCTTAAGTCCCATAGTGCTTAGAGCCCTTTGAACCATATAAATGGAAAGTTGCTTATGAATAATAGAAACAGGTTTTATATAAGTCTGAGGAAGTATTGAAGCGATGTTTGATATTGTTTTGTGTTTGCTTTGTGTTTTACCTTATCGTTGAGGAAACTGTGTTTTCTAGCTCTATATGATAAATCTGTATTGTTTCCTTTATTTTTTCTGTAACATCCCATTATAAGCAAACAATTTTCGAATAAAACCTGAATTAAACATTGACAATTTCAGTTTTTCTATAACTACTGTTTATTATTGAGTAACAGACAGGACGAAAATGTTCCTTAGGTTATTCAGTCCTTTATACGTCCTTTCTCAGTTTCTAGACTAGTCATCGCTTCTCGTTTTCACCGGAACCTAATAAGACACTGATCGCATATGTAAAGAGAGAGTTAAGAGGTAACGCCCCATAGGTATGCAACCCACCTGACATGCAAGTAACGCAGGTATGACCTTAACTGACCAAAGCTACCAGGAAAACTACTGTAGTCTACGCTTACTACTGGTAGACTACTGCAGTTTTGCAGCTCTACTACTGCCTTATGCTAATGTGGAGGCAGTGCACGTGCTGTTGAGCATGTGACTGCGCCATCTGTGAAGGCTTAACGATTCGTCTGTTTGTGAACACGTGGGTGACCAAATTTTGTCTGGTGATATTATGTAGAATGCCTGGTTGAATGTCAGAAAGGATGGCCCTCTTCTGGCCGCGACAAATAAATAAATAAAGGAAAACTGTCGTACATATTCTGTCGTAGACGTTCCTGAGGCGGCTGATAAGGCAGCCGCTGCTGCAGTCGTTGCAAGCCGGCCCCGAGCAGCACCCTCTGCGCCTACTGAAGAAGTCGCTGTCGACGTGGGCGTGCATGCGGCTGTCCATGTGCCCCGACTCGTACTCCGCGCCGCTGCCCGGCCGGGAGGAGATTCTGGACGAGCTGGAGGTGGACCCCGACCTGGTGGGCGCCATTATGTGCGGCGCGCAGCGGGGCCCGGGGCCCCTGGCGGCTATCGTCCGCGATGCGCTCAGCCGCGAGGCCGCGCCGCCGCTGCACGACCAGGCCATCAGCGCCGTCGCCTGCTCCGGGAACGCCACCGTCATCTACAAGTAGGCACTTCACCGTCGCTTCTGTTTCATCTTCCACGTCTATACAGCGGCGAGCAAAGAAATCAGATATCCGGGAGGTGGACAAATATATGGAAAATATGGAAGCGCATCGAGAGATGTGTGCTTAAACATAAATGCGAATCCTAGCGAAGCCTGCAGGATGAACTGTTGTATTTGGCCACTAACAACTGTGCGATCTCCTCAATACGCTGCAAATTTCAGCCGTTGTTAGAACAGTGTTCTGTGTAAACTAAGCGATTTCGAACACGGGGCAAACTCCTGGTGCTCGTATGCTGGGCGCTTCCATAACCGAGGGAGCCGAAGCGGAAAAACATTATCCGCTAAGTCACAACGCGGATAAAATTGTGTGTTGTCTAATCGCGGCGGACAGTCACTGAAGGGGGTTGTGACAAAAATAGTAAGAGAACGGCAGCCGCAGAAGTGACTGTAGAACTGAAGGTCACACTCGCGAACCCTGTCAGCACCTAAATAGCCCGAAGGGAGCTCCATAATCTGGGAATTGCGAGACGAGCTGCAATCCCAAAGGCACCAATTAGTGATGCAAATGCCCGTAACAGGAAAACGTGGTGACGAAACAATTAAACCTGGACTATAGATCAATAGAGGATAGTCATTTGGTGGAATGAGTCTTGCTTGAAGGTCTCTCGGGCATGCAGCCGGATTGACTGGTCGTTGTTGAACGAATTTTCGACGACGTAACGTGCCATCACCGTCAGGTTACTCCTGTTGACTGACGTCCTAGGCCGGCGGGTGGTGTGGTATATATACCTGTCGCCTCTCCCCTCCACTGACTACGCGTATGGACCTAGGGATGTGCAGGCCGCGGTGGTGGGGGTAGCTTGCGCTGACGAGATGGCTGATGAGCGTCAGTACGCATGCAGCCTTCGGAGGGTGTGGTGCCCCGTTTCCGCTGCTCCTGCAAAACTTTTATTGCTGGATTCCACGCTTGGCTGAGTTGAAATCCGTTGTCCTTGTTAATAAGGTTCTCGTGCAGATGTATTTCAATTGCTTCCTTGTATACACAGTCGCAGAAGCGGGATGTGTTGTGCAGGACTTCTCTGTTCTCGTTTTTCATACGATGATTTGTCTCGAGCCAATGTTCTGCGATTGCAGATTTTGTAGGCTGTTGGAGATAGGTGTGCCCTTCGTGTTCAGTACACCTTTCCTCAACCGTGTGAATTGTTTGCCCCGCATATGCTTTCCCACACTAGCACGGTATGAAATAAACTCCATATTTCCGGAGTCCTAAATCGTCCTTCACTTTCCCTACAAGGGACTTGATCTTTGGCGGCGGGCGGTAGACATATTTGATATTATGACGTCCTAGAATCCTGCCCATTTTTCCAGATACGATGCCCAAGTATGGTATGTAGGCTGTCGCTTTCGATGGATAATCATCAGGTGTCGGCTGTGGTGTGGTCTTCTGCTTGAAGGCGTGTCGAATTTGGCGGTCACTATAGCCGTTCTTCTGGAATACATCCTTGAGGTGGTCTAGTTCCAGTTTTAAGCTTTCTTCGTCGAAGATCACACGATCTCTGTGAACCAATGTATTTAGTACTCCTTCCCTTTGTGACGGGTGATGACAGTTGGAGATGTGAAGGTACAGATCCGTGTGGGTTGTTTTCCGGTAGACGCTGTGTCCCAGTGTTCCATCAGGCTTTTTCCGTACCAGAACATCCAAGGATGGTAGCTGCCCGTTTTTCTCCACCTCCACCTCCATGGTGAACTGAATTTGGGGGTGGATAGAGTTCAGATGTTGTAAGAACAGTTGGAGCTTCTGTTCCCCATGAGACCAAATGACGAATGTGTCGTCAGTCAACAGGAGTAACCTGATGAAGATGGCACGTTACGCCGTCGAAAATTCGTTCAACAACGACCAGTCAACCCGGCTGCATGCCCGAGAGGCCTCCCAGCATCTCATTCGCCGGGAAAATCTACTAACACACGAATGAGTCTTGTTTCACACTATTCCCAACTTCTGGCCCAGTTTGTCCCAAGAGTGAAACGTGGCGGGGCTCTGGTGATGACTTGGGTAGCCATACCGTGATATGCAGTTGGTCAATTGTTACTCTGCGAGGCCGCATTACTGTGAAGGTTTATGTGACTATGCTGTGTCCTTAGAAAACAGAGCCTTTATTCACAAAGCTCGTGTCCTCCAGGACTGGTTTTGTGAGCACGAGGATGAATTGTCGCATCTCCCCTGGCCACCACAGTCACAAGGTCTCATTATTATTGAGCCTTTGTGCTCTACTTTGGAGGAAAGGCCGCGTGAACTCTATCCACACCCATCACCGTTACCTGAACTTTCCACAATTTTGTAGGAAGAATAGTATGAGATTGCCATGAAAAATATACAGGACCTGCGTTTATCCATTCCGAGACGATTGGAAGCCGCCGTTTTGAATGCCTACGGTTTTCCTAAACAATATTAAGGATGATATTTTTTATTCCATATTTTTGTCAACCCCTCTATGTGCCAGACAAAGAACGATGGTTAAAGTTTAACGTCTAGTGGATGATGAGATCATAAAATTTGCAGTAGCGTATCTTTTCCACTCGTTTCGGGCACTAGTTTCCATTGCGGTTAATTATCTCGTTCAGATTTTAATTCGAAGAGTGATTTTACATACATCAAGTGCACTGTACAAAATCACCACAGTATTTCGTGTCACTGAGGCCGAATCAGAAGTTTATTGTCTTACCCGCGTAAGATGCGACACGTTCCTTCGCAGGCGAGGATTTATGATTCGTCTCTAACCATAAGGAGAATTGTAGTTGGTTTTTGGAAGTATGGCAGTTGAATGATTCTGCAGAAGTTTCTGAGGGTTTCTGAAGTGGCACACGCAGGGTTTGACGCAGAGAAACTAAAGCCCAGGTAGACAATGAGAAGCAAGTTTATTGAAATGAGAGTAAAACTCCTGTTCTCCTTCTACGGCATGTACGTACACACCACAAGAATTAGTTCTTAATTCAGTCTGTCTTTGTAATAGGTGAGAGAAGTAAACCCGGTGGACTGTCAACCACTGAAAACTGTATCACAGTGACTAGAGTCGAAGTACTGGTTGCCGAGGAATTGGTTGTCTGTAGTCAAACACACACTGTGCCAGCCAAAATACGAAGTGGTAGAAGCCAAGTCTCAGTTTACCTCGATCATGATTGCTGGTGGCTCCACATAGTGTCATAGGCAAACATCCCAGGCATTTAGACAGGCGTCGGATGAGTGGTTGCGGTAAGATTCCACGAAATCTTCTCATTGAGGAACCATGACTGTGATTGGTGTAAAGACCACAGAGCTCACCTGTGGAGAAGTGACTAGCCGTTCTTTGTTTCTTTATTTTTATTCCATCCCATTCGCCCCATATGGACTGTCAGCAGTACATCCACACACTCTTCAAGCAAGAGACAAACTAACAGAGATGAAGAGAAACAGAAACATAATGGAGTTATCTGTAAATGAATTTAAAATTTTTAAAGCAGAAATGTAGGGAAGTTTTTATACATGAGACATGACTTTCTTCATTTTTTGTTAACTCAGTAATAAAAAAACGTTAAATAACCGAAGAACAAAAAGAGTATATTTAAAAACATTTTAAAAAGGAAGCAAAACACTGATGTTAAAAAGAAGCACTTCACTGTCACTAAAACTGGAAGGACCTGCTCTGGGATTTGTAGTCCATTGTTGCAGGGGTAAAAGTTAGTCATTAAGGTAGTTAGAAGGGTGGTGGTATAAGAATGGTGGACTGGTGTGTGGTACCAATGAGACTAGAGTGGCTGTTGGCATATGAGAAGGGGTGAGTAGATGGGTGTATTGCTGAGGCTGAAATTTGAAGGGGAAAAGGAGGTAGAAAAATATTGGGAGGGTAGGGAGAGGGAGCCCTGATAAGGTGGAATGTGTGGGGTGGATTTAAAGTTACCAGGAGGGGTAAATATCACGAAGAGTTTCATGATCAGGAAGGGGGACACATTAGAAATTTCTTTTGGAGAGTATGTGGAGGATTTGTAGGTGTAGGTTGGTGGGAAGTGTCAGTAGAGCGCATGAGGACTGGAAAAAAGGGGAGGAAACTATGGGATTATTGGTGACAAGTTTAGGGATGGTGTAATTTATTCAGAGGTAATCAGTGTGAGTGAGGACAGGAGGGAATTTGGTGAGCCTGTAGTTTGAAAAGGAGATGGGAATGTCATAACAGGATGGATGCTTTCTCGAGGTCGAAGGAGACAAAAATAGTGAATGAATGGGTGTTGAGCTGGTAAAATAGGAAATGGGTGAGGTGTGAGAGCTGGTCATCAGAGGAGAAGTTGCAATGGAAGCGACACTAATTAATGTGAAGGAGGTGGTGTTGGTTCAGGTGTTGATGGATATGTTGGGAGAGGATGGTTTTGAAGATCTTGATAAAAACTAAGATGAGACAGATGGGATGCTAGGAGGAGGTATCAGTAGAAGGTTTGTGTGGTTTAAGGAAAAGTACGATTTTGGAGGTTTCCCACAATTCAGGATAGTAACGTGTGGAGAGGATAGTGGTATAAAGGGTCAAAAAGGTGCCTAGAAAGGAGGCAGGATATTTTTTGAGGTGGTGATTGATAATGCAGTCGTGACCAGGGATATGCTCCATTTTCTGTGAGGTACTTGCTTTATTTCATATAGTGTGATTGGGATGATTATTTCTGTTTGTAGTATACTGCCAAAGTACTGGAACCTGTTAGCCAGGGGCATAACAGTGGTATTTGTGCATATGTGGATGCTAGGGAATAGGGAGTAATCAAAGTGAGAGTCATCAGGGACTGAGAAGATGTCAGATATAGGATACAAAATGGTCAGCTATGTTCAAGTTAGCCAATGAGGAATTGTTGTTGTTAAGTAGGGGGAAGTGGGGATGGAATCTGATCACTTGTAGCCATGCACCTGCCTAAATACTGTTGAAGTGCTAGGATATGGTGAGATCTATTCCCAAGCATGTGGTCTTGTGGAAGCGAGTAGGTTCACATTGACTGCAACCTCTTGGAGCAATACCACTGCCACCTGTCGGTGAGGAGTGCACTTGGAACTGCACTCACTGTGTTCACCTTTGTAGCCCTAGTGACTTCTGGCATAGGCCAACCTTGGTGCAGTGCTGTTATGCTGGAGGACTATGAGCTCCATCATAACAGTTTCCATGGCAGCATTGAAAATATCTCAACACTATGATGCATTGCTATACCTTGCAAGGGGATGTGGCTGAAAGGCAAAATTTTGAACAATTGACAGGGTTTCTATGGGCTTAAGAAAACAAGGAGACAGGCCCAAGAAGTGTGACATTCTGAACATCCTTTTGCATGCAAAGTGGAGGTAATGACTTCTTTGGAATGTTTTAGTTAGTTGTGTGTCACTTTACTGCAGCAGCTATGTTAAGTCACAGGGCAAGTAGCTAGCCAGAGAAGGCTTCAATCAAAGGAAGGGGCCTGAACAAATTATGTTTATTGCGTAGATGAGAATAAATCTATCTGTCTTTTGCAATTGAATGCTTATTTGCCCCCCAACTACACAGAGCACCTATGAGAAGGATCTTGACCTTGTTTTCAATGTCATTGATATGTTAAAGGGTATCAGGTTACATTTCTAGCGTGAAATTACACCTGAGGCAATTGGGGAGTAATATTTGAGGTCACCCCACATCGTACCCTCCCCCAGTCAAGTTTTGTCATTCTATGTTTATACACTGTAGTGAGAAGAGCTACAATATCAGAGATTTCCTACTTAATAAAATGGTGGTAAGTGTTAATATAATTTATGAGGTAAGACACTCTGATGTTACATTGTGTGCATAAAGTAATGACATCATGGCATATTCTGCAATGTGGCGCCCAATATTAACGTAATTTATGATGTGAGATACTTTGTGTGTGTGTGTGTGTGTGTGTGTGTGTGTGTGTGTGTGTGTGTGTGTGTGTGTGTGTGTGTGTTAAAATGAGTGTGTTCTATTGTTAGAAATAATGTAAAATATTGGCATCACTGTATGTTCCACAAAACAGTAAAAATTTTAAAAAAAATTGTGATGTAAGACACTTTGACAATGCACTGTGAGACTGTGGTGTTGCTAAGTTACACAATGTAATCGCATCATGGGATATTCAGCAAAATGGTGGAAACTTTTGAAATACTTGTCTAGTAATGTGAAAATCTCCAACATACTCACTACAAAGTATGGATAGTAGTGGTACAGGGTACTGTCCACCATGCACTGTACAGTGCCTTGCAGAGTGTGTATGTAGATGTAGCTGTAGAGTGTTTCCAAATTTTGTTCTTATGAATTATTAGATTTTTGCACTTCAAATTCTGCAACTAGCACAGCACAATAAATAAACTATTGCTATGAGGAAATGTCACTGCATTACTATTGTGTACCATCATACTTTGTTGAAAGGAATGGAATAAGCACTCCACCTCCCACAGCTATTTGAATTTTTACACTGATTTTCCCCTAAATACCCATGTTTCCACTTTAAGACATAAATAAATACAATGTTCAACAATTACTACTGCTCATTATTCTAAGCAATCACAGCAATGCATTGTGTGTGTGTGTGTGTGTGTGTGTGTGTGTGTGTGTGTGTGTGTGTGTGTGTGTGTGTTTGTTTTTTTTTTTTTTAAATGGGCATGATTTCCTGTCAGCAGAATTTAAAAGTGTCACAAGGATTTCTGTAAGTATTACAAAGCATGACCCCTCCCCCAAAAACCAGTATTCCAAAACACAGATGTAAATTCAAGACCCTTGACTGCTTAATAAAAGTACACCAGGTATTATTTAACAGCAAATGTCCACTTGCTAAGTACAAACTCAACACTATCCCTACATTATTAATATGTGACACCATAATGTTAAAAACAGTGGTGTAAACAGTCCAATGAACAAACACCTATAACTATTTGCATTATTTTGACTGACTATGTCACACTATTTCAAGAATATGCATATAAATAACTGACTGATTAAGTAACACACTGCAATAAATAAAACTAATGTCAGTGTTCACTTGCCATCACCGTACCACATCATCGCTGCCGACTCTTATATGGTGTGCTCTATATCACAGTCACTCCTATCTGAGAATTCCAACGCCTCTCTACCTCACACATATGGTGTGTCTAGCTGGGAAGATACCACCATGCCAATATTTGCATATGACAGGCTTCATCTAGTGGTTGCTCTTAATAACAGTGAAGCATTCCTCCAGGAAGTGCAGAAAGCACATCTGCCTGCCTCCTCCAAACAACACTCACACCACTGTTTAAAAAATGCCCATCCAGCAGCACCACCTATGCAATGGAGATTAGAACAGCATGCACACTATCAGATGTTGTGTGCAGACACAGGATCCAAGCAGCAGTAAATGTGATAGAAATATTTGTTACTACTTGTATGTCTAAATACTGAAAGTATTTTCAGTAATAAGTCATTATTAACATCATTACATCACAAATGACCAGTCATCCATCACTGTGCTATTCCTTAGTTATTTACTTGTGACTTCTACATGCAGCAAAGAACCACTATAGATTTTCATCCCTCTTTGAATATGAATACCCATATAGTCTTTCAGGATAATCTAGCATGTAGCTTTCTTCCATTTATAGTCTTCATCATTGTCTGTTACCATTCTAAGATATGTGTGTGGATGATGTTAAATAATTACAGCAGCTCATTATTTTAACCAAATACATTGATATCCTGTGTTAAACAGTTTTCACAATTCATTGTCATCAGGTCATCACATCTAAAACATTTACCTTGAATCCTCCTTCCTTGTTTCTCACATACGGTTTTTCTTACCCTTAAAACAGTAACAGCTCCAACAATGTCCTGTCTATGAATGCCATTGAAGTCAAATGACAAATCAGCTAATATTGGAGCCATGGGTTCTGCTTCAACATCCCAAAAATGCACATGTAAACACAAAACTGAACACTTATCAACACTGCAACAAATACATTCCAAGTCTTGTCCCAGCATTACTAGTGTGTGACATCACTGTAAGTATGCCTTACAGGCACCTGACTATAAGATTATAGTGTCCGAAGGGGCTCAGCATTTGTTTGCTGAGTACAGGATTGGCAACACTGGGGTTCCTGAGCTGTGGACTGGTAAGTGTCACCAGTCCTCTGCCACCGTAAGTTCTAGGCATGCTTCAGCATCCACCGTGCTTCATGGTGGTGGAATGTTGTGTGTCATAGGGAACGGGGGTCTTGGCTTGACTGCCCGGATCATGAGGATGGACTAAACCTCTATAAAAAACTTCTCAGTCTCAAGGTGTGCTGTGCACTGATGAGATGCATGGCTGTTGAAGTGGAACAGTCATTAGTGGGCAACCTCTGGGGAACCTACCTCACCTCAGTTGTATAAGGCTTACTCAGGCACATCGGGCTCTGTCTGAGTGGGCCCTTATTTCCCTCTGAAATTCTCTGTACCCCCTCCCAGTGGAAAGGGTGGGCCACTGGAAGATACCAACACCAACAAGAGGGCTCATGTGGTCAGTCCTGCTGAGTCAGTCAATAGTAACAGAATTCATGCTGCTTCACAGAATGTGCTTCTTATAGTTAAAATAAAAGAGGAGAGTTTTGAAAAAGTTTCACCATTTTACATACAGAAAGCCTTAGAAGGCATTGCTGGCACGTTAAAATCTGTTAAGTGCTTGCAAAATAGAACCCTGTTGGTTGAAACATCTAGCTTCCAACGAGTAAAAGATCTTCAGAAAGCACAATACCTTGGGAGTATGCGATAGAAACTGAATTTCACAACACCTTGAACTACAGCAAAGGTGTTGTGACTTGCAGGGATCTAGTTGACATTCCCTGAGAAGAACTGAAAGCTGAATGGTCCTAGGATGACACACTCGATGTGCAACACATTACGAAATGGGTGGATGGTACTCTTGTGAAATCAGACTCGTTTTATCCTTACTTTTAACAGCATCAAACTACCAGAGCATGTGAAGGCAGGTTTCCTAAGTCTGATTGTACGGCCTTATTACCCCAATCCAATGTGATGTTTTAAATGCAAGAACTTTGGGCACACTGCTCTCAGCTGTAGATGGGAAGCCACATGTGGAAAATGTGGTAAAGTTGCCCATGAGGGAGTTTGTTGCTCCTCTCCTCCAAAGAGTGTCAACTGCTCTGAGGATCACCATGTCTAGAACAGGGTCTGCAGAGTTTTCCTTGAGGCACAGAAGATCCATGAGATCAAAACCACAAAGTACACTCCATAAGGTGATGCCAAGAAGTTATACAAGTCCATGCTGCCACCCACTTTCGCTGCCTCCTTTTCTTCCGTCCTGAAACAGCCTGTCCTGAAAACTGATGCTGCTACGCAAATGGAGGTTGCTACTGCCAGCACTAGCACCTGCATTTGTCAATGTACATGTCCTGCTGCAGTTCCTTTGAAGCCTGCTCCCGCCTCAGACCAAAAAATCGAAATCAAAGGCAAAGACTCGCCCACAGAAGGAGACAGAAGGTACAGTCCGATGATGTCAATGTCATTCTCTCTCATGTCTCTTTCGACTCTTTTTCAGAGGAGATGGAGGTTAATGACAGATTGGAGCAATCATCTCATCCCAAAACAGAGCTGGCCGGTGTGGCTGAGCAGTTCTAGGTGCTTCAGTCTGCAATCGCACTGCTGCTACGGTTGCAGGTTCGAATCCTGCCTCGGACATGGATGTGTGTGATGTCCTTAGGTTAGTTAGGTTTAAGTAGTTCTAAGTCTAGGGGACTTATGACCTCGGATGTTAAGTCCCATAGTGCTCAGAGCCATTTGAACCCAAAACCGAGCCTCCACTTATTGTGGGCTCCCCTCCCTGGCAGAAAGTCATGATGAAGGTACTCCCACCCTGATAGATGGCTCCCATTATACAGTGGAACATGAATGGAATTTGGACTCATGTGGAGGAACTGAAACTCCTAGCACAGCAATGCCCCTGTTCTAGTGTTTACAGGAAACACATTTTAAAAACATCTTATGCTCCTGTACTAAGGAGCTATACTCTACATCACATGGATGACCTGAATGGGAAAAGGGCCAGAGGAGGGGTCGCCCCATTTGTCAATAATAGGCACCATTCCTCTGCTCTCCCCCTACAAGCAGTTTCAGCTGAAATTCATTTACATCAGAGGCTTACAGTTTGCTCCCTTTATTTACCTCCTCTGGATGCAGTAGACTCTGAGGCTCTCACAGATCACATCGCTCAACTCCCCTGACCATTGCTCCTCGTGGGAGACTTCAATGCCCATCATGTCCTGTAGGGCTCAATGTCTACTTGCCATCAGGTTCAAGTTTTGGACAGCCTCCTGGTATCTTGAGACCTGTGCATCCTAAACACTGGTAGTCAGACTCATTTTTGTGTTGCTCCTGGGTTATTCCCAGCCATCGATCTATCTCTCTGCTCTCCAGCCCTCACCGACTCTGTTCACTGGGAGGTCATTGATGACCTTCATTCCAGCGACCACTTCCCAATCCGCCTTCAGCTACTCAATGGTGTGTTGCTGGGACAGAAGCCACCGACATGGATGATTGGCAGGGCCAACTGGACACTGTCTGGGACTGGGTGGATCACATCAAGCATGAGATCCCTCATGCTGCTTAACTATTCCTATCAAAGTCTTTCGGCCCTCTTCATAGGCAACCTGTCCCTCGGTGGACACAAGAGTGCCATTTCACGAGAGCCAGGGTTCACTGTGTCATCAAAGAGAGCAAAAAGTGGTCACGGCATGAGTTCCTGAACTCCATCAATCGTTCCACTTGTTCCTCAAAAGTATGGGAAGCCATCAGGAGGATTTCTGGTAAACACAGCCATTTACCGATAGCTGAGTGCTGGAACAGGAGTGCCTCCACACAACACCTAGAAACATTGCTCAGACACTGACAGAGCATTTTGCACAAACTGTTGCCCAATACAAGCCAGGATCCAGTGTTTTGTCACTACCATGCCACTGTCGAGAGGGAAAAGTATGGCTTTAGGTCCAACAGTTCTGAGGCCTACAACTCCCCTTCTCCATGTGGGAGCTCGAATAGCCACTGACTGACCCTTCTGACACTGCACCCAGTCACGACCACATCCAGTACTGCACTCTTTGACATTTGCCAGCGGCATCAAAGGAAATCCTCCTCCATTCTCAGTGTGGATTCCGAAAATTTCAGTCCACTGTCAACAACCTGTCCCTCCTACAGGCAGCTTCTCAGCCAGCTTTACTCCATCAGCATCACTGTATTGGCATATTCTTTGACATCAGCAAGGTATATGATACTACATGGAGACACTGTATTCTCGCACAACTGCATCAATGAGGCTTTCATGGCGACCTCCCCATTTTCATTTGGGCTTTCCTGTCTCGGCGGTTTTCTAGGACCCGAGTTGGTGACGTGCTGTCTGATCGATTTGAGCAGGAGAATTGTGTCCCTCAGGGCAGTATTTTTAGCGTTACCATCTTTGCCATAGCCATCAACAGTATCACATCTATGGTAAGGAGTCCTGTACAGTGCTCCTTATTTGTGGACAATTTTGTTGTTTTCTGTTCCTCCTCCAGTGTTGCAATGGCAAGCTGTCAGTTGCAACTTACAGTGCGACAGTTAGATGAGTGGGCTGCAAAGACAGGTTTTCAGTTTTCTGCTGATAAGTGTGTATTTGTTCATTTTAATCGTTCTTGTTGTCTTTTTTTATTTGCTACCTTGACTATGGGGGACACTATCCTACATTTTAGAGACACAGTGCCATTTCTGGGCCTCATTGTTGATTCCAGATTGTCATGGTTGCCACACCTGTGAGACTTGAAAGCCAGAACCCTGAAGGCACTGAACATCCGCAAGTGCCTCAGCCACAGGTGTTGGGGAGTGGACAGGGCACGTCTCTCCTAGTTTCATCGGGCTTTTGTGTGTTCGTGGCTGGACTATGGGTGCACGGTGTACGAGTCAGTGAGGCCCTCTTATTTGCGGGTCCTTGATGCTGTCCACCATGCGGGGATTCAACTGGCCACATGTGCTTATCGGACCAGTCCCATACCCAGCCTATGTGCTGAGGCTGGGGAACTGCCACTTACCATCCACCAGCAGCTCCTCCTGGTGCACCAGGCATTCAAGTTTCTTGCAGCTCTAACTTCACCTGTTGCTCATCTGCCTCTGGAACATCTTGTTTTCTATTGTTCCTGAGCCACAATCCTGTTTGGTATCCATGTGCAATGTGTGCTGGAATCCCTCAGTGTGGAGACTGTCCAGCCCCAAATCCAGGGTTCTAACCACCTGCCACCCTGGTTACTGGAGAGACCCAGAGTGATTTTAGATTTAGTGTGGTACAAGAGAGAGTGCACTCCTGCTTCCATTTTTAATGCAACATTTTCTGCCATTTTATCTGAGCACTGTAGCTGTTTTTACAGATGTGTCAAAATGGGGATTCTGTTGGTTGCTCTGTTGTTTTTCTGCATCGTATCCTCAAGGTCCGACTGCCTCAAGCGTTTACTGTCTTTAATGTAGAGTTGTCTGCAGTCTTGCTGGCACTGGCTCAGATGAGACACTCTTCCCATCCTAAATTTCTTGTCTGTTCTGATTCACTAAGTGCCTTTACATCATTACAACTTTTCTATCCAGCAGCTAAAATAGTCCAGATCATCCAGGATGCCCTCCTCCAATTACAACAACTGGGTAAGGAGGTGGCTTTCTGCTGGGTTCCAGGGAACATCAGCATTACTGGGAATTAAAGGGCAGATCTCTCAACCAAGGAGGCATGTCTTGATCCGCAACTATTTCAGTGTGCCATACCCCTGCACACACTCACCTTGCTGTTGAGCTCACGAGTCTTGCATTGGTGGGAGGAATAGTCACTGGAAATGACTGACAATAAGCTCTGTTTAGTCAAGCTCACAATGTGTTTGTGGTGTACTTCCTTCCAGCCATGTAGATGAGATGAGGTTGTCCTCACTCATCTTCATATAGGCCACAGTCCCATGATGTGTGGCTTTTTGCTCTGGGGAGAGGATCCTCCAATGTGTGGTGCTTGTGGCATCCAGATCACTGTGCCCCACGTTTTATAGGATTGCGTTTTATTTTCTGACCAGCGGGTGGCGACTGACTTGCCGGCAGATCTCCCATCTCTTTTAGGAAATAATCAAATCAAGTTTTATAGTTCCGTGACTTGTCCAATGTTCTTACCAAGATTTTAGGGAGAGGGTCTTAATTTGTTCACAGGGTGAGTGGCTCACCCATATTTTATGTAAGTGGCCAGCCAGTGACAATTTCCTGTGACATTCTTGATGCCCCTTTCTCGTTTTACTTATATTTTATTTTCTTACACAGCATGTTTCATCTTTTCCTGCTTTCTTCATGTGTATAGTTCCATTTTACTAATTTTGTTCACATTCATTTCTTTAAATGTGTGTCAGGGCACTGATAACATTGGCTATTACCAATTGCAAGGCATAGTTGGATTGCAACAAATACTGTTATATGTTTGACTACCATAATTGCTAATGCATAACTGCAAATAATTAACATGTTTCCCAGTACCATCATCTTATGTAGTCTTTTTTCAATCAGCATCATATCATGTGTGCAACCCCAGTAAATTGGCCCATGAATCAATTTTCACATAGTTCACCACTCTACCAAAACAAACATACATTAAATACAATTATCTCACAAGTTTAAAACAATTGGTAATTAACCTAAAGGGTGCTTGGTGGTAAACCCACATTTTAGCTATAATTTCCAGGATTTTACTGCCACAGGGTCTATACAAATGATTTGCTTCTGGGTATGATCGATATGTGGGCTGTCCAACACTACTACATTAATAGCCAACATTATCCACACTAATGGAACCACTCTCATAACACATGTAGTCAGTGTTTCTACATTGTAACGCACAGTTATTCTGCATTGGTTCTACTTCATAAAGTGAAATGGGCCTTAGTGATTTTCGTGTGCAAGTACATTCCCTTAAAACTACATTTTTCTGCAGTACTACATGTGCAAATCCCAATTTTGAAATGCAATTTGTGTAAGGAGAATAGGCAGCCACAAAGCAAAGCAATGGAATTGGATGTGTGTGTAACATATTTTTCCCACACTCTACAATATGCTTGTCAGTCAGGGCTTAACCCTGTTTCTATAGCTTCTTTAATAATACGATGTTTGTGGACAACACATGTTTTGTCTACACCTAGCTGTTACAATATTCCATTAGAACAATCATTTTAATGCTAACTCATTCCACTTCCTAGAAAAAGTTTTATTCTGTTTATTTAAAATAATAATAATAATAATAATAATACATGACAGTAAATGATAAACATTGAACTATGGCAGTGATTCCCGACATTTCTTAGACCATTACTCCTACGTGAAATCAGATATTAGCTAGTGCCCCCCTTAACCTCCCCCCTCCCCGGCCCATGGCGGCCCGGGAAAAGAACAGGCCTCTGGTATGTTCTGCCAGTCATAAAAGGCAACGAAAAGAACAAACCACTAATAGGGCTAACCCCCCTTTTAGTGTGGTTAGTTTGTTCAGGACAGAACTAATGAAGCCTCTGACAAGTGAAGTCATGGTTGGGGACGACGCTTGAACCCTATGCCCATCCACAATGGTAACGGCACTGCTAGTCACACGGAAAATGATTTAAATCCAAATATAGGTGTTTTGTAGGATATGCTTCCTGCAACCACTCTAGAAGGAAAACAAAGACAGAGGATGAGATGGTCAGATGAAGTTAACTGACACCTCATGTTCTGTTATTACCAAGCAACAAACTTAGGAACCAACACAACTGGATACAGATCACAAGTATACACAACATTTATTAACAGATACCCAGAATTAAAATTTTTAATAGAACAATGACTAGCTGATCAGATCCATGTAATAATCGAAGATAGCAGGATACCCCAGACAGACTTAGAAAACATCAAACAACATGTACAATAAATACTGGAACAAAATAGTGTGCAATCAGAAGAAGAAGGAGAAAATACAGTAATGGACTCAAACATCCCAGAGCAAACAAACAAAGGACAACATGCATCAATTAAAAAATCAGAGGAAAATGAAATCTTAAGACAGCCACCAGAACAAGCACAAATAGAACATGAAGTGACACACATGTTAGATATAGAAGAAAAATTTCAGCTGACATATATAGAATACAAAGACACAAATACAGACATTAGACCATTCTTGCATAGACCACGAAATAACCCACAAGTCGAACTATCAACACAATCATACACAACAAAATAAATGAAAATACAACTATGGAAGAGTTACAACTACTGGTTTATATAGGAGCACTCACTACACTAAATATGCACACTAGGAAGAGATCAGAACCAACCAACACACAGAAGAAACCCACAAAATGAGCATGTCAACGCAGGCTACAGATCAGAATAGAAAAACTGAGAAAAGACATCGGACAGCTAACACAATTTATAAGAAATGAAATATCAGAAAAAAAACAAAAAGGCTAGGTAAAAATCTCACAACAAGAAGCCATAGAGCAATTAGATGAAAAGAAGCAGAAATTACAAGCATTGGCCAAACGACTTAGAAGATACAAAAAAAGTGAAAATAGAAGGAAACAAAACCAAACATTTAACACCAACCAAAAGAAATTTTACCATACAACAGATAACACACACATTAAAATAGACAATCCACCAAACATAACAGACATGGAACACTTCTGGAGCAACATATGGTCAAACCCGGTACAACATAACAGGCATGCACGGTGGATACAAGCAGAAACAGACACATACAAGATGGTACCACAAATGCCTGAAGTGATAATTTTGCAACATGAAGTCACCCGAGCAGTTAATTCTATACACAATAGGAAAGCCCCTGGAAAAGATAAAATAGTAAATTTCTGGCTAAAGAAGTTCACCTCAACACATTCACATCTAACAAAATTATTTAACAGTTACACTACAGACCCAAACACAGTCCCTGATACACTTAAACAAGGAATAACTTATCTGAAACCTAAAGATCAAGCAGACACAGCAAACTGAGCAAAATATCACCGCATTAGATGCCTACCAACAATATCAAAATATTAACTTCAGTCATTACACAGAAATTGACACATACAACACAGAACAAAATTTTAAATGAGGAACAAAAAGGCTGCTGCAAAGGAGCAAAAGGATGTAAAGAGCAACTGATAACAGATTCAGAGGTGACATATCAAGCTAAAATTAAACGAAGGTCACTACACTGTGCATACATTGATTACCAAAATGCTTTTGATAGTGTACCCCACTCATGGTTACTACAGATATTGGAAATATACAAAGTAGATCCTAAATTGATACAGTTCCTGAACATAGTAGTGAAAAATTGGAAAACCACACTTAATATCCAAACAAATTCAAATAGTATTACATCACAGCCAATACAGATTAAGTGTGGAATATTCCAAGGAGACTCATTAAGTCCTTTCTGGTTCTGCCTTGCTCTGAACCCATTATCCAACATGCAAAATAACACAAATTACAGACATAATATTACTGGAACATACCAACACAAAATCACACATTTGCTATACATGGATGATCGAAAACTACTAGCAGCAACAAATCAACAACTCAGCAATGATATAAATATGGCTTTTGGAACAGATAAACGTAATAAAAATAGCATAGTCAAGGGAAAACACACTAAACAAGAAGATTACATATTGGATAACCACAGCGACTGCATAGAAGTGATGGAAAAAACAGATGCCTATAAATATCTAGGACACAGGCAAAAAATAGGAATAGATAATACAAATATTAAAGAACAACTAAAAGAAAAATATAGACAAAGACTAACAAAAACACTGAAAACAGAAATGACAGCAAGAAACAAGACAAAAGCTATAAATACTTATGTTATACCAATATTGACCTATTCATTTGGAGTAGTGAAATGGAGTAACACAGAACTAGAAGCACTCAATACACTTACACGATCACAGTGCCACAAATATAGAATATATCACATACATTCAGCAACAGAAAGATTCACATTAAGCAGAAATGAAGGGGGAGTTATCGACATAAAAAACCTAAATTATGGACGGTAGACAATTTAAGAAAATTCTATGTAGAATGAGCAGAAACTAGCAAAATACACAAAGCAATCACCCATATAAATACATCGGCTACACCATTGAAATTTCATAACCACTTCTACAACCCTTTAGATCACATAACATCAACAGATACAAAGAAAGTAAATTGGAAAAAGAAAACACTACATGCCAAGCACTCGTATCATCTAACACAGCCACACATCTGTCAAGACACATCCAACACATGGCTAAGAAAAGGAGGATCAAATAATAAACACCAGATATTACAGCAAGCATGTCATTAAAGATCCCAATACCACAACAGATAAATGCAGACTTTGCAAACAACAAATAGAAACAGTAGATCACATCACAAGCGGATGTACAATACTAGCAAATACAGAATACACCAGAAGACATGGCAATGTAGCAAAAATAATACATCAACAACTTGCCAAACAACATAAACTAATAAAACAACATGTTCCCACATAACAGTATGCACCACAAAATGTACTGGAGAATGATGAATACAAATTATACTGGAACAGAACCATTATAACAGATAAAACAACACCACATAACAAACCTGACATCATACTCACCAATAAAAAAAAGAAATTAACATAACTAATCGAAATATCCATACCCAATACAACAAATATACAGAAGAAAACAGGAGAAAAAATTGAAAAATACATCCAAATGGCTGAGAAAGTCAAGGGCATGTAGCATCAGAATAAAGTTGACATTATGCCAGTTATACTATCAACTACAGGAGTCATACCACACAATATCCACCAGGACATCAACGCAATACAGCTACATCCAAACATACATATACAACTACAGAAATCTGTAATTATTGATATATGTTCAATTACCAGAAAGTTCCTAAATGCAATGTAACATACACTGTACAGTTAAAAGGAAGTCACGCTTGATCAAGATCCACATCACTTTCCATTTTTAACCAGACATAACTTCTGAGACAGGAAAGAGAAATAATAATGATGATGATGATGATGATGATGATGATGATGATACTGGATATAGCACTATAGTAGCCCTTATGTAGTTACTTCTGTCTCATGCTGTTAATTAATTCATTTATATGTTTCGAAGCAAGTTATGAAGCAATTTCTGGACTATACCAGGTACTAACTACAACTTAGACAAGACATTTTCTTGGGGTATTAAGCATTTGTTATGTATATGTCTCTGTTTTATCAGCAACAATGTTTGGTTTTATGTCATCTCGTCTCTGTAGAGCTATATCCTGGGAATCAAGAAGAGGATGTTGTTTGGTGGCTGGTATCCTCTTTCTGTAACACAACTGCATGCATAGATTAAGTGGGTTCTTTATTCATAAGAATGGAAAGTTTAATTTACTTATGATGGTCATTGCAGTACAGGCTCTTCTGTATAGTCCTCATTAGCCTCACTGCTGGTGAAGTACAAAGTTTTCTATATACACTATTGTGATTGATATGTGCTGCCTGTCCCTGAGTTAGCAGGGGAGCTAACTGCTACTGTGATTCCCACTGGGCTGTGAGTGATGACACTGGAACTTACTCAGTGCGACAGACTGTGACAGACTCAATGACAGACTCAAACAGACTCACCCTCCGGTCTGTGGCGGTAATCCTAAATACTGGTGGCTGAGAGGGTGTTGGAGGTGTGTTTACTGCAAGTCTGTTGTTGGCCTCTATCTATCATCCCACTTTCTCCATGATTTGCTGGTGCTATTTACCAAGTGGGTATTTGATGTTAAACAATGCATTGCATAATTTATTAAACATTCAAGTGTCTCATATTTACATACAGTCCCTGGCCAATTTATTAGACACGCTACAGATTTGAAGCAAATTTTGATTTATGTCTAAAGAAATTTAGTTTTTGTAAATAAAATAGAAAGAAACTTCCACATGGGAAAAATATATTAAAAACAAAGATTCCAAGACTTACCAAGCGGGAAAGCACCAGTAGATAGGCACAATAAATAAAACACACACACAGAATTTCTAGCTTTTGCAACCGACGGTTGCTTCTTCAGGAAAGAGGGAAGGAGAGGGAAAGACGAAAGGATGTGGGTTTTAAGGGAGAGTCTTTCCGCTCCCGGGATTGGAATGACTCCTTACCCTCTCCCTTAAAACCCACGTCCTTTCATCTTTCCCTCTCCTTCCCTCTTTCCTGAAGAAGCAACCATCGGTTGCAAAAGCTAGAAATTCTGTGTGTGTGTGTTTGTGTGTTTTATTTATTGTGCCTATCTACTGGCACTTTCCCGCTTGGTAAGTCTTGGAATCTTTGTTTTAATGTAATTTAGTTTTTAATACATAAACTGAGATAAAATGATTATGTGTAGTCTACTTCATAACTAAGGTGATGTAACAAATAAATACAATGTAGTATTTGTTAAAAATACTTTAGTTCAATAATTACAACAAAAATTTAAATATTATCAAAGTGAAAATTTTAGTTTTAATATCTTGTTGAGTCACCTTTTGTGTCCTGCATTTGTGGATGATGATACCACACATATATGGTCTTCTCTAAGAGCTGTGTTTTTGATATGATGCCATCTTTTGCCATCTTCCTCTTCACAAGTTCCCATACATTTTCTATGTGGTTCATGTCGGGACTATCATCTGGCCAGTCTAACACAAGGATATTTTGTTCCTTCAGAAAGGATTTAACTGACCTGGCTGTGTGACATGGAGCTCCACTCTGCATAAAAATAAATGGTCCCCATTTGAGAACCATTCTCTGAGCTGTGGTATTAACCATTTTTGCAGGACTTCCTTGTACTGGTCTTGCCTCATAATGCCTTTAACCATGTAAAGACATCCTGTACCTTTGCTACAGATGACAGAACAAATCATCACCTTTGTTGCGTGTTTCATGGTTTGAATAATACAGTTTCAATGAAATTTTTCTCCTGTTCAGTGGCGCACATACTAAGACTTATTAGTTAAAATTTCAAATGTGCTTTCATCATTGAAGCATACCTGTAAACATCAAGAAACATAATTAATATACCATGAATAAATTTACATAGGTTATATCATATTGTAAATAATAATTTTAATGTTAAATTACTGATCTCCAAAAGTCCACGTCCTTATCACACTACTGTGTGGCCCACTTCAGCTGCTTTGCTTTCATTGTGGCTGTTAACTTTGGTTTCCTAGCAAGTCAACAGGCCTTGAAATCAATATCCTCCAACTTTCTATGAACATTGTGTTCAGATGCATTCACATTAGCCTCTTCCAGTTGAAATTTTATCTGTTTCATTGTTGCAAATCTGTTTTCTATGCAAATTTTTTTTTAGAAATCTTTCTGACCTTGGGATGAAAATTGGCTTTCTTCCATATTTACTCTTCCTTCTGGGGCTCAATTCTTCACCTGAATCAATTTTCTTCTTTATGCACCTCTCACTAGCTTCTGACATTTTGACCCTTCATGAAATTTCCCGGCTGCAATACATTTTTGTGTTAATGAGAGTGTTGACCTCACCTTTTTTACATGGTGAAATGTCCCCTCTTTTACACATTTTTAAAGGTCAATTTAGTAATGTCTGGCTGGTAAACAATCAGTTGTGATGTCGATATTACAAAATTGATAATCAAAGTGAACAAAGTATTACACCAGTTCCACATGAGAATGCCACTGAAAAGGTCCTTTCCTGTATGCTGTACTCTGCACATTGATACCTACAATAAGTCAACAACTGAATGTCACATAGCAGCAACAGATACAAAATTCAACAATGTAATAAGTGCCCTGAATAACTGTCATAAATTTTTGGATTAATCACATTAAATATAGTACTCAACACTTAGTTATTACAAATAACATCAAAAATGTGCAGTGCATCTGGGAGTGCTGGCTGATCCCTGCTCTTGCTGGTGCTTAATGATGATCCTGTCTCTATGGTGAACTGGATGAGAGTGGCACCACCCATACATTGGCTCTAGTAGTGAAAGGGACAGGGGGAGTTTGACTCTTATTGATCTAGAAAGAATGTGGGTGGGGATGATTCTTACTGATTAGAGGAACCTTTCAGAATGCTTCAGTTTGTGTCAGTAACTCATCAATCATCGAAGTCATCAGTAAACAGTAATGGAGGGATCATTCATCAGCTGGCTGCAGAAGGTATAAGTAAGGCTGTATTTGTCATTAAATAAATAATGCATTGCTGAAATCATTCAAAATAATGAGAAGTGGTAATTGCTTTTTTTTTATTTATGTTCTTATGTGTTAGCATGAAAACATGGGTATTTACTGGAAAATCAGTCAAAAAAATGTAAATAGCTATAGGAAGTGGAGTGCTTATGCCATTTCTTTTAACAAAGCATGATGGCACACATTAGTAATGCAGTGCTGTGTTTCCTCTTAGCAACAGTTTATTTATTGCACTGTGGTAGCTGTAGAATTGGAAATGCAAAAATTTAATAACTTTCAAGAACCAAATTTGAAAACAATGACTTACTTTGTAATTCATTATGTTGGAGTATTCCACTTAACTGAACAATTTTTTTCAAATTTTTGCGGAATATGCAAAGACGTGATAATGTTATGTTACTCTACAGCACCACAGTCACACACTGCATTGCCAAAGTGTCTTATGTCATAAGTTTTGTTAATTTTTGCTGAGATTTTGCGGATTTGCTGCAATGCTATTGAATTACGTATTTCAGTCCAATACAACAATGTACTCGTTTTAACACACACATTGTGACTAGTAATATAGGACTAACATGGATTTGGTAAAATAACGGTAATTCAGCCACACACCACATTATAAAATTATGTTATGTCATAAATTGTATATCTAAATCAGTACAAAAACAACAACTGCACATAAGACATTAGTGTTGTTTCTTGTTTACATACAGCTGATTTCATGTCCTTGACAAATTTAAAACATTATTTAAACTTAATTATTATTTCAAAACTGACCATGAGTGGGAAATGTGGGAGCTGTTATAGGATAGTGAGTAAGGCATTTGTTGCCAACTTGTGGGAAATATTTTCACTGCAGGGCATGCAGTGGGGAGAATGTTGGGAGAACAGAATAGGTTCTCTCCTGGAACTGAATAGTATGCAGTAGGAATAGTTTGATTGGGGTACAGGAAAGGAAAATCTGTGCCCTTCAGACACAGTTGGAGGAATCAAGGAAGGAACTGATAAAGATCAAGGGAGATAGGGGGAGGAAGGTGGGTGGGAACTGGCAGCTGGTAGGGGGATAGGAAGAAAGAGAACACAATCTGATAGTTTTATCATCAACACAAAAGACAGGTATCTACCACTGCCAGAGTTAAGTGGAGAAGAGCCTCAGGTAGAAAAAGGTGCAAGAAATGTGCAGTGCACTTCAACCGAGGCCAGGAAACCTAGGAATATACAAAATGTTAGTAAGTACCTAGCAGGTAGTAGCCATGGGCGAGGTGTAGGCCCTCAGTTACAGGAAAGCTCAGAGGCATCGTACCAGGCCATCAGTATCTTCAAGCCAAATGCAGGGCTAAGTCAGATGATAGAGGACCTGGGGTCTTTATGTAAGGACTTTACAAAAGAGGACCATATAGTGAGAGTGAGTGGGGCGGGAAACAGTTTGAACAGGGCTGTGGCATATGACATAGGTGGCGAACTCGACAAGATGGATTCCCTGACTCATGGCACCAACATATACTTTGTTGAGCTGTCTTGGGATCATGATCAACCACACCTTAATGGAGCTGTGAGACGAATCAATGTTGGTTAGGGATGGCTCTGAGGGCAGCCAACTTTGCTCATGTTTCTCTGGTGCCCGTCGGGACTATCAACAGATGGGGTTTCACTAGGCATTGCCTGCAGCTAAACAGGACTGGGAAGGGAAGGGAAGACTGGTACAGCTGATTCATAAAAGTATAGGGAGGTGGATCTTGGTGCACACCTGTTGCCATGGGTAGAAGAAGTAGATCTTTTTTAGGATAAATCCAGACAACAGGTTCCCCTGCCTAAAGAGTATCTCCAGTAGTTTAAAGATTAGTGAAACAACCACTCACAAGACATATTTTAACACTTCAAATATCACACATACCAGATGTCACAAAGAAAAAAACCATTGGAAAGAATGGCATGGGGCATTTCACAGACTTAACAATCCTCCATCAAAACATGTAGTCAATAAAAAATAAAATACAGCTATTAGAAGTTGAGCTCCAATCTTTGAACTGCACAGTAGTTTGTGTTACTGAGCACTATTGTAGACACACAGAAATCCAACATGTAGTATTATCACTGAATGAAACTGCAAACTCTTACTGCCTAACTGCTTCAAGGGGTGGAGAATCATGCATTTATATCAGAAGAGGAACACAGTTCAAATCAAGACATGACCTCAGTACAGTAAATGAAGAGAAATACTTTGAAATATCAGCTATTGAACTAACAGGCCTTGATATCACCAAGAAATTAATCATTTTGTGTGTGTGTAGATCTCCCAGTGGTAGTGTGGACACTTTTTTCAATAAATTAACAGAAGTTCTAGATAAAGTCTCAAGTACAAACGTCAGCATAATTCTGTGTGGGGACATTAACATCAACACTAATACCATAAATGAATCCAGCAGCACCCTCATAAATATCCTTCAAAGTCTTGGCATGTCCCTATAGGTCAATAGTGCAACAAGGGTTACTACAATGACTCCATCAGTAATTGACCATGTGGCCACAAATATGAACAAGGAAAAATGTGATGTAGCTGTAAAAGATCTTGGACTATCAGACCATCTCTGTCAAATAACAACAGTAAAATCAGACATTTAATCATTCCCTTAACTACAAGCCTACAAATGACATCTACCAGAAATCAAAATATGAGATTTTTCAAAAGAACTAGCAAAACAAAGCTGGGATGAAGTGTATAAGGAAACCAATGTGAATAAGAAATTCTCTAAATTCTCCACATTATTTAAATTGAACTTTGAAAAGACATTTCCAAAATTGTACACGTCTGTATCAACATCACAGAAAAACAGATGGATAACAGCAGGTATTAAGAAGTCCTTCCAAACACTTAAATACCTCAGTTCCATGAAAAAGAGTCGCAACGATCCAGAATTCTTAAATGTGTGTCATAGATACAAAAATATCTATAGGAAGGTGCTGATTTTTGCAAAAAAGTCATTTAATGACAAAATAATATTCCATACAGAGAATAAAAGCAAAGCAGTCTGGGATGGTATAAAATAGGAAATGGGGAGAGGCAAAGAAACACAGAATAACATACTGCTAAGGGAGGGGGATAAGGTAATAAATGATCCACAACACTTAGCAAACTATGTAAATGAGCATTTTTCAAGTATTGCACAAAATTTACAGCAAAAATTGCCCAAAACAAATATAACACCTGTAAATAATGTTGCACTAAATACAATGATTTTCTTCCAACCACAGAGAATGAAGTCAATAAAACTGTTCAAAAACTAAAAAATAAAAAGGCAGTAGGCTACGATGAAGTACCAATTGGTCTACTAAAACAATGCATAGAGATTATACAAGGACAAATATAATAAATGAATCCTTCACATCAGGAGCATTTTCAGAGCAGTTAAAACAGGCAAGAGTTGTACCTCTGCTTAAGAAAGGTAACGCAGAAGACATAGAAAATTACCAGCCCATTTCCCTGATCTCACCATTCTCCAAAATAATAGAAGTAATTATGAAAGACAGATTAATGAATTACCTGAATAAATACAATCTTTTAAGTGACTCACAGTTTGGTTTCTGAAGTGGCAAAAACATGGAGTCAGCCATTATAGAATTCACAAAAGTTGTACTTGATGCTCTTGTTAAAGATGAGTGTGTCACAGGCATATTTTTGGATCTTTCTAAGGCCTTTGATACAGTCAATCACAAGATTGTATTAAAAAATTAGAAGCATTAGGAACAAGAGGGGTAGCTAGTGACTGGTTTCGATCATACCTAGCAGATATGGTACAAAGAGTAAAGATAACACATACTTCAAATAAATCCAAACATTTAGTAAAACACTTATCAGGACCAAAATACATTAATATAGGGGTTCCGCAAGGTAGCATATTAGGGCCAATACTGTTCCTGATATACATCAATGACTTTACCAATAGTGTTACTCATGGTGAAAAAATTCTCTTCGCTGATGACAGCAATATTATAGTCACTGAGAAAACACGAGAATTCCTTGCCAAGAAAGCAAATGAAACTCTCGAGGAAGTTTATGATTGGTCAATAAACAATAAAGTGACATTGAACGTAAAGAAAACTAAAGCTATGAATTTCAGTTTGAAGAGGGAAAATGGCAATGTTAAATTCAATATAGATGGCACCTCTATAGACTGTGTAACAAATGCAAAATTTCTAGGAATGAATACTAAGTCTTAGTTGAAGTGGTGTGGACACACAAAGCTACTTGCAATCAGAATGTCATCAGCATGTTATGCCCTTAGAATCCTATCATCAGGGTGTAACATACAGTGTCTTTTAGTTACATATTATTCATATGTACACTCCGTTCTTAGCTATGGCATTCTTGTTTGGGGAACAAACACACTAAATGTGAACACAAATTTCAAACTCCAGAAAAGCACCATAAGAATAGTAACCAAAAATACTAGTCGAGCTCATTGTAAAGATCTGTTCAAAACACTGGGGATTTTAACTGCATCTTGTGAATACATTTACCAGTCAGTTGTATGCACAAAAATAACATTTGTAATTACTGCACAAATGGTTCTGTCCATAACCATGGAACAACTTATATTTACCAAGGAAAAAAAAGAATGCAATACAACTTATACATTGATTGAAGGGTTACTTAGATAAAACAGAGTAAGGGTTTAGTAAAAAAAAAGTTACAAATAAATGATAATAATTATTATTATAAAACATTCAGATTACAGACCTTGAATGACAACACTTGCACAGTTGAAATAATGAGAAATTTATATTATTATTATTTGTAGCAGATACCCACACCCTGATTTCCAACAACCTTGATTGTCTCGCTACCGTGCACAGGCATCAAATGACATGGCCCATGTGTTTGCTGTCGTTATAAAAGTGTGAGGAGTGGAATGGGAAGATTTAATCTTATGGGTTTTAGTGTTGTAGGACTGCAGGATCCAATGATGCACACTATACCACATGTAATAAACACTATTTTATTACTTGGAAGCACACATGAACAGTTAAATACATTCTTGGTCACTATCTACGTGTGTAAACTTTCATGCGCGGCCACAGACTGCTGCAAAGAGCTTGGCAAAACAAAGATATTACACGACTTGGTTGATAGTCACCACATTAACCCCCCACCCTAAAGTGTGGAGCACAAAACATAAATATTGGGGCATACATGTAAAGGAAACACTCAGGGGGGAGGCAGAGGGTGTTTAAACCGAAACCGTACCTTACATTATGTTAGTAATTGAAGTCTTTGAGCCAGCGAGGGGGCGGGTGGTCCTGCCTGAGCGGGTGAATCGTCGTACAGCAGTGGCGGGATCCAGGGAGGGGACTGTCGGTTGTGAGGAGCCGGGGTATTTATTTAAACTAACAACTTGTCACCTGAATATGTTTTTTTTATATTTCATTTTATCTGTTTCTAATTATTATTATTATTATTATTATTATTATTATTATTATTATTATTATTATTGTGCTTTTACGGTCTCATTGGACCACTTCAGTCAATTTCTTTCCAGTCAATTTCTTTCCAGTCTTCCTAAGATTTCTCATTGTTTTTTCCTTCTTGGCTTTCCAGTATTTCTTCATTCTATCCGATCTTTGTTTTTGTTCCTCTTCTGAAAATACCCTTTTAGATGTTTCTCTTTTATCAATTTTTGGGAAGAATCTAATATTTCTATTTTTAAATTTATTTACTTGTTTTGATTTGGTTTTCAAGTCCTCCAGCATTATGTCTAGTTCTTTCATGTCTTCTTTTATTTCCTTTATCCAGACAGGTTTTTGTTTTGTTTCCAGACTTTCTCCAAAATTTTGCGTATTAATCTGTCTTCAGGTGTTCTCAATAGATGGCCAAAAAATGATATTCTCTTCTTTCTCATGGTATCCGTTAATGGTTCTATCTCCTGATATACTACTGCATTTGGGACAATATGCCATTCTCCTGATTTTTGGTATGTTTTATTGATGCATGTCCTTATTATTCTTCTTTCTATTTTTAGAATTTTGTCTGTGTTGTTCTTTTGGTTTAGCTTAAACAGGGTTTCACTTCCATAGGCTATTTCTGGTTGGACAAAAGTCTTGTAATGTTTTAATTTTGTATTTATTGACAAACATTTTTTGTTGTATGTGTTTCTGGATACTTCTTGGGCTCTTGATAATTTATTAGTTCTCTCTGTCCAGGACATTTTTTCATTTAAGTTATAGGTTATATTTTCTCCAAGGTACTTAAATTGTTTTACAATTTCTATATCAGTCCCACACATCTGTACACCATTTATTACAAGGGGGTCTGTTGCCATTATTTTTGTTTTTTCAAATGAAATTGTTAATCCTACTTTTCCTGCAATATTTTGGAGATTTGTGAGTTGATCCCTAGCCTCTTCAATGTTGTTGGCTAGTAGTGCCAGATCATCTGCAAATCCCAAACAATTTAGGCTAATTTTGTCTTTATTGTACCCAATTTTTATATATTTTTTATTTTCTTTATACCATTCCCTCATTAAATATTCCAGAGTATAGTTGAACAGAAGGGGTGATAATACATCACCTTGTCTTAGTCCTGTTTTAATTGTGAAGGGTTCAGACATTTCACTTCTGAACTTCACCTTTGATTTAGTATTTGTTAAAGTTAAGCTTATCATCTTCACTAGTTCAGGATATAATCCAAGATTTCGTAGTATTTTCAACATTGAAGGTCTGTGAATACTATCATATGCTTTTTTAAAGTCCACGAAAGTTATAATAATTTGTTTCTGTCTTCTTTTGTAAATATCCATTACCAATTTTAGTGTTATGATTTGTTCCGGACAGCTGCGCCATGGTCGAAATCCTCCTTGGTAATCCCCTAATTCTATTTCCAGATCACCTTTGCATCGATTATAAATTATTCTAGAAAATATTATATATGTACAATCCAAGAGAGAGATTCCTCTATAGTTGTCCGGATTAGTTCTATCTCCTTTCTTGTGTAGACGGTGTATTACTGCTGTTGTCCAATGTTCCAGCAATGTTTCATCATTCCACATTTTAATTAAACTTTGGTGAAGTGATTCTTTACTTGATTCTGATGCATTTTTCCACAGCTCTGCAAATGTTTGGTCTTCGCCACTAGCTTTATAATTTTTCAATTCTTTAATGGCTTGGTTTATTTCATTAATATTTGGTGGATCAATGTATTCTGTTGAAGTTTTAATGGGTGTTTCTGTGTTTATATGAAGCCGTTCTTTTGGTTCTTCACCATTCAGTAGTTGATCGAATGCATCTGCTAGAATTTGGGCATTATCTTTATCGTTGTGTGCTATTTTTCCGGTTGTATCTTTTAGCATGAGTGTTGGTGGTTCATATTTTTGAAGTTGTTTACTAAATATTTTATAATAATCCCTTGAATTTGTCTTTTTATGATCTATTTCTATTTGTTGAATAATGCTCTTTTGATATTGTCTTTTAGTACTTCTGATTGTTTTTTGAGTTAGTTTTCTTTGTTTAGTCAATTCTTCATGTGATTTCTCTGTTTTCTGGCTTTGATGATTTAACCATGTTCGGTGTCTATTTTCAAATGCTTTATCGCATTCCTCATTCCACTATTGATGCTTTTTCCTTGGGTTTGGTGGGGCAATTTTTTCGGCTATTTCTTTTAGTTTCGGGACTATCTCTTCTAATTTATCAGTTTTCTCAATTTTTTGAGTTAGTTCTTTATATTGATCATTGTTTATTAGTTTATGAGGGTCATATATTTTTCTTATTTTAAATTTGGATTTTGGTTTCTTTGCAGGTGTGAATTTACATTTGATTTTCACCATGTAATGATCTGACCCCATGTCTATTCCTCTAAGTACTTTAACATTTTAGATTTCTTTATGGTAATTTTTATCCATACAGACGTGATCTAATTGCCATTCCCCCTTTTTCCAATCTGGGTGTTTCCATGTCTTTAGTTTATTGGGTTTTCTCATAAAATAGGTCGATTTTGATATCATGTTATGGTTTCTACAGAATTCTACAAATCTTATTCCATTTTTATTGGTTCGTTTTTGAGCCGGCCATTTTCCTTTTATGTCTCTGTATCTCTTTTCATTGCCCAGTTGTGCATTGAAATCACCTATTAAAATTTTACTATGATTTTTGTTTATATTCGTCACTGTTTGATCTAGTAGGTCCCAGAATTCATCCGTCTCTTCTCTGGTTTTTCTCCTATTGTTTTTATCAGTCGTGGGAGCATGGGCATTAATTATTGTATAGATTTTATTTTATGCTTTTACTCTCAGTGTCAAGAGCCTAATAGATTGGGCCTGGAAATCTGTTATCGAATCAATTATTTTTAAGTTGACTATGAATCCTGTACCAAATTGTGGACAATTTTTCATCACTCTTTCTCCCGGGATGCCTTTGTATATTCTATAACCTTGAGATTCCATGGGCACCTGGTCCGAATTGCTCATCTCTTGTAGTCCTGCTATTAGGATCCCTTGTTTGTCTAGTTCATTAGTTAGAATTTTCAATTTTCCTACTTGTGCCAGGGAGTTAATGTTAAATGTTGCTAAATAATTTATTTGTTTCATTTTTAATTTCTGTTTCGGTCTTTGGTCTGTCTTGGTTATTTCTAGATGCTCCGACTCATCCAACTTATCTTTTAAGTGACTGCCCACCGTATCCGAGTGCAGTCTTCCTTGGGTAGTGCCAAGCGGTGGAGATTTTCTTAAAAGATTTCCGTCCATATTTGACTATCGAAGGCATTTAGCCTTGGATGTAGCAAGTTCCGAATTACAACTATGGTTGTGAACCATAGAGGTTGAGTGTTTGGTCCGTGAGAGCTATTTTATTTAACTCATATCCACCGGCAAGCCGGTGAGGACACCCCTATCCACCATCCGCGGACGCGTCACGTCGGAGTATCACCTGTCCGCCTGCTACGACACCGTAGTAGGTCCGTTTCTAATATTGTGTTATAATTTTGTGTATTGACTCGTTCCATGACCATGGAGACTTCTCCTTAATTTGGTCCCACGGAACATTAAATAAATAAACGCCTGTTGCAGTATGTAGTACTTTTACCATGGATGGGTCACTACCAACAGGTAAGGGGACAGACTGGAGAAGGTGAATGTGGGTTAAGTTGTCATCGGGGGACCTGGCTCATTCACAGAAGATACATACATTATCTGGCTGCATAACAAAAAACACTTTAGAGTCACAAATAAAACCTGTGTTGACATTCACTACCCCTCCCATATACGGATCGACAGGATCTCCACACGAGTCGGCGGTGGCAACATCACCCGTTCCGAGGCTGGCCCCTGATACGGTTCTGAATCCTAACAAGGGAGAGGTGGGGGGCTACCTATAGGAGGGGGAGTCATCACACACATCACTCTCTATGGGAATGTCACACGCACCTGTAGCACTGTCTCACGATTGGGAGTGGGTAATGTCACAAGTGCGGGAATAGGCGACACTCATCTGCGGACTGTCGGTAGATGCCTCGTGTGAGGCGAGTGTAGCAGGGGATCATGGCTGACTGGGTGGGGTATCAAGCAGTTCTCCCAGAGACCATGTGAGTTTGAGGTGGCAGACAGATACCGTTTGAGGTGTGCCATTAATAAGCACCTCAAATATGCTGGTACGCCATGATACGACTCTGTGCGGGCCCGAGTATGGAGGTCTGAGTGCCGGTCGAACAGTCTCATAGCGCACCATGAAGTGAGTGCACAATGCCAAGTCCTTATGCAGAAATACAGCAGGGGGTGAATGCGGTTAAGGTGGAGGCACGCGAATGTTAGCGATTAACTCCTTAACATGCCCCACGAATGTTGAGTCGCAGCTTTGATCTGGAGGGAGTGAAGGCTCGACTATCTCTGCCGGGAGTGTGAGGGGTTCTCTGTACAGTACTTCTGCGAGGGATGCACCAAGGTCCTCTTTGTAAGTGGTCTGAATGCCTAACATTACCCATGGTAAGGTGTCGGCCCACTCACCTCCAAGGCACATCAGGGAAGCTTTAAGTGTTCGGTGCCAGCGTTCGACAAGCCCATTGCTCTGGGGATGGTATGCTGTATTCCTAAATCATTTCACCCCACTCAGTTCACAAAGCTGTTGGAAGAGGGTGGACTTGAATTAGTGGCACTGGTCAGTGGTGATAGAAACCGGGCAGCTCAAGCACGAGACCCACATTAATAAAAGGGCTCGGGCTACTGCATCAGCTGTGGTAGTAGTGAGAGGAATTACCTCTACCTAGCGGGTAAACCTGTCAATGGTGGACAGTATGTAACAGAAAGGGACCAAGAGAGGTAAGGGCCTGACAATATCGATGTGTATGTGCTGGAATCTTCTTTTTGCCACATCGAACGTACCCATGGGGGGCCACACACGTTCGTGCCCAACTGCGACATTGTTTTATCATCCCAGGCCAAGCGAAACACTCACATACCAGATGTGTGGTGGCATGAATGCCAGGGTGTGCCAAGTCGTGGATACTATTAAAAACGTCCCAGCAGAGAGGTGCCGGAATCACTGGACGTATGCGTCCTGTTGAAATGTCACACAAGATGGGTGATGAAAACCCAGGAAGTATCCTTAACTCTAGTCCTGTTTTAACATCAGAGTGCAATGTGGTGAGTTCAGTATCCTCTGTCTGCAATTTAGGGAGTTCACTGAGGTCCAGTTGTGAAGATAAAACCAATGTGGTGAGTTCAGTATCCTCTGTCTGCAATTTAGGGAGTTCACTGAGGTCCAGTTGTGAAGATAAAACCAACACACGAGATAGAAAATTGGCGATGACATTGTCTGCCCCTCTGACGTAACATATGTCATTCATAAACTGACATATGAGGTCCATATGATGAAAACGTCTTGCGAACGAGTCCTTGCCCGGGTTACGGCAATCGTATACCAATGGCTCGTGGTCGGTAATTACCATGAGATGGCGACCTTCGATATCATCCTGGAAATATTTGATAGCAGCATAAATAGCAAACAGTTCCCGGTCAAAGGTCAACCACTTACATTGGGAAGTGGACAGTTTGTGGGAGAAAAATCTGAGTGGCCATACCACAGAACTCACGGATTGCTGAAGTACCGCCCCCACTGCTGTATCACTCGTGTCTGTAGGAAGCGAGATGGGAGCATCAGGAATGGGGTGAGCGAGCGTAATGGCTGTCTATAAGGCTGACTTTAGGTTATCGAATGCGCAACACATATCTGGAGTCCACATGACCACCCGAGACCCTGAAGTGTTTTTTCCTGTGAGATTATCTGTCAGTGGGTCTTGTATTTCAGCGGTGTGGGGGATGTGTTTGCAGTAGTAATTTACCATTCCAAGGAAGCGGTGGAGGCCCTGAAAATCTTTAGGCAAAGGCACCGTACTAATGGCCCCGACCCATTCGGGTATGGGGTGGATGCTGCCAGTAGGAACCCTGTGACCCAGAAAAGTGACACTAGTGCAGCGGAGTTGTGACTTATCATTGTTCACTGTGACACAATTTGCTTTTAATAGTTGGAACACTGTATTTAAATGTAGTTCATGTTCCTCGAGGGAGGAAGAAAAAATTAACGAGTTGTCCAGGTAGGCATATGCGAAGTCCAGTTCCCTGACCAATGAGTCGATGAACCGTTGCCACGTCTGTGCAGCATTTTTAAGGCCGAACAGCATAAACAAATTCTCGAACAATCAAAACGGGGTGATGATAGCGGTTTTTTCAACATCCTCCATTGCCATTGGCAGTTGGTGATACACCATGTGACAGTTGATTACACTGAAAATTTGTACCCCGTGCAGTTTGGAAGCAAAGTCTTGAATATTTGGGATGGGATAACTATCTAGAATTGTTCTGGTGTTAAGTGCCCGATAATCACCGCAGAGGTGGAAAGTGTCATCTTTCTTGGGTACCAAATGAATGGGTGATGACCAACTACCAGAAGAATCGTGAATAGTCTTATTATCTAAAAGTTCCTGAATAACAGCTTTGGCATGTTTAAGTTTTTTCCAGATTTAAACGCCTAGCCTTTCCACATACTGTATTGATTCTGTGGACAGTACCGTTGTTGATGGCGAACACCGATGAGGATGATGGGCCTGCACCAGATGCACTATAACTAACCTGTAATGCACACGCCTGTGTGTCCCAGGCCGGTGGGGCAGCAGCTGTGGTGGTGATCCACTAGTAGCCCTTGTCGTAGAGCTTGGTGGGGTACTTGGTTGCGGCGCGGGCACAGCTTCTGTCCGGCAGTAGAAACGTCACGTGATGTCAGCGACAGGTGCGAGGAATCAGTGCAGGGGTTGGGGGTGTGGCCATGTGTGACAGCTGGGTGACCTACTTACAACTGTCCGTGAGCTTGGCTTGCATGGCGGCGATGCGTAGGTGAAGGGCTTCATTGCTGTCTCAAAGTTCGTCATTCTGTGATCTAAGAGAGAGCACTGCAACAGCAGTTTCAGCTACCTTACACAATAGAGTGGCGCTCTCAGATGAGAGGGAAGAGATACCTGAACCGGTGGTACTGTCTATCGAGCTAATGGTTCGTGTACCTCATTGTAGGTTGGGTGACAGTGCATGGGCTAGGAGAAAATCTACCCCGAGCACGGGTTCGTCCACCTCTGCAATAGTGAAAGTCCACGGTAAGGAGGTGTTAACGTCCTGCAGTTTAAGGCTTAAATTAGTTATTCCGTGACATTGAATCGTGGACTTATCGGCAGCTCAAAGCAGGGGGCAAGGCTGACACTCAAATTCAATACCTGCGGGCAAAGGTATCACACTAACCTTGGCCCCCATGTTGACTAGAAATGAAAGGTGAGACACTGCATCTTTCACATGCAAGCGTCTTGGTGCATGGGGTGAAGCAGTATTAAGTGACAGGCATCTGTGCGGTGCAACGCGACCCGTAGCACCTGAATTGGGTCACATTATTAGTTTGGGAACATACATGGAGAACGACTCTTCTTAACCACATCACCAAAGCGGGAATGGAAATAACACCAACTGGGATGGCGCGTGGCGTCGTTCGTCATGCTAGCTGAGGTCAAAGTGGCAGTGGAGGGGCGGGGTCTTGTTTGCAGGTTCCTCCGGTGGCGGCGTTGCAGTAGTACTGGTGTGAGAGGAGTTACGACGAAGGCTGCCAGGTGGTATTGGATCTGTACGCATATGTGGAGTGAGTCGTGCATACTCTGTACCACACGATGGAAGCTGCAGTGCAGGTGTGCAACCTCTGAGGCCGCAGTATGCGGGGCAGGCAGAATGTTGTATACCTGGTCTGCGATCTTCAGTTTGGCATCTACTGAGGCTGAAGTCACATGGAGAAGTTGAATTTGAACTTCCGGAGGAAGTTTGAGCAACCAGATGGACCAAAGTGTAACATCTAGCATGTGATGTGTGTCTATCATGGCGCGGAGATGATGCCAGAGCTGCGGCGGGGATCTGGAACCCAGCAATTTGTGACTGCTGAGGCAGATAGCTTCCTTTGTCGATGTGGACAGTCGCTCGAGGATGATGCTTCGGGTGAATGCATATTTGTCCATAGTGGGAGGCGAAGCCACAATATCGCAGATCAGGTCCAGTTCTTCATGGAGGTGACATAGTAGGCAAAGGAACTTCGAACTGTCGTCGGCGATGCCGTGTAGCTGCAGGACGTGGTCGACCAAGGCAAACCATATGTGTGGGTGGTCCTTGCAAAGGGGTGGTAGCTTCGGCCAATGGATGGGGAAGTCATGACATAACTGTTTATTAGAAACTGTCACTCCCTGTCCATAGTTCTGCAGCCTAATTGGCTCGGGTGCAGTAGCGGTGTACCAGCTTCCAACACTGTCTGTAGCACGCAATAAGGTAGGCGCAGCTGGCTCAACCTCGGTCGAGAAATCAGCAAATCATGCGCTCGATGAAGTAACGCCAACAGGTGTAGAATGAACCGGCACAGTAGAGTCGACCGTAGTCGATTGATGTGCAGAGAATGATGGAGTACAGTTTCCAGGCCCCTCACCTACAGGTGCATTGAAAATTTTAAAATCAACTAATGTTTGTTGAACACACGCGGTAGATGTGGCAGGAATGGCGTGTGCCACTGGAAACACTCGTAAAGTGGACGCAGGTAGTGTGGGGGGGATAGGGGGGGTAGGGGGGGGGGAGGGGCCTGTTGCAAGCTGTAGGGTTCCTGGATAGACATGAAATTTCCCGTCTTGGGTGTCCGGCTTGATTTGTACCACCACTGGTTCGGGTGGAAAGTTCACACTGGCACTTGGGAAACCCGCAGACATAGTCACTGGGGTTTGAGCACATTGTGTCAGCCATTGTTGAGCACTCGGAACACGTGGAAAGTTCATACTCAACGTAAAATATTCCTATTCAAAGTTTTGTGCATGAAAAACGTTCTGTCGGAACGGAACACTGCCACACAACTACTGATTCACGTACGATAAAGGAAAGTTGTTGTTCATACCTGATGCCGGTACACGTGGCTGTGGGAATGCAGAAGCACTGTCCTGTTGCAAATTGCTAGTAGGTGTTTTTCGAAACTGTGTTGAACTATTACAAACACACGGTGGATAATTAGAAAACCCTGCCGAAGCATCCATTGGGAAACTTAGTTGGCACATGTGCGGTGTGGTGGGTGGCAAGTGATCCATTGTGTACTGCTCGATAGTGCAAAAGTTCGTTGTAGCACTTGCAAACAAAATTCGTGGTCACCAGTATGGGTTTTAGTGTTGTAAGACTGCAGGATCCAATGATGCACACTGTACCACATGTAATTAACACTATTTTATTACTCGGAAGCACACATATACAGTTAAAAACATTCTTGGTCACTCTCTATGTGTGTAAACTTTTGCGTGCGGCCACAGACTGCCACAAAGAACTTGGCAAAACAAAGATATTACACGCAACTTGATGGATAGTCACCACAATCTTATTGAGGAGAGAGATAGGATGTGGTGGAGGACTCTGGGGGATGAGGGTCCCAAGAGGAGGGTAGGGGGTGGGGTGGGTGACATTGAATGTACCATGCTAAATTGCCTCAGCCATAACCTGACACTCCTCTCAAGGTCAAGTGTAAGCTGATACTCCCCTTATCAGTGACCCTGAAAACTATATCAAGGTCATCTCGTATGCTCGCTAGATAAATACTACAGTGCATATGGAAAAGCTCTCTAAACATCTGACATAGGAACTTCTGACCTGCAGTGATTAATAAAGGCAGTGATTCTAAGCACCAATCTATGGACAGAGTAAGCAACACTTGTTGTGTCTCTTTCAAAGCCACCATCTTGCCATTTGCTTTCAGATGATCAAACCACCACCACCACCACCACCACCACCACCACCACCGCCACAACCACAACAGAAACACAAGTGATTTTCAACAAAAAGAAATAAAATATAGCATCCATGCTGCCTCCACCTGATCCTGATAGCTGCAGTGTACATAATTACTCTGTGACACAATTATGCTATGGTCTGCAAAGCAAACAGTTCATCAGGAGTTCATAGTTCATCATCTGTCTCTTTCACTCCTATACTCATTAATTATATTTAATAATGTGTGTCAGACTTGCATTGAGCATCTAGGTAGGGCTTAATAAGGCATTTCTCCAGCATGACTAATTTTGTTTGTGTTGCTATATGATCACAATCAGAAAACTCTTTATCTTATCCTTAGATTATATGTGTGTGCCTTTTCCACCTAGTGGTTTCAACCTACGTCCAGCATTTGTCTCACTCCACAATTTTTACACACCACACTTCCCTTCATTACCAAAGTGACAATTCATTCATGTCTCAAGTTGTGTCCTATAACTGATCCCCTCTTTCAGCAACATTGTGTCATAAATTTCTTTTTCATCAGTTTGATTCTGTACCTCTTCATTATTTACTCGATCTAACCATCTAATCTTCAACATTCTTCAGTAGCAACATATTTCAAAATCTCTCTTCTTTCTTTAATTAATTGATTCATTCTTTCATCGTGTTCCATAGATCCCATGAAGGAGGAGAGCCTTCAGGGGTGCAGAAGAAGTCACAGCATACAACAACAAAAGACAAGGAAATTGTAGAAACTTAAGATTCATAGTGCAGTAGCCATAAATTAGTATTATACTGCTTAATGCTGTTCATGCTTCTGCCACAACAGAGGCTGCTCCCAAGGGCATAACACATAGTACTAAGCTTCTTGATTACTTTATCTCAATGTTGAGTTCGCTTTAAATTAATAAACATAATTAATAACAAAAGACAGAAAGAATTACTAAGCTACACTACTGTTGCTCAATATCTTGCAACATCAATTGTGCTCAAAGTCACAAGTAGAAGATCTACTTCTGTGCAAATGCAGGGCATAGTTGACTGACCAGTAGGTGTTCCATCGTGTGTTGTTCTCTGCAGTCACAGTTGGTATCCACAGGGAAGTGTCATTTCCAGAGGTTACTCCTGGATCTTCCAACTTCACATCAAAGGTGGCTGAATGACCTCTACCTGGTCCAATTCTATTCATGCCCAGGTGGGAGGGTTTCTGAAGGTGATGGCCAGGTTGAATCTCCTCAAGTTGAGAGATCCAAAGTTGGCTCCTAGCTGTAGCTGCTGCTGTTTGCATAATTGAAGTAGTCATCAGGAAATGTGTTCTGGACCTCAACCTCAGAGTTTTTGTGATAAGCCTGATTAGTTCTCTATGCATTGGCAGATACTTCATGAAGGTTACCTGGTGGCATATGCCTGTGAGCTGGTAGAGTATCAACCCAAAGAATTTTACACACGGTGCTTCATTCAGAGTAAGGCAATCAATGACTAATGCTGGTGATTTAGTAGCAATATAGTTGTGACTGACAGTGTTTTTTCCTGATATTTTCAGATTTCTGAAGATGTCCATGGATCCTGAAGCAATAAACTTAACAGCCATAAACATAGTGCAGTCCATGGATTCCGTTCTGTCATTACCATCACAAGCAGCTTTTGATGCTGCACACAGACTGGTTCAGGAGTTCATGAGCAAGTGAGTACCTCATTCATAACATAAAGCAGTACCCTTACTGCCCCATTTCTGGCAGCAGCAAACATAAACTACAATTTATATGATATTGCAGTGTTTATGTTGTTAAGAAGAATGAAGATATGTTCCTTTGGACATTTATGCAAGCCATTATGAAATACAGGAAATGTATTTGCAGTTGTGAATATAAACAACCAGCAGCTGTATAATGGAATGACAACAATGAAAATTTGTGCCAGACTGGGACTCAAACCTGGATTTCCTGCTTACATGAGCACCCATGTTAACCACTTTTGATACAGTATCCAGCAATAATTCACAGCCAGACCCAAACTTCCATACGTCAGCATTCCTGCGTCACAACCCATATGCACCACATATGTACACATATTATGTAATTCCCATACAGGCACTGACATTTCAATTGAAAGTCACTGCCATATATTGGCAGTTCCTAGATAACAGAACGCAGCACGTCATTCTCAATGGAGAGAAGTCTTCCGAAGTAAGAGTGATTTCAGGTGTGCCGCAGGGGAGTGTCATAGGACCGTTGCTATTCACAATATACATAAATGACCTGGTGGATGACATCGGAAGTTCAATGAGGCTATTTGCAGATGATGCTGTGGTGTATCGAGAGGTTGCAACAATGGAAAATTGTACTGAAATGCAGGAGGATCTGCAGCGAATTGACGCATGGTGCACGGAATGGCAATTGAATCTCAATGTAGCGAAGTGTAATGTGATGCGAATACATAGAAAGATAGGTCCCTTATCATTTAGCTACAAAATAGCAGGTCAGCAACTGGAAGCAGTTAATTCCATAAATTATCTGGGAGTACGCATTAGGAGTGATTTAAAATGGAATGATCATATAAAGTTGATCGTCGGTAAAGCAGATGCCAGACTGAGATTCATTGGAAGAATCCTAAGGAAATGCAATCCGACAACAAAGGAAGTAGGTTACAGTACGCTTGTTCGCCCAATGCTTGAATACTGCTCAGCAGTGTGGGATCCGCACCAGGTAGGGTTGATAGAAGAGATAGAGAAGATCCAACGGAGAGCAGCGCGCTTCGTTACAGGATCATTTAGTAATTGCGAAAGCGTTACGGAGATGATAGATAAACTCCAGTGGAAGACTCTGCAGGAGAGACGCTCAGTAGCTCGGTACGGGCTTTTGTTGAAGTTTCGAGAACATACCTTCACCGAAGAGTCAAGCAGTATATTGCTCCCTCCTACGTATATCTCGCGAAGAGACCATGAGGATAAAATCAGAGAGATTAGAGCCCACACAGAAGCATACCGACAATCCTTCTTTCCACGTACAATACGAGACTGGAATAGAAGGGAGAACCGATAGAGGTACTCAGGGTACCCTCCGCCACACACCGTCAGGTGGCTTGCGGAGTACGGATGTAGATGTAGATGTAGATAAATATGATATTGCAGTGCCTGTGTTGTTAAGAGGTACCATGCATGTGCAAAGAAACAGACTCTGCAGCAACTATAGCCATTATGAAACATGTGAAATGTATGAAATGTCCTCCCCTGCATGGGAATTAATAATGTGTGTACGACTACAGGTTGTCGCACAGGTACTCCAAGATATGGAAGTTTTGGTTTGGCTGTAAGTCGTGCACAGACGGCCAAAGAGGATAAGGTGACCACTAGCATAAAGCAGGAAATCCGGGTTCAAGTCCTAATGTAGCACAATTTGCATTGTTGTCATCCCTTATACAGCTAATGGTTGTTTTTATTCACAATTACGAACACATTTCATTGTTATAATTTATTTTTATTTAAAAACTAAATCTTCATTATTAAATCTAATTTTCTGTGACTGCATGTCATTACAATTGTGTCCAAAAATTAAGCATAATCAAGAAGTGGGATGGCTTTTCCTGGGCTGGACATCACAAAGGCTAAAAATAAGATCAAGTATAATTAGAGTACAAAGCAGAGCCTATATAATTAGTGAGATTCTGAAACAAAAAATACACACTTAACAAAGGTGCTCAACTAGTCTTTTGTTTCAATATATTGTTTTGGAAATGCATTGACATGATTTGTAGGGTGAACAAGTTGCAAAATTTAACTAAAAGTTGTCCAGTTTTGTTAATTTATGAACTAAGTAATTTCCAGCTGTGATCCTGTATTACTTTTTTTCAGTTAACAGGGCATTATAGTCTTTCATCTGTGTCTGGACCAGATTTTGTGGAATTATAGACACTGTTTACAGGTTATATTAGCTCTCTCTTCATCTCTTCTATTGTCTTCATTGGCTACCATGTGGCATTTTTCAATGAAAATATTTTGCTAGCATACCTTATAGCAATTGTAATTAATATTTCAGTTGCAATACTGGTAGGCTATTTCTTTGATACTGACAGTATTTTTGAAGATTTGTTTATCCATTTACTTTTGAAGAATCTATGGTTGCCAAAACCCATTTCATTTTCATTTGAAAATCTTGTTTCTTGTAATTACTTGAATATTTTACTCTTTTCAGGTTTTCTTTGGGTTATATAATATTCCTGTTCATAAGAGTCAATTTATCTTCAGTCTTCTAAAAAAAACTTTGTTTTTGGATCTCCATTCCTCACTGTTGTGTGTCATTCCAGACTTCCAGAACCTGAATCTCCGTTATCAAGAACAGTGGATTGATTACCTCAGTGAGTACTGAAGTGATTTCTGCCATGCTTCATTATTCTTGATTCTCAGTGGTTTGGATCAAAGTGCAACTTTAGTACTAGAGCAGTTAGTTCCATGACATATTGTCCTAACTGCACCTTTGCTGAGCAGGCACTGATGACATGCTACTCACTGTTACATGGGTTTAGGTAAACAATGAAATGGTTCTTCCAGCTTTCCACTGAGCTCCTTATGCAACAAAAGGCACTGGTCAGTTTTGCCTGCACACCATAATAGACAGTGGCCCTCAGAGAATGCTATCAGCTGGACTGCCAGCCTTCAGTTTCTTTAAAAGTTTTTCTGCATATGACTACTACAGCAGTATATTTGTTGAAGGACATTGTGATGGTTCTGGCTTGGCTGTTGCTTACAGATATTTAACTTATTAATTTTGTGGTATTAGCCAAAAGCAGCCTCACAGGCCATTCTCAAGTGCTTCAGGTGCCAACATGTAATATTTTTGAGTATTTAGCAGTGGACATGGCAGTTTCCAAAGCAAGCACGTATACAAATTTAAAACAGAATATTCACTGAACAGGACAATAGTTTCTATGATGACCGCTACTATATTCAGAAAAACATTCTGTTTTAAATTTGATACCTTCACATATAGGTGCTCACTTTCAGAAATGCAGTGTCTGCTGCTAAGTAATAAAACACATGGGACAGATGCAGATATGGAAACATTGCAAGGAATGTATGCTTGGGGATAAACACAGATGTTAGTCAGGCACACTGTGTTACTTTATTTGACTATGAATGGCATATTTGCAACATCGTCAATATGTTGCAAGTGTCAGTTGTGGCCAGGGAAGTGTTCTGTGTAGTTGTGAATGAATTATGTCAGAGCTAAATGAATTCAAATATGGGCCAACTGTTGGCGCTCATATGGTGGGTACTTCCATAGCCAAGGGAGTGGATGTGTTTGATGTTTCAAGAGGCACTGTATCAAAGATTTATACTGCATGCAGGAAAAGCAGAAGAAGATCATGTGTTATGTTACAATGCCAATGAAAGTGTGTGTTGTGTGACCATGACAGATGGTCACTTAAGAGGATTGTGACAGAAATAAAGAGGATGGCAGCTGCAGAAGTCACATCAGAAATGAAATCATACTCATGAACCCTGGTAGCACTAAATCAAACCAAAGGGAGCTCCATAGGCTGGGAATTGATAGATGGGCTGGAATTCCAAAAGCACTGATCAGTGATGCAAATGCCCATAAAAGGACAAGGTGGTGCCAAAACTATAAAACCTGGACTATGGAGCAGTGGAAGCAAGTCATTTGGTCATATGAGTCTTGTTTCATCCAGTTTCCAACTTCTGCTCCAGTTTACATTCCAAGAGTGAGACATGGCAGGGGTTCAGTGATGATTTAGGCAGTCATATCATAATGCTGAATTGGTCTGTCATTACTCTTCAAGGTGTCGTAAGCCTTCACCAAATCAAAGAACACAGCCGCGGTCGGGCACTTCCGCAAGAAGTTATTCATAATGAAGGTCGACAAGGTAACCAGATGGTCAACAGCAGAGCGGAATCCACTGTATGCTTAAATTTGTTGACAGCACACAGGTACCTCAGTGGAGTTGCAATGATACTCATCATTGGTGCTCATGTGATGGCAAGGAGACCCCAGTCGACAGTGCTCAAAGAACATCCTAAGACTATGCTTAAATCAGCCAGCAGCACTGTGAGAAGGAAGGTAGCATTACTGTCATGGATTGTGTGACCATTTTAGCTGATTAGGTCAATCCCATGGTACAATTTTTGTTCCACAATGGTACTGCTGTGTTCCAAAATGACAGAGCTTCTGTTCAAACAGTTTGCATCATCCAGGACTAGTTTTATGAGAATGAGAATGAATTGTTGCAACTCCCCTGGCCACCACCATCTGTAATAGAGTGAAGAAAAAGTGTTGAGGTTTGACAATGACCTTCCAGTTCTGTCAAAGATATCAGAGGACTTGGCAAAAGGATAATGGGAATGTAGTGTGAGAGGGCGGGCATTCTCTGCACCATGCATACGTGGGGCCTTCGTGGTCACCTCCCTCTTTTTATTCCTGCCTTTTTAATGGATCGACAGTTCAGGGTACCTGTGGGTTCTGTTCTGTCCGACACCTTTCGCCAGGGGAATGGGGTGCCACAGGGCTCAGTTTCGAGCGTCGCTCTCTTCGCCATAGCAATCAATCCAATAATGGATTGCCTCCCAGCTGATGTATCAGGCTCCCTTTTTGTGGACGACTTTACCATCTATTGTAGCGTGCAGCGTACATGTTTCCTGGAGTGCTATCTTCAGCGTTATCTTGACCATCTTTACTCCTGGAGTGTCGCCAGGTCACCACAGTCATCATATCTCAATATTATTGACCATTTATGGTCTACTTTGGAGAGACGGGTATGTGGTCATCATCCACTCCATCATCATTACCTGAACTTGCTGCTATTTTGCTGGAAGAATGGCATAAAATCCTCTTGTAGAATGTACAGGAGTTGTATTCATCCATTCCAAGATGACTGTTATAATGTCAAGTACATCGGCCCCACAGAATGCCACCCCAAAACATCAGGGAACCTCCACCTTGCTGCACTCACTGGACAGTATGTCCATGGTGTTCAGCCTGACCGGGTTGCCTTCAAACACATCTCCAATGAATGTCTGGTTGAAGGCATATGCAACACTCATTGGTGAAGAGAATGTGATGCCAATCCTGAGTGGTCAATTTGTCATGTGTTGGGCCCAACTGTACTGCGCTGCATGGTGTCATGGTTGCAAATATGGACCTTGCCATGGATGTCGAGAGTGAAGTAGCACATCATGCAGTCTATTGCACATAGTTTGAGTCACAACACTACGTCCTGTGGCTGCACGAAATGCATTATTCAACATGGTGGTGTTGATGTCAGGGTTCCTCCAAACCGTAATTGGTAGGCAGCTGTCATCCACTGTAGTAGTATCCCTTGGGCGGCCTGAGCGAAACATTTCATTCTGGATGTCATCAATAGTTTCTGTCACTCTGTCTCTCCTTTATGTCTGAACAACATTGTTTTGGTTCACCCCAAGATGCCTAGACACTTCCCTTGTTGAGAGCCCTTCCTGGCACAAAGTAACAAAGCAGACGCAAATAAACTATGGTATTGACTGTCTAGGCATGGTTGAACTACAGACAACACAAGGCCTGGTGGAATGACTGGAAATGGTTGGCTGTCAGACCCCCTCCATCTAATAGGCACTTATCATGCATGGCTGTTTACATCTTTGGGTGGGTTTAGTGACATCTCTCAACAGTCAAAGGGACTGTGTCTGTGATACAAAATCTACAGTCAACATCTGTCTTCAGGAGTTCTGGGAACTGGGGTGATGCAAAACTTTTTTTGGTGCGTGTACATTTTCATTGTTTCAGGAATGCCACTGCTGCAGATAGTATAGTTATCTGATACCACTGAGGAAATTTGATTATTTCTGCTGAACGTGGCTGCAATTAGCATCAAATTGTAGCATGGATGGATCACCTAATCTGAATAATATCACTTTACTACCTCAGTATCAAGGGTTTTAAAACCACCACTGGAATGAATACATGTTATGAAGCTATTTCAACTAGAACTTCTTTATTCTCTTTGACATTCAAATTAATCATTGTATTAAAGAGCAATACTTTGGTCACTGAATATTCACGCTGTTGTTTCATTTGGGGATACACAATTATGTCACCTGCAACAATAACAGTAACAGGTTAAACACATGTACACTTCCAGAATGAGATTTTCACTCTGCAGCAGAGTGTGCGCTGATATGAAACTTCCTGGCAGATTAAAACTGTGTGCCCGACCGAGACTCGAACTCGGGAACTTTGACTTTCGCGGGCAAGTGCTGTACCATCTGAGCTACCGAAGCATGACTCATGCCCGGTACTCACAGCTTTACTTCTGCCAGTATCCATCTCCTACCTTCCAAACTTCACAGAAGCTCTCCTGCGAACCTTGCAGAACTAGCACTCCTGAAAGAAAGGATATTGCAGAGACATGGCTTAGCCACAGCCTGGGGGATGTTTTCAGAATGAGATTTTCACTCTGCAGCGGAGTGTGCGCTGATATGAAACTTCCTCGCAGATTAAAACTGTGTGCCCGACCGAGACTCGAACTCGGGACCTTTGCACAAGGCATAGGTCCCGAGTTCGAGTCTCGGTCGGGCACACAGTTTTAATCTGCCAGGAAGTTACATGTACACTTATTTGACAGTCTATTATTATCATGCACTGACTAATATTTACATTCTGTCTCAAGACTTTTCTTTTTTCTGCTGTTGTATGACAGGTAGAAATGAATGTACTCCATGTTACATGTCTACATTTTCATGGCTCATAAACAATTCATAACTTTTTTTTCCAGGGTGTGGTTCTTATCAATCTTGTTGCAATGCACAAAACTACCATAACTTAAAAAAGTTCAGCACAGCATGACTGCATAATCCCTCAAAACCATGGGGAGCTGCGAGTGCAGGACATCTCATAACTATGTACTCCACAACAAGATCAGGCTCAGCTAAACACCTCAGTGTCAGACCTAACTTATTACTACACATCCCTACACTGATTCCTGCAACACACATGGCAATCCTTCAACTAAACACCTCAATGTCACACCTAACTTATTACTATAGATCCCTACACTGATTCCTGCAACACATTTGGCAGTTCTTCTATGTATCATTCTTCTTTTCAACTCAGGTGACAATATGGGAAAATTGCACAACAACAACAACAATAATAATAATAATAATAATAATAATAATAATAATAATATGATGGTTAGCTCCAAATTGTTCATGGTGGAGCAACAATATTCCTAAGTTGTTTAGGGCATACATGGAAGCTTGGGAAATTTTGAGAAATTAGAGGAGAGCACAGGTGAGGGACTTGTGGACATTTTAAAGCAGTACAAGTGGGCTCTCCTCAACATAGCCATAGATATAAAATGCCCTACCATTTCTGACATCTTGGGTTTATTTATACCAACAATTTCCTGCCATTGTAACTGAACTATTTCCACCATGTTGAATTTTTAAACAGCACAAGGGGATATATCCACCATCTTGGAAGAAATATTAAGTGATACATGGTGGAGAGAGATGGGGGAGGGGAGAGGGAAGTTGGTGGCGATATTGAGGAGAAGATGTTAATGGTAAGCTTGAGGGGAATGTTTGGAGGATTGGTGATTTTGAGGGGGAGGTGAAGGGGGTAATATTGACAAGAGAGGAGGAGGGAAGGTGTGATCTTGAGGTAGGAGGATGCTGTGGAAGGGGGTGACCTTCGGGGGTGGGGAGTGAATAATTGTTGTCTGAGGTAGGAAGTGCCTTCATCCACTGTTCCTTAACTGTTACGTTATATGTGCAGGTTATATGAACTCAAATTGTGTGCTGTTTTGTTATATTCTTGTCTGTCTTTGTTTCAGGAGGAGTGATGCAGTTTCAGCTTTCCTGGCAATGATGCTCAGCCTGGCAGGAGCCAAGAATGAAACTGATCTGGTTTGTTAAGCTACTTATTCAGTTATCACTGACTATCCCTTAATGTCCTATAAATAAGATTTGTCACAATTCAAGCAAATTATTTAAGTTACAGTGAAATTACTTGACTCCTCTACCTCTACCTCCACTCCACATAACCCCAAGAAAATATGTCATTGTCTTTTGACATGTTTCTGAGGTCTTTCGTGCTACTATGGTTTGATCTAAGTTTATAGTATATTATTATTGCTCATTTAACATTAATGAAGTAGAGCTAAAAAGTGAACATACACCATAAATGTCCATTCAGTGTCAGTTCCTGGTGCTTTTCATGTTCAGGAGAAGGATTAGGCTTTGTAAACATAACCCTGTACATCACAGTATACTCGAATGTGGCTTCTACATGTTTCTGAAGTAATGCTATCACTTTGGCTTCAATAGCTTCCTGAAGGTACTGGTTACTGCTTTGAGTACCCACAATTCACAGCATTCGTGGTCATTGATGATAACCCATGATGACAGCACATAGCATTGCACCAGTATAATGCATTTGATCACATACTGTTAAATGGCAGCAAGCTATCAATACCCAAGGCTACTCAGGACATATTGGTACTACCATGTTATATGTTGCCTTAAAAATGCATGCCTTCTCCAGAGCACAGCACATATTATACTCTTTTTGACTGTTTGCTTGTTGGCCACGCACATCACCTATTAAAACCTAGATCACTTGCAACCTGGTCCATAAGTGTCTTCTCTTTTAGAAAGACGAGGTTCTATCAGGGGTCCACTGTCATTTTTAATATATATTAATGCTCCTCCACGTGCATTGTCACAGGAGGCCAGTTTTGCCAAGTTTGCTGGTAATACTTTTACATAAACAAAAAATATTTCCAGTTCCCTTCTTAAACTCTTAGTTAATGTGAAAATATCAACATGCGACTGTCATCAAATTTTGGCATGCCTTGTTACCTAGGTCTACAGTTAAGTAATTTTAATAGAACACCAGAAGCCATACCTATAATATCTCCATATGAGGAAATCCAAGAAATAGATACTGATCATTTTGGTGGCTCTAAAAAGCCCATAACCTGGACTGGAAGACCCATGTACCAGGCTTAATGAAACTCCTTATTTAAGCTAGATTTACAGTGCCAGTATGAATAATTGCTGATAGAAATAACATAAAATGATGAGGTTACTTTGTTCTGCATTTTTCCACTCACTAGTAGCTCATGGAATCATTTTTTGAGTATGTACAGATTAAAGAACACAGCTTCAAGATGTTACATTTTCAGAATTCAGAAGCGCAATATAAGAATCACTGTTTTCTTTCCACATCCAGCACATTATTACAATAAACACAAGCAAAGATCTTTTCATAGTTCAGGGCAGAGTCATAGAATTATCAATTTTCTACCAATGATATGCTTTATTGGTCTGAAGCTTTAATAGTTCATTTGCTTCACCAGTAGTCAAGTATGGCAGATATTTTATCCTTTTCTGGTGATTCCTTCACAGTGTTACTCGTCTTTGTCCAGTCGTAGGCAAAGTTGGGGGTTAACTGGACCTGTTTTCTTCTTCCCTTGAAATTTTACTCAAGGAATAATTTTCTTTTAAATTTTTATTCATGAATCTGGAGGAAAACATATACAGAAACTACTGATACTTTCATTTTTGCAGTATCTCACACAGATTTTACAGAAATGGAGAACAACTTGGACGCTACTTTTGGACCCATTAACTCCAGTGGCTGGGTTAACTGGACTGTATGTCAGGGTTAAAAGTACTGCTCAGTTAAACAAATGAATTACAGGACCATAAGTATAAAAATTCATAGCAACAACATTAGTAACAATGCTAAACATACCTTTACAATTATATTAATGAAATCGTCGTGGAAATAACAAAACTACTGCACAATGAATCCAGTGACATCAAACTAGATAAAAATCATGTTTTCATAGCATACCCTAGCATCTGAAGCAACTAAGGAATCATTATCCTCTGCAGCTTAAAATTTTGTAGTAGAAACAATGCTGTTAAAAAGAATTTCCTTCCCAGACATCATTGTACATTTTAATGACTTCTGCAACATAATAGTGAAAACTTGTGGCAGTTTTGCTCTCTACTTCAACTACAATGAAGTCCCCTTCTTCACTGTTTCACTGTTTTCATCACTACTTGTGTACAAATCATTATTGGAGGAATCAATGTCCAGCATATTATCAGCAACTTCAGAGTTGCTGCTGCTCTCTTCCAATATTTGGTGTTTGTCAGAAGGCTTCACTTTGTTGAGTGTATGATTTTTGGCTACTGCTTTGATTTTCTGCCTTCTGCTGCTGCAGCTAACAGTTGTGTAATTCATGTACTGGTAAGGACAGTTGATTTTCCTTCATTTCAAGCTCTTGTTGTTCTCTTTACACCAATCATCCCCTCAGGGGGCTCATGGCTCATCTGTAAGACCATGTGTGGTGCACATGGGGCACCAAGATGTTGCAGCCCATTCTTCCTCCATGGGCTGCTCCTCCGTCTCCATCCTCACTCCTTCCCCACTGTCCCCTCCATCACTCCTCTCATTGTTCTTACTTATGGTGACCTGGCTGTCCACCTGGTTTCCTGTATTTCTTGCAGTTTTGTTCCCTTCGCCTTTTCTCTTTCATACTTTTTGGTATTTTTAGTCCCCCTTTGGTGTCTCACTCCCACTTCCCAGTTTTCTGACTGTAGTGTGAGCCATTTGGGGAAGAACTCCCTCCCTAACATCTATGGTGTGGCTCCCTTTTTCCCCTTCCTTCTCCTCTATGTAGCCCCTCTCCACTCCACTAGGTCACCAGCACACTGTGGCTGTTACTGTAGCTGTTATGTACCCATCTGGCTGAGCCTTCTGACAACACAGGGATCACACTACTTCATATCTGAGCTGTTGCCTCCCCATGTATGCCCCAGAGTGGATGCTTTTCATCCTGGAACATCAGAATTCCTGGTAACGGCTACTGTGCCAGATGGCCCTTGCTCTGGCTGGGTGGTACCCATGGTAAAAGCCCCTGATCAGAGTGGGTGCTTTGCTGCTGATACCACAGCAGGTGCTCTGTGCATGAAGTGTATCAAGCTCCAAACATCTGGCTGTTCTGTGGCCATCTCTTTGAGTGATAACAGATCATTGAATGCTCTAGCCTTCCCTTCACTGGATACACATTGGGAGGAGGGCCAGGCTTGCCAGCTTGGAGTGAAACACTTTCCCTGCTACCTAGTTTGTACTAGGACAGAGAGGGACACATTCACCACCAGTAAAACATTTTTTTTTAATATTTAAGACAAGTTTGGCAACATGGAGTCTCTCAGTAAGATGCAGTCAGGTTTCTTGTTGATCAAAGCTGCTTCTGCTGCTCAATCTGCAGCTCTTTGTGGTTGTGGCTGTCTTTGAGACATCCCAGTCACCACTAGTGAAAATGAGTCTACTTCGCTTATTTTCATTCACTTATGTCATATGGTATTATATTTTCAGATACCTCTTCCCATTATAAAGTGATATTTTTGGCTCAGAAACAGGCAGTTCGCACAATAAGTGGTGTAAGTTCACGAGCCTCTTGTCGACCTCTGTTCATGAGTCTGGGTATTTTGACATTGGATTCTCAATATATATATTCTTTAATGTTATTTCTTGTTAACAATAGTAGCTTATTCCCAAGAATAAGCAGCTTTCACTCAGTTAATACTCAGCAGAAACCAAACCTGCGTTTGGATCGGACTTTCTTACCTCTTGAGTAGAAAGGTGTGCAGTATACTGCTGCATCCATTTTCAGTACACTACCACTTGAATTCAAAAATCTTAGCAGTAACTGGTGTGCTTTCAAATCAAAACTGAAGAGTTTCCTCATAGGTCGCTCCTTCTGTTCTGTCGAGGAGTTCCTTGAAAGCTCAAGCTGATACTTGTTGTATTGTTGATTGCATTAACTTCAACTTATCGATGGACTTTTTTGAGGTTCATAAACTTTTATTTTTATCTGTTATTGCTTTTATGTTGTAATTTCATGGACTGACATGTCCCAATGACCTTGGAGAGTTGCTCCTCAATTTGGTCCTACACAACTTGACATGTAAGTAAATAAATAAATAAATAAATAAATAAATAAATAAATAAGAAATTACACTGCATCAGTCCTTGAATATGGTCCAGGGTGTAATTTTTCATAGTGACCTTATCGTTAAAACTAATGAGGAACTCCAGGTCAATCTGAAATGATGGGGTGTTCATTTCATTTTATGTGTGCAGAAAGGTTGTAAGGACAACTACATCATTACTGGCACCTTTATTCTGGTTTTCAAGAGAATATCAATGTTATTGTTATTGGTGTGACGTGAAGCTGTACATCCTGTCACCCATGAAGTGCTTTCGGTGCTTGCACTTCGGACATATGTCTTCCAGATGAACAACAGACCCTCAATATGGTGACTGTCTACCCAGTTCATGAGAGGAGCCTCTGTGTTCCTTCACCTTGGTATGTCAATTGTCATGTCTTTACTATCCATGCACACCAGATTGCCCACCTTACAAGAAAGAAAAGTAGATCCACATGTGCAAGTCCCTTGATTGGTTATCTTACACAGAGGCTCGTCAAAAATATGACCAACTTTACCCTTTGTCCATGACTTCTACTTTTGCCTCTGTCACGTCCTCTTCCCCTCTTCACCTCACACACAGGGTCCGGGGTAAGAATAGGCCCGAGGTATTCCTGCCTGTTATAAGAGGCGACTAAAAGGAGTTTCAACCGTTTCGGCCTTCCATGTGATGGTCCCCCTTGGGGTTTGACCTATATTTTTCAAAATTCTACAGAAGTATGAGCCTTTTGGGGAAGGACGCCTTACATGGTGTATCACTGGTCCTCAGTGCACTAAGACCTCGGCACTCAGCATTGTAACGGCGTTGTAACCACACCCACTATTCCTCAAATTGGGCCTAAACGCCTGATGGGTTGCACAAGTTATGCCCATAGTGCGTCCCCATCTGCACCTACAATCATGATGGACTTTCCATGGCACCCAAAATCCAGCACAGTAGCCAGCTTGTTGTGGTGGGGTCATCATGTACCCTCTAGGTTGTAGCCCCCTGACAACACAGGGATCGTACTGCCGATACCTGAGCTGCACCCTCCCCACGTCGGCCAAGGAGTAGATGCCCGTCTCCTTGGGGCATCAGGACTCCCGGGAACGGTCATCCTGCCAGTTGGCCCTCGCTGAGGCTGGGTGGTGCCCGTGGGGAGAGCCCCTGGTCGGAGTGGGTGGTATCGGGGCGGACGTTTCGCAGGTCGATTTGCGGCCGAGTCATTTAAAAAGAAAGGTACTGTCTCTGGTTCTGGTTCTCCTGCCCTTTCCCACTTGGCCACTCCCTGGGAGGAAGGACAGGCCCACGGGCTTGGGGCGAAGTACTTCCCCCACTATTTAGTCTGTTCTCGGACCGATGGGGGGACGTTCGCCACCTCCAAGCCCATGTTCTTTGTCCAGCACTTAGAGGACATCTTCGGGGAAATCGAGGCTCTCAGTAAAATGCGTTCGGGGTCCGTTCTTATAAAGACCACCTCCGCCACACAGTTGGTGGCGCTCCAGGCGTGCGACCGACTAGGGGACATCCCAGTGTCCATTGTCCTGCATCTGGCACTGAATAGGACGCAGGGGGTTATTTTTCATCGGAACCTCCTGCTGCAGTCTGATGAGGAGCTCAGGGCCAACCTGGAGCACCGAGGTGTGCATTTCGTCCGGCGAGTCCAGCGCGGCCCCAAAGACCATCGCATCGACTCTGGGGCCTTTATCCTCACCTTTGAGGGGGACATTCTCCCAGAGAAGGTAAAGGTGATATGCTACCGGTGCGACGTGCGACCTTATGTCCCGCCTCCTATACGCTACTTTCGGTGTTTGCGCTTCAGGCACATGTCGTCACTGTGTGAGGCTGAGCCCCTTTGTGGCGATTGTGGACGTCATCTTCATGAGGAACATACATGCACCCCACCACCTCGGTGCGTCAATTGTCCTGGCCTCCACTCGCCTAGATCTTTAGACTGTCCCGCGTATCAGAAGGAGAAGAAGATTCAAGAGGCCAGGAAGAAGTATGACCGCCTCCATCCCATGACGTTGACAACTTCGTTTGCCTCAGTCATGTCCACTCCTTCCACAGTATCCTCACCCCTATCCTGTCCCCCCTCCACCTCCTCACCCCATCCGGGGTCTATGCCCCCGCCTCCCAAATCCCTTCCTTCCATCGTGGCCCCTGCCCCCTCTGCCCCAGGGGCCACCCTTCCTCCTCCTCCCCCTCCGCCGTCTGAGAAGCGATCCTCTTCTCAGGCGTCCATCGGGGAAACGTTCCGGACCTCGGCTTCCGAGGTCTGGCGTTCCAAAACGGACCCCGCACGTGAGGACCTTCTTCGGGTCTAGCCCACCATCCCCGTGCCTCATCGGACTTCCAAGAAGGCCTCCAAGAAGAAGTCTTTATCCCCCTTTCCACCCCGGCGCGTTTCGTCTGATGCTCCATCCTTGAGTCGCTGCTCCCGGCCGTACTCAGTTTCGCCAGGACGCTCTGCTGCCAGGCGCTCAGATGGCCTGTCGGCAGCGAATGATGCTGCCCCTCCTAAGCAACCCAGGAATGCGGCTGCAGCTGACGACGACTCGATGGAACAGGATCCGCCTCCCGCCGGTCGTAGCGTTGTTCCCTCGAAACCTGCCCCTCCGCGGCCGTCGAGGTGACCAGCTCTTCACCTGTTTCATTCCCCCCTTTTTTCTGACTAGCGATGGCTTTGTTACATTGGAACATAAGAGGTATTCGATCTAATCGGGAGGAATTACACCTGCTCCTCCGCCTGCACTGTCCGCTCGTCCTTGGTCTCCAGGAAACCAAGTTGCACCCAACTGACAGTATTGCTTTTACCCTCTATACCTCGAAGCGGTCTGACCTCACCCCTGTGGACGATATTCCAGCTCATGGTGGGGTCATGTTGCTCGTTCGGGACGATGTCTATTACCATCCCATCCCATTGACCACCCCACTCCAAGCAATAGCTGTCCATATTACTCTTTTTGCCTTTACTTTTTCTGTTTGTACTGTCTACACTCCATCGTCATCCGCGGTTAGTCGGGCTGACATGATGCACCTGATTGTTCAGCTTCCTCCGCCGTTTTTATTGTTTGGCGACTTCAATGCCCATCATCCCCTTTTGGGACTCTCCTGCATCCTGTCAGAGAGGCTCCCTCTTGGCGGATGTCTTCAACCATCTCAATCTTGTCTGCCTCAATACTGGCGCCCCGACTTTCCTCTCAGACTCTACTCATACCTTCTCCCACTTGGACCTCTCGATCTGTTCTACCACTCTTGCCCGTCGGTTCGAATGGTATGTCCTTTCTGACACCTATTCGAGCGACCATTTCCCCTGTGTCGTTCGTCTCCTGCACCACACCCCATCCCCACGTCCTTCGAGCTGGAACATACCGAAAGCTGACTGGGGACTTTACTCCTCACTGGCGACCTTCCCGGACCACGATTTTCTCAGTTGTGACAGTCAGGTCGAATACCTCACGGCTGTTATCATCAATGCTGCCGAACGTTCCATTCCTTGTACTACCTCTTCTTCACGTCCCCTGGTGGAATGAGGCTTGTAGGGACGCTATCCGTGCTCGACGACGTGTTTTACGCACCTTTCGCCGCCATCCTACGTTGGCGAATTGTATTTTATACAAACGACTCCGATCGCAATGCCGTAGAGTCATCAAAGACAGCAAAAAAGCTTGTTGGGCCTCTTTCACCAGCTCCTTTAACAGTTTTACTCCCTCTTCTGTCGTCTGGGGTGGCCTGCGCCGGCTGTCGGGCATTAAGGCCCACTCCTCGGTACCTGGCCTGACTTCAGGTAATGAGGTACTTGTTGATCCTGTGGATGTCTCCAACGCCTTCGGCCGCTTTTTCGCGGAGGTTTCAAGCTCCGCCCATTACCACCCTGCCTTCGTTCCCAGGAAAGAGGCAGAAGAGGCTCGGCGACCTTCCTTCCACTCGCCGAATCTGGAAAATTATAATGCCCCCTTTACTATGCGGGAACTCGAATGTGCACTTGCACTGTCCTGGTCCTCTGCTCCGAGGCCAGATGCCGTTCACGTTCAGATGCTGACACAGCTTTCTCCGGCAGGCAAAAGCTTTCTTCTTCATACCTACAATCGCGTCTGGACCAAAGGTCAAGTCCCCACGCGTTGGCGTGACGCCGTCGTTGTTCCTATACCCAAACCCGAGAAGAATAGACACCTTCCTTCTAGTTACCGCCCCATTTCTCTTACAAGCTGTGTCTGTAAGGTGATGGAGCGCATGGTTAACGCTCGGTTAGTTTGGATTCTTGAATCTCGACGGCTACTTAAAAATGTTCAATGCGGCTTTCGTCACCGCCGCTTCGCTGTTGACCACCTTGTGACCTTGTCGACATTCATCATGACCAACTTTTTGCGAAAGCGCCAAACGGTAGCCGTGTTCTTCGATTTGGAGAAGGCTTATGATACCTGTTGGAGAGGAGGTATCCTCCGCACTATGCACAGGTGGGGTCTACACGGTCGCCTGCCCCTTTTTATTGATTCCTTTTTAACAGATCGAAAGTTTATGGTACCTGTGGGTTCCGTATTGTCCGACATCTTCCTCCAGGAGAACAGAGTGCCTCAGGGCTCCGTCTTGAGCGTAGCCCTTTTTGCCATAGCGATCAATCCAATTATGGATTGCATTCCACCTAATGTCTCAGGCTCTCTTTTTGTCGATGACTTTGCGATCTACTGCAGCGCCCAGAGAACATGCCTCCTGGAGCGCTGCCTTCAGCGTTGTCTTGACAGCCTATACTCATGGAGTGTGGCTAATGGCTTCCGGTTCTCTGAAGAGAAGACAGTTTGCATCAACTTTTGGCGATATAAAGCGTTCCTTCCGCCATCCTTACATCTCGGTCCCGTTGTTCTCCCATTCGTGGAAACAACTAAGTTTCTAGGGCTCACACTGGACAGGAAACTTTGTTGGTCTCTGCACATCTCTTATTTGGCTGCCCGTTGTACACGTTCCCTTAATGTCCTCCGTGTTCTTAGTGGTTCATCTTGGGGAGCTGATCGCACTGTCCTGCTTCGCATCTATCGGTCCATAGTCCGATCAAAGCTGGATTATGGGAGCCTCGTCTACTCGGCCATCCCTCTTACGCCATCTCAACTCCATCCACCATGGGGGGGTTATGTCTTGCGACCGGAGCATTCTACACTGGTCCCGTCGAGAGTCTTTATGCTGAAGCTGCCGAATTACCATTGACCTACCGGCGCGGCATACTGCTTTTTTGGTATGCCTGCTGGCTGTTGTCAATGCCCGACCACCTGTCTTATGAGTCCTTCTTCGCCGATTCTCTCGACCATCAGTATGGGTTGTACGTGTCTGCCCTGCTTCCCGCTGGAGTCCGCTTTCGTCGCCTGCTTCGACAATTGGATTTTGCCCTCCCTACCACATTCAGAGAGGGTGAGAGCCCGACACCAACTTGGCTGCAGGCTCCGGTTCATATTCATCTCGACCTCAGCTCGCTCCCGAAGGAGGGTACTCCGGCTGCAGTGTATTGCTCACGGTTTGCCGAACCTCGTGAGTGACTTGCCAGTCACACCTTTATTTACACTGATGGCTCCAAAACTGACAATGGTGTCGGCTGTGCCTTTGTCGTCGGGGCCATCACCTTTAAATACCGGCTCCTCGACCAGTGTTCCAGCTTTATGGCCGAGCTATTTGCTCTCCATCAGGCCGTTCAGTATGCTCGCTGCCACAGCCATTCATCGTATGTACTCTGCTCTGATTCACTCAGTGCTCTTCAGAGCCTTGGAGCTCCATATCCAGTCCATCCCTTGGTGCAACAGATCCAGCAGTCCCCTCATTCTTTTGCTGATGATGGCTCTCCTGTCAGCTTTTTGGGGGTTCCCGGCCATGTAGGAGTGCCTGGGGATGAGGCTGCTGATGCTGCAGCCAAGGCTGCAGTCCTCCTGCCTCGGCCAGCCTCCCATTGTGTCCCGTCATCTGACATTAGTGGGGTTGTTTGTAAGAGGCTTGTGTCATTGTGGTGGGATACTTGGTCATCACTTCAAGGAAACAAGCTTTGGGCCGTAAAACCATTCCCAACTGCTTGGACAACCTCCTCCCAACCATCTCGGCGAGAAGAGGTCCTTCTGACCAGGTTGCAGATTGGGCATTGCCGGTTTAGCCACCGCTACCTGCTCTCCGGTGACCCAGCCCCACAGTGCCCTTGTGGTCATGCATTGACAGTGCGCCGTGTTTTATTGTCGTGTCTCCGTTTGAGTCAATCTCGTGCTGTCCTGTCTCTGCCATCTACTTTACAGGATATTTTCGCTGATGACGCTCGAGCAGCTGCTCATGTTCTTCATTTTATTACTTTGACTGGCTTGTCCAAAGACATCTAACTCTTTCACTTATTTTATCTGCATCTTTGTAAGAACTTTCTGGTGTTTCTCCCCCCCCCCCCCCCCCCCCCTTGAGTTTTACTAGATTCTATGTGCTCTTACAATTGTGACTGGGTGCTAATGACATCAGTAGTTGAGCTCCCTTAAACCACAAACAAACAAACAAACAAACACACACACACACACACACACACACACACACACACACACACACACACACACACACACACACACACCATGCTCCAGAGGTCTCATCTCCTCCCTTGAAACCTGAGTCTGACCTTTTATTTATGAATGTCACACTGTCTTCATTGGTGATGGATGGTCGCCTGGCAGCTTGATTGGCTCCATCCTGTACACCTCCTATTTCGATACCCACTCCATGCTTATTCAATGGAACTGTAATAGCTACTACCATCACTTCCCAGAGTTGCAATCCCTTTTTGCATTTTACTTGGCCACTTGTGTCATTCTCCATGAATATCATTTTACTGGTGCTCACTCACTGACCCTTTGTAGGTCCCGTGCTGTCTGCTGGAATTCAGTCAGGCCTTTGAGGCCGTCTGGTGGTGTCTGCACATTGGTCCATATGGATAATGTTAGTACATGGATCCCACTTCATACCCCATTGGAAGCAGATGCTGTTCAGGTCCGCTTGGACTCTGCAGTCTCTATCCCCCTCCAGGGAGGCCACCTACATCTGCTGCCTTACCTGCCCTCCTTCAGCAAGTCTCCTCTCCCTTCCTCCTCCTTGCGGATTTTAATGCCCATCACCTGTTGTGTGGCAGTGCTTTTTCATCTAGCTGGATGCTCCACATTGACCATTTGTTGCAGACCATGACCTGTACCTTCTTAATGATGGTACCTCTTCTCATTTTAGTGCCACATATGGGACTTTTGCTGCCATTAATCTTTCGCTTTCTTCCCCTCCCCTTCTTCTTTCCTTACACTGGTCACAATACAGTGACCTCTGTGATAGTGACCACTTAGCATTGATTCTCTCATTCCCTCCCTGCCTACCGATGTCTAGGTTACCCTGCTGGGCTTTCCATCATGCTGATTAGCCTCTATATACCTCCCAGGTCATGTTTCTACCTTTTTTGTAAGGTTGCATCGATGAATTCGTTCTTGATCTGACCTATAAGGTAATCCACTCTGCTGGCATTGCCATTGCCCATTTGACTGGCCCCGTTCACCATCAGCCAATTCTGTGGTGGAGCACGGCCATTGACACCACTATCAGTGATCATCATCATCATCATCATGCCTCACAACATCTGAAGTGGCACCTATCCTCCACCAGTCTTATTACCTTTAAACACCTTCAAGCCAAAACCAATTATTTAGTCAAACAGAGCAAACAGGTGTGTTGGAAACAGTTGGTCTCCTCTCTAGGTCCTTATGTCCCTTCACCACGAGCGGGCTACACTCCGCAGCCTCCAAGGTTGTCAGTGGTAGTCTTCCATTCAAAGCCTTGCCCTTCCAGGTGGCCTTTGTACATATCTATCAGTTCTCACAAAACACCCCATGACCCATTTTGCGACAGCATCAGCATCAGCCTCATATCCAGCTGCCTTGCTCCTCTGGGAACAGCAGGCTGAAGTTTCATGCTTATGTTTCACCCCTTGTCAAGCTGAATCCTACAATGCACCTTTTACTGAATGGGAGTTTCTTCTGGCCCTCTCTTCTTCCCCTGATTCCATCCATAAACAATTGCTTCAACACCTCAATCCTCCTCAACCCCAATATATCCTCCAAGCATTTAACCATATTTAACTCCAAGGCACTTTTCCCCCTCTCAATTTAGAGACAATATTGTGGTTCCTGTCCTTAAGCCTGGTAGGGATCTATCACCCCTTAACAGTTACTGCTCATTCAGCCTGACCAATGTCCCTTGGAAGCTACTAGAACAGATGGTGGCTTGTTGGCTCAATTGGGTCCTTGAATCTCAGGATATTTCATCTCCTTACCAGTGTTGCTTTCTGGAGGAACAGTCTCCAATCCATCATCTGCTTCAGTGGGAAACTGCTGACAGGCCTTTTCTCAGCATGGCCATCTTGTCACAGATTTCTTTAACTTTCATAAGGCCTATGACACAGCTTGGCACCATCACATCATCCTTATGCTCCATGAGTGAGGTCTTTGGGGCCCACTCCCAGTTTTTATTTGCCGCTTCCTGTTCAACCCATCATTCAGTGTGCAGTTTGGCACTTATCAGCTCTCTGCAGACCCAAGAGAATGTCCTTCTTTTTCTCATCACTATTAATGGACTTGTGGCCTCTGGTGGATCATTGGTCACCCCTGCTCTCTATGTGGATCATTTATGTATTTGAGCTAACTCCCACTCAGTGACCCCTGTGGAATAACTCCTTCAGGCTGCCACCTGATGTGCTTCCATGTGAACACTCTTGCACAGTTGTCAGTTGTCTCCCCTTAGGTCGACAGTCATGCATTTTGGTTGCCATACTACAGTTCATCCTGATCCACCTCAATGCCTGACTGTGGTCCCTCAGTTCTGTTTCTTGGATCTTCTTTTTAACAACAAGCTTACTTGGTTGCCCCAAAGCCGCCATCTGAAGGTTAGCTGTTTTCATAAACCCTATGATCTTTGTTTCCTTGCCAATACCTCTTGGAGTGCCAACTGGGCATTAGTTCTGTGTCATCTGGACTATGATTGTCAAGTTTATGGATCAGCTACCCCTTCCACACTGCATCTCTTAGACACCGTTCACTATCGTGGTATGCATTTAGCCTGTCTGGTTGACATGGGGATCCCTTCTCTTCCAATTCGACATTCTCAGCTCTTGGTTTCCTATGCCATCACTGCCCTGTTCCACTGCTAACCTCTCCCAACTCGGCTATTCTATTGTTTTCACAGTTTTGGGCTGTCACCTGCCCCCTGCCCTCCCTCAGGTGGTTTTACCACTTGGGCTGTGCCTCACTTCTCTCTGCCGTGACTTCCATCTCCCCTTCTTGTACTCTTCCCCAAGTTCTCTCCAGACCATCCCCCTTTGTTAGTTCCTTGGTCACAGATTTGCATGGATCTTTTCCAGGGTCCTAAAGCCCCTACCGTTCCACTGGTGTTCTTTTGTTTGTTCTGAATGTTCTTATAGGAGTTTCAGGATGCAATTGTTTTTTACACCTATGGCCACCCCCCTTTGTTAGTTCCTTAGCCACATATTTGGATGGATCTTTTCCGAGGTCCAAAAGCCTCAGTCACTCCAATGGTGTTCCATTGCTTGTTCTGGATGTTCTTACAGGTGTTTCAGGATGCCATTGTTTTTTACACCAATGGCCCTAAATCGAGCAATCATGTGGGATATGCCATCACATCTTCTGTTGGTATGGAACACCATCTCTTGCCTGCCACACATTGGATGTTTTCTGTGGAACTGATGGCTATCCACTGGGCCCTCTGCTTCATTAAAAAGCCCTCAGTCACTTGAGTTTTTTTATGTATGGACACAATGAGTCTCATTCAGGCTATCAAATGTCAAATCCCATTTTTCTCAATTGTGGGCTGACTCTTGGGAGGGTACACTTCTGTCTAATAGACTTCGGGTCATGAAGAAGACTTCCACCATGTGGCATTCTTCCCTCTGCCTTTCCCACTGAGAAATCCTCTGCCATCTTTGTATTGGCCATACTAGGTTGACCTATGGTTTTTTACCCTGCAATGAGGGACCCCCCCTCCCTTTTGTAGGGTTCCCATCATGCTGATTCATATTTTGCACGGACTACACCCCCCCCCCCCCCCCTTTGGTTCTTTGCACTAAATATGCCCTCCCACCTTTCTTGTCCCAGGCATTAGTGGATGACACTTGCAATTTTAAGTCTGTGCTAGATTTGTTTATGAAAGTGGTATGTACTTTCAGGTAAAAATCCTTGAATTTTACACTGGAATTTGAATCTCACAGTTAGTGTAGGCATTGGTCTTTGAGACCTTTATCTCACCTCACCACTGGCCAGGTTCTCCCCACCTTTTCCCTACATTTCATCTGGTCTATTGTCCTGTTTTATTTCCTCATTTCTTGTGTATTCTTCCTCTGGTGTTGTACCCACTGTATTATGATAATGTTATGGTGTGGGTATTGGGACAGGTTGTTGGTGGTGTTGGTGCCTCACTGTGTGCAGCATTTCTATGACACCCCAGCGCACCCCATTTCAACCCAACCCCTCCTGTTCTTTCCTCTTCCTGCTCCCTTGACATTCCTTTTCCTTCTCTGTTTGCACATTATCCCTTCCCCTTTACTATACTGTGTTCTGTGTTGATCCTCCCTTGATTTCTGTCATCTTAGGGACTAATGACCTAGCTGTTTGGTCCCCTCCCCCAAAGCAACCAGCCAACCAACTTACACCAATTGTAGAGTAGGATCAAACATGTACAGGATGTGTAATTTCTGTTAGCTAATCTTGTCTGAGTCCCAAAATTTTCAGTATTGTCATCTGAAGGTTTGCTTGTATCTTCTGCTACTGAGTTATCTACTGGTTGTTGCTGAACTGGTAGAGCTCTGTCTGTTACATATGATGACAAAAAAAATCTTGTTGAGTAAATATGTTGAAGTACAATGCCACTGACACTAAAGTCTTTCAACATGGTGGAAACAGTAAAAGCCAAGGATACACTATCCCTACAAGGCTGTAATGTCTTATATGGTAGTTTTGGGGACACAAGCAGGTGTTCCTACGAAATTATTCATTATATTGCTTCAAGAGCAACTTTCTGGAGTTAACTGAATCACTCCACGGAACTCCAGCACCCTATAACCCCAATTAACTCCACTTTCACTTTGTCAGAAACCTTCAAAATAATGGGAAAATGGCTCCATGCACAGCTTATATTTCATGGAGTATCATAAAGCAATAAACACTAAACTTAACTTAAACAAACAAAATTGTCTACTAACACACACACACACACACACACACACACACACACACACACACACACACACAAAACCTGCAACTGCAAGGCAACAACTTAATGGCACCAAAGGATAATTTTACCTCTCGAATTGTTAATTAATGTGATGGTTCAATTAATCCCGGGGTTCAGTTAACCCCAAACTCCCCTAAAGTTATTGAATGTCTTACATATAGTCTGTATGTGTGTATTGTTTTCTTATCCTTTGCTTTGGTTGTTTACTTAAGCCTGCCTTTTCTCTCTGCTGTGCAATAAGATAATGAAGAACCAGAAGCCCTTTGTACACATGCATAGTAACCAGTTACAAAGCAAAAATGAATATTACATATGAACCAATATAACATGGAACAGCCATGTTAATCTATAGAAGTGGGTAAAGTCAACACCAGACTACACCCTCAGGGGCTCAGCATTCACTTGCTGGGTATTGATTTGTTGACCTTGGGGTTCCTGAGTTGGGGACTCACTACATGCTCAGAACATAATTTAGCAATGACCATGTGGCATGGTGATAGAACATTGTGTGTGACAGGGAATGGGGATCTTGGCTTGAGTGCCCAAATCATGAGGATGGTAAAAACATCTATAAAAAAATCCCTCAATCTCAATGTGTACTGCAAACTGTTCAGATGAACAGCTATTGAGGTGGAACAGTTGTTAGCTGGCAACCTATGGAGAACTTGTTGTATCTCAGTTGTATAAGGCTTACCTCGGCACACAGGACTCTGTCTAGATGGACTTTTATTTACATAGTTGCTCATGGGACCAAGATAGATCCTTTAAAATTTTCTCTTCCTCCTCCCAGTAGAATGGGTGGGCTGCTAGTAGGTACCAACACTCAATCAAATGAGAGGGCTCATGTAGCCCACCTTTTTACATTCAAAAGGGTTTACAGAAAATTGCAGGTACATTAAAAACTGTTAAGTGGGTGCAGAATGGGATTTTGTTGGCAAAACCTCAAGTTTCCAACAACTGATAAACCTGCAGCAAGCCAAAATCCTTGGGGAATATTCCATTGAGAGTAAGCTCCATGCCACCTTAAACTACAGTAATGGTGTTGTGATGCGCAGGGAGCTGGCGAACATCCCCAATGAAGACCTGAAAGTAGGGTGAGCCCAAGAAGGCATTGTAAATGTGCAAAATATAATGAAAAGGGTGGAAGGTGATCTGATCAAATCTGACTTGTTCATCCTCACTTTTAATAGCATGAAACTCCCAGAGCTAACTGTGCAGTCCAATGCTCTAATCCAATGTGCCATCTCAAATACCAGTGATTTGAGCACGTCACTCTTGGATGTAATGGATAAGCCTCTTGTGGGAAATGTGGTAAGGCTGCCCATGAAGGTGTTGGAGGTTCATCTCTTCCAAAGGTGTGAATTTTTCAGTGGCTGGGGCTCACCCTGTCTGGAGTAGGGACTACTGTGTCTGTCTTAAAGAACGGATCCCCTATGGTGATTCCAAAATAAAAAATTATAAGCCATGCAGCCCCCCCCCCCCTCTGCCCCATGTTGGCTGCCTCCTTTGCTTCAGTTGTTAAATAGCCGGTGCAGAAAACCAATGCTGCTATACAAATGGAGGTTGCTGGTGTCAGCACTAGTACCTGTGTTTGTCAGCGCACATGTGCTGCTGCAATTACTTCGAAGCCCATACTTCCTCCCAAAACATCAGACAAGGCCATGGGAGCTGAGAATGTGGAGCTCTCTGCTCCTCCAAAGGTTCAGTTTGGTCCAATGTGCAGGACTGCCACTACCACTGCCACCATTGTGGCTCCGAAGCCTACCGCGGGCAAAAAATCAAAGACCAAGCATCCACCACTGCTGGAATCAGGAAGTAAACAGTTCAAACAGCTCAACATCATCCTCTCTGATGTCTCTCATGATTATTGTTTAGAGCCAATGGACATTGATGTCAGACTGGGGCAATCATCGTGCCCCAAGACTGAGCCTCCACCCGTTATGAGCTCACCTGCCTGGTAGAAAGACTGCGTGAAAATGCAACCCCCCATGGTAGATGGCTCTCATATTACAGTGGAGCATTAATGGGTTCAGGACATATGTGGATGAACTGAAACTGCTAGCACAGGAACTTCCCCTGTGTCTGTGTTTACAAGAAACACATTTTAAAGCAACTGATGTCCCTGTGCTACTGGTCTATACTCTTCACTAGAAGGATGATCTGACTGGGGACAGAGCTAACAGAGAGGTTCCTGTGTGTGTAAGCAACACACACCTGAGTCCTCTGCTCTCTCCTTGGTTACTGACCTAAAAGCTTTAGCCATTTCTGAAAAGATCACTATCTGCTTCCTGTATTTATTTCTGCAAGATGCAATAGAATCTGAGGCTCTTACAGGCCTTATTGCAGAACTCCACCGCCCATTTCTCCTACCGAGTGATTTCAATCCCCATAATGCATTATGGGGCTGGGTTTGAACTATACTTGTACCAGGGACAGAGTCTTGGGGAATCTCATGATGTCTCAGGAGCTGTGCATCCTCAACACTGGCAGTCCTACTCATTTCTTGTCTGATAATGGATCATCCTGAGCCATCTATTCCTCTTTCTTTAGTTCTCTCCAGCCCTTGCAGACTTGACATAGAGGGAAGCAACTGGTGACCTTCATTCCAGTGACCACTTCCCACTGAGGATCCACCTATTGGATGGAGGATTGCTTGGGCAGAAGTCACCAAAATGGATGGTCATCAGGTGTAACTGGACACTATTCAGCCAGATGGCTGTGTTTGAACAGATGACAGTGCCAAGGAATGTGTGGACCACTTCGCATGAGTGATCTGTCATGCTGCTGAATTATCCATCCCAAAGTCTTCATGTCACCTTAGGAGGCAACCTGTACCTAGATGGACTGATGAGTGCCATTCAGCAATGTGGGACAGGTGTATGGCTCTTAGATGGTTTAAATACAGCCCAACAGCAGACAGTCTCACAGCTTTCGAGTTGCAAGAGCAAAGGATCAGTACATAATTAAGAAGGACAAGAAAAGGTCATGATAAGCGTTCCTGGGCTCTATCAATCATTACACTTGCTCTACAAAAGTATGGAAAGCCATCCAGGGAATTACCAGTAACCACAGTTGTTTACCATTAGCAACAGTGCTCAAACAGGGGTGTCTCCAAACAACACCCAGAGACATTACTTAGATGAAGACAGAGCATTTTGGAGTGCGCCAGTGGTAAGTGCTGCCAGTCTTCTGTCACATTTTGTGTCACAGGGAACGGAGATCTTGGCCTGACTGCCAAGATCACGAGTATGCCAAAAACCTCTATAAAAAAAAGTCAGTTCCAAGGTGTGCTGTGTGTTGATGAGACACATGGCTGTTGAGGTGGAATAGTCATTAGTGGGCAACCTCTGGGAACCTGCTGCACATCAGTTGTATAAGGCTTACTGAGGCACTCACACTCTGTGTGAGTGGACCCTTATCTCCCTAGCTGCTCATGGGACAGAGATGGAACCCTTGAAATCTTCATCTTCTCCTCCCGGCATGATGGGTGTACCACCTGGGAGTACCTACTCAAACCGATTCATCCAAAAGAATGAGGAAGGCTAGTCCTCCTGACAACCAACTTTTCATTAGTAACAGGGCTCAATGAGTCATGAATCAGAATATGTTTGTAGTGATCAAGAGGAAGGAGGGTATATCTGAAAATGTGTCTCCCTTCTATGTCCATAAAGGCTTAGAAGGGTTTGCTGGTACCATAAAGTTTATCAAGAAGTTGCGAAATGGTTCCTTGCTGGTCGAGACTGACTGTGCAAAGGAAGTCACAGAAATTGGGTGATTATGACATCATTATTTAGTTGCATTTAGTTGACATTGCTGAATTCAAACAAAAATGGGCAATACAAGGGATAGTGAATGTGAAGCAAAGGACATGTAGGAACAATGGAGAAATTGAAAAGACTGCCACCTTCATTGCAACCTTCAGTCCTTTGATGCTGCCTGAACGCTTCATGACAGGTTTCCTCCAACTTAGGGTTAGGCCCTATGTCCTTAACCCTCTGGCAGGTGTGCTCACTTTTGTCACATGAGCAGGCGCGCATTGTAAAATTAACAAAATGGTCATTTGTCAGTAAAAAAATTTGCCTTAAACAAACTATTATATTTACTGAAAAAAACAGTTCATATTCACTATCTTCAACATTTATAACAAAAAATTTGCTCTTTTAGTTCTTTAAATAACAATTTAACCAGTTTTTCTGCCATATGATCACTTTCATAACACCTTTCACAGACAATAAAAGTAGGCAAAGCGAAGTTGTAGAATCTCACAGGTGCTGATTGAGAAAATGTCACTGCATTCTTTGGTTGCAAGAGATCTTGAATATGAGAGTTTCATATAAGCTTTCCGTCGACCCTCACTGATAGAACTCTGGTCTCTTCCACTTCAATAATTGAGCCACCATTGCTTGATATTAGGAAACAGAATTGTGTCAAAGAAACCACATGCACTGTGTTATATGGAACTGGAAATTGTCCAAGTTTAGATTTGTCACGCTTTTTTACAGTTAACACATTCTTGTGCGTTTTTCCTCTTACTGGATTCTCTAAAATGTATGAGTATTTCGGCATACTGCTGATTATTTTTGGTGTGGATGTTTTGCAGAAAATCGAGAAGAGTGATGCTTATATGACCCCAAAAAGAGTCTTCATAACTGATCACTAGCCCTACTCTTCCTATACCTTAAAGAAAAGGAATAACGCACTCTCACGGGGTGAACCTTCATTTCTAGACCATAGGGATTAGCCCCAGTGTCACCAGCTGTCACAAAATTGGTTGGAAGTGTTTTTATTGGTTTATAATGCGTGAAACATTGAATATGGGAAAACCGGAACAGAAGAGAATCGCAGCATTTGAGACGTGGTGCTGCAGATGAATGCTGAAAATTAGGTGGACTTGTAAAGTAATGAATGAGGAGGTTCTGTGCAGAATAGGAGATGAAAGTAATATGTGGAACACACTGACAAGGAGAAGGGACATGATGATAGGACATGTATTGAGGCATAGGGGAATGACTTGCATGGTGGTAGATGGAGCTGTAGAGGGCAAAAACCATAGAAGAAGACAGAGATTGGAATACATACAGCATATAATTGAGGATGTAGGTTGCAAGTGCTACTCTGAGATGAAAAGACTGGCATAGGAGAGGAATTTGTGGCGGGCCACATTAAACCAGTCAGGAAACTGATGACGCAAAAAAGAGAGAGAGAGTGAGAGTGAGAGTGAGAGTGTGTGTGTGTGTGTGTGTGTGTGTGTGTGTGTGTGTGTGTGTGTGTGTGTGTGTGTGTGTGTGTAAAACAGATCAGAGCAAACTCTCATCCTTCCTCCCCTCAAATTGGGAGTCAACAGCCCATTTCTATCACATTCTGATAAAGTTTTCACCATCTTCTACATGCACAATTTTACTGTGTGTTAAGATCACGGTTTGTGGGACGTCTATCCACTCTCACATGGCACTGTTTGTCTTAAAAGTTGGCTTCCCCTCCTATAATTCTTTTTCATCCCCATGTGTACATTGTTCTTGTGGCTGATGTTATCTCTGCACAAATGTTCTGTAGTCTTCCGTGGATGTCGATCTGGCTGCAGCTCTTATTTGTCAATGGCTCTATGATGTAACGTAACATCTACTAGAAATCCATATTCCACCTGTAAGTAAACAGAAAACAGAAACATCTGTAGCCTATAGAGGGTGAATCACCCTATCTGTGCAATCTGAACTAACTAGATCAGTTAATAAAGAAGTTATCATCACTTCTGCATTTTCATCAGTTTAACCATCGCATCATCTGCAAGCAAAACTGTTTTAAACTTATCCACTACAGTTAATATCAAATCATTAATGTACACTATTGGCCATAATAACTGCGACATCAGGTAGGATACCATATATTGAAAATTTTCTCATTGTGCATATACAGCACAGCAGAAAGGTTATGTGACCGAACTTGTAGCTGATTCAAGGATATAAATGGTGTGAAATTTGCACCTGGCAGCAACAATGTCTGTATCTAGTTGGGCATCGATTCAATCTGAGCTTGGATGACAGATATGGGTTTGTTATTCAATTGCTGTTTCAGATACATGCCAGAGCTCATCAGTTGTAGTGGCTGGTGAGTGGTGGCATGCCAAAACTCTTGGCAATGCATGACCTGATATTTTGATACAGAGAATTAGAAGTGTAGCGGCTGACACACACACACACACACACACACACACACACACACACACTTTCTCTCTCTCTCTCTCTCTCTCTCTCTCTCTCTCTCTCTCTCTCTCTCATGCACACACGTGTGCACTTCCATCAAGACACTCTAACCAGAAGAACTGTGACTCGTTTGAAGAAGTGTCGTGGTGCCACTCATACACTCAGTGTAGTTGTTGGTTCCATCTCTGCTGCCATGTCAAAGGAAGTTGAAACTATGATCATCATGCTGACGGTCTGTAGTGCCCCAGACATCATCACACTGTCTGTTTGAAAACTTGTTTTGTACCAAATGAGCCCATGTCTTGACTCAAGGTACATAACATTGTTCGCTCAGCCACTCAGGGTATTACAGCAATGTCTGTCCTCTCCGATGCTGGTCGCATGTGGTCGTTGATATCCTGTAAGGTGTTGAGTGCGGCCTTCCTGACTCCATAGATTCCATATTTGGACGATGGTCGTGATATTTGAATCAACGCGGACAGCAATATCACGATGTCTCGATAGGCAGTGATTCGGGTGCTGTTAGTTCTAACACTGGTAGATGTTTCTCCATCTTACATGAAGTACAATTCCAATCACATCATCAACATTCAAATGTGACGATTTCTGAATGTGAAACCCACAGCATAATCTTTCTTTGTACACTGAGGTGACAAGAGTCAATGCACACATACAGATGGCGGTAGTATCGCATACACAAGGTGTAAAGGGCCAGTGTCAATTATACCCAAGTGAGTCACATGAAAATGTTTCTGACGTGATTATGGCCGCACAATGGGAATTAACAGACTTTGAACGCCGAATGGTAGTTGGAGCTAGATGCACGAGACGGCCCATTTAGAATATTGTTAGGGAATTCAGTATTCCGAGGCCCAAGTTGTCAACAAGGCACTGTGCAAGCTTGTGGTACTCTATAATGGTGTGGGCTGTGTTTACATGGACTGCACTTGGTCCTCTGGTCCAACTGAACTGACCATTCAGCTGCTTGCAGACCATTTTCAGCCATTCATGGACTTCATGTTCCCAAAAAGTGACGAAATTTTTATGGATGACAATGCACCATGTCTGCAGGCCACAGTTATGCACAAAATTATGCACCGGCAACACTTTCATAATTATGGACTGGTATAGAGGCAGCATGGTTGAACATTTGTGCAGGTGACTTCCAATTGCTTTATGCCATGACTCTTGTCACCTCACTGTACAAAGTAGGTGGTGTTACTCCTACCTATTTTGTGTGGTCGCACTGAAATGCAGATCATTTTTCTTATCCAGTCATGTAGCATACTTCATGCCAGATTGTACCAACTTGATGTTTGTTTCATACGACATTCACGGTGCTGCAATTTTAATGGCCAGCAGTGAACATCAGGGGGAGCAGTGGCCCAAATAAGAAACCTTGTAGAACACACCATGCTCCAGTAACCCAGTCAGATGCTAATTTATTTTCTGATACTTGACACTGTCAGGCAACTTCATTCTTACCACTGCTCTGACAATATAGAAAATACATTATGCTATTATTTAATTCATTTTGCACATTGTTTCAGGCCCTGTCACTGGCAAGAAACTACCCAAATGATACAGTAGTTACTGATACACTCGAAGAGCTGGAAGCGGACCAAGAATGGATCACAAAGTATGCTCGAACCATATTCCAGTGGCTGCAGGACAGAAGAGGCAGGGAACCGAAGCGTTCCAGTAACACTCGCCGCCGTGGATCCAGACGCAGGCTGCACAGCTCCAGACAGAAAGCTGTGACTGGCAGACCAAGGGTCCCCAGAATGGTTGCCGCTGGTGACGAATCTTTGGACAGTGACTGGGAGCAGAACGAGTTAACAGCAGCTGAAGCTTCTTCAGAGAAACAATGCAACTTCATCACAGGTTGTGGAGACATGGGAGGAACAGAATTGGGAGAAGGATCTGTACCAGAGGGAGGGCTCAATCTCTCCAACCCACTACTTGTAAGAGAGACTGAGGCAAACAGGGGAACACTGTCACTGAATAGTTTGGACAATACAGAGTCAGAAACTGGAGATCCATGTGTAACACTTACAAGAGACTGTAGTCATGAGAAGGTTACAAAAAAGCGTGGGAACAGCCTACGCAGGAGGATCCGCAGGCAGATGCCGGTTCCCAGAAAGGTTCTATCTCTACAAAGCTTCTTAGCAAGTACTATCACCTATAGTGGGGAAACTCCCTCACCCACAGCTGTATCTGTTGCCTGATACGTTGACTGTTGGTGCTACACCAACTCCATAGCCTTTTAGACGCATGTACTGCGTGATGAGATTCTCTCTCTATTTGTGTGTGTGTGTGTGTGTGTGTGTGTGTGTGTGTGTGTGTGTGTGTGTGTGTGTGTTTGCATTTGCGTTTGTGTTTGCCTGCTCCATGTATGACACTTACCTTTTTGGTGAAAATAGTTTCTTTGTTTTGCTGTACGAGATTCGACAGGTACTGGAGACATTGAACAGTGATATGTTTTCATCCTTGAATAAATATTGTCTTATTGCCCATGCAATGTAGGGAGAGATGGTACACATTATTAACATGTGAGTATTCAAAGAAGATCTGATCTTTTGAGCCAATCAGAAGTTCTTAGATAGTAGAGTCTGATGGTACTTTCCTGTTACAAGATGCACAGTATGTTAGGTATGATAATTATGACTGTGAAGAAGCAGCACCACACACATCTAAGCTTTTAAAGTGGTTCTCTTTTTATAGCACCATGTAAGAACTGAAGTCTGGACTGTTTGATGACTGCAGTATTCCACATAGAAAACTGCAAAATTACCAACTGTAAGGAACTTTTATGGTGTAAGGCCATTGCATTTATTCTCATCTTAAAAAACTGATAAAACCTGTGCATCTCACTTCCACTTAAAGCATCTAGAAACATTATGATAACAAAATAAAAAGATTTAGAATTTATAATAACTGATGGAAACACCACTTACTGCTTCACCAATGTACAAACTACTTGTGAAGACTATGGTATTTTTCTAACTTTTAGGCTTCGTATTTTATGTATTAGGAAAAATACATAGTGTAGTAAAATAACATGAGATTATCATAAATGCAGCTTTTATATTTCAGATTTTTGAGCCTGAAAATTTACTTTTTTAAAAATTTGTTAGCTTCTGTAAGAAGAAGTGGTATAATAAATGGAACTAGGATGTTCTTATTTTAGAAATTTGTGTTATGTTATTACAAAATGTTTACAAATGTACAAAATTCTCTTATGGCACTCCTTCCCTCTAAGCAACATCTCACAGGCAACTGCAACTTCCAGGCTTAATCATGAGACTCGCCACATTCCCAAACATTTCTCCTATTGATAATGGTAGTTACAGAAGTAAACTGTATATTCAACAGATACCGACAGAGATCACATTCCATTATTTCATTTTTAGTACTGAAATCCACATTGCACATACGTTATTTTGTACACTAACAAAAACTTTTGTAATGGAAAATCATTTTATTCAGTCAGAGTCCATGATAATCTAGACATTGCTAATGATTAGAAAGTAAATGAACACCGTGAGCACAAAAGGACAAATGTATAAAACAGGTTTCGTCTTAGTAAAACCTGCAACCAAGAAACTAGCAATAAACAGAACATGAATTATCACAGGTAGAGAGCTCAATGGAAGTTAAAGAAAAAGAAGAAGAAGACATACCATATGAAACGGTGTGATGAAACAGAGCCCAATCACAGCTACAGTGCCCTCAACACTGACAGTAAGCATATAGATGGTGCTCTTAGCAAGTGGTGTTTGTTGCTTACATCAAGAAAATGAGCCATCTGCTTTATGAGATTGCATTGAGGCATGCAGTCGTGAAACCAGGTACATGCCGCTGAAGAGTTCACTGTTGAAAATCTAGAGTACGCAATGGAGCTGATATTTACAGCAGCTCTATTAAAGACAAAAATACTCTGTATACAGAATGAGATTTTCACTCTGCAGCGGAGTGTGCGCTGATATGAAACTTTCTGGCAGATTAAAACTGTGTGTCCGACCGAGACTCGAACTCAGGACCTTTGCCTTTCACGGGCAAGTGCTCTACCATCTGAGCTACCGAAGCACAACTCACACCCGGTACTCACAGCTTTACTTCTGCCAGTATCTCGTCTCCTACCTTCCAAACTTTACAGAAGCTCTCCTGCGAAACTTGCAGAACTAGCACTCCTGAAAGAAAGGATACTGTGGAGACATGTCTTAGCCACAGCCTGGGGGATGTTTCCAGAATGAGATTTTCACTCTGCAGCGGAGTGTGCGCTGATATGAAACTTCCTGGCAGATTGAAAATCTCATTCTGGAAACATTCATGAAGTGACTCATTCCACATCAACAATTACGGAATTGTTCAAATAATCTATGGAAAATGTAACTAAGTAACCAACCTAGTACAACAGTTCATGATAGGAAAGTCCCTCCATGGTAAACTTGTAAGGAGATGACTGCTGTACACTGTCCAGCCAGAACATTATGACCACCGATCTACAATCTACTATCAATATAAACTCGTCCAGGTGATAGCAGCATCACCTGGCGAGGAATGACTGCTAGTCAGACACATGCACTGTGCGTGTAGTTCACAAGCATGCTGTCCGTATGTTCAATGGGGAAAGGCGCGTGATCTATCTGAGTTTGACCAAGGCCAGATTGTGATGGCCTGGAGGTTCAGCATGAGCATTTCGGAAACTGCACAACTTTTTGGGTGCTCGAGGAGAGACATGATGAGTGTCTTCGACATGTAGTGAAATCACAGTGAAATCTCATCCATAAGTCGTGAGGTTGGGCATCCGTGCCCAGAAATGTATGACTTCATAGGCAGGGCAGACTGATAAAACAGGACAGCCGGAGAACTATGGCGGAAATAGCAGACTTTAACGTTGGGCAGAGTACTAGTGTCTCTGAACACACAGTGCACCAAACACTCCTAACAATGGGCCTCCGCTGCCAATGATCCGTGCATGTACCAATGTTAACACCACGACATTGTCAACTACTCCTGAAATAGCCACGTGACAATCAGCACTGGACATCCATGTAGTGGCAGAGCTTTGCAATGTCTGGTTAATCCCAATACCTTCTTCATCATGTTAATGAGGGTGTGAACTCATTATCTCCCAGGGGACCAGCTCCTTCATGCCTGTACTGTGAGACAGAGACAAGCTGGTGGCGGCTCCATTATGCTCTGGGGAACATTCACATGGGTATCTATGGGTGCAGTGGAGCTCCTGCAAGGCACCATGATGACCAAAGGATATCGTATACTGGTTGCAAACCACATACCCCCATTCATGACGATCTACATCCACATCTACATGTATAGTCTGCAAGTCACATTTAAGTGCCTGACAGAGGTTTCATCAAACCACCTTCACAATTCTCTATTATTCCAATCTCGTATAGCGTGCAGAAAGAATGAACACCTATATCTTTCTGCATGAGCTCTGATTTCCCTTATTTTATCATGATGATCATTCCGCCTCATGTAGGTCGGTGTCGACAACATATTTTCCCATTCGGAGGAGAAAGTTGGTGATTGGAATTTTGTGAGAAGATTCTGTCACAATGAAAAAAGCCTTTCTTTTAATGATTTCCAGCCCAAATCCTGTATCATCGTGTTTCCTGATGGCAGTGGCATTTTTTAACAAGATAATGTGCCATATCACAAGGCCACAAGTGTTATGGAGTGGTTCGAGGAATGCGGTGGCAAGTGCCAGTTGATGTGCTAAACCCCCAACTCGCCAAATCTGATCCCAATTGAACGCATCTGCGAGATGACTGAATGTGGCGTCAGATCTCATCACCCACTTTCTGGGATTTACGGGATTAGGTGACTTGTATGTGTACATGTGGTGCCAGCTCCCTTCTGTGACCTACCAAGGCCTCATTGTTGCCATGCCATGATGCGTTGTCTCTGTTATCCATGCCAAAGGTGGACATACTGGCTATAAGGTACTAGGTGCTCATGATGTTCTGGCTGATCACTGTAAGTGTAAACAAAAGCATAGGGCCATAGATAGAGAGATCACACATGAAACACATTTGGTTGTCAATAGGCTAATGCATAAAACCTTCAATGACAGCCTTAGTGGAATCTTACAGAAAGATTTCCCACAAAACCCTAAGAAATCCGGTCATATATAGAAATTGTCATTGGCACAGAAGTTAGTGTCCTGACGCTCGTGGAGAGAGAGGATTTCGAGGGTAGCTAAGCAAAAACAGAAATTCTGAATTCTATTTTCAGATGTAATTTTACTAAGGAAGATACAGACGTACTTCCCCAGTTGACATCTAGCACCACTGCGAAGGAGAGTGATATGTCAGTGGTATTGAGAAACAGCCAAAATTGCTAAATTAAACAGGGATACAAGGCCTGATGGACTCCCTGTCGAATTCTATACAGTATTTGCAGCTGAGTCAGCACCAGGTTTACTTATAATATTCGCTAGATCCCTTGAACAACAGACTCTGCCCAGTGATGGAAAAAAAGCAAAAGTCACACCCATCTCCAAGAAGGATAACAAGTTAAAAAAAAAAATTAAAAAGAAGCTCTGAGCACTATGGGACTTAACTTCTGAGGTCATCAGTCCCCTAGAACTTAGAACTACTTAAATCTAGATAATCTAAGGACATCACAAACATCCATGTCCAAGGCAGGATTTGAAGCTGCGACTGTAGCGGTCTCGCGGTGCCAGACTGTAGCACCTAGAACTGCTTGGCCACTCCAGCCGGCAGTGTTCCACAAAACTACCATCTTATCTCATTGATGTCCATCTGTTGTAGAACCCTAGAACATATTATGAGCTCAAACATAATGAGGTGTTCCAAACAGAATGATCTCCTCCATGCCAATTAGCATGGATTCTAAAAACATCGATCATGTGAAACCTAACGTATACTTTTCTCACATGTATGCAGTATTTCTTGACTTCTGGAAAAACTGAGTTGTTACTACACTAATGATAATCAACAAAGGTACACTTATATGGGATATAAAAACAAAATATGTGCCTGTATTGAGGATTTTTGATATGGAGGACACAATCTTTTCTGGCATAGAGATTTATTGACAGATGTAGAAGCAACTTAAGGCATGGTCAAGGGAAGTGCATTGGGACCTCTATTGTCCATATTGTATATTAATGACCTTGTAGACCATGCTAACAGTAACCTCAGACTTTACACAGATGATGCTGTTATCTATAATGAGTTAAAACCTGAAAGAAATATTCAAATATCCCATCACATCTTTATAAGGTTTCAAAGTGCTGTGAAGGAAATGGAAAACTGTGGTATCCTATGACTATAATATCAACAAATCATAATTGTAATTGGTCAGCTGATACCAATACCTGGGTGTAACACTCTGTAAGGATATGAACTGGAATGATCACGTGGTCTGAGTTGCAAGTAAAGCAGGTCGCAGACTGTGGTTCATTGATAGAATGCTAGGAAAATGCAGGCAATCTACAAAAGAGACTGAATGCTTACGTGACCTATTCCAGAAAATTGGTAAAGTGTTTGGGGCCCGTACCAGATAGGACTAGCAGGAGATATTGAATGTATACATGAATGTCACAAGTTAATTTCACCGGTCTGAAAGCACCATGGTCATGCTGAAGAAACTAAACTGGCAGACACTTGAAAATAGGCTCAAACTATCCCGTGAAAGCCTGCTTACCATGTTTCAAGAACCAGCTTTAACTGATGAATCTAGGAATATACTGCAGCCTTATATGTATGTATCCCTCCTATCTCCCATACTTCTACATCTACATACACAGTCCACAAGCCACCGTACGGTGTGGCAAAGGGTACTCTGTATTACTACTAGTCATTTCCTTTCCATTTGCAAATAAATTGAGGGAAAAACGACCAGGTATATACCTCCGTATGAGCCCTAATTTCTCGCACAGGGTGAGAGTTATTGAACTATATAAAAGAAAATCATCATAACTTCTAAACGCTTTGCATTAGGACTTTCAAAGTGAGTGGTTGGCCGCGGGGCATTACGGGAATTAGTATGGGCATGATAAGCTGAAAACAGGCAAGGAGGTCATCCACAGCATCAATGTTCTGACACTTCAGCAGTGAATTTCGCTATTCATCTGCGCAACGTCATCGCCAATGATGGCAGGCATATCGAACATGTATTAACCTGAATCCGAATATCAGTAATGATGTTTACATCTTGAATAAAGTGTGTGCACGCCATAGTTTGTAACTAATTAAAGATTCTTTTTTCATATAATTCAGTAACTGTCACACTGTATCTTATATTTGTTCGCCTTACACGAAATGTATGTTGGCGGCAGTAGAATCAATCTGCAGTCAGCTTCAAATGCCAGTTCTCTAAATTTTCTCAAAAGTGTTCCCCGAAAAGAATGTTGCTTTCCCCACCAACGATTCCCATTTGAATTCCCGAAGCATCTCCATAACACTTTTGTGTTGTTCGAACCTAACGGTACTAAATATAGCAGCCGCCCCTGAAGGGCTTCGTTGTCTTCATTTAATCCAACCTGGTACATATCCCAGACACTCGAGAAGTACAGAAGAATAGGCGGCAGCAGTGACCTGTCTCTTTTACAGATGAAGAACACTGTCCCAAAATTCTCCCAACAAACCAAAGATGTCTCACGTTTTTCCTACCACAGTCTTCACATGCTCGTTCTATTTCATATCACTTTGCAATGTTACACCCGTATATTTAAACAACGTGACTGAATACTACTAATTCTGTACATGAACATTTCGGGTTTGTTTTTCCTGCTCATCAGCATAAACTTACATTTTTCTACATTTACAGCTCACTGCTTTGTTAAATGCTTCCCATACCGCTTTCTCATGGCCCTGGAGAACTTGAAGAAAATTGTTATCTTTAAGAAGATGACGAATCTGCAAGTCAATGAAGATACATTCTTTAACTTTCGCATCACTGTTATGTGCAGCCATCTGCTGTGGCTGAGTGGTTCTAGGTGCTTCAGTTCTGAACCGCGCTGCTGCTACGGTCGCAGGTTCAAATCCTGCCTCGCGTATGGATGTGTGTGATGTCCTTAGGTTAGTTAGGTTTAAGTAGTTCTAAGTTCTAGGGGACTGATGATCTCAGATGTTAAGTCCCATAGTGCTTAGAGCTATTTGAACCATTTGTTCTGCGCAAATAGTCCCCACAGGTACTTAAAAGTTTCTCCACCCTGTTCCATCCCCTTTACAAAATTCTTCATTTGTGATCGTTTCTCATATTGCATAATGCATTTGAATATAAGAACAATTACAGTTATTAAATTACATTGTCGTAACTTCAGGGTAGATGAGGGTGGAAGCAATTTGAGAGAAAGAACAGTTGACATAAAGTATTCTGAATGATGCCGACCTGGTACATATCCCAGACACTCGAGAAGTACGGAAGAACAGGCGGCAGCAGTGACCTATCCGGTCTCCTTTACAAATGAACAACACTGTCTCAAAATTCTCCCAACAAACCGAAGCTGTCTTGGGTTGGTGACCAACTTATCGCACCCTCATTATAAAATGGTGAGCCAAAACATTACGACCACAGTCCACTGCGACGTTGGATGCCATCTAGTGGCATTGTGGAAACGCGATGCGGTAACAAAACTATGTAAGTGGTGCAGACACAGACAGGGGATCACCCTAGCAAAGATATGGGCAGCAAATGGGGAAATGCATTGAGATAAGCGACTTTGACAAAGTTGCTGATGATTATTATTATGCAGAATCTGTGAAAGAGTATATCAAAAATGGCAAAATGGTTGAATGTACATGTGCTACTACCGTGAGCATCTACAGAAAGAGGTAGGAGGACAGTGAAACTTTCCCTAGGCTCTAAATGGTTGGACATCCATGATTCTTCACAGAACGTGGGATTTGGAGGCTTGTCTGCTCTCTAAGCAGGATGGATAGTGATCTGTCGGATCTCTGCCAAAAGAGCACAATGCTGGTGCACGCAAAAGTGTTTCAGGGCATTCCATTCATAGTAAAGTTCTATGTACTGACTTGGCAGAAAATCCTAAGAAATTTTGGTCCTATGTCAAAGCGGTAGGTGGATCAAAACAAAATGTCCAGACACTCTGTGACCAAAATGGTACTGAAACAGAGGATGACAGACTAAAGGCCGAATTACTAAATGTCTTCTTCCAAAGCTGTTTCACAGAGGAAGACTGCACTGTGCTTCCTTCTCTGGATTGTTGCACAGTTGACAAAATGGTAGATATCGAAGTAGACGACAGAGGGATAGAGAAACAATTAAAATCGCTCAAAAGAGGAAAGGCCGCTGGTCCTGATGGAATACCAGTTCGATTTTACACAGAGTACTCGAAGGAACTTGCCCCCCTTCTTGCAGCGGTGTACTGTAGGTCTCTAGAAGAGCGAAGCGTTCCAAAGGATTGGAAAAGGGCACAGGTCATCCCCGTTTTCAAGAAGGGACGTCGAACAGATGTGCAGAACTATAGGTCTATATCTCTAACGTCGATCAGTTGTAGAATTTTGGAACACGTACACTCCTGGAAATTGAAATAAGAACACCGTGAATTCATTGTCCCAGGAAGGGACGCCCTAACCGCCGTCTGCTTCACGTCTGCTGTGCAGCGAGCTACCTTAATTTAAGTATTAACTGTGTTTTTCTTACTTGTCACTTCTTCTTCTGCGTGTTTTTGCTTTTAGGAAGCTTTAATAGTCGAGTGCTATTAAGTGTTCCATAGATCTCGTGTTTGTTTTGAATACAGTCAGAGAGTCCCTTTAGTCATCCATAGTGCTAGTAGTGCTAGTGTTTGTTTTGAATACAGTCCAGAGACAGGTAGTGCTATTTTCCTTGTTTTCTACAAGGAGTGGTTAGCAATCACACTTTAGTCAATAATCAACCGCCTTTAGTGAATTAGCAGTCTATTTAAAAGTTTATTAACACTCTATAGTAAATTGACTTCTTAGGATGGATAGGATGTGTGGCTGCTGTGTACGGACGCAGGAGGAGCTGGCCACTCTTCGCGAACAGCTGAGCGTGTTGATGGCCGCGGTCAGCCGTCTTCAGGCTGCTGCCTCGGAGTGTAGCGGCAGTGGGGAGTCTGGTGCGTCGCAAGGTATACCCCAGGTGTTACATGCTTCACCCACTGTCCCTGCTGTCGAGACATCTTCGCGGGTACCGGGCGCGGTTGGGCCACCCTCTCCCCAAGGGGAGTGGCGGGTTCAGCGGCGTTCGCGGCGCACGAGGCGGAGGGTCAATGTGGAGGCTGGCCGTGTGGCATCGCCCGCTCTGCCTGTGAGTGGACATGTGGCTGCTCCTTCAGCAAGGTCCGAGCAGGCACTTGGGGGGAGGGGTTTATTAGTTATTGGGAGCTCCAACGTTAGGCGGGTGATGGAGCCCCTTAGGGAAATAGCGGAAAGGTCGGGGAAGAAGGCCAGTGTTCACTCTGTCTGCTTGCCGGGGGGTCTCATCCGAGATGTGGAGGAGGCCCTACCGGCGGCGATAGAGAGCACTGGGTGCACCCGACTGCAAATTGTTGCTCATGTCGGCACCAATGACTCCTGCCGTCTGGGTTCAGAGGTCATCCTCAGTTCGTACAGGCGGCTGGCGGAGTTGGTGAAGGCGGAAAGCCTCGCTCGCGGGGTGGAATCAGAGCTAACTATTTGTAGTATCGTTCCCAGAACCGATCGTGGTCCTCTGGTTTGGAGCCGAGTGGAAGGCTTAAACCAGAGGCTCAGACGATTCTGCGGAGAGCTGGGGTGCAAATTTCTCGACCTCCGCTATCGGGTGGAGAAATGTAGGGTCTCCCTGAATAGGTCAGGCGTGCACTACACGCCGGAAGTGGCTACGAGGGTAGCGGAGTACGTGTGGAGTGCACATGGGGTTTTTTTAGGTTAGAGAATTCCCTCCCTAGGCCCGACAAGACGCCTCCTGAGACGCGGCAAAGCAGTAGGCAAAATGCAACAAGGAATAACAATATTAATGTGCTTATAGTAAACTGCAGGAGCGTCTATAGAAAGGTCCCAGAACTGCTCTCATTAATAAACGGTCACAACGCCCATATAGTACTAGGAACAGAAAGTTGGCTGAAACCAGACGTAAACAGTAATGAAATGCTAACCTCGGATTGGAATGTATACCGCAGAGATAGGCTGGACAGTGAAGGGGGAGGCGTGTTTATAGCGATAAGAAGTGCAATAGTATCGAAGGAAATTGATGGAGATTCGAATTGTGAAATGATTTGGGTGAAGGTCACGGTTAAAGCAGGCTCAGACATGGTAATTGGATGTCTCTATAGGCCCCCGGGCTCAGCAGCTGTTGTGGCTCAGCATCTGAAGAATAATTTGGAAAATATTTCGAGTAGATTTCCCCACCATGTTATAGTTCTGGGTGGAGATTTTAATTTGCCGGATATAGACTGGGAGACTCAGACGTTCATAACGGGTGGCAGGGACAAAGAATCTAGTGAAATATTTTTAAGTGCTTTATCTGAAAACTACCTTGAGCAGTTAAACAGAAAACCGACTCGTGGCGATAACATATTAGACCTTCTGGTGACAAACAGACCCGAACTATTTGAATCAGTTAATGCAGAACAGGGCATCAGCGATCATAAAGCGGTTACTGCATCGATGATTTCAGCCGTAAATAGAAATATTAAAAAAGGTTGGAAGATTTTTCTGTTTAGCAAAAGTGACAAAAAGCAGATTTCAGAGTACTTGGTGGCTCAACACAAAAGTTTTGTCTCAAGTACAGACAGTGTTGAGGATCAGTGGACAAAGTTCAAAACCATGGTACAATATGCGTTAGATGAGTATGTGCCAAGCAGGATCGTAAGAGATGGGAAAGAGCCACCGTGGTACAACAACCGAGTTAGAAAACTGCTGCGGAAGCAAAGGGAACTTCACAGCAAACATAAACATAGCCAAAGCCTTGCAGACAAACAAAAATTACGCGAATCGAAATGCAGTGTGAGGAGGGCTATGCGAGAGGCTTTCAATGAATTCGAAAGTAAAGTTCTATGTACTGACTTGGCAGAAAATCCTAAGAAATTTTGGTCCTATGTCAAAGCGGTAGGTGGATCAAAACAAAATGTCCAGACACTCTGTGACCAAAATGGTACTGAAACAGAGGATGACAGACTAAAGGTCGAATTACTAAATGTCTTCTTCCAAAGCTGTTTCACAGAGGAAGACTGCACTGTAGTTCCTTCTCTAGATTGTCGCACAGTTGACAAAATGGTAGATATCGAAGTAGACGACAGAGGGATAGAGAAACAATTAAAATCGCTCAAAAGGGGAAAGGCCGCTGGTCCTGATGGAATACCAGTTCGATTTTACACAGAGTACGCGAAGGAACTTGCCCCCCTTCTTGCAGCGGTGTACCGTTGGTCTCTAGAAGAGCGAAGCGTTCCAAAGGATTGGAAAAGGGCACAGGTCATCCCCGTTTTCAAGAAGGGACGTCAAACAGATGTGCAGAACTATAGACCTATATCTCTAACGTCGATCAGTTGTAGAATTTTGGAACACGTATTATGTTCGAGTATAATGTCTTTTCTGGAGACTAGAAATCTACTCTGTAGGAATCAGCATGGGTTTCGAAAAAGACGGTCGTGTGAAACCCAGCTCTCGCTATTCGTCCACGAGACTCAGAGGGCCTTAGACACGGGTTCACATGTAGATGCCGTGTTTCTTGACTTCCGCAAGGCGTTTGACACAGTTCCCCACAGTCGTTTAATGAACAAAGTAAGAGCATATGGACTATCAGATCAATTGTGTGATTGGATTGAGGAGTTCCTAGATAACAGAACGCAGCATGTCATTCTCAATGGAGAGAAGTCTTCCGAAGTAAGAGTGATTTCAGGTGTGCCGCAGGGGAGTGTCATAGGACCGTTGCTATTCACAATATACATAAATGACCTGGTGGATGACATCGGAAGTTCACTGAGGCTTTTTGCAGATGATGCTGCAGTGTATCGAGAGGTTGCAACAATGGAAAATTGTACTGAAATGCAGGAGGATCTGCAGCGAATTGACACATGGTGCACGGAATGGCAATTGAATCTCAATGTAGACAAGTGTAATGTGATGCGAATACATAGAAAGATAGGTCCCTTATCATTTAGCTACAAAATAGCAGGTCAGCAACTGGAAGTAGTTAATTCCATAAATTATCTGGGAGTACTCATTAGGAGTGATTTAAAATGGAATGATCATATAAAGTTGATCGTCGGTAAAGCAGATGCCAGACTGAGATTCACTGGAAGAATCTTAAGGAAATGCAATCCGACAACAAAGGAAGTAGGTTACAGTACGCTTGTTTGCCCAATGCTTGAATACTGCTCAGCAGTGTGGGATCCGCACCAGGTAGGGTTGATAGAAGAGATAGAGAAGATCCAACGGAGAGCAGCGCGCTTCGTTACAGGATCATTTAGTAATTGCGAAAGCGTTACGGAGATGATAGATAAACTCCAGTGGAAGACTCTGCAGGAGAGACGCTCAGTAGCTCGGTACGGGCTTTTGTTAAAGTTTCGAGAACATACCTTCACCGAAGAGTCAAGCAGTATATTGCTCCCTCCTACGTATATCTCGCGAAGAGACCATGAGGATAAAATCAGAGAGATTAGAGCCCACACAGAAGCATACCGACAATCCTTCTTTCCACGTACAATACGAGACTGGAATAGAAGGGAGAACCGATAGAGGTACTCAGGGTACCCTCCGCCACACACCGTCAGGTGGCTTGCGGAGTATGGATGTAGATGTAGATGTAGAAGGGGAAACTTTATTGACACATTCCTGGGGTCAGATACATCACATGATCACACTGACAGAACCACAGGCACATAGACACAGGCAACAGAGCATGCACAATGTCGGCACTAGTACAGTGTATATCCACCTTTCGCAGCAATGCAGGCTGCTATTCTCCTATGGAGACGATCGTAGAGGTGCTGGATGTAGTCCTGTGGAAAGGCTTGCCATGCCATTTCCACCTGGCGCCTCAGTTGGACCAGCGTTCGTGCTGGACGTGCAGACCGCGTGAGACGACGCTTCATCCAGTCCCAAACATGCTCAATGGGGGACAGATCCGGAGATCTTGCTGGCCAGGGTAGTTGACTTACACCTTCTACAGCACGTTGGGTGGCACGGGACACATGCGGACGTGCATTGTCCTGTTGGAACAGCAAGTTCCCTTGCCGGTCTAGGAATGGTAGAACGATGGGTTCGATGACGGTTTGGATGTACCGTGCACTATTCAGTGTCGCCTCGACGATCACCAGAGGTGTACGGCCAGTGTAGGAGATCGCTCCCCACAACATGATGCCGGGTGTTGGCCCTGTGTGCCTCGGTCGTATGCAGTCCTGATTGTGGCGCTCACCTGCACGGCGCCAAACACGCATACGACCATCATTGGCACCAAGGCAGAAGCGACTCTCATCGCTGAAGACGACACGTCTCCATTCGTCCCTCCATTCACGCCTGTCGCGACACCACTGGAGGCGGGCTGCACGAGGTTGGGGCGTGAGCGGAAGACGGCCTAACGGTGTGCGGGACCGTAGCCCAGCTTCATGGAGACGGTTGAGAATGGGCCTCGCCGATACCCCAGGAGCAACAGTGTCCCTAATTTGCTGGGAAGTGGCGGTGCGGTCCCCTACGGCACTGCGTAGGATCCTACAGTCTTGGCGTGCATCCGTGCGTCGCTGCGGTCCGGTCCCAGGTCGACGGGCACGTGCACCTTCCGCCGACCACTGGCGACAACATCGATGTACTGTGGAGACCTCACGCCCCACGTGTTGAGCAATTCGGCGGTACGTCCACCCGGCCTCCCGCATGCCCACTATACGACCTCGCTCAAAGTCCGTCAACTGCACATACGGTTCACGTCCACGCTGTCGCGGCATGCTACCAGTGTTAAAGACTGCGATGGAGCTCCGTATGCCACGGCAAACTGGCTGACACTGACGGCGGCGGTGCACAAATGCTGCGCAGCTAGCGCCATTCGACGGCCAACCCGCGGTTCCTGGTGTGTCCGCTGTGCCGTGCGTGTGATCATTGCTTGTACAGCCCTCTCGCAGTGTCCGGAGCAAGTATGGTGGGTCTGACACACCGATGTCAATGTGTTCTTTTTTCCATTTCCAGGAGTGTATTATGTTCGAATATAATGTCTTTTCTGGAGACTAGAAATCTACTCTGTAGGAATCATCATGGGTTTCGAAAAAGACGGTCGTGTGAAACCCAGCTCGCGCTATTCATCCACGAGACTCAGAGGGCCTTAGACACGGGTTCACAGGTAGATGCCGTGTTTCTTGACTTCCGCAAGGCGTTTGACACAGTTCCCCACAGTCGTTTAATGAACAAAGTAAGAGCATACGGACTATCAGATCAATTGTGTGATTGGCTTGAGGAGTTCCTAGATAATAGAACGCAGCATGTCATTCTCAATGGAGAGAAGTCTTCCGAAGTAAGAGTGATTTCAGGTGTGCCGCAGGGGAGTGTCATAGTACCGTTGCTATTCACAATATACATAAATGACCTGGTGGATGACATCGGGAGTTCACTGAGGCTTTTTGCAGATGATGCTGGGGTGTATCGAGAGGTTGCAACAATGGAAAATTGTACTGAAATGCAGGAGGATCTGCAGCGAATTGACGCATGGTGCACGGAATGGCAATTGAATCTCAATGTAGACAAGTGTAATGTGATGCGAATACATAGAAAGATAGGTCCCTTATCATTTAGCTACAAAATAGCAGGTCAGCAACTGGAAGAAGTTAATTCCATAAATTATCTGGGAGTACTCATTAAGAGTGATTTAAAATGGAATGATCATATAAAGTTGATCGTCGGTAAAGCAGATGCCAGACTGAGATTCATTGGAAGAATCCTAAGGAAATGCAATCCGACAACAAAGGAAGTAGGTTACAGTACGCTTGTTCGCCCAATGCTTGAATACTGCTCAGCGGTGTGGGATCCGCACCAGGTAGGGTTGATAGAAGAGATAGAGAAGATCCAACGGAGAGCAGCGCGCTTCGTTACAGGATCATTTAGTAATCGCGAAAGCGTTACGGAGATGATAGATAAACTCCAGTGAAAGACTCTGCAGGAGAGACGCTCAGTAGCTCAGTACGGGCTTTTGTTAAGGTTTCGAGAACATACCTTCACCGAAGAGTCAAGCAGTATATTGCTCTCTCCTACGTATATCTCGCGAAGAGACCATGAGGATAAAATCAGAGAGATTAGAGCCCACACAGAAGCATACCGACAATCCTTCTTTCCACGTACAATACGAGACTGGAATAGAAGGGAGAACCGATAGAGGTACTCAGGGTACCCTCCGCCACACACCGTCAGGTGGCTTGCGGAGTATGGATGTAGATGTAGATGTACACTGTTAAACATGGAGCTCTGCAGCAGATACCCCTACACGTCCACATGTTGCCTCGACGACACTGTCAGTTACGATTGCAGTGGGCAAGCGACCATTGGGATCTGATTGTCGATCAATGAAAACGTGTCGGCTCTTTGAGTAACATACATTATTGCTACAATAGGTCGATGGTCGTCTTCATAAACACAGTCATAGTAGGTGAACGGCAGGTCAAAACATGCAGGGCGCCTAGGATGCAGTCTGGTGGGAGCAGTATTATGTTACAGGAGACGTTCTCCTCCGCTTGAAAGGGACCTGTATGGTAGTAATCAAAGACACGCTGACAGCTGTGACCCACCTGCATCCTTTCAGGCTTCATGTTTTTGACGGTGATGTCATCTTTCAGCAGGATAACTACCTGTGTCTCGGAGCCAGAACTGTGCTACAATGGTTTGAGGAAGATTATAGTGAACTCACATTGATGTTTCGGCAACCAAGTTCACCTGATGTAAATTGTATGGAACCCATCTGGGTTGCTATTGGGAGTCATTGCAGCGTACATAAATTGGCTGCCTGAGTAATGCGGCCTGTGCGTAGGCCTCCACAAATCTCCCGACAAACGGTCAGATTCCTGACAGAGAATCAGTTATGTATTTCGTTTCAAAGATGGACAAACAAGCTATTGAGCAGGTGGTTGTAATGTTTTAGATCATCAGTGTAGCTGGTGTATTGCAGACTCCTAACACAATGTCAGTATTGTCTGTTGAGAAAAAAAGTTTGACGACCACTGACCGAGCCGAAGTGTCCTACTGACACATGAAACAGCAATACTTTGTGTATCCCAATGGCATGCCCAACAACATTGCAATGACCTTCAGGTCTCCACAGATCTGCCACTGATGGTCGGTGTACTTGACTGCTGTCAGAATTGATTTCTTTTTCTTCATGGGCTTCTTTCGCATGGACAGCATGACCTGTAGGAACTGAAGGGAGAGAATTATTGTTGTGTAAAAGCACAGCTTTTAACTTTAGCTTTGAAGAGGCTTCGGTCATTTGGATTGTACACCAAATATAAGGCTGTCATCAAACAACTCACACTACAAAAGACAACAAGAGTATTTTCCTTTCCACAGTACTGACTCAAGTCTTTTTCCAAGTGTACACGGACACTTTGACATTAGATTGTAGAAGATTAAGTTCTTGAACCCTTGATACCAGAAGCTGTGCCTTGTCTTTTGAATGCTCCCAGTCTCTCATTAAATCACTTATTTTGGTTTAACTAAACCTTTGTGGTTCACTGGTTAATTCATTTTCAGGCACACCTTCAGTATCCTTTGAATACGAAGAATGAAGTGACTTCTCCCTTCCACAGTCTTCATCTGTTTCTGACTGATGAGTGTGCTCTTACAGAGTTAGTGGTACAGGCAGGTTGTCTCCATGTGGCACTTATTAAATGGCTGATAGGACAGTGGGGTAGCCCTACTCTAAGTCCACTTCTTTTTTCTGGACAGCCCATGCTGAGGGAGGGTATCATGCAGAAACATCAGCTGTTTATGTGATTTGAAGGCTCTCTCCACAGCATTGAGACAACAAGCAGCATTAACAAAACTTATTCATTTAACCATCCACATAGGCTCACAGTTCATGTATTGAAGATTGTATGCGGTGCTCAGGACTTTCCCAGATCTAATCGCATCCCAAAATAGTGATGATATGCTGTCTTTATCACTGGAACAATTCAATGTTTCTGGCGAGAAAATGTCACCTGACCATTCACGACAACGTCGTCAGCAGAGCTTTGACAATTACGTGGCACCTTGGATTGCACATAACATGAAATGAAAAGAGCAACTCAATATAATTCAAACCCAGAAACAGGTATGCACCACAAATGTCACAAGACTTTTGCAAGAATGATAAATTTCACATAACATTAGCAATCTTTGGGAGAGACAAATCAGTAAGTGGCTATATTTTGCATATTTTCATGCAATAAAGTCATATGGAATAATGTACTGAGGTAACCGCTCTTCGAGAGAGAGAGAGAGAGAGAGAGAGAGAGAGAGAGAGAGAGGGAGAGAGAGGAAAAAAAAAGAAAGAAGGAGAAAGAAAAGCCACACGTGCTGTGAGAATACGTGGTGCTTGCCCACGATAATCTTGAATACATCTGTTTAACGAGTTGGGCATTCTGACCACTGCTTCACAGTATAGTCATTCCCTCGTGAAGTTTGTTGTAAATAATCCACTGCAGTTCAGGAGGAAGAATGAGGTACATGATTACAATACCAGAAGGAATAATGACATTCATTACTCCACATTAAGACTGTCTTTAGCACAAAAAGGAGTGCGCAATGCTGCAACAAAAATTTTTGATCACTTACCCAGTGATATAAAATGTCTGACAGGCAGCAAACTAAAATTTGATAGCAAAGTGAGAAAGTTTTTCCTAGACACCGCCATCTATTCTGTAGAAGAATTTCTATTATTGTAATGTGTAAAAACGTGTGGGTAGGGATACTAAATCACACCTGTATATTTTTTTTTCTTTTTGTAAAAAAAATGGAAATGTTCAGAATGTAACCATATGTAGAAATTAATTTGCGATGTGAATGTATAATGACTCATTCCACATCATTACAATCTATCATGCAAAATGATCGATGGAACACGTTACGAACTAACAGACTAATAAACATGACTTATGATTCTTGCATTCAACTGAACTAAAATTATCTCTAGGTTTCAAATTTCCTAACTAGTTATGAAAATTACACATAACCCCTCACTGCTGTGCTCAGATGAGCCAACACAATCTCCAGATGGAAAATTTCGTATGATAAAATGAATCACAATTACTTCTCTTCACGTCAGAAAGATTTTTACTCTTGACCAGTGTAATGAAGCAGCTTGACACCTATGTTTGGTGACATGTTACAGTCATAACAAAGGAAGACAGATGATTATGATTTAAGGCTCGACAGATGACAAGGTGATTTAAAGTCAGAGTGTAAGTCCTGCCAAACAAAGTTAAGGTAAGAAACAGCCGTGGTCTTTTCAAAGAAACTATTCTGGTATTTGTATTAAGCAAAAATCTAGATAACTGGGTGGGAATTTGCATCCCACTCTTGTGGAATATGAATCCAATGGATTATACACTGTGGTATCTACAAGTGTAGCTATATTCGAAGCTTTGGTCAACAAAGTTAGTTATGTGGCAGGTATAAAGAAGGGAAAAGGCATTTTGTAAATAATGGATTTAATATGAACCAATGTCCAGAAACGTACTGTTGACATACAACAGTAACTGACATGTGTATAGGGTGATCGAACAATCACAATATACTGTGAGTCTGGAAAGTATCATAACTGTAGCTATCTAAATAATGAGATAAGGTTTCTATTTCTAAGCACTGTGATAGTACAGAGGAGGAATGTGGAGCACCAACAGAAAGGACACATCATGTGAGCAATGCCAAAGTCAGTTACATTCATTGTGTAAAGTGCAACAGTTCAAGTCTCTCAACTATGTGGAAGATTCTCCATAGCTTGGGTGTCGAAAAGGCAAAAATCAAAAACTATTTTTCAGGTTTCGGTTGTTGCACCAAACGAAATTTTTCCCGCATCAGTCAGCACCCATACAGCAAAGAACTATTGTCCACAAGAACCTTCAAACTCAGACTCTATCACACTAAAAATGTTGCAATAAAGACAACAAAGGTAATCAGTAATAAGAATCTCTTGTGAAGTAATATGTTAAGTCCCATAGTGCTCAGAGCCATTTGAACCATTTGTGAAGTAACACGCAGTGAGGTGTATTTGCATTACATGATACCAGGTGTTTACCTATGCAGCAGTGCCCCAGGTGAACATGTTTGGAACCGCAGACTTTGGTGAACTCTTCTCGGGTTATAAAGACAGTGTGATACAATAATGTTCACAATAAGACAATACAGGTATATTCGCATTACACGATACCAGGTGTTTACCTATGCAGCAGTGCTCCTGGTGTACATGTTTGGAACTGCAGACTTTGATTAATTCTTCTCGGGTTATAACCCGAGCAGAATTCATCAGTGGAATATGCCGAGTAAGACTTTAATCGCATTTACTGCAGACTTTGTAATGTCACCCAATTACACGATGCTTGCGGGGTAGTCCTGGCACTAATCCACGCATGCTCACGAGAAGGCAATACCACACGAATCTCAAAATGGACTGTCTGATTTCTTGTAACACTGGCCGCTCAAATCAAAAATTTCTAGAAGCTCAAAATTCCTATTTTTTAACTAATTGCTTTTACTTTTTGTTAATATTCTTTATTACATAATTGTTGATCTCTTACTGTTATGAAGTACTGGTATCGGTATGGGCAAAAAATATGTTCATGGTAATTTATGTTTATACAGCATTTTGCACAATGAGTATGCAGTTGTTTTTGGAGCTATTGCCCTGGCAGCATCTATAAAACTTAGGATTAGGGCAGGATAACGACGACAAAAAACCAACATTATTGGGTCCAATCCAGGCACGAAACAAGGGGTGAAAGTAGTTGCGTGTACTCCCTATTAATAAGGAACTGAAGCAATATGCAGGAATTACTGAACTTCGTAAGAATGGAGGATGGTAATTTCGACAAGCTGCTGTCGATCATACAGGAAAAAATTAACTCGACTGACACAGTAATGTTTTAGGCAGTTTGTTCAGGTTGGAAATAAGAATTAAACCACTTTTTATTCATTGTGTGACTGGACTCTCTCCCCGACTATAGTCTGTTTCATATTCTTGGCTTGCTGAAATAATAATAATAATAGTAATAATAATAATAATAATAATAATTAAAAAAAGTGCAATCAAATCAAACCTTTCGCCTATCACAGCACTACATATACAAATTCAAAATCACACAAATTAAGTTACATGCATATTTCTTCAGAAATAAACGATTGCCGACATACCTTACCGTATTACAGCTGGTCGTGATGACCATGCAGAAACCTTTCCTCACTAAATGTCTGGATTAGGACACTTGATGCTTCTTTGGTCCCTTCCATTTCTAGGATAAGACGCAATCAGCTCAAAGAATGATTTTCGCAAAGAGCTTGTATGAAAAAGAAGTTTGCTGGCAAAAAATATTGCTTTTGTTTAATTACTGCATTTATGAAAATTTAATAACTGCAAAATGCAAAAAATCTCCAATAAGAAAATCTGGCATTAGCTGCTGGACACAGATGTAAACAAAAACCACAAAAAAACAGAAAACATAGTGCATTGAGTACCCTCTTCTGCACAAGAGTGAGTTATCACCATCTAGTGTGCATGTGCTGATTCACAGGAGTTTAGAGCTGCTTTCTACAGTAAGTGACAAAAAGTCATGGGAAACCTTCTAATATTGTGTCAGACCTCCTTTTACCCAGAGCAGTTCTGCAACTCGAAGTGGCAAGCACAAGCGTATCATAGGAAGTCCCCTGCGGAAATACTGAGCCATGTTGCCTCTACAGCTGTCCATAATAGCGAAAGTGTTGTTGGTGCTGGATTTTGTGTACGAACTCACCTCTCATTTATGGCCCATAAATATTCGATGGGATTCATGTCGGGTGACTAAAGTCCACCATGAATGGATGCAAATGGTCTCCAAGTAGCCAGCACAATCATATCCAGTCAATTATCGATTCGTTTGGACCAGATGACTCACTCCATTCCACGCAAATGCAGCCCACACCATTATGAAACTACCACCAACTTGCATAGTGCCTTATTGGCCACTTGGATCCGTGGTTTCATGGAGGTCTGCACCACACACTAACCCTACCATCAGCTCTTACCAACTGAAATCGGGACTCATCTGAACAGGCCATGGTTTTCCAGTCAAGTAGGAATCAATCAATATGGCCACGAGCCCACGAGAGGCACTGCAGGTGATGTGCTGTTAGCAAAGGCACTCACGTCGGTTGTCTGCTGCCATAGCTCATAAACGCCAAATGTCCCAGCACTTCTTAACAGGTATGTTTTTCATACATCCTACATTCATTTCTGCAGTTATTTCACGCAGTGTTGCTTGTCTGTTAGCACTGACAACTCTAACAAAGGCCACTACTCTTGGGCATTAAGTGAAGGCCGTTGGCCACTGCATTGCCCATAGATAACATAATGCCTGACATTTTGTATTCTTGGCACACTCTTGACACTGTGGACCTCGAGATATTAAATTCTTTAGCAGATGCACTATGTGCGTGCATTAACAGACACCAGTTCGTAACTCCTTCACAACAATAGCGGGAACATGTGCAGGAGGGGGCAGTCATTTTATGTTTTGTGCTTGTTAGTGTACAATTTGCTGTTACAGCTGGCATCTGTGTCCAGAAGCTAACTTCAGGTTTTCATATGGGAGATTTTTGCGTATCTTTCAATGAACAAATTTTCATAAATGCAGTAGCAATCTTTCTTTTATGTAAGCTGTTTGTGAGAAGTTTTCTTCATAATAACTGCTCCGTACTCTAGGGATGGAATGGACTGTACAAGCATTTAGCATCCTAATCCAGGCACACAGCAAGTAAAGGTGTCTGTGTGATCCTCATGACTCACTGTACCATAATAAGATCAAACAATTGAAAATCCAGGATGGAATGTAACAATATTATGAGAAGGGAAGTTGCTACTCACCATATAGCGGAGATGCTGTATCACAGGTAGGCTGAACAAAAAGACTTTCACACTTAAAACTAATGGCCAATGGCCTTTGTCAACAGTACACACACATACGCGCGCGCACACACACACACACTCACACAAATGCAACTCACACATACAACTGCAGTCTCAGGCAACTGAAACCACACTGCCGGTAATCACACACTGCCAGTGTGGTTTCAGTTGCCTGAGACTGTAGTAGTGTATATGTGCGCACGTCTGTTGTTGACAAAGGCCACTGGCCGAAAGCTTTAAGTTGGAAATTTTTGTTGTTGTGCCTATCTGCGACCCAGCATCTCCGCTATATGGTGAGTAGGAACTTTCCTTCTCATCATATTGTGCCATAATAAGGTATGTTAACAATCTTTTATTTTTGATTACACATACATATAACTTTACATGCACAATTTACGATTTGTATATGTAGCACCTTAATTGATTAACGTTCACGTTTCATTTCATCTCTTGCTTTATTTCACCATTCTAGGAGGGAGATATTCTGGCCTAAATTCCTTCATTAATAGAGAATGTATCCCGAGTCATCTTCCCTTTTTCTGGTCCAGGATTGAAGTCAATAACTTCTACCTTTTCGTGGCCATCTCCATGCGCTAATCATAAGGGCTAGACACTATCAGGCCAGTAGCTCTAAAAGCAACTGCGTCCACCATATGCAAAATGCAGTGTAAATGTAAATTTAGTTAAATATCTTTGGGGAAACATATGCCATAATACAAAACAAACATCTGAGCCTATAATTCAAAACAGTAATAACATTAATTCTGTCATAGCTAGATAAGACAACAATTATTTAATAAATAGGAACCTTGAGCTATCAGAAGTGTTTGGTTTCTTGAAAGACAATTATTCGAATTAAACACCCTGCTTCCAACTTTGTGCATAATTTCCATCTAGCATGCATGCACAGATTCACACTATAAATATACCACATGTATCATATAATCAGTCAACATGAACCAGTCTGCAGTTCCAAATGTACACTTGAGACGCTGCTAAAGTGGTCCAAACCTTAAGAGTGCCATGCAATTGGAACTTTGAAGCTGACTGTATCAAATGATTTGGCAGAATCCAAACTACAACTGAAAAATGTGTCAACTAAAACTTTCTAATAGTACACTAAAATGGTTTGTAAGCTACTTAAAAAAAACACTGTGTTGGTGGGAATGAGAAGTCATCTTGGAATCACAGCATCTCAGGGATGTCACAGGGTATACTATGTTGTTCTTGTATATTGAGGTGACAAAAGTCATGGGATATCTTCTAATGTCATGCTGGACCTCCTTTTGCTTGGCATAGTGCAGCAAGTCAATGTCGCATGCACTCAAGTCGCTGGGAATTCCCTGCAGAAATATTGACGCATGCTGCATCTACAGCCATCTATAATTACGGAAGTGTTGGTGGTGTAGGAATTTGTGTACCAACTGACCTCTCATTTATGTCCTGGAAATGTTCAACGGGTTTCATTTTGGGTGAGTCGGGTAACCAAATCATTCACTCAAACTGTCCATGTTCTTCAAACAAACCAATCGCAAACAACTGTGGCCTGGTGACATGGCACATTGTCATCTATAAAAATTACATCATTGTTTGGGAAGATGAAGTCTTTGAATGGCTGCAAATGGTCTCAGTTAGACCAGACAACCCAGTCCATTCCATGTAAACACAGCCCACACCACTGTCTCACATTGATTTCTGTGTTAATTTCACGCAGTGTGGTTTGTGAGCACAGACAACTCTAGGCAAATTTCGCTACTCAGTGAAAACCAATACATTGTCCGTGGTGAGGTAATGGTTGAAATTTGGTATTCCCAGTACTTTTGATACTGTGGATCAGAAAATATTGAATTCTTCCCCAATGATTTCCGAAATCAAATGTACCATGCACCTAGCTCCAGCTACCTATCCCCATTCAAAGTCTGTTAATTCCCATCAGAAACCTTTCCACAGGAATTGCCAGAGTACAAATGACAGCTCCACTAACGTGCTGCCCCTTTATATATTGTGTAAGCAATACTACCACCATATGTATATGTGCATGTCACTATCCCACGACTTTTGTCGTCTCAACTCAGTTTATGTCAACAACATTTTGTCAGTTCCATTCTGTAAATACCATTTCTTTGTTGATGATCTCCAATCTTAGTTAAGTATCAGAATTGAGATACCAATACCGCTGTCATCCAGATGAATGAGAATCTACCTTCAGTGATCAGGTGGTTGCAAAACCTTGGGCAAACTAAATGTGAAGAAGTCCCCAGTAATTTCAGTATCCCATCAGAAACTGGTTAAGTTATGAATTCTGCAAACAATTATCTCCTATTTTTTATGGTATTCCAATACTACATCAGAAAACAGTCAACTGGGCTGTAGCTTTAGATGAGCATCTCTTATGCAAAGAAAAATATCACCATGTGTGAGAAGACTTCTGCATGCCTTTATGCCCTTCAGAGGTTTCAGAACATATTTTACACAGAATGCGAAATGCAAACGTGAGCAATCACTAGTTTTATTTAATCTTCACTATTACAATCTAATTCAGCACTGCCTATGGTACACCTTGCTGTGTGTCTCGCATCTGCAACATTCGTCTATTTGGCCAAGTCTGTGTTTCATAGGCCTAGTTGGAATGGTTGCAGCCAGACACATTGCCCTACTATTGTATGCTATGACTACTTCATTGTTTCATCAGTGTGTGTTGTCTCCAATACCTCACATTAGAGATGATGTACCCATCATCTCACTGTAACAACAACACAATGTCCCACTTATCTGCAGTAGTAAACCAGTTGTGCTCATCCACAAAGCAAGAACATGAACATCTACATCTACATCTAGACTCCGCAAGACACCTGACGGTGTGTGGCGGAGGGTACCTTGAATACCTCTATCGGTGCACCCTTATATTCCAGTCTCGTATTGTTCGTGGAAAGAAAGATTGTTGGTATGCCTCTGTGTGGGCTCTAATCTCTCTGGTTTTATCCTCATGGTCTCTTCGCGAGATATACGTAGGAGGAAGCAATATACTGCTTGACTCCTCGGTGAAGGTATGTTCTCGAAACTTCAACAAATGCCCGTACCGAGCTACTGAGCGTCTCTCTTGCAGAGTCTTCCACTGTAGTTTATCTATCACCTCCATAACGCTTTCGCTATTATTAAATGATCCTATAACGAAGTGCGCTGCTCTCCGTTGGATCTTCTCTATGGCTTCTATCAACCCTATCTGGTACGGATCCCACACTGGTGAGCAGTATTCAAGCAGTGGGCGAACAAGTGTATTGTAACCTACTTCCTTTGTTTTCAGATTGCATTTCCTTAGAGTTCTTCCAATGAATCTCAGTCTGGCATCTGCTTTCCCGACGATCGACTTTATATGATCATTCCATTTTAAATCACTCCTAATGCCTACTCCCAGATAATTTATGGAATTAACTCTTCCAGTTGCTGACCTCCTATATTGTAGCTAAATGATTAGGGATCTTTCTTTCTATGTATTCGCAGCACATTACACTTGTCTACATCGAGATGCAACTGACATTTCCTGCACCATGTGTCAATTCGCTGCAGATCCTCTTGCATTTCAGTACAATTTTCCATTGTTACAACCTCTCGATATACCACAGCATCATCCGCAAAAAGCCTCAGTGAACTTGCGATGTCATCCACAAGGTAATTTATGTATATTGTTAATAGCAACAGTCCTACGACACTCCCATGCGGCACACCTGAAATCACTCTTACTTCGGAAGACTTCTCTCCATTGAGAATGACATGCTGTGTTCTGTTATCTAGGAACTCTTCAATCCAACCACACAATTGGTCTGATAGTCCATATGTTCTTACTTTGTTCATTAAACAACTGTGGGGAACTGTATCAAATGCCTTGCGGAAGTCAAGAAACATGGCATCTACTTGGGAACCCGTGTCTATGGCCCTCTGAGTCTCGTGGACGACTAGCGCGAGCTGGGTTTCACTCTATCGTTTTTTTCGAAACCCATGCTGATTCCTACATAGTAGATTTCTAGTCTCCAGAAAAGTCATTATACTCGAACATAAGACGTGTTCCAAAATTCTACAACTGATCGACATTAGAGATATAGGTCTATAGTTCTCCACATCTGTTCGGCGTCCCTTCTTGAAAACGGGGATGACCTGTGCCCTTTTCCAATCTTTTGGAACGCTACGCTCTTCTAGAGACCTACGGTACACGGCTGCAAGAAGGGGGGCATGTTCCTTCACGTACTCTATGTAAAATCGAACCGGTATCCCATCAGGTCCAGTGGCCTTTCCTCTTTTGAGCGTTTTTAATTGTTTCTCTATTCCTCTGTTGTCTATTTCGATATCTACCATTTTTTCATCTGTGCAACAATCTAGAGAAGGAACTACAGTGCAGTCTTCCTCTGTGAAACAGCTTTGGAAAAAGACATTTAGTATTTCGGCCTTTAGTCTGTCATCCTCTGTTTCAGTACCATTTTGGTCACAGTGTGTCTGGACATTTTGTTTTGATCCACCTACCACTTTGACATACGACCAAAATTTCTTATGATTTTCTGCCACGTCAGTACATAGAACTTTACTTTTGAATTCATTGAACACCTCTTGCATAGCCCTTCTCACACTACATTTCACTGTGTCATTTAATTTTATAAAAATCAATTTTTCTGATATACAAGGTCTGTGCAAAAAATTCTGGAACAATCATAATTTTGCACCAATGGTGTGTTGGAGTGAAATAAGATTGGTGTTTCTGCACACGTCTGTATTTAATGTGTAACCTCTGGAAGTTTCATGGTTATATGTCTGTTAGTTATTGTTCAGTGCTGTAATGAGTAGAACATTGTGTCGAACAGTTTGCAAATTTCAAGATGGCAGGGTTATAGGAGAAATGCGTCTGCATTTGTGTGAAACGCCAGAAAACCATTACAAACACACACCAAATGATACAGGAAGCCTAGGGTGATGAGCGCTAAGCCGCACTCTGTATTACGAATGGTTCACACAGTTTAAAAGTGGTCAGATGGAAGTTAATGATGAACCTCATTCTGGATGCCGTTGGACGTCTGTCGAAGGATTAGTTCGTCATGAATTCATGCCACAGGGACAAGTGTTAATTGATGGTACTATCAGGACATATTGTGATGTCTGTGACAAAATGTGAGAGGGACACAGCATGAAATGTGGTGAGATAATTCACGGGTTTCATATCACAATAACGCACTCGCACATTCATCCGTATTGGTGTGTGACTATTGCACAAAAAACAAAATCAATGTACCCCCATACAAAGAACAGTCATGGGCAATATAATAGAAAATTTGCAACCGGCATTTTGTGTGATCCAGCAACAGACATACCAAGACTGCCTCTGGAAGTGGAAACGGCACTGGGAATGGTGTATAAATTGTGGCAAAGAGTATTTTGAAGGAGACCATGCACAATACGTAAAAGGTAAGTGTAGGAAAGTTTTGAGGACAAAGTTCCAGAATTTTTTGAATAGACCTCATATATAGAGTTTTCTATTTAAACATATTACCGTTAATACATTAAGACTATGTACCATCACTGACAGAAGGTTTAAAATAACAAAAAGAGTGGTTAAAAACTAAACAATTAATGACAATTAGCATAGAAAGAAGGCATATAAACTTTTATTTGTACAATAGTGTACAATATGTTTATTGCAATACAGATAATGTCATGTCCAAAATATTGTTTAAATGCTTCAGTGCGCGCGCACGCACGCACGCACGCACACACACACACACACACACACACACACACACACACACACACACACACAAGTTCATTCAAAATAAGTTTCATTAGTTCCTGAAGATCTGGTCATTAACAATGACAGAATAATGTGACTAGACAGAATTAGCTTTGGTGTACAAATTGTACTAATGAGTTCAAGAACAGCAGCAAGAAGTTAGCAGATCTACAGGAACTCTCAATTAAGCATTAATAAACTAACATTTTCTCAATGTACAAACATGACAAAGGTTTTCTAAGCTAAAGCACAGTATTCCATTACTAAACGTAATATCACTTGTCTTACAGGCATATAAATGTGATATGTCATAGAAAATGGTTCCACACAATGGTCAATGCACATGCTGCAAGAAATTAAAAACAGCTTAAGTCCTAATTTGGTTGCACATGCTCAAAAAGTAAACGGCTATTATTACACAACAACAACTTAAAGAGAAAAAAAGAAGCCAGTAATTTCATTAGTTTGTTTCTGCACAATTATTTGTCAAGGCAATAATAAAATACTGTAACATACTTGTGTCATCTGTAAAGCTTTAAAAAACTGTCATGTAATAGGAAATACCATTGATTACAAATTTTTCTGTGTGTTCTAAGTATTCTATTTCCAACCAAAGCTGCATGATAGCCATAGAATTTACTTTTAGTAGTAAGCCAGGAGTACCATATACACATTTAGTTCGAACACAAATTCACAGTGGAATACCAACTTAAAGCTAATTAGTTACAATCATAATCAGTAAGGTTTATTTATAACCTAAATGTAACAAAAAATATGTTTTTATGTATATTTCAAATGATACTGGTCAGAATTTCAAATTAGTTGACAACTATGGGTAATTAAAATAGGGAAAATGTCATAATTAATTCACTCTATACAGTGCTACGTCTAGTTTTCCATAATGATATAATATTTACAAAATGGAAGGACGCAATTCTTTATAATCTTATGTGTACATGGGTAAGATGGGACTAAAAAATTCAGTCCTTCATATTGCAGCAGGTGCACATAGACATTAGAACCTACTTACATTCAACAGTAATACATTCATTAGTTAAGATTTAACAACAAGATTTTTATTAAGAGATTCATCATATAAAAGCACTAGAATGAGCCTAAAAGTATGCTTCAGACTGCAAAATTATAATGCAGCTAAGCTCATGGATTGTCTGAGGAACTTCAAATGCTGCATTACACACTGGAGGGAATATGATGAATTGCACTTCTTTTTAAACATAAAATTACATAAAGTATCATGCTCTACCTAATACACTTCACTCAATAGAATTTTAAGAGTAAGATAATGCCAGAAGTTGAGAAAATTAACATTCAGATCTCTATCTAACATTTACGACACTTGCAACATCTTAACTAAAATTTTTTCAAATAAAATGTACCAATAAGAGTTATGTTTGCCATTACAACAGACAAATTTTCCTCCTCACTCATCAATTTCTTCGTTGTAAATATCAAATCACTTTCTGGAAGACACCTGTTCTGATGTTATTTTTGCTGAAGAATGAAGTGCACATTAATACATAAAAACAGACCTGGACAGTTAGAAGCACAGAAATCTATAAATGTTTCTCAGACATAATGTACACCTTCAAGTTCTTGAAAATCACATCTCCTTTGCATCAAAGAACTTTGACAACTATGCCACATATTTGAGAACTGTAGTTGCTCATGTGTTATACACTTATAAGTGTACAAGTACAAAATCTCATGCATTAATTTCCTTACTATTGCAATTTGATTTCTGGTAGCCAAGGCAAAGTGCAGAGAAGCCCATATAAGTAAATTTAAGAGTACAAGTGTACTATGTTAACTTCACACTAGCACATTTAAATAAGCAATTCCTGTTCCTGCAAGTTGAAATGTTTTGTAATAAAGATCATTGCCATTATGATACCCCTTAATATAAAACTGCCAGTTTAAAACAATTCACTGGGATGTGAAATTGACAGACGGATTTCATTTCAACTCAATCAGCTAGCCGTTAGTAGATACTACATATACTGTGCGTATGCAACTCCTTACGAGTACATATCATGGCAAACATTAATCCAATTTTATCTACATAGCTTTAATTGTTAACCCTCCAACAGTCACATTTTGCACTTGGCAGAACAGGCACATGCTGACTATGCACCTGCACGAAGGGATGGGGAGGGACAGGCGGCAAGAGTATTGTTACAATGAATAGCGAATATCCCAAGTAGCTGGATGGAAAATATGGGCAGTTAAATACACAATACAATGACATGGCTGGTGGAGAGGGTTATTGCCTCCGCAGATATGTTTAACAATACATTTTCAAACTGGCAAAGTTATGTCTTGAAAGCAACCACTTCCCACACTAAACACCCCCCCCCCCCCCCCCCCCCCGTCTCTCTCATACACTCATACACACACACACACACACCTGTACCATGAGTGATAAATTATGGCAAGATTAATGAATATTGTAAAACCTGAGTTTTACATTTTCCTGAGAACAACATGGAAAGGAAAATTAGTACAGAAGATTCAATGAGTAAACTTCAACTGAAATTTCAAGAGTGAAAATATGAATAAAGTGCTCTTTAAACTGAAATTTTGTTCAAACTCACAGTTATAAATGATGGTTATTTTTTATGGGGCTGGGAATTTCCATGTAGGAGCATGTAGTGTGAATACTGACAAGGAAAACTGCAAAAGGAACTGTGCTTTGGTGAGATTTCTGTCAACCTTTTACATTTTATCCCACACAGTCTACCATGTGCATACACGTAAACAAGTAAAAGAAGAAATGAAATTATATATATATATATATATATATATATATATATATATATATATATATATATATAGAGGGAAACATTTCACGTGGGAAAAATATATCTAAAAACAAAGATGATATGACTTACCAAACAAAAGCACTGGCAGGTCGATAGACACACCAACAAACACAAACATACACACAAAATTCGAGCTTTCGCAACTGGCGGTTGCTTTGTCAGGAAAGAGGGAAGGGGAGGGAATGATGAAAGGATGCGTGTGCGCGCGCGAGTGTATACCTATCCCTTTTTCCCCCTAAGGTAAGTCTTTCCGCTCCAGGGATTGGAATGACTTCTTACCCTCTCCCTTAAAACCCACATCCTTTCATCTTTCCCTCTTTCCTGACGAAGCAACCGCTGGTTGCGAAAGCTCGAATTTTGTGTGTATGTTTGTGTTATATATGAGAGAGAGAGAAAGAGAGAGAGAGAGAGAGAGAGAGAGAGAGAGAGAGAGAGAGAGAGAGAGAGAGAGAGAGTGTGTGTGTGTGTGTGGGGGGGGGGGGGGGCATCGACATACTCTAGTTCAAAAATAGCCAACAACACTTCCACTATTCTGTGGGTTGTTACCGTCATTTCTAAATTATTTACATTCTTCCAGAAATTTCCATACCATATTTTTAAAAAAAATTACACTACATTATAAACAAAGCAGTAACAGAATGCATATAACTGAATGTAAGATGAAGGGATACAACATTTAAATTCTGCTTTATCTTCTCCAGTGTAGTTACAATAAGAATGACAATTAGTGACAAGATGGTTTCATAAAATAATGCATGAACAGGCAAAAAGATTGTCAAGATATGTTAAAAATCACGAGGTAGAGAAATAAAACAATTAGTTCACTGCAGATGTAATGCACAAATCAAGTTCCCACCACAATTTTAAGGCACATTTCAATAAACACAGTAATGAAAGGCATAATTTCTATACAACATAGTGCACTTTGTGAGATATATACATATCAGAGTGGATGACAAAGCCTCCATTGGAACTTTCATCTCAACACCTAAAAATTTGCAAGTGTGAAGCATTACCTGGAGATGGGGAAGCGGTGTGTGTGTGTGTGTGTGTGTGTGTGTGTGTGTGTGTGTGTGTGTGTGAGAGAGAGAGAGAGAGAGAGAGAGAGAGAGAGAGGGAGGGGGGAGATGACACACAGCTATATCATTCCAAAGAGGAAACTGAAATACCGTGTTCTCTCCTCAGCAATAAAATTATTTCAAACGCACATCACTGGCCACAGACTCATTTGGTATGTATAGTGCCTCACACTAAAGTAACCTTGGTAGGTAAAGGTTGTACAATAAAGACGGCAGAGCACAGACTGCATATGGAGCAGAGCTGGGGCAGAGGGAGAGAAACAGTATAAAAAGGTGAGGGGAAACAAGGCCTGGGAAGGGGTCTGGGGGACTTCAGTATTACCAACCATACCCAAATTCAGGTACATATGACAGAATCACAACAACTACACCCAGTAACCAAGTGAAGACATTTAGGTATGCAAATGTACCTGAACTCCACATTACTCACACTAACAAAATAAAATAAATTCATTACAATTATTTAATATACATTTACTAATTACTGCGCTACAACACAAAAGAATCCTTTATATAGCAGTTTATTTCATGGTTACACTGTGGGGAACCCATGGTTTCCGAGTTTCACGAACAGAGGGTCACAGACAAACAAAACCATAAAAACACAAATATACTTCAGCAAATGTATCCTTTAGGTTTTCTCAGTGATTGTGTACTAAGAAATTTTCAAGACAGACAATGAAAGGTATGACATAGGATAATCATACTGCACAATGCCATGAACTCAGTTTATGTTCACGAGTTTCGGAGACACAAAGACAGTAATAGAGAGTGTATTTAATGCACCACCTATGTTTGGATTAAATGTTCTTTCCACTCCTCATTTTAAAGCTGATTATTAAAGGATATTTTTAAAAAGTGATCTTAATCAAAACTATTACAAAAATGCATTAATTATGTCCACTTGAACCAGTATATTGTCAGGGAGTGAATATGACGAGGCAAAAGATTGTTTTTCAAGAACTTTCAGGCCAATTGCATATATGCTGAAGTACATGATTAATTCTTATATGTATGCAAAACAAAATGTAGGGAACAATTTTTCTTTTTTAAGAAATGACCTTCCTGAAGAAATAAGAACTTTTCAAGGGTAACAAATTTTATCACAATGAAATTTTCATTCTGCAGTGGAGTGTGCACTGTTATGAAACTTCCTGGCAGATTAAAACTGTGTGCAAGACCGAGACTCGAACTCGGGACCTTTGCCTTTTTTCAGGCAAGTGCTTTGGAAGGTAGGAGATGAGGTACTGGCAGAACCGAAGCTGTGAGGATGGGTCGTGAGATGTGCTTAGAGAGCTCAGTCGCTGGAGCACTTGTCCACAAAAGCCAAAGGTCCCACATTCAAGTCTCTGTCTAGTAGACAATTTTAATCTGGCAGGAATTTTCATAACAAATTTTATGTTTTATCATTTTTATATGAGTGTCACTGCATATATTTTCACATTTGAATTTTGCTGAAGAGGATATTAGAGTTATTAAATCATTATTTTCAATTATAACTTTCAAGATTTTGAACGTATACCAAAAATGAGGTAGCTGTGGTGGTCTAGAGAATAAGGCACTAGACTTCGGCCCTGGAGCTCCTGGGTTCAGTTTCAGGTAGAAGTCCCTCCAGGACAGCCTCGGATCCACCCAGCTTGCTATCAAATGAGTACAGGGGTTCTTTCCTGGGGTTAAAAGGCAGCTATGGTGATGGGCCTGCCACCCTGCACCTGCAGTCAGGCCAATAGCCCAGTCACAGGCTTGTGCCATAGACTTTATTTTTATTTATTTTAAGAAAAATGACACTCTTGTACCTGCATTTAAAGGCACGGCAACCTTAATTTGAAAGCTCATGGTTGGCGTCCACGAGAGGGACAGAGGATGGCACGGATACAATAGGGCAGGGGACACACGGCACTAGGACAGTGTGGGGAAGGAGGGACACATGGAGTGGGGGGGGGGGGGGGTGACAAGGAGTTTGGAAAAGAGGGAAAATGACTGGGAAATAGAGGAGACAGGAGGTGGTACAAGACAGAAAAAAGAGGAGGAAAGAACACAGACAGGTATGACGAAAGGTGTGGGAGAAGTGAGGAGAGAGGAGAGGAGTGGGGGGGCAGGGGGAAGGGGAAATCAGGTGGGGACAGCATGAGGAGACAGGAAAAAGAGGAAGCAAATGAATGGAAGAAGAGTTGCAGAGGAGGAGACAGGAGTGGAAGAGGAGTGGAGGAAGAGTTGAGGAGAGTGTGGGGTAGCAGAGAGAAGACAGTGGTAGAACAGATGGATGGAGGATGAAGTGATTAGAGGAAGCGAAGATGAAGAAACAGGTGCATTGTAAAAAATGAGTGGACAGAAGGCTGAAGATGGGCAGAGGAAGATGAAATGGGAAAGGAGTGGCAAAAAAAAAAAAAAAAAGGGAAGATCAAGGATGACAACTACAGCAGCCAATTACCCACACAGTCTTTATCTGACTCCTTTAGCCTGTGTGTGTTTGATTCTGGAGATGACAAAAAAGATGAAAGTACATGCTGCAGATTCAGATTTGCAGTTTTATAGAGGCATCACAGAAGAGGGAAGACAGGAAACAAGTACTTCGCAATCTCCATTGTTTTGGAGGGTCAACATCTCATAATTAAATAGTGCATGGTCAATATAATATGTACACAACAAAATGAAAAGAAATGAGAAAATGTATTTATCCCTCCACCACTATCGATTATTCATTTACATTTCTTTTACCTAAATTTCATTTATGAAAATTGTTTTTATAGCGTAAGGCTATTATAAAAGTTCCAAAAATGAACATTAAAATAATTTTTAGACAGACAGAAATTAAATAAATTAACTGAAAGTCAAAAATGGCTTCACACATAAAAACTGTACTTTAATTTCCTTTCACCTCAAACCCTAATTTCTGACATCATCTCTCCCTCTCATTTACTATATATGCTGTAGTGAATAAAAAGCTATTAGTTTTACTTATTTCTTCAGATTTCTTTTGCATAGCTGGGACAAACAGAATTAGGATAAACCACAGTCTTACCAATATGACATTATAAACAGATAGTATATTCTGACTGACTATACCCCGAAGATATGTGGTGTTAGATGACAATTCTGGACTTTTCTCTGCTATAGTTTAATGAAGACAGTTTCCTTTATGACAAAACTTTTCACATTTCATAATATGTAATTATAAAGCTAATAATAAACAATTTAATACTGTAATAAATGTTACGAAATCATAAAAAGTTGATATAACAAACCATGATTACAATTTCAAGATACATAAAAATGGATAGAAGACAGTACATGAATGAAAATTATAATTTTAATACTATTCATTACGCAAAAAAAACTATCACAGGTTTAATATTCGAAGAGATAAATACAAGTATAAATAGTAATAATAGTAATAATAATAATAATAATAATAATAATAATAAGGCAAAAGCTGAAATGGCAGTTTGGTTAACAGGAACGAAACACTGACTGGATATACAATCAGTGAAAAAGTGATAATAGCACTTTACTCAGTATGTTCAATGTTACATACATGTTAATCTCTAGCAACAGTTGGGCGAAGAATATGCTACACCATTTGAAATGTCAAAAGTATTTCTATGAGCTTCCTCAGTGAGTTCAGGTGCTTCGTCAAATAGCTCAGTACAAACATCACCAAAGCAAAAAGCTGCATAACCACCAGCCTTTGCCTGTAATAACAGCTTTCCTCTTTCACGCTCAATTTCTTACGTTCAACAGCTATTAACTACTACTCTTATTTTCTACCTTACACATCATAAATTAAATAAAGCACTATCGTAGCTGGCGCCAAGTTAACAATCAGTACAACACACAGTATTTCACACATCTCAATGAACACTCAATATACATTGTTCACACAGCCAATATTTAGTATTGCTCATATAATAATTAACTGTATAAAAATAATTAAATTCTACTGTCCATAATGAAATAAATTTCACCCAATTGTTTAAAATATACCTAAATGAAAATGTATTAAAATGTAAATGTGTCTGAGGTGTCAGCCACTTAAATGAATATAAATAAGAAGTGACAGCACACTTAAATTTCTGTATGTAAATGGCATTTTAAACATGCAACTTTTTATTATGCCTTAGTTCCACTTAACACTGAAGACATGTAACTTCACTGTTATACCAGTCTATTATTTAGGCTCCTTTTTAAAATATTTTATATAAAAAAGCAGAAGTCAAACTTACAAAATCACTGCTGCTTCCAATCACTTTAATATAACATCTACCATTTCACGGCCTTCTAAACATCAGTTTTTAACACGGAAGCTTCAGTCATATTAACTTCTCCATTATTAAAGTCTAATCAGTCTACTATAGACTGTGGCAATTACTTTTTATAATAAAAAGATTGTGACATTCTGCAGGCAGTGATGAATATCAATGTTTTTAGAATATAAAAACATCAAAACCAAAGGGAAGTGAACACCCATTCATTTAATCCAGCCACAGCACAACTTTTCAATCACTTTATGTAAAACTTACGACAACCACGTTCAGCACAGTGTCATATTTTTCACTGAGAAAGTTTAATATAATTGTACTACTACTTGTTCTACATCATAGTTGGACCTCACAATTACGATCCATGGAATCTGGAAATAATTAAAGTGTTACTACTGGAGTAATCAGTGGATCATTAAAATGTTACACATTACTTAAGCTTTAAGAAATAATCATAAATTTGTTACAACTATTTTAAAAAATGTTTACTAATTTTCCATATTTCTTTCTTTCACGTGTCATGTTCATGGAGAATGATGTCAAGATAGCTGATTTTTATTCACTTTTCTCTACACATGTTTGCCTGTATCTTATAATCCTGATCAGTCATCAGACTAAAGCTTCATCTTCCACCTCCTCAAATTTTTCATAATCAATATAATACCAGAAGACTGTTAATATCAAAATGATTGGAAGCACTGGAAGATTATTCTCCTTTCTTTCACTTTTATTATCTTCAATTACGAAGTACTGTCTTTTGATATCTTGTGTACAGCCGAATGTGACATGTATGTAAAACGTAACTGGTTTCCTTTAAGATGTATACGCAGTATGAAACTTTTTTCCTTGTGCTTTCAAACTCTGCTACCTGCAACAGAAGAAAAGCACATCATGCACAAGTGAGAGGATGGGAGGAAGGAAGGTCACACTAATTTTAGAAACTATTAATTCTGCACACAATTTGTGCCTGAAACAACAATGTTTGTAAAAAGAAAAACAACTACATTTTATGTTGACAGTAAGTATTAAGTCTACTGCTCAAAGAGCAAGTTTTGTTTGTTTGTAAGGAAGGAAGGAAGATTGGGTTTTAATATCTCATTGGCGACAATGTCATTAGAGACAGAGTGACTGTTTGGATTGGGGAAGGAAAGTGGCCACGTCCTTTCAAAGAAAATACCCCAGCATTCATTACCAGTGATTTATGGAAATACAGAAACCTAAATCTGAATGGCCAGACGTGGATCTGAATTGCTGTCCTCTCTAGTAGAGTACAGTGTCTGACCAGCACACAACTTCACTTAGTTCTTTGCTTGGATCCACTCCACAAATGCATAACAAAAATCTTATTGAAAATATTTCATGAAAACCCAAAGGGAAGGGCCATTATGAATACTGATGATCTCCATGCATGTGATGTTCACTAAATAGAAAATATGACATATGATCTATCATCATATACTTGTTGGTATGAATGAAATGCACTTTGTGGATGAAGAGTTTTCAAGCCTTATGTTTAACATTGCTGCAAAAACTACCCAAGTCGAGTACCCCGCCCAACACAAACTTCAATTCATATCTCCAGCTTATTTTCCCCCAACATTGTCACTATCATCAGGGCTCTTCAGCACTGGAACAGCACCCCAGCATTGGACATAATGGGGAAGTCCTGTACTACAGATGGTCTTATAGATCTTATAATTAAGTTTTCCCAGAGACATGTAAGTCTCTCACCTTTATCTACGATACTGACTGAAGCTGAAGAAATTAATTAAAATTTGTTTGCAGGATAGTCATGTATATGAGACAACCACAAATAAAGTTGTTATACAGTGACAAAGAAGTTTCTCACGATGACATTTTTGAAGAAAATATTTTCGGTTTTATAGCTGAGACAAATCTGGTCAGACTCAAGTTTTCGACACTCACAAGCATTGTTTTCATCAGCAGCAACTGACTGCAATGGCTGCTGCTGTGGTGTCTTTTAATAGCCCACAGAAAGCTTGTCATTGGTCAGTGTACTTCATTATTATGCCACACTGCCACAAATCATGTCTGAACTGGTGGCACCTCCACTCCCATATGAATGTAAACTATTTAGTGAATATTTCTGTATTTTCACAGTGCTGAGACCTTACTTCAATGCAACCACTAAGATTATATCCTCTGTCCCAGCTTAAAGTGTTCTCACACATTCTAATTTTTAGAGTCTCGTTAATAGCAGAATCACAGTCTTTAGAAACATGATACAATATTTTAGTTTCAGCAAACCATTGTTCTGTGCTTATACATGAGACTTTGGTCAGCTACTGCTGAATTCTAAAGTTCTCAATTTTTAATGTCACTGGTGTGTCTCACAGTCACTATTTTGTTCATCACTAAATATTTTCAGTTTAGCACTTTGCATTTCTCTGGCAAAATATTTCCTGAATTTACATTATTTTTACTGCTGTATCACCATAACATAATCACATCTTAAACTGTTTAGTCGAATAAGATCATAAGATGTCTCATATTATATAAATTTCAGGATATGAGAAACTCTGGTACAATAGAAAGTCGCAAATCCAATACCTTCGGGACCTCGACGTTGCCGGATTACTGAAGATGCCAGATTACTGACGGCCATCTAAAAAACGCAGTGTATGGAGGGTGAGACCCAAGGTAAACAATGGGTGACCAATCTTTGATTGTTTATAGCACAGAGTCTGCTTCCATCAAAGCCACAAAAAGTGTATAATTCTAGACAAAACAACATTTTAGAGAACAAATTAAAAACTTTATTGCATACATCCTGTAATGTAATTTTAAGGTTTTATGTTATGATCAGGACAGCATAGGTGAGCTGTGGTAAAAATTGCTGTTTTGAAGAGCGCGCCGCAGCACGTTGTGTGAAGCAGTCGCCCTTCGTTTCTGGTGGTGCTGCCGCTGTGGCAATCACAGCTTTGGTGTCTCCCTCTGGTGGGAAAGGGGAAAGGTTGCCTGTTAACGTGCATTTAAGGGGAGCTATGAGCTCGCCAGGGGGTCAGTCTGGGGTCAGTCTCTCGTCCCCAGCTTGCTAGTCTGTCTCTAATCCGAATTTGTGGTGCAGTGAGAGAACTCAACGAGTGATCACCCGGTCGGGGGCTTAGTTCCTGCATCTGACTCTGCGCGTTAGGCCGCCAGTCTGCTCCGGTTGCTCAGTCACGCACTGAGACACAAGGAGACTTGTCGCCTTGAGTGTCGGCGCACGTGAAGCCGCCACGTGTGTCCAGTGGGCTGCGCCGTATAGCGAGGTGTAGTGGCTTCGCGGCCGACACGAGAGCAACAGGAGTCAACCCACGACATCAGTCTGGCCGGTATCAGCTGCGACACCATGAGATGGTAGATCGGCGTGCCTTCCTGCGTCTGTTGAAGTGGCTGGCAGCGGACGGTTCGCGAAAGCGTTTTGGGGGTGCTGCACCAGGTTTATTAGAAGTTAAGTGGTGGGTGATATGTTGTTTCATTTACTTGTCAAATTCTACTTGTTTTCTTGGTGAGGTCACCAGCCGCTTTGTTTTGGGGTCGTCCCACCATTCTTCTCCGTTTGCCCACCCCCAGATTGGTGGTTATTTATGAATTGGGTGGTCCATTTTTCCCTTGTGGAGTAGGGGCGGGTTGTGGAGTAGGGGCAGGTTAGAGCGACCTGCAGTTCGGGTTGTTCAGTAATCTCCCTATCAATCTGCCGTACGTTAATAGCCGCTTCTGTCATGTTTGTCGAATTTGGTGTGTTAACGAATTTATTGCTGGAAGTGTAACTGCCTAATTCCTGAAATATTTTATCTTGCCTATCATCTTGAGAGGCGGTATATGTGTACTGTAGAGCATGTTTGGCTAACCTTGAATAATTTTGTGTAAGATTGCATTTCATGGGCTTTTACTTAAATGGTCATTTTAGCATATAAAGTTGCCACCGTTCCACCGTAAGACTTTTCTTACAAGTTAAAATCAAGTTGCACCTTTGGTGGCAAGTTAATCTTTTAATTTTAATGTTTGGGACCATTTCCATCCCTCCTATGGGGTGCATAGTTTTTGTGCTTGTGTGAATTGTTAAAACTTTTACTTTAAGGTAATCTGGTGTGTTGCAGGTTTACACCTGTGTAGTCTTTCAGAGGTTGTTGTGAGCGGTCGTGACTACGGCCGTGTCAAAAGGGAGCGGCAAGGTTCTCAGCCCGAAAGCTCATACACTCAAAAATTTGTTTCTTTCTGCCTCTGAATAAATTGTAACTTGATATTTAGAGGGTGCTTTTCTGCTTATAATTTTAAAGCTGTTTCTAAAAAAAGGGCTTTTAGGAATAAATTCCCATTTGTTAAAAGCAATTTCATTTTAATTTCATCAGTTACTCCCTGGCAACTACTTCCACACTCACATAGTGTGATTAAATGTGTTAATGTTCTTGATGAATTGCTAGTAAATAAAGTAAGTTCTTAAGACAAAGTTTTGAAAGTAAATTCATGGTTCAATAAGGTTATACTGCAGTACAGTACTATGGATGTTTTCTACCACAGTCCATGCAGTACTTATATATTTTATTCAACTGAAATAAGACCTAATGTCTTTTGCTTTCTTGTGTCGAATTTTTCCTTCAAAAACTCGTTGCATATAGTACACAAGTTCTGCAATACTGTCCGATTTGCTGCTTTCAGTAAATCTTATAAATGTATCAATAGCAGCAGCTGCTTCATTCCAAGTAAGTGAATGTATTGAGTTTGTTGCATCATCCCCTTCTTCTTCATCGGATTTGATATCTGGTGATCGACGTTCTTGTTGTGACCCTATCACACTTTCTATAATCAGTTCATCTGATATTTTTTTGACTACGTGTTCTTTATTGTCAATACCTATGCAGTCCAAAACTTCATCTTGTGGTAAATTTCTTATTTTATTTTGAACAATATCCAATAGTTTAACAGCAGCATCATTTTCGATTATAATAGTGGAGTCTGTTTCTTCTTCACAGGCTTTTGGCCAGAATTTTCGCCAAGACTTCTACAGAGCAGCAGACTTAACTTTATTCCATGTCAAACTGGTTCCAAAAATAGCATCCTTAAAAAAAATTAAATTCGTTGGCTGGATCAGGGAAGTAATATTTGCTGGAAGATAAGTGGAGAATATATTGCCTGAGATCAATTCAGATGTAGGAGGGTGGGCTGTACCGTTATCTAGCAACAGGAAAATACACTTTTCTTATAAAAAAATGTCCTTACACAATTCTGAAGTCATCTATGCATTGCATCAAACTTCTGAATTTCAGGATGAGCTCTGATCAGTATAGCCAACTGTTAGAAAATACACTTTCAGATTCTGATAGCCCCAAATCACCATGGACCTGTTTATCTTTTTCCATAATCATGCACCAGTTATAGGTTTCCATTCAGACCTTTCGGCACACAACCACTAGGACACAATTCCATCCAACTGATCTAGTTTCTGTCTAGAAAGCAACCTTTTAAAGCTGACTTTAACACCATAGATTATTGAAGAACCAGCCTGAAATTTTTCAATAATCATATTTCTACTCTCACCTTTCTCAATCCAATTAATGATTACAAGCTTTTGGTGTATCATAAGCTACCATATTTATATTTGGCTTTCACTTTGTCATAAGAGGTGCTTGGCTGAGAAACCATCTCCACAACAATATGCAGCACTACTGTAGTTGCGGCATAGGATAGCACTAAATGTGATTAAACTTTAAAACATCACTTTTTAATCAGCTGTATACAACTGGTGCATAACAGAAGCTGTCCGACTCGTGAAGCAAGATTACTGAATGTGCTTGACTGTCAGACACCAGATTAACAAACTTTTACTGTATCATCCATATGAGGATAGAATTTCAGACAACATAATATTCTTGAATATACTGAGTCTTATGTTTTAAGTTACATACGTGACAATTACAGCACACTTACAATTGCACCATTGGAGTGGCTTGAAAATAAGGAAAACAACTATGATTACTAATCAATACTATATTTTGTCAACACAGTCAGCACAATTTCAGATCAGCAAGCAGTTCATTGAGATTACTGATGGGTGCCTGAAAGCCCTGGTGGTCAGTGACACTAGTGGAGTGATAGCGGATTAATAGTCAACATGTACAGGATGTCCACAAAAGTGGAGCAGTAGTTATCTGAAACCACTACTAGATAGCAAAAAGTCTGGTGGCTGAAAAATCATGGAAACTTACGATGTGACCCAAGTGGACACGCAAAACTTCTAAAAGTTAGAAATATGCTGGGAAAACATCAGATCAAATAACATAATCAGTTAATACTGTCATGTTGTTGATGGGACACACACCGTTGACCTATCTGCATAGAAGCTTCTCCATGAAGATCGGTGTGGAAAATTTGGGCTATCTTCCATGTTGTGTTTCTGTCTGTAAGCAATACGGCAGTCTAGTTTAATTGAGAAGCCTATTTCAAGGGTCAATAGGTAATAATTGTCATTGCCTGTAGTTGCTTGTCCTGACATTCTCCAAATACCCTGTTTGGAAGAAAAAAACACGTTAGATTACACTTTAGAACACCAGGATATATGTTTTCCATATTACATCACCGAGATACAGAAGCACTTAGAGAGAGAGAGAGAGAGAGAGAGAGAGAGAGAGAGAGAGAGAGAGAGAGAGAGAGAGAAAGAGCAATGAAATCTCCAGGAACCCCCCCCCCCCTCTCTCTCTCTCTCTCTCTCTCTCACACACACACACACACACACACACACACACACACACACACACAAGCTTTTTACCTGAAAGAAAGATCCAACATCTAACGTCACCTTCGATGTATGTCTATTTATACATCATTATCAAATATATTAAAGAGCATTCCACTTTAATGATGTGAAGAATCAGCAGTGTGAAGTGTCGGTTGTACTTTCTAGATCATTGTCTTTGCCTCAGTCACATAATTACAATTTAGCCTTGAAACACAACCAAACAACAAATATTTGGTATACACGTGACAGGAGCCAACCTCATCTATGACAGCAAACATTACTGTTGTTACATATATACTTGAGGTAGACATACACGACTTTCCACAGAAGAGGCAAGTGTATAGGTATTACGGCACCAGGAATTTATGCTATAATGCACCATCTTCAAGATACAAAGCAAGTTCTTTTGATATGGGGCTCACACTGAAGGTAAGGATATTGTACAGATGTTTTGAAATTTAAACATGTCTACAAATGTAAGAAAATTTCACACACTGTTGTTGTTGTTGTTGTGGTGGTGGTGGTGGTGGTGGTGGTGGTCTTCAGTCCTGAGACTGGTTTGATGCAGCTCTCCATGCTACTTTATCCTGTGCAAGCTCCTTCATCTCCCAGTACCTATTGCAGCCTACATCCATCTGAATATGCTTAGTGTATTCATCTCTTGGTCTCCCTCTATGATTGTTACCCTCCATGCTGTCCTCCAATGCTAAATTTGTGATCCCTTGATGCCTCAGAACATGTCCTACCAACCGATCCCTTCTTGTAGTCAAGTTGTGCCACAAACTTCTCTTCTCCCCAATCCTATTCAATACCTCCTCATTAGTTACGTGACCTACCCACCTAATCTTCAACATTCTTCTGTAGCACCACATTTCGAAAGCTTCAATTCTCTTCTTGTCCAAACTATTTATCGTCCATGTTTCACTTCCATACATGACTACACACTCTACAGATATGATAATAGTGTCATCTGGTTCAGCACCTGGGGAGATATGTGAGATCTGTTCAAAAACTTCAGGAACATTAGTAATTTCGTGCCAATGGTGTGTTGGAGTGAAATGCAGTTGGCATCCCTGCACACACCTGTGTGTAATGTGTAATTGCTGGAAGTTTCATTGTTGTATGTCTATTAGTTATTATTCAGTGCTGCACTGACTAGAACATTTTGTCACACAATTTGTGAATTCTGAGATGGCAGACTTAAAGGAGGAATGCGTCAGTATTAAATTTTCTGTGAAACGCAAGAAAACCACAAACAAAATGATGCAGGAAGCCTATAGTGATGAGTGCTTAAGCCGTACTCAGTGTTATTGCTGGTTTAAAATTGGCCAGATGGAAGTTACAGATTACCCTTACTCAGGATGCCCTTCGATGTCTGCCAATGACGCTCATGTCAGGAATGTCAATCAAATTGTGCATGCCAATCAAAGACTGACTGTCCAAGAGATTGCAGAAGAATGTAACATTTCAGTTGGATCATGTCTTGAAATCCTGACACAGCATCTTGGAATGCATCATGTTGCGGCAATTTCGTCCCTTGGCTCACAAGATAAGACCAGATAGACCTTCGCCTCACAATGTGTGAAGAGCTTTTGGATTGTGTAAATGAAAATGGGATGTTCCTTAAGAGAATCTTAACTGGTGACAAGACGAAGATCCACAGTTATGGTGTTGAGACCAAGGTTCAACCTTCACAACTGGTTGGGAAAGGTCCTCCAAGACCAGAAAAAGCTCATCAGGTAAGATCAAATGTCAAAGCCAAGCAATAGTTTTTTTTGACTCTGAAGGATTTGTTCATCGTTAATTCATCCCAAAGGGACAAACTGTTAAATCGATGTACTATTGGGATATTTTGTGACGCCTGTGACAAAATGTGAGAAGGAAACGGCTTGAAACATGGTGAGACAATACACTGGCTCTTGCGTCATGATAACACACCCACATATTCGTCTTTGTTGGTGCGTGACTATTGCACAAAAAATGAAATTGCTATGCTGCATCATCCTACATAATCTCCAGACCAGGCCACTGTGGACTCTTCTTTTATTTACAAAGTTGAAAACCCTGCTGAAAGGAAGATTTGGAACAACACATGAGATAAAATAAAGTTCTCATACAGCGCTTCATGCGATCCAGCAAGAAGCATTCAAAGATTGATTCCAGAAGTGGAAATGGCATTGGGAGTGGTGTATCAATTGTGGAGGAGATTATTTCGAAGGAGATCATGCAGAACAAGTAAAAGGTAAGCACAGATAAATATTGTAGACAAAGTTTTGGAATTTTTTGATCAGACTCCATAGAGGGTGGTCATGAACAGGTTAAAAAGCTTGTAAGGCTGTGATGAGAAATAACTTATCAAAAAAGTTTAAAATGTTGCAGTGTTTCAGAGTTAATTAGCATTGAAGTTAGCTAATCAGGACATTGTGCACAAAAATTCAAGTGGCCCACCAGAGACAGTGCCACCAGACATGTTCTTTGTTTCATATTCAAAAACCAAATAAGAGAGTGATACAAAAATTGGACATGCGATATAGTAAGGATTGAACCCAAGCCAAAGGCTGAGCAGTCTCATGCACCATCTACTACACTATGAGACTAACTGACACTAATCATATCTGTCAGTCTGAATTTGAGCATTGGATTGGATAACGTCAATGCTAATTAACTCTAAAACAGTGCAAGGCATAATTTTTTTTCTGAACAATAGTTTCTCAGCACAACCTACCCTGCAAAACCCTTACACACTTTTCTGACTGTTTATGAGCACAATGCATATCAGCTGACATTGAAAATAAGGATGATCATCACAGATAAGTGTTACCATGAGCAGTGCTTGTTGGCAAACAATTATTTATCATCAACACCAGAGTATGGTTTTTCACAAGGAACAGTATATGTACACAACATATTATATGGGGAACAAGTTATTTGACAAGCAGTAGCATGAAAACAGCAGATCAATCTCTAGAATTCTAAATGGGTTGAATATCAATTTTTCATGTTCCTTCATGTCACAGGCAAACTGTAAATTGAGGCGTTTTCCCAGATCAAAAGCCTAATAAAATGAGACTGTATGTGGAGCTCCTGCAGGTAAGAACATAGCACTTAATAGTATGTGCAGGAAAGTCTCCCATACATTAAATTCGTGTAGTAAAAATGTCTGGTGACTTCGGTGCAGTTGTCACATGGCTTATGTACAGTAGGCCATTAGCTCACTTCAAATGAACTGAGTAAAAAACAAACTTTTACTGCTTAGGTGGCACGGAGTACGTGTGGGACAGACAAGAAGAATAATTATTACCTCACTCGGCCTCAATAATTGTTTGGATCTTGAGGGATGAAAGATTTAAAGCAACATACTCAACTGTGGAATCAAGTGCCAGTACTTTCTATGAAGTAATATTGATGAAAGCAATTAAATGACCATTCCTTAAGTACCAAAGGGTCCTTATGCTGGCCCAGAAATGTGTTTTCCAATAAGAATCATGATTTCAATTGGAGGAGGGAAAAAAAAGGAAGGAGGGGAGCTAGTAATGTTTACCAGAATGTAATTAGTAATAAAATCTTCTCAAACTTCTAGTCACATCACGTGATTAAATGTCCAGGAGCTTTCAGCTCACTGCTCCTATGCAGTTGCCACATGGTGATTTCATATGACTGCCGCTGCCATCCTTACACAAATGAACTGCTGCCTGTGTCCACACCAGTGCCATATATGGTCACGTTTTCACTGCACATCAACCTACTGATGGCTGTGTCCCAAGCTGTGCTTGGGTCTAACATGGAACACACACAATGCTCAACTGAACTACGGTGGGGGCAGATTGTCAACACCGGTCGCAATGCAAGTGCTGCATTGTGCCGCCAGTGTTGCCCAACTGACCATTCTGACTCCATTCATTGAACTTTATTGTCGGAGGTTGTATATAGGTACTGAACATATATAATAGGATGAATGATGCATTATTTTCATATTTCAAACAACTGCAACACAGTTCAGATAACTTTAACAGTCATACCCTAACTGCGCTTAATTTAAGCTACATGGAACAAGGAACTTATAGTAGATAATTCTGATTACAGTAAAATGACAAAATAAGAATTAACAAAACATTGTTCAGTACAAGAAACACACAATTTTCATATACCTATGCAATTTGTGAAAGCGACTAGCTTACAAGACCAACTCTCAAGTAATTTTAGTTTAGTATTCACAGTGTTTCTCCCTATGATGAGTGGGTCTGTTCTCCATATAATAGCTATTCAGCTGAGCTGGAGGGAAACAAACCAAACCAATGCTCTAATCTACATTCATTCAGATCTATTACCTAATTTGTAAACATTAATAAAACAAGTTCCCATATAACTTGATTATACAATAATTTGTCACAAATACTGAGAGATGAGAAAAAGAAATTTATCTGAATGACATTACCTACTGACAGCCCCAGCCACACCATCATCAAGTTGAAGTTCTTCAACACATTCATCTAGTTGTGCAACCTGTAAAACAGTAGTCATTAATGTCACAAGAAATTTGTAAAATTACAAGGTGAGTATACTGACTGACACAGTGTAGCAAGATATCTAGCTTTCAGTATTGTTAGTTCCTTCTTCAGGGAAGAAAGAGCGATAGACTGAGACAGAAAAAGAGAGGCATGTGACCCAGGCCTCAGGTTGAGAGGGACCCTCTTAGGGTTCAAGTGACTTGCCCCTGCTTTATAAACAATGAAAAACATTTAGCACAAAATGCTAAACATGAAAAATAAGGTAACCTGAAAATAATGCTGAGGTCCCAATTAAATACTGTGTAATTTTTCACACTTTTTTTTTCTTTTAACACAAAACAAACATCATTAGATAAACAAATATAGCTGCTTTCCGTCATCTCAACATCACCAACATTCATTTATTTATTTTACACCAAACAAAGTAAACAGGGTTTATACTGTTTCTACATTACCACTGGTCTATGGGTACTGCCATTCGGTGGTAGCTGTTGTGTAAGATCACAAGAACATGCAAGCACCCTAACTTTTGACACCTTGCGTATTTATTGGTTATTGTTCTTTGAGTGTTATTAAATGTAATGTAGATGCTGTAATCTGAAATAGACAGCACAAAATCTACTGTGCTATGCTGCACGGCTACTCCACTAGACTGTGTGAAACTTGGCTTTGTGTCACAAGCACACCCTCAGCAGTGCATGTGTTAAGGAGCTCCTGCGTAAGCTCAACTGGCACGATATAATTGCCTTATGGGCCAAATACATACAGATTTGGAAACAATGTGGATGGTTACGGCATGAACAGCTAGCCCCTACAAGATTAGGTCAATGCCACCAGGTGGTTGCACAGTGCAGCAGACTTTTTCTCCGTTTGTTTGGCATAAATTCTACAAGACATGTGATGTGATCTGGGCTAGATGGTAACACACTCCTCAGATATACCAATTTACTCGCTATATAGTAAAATTAGATCGAACATCAGTATGTGTTATAGTTATACTGATAGAAAAACATAATTTGTAGGATTCTGAATGAGATGCAGTATACTAAGTTTTGGATTTTATCATACAGTAATCCATTTGACACACTGAGAACCATGACATGTACCATTGTTGATTGTGAACATGTACAATTTATTCGTGCTTCTGACATCTGTTAATCTTATGGTGGGTCAGGTTTATACATGCTATAGGCCCACATTGCATATATGAACAATCCTGAAAAGCTGTCCCCTCGTTTACTTGATATTCACTTAAATGTGGGATCGATGACCGTGTGCTTAAAAAAACACGCTCCAACTTACACAAAAACATGAAACAGAAAGTATCGAAAGCTTAAACATTATTTGGTTCTTGCCCTAAACTGTACTTAATTATGTACAAAACAACATAATTCCACAACAACAATTCTTTCTTTCTGCAGACAAGGTATTATTATTATTATTATTATTATTATTATTATTATTGCTGCAAGTGGCTGTAGTTGTATAAATGTGTTGATAAACATAACTGTTACACTGCAGATGCTATTAATTTCACTCTCTCGTATTTATATGAATCTTAAAAATTTGTGAACATGTATACTCTTGAGCCATTACTGCTGCCATAGTCAAAACACTTTAATAGTTTTCGGAATCAGTTATGGGTGAACTGTGAGTTTTGTGTGAAAATTGTTTTGTTTTTAAAGAGAGACACCGTAATTTTTCACGCAATCAGAGAGAAATAAAGTAAAAAATAAACAGCTATTTTGTTTAAACTGAAAATGGAGAATCTCAGACAGGTGATAAGTAGAGATCATTAACAAAAATCTCTAAAATGTCTGGCATTGCTAACACTACACTGTCAACAATAATTAAAGAGAGATCAAATTATGGCAAGATTTCAGTGCAGTATGTTCAAGAAAAATATAAGAAGGCCCAAACACCAAGATGTAGAGACTTAATTGCTTATTTGGTTTATTTTGTTGTAACAAGTCAAGTCTCAGAATGCTCTATCATCAGTACCTTTATTGCTGGTAAGAGCTAATGAACTTTCAAAACAAATGGCTATTGTATTTTCTGCAAATTCAGGCTGGTTGAAAGAGGTTTCAAAAAAAGGAATGGTATAGTATCACGAAATGTTTGTAGTGAAGCTGACAAAGTTTTACCGACTATGACTACAGATTTGTAGTGATCTATATTGCATATAATACTAGGACAATGTGGTGTGAAAGATGTCTTCAAAGCCAATGAAACTGGCTGGTTTACTGCTAGTTACCCAATAAAATTGTCATCCAAGTTGTAATCATATTCAGGGGGAAATCTTTTGCCTCTAGCTGTGGACTCAAACAGCTGTGACTGTTTACTGTGTGCGTACTGCTATCAACTGTGAATTTGTTGTTTCCCCCATGGTTTGACTTTATGGAACAACTTTGATTACTGAACACATACCTACTGGCCATTAGTGCCTGGACGTTATTCAACTTGATCAGGACGTGTCTCATATTGATTTCTATTCTGATTCACATGAATACTCCGTCAAGAACTACATTTAGTTTGCAGAGTTACACACAGTCTTCATTTGATACATTCTATAAATGTTGTTGGCTATAAGTAACATATAAGAGATTACACTCTAGCAGCTTACTTGTGTTGAACTAATACAGGAAAAGGGGGAATTTTTACTATATTCACACAGAACACAAGTTTCAATGGTAATGAGACAAGTAAATTTTGTAGTGACCAAGAGATAGAACTGTGTGATTTGAAGTAAGACTGAAAAAAGAGTCTGTTTTTAATTATAACTGTATGTAGATTATAGGTAATGTGCTGTTTACGAAGAATCTGGATTCGTTGCTGACATCTGTCAGACAGCAGCAAGCAGTTCATAGTCTGTGGTGACTTCAATATAGATTTTTATCGAGAATTCAGACAGGAAAAATTATTTAGAAACATTATTTAGATCCTACAATTTGAGCTCAGTAACAGGGGTGGATAAATTGATAATGTTTCCTTTGGTGAAGCTCAAAGCAAGAAGATAGCAACAAATACTCTTTGATCATGATGCACAGTTGGTTAGGATAAATAACAGTGTTTTACAGCATGGCTACTCCTCAGTGGAAATCAGTTAGAATAATTAATGGCTCCAGGAAAAAAGTTTTTAAGAATAGTTCACAAGAGATGACCTGGGTTGAAATTTGTAATGAACCAAACGCCAACACAAAATTTACTCTATCCCATTATAAATCATATCATTATTTGAAAATAGCTTTCAACATAAGAAAATCAGAAAAAATATTAAACAGCCATGTAAAAAAGAAAAAAAAAGATTAAAGCATCTTGTGAAAGGAAAATAGAAATGTGTGTGTTGGCAAGAACAAGTACAGATCCTGCTGTAGTAGCATACACAAAAACTACTCAAAGGTACTAAGGAAAATTATTAAAAATCAAGAAACATGCACATAATGCCAGAAAACAGTAATAAGGCTATTTAGCATTCAGCAAAATGAGATACATGACAACCAGCCACAAATCAGGATAACAGCACTATTAAACTGAATGGCAGGCTATAAATGATGTGTCACATGCAGTAAATATATTTATCAATCATTTCTTAAATACAGTAGAAAGTACAGAGACAAACAGTTCAACAGGAAAATCACAGTACCACACTAAAAAAACAATTCTCATAACATTCAATCAAAGGAACTTATCAACAACTTCCCCCTATCAAATTAAGGAAATTATATATTCTCTTAAAAATAAATGCTCATCTGGTTCTGATGGTGTTTTCAATGAAGTACTACAAATTTGTTTTCATAAAACAAGCCTGATCTTATCTGAAATATGTAATGCATTACTAACTAACAGCATTTTTCCAGAGAGACTGAAACATGCCAGTGTCAAAACCCTATTTAAGAAAGATGCTAGGAGAGATGTCAATAACCACCAATCTGTTTCACTGCTGATATCAATTTCCAAAATTTTTGAAAAAGTAATGTATTCTATAATTGTATCTCACCCGAGCAACAATAACATCCTCAGCAAATCACAGTTTGGATTTCAGAAGAGTTTCTCTACTGAGAATACTGTTTATATCTTCATTCACCAAATTTTACAAGCATTAAATAGTAAAATAGCACTGGATGGTATATTCTGGGACCCATCTAAGGCATTTGATTGCATGAATCACAGTATTCTCCTAGAGAAAATGTAGTTTTCTGGGATAGATGGATAACATCATACCTAACCAAATGAATGCAGTAAAGTTGTACTTAGTAAATCAATCACTGTAGTTAAGGGAAATTATTCTGACTGGGGATCAATCCACGCATAAATACAGAAACAGAAGAAATGGTAAAAAATGTTCTTAAAAGTATCAGTGACTGCTTTTCTGCTAATGGTATCACTTTCAAATTTAAAAAGACACAACATATTCAGTTCTGCACATCTATGGGAACTACACCAATGGTAAGAGTAACGTAAAGTGAGGAAATAATAAATAGGATGGAGACTTCAAAAGCCTTAGATACTGATGAGAATTTAAACTGGGAAACTTTGAACTCCAAAAACAACTCAGTACAGACACATTTGCATTTCAAATCACTGCAAATCTTAGGGGAGACATATCAGTAAGTTGATATATTTCGCATATTTTAATTCAATAATGTCATGAACCATGGAACTTGCCACTGGTGGGGAGGCTTGCATGTTTCAGAGATATAGATAGCAGTACATACGTGCAACAACAATGGAGGGGTATCTGTTGAGAGGTCAGACGTGTGGTTCCTGAACAGGGACAGCTGCCTTTTCAGTAGTTGCATGGGCAACATTCTGGATAATTATCTGATCTGACCTTGTAACATCAATCAAAATGGCCTTGCTGTGCTGGTACTGTGAATGGCTGAAAGCAAGAGGAAACTACAGCCATAATTTTTCTCGAGGGCATGCAGCTCCACAGTATTGTTGAATGACGAGGCCATCTTCCTGGATAAAATATTCTGAGGTAAAATAGTCTCCCATTTGGAACTCCAGGTACGGACTACTCAGGAGGATGTTATCATCAGGAGAAACAAAGGTGGCATTCTGTGGACCAAAGTGTGGAATATTAGATCCTTAAATGAGCCAGTAGGTTTGAATCTTTAAAAAGGGAAATGGACAGGTTGAAGTTATATATAGAGATAATTAGTGAAGTCTGGTGGCAGGAGGAAAAGGACTTCTGATCAGGTGAATACAGGATTATAAATACAACATCAAATAGGGGTAATGCAGGAGTGGGTTTAATAATGAACAGGAAAACAGAAATGTGGGTAAGCTACAATGAACAGCATACTGAATGCATTATCACAGCCACCACAGTGGCACAAGTTTATATGCCAACTGGCTCTGCAAATGAAGATGTTAAAGAAATGCATGATGAGTTACAATAAATGTGACAGGGGGCTGGTATTTGATTTTAGGAAAATGAAGAGAAGGAAAAATAGTAGGTGAATATGAGCTAGAGAAAGGAATGAAAAAGGAAGCCACCTGGTAGGATTTTGCACAGAGCATAATTTAATCATCAGTAACACTTGGTTTAAGATTCATGAAAGATGGTTGTATATATGGAAGAGACCTGGACACACCTGAAGTTTTCAGGTGACTGAAATTTCAGAACCATATTTAAAATTTTAAGACAGTTCCATGGGAAGATGTGGACTCTGACCACACTTTATTAGTTATGTACTCTAGATTAAAACAGAAAATTCCAATATGGTATAGGATATTAAGGAGATGGGACCAGGATAATTTGAAAGAAGCAGAGGATGGTTGGTTGGTTTGTGGGGGTTAAAGGGACCAGACTACTTAGGTCATCGGTCCCTTGTTCCACGACCATAATAATACACGAAGAAAAGTCCAACAAGCAATAAACACATAACGGAGACGACAAGGGACGACACAGTACAAGAAAGACATAGACGAAGACCAGAGAAAAGAGATTAAAAGACACACAGAGTGCGACGGTCATTGGCCGACCATGAAAATAAAACTGGAAAGGCCAACAACCAAGGGACACATTAAAACACCACAAACTAAAACCCCAGGCCAAAAGCCACAGTCGACACTAAAAAAAATAAAAAGGGACTCTCATATTGAATGATAAAAACCCCCTGCTCGAATAAAACGGAGAACTAAGTCAGCCATAGTAGAGTCATCGGTTAAAAGAGCAGGGAGTGTGTCAGGCAGCGCGAACGTCTGCCTGAGGGCAGTTAAAAGTGGGCAGTCTAGTAAGACGTGTACCACGGTCAGGGCCAATCCGCAGCGACAGAGAGGCGGGTCGTCACGGCACAAGAGATACGCGTGCGTGAGCCGGGTATGTCCTATGCGGAGGCGGCAGAGGACGACAGCGTCCTTGCGAGACCCCCGCATGGAGGAGCGCCACACACTGGTTGTCTCCTTGACTGCCCGAAGTTTGTTGGGAGAGGGCAGGGTGCGCCACTCATCACGCCAAGCAGCAAGGACCTTCTGCCGCAATACGGATCGGACGTCACTCTCTAAAAGACCGATCTCCATGGCCGGGGAACTGACCGCCTGTTTCGCCAGTTCGTCAACCCGCTCGTTACCCGGGATGCCGACGTGACCCGGGGACCAAACAAAGGTGACAGAGCGGCCGCAACGGACGAGAGTATGGAGGGACTCCTGGATGGCCATCACCAGACGGGAACGAGGGAAACACTGGTCAAGAGCTCGTAAACCGCTCAGGGAGTCACTACAGATGACAAAGGACTCACCTGAGCGGGAGCGGAGAAACTCTAGGGCACGATGAAGCAGAGGATGTCGAGGGTTTCACAGGGAGCATTAGGTAAGGTTGACTAAAACAGGGAAAAGGAATACAGTAGAAGACAAACTGGTAGCTTTGAGACATGGAACAGTGATGGCAGCAGAGGACTAAATAAGTAAAAAGTCAAGGCCCAGTAGAACTCCTTGGGTAACACAGGAGGTACTGGACTTAACTGATGAAAGTAGAAAATATAAGAATGCAGCAAATTAAACAGGTGAATGGGAAGACAAGCGTCTATAAATTGAGATTGACAGGAGTGCAAAATGGCTAAGCAGGGATGGCTAAAGGACAAATGTATGAGTATCAAGAGCTCAAATGGAAAACCAGTCTTAAGCACAGAACGGAAAGCTGAAAGGCGGAAGGAGTATATAGGGGGTCTGTACAAGGGAGATGAACTTGAAGGCAATATTATAGAAATGGACAAGGACTTAGATGAAGAGGAGAGGGAGATGTAGAATAAATGACCACGAACTTGTAACGTCCTTAGACTATCAGTTTCCGTCAGCAATGACCATCTTCAGATGTGCAGCAAAACATGTAAAAAAACACAGGTATAGCTAGTGGATTGTCTACATCTCAAAACACTAAAATTGTTCTTAATGAAAAGTATTACTGAATACACAAGGAAAATGTGCTTTAAACACGATGAGGAACATCTGTTTTAAAAAACATGTCCTAATACAATGGAGCCATAGTGGCATCATCAAAAGGTAAACAGAAAATCAGCCTAGCATTGTTGTACACATTTAAAATATTGTATACACTAGGCCACAGTGTCAGTGGAGTCGGCCTGGTAACAGCAGCACTGTTCATAAGCTGTTATACAGTAGCCACAAAATTTTTGTGTCGTAAGCTCATTAGATGCTGCTAATGTTGGTGTACACAGATTTGTCAGTTAAATAACTGTACAGTATGGAATAAAAAGAATACAATATGTAAAGCCTATAGTGAGCTCACCAATAGTAAAATGCAATAAATAAAAAACACAACTAAAGTTAGACTGTTAAAAAGGAAATATGGTAGCCAAGTGACAATATTTCCTATGCGCTCTTGGGGTGAATTTTAGATAAAAATACGGTATAATGATATACATAAGAAAACGCTTATGGAGCAAACAGAACAATATCAAAATCATAAAACAAATAGGGAAAGAAGCCAAATGGATGAAACAACAAGCTATAATAAGTAACCAGTGCCCTCTGTTGGTGTGACTGCCAGAATGCTGCACAGTTAAGAAGTGGTCACAGGAACTTAATTGTCAGAGGGACCCTCAAATCACGACACGCCATTCCACAAAAAGAATGGCAAAGCACTGTACCACTCACTTAGTAATATCTTGTTAATGAAGCGTATTATATAAACAGAGAACACGGGACATGCAATACTGTGAGAAGAACTTGACAGGGAACTGAAAGACGTAAGTCAAAACAAGGCCCCAGGAGTAGAATACATTCTGTCACAACTACTGATAACCTCAGGAGAGACAGTCTTGACAAAATTCTTCTATCTGGTATGCAAGAAGGATAAGACTGGTGAAATACCCTCAGACTTCATGTAGAATACAATAATTCAAATTCCAAAAAAAGCAATTGCTGACAGGCGTGAAGATTGCCAAATTGTCAGTTTAATACATCACAGCTGCAAAATACTAACATGAATTCTTTATACAACAATGAAGAAACTTTTAGAAGCTGACCTGGTGGAGTATCAGATTGGATACTGGAGAAATGCAGGAACACTTGAGGCAATGGCTCTGAGCACTATGGTACTTAACTGCTGTGGTCATCAGTCCCCTAGAACTTAGAACTACTTAAACCTAACTAACCTAAGGACACCACACACATCCATGCCCGAGGCAGGATTCGAACCTGCGACCGTAGCAGCCGCGTGGTTCCAAACTGTAGCGCCTAGAACCGCTCGGCCACTCCAGCCAGCACTTGAGGCAATACTGACCCTAAAACTTACCTTGGAACGTATCTTAAGGAAAGGCAAACCTAAGTTTACGCCATTTGTAGACATAGAGAAGCTTTTGTCAGTATTGACTGGGATACACTCTTTGAAATTAAGAAGATAGAGGTTAAATACAAGGAGAAAAAGGCTATTTACAACTTGTACAGATATGAGATGGCAGTTATAAGACTTGAGGGGGGTGGAAGGGAAGCAGTGGTTGAGATAAGTGAGACAGGGTTGTAACCTATAACTGAGCGAGCAGTAATGGGAAAATAATAATAATAATAACAACAACAACAACAACAACAACAACAACAACAACAACAACAACAACAACAACAACAGGGTGTATACGTGGACAAGGAAAAAAACTTCCTGGATTTTCCAGTTAAAAATACACTTTCTCCCGGATGACAGTATATTTTCTCCTATCAATCCTTTGAATGGTTATGGTTTTATACACTGCCGTACAATTTCCCAGCACTTTCGAAAACTAAACTCAGGGAAAAATGCACATTTTGGAAGTATCTTTGATGTGTAGCAACATGTACACTGCGTATTTTCGTATTACGAAAGTATACATTGGAATTCTACCAAACGCCGCATGTTACTTTCAGAATCATTGAAATCGAGATTTCGATGCGATTTTGTAAGCTGTTTGTAGCTCATGTCACGTGATCTCTCCAGCCAATGACAGTGGATATTCAGAGCATAGGACATGTGATGTAGTCAGCCAACAGCAACATCACTGTTAAGTAGCACAAACACACAAACAGGGGAAGTTAATAGTTTACATTAACACACATAGTGTTGCTACAAGAAAAGAAAAGCTGTCACATATAATATTGGTCTCTAAGGTTAATAAGCTGCAAGAGAAGCTAAGCTTTTGCATATACTGTTGATCTTTTTTGCGCGTGTCACACTTTAACATGTATCACACATATGTGCCAGTAAAATTTTTAATAATGAGATTAATGTCTGGTCTTCAGGATTCGAAATTATTCTAAATGGCTCGTCATCAAAGCATTGCTTTTTAAATTAGTCAAACGCTCTGTGATTTAATAAATTCATGGTACATTCTTCCACATAGTTCAACTTACGTAAAAGGATATTTACTTTTAATGTAATGCTTTTAGAACCACTATTTGCAATATTTTTCAGCTACCTGTTAAGAAATAGGTTCGTTTCAGCAGTTGACAGAGAGCGCAGATAACAGGCAACACCGTGCTTTGGTTGCTATCATGATGTAGGAAGCCCATATGTAAGTACTTGTAAAACATTGAAAGATCATACATTATGTCATAAAAGAAACAAGACATCAGAGGATACTCCAAGAGCATCAGAATTTCGTGGACCACACTAAAATGTGCATATTTAAAGTGCATACTTAAAGGGCACATTCGTATGTCCAGACTCCCAATGAATTAGACCTCGACCTGATATTAAGCTTTTCAGTGTGGTTTTCGAGGTGTAAATTTTCTTGGTGCACCAGTAATGTATTACATCATGTTTGGTTCTTTATTATGGCATAATGGCATACGTGCTAGAAAATGAAAACATGCACTTGAAATGCAGCGAACAGTTGAAACTAGCCCATAGTATGGAATTAAACACTTTGTTTCAAATACATTGACTGTCTCTGTGGAAAAGGTTAACAAAAGTCAAATTTCTTCAGCAAACAGCCAAAGATAATGTCATTGTTCCGCAAAGTGATTAATGCTTGACTGTCAAAAAGGTGGAAATAAAATAAAATCTGAAACTAATGAAATATTTCAGCCTTTCGTAATTACGTGAATGTGTTTTAATTCACTTGATAGCTCCCGGCCACAGATATCTGTTTTGTTTTCACTTAACATGAGAGTAAATGAAGGGAAAACAGCAAAATCACTAAATGTAATCACGGGCCACGTGGAGACTACCCACTATAACTCAGACTGCTCTGCACATCAACCCAGGATCTACGACACTTGCAAACCGGGTCAACACTAAAAAAAATCAAATTTTCAAAATATGTTCATCTTGTAGCGCACATCTTTCTGAAAAGTCTGAAACATAAAACATACGTACTCAGGGAAACATAAGACACATTATTTGGTCTTCAGTATGCCAAAGTGCAGTGACATGCCTCTTCATAAAGCATTTTTCTACCGCACGTCCAAACTACATTCAGGAGAGTAGAAATTGAAATGTCCTGTGGTGCCTCTCCTGCTCCCAGGTGGTCGGTATGACAGCCTGCTCCTCCGTTTTTTTATTTTTTTATTTTTTTTTTAACCCTCGCAATTAATAGCGAATGGGATTATTTGTAATCGAGAGAACAAGAATTCTTCAGAAAATCTGAACTCTTTACTGCCTATTACTTAATAACTTGCTGTTTTGTGTGACATAAAATTAAATATAGGATATATAAAACCAATACTGCCAAGAGATAAGCAAGAAATTACACATTTCTTCAAACCTTAGCTTCTAGCATTTTTTCTCTCTAATCTTGCTGCAGCTTTCTGAGAAAGAATCTATTACCTCATCGAAGTTCGTGAAACGTTTTGCTACATGAAAAATTGAAATGTTGTTATCTAATACTGAAAAAGCTATTGATACAAATAATACCCAAGACTGGTGTGGTTTCTCGATCTGATTACGTCTATTTTGTCACTGTCTGCTAGATAAAATGAAATAGGCCATTCCAATATGGCAGCAATTTTGTAACACACCAAATAAACGAGACTGTTTTGTCACAAATGGCCATTTCTATAACACAACAGAATATAATCCACAAAGTACCAATGTCAAATGCCGATAAGGCCTACTACAAGGAAAATGCTTTATGTTAGGAAATAATTTCACATTTTATTCATATGCACCAGCTTCCCAAGCATGAGATCGAAAAGTAGTATTACGAAATTTTTATATAAATTTGGAATCGTCTTATTCTTCCATAATTTGTGTGATGTCCCCATTTCTTCTCCTTCCTCGTTCTAACAAACAGTCTTGTCATCACCAATTCTGTAGCTATTGCTGCCACTGTCAAAATTTGTTCGCTGATTAACTTCACTAACCTTGCCAGAATCACAGGTTTAGTTATTCTGCGATTATTTTCTGGTTAGGTGTTATTACGTGTTCGTACAACACATTTTCCATGTTACTTCCTGAATAGAATGTATGAGGCTGCTAGCCAGGGACTGTCCTATAGGTCCTTACTCGTGTAGCGACCTGGCCCAAAATTTCATTTTCTTGGATACACCGAGAAGATAATATGGAATCTTTCTCACCTGTTATTCCTGTCAGTCATTTATTTCCATTCTGGTAGTCTGAATCTATGGATTTCGCTAGTAATTATAACAATGCTGATCATTCGCAAACCCAATGAACCATTTAATCACACAGCGATTGGCATCCATCCTTTCAGCTTTACTCCCTCAGCTTGTATAGCCCCGTCCCCTTTTCGTCTGCAGAAAGTTTATTTCTAGATGCGATGAGGATTCTCCTGACAGAGACATCACATACACTATGCATGCATTCAAAAGTTGAATCATAAGTTCATTCAAAAATCAACTTAAAATGTGTTCAAAAATGTTCAAAAACCAACAGGGAAGCATTTCAAAATCATATGAATAATCGATAGACAAACGTGCGCTGGGTGCTAGGGGCTTTGTAAAACAAATTTTTTTCCTCAAGAATATGAATTTGGCGGCCCCCTTTTCCCAGTAGCATCTAGATGTTTGCACAGCCAACAGCCACCTTCCTGTAGCCAGAAGTGGGAGAATCTACTACTCAAACGTGACTCAACTGCGCATGCGTCTGCGCGTAACTGCTAAAACAAATTGAATTTTAACAGTTGTGACTTCATGCTCATTGGAAGCAATTTGTTGTTATGAAGCACTGCTTAGTCTTCCTAAAGCCTTCGACACATTTTCAATTGGCAGACGCTTGCATAAGCACTGTGTGTTGTTGTTGTATATGGCGCATTTCCTTTGCAATTTCTAGTTATTTTCGTTTTTCTCTCTCGTTTATGTTTTATTGTTTTGAAGTATTATTCTGCAGTAGCGGGATACAGTAATATCCTTTGTTAGAGTATCAGTTCTTACCAGTCAATATACAAAAATTTAACTGAAAACTGAAACAATGAAAAATTCCTGGAATTCTAAAAATATCCTGGGTTTTTCCCTGTTTTCTCTCGGATGAAAAAATTCCCAGGTTTTACCCGGGTCTTATACACCCTGAATAATAATAATATGCAGTAGGGGTCAAAGTCCAGGAGAAGAGAGAAAAATTTTGAGGTTTGACAATGACCTTCCAGTTCTGCCAAAGATAGCAGAGGACTTGGCAAAAGGATAATGGGAATGTAGTTGAGTTAAATCAGGTTACGCTGAGGGAATTAGGTTACAAAAAAAAAACACACTAAAAGTAGATGATGTGATTTGCTATTTAGGTTGCAAAATAACTGATGATGCCTGAAGTCGAGAGGATATAAAATGTAGACTGGCAATGGCAAGGGAAGTGTTTCTGAAGGAGAAAAAATTGTTAACAGCCAATATAGACCTAAGTTTTAGTAAGTCTTTCCTGAAAGTATTTTATGGAGTATAGATACGCATGGAAATGAAACACGGAAGATAAAAAATTTAGACAAGAAGAGAATGGAGACTTTTGAAATTTGTGCTACAGAAGAATGCTGATGATTAGATAGGTAGATCATGTAACTAATTAGGTACAGAAGAAAATTGAGGAGAAAAGAAATATGTGGCGCAACTTGACTAGAAGAAGGAATCAGTTGACATGACATTCTGAGACATCAGAGGATCACCAATTTAGTACTGGAGGGAAGTGTAAGGCCAAAATTTGTAGAGGGAGAACAAGAGACAAATACAATAAGCAGATTCAAAGGGATTTAAGTACAGCAGTTATTTGGAGATGATGAGGCTCGCAAAGAATAGAGTAGCATGGATAGCCGCATCAAACCAGTTTTCGGACTGAAGACCAGAACAACATATGGAATAATGTTCTGGGGTAATTGATCTTTAAGAAACAGTCTTCACTGCTTAAAAAGTGGTGTGATAATAATATGTGGTGCTCATCTATGATCAACTTGTAGACATCTGCTTAAAGAGTTGGCCATTCTGACTTCTGTTTCGCAGTATATTTATTCCCTCATGAAGTTTGTTATAAATAACCCACTGCAATTAAAAAGGAACTATGTTGTATATAATTACAATACCCAAGGCTGGTTGGTTGGACTGATGATAAAGGGACCAAACTACGAGGTCATCAGCCCCTCCTACCTGGAACAGGCAAGTCAACAAAACTACATTCCAAAGAAGAGCCCAGTGCTTGAAAGCCAAGGAAACAAAACCCCAAGGTCTCTACCAAAGATCAACAAAGCCTATTAAAAAGAACAAAGGATAAGAAAATTGGGGAAAGGAAAGTGAGGTGCCCCATCCAGGGAGAAGCCAGAGGCCCCATAGGCATAAGTGCGATGGGGGACATACCCCAGCCACTTAACAGAAACAAACCACCCAAAAATACCCAGAAGAGACTAGCAGAGGGAAAACAGAGAAATAATATCAAGTCAGTCAGAACATGCAAGAAGGGGGAAGAAGAGCAAAACATCAGGGGGCGGAGGCAGACCACCAAGCCTAAAAAGCCGCTCCCTATCTATACAGAGGTGGCAACAGGTCATCATACCCACCTCTCAATGGGCCAATAAGGCTGAGGCACTCTCCCTTTGAGAGACTGATAAAAACTCCCTTCACAAATATACTGTAAGACCAGGTCAACCATTGAGGCACCGTCTGCTGACACCAGGGGTAGTGAGTGAGGAAGATAAGAAAGCCCACCACAGGGTGGCTATGTTGGGAAAATCCAGCAAAATGTGGATCACCGTCACACAGGCACCACAACAACAGTGGGATGGATGCTCGCGACAGAGGATACGACCATGAGTCAGCCATGTACGTCCAAAGTTAAGACGGGAAAGGACGAAGTCCTTGTGAGAGGCCCACATGGAGGACATCCACAAGTTCATGGGCTCCTTTTCTGCCTGTAGTTTGTTTTGAAATGATAGTGTATGTTACTCTGTGTTCCAAATCCTTAGAAACTGACAGCATAATACTGATCAAAGGTCAGATTCCAGAATAAAGATCAAGAGGCAACTTGCTGGTAGATGATTTGGCCATCCTGACAGTGAGTTTATTCCCCAGGATCCAAACGCCACCTGGAGTCCAGATCACCATGTGTCCACATTGTTTGAGAACAAAAAGGGGATCCTGGATAGTCAGGATCAATAGATGGTGAAGGTAACACTGATCAAGCCTCAATGCTTGTAAATTGCTTGTAGAGTCACTACAGATGAGAAAGGATTCACCGATTCAGGAATGGATAAGCTCAAGTGCATGAGAGATGGCTACCAACTCTGTACTGAAACCACTTCAGCCATTCAGCAATAAGAGGAGTTCATTACATCCCATGTGAATGTAAGCGAAGCCAATGTGACCAGCAACTATCCAGCTATCAGTACACATTAGTTCTGAACTCCAAAACGCACTGAGAATGGAGACGAATTGGCGGCAGAGAGCCTCAAAATGAACCGAGTCTTTCAGACCTTGTGATAGATGAGGACAGAGTTGTGGATGAGGAATGCACCCTGGAAGTGTATGTGAGTGGGCATGGATAAGAGGTGGTAGAGGGGAAAGCTGGAGTTCAGAGAAAAAGGGACTGGATGAGGATGGTGATCATATTGCAGACTTGGGCCATCATTTGCGGGAGGTGGATCTCCGTATCTGGAAAGAGGAGATGGTAGTTTGGGTGCTCCGGGGAGCAGCGGACATGTAACACATAAGCAATTAATTTTTATTTTTAAAAGTATCGGGAATCCAATACACTGATATTTTTAAAAAAAAATATCATTATCTGTCCCGATGTGCAGCAGATATTTTTATAGGCTGGTGCACTGATATTTTTTCCATTATTATATCGATATTTTTTCTCAGTAGATTGATGGAAAAAATATCAATGCACTCGCCTATAAAAACACTGGCTGCACACTGTAAATACACTGCCAGTTTTAGAGCTGCATATTTAAGTATTGATTCATTATTAGGGATTCTATTATATTTATATTATGATACAAGCCAACAGTCTGCACCGATAGCCAGATGCATCCCATAATGATGAAGAGTGTTGAGTAGTTTCAGAGTGAAAGGAGCTGCTGAGCTATAAACCTGACAACCATAATCCAGCCTGGGGTCTGCACCCCAAGATGTACAGGTCAGGAGCAGACAGCATTGAGCTTGTGCATGCAGGCAGTCTTCCAGTGGTGAATATGGGACAGCCACATCAGCTTTTTATCAAAAATAAGATCAAGAAACATGACAGTGCTATAATACCTAGGCACTGGTTGCCTAAATAAAGTTCTGGATTGTGGTGTACTGTGGGTCGACGGCCAAAATGCACAACCTGCATTTTGGAGGGAAAAAATTGGAATCATGGGAATGGGACTATGCAGAGCTCAGTGGATGGTGCCTTGGAGCTGGCGTTCAGCAGATGCTCCCAAGTGGGAGCTGCACCAGATGCAAAAACCATCAACATACAACTCCAGGGTTACCAGAGACTCAACAAAGGTTACAAGTCTATTGATGGCAATGAAGAGTGTGACACTTCACAAAGGACCATGTGGGATACTGTTCTCCTGGATCCGAGTGGTGCTGAGTGAAGCACCGACTAACACAGAAGAGCCGGTGGAATAAAAACTCGTGGATAAAATTCTGAAGGGGGCCGCGAAAGTTGCAGTCATTGACGTTAACTAAAATGTGATGGTGCCAAGCCGTGTCATATGCCTTATGTAGGTGAAAGAAGATCGCAACAAGATGTCAGCAGTTAGTAAAAGCCTTTTGGATTGCTGTTTACAATCTGAGTAAATGTTCAGTTGTGGATTTTCCTTCCTGGAAGCCACACTGATATGGGGACGAAAGGCCCCAAGATTTGAGTACCAAACATTATTGGAAGTTAACAGCTCACAAACTGCATTGGCCAGGCTAATCGGTCGGTAGCTGTTGAGAAACGTTGGGTTCTTTCAGAGCTTAAGACTGGGGATAGCTATGCTGCCTCACCACTCAGAGGGGAAAGCAGTTGAAAACCCTGAGTAGATGTTGCCTCTAAGTAACATCCAAGAGTTGGATCATGTGGTTGTGGATGGAATATTGGTCCGAGGCCTTGTCATGTAAAGAGGTAAGAGCCTGCATCACTTCCCTTTCAGTGAAGGGTTCATTATACGTTTCAGCTTGGTGGGGGTTTAAACAGAGGGGGTTTCTTCAACTCACCTTTTGTACCAGAGAGAGGTAGCAGGATAGGACGAGGATGCCGATGCTGGCGCAAAATATGTCACAAAATGTTGCAAGGACCAATGAATCAGCACACAGATCACCCTGTAGCATGCGACCCTGGAAAGCTGACTGTGACTGGCAGTCAAAAAAGCTAAGGAGCTTGGACAAAACCCGCAACAAAGAGGCATACTTACCCAGGGAGGAAACATAGTTCTCCCAGAATTCCTTTTTACTCTGCTTAATAAGGTAGCAAACCTCATCAGAGAGACACTTAAAAAGTGAAGGCAGTCCTGAATAGTGACTGCTACATCCTTGGTCCACCACCGTATTGGCCAGTGGTGAGGGTGACCTGTGGATAAGGGGATAGCAGTGCAAGTGGCATGAAGAATAGTGGCAGAGACGTCTCGCACAACCACATCAATACAACCTGGGAGAGAGGTGTCGAAATGCACAGCAGACGTATATAAAGGCCAACTGGCTCTGCGGAATGCCCAACATGGGGGCCTATCTGCCTGGCGGTGGCAGGGGAACAATAGAATCAGTGAGAAATGGTCACTGTTATAAAGAACATCATGTGGTGACAAATGTAGAGAAGCCACGAGAGCAGGTGAGGAGATTGTGAAATTGATAGCAGGAAAGGTGTTACAAGCATGGGTGCCACCCAGCCACAGCAAGGCCCATCTGGCATGGCAGCTGTCGCCAGGAGCTCCGATGCTCCAGGATGACAAGCAGCCACTCCTTGGCATACGCAGGGAGGCAACAGATCAGGTATCAGTAGTGTGATCCCTGTGCTGTCAGAAGGCTCAGCCAGATGGGTACATAATGCCTCCACGACATGGACTGGCTACACACACTAGTGACCTAGCAGCGTGGAATAGTGCTGAAGAGGGGAAGGAAATGGGGGACAAGAGTCCATGCTGTAAATGCTAGGGATGGAGTTCTTCCACAAGTGGTTCACACTAAAGACAGAAAATTTAAAAGTGGAGGTCAAACCCCAAGGGGGGACCAAACTGCCAAAAAGGATGAAAGAGGACAGGAAAGATAAACAAATTCACAAGGAATAAAGAGAACCATGTGAATAACCAGGTCAACATGAAGTAGAACACATAGAGGGGAAGGAGGGGGCAGTGAAGAAGGATCAAGGATGGTGAGGAAGGGACATGGTGAAGGAAATGCAGCCCGGGAAGGAAGAATGTGTTGCAATAGCTCGGGGCCCCGTGTGTGCCACTCACCTGTCCACAAAAGAGCTCTGGGACACTTGAGGGGACAATACCAGGAGGAAAATGATTTTCGTTACTACACATTAAGATTGTCTAGCACAAAAAGGGGGGTGCACAATGCTGCAACAAAAAATTTTGATAACTTACCCAATGATATACAAGTCTGACAGAAAGGTGGTGGTTAGGAATGATTAACTCACTTATAAATGTTCAGCACCCAGCCATGTTTACAAATTAATCTGCAATGTGAATGTATTGCAATGTAAATGTAAAATGACTCGTTCCACACCGTTACAATTTATTGTGCAAAATTATCACTGGAACATCAAACTAACTAATCTTAACTGAGGATTACAAAGGTTTTAATGAATTCAATTTTTTAATGTTTCTTAAAATTTTAAGTTTATAAAAATCTTAGTAGCTTCTTACAAACTGTTGCCAAGCTGAATAGGGATTTTTTTGTTTGTTATCTAGATCAGAAGATGGTTGGTAGTCAACAAAACTCGCTATCTAGTTACTGTTGGATTGTGGTCAAGACTACTAACATTCCTAACAAAGCTACTGCTTTACAAATATTTACTCAGAATCTAGGCACAGGAAGTTTTTCCCTGTTAGTTTATTAGCCACATGTTAAATTCAGCATGGAATATGACGACTAATGAAACATGTGTTCTCCATGCAGGCTTTTTCAAAAGCACATTCTTTGGCACCTCCAGAAATGCAACATACTGAAACTGAGTCGATATTAAATGAAGTATATGGTAAGGTTTCTACATTAGCTGGTAGCCATTGGATGAAGTTATCGCAATCTATGACGGTAAGTGTACAGTGCCGATAATGACAAAGCTTGGTGATCATTCAGAGCTCAGAACAGCATAGACAATGATGCAAATTTGACGATGAAATCAACATTGAAGTTTCTGTCCCTGCTGCATCTGAAATGCAGGATGATCTGCATCACCCTGTGTTGAATATTTCTGGAGTGCTGGCTGCAATTTCCTTGTCACTAAGATTTGTTATCACCAATAGGAAAAGGATTGTAGATGTAAAAATTAGTTTCTCACTTTGAGAGGTGCCAGCAAACTAATGGTTATTACAAATTTTCAGAGATTTAAAGATGGCTTTTTCTTTAATAGTTTCTGATGTGGTTTTGGTAACCCATTCCAATAGAGGGGCACAGCTAATTAAAATACTGGATCATACTGAAACATTTGGTGAAAATCTCATGTTGAAAAAAGATACTGCAAAAAGCAACAGACTTTTCCCCCAAAAACAACAGTACACTGTATGTAGACTTTCAATGTACAGTGTGTACCTGCAAGAGTAAAATGTAGCAGGAAATCTAATTACTGTATTATGATAAAATATGACGAGATTGAAAATACAGTATAATTATTACTTTTTCCACCACATGTATTCTTTTCTACAAATTTCATTTAACATACAAATATATCTTGGAACCCTCAGTTTCATGATAAATGGTTTTCATTGTATCTAAAATGTTGATACTCACTCTTATCCAATGGTGATCCAATACATCTTCAGCTGAAAATCTCACTTCTGGCTGGATTTGAAGCATATGAGATATTAAGTCTTTTGCAAGCTCTGATACATCATCCCAATATGGTGAACTAAATTCATAGTTTCCTGACAGTATACGGTCAAAGAGTTCTTCCTGATCACCTGTAGGACTCGCAAATGGAGGATAACCACACAACAGAATATACAATATCACTCCTGCTGCCCAAACATCGATCTGGAAAATAAAATAGCAAATATTTCATAATTTCTAATAATTCTATATTTTACTAACCCTTTGGCTGCTGCAGACATGCTTGGCATATGCTGAGCTGAGCAGTGTGTCATTATTGCCTTATGTGTCTAACTGCACTAAGTAGGCTGCATCTGGGCTTCTGCCTGTGCTAGAGCCACCCGGATGACCTGCCTCCCCATGTGCTGGCTATTTCTGAAGTGCTAGCTGCAATTTCTCTGTCACTAAGATTTGTCATAGCCAATATGAAAATGATTATAAATGTAAAATTTAGTTTCCGACTTTGAGGGTTGTCAGCAATTTAATAGTTATTACAAATTCGCAGAGATTTAAAGATGGCTTTTCCTTTCAACACTTTCTAATGTGATTTTGGTAACCCATTCCAATAGATGTGTGCTGCTTTCAATACACATCAGTAGTTGTGTGTTCCTTCACAGCTACTCTTCAATATTACCAACTATACTGTGTATATTCTTCGCTCCACAAAATAAAGAAACACACACATTCGAATTTAGTTAACTGGGTATTTTTGGATCACACACTCATGGTTACATTCTGTTTGTGTGCAGATTATACTATGTTGCCATGTGTGATGGATTAAAGCTATCAGTGACACAGCTTGCTTTTAGGTTATTATGTAGTCAAGAGCTTCGTGTTATTCTATACAGTGAATGAAATACACCGATTGTCAGGGACATCGTTCTCAATAACTGGAGTTTAAATTCACTTTTATTGTGTCATGCAACTTATTTGGTAGTTTCAGGAACAATTTTTTGCTAGCTAACTGTTTACTTAATGGCAGGAGGAGGACAGCCTGCCTGTCTCTAGTATGAACACTACATAAACAGTACATCTACTGAACAGCTCTCATCCCCTTAGGAAATTTGCTAATGCATTTCTTTAATTTTCAGCAACTTCCTGTCTGCTGAAAATGGATGATATAGTTTTGTGGTACAGTTGGTAATATTTCGTAACTTCAATTGAGCTTTCGAAATCAGATGTTTATAATCCGAAACATTCATCCCTTCTTGTGTGTTTATGGGCACAAAAATTTGACCATAGGCAGCCATTGAGGACAAGATGCGTATTGGCCCAAACAGTTTACAGAAATTTACAAAAATTGTAATTTTGTGTGCACTTGTGCAATAAAACCATTAATGGAAATAAAGGTGTATGAACCGTTTCTAATGTTATATGAACAGTTCCTCATCATAAAGAGATGATCCTTTATTATTTTTGTCTATTCGGACACTGTATTTTTATTCTTGTGTACATTACAAATGAAATTGATATCACCACATTTCAAACCTCCAGTCTGTGTATTTCTTAGCACAGTACCATCTGTTGAATATAACACTAAGAATGATATAATGGTTTGATCATTACACTTGGGTCTTGAAGGCAAATCATCAAATGTGTGATTATGAAGACAGAAATAATTTTCTTTCCAATCAGATTTGTCACTCAATTGTGTTTTCATCTTAAGTGTTTCACTATCACATCTACATTATTTGGATTCAGATGAACATAAGACTGTGTGTTGCACCTTCTGACATAGATTGCTTAAGACTGTTGCTTTTAGAATCTGTGGAGGAAATATCACTTGCACATCAAATAATCCATCCACACTGTTGCTCTTCATCAATATCTCCACGTTCTCTTCCTTAGCAGTGTAGTTGATTAGACAAACATTGTGATGCCAATCCTGATGAACACTAAGACAAAGTTAAGTCAAATGTAGCAAAATGAGATCACAACGAAGTACCTTAACAGAACTTAGTAGCCAGAACTGTGGTAAATGCTGACATGTAGGTTGGGAATCCACTGTATGCTTAAATTTGTTGACAGCACACAGATACCTCAGTGGAGGCGCAATGATACTCATCATTGGTGCTCACGGGATGGCAAGGAGACCCCAGTCGACAGTGCTCAAAGAACATCCAAAAACTATGCTTAAACCAGCCAGCAGCACCGTGAGAAGCGGAGGAGCATGACAAGTTCATTCGTCAACAGCAGTCAAAGGGTTAAAAAGATATATATATATACTTCAAAACATTCCAAGTCCAACAAAGAAAAATCATATCTTGTTTATTTAGAAGCTTAAGTTTTACACAGACGGCTAATAACAATTTTAGAAAATTCTTCTGTAATGGGTTACATAATTATCTTATGGAAATACAAATATTCCTTCAATGATTCTTGTTTCTTTCATCCTAATCGCACTATAAAGGAACAATTACTCAATGCCACATTTCCAGCTACATTTACTTCCACACCTTCATTTGGCTGCTGATTTTCCAGAAGCTGCTTCCAGTATACATGATGGAATATTTACCTACTTGCTCCATAAATATCATTTCTGCAAATATACTATAACAATCTACCTATTACTATTGTAATGAGTAATTTATTGGATGCACTCCTTCTACCGAAATAATGACAAAATTATTTTATGCCATATAACCTGTAAGATGCTCACTGAATGAAGGGATCCACCTGTTAAAGCACTGGACACACTACTGGGAAGAATGGGCTCTGTCCTTGCTGCTCCACACTCCTTTAGAGTCTTTTGGGATTCCCTAACTCAGTTCTGATGAATTCTGAAACAGTTTGTGACGAATCAAATAAATCCACCAATGCAAAAATGATATGGAAAGTTCTGGTAGACCTTATCCACATTCGTCCAGAGTCTTAACACCTTGTCTCCCATCCACTTTACCTGGTCCTCCTCAGCCCAACGTACCACCTTCCTGGACATTGTCCTCCACCACCATGATGACTGCATCCATACCTTAGTCCATACCAAGCCTGCTAAAAACTCAGAATATAGTCAGCACAGAATGCCGTGGCCGGGAGATGCTGCGCAGACACCAACGCATGCTTGTGGAGAGTCATGGTGGTTGGGGTTACAGGCAGACGTAGGGGAAATGCTGAGCCCTGGTGGGGAAGTGCCATTCTAAATGAAGACTATGCTCACATTTTCTGTAAATATTAAGTCAGGCTCCTCCATGTCTATATTTGCATGGTGACCATTCAAAAAGTTCTACTGACACCTCTGCTTTGGTTGGTATCTAAAAAGGATTATGATAAAAATATAGCAATTTATTTTCGTATGGCTTGTTAACCATTTGTAACTTCCAGAGAAGTGCCATGCGCGGAGAATTTTGAAACCTACTCATTTTTTTTTTTTTGAGTTTACACAGTTTCACCTCACTAACATGGTGTGCAGACACAACTGCAAGAGAATACTGAAACCGTGGTTTATTAAGTGAGGATTTGAGGAAACGGACAGTCAGACAGTCAGTAGCTTATGAAAATTGACATCCTCAGTACAAAAATAGGTGTAGTGTCTTCACTTATGTTGTTCCAAAACCCAGAGCATTTCTCATTTCACCAGCTACTGTGGCCCTTAAAAATTACTTTCTTTAATTGAAAAAGTCTGTAGTTATTGGAACTACATGGTGGATAATGAAGTTTTACATACTAAAGATATGACAAAATACTATCTTCTTTGCGTGGTGTCATGTGCCAAAATCTCATTTCAATATCTGAAACCATTTATGAAATATGAGGAATATCACTGGCAAGGTGCGATCGCAAATAAGTGTGCTACATTAGATCAATTTTCTCGAGATTGGTGACAGACAGATATTGCCACCCAAGTCTAAAGGAAAATTCAATATCTTAGCTAAATTTCATACTCAACAACACATTATGTAATGTGCATCAAATGCTAAATCATAATGACCTCTATTTTTCATTGCAAACCTTTCCAAATTTCGCGTATACTTCCACATAATATCACAGTAAGTATGACCATTAATGAATTATGTAGATGGTACCTGTCCCCGTTGATATTTATCAACACCTATCACCAGCTAAAGTTCTGGATTTCATTGAAATTTCATTAATGAAATGGTGGGCACATCATCATGAATCTGACGTATAACCTATAAGTAAAGTCAATTTTTTACCCAATAGTTTCCGTAAAATCGCTTGAGAAAGACTACAAAGCATGCACCTCAACTCTGTCAGCACTGTCCACCTGAAAGGTGGAAAACGCTTGTCGGCCTCCCCTTAAAAAAAAAAAAAAACCACCCCTCATCCTGTGCTTTGACCGAAAACTGGCCACTACGCATTGACCACCGTATCCTGCGCAGACTCTACCTGCATTTTGACAGCTGTCATCTCTTCCACAGTAACAAATTGCTCCCATTTAGGCTGACAACCTGTGGATGGCATATTTGCAGTGCCGAGAATTACCTTGCCCAATATGCTGAAAGTCTCACTAAGGCCTTGACACACAGCACTATTCCCCAAACTTAAGCTGCCAACAGATTTCCCATGCAATATCCTCACAAATCCCTAATGCTCCCCCCCCCCCCCCCCCCCCACCACCACCACCACCACAAACAAAATGGAAACATACCCCCCCCAAAAAAAAAAAATCCCCTCCCCATAACCCAGTATCACCGCGCACAAGAGCAACTGAACCATGTCTTTTGGCAGGGCTTTGACTATGATCATGTCTGAAGATTAGGGATATCCATCTCACAATCTTTTCCATCCCTCACATAGTTGTCTTCTGCCAGCCACCCAACTCTCACAGAATTCTGGCCAATCCCTATTCCTTTTACATTACTAACCCCTTGTCACACAGAAAATGCACCTGAAAATGGGAATCATTTCCCAAAATGTGCCAAAAAATATAAATAAATATCTAATTAGCAAAAATTACAAGAATTCCACTTCAGTACTTAAATACTGTGTGTCACACGCAATAACCAAGATTGCATACAAGTTGAATGTCTTATCAATTTGTGCAAGTGTCAGTGAAATAGTGTTCACATGCGACATTCATAGGAATTTAAACTTTACTAGCAGACATGAGTACACTAAACATATCCATTTAAATCACAGTTTTGCACAAGCCATATCATACAAACATAACAAATAGACATCAGTTGCAAGTCAATGACTGTCACACGTCCACACAGTTACAGTGGACTGACTAACTGGGTTTTTAACCATAATGATCAAGGTTTAAGAACTAGTTATCTAATAAACTGATGTCAACATATGAATAACAAACCTTATGCTCACTTAAGGCTTCCCTAAATATTGGATATTAATAATAGCCCCTCCCCCCTTTTAACACATGATATAATGAATAGGGAAACTTGCTAACTATGCTGAGACAAATAGGAGACAAAAAGAGTAAAAGGTATCGTACTGAAACATGCTGGCGTGAAACTAGTTGAAGGACATTTAAAATTTGCTTAGTTTCATTGTATTTCAATCTATATTTCATGTGACTTTAGATTAAAACCCAACTGAGGATCGTAAAATTGTTGCTGAAAAGAGTCCTTCAGTGACCTTCCCTTGCCATGTCAGACACTTCTAATAGGCTATTTCTTATTTAACTTTAGGTTGTCATAATTTTGAAAGCTCTATCAACACAGTCTGGAATCCATAAAAATGCCATAGAAATGCACCAGCTGGAGGGCCATGGATGCATGTTTCCTCAGTTGCAATGTAGCTGCTTATTTATTCAAAATGCAGACACATTTTTTGACAATTATCCACACACAGACTAGAAAAGAACTCACATCGGGTCTTTGGACAGAGGTATCTATATCAGAAGCCTACTATGAAAGAGTCCTTGTGTGCACCACTTTTAGTATTCCATGCTGACTTCAAGTTGTTAGCTCGCTACTACCTGATGCCCTTTTACTGTTTTTTGAAGTATTTTTAAGAAAGTTTTATTCAATAAACATGCCAAAGAGCAGAGACAAGATTACAAATATTAAAAACTTCAATCAATCGTACAGTTTTGAAACATTCCAGTGGCTCATGATGTGACACCTGCAGCACCACATTTCAACAAACAATGTTATTGTGCTAATTAACTTCAATAATCATTTGACATTACTTACTTGTAATCCGTAGCCCTTTTCCTCAAGGATTTCTGGTGCTACATATGTTGGTGTCCCACAAACAGTGTACAATGGTCCAGAAACATGACATGCCAGTCCAAAGTCTCCCAATTTCAGTACCTTTTCCCCCCTGGGATTTGTTGCCACCTACAAAAATATTATTTCAATATATTAGACTGTAAAATACTTAATATAATAAAAAGTTTCTGATTTTTGTTTTTAACTTTCTATCAGTGTTTCAGGAACAAATAAACATTAACAAAATATTTTGTCCAAGTACACCTCATACACTCACCATAGCTAATTTTCATCTCCTCCTGTACTATGAAGTTTCTAACACATCAATATAAAACTATGCAGCAAAAATAATTCTGTTAATACAGACGACCATTGACTGGAGGGATATAATATCTTCACTCCTCTATTTTGATACCAAGCTGAACCAATAACTACAAGAACAACAACAACATTAAGGAGCTTAAATAATCCTAAGTACTGTCAAAACTATAGGCAAATCCACATGCCCTATTTCAGCAGGACAATGCCCAGGCACTTTGAGAAATGCACAAGCCAACTTATCAGACCTGCATGTTTATATGACTACCCATTAAACACATTTGCAATAAAGTTCGTCAACAATTTCCATATAATGGTCCATCAGGAACTACTTTTGTTTTCTGGACTCTCACAATTTGTACATAGGGAGATTTTCTAGCAATGCATACACACACACAGATTCCAGACCACAATGTTTAGATGTTTTGATTGCAGTTCATAGGAGCTACATACCATACTGATCTCCCCAAGTTAGAAAATATGTAGAGTTCTGTAAGCTGGGGAGAATGTAATGGGTAAGAACACTGGGTTGGTCACTCAGATCCTCTCCTCAGAACACAAAACATGCAGTGGGAATAGGGTAATAGAGGAGCTGGAAAGGAAGGTCTGTGCCATTTAGGTAGAACTGAATCAAGCTAGGAGACAGCTAATGAGGATGCAGGAAGGCAGCGATGTGGGGGGAGGGGGGGGGGGGGGGGTTTGGGAATTGGCAGTTGGTAAGAAGTCTCACAGGTCTCACAGTTTTGTTGCGTTCATCAGCAACAGGCTCCAGCTCCCAGAACTGAGAAGAGAAGTGCCTCGCAATAGTGTAGGAGTAGGGGAAATGTGCAACAAACTCTGTCCGTGAGTAGGAAGAATAGGAAAAGCACAAATGTTAGGTAGAAGATAGTACTGATGCTAGGTGGCAGTCATGGCAGAGGTGAAGGCTTCAATGAAAAGACACATGACAATAGGAGTTACAAGTCACCAGCATTTTAAAGCTGAGTGCTGGGCTGAATCACATTATATGAGAACTTAAGGTCTTTATGTAACGATTTCGTGAAAGTTGATAGCAGGTGTGACAGGAAACAGCTTGGATAGGAAACAGGGCTTACTACACAGGTGGTGACCTGAGTAAGATAGCTTCCCTAATTGGTGGCACCAATGTGAGCACGACGGATGTTGTGGCAGCATGATTCACCTCATCTTCACAGTGCTGTATTGCTAGCCAATGTGAAGCTGGAGGTACTGTTGATTACTGCTGATCGGGCATCCTCTGCACTGGTGCCAGTGGGGACTACCACGAAATGAGGCTATACTAGGCATGATCAGCACCTCTATAGCATTGGGAAAGGGAGTTTGGTACTCGTAGCGAGGGTATAGCAGATGGATGTGGGACCACACATGTATACAGGGTGACAGTCAGAAATAAATCCCTAAATATTCCTCGATTCGCTAGGTTTTTCATCGAATCTTTCAAGTTCTCTCCCCGTACAACTTCAACAATGCCTACATAACATCTCAGCCTGCCTTTCAAGACAGAGTCACTTCAATCCAGTATGTTAATACATCACACCACTGGCCCACACACATCATCGTTTCAACCAAAAGGGAAAGTGGAAGAAACGTCATGTGTGGTCGCTGGAGGATCGTTACGTGCACAGCACGGTGGTTTAGCTCTCTTGGTTTTTAGCCTTGAGACAGAGGAGATGTTCTATTCCATTGTAGCATTCAGTCAGAGCTGATGATGCCTGGTGTCTGCCTTCACCTCTGCATCTACCTCTTATTGCCAGGACCAGCCCCCAGCCACGTGAACGTGAACCTCCACCTCTCGTTTCTCATCCCTTCACTGTTTTTAACAAAATTCCTTGATTGGCAGTCAATCTTTTCCTCTATTAAAAATAAAGTAAACCAGCGAGAATTTGAATTACAGCCTTTGAACAGTGTGGTTGTATGGATTACAGAGTATATGTGTAGAGACAATGAAATACAGCATATAGTGCTACCATCATATAAAGTTGCATGTTGCTACTGAGCTTAAAGAGTGAGGGATCACACAATTATTTCAGATGTAACAACACAATCAAGCTGGAGAAGATCTGATCACAATTAGTGCAGATAAACATTTTAGGTTGGCAGTCATTTAGCTTAGAAAACTACGCAACTACATCATTGTGTGTGTGTGTGTGTGTGTGTGTGTGTGTGTGTGTGTGTGTGTGTGTGAGAGAGAGAGAGAGAGAGAGAGAGAGAGAGAGAGAGAGAGAGAGAGAGAGAGAGAGAATGCACATGCATGTGGGCATACATGAGAGAGACTTCCAAGTAATAATGCGAACACTTTAACACTTCCTTCAACAAATTAACTGAAGTCTCAGCTCCCAACACTAACATTATAACATGTGGAAACAAGAATATTAACAGAGGTCTCTCTCTCTCTCTCTCTCTCTCTCTCTCTCTCTCTCTCTCTCTCTCTAAATGACATAAACAGGCATAGGATTAAAAAGAAACAGCATAATCAAATGTCCTTAGACAGGTTTGTCAAGTTGATAAAACGAAGAATGCAAGCAGCTGCTCCCAGGTCATCCGCTAAAATGGCATCCACAGTATGTGACAGGCCAAGATCAACGCGCAGTCTATTAAAATTCGGACAGGACGCTAAAATTTGTCGTACTGTCAGCAATTGCCCATATGGGCAGAATGGTGCCGGTGCAGCCGTCAGCAGATGGTGATGGCTGAACCGGCAGTGTCCAATTCGTAACCGGGCCAAAATGACCTCCTCCCGCCGTGGGAAGAAGCTTCAAGGCCTGAAGCTTGTTGTCCGTAAGTGCAGCCCAATCGGCATGCTACAGCGATAAAATGCCCTGACAAATGACCCTGCTACAATCTGATGAAGGGACACAACACGAAGCTGTCCGAGGCTGGAGGACCGCAACATTGGCCGTGGCATCTGCAGCTTCGTTCCCAGGGATACCGACATAGCCAGGAACCCACATAAAGATAACTAGAGAACCATCGTCCACCAGCTGCTGAAGAGAGCGTTGGATCCGGTGCACGAAAGAGTGATCCGGATACGAATCACTGAGGCTCTGGATGGCGCTCAGGGAATCGGAGCAGATGACATAAGCAGAATGTCGGTGGCGGCAGATGTAAAGAACAGCCTGGTAGAGGGCAAATAGCTCAGCTGTGAAGACCGAACAATGGCCATGGAGCCGGTATTTGAAACTGTGTGCCCCGCCAATAAAAGCACACCCGACACCGTCATTGGTCTTAGAGCCATCCGTATAAATGAAGATCGTATTAATGAACTTCGAATGAAGTTCGACACAACAGGAGCGGTATACCGAACTGGGGGTAAGCTCCTTTGGGAGCGAGCTGAGGTTAAGGTGAATGCGAACCTGAGCCTGGAGCCAAGGTGGCGTTTGGCTCTCGCCCACTCAAAAGGTTGCAGGGAGTGAAAAATCAAGGTGCTGAGGGAGGCAACGAAAGCGAACTCCAGGGGATAGCAGGGCAGACACATACAACCCGTATTGACAGTTGAGTGAGTCATCAAAAAGGAACGATAAGACGGGTGGTCGAGCATTGACAATAGCTGACAGGCATACTGACAAAGCAGTATATCGCGCAGGTAGGTTAGTGGCAATTCACCGGCTTCAGCATGAAGAATCTCGACAGGACTAGTATAGAACGCTCCGATCGCAAGACGTAAACCCCGATGTTGTATGGAGTTGAGGCGGCGTAAGATGGACGGCCGTTCAGAGGAGTATACGAAGCTCCCATAATCCAGCTTTGAGCGGACGATCGACCGATATAGTCGAAGTAGGACGGTTCGAACCGCTCTCCACGACATACCACTGAGAACATGGAGGACATTTAGAGAACGGGTACAACGAGCAGCCAAATATGACACATGTGGAGACCAGCTAAGTTTCCTGTCAAATGTAAGACCTAAAAATTTTGTTGTCTCCACGAATGGGAGAGCAATGGGACCGAGTCATAAGGACAGTAGGAGAAACACTTTGTAGCGCCAGAAGTTAATACAGACCGTCTTCTCGGCAGAAAAATGGAAACCATTGGTGACACTCCAGGAGTAAAGATGGTCAAGACAACGCTGAAGACAGCGCTCCAGGAAACATGTACGCTGCGCGCTGCAATAGATGGTAAAATCGTCCACGAAAAGGGAGCCTGATACATCAGCTGGGAGGCAATCCATTATTGGATTGATTGCTATGGCGAAGAAAGCGATGCTCAAAACTGAGCCCTGTGGCACCCCATTCTCCTGGCGAAAGGCGTCGGACAGGACAGAACCCACACGTACCCTGAACTGTGGAACCATTAAAAAGGCACGAATAAAAAGAGGGAGGCGACCGTGAAAGCCCCATGCATGCATGCTGCGGAAAATGCCCGCCCTCCAACAGGTGTCTAAAGCCTTCACCAAATCAAAGAACACAGCCGCAGTCGTGCACTTCCGCAAGAAGTTATTCATAATGAAGGTCGACAAGGTAACCAGAAGGTCAACAGCAGAGCGGCGCCTACAAAATCCACATCGTACATTGGTAAGTAGGCGTCGAGATTCGAGCAGCTAAACCAAACGAGAGTTAACCATTCGCTCCATCACATTACAGACACAGCTGGTCAGCGAGATGGGTTGATAACTGGAAGGAAGCGAGATGGGCCGATAACTGGAAGGCAAGTGCTTGTCCTTCCCCGGCTTAGGAATCGGGACAACAATAGACTCGTGCCAGCATGTGGGAACATGACCCTCAATCCAGATGTGATTGTAAGTATGAAGAAGAAAACCTTTACCCGCAGGAGAAAGATTCTTCAGCATCTGAATATGAATAGAATCAGGCCCTGGAGCAGAGGACCGTGACCGGGAGAGTGCAATTTCGAGTTCCCGCATGGTGAATGGGGCATTATAACTTTCACGATTCGAGGAGCGGAAGTTAGGTGGCCTAGCCTCCTCTGCCTGTTTTGCGGGGGAGGAAGGCAGGGTGGTAATGAGCGGAGCTCGAAACCTCTTCAAAAAAGCAGCAGAAGGCATTGGAGACATTCTCAGGGGCCACAAGGACATCATTCGCAACCGTCAAGCCAGAAACTGGTGAGTGGACCTTAGTGCCAGATAGCCGGCGCAGGCTACCCCAGACAACAGAAGAGAGAGTAAAACTGTTGAAGTGCTTGTGAAAGTAGACCAGCTTTCTTTAATAACATGACGACACTGCGCACATAATCTTTTATAAGTGATACAATTCGCCACCGTAGGGTGGCGGTTAAAGGTGCGTAAACCATTTCGACGAGCACGTAATGCGTCTCTACATGATTTGGTCCACCAGGGGAGCGGTACGCAACGTGGAGAAGAAGTAGTGTGGGGGATGGAATATTTAGCAGCAGTGAGAATGACTTCCGTGAGGTGTGTGACCTGACTATCGCAGCTTGCAAAGGTTTGATCTTGAAAGGTCGCCCTGGAAGAGAAGAGCCCCCAGTCTACTTTGGAGATGTTCCAACAAGTTGAGCACGGAGACGGGGTATGATGCAGGAGATAGATAACACATGGGAAGTGGTCACTTGAATACATATCAGAAAGTGCGTACCAATCAAACCGGCGTGCAAGTTGGGCAGTAGATATAGAGAGGTCTAAATGGGAATAGGTGTGAGTTATGTCTGAAAGAAAAGTAGGGGCACCAGTATTGAGGCAGACAAGATTCAGGTGGTTGAAAAGGTCTGCTAACAGGAAGCCCCCTCGGGCAGGATGCTGGAGAGCCCCAAAGGGGATGGTGGGCATTGAAGTCTCCAGTTAACAAAAATGGTGCAGATAGCTGAGCAATAAATTGCATCATGTCTGCCCTGGTAACGCCAAACGACGATAGAGTGTAAACGGTACAAATGGAAAATGTAAAAGTGGGGAGAGTAATTCGGATGGCAACTGCCTGCAGGCCGGTGTGCAATGTGATGGGATCGTAGTAAATATCATCCCGGACCAGCAACATAACCCCTCCATGAGCCAGAATACCTGCCACAGGGGGTAGGTCAAAACGCACAGAGGTATAGTGTGCCAAGTCAATACGATCACATGGGCATGGCTTTGTTTCCTGGAGAGCTCCGACGAGCAGACAGTGCAAGAGGAGCAGCAACTGTAAGTCCTCTCAGTTGGAGCAAATGCTGTGAATATTCCAATGAAGAAGTGCCATCGTGAGAAGAAAAAGAAAAAGGAGAAGCAAGAAGGGGTCACCTCGAAGGCCGCTGAGGGCCTGGCTTTGAGCGAGCACTGCCGCCGCTATCAGTAGGCGGAGAGTCATCATCCATTGGTTCAATAAGTTCGTCGGCCATCTTGTGAAGATGGCCGGGAGGGGGAGCTTCCTCCGCCGGTGAACGGCAAGGTGAAACGGGCGATGGCCTGGGGCAGCAACCGCTGGGTGGCGAGAAGAAACGCGCCGTGGCGGAGAACTTTGCTTCCTATGAGCCTTCTTGGAAGGTCGTTTAGTGGAAGTTATGGTCGATGGCTCGGAGTTCGAGGTATGTAGGAAGTCTGCACATGACGGTTGCTTCTTGAAGGCCCGTGCATCTGACTTCTGAGTCCTCGTCTTGGCAGAAGCTGATGAAGGTGCTTGTGTCTTAGGGGTGACGTGAGGAAGAGGAGATGTTGACCGGGTGATCTTAGCACTGGCTGAACGACCGACCATAGTGCTGAAGGTCAGACCGCATGTCTGAGTCACCACCTCCCTGGTAGTCTGAGGAGAGGCAAGGACAGTACTGTATTTCCCCGCTGGGAGCAGTGTGGGCTTCCTACTAGCAAAAAGCTTGCGAGCAGCTGAGGTGGACACTTTCTCTTTGACCCGAATTTCCTGTATACAGTGTTCATCCTTGTAGATGGGACAGTCGCGAGAGGATGCTGCATGGTCCCCCTGACAGTTCACGCAACGAGGAGACAGAGGTGAACAGTCACCCTCATGGGCATCCCTGCCACAAGTGACAGATTTAGCCGCATTAGAACAAGACTGGCGAGTGTGATTAAAACGCTGACGCTGGTAGCAGGACGTAGGTGTCGGGATATAGGGTGGTGGTGGTGGTGGTTAGTGTTTAACGTCCCGTCGACAACGAGGTCATTAGAGACGGAGCGCAAGCTCGGGTTAGGGAAGGATTGAGAAGGAAATCGGCCGTGCCCTTTCAAAGGAACCACCCCGGCATTTGCCTGAAACGATTTAGGGAAAGCACGGAAAACCTAAATCAGGATGGCCGGAGACGGGATTGAACCGTCGTCCTCCCGAATGCGAGTCCAGTGTGCTAACCACTGCGCCACCTCGCTCGGTCAGGATATAGGGGTGAACAGAAATAAACTCTTAGCCTACTTTGATGCGCGATGGCAGCTGAACACTATCAAAGGTCAAAAAGAGTGTCCGGGTCAGTACAAGGTCATTGTTGACCTTTTTCATGACCCTATGGACAGCCATCGCACCATGCTTAGCGAGGAAAGACTGAATCTCCTCGTCAGTGGATCCGTTGAGTGATCTAGTATATACCACACCACGCAACGAATTCAAAGCGTGGTGAGCCTCCATCCAGACAGGAAACGTGTACAGGAGTGTGGCCCGAAGCAGTTTTTGTGCCTGAAAGGCGCTCTCAGTTTCTAATAACAAGGTACCGTTACACATCCTGGTACAAGACTTGACAGATCCGGCTATGGCATCTATGCCCTTCTGGATAACGAAAGGGTTGACAGATGAAAAATCCTTTCCGTCTTCAGATCGAGAAACTACGAGGAACTTTGGGGCAGGCGGTAGTACTTTTGTCAGTGGTGGCTGGTCAAGTTTCCGTTTTTGGGCGGAAGTTGAGAGAGAAAAAGAGAAATCCATTGCGGAGGAATCCCCCATGATTGCCAGCATCTCCGATGGCGCGCTCCTTCCTTGTAGGGACGCTCTCAGAGGGCACTCCCGCTTTAGGTGAATGTTTACACCTCAGGTCACACCTCCCGAGAAATGGATGGAGGGACCAATCGGCATGGTCGGAAGGTGTCAGCTCAGGCAACCACCCCTCCCTGGGCCTGGCCTTTACCGGAGGTACGTACGTGCCTTACTTGTCTACCCAAGGTGGAGAATTACGCATTACCCCATCACCGGCTACGCATGCAAACACAAGGGTCGGCCTTCAGGCACACACAGGGAGGAAAGAAGAGGAAGAAAAAGAAGGGAGAGAAAGGACAGACTGTCTCAAACGCCGAGGTGGGGACCAGAGGGTGGACAAGAAGGCAAGGGAAAAAATAAGGAAGACAGTGAGAGGGAGGACAAAGAAAGGAACCAAACAAAGGAAGGAAGAAACCAGAATAAGTGTAAAACCAAGATGCCCACAAATATAAGTCGTGGAACCGTCCATCTCTGGACACAGGCGCAAACTACCCCCTTGAGGGGGAGGGATTCCTTTTAGTCGCCTCTTACGACAGGCAGGAATACCTCGGGCCTATTCTAACCCCTGGAGCCGGAGGGGGGATTAACATAGGTGTCAAGAGTGAAATTTGTAATAATGTTTTGAACACTTCTGACATTGCACGAATGATAAACACGGCTACGAGATTTCAGTTTCTATTTCAGACAATGTACTTGCAGATTTCTATAGGGGAAAACTGAAATATTTAAGGGACCTTGACCTTTCTGATCGTTACTGTCAGATAACAAAGTTAAAGACAAGCTTGGTAAAACTCTCGAAACTGCAGGCCTCCAGTATGATCTTCCCGGAATGAAAAATACATACTTTTTCAAGGGCATTGGCAAATCTAACCTGTAAGAAGTGTATATACAAAAGAATGTAGGTGCTAAATTCTCAAAATTCTGGATGTCATTTAAACTAATTTTTGAGGAGACATTTGCAAAAGTAGCCACTTAAACAGCAGCAGCTAAGGAAAATAGATGGTTAACTGCAGGTATTAAAATGTCTCCCCACAAAATTAAATTTCTCTATTCTTTACTAAAGTGCTGCGCTAATTCGCAGTTCTTGGATTACTATCACAAATATAAAAAATATACCCCAGAAGGTACTGCTTGCTGCCAAAAAATATCATTCAGTGAAAAATAATATATAATGTAGAAAATAAAATCAAAGCAGTGTGGGATGTCACATGACAAGAAAACATACAAAACAAAGCTGAGGGTAAAACACTAGAAAATCCTCGGGAATTTACAAATTTTGTAATTTTTTTTTCTCTTGTACTGCAGAGGAGCTGCAGCAAAATCTTCCTGCAACACATGTAGCCACCATAATGACTTACTCAGTAAGTCCAATGATGATATTTCCCATAACACAGCTCAAAGTCAAGAAGAAAATACGGAAATTAAGAAATAAAAAGCCAGCAGACATAGACATGTTCCAATGTCTGTTATGACAGTGTGCACAGAGGAGATATAAGCCCTATTAACAAAAATGATAAACGAGTACTCGAATTCAAATATTTTTTCAGTGTTCCTAAAACATACACGAGTTGTGCTTTACTTAAGAAAGGTAATGCGTACGGTATTGTAAAAAAGAGATCAGTTTCACTACTGTCTACATTCTCGAAAATAATTGAGTCAATCAAAAAAGATACACTAATGAATTTCAAACATGTGCATTCCAAAGTTCATATTATGTTTTTTGCTAGCCATACAAAGGGAAAATTACTCTACTGGCCATATTTTCTCTTACGAGCAAGAAAAACTGTATGGTCAGATGAGGGTATCGATTATCTGTGTAAAGGTTTAGCATGGCTTACTTCTTCTGAAGATCATCTAAGTTGTTTTATTTCATTTAACTCTAGACTGAGCACGTCTTTTTTATATCACAAGCAAGCACACAGTGTACTTTGTGCACATATAAAATATGCTGTCTTTATGTTACCAAGGTAAACCTATACGGGCAAAATAGCAGTTTAATATTGGTTTACTTAAACAGTGGTAAAATAAACTTATATTATGAGCTAAATCACTTTTTAATCAAACAATACTAAAGTTGTGTTTCATTACATCACTATTGGCGAGCACAAGTGTTACCCCAGATTAATGGCCTACTCAAAACATTGAACAAAATGCTCATTTAACTGCTAATTATCTCTTAGATAACTGCCTCATCCGGGATTGTGCAGGTAGTTTGGAATTTGGTTCTTTTCTTGCACAGATTGTGAATTTTTTCTCACCAAGCTTTCTCTCTATTTTATATTACTGCTGCTCACTTGGACATATGACAGCAAAACTTAGCACTCTGTTACCTGAAGCAATAATGAAGGAATAGTTACAGCCTCACTGTTCAACAACAACAACAACAACAACAACAGTACAGGGCAATGTTATTTGTGGATGGCACACTTTATAATAGGCATGTCTGTTTGAGGGTTAAAGAACTATCCAAACAAGTTTTTAGTATTTTACAGCTACTTAATGAGCATCACAAACTGATAAAAACCAAACATCAATGAAGTGTGACCAAATAGAGAGATTCTGAAAATTCTTATTTGCATCACAAATTTTTTGTGAAAGCAGGAGTTAACTTTCAGAGATCATCATGAGACAGAAGATTCCCTGAATCCTGGAAATTTCAGAGCCGTTTCTAAACTTGGAATAAACAGAAATAAAGATTTGAAAGCACACTGAAATAAAATGGGCTGCTTCCAGGGATTTTCAAAAACTACACAGAACAAACTGACTGAATGTATAAATATTTGTGAATATATACATTCAAGTTTGGACAGAACCTCATTTTAGGAATGCACTACAGACAAAGCAACAGACGTTTCAGACAAGTCACAATGCTCTAATGTTTAGTGGACTACAATGGCAACCTTCAAGAACATTTTCTTGGTTGCCACGAATTAGCCAAGATAGAACTGCTGCTGTTTTATTCACTGTGCTGAGTAATGTGTTTCAGAATTATGATATGAAGAACAAGCTGGTGGCCCAAAACTGTGATGATGCTTCTATTCTGGTCCATGAAATTGCCCTACTGTTTCACACATTGTTTAAATTTAGTTCTACATCTACATCTACATTCATACTCCGCAAGCCACCCAACGGTGTGTGGCAGAGGGCACTTTACGTGCCACTGTCATTACCTCCCTTTTCTGTTCCAGTCGTGTATGGTTCGCGGGAAGAACGACTGTCTGAAAGCCTCCGTGCACGCTCGAATCTCTCTAATTTTACATTCGTGATCTCCACGGGAGGTATAAGTAAAGGGAAGCAGTATATTCGATACCTCATCCAGAAACGCACCCTCTCGAAACCTGGCGAGCAAGCTACACCACGATGCAGAGCGCCTCTCTTGCAGAGTCTGCCACTTGAGTTTGCTAAACATCTCCGTAACACTATCACGGTTACCAAATAACCCTGTGACGAAACGTGCCGCTCTTCTTTGGATCTTCTCTATCTCCTCCGTCAACCCAATCTGGTACGGATCCCACACTGATGAGCAATACTCAAGTATAGGTCGAACGAGTGTTTTGTAAGCCACCTCCTTTGTTGATGGACTACATTTTCTAAGGACTCTCCCAATGAATTTCAACCTGGTACCCGCCTTACCAACAATTAACAAGTTCTTGCATAAAACCAATAAGGATTTTCTCTCCACGCTTCCAGGTATTCCTGCTTTCTTCCACCGGTCCTCCAAATGCACAGTAATTCTTGACAGTATTGTTGGTAAACACACTCCTTCAAATAGTGAAATGAAATGGAACTGTTCTACCAAAATAATATCTGCCACCCATGAAAACTAACTGATTGAAAGTCCAGACTCTTGTGCAATGACTACAAGAGAAGCCTGTGGTTTCAAAACTAGCCTCCGAACCTTGATTTTGACTCCCCCCCCCCCCCCCCCCCCCACCCACCCATTCTCTTATGTTCAAATCACATTTTTAAAGACTGAACTGCTGTTCAAAATTCTTCAGAAAAAAACCAATGATGCACAGTTTTGCAACAATGCCGTCTCAGAGTGCGTAACTTACATGAAACACTTCAACTAATATGCAACCTGAAGTTTCACTGAATAGAGCTGAGATGATAGTTGAATAATACCTTATCTGAAAATTACCTTGATCAGATAACCAGAGAAATGAGTTCTGAAAGGAACACATTATATCTCCTGGTCAACAACAGACCAAAACTTTTAGATTCAGTTGGCACAGATCAGGGAATCTGAGCTCATAAGGCCATCATAGCAACAGTGAATATAGCTGTAACTAATAAATTAAGGAAAAGTATAATGATATTTCCACCCAGGAAGAGTGATAAAAAACAGATTATGTTACCTGAACAATCAACATGACAAATACATCTTCAAGACCTACATCCACATCTACATGGATACTCTGCAAATCACATTTACGTGCCTGGCAGAGGGTTCATCGAACCACCTTCACAATTTTCTATTATTCCAATCTCCTATAGTGCACGGAAAGAACGAACACCTACATCTTTCCATACGAGCTCCGATTTCCCTTATTTTATTGTGGTGATCATTTCTCCCTATGCAGGTTGTTGTCAACAAAATATTTTCACATTCATAGGAGAAAGTTGGTGATTGGAATTCTGTGAGAAGATTATGTCGCAACGAAAAACACCTTTCTTTTAATGATGTCCAGCTCAAATCCTGTATCATTTCAATGACACACACTCCCATATTTTGCGACAGTACAAAACGTGCTGAGCTTTTTTTGAACTTTTTCAATGTACTCTGTCAGTCCTCTCTGGTAAGGATCCCACAGCACGCAGCAGTATTCTAAAAGAGGATGGACAAGCATAGTGTAGGCAGTCTCCTTAGTAGCTCTGTTACATTTTCTAAGTGTCCTGCCAATAAAATGCAGTCTTTGGTTAGACTTCCCCACAACATTTTCTGTGTGTTCCTTCCAATTTAAGTTGTTCATAACTGTAATTCCTAGGTATTTAGTTCAATTTAGGGCCTTTAGATTTGACCAATTTATCGGGTAACCAAAGTTTAATGAATTCCTTTCAGTACGCATGTGGATGACCTCGCACTTTTTGTTATTTAGGGTCAACTGCCAATTTCGCACCGTTCAGATATCTTTTCTTAATCATTTTGCGATTTGTTTTAATCTTCTGATGACTTTATTAGTCAATAAACGACAACGTCATCTGCAGCCTCGCTAGCTTAGTCGGTAGACCATGAAACTCTTAATCTCAGGGTCGTGGGTTCGAGCCCCACGCTAGGACAAACGGAATTTTTTAATTCATATAATTCGGGCGTATTATAGTATTTGAAAGTTGTAGCATCGCGCTATAGTGTTTACTTCGTAGATTCTTATTTAAATTGCGTGCGAGTTTCGTATAGGAGGTGCAATTTCGAGTTTTAGTTACTGTAATCGTAAATTCAGCAGATTGTAGCGCAGTCGTTAGGCATTTGTACAGGTTAGTTGATACATTCTTTGCGTGTTCCGCTTGTGTTATCTAGGCACGGACACGTGTTTCGGTAACTGTTGTTAAACATCGATTAGAATGGACAGGGACTGAGATTGCTGTGTTCGGATGAGGGCTGACTTGGCATCCCTTCGCTCACAGCTGCAAACGGCGCTGACTTCGGTCGCGCAGCTTGAGGCTGTTGCCAATGGGCACCACTGTGGGGAGCCGGACTCGGGTATCACGGGGATGTCAACCTCGTCCCGTCTGTCCCCAGATCGGTCCGCCGCTGTGGTTGCCCCGGTTGCTGCCCGCAGTGGGGCTGAGCCCTCGCCTGTGGTTGATTGGGAGGTCGTTCCAAGGCGTGGCAGGCAGCGAAAGGAGTCCCCGGAGGCTGATCAGAAAGCCTCCCCGGCGCGTCTGACAAACAGGTTCCAGGCACTGTCTCTGGCTGAGCCAGATGCAGCTGCCTGCTCTGTTTCAGAGGATCATTCTCAGCCTTCAAGGTCCGGGCAATCGCAGAGGGTGGGCTTACTGGTAGTTGGGAGCTCCAATGTTAGGCGCGTTATGGGGCCCCTTAGGGATACGGCGGCTAAGGAGGGGAAGAAATCCAGTGTGCACTCCGTGTGCATTCCGGGAGGAGTCATTCCTGATGTGGAAAGGGTCCTTCCGGATACCATGAAGAGCACAGGGTGCAGCCAGCTGCAGGTGGTGGCACATGTCGGCACTAATGACGTGTGTCGCTTTGGATCTGAGGAAATTCTCTCTGGATTCCAGCGGCTATCTGATTTGGTGAAAGCTGCCGGTCTTGCTTACGAGATGAAGGCAGAGCTCACCATCTGCAGCATCGTTGACAGAACCGACTGCGGACCTTTGGTGCAGAGCCGGGTGGAGGGTCTGAATCAGAGGCTCAGACGGTTTTGCGACCGTATTGGCTGCAGATTCCTTGACTTGCGCCATAGGGTGGTGGGGTTTCGGGTTCCGCTGAATAGGTCAGGAGTTCACTACACTCAGCTGGCGGCTACACGGGTAGCGGAGGCTGTGTGGCGTGGACTGGGCGGTTTTTTAGGTTAGAAGGCCTCGGGAAAGTGCGGGATGGGCTGCAATGTCAAAGGGTGCTTGGCAATTACAGGACGTGCTTGGATCAAGGAACAGTCGGAATTATAGTTGTAAATTGTTGTAGTTGCGCTGGAAAAGTCCCTGAGCTTCAAGCGCTAATAGAAAGCACAGAAGCTGATATCGTTATAGGTACAGAAAGCTGGCTAAAGCCTGAAATAAGTTCTGCAGAAATTTTTACGAAGTCTCAGACGGTGTTCAGGAAAGATAGATTAGGCAGAATTGGTGGTGGAGTGTTTGTGTCTGTCAGTAGTGGTTTATCTTGTAGTGAAGTCGAAGTAGATACTCCGTGCGAATTGGTGTGGGTGGAGGTTATACTTAACAGCCGAATTAAGTTAATAATTGGCTCCTTCTACCGACCCCCAGACTCCGATGATACAGTTGCGGAACAGTTCAGAGAAAGTTTGAGTCTCGTAACAAATAAATACCCCACTCATACGGTTATAGTTGGTGGGGACTTCAACCTACCCTCGGTATGTTGGCAAAAATACTTGTTCAAAACCGGTGGTAGGCAGAAAACGTCTTCCGAGATTGTCCTAAATGCATTCTCCGAAAATTATTTCGAGCAGTTAGTCCACGAACCCACGCGAATTGTAAATGGTTGCGAAAACACACTTGACCTCTTGGCCACAAACAATCCAGAGCTGATAGAGAGCATCATGACTGATACAGGGATTAGTGATCACAAGGTCATTGTAGCTAGGCTCAATACCATTTCTTCCAAACCCATCAGAAACAAACGCAAAATAATTTTATTTAAAAAAGCGGATAAAGTGCCACTAGAAGCCTTCCTAAAAGACTATTTCCATTCCTTCCGAACTGACTATGCGAATGTAGACGACATGTGGCTCAAATTCAAAGATATAGTAGCAGCAGCAATTGAGAGATTCATACCTCATAAATTGGTAAGAGATGGAACGGATCCCCCGTGGTACACAAAAAAGGTCCGAACGCTGTTGCAGAGGCAACGGAAAAAGAATGCGAAGTTCAGAAGAACGCGAAATCCCGAAGATGGGCTAAAATTTACAGACGCGCGAAATTTGGCACGTACTTCGATGCGAGATGCCTTTAATAGGTTCCACAACGAAACATTGTCTCGAAATTTGGTAGAAAATCCGAAGAAATTCTGGTCGTATGTAAAATACACAAGCGGCAAGACGCAGTCAATACCTTCGCTGCGCAGTGCCGATGGTACTGTTATCGACGACTGTGCCGCTAAAGCGGAGTTATTGAACGCAGTTTTCCGAAATTCCTTCACCAGGGAAGACGAATGGAATATTCCAGAATTTGAAACACGAACATCTGCTAGCATGAGTTTCTTAGAAGTAGATACCTTAGGGGTTGCGAAGCAACTCAAATCGCTTAATACGGGCAAGTCTTCAGGTCCAGATTGTATACCGATTAGGTTCCTTTCAGATTACGCTGATACTATAGCTCCCTACTTAGCACTCATATACAACCGCTCGCTCACCGATAGATCTGTACCTACAGATTGGAAAATTGCGCAGGTCGCACCAGTGTTTAAGAAGGGTAGTAGGAGTAATCCATTTAACTACAGACCTATATCATTGACGTCGGTTTGCAGTAGGGTTTTGGAGCATATACTGTATTCAAACATTATGAACCACCTCGAAGGGAACGATCTATTGACACGTAATCAGCATGGCTTCAGAAAACATCGCTCTTGTGCAACGCAGCTAGCTCTTTATTCACACGAAGTAATGGCCGCTATCGACAGGGGATCTCAAGTTGATTCCGTATTTCTAGATTTCCGGAAAGCTTTTGACACCGTTCCTCACAAGCGACTTCTAATCAAGCTGCGGAGCTATGGGGTATCGTCTCAGTTGTGCGACTGGATTCGTCATTTCCTGTAAGGAAGGTCGCAGTTCGTAGTAATAAACGGCAAATCATCGAGTAAAAATGAAGTGATATCAGGTGTTCCCCAGGGAAGCGTCCTGGGACCTCTACTGTTCCTGATCTATATAAATGACCTGGGTGACAATCTGAGCAGTTCTCTTAGACTGTTCGCAGATGATGCTGTAATTTACCGTCTAGTAAGGTCATCCGAAGACCAGTATCAGCTGCAAAGCGATTTAGAAAAGATTGCTGTAAGGTGTGTCAGGTGGCAGTTGACGCTAAATAACGAAAAGTGTGAGATGATCCACATGAGTTCCAAAAGAAATCCGTTGGAATTCGATTACTCGATAAATAGTACAATTCTCAAGGCTGTCAATTCAACTAAGTACCTGGGTGTTAAAATTACGAACAACTTCAGTTGGAAGGACCACATAGATAATATTGTCGGGAAGGCGAGCCAAAGGTTGCGTTTCATTGGCAGGACACTTAGCAGATGCAACAAGTCCACTAAAGAGACAGCTTACACTACACTCGTTCGTCCTCTGTTAGAATATTGCTGCGCGGTGTGGGATCCTTACCAGGTGGGATTGACGGAGGACATCGAAAGGGTGCAAAAAAGGGCAGCTCGTTTTGTATTATCGCGTTATAGGGGAGAGAGTGTGGCAGATATGATACACGAGTTGGGATGGAAGTCATTACAGCATAGACGTTTTTCGTCGCGGCGAGACCTTTTTACGAAATTTCAGTCACCAACTTTCTCTTCCGAATGCGAAAATATTTTGTTGAGCCCAACCTACATAGGTAGGAATGATCATCAAAATAAAATAAGAGAAATCAGAGCTCGAACAGAAAGGTTTAGGTGTTCGTTTTTCCCGCTCGCTGTTCGGGAGTGGAATAGTAGAGAGATAGTATGATTGTGGTTCGATGAACCCTCTGCCAAGCACTTAAATGTGAATTGCAGAGTAGTCATGTAGATGTAGATGTAGAAACAACCTAAAGCGGCTCCTCAGATTGTTTCCCAAATTGTTTATATAGATAAGGAACAGCAAAGGGCCTATAACACTACTTTGGATAACACCGGGAATTACTTCTGTTTCACTCGATACCTCTGCATCAATTATTACCAACTGTAACCTCTCTGACAGGAAACCACAAACCGAGTCACATAACTGAGACGATATTCCATAAGTGCGTAATTTCACTACAAGCTGCTTGTGTGGTACAGTGTCAAAATCCTTCCAGAAATCCAGAAATACAGAATCGATCTGAAATCCCTTGTCAATAGCACTCAATATTTCATGCGAATAAAGAGCTACTTGTGTTTCACAAGAACAATGTTTTCTAAACACATGCTGACAGTGTGTGTCAATAGAACATTTTCTTTGAGGTAATTCATAATGTTTGAACACAATGTATGTTCCAAAATCCTGCTGCATATCGACATTAATGATATGGGCCTGTAATTAAGTGGATTACTCCTCCTACCCATCTTGAATTGAGCATAAATGGAGTATTTTATGATACGCTTTAGACAGGTATGTGCTGAGCAAAGTTGTGAGAGATTGCAAAGACCTGCCATGGTTTAACAGATGTGTTACAAAGCTGCTATGAAAGCAATGAGAACCTCATTGTTAATTGAAGTGTGACAAAGCCTTTGAGACAAACGAAAGCTGAATAAAACCAAAATTAGCATATCAAGAGCCAGGTATGAAGCATTCAACAAATTCAAAGGAAAAATTCTATTTATCAACTTGATAAAAAATCCAAAGTAAGACACTTGGGCCATGGTATCACAACTTTGCCTCCCAGCTGGAAACCGAATGGTATTTCGTCAGACCCGAATCAGTCCTCAGAATGGTGTCATAAGTGAGACTAGTTGCCTTCGTCATTTCCACAACTCTCCAGAATAAATTGAGAATGGTCTCAATCCAAAGCAACAGAATTTTTGGTGTCCTCAAAAGGTACGATTTTCAACTGACTGCAAATCATGCTCAAGTACTTCAAGAGTGGTCTCTCTAATGTGGGGGATGACAACTCTGGGGATGCACACACTAAATGATGAATGCCATCCTATTGAGGATTTGCATTTATTTATTTATTCTTTTTTTAAACCTCTTTTCCTTGAGGTGGTTACACTGTGAAGGCTTAAGGATTGGTGGAGGAAGTAGCAGACTTCACACTCCATGTTATCAACATGTTGGTCTTCTCCTAACTTCAATAAGACCACTGAATAATTGTCAACATTTGAATCTGGCTCTTTTTGTGCTCAGTTGTTTTATGATTAGGTTTTGTTTTCCCCTTGGGCATTGTGGTATCTCTGCAACTCATGGTAATCAACTTGCTTGCTCTCTGTCTGCCTGCATGTATTAAACCTTGAGCTGTCATAATTTCATGACTTATCTTTTTAACTAATGGATGTTTTACCTCAAAAGTCCACGTTTGTAAGAACACATATACGTATGTTTTCATATAAAAGCTTCATATGGTACAGTTCATGTTGAGCAATCATCCAATCATACATCTTTTTTGACCACGAATTTAAGGATATAAACATATAATATTTTTGGAGCTGGTGAATTTTCCTGGATTTGGAGGAGGATACCTGCTTTGTGCCCTTCTCACAAATATATATTATTTTGACTACAGACTGACTGTGCGCCCAAACAGTTTACCCATTTTTTTTGGCACTGGACAAGTACAGTGTGCATTTTTTCTGCATTTCTCCCAATTTTTCCAAAGGCACCTATCCCTTGCATGAAATAGTTATAGCGCAATGTGCAGTAAGTAGTAAGTATACTATCTGATCAAAAGAATCCAGACACCCATATGCAATGTGTAACTGACTACTATATGGCACAAGAGGCAGACCCGCTAGTATAAAAGAAGGCAGGAAATATTATGAGAGTCATTTTTAAAGTAAGAATCGATAGTGCACCACGCTCGCACATCCTGTAATGTGACTTCGTTTCACTGTCGGCCAATCTTGACCAGTCTCTCACTACACCGACATCACATTTCATGTGTCTGCCCGTGTTGGTTGTATGGTTATACTGCTTTGTTTGTTGCTATGTCAATCAATGATACCACCGACTGTATAGTGTGCGCAGTTATTCAGTTCTTAAACGCAAAACAGGTTCGTACCACTTAAATTCACTGACAGCTTGTCAAAGTATATGGTGCAGGTGTAATGAATGATGGAAATTTGCATAAATAGTGTAAGATGTTTAATGAAGGAAGGGCGTATGTTCATAAAGAACAACCATATGGATGGCCTACTGTCATCAATGAAGGCTTGACGAAAAAGTTGATGAGAAGATTTGCCAAAACAGGTGCTTCACTATTGACAACCTGCATCAGAAATTTCCAGAAGTTTCAAGATCAGTTGTTTCTCACATTTTTAGTGACAAACTTCACTACAAAGAAATGTGTAAGAGATGGGTGCTGAAAATGTTGACAGAAGAATGCATAACAAAGTCAATGGTGCATTCTTTGTCTGTTTTGGAGTGCTATCACAAGGATGGTGACGAGTTACATTGTGACCAGTGATGAAACACGGATTGTGCACTACACTCCAGAGAATAAACGTCAATGCAGTAAGTGGCACCATTCAAACTCCCCAAGGAAACCACGAAAATTCAAACAAGAACCTTGAACACGGAAAATTATGGCAACGGATTTTTGGAACAGAAAAGGCATTCATCTGTTAGCCTTTTTGCCAAGAGAAATGACAACAAATGCTGAGAGGTTCTGTGAAACATTATTATAGCTCAAGTAAGCTATTCAAAATTGCCTGTGGGAAATACTCCCTAGTGGCATTGTTCTACTTCATGACAATGCTTGGCCTCATGTTGCAGCAAGAAAAAAGATGCAGCTGGACAAGTTTAATTGGGAATTACTATACCGTCCACCATACAGCACTGACTTGGCACCATCAGACCCATCTGTTTCCAAAACTGGAGGAATTTCTTGGTGGAAAGCGCTTGGAAAATCACGACATGTTGGCAGAAACTGTTACTAACTGATTTAATAGTGAGGCGGCAGAGTTCTTTGATGCTGTGACATTAAAGCTGGTGCCACAAGTTGACAAATGTTTAAATATGCATGGTGACTAAGTTGAAAAGTGAAAAAATTTGCTTACTGTAAATTGTGATACAATTTACATTCGTCAATAAAGTTTCTCTTACTCCATTACCAATTGGTTCTTACTTTAAAAATGACCCTCATATGTTGTCAGTAGAAAAGCAGTAACAGCTGAATGGGTTGGTCAGAAAAACTCAGTAGTTTCAAAAATAAGATGCTGTAAAGTCATTGGATGTCATCTGAGCACAAATCCATCAGGGACATTTCAAGTCTTCTAGAGCTGCACAAGTCAACTGTTGGCGATGTTACTGAAGTGGAAATGTGAAGAAACCACTTAAACCAAGATCTGGCAGACCTCATGCACTGTAGTGGGTGGTTGTACAAAATCATGTGAAATCAGAGGGAGGAATCATTCATGTGTTCCAAAGTGCTAACAGTAGTCCAGCTAGCACAATGACTGTGTGTAGTTAGTTAAAAAGAATGGGGTACAATGGCCAAGCAGCTCCTCATAAGCCACACATTTCTGAAGTCAATGTCACACGACAGTTAAGATGCTGTAAAGAGCAACACCACTGGTCAGCAGATGACTGGAAACGAGTGATTTGGAGTGATGAATCACACTATCCAATGGTAGGGTTCGGGTTTGACGAATGCCTGGAGAACATTAAATGCCATTATGTGTAGTTCCAGCAGAGAAGTACAGAGGTGGTGTCGAGTATGGGAGTGCTTTTTGTGGTTAGTATGTGGTCCGCCTTTTTGTTGTTAAGGACATGCTAAATGCAAAACAATATGAACACATTTTAGAGTATTGTGTACCGCGTACAGTAAGAGAGAGTTTGGAGATGATGATCAATTGTATCAGCATAACACTGCACCCTGTCATAAAGCATCATCTATGAGGCACTGGTTTGTGAGCAGAACATACCTGAAATGGACCGGCCTGCCCAGACTCCTGACCTGAACCCAGTAAAACACCTATGGGGTGAGTTGGAATGTTGACTTCACTCCAGACCTAAGCATTCAATGACACTACCTTCTGTGGGTTTGGTTCTTGAGGAACTAAGGCCTGCCATTCCTCCACAGGCATTCAGAAACTTCACTTAAAATGTCCCAAGCACAGGTCAAGATGAATAGCAGACATAATCCTGTATTAATATCCACTAATGTGTGTTCAGGTATTTTTGATCAGGTAGTGTATCTGCACGAGACAACACCTTCCCTACAGTTGAGATTTGGTAGAGTATATAGTTACGACACACACCGTTACCCACTTTTGCATCATACATTTTATTTCTGTGAGTAGCTATGTAGATAAAGTTGACACAGACAACAGCGTCTAATACTTGAGCAAATCTAATACAATCTAGGGTTTCGGGCCAACACAGATGTTGCCCACTAGTGACTGTTTCACCTCAATAGTTATTTTATCTCACTTGTGCATAGCTAATTTTTGACTTGGGGGTTTTAGAGAGTTCTGTATGATCACTGTGATATATGCAGTTAAACGAAGCTCCCTGCTCTCCAACACACCTAATGTACTCCCACTGTATTCCACAGTGGCTTCTGAAACATATTCGGAGTGATCACATTGATCAGGCCCCAGCTTTGGAACCACAAGTTCCCCGAACTTCAATTCCAACTCTGCCGCTGCATACTGAAGTCTTGGATGTTGGTTGGTTGGTTTGGGGGATTAAAGGGACCACTCTGCTATGGTCATCGGTTACTTTTTCAAAAATAAAAAAAATAAAATAAAAAAAACTAAAACCACCCAAAGAGTGGAAAAACGAACAACAGGAAAGACGGCAGACGACACAGGACAAGAGATACTCACACAAAGAACAGACAAAACAAAGTAAGACCACACAGAGTGTGGCAGTGGTTGGCCGACCATAGGGATAAAAAAGGAAAAGCCAACCACCGAGAACACATTAGAAACTAAGTTTAAAATCGTAGGCCAAAGGCCAGAATCAACACAATGCAATAAAATGAAACAGAAACACTCAGATTAAATGATAAAAACCCCCTGACCGAGTAAAATGTAAAACTAAGTCAGCCATAGCAGAGTCATCTGTTAAAAGCGCAGGGAGCATGTCAGGCAATGCGGATGAGTGCCTGAGAACAGCTAAAAGTGGACAGTCCAATAAAATGTGGACCACTGTCAAAACAGAGCCAAAGCGACATAAAGTGGGGGGGGTCCTCACGTCGCAAGAGGTAGCCGTGCGTCAGCCATGTGTGCCCAATGCACAGCCGGCAGAGGACAACAGACTCCTTGTGAGAGGCCCGCAAGGAGGAGCGCCAAACACCGGTAGCCTCCTTGATGGCCCGAAGTTTGTGTCGTGAAGGCACGGCGCGCCATTCAGTGTCCCAAAGGTCCAGAATTTTGCTGCGTAGGGACGCTCGCAAATCTGTCTCTGGGAGGCCAATGTCCAGAGATGGTGTACTGGTGGCCTCTTTCGTCAGTCGGTCAACATTCTCATTGCCAGGTATCCCAACATGACCTGGGGTCCACACGAAGACCACAGAGCGGCCGCAACACGCAAGAGTATGCAGGGACTCCTGGATAGCCATCACCAGACGAGAACGAGGGAAACACTGGTCGAGAGCTCGTAAACCATTCAGGGAATCGCTACAGATAACGAAGGACTCACCTGAGCAGGAGCGGATATACTCTAGGGCGCGAAAGGTGGCGACTAGCTCAGCAGTGTAAACACTGCAGCCAGCTGGCAACGAATTTTGTTCAGAATGGTCGCCTAGAGTTAGTGCATAACCGACACGACCAGCAACCATCGAACCGTCGGTGTAGAAAACGCTACAGCTCTGATATGTGGCCAGGATAGAATGATAGCGGCGTCGGAAGGCCTCCGGAGGTACTGAGTCCTTTGGGCCCTGTGCCAAATCGAGCCGAAGGAAAGGGCGAGGCACACACCACAGGAGTGTACGCAGAGGGGCCCGAAAAGGAGGTGGAACAGGGAAACACCCAAGCCCGTAGAGAAGCTGTTTGGCACATACGGCGACTGGGGCCGACGTTCTGGCAGATGGACGACTGACTGCAGGAACAGGACACAATAATTTGGATGCCCGGGAAAGCTAAAAACATGGGCAACATAAGCAGCCATAATTGTTGGCGTCGTAACCGCAGTGGAGGGACACCTGCCTCCACAAGTATGCTGTCCACAGGGCTGGTTCGGAAGGCACCAATGGCAAGGCGTATCCCGCTATGGAGGGTGGGGTCCAGCAGCCGCAACGCAGATGGGGATGCTGAGCCATAAGCCAGACTCCCGTAGTCCAGACGGGACTGGATTAACGCCTGGTAAAGCTGTGGGAGAGTAGATTGGTCGGCGCCCCACCTGGTGTGGCTCAGGCATCGCAGAGCATTTAGATGCCGCCAACACGCCTGTTTAAGCTGCCGAATATGAGGCAGCCAAGTCAACCGGGCATCAAAAACCACCTCAAAAAACCTATGTGACTCCACCACTGTAAGAAGCTCGCGGTCGAGATATAGCCGTGGCTCCGGGTGAACAGAGCGTCACCGGTAGAAATGCGTAACGCAGGTCTTGGCTGCCGAAAACTGAAAACCATGCGCTACAGCCCAAGACTGTGCCTTGCGGATTGCGCGCTGTAGCTGACGTTCAGCAGCTGCAATGCCAATAGAGCTGTAGTAAAGGCAGAAGTCGTCAGCATACAGGGAAGGGGAGACAGAATTTCCCACAGCCGCAGCGAGCCCGTTAATGGCTATTAAAAACAGACAGACACTTAGAACAGAACCCTGCGGCACACCGTTCTCCTGGACTTGGGAGGAACTATATGAGGTCGCGACATGCACGCGGAAGGTACGATACGACAGAAAATTGCAGATATAGATTGGCAGAGGGCCCCGAAGACCCCATCCATGAAGCGTAGAAAGGATGTGATGACGCCATGTCGTATCATACGCCTTCCGCATGTCGAAAAAGACAGCGACCAGATGCTGACGGCGGGCAAAGGCAGTACGGATGGCCGACTCCAGGCTCACCAGATTGTCGGCGGCGGAGCGGCCTTTACGGAACCGACCATGAGACGGAGCCAGAAGGCCCCGAGACTCCAGTACCCAATTCAAGCGCCAGCTCACCATCCGTTCAAGCAACTTGGAAAGAACCTTGGTGAGGCTAATGGGATGATAGCTGTCCATCTCTAAAGGGTTCTTCCCCGATTTCAGAATGGGGACAACAAGACTTTCGCGCCATTGCGACGGAAACTCACCCTCGACCCAAATGGGTTGTAAAGGTCGAGGAGGCGTCGCTGGCAATCCACTGAAAGGTGTTTCAGCATCTGAGAGTGGATGCTATCTGGCCCAGGAGTGGTATCAGGACAAGGGCGAGGGCACTGCGAAATTCCCACTCACTGAATGGAACATTGTAAAATTCAGGATGGTGGGTGCGAAAAGAAAGACTCCGACGTTGTATCTGCTCTTTAATGGAGCGGAAGCCCAAGGCGTAGTTGGCAGAAGCGGAATTCAGGGCAAAGTGCTCCGCCAAGCGGTTTGCAATGACGTCAGAGTCAGTACAAACTGCTCCATTCAGTGAGAGCGCAGGGATGCTGACAGGGGTCCGATAGCCATAGAGGTGTCGAATCTTGGCCCAGACCTGCGATGGAGTGACATGGAGGCCAATGGTGGACACATACCACTCCCAGCACTCCTACTTGCGTTGGCGGATAATGCGGCGGGCTCGCGCACGCAGCCGTTTGAAGGCGATAAGGTGTTCAATTGACGGATGTCGCTTGTGACGCTGGAGCGTCCGCCGGCGAGCTTTAATCGCTTCAGCGATCTCAGGTGACCACCATGGCACAGTCTGCCGCCGAGGGGACCCAGAAGAAAGGGGAATGGCAGATTCGGCGGCAGTAATGATGCCGGTGGTGACCGGCTGAATTACTGCATCAATGTCATCGTTAGAGAGAGGCTCAATAGTGGCAGTGGAGGAGAACAAGTCCCAGTCAGCCTTATTCAGAGCCCATCTGCTAGGGCGCCCAGAAGATTGATGCTGTGGCAGTGACAGAAAGTGGTCACTACCACATAGGTCGTCATGCACTCTCCATTGGACAGACGGTAAGAGGCTAGGGCTACAGATGGAAAGGTCAATGGCGGAGTATGTGCCATGCGCCACAGTGAAGTGTGTGAAGGCACCATCATTTAATATCGAGAAATCGAGCTGCGCCAATAAATGCTCAACGATGGGGCCTCGACCTGTTGCCACTGACCCACCCCACAGATGGTTATGGGCGTTAAAGTCGCCCAGTAACAAGAAAGGTGGCTATCAGAGCAGCCAGGACATGCTGCGCGACATCACCATTTGGTGGAAGGTAAAGACTGCAGGCAGTAACAGCCTGTGGCGTCCACACCCGAACAGCGACAAGCTCTAAAGGTGTTTGGAGAAGGACAGACTCGCTGTGAAGAGAGTTCAGGACATATATGCAGATGCCACCAGACACCATTTCATGAACTGCCCGGTTCTTATAGTAACCCCGATAGCCACGGAGGGCGGGGGTTCGGATAGCCGGAAACCAAGTTTCCTGCAGAGCAATGCAGAGGAAAGGGTGAAGGCTGATAAGTTGGCGGAGCTCAGCTAGATGATGGAAGAAACCGCTGCAGTTCCACCGGAGGATGGTGTTGTCCATGGCTGAGAAAGGCGTGACGGGACTGGGAAGGCAGATTACACCGCTGGGTCACCTGCTGCCTCCAATGGAGCACCCGTGCAAATGCTATCCATTGCGTCTGAGGGACCGGCGAGAGCAAGGTCCTCAGCAGACGCAAGAATCTCCACCTCATCCTCAGACGCAGAGCTTGTAGGTAGTGGTGGAGTAGGAGCCATCGCAGGTGCCTTGGTCTTACGGGGCTTCAGTGTCGTTTTGTCTCGCTGTTCCTTTGGTTGCCGTTGCTGATAGCGCTTATTGGAGTCAGTCTCCAGAACCGAAGATGATCGCGAAGCTCGACGACCAGCGGCCAGTGACTTCTTCAGCCACTGGTTGGTGTCTGCTGTGCCACTGGTAGGAACCTGGGAAGGGAGTGACCCAAAAGATCCCTTCCGTGCGAGAGAAGCCGAAGAAGACTTACGCTTCTCCGGCTTAGAAGTGGAGACTGGTGTCCCCGGTGGTTTAGTGGGTGCTGCTCCCGAGGTAGATGGTGTGGGAGCAACAGCAAGAGAAGGGGCCCCCATCGTCAAGGGGGCAGGTGAGGTCCTCTGACGCTGAGAGCTGACTGTCGGTGGTGCAGCTAAAGGAGCTGGAGCAGGAGTGACAGTTGAGGCATAAGATGGCATCATGCGCACGGGATGTAGCCGTTCAAATTTCCGCTTAGCCTCAGTGTAAGTCAGTCGGTCCAGGGTCTTATATTCCATGATTTTGCGTTCTTTGTGTAAGATCCTGCAGTCTGGCGAGCAAGGTGAATGAGGCTCTCCACAGTTGACACAGATGGGAGGCGGAGCACATGGAGTATCGAGATGAGATGGGCGTCCGCAATATTGACATGTGAGGCTGGAAGTACAGCGGGAAGACATATGGCCGAACTTCCAGCACTTAAAGTACTGCATCGGGGGAGGGATATAGGGCTTGACGTCACAACGGTAGACCATCACCTTGACCTTCTCCGGTAATGTATCACCCTCGAAGGCCAAGATAAAGGCACCGGTAGCAACCTGATTGTCCCTCGGACCCCGATGAACGCGCCGGACGAAATGAACACCTCTATGCTCTAAGTTGGCGCGCAGCTCGTCATCGGACTGCAGAAGTAGGTCCCTATGGAAAATAACACCCTGGACCATATTTAAACACTTATGTGGTGTGATGGTAACGTTAACATCCCCCAACTTGTCACAAGCAAGCAACCTGCTTGACTGGGCGGAGGATGCTGTTTTTATCAAAACTGATCCAGAGTGCATTTTAGACAAGCCCTCCACCTCCCCAAACTTGTCCTCCAAATGCTCTACAAAGAACTGAGGCTTCATGGATACAAAGGATTCCCCATCAGCTCTGGTACAGACGAGATATCTGGGCGAATACATGTCACTATCATTCATTGCCTTTCGTTCCTCCCATGTTGTGGCCAGGGATGGGAACGATTTGGGGTCATAAACGTTAGCTTTAGAATGAGCCCTTGAACGCTTAGAGACTGCTGGTGGCTGGCCACCAGCAAGAGATGATGTACCACGCTTCATTGCGGGACAACCTCCCTGATGCCACCTACTCCGACCAAGGGCACTCCCCATGGGCGCCACCCAGCCACAACAAGAGCCACCTGGCAGGATGGCCATTGCCGGGAGCCCTGATGCCCCAGGGAGATGGGCATCTACTCCTTGGCATACATGGGGAGTAAACGGCGCAAGCATCAGTAGAGCAATCCCTGTGTTGTCAGGGGGCTACAACCAACAGGGTACATGGCGCCCCCACCACAACGGACTGGCTACCGTGCTGGATCTTAGGTGCAAAAATGTATAAGGTCGTCGTCGCAGCGAAAAGCAACACTGCACAGTGCAGCGTGGTAATCGCACCCAGGGACGTATCCTCGCCCAAGAGATGGAAAACGAGCAGGACACCATTGCAACAACGAGAAAGCCGGCTAACAGTCTCAATGCGCGACAGATACAGTGCACCATGTAAGGCGCCCTGTCCCAAGTGGCTCACTCTTCAGAACAGTTTAGAAAGATGGAGATCAAACCCGAGAGGGGACCATCATATAAGGCCGAAAAGGTTGAGACTCTTTTTAGTCGCCTCTTACGACAGGCAGGAATACCGCGGGCCTATTCTTACCCCCGAACCTGCAGGGGGGGGGGGGTCTTGGATGTGTTCACAATTTAATACCACTTGAATGGCATATGCAGCATATGAATAAAAGTTACGTGACAAACATTAGATAGCTCTCTTTAAAAGAAAATGTCTTTGGGAATACCTTACACATGACTCTTGTTGGAGATCTACTAAACTTCATCTGTGTTAGATTTGCCCAGATGTGTGAGGATATGAATCAACTTCTGTTACTGTGATTCTCAATGGGACATTTAATTCAAATAATACTCATTAAGAAACATTCAGTACTTTAACTGTACTGCCAGAAAATATTAAAACCACCACTTACACATAACTGGTTAAACATTTACTTTTATTACACATACCTTTCATGACAAAGGTTCACATAACTTGACCACAAACCCATGCACCACACAATAGTGTCCTATACGAAGACAGAGTGTTCAGGAATGTGTAAGGTTTCTTACTAACTTTACTTATCCTCATTTACAGTTACTTACTCGAGTCTGACTACCTTTAACAGTGAGACTGTGGTGTGTACCTGGGACAGGTGAAAAAGACAATGAAAGTCTGATTTTCAGGAGAAAAACACACTTATTTTTCTACACAGCCTCCTAGTAGGTCAATGAATTCATTTCACATTTCTGCACTCAGTAGATTCAATTACTGAACTGCAACTGTCTAAAGCCTCCAAAGTGTTTTCCAGTTGCTCCCACCCCCTCCCCAACACATGAAAGGGAGAGAATGCCAAATCCAGAGAAGCACTTGGATATTTAGTAATTCCAATCCCCCAGTTTTCCCCACTCCCAAAACAACTTTGTGAGCAGATGCATCGCCCTGTTGAAATGTGATGGAAGTCTAATGGTTTTCTCTCACATTTTACCACTCAGCTATCACTCATCATTTTATCCTTTCAAAGTGATAAAGAAGAAAACTTCTTTTGCATCCCAGAAAACACTTTAGCTATTTTGTATTTCACACAAAGGATTACACTTGCATCTCACCCTTAGTAACAATTCACACAGATTGGTTAGTTTCTTTTTAAAATCATGTAAATCTTTGTTTCCACATGCTATGTGGTTTGCAAGTGTGACCTGAATAGTTTGTGACAGACTCTGATGCAAATTAGAGAATAATAATCGGCAGAGAATAAGCCAGAAGCATTTCTGAAGTGCCTCCTGATAAAGTAATATTCTTATGGCCTTAAATATCTTACTAAAACTATTGCAGGAAGTGGGTCTCAGAATTGGCTGAGAAGGCAGAGATAGCAGCAAGTTCTGGCAACAGAAGCATATCTATGTTGTCACAATGACCTCTGGCAAAAAGAAAGTCACCTGCAGTAGACCTGTAAGGAGCAAACAAGGGCATCTCCTCACCAATGATGATGTACAACTTTCCAAGATGGCACGAGCTCTTTATGAAAGGACTGGATACAGATGATGACGGAAAGTCTGAACAAGAAAGTGAATCCAAAAATGAGGATGATCTCAAAATGGTAGGAAATATGATTAGCTCAGAGCTACCTTCAAATGAATAGATCAAGACAGCAATGAAGCATCTAAAGAATGGTAAGGCCTGCCAAATAACATTGCACCACGACTTCTGACAACTGATTCATACACAACCACTGATTTTCTTCACCCTCTTTTGACAAAGATCTGGACCTTGAAAAGTGTGCCACAGAAGTGGAGAGAAGGACTCCATGCCAAACTGTCCAAAAATGGAGACATCGCCAACTGCCAGAAGGAAGCCAGTTTTAGAAGTAACCATTCTTGTACAGGTCAAATAAACACTCTTAGCTACGAACGAACATGCAAATAAATCCACCACTAGTCTTTAGATTCTTATAGTAGACTTTGTAAAGGTCTCCGACTTATGACTCCAAGTCATATGTGGAAATCTTTGAGAAAGTACACAGTACCACAAAACATAGTAGAGGTGAAAATCTCATTCTGGAAACATCCCCCAGGCTGTGGCTAAGCCATGTCTCCGCAATATCCTTTCTTTCAGGAGTGCTAGTTCTGCAAGGTTCGCAGGAGAGCTTCTGTAAAGTTTGGAAGGTAGGAGACGGATACTGGCAGAAGTAAAGCTGTGAGTACCGGGCGTGAGTCGTGCTTCGGTAGCTCAGATGGTAGAGCACTTGCCCGCGAAAGGCAAAGGTCCCGAGTTCGAGTCTCGGTCGGGCACACAGTTTTAATCTGCCAGGAAGTTTCATAGTAGAGGTTATTAGGGAGACTTGCAGTTTTACTGGTACTGAATGAAGTGAAGTGGTGGAGAAGAGAAGGATGTAATGTGGACCGTGTGACTGACTGGAAGACCTTGATTTTGTCAACGATATCTGCCTCTTGTTGCAGAACCATGTTGACATGCAAGGAAAGCTGCAGGATCTTTAACACGAAGCCAAAACTGTTGGGCTGAAATTGAATTCCATCAAGACAAAGAATACGAAAATAAATACACGAGATATGACAAAGCTACGAGTGAGCAATGAGGATGTTGGAAAAGGTGAACAAGTTCACATACACTGGGAGTGTAGTTACTGAAGACAGAGGAGAAGCTGCCGATGCCAGAGCAAGAATCCTAAAGGTGAATGTGGTCTTCATCCAGCCTCATTCATTATTGAGAGCAAGAGATATCCATACCTATGAAACTACAAATATTTAGAGCAAACATGAAAGCATTGCAGCTGCATAGATGTGAAACTTTCAAGATTACTTCTAGAATCGCCAAAAGCTTGCGAGTCTCCCTCGATATATGTCTTAGGAAACTTCTTAAAATCTTTTGGTCAAATGTTGTATACAACTAAGACTTCTTGAAGCAGTGAGAGAAGAAGCTACTGCCATTCAAATCAAGAGATGGAAGTGGTGTTGGATTGGACAAACCCTTCGAATATGCCAGGATGCTCTAAAGAGACAGGCTTTCTACTGGAACCCACAGAATATAAGGAAATAGGGAAGGCCAAGGGCATCAGAAAGGAAAGTGAAACATTTTCAGAGTTGAAGATCCTCCATCCACAACTGAGAGCACTTGTAGAGCCTCATCGAATCCCTAAGCTCTGCATATGAGCAAAAGAAAATAAGTCAAGTAAGTCAAGGGCCTCGAGTGCCATACAGATGAAACATTACCTCACCAAGTCCATACAGGCACTAGGCTTTTCACGTAGCACCATCTGAAGAATGGAGCAGAAGCATCTGAATCCAAGAAAATCATCTCATCAGAATTCACTGTCATGGACAACAATGTGCTGAAGATGGGTCACTGTCAAATATTCATATCACAGATTACTCCACTGAATAGATGGACCACAGTATAGCAAGTTATTAGCAAATTTTATGCTGTGCTACAACAGCCAGCGAGCATCCCTATCATTAGGCAAAATTCCACTATGATGTACAGAAGACACCACTTCATATGCTTATGCAGTGGAAAGACATTAGATTTGCTTTTTGAAGGACAGCAGTTCAAAATAGCCAGCCAGATTTAAGTTTTCTATGCTGTTTCTAAATATACAAATGGAAATTCCAGGATACTTCCTCTGATAAAGAAACAGCCAATTCCCTTTCTATCCTTTCCCAACCTAGATGTGCACCAGTTCTCATGACTCTGTTGTTGACGGGAAATTAAATTTTTATTTTCTTGCTTTTCATGTGGGTATCTCCGAACACCATGTCACAGGTGACAGAAATTGGCATTGGTTCAGAATATCTTAATTAGAAGCTCCAAGCATGGAGAAAGATTGCCTACACCAATGAGCCACAGTACATATTGGTACATGCTGATGGCAGGGTGGGAGAGAATGTGAAACACCGCATGAGGTGATGCAACTTGCTTACCAAAAAGCTTGATTCAGGCAGCAGCAGGAGATATTCTCATGGTAGAAGGTTTACACGGGATGAAATAGGGTCCCTGATACATCTGCCATTGACTACTGCCATCTGACAATGCAAGACTTTACTTCTGGATCATGTGCATCCATTCTTTCAATTAGAGGACTCTCAAGGTAATACATGATTCACCACATAGGAGACAAAGCAATTGATGTCTGGGGAACAGAGGAAACTATTGACAGGTAATGGAGAGGAGGTTGACTCCATATTTTTTGCAGGTAGCTGCTGTTGTGAAGAATACGTAGGAACTCTTAGATAAGCTGGGCATGATGGCTTGCAGATGTTCCTGCCAGCATACTGTGGAAGCTTAGCAAGTTCACAGAGCTATAACATGATAACAGACGACATGAAAATTTGGTTACTGTAGCTTTTCCATTTTCACATCACTGCAAAATTTCATGGTCAGGAGGACCTAAATAAAGGGAAAGGCAAGATAACTTGATGTGCTGACATATTCAAAGTTTAGCAGAGAAGGAGAACATTGACATAAATCCTGGAACATTGTTAGTAACTACTCTGGGGCTGAGAATTTTGTGGTTTTGACAGTAGGGATTGGGAAGCATCTACATCTACATGACTACTCTGCAATTCACATTTAAGTGCTTGGCAGAGGGTTCATCGAACCACAATCATACTACTTCTCTACTATTCCACTTCCGAACAGCGAGCGGGAAAAACGAACACCTAAACCTTTCTGTTCGAGCTCTGATTTCTCTTATTTTATTTTGATGATCATTCCTACCTATGTAGGTTGGGCTCAACAAAATATTTTCGCATTCGGAAGAGAAAGTTGGTGACTGAAATTTCGTAAAAAGGTCTCGCCGCGACGAAAAACGTCTATGCTGTAATGACTTCCATCCCAACTCGTGTATCATATCTGCCACACTTTCTCCCCTATAACGCGATAATACAAAACGAGCTGCCCTTTTTTGCACCCTTTCGATGTCCTCCGTCAATCCCACCTGGTAAGGATCCCACACCGCGCAGCAATATTCTAACAGAGGACGAACGAGTGTAGTGTAAGCTGTCTCTTTAGTGGACTTGTTGCATCTTCTTAGTGTCCTGCCAATGAAACGCAACCTTTGGCTCGCCTTCCCCACAATATTATCTATGTGGTCCTTCCAACTGAAGTTCTTCGTAATTTTAACACCCAAGTACCTAGTTGAATTGACAGCCTTGAGAATTGTACTATTTATCGAGTAATCGAATTCCAACGGATTTCTTTTGGAACTCATGTGGATCATCTCACACTTTTCGTTATTTAGCGTCAACTGCCACCTGACACACCATGCAGAAATCTTTTCTAAATCGCTTTGCAGCTGATACTGGTCTTCGGATGACCTTACTAGACGGTAAATTACAGCATCATCTGCGAACAGTCTAAGAGAACTGCTCAGATTGTCACCCAGGTCATTTATATAGATCAGGAACAGTAGAGGTCCCAGGACGCTTCCCTGGGGAACACCTGATATCACTTCAGTTTTACTCGATGATTTGCCGTCTATTACTACGAACTGCGACCTTCCTGACAGGAAATCACGAATCCAGTCGCACAACTGAGACGATACCCCATAGCTCCGCAGCTTGATTAGAAGTCGCTTGTGAGGAACGGTGTCAAAAGCTTTCCGGAAATCTAGAAATACGGAATCGACTTGAGATCCCCTGTCGATAGCGGCCATTACTTCGTGCGAATAAAGAGCTAGCTGTGTTGCACAAGAGCGATGTTTTCTGAAGCCATGCTGATTACGTGTCAATAGATCGTTCCCTTCGAGGTGATTCATAATGTTTGAATACAGTATATGCTCCAAAACCCTACTGCAAACCGACGTCAATGATATAGGTCTGTAGTTAAATGGATTACTCCTACTACCCTTCTTGAACACTGGTGCGACCTGCGCAATTTTCCAATCTGTAGGTACAGATCTATTGGTGAGCGAGCGGTTGTATATGAGTGCTAAGTAGGGAGCTATAGTATCAGCGTAATCTGAAAGGAACCTAATCGGTATACAATCTGGACCTGAAGACTTGCCCGTATCAAGCGATTTGAGTTGCTTCGCAACCCCTAAGGTATCTACTTCTAAGAAACTCATGGTGGCAGATGTTCGTGTTTCAAATTCTGGAATATTCCATTCGTCTTCCCTGGTGAAGGAATTTCGGAAAACTGCGTTCAATAACTCCGCTTTAGCGGCACAGTCGTCGATAACAGTACCATCGGCACTGCGCAGCGAAGGTATTGACTGCGTCTTGCCGCTTGTGTACTTTACATACGACCAGAATTTCTTCGGATTTTCTACCAAATTTCGAGACAATGTTTCGTTGTGGAACCTATTAAAGGCATCTCGCATCGAAGTACGTGCCAAATTTCGCGCGTCTGTAAATTTTAGCCCATCTTCGGGATTTCGCGTTCTTCTGAACTTCGCATTCTTTTTCCGTTGCCTCTGCAACAGCGTTCGGACCTTTTTTGTGTACCACGGGGGATCCGTTCCATCTCTTACCAATTTATGAGGTATGAATCTCTCAATTGCTGCTGCAACTATATCTTTGAATTTGAGCCACATGTCGTCTACATTCGCATAGTCAGTTCGGAAGGAATGGAAATAGTCTTTTAGGAAGGCTTCTAGTGGCACTTTATCCGCTTTTTTAAATAAAATTATTTTGCGTTTGTTTCTGATGGGTTTGGAAGAAATGGTATTGAGCCTAGCTACAATGACCTTGTGATCACTAATCCCTGTATCAGTCATGATGCTCTCTATCAGCTCTGGATTGTTTGTGGCCAAGAGGTCAAGTGTGTTTTCGCAACCATTTACAATTCGCGTGGGTTCGTGGACTAACTGCTCGAAATAATTTTCGGAGAATGCATTTAGGACAATCTCGGAAGACGTTTTCTGCCTACCACCGGTTTTGAACAAGTATTTTTGCCAACATACCGAGGGTAGGTTGAAGTCCCCACCAACTATAACCGTATGAGTGGGGTATTTATTTGTTACGAGACTCAAACTTTCTCTGAACTGTTCCGCAACTGTATCATCGGAGTCTGGGGGTCGGTAGAAGGAGCCAATTATTAACTTAATTCGGCTGTTAAGTATAACCTCCACCCACACCAATTCGCACGGAGTATCTACTTCGACTTCACTACAAGATAAACCACTACTGACAGACACAAACACTCCACCACCAATTCTGCCTAATCTGTCTTTCCTGAACACCGTCTGAGACTTCGTAAAAATTTCTGCAGAACTTATTTCAGGCTTTAGCCAGCTTTCTGTACCTATAACGATATCAGCTTCTGTGCTTTCTATTAGCGCTTGAAGCTCAGGGACTTTTCCAGCGCAACTACAACAATTTACAACTATAATTCCGACTGTTCCTTGATCCAAGCACGTCCTGTAATTGCCAAGCACCCTTTGACATTGCAGCCCATCCCGCACTTTCCCGAGGCCTTCTAACCTAAAAAACCGCCCAGTCCACGCCACACAGCCTCCGCTACCCGTGTAGCCGCCAGCTGAGTGTAGTGAACTCCTGACCTATTCAGCGGAACCCGAAACCCCACCACCCTATGGCGCAAGTCAAGGAATCTGCAGCCAATACGGTCGCAAAACCGTCTGAGCCTCTGATTCAGACCCTCCACCCGGCTCTGCACCAAAGGTCCGCAGTCGGTTCTGTCAACGATGCTGCAGATGGTGAGCTCTGCCTTCATCTCGTAAGCAAGACCGGCAGCCTTCACCAAATCAGATAGCGGCTGGAATCCAGAGAGAATTTCCTCAGATCCAAAGCGACACACGTCATTAGTGCCGACATGTGCCACCACCTGCAGCTGGCTGCACCCTGTGCTCTTCATGGCATCCGGAAGGACTCTTTCCACATCAGGAATGACTCCTCCCGGAATGCACACGGAGTGCACACTGGATTTCTTCCCCTCCTTAGCCGCCGTATCCCTAAGGGGCCCCATAACGCGCCTAACATTGGAGCTCCCAACTACCAGTAAGCCCACCCTCTGCGATTGCCCGGACCTTGAAGGCTGAGAATGATCCTCTGAAACAGGGCAGGCAGCTGCATCTGGCTCAGCCAGAGACAGTGCCTGAAACCGGTTTGTCAGACGCACCGGGGAGGCTTTCTGATCAGCCTCCGGGGACGCCTTTCGCTGCCTGCCACGCTTTGGAACGACCTCCCAATCAACCACAGGCGAGGGCTCAGCCCCACTGCGGGCAGCAACCGGGGCAACCACAGCGGCGGACCGATCTGGGGACAGACGGGACGAGGTTGACATCCCCGTGATACCCGAGTCCAGCTCCCCACAGTGGTGCCCATTGGCAACAGCCTCAAGCTGCGCGACCGAAGTCAGCGCCGATTGCAGCTGTGAGCAAAGGGATGCCAAGTCAGCCCTCATCCGAACACAGCAATCGCAGTCCCTGTCCATTCTAATCGATGTTCAACAACAGTTACCGAAACACGAGTCCGTGCCTAGATAACGCAAGCGGAACACGCAAAGAATGTATCAACTAACCTGTACAAATGCCTAACGACTGCGCTACAATCTGCTGAATTTACGATTACAGTAACTAAAACTCGAAATTGCACCTCCTATACGAAACTCACACGCAATTTAAATAAGAATCTACGAAGTAAACACTAAAGCGCGATGCTACAACTGTCAAATACTATAATACGCCCTAAATATATGAATTAAACAATGCAAGTACCCAAAAAAAAACACGCAAAGAAATTAATTAAACTATCTAACAAATAGGTAAGCTAGGGTTATACGACTTGCTGCTGCAGCTGCTTACCCAACGGCGGCAGGGAGCACAATGACTGTGACCAACCGACACTGGCTGTTCAAAACAAAAACAGAAGACAGACGACTACGCGAATTTGCACTATTCAGGTACTAATGCGCGATGCTACAACCCTCAAATACTATAATACGCCCTAAATATATGAATTAAACAATGCAAGTACCCAAAAACACGCAAAGAAATTAATTAAACTATCTAACAAATAGGTAAGCTAGGGTTATACGACTTGCTGCTGCAGCTGCTTACCCAACGGTGGCAGGTGATAAACCAGTTAGATTACAGTAAACATTGCTTATTTTGCTGTTTTATCTCTATTCATGTGTTTCCACCGCAGCAGTTAGTGCATGCTCTTGGTTCCTCAAGATTTTACGTGTTTAACTGTGGACAGTTAATAATCTCCTTGCACTTCTCCATTTCAATGAACAAGTAACTGATCTTCTAGGCTAATGTAATCAGAGGCCCTAAGACAGTCTAGAAGGTTGATATTACTTGCCTCATGGGGTTTTCAAGGTGAAGAGTGGCTGACGATCTTAGCATACAATTAGCAAATGAAGTAGTCATGGGACAAGTTGCTTGTTTAATGAGCCCTGTGAATGGCATCTTAAGAAAAGGTGGCATTTTTTGGAAGGAATTAGAGGCAGAAAACCATGTGATTCAGTTCCACAGCTACGCTCATTATCAAAAGTATGATAGTATGGGGTATCAAGCAAAATTTGTGACTAGACTGAGGATTTCTCAATAGGAATCCTGCTGCATATCTAGGTTGGTTGGTTTGTGGGATTGAAGGGATCAGATTGCTATGGTCATCGGTCCCTTTTTCCACAAAATTCAAACACCCACACAGGAGAAAAACGAACAATGGAGACGACAACAGATGACACAGGTCAAGAAAGACTCAGACAGAGGCCAGACAAAAGGAATTAAAATCACACAGAGTGTGACAGTGGTTGGCCGACCATAGAGACAAAAAAGGAAAAACCAACCACCCAGAAACACACTAAAAACAAACCAGTCTAAAATCGTAGGCCAAAGGCCAGACTCGACACAAAAAAACGATAAACACTTAGATCAAGTGATAATAGCCCCCTGCCCAAATAAAATGCAAAACAAAGCCAGACATAGCAGTGTTATCTGTTAAAAGGGCAGGGAGCATAACAGGCAGTGTAAACGTCTGCCTGAGCACAGTTAAAAAGGGGACAGGCCAACAAAATGTGGACCACCGTCAAAGCTGACCCGCAGCGACATAGAGGTGGGTCCTCATGGCGCAGTAAATGGTGGTGTGTCAAGCGGGTGTGGCCAATGAGGAGCCGACAGAGGACAACTGAGTCCCTGCGAGTGGCTCGCATGAATGACCACCACAAATTCGTCGTCTCCTTGATAGGACAAAGTTAGTTTGGTGTGGTCAGGTTGCACCATTCAGTGTCCCAAAGTTCGAAAAGTTTGTGGCATAAGACTGCTCGCAAATCAATCTCCGGGAGGCCAATGTCCAGTGATAGTTTACTGGTGGCCTGTTTGGCCATGCGGTCAACATGTTCATTGCCGGGTATCCCAACATGGCCTGGGGTCCACACGAAGACAACAGAGCAGCCGCAATGGGCAAGAGAATGGAGGGACTCCTGGATAGCCATCACCAGATGAGAGCGAGGGAAACACTGCATATCTAGAATGTAGAGTCACTGACAGACGTAGAAGCAACTTCTGGTGTGGCCCAGGGAGGTGTGTCCGGATCCTTGCTGTTGGTGATGTATATTAATTACCTTGTAGAGAATATTCATAGTACCCACAGACTTTTTTCAGGTGATGCAGTTGTCTATTATGAAGTACTGCCTGAAAAAAAGCACAAATATACTACAGCCCCCTACATATCACTCATGCAGAGATTGTGAGGACAAAATTAGATTAACCCATTAGTAGCCATTGTCCTCAAGTGAGGAAAGTCCATTTTTCCGCATTTATTACACTGTATGAATCCAAACCAACAATGTACTTTTGTTGCTGTAAAATAAGCTTTCCATCAACAGTGAGTATTGTTGTTATTTCTCTGCTACAGTTACTCAGCTGAAGACTATTAACAGAAGTGGAGTGTTTTTGTTACTTCTACTTTTATTTTTGTGGCTGCATCTAAGGTAAGGATCACTGTCATTTTCTGATTGCTTGCTTAATTTAATACTAAGATATTGTTTGGTTCTTATGGAGGCGAAAATACACTCCTGGAAATTGAAATAAGAACACCGTGAATTCATTGTCCCAGGAAGGGGAAACTTTATTGACACATTCCTGGGGTCAGATACATCACATGATCACACTGACAGAACCACAGACACATTGACACAGGCAACAGAGCATGCACAATGTCGGCACTAGTACAGTGTATATCCACCTTTCACAGCAATGCAGGCTGCTATTCTCCTATGGAGACGATCGTAGAGATGCTGGATGTAGTCCTGTGGAAAGGCTTGCCATGCCATTTCCACCTGGCGCCTCAGTTGGACCAGCGTTCGTGCTGGACGTGCAGACCGCGTGAGACGACGCTTCATCCAGTCCCAAACATGCTCAATGGGGGACAGATCCGGAGATCTTGCTGGCCAGGGTCGTTGACTTACACCTTCTAGAGCACATTGGGTGGCACGGGATACATGCGGACGTGCATTGTCCTGTTGGAACAGCAAGTTCCCTTGCCGGTCTAGGAATGGTAGAACGATGGGTTCGATGACGGTTTGGATGTACCGTGCACTATTCAGTGTCCCCTCGACGATCACCAGAGGTGTACGGCCAGTGTAGGAGATTGCTCCCCACACCATGATGCTGGGTGTTGGCCCTGTGTGCCTCGGTCGTATGCAGTCCTGATTGTGGCGCTCACCCGCATGGCGCCAAACACGCATACGACCATCATTGGCACCAAGGCAGAAGCGACTCTCATCGCTGAAGAAGACACGTCTCCATTCATCCCTCCATTCACGCCTGTCGCGGCACCACTGGAGGCGGGCTGCACGATGTTGGGGCGGGAGCGGAAGACGGCCTAACGGTGTGCGGGACCGTAGCCCAGCTTCATGGAGACGGTTGCGAATGGTCCTCGCCGATACCCCAGGAGCAGCAGTGTCCCTAATTTGCTGGGAAGTGGCGGTGCGGACCCCTATGGCACAGCGTAGGATCCTACGGTCTTGGCGTGCATCCGTGCGTTGCTGCATCCGGTCCCAGGTCGACGGGCACGTGCACCTTCCGCCGACCACTGGCGACAACATCGATGTACTGTGGAGACCTCACGCCCCACATGTTGAGCAATTCGGCGGTACGTCCACCCAGCCTCCCGCATGCCCACTATACGCCCTCGCTCAACGTCCGTCAACTGCACATACGGTTCACGTCCACGCTGTCGCGGCATGCTACCAGTGTTAAAGACTGCGATGGAGCTCCGTATGCCACGGCAAACTGGCTGACACTGACGGCGGCGATGCACAAATGCTGCGCAGCTAGCGCCATTCGACGGCCAACACCGCGGTTCCTGGTGTGTCCGCTGTGCCGTGCATATGATCATTGCTTGTACAGCCCTCTCGCAGTGTCCGGAGCAAGTATGGTGGGTCCGACACACCGGTGTCAATGTGTTCTTTTTTCCATTTCCAGGAGTGTAGTTTATCCCATATTTTGTCCTAGTGCATGAAAACTTGCTGTCCTTGTTTGAGGACAGTGAGCGTTTCCGTGGTAAATGTTATGTTTTCTGGTCTTTCCAGATTTCTTTACCATAGCTCACCATATTTTTAAAACAGTTGAAGAGGCAGTAGAATACTTATTTTCTGAAAAAACAGAAGAAGCAGCTCTACCTCCAGACGTAGATGAGCAGACTGATGAGGAAAATATTGAAGATGAATTAGTAGGAAATACATATGTAAGCAATACTACATGTACTACTGAAATTTTACATGAGAGAGATAATGAAGACATTCATGTTTCTTCTCAAAGAGTCCATAAAGAGGAAGTTAAGTGTTGTGAACAGGTTCGGAAATATTCATTTCCAGACTTAGGGAAGAAAGCTTCTTGTCTGTTAGCTGAACTGAAAGAAAAGATGTATGGTCTCACTTTCATGCAGGTTTTTGAAGAATTCTTGTAGAAGAAGTTGTAAGCACGATTGTAGAATAAACTGCAAAATACGTTAGGGAGTAAAAAAACAAAATAGTTTTTTCAGTTTTAGCTGATGAAATTCGTGCATTCATCGGGTTCTTGGTCTTTACTGGCTCATAAATTGTCCAGTGAAATAGATTACTGATCTGTTAATGACGATTTAGGTGCTCAAATAGTGAATGGTACAATGAGTCATAAAGGGTATCTGTAACTGAAATCTGTAATATATTTCAATAATAATAAAAAAGCCAATGGAAACAAGAGTGACAAATCTTTCAAAATAAAATCGTTAGCAAAGGCTCTGGTACAAAATTATCAAAAATGGAGAATCTTTCAGGAAAATCTGGAAATTGATGAAATTATTGTGAGGTACTATGGACATGACCATATAAAGCTGTTTATCAGGCTGAATTCCTTATGCTTTGGATATAAACTTTGGGCCATATGTGGTACCGATGGCTACTGTTACAACTTCTTACTGTAATACAGCATGACCCAGAATGATGACAACACAAATCTACCACTGGTTTCCAAAGTAGTTTTGAGAATGTTGTCCATTATTGATGAGCCAAACAGTTACGAAGTTTTTTGGCAATTAATTTACTAGTCATTACCTGTGGCAATTAATTTACTAGTCATTACCTGCTCATCTAACTGAAGGAATTGGGATTCCGTGCAAGAAGAATTATAAGAGAATGCAGAACAAGGAAGTGCTCCCTGTCATCAGATAATGTTATGAAAAAGAAAGAAAGTGGATTTTTTGAGTTCAGATTTGACAGAGAGAAAAATGGAATGACAACAAGTGTGTTACACTAGTAACTAATTTCAACACTAACTTCCTACCGTCAATGTACAACATTGGAATTCATCCTAAAAAAGAAAATGCCAGTGTTCCACAACCACATGCTTTGAATATATACAAGAATTTCGTAGGAGGTGTCAATCTTCTTCGTGACTGCCTAATAGAGAAACATACCACTACAGTGCGTGGTAAAAAGTGGTACTAGTGCCTTTTTATGAGGATGGTAAATATGACTGCTCTGAATGTATACTTGGCTTTCAAGAGATGCAATGAAGGAACTTCTCTTTCAGTGAAAAAATTCAGAAGACAGAGTGCGAGAACGAACCAGAAGTCTTGAAATCAGGTCAGCTACGGGAAGACCAAGAAAACTCGCCTTCCAAGAGTAATGTATCAGATATACAGTACGACCAGAAGCTGCCTGTCATCCAGAAGCATGAAAAGCCAAGACGATGGCAGTATGAGAACTGCATAGGAAACCCAAAAATATACTGAGGGAAATCTAATGTTATGCTCTGTATAGAATGCTTTCCCAAATATCATATGAGGCCTTAACAAAATTTCAATTTGGGAGAATTTTTAGGTTAAAACTTTTGTAAATATTACTTAATGTACAATAAATGATAGTTATTTTGAGTTTAATATTACTAATTTCTTTATCTCTTGTCACTTTTCCTAGTAATCAGTGTAATGACAAAACAACTGCCAAGCACCCAATGTCCTCAAATGAGGACGGCCAAAAACTCCACATTCTGGCAACAAGAGAAGAAAATTTCCTCTTATTTCCATAAATTGGGTTGCCATGACACCGTTTTCCAAAAAATACAAAATATATGTTAAAATATATTAACTAAAAAGAAAGTGGGCACTAATGAGTTGATTACAGCATGCACAGAGACATTTAAACAAACAGCCATTCTTTTCCCACTCCACCTGTGAATGGAACAGGAAGAAGTTCTAATAACTGACACAATTGGAAGTATTTTCTGCCATACACTTCACTGTTGTTTGCAGAGTATGGATGCAGATATACAGTATAGGGACATTACAGTGGGTGAGCAGTAACTTCAGTAAGGCAATGTAACATCCTATCACTCTAGAATTGTGTCATAATAGTTTGAGGAATACAGAAATTGTAGTATTTGTATGGTTTCTGAAGATCATCTGAGCTCAATACAAATGAACATCTTGTAGGATTAATAATGTCGTCCTTGCAGGGATAGAGTGTTACCTTCACACACACACACACACACACACACACACACACACACACACACACACACACACACACACACACACACACGAAGAAAAAAAAAATTCTCATTGATAGACTGTCACAGGCCTGAAACTGACCTTAGAATGAAGAAAAATAAAATGTGGCAGTCCCACATGAATTGGTATTGGACCCATTCATTTCTTAACCTACATAAGTGATATTCCACTGAGATTAAAGGGCAGTTCAAAAACAGTAATGTTTAATGATGACACAAGCATACTAATCAAAGGTCAACACTCAACCATAAGATAACTAGCTTGGATGTAACTGAACAGGCCTACATAGCTAACAGTTTAAGTCTTAATCTCACAAAGGCCCATGTTATGATATTTCAAACAAGCATTAACCCAGATAACCCTGACGTCCTTCTGGAAGGACGACGTCACTCACTGTTGAAATTATTTATTCTTGCGAATAACGTATTGTTGCAACGGACTGTGAAGCATTGTTATATGAAGTAGGCAGAGTCACTTGCGCGCTGCGGCAGTCAGTTTGACACTGTCGTTCATAGTGAGTGAGAAATTGTCTTGAAAATAAGGCTGACTTTACCATGGACGAACTGACTGGCCTTGTCATCGATGGGTATGTATATTTTCTTTGATATTGCGTCAATAATTCTGAAACTTGTAATATAATATCTCAAAGAATTAGCCTATATTATTTATGGGTACATATTACGATTGAAAGTTTTCGTCAGTTGTAATTCAATAATGTTTTCAATCGTCCTTCCAGAAGGACGTCAGGGTAATACGTTGTCATTTTGTATTTACAGAAAACTATGTGCACTGATGGAACTTTTGGACATGTTAGAATCAAAAGATGACGAAATACCTAATACTGGTGTGAATGTAACATTACACCCTCCTCTAAATTCAACATGACGTAACATATGAAGAATTGGGTGCTGAAGAAAATCCCAGTGTAGATAAATTACCAGGAAGTCAGCTCAATGCTACTGCACTTTGTGATTTCGCCATTTCTACCAATGGTAATGCTGTGAATGCAACAAGAAACAATCCTTTACCTCTTATGTTGTTCCAGGACTCTCCAGCAGTACAAAAACAGCAACAATAACAACAACCACAAACAAACCAGCAAGGCTATCGAAGAATAAAGTTCCAAACCTCAAGAAATGTAACTGGAAAAGTGGTGAAATAGTTAATGCAACACCTGTATGGCCTTTAACGTGCACAGTTGCAATGAAGAAAGGGCGAACACCACTTGAACATTTCCAACAGTTTTTTGATAAAGAAATGCTTCAGATGATGGCCACTTACACAAATCATCATTCTGTTGATGAATCGATGGTCTCATACTTCGGAAGTCACACTTGCAAACAATTCATAAAACGAAAGGTATGGGGTACGGTGTGGTAATGACTTATGTTAACCAGTTACTTCCACATGTTCCATATCGAATATACTTTGATAACCTCTTTACTAGTGTTGAACTACTACAGGACCTAAAAGAGAGGGGTGTGGAAGCAACTGGAACAATAAGAGGAAACAGAGTTAAGAATTGTACTCTACCATCTGTATATAAAATGATAAAAGAAAATAGAGGATCATATGATGCTTGTTCTGAATCAGCATCCGGGATTTCCATTGTACGTTGGAATGACAACAATGTTGTTACTGTAGCCACCAACTTTGACAGAGTGCAACCACTATGCTCTGTAGCAAGATTTTCCAGGAAACAAAAGAAAAGGATTAGCATGCCTCAACCTAACTTATTACACTCCTACAATACTCATATGGGAGGTATAGATCGAGCAGACCAAAATGTATCCCTATATAGACGTTCCATAAGAGGGGAAAAGTGGTATTTCCCGATCATTGCCCATTTTATAGACATTGCAGAGCAAAATGCCTGGAATCTTTACAAGCACAACAAAGAGCCCATAGATCATCTGACATTATGTAGTCTAATTGTCACTGCAATTCTTGAAAGTAACAAAAGAGTCACTACCAGCAGAGGACGTCCTAGTAAGAGGGCAAAACTAGATTCTAGGTTTGTAGGAAGAAAATGTTATGTTGCTAAATTACCAATGGACGAGGTAACAAAAAAGAAGAAGCACCTGAAATGTCAAAGTTGCCACAAAAAAGCTACTACTATGTGCGTGAAATGTGACAAACCACTTCATGTTTGTTGCTTTTTAGCTTATCATACTAGTGCATAAAATGTGTGTATAGGTTATTTTCTTTGTTTTGTGTATTTATTACCTGTTTTAGCCCATAATTAAAATTTATTTATGTTTATTTGAAAGTAAAAAAACCAAAACAAGTTAATTGTGCAATGTCATATACTTTAAAAACATGTTCCCTTATTGTCCTGACGTCCTTCTGGAAGGACACCCATTTTTGGGAATACTAAATAAAAATAAATACTCAAAATTGTTTTTACTTTCTTCTTTACAACCTTGTGAACAAATGTAGGTAAGATATAAATCAATTTTGAAAAACAAATAATTCAGAACTATCTGGGTTAATTACCTCTTAGTTCTAGGCATGGAGCTTGATCCTGCCACATTAAATGAAATTCACTGTAAAATCCTTGGGACCCAGTCAGATGATATGTAAAATTGGATTAACAAATAGATAACCTAATGAAGCAGATCAGTTCAGTGTGTTTTGACCTCAGAAGTACCATTCATTAACCTCACCAAAAGACGGGAGCATCTGCTTATTTTGTGTATTTTTCACTCCCTGTTGTCCTACGGAATTATATTCTAGGAAAGTGTATTTTCTAGATACCTCTAAGCTTGGAATTTTTACTTTCACTCCCCAAAACATTTACTCTACAATGGTTTATACTGCTGACAATAATAAGTTTCAGCTGACCTATGGTGTACATCATGATACAAGATGCAGACATGGGCTCCTTGTTTAAGGTTCAGAGTACAATTATGCACCTGGTCTGAAGATACTTAACAATCCCACAGCCAACAATCCCTACCAGTTAAGGAGACTAGTTTTTAATGTCCCATCGACAACGAGGTCATTAGGGACAGAGTGCACACTCAGATTAGGGAAGGATGGAGAAGGAAGTCAGCCATGCCCTTTCAGAGGAACCATCCCGGCATTTGCCTTAAACGTTTTAGGGAAATCACTGAATACCTAAATCAGGATGGCCAGACGTGGGTTTGAACCGCTGTCCTCCCAAATGTGACTCCAGTGTAATAACCACTGCACCACCTCGCTCGGTCCCTACCAGTTAAAAAGACAATTAAAAACATAACTCATACGCCACTCTTTCTACAAATTATTTAAATATCTAGATCAAAGAATTTAAAAATTCTGTTAGTTACATGGTAAGTAGCAATGTTCATTGTAAATCTGTAAGACAAGTAGTAATATACTGTAAACAACACTTATTATATGGAGATGTAGATAATTATTTTATCCACAAAATATCAATGTAATCAAGCAGATATTAATCTGTCAATGACCATTAAACAGCAACTATCAGGTACAATTCATGTCGCAAAAGATATTTTCAAAATAGCAGGTTTCTTGTTAATGAACTAGATTCTAATTTAGCTGGCATATGGATGACATGAATAGTCTTAAGCAGTAAAGTTCCTATAGTTTCCTTGCCTTTTCTTTATGCACACCTTGACTCATTTCACATCCCTGAAGATGGGATGCAATGGAACAAAATTAGTGAATATGAATGAACCCAAATATATGCACTTTAGATGGATCTTTGAGTAATCACTGTTAAAAAAATGGCTCTGAGCACTATGGGACTCAACTGCTGTGGTCATTAGTCCCCTAGAACTTAGAACTACTTAAACCTAACTAACCTAAGGACATCACACACATCCATGCCCGAGGCAGGATTCGAACCTGCGACCGTAGCAGTCGCACGGTTCCGGACTGCGCGCCTAGAACCGCGAGACCACCGCGGCCGGCAGTAATCACTGTTAGCCACGGGTTGTAGCGGTTGAGTTACCGTGAATCAGGATGACTCCCCAACACACTCAGTATCTCACGAAATCCATGCCACAACATGCTGTCATTGTCTTCAGGGAGTAAGAAGGTATTACATGCTGTGAGGGTTGAATGAAAAGTAATGCTTCCACCTTCATTAATTGGATTTGGATGGGGATATTTTAATAAATCAAATGCAGAAATAATCCTTAGAATGTGATAATCACCAGCCAATTGGATACATTTCAGCCAATTATGAACAAGTTTTCTGAAGCTGTCACGTAAGAAGCTGACACACTGTTTACACTACCACAGTCTCACAGTTCTCTCAGTGTCTTCGTCAGAAGCATAATGATGTCACAATTGAATGGGGAAAGGAATCAGCTTCATTCTCAGAATGGAAGAGGAGTTCCTGGCAAATTTCAAGTCTGTGCGCTTTCATTTCAGGAGTCAGCATCTGGGGTACCCATCGTGCACAGATCTTCCGATAGCCAAGCAAAGCAATAATGTGACATACACATTCTTGTGAAATACCAATTGTGCTTGCAATTTCTTTCTGAGTGATACAACAATCGTCCTGAATCAATCTGTCAATATTTTGCTTGTGAAACTCAGTGGTTGCCGTCACAAGCCGTCCAACACACTATTTGTCACACAGGTCAGATGTTCCCGTCTCAACATCTTTGAACTTACTTGCCCAACGATGCACAGTACTTGCATCGATGCACAGCACTTACATCAACACAATCACCATAAACTGCTTTCATTCTCTGATGAATCTCCTTCAGGGTAACAGCTTCTGCTGTCAAGAATTCAATGACTGCATGTTGCTTAAATCACATTGACCGACCATCTGCGCAGGGTTCCATACTTTACAGTGTAACAACACAACCATTCAATGCTAAGGATTCCTGCCACCTGGAGCTGTAGAGAAGAGGCTACGGAACAAGCCAGTACCTGACACATACCAATGATGCCAACTGTTGAAGAGTTATGAAAGTGGACGCATTACTTTTCAGTCAACCCTTGTGCAGCTAACTTTATTACTCAATAGTGTGTAATTGTAAAGTACGAGCCTGTTGAAAGTCAACTTGCCTTTCCTGAAGATTACCGTTCACCTTTTCCACAATATTTTTCCACATGTGTCACACAATCAGCATCTCAGTCTTCATACAATTTGTTGCTACTGGTGTTATAGTGGAAGTGGATGATCAGGGAAGGTCAATCTTCAGTAGTGCATGTACACTGAGGTGATGAAAGTTATAGGATAGCAATATGCACAGGCACCAATCGTGGTAGTATCATGTACACAAGCTATAAAAGGGCAGTGCACTGGTTGTACAATGGGAATTAACAAACTTTGAATGTTGACTGGCAGTTGGGGGTAGACCCATGGGACATTATATTTTGGAAATCATTAGGGAATTCAACATTCCAAGATCCACAGAGTCAAGAGTGAGCCAGAGTACAAATTTCAGACCCTCGACAACACAGTGGCCAATGGCCTTCACATAACAACCAAAAGCAGCAGCATTTTCGTAGAGTTGTCAGTACTAGCAGATAAGCAACACTGCATGAAATAACTGCAGAAATCAATGTGGGACATACAATGATCATGTCCGTTAGGAAAGTGTGGTGAAATTTGGCATTAATAGGCTATGGCAGCAGATGACCGACCTGAGTGCTTTCCCTAACAGCACAACATCACCTGCAATGATCCTTATGGGCTCATGACCATACTGGTTGGCATGGTCAGATGAGTCGCAGTTTCAGTTGGTAAAAGATGATGGTAGGGTTCGACTGTGGTGCAGACCCCACAAAGCCATGGACCCAGGTTATCACTGTGCAAGCTAGTGGTGGCTTCATAATGGCAGGAGCTGTATTTATGTGGCATCAACTGGGTCCTCTGGTCCAAATGAACCGATCATTGACTGGAAATGAGTGTGCAGGTTACTTGGAGGCCATCTGCAGCCATTCATGGACTTCACGTTCCCAAACAACGATGCAAATTTTATGGATGACAGCATACATCACCAGGCCACAATTGTTCATGGTTGGTTTGAAGAACATTCTGGACAATTCGAGCAAATGATTTGATTATCCAGATTGCCCAACATGAATCTCATGAAACATTTATGGGAAATAATCGAGAGGTCAGTTTGTGCACAAAATATGGCACTGGTAACACTTTCGCAATTATGGGTGGTGACAGAGGCACCACAGCTCAATATGTCTGCAGGGAACTTCCAATGAATTGTGAAGTCCATGCCACATTGGATTGTGTTTCTGCACTACACCGGGCAAAAGGCAGTCCGACATGATAATTAGGAGGTATCCCATGGCTTCTGTCACTAAAATGACCTGTGAAAGCTTATCACTGGAAAAACAAACCATACACGCATTATGAACATGTACCATCACTGGCCACACTTAATAGATGTGTTGAGGAGCAGATTATTAATGGTGTGTCCGACAATGGTACCAGGCATCGGCATGAATGAAATTGTTGTCAGTTGGTTATTGTTATGGTATACAGCTATGCAGCTACAGTTGAGTCACTGAAGTTCTATGAGCATCTTAGAGTGGAATGGGGATACCCTAATTATAATTTTGTCTTAGTGGACAAAGAAAGTATGAGTCACTGGTCAGTAAGGCTAAATCACAAAAATCTTAACAAATGAGGGATGGCAATGACCGCAAGTTTTTGAAGAGAGAGGACGTGCTTCAGATGAATGGAATAATGGAATTAATACAACATGTTACTGAAGAAGGCAATATTAATACTATGCTTACAATGAAAACAACTATGATATTCTGCATGATGATCATGTAATGACTGGCCACAGTGGATGCAACAGAATAACATGTTTAATATCAAAGCACCATAATATAACATACAGAGACCTCCAGATTTACCTTAGCTTATGTGACCCTTGTTTATATAAATAAAAAGTTCAGAATAGTAGAGAAGCCCATGCTGTTCAAAGAGTTATAGTGCAGCTATCAAGTTTATCTCATCAACTTACAATCACAATCAGATGGAGACTATAAATTCATAATGGTTTATCAGGATCATTTCATTAAATTCTTTGTTCTCAGGCCACTGAACCCCAAAACTGCTGCGTTGGTATGCAATAACATTATTGATCTTCTTACATTGTTAGGCACTTGCTCAGTCAGACAATGGCCGAGAGTTTGTTAAAAAAATAATGAGCAGCTGAATTGAACTATTGTCCAATTTTAACAATGTGCATGGTAAACCTAGATATACGCAGAGTCAAGGCAGCACAGAGGGAGCAAATCAAGACATAAAATATCGTAGCTACAGGGATGCCAGAGCACAACATTATGGAGTGCAGCTGTGCACAAAGGTGGTTTGTGCAGTTAAAGAACACCACTGTACATTTCAGAATTAAAAGGTCTCCATTTGAAGGAATTTTTGGATACCCTCCTAAATATGGTTTGTCTTCTTCAAGTTTATCACCTGAAACATTGATCTTGAAAATAGAATTAATCAAGTGAGCGTTAGCAGTGAGAAAGGTACTGAAACATTGCAGGACAATGATCATAGCAGATCACCTGTGCAAGAGGATAACATAGTAAGAGGAACAGTAGTCGAGAACAGAGAGAAAGAATGTGTTCCAGACAATAATGTATACTGCCCAACTAATTTAGATGAGTTAAAAGACACAGCACTGATACATACTAGTGCTTAGAAGAACAAGCACAAAGAATGCAGCAGTGCTCAGATCGTCATCTGCCACCGGTGGAAGGAGATTGTACAATTAGAGTTCCAGTTCCCATCTTCAATCGAGTAAGGTGATACAAGATCGATCTTGGGTGTTGTCCTCGACACAATAGTTGAAGGCTTCTATCACATCAGGGCGATAGATAGTGTGATGAGCCAGCTTTACACAAGGTAATAAACTGATTGTTTTTAATTATTTTGGAATGAGACAATACAATATGTGACTGTGACAACATTTTGTTTCAGGTCCCAGTTCAGTGCTCACCCTCTTCGAATAATTTTCAAGGAGGAAGTTCCAGTAAAGGACACTGTTGCCCTGAAGACAGTTGTGATGTTTTACAAGGGGAGGCCACGATATATGGAATGCGGATTTACTGTAAACTTCGTACGCTAGTGTTATGTCCGCACTATAACACATCAAATATTCCGTGATAACCAAATTTATTTGACCTTCTGTCACTCAAAACAAAACTTAAGTTCGACTACACAACACTTCGCTGGCTGTAGCGCCAAGGAGAAATCAGAGTCACTAGTAGACAATACAAGTCCAAACCACTGCCAACCAGTCAATACCGACGCGTCGCAAGTTTCCAGCCAGGGAGGCCACAGTACAGTTCGGTCGTCATGAATCCAGCAGTCGGGTAGTAACACAGTCATCAGCAAAGATTGAACTGGATAAACGGGCTCAGAGAGCTCACTTAAATCTGCAGGTCCGGCCAATCAGAGTGTTGGTAGATGGCGCCCTTATATGGTTGCTCACTCTGGTGGCAAGGGCAGCGCCGCCAGGGTAATCCACATCGATAGTGGTGTGTACGCTGCCGCAAACCCCGCGACGACGCATTCACTTGCGCCAGTTGTTGACATTGTGTGCGGCGACAGCGGGACTTGCTGTGTGCTACGTGTGTTGTAGCGTGCTGCGCCGAGTTGACGGCTGCTGTGCGGCGACCAATCCGACAACCAGTAGTACTCCATGAGGAAAACAAAATGTTTACGCCATAGCACGTACTTCTCACGCATTATTGAGAAAGTCACAAGACAATTTTGGTCATCAAATATACACTTGTGTGTGGCCATTTTTACCATGAAGTGGCACCAGCTGAGTGGTTAGCGTTCGAGCCCATAATTGCTGGATCGAGTCCCGTTCATCAGGGTTTTTTTAACAGTCACTTTCTTTACTATTTATATTACAATTGATATAATGGGAAAAATACGTGTAATTGGACGAACTTTTATTAAATTTACAATGTTATTTGGCAGTCTACAAATTTTTATTATCATAATTAATATAATATTCATAACATCGACTAGTAAACGACCAAACACAAAGTGATACTGAAAATGTATGCTTGTCAATGTCTTCAAAATTGTTTGTATTTAATTGAAAGACGATGAGGAATTGCTTCTCGTAAAGATGCTATTAAAATACAGTTGATACTGCATGACCAATTATCAGTGCCGATATTTAAGGAAATGCTTCGTTATGCACGTTTTGCTTCCAAATTATTGTCAGAAAGAGAGGTTTCTTTTTGCAAGGAAAACCTCAAAAGACCTTGCGTATGCGGAAATATAGCATTTATTCAATGCAGCTGGTGCCATTTAACTTTGTTTTCCACGTTTTTACGAAAAATACCATCCTGCAACTTGTACTCGTAATGTCGAAAGTGACGATTAACTGTACATCTTTCGAAAGCCATCTGTGCCAGTCAAAACTTGGAGGTAGCAAGTCGTTTCAGGCTCCTTCCAGGTATAAGGGACTTCTCAAATCACGGACAAGCATAAATTTTCAGTATCACTTTACTAGTTTGGTCGTTTACTAGTCGATAGTTATGAATATTATATTATTTGTGATAATAAAAACTTGTAGACTGCCAAATAGCATTGAAATTTAATAAAAGTTCATCCAATTACACATATTTTTCCTATTATGTGAATTGTAATATAAATAGTAAAGAAAACGATTGGGGGGGGGGGGGGGGAAGCAACAACAACAACAACAACAACTGATGAATGCGACTTGATCCATCGAATACGGAGCTTGAATGCAAACCACCCGGCTGCTACCGCTTCATGGTAAAAATGGCCACGCACAGGTATATATCTGACGACCGAAATTATCTTGCGATTTTCTCAATAATGCTTGAGAAGTGCACGCTACTGCTTACAAATTTTTTTGTCATCATGGAGTACTACGAGTGTACGAAGTTTGCAGTAAATCCTCGTTCCACACGTTGTGGCCTCCCCTTGTCAGTCAATGGAAATTGGCCAGTGAGTCTTCAAATGCAACTGCCAGCACAAAGGTTAAACAATGAGGTGCTTTTGCAGAAAGAAAAACGTGTTGTGCAACTGTTAAGTGTCATGGAGCAGGTCCTTGCTACAATGAAGGAATTTTGTGTAATATGACTGTTTTCAAATTGCGGCTCATAAAAAAACAACTTTCAAAATATGATTCTCTTTTGTTATTGCATCCACGGTTCACATTCCATACCTCTCAGCAGTGAAGGTATACCTTGACTAGTGATAGTACACTATCACTAGTGAACGTGTATTGTCTGGCAAAGCTGGAATCAGTAATCCTCTTCCACTAAGGGGATCAGTGAAGGTGCACCATCACCAGTAATGTAACATCTTCCCTGAAACTTCCACTTCTACTGCAACACTGATACTAATGTATCTTTGTATGTAACAAATACTTTGCTGTAATTTAAGCTGTTTACTATTTCAGAAGTAATAGCCATAACTTAATACATTTATCCCACTGACAAAAAATGGTGACATCATAGTGCAAAATGTTTGCTGTAGCCTACAAAACCAAGACTGTATGCAGGTGCGCACCTCTTTATCCAAAGCAAATCAATGGCTACAAATGATGTTCTTCAGGACACCGTCATTATGGAAATTGAATGAGGAGAGATGGGGACTGGGTGGAGGATGTGTAAGAGCTTCCCAGTGAAACTTCTGCAACCCATTCAATAAAATTTTGGCAACACTTGGACCCACCCACTACGCACTGACCAGCTTGGTTCACAGTGGGATAAATGTAACAACAATTGGCACAATTACTTTTGAAATAATAAACAGTTTATTTACTTTTTTCCACCTGTCCTTTTTCATTTGACTACCCCTTATACAACCTGTGTCCCCATTCAATGGTCTGATATACGTTTAGCTGATGTGTTTACAGGAAGCTTGAACTCGGGAAGTTCATGAAATGGGTGTTGACTGTGCCCACTAGCTGACTGTAATCACTACATATATTTTCTGAAAGCCCCCTCTAAATGTAAGTTATATCTGATACAATTACTTGTATCCATCCACTACTGACTGTTTAAATGTCCACTTCACTGGAAAGTCCTTTCATTTTATAAGTTACAATCCATTTTAACAATCAAAATAACCTAAAATTCCTGCTTTCCAAATCACACACTGTTCTCTGACCATTACCAGTGTTCTCAGAATGACAAAGTATTCTGTTTCCGAAGTGACTTGACAACTCGGTGTCGGATCAGGGTACAAAGCTTTGGGGTTCTGTCTCGAACTGGGCAGAACATTTTGGTGGTATGATTTCTAACTTTGACACAGTTCTGTGTACAAGAAAAATGTGTTGTACTCCACACCTCAGAATCCATGATAATGTTTCTGTTACCCAAAACTGGACAGAAAAGTAATCTACTATTACTTTTTGTTTACCTTATTCCTCATAAACAATATATAAATTCCTTTATTATTAATGTACATAAAACAACAACTTACCAACAAATTTTCTGGTTTTATATCTCTATGCACAATATTCATTGAATGGATATAATGTAAAGCACTGGCAAGATCTTTTAACAAGAAGCTAGCTTCCTTTTCACTGAATTTTCTCTGAGCTGTTATGCAATCAAATAAATCACCTCCCTGAAAACAACACAGGGCAAATGTAAATGATCAAATACAACTGAACAAAGTAATCAAACCTATAAATGAAAAGCAGGGCTCAAATATTTAGAGCTAGGGCTACAAACATCTTGACCTAAAAACAAACAACAAGTAAAAGTATTTGCTTACCCTAAATTACAAATAAAATAATGTTTAACTAGTTTTGGCATGATCTATTTTAGCTCAGACCTACAGTACAAAGCGTTAACACTATACAGTTTTCTCAACAAATCTTTACATAAATATATTTTCAAAGGGCATTCACAATGTGCACGTAAGTAGGCGGATGGTGGGGAATTGGGAAGTGGAAGATGTAAGTGTACTGTGTGTCATAACAGCCAACAGCATCACTTTATTAGTTCCATGTGTTGTGTGTGTTTCAAAGAGTAGGTCGAACATTTAGCAATAATTTGTATGTTGGTATGCATTTGATGGGAGCTATTTGGTACAGTATTCACCATTGTTGACTGCGAGAATACATTTCTTGCGTAATGCATTGTGGTTGCTTGTTTCAAGACTGTCAGAAGTACGAACTAATTTACATATGGATTTTGCATCAGTGTCTTTGATTGCCATGAGAGGACAGTGAAGCAAGTTCTGTGAGACTAAGACAGCAAGAGAGAGATGGAGCAAACTAGTAATACCACACTGTGTTCTCAGCCTCTCTGCGCAGAACCAATTGCTCAGGCATGGTTATGCATCTCTCTACAGACACTATTGTAGCAATATCCCAATAGTCTTAATTTTATTTTGTTTCCCCTTTCCTTTCCGAACATATTTTGTGTATTTCTTGAGGCTACCTTCATAAAAATTAAGAGTTTATCTCAAATTTCCGCACTTTACATGGCATGAAAACATGTGCTTAATAGAAATTACAAAAGACAGAACCCTTCAGACTTTCTTAAAAACATTAAAAAGCACACAATTAGAAAATGTGACTACTGTAGTATAGATATGAAAGTTTAGAGCAGCAGATGAACATATTTTATGCAAACTTTCTTGTGACAGCAAGCCAGAAAATAACTGCATAAGCCCTGCATTCAGCCATTTGACACAGATGCTGGTTCAAATCCTCCTCAAAACCTTGAGCTTCTATTCAAAGATGAAAATTTACACACCAAGAAAATTATACAAATAATTGTCCAAGAACAACAGTCTCATCCCTCATTTATGTGGGGTAGCTGTCTGACTTTTAAAATGGTTTGCTTTGAGACACACAGTACACAGCTCAAACTTTCATATGAATCATCAATTGTCACGCAATAAAGCATTATTGTCAGTCTTAGTTCTGGAGAAAGTGGATTCAGCACAGCCATACCTTGCCTGGATACAAACACTCAATTTTTCAAACAAAACATAAAAATCTTGATGGGACATTTCCCACATGGATTACAGTGCCAAGTCTGACTGATGTTTTTGTTCCCTTGTGTCTGCACTTGCAGATGAGAGAATGATGCATTGCCTGTACGTACCTTAACAGAAGATCAATTTTTGAACCCTTCTATCACTACTGTAGCAGGGTTCTATCAAAAGATCTCCCCCGGACCCATACAAAAGTCTGCTACTATATTAAGATTATCTGTAGCATAGTGTTAGTGCCCTTAAATAAGTTCTCAGGAAGATTCCAGGTTAGTTGATATTTGAGAAGTTTTCTTGTCAGTTGCACGTCTTTACTACATAGTTCACTTTCAATCAGGATGTCTTACAAGTTCTACCATTAAATTAAATGTTTCACAACTCATACTCTTGACGTCATACACAGACTTGCAAACCACTCACTAAAGACTCCGTAACACGCCTTCTAGCAGCTTTAAAGGAAAGCTTTGGAAGTACATACTGCCACTTCTGAGAACTCAAATCAACTGCACAACAATAGTTTGTCATTTTAAAAAGCAGAGAGTAATGAATAAGGGGCCCATTCAGGACAATAATATGTAAGGGTAAGAAATTGTATTCATGACCCCTCGCGCAAAACTGTTGTCACTGCCTTATTAGCATGTAGATTTTCAAGGTTTAATGAGACTTCACTCAGGCCCTTATGTGGTTGCTTCTCATGGATTGTTCAAGTATAATTTGTATGGCACACTCCAGTATACGTATCAGTGGGTATCATGTTACTTTAAGTATGATTGTAATAGTGAAACCACACACAATGAAATTTCATACCTTTCTTTTACCCACACCCCTTAATCTCCTCACCCTTTTTGTTCATTTGTAATGAGCATAGCTGGAAAAAATACTTACAAATGACTGTCATTAAGTCTCTTGTTTGATGTAGTACAGTTGTGTGTTACAATTATATCTGTTGTTAGAACCAGAATTACAACTAAAAATATCTTTTGACAGGTCACCATTCACTGGTCCTTCTGTTACTGGGTTATGTGGTGAGATATCTGCACTGCAAACCTTCCTGACATACAAGCACTTAAGTTAGATTTCAGATATGGCCACCAAAACAACTACAATAGGAAGCTGAATGTGCAAGTGCAAGAATTCTCTGAATAGATATTTTTGTGGTGGTTACTGGGCATCAATACGATCTTTCATCTTCAAAAGAATTTCTTGTTTGTGTTAACGGTTGTGCAATTGACAGAGTCCCACAAATGCTAAAAGCAATCATTCAACATCAGGACTGGACTTCATACGTTTCACAGAATTATTACAAAATCAAGGTCATTGTATAGTAATGGTATCATTTTGACTCTATGGCAGACAGTGAACATTTTCCATGTATGGATTCTATTGGATTTAACTGCAACAACTTGGGAACCCTGTGATTGCCAGGCCCATACCCAGTCATCATTGGCTGGGTCCCTGAGAGGAGAAAGAGAACAGTTGAGGTTCAGACTTATACACTAAAAGGGAAGATGTACAGCAAACACTAACAGCCATGTGTTCACCAGTCACTTACTCGCAGGAGAGTTGAAGCCCTAGCAGTCTGCCCTACATAACATCTGTTTACTTACATAAGTGGATTCTTGCAACTTGCTAAATTCCATACCCAATTTGACCAATCCTCATTTTATAGAACGTCACCAAATAGATGGAAAAAATTTAATCATATTACTCTTTGCGGCAGAACTGGCAGGCTGAAAAATGTGTCCACACCCACTACTTCACTACACCATATTAACATTCTCCTAGCACACAACTACTACTTTGAAGGGAAGGTATGCAAACAAATCCATGACACAGCAATGGGCACCCACATGGCATCCTCCTATGCCAACCTGTTTATGGGCCATCAAGAAGAAACCTTCCTAGCCTCCAAAACCCTCAAACTCTTGGTCTTGTTCAGGATCATTGACGATATCTTCATGATCGGGACCCATGCCCAGGACACATCCTCAGTCCTTCACAGTCTCAACACCCTCTTTCGCATCTGCTTCACCTGGTCCTCTTGAACTCGTTCCATCTTCCTGGACAATGACCTCCTCCTCCTCTGTGATGGATCCATCCACACTTCTGTCCACATTAAACCCTCCCAACCACCAACAGTACCTGCATTTCGACAGCTGCCATCGTTTCCACACCATAAAAATCCCTCCCACGCAGCCTGGCCACCTGGGGACAGCAAACCTGCAGTGACAGGAACTCCCTTGCCCAGAATGCTGAGGGTCTCACAAAGTTCTTCACAAACAGCCATTTTCCCCCAGACCTAGTCCGCAGAGATTTGTTGTGCCATAATCCCACAAACTGCCAAGAACCAGCTACAAAGGAATGTGTCTTGTCACACAATAGCACCCTGAACTGGAACAACTAGCACTTCCTATTCCAGTCCTGTCACAGGATTATCCTACACCATTACAGGCCGGACAACCCGTAGAAGCAACCACGTCATATACCAGTTCTGCTGCACAACTTTTTACATTGGTACAACTACCAACCACTTGTCCTCCAGAGTGAATGGTTACCACCTGTGGCCAAAAGCAAAATGGGTGCAACATGTGGCCTGACATGCAGCTGAATGTAACATGCTTGATTTTAATGATTGGTTCACAACCAGGGTCACTCTCATTCTCCTCTCCACCACCAACTTTTCTGAATACAGATGGGAGTTATCCTTACAAAACATTCCCCACTCCCGAAATTATCCTGGTCTCCACCTACAGTAACCTACTGCCCCCACACCTGCCACCCAACAGTTTTGCTCCCTCTGTCTAATCACCTCACAATTCTTATCCCCTTACCTTCATTGTGCACTGCTCTCTGCCAATGCACACACCTGTCTTTTCCCCTTCTCTGTCCACCTCCTGACCTTAGAACCTCCAGATGCTGTGCCTGTAAACCTTTTCCTGCTGCCATTTAGTCCCTGCACACTCCACCACACAATACAGTGTTCTCCTCTCCCCAAACATACCCTGCTATCCTTCCCTCTTCCCCATCTCACCCCTGCTAATTTTATTTAACGCAATAGTCACATTTCGGCCGCAGCAGCCAGATATTGTAGTCCTGTGTGTACAAGTTGTGTGTACATATGTGTGCACTCTTTTCTGAAGGAGGCTTGGACTGAAGGCTCAATGTGTAAAAGTCTTTTTATCTATCCTTTTCAGAACACTGTCGTGTACAAGTGATATGATTATTTATTAAGGAAACAGTGAGAAACACACTGAAGGTACTTTGATTAGAAAGTAAAACTTTTTCATGTTCTATACAATTCTTGTAGGTCATGAAGCTTTATAAAATCTCTGATAACACATTGACTCCCCACACACAACAGCTGTTGTTAAATACTTCCTGGACATTTATTTTGGTTTAGGAAACAGAACAGCTACGTTATCGTTGCCTTTCCTCAATATAAACATATGCATCTGGTAACCTCCCCAAAACTTTGCCTCTGAAGCAATATTATCATTCCTCATACCATAGGGCATTTATGTAGCAATGAAACATTGTAAAGCACAATTAAGGAGTTATTAGTGAAATGAATTTCTAGTGGAAGAAATATTTTTTCAGCATGTTGATCACTGTGTAATTTTCAAGATCAATGATTTCTGGCACTGTAGCCCACCTTAAGGTTAAATTCAAAGTTAAGCAGTAAACCATCTTACAGAAATAGTATCTTATGAGAGTGGTGCCCCACTTATAGTGTTCACACATACAACAAAATACATACAATGCATGTAAAAATGTTACCTGTTGTCATGTGCTAAAATATATCACACTGTCAAAAATAAAATGTATCAAACACTGTCAATCTTCTTTCTACATATGCAGTCTGGTTCTAACATTCCTTGTGGAGACACACAGATTACTGGTATCTACAAAACTGATTAAAGTTTGTATGTTGAACTGAAGATAATACAGAGGGTCTGCAAATATCAATATTTACACTAAAATTCCAGTGAATAATATCCTTTGGATTGTACAAGTTATGCATCATATGGAACTACGAGCATACATGAAAATCATATATAAACTTAATGATTTATAAGTTGCACGAAATAGCATATTATATGTATTACAACAACATTAATATTGACTGTAATGAAGTGCTGCGACTTACAGTTACGCATTTTCATTTATTTGAAGTAATCCACACCTTACGTTTTGTGCGTGCATTATTTTCAATTTACAGCGACCTTCGAGGAATACAATACACTTCAATTTTAATATAAGTGGAATACAAGAAAGTATTTTTATATGTATGGGATGCCATTAGCTTAGCGTAATTTGTGCCTGGATTAACAGTCACATTCTAATTCTTCAATGGAAATATGAAACATAGTGAACTTATAATACGTAGGCTGACAATATCCAATATGCAGGAAAATATGTACGTGCATAGTATGTTGTAAACACTCTGCTGTCCGGTGACACCACAGTGGTGTTGTGCGCGAAATAGCGGTCAACGGCCGGCAACACCACAGTAGTGTCGTGAGCATGGTATTGCTCAGTGGCCTGCGACACCATAGTGGTGTCATGAGCACAGTGTTGTGCCATGGCCGGCGACAGCACTTTAGTATCTTTTGCATTCTGTTGGTGTTTTGATTAGGTAACAGTAAGTTACACACATCAATAAGTTTTTTTTTTATTTTTATAAGTACTTGTGGCCTTTCATCATGGCAGATGAAAGAGACGATATCGTTATTTACAATGAATGCACAGAGCAAAACTTGGAGATTGCCACTACATCGCATATGTCTCATCACGATCTGGTTGACAAACTTTCCTGTCACATAAAGCAACACCAACTAATAGGTCTATGTATTTCCGAAACGAATAAACAAAACTTAATGTGCAAGTCTTGCACAGTTGCATTACATCTTGGAGGCTGTTTTTCTGCATATCATGTGAACGAGAAATACTAAGTACCAAAGACAATGAAAATATATATATATATATATATATATATATATATATATATATATATATATATGAAACAAACAAAGTTTGTATTTATTTATATACGTGTATCTTCAAAATTTCATGAAAGTAGGGGAACAGGGTTGAGAACTTGTGAGAACTAATGATGAGCTTAGTAAAACATAACAATTTATAATCTCCCGATAATGTCAAGAACAGCCGGTGCCAAGGCAAGTAATCCCAATTAGTGCTACCAGTGCCAAGTGAATAAATTTGTATGAGACATGTGGACAGCAAAGTGTTAATGGTAATAGACACACACATTGGAAATTACTACACTTACCAATTAAAACAACAGTTGGGTATGGTGTACAACTAATGTGAATTGACTGAAGAATTTAAAATGTAGTAGATGCTGTTTCCTTGCTTATATACACGATGAGCACAAAACGACACTACACAAATTAAATGTCTAATTCATTTTTTTTATTGTGATTCTAAGACAGCTGATACGTCATAAAATGTTGTCACTAGATGTTAATCGAACTACTTCATTTTCATAACATGTTTAGGGTGTGGCCCATCATCAGAAAACCACAATGTAATACACATACAAGTACATACAAGATCAGGGTGTCTACGTGGACAAGGAAAAAAAATTCCCGGATTTCCCGGTTAAAAACACACTTTCTCCTGGGTGACAGTATATTTTCCCCTATCACTCCTTTGAATGGTTATGGTTTTGTACACGGGCGTACAATTTCCCGGCACTTTAGAAAACAAAACTCAGAGAAAACACATTTTGGAAATGTCTTTGATGTGCAGCAACATGTACGCTGCGTATTTTCGTATTACGAAAACATACATTGGAATTCCACCAAACACCGCATGTTACTTTCCGAACCATTGAAATCGAAATTTCGATGTGCTTTTGTAAGCCTTTCGTAAATCATGTCACGTGATCTCGCCAGCCGATGACAGCAGATATTCAGAGCATAGGACACGTGATGTAGTCAGCCAATAGCAACATCAGTGTTAAGCAGCGCGGCAAACAGGGAAAGTTAATAGTTTAAAATAATATACATAGTGTTGTTACAAGGAAAGAAAAGCTTCTACATATAATATTGGTCTCAAGCTGCAAGAGAAGCTAAGTTTTCGCATATACTGTCAATCTTTTTCGCGCGTGTTACGCTTTAAGAGATCATAAAAATGTGCCAGTAAAATTTTTAATACTGACATAAATGTCTTATCTTCAGGGTTCGAAATGCTTGTAAATGGCTCGTCATCAGACAACTGACTTTTAAATGAGAGTCAAACGCTTTGTGATTTAATCAATCACGGTCCATTCTTGTACATAGCTCAACTTACGTAAAAGGATACTTACTTTGAAAGTAACGATTTTCAAACCACCATTCACAATATTTTCCCATGACCTGTTAGAAGTATGTTCGTTTCAGCAGTTGCCAGAGAGCGCAGATAACAGACGACACAGCGCTTGGGCAGATATCATGATGTAGGAAGCCCGTATGTACGTACATGTAAAAGATCATCAATAAAAGAGGATACTGCTAGACTATTGGAATTTCGTGAACCATATTAAAATGTGCACATTTAAAGTGCATACTTAAAGGCACATTCTAGGTCCAGATTCCCAATGAAGTACCATAGAACCTGACCTGATATTAAGCTTTTAAGTGTAGTTTTCAGGATGTAAATTTTCTTGGAGCACCAGTACTGTATTGTATCATGTTTGGTTCTTTATTATGGCATAATGCCATACGTGCTACAAAATGAAAACAGCTGAAGCTAGCCAGTACTGTGGAATGAAACATTTCGTTTTCAAATACATTGACTGCCTCTGTGGAAAAGATTAGCAGAAGTCAAATTTATTTAGCAAACAGACAAAAATAACTTCATTGTTCCGCAAGACGATAAATGCTTGACTGTCAGAGAGGTGGGAATAAAATCAAATCTGAAACTAATGACATATATCCGTTTTGTTTTCATTTGACGTGAGAGTAAACAAAGGGGAAACAGCAAAATAACTGAACATAAACATGGGTCACGTGGAGACTACCCACTATAGCTCAGAGTGCTCTGCGCATCAGCCCCGGACATTTGCAAACCGGGTCAATACTAAAAAAAATCGAATTTTCATAATATGTTCATCTTGTAGCTCACATCTTTCTGAAAACATTAAACTTATGTATTCAAGGAAATGTAAGACATATTATTTGGTCTTAAGTATGCCAAAGTGCAGTCCACGTCTCTTCATAAAGCATTTTTCTACCGCACGTCCAAACTATATTCAGGGGACTGCTAATTGAAATGTCCTAAAAAAAATAATCTCGCAATTAATAGCGAGTGGGATTATTTGTAATTGAGAGAACAAGAACTCTTCAGAAAATATGAACTCTTCATTGCCTATTAGTTAATAACTTGCTGTTTTGTGTGAAATAAGATTAAATATAGGATATATAAAATCAGTACTGATAAGAGATAAGCAAGAAATTACACATTTCTTCAAACCTTAGCTCCTAGCATTTTTTTCTGTCTAATCTTGCTACAGCTTTACATGGCGTGCTTTCCTTTCTGTGAAAGAATCTTTTACCTCAAAGTTCGTCAAAAGTTCTGCTACATGAAAAATCGAAATGACGTTGTCTAATACTGAAAAAGCTGTTAATACAAATAATACCTAAGACTGGTGTGGTTTCTCGATCTGATTACGTCTATTTTGTCACTGTCTGCTCATCATTCACAAACCCAATCAACCACATAGTCAGACAGCGATTAGCATTCATCCGTTCGGCTTTACTCCCTCAGCTCGTATAGCCCCGTCCACTTTTGTCTGTGGAAAGTTTATTTCTAGATGTCACTAGGATTCTCCTGACAGAGATATCACATACAGTATGCATGCATTCAAAAGTCAGCTTATGATTAATCCAGAAATCAACTTAAAATGTGTTCAAAATGTTCAAAAATCAACAGGGAAGCATTTCAAAATCATAGGAATAATTAATAGGCAAGTGTGCGCTGGATGCTAGGTGCTTTGAGAAACAAGTTTTTTTCCCTCAAGAATATGAATTTGGCGCCCCCTTTTCCCGGTAGTATCTAGCTGCTTGCTGCGACTGCTTGCACAGCCAACAGCCACATTCCTGTTGCCAGAAGTGGGAGAATCTACTACTCAAACGTGACTCTACTGCGCATGCGCATGAGCCCGCGCGTAACTGCTAAAACAAATCGAATGTAAACAGTTGTGACTTCATGTTCATTGGCGGCAATTTGTTGTTATGAAGCACTGCATAGTCTTCCTAAAGCCTTTGACACATTTTCAATTGGCAGACGCTTGCATGAGCACTGTGTGTTGTTGTTGTATATGGCGCATTTCCTTTGCAATTTAAGTTATTTTCCTTTTTTTCTCTCGTTTATGTTTTTATTGTTGAAGTATTATTCTGCAGTAGTGGGATACAGTAATATCCTTTGTTAGTGTGTCGGTTCTTACTAGTCAAAATTACAAAAATTTAACTGAAAACTAAAACAATGAAAAATTCCCGGAATTCTAAAAATATCACGGGTTTTTCCTGGTTGAAAAAATCCCGGGTTTCTCCCGGATCTCCCGGTTGTCCCGGGTCGTAGACACCCTGAAGATGTCTTTCGACTTACAATACAGGGTAACAATTACTGAACTATATAACAAAAAACGTAAATTAGTTACCAAGTATGGTGTGCACACCCTTTATTCAACATATAAACATCACTAAAGATATTAGGATTTAGGTTATGACATGTTCGATATCCCTGCCATCATTGGCAATAACATGGTGCACATGAATAGTGAAATTCTGCATGACCTGCTGAAGTGTTGGAACATCGATGCTGTCGATGACCTCCTGAACAGTGTTTTCAGCTCAGCAACGGTTTTAGAGTTATTACTGTACACCTCATCTTTAATATAGCAGCACAAAAAGAAGTCACTTGTGTTCAGATCTTGACAATACGGCAGCCAATCAAAGCCCATGCCAGTGGCTTCTGGGTACCTCAGAGCCAGAAAGCTGTCCCCAAAGTGCTCCTCCAGGACATCGAACACTATTCTGCTTTGATGGGGTCGAGCTCCATCTTGAATGATCCACTTCTTGTCGATATCAGCATCACTTTGAATAATGGGGATGAGATCACCTTCAAAAACCTTTACCACCGTCCCATCAACGAATATTGCACCAATTATTCCGTGACTGTACACTGCACACTACACTGTCACCCGTCATGGGTGAAGAGACTTTTTGATTGCAAAACATGGATTCTCAGTCCCCCAGATGCACCAATTTTTCTTATTGATGAACCCATCCAAATAAAAGTGGGCTTCACTGCTAAACCAAACCATGCATGTGCATACTACTTCCCACCATTCCCCGCAGCCAACTGTGCAGTTTGAACATCCTAATGCGAACTATTCAGAAGTTACGACGATTTTATTTCATATGGCTCAATAACTGTCATCCTGTACATGAAGTTACTACGAGGGTGGTCCCAAAAGCAAGGTCTCCAATTTTTAAAAAAATAAAAAGAAACCTTTTTTACAATAAATTGTACATAGTTTTGAAAGTTGAAAATTTTTCTATTTTTTCATGTAAACATCATTTCAACTGATGCATTTTTGTAAACACTGTAGCAGTTTCTTCATGCCCATGTCATACCACCCTGCCACCATGCTACTGAAGAAGTGTCGGATCTCATCTTTCACTTGATTGGTGTCACTGAAGCTAATTAAGGTCTTACCAGTGTAAGAATGAACAAGACAGAGGGCTCAAGCCAGGCCATCAATTTTGCAATGAACACACTGTGTTCATTTAGCAAGGTGCGTAGTTCACTCCACCTTGCATTGTGTAGGCAGAACTGGTTCAACTGTTGACCTTCAGCCATGGTGCCATCAGTGCATACCAGTTCCGAAACCCAGAAATGCATCAAGGACTGTGATGAACGGGCAGTGAAAAACCATGGGTTCAACAGAGTCCTTCAGTCCAAAGGATAGGTCAAGACAGATCCTAGGATGGGGTACACACCAAGAAGGCATAGACAATTGCTCCTTGATAGAAGGCAACATTGGGGGAGATTGGAGTGCAGAGCAGAGACACTATATGCACGGTCTCCCTTATGGGAGGGGAATCGTCCTACATGGAAAAAGGATCTGGCAGTGCAGGTGCTCAAGGAAAGCAGCGAATGTGCATCACATACTTGAGCAGCAGTTGTTGGCAACTCGGTAAGAGATTGGATCCTCTGTGAGTCAGCTAGTCACAAGGCTGGTCTGCTGAAGTCAGATCCAACAATGGTTTATTGGCTCCAGTATCTGCAATGCTGAAGGCAATACCATGGGATCTGCCAGACTCCCATAATCAAGACAGGACAGGATCAGAGCTTTGTAAAGCCACAAAAGAGTATAGCGGTCCCCACCCCATTTGTTGTTACTGAGGCAGCAAAGAGTATTAAGGTATGATGAACATGTATGTCTAAGTTGGCAAAGATGTGGAAGCCATGCGAAAGAGGTATTGAAGACCAGCCCCAAAAAGCTATAAGACTCCATGAGATCAAGCAATTGGTTTTCGAGTTAGAGTCCTGGTTGTGGTCGGAAAGTACAATTGTTAAGAGAAGGGGCATGATACAAAACTTGACAGCTGAAATATGGAAGTATGGAAGCCATGGATGAGATACCAGGACTGCACCTTTTGTACGGAACCCTGCAGTTGGTTTTCAACATGTCCCACCATGACACAAGGCGGCAAATGGCTGTCTCATAAAATTCCTGAGGCTGCAATGTTAACCAGTTCCGCATGTACAGTTGGACGTCGTCATCTGAGGTGAATTGTTTGCCCCTCAGAGCTTTTTTAAGGGGACCAAAAATTAATCACAGGGAGAGAGGTCCTGACTGTATGGAGGGTGGCAGAGAACCTCCCATTTGAATTTCTGCAGGAGTGCCACAACTGTGCTGGCCATATGAGGCTTTGTATTGTCATGGACCCCACGTGTGAGATTGCCTGGTTGTTTTGATTTGATCGCTTGGCGAAGGGTGGTCAAGGTCTGTCAGTAATGCTGGGCATTCACTGTTGTCCCGTGCTGCAGGAAATGAATCAGAAGGGAGCCATCTTGATCAAATGATTCACCTCGGATGAAGACGTCCAGCTGTACGTGCAGAACTGGTTAACATCCCAGTCCCAGGAATTTTATAAGACAGCCATTCACTGCATTGTGTCACAGTGGGACAAGTGTCTCAACAGCCACGCTCAATACCTCTAACATACAGGTACTGGTTTCTGTAATTATGCCTCTGGCTTGTTTCTCTTTGAATGCCCCTTATATTATAAAAGATATGTTTATGAGACAGTAGTACTTTTCAATAGCCCACAAGAAGAACTATGTAACTTAGCAGATCAAGTGAATAAATGCACTGAAGGATCAAACTCAAACAAACATCAAACAACAGAAGGAATTTACTGCCTTAATAATACTATTTCCAGTCATAATAACAAGCATACCTTCCAAATCCACAGAAAACCCACAACCAATGAAGTTGCCATTAACAAAATCTCCTGACACCCAAACAATGTAAGATCACTTTTTTTAGGTCAGCTGTGATACGTACATTGCACATCCTCAATAGGGTAGCGGAACCACGTAATGAAATGAAAATACTTATAACTATAGCACACAAATAATGGATATAATCTGTCCCCTCAAACACGCTAATTGAACAAATTCGATGTACATTAAAGCAACAACCATCATCATTGCATGCTAAAAAAGCAATGCCAAAATCTGACAGTTCTCCATTCTTCAATAAAGTGTCATCGAATTTGTAAACCTTTTCAGAGTGCACAATATAAAAATATCCTCCATACACATAAACCAGAAAATAAAATTGTTGTCAATAACATTCCCACTGCAGAGTGGCACCAAAGTCTGACACACAAACGTTCATGCTCTTGTTCTTGCTTCTATAACGAGCAAACAGGGAGAAACTTTGCAAAGTGCTACAAAGAATATATGGCTGCCCTCTGACTCAAACTCTTGACCAAGTCCAGTTATACATAACACATGGCCCATCAAACAGTCTGCAGGTGAGATCAACAATAACTTTTCATTGTTACATATTGCTCACAAAAGGTTGCAGATGGATCTCTGAACAGTAAGAGATTTACATCCACAAGATAAAATCACCACAAAAAGTCCTTAACAAACAAAGTGAATTGACACAGAACTATTTCTTCCAGAATTTCTAAGACATCCAGGCACAAAATACCAAAAAAAGACAATAAGAATACATGCTCATCGTCCTGCATAAATTAATATTCTCCAATTCATGTAACAATTATAGCATTCTTTCTGTTTACTCAAAACTGTTTTGATCTTTATTATTTTTATTGTCATGGCCCAAAGAAGAAAAGTTTGGTCACACATATTAGTAACTCATCCATGTCCAAAAGACGACATGCCACTTGTCCTAAAGAACAGAAGCCATATATATATAATTCAGATGAGGACAGCCAATGATCTCTTCAGTGTGAATGCACACCAGGCTCAACTCTTACAAGACTCAGAAAAATGCCACGAGTAATGAAGATAATGGGCAAGGAGAACTACATTAATAGTGTGTAGACAAGTTCAGAATTTGTCTGATGGGGGTCGTGCTGGGGTAGTCTGTGCAGTTGCAATGATCACAGTGTCCAGATGATTTAGTGGTCAGTGTGTCTCCTTAGTATGCAGGGGAACCAAGTTTGACTACCAGTCAAGCACAAATTATCAGCTTTCCCCATTGATAACAATCAATCATCACTCTCAGCCAATGTCTGTAATTCTTTGTCATAAATAATTCACTTTTTTTTTATCTTGTGTGTAATGTTTACTCCATATTATACATGTACTGTCAATATACGAATGCATTTGAAGCTTGCACAGTTCATGTGCATTCATTATCTATCCTTTAACATATTTACTCTGCAATGCAATGCATCTCAAGTCAAAGATCATGACATAGCAAAGTGTGATATCTATGATTTTCACAGCTAAATCAGGTTGTTTGTACAAAATGTAAAATGTGCATAAATAGAATGGATTTTCTCTGGATGAAGCAGTGCATTGTAAGTACTCAAAACATACCAATTGTTTCTCTTTTGTAACTTTTTGTCACTAGTAACTAAATTTCCATTATTGCCACCAGCACCATCACCACAGCATCTAGTCCCACATGGTCCAGATTACGTTCTTGTAATGCCTCTATCGGCTGGTGATCCTGCAGTGGCTTGAAAACTAGTTAATGGTACAGAAAATACGCCATATAAAAATGTAGAAAGTTACTATTTGCATATCATATCCAAATAAATTGCCAATATAACATGCTACTGCATACAACATGCAGATCGTTAAATTTATGTACGACTGTCACAAATGGTCATATTACAGTACATATAGTACGTAAAATACATTCTTAAGGATATCATTCACTGGGATTTTTGTGTAAATATTGATGTATGCAGGGCATCTGCATCATCTTTGGTTCAACTTGTAAACATTAATCAGCTGTTTAGAAGTCAGTATTCCAAGTGCCTCCAAATGGAATGTTGTAACCAGACTGTATTGCAGAAGGGAGATTGTCAGTGTTTGGTGTATTTTATTATTGCTAATGTAATATATTTCACTGCATGATGACAGTTACCACTGTTAAATGCATCATACATAAATATTTCATTATGTCAGTCCTATTATTTCATTTCAGTGGTTTATGATGGCTGGTACGTTAATTGATGAGAGTTTTTACATCACTATGTGAGCATGTGAAATTTATGCGAGTCTTCATGAGCATGTACACCAGATAGCATTATATTGACAGTTAAATAAGAAATGCATTTAACGTATTCTCTGTTCTGGTATGCAGGATACCTAATGATGAATAAACAAATACTGTCTGGATTTTAACTTCTTTTACTGACAGCAACCAGTTTCAATCTAGGCTGCAGAATGCCTTTAGCTTTGTTGCCACAAAGTGCAGGTTGTCAACAGTGGTTGCTGAAACCAGTAGTCATTACTACAAGATGCTGTTACTCAGACAGTGTTTGTATATTTATTGTAACAAAAGATAGCACAGTTAATAAGATATGGCATCAATTATGAACTGCATGGTGATGGTATGAAGATGGACTGGCTGTAATAAAGCAGTATATATTGTCACCTCTTGGTGACGAATGACGACTTTTCTTTAAGAAACATTATTGATTTCACAGTCGTATCAGAAAGAATACACAAGGGTCATTCCATACTGATTTCCCAATTTATTTTTTCTCATCATTTTTGGTTTGTCACTTGACTCATCATTACAGTTGTGAGTACATAGTACTTTGGTCTAAGGTCTAACAGTAAGTGGCAGCACAACTACTAAAATTGTAATCCCTGCACAGTACAGCCTATTTTCCAAACTGCTGTCACTGTACAAGTGGCCAACATGGGATGTGATTGTAAATGACAGCACCGAACAACATGATTTCTGCAGGACTAGGGTGGAAACACAGTAGATATGCAGTATCACAAAAAGCGCTCTTTAAACATGGCATTGCTTTTCCCCATATGAGTCAGAAAACTGCAGCTGCCATGGACGAAATGGCATTCCAAGTACTGCCACACCAACTGTATTCTCCTGACTTGACCCCTTTAACTTCTAGAGGCCCTCCTCGAACTACTACTATGGATCATATTACACCCATTACCCACAGCTGCTTACAGTTCCTTTAAGTCTGTGAAATCATGTCCATGCAGAAGATTTGTCATGGCCCTCAATAGTTGGTAATCAGAAGGGGCCAAGTCAGAAGAATAAGGTGGGTGTGGCGTACATGGAATCCCTTTTCAGTGATGGCAGCTGTGGTTTTCCAACTCATGCAAGGACAAGTGTTGTCGTGCTGCAAGAGCACTTTACATTATGGGGCATAATCTCCATACACTGCCACCAACTGCCTGTGAGTATCTGCATTGTTTACATCCTCCTTCCACAGAAACTATATCATCCAGTTCCATTCTTTTGTTTATCATACTGTATGTTGTCCACTCATGTAATGACACAGTTTCGAAAATGGGCTGTACTGTACAGGGGATTACACTTCTAGTAATTGTACTGCCATCTACAGTTAGACCGAGTTACTACGTACTTCCAACTTTAATGAGGAGTCAAATGACATATCATGAATAAAATAAAGTGTAAAACAATATGGAATGCCACTTGTACTTGCAGTTGAGGTTCTTTTTATATATAGAACTGTCTACCATCTTTTTGATTTGGACAGTTAAGCCCCAAGATCCCCACAACCTATTTACTTGTCATCACAGTCTGCTGTCCTTGAGAAGGCTGGGTGCCTCTAACAAGTGCCACCCCTGACCCTTGTCCCTTCTAGTAATTCAATTATGTAAGGCTCCCAGACTGATCGCTATACTCCAGAAATAGTTAAACAAGAGTTTTTTAAGTCACTTTTTTTAAAGATTAATTACATTCCCTGAAGAATCTACCTGTGTATCTCAGCCTAGCATCTGCTTTGTCTACTATTTGTTTTATGTGGTTATTGCAAATCAGTTCACTCTAGATGGTTACCTAGGTATTTAGCAGTAGTTACTGTTTTCAGCAATTTGTTACAAATAAAATGGCAGAAAAAAACACACTACCTATAAGGAGTTGTGTGACATGAACAAAAGTTGGTAGATGTGTTTTTACACATGAAATACAATGTCTATGCAAATTTCACGTCAGCTGCATAGGAGTGGAGCTAGTAGTGCCACTATGAAGATACACATTGTAACGATTGTGAGCATTAGTTATCTTTGAGATAGGGACATGCTGAGTTGATGTTAGTCAAGAATGCCTTTACGGTGACAAAGATGCCATTATCAACACCACATGCACTTTCAATGTGCTAATGTAATAGTGCTATGAGAAGCTGGATGTTCCTTCTGGAATATTTTAGAAAGAAGGAATGTAGCACACTGCAGATGACTGCTGACAGGAGTGATCATGAGAATGTACGGTCAGAACATGGCTCTGGATGTCCACACGGCACTACTAAGATGGAAGACCACCATTTCTGTTATATGGCTCTGATGCATCATACTGCATCTGCTGTAGCTATTTGAGTAGCAGCTGACACCGTAGTGACACAATAAACCCTTACACACCAGTTACTTCAAGGGCAGCTCTAAGCTCAATGCCCTGTAATGCGCATTCCACTGACATCTGCAACTTCAGTGGTGTTTAGCAAGAGCTCACTGGGGGACAGGGTGGAGGTCTATTGCATTTTCTCATGAAAGCTGATTCTGCTCCAGTGCCAGTGATGGTTGTGCATTGGTTAGGAGGTCGGCTGAGGGCCTGCAACCAGCATGTCTATGTGCCAGACACACTGGAGCTACACCTGGAGTTATGTTCTTTGGATGCAATTTTGTATGTCAGCAAGAGCATTCTCATGGTTATCCCATGCACCCTGACTGCAAATTTGTATGTCAATCTGGTGATTCAACCTGTAGTGCTGCCATTCATGAACACCATTCCATAGGTGTTTTCCAACAGGATAAGACTCACCAACATACCACTGTTGTAACCCAACATGCTCTACAGTGTCAACATGTTGCCTTGGCCTGCTTGATCAGCAGATCTGTCTCCAATCAAGCACATATGGGACATCATCGGACAACAACTCCAGCATCATCAACAACCAGTATTAACCAGGCCTGTATTGACCAATCAAGTGAAACAGGCATGGACTCTATCCCACAGGCAGACGTCTAGCACCTGTACTGCAACAAAATGCATGCACATCTGCATGCTTGCATTCAACATTCTGGCAGGTACACCATTTTTAATGTAACAGCATTTCACATTTGAAATGACTTAGCTCACTCTTACATTAACCCGTGATCTTGCCATGTTAATCACTCAAATATGTTACCTAGCCAAATGTATTCTCAAAATTTCATTACTCTACATTATTTATCTTTCAGTGTTGTAATTTTTTCCCTCTTTTCCATCTACATGGACCCAAAGAAGTCATCAAATATTAAGTCCATCTGGCTGGGTTAGGGACAGATGCTCTGCCACTGCCTCAGTTACATTTCTAGGCCTGCTCACAACAGCATTATTGCAGTCAGAGAGGGGGTTCTGTCCTCAGCTCAAATTACACTTACTGACACCCGCATTAATGTTTTTAGTATAATACACGCAAAAGAATCCAGAATTTCTCTCTCTGCCAATAAGCAGGATGTCATCTCAAATGGTATGAAATTAGAATTGATGTACAGTGGCTTGGTGACACACACCGATACTATCATTCAAGGATGTTTATTTTTGTTTTAGGCCGCAAAAACATCTAAGATCATACACACCCATGTCAGAACCTTAAAACACTAATACAAAAAAAGGAGTTAAGACCAAGCGAACAGAGGAAAGGCAGCTAAGAACAAGGACTTCTTGGAGAAAGGTCCACAAAATACAGAGAGAGAGAGAGAGAGAGAGAGAGAGAGAGCGCGAGTGCGAGCGCGAGTGCGAGTGCGTGTGTTTTTTTGGATCGGAGGGGTACCCAATGGTGAGGTCATCACCCCCTTACACTTATGAAAACAAACGAATGTGGAGATGAACTAAAAGTGTTGTACACACATGCACTCGAAATGACCACACATTTACTCTGTATCACATCACTCTCACATGCGCTAAAACCAATTAGGAGGGAAGAGTGCTAATCAAGAAATTAAAACACAGAGAAAACAAAACACAGAAGAACTAAAAGAAAAGCACAGGGAAATGTGACTGGCTGACCACTTACAAAAAAACTAGGGTGAGCCAGCCACCCTTTGACACATTAGGAACATCTCCCTAAAATCATCTTAAAAACGTTGGACAAGTCACAAAACTTTAAAACCCTAACCACATTCATTTGATCATTACATAAAATAGATGGCAGATCCGCCATCAAATCCGCCGCAGTCCAATCTGGTGATTGGACCTGTTGTGCTGCCATTCATAGAACACCATTCCAGAGGGTGTTTTCCAACAAGATAAAACTCACCTACATACCACTGTTGTAACCCAATATGATCTATGGAGTGTCATTTTGTCTTGGCCTGCCCAATCTCCGTATCTGTCTCCAATCGAGCACATATGTGACACCACCATCTGACGACAACTCCAGTGTCATGAAGAAACAACATTAATCGTCCTTGTATTGACAGACCAACTGCAACAGGCATGGAACTCCATCCCACAAATAAAATCCAGCACCTATGCAACACAATGCATGCACATTTGCATGCTTGTGTTAAAAAATCTGGCAGTTACACTGGTTATTAATATACCAACATTTCACATTTGCAGTGGCTTATCTCAGGCACACTTTAACTTGTGCTCTTGCAATATTAATCATTTAAATTTGTTACCTACACAAATGTATTCCCAAAACTTCATTACTCCACATGAATTATTATTTGGTGTTGGAATTTTATCCGTTAGTGGAGTTTAATTTTATTTCTTCTCATTTGTAAAATATGTTACATTTAGTTTATTTGCATTTAGGGACAACTGCCAGTCCCTGCACCAGTCCTGCAGTTCGTTACAGTCTTCTGGCATTGCTACTTTGTTATAGACATCTGCATTATCTGCAGACAACTTCATGGAGCTTTCAACATTATCCTCTAAAACATTAAGTTAAACTGTAAACAGCAGTGGGATCTATTGCACTCCCATGGGGTAATCTTGACATTACCTTCATATCTTTTTATTTAGTTTTGTTAAAAGTGACAAGTTAAATTCTATCTGCCATGAAGTCTTGAATCCATTCACAAATATGCTCCAATACTCAGTAAGCTCATATCTCATATTCCCCACCCCAACTTGAACAACAGTGCGGAATTTTACTAAATGTCTTCCTGAAATCATGGATCATGGCATTAACATGAGTACCATTATCAACAGCACTATGGATTTCATTGACAACAGACACAGGGGCAAGTATCGCAAGATCTGTGTCTGTGAAATCAATGTCTATTTTTATGGCACATATTTTGTTTTTCCAAAAGCACAAAAGATGTTCCCTTACTCTATGATATGAATGTCAGCAATATAGACCTGTAATTATGTTCATCTCTCCTATGAATCTTCCTGAAAACTGGAATGACTTCTGCTTTTTTTTTCCAAGTCACTAATACCCTTCATTGTTCCACTGACCAATGCTGAAGTGTTGCTGTAAGGGCAGCAAGTTCTTTTGCATGATTTCTGTAGTGTCCTTACAGGTGTCTCATCTAATCCAGATGCCTTTTCACTACAAAGCATTTAAAGTTGCTTTTCATTCTGTAGTTACTTACCTAAATATGTGCCATTTTAACATTTGTGCAATTAGTGAAAAGAGGGACCTTATTATGATCTTCTGTAGTGAAACTGTTTTCAAAGACCAAATTCAGTATTTCGGGCTGCTCTCTCTAATCTTCTGTTTCAATGCCTGTGTGGTGACTAAGTGGCTGAGTTGATGATTCTGATAGGCTTACCAATTTTACAAAACACTAAAACTTGTTAGGGCTTTTAGTCAGATTGGTTGGCAAAATTTAACTTTCAAATTGATTGAACAACTCTCATTTCTCTTTTTTACGTTCTTTTTTGCTTCGTTCAGCTTTTGTTTGTCAACTACATTTTGATTTTGCTTAAACCTTTGTTTCTTTAGGGCTTTCTAAGATGGCTATTACACCATGGTGGGTCTTCCAGTGTCTGGAAACCTTGTTCTGAACATATTTGTCTAAGGTGTAGTAACTAATGCTTGTGAATTTTATTTATTTGTGCTCTACATCATCATCCTCAGAACTGAATATTTGATGCTGACTCTTCAGATACTCATTAGTATTTTGTCACTTTTGATAAGGAAAACTATTTTCCTACCTTTCTAAACATTCCTTACAACACCCTTAATTATGATCAAAAATATCCTATTGTACATCATCTGGTTTGAAAATTGAAGGTCTATTTGTTCCTAGGAAGTGTAAGATGTTAGCCTCACAAGTTGGATGTCTAACTACATGCCTGCTCAAACATTCACAATGAAGTCACATGTCAGGCAACAGTTATGATCGCATGTTTCTCCCATTCTATAAATGGTAAATTGAAGTCTCCCTCTGTTACAATAGAGTGAGCAGAGAACTAATTCACAACATTCTGTAAGTTCTCTTTGAGGCACTCTGCCACTGCATCTCCTGATGAAAGAAGTCTATAAAAGCACTGAATTACCACATTTGCCCCATCTTTGTTTCATAATTTCACTTAGATTATTTTATATTCAGCACCCCTAAGAACCTCAGTAGATATTACCAAACACTTTACTGCAAAGAATATTTTGCCACCAATGACATCTAATGTATCCTTGTAACATATATTCCAATCAGTATTTAGGATATCATTGCTATCCACAACCATTCAAACCAACTATCTATTCCTAATACTGCTGCAGCAATATTAACTTCAATAAGAGACACTAACTCTGATACCTTCCCATACATACTCCTGCAGTTTACTAATATCATAAAAGGGGAGATCAGAAAGCAACACACAATAATTTTATTACCAAGAACTTCAATAGGGGGAAAAAAAAATTAACTTACACTATGTGATCCAAAGTATCTGGACATCTCCAAAAACACACATTTTTCATATTAGTTGCATTGTGCTGCCATCCATTGCCAGGTACTCCATATCAGTGACCTCAGTAGTCATTAGACATCATGAGAGAGCAGAATGGGGCACTATGCGGAACTCGCAGACTACGAACGTGGTGGGTGATTGGGTGTCACTTGTGTCATATATCTGTACGTGAGATTTCCACACTCCTAAACATCCCTATGTCCACTGTTTCTGATGTGATAGTGAACTGGAAACGTAAAGAGACACGTACAGCACAAAAGTGTACAGGCCGACCTCGTTTGTTGACTGACAGCATGTGTAATGCTAACAGCAAAATTCGGAGGCATTGGTGTTATGGTGTGGTCATGTTTTTCATGGAGGGGGTTGCACCCCTTGTTCTTTTGTGTGGCACTATAACATCACAGGCCTACATTGATGTTTTAAGCACCTTCTTGCTTCCCGCTGTTGAAGAGCAATTCGGCGATAGCGATTGCACCTTTCAACAAGGTTGAGCACCTTTTCATAATGCATGGCCTGTGGCGGAGTGGTTACATGGCAATATCATCCCTGTAATGGACTGGCCTGCACAGAGTCCTGACCTGAATCCTATAGAACACCTTTAGGATGTTCTGGAATTTCGACTTTGTGCCAGTCCTCACCGACTAACATTGATACCTCTCCTCAGTGTAGCACTCTGTGAAGAATGGGATGCCATTCCCCAAGAAACCTTCCAGCTCCTGAATCAATGTATGCCTGCGAGAGTGGAAGCTGTAATCAAGGTTACGGATGGGCGAACACCATATTGAATTCCAGCATTACCAATGAAGGACACCACGAACTTTTAAGTCATTTTCAGCCAGGTGTCTGGTTACTTTTGATCACATAGTGTACATCATTTACCTACTTTTCCACACAATCACTAACCTTCTCAACACATTTTTCCCATCGTGGTACCAGTGTCAATATGCATTGTTCATAGAAGTCCATTTGGTTGCAGTATAGTCATCTGCAGACTGCTGATTTCACTTCCGTATATGTTGCAAAGCATTTGCCAGACAGGAATTTCTTCATGGGATCAAAAAGACATGAAAGTCTGATAGTGCAAGATCTGGACAGTATAGTGGATGCTGGAGCAACTTCCACCAAGATTCAGCAATTTTCTCATGAACAGGAGCAGCAACATGGAGGTGAGCATCATTATGAAGAAGTTTGTAACTGTCAGAATTAATGTTGTGAGCAATATTGAATACTGTACCATAGGAAAAGTTTAACTGCTGCAATAATGTTTGCAGTTGCACACTCTGGTCATTCAGAATTGTCGTGTCAATTGCTCCAACATTCTGCAGAGTTGCAGCTGTGACCGGCTACCCAGTGTGTGGTGAATCAGTAAGCATCATGCGGCCCTCTGGAGACATTGCTACGGCCCATACAGTCATCCCCATACATGCCCCTTATGTCCTTGTGAATTTCACTTTGTTTATGCACTTTGGCCAACAAATATCAAACTACACTTTGCTTCTATCAAAAAACACCATTGTGCATTACTGTCTGATCCTCCCTTGTATTAACCATTTCTGTTTCTGATCATGAGAACAAACATTCTCTGGGAATAATGTGGCTGAGCTAGTTTGGAGTTTCGACGAGAAATTCACATCCAATATTATCGCAGAATCATCTAAACCTCTGGTTTAGACCTTCCAACCTGCTCTAAACCAGAGGACTGCCAACAGCTGCCTTCACCAAGCCAGTCAACTTCAAAAGAAACATAAGCCTCGGAACACATGCAGCTGACCCCATTTCTGCTAAAATAAACCAAGATTTGCACCCACTGCATTTGACACCCACCAGCTGAGCCTCCTTCATGTCTCTGACAAGACCTCTCATAAAACATATCGAGTGCACACTGCCATTCTTTTCTGACATGCTTGCAGTTTCGCTGACTGGCTCCATTACCCGCCTGACATTGGTGTTTCCAATGACCAGCATATCCACTGCCTGTGCTTGTCTGGACTGTGCAGAAAAATCTGGCACTAGCTCAACAAGAGTGGCGTGACATGCTGTTTTAACTTTGTTATCAACACTGAGTAGTACCTTGTACCTGTTGCTAAGGCACAAGGAAGCAGCCATTAAACCAGTTTCCATTTTTGGCCTTCACCCAGAAGCTTGCAAACACACATAGCTCAGATGTTGCATGTCGGAAGACGCAAATGACTTGTTTGCCTGAACTACTCATGGATGCTTTGTGAGGTGATCTATTTTCCTCAGATGTGGAGGTGCAGAAAGTTGTCAAAACTGGCTTCGCAAGAACAGTTTCTTGGCAGGAATATGCAAGCTTGATGTACAATATCATGGTGAAAAATAAGGTACTTGTCCACCCACCATTTTATATAGATATATTGTAGAACAGCTAACAAATTTTGACTCTCCCATGAACATAATATTAGCACTTCATCTTGAGTATGGATTGTGGATAGGTCCTACTAACATTATTTCCCTTTCCATTCAGAACATCAATTATAACTACTTCATTCATTACAAACTTTCCCATGGTTTACCATTTACTAAATATATAACTGTGATGTGCTTTACACTTTGGAGACCATAGCACTAATCAGAAGACCACACTTTAAGGAGGCCATGTTGAGTTTCTTGGGCATGTATGTACGAAAAATTGCTAGAAATGACTGCTGTATACGAAATCACTGAGAGCTATGTCCTTCGATTTTAGTCTACTCAGCAAACTGTAATATTGCACTCTATGAAGGTAGCCAAAGTCAGAAAGTTATGGTGAAAAATAGTTCACAGTTGTTAATATTAAAGAATCTAAAATGTGTCAAGCTTATGGCAACTGAAATGAACAGTTCTTGTAGATCAATGTAAAAACCAATTACCTCAACATATTCCATGATAAGATACAAGAATGAATCAGTGAAGAATTCAGTAACGAGATGTATTATGTTTGGGTGATACAGCTTATGCAAAACAGCTACTTCATTATCAATTATGTGTTCTCTGCCTGCACATTTGGATTTGTCAATAACTTTCAGTGCATACACCTGGCCTGTTGCCCTGTAAAGATGACAGAATATTCAATATTAGAAAGGACTGTATATGGAGTACCATCAATTATGATAAAAATCCAACATAAATTACTACACATAATTAAATTTACTAAAATTAAATTAAAAATGATTATTACCAGTTTTTGAGACAGAAAAGAATCATTTACTTACGCCCACTGACAAAGTAACACCTTACCAAGCACTGAAACCACCGAAACACACACACACACACACACACACACACACACACACACACACACACACACACACAGTGTTGCATCATAAAATATCAGGAATTGACAATCATATAAATATCACAGGCACATACTTTAAACACAGAGGATCTTCCCAAGTGGTGTTTAAACTGTATCTTGTGAGATCCTTCACTCAGGGACATACGAACTGCATACACATCAAAGTAGTTCCGCATGTAGGACTGACAGAAAGTAACAATTTGCAGTGTATGCTTCATGTGCAATAGTGACCATCTCTGCATTAATTGTGTTGCCCACATATTTTGGCACTGAGAAAGAAACTTTGGTTGTTGTGTGATCTTAAGCTTTCCCAGAAAATCAACAGTTTTTATTGCTCCGTGGCAACAAAGGAACACCTACATATCAGCTGGCAAAACATTTAATAGCAGTATTAAGTGCCTTCGTCAGTAAATGTCAGCACCACATAAGAAACTCAGTACACTTCATTCAGTGGTTGCAAGAACTACACTTTTGTAATCAGGATCTGACTGATACCTCTGACACAGTCGCAGGGTGCCACGTTCTGATCCCCTCAAGCTTATCTGGGGTAAGTTCATCCCCATAATGATTAACCTCTTCAAACCTGCCCACACATCTACATTCTCTCTCTCAAATGGTAACTATTATGAACAAGTGGATGACATCACCATGGGTACTCTCTATAACAGGTACCGACAAACTTATTCATGGAGGATTTTGAAGGGGAAGGTCCGAAAGAAGTTGCACTGAACCCCCCAAGTTTCTTCAGGTATGGCGATGAGACATCTGTTGTGTGGCCACAGAGGTGTGAAGTATTTCAAGAGTTGCTCCAACATTTGAACTTCCAGTAAGAGAATGACGAATTTCTCTTTTTTGGATATCCTGATCAAACACAAAGTGGATGGCATTATGGGACACAGAGTGTACAGAACCCCCCCCTCCCCCTTTCACACACACAGATTTGTATTAATACCCTTGCAGCTGCCATCATCTTTCATAGTGTAAGTGTGCTCTATGTACACTTGCCCCCAAGGCTCATGCAATATCCAATGAAAAAGAAAGTTTACCAACAAAGCTCAAACACCTTCAAGATGTATTCAAGAAAAACATACATAGTGAAACACAAATCCAATGTACCTCCAGGTAGAGGGTGGGGCCTAGCAAACAGAATGCAATGTTGAAAATGAGACAATGGCACACTTGCCATATGCCAGTAAAATATTGAATAAAATTGGCCAAATCTTGACTCAGCATAACATTAAATGTGTTTACCACCCACTTCCAAAAACATGAGCGCTAGAAGGCACTATTGTGATTTGGGTTCTCGTAAACTGCCTATTCAATGTAAATGTAGTACCGCATGAATTGGGCAGACTGGGCACTTAGTCTAAGGAAGGTGTCAGAAAAACAGCAGATATGCCAAACTCGACCAAACCACAAAATCTACAGTTGCATAAAACTATACAGTTACCGGGACTGAATAAAATATGAACAAATGGAAGTGTTAAATAAATAGTTTTCAATAGTGTATTGAAGGAGTCTGTTGAAGTACGAGAGGTCAACAGTCTGATTGATAGGGACAGTGGCTTCACTCAATGTAAAGTGTGGAGCTCAGTACTATGTGAACTGTACTCTTAACACTAGGCAAGAGTGGCCTCAATGCCATATAGGGACTGTAGAAGCACTTATGGACCAGAGTTTGTGCCCAGCATTCTGTGATCCCAAGTCCCCTCCAATACTCTACCAGATGCTGCGTGTGGTTGGGCAGCAAGGGAAGAAGTGGCTAGCGATAACGGGAAGAAGAAGAAGAAGAAGAAGAAGAAGAAGAAGAAGAAGAAGCATGACATGCCAAAGATGCTTAGTCTGCAGGTGTCACTTGAAGATGACCAAAAGATACATTTCTTTCATTTGTTTCATCAACAACTGTACCTGGCTGGAAATCCAAGAGCAATACAAGCAACCTGTGTTGTTATCTCTTGGCGGCTATGAACTTATGCAGAACAGCACAACTACAGTATATTTTACTTCATCAATAACATATAGTTATTAGGATATATACATTCTGGAATTTCTCAAAATTCATGAAGAGTAATTAGTCACAGAGCTTCATTAAATGAAGAAGTTTCTATTAAAATAGATTATTCAATATAAAATTATTAATGGTAAACCACCCCCAGGCAAGGACTGAATAGTTGGGAAGGAACATGGCAAGGTAAGATAACTCATAAGGGAGCACTTCTATTTGATCCACTGTTTTATTTTGTAGCAATCTTTGGCAACTTATACCGGCATATAAAAGAGGAAGCAACTAAGTAAGCAACACAAATGTTTTCGCTACAAATATGAGTTTTATCACACAGTAACAAAAGGTGCATTGCTGAATCTCATTCTAATTCACATATTTTTGAAGCAATACCGTTAGAGGTGAAAATGAAATATTTTCCACTATGGGGTCTGTGTTTCCCTACACCATTAATGGGTGATTTTGATAGATTGACATCATAAAATGCAATATTGTGCACAATCTGAGATATCTTTAAGTGTTATAATACAAAACAACCCATACCGGAAAGCACAGGATAACTGAGCCTCAACTGTGGCTTACACACAAAAAATTGTGTATACATACACTGCTATGATGCATGTTCAGCTCAAAATACGCCGTATCTAGGCTAACAAAATGGACTGTGGGCTCTCTAATTAAGATATCTTTCTGAAATTTGGGTGAATTACTCTTCGGGCTTGTTTACAAGAAGTAATAGGCAAATTTTTTCATTAATTTTTACAAAAAATGTGACCAAAAACACACAACAAAACTACATCTTTGTTTGATACACCTGTCATTTTAAAATTTCAATAAATTTGAAAAAAAAAAAAGAACTGTGCTTGTAATCCACACAAAGTATTTTATATGTTAAGGAAATTGTGTTTTTTATTTCAGGTAAGATCTGCAGATTGCAGGACTTCCATCACAGATACACCTCATTTTGACCAGAGCAACTTTAACTCCTCACATTTTGAGGGCTTAATGGTGACTTTAAAAAAAAGAAAGAAAGAAATTCAATGTTTTCCAAGAATCAATAAATAATGTGCAAAAAGATTTACTTTGATTCCTTCATTAGTTCAAAAAAAGTAAAAGTCACTTGTATTATAAGCCGATTGCAGAGAATGGACTCTTATCAACTTTAAAGTTATATGACACCAAAACTTCATGAATGATCTTAACCACCTTATCAAGCAACTTTTTGCCTGTGTGCTTCCAGTATTTAACTCCATTTAAGCTCATTTCCTTATCCTGCTACCCCTCCCAGACCCCACTCCCTTTTTCTAGTTACTAGATGAATTCCCTCATTTCATACTTTCTATGTGTGGACATGAGCACGAAGTTCTGAGTATGGTTTGTTTAAAAACAAACTTTGGTTGTGAAGTGCTATTGTTGGGGATCGTTTGCCAGAATCTGGCAGATGTCCCTGTTGTTATAGTTACCCTTATTATTCACTGCTTTAACATATGCACATAATTTACCCATCCAATGTTTCTTTTAACAGCCATATGTTCAGTTTACTCAAAAATTAGCTACCAAACATTACAACACACATTTCTTTGTACTTATTTAAACTACTGTTATTAGCTCACTTCACAAACTACAAGCACAATGACATAAAACAATGAGATCAAATATATTAAATATCAACATATATCAATTATTCAATAACAAAATAACTGGATTACACAGTTAAAATGGAAGCAAACGCCAAATACTATCTGTAATAAAGTGAATAAGTTTTCTTATGAAAATAATAAAATTGTTAAGAGGTTGCTAGGAAAACAACACACAAAGAGAACAGTGTAAGTGGCAAATACTTTTGGGTACAAGCTGTACAGTTTTTCTGTATAATCTCATGAATATTACAGGAAGATTAACAAACTTGAACAAAATAAAACTATGTTTACAGAAAACACTTTCATTTTGTTATATGTACAGAAATAATAGTTGTCCTGTAAGCCACAAACTGGGAAAGATAAAGTACATGTATAAATCGTATTTCTATAATGAAGATGGTAAGCTATTTGAATAGTGATATTAGCAATATGCAACATAGATCTTAATTATGGTCTAAATTCATTCATGATAACAATTTACTGAATTACAGCTAAGTTAAATCAGATACCTTTCTCGACACTGCATAACAATGGCAAAATTCCCTTCGCCAATTATCGGTCCCATCTCATATGTAGATTCAATCAGTGGTGGATACACTGGTCCTGATTCAGTATTGTGCGATAATGGCTGTTTCCGTTTCTTAGATTTTATTAGAGGCTGGCGAATGGGGTTTGGCATTTCACATACTGTAAAAGAATTTCGCATTAGTATATAGAAAATGCCATGAGATCAGAACAAAATTTAAGTTATCAATGTATTATTGCAATTGGTAACTGGCTATTAATTTGGTAGAAATTACAGACTAATGTAGATTTATTCATAATAACAGTATATATCAATGAATGATCTTGATGTTCCATCATTCCATATTTTCAGTATTGGTGTTATTCATCTGATATTTAACAGAATGGTAATACGTCACTGTAGGTTTTAAAAACTGTACCACATTAACAGCTCCTTCACACTCATCTAAATATAGGGGATCAGACTCTTATTGTCTTATATAGGCATTGCCTACCACAGCACCATATTCTGCCTGTTTACATATCTCTGTATTTGAATACCCGTGCCAGTTTTTTTGGCACTTCAGTGCATAAATCTTGCAGCATGGAAAACAGGAAGAGGAAACGTGAAATAACAATATCTCTCTGAAAACACAATTCAGTCCAAAGACCAAAGCAAGGTCATCAGTAAAGTACAACACTTAGAAATCAAAGCACGTTTACTGAAACCAATGTACAGCCACAACAAAACTGAACTCCTGGACTGAGTGTGTAAATATTTATAAAAATATAGAATATTCTAGAATATACAAACATTACAAACATAAGATATTTCAAGAACATTTCAGAAATGATAAATCCTAAACAACAAAGAATTGCTGGTGACTGGATTTGAACTGGCAACCAATAACATGCCAACGACAATAGCCACTATGCCATACCGATTTCACCACAGCTCACAGCAATAGGTCAATCAAATAAATGTGTTATCACACATACCAGCAGGCTAACATATCAAATTAGATTTTCCGCGAATAAAAAAATTATTTGGGATTATACCGGCAGTTTTTCTTTCTTGTTACTCGTGGTGGTGGTGGTGGTGGTGGTGGTGGTGGTGCTGCTGCTGATTAAGCTTATGTATGTTCAACAATATCACAATAAAATGGAAGTAGGAACGAGGAGTTTCAAAGTTGACAATTTCTCTTATCTCACCTCTGACCATACCTCTGACCATACTACTTCATTTCACTGGTGCAGGACGTTCAACAGTAAGATTACTGCCTGTATAGCAAATGTTGTCACTCTCCCAGGCCTCCTTACCTAAATCAACTTTTTTCTCCTAATTTCGACATGCCCAGCAGAATTCAACCTCTTTCTATGTTATTCTGGTAAAAGGGTGTCCTAGATATGGTAGGCAGATCCTTCGCCACTATCATGGAAAGCCATGATGAACAAAGGGAGCCATCCTGGTTTAACATTAAAATGCCAGTGTTCATTTGAAACATTATAAAACAGATCTAAGAATCACATTTACAGTACCTTCTTTTCTAAAAACACGCAAATTAAAAAAAAAAATAATCTAAGCTGCTTACAAAATTAAGGTGGCGATTATTCCATCCTGGTATAAATATCAATAGTTGCCACATCCATTCCTATAAGATAGCTTGTTAAATAAATCCTTAAGGCCCTTAGTGCTGGATGACACCATGAAGTTACTCCTTAGGTGACCATGCAGTAGTATAGTGTACAGGCACCTGGGATATGGAATATATTTTCTATATTCTTTGCCGTATGAAGCGTTAACCACCTGATTTAAAATGGTGACTTGCCAGTCTCAGCAAAGAAGCAGGTAATAGAGCTACTCCTAAAATTACTCTGTTGCAAGTCTAATTTTCTCATGGTGGACCGTGTCCAGTACCTTCACATATGATGATGGAGTGCAGTCAGACACAATGCTTCCTTAATGAAATCAGGATCATTCAAATGCTCTATGGAACGGAACCAAGCAAGACTGGTTTCCTCTCCCTGATCTATGCACAATTCACCTTAAAATATCAAATGCTTCAAGGAACCAAGTTCAGCAGTCACACTGGCATGGTACCGTGCAACTTTCTGATTGAAAGTAGGCTCATTAACAACACAGAAATTTTAACATTTGAAGTGGTATGTATTCACTCCAAGTCATACAATACTACAAATTCACAGAATGGTCAAAAGGAATGGACGTGTATTTTTCTGTCAAGAATTTAAAACCTGTTTCAAAAATGTAAAAAGTGTTTCACTGTCTGGCCTTCATACACTCCAATTGCCTTCAGATGCTTCATGCTTGCTGCAGGGATGGAGTATGGATAAAAAATTGAAAAGGTATCTATGAATATGGAACAATTGCAGGCTTCAAACCACGGATGTGTTACTGATGATAGCCACTGCAAAAGAGTGACACTTAAAACATTACCTTGACAGGCAGTTTTGTTGTATGAAGTGATTAAACATGGCATTCATGACTTTGTATCTAAAATGATGTGGAACTATGAAGGCTCATAAAAACACAAGAGAGAACATCCCTAGAAGTTTCATGCATGAAGCTGTGAAGATTTGTGCTATCCAATAGTACTGTAAGCCTGCTGTAAAGCTAAGTAAATGCCTACTGGGTATTGCCCATGCAGAAAATACTGCTGTACAGCTGCCTCCAATAGTATCAGGTTATTAATGTTGGAAAGATATTTTCTAAATCCATGCAAAGTGATCGAGGAGCTGTATAGATTTAAACAGCAAGACAAGGCACTCCTATATCTTTCCCATGCATCTGGTGGGAGAAACACTACACAAGTTACTTGAACGCATTTGGTCCTTCCAGATTCAAGGAGGAGAATTTAAGTAACTTACTTCCACGCACAGGGAAATTAACTTTTGACTAATATAGGGTTAAAAGGTTGAAAAGGCTCTGATGGGGTGCTGATGACAGGTAAAAACGACACTAACAGTGAACTCCTGGTGCACGAGGTGATCAACACTTGTCAAGATCTGATGCTCTAATGAAGTAATCGCCAGTTGATCAGTTATGACACTAAGGTAAGACTACTCCAGCATTACACATACCTGGATATCAGTCCCTTTGTGCTGACCATGAGTACACTGGAGTTTGGCCCATGAGAGAGAGAGAGAGAGAGAGAAGGGTTTGGAGGGGGGAGGGGGTGGATGGTTGATATGAAACTTTTTCCAGCACCCCCTTTTTGATAAACAGGCTCTGGCTCAGAGACTTTTAAAGAGTGTCTTTCAACAGATGGTGCTTACATTGTTGAAGTATCCTTCTGAGGCATTTAATGGTCAGGGTGATGTATGTGCACACGGGGCTGGCCTCCAATTGGGGAGGGGAACCTTGATGAACGTGGCATTGCTAGTTTTGCCAAGTTATTTCTTGGTGGTTTTGTGTCCGATGGCATCCTCAATAGACCCATGGAAATGCTAAGAGTGTACCAGTGAGCATTCTTAAAAATCCAACATGGGATATCCATCTGAGTATCAGTGTGGGGGTCATAAAACAATATTATAATGATCAGTATCACAAAGATTATGGTCAACCTTCTATTGACTAGATTACTAAAAATTAGATATACAGACCATATGACCGATGGATGGAAATGATCCAGGTGTTGTAATAAAATGAGTGTGGGAGCTGTTATTCAGTATACAAATTTCAAGACGTTAGTACAATAGCTCTAAGAAGTCATCACTGTTAGTGGCTTCAGAGTTTCTACATAAAGAGTTACAAGCATTAAAATCACCCAGTAAAAGAATAGGCATGGGGAGCTGGGAGATCAAATTAAACCAATTTCAAATCTTATCAAGATCTGAATGAATATTTGTGCAGCTCTTTTCTGACGGTACTTCATTATATATAACTGCAAATTCTGCAGAATCTGAAGTTACTATTAACACTGTCTTTTGACTACCTATATACAATGTAACAGTGAGGTCTGAATGCACTTCCAAGGGTCTTGTCTTAATTTTATGTATGTCAATGACACAGCATCCACATAAACTTGTAGTGTACAAATAAATTCTCTGTCGAGTCACAAATTTCACATGATACCCCATAACATTGTACTTTTGACAATAAGCATAGGTTTAACACTGAGTCAAATACTTTTTGGAAGTATAGCGATTCTGTGTCATCCCAACTACCTCAATCAATGGCTTCATGGATGCATGTTAGAGAAGTACAAGTTGGATTTCGCATGACTGATATTTTCGTAATCCATGCTGGTTGGCATCGATGAGGTCATTTTGTTCAAGATACCTCTCAGATCATATTCTCAGCTCAAATATACTAAGATTCCACAACAGATGGATGTCAGAGTTACTGGACAAGATTTTTGTCAATCATTTCTGCTACCCGGTTTGAAGATGGGTGTGACCTGGTGACAGTCTTTTGTTCAAGAGATTCTACAATATATTATAGTACAAAAAGAGGCTAACTCAGCTGCACATTCTGTGTAGAATCTGATCCAAGATGCCATCCGGCCACGGAGTTTTCTTCAATTTTAGAGATTTCAGCTGTTTCTCAATGCCATTGACACTAACATACACATATACCCCTCATTTGTGCAGTGGTGCACAAGGTAAACTGGGGCAATATTCTTAGGTTTTCATTTGTAAAGGAACATAAAAATGGAGTTCAGCATTTCTGCTCCTGCTTTGATACCCTAAATTTCAGTTCCTATGTAATCCAACAGTGTATGGATACAAACTTTGGTGCTACTAACAGCCTCGATATATTCCGTTACAGTAATTACTGATCACTTCACACATTCCCCTCTTGACAACCAAACAAGCTGCATTCAGCACCTCTCTATTATCTACAGGGTGTTACAAAAAGGTACGGCCAAACTTTCAGGAAACATTCCTCACACACAAAGAAAGAAAATATGTTATGTGGACATGTGTCCGGAAACGCTTACTTTCCATGTTAGAGCTCATTTTATTACTTCTCTTCAAATCACATTAACCATGGAATGGAAACGCACAGCAACAGAATGTACCAGCATGACTTCAAACACTTTGTTACAGGATACATGCATCCACCCTCCGTCGCATGGAATCCCTGATGCGCTGATGCAGCCCTGGAGAATGGCGTATCACAGCCATCCACAATATGAGCACGAAGAGTCTCTACATTTGGTACCGGGGTTGCGTAGACAAGAGCTTTCAAATGCACCCATAAATGAAAGTCAAGAGGGTTGAGGTCAGGAGAGTGTGGAGGCCATGGAATTGGTTCGCCTCTACTAATCCATCGGTCACCGAATCTGTTGTTGAGAAGCGTACGAACCCTTCGACTGAAATGTGCAGGAGCTCCACCGTGCATGAACCACATGTTGTGTCGTACTTGTAAAGGCACATGTTCTAGCAGCACAGGTAGAGTACCCCGTATGAAATCATGATAACGTGCTCCATTGAGCGTAGGTGGAAGAACAAGGGGCCCAATCAAGACATCACCAACAATGCCTGCCCAAACATTCACAGAAAATCTGTGTTCATGACGTGATTGCACAACTGCGTGCGGATTCTCGTCAGCCCACACATGTTGATTGTGAAAATTTACAATTTGATCACGTTGGAATGAAGCCTTATCCGTAAAGAGAACATTTGCACTGAAATGAGGATTCACACATTTTTGGATGAACCATTCGCAGAAGTGAACCCGTGGAGTCCAATCAGCTGCTGATAGTGCCTGCACACACTTTACATGGTACAGAAACAACTTTTTCTCAATGCAGCCTCAGTATCTGGCAGCCTATCCACCACCTACAATGAAGCTGCCGTAGACAGTGGACCATGTGAGAAATGCCTACAGCAACACACTTTGCAGCCTATGAAGAAACTGGTGCTGTCACTCTTGAAGTGCTCTTTCTGTTGTGGATCTCTTCCCAAATGTACAATTTTGTATGAAAGTTAGCCCCCCCTTCAAGGTCCTGTCACTATCATATGAGGAAATATGTTGTTTGCTGACTTCCTATTATCATAAACATACTAATGTAATTTTCCCCGAGAGTGGAGTTTTATCAATGCACGAAGCAGCCCCATCAATGTAATTGGACTTTGGCTGCAGGGTTGCAAGGTTGTAGTTGAAACTGTCGTTTTGCTACTGTTCAGTCAAAGGAATCTTACACAGACACCATCATTCATGAAACTGTTGTTAGGTTGCCCTGACAAAGCGGTCCACCAATGAACACTGCAGTTTGAAACCCCCTCCTTCAATGTGCTTAAGCGCAAGCGCAAGCATTTGAAATTTCTCAGGCCGTAGGCCCATCACATTCCTGGGCTGATGTGGCCACTATCTACTTAGACTACACTAGACTTACACGTTCCAGCATCCCTTTACAGCCAGAAGTCATGGCAGTGCAACAGCCCAGCCCTCCACACAAACATGGCAATGAAGGACAAACTTCCACACAGCCATCTTCCTGCCGAACTATTTTCTTTTTCTTTTATTAAACATGACCAATTGGCCTGCCCGCTAACAGCCTTGCTGCAGTGGTAACATTGGTTCCCATCACAGAAACGAAGTTAAGCACTGTCAGGCTGGGCTAGCACTTGGAAGGGTGACCATCCAGTCTGCCGAGCGCCGTTGGCGAGTGGGGTGCACTCAGCCCTTGTGGGGCAAACTAAGGAGCTACTTGACTGAGAAGTAGTGGCTCCAGTCTCGGAAACTGACATACAGCCAGGAGAGTGGTGTGGTGTACTGGCCACATGCCCCTCCATATCCACATCCAGTGACACCTACAGGTTGTGGCCAGTCTGTACCATTGGGCCTTCATGGTCGGTCTGGGAGGAGTTTAGTTTTTTTTGTTTAGTTGGCCTGCCCTCTGCATTGAGCTACTTTCCAACACTGCTGAAAGAAAGAATATATGGCAATGTTGTACGACTCTAGGTCTGTTCCAGCTGTAACTTCAAACCGTGAAGCTATGGACATTTTTGTTGTTAGCTATGCATGTGACAATCTTGAAATTATTATTTTCTTCTCGGTGGACACCACAGCCTCAATAAATTTGAAGGATACTATTCCAACGGGCTGCGTCTAAACAATTTTATTGGCACAAGTAGCTTCAGGCATTGCCCATTCTCCATTAACCTACAGTAACAGATGTGGATACATGATTGATGTACTGCGGCGTCTAGCATTGGGCAAAGTACAGACATATCAATATACCAAGATTAAAACGATGATGACCACTGATGACTACTGTGCACAAATATGCAAGGCAAACAATTTCTCAATTTAACGACGATGATATGTCCAAGGATGGGCAGAGCCCCAAACCTGTAGTGCAAATAAAAAATTTTAAAAACAGCCTGGTGGAAATATGTTGTCCAGCAAATCTTGCAACTGTTTATAATAATCTGTTTATTAATTGCACACCCCTTCGATTGCAAATGGATACGGGTGGAGCAGCATCACTTCTGAAATCTGACAATACCCTTTGTCTTGCTTCCTATCCTACATCTGCTACTTCGCACTATCTTGCCAGTTATAACTGGGAACAAGTTCCTAAATAAAGACTTAGTTTCTACAGGTAATCATGTAACTTTCTTGGTAAATGCCTTTTCAAGATTGATCTCTGAAATACTCCTCTGTGATACAGACAAGGGAGAGATTGAGTCAATAATTAAATCACTGAAGCCTACGGGCTCTCGTGGACATGATGGAGTGCCTAACAGAATATTAAAAGTACTGTGCTGCACATGAGGCCCCCCATTTAGCCATATTTGTAATTTTTCCTTTACGAATGGTCAGTTTGCTGAATGATTAAAGCACTCAGTAGTAAAGCCGCTTTATAAAAAGGGAGAGAATGATAATGTAGACAATTTTAGACCTATTTGTATGCCATTAGTGTTTGCTAAAGCTATTGAAAAGACTGTGTCTGTAAGGATAATTGATCATTTTATATCACACGATTTGCTATTAAATGTATCACAAAATATTGCTCTAGAAGTTGGACCATTACGGAATACGTGGAGTAGCTCACAATTGGTTCACCTCTTACTTTAGCAAGAAACAGCAAAAGGTCATTATTCACAGTGTTGAGAATGGCCATGATGTGGGGTCTGAGTGAGGTACAGTCAAGTGGGGGGTGCCCCGGGGATCAGTGTTGGGGCCAGTCCCGTTTCTTATATATATGAATGATTTTGGTTGGTTGGTAAAATAATTACACAATGGAAAGAAGAAAGAAAGGAAACGTACAGCAAAATAACAGGAGAAAGGAAGAACCAGAAGAATGACAGAAGGACAACCAACACTACCATGGATAAAACAGGAAAACAAAACCACAGAGGGAAGCAAGAAACAGGTAAAAGGGGTAAAAACAAGAGAGCAGATGACCATGGCTGGCCGTCCACGAGCATAAAAAAGAAAAGCCAGCAACTCTGCAACACATTAAAACATCCACCCTAAAAGCATTAGTGTGCAGAACACAAAAGGGAAAAGGACATGCACTAAAACTAATACAGAATGCGAAAACCCACCATCATGTATAAAATGTAAAACTAAATTAGAAGATGAGGAATTGTCAGCTAAAATTAATGGCAACGGTTCTGGTAACTGAAGAGTCCGTTGCAGGGCAGTCACATATGGACCATGTGCCCTCTAGTATTGTGGTTAACTCAAAAAAATCTCTGTTAGCTGATGACACTAGCTTGGTAGTGAGGGATGTTGTGTACAACATTGGCTCAGTTTCAAATAGTGCAGTTCATGATCGAAGTTCATGGCTTTTAGAAAATAACTAACGCTAAATCACAGTAAGGCTCAGTTTTTAGTTTTTAACTCACAATTCAACAAAACCTGACATTTTAATTTTAGAGAATGGACATATGATTAGTGAAACTGAACAGTTCAAATTTCTAGGTGTTCAGATAGAAAGTAAACTGTTGTGGAAAGCCCACTTTCAGGATCTTGTTCAAAGACTTAATGCCGCCATTTTTACTATTCGAACTTTATCTGGACTGAGTGAGCGTTCGACACGAAAATTAGTCTACTTTCCTTATTTTAATTCACTTATGTGATATGGTATTGTATTTTGGGCTAACTCTTCCAATTCTAAAAGGATATTTTTGACTCAGAAATGGGCAGTTCAGACAATAAGTGGTGTAAGTTCACGAACCTCTTGTCTAGCTTGAAGGGGGAAACCAGATGACGCTACGGTTGGCCCGCTAGATGGTGCTGCAATAGGTCAAACGGATATATCAACTGCATTTTTTAAAAATAGGAACCTCTATTTTTTATTACATATTCATGTAGTACGATAGGAAATATGAATGTTTTAGTTGGACCACTTTTTTCGCTTTGTGATAGATAGTGCTGTAATAGTCACAAACATATGGCTCACACACAGTTGGTAACAGGTAGGTTTTTTAAATTAAAATACAGAACATAGGTACGTTTGAACATTCTATTTTGGTTGTTTCAATGTGTTACATTTCCCTTTGTGAACTTATCATTTCTGAGAACGCATGCTGTTACAGCGTGACTACCTGTAAATACCTCATTAATGCAATAAATGCTCAAAATGATGTTTGTCAACCTCAATGCATTTGGCAATATGTGTAACAACATTTCGCTCAACAGCGAGTAGTTCGCCTTCCGTAATGTTTGCACATGTATTGACAATGCGATGACACATGTTGTCAGACGTTGTCGGTGGTCGGTGGATCACGATAGCAAATATCCTCCAACTTTCCCCACAGAAAGAAATCCAGGGGCGTCAGATCCGGTGAACTTGTGGGCCATGGTATGGTGCTTCGACGACCAATCCACCTGTCATGAAATATGCTATTCAATACCGCTTCAACCGCATGTGTGCTATGTGCCAAACATCCATTATGTTGGAAGTACATCACCATTCTGCCATGCAGTGAAACATCGGTAGAACATAACGTAGGAAATCAGCATACATTGCACCATTTAGACTGCCATTGATAAAATGGGGGTCAATTATCCTTCGTCCAATAATGCTGCACCATACATTAACCGCCAAGGTTCCTGATGTTCCACTTGTCACAGCCATCGTAGATTTTCCGTTGCCTAATAGTGCATATTATGCCGGTTTACGTTACCACTGTTGGTGAATGTTGCTTCGTCACTAAATAGAATGCGTGCAAAATATCTGTCATCATCCCGTAATTTCTCTTCTGCCCAGTGGCAGACCTGTATACGACTTTCAAAGTCGTCGCCATGCAAATCCTGGTGTGTAGAAATATGGTACGGTTGCAATCGATGTTGATGTAGCATTCTCAACACCAACGTTTATGAGATTCCTGATTCTCGCGCAATTTGTTTAATACTGATGTGCGGATTAGCCATGTCAGCAGCTAAAACAAAAACACTTACTCGAGCATCATCATTTGTTGCAGGTCGTTGTTGACGTTTCACATGTTGCTGAACACTTCCTGTTTCCTGAAATAACTTAACTATCCGGTGAACAGTCCGGACACTTGGATGATGTCATCCAGGATACTAGGCAACATAAAAAGCACACGCCCGTTGGGCATTTTGATCACAATAGCCATACATCAACACGATATCAATCTTTTCCACAATTGGTAAACGGTCCATTTTAACACGGGTAATGTATCACAAAGCAAATACCGTGCACACTGGCAGAATGTTACGTGATACCATGCATTTATACATTTGTGACTATTACAGCACCTCTGTCACAAAGCAAAAAAAATGGTCCAACTAAAACATTTATATTTCTTTATGTACTAAACGAATACGTAAAAAAAAATGAGGGTTCCTTTTTTTTTTTTTAAGTTGATATCCGTTTGACCTACGGCAGTGCCATCTAGTGGGCCAACCATAGCGCCATCTGGTTTTCCCCTCCAAGCTAGATGAGTTTCGTTCTTTGTAGTTTTTTTGTTTGATGCTTATTTCGTCAGATATTTGGCCCAATCACTATCAATGGACCACCCTGTGTGTGTTTATTACACACACACACACACACACACACACACACACACACACACACACACACACACAGAAAAGCGTGCAGTATACTGCTGCATCTATTTTCAACAAGCTACGGTTTGAATTCAAAACTCATAGCAGTAATCCATGCGCTTTCCAATCGAAACTGAAGAGTTTCCTCACGTGTCACTCCTCCTATTCTGTTGAGGAGTTCCTTGAAAAATTAAGCTGATTCCCGTTGTATTGTTGATTGCGTTTACTTAAACTTATTGAATGACTTTTTTCAGGTTCATAAACATTTTATTTTTATCTGTTATTACTTTTATGTTGTAATTTCATGCATTGACACGTTCCATGACCTTGGAGATTCACTCCTCAATTTGGTCCTATGGAACTTGATGTGAAAATAAATGAACAAACCAATTCTTGGCCTGTTTGCGGTGAAGCTGGTATACAATGTCGTGGCGTACTCACTGACATTCCTAGTGGTGGACAGTGCCTTCATCAAAAATTTGTTTGGTTTGGATGCTTCCACAGTGTTTGGATTCATGGTCACAGATTTGATACATTTAGCGCCCAACCTTATACTGTATCAAGAATTTGATGGCCTGCGCCAGAAATATTCAGTCTTTTTTTTCACCATGGCCAGGCAAGACCACAGATTACGCAGTGTGTATCAGCCTCAAACCCACAATGTGACCTCATTTCTATTATGACAGGCCTGTGCCGCCAGGTGACAGTGAATCTGTAGCCTGGTTGATACATACCCCATTTCCCACCCGGAAGAACTCATGACAAAGCTGGCAGGGGAGGGAGGGGGGTTGGAAGGTGTATTTGTCAGAATATTTACAGTTACTGCTTGATGAAGAGATTCTTGTTGAAAATACGACATAAAGCCTCCACCAGTACAATCAGTCAGTTTTTAAAGTTGTCCATGCTCCCTGTATATTCAGCAGGATTGGCCAGAGCAGACTCTGGCTACAGCTTCAGATCCCATCCACAATTGGTTTGTGCTGCACCATAGACTGACTCTTGTTAATGGTGTCAATTTACTGTATACATACAGAACATGGTGTGCCATGGGTGGCTGCTCCAGTCTCTCTCCAGTGAGACATTCTTTGCCCACTGCACCTTGGCCATCCCAAGCACTTCCATCACAAGAGACAGGCACCAGGGTTCCCCACCTGGTCTCATGCTTTTGGCCACCACAAGCACTGGAACCAGGTGGTCATTCAGGGCCAGTGGGGTTGGAGAATCCTCACGTTACAGATGGAGGACAAGCTGGCGATCAACTCTGCCAATGGGTGGGGAAATTGCCTCTTCCACCCCTGCACTGAACTCCCTGGTCTTCCTCGCTCCAGATAACCAGGCCCTCTCCTCCTACTCCATACTTGGAGCTCACTTCTCAGTTTTTGCTTCCACCACCAAGTGCAAACTTGCTTACTTCATCCTCCTCCAATGATTTTTCTATCCCTTCACGAGAACATTGGGGGCCAGGTGTGGATGAGCTTTAGCAACAACTTGTGGTGTCGGACGATCAGCAGACGCCATACGAGCCAGTTCCTGTTCCTTCCCCTGAGCCCTGAACATCCCCATGGACCCACCTCCAATGCTAATGATCCCCGTAACTGGGGTCATAGTCATGCCTGTTGGCATCTGCCCGCAACAGAGTCATCACCCTCAGGATCATTTCTGGCCCTACTCTCTGGTGGCAGCTGACAAGGAACTTCTGGCTCTGTCAAGGGCCCTGTCGACAGTGCCCCATGTGATATGGATGTGGCTTTCCTGGGTACCACGCACTATCCCACACTGCAGGGAAGAGAAACCAGAGGTGCACTGTCCCACAGTTGCCTAGCCCATGGTAGAGGTAGACACCATGTTACCATATCTACCGCATCTGTGTCTTGCTGCACGAGATGCTGACTCACTCCTGTTACGATTCAACTTGCTCACGCCAGCACCTAGCAGCACGTGTCTGGCCGCAAAGGAGCAGTATGCTCAAACAGCCACAGCAACATCACATTGAGGTTTAGCACACAAAGCCAAAGGACAGCGCCACATCACAAGTCAGACTAGCAACTTTTCTATTTTAATCCCAGAATAAAGGGCTCTCTTCTGCTTTCTGTTATTGTTAATGTATATGCACAGTTGACTCTGCTCTTGGGACACTTGTTACTTGTTTGTACTTTGTCTAGCTATGTACACAGATTTTTATGGAATTTACACACCGTGTTCACATTATAGTGGTTATTCTACATGAACTTATTCAATTATATTGCTATAATAACCATATTTAGTAGATCCACTAACCTGTATGAAATACTCAGCACAATTTAACTCACAAGTGAACAGTGTTCCACTGCTAAGAAACTCCATTTGGTTCAGGACATATACTAAGTTGTCACTGGAATGGTCTTGTCAAGTACAGAAAGAATATATAAAAGTCCTAAAATATACATCCCACTAATTTCCATATGTCAATATTGCATACATTTAAGAGATCATCTAGATACTTTACATGCTTATCCTCCAACTACACAAGTAATTACCTAAATAAGAGACTGATGTCACACTGACTTCAAATTCTCCATCAATAAGAGGTCATGAAATGAGTATCCTATCTGAAAACTGAGCCAATTCTGATATAAACAGTGAGACATTGCCAACATTCCTTCATAGTCTGGATGGAGCACAGAAAGCAAGTGCGCATGTAGAATTACTGCTTGCAGCATCTTAGTAAGTTAGCTTAGTCAGTTATTGAAATACTGTGCGGAAGAATGGAAATGATATAGTCTGACAACCAAAGCACCAGGAAATAAATTACATAAAACCTTGCTATAAATTGAATGGGCACTACGTGAAAAACATTTCCAAGTAGAATAACTGATTACTGATCATTACTAAATCCACATTCCAGACTATATTTTTTCAAGCAGTTTCAGAAGCTTGCCTGAATGTGCCCCATTTAGGATGCTTCCACCAAACGTATTTACACAAATACTAGGCTAGTTTCCATCTCTGCCACAGAAACAATATATCAATAATTAAAATACAACACAAAATTAAAATTATGCTATTTATTAACACATGGTGTATGTGACTCTGCCCCCTTATCTTATGTTTAGGTTCAGATTTGACGACTAAAAGACCGTCTGACAACAGAAGTGAAAATAACGCTAATTCAGGGTGAGTGGCAGTGTGATGATAGTCAATTGAATTTGCATCTACATATATATACATCTACTAAGATACTCCACAAGCTACCGTACGGTGTGTGGCGGAGAGTACCCTATACCACTACTTGTCATTTCCTTTCCTGTTCCACTCGCAATAGAGTGAGGGAAAAAGAAGTCTGTATGCCTCTGTATGAGCTCTAATTTCTTTTATCTTATCTTTGTGGCCCTAAATGCACAATGTATGATGTCAGCAGTACAATTGTTCGGCAGTCAGTTTCAAATGCCAGTTCTCAATTATTTTTTTTTTTTAGTGCTTCTCAAAAAGAATGTCACCTTCCCTTCAGGGATTTCCATTTGAGTTTCTGAAGCAGCTTCATAACACAGGTTGTTCAAACCTACTGGTAACAAATGTAGTGGCCTCACTCTGAATGGGTTCAATGTCTTCCTTCAATTCAACCTAGTACAGAATCCGAACACACTAACAGTATTCAAGAATAGGTCACACTAGCATCCTATATGCAGTATACTTTACAGGTGAACCACTCTTCCCTAAAATTCTCCCAATAAACCAAAGTCGACCATTCGCATTCCCTACCACAGTTCTCACGCGCTCGTTCCACCTCATATCTATTTGCAACATTATGCCCAGATATTTGAATGACTTGACTGTGTCATGCAGGACACTGTTAATACTGTATCCGAAAATTACCAGTTTGATCTTCCTACTCATCCACATTAAATTACATTTTTCCACATTTCGGGCAAGCTGCCATTCATCACACCAACTGGAAATTTTGTCTAAGTCAACTTGTATCTTCCTACAGTCACTCAAGTTCTACACCTTACTGTACACAATGGCATCGTTAGCAAACAACCGCAGATTTCTGCCCACCCTGTCTGCCAAATCATTTATTTATACAGAGAACAACAGTGGTCCTATCACACTTCCCTGAGGCACTCCTGATGAACACTTGGCATCAAGAGCAACATACTGGGTTCTATAATTTAAGAAGTCTTTGAGCCACTCGCATATATGTGAACTTATTCCATATGCTCATACCTTTGTTAACAGCCTGCAATGAAGCACGAAGTCAAATGCTTTCTGGAAATCCAGAAATATGGAATCAGCCTGTTTCCTTTCATACACAGTTCTAAGCATATCATGTGAGAAAAAGTCAAGCTGAGTTTCGCATGAGTCATGCTTTATAAAACCATGCTGATTTGGGGACATAAGCTTCTTATCCTCAAGAAAGTTTATTATATTCAAACTGAGAATATGTTCAACGATTCTGCAAGCAAACAGAAGTTAGGGATATTGATCTGTAATTTTGCAGGACCGTTCTTTTACCTTTCTTACATTCTGGGGTCACCTACGCTTTTTTCCAGTTACTTGGGGATTTTTGCTGGGCACGAGATTCATGATAAATGCAAGCTAGGTAAGTGGCCAATGCCACAGAGCACTCTTTGTAAAATCAAACTAGGATTCCATCTGGACCTAGTGATTTATTTGCTTTCAAATTTTTCAGTTGTTTCTCTATGCCAGGTATGCTTATTACTACGTCATCCATATGGCAGTCCATCCAATGGTCAAATGACAGTATGTTTGAACAATTCTCCAGTGTGAACAATTTCTGAATGTGAAATTTACAACTTCAGCTTTCGTTTTGCTATCTTCAACTGCCACACCAGACTACTCACATAGCTATGTAAATGTGTAGTTGTATAGTAATGGAAACAGAATATTTAACAGTTCTAAAATAAATGATGTAATGCGCAAAAATTTTAATACAATACAACCCCACAAATCCAAAATTTCAGATATTTCAAAGGACATCCAGGCTGCAGGAAAAAGTAAATCAAAAGCCTATTTTTACTGTAAAGAAAGGATTTTATTATACCGTAGGACTGAAGAACTCATTACTGAATAGCAATTTATCGGAACGAATCGTTTATTACATTGGTAACTACAGTACTGTATGAAATGTTTGTGAGGCGGTACTATAATTTCCACTTACATTATCTCGTAAAATTTGTTATCTTCTGTTGCCACAAGGAACTAAACATGCTTGATGATGTGATGTTGTGCCACCAGAGTTAAAATGTGACAACGTCCTTTATTGTTACTTTTTCATTTTTTCTCTGATAGAACAGTCTTCTCGTTCCATTAGAAATCAAAGAAGCTTCCCCTCTCAAATGAACTATGCACCTTGCTGCATTCCCCAGAGATATAGACAGCTGTACTGTAGATGCAACCACAATGGAGGGGTATCTGCTGAGAGGCCAGACATTTGGTTCCTGAAGAGGGGCAGCAGCCTTTTCAGTAGATGTGAGGGCAACAGTGTGGTTGATCGACTGATCTGGCCTTTTAAAACCAACAAAAACAACCTTGCTGTGATGGTAATGTGAACAGCTGAAAGCAAGGGGAAACTACAGTCTTAATTTTTCCCCAAGGGTTGATTATCAGAAGAAACGAAACTGGTGTTCTGCAGATTGGAGGTTGGAATGTCAGATCCTTTAATCGGCCACGTACATTAAAAAATTTAAGAATGGAAATGGACAGAGTAAAGGTTGATACACTGGGAATTAGTGAAGTTCAGTGGCAGGAGGAACACGACTCCTGGTCGGGTGAATACAGGGTTATAAAAACAAATGGGTGAATAAGAAAATAGGAATGTGCATAAACTACTATAAACAGCATAGTGAATGCATTATTGTAGCCAAGATAGACAAAGCCCACACCCAACACAACAGTACAAGTTTATCTGCCAACTAGTTCTGCAGATGAAGAAACTGAAGAAATGTATGATGAGATAAAATAAATTATTCAGATAGTTAAAGAAGACAAAAACTCAATAGTGATGGGGGACTGGAATTAAATAGTAGGAAAAGAAGAGAAGGAAAACTGGTAGGTGAATTTGGACCATGGGAAAAGAATGAAAGAGGAAACCGCCTGATTACAACTTTTCACAGAGCATAATTTAATCATTGCTAACACTTGGTTTAAGAATCATGAAAGAAGATTATATAATGGCAAAGATATTTAGTAACCAGATTTTAAATTGTAAGACATTTGCAGGAGAAGATGTGGACTCTGACCACAAATTATTGGTAATGAACTGTAGATTGAGACTGAAGAAATTGCAAAAAGGTGAGTTTCGGAGGGAGTATCAGCAAACGATTGACAAAAACAGGGGAAAAGAATACAGAAGAAGATGAGGAGGACTAGTAGAAATCCTTGGGTAAAACAAGAGATATTTAATTTAATTGAGGCTGAAGGTGGTTAAAACCCTGTATTTGGATTGGTTGTGCTCCACATCAACCGACCCCAGCAAACGTTGCATGTGGATACCAAATGGCATTGTTGCTTGTGGGTGATGGAAGAAAAGGCATTCCAGAGGCTGATGAGCAACAGTAGGGTATGCGGTGGTTCCCTGCCTCAGCACAGAGACTGAGCACATGTCTACTCTTGTAAGTACCCACTGACCAGCCTAACCCCCTCATAGCAGATAGCATCAATAATCTTCAGGTAAGAAGACCTCACTGACCCGTACAATGTGCATCCACAGTCTAGGTGTAAACACACAAAAGCGCTATTTAACTGGAGTAGACATGGTTAAGGCAATTTATAATATTCAGTGCATTCTGGCTTCTGTCCTTCAGATCTCTCAAGTGTGGTAATCGCAACAGTTTGGAGTAAAAAAAAAAAAAAAAAAAAAAAAAAAAAAAAAAAAAAAAAAAAAAAAAAAAGAGCTTACTGAGTCTTTAAAATGTAGAATAGTCTCCCTCATACTCATGTCAGGGAAAGTAAGAATACGACGAGAACGATTAAAATGAACATGAGAAAACACACACACACACACACACACACACACACACTGTTTTCTGCAGGAAACTGAAAACCTTTCTTTGCAGCCCACTCCTCTAACCTCCGCACTGTAGGTTGCAAGTGACGATTTGTTATTGCCAAGCTGGAGGACGACCAGAAAACAGCGAAATCGTCCACAAATAAGGAGCATTGTACATGACTCTGTATGGTAGATGCGACACTCTTGATGGCTATGGCAAAGAGGGTAACACTTAGAACACTAAATCTCCAGTATCCATATTTAGAGAGGCTAACGAGTTGCTTGATCTCTGATAACCAGACCAGACTACAGTTGATCATTCACTTCATTGTCTTTCCTACGCAGCTCTTCAAGGCATTACTCCAGTTACTACTGGGACAGGTGTGGTCCTCTTCTAGTTTGAGGAGAGGCATCAAAATTGCCTCCCTCCACAAGTTGGGGAAGTGACCTTTCTGCCGCATCATACTAAAACAGTCAAGGAGGATTTCCTTTGACACTGCTGGCGTACGTTGAAGCACACAGTGTACTGGATTTGGTCATCACCAGATGCAGTATCATGAAACTCAGACAGTGCCAATTCCAACTACCACATGGAGAAAATGTAGTTGCAGGCTGCAGAATCATTGAGTCTGAAGTCCAACTTGCTCTTCTCTACAGTCACATGGTAGCTGCGAGATGGCAGATCTTGACTTGTGGCTGGTAATACTATACTATACTTGTATGTGTTCAGTGCTTTTTTTCATTTTATTTAGAAAATGTGTTGTGACTCCTAACTACTACATGTCTAGGGATGATGTACCAGTACAGATCTGTCTAACGTTAGTGAAGATACTCATTCACATTTTCATCACAATAGCTTTTTATTTCCCTTCCAGGTACGACAAGACAATGAAATTTATGCATCAGTATTCTGCACAACATTAAAGAGAGTATTATTTCAAGCACACACAGATTTCATATCTATCACTGTCCTCAATCAACAAGTTCGTAAAGCATTGCGAATACATTTTCAATACGAATTACCATTCCCAGGATAAATAAGTCATACTTCACACTTGTTACAACCACAGCACAAAGATTAAGATACAAATCCATATCTAGAGAATGACTGTACTACTCGAGCCCATGAAAACGACTACCTACCTCTGGCATGTAAGAAAAACAATATTATTACAACATGAAGATCTAGATTGTTCTACAGCTGGCAATTGGGGAAATAAACTTATGTACATAGTTTTCTGCATAGATGAGTGAACAGTTACAACGAAAACGTGCCTTTTAAGGTTAGCAAGATTTATAAAAATAAAGGTAATTATATATGATTGTAAATTCATTCTGGGAAGATCTGGAAGAAACTACCAGCAAAATCCCCAAGAATCACATAAAAGTGGTACTAGGAGACATCAATGCCCAGTTAGGCAAGGAAAGAACATACCGAGACACGACAGGGAAACACATGGCCCACATGAGAACAAACAAAAATGGAGAGAACTTGATAAACTTCTGCAGAAATTTTGATCTGAAAATCATGTCAACGCAATTCCAGAAACCACACAGAAAACTTGTAACTTGGAAATCCCCCAACCACGCTCTAGGAGAATTTCAGATACACCACTTCGCAATATCCACAAAAAAACACTAGAGAAATAATGAACGTAAAAACAAGGAAAGGAGTTTTTGAATCTGATCATCACCTTCTCCAAATTAAAGTAAAATTTATACCCAATAGACAAATCAAGAGAACCAACAGACCTTTCAGAACAGATCCAGAGTACCTACAAATAAACAAGAAATAAATAATAGAAGAAATTACGAAAATCAATAGCAACAACTGGACAGAACTGTCAGAAAAAAATAAAAGAACTGATAAAATTGGGGCAGCCACCAAGGAAAGGAAACACCGATGGTGGAACATGACATGCGACAGGGCCATAGAAGACAGAATACAAGCCTGGAAAAAATTTAACAGCTATAAAACACAAGAAAAATAGGAGAACTTCGACAGGATACAGAAAAACACTTAAAAAATAATCCGAAGAGAAAAAAGAGGTTACGAAAACAGCAGGTAGAAGGAGATAGAAGAAGACTTCACCAGAAACAACACACGAAATTTTTACAGAGTATTCCGAGAAAATATGACAGGATAACAGCCACCGAGCTTATGCTTCAAAAGACAAGATGGAACACTGGAAACAAATCCGAAGAAAAACTGTGAAATATTAGCCAGATACTTTGACACGTTACTTAACTGTGATAAACCAAAATAGAGATGACAGTTTACAAAACCAGAACCCAACCGGGACTCCGAACCCCCAACATACGAAGAAATCATGAAAATAATAAAATCACTGAAAAATAACAGAGCATCAGGTAAAGATGGACTGATTGCAGAAATCTGGAAATTAGACCATGAAAACATTACACCCAAAATTCATAGTATAATCAAAAACATCTGGGAAACAGAAAAGATACCAGAAGAATGGAAGTCAGCCCTAATACACCCCCTCCACAAGAAAGGAGACAAAACAGACCCTAACAACTATAGAGGAATTTCGTTACTGCCGGTGGCATACAAAATTCTATCAAAAGCTCTGTTAAATCGCCTAGAACCTCAGATAGATCCACAAATCGGAGAATACCAAGGAGGGTTAAGGAAGGGAAGATCATGCAGTGAGCAGATCTGGTGTCTGAAAACATTATTAACAACGAGAAAGTCCAGAAACACCACAGTAACATTTGTAGATTTCAAGAAGGCTTATGATTCCATAGACAGAGAAACACTTTTTAATACACCAGAAGAAATGAAGGTAGACAATAAGACCAGAAAACTAATTCAGGAAACATTAACAAATACAAAGTCAAAAGTGAAGTTCATGGGCGAGATCTCAGAATCTTTCGAAATCAAGACAGGAGTGAGACAGGGAGATGGCCTGTCACCCATTTTATTTAATGCTGTTTTAGAGAAAATAATCAGGAAGTGGGACAAAGGAGTCAATGGGGTAAAGATGAGGAGTGAGAAAAATAGAACCATCAACATAAAATGTCTGGCCTTTGCCGACGATATAGCAATCATTACAAATGACAGAAAAGAAGCCAGAGAAGCCCTAGAGATATTGCATGAAATCGCAGCCAGAACAGGACTACAAATATCATATGAAAAAAGCCAGTACGTGCACACAAAATCTACAGACAGAAGCCCATTGATAACAAAGTATGGAAAGATAACACAAGTAGAAAGTTTCAAATACCTGGTAGAGATTACACAGAAAACAGGACTATATTCAACAGCCAATGAAGAAAGGGTTAAAAAACTACAAAAAGCATACAGACTTACATGGAACCATTACAATAAAAAAAATATTTCCGTCAATGCCAAATTAAGACATTACAAAACAGTAGTCTTACCTGAGGCCTTGTATGCCTCAGAAATTAAGACATTACAAATTAAGACATTACAAAACAGTAGTCTTACCTGAGGCCTTGTATGCCTCAGAAACAACAGTAATCAGAGGAAGAACTAAAATCAAGGAAATGGAAAAGTAAGAGAGGAAAATTTTAGAAAGATCTATGGGCCAGTTCAGAGACGGGGGATTTGGATAGAGAGACCAACAAAGGAATTGTACAAACAGGCAGAGACAATTACAGACAATATCAGAAAAAGAAGGGCAAAATTCTATGGGCACATTCATAGGATGAATGAAAATAGGCTGACCAAGAAGATTTTTAACATAGTGGTGACGAATAAGGTGAAAACTAACTGGGTAAAGGAAACCATGGAAGACCTCAAAAATCTAAACATCTCCGCAGAAGAAATATCAAACAGAGGAAAATACAGAGGAAAAAATCAACAGACAGAAATTCAAAGAAACACCAAAAGAGAAGAAACCAGGAAAGAAGTGGACAGAAGAGAGGAAGAAGAAACACAGTGAATTTATGAGAGGTTTTTGGGAAGAGAAGAGAGACAGAAAAAAAGTGCCATGAATTTGAAATGTACCAATTTACGTACCATATTGTCATTGTGAATACTGATTGTGTTTTAACGCTCTCCTTAATGGGGAATTAACGATGATAATAATAATAATAATAATAATAATAATAATAATAATATTGTAAATAATTTTGAAATGGAATTTCGTTAAAAATTCAGTGTATGCCACATGCCTCAAATAATAAACATTTTATATTTTATTTCATATGACTGTTTTAACAAAGAATTGAATTAACTTTTGAAAAAATTATAACACTTCTTGATTTAATAGATTAAAAAATTACAACAGTTCTTGATTTAATAGATATTAAAATGCTACAAGAAATTCTGAACCCAAAATATTGCAAAGTGTGAAATATATGACATTTATAATCCAACAAAACAAGTGGAATTGTGTAAAATAATATATTTCCTTTAAAATCAAAAACAAAAATTATGTTCCACAGCATTACAGACAAATCTGGATACGTGGGAAATTTAAATAAATATTTCCATACAATACACTACGATGTCATAGGCCACCTCTTGTACACCAGACTTGCAATTTGAAGTAAAACTTAGCTGAGAAAAGAATGGGATTGCAGATTTTGTCCTACAAGCTTAGTATCATAATCTACTGATGATCAAAGATCCCCGTAATTCTGGTCTGTTATAACGTGCAGTGGAAGATATCAAAACATTCTGATGTTTGACCTCTGATATTGTCATTCCCAAATTCAATCAATTCTTCATACCTATTCCGATAAATGGGAATATGTGACCAATGAGGAAAGATGCCAGATGCTGCAAGCTCCCTAAGAGTGCTACTGATTGCTTATCAAACTCAAGAAGTAAAACATACTGAAACACAGTGAATTAAGTACAAAATGACTTTTATAATTTCCCAACCAATACAAGGAAGCAAGCAAAGACAGAATGTCAGAATTTTGCATTAACCACCAATGAGATCAACACTGGTAAACTAGTTCAGTTGACCAACGATGTGGAAAGGAAAGAATCATTGTCGGAAGTGCTCTCTCTCTCTCTCTCTCTCTCTCTCTCTCTCTCTCTCTCTCTCTCTCTCTCTCATATGGCCTTCCCACATTTATTCTCCCACAGCCTTTACTGGGAGTCTTTCTCCATCCATAAAGTATGTGTGTTTCTCCCATTTTCTCCTATGTTCTTTTATTTTTTAATTTTGATAATATATTTATACATCCTTCCTTATATTCTCTCTTCTAAGAAACATTTCTTTAACTTGCATTCTACTTTCTTGGTGTCTTTTTGTCACCCTCGATTCACTTCCATAACTAAGCGCTGGTACTGCTATGGTTTTGTAAAATTCAGCTGGGTTTCTTTTCAGACTTAATTCTGCATTTTTTTCAGTCATTCCATATACTGAAGTAAATTTATTTAATTTTTGGTCCATGTCATGGCTGTATTCATGTATATATCCCATCCTAGCTATTTAAGATGTTTAACTTGCTCCCAGATTTTATTATTAAGGAAAACTTTAGATCTTACTAGCTGCATACACAGAAATTCCATCACTTTTGTTTTTTCTATAGACAATTTTAGGTTTTAATTCAAGGCTATCTGTTGTAGCTTTTAAGACTCCCACGTGAAGGTCATCTTCATTCTCTGTAGTCAGTACTAGGTCATCTGCATATAGGATTACATTTAGTTTAATTGTGGCTGAACAACCTGACAATTTTATGCATGAGCACTTGTGCCTGCCCAAGCTCCTGCTCACTGGTAGAGCAGTTGTGGTGTGGTGAGGAGTGATGGGAAAGCACATGCACACTGTGGTTGAAATAACAAAGAAACAGTGTGAACTGTGAAATGAGGGATGGTCAGTGGGTCCGCCTAAGGAGCAAAGGTTAGTCGGCATTACGTAACACCGGAAATTTCTTCGCATTTTGATCTGCAGGGGGAGGACTCTTCAGTTTTGCAAGGTACCATTATCAAACATGAATCATGCAACACACACATGATATGGCAGGATGACATTCAGTAACCCAGTAAATCTTTACAAAGAGTACATAATTGCTCAGCTGTCCATTTTTATCAGATTTGTAAACACTGGACATGAGGTCAAGAAGAGCTCCTGAGCTTATCAGTAGCTATGAAGAACAATCTTAACAGTAATGATGAAACTTTAAAACTACAGGTTTATCATGGAAATTATTATTTTTTGTTCCTAGAGTTGGAGTGCCAGTCATGTTGCAAATAAATCTGGACTCATAGCGCAGCTGAATGAGAAAAATGAAGAAACTTCTAGTCCCTAGTTCAATTAGAGGTGTTCTCTGCATGACTCACGAGGAGAATGTATGTACAGAGATGTCACTTTGAAAACTCATTCACATACTTAATAGTGTACAAGAGCATAGACTTCAACAGTGCCAATTAAAAAACTTTCTTGAAGATATCAACAGTTAGCAAAGAAGCCTGCCTTACTACAACAAGGCATACTGGCTTAATAAGGGCTAGTTAAATCTAATTTTTTATCTTTCGGATGAGATAGATGTGTGTGTGTTCATGAACTGAAAGTCTTCGTGGAAACAGAGACCTTTTATTCCTTACCCTTACATATAATCATCCAAATGCCTTAACACTCCAGGATAAGGATCAGTTGGTACTGCATTTTATCAGCCACAATCAAGCTTCGAAATGAAACTGCGACTCGAGTAAGAATCAGCTGGACAATGTAAATGCAGCTCATTTTCCAAAACTGTCTTCTTCAAACAACTCTGATATTAACAGATTTTGGATGCTATCCACATATTATATGTAATCTTAAGGAAGATTTCCAGTTTTCATTTAACAACATGACAACACTGCAGAGTGATTTTCCTCTGTGCTCCTCTCCATATTCAGTGAACATTAAAGTGAATTTCACCAATCTGCAGTTCGCAGTAACTTACCAGCAGCGTGAAAAGGAGAGAAATTCAATAATGAGGAACACTCTAGATTTCTAGAAGCATTTCCCAAAGAATCGACTTGTTCGATTACACAAGATGGATGCTGGTGTAATATCAATGTTGCATTCCACCTATGTCTGAAAAACTGTTTTCAACAATGACGAACTATAACCCATTTGAGTAAATCTTTTTCACACCATAACCTAAACTACATGTAACATCTACAATGCACGCCAATGCTCTTGTTGAAGGGGGAAAAAAAGCAAGAATATCTTGAGTGCAAGAGTTGATTAAAAATCATTGTATGTGTAATGTCTAATTAATAAATATCTGCCTACTTAATAATGAAATGATGTGGCAGGATTGTGTTTTTAGTTCTTTTCATTTATAACCAGTGAAACCTCATTTACAATGACTTTCACACTCCCCTGGAATCCTCTCTCACGTCTTCATACAACTACCTCCTCCCTACCCTGTGCTGTGATGACTGAATGGAAAGGGTATGGTAATTGCTGCTCACAGGCCCGTGCTTGCATCTACTCATGGAGCACGTTAGCTGTGAAGCTTTTGTCTAGTGTCATTATATAAAAATACTTTTTTTGTTACTGATCACTTAATCTTGGTGATGGAATGGGTAATCTCATTCAGCCATTATATTCGGTAATATTTCTCTGTTCACATTATCAAATGCCTATTCAAAATCTACAAAAGCAAGATGTGGTGTTTCCCAATTGGATTCTCATCTCCTTTCTATAACTTCTTGTAGCGGCTGTCACTAGTTGACCATCCCTTTGTAAAACCGTATTGTTCTTCAAATATTAGTTTTTACATCATATTTTTTAGTCTTGAATTCAGGACTTTGGCATATAATTTATAGGTTGTATCCAGTGATTTTCATAAAGCATAAAAATTCTAAACCATGTAGGCCAGACATGCACTAAACTTAGTCTACTCCAATATGAGCCTAACCACCTCGTTTGCTTAAAAATAACACTGATTATATGGCTGAGATACTTTTAAAGCACAATGAGGCTACCACTGGTTGTATACATTGATACCTGTGTTGACTTTTAATTTTGTGGAACTATTCACAATATGTAAGATAAAGGATACCAGAAATCATTACCAGAAGAAACTGGCAATTTACACAGATGAAGTAACACACTGTGTTTCGGAACACGTTATGAATGACGTATGCATCCCTTTAACAGCAATCTAATTTTATCACAATCAATGAAATTCTGACACTAATATATAGAGCTACTGTTTTGTCAGGTCATTCTGCAATGATAAAATTTTATTACATTTATTTATTATATGGATGCCAAAATTATGAAACTATTAAGGGGTGCATTTAATATGCTACAGTAACATAATATGAAGATAGATATACCATCACAATAGGTGAAGCAACACTCCAGATGTAATTCTCAAGTCTTAATTATTCATTATTGCACCTACAGGCATCAGATACCTTAAGGTACAAGTTCCTGAGTAGCCAACATACAATCAAGCAAGTGATTAGATAATGGCATCAGAATTATGATTTTTCTGTTTCTGTTATTACTATTACTCCCCCTCAACCTCCCCCCCCCCCCCCCTCCTCCTCCACTTTTAAATGGGAGCATTGAAAGCAAACCAGCAGTGTACCCAAGTATGAAATTGTCGAGTAAATTTACATTTCCTTAGAAATGTTGCAGAAAGTGAGAAACTGCACTCTGAAATCACACTGTAAAAGTATTTCACCATGGGATCCCAAACAACATTCTGTCACTGGATCAGTTTACTTTTCAGGGCCCACTTCTCCCGTTCCTGCACGATATGCTTCAACATTTTCATGCTTCTGTGTACAACTATCCATAAAGCACAGTAAATTTCAGTGAAATATGAAACACTTACCATGTCCCATGCTCCTGCTGCTCCGCTCGTGCTCATTTTTCAGGTGAATATTAGCACGTCTTGAGTATCTCCTTATGCTTTCAGTACACTTTCGCTCTTAAAAAAAAGGAGAAAACTAAATTAATCAGAGAAACATCAAAATTTAAAATTAATCCCCCTCCCACCCTCTCTGCCCCTCAAGCATTACATAAGTGTTAACTGCCATCTTAAATTCCCACTCACAGATGCACCTGGAATTGATAAGGCTTATAACAGAAATACAACATGTTGCAACACTTCTTACACCAGATCTTGGGAGGTGCAATTAGGGAATTTATTGTAACGGATGGAAATCAGTCTGCCAATTATGGTTATCTTCCACCTCACCTTTGTTAGAAACAAATCTGGCACTGACATGCAGTGGATAAAAGGTGTATTTTGAATTCCTTTCTGACAAATGCCTTACAAGGGTTTTGAACAACAATAAAAAAATTGCACTTTCTTGATACATTTCAATTTGAGGATTTAACAAAAAATATGTACAAAAATGCACCTTATAGACAAATTATTGAATACTAAGCTTTGCTTCAAAACACAGGGAATCAGCAAGGGCAAAATCTGATACAAAAATACTCATGCACTATGATCTGAATAAAGCAACATCTGATCATTCACAATTTTCACAACACCAGAAAACTAACTCCTTTGGGAATATTCCACATTTTTTCCAGTAACTGTAGCTAATACAAGATCTCAATAAAGGACATCACTCCACAATATAATTACCCACCCCCTCCAATTTCCCCCCCCCCCCTCTCTCTCTCTCTCTCTCTCTCTCTCTCTCTCTCTCTCTCTCTCTCTCTCTCTCTCTCTCTCTCATTGCCCCCACACTTCAACCTTCCTGGTGGTCAATTAAGGCAGAATTGAATATTCACTGTTCTGGGATTTTCAACAAGATCTTCATTTTTATTCATCTGAGTGCACACCCCTTTACTAATTTTCTTCACAATAATCCTCAAAGTGATTTATACAAGAGAGAAAAAAATATCAACATTTTATTTCCATCACCATTAACTGTTTAGATCAACCACACATACCTGTCTTTAATTTTCACTGACATAAATAAGTTGTTTCGTACACACACATACAATTTGTACCAAAATAACACAAGTGGAAAGAAAATTAATAAATTACAAATTTATTTTTAGAATTTTATTATTATTATTATTATTAAATTTAAAATAAAAATAAAAATTGAGAATGCCATCCTCAGACAGACGTTTGGGCCAGTGATGGATGGAGATGAATGGAGGAAAAGAAAGAACTGTGAATTGCAGGAACTATACAAGTTGGTGGACATTGTGGCAGTGATCAAAGAAAGAAGACTGAAGTGGTATGGACATGTAATGTGTTGAGAAAGCCAGATCATCAGTCAGGTAGTGGAGGAAGATATCAGAGGCAAAAGACCACGGGAAGACCACGACTCTGATGGACCGATCAGGTCAAAGAGGATATGAGTACGCTGGGGCTGTCTGAAGATGAATACAGGACCGAGGACACTGGAGGAGGCTAATTGGTTAGCCAAAGACCAACTGCGGTAAGTAAGTAAAATCTACACTAAAAAATAAGAAGTGAACATAAAAACAATATGTGCATAATAAAAGAATGTCAATGAAGTTCCAGAAAAACAATTGTCATTTAACACTTACATGAATCAGCCAAGTTACACGAAAATGTTTTAGGCAAGCCACTAATTTCTTAACAGTTAAAATTAATAAAACTTCATTATTCAATACATTCAGATATTTTAAAGTTAATAAACACACAACTGTTTGCTATCAACCAAACACAGCCAATTTCAATAACTTTGGTCACTGAATAATTCATTTCACTTCGCACCGCTCATTTAATACTTTTCTTATCTTTACAATTATTAACATTTACTTCATCATAAAAATCTAATCTGAATTCCCTATTTCTGAAATCAACTCTTAATTCTTAAATGTAACTTAAAAATAAAAGGAATATCTGAATCTCTTCATGCTTCAATTGGCTTGGGTCATAAATTCTAAAAGAAAAATTAGGTTCCAAGAGGTTTTCAGGAGTTCTTTGAGAGTGTTCTGGTGTGCAGTGAATCTGAATAGTGATGTCACTAATGAATAGCTGATTTTTTCCTTACTTTCCCTTTGTGTTTGTTTACAAAGAATTAATTTTATTTCTTAACTAAAATAAAGTAGCATACCCATTTGGAACAATTTTATCTACGTCTGTTCCACAGGACCCATTGGAAAATGTCTTACACCACAGCTGACCTTGAATCAAATATAGATCGTTAAAGCTGATATTGAAGGAATTTTAAGCCCAGAGTTATGTGAAAATCCTAGTTCTGAAGTTCCCAGACGATAGTAATTATTGGAAAATGTCTGCATAAGTCACATGGCTGCACAGTAATTGGCACAACTTTTCTACTCAATACTGAAGTAATAACATAAAAGACTATCACACCATGTCACACTACCTAATACATAACATATTATTACTTCTTACTACTAAATTGGCTATAACATTGTATGTCAGGCCCTAATATCAAGCGGAATGATATCTCTGGCCATATTTTCTTCCCACTTCAATCAGGTTGTACAAATTTTGAATAATTCTTTCTTGTTTATTCATGTGAAGTGGTGGTTCACCATCCACCTCAAAAGTCTTTTAAACATTGCCACTCAAAGAGAGGCTCTGATAACTATCTGCTACCTCATTTCAGACTGAGGATTACTACTAGCTTTCTTCAGGTGTAAGGTACTATCCATCGTACTAGATTCTGTTGGATCAATGGAGAACAATATTTTGGTTTTTGAACATAGCTTGTTTAACACAGCACATGGTGATGTCTCCACCACCACCACCACCACCACCACCACCACCACCACCACCACCACCACTTGATTCAGATCATCATTCAAATGTTGTGAAGCAAGTACTTCTCTATGGAGAATGAAATGGGTCCACATAATATCGAGAGATTTTCTGTGAATAAGTGCTTGTAGACCATTGTAACATGGATGCGCATCATCAGTGCACACACCAACACAAAAGTCACAGTTAATTTGACTTTCTGTCATGAAGTTGTCCACTATTTCCAACAAATTTCTTCTTGTTGTATCTGCATATATTTCTGTACAAAAAAGGAGATCTTTCATCATTTCATTACTTTTTCATAAAAACCACAGCACATTAAATGAGCTGCTCTTTTGCTTTCAATGGCCTCATCACGCTGCAAACCAAAATTCCTCCCTCTAATTTTTCCATAATCTATTCACGATGATCCTCTCATTTATCTGGAATTTGACAACTAATTGCAGTGTTAGACAAAGGAATATGCAAAAGCTGTTTTGACAAGGGCTTTCCAAGCATAATGGATGTGGCGTCACTAGCACACCGTAGAATTAGTTGTTCTGCAGTTGTATGGTCTTTCTTACATTTTGCTACTTGGTAAGCTGTGTTGCAGGATGCTAGAATTGCTTTATTCTAAATTTTTGCCTGGTTAGAAAAAGGTAAATTTTGTTTTTTATTTGACTCAGATTCCTTGGAAAATATCCTCTTGGCTTGACCATGTCATTCTGACGAATACTTTCTAAATGGCGCTTTAATCTGCTAGGTAGCATAATATTCAACAGAAAGTACTTTCAAACAGAAAACATGCTGTGAATACTCTTCATTGTTCACAACAGTACACATGAAACAAAAATCTAAGTAGCTGTCATCATGTTTTCTATACCTGCTTCTTATCTTCATTACCACTTTCCTTCTTGTTCTTGGCAAGTTCTCACTTTTTTACTTCAGCTTGAGAAATTTAACAACTTTTCCACAGTTTACTGTCTGTATCAAATTTTTTATAGTCATAATGCAAAAAGAAAAAAAAATGTTGCCAATACAATAATCTCTGCTGGTGCTAAGAGTAATGCATGATAGTTTGGCTTCAAAGTTATAACTGATTACGCAGGCTGGCCAAAATCTGAAGTGGGATTCCTCTAACACAACATATGCGACACCAGTAATGGAATTTCGCACAACTATCTTCTTTGACACTAACTACGAAACAAATCCACGGTGCCCCAAGTGGTCATTCATGGCACACCAGGACACCGCAGCACACAGGTTGAATACCACTGCCACAAATTAAGGGGGGCCTTGCCATGAATAGAGGCAGCAAACTGGACAAAACATATCCTCCTCTGTCAGCATGATTACAGGTCTACATCCTTTCCTCAATTTGTAACTCTGATAACACTATCATAGTGATATCTTCACTCCTGTCTGCCTCGGAATGCCCGAACATGGATAGGAAGGGACAACACAGAAAACTACAACCTAAGGACAAAAAGATTCTCAGGAGAGTATTGGGCCATATCAACGAATATGGTGTATGCAGTCAGACACAACATGAAACTCTGCCAACATCTAGAGTGTATTTCAACAGCAATGAGAGAAAGGAGGCTAATTTTCTATCCAGGGAAATGGAAAAAACTGGATTCTGGAACAAAACCACCCATTGCGCCAAGATGAGAGAGTGCTGGGCTAAGAGGGAAGGTCACTAGAATTACGAACTTTTGTGATCCAGTGCAGGCCTAAATAAAATGAAAGCATCATTTAGGGCAGTGTTCCCCAACCCAGGGGGTAATCACCCGCTGAAGAATAAAATGAAATTTTCTGGAGGGTAAAAAGAGGAAGGATTCAATTACGGTTCAATCACAAAACTAAATTGCTTTAAAAAATCAGTATCACTACCACACCAGACAATTTTTAGATAGGTAACAAATTCAAAAGTTGTAAAATATGAGCATTAACACACAATGTGATGCACTGAAGGCCAGTGAATGTATTAACATTATTTGAAATTCGTATGCAGTCAGCGATGAAAATTATTCGTAACCAGCCACTTGCATGGTGTGGAATGTTCATTATTCACTCCACAGAGCGATCTGCTCGCTTATTGTTGCTCTTTCGTTAGTAAGTCATTTGCTCACCAATGAAGTCCTTGTGCACATGAACTGAATGCATTGTTGGTACTTCTGACTTCACTGCTTTCTCAATGTATTCCTAGTGTTAGGTGAGAAACAGAAGTAGATACGGAAATTTTTCATATCCTAGTGCCGACTATTGGGTGAGAAATTGCTGATTTACAGCACTGTCTTTCGTTTACTATTGGAAATAAATTTCTGAGTTTGTAAGATTAAGAACGTGTGTAAGTTTGTTCTTTATTCGTAGTTGTGGTGGCACTGAACAGTAAAAATAAAAAGATCCCCATAAATGATGTACACAGTTAGAATTTAAAAATTACTTGACAGTAAGGACAGAACTGAATTCCAGGTGTGCTTCAAGGCAGCATTTTCATTGCAGAAGAATAGTTGCACACACAGGTCATGATTTCAAATATGGGTACAGTGGTTGCAAACTTGTGACGTCGAGGAAATTTAGGGTGATGAAAATCCTTATAGGCAGCTACAAGACTTATTTTGCTACAATATTTCCATTAAAGATAATATTCACTTTCATCACAGTGTGATGGGCAGCTTTGCTTGCAAGAAAGGCTGCAACAAATTTAACAATTTGTATAAAAAGTTCACAATACATACCACTGTCCGCCTACCCCATTTTATCACAATGTTCATGCTTGCCAAGCCACCTCATGGACACACCTAGGAGGACACACCTAATCTAGATGTACAGCCCACAACAGCATTCCTCTTGTAAAGCTTATTATGCATTGAGTCATTGTTCAGAATCATTCCCATTAGTCTTTGTCCCTTACACTTTGTGGTAGACTTTCTTGCCCTACCACACAAAGAATCATATCCACATTTAGGTTTGATTCAAGGAAAGCAGAAAGTCGAATCATCTGCTATACTACTGTGAAAATTTCTTTACAAAAACAAAGTAAAGCTGCATTCCTTGCTGTACTAGTATTTGAAAAACATTTTACTTTTTGTATAAAAATTAAGAAACGACAGATTTCCGATTGCATGTTGCTTTTTTGCTATGCAATTATTCTGAGACAACTGAAAGAATACTACTCGGTAAAAATATTTTATTCTTTGACATCTTATAGTCTCTCAGTGCAGCTTCATGATGAAGTTACTGTCTTTCTGTTAGTGGTCATATTTATTACAATACTTCATAGTTAAGGAACTCATTGCCCATTGTTTAAAAATTTGCAGCAAATTATGAGTGTAAAGTGCTATGGCTAATCTGGGGGAGGGGGGGGGGGGAGGAGACAGAAAAAATTCTGATTTCTCCTGTAGTCCTCTGCAAGGAATTTCTGAATCCCATTCCATCCTCCATTTTTAAGGTGTCAACAAGATCGTGTCCATGTCTTTTTTCTTCATTAAGCAGCTCACGAATCCACCTACACTTATGAGCAATGCTGCTATTTTCAGCTAGTACACTTGAGGCATAAATATACCAAGCCACAGGCATTAAACTGCCCCGAGTGACCAACTGCACTAGCCTGCCACCTCTGCAGCCTTTGTACAATGCCACACCATGAATATGGTGACCCAGTGCTGCACCAATGCTGGAGCCACCACCATCTCACTGTCACTGACACACCATTTGTCGATCAGCAGACGCAAGTCACAAGGTTATCTTTCAGGGAGATGACCCCAGGCCAATTCTGCCAATGATGTAGCTGAGAGCTGCTGCCAAAGGCTTTTTTTTATGGACAGTTTAAAGGTATGGCCACAACCAGGTCACAGGGCCAACTAGAAATGAATACAGAATTGCAAGCAAGAACGGAGCAACTTCGGGTGGAGAAAGAAGGCCTGCAAAGGTGCCTCAATGGAGCATTACTGAACAAGACACCATGAAGCACCACTGTGGCTGCAACTAGCCTTGTTTCCTCTAGTTCCCACCTTTGTGGGTAAATCAGGTAAAGGTGTCTACATTTTCTTACAAAATGCTGGCATAGGATGATGAAGTGTTAGCATGAGTCAAGTTGCAAGGAGAGGCTTACATGTGTGCAAATTCAGTGGAAGTACTATGAAATCCCAAGGTATTTGATGCCACTGTGAAAGGACTAGTGTCTAGATATCGAGATAAGTATAGCGGTAACTACTACAGGGTCAAGCTTTCTACTCTACACCAAAATTCTGGGAAGGATTTAGAGCACTTTCCTGATGGAATAAGAACTGTGTCATGCCAAATATATATACTGGTGGAAGTAACGAGGTACTACTCAGTGTTGCAGAAGCTCATTGTGTCGACATAATCATTTGTGGGACTGAACCACATGTAGATGCTGAGGTGAAATGTGGTTCACCGAGCGCACTAGGGGATGCCATATGACTTGGGTTTCAAAGTAGGCCCAGCAAGTTGGCTTCTGCCTCACCATGGTAAATTCCATTAAATATGCATTCCCTGCTGAAGTCCGCTACACTTTTTGCAAAGCATCTTCATTTTTGGAATCGGCATGCAACTACTGTAGAAAGATTGGACATGAAAGAGCGAACTGTGACTTTATGGCATCACTTGGTTAACTAAATAGGTTACTAAAGTGCTAAGGGGAATGCATATAGGACTGTGAATATGGGTAACAAAACAGGAGCGACTCTGATACTGCCCCTTCCTCTCCTTCCCCGAAGCGATCCAGTGTGAGAGAGGACTCACCCAGGTGACAAACTTAACTTTGCACGGTAAAACCAAATGCAGACAATCAGGCTTAGGCTTTGATACGGGAATACAAATAAGTGCTTTGTTCATCAAATCTATTTGCAATTAAGAATTAAAAACACCATGCTGTAGACCTGGTGGATTCAGAAAAAAAATGGTTTACCCAATAGGTTTGCAAAATGTGCAACTGGAAACAGACAGATGGTAGTACTGGCTCACACTAAGTGGTATAGCAGTATAACCACAACTTTGATGCCACCTTAGGCAACAGCTTCCTGTGCCATTTCCAAGGCATAGTTAACTTCCAAACATAAGAAGTCCAAATTAAGGGAAAATTTTCACCCTTTAGACAATGTTCCCACTATACTGATGTGAGGGAGTCCAGAATGAGTGGCCACATCCCAACAATCCACTAACCCATGTACTGCAATGCTGAAACTGAAGCTGAGAAAATATCAGGTGGAACAGGAAAATCTATCGGATAAAGGTGAAGAAAGATTATTTAGGAGGAGATTTTTTTTTTTTGTGTGTCCATTAACAAGGAATGAAGTTTCAAATGGTAAGCAGAGGAATGTGAAATGTGGTTTACCTAAAATGAGTCTGTCAGAAGAAGGTACACTTTTGCCAGAGAGTGTACACCATTTTGGAAGTAGAGACGTTAACATTTCTGCAATACCATACTCAGAAGAGTACTCAAATGCCAATTATGATCAAATGAACAGCTTGAAAAAACTGTTTACATCATTCCACCTCAGTTACATCAACTATGAAACCAGAAATTAAAACTAAACTTTAACATCTCTGTAAGGCAGATTCAGATATACTGTACCCCATTCTAGCCTAATTTGTGATCTGCTGTGAAGGAATGAAATGACTTTCAGCAAATGTACCATAAGATTCCTACATGTGATGCTAGGCCTGTAGCCCAGAAACTTTCACACATACCTTATCACTTGCAGCCAATGGTAGAGAAAAATATTTCAGATTTATAAGAAGCCGGAGTGATTCAACTTTCTTTCAAACCCTTGGTTTTACCTACAGTCATAGCCCCCAAGAAAACCAGTAATCAAGAAAAGCTGTATTACATTTGCGTAGACATCAAAGCTCAATCACACTTTGGCTCACCTTCGCAAATACAAATTCACTGTCACCTTAGGTATGCTATCTGGTTATCATCAAATACCAACAGCTACAAAAGATCAGGAAAAGACAGCCTTTGCAGTGCTCTGTGGGCATTGCAAATACCTAAAGATGCCCTTTGGCCTTCAAAATGCTGCTGCCACCTTTCAACTTTTTACTAATTTACTTTTATGGGGTTTAATGCCAATGACATGTGTAGTGTACTTGAAAGACATAACTGTCTTTTCATGTACAAAAGAGAGAGAGAGAGAGAGAGAGAGAGAGAGAGAGAGAGAGAGAGAGAGAGAGCGAGCTGTGCAACTGAGAAATGTGCCAACTCAATTTAGTGATTATAACCTAAATTTGAAAAGTACAGTTTTGTACAATTACAAGTGCACTAAGATACATAATTTCAACTGATGGTGCGGTGTAAGACAAGAGCCTTGGTTAAAGAATTGTAATCATTTCGTGAGTTAGCAAATTATCATCAATGTTTTGTGGAGAACTATGCAGCCACCACAAAATCTCTCAGAAAACTATTAAAGAAGGGAATTACTCTTGTCTACAGAGTGAGATTTTCATTCTACAGCAGAGTGTGCACTTATATGAAACTTCCTGGCATATTAAAACTGTGTGCCGGACCGAGACTCGAACTCGGGACCTCTGCCTTTCGCGGGCAAGTGCTCTACCAACTGAGGTACCCAAGAAAGACTTGCAACCCATCCTCACAGCTTCAATTTCGCCAGTACCTCATCTCCTAAATTCCGAACTTCACAGAAGCTCTTCTACGAGCCTTGCAGAAAGGCAAAGGTCCCGAGTTCGAGTCTCGGTCCAGCACACAGTTTTAATCTGCCAGGAAGAATCGTTACTCTTGTCTCGTCAGTGGGCTCCAAGAGTGTCATATTAAAATTAAAAGAAATTCTTAAAAGTTAATCTGCCTTGATTTATCTAGATTTTGGACAACATTTTATTTTGTTGTATGATAGTAGCAACTTCAATGTAGGCTATGTATTGAGCAAATACTAGAAGGCAAAGAAAAACCTATTGCTTACACATGTGTCTGGTGTGTAGTGTATCAATGGTATATGCCAGAGAAGATGTGGGCTGCAACAGTCAGCTCTAGGCAGGCAAAAGTGTTATGCATTGTGAAGCAAAACACGGCTGACAGGCATTGTGTAGCAGAGCCAGGTGCCTGTGGTATACCAACAGCCAACGCTGCAATATTCTAGCAGAAACATGCAAGTCTTTCCTCATTTCCCACCACTGAAGTGTTTAGAGTTCATGCCTTTAGCCCAAAATGAACATATTCTGGAGCATATAAGTACTCAGCCATTCTTGTACTAAAACAGTCTTGTCTCAGTATCACAGCCTACACAATGCAGAGCGACAACTCTGAAGGCAGTCTGCTGTTTGACCACCGGACAGGGCTGCCTGAGTCTCAAGACCAGCCGCCACCAGAGCAGGGAGCCACCCGCTCTCCGGAAGGAGATCACGGCTGCCTCCTCAGTATTGGCAGCAGTGCTACTGAGCTATCATCAAGGTCACAGCTTGAGACATCGCTGACAGCAGTGTTCAATAACGCCACACTCGGCCCCACTCTTCACGCTGTCAGCAACGCCATACATCTGTCTTATTTCACTCTCCATGGGTGACTATCCACGGATCATCCAACACTGGTGTCAAATCACTGACAACACCTTCTTACAGTTACATCTGAACCTGCAGCCTATGGTACTGTGAGTACAAAAAATTCTGATTGCATTTTGGTCATAGAGAAAAGGTTTGACCGTCAAAGTAGATTTTATTGTGAGTAGAGAACCAGTGGATTTGTCTAGTTTTAGAGGTGATGGAATGTTACACATTTAATCATTGGGGGCATATGGGTAGGCAATGCTGGTAATCGAGATAGCTCACGATTACACACAAGAATTACGTTAATGTATTTTGTTTTCTTGTGAGTGATAGTTCTTTAAAATGAATGTTAAAGGCAAAGCTTTGACAGAACCAGAGACGCAAGGTATGTCAGAGCCGGAAACAATATGCATATTCACAATTAATAAAATATTCCGATCTATTAAACTGTGGTCGAAGGGATTTCACTTTAAAACCCAATGTTTCGTCCAAATCTGTGGAGGATATTTTCAAGGGGGATCGTAGCTTTGTTGAATGTCCGCTCCACACCCTGACTCGTTACTGACTACAGAAAAACTCCACTTCTGCATGGTGGCGTGTCGTCACAGGTTTTGAATGTGTGAGCGCAGCTGGCTGTTTGTGACTGCAGTCGTACGCTGTTACTACCATCCCATGGTGGAAGACTAGTATAGTACATACCTTCCTCAACACCAGAACAAAAACTTCTTTCAATTTCATGCCCTCCTCTTTCCTATTAAAATTCCTGGGGTGTTTCACAATCTCTATGGCCTCACTGTACAGCCTCCAGATACCATGAAAGGCTATACAAAAAGGCCATGCCATTGACCTGTATCTCGATGTGGCCAGGTGCCCAGTAAAAGATCACCTACTTGCCATGGTGTTGGAGCCACTGTAAGGCATCATGGATGAGCTGAATCAGCTTGTTTACTAGATACATTTGGTGAAGTGCTTGCTGTGCACCAAACAAGTCCGAACAGACAAGAAACTTTGTACGGCAATGTCTGTGAACCGTCTCCACTGCCATCAGAATGTCATATAATTCCACATCATAATTTGTAAATTGTTTCAGAAGACACAATTTAAAAAGCCTATCAGGGAAAACAGCAAAACAACTGAGGACATTCTCTTGCCATGATCCACCCATATAAACAACAATAAAACTGTGGTAAATACTTAAAAAGGACAAAAGGGAAGTTGTAAAAACATAATTTGGAGTACAAGTTTTCTTGTACTGCGTGGACCTCTGAATACACTAAGGCAGCAATGCATTCCGTCCCTGGCTGTGTATTTTCATGCCTGATATATCCACATCCCTGAGACAGCCTGTAGTACGTATCACAAATGGCTTGGTCGCATGCAGCTGATTCCTGAACAGCTGTTCAAAGGTAGGTTGGACCACTAAACTAAATGTCAATGACTGTAGTGACGCTGAGATTTTCAGTGCCTGTTGTGTCAAAAGTATGTATCGCCGAATCCAGAGTGGTAGTTCACCAGCCTCTGCACACAGACCCAGAACTGGGCTGCGAGCATAGTCCCCATCAGAGGGGGAGAGAGCTCGCCAATCTGAAAGTTTAACTACAGCTTCATTGGACGTGGAACTACTTTTTGAAGGCCGTTTTTCTTTACTGATGGGAGAAGGTAGTTGCCTGGGTTGCAGGTATGGCTCACTTGGCTTCTGATGTTGGCTAGTGGTATTTGGCGTAGGTGATAAGCCCATTGCTGACGGCTTACGAATGACTTCAATTTCAAGTGGAGCGTTTCCCTCACAGGTACACTGACAAGTGCACATGCTTGTACTTTAATCTGTGGTCTGAGTTTGTGTGGAGGCATCACATGTGGAGATTGGTGTATTAAGGGCTGATGCAAAAGAAGTAACGAAAATCAGAGGTTGCATAGCTTTGAAAGCTTTTTTTAGCTTCACATACGTTGTGTGTCTCTTGACTTTCAACTCCTGAATTTTCCTTCCCTTGTAGTAAACCTCAAACTTTCTGCTCCACATTGGGTGATCCCTGGAGCAGTTTACATATTTCAGAGGAAGTGTAGAAGAATTGCCTGATTCGTGAGCTGAACCTCCACAAATGCCACCGTAGTCCACCAATTACATTCCTTAACGATATGGCCAAATTTTTGACATTTGTAGCATCGCATTGGATTAGGAACAAACGGGTGAACCTTACAACGGATATAGCCTGCAAGGATATGTTCAGGTAATTTCAGGGTACTAATGTTAGAATAAATGTTTCCAATTTTTTCAATTTGCCATTGACTCTCCTCATACAGTTCTGCACTTCCATTTTCCATTCTTCACTTAACTCCGTTGGGTCCACCTCCATTATATCAGAGCAGGTAACCATGCCCTTACTAAAGTTAAGGATGTTATGCAACTCACACTCGACTGGGTAGTCACCTACTGCGTTACAGCCCAGGAGCTTAGATATTTGGGCTGAATTAGCAGTTTCAACTAGAAGTGTTCCATTACGAAGTCGTTTGACACTTTTTACAGACCCCACAATATCTTCCAATGCCTTGTGAATATAGAAAGGGGAGACCACCTCAAATGTCTCCCTGTTCGATTGATTACAATGGAAGTGTTATGGCGCACTAGTACCCTGTTACTATGATTCTGAGACTTCTTTTTGGGAAGACTGACCAAACGAGCTCTCTTCAGTGAGTGGGTGTAGGTACTACTTGAAGCTAAACCTGTCCCATCAGGAGTAGTGGTTTCAAGAGACTGCTCCATAGGATCCCACAAGATGCTAGGGAAACAACACATTTTGGAAAGATCTTTGATGTGCAGCGATATGTAAGCTGTGATGTGGTTTTGTAAGCCAGTCGTAGCTCATGTCACATGATCTTGCCAGCTGATGGCAGCATAGGACACTTGATCTAGTCGGCCAATAGCAACATCACTCTTACCTAGTGTGAACACACAAATAAGAAAAGTTCATGGTTTAAATTAATATATATAGTGTTGCTACAAGAAAAACAAAGCTTTCACATATATTATTGGTCCCGAAGATTAATAAGTTGCAGGAGAAGCTAAGCTTCCTCATATAATGATCTTTTTTGCGCGTTCTACACTTTAAGGTACCTCACACTAATGTGCCAGTAAAATTTTTAATAACAACATAAATGTCTGATCTTCTGGGCTCGAAATTCTTCTAGATGGTCGTCCTCAAAAGAGTTGATTTTTAAATGAGAGTCAAACGCTCTGTGATAAGAAATTCATCGTACTTTCTTGCACATAGTTCATCTTTCGTAAATGGAAATTTACTTTGAAAGTAACGCTGATCAAACCACCATTCGCAATATTTTCACGTGACCTGTTAGAAATTGGTTCGCTTCAGCAGTTGCCAGAGAGTGCCAGATAACAGGCGTCACTGCGCTTCCACAGCTACGATGACGCAGGAAGCCCGCATGTTCGTACGTGTAAAACATTAAAAGATTTTACATTATGTCATAAAAGAAACAAGGCATCAGAGGATACTTCAAGAGCATCAGAATTATGTGAACCATACTAAAATGCATAATTCGGCTTAATGCCATACGAGCTAGAAGACGGAAAACATGCACTTGAAATGCAGCGAACAGTTCAAAGTAGAGCAGCCAACCGTGTGATATTAAACACCTCGTTTAAAATAAATTGACTGCTTCAGCGCAAAAGATTAATAAAAGCCAAATGTCTTTAGCAAAGTGACAAAAATAGCTTCATTGTCCTGTAAGGCGATTAATGCTTGACTGTCAGAGGGTGGAAATAAAACCTGAAACTAATAACATATTTTAGACATCCGTAATTATGCGAACGTATTTTAATTCATTTGATACCTCCCGCCCACAGAAATTCGCTTTGTTTTCATTTAATGTCAAAGCAATAAATGAAGAGGAAACAGCAAAATCACTAAATTTAAACACAGGTCATGTGAAGACTCCCCACTACAACTCAGACTGCTCTGTGGATCAGCCCTAGATCTCTGATATTTACGAACTGGGGCAACAATAGGTAGTGGCACCCAGCCACACGTCTGTAGCCAGAAGCGGGAGAAAATACTACTTATGTGCGACTCAACTGCGCATGCACAAGAGCCCTCCCGCAACTTCTCAAACGAATCTAATGTAAACAGCTGTCACGTCACACTCCTCGGAGGTAATTTCTTGTTAGGAAGCATTGCATAGCCTTCCAAAAGCCTTTGACACACTTCGTTGTTGGCAAACGCTTGTATGGGCACAGTGTTTTATTGTTGTATATGGCATATTTCCTTTGCGACTTAAGTTTTATTTTCTTTTTTCTCTCACTCATGTTTTGTTGCTGCAGTACTATTCTGCAGAAGTGGGATACAGTAATACCCTTTGTTAGAGTATTGGTTCTTATGAGTAAAAATCACAAAAATTTAACTGAAAACTAAAACAATGAAAAATTCCCAGGTTTTTCCCCGATCTCCAGGTTGTCCCGGGTCGTATACACCCTGAGAATTGCATACAGCCCACACAGAGAGCGGATTTGTTTTGAACAAGAGTACCACTGCAGAGGTTACCTGAAGCATTAGCACCATTCAAGAATACGGGTATTGATGTTTTAGGTCCATTCAACAACACACCTGCAGGGAATACATATGTACTCACAATTGTAGACAATTTTTTCAAGATACATAGAAACAGTTGCAATGCAAAACCAGTATGCAGTGACAGTGGCACAAGCACTTGTGAGCAACTGGCTACTGAAGTTTGGAGAGGCTGAAACAATAGTAACAGACCAGGGAAAGATCTTCAGGTCACATCTATTCAAGGAATAGTTTAAGTTATAAAATATGAAGAAGTTTAAGGAATTCATGAGCCAATGGAAGACTACATCGGAAGAATATGGGATTATCGCCATATGAAGAAGTGTGTGGTCATAAAATGTCATCACCATTCAACATATTGAAAACTAAGAAAGGGAAATTTGGAGAGTTTGTAAACAAATTAGCCGCAGTGATAATGAAAATTTGGAATAGAGTGCGGAGGGCAAACACATGAGCACTGGAGAAATAGAAAGAAGCAATGGGCCATACAGCAAGAATGTCAAAATATAAGGCTCATCAGTGGGTGATGCTATCAACTTTGTGTATGCCGAAGGGAAAGACTTCGAAGTTTTTCACAAAGTATCAGGGGTCATGCCAAGTGGTAGATACTACACCACCAATAAATGTCAAGATTCAATGGCCAACAAGAACAACAATTGTGCATGTAGGACGGCTGAAACCTTTTCAAGGGAGTCCAAAAGTTATCCAGGGGATAGGAGATGCAGACTGGAAATGGAGAATGAGGAGAAATTTGTCAGAGGATAAACAAGAGGTTGTGAATGAAACAGTAATGAGGAACCAGTGAGTATTGATTAAGGTCTATGAGATAGCATTTTTTTTTTTTTGGGGGGGGGGGGGTTAAGTACAGATTTATTTTTATTTATTTATTTTCACGTCATGTTCCGTAGGGCAAAAATGGAAGAGCAAATCTCCAAGGTCATGGAAACTGTCAGTATATGAAATAAAAACATAAAAGTATTAACAGATAAAAATGAAATGTTTATGAACCCGAAAAAAGACAGTCCATAAGTTTAAGTAAACACAATCAACAACACAACAAGAATCAACTTAATTCTTCAAGGAAATCCTCAACAGAATAGAAGGAGTGACACGTGAGGAAACTCTTCAGTTTCGATTTGAAAATGTGTGGATTACTGCTAAGATTTTTGAACACCTAGAAATTTGAACTGTTCAATTTCACTACTCTTATTCCCATTCAGTGAAATTAAAAGGTTGGGTTTTGTTGAATTGTATGTTAGAAACTGTAAAAACTGAGTCTTACTGTGATTTAGCATTAGTTCATTTTCTACAAGCCATGAACTTAGGTCATGAACTATGCTATTTAAAACTGGGCCAATGTTGCATATATCATCCTTTACTACGAAGCTAGTGTCATCAGCAAACAGAAATATTTTAGAGTTACCCATAATACTAGAGGGTATATAATTTATATAAATAATGAACAGGAGTGGCCCCAACACTGATCTCTGGGGCACCCCCCACTTGACTGTACCTCACTCAGACCCCACATCATAGCCATTCTCAACACTGTGAATAATGACCTTTTGCTGTCTGTTGCTAAAGTAAGAGGTGAACCAATTGTGAGCTACTCCACGTATTCCGTAATGGTCCAACTTCTAAAGCAATATTTTGTGATCAACACAAGCAAATGCCTTAGTTAAATCAAAAAGTATGCCTAGCGTTTGAAAGCTTTTGTTTAACCCATCCAGTACCTAAAAGAGAAAGAAGACTATAGCATTTTCAGTTGTTGAACGACTTCTAAAGCTGAAATGCACATTTAATAGCAAATCGTGTGACATAAAATGATCAATTATCCTTACAGTCACAGTCTTTTCAATAGCTTTAGCAAACACTAATGGCATACAAATAGGTTTGAAATTGTCTACATTATCCTTCTCTCCCTTTTTATAAAGCGGCTTTACTACTGAGTACTTTAATCATTCAGTAAACTGACCATTCGTAAAGGAAAAATTACAAATATGGCTAAATACGGGGCTACCATGTGCAGCACAGCTAGGCACTCCATCATATCCATAAGAGTTCTTAGGCTTCAGTGATTTAATTATTGACTCAGTCTCCCCCTTGTCTGTATCACAGAGGAGTATTTAGACATCAATCTCAGAAAGGCCTTTGCCAAGAAAGTTGTATAATTACTTACAGAAACTAAATTTTTATTTAATTCACCATCAATGCTCATAAAATTATTGTTAAATACTGTACATATATCTGATTTATCAGTAACTTTATATCCTTGACCTTGTTCTGCTGACCAGTCACTTCCTTTACAACTGACCATATTGTTTTAATTTTATCCTGTGAATTAGCTATTCCATTTGGATACCACACATTGTTTGCCTCCCTAATAACATTTTTAAGCACCTTACAATACTGTTTGTAATGGACTACTGTTGCTTGATTGCGACTACTTCTAACATTTTGATATAATTCCCACTTTGTTCAACATGATATCCTTATCCCACTAGTCAGCCACCCGAGCTGCCTATTACTGCTAGTACCCCATTTAGAACATTCTAATGGAAAGCAACTCTCAAAGAGCATGAGAAATGTGTTAAGGAAAGCAATATATTTGTCATCTGTGTAATCAGCACTATGAACATCCTGCCACTCTTGTTCCTTGAGAAAGTTAAAAAATTCTCTATTGTTGTTGGATTAAATTTCCTGTGTAGTTTGTAATTATATGTGACATTTGTTTGAGTACAAAAGCCTTTTAGTGTTAAAATTTGTGCATCATGGTCTGAAAGGCCATTCACCCTTTTATTCACAGAATGGCCATCTAGTAATGAGGAATGAATAAAAATATTGTCTATGGCTGTGCTACTGTTCCCCTGCACCCTAGTTGCAAAAAAGTACAGTCTGCATCAGATCATATGAATTAAGGAGATCTACCAACATCCTTTTTCTTGCAACATCATATACAAAATTTATATTGAAGTCACCACACATAACTAATTTCTGGTAATTCTTACAAAGTGACTCAAGAACCCTCTTTAGCTTGAGCAGAAATGCTCTGAAGTCAGAGTTAGGGAATCTATAAACAACAACAATTAGAAGTTTAGTTCCATTAATTTCAAGTGCCCCTGCACAACATTCAAATACCTGTTCAGTGCAGTGCCGTGATATGTCTATGGACTCAAATCGAATACTTTTTTTTTTATGTACATAACCACTCCCCCCACCATGGAAGAAAATCCTTAAAAACAGCCAGCTAATCTGTATCCTGGTAAAGGAAGCCTCTGAATTGTCAAATTATTTAAGTGGTGCTCCGATATACCAATAATTTCAGAGTAAACATCCATAAGCGCTTCACTAACTTTATCTCTAATACCTATTATATTTTGATGATATATGCTAATTCCTTCTCTACTTGGAAATATGATGTCCTCTGAAGGTGAGCCCTTAGTTAGAGGGACTTCCATTAAGCAGATATACCTATCAGCTGACTTCAATTTAGTGTTGTTAGTATAAGCAGCTACAAAGCAGCAATGAATTTAAGAGGGAGGAAAGTAATAGGTATTCTTGCTTAGGTGAGGTGCAGAGAAGGCGAGATGACGTGATTTGCAATGGGATTATAGATCTTTGTCGGTGTGCAAAGGTTACAGAACTAGCATCTGGATGAGGGACTGCTGTTCGCCAAGCTAGTAGATGTAGTAATCACCAGTCTTCGCTGGGTAATATAGATAGTATTCAACACATGGGAGAGGCATAATGAGATGAAAAGACTGGAAGAAGTATTCAACAAATTCCGTCAGGAAACGGAAAGGCATGGGATACTGAAAGGAAGTGCCGAGGTGAGAGATTACATGGAGAATGTAAGAAATTTCATAGTGAGATGATCCAGGTACTTGGGGTTATTTCAAATATGCGAAGGAAGAGGCGTTGGATCGATACTGGAGGTCAATTTATGAAAACAATATATGGCACACCTGATGAAGATATATGCAGGGTGAATGACACCACAGAAGAGGTTAAGCAGTAGGCAAAATGGAACGAGGCTGTAAGTGATGCAGATTGCAAGTTTAGAGAAGGACATGTTGAGTAACACAAGACAACTACAATGACTGACTTGAGAAGTATTGCCAGAGCTACAGAGAGGCAGTTAAGGGGAGACGGAAGGCAAGTCGGCTTCAAAAATTCGATTTTTGGACTGTAGCATATTAGAAATGCCTGGTCTTTCCTGCGTGAAACAGTTTTTTTTATATAAATATGACAATTTTTTCCATGAGATATGACAGTTTTCCTGGTGCTGTGTGCAATCTGGCATTTAAATGCCACACCTTCCTTTTTGCGCCATGCAGAGATAATACTCCCTGTATATTATTTCAATTTCTATTGTTTTATCATTTCATGTTTCCTACCTTGTATCTACTATCTATACTCGGTTTTGCAATCATGTTTGTTATTGTTTTTAAGCATTAATGATTGTACTAAGTGAAGTTTGTTGTGAGTGAAGAATGTGTTGATTTTATTTTCTTTGGTTCCACTTGTTTTCATATAAATGCCATGAATAAAGAAATCATCACCTAAATTAAGATTCAGAGGAAATAAATACGTAAAGGTAAAAGAGGATAGTGGGTCAAAGGACCCAAGATGTTAGACATAAAGAAAATCAGCACATCAAGAAAGAAACTGCAGTGTCTTCAAGGCATTTTCTCCCAGTCAGCTTGTGGAGATGAACATATATTTGGAAACATTATGGTGAACCCTGGCATGCTCTGCGATTTCATTTCCAAAAACACTGTGTGCAGAATATGTGGTGGTGACGTATCTTTGGGTGAGAATCAGCGTCTTCGTAAAGGCATTGTGTCAAACCTGACATTTGAGTTGTACAAAATATGGTGCAGTTGCTACAACAATGACATCAAAAATGGCAAATAATAATTTATATGTGTTTATGGGCTCATATCTATTGGTAAAGGGATGGAGGCAAGCAAACTCGTATGTGCATTACTTGACATTCCAAATCCTCCTGCAAAATTTATGACTTACAGTAATTTTATTGGTACTACTGTTGCTTAAGTTTGTAACTTCTCAATGAAGGGAGCAGCTGAAGAAGCACTCAAGGAAATTGATGACAGTGACAGTGGTGATATCTGTGCATGTTTTGATGGCCACTGGCAGAAATGTGGACACACTTCACTAAATGGTGTCGTGAAAGCTATATTATTTGATACTGGCAAGGTAACTGATGCAGTGATTCTAAGCAAGTACTGTAAAACTTGTGGCAGTGGAACTGAGAAAGAGTATGAATGTAACTGTCAGATGAATTATACTGGTCCAAGTGGTGGGATGGAAGTAGCAGGAGTTCCCGGGATTTTTAATCGTTCAGTGGCAAACAGAGGTGTCAGATACACACAGTACGTAGGGGACGGTAGCAGCAAGGCTTATGCCCGGGTATGCGCAGAACAACCTTATGGTCCTGATGTCAAAATTTCTAATTTACAGTGCATTGGGCATGTCCGGAAGAGAATGGGGTCCAGGCTGAGAAGATTGTTGAAAGAAAAGTCAAAAATAGTATTGGAAGATGGTACAGGGTGTTTCAAAAATGACCGGTATATTTGAAACGCCAATACAAACTAAACGAGCAGCGATAGAAATACACCGTTTGTTGCAATATGCTTGGGACAACAGTACATTTTCAGGCAGACAAACTTTCAAAATTACAGTAGTTACAATTGTCAACAACAGATGGTGCTGCGATCTGGGAAACTCTATAGCACGATATTTTCCACATATCCACCATGCGCAGCAATAATATGGCGCAGTCTCTGAATGAAATTACCCGAAACCTTTGACAACGTGTCTGGCGGAATGGCTTCACATGCAGATGAGATGTACTGCTTCAGCTGTTCAATTGTTTCTGGATTCTGGCGGTACACCTGGCCTTTCAAGTGTCCCCACAGAAAGAAGTCACAGGGGTTCATGTCTGGCGAATAGGGAGGCCAATCCACGCCGCCTCCTGTATGTTTCGGATAGCCCAAAGCAATCACACGATCATCGAAATATTCATTCAGGATATTAAAGACGTCGACCGTGCGATGTGGCCGGGCACCATCTTGCATAAACCACGAGGTGTTCGCAGTGTCGTCTAAGGCAGTTTGTACCGCCACAAATTCACGAAGAATGTCCAGATAGCGTGATGCAGTAATTGTTTTGGATCTGAAAAATGGGCCAATTATTCCTTTCAAAGAAATGGCGGCCCAGACCAGTACTTTTTGAGGATGCAGGGACGATGGGACTGCAACATGGGGCCTTTATGTTCTCCATATGCGCCAGTTCTGTTTATTGACGAAGCCGTCCAGGTAAAAATAAGCTTCGTCAGTAAACCAAATGCTGCCCACATGCATATCGCTGTCATCAGTCCTGTGCACTATATCGTTAGCGAATGTCTCTCGTGCAGCAATGGTAGCGGCGCTGAGGGGTTGCCGCGTTTGCATTTTGTATGGATAGAGGTGTAAACTCTGGCGCATGAGACGATACGTGGACGTTGGCGTCATTTGGACTGCAGCTGCAACACGGCGAACGGAAACCCGAGGTCGCTGTAGGATCACCTGCTGCACTAGCTGCGCGTTGCCCTCTGTGGTTGCCGTACGCGGTCGCCCTACCTTTCCAGCACGTTCATCCGTCACATTCCCAGTCCGTTGAAATTTTTCAAACAGATCCTTTATTGTATCGCTTTTCGGTCCTCTGGTTACATTAAACCTCCATTGAAAACTTCGTCTTGTTGCAACAACAGTGTTCTAGGCGGTGGAATTCCAACACCAGAAAAATCCTCTGTTCTAAGGAATAAACCATGTTGTCCACAGCACACTTGCACGTTGTGAACAGCACACGCTTACAGCAGAAAGACGACGCACAGAATGGCGCACCCACAGACTGCGTTGTCTTCTATATCTTTCACATCACTTGGAGCGCCATCTGTTGTTGAAAATTGTAACTACTGTAATTTCGAAAGTTTGTCTGCCTGAAAATGTACTGTTGTCCCAAGCATATTGCAACAAACAGTGTATTTCTATCGCTGCTCATTTAGTTTTTATTGCCATTTCAAATATACCGGTCATTTTTGAAACACCCTGTAAGAAGATAGGTGGTAAAGGTCGCCTGACAAATGTTGAAACAGATAAGATTACAGAATTATTACGGCTTGGCCATAAGAAGAAAAGTAGGGAATTTAGAAAACAAAAAAAATGCTGTATGGGCTATCTTTTCCCGTAAGATTTCCACAAATGAAAATCCAGTGCATGGTCTTTGCCCGAATGACCCTGACACTTTGTGCAAGTACAGGAAAAGTGCCAGTTATGACCAAAAACATTCTTGACCTGCATAAGTAATGAATGAAATTAAACCCATATTTAGAGACCTTTGTAAAGATACCTTGTTGAAGAAATGTCTTCATGGGAAAACCCAAAATTTAAATGAATGTGTGAATTCTGTCATTTGGAACTGGTTACCGTAAACTGTATTTGTTCAGCTAACAGCCCTCAAATTTGGTGTTTATGATGCTATTTTATGCTACAATGATGATGTAATTAGAAAACTGGATTTTTGGAATTCTTGGGCATAAAACCTAGTGGAAATACCACAAAATCCTTGGTGCAAATATATAAAGGGAGAATCAGCAAAGCAGATATTGTTAATTTAAAATGCACACAAGCAGCCAGACAGGAAAGAAGAGGGACCATGAGAAGAAAAGATCATTGCGATTCAGATGATGCTCAGTATAATGCAGGAAAATATCAGTGGTAAGTAATACTCATCAATAATTATACTGGAATTGCAATATTAAACTTTAAATGGATTTTTCTCAAAATTACATTTTTTTTTCTTGTTTTACTTTCAGGTACCATTATTTGATAAACTAATGGGGTCAGAAACATGAAAGTTGCTCAATTTGTACTGCAGATGGTAATAAGTTATTACAAGCAAATTGAGAACCACCAAACAATCAAGAACTGTTTTATAATAATTAATGTACAAAAAAGGTACATTTTACTAGTGAAGAATAATGTTTTTTTCTTCAAAACGATAAGAGGTGTTAAGTTCATTTCTTTTGAAAAGTGTATCTATTCAAAGGGTAAAATAGCATGAGCAGAATAGGGATAAAAATTGCCTTCTGTCTCCCCTTAATCAGAATATCAGGGATCTACAAACCAAAGTAGAAGTCTCACATGGGGAAATGGTATGCCAGAGTTACTGAGGGAGCAAAAGTTTACATTTCCATTGCTATTAAAGTAGTGGGGAAACGAGTACGTTACAAGAGCTACATTGCTCTGTCAAAGGGGGGATATGGAAGAAATTTATAAAAATACAGGAGGTAAGAGAATGCATTACAGAAGTCATTGAGCTGGAACTGTACCCTTCAGTATGCTGAGGTGTACTGGTTGCACTCTACCTTCGACAAGATGGTCATAGCAGCTAGTTGTTTCGAGCACACATCAACGAAGAGTTTCGAATTAAATGGGAGTTATTAAATGGAACAGCACACAAGGTACTGGGGCCTACTTTCCATCTGCCAACCAGGATTTCAGATATAACTCACCTGAATGCTTGGCAGCCTCATTTGTATTGGCCAGAGCAGCACATGGATGTGCTACATGGCACAAATCTATCCAGCTTAAACTATAGGGCCAGAATTAATGCAGTCTATATACATGCTTCTGAACCAGCAGGAGGGACGAGCCTCCCTGGAAACCTTATTACGGCATGTATCAGGAAAATCAGTACTAGAAAGAGACAACATGGATTATTGTCATACCAACTACTGCAGTGGCACTTGTTCTGCTGACAAGGGAAACTCTCTATTGCACCACCATCAAATTTAGTGGTAAGAGGGCCGAGTGGACAGCCCATCAAAAACTGAACACAGATCTAGCATGAAAACAAGGAGGAGGAGTACTGAACTGTGAAAAAAAGCAAAACAGGAACAATAAACAGTCCAAGCACAAGAAGTGCAATATAGAGCAACAGGGGAAAGTCACAATGCTATGGTCAAGTGCTCAGAGAGCTGGACCATAAAGCTGCCAAGCCATGTTCAAAGCATCCTCACACCTTCTTTCTTTTTTTTTTTTTAAATTACAGCAATAACAGCTCTCAGTTGCAAAAATGAAGTCTTTTGATCTAGGTTTCGGCACCTACCAAGAGTACCTTAATGAGAAGACAAACACTCAAACTGGCATGTCACGTATAAAATAAATATCATGCGATAAAGCTTTAGTGACAACATTTTAAAATAGAAAACATAGAAGGCAAGTCACTATGGGCTGCTCACACAAATTGAGCTGAAGATACCGCAGCTTGACATGTGTGAGCAGCCTGTAGTGGCTTGCCTTCTGTGTTTTCTATTTTAAAATTTTGTGACTAAAGCTTTATCGCTTAATATTTATTTTATACATGACATGCCAGTGACTGTTTTAATTCTGAGGAAGGCACTCTTCATGGTCATGAAGTCTAGGTCAAAAGACTTCATTTTTGCAACTGAGGGCCGTTATTCCTTTAATTTTACTTTTGTAAATGGTCACTGACAACTAAGTCATGTTCAAAACCTTTTTTTTGCTGTTCACTGTATTCAAATTTGTGTCTGTTATGTGTTGTAATGTCCATTTGCAACAGTGAGGTGTGAGGAAGGGACCAATAATGAAAGCAGATTCTGCACAACTACTCTATTAGAATCTGAAAGGAAATGGCTTTCAGATGGGAATAGCAAACATTTGATGACAAGGCGACAATTCAACAGTATCCTCCCACCGGAAAACACGTCTGGTGTGTCACACATGACATTAGTGACAGTATGTGTGTCATATGATAGGAATCTCTTATCGACACACTTAATTTGTACGCCTGGTGAGTGAGCGAGACATGCCTCCTGAGCCGATTTAGGTGTTCATATGAATGTGAATGTGCTCACTCCCAAAGAAATGATGAAAACATAGTAGTTTGTCACATACGCAGCAACAAATGAAGGCAAAAGTTTCACAATTACACAGTTTCTGTGTGCTCTGTCAGAACAAGTATTTATAACATATTTGAAGTTGTGTTTCATTTTGGAAGTTTTGATTCTTGACTTCATTTGTTACAATACTGTTCACACAAGTTTATTTCTTGTTTTCATTTCTGTGATACATCTATGTGGTATCTTGCCTGCTCTCACTATTAATCACATTTACTTGTGACTGTACATTATTCTTACCACATGACTCATGTTCTATAACCTATGTATAGTATGGCAACTGCCAAGACTACAGAAAGATAACAAATATTTTAGTGACCAGACGGACAGTTCATAATGTTGTAGGAGGGAAAAAGAAGAAGGCACAAGGGAGTTTTAACACTACTCGTCTGCTTTGCAGTACCATAACGCCACCTCTCTTCCACTTCATTCAATGTTGCACTTGTTAAGCTCGGAGACTGGGATACCCCAAGCTTAAATGCAGGGAGATGAACACACAAGTGGGTGGTATTAAGGATAATTGATTCATTTTAACTTGTAAAATAGGAATAGACAGAAGTTATTCTGCAAGAAGCCTAGTAATGAAATGAAGTCCATGGTGTTTGAGTAAAGGAGTAGAACAAGGGGCCCCTGTAGAAATGCGCAAGATTAAATGACAGAATTAATGAAACCAATTGTTAGTATAATTCTTAAGGGGCAAAACAGAAGGGCCGGTTGCCAGGAACTCTAGTGTAAAGGATAATCTAGTTTGGTACATCCTTGGGATGTGATCTTCATAAAAAGGAGGGTAATGTAGCGTATCGACTGTATTCAGTTAAAAAATACCCCATAACAAAAGTATGTTCCAACAGAGTCTGCTGCAGGCAGGTGAGAGTGTGTTACACATTGCGAAGAAAAACACAGCCGAAAGGCATTGCACAGCACAGCTAGCTGGTCATGGTGTAGCAACAGCCGATACTGCCACCACTGAAGTGTTTAGAGTAAGTGGCTTAAGCCAAAGATGAAAATAGTCTGGAGCGTATAAGTACTCAACCATTCAGGTACTAAATTATTCTTGTCTCAGTATCACAACCTATTCCACGAGCCTGTGACAATGGAGAAACACCCTGAAATGCAGTATGGGGTTCACTGTTTGACCATGGGACAGGGCAGCCTGTCGTGAGTCACAAGCCCACTGAAAGCGGCATTTGAGTGACATCATGCTAAGCCTCACTCTTTGTGCTGTCAGCAATGCCAGATGTCTACTGTTTCACCTGAGAGGCACTGGATGGCTCCACCAAGTTGTTCCAGATGTACTACAGATGAGAGCCAGAACAAAGAAGTTAAATGAACAAATCAACTGTCATCCTGTCATTTTATTTCGCTCTCCATGGGTGACAATCGAAGGGACATCCATCAGCTGAATCAAGTTGAGCAAAACTAAAGCACCACAAGAAAAGGGACTTCCGTCACTTATTTTTGGTTTTCATGACTTCTGGTGCAACCTACATGAACTACAGTTAATGTTAACTACCAGTCTACATTTCCATCTGGGTCTACATAGATACTCCGCAAGTCACCATACGGCGCATGGAGGATGGTACCCCACAGCACTACTAGTCATTTCCTTTCCTGTTCCACTCACAAACAGAGCAAGAGAAAAACGAATGGCTATATGCCTCTGTATGAACCTTAATTTCTCATGTCTTACCTCCATGTTCCTTATGTGCAATGTAGGCCATGTTGGCAGCAGACGAATTGTTCTGCAGTCAGCTTCAAATACCAGTTCTCTACATTTTCTCAGTAGTGTTCCTTGAACAGAATGCCGCCTTCCCTCCAGGGACTCCCATTTAAGTTCCCAAAGCATCACCTCAATACTTGCATGTTGTTCAAACTTACTGGTAACAAATCTAGCAACCCACCTCTGAACTGCATCAATGTCTTCCTTTACTCTGAACTGGTACGGATCCCAAACATTTGAGCAATACTCAAGAATAGGTCACTAGTATCCTTTACAGGTGAACCACTCTTTCTTAGAATTCTCCCAATGAAAATAAGTGGACCATTTGCCTTCCCTACCACAATCCTCACATGCTCATTCCATTTCGTATTGCTTTGCTAAGTTAACCCAGATATTTAAACAATGTGACTGTGTCGTGCAGGACACTACTAATGCTGCATCTGAACATTATGGATTTACTTTCCCTACGCATCCGCATTAACTTACATTTTTTCTAAATTTAGAGCTAGCTGCAATTCGACACATCAACTAGAAATTTTGTGTAAGTCATCTTGTATCGGCCTACAATCACTCAACTTCAACATCTTACCCGTAGACCACAGCATCACCAGGAAACAACTACAAATTGTTGCCCACCCAGTCCGCCACATCATTTTTTATACAGAGAATAATAGCAGTCCTATCACACTTCCCTGCAGCACTCTTGATGTGGATACCCTTGTCTCTGATGAACATTTGCCATCCAAGGACAATGTACTGGGTTCTATAACTTAGAGCCACTCGCATATCTGTGAATCTATTCTGTATGCTCATACCCTCTTTAGTAGCCTGCAGTGGGGCACCGTGTCAGACACTTGCTGGAAATCTAAAAATGTATTATCTGCCTGTTGCCCTTGATCCATAGTTTCCAGTGTATCATGTGAGAAAAGAGCAAGCTGAGTTTTGCATGGGTGATGCTTTCTAAAACCATGCTGATTTGCGGACATAAGCTTCTCGGTGTCAAGAAAATTTATTATATTCAAACTAAGAATGTGTTTAAGGATTCTGCAACAAATCGATGTTAAGGTTATTTGTCTTTTGCCCTTCTTATATGCTGGGGTCACCCAAGCTTTTTTCCAGTCGCTTGGGGCTTTGAGCTGGGCGAACAATTTGCAATACATGCAAGCTGGGTAAGGGGCCAATGCTGTTGAGTAATCTTTGAAAAACCGAACAATCCAAACATGGTGACTCCTTTTTCCAACTCTTTCAGTTGTTTCTCTATGCCAGGGATGCTTATGTCGTGTCCATTTGAAAGACTGATGGTCAAATGAGAGAGTACGTTTGTACGATTTTCACAGCAATAATGATTTCTTAAATGTGAAATTTAAAATTTTGGCTTTCATTTTGCCATCTTCTACTGCCGCACCAGAATGGTGAACAAGTGACTGGATGGAAGCCGTAGACTCACTTTACATAACACCAGAATTTTCTCACGTTTTCTGCCAGATCTTTTACTAAGATATGATGGCGATGGTTGTTGCATGCTTCACACACAGATCTTTCCACAGACACACAAATCTCTACTAACCTTTGCTTGTCAGTTGTGCATTCTCTTTTGAATCAAGAGGGCAACAGCCTCTGCTTCCTGAGCATTTTCTGAACTCATCATTAAACCATGGTGGGTCTTTCCTGTCTTTAACCCACTTACCAGACAGGTAATTCTCCAGATCACAGCTCACAATTTGCTTAAAATTTGCACATACTTTCTCTACCTCCATCTTACTGGAACTAAGTGATGTTAATTCACTGTCTAAGTGAGATGCTAACAACTGCTTATCTGCCCTTTCTAGCAGAAACACTCTCCTAGCTTATTAACTTTTGTAACCATAGTCGCTATGACGACAGCATGATCGCTAATCCCTGTTTCTATACTGATATTGTCAATGTGGTCCAGCCTATTTGTAGCTACAAGGTCTAAGATATTTCCATTGTGTGTGGGCTGCCAAAGTAGCTGCTCAAGACAGTTTTCAGAAAACTGAGCTCAAAAGCATTTGACGTGTGTGTGTGTGTGTGTGTGTGTGTGTGTGTGTGTGTGTGTGTGTGAGTGTGTGAGTGTGTGAGTGTACGCCTCGCAATGAATCCGGATCCCAGTCTATACTCTGTCGGCTACAGTCACTTCAAACTATTACTGTGTGGTGGTGGTGGTGGTGGTTGTTAGTGTTTAACGTCCCGTCGACAACGAGGTCATTAGAGACGGAGCGCAAGCTCGGGTTAGGGAAGGATTGGGAAGGAAATCGGCCGTGCCCTTTCAAAGGAACCATCCCGGCATTTGCCTGAAACGATTTAGGGAAATCACGGAAAACCTAAATCAGGATGGCCGGAGACGGGATTGAACCGTCATCCTCCCGAATGCGAGTCCAGTGTGCTAACCACTGCGCCACCTCGCTCGGTATATTACTGCATGATCAGGGTGTTTACTGACTTACACTTTGAATGACTAACTGTCACAGCACATTTTACCTAGACCTGCTACACACTCAACTTCAGCCACAATAGAGAAAATATTTTTGTCAACTGCAATTAACATTCCTCTTACTATGGCCACTAATCTGTCTTTCCAATATATCTTCCACAACTCACTAAATTATCTCTGAACTTCCTCCTTCGGGTTTCAGCCAGTTCTTGGTCCCGATAACAGTTTGAGCGCAAGAATTTTCCTGGAGGACAGTAAATGCAGGAACTTTGTTACAAATACTTTGACAATTTACTGATACAATTTTGACAGTCAAAGTATCTTTACTCTGAACACTGTCAGACTTCCCTTGCTGCGTACTGTTTGGTGAGTGTTCATCACAGTTCTTCAAACTACCACATAGCCTAAAAAAAACCTCATGTGCACTCTCCAAATACTCTGCTACCGGAGTAGCTGCTTCCATTGGTATGCACCCTTAACCTGTCAAGGGGAGTCCTACAAATGCCCAAGCAATAATGCAGATCTAGAAATCTTCAGCCAAGACTGTGACAGAGTCGATGAATTATGCTCCTTTATACTGACTATTAAGCTTCAACAATTTCAGCAGCAGACGTGTTCAGTGTGTCTTCGAGCTCAGTGAATGCCTGATTGTCTGAATATGATTACAGAGTCAAACACAAGCCTGGCAAAATAAATCACACTGCAGCTACCTTGAGTAGCAAAATTAAGATCTTGCAAGTAGGTATCATGCTTGTTGATGACTTAAATGCCAAACTATTCAATTCCAGGTGTAAGAAACTGGCTACCTGTTTGGACTTCATTATAAGAGATGTAAGAATGGGTTACAAAATTACCGATGGTTTTGTTTAATGGATCATTTACAAATTCACATAAAATGTAAAACCAATTAGAGGGGAGGGGTGTGTGGGAGAGTTGAAACCAGCATTTCTTCATTCTAAGTTCGGTGTTTTACCCAGTGCACCACATCATGGCATTTGTCCAGAAATCAAAGATGTTATCATTTTGAGTGGTCTATTTCGCCAACTGCTTAGGCTGTATTTGTCACACTATTTGCTCATAATGATTGTGAATGAAATTTTGTTTCAGTTACCTGAACAATCTTCCTCCTCAAAGACAATAATTAGCAGACAAACTCTTATCACTGTGGTGCAAGCCACAAGATTCCCATTCTCATTATTATAAAGAAACTGTTGCTGTTAATAACAAATTATTATGACACCTTAGCATAAGTAATTGGGCTACCTCCTACTGCAACACTAATATTTACTTTTCTTTAACAAATACACGGTGTTGAAATGTATTACTTCTTTTTAACGTTTAAGATAAAAAATTCCAGATTTTTCTCCATAAGTAGCACTTTAAAACTTTAGATGGAGCTTACAGAGTGAGAATAACAAATTATTTCATTTGAAGGCTTTCATTTCATCATCAGTAACATTTCAATGCATTAAGTGTTTGCACCTGTGAAGCTACATTTCACACTTTTTGGAATGGTACAATGTGCCGAATTCACAATAAAAATGTAAAGAAATTACACAGAATAAAACACTGGGAACTAAATTTACAATAAAAATGATTCAACAAAATTTTAACTCTTAGTTACCTTCATAATCTAACTCAAAATCTCTCTTACTCGGTCTCTCCAATCCGTAAGCAAAAAACAAATCTTCTGTTTTAAAAAAGTCTTCATGTGATGTGACCTTGAACAAAAAAAAATTAACATTAGACAATAACTACATGGGTGTGACTGCAGACTGACTGCTATGTCAGATGCACAAATGTGTGAGAAGAAATTTGTCACAGTCTTGACTGTAATGTAAAGAAATCTTGCAACAATTACATCAAGAAGCACAGTTTGCAACAAACTCCACTGTTCTTGAAAAAAATTTCAGTATCTGAAGTAGTGTAATACCATGCTCCACATATTTTATACACTCCTGGGAATTGAAATAAGAACACCGTGAATTCATTGTCCCAGGAAGGGGAAACTTTATTGACACATTCCTGGGGCCAGATACATCACATGATCACACTGACAGAACCACAGGCACATAGACACAGGCAACAGAGCATGCACAATGTCGGCACTAGTACAGTGCAGCAATGCAGCCTGCTATTCTCCCATGGAGACAATCGTAGAGATGCTGGATGTAGTCCTGTGGTACGGCTTGCCATGCCATTTCCACCTGGCGCCTCAGTTGGACCAGCGTTCGTGCTGGACGTGCAGACCGCGTGAGACGACGCTTCATCCAGTCCCAAACATGCTCAATGGGGGACAGATCCGGAGATCTTGCAGGCCAGGGTAGTTGACTTACACCTTCTAGAGCACGTTGGGTGGCACGGGATACATGCGGACATGCATTGTCCTGTTGGAACAGCAAGTTCCCTTGCCGGTCTAGGAATGGTAGAACGATGGGTTCGATGACGGTTTGGATGTACCGTACACTATTCAGTGTCCCCTCGACGATCACCAGAGGTGTACGGCCAGTGTAGGAGATCGCTCCCCACAACATGATGCCGGGTGTTGGCCCTGTGTGCCTCGGTCGTATGCAGTCCTGATTGTGGTGCTCACCTGCACGGCGCCAAACACGCATACGACCATCATTGGCACCAAGGCAGAAGCGACTCTCATCGCTGAAGACGACACGTCTCCATTCGTCCCTCCATTCACGCCTGTCGCGACACCACTGGAGGCGGGCTGCACGGTGTTGGGGCGTGAGCGGAAGACGGCCTAACAGTGTGCGGAACCGTAGCCCAGCTTCGTGGAGACAGTTGTGAATGGTCCTCGCCGATACCCCAGGAGCAACAGTGTCCCTAATTTGCTGGGAAGTGGCGGTGCGTAGGATCCTACAGTCTTGGCGTGCATCCGTGCGTTGCTGCATCCGGTCCCAGGTCGACGGGCACATGCACCTTCCGCCGACCACTGGCGACAACATCGATGTACTGTGGAGACCTCACGCCCCATGTGTTGAGCAATTCGGCGGTACGTCCACCCGGCCTCCCGCATGCCCACTATACGCCCTCGCTCAAAGTCCGTCAACTGCACATACGGTTCACGTCCACGCTGTCGCGGCATGCTACCAGTGTTAAAGACTGCGATGGAGTTCCGTATGCCACGGCAAACTGGCTGACACTGACGGCGGCGGTGCACAAATGCTGCACAGCTAGCGCCATTCGACGGCCAACACCGCGGTTCCTGGTGTGTCCGCTGTGCCGTGCGTGTGATCATTGCTTGTACAGCCCTCTCGCAGTGTCCGGAGCAAGTATAGTGGGTCTGACACACTGGTGTCAATGTGTTCTTTTTTCCATTTCCAGGAGTGTATATGGCAAAAGACAGTGTGTAACGAGGCAGAAAAACATAATACAATAAAAATGAGCTTGAATGAAGGCAAATCAAAGATAATAAGGAAAATGACAATGAGAAATAAAAAAGGCAAAGGTATTTGATAAATGTGACACAGTTCCCAGAGACTGACATGTTTGCATCGGGTCCCGAGAACTAAAAATTATTTTTGTAATACTTAGATACTGATGATGTAGTTTTACACTGTGTACAGTGTACTTAATGTGTGCCCTGCTACAAGTCTCGTGTAGAGGCAGAGGAACTTGCGAGACACCAGGTGGGATGGAAAGTGCATATCAGAACATGGTTCATAGGTACAATGTCTGTAACATCGTTGTTGATGGCAATGCATCATTACTTTTCTGTACATACAGAATGCTAGGTTCTTTTTTCTTTCGAACTAATGAAAACTCCAAATAGTTAAGAGTTAATAGAAACAAATGTGCTCAACTGGTAAATGAATGTTTTCATTATGTTTCCTTTCAAATTATTACCCAGTAATTGTACTGCATGAAGCCTAATTCAATTCCTCAAGCAGAAGTGGACAAGTTAAACATTTGAACTGAAAGCATCATAGAATGATACATTCTCAGACATGGATTCCTATTCATGATTACTCACTCCCTTCTATGAGTCCTAGAAGTTTGTAACAGGAATTTCCGTACACCTTGTAGGCCATAAAAAGAACATTAAAACACTTAGTAACAAATATTTCTCAAACAACAACCATTTTGCTCAAGCTTTATAAAATTAATGATTACACACAGCATTATTTACAGATGTAAGTTATTTATTTATCGTTAACACCGTAACATTTCTTTAACTTCTCTGGAAAGTTACAGCCTGATACAGCATCCTGTATGTTTTTCGGCAGACTTTTTATTAACATTATACCTGAGTACCAAGGGTTGTTTTTCCATTCAAAGGATTGGTATTAGGATTGTCTGAATTGGTTTTTCCTCAGATTATTGTGTTGCTTTTATTGTTAACTATTTTTATATGATTAGGTTAAAATGGCTATACTTTTGAAGCAATTTATTCATGTTTCAAATGGCTTTTTCCTCAAACTGTCCCCATTTGTTTCCCAAGTTGAATGCAGTTTGTTTCCTGTGTTTGAAGTTTCTCATACTGCTGTTCCACACTGCAGGTACGATTCAGTTTCTGTGGCATACTGTACGTGCAAACTCTCTGTATACTGCAACAGCCACTTCATAGTGGATATGACAGTACCGAGTTTTTAAACACATTGTGTTAATACGCTGTTTCCATTTCAGGTCAATAGTCACAGTAATGCCTCCTTCAACTTTGTTTCATCAAGCTTTATTTTTGTATGGTCAGACTTTTCTTTGTTTCCGAGCACTGTTTACATAGTGTACTCCAGTTTTATAATCAGTTTATTTTCTATTATGCCATGGTGTTTGCAGAATTACATACAGTGTGGTTATAATCAAACTTTCACTACTTGAGCCAGTGTAGACAGGAAATTATTTACTGTATGGGTACCCAGCTTCAAAGGAATCATTTTCAGACTGTGTGCTGCAGGATTTGCAGTGTTAGCATCATGATTTGCCATTAGGCATCTGTAATGGATAGCAATGTGGGGTTTTAACACAATTAACAGTTTGCATTATAGATGCAGTAGTCAAAATGGGTCTAGACAATGTGATCAGGACTTTAAGAGCAAAACACTTTAAAAAAAAAAAAAAAATCAAAATATCTGTGATAGTTCTGCTGCTCCTCTTGAGTATCAACACATTAACAGAATACAGAGAGTCACTTTTTCGGCACTTGGGTTGAAGAACATGATTCGGATGTTCGAATTAACTGGCAATTTGGGAACTGCTCCTGGGACAGACCAATGGCCAACTGCGCCACAAATTGTTGAAGTAGTTGTTACTACCATGGCCAAGAATGCTGGGTACAATGTGTGACCTTCATGCAGTGCACAAGGTGTGTCACAAAAGCTGAACATTCCATCCTCCACTGTTCAAAAAGCACTGTGAACAATTGCAAAATCGTATCTCAAGTGTTGTTCCACGCTGCTGTGGATGCTGGTAGTCATCACATTGAGCAATGTTGTAACACATGGAAGTTAGAACGCATTTCTTCCAATGGTTTTTTCATTATTTCTCTTCTGCATGTCCTTACAAATGTTTTCACAAAGTTTCCCTGTTCTACAATACACATCTTCCATAGGGGCTTTCTCAAGTAGAAAAAGTTTAATTACAACTGCCCTGTGTATTGCACATTTATACCTCCATTTAATATTGTCATATCATCAGCACCAAAAATTTTTCTCTCTCTCTTCTGTAACAGTATCACTTATAAACAGATCAAATAATAATGGCACCTTTACCAAACCCTGCACTGTACTTCATTTGATTGATTTCATTTCTGACTGGCACTTGTTCCACATTGACACATAGCATTTCTTGTTGTTTAGGTATTCCCTATCATGCTTTCCCATAAATGACAGTTTTCCAGTGTTTGTATCAATATTTCACGAGCAATGCTGTCAAATACTTTGGAAATATCCATGAACTTCTTCTCTATGACTGTATAATATACACTCCTGGAAATTGAAATAAGAACACCGTGAATTCATTGTCCCAGGAAGGGGAAACTTTATTGACACATTCCTGGGGTCAGATACATCACATGATCACACTGACAGAACCACAGGCACATAGACACAGGCAACAGAGCATGCACAATGTCGGCACTAGTACAGTGTATATCCACCTTTCGCAGCAATGCAGGCTGCTATTCTCCCATGGAGACGATCGTAGAGATGCTGGATGTAGTCCTGTGGTACGGCTTGCCATGCCATTTCCACCTGGCGCCTCAGTTGGACCAGCGTTCGTGCTGGACGTGCAGACCGCGTGAGACGACGCTTCATCCAGTCCCAAACATGCTCAATGGGGGACAGATCCACAGATCTTGCTGGCTAGGGTAGCTGACTTACACCTTCTAGAGCACGTTGGGTGGCACGGGATACATGCGGACGTGCATTGTCCTGTTGGAACAGCAAGTTCCCTTGCCTGTCTAGGAATGGTAGAACGATGGGTTCGATGACGGTTTGGATGTACCGTGCACTATTCAGTGTCCCCTCGACGATCACCAGAGGTGTGCAGCCAGTTTAGGAGATCGCTCCCCACACCATGATGCCGGGTGTTGGCCCTGTGTGCCTCGGTCGTATGCAGTCCTGATTGTGGCGCTCACCTGCACGGCGCCAAACACGCATACGACCATCATTGGCACCAAAGCAGAAACGACTGTCATCGCTGAAGACGACACGTCTCCATTCGTCCCTCCATTCACGCCTGTCGCGACACCACTGGAGGCGGGCTGCACGATGTTGGGGCATGAGCGGAAGACGGCCTAACGGTGTGCGGAACCGTAGCCCAGCTTCATGGAGATGGTTGCGAATGGTCCTCGCCGATACCCCAGGAGCAACAGTGTCCCTAATTTGCTGGGAAATGGCGGTGCGGTCGCCTACGGCACTGCGTAGGATCCTACGGTCTTGGCGTGCATCCGTGCGTCGCTGCGGTCCGGTCCCAGGTCGACGGGCACGTGCACCTTCCGCCGACCACTGGCGACAACATCAATGTACTGTGGAGACCTCACGCTCCACGTGTTGAGCAATTCGGCGGTACGTCCACCCGGCCTCCCGCATGCCCACTATACGCCCTCGCTCAAAGTCCGTCAACTGCACATACGGTTCACGTCCACGCTGTCGCGGCATGCTACCAGTGTTAAAGACTGCGATGGAGCTCCGTATGCCACGGCAAACTGGCTGACACTGACGGCGGTGGTGCACAAATGCTGCACAGCTAGCGCCATTCGACGGCCAACACCGCGGTTCCTGGTGTGTCCGCTGTGCCGTGCGTGTGATCATTGCTTGTACAGCCCTCTCGCAGTGTCCGGAGCAAGTATGGTGGGTCTGACACACCGGTGTCAATGTGTTCTTTTTTCCATTTCCAGGAGTGTATTATCAAACACAACTGCGGATACATACTGTTCATTACCTTTAACCTTTCTGAAACTGTGCTGTGGCCATATGAGAAGGTAGGGCTTAAACAAATAAACAACTAATCCACTATACATAAGCATGTCTGGGATTTTTGATAAGATTGATATCAATGAAACTGGTCTGCAGTTCAACAGTCATCCTTGTTCCATTTTTTCTACACTGTCTCACCATCCCAACCATTAAATTTGTCCAAAAAAGGTCTATCCCTGAAAGAGCACTTTACTACACCCAACAATGGTGTGATAATTTGTTCCCTAACTAGCGGCATGATGCGATTCAAGTCATTTGACACTTGTGAAGTACATATTTCACTCACTGTGCTGACAATGAAAAAGTTTAGTTCTATGCTGAGAATATATATAATGCTTTCGCACTTTGAAAGATTTATCTTGGCTTAACGAGTTAGCCTAAAAAATTATCCCGAATGAGATTAAGGAATGAAAGTAAAGGGGAAATATCGTCCATGTCTGACATTATCCAGACTGTAGAACATTTGTTTAGGCAATTCAGCAGTTCCATGGAATGCTCCTCCCAACTGAATTTATCATGTGTTTATCACTAGCATTTCATACTATCAACTTCTTCAGTCAGCTTGTCATAGTTTGGACACATACTGTCAAGGGAAACCTCTTCCAACAACTTAACTGTATATAGCGTGACTCTTCAAAGTTTTGTGACACAAAAATTCATAAATAACTACATAAATAAATAAAGGCTACAAACCATTTATTAACGCCAATGAAAATTTCATTACCCTAACTTTATAAAACTATACTCAATACACGTTCACTTCTCCTGCAAACAAAACCAATTTAGCATCTGGTAATGTTACTGACAAAAGGTCATTAACACAGATCACAAAAAGTAAGGACTCTGAGATGGAACCTAGTTGGACAACATACATAATTAGTTCCTAGTTGAATGCTGACTTATAGCTTAACACAGGACTCTCTCCTACTGACACGATGAACCATTTTGCATCATTTCCTGTTACACCATGTGACGAAGCAAGCTGGGATTTTTTACTTCCTCTCTTGTTTTGCCATCTGCCTCCTTAAAATTCATTTCTTCATGTCTGACTAACCACCAGTAACATACGTAAGTATAATCTACATTTTCATGAAAGAGAAAGGTCGGCCCTCAGTTTTGAAGAACATAACACCAGACATAATTTTGTGCTTAATTTTATGTATGTAATTGATTTTCTAATTTATGTTGACTATTCCTAGTTAATATCTTTTGTTATAGGGTGAAATCACTAATTGTTTCATAGCGTACATTCTATTGTTGACATATAAACAAATATAAATTCTGTACTAATTATAAACATTTGGAGGAACAACTAATAGAATTCTCAAAGTATTTATTTGGCTCTATTTGAAAACATGTTAGCAAAGCCAGCCCTTAATTACTTTCAAAGTAATTAACAGTTTCATCAAAAGTATTGTTTGTGTAATGATATTTTTTAATTTCATGATTTAAACAAATATTTGGCCTAACTCTTGTAGTAGAAGAAACTGTTAAAAAGAACCAATTTTTCGATGAATTCAGTTAATTTAATGAGTTAAGTTTTAATTGTAATTTCTATAAATTAAACACTGGACAATGTGTAGTTTCAGCACCTATTATTGTAAGGATATACAAGGGCCCAATTTTTGGTCCCTAGACAGTCAATCCACAGCAGAGTTTCAGACGAGGAACCTGTATTGGTTAGATCAACAACAATGCATCCGCGAAATAAGTGTAACACAATTAGGCCATCTGTTAAAACGACAATGTGTTCCATATGTACCTTGTCATTCTTCAAGAACTGCGTGGTTAGGTTTTTACTGCTCGTAGATGTTCAATAGTAAACTATTGTGGCAGTATGTGGGTGTTCACCTGCAAACTATTAATGAGGCTTATCGAAAGTTAAACAATAGTGCATTGGCCATCTTTAATGTGTATAATGGGGGGAGGGGGGTTGTGAACAGTGAAAGTAAACAATTGTGAAATGCAAATTTGCACCTGTTGGCTAAATCATTTAAAGCAGTCAGTGTTGGACTTCATCCTCCATTTTTCAGCCAGTATCAGAACACAGTATGTTGACACCAAGGACAACAAATGAAGAAATAAAGCAGGTGAATGTCACAACAACACTACTCTAATTTACTCAAAAGGATATAGTGATTTTGGTAGTGAAATGCCTTTGATAGATCACATAACATACACTGAAGAGCCAAAGAAACTGGTACACCTGCCCAGTATCATGTAGGGCCCCCGCTAGCACGCGGAAGTGCCACAACACAACATGGTATAGACTCGACTAATGTCTGAAGTAATGCTGGGGGGAACTGACACTATGAATCCTGCAGGGCTGTCCATAACTCCATAAGAGTACAAGGGGGTGGAGATTTCTTCTGAACAGCACGCTGCAAGGCATCCCAGATATGCTCAATAATGTTCATGTCTGGGGAGTTTGATGGCTAGCTGAAGTGTACATACTCAGAATGGTGTTCCTGGAACCACTCTGTAGCAATTTTGGACGTGTGGGTGTTGCACTGCCCTGCTGGAATTGCTCAAGTCCATCGGGATGCACAATGCACATGAATGGATGCAGGTGATCAAACAGGATGCTTATGTATGTGTCATCTGTCAAAGTTGTGTCTAGACATATCAGGGGGTCCCATATCACTCCAGCTGCACACACCCCACACCATTACAGAGCCTCCACCAGCTTGAACACTCCCTTGCTGACATGCAGGGTCCATGGATTCATGAGGTTGTCTCCATACTCGTACAAGGCCATTCGGTTGATACAATTAGAAATTAGACTTGTCCAACCAGGCAACATGTTTCCTGTCATCAACAGTCCAATGTCAGTGTTGACAGGCCCAGGCGAGGCATAAAGCTTTGAGTCATGCAGTCATCAAGGGTACACAAGTGGGCCTTCGGCTACGAAAGTCCATATTGATGATGTTTCATTGAGTGCTTCACACGCTGACACTTGTTGTTGGTCCAGCAATGTTATCTGCAGCAATTTTCTAAAGGGTTGTACTTCTGTCATGGTGAATGATTCTCTTCAGTCCTCGTTGGCCCTGTTCTGCAGGATCTTTTTCCAGCTGCAGCAATGTTGGAGATTTGATGTTTTACCGGATTCCTGATATTCACAGTACACTCTTATGGGAAAACCCTCACTTCATCGCACCTTGGAAATGCTGAGTCCCATCACTTGTGCGCTAACTATAACACTACGTTCAAACTCTCTTAAACCTTGATAATTTGCCATTGTAGCAGCAGTAACTAATCTAACAACTGCATCTGACACTTGTTGTCTTACATAGGCACTGCCGATTGCAGAATCATATTCTGCATGTTTGCATATCTCTGTATTTGAACACAGATGCCTATACCAGTTTATTTGGCCCTTCAGTGTACGAGCAGTCTGCAATTTAACATCTAATGAATTGTGCACATTATCACTGTATGTGTAAGTAACTCTCTCAATGTTGGAACTTTAGTATCTGCCCAGGCGTGACAATGTTGCTAAACAACACTGTTGGCACAAGGTACTGAACCGGCCGATGGCTGCTCTACAACTGGGGAAATGAACCCCATAAGAGGAAACGAAAATTCACTGTATGATTCAGTCTACGGGGAAACAGAAAGTCCATGTAGAAACGAGCACAAGAATAAACATAACACACAACTGACATAGGCAGCTGACGACCAAACTCTTAGCAACAATGCATGGCAGAAAGTGCAAGGTAAGGTCCAGAGTCAGAACTGCCTCATCCAGCTTACAGTCACATTGCCGGCACGTAAACATTCCATCGGTGGGTCTACCCATACCAAATGTCAGATGTACCCCTCCAGGACAATTGCCCACACCATTCTGCTGCAGTAACCATGCCAGCTCACCTGCCTCCACTGCAATGTCCATTGACAGTATGAGTCCCTGCACAGTGAAAAGGCTATGTAGCACTGGAAATGTCCAGCTTCGGGTCGTGACTTCACGTGCAAAACCAGAGAGAGCACAGGAGACCCGGACAGCAGACTGACCAGTAAAATCCTGAAACTTCGTGGCAGATTAAAACTGTCTGCCGGGCCGAGACTCGTAACTCAGGACCTTTGCCTTTTGTGGGCAAGTGCTCTACCACTGAGCTACTACCCAAGCACGACTCACGACCCATCCTCACAGCTTCAGTTCTGCCAGTACCTTGTCTCCTACCTTCCAAACTTCGCAGAAGCTCTCCTGCATACCATTCTGGAAACATCCCCCAGGCTGTGGTTAAGCCATGTATCTGCAATATCCTTTCTTCCAGAAATGCTAGTTCTGCTTGGGGCACGAAGCCGCACGTGAAGGGTAGGTGGCAGAGGGTGAGACGGGGGCAGCAATGGGGAAGCACACTGCTGTAAGTAGGAGCCCACACCTGGAACAATGTTGCGACCAACCCTGTTGCCAGGCTGAAGAAGACTGGCAATGTGCAACCCAACAGGTTGCAGTTACAACTGATTTGCAGGACGGGTCAGCTGCTCCTGACCCCCATAAATCAGCAATAACTGCCGACGTTTGCGGTCATAGCATGCAGCAGCCACCCCTGGTACCAGTCAAAAGACCAACCCAAAGAGCAATCTCAGGGTGGTGCCAGAACATGCAACTCAGGCTGCAATAAATGCAGGAGATTCTGCCATCTGATAACTGGCATCGCCTAATATATAGCTAGAAAACTCGACAACACATCATCATGGGAAGAAGCAGTTACGGACTACTTCATTTGATTCAGGAGATATGCACAAACGCGTGAAGTGCTCTACCTGATGGAGGTGGGGGTAGGACCACCCAACCTCCATGGCAAGCAAGATGACGCCCTAAATAACAGTGAGTTGATAATGGGGAGGGGGGTGGGGGCAGAGAGAGGGAGAGAGAGAGAGAGAGAGAGAGAGAGAGAGAGAGAGAGAGAGAGAGAGAGAGAGAGAGAGGGAGGGAGAGGGAGGGAGGGAGGGAGGGAGGGAGGGAGAGAGGAAGAGGAAGAGGGAGAGGGGGAGGGGGAGAGGGGGAGAGGGGGAGGGGGAGAGTAATGATTTTCTGGAAAAACAGGTTGGTGACTGTGGACACTGCGATCTTTTGCAGAGTCAGCAGGAAATTCAACAAGGTTTACTGCAAGCTGACATTAAACATGAACATGAGAGCCTCTTGCTGAATTCCGGATTGAGCCCCACTGGCAGTAGCGATAGCACACCAACATTTGCAAGCTGAGCAGTGGAGTTGTAACTAATGCGATAGCAATAATTACTGAAAAAAAGGGACCAGCACTGCAATTGGTGGCCAGTCCTATCTCGTAGTTTGGAAGAAGAGCCAAATAAGGGAACCAGATGTTTGCAGTCGCTGATGAGAACAAACTTTGCCCTATACATGAAAAAGTACAACTTCTTAATTCCAAAAATAATGGCCAGCACCTTGTTTTCCACCTGTGAATAATTATGCTCAGTTTTTGGTGCCATTTGGGGATCCAATGAGACAGAACCTCACCAGTGCCATACTCCGATGTGTCAAAGGCCAGGGTTAAAGGCTTCCCTAGCATAAAAGAAGCCACATAGGGAGCAACACAAACACTTCTCGAGGGACTCTAAAGCCCACTGACAACTCGCAGACCAGACAAACTTAATGACTTTTTGGTAAAGCCGTTTAAGAGGTGGCAGAAGTACACAGGGTGGGAGATGAACTTAGCGTAATATGCAAAAAAGACTGGAGCTCCTTCAGGTTCTTGGGTGACGGCAGTTTTATGATGGCTTTGATATGTATGTGTGTATGGACAAGGCCACCTTTGCTAAGTACATGTTCAAAGAAACATTTTTGGGGAGCAAAGACTGCACTTTTCCAGCTTGCAAAAAAGGCCATTTTCTATAAGATGTTGGAAAACTAACTGTAGGTTTTGTAAATGCCCCTCTCATGTAGAAAACACAATCCAAATGTCATCAAGGTAGTTTACACAACAGAGAATGTCCTGAATCAACTGCTCCAAATATCATTGATAAGTTCCTGGCACAGATGAGATTCCAAAAACCAAGCGATTAAACTAGTAAAGCCAAAAGGAGATGCATCCAAAGGCAACTGCTGGTATGCATTTCCCAAGTCAATGCACAAAAAGTACTTGTCCCTGACAACTTCAACAACTCCGGCCACAGATTGGGGTATGAATCCAAGACATATTTCACATTAACTATCTGTTTAAAGTCACCACAAAGGCACACTGCACTGTAAGGCTTTTGAATTGCCACCAAACGGGTGGCCCACTGACTTGACAAAATAGGAGAAACAATGCTTTCATCCTTCCGACACTGCAACTTGGCTTTTCCCTCCTCACCCATGGAGAAGGAAGTTTGGAGGGGGTGACAAAATTTAGGTTTCGCCGAGAGAAATATGTGCCTTGAAATTTTCTGCCCGGCCCAATGTATTCTCAAAGCAGCGGTCTGTACGACTGCAGTAAGGAATCAAAATCTTGAAAAGAGACCAATTGAGACACTAAATGTACTTCAACTATGTGGAAACCAAAAACAGAGAAACTGTTTAACCTAAAAACACACTGTGCCAACAGTGAACTGATCACTACCATATTATGTGCAGAGACGGCAACAACCCCCTCAAAGGAATATACTGTTTACTTTAAGACAACTTGATGTCACAGCCCAAAGGACTGTATGTGACTAAATTAATGAGGCTGACTTTGCTCCCGTTTTTATTTGAAATTTGAATGGTTGCCCATCTATTACCAATATCAGCAAAACACCCTGAGGTGACATGTGAGTGGCATCACAGACATCTCCAAAGTCCAGTGAAAACAAAGGGTCACCAGACTCACTGACTGCCAAACACTTGACAAATGGCTTACCTGATGGCATAACCTACACATGGCTTCCATGGGTGGAAAATCTCATTGAACTAGCAGCAAATGAGAATCGGGCATGACCACTGGCTCGCCCAATAAGCAGTAGCAGAGTGCCGCCAAGAACCGAAAAAACACCATGGGTGGGAATTAGGACGATGTGATGACACAAACCACCTGAGGTCAACATAGTCAAGGGCAGGCAATGTGCACACATCAGTGCAACGGAATCAGTGGCATCAACACATGGTGACTCACGACTCACGCTACCTCGGGAACCCCTCGGGGCATCAGGGGCTGTTTACCATGCATACCTAACTGCACAACCTGCCAACTGTCAAAGTCCCTTACTGCAACCGCAAGCTCATGTGATTCTGCAGTCTGGGCAACACCAGCTAAAGAAGAATTAGGCAAGATCAAATTCCTAGTATACACCTCAGGATCAGATGCAAACAGGACAGACATTCAACATTACCAAGTCTCCATATGAGGGTCTAATGGATTGGTAGATATCTAGGCCAGTAACGATACCTGCATCTGATTCTGTCGATACCTTCACAAATCCCAGGTGACCAGATATAGTATCGTTGACGAACTTCAGGATAGCATACTGTAGATGAGCTGAGATGACAAGCAACTATTTCTGCTCCACTGGATCACAGCTCCCTCTATACAATGCTCAATTAATGAATTGGAATTCTCCTTTGGTTGGTTCCTCCTCCTCCAAAGCTGCTATAGTTTTCAGCAATGCTGACTCTTCCCTCTGTTCAGCAGCAATATCATACAATATAGCAGTGACAGGTTTCATCCCTTATGCTTTGTTCCACCAAAGAATTCCTTGAAAGGCAGTCAGGGTCCTTGTGTTTATGCCCACTTGTATTTCCCATTGTGATGTACTTCTGAAGCCTCAGGTCCCTTCTTGCGAGTCGACATGATGAGTCCTTCAGGCTAGTCAGACTACATAGAGGATGGTGGTCCATCAAAATGGTGAATGGTTTGCCAAATAAATGCAGCTGGAACTCGATATTGGCCCAAACAACTGCAAGGCACACACTATTGGTTGCTGAGTATATCAAACTCACAGTATGCTGGCACTTTTTGAGCACCTTCCTGAATTTGCACTAAAACTGCATCTATTGCATAACTGCTAAGGTCAGTGCAAAGTTGTCTCAGCATTCTCATCATACAATGCTAGGACTGGAGAAGATGTTAGTGCTTCCTTAAGGACAAGGAAAGATCTTTTTTTGCAACTCATTCCAGGAAAATTTGGTGTCTCCCTGCAGTAGTACTCCTTGCAAGCGATGCGTCTTGGTACAAAGTCCTTTATCAATTGTCAGTGGTGAACACATTCCGAGAAAATCTCTTTCATCATCATTGTGCTGAAGAGTTGGAAAATTTGTGACTGCTCTTATTTTCTACAGATTGGGATGGATTCTATTGCCATTCATTAGATGACCCAAAATTTTAGTTTCTTAGGTAGCAAAGAAACACTTTTTCGAATTTGGGCGCAGGTCTGCTGTCTGAACACACTTCAACACATTTGTCAGTTGGCTTGTATACTGGCTCCTGTTTGTGCATAGGAGATGGCTTTTATGTTGCCTAATTGGAGCCACAGAGCCGAAGAGGTTTTGAAGTAATCAGCATCTTCACCAAACAATGTCACGTCATAACCACATTCCAGTACAAATATGGATAGCCTGTGAAGTGCAACCGTTAGCACTGGAAGCATGTTTATTATGAAAGATGTACAGCCAGAACAGGACTGACTTCCTGGATAGAGAGCAACTATTTACATGAACACTGAATATCACATAATACACAAACATGTTTCAAGAGCCTTCCAGAAATGATAAGTACTAAATAACAGGTTTGACCTGGTGACCTGCAGCCCAACACAGAGCAATGATAACCACTATGCCACACTGCATGCATCGCAACTCCTGGCAATGTAATATTGTTATTTGTAATGGTGGTCTGAGATATTCTATGGCAACAAATACTGAGCCTGACAAACCCATTTTTCAATAAAAGTTATGAAATATTTGTTGAAAAGTTTTTCAACAAACCTATCTGATAAACACTCTTGTAACAGTTGAAGGTAGCACATTTGGCTGCCATTGTTTTTCACCAAGCATTTGTGTCTGAAGACAACATTTAGTTATTCCCTGCTCAGTACACCACAATACAACTAAATGGTTACACAAAATAAAATGGAACAACAGTAACCAACAGGGGAGCAGATTTTCTGATATTAGATTACTGTATTCCACACTGCTGAAGACCAGAGGAGTAATCAGCATTTACATCGGAACCACAGACACATTTCAAATAGTTACATGAAGTTATCATAGTACACTTACCTGAGATCCATCAGCTGCATACACTTTCAACACAGGGCCTGTATCAAGTCTCACAGCCTCTGTTATAACTGTAATTGTATGATCAAAAGAAGGTGCATTCCTCTTGTTAATTAGAAGACGTACAATTTTTCTTGGTCTTGTACCATTTCTCACTACAGTTATAACACGAGGATAAATGTAAGATGGGAAATGCTGTTTCACTGGCAAAGATTCATTAGCTTGAAAACTTTTTGTCTTTGTTTTATGAGCACCTCTCCTGACACCAACATAATTCAGTCGTTTGAATGGTTCTCCTGATCCTGCTGCAACATAGCTTTTCCCATCCTCCAGATCATCAAGTGACATGATTTTCTTTCCAGTTAAGGAGTATAAATTTCTAACTCCAGTTGGTAGGTTTACATGCTTTGACAATGAACGAGTAACCTCTGAAAACACACTTTCAAATGACCTATACCTTTCTGTAGGAAAAACAAGTGATACTCCTTTGAAATATACATCAGCATTACGGAAAAAATGACATCTTTTGGCATGTCGTACTGATCTTGCTGATGTATTACTTTCATCACAACTTAAGTGCTCTAGACTGCTTCCACCACCAGTTAATGATGTTCCATGATGCATGGAAGATGACAGAGCAGAAGATGATGATAGATTACTTTGGCTGCCCTTGATGCCAGACATGATCTGGAAAAAAAAAAGGAATCACTTGTTATTGTATCTCAAGTGACCATTAAAACTGAAGAAAGATGATGAAAGCTGATAAAACAGGGAAAATTATTTAGCTAATAATTAGTTTTCCTATGTGTGAGAAAGTTAAATCTCTCCTAAAATGAGGCAATTATATGGTTCAACTTCAATGTTCTATTATGAACAGTGGTGCTCATTGGTGTTCATCTGTTACTAAAGACCTACCACCAATTCTGAAACATTCAAGAAAGAAAGCAAAAACATCAGCAAAATTATTAAAATGATGTAGTAGCTGTGTGTGGCTAGTTGCAACCTAAACTAAAAATGGATACTCCAGGAACTCTGCACCACACATATGCGACCACCTTAAACCTTGTGAGAGTGTGACACCATATCCATTATCAAAATATATACCACACTAGAGTTTAGTTAAATTTTTGAGTTTAAGTCTCAAATAAAAGGGCATCTTATTTTACCAGGAAATAAAAGATAGGATTAAAATTTGTGCCACTGAAATGTGAACATCATGAGCACAGCAAACTGGTGGGTTTTTCTCACCCAAATGACTGAGTATATACGGATGAATATGGTTAAAATGACTAAAATATCATAAAAGAAGTAACAGAAAGACACACAATTACACTCACTTCCAATCACACTCAGTCACCCACACAATCGCAATATCTCATATTCTCTACAATAGTGTAAAATGGTCATATGTTCCAAAACTTATAATTAGAAACAGAAGTAATGCAACAGGAAATGTAAAATAATTACACAAGAAAATGAGACTGGCTGATCACTTACAAAAAAACATGGATGGACCAGCCACTCTCACAACACATTAAAAACTTCCTCCTAAAATTTTAGGGAATAAGTGGAAAATTTCACAAAACCTTGAAAGTCTGACCACATTCATCTGATTGTCAATTACAACAGTGGGCAAATCTGTCATTGAATCAGCTGCTCCTCTCTTGGATGAGTGTATAACAGTCATCTACAATGTGGCGCACTGTGATCCATACGCCACAAGCACCACACATTGGATAATGATTGAGTGTGTGTGTGTGTGTGTGTGTGTGTGTGTGTGTGTGTGTGTGTGTGAGAGAGAGAGAGAGAGAGAGAGAGAGAGAGAGAGAGAGAGAGAGAGCGGGGGGGAGTGGAAACACAAAGGCTACCCCCATAGGCTAAGTAGGGTTAGGGTTTAGGTATTATGTACCAACAGCTAACAAAATTTCAAAACCCCTGTGACACTGATGTCAGAATTGGTGAGTGGATCTGCAGCCAAACCGAGGGTTGCCATGATGTCAGTAAAGAAAACACATAGTGCCAAAATATTCTGAACCGAACACAGCACACCAAGAACTTCATGGTGGTAGATCTTCCTGGCCAGATGACAAAACCACATGTTAAAGGGCTATGTCCTATGTGCAGCCCAGTGAGTGGCACCTCCTTCCATTGGTGTGGCTGGCATGAAGTCCATCACACCTTTGCATTCGATTTGAGCCCCCACAGTTTGATGTCTCCCACTGACACGATTCTTCTGTCAGATAATGGGAATCTACATCTACATCTACATCTACATCTACATTTATACTCCGCAAGCCACCCAATGGTGTGTGGCGGAGGCTTGTAAGAGGACAGCAATCAACATACGTCATCCAGATATGCTTCTTTGGCTGCTTTGTTGGCTACGTCATTTCCCTGTATCCTGATGTGCCCTGGCCTCCAGCAAAAGACTCTTCCCTTGCCTTGGTGTTGGTGTCACTGTATGGTGTCCTGGATCAGCGGAATCAGTTGGTCTATAGGGTACATTTGGTAGACCGCTTGTAGCACACTGAACAAGGCAGCACACACAAGAAACCTTGTACCATGATGACTTTTAATCCCTTCCAGGGCTGTCCTAATGCCATGTAACCTCGCATCATAATTTTTAAATTGTACCAGAGGGTGCACTTGGAAATAACAGTTGAATAACTGAGGGCATTCCTTGTAGGGATCTATCCCTATAAAACAACAATAAAACTGTGGTATGTACTTAATATTGAAGAAAACAGAATTGTAAAAACATAATCTGGGGTACAAGTTTACATGCACTGTGTCTGGCTTAAAATCACTTTTGGCCTCTGAAGACATAAAGGCAGCAATTTGTTCCATCGTAGAGGTCTGACACATCCAGATTAGGGCTGGCACGATCCTTGCCTGGTATCCATAAGGGAATTAATATTGTTTACTTCCAAGTGACTATGTACTATCTATCAAACCTGATCTGATTGAAACAGGAAAAAAGCTTGTCTTTGGCTCTAGGGCACAGATGAAGGAACATGCGATAATGAATCTGATGCGGTACTCGAGCAGTGTCTCTGGCTGCATACAAGGCTGATTCCAATTCCCACATGAGGTATGTAAGCTTGTTGGCCATCTCATTACACGAGAAGGAGCAGAGCCTCCTCATCTCCATAGGCCTGCTGAATATCTGAAGCTCAGGAGTTTGTCCTGATGATGCAGTGACAGTAAAAAAGTGTTCAGCTAAAACTTGAGCTATGTCCTTAGGTATATCCACTAAGGGTCCAGTGCTCAGCAAGGTCTTAAGGGGAGCGTACTACCCTTGCCTGAAATCCACCTAACTGAGTCCCAAACTCGTGTAGTGGATGTTCGCCAATTAATGGAAAGCACTAATTGCTTGCAGGAGTTCCTCTTCCATTCCTCTATCAGTCGCCTCATTTGTGCTCCCACAGACCTGAAGCCACAAAGATTTTCCATAGCTGTACAACTTTCGAAAAGCTGCAAAGCTGTGCGACTGGTTCCAATTGCTGAACAACCTTCTTCATTCCACCAAGGGACATACTGTCATCTTAAGTGGCGGCAAGACTGGGGAATGGAATCAGCTGCATCTCATCAGATCACACAGGTGACATGGTCCACCATCTCCTGGATGCATTCCTCTAGTTCAAATACAGCCTGCTGACTGTATCACAATCAATTTGCCCTTTGAAGCCTCCATCTTTGTAGTCTCCTGTCAACCACCATCCCAGTCAGCAGATGGATCTACACTGCAAAGGGGTCACTGAAATGCAAATATTGACTCTGTCCCACTCAACTAAGTCTGCGGCAGCTGGGGAGCAAAAACAAAGGTCAATGGTGGAAGATGACCCTGCAGCAGTAGCAGTGGAAAATTGTACCATCTGACCAGAGTTCAAAAGGTAGATGCACACTAAATGGATGAAGTGCTCGACACTACGTTCTCTGGAGCAATACCTTCGCTGCGCAGTGCCGATGGTACTGTTATCGACGACTGTGCCGCTAAAGCGGAGTTACTGAACGCAGTTTTCCGAAATTCCTTCACCAGGGAAGACAAATGGAATATTCCAGAATTTGAAACACGAACATCTGCTAGCATGAGTTTCTTAGAAGTAGATACCTTAGGGGTTGCGAAGCAACTCAAATCGCCTGATACGGGCAAGTCTTCAGGTCCAGATTGTATACCGATTAGGTTCCTTTCAGATTACGCTGATACTATAGCTCCCTACTTAGCACTCGTATACAACCGCTCGCTCACCGATAGATCTGTACCTACAGATTGGAAAATTGCGCAGGTCGCACCAGTGTTCAAGAAGGGTAGTAGGAGTAATCCATTTAACTACAGACCTATATCATTGACTTCGGTTTGCAGTAGGGTTTTGGAGCATATACTGTATTCAAACATTATGAATCACCTCGAAGAGAACGATCTATTGACACGTAATCAGCATGGCTTCAGAAAACATCGCTCTTGTGCAACGCAGCTAGCTCTTTATTCGCACGAAGTAATGGCCGCTATCGACAGGGGATCTCAAGTTGATTCCGTATTTCTAGATTTCCGGAAAGCTTTTGACACCGTTCCTCACAAGCGACTTCTAATCAAGCTGCGGAGCTATGGGGTATCGTCTCAGTTGTGCGACTGGATTCGTGATTTCCTGTCAGGAAGGTCGCAGTTCGTAGTAATAGACGGCAAATCATCGAGTAAAACTGAAGTGATATCAGGTGTTCCCCAGGGAAGCGTCCTGGGACCTCTACTGTTCCTGATCTATATAAATGACCTGGGTGACAATCTGAGCAGTTCTCTTAGACTGTTCGCAGATGATGCTGTAATTTACTGTCTAGTAAGGTCATCCGAAGACCAGTATCAGCTGCAAAGCGATTTAGAAAAGATTGCTGTATGGTGTGTCAGGTGGCAGCTGACGCTAAATAACGAAAAGTGTGAGATGATCCACATGAGTTCCAAAAGAAATCCGTTGGAATTCGATTACTCGATAAATAGTACAATTCTCAAGGCTGTCAATTCAACTAAGTACCTGGGTGTTAAAATTACGAACAACTTCAGTTGGAAGGACCACATAGATAATATTGTCGGGAAGGCGAGTCAAAGGTTGCGTTTCATTGGCAGGACACTTAGAAGATGCAACAAGTCCACTAAAGAGACAGCTTACACTACACTTGTTCGTCCTCTGTTAGAATATTGCTGCGCAGTGTGGGATCCTTACCAGGTGGGATTGACGGAGGACATCGAAAGGGTGCAAAAAAGGGCAGCTCGTTTTGTATTATCGCGTTATAGGGGAGAGAGTGTGGCAGATATGATACACGAGTTGGGATGGAAGTCATTACAGCATTGACGTTTTTCGTCGCGGCGAGACCTTTTTACGAAATTTCAGTCACCAACTTTCTCTTCCAAATGCAAAAATATTTTGTTGAGCCCAACCTACATAGGTAGGAATGATCATCAAAATAAAATAAGAGAAATCAGAGCTCGAACAGAAAGGTTTAGGTGTTCGTTTTTCCCGCTCGCTGTTCGGGAGTGGAATTGTAGAGAGATAGTATGATTGTGGTTCGATGAACCCTCTGCCAAGCACTTAAATGTGAATTGCAGAGTAGTCATGTAGATGTAGATGTAGATGCTCTCTGGAGCAAGTGGTAGCCAAGCCCCACAGCACAATGTGTGCAATAAAATCATCCAAGAGGAGGAATTGGCGAGAGAATAACCGAAAGCGCTTTGACAGTGCATCTGGATCCAACAGCTTGTGAAGTGGAAGATATAGTGTAAACTGTGATGTGAACTGGTGTGAAAACTTCCACTCCAACAGCTTGTATGGCTGTGGTAAGAGGGACCGGAGAGGAATGGTGTCTGTTATGAATGGAAACAGCCTACCCACCCAGAGCCCTGTCTCTTGTAAAATCATCCTTCCCGTAGGAGTGGTAGCTGCTTAATTCAGGTGCGTTCGTGGCTTTAAAATGAGTTTCTGCAATGTGGACGGAGAATGGTCTCTCCTGTACCAAGAACTGTAATTTTTCCAAATGCGGTTGGTATCCATTTAAGTTTCACTGCAATAAGGAAGTCCCTGAGGAAGCCAATGATTAGTGAAGGTTGTCCTTCTACCTCACGATTTACCCAAGAAGTCTGGGGCAACATTAGATAATGCCCAGCTCTCCAGTCCATCCTTGAGGATATCAGTATCCTCAACTATTAAATCCCTATCAGAAAGGAAGAGTACTCACTGATCCATTGGTTTTGCTGCCACATTATTTGATTTTGAATGACTTGTCGTGTGACTTTTAACTTAATTATGGGATGAGTTGGTTGCATTGATAGAGAGGACTGCTTACTGGGCCTGTGGTGGTGTACAGTGATATGTTGCCAGGGTTCCAAGTCTTCTGAATCGTTTTGGGGTCAAGTGCTCTTTTCCCCCACAGGTGCTTTGACATGAGCATGCACTCTTACTTCAATCTGTGGTCTTGGTTAGTGTTGAGGCATCATGCTTGGGGATTGGCTTTAGCTTCATCATACGGTATGTGTTTCATAACCTCCACCTGCTCAGTTTTCCTTTTCTCATTATAAATCCTGCAGTAATAAAAATAAAGAAGAACAACACAGAAATTATGTCCAAATATTTGAAAGCCCACTAAAACATTCCAGTTGAGTCGTGTGATGCCTGTGATATCACTGGATGGCATGCTGCTCCTACTGTTGTGTATCTCATTCACAGTGACATCTCGTTTTCAAATTTACGTTTCAGAAAATGGGTTACAAATGATGTATAGTACACCATGTACAAATAAACCTATAAAAACTCTTGAAAAATGATTTCTGAGTGTCCAAAGGAATGAGAAGATCCATGGAAAGTGGTTGCAAGTTGCCCACAGATATCCAAATGAGACAGTGATTACTGAGTGTGTGTTTCTGTGAGGATCATTTTGTTGTAAGAAAATACTTCATATAAACATGTTGTCACTTGTAGTGTAATAGGTATCTTGCTGGGCTTCTAATGCAATGCTCACAACATCGATCCTCATTCGGAGCAAGTTTCATTTTTTTCTTCCACTTCATGTTATAGTCTTCTTAAGTTTACTGTATTCATAATACAGTTATTTGAGAGCTATAAATTCTACATCACATTAGATTTTAACATCTATTTTCATTTATTAGCTTCATTTTACATCCCATCAACATGACATGAATCACAAGGATGGTGTTAAGGAAAGGTACTTCATAGCTGATGTAGCTCTTGCTTTGAAGAATCTGAGAAACATTTTAACAATTACTGCCACATTGTTCTTCCCAAATAAGTCATTTAAGACAATAATTTACCAATATCCCAACTGAATGTTTTGAGCCCATTGTAAAGCTGTGTCATCCCAACAAAGAGAAAAAAAGCACTGCTTGGAACCTACAAGAAAATGCAATAAGAAGACCAGGGCACTATGATAGAATGAAAGTTGGTCCTGTTTAAACACTTTTGAATCAGTTTTTCAGCAGCAGTTAAATATGCAGTAAAACAACAGGTACCACCTGGTTATAATTAAAGTGCAACTACTTACAGAAGTCCAGTGTGAGCTGTAATTACTGTATTGGATCGAAACTTGGGATATGTAACTAATGCATCAATATGGAACCAATTTACACTGGAAAAAATTAGTTCCATTTTTGGTCACAAGGTGCAAATCTGGCACTGTGAAAGCAAGAAAGATGTATAGAAATGTTTACATATGTAATGGATCAGGAAGGGGATGTGGGCAGAAAAGATCAAACAAGTAAGAAAGGCAAAGTTGATTTTACTATTAACCATCGTTTACATAATTTGTTCAACATGAGCACCAGAGATGCTGCATCCATAAAACAATGTGATCAACAGTTGCTCACAGTAGTATCAGTTACATGAATGCAGATCAGGTGATCTTACAGACCATTCATCTGGAAAGCCTCTGGAGATAACATACATGGAAGATTGCATTAAACAGATCTTCCACTGGGCAAGCAACATGAGGTGTTGCCCATCTTGCATGAAAACAGCAGTTTCCACATAGTTGTGTTTTTCCTAAGCAGGAATAGCATGGTGTACAAAGAGGTCTTGATAATGTACAGATGTCACAATACACCTGACAGGCCCTGTGTGTGTATTATCTAGAAAGAAGAATGGACCAAAAACAAAAGCACTTGTAAATCCACACCACATAATCACATATGGCCAATGCAATGGTTCTTTGTAAAACACTCACTTTAACAGCACCCCAAATTTGGCAGTTTTGTGTATTCACTGTACCCTGTAATGTAAAATGTGCCTTGTAACTTCATAGAATATTGTCCATCCACAAGTAATCATCTTTGATCTGTGCCATAAACCAAAGAAAAAATTCAGAATGCTGCTGCAGATGATAAGGTTTCAGTCGCTGAACCATCTATATCTCGCACTGGTACCAGTGTAAAATAACCCGTATAAATTTATGTAGTGTTGACTGTGGGATAGACAATTCTTGCGAAACTACTCAAGCACTAGCACTAACACTAACGCTACACGGGGCATGTGCTGCTTGGCCAGTTATAGCAACAGCAACCTCGTCAGTAACTTCCATCACAATAAGATGCCACCATCTTCCTGGTGCCACCCAGCTCACCTGTGTTTTCGAATTCGAATTTCTTCTTCTTCTTCATCCATCACCACCACCACCACCACCACCACCACCACCACCCTCCTCCTCCTCCTCCTCATCCTTAAACCATTAAATGAAAGTGGGCCTCTCCTCAGACCTCTCAGCCAGTGGTATTCTCACACTATGGAATTGTAGTTGCTCCCATTCACATAAAACAGTTTCACTAAAAGTGCATGCTCTCTTCTTAATGGCCACACAGTTCACACATATTTTGGCTTGACAAATGAAAGTGTGAATATCACAATGTCTTACAAACTGTGTACAGTGCCAGATTTGAATCTGGTGGCCAAAATTGGAACTTACTTTTTTCCAGCATAAATCAGTTCTGCATTAAAGCATTAGCATATCCACAAAGTTTCACCGCCATACGGAAATTACAGCCCACACTGGACCTCTGCGAGAAGCTGCATTTTAATTATAACCACACGGTACTTTAAGGTTCTGCTGCGTCCACTACATATTTTATAGATGTAACATTTTCCAGTGATTTTAATTTATGACCTGAAGGAAGAGTAAAACTGCAATGTATAAAGCTGTTGAAGGAAAACATGATGACACTCTACAGTTGTGAGAATATTGACAAAAATTACATTTGAATGTCATAATTTGGAACAACAACCTGAACCATATTTCTAATATAGGAAAATAGCCTATTTCCACAGACAGCCCCTTCAGTTATACGCCATAGTGATATGGCAAAAATTTTTATGTTAGAAGCATCACAGCATTTGTCAATGGCAGCAGTTATCACAAAATACTCTGTCTTTGCCTGGGTGACATTTCTGGCCATTGTGTGGTGACACCTCTGCTTCAGCACAGCTGCTACGGGTAAATGACTGCATATACCAGAAATTCTCCTTATGGCTTCACATACTTTTGTAGAACAACTGGAACGACTGGTCGAGTCTACGAATGTGTGGCATGATAATTTCTAGTTCTCTTTGATTATCCGCAAAGCTTTGGCTCTCACTATTTGAAAGGCTTCAAAGTGAGGCACCACTTAAACTGTCACAGAGCCATATGTGTGACTTGGATTGCCATCAAGATATGGACCACCCTCTTAAGATGACCTCACTTCAGGATGGGTAAGTCAGTGAAATAGTCAGTGATGAGGTCCGCCCATTCATGGATGCTGACTCGAATTTCAAACACAGCCAGCTGGCTGAACAGTACCAAGTTAGCTTTGCTGATCATGCATCTTGGCTACTTCCTTTCAAGGCTTATATATAATCTATTCCACTATCTACAGGATTACACACAGTTCTGCACTAACATACAGTATGTTATCAAAAGTATATGGACACCCCCAAAAACATATGTTTTTCATATTAGGTGCATTGTGCCATGACCTACTGCCAGGTACTCCATATCAGCGACGTCAGTAGTCATTAGACATCTTGAGAGAGCAGAATGGGGCACTCGCACTCCGCGGAACTCACGGACTTCGAACATGGCCAGGTGATTGGGTGTCACTTGTGTCATACGTCTGTACACAAGATTTCCACACTCCTAAACATCCCTAGGTCCATGTTTCCAATGTGATAGTGAAGTTGAAGTATGAAGGGACATATACAGCGCAAAAGTGTACAGGCCGACCTAGTCTGTTGACTGACAGAGAGCGCTGACAGTTGAAGAGGATCATAATGTGTAACTGGCAGTCATGTATCCAGATCATCACACAGGAACTCCAAACAGCATCAGGATCCACTGCAAGTACTATGACAGTTAGGCAGGAGGTGAGAAAACTTGGATTTCATGGTTGAGCGGCTGCTTATGAGCCACACAACCCGCCGGTAAATGCCAAACGTGAACACTGGACGACTGAACAGTGGAAAAACATTGTGTGGAGTGACGAATCATGCTACACAATGTGGCGATCCAATGGCAGGGTGTAGTATGGCGATTGCCCGGTGAATGTCATTTGCCAACGTCTGCAGTGCAGACAGTAAAATTCAAAGGCGGTGGTGTTATGGTGTGGTCGTGTTTTTCATGGAGGGGGTTGCACCCCTTGTTCTTTTGTGTGGCACTATCACAGCACAGGCCTACATTGATGTTTTAAGCACCTTCTTGCTTCCTGCTGCTGAAGAGCAATTCAGGGATGGTGATTGCACCTTTCAACAGGGTCGAGCACCTGTTCATAATGCATGGCCTGTGGTAGAGTGGTTGCACGGCAATAACAGCTCTGTAATGGACTGGCCTGCACAGCGTTCTGACCTGATTCCCACAGAACACCTTTGGGATGTTTTGGAACGCCGACTTCGTACCAGCCCTCACCAACTGAAATCAATACCTCTCTTCAATGCAGCACTCTGTGAAGAATAGGCTGCCATTACCCAAGAAACCTTCCGGCACATGATTCAACATATGCCTGCAAGAGTGGAAGCTGTAATCAAGGCTAAGGGTGGGCCAACACCATACTGAATTCCAGCATTGCCGATGGAGGGCACAACAAACTTTAAGTCATTTTCAGCCAGTTGTCCAAATATTTTTGATCACATAGTGTAGGTTTGATGTGGCTTCTTTTTTAAGATTAAATTCAAAAAATTACACTGTCTGAAAATAAAAGTGAAGCACCCAGAAGACCAAGTCTGATGACAATGCAATATTGTACATATCCACTGCAATTGCAAGTATTTTTTAAATGACTGGAGTTTTAATTCTCAGTGAAAGGTATAACAGTCACCAGTGTGCATTAGTGTTGTTTGTGTTTAGTACTGTTACCAGACATGCTAGGGTATATAAGAGGCACGAACAGCCTCACAAGTTTAGTAATCACTGTGAAGCACAATGTGGCACTGCATACTCTTATGAGACAGTTTGAAAGGGGCTTATTTGTGGGTCTCCATATGGCCAGCTGGTTAAATTGTGCAACATCTGAATTTGTGAGGCAACTGAATGTGACTGTGAGCCAATGTTGGACTCCATGGGAACGTAAGGGCACACATACTCATTGTCAAGGTTCTGGGAGACCACTTATCACCATCACAAGGGAGGACCGCCGTATTGTGCACTAAATACACTGTAACCCCTTCTCATCTACACCTGCCATCCATTAAGTACTGGACTCCCTGAAACATTCTGTGTCATCGGGCCCTATTGGCCAGAGACAAATAGTATGCAAAATTGGGAATAACCATCCCATGCACTGGCTGCAGTTAACACCACAAAACAAATGGCTGCATCCCAAGTGGCCAAGTGATCCCATGACCTGGACGCATGGACTGCTGATTAATAGCTTAGCATTGTGTTCAATGATGAACCACAGTTCTGCACTACCCTGAATGACCATAGTTTTGTGAATATGATGGAATCTGTGTTCCCTTTGTTCCAATGTTCTGGAAAGCCCAGTACTGTTTCTTCTAGTTTCATGGTAAGGGGAACCACTGAGTATAACTTCAAGCCATGGCTGGTTGTGGTTGAGGGAACTCCAATGGCACGACAGTACATCACTGACATCCCGCATCGTCATCCATTACCTCTCATGTGACAGTATCATGTTGCTGTTTTTCAACATGGCGATACTCATTGATTCTTACACCATCTCTTGGTCAAGAATTATATGTAGAACCATGTGACTCAGGTAGAAGAGACTTTGGCATAGTAGCTTCCAATTACCTAGAGTAGAATAACAACTTATGCTCAGACTGAAAATGATTGCAAGATTCACAATTTCCAGAACTGACATATGGCAACTGTTGATTTATTATAAAACTGTGATATTACTGATTATAGCAACACTATAGCAACTAAAAGGGCACGTGATGTCCTTTTATAGTTTCTTATGGAAAATTAGGGCAGCATTTTGCATCAGGCAGGATACGACTCTCACAATTTTATCTTACATTGCACCGTACCCCAAAAACAACAAGTTTGAGACACTGTCTCCCATTAAAACTGAACCAGTAACACACACTTCACCTGTTGTGGCTAGCGCCAGGATGAAGCAAGATATAAAAGGAAGAGGTCTGTTAATTGTTGGCATTTCCAACGTACACTGAATAATGATACCCCTTAGGAAAATGGCAGCAAAAAAGGAAGCACATTCCGAGGAGTTCAAGTGGGGATTCCAGCAACTGATTGGAATAATTATACTTTGTAACAGATGGATGTGAAAAGAGATCTCGACAGTTTAATTTCTGCAGCAGTACAATATAAGTGATATCACCCAAAATTGGCAACATCTATAGTATATTATTATGGAGTAATAGAACCAGCATCATGAAAGTGTATTCAAATCTTTAGTCCTGAGGACTGGATTCACGTGGTCAAGAAAGCCTTTCATGGTTGTCAAAGTAACACACACTGAAATTTCATCCAACTAAAAAAATTGAAGACATAGTCTCCCTTATGTCTATGAAAAATTTCTAAATCTGTTAAGAAGCAAGACTCATTGTACAAAACTCCAAGAAAGGTCACACCGAGGCAAATAAAAAGAATACACTTTCACTTTTACCATTTCTTTCTTCAAACACACACACCTATTTCAAAAGCCTACATACAGAAACTGTCAGTAGGTCACAAACATATCGGGTGATCAAAAAGTCAGTATAAATCTGAAAAATGAATAAATCATGGAATAATGTAGATAGAGAGGTACAAATTGACACACATGCTTGGAATGACATGGGGTTTTATCAGAACCAAAAAAATACAAAAGTTCACAAAATGTCCGACAGATGGCGCTTCATCTGATCAGAATAGCAATAATTAGCATAACAAAGTAAGACAAAACAAAGGTGATTTTTTTTTTTACAGGAAATGCTCAATATGTGTACCATCATTCCTCAACAATAGCTGTAGTCGAGGAATAATGTTGTGAACAGCATGTAAAGCATGTCCGGAGTTACGGTGAGGCATTGGCATCAGATGCTGTCTTTCAGAATCCCTAGAGATGTCGGTCGATCATGACACACTTGCGACTTCAGGTAACCCCAAAGCCAATAATCGCACGGACTGAGGTCTGGGGACCTGGGAGGCCAAGCATGACGAAAGTGGCGGCTGAGCACACAATCTTCACAAAACAACTCGCATAAGAGATCTTTCAAGTGTCTAGCAATTTTTTTGGTTCTAATAAAACCCCATGTCATTCCAAGCACGTGTGTCAATTTTATCTCTCTATCTACATTATTCCGTGGTTTATTAAGTTTATCACATAATGATGTATCTATCTTTGATGAGACCATTTAAAGCTTAATTTTGCATTATTTAGACTATTTTAAGTTACAGCTGTTAAATAAGAAAAAATGTTTCCACTTTCACAGTGTCCTATTCATTTGATTGACATTGTGTGAAAAGTATTTCAGGGCCAACGTGGATCACATCCAGTTAATTTTGGTTTACAGTTGAATTGGCATTTAGTAGTAGTTTTTGAAGTTTCAAATTATGACTCACATTTAAGTTAGTCTTCATATTTCGACAACAAAAAGGAAATTATATTCTACATCACTGTAGTATTCAGCTTGTGTTAATGAGCTGTAAACTTGGCACCAAACTATAATTTATGGACTCTATCCACTTTAGTTCTGAGTGCCTCACTATAAATGCCTAGAACAAGAAACTATGTCATGTACTTTTATGAAAGTAGGTCACACTGCCTCCAAGTGTAGCAGAAATAATTCGCAAAACTACCATCAGATATATTTTGGATATTCATCTGTTGTAAAATCTTCAAATGTGTTCTGAGCTCAAACATAATGAAGTATCTCAACCATAACAATCTCTTTAATGCCAACCAGCATAGATTCCAACATCATCTCACATGGTATTTTCAAACCATGGAATGAAGGCATTAAGACTATCCTTTCTTCCCCCTAAGGTAAGTCTTTCTGCTCCCGGAATTGGAACGACTCCTTACCCTCTCGCTTAAAACCCACATCCTTTCATCTTTCCTTTTCCTTCCCTCTTTCCTGACGAAGCAGCCACCGGTCGTGGAAGCTCGAAATTCTGTGTGTGTGTTTTATTCATTGTGCCTATCTACCGGCGCATTCCCGCTTGGTAAGTCTTGGAATCTTTGTTATAATATGTCCAGGAAAAAGCTGCACAAATATTCAGTTAGATGTTGATAAGTTTTCAAAGTGGTACACAAATTGAGAACTTCCTTTAAATGTTCAGGAATGTGAAGTTGTGTACTTCACAATTTTTGCCCCTCTTCTCCTTCGATGATTTCAATATCAGTGGGGGCTTGTCTGCCCTAGTTTCAGGGGCAAATGAAGAATGTGAAGCCCTATGACCAGCAACCTGCGGCTTCATCAACCACTGGCTGGTATCTGGTTGCAGATTAGCAGGATCCTGGGAGGGAAATGTTCCTAACGACCCCTTCCTGGTGAGAGACGGCTGAGGTGGTGGTGTTTCTCTATCTGGGGGTTGGGAAGGGAAGTGGTTTGGGGGGGGGGGGGGGGGGCGACAATAGTAGGAAGAGGGGCCTCAACCACCAGGAGAGTGGGTGTAGACAAATGGCCCCAAGGGCTTGGCATAGCAGGCATGAAGGGCAACAGTGCTGTCACAAAAGAGGATGACTGTCATGATGCAAACAATCATATTTCTTCTTGGCCTCCAGATATGCGAGTTGGTCAGGAGTCTTGTATTCTTGGATTTTCTTTTCTCTTTGGAAGATGGTGCAGTCCAGTAAACAGGAGGAATGGCACTCTCTGCAGTTAACACAGTTGTGTGTGTGTGTGTGTGTGTGTGTGTGTGTGTGTGTGTGTGTGTGTGTGTGTGTGTGTTTTTTTTCTAATGCAACTGATGTCCACAATCCCTAGAGATGGGGCTGGGGTTACAATGCAAAGACATGAGGCTGAATCTCAAGACGTTTGAAGCATTACGTGGAATGGGGAATATATGGTTTTGCACCATATCTATACACCATCACATTGATTTTTTCAGGCAATGAATTGTCTTGAAAGGCCAACATGAAGAAATCAGTATAAACCTTATTGTTCTTTGGTCCCAGTTGGGTACGATGGAAAAAATGCACATGTCGCTCCAGCACCTTGACACAGAGCTCATCATTGGCCTGCAGAAGGAGGCTGAGGTGGAAGATGATGTCCTGCACCATAATGAAAGTTTCACTCTGCAGTGGAGTGTGGACTGTTATGAAATGTCCTGGAAGATTAAAACTGTGTGTCAGGCCAAAAATAAATCGGGTCCCAAGTTTGAGTCTTAGCCCGACACACAGTTTTAATCTGCCAGTAAGTTTCATCCTGTACCATATTGAGACTGTTATGAGGTGTGATATTTACAGGGATGTCACCCGTGAGACTACCACAACCAGAAAGAAATTCAATGGTCATTGCAAAAGAAGACATCCTGAAGAAGTAGTTTTGGAATTTGTCTGTGAGAGGAAGAAGAATGGGCAACTTGTGCCTAGTGACACCGAAAGAAACAAAGCAAAAGAGGTTGCTATAGTTCTTAATATACCAAGGCAAGAGCTGAAGGCCAGTCATGGATGGGTTGATTGCCACAAGATTCCACACAATTTTGAGAAAAGAAGCCTCAAGAATTTCAGCAGTATGTCACCACACTTTGGAAAGAAGAATTTTTGAATGACCCAAACAGGCAATGCTGATAAGACATCAGTTTGGTTTCAAAACCATCAAAATATCTGGGTTTTAAAAGCAGCTCATAACTGTATTCTGGTAATCAAAGTGGATGGATGTGAATTCCCCTTGTTCTTCAAGTGGAAAACAGTCCCAAGACCCCTAAGAAATGGAAAGCTGTTTCATAACGACGATACTGTTCGATATCAATATAAGAGATGGGTACCTAAAACTTTAATGCTTGGATGGTTCCAAATAGTAGGGAAACTGTCCTAGTGGGCTTTGCCAACTCTGTCTTGATGTATTTCATGGTCATCTCACTGACGACTTCAAAAGAAGATCCACAGCTTAGCCAATGACCTTCTCATTATTAATGGAGGAATGACTTCTGTGTTACAACACCTTTATGTTAGTATAAACGGACCTTTCAAAGGTTATGCTCAGGAAAAGTAAAAAACATGGTTTTGTGAACCAAACTGTGAACTAACTCCGACAGGAGAAATTAATTTGTTGCACCTCACATTACTGCACACTGGGTTTTAGATTGCCTGGAAAAGCATTGAAGCAGAAAATGATCATAAAATCATTAAAGAAATGCTGTATTTCAATTACTCTGAAGATGATGTGCTCAGGAATGATGTGAAGGATGATGGGGAAAGAGCACATGAATCTGTGTGTGATGCAGACTCCTCCGAGGATTCCAGTAATGACGACATTAGTGAATAATGACGACCAATGCCTGTAATTTATGGTACGTTTGTTTGCTAGTCGTGTAGGTAATCAAGTTAGGCATTCTTTTTTAATAATGACTATATCACTTAACAATAATTGTTATTTTGATAGATCACATTGCGTAAAGAAAATCTGGCTTAGCAGTGATGGCACCAACAAATTTTCTTATGATTTTAATTTTTAAAATTGAAGTATACAGCACATTTAATGGCGTATTAGATTCACATAAATATGGTACATGCCCCCTGAACCACAGACATTGTCAAGGTGGGTTGGCACACATTCCTCCACGATAACAAATAGTCCAACCGTGAGTACATCCACAACAGAGGGGTACCTGTGGAGGGTTCAGACAAACATGTGGTTTCTGAAGAGTGACAAGCAGCCTTGTCAATAGTTGCAGGGGAAACAGTCTGGATGATTTACTGATCTGGTCTTGTAACATCAGCCACCATGGTCTTACTGTGCAGTTATTATGTATAGCTGAAGCCAAAGGGAAACTACAGCTGTTACTTTTTCCAAGGACATGCAGCTCTACAGTATGGTTAAATGATAATGGCATCCTCTTGCATGAAATATTCCACAGATAAAACAGTTCCCCATTCAAACTCTGGGTAAGGACTACGCACGAGGATATCATCAGGAGAAACAAAACTAGCATTCTACAAATTGTAGCATGGAATGTTACAGCCCTTAATTGAGTGCACAGGCTGGAATTTTTAAATGGAAATGAGCAGTCTTAAGACAGATATAGTGGGGATTAGTGAAGTTTGGTGGCACCACGAACAGGGCTTATGGTCAGGTTAGTACAGGGTTATAGATACAAAATCAAATAGAAGTAATGCAGGAGTAGGTCTAATAACGAATAAAAAAACATCAATGCAGGTAAGCTACTATGAACAGCATAGTGAACACACTATAATAACCAAGATAGACATGAAGCCCACATCTGCCACAGCAGTATAAGTTCACATGCCCAATAGCTCTGCAGATGAAGAGATTGAGGAAACGTATGCTGAGGTAAAAGAAAATATTCAGATAGCTGAGGGAAATGAAAATATAATTGTGATGGGGACTGGAATTCGATAGTACAAAAAGGGTGGGGGGGGGGGGGGGGATGAAAAAGAAGCCAACTGGTGGAATGTTGTACAGAGCATGATTTAATTATCACTCACATTAGGTTTAAAAACTGTTAAAGAAGGCTGTATACATGGAAGAGACCTGGATACAACAAAAGGTTCCAGATTGATTATATATGTGTAAGACAGAGATTTTGGAACCAGATTTTAAATTGAAAGACATTTCCAGGGCAGATGTGGATTCTGATCATAATTTACTAGTTATGAACTGTTGATTAAAACTGAAGAATATGCAAAAAAGTAGTAAATTAAGGAGATGGGACTGGGATTAAAAAACAGAGGTGGTTGAACGATTCAGAGGGATCAGTAGGCAATGATTGACTGAAACAAACAGAGAAAAGCAATACTGTAGAAGATGAATGGGTAGCTTAGAGATGAAGTACTGAAGGCAGCAGAGTATCAAATAGGTTAACCACAACCTAGTAGAAATCCTTAGATATCACATGAGGCATTGAATTTAATTGATGAAAGGAGAAAATATAAAAATGTAGCAACTGAACCAGTCAAAATGGAATATGAACATCTTAAATACAAAATTAACAGAAACTACAAAATGGCTAAGCAGTAACGGTTAGATAACAAATTTAAGGATTTAGAAGCATGTTACACTAAAGGGAAGGTATATATCACCTACAGGAAAATTAAAGAGACTGTTGGAGAAAAGAAAAGTAGCTGTATGAACATCAAGAGCTCAGACAGAAAAGCAAAGCCGTGATGTGGAACGAATATATTAGAGGGCTATACAAAGGAAGTCAGCTTTAACACAATATTATAAAAAGAGGACTTAGATGTAGATGGTATGGGCAATATAATAATGCCAGAATAATTTGGCAGGACACTGAAAGGCAAGGCAAGGCTAGGCTAGGCTAGGCTGTGTGGGGGAAAAAAAAGGGGGCCCTGGAGTACACGAAATTCCTTTAGAACTGTTGACATCCTTGGGAGAGCCAGCCATGACTGAACTCTACATCTACATCTACATCTACATCCACATCCACATCCACATCCATACTCCGCAAGCCACCTGTCGGTGTGTGGCGGAGGGTACCCTGAGTACCTCTATCGGTACTCCCTTCTATTCCAGTCTCGTATTGTACGTGGAAAGAAGGATTGTCGGTATGCTTCTGTGTGGGCTCTAATCTCTCTGATTTTATCCTCGTGGTCTCTTCGTGAGATATACGTAGGAGGGAGCAATATACTGCTTGACTCTTCGGTGAAGGTATGTTCTCGAAACTTCAACAAAAGCCCGTACCGAGCTACTGAGCATCTCTCCTGCAGAATCTTCCACTGGAGTTTATCTATCATCTCCGTAACGCTTTCGCGATTACTAAATGATTGTGTAACAAAGCGCGCTGTTCTCCGTTGGATCTTCTCTATCTCTTCTATCAACCCTATCTGGTGCGGATCCCACACTGCTGAGCAGTATTCAAGCAGTGGGCGAACAAGCGTATTGTAACCAACTTCTTTTGTTGTCGGATTGCATTTCCTTAGGATTCTTCCAATGAATCTCAGTCTGGTATCTGCTTTACCGACGATCAACTTTATATGATCATTCCATTTTAAATTACTCCTAATGTGCACTCCCAGATAATTTATGAAATTAACTGCTTGCGGTTGCTGACCTGCTATTTTGTAGCTAAATGATAAGGGATCTTTCTTTCTATGTATTCGCATTACATTACACTTGTCTACATTGAGATTCAATTGCCATTCCGTGCACCATGCGTCAATTCGCTGCAGATCCTCCTGCATTTCAGTACAATTTTGCATTGTTGCAACCTCTCGATACACCACAGCATCATCTGCAAAAAGCCTCAGTGAACTTCCGATGTCATCCACCAGGTCATTTACGTATATTGTGAATGGCAACGGTCCTATGACACTCCCCTGCGGCACACCTGAAATCACTCTTACTTCGGAAGACTTCTCTCCATTGAGAATGACATGCTGCGTTCTGTTATCTAGGAACTCCTCAATCCAATCACACAATTGATCTGATAGTCCGTATGCTCTTACTCTGTTCATTAAACGACTGTGGGGAACTGTGTCAAACGCCTTGCGGAAGTCAAGAAACACGGCATCTACCTGTGAACCCGTGTCTAAGGCCCTATGAGTCTCGTGGACGAATAGCGTGAGCTGGGTTTCACACGACCGTCTTTTTCGAAACCCATGCTGATTCCTACTGAGTAGATTTCTAGTCTCCAGAAAAGACATTATACTCGAACATAATACGTGTTCCAAAATTCTACAACTGATCGACGTTAGAGATATAGGTCTATAGTTCTGCACATCTGTTCGACGTCCCTTCTTGAAAACGAGGATGACCTGTGCCCTTTTCCAGTCCTTTGGAACGCTTCGCTCTTCTAGAGACCTATGGTACACCGCTGCAAGAAGAAGGGCAAGTTCCTTCGCATACTCTGTGTAAAATCGAACTGGTATCCCATCAGGACCAGCGGCCTTTCCTCTTTTGAGCAATTTTAATTTTTTCTCTATCCCTCTGTCGTCTATTTTGATATCAACCATTTTGTCAACTGTGCGTCAATCTAGAAAAGGAAGCACAGTGCAGTCTTCCTCTGTGAAACAGCTTTGGAAGAGAACAATTAGTATTTCGGCCTTTAGTCTGTCATCCTCTGTTTCAGTACCATTTTGGTCACAGAGTGTCTGGACATTTTGTTTTGATCCACCTACCGCTTTGACATAGGACCAAAATTTCTTAGGATTTTCTGCCAAGTCAGTACATAGAACTTTACTTTCGAATTCATTGAAAGCCTCTCGCATAGCCCTCCTCACACTACATTTCGCTTCGCGTAATTTTTGTTTGTCTGCAAGGCTTTGGCTGTGTTTATGTTTGCTGTGAAGTTCCCTTTGCTTCCGCAGCAGTTTTCTAACTCGGTTGTTGTACTACGGTGGCTCTTTCCCATCTCTTACGATCTTGCTTGGCACATACTCATCTAACGCATATTGTACGATGGTTTTGAACTTTGTCCACTGATCCTCAACACTATCTGTACTTGAGACAAAACTTTTGTGTTGAGCCGTCAGGTACTCTGTAATCTGCTTTTTGTCACTTTTGCTAAACAGAAAAATCTTCCTACCTTTTTTAATATTTCTATTTACGGCTGAAATCATCGATGCAGTAACCGCTTTATGATCACTGATTCCCTGTTCTGCATTAACTGATTCAAATAGTTTGGGTCTGTTTGTCACCAGCAGGTCTAATATGTTATTGCCACGAGTCGGTTCTCTGTTTAACTGCTCTAGGTAGTTTTCAGATAAAGCACTTAAAAATATTTCACTGGATTCTTTGTCCCTGCCACCCGTTATGAACATTTGAGTCTCCCAGTCTATATCCGGCAAATTAAAATCTCCACCCAGAACTATAACATGGTAGGGAAATCTACTCTAAATATTTTCCAAATTATTCTTCAGGTGCTGAGCCACAACAGCTGCTGAGCCCGGGGGCCTATAGAGACATCCAATTACCATGTCTGAGCCTGCTTTAACCGTGACCTTCACCCAAATCATTTCACAATTTGAATCTCCGACAATTTCCTTCGATACTATTGCACTTCTTATCGCTATAAACACGCCTCCCCCTTCACTGTCCAGCCTATCTCTGTGGTATACATTCCAATCTGAGTTTAGGATTTCATTGCTGTTTACATGTGGTTTCAGCCAACTTTCTGTCCCTAGTACTATATGGGCGTTGTGACCATTTATTAATGAGAGCAGTTCTGGGACCTTTCTATAGACGCTCCTGCAGTTTACTATTAGCACATTAGTATTGTTATTCCCTGTTGCATTTTGCCTACTCCTGACTTGCCGCGTCTCAGGAGGCGTCTTGTCGGGCCTAGAGAGGGAATTTTCTAACCTAAAAAAACCCCATGTGCACTCCACACGTACTCCGCTACCCTCCTAGCCGCTTCCGGCGTGTAGTGCACGCCTGACCTATTCAGGGAGACCCTACATTTCTCCACCCGATAGCGGCGGTCGAGAAATTTGCACCCCAGCTCTCCGCAGAATCGTCTGAGCCTCTGGTTTAAGCCTTCCACTCGGCTCCAAACCAGAGGACCGCGATCGGTTCTGGGAACGATGCTACAAATAGTTAGCTCTGATTCCACCCCGCGAGCGAGGCTTTCCGCCTTCAACTCCGCCAACCGCCTGTACGAACTGAGGATGACCTCTGAATCCAGACGGCAGGAGTCATTGGTGCCGACATGAGCAACAATTTGCAGTCGGGTGCACCCAGTGCTCTCTATCGCCGCCGGTAGGGCCTCCTCCACATCTCGGATGAGACCCCCCGCCCCCCCGGCAAGCAGACAGAGTGAACACTGGCCTTCTTCCCCGACCTTTCCGCTATTTCCCTAAGGGGCTCCATCACCCGTCTAACGTTGGAGCTCCCAATAACTAATAAACCCCTCCCCCCATGTGCCTGCTCGGACCTTGCTGAAGAAGCAGCCACATGTCCACTCACAGGCAGAGCGGGCGATGCCACATGGCCAGCCTCTACATTGACCCTCCGCCTCGTGCGCCGCGAACACCGCTGAACCCGCCACTCCCCTTGGGGAGAGGGTGACCCAACCACACCCAGTACCTGCGAAGATATCTCGACAGCAGGGACAGTGGGTGAAGCATGTAACACCTGGGGTGTACCTTGCGACGCACCAGACTCCCCACTGCCGCTACACTCCGAGGCAGCAGCCTGAAGACGGCTGACCGCGGCCATCAACACGCTCAGCTGTTCGCGAAGAGTGGCCAACTCCTCCTGCGACCGTACACAGCAGTCACACATCCTATCCAGCCTAAGGAATCAATTTACTCTTCTACATGTTGTGCAAGATATACAAAACACGGGAAATATCCCCAGATTTCAAGAAGACTGTAACAACTCCAATTCCAAAGAAATCAGGTGCTGGCAGGTGTGAATATTACCAAACTATTATTTTAATAAGTCATGGCTGCAAAACACTGACAACTTATTTACAGAAGAATGGAAAAACTGGTAGAAGCTTACTCTGAGGAAGGTCAGTTCAGGCTGCAGAGAAATGTTGGAACATATGAGGCAATACTGACCCTATGACTTACCTTAGAGGACAGATTAAGGAAAGGCAGACCTATGTTCGTGGCATTTGTTGATTTCGAGAAAGCTTGTGACTACATTTATTGGAATACACTGTTTCTATTTCTGAAGGTAGCAGGGTAAAATACAGGGACTGGACATTTATTTACAACTTGTGCAGGCACCAGATGACAGTTATCAGAATTGAAGGGAATGAAAGGGAAGCAGTAGCTGAGAATGGAGTGAGGCAGGGTTGCATTCCACCCCTGATGTTATACAGTCTATACATTGAGCAAGCTGTGATGTATGGCAAAGATAATTTTGGAAACGGATTTAAAGTTCAGGGAGAAGAAACAAAACCTCTGGTGTTTACCAATGCCATAGTAATTCTGTCTGAGAGAGCAAAGTACTTGGAAGCACAGCTGAACAGAATGGGCAGTGTCTCAAAAAGAGGATTTAAGTCGAACATTAACAAAATGGAAACAAGGATAATGGAATATAGTCTAATTAAATCAGGCAATGCTAAAGAAATAAGTTTAGGAAACGAGACACTAATAGTAGTATATGAGTTTTGCTTTTTGGGCCAGTACTTACAAGTGCCAACGTAGAATGGATAAAAAATGTAAAATGGCAAAAAACCTCTGGTGTTTACCAATGCCATAGTAATTCTGTCTGAGAGAGCAAAGTACTTGGAAGCACAGCTGAACAGAATGGGCAGTGTCTCAAAAAGAGGATTTAAGTCGAACATTAACAAAATGGAAACAAGGATAATGGAATATAGTCTAATTAAATCAGGCAATGCTAAAGAAATAAGTTTAGGAAACGAGACACTAATAGTAGTATATGAGTTTTGCTTTTTGGGCCAGTACTTACAAGTGCCAACGTAGAATGGATAAAAAATGTAAAATGGCAATGGCAAGAAACGCATTTCTGGAGAAGAGAAGTTAGTTAACATCAAATATAAATTTAAGATGTACAGTTACAATCTACTATTGGGAATGACCAGAAACATAAGATTTGATAAGTCTTTATTTAAATTTTCATCACAGTTGTGTGTAAATTACGCTGGTGGCTAATTTTACTCATAGCTGTTCATTTTCAAACAAGACCTGCACTGAAAGTGCTTATCAAAGCAAAATTCCACAGACATACATGGGTAATGTCCACACAACACAGTCATACAACAGAAATGGAGTGTTTTTATTACATGTGTGATACATTCAACAAATGAAACTGCACTGAATGCATATACTACTACGGTATAGTAACTTGTCACCAGTATACATTACACACACCTACGACAAATTTAAATCAAGAATTATAAATTTAAGTGATAGGTAGTATTTCCTGAAGGCATTTGGATTGAGTGTAGCCTTGTATGGAGATGAAATGTGGACAATAAGCATTTCAGATACAATGAGAATAGAAGCTTTTGAAATGTGACACTACAGAAGAATGCTGACGTTAAGATGGGTAGATCATGTAACATGCAGAGGTACTGAATAGAACTGGGGAGAAAAGAAGTTTGTGGCATAACTTGACTGAAAGTAAATCAGTTGATAGGACACATTCTGAGAAACCATGGAATCGTCAATTTAGTATTGGAAAGAAATGTGGGGGATAATAATTTCAGAGACTAAGAGACAAGTGCAATAAGCTGCAGAGTGAAAATCTCATTCTGGAAACATCCCCTCGGCTGTGGCTAAGCCATGTCTCCGCAATATCCTTTCTTCCAGGAGTGCTAGTTCTGCAAGGCATGCAGGAGAGCTTCTGTGAGGTTTGGAAAGTAGGAGACAAGGTACTGGCAGAAGTAAAGCCATGAGGACAAGGCGTGAGTCGTGCTTGGGTAGCTCAGATGGTAGAGCACTTGCCCGTGAACGGTAAAGGTCCATGTTTGAGTCTCGGTCCAGAACACAGTTTTAATCTTCCAGGAAGTTGCAGTAAGCTCATTCAAATAGATGTGGATTGCAGTAATTATTTGGAGATGAAGGGGCTTAACAGGATAGAGTAACAAGGAGAGCTGCATCAAACCAGCATATGGACTTAAAAACAACAACATAAGTATATAACATTTACTAAAATATTGCAATATTTCTCTAGTACAAAATACATAACTGATTTCATCTTGTGTCTCTTAGGAAAGGTGTGTTAAGTATGGAGGAAATACTAATAACAATGAATTTCAGTGTGTAACTACAGATCAGTCCATCACTGGAATCCAGGCTGCATATTCACGTTAATTGTTTCTATCAACCCACAACCACATTATCTCCTACAAACCTAACATAACAGATTTTAGGCCCTGCAAAGATCATCAACTGGAGGATTCTGGGCAATATGACATATTTATTAACGCCAAAAAACCTTATTTAAAGAGGCAATATCAGTGGAGATTCATAACAGTAAACAGTCTGGGTAAAGGCAAGCATCCTTCTCTAGATTGTCGCACAGATGACAAAATGGTAGATATCGAAATAGACAACAGAGGGATAGAGAAACAATTAAAATCTCTCAAAAGAGGAAAGGCCGCTGGTCCTGATGGGATACCAGTTCGATTTTACACACCATACGCGAAGGAACTTGCCCCCCTTCTTGCAGCGGTGTACCGTATTTCTCTCGAAGAGCGTAGCGTTCGAAAGGACTGGAAAAGGGCACAGGTCATCCCCCTTTTCCAGAAGGGACGTCGAACAGAAGTGCAGAACTATAGACCTATATCTCTAACGTCTATCAGTTGTAGAATTTTGGAACACGTATTATGTTCGAGTATAATGACTTTTCTGGAGACTAGAAATCTACTATGTAGGAATCAGCATGGGCTTCGAAAAAGACGATCGTGTGAAACCCAGCTCACGCTATTCGTCCACGAGACCCAGAGGGCCATAGACATGGGTTCCCAGGTAGATGCCGTGTTTCTTGATATCCGCAAGGCGTTCGATACAGTTCCCCACAGTCATTTAATGAACAACTGAAAAGCATATCGACTCTCAGACCAATTGTGTGATTGGATTGAAGAGTTCTTGATAATAGAACGCGGCATGTCATTCTCAATTGAGAGAAGTCTTCTGAAGTAAGAGTGATTTCAGGTGTGTCACAGGGGACTGTCATAGGACCGTTGCTATTCACAATATACATAAATGACCTTGTGGATGACATCGGAAGTTCACTGAGGCTTTTTGCGGATGATGCTGTGGTATATCGAGAGGTTGTAACAATGGAAAATTGTTCTGACATGCAGGAGGATCTGCAGCGAATTGATGCATGGTGCAGCGAATGGCAATTAAATCTCAATGTAGACAAGTGTAATGTTCTGCGAATACATAGAGAGAAAGATCCCTTACCATTTAGCTACAATATAGCAGGTGAGCAAGTGGAAGCAGCTAATTCCATAAATTATCTGGGAGCACGCATTAGGAGTGATTTAAAATGGAATGATCATATAAAATTAAATAGTCGGTAAATCAGATGCCAGACTGAGATTAATTGGAAGAATCCTAAGGAAATGCAATCTGAAAACAAAGGAATTATGTTACAGTATGCTTTTTCGCCCACTGCTTGAATACTGCTCAGCCGTGTGGGATACGTACCAGATAGGGTTGATAGAAGAGAGAGAGAAGATCCAACGGAGAGCAGCGCGCTTTGTTACAGGATCATTTAGTAATCGCGAAAGCGTTACAGAGATGGTAGATAAACTCCAGTGGAAGATTCTGCAGGAGAGACTCTCAGTAGCTCGGTATGGGCTTTTGTTAAAGTTTCGAGAACATACCTTCACCGAGGAGTCAAGCAGTATATTGCTCCCTCCTACATATATCTCACGAAGAGACCATGAGGATAAAATCAGAGAGATTAGAGCCCACACAGAGGCATACCGACAAACCTTCTTTCCACAAACAATACGAGACTGGAATAGAAGGGAGAACCGATAGAGGTACTCAATGTACCCTGCGCCACACACCGTCAGCTGGCTTGCGGAGTATGGATGTAGATATAGATGTAAATATACACAGTATAACCAAGCACAAAAGAAAGTGCAAATATCTGTTGTTTACGAATATCTGCATCTATACTCTGCACACATCACTTAAGTGCATGGCAGAATATACTTACCACTTTACCACATATCAGGTGTTTTTATCCGTTTCATTCACATATGGACCACAGGTAGAATGATTGCTTGAACGCCTTTGTGTCTGCTGTAAGCAGTCTAATTTTATTTTTGCTGTCTGTATGGGAGCAATATCTAAGGACTGTTCCTAGATTGGTTCTTCAAACTTGGTAAGCGGTTTTTTTTGGGATATTTGATTTTTATCTGCCAGTTAACCAATAAGTCACAAGTCAGTTACATCACTCAAATAGCTCTGTGTGACAGCTAAGAGCAACATAAAATATAATTTTATAGTGGGAAATACAAATGACAGTTCAGTTCACTGGGTAAAATCTGCAAAGATGTGCGGTCCTATATTAACAGCCTCAGCTTACAATACTCACGTTAGTAACTGTGAACTATTGTTCGGCTCTCTGAATTTTACTGGCCCATAACAGCTGACATATTTAAAAAAGCTCGAACAACTACATGATCTGTAACATTTTCCTTTGAAGGTTATAATACAGTCATAAGTATATACCACAAATTCCAGTGAGACATAAATGCAAGAAAGTAGTTGTGAATCACATCTTTTTAAAATCCAAAACCAAGTCATTTTTCCACTACAAACCATCTCCAAATAGAATAGAACACCATCATTTTTACTTTCAACAGTTACTGTTTTATTGTTCTCTTGCAATTTCAGCTTTTGAGCGATGACACAATAGAACAGCTACAGCTACAAGCAAAAATAACATAATTTAAAGGATTTGTAGAGGCTGTAGACCCATATTATAAGAAGAAGGTGACCAGCTTGAAGCTGAATTACATTCTTTGAGCAGCACAGTAGTATTCATTACAGAGCACTGGTTACAGATGATTAACTGCAGCATACACTGCTAACATCATATGAATTTTCCAGTCAATAGTATAGGTCAACTTTAAAAATTGGGGGATTACATATCTGTATCAAGGATAGCACACATTTTAAAGTTAGATAAGTCTGATAACAACTGGCATAGATAAACATTTTGAATTGGCAGCCATTAAGGGAACAAAGCTAGATGTATATAAGCAATTAACCATGCTGTGTGTGTATGTCTCACGTAACAGTAATGTGGACACTTGCTTCAACAAATTAAGTCCTAAAAAGTGTCTCATCCCCAAGAAGACTAACATAATAATATATGGAGATGTGAATATTAATGCAGGTGTTGGGGGTTCAGTTAGTGATAACTTCCCAAACCTTTTGAGCACTTTTGGCATTGCACAAATGGTAAACACTACTAAATGGATTTTTGAAAAAAAAAAGGCTTAAATTTTAGAAAATGTACTTAGGGACGCTGACAGGGAAAATTGTAGACTATTTATATGAGATCTTGGTATTTTGAATCAGTACTGTCTGATGATAAAGCTGAACACAGGTTCAGTGAGACCTGCAGAACTTTTAACAGGCATTGGCAAATCAACCATGTGTATACAGAAGGCAATGTCAATGCTAAGTCGTCTAAATTCTGCAAATTGTTTAAATTAATTTTTGAGGAGACATTTCCAAAGGTAACCATTTCTAATGCAGCAGCTAAGGAAAATAGATAGGCAATTGTGGGTATTGGAAAGTCCTCAATGACAAATTCCCCAAATCTTTGCAAAAGCACTGCACTAATCCACAGTTTCTTGAGTACAGTCACAAGTACAATAAAAACATGTGAGTGAGGTCTGCTTGCAAAAATCATTCGATGTCAAAATGATACATAATGCAGAAAATACAAGAAAAGAAGTGGGGTCTGTTATAAAACAAGAAACGGGGAAAGGCATAGAAGTATAACAACATACAAATCAAAATCTTCAGGAATTCATAAAAGTTTTTAATGATTACTTATCTGGTACTGTGAATAAGCTGCAGCAAAATCTGCCTAAAGCCCATGTAGCACCCACAATGATTTACACAAAAAGGACATTAATGCTGCTTCTCACAGCTGAGCTTGAAGTTAGGAAAACAGTACAGCAATCCCAAAAAAGACGTCAGAAGGCACAGATGGGGTTCCTGCTCAGTTCTGAAGGTGTGCATTCAACGCCCATAAACAAACAAGTCCTTTAGTTCAAGTGTTTTACCAGAGTATCTAAAGCACGCACAAGATGTTCCCTTACAAACGAAGGATGATGCATAAAAAATTAAAGATTACGAGCCATTTTCACTGTAGTCCTCATTCTCAAAAAGTAACTGAAGCAACCACAAAAGAGAGACTGAGAAGTTACGTGAATAAATACAACCTCTTTAATGAAGCACAATTTGGTTTCAGAAGTGGAAAATCGCAATATTGGCCATTAGAGGGGCAGTTTCTTAAACTTGACTAAGGCATAAAACACTATTGGGCAAGTTAGAAGTGCCAGGTATAAGAGGAACAGCAAGTGAGTGATTTCAGTCTTACTTGGAAAACAGGGCGCGAAAGGTGGAGACTTCTCACAAACCTGTTGATAGTAAATTTTTAGTAAAACAACTGTCTAACAAGAACAACAAACATAGCTGTTTCTCAGGGTAGCGTATTGGGTCCAGTTCTGTTCTTAACATATAAGTGTATAAATGACTTCCCAGATGGTGTAAGAAATGGAGAGAAAGTTCTCGTCGCCAATAACAGCAACATCATAGTCACCAATGAGACATCAAAACTCCTATTAGGAAAAAAAGGAACATCTCAAGAATGTGTACAATTGGGCAGCAAGTAGTAAATTAACACCAAACATGAAGAAAATGAACAGTATGGGCTTCAGCATAAAGAGAGGAAGCATCCCCGACACTTTATACATATATGATACATTTATGTAACAAAAACTAAGTTTTCAGGTATGAACACTGTCAGCTAACATGAACGAACATAAAAACATACTGGGAAAAATAATGTCACCAGCATGTAATGCTCTTAGGGAGTTATCAACAGTCTGTAATAGCTACGGTCTTGTGGCAACATACTATGCCTACATACACTCAGTTCTTAACTATGGGTTTCTTTTCTGGGACTCAAAGGCCCAACGTATGGACAGAGTTTCTAAAGTGCAGAAAAAGGTCATAGTAATAGCTGGAAATAGCAATCAGGCTCATTGTCAAGAGCTATTTAAAAAGATGAGCATCCTTCCTTCACCAAGTGAGTACATCTTCCCATCTACGGAGCATATCAGGGAAAACATTATTAAATACTGCACTAATAATCCTCTACATAACTATGTCACAAAGGCCAGTTTGGACTTACATTTGCCCAGCGGAGAGAGGGGAAAAAGAAAAAAAAAAAAAAATGAAGTGAAAAAAGATTACTAAAATACATCTGTTTAAAAAGGCAGCTACAACATTCTTCACAAGGAATGCATATTGCACAATTATTAAAGATTATTTAGAGGAATCAGTAGTGGATATAAATGAAAGGGGTTAGCTACAGCGCCTTGTCACCTTTCAGTGCACGATTATGGTTTACTGCTTTCACAAGGAAATCTTGTCAAAATTTAAAATACATTATAGTCTTGTCCGTTAACTCAGTTACCAAGTGGAGAGAATGGAGTTGATTCAAGGGCACAACAGTTGTGTTGTTTGTCATCAGCGGGTTCCTCCAAGTGTGTGCGACGATGAAGATCGTAATTATGCTTTTGCTTTGGTTTTTCTCACAAGGCCCATGGACCTTCCAAAAATAATTTTACAATTGCTGACTAACTGTCCTACCCGCCTCCCCCCCATTTCATCATAAAGCACGTTTGGTATATTGTGAGTTGTATAATTTTGTCTACGGATTTGCGTTGTGCTACTCTCGCAAATTCTGTATCACTGAGAGACAGTTCTTGGATGACTAAAGAGAAATAAATATGTTTCGACAACAGAGAGTTTATTACAGCTATCAGAGTGGATTCCACATCCAACTTGTTGGGCAGATTCTGAACAGTGCACAAAATTTTCCAAACTTAAATGTTTTCTGTCTACAAACAAATGACAGCCATCAACCCTGTCAGTCGCAACAGCAGCAAAATCTACTGATCCCATGAAATAATAGATGGGCCTGCTATGTTTGTTGTTAAAGAGGGTCAATATACACCAAGGGTAAGAGACCCAGCAGCAAAGTTTCCACAAACATGTTAATCTAATTATACATAAAACAGGATAATAATTGTTTTCACAGCTGACAGTTACTGTCTGGGGAGACAAATGTGCTTCTAAAAAGTGGCTAGTCTTGTGGTAGAAGGCATTACAGCCAGATATTGAAATTTTATACGTTAGGTAATTGTGAATGGAGAGCTATGTAATCTCAACCTCTAACCAAGTCGTAACTGATTACTGCAAAACTTTCTACATATATGTGACAAGACAACTCACTGTTATTGTCATTATTAGGAGCATTTCTTAATCATCATCCTACAATGTTGATATTTCCTTTTGTTTCTTTTTGATGCTCTTACACACAAATGACTTTTTCCTTAATATGACTACTATTATATTTTCAATATGTACACTTTCACTTAGCCCTGAATTTATTCACTGCAAACTTGTGCCACCCCCTATATACTGATACACCTTTATAGTTAATGAATTATTTAGAGGCAATGTAGTGTAACACAATATATCATTCCTATTGAATAATTCACTGCATTTTCCCAGACACAATTCTCTGCAACTTTGTGCTCAATTACTTCAAGAAGTGCTACCTTACGCTGTAACGTGTTACAAACTTGAACAGCAAATTGTGTGTTACAGGAAGGGTGCAGGAATCATTTACATATTAGCCTAGAAAGTAATTATAGCGTCATGTTTGAATTAATTTGTTGTTTGTTTATATTTAAGCAATTGATGTAGTGATTACAATATTTGGTATACAATTCCAAAAAATACGGAAATTGCGTTTCCATATGACATTTTAATATGAAATCCTGGCTTCTTTGAAAGGTTTTGCCGTAATTTGGTAACCCAAAATTACTATATTTTCTCCTAAAATATGTCGTATATAAAAGATATGAAAGAGAATGGTTTGCGGCAACTCACATAATCCGTTGTTCGTCAAATTTTGGATTTTCTTCGTTCACAAAATTTACTGCCAAGCGAAATTTCAAATGTTGGTTTGCCAAACACTTAACATTGATCTCTCTTCCTCTTACACAGCTTTAATGTCAGCATTTAAAAACTTGATACAACAGTAAGAAACTGTTTAATAATATAACGATAGCATTTTGTGTTTCCGAACATGAAGTGGCTTTTGGTGGAAACTGGAAGTGTTACGATGATCCACCCGTCCGCCCCACCCGTCTCTCTACAGACTCCTTACCCACGGCAACGCATTTACTCTCAACATTTCATCTACCGCACACAATTTAGTAAGGCTAAGTGTCGAGCGAATTTGCTTCCGATTTTGTTATTCCTTGACAGTTAGTTGTCTTACCTGAAACGTTGTGTCGACTATGTTGTTTAATTAAATCCGTAGAAACTAACAGTATACCAAAGACAATTATTGCACTCGCACAAACAGCGATTTTATTTCTGCCATGATTCCTTGTAATAGTAGAAAAAATCACATATTTTTACATTTTACATGCACACTTTACCAAACTTTCTGAATGTAACAATCTCGAATTGCCGCTGTTACCACTAAGGTTAACAACGACGCCGGCTCTATGCAGCCAAACTGAAAACATATGACAGACGAATTCAACTTAACAAACATTCTAAGATATTACTATTGACGCGTGTACACTGTCAATAAATTTATTGTTGCAGTTTTATCTTATTAATAATCCTCAACGTTCAGTCAGAAGTGGTTACAATGCTTATTTCGCTAGTTCAAAACTTCACGAGCCGATTGTTGTAGTACCTGCAAAATAAACAGCAACACAGCTCATGAAAAACACATTGCTTCTACCTCCCAGTCCACAACTGCAACGAAATTGTCTAAATCACGTGTATATGTGGCTACCTGATATTAACTTACAAAATCGAGAATTACCTTTTGTAGATGTGTTCTGTAAGTACAAATATGAAATTTTCAAAACAACTCAAAGATTATCATTAATCTCCGATTACGCATAAGAGCGTAACTAGAAGTTTTTTAACTTTCTCATATGAGCGAGACGTTAAGCGTATGACAGTGTGGTCGAAGATCTACGGCTTGTCAAAAATTATGTACCCGTTATATGTCGTATATACGGAAGAATAATTTTGCCACCAAGGCAGCAGAAGAACACATTAGATGAACGCTTGGAACACGCTGGGACCATTCACGTCATCGTCAAGAAAAGTACCAGTCGAGTTCCCAAAACCATAATAGTCATGTAGAAAACAAATCGTTGTAAAGTACCAATCCAGTTCTGAAAACCCAAGTAGTCATGTAAGGAACGGATCCTTTCCTAATTTTTCGTAGGCGAAGCACTTTGTTACATTCCTGTTCAGAGTGGAGCATGCATGTTCTCAAATGGACCTAGATTACTGTAAATGACGTAGCTACTGTCGGCATAAACTACTTTAAGTCGACACTCGACGCGGTGGCTGGCAGGAGCGACCGTACAGGCATTTTCCATTTACACCCACCAGATGTCATTCAGTTTAATTTATACTATTAACTTTTCAACTAGAATAGCTAATGGCTCAAAGACGGCCGTTGATAATATCTTTATAGAAATTTCCAATGAACAAAATTAGACAGTGACATTCCATTTGATAATAATACTGGCCAGGATATAAAATATGCTAAATCTGTCTTCAAGAGGTAGTCAGTGGGGCAAAAATTAATTGTTTTAGGAAACTCCTGGAGGACATGAATTGGAGTATTGTATGCAATTCTCATGGCGTGAATGAGAAATGCAACACTTTATTAATAAACATCCGTAACTTATTTGAAAACTGTTTATTCCCATAACTAAGCCAGACTAGTGCAGTCTATAAATAATCCATGGATTACTCAAGGAATAAAGATATCCTTTAAGACAAAAAGGAAACTGTATCTATTACTCAGAAACAGCAGTGATGTTGATGTTATACCACATAACAAAACATACTGAAAAATATTGATGGTACTAATACGGACATCAAAGCAAATGCATTATCTGGGAAGAATAGTCATATCAGATATCAAAATAAAGACAGTATGTGATATAATGAAAGAAGAAACTGGTAGATCCAGAGATGAAGAGGAACACACACCATTAATATTAAATGATACATAGGCAACAGATGTTTGCAGTGTTTAATAAGCACTAGGTGATACTACCTGTGAATATCTCAGACCAGTCATTACAAATATCTAAAATAATATGAGTGGGACTCTAACAATACCAGTAGAAGTAATGTCCGCCATAAAATCCATAAAATCAAAAAATTCTAGTGGGTATGGTAATATATCAATAAAGTTGATTAAACGGTGTGCTTCTGAGTTTAGTTACATTTTAAGTTATTTGTGAACCAGTCTTTTATCAGTGAAATATGCTGAAATTAAGCCTTTGTTTAAGAAAAGAGATAAAGAAATGCTGCCAAGTCAAAGGGTACAGATATCAAGAAGGCTTTCTACATGTACAAGTGGTTTTTTTTCAGATGGTGCAACCATTGCAATAAAGCCTTAGAAAGTTTAGCTAATGAAATTTTCACGGACATCAATAAATGGTTTCTAGCCAAGTCTTGGCACTAAACCTTGAAAAAACATATTATATGCAGTTCAGTACTTGTAAACAGTTTCCTGTTAGTGAATGCCTATAATATGATAGAAGAAGTTGACAGTGTTAAATTCTTGGGATTACAGCTTTATAATAAATTTAACTGGGAGTATGTGTTTGTTTGGAGCTTACAGCTGCCCAACACACCTTAACTAGGAAGAGCATGCTACAGAACTGCTGAAGCACCTAAGCAAATATCTGTTTGCTGTGCAAATGTTGTCAGACATAGGTGATATAAAAATTAAAAAAGCCAATGTACTATGCATAGAAAGAAGGATCCTTTATTGTATGATTATATGATAGCGGAACAAACACTGGTAGCAGTTACTTCTGTAAAATATCTGGGAGTATGCGTGCGGAATGATTTGAAGTGGAATGATCATATAAAATTAATTGTTGGTAAGGTGGGTACCAGGTTGAGATTCATTTGGAGAGTCCTTAGAAAATGTAGTCCATCAACAAGGGAGGTGGCTTACAAAACACTCGTTCGACCTATACTTGAGTATTGCCCATTAGTGTGGAATTCATACGAGATCAGGTTGACGGAGGAGATAGAGAAGATCCAAAGAAGAGGAGCGCGTTTCGTCACAGGGTTATTTGGTAACTGTGATAGCGTTACGGAGATGTTTAGCAAACTCAAATGGCAGACTCTGCAAGAGAGACGCTCTGCATCGCGGTGTAGCTTGCTCACCAAAAAGTACATCTAATCAGAGTCCTCCTTACAGTTGCAGTTTCTTAGATAAAAATGAAATGTACATGCTCATCTTCATATTGTTGCTGTTGCCTGTGTTGTTTCTGAGTCTTAAAGTGATTTCTGGTGCTTGTGTGGTTAATGTTTGTTTTTGTTTAAAATTCAAAATGGATTGGTACATTTAATGAACATTATACAATTATGTCACAAAATTTAATTCAAGATAAATTTCTGGTAATGCAATAAGTCTCTCAAACTGAAAGTACCATGTTTCTGTATCTGGTGACTATATCTGAAGTAAAACAATGCTGTTTCTGTGGTCACCAACTCGAACAGTGCGTTAATGTAGCTCTCCCCACTAGTGTATCCCATGTAAGCTACTTAATCTCTGCTGGAATCCATGAAGAATGTTGTAAGTTAGCTTAAAGAATAAAACATCCCTAAAATATTCAAGCATAGACTCTCATCTCTTTATTTATTTATTCATCCAGGGATCATCTTACAGTGATAGGACATTCATCTCATCATCACAATACAACATCATTATTGAAATGCTGACCACCAAGGACAGATTTTAGGTGTAAGAACAGATGAAGGTCACTAGGAGCGAGGTCCGGGCTGTACGGAAGATGATCAAATGTGTCCCAGTGAAATTTCTGTAAGAGATGTTTGGTCACATTCGCCGTGTGAGGTCAGACATTATTGCAGAAGAAAACAACACCTTTTGACAGTAATCCTCGGTCCTTGTTCTGTATCACGAGGTGCAATTTCTTAATGCTTTCGCAGTAACCATGTGCAGTGATTGTTTGGCCTTGTGGTAAGAAATCAATCAGCAACATGCCTTTTCTGTCCCAAAGAAATGGTGCATATGACTTTCCAAGGTGTCAAGATAGGCCACAGATGGGTGTCCACTTCTTCTTCATTGTGCGCTTGACCACGTCCTTCATTGAACAGTCTGAGCTATCTTCTAACCATTGAATCACTCGTAGCATTTTGTCCAAAAACCTTGCAGATTTGCCAATGAATTTCCATTGGTTTTAGTTTCTTTGCATTTAGAAAATGAATCACAGATCTGATTTCACACACGGTGGCATTTTCAACTACGGCTGACATTATAAAGAAGCACTACAAAGCACATGTCAGCAGCAGCGATCTGAAAATGGTGTACATGTCTTCTCCTTGAGTCAGAGTAACTACTGCGCATGCTCAGAACTGCAATCATAGTGCTGCCACGGATAGAAATAGAAATGGAGCTTACTTTGTGGATTACCCTCATAGCTCAGAAATATACACACTCACTGAATATACAAGTACACTTGTTTGAGGATAGGACAGGTGGTCAGTTGTGGCCTTTATGAAGGAAATAATTTAGGGAAACCACAGGAAACCTAAATCAGGATGGCCAGGCAGAGCAAACTCTTTCCTTGCAAATATAAGGGCAGTATCTTATTTCATTTATTTACACTCCTGGAAATTGAAATAAGAACACCGTGAATTCATTGTCCCAGGAAGGGGAAACTTTATTGACACATTCCTGGGGTCAGATACATCACATGATCACACTGACAGAACCACAGGCACATAGACACGGGCAACAGAGCATGCACAATGTCGGCACTAGTACAGTGTATATCCACCTTTCGCAGCAATGCAGGCTGCTATTCTCCCATGGAGACGATCATAGAGATGCAGGATGTAGTCCTGTGGAACGGCTTGCCATGCCATTTCCACTGGGCGCCTCAGTTGGACCAGCGTTCGTGCTGGACGTGCAGACTGCGTGAGACGACGCTTCATCCAGTCCCAAACATGCTCAATGGGGGACAGATCCGGAGATCTTGCTGGCCAGGGTAGTGGACTTAAACCTTCTAGAGCACGTTGGGTGGCACGGGATACATGCGGACGTGCATTGTCCTGTTGGAACAGCAAGTTCCCTTGCCGGTCTAGGAATGGTAGAACGATGGGTTCGATGACAGTTTGGATGTACCGTGCACTATTCAGTGTCCCCTCGACGATCACCAGAGATGTACGGCCAGTGTAGGAGATCGCTCCCCACACCATGATGCCGGGTGTTGGCCCTGCGTGCCTCGGTCGTATGCAGTCCTGATTGTGGCGCTCACCTGCACGGCGCCAAACACGCATATGACCATCATTGGCACCAAGGCTGAAGACGACACGTCTCCATTCGTCCCTCCATTCACGCCTGTCGCGACACCACTGGAGGCGGGCTGCACGATGTTGGGGCGTGAGCGGAAGACGGCCTAACAGCGTGCGGGACCGTAGCCCAGCTTCATGGAGACGGTTGCGAATGGTCCTCGCCGATACCCCAGGAGCAACAGTGTCCCTAATTTGCTGGGAAGTGGCGGTGCGGTCCCCTACGGCACTGCGTAGGATCCTACGGTCTTGGTGTGCATCCGTGCGTCGCTGCGGTCCGGTCCCAGGTCAACGGGCATGTGCACCTTCCGCCGACCACTGGCGACAACATCGATGTACTGTGGAGACCTCACGCCCCACGTGTTGAGCAATTCAGCGGTACGTCCACCAGGCCTCCCGCATGCCCACTATACACCCTCACTCAAAGTCCGTCAACTGCACATACGGTTCACGTCCACGCTGTCGCGGCATGCTACCAGTGTTAAAGACTGCGATGGAGCTCCGTATGCCACGGCAAACTGGCTGACACTGACGGCGGCAGAGCACAAATGCTGCGCAGCTAGCGCCATTCGACGGCCAACACCGCGGTTCCTGGTGTGTCCGCTGTGCCGTGCGTGTGATCATTGCTTGTACAGCCCTCTCGCAGTGGCCGGAGCAAGTATGGTGGGACTGACACACCGGTGTCAATGTGTTCTTTTTTCCATTTCCAGGAGTGTATGATCAATGGATCATCACAATGATATACAATTTGTCATCAAAATACAATGTAACTAAATAGCTCAACAAATTTATGCACACATAGAATATATGAATATGCTTTGTGAGAATAGGACAGATTGTAGGCCACAGTCTTGATGAAGGAACCATCCCAACATTTGTCTGAAATGATTTAGGAAAAACATGGAAAAAGCTAAATTAGGATGGCCAGTCAGAGAAGAAACTCCAGCCTCCTAAATATGAGAGCAGTGCCTAAAAATCTGCACTGCCTTGTCCAGTTGACCCTATTGCACAATGTTCCTTTATTCATACACAACTTGCACAAGATAAGTTGTTTTGCACTGTTTTTTTGCATCACTCTACACTGTCACTGCACACCCTAAGGACACGCACTGGTGCCTTCAGGACTATGAACAGTTGCAATGCTTCATTTGGTCCCTACAGTACAATGTACTTTGAGATACACACAATTTGCTCCAGATAACTTTATGTTATAAATATAATAATACTCTTCAGTGCTCTACACATGAAAGGTGCCTGCTGGTGACTCCTGAACCATTAACATACTTTTATACCCTGTGTACCAACTCCAGTTTATTTTGGAAAACTGACCCCAGGCCCATAAACATACCATTATGTCTCATGCACAACTTCATGTCCTCCCAGTCCACCAAAAAAACTGAGTGTCCCCCCACGATGAGTGAGATGTTGAACTCAGGAGAATGGCGAGAGATTACTATCATGCACTATAGATCTTGGCACATAATTTTCTTGTAAAAGCATTGTAATGTGACAAGGTGTTGCAGTTATCCCGTTTTGCGATTAACAACTACTCTTGGACCTCTGAGTAATCTTTGACTGTATGGTATGTATTACCTATGAAGCATTTTTTAGCTGCATTTTTAAACCGAAGCATTAAATTAATCTTTTTCATCTGCTTGCACAATTTATCATACAATTTTATTCCTTGATAGAAAATGCTGTTTTGAGTTTTATGTTAATTTTTTCTCAGTAAATGCAAGTCCAAACTGGCTCTTGTTCAATGATAATATACTGAAGAACATTTAGTGAAATCGCAGAATGGCCACTAGAGTGCATTAGTGTTGTTCATGTTTAGTGTTGTTACCAGACCTGGTAAGCTATATATGGTGTGTGAGCAGCCTCTGATGTTGAGTGATCACTGTGAAGCATATGTAGGTGCCATGTACTCATGTGCTACAGAATTATCAGCACCTGACAGAGTTTCAAATGGGCCTCATTTTGGTCAAATCATGTTATCAAAATTTAATGCTACCATTTTATTTTCATTTGTTATCAGTTTTTTATGGCTGGTTAAAGGAACAGAATAAATGAAAAGAGCACTGATCAGCATGAAGCAGTCAAAAACAAGATACAAACAATGTGCTTTTTATAGAAAGAAAAGTGGCTGTGAAAAATTAGCAAAGAACCAGATGATGACCTGTACAATGGTGTTGAAATTGGAAGTATAGATGAGTAAACTGAATATGAAAAACTATTGATGAAAAAAGAAAAAAGAGAGAGAGAGAGACCACTGGTAACAAAAGAAGAGTTTTTTCTTGTAGTAGGTTAAAATCAATAAAGGAATTGGTATGGAGCACCTACAAAGTAGTAGCAACAACATCAAAAGTACATTTTTTTGGTGTGGTATCTAAATGTTATGAAGAGGATATCATACTATCTGACTTCACAAAAAATAAAAACACTGAATTACTCAAAACGGCCAATGCAAAGGGCCACACAAATTATAGAACACAGCGTTTTCTGTCACATGCATCAAAAATATTACTGTCAGTAGTTGAAGAGAAGATTAAAAAGAAAATAGATTGGAACTTAACCAATTATAAATTTGGCTTCAGATCTGGGAAGGATATGAGGAAAGCAATACTGGCACTACATCAAATTTTGGAAAGAAGATTAGAAGTAAACGGAAAAACATATATAACATTTAGTGACATAAATTGACATATCATATGGTTAATTTGAACCTGTTAATTAAAGCAATGTGCAAAAGTGTGACTTGACTGCAGGGACAGGCACTAATTTTGAGTATAAACAAAAGTCAAAGTACTCAATTTGACACAAATGATGCCAAGAAAGAAGTAAAAATCTGAAGGGCAGAGAGACTATCTATCACCCGATTTATTTAATGTGTTCATAGAGGGGGCAATGACAACAATGAAAGAAGAAACGACTGGACTCAAAATTTTGGTATGCATTTAGCTGCACCAGATTTGCTGATGACATAACAATAGTGGCTGACTCAGAGAAGGAACTGATGGAAATTCTTAGGGTCTTATATAAACAGACAACAGTACTTAAATTAAAAATACATACAACAAGACAAGAATCATGGTTATAGACAAGAAAGGAGATGGAGGTGAGACTGACTTAAGAAATAGCAGAGAGCAACTTGAGGAACTAATTGACTTTTGCTGTCTCAGTAGCAATGTAGAGGAATACAATAGACGTGTATAGAAATCAAAAAAAGAACAGCTCTGGCCAAGGGTGCTTTCAAAAATAAGAAGAGGTTTTATGCTCCACTCAGTGAGGGACAAGCTAAATGCGAGAACATTGACATGCATGTATTATGCTCTCCATTCAGTACTATGTTGTGAAATTATTTTTTGGGGTCATAATTCTTAATGAAGGAAAAAAAAATCTGAATAATCTTGTACAAAAAGCAAAGAGAAACATGTGAACCACTCTTTTAAAAATTAAACATACTGCCCCTTCCTATCCAATATATATTTGAACTTCTCTGATTTATTAAACAAAACGTCAGTAGATTGCACTGGAATCTGGACAGTCACCATCATGACTCAAAGTCAACAAAATTGTTAAGACTAGTTCCCCATTCTACTACACTGTATAGCAGTAGTGTTAAATGTATGGGAATCAAACTCTACAACCATCTCCCAGAAGAAGTAGAAAGTATTCTAATAAAGCATTGCTTTTACGGCATACAACACTTTCTTGAATGTGATATATCATAAATTAAATTATATATTTTTATTACATTTCAAAACAAAACTGTTTCATTAGAAATAACCTATTGTCCATTAATGAACTTTTGCTGTTTAATGGTCGGCGTTATTATTTGAACTTATTCTGGTATTATTATGAATGCATATGTAATATATCTTCTGTGAGGTGTACACCATAAGAAATAGTGCTATTTCTATATATGTTCTCATATAATTTGTTTGAATTGTCCCATATCATGTTGTACACTTCTGTACATAGAATGATTGAGTGCATCAATACATATACAAATACCTTCTGCAAACAAGCACATCAGCTTCACCTCTAAGAAAAGATAAATAAGGAACTTTGTATGGTGTGTCGACATATGGAAGTGAGATGTCGGTGTTGGCAAAGCAGGAGGAAGCTCACCTTGAAGTTATGGAAATGTAGTTCTGGAGGGAATTACAACAGGGGCGGGTAGGAATCCTGCACGTGTGCGGTGCACTTGCTCGTATGCAGTTAATGGGCGTTCTTAGTGCACACAGGGGCAAGCTGACCATCTGCTTCTCTCCCCTTCCCTCCCAACCATACCATCTCTCTGCTCCTTCCCCTGTAATGTGTTTTGTTTCCTAGCTTGCTTTATTGAATGAAAGAATAAGGTTAGTAGGAGTGCTTGAAAGAAATCATGGTTTGAAAGAGTACCTACTACCTATGATACGTTTTATTTAATTATCACAGGTGGAGTTTACAATACGTTTAATGTCTGGAACAAAATTTATACATACAGCCAAATGCAAACAGTTACGTAAATTTTCATCACTGATGTTTGCTCTTAACCGAGACTTGTTAATTTTCATACCAGAAAGAAATTTCCCACAAATGTATGTTGAGCCAAACATTGACATTATCTTCGCGGCTTCACAATGGAGATGAGGAAACTCTTGCTGTGGAAAGTCATGAAAGTTTATTACACATCTTACCAAAACGGAACGTGCCTTTCTCAGATGAGAATTACACTGTAGATTTATTAATTCCATTTGCAAATTGGGATGAATATCATCTACAGAAACAGCAAATGGTATGGAGAATCATTCAAAAGCTTGGGGTAAACATGATATATCCCCAAATCGCTTGAGAAATTCCTCTTTCATTGCACAAAGTACAGAAACATATTCTTCGCAATTCTGTTCTCGCATAGTAGACAGAGTAGGGAAATGCGTACATTTCCTGATGAGAGCTGTCGTTCCCACAGCTCAAGCTTGCTAGTGAAAGCTTGCACCTTTTCAGCCATTTCACAGATTAGCTGATTTTCTCCTTGCAAACTTGTGTTCAATGCATTCATGTGTCCGGTAATGTCCACTAAAAATGAAAGGTCGGCAACCCACTCTAGATCTTCTAACTTGGGGTCGTAACTTCCTTTGTCCTTTAAAAACTGATTTATTGGTATTCTCAGCTCAAAAAATCTTTTCACTACATTACCACGGCTAAGCCAGCAGCCTTCACTGTGGTATGGTATGCCACCATACTCTTCGCCAATTTCAGATAAATATGTGTGAAACTGTCTATGTGTAAGCCCTATGTCAAATTCATCTAATACCGTCAGATCGCTCTTCTTAACCTCAGTCAGTTTCCCCATCCGCTCAGAATCCGACAATAATTTGTACTCGTCCTTGTGAAATTTATTATAATGGAGTTCAATACTAAACTTCCACTGACCAGCAAGAATACTGCCACATATTAAACATTTCAAATTTTCCCATTTTTGCACTAAGAAAAAATGCCTGGTACTACACTACCGCAACCTGCTGGCTGTCGCCACTGCCCCGGTCGACGATTGCACACGAGCAGCACACGTGCAGCGCTGTGTGCTCATGAGCCACGAGCAGCATTTGCCCGGCCCTGAATTACATGAACTAGCTTGACTGACACAAAAACAGATGAGTTTGTTTGACAAGAAATAGGAGAGAAGAACAAACTACTCAAAATTGTTGGCAATTTCAAACCAAAATTCATTAGATATTTAATTAGACATGATATCATTTTACAAAACATTTCTGAAGGTGAGATTATTGGGAAAAAAAATGATTGGACAACCGAGAACACCCTATATAAAAAAAAATATTACCAGTGAGATGAGATGGTCTTCACATACAGAAATGGAGAGGACTGCTGAAAAGAGGAAGCTGTGGCTGCAGAGACAAAGTTTAGTCTTTTGATAGAAGAAAAATGTCTGAACCTGTTTGCTACACTACTCATTGTCTCTGATAGTGTTTTCTGAAGCAGCTCTGCTGGCTTACCACTGATTAAGATGCTGGTGTAATTTGTAAACTAAATAGTGTTGTCACAGTGTATATTTTATGGCAAATCATTTACATACCGGTAAATAAAAAATAATGGGGCCCCAATACTGACCCTTGCAGTACACCATACATTACTACTCCTTTGCAATCAGAATAGCGACTAGTTAATTTATTATATTCATGAAATAGTATTTATACCACTTGCTAGCGGCCAATAAAGTATGATCTTAGCCAGTCATTAGGTCCACCTCTGATGTCAACACTATCAAGTTTCTGTAGCAATAAATTATCAATTTACATTCATATTCACAATTATGTATCCAGCATTGCTCATCTAAATGATGTGGTGTCAATCAGGTACATGCAGAGCTATTGTAAATGATTAAGTCATTTGCAAAACTCTATTTTTTCCAAAATTACATATACAAACATGATTTATACATGAACAGAACTGCAAACTCAGCAAGTTTGCATTTTGGACTCTACAAATGTTCTGTGGCTGCTGCTTAATTCTCGTGACACACATCCAAGTCATACTCAAGTTTGTCTCATACCATATGTAGTAACATCCTATCAATGGTCATTACAGGGACAGTGAGGTGTTTTCTGAGTTGTTACAGTGTTCTTGGCAGTAGGGGTATTAAACAGTCCTTCCTATACTCCCAAAGGAAAAAGTCACAGACAACCTGGGAGCCAAGGGAATGTAGCCACACCATCTGCAACACTATGCCCAATCCAGTGATGCAGAAGTCTGTTTTTTACATAACGACAAAATCAATGCTCTATTGAGGAGGTTCTTCATCTTGTTGGAAGATGACATTTTTGGAGTCAGTGGTCAGTTGTGGAAACAACCACAAAAGCAACATATCAAGGTAAGAGGTGGCCATCACAATCTCCTCACCAAAGAAATACATCCCATACAACTTCATCTGTGACACTGCACAGAAAACATTAATTTTTGGTGAATCTTGTCTGTGTGCCACAAGGATTTTCAGTGTTCCACACTCTCACATTGTGGCAATTAACCTTTCCAGACAAATGGAAGGGCGCTTCATTGCTGCATCTGACAGTCTTGATCTATCAGTACTTTCCTGTTTACAGACAGAACCAGTGTTCCTAAATTTTTGATACCAATTATTTGCTACTCCTCTTATTGCCAGTGCCTATAATTTGTGGAAAAATATTTCATGATCCATTGTCCTGAATGCCTAGCACAAATGTAAAGAAATTCTTGTTACACCACTGTCCTTATCCAGGGTGGCCTCCATTATGATTTTTACAGATTCTGCTACTGCTGCTTCTGTACTACTGTCCTGCCTGAAGACACAGGTATGTAAATGAGTCTGCTGTTATGTTTCACACTTTATTCAGAAATGGCCATCTTGGTCACGTATTACTATATACACTGCTGGAAAAAAATGCAAGTCCCTGAAGGACAAGGTCATTTTATTGACAAGTGATAGTTCATGATTGTATGAGTATATGATAACAAATTCAGACCAAATGAAACACACATCTCACAGTGTAGGGTACCCCAACAGCCGCATCATATCACAGTGTATCCCCCCTCCCTCTCCCTTCCCCCCCTACCCCCCCCACCCTCTGGTAGCAAGGCATGTGTGTATCCTTGCATGCAAATGATCATAAAGGTGTCACTTGGCATCCTGCAATAGATTGTCCTGAGCATCTTGCACCTTCTGTTGCTATTTGACAATGGTTATTAGTAAGTTTCCCCTTCACCATGTCCCATACATATTTAATTGACAAGAGATGTAGTGATCTTGCCACTACAGTTGTTGTACACTATGAAGAGTATGTTACATCACAGCAGCCATACGCACAGCTGCATTGTCCTCTTGAAAAGCACATCACCTTAATCTTGAATAAATTGCAGTAGCATGTGAATAACAACCAGTGTAATGTAATGAGGACTGGTTACTCCGCCGTGAAGAAACACCAAATGTGACTGTGAGATGTAATTCATGGGATCCCCACACTATGAAATCAGGGATGGGACCTGTTTATTGTGGGCAAATACACTCCAGAATAGGCCGCTTGCCAAGTCTATGCCATACATGCGTACATCGATCACTTGAATACTGATAGAACCTATCCTCATCACACAAGACAGCATAGCAGCATTCCATTCTTCAGTCGACTCTTTCATGACATCAGAGTAATTGTGGTTGGAGTTGTTGTGATACCAATAGTAGCCTGGCCAGAGGAACATGTGATCTTAGTCCTGCTTCAAACAGACAGTTTACACAAAGTGCAGCATGTCCCAGATTTCTTCCCTGGATGATGTTCAGCCAGCCATCACTGCTCACACAATGTGTCTATCTTGACATGCATCTATACTACGACAATATCCAGAACCTGGTCTATGGGTGTGGGAATGTTCTATTGACCACTGCTGAAAGTAGTGACACACCATCAATACACTGTGTCCAAACTGTGCAGCAGTCTGTCAATACATCCATCCATCTAAGGTGTTAAAAGTGGTACACAGTTTACCAATAGAAAACCTTACAGCATGACAAAGTAAATAAGACATGAAATGGTGTGAATGGTGGTTAAATGAAACAGTAATTGACTAAAAGTCTCAGTAGGACTAGAATATTCAGAGAACTGTCCAGGTGTCACCTTGCAGCCTCAGTCTGGAACTTTTTGTTTTCCTGTGGTGATTCTGCCTCAGAAGGTTTACAATCCTATGGAAAGCACCAAATGAAGTGGCGCAGTAGTTAGCACACTTGGGAGGATGAGGGTACCAATTCCTGTCCAGCCATCCTGATTTACATTTTCCATTATTTCCCTTTATTGCTTCAGGAAAATGCTGGGATGACTTCCTTCACCATCCTTCCATAATCCAAGGTTGTGCTCCATCTCTAATTACCACAATGTTGGGATGTTAAATACTAATCTTTTTTCCCATACCACACCACTGCACTCTCTCATGCTTGTCAAACTGGTAAGTTCTTGAATGAACTGAAATAGGTATTCAAGTTAAACTCATTCTGTTCATTAATCGATAACTCTTGTTGCCATTTTATTTGTATTTAGATTTCTATTTCTGCAATAGGTTCATTAAGTATCCTTTCAGTACTGTGTGCAATGCTTCAAAATTATCCTGCATATTTTCTGCCGCATGTTTTTACTTGTCCAAATGTGTATGGAATGTGACTGTACATTTATACTCAGGAATTCCTCCACATCTGACAAACATAAAACATTTTACAGTCCTGGCAGTTGTTCTTGTAGACCCCAGATTTCAAATATTTATTACTGTTGTTGCCAACTGTGTGGCGTATCCTAGAGCCACTTGTACTTTTTGTCTGAAATACAATTTTAACTTAGTTTTTCTGAAAGCTTGCACAGCTCTTTCAGAATGTGCACTTTTGTTATGTCAAAAACCTTTTGTCATCTTGACCTCCTACCTTCTTGTCATGTATCCTTCACTTAAGTTTGTTATATAAGGTTTTAACATCAAAGGCCCTACTTCCATTCACTCAGGTCACTCGTTTAATAACGTACAGTGCTTCTGATTTGTCATTTCAGTTGAGTGACAGTTTTAACATTCTGTTAACCATGGCTGCAAAAGCGTCCATGTATACTTTTTAGGGTGACAGGACTTTGCATTTATGATCAAGTCATTAGCTGTTGGCTTCCTAAATATTCTAATTTTGTGTCTTCCATCGTTTTTAGTTAATCTGAGATCCAAAAAACTTATGCTCCTCTCTTCCACCAATTCCAATATAAACTTATTTTTTTTCCTCCATTGCACTCATTCCTCATGGATTTCTAGTAAATATATTTACGCATACGACTGAATTTTGTACAGAACTCTTATTTTCTGGTTTATTTACGAAAATTTCAACTAAATGGTCTGTAACAGATCTGATGATGGCAGTAAGCTGAAACTGGTCTTTTGAGTTATATAGCACACTGAGGTGACAAAACTAACAGATACTGATAAGCACATATATAGATGGTGTTAGTATAGTGTACACAAGGCATAAAATGGCAGTACATTTGTGTAGCTATCATCTGTACTCTGGTAATTCATGTGAAAAGTTTTCCAACGAGATTATGGCTGCACCATGGGAATTAACCGACTTTCAATGCAGATGGTAATTGGAGCTAGACACAGGGGACATTTTATTTTCGAAATCATTAAGGAATTCAATATTCTAAGGGCCACAGTGTCAAGAGTATGATGAGAATACCAAATTTTAGGCATTACCTCTTGCCATGGACAATGCAGTGGCTGATGATGTTCACTTAACAACTGAAAGCAACAGTGTTTGTGTGGAGTTATCAGACAAGCAACACTGCAAGAAATTACCACAGAAATCAATGTGAGATGTACAATGAACATATCCATTAGCACAGTGCAGTAAAATTGGGTGTTAATGGGCCATGGCAGTAGACAATGGATTTGAGTGCTTTTGCTAACAGCATGACATTGCCTGTAGCACTTCTCCTGGGCTTGTGACTATATCGGTTATCAGATGAGTCCTGATTTCAGTTTGTAAGAGCTGATGGCAGGGTTCCATTGCGGTGCAGACCCCAAAAAGCCATGGACCCAAGTTGTCAAAAAGGTACTGGTGGTGGCTCTGTAATGGTGTGGGCTGGGTTTAAATGGAATGTACTGGGTCCTCTGGTCCAAATTAACCAATAATTGATTGAGAATGTTTATTTATGGCTACTTGGAGACCATCTGCAACCATTCATGGACCTCATGTTCCCAAACGACAATGTCATGTTACCAGGCCACAGTCATTTGCAACCGGTTTGGTGAACATTTTAGAAAATTGGAGCAAATGATTGGGCCACCCAGATTGCCTGACATGAGTCCCATTGAAAAATTATGGGACATAACTGAGAATCCATTTTTTGCGCAACATCCTGCATGAGGAACACTTTCATAATTATGGATGGCTGCAAAGGCAGCATGGCTCAGTTGTCTGCAGGGGCTTCCAACAACTTGTTGAGTTCATGCCACTTTGAGTTGCTGCAGGAGGCCCGAAATTATATTAAGAGGTATCCCGCGAAAGTGTAATATGCATTCAAGACAGGCATTTATAAATTAAGTGCCAAACATGATTGCAGACTCATTTACAGACTTTAAGACAGCTATACCAATGTTCTTGCCTGCAAGTAGCTTGGTTCCCACAAGCACAGCTGGGCAGGGGTGTGCAAACTGCTCACATGTGGCAGTTACAGAGCCTGTTGCACATGGGCAGTGATGGGAAAATAGGTGGAATTTGAATATAAGCATAGTGTATATATCAAACCAGGTAGTGAGGAGACCATGACCAAGCAAATATATTGTAACAGGATGTGTTTGACAGAAACACTCAGTCGAAGTGAAACATGCTAATATTTTATTACGTTTGTGAAAAAAGACATTTATTTTTTAGTACAAGACTCAAAATACAGGTACATGGAGGAAGACACAGAATGCTCTTCAGTGCTGAGTTATGGAGCTGAGACCTTTCTGCAGTTTTTATCTTCTTCATTATAGAGAACAGTTGTTCACAACCAATATGTTGAGCCAAACATGTACACAATGTTAGCTGAATTCCTGTGTAGCTTCAGAAATTCTTCAGCTTGAAAATCATGATACCACTTTAACAAGCTGGTTGTGTTGTAATATCTATCCATGAGCAGAGATCAGAAATCTGCATATCAATCAGTTCTAATTGCACCTCTAAATGTGCAGTATCTACTGCAGAGGAAAATGGCATGTTAAATAATTTGAAATCATTTTTATCCTTAAACCTTGTCTCAAAACACTGACTGAGTTGCACAATATTTTGTAGATAAGAAAAAAAACGTGAGACTGAAGAAACAACAATGAAAGGCTTCCAGAAAACATTAGATTTCTTGTAGCAAATTGCCTTTAGATGGAGTTTGTCCATGAATGCATTGATTTTTCGTACATGTTAGTAATAAGAAGAGTCTTTCCTTCAAGTGACAAATGTAAGTCATTGTGTCCCATAGTATAAGGGAGGAAGGCCAAGTCTACAAACCATTTGTCATCACTGAATGGCGGCTGTCTCCCTGCTTTCATTTCCTTCTGATTTTTTTTTTTTAATTTATTTATTCATCCGTGGAACAATAAATATTGTGTGGATGTCGTCAGTTTACAACACATGAGCACACATTTACATTTACAATGAAACAGGTTTCTCATATTTTGTGTAGTTTTTATAACTAGTCATACACACATTTATAATTACATAATATTTTGGTGATAATGTCATATGTTGCAAATAATCTACATCTATGTTAAATATTCTTTTACAGTATAACAACTTTTACTTACTAAAAAGGTTTTAAGCTTTTGTCTGAAAGTGAGGGGCTCATTTATTTCTTTAATTTCTTATGGTAATTTGTTATACAATTTTATCCCATTATAAAATATACTTTTTGCGTCTTTGCCTTGTTCTTTCTATCTAGATGGAGGTGGTGACAAGCTCTTGTTTCATGGTCATGTATTAGGCTGTTTGTGTTGTACATGTTGAGATTTTTCTTAATGAACATTATGTTCTGAAAGATATACGCACAAGAAACAGATAGAATGCCTAGCTTTCTAAATAATTCTAGACAGTGGGCCCTGTTGCTGTTTGTTATTATCCTTATGACTCTTTTTTGTACTTTGAACACAGAATTACAATGAATATGTTTAGAACTTTTTGTCTGGTAATCCAAAGTACTGTGCATTGCTAAGGTATGTCACCATATACTGCTTCCAGATCTTGCAACAATACCTTGGTTTGGCAGTGCTTGACTCCATGGTGCCTTACAAAATTTGCACATTTTCTGTGAAAAGGACCTCATGGTGGATGAAACAGTGTATATGTGATATGTTTTTTGAAAGTCGGTCCTGATTTTTTCTTTCATGTGAGACACAAAACCTTGCTGTTTCCCAATCATTTGTGGTGCTTTATCTGTTACCACAGACCAGAACCTGTCCCATGGCAAACACATCTTTTCAACAAATTCACACACCATCTCAAAAATATCATGAACTGTGGTTGTGTAAAGTGTAGGTATGACATCCAACAGCACCTGAAAATCCTGTAATTGTGAGTCACAATCCTACACAAATATTGCAAGCTGCATGTAGTCTGTTACATTGGTGCCTTCATTAAGTGCTAATGAATAAGCAACAAAAGACCAACTTTTCTATTTCACTGGTTTTCCATTTCTGGCCCAAGCCTCAGATATGAGAAAAATCCTTTGGTTGGGGAGGCTAACTTCTTCATATTTTTTTGCTTCTCCTGACATTAAGCAGTCTAAAGCGGCAAGTAAACTCAGTACAAACAGGGGCCCCATTGAAAATGGTGTGCCATTTGTTACAATGATTTTTTTTCAAGTTTTCAGCTTGTTCATAATGCTGCATCAGTTGAATGTTCCTCCTCATCATCAGTTCTTCAAAAGATGACCTAATACCCAGGTATCAAGTTAACACAGGCATTGCCAAAATAATTAAGAAACCTCAAAACTGAGAAAATATAGGCTTTATCAACATAAACACTAAAAAAGCACACAAAATTTTGTTTTGCTCATTGAATGCATAGCAAGTTTCCTCAGATAACTTTTCACAAATTCTTCAATGACTTCTACAATTTCTCGGCTGCCAGATATATCTTGGTGATTATAAATGGTAGCCAAACCATTCAACCTGTATTTACTCATTTTCATACAAAGGTACAATTACATTAGTTTAAGTGGTAATGTAGCAAGAATTTTTATGTTTGGGGTAAACTCATTTGTCTCTTGATGCACCTCTGCTGCTGCTGCTTGGGGAAGGTGTTCCCTGTCTCTGCATAGCTTCTTCTAAAGAACTGTTTCTCCCAATAATGAGATAGGATGAGGCAAGTCGCTGCTGTAAACATGTGTAGCTGTCACTATCGAGTTCAGATTTTCTGTTTTTACGATGGGACTTAGTATAAGAATGAACAAGTCTTGAACTGAAGAGTGTTATGCTCTCAAAAAGCTACTCAGCTGTTCCAAAGCAATTGAAGGAGCACATCAGGCCTTTCAAGCTAGCATGTGTATCACTAAGACTTTGTAGCTTTCGTTGCCTCAGAATGGTTTTCAAGACTAGTTCGCTTTATAAGTTCCAACCTATTAGCTGACTCACACACAAAATTGGTAACATTACTTGCAACTCCCATCATACTATGAACACCAGGCAAGCTGCAGGCCTATTGTTAGTGGTTCAGGCTGCGTTATTCGAAAGTTAAGTTCTATGTACTGACTTGGCAGAAAATCCTAAGAAATCTTGGTCTTATGTCAAAGTGGTAGGTGGATCAAAACAAAATGTCCAGACACTCTGTGACCAAAATGGTACTGAAACAGGGGATGACAGACTAAAGGCCAAAATACTAAATGTCTTTTTCCATAGCTGTTTCACAGAGGAAGACTGCACTGTAGTTCCTTCTCTAGATTGTTGCACAGATGAAAAAATGGTAGATATCGAAATAGACAACAGAGGGATAGGGAAACAATAAAAACGCTCAAAAGAGGAAAGGCCACTGGACCTGATGGGATACCGGTTCGATTTTACATAGAGTATGTGAAGGAACATGCCCCCCTTCTTGCAGCCGTGTACTGTAGGTCTCTAGAAGAGTGTAGCGTTCCAAAGGACTGGAAAAGGGCACAGGTCATCCCCGTTTTCAAGAAAGTACATCGAACAGATGTGCAGAACTATAGACCTATATCTCTAATGTCTATCAGTTGTAGAATTTTGGAACATGTATTATGTTCGAGTATAATGACCTTTCTGGAGACTAGAAATCTACTATGTAGGAATCAGCAAGGGTTTTGAAAATGACGATCGTGTGAAACGCAGCTCACGCTATTCGTCCACGAGACTCAGAGAGCCATAGACATGGGTTCCCAAGTAGATGCCGTGTTTCTTGATTTATGCAAGGCATTCGATACCGTTCCTCACAGTCATTTAATGAACAAATTAAAAGCATATTGACTATCAGACCAATTGTGTGATTGGATTGAAGAGTTCCTAGATAACAGAATGTGGCATGTCATTCTCAATGGAGAGAAGTCTTCGGAAGTAAGAGTGATTTCAGGTGTGCCACAGGGGACTGTCATAGGACCGTTGCTATTCACAATATACATAAATGAACTTGTGGATGACATCGGAAGTTGACTGAGGCTTTTTGCAGATGATGCTGTGGTATATCGAGAGGTTGTAACAATGGAAAATTGTTCTGAAATGCAGGAGGATCTGCAGCTAATTGACGAATGGTGCAGTGAATGTCAATCAAATCTCAATGTAGACAAGTGTAATGTTCTGCGAATACATAGAAAGAAATATCCCTTATCATTTAGCTACAATGTAGCAGGTCAGCAACTGTAAGCAGTTAATTCCATAAATTATCTGGGAGTTCGCATTAGGAGTGATTTAAAATGGAATGATCATATAAAGTTGATCATCGGTGAAGCAGATGCCAGACTGAGATTCATTGGAAGAATCCTAAGGAAATGCAATCTGAAAACAAAGGAAGTAGGTTACAGTTCACTTGTTTGCCCGCTGCTTGAATGCTGCTCAGCAGTGTGGGATCCGTACCAGATGGGGTTGATGGAAGAGATGGAGAAGATCCAATGGAGAGCAGCACGCTTCGTTACAGGACATTTAGTAATTGCGAAAGCATTATGGAGATGATAGATAAACGCCAGTGGAAGACTCTGCAGAAGAGACACTCAGTAGCTCGGTATGGGCTTTTGTTGAAGTTTTGAGAACATACCGTCACTGAGGAGTCAAGCAGTATATTGCTCTCTCCTATGTATATCTCACGAAGAGACCATGAGGATAAAATCAAAGAGATTAGAGCCCACACAGAGGCATACCGACAATCCTTCTTTCCATGAACAATACGAGACTGGAATAGAAGGGAGAACCGATAGAGGTACTCAAGGTACCCTCCGCCACACCATCAGGTGGCTTCCGTAGTATGGATGTAGATATAGATGTAGATTGTATGCCATTAAACTTTCCAGATAATTTGGCACCTCCATCATAACCTTGGCATCTCAAATTTTCAACCTGCAGACTGACTTTATTTAATGATTTGTTCACTTAACATAGCAGCATTGAAGTCAGTTATGCAGAAATCATATGAAATCTCTGTGTACTGTGCTATTTTGTATATCAAAATACCTGAAACATACACTGAATTCTTCTGTACCACTGGAATTGGTTGTTTTGTCACCAAGGACAGTAAATATTTTTCTTCTTTGACTTTGTTAGGAACTTTTCTCATTATGACAGAATGGTAACAATCAGTCATCTAATTCTGAGTAGTTTTGCTCAGATATGTAGCATTTTTCAGCACTGTGTCTAAATGATTTTCGAGAGATGAATCATCTGAGTCAATGCAAAATTTCAAAATTGCTCAATATTTTCCTTGGCCATTTTTTTCATTTAATGTACCATCATATTGGTGGTATCTTAACAGTATACTTTCTTGACCACATAGCATGTTTGTCTTTGCTATAGGAATCAGCAGCTCTCTATTTAATTTAATCGTCTTCCGTTTCTCAGTTTTGAGTGCAATATTGAATGCCTTTTCAGGATTTTCACATGAACTTTTGAAATGTATACTTTTTAACACTACCATATTGTGGTAATTGGTAGCAGAATGGTTTCTGAAGACTTATAGTTCCTTTTCATGTGCTCTAAGACAAAAGACTATGCATCATGAAGGAGTTAGGCAAATTCATGAAGGAGCTATGCAAATTGCTCAGAAATTGATGTTGATACAGTTATCGACAGAAGATGCAAAACTGTAAACTTTGGTGTCTGAAGGATGAATGTGTTATGCTGCAGAAATAATTCACTGCACAGCTGGCAAGGATAGTGAACAGCAGACATGTTGATATCAGGACATAAAGTCTTTTCAAATTTCATTCCATGCACTCACTTGGACAGAAGCTATACCTAGCACACAGGTGCGTGAACAACAAGCGCAGCTGTCAGCATTTGAGAGAGAATGTGTAGTTGGGCTGAAAGAAGCTAGGTGGAGTAATCAGCAAACTGCTCAACATTTGAATAGGAACAATACCACTATTTGATTGGTGAACCATGGCCAAATACAGTGTCAAGAAGTAAGTGATCGACCTAGAGAGATGACAGAAAGTGAGGGTAGAGCAATCATCAGAGAGGCACTCAGAGTCCCAAATTGAACATTATCATCAATCCAACATGCACCTGGTGCTTCATTGACTACAGGGACCATTAATACACGGCCCACAGAAAAGGGGCTGCACTCATGGTGCTCATTGCACCAACTACCATTGACCTCTGTACACCAGTAAGCCTGCCTGCAGTGCTGTTGAGCACATTCTGCCTGGAATCCTACTAGCTGGAATAGAACCTGTCTTCAGTGGTGAATCCTGCTTTGAATTGATCCCCAAAGATCAATGAAGGTGTGTCTGGAGACACCCCAGTCAGCAATGGGATACTAACCTGACTGTCACCTGCCATATGGCCCGACAACCAGGGGTAATGGTCTGAGGTACTGTTTTGTTCCATAGCAGGACCCTTTTGGTTGTCATCATGGCACCCCTCAGCAAAGCAGTATATTGACAATATTCTATACCCTATTTTTGTTGCCCTTCATGGGAAGCCATCCTGGGCTTACATTTCAGCAAGATAAGGCTTGCCCACACACAGCAAGAGTTTCTACTGCTTGTCTTTGTGCTTGTCAAACCCTAACTTGACCAGCAAGATTGCTGGATCTCCGACCAATTGAGAATATTTAGAGCATTATGGGCAGGGGCCTTCTACAAGCTCAGGATTTTGACAATCGAATGTGCTATTTAGACAGAATTTGGTGCTATATTCCTCAGGAGGACATCCAACAAGTCCATCAATCAATGCCTAGCCAAACAACTGCTTGCAAAAGGGCCAGAGGTGGAAAAAAATATGCACCATTCTGTAGTTGGCAATAGACTAGCCAAGAGTATTCCTTTAGCCAATCCAATTGGAAGTCTCTTTCTTGTCTCTCATCTGTCTGCTCTGGATATGACTCTATTCAATGTTCATACTTTTACTCATCACTGAGTACTTTTTCTGTTACATAAGAAATGTCAAAAATGATTTTCAGTGCAAGTAGTGTATGTACTAGCCATTTCCACTAGCTCTGCTTTGGGCTCTGTGACAACAGCAAGCAAAATCTTTTTCCAGATGACAATAGTATTGTCATCAATCAGAGCTACACACAGAAACAGAAGAAATGGTGAACAAAATTTGTAAGAGTATCACTGACTGGTTTTCTGTGAATGGTCTCACTCTCAATTTTAAAAAGACACAACATGTTCAGTGCTACACATCTAGAGGTACTACACCAGTGGTAAGTGCAACACATGGTGAGGAAATAATAAATAGGGTGGAAACTTCAAAATTCTTAGGGGTCTTTATTGATGAGAATTTAAACTGGGAAAAACCCTTTTTGTAACTCCTAAAACAACTTAGTTCAGCCACGTTTGTGCTTAGAATCATTGGAAATCTTTGGGAGAGACAAATTAGTAAGTCAACATATTTTGCATATTTTCATCCAATAATGTAATTTGGAATAATGTTCTGGGGTAGCTAATCTTTAAGAATGAAAGTCTTCATTGTGCAAAAATGTACCATAAGGATAATATGTGGTGAACAACCACAATCGTCTTGTAGATATCTGTTGAAGAAGCTGGGCAGTCTGCCTACTGCTTCACAGTATGTTTGTTATAAATAATCCACTACAGTTCGAAAGGAACATTGAAATACATAATTACAATACCTGAAGGAAAAATGACACTTATTACTCCACATTATGGTTATGTTTAGCACAAAAGGGATGCACAATGCTGTGACAAAAATGTTTGCTTACTTACCCAGTGATGTAAAATGTCTGACAGACAGCAAAGTAAAATTTGATGACAAACTGAGCAAGTTTCTCCTTGACAACTCCATTTATTCTGTAGTAAAATTTCTATTACTATATTACTGTAATGTTTAAAAGGTTGTGGGCGGGAATTATTAACTCATATCTTTATTTTTTCTTTATTTTTATCCAAAAAACTGATAAGTGTTCAGAGTGTAACCGTATGTACAAATTAATTTGTGATGTGAATGTAAAATGACTTGCCCCACATCATCAACTAAACAAACTCTTTAGAACTACTCTACAAGGTTATTTCAAAGTGACTAGTAACCCTTTAAGGGGTTAAAATAATACTCATCAGTCAATATAAACAGATTTTCTTTTATTATGGGAGCAACTTTAAAATTGTGAAAAATCACCTATTCCATTCAAAAGTTACATATCTGCTAATCTACTTGACCAAAATGTATGAAACAACTGACTCTTTTCCCCCACGATTTTGAAGTTGGTTCTACAGTAAGAGTTGTTCTTATTGATGAGTAATGTAGCCTTTAAGAGATAATTAACCACATTTAGGTAAATAATGTGCTATAAAACTATGAAATACTTGACTGTGGTCAGCACATGAGGAACACTAGTTTAAAAAGTATTAAAAACCAAACAAACCAGGTGATTGAATTTATGTTACATTAGGTAAGTTAAATATTACTTCACGTTGTCCCTTGTAGGGCAGGCAGGGAGGGTCAGGTGCCTAGACTGCAGTCAACATCCACTCACACCACACCAATCAACAGAGCAACAAACTCAACTCAACTAATCGTGTTTATACAAATTTCATTTAAGTACATAGAGAATAATCATAACGATGTACCTGATGAACACTGAGTTGACAATGATTATTTACTGACTTTGTTTCCAGGTAATATTGGTTCATTTTTGCTTGATTCACCCACTTGTTTCTTTCTTTTCAGAAAAAATTGAATTAAGGTCTCTTTGTTTACATTTAAATGTCATTTTTTTCAAAATTTGACAAAAAGGGATGTCATGATAATAATTAAAAACACTTGATAGTGCATACAACTGTGCTCAACTAAACAAACTATACAGCAAAGGCCTATGTGTACAGCAGCACAGTGTGTGCCCTCTCAAACCACACACTTTTACCTCAAGTATCATGTGTGACCCCATGACGGGAAGGCTGGAGGCAATGGTAAATTGATAAAACTGTGACAAATCAAGCTAAGAACAAAGTAAAATTGTTTCTCAAAATTAAAATACAGATTATGGAGAATGTTATGAAAGTTAGCTGCTTATCAGTAGCAGTACATGTGCAACACAAAAGTGAAATATTGTTGATCAAGGCAGAAATTAGGAAAGTATACAAGTATATGGGAAATTACAGCTGATACTGTTGTTGAAATTTTCATAAGCAACTAGAAAATAAGTTTTCTGAACAATATCTTGTAGTATGCAAAAAATTCAACCACTACAGACACTATTTAGATGATATCATACTACTGTATATAGATGCTTAAAAAGAGATCTGTGGGATAGCACAAAGAATGAGTGTGACAAGGTAACATTGGAACTGGGAGAGAAGGGGAGGGTAAGCTTTTTGGATTTCAGGTTATCTAACAAAAATGGAAAACACAAAATTAGTATATTTAGGATGCCGACAGCTTCTGATATGATCATAAACCTGAAATCCTTCCACTGCGAAAAGTGTAAATGAGCATATTTGCAGCCATGAGTAGCAGGATGTTAAAATTGTCACTCAACTGAAATGACAAAGCATAAGAGCTGAAGATTATTTGAAAAGTGGCCAGAGTGAACAGTTATAGGGCCTGTGGTGTTAAAACCTTATACAACAAATTAAAGTTAGAAATACAAGATAAGAAGACAGTAGGCTCAGATGACAAGAGGTTTTTGCAATGAGAATAGTGCACCTTCTGATAGAGCTGTGCAAGCATTCAGAAAAACTAATGTTAAAATTGGATTTCAGACAAAAGGTACAACTGGCTCTAGGATACACCACAAAGTTGGCAACAAAAGTAATAAATATTAGGATTCCAGGATCCATTAGCTCAACGGCCAGGACTGTAAAATGTTTTATATTAGTCAGGAAGGTAAGAATTTTGACACTTGCTTCAGAGGACATGCATATAGTCAATGTATAAGCTACAATTAGTACACAACTGGATCAGGAAAAACATGGGGCAGGAAAGATGCAGGATAATTTGGTAGTGTTGCATAGGGCACCAAAACAACAATTACTGAACCTATTGGAGATCTCAGCATAAGATTATACAGCCAACTGGTTGCACATAATTGGTCAGTATGTTGACCTAGGTTTTGACACCTACTGTGGATGTCTTAATCAGAATGAAATTTTGGTAAATCATAAAATTATATTGCTAAAAAGCAATCATCAGAATTTAGAACAGCTATGCTTAAGTCAAAAGTGAAATAAAATGTTCTAGCCTTTTCCAAACATACAGACACCACAGGAGATATGATGTCTGCATGTTTGACATAAAATATGACTGCCATTATTCTAAGACAAATTGGTTATAAGTTGTGGATAATTTTGATATGGTTCAACTTCAAAAGAATGTGGGATGTTTTTAAATAATCTGTTGTACCCTACATCTTGGATGATGGTTAATAACTAAAACCTGTAGATGACTAATGGGACAATAAACAGCTGATGGTTAAAATGCATTTTATAAAATACTTTACGGCTGTTGAACCTCACCTTATGGAAACATTACAAATGTTGCGTTTTATTCACTTTGTCATGCTAAAATATTATCTATTAATAGCTTGCATACCACTTTTTACACATTTTTATTCTAATTTTAAATATGGGTTTTATTTCTACATATTGCATTTTATTTTATGTTTTATTGTTAGACACACACTTTAGCCATGTGAATCTGTTTTCATTAATGACTATTAATAGTCTAAGTTATGATATCTACGATGCACATCACTTACCTCAGCACCAGTATCTTCTCCTAGCTATAACTTATGTCTATATAAATGTATGGCCTTGGATAGATCAAGGTATATGCTTCTAACTTTTTTATCACTGTCACATTTTGGAAGTACTTCCCTAAGAAATTCAAATAGATAAGTCACTGTTGATCAGCCTTTCTGGAAACCAGTTTTTGCTTTGGATAAAATGTTGATTTTTTTCTGGAAATATGTCATCATCTTATTGAAAATTTCTTCCATTAATTTTGAAAATACAGGCAATGGAGCAATGGGTTTATAATTGATCATATCTTCTTTTTTCCCCTTTTTGAGAGATGTGCATTGAGCTTCACCATCTGTAAACAGGATGGAAATTTTCCAGCAGTAAACATACTGTTGAAGAGGTGGGCTAATTGTATTGAAATGGGGTTACAAAAATTTTTAATGACAGTCTGGAATTTCACCCATCTCAGGTGAATTTTTGTTTTTAACATTGTAATTACTAACATTATTTCTTCAGGTTGTTTGGAGAAAGGACGAGTGAGTCAGGGTTTCTATTCAGGTTTATGGATGATATTGTAAAAAAATTACTGGAAGACTTGGTACCACATAGTAACTGCTCAAAAATGTTTGAAAAATATATATTACTGGCACTGAAACCATTTTCTTGATTGGTAAGTTTCTTACCATTGTGGTCTAGCTGCAGGTTTAAATTTCAAGGGCAGTGGGGCTCATTTTTGATTTTCTTTTCGACAACATGGCTTCCATTTTATTCCTGACCAATTTTATATGGTGCTAATTTACCAGCTTCTTTTATTAGTTTTTGCACAATAAGTTATTCAGACACATTTTCTGTCTTCGAAATTTCATAAATTCTCCTCTTTGCAGCACAAGATATTTTAATACCTGCTGTCAACCAAAGTACAATTGTTCTGTTAGGTTAGTGTTTCTGATGTTTTATTGGAAACGGAACATTGAAAAAATGGGAAAAGATTTCTATGAACATGTTGAATTTTTCACATGTGCTCTCACAGTTTAGTGTATCATTCCATGTTTCTTTTTTCATTAGATACCTGAATCCTTCCAAGTTATGGGGGTTAAAGTTTCTTTCATTTCTTATTATTTCTGGTTCAGCAGGGACAATGGATTTTATTTAAAACCCAATAAATTGTGCCTAATGATCACTGAAGTGTGCACACATAGTTCCATTTTTATATAAATATTTGTCTATATTTATTAATAACTGAGCTATAGCACTATTGGTTGATTTAGTAATTCCGGTAGGGGATTTAATGGTAAGTGCATGTTGTAAGTTGTTAATAAGGTCTTAGGTTTAGTCTGTCTTTTATGGCTTATTAAAATAAACACCAAAATTACCAGATTTTATTATTGATACTTTTTACACACACACACACACACACACACACACACACACACACACACACACACACAAGCAAGAGCATGCAAATTCGCATGCACATACCTATGCCCCTACATGGTGCCAACTGGATGCACAGTGCTGTATTTTGGCAAGTGAGCTATGTTCTGGTGTGGGTTGTATTGGGTGAGGTTGCTAGAGGAAGAGAGAGGCGGGAGACAGGGAGGGGGCCTGCAGGTGAGTGTCTAGCAGCTTGGCAGGAGACAGCCAGTTTGCTAGCTGGGAATGCAAGTGGGAGAGGTAGCAGGTGTGTGGGCTAGGCATGTGATGCATGGTCATGCATCCAGTGGGGAGTGATGCACACTGAAGGTTACATCATGACATGACATTTTGGAGTAGGTGATAGGAGGGAGACAGGGAAAACTGTAGGGTGGAGGGTGTAGAGACAGTGGGTTACCAGAGATTGAGGCTAGGATGATTATGAGAGTGAAGGATGTGTTGCAAGGATAACCCCCATTTAGATGGTTCAGAGAAACTGGTGGCGGAGGGAAGGATTGAAATGGCCCAGGTTGTGAAACAGTTACTGAAACTGAGCATGCTGTGCCACCAGGTAGTCAACTATTCTTGGCGGATCTTTTGTAGTGTTCTGCAGTCGGCAGGAAAGAACTATCGATCAAGTTTGAACACACTTTATTTAACTATAACACCTTCTTGGCATGCACTTATTTCCAGACTCAAGAACAACAAGAAACACTATGATTCTTGTAGTGGCAAAAGCCATATTAGTTACAAGACAATGAAAGACAGATACAGTGAAAGACAGAAAGTTACAAGACAATGAAAAGAAATAATAACAACCAAAATACTATGGTACACAATTAAAAAGTGGTGTTACGCCCAAAAAGATACAAATTTCTACAGAAAGACAATGACGAGAGTCTACTGGGCTAGAGCCGGCACAGGTATTGGCTGGAGCTGTCCTAGCTGTAGATGCACACTGCTGGTCTGACTTTCTTGGTGTGCTTATAACACCGATTCTGAGGAGTGCTACACTCAGTCACATTAGTTCCAATTGGTGGATCTCTTGTCACATGACTTTTCATGAAGTAGAGCTGTGCTTATGTGGAAAGTTTGTTGATGTTTACATTCACTGGCGATATTTTGATATGAGCTTTTGAAGGGAGGTCAGCAGCCCACCTTGCCCTAACCGCCGCCTGCTTCACGTCTGCTGTGCAGCGAGTTACCTTAATTTAAGTATTAACTGTATTTTTCTTACTTGTCACTTCTTCTTCGGTGTGTGTTTGCTTTTAGGAAGCTTTAATTGTCGAGTGCTAGTAATAGTGTTCCATAGATTTCGTGTTTGTTTTGAATATAGTCAGAGAGAGTCCCTTTAGTCAGCCATAGTGCTAGTAGTGCTAGTGTTTGTTTTGAATACAGTCCAGAGACAGGTAGTGCTATTTTCATTGTTTTCTACAAGAAGTGGTTAGCAATTACAGTTTAGTCAATAATCAGCCGCCTTTAGTGAATTAGCGGTCTAGTTAAAAGTTGATTAAGTCTCTTCAGTAAATTGATTCCTTAGGATGGATAGGATGCATGACTGCTGTGTACGGACGCAGGAGGAGCTGGCCACTCTTCGCGAACAGCTGAGCGTGTTGATGGCCGCGGTCAGCCGTCTTCAGGCTGCTGCCTCGGAGTGTAGCGGCAGTGGGGAGTCTGCTGCATAGCAAGGTGCAACCCAGGTGTTACATGCTTCACCCACTGTCCCTGCTGTCGAGACATCTTCACAGGTACTGGGCGTGGTTGGGCCATCCTCTCCCCAAGAGGAGTGGCGGGTTCAGCGGCGTTCGTGGCGCACGAGGCGGAGGGTCAATGTGGAGGCATCGCCCGCTCTGCCTGTGAGTGGACATGTGGCTGCTCCTTCAGCAAGGTCAGAGCAGGCAAACGGGGGGAAGGGTTTATTAGTTATTGGGAGCTCCAACGTTAGGTGGGTGATGGAGCCCCTTAGGGAAATAGCGGAAAGGTTGGGGAAGAAGGCCAGTGTTCACTCTGTCTGCTTGCCGGGGGAGTCTCATCCGAGATGTGGAGGAGGCCCTACCGGCAGCGATAGAGAGCACTGGGTGCACCCGACTGCAAATTGTTGCTCATGTCGGCACCAATGACTCCTGCCGTCTGAGTCCAGAGGTCATCCTCAGCTCGTACAGGCAGTTGGCTGAGTTGGTGAAGGCGGAAAGCCTCGCTCGCGGGGTGGAATCAGAGCTAACTATTTGTAGCATCGTTCCCAGAACCGATCGCGGTCCTCTGGTTTGGAGCCGAGTGGAAGGCTTAAACCAGAGGCTCAGACGATTCTGCGGAGAGCTGGGGTGCAAATTTCTCGACCTCCGCTATCGGATGGAGAAATGTAGGGTCCCCCTGAATAGGTCTGGCGTGCACTACATGCCGGAAGCGGCTACGAGGGTAGTGGAGTATGTGTGGAGTGCACATGGGGTTTTTTTAGGTTAGAGAATTCCCTCCCTAGGCCCGACAAGACACCTCCTGAGACGTGGCAAGGCAGGAGTAGGCAAAATGCAACAGGGAATAACAATATTAATGTGCTAATAGTAAACTGCAGGAGCGTCTATAGAAAGGTCCCAGAACTGCTCTCATTAATAAACGGTCACAACGCCCATATAGTACTAGGGACAGAAAGTTGGCTGAAACCACATGTAAACAGTAATGAAATCCTAAACTCAGATTGGAATGTATACCACAGAGACAGGCTGGACAGTGAAGGGGGAGGCGTGTTTATAGCGATAAGAAGTGCAATAGTATCGAAGGAAATTGATGGAGATTCGAATTGTGAAATGATTTGGGTGAAGGTCACGGTTAAAGCAGGCTCAGACATGGTAATTGGATGTCTCTATAGGCCCCCGGGCTCAGCAGCTGTTGTGGCTCAGCACCTGAAGAATAATTTGGAAAATATTTCGAGTAGATTTCCCCACCATGTTATAGTTCTGGGTGGAGATTTTAATTTGCCGGATATAGTCTGGGAGACTCAACCGTTTATAACGTGTGGCAGGGACAAAGAATCCAGTGAAATATTTTTAAGTGCTTTATCTAAAAACTACCTTGAGCAGTTAAACAGAGAACTGACTCGTGGCGATAACATATGAGACCTTCTGGTGACAAACAGACCCGAACTATTTGAATCAGTTAATGCAGAACAGGGAATCAGCGATCATAAAGCATTTACTGCATTGATGATTTCAGCTATAAATAGAAATATTAAAAAAGGTAGGAAGATTTTTCTGTTTAGGAAAAGTGACAAAAAGCAGATTACAGAGTACCTGACGGCTCAACACAAAAGTTTTGTCTCAAGTACAGATAGTGTTGAGGATCAGTGGACAAAGTTCAAAACCATCATACAATATGCGTTAGATGAGTATGTGCCAAGCAAGATTGTAAGAGATGGGAAAGAGCCACCGTGGTACAACAACCGAGTTAGAAAACTGCTGCGGAAGCAAAGAGAACTTAACAGCAAACATAAACATAGCCAAAGCCTTGCAGACAAACAAAAATTACGCGAAGCGAAATTTAGTGTGAGGAGGGCTATGCAAGAGGCTTTCAATGAATTCGAAAGTAAAGTTCTATGTACTGACTTGGCAGAAAATACTAAAAAATTTTGGTCCTATATCAAAGCGGTAGGTGCATCAAAACAAAATGTCCAGACACTCTTTGACCAAAATGGTACTGAAACAGAGGATGGCAGACTAAAGGCCGAAATACTAAATGTCTTCTTCCAAAGCTGTTTCACAGAGGAAGACTGCACTGTGCTTCCTTCTCTAGATTGTTGCACAGTTGACAAAATGGTAGATATCGAAATAGACGACAGAGGGATAGAGAAACAATTATAATCGCTCAAAAGAGGAAAGGCCGCTGGTCCTGATGTGATTTCAGATGTGCCGCAGGGGAGTGTCATAGGACCGTTGCTATTCACAATATACATAAATGACCTGGTGGATGACATCGGAAGTTCACTGAGGCTTTTTGCAGATGATTCTGTGGTATATCGAGAGGTTGCAACAATGAAAAATTGTACTGAAATGCAGGAGGATCTGCAGCGAATTGACGCATGGTGCACGGAATGGCAATTGAATCTCAATGTAGATAAGTGTAATGTGATGTGAATACATAGAAAGATAGGTCCCTTATCATTTAGCTACAAAATAGCAGGTCAGCAACTGGAAGCAGTTAATTCCATAAATTATCTGGGAGTACGCATTAGGAGTGATTTAAAATGGAATGATCATATAAAGTTGATCATCGGTAAAGCAGATGCCAGACTGAGATTCATTGGAAAAATCCTAAGGAAATGCAATCCGACAACAAAGGAAGTAGGTTACAGTACGCTTGTTCACCCACTGCTTGAATACTGCTCAGCAGTGTGGGATCCACACCAGATAGGGTTGATAGAAGAGATAGAGAAGATCCAACGTAGAGCAGCGCGCTTCGTTACAGGATCATTTAGTAATCGTGAAAGCATTACGGAGATGATAGATAAACTCCAGTGGAAGACTCTGCAGGAGAGATGCTCAGTAGCTCGGTACGGGCTTTTGTTAAAGTTTCGAGAACATACCTTCACCGAAGAGTCAAGCAATATATTGCTCTCTCCTACGTATATCTCGCGAAGAGACCACGAGGATAAAATCAGAGAGATTAGAGCCCACACAGAAGCATACCGACAATCCTTCTTTCCACGTACAATACGAGACTGGAATAGAAGGGAGAACCGATAGAGGTACTCAGGGTACCCTCCGCCACACACCGTCAGGTGGCTTGCGGAGTATGGATGTAGATGTAGATGTATTATGTGGGCCCTCTAACTGATAAGGGGCATCTACAACATCTTTGGCAGTAGTCATTCATACTTGTGGACATATGGTTGGTAACATGCTGTCATAAAAGGCTGTGTAGTGTTTACAGCAGAGTTGGTATATGATATGCTTGGTTTTACATGGGTTCTGGCATCTGATAGGGTAGGATAAGGCTGCTAAGGAACTGGAGCAAGAAGTGCTGGGTGTGTGGATTGGGCAGGTCTTGTCCTTGATCTTGCACAGGAGTATGATACCTGTGGCAAGGAATTGAGAGTTGGAGTAGCATAGGGATGGACCAGCGTGTTGCATAGGTTGGATAGATGAAGGAATACCACTTTAAGGGGGTGGGAAGGATCTTGAGTAGGATGTCTCTTATTTCAGTGTTATGATGAGAGATAATCAAAGCCCAAACTAAGCATATGTTTCAGTTGTTCCAGTTCACAGTAATATTGGGTGATAATGGGGGAGCACTTTTGTAACTGATTCTTGGAGATGGTGGGAGGATTGGAGAACTGTGGGGATATTGCACAAGAAATCTGCTTGTGTACTGGTTTACAGGGATAGTGCCTAATTGTTTAGACCTTTGTGAGACCTTCAGTGTACTGGACAAGGGAGTTCTTGTCAGTGCAGATATGTTGTCCACAGGTGGATAGGATGTATGGGAGAAATTTTTTGGTGTGGAAGGGATGGCAGCTGTCAAAATGCAGATACTGCTGGTTGTTAGTGGGTTTAATGTGGACAGAGGTGTGGCTGGAGCCATCAAAGAGGTCGAGGTCAACATCAAGGAAGTGGCACATTGAACTGAGGAGGACCATATGAAGTGGAAGACAGAGGAGGTTGTGAAGGAATGAGGATAGAGTGTCTCATACCTGAGTTTAGATCATGAAGATTTTATTAATTAACCTGAACCAGACTATGAGTTGTGAGCTTTTGGATGCTAGGAAGTTTTCCTCTGGATGTCTCATAAACAGGTTGGCACAGAAGGGCACCGTGCAGTGCCCTTGGCTGTGCCATGGATTTGTTTGTATAACTTAAGTAGTGTTTCAGGATATAGTTGGTAATTTGCATAAGGAATTAGATAACGAGTTTGGAGTCCAGAGGACATTTGGAGAGGTAGTGTTAGATAGTGGCAAGGTTGTGGGTATGAGGGATGTTGGTTTGTAGGGAGGTGGCATCATCAGCAACAAGTAAGGATCCACAAGGTAAAGGCGTGTGGATGATGGAGAGATGGTGAACAAAGTGGTTAGTATGTTTGATGTGGGAGTCTAGGTTTTGGACAATCAGTTGGAGATGTTGGTCAACAAGAACAGTAATTGTTATTATGGTCTTACTATATATTTTTAGACTATTCAGTATATTCTCAAGTATTAAATTAATATGTAAGATAAGGGAAAGGCAACCACACACCTATAGCAGATCAGTGCAAGGAGCAGAGAACCATAATAGGAAACATCATTCACCCGGGCATTCAATTACTATCTCTTTTTCCACCAGTTGTACTCACATTCACGCACACACAACCACACAAACACCTAAAAACAAACTACTGTGGCCATGGAAAAACTAATTCTTGAGATACAATTATTGAAAGCAGCTGCCTGAGCTGATGGAGGTGGGCAGGGGGTAGCGGAAAAGAAGCAGGTCTTTGTACAGGTGATTTCATGGCCACACAACAAGGTGAAAAGAGTACAGAGAGTACAACAAAAAGAAATGTAGAAAAAGGGAGAGGGAGGACTGTGGGGTTGAAATGGGGGAAAGTGAAGATGAATAGGGAGAAAGGGAGGGGAGAGAGAAGGGACAGGGGTTGAGAAAGGGAGGGGGGGAGAGAGAGAGAAGGGAAGAGAAAGAGAGAGAGAGATGGAAAGAGGAAAGGTGAGGCAGTGGGGACAGGTTAGAGGATGTTTATGCCAGGGGGTTACAAGAGTACAAGATGTTTTGGAGACAATTCCCATCTGTGTGATTCAGAGAAACTTGTGCTGGAAGGGAGTTTCCAAATTGCCTGTGTAGTGAAGCAGCTGGCAAACTCAATTGTGTTGTGGGTTGCAGCATGTTTGGCAACTGGGTATTTAAGTTTTCAGTTTGCCATATTTGGCAGTGGCCAGTCATGCAAGCAGACAGTTCGTTACTTTTCATGCCCACATAGAATGCTGTACTGTAATTGCAACATATACGATATATAAAATGCTGCTTTCACAAGTGGCCCTGCCCTTTATTGGATAGGAAATGTCTGTGACTGCACTGTGGTAGGAGGTTGTGTGTAGGGGCGCAGGATAGGTGTTGCGCCTGGGCTGATCACAAGGGAACGACCAATGCAGGATCTACATCTACATCCATACTCCACAAGCCACCTGACGGTGTGTGGTGGAGGGTACCCTGAGTACCTCTATCGGTTCTCCCTTCTATTCGTATTGTTCGTGGAAAGAAGGATTGTTGGTATGCTTCCGTGTGGGCTCTAATCTCTCTGATTTTATCCTCATGGTCTCTTCGCGAGATATACGTAGGAGGGAGCAATATACTGCTTGACTCTTTGGTGAAGGTATGTTCTTGAAACTTTAACAAAAGCCCATACCAAGCTACTGAGCATCTCTCCTGCAGAGCCTTCCACTAGAGTTTATCTATGATCTCCGTCACGCTTTTGCGATTACTAAATGATCCTGAAATGAAGCGCACTGCTCTCCGTTGGATCTTCTCTCTTTTATCAACCCTATCTGGTATGGTTCCCACACTGCTGAGCAGTATTCAAGCAGTGGGTGAACAAGCGTACTGTAACCTACTTCCTTTGTTTTCAGATTGCATTTCCTTAGGATTCTTCCAATGAATCTCAGTCCGGCATCTGCTTTACCGACGATCAACTTTATATGATCATTCCATTTTAAATCACTCCTAATGCAAACTCCCAGATAATTTATGGAATTAACTGCTTCCAGTTGCTGACCTGCTATTTTGTAGCTAAATGATAAGGGACCTATCTTTCTATGTATTCGCATTACATTACACTTGTCTACATTGAGATTCAATTGCCATTCTGTGCACCATGTGTCAATTCGCTGCAGATCCTCCTGCATGTCAGAACAATTTTCCATTGTTACAACCTCACGATACACCACAGCATCATCTGCAAAAAGCCTCAGTGAACTTCCAATGTCATCCACCAGGTCATTATGTATATTGTGAATAGCAACGGTCCTATGACAGTCCCCTGCGGCACACCTGAAATTATTCTTGCTTTGGAAGACTTCTCTCCATTGAGAATGACATGCTGCATTCTGTTATCTAGGAACTCCTCAATCCAATCACACAATTGGTCTGATAGTCCATATGCTCTTACTTTGTTCATTAAACGACTGTGGGGAACTGTATTGAATGCCTTTCGGAAGCCAAGAAACATGACATCTACCTGTGAACCCGTGTCTACGGCCCTCTGAGTGTTGTGGACGAATAGCGTGAGCTGGGTTTCACATGACCGTCTTTTTTGTGAGTAGGATTGTAATATTGATGGGCAATGATGTTCTGTGGGTTGGGCGGGTGACTGAGCACTACTTTGGGGGTTGTGGTTAGGATTTTGCTTAGGGAATCCCTCAATTTCATAGCACAGAGAGAGGTACTTGAAGCACTGATGGAGGGTGTAGTTGAGCTTTATAAGGTCAGGGCGATACTATATGATCAGAGGAGTTTTAGTCAATGACAGTTTAACAGCATTACTAATGTCAGAGGAGTAATTGGCACAGGAGATATGTTTATGGATGATGATGATGTTTGGTTTGTGGGGCACTCACCTGCACAGTCATCAGCACCCGTTCAAAGTCCCAACCCTTTCACACTCCAGTTTTTTACACAGTCAAATTGTCACCACTGTCATGAATGATGATGATGATGATGATATGATGATGACCCAGTTCCCGGGAAGAGAAAATCCCCAACCTGGCTGGGAATTGAACCCAGGACCCTGTGATCCAGAGGCAGCAACGCTAGTCACTAGACCATGAGCTGCGGACGTGTTTATGGATGAACTGTATAAGAAAGATATTGACTGTCAGTAAAGGCTCTGGCAAGGTTATTGGTATATTTCAACAACTCCTGCTTTCCACTGCCACTCTCACCCATTCCATGTCACAAAGTCTCTTCCTTATAGCTTTACCATCTGCACATCTGCAGTGGAAGGCAGGAGTAGTTTACTGTATGCAGCATGCCTTGTCTGCTTGCCAATATTCTGTCAGGCAGTCAACAGAGTGCTTATGATCAGTGCTGTTGGTTTTGGTCTTTAACATTACATATGACAACCAGACCATTTGTGTCATGACTTAAGCACAACTCAGAAACCTGATGATGTTCAACCAATCATAGCACAATAAATGTATAGTAAGACAGCTGACATAGTTTTCATGAATTATTAGCTTCTGTGAGGGCTTCTGTGTATACAAATATCAATTACTTTAGATTAGTCAGACTATACAGGAATTTCAAAATAATACCCTTCTCTCAGCTTTTCCATTGACTGTAAGGAATAGTGGTTGATGCTTTTATTACATTGATTCATGTTCTTCCATGTGTAGAGGTTTCCCTAGTGATGATAGGTTGAAACCCTCTTGCAAGCACTAACATATCTATTAATGAATGTTCACTAGCACCTATAATTGTTACATCTTTTAATTTGACAGATAACAATTTTCCGTCTCTCTAACTTTATTTGATAGTTTTCAGCAAGTTGTGCCCCACAGATGTTATAAAGAGTGATTCAACTGCACTTCTTGCTGGACTCCATGCAGCCTGTGGTGCCATCAAATACCACTCCCAAGAATTTCATATTCTCTTGCTTGCTATGGGCAAATTATTAGTCATACAGAAAAAGTGAACAGGGTCTATTTGTAGGGAATTTAATGAAGCTGAATTTTGTGCTGGGCCACGTTTTCACTGGGACGCACAGTTTCTGTGCTATTCAAGAAGAATGCATCTGAAGAAGAATGCATCTGAAGGTCATTTTTGTACATTTTTCTTGAATAATTCAAAAAATATGACCTCTATGAAAAATGCATCCCAGTACAAAACTTAACTACATTAAATTTCCTACAAAAAGATCCTGTTGATTTTTTTCTGTAGGACTAACTGTTTGCATGTGGAGAACAAGAGAATGTGGAAATCTAGTACGTGGTATTTGAAGGCATAGTGCATTGCATAAACCTGGTGGCAAAGTCAGCTGAATCATCCTGTGTATTTGAAAAATGTCATATTACCACCTTGAACTGCTGGCAAAATTGTTTGTTTACACAAAAATTGCTTTATTTGCAGTACCTAATTTGACTAGCACTACTGCTGCTGCTATTTATTGTTGGTACTTTTATTGCTGTTGTTGGTGGTACTGGTTCTCTTGTTGCTGTTATTGTTGGTACTTCCATTACTGATGGGCTGGCTTCTCTGTTTAGTGTTGAAACAATAACAAGCATTGTGTCTTTATTTGTGTTCGTAATTTCAACCTTTGGATTTATCTTATAGCTGATAAACTTTTTACCATGAACATTTAAATGCAAAGCATATCTTGTGCAGCATTTCCTTTGCAGGAATTCAGTTTCTAGAAAGTTTGTATTGTTACATGCTCTACATATTTTAAGGAATTGTCTGTTGGTCTGGTTCAAAAATGACAATTGTATTAAGTCATACATGTACAGTAGATATGTAACTATTACAATTCCATTTTTTACTGTGACCAGCTTTCTCTAAGTTTTGAATAGTGTCTTTTAATTCATTACACTATAGGTCATTATTACCTCCATTTGTAACATGACACTGAAGTTCGTGTGCAACATTATCATAATGTAAATTCCTTACAACATTATGAATGGGTGCCACAGGTTTTATGCAACTAGTGATCTTAAGATCACATTCATTTTGCAAAATTTTTGTGATCCATAGTCAAGTATGTCAGAATAAATGCTTACCTAGATGTTCTTGTGGTGCATATTTCTACTGAAATGGTAGGTACCAAAACAATGTACACACATGAACAAAATCTCAAGAGTCATCAACTTAAAAGTTTATACAAAATCACAATGGTTTAGAAGGCATAGTCCTACTGGAATTGATATTCTTTTGTCTTCTGCCAACCTGAATATTAGCTAAGTAGCCATTTACATGGGAGATGCAATTTATTGGTCTTTTAGCATACGAGGAATCTCTTGCGTTCTGCCAAACCTAATGTCAGTTAAGTAGCCAGTCATAGGGGAAATGTGATTTATTGAATCTTGTAACATACAATGAGATGTATTATGTATTACTGGCCACTTGCTAAGTGGAGATCAATTATAAATGTTTTATTTTTATTTTTGTTTATTTATTTATCCTTTGACAAAGTACATTCTATGGATCAAGATATATTTTCATCTCATGCACTGACAGGTACACAGTATTTACTGTCTACTGTTTAACAAAAATATAATTCATCACAATTTTATTCTAGGGCTATTTCATATTAAATTAGGTTTTGTACAATTTTTCTTTTGATACAAAAACGGTATTGCAATTGTTTTGAACTGTAGTGCACATAAATTAATTTACAATGTAATAACATTTTTCTATTAGAAAATTTTTGAGTCATTTTTTGAAAATATTTTTATTGTTTATTTCTCTCAAGAATGAAGGAGTGTTTCAAGGGCTTTTGTTCCAGCGTATTTTTTGTTTTTTTTTTGTTTTTTGTTTTTTAGGTTCCATTTTCTTGAGTCATGGTTGTGCTGTGTGTTGTTATCTCTCGTATTGCAAGAATATTTGAATTTTGTCCAACAGAGGAGTTCGTATAGGTATATACAGTGTAATGTTAGTATTTTGAGAGCTTTAAATGCTGGTTTACATGAATCTTTCCATTTAAGGTTGGCTAACATTCTTATGGCTCTTTTTTGTAATTTTAATATTTTATTAATGTTTGTTTTCAAGGTACCTCCCCACAAAGTTATGCCATAACTTAATGTCATATGAATTAATGCATTGTACATTGTTTAATAATGCCTGTATCTTTTAGGTAGTTGAGTTTGTGCAGCACATACAGGTTTGCACTGAGTTTCCCCCTTATATATTCTATATGCTTATCCCAGTTTACATTTTCATCGATAATTATCCAAAGGAATTTTGTATATTTGGTGTTATCTGCTTTGCACTTGTCTATGCATACAATGATATCTTCACTGTAAAAGTTTTGAAGTCTGAAGTTTACACAAAGTGTTTTAGTAATATTGTTGTTTAAAAAAAGTACTCCGTCTTCAGGCCAGTAGTGGCCTACTGGGACTATCCGACTGCCATGTCATCCTCAGTGGAGGATGCGGACAGGAGGGGCGTGGGGTCAGCACACCGCTCTCCTGGTTGTTATGATGGTATTCTTGACCGAAGTCACTACTATTCAGTCAAGTAGCTCCTCAATTGGCGTCATGAGGATGAGTGCACCCCGAAAAATGGCAACAGTGCATTGCGGCTGGATGGTCACCAATCCAAGTGCTGACCACACCCAATGGTGCTTAACTTCTGTGATCTCACAGGAACCGGTGTGTCCACTGTGGCAAGGCCGTTGCCCAGTAATATTGTTGTGCAGGTTTAATTCAGTAAATCTTTGGATGGCATTATTTACTTTTACACTAACTTTTATTTCTAGCTTTTCTGTGCCTTTATCCATGAACAAAAGAGTTGTATCATCTGTATAGGTAACTATACTACCATACCTGATCATATTTGGGATGTGATTTGTGTACAGCATGAAGAGTATTGGGCCAAGAATGGAGCCTTGTGGCACTCAGAAGTGTAAAATTCTTGCTTTAGATCTTATTTTTTCGTCAGTTGTCTTTGTAATTCCAGTATATTGGCTCATGTTTGTCAGGTATGAGAGAATCCAGTCTCCTGCATTTCCTCTAATGCCATATACTCCTAATATTTCTACTAAAGTTTTGTGGTCTACACAGTTGAATGCCTTTGTTAGATCCATAAATACTCCAACACATTTATTTTTAGAGTCCAATTTGTTATGACATTTTTGATTGGATCTATTACTGCATCTATGGTGCATTTATCTTTCTGGAAGCCAAACTGATTGTTGTTGATTATTTCATCAGAAAAGCAATGAGTCTCTGTGCATAAACTCATTCATATATTTTTGATATGACTGGTAAAAGAGCTATAGGCCTATAATTTTTTGGATTGTATTCATTCCCATTTTTATGTATTGGTTTTATCAGTGCTGTCTTTAAGCACTTTGGAAAAGTTCCTTCCAGCAATGGTGAATTGATTAGTTGTGTAAGAGATTTCTTGAGTTCCTGCATACAGTGTTTAGTTTCTATACTTGATATTCTGTCAATTCTACATGACTTTTTTTGTTTTAGTTTTTTTTTATCTTTAATGTTTCTTCTTCTGTCACTGGGAAAAGTGCCATTGTTTTTTACTGGGTATTAATAAAAGTTTTCCAGGTGTTAGTGAGTTATTTTTACTTTTTTAATTTTTTTATTTGTTTTAGTTTTTGGCCTACTGTGACAAAATAGTCATTGAAGAGATTTATGATGTTATTCTGTTCAGGTATAGTTTTCTTGCTGATCATGAAATGTATTTCGCTGTGTTCCTGTGAATTGGAGGGTTTGCAATTTGTATTTATAATAAACCAGCAAACCTTGCTTTCATTGGCAGCACTATTTATGTGCTTTTTTGCTTCTAGTCATTTGGCTGCTTGCAGAACTTTAGCATACATTCTTTTATATTTTCTGTATTACTCTTAAAAGTTTTCATCAATGCTACTTTTATATATTCTGTGCATCATTTTTATCTTGTCCCTACAGACCAAAATGCCTTTTGTTATCCATTTTTTGTTTTTATTTATTGTTTTGGCTTTAGTTTTTATTACTGGGCATGTAATATTGAGATGGTAGGAAAGTGTGTCAATAAAATGAGTCACTTTATGATCCACTGATGGAGAGTCTTTTTTCAGTATTCCCATCCTTCTTTTTCAAGTTTGATCCTAAGGGCTATAATTTTTGTTCATTTAATCCTTTTTTTCCCATATTTTTTGTGTGTTTTCATTTGTGGTGATATGATTTAGACATATTTTTATTGCATCATGGTCTGACAGGGCTGTTTCTATTACTTCACTTTTGTACTGAAAGTCTCTTAAATTAGTGAAGATGTGATCTATTTGAGTACAGGAGTTTGTAGTTGTACATGTTGGAGTAGCTACTGCATTGTATAAGCCATATGCTTTCATTGTGTTTAGGAGCTCCCTACTGTCATTTATGTCTTGCAATGTGTTTATGTTTACATCACCTAGTAGCTCAAATGGTTCAAATGGCTCTGAGCACCATGGGACTTAACTTCGAAGGTCATCAGTCCCCTAAAACTTAGAACTACTTAAACCTAACTAACCTAAGGACATCACACACATCCATGCCCTAGGCAGGATTCGAACCTGCGACCGTAGCAGTCGCGCAGTTCCAGACTGTAGCACCTAGATCCGCTGGACCACCCTACACCTAGTAGTACAAGTGCACAGTTCTTGCTTAGGATGATATGTAAGAGCTCTCCTATGTTTTCAATGTACGTTTTTATAGACCCATTTGGTGGTCTGTAGACATTTAAGATGTACAGTGAGGAACTACTTAGAACTATTTTTTGGCCTGTTACTTCGACTACATGTACAATGTTATATTTTTTACATAAGTCAAGACTGTTTATATGGTTTCTGCTTACACTGTTATGGGTAAGTCTGTAGACGTTTAAGATGTACAGTGAGGAACTACTTAGAACTATTTTTTGGCCTGTTACTTCGACTATATGTACAATGTTATATTTTTTACATAAGTCAAGACTGTTTATATGGTTTCTGCTTACACTGTTATGGGTAAGTATAGCAGCTCCACCTCCCTTACTATACCTCCTGCATGAACTAGCCGTTACATTGTAATTTACAACAGTAAGATTTAGAATTTCATGCTCATTTAGACCATGTTCTGTCAGAACTAGAATGTCAGGAGTTTTTTCATTTAGCATTATTTCTAATTGGGTTACCTTATTTTTTAAGTATTGTATATTCTGGTGCATCATTTTTATAACTGAATATCCTGATTCTATGTTTGTTTTTGTCGTACATTCTTTTTTGTTATCACTGTTTTTTGTGGATATCAGATTTAGTGATTTTTCATCCCACTATACAATGTTAGTTTCCCTTGTTTCTAATGATTTTACAAACATCTGCATACATTCTGCCGAGTGTTACCAGACCTAATCTATTTAAATGTGTGCCATCCTTTCCCAGACAATTTCCACACAGGAATTTGTTTGGGTCTATGAAGATAGCACCAAGACAATCACACTCTTGTTTGATGGCACTGTTTATTTTGGATATGTATTTGTCACTCACTGACCTCCTTTTTATGATTCCGCTAAGTCTGAGCCTGGATCCTTCATAAACACTTCTTGCTGCAAGAATCATGTTTCTTGTTTCATTCACTAATTCATCTTCGCTGCTGCTTTTAAGCAAGTTTGTTCCAACATGTATAAAAACACCTTTATAGTTTCGTTTGTGTTCCGTATCCTGTTCTGTAGCCACTTGTTTTGCAATATTTTTGAAATGTTCACTGAGTTGTTGCACTCTTATCCCAGGTCACATGTCAATTTCACAGTTGGGGACAGCGATATTTTTCAAGAGCGAATATCCTATTACTAGAAACTTGCAATCTTGTACAGCTGTGGGCTTGCTTCTTCTTTTGATGTCTTCCACTTATATTTATCTGCTGATGTTAGACCTGTTGACTTTTTCACGTCTTCATTGGAGGCAATGAGTATATTTTTGTTTTTGAAGTTCTAGTGTGCATATGGAGGGCGAGATGTGTTATTGTTTTTTCAGTTCGTAATTTTGTGGTATTCTATTTGTTTTTGGTGGTTTTCATTCTCACGGCACTGCCTTTCTTGTGTTAGTGTATCATTTTCTTTCCTTGCCTTGAATAGTTCAGTTTTTACAGTGTCACTGTCATATTGTAGCCTCTTTATAGTTTCATTTTCTGAGGCTTGTGTAGGTATCACCTTATCAAGGAATAGGCCAAATTTCAAATATGAAGTATATGATACCAAATATAAATTGTATCATATGATAGAGGTTTGTATTAGTAATTTGCGAGACATTTGGACTAGTAAAGAAAGAATTTTATCTGAATTTGTTAGAAATTAATTTGAGCATTCCATCTATTTACAATGAGATTTCATTTAAACATTATGTTAAATATATTATTTAGAACATGTTAAACTACAAATTTGCAAACACTGAATTGGAACATTTTTACATAGAAATTTATGTCACAAGCTCCAGTTTTTATTTTGCTAAATACAATAACACAGTTTATTTGTGTAGCCCTCAAACAGGTATGTTTGTGTATAAAGTGTGCTAATCACAAAAACACATTGTCTTGTACCACTCTATTGTTGTTTTATGATTGTGAGCCAATACTTATTTCTTCTTTACTGCCCATACATATTCCTTCATTACTGTTTCAGCTAACACAGTGGTACATTGTGTTGTCATGCAGCCAAGTGAGCAGCAGTAACATAAAATAAACAGTGAGCTAGGTGAGAAAAAAAATTACAATCCATGCAAGAAAATGACCTAGATTCCTAGCTAGCAGCAGAATTCCACACTGAGGCAGTTATCTATGAGATAAATATCATCTCTGTCTCATGATGAAGTGGTACCAAATGATTTGCGAAAACATGTTCTTATAAAACTTGTTGACAGTGAAGTGAAACAAACTTCCAGCTGTGTTTCAAGCAGATCCAAAAAATTACCAAAGAGAAATGAAGATTTTTATGGATTATTCCAAGGAAGTCCAACCACCATCTAACATAGATTCCAGTGCTAGAATAACAATTAAATGTCCTCCATTGTCCCATAATACTGTACTCATCCCCTCCTGTGACAGAAACTCTATCTTATTTCTGCACTTAAATGTCAGGTCTCCAAAAAATAAAGCTGATGAGCTTGGTATACTATTAAAAGGTAACAAAAGAATGATTTCATGTATAAATGAACATTGGTTAAAGGAAGAAGATATAAAACTGTATGTACCATCAGGTTTCAAATTAGCTACATACTACTGCAGACCCAGTGAATCTTATGGGGGGTTGATCCATATATGTTAGCAATGAAGTAGATTTAAAGTTTTCTGTTCTCGGAGTTAGTGACTTATTCATTAAAGGTGTTTTTGAAGCCGCTGCTTTGATTATACCTAGTATACAGCTCATCATAGTTTCTTTATATCACACTCCTGAAAATAATGTAGAACAATTTATAGAATGCTTAGAAAATCTCGCGATCAGTATACAAAAGTATACTAAATACAAAATATTAATTTTTGGGGATATAAACATAGACATTAGGAAAATGACAGGCATTTCTCCTGTATGTATACAAATGTTATTTTGAGCTAGGCTTAATTAATGTTGATTACCTGTCGGACCATAGAGTTATATGGGTGAAACTAATTACTGAAAAACCAAAACAAGACCAGGAACAAATTCAGTGTGTGAGACTATTTACAGATAGAAATATCAGCAAGTATAGAGAAGAACTTGAGTCTATAGATTGGAATACTGTTATACATTCCTCCAGAAATGTTGATGAAGCCTTCAGCACATTCCTCAAAATCATTTCTGAAATCTTCCATACATGCTGTACACTGTCAAAAAAATAAAAATAAATAAATAAAAAATCAGGAAATCTAACCACTCAAGTTTACAGAAGTGGTTTTCACCTCAATTACAAAAACTGAGACTATTGGTAATTACTCGTCACAATAAGGTCAAGAAGAGAGCAGTAGGTAAAGAAACTTACAAAAACCTGAAAACAAAATACAAATCTGAAATTAAAATAGCCAAGTATAAGGCAAATGGTGATTTCATTAAAAATCACACAATAAATGTAAGGCTGCATCAAAAGTAATAAAAGCAGAGCTAGGTATGGATATAAGCCATAAAGACAACACAAATGCTGCTCACATCACTGCTGATGATTTCACTCACTTTTTTTGTCAACTCTGTCAAACATAGCCTCTCAACTCAGGGCAACCACAATTCCAGTTCTACACATACACCTATTTCTCACCCCACATCTGACAGAAATTTTCAACAAAACATTACAAACATAGTGTCAGCTTGTAAATGGAGAGAAGTACAAGTAACTGATATAATTAAAGCAACCTCTAAATTTGGATACTCCAGATATGAAGACGTTTATGGCCTGTCAAACTTTGAATTAAAAAATTGTAGACCCTCATATCATATCCTCTTTGCATACTGATTAACTGGATCCTCTCTAGTGGATGCTTTCCTGAATGTCTCAAAAAGACAGTTGTCATACCATTTTACAAAAAGGGTGATAGGTCCTGTATCAATAATTATAGACCAATTTTACTTGTGCATATTCTCTCAAAAATAATTCAATATTGCATACTGCAGAAAGTATGCATACACCTATCAGACAATATTATATTAAATGATTCTCAGTATGGATTTAGGTCAAACTTATCAACAGACAAAACAGGTGAAACCTCATCTCTTTTGTACTAAGCTCATTTGAATCAGAATTATCTGCTGAAGCAATTCAAATTGACTTGAGTAAGGCTTTTGACTCAGTTAACCACAAGTTATTATTAGATGAACTGTGCTGCTATGGAATCAAACACTTGGAACTCTCACTAATTGAATCATACCTCAGTAATAGAAAGCAAATTATAAAGCATAATGGCCAAAAGTTGCAGACTCTAAGTATAAAGTCAGGTGTTCCTCAGGGCGCAGTGCTTGGCCCTCTACTATTTATATTATTTGCAAACGACTTTCCGAGTAACTTACCCTGTAGATCTATCCTCTATGCTGATGACACAACATTAGCTAATTCCAGAAAGGATATAAACAAATTGAAGGAGGAAAGTGAAGAATGTCTCAAAATATATAACATCAGGTTTAAAGCTGGTGAGTTAACTATGAACCATGAAAAGACTGTCTAGATAATCTTCAGTCTATCAAGCAGTAACACTGAGTTATCATCTATTAAACTACTAGGAATACACGTTGACTTGAAATTAACGTGGGACACACATACAGATTATGTAGGTATGTCAAAAGTTATCACGAGTTTACCTACTAGCCAAAATATGCACATGTGTTATACAAGATTTGTTACTTCATTCATACTACACCTTCCTTCACTGTAATCTACAATATCCCACTCTTTTATGGGATAACTCCCCAGCAGCCAAAAAAAATTTCCCCTTGGCAGAAAAAATCAATTAGACGTCTTTATGGAATCACTGACAACAAGACCTCATGTAGACCTTATTTTAAAGACTTAAAAATTCTCACAGTCCTATCTCTTTACATATATTGTTGCCTATTAAATGTAAAAGAAAACTTAAAACACTACACTAGAAGGAAATAATGTTCATCAACACAATACTCGACAAACAAATATGATTGATATACCCACAACCAGGCTTAAGAAAACCCAGTCTAGCTATGAATACATAGGCATCAAATTATTCAACACTTTACCTGTACAGGCTCAACTGGTTTCACTGGATATTTTCAAAACTAAAACCAAAGTGTGGATGAAGGAAAATACTTTCTATAGTATAGAAGAATTTCAGAATAGTTTTAAAGATGACCTAATTTATTGATAAATTAAGGATTACTGTTATGTATAGATATGGCTGTAGAAGCAGCTATAAGCTAATAGGGTACAACACTGCTATATTTCTTACCATCTAATAATGTATAGATATGGGTGTAGAGGCAGCTATAAGCTAATAGGGTTCAACACTGCTACATTTCATACCATGTGATATTTTGTTATATGAAACATAATGTACAAATAGCTATCATTCTTCAGATGACATTGACTGCATGTTAATTCTGGTAAATTATGGCTAACTGTTATGCATAGATATGGGTGTAGAGGCAGTTACAAGCTAATAAAGTACAACACTGCTATATTTTTTACAATGTAATATTTTGATATGTAAAACATAATGTACAAATAAATTACTGGGAGGGGGGAGGGGGGAGGAGAGGAGGCTTGATATACATTAGTACTGGCATAGATCTGCAAAATAGTACCTTCAGTGTTATAACACTCACTTAGGTCCACCAACATTTACTGAACACAATTAACTTCTGTAATAGCAAAGTAAGTGGTCTATTAGTAATCAAACAAACAGTAATAGAAATCAGCAGTATATTCATCTGAGCCACAATAGAAATTAGTATTAAATAGTTCTTGATTAATTTCAATAAACTACAAATACTACTTATCTGATAAAAATGTGTGTAGGGATCGAAGTTCCATTAAGCTGAGCAGTGATGGAAACCACAAGATCATAATTCATAGCAGTATGCAGACAGTGTACAATCAAGACAGTCAGAGTCCACAGGCAGAGGTGAATCAGATAACAGTAACTGAGAAAGAGACCACTACTGGACAGCCTCATAGTTGCTTGCTACAGAAGTTCACATGACTTGCTTGCGATATGGCCAGTAGCATTCAAACCACTTGCTACTTTGTCTAGCGTATTACCCATATCAATATGTTTACATTTTCCATTTGCCTGGTGGATGGGGTTACTAAATCCCTCCTCACGTGAACTGGCATAAAAGGCCAGGACCTTCCCAGGCAGTGTGGGAATGACTGCACAGTGGAACTAGCTGGAAGCCAGGACTGCCAAGAGGTAAGGAACCTAGAAGACCTCCAGGGTCACCAGTGATGTTGGTGCTGGATCTGAAGTTTCTTGTGTAGACCTGCAGACTGCTTGGAACAGCGATGGCCCAGTGCATTGAGGCAGGCCCAGTGATTCAGCCATCAGTGAAGCCAGATCCATGTGTGTGTCCCACAGCTTGCACAAAGGGGAGACAATTTGTCCCTGCTCTGTGAACCGAGAGTGGATAGAGTCACATTGTGGTTGCAGTGATGGTGGCAGTGAACTCCTCAATGAGCAAAGCTGCTGACCAGAGTGCTGCAACAGAGTTGGTGTCAGTGTGGCAGCCCCCATGTTGTTCCCACCAATACTATATGTGCCCCTGTTGTTCTGCCTTGGACCTCTCAAACCATCTTGGATTCTGCAAAATGTTTGTATCCACATGGAATGGTATGACTGTGTCTGCTCTGTGTTTAGAAGCTGGACACAGGAGTTCCAGATGGGTCCTGTGAGAGCAACAGAGCTCAACCAGGCTCTGACTATTAATGGTCATGAACCTATGAGGAGTTAGGAAGATGTTCAGCACTGTAGCTGATTTAGCAGACCCTAAAGATTACAGCATTTGCACTTTAAAATAGAGAACAAATCTTTTTACAGCCCATTTGAGGCCGAATGATGTAAGATGTTTAATTCCATTGTAGATGCAAAACCTTTTTAAATTGGAACCTTTTTTAATTCAGAACTGGGGACTTCTGTCAGTCTTCAGCAAGCAGATGCACTATCTGTTGCAAAGATTGGGTCCAAGCTTTACCCCATGGCCACAATTGTTGTAAGTTTGAGGCAGATGACATATGGGAAGTGGGAGAAGGAGTTGATGATAATTAACCAAACAGAACTCAAGTATGGTACCACAAAGATAGCATGACTTCCATCCTGTGGCTATGTCAGCACTGGCCATGCTGAGAATGACTGGCTTGAGGCCAGCTGTTGTGCTTGGCAAATGGCACACTAGCGCACCATCTATCTACTATTGTCATAAGGCCAGTAAATGAAGTGACATTGTAGTTGCTTCATCCTTGAAATCTCCCAGTGGGATTCATGCATGAGTAGAAAGATGAACCAAAAGTTAGTGCCACCAATGCAAAAAATAGCAAAGGCCACAAGAATCTGCACCAGACGGCTTTGGAGGCCCACCTTGACCAGACATATAGCATGACCTGCTGATGACATGTGTTGCACCAAGATGTTGTACCAATGACCAGAGAATTTATAGGTTACTTGTCAACTGATTGCTCACATTGGCTGTCTTTCTGGCAACCAACTATTTCCTGGTGGTCCAACTCAGGATCCAGGCCTATGAGAAGGTAAAATAAATTACTTTAACAGTTAATTTTACAATTTGTAAGTTTTGATTAGAAATAAAGTAGTATTTTAATTACCTACAATAATAGCAACTCCAATACCAAATCATTATCATTTTATACAAATAGCACTATTTGAATATGTACTGAAGATTAGTAAATTTGAAAGTGTTTGGAGTTTGAACAATCAATTATTTTACTATGTAGGATTGTATCAGATTACTTTATTTTGTGGAGTGATTATTATTCCTAATACTATTATACAATGATAAGTGTAGGGTGAAAATTAAGACGTGCTAAGTACCAACATATGTTTACATGAGACTAAAGTGTAGTGGTATGTTTATTAAAGAGACATATCATGTGCTACAGTTGATGAATTTCAGTCTGTTCCTTAACACTGTATACACACAACATTGATTGCACTTCACAGTGTGTGAGAGCACCCACAATGAAGCATATAGACTGTTTGTATCTGAAAGTGATACACTGGTATTGATAAGAAAAAAATATTTGGAATGTCTTGCATTGTTACCAGTATCAAAATTTTATGCACTGCTTGAACTTGATCATGGCCTGAAATTTTATTAGTTATAGCCCTCTGGAGCCACAATGCTTCAGCATACTTCCACAATGTAACCCCTGTGTAAACACTTATAACACTCAGCCTCATATTGTGAACATCCCCACTTGGAATGCAAGGACAAACAGTCCAGTCAACTTGGAAACAAAGTGTATTCCCATGAATAACATCTGGTACTTTAGAGTCTGTTACGGAAACGTGCTGCACTATATCGCTACAGCTCCATGTCACATGTGAAGTGTAAAAGTATGCTGAGCGCTCTGGCCAGCATGTAGTCAGACTGCCTTAAAGCTTGTATGGGAACCTCCTTATCTAGAGCTAAGCTAATCACTACATCACCAATTAAATTTTCTGCATGTGGTTTATTACATTGACAAGTGAACCTCTATTTTTGACTCTATTACCACAAATCCATAATCCAATGCACATGACTTGCAGTGTATGACTTGCAATGTTGTAAAAACTCTAACTTCATGGCTACCATATGTATTTCATTAGAAAAATCCTCAAGTATAAAGAGAATATGTTAGAAAAAAGTAACACTGGTGGATCAGGCAGTAGGGCTAACTTTTGAATCAAGTAATATAAATGAGCATTTATAGCAAGCAAAAAGAACCATTATGAATCTGTACATTTAATCTTACTTGCTTACAACTGCAGTGGGAGGCATCTTTTTTTATACAGTACTTCACATCCTTTTTCTGCCTCATTAAATGACTGGGAGTGCCTGTGACTGCTGCAACTGTGAACTAATTAAATGTATGATCGAGTCCTGATGCTGAGGCTTTTGTCACTAAAGCATGAGAATTCAGGCATATGTGTTAATGCTTGGTGAACAAAGACTGTGACCTCTTCATTGTCAATGTTATAACCCTCACTTGTGACAAATAATATTTACTGAATACAATTAACTTGCGTAATAACAAAGGATATTTGCCTATTAGTCCACAAACCAAATAGTAATAGTTCTCAGTTATTTATTCATCTGAGCCACAATAGAAATTAATGTGAAGCAGCTGTGCTTAATTTGAATAAATTCCAGGCACTACTTAGCCTATAAACAGATAACCCCTACATGGCCTTATATTTGCCCACTGCAGAGATTCATGTGACTAGCCTATGATATCAGTTTGGCAGGTTTACTTAACTTACTGTTGATGATTACTGTATAGAAAATGCATGAAATGGCTTCAGTGTTACTGCAAAAATGAAAAACCACAACTGTATGTGCATACTTAACACCAAACATCAATATCAACCCTTTAACTGATGCAAGACGAGATCCTTACATTCCACGTTGAGTGCTATTTTATTGTAATGTACTGCTCACCCAGTGCTGCTACTTGTGCTGATAGAGAGTTTTCTATGGCTGGGAAATGTGTAGCATCTGACTGCAAGAAAACTATTAGTTGAAAAAAAAAAAAAACTGACTTTCTTTTCGTTATTGGTCATAGTTACTGTGCTGCATCAAATTAAGGAAAGCATTGCCTGAAAATTTAAAGAGTATGTAGAGGCAAAAATGCATTGCCTAAACTTTGCATATGATTGATTTTATCTCACACATTGCTGTGTATGAAATGTAGATAAAATATCAAAATGTTGTTAAAAATTGAGTGCAGAATGATATCTGATTTTGTTCTCGAGTTACTGGTTTTTATATCTGGTGGACAGTCAAGCGCAATGTGCCCATTTCCATCCCTGTGAATTGGGATCATGTTGTCTCAACAATCATAACATAAATTGTTCAAGATATTGAAACAAGGATTTTTGCAAGTGATAGTACACAAAGAGGCATGTATGTCAGATGATAAATACTCAAAACTTTTTTATTCACTGATATACTGAAGTAACTTGTCTGTGGCAGTTACAGGATCAACAGAATTGGATGTGTAAAAACATCAATAGTCTTTAGGAAAGCCTAGGGGTTGCATTTAAACACATCCTCAGCATCTGGGGAGGAGTGGAGCATAATGAATTAACCCGCCCACAGTAGTCAAAAGGTTAATGCATTTCCACAGTTCTTAGAGGAAATGATTTTGAAAAATAGTCAAACTGTAGGATATTAATTTTTGGAGACATAAATATTGATATTACACTAAAGGCATCCACACAAATTAATTCTTTTTATAAACTAAGATCACATGGCCTGTATTGAATTATTAATAATTTAGCTAGATTGATATCTACATCTACAGCCACACTCCGCAAGCCACCCGACAGTGTGTGGCGGAGGGTACCCTGAGTACCTCTATCAGTTCTCCCTTCTATTCCAGTCTTGTACTGTTCGTGGAAAGAAGGATTGTCGGTATGCTTCTGTGTGGGCTCTAATCTGCAACAATGTTTCCCTACCTAACTGACTAAATGCTGTGGCTGTGCTGTCTTGTAATGTTCTGTGGTTCCTGTCTGGATGAGGAGAGGGTGATATGATAAGTAGGTGGCTGGTTTCCTCTCAATACAACACAAAATGCACACATGATTAAAATGCACATTATTACAGGAACCAATTGAGTACTTAACTTCAATGGTGTCCAGTCTGAAGTTCTGTGGTTAACTGCAATCAAATAACATGTACAAATTCTTGAATCTTGTCCATGCCCATATCACAACTATATACAATGACTAATGTTCCCTCACAGCTAGCTAAGGTGCGAGGTGATGACTATCATTGTGGATGCCTAGAGAACAGTGCGACATATTGAGGTGCAATGCGAACTGAGTCCCAATACAACATACTGAGGTTGAGAAATAGAGGAAGCTCGGTTGGTGCTGGCGGCCTATAAGCACGCTGCTCAGGGGACATTATCGATGTGTAGCCTGGGGTCTGTCTTGGCCTTCTCTTGTCATAGGCGCACTTAGTTCAGCACTTGCTGTACAATGGTTCCTAGAGCCAACCAGTGTGCTGACAAAGACATACCCCAGCACACTAAAATAATCACAAAATTGCAAGGTAAGGCATATTGGGCACTGCACAAGGTTAAGAAAACAACACATTTATTGAAATACCTAAAGAAAACAAGGAATGGTCACTTGCTGATATGAAGACACTAGATAAAAGAGCAGCGTGATAAGAAGAGCACCCTGAGGGCTGACTTGTCCATAAAAACACTCTCTATATGTCTTCTACATATCCCATATGCTCTAAATGTGAACAAAGTCACTAAGTTGTCATCACGTACTCACCAGCATAACACAAGCCATGGAATTTACTGGCCTGGATGGGCAGGAGGTCAAAACTCAGACAGTACACATGTGGACACTAATGCTTGCTTATTTGAATGTCTTATGGCTCAAAGCACTGATTTACATACCAAGCTGCATAGTAGGTGTAGAAATGGAGCAGCACAGGTGATTCTGAACAGATTACAATGGACGTTCTTGGACACAAAGCATGTCGCCACATGATGTGTCTGCTGTGGTGTGTGCATGGGGCCAAAGTCTGATTATGTTCCTCCCATGCTCTGCCCCCATACACTAAAGCTCTTCTGCACTGCACAATGGGGATTGTGCAGAATGAAGGCTATAACTCAGTGTCATGTACTGGCCTGGCATTATTGCTGCCATTGAAGATATGAGTGAAGAGAAGACCAGGACTGAGGATGAGGCTATGTCGACAGAAGCCTCACTGGGACTGGAGCTATTCTATTTGTCTCAGTAGCCAGCAATTGTATCTGGTAGCACAGTAGAACTGAAAACTTGAGCTGGGAGCAGGTATGTGAGGACAGAAACTCACTGTCTTAGCAGACAGCCTTAGCGAACTAGGAATGTATGAAACTGCTAAAACTGATGTGTGGCATAGGGCTGTCACACCACACCTATTATGTTCACTGATTAATTGTTATTTAGTAATAGCTGATTCCCTTCAGCCTTAAAATTGACAGTTGTTACACTTCTACTCAAAGAAAGATGAAAAGTCACACCCTTAACATTAATACGTAATATCTCTTGTAATCATCCTTCCAAAACCAATAGGATACTGCACACAGCTCCAAATCTTTGAAAATCTTTGTAGTAGTAGTAGTAGTAGTTGTTGTTGTTTTAGTTTTATTCGTCCACAGATCTTTTTTACAAGATACTGGATGTGTCTTGGCATTATGATTTAAGAACTTCAAAAATAAAGAATATGTCAAAATCTTTTAAGTACAATATACGAATGTCAAGAAACTAAACTTTTGTTGTACCTACTGTTAATCTCACTGTAAACTGTTCTCATTATGCTGTGCGATGTTTTGTAGACACTTGAAAATGGCTTAATGCCAAAATTGTAATCATAAAATAAATTCTAACAGTTGAAAGAAAGATGCCAACATTTTAAAAAAATTACAGAAATTGTAGATCCATATTAAAAGAAAGTAAAAATAAGGTAATTCACATATATAGAAATTTGCGTACTTACAAGTCTAGTGTGACAATGATGGGATAGGTAGTTGACTGTGGCCTTACTAGTGGGAACCATCCTGGCATTTGCCTGAAATAGTACAGGGGAACTGTAGAAAACATGGAACAGGATGAAAGCAAGAGCCTCCACCCTCCCCTCCCAAGAAGAAGGCTACCCTTTTTAAAACAGTGTTGCCTCATTTGGTGTATCCTAGCATACAGGAACATTTTACAAGTATTTTATTTAATAATGTAAAATTTGATACTACACCGTTCATTTATTTCTCACTCCCAGTCACTGCACACAGTATACACACATTGTTTCATAACACTACACACACTATCAGCTGAGGTTGGGACTACTTTAGGTTTGAACAACATGTAAGTAGTAGGGAGATGCTTTGGGCACTCAAATGAGAATCCCTGGAGGGAAGGTGATGTTCTTTTTGAGGAACACTGTTGAGAAACTGAACCAGCATATGAAGCTGATTGCTGAATGATTCTACTGCTGCCAACATACATTGTGTATAAGTACCAAGAGGATAAAATACAAGAACTTAGGACTCATATGGAGACATACAGACAGTTGTTTTTTCCCTTGCTCTATTTGTGAATGGAACAGGTAAGGAAATGACTTGTCGTGATACATGGTTCCCTCTGCCACATGCAGTATGGTGGCTTGCAGAGTACGTATGTACAAATGGTAGAAATATTGTGTACCCCAACTTCCCATTTGCTACTGGGAGAAACTGAGTCAGCAACTGAGCTCAGAAAGAAGGTTAAGGTGTTAGTGTTACACACTCCATAGTTCTGGCAGTAAGATTTTCCAGAAAAGAAGAAAGAGGGAAAAAATAGTTTGGCATTGTTATGTGGAATGATAGGTGTTTCATTATTGCTATTATGATTTATTGTGTTACATTCTTTTATCAAATCCTACTCTGTGTTGTCTAAGTAATCCTTCAGTGTACAGAATGTATTGCTAAACAGGTACCTTTCAGCTGCGTTTTAAAGTAAGTTTGTTTTAGCAATTTCTTTAATCTCCTTCAGCAGTTTATTGTACAGTTTTATATCTTGGTAGAAAATTCTGTTTTGAATTTTATGTTTATTCTTTCTTCATATAAGTAAGTTCAGTCCAGAGCTTGTTCCACAGTCATGGGCAGAGCTGTTTGTGCAGTAATTATCAGTGTTAATTTTAATGCATACAACTGACTGGTAATTGTATGGTACAATTAAAATTCTGTCTTTACTATGATCACACATGCTGTCTTTGGTTATTATTCATATGGACCTTTAATGCAGTCTGAAAACTATGCTCATATCTTTCTTCAATTAACATTCTAAGTGACAGGTGCTGGGGCATAGAGACCATGACCCCCCGGAAAACATTTATATTTATACTGGCTGAGTTCCCAGCATTTCCTGTGTTATGTATTTATTCCAGTCCCTAATTCCATCTCCTGCTCCTCCTCCTTTTTTTCCGTCTCCTCCTGTTCTCTTTCTCTGTCTATTTCCTCCTTCTCCTCAAGTCTGTTTCTTTCTCTGTCCGTCTCCCTGTCTTCACTTCTCCCCTCTCTCTGTCCATTTTCTACCCTCCCTCCCTCCTTCCCTCTATCTGTACCCATCTCCTCCTTCCCCCTTGCTGTCTCATCTGTCCATCTCCACCTTCCCTCTTCTCTCTCCATGTCATTACGCTCACCCCAAGAAAAGGCTGGTGGTTCTTCCCCTTGCAATATTTCTTTCCAGATTGTAACTAATATGTGTGTTTGACATCATATCTGCTGAACTATGTGTTGTACAATGATATATTTTTGTAGGCACATTCAGCAACAGCTGTGGATACTGCCTGTGGAGTGTTGCGAATAGTGTTAGTAGTAACTAAGAGATAACTTTAAACAACTTACATGATGCAGCAGTTTTTGATTGATCTCAGTGTTTATGACATTGTATCTCCTGGTATATGTGAATACTGTCTGTAAAATGTGTCAAGGATACAATTAATAATAAAGAAGTAATAAATTGTCATGCCTCATGCAGCAGTTTCACTGCATGAACACTGAAAATGTAAAAGGGATAAAATCTTCACCATTTTGTGGAGGTCATCAGCAAGAAAAAGTTTTATAAAGGTTTTAAATTACATCTCAAGTGTGTCATTCGTCTCTAAGTGCTCTCATTGTCAAATATTAGATAACTAAAGCATGGATATTTATATTTTGTGGCATTGACTCATTTTTTACTCCCACCCCACTCCCACCTGTTTCATAGTTAGGTGGTTATTACCCCCACACCAAATGACTTCCAGACAGTAAGTGATATGTGTACCAAGACTGGTTGACAACTATTCAGTAGTTTAGGATACATGGAACATACATACATACATCCATTTCCATTTTTATAATCTGTATGGATATGTATCAGTTCCCAAATTTAACAGCTACCTTTCAGAGAAGAAAGTAGCATGGAAACTAAGTCTTGAAAATAAGAAGGAATTCTAAAAAGTAGAGGCTACATTTAATTTGGGATTCCTGAGAGAGTGGGGGCCTCCAAGTCTCCCAAGGATTCAGATACCCTGTGGTGCTCAGTTTGAAAATATCAGACTCCTTTTCTAAAATAAATTTTGTACCATATTTGGTTTTGGTACAAGTTCAAAGATGGCAACTTTCATCAGTCATCAGTTCATAATAGAAGTCAGTGATGCCAAATCAGCAATATTATAGTTATTCCACCACCAACATAAGGTGCATGTGGCAGTTCACTTTTACGTGGGCCATTCTATGAACAAATAAAAGAATGCATGCACTGAGTGTGCTGTCTAATAGGCTAGTCTAAGAACATGGATGCCACATGATGATAGCTACATTATTAGCTAGACAGTGCTGTGTCACTTTTAGATTCATGTGACTAGACTGTTGCTCAAAGTTGTTTTAAATGAGGAATGCTTGTTTTATTTTGTTTATAATAAGCCAGTATGTGAAACCAACGAAAATTTTAACCGATAAAAATATTTTATTTAGAAACTGCAAATTTTAGCACCACCAATATAGTAAGTTGAGTTTTTGCCTGTTTTCTCTCCTTGGTTATCATTTACCAGTTCTTTTTTTAAAGAAGTGAGTATAGCTCAGAGCAATAAACACTGGAAAACTAGTTAATAAGAATTAAAAACCAGTAGAGTTTCCCTCTTCCCTATTTCTCTGTTCTCTTCACATCACGAGCAGATAGCAACTGCCAATGCCGGAATCTCCTCTTGCTATTCCTCAAAGTATCACCCTCCTTGTGCCCACCTGATACCTATCAGTTGCACCCAGAATGTCGACATTACCAGAGAGTAGTAACACTGTGAGGCCTATGGTTTCCTATGCAGCAATACCACGAGGTGACTGCACTTCCACCTCATCTTGAGACCTTTTAGTATGTAAAGCTGACAGTGATTTATTTTACAGACCTCTGACAGTCATGAGTGTGGTGTGATAATGTGTACACTTGATTGAAATGAAATTAGCATTATGGCAACTAAACAAAAGTCTGGAGCAATGAAGAGAAAGTAAAAAAGAGAAAGAGAAGAAAGGGAAACAAGGTCACACAAGTTTATTCAGCCTACAATTTGGTTTTACCTCATGTAAGTCACCTGATGTTCAAGCTGCACAAGTGGAAAATGGTAAGGATAAATCTATTATGTGATTGTGGAATAATTACTGTTTATTATTTTATTATTTTGTATAATTTTATTTTCTTGAGTGCTTTACTGTATATAATTTCCAGTTATAGCCTGATAGATAAACTGTATGATATCTTTGCAGTGTACAGGGATAATACAGGAAACAGAAGTCATTCAGCTGATACCTCTTTGAATTTAATTGTGCTGAAATTGAACCAATGATGAGGATAACTCAGTTTTTACTGTATGGCAGCTACAATTTGGCCCCTCCCTCTGACTGGTAGTTGTTGATATATGTCAGAAGCCATCACTGTTAGAACACTGACACCGTATGCAAACTCACAGTGGGTAGCACTGTATCATTACTACTGTGTTGATTCATTATACTGTGAATGACGGTGAGCAACCATGAGACTATGGTGTGCCTTCACAAAATATTGTTATATTTACACATCATTTCTACTATAGCAAATTATTGGTAAGACACATGAAGCTACTAGTACTCCACAGCATTGTCTCCCCACACTGTTCCTCACCACACAGTCGCCATTCCAGATTGACAGTATAGTTGTTTACCTTTTCTTGAAGCTATGGAACAAATGGCTAAGCACAATTGCCACTGAAGGGAGAAAAATGTTGCGGGGGAAGCTTTCCCTCAGTGCTGACATTTGCAGCTCATACAACTGTATGAGCACTTGCTGTGATGGAAATTATGCACAGAAGCAACAAGGTTTCATGAATGCATGACAGTGATGTTCATGTTCTCATGTTGTACTCATTTTTAGTAGTGAATATGATATGAAGTGAAATTAAGGCCACAACTTGAGGTCAAACAATATGCAGTTCATGACACAGAGTTAGGTCATATTGAGTGGCAATAATGGCTGGTGTTACAAAAACTTTTGAATTCTATCGACGAGTTTTGAGCATTACTAAGAGGTTCATGCATAAAGAAAAGCTGAACACCCTATATATTATTGAATAGTCATTGTTTATTAATTTGTTTTCATTGATAGCCAATTGGTTAGCATGTTGGCCTTCAGATACAAAGGAGTTTTGGTTCACCAAGAAATTCTGACTCCAAAAAAAATGCAAAATAGAACTAGTAAAAATAAAATCATTATTTATTCATTTGCGTGTAAAAGTTTTAGTGAGCCAAACCACATTAGTTCCACTCAGTAGATGTCTGTAAAAGGTGACAGACATTGTGCTGCTTCTCTGTGGCACCATCTATCAGTATTTGTAAGTATTCAGGATGCTAAATTTAATGTCATATTCATTACTGCATGTAATGGCCTACCACACTTCAACATGAGCATCTGTATAATGTGCTTTCATGAAAACTTGTTACTTCTGAGTGATTTTTTTTACCATAGCAGGTGACTGGCATCAAGCATACATTATGAAAAGCCTACAAAATGGTCAAAATTGCTTTCCCTCACACCACTGCTTTCATTGCGAGAATTTTTGTGCTCTTTTCCCTCTCCTCACAAACTTATAAGAGCTGATATCACTAATACTTTTACAGATTATGTAGCTTGTCCCACTTTTTTTATCCCAGTGCAAATCTTGCTCAGAACTCACTGACAGAATTCATATGGCTCTGAGTTGTTTGCAACTTTGCCAACCTAGGCAATCTGCCTTCATATGGCACTGCACTAGCCATCACACAATGAGTAGCTGAATGTCTGTCAATGAGCTGTGTGTTCTGTCTCTACAAAAATGTTATCATGAAATTTTGTTAATTCTTTACTTAACTTTTACTGCAGCAAGTGATCAGTATGAGGTGGAAACCAAGTGTACAGCCAGCACTGTGGGAAATATTCTCATTGCACCATTCCTTAACCAGAGGTGGCCAACTTGCTCCTCCATCTGATCACTGTGCTCACATCACCTTGGTGATGCCATGACTGCTCTCAGATGCCGTGACTGATGTCATTTGAGCACTTCTGTCAGGAGACATTAGGACATTAGAGTACTCAGTTACTGAGTTCATTATTGTGACTGATAAAACATTATTTCTATTGATATGTTATAAGTAGGGCCCAGATGTTGGTGATATGTCATTTTTTATTGAGTGATATCATGCAATGTTCAAACATTCTCCATTCAATGTACCAAATTTTCAAATATGTCCCATTAATTGAGAATTCTTTTTGCATTTTTATGTTTTATAATTTTAAATGCACTTCTTTGGTTTGGGAGATTATTTTGACCATTTTTAGTGAAATTTGTTTTTGTAGGTAATTTTTGTCCCTTGGCTCATATTTTAGTAATATTTTATGAAATTACATCTCTCAATGTTAAAAACCTATTAATAAAAATATTTAAAATATACCAAAGTGAAATATTTAGTTACAGCTACAGCTACAGCTACTGCATCTAAACTGAAAAAAAAAAGTGTTGGACAAAATGCTAGGCACAACATCTTGTGACAAATCTCATTTTCTGAGGTAAAAACTACTCCAATGGTAGCAATGATTTGGTTTTTAACAATCAGGTGGATAGGCCAGTAATAGCATTGGCAGAGATCCTAGCTACAATATAGAGTGTGGCCTGGCAAAGATTACATCAGCATCGAGATATACCATTGTTGAGGTTATATCTGCTCTCAGATGCTATGACTGATTTCATTTGAACACTTCTGTCAGGAGAGTTAATTTGGAGTTGGAATGACTGGTTATGTTGGGTGCAGGGTCACATGTTGACATAGTTTCTGTTACTTCTCTCAGTAGATGGGATTATATTAGGCAAGGCTTTCACCTTAACAGGAAAGCTAATGGTAAACTGGCTGAGCTGATAGCACAAAATGTAAGAAGAGAACACACTGTCATGAGCGATAAAATATCAGTGGTTACAGGGTTCAGAACAACATCTTTTTTAAGGTAGGAAGAACAGGAAGAAACCAAGTTTTAAGAAAGCTTATGACTGAAAAAAACTTTCAGTTTAAGAAACAAACCAAACAACACAATTTGGCATAGTGCCTTAACACAAACAGCTGTTGGCTAAAAATTTTCAGCAATCTGCGGAAATTTAATTTCCATCCAGTTTTAAGTCAGTCAGTATGAAATGCCAACGATCTTTATTGCATCAAAATAACTGCACTAACCAACATTAGATCAAAGTCTACAATGAAGCCAGGCATTAGTAAAGGAATAAAGGTATCTTGTAAAACAAAAAGGAAACTGTATGTCAGTAAGAAAAAGCTCTGATGCTGATGCTGTACTACATCACAAGTCATACTACAAAATATTAAAGATAATACTATGTACAGCAAAGTAAATGCATTGTGAGAAAAAGAAAATCACACCAGATAACAAAATAATGACAATATGAGATATAGTGAAGGAGCAGACTGCTAGAACCAGACTTGAAGAGAGGTATATGGCATTAAGAGTAAATAATACATTGATAATAGATGAATACAGTGATACAAAAGTTTTAAACGAGCATTTAATAACTGTTACTGAAAAGGTGGGCTTGTCAGGTTCAGTAGATGCTGCCATGGAGTACATCAGACCAGTCATTACCAAAAACTTTACCAGTATCAATATGATTATCACTACATCAGTAAAAGTAATGTCCATTATTAAATTTTTAAAATTAAAAAAATTTAGTGGTTATAATAAAATATCAACAAAGTTAATTAAAAAGAGTGCTTCTGAGTTTAGTAACATATTAAGCTCCCTCTGTAACCATATTTCTATAAGTGGAACATTTTCTGAATGGCTGAAATATGTTGAAGGTAAGCCTTTCATTAAGAAAGGAGATACAGACATACCACCAAGTTTCCATCCAATTTCACTTTTTCCAACATTACTGAATTTTTTTGAAAAGTTCATATATGAGGTGGAATGCAAAATTTTTGGGATTCATGCTGCCATCTGGAAAGTAGGAGTATTAGATCTTTGCACCGCTAGGTGGCGAGAGCTGCATATCAGATGAGTCAGTCTGCGTAGTGGCATTCAGCTGGTAGGACGTGTTTCATGTCCACAGTGATTTCCATAATACTCTGTGTTTGGTGTGTGGCGATTTTATGACGGATCCACAAACAGAACAGTGCATGTTGAAGAGTGCACGGACCTTTGTCAGACCGCATCTGATGATCAGCGACAACAGCTGGATTTACGGTTATGACCCAGAGACAAAGCAACAATCATCCCAGTGGAAGAGCCTGGGCTGTCCAAAACCCAAAATAGTGAGACAGGTGAAGAGCAAAGAGAAGAGTATGATCATCGTTTTCTTTGATACCAAGGGAATTGTGCACAAGAATTCATCTCACCTTACTAAACAGCGAATTCCGCGTACTACTGTGACATTTTGCAATGGCTCTGTTAAAAGGTGTGGCGATGACGGCCTGAACTTCAGCATCAAGGGAACTGACTGCTGCATCATGACAACGCACCCTGTCACACATCCTTGCTCACCAGCCAGGACCTCTTTGACAAAAAACAACATGGCAGTTGTACCCCACCCACCGTACTTGCCAGGTTTGGCACCTTGCGACTTCGCCCTATTCCCAAAACTGAAACTCAAGTTGAAAGGCTGTCAGTTCAACACTCTAGAGAGGATTCAAGAAGCATTGCTGGCAGTGATAAACACCCTCAAAGAAGAAGACTTCCAGAAAACGATTGACCAGTGGTGTACATGCAGATGGGAACTACTTTGAGGGTGATAGTGACCATTAGTCCAAAGGTAAGGTTTTCAACAGATGGCAGCACCAGTCCTGAAAATTTTGGATAGCACCTTGTACAACTGGCTTTTTAGCCATATGACAGCAAATAATATACTGTTAAAATCACAGTTCAGGTTTATGGTACTGAGAAGGCTATTTTACACATACAATAAGGATTTACTTAAGTCATTAGACTATAAATTGCAGGCTACTCATTTATTTTGTGATCTATCAAAGGCATTTGACTATGTAAATCACAGTATCCTATTAAGCAAATTATAATATTATGGTGTAACAGGAAATGTTGCAAAACGGTTCAAATTCTTTATCTCCAGCAGGAAATAAAGGGCGTCATTAGGGAAGAGACATGTATGAAGCTATCAGGTATCAGCCATCTGGGAACTAATTACATGTAATGTTGAACTGCAGTAAAATCATAAGAGAGAAAGAAACAAGAACAATTGAAGGATCTGGTGCAAGAGAGGGGAACGGGCTCCAAAATTCACAAAAAACTGTTTATTGCAGCTACTTGTACAGCACACATAACTGCATCTTTGGTTCAAGAATGAAATAGACCTGCTGAAAACTGACAGTAATACATCTCATGCAAAATTTATTCCTTCCTGCATTTGGGGCAAGAGAGAAGCACTTCCTGGATCTATCTCTCTCTCTCTTGCCCCAAAGAGCACACTATTTTGATTTCTTCACCTGTTAGGGCAATGGTGAACAATATGATGTGAGTGAAGCTTCCAAATCTTCAAGTAGCGAATTTAACCCCATTAGTGATACAGGCAATAACTCTTCACTGGAAAGTATGAATGTGAGTCATCAAAGTGGTTGAAAGTGATTTAGGAATCCAATGAAGTGGAAAAGGAATTTGTGAAAACTGAAACATTCTAGGGGTGACAAATATACAGGTGTTGCAGGGGAAAATGAACCAAGCAGGAAACCAGTTATAAACTGCAGACGCAAGGGAAACTGCTTATCAGTACTTAAAGATGACATGAAAAGTAATATCTTGACGTCATTCTGTAAAATAGCAAATCATCAGCAACAATATTCCCACTTAAGAGGTTTAATAACTGTACATGGCATTGTGTGACACACACTTATTTATTTATTTATTTGGTCCTTCAAATCCTATATGTATAGAATATATACAAGGATATTGGACATGGTTAGGTATTTACAAGATAAAATACAGTTTGTATTGCAATCCTAAGGACTAGATATTGAAGTAATTTAGCACAGATTGATAAATACAACAAACATTACAGGCAACATACAAAGTAGAATCTTTGTTTTTGTTGTTTGGCTTTTATATATTCTGACATACTGTAAAAGCAATGATCAATTAAATATGCCTTTACTTCAGCCTTAAAACTACAGAGTTTACCTATTGATTTAAAATGTTTAGGTAGATTACTGAAAATCTTTATCCCAGTATCTAGTGTGCCTTTTTGGCACAATGATGTTTTCACCTGTTTCATATGAAGGTCAGATTTTTGCCTTGTATTGTGTGCATATATATCTTCATTTTTTAATAAGATATCTGGGTGTCTATCGATATATTGTTTGATGAAAACTGATGTTTCATAGATAAAAATGTAAGGAAGAGGAAGAACTGACAGTTTTTTGAATATGGGTCTGCATGATTTGGTATTGTTTACTCCTTCAATAATTCTTAGTATTCTCTTTTGCATCCTGAAAAGTTTAATATTTGTTGTTGTATTGCCCCAGAAGATTATGCCATATTTAATTAAAGAATGCACATAGGAGTAGTATACATTTGACAGGCTGGCTTTTCTGCAACAAGTTTTTAAGATCCGTATCATGTAACAGGTTTTGCACTAACATCAGGAGCTAGAACTTGCAGTTTCAGGTATAAGGTATGTGTGGTATGCAATACTCTCTGAAGTTTCTGTCTGTTTATATGTTGATTAGTAGTAGAGTTTCATGATATATTATTTCTGTTCAGATTAGGGTGGGGCCAAAGAAATTTAAGCTATGCAAGACAGGATTCAATCTAGTATATGGGATCAGCAAAATGCATGTAGAGTGCATTGCAAGTCACGTAACAGCAAACATTATACTTTTACAGGACAAGAGAGGCAAACATGAAACCAGGCCCAGTGCCATTCCAGGAATCATTTGATGAAAGATAGACAGTCACAATAAAAGTTTTCCAAAACATTCATCCCACTACTGCAGGAAGCAGAGTAATAAATGTGATTTGTCTCCTGAGTTAAATGTGAGCAAAATGTATAAAATATATTTGGAGAAATAGAAATCAGGCTAGCATGTTTTGAAGGTAGAGGATAAAAGCCATCAACCTGTTGTCTCATGATTTCTGCTGCAGGTTCTTTCAACAGAACTTTAATTATATATTTGGGAGCACTCAAATGAACACCTGAAGAGTCTGTGACATAGCAGAAAATCAGATGAAAAGTACTGCATCTGAAGGAGGAAAGGAGAAGCTTGCAACTGAGAAAGAGTTACATCTTAGAAAATCTGAATGTTTTTACAATGAGCTGAGAAATAAATCTGAAGAATTGCAGAAGGTGGTTTCTGTTGAAACACTGTGTACTGACCACCAACAGAACACGCTACTACTCATGGTACCACTACTTATGTATTTTGCAGCCATCAGGTTTGGATGTGTAACTTCTGTGTCTTTGTAGCAAAAAGAAAACAGCATACTTTTGTATCAATGATGAAGTGACTGGAATGAAAATTGCAAGTGAGGTAATCTAGTTTCTTGGTAAATTTACTTATTTGAGATATTAGACATCTATTCATATCCTCAGATAGCTGCTTTGCTCCTTTAACTAATACCAGCTTCTCTTTGTCTCTGATGAGAATTGGCATGTGGAATTATTGCAGTAGCTGCAACTTTGTTAGTAGCAGTATTTATTTTTCTTGGGATGATGCTTCAAGTCTTGCAAAGCCTTTTGCTAGTGTTCAAAAAATGGGGTGTGTTGGACAGCATTTACACAGGCACTGTTCTACATACAGGTCAGTTTCAGATAAATGATGTTTTATGGGTGGAGGCAGTTGCCTGGAAGAGGAAAAAGATCCAGGGGTTGGTACCCCCTTGAAAGTTAGGGGACAAAACACCATCAAAAACTACTACCTTAAGCTATTTTCAAAATTAAAAATATCGGAGAGGTAAAAAAATATGCTTCATTTCAGACAAACTTATAGAATTTCTGGGAATGTGTAGCATTCAGCTTTTTTCTAAATAACTTCGTCTATATAACTGTTAAAATCTCTAAGCCCTTCATCAATGCAGAGCTGCTAAACAAGTTATAAATAAATAAAGTAAAAATAGAGTAAAATACTTTTAAAACTGTAGTTTTTAATTTGTTGACACTCATATTTTCTGCCCTTATAGTTCATAAATGTGCTTCTTGTATATTTTAAAAATAATATTAGTCATGTCTTCAATATATATTCAATTTTTTTTTCTTATTTTTATTTTCAATAGAAACAAACATAACAAGAATAAGAATGCAATATTAATATTAATTATGTTAGCAAAACAATCTATTTGAGCTTAATACCCCAAAAGAAGCACAATTCAAATAGTGAGAATGGAATTACACCATTACAGTTACCCAATACTTAGTTGGAGGTTCATGAACCCAAGTCTGCATTTAATATTGTGCTTTTTTAATACACTGTGTTGTTGAGATATAGCATAGAAGGCCCTTTTATAAAAAAAAAATCTAATTTATATTTTGCATTTTAGTTCTCTTCTCACACAGTATATGTATATTAGATATGCTTAATGCATATTAGCATTAGATTTGGACTTTTTGTGTTTTTATATAAAATTGTAAATGGTGCACCTAATTCTAATTAGTCTAGAGTCTATTCTATCTTTTTGCATCACAAAAGAACAAATGGCATTATCTTCTCTGTACTTTCTTTCTGCCCTTCTCAGTCAAACTATCTACAGGTTTTTCTTTGTTTGTAATGTTTTCTCTATGACACACAACAAATCAAGTCTTTTTAAAAGATTCTGCACACAACAGCTTTTCAAATCTTAGTGAGTTTCAGTGTCTAGAAAGTGTTTCCGGCTGTTGATGTTGACTTAGGAAGAGAAGAAAGTATCAACTTTAAAGATATAATTGAAGGGAAAATTTCTGGGATACAAAACTGAAACACACACAATTGTATAGCCTGGCAACACCGTTTTGTTTGCACCTTCTCTTTTCCATTTTGCCACCCAAAGCTTGATCTTTGCCTTCAGATTAGAAATGCAGTCAGTTGCATCCTCTTTAATTAATTTGTAGCCAGAATTTCATGCATCCCTAATGACTGACTCGATGGACCTTGTTGCAGATGAGCAGATAATTAGTAGAAGCATGTTGTAGAGATTAAGAGAACATCTTTCGATGATATATTGTTTAGATCGGTGTTCATTGTGTCAAGAATTAAGGATAAAGACATTCACCCTAAAATAACTCTATGTACTTAATGGAAAAGCATTAAGCCTGTTAAAGGGGGGGGGGGGGGCGGGGTTGGATGTCAAAAATTTAAAAAAAAAATTGAGTTCTCAAAAATACGCCTTTTTTGTAGAGCACATCTGCCTGAATAGTTTGATGTATAAAACATATTTATTTGAGAGAATATAAGGCATGTTATTTGGTCTTAAATGTACCAAGATGGTTTGTAAAGCAGGAATTATGTTTTAGAGAAAATAGGAATTAAGCCTGGAGTGAACTTGCATGAAAGCTTTGTATGCTATAGACAGAGAGTGTGTAATGAAAGCCGATAAATCATTTTTGGAGGAGACAGAATCAAGAAGAGTGCATCATAGGAATGTGAAAAGGAAGAAAACTGATGTAGAAGTTGAAAACGAACCTGCTTATGGTGCTGGGCAATATTAACAGAATGCCAAATACAAGCAGAAACTTTAACAGCCATTTTCTGCATAACACAAATTTCTGTACTTAGGTACATGTAACATCCAAAATAAATATCCTATTATTTCCAAACTTGGTATGCACATTAAACACAAATTCATTAATGTAAAACTCTAGAATTTTCCAAATCTACTAAAACTGTGGTAAAAATTAAGATAATTAACCATAAACCTTGAGTGTTTTTTAAATGTGACATTTAAAATGTAACAGCCCATTCGTTTTTTCATAAATTAAATAAATTCTAGACTTTCATACACCTATAAGTATGATTTTTATGCTGTGCAAAATTAATCGAAGAATCTCTCTTACTTATGAAGAAAAGTGTACCTATAACAACAAATGCAGCCAATAGTAAGCCAAAAAATGATGAAATTTGACATGAAAAAAATTATATTTTTATGTTTTTGAACTTTCTCTGCTATGAGTGTGAATCCTTAATCCTCCCTGGTCATTCTGACAAAGTTTTGTGAATTTATTTGTGAAGGTAGAGACAGTGGAAATTAAAATGTCCTGTGGTGCCTCTCCTGGTCCAAGTCGGCCCGTTTAACGTCCTATCCGCCTTAACTTGTCTAGATGTGATCCTGGGTGTTTGAATGGTGCTTCCTATAATGTCTGCCCCCTTTTTTGGCTTGATTGAGTAGCAGGCTTAAGTCTCCAAGCACATTTTCTTGCTTTCGACTGCTTTGCTATCATCAATAGCTTTGTAACAATCGAAAAGGTCCCATATAAGGCTGAAGAAGAGGGCGGATAATAACATCACAGCCAAACGTTGGAGCATGAGCCCAAGTACTTATGGAGAAATATTTCCTTGTTGCTGTGATGTTGTGGTGAGTTGATGCTAACCCAAGCCATTTGCTATCTGATAAGCCAACAGAAATAAGGCTCCTTAGCTGCTGAACGAAGGTGTAACAACATGGGAGGCATAGCCTCAGTCCATTTTTGTATAATGCACCAGTGATGCTACCTTGAGTGTTCAATGAAGTCTTTTGACTAAACCGTTGCATGCAGGATGGTAACTAGCCACTCTACTGTGTTGACATTCATACATCCAAAGAAGCTCTTGGAACAAATAGGTCTCAAATGTCTACCAAGGTAGGGTGTGATGACACAGAGACTGCCATAACAGGCAAACCAGCCTGTGACGAGCGTTGTAGCTACAGTTTCAGCCGAAATGTTGGATGCAGGAAATGCTTCTAGCCAGCAGAAGAACCGATTTGTGACACTGTCAGTACGTATCTGCAATTATCTGAAGCTGGAATAGGCCCCACCAGATCGACGTTTTAATACACAAACTGAGCAGTTGGCTCAACAAATGATCATAAGGGTGCTCGCAAATATCGTCCAACCTTTCTTTTTTGTCGCTCTGAACAACATTGTGCCCAGTGCCAGCAATCCCTTCTGATCCCGGGCCATATGACACATTTTGCCTGTAATTTAGAAGAAGCTCTAATTCCAAAATGTGCCAGGTTATGAAAGGCACAAAAAGCATTTCGTCTGCGCCCCTGTGGAAAGCATGCATTTTCTGCAATTATTTATGCTCTTTTTATTTGCACGTCAAGTTCCGTAGGACCAAATTGAGGATCAAATCTCCAAAGTCGTGGAATGTGTCAGCACATGAAATTACAACATAAAAGTAATAACAGATAAATATAAAATGTTTATGAACCCGAGAAAAGTCAAGCTGTAAGTTTCAGTAAACTCAGTCAACAATATACAGTAACATAAGATTCAGCTTAATTTTTTTTAAGAACTTCTCAATAGAAGGAGTGACCAATGAGGAAACTCTTCAGTTTCGATTTGAAAGCTCGTTGATTACTGCTAAGATTTTTGAATTCTTGTGGTAGCTTATTGAAAATGGATGCAGCAGTATACTGCACACCTTTCTGCACAAAAGTCAAGGAAGTCCAATCCAAATGCAGGTTGCATTTCTGCCGAGTATTAACTGTGTGAAAGCTGCTTATCTTGGGAATAAGCTGATACTGTTAGCAAGAGAGAGAGAGAGAGAGAGAGAGAGAGAGAGAGAGAGAGAGAGTGTGTGTGTGTGTTACAAAAAGGTATGGCCAAAATTTCAGCAAACATTCCTCACACACAAAGAAATAAATATGTTTTGTGGACATGTGTCCGGAAACGCTTACTTTCCATGTTAGAGCTCATTTTATTACTTCTCTTCAAATCACATTAATCATGGAATGGAAACACACAGCAACAGAACGTACCAGCGTAACTTCTAACACTTTGTTACAGGAAATGTTCAAAATGTCCTCCGTTGGCGAGGATACATGCATTCACCCTCCGTCGCATGGAATCCCTGATGCGCTGATGCAGCCCTGGAGAATGGCGTATTGTATCACAACCGTCCACAATCCGAGCACGAAGAGTCTCTACATTTGGTACCAGGGTTGCGTAGACAAGAGCTTTCAAATGCCCCACAAATGAAAGTCAAGAGGGTTGAGGTCAGGAGACCGTGAAGGCCATGGAATTGGTCCGCCTCTACCAATCCATCGTTCACCAAATCTGTTGTTGAGAAGCATACGAACACTTTGACTGAAATGTGCACAAGCTCCATCGTGCATGAACCACATGTTGTGTCGTACTTGTAAAGGCACATGTTCTAGCAGCACAGGTAGAGTATCCCGTATGAAATCGTGATAACGTGCTCCATTGAGCGTAGGTGGAAGAATATGGAGCCCAATCAAGACATCAGCAACAATGCCGGCCCAAACGTTCACAGAAAATCTGCGTTGATGACGTGATTGCACAATTGCGTGCGGATTCTCGTCAGCCCACACATGTTGATTGTGAAAATTTACAATTTCATCACGTTGGAATGAAGCCTCATCCGTAAAGAGAACATTTGCACTGAAATGAAGATTCACACGTTGGATGAACCATTCGCGGAAGTGTACCCGTGGAGGCCAATCAGCTGCTGATAGTGCCTGCACACGATGTACATGGTACGCAAAGAAACTGGTTCTCCCGTAGCACTCTCCATACAGTGACGTGGTCAACGTTACCTTGTACAGCAGCAAATTCTCTGACGCTGACATTAGGGTTATCGTCAACTGCACGAAGAATTTCCTCATCCATCGCACGTGTCCTCGTCGTTCTAGGTCTTCCCCAGTCGCGATTCGCAGGCTGGAATGTTCCATGCTTACTACGACGCCGATCAATTGCTTCGAACGTCTTCCTGTCGGGATACCTTCGTTCTGGAAATCTGTCTCGATACAAACGTTCTGCGCCACGGCTATTGCCCCGTGCTAATCCATACATCAAATGGGCATCTGCCAACTCCGCATTTGTAAACATTGCACTGACTGCAAAACCACGTTCGTGATGAACAGTAACCTGTTGATGCTACGTACTGATGTGCTTGACGCTAGTACTGTAGAGCAATGAGTCGCATGTCAACACAAGCAACGAAGTCAACATTACCTTCCTTCAACTGGGCCAACTGGCGGTGAATCGAGGAAGTACAGTACAAAAAATGGTTCTGACCACTATAGGACTCAACTTCTGAGGTCATTAGTCCCCTAGAACGTAGAACTAGTTAAACCTAACTAACCTAAGGACATCACACACGTCCATGCCCGAGGCAGGATTCGAACCTGCGACCGTAGCGGTCTTGCGGTTCCAGACTGCAGCGCCTAGAACCGCACGGCCACTTCGGCCGGCGAAGTACAGTACATACTGACGAAACTAAAATGAGCTCTAACATGGAATTTAAGCGTTTCCGGACACATGTCCACATAACATCTTTTCTTTATTTGTGTGTGAGGAACTTACACCACTTATTGCCCGAACTGCCAATTTCTGAGCCGAAAATATTCTTTTAGAATGAGAAGAGTTACCCCAAAATACTATACTGTATGACATAAGCGAATGAAAACAAGGAAAGTAGACTAATTTTCGTGTCGAACGATCGCTCACTCCAGATAGAGTTAGAATTGTAAAAATGGCAGCATTAACTCTTTGAACAAGTTTTTGAATGCGGGCCTTCCACGGCAGTTTACTATCTATCTGAACACCTATAGATTTAAATTGTTCAGTTTCACTGCTCATATGACCATTCTGTATAATTAAAATGTGGGTTTCTGTTGAAATATGTGTCAGAAACTGCAAAAATTGAGTCTTACTGAGATTTAGCGTTAGTTTATTTTCTATGAGCCATGCATGAACTTATGTGATGAACTGCACTGTTTGAAACCTAGCCAGTGTTGCATACAACATCCTTTACTACCAAGCCAGTGTCATTAGCAAACAGAAATATTTTAGAGTTACCAATAATACTAGAGGGTATATCATTTATATAAATAAAGAACAGGGGTGGCCCCAACACTGATCCCTGGGGCATTCCCCATTTGACTGTACCCAACTCAGATCCCACATCACAGTCATTCTCAACATAGTGAATTATGACCTTTTGCTGTCTGTTGTTAAAGTAAGAGGTGAACTGTCTTCCGTAATGGTTCAACTTCTGGAGAAATATTTTGTGATCAACACAATCAAAAAATATGCCTAACGTTCTCAACCTTTTGTTAACCCATCCAGTACCTCACAGAGAAAAGAGAATATAGCATTTTCCGTTGTTAAACGACTTCTGAAGCCGAACTGTACATTTGATAGCAAATTATGTAATATAAAATGTTCAATTATCCTTACATATACAGCCTTTCAAATAACTTTAGCAAACACTGATGGCATAGAAATACATCTAAAATAGTCTACATTATCGCTTTCTCCCTTTTTATAAAGCAGCTGTACTACTGATGTGTGTTGTGTCGCACCATAAAATAACTCCCAATTCCTTCACCTTTGTTTGAGTCATCTCCTGACTGTGTGACTGATATGCTAATAAATGTAGTAACTTCATGTCCTCTTGTTGATCCTGCACTATCCTTTCCCAACAAACTGCTTTCACACAGGTGCAACTATGTGATACATAATCAGCTATTACATTCTTCGTGCCCGACATCAGTGGAGTATTGGGCAACGTATTCTGCCAAACAACACTGTCACGATGAAAAAAAAAAAATCAGTGGTTTTGGAAAAAAAATGCCGTAAGTATTGCATAGTCAGTGTAGATAGTACAGTGCTTTCCCTGTAGGGACTCTCAGAAGAACTGTAATGCTGCATGTATGGCAAGTGATTGTCTGTCGGTGGCGCTCCAGTTACGCTATGCATCTGAGAGGAGACGAGAAGAAAATGATAAATGTTTCCAATGGCCACGGACCCACAGCTGTAGGGCTGTACCAACTGCTTCCTGGCTTGCATCGACCACAACTGTGAGTTTGGCGTTATGAATAGAATGATGTAACAGTGCCCAATTGGGCATAGCGTATTTTTCTTCATTGAAGATACCTAAGGATCTTTCAGTCCAAGGCATGTCTCTTTCCCTCAGGTGAATTTGCCTCTAAGAAATCCTGTCAATGTTGTCTGTTTCACAGCTACTTCTACAGGATGGCGTAAGTTAAACTCTGCTGTTCCTAAAAGCCATCATAATTTCTTGAAGGCTGTAGCAACAGGAAATCCCCTAATAATCTGCACACTGTCAGGTCTTGGAGACAGACCTTCTGCCAAAATAGTGAAATCCAAACACTTCACGTTATCTATCCTGCAAATGCATTTATCTTTGTTGATCACCACTCCAAAATCCCCAATTCTCCGGAATAGCATTCGTAGATCTGCTTCATGTTGTTCAGTGGTAGCTGAGAAAACGAGAATTTCATCCATGTAACAGAATAAAAAAGGCAGGCCTCTTATCACCTGGTGGATAATCTTTTTCAGGATTGTGAGGCGTTTTTCAGCCCAAAAGAGTACGAAGATGAAATGGAACAATCCAAATGAAGTACTGATAATGGTCTTCGCCCTTACCACAGCGATCTGTGCATAGACGTTGCGGCAGTCTACTACACCGGAAATTTTGCCCCTGCTACAGCAGTGTTGCAGTCAACCACCTGAGGAAATGGATGCTCGTCGGGAAAAGTGCGGGAGTTAAGAACTCTATAATCCCCACTCATGCGCCATTCCTGTCCTTTTCTTTTCTTTTTTTATTAACAGCAAACACAGTAAACTTTTCTGGCGTGAGTCTGCATGGACTAGGCACCAACAGAGAGGTCCAAGCAAAGTCCGAATATAGTGCTGCGTGTCATGCTTGCAAATCAGCTCAGAATTCCTGATCTCCATAATCCCTGTGAAACCTGTAGAACAACATCATATCCATTGGTAACTTCAGCTAACTATGCCACTTTGAGAAAACGATTTGCTGACACGTTGGGAGCCATTCTGAAGAAATGCAGGAAGTCAGTCCCTAAAATCGCCTTTGTTACTTCCTCTACAATAAAAGACCATGTGAATGGAAGCTGTAGTCCTAAATAAATGGACAGAATCTTCTTTCCAGAAATTTCTATTACGGAATTATTTGCTGTTTTTAGCAGAAACGGCACCTTAGAACCAACTACTGTGAAAGACCTTTCTGGTAAAACGCTACAGCCAAAGCTGGTGTCCACCAAAAAGTCGTTCATGAAGCCTTGTGTTTCACAAACTATCGATGAGACTGCACCTCCTTGAAATACACAAATTCGATCTTTAGCTGCATCCATTCACAAAATGTAGTTTCAAATCCGTCCATAATGGATATGCTTTGTCTTGTGTAGACATTTGATGTTGACCTCCTCCTCTCGGATGGCTCCATCCGCACATATTTACACATTAAACCACCAACCACCAAGAACACCTGTGTTTCGATAACTGCCTACATCAACATCTACATCCATACTCCGCAAGCCACCTGACGGTGTGTGGCGGAGGGTACCTTGAGTATCTCTATCGGTTCTCCTTTCTATTCCAGTCTCGTATTGTTCGTGGAAAGAAGGAATGTCGGTATGCCTCCGTGTGGGCTCTAATCTCCCTGATTTTATCGTCATGGTCTCTTCGCGAGATATACGAAGGAGGGAGCAACATACTGCTTGACTCCTCGGTGAAGGTATGTTCTCGAAACTTCAACAAAAACCCATAACGAGCTACTGAGCGTCTCTGCTGCAGAGCCTTCCACTAGAGTTTATCTATCATCTCCGTAACGCTTTCGCGATTATTAAATGATCCTGAAACGAAGTACACTGCTCTCCGTTGGATCTTCTCTCTTTTATCAACCCTATCTGGTATGGATCCCACACTGCTGAGCAGTATTCAAGCAGTGGGCGAACAAGCGTACTGTAACCCACTTCCTTTGTTTTCGGATTGCATTTCCTTAGGACTCTTCCAATGAATCTCAGTCCGGCATCTGCTTTACCGACGATCAACTTTATATGATCACTCCATTTTAAATCACTCCTAATGCAAACTCCCAGATAATTTATGGAAGTAACTGCTTCGATTTGCTGACCTGCTATATTGGAGCTAAATGATAAGGGATCTATCTTTTTATGTATTCGCAGCACATTACACTTGTCTACATTGAGATTAAATTGCCATTCCCTGCACCATGCGTCAATACGCTGCAGATGCTACTGCATTTCAGTACAATTTTCCATTGTTACAACCTCTAGATATACCACAGCATCATCCGCAAAAAGCCTCAGTGAACTTCCGATGTCATCCACAAGGTCATTTATGTATATTTGGAATAGCAACGGTGCAACGACACTCCCCTGCGGCACACCTGAAATCACTCTTACTTCGGAAGACTTCTCTACATTGAGAATGACATGCTGCGTTCTGTTATATAGGAACTCCTCAATCCAATCACACAATTGGTCTGATAGTCCATATACTCTTAGTTTGTTCATTAAACGACTGTGGGGAACTGTATCGAACGCTTTGCGGAAGTCAAGAAACACGGCACCTACCTGGGAACCCGTGTCTATGGCCCTCTGAGACTCGTGGACGAATAGCGCGAGCTGGGTTTCACGCGATAGTCTTTTTCGAAACCTATGCTGATTCCTACAAAGTTGCTTTCTAGTCTCCAGAAAAGTCATTATACTCGAACATAATACGTGTTCCAAAATTCTACAACTGGTCGACGTTAGAGATATAGGTCTATAGTTCTGCACATCTGTTCGACGTCCCTTCTTGAAAAAGGGGATGACCACTGCCCTTTTCCAATCCTTTGTAAAGCTACGCTCTTCTAGAGACCTACGGTACACCACTGCAAGAAGGGGGGCAAGTTCCTCCGCGTACTCTGTGTAAAATGGAACTGGTATCCCATCAGGTCCAGCGGCCTTTCCTCTTTTGAGCGATTTTAATTGTTTCTCTATCCCTCTGTCGTCTGTTTCGATATCTACCATTTTGTCATCTGTGCGACAATCTAGAGAAGGAACTACAGTGCAGTCTTCCTCTGTGCAACAGTTTTGGAAAAAGACATTTAGTATTTCGGCCTTTAGTCTGTCATCCTCTGTTTCAGTACCATTTTGGTCACAGAGTGTCTGGACATTTTGTTTTGATCCACCTACCACTTTGACCTAAGACCAAAATTTCTTAATATTTTCTGCCAAGTCAGTACATAGAACTTTACTTTCGAATTCATTGAACGCCTCTCGCATAGCCCTCCTCACACTACATTTTGCTTCGCGTAATTTTTGTTTGTCTGCAAGGCTTTGGCTATGTTTATGTTTGCTGTGAAGTTCCCTTTGCTTCCGCAGCGGTTTTCTAACTCTTTTGTTGTACCGCGGTGGCTCTTTTCCATCTCTTACGATCTTTCTTGGCACATGCTCATCTAAGGCATATTGTACGATGGTTTTCAACTTTGTCCACTCCTCAACACTATCTGTAGTCTAGACAAAGCTTTTCTGCTGAGCCATCAGGTAGTGTGAAATATCTTCCTACCTTTTTTAATATTTCTATTTACGGCTGAAGTCATCGATGCAGTAACCGCTTTATGATTGCTGACTCCCTGTACTGCGTTAACTGTTTCAAATAGTTCGGGTCTAATATGTTATCGCCACGAGTCGGTTCTCTGTTTAACTGCTCAAGGTAGTTTTCAGATAAAGTACTTAAAAAAATTTCACTGGATGCTTTGTCCCTGCCACCCGTTATGAACATTTGAGTCTCCCAGTTTATATCTGGCAAATTAAAATCTCCACCCAGAACTATAACATGGCGGGGAAATCTACTCGAAATATTTTCCAAATTATCCTTCAGGTGTTTAGCCACAACAGCTGCTGAGCCCGGGGGCCTATAGAGACATCCAATTACCATGTCTGAGCCTGCTTTAACCGTGACCGTCACCCAAATTATTTCACATTTCGGATCTCCATCAATTTCCTTCGATACTATTGCACTTCTTATTGCTATAAACACGCCTCCCCCTTCACTGTGCAGCCTGTCTCTGCGGTATACAATCCAGTCTGAGTTTAGAATTTCATTACTGTTTACATGTGGTTTCAGCCAACTTTCTGTCCCTAGTACTATGTGTGCATTGTGACCGTTTATTAATGAGAGCAGTTCTGGGACCTTTCTATAGGCGCTCCTGCAGTTTACTATTAGCACATTAATATTATTATTCCCTGTTGCATTTTGCCTACTCCTACCTTGCCGCGTCTCAGGAGGCGTCTTGTCGGGCCTAGGGAGGGAATTCTGTAACCTAAAAAACCCACATCTGCACTCCACATGTACTCCGCTATCCTTGTAGCCGCTTCCTGCGTGTAGTGCACGCCTGACCTATTCAGGGGGACCTTACATTTCTCCTTCCGAAAGCGGAGGTCGAGAAATTTGCACCCCAGATCTCCGCAGAAACTTCTGAGTCTCTGGTTTAAGCCTTCCACTCGGCTCCAAACCAGAGGACCGCGATCGGTTCTGGGAACGATGCTACAAATAGTTAGCTCAGATTCCACCCCGCGAGTGAGGCTTTCCGCCTTCACCAACTCCGCCAACCGCCTCTATGAACTGAGGATGACCTCTGAGCCCAGACGGCAGGAGTCATTGGTGCTGACATGAGCAACAATTTGCAGTCGGGTGCACCCAGTGCTCTCTGTCGCCGCCGGCAGGGCGTCCTCTACATCTCGGATGAGACCCCCCGGCAAGCAGACAAAGTGAACACTGGCCTTCTTCCCCGACCTTTCCGCTATTTCCCTAAGGTGCTCCATCACCCGCCTAACGTTGGAACTCCCAATCACTAATAAGCCCCTCCCCCCGTGTGCCTGCTCGGACTTTGCTGAAGGAGCGGCCACATGTCCACTCACAGGCAGAGCGGGCGATGCCACACGGCCAGCCTCCACATTGACCCTCTGCCTCGTGCGCCGCGAACGCCGCTGAACCTTCCACTCCCCTTGGGGAGAGGGTGGCCCAACCGCGCCCGGTACCCGCGAAGATGTCTCGGCAGCGGGGACAATGGATGAAGCACGTAACACCTGGGGTGTACCATGCAATGCAGCGGACTGCCTACTGCCAGTACACTCCGAGGCAGCAGCCTGAAGATGGCTGACCGCGGCCACCAACAGGTTCAGCTGTTCGCGAACAGTGGCCAGCTCCTCCTGCGTCCGTACACAGCAGTCACACATCCTATCCATCCTAAGAAATCAGTTTACTGTAGAGAGTTAATCAACTTTTAAGTAGACCGCTAATTCACTAAAGGCTGCTGATAGTTGACTAAACTGTGGTTACTAGACACTTCTTGTAGAAAACAATGAAAATAGCACTACCTGTCTTTGGACTGTATTCAAAACAAACAGTAGCACTACTGGCACTATGGCTGACTAAAGGGACTCTCTCTGACTGTATTCAAAACAAACGCGAAATCTATGGAACACTATTACTAGCACTCGACAATTAAAGCTTCCTAAAAGCAAAAACACACGGAAGAAGAAGTGACAAGTAAGAAAAATACAGTTAATACTTAAATTAAGGTAGCTCGCTGCACAGCTACACTAAAACATCACTATCATACAGCCTGGCTACCTGGGGATGCCATATCTGCAGTGACAAGAACTTACTTACTCAGTATGCTCACCAAGGCCTTCATAGACATGCACTACCCCACAGTCCTAGACTACAAACAGTTCTCCCATATCATTTCACCTGACATTCACAATCCTCCCACCACCACCCGAAAACCAGCCACAAAGAAGTATCCCCTTCATCACCCAGTACCACTCCAGACTGGAACAACTGAACCACATCCTTCATTGGGGCTTCGATTACCCATCATCATGCCTTGAAATGAGGGACATACTACCCACGATACTTCCCACCTCTAATAAAGTGGTGTTCTGCCACTCACCCAACCTTTACAACATCATAGTCCATCCCTATTGCACTTCCTATCCTAAACCCTTGGACAAGGATCATATTCCTGCAGAAGACCTGGGTGCAAGACCTGCCCAATCCATGTATCCAGCACTTCCTATTCCAGTCCTGTCACATGTTTATCCTACACCATCAGGGGCCAGACCACCTGTAAAAACAGCGAAGTCATTTACTAGCTCTGCTGCAATCATTGCACAGTTTTCATGTTGGTATGACTGCTAATAATTTGTCCACCAGGACAAATGACCACCGTCAAACTGTGGCCAAGAGCAATGTAGACCCCCTGTGGCAGAAAATGCAGCTGAACATATCATGCTTGATTTCAATGACTGCTTCACTACCCTAGCCATTTGGATCCACTCTTCCACCACCAGCTTTTTTGATCTGTGCTGATGGGAATTATCCTTATTTGCTCCCATAATTGTGACAGCCTCAACTTTCGGTAACAAACTGTCCCCAAACCATCCACCCAACAGTTTCCACCCCCTCTGTCCTGTCATCTCCTCTCCACTCTCGTTTTCCACCCTCTTTGTTTTCTGTCCTCTGCCAACGCACCCGCTCAACTTTCCCTGCTTCTCTCCTTTTTCGCTCCTTTTTCCCAACTCCCTCCCCCACAACCTCCCAACGCTGCACCTGTTGGCATTCCAGTACCAGCACACTCCACCAGACAGCGTTCGTCTGTCTCTACTATCCCTTTCCCTTCCCTGCCCCCTCAGATTGCTGTTTGCATACCATGTGATAGTTGCATTCCAGCCCGAGATGTTGGAGTTGGCAGTCATGTATGTATATGCAAGATGGCGGTGAAAAATGGTTCACGAAAATCAAGTTCCGCGAAAATCGTAAAAAAGAATGTATCTCTATGTATTCAGTGGAAAAAAGTATCGTGGTTCGACCTGGAAAACGTTACTGCTGCGAAGTTAAAGCAAAAAACACAAACGAAGTCATTACAAGATCAAAATCTAGTGAAAAAATCGTGGCAAATGCAAATTCAGTGACATCGATATGTGAACATTGCGATGATTTTCGTTTCACTTTAACTGCAAAAAACAGTGAAATCAGTGAGCTTAAAAGGACTGTAGCCTTATTGGAGAAACAGCTGCAATATCTTGGCTGTAAAACGCGACATACAGAGCATCGTCTGAACATGGAAGAAATATCGGCTACCAGTGATGTAATCAAAGAAAGAACGACTGTAGAAACCAGCACCAAAACTTGGAAATAATAAAGTAAGTGCATCAAATAGTTATAATGACAAACATGATTCCACAAACAATGTCATTCAAAACATATGAGTCCAGATAATAATTACAAACAACAACAGCTGTGCACTGTAAATTTTTCGCGAGTGTCGCATCCAAAACAAAGAAATGCGGTAAAAAAATCAGTCGACTGGCCTCAAGTCTGCAAAAGAGAACAAAAAGCGTTAATTTGTTTCCGATAGTCATGGACGTCAGATAGCAAAAAAGGTAGCAGATACACAAACTAACGCAAGTGTCCAAGCCTTTGTCAAACCAGGAGCAGACATTGCAGAAGTTACAAAAACAGTGGTAAAATTGTGTGAAAACCTTAACCCAAAAGACTGTGTCGTTATCTGTGCAGGTGCAGATGATGTTGCCAGAGATAAAGGTAGTGAACTCATCATTGTTCTTGAAAGTGTGATATCCAAATTAGGCAACACAAATGTAGCTGTTGTAAATCGACCACACAGATACAACCTCCGTCCTTGGCCATGTGTTAATAAATTAATAGAAAGAGTAAACAAAGAGATAGATGCTGTATGCATAAAGTTTCTGTATGTAAACTTAATATGGCCGAGCGGTTCTAGGCGCTTCAGTCTGGAACCGCATGACTGCTACAGTCGCAGGTTCGAATCCTGCCTCAGGTATGGATGAGTGTGATGTCCTTAGGTTAGTTAGGTTTAAGTAGTTCTAAGTTCTAGTGGACTGATGACCTCAGATGTTAAGTCCCATAGTGCTCAGAGCCATTTCAACCTTTTTTTTTAACTTAATAAATGTAAGCATGTTAGACATGCCCATGCACAGCAGCCATGGCCTTCAATTAAATCATAGTGGGAAACAATTTTTGGTTGAAGAATTCTGTCATCTAGCAAATTTGAGTCACAATAGGCATAATACAGAAGCAGTCCAAAGTACTTTGGACAAATGGGTCATAAAGAAAGATGCGATGTCTTATAAAAAGGACGAAAGACATTTTTTAGGGAAGTAGACTGTATCATTAAAAAATGTGATGGAGAATTAAATTGCAAATACACACTGAAGATTGTACATCAGAACGTACAGTCATTAACAAACAAAGTTGATGAAATAAATATACTCCTCAATAGTGAATGGAAAGATGTTTCAGTGTTATGTCTTTGTGAGCATTGGTTACAAAATGAAATATTTTCAGTACTTAAAAATACTGCATTTTAACCTTGCAAACTGCTTTTGTAGAACGGAATCAAAACATGGTTGAACTTGTATATATGTAAAAGAATATGTACATTATGAGAGTATAGCATCTGTTTGGAAACTTGGTTGTGAAAGAGACTTTGAAATCTCAGCTGTTGAGTTAATGTCTGAAAAAACTATTATTTTATGTGTGTATAGCTCTCCTTTTAGCAGCAGAAGTTTTTTTTTTAAATTGGACCTTGCATTGGGCAAACGTAAGACAACTGGGAAAATAGTGATACTACGTGGTGATTTTAATGTTGACTTTCTGAGCCGTAGCCCTCACAGGGAAACGTTTTTCATTATTATAAAAGCCTACAATCTTTGACTGACTGTTAGCTGTCCAACACATGTGACAAAAACTAGTGTCACTCTCGTTTATCAGGTATGTATAAACATGGACAAGTGTACATCAGAAAACTTTGATATTAACTATAGTGACCACTTATTGCAATTACTGACCATACCTGTAAATCACATTTCGACCAGTACAGAAAATGTTATCCATAAAAGGATTTATAGTAGGAAAAATATTGAATTCTTCCAGTACCTAAACTGAGAACAATCTTGGAGAAAAGTATATGATACCTCTATTACCAACGAAACGATGGAAAATTTTTTGAACATTTTCAAGAATAACTTTGACATAGCTTTTCCACAAAGGAAAGTGATTTCCAAAAGCACAGATAGATTCAAAAACTGGATTACATCAGGCATTAGAGTATCTGTAAAATGAAGCAGGAAATTTTTCTGCAGTCAAAAACTCACAGCAGTCCAGAATTTATTAATTATTTCAAAAAATACGAGCTAGTTTTGAAACATGTCATAAAAGAGGCAAAAATTAATGAAAATGACAAATATATTATAAAGACATCCAATAAAAGTAAGTCCATGTGGGAAGCTGTGCAGGATCTTATGGGGAAGAAGACATTTCACAAAAATATTGTGGTATCACATGATGACAAGAATGTTACTGACTCTAGGCCAGTTGCAAACAGTTTCAATTCTTATTATGCAACTGTTCCTGAAAAACTAGTGAAGAAAAAATTTGGAAAACCACCTAACACAACATCGAAAGAACTTTCATCTATTGAAATAAATAATATATCCATGTTCCTCAGTCCAATAAGCCCAAAAGAGCTCCTAAATACCATTGATTCACTCAAGAGTAAGTATTGAACTGGTATTGATGATATTCCAGATTATATTATAAAAATAACAGCAAGACAAATACTTTCGCATTTATTGGACATATGTAATTCAACTTTATTTATGTGGTGTCTTCTCTCAGCAACTGAAATGACAACAGTAATACCCCTATTATAAAAAAGGTGATCATCAATGTATGGGTAACTGTAGGTCTCTGTGTTTCAATTGTCAGGGTTTTTGGAAATTATTGAAAAAGTGTTCCTTTCAAAACTAATTACATTCTTTGACAAGAATAATATTATTTATGTATGTCAACATGACCTCAGACAACAGCAATCAATTGAAACAGCCACTTTGTCTGATAAACCATGTCTTAAATGCAGTGGACAACCACAGAAATATCTCAGGTGTATTCTTGGACGTAACAAAAGATTTTGATGTGATTGATCATTCTATACTCCTGAGGAAACTTGAATGGTATGGTGTAAGAGGTGAGGCAAATCAGTAGATTAAATCATATTTGGAATATCGCTCTCAGGTAACTGAAATTAAGTACATGGAAGGAAATGAACTCCAGATACACCTTTCAGAACCATTTGGACTAAGTCATAGTGTTCCACAGAGCTCCATTTTAGGTCCATTTCCTTTTTTGGTCTACATTAATGATTTCCCATCCCACGTTATAGATTCTGAACCAATACTGTTTGCAGATGACACCAGTCTATTGATTGAAGGGAATAAAGAAGAAAATCTTACTGCATCTGCAAAAGAATTGTTTACCAGAAACAGGCTAATAGTTAATCCCCAAAAAACGGTACTTATGAATTTCCACACTGATCAAAATATAAATCCGGCACAACCTGTAATATGTCTAGATAACCAAAACATTAGTGCTGTCAATGAAACTAAATTTCTTGGGGTTCATATCCAAGAAAATCTTAAATGGAGCACTGATATCACATCCCTAAATTGAAAACTAGCAAAAATAAGCTATGTAGTAAAAATTCTCTGCAACAATACTGGTGCAGAAACAGTTAATGCTGTATACGTTGCTTGTGTACATTCAATACTGAAGTACAGTATCATTTTCTGGGGAAACGTACACCAGGCCATAACAGTTTTCAGGAAACAAAAGACAATTATAAGAATAATGAAACAAGTGAGTAGCAGAAAACCATGCAAACCTTTCTTTAAAGATCTAAAGATCCTACCCCTTCCTTGCATTTATATACTGGAATAAGTCATGCTTGTCAAAAAAAGCATATTGCGAAAAGAAAACATTTTTCCTCAAAACAAAAGTGTCCATGATTACAGTACCACGTCAGACGGTGACATGCATGTCAATGACTGTAGCACCACATTGTACCAAAAAGGTGTATATCATTTGCTAATGAGGGCTGATGCCGAAAGCTTTATGTAAGTGTCTTTTAATTGTGCCTGTGTGCAATTTAACTTGTCTTCTTTACAGTAAGTAGCAATCTATCTTTTCCTACATTCATTGTTTTACTCCATCAGTCTCCTATTTATGGTAAAAAGTATGCCAGGACATAACTGTATTTTGAATTCCAATTAAAAAAAGTGGCTAACATGGTTACTCAAGGTCAACTGTAAAAATTGTAGTTACGTATACCCATTGAAATTACAACAGAAGCAATCAAAGTTATCTCTGTTACTATGCTATTATCCCGGAACCCTGTCCAGTAGCATGTTGTCTATTCATGGCTTCCAGGACCAACAAAAATAATCATTTATCCTGACTAACTGTGCATCATGATCAGAAACAGCATTTGTTATTGGGTAAACAGTTATTTTCTTTCTTTGTGCCTTATCAAAGAAAACATTATCAATTAGGGACCTACTCTCTTTATCACTCTTGCTCATAAATTAGGGATAATGCTGATACATGGTGGAACAACGCTCTGCTGGACGGGTTGCTGGTTTACATCACTTTGGTTTATGACAATGAGGTGCATTTAACATGTGGTCGTCGCACGGTGGCGATGGCAGCAGTCCACATACGCAGAAGTGTGTTGGTGCATGCCAGACTACGGTGCAGCGAGTAAGTGTGCAGAAGTTTTCAGACGTGCTAATGGTAACTGTGTGTTGAAAATGGCTCAAAGAACTCATATAAAGCAGGTGGTCGTGCGGTTCTAGGCGCTTCAGTCCAGAACCACGGGACTGCTACGGTCGCAGGTTCGAATCCTGCCTCGGGCATGGATGTGTGTGATGTCCTTAGGTTAATTAGGTTTAAGTAGTTCGAAGTTCTAGTGGACTGATGACCTAAGATGTTAAGTCCCATAGTGCTCAGACCCATTTTTTTGAACACATATTGATGACGTTATGAGGGGTAGAATACTAGGGCGACTGGAGGCTGGTCAAACACAGCAGGTCGTAGCACGGGCCCTCCGTGTGCCACAAAGTGTGATCTCAAGATTATGACAACGATTCCAGCAGACAGGAAACGTCTCCAGGCTCTACAGTATGGGATATCCACAGTGTACAACACCACAAGGAGACTGATATCTCACCATCAGTGCCCGCAGATGGCCACAGGGTACTGCAGGTTGCCTTACTCGGCACCTTACTGTAGCCACTGGAACAGTTGTCTCCAGACACACAGTCTACAGACGACTGAACAGACATGGTTTATTCGCCCGGAGACCTGCAAGGTACATTCCATAAAGCCTGGTGTCAAGAACACAGTACATGGTAATTGGAACGGACGAGTCCAGGTATAGTCTGAGCAGTGATTCTCGTTGGGGTTTCATCTGGCGTGAACCAGGAACCAGATACCAACCCCTTAATGTCCTTGAAAGGGAGCTGTATGGAGGTTGTGGTTTGATAGTGTGCGGTGGGATTATGATTGGTGTACGTACACCCCTGCATGTCTTTGACAGAGAAACTGTAACAGGTCAGGTGTATCAGGACGTCATTTTGCACCAGTACATCTGCCTTTTCAGAGGTGCAGTGGGTCCCACCTTTCTCCTGATGTTTGATAACGCACGGCCCCACCGAGCTGCCATCGTGGAGGAATACCTTGAAACAGAAGATATCAGGCGACTGTATTGGCCTGCCTGTTCTCCAGACCTAACCCCATCGAGCACGTCTGGAGCGCTCTCAGTCAACGTATCGCTGCACGTCTTCAAACCCTTACGACACTTCAGGAGCTCCGACAGGCACTGGTGCAAGAACGAGAGGCTATACTCCAGCAGCTGATCGACCACCTGATCCAGAGTATGCCAACCCATTGTGCAGCCTGTGTATGTGAGCATGGTGATCATATCCCATATTGATGTCGTGGTACATTCGCAGGAAACAGTGGCGTTTTGTAGCACATATGTTTCGCCACGGTTTTCTCAATTTATCGTCAATACCGTGGACTTACAGATCTGTATCGTTTGTGTTCCCTATGTGCCTATGCTATTAGCGCCAGTTTTGTGTAGTGCCACGTTGTGTGTCACTACATTCCGTAACTATCCTTAACCCTTTATTTGACAAATGATGAAAATAAAAACAAAAATTTTGTTCAGTGCTTATATTTATTAATTATGCTTAAAGAAATACAATTCAGTCAGTTTTAGAAATTTTCGACAAAAATTATGAAATTTTGCTTACAAGCAACATCGTCAGCAGTGGACCACATTTATACATATTATAGAAAAGAAGTGTTTGCCAATAACCTCAAGCAAAAGGTTTCCTGTACGTGAATAACTTAATTTATAAACACATTTATGAATTCCTGCTGTATAATAGAACTGTTACATTTTCCCTTCTAGTTCTTCTTGCAATTGAATGTTTGGAAACAGTTCCTCTTTGGAACGAAGCACAATACTAGATTGCATTTTGAACAAGACTGTAGAATTTCCAGATGGACAATAACGACAATGACATTTGGGACCGTATACAGGCCCAACACTCCCTGTTATCAAATCGGACATCTTGTGTAACAGTCGGAGCTGTTGGCTTCCTCCTCTTCTTTTGTGGTGGTGTTATGTCCATTGAGGGCCTTCCTACTTTCCTTTTCCCTGAAAACATCCAACCATTGGCAATATCTGCCCTGAATGACTTCAATGAGGTCTTCTTGTCCAGAGAGTCTCTTCGAAATACCAGCCAGGTATTTACAACACTCAGATCTAGCATAAATGTACCAACGCCTAGTTTTCATTGGTATTCTGTAGAACTCTACCAGCATACCATCAAGATCAACTCTTCCTATATGCTTGTTGTACTGACGTACAATACTGGGACAGGGCACATCAATTCTTCTTTCTTCATTGCTGTCCCATCGTTTTACTGTTGATTGTGGTTGGACGCCACAAAATGAGCTTGCAAGTATCACAATTTTATTGTCTGCCCACCTTACTAAAATGAGGTCTGAGTGCCTGTTCTTCCTGCAGTCACAGCTGCCTCATCCTTTTTTCAGTAACTGCTTCTCGTCTTGTAGAGGACAGTTCTTTATTCAGTTCTTCCTTATGGTGTCCATTGACTCAATGTTTTGATTTTTTAAAAGTATGTTATAAGTTCAAGGCTGCAAAAGAACTTGTCAAAATAAACTCTGGGAGAAATAGCTCTTGGAATACTTTTGCAAAGTGTAACCACAACTTGTCCTCCAATTCCAAATACCTTCTCGTCATCAGCTAGATCAGTTATCATCCCCTTGCCAGTATAGGGAAGAAAATCATAGACAACACCAGACACACCAGCTCGAACAAAAATCCTAAAACCCCATTTGTGTGGCTTGTTTTGAATATATTGGCGCAATTTACCTGCTCTTGTACCTTTATATGGAACCATTACCTCATCTACAGAAAATTCCGACTCTTGTTTCTGTTCACGGCAGGTCTTATTTTGAAAAGTCTTCCAGAAGAGTTCACAGCATTCTCATTGTTCGTAAAATGCAGGTATTGGCGGAGTTTCTGAAAGCGCTTCAAACTGAAAATTCTGGTGATTTTTTTCACAATTCATTGACTGAGACGAATAGTCAGCGTACGAAGGCATAGAAACAAGACCCATGTATATCAGAACACCGAAAAATTGTTCCATTTCATTTATATTGGTGTTTACTGACGTCGTAGTTCGTTGCACAGAGTATAAGTACGTTTCCTGCACAATTTTGTCAATTAGTTCTGAATCAAAGAATCTTCTGAAATAACCCAGTGGTGTATCGCCTTCATCAGAAAACACAGGAGAGAGACTTTCTGCCCTAGCCATTATATCTTCCTTTATCCATATGAAGTAGAAGTGACTGCTTTTGTAATTTTCTTTTTCCCTTGACTGGCACTTGCATTAGAAGGATTCACTGCAGAAGGTCCTTGCACATGTTCAGCTTCTGATATTTCACTTCCTGAATCAGAATCAGTGTCTGGTATAACTACGTTATGGAACTGAGATTGGCACTCTGGAATATAGTCTGGATCATCATCACTACAGTGTGCCAAAACTTCGAGTTCAGAGTCTTCAGATGCGCTTAGATCAGACAAAGCCAGGTTTTCTGGTGGAACTACTATTCTCTCGCTTTTTTAATTCCATAAAATATTCTGGAATCCATAGCTAAAAAGACCCTGAAAATAAAAATGTCTGCTCTGTCACGCCGTAAGCATATGTAAGATACTAATGGCACATGTCCCAACTATTGGCAATGTTGCTCACAGGCAACATAAAAGTTTTATACTATTTACATAATTCAAAACAATATTAGATTGAAATATTTCTGCTGTAAGCTCACCTCTGGGTATTTCTTGAAGAAAATCTGCTGAGATTACTGCCAATATATTGAAATCCACTCTTTCAGAACCAAAATAAGACACCCCTGTTGCTCACACGGGGAGATCTCTGTAACACCACTGCACAAACTGCCATCTCGTGTGGAAAACCTTTAACTATTACAACAGCTGGCATTCGCAGTGTATAAAGAAACATTGCTTGGAGGCAACAATGCCAGTAAGAGGCACTGGGAAGTGTTTGTTGTCACATAAGGCCAAAGTAAATTTGATGTTGCTCGAGAGCAACACTGCCAAATAAAGGGTTAATTTATGAGCATGAGTGTACATAATGTTACAATTAAAAGTGAACTATTGTTCAGCATTAATTCACAAGCACACAGTGCTATGTGCTGATCACTACAAAATCTACTTGTGTCAATGCTTTTGAACTTGTTTTCTGTCTTAATATATGCAACAACTCCTCCTTTTCCAATATGAGCTCTGCATGAGTAAGCTGCTAGACTGTAATGTTTTATATGTAACTTGTCTAACCCTGTGGTTATGTGGTGCACTGACAGGCACAGTATGTCCGCCTTTTCCTCTAAATTTTGCAAGCAGGCAAGAAGTCTACCGTTCTGCTGCTGTTGAGGCATTTTGATTACATTCGCCATAAGTCAAAAGTATGTCTACCTATTCTTCATTAGTAAATGGCACTATACTCCTGAAAAATAACCACGCATTACGAACGATTCGATTGTGTGGACATTGTACAAGCAACATACTGTAAATGAATTGCAGGATTCCTTATTACAAACTTGATCTATGCAGACAATCGTTCCATGACACTTCGGTTAACTCCTCTGAAGAGCAACATACTACTGCCAGCGTATCTCCTGCTTCAAAGATACACGTTTCTTTTGAGAGCAGTCTTTAAACATCTTGTACACTCGTACATATTAACCTACTGTTCATAACCAATAAATTATGGTCAGGGTCCACATCTGCCGCTCGAAATGTCTTACAATTTAAAACCTGGTTCCGAAATTTCCGTCTTACTATTACATAAGTAATCTAAAAGCTTCCGGTGTCTCCAGGTCTCTTCCACGCAATAACCTCCTTTCATGATTCTTAAACCATGGGTTAATTATGGTTAAATTAAGCTTTGTGCAAAATTCTACCAGGTGGTTTCTTCTATCATTTCTCTCCCTCAGTCCATGTTCACCTACTGCTTTTCCTTCTCTTCCTTTTCCTACTACCGAGTTCCAGTCCCCCATGACTATAAAATTTTCGTCTTCTTTAATTATCTGAATAATTACTTTTCTCTCATCGTACATTTCTTTAATCTCGTCCTCATCTGCGGAGCTGGTTGGCATATAAACTTGTGCTACTGTGGTGCGTGTGGGCTTCGTGTGTATCTTGGTTACAATAAGGCGTTCACTATGCTGTTCATAGTAGCTTATCCGCATTCCTATCTTTTTAATTCATTATTAAGCTGATTCCTGTATTACTCCTATTTGATTTTGTATTTATAACCCTGTACTCACCTGATCCCCAACGGCCTTGCCGCAGTAGTAACACCGGTTCCCGTCAGATCACCGGAGTTAAGCGCTGTCGGGCTGGGCTACCACTTGGATGGGTGACCATCCGTTCTGCCAAGCGCTGTTGGCAAGCGGGGTGCACTCAGCCGTTGTGAGGCAAACTCAGGAGCTACTTGATTGAGAATTTGCGGCTCCGGTCTAGGAAACTGACATATGGCCTGGAGAGCGGTGTGCTGACCACAGCCCCTCTGTATTCACATTCAGTGACGCCTATGAGCTGAGGATGACACGGCGGCCGGTCGGTGCCGTTGGGCCTTCATGGCCTGTTCGGGAGGAGTTTAGTTTAGCTTATTCACCTGATCGGAAGCTCTGTTCCTCCTGCCACCGAACTTCACCAGTTCCCAACTTATCCATTTCCCTTTTAAAGTTTCTAACCTACCTGCCCGATTAAGGGATCTGACATTACACTCTCTGATCTGTAGAACACCAGTTTTGTTTCTCTTGATCACGACGTCCTCCTGAGTAGTCCCTACTAGAAGATAAGTAAGGGGGATTAATCTACGTCCGGAATATTTTACCCAAGAGGATGCCATCATCATTTAACCATACAGTAGAGCTGCATGCTCTCGGGAAGAATTAAGGCTGTAGTTTCCACTTGTTTTCAGTCGCAGTACCAGTACATCAAGACCGTTTTGGTTGAAGTTACAAGGCCGGATCAGTTAATCATCCAGACTACTGACTTGCAACTACTGAAAAGGCTGCTGCCTCTCGTCCGGAACCACACGTTTGCGTGACTATCCTTTCGATATTCACTTAAAATTTCCCCAAAAATGTCACTGCTAACAATTTCAGGTTTCAACAAGCTTTCTGCACCTAGTATTTTCAAACTCTGGCACTTTGTTGCGAATTCTTCGGCAGTTTACCATCAGGATTTTAATATTCTCACCTGTGAGAGGCATCTCTCTCGGTCTTACACTGGTACTTCTGGGTTTCCTACATTTGTCGTTACCTGGATTGGATGGAGAGTCGCCTAATCTAAAAAATCCTTGTGTGCATCCCACATACAGACCGCTACCTGAGTAGCAGCCTTAGATGTGCGGCGCACACCAGACACATTTAGGGGGACCCTACAATTCTCAAGCCTATGGCGCAAGTCCAGGAATTCGCTGCCTAGCTTGTCACACAATCTTCGAAGTCCCTGGTTCAGTGCTTCCACGCGATTCAGAACCGCCGGCCGTGAGGACCGAGCGGTTCTAGGCGCTTCAGTCTGGAACCGCGTGACTGCTACGGTCGCAGGTTCGAATCCTGCCTCGGGCATGGATGTGTGTAATGTCCTTAGGTTAGTTAGGTTTAAGTTCTAGAGGACTGATGACCTCAGATGTTAAGTCCCATAGTGCTCAGAGCCGTTTTGATTCAGAACCAAAGGGCCATGATCAGTTCTGGGGACAATGCTGCAAATTGTGAGCTTCATTGGCTCTCCACGCGCAAGACTGGTCTACTCAAACTTCTCTGCCAGTCGCTGGAAAGACCCAAGCACGACCACGGAGCCCAGGCGACAGGCTTCACTTATTCCAACGTGCACCACAATCTGCAGCTGGTTGCACCTTATTATTTCGATAGGTGCTGGAATAATCTCTTGAACATGTTGAAAGAGGCCCCCATGCATACACACTGAGTGCACGTAGTGTCCTGTTCCTTGCAACCATTTCCCTAAGGGGTACCATCATTTGCCTTAGATTTGAACTGCTGATGATTAATAGGATCCTACCCTTTAGTGTTTGCGTCCTGTTGACACTGGACAAAACAGGTTTCCCCAAAACAGGTGAAGTGAGTCCCACTGGCTCAGTTTCTGTTTCAGTGGAAGACAGCACCTCAAACGTGTTGGTTGGGGGGATGGGGGGTTCGGTATAACGCCCTGAGTCCTCCCTGGCCCCCGCCCACCCTGTACACTCAGATCTACCACTGATACGTCACTCGCAGTCAAGTGAACATGTAATTGTTCTTGCAAACCACAAGCGCCAGAACCAAGATGAAGAACGCAAGAGCAGAGAAGTCCGTGAGACGAAGTCGGCCAATGGTGCGCTGATTAGGACCACACCACGACAGGAGTGCCCTCTAGCCGAAGAGAGTATAAGCGCCGCTCCTTCCAGCCTCGGGCGGACAGTATTAGCAAAGTAGTAGGAGAGTACTATGACATCAGTGACGTGTGTCCATATCAACTGCTTACAAGGACCTTGTATACAGCAATGGACTTTGATTATTTGCATGCCGCCCATCGCTTGCGGCACCGTTGTAAATTCGAAGTTAAGTATTGTTTATCTTCTTATTTGTAAATAAAAACTATTAATGTGATTTGCTTGTATTGTTGTATAGCTACCTGAGAAACTTAAGCTACCATTAGGCACCCTATAAGCGACGAACGGGCAGGACCCCACAGTAATGACAGACCCTGTACTTTCTGCAGAGGAGACAGGATCCATAGGAGAGAATAATACTTGAGGTATTTCCGGTACCGGTATCACAGGTAAACAGCTCTCGGAAGCTCTTCCAACCCACCGATTTGCAGCTGCTGCAAATCGTTTGACAGTAGTCAGGGCGATTTCCAGGTGCTTATGAATGTCAGCCAACTCATCCGGTGTTTGAGAATAGCATTCGCAGTGGGGTTGCATTTTAGCTGGTGCAGTGTATTACAAGGCAGTGGATAAATAACTTTACATGAAGCCCAGTGATAATCTTTTAATCTGTTGAGGTGAGTTGCTTTCTTCTTATTTCCTGTTGATGTTCTTTTTACATTTCCTACGCGTTACTATTTATTTCATTTTGTGGTTGTTTTGTTAGATTTTACTTTTGAATCGCCCACAGCCCCCCCTGTCTCATGGCAATCCCCTCAGATTCAATATTTGTTATTACGAAGTACCGATACTCCATATAATTAATAGTTTACAATGTGTGGTGTTGCAGCATTATTTAAAAGTCATCTGTGGTTTTTTCACTTACTCGTGTAAACTATGATAATAATGTGATTCACACATATATTTTTCCTTTGTGCTGTGTTTTATCTTCATTTCTTTGCTATGTGATTCGTGGCCACATAATTAATCGTATGAACTGTGATTGTAATTTATTGCATGTATGTCTATTACCTTTTTTCTGTGATACATTCGGTTTTTTTCTTTTTTTTACGAATCACCACAAGTTTACATGCCAACCAGTTCCGCAGATGTGGAAGAGATTAAAGAAATCTTCGGTGAGATAAAAGAAATTAGTATCGTTTTTCCCGTGGACAGAATTTGTGTACTTAATCTATTGGTGTCTGGGTTATTCCATGTCTTGTAGCTAACTGAGACGGGATGTGGGTACTGGTCCGGTATTCAACTAGTCGGATATGCTAAACGGCTTAAAATGCACGTGCTGGCTGTCCAGCACACCTACCCTCGTCGTTAATCCGCCGAATCCCAGAGGCTACATGCTAATACACATAGCTGTACTGGCGGGTTGCTGTGAAGAACGCTAACAGAGAAAATTAATATGAACAGACCCCTGCAGTTTCCAGTCTACCACAGTAACAATATTCTCAAATTGCTATCACCAGGACACTTCTCTGTTCTGTTTCAAAATCTGAATAAATATGCGTAGAACTCTTCAAAATATACCGATATTAGTCCTAGTTATGTCTAAAAACGACTACGCCATTCTGCGACTAACAAGGCTGTCAAATTTCGTCCTTACCTGTATGTTCGTGGTGCACAAGAAATTAAATTTGTAACTAGCATTTCTGCAGTAGTTACAAGGAACAATAATGATCATGACTTAATATTAATTTTTTTGGTACTCCATACCAATTTTGAAGGAACTTAATGGATAAAATATAACTTGTATTCATTTACAGATGCTTAGTCATATTAGAATCGCTTCCAATCCGCGATTCAGCGCTCGTGTCGCAAGCCAATAGAAGCGGTGGCAAGCACCAGGCAGTTTCAAGCCCGGCAGCCAGGTGAAAAATATCACATATCGTAATCGTTTTTCAGAAAGTTCCAGTATATGTGGCAAGAAATTAGGTCATGTTTCGACATAACACGGAGATTCGAGTCCTCCCTCGGGCATGGGTGTGTATGTTCGTCCTTAAGATCCTTTAGGCTAAGTAGTGTGTAAGCTTAGGGACTGATGACCTTAGCAGTTCAGTCCCATAAGATTTCACACACATTTGAAAATTTTTTCCTTGCGTTACGAAGATAGCAAAATGCTACCATCACTGGTAACCATACCTAAAACCTACAGCCTGGAACGTAAATCCCCATTGGTAGAAGTAGTAAGGCACTTTTGTGTGGGTTGAAACAGCAGGAAGTGTGTGAACATTGAAAACAGTACCATATACGAACGCTGATAACTAGAATTAATGAGACGCGCTGGTACATGTCGAGCAGCGGAAAATACCTGAAAATAGCAAAAATTATCGAATTTGTCAGAAAAATGCAATAATTTATAAAATTACTAAATTCTTGGCCAGAATCCAGGACACCCTAAACGCTAAACCTTATAGTTAGAACGTGAGGCATGCGCTGATATATCCGACAATTTCCGAAATGAGCATAAATTGGGAAAAAATGTAAACGTCAAGACTCGAATTCAGAACCTCTTAGGTGACAGGGGAGAGTGATTGTAAGGGAGATGTTGGGGATGGGAAAGTACGTTAAGTAGGTATCGGCGTTTCTAAGATTAGTGAAAGTAGCTCAAGGAACTGTTAGGTTATTTGAACTGATCCTCTGGATCAATAACTAGTGCCCTGTACTAAGCGCCTCATGCGATTACGTTAATAATTGTCTGTCGAGGCTTACTTTCAAATCAAATATGTTAATTCTAGATTTTATTAAAATAGCTTCTTTGTTTCTCAATGAAACGACCACACAAACAATAGTGCTCATAAGCGAATTTAATTTTAAGAGTTACGGTCATATAAACTGCTAGTTGCAAGTTAATTTAGTTAATACACACGAATAGCGAAACATGTGAACCATTCCAATATTTGTTTGGACTACTTTGGGGAAACATGCAAGGTACAAGCAGCAACTTAAACCGTAGAATTTCAGATGCAGTCCTTCCCACTAACAGCGCGTAGTTTCGTTGTTTGTCTGCTCATTGCAAGTAGAGGCTCGCAGTTAATTGCTCGTAATATGCGAGACCACGGGATGCTGAGAACTGGCGCAACGCGAAGATTGTTTCCGCGCTCTACTCGTTGATGTATCAGGCCGCCGACGTAAAGATCCCGTCTTTGATTGTCATTCAATACCACCGTTTTCCATTGGCTCGATATGTACTGTAGCAGCCGAGAAAACCGTTGCTCATGATTTTAACGCTCGTTTTGACACTACCTGGCTCTATAGCCGAAATCACTAGCACACGCCTGTACGATGTCGCTCGACTAGAAGGTAAAACCTATTTGAATCCTGGTGGTCTAAAATTAGCACTGCCAGAGTTTGGCCGGCACCAGGAGGAGATGTAGTGACGCAAAGTTCCGCCTGCCAGTCTTTGCCCCAATGTCCTGGATTAAATTCCAAACCTCTCCGCAGTGTATCATGAAGTGAGGGCACGCGACACTGCTAATGGTGATCCGTCCGTCGTTTGGGGACGTTCAACTCGGCGGTCCCCTTGGTGCTATTCGGAAGAGTAGGTTATTTGCCGGTATTGGGTCTCAACCTTTCCCTTCTCCTCATTCGCAACACTACAGTGTACAAGCACTCATCACAGCCATCCACACTGTATAGATACACAGTTGATACTTCATAACAGGTAAGAGGAAGACAATGGCAACCCCTCCCCCCCCCCCCCCCCCCCAAGGACCGTGTGTAGAACGGTGATGAAGGTTTCCTACATAGAGTTTTTAATGCTCACAGCCTAACAAAAAAGGGGAAGCATCCAGCAGAGAAGGAGGAAACGAAGTCAGACTTCACAGGTTGAGAGCATATGTGTTGTCACTTCAGTGATTAAAAATCGAATCAGGTTTACTAAGAAATTGGCAGTATGAGCCTACTTTACAGTATGACGTTGCACTCACTTTGGATCGATGTATGCCCTGATTCGTTTGGGAAGGGTGTCGTAAAGCAGTTGTATTCTCTCCTGGAGCGAGTTGGCCCACAACTGTTGTAACTGGTATTTAATATCCTGAATGTAGGCACTAAGATAGAGCTATGTCGAAGATGGTCCTACACATGTTCTGTCAGGGAGATATCTGAGGGTCTTGCTGGCCACAGAAGTACCTCAACTGACGTAGGCTGTTAATAGAGACACGTGCTATGTGTGGATGAGCATTGTCCTGCTGAAAAATGGTACCACATTACTGTCACAAGAGAGGCAACACATAAACACACAGGATGGTCGTGATGTACCGTTGTGCTATGAGAGTTTCGTCAATCACTATCGGACGTGACTTGAGTCATACTGATGGCTCCCAGCCGGCCGTTGTGGCCGTGTGGTTCTAGGCGCTTCAGTCTGGAACCGCGTGACCACTACGGTCGCAGGTTCGAATCCTGCCTCGGGTATAGATGTGTGTGATGTCCTTAGGTTAGTTAGGTTTATGTAGTTCTAAGTTCTAGGGGACTGATGACCACAGATGTTAAGTCCCATAGTGCTCAAAGCCATTTGAACCATTTTTGATGGCTCCCAACACCATCAACCCAGGAGTAATACCGCTATCTCTCCAAAATATTGAAAGAATGGGACCTCTCCCCAGGTCACTGCTGTGGCCGAATGGTTCTAGGAGCTTCAGTCTGGAACCCCACGACCGCTACGGTCGGAGGTTCGAATCCTGCCTCGGGCATGGGTGTGTGTGATGTCCTTAGATTAGTTAGGTTTAAGTAGTTCCAAATTCTGGGGGACTGATGACCCCAGATGTTAAGTCCCATAGTGCTCAGAGCCATTTGAACCATTTTTGAGGTTTTCGAAACGTTGGACATACTAACTGCTGAATTACAACGATTTTGTGACGACGACGATGTACTAAATTCAGTAGCGAGTCCTTATGGCTTGGATGTAGACAAAATGGTACCGTTGAAAATTTAGGTAAGTGTGAGAAAATTAAACAAAGCTATTCTACTACTTGTAAAATATTATTGTTTTTTAAATTATGTACAATAGGTAATTTCAACCATTTTTCAGATCTTACAGTTCCATAGGATAAGAAGCTACTGTGGTCAGATCTTCGCCGCGAGGATGAAATGGAAAACACAATGCAAGTTTTGTATAGGCAACTGGAGATGTTCTAAGATACATATGAACTTCTGCCAGGAAGAGGGTTACTATGGGTACGTAGCAGTTGAGGTACTGCATAAGAGGGTGTTTATGTTGTCGGGTGTTTGGAAGAGGAATGTGGGAGAGTGAAGAGAAATGACGTTCCAGAGCAAGTCTTAGGCTGTGAGTGGAGAGGAATGGCGAAGAAGGGAGCCGTGACCGAGGTAGGTGGGGTGTGTTCTGTTTTATGTGGTAGGATGGGTAAGTATCAGGGCGGATTTCATGGTTGGGTAAAGGAAGGCGATTAAAATTTCACTGGGATAGGATGTGGAAAGTGAGGAGGTGCAGCGTTGGGGGAATGTGGAGTAGACGCGAGACAGAATGCCAGGAGCAGTGAGCGGAGGGGAAACTAGGGGTGGGTAGTATCGAGTTTACAGGTAACGAAGGACATTCGGAGGTGTTCAAGATGGAAGAGGGGGGAGCGGAATTTTGTAAGCTGGTAGAGGATGTGAGTGAAGGACCTTAAGCAGATTCGAAAGGTTAGGCAGAGTGCATAGTGTTCGAGGACAGAGCGTGATGAAAGGAGGGAGGTGTCGAAGTCCATGCCACATTTGCATAGCAGAGGATGGGTCGAATCAGGGATTTATAAGCGTGGAGGGTTGTGCAATCCCCATGATCGGCCAGTGAGTAGTTTTAGTAATTTTAGTCTATTGTGGGCTTTCCGTTGAATAGTTACAAGATGGGGCTTCCATGTCAGTTGGGGACCAAGTCTTAAAATTTTTTGGAAATCTGTGGTAAGGTCTTATAGGGCAAAACTACTCAGGTCATCGGTCCCTAAGCCTACACACTACTTAACCTAACTTAAACTAACTTACGCTATGGACAACACACACACCCATGCCCGAGGCAGGACGCGAACCTCCGACCGGGGAACCGCACGGACTGTGAAACGTCCCCTTAGAAAAATTATACAAGACTGTGCTTAAACTGAAACACAATATTTTTGGCGCAACGCAATCTGACTTCCAAAAATCCCTGCGAAAGAATGGCCCTGACTAACATTAACCTATACGTTTCACAAATCACTTACCTCACAAAAATCTTCGTTACTCAAGCTACTGCAATACATCGAGCGCCACTACTGCCAGCTAAATAAAAGATTCAAACTACTGAAGGCACTAACTACTGATAGGCATAGTTAGCAAATGAAAGATTTTAATACAGAACAAACAATGTATTTACCTTAATAGTCATAATATATATATCAGTTCATGACACCAATTCTTACAAATTTCAAAACTCCGCCATCTCTCTCCCCACGTCCACCACTGCTGGCGGCTCACCTCCAACTGCGCAGCGCTACGCGCTGTTAACAGCCAACAGCCCAACACTACAATGGCGAGTATTACAACAATGCCAACCAGCCACAGACTGCCCACAGCAAAGCCAGTGATTTTCAAACAGAGGTGGTGTTACAAATAAAAAAATCTAAACAGCCTACTTACATAGCCCCCATGCTCCCCACAAAAAATTTTACAAATTGTTTTGGGCAGTGGCCAATACATATTTGTAAAAAAAATTTTCACAATTACAATAACAAAGAAATCATTTGCACACACTTATCGATACAATGTTGGTCAACAGCTAAAATTTTCTCACAGTCCACAAATACAGTCCTGATCATTCATCACAGTAAAATAGCAGTGTTTTTGTTCAATGTCTGAGCAGTAAAAGAAAATGCACGTGGAAGTAGTGGATTTCCATGCAGTCTTGAAGAAGTAGTGTTGTCCTTCCAACGGAAGACAGTGCTGACTCTTGACATGCTGACAGGTAATGGGCCACAGCACCGTCAGTCGACGTTGAAGACTATCGGTAGGTAGGTCATCACAGAGCAGACCCACTGTAGTCCTGGTAGAGATTACTATTGGTGGGCCACCAGAGGTGCAGACCCGCTGCAGTCCTTGTAGAAATAATGGTATTGGTGGGTCAAAAGGTGTAGACCCACTGTAGTCCTTGTAGAGATGGCCAGCAGCCATCTGTTTGACTGTGCAGGCGCACAATCACCATTGAAGAGTCTTGCGGATAATGTAGCAAGTCCATAACCACCACTTGTGCACTCACAAAAATTGTTTTTGAAATGTCCTTACAACCAGCAATGCTGTTATCCAGTCCCTTACTGAATTATTAACACACGTGCAAACACTATCAGTCCCTACTTCTCACATATTGTCCATATACTATGACCAACAGAAACGTGTGCAGTGAAATGTAATTTACAAGTTACTTAATTTGATGAACTGGTGTCAATTACAATTTTATAACATAAGAATACAATAACAAAGGTACGAAATACATCTTTAAAGAACATAACAATACAGATAACATTTGTAGTAATAGGGGGTTTACAAAAGAATCGAAATAACAAATACATCAGTGTTACAAAAATTACGACATAAGTACATACATAAAAGATCAGAATAACTTTTGAAACATCAACTTCACACATGAGCATTAGAACAAAACAGAATAAATAATGTGTAAACATCTTTACTAAGTAAATAACATGTTATTAATGCAAATTATATTTGAGGATAACAGTATTCCTCATCATAGTGAATGTAGCTTAGTATTAGAAGAGAAAAAATTCTATGAAACAGTACACAGAGACAGGAAGAAAATAAATACACAAGGGTACACAAACACGTAGTGGGATAACACAAAAGGAAAGGAGAGGGTTTGTTTTCAGGGTAACATTTGGTACTGCAGTCCAACCCAAAACTTCATTCTATAGATCGTCCCTCTTATTTCAACATTTGCTCCAGCCAAACAAAAGAAAAATCCTATCCAAGCATGCTTTCTGTATCCTGTTCACACCCTCTTTCAAAAATAGTTTTCTTCACTGTACACTACTTTTTTTGGCCAAACCATTTTCTTATAGCTTCTCAATGCTTTTCTTCCAATTCGTCATAGTTAGTTTCTTATATAGTCTACCCCCTCTTAAGCTAACTTAAACCTACTGAGCTCAGATGCTAAACTAAGGTACGACGCAATGCAGCAGCACAAAACAATTAATCTAAACGGCAATGACAAAAAAAAAATGAAAATTGGCAAAGCAAGCTACAGTAAATCTAAATTACCAAGCAATCCAACATTACAACTAATATGAGCCAATGTGCAGCAACAAGAAAAATAAACCAGTAGTAAAACTGGCTTAACAGAGTAATACAAAGTGAAATTTAGTAACACTATGCCTGGCAAACAGCAGCAGCACATGCAATAACTTATATCTAAACATGACAAAGCTCAAGCAGAAAAAATATTACACTAAAGACAACAATGCAGATAAGGGAAATGTATATTCACATCTGAATGTCTATGTAATTAAAGTGGTGCACCACAAAAACTAATGCTACAACAAATTACCAAGTACTTGAAAAGAAAATTATATATACAGTTACTGTTATTAGTAGCTTCTTATTGCTCTTTCCATTCCAAGAGCTCCTTTTTCGAAGAATGTGGATCATAAAATAATTATTTAATAGATCTGTTGACAGAAAGTGATCACATTAGCAAATGCATTTAATTTTATTTTATAAAACCAATGCTGCAACACAGCTGGAAACCAGATATCAAATGAAATAAGCAACTATGAAAGGCAAAGCATAAAAATATCATTCAATAGTCATGCGACATTTCATAAGTTAGTACAAATTCTCTCAACTCTTGTAGAAAGACGCTTGTCATTATCAGGTGTGCAGAAGTAAATAAGTATCTTTTCCAAGTAATGAGCGTGTCGTTTTTGCGATGCTTTCTACGAAGGAATGTCAATAGCGAGGATAATGGCCTCCCTTTTTTTTTCCCTTGTGCCTCTGAAAGGCACACACTAATGACTTGTTTCCAGGTGGCTGTCGCGCAGCTGGGTGCCTATGACGCATTACGTGCACGTGGTCACTAAACTTTCTTACCGAAATATTTACGACACCAGTTTCCGCTACAGTGGCAGTCTCATATAAAAAATTTCACAGGTCAAGAATTTGAGTTACAAATGTGTAGAAAATAAAATCCTATAAATATAATAAGAGTCCAAAAAATTTTCGTCGGCATTGTAATACATTCACGCAATTACATACATTTCATAACTCTTAAAGTACGATTCTCGGTTTCCAACATTCTTTTTCACAAACCAGAGCCCCTAACCACTACTTATTATTCCTTACCTGATTCGTCGACACTTCTTCAATATTTCATCATAACAGATACGTAGCATAATCAAATAACTCATATAGCATCAGCTTAAACATACCTCAGCAGCATAATTCATATCGTCGTCGTAATAACATCATAACACCCCTCAGTCAAATCTCAAAAACGTCATAGCTTTCTCCAATAATTTCAAAACCTAAAAAATATTCTCTGCTCATGTCAAAAGTGTCAGCTACCTCAAACATACTTTAAAAATCAGAAATATGGTACCGATGTGTAAAGTTGTATAAGCAAATACCATATTAGCTAGGGCTCCTTGTGCTTGCCAAACACATGGTACACAAAGTAGGCGTGTAACCCCCTGAGGATTAATGTAATTATACCCTCAGGCGTTACACATTACAGGAATGGAGTGAAACGTATCACGGAAAACTTTCTATGTAATTCAAAAACCTTGAAAAATAAATGGTTCAAGTACAAAATTAATCACTCAAATGTGTGTCCTGTAGCGCTAAATGTGCGTCTTCCTGTAAGATAATTCTGTGGAAGTGTCGTAGTTATCGTCCTCCGAAAGCTAAGTTCTGCAGAAGTCAATGTACTTACCTCATGATAAATAAAAGTGAAATGCTTTGCGTATAAATATCTTAGTTATTACGCTTATTGCCGTGATGAAGAAAGTACTGTGCTGTAACGTATTGTTGTGCTACGGAAAAGGCTGTCTCGTTGTAGCTATACCACAAAAGTTACTACTAAAACATGTTTTCCTTTCCAGAAGAATTCAGAAAAAACTGTGCAGATATAAAACAGAAACACCGCAAAAGCAACATTGTAAATTGTCACTCATTAGTAGCGTCGTGATAAAATCGTGTAGCTGTCAAATAAACCAAATGCTAAGTCATCTTTAATCTCACCGAATGTACTTCAAATAAAGAGTATTTTTTCAAGTAAACCAAAATGTTGCATTAAAAACTCATTGGCAGTATATGTAAGCCTTATAGTCGTTACGTAATCGTGCAACTAACAAGCAAGAATGTAACCAATAACAACACTGTGTCGTCAGTACACTATAACAATGCATTCGTAATTTCTGTTTAAAAATGTTCCCTAGGTTCTAGACTGGATATTTAACTTCAACATTGGTGTATGTTAACAATTTCTTAAGTCTGACAAAGTCAAATGTAAAGTGAAAAATTTTATGGCAAAGACAAAAGTTAAAAACCAGATTATTTTTCAATAAACGGTATTACAAGTGAAATGTGGTGCCATCATTTACCCTTTCTAGTTCGCAGAGTTTTAACTTCAAAGCAATTATCATGTTGTGTACGTCGGTAAAGAATGCTAAAATTTTTCTCAAGGTTAGCGTCTTATGTTATTTTTCTCTGAGCCAGCCGGCGCACGTGGCTGCCTGCGGTGCGAGTCATTGTCTGTTACCTCTTTGTTGGCGCGCGTCGTTACTGGGATTAGGAGACCTAACTTCTACAAATTCACCTTGCCGAGAGGGTCCTGTCCTGTAGAAATCCCGCCAGTTCTGATGCAATTCAGATTTGTCGTTACGATCATATCGTCTGTCGTGATGTCGGTAGATTCCATAGTTTCTTTCTTGTCGGTCACGTGGTGGAGAATTTCTCTCTGAATCGTAACTGCGCGCTGGACCGTTGCGTTTAAAGTTATTCTGTCTCCCTTGATAATAATTATTTTGGTACCCATATTGTCTGTTTCTCTGATTGTTTCTGTGATAGTCACTACTGCGGTGAGGTGATCTTTCCCTGTAATAATTTTTACTCTGCCAACGGTTATCATACGGGCGGTGTCTGTTTTGGTCACGATTTGTGTTGTGAGAATAGCCTTGTCGTGTCCAGTTATTATTTCTTTCATCGCGGAATTGCGACGGATGTGACCTGTAATTGTTGTGTTCCTGTTTTCGCGTTGCGCGATTGTCAGTGCCAATTTCTAATTCTTGTAAGAGTCCCTGAAAAGCTTCAATGTCGTCTTTGCAACGTCCTGCCAAAATAATATGTCGTAAATGTTCAGGTAATTTGACTAAGCAAATGCGGATTAGTTCTGAGGGGCTGTATGGGTTTGACAGATACTGATTCTTGTGCAACATGTCTTCAAAATATTTCACAAGACTGGAAAATTCAGATTGTTCGAATTTTTTCATCATTATGATGCCATGTTTTACTCGGTCTTGTGTGGCTTGAGACCAGTATGCTGAGAGGAAGGCATGATAAAATTCTCCTTCACTGTGATAATCGTGAATGAGCGACCGCATTCTTACAGCTGGTTCATTCTCTAAGTAGCCACACATAAATTCTAATCTGTGCTCTAATGACCAGTTGGGGAAGAAACAATGAGAGAATTGATGAAGCCATGCTTGTGGATGAATGTCGTTGTCAGAATTCTTAAATGTTTTGAATTTACGTGTAGTAATGAACAGCTTATAGTCAAAATCATCATGTTGGCGAGTCGCATGTCGGTCATTGTTACGTCGTTTCGGCGGTCCCATCTCAAAACTCGGTGTACCTTGCCAATTTCTTTCATAATTTCCGAAGTGTCCTGTGTTATTATTTTGTGGTTGTTCTGTATTTCTATGTCCCTCTTCCCGTATTGGAGCGCGAGTGTCCTCTGAAATATGTAATTCTTGTATTACTTGAGCCAACTGATCTTGTACTTCCCGCATTTCTCTTTTGTACTGTGTGTTGATTTGATTTTGATTCTGTTTGAATCTTCTAATCTGTTCATACTCTTCAGTGTCAGTGAAGCCTACAGGTTCTGTGTCATTCAGATCATCATCTACCTTTGTAGATAAGTTAGTGAACTGATCTGAAAGTTCGGCTACTTTATCCGATAGTGAAATTATTTCCTCTGTGTGTTTTTCTGAACCAAGTTTCAGAGTGTCCATTTGTGTTGAAATCGTATCTACTGTATCCTTTAAGTTTTGCTGAGTTTTTGCAAGTTGCGTAACCGAATCGGTAGATGCAACTGAGTCAATTTTAGCTTGCAGCGTCTCATTATTTTCATGAACAATAGTTTGCAGTTCTTTTATGGCTGATTCGTGATTCTGTAATGTATTTTCATGCCGCGAAAAAATAGGTTGGAAATGCTCACAAATTTGTGGTTTTACGTCATTACAGACTTTTTGACATTTTGATTCGATTTTATGCAACTCAGTAGTTATATCTTCACGTGTTTGTTCAAGCGCATGTTCCACTCAGTCTAACTTTTGAAGCTTTTGTTCCATCGTGTCTAACTTTTGAAGATTTGGTTCCATTGTGTCTAACTTTTGAAGATTTTGTCCCATTTGTTTCTGATTTTGTTCAAGCGTTGTGTCTAACTTTTGAAGATTTTGCTGTGTTTGTCTCTGATTTTGTTCCATTATGTCTAACTGTTGCTGTGTTTGTCTCTGATTTTGTTTCATTTGTTGCATTAATTGCAATAATAATGTATTAGTGTCTGGAATCTGTTCCTCTATGCTTTTCGGCAGTGCATTTGCACCGGCAACATTCACATTTTGACAAGCAAATAATGTGTCTTGACTTATTTGAGAAAACGGTGAGGACGCGAAACCTGAATGTACAGTATTTGCAAGATTGTGTCCTATCATTTCGGATTCCTGACGGGAGCTGTTGCCGACCGATCGATCGATAATGCTTCTCTGTTCACTAATTGTTTGACTGTCTACACCCTTGTTTGACGCCCGCTCCATTTCCCTATGCATAGTTATCAAACTACTACTTAGAATGTCTGTTAATTCATTACACAGTGGTCCTGGTAAGCTACGCTCGTCGTCACTATTATTTCTCAGTTTACTTTGGAGCCTAGTGTTACGTTTTTCACACGCCATTATTGTCACAATATTTCACACGACAACACAGAAAACCACAATTTGAAGAGCACAATAAGAGAACACATTAACGGTGCACTAATAATAATATCTAGTTAATTGCAAGCGCAGCTGCGAAATACTTGGTGCAACTCTACATGCATGCCACAACTGTACAACAATGAAAGACTACAACTACAAAGGAGATTCTCTCTACAATTATGTGCTAGCAATAAACAAAATCTACACTAATTACACAAACTACAAGAAAAAAATCAGAAGATTCCAGTGAGGTATCCTCGGATAAGGGTCGACATATGAAACGTCCCCTTAGAAAAATTATACAAGACTGTGCTTAAACTGAAACACAATATTTTTGGCGCAACGCAATCTGACTTCCAAAAATCCCTGCGAAAGAATGGCCCTGACTAACATTAACCTATACGTTTCACAAATCACTTACCTCACAAAAATCTTCGTTACTCAAGCTACTGCAATACAGCGAGCGCCACTACTGCCAGCTAAATAAAAGATTCAAACTACTGAAGGCACTAACTACTGATAGGCATAGTTAGCAAATGAAAGATTTTAATACAGAACAAACAATGTATTTACCTTAATAGTCATAATATATATATCAGTTCATGACACCAATTCTTACAAATTTCAAAACTCCGCCATCTCTCTCCCCACGTCCACCACTGCTGGCGGCTCACCTCCAACTGCGCAGCGCTACGCGCTGTTAACAGCCAACAGCCCAACACTACAATGGCGAGTATTACAACAATGCCAACCAGCCACAGACTGCCCACAGCAAAGCCAGTGATTTTCATACAGAGGTGGTGTTACAAATAAAAAAATCTAAACAGCCTACTTACAACTGTTACAAGGCGCTTCAGACCGCGCGGCTGCCGGCCGCGGTGGCCGAGCGGTTCTATGCGCGTAAGTCGGGAACCGCGCGACTGCTAAGGCCACAGGTTCGAATCCTGCCTCGGGCATGGATGTGTGTGATGTCCTTAAGTTAGCTTTGAGTAGTTCTAAGTTCTAGGGGACTGATGACCTCAGCTGTAACATTGTGTTCAGAACCATTTGAACCATTTGAAGCGCGCTGCTACCCCGCGTGGTATCAAGTGTTATTCCGAGGTATTTTAGTGTATTAGTTACCTAGATTGAACGGTCGTAAATGGTAAGGTAAAAGTTGTGGGAACGGAAACTGCGGGTGGTACGACCTACCATTATTGTCTGGGTTTTGGTAGGGTTGACTTTGAGGAGTCACTGTTGCTACCACTAAGTGAATTAATTGCGATGGAGCTGAAGGGAGGAACGCATTGTCAGCGTCATACTGGAGGAGACGAACAGGGATAGGGGCTTTGGCATATCAACACTGTAGAGGACATACAGGAGAGGAGAGGGGATGGATCCTTTGAGCACATCTGCAGTGCGACGGAAGATATGAGAATTGGAATTGTTGACGGCAATGTAAGACGGGCGGTTAGAGAGAAAGGATGAGATAAGATAGACATAATTTATGGGAAGTGCATAGATCTGGAGATTAAAGAGGACGTTAGAACGTCACACATGATCATAAGCTTTCTCAAGATCTGTAGAGACAAAAATGACGGATTTTCGGTTGTTGGTTTGGTGGAATAGGAGATGGATTAAGGTACATGTGTTGGTCATTGGAAGAAAATTGCGGCAGAAGCAACATTGTTAGAGAGGAACTGGTAAGTGTTATTGTAGGTGTTTATGGATATGGCGGGAGCGGATGGCCTCATAAACTTTGTTCAACACTGAGGTGTTGCTGATGGGACAGTAGGAGGAGGCGTCAGTGACAAGTTTATTAGGTTTGAGGAAGAGGAAGGGGGCGGGGGGGGGGGGGGGGGGGTTCGAGAGGTTTTCTACGGCTTAGGACAGAAGTCCGTGTGAAGGATTGTGTTATAAAGGTTGGATTTATGTTATAAAAGTAGGATTTCTAGGAAGGAGAGGGGGATTCTTTCAGGTGTCTACAGGTTATGCAGTCGTGACTTGGAAGCAGTTTTGTGTTTGTTATGGAGTTTCTGTTGTAGCTCTTCTATCTATCGCCGCCTCCGGATAATTAAATACCACCTCACTTACACTCACAAGTATGACGAAACTCAATTGATCAGATCAGATCAAGTAAAATTTTTACTTCCGCCCTAAATGTAACTACCGCTGCTCTACCTTAAATGCAGCTCGGCCCTACGATGCTCTGGTTTTCCGCCACAAGAAACTCAATGACAGCCATCTGCTTGAAATGCACGTCCGTTACAGACACCATTTGGAAAGCTATATACAACACTACCACTTTCACCATGAAACTGTAGGGGCTGTTGCGGGAATGTGTTGTCCCGCAACAAATTCCCATTTTTTCAACCGTAAATGCCTGAGAAAATAATTTCTTGCATTACATACGGATCGTTCCTCGGATATCACAGCGTGCACAGTTCGCCCAATATGGCGTCGAATGTAATAAGATCTGCACCAAGGCGGCCGGACCTGCCCCGCAAGGGGCCTCCCGGCCAATGACGCCAAACGCTCATTTCATTTCATTTAACAGCTTACGCAGAGTGGCGTGACAGTAACTGTGCGCCTATCCTCCTAATATGAGGTGTGCATCCTGTAATATTCATATGCGCCTCTGATATGAAATGCAATTGAGAGCTCGCCCTTCTGGTGATCCAGATCTTGTACTTATCTCTTTGTCAGGTCGTGATATCTAGCGAAACGAGTACTTTGTCTGGTAAACGATTTTTTTGGAGTTGGAGGGCACTGCTGTGTCTGGAAAAAAATTATTGCTGTCAGCATTTCTTCGTGTCTGTGTTCCACGAATTGCGCCCATGTTAGCACATTTTTTTATGTCAGCGCTCCAGAAATAACACCATCAGCATATTAAGGGGTTAACGTTTTCCGGTGCAATATTTTATTGTCCTTGTTATATTCCAAGTCACTACCCTTCCCTACCGGGGCTAGGGGGGCACTGCTTTCGGGCAATTTCCTCCTCATTCTAGGTCTGCGATCTGTAGTAAGAGGACCATAATTAATTTGACAAATAAGTCGTACAAATTGGCTGGATATACACTCCTGGAAATTGAAATAAGAACACCGTGAATTCATTGTCCCAGGAAGGGGAAACTTTATTGACACATTCCTGGGGTCAGATACATCACATGATCACACTGACAGAACCACAGGCACATAGACACAGGCAACAGAGCATGCACAATGTCGGCACTAGTACAGTGTATATCCACCTTTCGCAGCAATGCAGGCTGCTATTCTCCCATGGAGACGATCGTAGAGATGCTGGATGTAGTCCTGCGGAACGGCTTGCCATGCCATTTCCACCAGGCGTCTCAGTTGGACCAGCGTTCGTGCTGGACGTGCAGACCGCGTGAGACGACGCTTCATCCAGTCCGAAACATGCTCAATGGGGGACAGATCCGGAGATCTCGCTGGCCAGGGTAGTTGACTTACACCTTCTAGAGCACGTTGGGTGGCACGGGATACATGCGGACGTGCATTGTCCTGTTGGAACAGCAAGTGCCCTTACCGGTCTAGGAATGGTAGAACGATGGGTTCGATGACGGTTTGGATGTACCGTGCACTATTCAGTGTCCCCTCGACGATCACCAGAGGTGTACGGCCAGTGTAGGAGATCGCTCCCCACACCATGATGCCGGGTGTTGGCCCTGTGTGCCTCAGTCGTATGCAGTCCTGATTGTGGCGCTCACCTGCACGGCGCCAAACACGCATACGACCATCATTGGCACCAAGGCAGAAGCGACTCTCATCGCTGAAAACGACACGTCTCCATTCGTCCCTCCATTCACGCCTGTCGCGACACCACTGGAGGCGGGCTGCACGATGTTGGGGCGTGAGCGGAAGACGGCCTAACGGTGTGCGGGACCGTAGCCCAGCTTCATGGAGACGGTTGGGAATGGTCCTCGCCGATACCCCAGGAGCAACAGTGTCCCTAATTTGCTGGGAAGTGGCGGTGCGGTCCCCTACGGCACTGCGTAGGATCCTACGGTCTTGGCGTGCATCCGTGCGTCGCTGCGGTCCGGTCCCAGGTCGACGGGCACGTGCACCTTCCGCCGACCACTGGCGACAACATCGATGTACTGTGGAGACCTCACGCCCCACGTGTTGAGCAATTCGGCGGTACGTCCACCCAGCCTCCAGCATGCCCACTATACGCCCTCGCTCAAAGTCCGTCAACTGCACATACGGTTCACGTCCACGCTGTCGCGGCATGCTACCAGTGTTAAAGACTGCGATGGAGCTCCGTATGCCACAGCAAACTGGCTGACACTGACGGCGACGGTGCACAAATGCTGCGCAGCTAGCGCCATTCGACGGCCAACACCGCGGTTCCTGGTGTGTCCGCTGTGCCGTGCGTGTGATCATTGCTTGTACAGCCCTCTCGCAGTGTCCGGAGCAAGTATGGTGGGTCTGACACACCGGTGTCAATGTGTTCTTTTTTCCATTTTCAGGAGTGTACTAATATGCAGATGTTCCTCATTAAGGTGTAAATGCATCCGTTCTTGCAGAAAGGTACATGTGCAATGCAGATGTAACTTCAAACAGTAAATAATGGTGTAATACACTTTTTAACACTTACAATTTATTATACAAATTAATTCCAAACCCTCCTTTTTGGTCAATTGCATGAGTCTAATCAGTTGTAGGGGCCAGGTTCTTTTGTAAATAATGACAATGATGTAACAAATTTTCTAGTGGTCCATTAACAATAATTTTTTGTGAGTCATAATTTTCAACAATATCTTGGTGGTACTTTAAAAGATGACCTATCTGCACATGTGCACAGAACAACAGTTTTCAGCAGTCTCTTTCTTTATACTTTAAAAAATGACACATACATGTATATACGATAGTGGTATAGCACATTTCATATAGCAGTATTTTTTTTGTATTTTGATGATAACTGTATGCATTTTTATTAAACTAATACTGTTAGATACAGAGATACAATTTATTTATCAAACTTCAAATTTGATTAGCATTCCTAATCAGTTAGTGAATGAATACATTGCTGGTCTCACGGTATTAAGAAAGGTTTGAATAAACATTTTCATTACTAAATCGTACCCATCTTGTGTTAAGAACATTTATCATTTCACCAACCATAACCCTGCCTGTAATTTAATCAAGTTATAGAAAGTCAGGAGAACAATAACTGGATAATGCGACATGTATGTGTGTGTGTGTGTGTGTGTGTGTGTGTGTGTGTGTGTGTGAGTGTGTGTGCGTGTTTTTGGCCATCCTCTAGACATATACGAAGCCAAAGAACTTTATAAACCGGCCACGCACTTACTAAATTTCTTTCCCACATAGGGACAGTGTGAGGAAATACGAATAGTACGTCCCACTCGGTAACATGATTACCAAATTACGTGGTATGGTGAGCCGTAGATAGGACAAGAGCTAGTCAGTGGCAACATAAAGTACCAAAACGTGTAAGTGACTCATATATGTCTTAGCTTGCTTTTTAATAACAGCGCTTTCTGAAACGTTCTCTTGGTGCGACAACTGTACTGTCGGAACCTGTGTCATGGAGAAAACAATTACGTACCTCTTACATCGGTAAACTGTAGTATGTAATGCCCTGCATTAAAATATATTGCAATGTATATTTCAGACTTTAAAAGTCCAGCTGTCCCAGCTTAGTTTTAGTGTGGTTCTTCTAAAGGACCTCCTGCCCCTTAAATGACAGAGTTCACTAAATTACGGTGACCAGCGGGACTGGTATCGATCTGTGGCTAGGCCGTTCGCGGACCGGCCGTGATAAAATTTTCATCACCTGAATTTGTCCTGCATGCGCACAGTCCCCGATCACTAGACTGTGTGAGTTTCAGTATCACACTAACTGATATTTCAGTGCACTTCATTGTTTACAAGTGAAGGCATTGCCCGAAACTAATGATGTGGCCCTATAGGTTGGCAACCTTCATCCTGCTTCCTGTGGTAAGGGATGTGCGAACACTTTGTTTTGCTCTCTCCCATATCACTCCCTTACCAACAATCACAATGCAACATTGTACACTCCACTGAGCCACTGTAACTATCTATACTAGCAGTTACAATTCTTAAAATACCTTACTGAAGGTGCATTCGCAACAAACCGTGCAATAACGACACGTTATTTCAGTTTTGCATGTAACTGAAACACGGAAAACACGACTACTTTAAGAAAACGCAAAAACAGAACTGTTCTACTGGCCGATAACATCATATACGGTGCTTCACACGTTTATTCAGGATGACAGATTTTTCTGTTCCTTTCCCCTCCTTGATGCTTGCTATTAAGATTGGCTGATGGCCTGACCATTTGTTCTTAACTTATTCTGTGACAAATTATACACATCTCATTCTTAGGTACTACTTGCAAACTGATACTCTTTTTTTCTCTCTATGAGTTCGCAACTTCTTAGGTCTAGAGAAGTGCCACAAGTTATGAATTTCATAACGACAGATTTACTTTAAGTTCCCGTTTAATTAATTACAAATATGGTTGTGAATTAAATCAGTCTGTGCTCACATTTCCAAGGTTTATTGAGCAAAAGTTAGTTGCCCTTACTCTCTCCCCGGCTTGTCAATTCCCTGCTTTCTGTTGGTATGCGTTAAGGGTGCTGCTCATCTCCTCTGGATCTCCACAAACCTTTTGTGCCAAGAGAGAGAATTCACAGAATCTATATCTATATTGAGTCCACTGCTGGATTCGCCCCCCCCCCCCCCCTATACCCACTGTTGAGAAAAGAATGTTGCATTCCGCCAGCCCATAACAGGTTAGATTATAGAGTCCATGACTGAATGTTAGTTACATAATTTATTTAAAGTAATAATATTTACTTATAAGAAAGAAGGTTTCAAGTAAATATTAAAAACTCTCAAGACGTACTATCACTTTGAGTATAACAACGCTGGGCAGTTCTGACAACAACTTTAAGACAGTTGTTTTCAAAAATCAATGAGGAATGCTGAACGATCCTTGTTCCACATCTTGCGTTGCATAAGCGCTGGACAGTATTTTATTTTGCTGTACACGAGGCACAACATAAGAATGTTCCAACTTCGCACGCGCTGGCTCGGCTTTGCATGAACGAAGACAGCACATTGGAAGCACTGTAATTATGTTCAACGGCAGTTAGCTGTGTAATGAACTTTCACTGCACCAGCGGATTGATGGTCGTTTGGATGACGTCATCGGTAGACACAGCAGGAATTTCTAGTGAGCCACAGGACAGTTGGGAGGAACCACAACTATTCACATTCTATGTGAAAGAGCTGGTGATTAATACGATGCACAGTCTCGAACAATGTTGGTGTTTATGGGGAAACACTGTTTGATGAAGTTGCAGTCACACATTATCATATATGAAAACGTTTTCAAATGCGTGCAAATAATGGACATGGCCTCTGAATCTAGGTAAATGTAAAGCTGTCTTCTTCCCATAAAACGTGTAGATGCTACTTGTAATACAGTTAATGAGTTGCAATTAGTACCAGATATGTCTCAAAAATATTTATGAAAGCAATATCTACATGATATTTATATCTACGTGTGCAAGGGCGTGCTAAAAAGCAATGCCGCTGAATTTTTTATTCTGTTCTCAATTTTGGTTGAGGTATAACATGTCATGCATATGAGCTGCCGCAAGTTGCAACCTCTGCCGCCAGAGGTTTTCGAACTTTATCGTGTAACATGGCAGTATGTAACGTAATTACGTCGCCGCCTGAGAAACAGCATGGTGCAATCGAGAAGACTGAAATCACTAATTCGAAGAGTTCGTCCACACATGGCGCACTCTCTCCTTCAGTTTGACAACGCCAGAACACACACGAGCACTACGACATCTGCAACAATTTGACACCTTGGCTTCACTGTCATCGATCATCCTTCTTGGCCATATCTGATTTTCGTCTGTTTGCAAAACTTAAAGAACGCTGTCGAGGACTTCACTTTGATAATGATGAAGCCGTGTAAGCAGAGGTGAAATTTGTAAATTTGTCGTAAGGTCTTATGGGACCAAACTGTTGAGGTCATCGGTCCCTAAGCTTACACACTACTTAATCTAACTTAAACTAACTTATGCTAAGGACGACACACACACCCATGTCCGAGGGAGGACTCGAACCTCCGGTGGGAGAAACCCCACGGACCGTGACAAGGCGCCCTAGACTGCGCGGCCACCCAGCGCGGCAAGCAGAGGTGAGGTTGTGGCTCAATCTGCTGTGACGGTGTCAACAAACTGGTTTCTCGTTGCGAGAAATATGTTCGGCGCCAGCGCGACTATGTTCAGAAATAAATGTGTAGGCATTACTTTTCAGCATGCTCTTGTACGCTATATGAAAACAAGTAACTGAACACCTATTGTGGACATTAATACGGAGCCTGTTCATCCTTCTCCCTTGCGTCGGCTTGAACTTTGCTGGGGACACTTTCATTGAGGCGTGTGAATGTTGTGGAGAAATGGCAGCCCATCCTTCCTCACGATACGAAACTAGAGACTGTAGCGATGTAGGACGCTGGGATCTGGAGCGAAGTCGACGTTCTTACGCACGAAGTCGACGTTCTTACGCATTCCAGAGGTAATCCAATTGTTTCAGCTTGGGACTCTTGCGCAGGTCAGTCAATTTCAGCAATGTAATTCTCCACAAACCATTGCCTCACACATGCTGCTTTATGACGTGATGTATTGTCATGCTGATGCAGTCAATCATTGTCTCGGAATTGTTGCACTACTGTAAGCAGTACGCAAAGCTGTCAAGTGTGTTCATATCCTTCCACGTTTAGCATTTTGAAAGCGCAATAAGGTGATGACACCCTCACTATGTACAACAGTCCCATACCTTGACGTCATTATTTCCGTACATCATTGCTGGCGCTGTGCAACCGCCTTGCCGCAGTGGATACACCGGTTCCCGTCAGATCACCGAAGTTAAGTGCTGTCGGGCGTGGCCGGCACTTGGATGGGTGACCATCTGGGCCGCCATGCGCTGTTGGCACTTTTCGGGATGCACTCAGCCTCGTGATGCCAATTGAGGAGCTACTCGACCGAATAGTAGCGGCTTCGGTCAAAGAAAACCGTCATTAGTCCAGTCAAATAGTAGATATACCTTGCAAAAGGTGGAGTAGAAGAGTTTATTTTTTCAACTCGTTCATATGGTTGGAAAGACTATAAAATCGAGTTTTTCCAACAAAATTTCGCTTGGGAAAGGTTTCTGCAGTCAAAAAACTTCGAAAATTACGCACTCTTTTCAGTTTTTTCAAAATATCTCAGTTTCATTTGCTCCAATCGCTTTAACATCTATTTTCTTTTTTAAAGAGCACAAAATTCTCTACAAATTTGATTCTTGCCCTTTTTGCTACTCCCAATATCTAAGGCGCTACAGCGCCTCAAAAAATACCAATTTTTCAAATTTTGAGCATAGTGGCTAGATACATTATTTCTGAACACTATTTTTTTCAGTTTCTGTTTGTGTGGTATAAATACATTATACATCATGTTATAAGTTGGAATTTACCACGTCACTTTCAGGTATTCAATTTCTCTGCATGCAACATGAGGATTGCTGGGCACCCGACTATTGTGATTCATACATCACTACCTGAAGTTCACTATGGGCCACCTCAGCCCTGGTATTTGTAAAACTATAAATATAAAAATACATCATTAAGAGACATAAACACACACACACACACACACACACATACACACGCACACAAAATAAATTGTCTCAGGAAACTGAACTATTATTAGCTGCAATAGGCAACCTAATTAGGTAGGTAATTATTCTTGTGTATAAAAGCCACACAGTTGACATTAAAAATAAGTAGCTTTATTACAATTAAAATGCATTGTCAGTTACTAAAAAATGATGACACTTCTGGGTGTATAATACTTGTAATATTACACTTAAGCGCACTTGAGACAGATATGAGCATCACGTCCAACGTTTTGATGGGCCAGGTTCCTCAGTGTCACCTTGAGTTACGGATTCAGGGTCTGTACATAGAGTTGATCGCAGTTTGACCTCTTCTTTAAACAGCGATTCAGCCTCAGCAAGTTCGTTGGTTTCGTCAGCGGTTTCCTCAACATCCTCCATAACATCTTCTTCACTGTCTTCATATAAAAATTTTGGCACGTTTTCACAGTTGACCCCAATAAATTTCTTGCAAATTGAAGAACATTTCAAACCCACTTTTCTGCAGGAGCACGTTCCGCCACAGTTCAGCTTGCATGAGCATGAAACAATGTGAAGAAGTGCTTCAGGTGCTGGATCTTGGCTCATTATAACGGGTATTGGACCGTGGTCACTGTGATTCCAGCCCCATTTCTCAGGGGGTTCCCAGTTTTCCATCCAACTTTGGACTTGTTGGTAAGTCCGCAACGAATGATGTGCAGCATGTTGTGTAGGTGGCAACCGTGCAAGATTCAGTTTGCTTTTTGTGGCAGACTTGGTGAATAGCTGGTACCGCAAATGGTCTAGTGTGTGGCAATTGCTGACACTTCCACTATACAATGCGATAGCAACCTGTTCTCCTGAAGTTATTATTTCTTCTCGGGTAGCATGTGGTTTATTGAACGTGCAAAGCGCTGAGGTTAGGTGTTCAGTTTTCGCAACAGTATTGCAGCACTTAATTTTTCCTTGACCAAAAAAGGCAGATGTTGTATCACATCCGCTAAAGGCGTGAGTGAACAGAATATATTCACTGTCAAACTTGTAAGATGCAGTGGAAAACCACTTGTCTTCTGCATTTCCTTTTCCTGGCTTTAAGAAAAATAAGTTTTCAATGTCTTGCCCCAAACCGGTCATGAGCACAAGCAGGTCCATCTTCTTCTACAATGACAACACTTCCAAAATCTTTGGTTCTTGAAATGGCAGATGTTACAATCATAACGTCAGCATCTTCTTGTGCCTGGTGCACTTCAATGCTACACTCCAGAAATTCCATTTTAAGAAGTGTGATCAAACGCATCTTGTTTCGTTCGTTGTACAGGAACTTGTCCTGAGGGACTTGGTTCACCATCTCTGATTCAACCACAACGTCAACCGAAGAATGTTGTTTGGACCTACGAATCCTCTCAGCACTCTTTGTGCTACATTTGTCTCCCTCACATGGATACCCATCAAATACAATAACAAATTGAGATCAAAATGACGTTGCAGGTAAGAAACATAGCTTTGGGCTATTGACTTGAAGCAAACATTTCGAGTGCGAGACACTTTGTGGATAAGGTACCCTCCATCAATGACAAAAAATTTACTCGGTCCACCTGACTCCACATCTTCCACTGGAACGAAGGTATTGTAGAATGAAGATTTTGTTCCTTTTCGCATGCCTTTTTCTGAGAATAGGGACATTGGGTAAGGAGCAAGTTCATATTACAGAAAGACTTTTAACTCTTCTCCACTTTGTTCCATTAAACAAATCCTTTGGAAAAGAGTTAAAGGATCAACAGGAGTAATTTTAGTGCTCCCAGCTTTTACAGAATTGAACGCAGAAAGGAGAGTCACAACTTAATCTTTTTTACGGAACTTTACATCGTGGATATTGTCACCAACTATTCTTTGCTCGAAATTTGAAAAAATTGTATTTTTTGACGAGCTGTAGCGCATTAGATACTAGGAGTAGACCATGGACCAGCAGCGGAGGGATACGTTGCTTGCGGCGAAGGAAACGCTTCGTCGTCTGTCAGGCCGTGCCGTCGTCAAGACAGAGGGTGGCGACCTTGTTATTCCAGTTACGATTGCGATGGTTGTCAATGGCGGCCCGGATGTCCCGACGCATCCTGATGAGGAGGCGCTTGGTGTCGGCATTTCTTGTCCTCTGCCACTCCCGGTAGACCCGGTTCTTCTCAGTGATGGCCGCAAGGATGTCCGGCGGCAGCTGTCGGGAGTAGTCAGGCGGAGTGCGAGGTCGGGGCGGAGTTGCTATAGCGGCAGCGTCGATCGTGGTTGCCGCGAAGTGATGAAGTGCTGCGTCCGCTCCATCTTCCTCAGGGGGCGGCGCGGCGGCGAGTGAGTCCGTCACTGCTGCTTGAAACCTGCCCCAGTCGATGCCAGCAAGTGAGATGCCCCTCCTGGGCTGTTGGAGGGCGTCTAGGTCTATATCAAAAACCACTGGGACATGATCAGAAGACAGTGCCGTCCTCGTCGTGGCGGTGATCTGATGAGAGATGCCCTTCACGACCGCGATGTCGATTATATCCGGGAGGCCACGGGCAGGGAAGATTGTCGGGTTGTACGGCCTCACCACAAGCGCATGGTGACGTTCCGCTACCCGGAGCAGGCAGCGGCCAGCGGCATTGGTGATCCTGGAGTTCCAGGAGACATGTTTACTATTGAAGTCCCCGGCGACGAACACCTGCCCCCTCAAGGAGAGCAGAGCATCGATGTCAGCAGGGTCCAGTGGACGAGACGGCGGTCGATAGGCAGCGACGAACGTGATGGCGCCCGCCGAGGTGTGAACGACGACACCAGTGGCCTCCAGCGTTGCCAGTGGTGGAAGTTGTATCACGTGATGACGAATGCCATTGCTGACGTAAACGGCTGTCCCACCACCCGCCGTCAGTCGATCGGTGCGATAGCTGGAGTAGTTTGCCGCCCTGACGTCGACCCCAGGCTCCAGGTGGGTTTCGTTGATAAGGCAGACGTCGACGGCTTCATCTCGAAGAAATTGGCGAAGTTCCCCAGCTTGAGTGCGGACGCCGTTGGCATTCCACGCGACGACATTGAGCCCTCTAACGCTGCCCATGGTGCAGCTGGTGAGTGTTGACAGCGGTCGGGGCCGGAGAGGCCATCGGCACTGCAACGGAGAGTTGCTGCGACAGGACTTCAATCAACTTCGTAGCACTGGTCACCAAGGCAGTGAGCTGCGCGACGAGGTTGGCCAGGTCAGCGGTGGAGGCGGCCGGCCCGGCCCCGTCGCTGGAAGGGGGAGGCTTGACTGCTTCGCTGTGAGAGGACACCTGGGGCTGCTCGACTGACGATGCTGAGCGCTGGGTACCCACAGGGCGGCGACCCCGCGCCGGCGGTTGGCGGGGCGCAGTCCGGCCGACGTCCCCGGAGAGGCAGTACCCGGGTCCGCCACTAGCATCTGCGGTGTAGGCGCAGGAGCCTCGGGTGTCGGCACGGCCTCGGATGCGGCAGAAGCAGGAGGAGTCGACGCAGCCGGGACGGCGGAGGGCGCCCCTGACGTTGCCGCCGCGAAACAGACGCCGGGCCGCCTCGTTGCTGGCTTCTTCGGAAGTGGCGCTGGTGTTTGGCCACGTTGGCGACCGATGGCACGCTTCCACACCTCACACCCACGATAACTGGCCACGTGAGCACCGCCACAGAGTGCACATGTCGGCTTCTCGGTGGGCGGACGGGGGTACGCACGTCCTGCGTGGGCGCCGGCGCATTTAACACATCTGTCCGGCATAGAGCAGTGGCGTGCGACGTGAAAGCGAAAGCACTGGCAGCGAAAGCACTGCACAGGGCCTCTCCGGGACCGAAGATCTTCGATCTGAACCGGAACGTCGGCGACCCGCGTCAGTTGGTAAAGTTTGGGGTTCTCCACGGTGTCGGAGCAGACTACCAGGAAGATTGGGCGACTTCATCTTGACGACCGCCCGGATGTTTGCGTGGCACCTGGTCCGGCGCGTCAGCGAGCGCGTCGAATGAGTTGTCGACGGCAGTTGCAAGCGTCGTCGATGACTGCATGCGTCGTGCAGTTCGCCGGTCCGGGACAAAACCATCGGTGTCAGGGGCGCAATCTTGCTTGGCCCTTTTCTCGATCGGCGAGCTGCGAACAGCGGACGACGCGGCAGTTGCCCTCCTCTTCTGTTTCCCGCTTCGTCCTCGTGGCTGAGGGGCGGTGGAGCTCTCATCTTCAGAATCGAGGAGCGGAGCAGACAGCGCTGTCTTCAAAGTTTCCGGAGCTGTATCCACCAAATCCATAGCCATAGCACTGGTCGTCATGAGTGGGGGGCCAGATGGGGCCGCCGACGGCCCAAGCGCGGCCGGACGGCGATCTGCCACACTCTTCGCGTCGCTAGCAAGCGCAGGTACGTCCTTCTCGCGGCTGCACATCTCAGCGACTCCATGTGCGTGCGTCGTGGCGTTCGGTCGCGGCGGCGGCCTATTGAAATACCTCGGGAAATCGTGAAATCACGAGGGAGGAGGTAGGCACTGCGTTTATTCCATATACAGGCGCACTCTGCGGGGAAATCGCCCGCATTTTAAAGAAACAGCGGGTCGGAACTGTGTTTTGCACTCCGAATAAAACTCGTGCACTGGTGGGGAGCGCCAAAAATGACCTCGGTTTGAGGAAGGCCGGCGTGTACCAGATTCCGTATCAATGTGGCAAGTCGTATATTGGTCAGACGATGCGTACCGTCGAGGATCGATGCCGTGAACACCATAGGCACACTCGACTGATGTATCCGAGCAAGTCGGCGGTCGCTGAACATTATTTGTCGGAAAATCACGCTATGGAGTATGAACGCACGAGGATTCTGGTACAGACGTCGAGATACTGGGACAGCGTTGTTAGAGAGGCCATCGAAATTCGCACCAATGACGAACTCATAAACCGTGACTGTGGCTATAATCTTAGCAAGGCTTGGGAACCAGCGATTGGGTTAATCAAGAGTAAATCGAGCAAACGTATAGTTGTGACGACCACGGCAGACAGAGTCATCACACCGATGGCATCTCAGACGCCGTCGCAATCTGCTCCACCGCGCGGCCGTGGCGCGGGGCGCGGACGGCGGAGTGAGCGTGCCGCGGGCGGAGGGTATTTAAATCGGCCGCTGCCGCGACCGAACCCAGTTCCCCCTGAGCAGCTATAGCGTACGGATCTCCGTGCCGGCACGTTCACAGGTGCTCAGTCCGTCAGTTCACCTGATGATGGCGACATGTATGATCGCCGAAATATTGTGCCCGTTAGACACTGTAGACCGTCAGTACACCCGTGGGTATTTTGATTATCAAATACGCCGGTAGAAACTCAATAATCACACAGTATTAGTGTTCGTTTTTGGAGCATCACCTACGAGCAGCTTTGTGAAAGAAGCCGCGACACTTTCTGCGTAACCCACCCATCATTTTGCACGACAATGCGCTGTCACATACAGCGCAAGCTGTGGCTGCTCCGTTTGGTCGATGGGACTGGGAAGTACTGTACCATCCACCATACTCCCCGGAGTTAAGTCCTTGTGACTTCGATTTGATTCCGAAGATGAAGGAACCACTTCGTGGCATTCGCTTTAGAACTGTTCCACAGATTCGACAAGCAGTAGACCGCTCCATTCGTACCATCAACAACACAGGCTCTGCTAACGGTATACTACACTTTCCACATCTCTGGCAACAGGTTCCACACAACTCTGGTGACTAATTTGAAGGACAGTAACAAGTGCAAACATGTAACTCTTTTGTATCGGCTGTGAATAAATAGTTGCCACTATTTAAGTTCCAAACCTAGTATTATGTCTGCGCAAAGCGTGCGCAGGTAAATAGCGATATCTGAATTGCTAGTCAGTCTCGCCGCTTCCTTGACCTTGCCTTCATTACGTTTTGATTCAAATTGCTTCCTGAACTGTTGTGCACGTTCATAACGATTGCGCTACGCTCTGTACTTTGTTTTCGGCTAGACGTTCACTTCTGGAACTCTAATGTCAACGACTTTGGGGCCCGCCTGTTTGTTCCACTGATCTCTGCGTCATTGTCAGTTCGAGTGATCGTAAACTGTGTTCAGAGTAGGATAGAAAATTTCGAGTCAACTGTCAGACTGAAGCTGCAGCACTTGGATCCGTTACTATAAACGCTTGTGGACACGGTAACACAACGACGAGAAATGCAAGGAGCTTTGTCTGAATTGAATCTGTGGCTAAACACTCGACACAAGCTGGGATATCGATATATCGATGCACCCGTAGAAGCGGCGTCTTTGCGAGTTAATAAAGAAAAGCGCCGGATTCCATGCTTTGTCCTGGTCTTCTTCTCCACCGAGTCCCATAATGATGAAGTGAGCGCTAGGATCTCGAGATGTCATACAGCACAGAGTAGTCAGTGCGAATGCAGTGCTCTGCCACGGCTGATTTATTGGGCTATGAGATCAGAGTGTACCTTCAGCGTTTAGAGCATCTCGTGCTTCACGAGAGGCAAAAATTTAAAACTCACCTAAATTTCATCCATGGAAATATTCATTTTACAAATGTAATTGAAAAGGAGTGCTGGCTTCCATTTTTGATTGTTTTGGTTCGTCACAGAGATGATGGCACCCTGGGACACGTAGTTTACCATAAGACGACTCAGAAAGTCTTATACTTACATGAAAATATTTGCCACCGTCCTTCCGAGACGATGGGTGTTCTTAAGACTTCGGATCAAAGGGCGTATAGCACTGTGCAGGATGAACTTTTAGGCTTAGAAAGAACTTTTTGTAGCTACTGGGTACACTCCACGGCGGATACGCAAGGCGCTACAGATAAAACTTCAGGTACTCTTGCGAAATGATGAAGATAAAGAACATACCTGTAGATCTAGATTCGTAACTTCCCTGCCGTATGTTGAAAATCTGCCATAGAAAACAAGTCGGATTCTCGCCAAGTATATAGCTAAAGCGATCTTTCGCCTTCTACCGAACACAGTAGAACTTCTGGGTTCCTTCAAGGATGGCCTGATGCTGCGCAAGGCTGGGGCTTACAAAATCTCTTGCTAGTATGGCCTTTCATACGTCTGGAAGGCAACTCGTACAGTCCATGGGAAGCGTGCGAAACACTGAAGGCTCTTACAGCCAATACATTGGTTGTGACAAATCACTGTGTCGACACTATTCACTCTAAACTGTATAAGAATGTCGAATTTGCAACGTTGACTTCGTCATTTTGGTATCTGTGATGAAGGAAGTTGTGGAAATTCATTTAGCGATCTACATCTACATGATTATTGTGCAGTTCACTGTTAAGGGCGTGACAGAGGGTTCATTGAACCACATTTCAAGCTATTTCTCTAACGTTCCACTCTCGAACTGCGAGCGACCGAGTAAGGTGGCGCAGTGGTTAGTACACTGGACTCGCACTCGGGATGACGACGATTCAAACCCGCGTTCGGCTATCCTGATTTAGGTTTAGCGTGGTTTCTCTAAACGCTTCAGGCAAATGCTGGGATGGTTCCTTTGAAAGGGACGGCAGATTTCCTTCCCTATCCTTATGTACCCCGATGGGACCGATGGCCTAGCTGTTTGGTCCCTCCCCAAATCAACCAATCAGTCGAACTGCGAGCGGGAAATACGAGTACTTACATCTTTCTGTGCAAGCTCTGACTTCTTTTCTTTTATCATGACGATCTTTTCTCCTTGTATAGGTGGGCATTAACAGAATAATTTCGCACTGGTAAGAGAAAGTTGGTGATTGAAATTTCACAATAAGATCTTGCTACAACGAAGAACGCCTTCGTTGTAATGATTGCTACCCCAATTCACGTAACATGTCCGTGACACTCTTTCCCCTATTTCGCGATAATACAAAACGAGCTTCCCTTCTTCGAACCTTTTCGATGTGCTTCATCAGTTCCATCTGATGCGGATCCCATACCGCACAGCAATACTCCAGAAGAGAACGGACACGCGTGGTGTAAGGCAGTCTCTTTAGTAGACCTGCTCCATTTCCTAAGTGTTCTGCCCATAAATTGAAGTCATTGGTTTGCTTTCCCCACAACATTATCTATTTGATCGTTCCAGTTTAAGTTCTTCTTTTTTTTTTGGTTTTGATCAGCTGATGACTTTACAAGACGGTAAATGACAGCATCACCTGCAAACACTCTAAATGGGCTGCTCACATTGTCTCTTGTGTCGTTTATGTACATCAGCAACAGAAGGGGGCAAATAACACATTCTTGGGGAACACCAGATATTATTTCTCTTTTATTCAATAACTTTCAGTCCATTTTCTACGAGCTGCTGATTACTTCTGACAGAAACGTACGAGTCCTGTCGAACAATTGAGGCGATACTACATGTACACGAAATTTGAGTTGAAGTATCTTGTGAGCAGCGGTGTGAAAAGCCTTCTAGAAATCTAAAAATATGGAATCAGTTTGACATCCCCTGTCGATGGCACTCATTACTTTGTGAGAATAAAGAGCTAGTTGTTTTTCAAGAGAACGATATTTCCTGAATCCGTGCTGACTACTCGTCAGTAAATCGTTTTCTTCGAGGTAATTAATGAAGTTCGAACACAGTATATGTTCCAATATCCTACTGCAAATCGACGTTAGTGATATGGGTCTGTAATTAAGCTAGTTACTCCTATTTCGTTTTATGGGTATTGGCGTGACTTGTGCAACTTTCCAGTCTTAAGGTACGGGTATTCCGTTGAGCGAGCGTTTTTGTATGTTTGCTAAGTATGGATTTAACCAATAGAGCTAGCGGTTTCAGCCCGGAAAAAACATGGAACCTGGCGCTTTCTTCGTACAGCTCCTACTGAAGCATCGATATCTCAACATGGATTTATCATCTAACCAGACGATCAGTTCACACTAAGCTCTATACCGCTGACTAACGTCTCTGGCCTTTGCTTATTCTGCGGCAGCAAGCGCGATGACCCGCCTCTCGTGTGAAAACAACGGATATGCGTGCTGTAATTTCAGTCTGTCAGCTCACTAGGAAGATGGCGGGCCGGCCGACGTGGCCGAGCGGTTGTAGGCGCTTCAGTCTGGAAACGCGCTACCGCTACGGTCGCAGGTTCGAATCCTTCTTCGGGCATGGATGTGTGTGATGTCCTTAGGTTAAGTAGTTCTAAGTTCGAGGGGACTGATGACGTCAGATGTTAAGTCCCATAGAGATCAGAGCCATTTTTTGGAGTATAAAGAGGGTCTATACAAGGGTGATGTACTTGAGAGCAACATTATGGAAATGGAAGAGGACGTAGATGAAGATGAAATGGTAGATATGATACTGCGTGAAGAGTTTGACAGAGCACTGAAAGACCTAAGTCGAAACAAGGCCCCGTGAGTAGATGACATTCCATTAGTACTACTTACAGTCTTGGGAGAGCCAGCCCTGACAGAACTCTACCATCTAGTGAACAAGATGTATGTGACAGGCGAAATACCCTCAGACTTCAAGAAGAATGTAATAATTCCAATCCCAAAGAAAGCAGGTGTTGACAGATGTGGACATTACCAAACTATCAGTTTAATAAGTTACGGCTGCAAACTACTAACGCGAATTCTTTACAGTCGAATGGAAAAATTGGTAGCAGCCGACCTCGGGGAAGATTAGTTTGGATTCCGTACAAATGTTGGCACACGTGAGGCAATACTGACCCTATGACGTATCTTAGAAAATAGATTAAGTAAAGGCAAACCTACGTTTTTAGTATTTGTAGACTTAGAGAAAGCTTTTGACAATGTTGACTGAAATACTCTCTTTCAAATTCTGAATGTGGCAGGGGTAAAATACAGCGAGCGAAAGGCTATTAACAATTTGTACAGAAACCAGATAGTAGTTATAAGAGTCGAGGGGCATGAAAGGGAAGCTATGGTTGGGAAGGAAGTGAGTCAGGGTTACAGCCTATCCCCGATGTTATTCAATCTGTATATTAAACGAGCAGTAAAGGAAACAAAAGAAAAATTCGGAGTAGGAATTAAAATAGACGGAGAAGAAATAAAACTTTGAGGCTCGCCGATGACACAGTAATTCTATCAGAGACAGCAAAGGACCTTGAAGAGCAGTTGAACGGAATAGACAGTGTCTTGAAAGGAGGATATAAGATGAACATCAACAAATGCAAAACGAGGATAATGGAATTTAGTCGAATTAAGTGGGGTGATGCTGAGGGAATTACATTAGTAAATGAGACACTTAAAGTAGTATATGAGTTTTGCTATTTGGGGAGAAAAGTAACTAATGATGGTCGAAGTAGAGAGGATATAAAATGTAGACTGGCAATGGCAAGGAAAGTGTTTCTAAAGAAGAGAAATTTGTTAACATCGAGTATAGATTTCAGTGTCAGGAAATCGTTTCTGAAAGTATTTGTATGGAGTGTAGCCATGTATGGAAGTGAAACGTGGACGATAAATAGTTTGGACAAGAAGAGAATAGAAGCTTTCGAAATGTGGTGCTACAGAAGAATGCTGAAGATTAGATGGGTCGATCACGTAAATAATGAGGAGGTACTGAATACAATTGGGGAGAAATTTGTGGCGCAACTTGACTAGAAGAAAGGATAGGTTGGTAGGACATGTCCTGAGGCATCAAGGGATCACCACTTTAGTATTGGACGGCAGCGTGGAGGGTAAAAATCGTAGAGGGAGACCAGGAGATGAATACACTAAGCAGATTCAGAAGGATGTGGTTTGCAGTAGGTACTGGGAGATGAAGAAGCTTGCACAGGATAGAGTAGCATGGAGAGCTGCATCAAACCAGTCTCAGGACTGAAGACCACAACAACAGCTAGAAAGGAGGAATATTTTTGTTCTATAACAGCAAGACACTAGACTTCGGTATGGTAACACAACAAAGTCACATTATTTGTGAAAAGGGGAACTCGAATTGAGGTGGCAAATACTGTACTACTAACCTTAGGGCAAACTTATAAAGATTATATCGGCACTATGGCTACAAATTTTAAAACATCTTCGGAGAAAATCTCATGCTTAATATTCAGATCTAGAAACTAAGTTCATATTTCTATAAAGCTCAAAAACCCTTAAAAGAGTGCAACGAATCTAAGAAGGAGAAAAATAAAGCATGTTTCGGAAATGGGCTCAAATGATACATTTAAAATTGCTCAGAGAACGTATTAATTCATTGGTTCTCTCTAATAGGAGAAGGAAATAAATACAAAATAATTGTAGGAGACTACTTAGCCCACAAAAGAACTACCAGAAACGGGAAAAAAGTTAACCACCTTCCGTAAGAGAAACAGATTTAGTTATCTTAGAGCATTCCAAAAGAAAAAAAAATTAAGTAACTCTTCTAACCTAATACAAGCCGAAATTTAGACTGATCCTGTCACAGTAATTGCCAGCGAGAGATAATTAGTTTCAAAGTCAGAGCCCTTATCTGTCAGAAATTATAGCACAATACCAGTCGGAGAGTCGCCAATGTAAAATTGGAAGGACAGAAACCTAGCATTCACATAAAACTTCTCAAATCAAACTAAAACAGTTTCAAAGGAAACATGTCTAAGGAAATGATGGACAGCTGGGAGAGCCGCGCGGGATTAGCCGAGCGGTCTCGGGCGCTGCAGTCCTGGACGGCGGAGGTTCGAGTCCTCCCTCGGACATGGGTCCCTGTGTTTGTCCTTAGGGTAATTTAGGTTAAGCAGTGTGTAGGCTTAGGAACTGACGACCTTAGCAGCTAGGTCCCATAAGATTTCACACACATCTGAACATTTGACAGCTGGGAAGAAATTAAAGTATCATCAACAAACGCTGCTCAAAATTTAGAGGATCGTAAAAGAAAAGAAAAAAAAAAACACTCTCACACGTTGTGGAATAAAGGATGTGACGATGCTCTTTACGAAAAACAGGCGGCCTGGAAAGGAGACTACTAGTCGTGAAAAAAAGACAAACACATTTATTTTTCCCTTATTATAATGCCTACCGAAATCGTACTAAATTTCACAAGCAAGAATTGTTAGAAAGACCATTATTATTAATAAACAGGTATGTGGAAATCATTAGACTATTTAGACACAGAACTTATTACTAGATCGTAAATTGTAATGAGGGGTTTTTATTCACTTAATAGGAAACAGTTATAAGCAAATCTAACCAAAGAAGTGAGCAACCTGAAACATTTTTGATACAACATATACAACAAATTTAGAATGTTAACGATGTGGCCGAGATGGATGAGGCGTATGTGCTGAATATTCCAATTTTATTGAGTTTAAGACAAACGAGGCTGTATATTGTGTTCCGTTTCATCAACATATCATATGCCTCAGAGACCAAGAATTCACATATTTTTCTGTCGTGCCCTCCAGGCTGTTCCTTGGCTGAAACTGCTGGGTTACAAAAAGTGTTGGTTTTGAGTACTGGCACCAGGTTCAGGATATTTATGTTTACTAAGCACGTGCTGTTTAGGTCAACGCTCGACATTTGTTAACATTGGCGGTGCTACAAACACCAGGTTTATCTGTTCTAAACAATGTACCTTGCCTTCAACTCTAGGCACGTAACTACCACACAATGCGTATAGGAATAGTGTGGCCCTGACGTCTTCGTTTATCGCTGGCTTCAGATACCGCATTTCCGTTCCGAATGCCATCAAACCGGTCAAAATAAAACAGAAGTTGGGCTGATACTTGCGTACTTAAAGTCTTGTTGAATATTTTTCACATGTAAATGTATTTTAAATTCCACCTCTCTCAGTGTACGAAGAAAATTAGCAAATCGATCCCATTAACGAAACGTAAGCTATTTGTTGAAGATAGAGGCTGAAAGAATTAAGCCTAGTAACGATTCGCTAGACAAGTTCTTTTAGCCATTTACCAGTTTTAAAGTCTCATTTGTTTCATCATGAATGTTTAATAAAGTTATTATTTATTGATGAATCAAATCCTTCAGATGTTGATAAGAAGTCATCACACAATTTGATGCGACTGTGAATATTGCCGCTAACTATATGCTAACAAAGATGCGAAAATTTGTTACGGACCATACCACATAAATAATCCTGTAAATAAGTCAACCAAAAACGTAGCACATAGTAGTTCTTTCAAGGATTATACCCTATCATGATACAACCGCAGAGTTCTAAAACCTTCACTGTGGACAAAATAAGGTAATTAATGCTGTTTAATAATAGTAATGTAAAAAATGAGGACTGTTTACTAGCCTCACAAAAAGATTTGTAAGAAAACCCAAGTGTTACGGTGACACTAAAGATGCTTCGAAATAAAACGAAACATGTATGGTGTAAATAAGACTCTTAATACAGCCGCAAAAGACACTATATAACTTTTATTACTTGTGTAACGGTGACTGCGGGACAAGGACGACTAAAAGCAAATTAATTTATTGTTTATTTTTTTACTCTGCAAGGTCACATCAATACCATTGATTATGTGACCATTTTGGCAGATAAAGTCCATCCTGTGGTACAATGTTTCTACCCCAATGATGATGCTTTGTTTCAAGAAGACAGGGCTACCGAGCCAAGTGGTGCAGTGGTTAGCGTACTGGACTCCCATTCGGGAGGACGACGGCTCGAACCTGTGTCAGGCCATCCTGATTTAGATTTTATTTCACTAAATCGCTTTAGGCTAATGCTGGGATGGTCCCTTTGAAAGCACATGCCTGACTGCCTTCTCCATCCTTCCCTAATCCGATGGGACTAACAACTTCACTATCTGGTCCCATCCCCCAAATCAACCAACCAACCAACCCAACGACAGGGCTCCTGTTCGCATGGCTCACATCTTCCAGAACTGATTTTGTGAGCGTGAGGATGAACTGTCGCCTCTTCTATGGCCACCACTGACACCAGATCTCAATATTATTGAGCTTTTGTGGATTGCTTTGGAGAGAAAGGTGCGTGATCGATATCCACCGCCATCGTCGTTACGTGGACTTGACATTATGTTATAGGCAGTGAGACATAATATTCCCTGGGAAACTATATATGGCCTGTTTTTATCCATTCTAAAACGAGTGGAAGCTGTTTTGAATACCAACAGTTTTCCTACACCGTATTTGGCATGGCTATGTTTTGTACTTTTGATTTGTCCGTATTTACACTGATGAGCCAGAACACTATAACCACCTGCTTAATAGCTTGTTTTTCTATCTTTGGAACGAAATACATCACTGATTCTACGTATGATGGATTCGACAGTTTGTTGGTCTGGTGTGGAGGTGTGTGGCGTTGGATGTCTTTGCACGGGTAATGTAATTTGCGTAAATATCGGGCCACTCATTTGTGTCCGCGGTGATGGCACCCAGATGGGTTCCATAGAATGTACGTGAGGCAAATTTGGTCGCGGAGACATCAACATGAGTTCACTATAATGCTCCTGAAACCAATGTAGCACGGTTCTGTCTACGAGGTGCAGAAAATTATACTGCTGAAAGATGACATAGCCGTCGGGAAAGACATCAAACACAAAGGGATTCAGGTGGTTCCAGCTATCAGCATATCTTCCATTACCATCACAGGTCCTATGCAAGTGCAAGAGAATGTTTCCAATAGCATAACTCTGCTCCCACCAGCCTGTGTCCATGGTACACTGCACGTTTCGAGCCGCCATTCACCTCAATTACGGCGTTTACGGAGACAAACATCGACATACTTCAGCAAAAATGTGATTCATCCGAAGAGCCGACACGTTTCCATTGATCTATAGTGAGGTCCTGATGGTCCCATGCCCATTGCAATCATAATTGACGATGTCGTTAGGTCAACATGTAAACACTTAGGGGTGGTATGCTGCGGAGCTCCATGTTCAACAATGTGCTATAAACGGAGTGTTCTGAAACACTTGTGCATGCACCAGCATTGTGCTCTTTCAGCAGAGATGTCACCATATATTCTACTTTGCAGAGCAGACAAGCCTCCGACCCCCACGTTCTGTAAAGAGTCGCTGACGATCAACCATTTAGTGCCCAGTGGTAGTTTCACTGTCTTTCAGTAGTGGGGCACAGCCAGTATGTGTGTGTTTTGTTTTGCGGGTTGTATACATTCTGGGGCAAAGCAGATGATGCTGTAATTTAGCGTCTAAGTAAGCTCATCCGAAGACCAGTATCAGTTGCAAAGCGATTTAGAAAAGATTGCTGTATGGTGTGGCAGGTGGCAGTTGACACTAAATAACGAAAAGTGTGAGGTGATTCACATGAGTTCCAAAAGAAATCAGTTGGAATTCGATTACTCGATAAATAGTACAATTCTCAAGGCTGTCAATTCAACTAAGTAACTGGGTGTTAAAATTACGAACAACTTCAGTTGGAAAGACCACATCGATAATATTGTGGGGAAGGCGAGCCAAAGGTTGCGTTTCATTGGCAGGACACTTAGAAGATGCAACAAGTCCACTAAAGAGAGAGCTTACACTACACTCGACACTTAGAAGATGCAACAAGTCCACTAAAGAGAGAGCTTACCCTACACTCGTTCGTCCTCTGTTAGAATATTGCTGTGCGGTGTGGGATCCTTACCAGGTGGGATTGATGGAGGACATCGAAAGGCTGCAAAAAAGGGCAGCTCGTTTTGTATTATGACGTAATAGGGGAGAGAGTGTGGCAGATACGATACGCGAGTTGGGATGGAAGTCATTAAAGCAAAGACGTTTTACGTCGCGGCGAGATATATTTACGAAATTTCAGTCTCCAACCTTCTCTTCCGAATGCGAAAATATTTTGTTGAGCCCAACCTACATAGGTAGGACTGATCATCAAAATAAAATAAGAGAAATCAGAGCTCTAACAGAAAGGTTTAGGTGTTCGTTTTTCCCGCGCGCTGTTCGGGAGTGGAATGGTTGAGAGATAGTATGATTGTGGTTCGATGAACCCTCTGCCAAGCACTTAAATGTGAATTGCAGAGTAATCATGTAGATGCAGATGAAAGCATATGTTCACAGTCAAACCCATTGTTATGCTAACTGATTTATGACCCCCTGCTAATAGTCCATTCTTCTGAGAAACCCCCAACACCTCCCCATCCTATTCCCCCAACCCTCTGAGACATTCAAAACCCTCCGACCCTCCCCTCACCTATGCAAGCGCACTTTTGATATCAAATTAATTGACTAATTAAATTGATCAAGTAATTACTCCCACTTTACCTGGGAAATCCATCATCCCTCCTCTCCCTTCCCCTACTCTCCCCTCCCCCCTTTGGAAATTGGCAGCAAAAAGGTTTGGTCTGTGCTGAGCTGCTGGAGAGGAAGGACATAGGATAGGTTGTTTCCTTATTTTGGGTGCTTGCTAGCGTGTTGGCAATTGGCAGGCGAAGCTCAGCCCCACCCCTCCGCAAAAACTGATGACCGTGCTCTTATGCCATTGTCTGATAGCATCATGTGGGACATTCTGTTGACGTGACAACTCATTGAGGGTGGTGGTCTGGACCTCGAGTAATTGAGTAAAATGCATTGAGATGACAGAAAACCTTCTAAAATTACGAAAATTGATGAAAAATACGTAAAATTAATAAAAATTGGACAAAACATGTGGAGGGATGGGGGTACTTACATGCTCACCTAGGTGTATGAAAGTTATTCCATTCCTCCACAGGTGGGACTGACAACTTATGGTGCTTCCTATCTGTGATCTATGAATTTACGTCCTGCAGAATACCTCCTAGTCCCACATGTAGCTATGCATTGTAAGTCATAAAAATGAAAGACACAGCGTCCAAAGATTTGGGGGTCAGAATGTTTACCAACTAGGACACTGAAACAGCGATCACCTACCTGGGTACAATATTCACCGTCAATATGAGAGATCAGTGAACTGGATCTCTTAGAAAACAGATCACCGAAATGTCTGCTACCCCATTACTGTGGAAGATGAGATCAAATGTAGAAGTAATCATCTTCGGGTAGCTGTTTATAAAAACCCCACAATACCTCAACCTCTTCCACTTTCCATATACTGAGATGTTTTCCACATTTTTGTCAATAAGAAACACCGCCTGTGCCTTTTATTTCAACTCTTCTGTGCGTTTTGGGAGCAGCTTAGTTCATACTATGCAATGTTCATCTTTCTATGAGAGTCAATGGATCAAAGCGTGTTAATGTCAGTTTAATATCTGACACAGACCTCAAAGTCATGGTAGAAAAACAAACTGTATGAATGTGTACACAGCTATAAACATAAACTGCTTTGATGTGTTACAGCAAAAAACAATGTATCAAATTGCTTATGAAACAACACAAGAACCCTCTATTGTGATTGACAAGCTGTGGGATATGGTCTTCCTCCAGTACAGACGACAAAACTTGATCCAGACCTGTGGAAGCGATTTCGATCACTGACCGGGTGCTCCAGTGGATCAATACATATGTATTTATTTAATGAGATCACCACATATTGTCGATCTCAACATGCAGACGGTATTTATTTCCGATATATCGGAAGAAATTGGAAATCTGTAGTAATGTCTTACGAGACCAAACTGCTGTGGTCATCGGTCCCTAAGCTTACGCACGACTTAATCTATCTTAAACTAACTTACGCTAAGGAAAACACACACACACACACACACACACACACACACACACACATGCCCGAGGGAGGACTCGAATCTCCGACGGGGTGAGCCGCACGGGCCGTGACAAGACGCCCAAGACCATGCGGCTACCCCACGCGGCGTACATCGGAAGAGAGAGACGCCGTAAAATCTTATTGCTCACTACCTGGTGACGTTAAGTAGGTTTTATAGTTCGTGGTTTTACTCCGTTGGATGTTACAAAAATAACGAGGGGAGAGAGAGAGAGAGAGAGAGAGAGAGAGAGAGAGAGAGAGAGAGACTGTGATGTCAAAGAACACTCTGACACAATTGTACTGTCGTTTTTCTAGCGTGATAATCACGGGAATGCAATAAAGGAGATGACACATACAGAGGGATATTTATAAACCATCACTCTGTATCAATGAATTGTAGGTGTTATGGTTCTGAATTTCTTCTCTGCATGGTTGTGAGTTTCCTCCTGTAAGTTAGTGTGTCATTTTTCTCGTTATGATAGCTCTCTACCTAATCAGTGACGGGTGAAGGTCTAGACAGCATTCAAACTACAGAACAGTGCTCTCGAAGCGTGATGGTATTTCCAAGAAATTAGCAGAGCTCTATGATTTGGCTGGGGGTATCAGCTCTTCCTGCTCTGGCAAACGTCAACTATCGCGCAAGAAATGTACGTACCATAAATAATAGATGCGAGGGCTTTTTAATTGTAATTAAGATCTTTATTCCTGGACAACTATATGATAACGACGTTGTGGCGGGAAGGTTTTACTACTGGGCAGTGCGAAACGATACCCAGCTGGTGTGAGTGTGGTTAACTTTTTTCGGACGCTATACACATATAAATGATAATCGTAAATGTGTATGTATTGGACTGTAAAGTTACTGTGGTCAGTGTTCCGAAAGATAATAACTATGTTTGGTTGTAAGGGAGGTATACCGGGTGGTCCATTGATAGTGACCGGGCCAAATATCTCACGAAATTAGCATCAAACGAAAAGACTACAGAGAACGAAACTCGTCTAGCTTCAAGGGGAAACCAGATGGCGCTATGGTTGGCCCGCTAGATGGCGCTGCCATAGGTCAAACGAATATCAACTGCGTTTTTTTAAAAATAGGAACCCCCATTTTTATTACATATTACGGATTAGCCGCGACAGCAGCTAAAACACCTACTTGGGCAACATCATTTGTTGGAGGTCGTGGTTGACGTTTCACGTGTGGCTGAACACTTCCTGTTTCCATAAATAACGTAACTATCCGGCGAACGGTCCGGACACTTGGATGATGTCGTCCAGGATACCAAGCAGCATACATAGCACACGCCCGTTGGGCATTTTGATCACAACAGTCAAATATCAATACGATATCGACCTTTTCCGCAATTGGTAAACGGTCCATTTTAGCACGGGTAATGTATCACGAAGAAAATACCGTCTGCACTGGCGGAATGTTACGTGATACCACCTACTTATACATTTGTGACTATTACAGCGCCATCTATCACAAAGCGAGAAAAGTGGTCCAACTAAAACATTCATATTTCTTTACGTACTACCCGAATATGTAATAAAAAATGGAGGTTCCTATTTAAATAAACGCAGTTGATATCCGTTTGACCTATGGCACCGTCATCTAGCGGGCCAACCATAACGCCATCTGGTTTTCCCCTTCAAGTTAGACAAGTTTCGTTCTTTGTAGTTTTTTCGTTCGTCGCTTATTTCGTGAGATATTTGGCCCGGTCACGATCAATGGACCACCTTGTATATTTGACGTGGAAAACTGCGATTTCATTACATCGATAGCCGTAAGGGGGATGAAAGATTTTACGTGGAGAATTATGTCCAGTCATAGGAAGAATATAGATTTACATTGGCAATTGATATTTCCAGAGTCACGGCTACCAGGAGGTGCTACTTCCAATACTTCGCTCACTGTCGAATGATATCTGATTGGTACTGCAGTCGTAATATTTAATTTTAATTACAATGATAAATATGTGGCTGGTTTCCTAGGACGACTCTGCCTGCCAACTGGGTGCGTGGAGGAGATAACCGGTGACTAAAAGTAATAGAGATATCCGGCTTAAGGCGCAAGCCGCAGCTAAGCCTCAAACTTGTCAGGTGTGTCGCCCTCCAAGAGGGTGAATAGTGAACTAATACTTAGTACACTCCTGGAAATGGAAAAAAGAACACATTGACACCGGTGTGTCAGACCCACCATACTTGCTCCGGACACTGCGAGAGGGCTGTACAAGCAATGATCACACACACGGCACAGCGGACACACCAGGAACCACGGTGTTGGCCGTCGAATGGCGCTAGCTGCGCAGCATTTGTGCACCGTCGCCGTCACTGTCAGCCAGTTTGCCGTGGCATACGGAGCTCCATCGCAGTCTTTAACACTGGTAGCATGCCGCGACAGCGTGGACGTGAACCGTATGTGCAGTTGACGGACTTTGAGCGAGGCCGTATAGTGGGCATGCGGGAGGCCAGGTGGACGTACCGCCGAATTGCTCAACACGTGGGGCGTGAGGTCTCCACAGTACATCGATGTTGTCGCCAGTGGTCGGCGGAAGGTGCACGTGCCCGTCGACCTGGGACCGGACCGCAGCGACGCACGGATGCACGCCAAGACCGTAGGATCCTACGCCGTGCCGTAGGGGACCGCACCGCCACTTCCCAGCAAATTAGGGACACTGTTGCTCCTGGGGTATCGGCGAGGATCATTCGCAACCGTCTCCATGAAGCTGGGCTACGGTCCCGCACACCGTTAGGCCGTCTTCCGCTCACGCCCCAACATCGTGCAGCCCGCCTCCAGTGGTGTCGCGACAGGCGTGAATGGAGGGACTAATGGAGACGTGTCGTCTTCAGCGATGAGAGTCGCTTCTGCCTTGGTGCCAATGATGGTCGTATGCGTGTTTGGCGCCGTGCAGGTCAGCGCCACAATCAGGACTGCATACGACCGAAGCACACAGGGCCAACACCCGGCATCATGGTGTGGGGAGCGATCTCCTACACTGGCCGTACACCTCTGGTGATCGTCGAGGGGACACTGAATAGTGCACGGTACATCCAAACCGTCATCGAACCCATCGTTCTACCATTCCTAGACCGGCAAGGGAACTTGCTATTCCAACAGGACAATGCAAGTCCGCATGTATCCCGTGCCACCCAACGTGGTCTAGAAGGTGTAAGTCAACTACCCTGGCCAGCGAGATCTCCGGATCTGTCCCCCATTGAGCATGTTTCGGACTGGATGAAGCGTCGTCTCACGCGGTCTGCACGTCCAGCACGAACGCTGGTCCAACTGAGACGCCTGGTGGAAATGGCATGGCAAGCCGTTCCGCAGGACTACATCCAGCATCTCTACGATCGTCTCCATGGGAGAATAGCAGCCTGCATTGCTGCGAAAGGTGGATATACACTGTACTAGTGCCGACATTGTGCATGCTCTGTTGCCTGTGTCTATGTGCCTGTGGTTCTGTCAGTGTGATCATGTGATGTATCTGACCCCAGGAATGTGTCAATAAAGTTTCCCCTTCCTGGGACAATGAATTCACGGTGTTCTTATTTCAATTTCCAGGAGTGTAGATGTTGGGCAGCCTACGTCATCTCGTGCGTTGCGAGTATTCTCCGATTTTTACATGGTTATCTGAGAGGATTCAGTGTTGATCACTGACAAGTATTGGCGGTGGACATATTGATAAGATCCAAATTCCTATGACTCCAGTCATCCTGAACACCTTCCACGGTCAGGCGGTCCTCTCCGTCGGTCCAGGCCTGGCACAATCACTAAGATGTGCGTCCACAATGGAATTAGCGCTGCGTGTCGTTTGGGCTGGAGCACTGCATGGGGACGTCGAGACATGAGCACGTGGTATGTGTAAGTGTTCCAGCGATCTCCAACCTTTAACCATGACAACAACTACTACTCAGCAGCATTAGTGGCAGAACAGCTGCGAGAAAATTTGGAATACATCTCACATAAATTTTCTCAGCATATTATAGTCTTAGGTGGAGATTTCAATTTACCAGATATAGACTGGGATACTCAGATGTTTAGGACGGGTGGTAGGGACAGAGCATCGAGTGACATTATACTGAGTGTACTATCCGAAAATTACCTCGAGCAATTAAACAGAGAACCGACTCGTGGAGATAACATCTTGGACCTACTCATAACAAACAGACCCGAACTTTTCGACTCTGTAAGTGTAGAACAAGGAATCAGTGATCATAAGGCCGTTGCAGCATCCCTGAATATGGAAGTTAATAGGAATATAATAAAAGGAAGGAAGGTTTATCTGTTTAGCAAGAGTAATAGAAGGCAGATTTCAGACTACCTAACAGATCAAAACGAAAATTTCTGTTACGACACTGACAATGTTGAGTGTTTATGGAAAAAGTTTAAGGCTATTGTAAAATGCGTTTTAGACAGGTACGTGCCGAGTAAAACTGTAAGGGACGGGAAAAACCCACCGTGGTTCAACAACAAAGTTAGGAAACTACTGCGAAAGCAAAGAGAGCTTCACTACAAGTTTAAACGCAGCCAAAACCTCTCAGACAAACAGAACTTAAACGATGTCAAAGTTAGCGTAAGGAGGGCTATGCGTGAAACATTCAGTGAATTCGAAAGTAAAATTCTATGTACCGACTTGACAGAAAATCCTAGGAAGTTCTGGTCTTACGTTAAATCAGTAAGTGGCTCGAAACAGCATATCCAGACACTCCGGGATGATGATGGCTTTGAAACAGAGGATGACACGCTTAAAGCTGAAATACTAAACACCTTTTTCCAAAGCTGTTTCACAGAGGAAGACCGCACTGCAGTTCCTTCTCTGAATCCTCGCACAAATGAAAAAATGGCTGACATCGAAATAAGTGTCCAACGAATAGAAAAGCAACTGAAATCACTCAACAGAGGAAAGTCCACTGGACCTGACGGAATACCAATTCGATTCTACAAAGAGTACGCGAAAGAACTTACCCCCCTTCTAACAGCCGTGTACCGCAAGTCACTAGAGGAACGGAAGGTTCCAAATGATTGGAAAAGAGCACAGGTAGTCCCAGACTTCAAAAAGGGTCGTCGAGCAGATGCGCAAAACTATAGACCTATATCTCTGACGTCGATCTGTTGTAGAATTTTAGAACATGTTTTTTGCTCGAGTATCATGTCGTTTTTGGAAACCCAGAATCTACTCTGTAGGAATCAGCATGGATTCCGGAAACAGCGATCGTGTGAGACCCAACTCGCTTTATTTGTTCATGACACCCAGAAATTATTAGATACAGGCTCCCAGGTAGATGCTATTTTCCTAGACTTCCGGAAGGCGTTCGATACAGTTCCGCACTGTCGCCTGATAAACAAAGTAAGAGCCTACGGAATATCAGACCAGCTCTGTGGATGGATTGAAAAGTTTTTAGCTAACAGAACACAGCATGTTGTTATCAATGGAGAGACGTCTACAGACGTTAAAGTAACATCTGGCGTGCCACAGGGGAGTGTTATGGGACCATTGCTTTTCACAATATATATAAATGACCTAGTAGATAGTGTCGGAAATTCCATGCGGCTTTTCGCGGCTGATGCTGTAGTATACAGAGAAGTTGCAGCATTAGAAAATTGTAGCGAAATGCAGGTAGATCTGCAGCGGATAGGCACTTGGTGTAGGGAGTGGCAACTGACCCTTAACATAGACAAATGTAACGTATTGCGAATACATAGAAAGAAGGATCCTTTACTGTATAATTATTCGATAGCGGAACAAACACTGGTAGCAGTTACTTCTGTTAAATATCTGGGAGTATACGTGCGGAACAATTTGAAATGGAATTATCATATAAAATTAATTGTTGGTAAGGCGAGTACCAGGTTGAGATTCATTGGGAGAGTCCTTAGAAAATGTAGTCCATCAACAAAGGAGGTGGCTTACAAAACACTCGTTCGACCTATACTTGAGTATTGCTCATCAGTGTGGGATCCGTACCAGATCGGGTTGACGGAGGAGACAGAGAAGATCCAAAGAAGAGCGGCGCGTTCCGTCACAGGGTTATTTGGTAACGGTGATAGCGTTACGGAGATGTTTAGCAAACTCAAGTGGCAGACTCTGCAAGAGAGGCGCTCTGCATCGCGGTGTAGCTTGCTCGCCAGGTTTCGAGAGGGTGCGTTTCTGGATGAGGTATCGAATATACTGCTTCCCCCTACTTATACCTCCCGTGGAGATCACGAATGTAAAATTAGAGAGATTCGAGCGTGCACGGAGGCTTTCAGACAGTCGTTCTTCCCGCGAACCATACGCGACTGGAACAGAAAAGGGAGGTAATGACAGTGGCACGTAAAGTGCCCTCCGCCACACACCGTTGGGTGGCTTGCGGAGTATGAATGTAGATGTAGATGTAGATGTAGGGAATGGAATGTCGTTTTAAGTATGTGGTGTTCACTGCTTTTCAGTACAGTCCAGTGGACTCTGTCTAGCAGCAGAAAGGTGGGAGAGATATTCGTTGTTGTTACTGTCCTATCACATGGTAGACCATTCATCCTTCTCCATGTTCTCATCCTTCATCCTGGCGTAGCTGAGAGAACCAACTTAGGGAGTATATAGTGTTATAAAAAACTAGCCGCAATGACGTGTGGATTGCATAAGTACATAGCACGCAATGGAGCTGAAATTTAAAACTCTCAGCTACCTCCAACGAAATGGATTCCTAAAAAATGACCTAATTGTGCCAGTATCCATCAATATGAGGCAAGGGGAAAAATCCAGGAGAGTTTGAAAACCAGGTGGTTGGGGGATCGAATGTTGTCAAATACTCCAATCTTAGTATTCATCAATAGGATATAAGGAAAAACTGCCCACACACAGAGTGTATCGATTTAATTAATTAGTCAATGAATCTGACAGAGTGAGGGAATATTTCCAATATCTCTACAGCCCTGCATTTTCAGAGTGGTTGGAGGTTTCCCATGTATCTGCTATTATGTCGAGGAAAAAGGAGGAGTTAGTGTGGCATGTGATGGACGCTACCTACTTCTTCTTGAATGTCTTTGTTCCATCCACTACAGGTTTTCATTGGAGTGGATCTGTGAGAACGAAGATACATACCGACCCCCAGCACCAGGTCTGCATGAGTGATGAGATGCAGGGGAGAGAGATGGAAGGGAGGAGGGTTGGCTAGGACAACTTGGTCTGTGTGTGTTTGCACACGTTGGTTCACACAAACAGGAAGTAATCACTTGGGACCGAGAGAGGGAAAGAGAGAAGCAGGAAGTGAATCTGGTATCAAATTTCAAAGGGATGCCACTACCTGATGGTTTGTTTGTTGAGGATTAGCATGATCCAGCAACTGTGGTAGTACCTGACTGATGGCGTTCATAGTGCAGTGTGGTCTGCCTGGCTGTCCGCAATGTGTTTTTCTTCAACATTTTTGCTTAGCTCGATCTGTGACACTATAATTCATTTGATGATCTTTTCATGACAGTATTCCTTGTGCAAATATAAGAGTGTTCCAATTATTTAAATATTCCGTACTGCCTTGTCACCCACACGTTGATTAAATAAACAGTATTTCATATGCTACAGTTACCCACCAATCAACCAATGTCACCAGAAGGGGGCAGTATCCGCCAGGGAAAACTGCCCCACACAGCAGGATATCGATTTAATTAATTGGTAAGTCAATTTGCTAGACTGGGAGGTGGGCTATTCGAATAACTCAGGCCTGACCTGCAGCAGCTTGTGTTTAACGACAGAATACCAAAAGTGGATCAACTGGTAAGGCGAGGGGAAGTACCTCAATTGTGCTATTTTCCTCCAACTTTTTTCGATCAGTTTAATTCATTAGTCACTTAATTTGATGCAGCAGAAAAATAGGTTAACTAGGGGTACCAAAGACTGTGCACCAGAAACTCCATTCAAAAGTGCGTGAAATTCAAGAAGTGAACTTGTATCAGTAGGGAGGGGGGAGGGGGAAGGGGAAGGGGAGGGGGTGATGAGTGAGGCAGGCAGAGGTGTGGGGCCAAGTTTTCTTGCCAACTGTCAACAGGGTAGCACCCAAAATAAAGAAATTAAGCTACACTATGCCCTTCCTCTCCAGAAGGTCAGCACAGACCAGACTTTTTTCCCACCAATTTACAGATTCTGGAGGGGGCCACTGGTGTGGAATGATGGATTTCCCAGGACGAGGTGGGGGTAATTAATTGATCAATTTAATTCATTAGTCAATTGATTTGGTACCAAAAGTGTGCTTGTATCAGCGAAGGGGAGGTTGGAAGGTTGGGGATTTCCTAGAGGGTTGAGGGATGAGAAGGGGAAGGGAAGGGTTGGGGATTATCCCTGGGGGTCATAAATCAACCCCCAGTGGGTCATCAACCGATTAATGTAACAACAGGTTTGCCCCTGAAATTGTGCTTGCCCTGATTGTACACAACCCTGCCAAACAAAATGTGCTCATACTGGCTACTTCCTTTTGCCTCTTTCTGTAGATGCCCATGACAGTAGCATATGAACATTCGATCAACTTCGCCGTTTTCGAGATACTTGTTTATTGGCTCTGATGATAATAATAATCTACCCTATGTCAAAATATCTTATCTCAATGGATTTCCCCATTTGCAGCCCGTATTTTCTCTTGGGCAGCAATATTCTGGAACATAGATTGTGTTCGAACATTATGAATTACCTCGAAGAGAACGGTCAATTGACACATAGTCAATACGGATCTCAAAAACATCGTTCTTGTGAAACACAACTATCTCTTTACTCACTCGAATTGTTGAGAGCTGTAGGCAAAGGATTTTATATTGATTAGATTTCTAGAAAGTCTTCGACGCCATATCTCACTAGCGGCTTGTAATGAAAATACGTGCTGATGGAATATCGTCTCAGTTATGCAACCGGATTTTTGAGTTCCTGTCAGAGTAGTAACTGACAGATAGCTGTCATCAGTGAGCCAAGTTTTTAGCAATGATCATGTCTTGTGATCTTCCTTACAAACCTGTAGACTTTTACCTTATAACCATGGTCCAGTCATTAACTATAAGGAGTGTTTAATGTGTAGACAGCCTGACTGTAAATTTGATTTTACGGTACCACCTCTTCAATGATAGGCAAACCGACTCATAGAGCTGCGCCAACAGTATCTGTGTAGCAGGCACATGTGGTAGACATACACTGATAAGCCAAAACATTGTGACCATTGCCTACCGCGACGTTGGATGCCGCCTGATGGCGTCGCGGGCATGTGACGCAGCAACAGAATCATGTAAGCAGAACAGACATAGTCAGGGGATGTAGACCTGTAATTTAGTGGATTACTCTTATCGTCTTTCTTGCATATTGGTGTGGAATGTGTAGCTTTCCAGTCCTTGGGTACGGATCTTTCGTCGAGTGAGCGGTTGTATACGATTGTTAAGTATGGAGCTATTGCATCAGTATACTCAGAAAAGAACCTAGTTGGTATATAATCTGGGACGGAAGACTTGCTTCTATTAAATGATTTAAGTTGTTTCACTATCCCGAGAATATCTACTTTTAAGTTACTCGTGTTGGCAGCTGTTCCTGATTAGAATTCTGGAATATTTCTTTCGCCATCTTTGGTGAAGGTATTTCGGAAGGCCTTGTTTAGTAACTCTGCATTGGCAGCACTGTCATCGATAGTATTTTCATTACTATAGTGCAGAGAAGGCATTGATTGTGTTTTGCCGCTAGCATACTTTACATAACATCAGAATTTCTTTGGATTCTTTGCCAGGATTCGAGACAAAGCTTCGTTGTGGAAACTGTTACAAGCATTTCGCACTGAAGCCCTCGACCTTCTGTGAAAGATCGCCAATCTTGGAGATTTTGCTTTCGTTTCAGTTTGGCACGCTTCTTTCGTTGTTTCTGCAACAGTGTTCTGACCTGTTTTGTGTACCATGAGGAATCAGCTCCTTCATTTGTTAACTTATTTGGTATAAATCTCTCAGTTGCTATCATACTATCTCTTTGAATTCAAGCCACATCTGGTGTACACCTACATTGTTAATCTGGAAGTTGTGGAGTTGTCTCTCAGGAAGACGTCATGCGAATTTTTATCTGTTTTTTTGAATAGGTATATTTTTCTTTTATTTTTGGAGGATTTGCGAGTTACAGTATTGAGTCTCGCTACGGCAACCCTGTTTTCACTAATCCCTGTATTCGTTTTCATGCTCGTTATTAAGTCAGGATTATTTGTTGCTAAGAGTTCAAGTGGGTTTTCACAAGCGTTTACTACTAGAGTGAGCTCGTGAACTAATTTTCAGGGAATGCTTTTAACACAATTTCTGACGATGTTTTATGCATACCTCTGGATTTTAACATATATTTTCGCTAACATATCGAGGGTAAATTGAAGTCATCACCAACTATAACTGTATGAGTCGCGTACATGTTTGAAATTAGACTCAAATTGTCTTTGCACGTTTTGGCAGTTGTATCATCCTAGTTGAGAAGTCGGTAAAAGGATCCAATTATTATTCTATTCCGGTTGCTAAAAATGACCTCTACATATACTAACTTACAGGAACTTAAGTTTCACTATAAGATAAACTACTTTTAACAGCAACAAACAATCCACCGCCAGCTGTATTTAGCCTATCCTTTCTGAACACTGTGGGGTCCCTCACCGATGGTTCGTAGAGCTACGTTCTTCCCGTATTCGCCCTGCACTGTTTGAGACTGAAGCCCTTTCGGTGATTCCCTGAGACCCTGTAACCTAAAAAAACTGCCCAGTCCACGCCACATAGCCCCACTACCAGCGTAGTCTCCTCCTGCGTGTACTGGACTCCTGACCTATTTATCGGAACCCGAAACTTCACCATCCTACGACACACGTTGAGGAATCTGCAGCCAGCATGGTCGCAGAGCTGTCTGAGCTTCTGATTCAGACCCTCCACTCGGCTTTGTACCAGAGGCCCACAGGCAGTCCTGTCGGCTTTGGTGCAAATGGTTCGCTCTGCACTCATCTCGCAAGTGAGACTGAGCCGTTACCACTTCTGATAGCTGACCGAAACCAGAGAGAATCTCTTACAGTCCAAAGCGAAACACATCATTGGCGCCGATATGAGCCACCACATGCACTTGGATACACCCTATGTTCTTCATGGCATCAGAAAAGACCTGTTCCACATCTGGAATGACTTCACCCCATATACACAGAGAGTGCACATTAGCTTTATTCCCCTCCCGGGCAACCACGTCCCTATAAAGTCCCATGACGCGCCTAACATTGGAGCTCCCAACTAAAAACGCTCCCACCCTCTATGACTGTGTGGATCTTACAAGCTGATAGCTTTCCTTTGAAATAGGACAAGCGATGCGTCTGCCTGACGGACAGTGTCAACCACAGATAGCACCTATGACTTTTTTGTCAGACTAACCAGGAGGCCTTATGTTCAGCCTACTGGAAAGTCTTTCGCAGCCTGCCGCACCCCAAGGCGACCTCCCACTCGACCACAGGTGAGAGGTCAATCTCAGTGCGAGCAGTAAATGGGCTGGCCACCGGTGCGGACCAATCGACGGACTCGTGTGTCGTGCTGGAAATCCGTTAGATTCCCACGACCGGCCCATAAATTTGATACCCATTCACTGTAACTTCAAGCAGTGTAACTAAAGCCAACACAGCCTAGAGCTGAGTGCGAAGTGTCACCGGCTCAGCTCGCTTCCGCACACAACAATCACAGTCCGTGTCCAAAATAAAGACGGTGGAAAGCTGCGCTAAACAGATAAACAAATGACCATCGAGAAACGCTAAAAAATATTCAAATGGCTCTGAGCACTATGAGACTTAACATCTGTGGTCATCAGTCCCCTATAACTTAGAACTACTTAAACCTAACTAACCTAAGGACACCACACACATCCATGCCCGAGGCAGGATTCGAACCTGCGACCGTAGCAGTCGCGCGGTTCCGGACTGAGCGCCTAGAACCGCTAGACCACCGCGGCCGGCGAGAAGCGCTAAGAATCTCTACTTCAGGCACTGGCGAAAACGTAAGAACTGTGTCTAGTAAATTAGATTAACATGTAGAGATTCTAATACTAAACTACCATAGTTCACAGGTGAGACTAAATAACTCGCTCCTGGTTATAAACTTGTAAAATGTCAAAAAATCGGTTACTCTCCGACACAAACGAAACGCGAGAACTATGTCTAGTAAATATTAGATTAACACGCAGAAATTAAAAAAAAACTAAACTACCAAAGCGCACAGATGAAACTATATAATTCGCTCCTTGTTAGGAACTCGTAAAATGTCACAAAATCGGTTACTTCACTGTTGCTGCCCTGTCTTAGCTGGCGACTGCTGTCTGACTAATTACTAGTCGAAATGAAGATGTTCAAGGAATAGTCGCACGCTTCTCGACAGCAGATTATTTAAAAGTGTATATACGGCGTCGAGGGACCGATGGCCGTTGTAATCTGGTCCCTTCAACCTCCACAAACAAACCAACCATATATGGTGTCATGGAAGGAATTGTAAGGAGAAAAGGAAAGGAGGGGTGACTGAACTGATAGCACGGATTCTCACCAATAAAACCCGATTATGGAACGAATCACTACATACACTAATCAACCATCATCCTGTTCGAATATGGGGGAAGAGGAATTTATATCCCAGAGGCATGTAACGGCAAATTACCTACGAAAATTTCTGCTTTCCAATCGAAATTCGATCACCCTAAAACTACCTTCAGCTACTAAATATAAAGCCTGGCTCTGTTAAAAGCTTGCAGCTTGGATTTAGCTTTGTTTAGAATTAGCGAACTTCCCATGTGTGGTGCTAAGTATCTATGGTCGGATGACTTATATGGTGCAGCAGTGAGAAATCTGAAAGTTGTCTGTTATGATTTGCCAACTTCCGTGTAATATATTTTACTTATCTCCTAGCAACCTTTGCTGTCATACGTGTGCCCACTAATCAATTTTGCGTATATTCACCACTGCGTCTGCTATGCTGGGTTATCGCGCCTAAGCTCTTTGAGGCGAGAGTGGCCTTGGCCAATGAGAGTACGGGGCATTGAGATTCCACATGGCTGGCAAGTTTTCAAGGAAGACAAAGCGTTCTTCTTCGCTTCCATTCCGTTTGGATTGTGCTGGAGTGCATGTGTATTTTTGCTTTTGTGTGACGTGGAGCGCTTTCTGGTGAGGCTTCATTGGATTTACTGAGGAAGATGGAGAGTGATATCTACAATCAGCTTATAGTTTGTATTCATGAAATGGTACTGCGAATCAACATAATATTTTCTATACATTATCTCCAGAATAAAAGGTTACGTGTTTCTTTATTTTGCGAGATGGCTGCTGAAATAGGATGAATACCAGAGTGATATTCGTGATTATAATTATTGTGGTGCAGCTTGCATTCTGTTTACATCCTGTAAAGGAGCATAATCGATTTAATAAGACGGTATTTTATTCACCAACAAGGTTATCGTACTTGTTTAATTCACTACTATCCAGAAGAATAGGTCTTTGCCTGATAGTGATGTGTGTGCCACATGCTTGATATAATTCTGATATTATTGCACTGTGTAAAAATACTTGTATCAACTGGGAATTAATAATCACAATTTAACAGAAAATCTCATTTCCTTCTTTCCGTTTGGATCGTTTCATGAATTTAATCAAATGAAGTATAATTTATGAAGATAGCAGTGTTGAGTAACCATGAGGCTTAATACTAATACCTTGCACAGAAATCATAAGTAAGACGACTTTATGTTTTCGGCTCACTCATTAGTTCAACGATACCGTAATTATTTTTCATGGTATACGAACAATGTAGCTCAACATAGCTTTCTATTACTTTAATATTTTTTTTTTCAGATTCCAGACGGTCAATTTGCTTGAGAATTCCCGACCAACAGTTATTCGCCGTTATTAGGAGCAATGTATTACCAGTTACAGTCAACTGTTACAGAATATAATTCAACCCACAATATGGTACATATCTTATTTACTAGGCATAATCTAAATGACGCTCATGGAACCAAGGTTAGATCCAGTCGTAGGAAATTTGCGTAGGGGACAACTGTAAATCAGTCCAGAAGGGAAAGAATACCCATCACAGTGAGTATGGAGTGTCGGCACCGAATGATGCCTAAGGTTGAAAAAAAAAAAAAACTGAGTCCAGACTCAGCTTAAAAGGATAGCAGTCCTTTATTTGTACATGTCTGCTACTCAACGTCTGCTATATATGGTGATTAGCAGTCTATCCTTTTCCTAATACTGTCAGCCCAAGGTAGTGAGACTGCGTAATAATACTGGTTATCTTTTGGGATTTCTACACTTAGTACAGAGAGCATCTTTAATGAGAGCAGTTATATGTGGTATTTAGTGGCTACAACTGCAAGCACATATTTTAAAGACTGACCTTCCCTAGATAAAAGAACAGGATTTTGTTTTTCTGGGTTGATTAACAAATACAATTTATTTCTTTAGTGAATAACATTGCATGTGTCTATTGAGCCTTTGCCTTGTCTGGTATAAACCGCTTCAATGAAAATAGTTATCAGCTAAGTTACAATTTGTGACAGAGTATCATAGTTTTTACTAACAACACAAGAATGCTGAGCATTAAAACTTCTCTTTTAAGGAATTACAATAACCAGTTATTGTCTGTGCTTTTTGAGAATCAATGGAATTTCTGAACATTACTGTATAAGTAATACGTTTTGGGGGATGAAATATGACTACTAACACATGCTTCAAGCAATAATTGTAAAATAGAAGAATAAACTTTGTGGGAGGTTAGTGAAAAATACATTATCAGGTTTAACTGTGAATAATTGTGGAACATAATGGTATCATGGAGAGCAAAAAATAAAAAATAAAAATTACTTGGTGTTCTAGACTGGGTTAACACTGTGCGAGAATTTTCATTTGTTGCTTATGTCTGAAGAATAGTCCAGTTCATAGTGATTATTTACTGAAAGAATTCTGTGAAATAAAACATGAAAATGTTGCAAATTGAACGAAGATTTTTGAAAGTTCTGGCACAGCCGGCAGTTTGATGGTTAAATTTAAGTGTACAGCGCCAGTTCTAATTTTCTTACGAAGTTCATGATTAGGAAGAGTGAGGAATACAGACTGATTACTATGAAATTGTTACAGTGTGGAATATTGTGCCTTTTGTTGAAATTCTTTGTGCTAATCTGATGCAAATTTTCTTTCAGAATTGTTCTGTGTTTGAGAGCTAATTTTGGCACTGCGAAATTTATTTTTTTAAATTAAGAGATGTCATCCCTTTGGGATTTAATCATCAAGGTTTGGATGTTGATTCATTGGACAGGAAACGTGGTATATTTTGTTAAGATTGGACATTCACATTCACATTTGTCATTGGAATCGGTGGGTTCAGGAGGGTAATACGGAACGCCGTGCTGGATCCCAACGGCCTCGTATTACTAGCAGTCGAGATGACAGGCATCTTATCCGCATGGCTATAGTTATTGTGGCCTTTTACAGCAGTGGGTTGAGAGATTAAACATAGAGCGATACAGTGTAATAAACGATTCAGTTTTGGTGAGTTGTGGTGTAGGTTTGAGGACAACACGAAGTGTGACAGATTGGGGTGCTATTGCCTGTAGCACGCGATCTCGCCTCCTGTTTCTTGAGGGCAATCTGAACAGGTACCACTATATCAAGCAGTTTTTGCTGCCTGACGCACTGCCCCTCTTATAGTCCGTTCCACATGGCATATCTCAGCAGGACGACGCCCGGCCGCATGTGGCGAGGAATGCGCAAGCCGTCTTCGAAGAACGACGAGTACCACTGTTTCTCTGCCCTGCCCATTCATCTCACATGTTGGCCGTCGAACATTTCCGGGATATGGTTGGCTGGTGAGCTTTCAACTATGTTAATTCTTGTGCTATTTTTGATGATTGTGGATAATTTTTACTGCTGATTAGGATGGTTGTTAAAAGCGGGATGAGTAGCAGAGTGGTATTCGTGGTTATAATTAACGCCTTGCAGTTTCCATTTTGTTCACATGCTCTGTATCTCGTAATCGAGATTAGTAAGTCGATATTTTATTCAACAAAAATATTTTTGTATTTGTACAATTGATGACTATCCAGAAAAATAGGTCTTTGTCGGATAATGTGATGTGTGTCACATGGTACATGTAATATTAATTTTATTGTGCCCTGTTAAAATCAGTTGTTTTCATTGGGTATTAATAATCACAAATTAACAGAAAAGCTCATATCCTTATATATGTTTCGTTCCTTTCATGAATTTAATTGAATAAAATATAGTTTTTGAATATGGTAGTGTTGAGTAACCTTGAGGCTTTGCACGAATGTCTTGCGTGGGAATAATAAGTGAGATGATTTTATGCCCTCAGCTCACTCGTTGGTTTGATGAGAATTACTTTTCCCGAATACTGCGTCCCAGCGAGACTTTCCATTACTTTAAGAATTTGTTTTTAGCTTCCAGCTGCTAAGTTTGACTCAGCTGGTAAGTTTGCCTCAAGAATTCCAGAGATGAAATTCTACGCCATTGTTAGGAACGGTATATTACCAGTGACAGTCTGCTATTACCGAATGTAATTGAATCTACGATGTGGCACTGTACATGTCATGCCTACTAGTCGTAATCTAAACGATGCTTGTGGTATCCAAGGTTAGATCCAGTGGAGAAAAATTTGCTGTTTTTGCGATGGTAAAACAGTGCAAATGCGGAAGAATATCAATTGCTTAAGTGTGTGTGTGTGTGTGTGTGTGTGTGTGTGTGTGTGTGTGTGTGTGTGTGGGTGGGTGGGTGGGTGTGTTTCTATCGAAACCTAATGGCAGTGAGCTTGCTCAGTATTACATTGTGGGCTTTATTCACTTCTTATAGAGATCATAGTATTTAAGCATGACAATTTGTGGAATTTATTGACCACAAGTAGAAGCACATTTTTAACAGACACCATACATATTATAAACCAAAACCACCCTCGTGAATCAGTTTATCTATTAGTGAAAACCATATCAAAATCCCACCAGTAGTACCTGAGATTGACCTTCACACACACACACACATACACACACACACACACACACACACACACACACACACACACACACTCACACAGAAAAAACACGGCGAGGAACTTTAATTTGGTAATATGTACAGATACAAATTTCTCTTTATGTGGATCAGACAGAAGCTCACACGTATATTTAGATATACAATTTAGTGAACTAATTACAAGATAAGGCTTGTTCTATATCTAAGTTATTCAATGTGAAGAAAAAATGTCACACTTGGCGATCGGCATGCAATTCCACATTCCAGTTCAAAACAAAGGTATATCTAGCAAAACCTAGTACTGTCGCGCGGTCTGAGGTGCCTTGCCACGGTTGGCGCGGTTCCCCCCTTCGGATGGTCGAGTCCTCTCTTGGCCATGGGGGTATGTGGTTTCCTTAGCGTAAGCTACTTTATGTTAGATTAAGTGGTGTGTAAGCGTAGGGACCGATGACCTCAGCATTTTGGTCCCATAGGAACTACCACAAATTTCCAAATTTTTCAAAACCTAGCCCCACGAATAGGTTTAATACAAATGCCATTTAAAAAACAAGGCCCTGACAACTCTTTAATTGCGTCCGGCGTAGCCAAGAATAGGTAGCATGAAATCTGCGCTCTGCCCGGAGTTGTACCATTTTCTCCGTGTGACGAGGCAATGCTTTGGGGAATGGGTATGCAGTCTCGTCGATGTTAGAGTTGTGTTTGCGGTAGACATTCTTTTTTTTTTCAGTTAAAGTATCAAATTGTATCCAGTTTACACCTTCACAATGCAGTATCTTGTATATTTCTTTCTGTTACCGTTACCTTGATTTAAACCTTAAGACATTACATGAACTTCTTACAGACATAAAAGACCACTTTGTTTCGTCCATGACACAAATAAAGTGTGGTGTCTGGCGGTGACACCCGCCGGCGACGCCCGCAGTGGACGCGTCGCTGCAACCGCCGGGCGCCTCCTTGGGTCACGCGCCGCCGATCACTTCCCTTGACCAGTTGTCCTCCGACATGGAACTCTTGCCCGCTCCGGACCAATGTCGTCTTCGCCCGTCGGGTGCCCCGGCCCGATGGAGGTCGACCCTTCGGCCCCTCTGTCTCTCTACGGGCGCTTACACCGCATGTTGGTGTGCACCCTGGAGCAGGTTTTCAGGCGTTTCCTAGCTCCCCGCAGTCCTAATGGCAGGGTGCGGGTGGCACAGCCTCGCCTGTTGTTAGGCTCCCCACCTCGTCGCATACGTCAACATGGGGTCCTCCCCACGGCGGGCGGAAGCCTTATGCCACAACCGTACGCCGATTTGAGGGGGAGGAATGTGGTGTCACCGCCAGACACCACACTTGCTAGGTGGTAGCCTTTAAATCGGCCGCGGTCCGGTAGTATTATGAAACGTCCCCTTAGAAAAATTATACATGACAGTATGGTAGTGGTGGGTCATCACAGGTGCAGACCCACTGCAGTCCCTTAATAGTCATAATATATATAGCAGTTCATGACATCTAGTCTCAAAAATTTCAAAACTCCGCCATCTCTCTCCCCACGTCCACCACCGCTGGTGGCTCACCTCCAACTGCGCAACGCTACGCGCTGTTAGCATCCAGCTGCCGCTGCCCAACACTACAATGGCCAACAACAATGCAAACTAGCCACAGACTGCACACGGCACAGCCAGTGATTTTTATACAGAGCGCTACGTGGCGGCGGCGTTACCAATAAAAAAACCTAAACAGCCTACTTACAGTATACGTCGGACCCGCGTGTCGCCACTATCAATGATTGCAGACCGAGCGCCGCAACACGGCAGGTCTAGAGAGACTTCCTAGCACTCAGCCCAGTTGTACAGCCGACTTTGCTAGCGATGGTTCACTGAATAAGTACGCTCTCATTTGCCGAGACGATAGTTAGTATAGCCTTCAGCTACGTTATTTGCTACGACCTAGCAATGCGCTATTATCAGTACTATTGATATTGTAAACCATGTATCGTCAAGAGTGACGTTTGTCATTGATGGATTAAAGTTAAGTATTCCACCGGCTACGTCCGTTTTTCTCAATTCTAATTCCCTTGTCATGTTCCAGACCTCACGCCAGCCTGCGTGAGCTAAAACGCGTGCATTTCGGCCTCCTTAGTACTCGTAACCCTGTGTTGGCTCTCCTGCCAACCACAACATTGGCGACGAGAGTAAAAGTGTTCTTATCTAAATTGCCCTGATTCACTTGTGTAATGGCTTCGCCACACTCTGCAGATGTACTGTCCGAATTTTATCGCTTACAGAATCAGCAGACGCAGGCCTTACTGGATGCCCTTGGACAGCTCGTGCAGAGTCAACGTGCGATGCAAAACGATGCGGCAGCAGCCGCTTCACCGCTCACGCAGCCACAACACGCTGTTGCACCCACTTTTCGACCTTTTGATGCTGCACTGGAAAGCTGAACGGTGTGGTCACGCCAATTTGGATTCCATTTCGCCGCCTACAGAATTCAAGGTAACGAGCGGCAGCCTTTTCTCCTTTCATCCGTCGGCGTGAGTACGTACCGTGTGATAGTCAAATTATTTCCCCGCCGCGACGTAGCAGCTCTGTCCTATGAAGAAATTTTGTCTGCATTAGATGCATATTTCAAAGAATCAGCAGCTCTGTCCTATGAAGAAATTTTGTCTGCATTAGATGCATATTTCAAAGAATCAGTCAATGTAGTTGCAAAACGGTATACCTTCTTTCGTACAAAACGTACGGCAGGTCAGACTAATCGGGAGTGGGTTGCAACCTTGCAAGGCCTTACTAGGGATTGTGCTTTTGAGTGTCAATGTGGACTTCCTTATTCAGATACTATGGTACGTGACGCAATTGCACAGAACGTTTCTGATGGTCGTGTAAGGGAACAGATTTTGAAACTAGTCAATCCCTCCCTTCAACAAGTGATGGATACAGTAACATTGTCTGTATGTAATGAGGTACAAAAAACAAGATAAGTAGGCTGCACTGTATTGCACATTATGTTACGCACAATAATTCCATTCCGTACATTTGACGTCCAGGCTTATCTTCACAGAGCAGGTATGTACACGTACGAGCAACGTTCGCCTTAGAGAAGATGTTCAATGCAACAACTTGCATTTACAAACAGCTGCACATGTTTAAATCGTACTTTGCTAGACCCTACGCAACACACCTGTATACACCATTGCCGGAGCGTCATGCACGCTAGCTATCGGGTTGTTACACCTGCCGTTTCATTTCCACTGGCATTCCAGCCTCTACTAGAATAGGCAAACATTCATTACGCTGTTTTGATAATAAAGGTCCAGGCATATACACCAAGCAGTGAACAGGTGGGACATGTAGGGCAATACCGCCACCTCGTTGACTGTGAGCCGACAAAAAGGCTCCGAGCTCCTTCTGGAACATGGTAAAGATCCGCACCACGTCGAGCCTGGGGAAGGGTGAGGGATTCATAGCGGACTTTGAAGATCATCCCCTGGCTAACAAAGAAACTCATCGTAGCTAACATGTGGTGAGCAAGGGTGTAAGGATCGGAAGAGTTTGCGCCATGTGAGGGATCCGCAATGCTATGTGGGTGTTGTCATATTGCATGCGTTGGTGGAGGTTAAGGGAGTGGAGATGATGTTCAACGAGTCCAAATCTGATCAGTTGCAACATCCGTCTGAAGCTGAAGGCCGCGGAATTCCACAAGCCAGGCGAAAATCGATGCCAAGGTGGTTTAAGGAATCTGTCACGCTGAGTGGGTCAACGCTTCCGTCAAGCAAACTGTATTGATACACATAGCTCACGATTGACACACATTAAGGGAGTTGCCCAACGCATCGCCATGGTGCAATTGCTGCCCAGATAACGTTGGCACTTCGAAAGCAGAGGAACAAATCGTCCATATAGGTGATACAGCAAAATGGAAGTCTCTCTAGTGACATCAGTCGTTGTAGGCCCTGTCTGACTACCCCCTGAAGCAGATCTTAGGATCTCTTAATTGTGATACTATTTCCTCCTTCTTGCTCTTTAACATATAAATTACAACCTAAACATAAAGGAATGATTAAGGGAACTAGTAACTACTAAATGATAAATGTTGTTTATGCTTATACATTTATTGTAAATTAAAAACCCCTTTATATTACAAATGTTTGTATTTCCTAACTAATATTACTGATCAATTGCCAAAATCTGCCCCTTTTTTGGCTACGTGATCAAATATAAATAACACGAGATGACTGACATCATCTATGTACCAAATGCTAGAAGACAATACTTTCAAAGATGATCTACAGAGGTGTGCAACCTCAGTGGAGATAAAACTTATATGATCACAGCTGTTTAGCCTTGTAGCCCTAATAAGCCGAAGCGATTAGCAATATCACTGTATGTACTGCGTCCGGGGCATCGGACTGATGGTTCTCGTACACGTCTATGACGATGGAAGAACTCCAGCCACAAAATAAACTCTTTCAAACACTAGGATGGCAGAAGGCGGTCCTCTGACTAGTATAATCAAATACTGTCTTCTCCTCTCTGTGTTCTACAGACGAGAAACACGAACTCCCAGCCAAAAGGACGGAATTCAGATAACGTCTCTATGTGAGTATAGACAGAAGAAGTACTCTGAATCACTGCATGATGCATACTCAACGACGACTCCATCCAGGCGAATTCCAGAATCGTATAAGTTGGCAATAGTACAGTGCCTAACTGTTCTAACTATAAAATCTCCAGACCAAAGACAGCAAGTCCATCTGTACCAAGAAAAGCTGATACTAAGCGACCGTCAAACACGGGGGCTCAAAACGGAAGACCGCTTCCTCTCCACCGCTGGCTTCCCATGAAAGCTCAGCTTCTATCCCTCGTAACTGCAGAAAGCGAATCATATTCTCGAAACCACGGAATATTCTCCCTCTCTACAGATTCTTCCGAACGCCAACCAACCATATTTTGGTCTGTTGTCTTCCAGCGTGGATAGCTTGCGAGGAAATACCTATCCCCGTTAATTAGGAATACATACAATGGTACGCTTCTCAGAGTAAAAATCCTCGGAAAAAACCCAGCCTGCATGATTTCCGAGGTAACGCTTCCTTATTCCTCTCTGCTGCGTCCAAGATTTTCAGAGTTTCCGAAGTATTATCCAGTTATCCTTTCAGCCCCGCTACAAGATCGGCCGGCTGCCGCTGTATTGTGCTTCAGTGCTCAGGTGCCCCGACCGTCCGTCTTTGGCTACTTCCTGTGTCAAGCAGGACCAACACACCTGTTCGGGCTTTTCCACCCAGGGCTTGAGTTACACCTGCCGTTTCATTTCCACTGGCATTCCAGCCTCTACTAGTATAGGCAAACGTTCATTACGCTGTTTTGATAATAAAGACACTCCGTCACCTTTCATGCAATAAACATTAACAACTATTTTCAAGGTGTACGTGACAACGTCAGTCTTCTTTAAATATTCATATATACGATGTACAACCTATCAAATGATACCTAATTCCAGTTGTAAATCACAGCAAAGTTGTAGATGAGCGCTTGTAAGGTGCGAAATTATAGCCACCTTACATCTCTTAAGTCACACTGCCAAAATATATGTAAAGATCTTCATGTCGCTATTTAGTAGGGTCAAGGGGTGATAGTCACTGATGTGCCACCCTTGTGGTGTTTATGAATATGGACAATGAGGCGCTCTAGAAATACACTGGGGACCCTCGCTGTGGCTACATCAGTTCTCCACAGATAACAGTTCATATGAGCGCTAAAAGATATCAGGAAGCATGATAAAATTCAAGGTGGATGCCGTCAGGACCAGGTGACTTCTTAGCAGCTCTTGCTCAAGTGGTACCGAGGACTTCGTCCTATCTTAGTGCTGCCTCCAATTCCAATGCTGCGATTTCTGGTATTGTACCAAACAAGAGCCGAGAGACTTCTTGACTGACAGCCAGTCAATGAGGGTGCTTAGCATACAACCTAGCATAATTGGCGTGAAACGTGTATCCAGTGTTGCACAGAGTGTCATGTTGGCTATCTTCTTCATCAGTGATGATCCGAATCGACTGGGCACCTTCGTCACCTGCCTGCTGGCAGATAGTATATTGACAGAGCTTCCAAATCCATATGGTCATATGTACGGGCTCACTCCACTGCCCCTTCAATGTGGGGGCGCTTGAGGGCTGTGTTTTGTGCTTTGGCGCAGTTCACTATTGTACACTCTTCATGCGAAAACAGCGTCGTAGAGCAGTCCCTCAACACTTGGTAGTAAGAGTTCAGGGATTGCCTCCTCCAAGCTGCTGAGTCTCTGCATTATGCCATCATAGCTCAGTGGTGGACAGGTTTTGCGCAGGATGGCCACCACAATAATGTAGAAGGGTAATCGCCACAGCGGCACCGACATGAATCTCAAGTCACCTCCATAAGCTGCCGATAGTTGGTAAACGCCAGTACGGCCATATTCAACTTCCAAACATCCCTTCCATGCCAAACCCTCTGGCAGTCGAGCGTGACGGTGCAGACATACGCCCCATGGTCAGAAAAAGAGACAGGCCCAATTTCAGCAAGTTAGATTCCTTCCACCAGCAAGTACGAGTCATAACCGCGATAAAGGCGACTAGAAGAATGTTCAGTGTAGTGCGTGAAACAGATGTTGCCATGAACATGTTCTCATGCATCCACAAGTTGAGATGGTCAACGATTGGGGCAAGCTTAGCACAAGGCGAATGATGCAGCAACTGACCTTTGGGGTGAAGTGTGGAATTAAAATCACCACCAATGCATCTTCCTGCCCCATGAAAAGAGTTACGACAGCCTTTACACATCCGAAAGATATTAGCCGTCATCAACAGGTAACCCTTCATGGATGAGGCCTGTCACAGTGCTACTGATATCCAACACATGGGGGATGAAAGGGATGTACCCAAACAGGTTAAGAAAGCCATCGATATGCACTTCCAATAAGAGGGCCATGTCTAACTTCGCTGCATGAAATGTATTTTGGAGCATTGTCAGTTTATGTGGGGCACGCATAGCGTTGACATTGATCATAGTTAGGCAATATGACTGTTCTGTCACTCCTGCAGTCGAGACATGAGGTCCACCAGTGGCATCTGGCTGGGGCAGATCACACAAGACGGTCGAAGATGTGGCGATCACAGTGATGCAGTGATGAGGTATCCACAGACTGTTCTGGATCCTTCTCTATGTCCTCCGCCCAAGAAACAGATGCAGCACCAGTGCGTTGTCCAGGGATAGAGTCATCAGGACGCCGTCGCGTGTTGGCGACATCCATAGAGAGCTTCTCAACAGAGAGCGTAGGCAGCAGAGGGGAAGGCGTCACAGGCTGCGGAGGACAAACAGCTGAGGTAGGTATAGAAGGAGGCACGCTCAATAGCAAGCCTTCCGAGATCGATGAATCTTCCGACGTCGATGAGATGTCCCGTTCGTCCATACTGAAGAGACTATTGCCAGTCAGAGTATGACTAAATATTTTGTGTTTCCTCAGTGACTCCTGCTTCCAAACGTGTTGTTCGTGTCGGAGTGGGATAGGCTGTTATCCGAAGCCGCCGTAACCGGAAGGAAATCAAAAGCTGGAATGACGCCCGAATCGACGTGCATCGCTACTGTAACGTCGCTTCTAGTGTTCTGATTGGCATCCGAGGGCGTCATTTCCACCAGAGGTGATGGAGAGCGAATCTAAAGACTCGCCTCTCCGTCAGTGTCTGGAAACAATAGCTGACCGGAAGGAATCTGGGTCAGTGCATCCCACATCTTTGCAACAGCGGCGTATGTGACAGGGAGCACCTTAAGTGTCACAGGTGGTTGGTCATCTCCTACCATCATCTGAATCAGGCGTCTGTGTGAAGGCAATCTGACCTGACGTGGCCCACCTAGCCACAGCCAGCAAAAGTTCGTGGCTGACCGTCATACATCATGTTGTCAATCATCAAATAAGAAGGCATGTGCATCGACAGTTCTGGTGTGATCCGACACACGGCATTTAAGATGCAGCAGGTCTCTAAGATCTGTCATTTTTCCGTGATGTGACAGATGACATTTCTGTAAGGTCGAAAGGCAGACACGACCACGTCTTGCAGTGCCTCGAAAGGAAGTTCGAAAACACGCAGGGTGTGAAACCCAGAACCTGGTGATCACTCGAAACAGATCCGACGTGGCCATCAGGGTGTTTGAATTTCAACTCCTGAGCAAAACGTTGCACGGCATCAGCGCAAACTTCTTCGGTCTCCATTTTGATGTACATGATACTGTTCGTGATGGAGAAGTGAATTCCCACATCATCTTGAGGCATGAGATGAAGTTCGTCACATATGAATTATTCCACTTCGTGCGCTCGAGGTCGTGCATGTTCTGCTTGAAAGGTGATCTTAATAGTCGACCGTGATATGATAACGCCATTGCAGGTCAGAACTAGAAAGTATACAGGGAGATAGCACCGCAAGCTAAGGAGTAAACAAAAACAAGCCTGTAGAGCGCTTCTCAGAGCGCCCGAGCATGTCCGCCCCAGGTCACTGCTATGAGCCAACTGACACAGCTGGTATGGTAGTGTGGGGTGACACACATTTCTCTGTACATTCCAGTTAACTGCACGATGTGTCAGTGTTGCCGGTTCCTCGTTTACATACATGTGTTTTCAAAATGCATGTGATCTGATTGTGTAGATACACTTTTGTCTTGAATCTGCATGAGGAATCGCAATCCAACCCTCAATTCCTGCATTTCTTCTTCACCCTGTATATTGAACAAATCATAAATAAAAAATTGGGTAAAGAACTTTTGAAAACATTGTTGTGTTTATTTTTTTCTTTTAAATACTAAAGTCGTTTCATCTACATGTAACTATTCGCTTAGAGCCTTAGACAGTAGGATTATATCTTGGTTGTTTTTATAGCATGATTACATCCATAATATTTGGATGCTAAATTGTAATGTACACAAGTGGTCATACAACTTTTAAAGGGGGACTGATGACCTTAGCTGTTTAGTCCCCCTTAAACATCCCAGCAACCACCACCGCCACAATTTTTAAAAACTCCAGCTATGACCTTGTAAATTGGCGATGGTATCAGCACTTGTCTATGTATTCACCCTTCATTACGACAGCCTTTTCCCAACGATAGGTGACTTGACTGAGACCTTGCGTGCAGAAATTCGCATTCTGGATGTTCAGGAAATGAGCATCCAAGAACATCACTTCGTCGTGTCCGCCCCCGGTAGCGCAGTGGTTAGAGCGACAGAATGTTAATCCTAAGGGCTCGGGTTCGGTTTCTGGCTGCGTCGGAGATTTTTAACTGCTGAGGGACTAGGTGTTGTGTTGTCCTAACCATTATCATTTCATCCCCATCGACACGCAAGTTGCCGAAGTGGCGTCAAACCGAAAGGCTTGCACCCGGCGAATGGTCTACGGGTGGTCCTAGTCACCCGACATTTACATTTTACTTCGTGGTAATTCCGGAAATGTTGCCACTCGGTCATTTCTTCAGCCAAGGAAAGAGGAAAAGTCACTGAGAATCATGTAAGTGGAATACGAGTGGTGGGGCAAAATTTGATAGTCCAAATAAGCAGCTTGTGCAAAATGAGCTGGCGTGTCACTGTGGAACAAATATATGATATCTATACCTACATACGTATATATACACAGCAAACAACCATACTGTGCATGGCGCAGGTACCTTGTACCGCTGTTATTCATTCCATTTACTGTGCCAATAGAAAATGAAGCGAAAGAAAAACGACTAACTACTAGTGTATGCTTCCGCACAAGCTCTGATTCTGTTTATCTTGTCTTCACGGTTCTTAGGCGAGTTGTGTGTGAGTGGTAGTATAAGAGACAAACAGAAAGTGTCCGTTCGGAGGCCGTACAATCCAGAATCGGCATGCCAATCCGACAAAATCGCCGTGAGCATTATGGCAATCACCCCCACCGACGCACCAAGCTGAAGACACCCTTTCGGCGAAACATCGTCTCCTGCTTCGTGAAGAAGTCCGTAACTGCATGATCTACATTCTCGTCAGACAGGAACGGTCGACCCATCAAGGCTTTTTTTAAGGGACCGAAGGTGTGATAGTCGCATGGAGAGAGATCAGTATTATAGGACGGTTGCTCGAGTGTTTCCCGCTTGAGTTGGCGGAACTTCTGCGTTACAACATTTACGATATGGTGACGTGCGTTATCACGAAGCACCAGCACGGAACTTGTTGCACCACTGTACAGCTGTGGTTTTCAACAGACCTGCTGCCCCCATACACATTCTTCATTTTTCGATGGGTGTCTTAGATGTTTGGCATTGGCAGCCAAGAAAAGAATAACAGCACGTTGGTCCTGTTTGAACACATTTGGTAATACCGCCGCCACACTCCACGTTTCCGCATTTACCGCACTCACGTCGGAAAGATACGACTGCCACACTAATCCCTTACCTACGTGTCGGTGCTTATATACCTGGATCGGAGTCACGCAACGTTGCATATACGCTGCAGCCTACAGCCTGTAGCAAATCCCTGTCCCCTAAACTACCCCAGTATAGTTTCACAAAAAGAACTACTCTCGCCTCCACAGGTTTCCATTTGAGTTCAAAAATTGTTCAAATGGCAGTAAGCACTATGGGACTTAACATCTGTGGTCATCAGTCCCCTAGAACTTGTAACTACTTAACCAAACTAACCTAAGGACATCACACACAGCCATGCCCTAGGCAGGATTTGAACATGCGAACGTAGCAGCAGCCCGGTTCCGGACTGAAACGCCTAGAACCGCTCGGCCACAGCGGCAGGCTCATTTTCGTAATAGCTGCATTTTGATCGGAACAAACCTAGCAGCACACCTCTTAATTAGTTCCACGTCTTCCTTTGATTCTGTCTAGAGAAGATCGCAAAAACTCGAGCAGTACTCAAGAACGGGTCGCACAAGTGTTCTGTTGCCTAAGGCAGCTTCCCGCGTCTCTTCGTCTTGACGGCTTCCCGTAGCCTTGACAAGATACTTCGGTAATAGCCCCTATCACGATTTGAGCCTTAGGAGCATAATGTATTAGACCAGTCCACGACAGTCCCAAAATAATGAAAAAGAAAGAAAGAAAACACTCAGCATCATCTTGCCCAATTATGATTGGGTATTCTCCTTTTACAGCGGGTATGAATGTGCGTGTTTGCACTACTTGCTCGTCTCCTTTATCTCGGACTCATAGTAATACACTCAGCACTCATCAATGGTGATTAAGGGTCTAAGGAAATTATCTAACTTGTCTGACACAGTTGCAGCGCCGGGCGCTGTGGCAGAGCGGTTGTAGGCGCTTCAGTCCGGAACCGCGCTGCTGCTACGGTCGCAGGTTCGAATCGTGCCTCGGGCATGGATGTGTGTGATGTCCTTAGGTTAGTCAGTTTTAAGTAGTTCTAAGTGTAGGTGACTAGTGACCTCAGATGTTAAGTCCCGTAGTGCTTACAGCTATTTGAACCATCTGAACCACAGTTGCAGCACGTGCGGTAGCGTTCTCGCTTCCCCTCGCCCGGGTTCCCGGGTTCGATTCCCGGCGGGGTCAGGGATTTTCTCTGCCTCGTGATGGCTGGGTGTTGTGTGATGTCCTTAGGTTAGATAGGTTTAAGTAGTTCTAAGTTCTAGGGTACTGATGACCATAGATGTTAAGTCCCATAGTGCTCAGAGCTATTTGAACCACTTTTTTTAACCACAGTAGCAGCATTTTCGCCGATGCCTCGATTCGCTGAGCTTATTTAATGGAAGTGAGCAGCCGCAGAACCGAGTGGGCGGAGACTTTTGTCACGCTTAAAATGTTGTGAAAATGGGGAAGACTGATCGGTGGCTTTCTCCACTGTCGCTTCGATTGCGATATGCAGATCTTCGAGCATCGGAGCTTCCATTTCTCTTGCGATTTCTTGTTGTTCACAGAGAGACGTTCTGCCATTTCGTTCATCGTCATTCAGATTTGTTTGATAACACTGGAAGCGCCTGCTGCACTAACCGCTGTTCATGTGATGGTGTCTTGTTACCGTACACTGGGTAGTATTGTTTCCCTTGAATCGCAGAACACAAATTACTGCACAATAGCCGGCCGGGTGGCCGAGCGGTTCTAGGCGATACAGTCTAGAACCGCGCGACCCCTACGGCCGAAGGTTCAAGTCCTGCATCCGGCATGGATGTGTATGATATCCTTAGGTTAGTTAGGTTTAAGTAGTTTTAAGCTCTAGGGGACTGATGACCTCAGAAGTTAAGTCCCATAGTGCTCAGAGCCATTTGAATTTGAACTGCACAATACTCCATTTTGTCAATGGGCTGCGGTGCTTTGTTTTGGCTCCTGTAGCGGCGTGCCGCGGTACTGTGGCGCGAGGATTTCAGTATGTACCTAAACTACAGACATGTACCTGCAAGTAAATGATAAATTAATTAACTCCATTTTTTTCTACTTCATAATAATTTTCGCTATCCTCGTATTCATTTTGTTTATAAAGTTGAATTGTTATACGAGTTCAATGTAAATTTGTGAAATGAAACATTTTCAGTTCATTTGTAAATGCTGCCAAATGTGCATACTTTAATCGAGTGGCCAGGGTAGGTATTTTCGTTGTATTTTAATTCAGAATCAGTGCAAGGCAAGAAGGGGCAGCCAGTTGTGTGCTAATGTTCTACCGCACGCTGTAAATATCGCACTAAAATTATGCCATTTCTCTTCGAATGTGTGCTGGTATGCTAATAAAATATGTTTTGTAGCGTTCTCTCCGCCGTGCGGTCTGAGGCGTCTTGTAATGGTTCACGCGGCTCCCCCCGTCGGATGTTCGAGTCCTCGCTCGGACATGAGTGTGTGTGTGTGTGTGTGTTGTCCTCAGCGTAAGTTAGTTGAAGTTAGATTAAGTAGTGCGTAAGCCTAGGAACCGATGACCTCAGCAGTTTGGTCCCATAGTCCTTACCACAAATTTCCAATTTCGTCTCTCCGCGATAACTAGAAATCAGTGTCGAGTGCTGAAAGGGTGGTTAGCCGTGTTATGATCAACTGCGATAAGGGGCACAGCGTGTGGTTTCTATTGCACATGCTCTGATGTGACGTCATACCTTCCAGCATTATGAGTGCTATGCTGCTCTCAACACCAGGTCAATATATTTCTTTTGAATGTTTGAGTAACGAATTGTGCAAGCGTAGAGTATGTGAGATTCTTGAGGAGTAGGTTCTACCTGGTTCCTCCTCTACCGCAGTTCCACGAAAGCTGTGTTGTTTTCCTTTTGGTGTCGTATGAGTCCTTGTGAACTTCGCATTGTTGTTTGTCTGTCAGGTTCATTAGAAATTCACAACTGGCTTGTAGACACAATCGCGGTAACTTCGGAACAGGTTCATACGTCTTACTTTGATTGGTAATCGTATGTGTTTTATATCAAGTTTCTAGGCCCACTTCTGGCTGACATGGTCCTTTTGCGGCTCGGACAACAAGTTCCTTTCACTCATCGCGATGGTTCTAATAATATGGTAGTTCTGGAAAATGTGCAGGTGGAACATACGAATGTTGGGATGTTTAACCTTACGCCTGAAACTGATGATAGTTTCCTCAAGATCATACGGCTTCCCTTTGGGGTCATGCGGCGCGAACGCTGGTCCACTCATCACCGTTTACAAGTTAATAGTGATGTTCGATCTTTGATGTGGTGGTGAAGCTGAATATCCCCTCTCATTTGAAGGTGTGTGGATACCAACTACATGTAATTTACACAGGCGAAGTATGGACCTGTTTTATGTTTAATGAGAGTGGATACCTCCGCACAAATTGCCTGCGTCGTGTCACGGTCTTCAAATACACTTGTAAACATCCTCAAGTGTCAGCCATTGTGCCTAACCATGTCCCTGCGGGGTAGCGCGAGACATTGCTTGATGGCACAAGTGAATTTACGCCGTTAACCTTGCGTAGGGACTTTGTTGCTGTAGCTTTCGTGTGACCAGCACTTCCACTTACAAACAAGCATAAACGGATACAAGATGGTAAGGAGTGAGACGATTCCTCTTCCATTCTCCGTCCTACTGAAAAGATTCCCTTGGAGGAAGTCTCAGCCCTCACTGATTTCAGACCAAACGATAACATGTCAGTTGCTATTGAAGAGTCGAAATCGAACAGCACCCCCTCCAATTTATATCCAGAGACCGAGAGTGCGTCTTCGGAATTTCATTAGGATGGACCCGTTTCGGAGCTCTGTACTAAATCCTTCCTCTGCACATGATAATGAATTTTTTCAGGACCCTTCGCTCTGCCGGCTGGTGTGGCCGAGCGGTTCTAGGCGCTTCAGTCTGAAACCACGCGACCGGTACGGTCGCAGGTTCGGATCCTGCCCCTGGCATGGATGTGTGTGATGTCCATAGGTTAGTTAGGTTTAAGTAGTTCTAAGTTCTAGGAGACTGATGACCTCAGATGTTAAGTCCCATAGTGCTCAGAGCCATTTGAACCTCCCGCCGTCAAAGCCCCCCCCCCCCCTCCCCACGTTATCGAATGCGGCAGTAGCGTTCCCACAAAGCCGCTATAAACAGCGTGTTCAATTTAAGCTTGCGGCGTCGAGAAAAAACATGAAGAGGATGCAGGAGAGGGAACCAGCATGGACTGTGATACATGACCTCAAAGGTCACTTGCAAGTAATCATGTAAATTCTTTTGGTAACAAATTCCTATACTTTTCTTACCTTGAATATGAACAGAATTAGCTCCGATCTTAGACTTGCTCCATTGCGGCAATATTTACGTTTCAAGTGCAGACGAGATATTTTTGCAAGAAGTGTTATCTGATTATTTTTCTATTCCCAGCTAGGCTACTTTCTTTAATGTAGCTACTGATGTATCTACTGATACTCCGTTGTATTGCAGAGAGGGAATACCACTGACCGATTTCGAAGTTCTTGATAACAGTCGACGGATAGGCTGCACATTTTGTGATCTTACTTTAATTGTTCTTTATGCCCCTTCATGATCTGGCCATTAAACAGATCGAGCAGACTTTTACAAATAGGACGTAGTTTATTTATTTCGTAAAAAAATTGCAGAAACGTCTGTTAGGCGGAGATTTTAATTATGTTTTGCGTCCTGTGGATCAAACCCCCAATATTAACTTCAGTAAGGAAATAGATGATTGGTTGGACTTTGTCATTATCACAGTCTCGACAGTTATACGCAATTTACAGCTACTTCCAGCAGCATACTCGATCGTTTGTAGCTTTCTGATTCTTTAAATGGGCAACTGTTACCGACAGACATGACACTAAGATGTCTCGCTCATCACTGTGCCGTACCTGCAACCTTAATTCATGTGCCGCAACCAGTAAAACTGTATTGCGTATCCTGGATGTTGAACACATCTCTCTTAAAGGAACCTTCGCTCGAGATAATTGTTCGAGGGGTTTGGACTCGTAGCGTGCGTTCCCACGACTGCTATCCTTTTTTTATAGAACGGTGGTCAGTGCATACTAAAACACTGCTCCGCAAAGCGTTTATACGTTATGGTGCTGGGGGTGGGGGCGGGGGGGGGGGGTCTCTGACAGACTCAGGAAGTTTATTATTCCGTCTTACGATGACTTCATAAAGGTGCCAGACAAGCTTCCAGAAGGACTGCGGCTGTTTGCAATGTTACCCCGAAGCTTCTTCAGTTAAAGAGACAACAAATGAAAGGACTTAGGGTGCGATCAAAATACCGCTCATTCCTACAGGACGAGTTGGCCTCCTCAGCCTGTGTCATCTTATCCGGTTGCGGATGCGTCAAGAAAAAGCATGTATCGCGTCCCTCGCTCACACAGATGGTCACATACTCAACTCCCAACGTGACATTTCCAGAGCGATCTGTAATTACTGTACCGACCTTTATGACTTCCATGGTACTGACACCTGTTTTCCTGATTCATTTACTCTTCTCCTGGATTGCATAGTTACTCCCACATTAAATGATGAATGTCTGAGTGACTACTTGAGATGATATATAGCGCCTTATTGTTTGTTCAAATGGTTCAAATGGCTCTGAGCACTATGGGACTTAACTTCTGAGGTCATCAGTCCCCTAGAACTTAGAACTGCTTAAACCTAACTAACCTAAGGACAACACACACATCGATGCCCGAGGCAGGATTCGAACCTGCGACCGCATCGGTCGCGCGGTTCCAGACTGCAGCGCCTAGAACCGCTCGGCCACAGCGGCCGGTTATTGTTTGTTCACCATCGCAAAAATGACTAGGACTCGTTGGTATTCCTAAGGAATTTGATGTACATTTTTGGCCTCTTATAAGTGATACCATTACGTTACCAGTAAATAAGGTGATACCGGTTGGGGGGGGGTTGATTCCTGCTCTTTTCAAGGTTGGTAAAATCGTTCTAATTCCGAAGACAACCGGACGCCCAGACACTGATAAATTCTGTCTGTCCACACTTCTTAATTTCGATTACAAAACTGTTGCGCGGGGAGTTGATAGCTATTTGTCGATATGGCTAGAGAAAATTCTGGCAGTTCACCATAGCTTTGTGCCCGGGCGCACGATCCTGACTTCCGTAATCTAATACCGGTACGTCGTCTCAGTGGCTTCAGTTACTTCTGTTTCTGGAGCTTTACTTCTTATTGATTTTAATAAGAAATTTGACCGGGTCAATCACAGTTCCTTGATGCAGGTGTTCAAGGTGAGCGGTCTGAGCCATACTGCATGCCACGTAATATCCTATCTTTTTACTGGTATTAAAGTGTCTGTGGTGACGAATGGTCAACTTACTTCTCAGATTACAACCGACGGATCTTACCACAGGGGAGCCCTCTCTCCATGTCACTTTTTCTCCTTTCCCAGACTCTCTGCTATGCCGTATTGCTGCTCAATTATGTGGCTGGAAGATACTGAGATACTGGGGGAAACTTTCTCGGTGCAAGCGTACATGGTATTGCTACGTCATATCCATGACATATCTTTTCACAAGGACATATTGGATTCCTTTTGTCCTGTTTCAGGGTCCCGCATCAATGAACGGAAGTTCACGCTGTTACCATTGCGGGGTTTTCATCAGGTTGTCACTCCATGGGTAATGGTGGTTGCTCCCAACAAATCGTTGGTGATTACCGTAGATAGCTGCCCGATGAAAATCGCTCCACTCAACTGCCTAGAGGTGACGGATAGAACTCACAAAGTATGGATCTTAGATTCCTACATTTCCAGTGATGTGTGTTATGTTGCACAAATAATCCCACTCCCCGCGGTGATGGCGATCAAATTGATGCAGTTATCCGGCCGTTTCCTATGGAAAAGCCATATTTTTCCACTCTGATATGAAGTGGTAGCGAGGCCTGTCCCCTTGGAGGGTTGGAACTTTCCGATATCAAAGTAAAGGCTTCAGTATTGTTTATACGGCGTACCGTTTTAACATGTACTCCAGCTACTCATTCCATTAGATTTCGCTTATTTAGGTGTCATCGACTGGCCAGTCTGACTCTCCGTGCAGTTATTGATCATATCAACTCCAAACTGCGACGCGTATGTGAATTTTATATTACTATAAGTTTTCTGGGAGCCGATATTTTATCAGTGACACATTTTACCAGCAGGTCTTTGATTTCCCGTTGGGGCGTACAATTATCCCTTTCCCGTATTGGAATTGGGGCACCATTGATATCCAGAAAAACAGTAGGGTTTCAAGTCACTCTTCCTATCCTTCCGATTGAAGCCGCCTTATCGTGGTATTGGGTCATTCACAAGCTAATCTCGACCGGCGACCGCTTCTACTGCGTTGGTCTTAGTCCGACTGGCCTTTACCACATACGTTATCATCTTGATACATTACCACACAGGCTTCTCTCTTGCGGACGAGAACACTGCTACTGGATTCGCAGCCAATAAGCTTTTCTTTTCCGGTCAGCTGAAAGTTGCTTTCTCCGTTGAACTTTCTTCTGTATCCAGACCTTTCCTTTTTACCTCGGACGAAGATTAATACCACTGTGTGACTCCTCAAACACTACGGCCACTACAGAGTTGTGTGTGACATCGATCCCGTTCCCTGTGTTTTTCGCCAATAAATGGTGATCGTGCATTGGAAACGGCAGAGATCCACGTCATCGCGGTGCTTTTGCGAGTACGCTGTAGGGGAAAAATAGTACATCTGGAAAGACTACGTCAAATTTGATCTGATGACGCAAAATTGTAGGGGATAGTAGACGTACTGATAATGGTTTCACTGTCGTCTGCCAACAGATAGCGTAGTGGCATAGCTACCAGAGCGCCATCTGTGCCTAGTATGGAATACTCACAGCCGGAAGGCTCAGTGTGGTGCAAACGTGTGAAGCAAGCAGTGAACTGTGACACAGAGACGTACTCGTGCTTCCTATAGCCAACTGAGCGAGTTTGAAAGGGATCAAATTGTGGCCTTCCAAGTGGCGGGATGGTCCTTTCGGAGAATTGCCACACACGTTGGACGTGCTGTATCAGTTATGCAACAACGCTGGTATAAGTGGTCACGTGATTATTCTCACACCAGTAGACGTGCTTCTGGAGGTGCACACAGGACAGACGCCCGCCAGGCTCGTAGTAATGTAAAGGCAGCAGTGGCAGATCGTATATCTGTCACAGTACAGGTAAGACGGCTTGTGAGCGCAGATGTTTCAACAAGAACTGTTACGAACCGATTATTAGCAGAGAAACTACGGGAACTTACACTTCTAGCCCGTCCTCCACTCAAGCCACAGCATTGAAGTGCACGGTTAGATTGGTGCCGTCAGAGGATCACTTGAATGGTGGAATAGCGCGCGGTGGTCTTCAGCGATGAAAGCAGATACTGCCTGCATGCAAGTGACGGTCGATTGCTTGTACGACGTAGACCTGATGAGCGCTGTCTCGTACAGTGTATTCATCCAAGACACATTGGTCGTACCCCAGGCCCTATTGTCTGGGATACGATAAGCTACAAATCTCGTTCACATTTGGTGTATTTGGAAGGGACGCTAACCAGCTCTCAGTATGTGCAGAATATTGTTAGACCCGTTCATTTGCAATTCTTGCAACAGGAGGGTGATGTGTTGTTTCAACAGGATAATGCTCGCCTACACACTGCCTGTGAAAGTCAACGTGCTTCGAAACACAAGCAGCAACTTCCCTGGCCAGAACGATGTCTGGACTTGTCTCCAATCGATCCCGTGTTTGGTATGATGGGACGAGAAGTGACTCGTGGGATTCGTCAACCAACAACTCTTACAGAACTACGTGAGCAGGTCGAGCAGGCGTGGAATAACGTATCCCAAGATAGTATTGGCCATCTGTCTGGAGTCCAGAATCAGCGCAGGGATTGCCGCCCATGGAAGCTACACCACTTAGTGATTTGCATATTCTAGCATGGGTCGATACCTGGTACCTCAGAACCGCTTGTGTTATTGATCTGTACATGTAATAATTTCCTGAACTCCATATGCACTGTTGCAACAATAAATATTGCGTGAGCTAGAAACCTCTAAAAGGGTGTACCTTTTTTTTCCGGCAGTGCATGTTACACCTTGTCGTTAATCGTGAAGATACTTTCCACTTGCTCTGGAGCCTTCCCTAATTGCGTTCTTCCTAGACGAAAAAAAGTTTTCTTTTGAGTCCTGGAATTGTGGAATTTATGTCTATCACGTTGTATTTTCTCAAAAAAAGACCAGTACCATGTGAAGAGAAGCACAGTGGCGGGCGGGGGCGGGAAGGGGCCGAATCATGGCGACCAGGCCACGGGATTCGACCACTGCCCGTCTTGTTTCCACACAGCCAGAAGTTGACTTCGTCCTTTCTTTACTATAATAAAAAATTGATTAACGGTTGTGGTTAGTAACGCCACGTCCAAGGTCCCAGCTAGATTCCCAGGAAAAAAAGTGATCTAATGTGTTGACTGGCAATTCGTTGGCTTGAGTTCAGTTCCTAGTGCTACCAATCATTGTTTTCATTTTTTATTCTTCATAGTGTTAAACTATTAATATAATATTTAAGTACGTTTAAACAGTTCAATTTATATATGTAAAATTATTATATTCAATTTAGTTACGATTATTCTCCTTGTAAATAAAAAAGCTGTAGGCCACCACATTGTAGCACGAGCCGCCACTGACAGTGAGTCATAGTAGAGTCCCATCCCATCAGTCATCAAGAATAGGTGGGCACAAATTTACTGGCCTGAATACTGCATGAGTCTACAGGAAATTCTCATTGGTCTGTTGAAGATAGCAAAGCAAGGCTAAGATCCTGAACTGAGAGACTTATTGATGTTTCTCGTTATCACGGGAGTGAAACAGTTACCACGTCTGTACTGGTAATACGTCGACTTCGATTCTGCAGCTTTACGTAGACCCTAGTTCATTATTAAATCTGAACGACGCAATTGGAATCAGATATTCTCGATATGCATTTGAAGCTACTGAAAGCATGTGTTTCGCCTGTTTAATTTGTTCACGTTCATAAGAATTAGTTCATCTATATTGAGTAATTAAGTGACCATTACCGCAGTTATATTTGAAAGTGACCAAATACGTATCTGTACTGACATAAAAGCACTCTGTTGAAATATTATGTTACACTACTTTACACTGAGCAGCTTGTTTAAATCTTTTGCGAAAGACTGTTGGCCACCTCATGCAGAATCTTCATATATACTCCGCAAACCACTGTGAAGTACATTGTCACAATCGTGTCTCAGGTGTCATTAAGTGACGGAAGTGATAACTAAGCCTGTATGCTGTAATTAATATGAGTGTCTGAACACAGTATAGGTGTGCTGATACGCTTTCGTGAACGAAGGTGCTTCTTTTCTTGCTATTCACTGCTTTCGAAGTGATGTGTTTAGTTGCGCTGTTTGATCTGATGGTAATGCTAATCAGCATCATATACAGTTCTCAGCGATTTATTATTCGTATTTTTTGGTAATGCTAATCAGCATCATATACAGTTCTCAGCGATTTATTATTCGTATTTTTTTACGTTTCATTTTGTGCAAAATTGCTTTTTTAGTGTTCTAAGTGAATTCGTAGGGCTTATATACACACAGGAAGACAACTATTTCATGTTTTGTGGCGTACTATTACTCAATGTTTTCCATAATAATCAGTGAATTAATCTCAGCCATTATGGGATCGACTGTAGTTCAAACTATGGTGAGATTAACTTCAAATCGTCTCTGCCATACAGAATTTATTTTATAGATACTTCTGTTGTGTCGACGGCTGTACAGAAATAATCTACGATTTAAAATCTCAAGCCATCGACAGCAGACGCGTTTCGTACTCCGTGTACTAACTATAAGTAAAGTAACAGAGCCTTTCCGCTAAAACGTCCACGCAAGATCGACAGGATGTGAAAGTCTTTGTCAATGTCGAGCCAGTTGAAAAATCTGTCTAGTACCCTGCTCGTTAGAAGTAAGGGGAATCTAATGTCTGTCCTTGCTGGTAACTATGAATTTAACAAGACGAGGGTGTGATGAAACCGGACGGAACACTTAATCAACACCACTAGGGGACAGCTGCAATACCCCGACGCCTGCAAACGGGGGAGTACGAAACCCACGTTCAGACATGTTCGCTCGCATAGGTAATGATTTAATAAAATGAAGTTGTACCAAATCGTTCACTAGTTGAAATAAAAGAAGACTGCGTCTAGAATTGATGAGTCTAGAGTTTAGAGGATTATTATTCTGTGCTTCATGTTTCTTGTTCTACAAATTATCTGTTTAGTCGATTGCGGTAACACGTATGTTTACCAGATAATAAACCTATTTAGACACGTCTACAAAACACCTACGGCGTTGACGAAAAAAAATCTTGTAACTTTCTTCTTGTTCTGAGGTTAAAAAGTCACAATGTAGTAAACACTCTAAGTGCTGTACCTAAATCTGGACACGCTAATTAAAATTAAATTTAAATTGCATTACCAAGTTCAGTACCCATACACTCTTCTGAACAATATACTTTGTGTTCTGCTGTCTACAGCAGTGTGGCAACGTCGATAAGTTGACGTTCACCTGCTCGTGTTATATAAAGTTTGACTTCTTAGGCGAATAACAAAGTACTTATCTGTCTTTTATAGGCTCAGTCAGCTTCTTCGTGCGAACCATTAACTTTAATTCTATAAAGATGAAATGAGTAACTTGTGTGACCTAACTGCTTTTTGATGATGGTAGCTGAAATGTTTTCTTTTAAGATATTAGGTTGATACGTAAGGTCGTAGCGTTCTCGTTTAGCATTTTGCTATTCCGATGATAGGTTTATTTATCAACTGTCATTTTTTACTTGTTGTTTACCGTTCTATTTGTGTTTACATATTGTCATTTCGTCATTTGGAGATAGTGAGTTGAGTTGTGGATGCTACAAAATGGAGTACCAAGCGGGGAAATTGGAACATTTCCGGCAAATTCTTCTGTTTGAGTTCAAGAGAGGAGCGACAGCAGCGGAGGAAGGGAAACATTTGCGCCGTCTGTGGAGATAATGCCATTGGACAGAGCACTGCAATTTCTCGTTTTAAGGAGGGTCGTTTTGACATTAGTAATTCTCCAAGTCCAGGAAGACCTTCGGGAACTGATGAAGATCGTTCAAACGCATTAATTTACAATGAGCCACTTCAGTGTACTCGAGAACTGGCGAATAAGATGAACTGTGAGCATTCCACCATCTTGAGACATTTGCATGCCACGGAGAACGTACAAAAACTGGGTGAATTTGTACCACGTGCCCTAAACCAAGATCACGAAAATCAGTGAGTGGTTATATGTGTATCCCCGCTTGCTCATCATCAATTGGATCGTGAGCAACACGGATCATTCCTATCCTGTATCGGTACTGGTGACGACAAATGGTGCCTTTATGTTAACGTAAGGAAAAGAAAGGAATGATTGAGTCCAAACAAAGCACCAAGTCTCCATACAAAGACCTGTGCGCATCCACAAAAGATAATGTTATGCATCTGGTGGAACATCGACGATATGGTTTAGTACGAATTGCTTCCCCAAGGTGTAACCAACACTGCTGACATTTACTAACAACTGAGACGTTTTGCAGGAGCAGTCCAAGACCAAGACCAAGGAAGATTGCGTGAAGTGATGGTACTCCATGATAACGCTCGTCCACATTCTGCTAGACTGACAAAAAGCACTACACAAGAGGTGCGTTGGGAAGCCATTCCACACCCACCTTATTCACCTGATCTTGCTCCCTCAGACTTTTACTTTTTCCACTCTCTATTGAACAACCTTCAAGGTAATTTCTTTCCGCATGACAATGCGCTCCGATCATGGCTTGATTAGTTTTTCACCTCAAAACCGCGTGATTTCCACAGTTGCGGAATGGGAAAGTTACCCCCGTGGTCGCAGACTGTTGTAAATATAGAAGGAGAATATATTATTGATGACTAAAGTCTCCGTTATGTGTATCTGTTGTGTTTATTAAACTGAAAAACGCTGAGAACATAAACACTACCCTAATATACATTACTATACCATGGACGTTCGGATATACTAGGATGAATGATAACGTGAGGTTCCACTGTACCATCGGTGTCTTTAGCGATGTAGAACGTAAGTGTGTGGAAGCTGTATCCACTTTCTTCAAACCATTCAAAATTCTAGTTCGTCCACTGTTCCGTTATGATTTATGTTACAATGGCATGTTCTCCATATTAGATCTTCCCTCTTCATTTCTTATTGATAGAAGTGTTTGGATGATGCAAATTTGCCTCATTGTGTGAAGTGTTCATCTACGATCTCCCATTAATGGAGAGTAATTTTTGAGTGGGTCAAAATTAGTTTTCTGCAATAGTGTATACCAAATTGTACTGCATCGATAATACGAGGTGGATTCAAGTTCTAAGGCCTCCGATTTTTTTTTCTCCGGACTGGAAAGAGATAGAAATATGCGCATTGTTTTAAAATGAGGCCGCGTTCATTGTCAATACGTCCCAGAGATGGCAGCACCGTACGGCAGATGGAATTTTACCGCCAGCGGCAAGAATGAGAACTGTTTTAAATACTTAAAATGGCGACGTTTTCCTTACTTGAACAGCGTGCAATCATTCGTTTTGTGAATTTGCGTCGTGTGAAACCAATTGAAATTCATCGACAGTTGAAGAAGACATATGGTGATGGAGTTATGGATGTGTCGAAAGTGCGTTCGTGGGTGCGACAGTTTAATGAAGGCAGAACATCGTGTGACAACAAACCGAAACAACCTCGGGGCTCGCACAAGCCAGTCTGACGACATGATCGAGAAAGTGGAGAGAATTGTTTTGGGGAATCGCCGAATGACTGTTGAACAGATCGCCTCCAGAGTTGGAATTTCTGTGGGTTCTGTGCACACAATCCTGCATGACGACCTGAAAATGCGAAAAGTGTCATCCAGGTGGGTGCCACAAATGCTGACGAACGACCACATGGCTGCCCGTGTGGCATGTTGCCAAGCAATGTTGACGCGCAATGACAGCATGAATGGGACTTTCTTTTCGTCGGTTGTGACAATGGTTGAGACGTGGATGCCATTTTTCAATCCAGAAACAAAGTGCCAGTCAGCTCAATGGAAGCACATAGATTCACTGCCACCAAAAAAATTTCTGGTAACCGCCAGTGCTGAAAAAATGATGGTGTCCATGTTCTGGGACAGCGAGGGCGTAATCCTTACCCATTGCGTTCCAGAGGGCACTACGGTAACAGGTGCATCCTACGAAAATGTTTTGAAGAACAAATTCCTTCCTGCACTGCAACAAAAACGTCCGGGAAGAGCTGCGCGTGTGCTGTTTCACCAAGACAACGCACCCGCACATCGAGCTAACGTTACGCAACAGTTTCTTCGTGATAACAACTTTGAAGTGATTCCTCATGCTCCCTACTCATCTGACCTGGCTCCTAGTGACTTTTGGCTGTTTCCAACAATGAAAGACACTCTCTGTGGCCGCACATTCACCAGCCGTGCTGCTATTGCCTCAGCGATTTTCCAGTGGTCAAAACAGACTCCTAAAGAAGCCTTCGCCGCTGCCATGGAATCACGGCGTCAGCGTTGTGAAAAATGTGTATGTCTGCAGGGCGATTACGTCGAGACGTAACGCCAGTTTCATCGTTCTCGGGTGAGTAGTTAATTAGAAAAAAAATCGGAGGCCTTAGAACTAGAATGAACCTCATATAAATGCATGATGAAGACTACTAATCCTACTAAAAGATAAACGTTGTTCCTGCTTATATATTAATTGTAGATTAAAAACAAACCCTTTACATTACAAATTTTACATTTCCTAAGTAAAATTACTGATCAAGTGCCCAACTCTGCCCCTTATTATGTCTGCGTGGTCTCATGTCAATATACTGTGGTGTAGAACCTCAGTGGAAATAAACTAACGTGATCACAGCTGTTTAGCTTTTATAGCTCTAATAAGCCGAAGCTATATGCGATATCACCGTATGTACTGCGTCGTGTGCATCGAAGTGATGGTTCTCGTACTCGTCTGCGACGATGGAAGAACTCCAGCCACAAATAAACCCTTTCAAACACTACGACAACAGAAGGCGGTCCTCTGACTAATAGAGCTAATACTGTCTTCTCCTCTCTGTGTTCTACAGACGAGAAACGCAAACTCCAGCCACAAGGACGTAGTTCATATAACGTATCAACGTAAGTATAGGCAGAGGAAGTGCTCTCAATTACTGAACGCTGCGTACTCTACGACGACTTCCAATCCGGAGGTGAAGTCCAGAATCGTATAGCTTCGCAACAGTACAGTTCCTAACTATAAAGTCTACTGAGAACAAAGACATCAAGTCCGTTTGTACCAACAAAAGCTGATACCGAGCGACCGTCACACACGGGCGCTCACAACAAAGACCACGCCTTTCCAGCGCTGGCTTCCCGGCAAGGCTCGGCTCCCGACCATCGTAATTCCGTACACGAATCATTTTCCCGAAACCATGGAATATTCTCCCTCTCTACAGATTCTTCCGAAGGCCGACCAACCATATTTTAGTCTTTTGTCGTCCAGCGCGGAAAGTTTCCGAGGAAAAACCTATACTCGTACAACGGTACGCTTCTGAGTAAAAATCCTTGGAGATAACCCAGCCTACGTGATTTCCGAGGTGCCGCTTCTTCGTACCTCTCACCTGCGTCCAAGATTTTCAGTGTTCGGCAGTATTATCTGGTTATTCTTTCGGCCCCAACTACAATAGCGGCCGGCCGTCATCCTATTGTGCTCCAGAGCTCAGGTGCCACGACGCCCGTCTAGCTACTTCCTGTGTTTAAGCAGGACCAACACCTGTGCAGGCCTTCCACCCAGAGCTTGAGTTCTGCGTGCCGTTTCATCTCCACTGGCTTTCCAACCTATAGTAGTGTAAGCAATCATCCATTACGCCGTTTTTTATAATAAAGACACTCCGTCACCTTTCATGCAATAAGCGTTAACAATAATTTACAAGACATACGTGACAATGTCAGTCTCCGTTATATATTCGTATATACGATGTACAACCTATCATATGACACGTAATTGTTTGTAGATCACTGCAAAGTATGTGGATGAGTTCTTGTAAGGTGCGAAATTATAGCTACCTTACATCACAACAATAGAAATATACATTTTGTTTCAGTTCTGTTGATAGATATATTATAGTGCGAGAGTTCTTTGTACAAAATTTGAATAGTTCTGGGAATTTTGTGAAGGAAACAATAGTACTCGTGAAAAATTTAATTTTATACAGAAAATTATTTGTCAGTTTTGGAAAAAATTGTGATCACAGTTCTGAACAGCTTCCCAAGAGTTCTACAGGTAACCCATTTTTTCCCTACAGATAATAGTTTATGAGATTTCCAAAAATGATGGACCGATTTCCACTTGTTGTGAAGTTTGCATCCGACTTCCGAGCAACATACATTTTCCTTTTACAGAGTTCTTGGCAGATATGCTATAATTGTAAAATTCTGTGTAGGAAATCTGTGTAGTTCTGTAGAACTTTGCGAAAAAATTGTGATCACTTAATTGCGGATAGCTGAATAGCTGTGAAATTGGCTACAGACTTTCGGGAAATACACATTGTGGTTTCTTTGCACAAAAAATAACAGTAGGAAAAGGGGAGGGTTCTCTCCATTTCAAAACTCTAGAATGACATAAACTCATATTCAGTTTTTATCTCAAAATGTATTGTTAAAAATACCTTTTTAGCGAAAAACTTTATTAGCTTGAACTTAATTACTAGCACCGCATTAACTTCAATAATATAATCTATTAACCTACTATTTACTAAGCGTGTGAGGCAGAAACGACGATAAAATAACATTTTATTTTAAACTTACTTATTCTTTGATAATGTGTTTTTGCCCTGGAACCTTATGGGGTACTCAGACACAACATGAAGTATATGTAGCTTCTGTTCCTAGTTTTTAAAATTATTTGTTAAAGTCTTACATAAATTTGACGCTTGTCTCAATTGGATAATTTACAATGGTTGAATTAGGTGTAGGGCGTTGGCATCTTCACATAAAGGCCACCATGGAGAATCTGTCTTAAGGAACTGGTCAACCATATTAAATTGTTAAATAGATTGTTTTTTGTTCGACACGAACAGCTCAATCCTATTGATCGTAATTTTTGTGACTTGATCGATTCCAACTTCAATCATTACGTATCTTCGTTTGTTGGTTCTACTCCGCGATTCAGCGTAGCTACTGTTTTAATTTTTGATTTCGAAGCTTAAGTCGACATAACAGGGGACGGGAACCATAACAAATATTCCAGTTTTTGCTTAGCCACACGTTGGAGATCACTGCTAACATCCTGATATATACATATAAAGTGTCGAAAGAATTCTGAGATCCAGATGGAGAGCTTTGACTTCTGAAGAAGCACAGAATCAATCTTGGACATACATAGAGGTAAGGTAAATACGAACAGAACAAACTGAAATCGGTTCTAGTCGTCGCAATTCAACTTCAGCAAGGAACATGAACTTTTTCAGAACATACATGGTTGTTATTAAAATGTCTGTTTCTTCAGAAATGCATGCATGTCTGAAGGAAAAGGCAATGGTGAAATCATACCTACTTGTGACATGAAAATTTGTGCCAGACTGGGATTCCAACGCGGATGTCACGCTTATCGTGAGTGGTTGCCTTAACTATCTCGGCTACCTGCACACACTTCCAGGATCGGTGATAACCTCCACACACTAATTTAAGAAAAGGCATGGATATTTTCTTACATCGTGTTAGACCACCTTTTGCCGGACGTAATACAGCAACTCAACGTGACATTGACTCCTCAAGTCGTTGGAAGTCGCCTGCCGAAATATTGAGCGATACTGCTTTTACAGATGTCCATTAGTGCGAAAGTGCTGCCGGTGCATGATTTTGTACACGAACTGACCTCTCGATTATGTCTCATGTCGGACGATCTGGGTGGCCAAATCATTCGTTGGAATTGACCATAATATTCTTCAAACCAATCGCGAACAATTGTGGTCAGGTGACATGGCGCATTGCCATACATAAAAAATCCATTGTTGTTTGGAGACATGAAGTCCATGAATGGTCGCAAAAGGTTTTCAAGTAGCCGAACATGACACTTTCCAGCCAGCGATCGATTCTGTTGGACGAGGGGACCCAGTCCATTCCATGTAACTACAGAGCACACCATTATGTGGCCACCACCAGCTTGCACAGTGCCTTGTTGATTACTTGGGTCCATGGATTCGTGGGGTCTACGCCACACTCCTAACCTACCATCAGCTCTTGCCAACTTAAATCGGGACTCATCTCACCAGGCAACGGTTTTGCAGTCGTCTAGGACCCAACAGATATGGTCACTAGCCCAGGAGAGACGCTGCAGGCGATGTCATGCTACTAACAAAGGCACTCGCATCGGTCGTCTGTTACCATAGCCCATTAGCGCCAAATTTCATCGCACTGTCCTAGCAGATCGTCCGTCATACGTCCCACATTGATTTTGTAAGGTGTCAATTCCCTAAAAAACACACTCAGAGCGTCGTTGCGCGAAAGTGGTAGGGAGACACGATATAGTACAAACAGACACCACCATGAATGTTTAGAATTTCTGTGGTTATTTCACGCAATGTTGCTTGTCTGTTAGCATTGAAAACTCTACACAAACGCCGCTGCTCTTGGTGGTTACGTGGAGGCCGTCAGCCATTGCGTTGTCCGTGGTGAGACGTAATGCATGAAATTTGGTATTCTCGTCACACTGTTGACACTGTGTGTCTCGGAATATTGAGTTCTCTAACGATTTCCGAAGTGTAATGTCCCACACATCTAGCTCCAACTACCATTCACCATTAAAAGCCTGTTAAATCCCGTCGTGCGGTCACAATCACGTGTATCATCTGAATGCAAGTGACAGCACCGTGAACTAATGACCTCGGCATTCAGTGCTCGTAAGCTCCAAACACACATACAACACCACTCACTGCCTTTTTACGCCTAGTGTCCAAGATGCTACTCCAGGAGGGTGTAAAATGATAGTGCGCAACGGAAAATAATAAACCCTAAATTGAAGATTTGGCCCTGTCTCACTACCTCCTGAAGCAGATCTTACGATCTCTTAATTCTATAAATTACCATCTAAACATAAATGAATGATGAAGGCAACTAATCCTACTAAATGATAAATGTTGTTCCTGCTTATAAATTTATTGTAGATTAAAAACAAACCCTTTATATTACAAAGTTTACATTTCCTAAGTAAAATTACTGCTCAATTGCCCAACTCTGCCCCTTATTATGTCTGCGTGGTCTCATGTCAATAATGCGGAATGACTGACCTCATCTGCGTACCAAACACTAGAAGACACTACTTTCAAAGATGATCTACTGTGATGTAGAACCTCAGTGGAAATAAACTAACGTGATCACAGCTGTTTAGCTTTTATAGCCCTAATAAGCCGAAGCTATTTGCGATATCACCGTATTTACTGCGTCGTGTGCATAGAAGTGATGGCTCTCGTACTCGTCTGCGACGATGGAAGAACTCCAGCCACAAATAAACCCTTTCAAATACTACGACAACAGAAGGCGGTCCTCTGACTAATAGAGCTAATACTGTCTTTTCCTCTCTGTGTTCTACAGACGAGAAACGCAAACTCCAGCCACAAGGACGGAGTTCAGATAACGTCTCAACGTAAGTATAAGCAGAGGAAGTGCCCTCAATTACTGAACGTTGCATACTCAACGATGACTTCCAACCAAGAGGTGAAGTCCAGAATCGTGTAGCTTCGCAGCAGTACAGTGCCCAGCTGTTCTAACTATAAACTCTCCTGTGAGCCAGGACAGAAAGTCCGTCTGTACCAACAAAAGCTGATATCGAGCGACCGGTACACACGGGCGCTCACAACGGAAGACCACGCCTCTCCAGCGCTGGCTTCCCAGCAAGGCTCAGTCCCCCACCATCGTAATTCCGTACACGAATCGTATTCCCGAAACCACGGAATATTCTCCCTCTCTACAGACTCTTCCGAACGCCGACCAGTCATATTTAAAATCTTTTGTCGCCCAGTGGGGAAAGTTTGTGAGGAAAACCTATACTCGTACAACGGTACGCTTCTGAGTAAAAATCCTTGGAGATGAGCCATACTGCGTGGTTTCCGAGATGCTGCTTCTTCGTTCCTCTCACCTGCGTCCAAGATTTGCAAAGTTCGGAAGTATTATCCGGTTATCCTTCTGGCCCTGCTACAATAGCGGCCGGTCACGACTCTATTGCACCCCAGCGCTCAGGTGTCTCAACGTCTGTCTTGCTTCTTCCTGTGTTTAAGCAGGACCAACACACCTGTGTGGGCCTTCCACCCAGGTCTTGAGTTCTGCTTGCCGTTTCATTTCCACTGTCATTCCAACCTCTACTAGTATGATAATAAAGACACTCCGTCACCTTTCATGCAATAAGCGTTAATAATTATTTACAAAGCGTACGTGACCATGTCAGTCTCCTTTATATATTCATATATACGATGTACAACCTATCACATGATACCTAATTTTGTTTGTAGATCACGGCAAAGTATATGGACGAGTTCTTGTAAGGTGAGAAATTATAGCCACCTTACCATACCCCCACCTAACGAACAATTTTGCACTAGGGTGGGGTAATTCCTATAGTATTATCTCATCCAGTACAAAATCATATAACAACGAATTGTCAATACAAGTGAAGTAATAAGAATACGAGGGCAGAGGAACAATTGAATTTTGATGTGTTCTTCTACAGTCATTCTACAGTCATTCATGGGGTTACTGCCATAAATTTACTTATTACATGTCTACTACCCCTTATGTTAGGAACATTGTTCCGAGGTGTGACAACTGGAATATACAGTATCAAAATAATTTAACTAGCATTACAAAAATTTTATTCTCTTTCAAAAATGGCAGTTCCCATCTTCCTTTAAACTTAAGGCCCACGCTCTCTTTCATTTATCCCGCCCTAAGACACAGGTGGAGGCAAGAAATATTAAAGTAAAGTATCCTAATCTTACCTAAGTGGTTGTCCAATAAATTACATGTGCTTCATTTAGCCATTGATATGCAAAACAAGCATTTAGTTCAATTATTCAAGAGGTTATCTATTGGTCATTATAAAATTATAAAATTCTGTGAGACATACTACATAACTTTACTTGGTCATATTTATGCTCTTGGCTTACATTACAAAAGAAAACATCATTTCACAAACTGATTGACCAACACTAGTTTTTCCTTAACGTGTATACCCTTTAAACATTTCCAAAATCTTATCTTCGAAAGCGTTCTTTGATGAACTACATTTACATTTACTGTGACAAATAATATTTGTAATAAGAGTTCAGATCAACCACCAATTTTAACTAATGTGTTTTTTCACAGTGTGTATAATGTAATACATAAAAACATTGAAACCCATAGCATCGTTTTTTTATCACATGACACACACTGATTCGGATTTCACAACACACTTTCATCGTAATTTGTGTACGGGGACGGAAGCTACAGTTTTTTGTGAAGTTTAGGGCATGAAGATTTTTCGAGATCGGACGTGTTGCCTTTGCAAGTCAGTCTTTGTACCCTCAGCCCATTTTTGACCCCTTCAGGTTACCAGCCTCTCGTAGAGTTGATGCTGTGGAAAGGCTCTCGGAATATACAGCCAGGTAAGTGGGTGTATGTTTTGAAACAACCAGGACATTTGTCGAATTCGCACACAGTGTGGGGAAGGTACAGTCAGATAAGATCTTTAGGTCACCCAGAATTCTTCTGCGTGGACTAAGTGAAGTGTAATTGTATCTAGTCTTCAGTTCTTTGTGTTTTTCTTTTACTATGTTTGTGTTCCTACTCTTCTGTTCTTCATGTCGCTTCTTTCTCTTGATATAACTATTGTATTTCGGATAAGGATATCGTTAATTGTGGACAGGTAGGTTATCTGTTTGGTGACACTATACATGGAACTTGAGTTGTTGTGTGTGACTCAGATTCCTCAGAAGTCAATGCCAGTTGACTGACTGCTACAGATTATTATGTTATCAGCATCTGTCTGGCGGAGGACGGCAGAAGAAAAGCAAATATAATTTTCGGTTCTGTACAGCTATTAGCAGTTCCACTGTAGACTTAACTGACTGTATCATGTGTGCAAATGGTTTATGTCGTCTCCATCGTTTAGTACAACAGTGGAGACAAGTCATAAGTGGCTGGTTAAATACAACCTCTGCTGCGCTGGCAACGTTACCTGGTGCCATTTTCTGCCGCTCGAGCGAGGTCTTTAGGCAGACGATGAATAGCTCACGTTGTCATATCCGCCTCGAATTGACTGACGGCGCCCCTTGCTTCTGGACCATTCCATCCGCACACCATGTTGTTGCTTCCAGTGTGTCTCGCAAAGTTTTTTGCGCATCCTGTGCTCACTAATGCCCACAATTACTTTCCAATTTACAACAAATACTATACAATACATAACGCAATTTAATGACATGTATGAAATATAAAATTTTAAGATGCACTCACTAGTGAGGTCATTTACATTTACATTTATTATTGTTCTATTTGTATTATTAGCCAAGACACTCAGGTATTTACTATTATTATTTTGATAAATTTTTTATGTACAAAGTTCAGGTTGCTTATAAAGGAATACGTCTCTACCTATATCAATGAATTATTAAATATCTGTCGGCACCTGTGTACCTATAAAATACATGTTCATTAGTTGTTCATGCAATTATAGAATTAATCCTCACCAAATCTCAATGTTAAAATTTGCAAGTACTACTTGTTAAACTGTTTGTTAAACTACTTGTTAAACTACTATTAACTACTGGTCAGTAGGATGTTTATGTAAGTCTAACTACTACACTGTCGCGGGTATCATAAGAACATCCGAGCTCATGGCTGTTGGTTTACAGCCCGCATCTCGTGGTCGAGCGGTGCCGGCATGGTAGCTCAGCGTGTTCGGTCAGATGGTTAGCTGCCCTCTGTAATAAAAAAAACTGAGTTAATCGATCAATAACTAACTTAAACGGTTGTCTTACGACGTCCGCCCCGAGCAGATGCAACGAACAAAAGCGAACAAAATGAGATTAAAAAAAAAAAAAAAAAGCGGTAGCGTTCTCGCTTTCCACGCCCCGGTTCCCGGGTTCGATTCCCGGCGGGGTCAGGGATTTTCTCTGCTTCGTGATGGCTGGGTGTTGTGTGATGTCCTTAGGTTAGTTAGGTTTAAGTAGTTCTAAGTTTCGGGGGCAATGATGACCATAGATGTTAAGTCCCATAGTGCTCAGAGCCATTGGAACCATTTTTTCCTTGGTTTACATTTTGGATGTCGTCATGAATATCTGTGAACAATAAAGTGCACACACAAATGAATGATTAGGTGGGCCTGTTCTTCATATCATGCTTCTGGCGTGCTTCCTGTGGACAATCATACTACATAGCAAGTTTAGTGCAATTACTGATATCTTTTATTTTAATCACCCTTTCAGGTACCTTTTCGCATGGTTTTGCTCAGTAATACCTTCTCTTATCTGTCCCCCTTCTCGGATCTGCTGCTGTTACCTTTCTCTGGTGGTCTCTTCTTTTCATCTTAATAAAGTTACATTTTATTTTATTAGTGGTACCTGGAAATATAAAGATTTTAGTACATTATATAAAATCACTGCTCATCAACACGACTGCCATGTCCTTATGTATTAGCCTCTGTGTCCTGTGATTTGAACGTACAGCTTCGTACTTCTCCTTTATTACAGTTTACGTAAACTTCCATTTCATTTCCATCTAACACCCACATAATATTTCGGTGCGCTCATACGGAATTTTGCAGAACTGGCCACCATGTACACAATTATTCCGTCTCTTTGGACAGCATAAATACAACATTTCCATACAAATAACGGTGTGTTCTCGCGTAGACACGTGGAGCTGGCCACCTATTGAACTCCCGTTTCTCTGAATGGAGACAAATCATACTTGGACGACACACCTGCGTGTCACCACAAACCCTATTAGCAAGTCACTCATTTATGATCCTATTGCTAAACATGTAAAATAGACACTCATTTCTATTTTTTTTTACTGACATTCTGTCCTAATACGTTCGACATCAATTGGTTAACAAATTTTATCTATTCACATATTTTTACAACATTTTTGCACTACCACACGTTTCTCAATTTTATTTTCTTCCTTCATGTACAGATAGCACATCTTAAACTCTAAACACCTTCTAAAATTGTACCCACAGCTTGCTGTGCATATATTTATAGCCTACACAAAGAAATATACCCAAATTTTCTTCCCACGAAATCCCACCCTTTTATGTACTATAGTACCTCTTTTAACATGATAATATTATAGAAAATTTAATAAATCTATAGATCCCTTCAGGGTAATACTTAATTGTTAACTATATACAATACTATACTTTTGCCATACAAGCTCCCTTCAATTCTCCCTACTTATTCTATAAATGGCTTGAGATGGCTCACATGATGGAGCCCCAAGGATTTTCCTGTTTTCACAGACTCAATTTCAACTGCTTTTGCGTGCGCTCGTCTTCTTATACGTACAGGGCCGTTGTATCTCTTGAAGAACTTTTGACACAGCTTCATTTGTTTGTTGGACAACCTTTAAGACTTAACTAAGACTTTTTGCCCAACTACAAATTCCCTTACATGCTCCTTTGGTCTGCGTGCACCTTGTGCTTCTCACCAGCGACCCGAATATTGCGCAAAGCCTCCTCCACTATGACTTTATGCTGTCGGCGCGTCCTTTGTGGAAAATCGATCAATCCTAGGATTTTATCTGGAGGTTCCCTATTATTCAGAACCATCATAGGTGGCACCAGTGTAGTACTGTGGGGAAGCTCGTTCATCACATCCTGAAAATCTTTAAGAAACACATCCCAGCTAGCATGATTCTCTCCACAGTATAATCTGCATTAATTTGCCCAAATCTTTCATCGTTCTCTCTGCGGGGTTCGAACTTGGGTGGAACTTACTAATAAATATTGGCTTTACCTTATACCTCCTTAGTGTTCTTTTCCATACCTCTGATTTATATTTAGGTTCATTGTTCCCACTTGGTTTATGAAGTCTCTACACAAGGCTCTACCTACAGTTCCACCATTTGCCCTTTTTAGTGGTGTCAACGTCACAAATTTGGATGTCAGCTCCAATACTACCGATATATATTGATGGCCCTTCGGTGTCTTGTGTAATGGTCCCATTAAATCCGTCACTGCCATATGCCTTAGCTTCTCGCCGGCCGCGGTGGTCTCGCGGTTCTAGGCGCGCAGTGCGGAACCGCGCGACTGCTACGGTCGCAGGTTCGAATCCTGCCTCGGGCATGGATGTGTGTGATGTCCTTAGGTTAGTTAGGTTAGTTAGGTTTAAGTAGTTCTAAGTTCTAGGGGACTGATGACCACGGATGTTAAGTTCCATAGTGCTCAGAGCCATTTGAACTTAACTTCTCAGGAATAATTGGGTATAAAGGAGCCTGGGTTCCTACAGTTCCATAACTGCCTTTTGGCAGTTTTTACAGATGACTAGTGCTTTAAAGTAGCAGACACTCATTATTTTCATAAAACATTTTCGTGGACCGAAATGTGCGTAGCTTAGGTGTGTATACCATATAAACTTTTTTATTAACTCATTTGGTATGCACCCCACCCACAACGTTATTAACGTTTGCCCTATAAAACAGAATCCATTTTCTCATGGGGTAGTGCTGTCTTACGCAGGCCTGCGTCATTTCCTTCCTTTTTTTTTTATTTTGACTAAATCTTGGTCCTTGTTCTGGTCATTCTGGATATCCCGCATCGTTCCAGTAACGAAGTTTTCAAATGCCACGTCATTGAGGTAGAACAACGAGAAGTGCTCTTGCTCTAATGCTTCAGCCGTCTCTTCTGTTATACCAGTAGGTGAACCGGACAGAGCGTCAACGATGAGGTTTGTCGGCCCAGGTACATAGATCGTTGAAAACAGATATTCCTGAAGCACAGCTACCCGTCTCGCTGGTCCATGCGAAAGTTTGGCGGCTAGGAGAAACTCTAGGGCCCTATAGTCCTTATAGACTTTTGTTTTTTTACCAAACAGAAAGTATCTGAACTTTTTAAATCCCCATACTATTGCAAGGGCTTCAAGTTCGGTAACAGAATAATTTCTTTAACTTTTGGATAGTAACCTGCTACCAAAGGCGATTGTTCTGTGTACTAATTTGCCGTCTTGTTCTAACTCCTGAAACACCATGACTCCCAGTCCGGTCTTCGCGCTGTCAGTGGCCATACAAAAATTCTGTGATAAGTCAGCATGTGATAAAATAGGTGCATTGACCAGTGCCGCCTTCAAATTATTGAATTCTCGGTCTCCACATTCATCCCACACCCAGAGTGTTCCTTTTCCTATTAATTGGCAGAGTTGAGCACTTGCTAATGTTTCCACATAGATAAACTTCTTATAGAAATTTATTATTACTAGACACCCTCTCAGTTGTTTTCTGGTTCTAGGAGTGCTAAACTTTGCAATTGCTCCCATCCTCACTGGGTCTAGACTAATTCTTTTTCCTGTTACCACGTGTCCCAGAAATCTAACCATTTTGCTCCCAAAACAAGACTTCTCAATGCTTGCGGTCTTCCCATATCTTTTCAAACTGCTTAACACTTCTTCTGAGAGTTTGTTATGTCTATCTCAGGTCTTTCCTGCTATCAGTATATCGTGTACATAACACGTGAGCTTCTTTTTTAACTCTTCACTTAATATTTTGCTAAGACCCCTGACAAATGCAGCTGAAGATATGTTCAATTCAAAAGGGAATTTTTTGAATTGCAAACACCTTCCGCAGGCAATAAAGGCCGTGTATTTTCGGCATTCAGGATCGAGGTCTATCTGCCAAAGCTCGAGCGCAAATTAAGTGAGGAAAACACCGAAACCCGTGAAATCTTTGAAGCAGCTCCTCAAGCTTTTCAGGGAGATCTGTCTCTGGCACAATAATGGTATTTACTTGCCGTGAGTCTAACACCAGTCGAATTCCACCGTCTTTTTTGTCTACTATGCGTAGTGGACTGTTGTACTCAGATCTCGCATCCTCAATTACATCTTCGTTCTCCATTCTTCGTAGTTCGCATAGAACCCTTTCCCGGTATGACCATGGGATGGCATAAAGGGTTACTCTAAATGGTCTATGTTTCTTTTCCTCAAATTTATATTGATACCCCTTACTGCATCGGGTTTTGAGTACGAAGTATGTAAAATTACTGATCAACTTCCCAACTCTGCCCCTTATTATGTCTGGAGGTGAAGTCGAGAATCGTATAGCTTCGCAACGGTACAGTGCCTAACTGTTCTAAGTCCCATGACCCCCCCCCCCCCCCCCACCCGCCTTGCTCAGAACTTACGTGGATTTCTGCAACATGGTTAATAGGAGAAATGTGTTCACCGTAAAAGTTGTCGTCACTTTGATCCTCTGAACTGAAATACTTAGTTTTGCAATGTCAATTTCTACACACAAGCTTGCATGTCTGAAGGAACAGACGTTTGTGATAATCTGCATCTGTTTGCATGCATGGACGAAGGAACAACCGTTATAATAATAAGTATTGCAGCCTAGATGGACAAAAAGACCATAATACCAATTGCGGACTCGTTTGTCTCATTAAACCTGTTGTGAGAATCAATTTTAAGTTGCGAGCAATGGTGTCGTAGACACTGGGACATATGGAGGTTGGGATCAACTTTGGAATCGTGCACAGATAGCCGCGTTCGTTAAGGCGACCGCTCGCGATAAGCAGCAAATGCAGATTCGAGTCCTGGTTGGATACAAATTTTAATGTGTCATTGGTGCATGTGAGTTCCGTGCCTAATACAGCTGATGCCAACGATATTGGCAGTTACAACAAAAATTTCATTATATCTGAATTTGCCATTCACCTTTCATGATGGATCCCTTTGCTGCACGGAAAGATACTCCATGAGGTGGTTCCTCGAGAAGATAATTCAAAATTAATTCAAAATCTATCAATCTATCAACATAATTGTCTTATATATCTTGTTACTGCAAGGTAAATACAAGAGAACCTTTTCCAAATTGTCTTTAATCAAAAGACACGGTATAAGTAGTTATATTTTTTGCCGTTGTGACTGCAACTAATGATTTGCTAGAGAAGCCATTCTGTGCAAGATTCACGGATAACTTTGCCCTTTTCCGTAGCAGTAGATTTTTAATTTTATTTTTAAATAAGTTTGCGTGTAAAATTTATCTTTTTAAGTTCATTAATATGTAGTCTACCGATTTGTTGATTTTCATACTCGTTCCATTCTCGTCTGCTAATGGGTGCCTGTACTCGGTCTGAAATTCTTTCTCAAATAACTGGTGATTGATTCTATGAGTAAACTTTGACGCGCTTTTCAACTTTTTCTATTGTAAAGGTCTTCAAAGCAATGACGTGTGCTGTGTTGTCAAGGTTTTCGAAAAAACGGTCTTGTTTCTTTTCAGTTGTTACATTGAGACGACCTCCTGGCATATTTTTGTAGTGGACACTGCTGCCGATACAAACTTTATAATTTTAGTATGCAGGTTCTCATCTCCTGTGTCTGAAGTCGTTAATTTTCCAAATAAATTTTCACTTCCCACACAGTGTGACACTTCAGTGCGTAGCTAATTTACGCACCCGTTAATTTTAAAAGTAAACTATTAACTATCATATTGGAACTGAGCTCAGTTCCTGTGCTTGCAGTAAAAAATAATGAATCAAGGATGGGTCTACCTTTTTGCAAGTACACAAATTATTGTTTTGTTTTATCACCCAAACATGTTTCACCACACTTGCGATAGTCTCAGTGTTTTTTTTAAATTATTTTCCTTTTATTTAATATTGTGTGTGTTCTGTGGCTGCCAATCAAAATCAGCCTCAGGTGTAGATTAGTAAATCATGCCATGTTTTCTTCTGATCGTCTGTAAATACTGCGTCCTGTTATGTTGCTGCAACTTGGACACAGCAACATAACAGGAGGCAGTATTTACAAACGAGCAGGAGAAAACATGACGTGGTGTACTAATACACCTATGGCTAATTTCAGTTGGCAGACACAGGATACACATGATGTAAAATAAAAGTAAAATAATAAAAAACCAATGAGAATGCCACAAAAGTGGTGAAACATGTATGAGTGATAAACCAAAACAATGTGATGTGTGTGATGTCCTTAGGTTAGTTAGGTTTAAGTAGTACTAAGTTCTAGGGGACTGATGACCACAGCAGTTGAGTCCCATAGTGCTCAGAGCCATTTGAACCATTTTAATATTGAACGAGTAAACATTAAAGGTTCCCAAAAAGGAACCATCTCCACTGAACTAGTTCCCAAAGATGAACGAGTTTGCCCATTAACAGCTATTCAGCGGTCCAGAATTGTGATAATTTTCTTCGCAAAATTCTGCAGAAGTATTCAAATTTTGTACTAAGAGCTCTAGAACTATAGCGTATCTGCCAAGATCTCTGAAAAAATGTGTATTTCTCCAAAGTTGGGTGCCAACTTCACAAGAAGTGAAAATGGGCCTTTCATTAGTGCCATTATTTCGTGAACCATTATCTGTAGAAAGAATATCATTAGGGTTATCCGTAGAACTATAGGGGAACTATTCAGTATTGTGATCATTATTTTTTTCGCAAATCCGGAAATTAATTTTCTTTACAACATTAAAATTTTATCGTCTACTATTTTTTCCCGAAATTTAGAAGAACTATTCAATTTTTGTACAGATAATCTAGAACTGTATCGTATTTATCAATAACTGTAATCGAAATGAATATTTCTCGAATGTCTGGTGACAACTTCATAGGACTCTTTCGAGGTCCTTTTCAGTAGAGGAAACCGACTCTGGAGTAATGTCCCGCACTTTGTTAGAGAACTGAAGGACATCCTCAGTTTCAGAAGATTACTAATGGAACAATAATGATTACCATTTTCTCTGTAACAACTCATTACACTCGTACGTCCGTCTTTCCAACCAGATATTCCTCATTTCCCGATATTCTTAGCTGATACAGTCTCCTTAAATTTCCTTTCCCCGGAACTAGCCATATAGGAAAACATCTATTCTGAACACCTATAAATTCTTTTTACACCTGCAACTATCATTATTGTTATTAGTGTACTTACTGTTATTACTTTTATCATAATCAGTGGCACAGCAGTAGTAGTACAATTTCTGCCAGTGCCACCTTTATTAGCTCATAGTCCGTATTATTTACTCACAGTGCCACTACAGATCCGCCAATCATTGTGATACTATTTGTCATATTAAAATTGATGATCTTTAGATGACTATGATGTAAAAAGGATACTTTCTATGTGAAAACCTAGTCCAATGGAATGGAGAGCCTGATGAGCCTAAACAGATTATGTTAAAAAATAAATAATTAAGGGGATAACTTTCATCATCTGGGTGGATTTCTTAGTATTCCATGCAGCTCATCTGAAATGCAACATGTTTCATATTTTCATGTATGACTCCATGGTAAACATAGTCGCCCGTTTCATAATAACGGCATACAATCTCCAGTAGTACCAGTTACTACCCAGCTAATTTACCTCTTCTCTTACCTTCCTTTTATTAAGGTGGGGGGAGGGGGGGCTGGTCTTTTCCTGCAGCTGTGGAGTGCTTTGTCTAGATGGCTAGCAGCAAGGAAATTTACTTAAAAGAAAAAGGAGAGTTATAAATTCGTTTACGGCTGGAAGCAGACCTCCACACTCCAGGAGACCGAGAGGACCACATGTCTGCAAAAAAACAATCTTGTTACAAGATTCTTTTAAAATCCTTGCAACGGGCTTTCTTATTGACTCATAATATTTATTTCTACAGGCTGTCCGCTTTCTCATGTATGCTGACGTATAAGACTTTTGATTCGTCAACTTTAGAATACTGTCATGGAGTGGGAGAGGTTTTCTGCCTTCCTCCCCATGCCACGGTACCATTGGTTAATCATAATATAGTCCACAGAAGTAGGAGTTTGTTTAACTTATTAAAAGTTATTACTTTATAGAATTCACAAGGTTTGCTGCAATTAACCGGCGAGATTTCTAAACTGCCAGAAACAGGAAAGTTTCAGAGGGTGAAGGTAGACGACACTTGCTGCTGGGAGAGGGAAGAGCAAAGACTTGGTTGCTGCCAAATGACCGTTGAGATGAGTAGTGCTGTTGTACAGAAAGATGTCTCCACATTAGTACTGAGAACACAGGGTGAGCTATTGCTGCCACCTTCGACATTCACACTGTATGAGAGTGATAAGAATGAGCTGGTGATACAATCACTGATTTGGCATGGCTGCAATGTTAGTTAACTTGCACCAGGGGCTAATTGTACAGTTCTAACATTCACAACCGGCTTATTGTTTTCATCATGCACTTTGGCGATTATATTGGCGTTCGTACTTATTTTTCCAGGTCCTTTCTTGAAACCACTATCCATTCTTGCAGCCATTGATTTAGTCTCACGATTATGCTTTTATTGTGCTCACCAAACTGTGCCTACGGTAGATTTCACAATTTCAATCCTGTGGCCATTTATTAAATGTTGATTTACTTACCTCAGTGGTAATTCATATGTTAATGATTAATGGCAATAAACCTGATTGTTACGGTGACCGCTTGCTTTGTTCTAGGCAGATGATCCCTCCTCTCGTTAATGAATCCATGAGTGGTTTGGTACCTACATTTTTATGCTTCATTGTTCAATAAGACGTCTCCTTTGTCATTTCCTTAAAAATTGCATACTATTGTGGGAGCTTCCCGTTTCTGTAGATCACCATGGATCTGACTTACAGCATCTTATGCGTATACTAATAGCTCAGCTGCCACTTCATAGAATAATTTGTCAACTCTTAGCAAGGATTTTCGAAGCTTGGACCCCTCTGACACATGTAGTAAAATTTTATTGATCAAATTTTAGCCGGAAAAGTAAAGACGAACTCTTAATAATAAAAGAATATCAAGAAATTAAAATCGTAATAACTACTTAGGCTTTACAGATTTGTGCTTTTGCAGGAAAGATTTGTGAGTAAAAGGCCATGGTTGTCCTGAGTTTTCGTATTTGCAAATTTGGCGGAAACATTTAGTGTGATTGTGTTTGATTAGGATTTTAGCGCGTAAATTAGGAACTTGGTTATTAGGGGGAAATGTTTAAAATTTTATGTCAGTATTTGGTTAAATGTTTCAAATGGCTCTGAGCACTTAACATCTGTGGTCATCAGTCCCCTAAAACTTAGAACCACTTAAACCTAGCCAACCTAAGGACATCACACACATCCATGCCCGAGGCAGGATTCGAACCTGCGACCGTAGCAGTCGCGCGGTTCCAGACAGAGCGCCTAGAACCGTTCGGCCACCGCGGCCAGGCAGTATTTGGTTATGCCAAGTTTAACCCATACTTGCGCATGTATCTCAGAGAAAATTAGTACTGTTGATAGAGAAGAAGTGAGTCAATCTGTATCTGTAACCCTCAAACTTAACATGGAAACCGAACAAGGCAGTTAGACCACTTCTGAGATGAGGGAAAGTAATGAAAGTAATTTGGACGAGACATTATCGACGAATAAAGAACAGCCCGTAGAGCAACAGGCAATAGCCGAGGAAAAGGCAGAACAGCGTAATACGTTTTCTGATGAGCGATACAAAAAGACGGAGGAGTTTTTCAAACAGACAGACGAAAATTTACAAAAATAATGGAAATATCAAAAATATTGAAGAACAATTCAAGGAACATAGTGACCATTTTAAGAGAGTAGAAGAACAGTTAACAGGTCACGTACAAGGGTGTGACGAGCGGCTGGACAAATTAGATAAAAGAGATCAGGGAAGAAGTTAAAAAATCAAAGAGAAGACGAAACATAAGTGGTGCACAGATCAGTAATTGCGAAAGTAAATTATGCGCGGCTATATCCAAACATTGAACTACGGAAGGATGTTGACGCCATTGAAGAATGGAAAGACGTGTACACGGCTTTCACATACCACCTCCTGTGAACATACACTGAGGTGAAAAAAGTCATGGGCTACCTCCTAATATGGTGTCGGACTTCCTTTTGCCCGGTGTAGTGAAGTAACTCGACGTGGTATGGACTTAACATGTCGTTGGAAGTCCCCTACAGAAATATTGAACCAAGCTGTCTCTATAGCCGTCCCTAATAGCAGAAGTGTTGCCGGTACAGGATTTTGTACACGAACTGACCTCTCGATTATGTCCCATGAGTGTTCGATAGTATTCATGTCGGGAGATCTGGGTAGCCAAATCATCCGTTCGAAATGTCCTGGATGTTCTCCAAACCAATAGCGAACAACTGTGGCCAGGTGACATGGCACATTGTCATCAAAAAACGTTCCATAGTTGTTTGGAAACATAAAGTTCATGAATGGCTGCAAATGGTCTCCAAGTAGCCGAATTTAACCATTTCCAGTCAATGATCTGTTCAGTTGGACCAGAGGACCCAGTACATGCCATGTAAGTACAACCCATACCATTGTGGACACACCACCGGCTTGCACAGTGCTTTGTTGACAACTTGATTCCATGGATTCGTGGGATATGCGCCACACTCGAACCCTACCATCAGCTCTTGCCAACTTGAATCGAAACTCAACTGACCAGGCCATGGTTTTCCAGTTGTCTAGGGTTCAGCCGATATGGTCACGACCCGAGGATAGGCGCTACAGGCGATGTAGTGCTGTTAGCAAAGGCACTCGCGTCAGTCGTCTGTTGCCATAGCCCATTAACTCCACATTTTACCGAACTATCGTAACGAATATGTTCGTCGTACTTCCCACATTGATTTCTTTGGTTATTTCACGCAGTGTTGCGTGTCTGTTGGCACTGACAACTCTACGCAACGCCGTGCTCTCAGTCGTTTAAGTGGCCGTCGGCCACAGCGTTGTCCGTGGTGAGAAGTAATGCTTGAAGTTTGATATTCTCGTCACACTGTTCACACTGTGTATCTCGGAATATTGTATTCCCTAACGATTTCCGGAATGGATTGTCCCATGTGTCTAGCTCCAGCTACCATTCCGCCTTCAGTGTGTGTGATTTCACGGCATGCTGGCATAATCCCGTCGAAAATCTTTTCATATGAATCGCCTGAGTAAAAATGGCAGCTCTGCCAATGCACTGTCGTTTTATACCTAGTGCACCAAATAATGCCGCCCTCTTTATATGTGTATATCGCGTGGAATGTCAGATCCCTTAATCGGGCAGGTAGGTTAGATAATTTAAAAAGGGAAATGGATAGGTTAAAGTTAGATATAGTGGGAATTAGTGAAGTTCAGTGGCAGGAGGAACAAGACTTCTGGTCAGGTGAATACAGGGTTATAAATACAAAATCAAATAGGGGTAATGCAGGAGTCGGTTTAATAATGAATAAAAAAAATAGGAGTGCGGGTAAGCTACTACAAACAGCATAGTGAACGCATTATTGTGGCCAAGATAGACACGAAGCCCATGCCTACTACAGCAGTATAAGTTTATATGCCAACTAGCTCTGCAGATGAAGAAATTGATGAAGTGTATGATGAGATAAAAGAAATTATTCAGGTGGTGAAGGGAGACGAAAATTTAATAGTCATGGGTGACTGGAATTCGACAGTAGGAGAAGGAAGAGAAGGAAACGTAGTAAGTAAATATGGATTGGGGCTAAGAAATGAAAGAGGAAGCCGCCTGGTACAATTTTGCACAGAGCATAACTTAATCATAGCTAACACTTGGTTCAAGAATCATGAAAGAAGGTTGTACACATGGAAGAACCCTGGAGATACTAGAATGTTTCAGATAGATTATATAATGGTAAGACAGAGATTTAGGAACCAGGTTATAATTTGTAAGACATTTCTAGGGGCAGGTGTGGACTCTGACCACATTCTATTGGTTATGAGCTGTAGATAAAAAATTGAAGAAACTGCAAAAAGGTGAGAATTTAAAGAGATGGGACCTGGATAAACGGAAAGAACCAGAGGTTGTACAGAGTTTCGGGGAGAGCATAAGGAAAAAATTGACAGGAATGGGGGAAAGAAATACAGTAGAAGAATAATGGGTAGCTTTGAGGAATCAAATACTGAAGGCAGCAGAGCAGAGGGCTAGTAGAAATCCTTGGGTAACAGAAGAGATAATGAATTTATTTGATCAAAGGAGAAAATACAAAAATGCAGTAAGTGAAGCAGGCAAAAAGGAATACAAACATCTCAAAAATGAGATCGACAGGAAATGCAAAATGGCTAATCAGGGATGGCTAGAGGACAAATGTAAGGATTTAGAGGCTTATCTCATGAGGGGTAAGATAGATACTGCCTACAGGAAAATTAAAGAGACCTTTGGAGAAAAGTGAACCACTTGCACGAATATCAAGAGCTCAGATGGAAACCCAGTTCTAAGCAAAGAAGGGAAAGCAGAAAGGTTGGAAGGTGTGTATAGAGGGTCTATACAGGGGCGATGTTCTTGAGGACAATAGTGTGGAAATGGAAGAGGAGGTAGATGAAGATGAAATGGGAGATATGATACTGCGTGAAGAGTTTGACAGAGCACTGAAAGACCTAAGTCGAAACAAGGCCCCGGAAGTAGACAACATTCCATTAGAACTACTGACACCCTTGGGAGAGCTAGTCCTGACAAAACTCTACCATCTGGTGAACAAGATGTATGAGACAGGCGAAATTCCCTCAGACTTCAAGAAGAATGTAATAATTCCAATCCCAAAGAAAGCAGGTGTTGACAGATGTGAAAATTACCGAACTATCAGTTTAATAAATCACAGCTGCAAAATACTAACGCGAATTCTTTACAGACGAATGGAAAAACTTGTAGAAGCCGACCTCGGGGAAGATCAGTTCGGATTCCGTAGAAATGTTGGGACACGCGAGGCAATACAGGCCCTACGACTTATCTTAGAAGAAAGATTAAGGAAAGGCAAACCTACCTTTCTAGCATTTGTGGACTTGGAGAAAGCTTTTGACAATGCTGACTGGAATACTCTCCTTCAAATTCTGAAGGTGGCAGGGGTAAAATACAGGGAGCGAAAGGCTATTTACAATTTGTACAGAAACCAGATGGCAGTTATAAGAGTCGAGGGACATGAAAGGGAAGCAGTGGTTGGGAAGGGAGTGAGATAGGGTTGTAGCCTCTCCCCGATGCTATTCAATCTGTATATTGAGCGAGCAGTAAAAGAAACAAAAGAAAAGTTCGGAGTCGATGTTAAAATCCATGGAGAAGAAATAAAAACTTTAAGGTTCGCCGATGACACTGTAATTCTGTCAGACAGCAAAGGACTTGGAAGAGCAGTTGAATGGAATGAACAGTGTCTTGAAAGGAAAATATGAAATGAACCAAAACGAGGATAATGAAATGTAGTCGAGTTAAGTCGGGTGATGCTGAGGGACTTAGATTAGGAAATGAGACACTTAAAGTAGTAAAGGAGTTTTGGTATTTGGGGAGCAAAATAACTGATGATGGTCGAAGTAGAGAGGATATAAAATGTAGACTGGCAATGGCAAAGAAAGCGTTTCTGAAGAAGAGAAATTTGTTACCATCGAGTATAGATTTAAGTGTGAGGAAGTCATTTCTGAAAGTATTTGTATGGAGTGTAGCCATGTATGGAAGTGAAACATGGACGATAAGTAGTTTAGACAAGAAGAGAATAGAAGCTTTCGAAATGTGGTGCTACAGAAGAATGCTGACGATTAGATCGGTAGGTCACATAACTAATGAGGAGGTATTGAATAAAATTGGGGAGAAGAGGAGTTTGTGGCACAACTTGACTAGAAGAAGGGATCGGTTGGATGTTCTAAGGCATCAAGGGATCAGCAATTTAGCACTGGAGGGCAGCGTGGAGGGTAAAAATCGTAGAGGGGGACCAAGAGATGAATAAACTAAGCAGATTCAGAAGGATGTAGGCTGCAGTAGGTACTGGGAGATGAAGAAGCTTGCACAGGATAGAGTAACATGGAGAGCTGCATCAAGAGAACAACAACAACAACAACATCGCTATCCTATGACTTGTCACCTCAGTGTATAATCTATCTGGACGAGGACGAGAAACAAGTGAGACAGCATTTCGTGTCCATGCAGATCGAACGGTGTACAACGTAAAATTTGAATCGATCAATTCCAGAACGGACTTCCGAGATCTAGTCTGGTAGCTACTAAATCACCTTCATTTGCACACAGCTGCGAGTAGACGCAGCCGCATCTACACTGAAGCGCCAAAGGAAACGGTATAGGCAAGCGTATTCAAATACAGAAATATGTAAACAGGCAGAATACTGCACTGCGGTCGGCAACGCCTATATAAGACAACAAGTGTGGCGCAGTTGTTAGGTCGGTTACTGCTGCTACAATGGCAGGTTATCAAGATTTAAGTGAGTTTGAACGTGATGTTATAGTGGGGGCACGCGCGATGGGACACAGCACCTCCGAGGTAGCGATGAAGTGGAGATTTTCCCGAACGACCATTTCACGAATGTACCGTGAATATGGATTGGGGCTAAGAAATGAAAGAGGAAGCCGCCTAGTAGAATTTTGCACAGAGCACAACTTAATCATAGCTAATACTTGGTTTAAGAATCATGAAAGAAGGTTGTATACGTGGAAGAACCCTGGAGATACTAAAAGGTATCAGATAGATTATATAATGGTAAGACAGAGATTTAGGAACCAGGTTTTAAGTTGTAAGACATTTCCAGGGGCAGATGTGGACTCTGACCACAATCTATTGGTTATGACCTGTAGATTAAAACTGAAAAAACTGCAAAAATGTGGGAAATTAAGGAGATGGGACCTGAATAAACTGAAAGAACCAGAGGTTGTACAGAGTTTCAGGGAGAGCATAAGGGAACAATTGACAGGAATAGGGGAAAAAAATACAGTAGAAGAAGAATGGGTAGCTCTGAGGGATGTAGTAGTGAAGGCAGCAGAGGATAAAGTAGGTACAAAGACGAGGGCCGCTAGAAATCCTTGGGTAACAGAAGAAATATTGAATTTAATTGATGAAAGGAGAAAATATAAAAATGCAGTAAATGAAGCAGGCAAAAAGGAATACAAACGTCTCAAAAATGAGATCGACAGGAAGTGCAAAATGGCTAAACAGGGATGGCTAGAGGACAAATGTAAGGATGTAGAAGCTTATCTCACTAGGGGTAAGATAGATACTGCCTACAGGAAAATTAAAGAGACCTTTGGAGAGAAGAGAACCACGTGTATGAATATCAAGAGCTCAGATGGCAGCCCAGTTCTAAGCAAAGAAGGGAAGGCAGAAAGGTGGAAGGAGTATATAGAAGGTTTATACAAGGGCGATGTACTTGAGGACAATATTATGGAAATGGAAGAGGATGTAGATGAAGACGAAATGGGAGATACGATACTGCTTGAAGAGTTTGACAGAGCACTGAAAGACCTGAGTCGAAACAAGGCCCCCGGAGTAGACAACATTCCATTAGAACTACTGACGGCCTTGGAACAACCAGTCCTGACAAAACTCTATCAGCTGGTGAGCAAGATGTATGAGACAGGCGAAATACCCTCAGACTTCAAGAAGAATATAATAATTCCAATCCCAAAGAAAGCAGGTGCTATCAGTTTAATAAGCCACGGCTGCAAAATACTAACGCGAATTCTTTACAGACGAATGGAAAAACTGGTAGATGCAGACCTCGGGGAGGATCAGTTTGGATTCCGTCGAAATGTTGGAACACGTGAGGCAATACTGACCTTACGACTTATCTTAGAAGAAAGATTAAGAAAAGGTAAACCTACGTGTCTAGCATTTGTAGACTTAGAGAAAGCTTTTGACAATGTTGACTGGAATACTCTTTTTCAAATTCTAAAGGTGGCAGGGGTAAAATACAGGGAGCGAAAGGCTATTTATAATTTGTACAGAAACCAGATGGCAGTCATAAGAGTCGAGGGGCATGAAAGGGAAGCAGTGGTTGGGAAAGGAGTGAGACAGGGTTGTAGCCTCTCCCCGATGTTATTCAATCTGTATATTGAGCAAGCAGTAAAGGAAACAAAAGAAAAATTTGGAGTAGGTATTAAAATTCATGGAGACGAAGTAAAAACTTTGAGGTTCGCCGATGACATTGTAATTCTGTCAGAGACGGCAAAGGACTTGGAAGAGCAGTTGAATGGAATGGACAGTGTCTTGAAAGGAGGATATAAGATGAACATTAACAAAAGCAAAATGAGAATAATGGAATGTAGTCAAATTAAATCGGGTGATGCTGAGGGAATTAGATTAGGAAATGAGACACTTAAAGTAGTAAAGGAGTTTTGCTATTTAGGAAGTAAAATAACTGATGATGGTCGAAGTAGAGAGGATATAAAATGTAGACTGGCAATGGCAAGGAAAGCGTTTCTGAAGAAGAGAAATTTGTTAACATCGAATATCGATTTATGTATCAGGAAGTAGTTTCTGAAAGTATTTGTTTGGAGTGTAGCCATGTATGGAAGTGAAACATGGACGATAACTAGTTTGGACAAGAAGAGAATAGAAGCTTTCGAAATGTGGTGCTACAGAAGAATACTGAAGATAAGGTGGATATATCACGTAACTAATGAGGAGGTATTGAATAGGATTGGGGAGAAGAGAAGTTTGTGGCACAACTTGACTAGAAGAAGGGATCGGTTGGTAGGACATGTTTTGAGGCATCAAGGGATCACAAATTTAGCATTGGAGGGCAGCGTGGAGGGTAAAAATCGTAGAGGGAGACCGAGAGATGAGTACACAAAGCAGATTCAGAAGGATGTAGGTTGCAGTAGGTACTGGGAGATGAAGCAGCTTGCACAGGATAGAGTAGCATGGAGAGCTGCATCAAACCAGTCTCAGGACTGAAGACAACAACAACAACCGTGAATATCAAGAATCCGATAAAACATCGAATCTTCGACATCGCTGTGGCCGGAAACGATCCTGCAATGAAGACTGAAAACAATCGTTCAGCGTGACAGAAGTGCAACCCTTCCGCAAATTGCTACACGTTTCAGTCCTGGGCCATCAACAAGTGTCAGCGTGCGAACTATTCAACGAAACGTAATCGATATGGGCTTTCGGAGCCGACGGCCCACTCGTGTACCCTTGATAACTGCATGATACAATGGCTGCACGCCTCGCCTGGACCTGTCAACACCAACACTGGACTGTTGATAACTGGAAAAATGTTGCCTGGTCGGACGAGTCTCGTTTCAAATTGTATCGATCGGATGGATTTGTACTGGTATGGAGACAACCTCATGAATCCATTGACCCTGCATGTCAGCAGGGGACTTTTTAAGCTGGTGGAGGCTCTGTAACGGCGTGGGGCATGTGCAGTTGGAGTGATCTGGTACGCCGTCTGAGGCGCCTTGTTGTCACGCTTCGCGCGGCTCCCCTGTCGGAAGTTACAGCCTTCCCTCGGGCATGGGTGTGTGTTGTCCTTAGCGTAAGTTAGTTTAAGTTAGATTAAGTAGTGCGTGAGCCTATGGACCGATGACCTCAGCAGTTTGGTCCCATAGTCCTTACCACAAATTAAAAAAAAAAATCTTGGGTCCCATGATACTTCTAGATACGTCTCTGACAGATAACACGCATGTAAGAATCCTGTCTGATCACCTGCATCCATTCATATCTATTGTGCATGCCGACGGACGTGGGCAATTCCAGCTGGACAATGCGACATTCAACCCGTCCTGAAATGCTATGGAGTGGTTCCAGGAACACTCTTCTGAGTTTAAACACTTCCGCTGGCCACCAGACTCCCCAGACACGAACATTATTGAGCATATCTGGGATATCTTGCAACGTACTGTTCAGAAGAGATCTCCCCCCACCCCCTCCCTCGTAGTCTTACGGAGTTATGGACAGCCCTGTAGGACTCATGGTGTCAGTTCCCTCCAGCACTACTTCAGACATTATTCGAGACCATGCCACGTCATGTTGTGGCACTTCTGTGTGCTCGCAGGAGGCCTACACGATATTAGGCAGGTGTACCAGTTTCTTTGCCTCTTCAGTGTATATGCGTGATTGCAACAAGGTTGAGAACTTATGAGGAGTTCCACTAGGCATTACTGCACGAATTTTGGGTGAAAGAGAAACATGAGCGTGCCAAAGTATGCATTTTGAAGGAGCCCTGCGCATGTTCTCAGTTTGGAAGTTCAACGCAGTATTTTAAAGAACTGGTCAAAAGAGACCAGCTTTCGGACGCACCGTTTGAGCAGAAGGAGCTCATATACATGTAGGTCTGCCAAAGCAAATTACCTTATCAGATTCAAAAAGATATTACGTTAGCCGCAGGTGCATTCTAGGATTTGCTTGATGAACTTGGTTGTGATTGCGAAGTCGATGACAGGGAACCAGTGCACTAAGTACGAATCCATTACGGAACGCCACAACACGGACGACCGAGGGGAAATGGCGGGCGAGGCTTCCACCCCGCAAAAATGGTAACTGGTGGAATAAAGACGATCATTATGATTATGGACACAGCCCTATCGGGCACATGGCATGCGAGATTACGGACGACATGATGCTCAAATACGAGAGGGTGTGGAAATCAGAGAAATACGCGGCACAGATCTGCAAAGGAATCTGCTACGATGTGCTGAACGGAGGAACATAAGATTACGTAATGGCTAAGGCTTCGACTTCACTGTTAGACGGAATGCAATCCCAGGAGCCTTCATGGTAAACTGACATGCTGTAGTTAATGTAGTTTTAGGAATTAAGCAATCAGGAGGTATTACGTCCAATGGAAGTGCGATAGGAGAATTTACGAGTAGTGAATAATTGGAATTTGGTCATGTGAGTGTATGGTGTGTATGCAAAAGATTAAAGTTTGCTTTAAAATGAACAACAAGACGCCATAAAATAACTACAGAACACAATGAGAAGAAGCGAGTTTGTGGACGATAAAGCATTAATGAAAACATGGAGGAGCTCACACAAGAGCAGATTCATAAGCAATAAATTCTTTACGAATACTGTGGACAGTACAGAGAGAGGAAATTTATACTTAACCGCGTCGTTGATCTTGAGACGCTCAGGAGCTGCCAATCGAAAGATCAGCGACACATTTCACACCTCAAGAGATTCGTCGAATACCTATTGTTAGAGACAACCAACAATCACTATCACAACCGTGGGCAACTGTACAAGGAAGAAGAAAGGGGATGAATTGTATGTGGATGAGTTCATTGTAAGGATTAAACCATTGAAGCAATATTGGAAGATTAAAATGATGTGTACGTTGAGATAATGAGATGTTGAGTAAAGTTTGTCCTATTTGGATGAACTGCGTGTTGTATTTGATATTTGATGTGAATAGTGAGATGCACTAAACGATTATTACTGGTAGCTATGGAGCGCCGAGTTTACGAAAATTTTTGTTGCAGTAATATGAGTCACTGGGCGGCTTTGTACGGAAGGAGAATAGTATCAGTCCAATGAGTGTATTATGGAGTGCATCATGGGTATTTGGAAGTAGATGGTAATGAAAGAAGATGAAATTGATTGCATTGGAGAGTTACTTTGCAATGTTTATTGAATATTGTTTATTGTGCCTTTGCTTTGTTGCTAGAATGGTTCTCCACAGGAAGGAAAAGAACTATCTGACATTGAATTGAATGCTTATTGTTCTATTATTCTTGAGAACGTAACAGATTTTTTTGTGAATGAGTGCATGGTGTGGGTTCCTGTAACCATGTCCTAGTTCATGAACTACGGTCAACGTATGAGTGGCCAAGTAAGTGGTCCCAACAGTCGGGATACCAGTTACTTTGGAATAAGGTTGGGCATCTCGGACATATTCCGAGTCATGGTCACCTTTATGCTCATACGGCAAAGACTACCAAATCCACCGGTTAGTCCCTCAACCGTTAGGGGTAAAACCCAATGGGACTCGGGGCAAGTAAGGCTAGCAACCTGCTTCCCTGGTACTTTAAATATGATGCTGGCAACAATCAGAGCAAAATGCCTCGGACCTTTGGAGGTGACAAAGTCCCACCTCTAACTGACAAACCAGGGACTCCTAAGATACGACTTAGCAAACAAATGGTCATGAGATGGGGAGCTATTAATATCAATGGGGGCTACTCTGGGAAGAAGATAGAGCTGGCAGAGGCTGCAAGTAAGATGGGGCTGGATGTTTTAGCTGTTAGTGACATTTGGGTAAGGGGTGAGAAAGAAGAGGAAGTGGGAGAATACAAGGTCTACCTGTCAGGAGTCAAAGCAGGAATAGCACAATGGGGTGTAGGGCTTTACATCAGGAAAGAAATGGAACCCAGCATAGTTACAATAAGGTATGTAAACGAACGACTGATGTGGATAGGTTTGACAGTGTCTAGCAAGAAAATTAGGATTGTGTCAGTATATTCGCATTGTGAAGGGACAGATCAAGATAAGATGGATAGTTTTTATGAGGCGCTCAGTGATGTAGTTGTTAGAGTAAAGGACAAGGACAGTATTCTGCTCATGGGTGATTTTAACGCTAGGATTGGAAATCGGACAGAAGGGTATGAAAAGATTATGGGTAAATTTGGAGAGGATATGGAGGCCAACAGGAACGGGAAACAACTCTTGGGTTTCTGTGCCAGTATGGGCTTAGTAAACACAAACTTCTCTTTTAAACATAAGAACATTCACCGGTATACTTGGGGAGGCAGGGGAACCATATCTGTCATTGACTATATAATAGCCGCTCGGGATTAGCCGAGCGGTCTTGGGCGCTGCAGTCATGGACTGTGCGGCTGGTCCCGGCGGAGGTTCGAGTCCTCCCTCGGGCATGGGTGTGTGTGTTTGTCCCTAGGATAATGTAGGTTAAGTAGTGTGTAAGCTTAGGGACTGATGACCTTAGCAGTTAAGTCCCATAAGATTTCACACACATTAGAACATTTTTTTGACTATATAATAACAGATCAGGAATTCAGGAAGGCTGTGAGGGATACACGTGTATTTAGGGGCTTCTTTGATGACACTGATCATTATTTAATCTGCAGTGAAATTGGGATTGTGAGGCCGAAAGTGCAGGAGGTCAGGTCCATATGTCGGAGGATAAGAGTGGAGAAACTTCAGGATAAGGAAATCAAGCACAAGTACATAACAGTGATCTCAGAAAGGTACCAGTTAGTTGAATGTAGTCAATTACAGTCATTGGAAAAGGAATGGACAAGGTACAGTGACTCAGTACTAGAAGTGGCTAAAGAATGTCTTGGAACAGTAGTGTGTAAAAGTAGGATGAAGCAAACAGCTTGGTGGAATGACACAGTCAAGGCAGCCTGTAAAAGGAAAAAGAAGGTGTATCAAAAATGGCTACATACTAGAACTCAGGTAGACAGAGGAAGTAATGTTGAAGAAAGAAACAAAGGCAAAAAGATAATTGCAGCATCCAAGAAGAAATCTTGGGAAGACTTTGGAAACAGATTGGAGACTATGGGTCAAGCTGCTGGAAAAACATTCTAGAGTGTAATTAGCAGTCTTCGAAAGGGAGGTAAGAAGGAAATGACAAGTATTTTCGATAGGTCAGGAAAACTGCTGGTGAATCCTGTGGATGCCTTGGGCACATGGAGGGAATATTTTTAAGAGTTGCTCAATGTAGGTGAAAATACGATCAGTAATGTTTCAGATTTCGAGGTACAATGGGATAGGAATGATGATGGAAATAGGATCACATTTGAGGAAGTATAATGGGATAGGAATGATGATGGAAATAGGATCACATTTGAGGAAGTGGAGAAAATGGTCAATAGATGGCAGTGCAATAAAGCTGCTGGGGTGGATGAAATTAAGTCGGAACTCATCAATTAAAGTGGAATGTCAGGTCTTAAATGGCTACACAGGATAATTTAAATGGTCTGGGAGTCGGGACAGGTTCCATCAGACTGGACAAAAGCAGTAATCACGCCAATTTTAAACATGGAAACAGAAAAGATTGTAACAACTACAGAGGTATCTCTTTAATCAGTGTTGTGGGTAAAATCTTCTCAGGTATTGTTGAAAGGAAAGTGCGAGCATTAGTTGAGGACCAATTGGATGAAAATCAGTGTGGGTTTAGGCCTCTTAGAGGTTGTCAGGACCAGATCTTTAGCTTACGGCAAATAATGGAGAAGTGTTATGAGTGGAACAGGGAATTGTATCTATGCTTTATAGATCTAGAAAAGGCATATGACCGGGTTCCTAGGAGGAAGTTATTGTCTGTTCTACGAGATTATGCAATAGGAGCCAAACTTTTGCAAGCAATTAAAGGTCTTTACATGGATAGTCAGGCAGCAGTTAGAGTTGACAGTAAATTGAGTTCATGGTTCAGAGTAGTTTCAGGGGTAAGAAAAGATTGCAACCTGTCTCCATTGTTGTTCATATTATTTATGGATCATATATTGAAAACAATAGACTGGCTGGGTGAGATTAAGATATGTGAACACAAGATAAGCAGTCTTGCATATGCGGATGACTTAGTTGTGATGGCAAATTCGATTGAAAGTCTGCAAAGTAATATGGTATGAAGATTAGCATCTCCAAAACGAAAGTAATGTCAGTGGGAAAGAAATGTAAACGGATTGAGTGCCAAATAAGAGGAATAAAGTTGGAACAGGTGGACGGTTTCAAATACTTGAGATGCATATTCTCACAGGATGGCAACATAGTGAAAGAACTGGAAGCGAGGTGTAGCAAAGCTAATGCAGTGAGTGCTCAGCTACGATCTACTCTCTTCTGCAAGAAGGAAGTCAGTACCAAGACTAAGTTATCTGTGCACCGTTCAATCTTTCGACCAACTTTGTTGTGTGGGGGCGAAAGCTGGGTGGATTCAGGTTACCTTATCAACAAGGTTGAGGTTACGGATATGAAAGTAGCTAGGATGATTGCAGGTACTAGTAGATGGGAACAATGGCAAGAGGGTGTCCACAATGAGGAAATCAAAGAAAAACTGGGAATGAACTCTATAGATGTAACAGTCAGGGCGAACAGGTGTAGATGGTGAGGTCATGTTACACGCATGGGAGAAGCAAGGTTACCCAAGAGACTTATGGGTTCAGCAGTAGAGGGTAGGAGGAGTCGGGGCAGGCCAAGGGGAAGGTACCTGGATTCGGTTAAGAATGATTTTGAAGTAATAGGTTTAACATCAGAAGAGGCACCTATGTTAGCACTGAATAGGGGATCGTGGAGGAATTTTATAAGGGGGCTATGCTCCAGACTGAACGCTGAAAGGCATAATCAGTCTTAAATGATGATGATGATGATGATGATGAGTGCAATGATAAGCAGTTGTCATGCAGTTGCTATTAGAAAATAGTATAGAATATGTAGTTTTGTAGAGAGCTGTAGTAGTTACTACAGTGGGGCATAGACTGGTGCAATGAGTATTTACAGATTCGCAAATACTAGTATGTTCTGCAGAAGGAGTACACACTGTAAGTACAAGATTACTATGTTAAAAGAATGTGTTACAAAATTTGTGTGTGCTTGTCATTCATACAGGTGTAAAAGATAACCAATAATCCAATGCATAAGTTTTTAATATACCAGATTAACAGAGTGCTAGATAAGAGGTAATGCTTTATTTTGATTGGGAAGTGGTGATAACCAATGTACTTACAAGTGTTTTAATATGTTTTATGTAAGTAGGAGCATGATTTCTTGAGACAGAAGATAGTTGACTGAGACTGCATGCAGAAACATGAGAGAAGGAGACCAACTAACTTGGACAACTAATCCAAGACGGAGCAGTTTCAGCTGAGAGACTGAGGCTAAACAGGTTCCTTTTGATTACCAAATAGTATGTTCTTCAATACCCACCTCTGTCAAGATAAGTCTTGCTATCATATGATACTACTGTGTCCTCCACCATGAGTTTCTGTAAAGTCTATTGATTTGTGAGCAAAAACAGTGTTGTAATTGGAAGCCCATTCTATGGCCCTCCATGTTTTACGAAACTATAATGAACCATTCTATACAACATGACAACAGTGACTTTGAAACGTCCCCTTAGAAAAATTATTACAAGACTGTGCTTAAACTGAAACACAATATTTTTTTAGAGCAACGCAATCTGACTTTCAAAAATCCCTACGAAAGAATGGCCCTGACTAACATTAACCTATACGTTTCACAAATCACTTACCTCACAAAAAATCTTCGTTACTCGAACTACTGCAGTACAGCGAGCACCACTGCTGCCAGCTAAATAAAAGATTCAAACTACTGAAGGCACTAACTACTGATAGGCATAGTTAGCGAATGAAAGATTTTAATAGAGTACAAACAATGTATTTACCTTAATAGTCATAATATATATCAGTTTATGACACCAATTCTTATAAATTTCAAAACTCCGCCATCTCTCTCCCCACGTCCACCACTGCTGGCGGCTCACCTCCAACTGCACAACGCTACGCGCTGTTAGCATCCAGCTGCCGCTGCTCAACACTACAATGGCAGACAACAATGCAAACTAGCCACAGACTGCGCACAGCACAGCCAGTGATTTTTCATACAGAGCGCTATGTGGCGTTACCAATAAGAAAACCTAAACAGTCTTCTTATATAGCCCCCATGCTCCCCACAAAAAATTTTACAAGTTGTTTTGGGCAGTGGCCAATAGAGATTTGAAAATTTTTTTCATAATTACAATAACAAAGAAATGAAATGCACACACTTATCGATACAATGTTGGTCAAAAGCTAAAATTTTCTCACAGTCCATAAAGACAGTCATGATCATTCATCAAAGTAAAATTGCAGTGTTTTTCTCAAAGTCTGAGTAGTAAAAGAAAATGCACACGGAAGTAGTGGATTTCCATGCAGTCTTGAAAAAGTAGCGTTGTCCTTCCAACGGAAAGACAGTGCTGACTCTTGACATGCAGACAGGTAATGGGCCACAACAGAGCAAACCCACAGCAGAGTCAGTCGAATTTTAAAAGAATATTGTTAGGTAGGTCATCACAGAGTAGACCCATTGTAGTCCTGGTAGAGATTACGGTATTGGTGGGCCACCGGAGGTGCAGACCCACTGCAGTCCTTGTAGAAATAATGGTATTGGTGGGTCATCAAAGGTGTAGACCCACTGTAGTCCTTGTAGAGACGGCCAGCAGCCATCTGTTTGACTGTGCAGGCGCACAATCACCATTGAAGAGTCTTGCGGATAACATAGCAAGTCCATAACCCACCACTTGTCCACTCACAAAGTTTTTGGAATTGTCCTTAGAACCAGCAATGCTGTTAACCAGTCCCTTGCTGAATTATTAACACACGTGCAAACACTAACAGTCCCTACTTCTCACATATTGTCCATATACTATGACCAACAGAAATGTGTGCAGTGAAATGTAACTTACAAGTTACTTAATTTGATGAACAGGTGTCAATTGCAATTTTATAACATGAGAATACGATAACAAAGGTACAAAATATATCACTAAAGAACATAATAGTACAGATAACATTTGCAGTAATACTGGCTTTACAAAAGAATCGAAATAACATATACATCAGTGTTACAGGAATTATGACATAAGTACATACATAAAAAATCAGAATAATTATTGAAACATCAACTTCACACATTAGCATTAAAATAAAAGAGAATAAATAATGTCTAAACATCAGAAAAATTCTACAATGTAAATATTATTAGCTAAACACATAAAGACAGGAAGAACACAAATATACAAGAGTACACAAACACATCGCGGAATAATAGAAAGGGAAAGGACAGGGTTTGTTTTCAGTGTAACATTTGGTACTGCAGTCTAACCCAAAACGTCATTCTGTAGATCTTTCGTCTTATCTCAACATTTGTTTCCACCAAAAATATCATATTCAAGCATGCTTTCTGTATTTTGTTCACATCCTCTTTCAAAAATAGTTTTCCTCCACTGTACACTACATTTTTGGCCAAATCATTTTCTTGTAACTTCTCAATGCATTTCTTCCAATTCCTCATAGTTAGTTTCTTATTTAGTCTACCCCCTCTTAAGCTAACTTAAACCTACTGTGCTCAGATGCTAAACTAAGGGACGAGGCAATGCAGCAGCACAAAACAATTAATACAAATAGCAATGATAAAAAAAATGGAAATTGGCAAAAAAAAAGGTAGCAATATTACAACTAATATAAGGCAATGCGCAGCAAACAAGAAAAATAAATCAGTAATAAAACTGGCTTAACCTAGTAATGCAAAGTGACATTCAGTAGCACTATGAATGGCAAACAGCCACAGCAAATGCTATAACTTATACCTAAACATGACAAAGCTCAAGCAGAAAAATATTACACTAAAGACAACAATGCAGATAAGGACAATGTCTATTCACATCTTAATGTCTATGCAATTAAAGTGGTGCACCACAAAAATTTATTGTAAAAAAATATTACCATGTACTTGAAAAGACAATTCTGTATGCAATTTCTGTGAAGGGAAATGTCTTTTTGTGCTACTTCGTTTTTTTTAAGTACATCATAAAGTTATTATTTACTGGATCTGTAGGCATAAAATATTTATATTAGTACATCCATAAAATTTATTTTAACCAATGCTTCAGTGCAGTTACAAATTAGATATTAAACAAAATGAGTAAATAAATGAATAAAGCAAGCCACATGGCATTTCTCTCAACTAGCAGGACAATAGCCATGAAATGTTTCTCGTCGTTTCATTAGGCATTTTAGTAAATATCATAAATTAAGAGCTCCACAGTGTAATCATATGTTTTCAAGTTTGGGCGTGTAGTATTTACGATGCTTTCTACAAAGGAATGTCAATAGCGAGGATAATGGCTTCCCTTTTTTTTTTTACCTGTGCCTCTGAAAGGCACACACTAATGGCTTGTTTCCTGGTGGCTGTCGCCCAGCTGGGCGCCCACGACGCATTACGTCCAGGTGGTCACTTAACTTTCTTACCGAAATATTTACGACACCAGTTTCCGCTACAGTGGCAGTCTCATATAAAAAATTTCACAGGTCAAGCATTTGCGTTACAAATATGTAGAAACAAAATCCTGTAAATATAACAGTGTCCAAAAATTTTTGGCGGCCTTGTGATACATTCACGCGTATACACACATTTCATAACTCTTAAAGTACGATTCTTGGTTTATAACATCCTTTTCATGAATCAGAGTCCCTAACCACTACTCATTATTCCTTACCTTATTACACATATGTATATTCGTCGACACTTCTTCAACATGTCATCATAACAGATACGTAGCATAACCAAATAACTCATATAGCATCAGCTTAAGCATACTTCAGCAGCATAATTCACATCGTCGTCGTAATAATAACATCATAACACCACAGTCAAATTCTCAAAATCTCCGTAGCTTCCTCCAATAATTTCAAAACCTAAAAAAAAATTCCCTGCTCATGTCAAAGTGTCATCTGCCTCAAACGTACTTTAAAAATCGTGATCCCATACCAAATATGTCATTCAAAGCTCTCATAGTATCACAATGGTTCCGAAAAAATGTGAACAGTTCACAAAGTACAGACAAAATACAATTTCGTAAGTGTGAAGTTATCCAACAGTGTAATTACGTAAACATGTGTCACTGATGTAGTAAAATGAATGTTTGTCTCTCTCAGTTAAATAACCAGATAGCTGTGTAATTTATGTGTTAGAGAAATATGGTACCGATGTGTAAAGTTGTATAAGCAAATACCATATTAGCTAGGGCTCCTTGTGCTTGCCAAACACATGGTACACAAAGTAAGCGTGTACCCCCCTGAGGATTAATGTAATTATATCCTCAGGTGTTACAGATTACAGCAATGGAATGAAATGTATCACGGAAAACTTTCTTTGTAATTCAAATATGTTGAAAAATAAATAGTTTAATGCGTGTAGCGCTAAATGTGCGTCTTGCTGTAAGACAATCTCTGTGGAAGTGTCGTAGTTATTGTCCTCCGAAAGCTAAGTTCTGCAGAAGCCAATGTACTTACCTCATGATAAACGAAATTGAAATGCTTTGCGTATAGATATCTTAGTTATTACGCTTATTGCCGTGATGAAGTAAGTACTGTACTGTACGTATTGTTGTGCTACAGAAAAGGCTGTCACATTGTAGCTATACCACAAACGTTACTACTAAAACATGTTTTACTTTCCAGAATAATACAGAAAAACTGTGCAGATATAAAACAGATACACCGCAAAAGCAACAATGTAAATCGTGTCACATGTTAGTAGCGTCGTGATATAATCGTGTAGCTATTATAGAAACCAAATGCTAAGTCATCTTTAATCTCAGCGAATGTACTTCAAATAAAGAATGTATTTTCAAGTAAACCAAAATGTTGCATTAAAATCTCATTAGCAGTACTGGTAAATGTTCTAAGTATGTAAGCCTTATAGTCGTTACGTAATCGTGCAACTAACAAGCAAGAATGTACAAATAACGACACTGTGTCGTCTGTTCACTATAACAATGCATTCGTAATTTCTGTTTTAAAATGTTCCCTAGGTTCTAGAGTGGATAGTTAACTTCAAAACATTGTTGCATGTTAACAGTTTCTCAGTGTGACAAAGCATACTAGAAATGTGAAGTGAAATGTTAAATGGCAGATTATCTTTCAATAAACGGTTTTACATGTGAAATGTGGTGTAAACCTTTACTCTTCCTAGTACGCAGAGTTTCAACTGAAAAGCAATTATCATGTGGTTACGTCGGTAAGGAACACTGGAATTTTGCTCAAGGTTAGCTTATGTTATTTTTCTCTGAGCCAGCCGGCGCACGCGGCTGCCTGCGGTGCGAGTCATTGTCTGTTTCTTTGTTGGCGCGCGTCGTTAATGGGATTAGGAGACCTAACTTCTACAAATTCACCTTGCCGAGAGGGCCCTGCTTTGTTTGAATCGCGCCAGTTCTGATGCAATTCAGGTCTGTCGTTAAGATCATATCGTCTGTCGTCATGTCGGTAATTTCTGTAATTAATTTCTTGTCGGTCACGTGGTGGAGAATTTCTCCCTGAATCGTAACTGCGCGCTGGACCGTTGCGTCTGAAGTTATTCCGTCTCCCGTGATGATAATAGTTCTGGTTGCCATATTGTCTGTTTCTATGACTATCTCTGTCATATTCATTACTACGGAAATGCGATCTTTCTCTGTAATTATTATTACTCCGCCAGTGGTTGTCATATGAGTGGTGTCTGTTTTGGTCACGATTTGCGTTGTAAGAATAGACCTGTCGTGTCCAGTTATTGTTTCTGTCGTCACGGAATTGTGACGGATGTGAACTGTAGTGATTGTTTTCCTGTTTTCGCATTCCGCGACTGTCTCTGTCAATTTCTAATTCTTGTAAGAGTCCCTGAAAAGCTTCAATGTCGTCTTTGCATCGTCCTGCTAAAATAATATTCCTTAAATGTTCAGGCAATTTCATTATGCAAATGCGGATGAGTTCTGAAGGGCTATATGGGTTTGAAAGATATTGGTTCTTATGCAACATATCTTCAAAATATTTGACAAGACTGGAAAATTCAGATTGTTCAAAGTGTTTCGTCATCATTATGCTATGTTTTACTCGGTCTTTTGTAGCTTGGGACCAATATGCTGAGAGAAAGGCATGGTAAAATTCTCCTTCACTGTGGCAATCGTGAATGACCGATCGCATTCTTACAGCTGGTTCATTCTCTAAGTAGCCACACATAAATTCTAATCTGTGTTCTAATGACCAATTGGGAGGAAAACAATGAGAGAATTGATGGAGCCACGCTTGTGGATGAATTTCGTTGCCAGAATTCTTAAATGTTTTGAATTTACGTGTAGTAATGAACAGCTTATAGTCAAAATCATCATGTCGGCGAGTCGCATGTCGGTCATTGTCACGTCGTTTCGGCGGTTCCATCTCAAAATTCGGTGCACCTTGCCAATTACTTTCATGATTTCCGAAATGCCCTGTGTTATTATTTTGTGGTTGTTCTGTATTGCTATGTCCCTCTTCCCATACTGGGGCGCGAGTGTCCTCTGAAATACACTCATGGAAATGGAAAAAAGAACACATTGACACCGGTGTGTCAGACCCACCATACTTGCTCCGGACACTGCGAGAGGGCTGTACAAGCAATGATCACACGCACGGCACAGCGGACACACCAGGAACCGCGGTGTTGGCCGTCGAATGGCGCTAGCTGCGCAGCATTTGTGCACCGCCGCCGTCAGTGTCAGCCAGTTTGTCGTGGCATACGGAACTCCATCGCAGTCTTTAACACTGGTAGCATGCCGCGACAGCGTGGACGTGAACCGTATGTGCAGTTGACGGACTTTGAGCGAGGGCGTAAAGTGGGCATGCGGGAGGCCGGATGGACGTACCGCCGAATTGCTCAACACGTGGGGCGTGAGGTCTCCACAGTACATCGATGTTGTCGCCAGTGGTCGGCGGAAGGTGCACGTGCCCGTCGACCTGGGACCGGACCGCAGCGACGCACGGATGCACGCCAAGACCGTAGGATCCTACGCAGTGCCGTAGGGGACCGCACCGCCACTTCCCAGCAAATTAGGGACACTGTTGCTCCTGGGGTATCGGCGAGGACCATTCGCAACCGTCTCCATGAAGCTGGGCTACGGTCCCGCACACCGTTAGGTCGTCTTCCGCTCACGCCCCAACATCGTGCAGCCCGCCTCCAGTGGTGTCGCGACAGGCGTGAATGGAGGGACGAATAGAGACGTGTCATCTTCAGCGATGAGAGTCGCTTCTGCCTTGGTGCCAATGATTGTCGTATGCGCGTTTGGCGCCGTGCAGGTGAGCGCCACTATCAGGACTGCATATGACCGAGGCACACAGGGCCTACACCCGGCATCATGGTGTGGGGAGCGATCTCCTACACTGGCCGTACACCTCTGGTGATCGTCGAGGGGACACTGAATAGTGCACGGTACATCCAAACCGTCATCGAACCCATCGTTCTACCATTCCTAGACCGGCAAGGGAACTTGCTGTTCCAACAGGACAATGCACGTCCGCATGTATCCCGTGCCACCCAACGTGCTCTAGAAGGTGTAAGTCAACTACCCTGGCCAGCAAGATCTCCGGATCTGTCCCCCATTGAGCATGTTTGGGACTGGATGAAGCGTCGTCTCACGCGGTCTGCACGTGCAGCATGAATGCTGGTCCAACTGAGGCGCCAGGTGGAAATGGCATGGCAAGCCGTTCCACAGGACTACATCCGGCATCTCTACGATCGTCTCCATGGGAGAATAGCAGCCTGGAGTGCTGCGAAAGGTGGATATACACTGTACTAGTGCCGACATTGTGCATGCTCTGTTGCCTGTGTCTATGTGCCTGTGGTTCTGTCAGTGTGATCATGTGATGTATCTTACCCCAGGGATGTGTCAATAAAGTTTCCCCTTCCTGGGACAATGAATTCACAGTGTTCTTATTTCAATTTCCAGGAGTGTATGTAATTCTTGTATTACTTGAGCCATCTGATCTTGTACTTCCGGCATTTCTCTTTTGTACTGTGTGTTGATTTGATTTTGATTCTGTTTGAATTTCCTAATTTGTTCATACTCTTCAGTGTCAGTGAAGGCTACAGGTTTTGTGTCATTCAGATCATCATCTACCTTCGTAGATAAGTTAGTGAACTGATCTGAAAGTTCGGCTACTTTATCTGACAGTGAAATTATTTCCTCTGTGTGTCTTTCTGAACCAATTTTCAGAGTATCTACTGTGTCCTTTAAGTTCGCTTGAGTTTTTGCAAGTTGCGTAACCGAATCGGTAGATGCAACTGAGTCAATTTTAGCTTGCAAGGTCTCATGATTTTCATGAACAATAGTTTGCAGTTCTTTTATGGCTGCTTCGTGATTCTGTAATGAATTTTCATGCTGCGAAAAAATAGGTTGGAAATGCTCACAAATTTGTGTTTTTACATCATTACAGACTTTTTGACATTTCGATTCGATGTTATGTAACTCATTAGTTAACTCTTCACGTGTTTGTTCAAGTGTGGTGTCTAACTTTTGAAGCTTTTGCTGTGTTTGTCTCTGATTTTGTTCCATTGTGTCTAACTTTTGAAGATTCTGTCCCATTTGTTTCTGATTTTGTTCAAGCGTTGTGTCGAACTTTTGAAGATTTTGTTCCATTGTGTCTAACTTTTGAAGATTTTGTCCCATTTGTTTCTGATTTTGTTCAAGCGTTGTGTCTAACTTTTGTAGCCTTTGTCCCATTTGTTGCATTAACTGTAATAACAGTGCGCTGGTGTCTGAAACATGTTCCTCAGTGCTTTTCGGCAGTGCATTTGAACCGGCAATATTCGCATTTTGAAAAGCAGAAAATGTGTCTTGATTTATTTGAGAAAACGGTGAGGACGCAAAATCTGAATCTACAGTATTTGCAAGATTGTGTCCTGTCATTTCGGAATCCTGAGGCGAGCTGTTGCCGACCGATCGATCGATAACGCTTCCCTGTTCACTAATTGTTTCACTGCCTACACCATTATTTGCAACCCGCTCCATTTCCCTATACACAATTACCAAATTACTACTTTGAACATTAGTTAATTCATTACATGGTGGCGCTAACACACTGCTTTCGTCTTCACTGTCATTTCTCAGTTTACTTTGGAGCCTAGTATTACGTTTTTCACACGCCATTATTGTCACAATTTTTCACACGACAACACAGAAAAACACAATTTGAAGAACAAAAATAAGAGAACACATTAACATAGCACTGAAAATAATATCTAGTTAATTGCAAGCGCAGCTGCGAAATACTTGGTGCAACTCTACATGCATGCCACAACTGTTGTACTGTACAACAATGAAAGACTACAACTACAAAGGAAATTCTCTCTATGATTACGAGCTAGCAATAAAAAAATCTACATTAATTACACAAACTACAAGAAAAAATCAGAAGATTCCAGTGAGGTATCCTCGGCTAAGGGTCGACGACTGTGCTTAAACTGACACACAGTAATTTTAGCGCAACGCAATCTGACTTTCAAAAATCCCAACGAAAGAATGGCCCTGACTAACAATAACATATACGTTTCGCAAATCACTTACCTCACAAAAATCTTCGTTACTCAAGCTACTGCAATACAGCGAGCGCCACTACTGCCAGCTAAATAAAAGATTCAAACTACTGAAGGCACTAACTACTGATAGGCATAGTTAGCGAATGAAAGATTTTAATAGAGTACAAACAATGTATTTACCTTAATAGTCAGAATATATATCAGTTCATGACACCAATTCTTACAAATTTCAAAACTCCGCCATCTCTCTCCCCACGTCCACCACTGCTGGCGGCTCACCTCCAACTGCGCAACGCTACGCGCTGTTAGCATCCACCTGCCGCTGCTCAACATTACAATGGCAGACAACAATGCAAACAAGCCACAGACTGCGCACAACACAGCCAGTGATTTTTCATACAGAGCGCTATGTGGCGTTACCAATAAGAAAACCTAAACAGTCTTCTTACAACTTTACCTCACCTCAACGTGTTACACAGTGAACAAAGTTTTGCTATTATGGACAGTTTCAACCAATTATTAACGTAGATTACAGCTTTTCAATTGTCAAACAAATTTTTGTTCTTATTATACAAAGCTGAACGTAAATTTGCAAACTTCATCAGGCCTTTGAATAAGATTTCTGAGATAATCATTTGTACATTTGTGTAAAATCAGAAGCTGTCCTGTGGTCTTGACTTTGCTGTTCTAAAGTGGTGATACCAAAGTTTCCATAACTTTGTTAATATACTTATACAACGTAATTTATTCTATGATGAGGCCACAGTTGTCATGATCTTGTTAGTTTAATGTACTGACACAGTCTTACTCAATCTTTGGTGAGACCACAGATACCATGAACGTATTAGTTGAGGATAGTGACATAATTATACCCAATATTAGACCACAGAGAAGCCAGGTTTCAGTAAAATATTTATGTCTATGCAACAGTTGTAGCAGTACATTTAAAGTTACATTCCTATAGATCTGGTAGTAGCATGTATGTAATTTCTGTCGTTTTTGAGCAATTATATGCATTGTTGGAAGATGCTCACACACCTCTGTGGGCTCGTCAAGACCACAGCGAGGCCATATTTAAAATAATTAATTTTTTTCAGTTTGTTAATGTATGTGCAACTTGAGGGTGTTCACATCCACCTGTGTGTTCGTCGAGATCAAAGTGAAGTCATATCAGAATGCCTTTTGTATATGACACTTCCATATTTAATAGTTTTTATATGACTTTTACATTACATGCAACAAATTTATGCCAGACCATGGTACTACTTTCAACATGAGTAAGTTCACATCATAAATATTTAAAATACTTGCAATGATTCTTGTTTACCTTTTGTGTTATAATTTCAACATTCATATCATATTTTGCTCCCATTTTCAACACAGTTTACACTACTTACTGTATCTGTAAAATAACTTTTGCATTTTTGTTATAGCTTGATGATTCTTGTGTAGCCTGGAATTGGAAAGCAAACTTGGAATGTTTTCTGTAGAAAATGGGACGCCGATATCGTCTTAAGACACTAAACCTCGCCCCCCCCCCCCCCCTTTAATCGGCACGTAGAACTGAAAAGGGAGGATGTTTTTTTTCTGGGGGGGGGGGGTGATGGATTGGGGCTCCTGCTACTACGGTGTTTAAGAGACGTTATTCATACGAAATACGATTCAGGGTGCCGTGACGTATCGGCTACTAAAAAAGGAAGCTAGTCACATCAAGCAGCATAACTGCCCATCAACTCGTGAATCAAAATGCGAGTGTATGACTCGTGTACAAATGCCGTAAACACGGAAACAATTTATAATATGAAGAAAGGAATGAGCTGGTAAGTACACTAGAAACTTATTCTCGTTACACGAAAGTGGTGAAGACCAGGAAGCAGATACGTTAGCAGTGTCCGAATCTGCGTCTTCCTATCCCGTCCTCGCAAGGCATCAGTAGAGAGTATAGTGGACGCTGTGTCTGATGAGCCAGCGTTAGTGGAGTTATGGCTTCTGACGAGCTGCTTTAAATAGGCGCTGCAACTCGCCGTTCTACACTGCAGCATATTGAATGAAGCTCACAGTAACGCAACATCTCAGTACCCATTATTCGATCCAGCTCCGTTATTTGATTTTAGCCTTTGTACTTCTTCTTATTTCACTAACTTTGGCTCGCAATAACTTTGGCTTTCTAGACTTTGGTTGGTCTGCCAATACACACGTACGCTCACCTCGTCGGCTTATCTAGTGACTTCTGCAGTTCACTGCTGCGTACAGTTACTGCACTCAAGAGATACTGCCATAACCGATAGTTTACAGACTTCACCATGGATGATAAAGCTCGTCTATATGGACCTGATCTCTGTTGTATAAATTACATACGGGTGAGTATGTTCAGTGCGTGGTCTCACTAGTTAAATCAGCAGATTCTGTAGATTTATATAGGGTGTATAAAAAAAGGTACGGCCAAACTTTCGGGAAACATTCCTTAGACACAGAGGAATAAAATGTGTTATAAGGTAATGGGTCTGGAAACACTTTATTTCCATGTTAGAGTTCATTTTCTACTTTCGTTTTAAGTGATCAGATTTTAAATTTTCATTTTCAGCACATATGGGCTGTCGAGAATCGTCAAGAAATATTGCAGTCACATCATCAACAAAGACCTTCATAGACGTTTGGGCCGGCATTGTCGTTGGCCGTTTTATCATGATTACCTGACATTGTCAGCTCTATTGGAGGCGATCTCAGAACCTAACATAACTGTTCTTCCCATTACGGAAGTTTATTCGCCAAGACCCCACAAAAACACAAAATGATTACTAGTTCCACCGACATTAAATTTCCATCTTCAGATCATCTGTATAGAAAAATTTTGACAGGACCAGTCCATTTCGTCGATTGTGAGTTAATTTGAGCAGTCGACTAAATGGATTGTCCCTGTAAAAAATTTTTCTGTACAAATGACCTGAAGATGGAGATTTAATTCCGTTGAAACTAGTACTCATTATGTATTATTGTGCTATCTAAGCGAATAAGTATCTGTAATAAGAACAACTGCGGTGATGGTTAGGGCCTCTTGCTTTTCCACCCCGGCACAACAGAGAAACTGAAGATGTTGTCTTAGAGACTAGTTTAACTGTTCTGCTAGACCATGTGTCTCTGCGAGTACTCCAAAAGACTTGTTCATGAACAATGGAACTCCTCATTTTATTGTGAACGTTCGTAGGCTTCTAAATCACAGATTCTGTGAGGTATGGACAGGTAGAGGTGACCAATTCCTTGGCTTCCACGCTCTCCAGGCCTAGGCGTAGAAGTGAAGCCCATCCACGTGCGCACTATCATGGTGACCATCACAAAAGTTCTACTTTCACATCTGCGTTTGCTAGTTATTTTAAGATAAATATCACAGGATGCGGTGACTGTGATATTGTCCATACGTCTGGGCACGATCACCCTTTAATACGATCCCATCGGGAAATAGAAAGTGGAAGAAATTTATTGAAGAGTAGGGGAATTACGGGGAGAGAGAAAAAAGTACCATGGAAAGCGCCACGGGAAATAATCTCCGTGATTGTCTGGACTATTATTAAGAGTTTTAGTCGTTTTCTTGCTGTCTGCGACAGATCATTCAGGCGTAGGTTATGTTAGCAGCGGGCATCATGCAGCTCGACACCAGTGTCGTAGCTGTGTGGTCGTCATGAAGAAGCCAGTCAGAATTTGCGCTACTGTGACGGGACCCTCCGCTACGGTCCGTCAGTAGTTAGTGGCGCAGCAGTAGTTTCATGCTGGCTGCGGCTCCTTTACCGGCGTCATCGATCTCGCCTGCGCCTGCCCTGTCGGTGCTAGGAGGGCATGGTAGCTTCGTAGCCGTGTGATCTGAGCATTGTCAGGTAGTCGCACCATTATTCTACCGATGGCGAGGGCGATAAGTGTTCGTCGTTGGCAGTCACCTGTGTAGCGAACGATGTAGCTGCACTTTGTGAGCGATTTAATCGCCCGATTGCAGAAGTACTCGTCCTGTTGCCGACATCTCCGGCGCTGGAGTGGGAGTTTCATCTTCTTTGGCAAGGAGTGTTGCACGCAGTTGCCGCAGCTGACGGCACGCCTTCTCCGTCTCCGCTACCAAGGCGGCCGTGAAAACAGCTCTCCTTTGAAGGCCACAGTCGCCTCCTCTGCTGCAGCTGACAGTAAGGAACGCATGCCTGTGACTGACGCCTCCCTCCTCTCCACCTCTGGCAGCCGGTCCCCCCCACCACTACCACTGGCGGGGTATTCCTGCCGCTCGCGGTCGGTGGAAGCTGCTGTCGTTGCTCGTCACTTGGTTGAGCTGTTTGGGAGCTGGGGTTTTAGGTGTCTTCCTCTTTGACGGCGTTTCTTCTTGATCGTTGTCTTCGCGTCTGTGGTCCGTCTGTGTCGAGTGGAGGCGGGGCAGCCGCGTAAGTTTGCGACATGACGCCCACCCCATCGCGCACACGTCGGCTCTTTCTGTCACAGGCGAGGCTGTTGTGCCCACCTCAGCACTTGACGCATCTCAGAGCATTGTGCCAAAACGTAGCCATATGTCGCTCTTTTTGGCACCTGAAGCACTGTGGCTTAGGATCCAGGCCTGGAGGGAGAGCTTATCCATGGATCGGGAAGCCTAGGAATTTCCTCAACACAAAGATGTCGTTTGCCATTTGCACCACTACTACAGATAGCGGTGGCTATCACCTATTTGCCCGGTTAGCAGTTCAACCGCCGCTTCCCCGAAGCCAGAACGCCACAGCCCTTCTTTGACTGCCACCTCGTCGCAAATTTTGGACAGCCCTCAGAGGAACATCTCGACCGCCTTGTGGCATTTTTTTTGGTGGCGTCTGCTTCTTCTCGGGCGTCTCTTGCGTGCCCTGTTGTCGGCCATACTCACCGCTTGCAGCTCGATTGTGGTACCAGACTCAACAGACTCGATGCCGACTTCGTGCTTTTAACAGCTGACTATCTTGTCATACATCTCTGTCCGCCCTGTACTGCATTTGATGCACACGTCAGGGACAGGTATGGTCGTCATTAATCTTCTGCTGATCGGCAAATTCGCTGTGCAGCTTCTTTCTTTTGTCCGCCTCGTTTGCCCATGCTGTGGCACGAAAATGCGACGATTTGCGTTGCCTCGAAAGAACGACACACATGACAGTTTGCTTTTCGTCCTCGCCACAGCACAAGATGTACAAATTCTTTGTGGCCGTATTGTGGAAGGCTGTGAAACAACACACGGTTCTCCAGGGATACATCAGTGAATCGGGGATTCAGTGCGAAGGCTGATTGGTGCTTGTATCCTTGCTAACGAAGTACAATTTAAACATTTCATTTTGGAAAGTCTTCCATACAATGCTGATGCGTTCTTTTCCTGTGCGTTTCCTCTGATTAACGTAATATGGAAAAAAGTGGAAACTGAGCTCCAATATGGAAATAAAGCGTCTCCAGGCCCATGTCCATATAATATTATCTTTCTCTACGTGTTAGGAATGTTTCTTGAAAGTTTGATGATACTTCTTTGTTACTCCCAGTAGATCACTTCTGGGATGCTGTTGATTCACACATACAAATAACGCCACGTCACTGCCAAATACCTGTGGCATGTTTTTTTAACTGTTTTGTTGTTGTGGAATAGATTTTCTGATTTTGTCAAATTTTTTGAAATATATACCGTCAGCTTCTAAACATATGCTATTACGTGTCAAAATTTTCATTATTGTATGTCCAATGTTTTATTAAGTCGGACCCTGTCTTGTCACTCTATCTACACCCGATTCAGGAAACATGAATTCTCTTCTTGACGATGTTTACATTTTTGACACTAGACATTCCTAGGAGATTGACGACTGTTGTTAGGAATACATCAAATGAAAGGGCACCAACAGGAATCCGAGGTCCAGTATGACGATCCATGAACAGAATGACACAAGGACTAGAGAATTAATTGCGATTCGAATTTAGATTGGGTCGTGAAAATTACATGAACCAGCAACTCTCCTATTAGCTTCTTATTGTAAAAATTACTGTTACTGTATTCATTTAGTCATGTGTAAACAGGAGCACTTTCTCGTGGACTTTTTTTACATATCGCACCATAATCTGTTAACCCACACTATCGTCAACAAAGAATTTTGCTATTTTATGTGAGGTCCCATACTCCGATGAGCATAGGGGACGACGCGGGAGACCCGCACCGCCGACTAGGCAAGGTCCTAGCGGAGGTGGTTTGCCATTGCCTTCCTCCGACCCTAATGGGGATGAATGATGATGATGAAGACCACACAACAACACCCAGTCATGTCGAGGCAGGGAAAATGCTTGACCCCGCCGGGAAACGAACCCGGGATCCCGTGCACGGGAAGCAAGAACGCTACGGCAAGACCACGAGCTGCGGACGCTATTTTAAGTATGGTGCGAAAATTGGTAATTGACCCCAAATAATTAAAAATTGTGAGGTCATCCATATGAGGGTTAAAAGGAATCCGTTAAACTTCGGTTACACGATAAATCAATCTAATCCAAAGGCCGTAAATTGAACTAACTACCTCGGAATTACAAGTACGAACAACTTACAGCTTAAAGAACACATAGAAAATGTTGTGGGGAAGAAAGACTGCGATTCTTTGGCAAAACACTTAGAAGATGCAACAGATATACTAAGAAGTCTGCCTACATTGCGCTTGTAAGTCCTCTTTTGAAATACTGCTGCGCTGTGTGGGATGCTTAGGAAACAGGATTAAGGAGTGCATTGAGAAAGTTCGAAGAAAAGCAGCATGTTTTGTATTATCGAGAAACAGGAGAGAGAGTGTCACTGACATGATACAGGATTTGGAGTGGACATCATTACAAGAAAGGCGTTTTTCGTGCCGGCGGAATCTTTCACGAAATTTCGGTCATCAACTTTCTCCTCCGAATGCGAAAATATTTTGTTGATGCCTGGCTACATAGGGACAAACGATCATCATAATAATATAGGGGAAATCAGAGCTCGCACTGAATGTAGGTGTTTGTTTTTTCTGCGTGTTGTTCGAGATTGGAATAATAGAGAGTTATTATGGAGATGGTTCAATGAGTCTCTGCCTCGCACTTAAGGGTGAGTATGCAAGTAGATGTAAAGACAGATCTCTCCCTCGTACCTATACCGATAGTCTTGAAATTTAGATTATTCACATGTTTTTGTTTTCAATTAATACATAATTACATGAAAAAAACAAGCACAAATCAGCATAGCACTAAACACAACTCGTCTAACAAAACATAGCACTAAGCACAGTTCGTCATCGACTCTGCCAAAACAATAATATGTGACTGAGGCTTCGGACAGGGACTATGCATTCCATTTATAGGTTGCGATTGTAACACCCCACCCGTCACTTCTCTGGTTTTGGCGTGTGCTCACCCCAGCCAATTGACTAACAGATCAACAGAGAGTGCAAAACTGCCGCAAAGAAAGTAATAAGGCCCTGTGACTCCTGATTGAACTGCGGTGGCAGTGTTGACATTAATTGATTCAGAATTGGCCACTTTTAATTAAAAAGGGGTGCACATTGATGTTATATGCAGCTATTGAACACCAGATGCAAATGTTGAACATAAAATTAATTAAGAAAGTGACTTGGGATTTCAACTACTTGATTGAAAACAGATGCAGTCGATTATCACAAATTTATTTTAACTCACGACCTTCAATCATCACATTACATGACTCTCCTACCAGGCAGTTGTAATAAATTGCGTTTGCGTGGAGTAAAGCTCGATAACTCAAAAGTAATTCCTATCGACTGACCCAGGCGTAATGCGAAGTGCGAGAAGAATTCTACAGTACACGACCCATGAAACCCTTGTGGAAACTTTGCCGACGTGATCCAACAAATTAATCAGTGGCCGGAGCGGGCGCAATATCACCGTATACAGCGTGGCGGAGCGGCGTCGTTGTGTGGACGTCGGCCGACCTCTTGGAGGCTGCAAGGGTGCGCTCGTCTATTCACTCCTAGCTATCTTGCTCAGTACGTAGCTGAACCAAAACTTTCTATCTCCAAGCTCAATCGTTCCATTTGCTAAGTCCTAAACTGCAGAGATGCTCACTCTTTCTCAGGCAAGCTGAGTAAAGACCGCCACGTCCGCACTCTAGGCAAGTTGGGAACGGAAGACCTCTACGGAGACTTCTCACAGTCCACTCTTCGCCTCGGTTTCCCCTCCAGCAAAATCACTTACGCCAATTGCTGCGCACGTCGCGTTAATTATGCGTCACTTCCCAGCACCGACCAATGCCTGCTCTGGGAAGTGAACAAATTCCCACAAAATTTCCCTTCTTCTCAACTTCTTCTAAATAGCTCCTCCCAGGCCACCCATCAAGGTTAGCGTCTGTACAAACACCACGTTTTCCGGAATTCTGACCCCGAGGAGAGTACTTCAAATTCCTTGGTCCTACGTTCCCATCGGAGGCCGGCGTATTTCATGCTATCGCTCTTCACCTGATTTACTTCAGGCTCTGCGGACCGTGAACCCAACGTGAAGTTGCTATAGTCACATACACGCATATTTTGACCTCTGTTGACCGCTCCACCGTAGCTTTGCGCGGCTTTCTCCCATCTTTCACAGAAAACGGGATGACGGACATTTATCAACAGGCGTAAAGTTCTCCGTCTGTTTCCCGGTACATCAGCGTGGGGTCAGGGTCAACCACCCATGCTGTCACTCATCTTAAGGCGCTGGAGGCCGCGCCGCGTTACCACTTTCTCAGAGCTTGAGTCGCCCTAAGCTGCCTATTGTCGCTTCCCTTCGCCGTTCCCCATCCGGCCACGGTCAATTCTAAATACTTCCCTGAGGTAAACTAGCGTCCACTAAATCGACTCGTTTCCACAAAGTTTTCATGTCGTGTAATTACTTTAAAACCATCACCCGACGTTAATTATTCCACTACGCCCATACTATACCCTCTACAAGATGCATTGTGCCTTGCCAGTCATTTTGTTCAGCCCTACGGTTCGCTCAACGTTAGTTAGGTGATCTTTAATGACTTCATGTAAGGGGCATAGTTCTTGAAATCTTACACGATGTATTAAAACTGAAATATTATGAGGCATATATGAGACATATATGAAATTAAGATGTTAAAATTATACTGAAAATTTATATGGTAGGTAGTACCACAAAACATGTGTCTGAATTGTACCATTCTGAGATGGAACTACTAGGCGCATACACCACTCGAGAAGTAGCAAATGCAAAGGTCTGTCCCACTCATTTGGTGAAAGGAAACTAGGCTACATATGTTAAGACGGCGTGAATTTCAGTGGCATAATTCAGTCGCTGCAAGTGAAAAGGACATACACTTCCCCGAAAATATGTGGATTTGAGCTATGCCGGCCTGCGTGGCCGAGCGGTTCTAGGCGCTACAGTCTGGAACCGCGTGACCGCTACGGTCGCAGATTCGAATCCTGCCTCGGGCATGGATGTGTGTGATATCCTTAGGTTAGTTAGGTTTAAGTAGTTGTAAGTTCTAGGGGACTGATGACCTCAGAAGTTAAGTCCTATAGTGCTCAGAGCTATTTGAACCATTTTTGATTTGAGATATGAGAAATATTCGACAGGGCACTGATTTAACATTTTTTCCACGTAGGAGACTTAACTGTGTAGTTCTGTTAACGCCACAAACTAACGGATCATTTACATGCTAAGTTTTGCGTGACTTTTTGATCAACTGTGCCGGTTACTCACAATGGTGGTCGTACATAAATACGACATGGGGGAAGTGAGGTTATACATGGCGGGTAAAATAAAGCTCAGCTATGAAATGTTTCAAGCACGTTAAGATACACAGCCCAACTTGCACCATGCGTCCTAGGTGCGTATGACGTAAGTTGTGTTGCCTATCTTAAGGTGCATGAAATATTTTCAGGGTCATTTTTATTTTTTCCATCCAGTAGGTAACTGCTATCATTGAGCCACCGCTCAGGTTCACTCTTGTTCCACATGTGTTTGGCGCGTCTTCTCATTGAATAACTCTAATCACTGATATTTCTACAAAGATAATTTGATAGTGCCAAGTGTGACTGGTGGTTTGGGACTGTCAGAAGATGTGAATTTGTTAGACAGTGGAAGAGGCGACGGAACGAGTGTCTCTCCTGTAACAAACCAGAGAGTAGAACTCACCCAGCGGGAACCAGTAAGACGCCAACCCTCCTTCCTTCTCATGCCTCACGACCGTGACAGAGTGAATTGAAACCGACAGCTAGTCCCTCGTGGCCGTATCGTCCCGTTAGCAATTGCGAAAGTCTAATAAGATAAAAGGAGTCTGTCCGAAATTCGAGGAACCAGTAGGTAAGTGGTCGACAGGGGAGAGAGAGGAGTGAGTGAGTAGTGAGACCACAGGCCAATAGTGGCTGTATCTTTCCACAGACCGTGGTGTCGTGCAAATACACTGCGCAACGCAAATAAAGGATAACTTTCTCGGAGCGCCGTATTGTTTCCCATTGCGACGCAGAGGTTTCAAATTTGGCTCAAACTTAACCACAAACTTCCTCTTTTGTGGTGCAAAAGAGTAGTACCCTGTGACGTCACTCTCGGGCTCGCGAGGCGGATGAGACAGACCGCGGGCGCGTACGTCCCGAAGGTAGGTCGAGCTAGCTCAACTCAGCAGACAAACTGCGTTTCTACACCTGTTAACTCGTAACTACGTACGTATGTACGAACGAGAATTTCATTTTCCATTGGAATTCACTATTACGGAGTCTTACTGTTATTAGTCCTACAATGACAGGAAGTCCACAGGCCTAATAATATCGTGTATCGTGGGACTAGCGCCTCCCGTCGGTAGACCGCTCGCCGGGTGCAAGTCTTTCGATTTGATGCCACTTCGGCGACTTGCGCGTCGATGGGAATGAAATGATGATGATTAAGACAACACAACACCCAGTCCCTGTGCGGAGAAAATCTCCGACCCAACCGGGAATCGATCCCGGGACTTAGGATTGGCGTTCTGTCGCGCTGACCACTCAGCTACCGGGAGCGGACAGGCCTAATAATAATTTGTTACGGCTGTAATGCGATACAATAAAATTAAAATCATGCAAGAATGATTATTAGTTGCATAAAGCACAACATCTTGCATGAAATGAGGATCGTTATGCAGCAGAGACTAAAAGCCATAAACAGTCCATTGTACTATTTACGAGGGTCATTCAATAATTAAAGAGACAAATTGGTCTGGAGAAAAAAGAGTTTATATTTACAAAAGAATACTTTTTCTACTTTTTATAATAATTCCCTTGAACATTTATGCACTTCTTCCAACGGGTTACAAGCTTTTTTATTCCGTCTGCAAAAAGAGCTCTTTATCTCGATGTTTGAAGCAATTTCCCACAAACTTTTAACGTCCTCATTGTACTGGAACCTATTCCCACGCAATGCCTCCTTCAGTGCACCAAACAAATCGAAATCATTAGATGCTAAATCAGGACTGTAAGGGGGATGAGGCAGTACTTCCCAGCCCATTTTGTCGATGGTTTCACGGGCTAGTTCAGCAATATGAGGACATGCGTTGTCTTACTGAAGAATCACACCTCTCCTCTGAGATCCACGACGTCTCTCTCTCATGGCTGGCTTCACATTGTTTAAAAGCAAATCCGAGTAGTATTGCTTATTCATTGAACTCTGCTCTTCGAGATAACCACAAAAACTGGACCTTCAGCATCTCAAAACACCGTCAACATAACTTTTCCTGCTGATACTTGGGTTTTGAATTTTTTCTTGACAAGTGAGTTGGTGTGCTTCCACTCCATATCTTTTTGATTCTGACGCATAACAGTGGACTCAAGTTTCATTACAAGTTACATTTTTGTTGAGGAAGTGCTCACCTTCCCTTTCATAACGTTCCTTTAGCTCTGTGCACACTTTCATCCTTGTTTCCTTGTGCAGCCGTATCATCTCCTTTGGGACCCATCTTGCACATGTTCTGCGGTACTTCAGCTTGTTACAGATAATGTTATGAACTGTACCAGTACTAACTTGAACCTTATCAACTATCATTTCCACAGTCACACGGCGGTCGGCACGAATAATCTCACCAATTTGACTTTCAAGTGAGGTAGCTGAAACTGCAACTGGTCGGCCAGAGCGGTGTTCGTCAGTCACTGAGTCGCAACCATTTTTCAACTGCTCTGCTCACTTGTAAAAATTTGCAAGATTCATACAACCTTCACCATAAACCTTAGACATTCTTCAGTATGTATTCAATGGTTTCTCTCCTTCAGCAAGTAAAAAACGAATAACAGAACGTCGATCAACTAATGTGAATGTTACAAGTGGACTCACCATCTCGAATATATTTTTGGGGTTATAAACAAAACAATGTTGATACATCAGTATTGGGACAAGGTGGACACGAGCGCAAAGTACCGTTATCCAAGATGGCGGCGATGACGTCATCCAAGATGGTGGCTGTGACATCACAGACACACCCTCAGTGATATCAATCAAGATGGCGGATTTCTGCGGGAAGTTTTAATTATGGTGGGAAGATGGGGCAATAGGCCTACCTCTGCTAACCTAACCCCCACCCCAACAAAAATGGCGGGAAGTTGAAATTCCAACAAGATAATGCGTCACACTAAGAAAAATGACGGGAAAAAGGGACTTGTCTTTATTATTTAACCAATTTCAAGCACATGTGTCCACCACGAGCTCTAGAGCCCAACTGGCTTAATTGATATCGTTGCCATCAGAGAGCGCCATCGTGACATCACCCAAGATGGCGACCGTGACGTCAATCAATATGGCTGCACCCAGTGTATCCACCACGTGGTGTAAGATTAGAGACTTGGCCTACCACCACTAACCCAACCCCCCTCCCCCCAGAAAAATGGTGCGAATTTCAAATTCCAACATGATAATGCGTCACACCTACGATAATGGCGGGAAAACCGGACTTGTCTTTATTATTTAACCAATTTCAAACATGTGTGTTCTCCACTGGGTCTGGACTCCAACTGGCTTAGTTAATATCGGTGCCAGCAGAGGGCGCTCTTCTGACGTCAGATGATGACGCAAGTACCTTCATTCAAGATGGCTGCACCCGATGTATCCACCACGAGCTCCAGAGCTCAAGTGGCTAAGTTCATATCGTGGCCACCAGAGGACGCTACTGTGACGTCGCATGATGACATGAGATTTTCTGCACTCTCTCGCGCGCACGCGTTTTAACCGGACACGCGACCTGCCATCGGCCCGCGGGGGGTCCGACTGCTTACGTCACACACCCTCGGCCGCCACCTCCATACACGCGCCGGACATAGTCTTATGTAAATATGCTAACTAAAGTAATACCCACATCGTGCATCTAACTTATCAATTACCTAAGTACTTAATTCCATTTCAATTTTGATCATATTCAATGATTCAATTTACAACTTCATTATTAACTGATCAAATGAGAAGTTTCACATTTTCTCACTACCAGTGCGGTGTTCATTCATGACCTAGCACCCCCCCACCCCTAGAATGCTGCACTCCTATTGGCTACCCACCCCTAGAATGCTGCACTCCTATTGGCTACTGCATTAGTCACGTGATTCGACTTCATATAGGAAAGAGAACGTATTCACTATACTTTCAACTACCTAAGTTCAACTACTTTTCAAGGTCCAGACCGCCACTTCTTCCTAGGAACCGGCGCCGAGATTGAATTCTGGCAGTAAAGGAAGGTCACTTCGGCTTTCGCTACCAGCCTAAGAAAATTGTTGCAAACGGAGCTCACCACCACTAACCTAAGCCTCCAGGGCGCAACCTCTTCCTAGGGGTTTCTGGTAGAAGGAATCAGCCCGCACTAGGCTGATGGAGAGAAGAAGGAGTGTACTTTATTTATTTGGGGGCAATTTATTTAGGGATGGAGTATATGTATCACAGAACACACGCTCTCACATGACCCACAGCATACAGACCTGCAAACTAATCCTACATAACTCATGTATAAGGCTCTGCACACTCTTGCTAATTGTAAACCGTCAAAAACAACGCATTGCACAGCCTACAGACATGAGAACCGCTCGTAAGTAATGCAATGCATCTAAGTCCAGATAACCAAACAACTCGGAAATTGTCAAAATAACGATCCATCTAAAACACTCTGCTTGCTAATCGTCAACTGTCGAAATCATACACCAGCCTTTATTTAAAGAATTAGAGGCAACAACACTACCCAGTGTATTCGCCACTGAGCCCAGAGCCCAACTGACTTAGTTCATAAAGGTAAGAAAAGGGGTTCGCTACCCTTTCAACTACCTAGTTTCAACTACTTTTCAAGGTCACCCAACCACTCACTTCCGCATCCGAAATACAGGCACATAGATCGATGTATGTAGGAAATATCTTATCATTTTTGGTAGGTTGTCGAATAAGACACGTAAATATCCTCTTACAAAATATTTATTAACTTTTGCGTATACATTTACACACTAAAAACAACTCGTTCTTTATTTTGTTAGGTGTAGCTTCAATAATGTAAAATTTAATTTTTAACTTGTAACTGAAATGCACATCTAAATCATCTATTTCTTTCTCCAACCAGTAATTTGACAAATGCAGAGAAGATATATTCTCGAATTCTAATACATATCTAATTTTCTTCCTGTAAAATACTTGTCTTATGGCTTTAACTATTAGCTCTGTTCCTTTCTGCAGTTCTTCTAGGCGAGAGCATTCGGAGATTTTAATTTTTCCTCGTATCTCCTCCATGACGGTGCTGGTAAAGCGTTCCACGTTCTCCCGTGTGTATGTCGGCAACTCTTCTGCTCCACATTCTTGCGGGATTTCTGTATAGAACTTTTACTTTACAATTTTTGCAAACGAGTGGCCATTAAATGTATTTATTCCATCAGTTTTAAACTCGGCAAATGGCTGTTCTGTTGCTAGGTAGACAACATCCAGCTCGCCACACTTAGATAGAATATAACCATCCTTTTTAAGCCGATCCAAATGGGAATAGAGCTTAATAAACACATTTTTCGTGTATCCCTTAATATAGTAAACGTTTTCGATTCCACCGATTTCGGCCAGTACTCCGACACGTGACCAGTTTCCATGGCTGTTTACTGTAAATGCCGCCGGCCGCGGTGGTCTCGCGGTTCTAGGCGCGCAGTCCGGAACCGTGTGACTGCTACGGTCGCAGGTTCGAATCCTGCCTCGGGCATGGATGTGTGTGATGTCCTTAGGTTAGTTAGGTTTAAGTAGTTCTAAGTTCTAGGGGACTAATGACCACAGCAGTTGAGTCCCATAGTGCTCAGAGCCATTTTTTTTTTTTTTACTGTAAATGCCAATATTTTGTATTCCCTCTTCGTAGTCAGATTTTTCCATACAGAATGTTCGAATCCATACGTAAACCTGGCCTTCACATCGTCTTCTTTAGCTAAGGAGCATGGCATTATCAGGCTGGAGGCCACAGTATACAGCTGCAGAATGGATCGTGTGTTCGACCCAGTGCAAAGCTGGTGTATTGGACACCAACAAGCAGTATTTACAATGTGACCCACTTTACTCTGTGCCAATTGCATCCATGTGGTGTCAGCTAACTAATAATTTACAGAACAGTTGCTGTGTGGTGTTTAACAACATTCAAGTAAGTCTTCCGGACTCTCTAGACCGAGAAAAGCTTATAAACTATGCTCTGTCTGCATACAGTTTTAATTATCTACCTGTAAACTACATGGAGATTCTTAACTCTGACTCCTACAAAGACAATGCAAGTGTTACGCAGAAATGTTATGTTAAAGCAGGAGAAACTTATTTTTCTCAGTCTATAATCATGTTCTCCACAATACCGTCCGATATAGATATCGCCGAATTGGGACTGGTGTGCCCTGGCGACACGGAGGTCGGGCGGTCGAGGCTACCGCCTGGCGACACCATTTAAGAGCATCTCAAAGTCGGTGAAGGAGGAGACCGTTTGCCTTTGTTTGACTTCTTGGAGCCTTCCTGGCTGGCAGAGGAAGACTCAGTTGATCGTCGGTAAAGCAGATGCCAGACTGAGATTCATTGGAAGAATCCTAAGGAAATGCAATCCGACAACAAAGGAAGTAGGTTACAGTACGCTTGTTCGCCCAATGCTTGAATACTGCTCAGCAGTGTGGGATCCGCACCAGGTAGGGTTGATAGAAGAGATAGAGAAGTTCCAACGGAGAGCAGCGCGCTTCGTTACAGGATCATTTAGTAATTGCGAAAGCGTTACGGAGATGATAGATAAACTCCAGTGGAAGACTCTGCAGGAGAGACGCTCAGTAGCTCGGTACGGGCTTTTGTTAAAGTTTCGAGAACATACCTTCACCGAAGGGTCAAGCAGTATATTGCTCCCTCCTACGTATATCTCGCGAAGAGACCATGAGGATAAAATCAGAGAGATTAGAGCCCACACAGAAGCATACCGACAATCCTTCTTTCCACGTACAATACGAGACTGGAATAGAAGGGAGAACCGATAGAGGTACTCAGGGTACCCTCCGCCACACACCGTCAGGTGGCTTGCGGAGTACGGATGTAGATGTAGATGTAGATGTAGATGTTTGTTGGCTGGATGAACATAGGAAGTCTTAGTGGGAGAACTCCTCCTGTCCCTTACAGCCCGCAAGTTGTGAAGCATGTGACTTCGCCCCATGAGGTGGAAGTTTGGTGGCTTGTTGCACAGAGGAGGAGACGGTGATGTTACTTTGATACAGGGCGATTTCACAGCTGCAGTGCTAAATTTGAGGTCGCATGTGCGCAAGGGCATGTCCTTCGTGGAGATACCGCAAGAACAGTACTGTAAGTGCCAGATGGTGGAATGCAGGTTTTCCGACTACCCAATAACATGCAAGGCACTGGGCAAGGCACTTTTTCCTTCACCCAGATCTCCTGGATCACCCACTCACCAAGATACACGAGACCATCTCGGAAGGAGGTGGCGTCTTTGCAATTGCAGTTGATACAGTGGCGAGAGGGATGTGGGCAATCGCCCTCATGGGCATCCCTACCAGAGGTTACACATTTGTCTGGATGTTGACAGCACATTCGAGTGTGGTTGTAATGACGACACTGGTAGTAGTGCATTGAGTTTTGAATGTATGGTCTAACTGTGGTAACTTCATAGCCTGCTTTGATCTTTGATGGAAGTACCACTCTATCAAAAGTGAGAAACAGAGTGTGTGTAGGCACTAAGGATGCATCTACCTTTTCCATCATCCAATGGACTGCAATAACACAATGATCAGAGAGGTACATTTAGATTTCTGTCTTGCTCAGTTAATCGAGCAACATAGCGTAAATAACACCATGGGAAGAATTCAGCATGCTATGGACCTCGACATGAACAGGTTAGCAATGGAGGAGTGAAGCTGCAAGCAGTTGTTGTGCTTGAGAATCGGAAGTAGTCTCCAAAAGCAAAGTGCCATTTCGTAAACGAGAGCAGGATTGTACAGGGCCAGCAACTGCATCAACACCTTTCTGAATAATAAACTGATTTGCCATAGCAAAGGACTGACCGTCTTCAGTACATGAAACCACAAGGAACAGTGGTGGAGCTGGGAGGGTCTTTGAATCATTAGCCTCATTCCGTTTGCGTTTGGTAGACATAGACTGTGAAGATGATGATTGGCTCACAGCGAGAAAATCGCCATGAGTGCCAGCGTCTCCGATGGGAAGCTCCCCCAACTGCGGACTCTCTTCAAAAGGGGGCGCATGTGCCTTAGGTGATCATTCACACCTCAGGTCACACCTCCCAGCATGTGACAGAGGGGTCAATCGGCTATTTACGAAGGTAGCGACTCAGGTACCAGGGGATACGTGTGAACCGTACCTGTCAACCCAGGGCTGGAATTTACGCTTTACCTCGTCACCTGTTACACGTCAGATGCGTGGGCTGACGTTCAGGAGTACATGGGGAGGGAAAAAAAAAGAAAGAGGAACCTCAAACGCCAAAGCGGAGGAAGGATAGGAGAAGGGGAACAAAGAAAGAAAAGGGGAACAAAAGAACAATGGAGAGTCTGTTCTCATATCAGCTACTGAATGTGCAGACCACTTTTCCAATACATCCCAGACATGTTCCCCTATGGATCGGAAAAGGAATAGCAGGACTTTTTTTGATGTGTGTATAATTAGGTGATAAAATAAATAATTACTACTTGTAAGGTGTCAGGCAAATCCAACACCTTCCATGAAAACCCTGACATGATAAGCAAATCCAGTAGTATGTCACATAGCTCCGAATAAATTGTGACATTAAATTAACCAAAGTAATACGAGTAACGAGTGAGCAAATGGAATAACACAGACTAACACAAGAATGCCTAAATGCATGTCGTACCTTCCCACCATGAGGCAGACGCAGTTCCGAGGGGAGAAACGAGGACAGAAGCCGAGAGCAGAACCGCGTTAAGCTAGAAGGCCCTACGATAAGGGACGGGCACCCACGTCTCCAGCTAACCACTAGGGCTCACCACCCGTACGTTTTAGCATGAGACTTTTTCGCGTCTCTGTTACGTCAAGGACCACCCCCCAGCCCATGTTAAAAGCTAGAGCCCTCCATAAAAACAGTATAGATCTTACGATAACACAAAAAGGGCCACTACCACCCGCAAGTTTTAGTGTGAGACTTTTTCGCGTCTCTGTTACGTCAAGGACCACCCCCCAGCCCATGTTAAAAGATAGAGCCCTCCAGAAGAACAGTATAGATCTTACGATAACGCTAAAAGGACCACACTAGCTGCAAGTTTTAGCGTGAGACTTTTTAGCGTCTCTGTTACGTTGCAAACTTTAAAAACATTGCCCCACCACGAAAAGTATAACGTTTCTCATTGGATAGACAGAATTTTTGTAGGCGGAGCTTAATGTTAACATTGAGATCCTGATTGGTCAGATGAAAACATAGCCAGATAGTTTTTTTAAACTAACTTCGGTAAATTGTAGTAAGGAGAAGTTATAAGAGAGTTGGTTCCGAGACGGCGAGCTGGATGGCTGCTGCGCCGGCCGCTGCCTCCCTGACGCTGCCTAAACACCAACAAGGTAATGAACGCACGCGATGCCGCATATTTGAGCGCATAAGGCTTCACTCAGAACTGCCGAAGTCTCATCTGTTACACCCCCTTTTTGCGTAATACTAGTGTCGATCGTTAATTAAAACTCATGGTGTTCACATTTGCCACTTGAAGAAAAGATATGAAACGCGATGATTTTTCTTTTATATAGTTATTGAGAAGCCACATCAGCCACTGTAATTTACGACAAGTTAAATAAGTAATTAAAGATAATTGAGGGTCACTGTAGACCATTTTGATAGTGAAACTTAATTTAAACCTAGATTATAGATGTGATGTGGCATAGGTCATTCTTCGATCTATTGTAGAACTTGGAAAACCACTCAGGGAATATTCGTTCACATTTTTGTTGAACGCAGTTGGTTTTTACCATCCTGTATTGAAACATTTCCTTTTATCAATATTGCAATTTATAAACGATGTTTTGTGAGTAGAATAAAATTATCAATGGTAAACTTAACTGCTTTTTCTTTGTTATTTTACCAGCTAACTAAAAATAGGAAAGCCTTGAACCCTTTCCACTATATTTAGTTAGTATTAAGATTCTTTTACAGGGAGTGCAGTGGAGCTGACGCTGAGATCATTTAGTATTTGGTTATATCATCGCTAGTCTTACTGAACTCTTCTGAATTCTACATTTCATGTGTGGTCTGGCGTCTCCTTACCAGCAACAGGTCCCAGGTTCAAACTAGTTAATTCCATAAAAAACACGCTCAGAGCGTCGTTGCGCGAAAGTGGTAGGGAGACACGATATAGTACAAACAGACACCACCATGAATGTTTAGATACTAATAAGATAAAAACGCGAGGCTTATTAACACACAATTTCTTCTATCGCGATCAGATCAGCACATGATATCATGCTACATGCAGAGGATCTAAGCAACATATAAATCTACACTCCTGGAAATTGAAATAAGAACACCGTGAATTCAATGTCCCAGGAAGGGGAAACTTTATTGACACATTCCTGGGGTCAGATACATCACATGATCACACTTACAGAACCACAGGCACATAGACACAGGCAACAGAGCATGCACAATGTCGGCACTAGTACAGTGTATATCCACCTTTCGCAGCAATGCAGGCTGCTATTCTCCCATGGAGACGATCGTAGAGATGCTGGATGTAGTCCTGTGGAACGGCTTGCCATGCCATTTCCACCTGGCGCCTCAGTTGGACCAGTGTTCGTGCTGGACGTGCAGACCGCGTGAGACGACGCTTCATCCAGTCCCAAACATGCTCAATGGGGGACAGATCCGGAGATCTTGCTGGCCAGGGTAGTTGACTTACACCTTCTAGAGCACGTTGGGTGGCACGGGATACATGCGGACGTGCATTGTCCTGTTGGAACAGCAAGTTCCCTCGCCGGTCTAGGAATGGTAGAACGATGGGTTCGATGACGGTTTGGATGTACCATGCACTATTCAGTGTCCCCTCGACGATCACCACAGGTGTACGGCTAGTGTAGGAGATCGCTCCCCACACCATGATGCCGGGTGTTGGCCCTGTGTGCCTCGGTCGTATGCAGTCCTGATTGTGGCGCTCACCTGCACGGCGCCAAACACGCATACGACCATCATTGGCACCAAGGCAGAAGCGACTCTCATCGCTGAAGGCGACACGTCTCCATTCGTACCTCCATTCACGCCTGTCGCGACACCACTGGAGGCGGGCTGCACGATGTTGGGGCGTGAGCGGAAGACAGCCTAACGGTGTGCGGGACCGTAGCCCAGCTTCATGGAGACGGTTGCGAATGGTCCTCGCCGATACCCCAGGAGCAACAGTGTCCCTAATTTGCTGGGAAGTGGCGGTGCGGTCCCCTACGGCACTGCGTAGGATCCTACGGTCTTGGCGTGCATCCGTGCGTCGCTGCGGTCCGGTCCCAGGTCGACGGGCACGTGCACCTTCCGCCGACCACTGGCGACAACATCGATGTACTGTGGAGACCTCACGCCCCACGTGTTGAGCAATTCGGCGGTACGTCCACCCGGCCTCCCGCATGCCCACTATACGCCCTCGCTCAAAGTCCGTCAGCTGCACATACGGTTCACGTCCACGCTGTCGCGGCATGCTACCAGTGTTAAAGACTGCGATGGAGCTTCGTATTCCACGGCAAACTGGCTGACACTGACGGCGGCGGTGCACAAATGCTGCGCAGCTAGCGCCATTCGACGGCCAACACAGCGGTTCCTGGGGTGTCCGCTGTGCCGTGCGTGTGATCATTGCTTGTACAGCCCTCTCGCAGTGTCCGGAGCAAGTATGGTGGGTCTGACACACCGGTGCCAATGTGTTCTTTTTTCCATTTCCAGGAGTGTATATGTTGAAGGAACAGATGTCAGTGGCGCACGTTGTAGGAAATCCATGACCGATGACTGAAATCTTCCCCTTGAAAGGGCTCCATGGGAAGTGAATGACGTTATTCTTCCACACTAGGTCATGGAGCGTCAAGAGGCTGAGCAGGCGGAACATGAGTAACACCATGTTTGCAGAAAGTATGCAAAACATGCTTTATTGTGTTCAGTTGGAATGTAGAGATGTTGGGTCAGCTCACTGAACTGTGAAGATATTGTCCACTGAACAATTCCTGTGCGATGGAGCAATGGCATGTATTAAACTGAAAACATTAGCTATTGCACTAGCATAACAATGTGCATAAGAACAGAAGATGTCACATCTATACAGTCCAGTCACATTATTGTGAGAACTACCTATGTTCTATATCAGCATGAAATACCCATTCGCATATGGCAGGTGGCAGCACTAGTAGTGGAGGGAATATTAAATGAGTCGTCGGGATGCGGAAAATAGTACAGTTGTTGTCATAATGAGAAAACGGAGTGATTTATCTGATGTCCAAAATTACATGATCATTGGCTTTCTGGCCAAGGATGGAAGTATTTCCGAAACAGCTAGGTTTGTAAACTGTTCGTGTAACGCCGTGGTTAAAGTATATGCGGGCTGTGGATGGCAAAAGAGTGCTAACCAAAACGGGCGCTGAGGCAAGTGTGGTACGGTACACCACAGCCCATAGATTACAGGGGTGAACAATGGGTACTGAGATGTGTATGGGCGAATAGACGCGCAACTGTTGAGCAACTGATCGCCCAGATGAACCCATGGGCTACCAACAGTGTATCCTCAACCACCGTTCAGTGAACGTTGCTGCGTACGGGCCTCTGCAACAGGCGCCTGCCTAATGTGCAGATGCTGATTACTATTCATCGGCGCCAGAGGTTGGAATTTGCACTCCAGTACCGCAGCTGGACGTCCACTCTATGGCGACAGGCGGCCTTTTTAGATGAATCACGTTTTATGCTCCATCGAAGAGGTGGCTGATGGAGTGTAGGGCGTGAAACGTCAGAGAGCAACAAAGGAGGGAGCTTTAGGGTTTGGCGAATGTTTTCGTCGCGTTATCTGGGTGATCTCGTTATTCTGAAAGGTTCAATAGACTGACACAAGCAAGCATCTATCCTTGGGGACCATGTCCACCACTACATGCAATTTGGTTTTCCTCAACAGAATGGCATCTACCACCAGGACAATACACATAGAGCACGTGCGTGGCTCGAAGAGAACCAGAATGAGTTTACAGTACAAGTGCAGCGGACAGGTATGCTAGTCACTGGGAACTTCAACGTTAGGCAAGTAATGGAACTCTTCAGGGAAATAGCAGGCAGAGTGGGAAAAAATGCCAATGTGCATACAGTATGTTTACTGGGGGGAGGGGGGGGGTCTCATTTGAGATGGAGGAAGTTCTGATGGTGGCTATCGAATGCTCTGAGTGTTACCGGCCGCAAATAGTGGCACTTGGGTTCTAAGCCCATCCTTGGTTCCATTCGGAGGATGGCTGATTTGGCGAAGGCAAGTAGCATAGCACACGGGTGCAGGCTAGGCACACTATTTTGGAGCACAGTAGAAGGTTTAAACCATAGGCTCAGACGATTCTACGACGATATCGGATGCGAGTTTCTCGATTGCTGTTATAGGGTGGAGAATCGAAGGGTTCCCTATAACAGGTCTGGGGTGCAAATGGAGATTTTTGAGGTTAAATTAACCCGCCCGCCCTCTCTCCTTGCAATTAGAGAAATTCCCTGCCAAAATCGAAGATACATAAACCACAGTGCTGTCAGAGAATTGTAGTCATCGCAGATCGAATATGGGAAAGGTTAATATGGTATTAATAAATTTGCAGGGCCACAATTAGTATCGCTTATCGGAAGTTATATTGGCCAGATAGTAGTAGGAACAGAAAGTTGGTTGAAATCGGAAGCGCATTGCAACAAAATCCTAATTTCAGAGTGGAATATTTACCTTAAGGATAGGTTAGTCGCCAATAGTGGTGGCGTACTTATTGCAGTAAAGAATTCAATAATATCTAGCGAAGTTATCACGGACTCCGAATGTGAATTAATCTCGGTTAAATTAAGCACAAAAAGTCGGTCAAAAATGGTAATCGGATGGTTTTTCAGACCGCCGCGGTCAATAACTGTAGTGGTAAGGCCCCTCAGAGAACCTGCAGAATTTCGTGGATGAATTTCCTGATCATGCTATTGTAATAGCGGGTGATTTCCAGGGATTCGTGTGACATTATCCTGAATTTTACGAAATAAAATGTTGTTCTCAATATCTTGACCGAAAATTACTTCGAACAGAAAATTAGAGAGCCAACTCGTGGTGGTAACACCTTAGACCTCTTAGCAATAAACGGACCTGAACTTACCGAATCACTTTACGTAGCAGAACAAATGAGTGATCATAAGGCTATGATAACAACTACGAGTATCACGAGGAATGTTAAGAAAGGTAGGAAAATGATTTTGCTTAGCAAGAGTGCCAGGATAAACGCTGCGGAGTATCTGTGAAATCAACATCAAATATTCAGTGCTGAGGACAAAGATGTGATGGAAAAAATTCGGAAGCATTGTTCAAGATGCCTTGGTCAAGAATGTAGCGAGAAATGTCTTAAAGGATGGGAAAGACATTCCGTGGTTTAATAGCCATGTTAAAAAATTGCTACGTAAACAAAGAGAACTTCACAACACATTCAAGAGAAGTCAAAGCCTAACTGACAAACGAAAACTGAACGAACACGCCGTCCGGAGTAGCCGAGCGGTTCTAGGCGCTACAGTCTGGAACAGATCGACCGCTACGGTCACAGGTTCGAATCCTGCCTCGCGCATGGGTGTGTGTGATGTCCTTAGGTTAGTTAGGTTTAAGTAGTTCTAAGTTCTAGGGGACTGATGACCTCAGAAGCTAAGTTCCACAGTGCTCAGAGCCATTTGAACCATTTGAACGAACCAAAACTAAGCATTAGGAAAACAGTGAGAGAAACGTTCAGTGACTCTGAAAGTAAAACTTTTCAGCCGATGTGACTAAAAACCCTAAGAGACTTTTGTCTTACGTAAAATAAGTAAGCGGTTCGAAATCATCTATTCCGTCACTTAGTCACCGTACTGAAACCGAAACAGAAGATAACAGATAGACGGCCAGAACACTGAATTCGATCTTCTGGAACTGTTTCACCGCTGATGATCGTAATAGGTCCCTCCTTTCAATCTTCGTACGAACGTCTAAATGGCAGATATTGAGATAACCGATCGCGAAACAGAATAGCAGCTACAGTCGCTTAGTAGTGGAAAGGCATCAAGAGCATATGAGATACCTGTTAGATTCTACATAGATATGCGAAAGAACTTGCTCCCTTCTAGCAGCTGTTTATCGTAGTTGAATGAAGCAACGCAGAGCACCTAGCAACTGGAAAAAAGCGGAGGTCATTCCCGTCTCCAAGATGGGTCGCTAGACAGATGCACATAATTACAGGCCTATATTATTGACGTCAATCCGTTGTAGACTTGTGGAACCTGTTTAATAATCAAGAGCTATGACGTTTGTGGAGAACGAAAATCTCGTTTATAGAGATCAGCAAGGATTCCATCTTGAAAAACTCAGCACGCTCTGTTCCTCCACGAGATCTGTAGCGCTGTAGACAACAGCTCTTAAGCTGATGCCGTGTTACTTGAGTGGAAGAAGGCATTTGCCGCCGTCCCGCACTGCCGCTTAGTGAAAACAATACGAGTTTACCAAGTACCGGACTAGGTTTGAGTCTGGATTCAATAGTTCCTTGCGGACCGAGCTCTTATGTATTGATTGCTACGTTTCACCTGCTGCTCCAAGTAATTCCATACATGTTAATGGGGCTAAGACTGCGTGATTTAGCTGTCCATTTGCGGTGCTGTTGGGTGCTTGAGTAGTCGTCAAACAGGAACGTACAGGGACTTCACAAAAATGTGGAAGCTCCAAAACACGAGACTTTATTAACCCTAATACGATGTAGGGAAAGTGTTGGCATTAAGAACAGCTTCCAGTCGTCTCGGAATGAATAGATGCAATCCTATATGGTTTTCAATGGAATATTATACCATCCTTCCTGCAAAATAATGGCAAGATCATATAACGATGGTAGAGGTGGATACCTATCATGCACCCTTCTGTCGATAGTAGATTACAAAGGCTGATGATTGTGGTGGCGAGTGAAGATGCAACAGTTCATCCTCGCGTTCACAATACCAGTCCTCGGCGATGCGACCTGTGTGACTAGCGGTCCTATCATCTTGGAACACAGCATCTCCATTGGGGAACGTAGTACCTTGGGATGGACGTAATCAGCCTAAATCGTCATAAAAACCTTAGGAGTAATGCGATCTAGCACAGCACTCATGGGGCCCATGTAATACCATCATATGGTTGTCCAAATCATCATCGAACAGCCGCCATGTTTCACTCTTTCGACGTAAACTCAGCCAAAAGTGGGAAACAATGTGCAACAAGACTCATCCGACCAAATGACTTTCTTCCACATTTGTATAATCCAGGTCTTATGGCTTCTGCACCACGTTTCCCAGGTACTCGCATTTGCATCACTGATGAGTGATTTTGGAATTCCAGCTCTCCATGCAGTTCCGTGTTTATGGAGCTCCCTTCCTGTTGTTTTGATGCTGACAGGCTTCGCGAGTGAGACATTCATCTCTGGAATGACTTTCGCAGATGTTGTCCTCTTGGTTTTCGTCACAATACTCCTCAGTGACTGTCTGTCACGATCATTCAACACACATTTTAGTCCGCATTGTGACTTAGCGGATGATGTTTTACGCTTTACCTGCATGCGGTACAAATCTTCGATATGGTGCCTCTTGAAACACCAAACACTTCGGATTCCTTGTTTACGGAATCACTCAGCATACGAGCACCAACAGTTTGCTGGAGTTCGAAGTCGCTCCTGCAATATAACGCAGTCACAACTACGCAGAATAACTATGCAGGATATTACACAGGTGCCGCTCGTGGTCATATGCAACAGCACAACCTTGTCTTGGCTAGCATCTTCATTTATGTTCCAGCACACACTCTTTTGTGGTGTTTCCATATTTTGTCCAACCCCTGGGTGTGTGCAGTCCTGTGAACACGATTGTTGTCATCTTAGACGACAGGTATGTCCAAGGTATACTCATAATAAATATGTAGAAGATAGGGTAACAGTCATCGAGAATATTGAAATAAACAAGAGTCGTTCATGCTCACTATAACCTGAACTAGTGGGCCCTAACCATGGTACGAAAACACCCCCAAAACATCATAGAACCATCTGCGGTTTGGACTTCACTGTAAGCTCACTTAGGGTCGATGTGTTTAAATATAGGCAAAATCACGACTCGCAACACGCCTCGACCCTGGTACTGTCCAGTTTCTATGTTATGTGATCCCTAAAGCCTTACGAGCTCTGTGAGCAATGGCTAATTGTAAGGTACCCGAAACCCAATATCCATTACATGCAACCTTTTTCGCAATGTTCGCTCGGATACTGGTTGAAACGGGCCATCATTCGCTAACAGCAGTACCTTCTCTTGGAGATGAAACCGATAGTTGTGACAAGGCGTAACACCCCTCTCTGGTCCCTGTCACTTAGGATCTTTTCATGACACCTGTTGATAAGCCGTATTACTTGGCTGCGAATAGTTGCCAAATCCTTGCAATCACATTAGGCGGTCCACGTTGATACACCAACGAACTTGGAAACTTCATTCACGGTGTGGTCGTGGGTACGTTCCAACAAGGTAGCTCCATTCTGACGTTCTGTCACGTCTCCACGGAAACCTATCTTCTGCACTGATTCCATACAGCCGACCGACACATATTTAACACTGCCATGATTTACGTCACCGCTGAACCTCCTGGAATCGTTTCCACCCCATCTACAGTGCTTCAAAGCGACAAGCGTGCTCTTTCAAGGGAGGTGGCTAATACACTGAGCAACGCAATTAAAGGATCACTTTTTCGAAACCACGTAATTGTCTCCCATCGCGACGTGGAAGTTTGAAATTTGGCTCCACAACAATATACCTTTGTTGTGGTGCAAAAGTGTGGCATCCTGCGAAGTTATCCTCACCCTTGACAACACTTCATAAAGGAAGTTGTCGACACACGTGAGAAAAAAGACGAGATCTCAGAAGTTCATGTGATGTGTAAGGTGGGTTAATGCCCTTAATTGGCATCAAATAACACCACACGTCTGCCCAGCGTCACCGTTCATGTGTCACGCGATGGGAAAGTGATCACACCAACTCTTACTAACATTTCACCCCTTCTTTTGTCGCCTCTTCAATGGAGGTCAGAACCACGCCACCACACGTTGAAGTCACACTGTTTTCTGGCAGGTGTCCGAGGAAAACATTCCAGGCATACCGCCGCTCAGAATCGACACGAATAGGGTGGCATAAAGGTCATCAATGAAACCACCCATATGCTCCAGGCGTAGATACCTACATACTTTGCTGTCGAAAACTGTTGTTCGCAGTATGGTGAGCAACAGTGTGACGTTCTTGATGATCTTCGACACTGCTGACACCCCTGGACGATTCAACCCTTCTCTAAAGACATCGTGGGCCTGCAAGTAGACTGAACTTGATCACACCCCTCTGGAATCCATTGCGTTCGCCATTTTTGCTTTGGTGTACAGGTTCGTAGCCACTAGGAACCGCTCAAAACCACTAAACGAAATATGAATGTGATTCGAAGCAGTAAAGAATGCTTGTATATTTTCGACCCTCCTGTTTCGTGGGGGAGGGAGGGGTGTGCGACATTGACACATGCATGAAAAGCATGTCCCTCTAAGGGTCCCTCTTAAGACCCCTGGCCCCAGTTCGGCAATAAGCTCTTGGGACCCGCTCCCCCTTACTGAGAATTTCAAAAATGTACCTGTAAAGCGGCAACCTGCAAAGTCGTCTACATCTACATCTACATCTGTATACATTATCCGCAATCCACCATGCGGTGCGTGGCGGAGGGTAGTCCTAGGCGCCTGCAGGCAAGTATATCCTTGACAGCCCTCTGATTACAGATACCTGCCTGTAGGCACCTAGGACTCAGTCACAGTCTCTTAGAGGAATATTTTTAAGATTCTAAATAACAGTTGACGGGTGCCACCATGGATGTTGCCGAACTGGGGTCTTCGCCGTTTTATTCACTGATGTGACAATGTCGCACCCTCCATGATCACACCACAGTATGGCGCAAAACAAAACCGCTGAAAATGTAGAAGCATCCTTTGCAGCTTCGGATTACATTTAAATTTCGATGGATGGTTTTGAACGGTCGCTTGTGGTTCCAAACCATGCACGAGAGCAAAAATTGCATGCACGCTAAAGTCGAAAGGGGTGAGATTGGGTTCAGTAGGGTTGCAGCCTTCAGAATATACTGTACTTATTCCAGGGTGTCAGAGATGTCAAAGGTTGTCAAGAACATCGTCCTGTTGCTCATCTCACTGCTAACTGTTGTTTTCGACCGCGAAATGTGTGAGAATCAACGACCCCAGAAAGGGAGTAGCTTCATTGACGTTCTAGTTGCTGCCTCCCGAGATCTCTTGGTGTCGATTATGAGCGGCAGTGTGTCTGAAATTTTTTGCTGGCCACTCTTACGAAAACTTCATGATTTAAGTTTCGACACCGCGGTTGTGATCTCCATCGCAGAGGCGTCAAAAGAAGGAATGAAATATAAGAGGGGGGGGGGGGGGGTGACGACCTTCCAGTCGTGTGACAAGTTCACGCTGGGAAGAATATTGGTCAAATTTGGTGCTAAAGAGATATCATTAACCCTACTTATATGTCACATGAACTTCTGAGCTCTGTCTTTTCCGCATGTGTCGCCATCTAGCTGTTTGTAACGTCGCAGGGAGCAACACGTTTGCACCATTACAGAGAAGGTTATAGGAACTTTTGAGCCAAATTTCAAACTTCTGCCTCACAACGGGAGACAATTCCAGGGTTTCGAAAAAGTGATCTTTTAATTGCGTTGCACAGTGTACGTATTTTGTTCAAAAAGCTAACGTACGTTGTTTCCATTGCGGTCTATGTATCGTGTATTTAATTTATTTGGTGGACTGTTCAAATATTGGCAGTGCAGGAGGTAACAGGAGATACTGTTCAGATGGCGAAGTATTGCACGTCAAACATCGCTTTATTTCCTGTCATTAATAGTCACATAATAAGCATGCCTATTTTATCAACCTTAGTGTATAGTGACGATTATCGTGCCACATTATGGTACTTTATCCTTTAATTTGCGCAACTCTAAAGCAAATGGAGAACTATGTTCTGTGGAAAGTTCTGATGGCTAAGGTTACCTATGCTACATCAGATTGCTTGTTGCACACTTAACTCAGGCACTCTCCGTGTGTTAATGGTACTATCGAGACTACAGTATCATTGAATTTTCAAAGTCAAACTGTAAAATTTGGGCCACGCGGGATTAGCTTTGCGGTCTCAGGCTCTGTAGTCATGGACTGTGCGGCTGGTCCCGGCGGAGGTTCGAGTCCTCCCTCGGGCATGGGTGTGTGTGTTTGTCCTTAGGATAATTTAGGTTAAGTAGTGTGTAAGCTTAGGGAGTGATGACGTTAGCAGTTAAGTCCCAGAAGATTTCACACACATTTGCACATTTTTTGTTGTAAAATTTGGGGCAGTTTTACCAGTTTGTACATTACTAATTACCTCGAGCACAGGAATCATATCACGTACTCTGCAGCGAGAATCCAAGGACACAGTATGGAAGAAGAGACGTGAAAGCTGATGCAGATAGCATTATTTATTGCAATGTACAGGAACTATATATGAAAGACGAAGTTTTATCTTACAATATTCAATACTTGCAGAGTATTTGTTGCCTATGTATCTTAAAAGCTGTTAAAAAAACAATAGTAGTTCTGTGTACTATTACATAAACTGAGGCTCTTTTTTCACTTGACTGCAGTATCTAGTAGAAGGTTAACATTTATGGAACTAATAGTACGCGTTTCTAGATTCGACGGAAACTAATAATCCTAGTTAAATATCAGTGGATTTCGGTGGACACCGCATGCAGAAAAGGAAAACCTCAGATTTATCAGAGACTGAAGGCGAACTTCTCTCTGCAGATTTCCTCGTCTTCATCCTTATTTAGGTTTGCCGTTGTTTCGCTAAAACACTAGATGCGAATACTCGCTTGATTTCTAACATGCTGTTCGATGTTCTTTCATATGTTACTCTCAGCAAAGTACTAGTTGTCGACTAGGAGTTAAATCAGGAACGACTGATAGATTCCTTATGGAGTCAAAAATTTCCACTTCAGTAAGTACTTACTCAGTTTCGGTTTGATTCTGGTATTAACTGGTTTGAAATTTACTGTACAGAGTTTTGATGATAGCTACAACCAAAGGCGACCTGATTATAACGCCTCTTACTACTATCTACTATATTTTTCTCCACCACAATGAAAATTCAATTGTCATCAGGTTATCCATATGACAGTACATCAAGCTTTCATAAAAAGGGACCCAATTTCGTTATAGTATCTTACACAAAAAACTCATTTATTTATAATGTCTCAGCTTCTAAGATCAAAATTGCAGGGAAGATGTGACCAGAGAGTTTTCTCTTAAGGCACACTGGTAAGTCTGACCAAAATTTAACTCCTAACATTCAGAATTAGGCCTAGATCAAAGAGGGGCTTATGATTAGCTCAGCTCTTTATGATTAGCTCCAGACATAAAATAGTATTTATTGTATAGAAAAATACTGATGTAGATATATCTCCATCCGAAGAACACGGTCGTCAATGAATCCAGCATTACTGAAGTTGTCAGGAACCCATCCCCCTTATAAAAATTTTGTACATATATAACAGCTCCTTAGCAATCTTTTTCGACGTACATATAAAAACCAAACTCAACAAAATAAGCTCCTTACATGAAGAAAGTTGTGTTCCTAACTGCTAGTGGACCTGTGCAGCATGAGAGGGAAGTCAAACAAAAAATTGGTTCAAATGGCTCTGAGCACTATGGGACTGAACAGCTATGGTCATCAGTCCCCTAGAACTTAGAACTACTTAAACCTAACTAACCTAAGGATAGCACACAACACCCAGTCATCACGAGGCAGAGAAAATCCCTGACCCCGCCGGGAATCGAACCCGGGCGTGGGAAGCGAGAACGCTACCGCACGACCACGAGATGCGGATGGAAGTCAACCAACTCAATCAAACAAGTGTGTAGCAGTTCTCTTTTGATGAGCAATGTCACCCGGCACTACGTTTCGAAAGGGTTTGTTGTTGATCATGGCGTATTCCCAGTGCATCTTCAGACATCAGGCTGTATCAGTACAGGAGATTTGCTCAATAATTCTAGATCATATTTTACTTCAGGCACTATAACTTATATCGAAGAAAATGATTTTTATGGAAACCGGCTTGGCTTCCAAAAACAAAGATGAAGTGAAACTCCGTCCGCGCCTTTTTCCTATCGCATCACCAAAAACCATGGGCAGAGATAACAAAATAGGGTAGTTATTCAGGTGTTCAAAAACTGGTTTTGATTTAGCTGTCTGCTAAAGACGTACATTCATGTCTGATATTTGCCTAGATGTGTACTAGACTGAAGACTTCTTCATAGACAGAACGCACGAAGATATCATAGACAGAAAGGCACGCAAACATACATGCGCGGAGAAGTTATAGGTTCCTCTCAGAGAGGTGTTAGTGTTCTTTATTAACGACTTAGTGGAGGAGGAGGAGGAGATCTGTGTTTAACGTCCCGTCGACAACGAGGTCATTAGAGACGGGGCGCAAGCTCGGGTGAGGAAAGGATGGTGAAGGAAATCGGCCGTGCCCTTTCAAAGGAACCATCCCGGCATTTGCCTGAAGCGATTTAGGGAAATCACGGAAAACCTAAATCAGGATGGCCGGAGACGGGATTGAATCGTCGTCCTCCCGAATGCGAGTCCAGTGTGCTAGCCACTGCGCCACATCGCTCGATTAACGACTTAGTGTCTAATGTTAGTATCATTCTCAGGTTTTTCGTAGATGAGACGAGTCTTAAATGTCCATATACAGTTTGACATGATACCGCCTGAAACAGACGTTAGGAGTTAGTTCTTACTGCAAGCTAACAAACATTGTGCACGTCACTAAATGCAAAAATGTTGTTGTCTTTGACTAAGCGGTCAGTGAGTCACAGTTTTAGTTCGTAAAGTCATAAAAATACTTAAAACTAACAGAGTATGGAGATATAATTAGCCATAATTGTAGAACAAGCACATGACAGGATTCGATTCGCTGGAAAGATACTGGAAACTACAGTTCACCTATGAAATAGAGTGCTTACTAAACACTGGTACAAGCTATTCAGAAATAATAGTCACGTGTGGGGGTTCCGTAGCAGAGGTTCAGGAACATGTATCCACAGGGGATCAATGAGTACTATTAAGCGCTATACGTATTACTTTCGTTGTGGACGTTAAGATATTGCATGGCTAATGGGGTTTCACACAGGAGTGTATGTAAGCAGTTCTTCCAATGTTCCATTTGGGACTGGACCAGGATGGAGCGTTAACGTGCGTTACTTAAAAAAGTACTGTCTTACATGCTGTTTACTGTGAGTTTCGCAGTCTATATGTGAAGTAAGATTCGTATGGCAGTGTTGGCTGGGAGATCCCAAGGGGTTAGTTTCAACCCTCTAGTCACATAGAATTTTCTTACTTTCTGCAGAATGGCCTCTTTTCTCACTATTTTTATGTCCAACACAAGACACACATCCAAGACTGAACTAACTGTCTACTCACACAATTCTGAAAATTTGAACAAACAATTTAAATTTACTTGGAGAGTCATCCGGATTAAGTGCCAAATAAACACTTCTTCCATAATTCTTATATGGCATAAAAAGTTATTCTTGATACTGCTGAGAGTGAAGCCGCTTGCTAGACTACATAGTGGAAACAAAAGTTAAGTTGCGAAACGCTGCTAGTCCACTTGTCTTGAATGCTAAGCTCTTTTACAAGTACGAGTGATGTCAAGTTAAATTTCCTCACTAGAATCCCGAAATGATGTCCTACGTAAGAAATATATTTTCAGCACATGACATACATCCTTCTTGCAGGTCTCTCTACGATCAACTATGATGACAAACTGTGAAATGAGAAAAACTACTTCCTTAAAACATAGATTTTGTGTGATACGTGCACACATACATACAGAAAACAGAGCAAACGCACTGCAGCTGGAGAATATGTGTGTGGAGGTGAGGGGAAGTATTTGAGTACATTGCTGTAATATGGTGTCCGACCAGAAAAACAGCACATTTGCGCTCTGTACTATATTTACAAGCAATTTTCGAACACACAAAGAGAAGTGATGTCAAGATCATATGGGTAGAAGTGGCATAAAATCGATAAAATTATGAAAATACTTGTAAATTGAGGGAAAATATACCGAAATACGGGTAAATTGAGGAAGTACTTGCGTGTCTTCTGATTGGTCAGAGCAATTCTTGTACATGGAAAGGAGTATGTGAGAGCCAGAGGAATACTAGAAAAAGTTGACAAGGAAGCGCCGGGAACCAGGTAAATAGTCACTTTTTCGTCGAGGCAGCCTTCTACAGCATGTCTATTGAGGTAATAGTGATACAAGCGAGGTGACTGCTGTCTTTGATTCTTTCCTGGAAAAAGGAGAACCATCTGACTCTAAACGTACTTGCATCTGCGTTAAAGAATGACAGAGAGTGTATGGAGTGAACAGTTGATATCGAATTGTAGCGAGATACGATTTAATGGAAGACTGATTATGCATTCTAGAGAGAAAGGGAGATGTTGCTGCAGGTCATTCGACCATTTTTTCCGTTGATCTGTCAGGATGCATCAGTTGTGTGACATAGCCTACGTTCGACTCGTATACAACCATGTGTTCTCGCACAGCTAGCCGCGCGGTCTAACGCGCTGCTTCACGAGCGGGGAGACGTGCCGGTCCCCAGCACGAATCCGCCCGGAGGATTAGTGTCGAGGTCTGGTGTGCCGGCCAGTCCGTGGATGGTTGTAAAAGCAGTTTCCCATCTACCTCGGCGAATGCGGGCTGATTCCCCTTATTCTGCCTCAGTTACATAGTGTCGGCGACTGCTGAGCGAACACCGTTTCCAAGTAAGCGTACACCGTAATTATTCTATCACGCAAACATTTGGTGTTACACTCGTCTCCTATTTATGAGACGTTCCCAGCGAGGATGGGGGGGGGGGGGGGGGGGTCAATAATCCTGGATTCGGTGTGGGGCGGTGGTGAGGTGAGTGGACTGCTGTTGACTGTTGTGGGGATGTGAACCTCCGAGGGCTATGACGGGACGAAGCCTCTCAGTCGTTTCTAGGTCCCCGGTTTAATACAGACATACATACTGTCTACTTGCTATCGTTAACAGGAAACCTCTCGGTCATCAGAGGACTTCCATTTGATGTGTGATGAAACCTGGCCAATCCTGTTTCGACACATTCCTCTAAACGAACAAAGATTTATGCGACATACACCATTCCCCTGCCTCATTTTGGGTATAAAATCGAGTCTTCAGTCTCATAACAGCCGTGATTCCAAGTTAGAGACATGTGTTTGTCAAGTACTGCAATCACCGTGTATACATCTGTTTGGCGGATTTCCTGTCTACAGAATTAGTGGTGGCATGACGTATAATTTCACATACCAAACGCCGGTGCTATGCGTTTGTCAATTTCCTTGTAATAGGTATTCTCCGCTACCAACTTTAATTTTCTATAGGACTGAAGAGAGCATAGTATATTTTCTGAACCGTGATCATATGTGAACAGTGGACGCTATATACCTCTTCAAAGCTATATTGTGCATTTATCACACAGAATCTATGTTTTTAGAAAGTAGTTTTTTTTCATTTTACAATTTGTCATTGTAGTTTATCGTAGAGAGTGTGTGCCATGCGCTGGAAATATATTCCTAAAATTAGAATATTAACAGCGTTGCATTCCACACGACCAATAGGTCAGAAACTGCAACGATGTAACATTGTAATCTGTTTTAAGTGCAGAACCATGTACCCTTAGAAGTGCATGTGTTTATGTTCTCTCTTACCAATAGTTTCTTGGTACTGATCCCAGGCACTGGAACAACACTTTAGAACTGGTAGCATAGTTGATTTACGTAAAATCCTTCGAACTCTGTCCGTCTAGTGCTCTATTATAAATAAATGCTACCTGTTTTTTGTTCTTCTTACCCATCTTCTATTACGTTACAACACTTTCATATCTACTGCTAAACACCAATAAGGGTTGGTGACCTCCTCGTGATGCGTGCGTCTCGATAAATCTTGTGCACATCGTTGGATGCGGAACAGCAGTTACGGACTCGGCACGCTTCATTCATTCACGAGACACAGAATGCAGAGGTCTGTTTCTGCAGGACAGGATGGTCAAAGGCATGCTGCCACATCACTGGCCGGTGTTGAAAGTACTGTAAAATTGCTAAAATTGTTCGCACTATCAACTGTGATGCTTGCTATTACAGTATATTGACGGTGTCTTTTTCCACCCCATCCATTCATGGATACGTTGTTGATTACTACATAATGATTGACTCAGATCGCTTGTTTGAGATGGAGAAATAGTGGTGGTGAAGGGGAACATCTTCCAGGGATGGATAGCACCGAAACAGTGATCGCGTGCATGACTACAAAACGAGGAGTCAATCAAAATGGAACACTGAGTCATCAGCTATTCCATCACTGTGAAAGATGAGTTTAAATGTAGAGGCCATTAATCACCTTCGTACAGCAGTATAAAAACGCTCCAAAACGCAAAACTCTTCCAGTTACCATATGTTGTGACTGTCTCTTACGTAAAATCATCCTGTGTGTGTGTGTGTGTGTGTGTGTGTGTGTGTGTGTGTGTGTGTTGTGGTATCAGAACGTGTTAATGTCAATTTAGAAGCTAACACAAAAGACCTCAAAGTAAACAAAAATGTATGGCATTACATATGTTTTTGGATAGGGTCCGCCTTTAGCAAAACACAGTTTTGTTTTATAACCCAAACATGTTTCACTGCAGTTGCAGCATCCTCAGTGGGCTTTTATTTTCCATCTGTTAAAGATAAAGAACGTTCTTTGTTGTTTTGTATACATGAAGCTATTAGTTTAAAAAAATGTAATTACAGATATTTGAAAGTACTGTAAAATTCATACCTTTTTACCACACCATGTGGTAAAAAGGTATGAATTTTCATAATTTATATGTTTATTCAAATATCTGTAATTACATTTTTTAAAAACTAATAGCTACATGTATACAAAACAACAAAGAACGTTCTTTATCTTTAACAGATGGAAAATAAAAGCCCACTGAGGATGCTGCAACTGCAGTGAAACATGTTTGGGTTATAAAACAAAACTGTCTTTTGCTAAAGGCGGACCCTATCCAAAAACGTATGTATTGTTAAACCAAACACGGAAAAAAGAGCTTCAATACCAAGATGATTATGTATGGCATTGTACAAAGTGTGTTACAGCAGACAAAAAACAATGGATCAAACAACAAAATACGGACCGTTTCTTGCGACTGATAGTCTGTGGGATATGGTCCTCCTACAGTACGGGCGATGAAACTTTACACTGGTCTGTGCAAGCGACTTCGATCACTGGCTGCCTGCACCAATGGACCATACCTGTATATTTAATAGGATCGCTGCGTGTGGTCGACCCTGCGCTCATACACGGTATTTGTTTTCGATATATAGGATGAGAGAAACACGGTAAAAATCATATCGAGTTTTCTCTCAGCTGAAGTTAGCGGAGCCTTTACAGTTCGTAATTTTTCTCTGTTGGATGTACAGAATAACGATGATAGAATGTTAGGGTGATAGACGTGAATGGTCCCTGAGGGACGCGGATCTGCTTCGGACTGCAGTACCTGTATGATGTTGAGCGATCCTAATTTTCCCAACAAGAAACACCAGCGTAACTGTTCGTATGGTCTTTTGTACTACCTCGTGTTGCAGGAGCAGGCTGCGATTGGTGTGGACCTTACACATCGTACATGGTTGGCGGAGCTACGACAACATGTTCCCATTTCCACTGAGTGGACGAAACACAGTCCTGTTGCACTGAATCAGGGCACTCTGTTTCTACGCCGGTTGCAGAATGTGGTAGATCCAGCTCTCTCTGACTTCTGCTCAATTCCAACTTAAATTGGAATGATCACATGCGCAAAGCTGCAGGGATGGTAGGACAGAGTCTTAGGGGCAGTTGCAAGATGCATAGGAAGTACCTAAAACCACTTTGGGACTTTACTGTAACAGATAGGTTTGAAAAAGGTGACTGATTTAGAGATATGAGAGTGCCACGAATATGATTCGTTAGTTGCTGTAATCATTAAAAGACTTCCCTATAGGACCAAACGCAGGTATGTGGTTGAATGGAAAGAGTTGACTCCAAATCACAGACAGCATTTCTACCGGAAAGCATAACACTAGAGATCTGAAAAGCCAGTGTACATTTCTTACGACGTCAATCAGCACACCATCTACTGTATGTGATCATTCTCAATCACCATCGCCTATAACCCAGTGGATATATTTCAGAACCTCTGACGTGGCATCGAAACAGAATGTGTTACAAATACTGGAGAAATATCTAGTGGCGGCATGAGGGAGTTGTAAATACCAGCTTCATACCACGTTCCTTAACCGAATCACTTTCTAAATTCGCTGATTTTATTATGAGCTTACACCATCAGCGACGTGTAACCGCACTGTCGGTCTGTTAACACACACTCCATCGATCACAGTCTGTGTTCAGCGTTACGGTATTTGTGTGGAAAACCCACTTCATTCAGAAGTAATGCCATATTTCGGTTTATAAGGCTTGTATAGTTTTTAACATGGATATCGTTGGTGATACCTGTGAGCATATGTAGAACCAAGACCACTTGTGACAGTATCATGGCAGCTTGTAAGACGATTACGCCTCTCTTTCTAAGACACAGTGGTACCACTCGCAAGAAAAACTTATGAGACATGCCCACCCATAGCACATTTTCGCTCAGTATTGTTTCGTATCGCCAGCATTCAGTTATTGCTGAAGTATTTCACTTAGTAGTTGCGGATGCGTGGTATAACCGCCTTGAGAAGCAGGCTCATAAAGTATGTATGTGTTCCGACATGAGCAAAGTAAAGACTATGTCCTGTTGTAAGGAAGGTATTGATTTGATGTGGAAAACTGAGATAGCCGCAAGGGGAATGAAAGATGTTTTTACTTGTAAAATTATGTCCATTCATTAGAATGGTACAAATATTTTTATTTCCAGAGCCACAGCCGTTAACAGCTGGTATTTCCGATACTTCGCTCATTGCCGAATGCCGTTCAATTGAGACCACACTCGTAATAAAATGTTCAAAAGTGTGTGAATTTCGAAAGGACCAAACTTCTGAGGTCATTCGTCCCTAGATTTACACACTACTTAAACTAACTTATTCTAAGAACGACACACACACACACACACACACACACACACACACACACGCCCGAGGGAGGACTCGAACCTCCGGCGGGAGAGGCCGCGCATTCCGTGACATGGCGCCTCAAACCCCGCGGCCACTCCACGCGGCACAATCGTAGTATTTAATTGTAAGTACAGTGATAAAATACATATGGCCGGTTTCCTAGGATCATTCTGTCTGGTGTGCGAGGAGTATGTGACGGTTATGGCCAGAAGCGGGAACGACTAATGCTTCCGGCTTCAGCCGTCCAAATAGAAATGCCAGTTGAAGTACAGAAATGTTATTCACTTTACCGTGTCGCCCTCTAGACAGCTGAGTAGTGAACTACTACTCAGTACGTGTTAAACAGCCTTCGTGATCACGTGTGTTCTCCCTGTAAATTTGAGAAGATTCAATATGGTCGTGTTTTGCACTGGACCATTACTCCCTCCCATGTAAACTGTATAGTTGACTGCTTCTGCACATTTCCCGCCTTTATTTGGTTGAGAGAACATTGATTGTAGTGTGTGTTGTGTTCATGTAGCAGATGAAAGACGGGTGGAAGACACATTTACTGGTTCTCTAGATATGAGAGACACTCTAGTTGACGTTGTGTAAATTATGAGGATGATTTGGAATCTGTTATATCACCGACATCGGTATTTGCGAGTGGAATTATCAGTTTCCTCTATTTTTTTAGAGTTTTCGTGTAAAGATCTTCACAGACGAGATATGTTTCTAATTCTCGATGGTTTACAGCATGTTACACCTCGCTGCACCTCGCTAAAGTTTCAGGTTTCTAGAGAAATAATTTCCAGTTTACATCTTCGGAATTACTCTGTTCAAGTGTTACTGTTATGCAAGCGATATTGCTATGTGCTTGATATCGAGAAATACCACGTAAATTGTATGATATTCTGGTGAACCATGTGAAAATACATATGTCCTTGTAATCCAAGAGTCTGCAGATGGATGTAGAAAGCAGGCAAGTAATCAGGTTGGAGCCAGAAACAGTAACGCCTTTGTGCTTAGGGGAACCGACCCAGCCTTTATACAACAGTTCGGAGAGTGATATCGGTCTACTGAGGGCGCTCTGGTCACTTGTTGGGACAGTGTGTGGGCGAGAGCAGATGACTTGTGACTGTCGGCTGTGGTGGATGACCTACCGAGCTCGCAGGAAATATCTGGCGCTGCGAGGACCATATACGGTGCATATGATAATGATTTCTGCTTTCGCAGTATATGTACGAGTGTCTGATAGTCGACAGCTATATGCAGGATGCAGAAGTGATGATTCTGTATGGTTCAGGATACGAATTGTGTGTTTACTACATCAGTACAGTATGTGGTGATATATAGCCGGGTTGGAGATCAGTTTCACGCTGAAATATTGAAGCTTTCCTCTTCAGTGGCAGACCACTGTAACTGAGGAAGCGTCTTTCCATATTTAATGATCTGTAGGCCACTTTTTCAGGGTTTAACTGTCAGAGCGATATGGAGATCTGTACAATGTAGTGTCGCTGCTGAATGTCTCGTCTGCAGAAAATAGTGGACAGCGCTCCCACATCGGCAACATCAGTATTTTGGCGGGCTTCAGACAAAAAATGCAAGCTTTTCCCGACAATAGCAGAGCACTATAATTGAGGAAGTGTCTTTCAGTATTTCACGATCTGTAGACCACTTTTGGAGGGTTTAACTGTCAGTGCAATACGGCTGCTGTAAGTTTTTTTCGATCTGTACAAAATAGTTTTGCTGCTGAAAGTCTCGTAAATAGTCTGTCTGCAGAAAAAAAGGCAAACAGTGCTCCTACAGCAGCAGCAGTTTGGCGTGTATATTCAGTAAGAGCCAATCAGAATGCGCCATTCGTTCACAAGACATACTTTGTGTGGGGCATAGGTGCCTCTACCGACTGGTTTGAATAACATAGGGGAAAGACATCTAAGGAATGTTCTACGAGTAACTTGATGTCTTCTTTGTTCGAGCATTCAGAGACAAGTTGAAGCAGACCATCCATCTCTGGTGGGATGCTGTCCCTCCAAACAACAAGAATGCTTTTATGATTAAGGGTATTTTCACAAGCATGTGCAGACATGATGAAGGCTTTTAGCGGTGAGAACAAGAGCGAACGTTTACCATTTCTCAGACATTTGTTGAAAGCAGGACGTCACGATTTCTGAGAAGGTTAACACGTGATGGACGGGGTACTTCGTTAATATCAGCAGGAAGAATGCATTCGATGTTATTCTGGGATATTTTCGTAAACAGTTTCTGAAGGCAGTGCAAAAGAGTTCTGTAGTATGCGCCTGTCTAGAGGGAGATTTGGCTATCAGCTACATCGACATGAGTCGTTTTGCATAACATTGACAACCTTTCAGCTGCGCCATGCTTTTGTTCCTTGACGGCAGGCCGCTACAGACATTAATAACGTGTGTTGAGCCATGTTTTGAACAGGCCCTCCTGATAGGAAACGAATTTCCACGCAGAAAAGCTGAGACATCACGAAAGCTCATACAGCAAAAGCGAATGTTAACTGTTTACGAATTGTGGGGAGGGGCTGATAAGTAATGGATGAGCTGTCTCTTTAGGAACGCTAGGAAGAATGCATCCTGTGTTATTCTGGGATATTTTCGTAGGTTCCCGGGTTCGATTCCCCGCGGGTCAGGGATTTTCTCTGCCTCGTGATGACTGGGTGTTGTGTGATGCCCTTAGGTTAGTTAGGTTTAAGTAGTTCTAAGTTCTAGGGGACTGACGACCATAGCTGTTAAGTCCCATAGTGCTCAGAGCCATTTGAACCATTTGATATTTTCATAAACAATTTCTCAAAACCGTGCAAAAAATTTCTATAGCGTGTCCAGAATGAGACTTGCTGTCATTTATACAGACATGAGACATCTGTATAACACTGACAAACTTTTAGCCATACCGTCTCGCTAGGAAAACATCTCGCTCGGTTTTTAGGCCAGCGCTGGACCTGCAGATGCAAACACGACAAGCCAGCACAACAGCACGGTGTACAGGTAAACACCTTACTAACCTCTCCAGGCGTGCGAGCGCCGCCCCAGCGTGCGCGCCTTGGACCTCTCTAGGGAACAGATAGCTGATATTTTGTGGTCGAATTTCTTAATGGTAGTTCGAAGCGGCACAAATAGCACAATTAAAAACAGCATTCACAGTATGGGGCGACGACACTGGACACACACTGCACTGATGTCATATACACATTGAGCACCAAAACACTACAAAGTAGCCCGCATCTCGTGGTCGTGCGGTAGCGTTCTCGCTTCCCACGCCCGGGTTCCCGGGTTCGATTCCCGGCGGGGTCAGGGATTTTCTCTGCCTCGTGATGGCTGGGTGTTGTGTGATGTCCTTAGGTTAGTTAGGTTTAAGTAGTTCTAAGTTCTAGGGGACTGAGGACCATATATGTTAAGTCCCATAGTGCTCAGAACCATTTGAACCACTACAAAGTAACTGCAGTAAAATTTGAAGGGCCTACCATGGGAGAGGATGTCGGAGAGGAGGGAGAGAGGAAAGAGTGTTGAGGAGTTGTTCGAGGAGAGTGGCAGGAAGGGGAGGCGGGAAGGGGTGGAATCGGTAGCACATCAAGGGGCAGGAGATGGAGAGGAAGTGCGATTGAGAAGGACACAGGGGAGGAGGGAGGAAACATCAGAGGGGGAGGCGAAAGAGAGGGAGCCCAAGGGAAGAGGAGAGGTGAAGAGGAGGGTCAGAGCTGGAAGGAAGGTTAAATATCGGGGTGAAGCACATCATCTGGGACGGGGAGGCATAGGAAGCGTCCTGCTGCCGCAGCGAGAGCTCAAATCCTCATTTCGCGGAGGATTACTTTGTTAAGATTGGCAACAGAACTGTGCGGCGGCAGCAGAACATAGTGCCGATCTGCGCATGCTAATTCTAGATGCGCACAACGATTGCGGTATCAGCGCGACTACCGGAGTCGCCCTCGGCTGGCCTCCCTGCTGACTTCCTCGCTCTGCCGCTGTACGAGCGGAGCCGTGGGCGTTTGAATATTGCAGTCAGCAAACATTAGGGAGCTGACGCTCCGTGGTAAGCGCGCCACAACAACGATATTCGAAAGTTATGTCTTGAGTGTATCTGCTGAGTTTAGGTAACTGTAATGGGGTGGCCATAGTGTGGTGTCATGTTCGTGCTGTGTTATGACGAGGATGAGAGAAGATATAGGGTGAAACCTGATGCTGGCACATACACTACTTCTCTCGAATAACACAAGAGGACTGCTAGTCTTATCATCACAACTGCTAAGCAATAGACGGTTCCAATCAGGAGGCCTGTGGTGTACAGCCTTATCTGCATATCCACACCTGCCTCCTCATCTAACGTCGTTAATGTGCACCTGTGTGGAGATGCTCGTCTAGGAGGTGGGCAGGCCGAATACTGGTCGTGGTGGTGATACTGATGGTTTTGAAATCTTCAGCATCAGTATTTGGCCGGAAAGTGAATGGGAGATGATGCCACTAATTTCCTGATTAGATTCCGAACCTGTTCTTAGCATCTCTTAAAGTGAGGGCATTTATAATGTTGATGGTGACCCCACCATAAGAAATTCCCACGAGACGCTAAGAACAGGTTCGGAATTTAATCAGGAAGTTAATGGCACCAACTCCTCTTCCCTTTCTGGCCAAATACTGATGCTGAAGATTTCAAAACCATCACTATCACCACCACGACCAGTATTCGGCCTGCCTACCTTCTAGACGAGCATCTCCACACAGGTGCACATTAACGACGTTAGACGAGGGGGCAGGTGTGGATATGCAGATAAGGCTGTACACCACAGGCCTCCTGATTGGAACCGTCTATTTCTGAGCGTATACTGAATGGAATTATTTGTAATTCATACAGAGTATTCGTGACAAACATTATGATATGGAGCTTGACAATTAAAAGAAAGTTGTTCCTCCTTCTAACAAGATATTCTGATATGACTGTGTTGGCTCTTTCCGGATTTGTGACTGACAAGTAACTTATATGCAAAGATTCCTGTATGATATAGGGGTTGTCGAGGAAAAACAACTTGTATTTACATTTAAAAATACTACTTCGATATGTCCAACATTTTACTTCCATGAGTAGATTACCAGAATTTTATTTCTATCTATTTCAATCTTTTTTGTGGCAAAATTATATTCATCAGAGAGTAGTAAAGATAATTTCTCTTTAATATTTAGCCGTCCGAGATAGCTTTACTGCGAGAGACTGTAATACTTGAATAGTAGCATACCATTTGGGAAGTCTGCTTTCATTTATTTATGATTAATAATGAGGCTAAAATTGGAGTTGAGTCAGTTTAGACGGAGTAATGAGATTACAGTGATAATGTGTGCTGATTTCATTTCCTCTTTTTAATATTCGTTAACCTAACATTGTGCCGACTATGTCAGTTTCTTTTCTGGGTGAGCTTTGGAAGCGAGAGCACTCTGAATACGACACAGGTGATGCACAGAAAGACTCGGTGAAACGACCCCTGGTGAGCTGAGGGAACACGGCCCTTCTCAGAACTGCAGGGAGAGAACCGGAAGGTACAACTGCTTTGGCACTGTCCTGGCGAAAGTCGCCTCGGCTAGCGTCATGCCAGTGCAGGACTATTGTGCAGTTTATTGCGTGGATACACTATGGATGACGAGCTGAAAGCATTCATCCTGGAAGACGGAACACCGCCAACTGCAGGTAAGCGCTCGGACCCTGTTAAGAAAAATACTTTTATCGGATAAACATCCCCCGGGTTAAAAAAAATAAAAATAAAAAAATAGCGAAACAGCTCTGACATACAACATATTTAGAAGATGCCCCAGAGATGGCAGCGTCGAGGATAGATTTTTAGGTTTTACAAGAACCTGTAATGTGAGGCTAGCTGGTGATTGAAAGGACAGCGATTGTTGAAACAGAAGTGGCGTCAGGAGGACAGAACACGAAACAGAAAGTTTTTTAGAAAAGAGAGGAGGAAATTGATATCACTGGGTTTTTGACGTTTCATCTGTTATTGACAGCCGGCCGCGGTGGTCTCGCGGTTTTAGGCGCGCAGTCCGGAACCGTGCGACTGCTACGGTCGCAGGTTCGAATCCTGCCTCGGGCATGGATGTGTGATGTCCTTAGGTCAGTTAGGTTTAAGTAGTTCTAAGTTCTAGGGGACTAATGACCACAGCATAGTGCTCAGAGCCATTTGAACCATTTTGTTACTGACAGGATGTTTTGTGAAAGAAACAATTACACTACTGGCGGAGTTATGTAACTGTAGAGAGTATTGGTAGTTTAGTTTTCTTAGCGGGAAGAAGAGAGCAATCAGTTCTTTATTGGCTTAGAAAGAAAGATTTCGTCTCTGGGCTTGTCACTGAACACGTCAGTACTCCGCAGGCTGCGCTCTCAACTGGAGGAGCCGAATGGGGTCCAATGCCTGAATTTTCGGCAGAGCGATCTCAGCGTCAACTTTCATGACAGTGAGACACTATTTCACCACTCTACTCGCTTCACACCGAAGATTATGCTGAACATGTTCCTACGGAATCGAGTAACTTTGCTAACTGCTAGTTTCAGTTTTGTAAATCTCATTGTTAATTGTCGTATAGTAACTTAAGTGATTTTTGATTGTTTTGAATGCTTTATAATTCTATTGATTTTTGTAATGAACTACAGAGTTCATTTAAATCTGCTGTTTATTATCTCATTTAATAGTTTTTAGTGATAAAAATGCAATATCTCCACCTTAAGATTCAATGCTAAAGCCACAATATATCACAGCATTTATCAACCCGTTGTGTACAGTAATTCCGGTATTGGGGCTCAAGGGTGTGCCTGTGTCACGATTCATTCTGATTCAGCTAAATTCACTTACACACACAAACACACACAAGGCATTTTGCACATCTTTCCTCCTTCCTATCATCGCACGAATCTCGGAATAGCAGGTACTGAGATAGGTGAGAACAGAGAAAAAAGCAACTAAAATCGTTCGAAAGTGAAAAGGCATCTGGAACTGATGACGCTCCCGTAAGATTCCACGCAGTTTATGCGAAAGAACTTACTTCCCATCTAGCAGCAATTAATCTTAGGTCCCTAGAGCAACGACGCACTGTAAGCTATTGGAAAAATTCACAGGTCATTCTCATTTGCAAGAATGGTCGTCTGATGGATTCACACAATTATAGGCCTATATCACTGATGTTGATCTGTTGTAGGAATATAGAACATGTTTTGCGCGCACTCTTTCTTAAAGCTTTTTAAATGAAACGCTCTTTCCGGAGAACGAGAACCTCTTCTATAAAAATCAATATGGATTCCACGAACAGAAGTCAAACAAAACTCAGCTCGCTCTCTTTGTCCATGAGATACAAAGTGGTGTATAGAATGGCACTCAGGGTGATACAGTTCTGCACGGTCTATAATACGGTATATAAAATGCAAGCTTACCGAGTATCACGCCGGATTTGTGAAATAATTCAGGATTTTATAGTATTAACGCGAGCTGAAAAGTAACGCCTTCGAATTACTTATATGAAAATCCTTAGAACTTAGTAAATAAAAGAAACGTTATTAAGATGCTACATTTTTATTCTTCATGTCTACAGATTTGTAGTCCTCTGCTGGCTAGAGGGCCTCAAATTGACGTGTAACACAGCGGTGTGTAACGTAACCACAAGGGGCGCTCAATAAGTAATGCAACACTTTTTTTTCTGAAAGCAGGTTGGTTTTATTCAAGATACACCATATTATTCTGCCTTCTTTTGACTACAGAACCCAATACTCGTATTTCAACATAATCTCCGTTCAATGTGACGGCCCTACGCCACCTCACTGGGGTGGCCAGTATGCGCGCATGGTATCACTCTACTGGTCTACTTCGGATCCAGCGTCTTGCTGCATCATTAACCTCCCCATCATCCACGTATTGCTTCCCGTGGAGTGCATCCTTCACTGAGCTTCATTCGTTGCTCTTTATGATCTTCTGTTAGGCTGCGAGGAACAGAGCGGGCTCACACCTGTGGTGGAGTTCGTGACACTTGCACAGAGTGACACTTGTACTGAGACGGAATGTTTTGACATATGTACGGAACACAGAACACTGTAGGTAGTGGACAACCTGTTCCAGTGGTAGGATACACAGGCCTGTCCGCCGGAAAATTTTGGAAATGTGTGGTAAGTTCCTATGGGACCAAACTGCTGAGGTCATCGACTTAACCTAACTTAAGCTTACTTACTGTCATGACAAAACATACACACACACACCCGAGGGAGGACTCGAATCTCCGACACGGGTAGTCGTGCGAACCGTTGCAAGGCGCCCAGACCGCGCGGCTACCCCGCGCGGCCCTGTCCGCCGGTACCTGCGACATATGCTGGGGCTGAGGAAGGCCAAAGCCCACTTGCTGCATAATATTCCCTGTACCTGCACCAGTTCGTACTGCACATGGCTTTCTCCCTGTGTTCAGTACTGCAGTTGATCTCTGACTTGCAAGCAGTGTTCCATGTATTAGTGCTGAGATAATGGAGTTTACCTAGGCCACCAAAGGGAGACCTTTACTGATTTACGGTGGGCATCAGTATATAGTGGACTACAGAAACAAACAAGAAGTGAGATACTGGCGATGAGTAAAATTTAAAAAGGAATAAATGCAAAGGAAGGCTATCTACAAAAAATAACACAGTTTTAGGGGGAGGCAGCAATGGTTGTATTCCAGATGGAGCAGTATATGAAGTGCGAAAACATTTTCTCAGTACAAAGGAGCAAGCAAAAGAAACAGACCAACACTTCCATCAGTTAACGTTAAAGAAGTAGGGCAACTCTTCAATCGAGGCTACGACTTAGTAGCATCTTTACAATCACACATAAGTGTGAAACAATCGTTACATCGCAATAGGTGAAAGTATATGGAAACTACACAAGATCCCACCGATTCTAGAAGAATATTCTTCCAAGAAAATAATTTACTGATGAATGTTGGTAGCAATTTTTTATTTGCAGATGATAACAGGCAACCGAATAACAAAACACTGGTGTTTTCCAGCGGAAAGGGAAAACCGTTTTTATCAAACTGCGAATCATTCTTTGTGCATGCAACGTTCAAGACCCCGATCAAGCAATTTGGACAGTTATCCAGTTGTTTGCTTTGCTACCAAATAAAAAGCGAGAAACATATGAACGTCTTTTTGAAGGTATTAAAACTAATGTGCCTGGGTGGCACCCTGCATCTCTGATGATGGACCTCGAAACTGTCATCACCCAAGTAGATCGTAATTTGTTTTCTGGAATAGAGATGACCGTGTGCAATTATCGTTTTAATCAAGAACAACCACCAGTTAGAGCAAAAAATTTTAAACATGTTTGTGCGACCTTGTTGCGACGATGACAGACGTCTCGCCTAACGACTGAGCGTGCTTTTGTTCACTGCCAGGACTCCTCAGACATCTTGCAAGAGCTATTGAATATCTGCGATGCTCTAATTTTCCGCCAAAATAAACTCAATGACAGCTCTCTGCTTAGAACGCACCTCCATTACAGGCGACATTTTGAAGGTTACATATAGCTCCACAACCTGTTGAGACTTCATGAAACTATACTGGTTGAAGCGGTAATATTCCACGATGTCCCACAACAAATTCCGCATTTTTAACCGTAACTGGCCGAGAAAAAATGTATTGCATTATTATTGCACTTCTCTCGTATGTCGGCTAGTAAGAAACACCGAATACCCTTCGACCAATTACGTGTAGGATTCTATAATTCACTTAAGGCAAATACCGAAATTTTTCCTTTGAAAAGGACATGGTCGATTGTTTTCACTGTCTATCCCCAGCCACTGTGTTTCATCTCTAATGACCTGGTCCTCGACGGCTCTCTGAATCCTAATCTTCGGTCGTTTCTGGTCTCACTTGCTGAAGATATTAATTCGTGCTATTTTATCTCTAAGAAAATTTTTTATATGCTCAGATGTTCAACCAGAACGGCCCTTTCTAGTACTAGTTTCGATCGGCTACGACTCCAGTTCTTGATGCATTTTCACGTAATGGTTGAATGAATTGGAGCCGCACCTGTAAAATCCATTTTGCTGTGGAAGAAGATCGACCGAACAGCTACACTTTTCAGAATGAGATTTTCACTCTGCAGCGGAGTGTGCGCTGATATGAAACTTCCTGGCAGATTAAAAGTGTGTGTCTCACCGAGACTCGAACTCGGAACCTTTGCCTTTCGCGGGCAAGTGCTCTACCATCTGAGCTATCGAAGCACTGGTTCGCAGGAGAGCTTCTGTAAAGTTTGGAAGGCAGGAGACGAGATACTGGCAGAAGTAAAGCTGTGAGGATCGGCCGTGAGCTGTGCTTCGGTAGCTCAGACGGTAGAGCACTTGCCCGCGAAAGGCAAACGTCCCGAGTTCGAGTCTCGGTCGGGCACACAGTTTTAATCTACCAGGAAGTTTCATATCAGCACACACTCCGCTGCAGAGTGAAAGTCTCATTCTGGAAACATCATCCAGGCTGTGGCTAAGCCATGTCTCCGTAGTATCCTTTCTTTCGGGAGTGCTAGTTCTGCAAGGTTCGCGGGTGAGCTTCTGTAGAGTTTGGAAGGCAGGAGACGAGATACTGGCAGAAGTACAGCTGTGAGGACCGGCCGTGAGTCGTGCTTCGGTAGCTCAGACGGTAGAGCACTTGCCCGCGAAATGCAAAGGTCAAACCGAATACACAATGTGCCTGTGGCATCACAAGTGCATCACATACAGGAACATAAACTCAAAATCAATGCATCGATGCCAAATATAAACTGTTATGCCTGTCCTGCAATGTCTACCCCCTCAAAAAAGAGACGACAAATGGCCATGTAAAAGGGTTTAAGGTACAACAATAAGAGAAAAACGAAATAGGGAAATATAAAAACGAAAACATATAAAATGACGGTAATATTAACCAACACTAGGAATAAAATAGGTTAATAGAATAAAATGTCTTTTTTTTAAATGTATCGTTGTTAATATATTTAAATAAATATATATGGTTACAAAAAGAAGTTCGAGTCTCAATCGGGCGCACAATTTTAATCTGCCAGGAAGTTTCAGCTACAGTTTTTCTTCGAATTTTATTCACATTTCTATTTCGGAAACTTTTTTCCCCATTATGAATTCTGTTTGGGTAAAATTTATCTTGATGCCTTTCCATGTGCTATGTGCTTTTATATCAACAGATCCACAGAACAGCTGAAATTTTTCGTTGAAATTTATGCAAATGACGTTGATAATGGAAATATAAAATCCCAAAATCGATCAATGAATAAAGTTCAAACAAAAACTGTAGCAGTTCCCTGGGTATTTGTGTGTGTGTGTGTGTGTGTGTGCGCAGATGGATGACGGATGACGACCCATGAATGTACGACAGCATCCTCAAAAGTAATGCCTGGAATTATTTATGCGAAAACTATTAGAGCTTTCTGTATACAGCAACAAACGTTATTAGCATTTTACATCTTTATTCTTCATTGGTGATTTATTTTGGTACAAACATCCAACGAGCCTCCAATTTAAATCACAGTTGCAGCACGTCGTCCATAATGGATATAACTGAAATTTATCCCTACATCTACATCTACATCTACATTGATATTCTGCAAATCACATTTAAGTGTCTGGCACAGGGTTCATCGAACCACCTTTACAATTCTCTATTCTTCCAATCTCGTGTGGCGAGCGGAAAGAAGGACTACCTATATCTTTCCGTACGAGCTCTGCTTTTTCCTTATTTTATCAAGGTTATCGTTTCTCCCCATGTAGGTCGGCATGAACAAAATATTTTCGCATTCGGAGGAGAAATTTAGTGTTTGGAATTTCGTGGGAAGATTGCTCCGCAACGAAAAACGCCTCTGTTTTAATGATGGCCATTCCAGATCCTCTATCATTTCGCTATAATACAAAACGTGCTGCCTTTCTTTGAACTTTTCCGATGTACTCCGTCAATCGAATCTGGTAAGGATTCCACACCACGCCGCAGTATTCTAAAAGAGCACGGACAAGCGTAGTGTAGGCAGTCTCCATAGAAGATCTGTTATTTTTTCTAAGTGTCCTACCAATAAAACGCAGTCTTTGGTTAGCCTTCCCAGCAAAATTTTCCATGTGTTCCTTCCAATTTAAGTGGTTCGTAATTGTAATTCCTAGGTATTTAGTTGAATTTACGGCCTTTAGATTTGACTGATTTAGCGTGTAACCTAAGTTTAACGGATTCCATTTAGCACTTATGTGGATGACCTCACACTTTCCGTTATTTAGGGCCAATTTTCGCACCATACAGATATCTTTTCTAAATCGTTTTGCAATGTGTTTTGGTCTTCTGATGACTTTACTAGTCGATAAACGACAGCGTCACCGGCAAACAACCTAAACAACCTAAGACGGCTGCTATGACTGTCTCCCAAATCGTTTATATAGATAAGAAACAGCAAAGGGCCTGTAACACTACTTTGGGAAACGCAAGAAATCACTTCTGTTTTACTCGATGACTTTCCGTCAGTTACTACGAACTGTGACTTCTCTGACAGGAAATCACGAATCAAGTCACATAGCTGAGACGATATTCCATGTTGTTGTTGTTGTTGGTGGTGTGGTCTTCAGTCCTGAGACTGGTTTGATGCAGCTCTCCATGCTCCTCTATCCTGTGCAAGCTTCTTCATCTCCCAGTACTTACTGCAACCTACATCCTTCTGAATCTGCTTAGTGTATTCATCTCTTAGTCTTCCTCTAACCCTGTATTCATCTAACCAAAAGTCTGCCACCGAACCTCACTAATTCCCACTATATCTAACTTTAACCTATCCATTTCCCTTTTTACATTTTCTAACCTACCTGTCCGATGAAGGGATCTGACAATCCACACTCCGATCCGTAGAACGCCAGTTTTCTTTCTCCTGATAGCGACGTCCTCTTGAGTAGTCCCCGCCCGGAGATCCGAATGGGGGACTATTTTACCTCCGGAATATTTTACCCAAGAGGACGCCATCATTATTTAACCATACAGTAAAGCTTCATGCCCTGGGGAAAAATTATGGCTGTAGTTTCCCCTTGCTTTCAGCCGTTCGCAATACCAGCACAGCAAGGCCGTTTTGGTTAGTGTTAGAAGGCCAGATCAGTCAATCATCCAGACTGTTGCCCCTGCAACTACTGAAAAGGCTGCTGCCCCTCTTCAGGAACCACACGTTTGTCTGGCCTCTCAACAGATATCCCTCCGTTATGGTCGCGCCTACGGTACGGCCATCTGTGTCGCTGAGGCACACAAGCCTCCCCACCAACGGCAAGGTCCATGGTTGATGCACGCAATTTCACTACAAGCCGCTTGTGTGGTACAGTGCCAAAAGCCTTCCGGGAATCCGGAAATACGGATCAATTTGAAATCCCTTGTCGATAGCACTGAACACTTCGTGCGAGTAAAGAGCTAATTGTGTTTCATAAGAACGGTGTTTTCTAAATCGATATTGACTGTGTGTTAATGGACCGTTTTCTTCGTGGTAATTCATAATGTTCCAACACAATATACGTTCCACAATCCTGATGCATATCGACTTTAATTTTATGAGCCTGTAATTTAGAGGATTACTCCTACTACCTTTATTGAATATTGGTGTGACCTGTGCAACTTTCCAGTCTTTGGGTACGGATCTTTCGTAGAGTGAACGGTTGTATATGATTGTTAAGTATGGAGCTACTGCGTCAGCATACTCTGAAAGGAATCTAACTGGTATACAATCTGGACCAGAAGACTTGCTTTTATTGTCATGTCAATAGGTTTGCAGTTCTCTGCCCCTACACGGCTCCGAGTTGCAGTGTGTCACGTAACAAAGTCGGTGCGTAGGGAACGGCGTACTGTAATAGAGTTTCGAATTCGAAGAGTTCCCCCAAACTTCGAGCGCTCTCTCCTTCAGCATAATAATGCCGGACCACACACGAGGGCTGCGACATCTGCAGCAGTCCGGCGCCTTGGGTTCACTGTCGTCGAACATTCTGCATACAGTCCCGACTTGGCCCCATCCGAATTTAATCTGTTTCCAAAAGTTCAAGAGGTGCAAGCAGATGTAAGATTCTGGTTCCATCAATGAAGTTCAAATGGTTCAAATAGCTTTGAGCACTATGGGACTTAACTTCTGAGGTCATCAGTCCCCTAGAACCTAGAAATACTTAAACCTAACTAACCTAAGGACATCACACATCCATGCCCGCGGTTCCAAGCTGTAGCTCCTAGAACCGCTCGGCCAATCAATAAAGTCAAACATTCTACAGCGACAGTAACAACAAACTTCTCGTTCAGAAAAATGTATTCGTCGCCAGCGCGACAATGTTGAGAAATAAATATGTTGACATGAATAATAAAGATGTTTCATTTAAAATGCCTTAAGAATTTTCACATGAAAAATTCTAAGGCGTTACCTTTTACCACGCCCTCGTTTTACTAATTTCTTTGTTTCGTGTTTTTGTTTTGAAAATGCCTTTCTAATGTTCTTTTGCAGTGCATTTGTAAAACGTGTGTTCTACACTACGCTGTACATCTAATGAAGCATCGCGACAACAACCGACAGCAATTTAGTAAACTCGTGGAAATCAAGACCGGTATTTCTACAGCGCTTACTGCCCTTGTCCGCAATTTCCCGTTTCTTAATCAGCGTGTAATGCTCGAAACGTGTCCCAGAGGATGCCAGAAGTCCGCAGGTTACGAGCGCTGCGGCTGCTACAGACAGAAGTATGCGCGCCCATGTCCACCCACATTTGATGCCAATTGTACGAAGTTCGCGAGCAGCAGTAGGGTGGCGGGCGGTAGCAGCGCGCATGCGCGGAGAAGCAGCGGCGGCCAGCGGCTGACGGGGCGGTATTCAGCCAGACGGCTGCACGATGTGGCTGCGCGCGGTTGTGCTCGTCCTGCTGCTACAGCTTGTGAGTATCCGCTGCCGCTGCGCACAGCGTCTCTCTCGTGCACAACGCTTTTTGTACGCTACACGATGACAGTGCACAGCAAATTTCTGCGTAATTGAGGCAGCCACACCTACCCCGCAACCGTGCGATCAGCGTTTCTAGCTGCTACAAAGACGACCCGTGTTCGATCCCCGGTAGCTGTTGACAGCCGTTTCTCATTCGCCGTAGGAAAAGACAGTTGAGCTATGGAAGAAAAATTACTGGTTCCAGTTGCGAAAGATAATGTTAACGGCCGACAGAGCGATGTGCTAATCTCTCGCCCCTGCGTACAATCGACGAGTGACACTTCGGCGGATACCGAGATAATGGTCGCTGCCATCGCGCAGTCTTCTGTACTCTATGCTAGACATTTACCTATTTTTAACTTTTGAATTACACTTGCCAGATTTCTCACAATGTTCATGATAAAATAGCTAGCAAGCCTGGGACGACAACACTCGAAAAGCTCGATGACCGAAGTTAATCCGTCCAATTTCGTATGCCGTAGGTTTCACGAAGTTAATACCTGCTTGTTTGAACAAAAAAGTTAAAGTTAGTCTACTAGTTAGGCAATGCAAGTTGGGGAATATGGCATTCCTGTCGAGGAAAAGGATCCGGGTGTAGGCAATTTGCCTTCCTCCGACCGTTCACGCAGTGTCGTCTCCGTGTCGTCCGGTTTATTTAATGAGTGTTCCTGTAATGTTGAATTTATTCTGTTATGAACGATTATTGAATCAAACAAGGGAAGGTGGAACTTGTCGTCGGCACATAGCCAACACCTTTGGAATAGCACCCGTGCTGGCTGACGTCCCAACTCAACGGAGTATCTCATCAACAGTGGTACCTACTACCTGCGCCGGCCGCGGTAGTCTCGCGGTTCTAGGCGCGCAGTCCGGAACCGTGCGACTGCTACGGTCGCAGGTTCGAATCCTGCCTCGGGCATGGATGTGTGTGATGTCCTTAGGTTAGTTAGGTTTAAGTAGTTCTAAGTTCTAGGGGACTGATGACCACAGCAGTTGAGTCCCATAGTGCTCAGAGCCATTTGAACCATTTGAACCTACTACCTGCCCCGCTAGATGCAACAATGTTAAGAGGTTTGGGAAGTAACCACGATGCCTGCGTAAGGTCTGGTGATCATAAATGTCACATCACCTCCTGTACTCCCTTTCCTACCAAATATTAGTGACGATATGCCTTCCGTTAACAGATAGACATCACCAAGTGTCAGGAATGCTATGCAGGGGGAAAACTAACTCCACTGACGTACTTTCGGGGGCTCTTCAGGGATATTTTCCGAGTATTTCTACATCTACATCAGTACTGTACGGTGTGTGGCGGAGGGTACTTCTGGTCCACTAACTGATCCCCCTTCCCTCGTTCTGTCGCTAAGTCTCTGTATTAGCTCTACTTTCTCGAATTTTCTCGTTGTGGTCATTTCGCGAGACGTATGTGGGAGGTAATAATATGTTGTACGACTCTTTTCGGAAAGTACTCTCTCGACATATCAATAGTAAACCTCTCTGTGATGCACAACGCCTCTCTTGTAGCGTCTGTTGAGCATCTCTGTAAAGCTGTCGCACCGACTAAACGATCTTTTGATGAAACACGCGCCACTCTTCATTGGATCTTCTCGATCGCTTCTATCAGTCTTACCTAGTAAGGATCCCAGATCGATGAACAATACTGAAGAATTGGTATGAGTCCGAATCTCCCTGGTGGCTCATATCAGATTAACAATATGATTATGTTTTCTATTCGAGTCAGAGAAGGTCAATACATGCAAATTACCATTAAAAACAAATGACAGAAACAACTATCAGGCTACACTATTGTTGACCAAAATACTGCAGCTTCATTTATGCTCGGAGTCACAAGCAGAAGATCTTCTTCTGTGTAAGATGTAGGGCCTACTTAAACATCTAATAGTGTATCAAAGAAATCTCTACTACCGAACAGAAGCCTGTCGCTAACGTGGCTTATTACGTGTTTGATTCACACAGATACCGCCTACACTACTCACTTATATTGGAGACTGGAGTTCTCTGACATTTTATGATGTCAGGCGTCAACGAGCGGGTACGAAAGCAGATATACTATTTGATCGAAGACTTCCGACTTCCGTTTTTTTCCCCTATTTGTGACGACTGAGTACTAGAACGAGACGCGACGGTGGAGGAAGAGAGCAAAACGGGCGGAGGAGAAAAATAATTCTCTGGTCCCTCCAGCCGAGACTTTTGCAGCTTCCAAGTTTCACGTGGTATGACCTGTTGTGTAAGTAAAAGAAAAAATGAAGAATGAGCCTTCTGCTGCTCATTGATAATATTACGGCAGCTGCTAGTCGTTGCGTCTATAGACAGCTACACTTTGCCCATTAAACAATAAGTTGTACACTCGTGTGAATATATGTAATTTTTACCGTTGGTCACTGGCTGCATTGCTCACGCGTCTGGAGTCGTAGGACCACTGGAAGTAGACATTATTTACTTACGAGTGGCGTTCAGTAAATAATGCAACAGATTTCTTTCTGAAAGCATGTTGATTTTATTCAGGATCCCAATACACCATATTATTCCCCACTCTTTTGGCTACAATACTATTTAGCAACATAATCTTCATTCAGTGAGACGCCCTTACTTCATCTGGGGGAGCCTTTACGCCCTCATGGTACTACTCTGCTGCTCGAAGTCAGATCCAAGGACTTGCTGCATCAATAACCTCCCCATCAATCATGTACTGTTTCCAGCGGAGTGCATCCTTCATTGGGCCAAACAGATGGAATTCGGAAGGTGCGAGACCCTGGCAGTAGGGTGGATGAGGACTAACAGTCCAATTATGTTTTGAGAGATAATCTCGGGTGCGCACACTTGTGCGAGGGCTTGCTTTGTTACGGAGAAGGAGAAGTTCGTTTGCATTTTTATGGCGACAAACACGCTGAAATCGTTTCTTCAGTTTCCTGAGGATAGCACAATACACTTCAGAGTTGATTGTTGCACCATGAGGGAGGACGTCAAACAGAATAACCCCTTCACAGTCCTAGGAGACATTCGGGATGACTTTAACGGCTGAGCGTGCGGCTTTAAACTTTTTCTTCGCAGGAGTGGTGGTGTAGCGCCACTCCATGGGTTGTCATTTTGTTTCCGATTCTAAGTGATGAACCCATGTTTCGTCTCCTGTGGCGATGTTCGACAAAAAATTGTAACGATCAGCCTCGTAAAGCTCGAGCAATTCCGCACAGATGGTCCTTCGTTGCTCTTTACAGTCTTCTGTTAGGCGACGAGGAATTGAGCGGACACACGCCCTTTAGAACCAACTGGTGGACGAGTGTGTCAGCAGTACCAGCAGAGACGTTCGGCTCAGTAGCGAGGTTTTGATTGTGATTCGTCCATCACCTCGAATGAGTGTCCGCCCGTTCCAACATGAGAGGAATCAAAGTTGAGTGCGGACGGCCGGCATGCGGGAGGTCGGACAGATTTAGCGACCGTATGATGATGACAGACGCCTCGCCTAACGACTCAACGTGCTTTTGATCACTGAAGGTTTACATAGACATTCTGCAAGCGCCAGTGAATGTTTACGATACCCTAGTTTTCCGTCGAAAGAAACTCAATGACATCTCTCTGCTTGGAAGGAACCTCCGTTACAGACGCTATTTTGAAGGCCTTGTATAGTGCCGCCACCTATCAGAACTTAAAGAAACTATAGGGGCTGAAGCGGGAATATCCACGATGTCCCACAGCAAATTCCACATTTTTTCAACCGAAGGTGGCCGAGAAATAACTGTGTTGCAATACTTACTGAACGCCCCTCGTATAACGTATTTTTCGTTATTCTAGAGCGAATGGAATTCCGTCACACGTTGAAGCGTCGAAAGTCTTCAGTTTCTTTGCTAATCACTGTGTTAAAAATTTAAGCCATGTAATTCTTGTATTAAACCTCACTGGCCAGTCAGTTTCACTAAGTCTGATAGTAGTCTGATATGGTCATTAAACCTACTTACAAAATCATAATTTGCTAAACGTCAATAGAAAAAAATTTTAAAAGAAGGGGGGGGGGGGGTGAAGGCGCAGCTTTGGAGTTCTGTCTGGGGCGCAGGATCACTTCAATACAAGTTTGCATACTGGCAGACTTTTTAATCAGTAAACTTATCCATATATCTGTGTATCATTTCAACGCAAACTAACTCTGCTAGAAAAATAAACCCTAGACAGAAGCGAGTGGTATTGAATCCAAACCTGATGAAGAAGTGTGGACATTATCTTGGTCAAGAGCAAGCAACGTGAGTGAATGGAGCATGTTTGTTTCCAGACAAGATACACAACGTATATCGTTGACATTAACACTGTTGGGCAGGTATTTTCAGTGTAATACAGATGCAGAGCTAAGAACCTGCCCGTATAGTGTTACGTGCAGCCCGTCAGCTTGCGAGACAGACCCGGCGGTGGATTAATGACCGTGACTGGTGCAGCGGCCACCCTGAGTGTGGTTTTTAGGCCGTTTCCGACGCTGGTTTATCAAATGCTTGGCTGGTTCCGAATATCCGCCTTAGAGAATACGATACACAACCATATTACAGGCAGAACAAACTTTACATGATTCAGACACGTAACAAACGCCGGACTTCTTTCCCCTTGGCAACTGACAACTGTAGCGATAGGAAGGGCATCCGGTCGCAAATTTAAATCAATTCAATTTGCCATATCCTGAGTACAGAGTTGCCCGTCTTAGACGTGATGAACGCTAACGAAACGAAGGCAGATACAAACATACACTGGGGCAAGAAATGAAACGACATGCAATTATTCTATAACAAATTCAAAAATGGTTCAAATGGCTCTGAGCACTATGGGACTTAACATCTGTGGTCATCAGTCCCCTAGAACTTAGAACTACTTAAACCTAACTAACCTAAGGACATCACGCACATCCATGCCCGAGGCAGGATTCGAACCTGCGACCGTAGCAGTCGCGCGGTTCCGGACTGAGCGCCTAGAACCGCTAGACCAACGCGGCCGGCTATAACAAATATTGGAGAATTGGAGACTATAGGTCCATCGTATCAAAATATACAAAAAATTTCCCTGAGTAGTCTCCAAATTTCTCTCTGTGGAGTCGGGTTTATCTTGTATAAAACAAAAAAAAAGTTGACTCTGGTCGGTAGCTTTAATAAAGCGCCAAAATTAGTATCTCATACATAACACCCTTTTTATCTTAAGTTATAAGATATATAATGAAAAAGAAAGGAATGAACGTAAGAGGTTTCTCGTCTAGCACCTAAAACCAGACAAGAAGACACGGTCACATCGATCGCTGTAACATCTGCTGCTGTTGGCTTTGGCGTAACGTAACCGTTGCGGCCGGAGTTCAAATCTGCTCACTTCTTGCTGAAGACAACGTAGCTGGGTATGTAGATAACCTTGCAAAAATGTACTTCTTGCAGACGAGTACCCACAAACTAGATCCTGTTACTATTAGTTTATGAGATACGAGATCGCGCAGAGAAGTAATGCCTCCAAATTTTTAATGTGAAAAGTCTTAACGCCTTATAAATAATGCAAACGTTGCCAAAATTATACATCTTTATTCTTCACGTCTATGTACTTGCAGCCCTTGGCCGCTAGAGGGCTTCGAACTGCGGCGTGTAACATGGCAGTGTGTAATGTAACTATCCTTGAGCATGATAATGACTCTCCTTGAGCATGATAATGCCAGACCACAGTAAGCATGTCGGTTATCGCTGGAATAATCGGTTTTCAGTTACATCGGTTATTCTCCACGCCAGGTGAACCGATCACATCAGCTCAAATGCCGGTTTCTGAAATAACGGATGTTTGGAGTGTTATTCTTATTATTATGAACGTACAACTCGAGCAAAGATTGAAAATTTTGACTCAGTTGCACAGATACATAGAACCAAATATTGTAAACAGGCAAATAAAAGAGAGCTTAGTGCATCCACCTTTCGCTGTTTTTCTCGAAAAGTGATAAGTGGTTGAATACAACAAAAATTTAACAATATTAATTCTATTTTTTTTTAAATCTGCTCAAAAATCATGTTGTACTCTGAAATCATACTACTATTTGGGCATTATGAATAGTCAGTTCTAAAGGGGTGAACTGAGTTTGAAGAACTGTATTTTTCCTGTTAATTTGTCCGTTTTCAAGGGCTACAAGCAGATGAAGGCATATTATGTAGACATAGGCAGCAGATGAGCTACTTTATATTTTTATTGTATGCTGTCAATAAACTGTAAAGTTTTTAATTTATTTCTGGTAGGACCGATGACCGTAGCAGTCTGGTCCCTTTCATCTCCCAAACCAACCAACCAACTATTTCTGGTACCACAATTTCCTTATTCAAATGTTCAAATGTGTGTGAAACCTTATGGGACTTTACTGTTAAGGTCATCAGTCCCTAAGCTTATACACTCCTTAACCTAAATTATCCTAAGGACAAACACACGCACCCATGTCCCGAGAGAGGACTCGAACCTCCGCCGGGACCAGCTGCACAGTCCATGACTGCAGCGCCCAAGACCGCTAAGCTAATCCCGCGCGGCCACAATTTCCTCCTTTTTTTCATTATTTCATATAACAGGCGGACGAATCTTTTTAATCTTTTAAAGCAAATGCAGCAAGGTACTTCATTCTACGTCACTTCCTAAAGATATTTCCAGGTTATTGGTGGTGCCATTCTGCAACACAACGGATGTCCGGCGAAGACAGCGAGAAACTACCGTATAGACCAGGTGGAGGCAAGACTTGGACATTGCACGTACAAAATAAAAAACAAGAAACCCCTGCCATCTGCGAGACCAAAAAATGTATTGGTTATTCAGAACTAAAAAACCGGTATCGCTTTTAACCGGCCGGCTTTTCCCATCCTAACACACACGATTGTTGCTACATCCGCAACAATCGGACGCCTTGGGTTCACTGTCAGCGATCATCCTCCATTCAGTCCCGACTGGGCCCCATGAGATTTTCATCTGTTTCCAAAAGTTACAGAACACATTCGAGGACTTCACTTTGATAGTGATGAACGGTGTAAGTAGCGGTAAGGTTGTTGTGGCTCCGCCAACAAAGTGAAATATTCTACAGTTAAAGTATCAACGAACATGACTCTCGTTGGCAGAAATTGTGTTCATCGCCGTGTCAACTACGTTGAGAAATAAATTTGTAGATATGAAGAATAAGAAAGCAGAATGTTAATGACGTTTGTTTTATTCAAAAATTCTCTACGAGTTTTCACATAAAAAATTCGGAGGTATTATTTTTCCGTACGCCTTCGTACAAATGAACTCTATCGCGGTTTGTCTTTCTCCGGCATAAATCACATCCTATGTTCCTTCTCCACGTTTCCTTCAGCCTGCCGGATACTGTAGATGAGATATTATATCCAGAATGGAGGTGAGTTTTCTCTGAGTTACAGCGGACAGTGTGGCTAATTTTATTTCTTGTTCATGTAATTTTTGACGTTTATACTTGCCAAATTATGACAACGACTTTTTTCAGTTTTGACTAAACACTTTTTCTGTGGTATTTGGTTAAAGCCGTAGGGTACTTGATCAAATAGCAGCAAAATGACAGCATCAAAAATAAACGTCCCGCCGCCAGGAGACACACTACAAGCGTTAGCCCTACAGTGCGGAACGAAACCAACCATTTATTTAAGGTATAATTCGAGTATTTATCGGTATGTCAGTCATATCAAATGCTTAAAATATTGACGTAGACCACAGGCTATAAAGTAATTACGGATAGACAATATTGTGTGCTGAATTTAACCTGGATTTATCGCAGCACATACCTATGTCATAAGTAATTTCATGTCTTCTAAAGTCATCAGTGTTTCCTTGCAAACGTCTTGTTCTAATTTTTCCCACGGATAAATTCCAGAAGTGTTAAGTATGGTGAGCGTGCAGGCTATTTGGTGTTTTCTCAACGACCGAACCTACGAATGCTCTGTTAAGAATGCCTATACGGAATGAGCGGGAAAACCATAAAGTTTGTACCACATGATTTGTGGGGATGTCTTCCAATAACTGCGGCAGCATATCTGTTAGGAACTAGATCATTGTGGCTATTTGGAGTCACGTCACTAAAACAAAGACCAACGATGCATTCTTGAAAAGCCCGCACCACGCGTTGATACATCAAGGTCGTCATTTTTCCTCTTCTCACAGTGAACGTGGCTTTTCAACTGAACAGTAGTGCAAATTGTGAAGATTGATTTTCCCATTTTTCCCATCGCTTGTTAAAGATGTTTCATTCTCAAATAAAATACTGCATTTAAACGTCACATCACTTAGGGTTTTACGGAGGCACTATTCAGAGAACTGCGATCGATTTTGAAAGGCATTGGCAGTTTTCGAAAAACACCCCTGTGTCGCACATTCAGATTGCCTTCTAATGACATTTGGATTGTGTATTACTGCTGTTAAAATGTTAATCGCATTTCCCTCACAGTTTTTGTTCTCTTCCGTTGGTGTATTTAATTTTCCACACTAACAGAGTCTGTAATATTGTTTACGATGTGTGCAAAGACAGTTTTTCTTTGTTAAAAAAAATGTTCAAATGTGTGTGAAATCTTATGGAACTTAACTGCTAAGATCATCAGTCCCTAAGCTTACACACTACTTAACCTAAATTATCCTAAGGACAAACACACACACCAATGCCCGAGGGAGGACTTGAACCTCCGCCGGTACCAGCCGCATGATTTTCTTTGTACTAGACGCAATGAGGATACCTTCCAGCATATAACTGCTCTAACAGTTTAAAGGCACTCCGCATAAAAGAAAACCATATCCAATTTTTCGATTGTCATATACTTTCTAAAGTCAAATCAGCTACAGGGGCAAGTTTCCGATCGCTGAAACGGCAGTGCACAGACTGATGAGCTCTAAGCACGAAGGTGAACACCCGACCCCTGCCTAAGTTACTTGTTTTCTTGCGCTTATTTACAGTAGATAGACGTCTGCGAGACTTCTCCTGGCGGTCGGCCAGTGGTTTGCGCCTTGTTGTGTTGTTACTTTTTAACTATTTGATCAAGTTCCACACATAGCGTAGGTGGGGTAAAAGTATACATTTTTCGTTTTAAATTTTTTTTAAACTTGTCGCAATATTATATCAATGACGCATGCAACACCTAGTTTGACATCTCGGTAACATTGTGTAAGGGTTTCATTATCATCCAATCATTATTATAAGGATAATATAAGTTATATTAAAAAATAATTTAGCGTACTCTTACCTCATACTGAGGGGCAAGAGTATGCGGGCCTGGGGAAGAGTACGCTGTGAGTACCTTTACCCCAAAATGAAGAAAATAAAAAAGGATTACAAACACATACGGTGTATGGAAAAACAGAAGAGGAACTCTTTATTTTTCCGCGAATTCAACAATTAACGTCTTAATGATCCGACAGTAAACCGAAAAAACGTATTTCGCGGGAAAGGCAGTACTACACTATTGCATGTTTTTCGTCAAATGAAAAAAAATTTGTGAATCGGCCAGGTGCTCACTACTTCTGCCGGTTTTAAGACTTTTTTTAAGACAACCTCTGAAAACTCGGTAGGTTGGGAGGCTTGTCGTATTGAGCTCCCATTTTCAATAAGGCTAAAAGCTTGATTGTATAGTGGCTCTGTAAATGGCTGTCGAGTTGATGTTCTAAAACTGTTTCTGGAAAAAGGAGATGACACTATGGAGGACGTGATTATATCCTAAGTGTGTTTGAGAGACAGGTACGTTTGAAAAAAAAAAAAACTACCTAAAGGCCCCACAAACTTCTTCCTACTGTAAATAAAAACTACAGAAAAGAAACGTTAAGCTCTTTAACGTGAATAATAAATCATGATAGGTAAATACACACAAGAAAAAATGCTTCAATACGCTAGCAGGAACTACATACGTCAAAGTAAAGGTCATGCGGTAAATATTCCCAGATCGTTTCTTGATGGGGTAAAAACAAGCACTGCGAATTTCTATCCCATTAGATCTGCGTACTATTACCCCAGTCCGCTAATTTCTTTTTCGGCAATCTACAGGTAACACACACAATTAGAGTCGTGGAGATCAAGGAGAATATTGGAAGCTTATAGCCACCATTTCCGGTACCAAGTTTCCCTAATTTTTAAATAGATTTAGGTTAAAGTAACGCACAATCACAACTATACAAAATTTAAATTGAAAACGTACAAAAGTGACTTATCGCATTTTCTCCAGCCGTAAGCGTCCAGCTGCAACGAGGTTCCAGAATACAAGTGGGAAGATGATGACGTCTGCGCTGCCTGATGGGAGTATGTTGAACTTCTGCTTTAGGGACGTCAAAACTTGAAGCATAGTCTTGCTCCACGCGTATTTTTATCCACCCACCTACCCCATTATGTCACCGAAATCCTCCGCGAAGGGTTTTCCACTGCCACAGAAATAGGTAAATAGTACCACTAAAAAACATGGGTGTCATAAGCCGTCAACCACAGGCGTTAAATTTCGGCTGACATCGTTTCAGTCATTCTCAGGGTGAGTCGCTTGCAAGATTTCTAACGCACTTTACACAGCGGAGTAGGAGCGCATGCGTCAGAGATAATACTGTTGGTAACAAGAGCGTCAGTCATAGATAAACTTTGCACCTCTAAGAGTAAAACAAAGCAATCGCAGAATCAGCAAATCCACAGTGCTTATGAAGTATTTGGGTGATTGTTATTGATGGCATATCTTGTGATGCTAAGGAGTGAAGACCTAGAACAATATTTCCTTTGAGAGCGCAGTCGTGATGTGAGGGGTTTCCATGAATTGTCGAACTGAAAAACCCTCGTCTCGGTTGAGCAGGTTGTCTGCTCGTTGTATTTCCACAGCTTTAACGCATGTGCATTTACTCCACAGTGCAAAGTGCATTAAGAATATTACAAACATGACTGCAGCCACACTGCCACTGTATAGGTAACATATTTAAGTGATTAACATTGCAAGCAAACATTGCATTACAAACGCGTATGCATCGTGTTGCCCAGGTGCCGGATGTCAGATTGTGGGATGGAATTCCGTGCCTGTTACACTTGGTCTGTCAATACACGAACGGTTAATGTTGAAACTTCCTGGCAGATTAAAACTGTGTGCCGGACCGAGACCTTTGCCTGTCGCAGGCAAGTGTTCTACCAACTGAGCTACCCAAGCACGACTCACGCCCCGTCCTCACAGCTTTACTTCTGCCAATATCTTGTCTCCTACTTTCCACACTCTGCTGCAGAGTGAAAATCTCATTCTGGAAACAGTTAATGTTGTTTGTTGATGACACTGGAGTAGTCGTCCGATGATGTTCGGAGACCGATGTGGTAACAGAGGAGGACAAGGCAACATGTCGACACACTGTAGAGCATGTTGGATGACAACAGCAGTATGTAAGCGAGCGTGATCCTGTTAGAAAACGGTCCCTGGAATGCCGTCCATGAATGGAAGCACAACAGGTCGAATCACCAGACTGACGTTCAGATTTGCAATCAGGGTGCATGGGATAACAACAGGAGTGATCCTGCTGTACTACGAAATAGCAGCGCAAACCATAACACCAGGTGTATGTCCAGTGTGTCTAGCATACAGATAGGTTAGTTGCAGGCCCTCAACTCGCCTCCTTCTAACAAACACACGGCCTTTACTGGCACCGAGGCGGAAACAGCTTTGTTCAGAAAACACAACAGACCTCCAACCTGGCCTCCAATGAGCTCTCGCTTGACACCACTGAAGTCCCAAATGGCGGTGGTTCGGGGTCAGTGGAACGCACTCTACAGGGCGTCTGGATGGAAGTTGCCTTTGAAGTAACCGAATTGTAACAGTGGTGGTAACTGCTGCTCGAATTGCTGCTGCAGGTGCAGTACGATGCGCCAGAGCCATACGACGAACATGATGGTCTTCTGTCCCGGTAGTGACACGTGGCCGTCCGGAGCCGGATCTTTTTGCGATCGTACATTCTAGTGACTATCGCTGCCAGCAATCATGTACAGCCGGCCACGGTGGCCGAGCGGTTCTAGGCGCTTCAGTCTGGAACTGCGCGACTGCTACGGTCGCAGGTTCGAATCCTGCCTCGGGTGTGGATGTGTGTGATGTCCTTAGGTTAGTTAGGTTTAAGTAGTTCTAAGTTCTAGGGGACTGATGACCTCAGATGTTTAGTCCCATAGTGCTCAGAGCCATATGAACCATGAATCATGTACAGTGGCCACATTCTTGCGAAGTCTTTCTGCAGCATCGCAGAAGGAACCTGCAGCTTCTGATAGCCGTATCACACGACACCGTTAAAATTCAGCGAGGTGTTGATAATGGCGTCTTTGTCACCTTAAAGATATTCTTGACTAACATCAACTCACCACCCACTCTCAAATGTAATTAACGCTCACGACCTTTACAGCCTGTATTTGCAGCAAATGTGATTTGCATCCTCATAGCGGCATTACTAGAGCTACTCTTTGCGACTGGCGCGAAATTTGAACAGACATTATCTTTCAGAAGTAGAAACTGCCTACCAACTTTCGTTTATGGTACACAACTCCTTCATAGTGTTGCAATTGCTTCATTTCTTTTGCTGTCAGTGTATTTAAAAATTTTGAAGCCATCATATCAAATCCTGAGACACCTTCTGTTCCTAATTATTGTCTTTTTTATGGATTCAGTACATCTACATCTACACCTACATTTATAATCCGCAAGCCACCTAACGGTGTGTGGCGGAGGGCACTTTACGTGCCACTGTCATTACCTCTCTTTCCTGTTCCAGTCGCGTATGCTTCCCTGGAAGAACAACTGCCGGAAAGCCTCCGTGCACGCTCGAATCTCTCTAATTTTACATTCGTGGTCTCCTCGGGAGGTATAAGTAGGGGGAAGCAATATATTCGATACCTCATCCAGAAACGCACTCTCTCGAAACCTTGACAGCAAGCCACACCGCGATGCAGAGCGCCTCTCTGTTGCACAGTCTGCCACTTGAATTTGCTAAACATCTCCGTAACGCTATCACGCTTACCAAATAACCCTGTGACGAAACGCGCCGCTCTTTTTTGGGTCTTCTCTATTCTTCTCTATCTCCTCTGTCAACCCGACCTGGTACGGATCCCACACTGATAAGCAATACTCTAGTATAGGTCGAACGAGTGTTTTGTAAGCCACCTCCTTTGTTGATGGACTACATTTTCTAAGGACTCTCCCAATGAATCTCAACCTGGAACCCGCCTTACCATAAATTAATTTTATATGATCATTCCACTTCAAATCATTCCGTACGCATACTCCCAGATATTTTACAGAAGTAACTGCTACCAGTGTTTGCTCCGCTATCATATAATCATACAATAAAGGATCCTGCTTTCTATGTATTTGCAATACATTACATTTGTCTATGTTAAGGGTCAGTTGCCACTCCGTGCACCAAGTGCCCATCCGCTGCAGATCTTTCTGCATTTCGCTGCAATTTTCTAATACTGCAACTTCTCTGTATACTACAGCATCATCCGCGAAAAGCCGCATGGAACTTGCCCAGTCAAAATCCACATTCCCTACATTCGGTTTAATATAAGTTTTTCATTCTATTTTGATAAGTAGCTGTTACATTGGTTATCCAAAAGTACGATAGTAATTCAGTTACAGAGTGCCACAGGTGCGCAAATATTTCAATTCTGTGCCGCGTGACGCCCAATGGCTGTTGAATGTTTGAATGAATCTCAAACCTTACATCCTGAAGTGATCTCCGCGTAAACCTTCCTTCTTGAGGGATTCATCTCATCCACTATGAGTCGCACGAACCGCTGCGAAAGAATCAGTTCCGTTCGAGAAAAGATGGAGTGTGGAGACAAAATTGCTGGGGTCCTTCTGCTAAATGATCTACGCACTGACGTAAAGCACGATATCGAGCGGAACAACTTTTTGTCACTGAATTAACACTGTTCAGTGCCCACCACACTTCTAGGTTTTCTATGAGAAATTAAAAGCTGTCCTTTTAGTGATGTGATTGACTGTGTAACTGATATTTACTTGCAGGTATTTTACAGGTCTCCAATGGGTTAATGTGGGTATTAGTCTCCTAACTTTAGCACCTACGCCACAGAACCTTAATCATTTTAAAACTATGTGGGAGAAAACTGAATCGTCTTTCGTTTCGTCATTCTTTAGTTGCTTCAGAATTCATGGAGATATGTTCCGCCCTTGTGGCTAAATGATAGGCAGTTTGTCTTTTGCCATACGCGTTTCGCTACTTTTCATTTATGAAGCTTCTTTAGTGGCCTGTAATACATGTTTGTTTTATGTGTGTAACAAATGCATTATGAAGTAGTTACAAATTATGTTACTATGTTACGTGTTTTCATGGTATTCTCTTTTTTCATGTTAGAACAACTTTTGCAGTACAAGTTTCGTGAGTTCAAATTAAAATTTGGTTTTAATTACGATTTCCGATTTTGTTAATCCATGTGTGTCATCCAGATGTATTTACTCGTTCTTCCTACACCAGATGGCCGATTTTCGGCGTTTTTCCGACCACATTTATTTCAACACATCGCTTGCACTCTTCTCTGTGTATTGGATGTGTGTGTGTGTGTGTGTGTGTTCACAGTGTGTAGTGTTGCCAACTGTCGCTGTGTGTTTATTTTGCGTCTTTGTCTCATACAAAGAATAACACACTAACACACTCACACATGAACAAATATCAAACCACACTTACTCAATACAAACAAAAGACGAAGGGTAAACACACAGCGAGAGTTAGTAACACTGCACATTACAAATACATACACATTCAATACACATTGAAAAGTGCAAGTAAAGTGTTGAACTAAATGTGGTCGAAAAAACGCCAAAAATCGGCCATCTGGGGTATGGAAAACGAGTAAATACATCTCCACGACTATACACATGGATTAATAACATTGAAAATCGCAAATAACTAAACTTGTTATGCAGAAGTTGTTTCTAATCTAAAAACAAGAGAATAACGTGTGAAAACGTAACGTTTTAACGTACTTGTAACAACTACATAATGCATTTCTCTCTCTCTCTCTCTCTCTCTCTCTCTCTCTCTCTCTCCACCCGAAAAGCCTCGGAAGGCCTTACGGTACCGACCGACCACCTTGTCATCCTCAGCCGATAGGCGTCGCTGGAGGGGGATATGGAGGGGCATGTGGTCACCATACCGCTCTACCGACCATTATCAGGTTACTTCTCAGTCAGGTAGCTCCTCAGTTGGTCTCAGAAGGGCTGAGTGCATCCCACTAGCAAACAGCGCTCGGCAGACCCAGCCAAGTGCACTTAACCTCGGTGATCCGATGGGAACCAGTGCTACAACTGCGGCGAGGCCGTTGGCACATAATGCATTATCACGCCACTGAAGATGCTTCATCAATAAAACAAGCGAAAGGCGTATAGCAAAAAACAAATTGTCTTTCATTTAGTTGCAAAGACGGAACATACCTTCATAAAACTGAATCCTTCTCACATGTGCTTTCTAACTTTCGTTTCGTAATATAATACCAAATTGGTTCTCATAATAGATGTGTAACGTATGTGCCTGACACAAATACATTAGTGGCCGTTAATGTATACGGCACCTTACATTATGATGAATTATCGGCTCTAGTGGGTAAAATATTCCGGAGGTAAAATAGTCCCCCATTCGGTTCTCCGGGCGGGGACTACTCAGGAGGACGTCGTTATCAGGAGAAAGAAAACTGGCGTTCTACGGATCGGAGCGTGGAATATCAGATCCCTTAATCGGGCAGGTAGGTTAGAAAATTTAAAAAGGGAAATGGATAGGTGGTGGTGGTGGTTAGTGTTTAATGTCCCGTCGACAACGAGGTCATTAGAGACGGAGCGCAAGCTCGGGTTAGGGAAGGATTGGTAACGAAATCGGCCGTGCCCTTTCAAAGGAAATGGATAGGTTAAAGTTAGATATAGTGGGAATTAGTGAAGTTCGGTGGCAGGAGGAACAAGACTTTTGGTCAGGTGAATACAGGGTTATAAATACAAAATCAAATAGGGGTAATGCAGGAGTAGGTTTAATAACGAATAAAAAATAGGAGTGCGGGTAAGCTACTACAAACAGCATAGTGAACGCATTATTGTGGCCAAGATAGACACAAAGCCCATGTCTACTACAGTAGTACAAGTGTATATGCCAACTAGCTCTGCAGATGATGAAGAAATTGATGAAATGTATAATGAGATAAAAGAAATTATTCAGGTAGTGAAGGGAGACGAAAATTTAATAGTCATGGGTGACTGGAATTCGTCAGTCGGAAAAGGGAGAGAAGGAAACATAGTAGGTGAATATGGATTGGGGCTAAGAAATGAAAGAGGAAGCCGTCTGGTAGAATTTTGCACAGAGCATAACTTAATCATAGCTAACACTTGGTTCAAGAATCATAAAAGACGGTTGTATACATGAAAGAACCCTGGAGATACTAAAAGGTATCAGATAGATTATATAACGGTAAGACAGAGATTTAGGAATCAGGTTTTAAATTGTAGGACGTTTCCAGGGGCAGATGTGGACTCTGACCACAATCTATTGGTTATGACCTGTAGATTAAAACTGAAGAAACTGAAAAAAGGTGGGAATTTAAGGACATGGGATCTGGACAAGCTGAAAGAACCAGAGGTTGTACAGAGTTTCAAGGAGAGCATAAGGGAACAATTGACAGGAATGCGGGAAAGAAACACAGTAGAAGAAGAATGGGTAGCTCTGAGGGATGAAGTAGTGAAGGCAGCAGAGGATAAAGTAGGTAAAAAGACGAGGGCTGCTAGAAATCCTTGGGTAACAGAAGAAATATTGAATTTAATTGATGAAAGGAGAAAATATATAAATGCAGTAAATGAAGCAGGCAAAAAGGAATACAAACGTCTCAAAAATGAGATCGACAGGAAGTGCAAAATGGCTAAGCAGGGATGGCTAAAGGACAAATGTAAGGATATAGAATCTTATCTCACTACGGGTAAGATAGATACTGACTACAGGAAAATTAGAGAGACTTTTGGAGAGAAGAGAACCACTTGTATGAATATCAAGAGCTCAGATGGCAACCCAGTTCTAAGCAAAGAAGGGAAAGCAGAAAGGTGGAAGGAGTATATAGAGAGTTTATACAAAGGCGATGTACTTGAGGACAATATTATTGAAAGGGAAGAGGCTGTAGATGAAGACGAAATGGGAGATAAGATACTGCGTGAAGAGTTTGACAGAGCACTGAAAGACCTGAGTCGAAACAAGGCCCCGGGAGTAGAGAACATTCCGTTAGAACTACTGACGGCCTTGGGAGAGCCAGTCATGACAAAACTCTATCAGCTGGTGAGCAAGATGTATGAGACAGGCGAAATACCCTCAGACTTCAAGAAGAATATAATAATTCCAATCCCAAAGAAAGCAGGTGCTGACAGATGTGAAAATTACCGAACTATCAGTTTAATAAGTCACAGCTGCAAAATACTAACGCGAATTCTTTACAGACGAATGGAAAAACTGGTAGATGCGGACCTCGGGGAGGATCAGTTTGGATTCCGTAGAAATGTTGGAAGACGTGAGGGAATACTGACCTTACGACTTATCTTAGAAGAAAGATTAAGGAAAGGCAAACCTACGTGTCTAGCATTTGTAGACTTGGAGAAATCTTTTGACAATGTTGTCTGGAATACTCTCTTTCAAATTCTTAAGGTGGCAGGGGTAAAGTACAGGGAGCGAAAGGCTATTTACAATTTGTACAGAAACCAGATGGTAGTCAAAAGAGTCGAGGGGCATGAAATTGAAGCAGTGGTTGGGAAAGGAGTGCGACAGGGTTGTAGCCTCTCCCCGATGTTATTCAATCTGTATATTGAGCAAGCAGTAAAGGAAACAAATGAAAAATTCGGAGTAGGTATTAAAATCCATGGAGAAGAAGTAAAAACTTTGAGGTTCGCCAATGACATTGTAATTCTGTCAGAGACAGCAAAGGACCTGGAAGAGCAGTTGAACGGAATGGACAGTGTCTTGAAAGGAGGATATAAGATGAACATCAACAAAAGCAAAACGAGGATAATGGAATGTAGTCAAATTAAATCGGGTGATGCTGAGGGAATTAGATTAGGAAATGAGACACTTAAAGTAGTAAAGGAGTTTTGCTATTTAGGAAGTAAAATAACTGATGATGGTCGAAGTAGAGAGGATATAAAATGTAGACTGGCAATGGTAAGGAAGGCGTTTCTCAAGAAGAGAAATTTGTTAACATCGAGTTTAGATTTATGTATCAGGAAGTCGTTTCTGAAAGTATTTGTATGGAGTGTAGCCATGTATGGAAGTGAAACATGGACGATAAATAGTTTAGACAAGAAGAGAATAGAAGCTTTCGAAATGTGGGGTTGCAGAAGAATGCTGAAGAGAAGGTGGATATATCACGTAACTAATGAGGAGGTATTGAATAGGATTGGGGAGAAGAGAAGTTTGTGGCACAACTTGACTAGAAGAAGGGATCGGTTGGTAGGACATGTTTTGAGGCATCAAGGGATCACAAATTTAGCATTGGAGGGCAGCGTGGAGGGTAAAAATCGTAGAGGGAGACCAAGAGATGAATACACTAAGCAGATTCAGAAGGATGTAGGTTGCAGTAGGTACTGGGAGATGAAGAAGCTTGCACAGGACAGAGTAGGATGAAGAGCTGCATATAACCAGTCTCAGGACTGAAGACCACAACAACAACAACAATCGGCTCGAGTAACCGAGTGCGTTGCCGCGCCGCTTCCAGATTTCGGCGAGGCGACCCTGCCACGGATCGGATTATGGACGAGGTCCTGTGAGCCGGTCAGTCCGGATGTGGTTTTTGGGCTGTTTCCCATATCCAGCTAGGTAAATATCGGTCTGGTACCCCCGTCCGGCCTCAGATCCACTCTATGCAAACACTGAGAGAAATTTAGCACACTTAAACGTGAGACTTATTCTAGACTCAGACAGATAGGGAACACAGATTCTGTCTTGGTGGAAGTGGTGTCCTTAGGTTAGGAATCCAGCCACCCACTGTCAGTAACATTTCCACAACCTGTATGAAAGTGCCTATACGGGAAAAAGCGAGGAAGAAGAAGGGACATTATGTTAAGTGCTTCTCTCCAGGTAGTCAGTTACTGTCATGGTGCAAATTTTGGACCGGTGGACTTTTGGAGACTCGATTAACTGTACATAAATGTTATTCTTGGGATGTAAAGGTAACTAACTCTCTGTTTTAGAGAGCAGGTACATTTAGTACAATGCAGAGTAATATTTAGTGCTATTAATGTGCTTATGGAAACTCTAGGCCTGAAAGAATTGCAGAATGTCTTAATGCCAAGTTCTGACCACCAACGTAGATAGGAAAGTGCAGGTGTCTCCATTTTGTGTGGACAATAATAGCAACACATTTAGCGCGGTTCATTTAGATATTCCAGATTTAGCACCAGTTGTTGACAATGAGATAAAAAAGAAAACAGGGCCACAACAATACCACTTTCCGTGTAAACTTTCAAGCGATATCGCAATTGATCCTCGCGGAGTACTGACGGGTGATACCTGTTTCAGAGCTTTCCTTCATAGTGTTTTTGATGGTCACAATTTATTATTAAAGATTGATAATGAAACTGCATAATGGAAATCAGACGCAAATTCTCAAATAGACGAGAAACTAAATTGTGCACTTCTTACAGACGCTGTTACTCTTGTATTTCAGAAGGAGTGAGAGGACTTAACTGGCATTACAAAAGATCAAGGCCCGATTTCCCGGCTCGTCAGATTTTCTGCGGTGTCCCTGAACGTTTAAAGACGAACGACTAGATCCATAATTACATTGTGGACGTATACTGCCTTATCCTTGTGCAGACAAGCTCCATCTCTAATAACATCGGTGTCGAAAGAGCGTTAAACACAGTTACTTCGTTTCTTACATTTAAGTTTCTTATGCTTCTTGACGATGTGATGGTTACGTTTTTAGACCCGAAATGCAGGCTGAAAATTTGCTTCCATACTCAAATTCTAACAAGTGCTGGCTACAGAGCTTATGTCGATATCGACTGTTTGTGCGTTAACGTCATACGTTTCGTTCGTCGAGTAGCCCTGTCGTGGAAGAAGCCCAATGATAGTTTTACACTCATTAGATGACGAAACAATAGCACGAAGACTGTTGACATTTATTGTGGTGTCAGCACTTCTGCCCAATTTAACTGAATGGAGATTTTAATATGTCTTTTAGTGGCTGGCTCACCCTTTTCGTTCCGCTATCAGCCAAACTTTTTTCCACTGTTTTACTAATTCTTTTAACGTGTGACAAAGGTATTACTAGATCTACTGAAAATTGTATGTGATATTTGTAATGCTGTAGTTATCGTTATGTGGTCTTTGCTTTTAGTGCTACTCATTCACCATTACCACGATCTCGTAAAAGGGCGCTGACGACCACGCTGTGTAGTGCCCAATAATTTTAAATAAATCATCTTTCGCGTATTAGGCGAGCACAAAGTTGGAGAACGCAGTTGCGGTACTGTGACTCAGTGTCACGAGCCAACGCAAACACTTGCCAGTTCACACAGACCATACAACAATAAGCAATAGTAGTCGCATAGTGGAGATATTTGCATGCAGTATATTCTGCTCAGCGAATGATGCTAGAAAGCACTATATGAGCTTACGATGCAACAGTCGGATCCATTACTTCAAGCTATGCTCTTGTACGTAGTTCAGGCAATCAATTTAGTAGATTCATAGCACCTTTAAATTTTGCCGTGAAACCACAGTCTTTGGGCCGCCTTTCCCAAAACATTTTTTTTTTTTTTTTGTGATGCTTCCAATGTAGGTTGTTCGAAATTGCAATCCCTAGCTATTTAGTAGACTCGACAACCTTTAAATTTGTATGATTTATCGCGTAGCCAAAATTAACCGATATTTGTAAGTACTTGTGTGGAGGACTTCACAATTTTTATTGTTGACGGTGAACAGCCACTTTTGGAACCATGCAGATGTCTTCTATAAACATTTTCTAATTTGTTTTGAGCTTCTGATGACTTAGCTAGACGGTAAGTGATTGCGTCATCTGCAAACAATCTGAGAGGCCTGTAACATCGAAAATGCAGGATGCATAGCACCTGCTACCGATATATAATTTTTTTAATTGTATGTAAATATTTGTAATTTAAATGCTTTCTTTTAATAAGTAAGGACATTGCTTCACTGTATGTGCACATTTAGGTAGAAGTCTGTTGACGTTTCATTGTATTTATCTGTGTTTTACTGTGAAACTTATAAGCTCTGGGAAAAAGCCAAAGGAATTGTTATTTGCGTCGACTAGCAACGATAATAGCAGTGCTTGTGGGTTGTAAAATCTTTGGGTAAGGGGTTGTTGCGCAGAGCGCGCGGAGAGAGCGAGAGACGGGTTTTAGCGCTTGTAGTGTGCGGAAGTGTGGTGTTAACGCTCTCGCAGTGGAGAGTACCATTTCGCCTGCATCATGTACTCGCGCCGGCCAGATGACTATTAGCAGGAGGAAGGACAGTGGACGGGCGGAAGAGGCTGTATTAATTATAACTGCCAGTTCCTGTAATTAGCTGTGGCAGCAGTTCCAGCAACACATATTCGTCGTCGGCTCCGAGTTTCGTCGCACGCACAGCACTGAAGTAAGACTGTTCATTGGTAGAAAGTATTAACGGCTACCGAGCAGCACAGCTGAATGTGATTTGATTAATGAACTTTATTTAAATAATAATCAGTTAAATTCAGGGCGATTCTGTCCTCATTGCCCCCAGACATTGTTAGCAAGCAGGGTCCTTGTTCCCTTTTTTCCTTATATAGTTTGGGAATATATCACTGGAAAAAATTCAAATCTAAAGAAAATGCACAAATTAAGAGCGTGGAAGTTTTATTTATTTTACATATAGCTTGGAGTACATGGCTGTTGGGTTTGGTACGTATTTGGTACGTATTTAATTCTGTTCAAGTCAGTAAAAAGGCTCAGTTGTTCAGACAATAATATGAAATCCAATTTGAAAATTAAGTAACTGCAAAGTAGAAAGTGCTTGCCTTTCTCTAAATTTCTTTGATGACGTTATGTTGAGGTCTCTGAAAGTCATTGTTCACGTAACGAAGTTCAATACTAATATACAGTTTAAGTGGATATTTTCACATCATTACTCGATGGCCTTTTTCAAAATTTAATGACAAACTTAAAGTAAAAGTGACTTCTCACTTTTCTTTATCATTACATACTCACTTAAAATTAGTGTCAAAAAACGTGACAACCTTCAGTTACCACGTCAGTGTTTAATAATAAATGTTTTTCTTTCCCATTATCTTGTACAGGATTTTGGATGTAAATCGCACTAGTGGGCGGCGATCGTAATTATTTCCTTTTCGTTCATTAGTGTAACTTTTGTATTCATGATCAGTGGTACCCCTTTTCTGTCCAGTGTTGTTCAGAGTGAATGCACAAAATAACTTTCTTTTTTCCAAATTCTAGCCCTGTTTGGTTTAATTACTTTTTTATTTTTAGTAGACTTTTCTATCCGAGAGATCGGTTGTACCCTTTCCCCCTACTTATCGGTATTACTTCTTCGGGAAAGATAGCTTTATCCAGTTAGAAAAATTCCATTAGGTATGCACGCGATCCACGGTCAGATTTTATATCGCAAGCAGGATAGGTTGATTAGTAAGGGGGAGGTTACAGGCCCACTCACATTGTGTGTTAAATCCTTTTATAGCTTACAAACAGCCTGTAACGCGTCCTTGGGGAATTCCAGGCAACGAATTCTGTATTACTAGATAGCTTGCCATCATTTACTACGAGCCGAGACAGGAAATCACGAATTCATTCTCACAGCTGATAAAAACTCCATGGGCACGCAGTTTGACTAGAAGCTGCATGTGACGAACTACGCTAAAAACGTTTCCGAAATGTGAAAATATGGAATCTACCTGAGATGCTCTGTTCAATAGCACTCATGCACCAGTTGTGTTCCACAACCGGCCTTGTGACCGAGCGGTTCTAGGCGCTTCAGTCCGGAACCGCGCTGCTACTACGGTCCCAGGTTGAAATCCTGCCTTGGACATGGTTCTGTGTGATGTCTGTAGGTTAGTTAAGTTTAAGTAGTTCTAAGTCTAGGAGACCTATGACCTCAGATGTTAAGTCCCATAGCGCTTAGAGCCATTTGAACCATTTTTGTGTTCCACACGAACGATTTTTCTGAACCTGTGCTAGTTATATATCAAAAGATTGTTTTCTTCGAGATTTATGTAATGTCTGAAAAAGTATACGTTTGTGAACGAAAACATTACGACCACTACATTACAGCGTATTGGTCCACCTTTGGAACGCAGTACAGTAGTTAGTTCGACAACTATGTAACAGGTTTCCAGAGTTATTTGACACCAGATGTCTACTCTCAGGCCGGGTTCTCATCAGGCGAATTCGGTGGCCAAGACATCAATATCATTTCACTAGGATACTCCTCAAATCAGTGTACCACGGTTCTGGCCCTCTGCCACGAACAGTTATCCTGCTGGAAGATGTCACGGCCATTTGGGACGACATAAAGCATGAAGGGATGCAGGTGGTCGGCTGTCCCCCATAGCACAGTAATACCCCCAAAGGCCTGCGTCCGTGGCACGGCGCATCTTTTAAGCAGCCATTCACATAGATGACGACGTATCCGGACACGAACATCGACCTGGTGTAACAAGAAACGCGCCTACGTCAAAGTGGCCTATGTCAGTGGATCTTCCCATTTGCAACTCGTATCGTCGCTGGAATATTTCCTCACTTATCTTTGGTCCGGCTATATAATTTCCTTAGCGCGTCACGCGCTACAGCGCCATCAGACGGCACTCAGTCCTGTTGTGGACAGTGGTCGTAGCGTTTTGATTCATCAGTGAATGTTTCAGTAGACTGTATTTCCTGCTTAGTCTTACAGGTTTGCTCCTTGTTACTGTGCTCGACATTTTTCTGCACACTATACCGGTTCTTCTACAGCACCATTTATCCTGTTGTAACTCTGGTATATTAATGAGGTACAACCGATAGTTGTACCGGGTGGTTACAATTATAGTGTAGTTACTGACAGACGTCCAGTGTGGCCTGAAATTATCGTATGGCAGCGAAACTTGGCAGATATTCTAATACATTAATGCGGAACCAGTTTACGATGGGAAAAAAATTAGTTCCAATTTTGGCCACCAGTTGCACACCTGGCACTGCGAATGCAAGAAAGACGTATAGAAATGTTTTTATATGTAATAGATTAGGAACAGGAAGTGGACACAAAAGCTCAAACAAGTGAGAAAGGCATAATGCTGATTTCATTATTAGCCGCAACGGACACAATTTCTTCAGTATTACCACCGGAGACGTCGACGAGATGCTGCAGCCGGAAAACGATGTGCTCAACAGTTGCTAGCAGCAGTTCCTTTGGAACCTAAGCACTGAGTCCACCTACACTGACTTTCAGATCAGTTGGAGACCGAACCTGTGCCTGGTAAACGCATTCTTTTAGGTATACTCAGAGCCATAAGTCACGTGGATTCAGATCAGATGATCTTGCAGGCCATGCATCCAGGAAACCTCTGGCGATAACACGTTCGTGGAAGGCTGCATTAAGTAGGTCTTTCATTAGACGAGCGATATGGGGTGATACTCCATGTTGCATGAAAACAGTGGATTCACAACAGTTTCGTCCGCCCTCGGTAGCTGAGTGGTCAGCGCGACTGACTGTCAATTCTAAGGGCCCGGGTTAGATTTCCGGCTGGGTCGGAGATCTTCTGCACTCAGGGACTGGGTGTTGTGTTGTCCTAATCATCATCATTTCATCCCCATCGACGAGCAAATCGCCGAAGTGGCGTCAACTCGAAAGACTTGCACCAGGCGAGCGGTCTACCCGACGGGAGGCCATCGTCACACGACAAAAAAAAAAAAAAAATTGCTCTTCCAAAATAGGAATCACTTCCTGTACAAGGAGGTCTCGATAACGTCTAGACGTCACGGTACATCTGACAGGCCCTTTGATTGTATTCTCTTCAAAAAAGAACGTACCTAGAACAAAGGTGCTAGTGAATCCACACCACACAATCACATACAGCGGGTAAAATAGCTGTTCATGCACAACACGCGGTTTAACGGTGCCCCAAATTCGGCAGTTCTGTGTATTCACTGCACACTGTAATGTGCCTCGTCACTCCTTGGAATATTGCCCGGCCACAGGTCATCAACTTCTATCCGTGCCAGAAACCGAATAGCAAGTTCAAAACGTTGCTGCTGATCATGAGGTTTCAATTACGTCTGGATCTTATACATGTACCAAAATAGACAGCAAAACTTCCCGTGTAGTTGACCATGGGATGGACAGTTCTCGTGACACTGCACTCCTCGGGGCACGTGCTGTATGGTCAGATACAGCAACAGCAACCTCGTCAGTAACTTCCGGCGGGATGGAACCCATTCCTCTTCCAGGCGCCACACCATGCTCACCCGTGTTCTCGAATTTCATTATTACTTCTTTAAATCACTTAATGACACCTGACCTCTTCTCAGACCTTTCAGGCTGCGATACTCTCTCAGTGCAGTACTGTAATTGATGCAGCTCCCTTAAAATAATTTCACTAACAGTGCATGGTCCTCTTCTCGATATCCACACTGTTCACTAACGTTATGTCTTGTCAAATGACAGCTTGGATGTCATAGCATCGGATTCGCTGAGCGTTTCTAGGCGCTTCAGCCTGGAACCGCGCGACCGCTACGGTCCCAGGTTCGAATCCTGCCTCGGGCATGGATGTGTGTGATGTCCTTAGGTTAGTTAGGTTTAAGTAGTTCTAAGTTCTAGGGGACTGATGACCTCAGATGTTAAGTCCCATAGTGCTCAGAGCCATTTGAACAGTGTACAGCACCAGATTTGAATCTGGTCACCGCAGTTGAAACTAATTTGTTCTCCAGCATAAATCGGTTCTTTAATGAATTAGCGTATCTACTAAGTTTCGCTGCCGTACGATACTAACAGCCCACACTGGATCTGTGTAAGTAGCTGCACTTTAATTAGAACCACCTGGGACATACGATAGATTTTGTTGGCTGATTTAGACACTGTCTTTAAAGATGAACGGAGTAGTAGAAGTTTTGTTGCTGAATGACAGAATTGTGCCCACCTCTGCCGTGATCGTCGCTATGGATCGTGGGCTGGTCCGTTATCTTAGATAGCCCTCTTAACTGTGCCGAGTAAAGTTAGGCTGTCCCCTGGCTCCCTTGCGACGCGAGGGCAAGGAGTTCGGGCTGGTCAGCGGACCCAGTTAACCAGCAAGGTACTTGAAGTTCGCTAGCGTGCGCTCCCTCCTGTTATCTCAGACACAGCAAGTCAGAGGAAAGCAGGAAGTGGTCAGTTTACCTGAGCACAGCAAACCAGCTGATGCAGAGTTACAAAATTCAGTAAATAAAAGTAGAAATGATACGCTAATTTGACAAAAAAGAGTAAACGGATTTTTACACTCTGTATTTTTGTAAACTACACATGCCATGTAAAGCAGCGTTTTCCGTGAGAACACTATTCTGGTTGCTATCACGAATTCTGTTGTGTTTAACTGCAGTCAAGTGGCGTGTTTCTGAAACTCGGTGGCAGTTTTTACTTTCCTATCGTGCAGGCAGGACTGTCGTAGTGAATCGCGCTTTCTAGTAACAAAACTATCTAGTGGGTAGCATACTGTGTAAGACTGCATTTAACGTTTGATGCAAAGCGTTAATTGTAGCGAATTTGAATTCGTTAATCGTATGGCGCCAACTGTTTTCAAACATATGTAGGGTAGAGTGTTATACCTACAGCATACTGTACCCAGGAAGAAACTACGTTTTTTTGTCGGTACTTCAATCTGGTGACTAATTTTAGAATCACATGAAAGAATGCGTACTCGATACCGCCATAAGCAGTTACCGCCAATTTCTACAGTTTTTGTTGTTGCTGGACATGAAGTTGTGTTTCTCGCAGCATTTGCACATATTTAGTGTTCTGCACAATTAAGTGCTGTTTAATCTATTAAAGCTATATGGAATATGTGGTGTCACCGCCAGACACCACACTTGCTAGGTGGTAGCCTTTAAATCGGCCGAGGTCCGTTAGTATACGTCGGACCCCCGTGTCGCCATTATCAGTGATTGCAGACCGAGCGCCGCCACACGGCAGGTCTAGAGAGAGACTTCCTAGCACTCGCCCAGTTGTAAGCCGACTTTGCTAGCGATGGTTCACTGACAAAATACGCTCTCATTTGCCGAGACGATAGTGTAGTATAGTCTTCAGCTACGTTATTTGCTACGACCTAGCAAGGCGCCATTATCAGTTACTATTGATATTGAGAATCATTTACCTTCCAGACGGACGTTAATCATTAATGGATTAAAGTTAAGTATTCCACCAGCTACGTCCGTTTTTCTGAAGTCTAATTTCCTTGTCCTGTTCCAGACCTCACGCCAGCCTGCGTGAGCTAAAACGCGTGCCTTTCGGCCTCCTCTAGTAACACGGTGTTGGCTCTCCTGCCAACCACAACACAATATATTGTTAATTCTTCACGTACAGTAATTTACGGAGGGTAAAATGCTATATATAGAACTATGTATATAACAAGTGGACAGTTGAGCCATACTTCGTCGATCGTGAACCATCTTGTATCTTGAAATAGAAGAAGTTTTTTTTCAATGGAATATGTGGTACTTGCTAATGAACTGAGTTTCTTTAATGTCTAGATGATTTGTGTTAGTTTCCAATACTTTCTGTTACAAAATGTATTTGACTTGTAACCACTTTTTAATCATACTTGTGCTTAATTTCACTTCCCTTACTGCTTATTGGTGTAGAGTAGAGTAATAATTTAACAGACAGACTGTTAAATACCGTATTGACAAGATTTTCTCGATAAAAATACTTTCAATTTCAACTAAATATTGTTCCTAGGAGCATGAACATGTTTTATCGTGGAATATGTTTTCCCATTTCGAAAAACCTTAATTTTACGAAACAATTTCTGTAATTTCAGTAGAAGACTGCAGCGCATAAGTAGTGATCGCCATTGTTTGAAAATGAAATAAAAAAAATATATTAAGCTTCCCTTACAGGTCTGCCTAGAGCGAAAGTCTGGAAAGTGTACCAAGATAGAATACTCTCCTCTACAGTTTGTTGTAGTGTTGCGGAATTCGTGTCGTAAGGACGCCTTGAAAATAAGTTACAATCGCAGAACACGCAATGTGCAACCAGCTCCTTTAGATCTTCAACAGTGGCTGATCAGGGAGCTGAACCATCTGACATCTTTTGACACTATGCTGAGACAGACAAATGGTGAAACGAAGATCAAACGTTAGTAATACACTGAAGTGACGAACGTCACGAGATACTTCTTAATCTCCTGTCCGCTCTCCTTTTGCCCGGCGTAGCGCAGCAGCCAGACGTGGCACGGTGTCAAGTCGGTGCACGTCTTCTACAGAAATATTGAGCCATGCTGCCGCTGTAGTTGTCCATAATTGCAATAGGTTGCTGGAGCTGGATTTTTTACACGAACTGAACTCTCGATTAAGTCCCATAAACGTTTGATGATATTCATTTCGGACGATTAGCGGGGCCAGATCATTCACTCAAATTGTCCAAAATGTTCTTCAAATCAGTCGCGAACAATGGTGGTCCGATAAAATGGCGCATTGTCATCCTCAAAAATTCCATCGTTGTTTGGGAACGAGTCAAGCTAACCCACAGCTGTTGTAACTGGCCTCTGATATCCTGAATATTGGCGCTGGGACGGAGCTGACGTCCGAGCTGGTCCCACACACATTCTGCCAGAGACGGATCTAGGGATCTTGCTGGGAACGGGAGTACCTCAGCATCACGCAGAAAATCCTCAGAGGCACGTGCGATGTGTGGATCAACATTGTGAAAAATGACACTTCTGTACCGGCGCATGAGAGGTAACACATGAAGACGCAGGATGTCCATGACGTACCGTTGTTTCGTCAGAGGTCTACATCTACATCTACATTGTTACTCTGAAATTCACACATAAGTGCCTGGCAGAGGGCTCATCGAACCATTTTCATATTACTTATCTACCATTCCACTACCGAATGGCGCGTAAGCAAAAAGGAACACCTGAATCTTTCCGTTCGTGTTCTGCTTTCTCTTATTTTATTATGATTATCATTTCTCCCAACGTAGTGGGGTGTCAACAAAATATGTTCGCATTCGGAAGAGAAAGCTGGTGATTGAAATTTGACAAATAGGTCCCACCGCAAAGAAAACAGCCTTTGTTTTAGTGACTGCCACCCTAACTTGCGTATCATATCAGTGACACTCTCACCCCTATTGCGCGATAACACGAAACGAGCTGCCCTTCTTTGCACTTTTTCGATGTCCTCCGTATATCCTACCTGGTAAGGATCCCACACCGCGCTGCAATATTCCAGCAGAGGACGGACAAGTGTAATGTAAGCTGTGTCTTTAGTGGGTTTGTCGCATCTTCTAAGTGTTCTGCCAATAAAGCGCAGTCTTTATTTCGCCTTCCCCACAATATTCTCTCCCAATTGAAGTTGCTCATAATTGTAATTCCTAGGTGTTTAGTCGAATTGGCAGCCCTTAGATTTTTGCGATTTATCGTATACCCAAAATTTATCGGATTTCTTTTAGTACCCATGTGGATGACCTCGCACTTTTCTTTGTTTAGTGCCAATTGCCACTTTTTGCACCATTCAGAAATTCTCTCTAGGTCATTATGTAATTCGAATTGATCTTCTGATGATTTTACTAGACAGTAAATTACAGCGTCATCTGCAAACAATCTAAGGAGGCTGCTCAGATTATCACCCAGGTTATTTATGTAAATCAGGAACAGCAGAGGGGCTATGACATTACCTTGAGTAACGCCAGATATCACTTCTGTTCTGCTCGATGATTTACCGTCTGTCACTACGAACTGTGACCTCTGAGAGGAAATCACCAATCCAGTCACACAACTGAGACTATACTCCATATGCACGCAATTTGATTAATAGTGGCTTGTGAGGAAGGGTATCAAAAGCCTTCTGCAAATCTAGGAATATGGAATCGATCTGAGATCCCTTGTCGACAGCACTCATTACTTCATGGGAATAAAGAGCTAGCAGCGTTGCACAAGAACGATATTTTCTGAATCCGTGTTGGTTATGTATCAATAAGTCATTTTCTTCAAGGTGATTCATAATGTTAGAGTACAGTATATGATCCAAAATCCGACTGCAAATTGAGGTCACTAATATGTGTCGCTCGATGACGACCAGCCGTGACCTGAAGCCAAACCCCGATGGATCCCCACACTATGACACCACGATTGACACCACTGTGTTTCTCCTAAACAATGGAACAGTAGGACATCTCCCCAGCTCGTCGCCGATTTAACTGACTATGGCCACCTCGGGTAGTACAGAACGCGTTTCGATGCCATTCCACAGCAGTTCATGCTTTTTGGTTGCGGTACCACCACAAACGCAGCCGTTTACATTGCGCCGTTAACCGCAGCCTACGCGCGCCGCGGTGACAACTCTGAACATGAATAAGATTAATGCACTCTGGTGGTCGTTCTACCAGTCACAGAAAATTGCAGCTGTGATCATTTACATTCCCACCTGTGGTGTGTATGTGTACGAAGTCGCATTGACATCTAACCATGTCTTCAGGGTGCTTAACTTCTTTTGTTGGGCAGTGTGTTTCAATACTACCGATGACCCAAGGGAAGGGTGGTGGGGGTGTGGGCAAGTTATGACACCGCCTACAAAAGAAGCATTTTATTAAACGCATTTACATTTTTGTATATTTGAAACTTTATCAGCTAATTTTTGGAGGATAAAGTAACATGAAAACTAAGAATCTCGATAATTTAAAAGAATTCTAGAAAGTTACAAGCTACGAGTGTGTTTAACAAAGTTACTTTTCAGGTTCTCGCTCACGTGGATAGGCTTGCGTATTGGTCGCCTGTAAAGAACTTACCAGCCAGATAAAAGTATCCATTCAGAGGCTGAACATATCTGCTGCCAATAACCAATGCGACACGGTTAATGGGTCCACAGGTAGCACTAGCAAACCACAGAACACTGAGTGAACAATGACAAAAAGGGGAAGAACGCCGAAAAAAAGAGAACTGAGGAACACTGGCTCCCCAAGGCTGAAGTGACTGAAGGAGGCAGATTTAAAAGGCTACGTAGCCATCGCCTCTATATCTGTGCTCACAGTCTAGAGACAAATGAAATAATGATATAGGTGAAAGCTCATTTCCATTTTTTATTGCGTAAATTTTGATGTTGTCGAAGTCGTGACAGTTTGTTGCAAAGATAGTTCTTAAATCAATTACATGACACTCGTATCCCGTAAGTTTTTACATGAATGTTTGTCAGATGTTATATTTCTTTAAACTGCAATTTCTTAGAATTTACGCTGAAGGGATGTACTAACCACTTACGTAAACAAATTATTATTATTTTACCAAAACTTTTTATATATTTCATTATTATTATAACAAATATAAATGTAGGCATCCGTGCCACATTAAAGGTGGGTGAGGAGGAAGGGGGTGGGGGCTTGGCGTAACGGCAAAATTAAGTTTGGGATTGGATTGCGCGGGAGAAAGACTGTAACAAACTGTGGCACTGTCCTCCCCCCCCTCCCCCCACCTAGGCCCACGCCCGTCTAAAGAGTGTGTAATTCTCCAATAAACAAATCAGCTGCAGCAGACGATCTTCCAGTGATACTCTAAGACACCACCAGGACATTGTTGTAGCCACATCAACCAAAATCTCAAAATAAATATTTAAAGGGGGTTTTCAGTGGCCGAAGCATGTAACAATAAGTGATTCAGCGTAAGAATTGTCATCGAGGCAGTACAGTTGTGTTATTGAAGTGCAACCATGAACGCTGCATCTCATGTTGGTTATATGCATAATTTTAAAATGAGAAGTCGTACCAACGCTGGTTAAAGACGGTACAATTGTTATGGTCCCAACATGTAGCGGATTAGAGAAGGTGATAATTTCAGCCCTTTTGCAGTGTTGAACGCTGATTACAAGATTGTAACTGAGGCACGGAAACAAAAGATTCGCTCAGGTCTTAGAGAAACTACCTCAACGATACAAGTAGTGTTTCCCAGAATGTTCGATCCTGCACACGCTAGTTGAATACTGAGACGTATTAGTGATCACGTCGGTTACAAAAATAAAAAGTACACTGGTGTTATCAAACTTTTGAAAGATATTTGATCGTGTGAGTTACATCTATCTAGAAGAAGTTAAGAAGAGAATGGGATTTGAAGAAACTATAATTAAGGTAACAGGGGATATGGTTAGGGGAGAGCCAGATCGTGCGTGAAAATGGGCAGCTTACTATGGACAGCTTTACTATAATTGTAAAATTGACTTACTACGATAATAAAACTTTCTTGTAGAATATCACACCGAGAGACTGCAATTATGATCCGCGGAACATGCAAATAGCTAAACTAAACGGAACTCCACTTAAGATACAGTGCCAAGGTGCACACAGAAGTCTGTTGTCGTTGATGTTGTTTATTTTCAATGTACAGGTTTTCCTAAGACGTGTGAGTGCGTAGTTGACATGTATGTAATCACAGCGAAAGAAGAACATGATAAGCTCATTAACTTGCAATTCACTTCCATTAACGTGTTCTCCACGTCATTTCCAAGGGAAAGCTACCCATATTGTTCTTCCGTTAGATTCCGATGCTGTCGTCAAATTGCGATTAGCAGCTAACGTAACACATCACATTTTGAAGATGGCTCAGAAACAGTATACTGAACCGTTAACTTTGCCCCAAAATACTGCAGAAAATGACTTTACAATTTTCAACTGCTAATGTATCATATTTTTATTTTTGCTATATCACGAACGCTACGTGTATGTTTTATCGAATTACACACATACACTCTCTCTCTCTCTCTTTGTCTACACACACACACACACACACACACACACACACACACACACACACACACACACACCCAGAGAGAGAGAGAGAGAGAGAGAGAGAGAGAGAGAGAGAGAGAGAAGAAAGAGAGAGATCAGTATAATAAAGTGGCATTACTTCGGTATCTGAAGAGGTCGGATTTATTTCCCAGGTATTTCACAAATTTCGTCGAAAAAATGAAACACGCCTTCTTTAAGAAGCAGTAAATTCATCAAATTATCTGACACCAGATCGGGGGAGAAAATTAGAGCATTGTTAAAAACTACGTGTTGGTTTGTGCCTTAGGAAGAGAGTAGACTTCTAAGGATTTGAGGGCAAGCTAACTACTTCCATACATCTCTCGAGCGAGAAGCTGCAGTGGTATTCTAATCCCCCTTCCCCCACCCCTCCTGCTGTCTTTGATTGAGGTTTGCGGAGATTTCCCTATATCATTTTGGTGAATTGATTTTTCCATAAATAGAGTACGGCTGCTTCCTTTTTCCCTGTTCCTGGAACTGACTTCATGTTCCGTCTCTAACGACCTCAATGGTGACGAGACGGTTAGGCTTAATGTGATTTCTTAGATATGTGTACCGATAGGCTAACTAACATGTGTGACTCTTGTTTGCACCAAAACTTTGCGCTCTACGTGCTCGCAGGTCACCGCCAGAGAGTAACATGCACAAACTAATACTGAAACCATTTTAGCGCTGACAGTTGTTTAATTTATTAAGAAGTGGTGGACATTCTGTGCTCGGTAGGAGGTTTTTGTGATGGATGCCTGTTCCTTTGTGCAGCGACTGACCCACCCAAGCCATCTGGGACCGGAAGTGAAATCTTACTCCTCATTGCCACCAATAGAGCGCGTCCGTCCGCAAACTCCTCTTAGCTGACGTTCGCCTGCATCCTGTGTTTATAGATTGAGAACTCTTTTTCTTACTCTTCACCTCATTAATCGAGTTTTAATTGCGAAGTGCAAAGCTACAAAATATAGGTTGCTTTTGAGATAAGCTTGTATATTTGTAGGTGGTTTATGTTAATTACGAGAAACGTAGGTAACCGGATTCGGAAATGTAAAAAGCTATACAATAAAAGTCCCTGAAGCCGACTCATCGAGGAGATGACGGCTTTTGAAGGGAACATTTCTAGAAACTGTATTTATACGTCACAGTGGCTTGTGACACACTGAACCATCGCCTCCTCCCCATGGAAAAAAGTCATGTAACAATATATTGACAAAGGGGTGTTTTCTGTAATAATACATTGACATAGGTATGTTTCCTGTTTCTGCAGAAAAATGCTGCAGAGCAATAGCTTCTTTGATGAGCTCCAAGGACAAACAAGCAGATGACGACGACGGAAGAAAGGCCTGTCCTTGGTTGCGTGCTTACCGTAATAATGATTATGTTGTCGATGTCTTCCGTTCAAAGACTGGTTTGGTGCAGCTTTCCACGAGAGCTTATAACAAACTACATCCACTTGAAACTGCTTACTGTAGGCAAGCCTTGCACTCCATGTATACTATTATCCTCCCACCCTTCCCTCCATTACCAAAATGACAGTTTCTTCAACCTCAAGACGTGTCCTCTCAATCGATCACTTCTTTTAGTCAAGTTATGCCGTAAATTTATTTTCTCCACAATACAGTTCAATACCCCACCATTAGTTATTCGATCTACCCACCTAATCTTCAGTAGTCTTCTATAGTACCACACTTCAAGCGTTTCTGTTCTTTATTTATCTGAATTGTGTACTGTCTGTGTTTTCTCTTATGCACAGGGTTACAGTCCAGATAAATATCTTGAGAAAAGATTTCGTAACAGTTAAATTTATATTCTCTGTTACAGAATTCCTCTTTTCAGAGATATCCTCTCTACGTCGGCCATCGTCAGTTATTTTGCTGCTCAAATAGTAAAATTCATGTAAACCTCTTAGTAGTACTGACGGTTTAGGAAAGGGAAGACCAAGAGGGGCTGAGGTGTGAATTGATAGGCCATTTGCCTAGTAAGCAGGAGACGTGGGTTCAAATACTAGCCCTGGCACAGATTTTAATTCATTACTTCAGTTTCTATCCTTCGCGAAGATTTTAGTATATCATTTGCTAACCTGTCCCTCGGCGTCATCTGATTTAATTAGACTACATTCCATTGCCCTTCTTTAATTTTGTTGGCTTTCCGGAAATAACCTCTTTTCAAGGCACTATCCATTTTGTTCAACTGCTCTTCCAAGTCATTTGCCGCCTCTGGCCGAATTACAGTCTTATCGGCAAAATTTCTCTACCTTGTAGTTTAATTGCCTTACCGCATTTCATCATGGTTTCCGTTACTGCTTGCTCAGTGAACAGATTGAATGCCATTGAGGACGGACTGCAACCCTGTCTCATTCCCTTCTCAACCACTGAATAATGTTTATCTCTTACAACAATGATCAATCTCTGCTTAAAGGAACGCTGAGAATACTCAACTGAGTGTGAATTCCTGAGGGACCAAACTGCTCAGGTCATTGGCCCCTAGACTTACACACTACTTAAACTAACTTAAAGTAACTTATACTACGAACGACACACACACTCACGCCCGAGGGAGGACTCGAATCTCCAGCGGGAGTGGCCGCACAGTCCATGAGAGGACAAAAGCAACGCTGAAATTAGTTTATACTGATAATAGTGCCATCATGCTATCGCCAACTACACAAAGGACGTTGAAACAATTGAACAAAAGTTCTCTGAAGATCTGTGTGTTCTTATTGCCTATTAAAGGAGAACCATCCGATATCAAATCCATTTAAAATGCATACTTATAATTTAAATCTTAAGAAAGAATGTGTATCCCGAGTCTAAGAGTGACCTAGGAAGTAATTTCACTGGGTCACTGACTATTATTCTACATTGTGCCGTTCACTGTTCACACGGAAAGCGAAAATATAAGGAAACAACATGGTGCGAAAACTGATAGAATGTAGTATTCATAATCAAGCACAGTGTTATTCTGCAGCCAAATACGTATAAATTGAGTGCACTACATCAAGTAATGCGAAAACAGTGAACCTGACTTACAACGAGAAATGACGTGTTGTCACAGTCTGCCTACATGAGTAACATGTTGATTAGAGTTTCGAACATTAGTCAATGGCTAACACCAGACGACAAGATACCTGCTGGCTGTACGGAGGAATGGGCGGTTTGGAGGGCACGCATTACAGCAGTTCTCGTGATTCTTTACAACTCCAGGGTGCAAATCCTCAGTAGAGGAGATACGTCTTCGGATGATGTCTTCCCATGCATCATCCCTCTCCTGTGCACGACCTGTAATTGTATTGTCGTAACTGAAAGATCAAACAGTGTCAAGCTTTTGGCGCAATTGCTGGTTTTTTTCCTTCTGTTTATCAAGAAATACGTCGTCAACATCTCCCGCACAAAGTTGACACTATTAAAATGAAGTTTCACTTCTTCGAAATTTCTTCACTAATAGCGAATTCCTTGACATCAGTTGTATTGGCTATAGATCTGCCACCCAATTACGACATATGAACATTTCTGCCGGAGCAGGACTCCAATCCAGATTTGACGTTTACTGCAAGCGGTCGCCATAACCACTTCGACTATCTGTACTCGCTTCCCAGACCCACCCAAATTTACATATGGAAAATTGTCTGCATCCTTATATCGCAGTTCATTAAATTCATCACCTAATGCTCGCAACAGTACTTGGATTCCCGCAACAGGGATAATTAAAGGACGGGGAGGTGAGACTAAAGTAGTTATCGTCGTGTGCCTGCGTAGGCTTGTAACACTTACATGCATGTCTGAAAGATCAGACACTGTTGACGATCCACAGCTGTAAGGATGTAGACAGTGTGACGTATATAAGTTGGGTCTGGTCCGACAAGCGCGCGCGGGTAGCGGATGTTGTTAAGGTGACCGCTCTTGTAAGGTGGGACATCCAGAGTGAGTCCCAGCTTGCCTCAAATTGTCATACATCACTCTTGATTAGTAGATCTATAATTAATACAGCAGTCAGCGAATAAATTTCGATGTATTTCATACAGCTATGGCTCGACAACAGTGTCTCTTCTTCCAGACATGTGTGTAAGTAAAAATAAAAAATAAAAAGTCACTTCAGCTGAACTCAAACATGAGGTGCCATGTGACGTTGACGGCTAATCCTCTGAAACAGTTTATCCCCGAAATATTTTAACTCACTCACCTCTGTTGTATTCTCTTCTGCAAGATGCCTGAACACCGCCGTCTCTTTTTTTTATTCTTTCTGCCTTCAACTTCCCATTTTTTCTCAAGTAACTTGCATTTACCAATCCACAAACCCTTGCCTACCGTTATATACGCTGAGGTGACAAGTCATTGGATACCTTCTAACATCGCGTCAGACCTTTTGACCGGCATATTGCGGCAACTCAACGTGTCATGGACTCAACAAGTTGTTGGAAGTTACTCGCAGAAATATTCAGTTAGACTGCCTTTATAACCGTCCATAATTGCGAAATTACGTCCCATAAAGGTATGATGGTGCTCATGTCGGGAGTTGTTGGTAGCCAGTCATTCACTCGAATTGTTTCAGGCACATGAAGCTCGTGAATGGCTGCAAATGGTCTCCAAGTAGCCGAACTTAACCCTTTCGAGTCAGTAATCGCTTCATTTGTTAGCAAAAAGCACTCGCGTCGATCGTTTGCTGCCACAGCCCATTGACGTCACATTTTGCCACACTTTACTAACGGATACGTTCGTCGTATGACGCACATTGCTTTCTGCCGTTATTTCACGCAGTGTTGCTAGTCTGGTAGCCTTGACAACTCTGTGCAAACGCCGCTGCTCTCGGTCGTTAAGTGAAGGGCCTCTGCCACTGGTGGTAAGTTCCTATGGGACCAAACAGCTGAGGTCATCGGTCCCTAGGCTTACACACTAATTAATGTAAGTTAAACGAACAACACACGCACCAATGATGGAGGGAGGACTCGAACATCCGACGGGGGGAGCTGCGCGAACCGTGGCAAGGCGCTATAGAACGCGCCGCTAACCCGCGCGGCCCTGCCACTGGGTTGTCCGTAATAAGAGTTAATGCCTGAAATTTGCTATTCTCGGCACACTCTTGTCACTTTGGATCTCGGAATATTGAATTTCCTAATGATTTCCGAAGTGGAATGTTCCATTCGTCTAGCTCCAACTATCATGCCACGTTCAGAGTCTTAATTCCTGTCGTGCTCCCTTAATCACGTCGGAAACTTTTTCACATGAATCACCCGAATACAAAGGACAATCCCGCCAATGCACTACACTTCTACACCTTACGTACGCCATAGTAACACCATCTGTATATGTGCATATCGCTATCCCAAGACTTTCGTCACCTCATTGTAGTTCACTGGGAACATCACAATCGCAAGTTAAACACTTCTCAGCCCCTGTTTATAGGAACCTATTTTATGTGAAAATACATTCAAGAACTACAGATAAGTACTCACTTAATAAAGTATATAAATAAACACGGGCACGTTAAGTTATTTTGGCTACTCAGTAAGAGAACTAGACGGTAAATGCTGGGGAGGTAATGGTGGGTAAGCGCAAAGGAGGAACTAACTGTCTTCCCTCGCGCTTCCACCCTCTTCACAACCCTCGTCTACTCCGTCCCCCACACGCCAACCTGTCACATCCACAAAATAAAATTTACCCCTTAATACATCTCTACTGCACATTAATGGTGTTAAGACATTTAATATTTGGTCCTAACTAGCTTCATTTAACAATTAACCTTAATTTTATACGATTCAGATACTACTTTTAATCATCTGCAATTTTTCAGTCCCATGCATCGCACAAACTACTAGTGCTAGAGAAAAAAAAGGAATAGGAATATTTTTGTAGGAAATTTAGTGTAGTTGTAAGAAATTTGTAGATTACTATTACTTTTACATATACTGGAACATGCTTCCAGTAGAAGCCAAGGATTTCAACTTACTCCAGAAAAAAATGACCTCTAAACGCCCCCAACGCTCTCCGTACTCCCCCTCCTTCGGTAAGGATGTTTAGTATGCTGTTCATGGCATTCCCTCCTATCACTTTACAAAAATTAGCGACTACACGAATTATTTCGCCTATTTGATCGCTTCTGATCTTCATTGAGCTATTGTACAGATACAGTCTCGAGAATGTCCAGGTTTCAACTGAAATAAATAAATATATATATATATATTCCCTGAATTAGTTTTGTATTCTAGTTGACAGTTGACTGTACATATATTAATTTATGTTTTCATTTGCTACTGACATGACAAAAAAACGTTCTCCCGATTACACATCTCTTCATCTGCTAACGAGTTCCTGTCAGTTCCTCCGGTCTCAGTGAGTATTTACAGTACTCAGTGAGTATTTATAGATGATAGTACTACAAGCGCATTTCTACACAATGATAGTACTACAAGTGCATTTCTACACAATTTCATCTATAAAACGGGCTGAAGGTAATTCAATGAATCAAGTTCATGCAGGTACCTCCATAATTTTGATACTTCTCTATTCATTGTGACTTATGGGACTGACTGATGATAACAGGGATTGGTAAAACGATAAAAACACTCAGTAACCAATCACTAAAATTTTCATTTATTAGTCCTGCACGTATCCTGGTTTTACTCTTGCTATTTAGTTCGTCGGCACACCTCCTATTAAGATAGCGCCGTTAGATTTTCTGCAGTTTTGCCCGGATTCAGAAAAACTGCGTAACATATAACGACGTTGTATTCAAAGCAGGTATGCTGACGAACTGACGTCCAAGAGTGAAACCTGAAATAGATATGAGACCTGATTAATAAAAGGAATTTTCGGTGACTGGCTTCAAAGTTTTTTAGTGTGTTTTAACAGTTCAACATACAGTCGCAGACACAACGTTCACAAATATGCATATCTATAAGGATAATATCAGAAAACTGTTTGAGGAACTGTCGCCTCATCCTCAGTCGATTAGGTTTCGTAGGAGCGCCGAAAGCCGCAACCGCGTAGCAGGAAACTTGAGCCCTTGGCAGAGAGGGAAGACGTGCACAATGGGAGTTGGCAGGTGTGGCGGGTGAGCGCCAGTAGACCGTTACGCGACCGTGGCGGCCACTGACCCGGCGACCTCGCGGTCAGCTGCCCACTACCCATCAGCCATTGTCCTCACCGTCACAAATGTTCCCACCAGGTCAACAGCTCACACCGAATACGCAATGACCGGTATTTATATACACTTAAAACATAGTGCATTATAATTTAGTCGTCATTAGTGTGAATTTAAATTAAACATTGTTCGCGACTACTGCCCACAAAAGGCCTGTTTACAATGGTTTTCAATAGTTTCAGTCTGATTCGGTTAAATCAATCAGCGATACAATACTGGGTCAGCAAGGGATCTCTCACGCTGGTAAAATAATGAACTCGCATTCTAGGAGAGCCGGTTCTAAATCATAGCCAGGCTGAGGCGAATCGAGGGAGAGGGGGGGGGGGGGGGGAGGGAGGTGATGCATGGGCTGCAGCCCCGTCCCCCTTTAGTACTACTGTTTCTTCGAAATCTCAACAAAAAATAGAAAAGAAATCTGTTGTAACATAGCTTTCACATGCAACAGTCGCGAAAATTTTCTCGGTATTGCTGTCGGTGTTATAATAGATTAAGAAAATGCTTTCATTTACTCCAGAGAATGTGGAGACCGTACAATGATATACAATTTCTATGACCTCACCGCCTTCCCCCTCCCCATCCAGACCAGAATCCTGGATGGGACCCTGCAGCCAGGTAATCCTGATGCAGATTTTCCGCACATGGTCTGAATGACTTAACGTGAATATCAAAATCAAATTTTGGTTTTCCCATTAAGTAAGGAAGACAGCCAATGACATGGAGATGGATAGTAACAAATAATGAAAAAGAAGAAACAGAAGAAAGAAGCGAGGTGGCCGTAGTTCCATAGCTCCTGCTAAAGAGACCGACATACTAGTCACAGATTGACATCGTGGTAAGAACATGACAAAATCACTTTGACGGCCTCCTAGCAAAAATCCGCTGTAATATGGCGTTCAAACGATGCTCCAACGGCGGTATTAGCAGCAACGGCAGAATCCCTATTTAGCATCGTTAGAAGGTTCACTAATGTGACCTCCAAATTGACCAAGGTAACAGTCATGTTATTTTTCTGTTATTTCAAGTAACCGTTTCAGAGATTACGATAAATCGACATTGTTGGTGCTTCTTTGTTTTCAAATGCAGTTTCCTTTGGACCTGCACTTCTCCAATTCTTCAACAATGTTCTTCATTATCTCCTCGAGTCTACTTTCTTCCAGTTCTTGATTTTTGCCAGTCCTGCATGCCTGCCGTCTCTATAGCATCTTTAAAATGTGTTCTGTTTCTTATTGTGTGCCGGCCGCGGTGCCCGAGCTGTTCTAGGCGCTTCAGTCCGGAACCGCGCGACTACTACGATCGCAGTTTCGAATCCTGTCTCGGGCATTGATGAGTGTGATGTCCTTAGGTTAGTTAGGTTTAAGTAGTTCTAAGTTCTAGGGGACTGATGACCTCAGATGTTGAGTCCCATAGTGCTTAGAGCCATCTGAATCATCATCTTATTGTGTCCGCGTCAATTCCAACATTTTCAGTATCTCTTCCTACTTGTCTGAAATATGTGTTTTTGGGTTTGTAATTGTTTAGTAAGTCAAAGATTTGTTTAGTTATTTTTTCATCACTCATACTGTATATGTGACCATTGAATTTAAATCTCTTTTTTCTCGTTGCTTCCGTTAACATTTCCAATTTCAGGTATAATTCTGCATTAGATCTTAATCTATAATCTGTTTCACTGTTGGTTTCGGATCCTAGTGTTATTTAACTACCTTATTTCATTACGGTAGATGTAAAAATGTTTCAAATGGCTCTGAGCACTATGGAACTTAACATCTGAGGTCATCAGTCCCCTAGAACTTAGAACTCCTTAAACCGAACTAACCTAAGGACATCACACACATCCATGCCCGAGGCAGGATTCGAACCTGCGACCGTAGCGGTCGCGCGGTTCCAGACTGAAGCGCCTAGAACCGCTCGGCCACACAGGCCGGCGGTAGATGTAAAAGGCCAGAGGCACTTGCTGGAACCTTTCTGTATATCAGAGAAACTCTAGATCAAGATAAATGAGTTATACATGATAACAGTAATAAGTGTACGAATACTAAAAAAATAAATATAGCAATTGGGGTAATTACAATAATGTCTAAAATATTAACCGTGTGCTAAGAACATTTATCGTTATATCACGTCTCTGTCAGATGAATAAAAGTTATGGCAACATTAGAGAAAGCATAAGTTAATTGTTCAGGGAAAGAATAAAAATAATAGGGCAAGTTTACAGAAGAAATACGGGTAACTAAAGAAAAAGCAAAAGAGAAGCAAAAAAATCAGAGATATGTTATGGAGAACCGGGAGAGTTTGACAATGACCGTGTTGGAGAAGGGAGTAAGGAAGGACAATTAAGGTATAATGTTGCATCCACTATAGGAACATTATAGACGGAACACAAGTTCGTACAGCGCAATCCAAAGGGATTTTTATGGTAATCCTTTTAATCAATTTATATCTATTAATCAATTTAGGGAAACCTATTTCACGCTTACTGGACGGGTACTTGAACCCTGCAACTCTCAAATACGAGTCCAGTGGGGCAACGACTGCGACAGGAAGAAGATATCACACGTAATGTGTACTAAGAGGGAAACCACGTCAATGATAACAGGGAGAAATCAGCCTTTCTATAGAAAAATACATGTATTCGGGACGCGTGTAGCTTAAATCCCCTTCCATTTATATTGACCTAGGGTTATCATAAATAACTTGAGAGGAATGTCGGGTTCATGCTTTCAAGGAGGTCACGTCTAGTTTCTTTCCTCGACCTCGGCTGTTTCCAATCAGTACTGAAAAGGGTACTTTAAGAGCCCAAAAATTACATGACAGAGACCGCAAAACATCGGGAAGCTAAGAGGATGTGGTTTAGTGCAGAAACGTGGATTACTGCGTTCCAAGTGTAGTGTTTATTCATTACCTCTGAGTAACCAGTTCATACTAGAATTATAGTTCTCCCTCAGTTAATGTATCTATACATACGTATTTATTTGACGCTCGATAACCATCATTTTATTATTCCTGCGCACCTAACTTCCCATATATTCGTATACTTTATCGATAACTGTTTTAGTTTCATAGTTTATTTGACTGTCTTTTCATTTTCCAAGTTACTTCCGGGAACTTATATTGTGATACACACTAAATACCTAACTGACGACGAACTGTACTCAATAGCACGAACAGTATATCACGAGAGGCATTATGTTATATATTTCATTTTTTTTGCTTTCGAAAATAAAGCTATACTATATCGAGAGGGATATTTAACAAAAGCTACGGGCCATCTGCTTTTAGAACATTGTGCTCTCTGCACCTGACAGCACCGAGTGCTGTGTTGTGAGTACTTGACTCGTATTGTGAAGAAACGAGCTTTAAATTCTTGTCCAACCACACTCACTGAGACCCCGTTGGATACCTGTTCCACGTCAGATGAAAGACATATAACAGTCATTCCCCCATCCTTGTCCTTCAGAGTTAGTACTCAGACTCCAGTAACCTGAACGTCGACGGGATTTTAAACGCTGATCTCTCCTCCTTATTTAACACGAAAGTATTCACTCCAGCGAAGATATGTCACCAGTCTTTGAAGTTAAAAGCACTTTCAGTTATTTCGGAACGATTTATAGAAACCTATTAAAAGTCAACACTTTGTAGAACGTTTGACAAATATTTTAACAATAGTCCCCATATTTGGAACGGAAGGTTATTTATCTATGTAGAAACTCTTCGGGTCTAGTTTCTGTAGGATATCTGTTTCCTTATTTGCTGTTTAATCTAATTTTTCTCCGGTTATGCGATATCGTGAAGTAACAGCACCAGTGTGTCTGAATGGCGACTGACGTCAAACATATCGTCATCATAGGAGACAGAGGTCAAGGCAGACAGACTGCTTCTGGTCGGATTTCGCAGAACACGGAGTACCAACTATTCGGCGACGTTCTTAAACAAGACTGATGGCGGGCGGAAGTTGGATGAATTACGTGTGCATATAGGTTCCCAGTGCCAAGCAGTGACAGTCGGCACAACATTCTGATTAAATTTCTTCCACTGTTACGAAGCGAACAAAACAAAATAAACAACAAATTCACAGCGGTGTAACAAAGTAACACAAATAACACACGTAATGTTTTTTTGCTTAGAGCACATATTGCCTTTCGCTCCGCTCGTGTTCGTGAATAAATCATCCAACATTGTATCTTAATTCCAATATTGTTTGGAGCTAAACTAAAAGTTCCACAAATACAGAATCTCTAAATGCATGTATCAGCACACTGTTATTTCAAAATTCTGGTGTTTCCAAGTACTAAGGTGTTGTCCTCACATTGATGTGTATGCAGTGATGGGGTTTCAACTAAGCAAAACAGCTCCGAAGTGCTGTTGCTTTTCCTGCTATTTTATTATGTCGTGTGACTAGGGCCTCCCGTCGGGTAGACCGTTCGCCGGGTGCAAGTCTCTCGATTTGACGCCACTTCGGCGACTTGGGCGTCGATGGGGATGAAATGACGATGATGAGAAGGACACAACACCCAGTCCCTGAGCGGAGAAAATCTCCGACCCAGCCGGGAATCGAACCCGGTCCCTTAGGATTGACATTCTGTCGCGCTGACCACACAGCTACTGGGGGCGGACTCTTTTCCTACTGGATAGCTGCTTTCAAAACTAATATTACAAAATTCCTCATCGCTTTTGTTAGAGAACACCGTCATTGTCCAGATATCGCTGGTCATCAAATTTCGTGTAGGCTTTTATGTTCTACTAAAGGTATCATAATTGCGAGCATAATCATCTTCTAGCGCTCTCCAACCGTGAAAGCAGACCTAAAATCGTATGCAATTATCGACAAATTTGCATCACTCCTCAATAGATTACATTTTGATAACAGTGCTCCCTCGTTCATCAATTGTAGTTACAACTCTTTCTTTGTAGCTACGGATCTAGAAACCGTTGACTTTTCATTAACACCGATATTACGAAACTCTAGATGAAATATTTTTCTCAAAAAGTTAGCCTTTGGGTTACCAAACCCTGGTGTCCCAGTTGTGCTGTAGTTCCCATGATAATGCTCTTCAATTTACAGTGGGCGCTTACAATAAAGACTGGCTACTAGTACTTTTCTGATAAGTTATAAGGTTTTCAAATGACCTTGTAAGCTATCATAAAATTAGAGTATGGTATATTACCTACACGCAGCCAGTAAGAGCTGTCTTCGTTCTAGGTGCATCAACAGTCACTCTTATGAGAAAATCTGATCTTTATTTGTTGATACACCTCTCATAACATGCGTGACTGTACAGTGATTTTTAACATGTAACATGCCGAAGCACGGGGTAGCTATAATTAAAGTTCAGTAACTTTACAACGTCCAATGTGGGCTGTAATTATAGTATGGCAGCAAAATTTGGTAGATATACTATTGCGTTAATGCGAAAAGGATTTACGCTGGAAAAAATTGAGACCCAATTTTGGCCACCAGGTCCAAATCTGGCACTGTCCAGCATCTCGTTGACTTCTCTGGTGCTCATATTGAACAAATTGTGTAAGCAGCGGTAATAATAAAATCAACATTATGCTTTTCTCACTTGTCTGAACTTCCCTGCCCACGTCCCGTTCCTAATCCATTACATATCGAAACATTTATAACGTTTTCTAAGCAGAGGATCCGATTTCGATTACCGATACTGTCGAGGATCTTTCTTTGGCGGGAGGACTAGAACGTGGTATGCTCCGCCTCGTGATGCCAATAGAGGAATTTATCTAATGAGATGTAGCGACTCTCAGGTCAAGAAACCCGACAATGGCCGGGAGAGCGGTTTGCTGACCCCACGCCATTCCTTACCGCATCCAAGGACGCCATTGACAGAGGATGACACGGCGCTCGGTCGGTCGCAATTGGCAAATCAACTTTCCTTTGCTTGAATATATTTTCTATACAAATACTGGGAAAGCACAGAGCTGGCCTACACTGATTGCTACCGCCATGCAGCAGCAGCGCTGCTCAGTCGCTGCTGGGGCACTTGTTATTCTTCATGTTTTACTGTCCTTGTTAATAAAAATCGACAAAACAAATATCGCATTAGGCTAATCTAGGACCAATCTATCGAGAGGGCACGTAAAATTCCGATTTAAAAATCAGAACCAAACCGACGATTTCTGTCGACACTGGTAGTCTCATGAGAGTCGTGATATGCAATGTTGTTGTTGTGGTCTTCAGTCCTGAGACTGGTTTGATGCAGCTCTCCATGCTACTCTATCCTGTGCAAGCTTCTTCATCTCCCAGTACCTACTGCTACCTACATCCTTCTGAATCTGCTAAGTGTATTCATCTCTTGGTCTCCCTCTACGATTTTTACCCTCCACGCTCTCCTCCAATGCTAAATTTGTGATCCCTTGATGCCTCAAAACATGTCCCACCAACCGATCCCTTCTTCTGGTCAAGTTGTGCCACAAACTTCTCTTCTCCCCAATCCTATTCAATACCTCCTCATTAGTTACGTGATCTCATAACGACGTTGTATTCAAAGCAGGTATGCTGACGAACTGACGTCCAAGAGTGAAACCTGAAATAGATATGAGACCTGACTAATAAAGGGAATTTTCAGTGACTGGCTTCAAAGTTTTTTTGTGTGTTTTAACAGTTTAACATACAGTCGCAGACACAACGTTCACAAATATGCATATCTATAAGGATAATATCAGAAAACTGTTTGAGGAACTGTCGCCTCATCCTCAGTCGATTAGGTTTCGTAGGAGCGCCGAAAGCCGCAACCGCGTAGCAGGGAACTTGAGCCCTTGGCAGAGACGGAAGACGTGCACAATAGGAGTTGGTGATCCCTTGATGCATCAGAACATGTCCTACCAACTGATCACTTCTTCTGATCAAGTTGTGCCACAAACTGCTCTTCTCCCCAATCCTATTCAATACTTCCTCATTAGTTATGTGATCCACCCATCTAATCTTCAGCATTCTTCTGTAGCACCACATTTCGAAACCTTCTATTCTCGTCTTGTCCAAACTATTTATCGTCCATGTTTCACTTCCATACATGGCTACACTCCATACAAATACTTTCAGAAACGATTTCCTGTTACATAAATCTATATTCGATGTTAACAAATTTCTCTTCTTCAGAAAAGCTTTCCTTGCCATTGCCAGTCTACATTTTATATCCTCTCTACTTCGACCATCATCAGTTATTTTACTTCCTAAATAGCAAAACTCCTTTACTACTTTAAGTGTCTCATTTCCTAATCTAATTCCCTCAGCATCACCCGAATTAATTCGACTACATTCCATTATCGTTGTTTTGCTTTTGTTGATGTTCATCTCATATCCTCCTTTCAAGACACTGTCCATTCCGTTCAACTGCTCTTCCAAGTCCTTTGCTGTCTCTGACAGAATTACGATGTCATCGGTGAACCTCAACATTTTTATTTCTTCTCCATGAATTTTAATACCTACTCTGAATTTTTCTTTTGTTTCCTTCACTGCTTGCTCAATACACAGATTGAATAACACCAGGGAGAGGCTACAACCCTGTCTCACTCCTTTCCCAACCACTGCTTCCCTTTCATGCCCCTCGACTCTAATAACTGCCATCTGGTTTCTGTACAAATTGTAAATAGCCTTTCGCTCCCTGTATTTTACCCCTGCCACCTTTAGAATTTGAAAGAGAATATTACAGTCAACGTTGTCAAAAGCTTGCTCTAAGTCTACAAATGCTAGAAACGTAGGTTTGCCCTTCCTTAATGTAGCTTCTAAGATAAGTCGTAGGGTCAGTATTGCTCAAACATTGTATTGCCTTACGTGTTCCAACATTTCTACGGAATCCAAACTGATCTTCCCCGAGGTCGGCTTCTACTAGTTTTTCCATTCGTCTGTAAAGAATTCGCGTTAGTATTTTGCAGCTATGACTTATTAAACTGATAGCAATATTTGTTTGAAATGACTCCCGCTACACACAGCAAAAACTGAATTGCAAATATTTGCCATAAGACCAGAGAAAAAGCTCCTGACGACTCTAACTAGAGACACCCTGTGTGCATGTACATATTTTCCACGTCTTCTCTTTAACCACTGGACCGATTGCAACTAAACTTGGTACACGTATCACACTGTCTGGAAAGAGTAGCTCTGGCGGTAAAAGTCACCTACTTATCAAAGGTGTGGAGTTGGGGGTGAATAAGAAGTGTAGCCCACGACGCACGAATACATAGGTTTTATTCATCCAGTATTTGAGAATGACTGATTTAGTGACCTGAAACAAATTTCACACATAATTTCAAACCTTTAAGAAACTTTTTCTTCCTGACAACCCGCCAATGTGTATGGAAGGAAAAAAGTTAACTGCGTACTACATTTTCGCTGTTCATGCATTAAAACTACCGCATCTTGCATGATGTTTAAATTTATTAGTTATTTGTTATTCAATCTATTCGCAACACATTTCGCAGACAGTATCCACAAATACCGCTGAATACACCTGCAAAATTATATCACTGTACGACACATGGTTAAGGAGACATGATGTCATAAACATTGATTACGTGAAAAGGAAACTGCAGGGTGAAATTCGCTGTAGATACAGGTACACTATGTGTAGCAATATGTGTGAAATTGGTTAAGTGTATGCGGAACATATGTGACATATCTGTACACCAGCAAAGTCATAGGTAAAAAGCTCCTCATAAACACTTGGACAGACTTCAACCAAACTTGTTACATATACTACCTACTATCTAGAAATAAATACAGTGGGGTTACCAACTAGCAACCTCCTGTTAGGGTGGGGGTGATGATGTGGATAGAGGACGAGGACAAGGAGATGGGCAGATAGAGAGGAGGAAGGAGAGGGTGGACATCTGGACACAGATAGTGGTGAGAATGACGTGGACAGAGACAGAGGGATAGGGTAATGGACAGAAAGGAACAAGAAGGAGATGTACAGAGAGAGAAGAGAGAGGAGGAAGTGGGTGGAGAAAGGAAAGAAGAGAATGTGGATAGAGGGTGGGGGAGGAGGTTATGGACAGAGGGAAGGGGAGAAGAGGATGGACAGAGAGAGTGGGGAGGAGGAGATGCAGAGAGGGGGAAGGAGCAGTTGGCCAGAGAGGGGAGGAACAAATGGATGGAGAAAAGGGGGAGGAGGAACTGGATAGAGAGGGGAGGAGGAGATGGGTGGAGAGAGGGAGAAGGAGGAGATAGACTGAGTGAGTGACAGGAGGAGAAAGTCAGAGCGAGGAGAATGGAGGAGATGGACTTCAAGGGAAATAGAGGAAGCAGAGGAGAGGGGCTTAGGGGGAGGCAGAGATGGACTGAAAGGAAGGGAGGACAATGTGGATAGAGAGAGAGGGAATAAGAAACAGAAAGGGAAGATGAGGGGATAAGCAGAGATGGGGGTGAGAAGGAGATGGACACAGAAAGGATAGAGGACAAGATGGACAGAGTGAGGGGAAGGAAGGAGATGGACAGAGAGAGGAGGAGGAGGAGGAGGAGGAGGAGGGGTGGGGGGGGGGGAGATGGACAGAGGGACCAGTAGTTGTACATGGACAGAGTGAGGAGGGGAAGGAGACAGACAAAGAGAGGGGGAAGGAGAAGAAGGATTGAGTGCAGGGGAGGAGGAGATGGACAGAGTTTGGGGAAAGAAGGAGATGGACTTGAAGGGAATATGGAGGGGAGAGATGGGATTAGCAGAGAAAGGAGGAAATGAAGAGAGAGGAAGGGAGGAGAAAATGGACAGAGAGAGAGGGGAGAATGAAAGGGGAAAGGCAAGAGGAGGGAGAGAAGGGAACGGACACAGAAAGGAAAGAGAAGGAGATGGGCAGAGAGAAAGAGAAGGGGGAATGGACAGGGAAAGGGAAGAAGACCAAATGGACAGTGAAAAGGGAGAGGAGTAGGTGGACAGAGAAAGAAAAGTGGAGGAGATGGACAAAGAAGGGAAAGAGGGGGAGATGGACAGAGAGAGAGAGAGGGGGGGGAGATGGAGATGAACAGAGGGGGAAAGAGCTGTTGGGCAGAGGGGGAGGGAACAGATGGACAGAGAAACGGAAGGAGGAACTGGGTAGATGTGGGGGGGGGGGGGGGGGGGGGAGGCCGGAAGAGGTGTAGGGTCTCCCTATAGCAGCTATAAAATGAACATTTTGTTTACGCAGCTTACTTTGTTTTAGTTAACATTATGTTCACTTGGAGTAAATTTAACTCATATACATGGAAGTGTCTTCTTATTGAAATTGATAATCCTCTATCAGTATATGAAAGTTTACTCTTCCTTCTACTATATCCTCACATGTAATAAATATTGCTTATCTTCTGACATTTTTTATTGAATTTCATTTTTCCACTGGTAGTATGTATTGCGGGGTATCGGTATTCATTAAGCATATTTGGAGCTTATTGTTGACGTTCGCTCAGAGCGCGATTCACAAATAGTAGCGAGTCGGCAGTCGTTAAGTTCAATCGCAAGTAAGCAGTTTGCAGTAGTTTGAAATGTGGGTGTGCTGACATGTGTATCGTGGACCATTGTATAGCCAATTGTTGTTCCACACGAGCTGTTCCGTATTACTTTAAGTTTCAGTGTGAGAACATTTACTGGCAGGTGACAGACAGACAGTAAATAGTTACCCGTGACTGACTCCTGTAAATAACAGTCTTTATTATTCACATCATCGTCCGCTCCTATTTATAGACATTTCGTAACGATAATAGAGTATAGTAGAGACTAGACCTATCGTTTGCTAAAGGATGGTGTAAGATGGTAGGATAGGGGAAATAATATGGCATGACGATTTCGATAAGAGTGTTAGAAGCCCACGAAATTTTCCCGTATTAAATTTGCAACTTTTGTCACGGATGCAGAAACTAAAAGAAACTTGAGTGTACAGGAGATCTATAAGGTCCGAAAAAAACCGAAGATTAGGGTTTAGTGTCTTGTCAACGATGAGATCGTTAGAGATGGGGAGCAAGCTCTGATAAGGATAAGAAAAACAGACACGCCCGCGTCCTTTTCAAAGGAACCACTTTGGCATCGCTTTCACCGATTTAGGGAAGCGATGGGAAACCTATAAATTAATCTGAGACCTACTTCCAAATGAGATCATAGTGTGCGAATCAGTGGGCCATCTCGGTCGCGTTGGGTTAGTACGATCCAATGTGACTGAACTAAAACGATCATTGGCATACAGGAGCTTAAAATACTTCGAGAGATGTTATAATAAGAGAAGAGGAAAAAGGACATCGTCAGTGCGCTAAACTTATGTGCAATCTGCTTTCGGGACCGAGGTGCCCATATTATGTCACCCAATTCCTGCAAATGTGAATGATATTGATATGTCAGTGGCGTTGAGAAACAGCTGAAACCGCTGATGCTGAATAAATTTCTCGAACCCCTACAAGATTCTTATGAAATCTGCAGCTGAATTAGAGCCTCTTTTAAACATAATACACCGTAGATATTAGGAACAAAAAACTGTTCCCAGAAGTTGGAAGAAAGCATATGTCACATCCATCTACAAGAAACGTAGCAGAAGTGATCCACAAAAATACCGCCCAACATTTTTGACAACGATCTGTTGGAGAATGTTAGAACATTTTCCGAGCTCAAACATTGTATCTTGAACAGGATAAGCTCCTCCGTGGTAACCGGCATTGATTTCCAAAACATCGGTCATGCTAAACACAAAAAGTCCGCTTTTTCTCACATGACGTTATGAAAGCCAAGGATCAAGGCAGTCAGTAGTCTAAGTACTTACTGATTTCAGAAAACCATTTGACGCAGCAGCAAACTTACGATTACTATCGCAGATATGATTGACTGGATTGGGGATTTCTGGTCAACGATGATGCAAAATGTTATCTTGGGCGGATATCATTAAAACATGTGGAAGGAACTTCAGGTGCCCCCTCCCCCCCCCCCCCCCCCCATGCAAGTGCCGGTCGGTATTCTTACTGTTCATATTTTACACTAACGACTTAATACATTACAGATGACGCTGATATCCATAATGAAGTACTGTATGAAAAAAAGCTGCCCAATATTAACTTAAATCTTGAAACGATTTTTAAGTGCTGCGGTGATTGGCAAATAACTTTAAATGCTCAGAAATGTAAAACTGTGCACTGATCAAAACGACAGAGCATGGTGTCCTGTGACTACAATACTGTCAGTTGCAGACATAATCCAGTCGAAATCAGAAAGCATGGGCATAAATGAAATACGACACTTATCAATGAAAGCTCGTTTATTATGGACTCCATGGTACAGACAGAACAGAATTACCAAGGAACGTAGGATAAGAAAGGTATGCCCGATTGGCCTTGCGCACTCTCATTGGTCTGCGACTTGTTACGTCACCCAGCAGCTAGACGACACCCGTCTCTGCCTTTAGTGTACGGAAGATAACAAAATAAATTTTTTCGCGTCTCTTCCCTTGCCATTTAACTTAAAGTTTCACGCTGGCTGGGTTCACAATACTTAGTGCTAATGTTATATACAAAAGTCCCGAAAGAAACGCGTTAAATATTAGCAGCAATGATAATATCGCCACGTAAAACTAGAGGGCGACGTGCGCATTCATTATCTTGTTTAGGCATCTAACTACTGTAAATGGTTTACAATTGCGTACTGACCATTTGGCACATTTTTGTGAATAAAATTATGATAATTGCCAAAAGTATCTCACAAAGCTGACGCAGAAGCTACGCCGAATACGCTGAAGGATACGCTGTCCAGAGCAAATTCTTTCTTGCCGAATTCTGTTTCATGGGCTCAGTTTTAGCGCTTTTGTTGAAATGCCTAATGTGCATCAAAGTTCTTTTACTGACACATAATTGAACTATTTTGCTATTAAGTTCAGGAAATTTTGCATATATGTAAACTGCTAAGTTTCCCATCATTTTACTACAATGAGAAATATTTGTTCCATGAAAAGCAGCAAATATAGTTCATGTATTTTAGCTATCCAGTCAGGAGAGGGAGAAATGAGGCCCCCTATTGAAATAACAGTAACCTTGTCTTGCTTCAGACTTAATTCTGTATCAACAACACACTTACCAGTGTATTTCCCAAAGAACTATCGATTTTTCTGCACTTGAAAGCTATGTATCCCGCAAGATATTTTAAGACATCATCATTCTCGCCTTCATTGGTACACACTGAATCACTGGGGTCGAAATCTAAGATCAAGTTTTTGTCGTCTGTAGCGACGTCGAATCATTTATAGTTACCCTGATACGTAAATCACTTGAGAAAAAACGTGCAAAGTCTTCCTCAGTCTCATCAGCACGTATCGGGTAGTGTTCAACAGCAGACTTCTCATTTATGTCCTCTGTAGTTGAAGCACCAAGAAACAAAGGTATTTCACTTGCAGTTCCGGTGAGTATTAATAAACGAGTTTACCTAGGGAGGTGTGGGATGGTTGTAAAATACACCAAGACTTCTGGCTGTCAATATGTAAGTTGCTCCGGAAGTTCTCACATCATTATAGAATCCAAAGAGTGAATTTATTGATATAATGAATCCCTTCCTACGGGAGGAAACAATTTATTTTTCCTGTTCGCATATTAGAACAAATTTCTCGAATTTCTGTTAGAGAGTTCTCCTGATTTCTATGATAAACACGTAGCCACTTTTGTGTGGGGCTTTATGGTCTTGAGGATATCTCTAGTTCAGCGCATCGAAAACATCGTTCACCAGCTGAATCAAGCTACCTTCACGATCGTTATGCAGAACGGATTTCACAGCTTGGGCAGTGCGACGTGAAAATAGCTGTGCAGCCATTCGGACATTCCGACTATCGCGTCCACTAACGGTAGGCTAAACCTCCGATATGCGACGAATGATCGAAAGATCACCTTTCTGATGTTAAAGAATATCTTTTATCACAATTTTTGTAATCACAGTACCATCAGGCAAAGTGATACTCTCATCAAGAAAAGATTTCTTAATAATTTCAGCAAATGTGGAACATAAAAACAGACTTTCCTGCTATGATCAAGAGGGTTCGAAAAAAAAAATGTCTTGGATATCAACACACCAAGTTTCTTTCACACTTTCAGATTTTTTGCTCCCATGTCACACGTAACAGCTACGATATGGATTCCTGCTCTTTCAACTTCTTTTATCACATGCTTCCATTTTGAAAACAAGCTGCGAACCGTGACGACTTGAACATTGTTGTGTGGTCCGAGTACTATATCGTCGTACGAATCTTAAGTGACACGACCGTCAATGTGCATTTCGTCAAAGCTTAGGACAGCAGTTGCCACTAATGGCGTGAACATTTCTGGCTTATCTTTAAGTAACTCCAAAACTGCTTTTAAAATACCTGGTTGGCACTTCAATTGATATGCCCATTTCCAGAGTGTTTACCTGCAGGGAAAAGGATAGTTCCTCCTCCTCGGAAACAGGAGACAAAGCTCTCAAGTAAGATTGGTTGGTTGGTTTGGGGAAGGAAACCAGACAATGTGGTCATCGGTCTCATCGGATTAGGGAAGGATGGGGAAGGAAGTCGACCGTGCCCTTTCAGAGGAACCATCCCGGAATTTGCCTGGAGTGATTTAGGGAAAGCACGGAAAACCTAAATCAGGATGGCCGGACACGGGACTGAACCGTCGTCCTCCCGAATGCGAGTCCAGTGTCTAACCACTGCGCCACCTCGCTCGGTTTCTCAAGTAAGACCATTTACAATGTCCTCTGAGCTCCACTTACTTACTTTCTGTTCTTTAACAAACAGCGAATTTGTCCTGGTGTGAAGCACTGAGAAAGTATAGTTGTCACATCCGAGCATATACACTTATGCTTCTTAGTATGAGACACATTAAGTTTTACAGATGCAGCCTGCTTTTTAACTTCTCTCATAGAATGATCTTTTGTTTCAGTAGAGCATTTTGAATTCTCGAACTAGCCAATACTTTCTTTAGTTCCTGAATTTCCTGGTCTTTAGGTGAAATTATCGGATCAGTGCAAAAGTCTGTGTTGTTAGATTTGTACAGCTTACTTAGCTTCGGAGACAGAATTTTCAACGCTGAGGGAGCTCTTTTCCTTCTGGCATCATGACGACGTTCTCTCTCTGTTACAACGCTGTTGGTAACATTCGAAGTGCTAGGGCCTGCAGCTTCAAATTTATTTCCGTGCCAGTTTGGTACTTTTTTTGAAACGGAATAGCATTATACTGCAGCAATTTCCGTGTACGTAGACCTAACAATTCATTCTGCAGGTCTCGTCTGTAATCATTTTCACAAAAATGATCAGAAGAAATGCTTGCATTTTCACCCTTAATTCTGTCCCCTTGTTTACAACGAACAATCCACTTACGCTGTAGTTCAACGTTTTATGAAATTACTATAATAAATTACGCCTGCAGCCTTACTTCCGTTATTACTACATTCAGCAACAGCACAACTGCGACGTATTCGTAGCCATTATTCCAAGAAATTCACAAAGCAAGCTGCTTAACAACTGAACACTGGGCAGGCCAAGAAATGCACACAAATTAACACGTAACACGAACTCACATGCACGCCTCAATAGAAACACTGAGCGACACCGTTTTATCTAACCAGTGGTAGCTGCCCAGGTGACATCACAGTTCGCTACTCAATATGGCGGGAAAAACGCGAGAGGTCGGTTTTACAGTCCCCTGAAGATCACCTCGTGGATGGAGAGTGTTGCTATTTGTACAGACATAGAGTATTCCAATATATGCAGACACTACAAACAGAATAATTATCAGTAACCTAGAAATGAGATATGCTAAATAAAAAAATAAAAAATGTTGGGGTATCGGATTGGAACTTCAAACCGCAGCACGCCAGCCAGCCACGCTAATTACTACTCCCCCTTGCGTGCAGCATAATACAGCTCTGCAGCTACCATTTACGGTCGCTCGGATTGCTCGGTGAAGGCAGTTCCACTTAGGTCCGGTAGATGTCGATATAGCCTCTTTAGACTGAGGGAACAGCTGCACAAGACTTTCTTCACGCTTGTTCGAGGCTCCCCCGCTCGAATTGATCGGCTGTCTTTTATAGTTACCTGAGCGCCGCCCAGTCGCCCGCTGTAATATCACGTCAGATGGGGCGAAACTTGATTCGAAAGAACATATCTGAGTGCGAAAGGTGGCGGTCGTGACAATGTTTGGTAGAGATTTTCATTAGTGACTGATGAGAATATCGGCTTCCTGCACTGTCGTATGTCCTCTGCTCTCCTCTCTTACAGATCCGCCACCACAGGTCTAAAGGCTCATGTCTACAGAACACAACGAAGTGCAAGTTCTGTAGCATTACGAGTTTCATTGAAAGCTACGGTAATTAAAAAAGTGCGTAGAAATGTGTGGTAGAGATCTTCGTTCCTTCACATTAGCATTAATTGTAGGATTTCGCGCTTTGTCAGGAGCTTGTAAACTTCGGTTCAGAATTGGGGCATGTAGATATCTCCAACACTTTGCCTCATCCTACGATAGTACCATGAAACGCTGAAAGACAAGCCGATAAAATATGGGTGAGTATTACGCTCAGTATTACCTAGGCCATAGGCGTGAATGCATTGGAGATATGGACCGATACATATCGAAAAAATGGTTCAAATGTCTCTGAGCACTAAGGGACTTAACATCTCAGGTCATCAGTCCCCTAGAACTTAGAACTACTTAAACCTAACTAACCTAAGGACATCACACAACACCCAATCATCACGAGGGATACATATCGGAAAATATATCACACATCTATTGTTACGCACTTTGTTTATTAAGGTACGGCACTGCAATATATGATACTGGTGACAACTTCCTTTTCTGAGAAGGAGAAAATCTGACATTCTGATTGAGAATTACATTGAGGAAACGTTATTTCAATTCTTTAGAATAAATCCCAAGCATTCTAATAATTTCATTTGTCACTGACCGATGCGCTAGTATACGCAAGTCACTGCTTCCCTTCCATTACATATGTATTGAAAACAGTCCTGGAAGAAATTTTTAATGATAAATGAGGTTACAGTGGTTTATTTCACGACTTATGCTGCCAAAGTTACTGTCCGTTTCGTAAAGAAAACTGGTACTTGAATTCGATACGGACAAGGTTGAAGCAAGAAACGGAGAGTAAGTACAACAGCTTGTTCAGAATATCACAGTTTGTAGTTAGGCTGTACGATAAAATCATGGAAATGCTTCAAGAGAGATGCGTGTATTAGTTACGACAACAATCCTGCAAAGGAACTCGTGACATTTTGGAGCCATTCAGAGATGCTATAGGAGTACTGGAAGGCGAGAAGTTTCCAATAATTCAGTTTGTTTTGTTATGGTCACACAAACAGAAAAGTCATTATAACACAGGTCACGAAGATACAAAAAAAATGTTGAAATGTGTGTGAAATCTTATGGGACTTAACTGCTAAGGTCATCAGTCCCTAAGCTTACACACTAGTTAACCTAAATTATCCTAAGGACAAACACACACGATGTAGGGAAGCAGCCTACTCACGCCGTATAAAATTCACAGCAGTCTTTCCATTGTGTGCCACCAGTCCGCTGTAACTAGCTCTGACGTCATAAATGTTGCGCAATACTTCAAAAATCAAGTAAATAACCTGAAACGTTTCTAGCCTGTCAGGAGTAATACTAAATCAGTATGTGTTGAATATCAGTTCAATAACTTTAACCATTTTCGAAATTTGGACGTTTTTCTGTAAAAATCATTGGCGCAACAGAAAAGAGCTAGAAACTTAAAAATTTATATTTAGATTCCTTTTGCATAATAATTTAGTAGAAACAGTATCTGGATCTCACAAATTAAAATTTTAGTTGAAATTCATGATTTTCTGGTTTTTGTCTTAAAACCTAAGGAAGCAAGATAGATCAAGTAGGTGAATAAATAGAGCTAGGATATTTAAATTTAAGTAGAAGGTAGATACGCTACAATCATAAAGATGTGAAAAGTTTCAACTGAATAACTATAAAACTATAGCGATAGCGTATCTCCAAAGGGCAAGTTCAGAGCTCGTCTACTGTGTGTAGTGTAATTAAATTAATTCTCTCTCCCAAAATATTGGACTTAGCCATGTCAAACTTTTATTATGATTACTTACCTGTGTGCTGATTGCACATTTAAATTGAGAGCTTCATTGGTCATCAGCAAGGAAGCAATGATTTATTCGATAACTTAAAGTGGTGCATTACTAGCCCAGCCGCTAGTCGGGACAGCGAATTTAATCAGGCGTTCCCTTAGCCGTCTGCACCGCGGCTTCATATATAAGAACGCTGCGCGAGAAAGAATGGCCCCAGTTATCTCCAGACGCTGATCAGCGCACCACCTGTGCCGGGAGTCGCGTCGCGTCGCGTCGCGTCGCGTCGGTATCATTGCTATAAACAGCCTCGGATGCCGTAATAAGTTACTCGGGATACTGGTAACCATGAAATCATTTTCGAGTGAAGTGTTAATTCTGGGATGACTTTAATTATCTATCTTCAGTTTGCGTATGTCGTATTTTCACGTGCCGCCGCGGGACAGTCATTCTACCATTATTTAGCGTGGCGTTTGATAAACATTATCATCAAATTATGGCGAGCATTCACTTAAACATTTAATTGGAACAGTTATAGTTGCATCAGCTCATTAGACTCTGAACTGCTCTGGTAGTTGGATTGTGTGGATTCTTTTTGGTCTGTGACTTTCAGAATATAGTGAACCTTTTAGAGTGAATCGTTTTTGATTATGAATCCCAGACAATCTCTTAATTCCTCAGAGCTATAAGCTGTAGCTATAAGTGTATTTCTCAGTTGAAGTGGGCACTAGGAATTCTAATTACAGGCTTCACGTTTTGCTAATCATTTTCTGGTTGCCAATATTGTAGTTAGAGAGCTAGTGTTGAGAACGGCAAACAACGGCATTAATTAAATCATAGGAACATTTCAATAACAATAAATTCTATACGCCGCCCCACATATGGTGCATGTGCTGGGAAATGCATCTTTTCTACATTACATTTATTAATAACAATTAATTTCCATACGCCGCCCCACAACACCCATGGCCGAGGGAGGACTCGAACCTCTTCCAGACGAAGATACAGATTTACGTTTAAATTACTTGTTTAATACACACTGCAAATGAAAATTGCGCTTATTTGCAAGACGCCAGTTTCAGTGCCACCGGTATTTTCGTATTATCGTCTGTTATCTTAATCCTGGACTTCGTATATGACTTCTGACACGCGACGAAGGATATAATACGACACAAAATAGTGATTTAATAACTTTGTCGTAACTTTCGCCAAGCGAAATAATCCATAGCCAGTCTCTCGGTCTGTGTCTCACTGGCCGGTGCTTAGCAGATTAGCGCTTTTGGTGCTTCTCCTGGGCGTTCATGCACCGTATGCGAGTCAGCTGCCTTGCTTCTTTGGTCTTGGTGATGAGATGAGTCACGTAGTTCCGAGTATCGTCTGGTTGACACGAAAACAGTGCAAAAATTTGTCATTTTGACCATTTGTCATTTTGGTCGATTCCATTGGAATGATTGTACCCCAAGACCGTGATGTAATTGTCAGCATCGGTCGTAATGTCACCTGTCTATTTTATTGAACTGCACATCTAGATTTCAACTGATAGTGCGACTATCATCAGTGAGTTATAGGTAGTCATGTAGACTGAACGTAATTATAACGACCCACATTCCACCATAACTCAGGCATGTACAACAATTAGTCGAACTTGTCGTTTTGGCTTTACGACAGTGAAGCAGAAATAACGATGTGAAGCCTGTAGTATTTTGCTTCGCTGCGTTACTTACAGTTGCCATGAGGTGCAATATTGTATCCGAATCTATTAAAGCAACCCGTGGAGCCATTCGTCTGAGGGGACTAGGCTGTTATCATTCTGTGGGTAATGTCGCGTTGACGTTGAAAACTCCGCCGCGAAACCAACAAACCCGGCAACTTCACTCACCGTATGGCCATGGGCACGGTCAAACACGATTGCCCCTTTTTGCCACTCTGTAACGTCCTTACATTTACACGTGTTTACGTACAATGTCCGCTTGAAACATAAATGTCTCACTGATTGCTTCTGCCTAACGCTCGCACAGAGGCAGTGCGCGTGCCCTTGAGCGAGTAGCCGCGAGGTCTGAGGGCACCTTGCTACGGTTTGCGCGGCGTCCCCTCTGAGGTTCGAGTCCTCCCTCGGTCATGAGTGTGTGTGTTGTCCTTAGCGTGAGTTAGTTTAAGTAGAGTAAGTAGTGTGTAAGCCTAGGGACCGATGACCTCAGCAATTTGGTCCCATAGGAACTTAACACCACCACTTGAGCGCTTGGCTTGATCGGTGGGCCGTCTGCAAAGGCTTAACAATTCATCTGTGCATGCGCACTGGGCTGACGAAGTTTTTGTCCGGTGAGCTTAGGTTCTGAGGGTCTGTCTTAAGTAAATATGTCGGCTATGGGTGACAGTCGTGGATGTGTAGTGTGGTGTCACGTTTGTGTTAGACGATGATAGAAGAAGAGAGATGGCGTAACCCTTTACCGGCACATAGCCTCATAGTTTTACACAGCTTCCAAGAGCCACCGGGCTTACTGTCCTAATCCGGCGGTCGGGTCAACAGCAGCAGCGACACCTGCCCACACTCCATAAGACACTGAGGACAGGTTAGGAATTTAATCCAGTGCATTGGAGCAACGTGTGGTGGTCAGAATATCTACGCCCGCGCGTCCCCTCCTTGCCGGCAAAATACTGATAGTGAAAGTTTCTTATACCACAGGATTCGAACAGATTATCCCCGAGAGGAATGCCAACTCAAAGCTGGGTGTTACCACCTCGGCCAAGGAGACATGTTAAGATTCTCGTATTATAATAAATTATGATAACGCTATTTGAAAATCTGCAGAGTGAATCAGAATCCACTCATTTCAGAGGTGATAGTGTGGACCCCAAGAAGAAACAAATACCCAAAACACGGGCTCTAGATGCATACATTAATAGACATTATCACTCGTTCATCTTCGTTACTGTGAGACCCGTTTCTTCTATTAAAAGGTTTTTTTCATGTCTTTCCATATTTTGAAATTGGGTAGTATGGACCAAAACAAGAAAAAACAGTCCATTAAACTTGGGCTGTAAACTGCAAACCTTAAGGGCTATGAGCACTTGTTCATCTTCGCTACTGTGAAACTCATCTCTTCAAGTGGACAAGTACTCATAGTTCATGTTACGCATTTAGATCCCATGTTTAGGGAACTATTTTTTTTACCCATACTACCTCATCACAAATTATGAGAAGCAAGGACCTTGTAGTAGGTGAGATGTGTTCTAGTGTATCGAAGATGAACTAGTGCTCATGGCAGTTATATTCTATATTTACTAGACTTTTTTCCTTGTTTTGGTCCATACTGTCAGCTCTGAAAGTTTGCATTCCCCTGCATGGTTTTCAATGTACTTGCGCTTCACCATCAGCGTATACCAATGAGGACTGTCCTTCATTAGACCAGGCGAGTCTTGCTTCGAGCATACAACTGGGGTGCTCCTGTACATTTGCTAATGACAGTCCCCTGAGTTGCTGCGAGCGAAGAAGCATGTGCGAGGCATCAGATTTTGAACCCCAGAGCGAGGTTCATCATTTTTAGTCGTCAAGCATTGAATTGGTAAGTGATTTACTGCAATGTGTACCGTGTATTTGCTGGTGCAATCAGCTATGGTTGTCATCATCATTTGTGATCAACATGTTATTTCGCTCGGTCGATCAATCTGGCTGTGTGAGGTATTAGGGGTACATCCTTGATACGGTAGCACATGAAATGACCAGTACCTGCCAGAGCCATGTGCTATGGGCCGCTAGTCCGTTTCAGCTGTCCACAGCATGCTCGCACATCTCGGCTGGATTGTCCGGAGGTCCGCTTCAGTCTCACCTCGACAACGGGCTGGCTCACTGGACTATCCAGCCCTATCGGCCCGCAGCTCGTGAGCCGCAGTCAGGCTGAGGTTGCAACACCTTCACCGTGTGCCCAACTAAAGCACTCATCTCATCTAAATCTTGAAGGACCATGAAGTTTCGTGTAATCAATCCTAGTGTGTAGGGTAAACTAACGGTTATAAAAGCTATTTGATTGCAGTAAAGTAGTCACATCTACTTTCATTTTTCCATACAAGAGATTTAACGAAATATAATTAAAAAATATACCCGTTACAAACAGAGCTACGACAAAATATCTCATCTAGGTAACAGTCTGGCGTACTGACCTTCAGATGTGTGAACACGATACACTCGCCTGTCAGCGTTATTGTGACACTATACCCCTCCCCCATATGAGTATTTTCAGTGGTTCATTCGGCCCTGACCCCATTTTTATTGAGGACAATGCGCGTGCTTGAGCACTGTCCTGCAAACTGCTGGTCAGGTCCTGCAGAAAGTGTCATCACTCCTGTCTAAGCTGATCGTAGGTTGTCTTCCAAAAATGAAGAGCAGAGACACAGAAGTGATGACGCTTTCTGCAGGACCTGACCAGCATCTTGCAGGACAACGCTCAAGCACGTACGGTGCAAGATGTTTCTTATTTGTTTGGCTGTGGGGCTGCTAAGTGTTATACCACCTACTGCACTCCCCTGACTTAAGCTCTCGTGAGTTCAACTCGATTTCTAAACTGAAGGAAACACTGCACGGCATTCGCTTCAGAACTGCTACAAATTCGTCGGGCAGTAGACCGCGCCGCTCGAACTGTCAACACAACTGGCACTGCTAAGAGTATCCTACGACTTCCACATCGCTGGCAACGGGCTATACACAATGCTGGTGACTACTCTGAAGGTCAGTAAAACTTTGAAACTCGTATCTATTTTGTACGAGCTGAAAATAAATAGTTGCTACTATTAAAGTTCCAAACCTCGTACTACAGAGTCCCACTAGGTGGCAGCAGTCTTGTACATAACATGGATATTATGGATGTGTCGGCAGCCACCTGATAGGACTCTGTAGTGTTATATATTTCGTTTGACAACTCTGTGGCAGTATGAAGCCTGAATTCAACATACCCTCCCTGACATCAGTGTACACATACATCTTCAAGCATGAATGTATATGTATTTATTTTTTTATTTATTTTGGGGAGGGAGGGGGGTGCCTTGCGACAATGTCTATCAACGATATGATTTGCTACTGCTGATTATTGCCTTATAAAGTGCTCTGTGTTAACTGACGTTTGGTGTTCGCTAGCCCTGCTCTGAAAATATTGCTGAGTTTTTTTTTTTTTTTTAATTTCCTTTCTACTGCGTATGTGTGCATTTACCACCATGATGAAAACTCATGAATTAACCCCTAGAAAGAAAAGGTGCATCGGAGTTTTACACTTTGAAGCTCTACACAACACTGAAATTGCAAAGAGATTAGACTGCTAGAGGTCAGCTATGAGTAGAAATCTGCATAAGCTGATGACCAAAGGAAATATGAAAAATTTATCACGAAGTGGGCGCCCACCCATTTCTTAGTCACGGCAGGGCAGAATACTTCATCAACTAAGTCGGGAAAACAGGAATAATACTTCAGTTGAACAGGAAAAAGCATGACAAGAGGCAACGAGAGTTGATTCCAACTCATCAGTTGATATAAAAAGACTATACAATGGGACTGAAGCTAGAGTTACCAAGAAGAAGCCAGTTTTAAGTGTTGCATTGAGGACAGAGGCTAGCATGGGCCGGACTGCATGTTATCTGGACAAAATAACAGTGTAGAATTGTATTTTCAGATGAAAGCCGATTGTCCACAATGAGTGACAAACCACAGCTCATCAGGTGTGAACCCAATGAAAGGATAGATCCTGACTGCCTTGTGCGAACCATGAAACATGCTCCATCGGTAATGGTGTGGGGAGCAAAGACATACCAAAGTGTTGCAAGGCTGTACTTTATTCAGGGAACAATGATCAGTGATCAGTACGAAGTTCTGATTCGGCGTCCTCTGATGTTCACTACATGTGTTGCTTTCCCTGATGCGCAGTGTGTCTTCCAACAGGATATGGCTCCATGTCACACATATAATTTCCAAGGTTACTGCTATTACATGTCGTCCAAATCTGTCACTTCATTATTATATCTGTCGTGACTCAATTGGGTATCAAAAATCAAATGTGTGTGAAATCTTATGGGACTTAACTGCTAAGGTCATCAGTCACTAAGCTTACACACTACTTAACCCAAATTATCCTAAGGACAAACACACACCCATGCCCGTGTGTGGACTCGAACCTCCGCCGGGACCAGCCGCACACTCAATCGGGTATCAGAGCATTTCTATGGCTGGAAAATTCTACATTTACATCTTCATGGTTACTCTGAAATTCACACTTAAGTGCCTGGCAGAGGGTTCATCGAACCATTTTCATACTACTTCTCCACCATTCCGCTCTCGAATGGCGCGTGGAAAAATGGAACACCTAAATCTTTCCGTTCGTGCTCTGATTTCTCTTATTTTATTATGATGATCGTTTCTCCCTACGTAGGTGGGTGTCAACAAAATATTTTCGCATTTGGAAGAGAAAGTTGGTGATTGAAATTTCGTAAACAGATCTCGCCACAAAGAAAACCGCCTTTGTGACTGCCATTCCAACTTCCGTATCATATCAGTGACACTGTCACCCCTATTGCGCGATAACACGAAACGAGCTGCCCTTCCTTGCACATTTTCGATGTCCTCCGACAATCGTACCTGGTAAGAATCCCACACCGTGCAGCAATATTCCATCAGAGGACGGGCAAGTGTAATGTAGGCTGTCTCTTTAGTGGATTTGTCGCATCTTCTAAGTGTTCTGCCAACAAAGCGTAGTCTCTGTTTCGCCTTCCCCACAGTATTATCTATGTGGTCTTTCCAATTTAAGTTGCCCGTAATTGTAATTCCTAGGTATTTAATCGAATTGTCAGCACTTAGATTTGTGCGAGGACGCCGTATCAGAATTTCGTCCTGGTCACTGATCATTGTTTCCTGAATAAAGTACAGCCTTCCAACACTTTGGTATGTCTTTGCCAGACCTTAGAGAATTTGTGGAGACTGGTTGTGAAACGGGCTCAGAAGAAGAAGCCTGCAACAAAATGGGATATGTAGGAGGTGACTGTGAAAGTGTGGCGCCAAGAACTTGACATCGGTACCATTAGAAAACAGATCGACTCCGTGCTTGACAGAGTGAAGGCTGTTGTAAGCGGCAACAGGAGATCAACAAAGTAACAAGATCATTTAAAATATGACTACTGAATAATGAACTTGTGATACACAATATTTGAATGTAAATTTTGTCAAAATATTTAATATTTCACTTCGATATCGTCAGTGACATGGCATGACATTGTACAGATGTGTACGTACTGTTGACATATTTCCTTGAATTAAAATATTAGAAACAGCCTTGTCCTTCTCGCTTGTAGACTATCCTTCTTTAACAAGTATTTGAAATTTTAAAGGCAAATGTGTCTGTAGAAGCTTTTTTACCAAAATTCTAACAATTCTATAGGAACGTGCAATACATAATAACAGTAGTGTATGTGCTCCATATGCTGTATTTGACACCTCTGTGCCTTGCTGATACAGGTATGGCTTTTATTTTAGCGTGCTTGGTGTTGTATGGGAGTATCTTTGCTGTGAGTTTACCTCCGCGTTTTCAGTCGCCATATCGCCATGCGCCACATCTAGCAGATTTATAATTCACGTATCTGCCAATCTGAAGATGGCAGTATAATTTTGCTTAAACTAGTAATCAGCTGCGATCTGGGCACTAAAATTTCTATTTTGGAAGCTTCTTTGGAGTTATTGGGCAACGGCCTTGCCGCAGTGGATACACCGGTTCCCATCATATCACCGAAGTTAAGCGCTGTCGCGTGTGGCCGGCACTTGGATGGGTGACTATCTGGGCCGCCATGTGCTGTTGCCATTTTTCGGGGTGCACTCAGCCTCGTGATACCAATTGAAGAGCTACTCGACCGAATCGTAGAGGCTCCAGTCAAAGAAAACCACCATAACGAGCGGGAGTGCGGTGTGGTGACCACACGCCCCTCCTATCCACATCCTCAGCTGAGGATGACACGGTGGTCGGATGGTCCCGATGGGTCGCTTGTGGCATGAAGACTGAGTGCTTTTTCTTTTTTTTTTACAGTTATTAGCTTATTTTTGAGACATGTAATCTGGATGCCCGTAAGAAATGTTTTTACCAGACAACAGCATACAGTCTTAGGCGCAAATGCTCCACTTACAAGCGTCAAATAAAACGCAACATTTTTTGGGTAGTCACAAATTTTTCTCATACACTATTCCAAAAGTGAGTGATAACAGTTTATTATGAAAATCAAAGAAAATTTTAGTGTTTCCAATAATTTGTATTCCTTCTTAATTTTGTCCAAGTAAGTGACACTACGGGTCACCGTACACATTAGGGATCACCCCGTCTCGAGATGGCGTGTGGCGTTGGCGTTGTAAGTTAGTGAGTCACTCTGAGAATTCAACCTGTGCCTCAGCCTGGCAGCCCGGCGGGCCAGGCCTACAGGTTTTGTTTCAGGTCCGGAGCTGTCGCTAACGTTACGTCCTCAACTCTCGATGAAGAGGAAACTGCCGTAGCGCAGAGGCCGGACGACCTGAGTCAGACAGCCCACTCGCAGCACGCGAGCCGGCCCGGCTGAGAGGGGCCAATATGAGCTACCGGCATGCGATGCAAGCCTCTGGGTGCCTGCGCGACTGCAATTGTAGAGCGTCCCATGCGTTGGGCACTTTCGATTTTGCAGCGGTCAGAGGAGCTGATATATAACGAGTTGCCCCTTCTGTGCTCGACTCTCACGCCGACGGCCTGTACAGTGTCTGACAACATCCCAACCTTGTCACATGCCGAACTCTTCTATTCGCTGAGAATTGCCCTTCTTGCAACACTGCAGCTGTCTCTCAGTCAGTTACTCAGTGATGGAAATCTTATGATCAACCGCAATATAGGATGAGCTAGTAGCCGGCCACTGTGGCCTAGAGGTTCTAGGCGCTTCAGTCCGGAACCGCGCAACTGCTACGGTCGTAGGTTCGAATCCTGCATCGGGCGTGGATGTGTGTGATGTCCTTAGGTTAGTTAGGTTTAAGAAGTTCTAAGTTCTAGGGGACTGATGACCTCAGATGTTAAGTCCTATAGTATTCAGAGCCACTTGAACCATGACAGCTAGTACGTCATACAACCAGTTTATCCAACTCAGGGAACTGCATCCTTTTTTGAAACGGTACTTTCACTTTACTGTGCTCCATCGAGCGCTTTAATGTGTGATGACAAAAGACGAACTTTCGTCATTATCTAATAAACAAACCAAGGATACAGTTTAAATGTTCTATTTGCTCTGCATCCTTTCTTCCACAAGTCAACCAAGATATTTAGGTAAAACTGTACACAGTTTCAGACATCAGGGAGAGATACCGGCAAAACAAGCTATGCAGGTGGATCAATTGTCAGGCCTGTATAGCTCACTTGATGAGACTTTTATTTCGATTCCCAGGAAGTTGCAGAGGGTCTCATGGTAACATTGTTAAACCTACCGTGTCGTTATAATTAGAGTGCAGCTACTGACAGAGGTCCAGTGTGGGCTATAATCATCGTATGACAGCGAAACTTAGTAGATATGCTAATGCATTAATGCGGAATCGATTAGTTCCACTTGCAGCCACCAGATGTCAATCTGTCGCTGCTCACTGTTTGTATGATATCCATGCTGTCATTTGTCAAGACATAACGTGAGTGAACAGTATAGCTATGGAGAAGAGAGTGAAACTGTTTCATGTGAAGGCAGCAATTTCAGTGCTGCAGTGAAACAGTATCGCTGACTGAAAGGTCTGAGGAAATGTTCGATGTCATTAAATGGTTTAAAGAAGATGATAATGTAACTCGAAAGAGCTTGCTGCCGCACGTGGAAGAGGCAGGAGTCCTATCCCGATGGACATTATTGAAGAAGTTACTGTTGCTGTATCTGACCATGCAGCACGTGCCCCTGGGAGTGCTAGTGCTCGTGCAGTCTCACGAGAATTGTACATATCTATGGTCAACAGTACGGAAAGTTTTGCAGTTTGTTTTACAACGGTACTCGTACGAGATCCAGACGGTGCAGCACCTGAGACCTCATGATCCGCAGCAACTTTCTGAATTCGCTCTTCTGTTTCTGGCACGGATCGAAGTTGATAACATGTGGCCGGGCAATATTCGATTGAGTGACGAGGCACATTAAGCACTACAGTGTGCAGTGAATACCCAGAAATGCCGAATTTGTCTCACTGTTTAAACCGCATGATATGCACGAAGAGCCATTGTGCTCGCCGTATGTGACTGTGTGGTGTGAATTCATAAGCACCTTTATTCTCGGTCAATTCTTCTTGGAAGAGAATACACCCAGAGGGCCTGTCAGGTGCATCATGCTGTCTGCACGTTATCGAGACCTTCTTGTCTTGCATATGATTTTTGATTTGGAAGAGCGCAGGTATATGGATACCATTGTTTTCAAGCAAGATGGGGCAACACCTCATGTCTCTCGCCAAGTGAAAAGTCTTTTTAATGCAACGTTCCACGAACGTGTTGTCTCCAGAGGTTTTCCAGATGCATGGCCTGCAACATCACTTGATCTGAAACCATGTGACTTTTGGCTCTGGAAGTATCTAAAAAAATGAGTTTAACAGGGATACATTTGGCACTACCCGATCTGAAATCCAGTATACATGAACACGTTCCGAAGATTTCACCGACACTGTTACGTTCAACTGCTGATCACGTCGTTTTACAGATGCAGTGTCACTGGTGCTCATCTTTAACAAATTCTGTAAGTGACTGGTATCAGTAAAGTCAACATTATGCCTTTCTCATTTGTCTGACCTTTTCTGCCCTTGTCCCGTTTCTAATCCATTATATATGGAAAGATTTCTATACGTCTTTTTTGCATTCATAGAGCCAGATTTTCCCCTGGAGGCCAAAATTGGAACAATTTTTTTCTAGAGTAAATCCGTTCCCCAGTAACGCTTTAGGATATCTACCAATTTTCATTGCCATCCAATAATTACAACCCACACTGCACCACCGTGATTAGTAACACTTTAATAATAACCACCCAGCATGTCTCCAATTTCGTACCATGTTACTGTGAAACTAATTATGTGAGAGAACACTGCCGGCCGGTGTGGCCGAGCGGTTCTAGGCCCTTCAGTTTGGAACCGCGTGACAGCTACGGTCGCACGTTCGAATCCTGCCTCGGGCATAGATGTGTGTGATGTCCTTAGGTTAGTTAGGTTTAAGTAATTCTAAGTTCTAGGGGACTGATGACTACAGATATTAAGTCTCGTAGTGCTCAGAGCCATTTGAACCAAGCCATTTTGAGATAACACTACAGTTGTCGATTATTGTCTCTGTCATTCTCATCAAGATGGGTTTTCCGCATTTCATGAGAGAAAGAAGAAAGAAAAGAAGACTAGAGTTTAACGTATTGTCGGCGACGTTGTCATTAGAGACAGAGTACATGCTCGGATAGCACAAGATGGGGGAAATAAAAGCGTGCTAACTACTATCCAGTGCAGAATCTCGTCATCTAGTTTTACATTTCCTGGTGTTATTGTTGCGGAATGCTTTTGATCAATACTAATAAATCACACTTGTCGTTCTTTCTTTCACTCATATTCCTCAGATCATATTGCCTTTTGTTAAAGAGTTTCACAAGAGGATGTATTGCGGTGTGAAATGCGTTTAACTGTGCGAAGCATAGTGTAGTTGACACTAATATCCGCCTAAAGGCCAGTGCTGTTCTCACGATCTGAGCCAACTGTACAACAGATTTTGGAAAGGAAAAGATAGTGAAAACAGTGCTCTTATCGGTCAGGATATCTAGTCATTGGGTGCCACTGGAGAAACAAATCCATTATGAGCATTTCAGCCCTTCTAAAGTTGCCCAGGTGGACTGTTAGTGATGTGATTGTGGAATGGAAATGCGATGGAATAACCGTACCTTAGGCAGACCTCATGTACTGACGGGCAGGCGTCGTAGTGCATATGCGACAGGCGGTTGTAAAAAATCGCATGAAATCAACGGAAGGAATAACTCCTGAGCTGCAAAGTGCTACCACCAGTGCAACTAGCGCAGTGACTGCGCGTAGGGAGTTCAAATAATGGGGTAAAATGTCGAACAGCTCCTCATAAGCCACACATTTCTGTAGTCAGTGCTTGAGGTGGTTCTAAGAGCGGCGCCCCTGGAGAGTGGACGACTATACTATACTATACTATACTATAAGACAATTCGAGGGGAAGGTTAGTGCTTGACAAATGCCAGGAGAACGTGATCTGTCATCATGTGTAGCGCCAACGGTGAATTATGGAGAAAGTGTTGTTACGATATGGAGAAGTTTTTCGTGGTTAGGTTGTGGTCCCCTATTGCACTTAAGAAACCGCTAAATGCAGGATGATATGTTCACACTTTACAGCATTGTGTGCCTTGTACATTTTAGGAGCAGTTCGGAGACGCATCCTGTCATAAAGCAATAACCTTGAGATTCCTGAAATGGAATTGCCTGCTTCGAGTCTCGACCTGAACCTAATGGAATACCATCGGGATGTGTTAGAATGTCGACTTCGCTGCAGACCCCCAGCGTCCAACATCGCTATCTTCTGTGGTGTCGACTCTTGACATGTCCGAAAGAACAGATAACATCTTTATATATATATATATATATATATATATATATATATATATATATATATATATATATATATACTCCTGGAAATGGAAAAAAGAACACATTGACACCGGTGTGTCAGACCCACCATACTTGCTCCGGACACTGCGAGAGGGCTGTACAAGCAATGATCACACGCACGGCACAGCGGACACACCAGGAACCGCGGTGTTGGCCGTCGAATGGCGCTAGCTGCGCAACATTTGTGCACCGCCGCCGTCAGTGTCAGCCAGTTTGCCGTGGCATACGGAGCTCCATCGCAGTCTTTAACACTGGTAGCATGCCGCGACAGCGTGGACGTGAACCGTATGTGCAGTTGACGGACTTTGAGCAAGAGCGTATAGTGGGCAAGCGGGAGGCCGGGTGGACGTACCGCCGAATTGCTCAACACGTGGGGCGTGAGGTCTCCACAGTACATCGATGTCGTCGCCAGTGGTCGGCGGAAGGTGCACGTGCCCGTCGACCTGGGACCGGACCGCAGTGACGCACGGATGCACGCCAAGACCGTAGGATCATACGCAGTGCCGTAGGGGACCGCACCGCCACTTCCCAGCAAATTAGGGACACTGTTGCTCCTGGGGTATCGGCGAGGACCATTCGCAACCGTCTCCATGAAGCTGGGCTACGGTCCCGCACACCGTTAGGCCGTCTTCCGCTCACGCCCCAACATCGTGCAGCCCGCCTCCAGTGGTGTCGCGACAGGCGTGAATGGAGGGACGAATGGAGACGTGTCGTCTTCAGCGATGAGAGTCGCTTCTGCCTTGGTGCCAATGATGGTCGTATGCGTGTTTGGCGCCGTGCAGGTGAGCGCCACAATCAGGACTGCATACGACCGAGGCACACAGGGCCAACATCCGGCATCATGGTGTGGGGAGCGATCTCCTACACTGGCCGTACACCTCTGGTGATCGTCGAGGGGACACTGAATAGTGCACGGTACATCCAAACCGTCATCGAACCCATCGTTCTACCATTCCTAGACCGGCAAGGGAACTTGCTGTTCCAACAGGACAATGCACGTGCGCATGTATCGCGTGCCACCCAACGTGCTCTAGAAGGTGTAAGTCAACTACTCTGGCCAGCAAGATCTCCGGATCTGTCCCCCATTGAGCATGTTTGGGACTGGATGAAGTGTCGTCTCACGCGGTCTGCACGTCCAGCACGAACGCTGGTCCAACTGAGGCGCCAGGTGGAAATGGCAAGGCAAGCCGTTCCACAGGACTACATCCAGCATCTCTACGATCGTCTCCATGGGAGAATAGCAGCCTGCATTGCTGCGAAAGGTGGATGTACACTGTACTAGTGCCGACATTGTGCATGCTCTGTAGCCTGTGTCTATGTGCCTGTGGTTCTGTCAGTGTGATCATGTGATGTATCTGACCCCAGGAATGTGTCAATAAAGTTTCCCCTTCCTGGGACAATGAATTCACGGTGTTCTTATTTCAATTTCCAGGAGTATATATATATATATATATATATATATATATATATATATATATATATATATATATATATATAAGGCTCACAGGCCATTTGACCATCTTCTTCTTCTGTGCGGATGCACAAACAGTGCTCGAACTCTTACGGGAATCGACAACAAGCCGCGAGTAATGAGTATAATGGACAGGGGCACTATGAATATAGTGCGGGACAATAAGTTGGGAATATGGGTCTCACGAGAGCGTCTGCCATGTGAGCAGGAGCTCCCGGGTTCGAGTCCCGGTCGGGGCACACATTTTCAACTGTCTCCGTTGACTTATATCAACGCCTGTGTGTAGGTAGGGGTATTGATTTCATTGTAATGTCCGCAGCAGAGTTCAAGACCTCTTAAAGGATAAGGGCGGACACAGCCCATATTAACGTACGCTAATAGATGTATGGATAGTTCTGATCAGATAATGTATAAATCGTGGAAAGTACAGCCCTATAAGACCCATGTGGCCTGAAGTTCCTATCACATTCGACGGTTTCGCCCAATTATGAACGACGATTTACGTACTATCTGCCAGGAATCCTCACTCCAATTACAAAGCGGGTCCGATTTTCGGTAAGCCCGAATAGCTGGAAGTCAAGGATCATTGCCATTATTTACTGATTTCTAGATCTCATAAACAAACGGAATTTCACCTGCGAAATGCATGTTGATTTTCACAGACGAGATCTTCGTTTTCAAGAACGTCATAATACGCAAGTATAAAATAATTCTGCAACAGACTGTCTAAATGTGTAGCAAACACCAATGCCCACAACATTACGGCTACTTTAACAAGAGGGCCATGCTATATAGCTTCTTCATCCATCCGTTGCTCACTGAATGTTTGTGTTATGTACGCCCGTACGAATTATAAAAAAACTGGATTGTGTTCATCTGCACAAAATTCAATTTGTTGTCTTTCTGTTATGGTGACGCTATCCAGTATCGTGATAATATATGACGCATCAACTGATGCTTACCAGGTGACATCAAGGTTCCTGCAGACACATTGATGAAATGAGCTTTGATTCCATAGGCATTCGAAGATTTGCATCTTGTCACTCACGGTGGTTCGCATGGGAATTCATTATTTCACTCTGCATGATAACCTTGTGGACTTAAAACTTGCACACACTGTAATTCATGGTGCGGGATCGGCGGTTGTTACGCCGACCGCATGCGACTCTATCGTTGTGCCTCTCCGAGGTCAGCCGAGTATTGTCACTCCAGACTGGCCGCCAAAGAGAGCTTTGCTCGGTCCTATATCTCCATCACTCGCCGTTAAACGACGTGTGGCGTTCGTTACGTGCGCAAATGGAAGTCACTGCTAATGACAACGCCCTCAACATAGCTAATAGTATTCATCCGCGCCTGCTTCAAAGTCGGCGCCCACAGCAAACCTAAACACTGGAAGATTGCTATCGAGGCTCATCGCAACAGCAAGTCCATCCCTGGCGCACAGTTATTAGTTAAAAAGAAGCTACTAATCAATGTACTGAGGACATTATTCTGCTAGATGAATCAACAAAAATATAAGTACATTCTGCTTCTGCTTTGGCCAGCTTGGCTACTTGTAAAACTGTAAATAAACGTTCTAAATTTTACGAATGCTACTGTATGGCTTTGTCATGAAATTAAATAAATTCTGACATCGGTCGCAGTTGGACATTGAACTGAAAGTAGTAGTGACATGTGACAATTTGTACTGGACCGGGACTCGAACCCGGATTTCGGAGGTCGCCTTTGGGTGTCCGAGCACTTTCTCCGTCCGACCCAAATTCTCAAGTGCTTCGCATGTTACTTACGTAACGCCCCTGCCCCCATACTCATTGCTCGCCACATAGCGCTGGATTCCACAAGCGTTCAGGAGAGACACTGCAGCTTCACTGAAATGACCTTAATGACCGTCAAGCCGTATATATTCGACTTCTGGTCCGGCTCAAATTTCCACTTGTAGCCACTGAATTCATTTCAATGCCCAATTGTGGCCGACGTCAGAATTTATTTCATTTGATTATGTGTGCGATTGGCTGCAGGATCAAGAATGGTGTCTGTTCTTTCGGACATGTCCTAAAGAACATATATGTCTTTGTGTTTATAGTTCAAAAGGACTACTTGGTATCCATCTCCTACAACTGCGGATATGACAGACACGAATAAATCATCTACCCGTCACAACTCTCGTTCCTCCAAATCCTGCGTGCGAACTCTACGAGACCTACCGACCATTTTCTTTGTTCTGAATCGCACCACATTTGAAAATCGCTCTGAATACCTGCTGAAAATATTTTCGGATGAAATGTAGCGTTATGTGTCACTAGGCGTCCAGGATATGGCCCTGCCCATCAACGTATTGGTAACTTATTGCAGAATATCATGTTTGCCGTCTCTCGTGTGGAATATTGGACACCACTTCAGTGCTCAAGTTATTCACACTGCTCAGAATCAGTAATCTTTTCCTGACACCAGTTAAAACTTAATACAGCACATACAAAATGGCTGACGTACGAGACTTATATACTGTCCAGTGACATTAATGTGACAACCTGCCAAAAGCGTGAATAATCACATTTTGCATCTTCAAACGTGCAGAAAGAGAGTCAATGAGGTTCTGGAAGGTACTGGCAAGGAATTGGAGTCGTGCCGATTACAGTGCCGTTGCCACTGTTCTAGGATCCAGCCCGATGGAGGTCATCCCAAAGAGTAGCTCAAAAATGGTTCAAATGGCTCTGAGCACTATGGGACTCAACATCTTAGGTCATAAGTCCCCTAGAACTTAGAACTACTTAAACCTAACTAACCTAAGGACATCACACACACCCATGCCCGAGGCAGGATTCGAACCTGCGACCGTAGCAGCCTCGCGGTTCCGGACTGCAGCGCCAGAACCGCACGGCCACCGCGGCCGGCCCAAAGAGTAGCGACTGGGTTTTAATCTGGGGAGCTCGTTGGACAGAGGAGTACGGTAAACTCATCCTGGTGCTCTTCAATCCACGCACGTACACTGCGAGCTTTGTTGCTAGTTGCGTTGTCCTGCTGGTAAGTGCCGAGGTAAACTAAAATGCATGTAGTGGCGGATACGGTCTCCAAGGAGAGATGCATACTCGTGTTGATCCACTATGCCTTCCAGAACGACGAGATGACCCAGGGAATGCTATGAAAACTTTCCCCAGACGATAACGCTCCCTCTTGATTATAGGGTGTTTGCTTTCCGTACGATGGAGCATAAAACGTCACTTGTCACCACTCAGTCACGTCCAGTTGCGGTACTGGCGTGCAAATTCCAGCCTTCTTCGCTGATGAACAGGAGTTAGCACCGTTGCATGAACCAGACGCTTGCTGCGGAGGTCCATAAGCAGCAACGTTCGCTGGTCAGTCGCTGAGGAGGCACTCTTGGTAGCCCCTTGATTCATCGGGGTGGTCAGTTGCTCAAAAGTTGCACTTTTATTCGCCCGCACACATCTCCGCAGGGCTGCCACCTTTCGCCCGTGGTGCACCACAGTTGTTTCGGCGCCGGTTTCCGATATCGCCGTTTTGCCATTGATGGTATCCTGTAACTGCAGCACGCAAACAGTTTACTGGCTCAGCCGTTTTGGAAATGCTTCCACCCTTGACCTCAAAGCCTTTTGGACGCCAGATAGATCACACTGTCTCCGCATTACGACAACGACTGCGCTGTTTTCTGCGTCCCCCGAGACGCTTCATATACCCTTCATAGCTAGTGCTGCCACCTGCAGTCTGTGAAAGATTATTGCACACTGACTTCGAACACTGGCGGTGGTTACATTAATGTGACTGGACCATGTGTGATTGCTGTGACTGACATCAGCACCGTAGTCACTGGACAAAGTTCAGAGAGAAACAAACGGGAAGACAGTCTACATCACTGAGTTCTGAAAATAAATGGCGCAAGTAAAATGTTACATACCTGAGTAGGTATTTATTTCCGCAGATAGGTGTTATAGGGCTTTGCACTCCAATTTTGACCAATGCTGTATTCTGTAAGAATATTATCTTCTGGTTTTCAAAACAGCCTGTGTAGGTTTAATCTGGAAGAGAATTAGATACCGTGGAAAATCCGGAAAATGTATTTGCATGTTTAAAGGTGTGCCAGAGTAATTTCTTAACTAGGTCCGTAGCATTTTTCTCTGATCTTTCCTGTAATAGATTGTTCAATCTGTAACAGCTTCTTTGTCAACAGCTCTTCAAACTCGTAAATGGCTCTGAGCACTATGGGACTTAACATCTGAAGTCATCATTCCCCTAGAACTTAGAACTACTGTTTAACTTAAGGACCTCACACACACCAATGCCCGAGGCCGGATTCGAATCTGCGACCGTAGTGGTCGCGTAGTTCCATACAGAAGCGCCTAGAACCGCTCGGCCATCACGGCCGGCAAACTCGTAAAGAAAGGCGAATAATTATTTTAGTATCTACGTCACAGCCATGTGATACAACGTCAAACATAAATTCGCAAGACGAGGACGCAATGTTGTCTATAGCCGCAGAGCTTCATCAGTCCCTTCAGAACCACAGAACTTATGTCACTCCTTTTCGACAGTTATTCCTATGAACAGATAGAGCAGTTAAGTTCTCCTGCGCTCACACAAGGGCTTCTATGGGTGACCGGAATAGAATCTCGTTCCCGTCTCCTTTCAATAGACAACACTAACAATTAAATGGAACTGTTTACGCTGTAGAACAATGTTATTCTTTCTCACAATTATCTGTACCTGGAACAAAACAATTCTCGCTGTGCACGTTCTCGCAGAATACACATACTAGCTGCAGTGCAACGGAGCTGTAGCTATGGAATATAAAGTAACTCTTGAGACGCCGATAAACTGCATTCTGATCTTTAGTTATGTAACATTCGTTTTCTTGACACATTAGTGGTTGCTCTATCAGCCCAGCGTACAATACGACTCAAATGTCAACAGTCGTCGTCTGTGGGCTAACGTGATATCTGCTCCCAACTAAAGTCATTCAGATATTGCCTTATCGTTACTGAAACTATGTGGTGGAGCAACTTAGTCGTTCTAAGGCACTTAGGAGAGTGGAGCGAAAACCAGACAATCGAAAGAGAGTGGAATTCTCAAAGACCAACACGTACAGTTTACTTGCACTATCTGATCAAAAGTATACAGACTCCCATGTGTAATGCGAAATTGACCACTAGATGTCACGAGAGGCGGACCCATCAATATAAAAGGAGGTGGGGAATATTGTGCCGTCAGTAGAGCAGTAAAAGCAGAATTAGTCGTCGGGAGTGCTTAGTGATTTCGAATGTGGACAAGTCATTGGACAATACATGAGTAACAGATTCATAAAGGAGATTTTAACCGTTCTAAAGCTGCCTAGTTGCCGTTGACATTACTGTGAAATGAAAACGCAAAGGAAGCGACACTAAGCTAACACAATTACTGTGGGTAGGGAGTTAAAAAGATCGGGGTATAGTCGTTGAGCAACTCATTATGAGTCATACATCTTGTAGTCAAAACAAAGCGACGCTTGAGGTGGTTATAGAGTGTCTTCATTAAACAGTGGAGGACTGGAAAAAGAGTGATTTTGGAGTGATGTCTCTCCATATACCTTTGACAATCTGATGAATGGTTCAACAAAAAAAAAAAAAAAGGTTCAAATGGCTCTGAGCACTATGGGACTTAACATCTATGGTCATCAGTCCCCTAGAACTTAGAAGTAATTAAACCTAACTAACCTAAGGACATCACACAACACCCAGCCATCACGAGGCAGAGAAAATCCCTGACCCCGCCGGGAATCGAACCCGGGAACCCGGGCGTGGGAAGCGAGAACGTCTGATGAATGGTTTGGGTTTGGCGAACTCCTGGAGAATGTCGATTGCATCGTGTGAAGTGCCAATAGTGAACTATGGAGAAGGTGGGTTTACAGTATGAGGGTGTTTCTCGTGGTTGGGCTGTAGTCCCCTTATTGTGCCTGAGAAAACGCTAATTGAGGAAGAATATGAACACATTTTACAGCACTATGTACTACGTGCACTAGAGCAACAGCTTTAAGACGATTATTGTTTGTTTCAGCATGACAGCGCACCGTGTCATAATGCAGAATCTGCGTGGCCATGATTTGTGGACAATCACGTTCGTGAAATGCTCTGGCCTGTCGAAATTCGCGATCTGAAAGCACTGATAAATCTTTGGGATGAGTTAGGAAATAGGCACCGCTCCAGATCCCCCATCTCACATCATTATCTTCTTCGATTTCAGTTCCTGAGGAAGATATTTAGCCACCTCACTGCGGGTGTCCCCAGCATAACTCAAGCAGTCATAAAGGCGAAGGACGGGAATATCGCATATTAATATCCACTAATAGGTATCCGGGTACTTTTGATCCGTAAGGTATTTGGTAATCATTTTCAAGATGGAATACTTTATTCATTACTGGTTACAGTTCTAACGATATATATTTCGGAAATCAACGGCATCGAGGAGCAAACACGTTCCTGATTGAGTGTCGTTGGTTAAGACAAATGCTCACATTCAGGATGGTGGCAGTTCGAACGCCCGCAAACTAGACGTCGATTTCCCGTGGTTTCCCTAAATCGCTAAAGTTGATTATCTGGATGATCTCTTTCAAAAGGGCATGGCCAATTTTCTTATCCATCCTTCTCCAATATGAGTTTATGCCCCATCTTTAATTTACATCTATATCTACATGACTGTCCTGCAATGCACTCTTAAGTGCCTGGCAAAGGGTCCTATGAATCACCTTTACACTATTTCTCTATAGTTCCACTCTATAACAGGGCATGGGAAAAATGAACACTTAAATTTTTCTACAGGAATTCTGATTTCTGTTATTTTATTGCGATGTTCATTTCACTGTATGCTGGTTGGCGACAGTAAAGTTTTTTTTTCACATTCAAAGAAGAAAGTTGGCGATTGGAATTTCGTAAAAAGATCTCGCCACAACGAATAACGCCTTTCTTAATTATTGCCATCCCAACTCGCTTATCATACGCGTGACACAATCTCGCCTATTTCGCGATAATTCTATCTGGTAAGAATCCCATACAGCACAGCAGTACTGTAGCAGAAGACGAACGAACGTAGTGTAGGCAGTCTCTTTAAGACCTGTTGCATCTCCTAAGAGTTCTGCCAATAAAAATAGTGTTTAATTTGTCTTTCGCGCAACGTTATTTATGTAATCGTTGCAGTTGAAGTTGTTCTTAGTTGTAATTCCTATGCATTTAATCGAATTGGCAGCTTTTGAATCTCTAATACCCGTTTGGTCGACAGAATATTAAACCCTATATTCCTTCTCGTTGCCCGAAGATTGGATATACGGACTTACTGGCCGACATCTGGAATAACTGGTGTCTGTGTTGTTGTTGTCTCAGCCCAGAGTTGATGCAGCTCTCCACGACACTATCCTGTGTAATCCTTTTCATCTCCAAATAACTACTGCAACCTACATTCTTCTGAATCTGCTTCGTGTACTCATCTCTTGGTTTCCCTCTATGATTTTAACCTTCCACGATGCCCTCCTATACTAAATTGGTGATCCCTTGATGCCTCATAACATGTCCTACTAACCGATACCTTCTTCTAGTCAAGTTGTGCCACAAATTCCTCTTCTCCCGAGTTCGATTCAGTACCTCCTCATTAGTTACGTGATCTACCCATCTAATCTTCAGCATGCTTCTGTAGCACCACATTTCGAAGGCTTCTATTCTTTTCTTGTCCACGCTATTTATCGTCCATGTTTCACTTACATACATGGGTACACTGCATACAAATACTTTCAGAAAAGACTTCCTGACACTTAAATCTACATACGATGTCAATAAGTTTCTGTTCTTCAGAAATGCTTTCCTTGCCATAGCCAGTCTACATTTTATATCCCCTCTACTTCGACAGTCATGAATTAGTTTGCTCCTCAAATAGCAAAACTCAACCAATACTTTAAGTGTCTCATTTCCTAATCTAATTCCCTCAGCGTCACCTAATTCAATACGACTGCATTCCATTATCCTCGTTTTGCTTTTGCTGATGTTCATCTTACATCCTCTTTTCAAACCACTGTGTATTCCGTTCAACTGCTCTTTCAGGTCCTTTCTTGTCTCTCCCAGAATCACAATGTCATCGTCTAACCTCAAAGCTTTTATTTTAATTCCTACTCCAAATTTTTCTTTTGTTTCTTTTACTGCCTGCTCAATATACAGATTGAATAACATTGGGGAGAGGCTACAACCCTGTCTCACTCCCTTCCCAACCACTGCTTCCCTTTCATGCCCCTCGACTCTAATAACTGCCATCTGGTTTCTGTACAAATTGTAAATAGCCTTTCGCTCCCTGTATTTTATCCTTGCCATCTTCAGAATTTGAAAGAGAGTATTCCAGTCAACATTGTCAAAAGCTTTTCTAATTCTACAAATGCTAGAAATGTAAGTTTGCCTTTCCTTAATCTATCTTCTAAGATAAGTCGTAGGTTCAGTATTGCCTCATTGCCTCACGTGTTTCAACATTTCTACGGAATCCAAACTGATCTTCCGCGAGGTCGGCTTCTACCAGTTTTTTCATTCATCTGTAAAGAATTAGCGTTAGTATTTTACAGCTGTAACTTATTAAACTGATAGTTCGGTAATTGTCAAACCTATCGGCACCTGCGTACTTTGGATTGTAATTAAATCAATACTCGATGTTAACAAATTTCTCTTCTTCAGAAACGCTTTCCTTGCCATTGCCAGTCTACATTTTATATCATCTCTACTTCGACCATCATCAGTTATTTTGCTCCCCAAATACCAAAACTCCTTTACTACTTTAAGTGTCTCATTTCCTAATCTAATTCCCTCAGCATCACCCGACTTAATTCGACTATATTCCATTATCGTCGTTTTTACTTTTGTTGATGTTCATCTTATATCTTCCTTTCAAGACACTGTCCATTCCATTCAACTGCTCTTCCAGGTCCTTTGCTGTCTCTGACAGAATTACAATGTCATCGGCGAACCTCAAAGTTATTATTTCTTCTCCATGAATTTTAATACCTACTCCGAATTTTTCGTTTGTTTCCGTTAGTGCTTGCTCAATATACACATTGAATAACATCGGGGAGAGGCTACAACTCTGTCGCACTCCTTTCCCAACCACTGCTTCCCTTTCATGCCCCATCGACTCTTTTGACTACCATCTGGTTTCTGTACAAATTGTAAATAGCCTTTCGCTCCCTGTACTTTACCCCTGCCACCTCCAGAATTTGAAAGAGAGTATTCCAGACAACATTGTCAAAAGATTTCTCCAAGTCTACAAATGCTAGAAACGTAGGTTTGCCTTTCCTTAATCTTCCTTCTAAGATAAGTCGTAAGGTCAGTATTGCCTCACGTGTTCCAACATTTCTACGGAATCCAAACTGATCCTCCCCGAGGTCCGCATCTACCAGTTTTTCCATTCGTCTGTAAAGAATTCGCGTTAGTATTTTGCAGCTGTGACTTATTAAACTGATAGTTCGGTAATTTTCACATCTGTCAGCACCTGCTTTCTTTGGGATTGGAATTATTATATTCTTCTTGAAGTCTGAGGGTATTTCATCTGTCTCATACATCTTGCTCACCAAACGGAAGAGTTTTGTCAGGTGTGGATCTCCCAAGGCTATCAGTAGTTCTAATGGAATGTTATCTACTGCAGGGGCCTTGTTTCGACTTAGGTCTTTCAGTGCTCTGTCAAATTATTCACGGAGTGTAACATGCCCCACTTCATCTTCATCTACGTCCTCTTCTATTTCTATAATATTGCCCTTACGCACATCGCCCTCGTATAGCCCCTCCTTCCACATTTCTGCTTTTCCTTCTTTGTCTAGAACCCGATTTCCATCTGAGCCTGGATGATTGACTGATCTGGCCTTGTAACATAAACCAAAATGGCCTTGCTGTGCTGGTACTGCGAACCACTGAAAGCAAGGGGAAACTACAGCCGTAATTTTTCCTGAGGGCTCGCAGCTTTACTGTATGGTTAAATGATGATGGCGTCCTCTCGGGTACAATATTCCGGAGGTAAAATAGTCCCCCATTCGGATCTCCGGGCGGGAAATACTGCCGCGCGCTCTTGGACACCCTGTCACGGTCCACGAGGCTCCTCCCGTCGGAGGTTTGAGTCCTCCCTCTGGCATGTGTGTGTGTGTGTGTGTGTGTTGACCTTAGCGTAAGTCAGTTTACGTTAGATTAAGTAGTGTATAAGCTTAGGGGCTGCTGACCTCAGCAGTTTGGCGCCATGGGATCTTACCACAAATTTCTAATACTCATAAGGACGTTGTTATCAGGAGAAACAAAACTGACGTTCTACGGATCGGAGCGTGGAATGTCAGATCTGTTAATTTGGTAGGTAGGTTAGAAAATTTAAAAAGGGAAATGGATAGGTTAACGTTAGATATAGTGGGAATTAGTGAAGTTCGGTGGCAGGAGGAACCCACTAAGTTGTGAACAGACTCTCATGTCCTGTGTTCAGACTGCTGAGAAAACTCGCATCTGTCCGTAGATTTTACTCAAGAAGCTTGTTTAAATTTATATCCCGTTTTACGTGGTATCGAGGAAGCATTCTGATTGATGAGTTTTCCCCGATGTGACTGATAGAGGGCACATTTTCGAGATTGTAGCCGACGTAATCCCATTTTACGCACAATTAGGCATGGAGGGAAGTGTCTGGAAGAGGTTACTGATATTAACATTAGTTTGGCAACCAAGGGAAACCTCCTGAAAACCGCGGCAGGGACAATGAGACTGAAGCTTTTTTTAATTTGTCGCTTGGGCAATATCTCTCGGCAAAGAATATGGAGAATAGCACGGTCTACTAACAGAGAGCGCTGCATACTATATACCCCAGTAAATTGATAGAGTGGTTATCAACAAGAAAACCCTAAGAATGAGTGTCTCTGAGCGGAGAAAGATATTTTAGAAGCGAATCAGGAAGTTGGAGTTTGCTGAGCGTACGCTCTTTCGTACGGAGCAAATAACTGTATTATCGGCAACACACAAGGCATATGCACGCTGTGTAGAGCGTATGCTGTGCCACCTCTCAGAAGCATGAGCAATACAAAAGGACACGTTGTGCCGTCAGGAAGTATCAGTGAACATTTGTTTCTAACAATAGTTGTTCTCCATGACGTGATGCGTCAGCCCTAGATGTTTGATGCAAAGGCTTTGTAGCACCCTGTATTATTATTATTATTATTATTATTGTCATTCTAAATTACCTCCCCCATGAACCATGGACCTTGCCTTTGGTGGGGAGGCTTGCGTGCCTCAGCGCTACAGATAGCCGTACCGTAGGTACAACCACAACGTAGGGGTATCTGTTGAGAGGCCAGACAAACGTGTGGTTCCTGAAGAGGGGCAGCAGCCTTTTCAGTAGTTGCAAGGGCAACAGTCTGGATGATTGACTGATCTGGCCTTGTAACACTAACCAAAACGGCCTTGCTGTGCTGGTACTGCGAACGGCTGAAAGCAAGGGGAAACTACAGCCGTAATTTTTCCCGAGGGCATGCAGCTTTACTGTATGATTAAATGATGATGGCGTCCTCGTGGGTAAAATATTCCGGAGGTAAAATAGTCCCCCATTCGGATCTCCGGGCGGGGACAACTCAAGAGGATGTCGTTATCAGGAGGAAGAAAACTGGCGTTCTACGGATCGGAGCGTGGAATGTCAGATCCCTTAATCGGGCAGGTAGGTTAGAAAATTTAAAAAGGGAAATGGATAGGTTAAAGTTAGACATAGTGGGAATTAGTGAAGTTCGGTGGCAGGAGGAACAAGACTTCTGGTCTGGTGACTACAGGGTTATAAACAAAAAATCAAATAGGGGTAATGCAAGAGTAGGTTTAATAATGAATAGGAAAATAGGAATGCGGGTAAGCTACTACAAACAGCATAGTGAACGCATTATTGTGGCCAAGATAGATACGAAGCCCACACTTACTACAGTAGTACAAGTTTGTATGCCAACTAGCTCTGCAGGTGACGAAGAAATTGAAGAAATGTATGATGAAATAAAAGAAATTAATCAGATAGTGAAGGGAGACGAAAATTTAATAGTCATGGGTGACTGGAATTCGAGGGTAGGAAAAGGGAGAGAAGGAAACGTAGTAGGTGAATATGGATTGGGACTAAGAAATGAAAGAGGAAGCCGCCTGGTAGAATTTTGCACAGAGCACAACTTAATCATAGCTAACACTTGGTTTATGAATCATGAAAGAAGGTTGTATACATGGAAGAACCCCGGAGATACTAAAAGGTATCAGACAGATTATATAATGGTAAGACAGAGATTTAGGAACGAGGTTTTAAATTGTAAGACATTTCCAGTGGCAGATGTAGACTCTGACCACAATCTGTTGGTTATGACCTGTAGATTAAAACTGAAGAAACTGCAAAACGGTGGAAATTTAAGGAGATGGGACCTGGATAAACTGACTAAACCAGAGGTTGTACAGAGTTTCAGGGAGAGCATAAGGGAACAATTGACAGCAATGGGGGAAATAAATACAGTAGAAGAAGAATGGGTAGCTTTGAGGGATAAAGTAGTGAAGGCAGCAGAGGAACAAGTAGGTAAAAAGAAGAGGGCTAGTAGAAATCCTTGGGTAACAGAAGAAATATTGAATTTAATTGATGAAAGGAGAAAATATATAAATGCAGTAAATGAAGCAGGCAAAAAGGAATACAAACGTCTCAAAAATGAGATCGATAGGAAATGCAAAATGGCTAAGCAGGGATGGCTAGAGGACAAATGTAAGGATGTAGAGGCTTATCTCACTAGGGGTAAGATAGATACTGCCTACAGGAAAATTAAAGAGACCTTTGGAGAAAAGAGAACCACTTGTATGAACATCAAGAGCTCAGATGGAAACCCAGTTCTAAGCAAAGAAGGGAAAGCAGAAAGGTGGAAGGAGTATATAGAGGGTCTATACAAGGGCGATGTACTTGAGGAGAATATTATGGAAATGGACGAGGATGTAGATGAAGATGAAATGGGAGATACGATACTGCGTGAATAATTTGACAGAGCACTGAAAGACCTGAGTCGAAACAAGGCCCCCGGAGTAGACAACATTCCATTGGAACTACTGACGGCGTTGGGGGAGCCAGTCCTGACAAAACTCTACCATCTGGTGAGCAAGATGTATGAAACAGGCGAAATACCCTCAGACTTCAAGAAGAATGTAATAATTCCAATCCCAAAGAAAGCAGGTGTTGACAGATGTGAAAATTACCGAACCATCAGTTTAATAAGCCACAGCTGCAAAATACTAACACGAATTCTTTACAGACGAATGGAAAAACTAGTAGAAGCCGACCTCGGGGAAGATCAGTTTGGATTCCGTAGAAATACTGGAACACGTGAGGCAATACTGACCTTACGCCTTATCTTAGAAGAAAAATTAAGGAAAGGCAAACCTACGTTTCTAGCATTTGTAGACTTAGAGAAACTTTTGACAATGTTGACTGGAATACTCTCTTTCAAATTCTAAAGGTGGCAGGGGTAAAATACAGGGAGCGAAAGGCTATTTACAATTTGTACAGAAACCAGATGGCAGTTATAAGAGTCGAGGGGCATGAAAGGGAGGCAGTGTTTGGGAAGGGAGTGAGACAGGGTTGTAGCCTATCCCCGATGTTATTCAATCTGTATATTGAGCAAGCAGTAAAGGAAACAAAACGAAATTTCGGAGTAGGTATTAAAGTCCATGGAGGACAAATAATAACTTTGAGGTGCGCCGATGACATTGTAATTCTGTCAGAGACAGCAAAGGACCTGGAAGAGCTGTTGAATGGAATGGACAGTGTCTTGAAAGGAGGATATAAGATGAACATCAACAAAAGTAAAAACGACGATAATGGAATATAGTCGAATTAATTCGGGTGATGCTGAGGGAATTAGATTAGGAAATGAGACACTTAAAGTAGTAAAGAAGTTTTGGTATTTGGGGAGCAGAATAACTGATGGTGGTCGAAGTAGAGAGGATATAAAATGTAGACTGGCAATGGCAAGGAAAGCGTTTCTGAAGAAGAGAAATTTGTTAACATCGAGTATTGATTTAAGTGTGAGGAAGTCATTTCTGAAAGTATTTGTATGGAGTGTAGCCATGTATGGAAGTGAAACATGGACGGTAAATAGTTAGGACAAGAAGAGAATAGAGGCTTTCGAAATGTGGTGCTACAGAAGAATGCTGAAGATTAGATGGGTAGATCACATAACTAATAAGGAAGTATAGAATAGGATTGGGGAGAAGAGAAGTTTGTGGCACAACTTGACCAGAAGAAGGGATCGGTTGGTAGGACATGTTCTGAGGCATCAAGGGATCACCAATTTAGTATTGGAGGGCAGCGTGGAGGGTAAAAATCGTAGAGGGAGACCAAGAGATGACTACACTAAGGAGATTCCGAAGGATGTAGGTTGCAGTAGGTACTGTGAGATGAAGAAGCTTGCACAGGATAGAGTAGCATGGAGAGCTCCATCAAACCAGTCTCAGGACTGAAGACCACAACAACAACAATTCTAAATTGCTCCCCTTTAGGATAGCGTGTGAACTTGGCCCAATCACAGTTTGTTTCCTTTCTTTCCTTCCCAGAACCTCTTCCTTAATTCACTATGTTTTTTGTTCCTTGCGACTGTCCATTTTGCCTTTGGTACTTTCGTTGAGGCTTGTTCAGTTTTCCTCTTTCTAAGTTTACTTCTGAATTGTTTTCTGCCCATAATTTCTTATTCTGTAATTTTCAGTGGTTCCTAGTCTTCTTCCGTTTCTATCATCAAACTGGTCTTTCATTTGCTTGCATTAACGATGGTGAAATTTTCTTAGTGAGTGTGTTTTCATCCATCCTACATAAGTTCACGTAGAACTGTAGGCAACTTGTCTTAAATTTATGAGTGGTTAAGTCTGTGTTTTCGTAGAGTTCCTTTATAGACCGTCTGATCCAAGCTCCGTCTCGGAGAATAGCACCGTAGATTTTTGTAAGACTTTTTCGTTTATGTTTGACGATGTGAATTTTCGGTATCCCTCTTATTACTGTGGTTTCTGCCGCATACAAGGGTTATGGTAGAAGAACCGTGTTCTAACGTCGTAGCTTTGCATTAAGAGATATTGCCCTTTTGTTTTAGTGTTTCATGTCAGTTTGCACTCTTTCTGCAGTTTCAGTATTATTTCTGTGTTGGAGACTGTCTTCAGTTCTGTAGGTTGGATGGTTTCTCCTAAGTACTTGAAGTGTGAGATTTTTTCATGCCCTGCTTTCAGTGGGAGTTCTCCTGTTTATTAGTGAGAGATTTTTTCATACTCTGCTTTCAGTGGGAGTTCTCCTGTTTATTAGTGAGTTTTTTCGTTGGAAATTTGGAGTCCGGTTTGACAAGAGATTTCAAGTGATTTATCTAGTGCTAGTTTTGCTTAATCTTTGTTATTCGTTAATACCGCCAAGTCATCCGCAAAAGCTAAGCATTACACACGGACTCTTTTTCGTTCCTTTTTTCAGTTTGGATATTCTTGACATGCTTCTCCCATTCTCTGATGTTTTCTCCAGTAGGACGCTGAACAACAGTGGCGATAAATCATCTCCTTGTCGGAATCCTGTGTGAATTTCTCCCATTAATTTCACTTTTGAGGTGGTTCCTGATACATTTTTTTCTGGATGATGGTTCTGGTTTTTCTTTCGACTCCTAATTCTTCTTGGCTGCTAAACAGCCATTGTATGTCAACATAAGCGTAATCTTTTCAGAATTCAACAAATGTGACTATAGTGTTCCGACATCGTCTGATGGGTAGTACGGCTTTGAAGTTGCAAGACTGTTCAATACATTATTTCCTTTTGCTGAATCCCGCCTGATACCGGGTGGTTATAATTAAGATGCAGCTACTTACGGAGGTCCAGTGTGGGCTGTAATTATCGTATGGCAGCGAAACTTGGTAATTATGCTATTGCATTAATGTGGAACCGATTTACGCAGGAAAACAATTAGTTCCACTTGCGGCCACCAGGTGTCAATCTGTGCTGTACACTGTTTGTATGACGATATGGTATTCACGTTGTCATTTGTCAAGCCATAACAGAGTGAATGGTATGGCTATCGAGAAGAGAGAACGCTGTCAGTGAAACTGTTTTGCCTGAACACAGCAATTACAGTGCTGCACTGAAACAGTATCGCCGACTGATAGGTCCGAGGTAAGCTCTGATGTCGTTAAATGGTTTAAAGAAGATGATAATGTAATTCGAAAACACGGGGGATTTTGCTGCGACACGTGTAAGAAAAAGGAGTCCTATCCCGGTGTAAGTTATTGACAAAGTTGCTGTTGCTGCAACTGACCATCCAGCACGTGCCCCGAGGAGATGTAGCGTGACGTCTGCACGTTACCGAGACCTCCTTGTGCAGCTCGTGATTCCTGCTGTAGAGGAGCGTAACTATAGTGAATCGACTGTTTTCATGCAAGATGGAGCATCGCCCCATGTCTCTCGTCCAGTGACTGATCTACTTAATGCAATCTTCCACGAGCGTGTTATCGCCAGAGATTTTCTAGATGCATGGCGCGCAAGATGGCCTGACAGAGGTTTTCTAGATGAACGGCGTGCAAGATCACCTGATCTGAATTCATGTGACTTTGGCCCTGGGGACATGTAAAGATACGCGTTTACCAGAGACACGTTCGTTCTCTACCCAATCTGAAGGTCAGTATGCAAGAACATGCTGCTCAGATGCCACCGAAAGTGCTCCGACCAACTGTTGATCACGTCGTTTTATTGATGCAGCTTCACGTCGACGTCTCCGGTGCTCGTGTTCAACAAATGGTGTAAGCGGCAGTTATCAGTAAAATCAACGTTATGCTTTTCTCACTTGTTCATAATCCATTACATATGGAAACAATTCTATACGTCTTTCTTGTATTCACAGCACCAGATTTGCACCTGGTGGCCGCAAGTGGAACTAATTGTTTTCCGGCGTAAATCGGTTCCACATTATTTTTTTATTTTTATTTGGAGCTTTTCCTCATTACAGAGGCGTATCTCCAACATAATAATTTACTCGGAAATTACAGTACAAAGAATAAACGTTCTTAAACTATATTTTCAAAATATTCCTCCAGGTGTTTCGATCTTGTGTGTCCTCCTCCTCATTGTGTGCTGTACATTTTGGAACCAGGTGGTCATAGGTCGTCCTCTTCTTCTTCTCCCCTCCGGTTCCCACTCCAGTATTAATTTTGGTATTCTGGCTTTCTCCATTCGTCGTACATGCCTGTACCACTGCAATTTCTTACTGTCCATTACGTCATATATTATTTCTTTTATTTCCAGTCTCCTTATTATTTCGGCGTTCCTATCTTTTCTTTCCTGGAGATTCTTGCGGATCTTCTCCAGAAGTTCATCTCTAGAGCTTGTAATTTTTTAATGTGCTTCAGGCTAATTGTCGAGGTCTCCGTTCCATATAGAACCACACTCTCTAATATGGACTTGTATATTAATTTTTTAGGTCTGGTCATTACATTCGTGCATAAGACTGAGTTAAGTATCCCAATGACCTTCCGTCCGCTACTAATTCTTTTATTGATTTCTGACTCTGATTATTCCTCGATTTTCTAAAATGGATTCCAAATAACAGAAAGTGTTTATCTTTTTGATTTTCCTTCCTTCAATGTATAGTTCATCTGAATCATTAGTCAAGTATTCTGTTTTTTGGTGATTAATCTTCAAACCCCAAGTTTTGTGTGCTGCTGCTAGTTGGTTGCACATATAGTTAGCATCCTCCCCATCTTGTGGTACGACTACTTTATCGTCAGCAAACAATAAATTATGTAGGTAAACTCCATCTCTTATTTCTAATCCCATACTATTACATTTACGAGACCATGTTCTAAGGCTAATATCTATATAGTTTTTAAATAATGATGGTGACATGGGACAGCCCTGTAATAGGCCTTTGCTTGTTCTAAATTTCTGTGAAAGTTTATTACCAACTTTCACTTGGCAAATGTTATCTTTATACATCTGTTGTATTACTTTAATCAAGGAAGTGTTTATGTTTGTCATATGTAGTGCTCTCCAAAGTAATTTTCTTGGAACAGTATCATACGCTTTATGAAAATTAATCCTATATTTTTTTTATTTTTCCCTATGTTTCTCCAAAATCTGTCGTAATGTGAAAATATGGTCTGCACATGATCTCCCAGCCGTGAATCCACATTGTTCTTCTTGGGTTCTAAAATTTTTTCCAGTTTGTTTTTAATTACTTTCTCAAAAGCTCTCATTAATATGTTTGTAACACAAATTCCTCGATAGTTTGAACAAATTTTGCGATCCCCTTTCTTAAATGTGGTATTAATGTAACCTAGCTTCATCTCCTTGGGTATTGAATCTCCATGTATCATTTTGTTGAAGAGCTGTGTTATCAGTTTCACAATTTTGTCGCCACCATATTTTAAACACTCCAGATTGATATTGCCTGGTCCCGGTGATAATAATCCACATGAATGCGTTAGAATATCTAACAAGTTTCTCTGTCATACGGTAATTACAGCCCACACTCGATCTCTGGGAGGAACTGTACTTTAATTATAACCACCCAGTACTTCCAACCTGTGTTTCAGCATGCAGCTCACTTCGGTTCGACAAAGCTTCAGAGAGAATTTTAGAAGTTGGTGCAAGAAGTAAGATTCCTCTGTAATTGTTCGGATCTGTTTTGTCTTCTTTCTTGTGGAGTTGATGTATCAAGCCGCTCTTCCATTCTTTTGGGATTTTTTCTGTTTTCCACACTTTTGCTATTATCCTGAGAATTCCCGGTGTTATGCTTCTGTGGTCCAATTTCCACAATGTTGCAATAATTCCACCTTTGCCAGGTACTCTATTGTTTTTCAGTGATTTTTTTCACTCTTTCTTCGTGTGAGAAAGCGAATCAGGATTTGGTGCTGGTTTTGCAAAGCGTAGTTGTTCAGATGGCTGTTACAGTTTGATGATGGTACAGAAATATTTGGCTATAATTTTAAAATTATTTTTTTGTATTGGTTTCCAGGTATCAATCAGGTCATTCGACCTGCGAATTCATACCATCATGTGGTATCCACTCTATGGATTTTTCAACGATTTTCTTCTTACTGAGCTCTAAGCATTCAGAATTAGTCCGGAAAATCTGGCTTACTGTCCTCGACCCCTTAAACAGGCATTATTGCCTTTGGCCGCAACACCCACCCAGAACAGGAATCCACTCTGTTGACTGGGGTCCCGGCAGTAGAATTCTTTCCGGTTGCTCTGCCATGGTTGCTTCAAGTTGAAGATTGTTTCTTTGGTAATCTGCAATGGAGTCCGCGAGATTTTAAGACTTAAATGTTAAGATGCCATATGTCTAACAGTCGCACCAACTAGGTGAACAAACAACAGCCGCTGAATACCAGATCAGATCCTTCTGTGATGGTATTTGGTCCACATGGTCCACACACAGAGAGAGTGAAGTCGATGAATTCCTTTACGTGTCTTTAGGCGTATTTGTTCTCTTGCGTTCGGATCGTAATTCCGACAAACCCACATTTACCTTGTGATTCTGTTTCCAACGAAAAAGATGGGGAGACAATATCTTCATAAATGTAGTACCGGATCCCAAGCCTTGTTTAAATTATAACCTCCTCTCCCGTTTATAACGTCTTCCCACATCCATATTTTTAAACTTAATTAAGCTGTCCCGAAAACTTGGTGCGTTTGCCAAACCACTACTCTTAGCATTCTCATGTCATGCTTATACTCCACGACAGTAAACATCGGCAACAGTTAATTCGCTATGCCGTTTAGGCCGATTGTATCACTAATGTACACTGCACCTTTTCGCGAATGTTCAAACGGTTCGTCTCATACATGACATGGCACATTGACACAGAATGTAGTATACATTTGGTTCCCGGAGGTCTACACCTTCTTTGACATCTCTTAAAAAGACTTTTCATCTCTGATTTTGGGAGTGTCATTCAATGCATGCCGTGTTTGTAAAGAAAGCTACCGACACTGGGTAAGTATTTGGCGATAATCAATTCTTAGTTCTTCATTTTCTGCCTCGCTCTCTTAAACAGGCATTTTTGCCTTTGGCCGCAACACCCACCTAACTGGTCGACCTTAGTACTCATTTCTTCGGAACCTTGTTCGCAGGTATCTTAGTTCCGTTTGCCTGACAGTACGAGTGACGCAGACCAGAGACCGCTTTACCCCATTTCGTGGCGCAGGCCGGAGATGGAAGTTTCTGTGTGTGGACATTCTGTACATACAGTGGTCAAGAGATCAGTCTGCTCTTCTCTTATCTAATTACACTGACGAAAGGTAGCTGGTCTTCTTTTTTCAAGTTTCTGCGTGAGTTTTATGTCAGGTTGGATAGAGTGTAGGAGCTCCACGTTTTAATACTACCAATGTGATTTACACAAAGCAATTGAAACACCTGTCTCGAACTTAGCTGATTTTAATCCAGTAAACAAGGGCTCCAGAGTGTACACCTTCTCTCCTAGAGAACAAGTGCCCGTAACGCTTACGATCACCAGTTTAGAGCCCATTTTTACTAGAATTTTTTCTTGTTTTGGTCCACACTACCTCCTCTGAATACTTTTACCATCCTAGCAACAACAGTACCAGTACAAGTATTAGAACAATTTTCACTTAAAACTTTCGACCTACTTTCGACTTACTGTACTGTACATTACATAGTACGATGTATTATGCAGTAGCTTCATGTGTTAGATAATGCCATTTCTAATGTTTTTCAGTGCGGCTGATAACTATATGGAAACCTGCTTTTCGATTTGGCTTCTTCTGCAACCGATCGAATTTTAAGTTCTACCGTCCACACGTTTTCTGTTGCATGGATTCCACTTTTAATCGTGTTCCAATGGCGAGACACTGCCAAGAAGAAGAACAGAGGCCGGTTGCCATATAAAGATGGAGCTGAACAAGCTCACAGGAGTCGAATGTTTCAAATCCCCTCTTCCATTAGTTACCAGCTTGAACCGCATATACTCCTGCTCGTCGCTGATGTGCTAAAGTGACGTTTAATTTTGGCGAACGTTGGTAGAACTTACTTATTTCGAGATCTTGTTAGAATTGTCAGGATGGTGAATAATCAATATTGCAGAGCTGGCAAGAGGTGAAAGTTTGAAGAGTGTACCACCGTATAACGCTGTCCCGTACACGATTAGGGCTTTACATGTGGTAAACTTTCTGACCGTAAAATCGAAATGGGCTGATAAGAGATACGGGTATGTCCTTCCACGCTGCTTCATCTCTAAGCTAGATTTCAGTATGGGTGCGGAGAAACGAGTTACGTGACTACCACACGCTGTATCTACTTCATCGGTTCCTCTGTAAACATGCACCTCAGTACCCCACATCAGAGATGAACAACCTGTTATCTCATCATAATCATAACACAAGGTCTCACTAACCTACAGTAGTATCCTCGCTGTAGCCGTTCATAAAATAAAAACATTCGCCAACTGGTTCTCTGTTGTTGCAGTTCGCCTCTGGAACAAGTTACCCAGCACTCTGCGCATAAGTTATTGCCCTGCTGCATTTAAGAAAAAGCTGTAGCAGTGTCGTTCGCAGTCACGCCATCTCTGCATTAACTTTTGAATATCACTGTGAAGTGTCCGAGGCTACCTCCTACTGTCCTACCTATTAAAGTTTCGTCCCGTTCCATTCACATATGGAGTGTGAGAAGAATGTTTGGGTAAATGCCTCTATGTGAACTGCAATTAGTCTTACCTTCTCTGTCCCTACGAGTTCGATACATGGGTGTTGTAGTATAATCCTAAAGTCCTCACTTATTGCTGGTTTTTGAAACATCGTCAGTAGGCTTTTGCGTAACAGTTGGAATTTCTCTTTCAGTCTGCCAGTGTTAGTAAGATCTCCGTGGCCCTCTCCCATTAGGAAAAAAAAAAATCTGTCATTACAGGTGTCATACACCATTGAGTAATACTCTATGGTGGGTTTCACGAGGCTTTTGGAAGCAGCCTACGTTGTAGATTGGTTGCATATTTCCCGTATCCTACCAATGGATCGAAGTCTGCCGCCTCCACTGAGCCCGACTGAGCCCATGGGATAATTTCATATCGTGTACCAATACTTTTTTACACTCAGGTTTTCGGATTCTTCCTCTTGTAAAGTGCACAGCTTTACATTTCTGAATATCTAAAGCGAACTGCCAGTCTTTGTATCACTTTGAAATCTTATGAGGATCTGATTGAATATTTGTTCAGCTTTCTTCAGACTGCACTTGATCATAAAGAACTGGATCTGACAAGAGTCTGAGACTACCGTTAATATTGCCTGACAGGTTATAAATACACGACAGGAACAGCAATGGTCGCAACACACTTTCCTGTATCATGCTTGAAGTAAGTTCTGCTTTCCTCGATCACGCCAACAGATCTTCAACACAATCACAAATTACATTTGATACTCTTTGTGATTGTACTCCCATTAATAAGCGTTAGTCTGATACCGAATCAAATGCTTTTGGGAGTCTAGAGATACTGCATATACCTGACTGCATTTATCCATAGCTTTCGGGACCCCATGTGAGAAAAGTGCAAGTTGAATTTCACATGAACGATGTTGATGTGGAGGAAGTCATTCTTCTGGAAATACCTCATTACGTTTGAGCTCTGGGTTTGATCTAAGATTCTGCTACAGATCGACGTGAAAGCTAGTGGGCGATAGTTTTGTAGATCACTTCCACTACCCTTCTTGTAGACAGGTGTGACCTGGCATTCCTCCAAACACCGAGTACAGTTTTTTGTTTGAAATGTGGTTAAAAAGGGGCTTAATACAGCCATAAATTCCTTGTAGAACCGAACAGGAAACCCATCGGGTGCTGTAGCTTCATCAAATTTTGGCTATTTCAGCTGTTTCTCACCACCAATAACGCTAACACCTATTTTAATTATCTTTTCAGTGGTGCGAGAATTAAACTATGCCAGTAATCCTTTAGTTTTTTAGACAAAAAGCAACAGGCATGGAACTTCATCTCACAAACTGCCATCCCGCACCTGTACGTCACAAGGCATGCACGTTTGCATGCCTGCATTCAGCATTCTAGCGGTTACACCGATTATTAATGTACCAACATTTCACGTCTGCGTTGGCTTATCTCGCGCTTACATTAGTCTGAGATCTTGCATTGTTAATCATTTAATTATGTTACACAGACAGACGTAACTCGACATTTAGTTACTCTACATTGATTATTTTTTGGTGTTGCGATTTTTTTCCGTCAGTACATGTAGAAAACGTTCGCACACTTTCACATGGGATAGCTCTAGTCGCAGACAGTTGGGGTACACAATTTCCGACCGGTGGCGGGGGGAGGAGGTGAGAGGCGAGGAGGCACGGGAAGCTGGCGTTGGAAAGGACATCCAGCCACCTTCTACTAGTAACATTGCCAAATCTGCAAATTAACACACCGACCCAGTTAATATACGGGATAAGTGACAGGAAAAAGAATTAGAAGATACCTTTCCAGTGCTTAGTGAATTGTTCTTCAATGCATGCTTTAACCGAGAGTAAAATATTTCACTATGAATGAATATCACGCGATCCTGGTGTAATATTCTACAGTATTCATTATTTTTCAAACCGATTCTCGGCTGTTACACCATCGTCAGCTACGAAGTACCAGGTTATGTTTGGAAAGTGAGTTTTAAATACCGTACGTATATCTGAGTTATCAATAACAGAAACGTTTGCACTACATACTGATTTTATTTCGTCGACCTTGTGCTGCTGACCAGACACTTCCTTCACGACTCACCGTATAGTTTTAATTCTGTCCTGTGAATCAACTATTCTATTTCCGTACCATCTACATCTACATCTACATCTACATGACTACTCTGCAATTCACATTTAAGTGCTTGGCAGAGGGTTCATCGAACCACAATCATACTATCTCTCTACTATTCCACTCCCGAACAGCGCGCGGGAAAAACGAACACCTAAACCTTTCTGTTCGAGCTCTGATTTCTCTTATTTTATTTTGATGATGATTCCTACCTATGTAGGTTGGGCTCAACAAAATATTTTCGCATTCGGAAGAGAAAGTTGGTGACTGAAATTTCGTAAAAAGGTCTCGCCGCGACGAAAAACGTCTTTGCTGTAATGACTTCCATCCCACTCTCTCCCCTATTACGTGATAATACAAAACGAGCTGCCCTTTTTTGCACCCTTTCGATGTCCTCCGTCAATCACACCTGGTACGGATCCCACACCGCGCAGCAATATTCTAACAGAGGACGAACGAGTGTAGTGTAAGCTGTCTCTTTAGTGGACTTGTTGCATCTTCTAAGTGTCCTGCCAATGAAATGCAACCTTTGACTCGCCTTCCCCACAATATTATCTATGTGGTCCTTCCAACTGAAGTTGTTCGTAATTTTAACACCCAAGTACTTAGTTGAATTGACAGCCTTGAGAATTGTACTATTTATCGAGTAATCGAATTCCAACGGATTTCTTTTGGAAGTCATGTGGATCATCTCACACTTTTCGTTATTTAGCGTCAACTGCCACCTGACACACCATACAGCAATCTTTTCTAAATCGCTTTGCAACTGATACTGGTCTTCGGATGACCTTACTAGACGGTAAATTACAGCATCATCTGCAAACAATCTAAGATAACTGCTCTGATTGTCACCCAGGTCATTTATATAGATCAGGAACAGCAGAGGTCCCCGGACGCTTCCCTGGGGAACACCTGATATCACTTCAGTTTTACTCGATGATTTTCCGTCTATTACTACGAAATGCGACCTTCCTGACAGGAAATCACGAATCCAGTCGCACAACTGAGACGATACCCCATAGGTGCGCAGCTTGATTAGAAGTCGCTTGTGAGTAACGGTGTCAAAAGCTTTCCGGAAATCTAGAAATATGGGGTCAACTTGAGATCCCCTGTCGATAGCGGCCATTACTTCGTGCGAATAAAGAGCTAGCTGCGTTGCACAAGAGCGATGTTTTCTGAAGCCATGCTGATTACGTGTCAATAGATCGTTCCCTTCGATGTGATTCATAATGTTTGAATACAGTATATGCTCCAAAACCCTACTGCAAACTGACGTCAATGATATAGGTCTGTAGTTAAATGGGTTACTCCTACTACCCTTCTTAAACACTGGTGCGACCTGCGCAATTTTCCAATCTGTAGGTACAGATCTATCGGTGAGCGAGCGGTTGTATATGACTGCTAAGTAGGGAGCTATAGTATCAGCGTAATCTGAAAGGAATCTAATCGGTATACAATCTGGACCTGAAGACTTGCCCGTATCAGGCGATTTGAGTTGCTTCGCAACCCCTAAGGTATCTACTTCTAAGAAACTCATGCTAGCAGATGTTCGTGTTTCAAATTCTGGAATATTCCATTCGTCTTCCCTGGTGAAGGAATTTCGGAAAACTGCGTTCAATAACTCCGCTTTAGCGGCACAGTCGTCGGTAACAGTACCATCGGCACTGCGCAGCGAAGGTATTGACTGCGTCTTGCCGCTTGTGTACTTTACATACGACCAGAATATCCTCGGATTTTCTACCAAATTTCGAGACAATGTTTCGTTGTGGAACCTACTGAAGGCATCTAGCATCGAAGTCCGTGCCAAATTTCGCGCGTCTGTAAATTTTAGCCCATCTTCGGGATTTCGCGTTCTTCTGAACTTCGCATGCTTTTTCCGTTGCTTCTGCAACAGCGTTCGGACATTTTTTACTTCGCATGCTTTTTCCGTTGCTTCTGCAACAGCGTTCGGACCTTTTTTGTGTACCATGGGGGATCCTTTCCATCTCTTACCAATTTATGAGGTATGAATCTCTCAATTGCTGTTGCTACTATATCTTTGAATTTGAGCCACATCTCGTCTACATTTGCATTTGTCTTCTAATGACATTTTAAAACACCTTAATGTCTGTAATGGGCTACTGTCGCTCGATTGTGACCACGTCTTACATTTTGATATAATTTTCACTTTGTTCCGCATGAAATCCTTCAAACCCACTATTCAGCCACCGAGGCTGCCTTTTACTTCTAGTTCTGTTTTGAAGATTCTAAAAGAAAGCAACTTTCAAACAGCATGAGAAAAGTGTCAAGGAAAGTGTTATATTTGTCATTTATGTTATCAGCACTGAAAACATCCTGCCACTTTTATTCCTTAACTGGGTCTAAAAATTCTATTGCCGTTATATTTTCTAAATAGTTTGTAATTATATATAACATCCTTTTGACTACAAAAATCTTTTATGGTTGAAATTTGTGGATGAATGTCAGAAAGGTCATTCATCCTTTTACTGACAGAATGCCCATCAAGTAATGAAGAACGAATAAAAATATTGTCTATGGTTGTGCTACTGTTCCCCTGCACCCTTGTTGGAAAAAATACAATCTGTACCAGTTAATATGAATATAGGACATCTTTGAATATCCTCCTTTTTTTGCACAATCACATACAAAATTAAAATCGAAATGTGAGGTAAAGAAACTTATAACTTGACTATTTGACTAAAAGACTGGATCCGTTGATAGGACACATTCTGAGGCATCAAGGAATCATCATCAGTTTGGTGCTGGAGGTGAGTGTTGGGAATAAAAATTGTGGAGGAAGGGTAAGGGATGAATACAGTAAGCAACCTGAAATGGATTCAGTTCATAGTAGCCATTCGGAAACAAAAAGACTTTCGCAAGAGAGAATAGCGTGGAGAGCCGCATCAAACCAGTCTTCTGACCATTATTGCAATGTCAAAGTCTTCAAACACATTAGACTGTTACGTGGCGCATGGGAAATATTTATGCCTATAACATCATTTTTTATTTGTAGGAATGATTTTAATTGATCTCTTACGAAGCAAAAGTTTGACGCTTCGTCTAGAGAAAGCTCTAACTTTTCAAGTTTTATTTTGTTCATCGTGCAACCCCTTAATATGGTTTTATTGAACAAAGTAGTTAGTTAACGTAATTTAGGCTAAACGGAGTAATGGAAACGGGTGCCTCTCCACCCTAAATATGAAAAAATTAAAAGTCTAATAAAAATTTCATTTATTATTTATCTCAAAATTTACTGTACATCCATAACGATGAAAACTGTGATTGTAAACAGAAACAAGCGTTTGCCACGTACTCAGCGCCGCCTGGCGGTAAGTTGACGTGATACAATGTATCTAATTTTTGTGTGTGACTGAAATAGCAATGGTAAGCCAGGAAACCACATTCTAGTCGCTGTAGCATGTCTCTTATCAATGATGAAATATATCATATTTTCATATCGTCTGATACCAGTTTTATGTTGTATTTTTGTAGCCTTTGAAAATGACGGAAAGTCGAACCGCGTAAGGGTGATAAAAAATAAAAGTGTGGTCAAGACATAAATACAATCTGTTTTCACATAAAAAATTCGGAGGCATTACTTTCCAGCTCGCCCTCTTACTATCAGTCAGATCATTATTACTAAAGTACTAACTTTAACAAATCGGTTTATGACACTATTCCGTCATATTACCGAAGTTAATCGTTGTCGGGCTTGGCTAGCACTGAGATGGGTGACCGACGGGGTCCGCTGAGCGCTGGTGGCAGGCGGGTTGCACTCAGCCATTGTGACGTCAATTGAGGAGCTACTATATTAAGAAGTAGCGGCTCCGCTCACGAAAAATGACGACCGACACAGTGGTTTGCTGACCACATGCCCCTCCATATCCACATCCAATGACGCCTATCAGCTGAGGAAAATACGACGGTCGGTAGGTACCGTTGAGCCTTAGGAAGCCTTTTCAGACTGAGTTTTATAATATAACACAACTACGTACAATGTGAACCAAATATGACTAGAAAATCACATTTTCTTACAAAAAATCATTATTATTCGATAAAATCACGTGTTTAGGCCCTGAATCGTATTGCGATTTTATAATATGAACAAAATATGACCAAAAAATCACATTTTCTTTTAAAAATCATTATTCTTCGATAGATCTCCTGTTTATGCCCTGACTAGTATTGCGATACTCGGATAAAGCCTGAAGAATATACTGCTTCTACTTCTTGTTTCTTAAGAAATAACTATGTTATGGAGAAACAACTCTTCATCTTCATGCCACTGAGAAGAAGCTACCGTAAACAAATTATTCCTCAAGTCATATCCATTAAAAATAGTCCTATCTGACTAGAAACAAATGATCGGATCCCATTATACGTAATTTCTTGGATGTCATTGGTTCTGTCTTGAACCCTTTAAATATTTTAGTCTGATGATTCTAACAATTAAATGCATTGAGCAGTTTCGTTATTGAACAATGGAACCTATGTTTCTACAGTCCATCTGTTCCTACGAAACTGCCTCGGGCATGGATGTGTGTGATGTCCTTAGGTTAGTTAGGTTTAAGTAGTTCTAGGGGACTGATGACCTTAGAAGTTAAGTCCCGTAGTGCTCAGAGCCATTTGAACCATTTTTGTTCCTACAAAAATGCTTCTGAGAATGAATCCACATACGTAGTACCTGCAAGTTAAATGCCAGATGTTTTTTTTTCCAAAATGTTTTCTAGAAGTTCTCGTAATCGATGCAGTTGCGTCAAAGACTGATGTCTTAAAGCCTGAAGAACCCATTCATTTTGAGTTCCATAGACAGCTGTTGACTGATCTTTTCCTGTCCCAGATCGCAATGCAGGCATTCCAAGAATTTACTCAGTACTACAATTTGAGAAACCTACAGGAAGCTTGCTACATTTTCTTATCCTTAGTTGGCTTATGATTTCGGTTGAAAGCCAACTGTTACATGAAGGGCTTATTTCAATAGTGGTACAAGTCCATTACCCCCACTTTTCTGCCTATAATGCTTCTGAAATTAATGATCCAAACAGACAGAAAGAAAGGTTCATCTCTAGCAAGAATGCTTGAATATTTCTGGTATCTCAACTGCAGATTTTTCAGCGCTCATTTAACTTTTGGACTCTATATCTGAAAATGAACAAAAATGGACTTGTACCACTATTGAAATAAGCCCTTAACATGTTACAATCAGACCTAAGAGTGCATAGTAATTGTTAATGACATGAAAACATTCCCTTTTGTTTAAAATTTTACCTACGAATGAACAACAGCGCAATGTGACTACTACTAATGAAATATTAGGAATAAGCACAGTTTTATAGCACCGCACAATATGTTAACGGGCCTTTAAAATGAATGAAATGAAACCAACTCACAACGAAGACTTTCGATAGCTCTAATACAACTTATAAGTATAGAAGTGTCTCTTTTCGTAGAAAAGAAGCGTCCAATGCAGATGTGACTTGACCTTGAATTGCTTAATACCTAACGTCAAGAAGCACGGATCACAAAATGCTAAATCTCGATATATTCGGGACTAAACACTTGCCTTGATGTTCTTTGCAACTCAAACTTATCTTGTTTGCTGAAAGTTGCGTGTAAAGAAGAAATACTTTGTCTACTAAAGGCAAATTATAGTACTATATGTTCTGTTAAAGGCAGGTCATTTGGAATAAGCTGAGCACAAACTGGCTGCTAACGTGAAAAAAGGCTAAACGAGCTCATGTGTAAAGTCGCAAGGTTGAGAGATGACTTCTGGAGGAAAATTAGTCATGGGAACTTTAGATTAATTTCGATTATTATTCACTAAATTGCCATGAACGTTCACGAATAGTAGATGCAAATGTCATCCAAGGGACCACGTTTATATACAATACTACACATTCACAAGCCGGCCGTTGTAGCCGAGCGGTTCTAGGCGCTTCAGGCCGGAACCGCGCTGCTGCGACGGTCGCAGGTTCGAATCCTGCCTCGGGCATGGATGTGTGTGATGTCCTTAGGTTAGTTAGGCTAAGTCTAGGGGACTAATGACCTCAGATGTTAAGTCCCATAGTGCTTAGAGCCATTTGAACCACATTCACAAAAACAGAAAATTCATCCCATATGCTTTCAGGTTACTGTAATACTATTTAGTGAGTAAGAAAGTAAAATGAAAAGCGACTGATAATCGCATATGACTCATGCCAAAAAATAGATATTAATCGTCATTAAATCTGGCAAATATGCGAACCGACAAAGTGCTAACCTCGCTCGGATGAAAATACGTCTGCAAACCTGAAAATAATGTCATATAGAATTGCGCCAATGCAAAGCCCGCAAGCAGCTCTGTCACCATAGATCCTGAACGCTCCAGCTTACAACGAAAACTCCCCATCGCATCCCCACCAAATTTAATGGTAAGATGGCTCAGTAGACAGCCCGTCAAAAACTGAACACGGATCAAGTTTGAAAACAGGAAGAAGATGTACTGAACTGATCAAAAAGAAGCAAAACAGAAACAGTGAACGGTCCAAGATGTGCAGCATCGAGCGAATTGGAAGAGCCATGGCGTCGTGTTTATGTGGTTGCGGTGTTGGATGGCAAAGCGGCAGATCCCTTTTTTCACAACGTTATGAACTGTCCGTCCGGTCACTGGCGTGTCTGTTCTCTTTCTGTAGTCTTCGCAATTGACGTCATTTACACTGGTTATGGAATATGAGTCATGTGGTAAGAATATATTACCGCCACAAGTAAATGTGATGAATAGTGAAAACAGGAGAGATCCCGCATAGACCTCCATAGAAATGAAAACAACAAATATAAGGATGTGAACTATGTTACAACACAGGAATTAAAGAGTCAAAACCTCCAAAACGGAATGCAAGAGTAGTAACATGTGGTACTTGTGTAGAACAAACAGGAGGTACATACGTCTGGAGGCTCATCGCTTTGTAATCACGAGATCCTAGTGTCGATTACCGGTGAAAACACACAAGATTTCGGAAGTAGCTTTCATTATATGTCTCTTCCTGACGCCTCGCTGTTGCAGATGGACGCTACACCACGACACAGACACAATTTGAATACAGCGTACAGACCCGTCAGTGACCGGTCGGACAGTTCATAATTTTGTAAAAAATGGGGCACGAGAGAGATTTGAACACGGATATTCCCGTTTTGAAGTCCATCACCGTGACCACATAAACGTGATACAGTGACCCTGCCAATTCGCTCGATGTTGCACAGTTTGATTTTGGACCGTTCACTGTTTCTATTTTGTTTCCTTTTTTTACGGTGCAGTACTCCTTTTTCTGTTTTCATGCGTGATCTGTGTTCAGTTTTTGACAGGCCATCTTACCACTAGAACTGCACTTCTCAATAATAAACGAGACAAAAAGCCTGAAATCGGAAAAAGTCAGCAAGTAGAACTGTGTTTACTGCTCCAGGCAGCGACCACGGGAAGAGACAAAGAAGAAAAAGTGTGTTCACATGGCTGTCTTAGAACTTGAATCTCAGCGCCAAGCATCCTAATTGGCTGATAAGGCTCGGTGCTCAAAGAACTTCTTGCAGATATGCTTCTTGCTATACCACCAAAGACACGACATCCCTAGCCCCAACTCCCCGTTTCAGACAGGACTCCTGTGGTCTTGCTTTCGAAGTGTCAGTCCTCGGCGCTCCTTCTTCTTGATCGGCGTTGCTATTTATTTCCTCTCAGCTTGTTGTGGTTGCCATTACTGTTTTGGTTTTTGTTCCTATGCTGCGTCAGAGTTCACCATATACTGCTATTCAAGTTAGCATTAATGTGTGCTTTCAGATTATATATGTCAGTATTATTATCGAAATAATTCTGTTCATCTTATGCCTTGCCGCCAGAGGAGTTGTTGCCCCTAGGTGTGGATGGAGTCGTTTTGGGACCGTGCACATTCTTCGTAAAACTCCCTTGCTCTGACTCGAATGCAGTCTGTAGCAATGGAACTTTAGCTAGGTCATGGAGACTTCTCTTGCAGACGAGAGCATTATAGTCTCTGAACCATGCGAGTGACGTTTCTAATTCGCAACTTTCATGTGAATCTTTTCTCACGGAGTTTCTATCGGGAACTGTCATAGAATTCCTGTTGACCGTAATATCTTCGATATCGTGACCTAGAACTTCGATAGTAATTGTGATCATGTGAACTGCTTCCCGCCACTGACCTTTCTTTCATCTGAAACAGCAGCGAGCTTACAAGTGATTACTACTTCACGTCTTCTTCCCTTTTTTACTTGTAGCAATGAAACTACCTCAAAATCTAGTACTTGTCAATCAATACTACTTGAACCTGATATCATCAGTTTGGCATGATGGTCTGAGAAAAAATGATACAACCTTTGCAATAGTTAGTTTAACGTCCGAAATATGAGCAAAATTAGGCAGCATTGAATTAATAATGGATTTTTATTTCCCTTTATTTTCGAGTATATTTATGATATTTTAAAAGAAAATCAACAACATTTCTTTTCAGATGGAAGTTTGTTTTCAGTGTTTTCATGCGACTAATATACGAGCGAAAATATGAAGATACCGTACTTTCTAATATTGTTATATGCATGCCCATTATCTGATTACCACTGTGAGGTGCATGGCAGAGGGTACTTTCCATAGTACCAATTATTAGGGCTTCTCCCTATTCCATTCATGTACGGAGAGCACGAAGAATGACTGTTTAAACGCCACTCATGATGAAACTTCCTGGCAGATTAAAACTGTGTGCCCGACCGAGACTCGAACTCGGGACCTTTGCCTTTCGCAGGCAAGTGCTCTACCAACTGAGCTACCGAAGCACGACTCACGACCGGTACTCACAGCTTTACTTCTGCCAGTATCCGTCTCCTACCTTCCAAACTTTACAGAAGCTCTTCTGCGAAACATGCAGAACTAGCACACCTGAAAGAAAGGATACTGTGGAGACATGGCTTAGCCACAGCCTGGGGGATGTTTCCAGAATGCCTCTCATGATCCTCTCTGCCTGCCCCGTCTGCCTCACATGATCCCTACTGGAGCGATATGTGTGGTATTGTAGTATATATTGTAGGAATATGTCATTTAAAGTTGGTTCTTGAAACTTTGTGTGTAGGCTTTCTCGGATGAATTTGACATTGACTTTTGCCTTGGGTTATTTGACTTGGGTTAATTGACGTTTATTTGACAATTTTTTTCGGGTGTTTCGCCCGCACGAGTGGCTGACGTTGTTAAAGCTTTGCCCTCCATTGCTGGTGTTGGACTGGGATGGAGCTCGTGTGGGCTTTCCCCTAGCCATCCCCATTGTGGTTTCTTCCTTGCTACCTGCAACGGTCATTCGCTGCAGCATGGGAATCCACGATCCGTTTAGTTTGAGGTTTTCCACTTTATTATTGAAGATGTTGTCATGTTTATGGATTTCTATGACTACCATGAATAAGCGAGTGTGGTAGCTCTTCTCCACAGTTAGAACTTCGGTGTCGGTGAGTATTATTATATGGTCGTTGTCGCACAGCACGTGCTCTGGCATGGCACAGGTCTCCACCTGTCTGGACCTGTAGCACCGTTTATGTTTGGTAATACTGGCGTTGATGGATCGTCCAGTCATCTCAACATAGACTTTTCTACATGTACACGTTATGTGGTACATTCCTGACATTGCAGGTGGATCCTTTTCGCCCTTTGCTGATCTGAGACACTCTTTGATCTTGTTTGGTTTGTAAATAGTCTTTATGCTACGTTTGCGTCATATTTGGCCGATTCTGTGTGCTACCCTGGGAATGTATAGCAGTAAGCCCATACTTGTCTTTTCATTTTCTGCATTTTACTTCGCCTAGTTTTAGATTTCATGTCATTTCTTATGCACCTGTTGGAATGCTGATTGCTCATCGGAACCTTTTCCAGGTGTTGCACCTTGCATCCAAGGTGCAGCGGCTGACATATTCGTCTTGTGCTCTTTATGAGAATAGTAATCATCACTCTTTTCTGGGTTGGATGATGATTTCACACTTTCTGCATACATCGATCTGTGGGTCAGTTTTAGATATATGCTGTGTTCTAGCTTCACACCATTTCTCGTAACCAGCACTTGTAGAAAGGGTGACTGTAGACCCTTTTCACTTCCACTGTAAATTTTATGTTGGCGTGGAGATTGTTCAGATGTCTTAGCATGTCACTGAACCATTCCTCAACATGGCTTCACACAGTGAAGGTGTGCACTAGGTGGAGTGCCCATGGCTATAACTTCCAGGTGTTCGTAGCATTCGCCCCACATGAAATAACTCAAGGCAAGACATGCATAAAAGAGCATAGTGATGTCATGCAGGAAAATGGAACCGACATGGTCCAGATAATCATTCAGTGGTACAATGGTAAACAAAAAACAACGTCAGAGCTGACCAGGATGTCGCTTGGTCCAAGTTTTCGTTCCTTTAGCTTCTCAACGATCTCTCCTGAGTCAGATTTTCCCAAGTGCTGAATCAGAGAGGCCAAGTGCTTGATCAGTTTATATATCAAGGAGCCAGGGTCACTTATAATCATTTTCTTAGTGGGATATCATCTTCATTGATTTTTGGTATTCCTTACAGCCGAGGTGCTAAGATATCTCTTTTGCATCTCTATATCCATCAGGGGAGAAGGTGCTTGATTACAGCCTGCCACCAGAAATTTAGGTTGAAGCTATGACAAGTGTTTAGCGAGTTAAATGTCAGTTATATATCAGTTAATGTCAGAAAGACAGGAGCACTTAAGATTGGTCTTAGTGATACATCAACTTTGTGGATTTTTATTCTTCTATACAACTGAGGTAGTAAAGCTTTTATATCTCACAGGTTCCTCTGCACATCTGCCGAAAGAGAAGATATTCGACTTAAGTCCACCATAAGCAATGGAGCGTGGAGCTTTGACAATATTAGCCACTCATTTGAGCAAAACATCAGACAAATTTCCAAACAAACACTGGTTGAAAAATCTGAGACAAAAGTCAACAGGCAGTATATCAAAAGTGGCCACAAAAGCCTCAACAGTTTTTCTGAGACAGTTTATTTCTATCACAAGTGTCGGCCAGTTCAATTTCTTCAACATCTCTGCAACATTGTCCCATGGGTCAATCAAACCTGTGACCATTCACGCTGTCGTTCTCTATATATCTCCAGTATCCCTAATCAGTCCTGTGTGGTACGGGTCCCACGTGTTAGAGCAATATTCTAGGATGTGTCGTATGAATGATTTCTGTGCCATCTCTTTTGTAGACTTATAGCATTTCTCTAGTATTCTAACAATGATCTCAAGTCTTCCACCTGCTTTACCTATGGGTGATCCTACGATACATTTCGTATCCCTGCAAACTGTTACAAGTAGGTATTTCTACTAATTGACTAATTCCAACTATGACTTGTTGATATTGTATTCATAGGAGACTAAGGTTTTTCATTTTTTGAAGTGGACAGTTTTACATTCATTGATATTTAAAGCAATTTACCACTCATTACATTACTTCGAAATCTTATCAAGTTCTCACTGAATACTTGAGCAGCTATTAACAGACACTATCACATTATAGATAACTGCATCATCTGTAAAATGTCTGTAGTTACTAGTAATACAGTGCAAGGTCGTTAACAGACTCCAAGCCACAACAAAAAGAAAGTGCCACGAAGGAATTAACCAAATGGGTCAGAAATCGGTTATGTGATAAACATCCACAGAGCAACAAACAAATTTCAGAAAAAATTGGATTATTTATTCAAGAGAAAGAGCTTCACAAATTGAGGCCCTTATGCAAGCAGTTATTTTGCTTCATATTGATTGATAAATATTTGTGTGTCCTCCTGAGTGTTGTTTCGCCAAATCCCGTCCAATTGGCGCTTTAGATCGTCAAAAGCCAGAGAAGTTTGGAGGAGCCTGCCCATAGTACTCCAAACGTTCTCGATTGCGGAGAACTCCAGCGACCTAGTTGGCCACGTTATGATTTGACAAGCATGAAGGCAAGCAGTAGAAACTCTCGCCGGGTATGGAAAGGCATTATCATGCTGAAATGTAAGGCTAGGACGGATTGCTATAAAGGGAAATACAATGGGCGAAGAATATCGCCGACATCCCGCTGGACCATAAGCGTGCCATGGATGACAACCAAAGGGGTCCTGCTATGAAAACAAATGACAACCCAGGCCATCACTCCTGGTTGTCAGGCCACATGGCGGGCGGCATTCAGACTGGTATCCCACCACTGCCCGGGGTGTCTACAGACATGTCTTCGACCTGAAATCTTATTAACTGCAGTAGAATTGACTTCAGTAATGAGACCCGCTTCGAACTGAGCTTCTATGACCAGCGAAGACGTTTATAAAAGACGCCCCAGATGGCGATGGGATACCAATCTGACTGTCACCCACCATATGGCTTGATAACCAGGAGTGATTGTCTGGAGTGCCACTGCTTTTCATACCAGAGTCCCTTTGGTTGTCATCCACGGCACCCCTTATAGTACAACGGTATATCGACGATATTCTACGCCCCATGTTGTTGTCCTTCATGGCAAGCCATCCAACGCTTACATTTCGGCAAGATAATTCCGCCAACACATAGTGAGAGTTTCTACTGCTTGTCTTCGTGCTTGCCAGACCCTACTTTGGCCAGCGTAATTGAGAACTTTTGGAGCATTATGGGCAGGATCCTCCAACCAGCTCGTGTTTTTTACGATTTAATGCGACAATTGGACAGAATTTGGCACGATATCCGTCAAGAGGACACACCATAACTCTGTCAATCAATATCAAGCCGAATAACTGCTTGAATAAGGTCCAGAGGTGGGTTAACGCTTTATTAACTTGCTCAATTTCTGAATCTCTTTCTCTTGAATAAACCATAAATTTCTTCTGAAATTGTTACCGTTTGTTTGCCTGTACATTTGCATTTAATCTATCGATTTCCGTAGCATTAGGATACTTCTTTCGTGGTGCGTCTTCTTTTTTAGAGCGTATACAATATGAACAACAAGAATACCAACGCACTTCCGTGAGGAATACTGAAGTTGCTTCTACATCTGACGATGATTCTTCATCCAGTGTAACTTGTCACGTTCTCCTTATCATGAAATTCTCAATCCAGTCACAAATTTCGTTTGATACCCCATGCGATCGTACTTTCAATTGTAAGCGTAGAAGTGGTACTGAGCCAAATGGTTTTTTGGACTTCGAGAAATACTGAATCTACCTGGCTGCCTTGATTCATGGCTTTCAGGATGTTATGTAAGAAAAGTTCGAGCAGGGTTTCACGTAATCGATGTTTTTTGTAATCTGTGGTGGTTGGAAGGGGGGCTATTCCGTGTGAGATACCTCCTTATGTATGAACTCATAACACATGGATGTCAAAGATATTGGACGACACTTTTGTTGATCACTTCTGCTACCCTTCATGTAGGGAGACTTATGCTTTCTTCCAGCTACTGAGCACGGTTTTTTATGCAGGGGATCTACGATAGATTGTAGTTAAAAGAGGGGCTAATCAGCTGTAAGTTCTGTATAGAATCTCATAAGGATTCCATTGGGTCCTACAGCTTTGTCCAATTTTAGCGATTTCAGCTGTTCTTGACCAGTACTGACACTGATATATCACTCATCTTTGCAGCTGTGCGAGAACTGATTCGGGAAAATACCCCTGGAATTTCATTTGTAAAGTAATGTTTTAAAGCGAGTTCAGGGCTTCTGGTTTTGTTTTGCATCCCTCAGTTTCAGTCCCTGTCTCGTCCATGAGCGTCTGGATACTAACTTTGATACCCCTGACAACCTTCAGATATGACCAGAATTTCTATGCTTTTTATGATAGATTCTTCGAAAATTTTCTATTACAGTAGTCAACGAAGGATTCACACATTGCTCTCTTGACAACCAAATGTATGTCATTCAGCACTTCCCTACCTATAACTCTATGTTTTGTTTTACACCCATTATGCAGTACTCTGTGCTTCTTTAAAAGCTACTTTACAGTTATTGTAAACCATGGAGGATCCCTTCCATTGTGATCTGTTCTATTACGTACATGTCTATTAGGTGTATAGTCAACTATTCTTCTTAACCTTAACCACAGTTCTTGTACATGTTCCTCTCAGAGCTAAGTGTTTAGATTTCCTTACTGAGATACGACACTATTGCCTCTTTATCTGTTTTACTAACAATGTAAATCTTTCCACTTGTTTTAGTCGTCCTATGTACTTCGGTAATTATTGTTGCTGCAACTGGCTCATGGTCACTGACACGAGTTCCTACGTGGAATTCCTCAAAGACGTCAGGTCACTATTAGATCCAATGTACAGCATTCCCATAATGAGCGGAGTTCCGAACAATATGTTCTAGGCAGTTCTCAGAGATCGCATTTAGTAATGTTTAACGCAGGACAACTTGTCACACCTACCACTTTCAAGAGTATAATTTTCAAAATCGACTGTTGGATGATTAACGCCTCCTTCAGTGAGGACAGTATGATTGTGAAACTTACGTACTAATGAACTTAGGTTTTCTCTGAAGTCGACGAAAACGAAAGACGACTCAGATGGTCCGAGTTGGGTTGTAAAAAGGATCTGCTCTCTATTTGTCTTCTCCCTACTTGGATTCGAGGTCACTGACTCATCACGTTGCAGACCATTTCCTACTGTGAAATAAGAACGCATTCATTTAAGGAGATCGAAGTAAACAACCTGCGTACATTAGGTGATGATTAGATTCGTCACATGGAAATTATATTTTATAAAATTGGTGGTTCCCTTTTATGTTGGAGTTCCTGATACTAAGGGCCCAGAGACACTCATCCTCTTATCCTACTAACAATGATCCTGGATTTCACACATCTCATTTTTACATGTGATGGAACCTAACTGGGGATTATAACAAGAAAAAATATCGAACACTTAAAAAGGGCCACGTAAGAGTCAGCCTGATGAACATATTCGCTGCTTTTAGATGATTTGCTCTGACACATAATTCTTACTATCAAAGAAGGATAAAAAATTGATCACTAGAGCACATTAAGCCAGCGTATCTCTGTCACGGACATAGCCACCAGAAACCAATAACCAGTCAGTAATACATTGTGGGTGCTTGCAGTTTCTCTTAACAGTCTCCGTTGTTTTTTTGTTGTGAGTGTATGACCACGAGAGTACTGTCAACGTTCCTCCTCAGAACTTTCATGGTTTAATCTTTATTTTTTTTGTTTCAGGTGAGGCCACAAGATGCAGAGGAGACAACGGTTGCACCCAGATCGTTTACCGTGGATTACGAGAACAACACTTTTCTTCTGGATGGAGAACCCTTCCGCTACGTAGCTGGCTCCTTACACTACTTTCGTCTGCCTCACCCTCTATGGCGAGATCGACTAAGAAAGTTGCGAGCTGCTGGTCTCAACGTAGTTTCAACGTAAGTTTTCTTAACCTGCTTCTCGTGAGCTGTTATTTCTTTCGACGGCAATGTAAGATGACCACTTACGTCCATAAGACTGTGCTCCTAAGAATCAAGTTCCGACTGAGAAGTGTAAAGTATGCTGATTACTCTGTGTTATTTCATATGGTTGCGCTCGGCAGTACAGAGTGAACAATGTGTAAAACAGAACTAAGGTACTGCTATTAAGCTAGACAGGAAATGAACATGTAGAATTGTCTGTTCGACGGGGTGACACTGCCTCATCGGCCGCAAAGACGCCATGCAGTCAGCACATGGGGGCTGGATGATTGACTAATTTCGCATAATATATATATATATATATATATATATATATATATATATATATATATATATATATATATATATACTCCTGGAAATGGAAAAAAGAACACATTGACACCGGTGTGTCAGACCCACCATACTTGCTCCGGACACTGCGAGAGGGCTGTACAAGCAATGATCACACGTACGGCACAGCGGACACACCAGGAACCGCGGTGTTGGCCGTCGAATGGCGCTAGCTGCGCAGCATTTGTGCACCGCCGCCGTCAGTGTCAGCCAGTTTACCGTGACATACGGAGCTCCATCGCAGTCTTTAACACTGGTAGCATGCCGCGACAGCGAGGACGTGAACCGTATGTGCAGTTGATGGACTTTGAGCGAGGGCGTATAGTGGGCATGCGGGAGGCCGGGTGGACGTACCGCCGAATTGCTCAACACGTGGGGCGTGAGATCTCCATAGTACATCGATGTTGTCGCCAGTGGTCGGCGGAAGGTGCACGTGCCCGTCGACCTGGGACCGGACCGCAGCGACGCACGGATGCACGCCAAGACCGTAGGATCCTACGCAGTGCCGTAGGGGACCGCACCGCCACTTCCCAGCAAATTAGGGACACTGTTGCTCCTGGGGTATCGGTGAGGACCATTCGCAACCGTCTCCATGAAGCTGGGCTACGGTCCCGCACACCGTTAGGCCGTCTTCCGCTCACGCCCCAACATCGTGCAGGCCGCCTCCAGTGGTGTCGCGACAGGCGTGAATTGAGGGACGAATGGAGACGTGTCGTCTTCAGCGATGACAGTCGCTTCTGCCTTGGTGCCAATGATGGTCGTATGCGTGTTTGGCGCCGTGCAGGTGAGCGCCACAATCAGGACTGCATACGACCGAGGCACACAGGGCCAACACCCGGCATCATGGTGTGGGGAGCGATCTCCTACACTGGCCGTACACCTCTGGTGATCGTCGAGGAGACACTGAATAGTGCACGGTACATCCAAACCGTCATCGAACCCATCGTTCTACCATTCCTAGACCGGCAAGGGAACTTGCTGTTCCAACAGGACAATGCACGTCCGCATGTATCCCGTGCCACCCAACGTGCTCTAGAAGGTGTAAGTCAACTACCCTGGCCAGCAAGATCTCCGGATCTGTCCCCCATTGAGCATGTTTGGGACTGGATGAAGCGTCGTCTCACGCAGTCTGCACGTCCAGCACGAACGCTGGTCCAACTGACGCGCCAGGTGGAAATGGCATGGCAAGCCGTTCCACAGGACTACATCCAGCATCTCTATGATCGTCTCCATGGGAGAATAGCAGCCTGCATTGCTGCGAAAGGTGGATATACTCTGTACTAGTGCCGACATTGTGCATGCTCTGTTGCCTGTGTCTATGTGCCTGTGGTTCTGTCAGTGTGATCATGTGATGTATCTGACCCCAGGAATGTGTCAATAAAGTTTCCCCTTCCTGGGACAATGAATTCACGGTGTTCTTATTTCAATTTCCAGGAGTATATATATATACATGGGTACGTCTGATAACGCTGACTTGCTGATGCTTTATACTAGAATAGTGTGCCTTCATATAGTTTCGCTTACCACAAGCAACGTCATGAAAAATAAAATTTGGAAGTGGTGAAGCTCGAACAGACCATATTATGTCTACTTTAACAAAAAATACGCAAGGAAGAGATTCAATATACCCATGGACATCCTTAAATTCTTAGACGAGAAATTAATAACCGCTTTTGTTTTTCCACAGCTGGAAAAATTAGCAACTGGATCATTATGTCTATGGCCTTTCGGTGTCTCTTTCTAGACTGATACCTTCTATTACACGGAGTTTCTTCCAGCTTACAACGCTTAACATAAGAACCTGTTTGTGAAGCCACACACTCAAGGGATGGCGATAAAACTTCAGAAATACTTACATTAAAGAAAATTAAGCTCTTGAGGATAAAAATTAATCCACAAACGTCAGTAATTAAGGAGTGAGAGAATTTTCATATGAGTTTTACGTGTGGTGTAAGAGTGCCCGAGAGATGATGACTAGACAATGGTGATACACAGACATACAGGTAGTTTACCAAGATTTTTTTTGAGACGATACTTAGTTTCATTAGAAAACTACTAATTATCACTAATATCACGATTTCTGTTAAAACTAAGTTTTTGCAAGAACTAGAACACTTTCACGTGCAGTGTTGAGTGGATTTTGCCGTTAAAAAGACGCCATGCTTGGCATCTTGATGTCCCAGAATGGTCCTTATAGAACTGCTACAAAATTAACAGTTAATTTGTTCATAAAATGTAGCACCACTGTTGTCACCTGTAGCTCTCCCTTGCTGACTTTTGGGTCTCCTGTAAAGTCAACACGCGTTTCCACTATAGGTACAGTAACAATCGGGCCCCATGGACCAGCTGTTTAGACGCCACGTTGTAGTAATATACCTGACTGCTGAAGCCTCAGATCTGTAGGGTATACTACCAGTTTTCAAAGAGACAACTGTTTCAGCAGCTTGTTGCTCGTTCGTCGCGACAACTGGATTAACAATAAGTATTAAGATGACAACAGCCAAAGGCCTTGCCGCAGTGGTAACGCCGGTTACCGTCAGATCACAGATGTTAAGCGTTGTCGAAGTGGGCTAGCACTTGGATGGGTGACCAGCCGGTCTGCCGAATGCTGTTGGCACGTGGTATGCACTGAGCCCTTACGAGGCAAACTGAGGAGCTACTTGATTGAAAAATAGCGGCTCCAGTTTCGTAAACTGACATACGGCAGGGAGAGCGATGTGCTGACCACATGCCCCTCCCTATCTGCATCCAGTGACGCCTGTGAGCTGACGATGAGACGGCGGCCAGTCGGCACCGTTGGGCATTCATGGCCTGTTCGGTCGGAGTTTCGTTTAGTTTTATTAAGATGGCAACTCGAAAGTACGATCCCAACCGAAGTTTGGACTCATCTACCATGCCGCTCAAGTAGCTAATGCTACAAAATAGACTGCTGTTTTAGTATCATCTGTCTCTCGCTCGTCTTCATTAACCGTATGTGATTTTCTCCTGCTGACCGTGTAGTGACTGCTGCTCCTGTAACATGTGCAAACTGAACAGTTTAATCATACTTTGCAACTCGTTTAAATGTTGTCAGAGCAATTAATTAAGAGAGATTCTTATATCTGTATCTGAGGATTTTATCCAGTATATCTGCTTCTTTAAAATTGTCTCTTATTTATGTAACTTTGAAATCTCCCCACTTGTCCTTAATGTCTGTTAGCAGCTTGACCATAATCGCAGTGCTTAAGCTAGAAGCCAAAGTTAATTATGCCTGCAAGACGAGAGGAAGCTGATACCTGTGTCTCGAACTGAAGAGAAAGCTGTAAGAACGGTGTCCATTTTAGCAACGTCAGATAGCACCAGAAGAGGCTATTACGTTTTCTAGATAGCAAAATATCGCTTTTTTGTGAGAAAACAATTAGCAATGAGAAGGAGGAGGATCTTTGCTCTATCATGCTGTTAATAAACAATCTATCTGTTCGTATCTGCCTGGGGATTCACACTACAGCTCAGGTATGAAGTTGAGGGAAAAACTGAAAAGTGGTAATATCAATTTACTATATGCAGCATGTAAAGAATGTAACATAGGATATGCACCACACTCACAACATAGTTCGACTGAGAGACCTCAAGCTGACCAAATCCTAACTGAGTAAATTAAGGTGGACAATTACAACAAAACTTTCCATGTTCAGGATAGGTATCAAATATAAGGGGAAAAATAAAAGGTATAATGATGGAAATTCCTGACTGGACTACAAATATTGAAAGAAGTGAAGGTAACAACTCGCCACAGAGTTGAGGCGTCGAGCAGTTGACAGGCACGCAAACAACACTGGGAACTTCGTTAAACTTTAAAATGAACACCTTCTTCAGAGATAACTGAAACATAAAAAAACCATGTGTACATGCACCGCCACATGGCTACACCGCAGCTGGAATGGTATGTGCGAAGTGGAAGTCGGGGGGGGGGGGGGGGGAGGGGAGGGAAGTTGAGGTAGGTGGAGTTGGTGAGAGAAGAAAGGAGGAAGGAAGACAGAGAAGGGATGGAGAGGAGGATGGCTGCAAGGGAGAGGCAGCAAGGGCACACTTTAGGAAAGTGGCTCTGATATGATAAAATCGCCCTGGCGCAGGCAGGAGGAGTTATGTCTGGCGCTCAATGAAGAAGGGGATTGGGTTAAGAGTGGGGAGGAGGGAGGGGGGGGGGGGGGAAGGGAAAATGGAACTTTGTGGTAAAGACTATGGGACCAAACTGCTCAGGTCACCGCTCCCTAGGCTTATGCACTACTTAATCTAACTCAAACTAACTTACGCTAATGACAACACACTCGCCCATGCCCAAGGGGCGAAGGGGTATGAGTAGAACAGAAGAAGAGGCCAGCTGTGGAAAGAGAAGACAGTGAGTGAAGAATGAGTGAAGTGGGGACATGGGAGCAAGCGAAAGGATATGGGTCAGGGGCTAGCAGGGATCACTGGAGGAGCACTGTGGGGTCAAAAGATGTGTTGTAAGGACCAATCCCATTTACTTAATTCATAGAAGATATTGTTAACCAGGAGGATTAACATACCAAGGGCTGTGCAGCAATCATGGAGCTCGAGAATGTCATGCTCATAAGCATATTGCGCTATTGTGTGATCATCTGCTATCTTCCTCACAGTTTGACAGCAGCCACTCATTTGAGTGGACAGATGGTTGATGATCATGCACACATAATAGATTGTGCAAATGCTAAGTCAGAGCAGGTATATGACTGCATGGCGCTACAACTCTTTATTGAAATACTTTAATGTAATGAATCTTCGGGCAATGTGTGATCTGAAACGATTCCTTTGGCCCACTCTTTGTATTATGGTAGATTACACAGCCTAGTAATATTTCCTTGAGCTAGGAGTAATAAACTGGCAGTGCATTGCATTGTATGAAGTGCTTTGATGAAAGTGATAAACTATAAATAACTTCACTGGCAGGCCGGCCGCAGTGGTCTAGGCGCTTCAGTCCGGAACCGCGCGACTGCTACGGTTGCAGGTTCGAATCCTGCCTCAGGCATGGATGTGTGTGATGTCCTTAGGTTAGTTAGGTTTAAGTAGTTCTAAGTTCTAGGGGACTGATGACCTCAGATGTTAAGTCCCATAGTGCTTAGAGCCATTTGAACCATTTTTGAACATCACTGGCAAAGGCTTGTAGTTTTAATACAATTGTTTCAATCCCCAGAGAGTTATAATCTACTGTGTCATGAACCAATTTACACACTGACGATATAGGAGTGCGTCAGTTTGCTACAGGTTCACCTAACATCTCATAGAAAAGTTCATGTTTAGTTCTTAGAATGAAATACTAATTGCTCATAAAAGAGAAAACTATCAAATGTTCATCAGTGTTTGAATGAACTCAAAATTTACTGTTACTGTAAGCTATTCCAAATCTGAAAGTAGTGGCATTATCACCAGTTGTAACACTATACACTGATCAGCCAGAAGATTATGACTACCTTCCTAACAGACGATATGTCCACCTTTGGCATTGATAACAGCGGCAACGCGTCAAGGCATGGAAGCAATGAGACCTTGCTAGGATACTGGAGGGAGTTGGCACCAAATCTGTACACAGAAGTCACCTGATTCCCGTAAATTCTGGGGAGGGGGACGATGAGCTCTGATACCATATTCAATCACATCCCAGCTGTGTTCGGTTGGGGTTCAGATATCGTGAGCTGGGAGAGCCAGCACATTACCTGGAACTAGCCAATGTGTTCCTTGAACCACTCCAACAGACTCTTGATCTTATGACATGGTGAATTAACTTGTTGAAAAATGCCAATGTCATTGGGAAAGATGATTGTCATGTCCGTGGTCTGCAACTGTGGGGTGTCCATGGTCTGCATCCAGTGTATGATACTCCTTGGCCATCGTGGTGGCTTGTCCAAGCTCTATTGTAGCTATGGATACGAACGTGAATGTTCCCTAGAACATAATGAAGCTGCCGCCAGCTTGTCTCCATCCCACAGTACAGGAGTCAATGAGCTGTTCCCCTGAAAGACGACGGATTCGTGCCCTTCCATCAGCACGATCAAGAAGGTATCTGGATTCATCAGACCTTGCAATAGTCTGCTAATGCACAAACGTCCAGTGCCGCTTGTCACCTGCCCATTTCTTCTGTAGTTGCCAATGTCATGGTGTTAACACTGGCACATACATGAGTCGTCTGATGTGGAGGCCCATCGTTGGGAGGGCTTGGTGCATTGTGTGTTCAGACAACGGAAGAAGAGGGCGACCATGGAAAGAGATTTATGTATCTCTCTCAGATTGCAATCTAGATGCCTCAAAGGCTGTTTGAACCCTCTATGTCATGTGCTAAGAGACCCATCTCTTGTACATACCATAATTATTTCATGAGTTAATATATAAGTGTGAGGACAGTACCGCTAGATGCGCGCTGATGTTCCAATTAAAATGACATGTAGAGCCCACATCTTCAATAAAAACTACAATCTATCATCATTAACCGTAGCAAAGAATTCGAGGGACCCATGACAGATTATTTTTAGAAGAGGGGCTAACTCAGCAGTAAATTTAGTATAGGATCTGATAGTGATTCCAATGGGCCCTGGAATTCTGTTCAATTGTAACGATTTCAGCTATTTCTCAACACCAGTGACACTAATACGGATTTCACTCATCTTCTCAGTTGTGCGACGATTAAACTGGGGCATTTCTCCTGCATTAGTATCAGTTCCTGTTTGATTCGCAAATAACTTGACACTGAATATGGTGCCCCTAACAGCCTTTACACATGAGCATGATTTTTGTGCGTTTTGTGAAAGATCATTTGACAATATTCTGCTACAGTAGTCACTGAAGGCTTCAAGCATTGTTCTCTTGACAGCCACACGCGTTTCATTCAGCATCTCTATCTATTGCCCTATGCTATGTTTTACACCTGTTATGCAATGGTCTCGTTTCTGAAGAAGTTTCTTTACAGTGACTATATACCATGGAGGGGCCCTTCCAGTATGGACTGTTGTACTACGTACATACCTATCCAGTGCATGGTCAACTGTTTTTTAAAGCTAAAGCCATAGTTCATCTATATACTCCTCTCCTGTGCCGAAAGTTTCAAGTTTCTCATTGAGGTATGAAACTAACGTTTTTTATCTAGTTTACTGAAAATATATGTCTTTCTACTTGTTCTGATTGTCCTTGTACTTTGGTAATCATTGTCGCCACAACCGCGTCATTGTCACTGGTTCCAGATTCTTTGTGGACATCCGCAAAAGAGGTCAGGTCTGTTTGTTGTCATTAGATATAATTTATTCCACATCCAGTGGTGTTCTGAACTATCATTTCTATGTTGTTTTCAGAGAAGGCATTCGAAAATGTTTCATAGGAAAATTGACAGGTGTTAGTTGTGGATGTGAAAAAACATCCAAATTGATTGGTGGATCACTAAAGCCTCCACCGATGATTATAGTGTGATTGGGGAAGTTACGTACAAGCAAACTGGAGTTTTCTCCAAAGCTTTCCGTTGCATCAGAAGGCGAGTCTGGCAGGCGATAGAAGGATCCAATTACCATTTTATGCCCAACCCTGATACTACTGAGTCTTACCAAAAGAATCTCACGAGCTGCTTCAGTTTCTATCTAGGTGGATTTTACTTTCTTGTCTGCTCCGATAAATGTACAACTTCATTTCCTGTTAGCCTAACCTTTCCATGAATACTTCAATTATTCCCAAAAATCTCACTGCTACTAATTTCAGTTTTCAACCGGCTTTCTGTAAGTAATTATGTGTGAGTTTCACTGCTTGTCAGGAGTACTTCAAACTCTGGCACTTCGTTGCAAATGCTTCAGCAATTAACTACTATGATTTTAATACACTCCTGGAAATTGAAATAAGAACACCGTGAATTCATTGTCCCAGGAAGGGGAAACTTTATTGACACATTCCTGGGGTCAGATACATCACATGATCACACTGACAGAACCACAGGCACATAGACACAGGCAACAGAGCATGCACAATGTCGGCACTAGTACAGTGTACATCCACCTTTCGCAGCAATGCAGGCTGCTATTCTCCCATGGAGACGATCGTAGAGATGCTGGATGTAGTCCTGTGGAATGGCTTGCCATGCCATTTCCACCTGGCACCTCAGTTGGACCAGCGTTCGTGCTGGACGTGCAGACTGCGTGAGACGACGCTTCATCCAGTCCCAAACATGCTCAATGGGGGACAGATCCGGAGATCTTGCTGGCCAGGGTAGTTGACTTACACCTTCTAGAGCACGTTGGGTGGCACGGGATACATGCGGACGTGCATTGTCCTGTTGGAACAGCAAGTTCCCTTGCCGGTCTAGGAATGGTAGAACGATGGGTTCGATGACGGTTTGGATGTACCGTGCACTATTCAGTGTCCCCTCGACGATCACCAGAGGCGTACGGCCAGTGTAGGAGATCGCTCCCCACACCACGATGCCGGGTGTTGGCCCTGTGTGCCTCGGTCGTATGCAGTCCTGATTGTGGCGCTCACCTGCACGGCGCCAAACACGCATACGACCATCATTGGCACCAAGGCAGAAGCGACTGTCATCGCTGAAGACGACACGTCTCCATTCGTCCCTCCATTCACGCCTGTCGCGACACCACTGGAGGCGGCCTGCACGATGTTGGGGCGTGAGCGGAAGACGGCCTAACGGTGTGCGGGACCGTAGCCCAGCTTCATGGAGACGGTTGCGAATGGTTTTGGACTTTACACTTATACTTCTGGGTCTGCTACAGCCAGCGGCGGATAGATATGAGGGCAAGCGGGTCGCCCCCCTCCCCCTCTCCCCATCGCCATGCGGTGTCACTTGCATTGCCACCCGCGCCGCCACCGCCAGTCAGCCCGCACGCTATTCATTCGTTTCTTTCATCAGTCGACTTGAATGAATCGAGTTATCGAGTAGTTGCACTTTCCTATGTAGCACGCGCGTCCACGTCATCGTATTTTATACGTTTTTGTCTGGCACATAGATAGCTAACACATACCTACGAAAAAAGTCGCTGCCATTCTAGTGATCTCAATAAGTTATTCTATCTTGCTTTTGTTCGAGAAAAGTCGCGAATATTCTACTGTTTTCTTGTACAGAGAACCTGCGATACATAGCGTTATAAATACGGACTATTCACCGAATAGGAAGCTACTTTACATTCAGAAGCAGAAATAGTAAGACTGAAGAATGAATAAGTAAAAAGTTCTAGTTGCAGTAAGTGCAAGTATGAATATTAGTCAAGAGTGAGAGTGATCAGTTGATTGTGAAGTATTAATAATAGTAATTCATAGTAATTTCTGTCCGCCCCCGGTAGCTAAGTGGCCAGTCTGCCTTCGGCAGGGCAACAGGGCGGACGCGTCCGTGTTGACTGCGTACGGAGCGCGAGCTCGCCTTGTTTACATTCTGACGGCCGTTGCTTAAGTGCCGGCTTACCTTGTACGATCCATGGCGAACCGTTATCGGAAATCAACACTCCGATTTACTTTCTGCAACGATTATGCCCGACCCAAAGCACTCGAGGTGGAGCGTTTTCTGCGAGAGGAAGTGAAGATCCCAGCGACCAATATTATCGGCATACATTTGTCAATCGTGAGCAGCACGGTCTATGTTAAAATAATTAACGACGGGGCGTGCGAACGCATACTACGTGAGACCAAACAGGGGCTCCGCTTCTGTCACGCTGATGGCAATGTGGGGGAGGTAACCGTCGACCACGCAGGCTTATGTATGCGAACGATACGCATTTTCGAATTGCCATTCGAACGCTGAAGAAGTCGTCACGACACTACGCCCATACGGCACAGTCCATGGCCACACTGCAGAGAAGTGGACACAGTTTCGGACTTATCCTGTCCTAAACGGGGTCCGACAGGTCACCATTGATCTCCGAAGCCACGTCCCGTCCTACTTACAGATCGGCGGATGCCGTGCAATAATTATGTTCGACGGCCAGCCTCGGACCTGTTCCGGGTGCGGCAAAGAAGGCCACCTTAGATCCGAATGCCTACAACGGCGTATTACGCAGCTTCCAGCTGCCGAAGAACCACCCATTTCGCAACCTACAGTGCTACCGGTGACATATGCCGGTGCTCTAGCGTCTCCCACCGCTTTGCAACGTCGCCCGGTCACCACAAACGACACCACCAACGAGCCCGACCAGACACCGACGGAGAGCGCCTCGGACGGCCCGCCGCCTCGGCCGGCCATCGACGCCGCTTCGACGACGCCGACGCAACCGGACGCTGACCCTGACCTCGGCAACACGATGGAGATCGACTCGCTCATCGTTCCTACAGCGGCCTTTCTGCCAGAGCGACGCGACTCCCTTCCGTCGTCGGACACGGAGGGTCGCACAAGGAAACAACGTTCTCCGAAACGTCGCAAATGAAGGCGTCGCACAGCTTCCGGCCAAGAGGAAACGTTACAAGTCGAGGAGGACACAACCGTCGACCAGCACGAGGCCTCAGAACCCGCTACTGCTGACGAAGACGTTATGAGCGAGGAGACATCGACGGGTGTGCCTGCGCCCCGTGCTGATGCTGAACTAAATCATGATCGTATCACAGGCGACACTACACCACGCACAATTACAGCACCTTCTGCAGACAAAATGGACGATACACCAGTTTCTGCTTCCACGGCGTGGCACGAGGAGGAGGTCGAGGGGCAGGACCCGTTACGGGACCCTGCGCCGTCACGGCCGCACCACTAATCATACTCTCCCCAGACTCCCCTGCGGGCCAGCGGGATAACGTTCCGCTGCGACGCCCACACCCTTGCGCGGACAGCGGAGTGGACCAGCCTCCAGCAGTCCGACACCAGGCCTACCGGATAGCAACCATCAACACCAACAACATCCGTTCCAGGGTGAAAATCCGCCTTATGCAAGAGATGTTCTGGAGTTCGGATATTGATTTCGCCCTTCTGCAGGAAGTTCACTTGACTAGTCTCCCGGATATCAATGGCTATACCGCCTCCGCCTTCGCGAGTGATTCTATGGGCCGCGGAGTGGCCATCTACGTCCGCCACGGGATTTCTGTGACAGACGTCGCCTTCCTTCCATCGGCTCGGGGCATGGCACTCACTGCCATGGGGACACGCATCATTAATGTATACGCTCCCTCAGGCACCGACCGACGGCACGAAAGAGCCCAGTTTTATTCCGAGGAAATAGCTCCCCTGCTTTTAGGGCGTTATGACCACTGCCTATTAGGAGGTGATTTAAACTGCGTTCTGCATCCCAAAGATCAGATTCCCCACTATACTACATGCCAGGAACTACGTATATTGGTGCGAGACTTCCTGCTCCATGAAACCTGGGAAGTTCAACACGGCGACCGTTCTGGCCATACCTTTCTTACCAGTCATTCCGCAAGCCGACTAGACAGGATATATATCTCACAAACTCTTAGATCTACGATACAGGGCGCCGAACGCTAGCCGCTGGTCTTTTCCGACCATTGCGCTTACATCTGTACGGTCCTCCTTCCGCCGCAATCAGTATGGCGCTGCCGTGCGCCATGGAAACTCAATACTTCACACTTGCATGACCTGGCGTGTCGCCAACAAGTGACTGAAACGTGGGCAGCCTGCGAACGACGCCTTCCTCGCTACCACTCGACATTGACATGGTGGTTGGACTGCGCCAAGCCGGCGATCCGGAGGACACTGATGAGATACGGGAAGGACATGGCCGACTGGCATCGAACCACTGTTGACTTCTATTATGTGATTCTCCGAGATCTGGACGCTCAACTGCCAACCCCGGACAACCAGTAGGAACGGCAAAGAACTAAGGCGAAAATAATTGCACTGGCACGCCGGAAACTGCAAGGGGTCATGATACGGACGCGACGCCACCATCACGCGGATTTAGAAATTCCATCCATGCATCATATAGTGTCCGACCAACGACGGCGTCATCGGCAGATCATTAGCACTCTGACCACGCCTCATGGCACGCAGGTGACCACTCAGAATGACATCGTCCACGCATTCGTCGAGCACTACCGTTGTACTTATAGTGAAGAAAACGCCGAAACTGCAGCAGACGACTCCATTTTGCATTACGTCACGCGCACCCTCCCCCACACGGAGGCGGATGCTCTGACAGTGGCGGTCACGCGAGACGAAGTCAACAACGCAATCGCCAAGGATGCTCTCAACAGATCGCCCGGCATTGACGGCTTACCGATTGAGTTTTACCGTACCTTTCGGGACCTCATGGCACCACGGTGGACGACCATGTATCAAGAACTGATGACATCTGACCGAGCAATCCCATCCGCCTTTTCTGAGGGCATCATCATACCAGTCCACAAACCAGCCCGTGGTTCGATGGTCACGAGTTACAGACCACTCACCATACTCAATGCCGATTATAAGATTTTCGCGCGCTTACTGGCAATGTGGCTCCGAACAATACTCCCTCATATCCTTTCGCCAGGGCAAACTACGCCTGGAGGACAGGTTAACATACAGACTGCCACAGGGGAATGCCGCGACTTAATTGCGATGGCGGCGGCCTGCAGACTCCGTGCAGCGGTCGTCGCTATAGACTTCGACAGCGCCTTCGATAAAGTGCGATATCGTTTCCTGTTTTCGGTGGCAGCCCGAATGGGCATCCCCCTTCCGTTTCTCGACGTCATCCGGCGTCTTTACGACAGTGCCAGTTCACGTGTCCAAGTAGATGGACGTTTAGCAGGACCGGTACCTATCTGCCGTTCGATACAGCAAGGGTGCCCCCTCTCTACCCTCCTGTATGCCATTGCCCTTGAGCCCATTATTGGGGGCTTGACGACCAAGCTCTCTGGCCTCACCCTACGTCAACACACTTTTCGCTGTCGGGCATATGCTGATGACCTCCTCCTCCTCATTCGCTCCGGCTCTGAGATTCGAGAAGTCCTCGAATTGATTACCTGTTATGGGACTACCACTGGCAGTGCCATGAATGTCGCCAAATCTTCTGCAATGCACATTGGACGAGGCCTCCAGGAGGGCGAAGTGGCACCCCTGCCGCTTGTGCGGACTTTCCGGTACCTTGGCATTACCTTTACCCCCACGGTCACACGCACAGCGGCAACGAATTTCCGTCGCCTGTTACACGTCATCCGCAACGAAGTCTGCCAGAACGTCTTGCGCCGCCAGGACACACTTCAACGGGTTGAGTTTCTTAATCTTTATGTGGCATCAAAATTGGTTCACATCGCACAAGTTCTCCCTCTGCCAACTGCAATTGGCCGCAACCTTCAGGCGGCATTTGGCTATTACCTCCATGTTTAAAGTCCGTTATGAGACACTTACCTTGCTCTCACGGGATGACGACGTCGGGCTCGTCAATGTTCGTATGCGAGCTGCAGCCTTGTACATGAGTACCATGAGAAAACAGTGGATGGGCCAGGGTACATCTCTAACACGCGGCTCGCTTGAGATCCTCCTACCTGCTTCCACCTCACCACCAGTGTCTGTTGGCCATATCGTGCCTCATTTGTCTCATGTTTCGACCTTTTTTGTCGACTACAGTTACATACATACCAGTCTCCCAGATACGCGCCCACCGAGGACTAAGGATTTTTACAGCCTGCTGCCGCGCTGTGTTCCCTGGAATGTGATGGAGACCAAACATCCCTCCATCCAGTGGCCCATAGTGTGGACTACCATCCACCAGCCCTTACTCCCTACGAACGTCCGGGCACTGTGGTATCACATAGTCAACAGATAAACTGCACAACATTGGCTTGTCAGAATCCCCTCTCTGTCTCCTTTGCCAGCAACTGGACACTGATGAACACCGTCTGACATGCGCATCATTGCAAGATGTGTGGCACTTCGTGCAGCCTGCTATCTTCGGGTGCCACCAGACACAATCGAACCTCGAATGTTTCTGTACCCGGAGGACAGACATATTCCCGCTGCCAAATATCATGCTATTGAGGTACCTTTGGTATCACAGGTACATGACTCGTGGGAGCTCTTCCAACATACCCATTCACAGCAACTGCCAATCGCTTGACAGTAGTCAGGGCGATTTCCAGCTGCTTACAAACGTGACCTATCTCATTCTGTGTTCGAGAACAGCATTCACAGTGGTGTTGCATTGTGGCTGGTGCAATGGTTTACAGGACAGAAAACAAATAACTTTAAACTAAGCTAGCTAACCTGTTGAGTTAAAAAGTTACTGATTTCCTACAAGACTGGAGCTAATATACAACACGAGAGTTTCTATGAAGACAATAGAAAAGCCTATGGTAAAAATTACTACTTGCCTAAAACTTTTTTAGGTTAATTATAGTCGCTAATGGCTATTTCTCATGGTGAAAAAATTATCTTCGCTGATGACAGCAATATTATAGTCACTGGGAAAACAAGAGAACTCCTCACAGAAAAAGCAAATGAAACTCTCGAGGAAGCTTACGATTGGTCAGTAAGCAATAAAGTGACATTGTACATAATGAAAACTAATGTCATGAATTTCAGTTTGAAGAGGGAAAATGACAATGTTAAATTAAATATAGATGGCACCTCTATAAACTGTGTGACAATTGCAAAATATCTAGGAATGACTATTGATTCTCAGCTGAAGTGGTGTGAACACACAAAGGTACTTGCAAACAGAATGTCATGAGCCTGTTATGCCCTTAGACTCCTATCACCAGTGTGTAACATGCAGTGTCTTTTAGTTACGTACTATTCATATGCACACTCAGTTCTTAGCTATGGCATTCTGTTTTGGGGAACAAATTCACAAAATGTGAACACAGTTTTCAAACTCCAGAAAAGAGCCATAAGAATAATAACAAAAAATAGTAGTTGATTTCATTGTGAAGAGTGGTTCAAAACATGGGGTTTTAACTGCACCTTGTGAATACATTTACCAATCAGTTGCACATATCAAAACTAACATTTGTAATTACTGCACAAATAGCTCTGTCCATGACCATGGAACAAGAGTTACACTCAACTTCTATTTGCCAAAACAAAAAAACAAAAAAACAAAAAACAAAAAAACAAAAAAGTAAACATAAAACTCAAAACAGCATTTTTTACCAAGAAATAAAACTGTACAAAAAATTACCAATAGAGAGTAAAGAAATTGCAAAAATACACTTATTTAAAAAGGCAGCTAAAAAGTTGCTGTTATGCAATACATTTTATACATTGAAGGATTACTTAAATAAAACAGAGTATGGGTTTGGTTAAAAGAAATTTATACAAATAAATAATAATTATTATTATAAAACATCCAACATTCCACATAACACCTTCAGACTATGGTTTTTTCCCTTCTTTTTTTCCTTTTTCACAAATACTTACCCCCAAGCTACGCATAACACAACACTAACCCCTCTTCCTCTTTCTGAGCTCAACATCCCACTCATTATAGAGGGATGCTGACTCAGTTTTTCAGGATAGCAAATGGGAAGTTGTACAGAGATCACCATGATCACCAGTGTTATGAAATAATGTGTGCATAGTGTGTTTTGAGTGATAGTGAGATATGAGTAAACAATGTGGAATTACATTATTTAATAACTCATTTGTACAAAACGTATTGTATATCAGAAGTAAATCTAATAATTAGCTCTAACTAAGTCTATATATATATATATATATATATATATATATATATATATATATATATATATATATATATATACTCCTGGAAATGGAAAAAAGAACACATTGACACCGGTGTGTCAGACCCACCATACTTGCTCCGGACACTGCGAGAGGGCTGTACAAGCAATGATTACACGCACGGCACAGCGGACACACCAGGAACCGCGGTGTTGGCCGTCGAATGGCGCTAGCTGCGCAGCATTTGTGCACCGCCGCCGTCACTGTCAGCCAGTTTGCCGTGGCATACGGAGCTCCATCGCAGTCTTTAACACTGGTAGCATAGCGCGACAGCGTGGACGTGAACCGTATGTGCAGTTGACGGACTTTGAGCGAGGGCGTATAGTGGGCATGCGGGAGGCTGGGTGGACATACCGCCGAATTGCTCAACACTTGGGGCGTGAGGTCTCCACAGTACATCGATGTTGTCGCCAGTGGTCGGCGGAAGGTGCACGTGCCAGTCGGCCTGGGACCGGACCGCAGCGACGCACCGATGCACGCCAAGACCGTAGGATCCTACGCAGTGCCGTAGGGGACCGCACCGCCACTTCCCAGCAAATTAGGGACACTGTTGCTCCTGGGGTATCGGCGACGACCATTCGCAACCGTCTCCATGAAGCTGGGCTACGGTCCAGCGCACCGTTAGGCCGTCTTCCGCTCACGCCCCAACATCGTGCAGCCCGCCTCCAGTGGTGTCGTGACAGGCGTGAATGGAGGGACGAATGGAGACGTGTCGTCTTCAGCGATGAGAGTCGCTTCTGCCTTGGTGCCAATGATGGTCGTTGGTGCCGTGCAGGTGAGCGCCACAATCAGGACTGAATACGACCGAGGCACACAGGGCTAACACCTGGCATCATGGTGTGGGGAGCGATCTCCTACACTGGCCGTACACCTCTGGTGATCGTCGAGGGGACACTGAATAGTAGACGGTACATCCAAACCGTCATCGAACCCATCGTTCTACCATTCCTAGACCGGCGAGGGAACTTGCTGTTCCAACAGGACAATGCACGTCCGCATGTATCCCGTGCCACCCAACGTGCTCTAGAAGGTGTAAGTCTACTACCCTGGCCAGCAAGATCTCCGGATCTGTCCCCCATTGAGCATGTTTGGGACTGGATGAAGCGTCGTCTCACGCGGTCTGCACGTGCAGCATGAACGCTGGTCCAACTGAGGCGCCAGGTGGAAATGGCATGGCAAGCCGTACCACAGGACTACATCCGGCATCTCTACGATCGTCTCCATGGGAGAATAGCAGCCTGCATTGCTGCGAAAGGTGGATATACACTGTACTAGTGCCGACATTGTGCATGCTCTGTTGCCTGTGTCTATGTGCCTGTGGTTCTGTCAGTGTGATCATGTGATGTATCTGACCCCAGGAATGTGTCAATAAAGTTTCCCCTTCTGGGACAATGAATTCACGGTGTTCTTATTTCAATTTCCAGGAGTGTATATATATTATTTTAAATTGGTCTAAACGTGTAAATACTTTGACATGTCCTATATCCTTGTAAAAAGAGATCCATGGATGAATAAAGCTACTACTACTACTACTGCTACTACTACTACCACCACCACATTCGAATATGGAGTAAATTTACGATTAATGTAGATAATATATACTGCTATTGAAAACAAAAACTAAATGTAACACAATATGTCAGTTACACTATCTACTACAGCAACTAAACCACAAGCGCTGATTTAATACTACGAATTAGTTTGCGCACAGAGTTACAATGCTATTTAAAGTAACCCCAACAGTACTGTTTTTTTACATCGTGTTAAAAACACAAAGAAACTATTTAATCCTATCACAAAATCTAAAGTCAACTGTGGAACATCTGCACACTTATGCATGTAATGTCCTTGGCTGTGTATGTACACAGATGCAACTTCAACAGTAAATATGCAAATCACATTCTGTGATTTTTTTTTCACAGAATGAGCCAAAGTTCAAACAGTCAAGAATAAGTGTAACATGCAGAAATTTACTAGGTCATGCATACGGCTTCGTAACAGGGAACTTCGGCGTTGCTTCCATTCTCACATCCTTTCTTGCAATTAGTGTGGAAACTTACCGGACTCCTGCAGTAATAGTAAGGGGAGTTAGGGTTAAGTGTACCTATTTTTTTCCCTTAAAATGTTACTTAAAATTGGGTCTCTTTAAAAATTTTATTCATGTAGGCTTACCTAGAGGAAAACATATAAAAAATTAAAGGGACTTTCATTCTTGCAATATCTGCCACAGATTTAACAGGACTGGACAAGAATTTTGACCCAATGTTTGGACCATTTAACCTCATTGGCAGTGTTAACTGGACCGTATCTGATGATTAACTGGAGATTTTGTTTAAATAAATAAATTACAGGGCTCTAAACATAAAAATGTATTGCAACAACATTAGAAACAATACTAAACAAACTATTATGAGAATATCAATGAAAAAATGTGGAAATAACGAAATTACTGCACAATGAATCTAGCGACATCAATCTGGAACCACATCATGTTTTGAATAGTGAGTCCTGGTCTCATGTATTGGATTGGATAGTTTAGAAATTATTTCATTTGGAGCAATAAAGGTATCACCTTCCTCTGTAGCTTCAAATTGTTAGTAGAAGCAACTCTCTTAGGAAAGTTTGCTTCACAGCCACCATCGTGTATTTCAATAACTTGATAAACATAACTGCAACCATTCGCAGCAGTTTTCCCTTCTATTTGACAGAAATGAAGCCTCTTTCTTCACTGTTACAAAATTTTCAGCACCACTTATGCTGAAGAGCCAAAGAAACTAGTACACCTGCCCAATATCGTGTAGGGCCCCTGCGAACAAGCAGAAGTGCCGCAACATGTCATGGCATGGACTCAACTAACATCTGAAGTAGTGCTGGACGGAACTGACACCATGAATCATGCAGGGCTGTCCATAAATCCGTAAGCATACGAGGCATGGAGACCTCTTCTGAACAGTACATTGCAAGGTATCCCACATATGCTCAGTAATGTTCATTTCTGGGGAGTTTGGTGACCAGTGGAACTGTTTAAACTCAGAAGAGTGTTCTTGAAGACACTATGCATCAATTCTGGGCGTGTGGGGTGTCGCATTGTCCTACTGGAATTTCCCAAGTCCGTCGGAATGCACAATGAACATGAATGGATGCAGGTGATCAGACTGGATGCTAATGTACATGTCATCTGTCAGAGTCGTATCTAGACGTATCAGGTCACAGGTCGCATATCACTCCAGCTTCACACGCTCCATTCCATTACAGGGCCTCCACCAGCTTGAACAGTCTCCTGCTGGCATGCAGGGTCCATGGATTCATGAGGTTGTCTCCATACTCATATGAGTCCATCCGCTTGATACAATTAGAAGACTCCTCAGACCAGACAACATGTTTCCCGTCATCAACAGTCCAATGTTGGTGTTGACGGGCCCAGGCAAGGTATAAAGCTTTGTGTTATGTGAGCATCAAGGATGTATGAGTAGGCCTTCAGTTCCGAAAGCCCGTATCGATGATGTTCCATCGAATGGTTCACACGCTGATGCTTGTTGATGGCTTGGTGTTGAAATCTGCAACAATTTGGAGAAAGGTTGCACTTGTGTCACATTGAATGATTGTTTTGAGTCATCGTTGGTCCCATTCTTGCAGTATCTTTTTCCAGCCACAGCGATGTCAGAGATTTGATGTTTTACTGCATTCCTGATATTGACGGTGCACTCTTGAAATGGCCATATGGGAAAGCCCCACTTCATCGCTACCTCGGAGATGCTGTGTCCCATCACTCGTATTCCAACTGTTAACACCACATTCAGACTCACTTAAATCTTGATAACCTGCCATTGTAGCAGCAGTAACTGATCTAACAACTGCTCCAGACACTTGATGTCTTCTATAGGCATTGTCGACTGCAGTGCCGCATTCTGCCTGTTTACATATCTCTGTATTTAAATACTCATTCCTATACCAATTACTTTGGCACTTCACTGTATGTGCAAGTCATTATCAGTGGAATCAATGTACTGGAGTACTGGACATGATCAGCATTGTCAAGAGTTGCTGCTGCTGGCAACCAGTTTCTGGCATTTTAGTGATGGCTTTACTTCATTTAATGTATGCTTTTTTGCAATTTCTTTGATCTTCTGGCTTTTGCTGCTGTGTCTAACTGTTGGTTAGCTGGTGTACTGGTAACGACAGTTGATTTACCTTTCTTTCTACCTCATATTGTTTTCCATGCACCGGTCTTAAGATATGGCCAAACTTGTTGAGGATGAATAATTTCTGTTTGCTGAGCTTCTGTCTGATGTCCAAGGTTTTCCATATTGCCATCTTCAGGTTTGCTTGCAACTTCTCCCAGTGAGTTACCTGCAGTTTGCTGCTGAACTGGCAGAAGTCTGCCCATTACATAGGTTGATTCAAATAGTTCAAATGGCTCTGAGCACTATGGGACTTAACATCTATAGTCATCGGTCCCCTAGAACTTAGAACTGCTTAAACCTAACTAACCTAAGGACATCACACAACACCCAGTCATCACAAGTCAGAGAATATCCCTGACCCCACTGGGAATCGAACCCGGGCAGGGGAAGCGAGAACGTTACTGCACGACCACGAGCTGCGGACGTACATAGGTTGACAAAAAAATATTGGTCAGTAAATATGTTTAACTGAAAGGCTCAATACCACTGACACTAAGACCTTTTAAGATGTTGGAGACAGTGAACACCAAAGGATGGGCTACACCTACGAGGCCTGTGCTTTCATGTATGGTAATTCTGGAGGCAATAGTGGGGGTTCCTGTGAAATTACTTATTGAATTAATTCATCAGCAATTTAGTGGGATTAATTGAATTTTTCTACTTAACCTCAAACTTTGGTGTTCCAGTTATCTGCCTCTTCACTTTATCTGCAATCTTCGCAGTGTTGGCAAAATGGCTCCATGCACAGATTATATTCTATAGAGTACCATAAAAAAAAAGTGCACTATCAGTAATGAAAACTTTAGGAGAATTTGTTAGATGTTAAAAAATTTACTCTTACCAGTGGATTTAACATTTTTATATGCGCTGCCCAGTTACATTAATGTGACCACTGCTTACATTTGATGCAGTAACCACTCACAGATGGCAGTTAGCAGCACTAACAGTGGATGTATAAAGTGTGTCAGCTGGATGTAGAGAACAGTGCAGTTGTTGTTGTAATGTGGAAATAGAGCCATTTATTTGACTTTCAGAATGGCATTGTCATTGGCTTTTTGGCCAAGGGTGGAACGTTTCCAAAATGGCTAAGTTTGTGCCACCATTGTTAAAGCATACCATGCATGACAAAATGACACTAGCCATGACTGGTGCTGAGACAGCTGTGGTGCAATACAGGCAATAGATGAGAGAAGTGAACAAAGCCTGCAGAGATGTGCATGGGCGAATAGACATGCAACTGTGGAGCAGCTGATCACACAGATAAACCTAGGGGCTACCAACAGTGTCTTCTCAGTGACCGTTCAGTGAAAGTTGCTGCATTTGGGCCTTCACAGCAAGTGCCTGGTTCGTGCAGTCATGCTGACTGCAGTTTATTGGCAACAAAGGCTGGAATTTGCACAGCAGTACCACAACTGGACATCCACTGAGAGTGACAGGTTAACTTTTCAGATGAAGTACGTTTAATGCTCCATTGGACAGATGGCCATTGCCGTGTGGCATGAAACTTGTGAAAGTAAATACCCTGCAACAATTGTCGGAGGGGTCTGGCCAGAGGTCGTTCTCGGGTGACCTCATCATTCTGGAAGGCACAATGGGTCAACACAAGTATGCATCTATCGTTGTGGACCATGTCGACCCCTACATGCTGTTTATTTTTAATCAGCACAATGGCATCTACAAGCAGGACAATGCAATGTGTCACACAGCTCAATGTGTATGTTATATGATTCAAAGAGCACTAGGATGAGTTCACGATACCTCTGGGTTTAAACCCAATTTAGAATCTGTGGGACCACCTCTATCAAGCTGTTTGTGTCACAGATCCTCAACCGAGGAACCTAGTACTGATGGCCATTGCATTGGAGTTGGCACGGTTCCACATCCCTATCAGTACCTTCCAGAACCTCACTGAATCTTTTTCTGCATGTCTCACAGCTATTCACTCTGTAAAAGTTGGCTATTGCCATTGCCATTGACTTTTGACAGATGGTTGCATTAATGTGACTGGACAGTGTATATCAAAGAATTTAGCTGACATATAGCAGCCATCTAAGGTCATATAGCACTCTGAATGAATTCATGGTAGGAAAAAAATAATTTTCTCTTGTGAATAGTTAATTTATGTGCTGGTCTAAGTAACCCCGAGGTTTAGTTAAGCCTAACCTCCCCCGACTCTCTTGCCTCAGATCAGTGTCAGCAGGCAGAGACTGTGAAACCCATAAATTTTTCAGTAAATATTGGAAAAATCTATGGTGCCATTGCCATTTACAGGTTTCCCATAAAAACTGACTGTGAGAAATAAATCAAAACATCACATTTTCATAATATTATAACTGTCTTTTGTAAACAATTTTTTTCAAACTCACCACATACTTTATAGCCTATGTAATAGCTATTGTTTTTGAATACATAAAACAATTTAGTTTCTCCATGATTATTTCTGAATTATTAAATATAATGTACCCATCTCTGTGGTTGAGGATGCGCACAGAGTGGAAATATCTATGTTCAGCTATTGGCACTCGAGTGGCAATACACACTATATTCACCATCTCTTTCTGCAGAAAATATGCAACAACACTACCTTTTAATTATACACCAGTATTGTACTAGCTCAGGACTGCACGTAACACAGTTGGAATAGAACTAAATACATATGTTCAGACAGGGATATGAACTCTGTTCTCCTTTAAAGGGAGTCCACTGCCTTAACCATTGTGGCCAGTAAGTTAAAATATTTCCATTCAATGATGTCCTACACTACAGTATTTTGGGCTAACTCTTCATCTGGACCAAAGATATTTATGGATAAAAATAAGTAATTTAGAACTGTATGGGGTTTAACTGTTTACATCTTGTAGCCATCTTTTTAAACAGATCTCAGCATTAACAAAAAAGCACATTTACACTATTATGAAATTTCTTACCAACAGTTCCCATCATTTTAATTGCTCTTCACAATTACAATAGTAAATTATAATGATTTGTGTTATCCTTTATGGATTCTAACTTTAGCTAAGAGACAAGAAAATTACAAAGCTGTAAATACCTTTCCTAATCCATCCACAGATATAAAAAAAAAATGTAAAGAGGTATGTTTAAAAATAAATTTAAAGTTCCTTTAATTAACAACAATTTCTTTATATTAAACAAGTAATGTAACAGAAGCATTTATTGAACATTACATTTGGCTAGCACACATATGCAGATAGATTTTTGTTATTGTGCATCTCTCATTTGTTACCGCAATGAAATTTATCTTTAATAAAATTTACAGAATATGTTTGTATGTAATAGTTTTATCTCATATTTTTCAATGTTTTTGTACAGAAAATGTATTGGTTTCATTCCCAGCTCATTTTGTATTCTTTTCTTATTACCATTACTTATCAAAACAAACACAATATTTTGTTAACTATAAAAAATTGAAATACTTAATCAAATAACCCACAGGTACGTTGAGTGGAGTCAGCATGCTCCGGAACCTGGGGAATACATTTTCAGTGGAGATCTTGATCTTTTACATTTCATTGACATTGCACAAGAAGAGGGACTGTTAGTGATTCTCAGAGTTGGACCTTATATTTGTGCAGAAAGAGATATGGTAAGTTAGTGTTCCTTATTATTTGTAACTAGGGGTAGTAACACAAATATTAAGAAAGACAGAAACCCGTTTGAATATTGTGTATGCATCAATGATTAGTCAAATGAACAACTGTCATGCTGCAACTCTTCCACTTGGAGTTACCTTGATCAACAACAATTTAACATTTCTGATTCTGCTATAGCAGTACATCTTAAAAAACATAAATTTTTATTTTTAATAGGTGATGGCAGAATGATTGCTGTGAACTAATGTACATACTTCATATCATAAAGTGAATGGTTGATTTTATGCTGCCCAAGAAAGATATTTTTGTTAGTAAAATGAAACTGTCATTTGAGATGACAGAGTGCTAAGACTTATAAAAAATTAATTAAGGGGTATGAGCTCAAATGAAACATGTTGGAAAGAAAATACAGATGGAATCAAGAATAGTTTGAGTTCACACTTGTAATGTGGAAAGGAAACAAAAATAGTCCTCTTACTGCTGGAAATCATTAGAAGATAAAACTTGATATTTGGATTACAAGAGATACAGTGGCCAGGGTGAGTGACTGCTACAGCGGGTGGAGAGTCTTGCTGTGACAGGTCAGGATGCCTTGCAGTTCACCATCTTGGGCCTGGCTGCAATGGTGTGGTAGCAGGCATTGGTTTGGTTGATTAATCTCTTTATTTCACAACAACATACAGCAGTGAAGATGGTAGATCAGTAGGTTGCTAGTGCCCCTATGATATGGCTGGCTTCAATCAGCAAATGTTGTCAGTGTCAGCTATGGCCCAGTAGATAGGCAGCATATGGCATCTTTTCACAAGTAATAATGGCAGCGGGCTAGGTGATGCCATCAGCATGGCAGCTGTAGCTCTGAATTGAGAATGGAGCTGAGTGGCACATATCGGACACTGTAAGGTACCCATGGCAACTGGCCCATCCCTGCTGCTCAGCATGCAGTGTACTAGACCAGATGGGATCAAACCACATGCGGGCCACAGTGTGGATGATGGCAGTGGCTTGTACTCACACCAGGTGATGGTGAATGCTGATAATATATGCTCACACAGGGCGAAGAATGTCCACAGTATTTGCTTGCTTGAGAAGAGGTCACCGAACAGCTAGATGGTTCAGGCTCAAATCTCAGACCACCAGCAAGGCAGCCAACAGCAGATGATAGCCACACAGTGACTGGTCCACTGGTGGAGATGTGCCAGATCGGTGTAGCCATTGCAGTACAGGCAGTGGCCTGCAGCTAGTGTAAATGAAGCATGACAGTGGGAGCTTGTTGTTTCTTCTCAGCTTAATTACTGGCATGGACCTCCCCTCATGGCTAGCAGCTGGTGATATCTGCATTGTGGCTGTTGAAATAGGCAGTGTGTACACAAGCTTGGTCCATAGTTTTTCTGAAATGGCAGTGTTCCTGGCCTTTAAATCATAACAGGTCCTGTTGGTACTTCAATGTGTAGAACTCCTTCTTTTAGAGGCATCTTTTGCGGTGTCAGCTATCTGAATACATTCTCTTGCAACAGTACATATAGTTACTGAGGTGTCTTGTGACATCCTCCTTACAATGTTGTTTTCCTGAGTTGATCACAAGAGCTGTTTGGTTCACAAGGCAGAACCATGGTGCAAACTTTCTGTCTCCTTTGGGAGATACAGTCAATTTGATCATCATATGTTAACATTTCTGGAAAAATCTTAACACCAAATTTAATAGTGTGACATATTTGTACAATATACTCTGATTCTTCTTATTCTAAATCAGCATTAACCACAAAGTTCATTGACTGCATATTAAATTAATTGCTATTTTCTAATATTAATCCAGTCTACCGGAAACTGATGCGCTGGGAGCTCAAGTGATTGGGCTGTTGTCCATCTAAAGTGGATCGCGCAAAATAGAGTTGGAATCACAATGATACCAGAAATTGAGACATCCATTGTCATGAATTTACTGTGTTGTTTCTCATGGTACTGCTGGAGCATCTGTTCTGGGCTAATGCATCCTTCTTGATTTACTGTTTATCCACTGAGATTTCCTCATTTCTCACCTATAGACATTACAATCTAATGAAGTGGGGATACTTACAAGGGTCAACAGTTTGTGAATATGGAGAAATACAGACAAAAAAATCTGTGTCAATGTTTATGTTGATCTGATTCTGGCAACAAGGAGGAGGCACAAAAAAATGCTGTACCAGTTGTTTGTTTCTGGGTAACGACTCTTTTATTTCAATTCTGGTGTGTGTATGTGTATAAATTCATTCCAGTTTCTTACCTGAAATTGCAAATTTATGGAATCCTGTGTATATGCTTCTGATCTGAGTAAACAAATAATTTACTCCATTGAATCATCATGCAAAAAACTAGTAAAATAGTATAACAAAACTCTTTCTTATTAACAAATTGCTTTTACATACATTTAATGGCGAATGAATTTACTCTGATGCTCAGCAATTCTCCTCATTTATATTGTGGCCTCTTTATTCATCACTCTGGGTCATTAAGCAGAATTCTTTGACAAAGTTGCACTACATATTTCCAGAAAAATATATCCCCTAAGACAGTGCTCATGCAGAAGCCACCTATCATATTACCAAACCCATTACATTGATAAATAGCTCCAATTACTCCCCTTACTTGAAAGGTAATTACAGATTGAACCCTTCTTGCAGTGCTATGCATCATTGTACCTTCCCACAGTACGTCATTGGCAGAAGTCTCCACGAGCCAGAACAATGTCTCACAAGCTCCACTGTGTGCTGTGAAAGATCAACTTTCACATGGCTTTTTCTCTTACCCTCATATTGGTTCCAACTGGCAAAGTGTACAACTCTAGTGATCATCTCAGTAAATTGGTGTCATAAGGGGGGGGGGGGGGGGGGGGGCTTGCTAGACACCTCAGTAACTAGGTGTGATGACGCAGAAGAATGTATTCAGTAAGCTCACACTGCAAATGATACCACCCAGGGCCTCCAAATGGAGGAGTTACTACACATTACAGCACAAAATGGGCTTGTGGCAGGGCTGACATGATGCGAAAACTGGGCAAATGATGTCATGATTGCCCAACGATTACACCTGGCACCATTGGCCTTTACATGAGAAGCACTGCAACTTCAGAAACACTAGCAGACTCAGTTTGCATACATACTGCCCAACTTAGACTGGCCTTATGCTATCATTGTCAGCCACTAGCCATGAGCGGACGTCCACAAGTCATCAAGCTGAGATGAGTCAGCAAGCTGCCATCATCATACATTGTCTTCACTAGCCATTGTCTGGATGCTGCCACCTTGGAGCCTTTCCACCAGTGGGCCACCCACTGAGTTACTGGTATCTGCCTTCCTGGTAGATCAGGGTTCAAACCTTGGCCATCTAGCTGTCCAGCCTTAACTGCCTGAGTGGGCAAATACTGTCGCTGTTGATCACACCATGAGGATACACATTATAGCCATCCACCATCGCCCGGTGTGGTGCGCACACTCTGCCACCATCATCAATGCTGGGGACTATGGTTCAATCCTGCCTAGCCTGGTACATTTTGTACTGAACAGCTGATTCAGAATTATAGCTGCCATGCTTATGGCATAACCTATTCAGCTACCACCATCACTTGAGGAGAGAAGTTACATGCTGTCTATCTGCTGGGTAACTGTTGCATGCTGTAGATTCTTACAAAATAAAGAGATTATTCAACCAGTACTATTTCCATTATGTATCACCACCTGACAGCTGCCACCAGCCCACTGTAGTAAAGCTCAGGGTGGTGAACTGCAAATATCCCAACCATATTGCCTACCAGCCCCACCTATTACCATAATGGCCATTCACATTGCCACTACAAGTAGTGTCATAAGTGGTTGCCACCACCTCTAAATTTGCAGCTACAACTTGCAGCATCAACATGCAGTGGGATGACTGCAGGATCTTTGTTTCTCTTGCAAGCATCATGGCAAGTCAGGGGTCTTCTACCAGAGTTGTAATTACGTTTATATGCACAATTTGGGTAAAGTAGACTCAGATAGTGTTATGAGGGTTGTTAAAAAGTTATGTTACATTGCACTGTTTGGAATAGACAATGTATTTTGTTGTGAGCAAGGAGTATGGCAAATTGTTTTTGTGTAAAGCAGTAATCATGTGCTGCCACTCAGGTGAAGGAACTAAGTTACAGTAAGAAGGGTCATGTTGATATTATATTTAAGTGCCCTTCTCATCATTCTATTTTGTTCTCTTGTCATTTGTTTTTTTATGTAACTGATAGAGGATCAACCATGCAAAGGTTGAAAACACAGGGGAGTGCCCTTGAGGAAACATTGTGAACTTTTTCAGTTCAGTTAATTGCACTGAAAGAAAATAATATGTGTATGTCTATGAAACTGGATGCTATGGTAAGGAACATGCACATGTGCCCCGTGTACCTACCTCTGCTTATGTGAAGATGAGGTGAAAAATATGGAACAAGTGGTGGACTAGAGACAATGAATGATCTCATTGATCTTGGGATAAGAAATGTTGTGCATATAGGGAGACTTGAGAGATTAAATAAGAGTGGTATTTGCATGGAAGTAAAAACCGGGGGGGGGGGGGGGGGGGGGGAGTTGACAGTGTAAGATTATTTGTGCAGAAAATAGTAAGATTGTGGGATTATTAGCTCCAGTACCTTGTGGGAATTTAGAGTTTGAATATGCTGTAGTGCCATATCAAGTAATGTTTGCTCTGTTAAAGTAAATGAGCGTGTTACTAGCAACATGCATGATATTGATTTAGGTACAGTGGTATCTTCACCAGTGAGAATAACAGGTGTTGTGTACAGGCTGTGAAACTTGGGCCAGGTGTGATCCTGGATGCCTATGTACAGGAAAGTACATTGCAGACAGTAATTTATTTGTAGATAGAACAATGAAAGTACAGGAAATATTGAAAATGTTGTGGATATTGATGTGTTGACACACATTTTATTTTCAAAGGTTGCAGATTTGTTGCCATCTGTTAGTTAATTAGTTTTACTTTCACATCACAAATTAATTTGTAGATGCTGAACGTTTATGAGCATTTCTTTTTCTTTTTTCAATTAAATATACAGATGTGAGACAGTAATTCCTATCCACCATCTTTTGCTCACTACAATAATAGAAGTACTTCTATGGAATAGAAGGAGTGGTCAAGGAAGAGCTTTCTCAGTTTGTTTTCAAATTTTACTTTGCTGTCTGTCACTGGCTAAGCTACAAAAAATTTTACATCCAGCATTGTGCACCCATTTTCATGCTACAGATATCCATAATGCAGAGTAATGAATGTAATTTTTTCTTCTGGTATTTTAATTATGAACATCATTGTTCCTTAGTGCTTGCAGGAAGAGTAATCAGACCAACAAGGCTAAATTCTTCCAGGAATGTCTGCCTGAGTATAAGGAGGTTCATAAAGTTGATGATTCTTGCTCAGAAGTCATACCGGAAAGGAAGAATGAAAGTCTATCAGTTTAAAAATAGGACTGATTCTGCTGATTGTATGTCATTCTATTACTGCACAAAATGTAATCTGAAATAGTCCATAACTTTATGTGGAATGTATTTGCCATTACACAGGAGGATATTACTTGATATGTTTATGAGAAATGTGCTATAGATTGGAATTATCATGTAAGAATATGGTCTGTGCCTATAAATGGGAAACCCATCCATTCTGTCTTTTTACTGATTAACTGTAATACAAACATTGGATAATATCACCAAGTTTATGCACTCACTTGTGAGTGAATCTAATAGTAAAAATATGTTTTCAGTATTTTAATCTAAGTGTAAGATGTTTTGCCCAATTTGTAGTTTTCTTTTACAGGGTGGTCTACCATACTGGTTGCTTACCCTCAATCCAGATATCAGGCTGCGTACTAGTGATCAAAGTAAGTTATGTGATACAATTGAGCTAAATATAGAACACAAATACTCTCTACTATTTTAATTCCATTAATCTGTTTTGTGATATTGTTATAATAAAATCACATTAGTGATGAAATATCAGTTGCAGTTTTGATGTCAGTGTAAATCCTATAGTTAACTGTCTCTCTCATATTGAAGCTCAACTAATAACATTTATTATGACAGTGCATGACTTAATAAAAAGAGTCAAATAAGTGTAAGCATGTAAATGTATAAGAAACTGAGGAACTCAATAAGTATTTGCAAAATACAGCCTGCAAAGCTGTAAGAAACACACTTGGTGCGACTGAAAAAGATACTGTTTTGTGTATCAAAGTCATAGTCTACCTTAAAAACTGTTGCTCTGAAAGAATTACTTGTCTGAGTGCTGTTCATGCCTGTGTTACAAATGCTATGAAAAGCAGCTGCAATCATGAAAACTGAACAAAGTTCCGGAACTCTAGGGAGTCCATTTAAGATTCTATAAAGAATATGTAGCTGAGTTACCCCTCTCTTAACCACAACATACCATAGATCACTCAAACAAAAAACTGTGCCCATTAATTGGAAGAAAGCATGAATCACACTTATCTACAGGGTTCCAAATATGATATGTAAAACTGTCATCCAATATTATTGAATCTAGCTTAGAACATTCTCTGAACTCAAATGTAAGGATGTTTCCTGAACAGAATGACCCCTTTCATACCAACCACCATGGATTGAAAAAATATGGGTGACCCAAAACTCAGCTTGCATTTTTCGCACATGATACCCTGAATTACATGGATCAAGACAGTCAGGTAGATTCAGTATTACTTGACACCTGAAAAGCTTTTGAGTCAGTACCACACCATACTCGTCAGTAAAAGTATGATCATATTGGGTATCAAACAACATTTGTGACTAGATGACTGGACTGAGGATTCCTTTGTAGGTAGGATGCAGCTTTTTATCTTGGATGGAGGGTTACTGAAAGATGTACAAGTAACTTCATGCATGCCTTAGGTAAGTGTGTTAGCACACTCGATGTTCATGTTTTCTTTTTGTGGCCTTCCACTTCAAACTTTTTGCAGATGATGCAATTATCTACCATGAAGAACTATGTGAACAAAGGTTTACAAATATTTGGTCACATCTTGATAAGATTTTGAAGTGGTTCAATGACTGATAATTTATAATTATTCAGAAATGTAAAATTGTGCACTTCAGAAAATATAGAACTGCAGTATGCTATGTTTTATATTCTTGCTGCTCTAGAGCTCATGCAAGACATGTGGACTTCACTTTTGATGACTAATAATCAACATTAGCAGCACAGAATTTATTTTAAAATTTTATTACATTGAACCAATATCAACAATGTGCCTATTTTGAGCACCACACTGTAAGTACCATTATGTCATATCAACAATCCTTAAGATATGCACTACAAAAAAGCATACGTTACAATATGCACTTAATGTTTGTATAACAATGTAAGGCATGTGTTGCCATACATGAATATACAATCATTAGTAGTACATGTCTAAAGCCTCTTCATATGATACTTTCAGTGTGACATTGATGATGTGCACATGGCCACATACTGGTCCAGCATAACAAACATAATAAATCATAAAATTGCCAGGAGTCATAAAAATGAAGGTCCATAGTATGCTATGACTACAGTATCAGTGAGGCATAACTGGAATCAATCAACTCATACACATAGACAAACAACTTGTAAGGATGGAAAAATTATTCAGTCACTGGAACTAAATCACAGTTAAAGCAGGAAGCAAACTTCAGTTTGTTTATATCATTCTGGAAAAAAAGCTATCAGTCTACAAAGTATGTGCTGTTGTTGTGATCTTCAGCCCAAAGATTGGTCTTACGCAACTCCATTCATCCTGTGCAAGCCTCTTCATCTCAAGCTTCTAAAATCAAAACATTCATTAGGAATAGATAACGTACAAGATTTTGTTATAAAAAAATCTGTAGACTCAATTTCTGAACCACTGACGTATCTTGTAAACCTGTCTTCCTCAACTGGCAGCTTTACAACAAGTTTAAAAATAGCTAAAGTTAAACCACTACACAAAAAAGGAAGCCAGGAAGAAGTTTCAAACTGTGGACCAGTTTCTCTATTGTTTGTGTTTTTTCTAAAATTCTAGAGATACTCATTTATAAAACATTGTCAAATTTCATAGATAAATATAATATGCTAACAGCATCTCGACATGGTTTTAGGAGAAATCACCAATCTTTCCTTTTCTATATGAAACTCTACTGGCCCTAGATAGACAGGAACATAACTCAAGTATATTCCTAGATTTGTCAAAAGCATTTGATACCATCAATCATGATAAATTACTAGGTAATATTCGGAACTGGGGTATTAGGGTAGCAGCACATAACTGTATTAAATCATGCCTACTTGAAAGAAAACAGCTCATAGAGATAATATATGAAGTAAATGGGACAGTCAAAACTCACCAGTCAGGTTTGTTAGTGGTCAAACTCGGAGTTCTCCAAAGTTCCGTATTGGGTTCATGTCTCTTCGAATTATATGTAAAAAATTTACAGATAAACAGTAAAAACAGTAAGCTATATCAATTTGTAGATGACACCTAAAAAAACTGTTGCAATGGGTATTTTCACCGCCCAGAATAGGACCCCAGAAAATCCTCCTGTAGAAATAAGTGGACAAAAAATTGAAAAAAAATGGGAGTACAAAATTTCTTGGTGTATGGAGTCAACAAAACATGAAATGGGATACACACTTGGACTATGCAGACAAAAAACTGAGCAAAACATGTTTTGTAATGAGAATAATAAGAAACTGCATATCACATGATGATCTCAGGACCATATATTTTGCTTATGTTCATTCAATATTGAAATGTGGTGTAGTGTTTTGAGGAAATTGTGAAGCTAGTCAGAAATCATTTAGATTGCAGAAAAAGATTATTGGATTAATGCAAGGGTTACATCAAACATCATCATGCAAGACACTATTTAGGAAAAATAAAATACTACCACTTCCATGTATTTATGTACTTTAAACTGTAACTATTTTAAAGAAAAACTAAACAGCAAAGTCCAAGCATCACCCGTAATGGATCTGTACATAGCTACCACACAAGACCAATAAATTATGTATATGTACAGTAGACAAACACAGCACTATTACAGAAAGGCATACTCCACCATGGCATCAAATTGTACAATGCACTGCCCAAATCACAAAAGTAATAATGGACTTAACCAAGTTCAAATCAACTGTGAAGGATTACTTGGTTGAGCACTGCTTCTATAGAGTAAGGGAATACCTAGAAAACAAAACTGCCTCACTGATTAAGACTGTTTTTATAAAATGTGTAGAGTAAGAAATTATTGTATAATTCTATCTTTTGTTAAAATGATGTCTGACAAAAAAGGAAAAAATCAAGGAATGTGTATTGTAATTAATGAATGGTTTCAATATCTTGTGTACACTGTACAGTCCTAGATTCACAGCACCAATAAATAAATAAATCCAATCTTCAGCATTCTGCTGTAGTATCACATTTCAAAAGTTTCTGTTTTCTTTCTTTCTGGATCACTTATCATCCATATTTCATTTCTGCACAAGGCTATACTCAAGACATCAGAAAGGTTTTTCTGGACGTTGCTACTCTGCATGTTATATCCTCTCTACTTCAGTTATCACAATTTATTTTACTGCCCAAATGGTGAAACTTATTTACTACTTTCAACATCTCTTTTTCTAATCTTAATTTCCTCAGCATCACTTGATTTATTTCAACTATTGCTCTTGTTTTGCTTTTGTTAATGCTCGTGTTGTATCCTCCATTGAAGACGCTGTCCATTCAACTCCACTTTCAAGTCCTTTGCTATCTCTGACAGAATTACAGTGTCATTGGCAAACCAGAAAGTTTTTGTTTCTTCTCCAAAAACTTTAATTCCCTTCCCAAATTCCTCCTTGCTTTCCTTCACTGACAACTTGCTCCATGTACAGAATGAATAGCATTGGGGATAGTTCTCACTCTCTTCTGAGCCACTGTTCCCCTTTCATGCCCTTTGAATTTCATAACTGTTGTCTGATTTCTGTGCAAATTCTAATTAACCAATTGCTTCATGAATTTTATCCCTATTATCTTCAGAAGTATAAAGTGTATTCCAGTTAACATTGTCAAAAGCTTTCTCCAAATCTCTCTCTCTCTCCTTTTTTTTCCCCGCGGCCTCTTCATCTCAGGGTAGTACTTGCAACCTAAATCCTCAATTATTTGCTGGATGTATTCCAATCTCTGTCTTCCTCTAAAGTTTTTGCCCTCTACAGCTGCCTCTAGTACCATGGAAGTCATTCCCTCATTTCTCAACAGATCTCCTATCGTCATGTCATTTCTTCTTGTCATTGTTTTCTACATATTCCTTTCATCTCCAATTCTGTGCATAACCCTCTTTTTCTTGTCTTATCAGTCCACATAATTTTCAACATTCGTCTCTGACATCACATCGCAAATCCATCAATTCTCTTCTGTTCCAGTTTTGTCCACAGGCCATGTTTCACTACCATTCAATGTTGTGCTCCAAACATACATTCTCAGAAATTTACTCCTCAAATTAAGGCCTGTGTTTGATACTAGTAGACTTCTCTTGACCAGGAATGTGAATGCCCTTTTGACAAGTGCTAGTCTGCTTTGATGTCCTCCTTGCTCCATCCATCATTGGCTATTTTGCTGCCTAGGTAGCAGAATTTCTTGACTTCATCTACTTTGTGACCATCAAACCTAATGTTAAATTTGTTGCTGTTCTCATTTCTCTTTCTTCTCAATACTTTTGTCTTTCTTTGATTTACTTTCAGTCCATATTCTTTACTCATTAGGCTATTCATTGCATTCAGCAGATCCTGAAATTCTTCTCCACTTTCACTCAGGGTAGCAATGTCATCAGTGACTTGTATCATTGATATCCTTTCACCTTGAATTTTAATCCCACTCCTGAACCTTTCTTTTATTTCTGTCATTGCTTCTTTGATATACAGATTAAACAGTAATGGTTAAAGATGACATCCCTGTCTTACACCCTTTTTAATCTGAGCACTTCGTTTTTTACCATCCACTCTTATTATTCCCTCTTGGCTGTTGTACATATAGTACATCATTCATCTCCCCCTATAGTGTACCCCTATTTTTCTCAGAATTCTGAACATCTTACATAATTTTACATTGTCAAACACGTTTTCCAGTTCGACAGATCCTATGAATGTGTTCTGATTTTTCTTTAGTCTTGCTTCCATTATCAACCTCAATGTCAGAATTGCCTCTGTGGTGACTTAACCTTTCCCAAAGCCAAACTGATTGTCATATAACACATCCTAAATTTTGTTTTCTGTTCTTCTGTATATTATTTGTGTCAGTAACTTGGATGCATGAGCTGTCAAGCCAATTGTGCCATCATTGTTGCACTTGTCACCTCTAGCAGTCTTCAGAATTGTGTGGACGATATTTTTCTGAAACTCAGATCGTATGTCACCAGACTCATACATTCTACACACCAACATGAACAGTCATTTTGTTGCCACTTCCCCCAATGATTTTTAAATTCTGTTGACATTTTATCTATCCTTCTGCCTCATTTGATCTTAAGTTTTTATTCTAATACTGGATCCCTCATCTCTTCTAAATCAACTCCTGTTTCTTCTTCTAGCACATCAGACTACTCTTTCCCCTCATAGAGGCCTTCAGTGTACTGTTTCCACCTATCCACTCTCTCCTCTGAATTTAACAGTGGAATTCCCACTGCACTCTTAATGTAAACATCCTTGCTTTTAATTTCACCAAAAGTTGTTTTGTCTTTCCCATATGCAAAGTCAGTCCTTGTGACAATCATTTCCTTTTCGATTTCTTCACATTTTTCACGCAGCGGTTTCATCTTAGCTTTGCTGCACTTCCTCTTTGTTTCATTCTTCAGTGACTACAAATACTATAAAGGTAGGTTTGCCTTTCTGTATCTTCTAAGGTACATTGCAGGGTCACTATTGCCTAGCTTGTTCTGACATGTCTCTGTAACCCAAACTGATCTTCCCAAGGCTGGCTTCTACCATTTGTTTCCATTCTTCTGTAAATAATTCATGTCAGTGCTTTATAACCATTAGTTATTAAACTAAGAGTTCAAAAAATGAAAAATCCAGGACGGAATGTAACAATATTATAAAAAGAAAGTAGATTCTCACCATACAGTGGAGATGCTGAGTCGCAGGTAGGCACAACAAAATAACTGTCACAAATAAAGCTTTCAGCCATTATGGCCTTCAGCCACAATAGATGACACACACACACACACACACACACACACACACACACACACACACACACACACAAACAAACAAATGCAACTCACACATATGACTGCAGTCTCAGGCAACTGAAACCACACTGCATGCGAGCAGCAGCACCAGTGCATGATGGGAGTAATGACTGTATGAGGCTAAGGAGGAGGCTGGAGTGGTGAGGGGAGGGATAGTATGGTGGGGGCAGCAGATAGTGAAGTGGTGTAGGTTAGACTGAGAGCAGGCGAGTGGTGGGGGAGGGGAATAGGGGGGGGGGGGGGGAGGGTGTAGCAGAAAAGTGGAGAAGTAAAAAGACTGGGTGTGATGATGATGATGATGATGATGATGAAATGATGGCTGTGTGTTGTGCTGCAATGGGAACAGGGAAGGGGCTGGATAGGTGGGGACAGTGACTTAAATATGATTGAAGCTAGGAGGCTTACAGGAACATAGGATGTATGCAGGGAAAGTTCCGATCTGCGCAATTCAGGAAAGATGGTGTTGGAGGGAAGTATCCATTTGATTGTCTGCTGCCTTCACTACCTCATCTCTAAAAGCTACTCATTCGTCTTCTGCTGTCATTTCCCCTGTTTCAGTCAATCATTAAAAGTCTTAGCAGCCTCTCATTCTTCCAGCTTATCCAGGTTTTATCTCCTTAATTTTGTACCATTTTGCAACTTCTTCAGTTTTAATATATAATTCATAACCAATAACTTATGGCCAGAGTCCACATTTTCCCATGCAAATATCTTAAAAACTGGTTCCTAAATCTCTGTCTTACCATTATATGATCGATCCAAAATCTCCTAGTGTTTACAGGTATATTTGATGTATAAAACCTACATTCTTGATACAAGTATTAGCAATGATTAAATTATGCACTGTACAAAATTCTACCAAGTGGCTTCCTCTTTCATTACATTCCTCCAGTCTGCTTCCTTCCACTATTTTTCCTTCCCTACCTCTTCTTTCTACCAAAATCCAGTCATCCATAACAATGTTTTTCCTATTTCTTAACTATCTAAATTATTTCTTTTACTTTATCATACATTCTTTCAATCACTTCATCATCTGTGGAGCTTGCTGGCATATAATCTTGTAGTAATGTGGTGGATGTTGGTTTTGTGTATGTCTTAGCTACAATAAAGCATTCACTATGCTGCTCATAATAGCTTACAACATTCATATTTTCTCATGTATTATTAGACCTACTCTTGCATTACCTCTATTTGATTTTGTGTTTGTGATCCTGCACTCACCTGACCAGATGTCCTATTCATCCTGCCATCGTTTTTCAAATGTTCTAGTGTACCTACCCGATTATAGTCTACAACATTTTACACTCCAATCTGTTGAATATAATTTTTGTTTCTCTTGATGATGAAATCTTCCTGAAAAGACCCTACATAGTGATCTGAATTGGGGATTATTTTACCTCTCTAATATGATACCCAACAGGATGCCATCATTTGGTAGAGCTGCATGAACTTGGGAAAAGTAGCAGCTGTAGCATCTCCTTACATTTAGCCATTTGCAGTACCAATATAGCAATGGCATGCTGGATGATGTTACAAGGGCACATCAGTCAATCATCCAGACTGTTTTCCGTGCAAGTACTGAAAAGGCTGTTGCCCCTTTCCAGGATTCTCCACAGAGAGCCCTATGTTGTGGTTGTATCTATATGGATCAGCCAGAATATTATGACCACCTACCTAACAGCTGCTATGTCCACATTTGGCATGGATAACAGTGACGATGCACCATTGCATGAAAACAATGAGACCTTGGTAGGATGCTGGACAGAGTTGGCACCACATCTGCTAACACAAGTCATGCAAATCCCATAAATCAATGGAGGGGGGGGGGGGGGGGGAGGGACAGAGGGGATGAACTCTGATGACACATTCAATCACATCCCAGATGTGTTTGATCAGGTTTAGATCACACCCTTGGCTTTGTGACATAGTGCATTATCTTGCTGAAAAATGCTACTGTCATTAGGAAACTTGATTGTCATAAAAGCGTGTACATGGTCTGCAACCAGTGTACAATACTCCTTGGCTATCACAATGCCTTGCATGAGCTCCACTGGACCCATGGATGCCCATGTCAATGCCCCCCAGAGGATAATGAAGCCACAGCCACCTCATCTTCATCCCACAGTACAAGCGTTGATTAACTGTTACCTGAAAGATCGAGAATTTGTGCCCTCACATCAACACAATGAAGAAGGTATCACGATTCATCAGAACATGCAACACTATGCTATCCAGTGCCAATGGTCAAATGAGAGTTTCATCATTACTCTGCGCAGTATTAAAGCCTGACGTTAATTCCACCACCCTTCGCTGCCTGTCCTGTTTTACCAGTATGCCCATCCTATGATATCTGACACCTGTAATGATGGGTGGCCACCCAACTCTATGATGTCTGGACTTGGTTTCACCTTAGTTTTCCCATGTTTTGAAGACACTCACCACAGAACTCCTCAACCACTGACAAATAAAGCAGTTTCTGAAATGCTTGTGCTCAGCCTCTGGGTTATCACAAACTGACCTTGGTAAAACTCAGATTATGTGTCTTCCCCATTCTAAACATGGACAGCACATTCACTGATACGACATGCACCATGTGTGTGTCTGACTAGAAGTCATACCTCACCCGGTGATGCTGCTATTGCATAGACAGGCTTACATCAATAGTAGGTCAGTGGTATAATGTTATAGCTGCTCAGTGTATGGTACAGCTATCTGTATCACTGAGGCACCCCACCTCAGTGATGCCCATGGTTCATGGGGCAGTTACAAAAAATATTTCTTACAAAATGCTTGTGTTACACAATCTAAAATATTTCTCAAATGTGTTGGCAGACATTTCGAAATAGACCTCGACTACACTGCTAAACACCTACTTACAAAGTTTCTAGAGCCAGTATTAAGTGACAAATCTAGAAATATACAAGCATCTGTTGCTTGAATGGACATCATGAAGACAAGATTAGATTAACAAAAGTTGGTGCAGACACACTTAATCAGGCATCCTTGCCACATGAATGAAACAGGATGCAACCCTAATGATTGGTGCTGTAGAAAGTACACTATTCAGAATAATTGAAGGATCACTTTTTTGAAGCATTACCATTTTCTCCAATTGTGAAGACCATTTTCCTCAATTGTGAAGCAGAAGTGTGGAATTTGGCTCAAAACTGCCTACAACATTCCTCTGTAATCATGCAAAAATGTAGAGCCCTGCAACATCACCCTTGGGTGCAGTGATTCTTCAAACAAGGTGAAGACACATGCAAAAAAGAAGCCAGACCTCAGAATGATGGGTGGGTGAATGATGTCATATTGGCACTAAGTTTCACCAGAATTCTGCCCAGCACCATCATGGACAGGTCACTTGATAGGAAAGGCATTACACCCACTGCATCCACATCTCAACCCTTCTCTTTACACATCTATGATGGAAGTGAGAATCACAACATCCAGAATTGAAATCAGATGGTATTCTTATGGGTGGCACAGGAAAACATTTCAGACACCATCACTCAGGATTGACACAAAAAGATATCAGGATGTGGTGTAAAGGGTGTCTTGAAACTGTTCCTTCCCTTGAGGTGCTCATTCACACCATTCTGTGGTAAAAAACAACAGTTTTTTGTGTGATGTCCAAGGGAATAGCATCCTTGACAGCCTTTGACACTGCTGACATGCCTCAGCTGATTCAACCATCCCCACAAGATACAGTCTGGTTGCAACCCCACTGAATGTGAGCTGACCACTTTAAAGTGCATTGTGACCACAATTATTGCTCTTGTGCACAAGGTGGAATCACAAGGAACTGTTAAAAACCATTCAATGAAATTTGAACTCACTAACACTTCATCTTCAGAATCAAATCAAAGTCACAAGGACTAAAGTCCAGGGAGAATGGTGGATGATACAATATGGTACAGTACTTGCCAGTCAAACAGAGCAGCCACAGCTTGAGCTGTAGGCACCTGCCCATTGTCATGCAAAATGATGTGTGGCTTGCACAGAAAGTGTTGCCACATCTTTCTCAAAGCTGGTAGCAGATGATGCTCCAAAAATGAATGGTAATACTGTGCACTGATGGTCTGCCATGGAGGAACATAACGAATTAAGATAACACCATCACAATCATATATGAGAATCACCATAACTTCCACCATACTGGGGCTCTGACGCACTTTCGACTTTTGCGGCGAACCATAATTACACCATTGATTGGACTGGCATTTCAGTTTTGGCTCATACGATGTGGCCCATGTCTCATCTAGAGTTATGATACAGCATAAGAAAACCTCTCCTTCGTGCTCATAGTGCTCCAAGTGCGTATGAGCAATGTCGAAGCACATCCATTTCTGCATTTCCATCAAGTCATGCAGAATCCACTGTGATGAAAGTTTTTGCATGCCCAGGCATTCCTTCAGGATGCAAAGCACAGTCATATGTGCTAATACGGTTTCATGGGTGAGCTCAAAAATCGTATGGCATCGATAATTGTACACTAACGCAGCAACATCTTGCCCTTCTTCTTCAGAGATTCTAGGACGACCTGCCCGATGCGTGTATGCCACCATTTGCCAACCTTTGTTGAAGGCTTTTATCCAATGTGCCACTGTTCTGTACGGCAATGCTAATTCACTTCATGCCTCTTGAAGACCTTAATGAGACTGTCATGCTGTACAACCTCTGGCACATTCAATCTTGATCCAAATCTGTTGTTCCTGTTTTGAACCATAGTGACACTGTGACTGTGTTTCCCTTGATTGTGCTTACACTGGTGACATGGGACAGGCGAGTCCATTTGCTCAGAGGTAAGGTAGATATATCAACAATGTGTGCTATCAGTGACAATAGTAGATTCCATTGCATAATGTCTCCATGGCAGTGTTGCCACTATTTAAGTTCCAACCTACATAAAATGCTGTTCATCTGAGTTGGTGTTTTCCCAGACAGAATTAAACATGGTATTATCAAGCCATATCACAAAAAAGGAGATGAAACATGGGTAAATAATTGTTGCCTCAACTCATTATTGCCAGTAATTTAAAAAAAAAAATAAGCATATAATATACAATAAATTTTGTAAACACTTATTACTTTAAAATATATGACTTAGGCTTTTGATTGTGTGAACCATGATATGCTCATGCAAAAACTGAAATAGGGTGTGTGATCACCATGGACAGAAACATATGCTATGCAACATGCTCCCTTGCTGGCCAGAAGGTTGGTAATGATTTCTTGTGGTGGGATGTTTCATTCCTCCATCAGTATGACTGTCAGCTGCTTGATGGTCATTGGTGCATATGGATATGTTGCAGTACATCTCTGAAATGCATTCAATATGCACTTGATAGGATTTGAGTTGGGGGAATGGGCACATCAGTCCATTTGCCATATATGCACTCATTTCAAGAGCTCCTCCACCTATACTGTTCAGTTTGGTTGGGCATTGTCACCCACAAAAATTGCTATTCACGATCATCATACACCTTACAAAGAACCATGAGCTGTCTTTTTTATTTTTCCGGGGGCTACCATGAATCACTCTGACCTCAGTGTAATTATTATCTTTGAATATATTTTGTTCATCTCTTTGCATAGTTTCTCAGTTATCTTTGGTACTGTAAGAGCCAAATGTGCCCCTGAAAAGACACACATGGGGAATGAGTACAGTGTCACAATAATCTTGAATGGTGAGTATACCACGTTAAAAAATCTGGAGGTCACTGCACCCATGAAACATTATGCCACCTCACACCATAACACCTAGACCAACAAAACAATCATGTTCGACAATGTTCCTAGGTGCATTATGTTTTCCACCCTTCACCATATGACAGTATGTACAGCATTGTGGAACATCTCAAAACCTTTGAATACAGTATGCTTACCAGCAAATGTTATTGTGACACTGTACTCCTTCCCCACATACATATTTTCAGGGTCCATTTGCCCCTAAATTTATTTTTATGGATGACAGTGTATGACTGCATTGAACAGTCCAGGTGTAGGAGCTCTCGGAAAGAGAGGATATTCGGTGATTGGACTGGCTTGGTCTTTCCCCGACTTAAACCACATTGAGCACATGTGGAAGCTTACTGCAGCATGTCCACATACACCGATGACTATCCAGTAGTTGTAACTGTGCTGGTGGAGGAATGGAATTTCCTACTACAAGAACTCTGAACCAAACTTGTGAATGGCAAGGGAGCATGTTGCAGAGCAAGCATTGCTATTTGTGCTCATCACACACCTTATAGTGAACCATGACCCACCCTTATGTATTGACCAGAGGAACACCATGAATCCAGTGACCTCAGTGTAATTATTTTCTTTGAATAAAATTGTCATTTTTGTTCATCTCAGTCCACATTTCTTTCAGTTACCTTCTGCACTATACTGTAGCAGTTCTTTGTATGTTGGTCCAAGTTTCATCAAACTGTGTTACTTGGAAGTGACACAGCATGTGAAAGCTACTTTTGTCCATAAGTTCTGCACACCAGTGTATTATGGAATAGTAAGCCCAACAGGTTCACTGGTTTTATATCATATGTGCAACAAAAAGCTGAATGTTTCAGTTCCATGTTAATCAGAATGTATTAGGCACTCACAGTTTCAAACAGTCAGGGTGTGCAGCAGGACTCTATTTTATGTCCTCTGTTTCTGATATACATAAATAATCCTCTATTTGCTTTATCAAAAGATCCAGGATTTGCTTTTCTTACATATGACACAAGTATATGAATACAGAATGTCATACCAGCCCTCTAACTGTAAAGGAAGGTAACAAAATAACTGAAAAAAATCCCTTCCAGCCTTCCAAAAATAAGTTTTCTGTGATTTCCTTAAAATGATAATTTGAGTGCTTGGGTGGTTCCCTTGAAATGGGATGAAGCTGGTTTGCTTCTCCATCCTCGTCTTATCTGTAATTATCTATGATTAATGGGACACATGTTTCCTTCTTTCATTTGGAGAATGAAACTCATCTCTCCAGAAGAGTTTAATCATTAACAGATCTCTTGTCACTAAATACAATTAATATTGACTAATATACAAGATCCTTGCCAGACTGTGAAGGCCCAAGAGATGTCTACTGGCTGCCTTGCTAACCTCTGCCTTACGCCATTATGCAGATGTAGTATGGCGGGGCATGTGGTCGGCACATCACTCTCCGAGCCATTTTGCATATTTTCCATACTGTGAAGCCTGTCTGCAACATTCTCCCATGTCCAAGTAGTCCCTTCATTGGCCCCACAATGGTGAGTACACCATGCACCAGTCCTCCCACCAAGAAAAGTCCTCAACAGTACCAGGAATTGAACCAGGGTCCTCCACACGGCAGCCATATATGCTGACTACACAGCTATGGAGATGGACAATAATGACTCACACTCACCTAAAATGTTGTTTTGCCCATTTAATTAAAAAAAAATGTCAGGAACAGCAGCAACTGTGCAACTATATTTTGCAGTTTACTGTGTAGCTGATTTATTGCTGCACCATTCTGTAGCAAGTAACTACAAACATACACTGCTGGCTTAAGGGAGAATTAGCATTAATCATTGGCCTGTAATATCAGTAGTTTCTGGTTATAAAGGACTGTGGGATGCAATGAAATTATATATTTTTCTTTCTTAATGGTGTGCCCAAACTCTTGCGCCCCCATGTTTGGGGCTTTGGAAGGATGATGAAATAGACTTCACACCACTACTCTGAGCCAAACAAGAAGATGCAGTGTGTTGTAAGTTACAGTGCATCTTCAGAAGAAAACTGTGTTTGACAGTAAACCTTAATACCTCTGTTAAAGTATGATTAAAAATGCTGGTCAAAAATCAGGAGACTGCATATGAGTGCCATATAACATGGCCCCTAGTCTCCACATGGCCTCATTTCAGCGAGGAAAGCCATCTACAAGTTTCTCCAGGTACTTCATATCTCACTGAAGCCACTCATTGATGATTAGGTGCTCTACAGCTACCAAATTTTGAGATGTTCCTTGTTATATTCCACCTGTTTTTCTAAATAGTCCCAAACATTTTGTGTAGTATTGACAGCATGCGATTTAGAAGCCCAATTTAGTGGCAATAGGATCCCTGAGTATTTGTTAAACCACTAACATACACATGCAGGCTTTTGAACACAGCTGTTGTCATCTTAGGAGACAGGAATTTTCATGGCATTCTCATCGTAACAAGGTAGAAGAAAGGATAACACTTCATCCCCAGTATAGTACAGAAGATAACTGAAAGAAATATGCAATGAGATAAACATAAATGACACTTTTATTCAAAGAGAATAATTACACTGAGGTCACTATGTTCATGGTGGTCTCCTAGACAATACAAAAGGTGGGCTATGGTTCTTTATAAGCTGTGTTCTTTCTTTCTTGGGGCCTTGGTCCCACTTCATGTGGGGTCAGCTGTGTTACTATTGATTTGGCAGAGTTAGTTACAGAAGGTGGCCGGATGCCCTTCCGGCCGCCACCCCAAACCCTCCAGGATGGAAGCTTTAATTGTCGAGTGCTAGTAATAGTGTTCCATAGATTTCGTGTTTGTTTTGAATACAGTCAGAGAGAGTCCCTTTAGTCACCCATAGTGTCAGTAGTGTCAGTGTCATCGTAACTGCCATCTGCTTCATGTCTGCCGTGCAGTAAGCTACCTTAATTTAAGTATTAACTGTATTTTTCTTACTTGTCACTTCTTCTTCCGTGTGTTTTTGCTTTTAGGAACCTTTAATTGTCGAGTGCTAGTAATAGTGTTCCATAGATTTCGTGTTTGTTTTGAATACAGTCAGAGAGAGTCCCTTTAGTCAGCCACAGTGCCAGTAGTGCTAGTGTTTGTTTTAAATACAGCCCAGAGACAGGTAGTGCTATTTTCATTGTTTTCTACAAGAAGTGGCTAGCAATCACAGTTTAGTCAACAATCAGCAGCTTTAGTGAATTAGCAGCCTAGTTAAAAGTTGATTAACTCTCTACAGTAAATTGATTCCTTAGGATGGATAGGATGTGTGACTGCTGTGTACGGACACAGGAGGAGCTGGCCACTGTTCGCGAACAACTAAGCGTGTTGATGGCCGCAGTCAGCCGTCTTCAGGCTGCTGCCTCTGAGTTTAGCGGCTGTGGGGAGTCTGGTACGTCGCATGGTACACCCCAGGTGTTACATGCTTCACCCACTATCCCTGCTGTGGAGACATCTTCGCGGGTACCAGGCGCGGTTGGGCCACCCTCTCTCCACAGGGAGTGGCGGGTTCAGCGGCGTTCGCTTTGCACGAGGCAGAGAGTGAATGTGGAGGCTGGCCGTGTGGCATCGCCCACTCTGCCTGTGAGTGGACGTGTGGCCGCTCCTTCAGCAAGGTCAGAGCAGGCACACGGGGGGAGGGGTTATTAGTTATTGGGAGCTCCAACGTTAGGCGGGTGACGGAGCCCCTTAGGAAATAGCGGAAAGGTTGGGGAAGAAGGCCAGTGTTCACTTTGTCTGCTTGCCGGGGGGTCTCATCCGAGATGTGGAGGAGGCCCTGCCGGTGGCAATAGAGAGCACTGGGTGCACCCGACTGCAAAATGTTGCTCATGTCGGCACCAATGACTCCTGCTGTCGGTGTTCAGAGGTCATCCTCAGTTCGTACAGGTGGTTGGTGGAATTGAAGGCGGAAAGCCTCGCTCGCAGGGTGGAATCAGAGCTAACTATCTGTAGTATTGTTCCCAGAACCTATCACGGTCCTCTGGTTTGGAGCCAAGTGGAAGGCTTAAACCAGAGGCTCAGACAATCCTGCGGAGATCTGGGGTGCAAATCTCTCGACCTCCGCTATCGGGTGGAGAAATGTAGGGTCCCCCTGAACAGGTCAGGCATGCACTACAAGCTGGAAGGGGCTGCAAGGGTAGTGGAGTACATGTGGAGTGCACATGGGGTTTTTTTTTTTGGTTAGAGAATTCCCTCCCTAGGCCCGACAAGATGCCTCCTGAGACGCAGCAAGGCAGGAGTAGGCAAAATGCAACAGGGAATAACAATATTAATGTGCTAATAGTAAACTGCAGGAGCGTCTATAGAAAGGTCCCAGAACTGCTCTCATTAATAAACGGTCACAATGCCGATATAGTACTAGGGACAGAAAGTTGGCTGAAACCACATGTAAACAGTAATGAAATCCTAAACTCAGATTGGAATGTATACCGCAAAGACAGGCTGGACAGTGAAGGGGAAGGCGTGTTTATAGTGATAAGAAGTGCAATAGTATCAAAGGAAATTGACGGAGATTCGAATTGTGAAATGATTTGGGTGAAGGTCACGGTTAAAGCAGTTCTGGGTGGAGATTTTAATTTGCCGGGTATAGACTGGGAGACTCTAACGTTCATAACAGGTGGCAGGGACAAAGAATCCAGGGAAATTTTTTTAAGTGATTTCTCTGAAAACTACCTGGAGCAGTTAAACAGAGAACTGACTCATGGCGATAATATATTAGACCTTCTGGTGACAAACAGACCTGAACTATTTGAAACAGTTAACGCAGAACAGGGAATCAGCGATCATAAAGCGGTTATGGTATCGATGATTTCAGCTGTAAATAGAAATATTAAAAAAAGTAGGAAGATTTTTCTGTTTAGCAAGAGTGACAAAAAGCAGATTACAGAGTACCTGATGGTTCAACACAAAAAGCAGATTACAGAGTACCTGATGGCTCAACACAAAAGTTTTGTCTCAAGTACAGGTAGCGTTGAGGATCAGTGGACGAAGTTCAAAACCATCATACAATACGCGTTAGATTGAGTATGTGCCAAGCAAGATCGTAAGAGATGGAAAAGAGCCACCGTGGTACAACAACCGAGTTAGAAAACTGCTGTGGAAGCAAAGGGAACTTCACAGCAAACATAAACATAGCCAAAGCCTTGCAGACAAACAAAAATTACGTGAAGCAAAATGTAGTGTGAGGAGCGCTATGCGAGAGGCGTTCAATGAATTCGAAAGTAAAGTTCCATGTACTGACTTGGCAGAAAATCCTAAGAAATTTTGGTCTTATGTCAAAGCGGCAGGTGGATCAAAACAAAATGTCCAGACACTCTGTGACCAAAATGGTACTGAAACAGAGGATGACAGACTAAAGGTCGAAATACTAATTGTCTTTTTCCAAAGCAACTTCACAGAGGAAGACTGCACTGTAGTTCCTTCTCTAGATTGCTGTACAGATGACAAAATGGTAGATATCAAAATAGACAACAGAGGGATAGAGAAACAATTAAAATCACTCAAAAGAGGAAAGGCCGCTGGACCTGATGGGATACCAATTCGATTTTACATAGAGTACGTGAAGCAACTTGCCCCCTTCTTGAAGCGGTGTACCGTAGGTCTCTAGAAGAGCGTAGCATTCCGAAGGATTGGAAAAGGGCACAGATAATTCCCATTTTCAAGAAGGGACGTCGAACAGATGTGCAGAACTATAGACCTATATCTCTAACGTCGTTCAGTTGTAGAATTTTGGAACATGTATTATGTTTGAGTATAATGACTTTTCTGGAGACTAGAAATCTACTCTGTAGGAATCAGCATGGGTATCAAAAAAGATGGTTGTGTGAAACCCAGTTTGCGCTATTCGTCCACGAGACTCAGAGGGCCAAGGACATGGATTCACAGTTACATGCCATGTTTCTTGACTTCCCCAAGGCATTCGATACAGTTCCGCACAGTCGTTTAATGAACAAAGTAAGAGCATATGGACTATCAGACCAATTGTGTGATTGGATTGAAGAGTTCCTAGATAATAGAACGCAGCATGTCATTCTCAATGGAGAGAAGCCTTCTGAAGTAAGAGTGATTTCAGGTGTGCCGCAGGGGAGTGTCATAGGACCGTTGGTATTCAAAATATACATCAATGACCTTGTGGATGACATTGGAAGTTCACTGAGGCTTTTTGCAGATGATGCTGTGGTGTATCGAGAGGTTGTAACAGTGGAAAATTGTACTGAAATGCAGGAGTATCTGCAGCGAATTGACCCATGGTGCAGGGAATGGCAATTGAATCTCAATGTAGACAAGTGTAATGTGCTGCGAATACATAAAAAGAAAGATCCCTTATCAATTAACTACAAAATAGCAGGTCAGCAACTGGAAGCAGTTAATTCCATAAATTATCTGGGAGTAGGCATTAGGAATGATTTAAAATGGAATGATCATATAAAGTTGATCGTCGGTAAAGCAGATGCCAGACTGAGATTCATTGGAAGAATCCTAAGGAAATGCAATCTGAAAACAAAGGAAGTAGGTTACAGTACGCTTGTTTGCCCACTGCTTGAATACTGCTCAGCAGTGTGGGATCCATACCAGATAGGGTTGATAGAAGAGATTGAGAAGATCCAATGGAGAGCAGCGCGCTTCGTTACAGGATCATTTATTAATCGCGAAAGCGTTACAGAGATGATAAATAAACTCTAGTGGAAGGCTCTGCAGGAGATATGCTCAGTAGCTCGTTATGGGTTTTTGTTGAAGTTTCGAGAACATACCTTCACCGAGGAGTCAAGCAGTATGTTGCTCCCTCCTACGTATATCTCGCGAAGAGACCATGACGATAAAATCAGGGAGATTAGAGCCCACACGGAGGCATACCGACAATCCTTCTTTCCACGAACAATACGAGACTGGAATAGAAAGGAGAACCGATAGAGATACTCAAGGTACCCTCCGCCACACACCGTCAGGTGGCTTGTGGAGTATGGATGTAGATGTAGATGTAGATGTAGAAGTAATGTACCCCAGCTGTCTGTGTCTAGTGTAAGTCACGGAACATTTTGAAATGTCTGCAAGTTGTGTAACTGAGGTGGAACATGGGGACCATCCCAGTATTCAGCCAGTGGGAAATGGAAAACTGCATAAAAACCACATCCAGGCTGGCCGGCATACTGGACCTTATCAGTAATCCATCAGGCAGATTCGATCTGGGGCTGGCGCGCCTACCTGAGTCCAGGAAGCAATGCATTAGCACTCTCGGCTACCCTGGCGAGTGGTTATTTCTAAGGTGTGTGATGACCATGAATGGCAATGCTTGGTGTGCAACAGTCTCCCATGCCATCCACAAGTATGATAAACAGTTCTTGTGGTGGGACATTCCAAGAATGTAAAAATTAACACCCTGGTTCATGTTCCTGAAAACCTGAATGTATGGGCCCAAGTCATGATATAAAAACCAGCCCCAAAGTATTGAGAACGTCAAGTGCACCTTCCATATACTGCAGATTAAATGTCTCATTGGGTGATGATACCCTTCTAATTACATTTAAAACATAAATAATGGAAGGATTAGCAACTCACAACATAAATTAAAATTAAGAACATAGTTACAAATCAAGCTGATCTTGAAAGTCTGCCATACTACTGTTCAAAATGTTCACAGTATATCTTCTACCTGATGAATTATGAAGGTAGAATTATGAATTATTATGCCCTGTAAGTCATACTGTCATGTTGTAGATAAAAAGTGCTGCATTTCTTTTTTTTTTTTTTTTTAAATTGTCACATTATGTGTGAATAAGTGTTTCCCAACATTCTTCCAATGAGTATATTTCATCCTTGAAGTGTGGTTCTGAAAGTTCTGCAAAATAAACATCTATTGAACACGTAATCATCTGATTGTGATCAAAATGTTTTCCAATCATGAATTCCTTTTTATATGAGAAGAGTTAGAAATATGAGGGTACCAAATCCAGTGAGCTGATGAGTGGAGTAGATGTTCAGGTATTGACAAAAAAATGGTTCAAATGGCTCTGAGCACTATGGGACTCAACTTCTGTGGTCATCAGTCCCCTAGAACTTAGAACTACTTAAACCTAACTAACCTAAGGACCTGCTCTAGGCAGGATTCGAACGTGCGACCGTAGCAGTCGCACTGTTCCGGACTGCGCGCCTAGAACCGCGAGACCACCGCGGCCGGCAGGTATCAACCAATTGTTCTTAAATTTCTCAATTTTTTCATGGTTGCAACATTGCTGAGATTTTTTAATTTTTTTATTTATTTATTTAATTTTTTTTTTTGTGAGCATTAGACAAAAGTGGCAGTTATCTTGCATTAAGTTTCCTCATAGAAAATACTTCATCTAAAATGGCCCATACCCTTTTTACCGAAATGCCTACCTCTATTCCTGTTGCCTTGCATTGGGCTGGGACACGAACATGGAACCTTACGCTTTGTGATCAGTGCTCCAACTGACTGAGTTATCCAGGCATGACTGATGACCCATGATCAGAACTTTACTTCTACCAGCACTATTCTGCTTCATTCCAACATCACAGAAGCATACCTTGCTGAATTAGCATTCCTGATAGAAACAATATTGGAAAAAATGGCTTAGTGACAGTCTAGGAGAATGTTTACAGCATGAATTGTTCACTGTTCATTGTAGTATGTGCTGTTTTATAATGTACTGGCAGATCAAAACAGTCTGATCATTCTTTTTTAAATCAAAACTGTTTGCTATTGAGTATGTTATCCTGTACTAAAAAAAGTTAATTGTCCATTATCTTTTTGACAATGTTTGAAAATACTGCCAATAATGGGATGGGTCGGTTATTCTTTACTAATGTTTTATCACATTTTTTGTAAATTGTATTGATAAACCGAATATTTAAGTCTGGCTACAATAATAACAGTATGAAAAGATTCATTACATACATTGAAAAGCCAAAAAAATATTACCACATGCTTAATCATGTTGGTCCATCTTTGGATGTAATACAGCAAAGATTCTGTGTGACATGGATTTGACAAGTCCTTGGTAGATTTTCAAATGTATGTGGCACCAGATCAGTATGCACACATCACACAATTCTCATAAATTATGGGTTGGTGGTTTATGGGTGCAGAGCTGTGTCTGATAACTCCCAATATGTTTTTCATCAGATTCAGATCAGGTGACTTTGATGGCCAAGACATCAATGTCATTCCACTATCATGCTACTGAAACCATGGACAGCTATCCTGCTGGAAGATGCCATTATCATCAGGGAAGACCTCAAGCATGAAGGGATGCAGGTCATCTGCAGTAATGTTTTCATAGTCCATGGTTGACATGGTGCCTTTGATAACTGCCATAGGTCCCAAGGAATCCCAGGTGAATTTCTCCCATAGCATAATACTGTCCCTCCACCCTACATGTATGAAACAGTCATTCCCTGGATGGCATTGTATTTAGCCATGAGTGCTGGTCTGGTATAACAAAAAATGTGATTCATCAGACTGGACAACATATTTCCAGTGATCCACAGTCCAGTCTCAATGGCCGCATGCTCATTGCAGTCATGATTGGGGATGTCACTGGATCACAGACAGATAAATATGTTCTACTAATTTATCAGTCATATTATATATATATATATATTGTTGTTTGTGATACAATTCAACAAATACTAAAGTCACATGAATGTATTCTTTCAGGTTTCCTAAATTATGTGGATGGTTGGTTAAGCTACCTATTGCCACTGGTAGCTCCAAAGTTCTATGGCAATGGAGGACCTGTTATAATGGTCCAGGTAATCTTCTTCATAAATTAAAATATTAAAAAGGACTTTCAATGGCATATTGTATCTGACTGATACACAAACTTTTACAGGTTGAAAATGAGTATGGTAGTTATCCAGCATGTGATTTTACTTACACTAGCTGGCTGAGAGATAAATTCAAACAGTATGTTAGAAATGATGCACTATTGTTTACAACAGATGGAAGTTCGGACATCATGCTGCGATGTGGAAAAATACAAGATGTGTATGCAACTGTTGACTTCGGTGTAGGTAAGTACTTAATCTCCGCAGTTTAAAACCCTAAGTCATAAACAAGAAATGAGTTTCAATAATTGCTTTATTGACACGAGGGAAATGTGTTTCCACATGTACTTTTCAAATACATGAAGGTTTTCATAGGATGAGAAACAAATGAAATTACTATAATAGATCTAAATCCAGTTACAACTCATTTTTCAGTGCCTAATTAGCCTGAAGGATAGCATTTAACAAATTATTAATTTCTATGGTAACATATCACTAACAGTCTAGACTAAACAGTATTGAAATGTCCCATGGTTCACATAAATTATTCAAGCATGATGATTGTGCTAAGTATTACATTCACCGATTATCGATTCAGTTTTGGATATAAATGAACTTTATTGAATGAGGTCTTTTTGCCTCTGTCTATAGAATAATATATAGCATAGCAAACACCAAGACCTTGTCTCAGGGTTACAACTGTTTGTTTCAATCATCAGTCTTTTCATTGGTCTGATGTTGCCTGCCATAAATTCCTCTCTGGTGTCAACCTCCTCATCTCAGAATAGTACACGCTTCCGATGTCCTCAATTTTGTTGTAGTGTGTATTACAATCTCTGCCTTCCCTTACAGTTTTTACCCTCTACAGCACCCTCTAGTACCATGGAAATTACCCCGTGATGTCGTAATGTATGTCCTGTCATCCTGTTCCTTCTTCTTGTCAGTATTTTCCGTATGTGTCTTTCATCACTGATTCTGCAGAGAACCTTCCAATTCCCTATTTTACCATAGCATACAGATACATCATTTTATGTTTACTTATGCTGTCTCCAGTGCATCCAATGTGTTGAAGTTTTGCCTAAATTGTTAAACAACCAAGCATAGTACACAAATAAACTGCAATGGTTCGTAATTGCACTAATGCATTTAGATGTGACATGGCTTTTGTTGCAAAGAAAGCTAAAATAAATGAAGGATATGTCAATAGAAGTCTATGGCCCCTTCCCCCCCCCCCCTCCCCCATACACACCCCTCCCCCCTGGAATTTGCAGTACAAAGTTCTTTTTTTCAGTAAAGAATTCTCATATACACTTTGGAAGTGAATCAATAGCATCAGTTCTCTAGTTTAAATTAAGTTGATTGTCTCACCTACAAAATTTATATTTCTGCAGACACAAAGAGATATATTCATTTTGTAAATAAAAGCCATATATTTCTGTGTTATTTGTTAGCATGTAAGAAAATTCAATTGGAGTCATTTTACAGGGTGCTTCAAAAATGACCGGTATATTTGAAACGGCAATAAAAAGTAAACGAGCAGTGATAGAAATACACTGTTTGTTGCAATATGCTTGGGACAACAGTACATTTTCAGGTGGACAAACTTTCGAAATTACAGTAGTTACAATTTTCAACAACAGATGGCGCTGCAAGTGATGTGAAAGATATAGAAGACAACGCAGTCTGTGGGTGTGCCATTCTGTACGTCGTCTTTCTGCTGTAAGCGTGTGCTGTTCACAATGTGCAAGTGTGCTGTGGACAACATGGTTTATTCCTTAGAACAGAGGATTTTTCTGGTGTTGGAATTCCACCGCCTAGAACACAGTGTTGTTGCAACAAGACGAAGTTTTCAATGGAGGTTTAATGTAACCAAAGGACCAAAAAGCGATACAATAAAGGATCTGTTTGAAAAATTTCAGCGGACTGGGAACGTGACGGATGCACGTGCTGGAAAGGTAGGGCGACCGCGTACAGCAACCACAGAGGGCTACGCACAGCTAGTGCAGCAGGTGATCCAACAGCAGCCTCGAGTTTCCGTTCGCCGTGTTGCAGATGCGGTCCAAATGACGCCAACATCCACATATCGTCTCATGCGCCAGAGTTTACACCTCTATCCATACTAAATTCAAACGCGGCAACCCCTCAGTGCTGCTACCATTGCTGCACGAGAGACATTCACTAACGATATAGTGCACAGGATTGATGACGGCGATATGCATGTGGGCAGCATTTGGTTTACTGACGAAGCTTATTTTTACCTGGACGGCTTCGTCAATAAACAGAACTGGCGCATATGGGGAACCAAAAAGCCCCATGTTGCATTCCCATCGTCCCTGCATCCTCAAAAAGTACTGGTCTGGGCCGCCATTTCTTCCAAAGGAATCATTGGCCCATTTTTCAGATCCGAAACGATTACTGCATCATGCTATCTGGACATTCTTCGTGAATTTGTGGCAGTACAAACTGCCTTAGATGGCACTGCGAACACCTCGTGGTTTATGCAAGATGGTGCCCGGCCACATCGCACGGCCGACGTCTTTAATTTTCTGAATGAATATTTTGATGATCGTGTGATTGCTTTGGGCTATCCGAAACATACAGGAGGCAGCGTGGATTGGCCTCCCTATTTGCCAGAACTGAACCCCTGTGACTTCTTTCTGTGGGGACACTTGAAAGACCAGTTGTACCGCCAGAATCCAGAAACAATTGAACAGCTGAAGCAGTACATCTCATCTGCATGTGAAGCCATTCCGCCAGACACATTGTCAAAGGTTTTGGGTAATTTCATTCAGAGACTACGCCATATTATTGCTACGCATGGTGAATATGTGGAAAATATCGTACTATAGAGTTTCCCAGACCGCAGCGCCATCTGTTGTTGACAATTGTAACTACTGTAATTTTGAAAGTCTGTCTGCCTGAAAATGTACTGTTGTCCCAAGCATATTGCAACAAACGGTGTATTTCTATCGCTGCTCGTTTAGTTTGTATTGCCGTTTCAAATATACCGGTCATTTTTGAAACACCCTGTAGTAATTAGTATATTAACAGATCAAAAACTGATACAACTAGGCAAACATCCTGGATGTAACTATCAAAGAATATAAGCTGGAGTTTGGGGATGTTACAAAATCCACTAGCTCTTGTGCCACTCCTGATTGTTTTTTTTTTTTCTTTTATTTGGTAACATTTTGTAAAGGACAAATATGGGGCTAGTACACAAAATAGTTAGTTTCATGTTCAGGTTCTAGTTCATCAAAATTAATTGTTCAAGATATAGCATCTCAATTATCAACAATGATACTGCAGTGAAATAATCTGGAAATAATTTGTATAAAGAAATTTTCATACTTTAAGAGCTTTCAAGAACACATCAAGATGGAATTGGGAGTGAATTAATGAGTGATTTTGAGTGAAGTGTTATATCTATCAGTTTACAGCTCTCACTCTTCTCTTCTTAGTACACACCTTACTTTCTACTAAAATTCTCAATTTTAGAAAGAATATGTAATCAAATTTTCAAGTCCCAGAACATTCAACTATTAAGTAATCAATATTTACAAAATTCAGCACTCTAGTTTTGTAGCCCTGATTTTCCTGATTTAAAAATGCTAACTTTTACCAGGTTAATTTGTTACTTTGCCAATTATAAACATCAAATAGGAACTTCATCAAATATTTCTATGACAATCTGGTCTCACATAAATACAAGCAGAAATGAATCAAATAAGACAGAAAGTGGGAGTGTTGTTCTTAAAGCTCAAGGAAAATAACTGACTGGCCCCAAGTGAAGTGCGTTCCACTTTAAATCAGTATTATGTAAGTATAATTCATAAGTTAATAAAACAAAATGAACCATTGACTAAAGAGAGTATAGCTGTACCAGGAACAACAGAATGTCTATTCCTATTTCAAACAGACCAAACAGAAGTTACAAATAAAATCAGATCACTGAAACACAAGGAAAGAAAGGACACAGATGGAATATCTGCAAAAGTAACCACTGTTCACAGTATCTAGTTAAGCCTCTGGGCTTCCTATTAGAGTTGATAATGGAGAAGAGACTGTTTTCCACATCTGTGAAAAAGAGTAAAGTAGTGCAATTTACAAAGGCAGTCACAAAGCAGTCCTGGAAACTACAGACCTATAACAATTACACTCACATTTTAAAAAATTGTAGAAATAGCTATTAAAACAGAATTATAAAATTCATAAAAAACAAGATATCCTGGATGAAGCACAGCATGGATTTAGGAAAGGGAAGTGTACTAAACGAGCTGTGGCAAGTTTCATAACACATACGGCCAGAGCTTTGGAAGTACAAAAGAAAGCTTGTAATAAATTTCTTGATCTCTCAAAAGCCTTCGACAGTGGATGTCACACTACTTTGTTAGATGAACTGAATAGATATGGTATCAGGGCAAATGCAGTCAATCTAATAGTCATTTATAGAAAGCAGAGAACAAAGAGTAGAGTTAAGATAAAATGTAAACAATAAGATGGAAACCTTTTACTCTGATTTCAAGTGTAAAGTATGGATAGCACAAGGCTCAAAACTTGATCCACTAATGTTTATATAGCATGTAAATAATGTGACAGCACCAGTAAAAGAAAATGTAATGATGTATGCAGATGATACATTCCTCATTGTAAGTAGAGGCTCAATAAATGATTTAGAAACAAGAATATTTAACTGAAAACCATTTATTTGTAAATGAAAAGAAACCATCCTACATGGAAGTACTTGTAAAGAGTACAATAAATGAAATTCATATAGAAGAGATCACCTCTAAAATAAGCAGAAATGTATTTTAATGAAGAAAATGTCCCACACTAGATGTAGACGTATTTTTAAAGTTGTACTACAGACTAATGCATCCACATTTATCATACTGTATAATAATATGAGGAAGGAGAGTGAATGTCCATACAAATGGACTGCTGAAAAAGGAAAAAATAGCAACCAGATGGATTGGAAGGCTATCATCAAGAGAGTACTATAATATAAAATTAAAAGAATATAAAAATATGACTGTACCATTTATTACATACTTGAAAGCGTCATGTATCTCAGATTAAGTTGTACATCAGTGCTAAACATAGTATTATACAATTACAGCACAAGAATAAAAGCTGACAATTGTAGTAATCAAGTAATACACGAAACAGATCCAAGTAACACAAATTTGGCTTTATTCATATACCTCTGAATAATAACTGAAATCATCTTCTCATAACTCCACATGAAACAAGACAAAAGAGTCATACAGAAAGTGCAACATAAGCAATACAAAAAACAACTGCTGTGAGCAGTACAAACTAAGAGAACAAAGTGAGGGTCAGTCATCGCTATTCCATGCTTATGTAAGCATGAGTTTCCAGTAAACAGTGCGCAGGAGACTGCTTCATGTGCACACTTCCTACAGGTGCACACTGATACTGTTGGCAGTTCATTTAAGTACCCACATGTGGTGACACTACACTCAGTGCACTCACCCCCATACACACTAGTTGCAAAATACTCTCTCATGCAAAGAGGGTGCCTAGGTGACAGAGAAGATACCAGCAGCCCAATGAGAGACACATCCATCTTATCTGGAGCAGTAGCAGCTGGTTCTGATAGCAAGGGCAGGATGACATGCTGCATGAGCACTGTGGCATAGGGCTAGAACATGAGGAGACGCAGGCATGGCCAACGCCAATGGGGCCCTGCGGCACCTGACGACAGCACTGGAGGTGGGGGTGCCATCGCCATCTCTGTATCATCATCAGCAGGCAGGTTTCAGTGGAGAGGAGATGGGGCTATGCTCACCAGTGACAATGGCTGAGGCAATGATGGTGACGGGACTTGTGGAGGTGGCCTGAATAGAGCAGCAGGCTCCTGCAATGGACCCGAGGCCAGAGATGGACCAGCATCCAACACCAGGAAGCTGGAAGCCCAGGGCACTGCATGTGGAGTAGGCAGCCAATGGGACAGGACGACCTCCACAGCAAGCAATGATGGGCTCGAGGCGGGGGGCAGTGGGGCAGACTGTAGCCATGGGAGAGCACACATGAACTTGGAAGTTCCCGTCGGCCAACGGCACTGCCACTGATCAAAGTGGTGTGTCACCAGCCCATCAACCATATGGATCTCATAACGATGACATCCACAGAAGGACAACAGTGGATGGTATTCACATGGGATGGTGACCAAACCATCAGGCCCACACCGGCGATCCTTGTGCAAATTGGTCAGACAAACTTGACCATGGCAGGTGCGGTGCAGACCGCACAAGGTGGATGAGTGTGTGTGGCTGCTGGCAGTGAAGAAACTCAACCAGGCTCTGCTCCTCCATAGGTGTGAAGCAATAGGTGCTCAGAAAAATTAGAAGGGCATTTTTCAGTGAAGAATCCACAACAAACTTTTTCATTCGGGCTTGAACATATGCACTAGTCATTCCACCTCACCATTTGATTGATGGTGGAATGGTGAAGGCATAACATGATAATGCCGCTACAGGGACAACACAACTGCAAGGTATGAGAAATGAACTGGGTCCCATTATTGGAAACTAAGGTACAGTGCAACCCCTCAATAGAAAAAATAAACACAAAAACATATGAATTGCCATCTCATCTGACATTGATGCACATTGTAGAATGTAAGGAAACTGGGAAAATGCATCAACAATCAAGAGCCAATAGGAATTCATGAAGAGACCCAGAAAGTCTACATGAATGTGTACCCATGGCTGGTGTGGAGCATGTCAGAGGGACAGAGACACCCTGGGTGCTGCCTTTGTTAGACATGCTGCTCACAAGCCATGACAAAATGGACAATTTTGTCATCAATCCCTGACCAAAAAATGTGTCTCCTAGCTGTCAGTTTAGTGTATGAAATTCCCCAGTGGCCTTGCGGAGAACACATAGAACCTCATACCATAGTGTAGCAGGGAGAGAGGTCTTCCATGTACAACTGCGAAACACCATCAAAAACAGAGAGGTGACACTGTAAGGAACAATAGTTGCATAGGTGTCTGAAGCCTGACTGGGCAGTTTGCCTGGGAGGCCTGTTGAACAAATGGAACCACCTGACCGAGAACTGGGTTGGTGACAATGGCAGTTGCTATGTGAAAGTTCGTAATTGGAAACCCTCAACTGTACCCTTGTTTCAATACCAAGATAGAAACAAAGCAATTCTGCATGATCAATGTTGGGATCAGGTCCCAAGGGAAGGCATGATTAAGCACCAAATAAATAACAGAAAGTTGAAAAATTTGAAATTTAATGAGGTTTCACCACAAGCCTGTGGACTGTAGGACAGAAATAAAAGTACAAAAAGTTTTCAACTGGTCAGTCATGGGAGAGCCTGTGACAACAGTATCAGCCAGATAATTAATGCAGCTCATGACAGGAATAATCAGTTCCTCTAAAAACTGTTGGAAACTAGCATGGGCAGTAGCCACACCAAAAGAAGGAAGGCACAAATCCTGATAGAGATCAAAAGGAATACACAAAATCAGGACCCACCAAGACTGTCTATCCACAGAAACCTGCAGATATGCTTCAGACAAAATCAATTTTAGAAAAGTACTGGCTACCATATATTTTCACCAACAGTTCCCTCTTGGCATTGGAAAGGATACTTATCCGACATGATCAATTGCACATTGATAATAGTACTGAAGTTGATACAGAGGCAAAGTTTCCCTGATGGTTCACGACTTACAATCATGGGAGAGAACCATTCATTAGCTTTAACAGGTTACACCACCCCTAGAGATTAAAGTCTGTCCAATTCTGCTTTCACTTGATCTTTCATGGCCACAGGAATAGGACACACATGACAAAAATGAGGCCAAGTCATGTGTTTCAAAGAAATATAAGTATAAGAATTTATGGCACACCCCATATCTTTTGAGAACTAGTGTGAAATCTCCTCACACAGTGTTTTCAGTTGAGAACATGGTAACCGATCAGACACAAGGTGAACTGTGTCAGTGATAGAAAATCCAAATTCCTGAAATGCGACCATCCGGAACAAGATCTCAACACTGGCATCAGCAACCACCAGAAATGTAATGGAACAAACCTCTGACATGTATGAGGCAGATGCCATAAATTGTCCCAACACTGCAATGTTCTGTTTGTTATAATGGACCAGTTTCCATGTGACTGGTTTCAAAGGTGGTGAGCCTAAACTCTCATCGGTTTGACTTAACTTGATAAGCAACTTGGGAGAAGTTACAAGCATTGGAGTCCCACACAAGTTACATCTGTGTCAATATCCTGATCAATGCCTGGGAAATGACATGCAGACATGATGTTGCCTTTCTTTTGGCAAGCATTACAAGTGGCACAACGCTTAAGACATGCTGAACATTCATGGTGGACGAAACAGGAAGGACAAGATTGAAACAGAGAATGCTGATGTTGGTGGGGTGGTGGCCCTGGCTGCTTGGACCAACCTTGGTCTACTTGGTGCTGGGCCCGTATGTTTACTGCTGTTACTGCCACTTCCTCATGCAATCTATCTATCATCATAGTGAGCACATTTTGTGACATTACTGCCATATCACCTCATGCTTTAGTTTGGTCACCTGCTGCCTGAGAAACTTCAAAAGATTGTGCTATTTTCAAAACTTCTGCCAACAGATGGTTTCCACAGAGGTACAGTTCCTTGTCCAGATTTAAACATATGAATGCATCACGGACCATACGGTCTGCATAAGAATCACTATGGGCATCAGTAATGAACAGACACTTACAGCTAAATCCTTGAAGTTTGGCTGCCCTGTCCCTGTATGACTGGTTTGGTTTCTTGCATCATAAGTAGAATTCAACTTACGTTGCTGTGACATGCATCCATTTTTGATGATAATTGGACAATAAACTGTGCATGTGATCAGAAGCAAGAGCTTTCAGTTCTTGTAAAGGGGCATGCTAACACAGTAATTGCTACACCTTAGGTGGAACCTACAAGAGGAATAAGGCTTTGCTGAACTGCGAGTCTATCATACCAAAAGACTAAAAATGCACTCTGAGTCTTTTTTGGTAAGCTTCCCAATCCTAGGTTGAAGCATCACAGGGAAGAACAGTGGGTGAATAGACCAGTGGAACATTACTCCCTCTGTTAATGGAAACTGACAAAGGGGTTACTTCTGAAGTAAACTGTTCAATCAGGGCTGGTGGCACAGCATCCATAATGACTAAGCCTGATGAAACCACACTTAAATACAGAACACAGAGAAACCATCCCATCCTGGTCACCAGTCATGTATTAACCAAGTAATGCACAAAACAAATCCAAGTAATACATATATGATCTTATCCATAAACCTCTGGATAATAATGGAAATCAGCCTCTTGTGACTCCACATGCAACAAGACAAAACAATTATACAGAAGGTGCAACATAAGCAATACATAAAAGAACTGATGTGAGCAGTACATATTAAAAGAACATAATGAGGGTGAGTCAGTGTTGCTTTGCACATACATACGAGGGTCAGTCAAAAAGTAATGCCTCCTATTTTTTTTCTACGTTTAATTGTCAGGAAATTTAAATGCAATTACATAGGTTGAAAACCACAACATTGAGGATCATTTTGTCATTTTTTAATGTAATCTCCGCCCATCTCTTCAGTTTTGGTCCATCTCTGAACAAGGGCATGTATCCCAGCACGGTAAAAATCACAGCTCTGCTTCCTAAGCCATTGACGCACGGATGTTTTGACAGCCTCCTCATCTTCAAAATGAATCCTACGATGAGCTTCTTTTAGTGGCCCGAACAGATGGAAGTCTGATGGTGCCAGGTCAGGGCTGTATGGGGGATGAGGCAAAACTTCCCATCCAATTTTGACAATCTCGTCAGAGGTGTGATGACTGGTGTGTGGTCTTGCATTGTCATGCAAAAGAAGAACATCTGCCATTGATTTTGTTGGGCGAACTCGCTGAAGACGTGCTTTAAGTTTTTTGAGGGTTGTGACGTATTGAACAGAATTTATTGTGCATCCCTGCTCCAAAAAATCAACCAGAATCACACCCTCTGTATCCCTGAAAACTGTTGCCATAACTTTCCCTGCCGATCGCACAGTTTTGAATTTTTTCTTCCTCGGCGAGCTTGTGTGACGCCATTCCATTGACTGCCTCTTTGATTCGGGTTCAAAAAAATGCACCCATGTTTCGTCCCCGGTCACAATTTTTTTCAGAAACTCATCTCCCTCCAAACGGAAGCGCTGCAAGTGTTGGGAGGCTATTGTTTTCCTTGCCTCTTTATTCTGATCGGTTAACATTCTTGGAACCCACCGTGCACAAACTTTTGAGTACCCCAATTGTTTAATAATCGTGATCACACTGCCTTTACTAAGAGAAATAATGCGACACACTTCATCTGCAGTCACCCGACGGTCACCACGAATGATGTCATCAACTTGCTGAATGTTGTGTGGAGTCACTGCACTCACCGGCCTGCTGCTCCGCTTTTCGTCAGTCAACGGTGTTTGCCCTTCAGCTTCCTTACAACGACGAACCCATCGTCTAACAGTGCTGACATCCACTGTCACAACACCATACACCTTCTTCAGTCTTTCATGAATGCGTATGGGCGTTTCACCTTCTGCATTCAAGAATTCAATCACACAACGCTGTCTCAAACGAACATCGATGTCGGCCATCTTACAAACTTCTGCTGTGCTGCCACCTGTTGACACAGAAAGTTACTACTGCAGTGGATTGCAGAAGAAGGTTTGAGGAATGGCGCCAAATTGAAATTTTTCACTTAACTTAATTTTTTTAAGTAGAAAAAAAATGGGAGGCATTACTTTTTGACCGACCCTCGTAGATGTGATTTGCTGGTAGACAGTGCTGCGGTGACTGTGCCATGTGCACATTTCCTACAGATAGCCTCTAGTGCCCGGCCCACACTGACATGGTTGGTGTTTGATTTGAGTACACACACACACACACACACACACACACACACACACGTTGACCCTACACTCAGCACACTCACATTCACTTTCAGTAGTAGCAAGATACAGCAACTATCCCATCAACAGTACCTGACTGTAACTGGCCAATGAAGACCCTACTAAAGCAGATTATTTATTATACAACGAATTACCAAGCAGTTTAGAAAATATAAAAGCACAGCCAGTTTTCAAAACAAAACTAGGAGAGTGCTTAAAACAGCATTTTTGTACGGTGTTAAGGAATATTTTGAGACAAGACCAAAAGAATCAGAAATAATTTGCAGGACAAAAGGATTATTTTGGAACTTCACTATGTACTTTGTATCAATGAAAAGAAGGAGATGGTGTATAAGTAATGCAGGGTCTAAACATTTAAAAGCTCTTGAGATCAGATCAGTTGTATCAGCTATTTCATACAGTTAATTGCTCATCTTGAATACCTTAGAGAGTACTGTCCCAACTAGCTATGACAAAAAAAAAAAAAGATCAGATGAAAGGCGAGAAGCATTCAATGAATTCGAAAGTAAAGTTCTATGTACTGACTTGGCAGAAAATCCTAAGAAATTTTGGTCTTATGTCAAAGTGGTAGGTGGATCAAAAAAAAAATGTCCAGACACTCTATGACCAAAATGGTACTGAAACAGAGGATGACAGGCTAAAGGCCCAATTATGAAATGTATTTTTCCAAAGCTGTTTCACCAAGGTCAAGGAAAACTGCACTGTAGTTCCTTTTCTTGATTGTCGCACAGATGCAAAATGGTAGATATCAAAGTAGATGACAGAGGGATAGAAAAGCAATTAAAATCAGTCAGAAGAGGAAAGGTCACTCAAACTGATGGGATACCAGTTCAATTTTACACAGAATATGCAAAGGAACTTGCCTCCCTTCTTGCAGCGGTGTACCGTAGGTTTCTAGAAGAGCGTAGTGTTCCAAAGTATTGGAAAAGGGCACAGATCATCCCCATTTTCAAGAAGGGACATCAAACAGATGTGCAGAACTATAGACCTATATCTCTACTGTCGATCAGTTGTAGAATTTTGGAACACACATTATGTTAGAGTATAATGAATTTTCTGGAAGTCAGTACCAAGACTAAGTTATCTGTGCACCATTCAATCTTTCGACCAACTTTGTGGTATGGGAGCAAAAGCTGGGTGGATTCAGGTTACCTTATCAATAAGGTTGAGGTTACAGATATGAAAGTAGCTAGGATGATTGCATGTACTAGTAGATGGGAACAATGGCAGGAGGGTATGCACAATCAGGAAATCAAAGAAAAACTGGGAATGAACTCTATAGATGTAGCAGTCAGGGCGAACAGGCTTAGATGGTGGGGTCATGTTACACGCATGGAGGAAGCAAGGTTACCCAAGAGACTCATGGGTTCAGCAGTAGAGGGTAGGAGGAGCTGAGGTAGACCAAGGAGAAGGTACCTGGATTCGGTTAACAATGATTTTGAAGTAATAGGCATAACATCAGAAGGGGCACCAATGTTAGCACTGAATAGGGGATCATGGAGGAGTTTTATAAGGGGGAATATGCTCCAGACTGAATGCTGAAAGGCATAATCAGTCTTAAATGATGATGATGATGATGTGGATTTGAAACACAGCTCTCGCTATTCGTCCACGAGACCCAGAGAGCCATAGAGACAGGTTTCTAGGTAGATGCTGTGTTTCCTGACTTCTGCAAGGCATTTGATACAGTTCCCCACAGTTGTTTAATGAACAAAGTAAGAGTATATGGACAATCAGATCAATTGTGTGATTGGATTGAAGAGTTCCTAGATAACAGAATGCAGGATGTCATTCTCAATGGAAAGAAGTCTTCCAAAGTAAGAGTGATTTCAGGTGTGCTGCAGGGGAGTATCATAGGACCATTGCTATTCACAATATATATAAATGACCTTATGGATAACATTGGAAATTCACTGAGGCTTTTTGCAGATGATGCTGTAGTATATCGAGAGGTTGCAACAATGGAAAATTGTATTGAAATGCAGGAGGATCTGCAACAAATTGATGCATGGTGCAGAGAATGGCAATTGAATCTCAATGTAGGCAAGTGTAATGTGCTGCAAATACATAGAAAGAAAGACCCTTTATCATTTAGGTGCAATATAGCAGGTCAGCAGCTGGAAGCAATTAATTCCATAAATTATCTGGGAGTAGGCATTAGGAGTGATTGAAAATGGAATGACCATATAAAATTAATCATCGGTAAGCAGATGCCAGACTGAGATTCATTGGAAGAATCCAAAGGAAATGCAATCCGAAAACAAAGACAGTAGGTTACAGTACATTTGTTTGCCCACTGCTTGAATACTGCTCATGGGTGTGGGATCCATACCAGATAGGTTTGATAGAAGAGATAGAGAAGATCCAGCGGAGAGCAGTGTGCTTCGTTACAGGATCATTTAGTAATCGCTAAAGCATTATGGAGGTGATAGATAAACTCCAGTGGAAGACTCTGCAAGAGAGATGCTCAGTAGCTTGGTACGAGCGTTTGTTGAAGTTTCGGGAACATACCTTCACCAAGGAGTCAATCAGTATATCCTACGTATATCTCACAAAGGGACCATGAGGATAAAATCAGAGAGATTAGAGCCCAATAGAGGCATATTGACAATCTTTCTTTCCACAAACAATACAAGACTGGAATAGAAGGGAGAACAGGTAGAGGTACTCAAAGTACCCTCCGCCACACACCATCAGTTGGCTTGCGGAGTATGGATGTAGATGTAATGGGCTTATGGTGAAACTCTTGAGCTGGTTGCACCCTTCATCATCATTCACTATTCAGAAGACGTCTTCTACATGTTTGATATTCTTTAAGACATGCACTGAGTGAGATGGTGTATTACTTAATGTATTATATTCACATTTGGAATTAGTGGGGATTAATCTTCCATAAAACCTTTGAATTAGGTTTTTGTACTTTCCTTGAATGATTTTATGTAAATATCAAGAAGACAGTTTTTTCATATCAGCTATCATGAATCTCAGTCATTGAACAAATAACTAACTAACTAGCCAGTTGTTTATGTGACCTATAAAGTTGTCATATTGTGTGCACTTTGTTCAAATTAATAAAATAGAATACAACCCCATCATAAAAACTTTCTTCAGGATGGGGTATAATGAATGGGAATTCATTCAAAGTGGATGAAGGCTTACAAGCCTGCTCATTATTTTTCAGAAGTTAAAAATGCACAGTTGAGTTCAGCCATGGTCTATCTTCTCTTGAAGATGATCAGTGTGTAGTACATAGCAAAACTATAACCACAGATGCCAAAATTGAGAAAGTGCTATATGTAGTATGGGATAATGAGATATTTTAGGTGTATGAAATTGCTGTATCAGAAGGAGTATGGTACATTTTATGTGAATAACATTCCATGGGACTGTTTTGTGCAAAAGGAGACACATCTATATTGAATGTTGACTGAAAAGCAATTGTGAAAACAAAAGTCTCATTTAAAAGAAATACGACATGTTTCATGCAACAGTTTGTTACTATGTCTTAGATAGACGTCCAACTTTTAATCACAGAAATAAAGCAGCAGTTAAAGCAGCATGGAAGCTGTCATCCTTCAACAGGAAAGATAAAATTGATTTCATATACTGGAAAAGCTGTGCCCAATGTTTTGTAAGATGCTATCGTTTCAGCAAACTCACACAGTTGGAAATCTGAGAATTTTCTATTAATTCAACTCACCTGGAAAGGCAATGGCATAGTAAAAGAAATTTCTTATTAGAAGAGTGCACCTATGTTTTCACTCACCGTTTGAAAGAGCTAAGTGATTTGAATAGTCTCATTCTGTTATCCTTTATCTCATGGCATAAATCAACACACCAAACGTTGGTCTATATCCTACTTCCTGGAAATGAATTCATTGTTTTTATTTAATATATCACCTGACAGGAATGTCTACACTAACCACAATACAATGTTTATATGTGAATTAAATTTGTAGCAAATTAGGCTGAAGAGACGAGCAACTGTATTGTAGAACTGGTCAAATTCCTTAAATTGGAGATGGCACAAAAGGTATTCTTCAACATTGTTCATTGTAATTTCAATTTGATATGAAATTAAAAGAAATTCACGGTTTCTCTATAGAATTCTTATTTCATGAAACCCAAGTTTATTTCCTCATTTATTGTCATTTATTTTAAATACCATAAGAAGTAGTACAACCACAACAACAACAATAATAAAAGTAATTATAATAATAACAGAACATTCATTCAGTTAATCATGATCATTTTGGGTTGAAATCAAACATGTCAAAAGGAGAAATTTTTTCAGTTTCATGTACTGTGTTTAGGAGAGAAACTCATTTTACAGTTGCATATTTTGCCGTACACTGATTCTTAATAATCTACTATGAGGTCATCTGTAAAAATAGTAGAAATGCTTTGTACATTACATGTAACAATTTATTTTCAAATGTTTCCTCCCCTTGAAACAATGTGTAAGCTTCATCATCTCACAGAGATTCCACTATCTGCAATACCTTTGTTGCTTATTTCATTTTCATCAGTACAGTGAATAAAGCTACATACATTTTATGTATCACATTAGGGCTTCATTATGTACCTCTTTATATAAAAAACAGTATTCTTCCTCCTAAAATGTACTACAGCCTTCATTATAGTTTTGATACTAATACTGAATTTCAATTCCATATTGAGGAAACATTTTTTACTATAGATGTGCTCATTTACTTATTTTCTGTTCCTATCTATAAGTTTTAAATTATCTCTATGCTTCAGACAACAACTGCTATTTTGCACAAGACTATATACATGCTCCACACTTCTGATCACCAGTCACTGTCACAGTGCCCATTAACTAGTTGCCTTGTATGCAACACACTTAGTATAACATAAGAAGCAAATGGATGGAATTTTTACCAGTGTAGTAAAATGATATTATTGCTATAATTAAGTTGCACTTAAAATAGTGGTACTATGTATGGCTTAACACAGAATCCAAAAGAGGATGACTTCCTACTGCGGTACATTTTGTCAATGGATAATACAGTTGGATTAATTTACCAATCAGAAACTCTACTTGACACAATCATCATCTGAAATGAAAGCAATGTATTTTTTCTGTCATTGACACATCCTCAACAACATTTCACAACATTACATAATAAGTCAGTCATGATCTTCATTTGCAGAATAATTTTTTCCCCAACTATTTTAGTATTCACTTAAAAATTCCATTGTTGCTTCAGTTTAAATCATTTCTAAAATTAATTTACTCATGTTCATGATTACACCAGCTTCTATGCATGTCGCACAACTTAAGATTTATTTATCTTTTTGTCACACTTGTTCCAGGTTCAAATGTGGCATCTTCATTCAGTGCTATGAGGCGTCATGAACCACAAGGACCTCTAGTTAACTCAGAGTTCTATCCTGGTTGGTTGTCTCATTGGGGAGAAAGATACCAAAGAGTAAATACAGGTGCAATTGTGACACGTCTAGAGGAAATGCTTGAGATGAATGCTTCAGTTAACTTTTACGTCTTCTTTGGTGGCACAAATTTTGGATTCACCTCAGGTATGTAACTTTTGAATAATTTTCATTAAATCACAAAATAATATGACTTCACATTTGTTAAAAGCCTTTGAAACATGATATTAAATTTACAATGTAATTTGAAATCAGGTTTTTCTTAGTTCAATATATTTATCATTGCAGCAGTTGATATATGGAATTTACAACAAAAAACAACCAGTAATTTTCACAGACAGATAGTTTTGTCATTGTATAAATTCTACTCAGTATTCAGGCTGTGTTCCATTTGAATACTACCTCAAGGCTTCTTCATTATCTGGAGATGACTGACTGCTGATACCTTTGTATGTCTCTTCTACCAGGGGTCTCTCCTAAGTGTCTTCAGGTGCAATTTTCCTGGTGTTTTTGCAGATATTTGCAATTTCATTTTTGCAATTTGTAGCTGGAGTCTGCTGAAACACATACTATTCATCATGTCTCAGAGAAACAAGGAAAGCATTGATTTGTTTCCTGCTACAAACAAAATTATTTTTAATGCAAAATTTTACATGCCTGTTTACTAGAACAGTCCTGAATTAGTCTAGTACAATATTTGTTTTATCATTATGTATTAAAGGGGACATTAAAACAGGAGGAATAATGAGTACTCCAGTAGCAACTGAGCATTACTGCATGGCACTAGCAGTCAATGCAGGCATGGGAGATGCCATCACTGTTGGTTTTCAGGTTACTCTTTGTGTTTTACTGTTCCTGTTAATATGTATTGATAAAATTAACATTCAACTAGACTAAGTTGGGACTTCTTTATTGCTGGATGTATGAAATGCCAGTTTAAAAATAATTTTGTTTGTAATGGGAAACAAACCAATGCCTTCGTTTGAGACTAGGCATCACATGAAAGATGTAGTGAGTAGTCTGTGTTTGGGCTGGCTCCAGCTACACACTGTAAAAATTTAATTGTTATACTTGCCAAATGCCAGAGGAAAATGTGCCTCACAACTCTTAGGAGAGATACCCAGTACAGTCATGACCTGGCTTACTATATGTGAAGGTACATCATCTGAAATCTGGGAGTCCCATCCATAAAAGGAAGATTCACTGCTCTGGCACACCTAAATAATCACATGTTTAAAATAAGCTGTAATATTGGTTGTGCTTTAGCTTGTGATACAGTATGATCAGTATTGACAACTGACTCCTTCTGTTATTGTCTGACACCTTGTTTGTGAACATGGCTGTATGCATCTACATGAAGTTAATTTTTATATGTACACACATCAAAAAAAGTTTTGCATAATCTTGGTTCCAAGAGTTCTGGAACCTGTACAGAAAATTGGAATAGAGACCAACATAAACATCATTTCTCCCCTTCTTATTGCTCATGGAAACTACACATTGCATGTTGTATCACCATAGAGTGAGACCTTCTGAGGTGGTGGTCCAGATTGCTGTACACACTTGTACCTCTAATACCCAGTAACACATCCTCTTGCATTGATGCATGCCTGTATTTGTTGTGGTATACTATCCACAAGTTCATCAAGGCACTATTAGTCCAGATTGTCCCATTCCTCAACAGCAATTCAGCATAGATCCCTAAGAGTGGTTGGTGGGTCACGTCCATTAACAGACCTTTTTAATCTATCCCAAAATGTTCGATAGGGTTAATGTCTGGAGAACATGCTGGGCACTCTAGACGAGCAATGTCATTATTCTGAAGGAAGTCATTCATAAGATGTGCACAATGGGGGTACAAATTGTTGGCCATGAAGATGAATGCCTCACCAGTATGATGCCAATATGGTTGTACTATCGGTCAGAGGATGGCATTCACGTATTGTACAGCATTACAGTGTCTTCCATGACCACTAACAGCAGAAGTCAGCCCCACATAATGCCACCCCAAAACAGCAAGGAACCTCCACCTTGCTGCACTCCCTGGACAGTGTGTCTAAGGCATTCAGCCTGACTGAGCAGCCTCCAAACACCTCTTTGGGTGCATTTGGAGGGGGGGGGGGGCAGATATGTGTGCAGTGAGTTGTCTCCTCTACTCCAAAATTATTTACTCAAAGCTATGTTTCTTTTCTGACTTAATGACAAAACTGTAATGTTCATTCTAGAACCAGAAACTGATAGTATTGTTGTTTAAAATTTAATTTTCATTATGGAATGAGCTATTTTGAAATTCATGCAGTAGCTATACAAAGAAGGTACATCAATGCAACAACTGTAACACAAGTGACACCTTCATCTGCTATAGGAACAGATGGAGCACAAGCTGCTGCAGAATTAGAAACAGCTTCAGAATCAACAACTGCTTACTGAATAACTCCAGTGTGCACCCGTGCCCCCATTGTTGACTTCAGCCCTTGTCTCCATCTACACTTACATATATACTCCACAGGCCACCATACAATGGATGGTGGACAGTATCTTGTACCACTGTCAATCATTTCCTTTCCTGTTCCGCTTGCAAAAAGAGCAAGGGGAAAATGACTATCTATATTCCTACATTTGAGGCCTGATTTCTGTTATCTTATCTTCATGGTTCTTGCATGAAATGTGAATTGTTGGAAGTAGAATTGTCCTGCAAGTCAGCTTCAAATGTCACTTCACTAAATTTTCTCAACAGTCTTCAGGTTTGTTTCCATCAGGAACAGCATGCTCCATGATGATATTAATGAGATCCAAAATAAGAGGAAGGGCAGCATCAGTCATAAATTTTTAATCTGATTATCAAACAGATTAAACCAAATTAAAAATATATGGCTAATGGTGCCCTTCCCCTCATTATGTCTCTCAATAGTGTTCTTTGAAAATAATGTCACCTTCCCTCCAGGAATTCCTATTTGAGTTCCTGAAGCATCTCTGTAATATTTATGTATAGTTTGAACAATACGGTAACAAATCCAATTTTGGTCAGTTGCCGTGAGATGTAGAATTACTATAGCAAATAACTCTGTCACTATCTTATTGTTTCTCAAGATACAGGTACAGACCATCCTCATGATTACTTTTTGGCTTGTTGTGACTATAAATGTTTATGACTGCTGAGACAGCTTTCCCCTCAGTGAGAGCCTTTCTCTTTCAGTTTCCAAGAATGCATTGAAATGGTAGTTCAGTACTATGACCAGTGAGTGCAAGTAGTGTGTGAGCACTATTATTTATTTAATAACAAGAAAATACAAGATAAGTCTCATTTACAATGAGCCAATAAGTAGCAAATTTTAAGGTGATATTCATTGTATTTCATGGTGTATTCACTCATATGTGATCAATCTCAGGAAAGGCTGTACCTGACACACAGATATGTGCTGATGAAGACATTGTAAAAGAGGATATGTTGCTCAAGGAAAACCTCAAGGTTGCTCAATCCACAGACATGGTAACAGCTTCTCACACTACTGTACCACAGCATAGGATGCTCACCATGTCATCTGTCTGCCTGGTCCTGATCAAGTTCACCAGCATTACTGTACTTTGCAACCTCACCCATAGTGTTTCTGACAACACAAAGGATAGGAGCATGCTCCTAAAACAATCTTATATGGGGCATGGGTGTCCTCAAGTACCCATCAGCTCACCTGCAGGCAGGCTTTAGCAGTAGTATAAGCTACTTATGAGATAGTCCTATTGCACATATTCTGCATGTGTACAAGCCCCTGGGCCCTCAGCCAGGACAATAAAACTGCATAGATTATAAGACAGCTGCCTGACTGCCCGTGTGACAGCTGTTTGACCAGTTCTGATCACCACAGCTGTAGGGCACATGGCTCCCTGAAGTTACCAGAACATAGTCACAAAATAAAATACAATTCAGGTGATTAATATCTGCACAGTTAACAAGCTCTGAATTACTGAAATGTCTGCAAAAGTAAAATTATGTGATATGATTTAAGTGCCAGAAAGCAATAGATTTTTACATCAAAATTGGTTTTAGCAATCGAATTTATGTGTTTCAAGTACTTATGAAATACTTTCTAAACCACATAACCAATTTTAATAGGCCCCATTGCAAGAACATTTTTAACTTTAAAGAAAACTTGAATCTCATTGCAAATAAGTACCCCATTCATACAGCTATAATTGGTGGAGACTTCAATCTACCCTCGATTTGTTGGCAAAAATACATGTTCAAAGCTGGTGTTAGACAGGAAACATCTTTCAAAATTTTACTAAATGCTTTCTCTGAGAATTACTTTGAACAATTAGTTCATGAGCCCACACGGATTGTAAATGATTGCGAAAACAACTTGACCTCTTAGCCACAAATAATCCTGATCTAATAGAGAGAGTCATGATGGATACAGGGATTAGTGAACACAAGGTCATTGTAGCGAGACTAAAAACCATATCAACCAAAACCACTAAAAATAAACACAAAATATGTCTATTTAAAATAGCAAATTCGCTTGATGCCTTCCTAAGAGAGAGACTCCATTCCTTCGAAGCTAATTATGTGAGTGTAGACCAGATATGGCTCAAATTCAAAGATACAGTATCGACAGCAACAGATAGATTCATACCACATAAGTTAATAAGAGACAGGACTGACCCACCATGAAAAACAAGTCAGAACACTGTTGCAGAAGCAACGAAAAAAGCACGCCAAATTCAGAAGAATGCAAAATCCCCAAGACTGGCTAAGTTTCATGGAAGCTCAAAATTTATCGCAGACCTCAATATGAGAAGCTTTTAATAGTTTCCACAATGAAACATTGTCTCAAAATATGGTAAAAAAACCCAAAGAGATTCTGGTTGTATGTAAAGTACACCAGTGGCAAAAAACAGTCAATACCATCACTGCGCAATAGCGATGGAAATGTTACCACTGATGGTGCCACTAAAGTGGAGTTACTAAATACAGTTTTCCATAATTCCTTCACAAAAGAAGATGAAGTAAATATTCCAGAATTCAAAACCAGAACAGCTGTTAGCACAAGTAACACAAAAGTAGGTATCTTAAGTGTTCTGAAAGAACTCAAATCACTTAAGAAAGGCAAGTCTTCTGGTCCAGATATTATACCAACCAGGTTCCTTTCAAAGCATGCAGACACAATAGCACCTTTCTTAGCCATCATGTACAACCACTCACTTGACAAAAGATTTGTTCCTAAAGACTGGAAAGTAGCATAGGTCACACCAATATTCAAGAAGGGAAACAGGAGTAACCCATTGAATTACAGACCCATATCACTGACCTCAATTTGCAGTAGGATTTTGGAGCTTATACTGTACTCAAAATTATGAGTATCCTTGAATAAAATGACTTATTGATACATAACCAACATAGATTCAGAAAATATCATTCTTGTGCAACACAGATAGCTCTTTATTCCCATGAAGTAATGAGTGATGTCGACAAGGGTTCTCATATTGATTCCATATTCCTAGATTTGCAGAAGGCTTTTGATACTGTTCCTCACAAGTGACTATTAATTAAATTGTGTGCATATGGAGTATTGTCTCAGTTGTGTGACTGGATTCATGATTTCCTCTCAGAGAGGTCACAGTTCATAGTGATAGACAGTAAATCATCGAGTAGAACAGAAGTGATATCTGGCATTTTGCAAGGTAGTGTCATAGGCCCTCTACAGTTCCTGATTTACATAAATGATGTAGGGGATATCCTCAGCAGCCCCATTAGATTGTTTGCAGATGACGCTGTAATTTACTGTCTAGTAAAATCATCAGACATTCAATTCCAATTACAAAATGATCTAGAGAGAATTTCTGTATGGTGTGAAAAATGGCAATTGGCAATAAACAAAGAAAAGTGCAAGGTCATCCACATGGGTACTAAAAGAAATCCAATAAATTTTGGGTACATGGTAAATCGCACAAATCTAAGGTCTGTCAATTTGACTAAATACCTAGAAATTAAAATTATGAGCAACTTAAATTGGAAAGACCACATAGATAATATTGTGGGGAAGGAGAAACAAAGACTGCACTTTGTTGGCAGAACACTTAGAAGATGTAACAAACCCACTAAAGAGACAGCCTACATTACACTTGTCCATCCTCTGCTGGAATATTGCTGCTTGGTGTGGGATCCTTACTGGGTAGGATTGATGGAGGACATAAAAAAAAGTGCAAAGAAGGGCAGCTTGTTTCATGTTTGGGCCATATAATATAGATGGTCATTATTCAAGATTAGTATATTTGACCTGAAATGGTCAAAATAAAGTAATGCACATGCTTGGTTGAGCTTCATTATGAAGTTCTGGTTATGAGTTACAGAATACAGATGTTACAGATTAGATGTAGACTTGTTCATAAGTTCATTCATGACCATTTGTGTGCTAAGTCAATAGGATGTTCATGCATTGTAACCAAAACTAAGCAAATGCTTAACATTTACACCTCAAAAATTTTTTAAACCTAGTCATAATAATGATGATGTTGGCTTTATTTATCCTTCCCACTCCTAAGTTCTTTAAGGCAATTAAACTTCGTGCTTAAGCACAAAATTTTCCTATACAGGCTCACATTGTAAGCACATGATGTCTTTCTCACATTATGACCAGTGAATACTTCATAAATGTTAAGACAGCCAATCTATGTACAATCTGCACAGGATAACATATGTGCCCTTTTCCTCAGCTGTACCTTTCTTTTATTTCACTTTACTAGTAAATTCAAGGTCAGGAGTTAGGTTCACATCTTGTCCCAGCAAGTGCCCTTCAAACAGTTTATGCACAGGCGCAAGGTATTGTGTGCTCCTAGGTGGGTCTCATAACACTATGGTCAGTTCCAGTACAGTACTCATGGCTGCCGCATCACGGTCACGAAGTGGGGCCAAGGCAGTTCCAGATATGTTTTTACAGTCTGATGATAAATTATGGATTTGTAGTTTTAGCTTGACCATGTCCACTATGGACAAACGGTAATTACTTTTATTCTGAAGAAGGCTGGGTTATCCCGACTGAAGCCTAGGTAAATCTAGGTAACCTGTACAACTGAGGCTGTTGATTTTTAAAATTAAAATTAATATTTATACAGTTGCTGACAGGGTTGCAAAATGTTGAAAATATTTAAGTTATTACCTGTGAAAATATTTTGTTGACACCCACATACATACGGAAAAATGATCATAATAATAAAATAAGTGAAATCAGAGTTTGAACATAAAAATTTAGGTGTTCCTTTTCCCACATGCCATCAGAGATTGGAATGGTAGAGAAGTAGTATGAAAATGGTTCGATGAACCCTCTTCCAGGCACTTAAGTGTGAATTGTAGAATAACCATGTAGATGTAGATGTAGATGTAGAACAGAGTCTACTCACAGTGCAATATTTTTGCTGGTGCTTCTTGGAGATTCAAAACTGCTTCCAATTTTCATTTCTGTAACCACCATCGAGCCCTGGTTCAATACAAGTTGGTGCAAATAATTTGAATACCAACTGTGGTGTTTTCCATGGAATATGATTAAGGTATTTTGAAAGACAAACATGTCATTCATTGAGGTACACTAGTTATATTACTTAAAATATATATCTGATGCAAAAACCAATGATAATACATTTCTATCACAAAGTTGTTTGTGGTGTCCAGTAATGGATGCATTGAAAATGGCTCTTTATGAAAGAATGGTTCAATATGTAAGTCACAGTTTATTTACAGTTGATGCAAAATATTTAAGACCACTCATGTCCAGATGTAGAAGTGTTCAATGCTTGTGCATTTGAAAACAATCCATAGCAATTTTGAACCAAGATTACTGCTTCTTCTGTTGTGAAACTAACATTTTAACACTGTACCACAGCATAACAACCTTTCACTAACAAACATTGTCCACAACTCATTGTTTAGTTTTTCTGTCAAATTTGCAGTCATTGGACTTTGCGAGCAAACAGATAAATTGGTAGGTGTCCAGGTTTATTATTTATATGTTTATTAAAGTTACTGTCCTTAGAAAGTCTTTATAGTTCTTTCACTGTACAATGTAGTCATTAAAAAGATCAATTATAATGCATTACTATCTGGTAAATTAAGCTTCATGAAATGTCTACACAAGAATTATGTCAATTTTTAGGCGTAGACGACTCACTGTAAAGCATTGTTGGTGAGTGGTCTCCTTTACTCCTAAAAATTTAAATTCTGACAGAACTTTCATTACTATAAGAATGGTGTCATACTGATTTAAATTTAAAGATAAAGTTTGTTTGAATTAGCCTCTTTCATACTTTGACCAATTCAATTAGTAATCTACACAAAATCCTTTCCAGATCACAGTTGCTGGGTGTGATGTCACACTGTCAGGGTAAAATTGAGAGAGAAAGGATTTTATACCTAACTGCAACAGAGAATATCTATTACACCACAAAGAAATATCTTTTCCAATATGGAAATTTCAGTGGTGACCTATTGACAATTGTGATATTCAAAGCCATGATGTCATTGGTCACTTACTGGCAGTCAAAAGTTCTGATATTTGTGTGTGGTATTTATGTACCACAAACAAATTTTCTCTTGCTCACTGCATCTACTTGATATAATGTATCAAATATCTTGAAGCTGGCTTCATTTAACACTTTTGGGTTTTCAGTAATTGATTTAGTACAAGTCATACCATTTAACAAGATGATCAAGCCAATCATAGAATGTCTGTCCCCTCTTTGTAAAGGATTTCAGAGATTCAGAGATTCACTTGCCTTCCTTACTTGATGCCACCCTCTATCAAAATTGTAAGGCTGCTTGGAAAATGCAGTGTCTTTTTACACCTCTTCTCAGTTTACTGCATCTTTTCTTTTCTTGAATACCTTTCTAATATGTGCTTCACTGTACCCATTCTTAAGGAATGGGAGGATTTCTTGTCACTGATGAGGTGGGACCCATGTACCTGTATGGTTAGCAATGTCTGCCTCCATCCTGGGTGACAGCAGTGTGTTGCATGCAGGTACAGGTATGTGTGGGCTTCTTCCTATACACTGCTGTTCGAGACTTGGCAAAGGAAGAAACAGAGGAAATTAGATGGCTAACCCGCAGTGTCATCAACAAACCCTCACTTACAAAAGCAAACATGACTGCAGTGGAGCTGGAGGCTCTCAAATCACTGAGAAATAATGTTGACATAATGGTCCTTCTTGCAGATAAGGGGAATGTATGTATCCTAAAGTGTACTGATCGCTACTAGCATGAAACTGGCTTACTACTGCAGGACCCAGCCTGAAAGAAGTTCAAGAAGAATTTTGAATTGTGAATTGTGTTTTATTCATCCCATAACATACATTAGCAATCCATTTGGTTTGCGTACAGGAGACATGTCAATAATTTATAATACAGTTACAATGATCTCTAAATTAATAAATAATAGTACTACAATAAATAATAACACTATAAGGATATTTCTTGGAATGTGTAACACATTGTATCCAGCTCAAATTTTCAGTTTGTCCTGCATGAATTCATCCACCGAGTAATAACACTTCAGTATCAGTACCCCATATAGCTTTCTTTTAAGTGAACCTAAATTCATCTGCATCAACTTGTTCCCTTTTAATTTATTACAAATTTTCATTCTCATGTGTTGAGGTCCCTGGGCACACAGTCTGAGGCAGTGGGTGGGGAGCATAAAATTTTCTTTGTTTTGAGTACCATCTGAATGGACAAAATGACTTCCCTCAAATAATTCATGTTTGGTGTACAAAAACATAATAATCTCATATATGTATAAGGACAGCAGAGTTAAAATATTAAGTTTTTTAAATAATGGTCGACATGGTTCTTTTTGATTTGCAGTATACATATTTGAAATGTTTTTTTTCTGTATTTTTAGTATCCACACTATGTTTGTTGAGTTACCACAAAATACAATATCATTCCTAATAATGGATTTGAAGTAGCTTGTATATGTTACTTTTCATGTGTCCATGTCAGTTGCAGTTGATAACATTTGCATTGCAAATGTAAAGCTGCTCAGTTTGTTTGGCAGTCATTCAATGTGTGCTGCCAGCTCAAATTTTTATCTACATTTAAACCTAAGAATTTGACTGAGTCAACTTATTCTATATCTTGGTTGTTGTGTACAATCTTAATCTACTTACACTTTGACTGTTTGGTTTTGAACTGCATCATGTGAATCTTAGAGTTGTTTAGATTCAAACCATTTAGCTGAAACCAAGTTTCTAAGGTACTGAGGATACTGATCACAGATTTGGGATTTTTTTCTGAATCCTGATATTCAAGTAAGACAGAAGTATCATCTATGAACAGAACTGATGGGGAGATGATATTTAATGGTAAGTCATAAACATAGAAGAGAAATATGACTGGGCCTAATATGGAGCCTTCTGGAACACAGTGAGACATTTTTTTTCCCCACTCAGAAAAATAATATGCACCATTTGAAGAAATGCTAACTCTTGCGTTCTTTTGGATAAGTAGGATTTAAGCCATTGTAGGGCACTGCTGCTAATGCCATACTTTTCAAGTTTGTAAACAAGCAATGCATGGTTTACAGAATCAAACACCTTTGTGAGGTCGCAGAAAATTCCTGCCACCTTATTTCTCTTGTCTAATGATGTACTTATTTTCTCAATGAAACTGTTTACTGCATCTGTGGTGTTTTTCCTCCGCTGAAAACCAAATTGATTGTTTAGAATAACAGAGTATTTTGCAATGGCGTTTTGGATTTGTGTAACAGCAAGTTTTTTTAGATATTTTAGATAAAACTGGGAGAATCAAGATAGGATAATTTCCCAGGACCCATCTACAACAATGATTAGGAAATTTTTTTTATTGTTTTATTTTATTTTTATGTTTTCTTATAAAGAGCTCAGGTCTACCAGAGGAATTCAAGAAGTGAGTGTATCCCAGAGCACAAGCTATACCATACCTGCATGGACTTCCCAAAAATCAACAAGAGAGGGGTGTGTCTGCAGCCAGAACTCAATACCATTAACTCCCACAATTATGGACTAGCCAGATATCTAGTTATGCTGCTTGTGTGACAGTGCAGTTACCTTATGAAGAACTTGGCTGATTTTGTGAAGGTACTTAAGGGCAGCCGACTGCAAAAGTATGTCTTGCTCATGAGCTTCAGTGGTATGTTGCTTTTCACAAGCGTGCATCTTCAAGACTCCTTGGCATCCATAGCTTGATACTTTGAGTCAAAAATAGTTAAACTTTTTGAACATGCAGACAACCAGCTATTTCAAATACAATGGTTGTTTTTCGAACAAGCAGATGAAGTGGCCCTTGGGATTGCAAATCTGTATGTTGAACACTTTCAGGGAGTGGAGATTCAAACCCACTTCTGCTACTATGAGACATTTGCACTGTGGGAACATGGTATACAGGTGCTGGATGAGTGTCGGGACCACCTTAACAACATCATCAAAACGTTACATTCACTGTGGAAGTAGAGAAGAATAGATGTCTCCCTTTCTTGGATATACTAATAAATGAAGGCAGATGATACACTAGATCATGCAGTAGATAGAATGAGACCTTCACTTGTTTGCAAAATGCTACCATCCTCAAGCACAGAGGCAGACATTTCTAACCTACCCATCTGGTACATAGGTGTGTGTAATTTGTGGCAAAGGAAGTATCACAACTGAGCTACAGACCCTGAAGGAAGTGTTTGGTAAGAATGGGTACAATGAAGCAGATATTAGAAGGATGTTCAAGAAAAAGAAAGGATGAAGCAAACTGGAAAGAGAAGGAAGGGAGCAAGAGACTTGTCTTTCTTCCTTACTTTTGCCCATTCCCAGAAAATATCTCAAGGCTGCTGGAAAGTGCAACATCAGACTGTCTTCCAACCATCACCTATGACAAAAGAATTCCTGCCCTTTACAAAAGACCCACTAAAACTTAATGTACTAGGAAAATACAACATCATTGTCATAGTGGCCCCGATGCATCAGGCAAACACAGTGCTGTACCTCAAAATGTTGTGAGCAACACATCAGGTGTGTATGGCTGGGGCACTAAAAGAAATCAGTAGTCATGGAGCATAGCATAAATGAAGATCACACTTTTTATTTGGAGAACACTTTTTTATTACAAGCAATCAGCTACATCAGACAAATGTTCTTCTATACCTCAAAACACTGTGAGGAACACATTAGGTGTGTTCATCTGAGAAAATAATTGGAAAATGCTACGCAAAACCTTTTTCCAACTAGCACCTAACACAAAAGAGTTCCTTGGCTCTGTGAAAGATCCACTGACATTTAACATAAGAGGGATTTATGGCATAACTTGTGGGTGTGACCACTGATACATCAGGAAAAAAACAGCACTGTACCTCAAAATGTTGTGAGGAACATATCAAGTGTGTATGACTGGGGCACAAACAGAAATCAGCATGCATAAATGAATATAACATTTTTCATTTTGAGAACATTGTTTTTATGATGAGCAACCAGCTACTTGGATATGATTATACAGGAATCCATAGAAATAAGGATCCACAAGAATTGTGTCAATAGGGGTGACTGTTACCAACTGACCCAGCATGGAATCCCACATTAGCAGCAATGTGACAAGAGCATGCCCTACTTTGTCAAACATGCAAGAGGCATCTAGAATTCCCATACAGAATTTCTACTACAACCTCCAGCCCATTTGCCACTACCACCATTCATCCACTTCCCCACCTGTCAGCTGCACAGGACATAGCCATCCACAGCCTCTCATATGGGGTATCCCAGTAATATAGAAACAGGGACATCTAAAGTACCTCAACACTTCACCAAATGAGGAGTATGACACTTGTAAAATTGTTGTGATATATTAACACTGTCACCTGACTAGAAAATAAAGAACTTTTTATAAGAATTATCCACAATTGTTATGGCAAAACAGAAAGAAATTTCATGCAGGTTTTTGTTATTATTTATTTTGCAGTAATTAATGATCACACTAGTGGAATCGTCAGCTTTGATGATGCTGCTTCAGACTGAAATATTCATAGTAAAAAATATGTGCCAACTAATAAGTGGAAGAACACTAAACAACTGGACCCAGCTATATGGCACATCAACAACAAAACAGATGAAAATATTTTAGCAAGATGCCATTACACTTTCTGCTTCAAATGTCCCCTGGATTTACTTGCAATTGCAGCTGTTGCACACACAATGAAATGCAAATGTTATGTATTAACAATTGGGAATGGTTACAGTTTACCAAATTTAGGAATCACTGAAGAAAATAAATATTTTTATGATGATTAATGCAACATTGTTGTGCACATAAGGCCATCAATCTAATTAAATGTATTTCAGTTACATTTTAGTTTAATTATTTAATTTATATCATATTTATCAGAAACTTCTAAGTGTGTGAATTTGTGTTAAGGAATTGTCTTGTGTACTGTTATGTATGAAGTATAAAAATCTGTTAAAAGCTGATTTAACTCTCAGCAACTATTTCTGAAACTCTTAGGTGATTAATTATTATTACTAAATTCTTTTTCAGGTGCAAATTATAATGATAGATATGAGCCACAGCTGACTTCATATGATTATAATGCACCACTAAATGAAGCAGGGGATCCAACTCCAAAATATTTTGCCATAAGAGAAATGATAGGACAGGTAAATTTTTTTAAAATGTTGATGTACAAAGGCACATAAACATATTAGTGATATTTTAAATCAATATTTTATTAATTTAATTTTTTCATTTCTGCTATGTTTTCTTCTTTTATTTATAATGGCCTTTCTTTATGTTTCCTCCTTCTTTAATCATTTATGATATACATATTCTTTTGAATATAGTACTAACACTACAATGTGAAATAATAGCCATTGTTACCAGTGCAGGAGTGTACCTTCAGCTTCCTGTCTCTATAGTTATGAGAGAGGTTACAGTATGGAATCAGTTTCTATAAAATACCTTCATGGAAACTTCCTGGTATGAAGATAACCAGCTAATTATAGTTTCTTTCTTTTGGTTATCATGGGATTTTCACTTCAAAGGAATGGTGAGATATGCAAAAAGAGTAGAAAATCACAGGCAACTATCTCTGGGCAAGTAATGAAATTTCTTTTTGTCAAATTAAATTGGATATATAAAGCCACCTATGACATATTGATTCAACCCATGTTTCAGCTCTATAAACCTCGTATATTTGTAACTGACTGTCTTTCGTCTAATCTTTTGTGCAATTAAGGAACTGAATACTGCTCAAGTCTTGTACAGAACACACTTTTGATTTATGAACATTCCATAAACAGCTTGCATTGTTTGTTCACAGATCATAAGAAATTGGACTGGTACATGGCCTATGACAAAACAGTAACCATTGCAAGCTACATACACAAAACTGTTTCTCCTAGAAGGGTGTCTGCTCCTGCTAATACTATAGGTCTTTCTTATCCATAGAACCCTTCTATATTAGTTGGCTGATGGGGCAGGAAATTGTCCCCCCACAATGCATCACCAAGTTTTGTCCTTACAATGTGCAAACATGTATCAACTTTTTATTTGGGATTTTTAGTAATTATTGTGGCAAAATAACCACTAAACTGCATTAACTTAATCATCACAGTCCCAGAAGTATCTGGTACAGTTCCTGGTGGTAAAGTAAATTTTCATCACTCAAATTTGATCATTAAATGGGGGAGATAAAATTGTTTGGAACTTGATTTCCATGTGTTTAGTTAACTCCCAAACAATTCTATTGTGTCTTCTGTAGAGAGAATGGAAAACAGCTACATTTGGAAGTAAAATAAATAAAAATGTTTCTGTAAAGCTGCTTATGAACATTTTTATTTAAAAATTGTAGCTTATTTAGGACAAATGTATTGCATAGATAATGACTTCTGATATGAAATTAAATACTGTTTTCTTTTATGTAAATACCAGGTATTTCAACATGAATATAGGGATTTTAAGGATCTGTAGCATTCATTCCATTCGACTTACAGTTATAAATAATACATCAAATGGAACAGAAACTCAGAGAGTTTTTCTTACAAGTGTTTGATGTGAATACCGTTTGTCACATGGCACTCAATGAATTGATATGCGAGTTCTTCTGGAACCTTGATTAGTGTGCCTGGAGTAATTGCTCCAACAACTGCTTCAATCCTGTTCTTAAGTTTGGTAGATCAGATGGCATCAGAGGCATGCACATATGATTCTTTATGAACCCCCAAATCCAAAAATACTTGGCATCACACTGGGTGAATATGAATGTAATGTGAAACAAGCTCTGTGATCTGACCATTTGTGGTCAATCCAGTGGTTGGGTACACAGTCGTTTAATCAATTGCATACTGAGTTATGCCAGTGAGGCAAAACACCATTTGTGGTTCAGCTTCATCAAATTGATTAAACAGCAATAATTCTAGTGTATCAAAATTAGAAACAGCGGCTGCAGCTGGTTCCCTGAAAAGGGGAGGCCCAAAACTTTCTGTCAGGATATAGCACAAAAAATATTCAATTTAGGAGAGTCTCACTCCAGCTGTACCACCTCAAATGGATTTCCTGACTCCAAGATGCACACATTTTGTGTGGTAATATTCCCACTTAGATGGAATATCGATTCATCACTTAATCCAGAAAACCTTGATTTGCGTGCAGCAACATTTTCTTTGTGAACTTCACATGTAAACCACTGATGATGATAAACAGAAGGCTGACATTCTCACTCAACCTACCTTTCAAAAACTCGTTTATGTTAGAAGACTGCAGCACCATTCCCCCTTTCATTTATTGAACAAACACAAGGATGGCTGACACAGTGTTTAGTGTATCTGGGATTGTAAAACAGTTAAGATCCTTATACGCCAGGAAGGCACCTGGCCCAGACAGTATCCCTATAAGATTATATGTTGACTATGCTACAAATATAGCACCATTATTATCCATCATCTATCAGACATCATTGGAACAGCGGAAAGTTCCACAGGACTGGAAGATGGACCAGGTCATAGCAATCTTTAAAAAGGGGAGAAAGTTAGATGCACATAATTACCACCCAATTTCACTGTAATCAATTTGTTGTAGAATCATGGAACATATTTTGTGTTCAGACATAATGACCTTTCTAGACTCTGAGAATCTCATCTGCAGAAACCAGCACGGTTTTAGTAATGCGAGACACAGCTGGCCCTCTTTTTGTGCATGATATACAACAGGCTTTAAATACCAGCTCCCAGGCTGATGCCATATTTCTCAACTCTCAAAAGGCATTTGACGCAGGTCCACACCATCACTTGCTCCAAAAGTGAACAATTACGGTCCATCCGATGACATATGCAGTTGGATATAAAGTTTTATAACAGACAGAGAGCAGTATGTTGTCCTGAATGGGATGATTTCAACAGAAGCAAGCTTAACTTCAGATGTGCCCCAGGGCAGGATAATAGGTCCGCTGAATTTTATGATTTACATAAACGATGTGGTTGTTGGTACTGACAGCAGCATTAGACTGTTTGCCAATGATGCTGTAGTCTACAGGAAAATAGTATCACATGAAATTTGTGAACAAATCAGTGAGGATTTGCAGAAAATAAATGTGTGGTGTAATGACTAGCAGTTACCTCTCAATATTAGTAAGTGTAACCTACTGCGTATAACAAAATGAAAATCCCCATTAATGTATGAGTACAAAATAAATGTCCATTCTTTGAAAGCAGTAGCATCAGTCAGGTATCTGAGTGTGACTATTCGAAATCATCTTAAATGGAATGTCATATTACCCAAGTAACGGGCAAGGTGAACTCTAGAATGTTGTTTATTGGTAGAATCCTAAAGCGATGCAGTCCTTCAAGAAAGGAAATTTGCTTACAATACGTTAGTTCGTCCACTCTTGTAGTATTGTTTGTCTGTATGGGACCCTTACCAGTTGTGTCTGATTCAAGAGATTGAGAAGGTCCAAAGAAGAGCAGCATGATTTGTGACTGGTACATTTAGCTATTGTGAGAGCATTACAAATCTCATAGAAAGTTTGAAGTAGGACACACTTACAGATAGACGACATGCTAAATGGAAGGGGCTGCTAACTAAATTCTGATATATGACCTTCGCCGAGGATGTAGAGCATATATTATTACCACCAACTTTCAAATCACACAATGATCACAATTCAAAGATAAGGGAAATTAGAGCTCGTACTGAGACATTCAGACACTTGTTTTTCCCCCTCGTGATCCGCGAGTGGAACAGAGAGGGGAAACATGACTTTGCCGCGAATTCTGCCCTCCGCCACACACTGCTTGGTGGCTAGCGGGATATATATGTAGATGTGGATGAAGTCTGTAGGCTTTATACTTGTAACAACTACAAACCAGACTGTTTCAGTTGCTCTTTCATTTGATGTATTACTTTTAATTGTAAGCTGAATGTGACAAATGCTACAAAGCCTCAATACCCCAATATTCATTTTTAAACACTCAGTATTTAACTCTAAATTAAATCTGTAAATTTACTCAGTCCACATGATTAAGATATATCAGGTGAGTGACCCATCAAACAAGTAACTGGCTAACTAATGAACCAACTAACTAACTAACTAACTGTTTTTCATGATAATCTGCCAACAGGATAATGGTAGTAGGTGTTACTTGAGAGAAGTAGGTTAAGAAGCATAGGTAGCCTTTACATCCTTTCTTTAATTTTTTTAAGAATTTTCAAAAGCACATTGAAAACATTATAGTGCACCCATTATATGCACTATACTTTTGCATACAAATCATATAATACACAGACAGGGTACAGATACATGTAAATCAGTTTCACTTATGTCCTTATAATGAGTGCAATATGGAATCTCTCTCATTGCCCCTAGGTCTTTTTAGGGTAAATTTTTCTGAATGACAGAACTACCAAATAACTGCAGACAAGGCTGCACCTATCAGTGGAGAAACAATAAATGCCAGTTTGAATAGCAAAAAGTATAACCTTCATAATGTATTAGGACTTTCCCATGTGAATATAAGAAGCTTTTAAAAAAAATGATCAGGTCCTCATCTTACTGTGGAAAACTGAGAAATATATATGCTATGCATAACAACATCATTTAGAAGTTACAGACATTGAACAGGTGCAGTTAAATGGACTGGATAGTTATAGTAGACTACTATAACATGGAAAATATAAGGAAAGGGGGAGTGGCTGCATACAAAAAAGTGTAATAAAGTCTGATGCCATAGACCAATGAGTAGAGCATTTAACAACCATTTTCATTAACAGACTTAGAAACACACATGATAGTGTCCATGACAGTGTACAGATGACCAACAACAAATGTTTTAAGCTTCATAAAGCATTTAGATAAGTTATTATTAAGAAAGACCTAGTAAAATTAATTTGGAAACAATTGAATGTAGAAATTTTAACATTGGTTTTCTTTTAGATAGTTCTGATTGAAGATACTCAGAGTTGCTGATGTGAAGCTTTTGTTTGATTCACACAGTAATGTTCCCAACAGGAGTAAAAGGTTCTAACACCTTACATGAATACAGCTGGGTGATGTCTTGCACAACTGCTGATATTTTGACAGGTGAACACCTCATCATTTTCAAGGCAAAAATGCAGTAACAGAGTGTTGTGCAAGAAAACTAAAACATTCAGTAGGCAGGGCTATGCCAACCAAGGATCATAATATGGCATATGCAGAAAACAATACATACACTGTAAATAACTAGTGCCACCACACTAACCATGTTGATCATATCAGAAGCTGTCAGTGGCAAATATTTTTTAGCAACAGCTTTGAAAGTAGCATTAACTCTGTCCATCTGTTGTCTGACCAGGGAGAGGACAGGATTCCAAGCAGAATTTAAGCAAAAACATCCATCTCTACTTATATGACCACTTGCTGATTTAATATCAATTGCTTCCTTAATAATACCAAACCAGTAGCTGAAAGTGCACACCAGAATCTCTGTATTGTAACATTCCTTAGGGTAAATGGTGCCAAAGCAATATTCTGCAATAGCAGATTTGCTCAGCACTACCAGTCAGCACTAGGAAGCATTGTATAGCAGGCACTAAACTAAGCACACCTATGACAGGAGAAGACCTAGACACGCCCCCTAGGCAATGTGCATATAGGTCACCACCCTCAACCAAGCTGTCTCAATTTCTCAATCTCAGTACCTCAGTGTGTCACATCAACACTCAGTTTGCATTGCACCTCAATACATCGCACTGTGCTCTAGTCTTCGACAGTAATAGTCGTCGCCTCGCACCTTACCTAGCTGTGGGGGAACATTAGACTTTGTATATAGTTGTGATAAGGACACAGACAAGATTAAAGAATTAGTACATGTTATTTGATTGCTGTTAACCACAGAGTTTCAGAATGGTCATAATTGAAGTTAAGTACTCCATTGGTTATTGTAATAAAGTGTATTTCAACCATGTGTGCATTTTGTGTTGTAGTGAGACCAAAGCAGCCAGCCACCTATCGTACCATCCTCTCCTCATACAGCCAGGAACCACAAAACATTATTAGAGGGTATAGCCACAATAAGGAAAAATTAGGAGAGAAGCAAAACTTGCAATGAATGAAGACTACCAGAGAATACATCAATACTAAGGAATGAGGGCAGCCTCTGCAGTCTTTGTAACAGTGACATTGGAGCCCTCTTCAAAAACTGCTTTGATTGCTTATGACTAGTATAAAAGTGCCTAAACATGTACATACCAGACAAAGCCAGGAACATAATGGATCAAGCTTTCAAATGGTTCACAGTAAACAGTTAAATCCTTCATCTGGCAAAAACTCATATCATGCAATTTCATGCAAAACAAAATTGCTTACAGCTATTAGAGGTAGACATCAATGGACACACAATAGATAAGTCTTCGTCTGTGAAGGTCTTAGACAACCAAATGAATAATAAACAATGGTAGCACCAACATGTGTACAAGTGGGGCAAACAACTCAGTTCTGCCTGATCTGCACTTAGAAATCTCTTTCTTTGTGTTGATCTCTAGACAGGATTTGTAGCATACTTCACATACTTCCATTCAATACAATCTTGTCACATGATGTTCTTAGACATTGCAGCTAAGGCAAAAAGTATTTATTCTGTAGAAATGTACAGTAAGAATTTTGTGTAAGATAGATAACTGAACATCTTCAAGGACCACTGGACTCTTACACTTATGTGCTGTAGTAACCAAATAATAGACAAAAACAATCAAGTAACACAAATCTGGCTTTATTCATGAACCTCTGAACAATAATGGAAAACATTCTCTCATGGATCTCCACATACTGAGACACAGTACACTGATGCGAATGGTAGACTGGCAGCACATAAGAGAGAGTCAGTCAGTGCTGCTCTGCACATATATATGCATGAGTCGCTGGCAGATGGTGCAGCAGAGACTACACTACATGCATGACTCCCTCAGGTAGCCTCCAGTTGCTGGGCTGCGCTGATACAGTTGGCGGCCAATTCAAACATTCATTCATGGCAACACCATACTTGGCGCATTCACACTGATATGCACTAGTTGCAGTATACACCACATCTCTCCCTCATGCAAAGTGGGCATCCAGGCAACAGAGAAGATACTAGAGGCCCGAGAAGAGACATATCCATCAGATCGGGAGCAGTTGCAGCCAGTGTGGACAGTTTGGGCAGGTTGATGCGCGGGCGGGCACTGGAGACTACGGCTGGAACACACAGGGAAGTGGGCACACCCAAGAGTGGTTGACTTAATGTGCCGTCCCATGGCAGCACCACAGAGGAAGGTGCCATTGTGATCTCTGTACCATCATCATCAGCAGGCAGGTCCCAGTGCAGAGGAGACATGGCTGGAACCACTGGCAATGATGATGTCACTCATCTCCACACCATGTGAACCCCACTTTAAGATATTTTTTTATTCTAAAGCCTCACTTTTGTGTTCTTGCTACTGCATGATGGCACAGAACAAACAGAGATGTGAGACACACTTCTTGGTGTTATTCTGTATCTACTGCAGTTTCAGACACATTGCTTGACTGTTGCACTGCATCTAACACTTAATAAACTGCCAAAGATCTCCTTCTGACAAATTTATCCATTTCTGATGGGTTCTGTAAATTGTAACACTTTGAAAGAAGTAAAATAGTGACACATATAATGAATGAAAGATAGAAACAGACTGAAGGAAATTTGTACCACCTCTCATTTTCACTGCTCGAAGAACTTGATGGGACATGGACTGATAGAGAGTACCGATTTACAGCAGCTGAAGAGAGACATGTAGTGCCATAATTGAAGTTAAATGCACAGATCAGTGGAATTCCACATGCTGATCACTCATTTAATACTTGATCTGTGGTTATACTGAATAAAGAGAAGGGTGTTTTTTATTATTTTAATAGAAGTTTTTCATTTGCTTTACATTCTGAATTTGCTGCTCTCACAATACCTTTGATGCTGTTACTTGACACCCCAGGGTGTTGTGACACCCAATTTGGAAACTTCTGCTCTAGAGAGAAGTTCATATGCAGGAAAGCTCAGATCTTAAAAAATAAGGGTACAGCACATGAACACAATTTTCTGAAAATGTAAACTTGAGCTCCAGTATTGAATAGTTTTTTGTCTTAAGATTAATGTCTTCTTATATGGATTCCTTATCTGCCTGAGAAGTTGTGTGTATTAATGTGACTGCTTCCAGGATGGGGAAGTATCCTAGCCATGGATTGAATCTGACAGCAGATAAACGATGATGGTTTGGTACACTGGCCAGCCTCTAAGGCAATTTCCCAAATCCCACTAGGTGTATACCAAACGGATTCCCATGTTCCACCTCATATACAGCTACACAAACATTTAGAATGCATTTTACACTAGCACTTACACATGCAGACAGATTGGAAACATTGCTTTTGTCCTGGGTGGTGAATAGGAGACTGATGGCCTTAGCTGTTTGGTCTCTTTAGACTCTTACTCAACATCAGCATGTGGATTCAGTTTGTATTACAATGAAAGCTCCTAAGTGAAATATGAACAATGTTAGGAATAAAGACAAAGGAGTGAGAAGTGGATAATTTGGATAAGTAAATAAACAACATTCTCTCTATTTCTCCCCCCCCCCCCTCTCTCTCTCTCTCCCTCTCTCTCTCTCCCTCCCTCCCTCCCTCCCTCTCTCTCTCTCTCTCTCTCTCTCTCTCTCTCTCTCTCTCTCACTCTCACTCTCACTCTCCCCCCCCCCCCTCACCCTCTACCACCGCTCTATTTCTCTCTGTGTGTGTTTTAATTGTTTCTCAACTAGCACAGTATGACTGAACTACTTTCCTTGTTCTCTGCTGAAGATGTGTTACTTCAAAAGGTTTGTTGCTGCACATCTTCAGCTTGAAGTATAATAATTTCCAGGAAGGTTGTATTATGTACAAAGATAGAATGAGATTTTCACTCTGCAGCAGTGTGTGCACTGATATGAAACTTCCTGGCAGATTAAAACTGTGTGCTGGACCGAGACTCGAACTTGGGACCTTTGCCTTTTGTGGGCAAGTGCTCTACCAACTGAGTTTCCGAATCACGACACACGCCCCGTCCTCACAGCTTTACTTCTGCCAGTACCTCGTCTCCTACCTTCTGAAGTTTACAGAAGCTCTCCTGCTAACCTTGCAGGACTAGCACTCCTGAAAGAAAGGAAAAGGAAGGCAAAGGTCCCAAGTTTGAGTCTCGGTCCGGCACATAGTTTTAATCTGCCAGGAAGTTTCAGGTACAAAGATCTATGGTAACCTCTATGAATCTATTGGAATACAATGTTAGACACTGCTGCACAGATCATTGAATTCGTTCAGCATAATTGCTCCTGTAATTTGGTGCAGTCCAGAAAAAGTTTGAAGGTTACTGATTTGCCACAGATGAAGACAATCTGAAGACAATCACAGGAATTTTTATACAGTCAGTAAGGGGAGTCTATAAAAATTGCATTTGCAAGCTTTTACAACAATAATGGAACTATTTAGGAAGTGTTGAAGCTTCATATGCCTAGCTATTGTACTGATATTTCTGAGTGTATAATACACTTCTCTACTGTATATGGGTAAACGTTGTTTTTCATGTTAACATTTTGGCTTGTATCACTAAAATCTGTCTTTTCATTAAAAAATGGATTTTTTTTAAAAAAATCAATTACCTGAAAGTAAAGAATGTGTGTTTTGGCAACTGAGCATTTCACTGGTCATGTCAACAGTGAATTGCACTCTTTAAGTAAACAACAACTACATTATTCCATTAATTTTATAATTAAACAGATATAAGAAGAATAATAATTATATGTTTGTACATAATTCAAAGTTGGATTTGTCTGGTGGTTTCACACTGCTGCAATTTAAAAAAAAATATTTTTTTTTGCATTTCAGTATTTACCTCTGCCAGATATTCCATTACCAGTTCCTTCAGAAAAGGGGGATTATGGTACTGTGACTCTGTATCCAGTTGCTGCTTTATTGAGTGATCTGTTACGGGAAACACTTGGAAAAAAGTACAAATCATCATTGTATCCTAAGACATTTGAGCAATTAGGGCAAAACAGTGGTTTTATATTATATGAAACAGTAATTCCAGAAGATTTAAGTGATCCTGCAGTGCTTGATGTACCAGGAGTGAGAGACAGAGCCATTGTTCTCATTGACAGGGTAATAATCTTGTACCATTTTTGAACTATAGAATAATATTAAAGGAAGTTATTTAATTATTTTATTATGGAAAAATAGTTATGTGAAACAGTATTCACTTCTATTTGAATTCTCATCTTTTTTAAATATAAAATTTTAATTATACATTATTTTTTATTATAATCATAAATCTGTTCACAATTCCTCATTAAACACTGGCTGTCTTACGGGGTATCTGGTTAAGTCACTACATATATAGTTGATTACAAGGTCATATATATATATATATATATATATATATATATATATATATATATATATATATATATATATATATATATATATTAAAAACAAAGATTCCAAGACTTACCAAGCGGGAAAGCGCTGGCAGACAGGCACATGAACAAAACACACACACAGAATTACAAGCTTTTGCAAGCTGTCTGTGTATGTGCGGATGGATATGTGTGTGTGTGTGTGAGTGTGCAAGTGTACACCTGTCCTTTTTTTCCCCTAAGGGAAGTCTTCCCGCTCCCGGGATTGGAATGACTCCTTACCCTCTCCCTTAAAACCCACATCCTTTCATTTTTCCCTCTCCTTCCCTCTTTCCTGACGAAGCAACTGCCAGTTGCGAAAGCTCGCAATTCTGTGTGTGTGTTTGTGTGTTTTGTTCATGTGCCTGTCTGCCGGCGCTTTCCCGCTTGGTAAGTCTTGGAAAATATATATATATTGAAAACTTAAGTTCTACTTGTTTATCAATATTTTTAAAAACTACTATTATCAGTATGTTTGGAATTGGTGTTCTAATAACTAATCATAGATCTTACATTTCAAATTACTGTATTATAAGGAAAGGACTGAGCATTAATTGTAACTTTAAAAAAAATTGTAAACATTAATTTGTGTATGTTTCTGGTCTTTTCCAATCTCTATCTTTGAATATAAAAGTGCACTTTGCCTCTAGTGATGTGACATTGTATGTTCTCTCTGGTGTCAAACTTATTTAACTTGACTGAATTATGCAATAAATTGCAGAGAATCATCAAAGTTCCAGTATTAATTTCTTATACTACTTGATGACAGATTTCAACCCTAAGCTCATAATCATATCATCTAATAAGCTATGCAATAACAGACATTATGACAGCCACATGAATGTTCATTGTAGTTAAACACAATCCTAGTATAAAGCAGAATGGAGTTGACATTCACTCGCAGAAGTTGAAGTTCAGCCCTGTACTGCTTTATACTAAAGATGTGTCTAACTACAGTGAACATTGATGTAGATCAGGGCCGGCCAGAAATTCTGCACGCGTGTGGTGCTCCTGCACATGTGCAACTTCCGGGTCACAGCGTGCATGCCGCAGCCATCAGCATTCATGTAGTGCATGTTTCTACACACAGATGTCGCTTTATCCACTTTCTGGGATACTCTGTACCGGCACATTCTAGTGCTCTTTCCACAGCTTGCAAGCCAACCATGGGAAGGTATTTTGCGTATTAAACATTTAAAATACTGTCACAGTCTACTCATTGAGATGTCTACTTTTATGTTAACAGTTTAACCCAGTAAGACAAGTAATACAGTTAACAACCGTGGTTTTTTTTTTTAACGCAGCTTGACTGACGACACGTAAATACACGTAATGTTTTGGATCTAGTATTTAAGAAAGAGAGCACTTAGCGACTTCCAACGAACCTTATTCGTGATTTCAAATAACATTAAACTAATGCAAGGTTTCCTATATTGAATTCTCGATGCCCTCAGTTACACGCACATAATTTCTGTCTCACTGTCCCCTTAACAGAATGATAACCGCAGACCTCTCGATGATCACCTGTTATTTCAGTACCATTATTGCTATATCTTTCATCAGTTCCATCTGAAATCTGCATAATAACTGCCTATTAGATGAATGTTATGTTTTATCGACTTCAGCTGACCGTAGCCCGTCACACATTTAAAAAAAAAAAAAAAAAAAAAAAAAAAAAAAAAAAAAAAGGTAAGTATACATTGGAACAATCGGTTTAATGACCAACTTTCCTGATAATAATGTAACATGGAGCAGAATAAGGCAATAATGCACAGTTAGTAAACAATAATTTTTAATTATGAAAGGAGTAAATCCAAACACGTTTATCACTGGTCATGAGAAATGATAATCGAGTTGATGTGTCTCATCTATTATCTTAAGGACATTTAATTTTGCTTGCTGTTCTTCACTGTTGAATACACTACACTCGTCGTGATATGTATTGCAGTGTCTTTCAATTGAAAACTTACGCTGGCCGCCTATTACTCGGAAGCGCAGCAAACACTGTGAGTTTTTACCAACAGTTACAAAAAAGAATTGCATCTTTGATGGTTCTCTGCAATTTATTGCATAATTTTGTTAGCTAGAATTGTTGCCTTCCAGAATTATGGAAATTCGTAAATCATTTAAATATCTTTTGACATAAAGTAATTCTTTATAGATGTACAGCCACTGTCTTAAGCATTATAAAATATGTAGGGGTGACATGAATGCAGATGGCTGATGACTGTAATGGACAGAGAAATGCAGAGGAGACTATTATCCAGAAATGTATGTCAAATGGTTGATGATGATTGTTCATGATGAAGATGTATAAAATTGGATGTCTATGATTTGTTCCACACCCTCTAGGATAACCTCTCTAAGGATGTGTGGAATAAACATTAAATATAAGAATTTTAATTATTTTATAAAATATTTAATCTGTATCAATACTTTGATGTGATCCATATCAGAAAGAATCTCCTCATTTGGAGTTTATGAAATCTAATCTAATCTGAGCTGTTTTTTAAGCTCACAGAGGATTCTTGTTTCTGGGATGAGAGTTTCCAGGAATTTCACTTCCTTTGTGATTAAATCTCACACATGATCCTGTTTGTTAACAAATACACCATTTAAATAGAAAACTTAAAAAGTCACAATTCATTTCACTGCTTTATCTACATTTAAGTATATTGAATGCATCTAATGATGTTTGAAACATTCGGTTAAGATTTTCTGGCATTAAGTTCATATAAAATTTATGTAAAGTTACATCTGTTTCAGAAATGGCTTGATGTTATTTAGATTATTTTATGTTCATGACAAAATTTTGACTCTATGTTTCAGTTTTTATTGTCATTTTCAGATGTTTGTCACAATTCTCAGTCGTGCTCAAGGGATATCCTCAGCAGCATTATTAGCCAGACCTCGTAGCACACTACAGCTGCTTGTAGAAAATCAGGGAAGAATCAATTATGGGTCAGAAATGAAAGATTTTAAGGTATTTATTAGGACTTAACATTCAGTTTTAGATGGAATTTTAGTAGGAGAAAATGATATTCGAGAAACTAAAGTCTACTAAGTAAAAGTTTTCGATCATCTGTCTGTAATGGTATACATTGTTTGAGTCTGTGTGAATCTTTCCCTCACTTTTCACTGAAGTGTTAATTTCATTAGTGGGTTTGAATTCTTTTTAAAGCCTAACTGGCACTTCAAGAATGGTCACCATAGAATGAGATGTGGTGAATCAGCACATGCCTGCAAAAACAACTAATGTAATTTTTGCTGGGTATTTTCAGAACTTAAAATCCAAATATGGCTAGTGTAATACTATAGTAATGTCATTCTTTGAGAATGCCAGTAACAAAATACAGCATTAGTTCTGATTCGTGAGAAATTTTTAAATGCACTCAAAGATTCAACTAGCCAGCTTGCAGCAGTAAGTCTGCGATTCCATATTTTGCACAATGAAATTGAGGATTCAGATGGAAGAAATCACTGAGCTTCAATAGCTACCAGAAATGTTATTCATTATTGACTACCAGTGGCACTGGAGATTTTTAATATATTTTATGTTTAAAAATTATACAGCCAAGATTATATTTATTTACTTGTTGCACTAATGAAATATAAAACAGGCTGGAAACTTTTGAGTAAATTAAAGCAGAAAGTCATTCTAGACAGTGTTCAATATATATTTTTATTTGAAAATGAAACTTACATATTATTTTAGAATGAGCATCATAGTGAATAAGTTTTGTATTTGCAGTTAGTATATAAAAATCATCATACATTTACTGGAACCACATTATTGTGCTTAAATAATATTTAACCCACTGAATTGAGCAGTTTGAAATCAATAGCAAAGGTTCTATTTCTTATTGTAATGCAGTACTCAAGAAATTTTAGCATGCAGTAATTAATACCACATTAAGTCAGTGACATTTGTATTATAAATTACTGAAATGTGATGATGCCTAATTTGATGTGCATTCACTTGGAAGGTATAAAGGTTACAGTTTCATGTGATGTTGACGTCATGGTAATTGGAGATGGTAACTCAATTAAAGGAAGAAACTATCCAGTCATTCACCTGAATCAATGGAGGTAGTCACAAGATACTGAAATTCAGGTGGTTGCATACAGATTTGAAGTCCATGTCTACTGAGTGTAGATCAAGTGTTGTAATTACTGCAACACTTCAGTGGGTAATTTACCTGTTGATGTAAGATTTTGTAGTAAGCAAGGTGTTGAATATTTAGTTAGTGATTTAAAATATGACAACAGCTAATAATGATTATCAGTTAAATACATAATCCTTTAAATGAGTTTTTTAAATGATTGAAAGATAGATTGCAATTTTTTCTGTTAGTGGCTTCACAATGATGATAACAAGAACATGGTAAAAAAATTCACTAAAAATAATGATGACCAAAGTTCTTTTACGCTGAGGGGCCAAAAGTAATGGAATAGTGATATGCACATATGCAGGTGGTGGTAGTATCACATACACAAGGTATAAAAGAGCAGTGCATTGGCACATGGCAGAGCTGTCACTTGAACTCGGGTGATTCATGTGAAAAGTGTTCAAAGTCATTATGCCCACATCACGGGAATTAAGAGACTTTGAACAGAGAATGGTGGATGGAGCTAGATGCATGGGACATTCCATACGGAAATCATTACTGAATGCAATATTCTAAGATTTACAGTGTTAAGAGTGTGCAGAGAATGCCAAATTTCAGGCAACACCTCTCACCATATACAATGCAGTGTCCAATGTCACTCACTTAATGACTGAGAGCAGTGGTGTTGGCATAGAATTTTCAGTGCTAACAGACAAGCAACACTGAGTGAAATAACCACAGAAATCAGTATTGGACATACAATAAACATATCTGTTGGGACAGTGTGGTGAAATTTGGCATTAACGGGCTATGACAACAGACTGATGTTAGTGCCTTTGCCAACAGCATGACATCATCTACAGCACCTCTCCTGGGCTGATGACCATATCAGCTAGACCCTAGATCACTGGAAAACTTGCCTGGTCAGATGAGTCCTGATTTCAGTTAGTAACAGCTGATGATAGGGTTCAACTGTGGTGCAGACCCCATGAAGCCATGGACCCAAGTTGCCAACAAAACACTGTGCAAGCTGTTGATAGTTCCATAATGGTGTGAGCTGTGTTTCCATGGAATAAACTGGGTCCTCTGATCCATCTGAACTGAGCATTGACCATCTGAAGCCATTCATGGGTTTCATGTTCCCAGACAATGATAGAGTTTTTGTGGGTGATAGTGCAACATGTCACAGGGCCACAATTATCATGACTGGTTTAAAGAACATTCTGGATAAGTGAATGATTTGGTCACCTAGATCACCCAACATCAGTCCCATGGAATATTTTATGGGACGTTATCAACAGGTTAGATCATGCACAAAATCCTGCACCAGAAATACTTTCACAACTATGGATGGCTGTCAAGACAGCAATTTCTGGAGGGGACTTACAACAACTTGTTGAGGCCATGCGGCATTGAGATGCTGCAGTGTGCCAGGCAAAAGAAGTTCTGACACAATATTAGCAGGTAACCCATGATCTCTGTCACCTCAGTGTATTTAATACACTCACATTTCAGTTTCAGGTTTAATTTATTGCTTGTAACATGTAATTTTGCATGCCTGAGCATTATCAACAAAGTATAAAGGTTTTACAACTAATTTTTTTTGTTTACATTATTTCTTATGACATTGTAATTCATGATAAATTCAAGTTATAAGGGCATTTTTGGACAAGCCTCTGCTTGACTCGCTTTTTAAAAGTATCCCCTGTCAATATAATAACTTTGTTTGGTAACAAGTTATTAAAATAGCTCGATTGACATAGGGGATTTTTGCTGTTACAGTTAACCTTCTGTTAACCATATGAAAGTACTTTCTAAGCCTTACCTTGTTTCATAGTTGAGAATATCCGTGTTTCTTTTTGTGTCTTCTTTCACTAACATTGTAGTTTCTAGTATATACATGGCATAAACTATGAGAATATTGTGTCTAATGAATAGGGGTTTGCAAGAAGCTCCTGGTTTTACTTTTGCTATGATGCTGAAGGCTCACTTCTACAGTATTAATGCCCTTTTCATATTAGTTTGACATGCCCCATCCCACAGTACTATTCCATAAGGCAAGAAAGGGTACACTAATCCATAATATACAGTGCTTAGGGTTTCAGAATTAAAATATGATGATAATCTTCTTTTCCATAAGGCAAGAAAGGGTACACTAATCCATAATATACAGTCCTTATGGTTTCAGATATAAAATATGATGATAATCTTCTTAATACAGATAGACTGGGTCTTCATGCTTCTATGAGTGTCGATCATCTATGCATAAACCCAATAATTTACAGTCTGTACAGGTTTTTGGTAGAAATTCATCAATCACAGTATTTTGTTTGTTTGTACCACTTGGTTTAAAATGAACAATATTAGTTTTTTTCTGGGTTTCCTTTTGGTTGTCTCATTCAAAGTGAGCTCTTGCCTTTTCAATAAAGTTATTTATCTCTTCGATTAGGTTGGGTTCACTGTTTGCACATCAAACACCAGATGTATTGTCTGTATGCAGAGTCATCAATTGCTTATTGTCAAGAGAACTTGGGAAATCATTTACATACGGTAGCAGATGAATAGGACTGGACCTAATAGGAAGCCCTGAAGAACACCAAAATGCATACTGCTTATACTTGACCTTCTCCTCTTCGGTTTTTCTCCATTAGAGTATGTAAGCTCTGCTCACTACTGTCTACCATTTAAATATGTTTCTGGCAGCTGCATGAGTTTTTCAGTGACACCACTCCTAGCAGTTTTTGATAAGAGCACATCATGATGTACTTTATTGAAAGCCGTTGAGAGATCTAGAAATACTCCTGCTGCTTGGGGTTCTTCATTTATTTTTTCAAGTACATGAGGACAAATTGTACTGCTGCTGACATGGTACTTCAACCTCTCCTGATACCATGCCGGAAATCACATAGTATGTCAGCACTGTTGTAATGCGCCAGGATTTATTAAAATATTATTTTCTCTATCAGTTTGCTGAAAGTGAAATTAGGGCAGTTGTTCTGCTGTTCTGTACATGCTTTATTTCCCTCTTTTTGTGTATTGGTTTAACTGCAGCCAGTTTCAACTTGTCACGCAACTCACCATTTTCTAGAACATAGTTTATTAGGTGAACTAGTGGTTCATTAGTTCATGTTTGCATTTCTCCAATAGATGTGGAGGAATTTCATCCAATCTTGCTGATTTTTTGTTTCTGAGTCTATCAATAAGCTGCAGAATGTCATATGTGCTTCCTACGGGTAGAGTGCTGCCATTCTGTTTGTTAATGGACTCCAGTGTGTCTTGTATATCCTGTTTCATAGAAGCATCATTTTCAATAGTATTTATGAAGTAATTATTAAAAATATTGCTGACTAGAAGGGGATCATCAAAATCATTATTATTCACAGTTAATTGTACATTATTAATTTTAGTTTCTGTTTCAGTGTTTCTGATTTTATTTACAACTGACCACCAAGTCTTTGAAACATTATCTGAACCTCATATCTGCTGGCTGATTCTTTCTGCTTTAAATCTCCAAACTTCTTTGTAGTACTTATATTTCTACTGCTTGTCCAGTTCTGTATGTAACTCTGAGTAAGTCAGTCTGTGTAAGCTATGCATGTTTTCCATTTTTTCTTTCAGATCATTTGTTTTAAAATCTAATGGCACTGATTTTGATTTTAAATGTTGATTTTTCTGGATACTCACTATTTTAAATGGCATGGCCCTATTTAAGTTCTCAGTCAGAATTTCTGTGAACATGCTTCATTTATTGTTGACCCCTATGGTAGTACTTACTGATTCCCATGATTCCTAGCTTACACTGTTTCTTAGTATAGTGTCTGCAGCTTGTGGTCTTGCGGTCACGTTCTCGCTTCCCGAGCACTGGGTTCCGGGTTCGATTTCTGGCAGGATCAGGGATTTTCACCTGCCTCAACATGACTGGGTATTTCTGTTGTCCTCATCATTTCATCATCAGTCATGTAAGTGGTGAGATTGGGCTGAGCAAACGTTGGGAATTTGTATGCCCACAAACCAGTCATCATCATCATCTTAGTATAGCAGATAGTATTGGGCTGTGCTCACACATTTTTCTTGGTTTCAATTTGGTGTTACATTTTAACACTAGTGTTTGACTTAGAGGTGACCATTTATGATGGCTGTTGAGGTGATTTGGTCATAATTTGTGATAACATGACCAATTGAACTACTATGTGTGTTAGCTTTTCTGGTGGCTTTAGCCCCATAAGATAGGATACAATCTGTAAAACATTTGCTTTCCCGACCATCAAGTAAAGTGTTGGTGTTCAGATCTCCCAGTATGACAAGATTTACACTTCTACAACCTGAAATTAATTTACTTAAAATTCCGGTAAGTGATATCAGAAAAGCATCAAACTTTCTACAGGGGGTCTATATACACCTATGACATGGAAAGGAACAGTGCACAGTGTGAGCTTAAGAATTCCAATTTCAAAGTCCTTGTCAACACAGAAATTGTTTTGCCGTAGCCTTTTTCTGTGGTTGTTATGAACTTACATTTTCTTCAGTACATGACATCACCACCACCTCTGTTATGTGTTCTACAGTGGAACATAGCTACGATGTAGCTTTCTAAGTTGCAATATTGAATGTTGCCCACTGTTTGCCAGTGTTTTGTAACTATTACTACATGTGGAAATAGTCCTGCGATAAATGATTTAAAAGCATTTATTTTGTTTACTAAGCCCTGTACATTATAAAGTAAAAGTGATAAATTATTCTCATGTGGACTGAAGTCTGTTTGAGGCACATATGAAAAACATATACTTGCATCTGGTGTTGCACTGATGGAAAGTTTTATTGTTCTAATAAAGCTCTTGTCCTGACGATGTATTGTTTAAGTAACCTGGTATTTCATGGTTAACTCTTGTGCAAATGCATTATTTTTGTCCTTGAGAGGGATGGCCTCTGCATGTTCAATTTGCTTTGTACTACTTCTTGGATATGTAGGTACATTATAACTAAGTCCTTTCCTAGTCTGTTGACATGTAAACCCCGGGATGTGTTGTATCTCTTCCCTACACAGCTTATGTCCACAAATGTAACATTTTTGATTCTCATGGATATATTTGGGATCTATTTATTTGCACCTCGCACTTCTTTATTTACACACAACCAGACTGGCAAGTCATGTCAATGTGGAACAGCGAACACGATAATGTTTGAACTTCTCAGGTCATGTAGCTTTCATTTGAGTGATATCACTAGATCTTTTATTTCATTTCTTGCTACACCATTTGTTAATGCTAAGAACACAAAAAAGTCATTATTTGTTGTTGCTGATTTCATGTCATGGTTCATGGAAGTCATTTCTTGAAATGTTGCACCTTCTTTCACTATGTTAGTTATTTTGTGATTGCGTCTAGACTGAAATTCGGCTGCTATGTCCCGTCCTTGACTATCTGCAAAGAGGGTTATTTGACATGTTTATGCTGGTTTATGATAACTCTTTTTAGGCCTGCATGGTGCACTGGCCCTCTTTTTTTTTGTGCATAGTAGTCAATAATTCATCTTGAGAAACACTCGATCATTATTCACTGTCGGTGATTACACTCAAGTATGATTTTTTTTTCTTTCTTTTTTTTCCCCTGTGGTTCAAAGTTACTCTTTTGTTCTTTGTTTCTGGTCTCATTTTTCTTCCCATGTGGTTCAACACAGCACTTTGAGATATTGTAGTCTACAATTAAAAGCACTTTAAAAGGGTTTTCATGCACCAAGATTGTGACACTGGTACATTTACCATCTACACTATTTTGCAGTTCTTATGTGCTGTTTTTGAAGTGACTTTTGTCCACTTTTTGCTAGCAGGTGCAATTTATAACTTGCAGACCTTGTTGAGTATTTGGCTCACTACGTCCAAGCTAAAAATTCGAGATATCCACTTGCAGAGTACTGATTATAAACTGTAAGCTCAACAAATGTTCCTTCAACTTTGTGATTTCACCTTTACAATTTATACATGTTTTTGTTTTATTGGCAAAATTAACTCTTTTCTGTGGACCGTGCATTTTTCTGTGTTGAATGTACAGGGTGTATGTAAAGTCTGGGGACACTTTCAATTATTCATTGCACAAGAACTCAACATTGTACAGATGTCATACATATTGCATTTTGAAGAACAACTCTGAAAGTTTTTTTTTTTTATAAACATTCTATATGCGAACCATGAGTGACCCAGAAGATGTCAATATGGTAATCATATATGCTCCACAGTCACTGCACTCACACTTGGACATCCACTTCTCTTTGCTGGGCACAAGCAACCTGTTGTAATGAATTTGTTGTGCCAGTGGTAAATGACCTTCCTTGTTGGTGGCTACTTACTTTACTTGGTTCTGAACATCAGCTGAACAGCTGCAGCACACTTACTTTTGTCGAAATCCAACACACAGAAAGCTCGCTCTGCACTTGAACTCGCCATGTTTGCGACTATCGCTGGACTTTATGTACACCCTGTACATGTCTCTGCGACAAAAATTCGACTAGGTCTCACCAGTCCAGTGGGGGAAACATATGGGATGGGGGGTGCGTGGGCTCACTGTCCCCCCCCCTCCCCCCCGTTCTCCGCCTCTTGTGGGCCCACTCGCATTGGGTCCTATCACATTGCCACCACCACCAGTCAGGCCGCACGCTATTCTTTCATTTATTTCATCAGTCGACTCAACTGAATCGAGTTACTGAGTAGTTGTACTTTCCTATATAGATTTCATATTCACGCCATCATATTTTATATGTTTCTGTCTGGCATGTAGATAGCTAACACATACCTACGAGAAAAGTTGCGCCCACTCTAGTGATCTCGATACATTATTCTGTCTGGCGTTTGTTTGAGAAAAGTCTCAAGAAAATTCTACTGTTTCCTTGTGCAGAGAACCTTCAATACACAGCATTATAAATAGGGACTATTCACCAAATAGGAATCTAGTTTACATTCAGAAGCAGAAATATTAAGGATGAAGAATGAATAAGTAAAAAGTCCTAGTTGTAGCAAGTGCAAGTGTGAAGATTAGTCAAGAGAGAGAGTGATCAGTAGTTTCTGAAGTATAATAATTCATAGTAACTTCTCAGTGAAAGTATCATTACAAGACTCATAACAATCTTTTTACTAATAACATATCAATAGATTCCCATTCCTTGCTTGTAATATGGGTTAGGTATGGGGAACTATTGACATGTATATCCCAGTAATAGTGACTTTCAAGAAGATTCCTAAAAATGCATTGTTACTATAGAGGCCATCTATTGATTGTGCTACAAAGGAATGAACTGCCAGATGATGTCATCATTGGAAACTGACCCTTATATTATACATTATAAGGTACATATTGGCTTGTCACTTTCACAGTAGGTGTTTGTTCACATTCCATAAAAGTCTGGAAGTGAACATTCTGGCAGTGAATGTCCTTGAAACAACCAAGTGACATATATAAGGAAAGCAGAATCGCTGCCAGGTAGTCAGTTTGAAAGTTAAAATCGTCGCAATAACTTGGAAGTGATAAAAAGTTAATCACTGCGATTATTGGCTGTTACCACGGACTTCAGTCAGTGTTGTCCTTAGTGATATTAGAAGTATGTGGAGTGTGCCCTGTGTGTTTTACTGCTAAGTGTACTAGTGTTGTATTTTTCAGCTTGAATAAAGTGTTTATTTGAGAATAATTGCCATCTAATTTACCTACGTCATAACAATATAATAAAATGGATCATTATGTAATAATAAAAAGAAAAGTGGAAACATGTGGATATTCTGGTCACTGTTTAGCCACAAAAACACCAGCAGATGTATAGGCAGAGCCCAACAGTTCTTCAAAACTTTCACAACAATGTTCATTGACTGATTCACTTAATCCCACGGATATTGGCAATTTTTTGGATATATTTGCGTCATGAAATCTTAGAGATCATATAAAACACAAGCTTCTCACAGCTCCAAGGAAACTTGGAATAGGTTATATCTTTCCTACTTCAGAGCACAACAAGAGGGGATGGGTTGAACACAGGCAAGTGCACGATAATCACTTTGAACAGTATCTATGGCTGGTGTCCTCACTAGTTAAAAAGGGACTTCTTTGCATTAACTGTTCTATTTTTGTGAATAATAAAATGGTTGGAGGAAAGAAATCCATTATTGAATGAGATTTTCACTCTGCAGCGGAGTGTGCGCTGATTTGAAACTTCCGAGCGTGAGTCGTGCTTCGGTAGCTCAGATGGTGGAGCACTTGCTAGCGAAAGGCAAAGGTCCCGAGTTCGAGTCTCGGTCAGGCACACAGTTTTAATCTGCCAGGAAGTTTCAAATCCATTATTGTCAAGAAACTTGTCACTGAGTCACTAACAAAGTGTTCTAAACTTACTGGTAAGGATGGTGACCTTGAGACCCACTCTCATCTCATGTACCACGGTGAAGTGTCAACAGATGCTAAATTATTTTTGGTGACATGAGACAGCCAAGAACTTGAAGCCATAAATCAATTGTCAAGACAGAGAATGGAAAGCATTAGGGAAAACAGAGACTGTCTTGTACCTATAATAAAAACAATCATATTTTGTGGAAAGCAAAATATCCCTCTGCAGGGGCATAGAGATGATGGGAATCTATTAGAAAGCGAAAATGACCGTGAAAGTATAGTGAGTCACTAGGGAAACTTTAGAGCTCTTGTAAGATTTAAAATTGATGCTGGGACTTGCAACTAAAACATCATCTTGAGACCACTAAAGCGAACACCACTTACATAAGTAAAATAACTTGTAATGAACTTATTTCGTGCTGCGAAACAGCGATGTTATCGAGAGTACTGGAGGAAAGCAAAGATTCTTGTTATTACAGAATAATCTTGGATGAGACTACAGACATAGTGCACATCGCCCAACTGAGTTTAGGTGCACAATATGTTGATGGTGATGGCAAATTACCTGAAAGATTTTTGGGTTCTGTTGACATCCATAAAGACAAAAACTGTAGTTGAAACATTGACAATGAAGTATTAGGTACTACGATTCTAAGGAGAATGGAAAGCCTTTCTCTGTCACTGGAGAACTGTGAGGGTATAGGCTGTCATGGTTGACAGTTAATATGACAGAACTGAAAGAAGTTATGGCTACAATAAAAAAGAAAGCTATAAATGTCCAAGTTGCAGTCATCAGCTCAGCCTCGCTGTCTCTTGCAGGGTTGCAAAGTTACAAGTGTAAGAAACTTACTTGGTACTATTGAAGAAATAGTATCGTTCTTTACAGCATATATCAAGTGGTTCTCAACATTGAAAAGTCACCTAAAACACTTGTTGCAGTCACATTGTCAGATGAGATGGGCTGAGCAACATGATGCTGTTATTCAATTCGCAGCTGATCTTGGAACTGTTTGCAAAGAAATACAGTGCTGGAGGGATAGAAAAGCAGCTGCCAAAGTCAATATTCTCCTTTGAGCTCTCTCTAATTGTGAGTTTATTATCACTCTGTTTACAATGAGTGACATCATGAGCATAACATATCCAGTTAGCAAAGTCTTACAAGACCCTGGCTTGGACGTCGTGATGGCAAAATCAAAATTAGATATGACACTCAAGGTGTATGACGGCATGAGTGCTAATGCTGATAGCCACTGTGCTCATATTGTTGAAGAGGTGAAGGCAGTGATGGAATAGTTAGGTGCGGAGTTGAGTGTACATCATCTTACAGGCAGACAAAAACACAAGGAAAACTGTGATAATAATGATGATGCTATGACATACTGGAAAAGAACTGTTTTTATTACAGCAGTGGACCATATTATGACTGACATGAGAGAACAATTAGCTAAAGAAAATATTTATCATTTAAAATTCAACATACTTTTGCCCTCACAACTACTGAAACAGGCCGGCAATGATCTGGGACATATATTGAATCAGTGCTTAACTGAACTACCATTCTTTGAAGAAGAATCACTCTTTGTGATTAAAAAGAGACTAATGGGAGAGATTCTTCAATACAAACAAACGAGCATAAATGTCCTTAATGACCATGATTGTGTTATGGAAGCATTGTCTGTCAGTCCTAGATCTGACTATCCTACTTTGCACACACTGTAAGAAATATTTGCATGTCTACCTGCATGTATTGCTAGAAAGACATGGCTGAAGTTGACAATGAAAGAGGATCGACTTAATGGCTTAGCTCTGTTGAACACTCATCCTGACATTGATTATCCTATTGAAGACATAATGAACCAATCTTCCAGGAAGAATGGGCACATAGAATTCATCATTTAAGGAAGAGAACCGCAATTGTGACTTTTTTATACCATAAAGTGATGTTGCCTTGTATATGTGTATAATCAGTTTTAATAAAACTTTCTTAAACTTTGCATGTGACTTGATTATTTTCTATGATGGTAAAAGTAAAGGTAGCTCAACATATCTTTAGCACCCTTCCTTGAGGCTTTTCTGTATCTCTCACTGCATCACTCCCACCAACAGAAGATGTAAACAGATTGTTTGTACAAAGAGATAAGCCTGGTTCTGAACCGGAACATCAGTGTTGTAGGCAAATTTTCCTCTAACTGAAATATTTGTTCAAATTCTATTACAATGCAGGCTTTATGACATTGTGACCCAACTTGTAACCATGACCTTGTGGTGGTGTTTGGGCATACAAACCCAAATGTTGTCTTAGAGTATCCTATTGCAGTGTAAAATCTCTAATTAAGACTACAGTTGGTGCTACTGTAGGTGATGAAACCTCCAAGTGTGACATATCCAGTGGGTCCAACAGCAGTGCCTTAAACTGTGGTATCAATACTTTAGAGACCTATAACTGTGTCTTCATCATAATCTATGCCATGTTGTCACTTAGTTTAGCACTGACACCCTTCTGTAAATCCTCATTATCATTGTAACTGCTAACAAAGAGGAGGACACCACTACCATGCTTGGCATTCATATTACACTGCAGAATTAGAACCACAACTCAGGTTTGTTTTGCACAGGAAGGCTGGCAATTGTGGTATGTAACACATTCTGTTGAATGGAAGAAGTTGTCTCTGAGCCATATCAAGGGTGCAAAAACTCTTGTTGAGTACTGTGGCAGTGTTGCTAATGCCTGAGACTCCACTCGCCTTGGTAGCAGTGGACATTGCTGGTGTTGAAGCTGAGTAACTACCAGCAATTCTGCCACTGCATCTTCTTCACTGAGAACTTTGTTACCATCTCTGACACGCTGTGAGTGTGCTGCTTGGGAGATTGGCATATGCTGTAAATGTCATTGATGAGTAGGAAGTTAAGCAAGCTTGCCATGTTAAGCACTAAGCTTATGTGGTTCTTGTGCTTGCACTGGTGCCACTTGAGTAAGAAGCAGTACTCATTAGAATAGGTGTGCAATGGAACTGTTAAACATTTGAGTGCAACTTCAGGTGGCAGCTCAGCACTGACTTGTAGTCACTTGTCACTAAGGAATGGTTTCAAGCCTATGTAACTGTTCATGTGGTATTGATAGATTTACTTGCAATCTGTGATGGAAGGGCATTGTATGCGCTTCAGCAGCTACTCTTCTTTGATGTGGCCACAAAAATGGATCCATAACTTCAACTATGCAATGACATTTTGCAATACAGCTTAGAACAAAAAGCCTTTAGGCAATCCTTCGAGTTTATTTTGGGCTGTGTGAAACTGTCCTGTGGTGGTGCCAAATGTGTGCACACAGCTTGTGCACTATGGCCATCAAATTTTTGCTGGATGAGTTAGCTGTTTTTTGCAAACAGCTGGAAATAACCTTAACTGTTATCAAGTGATTGGAAGCTTCTGCAAATAGGTGTGCTGGTACAGACACCAAGGAGACATGTACAAATGATACTAAAGGCACCTCAAGTACTATCCTCTTGCACGAAAACTGTCTCCTCTATAAGAATTACAAGGCTTGTCACTACTCATCTTTTGACTGTGAATGTTTTGTCAGTGGTAGGTTTAGGGGTGCTGTGCAAGGTAGACAGTGACTGGGGCGACCGGAGGCTACTACACCTACCCTGCTCACCAACAATTAGTATGGGGAATATTGCTACTCTATATGGAACTGGCAACAAGGGATAGGTAGGATCACCTTTCACCCTCAGTGTGTATGCCTGAAGACCTTTCAACATGTTGAAGAGACTGCTCCAATTGCTACTGAAGGAATAAGGTTCAACCTATTGTACTGGAATGAACAATACCTGTCATCTTTGATCTGAGCTCATACTTGGATCATTCCAGGGAGAGAAGGTTCAGAAGACCAGCCTCACTCAAAGTATTTCATTGAGGCATTCTTCCCAGAACTTATCATGGTCCCACTGATTTTGAGTTGAGAGGAAGCCTTGAACCGGCTGGCCGGAGTGGCCGAGTGGTTCTAGGTGCGGGCCGGAGTGGCCGAGTGGTTCTAGGTGCTACAGTCTGGAACCGTGCGTTAGTTAGGTTTAAGTAGTTCTAAGTTCTAGGGGACTGATGACCACAGCAGTTAAGTCCCATAGTGCTCAGAGCCATTTGAACCATTTGAAGGCTTGAACCAGACTTCCATTGTTCTGTGATCAGCAAGGCTCCAAATTTATAGACTTGCACCATGGGGATGAGAACTGTTGGGTTCTTCAAAATGGGTAAGTGACACACCACACATCAGAGGTCACTATGTGTCTGTGTGTGGGGTTCTTACCTCTTTAATATGGCCATTTTGAAACTGGAATCAGTGACAATGAGGTAGTTGTAGCAACAAATATTACGTAAGTGCAGAGGGTAACTAAAAATAAACTGAAAAATTTACAAGTTCATCAAACTAGATAAATAATCAATAGTTTCATATCTCAGTAAGTAACTTCACATTTTGAACTCTGGGCAGGATCAAGTAGCTGAAGTGTGGCCCAAGTTTAGAAGAACACTGTGCCAAACACAGGATACATCTATATCTAGTAGAACAGTTCATGAGAGGAATGACCTTCTGTAGTATACAGTCATTCTAAATAAACATCTATAGAAACAATAACTACTGCACAATAAGTGTAAAGTGAAGTATAGTAGTTACAGTGGCAGCTCATGCAAAATTTTACTGATGGGCTACAATGTGGTGGCCTTTAGCCTTATGACTTACAGCGATAGTATTAGGAACAAAATTGAATATATGAATTTTATGTACATAAACTGAACTGTTTAAATGTATTTAAATTTAACAATAAATTGTTTAACATTGCATAAAGTAAAAGAAAACAAAAAAAATGTAGTATCAGTCAAAACTGAACCTGAGCCAATGAATTGCTAGTCGGTCCACTTGACCACTGTGCTACTGAGCCAATATGTGAACTGCTGCTCAAAAATCCCTCATACTCTATGCGCAAATCTTTAGAGAGCATTTTACTTTTTCCTGTGACCCACTAAAGCAAAATATTCTAGGAACTTGGATTCTACTCACTTAGTTTGTGAGATTATGAGTTTGTTAGATTGTGAGCCTCATTCTGCACCCTCCTGTTGTTAGAAATACGTTTGGAATATATCCACCTTTCTTTGAATCTTACTGTCTCCTTTAAAGATCTACAAGAAAAGAGTCTCTTTAGCAGATCATCTACAAAAACACTTTTACAAAAAATTTCCTTGTACTCTTGATTTTTTACCATCTTTTGACTCACCAAGGTAGTAATCATAACAAAATGAATATATTAATTTTACAGATACAAGTTAAACTGTTTAAATATATTTAAATTTTACAAGTAATCATTTAATATTGTGAGGAATAAAATAAAATGAAAAAAAGAGTTATTGTAGCAGAGGGAATCAAACCTGAGCTGTCAGATAGCCAGACAGTGCTTATGATCGCTTGGCCAAGGCACCATTATTCCAACTGCTCCTAAAGAATCTCTCACACTCAGCACCTGTACTTTCAAAGAAATATACTGATTTGGTGCTGCAAGCAACATAGCAGTTATAGTGCCAGTAGTGTTGGGATGGTATCAGAGCATGTGCAGTCAAAAACAGACAGGTGCACACCTTCTCTGAGTTGACTGTAGGATGGCAGATCATCATTCCAGCACTCAACACTGGTTTCTAGTTTTAGTATCTTCACAGGTATGGCAACACTGTTGCACAGGTTCACAGTGGTTTGATAACCCCATGAGAGGAAAATGAACTTGCCATGTGAGTCAAGCTGTGGGAAACAGAGAGTTCAAATCCACACAGAGACAGGCAAGAGAATGACTCAGCACATGGTTGGCATGGACTGGCAACATCAAAGCCCTAAGTAGCAACACATGGTGTGAAGCACAAGGCAATGTCTATGATGGTTGGACTCCTTCAAGCACTGGCCACCCATGCTAGTGTCACCCACAAGTAAACAATTCGTCCAGCAGGTCTGCCCATACTACACATTGCTTGTGTGCCCTCCATGGTAGGTTTCCACACTATCTGCTGCACTACCCATGTCAACTTGTCTGTCTCCATTGTGATGCATACTTGGAGGGATATGAAACTGATTCATACTTAATTCATACTTAACTGGAAGAATGCAGAAAGTTGAAATAAGTGGTTCGTGTAATGTTAAAACAGCTGATTCCTCAAACTGGGGTGCTATCAAGCACGGGGTCCCACAGGGTTCGGTCTTAGGTCCTTTACTGTTCTTGATATACATTAATGACTTACCATTCCACATTGATGAAGATGCAAAGTTAGTTCTTTTTGCTGATGATACAAGTATAGTAATAACATCCAAAAACCAAGAACTAAGTGATGTAATTGTAAATGATGTTTTTCACAAAATTATTAAGTGGTTCTCAGCAAACGGACTCTCTTTAAATTTTAATAAAACACAGTATATACAGTTCCGTACAGTAATTGGCAAAACTCCAGTAATAAATATAGAATTTGAACAGAAGTCTGTAGCTAAGGTAGATTTTTCAAAATTTTTAGGTGTGTCCATTGATGAGAGGTTAAACTGGAAGCAACACATTGATGGTCTGCTGAAACGTCTGAGTTCAGCTACGTATGCTATTAGGGTTATTGCAAATTTTGGTGATAAGAATCTCAGTAAATTAGCTTACTATGCCTACTTTCATTCACTGCTTTCGTATGGCATCATATTCTGGGGTAATTCATCGTTGAGTAGAAAAGTATTCATTGCACAAAAACGTGTAATCAGAATAATTGCTGGAGCCCACCCACGGTCATCCTGCAGACATCTATTTAAGGATCTAGGGATCCTCACAGTAACCTCACAGTATATATATTCCCTTATGAAATTTGTTGATAATAATCCAACCCAATTCAAAAGTAATAGCAGTGTGCATACCTATAACACCAGGAGAAAGGATGATCTTCACTATGCAGGGTTAAATCTGACTTTGGCACAGAAAGGGGTAAATTATGCTGCCACAAAAGTCTTTGGGCACCTACCAAACAGCATCAAAGGCCTGACAGATAGCCAACTAACATTTAAAAATAAATTAAAAGAATTTCTAGATGACAACTCCTTCTACTCATTGGCTGAATTTTTAGATATAAAGTAAGTAAGTAAAAAAAAAAAAAAAAAAAAAAAAAAAAAAAAAAAAAAAAAAAACTTAATCATTAGTGTCATGCAATATTTTGTGTAATGTAATTTCTTGTACAGACATCTTTTATTAACCTGACACGTTCCACATCATTACGAAGTGTCGTATTCATGATCTATGGAACAAGTATTAATCTAATCTAATCTAATCTAATTATCATGCACAGAAAAGCATGCTTTCACCCATTTTATTTGTGTATCAGCATGCATTTGAAGAGAAATGGTGTAATTTTAGAGCAATTTCCATATTACATACAAAGAAAAATGGTGTAATTTTAGTGTGATTCCCAGCTCACATACAAAAAGAAACAATATCATTTTTGTGCAATATTTACAGAGTGTGTTAGCACATTATCACATGATAGCCAAATGCCACTGGAGTATAGATATAGAGACGCTAAAGAAAATGCATTTGGTGGCCAAAACAGTGCATAACATTGTGTCCAGACATTTATGTATAATACAGAAACTGAAATTGAGAGAAGCAAATCAAAAGTAGAAACACCGAACTCTACTTTCATTTGTTCCTTTACAAATCAAAACCCATGAGTAGTGTCCTGCTTTAATTCTTGCACCACTGCTGAGACGAATGAAGTAGATATGTGTGCTTGTGACATAGACAAACAGCTGAAATCACTTTATTTATTTATTTATTTTATTATCCATCTTTAGGCATTAAAAATGCAATTGATGTCGTCATTTGTGTACATAAACAGTTTACATAACTAACAGAAATGGTGTAATATATTGTAGATCATTATTGTCTAATAAGATACAAAATTTGTCCTTGATGCTGCACAAGGTATTTGCATTATATTTACATGTATAAGTTTTATCTAAGTGAAACTATATTAGCACCGGTACTTAAGATCATCTTTAGTGCACATTATAAACTCTTCTATTGTATAAAAAGCTTTTTCTCTAAGCCATTTCCTTGGGACACTTTTAAACTCATTCATTGACAGATTATGTGCCTCTATTGGCAACATGTTAAATAGTTTTACTCCCATGTTCCCGTAACTATCTTGAGTTTTCTTTAGTCTAGCAACTGGAATGTCAATTTGCTGTTTTATATGTGTGTCTTGGTATCGATGGATATATTGTCGTAGTTTGAGACTGTGTTGGTTTTCTTTTGTGTGTATCAGACAACTTAGTATAAAGAGGGCTGCAACTGTTAGTATTTTTAGGTTTTTGAAATATGGTCTACAAGACTCATTATTTCTGACTTCATTGATGCATCTGACTGCCTTCTTTTGCCAAATGAAAACTTGTTTTCCTCCGGATGAGTTTCCTCACAACAAAGTGGCATATGTTAAATGGGTGTGAAAAAAGGCATAGTATGTATGCATTGAGTAATAAGTTACCACTAACACATGACCTTAGTTTACCTAACAAATATGTGACATGTGCTAACTTAGTACAAATATAATCGGTATGACTCTTCCACATTAATTTTGAGTCAAGATGGATCCCAAGTAGTTTACCTGAGACACAATCAATCTTATCACTCTTAACACACAAGTTAAAGAGAATATTTACAGTTTTATCATGATTTATATGCAAGCCATTGAGTTGGAACCACTTGATGGCTGCTCTGAGATGAGCCTTACTTTCTTCGTTTAATTTTCCTAAGTCTTTCCCTGCTGTAACAAAAGTTGTATCATCTGCATAGAGTGTGGATTTACATAACATGGTGCTGGGCAAGTCATTTACATATATTATAAAAAGTAAAGGTGCAAACACGCAGCCTTGTGGTACACCCTGCATGATATCCAAGACATTTGACCTCATATTGTTAAAATGCACAATTTGTTTTCTGTCGTTCAGATAGGATCTGATCAGAGATTGTTCTAAGCCTCTAATAACATAGCAGTGCAGTTTTTCTAGTAGTATCCTGTGACTGATACATTCAAATGCCTAGCTGAGGTCCACAAGAGTGGCATCAACTGATAGTCCTGATTCGAGTGATGACAATATATATGAAACAACATCTTCAACTGCTTTTGCTGCTGACAGGCCAGACCTGAAGCCATACTAAGAGTCACTAAGAATATTATTCACAGACAGATGTTGACTGATTTGGAGCTGTGTGCAATATTCCACTACTTTTGATATGGTCGGTACAAGGGACATTGGACAGTAATTATTAGGACAAGACTTGTCACCTTTCTTGTGCAGTGGAGTATTGACTTCAATTTTTAAGGATGAAGGGAAACAGCCACTGACAAACATCCGGTTCATAAGAGAACAGAGTGGATGTGCTATTACATCTGCTATTTTTTTTTTACAAAATTGGAGAGACCATAAATGTCTTCTGATTTTGAGTAACTTAATCTTGCTATTGCAGTTACTTTTACTTCCTTCCCTTTAAACACAGGAACCATATCCACAAAATTTTGTAGCAATGAATTTTTATTATTTGAGATATGGTTGTTGTCATATTTATGGATATGTTCATTTACAGCACTGTTATCATACTGGTTGCATTTATTTTGGAACTTATTAATATAATCATCATTTACCTTGCACATGCTTAACCTAATTTCTGCCTTGTATTTGTTCCTCAAACATATGTAGTTTGCTTTTTTGGCTTCACTATTTTTTGATTTGTCATAGGAAATCATTGACAGAGTTCTGAGCCTTTGTAGGTCAGGTGTGAACCAGTTATGCACTGATGTGAGACCATGTTTCCTGATAGTTTTAAATGTATCTGACAATGCACTAATGAATAATTTAAGTGCTTTTTCAATATGATTACTTTCCAGCAGAATGTAATTCCAACTTGTCATCTTTATTTGTGTTCTGTAGTTATCAATGTTCTCTTCATTCAAAAGCCTAATGTACTTAATTTTATTGGAGACTGATGCTGGCTCTTCTGTTATCAATTTTAACCAAACACCTTTATGGTCTGATAAAAAATGAGTATTGAATAGCCCTAACTAGAACTAACTTCCAGGGCCTGCTGGAATCACTATCTAAATCTGTATATAATTAGTGGCTGATTTAGCCTCTCTTTTATCTATAATTCAGGGGAGAGTGTTGTATTGAGTTGGTGCGTAAGTTCATAGCATTTTTTCATAAGTTTAACAAGCACAACAGATACACATAACATCAGTACTATATTTTCATTCACTATGTACAACAGTCTGCCAATGCTAGGGTGACTTTTTGATTCCATGACTCTAGAAATTACATGGTTTTGATACAAAGAAATCACTGAGCCATGTTTAGAGTGCATTTTTATCCAGAAAGGAAGTTCTCTGAAGGCCGTTTGTTAGAGAACAGAAAAGGTGAAAATCTGATGGTGCAGGATTAGGTGAATAAGCTGGGTGCAGAATGACTTCCCAACAAAACTCCTGTATAGTGTTTTTTGTCAGTCTAGCAGAATATGGGTGGGCATCAGCATGGAGTAGGATCACTTCACGCAGTCTTCCTGATCACTGTTTTTGGATTGTGCCTGCAAGATACCTCAGTTGTTCCCAATAAATGTCAGCAGTGATGGCTGCACCTTGGGGAAGCAATTTGAAGAACACCACACCATCCCTGTTCCTCCAGAAACATATAGTTATCTTCTGTGGATGTGGGTCTTTGTACAGAAAGTTGCTGCTTTGTTTAGCCTAAACCACTCCTGTCTTTTCCTTGTGTTAATATAAAGACACCATTTCTCATCACCAGTAATGATACAAGATAGGAATGGTCAGTGTTTTTCAATAGCCAATTGATGAAAAATAAGCAAAGATGCACATATGGCCCCCTAACAGATTTGACTTAGAGCATGTGGTGTCTACACATCTAATTTTTTATCCTCCCCCATTGCTTGCAAATATCACATGATGGTGCAATGATCACAGTTCATCTCATTTTCCAGTTCCTGAATATGCTAACATAAATCATTGTGGTTTAATGTGTTTAAACAATCTTCATCAAACCCTGAACATCTTCCTGAATGTGTAGTCACTTATGTCAGAATGATCTTCCTTAAAATGAGAAAACCCCCTTTCTTGTTGTGTTCTGCCCAGTGGCTTTATCCCCATACATGGTGCAAATGTTTCTGGTTGCCACTGCTGTTGTCACCCTCCTATTGAATTCACACAGAAGAATGCCAGATATGTTCTGATTTCACCACTTGGCACTCCATTTTCTGGCAGCCACAGCTCCACTTACCAATCTCCAAATGACAAAATGACAACATGTGAACTCAAGCAGCACATGAACTACAGATAAAAATAGGCAATCAGTAATAACATCATGCCATGCGGAATATCAACATGCAAAACAAAATTGCTATTAACTTATGCACTAACCTAATACCTAGAGGATAGCATAGGTCAAGTGTTGTATCTTTTTCAGCCTTTTGCCTTGAGCCATCCCTGAAACAGAAGTTTAATATATTTTCTAATTCCATTTTTAAATTATAGTATTCACTTTATGTGTGCTGCAATCTTTTCCTGAAATTACAAAAACTGCTCTGCAGAAGTAAGGTTTTTCCAAATGTAAAAAACTTTTGTAACATAGGGGAAAGTCAGATAAGTTGATGACATTGAGGTATATTATGATTCTTCTGGTCTTCACTTTGAAGTCAAATAGTTTATTTATGGAAAAATTATTACCTCATGTATCCCATTTAAATTCAAGCTTTCAAGCATTTCCCAAAACTGTAGATATTTTAGATAGACCAATTTTTGTTAGTGGTAGTACCATTGATCAGATACCCAACAGAATGGGTAAGAGGACTTTGGGGTATGGGCAAGATGATGGAATGAGTATTTTATTTACAAAACAAAGACATTTTATTGAATAGTGACAAACAAAAAACTTCTCCTTTGCTTCCCTGTAATTTAAGCCTGTATGCTGAGCATGAGCCCACTCTTGGCATTCAGGACATTGATACCACATTTCTGTCTTTCCAACCTCACCAGAAGGATACAGTCCTTTTCATCAATACAATCAGAATCACTGTCAGTGTACTCAGTTTTGATGGATGAGTTCGAATTTATGTTGCATAAGTCTATTCTAGGATTCTTTCTTTGTTTCATTCCAAAACCTCCAGACTGGAAGTTTACATTTAGGACCTTTGTTTTTTTCCTAAAGTTTTTTTCTTTTTCCTTTTTAAATTTCTCTTTATTTTTCTTCATTGTTTCTTCTTCTCGCTGTCCACTTTTCTTTGTCTCTTCAATTTTCATGAGTGTGCTAATTTTGTGTGGAAATGACACTTATTTCTTCATTTTCTTCAACTTCATTCAAGTGCAGCTTGAGGTGAAGGAAGTAGAACTGAGGTAGATGTGGAGTTGAAAGTAGGTGAGGGCACCAATATGGAAGCAAGTTATCCATGGGGTAATGGAGATGAAATAGAAGTAGGTGTAGGATTAAACGAAGGCCCTGATAGAGGTTCTGCTTGGGGTAGCAGAGGTAATAGAGAGGTAGCTGTAGACTTAGATGAAGGCCGTATTACTGCATCAAATTCTGCATTTGGGTTTGCTGATATCCCAGGTAGAGCATCTCTTTCAATGGAATATTATTGACGACACTATCCGTTGTTAGGGGTGGTGCTAAGTTTTAATCACTAAGTATCTGTGAATTTAATGGCTCCATTTCTGTGTCTATAAAGATACAGCTTTGCTAAAGGCACTTCTGAACTGTCTTGCAAACACTTGTATTGTTATACATTAGCCTGGATGATTAGCAAGATACTCAGTACAAGCTTTGCTATAGGCAGTCTTCAGAGGTCTGTAAAATGACACATCCAATGGTTGCAGTTCTGTGGCTTGTGTCAGGTAGCCAACCTGGAAGAGTTATGAAAGTATCTCTGCTGAGAGTAACATCTTCCAAACTGAGGAGTGTAGTGTGATTATTTATAAACAAAAGGATTCAATTTCTTTCTAATGGTCTTATGTAATGAAATACTCCAGCCATTTTACAAAGCTCTCAGAGCCCATCTAGCCAGATTTAAGGCCATCTTAAACAGATTCTGGAGGTGCACCATCCAGATATGCTGGCTGACTTCTAACACTCTGATACACTATGTGATCAAAAGTATCCCAACACCTGGCAGAAAATAACTTACAAGTTCTTGGCACCCTCCATCAGTAATGCTGAAAATCAATATGGTGTTGGCCCACCCTTATCCTTGATGACAGCTTCCACTCTCGCAGGCATATGTTCAATCAGGTCCTGAAAGGTTTTTTGGGGAATGGCAGCCCATTCTTCACAGAGTGCTGCACTGAGGAGAGGTATCAATGTCAGTCAGTGAGGCCTGGCACAAAGTTGGCATTCCAAAACATCCCAAAGGCGTTCTATAGGATCCAGGTCAGGACTCTGTACAGGCCAGTGCATTACAGGGATGTTACTGTCATGTAACCACTCCACCACGGGCTGTGCATTATGAAGAGGTGCTTGATCATATTGAAAGGTGCAGTTGCCATCCCTGAATTGCTCTTCAACAGTGGGAAGCATGAATGTGCTTAAAATATCAATGTAGGCCTGTATTGTGATAATGCCATGGAAAACAAGAAGGGATGCAAGCCCTCTCCATGAAAAACATGACCACACCATAACACCACTGCTTCTTAATTTTACTGTTGGCACTACACATGCTGGCAGATGGCATTCACCGGGCATTCGCCATACCCACACCCTGCCATCAGATCGCCACCTTGTATACTGTGATTCATCATTCCACACAACATTTTTCCATTGTTCAATCATGCAATGTTTACGCTCCTTACACCAAGTGAGGCATTGTTTGGCATTTACCCATGTGACGTGTGGCTTATGAGCAGCTTCCTCCTAACTGTCAGAGTACTTATAGTGGATCGTGATGCAGTTTGGATTTCCTGTGTTATGGTCTGGATAGATGTCTGCCTATTACACATTATGACCCTCTTCAACTGTTGGTGGTCTCTGTTTGTCAACAGACGAGGTCGGCCTGTATGTTTTTGTGCTGTTTATGTCCCTTCATGTTTCCAATTCACTATCACATTGGAAACAGTAATCCTAGGGATGTTTTGGAGTGTGCAAATCTCATGTACAGACATATGACACAAGTGACATCCAATCACCTGAGCATGTTCAAAGTCCGTGAGTTTTGCAGAGTGAAACATTCTTCTCTCTCACAATGTCTAATGACTACTGAGGTTGCTGACATGGAGTACCTGGCAGTAGGTGGCAGCACAATGCACAAAATAGGAAAAATGTATGTTTTTGGGTTTGTCCAGATACTTTTGATCACATAGTGTAACTAAAAAATTGAGGTACGAACTGACCTGTGGCACTAAAATGGAAACCAATGCTGAAATTTGTTCCCTTCTCAGCAGAGGAAACCTCAACTGCCTTTCTTTTGCCAATAGGGCTCAATACTGATGGTACCTTTGTGAGAACTACTGAACACCCTGTTTCATCAACATTAAAAATCTGTTGGGTGACAAATTAGTATTTTGTTCTTATTTCTCTGTATACTTCAAAGAATCTCTCTACATTCACCTTATTAAATGAAGGCAATCTCATTGTCAGCGTATGTTCTGATTTATGGAAGAAAAACTTGAACCATGTCATGACATTTTGAATAAAATCTCTTCCAGCCATCTTTTTAGCTTAGCTAAAACTGCGCTCTATGTTCTTAAATTCAGCATAATCATAGACAATTCACTCATCAGTCCAAAAGCTCTTCTCTCCAAATCATTTATATATTGCTCAAATTCTTGTAACTGGTCATCATTAAATGTGTATCTAAGCCTGTCTGCATTTTGTGGCAAAGCCTGAAATGAAATAAGCAGTGTGTATTATTAGGTCCACAGTGAGAGTTTTGAAAAATTAAATGACAAAGACTTTATTGTAATTGTACTTGCAGTGAAAAATAAATAGATGAAATATTAATCTGAAATGAGATTTTCAAATATATTTAAATATAAATAAAAGCAGATCTTATTTCATCAGTATGTTTTTATACATAGCGACCTAAAGTAGCTTCAGGTAGGCTGAAATTCCTAGTGGCAGCATTAACAGGGTTTCTGCTTCTTACAAGCTGCTTTGCCTCTTTCATTTATTTCTTGCTCCATTTCTGTCCTCCTTATATATGCTTCCTCATGTTTATTACATAGCTTTGTAATCAAAATAACAGGACTATACATAACAAAGGAATTAGAAGCAAAGCAACAGAGAGAGGTGAATAAAAAGACAAATTCACCATATTAGCCTCTGCATAATTCATCATCTTAACTGCAGCAGACATTTTGTATACAGACTTAAACATGTATAAATTCTTAGAGAATAATTTCATTAAACTGTTGTTAACACATCAGTAAATCTATAAGGTGTAAAAAGAATCAGCTAATATTCAATATTATATAAGTATTACTTACATGTAACTTACTTAAATCATAGGGAAAATTGTTACAAAAACAGTGTCCACACAAGCTTCTGTTCCCAACAAAACAAAATAATCAAGCGAGTCTCATTCAACAGACACACCTGCAGGGTCCTGTAAGGAAACAACACCATAGTGCACATAGTACCTCCTATAGAGTTATCCGGGAAATTCAAAATTCATCATCTCAGACTCCTCATCAACTTACCTGACCTTCCCCTACAACATAGCTCTCTACCGAGGAACAAATATTATATTCTAACATAAAAGTGTTGCACTCAATAAACTCATGTCAGTAATGTATTTAACAGTCTATGATTTTTATTATTACTCCAATACATACTGATAATTAATAAGTGAAATCAGATTAAGAAGAAGTATTATTAAACACTAGTTACAAGTTAAAAACATTTTGAAATACAAACTATTGGCAACTAACAAAAATGTCCATTATTAAGAGAGGGAAAATTGTTAAGCTATTATAGAAAGACCTATTTCCATTCAAAGTACAAGATGGTGCTTGACTGACAAAGTATGTGTTGTCCACACATTATGTAACTAGTTTTTAAAATATATATAATTTTACTCACCATAAATTCCGTAACTGATGAATTAACAATATCCTGCAAATAGCTTTAATATATTATCCAGCACTTAAATATGTCTCACAAACAACAACAAAGCCAGTCGTTCCAGTGTGCATTCCTTCATGTGGTTCAAAAATCAGTCACTAGATTGAAACAGTGACCAGGGGATGCCATATGTATCTAGATATAGCATCCTCCAAATACAACTCCCCCTACCTAGGAACTCACTACGGTTCTTAGTTGGTACATCAGTCTAGTGACTGAGTTTGGGATCTTATTAAGGAATTTGCACTAGAGATCGCCATAAGCAGTTTCTGCCATTTTCTACCGTTTTTGTTGTATTCTGCATAGCATTTGTAAATGTTTTACATTCTACACATTTAAGTGCTGTATAATACACTGATGAGCCCAAGAAACCGCTACACCCGCATAATATTGCTTAGGGCCCCCGTGAGTACGCAGAAGTTTCGGAACATAACATGGCACAGACTCAACTAATGTCTGAAGTAGTGCTGTAGGGAATTGACACCCTGAATCCTGCAGGGCTGTTCATAAATCCATAAGAGCATGAGGGGGTGGAGATCTCTTCTGAATGGCATGTTGCAAGGTACATCAGATATGCTAACTAATGTTCATGTCTGGGGAGTTTGGTGGCCATCAGAAGTGTTTAAACTCAGAAGAGTGTTCCTGGAGCCACTCTGTAGCAATTTTGAACATGTGGGGTGTCGAATTGCCCTGCTGGAATTGCCTAAGTCCATTGCAATGCATAATGGACATGAATGGATGCAGGTGATCAGACAGAATGCTTACTTACATGTCACCTGTCAGAGTCGTATCTAGATGTATCAGGTGTCCCATATCACTCCAACTGCACACACTCCACACCATTACAGAGCTTCCACCAGCTTGAACAGTCCACTGCTGACATGCAGGATCCATGGATTAGTGAGGTTGTCTCCGTACTTGTACATGTCCATCCACTTGATACAATTTGAAATTAGACTTGTCTGACCAGGGAACATGTTTCCAACCATCAACAGTCCAATGTCGATGTTTACGGGCCCAGATGAGGTGTAAAGTTTTGTCGTATACAGTCATCAAGGGTGCAAAAGTGGATCTTCAGCTCCAAAAGCACATATCAATGATGTTTCATTGAATGGTTCAGCACTCGCTGATACTTGTTGATGCCCAGCATTGAAATCTGCAGCAGTTTGTGGAAGGGTTGCACTTCTGTCATACTGAATGATTCTCTTCAGTCATCTATGGTCCGATTCTTGCAGGATATTTTGCCAGCTGCAGCGACATTAGAGATTTGAGGTTTTACCAGATTCCTGATATTCACAGTACACTTGTGAAGTGGTCTTATCAGAAGGTCCCCACTTCATCGCGACCTTGGAGATGCTGTGTCCCCCTATGTTCAAACTAACTTAAATCTTGATAATCTGCCATTGTTACAGAAGTAACTAATCCAACAATTGTGTCAGACCCTTGTTATGTAATATAGGTGTTGCCAATCACAGTGCCACATTATGCTTGTTTACATATCTCTGTACCTGAATAAGCATGCCTTTGCCAATTTTTTGGTGCTTCAGTGTATATTAAAGCTACTTAGAATATATTCTTAATTCTTCCAGTACAGAATTTTATGGTGAGTAAAATACTATATACTTTTAGAACTATTTTTGTAACAAGTGGACAGTTCAACCAAACCTTTTCAGTCATGCACCATCTTGTATCTAGAAACAGAAGAAAGTCTTTTAGTTAGTTATTCATCCAAAAAGTGTTTCCAGATTCTGGGACACAGAAAAACACAAAATGAAACAGTAACACAACACAACTCAGTAAAAATATGGTGTCATTTCAGCAGATACCAAATTTTAGCTTTATGCACAAAGAAGCTTGCACTGCTAGCAGTAGCTGCACTGTCTTGGTTCATGTCTCCTGTATCTCAAATGTTCTGAAAATTCTGCTACTGAATAGAAGCAATGATCTAATAAGAATGTCCTTAGGGTTTTTACAAAAGAGTGTGAATGATGATATGATTTCTACCTTATGTGGAAAACTATTATAAATTTGTATACTACTTTTTACTATGGAAGTTTTGTAGGCTTTTTGACCAGACATAGGTCTTTTCATTTTGTCTCATATCATAGGCTATTAAAATCTACATTAATGTCTTCTGAATTCTTTCTAACACCTACAAATTTCTAGTGTGTACATACAGGGAAGTGAGAGGGTTGATGACTTTTGAAAGTGAGGTTTGATAGAATCTGTTTGTTGAGGATGTTGCATTGAACTTACAGTTCTTTTCTGGATCAGGAAAATGAGGAAACTAGGTGGTGTATTTCACCAGAATATAATTCTGTACCATAGGAAGCTATGGAATCGAGCAAAATAGGCAATGCGGACAGTGCTAAAACTTGCTTTAACAGTGAGTAATTGTAGGCTGTAACATATTTTATTTAGTGTTCTATTTATTTTGTTTATATGTGTATGATATTTGAAGTTCTTTTGAAGCCATTAACCTAAAAACTTTGTTTTCAGAGAAGATGAAATTTTGTTGGAGTTTATTGTCAGACTGTGGCTGCATGCATCACCTTCTAAACAGAAATTTAGGAACATTATTTTTTTGGCGTTTACCATGATACATGTGATAATTGAAAATGAACTGAGTTTCTTTAATGTCTTAACTACTTTACCTGCCTGGAAAATGCAAATTTATGTCAGTTTCAAACCGCTTCTCTTTCAAAATGAATTTAACTTGTAACTTTTTTTTCATCATACTTGCTGATAACTGATATGCAGTAAAGATAGATTATTAAATGCAGTGTTGACAAGATTTTCTCAGTTGCAACACTTTTCAATTTCAATTGAATATTTGTTCCTAGGTATGTGACTATGATGTACATTGGACTATGTTTGCACATTTGGTAAAAGTGTTAATTTTTTTTTAATTTGAGGAAGAACTACAACACATAAAAAATGAATGTCACAATTAAAAATGGAAAAAAATTGAACTTCTATTACAGAATTATCTACAGGCAGGATTCCAAAAAGTATACCAAGTTACTACATTCTTCCCTAATGTAGATCACTTGAACAAAAAACAGTGCCCTGTAGTTTGAAGAAACCACAGTTCACACATGTCTACAATGAGGGCAGTAGAAATGATCCAGAAAACTACTATCCTATGTTACTGATATCCATCAGTAGTAGAATATTAGAACATATATAGAGCTCAAACAGAATGAGGTATTTTGAACAGAATGACCTGTTCCACACTAACAAGCATGTTCACTGAGAACATTGGTCATGTAAAACCAACTCACACTTTTCTCATGTGGCACCCTGAAAGCTGTGAAATCAACATAATCAGGAACATGCAGGATTTCTTAACTCCTAATAACAATTTTACTTCATATCACATCAACACATACTAACAAAAATATGGTAATGTGGGGTATCAAATGTCATTTCTGATTGAATTGAGGGTGTGGCGCCTATGAAATTGACACCAACATTGATATGCATTCATCTTTGGACTCTAAGCATTATCTTTAGCTGTTCTGCCATGTTCAGTTCAGTTCTTTGTTATCCTTGTATGTGTTAAGGTTAATAAATGAACTATTACTAAATGGGTGTGATTATTAGTGCAACCAAGCCGGTAATCTTCCTCAAGGGTTTCTTTTTAGGGAGGGTGAGCATTTTATCTAGGATGGAGAGCCATCTAGCAGTAACAATGTTGTTTTTGTAATTTGTAGATAGAGTTGGCCCAAACAAATACTGCTCATGATATGTTTCATGTGATGGCCAGTTTAACCAGAAAGTGTCGGTTTCATTTCTGATTACAAACAAAATTAGCTTTAAAGTGGAGTTTTATGTGCCCATTTAATAGAGTACTCCCAAATAAGTCTAGTATGATATTAATTTTATCAATGTCTATTAACAGGGACTGTAAAACATGAAGAATAACTGGTACTCCAACAGCAACTTTCATGCCATCCTGCCCTACACTGTCTGCAGCTGCCATGCAACAGTGCTACTCAGTCACTGTTTGTGTACTGGCTGCTCTTACTGTTTTACTGTCCATGTTAATATATATCAACAAAATAAATATTGCACTAGATTACTTTGGCCCTGTTCTATAGAAAAGGCGTGTAAAGTCAGCTTTAAAAGTCATTTTGTTTGTAAAATGAGACAAACCGGAGCTTTCCATTACACTGGGAATTCCATGAAAGATGTGGTGAGCAGTATTTGTTTGGACCAACTCCAGCTATACATTTAAAAAATGAAATTTCAGCCAAAACACCAGAGAGAATGCACCTGAGACAGGTTGTGTGTGTGTGTGTGTGTGTGTGTGTGTGTGTGTGTGTGTGTGTGGTTGTTTGGGTAGGGGGAGTTAACACAAACTTTGAATTGATCACTACTTTATGTTTTACCACTTTAGTAGTAGTCATACAAACATTAACGCATTAATACCCCCTGAAAACTTTCTTTAAAACACATATACATGTAAAATTACTGATATACATATGAAACAAAATTGAAGCTAGCTAAAAAGCATGTCAATCATTGTAACCAGAACAATATTGTTTAAATTTCAGGGGTTGGTGTCAAATGTCACTTTAAGTGGATACCTTCTTACCAACTGGAATATCACTGGATTTCCTCTCAGTAATATATCAGCTGTTCAAAAGTTAGATGCAGCAACAGAGGTGTCTTCAGAACCTTATTTTTATAGAGGTTACTTCACAATTCCATCAAATGATACAGCACCAAAAGACACTTTCCTGGATGTTTCTGGCTGGCACAAGGTGAGTAATTTTATTAATTTACTACTGAAATGCTGTAGGTACTATATCTGAGGAAATGTGGTAGAAATTAAGAAAAGCAGTGAGCAACCCGGTAATATTTTTAAAATATATTTATGATGTTTCTGTGACATCTAAAAATTTCCCAAATGAAGCTCTCATTCTGCAATTCTGATGAAGTTCCCTGTAGATTTAAACTGTGTTTAGACTGGAATTTGGTCCAAAAACTGTAGTTAAACCATTTGTGCATGTTATCCCTTCATCCAAGTGGGTGAGTTCAGCAGGGTAGGCAAGAGAGCTTCTATGAAGTTTTGAAAATATGGTTCAATTGAAGACGTGTGGATGGGTTGTGAATTTTGCATGGATAGCTCAATTTGGTTGGAGTATTGCCCATTAACAGCAAGGTTCTGTGAACAGGTCCTGGATTACCATAGAGTTTTAATCTGTCAGAAAAATTTTGCAGTGTATACATGATCTAATGAACACCTCAAATATTCATTCATGACTAAAGTCTATCATCTGTTGTAGCTCTTAACAATAAGGCAACTGATAACGCTCTGCCAAACTTAATAGGAAGCATAAATGTCTGTTGTGGTTCTAAACTGTATTCCTGCACTGAATCAGTTTGACTTTGATAAAATTAACATTAAAACTTTTTCCAAAGTAGCTATAAATTTCAGACAGTGTCTCACATTAGCCAAGGTATTCAGAATCCCTCACATATCTCACATGTTATTATGAAATGATTGCTCCATATAAGGTCAGAGAAACAGAAACTAAGATACAGATAATTCAAATTTAAATACAAACTTTGGTAAGCAAAATATTTGATGAATTTTATCATTCCATTAGTAACATTGTTCAACAAATGAAACACTAAAACAGTAACTATGACAACTAACAACTAACAAGACTATGACAAGCAAACATAACAACATCATACCTAGCAACTATGCAGGTTTAATGGTATGAACATAATATCTCGTAAATGTTTCACATTAGATTCATGCAACAAACACCACTTACATACTATAATTCTAGTTAGTTAATGTCAATAAGCATGTCAATTTTAAAAAAAGTCTATGTTTGCACAAAAAACACACATTCTAAGTGGTATTACAATCTGTTTATTGGCAAACAGTATGAGCCCCTGACTACCAATCAATTCTATGAAAACTGCACATCAATAGTGCTTTCCATTTCCACAATATCTGCAGTGCAAGTTTTAGATGATTCACCCTATATACAAGAAATATTAGTGGCAGTTAAAAACTGGCTGAATAAATGTGCAAAACAATTATATTTTCATCTGCTTCCAACCAGAACTCTGTTAGAGAACTGTAACACAAAATCATTTGAGTTAAATGTGATGCCCAATGCTCCATTTTCACTTTGAGCTAAGCTGCCATTCATTTATTTTCATTATGAGACACAAATCATAAGACTTATAATTATCCTATTATTATTACATTTGTTGATCAACCTACTTATTTCTGATATACCAAAAACTAATGTGTGTTAATCAAAGTGAGTCAACTTTATATAAGCCTAATGCTTTTGGGAGGCTGAAAACTATTGATACAAAAATCACTACTTCGTTGTTGCAACATCTACAGGGTGTTACAAAAAGGTACGGCCAAACTTTCAGGAAACATTCCTCACACCCCAATTGAAAGAAGGTAATGTTGACTTTGGTGCTTGTGTTGACATGCGACTCATTGCTCTACAGTACTAACATTGAGCACATCAATACGTAGCATCAACAGGTTAGTGTTCATCATGAATGTGGTTTTGCAACCATCGGTTGCAAAAGCTAGTAATTGTGAGTGTGTGTGTGTGTGTGTGTGTGTGTTTTGTTCATTGTGCCTGTCTGCCGGCGCTTTCCCGCTTGGTAAGTCTTGGAATCTTTGTTTTTGAATATATTTTTCCCATGTGGTCTGCTTGTGTCTGTATGTGTGTGTGTGTGTGTGTGTGTGTGTGTGTGTGTGTGTGTGTGTGTGATGATATTTAAAGTTCCAGTTTCAGAACACTGTAGGAAGAGGACCATGGCTCAGAATGACATCAAATTTGAAAGAAAGTATTATTGACTTATGGGGACATGTCATGGAACAAAAACAAATTTAACACAATTGTTGACTAAACATAAAATCCATAGTAAGTGCCACAACTGCTGTTTTGCAGAAATTGCAAAAATAGTCCAGAAAGCATTCCTTTTTGATATCCTTTTTTTTTTATATAGCCTGAACAAATGAAGATAGTTAATCTACAAACATTTTTAGAGTTAAGTTACTGTAAAACATTTAACAACAACAACAACAAAAATTGTTATTGGGACACAACAAGAACAGGGCTATGTGCCAACCTCTCTAACATAAAAACCTGGCTAAGTCCACCACTTATATCTGTAAATTAAGGGGTGTGGGGAGGATAATAATAACAATTTTACTATTATAAAAATCTGGAAACTACTGTTTACAGTTTTTCTATAGTAACTATGTTATTATGAAAAGTCAGTTTCGCCTACAGAAGTGCTGTGTCAGCAAACAAACTAGTTAAAAAATAAAGACAAAATCAAGCATGTTACTGTGTTCTTACAAGTTTTATTTCAAAATAAGTACCTTTTACAAAGTTTAAAAAGTTACATTCTGTTTTAATTTACCACTATTTTATAAACAAGATATTACAATGTTACAGTCTATAAACAGCTTCTGTGTTTACTCAGTCAGATATTGGTAAAACAGTTTGTTTTCTTGTTTGAGATATGGTATCATCTTTTTTAAGTCCTCCTCCTTCTCAGTTTTCAGTCTGTCTGTTAGTTCAAGCTGGGGTAGATCTAAGCCTTTTATGGTTTCCATCTCCACACCATTTTTGAATACATTCATTTGCATCCACATTTCAACTTCATTGACTGTCTTTTTTGTAAACATTTTTACTGCGTTGGTTTTGGAAACTTTGAGCCAAATGGCCTTGGAAATTTCTAACTTTTTGTGATGAGGTGTCCCGTAGATACTTTGGAGAAGTCATGAAAATCACCATCATTCATCATACTGGTTAGAAAAGGAGTTTTACTATTGGCATTACACAAAACTCTCACAAGATCCAAAGGAAATTCACGTTTTTCTATTCTTTTTCTTTTTTCAATTAGAGTAAAGTCACGGTCACAGGTTAAGTATGAGTGTACAGAGACAACATACTTGTGGTGAACTTTGTCAAAGAAATCATTAAAAACAAAGTATATCCATAGGAACAATACCATTGGATTTTTGTTTTGGCCACAGCTGTTGTCAAACCACACTATTAACTTTTTTTTGGGAAATTTTAATTTTAATCCCTCTTAGCATGGAGCTCGCTATTTTGTTGCCTCCCCTGCCACTCATGCCCTCGTGCCAAAGAAACATAAAATCTTTATTATTATCTGCTATCTGCAATCCCAAATTGTAACAAGAAAGTTGATGTAAATAATACATTTGGCAGTGTCACAATGTTGGCAAAGAGAAAACCTGTTTAAATGTATGGATACTGAGCATGTATCACTTGTAGGAGTGGTAGAATATACATGATCACACTTCATCTCTTTTCTAGCTCTTTCAGCTTGTCTGTGATGAAATTCTAGTGAAGTATGATGTATAGCTCCATTGGTTGAATCATTCAACATTTTACTTTTAAGCAGATCACATGTGTTACAGGTATCTTTCCTTGGGCAGTGAAATCTCAGTTTGGGAAAGAGTTCTTTCAATACTTGTTTGTAGCATAAATAGCTAATGTTTGTGTTTGGATAAAGCATAACAAAAGTCTCATACATTCTGCTGTAATTTAAATCTTGGCTTGAAAATGTAAGGGAGCTTTTAGCCCTTGTGTAATAGCTTTCGTCCTTGGGGAAATTTTTGATGTGTTCAACAATGCATTTTACATCAGCAGCTGTATGTTTCCTTTCTTTGTTTTTGTTTCCCCTATGTTCAGTGTAGGTAACACCACCACTCTTTTTTGATTTTGCCAAGGTTTCCACTCTTTGCCTGGTAATTTTGTGTATTTCCAGAAAGGCTTTTTGCAAACTTGAAAATGTCTGCCTTCGTCATCAGGAACTATATAAAAAACACTAGCCTGCCTGTGATTCTCCTTGGGTTCTTCATAAGAACCATGACACCTTCTTCTGACATTGTGTACACTTATGTTTTCCATCAAATAAGAGTTTTGCTTAACATTATAACCTGGCTCGTAGAACTGACTGAATATCTTTAATATGTGTTCCAATGAATGCAATGTCTCTACATTGATAGCAGCATTGACATGGAACCTACAACAAACAAACAATGGAATTAGAGGCATTAAACAATTTGTGACTGCCATGAATAACCTGTTTGTTTGCTACTCTGCACAGTTAAATGGTTCAAATGGCTCTGAGCATTATGGGACTTAACATCAATGGTCATCAGTCCCCTAGAACTTAGAACTACTTAAACCTAACTAACCTAAGGACATCACACAACACCCAGCCATCAAGAGGCAGAGAAAATCTCTGACCCCTGAAAATCTCTGAATTGAACCCGGGAACTCTGCACAGTTAGTAGGTCTACTATAGTCCAGGAACCAAGTCAAACATAACCTAATATAATCTAAACATTGGTTTATCTTAAAACGCAAAAAAAAAAAAAAAAAAAAAAAAAAAAAAAAAATCGAGCAAAGTTCTTCACAAAATGTGTTAGTGGAGGATGTTTTTGAGGTACAGTAACTTTCTTATTTTTCTCATATGGTTTTCCCTCAGCTCTTAGCTTTTTATTTATTCGGGAAACACTACCTTCACCCCTTTTCCAACATTTTCTTGTTTCAACAATCACATAAACCACAATAGTCAACACAACAGACAGGACTAATCACTGCAACTTTAACACAGTTGAACTTCAAACTAAAAACAACAGCATCGGCACATAGCCCGGATTTTGTTTCAGAACAGGTGGCACTTAGCACCTGGTGCATTCGGGTGGTAATATTTTAAACCACTTCCACACTAATTACTAGATAGCCTGATTTTTAGTGGGGAAGGTTAGGCACATAATCCATATTTTGACAATAAAACATTTTATTTTTATTTTTTGCTCTTAGACTGGATTTTATAATTAGTCAATAATTTTAGCAATAGATGTCATTGTAAGTATGTTAACATAAATGAGTTTGGCTACAAATGACAGACGAATCATACAAATGACAGACGAATCACAATATGACAGGTATTGTTTCAGTTGTGCATTACATCATATGTACTGTTCAGTGTACATGACTGCAGAAGCTGAGCAGTCAGCAGTTGTGGCAGTGTTACTTAGATAAGCCTGTCCACCATGGACAGATGGTGCCACAGTGCATGGGAAAAACAAAAATGAAATTGGTTTTTAATTGCCCTGGGGCCAAAAACTGCATTAGAGGTAAAATGACATTGATTTATAATTTGTATAAGACTGGCAAAAGACTTGTTCAGTATGCTGAACACCATTTTCTGTCACAACTTGAAATCAAGAAACAGATAAACAGTATGTTTTACAACACATTGGAAAGTCTCAGCGGTCACGTTCAGGAAGCATTTTGCAATGCATGCCTTCAGTTCAGCTACATTTGTAACTGAAGCACTGAACAAAACATCTTTCAGATATCCCCACAACAAGAAGTCACACAGATTAAGAACAGGTGATCTGGATGGCCAGGCTGTAGGGAACTGATGGTTCAAATTTCTAGTAATTACAAGATACATCTGCAGCAGGTACTTTACTAACTGTACAATGTGTGGAGACGTGCTATCTTGAATAAAAATCATCCTACCCACACATCCACCCTGTTGAAGGATTGGAATAACATTTGTGTGGAAGACTCTCATAGCATTTACCTGTGATTGTACTGGTAACAGGACCCATAGGCTCATCTTCTCCAAAAAGTGGGGCCCTACAGTAAATGTCATCAGCATGTATCACACAGTCACTTATGCAGAATCAAGTTGTACTGGTTCATGTGTATACGGAATTACCATTGTCCATATTCTGCAATTCTGCCTATTGACATGTCATTGGAGATAGAAATGAGCTTCCTCTGCCTGCAGAATGGTCCATGGCCATTCATTGTCCACTTCAATGTGAGTAAGATATTCCAGAGTGAATATCTGTCTAGTGCCAGGTCAGCAGGAAGCAACTCCTAAACATGGGTGATTTTGTATTGCTAGTAGCGCAGGATGTTTTGCAGAAGTGTATATACTGAGCTCTCAAGCACATCCAGTGTTTGAGGAATTCCCCATACACTGCATGTGGCACACCACAGCTTGATCTCTCCTGTAATGTTGTGGCCACATCGTCAACAGACTGAAGATCAACTGCTTTCTTCCACCTGCCACATGTCACTTCAAATGAACATGTCTTTTTGAATTTTCAATAATTTTCTCCAGAGCCTTAACAAACAGTGGACCAATGTTATTTTCACACCCTTGAGTGTCTGGAACTTCTGCAGGGCTACTGACACATAGTCACAGTTCTTGGAAAAGAGATTTATCAGCAGCACATGATCCTTCATGGAGACAGTCATTTTGGCCACCTTGCATGCAGATCAAGGAATAGAAATGCGCTGCACATCTGTTTGTGTGCATATTCTGACACTTACAGTGCCATCTATTGATCAAGCATTTGTTAACTTCCCCATGTATCAATAACATGCTGTTCCAATTTGATGCTATTGATATCATTTTAAGCATTCATTATCCTTCTATAGCATTTTGAAACTGGAACTTTACATGTGGACACACACAGTATACAGTGTTTTGCCAATACAGGAGTTTGTGCACAAACTGCCTTCTTGATTATGTACCATTAATATTTGATGGGATTCATGTCATGTGATCTGCGGGTTCAAATCATTAACTTGAATTGTCCACAATGTTCTTCACGCCAGTCATGAACAGTGGGGCCCAGAGATCTGGCTCATTGTCATCCATAGAAATTCCATTGTTGTTTGGGAACATGAAGTCCATGAGTGGCTGCATATGGTCAATGATCAGTTCTGCTGGACCATGGGACCCAGACTATTCCATATAAACACAGCCCACACCTTTATGGAGCCACCCACCACTGGCTTGCCCAGTGCCTTGTTGGCAACTTGGGTGCATGGCTTCGTGCCCACGAACCCTACCATCAGGTCTTACAATCAAAATTGGGACTCATTTGACCAGATCATGGTTTTCCAGTATTCTAGGGTCCCACTGACATGGTCACAAGCCAAGGATGATGTGCTGCAGCAAAGGAACTCATATCAGTTGTCTGCTGCCATAGACCAGTAATGCCAAATTTTGCTGCATTATCCGAATGGATACAGTCCTCATACATACCACATTGATTTCTGCAGTTATTTCACACAGTGATACTTATCTGTTGGTACTTACAACTCTACACAAACGCCGCTGCTCTTGGTCATTAAGTGAAGGCCATCAACGACTGCGCTGTCAGTGGTGAAAGGTAATGTCTGAAATTTGGTATTCTCAGCGCATTCTTGACACTGTGGATCTTGGAATGTTAAATTCCAAAACGATTTCCAAAACTGAATGTCCCATGCATGTAGCTCCAACTGCCATTCCATGTTAATTTCCAGTGTGTGGCTATAACCATGTTGAACACCACCTGAGTGCATGCACTACTCTTTTATAATTTGTGTATGCAATACTATCACCATCTGTATATGTGCGTAATGCTATTCCGTACACACACATTGTTTAGCCATTTTGCACTTCCTGTCGAACTCATTTTTAAGACGTTTGTATTCCTTTTTGCCTGCTTCATTTACTGCATTTTTATATTTTCTCCTTTCATCAATTAAATTCAATATCTCATCTTTTACCCAAGTATTTCTACTAGCCCTTGTCTTTCTACCTACTTGATCCTCTGCTACCTTCATTATTTCATTTCTTTAAGTTACCCATTCTTCTTCTTCTGTATTTTTTCCCCCCATTGTTGTCAATCATTCCCTAATGCTCTCTCTGAAACTCTCTAAAATCTCTGGTTCTTTCAGTTTATCCAGGTCCCATATCCTTAAATTCCCTCCTTCTTGCAGTTTCTTCAGTTTTAATGTACAGTTCATAACCAGAGTCCACATCTGCCCATGGGAATGTCTTCCAATTTAAAACCTGATTCCTGAATCTCTGTCTGAGACCTTCCATTATCTCCAGGCTTCTTCCATGTATACAACTTTCTTTCATGATTCTTGAACCAAGTGTTAGCTATTATTAAGTTATGCTCTGTGCAAAATTCTACCAGGCAGCTTCCTCTTTCTTCCCTTACTCCCATTCCATGTTCACCTACTACATTTCCTTCTCTTCCTTTTCCTACTACCGATTTCCTGTCAGCCATGACTATTAAATTTTCGTCTCCCTTCACTATCTGAATAATTTCTTTTATCTCATCATACATTTCATCAATCTCTTCATCATCTGCAGAGCTAGTTGGCACATAAACTTGTACTACTGTGGTCAGCATGGACTTCATGTCTATCTTGGCCACAATAATGCATTCAGTATGCTGTTTGTAGTAGCTTACCCACGTTCCTATTTTCCTATTCATTATTAAACCTACTCCTGCCTTACCCCTATTTGATTTTATATTTATAACCCTGTGTTCACCTGACCGGAAGTCTTGTTCCTCCTGCCACCAAACTTTACTAATTCCCACTATATCTAACATTAACCGATCCATCTGCCTTTTTAAATTTCCTAACCTACCTGCTTCATTAAGGGATCTGACATTCCATGCTCTGATCTGTAGAACACCAGTTTTCTTTCTCCTGATAACAACATCCTCCTGAGTAGTCCCTGCCCAAAGATCTGGATGGACGATTATTTTACCTCTGGAATATTTTACCCAAGAGGATGCCATCATCATTTAACCATTCAGTAAAGCTGCATGCCCTTGGGAAAAATTATGGCTGTAGTTTCCCCTTGCTTTCAGCTGTTCGCAATACCAGCACAGCAAGGCTGTTTTGGTTAGTGTTGCAAGGCCAGATAAGTGCATCATCCAGACTGTTGCCCCTGCAACTACTGAAAAGGCTGCTGCCCCTCTTCAGGAACTACACATTTTTCTGGTCTCTCAACAGATACCCCTCCGTTGTGGTTGCACCTACGGTATGGCTATCTGTATCGCTGAGGCATGCAAGCCTCCCCACCAATGCCAAGGTCCATGCTTCATGGGGAGGGGGGGGGGGGGGGGGGAGGTGAGGTGATATTATCAACAACACATACAATCAGTAGCTTTTAATAAGAAATTCATCAGTGGGGTAGGAGCTGCCCACCAATAAGTTCTTTACACTAATCTTAAACTGAATTATATTAGTAGTTAAAATTTTATGGCTGCTGGCAAGTTGTTGGAAATGCATACTATTGAATAATGCATGTGTTTCTGGACCAAAGTAAGTGCCTTTAAAATGTATGAATATTATTTATATTTCTGGTATTGATTTCATGAATTGGGCTGTTGGATTGAAACAGGGATTTGCTTTAAATGACAAATATCAATAAGGAAAAATATATACTGAGAAGCAATAGTTATTACCCTAGTTTCTTAAACAGGGTCTGCAGTATGTTCTTGAGTTCACATCACAAATAATTCATATTACATATTTTTGGATTTCACCTGCCAGGTTAGTTGAGAGCACTAATGTGCTGCTTCCTGGACACGGGTAGGTGTGCTGGTTCCAGATCGAATCCACACAGTTGCATGTGTACTCTATAGCACTAACTGCAGGTGAATATAGCTTAGCATGGAGAAGGAGCTGCTATCTACATGAGATAGTTACAATAATATAAAAACATTGCTACACTCAGAATTGGTAGTGTTTGGCATTATAAAGCTGTGATACAGAAATATAAATTCATAGAAAGTGAATAAAAATGATGATAATATACAAGGTAATACCTGGTAATTTTGAGTTGTTCATGAAACTACCTAAAGCTTTGTTAAATTTTTAAATTTATGAATGCAATAATGAACTTCTCATGAGAGCAATACTCTCTTGCCTTTTCATGTAACCTGAAACATGACACTGTTCTCTGACAACTATAAACAGGTATTTCCTTCTTCCTGTAATGTTGCAAGTGATATGCCATATTTACAACTATACATTTGTTATACGATAATTTCTGCTGTTAGTCACCTTGCATTTAAACAAAAGTGTGGGAGTACGAGCATCAGAGACATATATGGCTAACATTGTTCATTATGTAACCATGACAACCTACTTTAGTGTGTACATGACACCAAGAGCAATTCAGTTCAACAGACTAAGTAATGTCTGGCAGATGATGCACATGGAATTAAAAAATAATTTTTGTTGATCTGAAGATGGCTCATTGATTACTCATACTAACCTAGAATTTTTATCCACACATTTTAACGTAACAGACTGCCTGTTTTCCAATTTCATGGAAATTAATTGAAATCACTATCTTTAGGAACAGATATCTGACATTGTCAAGGAAATGCAATATGTTGGCTTGGTATCTACCACTGATGGCTTAGCTGATATTTTCTTCTGAACCTTCTGCAGCATTGCAGAAAAGCTAACTTGTTTCTTGGGTTGAGCTCTTTTTTGATCAAAATGAGTTTGTATGATATGTAGATTCACAACATCAAAAGAATTTGTTGTTGGCTACTCTCATAAAATTTCACCAAAGTGTTTAAGGCTTCTGAAGCCTCGACCCACGAGATGTGAATTGTAGGCATTTCTTCTTCATCACCCTCAATTTTTGGTGCCTCCTGTGGTTTGAAAACACTTTGTAATATTTCACTGTGTCAGCTCTTGTTTGATAGCTAAATTCCTGTCAATTTTGACCCATTTGTCAGCTTCCTCTGCCGAATACATACTCAGCCCATTAACAGATGCTGAATTTAACATTCATAAAATTTGAGAGCTATCAGCTTTCGACTCATCGACATTTACATCACTGTCCATCTCAGCTTCTTCAAGCAACACTGATCAAATTGTAAGTACTGCCTGTTATTTCTAGTGAACAAAGAACTGTTTATATTAGCACAAAGCTACCTTGCAACAATATAATTGACAGTGAGGCAGACAATTGTTATTAGTGAGTCACTATACCAAGTGGTTCTGATGTTACTCAGTGACCTCCATTTCTATTTCCAGTTGTACCAAGCTAAAAATAAGGGAAATTTTTCATATGTGATGGAGTGTTGTGGTCTTACTGTAATATGTACACACTTTTAATAACTCTGTTTCACCAATAGACAACTTAGGTTTTAGCAGCTCCTTAGTGGATACTCTACATTTTCAAGAAAAGTATCCCAAAAGAAATTTGTTAAAACTCATCTTTCTGTTCAAAAGATGTTTTTCTAAATTGAAACTCTTTAAAAATTCTGGTATTGTTGATGAAATCAGTATGAAAATAATCAAATGTTGTACAGATGAGCTTTTACCATACTGATCTACTTTTTTAATTTTTTTTGTTCCAAAGTTGTGAATGATGTTTGTATGAGTTAATTGTTTTTTATGCAGGTATTTTGTTGATGATGAGTATCAGTTGGTGGGTAGGTAATGTTTAAGAGAGTGTGGTTGGGGTGATAAGTATGTTTTATGTTGTATTTTGTCTTTATTGTAAGAGTGTAGTAGATTTGTTTATGTATTTAATTTTCTGTGAGATGTGGATTTTGTAATTTGTGTTTGAATAGTTTATTATTATTTTGAGGTTTGGGATGGTAGCTGAATTTTGTATTTATTAGTTTATGTTCGTGGGTGGGTATGGTCTGACATTGTAGGTATGAAGGTGTTGGTGGTGCCATGAACCTCAGTTGATCTGTACTGGGTGTCTCGCTTATAGGTTGTCAGGCACATTTTGTCAGCAGTTTCAGCAGATATCTGCAATTTTGGTTTTGCAGTGTGTAGCTGGTGTTAGCTCAAACAAATATTGCTCATCTTGTCTTTGATACAATGCCCAGTATCAACAGAATGTGTTGGTACATTTCTCATTTTAAACAAAATGATTTTTATATCAGGATTTTATGTCCCCATTCGATAGAGCACTACCAGGTTAGTCCAGTGTAATATTCATTTTAATGATACGTTTTAACAGGAATAATAGAACATGAAGAATAATCCATACTGCAGCATAAGTTGAGCAATGCGCCTCTGTCTAGCATAGCAGTCAGTCTGGGTAAGGGCAGTGCTGGTGCAGCTGGAATACTTACTATTCCTCACATTTTACTGTCCCTGTTAATACATATTGGTAAAAATATCACACTAGATTAATTTGGGACCACTCTGTCAAATGGGCATGTAAAATTCACTTTAAAAATCATTCTGTTTATAATTGGAAATGAACTGAATCTTTGTATCGAGAATGGGTGTCCCATGAAAGACATGATGAGCAATGTTTGTTTGGGGTGATTGAATCCACATGCTGCTAAAGCAAAATTTCAAATATCCACTAAAACACAGGAGAAAATCTGTCTGGCGTACCTTAGGAGAGACATCATGTATATTTCGACTGAAATTTCCTGTGAACAGTGCTGGAGTCATGTGGGGTTTTGTAGTATTGTAGCTTTGTTAGAGCTAGTGATAATTCCAGTGCCATGTGGCGCTACCAAGAGGGAAGAGCATTGTGTTCAGCTTATGTCTATGGCGCATCATACACATTTGCAACAGCAATTTGAGCAGCAGTTGGCACCACAGTGACACAACAATCTGTTACTTCAAGGCCAGCTCTGAGCCAGCCACCCTGTAGAGTGCATTCCTCTGACCCCAAACCATGACCATTTGCAACTACAGTAGTCTCAAGTGAGAGCACATTGGAGGGCAGGGTGGACGTCTGTTGTGTTTTCTGATGAAAGCTGGTTCTGCCTCAGTGTCAGTGGTACCCATGTGTTGGTTAGAAGGAGGCCAGATAAATGTCTGCAACCAACCTGTCTGTGGCCTAGACATACTGGCCCTACACCTGGAGTTTAAGGTCTAGGGTGCAATTTTGCATGACAGCAAGAGCACTTTCATGGTTATCCCACACACCATGATTGAAAATTTGTTCTTCAGTGTTCAAAAATTCTTCAGCAAACCGATGTTTAGGATATTGCTCTGTAATTGTGCAGGTCCATCCTTTAAATAAATGGGAGTCAAGAGTTTCCAGTTGCTTGTGACTTTGAGCTGGACAAGAGATTCATGACAAATGCAAGGTAATTAAGGAGCCAGTGCTACAGAGAACTCTCTGTATAATCCAACTACCATTCCATCCAGATGTAATGACTCACTTGTTTTCAACTCTTTCAGTTTCTTCAGTATGACATGGATGCCTATTTCAATGTCTTGCATGTGGGCGTCTTTGTGACAGTCAAATGATGACATGTTCATACAATCCTCCTACATGAAATATTTCTTGTCTTGAAATTTAAAACTTCAGTTTTCCATTTGCTGCCTTCTGTTGGCACACCAGACTGGTTGATGAGTGACTGGATACATATCTTCAGCCCACTTAGTGATTTTACACATGATCAGAATTTTCTTGGGTTCTCAGCAGGATCTTACAATAAGATATGAAGGTGAATGTTGTTTGTTTTGCACATTTATCTTCTTATGGATGCACAATTTTCAAGTACATTTCACCTGTCAACATTTGCAGTCTTTTTTCCATTTACTGAGAGTGCAACAGTTGTTAAGCCATGGTTGATCTTATCCATCCTTAATCCACTTACTTGTCAAATACACTGATCAGACAGAACATTATAAACACCGACCTACTATCAATAGAAACCCATCCAGGGGATAGAAGCAGCACCTGATGAGGAACAACTGCTACTCAGAGAGATGCATGGTGCATCAAGTATCAGTGAGCATCAATTATCAGTGAGCATGCTGCCTGTGTGTAGAATGGGGAAGGAGCACAGTATACCTGAGTTTGACCAAGAGCAGATTGTAGGGCCCAGAGGCTTGGCATGAGCATTTCAGAAACTGCATGACTTGTTGGGTGTTTGAGGAGTGTTGCAGTGAGCATCCTCAGCACATGATGAAACCAAGGTGAAACGATGTCTAGACACTGTGGGGTTGGGTGGCCATTCCTCATTACAGATGTTGTTGCACAGACTGGTAAAACAGGACTGGTGGCAAACTGTGGTGGACCTAACATCAGACTTTTAATGCTGGGCAGAGTACAAGTGTGTCTGAACACACAGTGCACCAAACACTCCTCACAATGGGCCTCTGCAAGTGATGACCCATGCATGTGTTAACATCACAACATCAGTAACTAGAACTGAAACCTGATAACATCTACATCATGCCTGTGGGAGGGAGCAAATCCATAATCTTCCAGGGGAACAGCTCCTTGGCACCTGTACTGCAGGTTGGAGAACATTCACCTGCATATCCATGGGTCCAATAGAGCTCATGCAAGGCACCATGACTGCCAAGGAGTATTGAACATTGGTTGCAGACCACGTACACCCCTTCATCACAGTCATGTTTCCCATGCAGTGGAATTTTTCAGTAAGATAATGCGCCATGTCAAAATGCCAGGAGTATGATAGAGTGGTTAGAGGAACACAGTGGCGAGTACCAGTTGATATGTTGGCCCCCCAAAGGGCTAGATCTGAACCCGATTGAACACACCTAGGATGTGATTGAATGTGGTACCTGTATTAGAGCTCATCGCCCCCTCCCTGTAATTTTTGGGAATTAGGTGACTTATGTTAGCAGATGTGGTGCCAATTCCCGCCAGTGAGCCCACCAAGGCTTCATTGCTATCATACCATGATGCATTGCAAATGTTATCCACATCAAAGGTGGACATACTGGCTATCAGGTGGGTGTTCATAATGTTCCGGCTGATCAGAGTACATCTCCCAAGCATAATTTACTATCATTTCAAGCTTTGCCAGTAATTCTTCTATGTCCGTCATACTAAAACTAAATGATGTCCATTCATTGTCAAAGGAGATGCTAAAACAGCTTTTCTGCTTTTTCTAGAATATGAGGTGTGTAAGAAAAGTAAATAGACTGACTTTTTATCTACTATCTACAATATTGTCCCATTCAGAGTAGTTCACCAGCAGAGTCATTGTTCCCATCTTCGTGGCAGTGCTGAAAGTCTTCAACTTGTAGGGTCTTTAACATGTCAGTCACATTCTTTTTAATGTTCTGCAGAGTCTCAAAATGACATCCTTTTAAGACATTTTTCAATTTTGGGAAAACAAAAAATTGACAAGGACTCAAAATTCTGTGATGGAAGTGGCTTTATGACATGGGGCATTGTCATGATGTAGCACCCACTTGCAAGACTTTGATCAAAGTTGATGTACAGTGGAAGTGTTTAAGTTTACATATTACCCATCATCCTTATTGTTAAACATCAGTCTGATCTCATAAGAGCATGCACACACTTGACATTTTCATCTGTTTTGCAAGTTGAAGGTCTCCCTGTGTGAGGTTCATCTTCAATATGTTCTTGCCTACCATAAATGATTTGTGCCAGTAAAAAAAAATGTGCTCTTGATAAGGAATGTTCCCCATAGACCTATTTCTACTTTTCCAAAGTCATATTTGCAGAGTCCCCTGATGACATAACGTTTCTCTAAATTGTGCTCTTCCAGTTTCATAACCCACAACAAAAACACAACTTCACTGATGATGCTCTCAAAAATCATGTGATGGCTGTATGGAGCTGAAATTCAGACTGAGCATCTGGAAGAGATGAACACTTCCACAGAAGTAGAACAACACAGTGTGACCAGATTGCTCTCAGTATTGTCAGTCTCATTATATTTCCCATATAGCTTGTAAATACTCTTCTTGCCTTGCTGGTGAATTTATTAACTTAAGTAGCCATCATCATTGTAATAAAACTATGATTACCAATCCCTGTCTCTATACCAACACTGCCAATAACATCAGGCCTGTTTTAAGCAACAAGGTCTAAATTATTTCCATTGTTCATGGGTTGCCTAACTAGCTGTTCAAGGCAGTTTTCAGAAAACATATTCAAAAATACTTCACAGGACTGTTTGTCTGTACCATGTGCAGTGAATCCATAGACACTCTAGTCCATAAGCAGTAGATTCCAGTCATCCCCAGCCAGCTATGTGTATGAAACAGGCTACCCCTTAAAGGGATTATAAGGTGATTTAAAAATCATACATGTGGAAACGAAAAGAAGAAGTTCAGCTTACTGGAAGAATTAAAAATAGCAGTCACAAAAAAGAAATGCAACAATATTCTTAAAGTGCAAATCAAAGTCATTGGAAAAATAATCTTAACAGCTTTTTGGATTTATTTTAATAGGGATGTAGAAATTAAGTATTTAGTCCTTTGCTGATGCAGCAGCCAGACGATTGTGATAGCAGACATCGGCATGGAAGCAGTGTCTTAGGAAACAAGGTAAGGGTAGGTGACCAATGGATTACATTTGGGGTTCTGTCAGTAGCTGTGCATATACACTGACCAGCAAGAAATATTATGACCATCCACCTAATAACTGATATGCCCATCTTTGGCACAGATAACAGCAGAATGAGGCCCTGATTTGGTGACTGGAGGGAGTTGGTGCCACATCTGCACACACAGGTCACCTAAATCCCATAAAATCCAGGAAGGGGACAGTGAGCTCTGACAATCACATCCAAGACATGTTTGATTGGGGTCAAATGTGATGAGTTGGGGGCCAACATGTAAGTTGGGACTCATTACTGTTTTCCTTGAACCACTCCAGTACACTCCTGGCCTTTTGACATGGCCCATTATGTAACTGAAACATGCCACTGCCTTCAGGAAACGTGATTGTCTTGAAGGAGTGTATGTGGTCTGCAGCCAGTGCACAATACTCCTTGGTGCCTTGCACGAGCTCCACTGGACCCATGGATGTGCACATGGCTGTTGCCCAGAGCATAATGGAGCCGCCAACAGTTTGTCTCTGTGCCACAGTACAGGTGTCAAGGAGCTGTTCCCATATAAGACAACAGATTCTAAATGGTTCAAATGGCTCTAAGCACTATGGGATTTAAGATCTGAGGTCACCAGTCCCCTAGAACTTAGAACTACTTAAACCTAACTAACCTAGGACATCACACACATCCATGCCTGAGGCAGGATTCGAACCTGCGACCATAGTTGCAGTGCGGTTCCAGATTGAAGCACCTAGAACTGCTCTGCCACAGAGGCCGGCTCAATGGATTCTCTCTCTCCAACTGGTATGATGAAGAAGGTACCGAGATTCATCAGAATATGCAATGCTCTGCCACTGTGCCAACATCCAGTGGCAATGGTCACATGCCTATTTCAGTCGTAGTTGCCGATGTCATGGTATTAACATTGGCACATGAACGGGTTGTCGGCTCTGGACGTTCATAGTTAAGGAGTATTCAGTGCCCCATGTGTTCAGGCACACTACCCCCTGCACCCAGCATTAAAGTCTGATGTTAGTTCCTTCACAGTTCACTGCCTGTCCTGTTATACCAGTCTGCCCAGCCTACGACATTCGACATCTGTAATGAGGGCGGCCGCCCAACCCCACAACATGTGGACATTGTTTAACCTTGGTTTTGCCATGTGTTGACGACACACACCACAGCACTCCTCAAATACACAACAAGTTGTGCAGTTTCCAAAATGCTCATGCTGAGCCTCTGGGATATCAGAGTCTGCCTCAGTGGAACACAGAAGAGATTGTGCACCTTTGGCATTCTATTCACAGACAGCTCACCGGTACTACTTGCACGATGCATGTGTCTGACTATGAGTCATTCCTCAACAGGTGATGCTGCTCTTGCCTGGATGGGTTTATATCGATAATTCGTCGGTGGTCATAATATTCTGGCTGATCTGCATAGAGCAGTACCTAGCACTTAATAGCTCACCAGCAGTTCACAACATGATGAAAAACATCACCTGATCATTCTTGGTGCCAACAGCTGCTCAAGGGAACATGACATGATGTGCATTTGCAATATGTAATGATAATGAGAGTGACAGAAGTGGACAATTTTAATATATGATGACAACGTATAGTCCTATGAATTTTATTTTATGAATGCCACAAATGAGGTGTTAGAGTTCATTGTATTTTAATCGTATATGCTGCATGTCAAAATTCTGATAATGAAAGCATTGCCTCTTGAAACATGTTGTATTATGTGAAGTACAGTTAAATTAACTGAATGCTACTAGTTGCATCTAATATAGTGTAACAATTGCTACCTCACATCTGACAAATGAATAATTAAACTTGTTTTTCTTTACAGATTAGATTTAATAACAAGCAGCCCTCAAGTGATAGTCCTGTACTCCTTTGAGTTTTATGTAATGCGTTTTCAGGTGATCATGGTATTCAGTGTTATTAATTTGTTTAGGCACTCAGAACATTAACCTAATTTCATATCTATTCAGAATGCTTTATTTAACTGTGCAACAGTAATTGATACCAACAGGGCTTTCATTTATTTTCTGTTGGCAGCAGTATCATTTTTGCCAAATTATACACTCCTGGAAATTGAAATAAGAACACCATGAATTCATTGTCCCAGGACGGGGAAACTTTATTGCCACATTCCTGGGGTCAGATACATCACATGATCACACTGACAGAACCACAGGCACCTAGACACAGGCAACAGAGCATGCACAATGTCGGCACTAGTACAGTGTATATCTACCTTTCGCAGCAATGCAGGCTGCTATTCTCCCATGGAGACGATCGTAGAGATGCTGGATGTAGTCCTGTGGAACGGCTTGCCATGCCATTTCCACCTGGCGCCTCAGTTGGACCAGCGTTCGTGCTGGAAGTGCAGACCGTGTGAGACGACGCTTCATCCAGTCCCAAACATGCTCAATGGGGGACAGATCCGGAGATCTTGCTGGCCAGGGTAGTTGACTTACACCTTCTAGAGCACGTTGGGTGGCATGGGATACATGCGGACGTGCGTTGTCCTGTTGGAACAGCAAGTTCCCTTGCCGGTCTAGGAATGGTAGAACGATGGGTTCGATGACAGTTTGGATGTACCGTGCACTATTCAGTGTCCCCTCGACGATCACCAGAGGTGTACGGCCAGTGTAGGAGATCGCTCCCCACACCATGATGCCGGGTGTTGGCCCTGTGTGCCTCGGTCGTATGCAGTCCTGATTGTGGCGCTCACCTGCACGGCGCCAAACACGCATACGACCATCATTGGCACCAAAGCAGAAGCGACTCTCATCGCTGAAGACGACATGTCTCCATTCGTCCCTCCATTCATGCCTGTTGCGACACCACTGGAGGCGGGCTGCACGATGTTGGGGCATGAGCGGAAGATGGCCTAACGGTGTGCGGGACTGTAGCCCAGCTTCATGGAGACGGTTGCGAATGGTCCTCGCTGATACCCCAGGAGCAACAGTGTCCCTAATTTGCTGGGAAGTGGCGCTGCGGTCCCCTACGGCACTGCGTAGGATCCTACAGTCTTGGCGTGCATCGGTGCGTCGCTGCGGTCCGGTCCCAGGTCGACAGGCACGTGCACCTTCCGCCGACCACTGGCGACAACATCGATGTACTGTGGAGACCTCACGCCCCATGTGTTGAGCAATTCGGCAGTACGTCCACCCGGCCTCCTGCATGCCCACTATACGCCCTCACTCAAAGTCCGTCAACTGCACATACGGTTCACATCCATGCTGTCGCGGCAAGCTACCAGTGTTAAAGACTGCGATGGAGCTCCGTATGCCATAGCAAACTGGCAGACACTGACGGCGGTGGTGCACAAATGCTGCGCAGCTAGCGCTGAAGACGACATGTCTCCATTCGTCCCTCCATTCATGCCTGTTGCGACACCACTGGAGGCGGGCTGCACGATGTTGGGGCATGAGCGGAAGATGGCCTAACGGTGTGCGGGACTGTAGCCCAGCTTCATGGAGACGGTTGCGAATGGTCCTCGCTGATACCCCAGGAGCAACAGTGTCCCTAATTTGCTGGGAAGTGGCGCTGCGGTCCCCTACGGCACTGCGTAGGATCCTACAGTCTTGGCGTGCATCGGTGCGTCGCTGCGGTCCGGTCCCAGGTCGACAGGCACGTGCACCTTCCGCCGACCACTGGCGACAACATCGATGTACTGTGGAGACCTCACGCCCCATGTGTTGAGCAATTCGGCAGTACGTCCACCCGGCCTCCTGCATGCCCACTATACGCCCTCACTCAAAGTCCGTCAACTGCACATACGGTTCACATCCATGCTCTCGCGGCAAGCTACCAGTGTTAAAGACTGCGATGGAGCTCCGTATGCCATAGCAAACTGGCAGACACTGACGGCGGTGGTGCACAAATGCTGCGCAGCTAGCGCCATTCGACGGCCAACACCGCGGTTCCTGGTGTGTCCGCTGTGCCATGCGTGTGATCATTGCTTGTATAGCCCTCTCGCAGTGTTCGGAGCAAGTATGGTGGGTCTGACAGACCGGTGTCAATGTGTTCTTTTTTCCATTTCCAGGAGTGTATTTTGTTTAAGACCTAAAGACACCTTTACTGCTTTTGGAGAATGGAGAGTAATTTATGGTGAATGCTCCAAGTGTACAGATATTACTAATTCAAGATGTAAAGGATGTATTAGTGTTGGAAACAGTTCTTATTCATCCCCTGCAGTTGGGTGGGAGCTGTACCACTTCACGCCCAGTTTCACTACACACAAATAACATGGTATTGTAGCCTATGGACATTTTTAACCAGTGAAAAAGAAACCCTGTCTTATAAATGTTATGTGTACTGCAGGCTGGGTAGTCACTTATTTTTCCTTGTATATAAATTATAGGTAGGTCTGATAAGGCTGAATGTAAACGATGACCTAATTTACCTAGAGTATTGAGTGTATTTAAAAGATTCAGTGATCACATAACTGTTTTGGTTTCAGTTAAGTAACCTCTTCAAACATCATCAGAGAAGCTTATGTAGTTTTACACTATTCTGTCTTCTTTTCAGGGTGTAGCATTTATCAACGGCAACAATTTGGGTCGCTATTGGCCCATTGAAGGTTCTCAAGTCACTCTGTATGTACCTGCCATATTTCTTCAGCCATATCCTAAAACAAATGAAATTATTTTATTTGAGCTGGAGCTACCCTCACAAAGTAAGCAAGTCAAGTTTACAAAGGAGCCATATCTTAATAAAGAACCACCTAAACAAGGAAAAGTAACTCCTTGTCATTGATGTAACTTGGTGAAATTATTATGTTTCCTTTTGACTGTTGACAATGAATGTCATTAAACTGTTTCAAGCTTGATAAATTATATAGGACTGGTAACTGAGAACGTATTTAATTGTAACAGGTGAATGTGGTCACTGATAAAGACTTTTGTTATAAATATGTTACACTTACATAATATTTCATGTAAATGATTCTCTATCAGTAACACCACAGCTAACACCAGTACATTATGTTTGCAAAGTTATTTTATCCATGTTGGATGTAGTGAACACTGTGGCCATTCAAGACAGTTGGTGAATGATGCGTGCAGCCACAAATACTTTTTAATGTTTTATTTTAGTGCTATTTCCAGTTACAGTCTACCTAGCACACCTTCAGATAGCTAATATTTTCAGTTACATAAATGTTCTGGTCCAGGGCATGTCATCTGCTCCTACACTACATAAGAATATTTGAATACTGTATAGGTACTTTCATTAATATGAACATGCTTAAGTGGTTGCATTTCTTTAGATATAATGTAAAATAGTTATATTCACTTACATAAGTTCCAGTAGATAGTGATTTGTTTTGTTGGGGTAAGAGTGGTTTTCAACGTCAATTTCTTTGTTGTTCAATTAGAAACAGAACACACATTGCAAATAAATGGCTGTGGCATGCTTCATAATATTCTTAATGTCAGTGCTAAGCATCACACATGTTATACACTTAATATTTCTGTTTACAATAAAGGTTATCATTAAGCAAAGATACAAAGATAGCATTTGACCAAGGATATAAACATATAAACAGAGGAAATATGATGTGGGATGTGCAAAGTGCAATATGTTAATAACATAAAAATGTTTGCACTCTATGATTAAACTGATTTTAAAAGTCAATAGGACAAATTGTTTTCGGTATTTCAAGTATGTCATCCTTTTTTTACTTAACTTTCAGCAGAAATTTTGATGAAATACTTCAGAGACAACTCATTGCATACTACAATTTAGACATATATGTACATTCATTTATATATACAGACATCTGCTTAAAATGACTGTTTATAAGTTAGTTGCAGGAAATACAAAATTAAAATGTTGGAGGGTGAGAAGAGAGCAACAAATTTGTTCATCATAATAGTTTATATTTGTACAGTTTTACACTGATATCTTAAACAGGTGGCCCTTAAAAATTTAATTTCCAAATGTTTAATGTTATCATTAGCTTAGAGACCTGCAAGGCTGCTACTCATTGCTAGGCTATCTGGCTGGATATGGAGTTTCTTGTTTAATGAGCAATAGTTATGGTCTAGAATTAATTCTAATATCTCTATGGATTTGTATATTTCTGACTGGAAAAGCTATTTTTTAAAATTAAGTTGCACTTAATTCTTTCATTTCATGGACAAGGATATTTGTGTACAAACTCTCAATGCCCATGAATGCAAATCTGGCACTCTCTGGTATGTGCTCATCACTTATGTCATTATTTCTCATAAAACAAGAAAATCTATATGCAGCCAGAAAGGTTAGCAATGGGGAGCAATCTTGCTGGGCTCTAAACCAATGTTTACATTAACCATTTATAAAATAAATTTTTCAGACTCGCCTGGTTAAGATATCAGTGTAAAATTGTATCAATATAAACTATCATGGTGAACAATTGTGTTGTTCTCATCACACCATCCAACATTTTAATTTTGTTTTTCCTGCAACTAACTTACATATGGTCATGATAAGCAGATACCTGTATCTATAAATGGATGTACATATACATCTAAATTATAGTAGGCAATCAATTGCCTTTAAAGTATTTAATTAAAATTTCTGCTGAAATTTACGTAAAAAAGGATGACATACTTGACATACTAAAAATAATTTGTTCTGTTGTCTTTTAAAATGAGTTTACTCGTAGAGTACATATGTTTTTCTGTTATTAACATATTGCACTTTGCACATCCCACATCATATTTCCTCTATTTACATCCTTGGTCAACTGAAAATGAATGTTATCTTTGTATCTCTGCTTAATGGTAACCTCTGCATTGTAAACAAAAACATCAAGTTATAACACATGTGATGCTCACTGACATTAAGAATATTATGAAGTGTGCCTCTTTGATTTATTTGCAATATGTGTAGTGTTTGCAAGTCAACAACATAGAGATCAACCTGGAAAACCACTCTTACCTCAACAAAACACATAACCATCTACTGGTACTTATGTAAGTGAATATAACTATTTTACATTGTATCTAAATAAATACAACCACTTACGCTTGTTCATATTAATGAAAATACCTATACAGTGGCTCTAAATATTCAAATATTCTTGTGTATTGTAGGAGCCAATGACATGCTGTGGACCGAAACGCCTGTGTAACTGATAATGTTAACAATCTGAAGATGGAAATGGAAGCCTGAAACTGGTAATAGCACTAAAATAAAACATTAAAAAGTATTTGTGGCTGGCTATGTTATTCACCAACCATTATGTTTGCTGTTCAACTTTATTTTATTTGACTGAGTTTCTTCTTAAGTCTTTGTGCATATCACACCTAGGAGGAACTGCACATGCTTGCAAAAGGATAACTGCTGACATGTATTATAAAACACAATGGACACCATTAAACAGTGTTAACCTAACAATAGTCCTCCACTGATTGTGCTGCAATCAAATACACTAGTGACCAAAAGTTAAGGATAATCATTAAAAGAGGGAATATTATTTTATTAGCACATTGGAAGCATTAGTGCAGGAGCTAAAACTTGGTCACAAGACATTTGGCATACCACAGTGCCTGGTAAATAATTTTAGAGAAGTTCTGGTAGTTAAAATACATATTTGTAACCAAATAACAGAATTGGGAATTCTGTTCTACATCAAAAGAAGTCGTTGACAGGGGATATGGTTACTGCTAACAGCCACACATACTGGACTGTGATGCAACATGCATTCTATGAGATGGTTCAAAAATGTTCTTTGTAGACAATCTCAGTCCACAGCAAGACGGTTCAAAAATGTTCTTTGTAGACAATCTCAGTCCACAGCAAGAACAATGTGGAGGGCAGGAAGTGTCCCTAGTGGCAGCTGACAGGATGCAATTCATCTCCCTAAAGCAGCCCAGCCCTGTTCTATAAGATTCAGATCTGGGGACATGTCTGGCCAGTCCATGCAACAGATATCAGCACCTTCAAGAAAGTGATCCACCAGAAAAGCTCAATGTGTACAGAGGAAGTCTTGACCAACCATATCTCTGAAAAGACACATTCGTGGTAGCAGTACCTTATCTCTGTATCCGTGAGTGTATACAGTATTGCTACAGCCACTAACAAAGTTGTGCATCTCTGAATGGCCATTCATTATGATGCTTACCAATACTGTGATGTCATCACAACCAAACCAGTCACTTTCCACGATTTTCCTGGTGTTCAATTGGGTATCAGGTTCTCTCCAGAGAAATGTATGATGAGAATCTTTTTTTAAACTGAAGTGGGATTCATCTGTGAAGAGCATGTTCCTCCATTCATTGATGGCCATATTTTGATGTTTCTGACTCCACAATACACGGGTCTGACTCCATGCTGGAGTGAGAAATATGCACATGGCCAGATGTCTGGCAAACATCCCTGCTTTTCTGAGCTTCCAATAGCCAGTTTGTTGGAAAACAGAAACTCCTGAAGCAGCTGCATGCTCTGTAGCCAGTTGCTTTGCAGGTGTATTCTGATTACATTGGGCAGTTACGACAAGGAATCGGTCTTGCTGTCAGGTAGTTACTTTTGGTTGACATAGCACTGGCCAACTATGAACATATACTCAACACCTTTGCCAAAGGCTCAAATGATGCTTTGTGGCACATCTAAGGATACTGAGATGTTGGTCTGTATCTGGCTTGCATCCAAGTGGCTGACTGTTCTACCCAGCAAAACAGGGTTCAAGTTGCATCTTTGTGCCATTATGTTGCCAACTTCACCAAAAAACTGCACTTTGCTCAACTATGAGTGGGAAAAAAGACTGAGATATGATTAGTCTCATGCACTGTTTGTGTTTACGTTTTGCTTGTTCCATTGTTCACAGCACAGAGTACTCCTTCCGTATACAGATGAAACAAGTTGGGTCCAAGGGAAATATTTATGGTGGTGTTGGGTGATTTCTCACCCTTTCCCATTTAATTTTTGTATTTTCATTATTATGCTTAACTCTTGGACACTAGTGTACTAGAAGTGGTATCGCTGATTACAAAAATTGATATACTGGCTTAATTCTATTTCTGGAGGGCATCACATGTTAATTGACAAAATAAGATTTATAAAGATGAATAATAGTAGATTTGCCATTTAAAACAATGAAAGGACTTCCTAAAATATTGCCTAATCTCACAAGATTCATAGCATATTTTAAGTATTTATACTCCATCAATTTACGGACCATAAATTTCAATTTCCTATAAAATAACTGATTTGTGATGGATGCATGGTGAAACCTGCGAATGTGCTGATCATAATGTCTTGATAAAAAGAGGATGCTGCTGATAAAACAATCAAAAGTATCTCTTTGAGCAGAATTGTGAAATAAGTAATGTTACCACTAGGAATGTATGGGTAGATTGTACATAACTCTCTCTCTCTCTCTCTCTCTCTCTCTCTCTCTCTCTTTCTCTCTCTCTCTCTCTCTCTCTCTCTCTCTCTCTCTCTCTCTCTCTCTCTCTCTGTGTGTGTGTGTGTGTGTGTGTGTGTGTGTGTGTGTGTGTGTGTGTGTTTGTTTTTAAGATAAAGACAGAAAGTTAACATAGTCATTGTACATATAGATTTCTGCATTTATAATGGATAATGACTGCCCTAGTCAACTTTTTTTTATTAAATTGGAAATTGCACATGTTTCATTATATTTTGCTGCTTTAATTGTAGTTGATTAGTTACTGTGCTATGCTGCAGGATGTCTGCAAATATTTGATTAATAAACTATGTGTGTGGTTGATTTCAATAAAATATCGATATAACAACAATAAAGATGCATTCCAAAACTACATGTAAATGAAACAGAAGGTTATAATGAGACTACGCTGAAAAGCATTTACACAATGAATATTCAGTCATGTAACTGATACTCTTATCATGAAAATGGTGTTTGCATGTAGTACAGAAAACTTGGAAATATAAAGTTTGGAAATTTATAACTGACTGTGTATTACTTAGACCACATACTTACTTAGTCGAGCAAACTGACTGAATTTTACATGCCTTCACATTCTGTCATATTCAGCAACAACAAGATTTTCATGTCATTCATAAGTTATGATGACTGGTAATGCACAAATTTCAGTGATGTTGTGTATTGATGTCTTTTGACAAAATGTATTTTCATTTAACTGTCTCAAACATGTAAATATCAAAACTATTGTGTTTTCTGTATGTTAACAGTTATGTTTGTTTATACTACCAATTTCAAATGAAATTATTTGTAAATGTTATATGAATATAAATTAAAACACAAAATCAAAACTCAACACTTTGTAAATACCTCACCCTCAGTAACTGAAACATAACGACTATATAGAAATCATGATTAGATATCACAGACTGATTCTACTACCATCCTTAAATTCCTTTAGGCAGGGATTCCTTTCTATATATCTCTTGTAACTTGCTCACCTGTTTCAGATTCATTAACAAATTTACAATTCAGATTAAGGTTCAGAACCTCTAGGTCTATTTCTCCAGAATCTTCGCACAAGTTCCACTATTATTATGTTCTATCAAGCAGCAACAGAAAATTCAGTAAATATTGCATTCACTTCATTAGGTCTTCCATTGCTCAGTGAATATGTTTAGCACTTCATAATACATAAGACCAAAGCAAACTCTTTTCAAGTCAAATCTACCAATTACCAGTAACATCTTAATGTCAACAGCAGTTGTCCATTGAATAACAAACAGCCCTGGCCAGTCAAGGAAGCCAGATCTGTAATGACAAACAGTCTTTGGCCTACTATGCTGACAGTCTTACAGGAGAATTTCAAAACTGATACTGCTCTATGCACCTTACTCAGAAATGTGTCACCTATCCCTTCTCACATCATATACCTTACACCCCTGGCATATCTTATGAAAAGCAACAAAAGAGCACCACCTTCATTGTAGAAATAATGTCAAGATTGGAATATCTGAAACATATTATTTACCAAAGTTTAGAATGTCTTTTGTAACTTCTTGATGAATATCCTTCTCACTAGTTTTACCATGTCTTTGAAAGTGACATTCCAGTACCTAATCAGTCTATATGGTACCCTCATCCATTCCAGCATCACTCCAGATTCCACCCAATCATCTCATCGATAATAAGAGAGAGCGTAGTGTTCCAAAATATTGGAAAAGGGCACAGGTCATCCCCGTTTTCAAGAAGGAACGTCGAACAGATATGCAGGACTATAGACCTATACCTCTAACGTCGATCAGTTGTAGAATTTTGTAACACGTATTATGTTCCAGTATAATGACTTTTCTGGAGACAAGAAATCTACTCTGTAGGAATCAGCATGGGTTTCGAAAAAGATGATCATGTGTTACCCAGCTCGCGCTATTCGTCCACGAGACTCAGAGGGCCATAGACATGGGTTCCCAGGTACATGCCGTGTTCTTGACTTCCCCAAGGCATTCAATACAGTTCCCCACAGTCATTTAATGAACAAAGTAAGAGCATATGGACTATCAGACCAATTGTGTGATTGGATTGAAGAGTTTCTAGATAACAGAATGCAGCATTTCATTCTCAATGGAGAGAAGTCTTCCGAAGTAAGAGTGATTTCAGGTGTGCCGCAGGGGAGTGTCGTAGGACCGTTGCTATTCACAATATATATAAATGACCTTGTGGATAACATTGGAAGTTCACTGAGGCTATTTGCAGACGATGCTGTAGAATATCGAGTGGTTGTAACAATGTAAAATTGTACTGAAATGCAAGAGGATCTGCAACGAATTTACACATGGTGCAGGGAATGGCAATTGAATCTAAGCAGTTAATTCCATAATTTATCTGGGAGTAGGCATTAGGAGTGATTTAAAATGGAATGACATTTTTAAAATTAATTGTCAGTAAAGCAGATGCCAGACTGAGGTTCATTGAAAGAATCCTAAGGAAATGCAGTCTGAAAACAATGGAAGTAGGTTACAGTACAATTGTTCGCCCATAGCTTGAATACTGCTCACCGGTGTGCGATCCATACCAGATAAAGTTGATAGAAGAGATAGAGAAGATCCAATGGAGAGCAGCACGCTTCGTTACAGGATCATTCAGTAATCGCGAAAGCATTACAGAGATGACAGATAGACTCCAGTGGAACTCCGCAAGAGAGACGCTCAGTAGCTCGGTACAGGCTTTTGTTGAAGTTTTGAGAACATACCTGCACTGTGGAGTCAAGCCGTATATTGCTCCCTCCAACGTATATCTCATGAAGAGACCATGAGGATAAAATCAGAGAGATTAGAGCCCACACAGAGGCATACCAACAATCTTTATTTCCATGAGCAATACGAGATTGGAATAGAAGGGAGAACCGATAGAGGTACTCAAGGTACCCTCCGCCACACACCGTTGGGTGGCATGCGGAATATGGATGTAGATGTAGATGTAGATGAGCCCTGTAGAACATATAAGTGTGAGTGCTATCCCATTCAACCAACCACTTCAGAAACCTAAATTTTGCACTAGTACAATCTTCCTCATGCTCTTCCTTCCCATTCCACTATCTCCCCATTCCATACAAATTCCTTTCCTCACTAGCCACCCCATACAAGATTGCTGTGCACTCTACCCAGACAGCACAACCATGAGGGCAAGCAAGAAAGTGAACAGCTCTTTTTCTTCCATGTGAGGTTGTGTGTGTGTGTGTGTGTGTGTGTGTGTGTGTGTGTGTGTGTGTGTGTGTGTGTGTGCATTAGCATGTGTGTGGGCATGCATTTATGCATGCAAGTGCAGGCACATGTGTGTGTGTGGGTGCACATGCATATGTGTACTGCCTCTGAAAAAGGGCATTGTCTAGTTGTCCACAGATCTCAGCTCATCGTCAGCCTTTTCAGTGCCCTGTGTGTGGCTCAATAGGTCTTTTATTTGGTGAGTTATCTGTCCTGATATACCATCAAACTTATGGCAAAACATCATCGGCACAATTCCCAAGACTGCAAGACTGACAGGTGTGGAAATTATTACACAAGTGGTTTAACACTTCATGTATGCAAGTTTCTGGCAAGAATAATATAAAGTAGAATGGAGAAGAAAACTGAGGATCTCTTAGATGACACTCAGTTTGGTTTTAGGAAAGATAAAGGTACCAGGGAAGCAGTTCCAATGTTGCAATGACTGAAGACAAATCAAGACATGTTCATAAGTTTTGCTGACCTGAAACAATGCAAAATGATGCAAGGTGTTTGAAACTCTGAGAAAAATAGGGGTAAGATATAGTGAAAGAATGGTGTTATACAATATGTACAAGAACCAAGAGGGAACAATAAGAGTGGAAGGCCAAGAATAAAGTGCATAGATTAAAAAGTGTGTAAGACAGGAATGTAGTCTTTCTCCCCTTCTGTTCATTTAGTACATCAAAGAAGCAATGATGGAAATAAAAGAAAAAATTAAGAAGAGTATTGAAATTCAAGGTGAAAGAATATCAATGTTAAGATTCTCTAATGACATTGTTATCTTCAGTGAAACTGAAGAAGAAATACAGGACATGCTGAATGGAACGCACAATGTAATGAGTACAGAATATGGCCTGGGCATGAAGTGAATAAAGATAAAACTAGGAGAAGTATCAGAAATAAGAACAATGTGGAACTTATCATCATAATTGGCCATCACGAAGTAGATAAAGCTACCTAGGCAGCAAAATAAACCCTGATGGATGAAGCAAGGAGGACATAAAAAGGAGACTAGCACTGGCAGAAAAGGTATTCCTGGCTAAGAGAGGTCTACTGGTATCCAACATAGGTTTAATTTGAGGAAGAAATTTCTGAGAATGTGGATTTGATGCACAGCATTGTTTGACAGTATGATATAGACTAAGGGAAACAAGAACAGAAGAGGATAGAAGCATTTGAAATGTGGTGCTACAGAAGAACATTGAAAATGAGATGGGTTGATAACATTCAGAAATAGAAGATTCTGTCGAGGCAAGGAATAAAGAGGTTATGTGCAGAATTGGAGATGACAGGAATGTATTGAGAACACTGACAAAAAGAAGCTATAGGATGAGAAGACATCTATTAAGTCATTAGGGAATAACTTCCATGGTACTAGAGGGAGCTGTAGAGGGTAAAAACTGTCAAGGGAGACAGAGATTGGGATACATCCAGCCAATAACTGTAGAAGTAGTAGGTTGCAAGTGCCACTCAGAGATGAAAATGTTGGCACAGGAGAGGAATTCATGCTAGGCGGCATCAAACCAGTGACAAGACTGATGACTCAGAAACCAAAAAAATCCTGTCGTCATATAAGTATCCTCTGGTACCACTGATACACATAATTCTAGTGTTACTGGACAAGGTCAAAATATATCATGAAGTCCCATAAAATCACTAATCCTGCTCAGTATTTTTTGTTATGGCTGCCACACACTTGAGTAAAGGAGTTGATGTGCCATATATTATTATTATTTTGTTGTTGTTGTGATTATCATACTTATCATCATAACACCTACAGCAGAAGTGCAAAGAGCTTATGTGAATCATGTTTTACCACAGAACTTATCATAACCCACCGATTCTGAGTCAAGTGGAAGGTTGAAGGAGAGACTTTGAATGTTCCGTAACAAGACAGACTTGACTTCATAGATTTGTGACATAGGGTTGAAAACTGTAGTGTCAGAGTATACTGCACATGATATTTTGCTACACAGGTAGCTGATTTTGTGGAGTGCAACAAGCTTTTTCTTATATTCGATGTATAGCCAACCATTGGGGTAGAGACATAGCCTCAATGTCAAGATGGAAAATGGCAGAGTGCTGAGGCAGGATGGCATGCTAGTGAAAGGACAGAGAGAAATGGCTTAATTTACCACTCATACATTAGCACTCTATCAGTGCAAGATAGGGACCATGCTCCATCTCCATGGGAAGAGGGCCAGTGGTTGGCAGCACGTGAAGCCAACATCCTGGCCAGCAGGCTGCAACATGTGCACACCAACCTTTGCTGACGCCTGTGCTCAGTGCATGGCATGTGACCCTGTAGAGTGAGTCACTATGCAAAACCATTGGTCAGCAGTGTGCAAAGATGGATGGAAATCTTGCTGTGATAGCCAACTCTGTGGTGAATGACTGTATCCAGGTGGCTGCTGGTTTGTAGCACAGAGGTCCACACACTATAGTGAAGGAGTGAAGGAAGTCAGTGATAGAAATCCAGGTGTGGCAGGAGTGAGCCTGGAATGCCCACTGTGCTGCATACTAAGTATGGACAGTGGGCATAGTGCAGGTGATGGGAGACTTGAGCTCGTGATTGCTGCTGGCTGCTCCATGTTGTCCCCTCACCTGGCATAGTCTCCCAAGTCCTCATTGAACAGTTGGGTTGTGAATGGAGCTGCTACAAAAATCGCAGCTTTTTATACAAGGCAGCAGCAAATTAATCTGTTATACCAATGAACCCCTCATAGTCATGCACTTTGCAACACCACCAAAAACTACCAGTGGAGAAACCCCCTTGTGCGTATTGCAAGAACTGCAAATTACCACTCTCATGACAGGATTCACCAAACAAACCTGGCCTGTGTCACAATAATTCAACAGCTTGGTAGCTATAACAGAAATGAAAACACTCTGAGCTTGCCAGCTACCTGCACTGCTGCAATACTCCTCCATATATTCTCACTGATTTGTGTGCGAAATTGTAATGATACAGCACTCAACTCACCACAGGAAGACCCAGCCGCCTGTGTGTCACTTAAGGCTGATCTACAATGGTATGTCACATGTACAGCACAAGTTCCCATTGTAAGAGTTTCTGGCAGCCCAATTAATAAGGATCAAAGTCTACATTTAACCTACAAACCTTACTTGTCAGATTTCTTTCTACGCTGCCACATTGCTTATGACCACCTACTTAACACTTCATTAATTCCTTCAAAATGCAAGCCACATCATGTCTTCTACAGTATGTCATTCATGCACACTTGGCTGTTCTCTCTGCCAACATTTATGGCTCATTTTGTTGCCTCGTATCCCCTTAAACTGTAGACAATACATTTATCATCAATAGTCTCACTATTTTATAAAGTTTTAGTCTTCAGTTACTTATTTTAAAGTGTATTTGTCTTATTATTTCCTGTAAAAATAACTTATTAGTGGATTTTCATTAATCTTAGTCTTTCTTCCTGTGTTACTGACCCAAGCGGTCTGTTATTCATTAGTGTGTTTAGGTCGTACGTCCGAGCGTCACACCTCAGTAGTGTGTTTAAATCTTGTGCGTGCAGTTGCAGCTGTAGTAGGTATAAAGCTAAGTACTGACAAAGTTATTGCTGCACTATTAAATGGTGTATTGTGCTGTTCATGATAAATAACAATTTAATAAACTTTTGGGAACATTTGTACACTGTATTTTTTAGAGTTTTTGGCACATTGAAGTCATTTAGTAAATATCGTGCTTTAGTTTTCAGCTGATATTTCTTATTGTTTCTAACGAAATATTTCAGTAAAATTTTCATTCAGTATTTTAACTTTATTGAGATTTCCAGTGGCCGCTTGAATTTTTGGTTTTAGCTAATTATTTTGTGAAGTTCTGTTGGTATTGGTAATAGCTGTGGTGTAGTAGTATTAATAAAAAAAGTTGCTTTTTTAGTAGGCAGAGAATTTTGGGACTGCTATTGTTAGTTCTAATAATAGTTCTACTAATGTAACTGAACTTAGTTATCGTAGATGTATAGTTTTTTTCAGTAACTGTAAAATTTTACCATGAGTGAGAAGTGTGGGCTGTGCTGTAGGTTTGTGAGTAGTGGATTACGGTGTGAGATTAGTTCAAAATATATTCATTGGGAGGGGGTGGGGATGCAGTTGGGAAGCCAGGAAGCCAGAGGAAGCCAGTGGGCATTCTGGTGAGATCCTCTCCTGGGAATGCAGAATCTGTAGTAGAAATAAGTTGACAGAGGAGCAGGAGCACGAGACATGTGCCCTTCAGGTGCAGTTACAATGTACAAAGGAGGAACTAGATATGTTGAGGAGGGTGAAGGGTGGTGGTAAATGGGAACTGGCAGTAGGCAAGAAGGCAGCTAGTAGGAGGAGGTATTCAGACAGTTACACTTTGTGTATATGCAATAGATTTGACCAACTGTCAGAGCTGAGTGAAGCGGAGCCTCTTGTAGCTGTAGATGTAGGGAACATGCATCAGTCCTCAGCAGTTAGGAGGCCTAGGTTAGTTGCAAACTCAAACAGAAAGAAGAAGGTCCTGCTGCTAGGTAGCTCACATGATAGAGGTGTGGGCCAGCAGTTGCAGGAAGTGTTGGAGACTGAGTACCAGGTCACCAGCATTGTGAAGCCTAGTGCAGGGTTGGCTCAGGTAACTGACAGCATATGGGGAGTTATGTAGGAATTTTACAAAGGAAGATCAGGTAGTGATAGTGGGTGGAGCAGGGAACAGTCTTGATAGGGACGGGGAACATGATGTAGGTGGTGACCTGGTAAAGATAGCTACTCAAACTAGTGGCTCTAATGTGCATTTCATGCAATTGTTTCAGACTCATCTTAATGTGGCTGTTAGGCACATTAACATAGGGCTGGAGAAGGTGCTGATGGCAGAGGGCATGGGTCATATTTCAGTGGTGCCAGTTGGGTCTATCAGCACATCATGTTTCAATAGGCATGGCCTTCACCTCAATAGGTATGGGAAGGGGAGACTGGCAGAGCTTATAGGTGACAGTGTAGTGGATGGTGGTGGGATCACTCATGGAAAAATTCCTGCAGTAGTTGGGGTTAGAGGTGCACCTTTGACAATTCAAAGGCTTCCTTTACCAGGATACAGATTAGCTGGCTGTTTTCCAAAGAGTTCCTTGCAGGGTGGCAGAGTGGCTACGTACACAAGCAGATATTTGAAAGTTGTGTAGGGGCAGTTGAATTTAGTGAAAATAACTTCTAATTGTTGTTGTTTATAGGTCGCCTAACTCTGACTTTAGAGCATTTCTGCTCAAGCTAGAGGGGGGATCTTGATTCACTTTGTAGGAAGTACCAGAAATTAGTTATAGGTGGTGACTTCAATATAAATTTTGTGTATTATAGTGCTAGAAAAAGGATGTTGGTAGATCTCCTAAATTTATATGATTTGATGCAGACTGTGTAAAAGGGTGATTGACCTCTCAGACCATAATGCACAAATTTTAACACTAAAAGGCTTTTGTACTCAAGCAAATGTCACATATAATTACAAACTATGTAGGACATTTAATCCAACAGCAATAGAGAGTTTTTTAAACCCTACCTAGGAACAAGAGTGGCAGGATGATTATAGTTCCAATAACATAGATGATAAATATAATGCTTTCCTTAACACATTTCTCATGCTCTTTGAGAGTTGCTTTCCATTAGAGTGTTCTAAATGGGGTATTAGCAGTATTAGGCAGCCTGATTGGCTGACTAGTGGTATAGGGATATCATGTAAAACAAAACGGGAATTATATCAAAGTGTTAGAAGTAGTCTCAATCAAGCTGCAGTAGCCCATTACAAACAGTACTGTAAGGTGCTTAAAAGTGTTATTAGGAAGGCAAAGAGTCTGTGATATGCAAATAGAATAGCTAATTCACAGGATAAAATTAAAACCATATGGTTAGTTGTGAAGGAAGTGTCTGTTCAGCAGCAAAAGGTCGACGATATAAAGTCAGCTTGCAGTAAAAATATTTCTGTTATTGATAAATCAGATATGTGTACAGCATTTGACAATCATTTTCTGAGTATTGATGGTGAATTAAATAAAAATTTAGTTCCTCCAAGGAATCATATAAGTTTCTTGGGAAATGCCTTTCCAAGACTGATGTCTGAAATACTCCTCTGTGATACAGACAAGGGGAGATTGAATCAATAATTAAATCACTGAAGACTAAGGTCTCTCATGGTTATGATTTAGTGCCTAGCAGAATATTAAAGTACTGTGCTGCATATGTTAGCCCCGTATTAAGCCATATTTATAATTTTTCCTTTAGGAATGGTCAGTTTACTGAATGATTAAAGAACTCAGTAGTAAATCTCTTTATAAAAAGGGAGAAAGGGATAATGCACACAGTTTTAGACCTCTTTCTTGCCATCAGTGTTTGCTAAAATAATTGAAAAGGCGGTATATGTAAGGACAATTGATCATTTGATACCACACAATTTGCTATCAGATGTACAGTTTGGCTTTAGAAGTCGCTTAACAACAGAAAATGCCGTATATTCTTTTCTCTGTGAGGTACTGGATGGGTTAAACAAAAGGTTTCGAACGCTAGGCATACGTTTTGATTTAACTATGGCATTTGATTGTGTCAGTCACAAGATATTGCTCTAGAAGTTGGACCATTATGGAATATAGGGAGTATCTCACAGTTGGTTCACCTCCTGCTTTCGCAACATACATCTAAAGGTCATTATCGACAATGTTGAAAATGGCTGTGATGTGGGGTCTGAAAGGGGTATGGTCAAGTGGGGGGGAGGGGGGATGCCCCAGGGATCAGTGTTGGTGCCACATACTGTAATCATCTCCCTCTGCCAATGCTGCAGCGTTTTTTTCTGTCACCATCACATGTCTTTCCCCTTCTTCAGAGATCAACAACATACTCACTGTTCTCACTTGTACAAACTTCTCTATGGCTCCCAATTTTAGTGTATAGACGTGAATAGTGTAATATTTGACTTGTGTTCATGGGAACCAAACCAGTATGTACCACTGCGACTGGTCAGTCCTCACTTCTACTAGTGCAGTATGGTAGCAAAAAGGTAAACTCTGCCAACTGGGTCTGCTGTTAATGTCAGTTCCAACAGTAGTTCTCACTGCACTTCCTGCAACCCCAACAAATATTGCTCTGGTGATAATAGGACAGGACTCAGTTACCCCTGTCATGCATGATAAATAGCTTCAAGAAAGCTCGCCAATATCAATTGTGTGTGCCATACACTGTCTGTTAATGATTTTCACAGCTTTGCATAAATGATATGCCCTCTAGTAGTACGGGTAACTATAATATTTCTGCTTGCTAATGACACTAGCTTGGTAGTAAAGGATGTTGTGTGCAACATTGGCTCGGTTTCAAGTAGTTCAGTTCATGACCTAAGCTCATGGCTTCTAGAAAATAAACTAATGCTAAATCACAGTAAGACACAGTTTTTGCAGTTTCTGACACACAATTCAACAAAATGTGACATTTTAATTTCACAGAATGACCATATGATTAGTGAAACTGAAGAGTTCAAATTTCTAGCTGTTCAGATAGATAGTAAACTGTCGTGGAAAGCCCACGTTCAGGATTTTGTTCAAAGACTTAATGCTGCCATTTCTACTATTCGAACTGTATCTGAACTGAGCGATCGTTTGACACAGAAATTAGTCTATTTTATTTATTTTCATTCGCTTATGTCGTATGGTATTATATTCTGGGGTAACTCTTCCCGTTCTAAGGGAACTTTTTGGCTCAGAAACGCGCAGTTGGGGCAATAAGTGGTATAAGTTCACAAACCTCTTGTCGACCCCTGTTTACGAGTCTGGGTATTTTGACATTGGTCTCTCAATATATATATTCCTTACTGTCATTTCTTGTTAACAATATTAGCTTATTCCCAAGAATAAGCATCTTTCAGTCAGTTAATACTCGGTAGTAATCGAATCTGCATTTGGATCGGACTTCCTGCTGCATCTAATTTCAATAAGGTAGCACTCGAATTCAAAAATCTTAGCAGTAATCCACGAGCTTTCAAATCGAAACTGAAGAGTTTCCCCATGGGTCACTCCTTCTATTCCGTCGAGAAGTTCCTTGAAAAAGTAAGTTGATTCTTGTTCTGTTGTTGATTGCGTTTACTTAAACTTGTGGATTTGAGTTCATAAACATTTTATTTTTATCTGTTATACTTTTATGTTGTAATTTCATGTACTGACATGTTCCATGACCTTGGAGATTTGCTCCTCAATCTGGTCGTACGGAACTCGACATGTAAATAAAAAGAAATAAATAAATACAGTACTCCATATTCATTCATTTTAATGCTCTAGGCATCCAGTCTACCAGAATCTATAGTACCAATGCTTTGAACTGATGGGCGACTGCTGCAGTGCAAGGTATTGCAACGCTCAACATCATGATCACTTGTCATTACGCTTCCCTGTGCTGCATCAACAATTTTGCTGAAATCCACTCTTCTTGCATGGCTATTCATTGGTTCAGTAGCTGGATCAGGTTCAGTTTCAATGCCTTGTTCAGGAAGGTTAGCTTCTGCACTGAGAGTACCTCTGGTGATTCATCTGTTCAGTACAAATGTGGCTGTGTCATGTTCATCTGGATAACTCACATAATCATGGCTGTCAGATGGAAGGTTAGCCACATTGTGTCACATGCTGTCCCATTAATCAACAATGAGCCTTTCATGCTCACAGCAGTTCACTACTACTGCCATGTTATTGTACATGAAATAAATCCAGTTAAGCCCACTTGCTGGATATAAAGTTTAGGTTTCTGTGTGTCCCTTATATAATACTGTCATCCTATTCAGCCCATGAATAGTTCCACTGTGCTAGTGCACACGCCAATTTGAGTCACCCAGGCTGGACGTACTGTAATCATCTCCCTCTGGCAATGCTGCAGCGTTTTTTCTGTCACCATCACATGTCTTTCCCCTTCTTCAGAGATCAACAACATACTCACTGTTCTCACTTGTACAAACTTCTCTATGGCTCCCAATTTTAGTGTGTAGACGTGAATAGTGTAAGATTTGACTTGTGTTCATGGGAACCAAACCAGTATGTACAACTGCGACTGGTCAGCCCTCACTTCTACTAGTGCAGTATGGTAGCAAAAAGGTAAACTCTGCCAACTGGGTCTGCTGTTAATGTCAGTTCCACCAGCAGTTCTCACTGCACTTCCTGCAACCCCAACAAATATTGCTCTGGTGATAATAGGACAGGACTCAGTTACCCCTGCCGTGCATGATAAATAGCTTCAAGAAAGCTCGCCAATATCAATTGTGTGTCCCATACACTGTCTGTTAATGATTTTCACCGCTTTGCCACAGTTACTCTTCCATCCAACACATCCACCTGCACTTGCATGATTGCGAGATCCTGATTACTGTACGCTCTTCAAGCTTGCTAACAGCATGGTATGCCAATACAACACTGACTCGCTATTCTGTGAAAATTTCATCACCACCTTTACAACGCTGTCCAATTCTCTGATGCCACTCACCTGCTGTTCCAAACACAGTCTTCAAAATTCTTCCCCCAGCATCTATACAACCCCTCTTCCGTCAGTCTATCAAATGCAACACTACCGCCACTGATTGCTGCATCTGTTCTTGTAACGGTTCATACAATTTATGCAACTTCCCACATTTCCCAAAGACTTCGCCAAGCACAAATCTGCTCTTGGCTCCCCGCCGAAGCCCACTAAACACGTCCTCCAGCCTTCTCACTTTATTCTGGAATTGCCATGCATAAAAAAATAACTCAGAATCCTTTGTTGGCTGGTAATCACCACATCCTCTCGTTTGACAAAAAGATCTTCACTCTCCAGGTGCTGATTTTGCAGTGCCCTCTTCACTCCAGGCAAATAGGTTGAACACTGCCATGACTAGCACATTTCCCATTCTTGACCTTGGTGCAGAGCAACAAGAGAACAGGGACTTTCATTGTCCTACCTCCCCATCAGAAGGCTGCTAACACTGGTCAACACTCATATACAAAGAAAGTTAAAACAGCCCTTACTCCAACACAAAAAATTATTCATTTCACTGTACGAGGCACATTCAGAATATATATATATATATATATATATATATATATATATATATATATATATATATATATATATATGAAAAAAGTTAATACATTGTACATTTTTGATACACTTGTTGACTATTTTTTCACATAATCATCATCCTATTGAATGCATGTGGTGAGCTGTGGCACAAGCCTCTTTATGACCCCTCGAGGAACTCTCCTGCTGGCTCCTTTCCCCAGTTCAGAACCTTTTTCTGCGCCTATTGGTTGAAAATTTAATTTCACTTGTGTTCGCCTTCAGAGAGGTAAAGAGATGATAATCTGAAGGCGCCAAGTAAGGGAAATATGGGGAGCAGTTCAAATCGTTCCAACCAAATGAGTCCAAGAACATCTTGGTGGCTAACACTGTATAAGGACAGGCATTGTCATGCAACAAGCACACTCCTATCACCGGCATTACCTTCATTTCGTTTTTAATGCTCCTTTTCAGTATTTTTAGTGTCTCTCAATATCTTTGTGCACTGATTGTCACCCCATGAGGCAGAAATTCTAGCAAAATGATGACTTTTTGGTCCCAAAACACCTTCAAGTCATTAAAGAAACTTATGGGTGCTGTTGACCCGATTTTTCGTAGTTCTGCTCCATCAGCTGTTTTGGGACCCATCTTGCACACAGTTTGTTCTGTCTCTGCTAAACTCCCTACACCATTTAAGCACATTCGTTCTCTTCATAAAACCTGCGCCATAAACCGTTTTGATATGAGAGAAAATTTCAGTGGGTGTTATTACTTCTGTTAGTAGGAAGCAGGTCACAGCATGTGATTACTTACCAACATCTTTCATGCGACTAGACACTACAACATGAGTTCACAACTACACACTCACTCTGGTCGGGGATCCCCTCCTGCCACTTACAAGGGGAGGCCACGACGTTTGGAACGCGGATTTACTTCAAGCTTCGTACACTCGTAGTACTCCATTAGGAAAACAAAATGTGTAAGCAGTAGCGCGTACTTCTCAAGCGTTATTGAGAAAACAGCAAGATAATTTCGGTCATCAAATATATACCTGTGCGTGGCAGTTTTTACCTGGAAGCGGCGGCAGCCGAGTGGGTAACGTTGAAGTCCCGTAATCGCTGCATCGATGGATTGAGTCCCGTTCATCAGTTTTTTTTAACAGTCATTTTCTTTACTATTTATATTTGTTGTTGTTGTTGTTGTCTTCAGTCCTGAAACTGGTTTGATGCAGCTCTCCATGCTACTCTGTTCTGTGCAAGCTTCTTCATCTCCCAGTACTTACTGCAACCTACATCCTTCTGAATCTGCTTAGTGTATTCATCTCTTGGTCTCCCTCTACGATTTTCTGCAACCTACATCGTTCTGAATCTACTTAGTGTATTCATCTCTTGGTCTCCCTCTACGATTTTTACCCTCCACGCTGCCCTCCAATGCTAAATTTGTGATCCCTTGATGCTTAAGGACATGTCCTACCAACCGATCCCTTCTTCTAGTCAAGTTGTGCCACAAACTTCTCTTCTCCCCAATCCTATTCAATACCTCCTCATTAGTTACGTTACAATTCATATAATGGGAAAAATACGTGTAATAGGATGAACTTTTATTAAATTTACAATGTTATTTGGCAGTCTGCAAATTTTTATTATCACTAATAATATAATATTCATAACTATCGACTAGTAAAGGACCAAACGCATAAAGTCATACTGAAAATGTATGCTTGTCCGTGATTTGAGAAATCCCTTATACCTTGAAGGAGCCCGAAACTACTTGTTACCTCCAAGTTTTGACCGGCACAGACGGCTTTCGAGAGATGTACAATTAATCGTCGCTTTCGACATTACGAGTACAATGTCAGGATGGTATTTTTCGTAAAAAGATGGAAAACATGTAGTTACATGGCACCAGCTGCATTGAATAAATTCTGTTTCCGCATATGCAGGATCCTTTGAGGTTTCCCGTGGGAAAACAAACCTCGTTAACATTTTCAAAAACCTCTCTTTCAGCCGATAATTTGGAAGCAAATCATGCATAACGTAGCATTTCCTCAAATAACGGCGCTGATAATTGATCATGCAGTATCGAGTGTATTTTAGTAGCGTCTTCACGAGAAGCAATTTCTCGTTCTTTTTCGATTAAATACGAACAATTTTGAAGACACGGACAAGCATACATTTTCAGTATCACTTTATGCGTTTGGTCGTTTACTAGTCGCTAGTTATGAATATTATATTATTTGTGATAATAAAAATTTGTAGACTGTCAAATAACATTATAAATTTAATACAAGTTCATCCGATTAACATATCTTTCCCATTATATCAATTGTAATATACATAGTAAATAAAATGACTATATTACAAATAAAAAAAGTGACGAACGGGACTCGATCCAGCGTCCCAACGATTACGGGGCTTGAACGCTACCCCTTCTTCCTTTTTTTTTTTCTTACACAATGCAACACTTCTGCAGGGTACCATTTAAACATATACAAATGACTGTTAGTTAAACAAAAATATTAGAATAACATTAAATACAAAAAAACATATTCTGTCTTCTTCCTTTGTTTTTTTTTTCAATAATCTTTATTGTACAAACTAACAGTACATATATACACACAATGCAACAGTTCTTCAAGGTACCATTTAAACATACCCAAATGATTGTTAGATAAACAAAAATATTGGGAAAATATTAAATACAAAAGAATATAATATATTCTTTTTTTCTATGCATGAGAACGTGGACAAGGGTGTTGCATCACGTGATGGGTAGGCATGGCACACCCCAGCTTTGAGTGGGGTCAAGGAAGACGCTGCGGAGGTAACTGGCAACAGTTTGTCGGTAAGATGGTACTGGGGTGAGGCTGCAATGCGCGGTCACAACTTTGTACCAGAAGTCAAGGACTGTATGCAGACCACTCTGAAAGAAGTATTCTAAAGGCTGTCCTCGAAACCAGATGAGTGTATGGTGTTTAGCAAGAGGCTAGTGTTACCGTCGTTGGCGGGGCACGGAGGTAAAAGCCCACGATTCGTTGGATGAAGAGCCATACGTTTCGTTTGAGGGGACACGTAAGACGGTGCTCGTCGGCGTCTTCGAGCTGACAGTCAGGGCAGAGTGAGGATGTGGCCAGTGCTATGCGATAAAGTCGACTATTAGTCGGGAATTTTCCATAGACTTAAACGTATCAGAGTGCAGACACAGACGACGGTAAAAAGGGGGCATGCGCACACACCCCAAACCTTTCGCCAGTTAATGTCAGGGTGCTGTAGCACCATGGGGTCGCAAAGGTTGTACAGCATAATAATCTTTTGTACGGGGAGGACGGGTGACTGAAATATCGGCCCGAACGTAGCTGAGTTCTATGAAACAATTGGCGACGTGGTACAATAATGGAGAAACAGGTGCCACGTTGATCGTTGGATTGAGAGAAGCTGGTAGGGGGATATCTAAGAGACTGCGTATTGAGGTCGGGACCGGCCCTTGCCAGTGCCACAACATAGTATGGACAAAGAGTGCAGAAGATTGTACCCGCACGTTGACGAGTCCGAGGCCACCTTTTGCAGGAGGCAGTGTTAGAGTATTGTAGTGGACTTTGAAAAGTGCCCCTGCTGACACGAAATATCCAAAAGCTGATTGGATGGGGCGACCAAGGAGTAACTGCATTGGGAGGATCTGGGCGACGTGTACCAGTTTAGGGCGACATACATGTTGACATAGGACACACGTTGGAGTTGGTTTAAGTTACGGAGCACTTGACAGCGGACATAGTGCCGAATCGACTGCAAAAGCCGCCGGTAAGCGAGAGCCACTGTGCGGTGTGTGGAGCTCGTAAATTCGATACCCAAGTAACGAAGGGAGGCACTGACTGGGAGTGGGGTCGGCACCATAGCCGGGAGGCCGTGCCCAATGTGCATCATAGTCGATTTACTGACATTAAGAATGCTACCACAAAGACGTCCATACTAGTGGATCCATTTGATGGCGTCATTGAGTTCCGTGGAGGAGCAGGTGAGAAAGAGGAGGTCGTCCGCATAAGCCCTGCAGTGAAAGGTGCAGTCACGTAAAGTGAGACCCTGCAGTCTAGAGGTAAGACCAGTGATGAGGGGCTCAAGTGCAACGACATATAGTAAAGTAGACATAGGGCACCCGTGACGCACAGAGCGGCGTATAGGAATCGGTCCTACAAGCCTCCCATTGACTTGTACTATCGAGACCGCGGGAAGTAGTAGCCGGCGAATGGCATCGACAAAAAGTAATGGGAACCCCATACGTGTCGTCACCATGAGGAGGAATGGGTGTCGAACGCGATCAAAGGCACTCGTGAAGTCGATGGTTACCAGTGCTGCGCGAAGGCGACAAACTGTCGCCAGTGCGATGAGGTCACGGCATTCTCATAGGGCTGTTTGTAAGGTGGCCTCACAACCACGTGCAGTCTGCTCCGGTGAAAGGACGGTGCGTATGCGCGCTGCTAAGAGGCGTACATACATTTTATGGTCTGCATTCATCAATGTAAGGGCGTGTTTTGCAGAGGCATGAGACCCTCCCTTCGGCTTAGGCACAGGTAAAAGAATGCCAGTGATGAATTCAGGTGGAATTGGAAAGGACGGAATAAAGAGTTCCTGAATCATTTCCCTCCAGCGAGGAGGCATTAACGTGGTGAACGCCCGGTAAAACTCCACGGGGAGGCCATCTGGTTCTGGTGATTTGTTCTTGGCTCCCTTGCAGATCGCATCTACCACTTCTTCTGCGGCTATTGCATACATCATGGACGTTGACTGCTGCGGCGAGGGTCCGGTCAGGTGAAGGACGGAAGTCATCAGGAAGTGGCGTTTCCATCGGTTCATCGCCATAAAATTAGAGATAATGTTCAGCAAAGGCAGACACCACTGCCGCCTGCCTGTGTTGTGTGGTGAACACCGTCGAAGGTCGTGATGCTGGGTACGAAAAGTCGACGTCGACGACGATGGTCAGATGCGGCATGGATTGTGGATGGTACTTCGTAGTGGAGGAGATCCTGTCGTCGGGAACGCATCACGACACCATGCAGTCGTGAACGTTGGAGAGAGAGGAGACGAGCTTTACTGCGCTGTCGTTCCCGATGGGCTTCAGGTGATGGAGGGAGCGCATCGAGCTCACGGAGGACGGTGTAGTGAGAATTTGTGATGTCTCGATGCCATGCTGCTGCTTCCTTGCCAAATTGCATGAAGACCTTTCTGATCGCAGGTTTGGCACATTTGAGCCACCATTGGAACGTGGATGTGTATTGTTGGAGGCGTCTTTCGCAAGACGCCCATGTAGTGGCAATACATTGTCGGCAGTGTGGATCATTAAGGAGGGAAGTATTAAGCTTCCAGTAACCTCTTCTGAGCCATACTGACTGAGGTGGCAAAGCCAGGGAGTAAATGACGGCGCAGTGGTCCGAAAATGCAAGGGGCCATCGTTCAGCTTGGGGACTTCGTTGCCAAGGTGGGCAGAGACATTAAACCGGTCCAGTCTGCTCGCAGAATTTACTGTATATTGGGTAAAACTGGGGGTATTTCCATGAATTTCCTCTCAAACGTCCACTAGATGAAAATCTTCTATTAAGGTGAGCAGCGCCGGACATGGCGAATAACCAGGCATTTGGTCCTTCGGATGGAGGACGCAGTTGAAATCGCCTCCCATTATAAAGCGATCATAGCGCCCAGAAAACAGGGGCACCACGTCACGTCCGAAAAAAGTGGACCGGTGCTGACGATTCGTGGAGCCAGACGGAGCGTAGATATTGATGACGCGCGTGTCGAAGATGGTAACAGCCATGCCCCTTCCACAGGGAAGGATTGTCGTGTCCTTGGGTGGGATTCCTTCACGTATGTAGAAAGCCACTCCACGCCCTGATTGATCACATGTGGACGTGTATGAGTCGTAGTCGCAAACCGGTGGTAGTGTGGCAACGCGTACTTCCTGAAGAAGGGCGACGTCGACGTCAGAGGCCAGAAGCATGTCACATAGAAGCTGCAGCTTGTGTGCAGTGCCGATCATGTTGATGTTCAGTGTGGCGAACCGGTACGTTTGCTTCAGTGGTGGCGGACGCGCTTCTACCATCACCAAGGGAAGTATGAGGAGGGCACCGAGAGGAAGTTCCGTCCCATCTGCTGCAGCGTCTCGCTTTTGATGTTAACAGGCAGCCTCGACCAGCGAGGGCAACTCATCCGGAGAAAGGGGCGTATCTTCCTCAACGTCGTCGGCCCATGCTCCTGCGCCGTGGGTCTGTCCAATGTCCATGGGAATTGCATCGTGGTGAGAGAGATCTAGAGCAATCGGCGAGGAGTCAGGCGTCTCAACCTGCGCGCCGATCGTTACGTTGTGCGTGGCGACCTTCGTCGTGGTCCCGTCCTGCGAAACGTCTTGTTCACCGTGAAAGCTGTCCGCCGACCTCTGCGTGGAAATGTCGGCTGGTTAGGTGTCGCCTTCGTCGTCGCTGGTGGCGACACTTTGAGAGCCCGTGGGTGAACGGCGGCGGCGTTTGCGCCTACGTGGCGAGCGTTGTTTGCGCACGTGTTCCTCAGTGTCGGACGACGGCAAGGAGGAGCGTCGACCTGGTTCGAGGGCGTCGGTGGGTACAATGAAATTTTCAAATAGGTGTTGTGAAGAAGTACTGGTCTCCTCAGCGTCCGGTGCGGGAGCCTGTTCGGCGGCGAGGTTGTCAGATGGGACGACTGCACGGTCCGTAGGCGACTGGGACGGTGAGACGTGAAGATCGGAAGGACCGGGTGACGAACTGGACGGAACTGCAGACGTGGCAAGAGCCGCTGCGTAAGTGACCGGTAGGGCGCTCATCGTGGGTGTGACGGACGCTTCCGACAATGGGAGCAGCGCGACACGTCTCGTTGAATGCATTCAGACCGTAGATGACCTTCTTTCCCGCAACCGGAACAGGTTCGAGGTTGGCCGTCATACATTATAATGGTACGGCAGCCTCCGATACATAGATAGGAAGGCACGTGATTCTGCAACTCGATGCGGACCTGTCTAACACCGTTTAAAACGGGATAGGTTTGAAATTTTACCCATCGTTCGGCAACATGTTCCAGAACGTTGCCATAGCGACGGGGCGCCTCGATGACGACGTTTGCAAGTAATTCGAACGGCAGTTCGGAGATCCTTATCGTTCGTGTGCCGAGTCCTGCGTGATCGACGGTAACGGGTCCGACGTTGCCGTCGGAAGACAGAAGCGCAGTCCACGTTTTGCCTCTTGAAGCACCTTGTCGCACGCCGCATCTTTGATCATTTTGACGTAGACGGTACTGCTAACTGTGGACAAGTGGATACCAATTAGATCCGTTATTGGTATTTTAACTTCATCGCGGATAAATCGTCTACCTCCAGGGCTTTGGGTCAGGCGAAGTCGGAACAAAAGTTGGAACGTAATATCTTCTTCCGATATTTGTGCGCCATGATGGTCTAGAAGGAAAACAGCACTTAGAGCGGCCGAAGTAAACACAAACACACGGTGAGCGCCTCGCCCGCAGCGCTCTGGCGTGTGACCGCCTCGCAGCACTGCCGCCCACTCGGCTACCGCCGCTTCATGGTAAAAACGGCCACGCACAGGTATCTATTTGACAATCGAAATTATCTTGCGATTTTCTCAATAACGCTTGAGAAGTACTGCTTACACATTTTGTTGTCCTAATGGAGTACTACGAGTGTACGAAGTTTGAAGTAAATCCGCGTTCCAAAAGTCGTGATCTCCTCTTGTTAGTGCTGCCAATCCAAAAAATAAATAAGTAAGTAAATAAATAAAATAAACAAAGCCCATTGTGAAGAACCTCCTGGACATGTCTTGTATTACACCCTGGCACATTGCACATTATACCGACTTGACAGAAAATCCTAGGAAGTTCTGGTTTTACGTTAAATCAGTAAGTGGCTCGAAACAGCATATCCAGACACTCCGGGATGATGATGACTTTGTAACAGAGGATGACACGCGTAAAGCTGAAATACTAAACACCTTTTTCTAAAGCTGTTTCACAGAGGAACACCGCACTGCAGTTCCTTCTCTAAATCCTCGGAAAACGAAAAAATGGCTGACATCGAAATTAGTGTCCAAGGAATAGAAAAGCAACTGGAATCACTCAAAAGAGGAAAGTCCACTGGACCTGACGGGATACTAATTCGATTCTACACGGAGTACGTGAAAGAACTTGCCCCCTTTGTAGCAGCCGTGTACCGCAAGTCTCTAGAGGAACGGAAGGTTCCAAATGATTGGGAAAGAGCACAGGTAGTCCCAGTCTTCAAAAAGGGTCGTCGAGCAGATGCGCAAAACTATAGACCTATATCTCTGACGTCGATCTGTTGTAGAATATGAGAACATGTTTTTTGCTCGAGTATCGTGTCGCTTTTGGAAACCCAGAATCGACTCTGTAGGAATCAACATGGATTCCGGAAACAGCGATCGTGTGAGACCCAACTCGCTTTATTTGTTCATGAGACCAAGAAAATATTAGATACAGGCTCCCAGGTAGATGCTATTTTCCTTGACTTCCGGAAGGAGTTCGATACAGTTCCGCACTGTCGCCTGATAAACAATGTAAGAGCCTACGGAATATCAGACCAGCTGTGTGGCTGGATTGAAGAGTTGTTAGCAAACAGAACATAGCATGTTGTTATCAATGGAGAGACGTCTACAGACGTTAAAGTAACCTCTGGTGTGCTACAGGAGACCATTGCTTTTCACAATATATATAAATGACCTAGCTGATAGTGTCGGAAGTTCCATGCAGCTTTTCGCGGATGATGCTGTAGTATACAGAGAAGTTGCAGCATTAGAAAATTGTAGCGAAATGCAGGAAGGTCTGCAGCGGCTAGGCACTTGGTGTAGGGAGTGGCAACTGACCCTTAACATAGACAAATGTAATGTATTGCGAATACATAGAAAGAAGTATCGTTTATTGTATGATTACATGATAGCGGAAAAAACACTGGTAGCAGTTACTTCTGTAAAATATCTGGGAACGATTTGAAGTGGAATGATCATATGAAATTAATTGTTGGTAAGGCGGGTACCAGATTGAGATTCGTTGGGAGAGTCCTTAGAAAATGTAGTCCATCAACAAAGGAGGTGGCTTACAAAACACTCGTTCGACCTATACTTGAATATTGCTCATCAGTGTGGGATCAGTACCAGATCGGGTTGACGGAGGAGATAGAGAAGATCCAAAGAAGAGAGGCGCGTTTCGTGACAGGGTTGTTTGGTAACCGTAATAGCGTCACGGAGATGTTTAGCAAACTCAAGTGGCAGACTCTGCAAGAGAGGGGCTCTGCAACGCGGTGTAGCTTGCTCGCCAGGTTTCGAGAGGGTGCGTTTCTGAATGAGGTATCAAATATATTGCTTCCCCCTACTTATACCTCCCGAGGAGATCACAAATGTAAAATTAGAGAGATTCAAGCATGCACTGAGGCTTTCCGGCAGTCGTTCTTCCCGCGAACTATACGCGACTGGAACAGGAAAGGGAGGTAATGACAGTGGCACGTAAAGTGCCCTCCGCCACACACCGTTGGGTGTCTTGCGGAGTATAAATGTAGATGTAGATGTAGATGTAGATGTACCCCAGATAATCATCAATAAACACAATAAAAATAGCTCTGTCACTTCCTCGACCGCAGCGCGAATGGCACCTACTGAACAGGTCCATCAGTACTCACATGCCATCTTCTCTACTTCTATGTCTTTGCACTTTTCTGATGCTCCTTTTTAACTACCCCAGAGATTGACTCTGGAGCACCACAGGCATCTAACATGCACTGCTTTTGACCTTGTTGGCAATTGCAGCCTAATGTTAACTGGTGTCACAGTTTCAACCACTTGTTAAGGTCTTCAGTACCTCATGATGAATTTGTTAATTTTACCCCTCTGTGTGTAAGGGCTAGGTAGCATTAATCACTGGCCTACTCTATAACATTGGAATCTCCCTGTGCGTTTCACAGCTTCCTCCTGTCTCTCCACTCTGTCTGTGCTCACCTCCTGCAATCATTTTCATACTACTCTCACCATTCTTGCTCTAATCATATCAAATGTCGATGGTATTTTCCTGATGTACCATACTTACTATGGAGGCAATCGTCTATTAATGTGGGCCTTTGAACTGCACGCAGCCACTACCAAATGAAAGATATGGGTTTCAGTCATTTGGCGTTAGTTCACATTGTAGATTAACATCCTTCAGTTCATATGATGTGCTTGCTCTATTCTACCATTTGATTGTGGGTGAAGTCGACTAGTTATCAGTTTCTTCATACATAACAAGGAACACCATTCCTTTATCAAGTCTGATGTAAAATTTGTCCCTTGATCTCTAATCACCATCTTCAGCACCTCAAACTTAAGTATCCAGTTGCTGACCATTGTCTGTGCTACTGTGACTGCTTGTTGGTTTGGCATAACAATCATCTCCACATACTGATAAAAATGATATATTATTGCCAACACAAAACATTCCCCTGCTGGAGTCAGGTCAAATGGTCTAACCCATCCACCCTACTTATTTCGTATGGCTGTGATGCTTCTGTCAGTCTCTGTAACGGTATTCATTTATGACCCAAGTCGAAGGGCACCGAATTTCCAAAATATCTGTGGGTGCATATCAATGGTGGAATATAGTACATTTCTTCTGGGGATTCTCGATATTTTTTAAAAAGATTACCTTTCTTTTACAATCTTTTATGAACGCTTGCCTGTGTCATGAAGATCTGTTTTGCTGTAAATTTAAACATGCTGGTACTATAAGTATACACTGAGACTTCCCTATCTCAGTCAGTAACACAACTGTCTTAAAAGCAAGAGAAATGAGATCGAACTAGGGTTCAAATTTACTTTGACAGAACCACAGACCCAGATGCGGAACATACGCGATAAGGACCTGCCTTCAAAAATAAAAATCCTGATTTCCTAACACAAAATGTATAACCTATAACAAACTAACGTAATTTTCATTACAGCAGATAGAAATAGAAATTTAATGGAGCAGGTTGTAAAATACCATATAATGTAAACAGAGAGATCATTCGTTTACTGTGAGGGTCGTTCCAAAATAATGTGCCTTCTAACGTCGTTCAGGGAAACTACAGGAGATACATAAATCACAACAGCACAGCTAAATTTCAGCAAAATTTCAGCCACAGACTGTCATTTTTCCACATAGTCACCACCATTCGTTATGCCCTATTGCCAATGATGAACCGCGAAATACTAACGCGAATTATTTACAGACGAATGGGAAAACTGGTAGAAGCCGACCTCGGGGAAGATCCGTTTGGATTCCGTAGAAATACTGGAACACGTGAGGCAATACTGACTTATCTTATAAGAAGCTAGATTAAGGAAAGCAAACCTACGTTTCTAGCATTTGTAGACTTAGAGAAAGCTTTTGTCAATGTTGACTGGAATACTCTCCTTCAAATTCTGAAGGTGGCAGGGGTAAAATACAGGGAGCGAAAGGCTATTTACAATTTTTACAGAAACCATATGGCAGTTATAAGAGTCGAGGGACACGAAAGGGAAGCAATCGTTGGGAAGGGAGTGAGACACGGTTTTAGCCTCTCCCCTGTGTTACTCAATCTGTATATTGAGCAAGCAGTGAAGGAAACAAAAGGAAAATACGGAGTAGGTATTAAAAACCATGGAGAAGAAATAAAAAAGTTGAGGTTCGCCAATGACATTCTAATTCTGTCAGAGACAGGAAAAGACTTGGAAGAGCAGTTGAACGGAATGGATATTGTATTGAAAGGAGGATATAAGATGAAAATCAACAAAAGCAAAACGAGGATAATGGATTGTAGTCGAATTAAGTCGGGTGATGCTGAGGGAATTAAATTAGGAAATGAGACATTTAAAGTAGTAAAGGAGTTTTGCTGTTTGGGGAGCAAAATAACTGATGATGGGTGAAGTAGAGAGGATATGAAATGTAGACTGGCAATGGCAAGGAAAGCGTTTCTCAAGAAGAGAAATTTGTTAACATCGAGTATAGATTTAAGTGTCAGGAAGTCGTTTCTCAAAGTATTTGTATAGAATTTAGCCATGTATGGAAGGGAAACATGGACGATAAATAGTTTGGACAAGAAGAGAATAGAAGCTTTTGAAATGTGGTGCTACAGAAGAATGCTGAAGATTAGATGGGTAGATCACATAACTAATGAGGAGGTATTGAATAGGATTGGGGAGAAGAAAAATTTGTGGCACAACTTGATTAGAAGATGGGATCGGTTGGTAGGACATGTTATGATGCATCAAGAGATCACCAATTTAGTATTGGAGGGCAGCGTGGAGGGTAAAAATCGTAGAGGGAGACCAAGAGATGAATACACTAAGCAGATTCAGAAGGATGTAGGTTGCAGTAGTTACTGGGAGATGAAGAAGCTTGCACAGGATAGAGTAGCATGGAGAGCTGCTTCAAACCAGTCTCAAGACTGAAGACAACAACAACAACAACAACAACAACAACAAGTAGTTCTAAGTTCTAGGGGACTGATGACCTCAGAAGTTAAGTCCCATAGTGCTCAGAGCCATTTGAAGCAATGATGAACCAGAGCCTGCATGCCGCGCTTGTAAAAATCGGAACCAGCTGAGGCTAACTACTTCCTTACGGCTTTGACAACAGCATCTGAGTCTTGAAAATGTGCCATGTAGTCCATCTTCCAGAGTCCCAAAGAGATGGAAAAGGTGCTAAATCGGGGCTGTACGATGGACGTCGTAATTTAATCCAGCCGAATTTTGCAATAAGTTGCGTGGTTGTAAAACTGGTGTGGGGCCTGTATTATCATGTTTCAGGTGAAAGCTGATCTTCTTCTTTGCCCTTACCCTGGAAATTCAGGCTTTCCGCTTAGCCAGTGTTGTCTTGTATAGTGCTGAACTGATCGTTTCTCCAGGTGCCTGGACGCCCAAAAGAACCACACCCTTGCTATCCCAGAACACTCTTCACATCATTTTGCCTGTAGATGGCTGTCTTGAATTTCTTCTTTGATGGAGAATTCGCATTTCACCCTTCCGTGGTCTGTCTTCTGGATTCCGGCTCATAGCTGGGACACCACGTGTTATCTCAGGTAACGATGCTATTCAGAAAATTGTCACCTTCAGCTTCATATTGGCCTAGCAGGTCCCAACAAATTTATATTTGAACAGTTTTTTGTTCTTCTGTGAGCATTCGCGGGACCCACGTCGCACAGACTTTGCGATAACCAAGATGTCCAACATTGTTTCCAAGGCATTGCAGCCGATATTCAGCTTTGCACACAATTCCCCGCTCGTTATACGCCGATCATGATCAAGACGCTCTTCGTTGAGAGGGATGACAGCTGTGCAAAGTTGACCGAACAGTGGCTTCTCATGCACATCCTTTTCACCACCTTGAAATTTCCATACTAATTACACCGAGCGAGGTGCCGCAGTGGTTAGCATACTGGACTCGCATTTGGGAGGACGTCGGTTCCAATCCGTCTCCAGCAATCCTGATTTAGGTTTTCCGTGATTTCCCTAAAATAGTTTTAGGCAAATGCCGGGAGGGTTCCTTTGAAAGCTCATGGTCCATTTCCTTCCCAATCCTTCCCTAATCCGAGCTTGTGCTCCGTCTAATGACCTCGTTGTCGACGGGACGTTAAACACTAATCTCCTCCTCCTCCCCCATACTTATCTTCTCACATTGGTCACTCATATTGTGTCGTATCGATACACATTTAGTAAGTGTCGATGAATTTCAAGGGGCGCAATTTCTTTAGCAGTGAGGAATTCAATCACACATCAGTGTTTTATACGCTCGTCCATGTCAGACTCCATTTAGGAACACTCCTCTGCTGACTCCAACTGCCGCAGAGCAACGAAACCACCTTCAAATGAAAGAGGAAGCTTCAAGCATTAGCACCACACCAATGACATCTGGCGCGGACATACAAAGTCACCACAAAAAAATAGGAGGCATTACTTTCGGAACGACCCTCGAATATTCAAAGTATTAAATAAATTTGAAACTTTTTGTTGCAGAATTTTTGTTGTTACGGTAATATAATTTATCAGATTTTAGTATATCAAACAGTCTTTGGAATTTTTACATTAACAAGTTACATTGTTCGCCATAAATACAAAAATGCTCCCGAGCCATGCTTACTACTACTTCTCTCTGCGGTAATAACCATGTTCCAAAGGGTTTACAGTTTGTCTTGACAAATGCATTTCTATTAATTTCGATTATTATTTCATAACTGAATCCATAAATAAACATAGTAAACAGTGCTAGATTGCGTAATTAATAATAGAAATTTAGAGTGTGCCAAATAATTCATAATTTAAAATGTTTCTAAGAAAATAATTTTAACTGTACATTCGAGAGCTATTATTTATCGATACTTATCCATTGTGACATCGGAAAGAAAGTAATTTCGTTTCATAAATTTTAGCTCGAAATATGGCATATTGTGTATAAAATAATATGAACGTTTTCAGAAAAGCAGCTGAGATAATATTGTCCTGCCCAAAATTCGAAAAATAGTGCTGGTATCGACAACTAGGCCTACTGTTGAGGAAAAGTAATGCTAGAGGAAGATGTCCCATTACAACCTGCCTGATGGTTTCTTGACATGTGTTGCTGATGTATTACAGGAACTGGCTGAAGACACGTTCTTGAGTTCTATATTTTTTGGCTGAATATGCTTTTTCACTTTTTTCAGTGTTAGTAATATCCACCTGTGATGACGACAAACGTATGACGAATTTATCTATAGCGACTAGGAAACTGTTAGAATTCGAAAGTATGTAGAAGGACAAGTCTATTTCGCACCGGCTCTCAAATCGCACCACCACGTTTTTACGAGGGTCAGTCAAAAAGTAATGCCTCCTATTTTTTTTCTACGTTTAATTGTCAGGAAATTTAAATGCAATTACATAGGTTGAAAACCTCAACATTGAGGATCATTTTGTCATTTTTCAATGTAATCTCCGCCCATCTCTAAAGTTTTGGTCCATCTTTGAACAAGGGCACGTATCCCAGCACGATAAAAATCACAGCTCTGCTTCCTAAGCCATTGACGCACGGATGTTTTGACGGCCTCCTCATCTTCAAAATGAATCCCACGATGAGCTTCTTTTAGTGGCCCGAACAGATGGAAGTCTGATGGTGCCAGGTCAGGGCTGTATGGGGGATGAGGCAAAACTTCCCATCCAATTTTGACAATCTCGTCAGAGGTGTGACGACTGGTGTGTGGTCTTGCATTGTCATGCAAAAGAAGAACATCTGCCATTGATTTTGTTGGGCGAACTCGCTGAAGACGTGCTTTAAGTTTTTTGAGGGTTGTGACGCATTGAACAGAATTTATTGTGCATCCCTGCTCCAAAAAATCAACCAGAATCACACCCTCTGTATCCCAGAAAACTGTTGCCATAACTTTCCCTGCCGATCGCACAGTTTTGAATTTTTTCTTCCTCGGCGAGCTTGTGTGACGCCACTCCATTGACTGCCTCTTTGATTCGGGTTCAAAAAAATGCACCCATGTTTCGTCCCCGGTCACAATTTTTTTCAGAAACTCATCTCCCTCCAAACGGAAGCGCTGCAAGTGTTGGGAGGCTATTGTTTTCCTTGCCTCTTTATTCTGATCGGTTAACATTCTTGGAACCCACCGTGCACAAACTTTTGAGTACCCCAATTGTTTAATAATCGTGATCACACTGCCTTTACTAAGAGAAATAATGCGACACACTTCATCTGCAGTCACCCGACGGTCACCACGAATGATGTCATCAACTTGCTGAATGTTGTGTGGAGTCACTGCACTCACCGGCCTGCCGCTCCGCTTTTCGTCAGTCAACGGTGTTTGCCCTTCAGCTTCCTTACAACGACGAACCCATCGTCTAACAGTGCTGACATCCACTGTCACAACACCATACACCTTCTTCAGTCTTTCATGAATGCGTATGGCCGTTTCACCTTCTGCATTCAAGAATTCAATCACACAACGCTGTCTCAAACGAACATCGATGTCGGCCATCTTACAAACTTCTGCTGTGCTGCCACCTGTTGACACAGAAAGTTACTACTGCAGTGGACTGCAGAAGAAGGTTTGAGGAATGGCGCCAAATTGAAATTTTTCACTTAACTTAATTTTTTTAAGTAGAAAAAAAATGGGAGGCATTACTTTTTGACCGACCCTCGTAGATTTACTGGTCATGCATATGCACAAAGGTGCCGACTCCATGTGGTCTGAGGGGGTCCGAGCCCCCTCAAAAATTTGTTTGGGGGGGGGGGGGCTCCACACCCCAATAATTTAAGAAAATTATTAGTTATATCATGCTTTGTAAAATCACAAAATTATGTTGGAATTTTTTATTTTCCTTATTTGACGATAGTTACCTTTCAAAATACATTCAGTAATGAGTTAAAACAAATAATTATTGCAGTAGTAAGCAGGTTAACTGAAAACGAGTGGTGTGAATCATGTTAGTGTGCTGCGGGCACACTTAGAAATTGTCTCCGTCCGCGAACCTTCGGGTAAAGTCTGGTGCCGGCGGGCCAGCGCTGTGGCCACGGCGGCGACATCAAAAGGACTGGAACAGAAGCGCCTGGACCCCTCTGCCTTGCGTCTCCTTGACGCTTCAAGACATTATGACGCCGCAGCTATATAAAGCCCAACCTGCTGTTGCAGTCATTCAATGTGCATAGTTTCGTTCAGTGCATGCTGCAGACGTGTTTAGTGTTCCGACTTTAGTGTGTAGTGGGCTATTTTATATGACTATATTTCATTCGTTTACTTTAGTCTCCTAGTGTATTGTTAATTAAGTTTGCTATTGACAAATTTGTTTCCAAAAAGGCGCGCTTGGAAGTTCATGATACTGCAAGTCAACCCCCAACAATTGTTGTGTAGTCAATTTCTTCGTCGTCTTCAGGCGAGAGCCGTTCACAGCCGAAACCTGGACAATCCGGTAAGGGAAGATCATTTCAGAAGTCTTGGTTGATCAAATATACATGACTAGAATATGAATGCATCTACTGAAAAAGTTTTTTGCCAAACCTGCACAGAGGCAAGTGCTAAAAATCTATTACAATTTTCTTAAAAAAAAAAGAAGATGCATCATTTCCGTAGGGTCTTCTAACTGGAAAAAGGCTTTGGAAAAATTCAGTCTTCATGAAAATACGTTTACGCATAAAGAAGGTGTTCTGAAACTAAATTCTATCACTAACCGAAGTGTGGCCTCCCCATTGAATGATCAGTTAGATAGTGATATGAAGAAAGGCTGTTTAGCTCTTGAAACAATTTTTACTACCGTGCAATTTCTATGCCGAGAAGGACTAGCAATTAGAGGGTACGAAGATTTAAACTCAAATTTTTTTCAGTTGTTGGAACTCTCAAAGAATGACATACCTGAGTTTAAAGATTGGTTAGGGCGTTCGGGGTATAAGTTTTCGTCCCATGATATTCAAAAGAAGATCATTGATCTACTAGGAAAGTCTGTGTTGAGAAAGATATTGGCTTCAGTCAAGAAGACTCAACATTTTTCTATTAGGGTTGGCGAAACAAGTGATTCTTCGATTCACGAACAAGTGTCAATTTGTATTCGTACTGTCGATGATTTCTTAATCATCAACGAAGACTTTATTGGCTTATATGAGACCACCAACACTGAATCACAAGCTGTGTTTAGTATTTTAAAAGACGTCTTTGCTCGTGTTCATTTGTCAAGAGGACAGTGCTACGATGGTGCCTCGAATATGCGAGGTATGTTCAAAGGACTAAAAAAGTTAGTTTTGGATGTACAACCAAAAGCACGTTATTTGCACTGCTCTGCTCACAGTTTAGACTTGGAAGTTGTAGACAGTCTCCGCCATCTTACGTCTATGATGGATATTATTTATGGATAGGATTTAATGAACATCGTAATGGGAATCCAACAAAAGGATGGGACTTTTCAAAAACATACGCTGTGAGAGCGTCAACGACCACGCTGGTCTGCGACCCCTTTGCCCGACTCGAAGTACTCTGTGAGCTTCTAGTATCTTGAGGATACTGAAAAACTTTGAAAAACTTTTAGAGTTTTTCGAAACATTTTCTGCTGAGGACAAAACAGAGGCAGGTTACAAATGTGCAAGCTACCTTGAGTCAATGTTACAATTCAAGACTTATTTCTTTCTACGTCTTTACTGCTATGCAATGAATCCAGTAGAGGATGTCAATGAAAAAATTCAATGCCCTCATCTAAGTGTTGCTGATCTGGAAAAAATATATGAAGTCTTGATTTGTATATTGAATAGAAGGCGTGATAGTTTTGAGCACTTTTGGGAATTGTGTTTAAAAGAAAAATCTTCACAAGCTGATGATCCTTCACTTCCTCGGAATCGAAGTATACCAAAGAAGTATGAAAACAATGAATCCAGTTCACCGAACACTTTCACAACCCCAAAGGAATACTACAAAACTAGTACATTGAAGTTTGTGAAACGGTGCAATCTTGCATTACTGAGCGGTTTGCTTCAACTTGACTCACACAGGTCATTACAGTGCTTGCTTTTAGTAAACAGAGGTGCAACAAATTTGGAAAAATCAACAGAGTTTTTCAAAAGTGACCTAGACATTGGGAGATTATTCGTCAATTAACTTTCTGTGTAAGTAATGAATGTAAAAGATAAATAAACGAATGAGAAAATAATGTGAAATATTCTTGAACCTCCTTTCAACCTGTAAGGTTGCAAGGACATTCACGAATATTTCACATCATTTTCTCATTCGTTTATTTGTTTCAACTTCACAGTAAATTAATTGACGAATAAAATCAATATTGTTTCAACATAAATTGGAATAAACATTCTTAGATAATTCAGAGATGAGGGGAGGGGGAGGGGGAAGAGAAAAGGAACAACCGGGTTTCGAACTCGCAGCGCAAAATTCTGAAGTCGCGACGGTAGCCGCTGAGCCAGCGCTTCAATTGAATCCTTACACGCTAAAAGGTATCTGCGATATAGCAACAGTGCTTGAAAACTTTGACCGTCGTTTTCTCAGAAGCTGTCGAGTGTATACAGTTAAGCCGAGACACGTGTTCGCTAATTTTGTCCCCTCTTTTACTTAGCGAAGTTTCAGCACCCTCGTGAGTGGGGTGCGTTGTGATTCAGTAGACAGAATGCGGCCATTTTCCTCGACTACTCATTGACATGTTTGGAAACTTCTGCTCTTGTAGTGGAAGTTTGCATTATGAGGGCTGGTTTTCCTGATAACCATCTACTAACGGACTTGGAAATGGTTTAAATGGCTCTGAGCACTATGGGGCTTAACATCTGAGGTCATCAGTGCCCTAGAACTTAGAACTACTTAAACCTAACTAACGTAAGGACATCGCACATATCCATGCCCGAGGCAGGGTTCGAACCTGCGACCGTAGCGGTTGCGCGATTCCAGACTGAAGCGCCTAGAACCGCTCGGCCACATCGGCCGGCTAATGGACTTTGCTCCTAATTTACATTACTGTGTAGTAGACCAAGTGCAACTACTTGAACCGTAAATGTTTGTTTATTTGGATAGTCCGCTTCATAGTTTCCATATTTCGCTATAATATTTTGCTTTGTTTCAAAATGGCAAGTTTAGCTGACGACTGCAACTTGGTGTCAGTAACAGTTTAATACTTTGAAACAGTTACGTGTGGTGTACGAGGAGTGTACTCTGTTGAATGAGGAATACATTAAACATGAAAGCTGCGTCCAGTAACAATAATTAACTTTCGGTTACATGACAAAACACAAGTTGGAATACTGTCAGTTCATCTCAGTACCCAGTAAAACCTAAACTGGAACGATCGCAACCATAATTTTCTACTTCTACATCTACATCCATACTCCGCAAGCCACCTGACGGTGTGTGGCGGAGGGTACCCTGAGTACCTCTATCGGTTCTCCCTTCTATTCCAGTCTCGTATTGTTCGTGGAAAGAAGGATTGTCGGTATGCTTCTGTGTGGGCTCTAATCTCTCTGATTTTATCCTCATGGTCTCTTCGCGAGATGTACGTAGGAGGGAGCAATATACTGCTTGACTCTTCGGCGAAGGTATGTTTTCGAAACTTTAACAAAAGCCCGTACCAAGCTACTGAGCGTCGGTCCTGCAGAGTCTTAAATGATCGTGTAACGAAGCGCGCTGTTCTCCGTTGGATCTTGTCTATCTCTTCTATCAACCTTATCTTGTACGGATCCCACACTGCTGAGCAGTATTCAAGCAGTGGGCGAACAAGCGTACTGTAACCTACTTCCTTTGTTTTCGGATTGCATTTCCTTAGGATTCTTCCAATGAATCTCAGTCTGGCATCTGCTTTACCGACGATCAACTTTATATGATCATTCCATTTTAAATCACTCCTAATGCGTACTCCCAGATAATTTATGGAATTAACTGCTTCCAGTTGCTGACCTGCCATTTTGTAGCTAAATGATAAGGAATGTCCAGTCCATATGCTCTTACTTTGTTCATTAAACGACTGTGGGGAACTGTATTGAACGCCTTGTGGAAGTCAAGAAACACGGCATCTACCTGTGAACCCGTGTCTATGGCCCTCTGAGTCTCGTGGACGAAAAGCGCGAGCTGGGTTTCACACGACCGTCTTTTTCAAAACCCATGCTGATTTCTACAGAGTAGATTTCTAGTCTCCAGAGAAGTCATTATACTCGAACATAATACGTGTTCCAAAATTCTACAATTGATCGACGTTAGAGATAAGTTCAGCACATCTGTTCGTCGTCCCTTCTTGAAAACGGGGATGACCTGTCCTATTTTCCAATCCTTTGGAACTCTACGCTCTTCTAGAGACCTACGGTACACCGCTGCAAGAAGGGGAGCAAGTTCCTTCGCGTACTCTGTGTAAAATTGAACAGGTATCCCATCAGGTCCAGCGACCTTCCTCTTGAGCGATTTTAATTGTTTCTCTATCCCTCTGTCGTCTATTTCGATACCTACCATTTTGTCATCTGTGCGACAATCTCGAGAGGGAACTACAGTGCAGTCTTCCTCTGTAAAACAGCTTTGGAAAAAGACATTTAGTATTTCGGTCTTTAGTCTGTCATCCTCTGTGTCAGTACCATTTTGGTCACAGAGTGTCTGGACATTTTGTTTTGATCCACCTACCACTTTGACATAAGACCAAGATTTCTTAGGATTTTCTGACAAGTCAATACATAGAACTTTACTTTCGAATTCATTGAACGCCTCTCGCATAGCCCTCCTCACACTACATTTCGCTTCGCGTAATTTTTGTTTGTTTGCAAGGCTTTTGTGGGGAAGGCAAACGAAAGACTGCACTTTATTGGCAGTACACTAAGAATACGCAACAGGTCTACTGAAAACACTGCCTACACTAAGTTTGTCCGTCCACTGCTATAGTATTCCTGCGCGGTATGAGATCCTTGAGAGACGTGATTGACGGTGCACGCCAAAAACGTCCAAGGAACGGTAGCACTATTTGTAATGTCACGAAATAGGTGAGAGAGGATCCCAGATTTGATATGCAGGTTGGGGTGACATTCATGAAAACAAAAGCGCTTTTCGTTGCCGCGAGATCTTTTCACGAAATTTCTATCACCAACATCCGTTCTGAATACCAAAACATTATTTCCTCGGGAACTTACACAGGAAGAAATGACCATAGTAATAATGTAACTCAGGGCTCGTAAGGAAAGATTTAAGTGGTTCTTTTTCCTGCACGCTGCTGAAGAGTGGGATGGTAGAGAAACAGTCCGAAGGTGGTTCAATGAACCCTCTGCCTGGCACGTAAGCCAGGATTGCAAAGAAATCCTGTAGGCGTAGTCATGTAGATGTAACAACGAAATTATGTTGTAATTGCGACATGTGAGTTACATTTGACTTGAACATCGAAGGTGTTTGCTGTTTGTTTATGATTTGTTCATTATTTTCAGCCATAGACAAACACCCAGGTGCGTTAAATTGATTCTGAAATAAAGTGTAGTGCATGGACCAATAACAATAAATTCTTAACTATTGTTATGGTACTGCAATTACTGCCAGCGTCTTCAGAAGTGGATTATGCATACGACGTTGCTAGGGTGTTTATAAGTGGATATTGCAAACGATTTCGAACAAAATTTGAATATAGCGTCGTAAAAGTTCCGTGATCAAACACTCTGAGTTGCTGGCGAATACAGTTTATCCTCATTAGACAGTATATACTATCATTACATGTGAGGCGAAAAGGGTTTCGCCGGGTGCGGTGGCCGAGCAGTTCTAGGCGCTTCAGTCACGAACCGCGTTGCTGCTTCAGTCGCAGGTTGGATTCCAACATCCAACCTCGGTCATGGATGTATGTGATGTCCTTAGGTTAGGGAGGTTTAAGTAGTTCTAGGTCTAGGGGACTGATGACCTAAGCAGCTTGGTCGCATAGTTCTTAGAGCCATTTTATGACCTTTCGCGTAAATTTTCTTTACATAAACGGCCGTGAGTGGACATAGGAGCTTACTTTTTTACACAACCAAGGGACCGTTTACCGCAGGAAGTGCGATATATTTCCTCTTATTATGTCTACCCGCACTCGAGGTAAACGGGTCTTAAGAGTTGGGTTTGGGTAGGCAGATAGACGGTCAAGAAATTGATACTAGTAGGGTTCCATTTTTACCCATTTAGGTGACAAAATCCTAACAACGAAAATAGCTACGACAGTTACTGAAGATGAGGGCCGCATAAATAATTCCCCCTACTCTTTATTCGAAATGTTATAGTTGCAGTCGATACATTAGAAAATTAATCATAGTTACGCTTTCGATCCAAATCACGTTCACAGGAATGCAAACAAAATCCATTTGCCTATACACGTGGTAATTCAGATCCCAGTATTATTGCCACCGCGTTTTAGAAGTGCGAGCATTCCCATTTCTAGCTAGCTTAAGAAACATCAACGTTTTCTGGCTGTGGGGAATCTAATGGAGAATTCGAAACATTGTAGAATACGTTTGGCAGCTATGTCATCGTTTATTTCCTGGGGTGGTGCAGGGATTATCCTACTAAATTTACTCTATGATAACAGTATTTTGTTATTTCGATAAACATCCCGAATGATTGCCACATAAGCTGTGACATAAAGGTAGAAAATTCATGTTGTTGAGTCCAGAAAGCTCTGTGCAACAGAAAGTGCAGGTCAGTTTGCCGTTTTCATTGCGAAATTGCCGGCTTATTCATGTCTGGGGTAATAATAGAGGGCTGTTTGCCTGGGTTGTCTGCTAGCGTAGTGAAAGGTGTTTGCTACTACAAGGGAGGTCTGGGTTGTTTTCGGTTCTAATCTCGATGGAGGCAGATAGACTATCAGTAAAGCAATTTTAAGAAATTCTCGCGCCCCCAATACGTTTTATTGCTACCTTTATTATGTACCGGCGCCCTGTGGATTTCAATATGAAACTCTTGTAGAATTTCACACTTGTTACTACCTACTTTTTCCGCCTCTGTCAATAATTGAATTGACTTAAGTGTGGCACTGTATGATTTTCAACTGAATTTCGTTATGAGTCTTGACGCATTGCTAAATTTGCACACTTTCATGGTAGGTCAGCAACTGTCATCCAGTATGACTGGTCTGAACGTTGACACAGACTGTTCCGCAGCCGAATGCGCATAATATTTTGCTAATTCGAAACGATGTGTGGTAGTTTGTCTTACTAAAACAGTTATCTTATCTCGATAAGCTGAAACTCATTTTTGTTAGTACAGTTCATACTAATTAGCGTCTCTTCTTTCATATATATCTTATATTTACGTGTTGTGTTTAACACACTAATCAGCATTAATATAGTCTTACACTTGACTGAAAACAATCTGACAAAGTTCGGATAGTTTTTCAACTTCACGCCTGTGCATAGTATGTTGGTAGCACTTCGTCGCCTTGCCTGTTATACTGTGTAGCAGACTTTAAAGCTGTGTGGATCACCATAACGAAAAGGCGAGGGGTCTCGCTCGTTTTGACCATGACTGCACAAGCCTGCGTCCGTTAGTACATGTAAGGCCAATGAAACAACACTAAGGAAAACACTCATCACGTCCTTCTCTCCTCAACGTCTGGAGGAGAGAGAAAGAAGGTATAATTGTAATCCTCCCCACCGGAAGCCGAGGAATCCTCGTTTATCTCTTTACGACGTGCCCCTGCACGCGCTGGTTGAAAACGCTGTTTCACACCACTCCGTGTAAACACACACTCTTGATTTGATATGGAAGGATTGGGGGCACGTCAAGCTCCGATTTGATAGAGAAGCCAATGCCATTGCACTCATTGGAACTTGGGAGGCACAACAAAGAACGACCAACAGCAACATCAGATACAGAAGAGACAGGAAATGCAGTGCCGGATTCGGATGGCTCATCTTGATCATCAGGAAGAGAACCCGTAGAATCCTGTTGCTCCGCCGTCTCAGCGTGGAGGAGGAGTATTATTTCACTGGAACACTGTAAAGACTGGCCAGCAGGCAACGTCTGTGCGGAAACATCTGAACTCACGGGAACCGTCACGTCTACGGCTAAAGTGGGGGATGCAGATTCAACACACATTTCAACATCAACAGAAGCAGCTACATCATCTCTTGTAATACTGGAATCACAATTAACGTCAGTACACAACTCATTGCTACCAGAAGGTGCACCCTCTGTCAAAGCCGTATTAGAAGAACAAAACTGGAGTGGGGCGTCCTCTGAAATCTGTACCGTCCTCAGTCCGCCAGCGTTTGACTTGCGCTGCAGGAGCTGTCGTCCCCTCATGGACAGAAGCCGCACTGGGAGGCGCCGGTAACGGTGGTAATTAGCGAGGAGTAGGGGGTATGTTGCCCCTACATCTCTTAAAGCTGGAGACTGACTGACAGCCGACTGCGATGACTATGTCTGCTAACGTTCAAGAAAGACGTTTTTGATAAGACGACGTCAGAACAGTAGTACGGCACGGACAATCAGATCTGAGATTACCGCTTTCGTTACAGAGAAAACATGTTCCTTCCTGCCCTGTATACGTAACATGGATTCGGCAACCACAAACAGTTAAGTGGGAAGGAATATCCTTTTTAACGCACATGTCCACAGTCCGGATACCATTATGACACTGGAAGCGATGTTGTGCTGACCTGCGTTCCCATCGGATATGCCGTATTACTCCAAACGGAAGCAACGCTGTTTTAAGAAATGAATCGTCCACTTCACGAGCAAGGTTATAAATTCGAACCGGAGTATACTCGAGTGCCACATTTTCAAGGAGGAGTTGACTAACGGAACCATCTCGATGTGTAAACAACACTTTAGAACCAAGCCGAGAGAGAAGACGTTCTACTTGAAGGGGACCATAAAACTTCACAAAGAATGCATACAAATCAGAATCAAAGTAAGCAGTATCCACCTGATCAGGTGTAACACGGCTAACAGGAGTCAACCAATCGTGAGTTTGTAAAGAGCCAGGTTGAACACGAAGTGTACTCTTGTCAAAATGCCGGCCGCGGTGGCCGAGCGGTTCTAGGCGATACAGTCTGGAACCGCGCGACCGCTGCGACCGCCGGTTCGAACCCTGCCTCGGACATGGATGTGTGTGACGTCCATAGGTTAGTTAGGTTTAAGTAGTTCTAAGTCTAGGAGTCTGATGACCTCAGATGTTAAGTCCCATAGTGTTTAGAGCCATTTGAACCAAAGCCATCTTGTCAAAACTGAAATGAGCAGTAACTCGACAGACACCATGGTGCGGGCAGAAAACACTGCCGCCAAGACGAAAACGACAACAAAATCCACTACGCAACTACGATGTGACTCTGGCCGATACGCCAACAAGACAGAGTAGCTTCGACACAAGCGGCGCTGCGGCACGTGCGGAAGTTAACTACGACCTACTCGTTTGACGCGCAAAACTTCCGAACTACAACTCACATGCTGTCAGCACCTTACTTTGTGTAATTCCATTCGGGAGTGACGCAGGTTTACTTCGTTGCTGAATGATGCGCGCATAAGCCGTAAATGCATGAAATTTTGGAAGGTTTCCTCTATCAGACTTCACAAAATTCCTTTGCATTGTTACTTAAAAGTTTTAAATGCATTTCGATAATTTTCCATTTGTGGAAAAGAATATGCGAAGTCACTAGTAATTTCAGCAAACACTGATGTAATATATGTAAGCAGAGCTACTGTCTTGATATTTAATGATCTTTAAATTCTTAATTGCATAAAAACAACAGGCATTTTGAAAGAATATTGGCCAAAAACTCTTTTTTGTTGATGTTATAATCATTCACAGTAACAATCAACGCTAACCATATTTCTAACAAAGGAAAATAGTCTATTATGAATTCACTTTCAACTGGATGTGTCCTGTGGCGATTCTTTAGTGACACAATCACTAAATCCAAAACTATAACCGCTCAATATGTTTAAAATAACAAATTATAGGTGTAAATAAACCACAGCTATCCGAACGACAGGGCCATACCTAAATCCAAAACGTTCGGTACAGTTTTCGAAAAATCGGTGGGAGGACCATTCGGTAACAGGTCTCAGAAGCTTACTGAATAGGAAATGCTGATAAAGAACCGAAAATGACGTCACTACCGAGACTAACCTACTGCACCAATCGGTAGGCACGATGAAGAATAGGGGCCCCCTGCAAAGTGCTTGTGTGGTGTCGACAGTGTCGGCATTGCGCGCGTTGGAACAGTTGGCTGATATGCCGCAGTTGACGATAGTTCGAAAGCGTCTCTTACGTGCATTGAGTGTTTGTGCACTGCATTATTTTTGACTGTTTAAGAGTTGTGTGTTTGCAGAGCCTTTTAAATGCATTACTTTGACAATTTTACACAAAGTGGACGTGTCTGTTGCATTATTTTGTGAACAGGTCTGTAGGATCTACTATGCGTTATTTCAGTAATTTACGAGTTATTTTCGTGTCTGTACGTCAGTATACTGCATTATTTCGATAATTTACGAGTAGTTCGCAGGTCTGTAGGCTGCGTATTGTGACCCGACGCATGTCAGAGTGAGTGTTTTGTATCAGTGTAATAAATGAACTATGTGAACTCCATCCCAAAATAAATTGTTCCAAAATAAAGTACACTCCTTCCTCTTTCCAGCAGCCCAGAAAAGGCTGAGTCCTTTTCCCGCTGTTTTTTCCCCAGGCCGTCATCTTGGATTATGTCACAGGTGGGACGACAGTACCCGCTGGTGGCAGTACTGTGTACTAGGTCTGTTGAACTCTGGACCTCATAGTGAACACACTGGATGGAGCTAATGCTTGAAATTGTTTAAATAAGGACTGCCTGAAAAATAAGGACTTACGTTCATCTTATCCAGCAGCCCAGCACAGGCTCAGTCCTTTTACCGCCAATTCCAAGGAAGAGGTAGCGGTCGGACGACTTAGGTTAGTGGAGGTATCCCAACTGATCTTTTTTCCCACTAAAATTTGAACATCACACCATGACGTCATTTCGACTTTGCCATATCTATCGCCATTATCTTGGATCCGCCATCTTGAATAAATCTGGGAACGATGCAGAATGGGGTGATGCACAGGTTGTCCCATTGCTCATGTACATCTGATTAGTGTTAACTTTAACGAACATATTTTTATTTTAGTTCTCCTAATGCAACTGCACTTAAAAATAGGTTTTTGTGCTTGCTGGGAGCACTTACCTGCGTTTACAGACAAGCGACTACGCAAAAAGGTGGCACCCATCGGCCCATTTACTGCAGCCAAATGTCCATCGCCTGGAGAGGTGTCACAGAGACTACCATTGTAGTAGTGACCTAATGGACCATGTCTTAAACTTCTGCTCGACGGGTACATCGACATCACAGTGAATTAAAAAAAAAAAAAAAATGTAATGCCGAAAAATTATCAGTCTTTGAAAGTCCCTTGTGTGCGATAGTATTGGTGCCAAACTAAGGATACATCGTGTAACAACAACCAAGCTGCTCAATTCTCAGCTAAAAGTTAGTTATATAGCGTTGTTAGTGAAGACCAAAAGAGAGCTTCATTGTCTGCTCAAAATGATTTGGGAAAGTAGGATTGCTGGAAGCAAAGAACTCCCATACAGCTTGGGCTATGGTAATTTCAATGTAATAGCTTTAATCTCATCATTGTGACTTTATATAATAAGAAATTTCTTGGTTCATATGTTTATTCCTTTATTTTCGCTGAAAAGAAGATTTGAAATCAATATTTTCTTTTATCATTTTCAATATACAGTACGATATTTCTAATGGCACTTCATCTTAACCGAATAAGAGATCAAAATGATGGAATTAAAAATTTCTTGCAGTTTTTATTATTCATTTATATAAAGCGAATATTCGTTGATCATGTTTGTACAAATGGTGCTCCTTCAGTGATGACCCACATAATCCTTTGATTTGCAATCTTCTAATTAACCTAATTTTTGGGCTTATTTTGTTGCAAATTATCTTGTGTTTGTGTCTTTTTATATTCAATTATTTTTCAAATTTATGAGCTCATAGTCGATCAATAGTATGTTCTAGAGTTACAACGGGAATTTGTTGTACCGTATCTAATAATGTTTATTTATCATTCAGTACTTTGTTAATTAAGAATTGTCCTCATTTGTATATTGTGGTATTTCTTTTAGTCACGATCCGTCCTTTCCCTTTGATACCTTGTTGTGAAGTTAAACTTATTCTCAGGTAATCTTGGTGTCCATTATGTACACTACTGGCCATTAAAATTGCTACTCCACGAAAATGACGTGCTACAGAAGCAAAATTTAACCGACAGGAAGAAGATGCTGTGACATGCAAATGATTAGCTTTTCAGAGCATTCACACAAGGTGGGCGCCGGTGGCGACACCTACAATGTCTGACATGAGGAACGTTTCCAACCGATTTCTCAGACACAAACAGCAGCTGACCGGCGTTGCCTGGTGAAACGTTGTTGTGATGCCTCGTGTAAGGAGGAGAAATGCATAACATCACGTTTCCGAATTGTAGCCTATCGCGATTGTGGTTTGTCGTATCGCGACATTGCTGCTCGCGTTGGTCGAGATCCAATGACTGTTAGCAGAATATGGAATCGGTGGGTTCAGGATGGTAATACGGAACGCCGCGCTGGATCCCAATGGCATAGTATCAGTAGCAGTCGAGATGACAGGCATCTTATCCGCATGGCTGTAACGGATCATACAGCCACGTCTTGATCCCTGAGTCAATGGATGGGGACGTTTGCAAGAAAACAACCATCTGCACGAACAGTTCGAAGACGCTTGCGGTAGCATGGACTATCAGCTCGGAGACTATGGCTACGGTTACCCTGGCTGCTGCACCACAGACAGGAGCGGTGCCGGCCAGAGTGGCCATGCGGTTCTAGGCGCTACAGTCTGGAACCGAGCGACCGCTACGGTCGCAGGTTCGAATCCTGCCTGGATTCATGGATGTCTGTGATGTCCTTAGGTTAGTTACGTTTAATTACTTCTAAGTTCTAGGCGACTGATGACCTCAGAAGTTAAGTCGCATAGTGCTCAGAGTCATTTTGAACAGGAGCGCCTGCGATGGTGTACTCAACGACAAACCTGGGTGCACGAATGGCAAAACGTCATTTTTTCGGATGAATCCAGGTTCTGTTGACAGCATCTCGATGTTCGCATCCGTGTTTGGCGACATAGCGGTGTACGCACATTGGAAGCTTGTATTCGTCATCACCATACTGGCGTATCACCCGCGGGATGGTACGGGATGCCATTGGTTACACGTCTCGGTCACCTCTTGTTCGCGTTGACGGCACTTTGAACAGTGGAACGTTACATTTCAGATGTGTTACGACCCGTGGCTCTACCCTTCATTCGATCCCTGCGAAACCCGGCATTTGACCAGGATAGTGCACGACCGCATGTTGCAGGTCCTGTACGAGCCTTTCTGGATACATAAAATGTTCGACTGCTGCCCTGGCCAGCACATTCTCTAGATCTCTCACCAACTGAAAACGTCTGGTCAATGGTGGCCGACCAACTGGCTCGTCACAATACGCCGGTCGCTACTCTTGATGAACTGTGGTATCGTGTTTAGGCTGCATGGGCAGCTGTACCTCAACTCGCCATCCAAGCTCTGTTTGATTCAATGCCCAGGCGTATCAAGGCCGTTATTACTGCCAGAGGTGGTTGTTCTGGGTACTGATTTCTCAGGATCTATGCATCCAAATTGCATGAAAATGTAATCACATGTCAGTTCTAGTACAATACATTTGTCCAATGAATACCCGTTTATCATCTGCATTTCTTTTTGGTGTAGCAATTTTAATGGCCAGTAGTGTGAAACTTCCTGGCAGATTAAAACTGTATGCCGGACCGAGACTCGAACTCGGGATCTTTGCCTAACGCGGGCAAGTCCTCTACCAACTGAGCTACCCAAGCACGATTCACGCCCCGTCCTCACAGCTTTACTTCTGCCAGTCCCTCGTCCTCGTCCTCCTCCTACCTTCCAAACTTTACAGAAGCTCTCCTGCGAACCTTGGCCAGTAGTGTATTTAACATTCTCTACTGATGTCTATATAGATTTCCTATTCTTGCTTCACATACTGATTGTCTTCGCTACTGTTCTATATTTATGTGTGTTACCTTTTTGTGAGAGCTTATTGTAGACAAAACACTTCACTATGGTTTGCATTATAATTTGTATTTTTGTTTACAACTTTTTTGATAATCTCAGGACTCATCACTGTTGTTTTCGAGCGTTAAGCTTAAGCCATTATATCATAATTTATTTTATGCCAATGTCGTTGTTTCGTGATAAAATCTATCATAGGAAATTCTATAAACACAGCAGTCTTACAGATTTCCAACAAAATTCAATATCTGTAGAAAACACATCAGGATAAATCTCTGCTATGTCACCACTGCATTACTAGATTGTGTGACGTCATAGCAAAAGTTTTGGTGTTTCGAACCAACGATGCTACGTCTAAAACAATTAGCACACTGCTACAAAATACATATCAAGACAGCACGATGTCGTTTCTAAATCTGACTGCTGTGAGTTAGTAGATGATTTTTGCAGTATGTTTGCCTGCCCACACATTTAGGTGAACATTAAGAGTTCATTACCGTGCTGGTGGGAAGACCTAGCATAAATACTACAGACTGATATACAGAATGAATCACCTAAAGGTTGCACCGCAATTATTTCGGTAATGGTAAGTACCCGTGATGTGCGCTTTTCACAGAATGAATTGGTACTCAGGCAGACAGACTGTAATGATACTTAGAAAGTGTATTTTCTGTACAAACATATGCGTCCGCACATAGAGCAATGCCTATTGCATTAAAGAAATAAAAGTAGGATAAATTAGCATGTCGGTGGTGTTTGTTGCAGGATTCTAGTGCGAGTCGTTTACGATTATCGCATTTTGAAAAGTTTTCACAGCTAAACTTGTACAGTGCCTTTGGTAGCACACACGAAAGAACAACACAGGTGAATACACTAATTTTGTTGATTTTGACCAGTAACGAGACAACTGACCACCACACGTTGTGCTCAAAATGACCACCAGCAGCGACAATATGCATTTTCAGTCTGATATGGAAAGACTGCCACACACATGCTAAAATTTCAGCGGAGATGACAGAGGAAGGTATGCTGTAATATTTTGTGCATTATGAGCTGTACAATTATCATGTTGGCACCACAGGTTCCTCCTAGTCTGCAGACGGAAATCTGACATCTGTGGAAGACGGATTGTTAGGAGGCTGCAATACTTTCGTGCATTCAATGTTCTGTTTATGAAAAGCAGGTCTGTGAGTTGATGATTCACTTTCCCACACCACACGTTGATACTCTGTGGGTGCTGACATTCCACCTGAAGAATCTCACAGGGATTGCTTACAGACGAGTGGGGGCATGTTTCAGCGGTTTCCCTGGCCATGGTTGGTAAATGTGGCTTTGTCACTAAACAAGATACATTATACATCTTGAGTATCCTGTTTTAATCCCCATGTATAGACGTTGCCACGATTCTCATAATCGTTTCCATACAGCTCTTGATGGAGAGACATGTGATAGGGTGGAACCTACGCCGATGGTGAATGTGTAGGACACTTGCATGACTTATGCGACTTCCTCATGCGATTGCGTGCGAGTTAAAGTGCGAGTCAACTGCAACAGAAGCACGAACATTGATTTCCCTCTTTTCTGTGGTCACTTTTTTCCTACTGTTACACTGTCTACGCGTTACACTATCACTTTCACGTAACTGGTTGAGGAGGTTGATAAATAATTGCTAAGTTGGTTAACGTCTGTTGGCATATCTTGCTACATACACCACATAAGAAGATTTGCAAGATATGGTCAGAAAATCATGTGATTGGTAGTTTTGTTATCATGGATTTTACGCAGTGTTTTGCTAATACACTGAAGCGCTTAAGAAACTCGATTAGGCATGCATATTCAAATACACAGATATGTAAGCAGGCAGACTACTCCGCTGCGGTCGGCAACACCTATATAACACAACAAGTGTCTGGCGCAGTTGTTAGGTCGGTTACTGCTGCTACAATAGCAGGTTATCAAGATTTAAGTGAGTTTGAACGTGGTGTTATAGTCGGCGCTCGTACGACACAGCATCTCCAAGGGAGCGATGCAGTGGGGATTGTTCCGTACGACCATTTCACGAGTGTACCGTGAATACCAGGAATCAGGGTAAAACATCAAATTTCCGACATCGCTGCGGCCGGAAAAAGATCCTGCAAGAACGGGACAAATGACGACTGAAAAAGAATCGTTCAACGTGACAGAAGTGCAACCCTTCCGAAAATTGCTGCAGGTATCAATGCTGGACCATCATTAAGTGTCAGCGTGAGAAACATTCAACGAAACATAATCGAAATGGGCTTTCGGAGCCGAAGGCCCACTCGTGTACCCTTGATGACTGCATGACACAAAGCTTTACTCCTCGCCTGGGCCAGTCAACACCGACGTTGGACTGTTGATGACTGGAAACATGTTGCCTGGTCGGACGAGTCTTGTTTCAAATTGTATAGAGGGGATGAACGCGTACGTGTATGGAGACAGCCTCATGAGTACATGTACCCTGCAAGTCAGTGGGGGACTGTTCAAGCTGGTGGATTCTCTGTAATATTGTGGGGCGCGTGCAGTTGGAGCGATATGGGACCCCTGACACGTCTAGATGCGATTCTGACAGGTGTCACGTACGTAAGCATGCTATCTGATCGGCTGAACAAATTCATGTCGATTATGAATTCTGATGGACTTGGGCAAGTTCAGCAGAACAACGTGACACCCCACAAGTCCAGAATTTCTACAAAGTGACGTCAGGAACACTCTTCTGAGTTTAAACACACTGGCTGGCCACCAAACTCCCAACGTGCTGTTCAGAAAAGATTTCCATCCTCTCTTAATCTTACAGATTTATATACAGCCCTGCAGGATTCATGGTGCCAGTTTCCTCGAGCACTACTTCAGACATTAGGAGAGTCAGTGCCACGTCGTGTTGCGGCACTTCTCCGTGCTCGCGGGGCCCCTACTCGATATAAGGTAGGTGTACAAGTTTCTTTGGTTCTTCAGTGTAGTTTTAATTATTTTACTTGGAAATCGATTACGTGAACTACCAAACAGTGGTGCTGACAGTTCTACAGCACAATGTCTATTGCTGGATAAGTGTCTGTTCGTCATTAGCAAATCAAAATGGGAAAATAACTTCCCAAAGCCTTTTTTTGGTTACCGTCAACAACATAGAAAATTCGCGTGACAGTACATCTGAGAACGCCAACAAAAGTTATACATGTCTAGAGGACCTGGTTCACATGCTGGCAAAGATACAGAACAAATAATGCGATGTGTGTTGAGCAGACGTAGACCATTATCTATTAGAGTTTTTGTACGCGTAGGCCGAAGATCGTTCTGCAATTTTGTCTACCGGGATGTAACACTAGTTTATATGTTGATGATCATGTGATCATGATGTCTTTTTGATTATGAATCCTAAAAAATAACTGTTATCTTATTCATCTGAGTATTGCAGGCTATCAAATAAAATGATGTAGTTGTGTGGTGGGGCTAAACTACGTACCCACAGACTCAGAACTGAAATATTAAAAGTTTGCCCTGGTTTCGATGTCTAGGGGCTGAGATACGTAGTTGACACATTACAAGCCAAATACTGCTGAGTCTAACAGTATACCATATGAATATACGCATGAATCGAATGGTCGAAAGTTCCTATCACTCGGCAACTGCGATTTTTGAACGTAAGATAGACATTTATAAATGAAAGCTTGCAGTTAAATAAATTCTGCAGGTACTGTTTTAACAACTTTAAATGACGAGTGCGATAGCAGGAATACCTTTGAGAATGCCCTTTATTACTGTAAAATACTTATTGGTGTCAACGGTCCAGCAATTAAATAAAATATAAGTTGAATAACAGGAACAATAGATTCCTACTTCACGTAATTAGTTATGAATACCATCATAGCACGTGAGATACTCACTTCTAAACGCATACTACGTCTTCACTGCAGAAGCCACAGAAATCTCACAAGTGCGAAAGTCGTCACTACGAAATGTTTCTCTCCAAGTCTTCCCCGCGACTGTGCGTCCGTCGCGCAGTACTGTCCAGGACTCTCTCGTCTCCTCTCCCGTACTGTCCAGAACTGCCCTGTCCTCTCTCAAAACGATGCTCCTCCCCTACTTCAATACAGCCTCTCCACGTGTCCTTTTTGGAACGATCGCTGTGATTGGCCAGAGCACTCCCACCCTGTCTCCAAGCCAACGCATACTCACAAACATAATGAAACACATTCGAAATACTGGATTTACATTTAAATAACTTGAAATTAAATAAATATTCCTATGGCTAGACTATAAATATGTATTTGAACATGTATTTTCACCAACAAATCGAGGGTAGATTGAAGTCTCCACCAACTATAACTGTATGAATGGGGTACTTATTTGTAATGAGATTCAAGTTTTCTTTGATCCGTTCAGATATTATATCATCTGAGTCAGGGGGTCAGTAGAAAGAGCCAATTGTTATTTTGGTACGGCTGTTGAGTATAACCTCTACCCGTAGTAATTTGCAGGAACTATCTACACTCCTGGAAATGGAAAAAAGAACACATTGACACCGGTGTGTCAGATCCACCATACTTGCTCCGGACACTGCGAGAGGGCTGTACAAGCAATGATCACACGCACGGCACAGCGGACACACCAGAAACCGCGCTGTTGGCCGTCGAATGGCGCTAGCTGCGCAGCATTTGTGCACCGCCGCCGTCAGTGTCAGCCAGTTTGCCGTGGCATACGGAGCTCCATCGCAGTCTTGGTAGCATGCCGCATGCCGCATGCCGCGACAGCGTGGACGTGAACTGTATGTGCAGTTGACGGACTTAGAGAGAGGGCGTATAGTGGGCATGCGGAAGGCCGGGTGGACGTACCGCCGAATTGCTCAACACGTGGGGCGTGAGGTCTCCACAGTACATCGATGTTGTCGCCAGTGGTCGGCGGAAGGTGCACGTGCCCGTCGACCTGGGACCGGACCGCAGCGACGCACGGATGCACGCCAAGACCGTAGGATCCTACGCAGTGCCGTAGGGGACCGCACCGCCACTTCCCAGCAAATTAGGGACACTGTTGCTCCTGGGGTATCGGCGAGGACCATTCGCAACCGTCTCCATGAAGCTGGGCTACGGTCCCGCACACCGTTAGGCCGTCTTCCGCTCACGCCCCAACATCATGCAGCCCGCCTCCAGTGGTGTCGCGACAGGCGTGAATGGAGGGACGAATGGAGACGTGTCGTCTTCATCGATGACAGTCGCTTCTGCCTTGGTGCCAATGATGGTCGTATGCGTGTTTGGCGCCGTGCAGGTGAGCGCCACAATCAGGACTGCATACGACCGAGGCACACAGGGCCAACACCCAGCATCATGGTGTGGGGAGCGGTCTCCTACACTGGCCGTACACCTCTGGTGATCGTCGAGGGGACACTGAATAGTGCATGGTACATCCAAACCGTCATCGAACCCATCGTTCTACCATTCCTAGACTGGCAAGGGAACTTGCTGTTCCAACAGGACAATGCACGTCCGCATGTATCCCGTGCCACCCAACGTGCTCTAGAAGGTGTAAGTCAACTACCCTGGCCAGCAAGATCTCCGGATCTGTCCTCCATTGAGCATGTTTGGGACTGGATGAAGCGTCGTCTCACGCGGTCTGCACGTCCAGCACGAACGCTGGTCCAACTGAGGCGCCAGGTGGAAATGGCATGGCAAGCCGTTCCACAGGACTACATCCAGCATCTCTACGATCGTCTCCATGGGAAAATAGCAGCCTGCATTGCTGCAAAAGGTGGATATACACTGTACTAGTGCCGACATTGTGCATGCTCTGTTGCCTGTGTCTATGTGCCTGTGGTTCTGTCAGTGTGATCATGTGATGTATCTGACCCCAGGAATGTGTCAATAAAGTTTCCCCTTCCTGGGACAATGAATTCACGGTGTTCTTATTTCAATTTCCAGGAGTGTATTTCAACTTCACTACAAGATAAACTACTACAAACGAACACAAACACACCACCACCTACTTTATTTAATCTATCCTTTTTAAATACGGTTTGTGCCTCTGTAAAAATTTCTGAGAAGTTATCTCCGGCTTTAGCCAGCTTTCTGTTCCTATAACGATTTCAGCCTAAGTGCTTTCTATCAACACTTGGAACTCAGGTATTTTTCCAACACAGCTACGACAGTTTACAACAATAATACTGACTTTTTTTGGTCGATTCTTGTCATTTCTTTGCCCTATAACCTTTGAGACTGGAGCCCTTTTTGATTTTTCCCGAGACTGTCTAACCTAAAAAATCGCCTAGTCCACGCGACACATCCCCTGCTACCAGTGTAGCCGCTTCCTGTGTGTAGTGGACACCTGACCTATTTATCGGAACCCCAAACCACACCACCCTATGGCGCAAGTCAAGGACTCTACAGCCTACACGGTCGCAGAACCGTCTGAGCCTCTGATTCAGACCCTCCACTCGGCTCTGCACCAAAGGTCCGCAGTCGCTCCTGTCATCGATGCTGCAGATGGTGTGCTCTGCCTTCATCTCGCTAGCAAGACTGGCAGTCTTCACCAACTCAGATAGCCGCCGGAAGCCAGAGGGAATCTCTTCCGATCCATAGCGACAGACGTCATTGGTGCCGGCATGAGACACCACCTGCATTTGGCTGCACCCTACCCTTCATGGCATCCGGAAGGACCCTCTCCACATTTTGGATGACTCCCCCCGGTACGCACACGGTTTGCACATTGGCTTTCTTCCCGTCCTTAGCTGCCATATCCCTAAGGGGCTAAATCCCTAGGGGTCTCAAAGTATGGTAGAAAACCTAAAGAGATTCTGGTCCTATGTAAAGCACACCAGTGAAAAAAAAAACAGCCAATACCGTCACTGCGCGATAGCGATGGAAATGTTACCGATGATGGTGCCACTAAAATGGAGTTACTAAATACAGTTTTCCGTAATTCCTTCACGAAAGAAGATGAAGTAAATATTCCAGAATTCGAAACCAGAATAGCTGTTAGCGTTAGTGACATAAAAGTAGATATCTTATGTGTTGCGAAACAACTCAAATCACTTAAGAAAGGCAAGTCTTCCCGTCCAGATGGTATACCAATCAGGTTCCTTTTAGAGTAAGCAGACACAATAGCGCCTTTCTTAGCAATCATTAACAACGGCTCACTTGACGAAAGGTCTATTCCTTAAGAATGGAAAGTAGCACAGTTCACACAAATATTCAAGAAAGGAAATAGGAGTAACCCACTGAATTACAGACCCATATCACTGACCGCTATTTGCACTAAGATTTTGGAGCATATACTGTACTCGAACATTATGAATAACCTTGAAAAAATGACTTATTGATACATAACCAACACGGATTCAGAAAATAAACAGCTAGCTTTTTATTCCCATGAAGTAATGAGTGCTGTCGACAAGGGATCACAGATCGATTCCATATTCGTGGATTTCCGGAAGGCTTTTGATTCCGTTCCTCACAAGCGACTATTAATAAAAAAAATGGAGTATCGTCTCAGTTGTGTGACTGGATTCGTGATTTCCTCTCAGAGAGGTCACAGTTCGTAGAGGTAGACGGTAAATCATCGAGTAGAGCAGATGCGATATCTGGCGTTCCGCAATGTAGTGCCACAGGCCCTCTGCTGTTCCTGATTTACATAAATGATATAGGTGATAATCTGAGCAGCCCCCTTAGATTTTTTGCAGATGATGCTGTAATTGACCGTCTAGTAAAGTCATCAGACGACCAGTTCCAATTACAAAAAAAAAAAAAAAATCTAGAGAGAATTTCCGTATGGTGTGAAAAGTGGCAATTGACACTAAACAAAGAAAAGTGCGAGGTCACACACATGGGTACTAAAAGAAATCCGTTTAATTTTGAGTATTCGATAAATCGCACAAATATAAGCTCTGCCAATTCGACTAAATATCTAGGAATTACAATTACGAGCAACTTAAATTGGAAAGACCGCATAGATAATATTGTGAGGAAGGCAAAACGAAGACTGTGCTTTGTTGGCAGTACACTTAGAAGATGCGAAGAACCTACTAAAGAGACAGCCGACACTACACTTGTCCGACCTCTGCAGGAATATTGCTGCGCGGTGTGGGATCCTTACCAGGTAGGATTGTCGGAGGACATCGCAAAAGTGCAAAGAAGGGCAGCCCGTTTCGTGCTATCGCGCAGTAGGGGTGAGAGTGTCACTGATATGATAAGCGAGTTGGGGTGGCAGTCACTGAAACAAAGGCAGTTTTCTTTGCGGCAAGATCTATTTACAAAATTGCAGTCACCAACTTTCTCTTCCGAATACGAAAATATTTTGTTGACTGCCACCTACGTAGGGAGAAATGATCATCATAATAAAATAAGAGAAATCAGAGCTCGAACGGAAAGATTTAGGTGTTCCTTTTTCCCACGCGCCATTCGAGAGTGCAATGGTAGAGAAGTAGTACGAAAATTGTTCGATGAACCCTCTGCCCGGCACATAAGTTTGAATTGCAGAGTAACCATGTAGATGTAGATGTAGAAATTACAAAGAACAGAATTAAATGATTAAAAGGCCAGGCCAATAATGTTTACAAAATTTTTGTAATGGTGTCGGAGCAGCATGAATTTAGAAATAAACTTAAACTAACACAAGTTATGAACGAAACGGCATATTAAATAATTGCCTGCATTTCAGTTATGCATAAACAATATTTTGGACAAGAAAAAAATTTTTAAATGCACTTTCACTTACGTGCGATTTTGTACGCACTTCTTCTGCTACTCACTCTGTGCTAAGGCGCCTCCTTGCACTAATTTCTTTGTCGCACTACACACGCTCACTTGGGTTTCAGCACGAAGTATTGATCAACTCACAACAGTCTTTTGACCAAGTGCCTCGCGGAAATCGTGTTTGCCTCTGAATTCCGAGCTTCCGCCTTTATCGTGACAAATCTGTATACAACTAAACCCAAAAGTAGAAACCCGAAAACAAACCATTTCCCAAATCCAACCAGGATCCTCGCTAAAGATTCCCTCCAGCGGAAAACAATACTTTAGGAACAAAGTCACAAGGCAAACGACTGAGTCACACTATGGTCAAATGCCCGCAAGTTCTATTTAATTAACTTTAATCAATCCTTCCTACGTCCACGCACCAAAACTTGCGTGCACATACAATTACAATTTTAGTACCCTTTAAATTGGCCACTAAATTCTTTGCCACACTCTTATACAAAGCATAAATAAATACATATTTTACTTAAATCCACGAGGTCACTGACCTTCAACACCCTCAGTGCCAAAACTTCCCCCTCTTGCACACGTACAGTGCCACAATAAACTAACAAATTACTAATGAATACCCAAGTAAAACATATAAAATTATCCCTCCAAAATACTACCACCAACTTCAAATTAGAACAACTTTTCATTTCTCCCCTTTCGCTACATACAGCCTCAACTCCATGACGTTTCTTAGACTCAAAGATTTTCCTGAGACAGGGTATTTTAAACGGTATGCATTTGGGTGAGGGCACTCAGCCACAACAAATGGTCCACAATATAACTCGAATAATTTCTAAATCTCCCCGTCCACTTCACTGGAACGCTTTTTAGGGCATACAAGCTCTTTGTCCCCCACTTTGTACTTCATAGGTTTGTATCGCCCATCGTGTCGCCTTTTCCTTTCAACGGCTAACTTTTTCATGTGGGTCTTTACCGCCCACTCTCTTTCAGCAGCCGATTCAGCTTTCGGCGGCGGGAATTCTACCGTTTCTGGGAGTAGGAACTTTGGTTTCACGCCTGTCATGACTTCCAAAAGGTGCGCACCTCGTTACGCTGTTGAGTACGTCCTCAAACGCGCTCACGTACTCCACCCACTCGGAATGACTATTGCTGGCATACGTCCTACATAATCGTCCTACTTCCCTCATATATCTCGCTGAGTGATAGACGGATATATGGATATGTTGCACAGTCTGGTCGTTCACGTACGTGTTCCAGTCGTTCGAAGTAAACTGCAATACGTTGTCAGACAACAACCCTACTGGTTTTGCAAGATTCTTGAAGAAGTCCTTCTCCAGTGTGGCGATCAGAATTTTAGTAGTCGCTTTCCGTATCACATACAGTTAAATGAACTTAGAGAACACGTCCACCACAACAAAGATATTCTTCATGCCGCCACGTCCAGTGAGTAGTGGGCAAAAATTGTCCACAGCCAGTAACTCGCCCACTTTAGTAGGTATAATGATCTGCATTTCCCCCCTGTTGCGTGGTCGTGCAGTATTTGATTTGACCTGTTGGCAACGGTCGCACGTCGCCAGCTGCGCGCGGACCCGTCTGACCAGGTTATTTACGTGGGCGTATTCATCGATGATTTCGGTATGATCCCCCCAGGGTAGCCGAGAGTGCTAACGAGCTGTTTCCTGTACTCGGGTAGGCGCACCCGCCCCGGATCGAATCCGCCCGACGGATTAACGACGAGGGCCGGTGTGCCGGCCAACCTGGATGTGGTTTTTAGGCGGTTTGCCACATCCTGCTCTGTGAATACCGGGCTGGTTCCCATGTCCAGCCTCAGTTACACACGTCGCAGACATTTGAAACACGTCCGCACTATTTCACGATTTACACTAGACGCAGACAGTTGGGGTACATATATTACGTCCTGGGGATACGGGGTGGCGGCATGAACGGCATCTTGCCATCCCTAACACTAACATTGCCAAATCTGTTGTAACCACGCCGACACTGCGATCACTGTGGGACTATGGTGTAAGCGAAAGAAAGAAAGAAAGAAAGAAAGAAAGAAAGAAAGATTCCTCGATGATTTCGGTGCACTTTTCGGCCCCGTAATGTCCGTGACTTAAATGGACGTAGTCTATTAACTGTTCCACATACCTATTGGGAAATCACAGTCTCCACTTGTCCGTATCTTCATCTTCCCACCGGAATAACACTCCCTTGTGTATCTTCAAATATTCTGGTATTTTGTCGTATCCCATTCTGTCGAAATTCACCTTAATGTGTTTCAGCTCTGCGTCGTCGTTTTGTGCTCGCCACATATCTTTGCACACCGTACGAATTCCTTTCTCCCCCGCTATCCCATTCATATACAGTAGCTTAAATTCGTTCGGATCCTCCCTTCCATCGTCTTTCGACCCCACTAGTAAGCTAGACAGAGAATGGGCAACACAATTTTCTGTACCCTTGATGTAGCGGATTTCGTATTCGAATTGCTGCTTGATCATTGCCCAGGGCATTAAGCGGTCATTCAGTATCCTGCAGTCCTGCAGATAACTCACGGCCTTGTGGTCCGACAACACCGTCACTTTTCTGCTCTCTACATACATGCGAAATTTCTTAAATCCGTGCACGAACGCGAGCATCTCCTTCTCCGATATGCTGTATCCCCGGTCGTGCTTATTTAGCATGCGGCTGGAGAATGCCACACTACGGTGTTCAATGTTTCCATTGACTAGCTTTTCCTGAAATAGCTCACAACCTATTCCATAGTCCGAACTGTCCGACGCTAAACAAAAAGAGAGATTCATATCTGGATAATACAATATCTTACTATTGCAGAATTTATCTTTTATACCCTGGAATTCCGTTTCACATTCCTCGGTCCACCTCCAAGCGGCATTTTTCTTCAACAATTTGCCTAAATTCGGGCCGGCCGCGGTGGTCTCGCGGTTCTAGGCGCGCAGTCCGGAACCGCGCGACTGCTACGGTCGCAGGTTCGAATCCTGCCTCGGGCATGGATGTGTGTGATGTCCTTAGGTTAGTTAGGTTTAAGTAGTTCTTAGTTCTAGGGGACTAATGACCACAGCAGTTGAGTCCCATAGTGCTCAGAGCCATTTGAACCTAAATTCGGAATATTCATTTCTCCCTCCCCCAAGAATTTTCTGTAGAAACCGCACAAGCACAAGTATTACTTCAGTTGTTTCCTACTTTTGGGTCTATTAATCCGGAAATGGACTTTAATTTTTCGCAACTAGGTGAAATTCCTTCCGAAGTAAAGGTATGCCTCAGGAATTGAATATCTGCTCGAACACACTCACATTTTGCGAGCTATAAAGTCATTCCACCTCGTCTCTGAGCCATGATGAGTGCCTCCTCCAAAACTCGACAATGCTCATTCCACGTTTCTGTAGTGATCAATATATCATCTACGTATATCACGAGTTCGTTCATTAGACTCTCCTCCAGGACATGGCTCAACGCTCTTACAAAAACTGCCACAGAAATAGTAAGTCCGAATGGTACTACACCAAACCGGTAGCTTCGCCCTTCAAAAAGGAAAGAAGTGTATCGTCTGCTTTCCTCTGCCAAAATCACGAGGTCAGATCAACACTGGACAGTAAATTGATATTATTAAAACTCTGCAGCAGTTCCCCCATATTGTCAGGCTGGTCTAATTCCCTTACAATTACTTTATTTATTTTCTCGCATCTAATACAGTTCTGACCGAGTCATCACGTTTTTTAACAATAGCGATAGGACTGCAGCAATCGCACCTACATTGTTCGACTATTCCCCAATCGAACATTTATTTTAATCGAACTCTGACGGTGTCTCGATCAGCTCTAGGTAATACGTACGGTTTGCACTTAAAAAAATTGGTTCGTGAGGTTTCACTTCTATAGTATACTCGAAGTCGGGAACTTTACCAGGTCGATCCGAGAATACGTCCTCGTAGCGGTACAACAATCCCCACTCAACTCTTTCTTTTCCCCTTCAGATATACCATTGACTGCATCAATCACTTCCTGAGTTCTGTTATGCATATTGACTTCCTTACTCCGACCCTCAGTAACTATGGCATGAACAATCTGATTTTCACCTGTTAATTCTTTTAAATTTTACTTGCCTTTTTACACTCTGAAATTCAAATTCTACGCATTTCCCTACACGCTTAAGCGAAGTATAGCTGGCTGTACATTTACCATTTCCTTTCGTTCTAAATATTTCTCGCTCAATAAACCATTTTCTACGTCTCGTCCCTTCTCTTCCAATTCTAGCATACACACATCCTTTTCTATCCACCCCTCAATCTCATGTTCTTCCCAAAATAATTCATTAAATATTTCCTTCGCCAACAAATTCATTCCTTCCCTTTTCTAAACCTCTAGCAATTTTAAACTTCTCTCGTTTCCACATATGCGGCAGAAACGACCGTAACGTTCTACCGTACTACCGCCAATCAGCCACACTAAAATCACACTCCTCCTTCATATACCAATTCGTACGAACTTCATTACACAAACTATCCCCATCCACACTATTTTCTTCAACCCTCTCTAAATTTTCTGTTAGTTCTTCTGCACCTTTCTCCGATTCACTACCCACAACATGTACAATTTTGCTGCTTTTCCCCTCCAAAATATCGACACTTTCAGCCTCAACAAAATAGCATATCAATTCACTGTTAAACACTTTACCTTTCTGAAATAATACATCTATACATAAACCATCATCACCATAAATATTCATCTCAGCAACCTTATCTGCTGATACACCATTTAAATCACTACATAAATTCACATTAGAAACCTTACTTTCCTCCATCGACAAATTAACTTTATGTGAATGGTACACAACTTTATCCTCCGCCGCTACACAACACAAATTGCTGCTACCTTGTCGTACAATTTTGGAACTTCCAGACTCGCTACATTCTGTTGTGATCGGACAAAAATGAGCACACAGAGCCATTTCTACACACTTTTAATCCAGATTAACCCCCGATTCTACGAGGCTGAGTCAAATGAAAACCTTAAATTTGTAATAACAAATCGAATTTTCGCGCCGTTATCCTGTAAGTTGGTAAGCGTGCTAAAAAAAAAAGGCGTGCAGAATGGCCTGTAGGTGGCAACATAGTGCAGATGCACACATACCGTCGCATTATCAGTATAAAGATGGCCGCCCCACTTGAGAATTGCACTAGGGAAGAACAGCGTTCTGTTATTCGGTTTTTGCATAGTAAAGGTGTGAAACCATTGAAATTCATCGACGAATGAAGGTTCAGTACGGTGATGCATGTTTGTCACAGCAGCAAGTCTACAAATGGAGTAGGAAGTTCACAAATGGTGTGACTTCAGTGGAAGATGCTCCTCGTCCATGTCAGACACAACGAGTTGTGACTCCACAGACCATTGCAGCAGTTGAAGCTATAGTGAAGGAAAACCGCTGAGTAACACTGAATGACATTCCTCAGCACCAAACCCTAAGAAGTTTCGAACCTAACCGTCAGCAGGGAAGGTTATGCTGACTCTCTTTTGGGACAGAAAAGGCGTCATTTTGGAGAGATCTCCTAAAAAATCAACTTCAGCCTGCAATCAAATCAAAGCGACGTGGATTGCTGTCAGCAAGTGTCCTTTTGCAACATGTCAATTCAAGGCCCCACACTGCCCTTACAACAGTTGCAACAATCACAGACCTACATTTGAGTGTCTTCCTCATCCACCATACTCACTAGACCTTGGCCCAAGTGATTTCCATATGTTTGGACCACTCAAAGACGCAATGGCAGGAAGGAAGTTCCGTTCTGATGAAGAGGTACACCACGCTGTGCATGAGTGGTTGCGCGGACTACCAAAAGAATTTTTTCTAAAGGAATTTATGCACTTTGTAAGCGCTGGAGGACTTGCACTGAGCATGGGGGAGATTATGTTGAAAAGTGATGCAGCTTTGTACCACTTCTGCACAATAAATAATATTTATAAAAATATTTAATGTTTTCAACTGACTCACCCTCGTACCTTACATACATTCTCACAGTCACACTCTAACAAACGTTTGAGACCCACACATTCATCAATAAGTTTCGTTTCCCCTTCTTTCGTGAGTAGAAACGCGTAAATTCCTTCCTCTTCCTTTAAACGAAAATCATCTACGTCTGCCGATACATTTTTAAATTCAACTGCTGGCGGGACCAATGCTAAGCCTCCCTTAGTAACATTGACGGTTTCCGCCGGAACACAGTCACCCTCACTTGCAGCTGGGGAGACCAAAGCGACGCCGCCTTCACAAACATCGACGCTTCTCGCCGACTCACAAATACTTGCTACTACATCACCTTCCTTACTGCAATTGCTACTGTTTACTAATACGTCTTCAGAACTCTCCACATAATTTGCTTTCACAAAATTCCTCTCCTCTTTAACTTCTTTTAGAACCACTGAATCTTTCCTTTCAACACTATTCACACACTCATTCATTACATATTCAGAACTTACATCATTTCCCGAAATTTATTCCCGTTATTTGTACTTAAATCTCTCACAAATGCATGCTTCCGCCGTTAGGCTTTTATTGAAAGAGGCACCTTTATTGCCTTCCTCTTTAACATACCCCATATTACATATTTGTTGTCTTTCTCCAAACGTATCAACATTTCTACCATTACCACTATCTCCAGTCCTTTTCATCGCCTGTTCAGATCGCCATCCCCGGACCTGAGAAGTGGCGAACGTCAGTTTCCCGACCAGTTGTTACCCAATTGCACTTCGCGTGAATTTCCCCGTCAAATCTACACTCTTTACTTGGGTCTTGTTCACGGAAGTTATCATTTCGGTTCGTTCTCCGATCATTCTGCTCATTCCAGCTACTATCTCCCTGAGATTTCCCTTGCTTTCTCTCATGATTATTATTTTGGTGATGATTATTTGGATTCCCATTTTGATAACTACCACCCGGTTTCCTCTGATGTTTTAACTTCAACCAATTCTAGAAATTCGTCCACGGAATCACATGGACTATGAACAAGATCCCAGTGCAAAGTTTCGGGTAATCGCCATTTTAACGTGGTGATTTCCACTGAATCCACAATAGATGTTTCACATGCATAAACTTGCCAAGTTCGTGCTTGAAAAAATCTCTCATCGTCCCATTACTGTACCTGTAACTCGGCCCGTTTAAAAATTCATTTTGATCCTTGTCTGTTTTGCTTCGCTCCAAAATTTATTCAAAAAATGTTTTTCGAACTCTTCGTACGATTCGCACCAACTACATTTAATATTTGCCCAATACTGCGGGTCTCCCTCCAAATGCCGTTTTACATATTTTATTTTGGCTTCGTCCGACATGCCGTGAACAAAAGCATCCCTACACACAGCCAAGAATATCTTCCGTTATCTGTGTAAATTTCACAGATCTGCTGTTTGCCCAAGGGATATTTATACCTGGCATGGCCTGTTGGGAGGCTAACAAATTTAAATCACTATTTATCTGTTGTATTTGTTTTTTAAATTCATTTTCACTAGTGATACTCGACTCTATTTTAATCTTTAATTGGTGTGCCCCCAAGTTCCATCTGTATCTTATTCATTTTTTCACCAATACCTTTTTCCACTGATTCGATTTTAGATTTTACTATTACGACTTCGTCTGTAATTTTCCTCATATCCACTCAGACACATTTTAATTCATCATCAATTGCTTTTTGAAGGTTACCCGTAATTTTTTCAGCTTCCTCTTTCATAGCGGAAATTATTTCAGTTCGCATTGTAGCCATATCAGTCTGAACTGTATCGATATTATCTGCTGTTGTATTCACATTATTTCCCAATCCCTGGATCATTTGCATTAGCTGAGACATCATATCTCCCCCACACTCATTCCCCTTGCTTGAATTCCTACTAGTTACACTTTCGCGCTCTGATTTTTGACTAACCGGCTCTCTTCCGTTTTCAGAATTACACATACTAGGTGACTGTTTTATATTCGCGAGATCTATAAGTGGAGCTTCAACCTTAGGGTTAAACACTGTCTCACTATTTGTACAGGCACTTATCTGATATGAGATGGTTCCCTCTACCGTAGTGATTCCGTCAGTTGTAATGGAAGACGACACTGAAGACTGCCCTGGTGTACTCCAATACACTGCCGTAGTATTGCTGTCGATCTGTGTCCGCCACTGGAGAAGTCGCCTGCTGTAGTTGTAGCTGCTGCCGGTTACAGCGTGTTTCAACTGTCTCCGATACCGCTGTCCGTTAAATGCGCTAACCGCTACTGTTCTCTGCACTCTTCTTATTTAGACTCTGAGCCCCCTCGCAAATTCCCTTTAACGTGATAGATTAGGACCTCTACAAATAACATGTGTTAGTTGTGAAAATAGCTGCGCAATTTCACTGTTTCCAGATACCTATTTGCGGAAAAAACCGATCTCAAACTGTGATTTGTGAGAGGTTCACTACACAGAAATATCTACTGGTTTCGCAAAGGTTTTCACATTTCGCATAGTACGCTGAATAACAGAGAGCAAAGGTATTACCACTTTGCAGGACACAAATCTCAGACGAGAAACTTCCAATTGCTTTTGCGGACTTTCAAACAAAATTAATTGGTGGTGTGGTGGCACTCAACTACGTACCCACAGACTCAGAGTTGAAATATTAAAAGTTTTGGCTGATTTTGTTCTCTAGGGGCTGGGATACGTAGTTGCCGCATTACAAGCCAAATACTGTTGAGTCTAACAATATGTCATACGGATATACACACGAATCGAATGATCGAAGGATCCTATCACTCAGCAATTGCGAATTTTGAACGTAAGATAGACATTTATAAATGAAAGATTTCAGTTAAATAAATTCTGCAGGTACTATTTTAACGACTTTAAATGACGAGTACGATATCAGAAGTACCTTTAAGAATGCTTTTTATTACTGTGAAACACTTATTGGAGTCGAAGACCTAGCAATTAAATAAAATATTAGTTGAATAACAGGAACAATAGATTCCTACTTCACGTAATTAGTTATGAACAACAACATAGCTCATGAGATATTCACTTCTAAACGCATACTACGTCTTCACTGCAGAAGCCACAGAAATCTCACAAGTGCGCAAGTCGTCACTACGAAATGTTTCTATCTCCCATGACCACGCGCAAACTACTCAACTCTCCAAGTCTTTCCCGCGACTGTGCGCCCGTAGTATCCTCTCCCGCACTGCCCAGAACTCCCCTGTCCTCTCTCAAAACGATGCTCCTCCCCCACTTCCATACAGTCTCTCCACATGTCCTTTCTAGAATGATCACTGTGGTTGGCTAGAGCGCTCCTACCCTGTCTCCAAGCCAACGCACACTCACAAACATAATCAAACACTTTCGAAGTACTGGATTTACATTTAAATAACTTGAAATTAAATAAATATTTCTATGGCTGGACTATAAACTTGCTCTAACACACATTATTAAATATATAAACTAATAAAATGAACACATATCAAAGGAATAGAAGCGTAAGTAGGGCAGTAGCCTAATGTCTCTGTGCTTTCTAAAACACAGTAAATATTTGACCAATGTCTTCATGAATAGTATATATCGGATATAAACAAAGACATAGACGAATAAATATATTGATAAGAATGCTGCTACCGTTTCTTTTTCGTGTAAATGTGGAGCACTTATGGCCTGACGCAATCGATAGTAGTCGGCCACTTTGACCTCCAATACCTCATGCACTATTCAAGTTACATGCCTGTAATTTATACCAATTTAGGTTTATACTAATAGCTTTCCAAAGACACGTCGATCGACAAAATCGGATGGACCGTTTAGATTTTGGAAATTCGTTGCTGGGTGTTACTTGTATAATTTATCGTCAGATACTAAACTTTAATAAAGATATTGAAAATCTGATTACACCATCAGAATCGTCGTGCAAATAGTGGTAATGCACATGTTTCTTTTTGAGGTATCATGATTCATCTGGCTACTATTAATTTCTGTACGAACTGTGAAATGTCTACCATTATAGTTTCACAAAGTCCGCCATCTTTGGCACTCCACGGCATACAAATCTCATCCATCGACACAAAGTCCATTCCGCGACACAGCGTTAAGATGGAATTCCCAGTCACATGGTCGGCCTGGACCACGCGCTGGGGTACCCCTCTTGGGCCGGCTAACGTACTCACCACGCGGTCGCAGACGAGACCCGGCTTTGCGTGCGGCCCGTACGGCCACGCCAACTCCGACCTTACAATATTTTCAGGGCGACACAACTCGCTCGTTACCTCATAGTATGCACATAATCTAGAAGACTAGTTTTAATGGATTATTCGGTAATGGCAGGAGGCCATACTAGTACCTCGATATTCTATTTGAAAAAAAAAAAGACAGTCAGGACCATTAATGGCTTATAAAACAGTGCCTATAGCTTTAACGCGAAAATAATTACACAAAACACCAGTACTGGTAGCTGTTTTGTACACGATCAAATGGTGGAATTCTGAATTACTCTGCCGGATGATTGAAAACAATTCGCCTGTCATATTACTTACTACTTAGAACCTAGGCTGGGAAACAAACTTCAGTATACACTAGCAGCTATGGCAGGCAGAAACTGAGCCTTCGTAGTTGTGTAGCGATTCCACCACGCTGCATTAATATCAGTATGGTGTTGTAAATACGAAGCTATTCAGAAACTAAGGTCAGATCAGTCGCGAAATGCAAAAGACAATGAAAATCAAAAATGTTTTATTTGCAACGGTTTTCTACGCCTTCCAGATACATTTATACATAGTTACCATTCCTATATAGACGCCGGAAGCTGTGACCGAGCGGTTTTAGGCGCTTCAGTCCAAAACCGCGCTGCTGCTACGGTGGCAGGTTCGAATCCTGCCTCAGGCATGGGTGAGTGTGATGTCCTTAGGCTAGTTAGGTGTATGCAGTTCTAAGTCTAGAGGACTGATGATCTCAGATGTTAAGTCCCATAGTATTAGAGCCATTTGAACCTACACAGACATCTGTCGTAGCAGTGTACCCACTTTCCAATACCCTCGTCATAGAAGATACCCGCCTATGCCCTCCGCCACTTTTCTATGCTACTTTGCAGTTCGTTAGCTGTGCCAAAATGTTGTCTTCATAGCCAGCGGTTTATGTGAGCGGAGATGAACAGCAGAGGGAACCAAGTGCAGGCTGCATCGTGGGTGATCTAATACTGCTCGCGGAAAACGTTGCAGAGACCTCCACATTGTCCCTGCAGTGTGCGGCCGAGAATTTTCATGAAGAAGGAACTGCATGCCATTGTAACCTACGTGAGGTTGCATGAAATGAGGCGCAACCTCGCAGGGCGCACGCATAGTTGGTGGGGGATGCTGTTCCTTTAGGCATCTTCACGTGCTCGCTACATGCTCAGAACTGAAAAGAGTGACGTGACACGATCGACAGCCATACTGAGATACTATCCACCACATCTCTGCAAAGCTTCATCGGATTTTCACTGTCCTTTCCTTTTCACGACTTGTTGTACCTTACTTTCCGAACAGATCTCATAAATACCTACGATTACTCATGGATTTTATAATTATTTGTCAGCTGTTAGCAACATTAATCCTCAAAGTCGTTCCACAGATTTCCGCAGGTGGTCGTGTAGGCGCCGCCGAGTTACGACTGGTTTACTGTGGTGGGATGTCGCCTCACTGAATGCCAGATTTATGTACAGGGCAGCAGGCCGGAGACAATAACGCATATATTGGGCAAAATTTTTCGCTCGTTGCTGTGGAGGGGATTAATGTGTTCACCCCCCTCTGTCTCTCTCTCTCTCTCTCTCTCTCTCTTTAGTTGCGTATTTTGCAGTACTGTGCTAAATCTTATACACACAGTATCCTAGGTTGCCAACCTCATAATTTTGCCATTGTTGTTGTTGTTGTCTTCAGTCCTTAGACTGGTTTGATGCAGCTCTCCATGCTACTCTATCCTGTGCAAGCTGCTTCATCTCCCAGTACCTACTGCAACCTACATCCTTCTGAATCTGCTTAGTGTACTCATCTCTCGGTCTCCCTCTACGATTTTTACCCTCCACGCTGCCCTCCAATGCTAAATTTGTGATCCCTTGGTGCCTCAAAACATGTCCTACCAACCGATCCCTTCTTCTAGTCAAGTTGTGCCACAAACTTCTCTTCTCCCCAATCCTATTCAATACCTCCTCATTAGTTACGTGATCTATCCACCTTATCTTCAGTATTCTTCTGTAGCACCACATTTCGAAAGCTTCTATTCTCTTCTTGTCCAAACTAGTTATCTTCCATGTTTCACTTCCATACATGGCTACACTCCAAACAAATACTTTCAGAAACGACTTCCTGATACATAAATCTATATTCGATGTTAACAAATTTCTCTTCTTCAGAAACGCTTTCCTTGCCATTGCCAGTCTACATTTTATATCCTCTCTACTTCGACCATCATCAGTTATTTTACTTCCTAAATAGCAAAACTCCTTTACTACTTTAAGTGTCTCATTTCCTAATCTAATTCCCTCAGCATCACCCGATTTAATTTGACTACATTCCATTATCCTCGTTTTGCTTTTGTTAATGTTCGTCTTATATCCTCCTTTCAAGACACTGTCCATTCCGTTCAACTGCTCTTCCAAGTCCTTTGCCGTCTCTGACAGAATTACAATGTCATCGGCGAACCTCAAAGTTTTTACTTCGTCTCCATGAATTTTAATACCTACTCCAAATTTTTCTTTTGTTTCCTTTACTGCTTGCTCAATATACAGATTGAATAACATCGGGGAGAGGCTACAACCCTGTCTCACTCCTTTCCCAACCACTGCTTCCCTTTCATGCCCCTCGACTCTTATTACTGCCATCTGGTTTCTGTACAAATTATAAATAGCCTTTCGCTCCCTGTATTTTACCCCTGCCACCTTTAGAATTTGAAAAAGAGTATTCCAGTCAACATTGTCAAAAGCTTTCTCTAAGTCTACAAATGCTAGAAACGTAGGTTTGCCTTTTCTTAATCTTTCTTCTAAGATAAGTCGTAAGGTCAGTATTGCCTCACGTGTTCCAACATTTCGACGGAATCCAAACTGATCCTCCCCGAGGTCTGCATCTACCAGTTTTTCCATTCGTCTGTAAAGAATTCGCGTTAGTATTTTGCAGCCGTGGCTTATTAAACTGATAGTTCGGTAATTTTCACATCTGTCAGCACCTGCTTTCTTTGGGATTGGAATTATTATATTCTTCTTGAAGTCTGAGGGTATTTCGCCTGTCTCATACATCTTGCTCACCAGCTGGTAGAGTTTTGTCATGACTGGCTCTCCCAAGGCCGTAAGTAGTTCTAATGGAATGTTGTCTACTCCGGGGGCCTTGTTTCGACTCAGGTCTTTCAGTGCTCTGTCAAACTCTTCACGCAGTATCGTATCTCCCATTTCGTCTTCATCTACATCCTCTTCTATTTCCATAATATTGTCCTCAAGTACATCGCCCTTGTATAAACCTTCTATATACTCCTTCCACCTTTCTGCCTTCCCTTCTTTGCTTAGAACTGGGCTGCCATCTGAGCTCTTGATATTCATACACGTGGTTCTCTTCTCTCCAAAGGTCTCTTTAATTTTCCTGTAGGCAGTATCTATCTTACCCCTAGTGAGATAAGCTTCTACATCCTTACATTTGTCCTCTAGCCATCCCTGTTTAGCCATTTTGCACTTCCTGTTGATCTCATTTTTGAGACGTTTGTATTCCTTTTTGCCTGCTTCATTTACTGCATTTTTATATTTTCTCCTTTCATCAATTAAATTCAATATTTCTTCTGTTACCCAAGGATTTCTAGCAGCCCTCATCTTTGTACCTACTTTATCCTCTGCTGCCTTCACTACTACATCCCTCAGAGCTACCCATTCTTCTTCTACTGTATTTCTTTCCCCTATTCCTGTCAATTGTTCCCTTATGCTCTCTCTGAAACTCTGTACAACCTCTGGTTCTTTCAGTTTATCCAGGTCCCATCTCCTTAATTTCCCACATTTTTGCAGTTTCTTCAGTTTTACTCTACAGGTCATAACCAATAGATTGTGGTCAGAGTCCACATCTGCCCCTGGAAATGTCTTACAACTTAAAACCTGGTTCCTAAGTCTCTGTCTTACCATTATATAATCTATCTGATACCTTTTAGTATCTCCAGGGTTCTTCCACGTATACAACCTTCTTTCATGATTCTTAAACCAAGTGTTAGCTATGATTAAGTTGTGCTCTGTGCAAAATTCTACTAGGCGGCTTCCTCTTTCATTTCTTAGCCCCAATCCATATTCACCTACTATGTTTCCTTCTCTCCCTTTTCCTACACTCGAATTCCAGTCACCCATTACTATTAAATTTTCGTCTCCCTTCACTATCTGAATGATTTCTTTTATTTCATCGTACATTTCTTCAATTTCTTCATCCTCTGCAGAGCTAGTTGGCATTTTGCCATAAAGTCATTATTGCTACCAACATGACAATGAACTTGTTTCACCGCACCTCAGCACTGTAAGGATGGCTTTACAAGAGTTTGTGTGTCTATCTGTGGTATTTCTACTATGTTCCCACCACGCTAATCTTACCAGGAAGATGGACCCACACATTTCACCCAGACGAGCGGATAGATTAACATTTTGCAAAAATCATCTAATAACTCGCAAGAATCAAATTTAGAAGCAATTTAATGCACTCTAGATGCGTATTTTGTCGTACTCTGCTAATCTTTTTTCGCATCATATCGTTGGTTGGAAGCATCAGAGTTTTTGCTATGATGTCACCCAAGCTAGTAATATAGTGGTGAGTTAACAGGGGTTTATGTATTGTGGTGTAGTATATCCTATAATTACTGTAACTTTGGTGAGAAATCTGTAAAACTGCTACGCATATAGAATTCGCTATGACGTTATTATTTCCACTGTATTCATTTGTAACTCACACACTACTATGACGTCACACACATATATCATACATATACACATACACAAACACACACACGCACGCACACACACACACACACACACACACACACACACACACACACACACACATACACAATAGTAATGTGATTGTCTGAGAGCCTCATGACGTCGAAGTGACTTTGGCAGCAGTGGGACTGTACTCACGTAATTGGATAAAATATCTAAAATTTGGGGAAAACACGAAAAATAAGCAAAAATATGTAAAATGTCGACGTGAAGTCGGAAGCAGAGAGACAGAGATAGTGTTATTGAATAAAACACATAACATTTTGAAAAATATTTAAATTGTGTAAAATACGAAAAATTGTGGAAGCTATGAAAAAATACGTAAAATTCGCTCCAGATCTCAGAACCCGACTTCACTACCTTCTCTTGTTTGTACTCTTGAGGAAGAATGAGGCGCAATTCCCCCACAGACATACAGACACCTCATTGAAAGTATCCCAAGCAGAGTTGAAGTTGACATAAACGTGAATGATTGACACATGCCGTATTAATCTCCACTAATAAGTGTCCAGATTCTTCGGAAGAAGTGTTATTAAAACACATTCACTATTTACATGAAATGTATTTGCAGTTACGAATACTAACAACAGTCAACTGTATAATGGAATGATGATAATGAAAATTTGTGCCGGGCCAATTCCGGATTTCCCCCTTTGTGTGAGCCGTCGCCTTAACCACTTTGGATATCTGTGCATACTCACAGCCAGACCCATACTTCTATATGCCGTCGTTCCTGAGTCACAACATGTACTCGTATACACATTATGTGATTCCCGTACGGGGGAGGGGGGGATTTTAAATGAAAGTCGCTGCCTGATATTAGCGGATAAATACAATATTGCAGTGCCTATGTTGTTAAGAAAAACGATGCAGCTTTCCTTTGGACATGCGTGCATGCCCAATTTCGAATCGCTTTTCATGCTATTTTCCGTTGCAGTATTAAAGCAAGTGTGACTGGTCAGATAACTTTCATCTAACATGTTGTACTCAGTTGCGTTTGTTAATTAATATAATGAATATGAGTCAAAGGTTTGTCTATGATAGAGAGTAGTTTTTAAATTCAGTGCATCTTAGGATGTACTTGCGCTAGTAATAGAAATTTAAACAGAGCAGACACTTTACACTCTGTGTGTGGTACAGTACCACTAACATGGCCCTTCTTAGTTGGCGTTTGCGGGTGCGGATTTATTTTATTATAGTCTCTTCAGAGTGATTTTGTATTTAAAAGACGACTTCCCTTTGACGGTAACTGTGCATTCCATTACAAAGCTCAACACAGTATCCGACGAAGAACACACTGTTGACCATCTCCATTGGGGAACAAGTGGAGTGAGCTGCCAATGGTACTCTATAATTTCTCAAACGAAGCAGGACTTCAGCGCCAGATCAAAGATCTTGTAAAAAGAACTAGATTATCCAAGGACACTGCAGTTGCGGGATATTTTGAATCTTCAGCTGAACGCCATTGTGGTGGTAAGTGTATGGTTAATAGGAGCGTACTATGGTTTGTAAGGATGCAGATCGAATATTATATAATTATTGGGTATACACACAACAATCGTTAAACAAAAATTCCCAGAAAGTTACATTATGTATCTAGTGAAGGCCATAATTTCATTTTATATGAAGCTTAGAATACATAGTGTAGCACCTAATTACAATTTTAACTTTAATACAGAAATGCTAAGTCAGCACGTTAATAAATCTGATCTGTTGCTTAGTAAATAATAAAGACATTTAAAATTAAAATAGTTTTTTATAAATCTCGTGTCAAAGTGAGGAGAATATGTTAAATGTTAGTCCATATGTCTTACCAAACATCTTGCAGAATTTTACTGGACTTTTTTTTTTACCAGTTTCTGATTGCAAAGTGCTAAAAACTTGGCTAGTGGATAAGTGTGATATAACCATGCAGTTAATAACTGAAAATATTGTTTCGCCAGCTACAGATTGATACCCTTCATAGAGAGGTAGGTATTCTTGTTGTTCAGGAATAATGGAAAGTAAAAATTTCTTTATACGCTATATGTATAGCCTTCAGAGGGAAGTCGGTATTCCTTGTGTTCATGGATAACAGAAAGTGTACATCGGTTTATATGCTATAAGTCAAATCTGTAATATGGATTTTCAGTCGTAGAACTTAGGTTTTCAGCAGGAATATATCACTGACACTACATTTTTTAAATATCAGTAGCTTTTATTTCTGACAGTGACATAACACAAAACATCTCATTTTATAGTGGTATAAAACAGCTCAGTAACTAATGAAAACATCACACTGTTGGATATAGATTACATAAGTGTATAAATTAAAAAATTCATATTGTTGTTTGTGCACAGGATTCGTCCACGTACAGTACATGCAATGAAACAATAATAATACTGTGTACAAGATGCTGGCAAAATCGTGTGATGCAAAATACATTTCAATTAATGAATTTTTATCACTAAACAATGAAATGTTACAATTCATGCTGATACTGATCTGATAAACTGCATTTAGTTGGGAACAATTTCTTGTAGGATATGAAGTACATCAGTAAACAGTGACTGGTTGTTATATCCACATTTATACATTCAAACTTTGTGTGTACATTTACCATCTCAATGACCATTAAGCTTGCCTGGTTTTCACACGTAATGTGGAATTGTGATGCCTTTCTCCAGATCTAGGTGGGGCCCATCCTCCACCTCCAACTCCCCAAGCACCTCCTACTCCCCATCCTGCACCCCAACCTCCTCCTCCACCTCCACCTCCACCTCCACCTCCACCTCCACCTCCACCTCCACCTCCACCTCCACCTCCTCCTCCTCCTCCTCCTCCACCTCCACCTCCACCTCCACCTCCACCTCCACCTCCACCACCACCTCCACCTCCACCTCCACCTCCACTTCCATGTACCGAACCACCTCCACCTCCACCTCCACCTCCAACTCCACCTCCACCTCCACCACCTCCATCTCCCCCTCCACCTCCCCCTCCACCACCCTCTCCACCTCCACCGCCACCCCCACCTCCATTTGCACCTCCACCTCCACCTCCACCTCCACTATCTCCACCACCTACACCTCCACCTGCAAATGGATTTTCACTACCACCCACAATGGCACCTCCACCTCCACCTGCAACTCCCCCTGCACCTCCAACCCCACCTCCTACTCCACCTCCATCTCCACCTACACCTCCAACTCCACCACTACCTCCAACCAGTCCTCCACCTCCGCCTCCACCTCCGCCTCCACCTCCGCCTCCACCTCCGCCTCCACCTCCAAATCCACCTCCAACTATACCTCCACCTCCACCTCCCCAACCACCTCCTCCTGCAACTCCCCCTCCACCTCCACCTCCACCACCACCTCCACCTCCACCTCCACCACCACCTCCACCTCCCCCTCCACCTCCCCCTCCAACTCCACCTCCAGATCCCCAACCAACTATACCTCCACCTCCAACTCCACCTCCAACTCCACCTCCACCTCCACCTCCACCTCCACCTCCACCTCCACCTCCACCTCCACTTCCACCTCCACCTCCAACACCTCCAACTCCACCTCCAACTCCACCACCAATTCCACCTCCACCTCCAATTTCTCCACCAATTCCACCTCCACCTCCAACCCCACCTCCACCTCCAACTCCACCTCCACCTCCAACTCCACCGCTACCTCCAACCACACCTCCACCTCCACCTACTACTACACCTCCAACTACTACTCCACCACCACCTCCACCTACAACTATAATTCCACCTCCACCTCCACCTACAACTACTCCTCCACCTCCAATTCCACCTCCAACTCCACCAATTCCACCTCCAACTCCACCACCACCTGCACCTCCACTTCCACCTCCAACTCCACCACCATCTCCACCTGCACCTCCACCTCCAACTCCACCTACACCTCCATCTCCTCCTGGAACCCCACCTTCACATGTATCTTGTCCTGGACCACCTTCTTCAGGCGGATATTTCTTGTCCAGTTGAACTAGCACACCTGTAAAAATATAAAAATTAAAGGTAAGTTTGTCTACTTATTGCTAAGGGGGAAGGGTAGATTATCAGGATTACAATCCTGCTCATTAGCTGAAAGTCTTTATAATATTTACCAGCTTTGTTTCAAAAAGTATTTAAATGGTAAAATGATTAAATATTTCGTTAATTTTTAAAAGGATATTTGTAAAATAAATTGGTTAAGTCACCAATTGCATTCTTCTACAACATAGCAACTGAAGGTACAGTTTACAGCAAAAACGAAGCACTTGTTTTCACTAGACTAAACTGAATAGAATAAGCAAAAGGTAGTAATGAAGTGTGTTACAAAAGATGTGGAATGGACAATATGGAGAAATGGTTGTATACGAGTGAAGAAAAGTTGGGAGAAGGTAAGATTTGGCACTGAGAGTAAAAGGAGTATCCTTTTATACCTTGAAGGAAGAGCAGAGCTTTGGGTGAATTTTGTGGTAAGACAGAAAAGGGTATCAGAAATGTAGGAGTATAAGCACAGTGTATGTAGGTTGATAATCAGGGGTTATTCTTGTTAATACACTACTGGCCATTAAAATTGCTACACCACGAAGATGATGTGCTACAGACGCGAAATATAACCGACAGGAAGAAAATGCTGTGATATGTAAGTGATTAGCTTTTCAGAGCATTCACACAAGGTTGGCGCCGGTGGCGACACTCACAACGTGCTGATATGTAGAAAGTTTCCAACCGATTTCTCATACACAAACAGCAGTTGGCCGGCGTTGCCTGGTGAAACGTTGTTGTGATGCCTCGTGTAAGGAGGAGAAATGCATACCAGCGCGTTTCCGACTTTGATAAAGGTCGAATTGTAGCCTATCGTGATTGCGGTTTATCGTATGGCGACATTGCTGCTCCCGTTGGTCGAGGTCCAATGACTGTTAGTAGAATATGGAATCGGTGCGTTCAGGAGGGTAATACGGAACGCCGTGCTGGATCCCAACGGCCTCGTATCACTAGCAGTCGAGATGACAGGCTTTTTATCCCCATGGATGTAACGGATCATGCAACCACATCGCGATCCCTGAGTCAACAGATGCGGACGTTTGCAAGAGAACAACCATCTGCACCAACAGTTTGACGACGTTTGCAGCAGCATGGACTATCAGCTCGGAGACCATGGCTGCGGTTACCCTTGACGCTGCACCACAGACAGAAGCGCCTGCTATGGTGTACGCCACGACGAACTTGGGTGCACGAATGGCAAAACGTCATTTTTTCGGATGAATCCTGGTTCTGTTTACAGCATCACAATGGTCGCATCCGTTGTGAACGCACATTGGAAGCGTGTATTTGTCATCGCCATACTGGCGTATCACCCAGCATGATGGTATGGGGTGCCACTGGTTACACGTCTTAGTCACATTTTGTTCGCATTTACGGCACTTTGAACAGTGGGACCTTACATTTCAGATGTGCTACGACCCGTAGCTCGACCCTTCATTCGATCCCTGCGAAACCCTACATTTGAGCAGGATAATGCACGACCGCATGTAGCAGGTCCTTTGCGGGCTTTTCTGGATACAGAAAATGTTCGACTGCTGCCCTGGCCAGCACATTCTCCAGATCTCTCACCAACTGAGAACGTCTGGTCAATGGTGGCCGAGCAACTGGCTCATCACAATACGCCAGTCGCTAGTCTTGATGAAGTGTGGTATCGTGTTGAAGTTGCATTGGCAGCTGTACCTCTACACACCATCCAAGCTCTGTTTGACTCAACGCCCAGGTGTATCAAGGCCGTCATTACGGCCAGAGGTGGTTGTTCCGGGTACTGATTTCTCACGATCTATGCACCAAAATTGCATGAAAATGTAATCATATGTCAGTTCCAGTATAATATATTTGTCCAATGAATAACCGTTTATCATCTGCATTTCTTCTTGGTGTAGCAATTTTAATGGCCAGTAGTGTATCTAGTTGGTGGTAAGTGTTGGAAATTCAAAGAGGTTTAGTGTTTGAAAACAGAGTCGATATGTTCTTGCAGGATTCGAGTGGAATAGAGTAAACTTATTTGGAATGTGATGAGAAGTGTATGGTCTGTGAATATTTGGAAGGAGTTGTGCTATTTCGGTGGGGCAGATTTCCACTCGTAAATGGCATAAGGGAACATAGGTTTTGCAGGTATGGAGTAACAGCAGTACTAGTAGTATTATTTATCAATGGCTGACTTCTAGAAGGATACTGGACATGTCATGGTATAAAATTTATGAACATCAAATCTAACTTAGTTCACACATATAGACAGCTGCATGCTAGCAGAGCTCGATTGACAAGAATGGCGTTATAGGAGGGTCCATCGTACCATTTGCCTGAAGTAATTTCGGGAAACCATAGCAAACCTAAATCAGTATAACCAGTTGGGCATTGGGACCTCAATCTTGCTGAACACCAGGCCTGTCTGTTCATTCAGTTTATCCCTAGTACAGTGCGACCATAATGTATTTTCAATAATAACGCAGCTGCATTATAGCAGATGACATATCTAGCAGATGACATATCTAGTGAGAGACTTTAACTCTTTACAGTAGATGAGGACAGGATGTGAAAAATCATATCCAGTCATCCTCTGAAAGTCGTAACAGGAAGCATCGACTACAGAATCAATACATTAGTATGATACAGACTGCACAAAACACAGAAATACCCCTCACAAACAATAAATAAAAACAACAATCAGAAGTCTCTTGGCTACACAAGCTCGCAGATGTAAGAAAGCAAATCAGACGAACTACAAAATACTAACGAGCAGAGAATGTCAGAGAAAGTCAAGCAAGACAACAAATATACAAACAGACGAGAAACAGATACAGAACAGCCATTTTTGAAAATAAACAACAAAGGAACAACTTTACACAAACACAATTACATGAAAACATATTGGGATTGTCTTACAATATTTAAAAGGAAAAAATCAAACCTAACTGATCTTGTCAACACTGAGACAAGATGATGCCATACGAAATTTGTTTACTGAACACACTCGTTACGGTCAAGGAATGAGTTCTGTTTGATGGACAGCATTCGTACAAGTAACTAATGGGAGGTAGCTTGTAGCAACATGAATTTCGGGTAAACAAGTCAACTGACAATCCAGTAAACAAAGCCGTTCGCTCAGTGGGAAACACAGACCGAAAAAATGTTATATTCTAAATGACAGACACAACAGGCACCTTTGACAACCTCTGTTAACCTGTAATATTTGTCACTGTGTCTAGGGTATGCTTATGCTGCATCCTCATTGCTGACACATCACCGCTCCCTGTTGCCACATCGCACCACGCTGGTAGCCAGTGGCATTGTTGCATTTATGCTGCAGCCTCACTGCTCGCTGTCCACCAGGAGAAATTACCGAGCAGCTGTCCACACACTCAGCTGGGTGCTAAGAGCGTCAAACGTGGTAATGCTGGAACCAATCATGGCTCAAGCTTCAAGACATATGGTGATAGTCGTAGCTCGAAACACAAGCCAGATTGATATCATCGCCTCCTGTGGATTGTAGTGAGCAGTGATGGTGCAGGTTAAATGGACCGGTAAAATGCAGTGGGTGTGATTTATCATTGCCGGACCATAAGGGGCAGCAGCGAGGTGACAGCTTAATCACACCCTTAGGGAGCTGGGGTTGCTGGCTACCTTTTACTACAGCCTACAGGATATAGAAAGAGAGTTGCTGAGTGACGAACAGGCAGTCAGAAAGTGGTCAAAAGATCCCCTAAGGAACACTCACAAGACTCGCTTTGTGGGTCATCCTTTGAGATCTGGCAATATAACCTTGCGATATACTTTGTGGAATGCCTTCACAGCGCCGAAGGAATCGTGGCATATGTCGACGATCTGCTGGCTATAATCTCTCAGCAAACTCCAGAGCACAATCTGAGGAAACAGCCTGTGATATACCGCAACAGATGAACAACTGGTGTACACAAAATAAGCTAACGACTGCTGCAAATGAAACACTTTATATCCTGCTTAATGGAAGACTCATTAGAAAGACATTAATGAAACAATTAAACAGAAACAACAGTCGACAAGGTAAGTAGGTATTAAAATTGACGAAGGAGTCTCTTTCAAGCTGTTGATGCTACTGCTGCCGATTACAGGTTTAAGGAGACTAAAGGCCTAGAGTCATCAGTCTCCAATTCACCCTCTAAGGACGTTACAACAAAAACTGGCAAGAGCATTTACTACAGATTATACTTGCACTATCACAAATGAGAATATACCACTGGGTTCATTATATGCTTTGCGGCAAGCACATGGACACATAAATTCCACCTGGCAACAAACATAACTGCTGCGAGGCACAGGTAGAATGGTGTGCTACTATAGGTATCAGGAGGTTTTAGAACTACATCTCTGGAAGGTCTTTGTGTAGTCGTAAAGAGCCGCACCTAGACTAAACACAACCATGACACTAAATGAGAGCAGTAATGATAGAGATAATGGCAGAGAAAATGAAACATCATACAGCGATACAGAAACAGAAGATGGAGCAGACACACACTAACTCAAGGTCACACATAAAACAAACGTAGCACATTAAGAATTAAAATATTATTACAGATAGAAATACACACAGGCTCAGCTACTAAGAATCTTGTGAATAAAGCAAATGCTGCCCAGAAATATATAACTAAATGTCCTTAGGTTAGTTAGGCTTAAGTAGTTCTAAGTTCTATGGGACTGATGACCTCAGATGTTAAAAGTTCCATAGTGCTCAGAGCCATTTGAACCATTTTGGAAAAGTTTCGTGGATTTTTAATGTGAAAGTCATTCAAAATCTGATGGTTCTTCAGTGAAGAATGGGGTTGTTACTGAGAGGGACAACGGAGCACATACAAATATTCTAGGTACCAGGCTGAAATGAAAGACATAATTATGACTAAAATCAAAACTATTTGTAGATGAACGAGGTACCAGCCATGCTCATAAATGATAGATGGACTCAGAGTAATGTCTACTGTATTCTGAATAGGTAGCACGGGTCAGAGACGATGACTTAATGTAAGCTGAGTGAACGACATCAGAGATCACGCAAGTGTCGCGCGGATGCATAACAAAGACTGTAATTCAGTAAAAATTCTACAGGACGCTTCAGTATGGTAGTGGCTGTCAAATGGCTGACTATGATGTGGATTATAAAGATGGTGCACCCTCTCCGCTATACTTTGCTGCAAAAGTCTGCTCTGGCAATGAACATGCTCAGTAGCTAGAAACTCACCTTTGATACCGTTGCAGGGTGGACGGCGACACACAGCCGATACACCATCGTGTGAGCAGTAGCACCGCTGACATCCGATCCTGAATGAAGTGCCTGGAATACACGACTGATTAGCTGCTATGTCGTCAAGTCCCTTCGGTACTGTTCTGGGTCCGCATTCTTCATCTAGAAACATATACCAGGAAAAAAATGAATAGCAAGGTGCATTAGGTATTATTGAAGGTATTTTAATGTGTCTTTGCAACTACAAAAACTATCTATTTTTGTTAGCAAACGCGTTTCGTTTTACTGAAATAAAAGTCATCAGCTGTCTGTAATGAAAGATATTTACAATTTGGCTTGCTTCCTAAACCGAAAAACGCATTCTACGACAAAGAGAGACAGACCACGAAGGGACTATCCGAATGGGACGGAAATCGGTAGATGTGATGTACATGTACAAACAAATGATTACAATTTCAGAAAAATTGGATTGTGAGCGTTGCTGGATGTCTTCCTAAGGCATATCGCGCGAAATTCTGTCCAACTAGCGGATTAGATCGTCAAAATCTCCAGCTCGTCGGAGAGTCCTGCCCATAACACTTCAGACGTTTCCAGCTACAGCAAAATACAGCTGCCATTTTGTTTGAGTCGTTAGAACCAGAGAATGACAGTCTGTTGAGTTTCAGTGAAATTGCGACAAGCTGATAGATGATGGGCTGTCTGCCTGTCTGCTAACTGTATGCTGACTTCAACACCGATACGTAACCAACCTGATGCATACTACAGCACTGGTCATCATGGATGAGAAGACTGGTGTGCAGCCAGCCCCCCTCCTCTACATATCATTGCAGATGATCTGCAAGCTGTCATATCCACACTAACCGCGCCTGGCGCATTCTCACAGCGCCGTGGTTGACTTGTGAACATCTGCAGCTGTCTTTGTCGATCCATGGTGGATGAACAGAGCCTAGTCTTCTCGACAACCAACATACTAGACCACAGTCGGCAGCCTCAGCACACGATGAGTTGTCTTCGAGAGCGCTGAGGTGAAAGCCACACCGTGTCGCATACCCCCACTATCGCCAGCACAGTACGCGGCCGTGGCGCAGTGACCTACCCAGTGACGCCACGTCTCGCGACGAGGCGTCAGCACTTCTTTACGATAAGCACGTATACCCGGTCTCTGACCACCACCCTGAACACACTTTCTACACTGACGGAAACAAAGATCGCAACATCAAGAAGGAGTTGTACGACGTCAGCGAGGGTTGGTAGATGTCTTTATACGTCAGAAATATGTCTATTCAAACTTCGCGCCAGTCGCATAAGAGTGGCGCTGGTAACGCCACGTAAGGATGCAAATCAGGTTTGCTTTAAATACAAGCTGTAACGGTCGTGATGACTTGATGGTAGTCAAGAATGCCTTTAAGGTGACAAAGACGCCACTATCAACATTCACTCAGAACGTATAATGTGGGTACTAGAAGCTTTATGTTCCTTCTGCGATACTGAAGTAAGACTTGACAGGAAAGACTCCACTGTACATGTTTCTGGTTTTGGTGGTCCCTACAATGTATAGCTGCAAGAAAACCGGACTCTGGACGGCCACATGGGACTACCGAGAGGGAAGATCATCGTGCTCGGCGTGTGGGGCGGCGCACCGTACTTCATCTGCAGCAGCAATTTGAGCAGCAGTTAAAAATCGCATGCTTCAACGACAGCTCCGAGCCAGACTCCCTGTAGTGTGCATTCCACGACATTACACCACCGCCATTTGCGACTTCAGTGGTGTTAAGTGAGAGCTCATTTGAAGGCAGGGTGGAAGTCTGTTGTGTTTTCCGATGATGTCTGGTTCTGTCTCGGTGACAGTGGTGGTCGTATGTTGGTTAAAAGGAGGTCAGATGACAGTGTTAGACAGCCTCCGCCTACACCTTGAGCAACAGTCTGGGGCGCGAATTCGCATGACAGCAGAAGCACTCTTCCACGTACCCTGACGGCAAATTGATACGTCACTCTGGTGATTCCGGGAGGCGTTTTCCAACAGGATAACGCTCGTCCTCATTTCGCTGTTGTAACCTAACATGCTCTAAAGAGTGTAGACATGTTGCCTCCGGCTGTCCGATCACGAGAGCCGTCTCCAATCGAGCACCTATAGAATATCATCGAACGACAACTCCAACCTCATCCACGAACAGCATTAACCGTTCCTGTATTGACCGACGAAGTGCAACAGGTACGAACTCCATCCCACAAACTGACATCCGGCAACTGTACAACACATAGAGTGCACGTTTGCATGCTTGCATTCAACATTTTGGCTGTTACAACGGTTATTAATGTACCAGCAGTTCATATTTGCCATGGCTTCTCTCGCGCTTACATTAACCTGCGATCTTGGTATGTTAACCACTTCATTGTGTTACCTAGACGAATGTATTCCCGAAATTTCATTTCTCTGCATTCATTAATTTTTTGGTGTTGCGATTTTTTCCGACAATTTATTGTGTAAATTCAGTGCGATAAATAAGTGTCATTCCTTTAGTTTACTCGTTTTGAGCCGTAAGGGTCGACCTGTGATTATAAATTAGAGAAGATAAACTTATTTTGCCAGAATAATTACGTAATGATAAAGTTTATTCCCGATAATTGGTTCCCTTACTGCTTTTTTAAGTAATGTGTAATAACTTGTCTGTCGAGATCTGAAGATTGTAACAATGATTACCAGAACTGGTTGTCGCGAATAAAGTTTATTATTAGCGATCTCAGCAAAGAAGTACACCTTCTAAAATTCAAATTTCATTGCAAATAGCACTGTGCCACTGATATTCTGGGCGTAAACTGGACCACTCACCCACACTCTGCGCCCAGCCTCCTTCTCACAACGCAACCAAAGCTCCCGGGGCCACAACGAAATGGTGACTGTATATTTATTCGATTTTTTTTTTGAAATTTCAGTTAGGCTACAAGTATGTCTGCATGCAATATGCTAGAGTGAACTTATCTAGTGTACTCACAGAGTTTTCCAGATGTTCATTTCGTCGATTTATAGAACTAGATCGAAAGAATGCACAGGAGCTTCTAGACTTGTAGCGAACTGGTTACGTTTTTGTGGAAGTGGTCAAATGATGTTCCGAGAACTTTGGAAGGAAGACGTCGTTCTGTCTGTGGAACTTTGAGGGTGAAGCTCAAAGACCCATTTCTGACCGTATGTAAAGGCAGTTGTAGAAAGAAGCAATGGTAGGTAGAAAACAATAGCGTCTCTCGATAGCAACGAAGTAGAGAATGCAAAGACAGGCTATGGCACGTTATTCTGCGCTCCCTGAGGTGCCTCTCAGTTGCAGCTGTTCTTAAAGAGAGAGAGAGTTTGCGTGTGTTTATATAAGCTACATAGCTGCTGAATTTCGGTTCGGAACCATACCTAATGTGTGCTGTATAATGCAAATACGTTTCATGAAAAAATGGAAGAATTATGTATACATTTTCATATATTATGTTCTGTAACTGTGCAATATTTTGTAGTGTTTGACAGTTGCAACAGGCATTAATCCATCAATTCTTTTTTGTTGATTTCTAGGAATTTGAAGTGAAAAATGCTTTCACATCAGAAAATATGGATTACTGTCAGAAACGCCAGAAAAGCCTCTAGATTTCTTTGGACAGATGCTTACTAGTTTTAAATCATAACTTCAAATTATAATAGGAGACCTCTGTACGCAAAATAAAAAGTGCAAACTGCTCTATGAAACAACCCTGGTATTCTTGTGTACATGAATAGACAGTTTTCAAAGTCTGGATCTGTATAATGAGCAGATGAATTAATTCAGGGGAATGATTATTTATTTAGGTGGCTCCTCAAGTTCTGATCTCACACAGTTACGATCATCCAGCAACTTAGGTTTACATTCGCCCTGCTGTGGGGTTACGTCATTTGTGTCTTATCTGTGAATCAGAGGTTTTGACCCACGTAGCACACATTTTATTTCAAATTTAAATGAAAATTTATCCGTATCCTGCGTACAATTTATATTAAAACAAAAGTGTTCTATAATGTTTCTCTCTTAAATCTGTTCACCGAGACTTCTAGGTTACACGTACCTCCAACTGCTTTTGAAATTTTTCTTTCTGAATGTATCATATGTATAGTAAGGGGTGTATCAAGTCTCACCAAAACTGATCCTAAATTGAATTTTTCAGACCACTTTTTTCATATTCCGAATTTCACGTAGTTGGTTACCTGGGACTAGCGTATTTGTAAACACATATCAAAAAAGGTTTTGCATCAACTCCGTTCCGAGAGTATCGGAACCTGTGCAGAAAATTGGAATAGAGATCAACATAAACAACATTTCCGCCCTTTTTATTGTTCATGAAAACCACACATTGCATGTTTTACCACCATACAGTGAGACCTTCAGCGGTGGTAGTCCAGACTGCTGCACACACCGGTACCTCTAATACCCAGTAGCACATCCACTTGCATTGTTGCGTGCCTGTATTTGTCGTGGCATACTATCCACAAGTTCATCAAGGCACCGCGCCACGGCTATTGCCCCGTGCTAATCCATACATCAAATGGGCATCTGCCAACTCACATTTGTAAACATTGGACTGACTGCAAAACCACGTTCGTGATGAACACTAACCTGTTGATACTACGTACCGATGTGCTTGATGCTAGTACTGTAGAGCAATAAGTCGCATGTCAACCCAAGCACCGAAGTCATCATTACCTTCCTTCAATTGGGCCAACTGGCGGTGAATCGAGGAAGTACAGTACATACTGACGAAACTAAAATGAGATCTAACATGGAAATTAAGCGTTTCCGGACACATGTCCACATAACATCTTTTCTTTATTTGTGTGTGTGGAATGTTTCCTGAAAGTTTGGCCGTACCTTTTTGTAACACGCTGTATCACAGTATGTAATAATGTATGGTACATCCTGTTACTTCTTTTCATAGAGCCTGAACTAATTTTTAAAAAAATAACTAAACATTGATCTTGTCAAAAGCCGAGAAGCGATTCCTCTTCGTGTTGTTACACTCTGGGGCACCCTGGGATGCTCTCGGTGTTGCTAAAAATCGTGTCCGCGCCCGGCTGCCGTCGCGCCTAGAGCTCCTGAGCGCGACGGCGGGATAAGCGCACTCCGCACGGCTCTAAATTTACTTAAGTCCGTGACCTTGGGTGACGTGTCAGCTATATGTATAGCGTGTTTCCGGTAGCTGTCGCACAGTCGGCAGCATGCCTCGTCACAGGATACATCGTATCTTCGGATGGAGGCCTACTATTTACAAGTGTATTTTGGGCGTAGAGGCTGAATGTAATACGACTGTGTTTCGAGGAGGTCGTTTTGATTTTTCATTTTCTGTTACTGACAATCCTATTGGACAGTGCTTGATGACTCTTGCAATAATACATATAATAATAATCTTGATGCAACTACGAAGTCTACTGCAATGTCTTTGGAGGAGGTACCTCCTCGTGATGTTTTGGGTTATCGGGCGTTCATGATCACTATGTCTCAAGTTCGTGGTGTTGGAGAAACATCAACAATTTTTTTTTTATCAATGTGAGTGTGCCTCACAACAGGTTCGAAGTGTCTTTCGACAGAAGTTGGAACTGAAAAAAACCACACGAAATTTTTCTTAGCGTCACATGAAGCGTACGATGAGAATTCTTTGCCTTCTCCGGATCGACCTCCGCATAACAAAAAGCAAAACCATATTACGCCAGAAGAATGGCCCCTGAGGAATGTTCAGAAACAAACGAAGCATGTGGATAGTCAAGTCTACAGTCAAATATCTGTACAAAATCAATTATAGAATTAGATATGTAGAAAACTATAGCCGTAAAAAGAGGTACACAGTTAGAGAAAATTAAACCAACTAGAACTTTATGCCACATATTAACAATAGTTCCTGTTACCACATGCCACAAAGAACTTACTGAAATAAGATTGAGGAGTAGTTTTCAGAAATAAAAGTTTAGAGGTCAATGAAGAGACTTAATTTAAAGTTTAGTTTAAGGAAAGATGAGAGAGCAGTGATACGTACATTTGAATCCGTGGCATAGCTTCTGGGTACACGTCCACCTTCCGTGAGCACTGCAGATACAAGTGTTGCATTCTACTTTGGTCACTCTTCCAGGTTCACACGCTGTAAAAGGAAAACGCCATAAGGATATGTATTAATAATCATCAGTTTCAGCTGTACTTGTGTTGGGAAACTGAGACTTAGTCTATGTATAATGAAACTCATCTGCTATTAGATTTTCATACAAACAAGAAATGTAGAGGAGAAGTACTTTGCTTTCCATTCAGTGTGTATACGCCAACCCTTCGCTTTCGCTTAAAATAAAGCACTGGAAAACTCTTGTCTGGTTAATAGTAAGATAATTACAAAATGAAATCTCTTTTTTTGGGGCCTTGTATCGCAAAACTTTGATTTTAATTGCACGACTTATGATTCTGGTTGCTGTTTCAAAGATTTTATTCATGTCTTTTGGTGAAGAGGAGACCAGGGGTAGTTGTTACAATTTTTTCAGTAATTTTTGTACTAGAAGGGTTCAGAGAAATATTAATACGAAATGAGATACCTTGTAATATAGCATCATCATATTTTTCTCTTACGCTCAGCTATCAGGAATATCATGACTTGACATTATCTCCGATTATACACACCGTAATAATTTACAACATAGTGGGCATGTTGTAACAGAGGGTGGGGTTATTTGTTTACACATAGTGTAGCCTCTTAAGCACTGATACAAAATGCTCTAGTTTTGTTTTATTTATTGTTGTTTTTCTCTTGCATGTACTTTGTTGTCAGTGTTATAGAAAAGTTTGTTTTGTTTTTACAGATTACTGGTAATCTGACCTTACTTCTTTCGCTGATTCACTCTATGTTTCTTTTGATGTTGTGCCACTGTTTGTCTTCTTTTTCTAATTTCCCATGCTGCCTTCAAAGGGAAATACATAATGAAAACTGTATATTACACTAGACATGTTACTACATTATAACAACAGATCATCATCATCATCAGCAACCAGTTCGATCACTTGGTGATGTGGCCTCTTTGAGTCAGTGTGTAACGTAGGATCCTTGCAGATTCTTCCATTTTGCCGATCTTGAGCTTCCCGTTGCCAGTTCAACCCGGCTGTCTTCTTTAAATCTCTGTCCCATCTGTCTCTCCCTTGGTCTTTTTTGGTAAACTGGGCTCCAGTCTAGTACTTGTTTTGACCACATGCAATGTTTTCTTCGAGCGACATGACTACCCCACACCCATTGCAAGATATCCACCCTTTCCATTATGTCACTGACCTTCGTTATCTGTCCAAAGTCAGCTGCTTTCTTTCTGCCTTTATTTGTGTAGCCCCATATGGATCTTTACATTCCTGTTTGGGCTACTATTAGTTTTCTGTCAATGAACTCATTTAATATCCATGTCTCACATCACTTGTTATTACTGGCAGTATACATTGGTCAAAGACTGTTTCTGTTCCAGCGTAACGACAAGCGCCGGCACGAAGATCAAGAACGCAAGAGCATCGACAGCTGTGACACGATGTCAGCCAATAGTACGATGACTGGGAGGACACCACGACTAGAGCGGCATCTACACGAAGATAATAGAAGCAACACGTCGCCGAGCCGCGGCCGGACTAGAAGGCGAGCACTAGAAGAGCGGCACTAGAAGACAAGCACTGATATTAACGGTAGCAGTGATCTATGAACTTGTGTGATTAGCTTGCATGGATATTGTATCTATTGAAGGACATTGATTATTTGCATGTCGCCAATTGCTTGCGATCCATCATGTAGAAACTAAAGCTAAGTATTGTCAATTCAAGTACTGTAATAAAATCCATTAAAATAATTTGCTTGTATGTTGTCTAGCTATCCTAGAACAGCTTTCTAGACACCCTGTATTACACGTGTGGGTAGGATTCCACAGTCTCCTTTAGCTCCGACACATTTTTTACTTCAAAACTGAGGATTATCTTCCATAAGCTCGCCAGCCTATCTCAATACGTCGGAATGTTTCTGGTTTTAGGTCTCCTTTCATAGTTGGCAGTTGACCCAAATAGGCATATTTTGAGACCCTGTTAAGTTGCTTACTTTCAACAGATACGCTTCGCTCCGGTGTACGTTCATTCATCATGATCTTGGTTTTATCATAGTTCATTTTTAGGCCAAGTTGAGAGCAGACTGACGCAAGTTCACTAACAGTATTTGAAGTTTGTTTATACTATTTGCAAATAGTACAATATCGTCATCGAAGTTCAGGTTGTTTAATCTCTCTCCCAGAATTTGGATTCCCTTTGTTTTCAAAATTAATTTAGACGTCGCTTTTTCGAGGGCTCCTGGGAAAAGTTTTGGAAATGTAGGCTCGCCATGTTTTATACTTTTTTCTATGGGAAATTCATTGGTTTCTTCAACTACATTTACAAACGCTGTGTAAGTTTTGCATATGTTGTATAAAATTTCTGTATACGCCTATTCTATTCCTGTCTCTATTAGAGCCTCAAACTCCTCCGGATGGTTGATTGAATCGAATGCCTTTCCGAAACCTACGAAGGCGAGGTAAAGAGGTAGATGCTACTCATTTGCTCTGCTAATTGTTTCGCGTAGAGTGAGGATACCATCAGCTGTACTAAACCGTGTGCGGAATCCAGTTTGCCCAGCTGGCCCAATCCATTGAGCAATCTATGTAACATAACAACTACCGTCTATGAAATTGTAACTAATTGGCCTGTACATCGCCATTTCATAATAGGTTACAGATATGCATCAGTTTTCAGCTTTAGAAATATTTTCAAATTTATATTGCTCACCTGAAGTTAAGATTCCACAATACACAGCACTTGCGTTAATACACAAAAGGGTTAGGGGGGGGGGGGGGGAGGTATAAGACGGACATTAACAAAAGCAAAACACAGGTAATGGAATATAGCACAATGAAATCAGACGATGCTGAGATAGTTACATAAGAAATGAGACACTAAAAGTAGTGGATTAGTAATGTTATTTGGGCAGTAAAATAGCTGATGATGGCCGAAGAAGAGAGGATATAACATGTTGACTAGCAATGGCAAGAAAAGTGCTTCTAAAGAAGAGAAATTTGTTAACATCAAATATAGATGTAAGTTGTGGGAAGTGTTTTCTGAAGTATCTGTCTGGAGTATAGCCTTGTAAGAAAGTGAAACTGGATGTAAATATTTCAGAAAAGACGAGAATAGAAGCTTTTGAAACGTGGTGCTACAGAAGAATGCTGAAGGCTGGATGGGTAGATCACGCAACTAACGAAGTGGTACTGAACAGAATTGGGGAGAAAAGAAATCTGTGGCACAACTTGATAAAATAAAAGGATTTCTTAATAGCACACATTCTGAGATATCAAGGAATCACCAATTTGATACTGGAGGAAAGTGTGGATAGGGTGGGCGCGTAAAAATCGTACAGGGAGGCTAAGAAATGAATACAGTAAGCAGTTCAAAAGGATGTAGGTCGCAGTAGTTATTCGGACATGAAGAGGCTTGTACAGCTTACAGTAGCTACCTCAAACCAGTGTTTGCACTGAAGACCACAACAACAGCACCAGTGGCTAATTCAAAATTCCAACTAGCTACCCAGGGTAACAACTAGCCCCTTAATATGAAACAGAGAATCATAAACAAGAAAAAAGTAAAGAATAACTAGAAAAATTCGAGTTCTTACAATATACAAAAAAAGGTAAGTGATGATTTGAGACATTGACGGAGAATTCAGGCTTAACCTACCGATTAAGTAAGCATGTCCTCACTATACAATAGTGACAATATTTGCTGTAATTCATCAAGAACCCTTAGTCAAATGAGAAGGAAAATGTTAACGTAGAGATCACGAGACAGCAGTATCTTGACTATACTTCATTCAGTATAAGATTAAACCTGATGTAAACAAATACTAACGTGATGATTGTTCAGCAGCCGTAGCACACGTACACTGGTGTTGTTACGCTCTTGAAAATAGGTTCTACTTCTGTATTAGATTTCTTTTACTATGTTACAGTAAATTTAAGTAGAAGAAATTCTAATGTGTTAACAGCCATCAATGCTTTCCTTAATCATACTTTATCTACGTTGTTTTTATTTAAAATATCGAGTACAGTCGCAGTCTCTGTGCTCTCATTATCGAGCTCTTAATATGTAGTGCGAAAATGGCTGACGCTGCTTCCTGCTCCATATTGAAATACGCATGTGGAACACCGTTAAAAAGAGGCGGGAAGCAGGTTATTCTGAAAGTTTTTCACAAGTTTACAGAAAAAATCATCTTTGAAGTTTTCCGAGGAAACTTATTTACTGAAATTAAACGGTTTTTATGAATGGGATGGAGAGGTGAATCTGCTAGCGTGTTGGGTCACAGGGCTGGCTGCTCTCTTTAAGATAAAAACAGAGTGAAGTATTCAATGACGAACTTGAAGGGGTGTCATGTGACGTCCGCCCAGGGCAAATACCGAGAACAATGACGAACCAGATGGAAAAATAATCTGTAGAATCTGTAGTGAGGTAGAATTGTAAACTGGTAGTCCATAGATCATAGTTAAAAACTCGATTTGGTTCATATTTTCTTTTTTTTTTTGTTCAATCTGAATTGCACATAACTTTGAAATAGAAAATTAAAAAATGTTGCCACCGTTGTTGGAGCGAAGTTAGGGGATTTGTCTCGAGAAATAACAACACATTGGAATTGCCAGGCGTAATGGAAATAATACACGGAGCTTTGTCACACGCCAGTGCCGAACGCTGGCGGGATACAGAACGGTATCTCATAAAAGAAGAGGCGAAAATGTGGCGCTTTGATGGCTTCGTGGATTCTGTTGTTAAACAACTTGTTATCAACGTAGCAGATAGCAGTTTCATTTCTGAAATGTGTTTCTCGGACTCGGATATCGGAGGAGTTCAGAGATTACAAGACAACAGACTATAAGTATTTCATTCAGAGGCGTCGTTATTTGACTAAATGGCAACTACAACAACTCAAATCACTGCAGCTTACTTGGACCAGCTAGCCAGCTAGCTGGCCAGTGCTGTGCAAGTTAAATGCGGGGTAAATCTGTTGTTCTGTATTAGTTTTTTCTTTTTCTCCTACCAACCGTATTCACGGCACATTTTCAGACAATGTTCACATAAAGCACCATAACAGTTCTTCCTCCTCAAGGTGAAGGTACCTGTCTTCCGGAGCCGCTGCATAACGAGGGCAAAAAGCTTGTGCGATGGCGTGCTACGTTGCGGAAAACTTTCGTGGTAGAGCCCACTAGCAGCTCAGCAGTTACATCGAGCTTCGCCTACACAAGGAACATGTTCGTGTATTCCGAAACTGTGTACCGAAAACGTGTACCGAACTAAGGCAGACGTTAAGTAAACAGAAAAAAAATTTCGTGTGACTAGAGCCTCCCGTCGGGTAGACAGTTCGCCGGGTGCGTCTTTCGATTTGACGCCACTTCGGCGACTTGCGCGTCGATGAGGATGAAATGATGATGATTAGGATAACACATCACCCAGCCGGGAATCGAACCCCAGCCCTTTCTTTTAGTTTTCTTTCTAACAGCAGGCATTCTCTTGTTCTTGTGTATAGAGCTGTTTGTGGCATATTGATGTATGTTTTTGCTGATATATACTAATCTTTGAAAAGTATTTTCGCAGGGGACAATCAAGTTCCCTAGATCTCCAAATAACTCCAGGTAGTGAGCCCATTTGTTCCTTATCATTAATATTCTAAGATATCTCTTTTCTAATTTGAATTTTTTTCTAATATTTGTCTACCTGTGGCCCCAGAAAATTATGCCATTATCTATTGACCGTGTGAACAGAGGCATAATAAGTTACTTGGAGGCAATTATTTTTACACACTGATCCTGGCACCCTTAAAACATATAATGCATATGAAATTAGTTTTGCTATCCTTGTCGTATGTCCTCTTCACTTCAGCTGTTTTTCTGTATTCACCCCTAAAATTTTAGTGTTTATCACACAGTTTACTGAGTCGCCATTTAAGTTTAATTTAACATTGTTATTATTTTTATTTTATATAAATTTATTATTTTCGTTTGTATAGAAACTTACACTGCCTGAATTCTTTATGTTACTTTATTTCCCCCTGACCATTGGTGTACATCTTTTAGAATGTTATCAGTTTTACACAGCAGTAACGTTAGCCTTTTATTGCTGACTGAAAGGATAGAAACACGCTGATGCTGGTACAGAAAACCCTAAGCAAGGTACAAAATTGTGGACAGCGGACTATATGAGAAGACACAGATATAGAAATGACTTGATTGCTTAATATTAAGTGCAGGTTTAGCACGAAATCATCGCATGCTAGCCTGCTGTAGCAGGTGCATGCTTAGACTTACCATCATCTAGTACATTCCGGCAGTTTTTCTTGGTACAGTACGCACGCCTGCCGCACTGCCCACAAATACACTTGTTGCAATCAATCATAAAGCTCGTTCCTGGCACACAATCAGCCCGACCGCCACCTAGAAAAAAATGGGTATTAAATCCACAGTACAGTATCACAGAAGGCAAGGTGCTTTATGTAGGTTAGATGGAATGTATAATCGTTTTCGGACTGTATATGTCTCCACGTGCATTTACTGAATGTCATGTTCCCGGTGTGTCACGACTTTACCTGATGTATATGACACTGTCCTAACGCTGCTGACAAGTTCGGCATGAAGCACCGTTCGAAATAAACTGAAACAGTAAATTTAGCGGGACTACTACGGCAATTTAAAGGTTTCTGTTATACCGGAGCCAAGGAAGCCCCTGAGGTCCGGCAATCCATATTACACCACAGAGGACGAGGTTGTCTATGCCCAAGCAGTACCAAAAGCACCATGTATTTACATACAAGATAACGGAAACAGACATTCCGAGCACTACTTGCTGCAGGGGGAGCTTGAGCCACGGCTTACAGGAAGTATCACTATGCCAAAACCTGATTGGCTGGAGACAGCTATTTAGGGGCTATAACCAGTCCCAAAGTTCAGTTCACTGCTGATGCCGACCTCATATACTTCGGTCACTGAAGATTACGTCTTCGTGTCTGAATTGGACTCTTACTAATGTACATGTGTTACCACGAACCTTTGTGGAAATTCAGAAGTGAACTTTTGTTTGCCTCACTTATGAGACTTTTACTGACATCGTTATTGCTACCTTTCGTTTTTTGTTCAGTCATCAACCTTATGAACTTACATCAATAGAAGTTGTGTTTGTGAAATATTACGAATTGTCAGTCACAACACAAGTGGCGACTATTTGGTGCTGCGTGTGTCTTCCTCATGGTGGAAGTTGTACTTCAGCAGCTCGTCCAAAGTGTGCACGACTTATTAGAAGGTTTTAAACAGTTTTGCAAGAAATCTCAGGATACACAGGAACGTGTATTTACGGAACTGTTGCAAAACCGCCCGGTTCCACCACTCCCGCCCTTTTACCGCTTTCAACGAGGATGCTGAAGCCTGGGAAACATACAAGAAGCGGCTCCAGCAGCATTTTCACATCCACCAGGTTGTCCAGGAGGCTGCTCTTTGTCCTGGAGCCAGTCCAAAGTACATGTTCTCTTGACGACACTTCAACCTCGACCTCTGGGGGGGGGGGGGGGGACTGATGGCCATAGATGTTAAATCCCATAGTGCTCAGAGCCATTTGAACAATTTTTTTTCGACCTCCGGATTCTTTGACTTTCTCTCAGATTTGTGGGGTTCTCACAGCTTACTACCGATGACAGTACCACGTGTTGGCTGCCTGTGTCGAACTGTACTAGTGTCACAAGAAGGCTGGATAATCCTATCGCCAATGGGCAGCGGAACTACAAGGTCTCAGCCGGAAATGTCACTTCAACACATGAGTCTCCAAAGCATCCTAAGCGGGCGAGAAGGTCTGCGACCACCTTATCCAGGCCGCCCCTGATGCGGCTTTCTGGCACGACGCCCTCAGTGTCGACGATCCTGCTCTGGACCAGATCATTGATCTAGTATTCAAGTATAAACTCTCTATGGTGGCCGACAAGCGTTTGGAATCCTGGGTGGAAGTGGCGGCCCTCTGCAACCACGATGCCTTGGAGCCCATCGCATCGCTGGCGGATGTCAAATACGTTGCCGCCGTCCGTTCCGATGACTGGAGCCGACCGTCCCGTTCTGCACAGCGTCGACAGGGTAGCCGCCCTGTCCAGGAATTTGTGCCCTTGGACGGCTCTGCAGGTCCAGAGCAGACCGCCAGTACACGGAGGCCCCTGCACCCTCGCCAGCGCCACCAGCCCCTCTGGCTGCCGTCCTAACTGGGATGCTTTAAGGACCATGTACAGGAAGACAGCCCTGACAGGTGGGCGTATTGTGCTATGTGTACCCAAACGACCATGTCAGTTCCATCTGACGATCTCGGCAGCCCCCTCCTCATCTGGCCACGTACCATCGAGGGCCTATACCCATGGATGTTAATAAGGTGCAGTCTTCAGGATCTTCCAAGCTGATGATCGATGTTCAGGTCAATGGTTGCCTGCTGCAGATGCAGGTGGATACCGGAGCAGCAGTCTCACTGATCAACTATTCCTCTTATGCAATGATTGGGGTGCCCCCCCCCCCTGGCGCCCCACCTTGGCGCCTCCTTACTTATAATATGCAAGCGATCGCCCTCTTGGGTCAGTTCACGGCTTCCTTCATGCATAAATCGGTTCGCTGGGAAGTGACCTTCCTTGTGGTCAACAATGTGGGCACAGGGGATCTCTTCTGGTTGGATGCATTCTGGGCCTTTGGCTTTGCCATTGATGACAATGTTCATCTGGCGTCTTCCCAGGTTCCATTCCCGGCAGTCGATACATTGTGCACGGAATTCCAGAACCTCTTCTCGCTGGGCATCGGCTGTGCTCAAGATTTTCATACATCACTCCAGCTGAAAGTGTCTGCCCGCCCAAAGTACTTCTGAGCCCTCCAGCAGCCACTTCAACAAGAAATGGACAGTCTCACCACAGAGGGAGTCATCACTCCAGTCCATTACAGTTCATGGCCGACACCCTTGGTTGTCCTCGAGAGACCAGATGGGTGTCTTAGAGTGTGTGGCGACTTCAAGGCTATGCTTAACCCTCAGCTACAGGTTGAAGACTATCCCCTCCTGCATCCTGAGGACCTGTTCTCTAAGCTTGCAGGGGGACAATTTTTCTCGAAGACTTGGTATAAAGATTCGTTTTCTCCCGAGAGTGGAACGGTAGAGAAATAGTCTGAAGGTGGTCTGCAAGGTGTTTGAGTGTGAACTGCAGAGTAATCGTGTAGATGCATAAAAAGAGCACAAAAAGTCTAGCGTGTGTACCACACACATAGAATGCTCACCTCCACTGTTGAGCAATATGCAGCGCATCCTGTCCTGTTGCCTCAGAAGTGTCCTGGTGCTTCGTTTTCTTCGTAAACCTAAGAAACAGAAATAAAATAATGTTAATATCGAGTACTGCATAAAAATGGTCATTAAGATACATAAATGTGCTTTTAGTGAAACAACTCGTCCATCTTGCATTTAGCTTGGACGATGATGTGCTCAAGGTAGCGTAACATTTTCATCAGTTTCGATTACTGGCTATATCAATATCTTATCTGTCATCCTATGATACCCACCACGCCGACAAATTTCAATAAATTTTGCAGGTGGTTTAAGACCAAAAGACCGTGGCGATTGCGGAAACTAGCAATCTAGAAAAATGTTCAAACATTCGGGATTTTTATTGCCTAAGTCCTTCGATTAATAGAAACCCTTCTGTATGCAGACAATCCACCCGATGAGACCGTTGTTCTCACCGGTTTTTGAAATTATGTATAATTAACAAATCATTAAAATTCTAACTCGGAAACTAACGGCCATGCATTGGGCTTACATAAACTTCTCCACAGACATGTAAGTGTACAACTCCTTTGGGTTAAAAGACTCTCCAGTACCACACAGAATGAGCTTGTAGACCATTTGGTAAAGCAGACGGCGACAGAGGGTAATTGAAGAAAACTTCAGAAGCAAAGATCACTTAAGAGGTATTTCAATGTATAGTCGATTTCGAGGGAGCTATGAGACAGATTTTCTCAACTGCAGTAAGTTACGTCACAATGAGTTTGTCTTCATCTTGGAGAACCAGATCTTATAGGAATGGGAAGAAATGTAGAGTCTTCCCAGTTGACGAAGGGACAACACAATAACAGAGTCTCAAATAATTAAAACATCCTGCTTGTCTCACGCAAGATTATCTCTAACGCCATACAAACTGGACACGAATGTTACCCACGACATTCGTACAGGGCCAAAAGATTCGCGTGTCTGTTCTGCCAAATTCACCCATATGAACTTGCGCAAGTTAATCATGTCAAATGCGAATGATTGAGATCCAAAGACAGTAAAACATGTTATGCACATGTACAGATGTCGGTAGTACCATGTATAGAAGGTATAAAAAGACAGTGTATTGCGAGTAGTTGTCATTTGTACTTTGGTGACTCATGTGGAAAGGTTTCCGACGTGATTCTGGCTGAACGTCAGGAATTAACAGACTTTGAATGCTGAGTGGTATTTGGAGCTAGACGCATGAGATATTCCATTTTGGAAATCGTCCGATATCTACAGTGCCAAGAGTGTGCCGATAATACCAAACTGCAGGCATTACCTTTCTCCACCGACAACACAGAGGCCGACAGCCTCCACTTAACCGACGGCCTTCACTTAACGACCGAGAACAGTGGCGTTCACGTATTGTTGTCAGTGCTAACGGCGGGCAAAAGGAGGCTCGACACGTTATTACCAGGTACCCCATGAGTTTTGTTCTCTCAGTGTATACGGCATTAATTGAAGCAGGAGTATGTATGTATGTACTGAACTGGGGACCCAGAAACGACGAAGAGACTTCGTCCCCGCCGTAGCCCCTAGTGGTACACAACCCCACAACAGGCTACAGCAGTCCACTCACCCCACCAAAAAAATAGTTCAAATGGCTCTGAGCACTATGGGACTTAACATCTGAGGTCATCAGTCCGCTAGAACTTACAACCACTCAAACCTAACTAACCTAATGACATCACACACATCCATGCCGAGGCAGGATTCGAACCTACGACCGTAGCGGTCGCGCGGTTCCAGACTGAAGCACCTAGAACCGCTCGGCCATACCGGCCGGAATTTTGTCTCTGATTTCCTATCTGTGAGTGGCCTTGATGGCCTCCAGCAGCCTTAAGCTTAACAATATGCAAGTCATTGCGTTGTCATTACTTTATGAATATGTGACACAATGTTTGTAGTGGGATCAGCTAGCAGGTTGGGACAGGAACCCAGAGTCCACATTATATGTTTGTCTTGGGTGTCAACTGTGATTTGGATTTGGAAGAGGATTCTGCAGTGTCTCCTGATTCCATTAGCTACATCCGACTGCAGATAGTTCCTCAAGTCGCCACCTCGTTTCAGGAGCCACGTTTGTTCGCTTGAAAGTTTATGTGAATTATCAAAATTAATTGGTGTCATTTTGTGTCTCTAGTGGGAACAGCTGGTCAGGAAGGAAACCAAGAAAGCAACAGCTACGTTTGTAGAGGGTCTCACCCGTGATTTGGAATGGGCTCTGGTGATGTCTATTAAGTGCACTGTAGCAGCTGGCTGCAAATCGTGGCTCATGCCTGCACCTGTACTTAGAGGTCATTGTCGTTTGCTGTTGCCTTAGGCGGCAGACTCAATTAATAAAGACAATTGACCTCACCTGCCTAGTGAAAATACATTTCGCACTGTGGAACACCCATCTCCGAAGCGACCTCTGTCCTCTGCTGTGGAACCCAGTGGAAGTCTTACACCAGAGGATCAGGCCATCTTGCGGCTACCTAGAATACTGTTTGTCTTACCTCTGCTGTCTGTTGGAGTATTGTAACCACTTCCTCTTTAAGGGGGTAATAAAGTACCTTTACGCAAAAAATGCAATTTTCTTAATTTGTCCCAAAACATTCTTCGTTCTTTTAGCTTTACATAGTGAAGATTTCAACACAAAATCTTTGGTGGTTGCCGATTTATAGGAGAGTATACATTACGATGAGTGTTTGACTTTCAAATTTTCCATGCCCACCCACTTCATCCATTAGTTTCTGTTGGTTTTCTGACTGTCAGCTTTACCTTGAGAATTACACTGAAGCGCCAAAAGAAACTGGTATAGGCATGGATATTCATATCCAGAGATATGTAAACAGGCAGAATATGACGCTGCTGTCGGAAACGCCTATATAAGACAACAAGTTTCTGGCACAGTTGATAGATCGGTTACTGCTGCTACAATGGCAGGTTTTCAAGATTTAAGTGAGTTTGAACGTGGTGTTATAGTCGGCGCACGAGCGATGGGACACAGCATCTCCGAGGTAGCGATGAAGTGGGGATTTTCCCGTACGACCATTTCAAGAGTGTACCGTGAATATCAGGAATTCGGTAAAACATCAAATCACCGACATCGCTGCAGCTGGAAAACGATCCTGAGAGAATAGGAGCAACGACGATTGAAGACAATCGTGCAGCGTAACAGGAGTACTGCTCCTCCGCAAATTGCTGCATGTTTCAATGCTGGGTCATCAACAAGTGCCAACGTGTGAACCATTCAACGAAATATCATCGATGTGGGCTTTCGGAGCCGAAGGCCCACTCATATACCAATGATGACTGCACAACATAAAGATTTACGCCTCGCCTGGGCCAGTCAACACCGACATTGGACTGTTAATGACTGGAAACATGTTGTCTGGTCGGACGAGTCTTGTTTCAAATTGTATTGAGCCGATGGAGGTGTAGTGTTATGGAGACAATCTCACAAATCCATGGACACTGCATGGGACTGTTCAAACTGATGGAGGCTCTGTAATGGTGTGGGGAGTGTGTAGTTTGAGTGATAAGGGACCCTCGATACGTCTAGATATCTCTGACAGGTGACACGTACGTAAACGCCCCGTCGGATCACCTTCATCCATTCATGTCGACTGTGCATTCCGCCGGCCTGGGGCAATTGCAGCAGGACAACGCGACACCCCACACGTCCAGAATTGCTACAGCGTGGTTCGGGGAACACTCTTCTGAGTTTAAACACTTCCACTGGTCCCCAGACTCCCCAAACGTGAACATTATTGAGCATATATGGGATGCCTTGCAACATGCCGTTCTGATGAGATCTCCACCCTCTAGTACTCTTATGGATTTATGGACAGTCCTGCTGGATTCATGGTGTTAATTCTCTCCAGAACTACCTCAGATATTAGTCGAGTCCATGTCACGTCGTGTTGCGGCACTTCTGGGTGCTCGAGGGCCCTCTACACGATTTACGCAAGTGTACCAGCTTCTTTGGCTCTTTAGTGCATATCTCATTCTTGTATGTCACAGAACGGTTCTGTAATTGCGATCTCATATTTTTAGGTACAGATAAACTCTTCAGTTGATTGCTTTAGGGAAGTTTGTTGCTTCAACTGTGTTGTGTTTTTGAGTATGGAGTCTAGTGTCTGTAGCTTTATTAGTGCAATTCATAAGGTGTTTTTTTATTTATAAATGGGAATGCTCAAAGCATATTATAAAACAAGGAAAGCATGTTTTCAAACAAAGAGTCTTACTAATTTAAAGACGAATATTAATAATCATAACCACAGACCAAATTATACGGTCAAAGAAGTGAAACCCTATTTCAGTGTTACAGAATCTGCTGCATGTAGTGGAAATATGGTTTTTAAAGTAGATTTTAGTTTTAAGGAAATAAAAGGGCGTGTCTGCTGATTCACTGAAAATGCTAATGAATCATTCAATTCCAAAATTTGGAAGATATATCCAAGATATGTCTGGAATAACAATAGCGAAATAGCGGTTTCTGATGCTGAGATTTAAATCAGTGGTGGAGCGGATGACAGATTAAAAGTTACTAAAAGACTTGAAATACCTGTGGTGAAAATTATGATAATCTGTCTAAAGAATGAGAACATGTGCTGAAAAAACTCTTTAAAAAGAGAATGAAAAAGGGTGTAATGACTGAATGACTTACCAAGGAGGCAAGGAAGACTGGAAAGTAGTTGACACTACAAAACGAAGCAAGGAAGGAAGAAGAGCAAGGAATTTACAACTCATCTGGGAAGTTTTTCTTCACAGAAGCTATCCTAAGGAATGAGGATCACATTCCATGTTGTCCACTCATTTAATGACAGCAGTTGGGAAAATGCGCTGAGCTAGGCAGGGATTACAGTGCTAGTGTTTGTCCTGCCGCCTAAGGGTAGCAAATGTGATTTTTAGTCAAATGGTACTACTTGAATGATGGTAGAAAAGTGTAAATCAATATAGAACACCCCTGGTGTTTGAGAACTACAGATCTCTGCCCCTCACTCGCACACTGAAGGTTTTTTTTTTTTCAGAATGGTACCTACCATTACTGCTATTCTCTGAGCGAAGCGGGTGTCGTGCGGCTGAGGGAGCCACATGTAGTGCAGTACTCTCATGCTTATCCCGGTCCGCTGTCAGTCGCAAGCACTGCGTTCTGTCCTCGGGTGAGCCGTACCCTTCCTGGACGCATGCACACTTCACTGGCAGATCCTTCATTTCTTCTGGGGAGCAGGCAGCATCTGCAACCGATCACCAGGATCCTTGAGACATGTGATACTCACCATACAAAACACACCAGTTTTTACTGGGGGCTAAGTCATATATACCATTTGAGCGATTTGGTTTTCAATAGACACATTTAACAGCTAATGGAGATTGAGCCTTAAGCGCGAGTCCTTGATAACATACCTAAGTACACTGACGGAAACAAGTCGTAACTCAAAAAATAATTAATGTAGAGTGATACATCTGGTGCGAGGTATCGATACTTCGTGCAGTTGTTGCCAAAGATCACATGGAACGTTAGAAGGTCGGGGATCGGTGAGCATGACAATGAGCCCCTCCAAGTGGTATGGGATGGAACCGTGGCCAGTCGCCTGCGGATGACGGAGGCACCGGCAGAGCGAGGCAGGTCTGGGTAGACAGCATGGCCAGGAGAGAGCTCACGGCAGCAGGATGTGAAGTGAGCCCAAGTGTCTGCTGGCCCGCAAGAGCACGATGGGTGATGCCGCACGCGGCGGTGAGTTGGGGCTCACGGAACTTGTCAACGACCGCGCCGGAAGGAATTGTGGTGAGAACCGATGTATTACGCGGCGAGCTTATCCCGGTGATAAAGTCCTGTTTCCGATCAGTATTAAGTGAGAGTGCACAATAACTGACAGTTCAGTTCTTGTAGCTATATCCAGATGAGCAAATGCTGTTTGGCGGGTGTTTTTGTTCTCGCACTACCAGGTGTCCCAACGCGCCACATTCTGGTTGAGCCGGCCACTGTTCGTGTTTAGCGCTTCTGCAAAAAAGGGCAGCTGGTTTTGTATTATCACGTAATAGGGGAGAGAGTGTGGCAGATATGAAACGCGAGTTGGGATGGAAGTCATTAAAGCAAAGACGTTTTTCGTCGCGGCGAGATCTATTTACGAAATTTCAGTCACCAACTTTCTCTTCCGAATGCGAAAATATTTTGTTGTGCTCAACCTACATAGATAGGAATGATCATCAAAATGAAATAAGAGAAATCAGAGCTCGAACAGAAGAGGTTTAGGTTTTCGTTTCTCCCGCGCGCTTTTCGGGAGTGGAATGGTAGGGAGATAGTATGATTGTGGTTCGATGAACCCTCCGCCAAGCACTTAAATGTGAATTGCAGAGTAATCATGTAGATGTAGATGTAGATGCCTCTGCCGAGCACTACCAAGTGATAAACTTATTTTCCATTTTTAAATCATTGTTCACTGATCCCTTCTACACTGAAATTTGTTTATCATACCGAACATCTATCGTTGATTTCTGTATTAATTGTTTTTAGTCACTAATCATTAAAATGACCAGTGCCGCTTTATATTTTCTATACCGATTTTTTTTTTAATTTGAAAGCCTTATGCCCGGCATCTATTTCCTGATTTTTCTGCCTTAATTGTTTTTAGTATTTTTGCCGTAGTGAAAGTTGTTTAATATTCGAAAGGTCTATTGTCCGACATCTATATTTAAATTTTTATAATGTCTTGCACGGACTAGTGTCCGTTTACCTCGCTGTATCCAAACTATTGTGAGCCGGCCGGGGTGGCCGAGCGGTTCTAGGCGCTACAGTCTGAAGCCGCGCGACCGCTACGGTCGCAGGTTCGAATCCTGCTTCGGGCATGAATGTGTGCGATGTCCTTAGGGTAGTTAGGTTTAAGTAGTTCTAAGTTCTAGGGGACTCATGGCCTCAGAAGTTCAGTCCCATGGTGATCACAGCCATTTTTGAACCAAACTATTCTGACATTTTGAAGGGTTAATTGTCGACTTTTATTGATTACATTTTTCGTCGTGGATTTCAATGTGAGGTCGTAACTTGCCTTAAGTAATCTTACTGTTATCGCCTGTGTCAGACAAGTAAATGAATTCCAAGAGCCTTTGGGCACTAATGGGCAGCCTTTTAAAGAGTTTAAGTGGCAAGAGTTGTTTACTACGTGATACAGTCATGTCTGAAAGGGCCTTACTCCAAATTTTGAGAAAGTGAGTTAAGGACCTTACCAGATTCTATACTCATATGTCTTGATTCCACATGTAGTAAATGCGTTTTTGTGACTTTGTTAGAGCAACGTCATTTTCGAAATAGCTTTATTCCTGGAATAATGCGCTTTCAATGGTGATAATATTCGCATGGTATCTATTGAATACCTAATGCCTGGTTGGTTGTTTGGTTGATTTGGGGGACTAAACAGGGAGATCATTGGTCCCATCAGATTAGGAAAGGATGGGAAGAATGTAGGTCGCGCCCTTTCAAAGGAACTATCCCGGCATTTACCTGAAGTGATTTAGGGAAATAACGGGAAACCTAAATCAGGATGGCCGGACGCGGGTTTGAATCGTCGGCCTACCGAATGCGAGTCCAGCTACTGCGCCACTTCGCTTGGAATGGAATATCTAATGCACTGTGCGTTACGTTTCGCTTTTCGTAGTTCAACAGCTGTTATTTCTGAAAGTCAGCTCCCAACCATGTTTTTTTTTATGCAAGTTGGTCAGGTGTTGTGACTTCTGAATACAAGGGAGAGTTATAGAAGCATATATTCGATCTCTTATTTCCGGAAGTGTCTGTTGTTTTTAATTTTGAAAAGGCTTATACTGGACCAGTGGCTATTAATAGGAACAAAATGCAAACCATTCAACGTTTACTTTATTACATTCTGCATAGATACAGGTATTTCTATGATGATTTGATGAAGTGGCCTGTATTTAACAATGCTGCTGCTGATGATGATGATGGTCAATGAAACCACTGTGTATGTACTTTCATTAGAGTTACAGTTCTGAAGAAACCTACGAGTAAAAAAAGAACAAGTTAAAACACTATTAAAAACGTAACTTGACGTTATGTATAAATTACTTCCTCAAGAAAAGGACCTTATTCCAAGATTCTGCACCTATTTTTTTCAAAGAACTTGCAAAACTTAGCAGCTGCAATAATGTAAAACTTGTATTTCATTCTGTTCTTTAAACATTAGAAAGCCCATCCTGTTACATTCCATATTTTCATCTGCAGAATGTTTTTCTTCGTTCCTGAAAATTTACAATTTTTCAGTAAGGTCCTTTAAAAACGACTGTATCAGTTGTTGAAACTGAAGACACGCGCGGAGAAACGGGCTAACCTTCAAATGTAAAAACTTAGAGATAACTGTTGCCATCTTTTGCTGGGTACGAGAACTATCGAAACAGACACTGATCTCACCCCTAAATGTCAGCTGTACATTGCTCAAGCACCCATGTACACTTTTGTTGTTTAATAAATGTATTTAAATATTAAAAATTAGTTCAACGCCCAATCGCTTACCACACCAGGATCTTTATATCCTAAATATCATTCTCCAAAAAGGCGCAAGTATGTGTAGCACAGAGTATCAAAATCCCAGGAATACATTGTCTAAGTAACATATTTAAGTGATTAACATTGCACGATCACAGGTTAATGTAAGCACGAGAAAAGCCAGTGAGTATGTGAAATGATGGTACATTAATAACTGTTGTAAGCGCCACAATGCTGAATGCAAGCATGCAAATGTACTTGTATTGTGTTGTACAGGTGCCACATGTCAGTTTGTGGGCTGGAGTTCCATGTCTGTTAGACCTGGTCGGTCAATACAGGGACGGTTAATGCTCTAGTGGATGACATTGGAAGTTGTCGTCTGATGATGGCCCATGTGTGCTCGACTGGAGACAGATCTGGCTATCGAGCAGGCCAAGGGAACGTGTCGACACTCTGTGAAGTATGTCGGGTTATAACAGCGGTATGTGGGCGAGAGTTTTCCTGTTGAAAAACATCCCTTGGAATGCTGTCCATGAATGGCAGCACAACAGGTCGAGCCACCAGACTGATGTAAGAATTTGCAGTCAGGGTGCGTGCTGTAACCACTTTCATACGAAATCGCACCCTAGACCACAGCTCCAGATGTTGGTCCAGTGTGTTTAGCACAGACAGGATGCTTGCAGGCCCTCAAGTAGCCTCCTTGTAACCAACACAGGGTCATCACTGGCACCGAGACAGAACCCGATAGTTCAGAAAACAAAGCACATTTCCACCCTGGCCCCTAATCAGCTCTCTCTTCACTCCACTGAAGCACCAAATGGCGGTGGTTTGGCGCCAGTGGAAGGCACGCTACAGGGCGTCTGCTCCGGAATTGTCCTTGAAGTAATCGATTTGTCACAGCTCACTCTGCGGTGCCAACTGGTTCCTGCAGATGCTGTACGATGCGCAAAAGTCATTCAAAGGCGAACTTTGAATAGACGTCATCTTTCAGGTGTAGAAACACGCCCACCTACATTAGTTTATGTCAGACAACTCCATTTTGATGTTACGATTTTTTTTTCCGTCAGTGTATTTTTTTAAACCCATGACTGGCCACAGTTACATTAATGGTACATGTGACAGGACAATTTATTCACTGATTTTTTTTTCTGTACAGCAATGAACGTCTTTAATATTGTTATCCTTATTTAAGGATTATTGAACTTTTGTTCTTTCATTCACGTTTTACTAGTTGTGTGAAGCAGTTGTGGGAATAACTGTCAATTGAATTAAATAAATTTTCCTATAGCCTGACTCTAATCACACCATGAGTTTAGAGTAAGTATAACAATTAAGGGAACCCGGAATCTAAAAAGATGAAATTTTGGATTTTCAGTTTATTGTGAAATAAAATACTACAGATCTTCCTCTTTAAAATGACATATTAATCTTACCTGTAGCTCAAATCCAAGTATTGAAAATATTATTTTCAATAATGTGTTGTAGATGGCATGTCGCGACATTGAATTTATTGGAGAAGTTTAGTGAGGATAATATGAACGAAATAATTAACATTTCATTGCTCTCAAAGGTGATTGAGAGTTCAGTACTGTGTAAGCAATGTTGCAAATTGAGTATGTCAGTAAATGTCAAGCGACACATAGGACTTGCAGCAGAAATCTGTCTCCATTGTACTAGTTGTCATTATAGTGTTTCAGTTTGGAACTCAGAATATGTCGAAATAGGCCAAGGTGAAACTGACAGTGAGAAAAGCAAGTACTATGGTGTAAATATTAGATGTGTTTACGCTCTGAGGTCAATCGGTAAGGGATACTCTGCTGGTCCAATATTTTGTGGTGTAATGAATCTACCACCACCACCAACGAAATTCTCAAAATATAACTTGGTTGTTGGATCCTGTGTTGAAGATATTGCCCTAGAATCCATGAAAGAAGCAGTGGAGGAGGCTGTGGCGGTGAATGAAGAAATTCCAGATGTTCAGAATCCTCGGGACCTGACTGTCGCACTAGATGGTACGTGGCAGAAGCGCGGGCACACTTTACAAAATGGGGTAATAATGGCAACAAGTGCTGGTACTACAAAAGTTGTAGATGTTGTAATTAAATCCAAGCACTGTAGGTGTCCTAAAAGAGTGAAGGGTGAGCATGCAGAAACCTGTCGAAGGAATTACAGTGGGTCTAGTGGGGCCATGGAAGTTTCCGGTGTGAAAGACATTTTCAGTCGCTCCCTTCTGTGGTACAAGGTCAGATACCTACAGTTCCTGGGTGATGGTGATTCGAAGTCTTTTATTGCTGTATCTGAGCTGAAACCGTATGGAAATGATGTTACCATTACTAAACAGGAGTGCATAGGTCACATTCAGAAACATGTGGGAACAAGGCTGCGTCGACTGAAGACCACAATGAAAGGTCAAGTACTCAGTGATGGACAATCTTTGGGTGGAGCTAAAAGATTGACAGACGAGGTAATAAACAGATTGCAGAGAGACTATGGACTGGCAATAAGACAAAATACTCACAGTGTTGATGCAATGGAAAAGGCTGTAATGGCACTTTACTATCACACCTTATCGACTGACGAGGAACCACTACATGGACTAGGCCCACAGGGACCCAATTCCTGGTGCAAGTACAACAAATATCAGGGATCTGAACGTATATACAAGCATCATCACAGTCTACCAGAAACTGTCATGAAGGTTATAAAACCAATTATCAGAGATCTTTCTGCAACTGAACTCTTGAAGAAATGTCTCCATGGACGTACACAAAATCAAAATGAGAGTGTGAATAATGTAATTTGGACCAGAATCCCAAAAAATGTGTTTGTGGAAAGTCATACTCTTCATTTTGGAGTATATGATGACATTGCTACGTACAACAAAGGTAACATTATAAAGTGCAATGTGCTGCAAAAGTTGGATGTGATGCCCGGAAAGTACATGGTGAGTGCAATGATGTCGATAGACAATGAGAGGAAACGGGATGCTGAAAGGAAAGAAAAGGAGTGTGAGAGGCAAGCCAGACAAAGAATGAAAGGTGTGAAAAGAAGGCTAGATGGGGAGATGTCTAGTGACAGTGAAAACCCCTCTTATGGTGCTGGACTCCACTAAAATGTTAGTGAAACTTTCAAACTCGTTTTCCACAAGTTCACTTTTTTGCCATATAAGGAACATTTTCTGCTAAACTATTAGAGATAACGACTTAAAATTTTCAAGGAATGTAAACAGTGCCAATATACACCTTGTATCATAGCCTTTTTGTGACACATAATTGATAACAGGCTTTATTTCAAAGAGACTATGCCAAAAAATATGTCAATTCTTTTCAGTAACAAAATAATTAATATCTTCCCAAAAAACACCAATAAATTAAAATCTATATGTTACATGGTATTAAATATATGTAATATTATACTGTAACAGTTTCATCATTCTGGTGTTAATAGTTCATAAGAAAATGTTCCTTACATTTAACATTGGAGGTATAGGACATTCCAGGTCCCCTTAAAATATTGTATCTATCAGGTTAAAAAAACTTGAACTAGTTTCCTAATAAATTAACACTCACATAACATTTACATAAATTTACAGAACACTATTTGTATCGTAGGGACACATGCTGGATGTTCAGCGTTACATAAAAGTAATGCTACGCACTAATGACAACTCTTTAACATTATTCTATCATGCCGATTTCTGTTGTAATTTTCTATTATTATTATTATTATTGTTATTGTTGTTGTTGTTGTTGTTGTTGTTGTAACATACGAACACTTCTTTTTTCTTTTAGACGTTTGACTGAGATTCTACAGTCAGGGTCTATCTCCAGAAATGAAATTATTTCCATTTCACTTCTATTTAGACTACTTGTAAGTATCAATTTGTCAATTTTTGTTAGAGAAAAAGGTTTTAGGGACACTGAGAAAATCCCACAGAATAGCCTCTTCCAAAGAAGAAAACAGAGAAAGATGAAAGAATTACTATTCAATCTGCCATGCAAAAGGAAAATTATCTGTTTATGTGTAAATAAAACTACAACGACGTTTGTTTCAGCAGCATCAGATACAACGGCTGTGAACATAATAACTAATGTTAAAAGATATACACATCGACTGATGAAACACACTGAAGTTCCTCTACCCCTCATCCTTACAAAATACAATAAGCGCATTGCTGGTACTGATAGAATGGACCAAAATGTGAATCTGTACACGATAAATATCTGCAACAGGAAATGATACTTGGCTGTTTTCAGTTGGATATTGAATGTCACTGTACAGTGTTCTTGGATATCCTACCGCACAAATGGAAATACAACCTCTCATGTAAAGTTCCGTAGAGAAATTGTGCAGGCGTACTTGAGAAGCTATGCGAAGCCACAGAGAGAGTCTGGACGAACCCCACACTTCAGTACTGTAGCAGACGATCTCTGATGTGACGCAATGAATCTCCTGATTATGAAAATACAGAAACTCAAGAAAAGCGATATGTTGGAAAAAGCTGTAAGCGATCACTAAGTACCAAGTGCAAGAAATGAAATGTGGGTCTGTGTGTTGAACGTTTTGCTTCTTATCGTACCAAGTAACTTTTTATTTCTGATTTGTAATTTTTACTCATGTGTAATTGTGTAATTTGTTTCTTTCATTACAAAAATGTGAAGCCTCTTTGCTCTCAGTAGCGTTCAGCATTACATTTTATATTAGAATTCCATAGGAAAATTACTTTCTCGCTTTAAATGTTTTTTTTTCTTCAATGTAATGAACGAGGTTACAGTGAAAAATGTAGAAAAATTATCAAAAAATCATTTGGGGACCACTGGGTTTAATTATTTATTTAATCTGGTCAAATTGAAGTCTTCAGACCCTTTCTTCCATAGGGAACGAACTCAACACAAACAAAGGTTTAATTAAGTTCTGATAAACATTATAATAAGAGTCACTAAGGAGTAGAAAAGACTGGAAAAAAAGTGTTTGAGTCACTCTGGAACCACAGATGCAGATAAAATTTGTAGTCATTGTCAAAACCAGAACTAAATGAATAACTATGTTAACAAGAACGGTAATAAGAGATGTAAAATGATTGTCTGAAGGCAGTTATGCAGATATATAAGCTAATTTGCAAAAGCACTAGTGACAAAAGCAATACTAGTTATACTATTAAGTACTGGGGGAATCAGAACTCCTGTGATAAACTTGCAGATGTTGCCCAGGGATACCTTCTGAGTATTTTGGTACAAGGGATCCATCTCCTATATGTGTATATTAACGTATTGCTGCCTTACAGATTTAATGTCTCTTATTGGATGTCTTAGCACCTAGTGCTAAAATTTAGTTGCTTCCTTCTTAACGCTTATGCGGCAGTTATTTACTGGTTATTAAATAATCTTTTGTTTGCTACACATATGAGAAGCGTTCTGTTAGTCATGGACCAGTAACTGGGCTTTCTGTCGTATGTTTTGGCTTCTCTCATGGCTGTTGAATTCTTACTCAAGAGTGGCAGTGTTGACTGAAGTGTGAACATTGTATTTACTATACGTACTGGCTTTTATTCTGAACTGTCGAGACAAAAATAAATTGCTTGGCTTAGCCTGTGTGTCAATGAGGTCGGCATATTGTTGCACTGTGATTATATGTATCTGCTCTTTGTTTTAAAATTTGTACTTTGTTATAATTTTTGTGTCTCAGCCAGACTATTGAGCGGCGTGCCAGTCTCCGGTGGTGTCAGAGACAATATTGCTTATGTTCCTGGGCTCTGGAGTCGATATGATGCTTTAGTACCTGATTATGAGAAACGTGTTATGCTTTATTAATTTGTTTTAGTGTTTATTGTTTAATTCTGGGTATTTTAAGTACTTTCTACTCTGGTGAAACTTGATTGCTTGTGTTGCTGTTTGAAAGCCGATATGAGATTATAAATTTTACTTGTGATGCGACTCTCCCGTTTAATGTTTCACACTCGATTTAAAGCTAATCTCTGTTCAGTTAAAAATTTAAAGTTGAACTGATCAATGTAAGACAAGGAATTTGTTTCTTGGCGTTGCAATATTCACTGTTCAGTCTGAAAGTTAACTGGCTACTCCTGTACTCTTGAAGAAAATTACTGCGTTGCTCTTGTCTTTGTTTGTTTTAAAAGCTGACTTTTGTTATTAATAAATGCTGATGAATCTTGTAGTCCATAACGAATGATGTTCAATCCCCTACAGGGATATGATCAGCTAGCTCCTATGACAAACGCTGTAAGGGTGGCGTTGGGCATCACAGTGTGGCATACCACTGGAGTTTTCATAGCGTACGTTCATAAAGAGTCAATCAAGATCCAAAATGTTGCTTCCTCCAAGGTATACCTCGTGAAAAGAGCCTGAAGATAAAATTGGAGAGATTAGAAGATAAACATGGAGGCCTAGCAGCAATCTTTCTACCCGATCCCCATTTGCCAGTGGAACAGGAAAGGCAAGATTTGACAGTGGGCACAAAGTACCCTTAACCACACACCGTAAGGTAGTTGGTAGAGTATAAATATATAAGGGTAATTTAAAAAGGAAACGAGCTAGAGACTGTAAAATGAAAACTGCTGAACGGATGATAATGCTACTGCCTGTGGAACAACGTGTGGTCCTTTCAAGAGCTCTGAAGTCCCAATTTCGTGGCAGATGGACGACGGTATATAACCGGGCCCACGTGAACTATGGGACCGGGAACGAACTTGTGACGTAACACTAGACCCCATACCCAAAACACTTCGCGAAAGCTTGGATCCGCGCAGGGCCCACTGGAAATCAATATATCAATGAAAAGGTGTCCACTAAATGTCTTAACTGTGTTGTGTGTATAGACAGCTTGCATGCATTTAACCACCTCCTTCCTTAGGCAATGCCATTAAAATTATGATCTCCTCAGCATTTTTCATTTCACAGCCTTCAGCTCGTTTCTCTGTGATTTGCATATAAACACTAAAAATATAAAGTAAAACAAAAAACTATGCACCATGAAGGAATTATCCGAATGTAACTGTCGTCAGTAGATTTGTTGGACGTGTAAGTACAAACAGATGATTACTAATTCAGGAAATTTGGATTATTTATTCAAGAGCAAGAGCTTCACAAACTGAACAAGACAATAAAGCGTTGGTCCACTTCTGACCCTTATACAAGCAGTGATTCGATTTGGAATTAATTGACAGAGTTGTTGGATGTCATTCTGAAACATGTAGTGTAAAATTCTGTCCAACTGGTGCGTCAAATCGTTAAAATCCCGAGATGGTTGGACAACGTACGACTAATACAACTGTATTGAGGCTGACGCCTTCATAGAGTACTTACGCTTGACTCTTCCTCCTCTCAGGCATGCCGCGCGGTCTAACTCAGTGCCGAAACCTCTCTCGACACATCTGCATTTGGTGATCGGGTCTCTTAGTTCTGCATCAGAGCACCCATCTTCTCGAGAGGTTGCAAAATGCACACCTGCGTCTCGTCTGAGTCGACCTGCAATGTTTCGGAGAGTAATTTCAGTGTGGAGAACGATGTTCTGAACGTGTCCGGAGACATGCGGACACAGAGAGTTGCGGAACCCACCCCCCTCCCTCCCCTTCCCGCTCAAAATTAGCGTGAACGACGCACTGGTCCAAAAACAAAATTCCTGTGCTGACTTGGCTGCCGAAGCAATGGCAGAACATGATGGTGTATAACATGAAAAAGGCAAAGTGTTCAAATAACTGTCCTTATTTTCCGCTCTATATACAAGCATAAAGCGTTGGTTGACCTCAGAATATGCTTGATGTTTGACTTTTATCGTTCCGACCCTGTCAGCCTGAATGCGGAACTGCTGATTCCCAAAATAATGGTCGCCTGTCTTCTGCATGACTGTATGTCACATTTACATTATTGAAATTAAAACATTCTTGAAAATCTTGGAATCCCTGGGACTGATATCTATCCAGTATTAATTTCGATACCAGGCAAAAAATGGTCGAAATTGTCGATTGCCATAAAGGATGAACTGTCTGTATACATAATTAAGTTTATACAGAATCTTCAGTGCGCGAGTCCTAATCGCAGGTGGCAAATTTTTTTCATATTTGCATATTACTCTACAATAGCACTGAGCTTCACTTCACACGAAATAATAATCACAAAAATGAACCGAACATTTCCTTACCTTTCTTAATTAACTAAAAACATTATTGTGCAACATATTCAGCTGCCTTGTAGGTTTTCATGACAAATGTACGGCTGGTGTTTGCTGATATAAAACACTAAACATCACACAAATGACCTTCTTGTCACCAGAAATTTTAGTTACTCCTAACTTCTGTGAGCTCTAATTTCCTCACTAATTATCATGTTTTCTTTTCCCGTTGTCTCTTGTGGGCTGTGGTTACGTGGAATAGACTGGGTTCTCTGGTCCTGCTGAACTGATCAATGACCATAAATGGTTACGTTCGGCTACCTGGAGACCATTTGCAGCCATTCATGAACTTCACGTTCCCAGAAAACGGCGGAATTTTTTTGGCTGTCAAATACACCATGTCACCGGGCCACAATTGTTCGTGATTTATTTGAAGAACATTCTGGACAGTTCGAGAAAATGATTTGGCAACCCACACCGCTCGACATAAATCCCATCACACATTTATTCGAATAAACGGAGGTCAGTAAGTGGGCAAAATTGAGAGAGCCTAAAGAAGCAGCGAAGCTCAATATTTCTGCGTGGGACTTCCAACGAGTTATTAATTTCATGCTACTTCGAGTTGCAGTACTAAGTCGGGTAACAAGAGGCAGGACACGATATTTGCAGGTATCCAATCACTTTTATCACCTCAGCATATGATGAATGCAAGTAACAAATAAGTAAGCAAGAGTGACTAAATTAACTAATCTTTTGTTACAGATGTCTGTGGAAATACCTATATTCAAAGGAACCGTGACAAATGTTAGTCGCTACTGAAAATTATCCCCATTCTGCTTATAAGGTAACTAGTACTCTAGCAACTTTAACTGTCTTACCTGTGCATAGTATGCTCGAAAAAACGGCCGCCAGCAAGACGGCGGCCACAGCGACAGGTGTCTTCATGTCGACTGTAGCCGAGGAGGGAATGACGGCTGGCTTTTATAACCTCACCGGCAGGCTCCGAGTGCACTCCCACTATCAGACTGTGTCATACCGGAGCCATAACGAACCTCCCAGTGCCGGTTATAGTCTCTAACTTTCGGTCATAATCCACTGAAATAAAGTGAGGAAAGACTCGCCATTCCGTAGGCACCTACTACGTCCGTTAGTGCCATCAAGTCTTCCAAGTCCTGCATCTCTTCCTAGAAAGAGCGTACAACTACCACCGTCATGTGTTTGAAATAGCTCTTGCCGAGAACCCGACAAAACTCTGGTCCTACGTAAAATCGCTAAGTGTATCTAAGGCTTGTGTTGAGCCATTCGTTAACAAGTTTGGTGTGGCAGTCGAAGATAGCAAAAGTAAAGGCGAAGTGTTAAAATTCGTATGTAAGAAATCGTTCACATAGCAGAATCATACAGACATACCGTCATGTGACCATCGCACAGACTCCCGGATGCAAGACATAGTAATAAGCGTCGCTGGTGTAGAGAAACAACTGAAACAATTGAAAGGGAATAAGTCGCCAGGTTCTGAAGGAGTTATATTTCGGTTTTTCGAAGGATATGCTACGGCGTTGGCCCTCACTTATCTTGCATTTATCACGAATCTCTCGCCCAGTCCAAAGTCCCTAGCTACTGGAAAAACGCACAAGTGACTCCTGTATATAAGAAGGGTAAAAGAACGGATCCGCAAAATTACATACAAATTTCTTAAACATCGGTCCGCTGCAGAATCCTATAACATATTTTCAATCCAAATATAATAAATTTCATTGGGAGGGCAGTCCACAAATCAGCATGGTTGTAGAAAGCATCGTTTGTGGGTAACTCAGCTTGCCCTTTTCTCACATGAGATTATAAGAACCTTGGATAGAGGGTAACAGGTGGGTCCATATTCCTAGATTTCCGTTAAACATTTGACACGGTGCTACACTGCCGGCTGTTAACGAAGATACAAGCATATGGTATAGGTTCCCAAATATGTGAGTGGCTCGAAGACTTCTTAAACAACAGAATCCGGTGTGTTGTCCTCGACGGCGAGTGTTCATCACAATGGTATCGTCAGGAGTGCCTAAGGGAATGTGATATGACCGTTGTCGTTTTCTAAATACATACGTGATCTCGTAGACAGGGTGAGCAGCAGTCTGCTGCTGTTTGCTGATGATGATGTGGTGTGTGAGAAGGTGTCGTCGTTGATTGACTGTATACCCGGGCCGCTGAAACATGTCACTTCAAGGTCACTCCCCAAGCACCGTAGAGTTGGTAGTATAACTAACAAACAAGTGATGAACGGGAGGCTCCGCGTCTACAGCACCGAACAAAAGCCGGTTCTTGCGTAGACGCTACCACGTTGCCGGCTTCCGTGTAAACATTGTTTGTTAGAGCGCGAACGCTTGCTGTTGTGTTGTGTTACCGCCTCGACTACAGTTCTTGTTTGTTAAACAATGTCTCCAAAACGATGTCGTTCACCAATCGACAATCCGTTGCGCCGTGGAGTACCATTAAATAGTCAGGCTACGGAGGAGTGAGTTTTACGAGCAAGAAAAAGAATTTGTTTCTGTTCATAGGCATGCATCGATTCCTGCCGATGAAGTTTTAGAGCGTACCTCGAAAACTCTAGGACTCAGTGAAAGAACAGTTATAAGGAAAGGGGTGCTACTTCAAGACTTACAAGACAGTGAAATAAACAGTGTGGAAGAAAGCCCCTATGGAAGAAACAGTGTGTTTTCAAGTTCTCCGGGCAAGAAAAATAAGCAGCCTCGTCCTATTACAGATATTGGCTCTTTCCAATCACTATAAAATGAAAGAATACCCCACAATAGCGAATTTGGTAACTTCTTTAAAAGAAAGTGAACTTTTCTCGGGGGGGGGGGGGGGGGGGGAACGTCACTTAAGATGATGTTAAAAAGTATGGGCTTCCGTTTTAAAAAGTTAGATGGACGAAAACAGTTACTAGAAAAAGCTCATGTCGTTGCAGCTCGTACCATTTTCTTACACAAAATTGCAGGAAAGGGTATACACTCAGTCACATGCTTAGACGAAACCTGGGTCAACGCAGGAGAATCAGTTGAGAAATGCTGGACAGATGATACTCCGAATAGCAGCGGTCATCAGCCAACAGGAAGAGAATCACGATTCATTGTGGGCCATGCATGATCTTCAAACGGCTTCTTGCCTGAAGGACTTCTAGTTTTTCGATCGAGAAAAACCGGTGACTATCATGAGGATATGGACCACACACGGTTTCTACATTGGTTTAAAAACTTGTTGCTCCAGTTTAGTGTTCCGACCGTTTTTGTGATGGACAATGCACCGTACGATTCCGTGATTTTAGATAAAGCTCCCACTACTAGTGAGCGTAAAGAAACTAAGGTGCAGTGGTTGCAGGCGAGAGACATTGCTGCGGACATGAGAATGCCAAAATTGCTGTTATACTCTCTCGTGAAACAAAATAAGCCTGTGACGCCTAAATACGTCGTAGATGAAAGTGCAAGCGAACAGGGTCACTTGATAATTAAGCTACCGCCTTATCATTGTCATTTTAATCTAACTGAATTGGTTTGGAGTGAAGTCAAGGCGTACATTAGAAGTAACAACAAGACTTTTACTATAACGGAAGTGGAAAGACTGCTACATGAAAGTTTTGCTACGGTAGACGCTACCTCATGGAGGAAAAAAGTAGACCATGTAGCTAAACTGATAAGAGAAGCACAGACTATTGATGGCATTATAAATGAAAACGAACAGTTAATGATTTCTCTTAATGATGATGAGGATGACGAAGACAACAGTTCTGGCGCCGATTCCGATGACAGTGAAGGAGAACTGGATGGAATTGCGCCAATGACATCGTAAATTGGTGAGTGTAAATGTATATAGAATTAATTCTTTTTCTCTCTGTAATCGGGTAGGCTATGTATGTTTTGCTTTATTTCTTTCTATGAGTTTTACATGCAGCTATTACTGTAACAATTTGGACGACTTTTCATAGATATTGTCATTAACGTAAGGTGTTTTTATTTCCCAGTTTAATATACTATCAAATGCTTGGTCTCCGTCGTCGTTCTCTCCCTTGTTAAAAAATGTACTTTGTTGCACGTACGTATAAAAGATAAATGTAGCTTACATATACAAAACGTACTTCGGAGATGTGGGCGTGTCCGGTGGCAGCTATAGCAACCTTGCAATCGCAGTGTAGCCAACCACACGCGAGCTGTCAAGTGACATGTGTCACTGGCCCGGGTATAGGAGGATACAAGATGACTTAGATAAAATTTCTAGTTGGTGTAATGAATGGTAGCTAGCTATAAACGTAGAAAAATGTAAGTTAATTTAGATGAATAGGGAAAACAAATCCATAATGTTCGAGCATAGGATTATTAATTTGCTGCTTGATACAGTCAAGTCGATTAAATATTTAGGCATAACGTTGCATAGCAACGTGAAATGGAATGAGTATGTAAGGATTAGCGCAGGGCAGGAGAATGGTCCATATCGGTTTATTGGGAAAATTTTAGGAAAACGTGGTTCATCTTTAAGGAGACCACATGTAGGACGCTACTGCGACCCATTGCTGAGTACTGTTCGAGTGTTTGGGATACGTACCAGTTCGGATCAAAGGAAGACATCGAAGCTACTCAAAGTCTGGCTGCTAAATTTGTTACTGGTACATTCAAAAATGGTTCAAATGGCTCTGAGCACTATGGGACTTAACATCTGAGGTCATCAGTCCCATAGAACTTAGAACTACTTAAACCTAACTAACCCAAGGACATCACACACATCCATGACCGAGGGAGGGTTCGAACCGGCGACCGTAGCAGTCGCGACCGGTAGATTCGAACAACATGCAAGTATCAGGGAAATGCTTCAGGAACTCAAACATGAATCACTGGAGGGAAAGTGACGTTCTTTTCAAGGAGCACTATCGAAAAAAAAAATATAGAGAACCGGTATCTGAGGCTGATTATAGAAGGATTCTGCTGCCGCCAAACTACTGTCGTACCTACAAATATCCGAACGACCTGAATTGTGTTTCGCCTGAATTACATGTAACCCACATAACGTAACTATTGTGCAGGTCCCCTAATCTTTTTCCTGTACAGTCTTCTGACTATAAAAGATGGATACCGCAAGAGAACACTATAGAATACTGTGCTTTAAGGTAATTGGTCAAGATGTGAATATACACAACAATATAACAAATACTAGGAAACACGTCATTAGAAAGTCCTTAACGCTAGTAAACACAGGTTTATTACAGGAAGTGCTACTTCAAAATCAGTACCACACTCAATAGAATTTGGGTTAACCAACACCGTCACATAAATCATTCAAGAAAACTTTAGGCAAAATTAAATATTTTTATTTACAAGTGATTCTGAGACCATATCTGGAATCCTAAAGTTCTATGACAACTCGAAGTATTTATGCTCTTTAAAATAATTAGCTATATCCGGCAGACGTTGTTCCTGACACGAGTGGTTGGTGATAAACTGGATGTTGAACTAACCAGTTAAAAGCAGCGCAATTAACAGCAGCGAGCGCTACATGGAAACCTCAAAATTAACATAGTATCACCAGTAACTTTTCTGAACACTTGATTTAGCAATTATTTGTGAGCAATTTTAACGATTGGACGAACGTTTCTGTTTCGGATCTGGACTCAAACCAGGCACCTATAGTTATTGTAATTGACTAAAACTTTTGTGCCTAAACGACACTCAATCACAACATCGTTCGTCATTGGTGACGAGGCACAAAGAGTTTTGAAATATCGACGTTTTCACCAATATCAGTTAGCAGATCTGAACTTGAAAATATTTGTGCTCCGCCGGGAATCCTATCAATACCTTTATCTGCTTGTTAACTAACTTCGAAAAATGTTTGATATAATTTCAGGGAACAAATTTTGCAGGTGTCTAAAACAAAGTGCCATGAGGTAAAATTCTGTGACATGATTTAGAACCCTGGGTGTAAGACTGCTAAGTTACTAAAGTCATCTGTTAGATATCGATATTTTTCATCATCAGTGCAATGTTTTAATTTAAAATTAGGATACACATACATACTCTGTGTGATCAAAAGTATCTGGACACCACCAAAATATACGTATTTCATGCTGCCACTTACTGTCAGGTACTCCATATCAGCGACCTCAGTAGTCGTTAGACATCATGAGAGAGCACAAAGGGTCACTCCGCGGAACTCACGGACTTCGAACATGGTCAGGCAATTGGGTGTCACTTGTTTCATACGTCTATACGTGCGATTTCCACACTCCTAAACATCCCTTGGTACACTATTTTAGGGGGACTAAGTTCGTTCTGCACCACCCTGCATTGTTGCCAGATGTATCCAAGATGGGGGCAATGACTTCATCCAACATGTTGGCATGTAGACATGGCAAGAGTGCATGACGTCATCCAAGACGGCGGCCGTGACTTCATTCAAGATGGCGGATTTTGACGGAAAGATAGATCAATTGGGCTACCTCCACTAACCCAACCCCAGCGCCCCCCCCCCCCCACCCAACCCCCCGCCACCCCCAGAAAATGGCGAGAAGTTTAATTTCTATCAGGACAATGCAACACACCTCTACTGACCAAAGAAAATGGTGGGAAAAAGGTCACTTGGGTTACCTCCACTAACCTAAGTCATCCAACTGACACCTCTTCCTAGGGACTGGTGGGAAAAGGACTCAGCTTGTGCTGGGCGGCTGGAGAGAGGAAGGAGTGTACTTTACTTATTTTGGAACAATTTATTTAGGGATGGAGTTTGAAAGATATTATATTTATAACACGCTCTGACATGCTTGGGGTCATATCACCCAGCCTACAGACCTGGAAACTATTTCTAAATTACCAAAATAAATCATGTATAATGCTCTGCAGACACAGATGCTAATTGTAAACTGTCAAAATAACACATTGCACAGCCTACAGGCCGGCAAAACACTCAAAAGACATTTATGTACAGAGAGCCCACACAACTCGTAAATTGTCAAAATAATAATCCATCTAAAAGACTTTGAAAACATGCTAGCTAATCGTCATCTGTCGAAATCATGCACCATTCTCTACTTAAACAATTTGAGGCATTACTGCCATCCAGTGTGTTCGCCAACTGGCCTAGTACACAGTAACACCAACAGAGGGCGATGTCGTCTACTCCATGACATAATCCATTATGACAGTCATGACGTCAGCTGTTGACAAAAGTACTGTTATTCAAGATGGAGGGTTTTGGCGGAAAATAGAGCATTCACAAGGAGGTCTAGGCCTAGTATGCAGTACTGCCACCAGATAGCACTGTCGGCCATTCTGCGACGTAATCCAAGATGGTGGGGGAAAAAGGCAGGAAACAGTGTGGTCACCATGAGGTCTGGACCTAGTCCAGAGCACTGAAAACACATGGACTGACATGATTGGGGTCACAGTCCACAGACCTGAAAAGTACTCCTAAATAATGCTCTGCAGACACGCCTAAATAATGCAGTACACTGATGTAGTCGTAAACTGTCCAAATAACACATAGCACAACCTACAGACCTGCTCGCAAAATAATGCAAAAGACATGCAAACAATCAGCAGAGTGCGCAAAGTGACGTACAGGTGCATGTTCCAGTCCCTCAATCATGAGGCAGTGGCATCTCTTTCATACTTGACACCTGAGAAATTCCTCTCGAAATACGATATCACCTAGGCACTGTTGCAGACGTAACCGGAAGGGATCAGAGATGCAAGCCAGTGCAAGCCAAACCTCTCACACTGCTGCTGCTTACAGTGAGCAGGTGAAAGCTGGGTATTTTTCAGGTATACAGTTAGATTTCTACAAGTGTTATGATGATGTCACAGAACTCCAAATACGCTCACGCCGATCCCATATGTGAGACACCTCTGGGTGGCATGTGTGTTTACCATTGCCGACAAATTATCTATGGATACTGACGTCGGAGAATGGCACAGCGGGCATTTTTCCTAACGATCCTAAATGAACATGCAAGCTGCATTGAACCACGTACACATAAGCAGTGTGGCTGACGTATCATGGTGCAAAATGTTCGTCCTGCTATCAATATATGTCTCAGAAAAAATAACGTTCTCACCGCTAAAAGCCTTTGCACGCTCGCAAAAACACCATTAATCATAAAAGCATTCTTGTTGTTTGGAAAGAGAGCACTTTCTAAGCACAGATGGGGGGGAGGGTAAATCATAACTAATATACAAACAGATATAGAAACACTGTCTTACAGAAGAGAAAGAAATGGCCGGAATTTTTGGTATCCTACAGCTAAAAGTCCTAATGCCACAGTGGTGGATGAGTGATGGCATCCTCGCCAGAGATGGATGGTCTGCTTCAACTTGTCTTTGAACACTTGCTTTCTTAGAACTTTCTGTACATACATTGCCTCCATCTTGTTTGAATCAGTTTGTAGATGCTCCTATGTCCCAGCACAAAGGATGTCTTATAATGAATAGAGCATTATGCTTGTAGTTTGTACAGATCACGATAGTGCACCGACAATTAAACCCTGCAAAGTGGCCTACAGACCGTGAAATATGGGAAGACTCTACTCAATTACACTGCTCTTCCACTGAGGGTAGGAGCTTGAATATTGGAGCATGAAACAGATCTCCAACCAGGCAATATATCACTGTGTACTGTGTTGATGTAGAAAACATACAAGTCGTATCCTGCACCACACATAATCAGCAATTTTACTTCATTTGTACATTTACCGCTAAGACAGACAGCACTACATACACGCCTCACAGCTCTAGATATTTCCCTGTGAGGTCGGAGGTCATTGGCCCCCACTGTTCTACAAATTCAGGCTCGCTCCCCCTCGTCACAAATGCGTTACTGTTTCTGATTCGGATCTCCTTGCTTGCTTGCTTTTCTACACCCATCTCTTGATTCTTGGATTACAAGAACACGTGTATTTTCCATGGTTTGTCGTAATATTATACCATTTTCACGGTACTTCTCGATATCAAGCACACAGCAGTATCCTACTTATCACTCGTGCAACATGATTCTGAAGACATAGACTGGAAATTATTTCTCTACAAACCCAAAACTTTAGTTAGGTGGGATGAGCTGTAAACCACTGACTAACTAAAAACTTGTCATGCCTGCGAAGACATTTACACGGAAACTAGAAAAAATAGAAAAAACTGATATTTCCACTCGCCAATAATGATGTCACTGATATAGCAGACTCCAATTCATCCCTATAATTTACGAGGTCAACTAAGGTGTTTCTCACGTCTGGAGAACCGGCAAATGTGTCTACCACATGCTAGATGCACACACCGCAATCGATCTTTTCTCAACTAAATAAAGGAGTGAAATGTGAAGAAGCAGTAACCTAACAATTTACATGGGAGGGAATAACGGTCCAGGGCAAACACACCTCCATATTCTATCTTCTCAAATTTTCGCGCGATCACGAAAGCTATCCAACAAATACTAAGTATTAGTTCGCTATTCGTTCGTCTAGAGGGCAATACGGTTAAGTCATCTACATTCCTACACTCCGACAGACCTCTCCATTTGGACAGCTCCTACAGTTAACAGGAAATATGAATCATCTCCTCACAGGTCACCGGCGCTGGACGCCAAGCACACACAGGTAGAATCATCATCCTAAGAAATCGATCGCATATGTATTTCACCCCTGTACTTACAACCACATGTTACAATTGTGGTCTCAGTTGAATGACATTCGACAATGAGTGAAGTACCGGAAATACACCCTGCTGACGGCTGTGGCTCTGGAAATAGAAATATAAGTAGCCTTCTTATGTCGCAGTACTCCACGTCAAATGCACACCTTCCTTTGTACATATCTGAACACAAACACATACCTTTTAAGCCTGATGCTCAAGGCGAACCTACCACGCAACCCCTACTACTAAATATGATACTTCGTCAAGAACTGATCGCTAGCGGTACGAAATAATACTGACAGAAAATCAACGATGGATGGATGGGTGGACATGTCTCATAAGTTTTTCTTGCGAGTGCTAACACCGTGTCTTAGAAAGAGAGACATAATCATCTTACAAACAGCTTTATGTTAAAAAAAAGACACAACCACATTACCATCACAAGCAGTCTTGATTCTACAGGTGCACACAAGTATCCATGTTAAAAGCTATACCGGCGTTATAAATCCACATATGGCACTACCTACAAATAATGTGGTTTTTCAAGACAAATACCAAAACACTGGATGTAGACAGTGATCGCTGGAGTGTATAGTGTCACGTAGAAGAAGGTGTAATTATATGGAGACGAACACTAACTCCCTTAACGAAAGTTTATTCAGCACTTGCACATACAAGAGCGTGGAGCGAACTGCCCCTAGACCAGTACACATACAGTATATATACAGTGACAGAAGTATCATAACCACCACACCATGGTGACTGTGCTACTCACCTTCTTTTGCGACATTGAACCCTCCTTAAGAGAACAGCGTCTCGGTGTTACGTGCTCCTAGTCCGGGAACAAGTCATCGGTCCTGCATTCTCCGACTCCCAATGACTGATGTTCGCCCTGGCGGTGATCTTCTTAGAACTTCCTTTGCCGCTACACTCTTTGTCACCTTTCCGCTTGTTGCCTGTCGCTGGAGCTTAGAATATACGCTGGGTTGCAGGATCCTCGTAGGGCTTAATTCGAAGGACGTGGACCGTATCTCTGATCTTTCATCGTCCTGTGTCGGGGTCGAAATCTTCAACTTCATAAGTAACATCAGGCAATTGCTTTACAACCGACCGAGCGAGATGGCGCAGTGGCTAGACACTGCACTCGCATTCGGGAGGACGACGGTTCAATCCCGCGTCCAGCCATCCTGATTTAGGTTTTCCGTGATTTCCCTGAATCGCTCTAGGCAAATGCCGGGATGGTTCCTTTGAAAGGGCACGGCCGACTTCCTTCCCCGTCCTTCCGTAACACGTTGAGACCGATGACCTCGCCGTCTGGTCTCCTTCCCCAAAGAACCAACCAACCTTACAACCGTGTAAGTTACAAAGTAGCGCCTGAGTAGCTTCTCAAAGAGTCCAACCTTCCTAACAGCAGTGAAGATTAAGACGAGGTTACCAGGCCGGTAGACAACAGGGTGGCGGCTCGCGTCATACCTTCGGAGTTCGTTTTCTTGAGCCTGCAGCGTGCGGAGTCGAGTTAACTGCCGTGCTTCCTCAGCTCTGGTTAACACCTCGCTGATGTAGTCGTCGTCCACGTCGTATTCGCCTCACGCCCATGCACCAGGAAAAATGGCGTAAATCCTGTGGTGTCTTGTTTGGAGGTGTTGAAGGCAAGTGTCACGAAAGGTAGCACCTCATCCCAGTTGCTCTGCTCAACAGTGACGAACATTGATAGCATGTAGGCCAAGGTCTTATTAAGGCGTTCAGTAAGCCTGTTAGTTTGCGGATGGTAGGCAGTCGCCATGGGGTGAGTAATGTTGCACCGACGGTTTATATCTGTCACAAGATGCGATTGAAAAACTTTCCCTCGATCCGTAATTAGCGACCTTGGGGCACCCTGTTTTAATATAATGTGTTCCACGATGAATTTGGCTTCCTCGAATGCTTCGGCTGTTTTCACGAATTTTGTAATGGTATACCATGCCAGATAGTATGTGCAAACAATAATCCATCTATTGCCACTAGCAGACGTTGTAAATCGCCCGAGGAAGTCAATCCCAACACGGTGGGAAGGCGTTTCGGCTGGTGGAATTGTTATGAGTCGGCCAGGTGGTTTCTGAGGAACTGCCTTTCTCCTCTGGCACTCTCCGCAGTGTGACACATAGTTACGGGCACACCTAAATAAACCTGGTGAGAAAAATCTCTTGCCGATCATATCATATGTCTTAATAAATCCTAAATATCCGACCTCCGATGTGTCATGGAATTTATGTGGAACATCTAAGCGCACATGTTTAGGAATCACTGGTAGCCACCTCTTTCCAAACGGATCAAAGTTTTTCTTGCAAAGTAATCCATTAACCACTTTAAAGTGTTCTTTCACAGCCTCTCACCGATTTAAGGCAAGCATAATTTGAGATATCTTGGCGTCCTTTCTCTGCTCAGTAGAGAGATCCTGGAGTGCAGCGAGACAGTCACTATCTTTGTTGTGGTTGGCAGGAGAGCCAACACCGTGTTACCAGAGGAGGCCGAAAGGCACGCGGTTTAGCTCACGCAGGCTGGCGTGAGGTCTGGAATAGGACAAGGAAATTAGAATTTAGAAACAACGGACGTAGCTGGTGGAATACTTAACTTTAATCCATTATGATGAACGTCGCTCTTGACGGTACATAGTTCACAATATCAATAGTAACTGATAATGGCGCCTTGCTACGTCGTAGCAAATGACGTAGCTGAAGGCTATGCTAAACTATCTTCTCGGCAAATGAGAACGTAAGTAGGCAGTGAACCATCGCTAGCAAAGTCGGCTGTACAACTGGGGCGAGTGCTAAGAAGTCTCTCTATACCTGCCGTGTGGCGGCGCTCGGTCTACAATCATTGATAGTGGCGACACGCGAGTGCGACGTATACTACCCGACAGCGGCCGATTTGAAGGCTACCACCTAGCAAGTGTGGTGTCTGGCGGTTACACCACAATCTTCATCAAAGTCTTGATGGTCCTGCACAGGGTTTCTTGAGAGATAGTCGGCATCTTGGCGTTTTCTTCCACTTTTGTACACCATGGTAATGTCATATTCTTGAAGACGTAGTGCCCACCTGGCGAGTTATCCTGTTGGATCCTTAATACCAGTCAACCAACAAAGTGAATGATGGTCTGCAAAAACTGTGAATGGCCTTCGATAGAGATACTGTCGAAATTTGCACGTGGCCCAGAGTACAGCAAGACATTCTCTTTCTGTAGGTGAGTAGTTTCTCTCCGATTTTGTAAGTGTCCTAGAAGCATGAACCATGAACCATGAACCATGGACCTTGCCGTTGGTGGGGAGGCTTGCGTGCCTCAGCGATACAGATAGCCGTACCGTAGGTACAACCACAACGTAGGGGTATCTGTTGAGAGGCCAGACAAACGTGTGGTTCCTGAAGAGGGGCAGCAGCCTTTTCAGTAGTTGCAAGGGCAACAGTCTGGATGATTGACTGATCTGGCCTTGTAACACTAACCAAAACGGCCTTGCTGTGCTGGTACTGCGAACGGCTGAAAGCAAGGGGAAACTACGACCGTAACTTTTCCCGAGGGCATGCAGCTTTACTGTATGATTAAATGATGATGGCGTCCTCTTGGGTAAAATATTCCGGAGGTAAAATAGTCCCCCATTCGGATCTCCGGGCGGGGACTACTCAGGAGGATGTCGTTATCAGGATAAAAGAAAACTGGCGTTCTACGGATCGGAGCGTGGAATGTCAGGTCCCTTAATCGGGCAGGTAGGTTAGAAAATTTAAAAAGGGAAATGGATCAGTTAAAGTTAGATATAGTGGGAATTAGTGAAGTTCGGTGGCAGGAGGAACAAGACTTCTGGTCAGGTGACTACAGGGTTATAAACACAAAATCAAATAGGGGTAATGCAGGAGTAGGTTTAATAATGAATAGGAAAATAGGAATGCGGGTAAGCTACTACAAACAGCATTGTGAACGCATTATTGTGGCCAAGATAGATACGAAGCCCACACCTACTACAGTAGTACAAGTTTATATGCCAACTAGCTCTGCAGATGATGAAGAAATTGAAGAAATGTACGATGAAATAAAAGAAATTATTCAGATAGTGAAGGGAGACGAAAATTTAATAGTAATGGGTGACTGGAATTCGAGTGTAGGAAAAGGGAGACAAGGAAACATAGTAGGTGAATATGGATTGGGGCTAAGAAATGAAAGAGGAAGCCGCCTAGTAGAATTTTGCACAGAGCACAACTTAATCATAGCTAACACTTGGTTTAAGAATCATAAAAGAAGGTTGTATACGTGGAAGAACCTTGGAGATACTAAAAGGTATCAGATAGATTATATAATGGTAAGACAGAGATTTAGGAACCAGGTTTCAAACTGTAAGACATTTCCAGGGGCAGACGTGGACTCTGACCACAATCTATTGGTTATGACCTGTAGATTAAAACTGAAGAAACTGCAAAAAGGTGGGAATTTAAAGAGATGGGACCTGGATAACCTGAAAGAACCAGAGGTTGTACAGAGTTTCAGGGAGAGCATAAGGGAACATTTAACAGGAATGGGGGAAGGAAATACAGTAGAAGAAGAATGGGTAGCTTTGAGGGATGAAGTACTAAAGGCAGCAGAGGATCAAGTAGGTAAAAAGGCGAGGTCTAGTAGAAATCCTTGGGCAACAGAAGAAATATTGAATTTAATTGATGAAAGGAGAAAATATATAAATGCATTAAATGAAGCAGGCAAAAAGGAATACAAACGTCTCAAAAATGAGATCGACAGGAAGTGCAAAATGAATAAGCAGTTATTGCTAGAGGACAAATGTAAGGATATATAGGCTTATCTCACTAGGGGTAAGATAGGTACTGCCTACAGGAAAATTAAAGAGACCTTTGGAGATAAGAGAACCACTTGTATGAATATCAAGAGCTCAGATGGAAATCCAGTTCTAAGCAAAGAAGGGAAAGCAGAAAGATGGAAGGAGTATATACAGGGTCTATACAAGGGCGATGTACTTGAGGACAATATTATGGAAATGGAAGAGGATGTAGATGAAGATGAAATGGGAGATACGATACTGCGTGAAGAGTTTGACAGAGCACTGAAAGACCTGAGTCGAAACAAGGCCCCCGGAGTAGAAAACATTCCATTAGAACTACTTACTGCCTTGGGAGAGCCAGTCCTGACAAAACTCTACCATCTGGTGAGCAAGATGTATGAAACAGGCGAAATACTCCCAGACGTCAAGAAGAATATAATAATTCAAATCCCAAATAAAGCAGGTGTTGACAGATATGAAAATTACCGAACAATCAGTTTAATAAGCCATAGCTGCAAAATACTAACACGAATTCTTCACAGACGAATGGAAAAACTAGTAGAAGCCGACCTCGGGGAAGATCAGTTTGGATTCCGTAGAAATACTGGAACACGTGAGGCAATACTGAGTTTACGACTTATCTTAGAAGAACGATTAAGGAAAGGCAAACCTACGTTCCTAGCATTTGTAGACTTAGAGAAAGCTTTTGACAATGTTGACTGGAATACTCTCTTTCAAATTGTAAAGGTGGCAGGGGTAAAATGCAGGGAGCGAAAGGCTATTTACAATTTGTACAGAAACCAGATGGCAGTCATAAGAGTCGAGGCGCATGAAAAGGAAGCAGTGGTTGGAAGGGAGTGAGACAGGGTTGTAGCCTATCCCCGATGTTATTCAATCTGTACATTGAGCAAGCAGTAAAGGAAACAAAAGAAAAATTCGGAGTAGGTATTAAAATCCATGGAGAAGAAATAAAAACTTTGAGGTTCGCCGATGACATTGTAATTCTGTCAGAGACAGCAAAGGACTTGGAAGAGCAGTTGAACGGAATGGACAGTGTCTTGAGAGGAGTATATAAGATGAACATCAACAAAAGCAAAACGAGGATAATGGAATGTAGTCGAATTAAGTCGGGTGATGCTGAGGGAATTAGATTAGGAAACGAGACTCTTAAAGTAGTAAAGGAGTTTTGCTATTTGGGGAGCAAAATAACTGATGATGGTCGAAGTAGAGAGGATATAAAATGTAGACTGGCAATGGCAAGGAAAGCGTTTCTGAAGAAGAGGAATTTGTTAACATCGAGAATAGATTTAAGTGTCAGGAAGTCATTTCTGAAAGTATTTTATGGAGTGTAGCCATGTATGGAAGTGAAACATGGATGATAAATAGTGTGGACAAGAAGAGAATAGAAGCTTTCGAAATGTGGTGCTACAGAAGAGTGCTGAAGATTAGATGGGTAGATCACATAACTAATGAGGAAGTATTGAATAGGATTGGGGGGAAGAGAAGTTTGTGGCACAACTAGACCAGAAGAAGGGATCGGTTGGTAGGACACGTTCTGAGGCATCAAGGGATCACCAATTTAGTATTGGAGGGCAGCGTGGAGGGTAAAAATTGTAGAGGGAGACCAAGAGATGAATACACTAAGCAGATTCAGAAGGATGTGGGTTGCAGTAGGTACTGGGAGATGAAGAACCTTGCACAGGATAGAGTAGCATGGAGAGCTGCATCAAACCAGTCTCAGGACTGAAGACAACAACAACAACAAGTAGAAGCATAGGCTATAACCTTCTGTTTTCCATTCGTAATTTGCATCAGAACAGCACCGATCACATACCCACTGGCATCTGTATATAGTTCTGTAGGTGCTCTCTCATCATACAGACCAAGTACAGGGTCAGTCGTCAGAGCTTTTTTAAGCACATCGAAAGAATCTTGTTGAGCACCACCCCAGATAAATTTAGCATCGGCTTTTAACAACTCTTGGAGCGGCCTGGCTTTGATTCAAAAGTCTTTGCTAAAATGACGGTATTAAGAATATAACCCAAGGAAGCTTCTCACATCTCTAATACTTTTAGGAAAAGGAAATTCCGTTATAAATCTCACCTTTTCTGGGTATGGCTGCACACCTTCGTTTGACACAAGGTGTCCAAGTATTTTGATTCCTTTTGCTCCAAAGAGACACTTTCTTCGATTAAGTTTCAGTCTGCCTTGTTGGAAACACTTAAGAACGGCCCTAGGTCTTTTAACATGTTCATTAAATGTCTCTGAGAACACTATAATGTCATCTAAATTACAAGGAAACATCGTCCACTTAAGGTGACTTAGAAGATTATCCATCATCCGTTCAAAAGTTGCTAATGCATTAACACAAACCAAACGGCATAACTCATACAGACCCTCATTGGTGATGAATGAAGTTTTCTCACGATCAGCCTCTTCTACTTCGATTTACCAGTATCCTGAGTACATGTACATGGTTGAGAAAACCTTTACCCCTTCAGACAATCTAGTGTTTCATCAATACGTGTAAGGGGGTAAACGCCCTTTTTAATTATCTTATTAATCTTTCTGTTATCAACACCAAGGCGCCAACTGCCATCCTTCTACCTGACGAGAACCACTGGTGAAGACCATGGGCTCTGCGAAGGGTGAATGGTGTCATTCTTCATCATTTTCTCTACCTCGTCGCGAATTATTCAATGTTCCGTCCTCTGGCTTATTGGTTGATGGTCCCCAGTGCTAATCCGGTGTTTCACCGTCGATTTGTCTAATTTGCTCTTCATCTGTGGATTGAAGCATTTAGAGAACTCTTGAAGATTGGCAAGGATCTTCTATTGTTCCTCAGTGAGATCTGGTGATAGTTGAGCTAGAAGGATTTATATCATAGTGGTAGCGCCAGTTTCGCCCACGGACTCAGCATGAGAGGTTTCTGTGACTCTCAGCTGTTCGGCAATTAACGGGTCAGCGTTTGCTACACACATGTGTCTTGGAAGGATCTGCTGTTCTCGTCGACAGTTAAGTATCCACAATTCACCGAATCCGTTCTTAAACGAGACGACAGAGGCTATGATGACCAAGTTATTCTTCAGTGGTATGCTTCTCTTACATTCCACTACAAGATCCATAGGTTGATGCATGACATGACACATGACAGTTATCTTTCTAGCACTGACTGCAGGAATGATCACTTCATACAGCACACATACTCTCCACACACTCGGATGTGCGTCTTCCTGTCCACAGTATCTCATCTCGTCTAGCGTAATCTTCGAGCGACCATAATCTATAATTGATTCAGAAGCTTTCAAAAAGTCGCATCCCCTGAATGACGTCATGCCTACACTCATGTAATATGATGAATTCTAAGGGCTGTGTATGGCGACTGATACCCACACGAATGGTACATCTTCCTGTAGGTTTTACATATTTCCCATTAGCCACCTTCAGCAGAGGTGTTTTCTCACGACCAATACGATTTTCTGCAACTTTCGACGGTACTTCTCCGAAATGACTGAATATGATGCTCCAGAGTCCGCAAGAGCTTGAGGTGGTCGGCCATCCATGAGGATATCGACGTAGTTTCCTATCATTTTTGTAGTGATCGGCGGCAGAGAATTTTTCTCTTTGGCGGCCTCATCTCCATGGAAGGTCGCACTCTTATGTTTTCCAGGTTGCGGCTGCTAGGTGATCGGCTGGAGCTTCTAAACGGCGATGGAGACCTTGATCGGAGTGTTGGGGAGCGTCCTCTCCAGCGGCTAGCTTGCGGCGATGGCGACCTACGTCGTCCAGCACCCACATCTTCTTGTTCATCTCCGTCGTCCCGGAGTTGGCGTCGGCTGAGATCGGTCTACTGTATTCTGGTGCTATCGTCATCAAATATCCGCCGCCTTTCTCGACAATAGCGCACCACATGTCCCGGTCGTCCATATACTGGTTGGTTATCCTTCGTCCTCCCTTATGACCTCTTGAAGCGTCTCGGTTTTATTCCCGCCGTGCAATCCAAGTGCCTTCTGAACTTCCTATCACACTATCTGACGAAGAACATTTGTGAAATTAGTTCCTTCCTCCATCACAGACATCGATACAACGTTTGAAAGCCGTTCAAACTTCTTGCGTGTAATTATTTTTTGATGCATTGTCTCGATGTATTGGCACCATTTTATGAAGTCGTCTGCTCCTGAACCTCCTTCAGGGGTAGGGCTTGATACACGTCCTCAGCAACAGTCTTCATGAGATGTGCAACCTTATCTTCCTCCTTCATTCTAGGAGCCACTGCTTTACCCAGCTCCAATACGCCTTGAATGTAGGATGCCGTAGTTTCTCCTGGACACTGTGCCCTGCACTTTAATTTATCTTCAGCCTTGCACTTCTGTCGTTGTGGGTCGCCAAAATACTTGCGCAATTCCTCCTGGAATACTTCCCATCTTGTGAACATCTCCTCGTTGTTCTCATACTATTGCTTGTCAGTGCCCTCAAAGTAGAAAAATACATTAGCCAAACACACTGTGTCACCCCATTTGTTAAATTTGGCTATACGCTCATATACCTTCAGCCACTTGTTTGGATCTTGGCCATCGTCACCAGAAAACCCAGAAGGATGTCTCATGTGGTGACACACAGTTGTTGTCATCGTAACGTCCTCTTCTTCCTCTGTCTACATCTACATCTACATCTACATGATTACTCTGCAATTCACATTTAAGTGCTTGGCAGAGGGTTCATCGAACCACAGTCATACTATCTCTACCATTCCACGTCCGAACAGCGCGCGGGAAAAACGAACACCCAAACCTTTCTGTTCGAGCTCTGGTTTCTCTTATTTTATTTTGATGATCATTCCTACCTATGTAGGTTGGGCTCAACAAAATATTTTCGCATTCGGAAGAGAAAGTTGGTGACTGAAATTTCGTAAATAAATGTCGCCGCGACGAAAAACGTCTTTGCTTTAATGACTTCCATCCCAACTCGCGTATCATATCTGCCACACTCTCTTCCCTATTACGCGATAATACAAAACGAGCTGCCCTTTTTTGCACCCTTTCCATGTCCTCCGTCAATCCCACCTGGTAAGGATCCCACACTGCGCAGCAATATTCTAACAGAGGACGAACGAGTGTAGAGTAAGCTGCCTCTTTAGTGGACTTGTTGCATCTTCTAAGTGTCCTGCTAATGAAACGCAACCTTTGGCTCGCCTTCCCCACAATAGTATCTATGTGGTCTTTGCAACTGAAGTTGTTCGTAATTTTAACACCCAGGTACTTAGTTGAATTGACAGCCTTGAGAATTGTACTATTTATCGAGTAATCGAATTCCAACGGATTTCTTTTGGAACTCATGTGGATCACTTCACACATTTCGTTATATAGCGTCAACTGCCACCTGCCACACCATACAGAAATCTTTTCTAAATCGCTTTGCAACTGATACTGGTCTTTGCCATTCAGAAGGATCATGTCGGTGTGGTATATGGTCCCCTTTTCGTACCACACTTACCCACCATATCTTAGATACCATAAAAGAGAAAGCGGGGTGGAATCATGTTTAGTAGTCACAATTTATAATTAAGACAGTTTATTGACATTAGGCCTTCTAAGGAATTTGACTTTTATAATTTGTGGACGAGCCACTAGATAAAGCTTTGAAAATAGGGTTAGAAACCCAACGTACTCGGTACTCAAACAGTCCCCTAAGAGAAAATTTAATGTGCCAGGCGTTTATAGAAACCTTAAGCATATCAATTATCAATTGCTTCACATAGCCACTTCCTCAAACTCCTTAAAACCAGCTATTACATTAAGATGGCCACACTTAACATTCTTTGCTAAAATGCCCTTACAAACTTACTATTTCAAACCGTAAAAGAAGCACTTGTTAAAAGGTCAATTACAAACTTAACGTTGCCGGGCACTAATATCCCTCGGTTTATTATCCCTTATTAAGAAAACAGAATTACTGACAAAATTCAGAAATTCAAACCCCCATACAGGATTTCTCTCAAAATGCATGTAACGAAAATAGTTACCAATAAAGGAAGACTTAATGAGACTAGTGCCAAGCTAAGCTCCAATAACATGTTGATAGACCTAGATACATAAAAAACTACAACAGAAACACTGATCTTTAAAAATGAATGTTCACTTGCTCAGACGTGTTAATAAAAGACTGCTAGAAAGAGCTGCGCAAGGAACTCAGCAGATGCTATGCAGATTAAAGTTTAGCCAGTTGCCAATTCATAATATTTAAAGAAACAGGCTCATGTACGAACAGGTTCCATACAATATATATTTGTATATCTACCAGCTTAACCCGCCTCTGCGGAAGGAAGATAAATACTAAACTTTGGAAGGCGGTATGTGAATAACTCCCGGTAACGGCCAGGCGCGCTGCCAAGATTACGTAAGTTGGTCGGCGGGTTGCGTCAGCCGCCTTTGTGGCGTGACATGCTGTTACCTCCTTGAGCCCCCCGGTTCTAGATGTACCCATGTCCGGTTCTCAGCTACGCTACAAATCAGTTTGCAAAAAACAGAATTTTATTTATGGAAATATACAGTACAATCACCAACAAATTTTATATATTCACATACACCTTTGCCTTTAACCCAAATGAAAACAGATTCCTTTACAGATATTTTCCTCCTATTACGAGTATATAATGACAAAGAAGATGGAGAAACATATGCTGATTTACCAAAATCCTTATTAGCCAATTCTTAATTTTAGTTTAACCCAAATGAAAACAGATTCGTTTACAGATATTTTCCTCCTATTAGGAGTATATAATGACAAAGAAGATGGAGAAACATATGCAGATTTACCAAAATCCTTATTGGCCAGTTCCGAAATATGGTAAGTGCGAAAGGCAATAATGTCTCTGTCAACAACACTTTCAAGTCCAGCAACACTTGGTACTCCAGTACCTCCTCGAACAATGGCAACAGTAAACCATCCGTTACCATGACCAAACGTATCGTTTATATCTAAACTAAAATTAAGTCTACAACCGATGAAAACAGCAGGACCATCCAGCAGAGCATGTGCAGCGACAGACTTAACTTGAAAGTTTTGTTGACAGAGACATTATTGCCTTTCGCACTTACCATATTTCGGAACTGGCCAATAAGGATTTTGGTAAATCTGCATATGTTTCTCCTTCTTCCTTGTCATTGTATACTCGTAATAGGAGGAAAATATCTGTTAACGAATCTGTATTCATTCGGGTTAAAGGCAAAGGTGTATGTGAATATGTAAAATTTGTTGGTGATTGTACTGTATATTTCCATTTTTTTTTTCTGCAAACTGATCTGTAGCGTAGCTTAGAACCGGACATGGGTACATCTAGAACCGGGGGGCTCAAGGAGGCAACAGCATGTCACGCCACAAAGGCGGCTGACGCAACCCGCCGACCAACTTACGTAATCTTGGCAGCGCGCCATGACCAAACGATACGTTTGGTCATGGTAACGGATGGTTTACTGTTGCCATTGTTCGAGGATGTACTGGAGTACCAAGTGTTGCTGGACTTGAAAGTTTTGTTGACAGAGACGTTATTGCCTTTCACACTTACCATATTTCTGAATTGGCTAATAAGGATTTTGGTAAATCAGCATATGTTTCTCCATCTTCTTTGTCATTATATACTCGTAATAGGAGGAAAATATCTGTAAACGAATCTGTTATCATTTGGGTTAAAGTCTCCGATAGACTGCGATCTTTTGAATATGGCTCGAACTCGGGTTTCTCGCCACATAAACGGCGGCTCTGCCGTGGCCTGATGGGAGCCACTGTGCCGTCGATAATGTGGACTATCACAAGTTCCAATACCCAGCGTCTCCAGCAGAATAATGTCACGTAGAAGAAGGTGTCATTAGATGAATGACTAACACTAACTTCACTTAACGAAGGTTTATTCAGCACTTGCGCATACAAGAGCGCGGAGCGAACTGCCTCCAGCCAGAACCCATACGGTATATATACAGTTACAGAACATTCCAGTACAATTATTCTTGACATTTGTGGATACTTCTAGAATGTACTTGAACCGAATATAGAAATTGAAATTTTACACTTCTGGTGAGTTTCGAACTCACCACCCCCAATGCAACTGTCTAGTATCATAACCACTACACCACAGAGACTCTGCTACTCAGCTGATTTTGCGACAATATTATCACACCAGCACTGCATTTACACGTCGCCGACGGGCCCTCGTAATAACATTACCGAATTTTGAAAATGATTCGGCTAGGGAGCGTGGTATGAAACAAATATTTGCAAACCCTTCGCGCCGCTTCACTACATATTTCTCCAGTATTTGTAACGCATTTGGTCTGGATGACATATCATATATCTGGCATTCTCATATCTCGAAACGAGCCACCTTTCTCGAACTTATCTGCTACAGTAAAATTCCAATATCGTTTTAGATAAGCCCTATGTATCTTGCAACTACCCCTCAGACTCTGCGCTACCGTCCCCACAGCGTTGCGCATATGAATGTTCCAATTTAAGCTGGAACTGAGCAGAGAAAGCTACATTTACCACCTTCGGCAACCCGTGCAGAAACAGGCGAAGCTGAGTTACTGTGACATAAATGTGTTTGGACCATTCAACAGAACCGAAGTCTGCTCCTGCAACGCGAGGTAGTATAAAATACAATACGGGAACTGGGGGGACGACGTCGATTTTGATACTGCATTGTGGTGCTTCTCCAAACTACAAGCAGATACTACAGATCCACGTCCCTCAGGGTCCATTCACGCTATCACCCCAACGTTCTAGCATCGTTATTCTGTTCCATCCACCAGAAAAAAATTACGAACTGTAAAAGCTCCACTAACTTCATCCGATAGAGAACTCGTTAAGATTTTTACCGCATCTCTCTCCTCCCATATACAGGGTGTCACAAAAAGGTACGGCCAAACTTTCAGGAAACATTCCTCACACACAAATAAAGAAAAGATGTTATGTGGGCATGTGTCCGGAAACGCTTAATTTCCATGTTAGAGCTCATTTTATTTTCGTCAGTATGTACTGTACTTCCTCGATTCACTGCCAGTTGGCCCAATTGAAGGAAGGTAATGTTGACTTCGGTGCTTGTGTTGACATGCGACTCATTGCTCTACAGTACTAGCATCAAGCACATCAGTACGTAGCATCAACAGATTAGTGTTCATCACGAACGTGGTTTTGCAGTCAGTGCAATGTTTACAAATGCGGAGTTGGCAGATGCCCATCTGATGTATGGATTAGCACGTGGAAGTAGCCGTGGCGCGGTACGTTTGTATCGAGACAGATTTCCAGAACGAAGGTGTTCCGACAGGAAGACGTTCGAAGCAATTGATCGGTGTCTTGGGAGCACGGAACATTCCAGCCTATGACTCGCGACTGGGGAAGACCTAGAACGACGAGGACACCTGCAACGGACGAGGCAATTCTGCGTGCAGTTGACGATAACCCTAATGTCAGCGTCAGAGAAGTTGCTGCTGTACAAGGTAACGTTGACCACGTCACTGTATGGAGAGTGCTACGAGAGAACCAGTTGTTTCCGCACCATGTACAGCATGTGCAGGCACTATCAGCAGCTGATTGGCCTCCACGGGTACACTTCTGCGAATGGTTCATCCAACAATGTGTCAATCCTCATTTCAGTGCAAATGTTCTCTTTACGGATGAGGCTTCATTCCAATGTGATCAAACTGTAAATTTTCACAATCAACATGTGTGGGCTGATGAGAATCCGCACGCAATTGTGCAATCACGTCATCAACACAGATTTTCTGTGAGCGTTTGGGCAGGCATTGTTGGTGATGTCTTAATTGGGCCCCATGTTCTTCCACCTACGCTCAATGGAGCACGTTATCATGATTTCATACGGGATACTCTACCTGTGCTGCTAGAACATGTGCCTTTTCAAGTACGACACAACATGTGGGTCATGCATGATGGAGCTCCTGAACATTTCAGTCGAAGTGTTCGTACGCTTCTCAACAACAGATTCGGTGACCTATGGATTGGTAGAGGCTGACCAATTCCATGGCCTCCACCCTCTCCTGCCCTCAACCCTCTTGACTTCCATTTATAGATGTATTTGAAAGCTCTTGTCTACGCAATCGCGGTACCAAATGTAGAGACTCTTGGTGCTCGTATTGTGGACGGCTGTGATACAATTCGTCATTCTCCAGGGCTGCATCAGCGCATCAGGGATTCCATGCGACGGAGGGTGGATGCATGTACCTCGTGTGGTGTAAGGAGCTTAAACGTTGGACAATTGAACAGTGGAAAAACGTTGTGTGGAATGACCAATGACGGTATACAATGTGGCAATCTGATGGCAGCGTGTGGGTATAGAGAATGCCCGGTGAATGTCATCAACCATTGTGTGTAGTGCCAACAGTAAAATTCGGAGGTGGTGTTGTTATGGTGTGATCGTGTTTTTCATGGAGGGAGTTTGCACTCCTGGTTGGTTTGCGTGGCACTATCACAGTGCAGGGCTACATTAATGTCTTAAGCACCTTCGAGGTTCCCGCTGTTGAAGAGCAATTTGGGAATGGCGATTGCATCTTTCAACACAATTTGGTACCTGTTCCTAATCCCGGCCTGTGGCTTAGAGGTTACAAGACATTAACATCCCTGTAATGGATTGGTCCTGCACGGAGTCCTGACCTGCATCCTATAGAACATCTTTGGGGTGTTTTGGAACGCCGACTCTGTGTCAGGCCTCATCGACCGAAATCAATACCTCTCCGGACTGCAGCACCCCTGGAAGAGTGGGCTGCCATTCCGCAAGAAAACTTCCACCACCTGATTGAAAGTATGCATGCGAGAGTGGAAGCTGTCATCAAGGCTAAGGGTGGGGCAACACTATATTGAATTCCAGCATTACCTATGGAGGACGCCACAAACTTGTAAGTGATTTTCAGCCAGATGTCTGGATACTTTTGATCACATAGTGTACCTCACATAGTACGGTAGTTAAAAACGAAAATGACGAAAATTACTGACTTTAAGGAGGTTAATTTTTCTGCATGAGCTATGTGCATCATATAAGCGCACTGCTGGAATTTCACCACGAAGATGAATATTGAAACCACTGGAAGTATTAAAGTCAGCCGTCTTCTAATCTCTGAACTTCTTTCATATCGGAGTCCGAGGAATGCGGTACGTTTCAGTACTGGTAGCTGATAACGAGGCGATCAACAACAGAATCCCAAGCCATCAAAAACTCCACATTTCCTCCTCCTCCTCCTGTTTTACGACGTGCTGTTCTGCATTTCGCCATCGTTCACAATGACGTGTCACGAAGCCTCTTGCATTAGTTCCAGTAAGTTTGGCAGCTTAAAAATGTCTTGATATTTCTCGCGACAAATCTCTTAAATTGGTTCCAGATCAATTTCATTGGGTTCAGAGAGCAGTGGTACGGTCACAACTGTAACAATTCAGCATGTGAACAGTGTGCGCGATCCGTGAAAATTGTTTTCCGTTTTTCTACGACGCTTATCATTCTAGCACGTGTGAGACCACATCTGTCCTATGAAACAGTGTGCATATTCAAACAAAGAGTATTTGATTTTTCGTGTTTCTCCAAAAAGGTTTAAATGTGTAACGTTTTCTTAACTTCAAAATCTGTAACAATCTTTTATAATATATCAATAATTAAGAATGTGTATTTGCAATGAAAACTAGAATTCTGCATGTGCTATGTAATTAGAAACCAGTAGACGTGCATTTTTCTTGGAAAAATGATTGTTACGTACGAGTTAATTACCACATGTTGACAAACTTCATATTTAAATGATTTAGGTATTCAATCAGAACAAAAAAGAGTCGGAAAACTCGACGGGTTTCTTTTATCATCTTATTAAACCACTTCCAGCAAATTGTATTCAACATTAACAGATTTACAATGAAATAAACACCCTTAGCTGCTTACAGGCATTGACATACGTCAACGGGGACAGATGAAAATGTGTGCCCCGACCGGGACTGCCGGCCGGAGTGGCCGAGCCGTTCTAGGCGCTACAGTCTGGAACCGCGCGACCGCTACGGACGCAGGTTCGAATCCTGCCTCGGGCATGGATGTGTGTGATGTCCTTAGGTTAGTTAGGTTTAAGTAGTTCGAAGTTCTAGGGGACTGATGACCTCAGGATTTAAGTCCCTTAGTGCTCAGAGCCATTTGAACCGACCGGGACTCGAACCCGAGATCTCCTGCTTACATGGAAGACGCTCTGTCTATCTGAGCCACCGAAGACACAGAGGATAGCGCGACTGCAGGGATTTATTTCTGGCACGCCTCCCGCGAAACCCACGTTCTCAACGTATTGTCCCGCACTACATTCGATGTGCCCCCACCCATTATACTCATTACTCGCGGCGCGATGCCGATTCCTGTAAGAGTTCGCGCACTGTTTGTGCATTCGCACAGAAGAAGAAGATGGTCAAGTGGCTGGTGAGCCTTAACTGTATATATACAAAGATGGTATCTGTTCTTTCGGACATGTCCATGACCATGCAGCTCGCTAGAATGAAATTACAATGAAATAAACACCCTTAGCTACTTACAGGCGTTGACATACGTCAACGGGGACGGATGAGAATCTGTGCCCCGACCGGGACTCGAACCCAGGATCTCCTGCTTACATGGCAGACACTCTATCCATCTGAGCCACCTAGGACATGTCCGAAAGAACTGATACCATCTTAGTATATATTAACAGATTTTTTAATTTTATTTACATTTTAATTTTTTTTAAGGGAAGGAATGGTCTCAGGGGCAAAGTGAGTAGGGGTCATTGTACAACAACTAGCCACGATGTCCCCATTGCCAAGTAGGAACATATGGAAGGGGTAAATGGCCATAGGAGAATATTCATTTATTCATTGATAAAAAATAAATCCGCATTTTCCGTGGCTTGTCTCTAAACGAAAGAAAAATAAGCATAAGGCGGCGTTCACACTGCCGGCCGAGCCGAGCCGAGCTGAGCCTGGCCGGCCGCCGCCCGCTTTATCAGACACATGGTTTTGAACTGCGTCGTTCACACTGGCGGCCGGGCCACGCCGACACGGCGTGAGCCTCCTGGAGCCGAGCCGGCGACATCCCGAGTGTTTAATATTGCCGGAGCGAGCCGACCGCAGGCGCGAGCCTGTGGAGCAGCGCTACAGCTTCTGCAGTACACGCATCACTCGTCTCCCTTCTGCTTTCATCACAAGTGTGACTGCACACGTCTTTTATTTTAAGATGTTACCTCACATTTCACAATCAGTGAGGAAAAATTACGTTTATTATAATGATACGTGCGAAATTACTTTTATTTCATTTATTTAATCTACCGTATTTACATGCATTTACAACAATAGCTTGTCAGCGATCGCGGCATTGCCGCCACTGAATAGTTCATATTTACTTGTAAACGGAGGCAGATATGAGTGTCAGTGAGGGACGGAAATGTGTCCCTACCAGATGACAATGAATTGTAAAGTCATGCTGTGGCACGTTACTATAAGCTGTTGTCTGTGACATCTTTTTGCGACGTTCTTACTTTAATGAATGCAGAATAGCATATACATGACATTAACTTGTGTCCATCAATTTGGTATCAGAAATTCGGCTAGTATGAAGTAACCAAGGAGTGTGTTTCAGATAGTACACTGAAATATAAATTATTTTCCTTTATAGTTTTATTTGCTTTATTTACAGTGAAATGAGATACACAAAAATACAGTAAATAGCTAAGTACTTTCAATTCCAAAATTTATTTTTGAAAGGTTTTTGAATTATTTTAAGTTGCATTTTTAACGAAATATTCAATAAAAGTGTTCCTGACAGTTTTCGAACGTAATGTGGAATTTCTGTTGAACGTGGCACCAGCTGTCTGCATATCAGCATTGTTACAAAACTTTTCACCTGCAACATTGCATCCTTCTCTGTCAATGACAATATTAGGAAGTAGACAAATGCACTTGACTATGTGATCAGCTAAGTCAATTGATGTTTCAATTTCCTTCCTCAGTAGTCTCCATTTGTTGGTCATTATACCAAATGCACATTCAACAATTTTTCTTGCTCTGGAATGCATATCATTGTGTAGAATCTTCTCGTTGTCCAAATTTCTGCGAGGAAAAGGTGTCATCAAATTCTCTAATAAGGGGAAAGCTTCATCTCCCAAAATGACGTACGGTAGTTCCTGACACATTCCTTCAAGTCTTGTTGGTGGCGGTAATAACAGCTCCCCATTTGTAAGTGTCTTATATAATATACTTTCTTTAAACACGCCTTCATCAGACTGTTTACCGTAGGCACCAACATCTAACAGCTATAAATTTGTAATTTGCATCAGCAACTGCTTGGAGTACAATCGAATAATTCTGCTTGTAATTGTAAAACATGCTGCCAGAAAGTTTAGGACATTGGACATGTGCTTCCCGTCTATACATCCAACACAGTTTGGAAATCCCCATCTCGTATGCATTTCACTGGCAATTTCTTTAAATCGAGAAACAGTTGGCGTTGGTAAATGAATGGGAGCAAGTGACTCCCATATGGCCATACAAACGTCCTTCACCACCACTGATACGGTGGACACTCCTAATCGGAATGACGACGCTAGTGCATGAAAGGAGATGCCATTGGGCAGATATCTGAAAAAACATCGTAAGATGTGTTTCTCAAGTGTGGTGTTGGACGAAGTTTTTACAGTTTTGTTTGCACAGTAGATACTTACTTAGTCCATGTCATTTCACAGTGATACAACAATAAATAAATAAAGAGACATGGCCATACTATATCCTTTCAATTAAAATAATGAAATCGAAATGCAAAGACCTGAGAGACAGTTACAGAAAATAATTTGTATAACTTGGCAAAATGTCATGTGATCCAGGGAATAGTATATTAAAATGCAGTTCTACTCGGGCTTTGTTCTGTCACATGATTTTCCTAAGTTCCAAGAGCTATGCACGTTCTTTATCAGTGGAAATCGAACCACTGAGTCAAAGGGCATTATCTCAAAACTCTTAGTCTGTCAATCTGCCTATCTTACAAGGTAATGAAAAGAATTCTGTGAGGTCATTAGTGGCTCCACATGATGAACCATCACCACTGCCAAGCGCTGCATCATGAAGGAAAAAGAAGAAAAAAGTTGGAAAATTCTGAAGGAGTATTTCTGCGATTCTTCGTTCAAGGCACACCAAGACATTACCCAAAATGACAAAGCTAATTAGTTCCTAATGATACTCAGGAGTCCCATAAACTCTCTTCCCCTCAGAGGTGAACGCTTGTGAAATTTAAAATACAAAAGCATGACTACAATTAATTGGAGGTAGTGAATGCTGCACAAAGTTCTACTGCAAACCAAAAAGTGTGTACTAACGAATCTTACCTTATCGTTATACACAAGGTTTCTTCTGCTGTTATACTTCTGCGAAAATTTGTGTTCTGTTTGGAAATTTTGTCTTGAATGTTCTGCAGCACATACTGGCTGATGGGGCAGGAAATTGTCCCCCCACAATGCATCACCAAGTTTTGTCCTTACAATGTGCAAACATGTGTGAACTTTTTTATTTGGGATGTTCAGTAATTATTGTGGCAAAATAACCACTAAACTGCATTATCTTAATCATCACAGTCCCAGAAGTATCTGGTACAGTTCCTGGTGGTAAAGTAAATTTTCATCACTCAAATTTGATCATTAAGTGGGGGAGATAAAATTGTTTGGACCTTGATTTCCATGTGTTTAGTTAAATCCCAAACAATTCTGTTGTGTCTTCTGTAGAGAGAATGGAAAACAGCTACATTTGGAAGTAAAATAAATAAAAATGTTTCTGTAAAGCTGCTTATGAACATTTTTATTTAAAAATTGTAGCTTATTTGGGACAAACGTATTGCATAGATAATGACTTCTGATATGAAATTAAATGCTGTTTTCTTTTATGTAAATACCAGGCATTTCAACATGAATATAGGGATTTTAAGGATCTGTAGCATTCATTCCATTCGACTTACAGTTATAAATAATACATCTAATGGAACAGAAACTCAGAGAGTTTTTCTTACAAGTGTTCAATGCGAATACCGTTTGTCACATGGCACTCAATGAATTGATATGCGAGTTCTTCTGGAACCTTGATTAGTGTGCCTGGAGTAATTGTTCCAACAACTGCTTCAATCCTGTTTCTTAAGTTTGGTAGATCAGATAGCATCAGAGGCACGCACATATGATTCTTTATGAACCCCCAAATCCGAAAATACTTGGCATCACACTGGGTGAATATGGATGTAATGTGAAACAAGCTCTGTGATCTGACCATTTGTGGTCAATCCAGTGGTTGGGTACACAGTCGTTTAATCAATTGCATACTGAGTTATGCCAGTGAGGCAGCACACCATTTGTGGTTCAGCTTCATCAAATTGATTAAACAGCAATAATTCTAGTTTATCAAAATTAGAAACAGCGGCTGTAGCTGCTTCCATGAAAAAGGGAGGCCCAAAACTTTCTGTCAGGATATAGCACAAAAAATATTCAATTTAGGAGAGTCTCACTCCAGCTGTACCACCTCAAATTGATTTCCTGACTCCAAGATGCACACATTTTGTGTGGTAATATTCCCACTTAGATGGAATATCGATTCATCACTTAATCCAGAAAACCTTGATATGCGTACAGCAACATTTTCTTTGTGAACTTCACATGTAAACCACTGATGATGATGAAAAGAAGGCTGAAATTCTCACTCAACCTACCTTTCAGAAACTTGTTTACGTTAGAAGACTGCAGCACCATTCCCCCTTTCATTTATTGAACAAACACAAGGATGGCTGACACAGTGTTTAGTGTATCTGGGATTGTAAAACAGTTAAGATTCTTAGACGCCAGGAAGGCATCTGGCCCAGACAGTATCCCTGTAAGATTATATGTTGACTATGCTACAAATATAGCACCATTATTGTCCATCATCTATCAGACGTCATTGGAACAGCAGAAAGTTCCACAGGACTGGAAGAAGGACCAGGTCATAGCAATCTTTAAAAAAGGGGAGAAAGTCAGATGCACATAATTACCACCCATGTAATCAATTTGTTGTAGAATCATGGAACATATTTTGTGTTCAGACATAATGACCTTCCTAGACTCTGAGAATCTCATCTGCAGAAACCAGCACGGTTTTAGTAATGCGAGACACAGCTGGCCCTCTTTGTGCATGATATACAACAGGCTTTAAATACCAGCTCCCAGGCTGATGGCATATTTCTTAACTCTCAAAAGGCATTTGACTCAGTTCCACACCATCACTTGCTCCAAATAGTGAGCAATTACGGTCCATCCGATGACATATGCAGTTGGATAGAAAGTTTTATAACAGACAGAGAGCAGTATGTTGTCCTGAATGGGATGACTTCAACAGAAGTAAGCTTAACTTCAGATGTGCCCCAGGGCAGGATAATAGGTCCGCTGAATTTTACGATTTACATAAACGATGTGGTTGTTGGTATTGACAGCAGCATTAGACTGTTTGCCAATGATGCTGTAGTCTACAGGAAAGTAGTATCACATGAAATTTGTGAACAAATCAGTGAGGATTTGCAGAAAATAAATGTGTGGTGTGATGACTAGCAGTTACCTCTCAGTATTAGTAAGTGTAACATACTGCGTATAACAAAATGAAAATCCCCATTAATGTATGAGTACAAAATAAATGTCCATTCTTTGAAAGCAGTAACATCAGTCAGGTATCTGAGTGTGACTATTCGAAATCATCTTAAATGGAATGTCATATTACACAAGTAACGGGCAACGTGAACTGTAGATTGTTGTTTATTGGTAGATTCCTAAAGTGATGCAGTCCTTCAACAAAGGAAATTTGCTTACAATATGTTAGTTCATCCACTCTTGTAGTATTGTTTGTCTGTATGGGACCCTTACCAGTTGTGTCTGATTCAAGAGATTGAGAAGGTCCAAAGAAGAGCAGCATGATTTGTGACTGGTACATTTAGCTATTGTGAGAGCATTACAAATCTCATAGACAGTTTGAAGTAGGGCACACTTACAGATAGACGACATGCTAAATGGAAGGGGCTGCTAACTAAATTCTGAAATATGACCTTCGCCAAGGATGTAGAGCATATATTATTACCACCAACTTTCAAATCACACAATGATCACAATTCAAAGATAAGGGAAATTAGAGCTCGTACTGAGACATTCAGACACTTGTTTTTCCTCCTCGCGATCCGTGAGTGGAACAGAGAGGGGAAACATGACTTTGCCGCGAATTGTACCCTTGCCACACACTGCTTGGTGGCTAGCAGGATATATATGTAGATGTGTATGTAGTCTGTAGGCTTTATACTTGTAACAACTGCAAACCAGACTGTTTCAGTTGCTCTTTCATTTGATGTATTACTTTTAATTGTAAGCTGAATGCGACAAATGCTACAAAGCCTCAATACCCCAATATTCATTTTTAAACACTCAGTATTTAACTCTAAATTAAATCTGTAAATTTATTCAGTCCACATGATTAAGATATATCAGGTGAGTGATCCATCAAACAAGTAACTGGCTAACTAATGAACCAACTAACTAACTAACTAACTGTTTTTCATGATAATCTGCTAACAGGATAATGGTAGTAGGTGTTACTTGAGAGAAGTAGATTAAGAAGCATAGGTAGCCTTCACATCCTTTCTTTAATTTTTATAAGCATTTTCAAAAGCACATTGAAAACATTATAGTGCACCCATTATATGCACTATACTTTTGCATACAAATCATATAATACACAGAAAGGGTACAGATACATGTAAATCAGTTTCACTTATGTCCTTATAATGAGTGCAATGTGGAATCTCTCTCATTGCCCCTAGGTCTTTTTAGGGTAAATTTTTCTGAATGACAGAACTACCAAATAACTGCAGACAAGGCTGCATCTATCAGTGGAGAAACAATAAATGCCAGTTTGAATAGCAAAAAGTATATCCTTCATAATGTATTAGGACTTTCCCATGAGAATATAAGAAGCTTTACAAAAAATGATCAGCTCCTCATCTTACTGTGGGAAACTGAGAAATATATATGCTATGCATAACAACATCATTTAGAAGTTACAGACATTGAACAGGTGCAGTTAGATGGACTGGATAGTTATAGTAGACTACTATAACATGGAAAATATAAGGAAATGGGGAGTGGCTGCATACAAAAAAGTGTAATAAAGTCTGATGCCATAGAGCAATGAGTAGAGCATTTAACAACCATTTTCATTAACAGACTTAGAAACACACATGATAGTGGCTATGACAATGTACAGATGACCAACAACAAATGTTTTAAGCTTCATAAAGCATTTAGATAAGTTATTATTAAGAAAGACCTAGTAAAATTAATTTGGAAACAATTGAATGTAGAAATTTTTAACATTGGTTTTCTTTTAGATAGTTCTGATTGAAGGTACTCAGAGTTGCTGATGTGAAGCTTTTGTTTGATTCACACAGTAATGTTCCCAACAGGAGTAAAAGGTTCTAACACCTTACATGAATGCAGCTGGGTGATGTCTTGCACAAATGCTGATATTTTGACAGGAGAACACCTCATCATTTTCAAGGCAAAAATGCAGTAACAGAGTGTTGTGCAAGAAAACTAAAACATTCAGTAGGCAGGGCTATGCCAACCAAGGATCATAATATGGCATATGCAGAAAACAATACATACACTGTAAATAACTAGTGCCACCACACTAACGATGTTGATCATGTCAGATGCTGTCAGTGGCAAATATTTGTTAGCAACAGCTTTGAAAGTAGCATTAACTCTGTCCATCTGTTGCCTGACCAGGAAGAGGACAGGATTCCAAGCAGAATTTAAGCAAAAACATCCATCTCTACTTATATGACCACTTGCTGATTTAATATCAATTGCTTCCTTAATAATACCAAACCAGTAGCTGAAAGTGCACACCAGAATCTCTGTATTGTAACATTCCTTAGGGTAAATGGTGCCAAAGCAATATTCTGCAATAGCAGATTTGCTCAGCACTACCAGTCAGCACTAGGAAGCATTGTATAGCAGGCGCTAAACTAAACACACCTATGACAGGAGAAGACCAAGACACACCCCCTAGGCAGTGTGCATATAGGTCACCACCCTCAACCAAGCTGTCTCAATTTCTCAATCTCAGTACCTCAGTGTGTCACATCAACACTCAGTTTGCATTGCACCTCAATACATCGCACTGTGCTCTAGTCTTCGACAGTAATAGTCGTCGCCTCACACCTTACCTAGCTATGGGGGAACATTAGACTTTGTATATAGTTGTGATAAGGACACAGACAAGATTAAAGAATTAGTACATGTTATTTGATTGCTGTTAAGCACAGAGTTTCAGAATGGTCATAATTGAAGTTAAGTACTCCAATGGTTATTGTAATAAAGTGTATTTCAACCATGTGTGCATTTTGTGTTGTAGTGGGACCAAAGCAGCCAGCCACCTATCCTACCATCCTCTCCTCATACAGCCAGGAACCACAAAACATTATTAGAGGGTATAGCCACAATAAGGAAAAATTAGGAGAGAAGCAAAACTTGCAATGAATGAAGACTACCAGAGAATACATCAATACTAAGGAATGAGGGCAGCCTCTGCAGTCTTTGTAACAGTGACATTGGAGCCCTCTTCAAAAACTGCTTTGATTGCTTATGACTAGTATAAAAGTGCCTAAACATGTACATACCAGACAAAGCCAGGAAAATAATGGATGAAGCTTTCAAATGGTTCACAGTAAACAGTTAAATCCTTCATCTGGCAAAAACTCATATCATGCAATTTCATGCAAAATAAAATTGCTTACAGCTATTAGAGGTAGACATCAATGGACACACAGTAGATAAGTCTTTGTATGTGAAGGTCTTAGACAACCAAATGAATAATAAACAATGGTAGCACCAACATATGTACAAGTGGGGCAAACAACTCAGTTCTGCCTGATCTGCACTTAGAAATCTCTTTCTTTGTGTTGATCTCTAGACAGGATTTGTAGCATACTTCACATACTTCCATTCAATACAATCTTGTCACATGATGTTCTTAGACATTGCAGCTAAGGCAAAAAGTATTTATTCTGTAGAAATGTACAGTAAGAATTTTGTGTAAGATTGATGACTGTAATGGATAAAGAAATGTAGAGGAGACTATTATCCAGAAATGGATGTCAAATGGTTGATGATGTTTGTTGATGATGAAGATATATAAAATTGGATGTCTATGATTTGTTCCACATGCTCTAAGATAACCTCTCTAAGGATGTGTGGAATAAACATTAAATATAAGAATTTTAATTCTTTTATAAAATATTTAATCTGTATCAATACTTTGATGTGATCCATATCAGAAAGAATCTCCTCATTTGGAGTTTATGAAATCTAATCTAATCTGAGATGTTTCTTAAGCTCACAGAGGATTCTTGTTTCTGGGATGAGACTTTCCAGGAATTTCATTTCCTTTGTGATTAAATCTCACACATGATCATGTTTGTTTACAAATACACCATTTAAATAGAAAACTTAAAAAGTCACACATTCATTTCACTGCTTTATTTACATTTAAGTATATTGAATGCATCTAATGATGTTTGAAACATTTGGTTCAGATTTTCTGGCATTAAGTTCATATAAAATTTATGTAAAGTTACATCTGTTTCAGAAATGGCTTGATGTTATTTATATTATTTTATGTTCATGACAAAATTTGGACCCTATGTTTCAGTTTTTATTGTCATTTTCAGATGTTTATCACAATTCTCAGTCGTGCTCAAGGGATAACCTCAGCAGCATTATTAGCCAGACCTCGTAGCACACTACAGCTGCTTGTAGAAAATCAGGGAAGAATCAATTATGGGTCAGAAATGAAAGATTTTAAGGTATTTATTAGGACTTAACATTCAGTTTTTAGATGGAATTTTAGTAGGAGAAAATGATATTCGAGAAACTAAAGTCTACTAAGTAAAAGTTTTCGATCATCTGTCTGTAATGGTATACATTGTTTGAGTCTGTGTGAATCTTTCCCTCACTTTTCACTGAAGTGTTAATTTCATTAGTGGGTTTGAATTCTTTTTAAAGCCTAATTGCAACTTCAAGAATGGTCACCATAGAAGGAGATGTGGTGAATCAGCACATGCCTGCAAAAACAACTAATGTAATTTTTGCTGGGTATTTTCAGAGCTTAAAATCCAAATATGGCTAGTGTAAAACTATAGTAATGTCATTCTTTGAGAATGCCAGTAACAAAATACAGCATTAGTTCTGATTCATGAGAAATTTTTAAATGCACTCATAAATTCAACTAACCAGCTTGCAGCAGTAAGTCTGTGATTCCATGTTTTGCACAATGAAATTGAGGATTCAGATGGAAGAAATCACTGAGTTTCAATAGCTACCAGAAATGTTATTCATTATTGACCAACAGTGGCACTGGAGATTTTTAATATATTTTATGTTTAAAAATTATACAGCCAAGATTATATTTATTTACTTGTTGCACTAATGAAATGTAAAATAGGCTGGAAACTTTTGAGTAAATTAAAACAGAAAGTCATTCTAGACAGTGTTCACTATATATTTTTATTTGAAAACGAAACTTCCATATTATTTTAGAATGAGCATCATAGTGAATAAGTTTTTTATTTGCAGTTAGTATATAAAAATCATCATACATTTACTGGTACCACATTATTGTGCTTAAATAATATTTAACCCACTGAATTGAGCAGTTTGAAATCAATAGCAAAGGTTCTATTTCTTATTGTAATGCAGTACTCAAGAAATTTTAGCATGCAGTAATTAATACCACATTAAGTCAGTGACATTTGTATTATAAATTACTGAAATGTGATGATGCCTAATTTGATGTGCATTCACTTGGAAGGTATAAAGGTTACAGTTTCGTGTGATGTTGACGTCATGGTAATTGGAGATGCTAACTCAATTAAAGGAAGAAACTATCCAGTCATTCACCTGAATCAATGGAGGTAGTCACAAGATACTGAAATTCAGGTGGTTGCATACAGATTTGAAGTCCATGTCTACTGAGTGTAGATCAAGTGTTGTAATTACTGCAACACTTCAATGGGTAATTTACCTGTTGATGTAAACTTTTGTAGTAAGCAAGGTGTATTACAAAATACCTTTGAATATTTAGTTAGTGATTTAAAATATGACAACAGCTAATAATGATTATCAGTTAAATACATAATCATTTAAATGAGTTTTTTAAATGATTGAAAGACAGATTGCAATTTTTTCTGTTAGTGGCTTCACAATGATGATAACAAAAACATGCTAAAAGAAAGTCACTAAAAATAATGATGACCAAAGTTCTTCTATGCTGAGGGGCCAAAAGTCATGGAATAGTGATATGCACATATGCAGGTGGTGGTAGTATCACATACACAAGGTATAAAAGAGCAGTGCATTGGCAGATGGCAGAGCTGTCACTTGAACTCGGGTGATTCATGTGAAAAAGTGTTCAAAGTCATTATGCCCACATCACGGGAATTAAGAGACTTTGAACAGAGAATGGTGGATGGAGCTAGATGCATGGGACATTCCATACGGAAATCATTACTGAATGCAATATTCTAAGATTTACAGTGTTAAGAGTGTGCAGAGAATGCCAAATTTCAGGCAACACCTCTCACCATATACAATGCAGTGTCGAATGTCACTCACTTAATGACTGAGAGCAGTGGTGTTGGCATAGAATTTTCAGTGCTAACAGACAAGGAACACTGACTGAAATAACCACAGAAATCAGTATTGGACATACAATAAACATATCTGTTGGGACAGTGTGGTGAAATTTGGCATTAACGGGCTATGACAACAGACTGATGTTAGTGCCTTTGCCAACAGCATGACATAATCTACAGTACCTCTCCTGGGCTGATGACCATATCAGCTGGACCCTAGATCACTGGAAAACTTGCCTGGTCAGATGAGTCCTGATTTCAGTTAGTAATAGCTGATGATAGGGTTCAACTGTGGTGCAGACCCCATAAAGCCATGGACCCAAGTTGCCAACAAAACACTGTGCAAGCTGTTGATAGTTCCATAATGGTGTGAGCTGTGTTTCCATGGAATAAACTGGGTCCTCTGATCCAGCTGAACTGAGCATTGACCATCTGAAGCCATTCATGGGTTTCATGTTCCCAGACAATGATAGAGTTTTTGTGGGTGATGGTACAACATGTCACAGGGCCACAATTGTCATGACTGGTTTAAAGAGCATTCTGGATAAGTGAATGATTTGGTCACCTAGATCACCCAACATCAGTCCCATGGAATATTTTATGGGACGTTACCAACAGGTTAGATCATGCACAAAATCCTGCACCAGAAATACTTTCACAACTATGGATGGCTGTCAAAACAGCAATTTCTGGAGAGGACTTACAACAACTTGTTGAGGCCATGCGGCATTGAGATGCTGCAGTGTGCCAGGCAAAAGAAGTTCTGACACAATATTAGCAGGTAACCCATGACCTCTGTCACCTCAGTGTATTTAATACACTCACATTTCAGTTCCAGGTTTAATTTATTGCTTGTAACATGTAATTTTGCATGCCTGAGCATTATCAACAAAGTATAAAGGTTTAACAACTATTTTTTTTTGTTTAGATTATTTCTTATGACATTGTAATTCATGATAAATTCAAGTTATAAGGGCATTTTTGGACAAGCCTCTGCTTGACTCGCTTTTTAAAAGTATCCCCTGTCAATATATTAACTTTGTTTGGTAACAAGTTATTAAAACAGCTCGTTTGACATAGGGGATTTTTGCTGTTACAGTTAACCTTCTGTTAACCATATGAAAGTACTTTCTAAGCCTTACCTTGTTTCATAGTTGAGAATATCCGTGTTTCTTTTTGTGTCTTCTTTCACTAACATTGTAGTTTCTAGTATATACATGGCATAAACTATGAGAATATTGTGTCTAATGAATAGGGGTTTGCAAGAAGCTCCTGGTTTTACTTTTGCTATGATGCTGAAGGCTCACTTCTACAGTATTAATGCCCTTTTCATATTAGTTTGACATGCCCCATCCCACAGTACTATTCCATAAGGCAAGAAACGGTACACTAATCCATAATATACAGTGCTTAGGGTTTCAGAATTAAAATATGATGATAATCTTCTTTTCCATAAGGCAAGAAAGGGTACACTAATCCATAATATACAGTCCTTATGGTTTCAGATTTAAAATATGATGATAATCTTCTTAATAGAGATAGACTGGGTCTTCATGCTTCTATGAGTGTCGATCATCTATGCATAAACCCAATAATTTACAGTCTGTACAGGTTTTTGGTAGAAATTCATCAATCACAGTATTTTGTTTGTTTGTACCACTTGGTTTAAAATGAACAATATTAGTTTTTTTCTGGGTTTGCTTTTGGTTGTCTCATTCAAAGTGAGCTCTTGCCTTTTCAATAAAGTTATTTATCTCTTCGATTAGGTTAGGTTCACTGTTTGCACAGCAAACACCAGATGTATTGTCTGTATGCAGAGTCATCAATTGCTTATTGTCAAGAGAACTTGGGAAATCATTTACATACGGTAGCAAATGAATAGGACTGGACCTAATAGGAAGCCCTGAGGAACACCAAAATGCATACTGCTTATACTTGACCTTCTCCTCTTCAGTTTTTCTCCATTAGAGTATGTAAGCTCTGCGCACTACTGTCTACCATTTAAATATGTTTCTGGCAGCTGCATGAGTTTTTCAGTGACACCACTCCTAGCAGTTTTTGATAAGAGTACATCATGATGTACTTTATTGAAAGCCATTGAGAGATCTAGAAATACTCCTGCTGCTTGGGGTTCTTCATTTATTTTTTCAAGTACATGAGGACAAATTGTACTGCTGCTGACATGGTACTTCAACCTCTCCTGATACCATGCCGGAAATCACATAGTATGTCAGCACTGTTGTAATGCGCCAGGATTTATTAAAATATTATTTTCTCTATCAGTTTGCTGAAAGTGAGATTAGGGCAATTGTTCTGCTGTTCTGTTCATGCTTTATTTCCCTCTTTTTGTGTATTGGTTTAACTGCAGCCAGTTTCAACTTGTCACGCAACTCACCATTTTCTAGAACACAGTTTATTAGATGAACTAGTGGTTTCATTAGTTCATGTGTGCATTTCTCCAATAGATGTGGAGGAATTTCATCCAATCTTGCTGATTTTTTGTTTCTGAGTATATCAATAAGCTGCAGAATGTCATATGTGCTTCCTTCGGGTAGAGTACTGCCATTCTGTTTGTTACTGGACTCCAATGTGTCTTGTATATCCTGTTTCATAGAGACATCATTTTCAATAGTATTTACGAAGTAATTATTAAAAATATTGCTGACTAGAAGAGGATCATCAAAATCATTATTATTCACAGTTAATTGTATATTATTAATTTTAGTTTCTGTTTCAGTGTTTCTGATTTTATTTACAACTGACCACCAAGTCTTTGAAACATTATCTGAACCTCATATCTGCTGGCTGATTGTTTCTGCTTTTAATCTCCTAACTTCTTTGTGGCACTTATATTTCTACTGCTTGTACAGTTCTGTATGTAACTCAGTCTGTGTAAGCTATGCATGTTTCCCATTCTTTTCTTTTAGATCATTTGTTTTAAAATCTAATGGCACTGATTTTGATTTTAAATGTTGATTTTTCTGCATACTCACTATTTTAAATGGCATGGCTCTATTTAAGTTCTCAGTCAGAATTTCTGTGAACATGCTTCATTTATTGTTGACCCCTATGGTAGTACTTACTGATTCCCATGATTCCTAGCTTACACTGTTTCTTAGTATAGCGTCCGCAGCTTGTGGTCTTGTGGTCACGTTCTCGCTTCACGAGCACTGGATTCTGGGTTCGATTTCTGCCGGGATCAGGGATTTTCACCTGCCTCGACATGACTGGGTATTTCTGTTGTCCTCATCATTTCATCATCAGTCATGTAAGTGGTGAGATTGGGCTGAGCAAACGTTGGGAATTTGTATGGGCACTGATAACTGTGCAGTTGAGTGCCCCACAAACCAGTCATCATCATCATCTTAGTATAGCAGATAGTATTGGGCTGTGCTCACACATTTTTCTTGGTTTCAGTTTGGTGTTACATTTTAACACTAGTGTTTGACTTAGAGGTGACCATTTATGATGGCTGTTGAGGTGATTTGGTCATAATTTGTGATAACATGACCAATTGAATTACTATGTGTGTTAGCTATTCTGGTGGCTTTAGCCCCATAAGATAGGATACAATCTGTAAAACATTTGCTTTCCTGGCCATCAAGTAAAGTGTTGGTGTTCAGATCTCCCAGTATGACAAGATTTACACTTCTACAACCTGACATTAATTTACTTAAAATTCCGGTAAGTGATTTCAGAAAAGCATCAAACTTTCTACAGGGGGTCTATATACACCTATGACATGGAAAGGAACAGTGCACAGCGTGAGCTTAAGAATTCCAATTTCAAAGTCCTTGATATGTGGAGATAGTCCTGTGACAAATGATTTAAAAGCATTTATTTTGTTTACTAAGCCCTGTACATTATAAAGTAAAAGTGATAAATTATTCTCATGTGGACTGAAGTCTGTTTGAGGCACATATGAAAAACATATACTTGCATCTGGTGTTGCACTGGTGAAAAGTTTTATTGTTCTAATAAAACATCGCTCTTGTCCTGACGATGTATTGTTTAAGTAACCTGGTATTTCATGGTTAACTCGGTGCAAATTCATTATTTTTGTCCTTGAGAGGGATGGCCTCTGCACGTTCAATGTGCTTTGTACTACTTCTTGGATATGTAGGTACATTATAACTAAGTCCTTCCCCAGTCTGTTGACATGTAAACCCTGGGATGTGTTGTATCTCTTCCCTACACAGCTTATGTCCACAAATGTAACATTTTTGAATCTCATGGATATATCTGGGATCTATTTATTTGCACCTTCCACTTCTTTATTTAAACACAACCAGACTGGCAAGTCATGTCAATGTGGAACAGCGAACACGATAACGTTTGAACTTCTCAGGTCATGTAGCTTTCATTTGAGTGATATCACTAGATCTTTTATTTCATTTCTTGCTACACCATTTGTTAATGCTAAGAACACAAAAAAGTCATTATTTGTTGTTGCTGATTTCATGTCATGGTTCATGGAAGTCATTTCTTGAAATGTTTGCACCTTCTTTCACTATGTTAGTTATTTTGTGATTGCGTCTAGACAGAAATTCGGCTGCTATGTCCCGTCCTTGACTATCTGCAAAGAGGGTTATTTGACATGTTTATGCTGGTTTATGATAACTCTTTTTAGGCCTGTATGGTGGCACTGGCCCTCTTTTTTTGTGCATAGTAGTCAATAATTCATCTTGAGAAACACTCGATTCTTATTCACTGTCGGTGATTACACTCAAGTATGATTTTTTTTCTTTCTTTCTTTTCCCCTGTGGTTCAAAGTTACTCTCTCGTTCTTTGTTTCTGGTCTCATTTTTCTTCCTGTGTGGTTCAACACAGCACTTTGAGGTATTGTAGTCTACAATTAAAAGCACTTTAAAAGGGTTTTCATGCACCAAGATTGTGACACTGGTACATTTACCATCTACACTATTTTGCAGTTATTACGTGCTGTTTTTGAAGTGACTTTTGTCCACTTTTTGCTAGCAGGTGCAATTTATAACTTGCAGACCTTGTTGAGTATTTGGCTCACTACGTCCAAGCTAAAAATTAGAGATATCCACTTGCAGAGTACTGATTATAAACTGTAAGCTCAACAAATGTTCCTTCAACTTTGTTATTTCACCTTTACAATTTATACACGCTTTTGTTTTATTGGCAAAATTAACTCTTTTCTGTGGACCGTGCATTTTTCTGTGTTGAATGTACAGGGTGTATGTAAAGTCTGGGGACACTTTCAATTGTTCATTGCACAAGAACTCAACATTGTACAGATGTCATACATATTGCATTTTGAAGAGAAACTCTAGAAGTTTTTTTTTATAGATATTCTATATGCGAACCATGAGTGACCCAGAAGATGTCAATATGGTAATCAAATTCGCTCCACATTCACTACACTCACACTTGGACATCCACTTCTCTTTGCTGGACACAAGCAACCCGTTGTAATGAATTTGTTGTGCCAGTGGTAAATGGCCTTCCTTGTTGGTGGCTTCTTACTTTACTTGGTTCTGAACATCAGCTGAACAGCTGCAGCACACTTACTTTTGTCGAAATCCAACACACAGAAAGCTCGCTCTGCACTTGAACTCGCCATGTTTGCGACTAGCACTGGACTTTATGTACACCCTGTATATGTCTCTGCGACAAAAATTCAACTAGGTCTCACCAGTCCAGTGGGGGAAGCATATGGGATGGGGGGTGCGTGGCCTCACCGGCCCTCCCATCCCCCCGTTCTCCCCCTCTTGTGGGTCCACTTGCATTGGGTCCTATCACATTGCCACCACCACCAGTCAGCCCGCACGCTATTCTTTCATTTCTTTCATTAGTCGACTCAACTGAATCGAGTTACTGAGTAGTTGTACTTTCCTATATAGATTTCATATTCACATCATCATATTTGATATGTTTCTGTCTGGCACGTAGATAGCTAACACATACCTACGAGAAAAGTTGCACCCACTCTAGTGAGCTCGATACGTTATTCTGTCTGGCATTTGTTTGAGAAAAGTCAAGAAAATTTTACTGTTTCCTTGTGCAGAGAACCTCCAATACACAGCATTATAAATAGAGACTATTCACCAAATAGGAAGCTAGTTTACATTCAGAAGCAGAAATATTAAGGCTGAAGAATGAATAAGTAAGAAGTCCTAGTTGTAGCAAGTGCAAGTGTGAAGATTAGTCAAGAGAGAGAGTGATCAGTTGTTTCTGAAGTATTAATGATAGTAATTCATAGTAACTTCTCAGTGAAAGTATCATTACAAGACTCATAATAATCTTTTTACTAATAACGTATCAATAGCTTCCCATACCTTACTTGTAATATGGGTTAGGTATGGGGAACTATTGACATGTATATCTCCAGTAATAGTGACTTTCAAGAAGATTCCTAAACATGCATTGTTACTATAGAGGCCATCTATTGATTGTGCTACAAAGGAATGAACTGCCAGATAATGTCATCATTGGAAACTGACCCTTATATTATAGGTTATAAGGTACATATTGGCTTGTCGCTTTCACAGTAGGTGTTTGTTCACATTCCATAAAAGTCTGGAAGTGAACATTCTGGCAGCGAATGTCCTTGAAATAACCAAGTGACATATATAAGTAAAGCAGAACCGCTGCCAGGTAGTCAGTTTGAAAGTTAAAATCGTCGCAATAACTTGGAAGTGATAAAAAGTTAATCACTGCGATTATTGGCTGTTACCACGGACTTCAGTCAGTGTTGTCCTTAGTGATATTAGAAGTATGTGGAGTGTGCCCTGTGTGTTTTACTGCTAAGTGTACTAGTGTTGTATTTTTCAGCTTGAATAAAGTGTTTATTTGAGAATAATTGGCACCTAATTTAACTACCTCATAACAATATAATAAAATGGATCATTATGTAATAAGAAAAAGAAAAGTGGAAACATGTGAAGATTCCAGTCACTGTTTAGCCACAAGAACACCACCAGATGTATAGGCAGAGCCCAGCAGTTCTTCAAAACTTTCTCAACAATGTTCATCGAGTGATTCACTTAATCCCACGGATATTGGCAATTTTTTGGATATATTTGTGTCATGAAATATTAGAGATCATATAAAACACAAGCTTCTCACAGCTCCAAGGAAACTTGGAAAAGGTTATATCTTTCCTACTTCAGAGCACAACAAGAGGGGATGGGTTGAACACAGGCAAGTGCACGATAATCACTTTGAACAGTATCTATGGCTGGTGTCCTCACTAGTTAAAAAGGGACTTCTTTGCATTAACTGTTCTATTTTTGTGAATAATAAAATGGTTGGAGGAAAGAAATCCATTACTGAATGAGATTTTCACTCTGCAGCGGAGTGTGCGCTGATTTGAAACTTCCGGGCGTGAGTCGTGCTTCGGTAGCTCAGATGGTGGAGCACTTGCCCGCGAAAGGCAAAGGTCCCGAGTTCGAGTCTCGGTCAGGCACACAGTTTTAATCTGCCAGGAAGTTTCAAATCCATTATTGTCAAGAAACTTGTCACTGAGTCACTAACAAAGTTTTCTAAACTTACTGGTAAGGATGGTGACCTTGAGACCCACTCTCATCTCATGTACCACGGTGAAGTGTCAACAGATGCAAAATTATTTTTGGTGACATGAGACAGCCAAGAACTTGAAGCCATAAATCAATCGTCAAGACAGAGAATGGAAAGCATTAGGGAAAACAGAGACTGTCTTGTACCTATAATAAAAACAATCATATTTTATGGAAAGCAAAATATTCCTCTTCAGGGGCATAGAGATGATGGGAATCTATTAGAAAACGAAAATGACCGTGAAAGTATAGTGAGTCACTAGGGAAACTTTAGAGCTCTTGTAAGATTTAAAATTGATGCTGGGACTTGCAACTAAAACATCATCTTGAGACCACTAAAGCGAACGCCACGTACATAAGTAAAATAACTTGTAATGAACTTATTTCGTGCTGCGAAACAGCGATGTTATCAAGAGTACTGGAGGAAAGCAAAGATTCTTGTTATTACAGAATAATCTTGGATGAGACTACAGACATAGTGCACATCGCCCAACTGAGTTTAGGTGCACAATATGTTGATGGTGATGGCAAATTACCTGAAAGATTTTTGGGTTCTGTTGACATCCATAAAGACAAAAACTGTAGTTGAAACATTGACAATGAAGTATTAGGTACTACGATTCTAAGGAGAATGGAAAGCCTTTCTCTGTCACTGGAGAACTGTGAGGGTATAGGCTGTCATGGTTGACAGTTAATATGACAGAATTGAAAGAAGTTATGGCTACAATAAAAAAAGAAAGCTATAAATGCTCAAGTTGCAGTCATCAGCTCAGCCTCGCTGTCTCTTGCAGGGTTGCAAAGTTACAAGTGTAAGAAACTTACTTGGTACTATTGAAGAAGTAGTATCGTTCTTTACAGCATATATCAAGTGGTTCTCAACATTGAAAAGTCACCTAAAACACTCGTTGCAGTCACATTGTCAAATGAGATGGGCTGAGCAACATGATGCTGTTATTCAATTCGCAGCTGATCTTGGAACTGTTTGCAAAGAAAAACAGTGCTGGAGGGATAGAAAAGCAGCTGCCAAAGTCAATATTCTCCTTTGAGCTCTCTCTAATTGTGAGTTTATTATCACTCTGTTTACATTAAGTGATATCATGAGCATAACATATCCAGTTAGCAAAGTCTTACAAGACCCTGGCTTGGACGTCGTGATGGCAAAATCAAAATTAGATATGACACTCAAGGTGTATGACGGCACGAGAGCTAATGCTGATAGCCACTGTGCTCATATTGTTGAAGAGGTGAAGGCAGTTATGGAATAGTTAGGTGTGGAGTTGAGTGTACATCCTCTTACAGGCAGACAAAAACACAAGGAAAACTGTGATAATAATGATGATGCTATGACATATTGGAAAAGAACTGTTTTTATTCCAGCACTTGACCATATTATGACTGACATGAGAGAACAATTAGCTAAAGAAAATATTTATCATTTAAAACTCAACATACTTTTGCCCTCACAACTGCTGAAACAGGACGGCAATGATCTGGGACATATATTGAATCAGTGCTTAACTGAACTACCATTCTTTGAAGAAGAATCACTCTTTGTAATTAAAAAGAGACTAATGGGAGAGATTCTTCAATATAAACAAACGAGCATAAATGCCCTTAATGACCATGATTGTGTTATGGAAGCATTGTCTGTCTGTCCTAGATCTGACTATCCTACTTTGCACACACTGTAAGAAATATTTCCATGTCTACCTGCATCTGTTGCTAGAAAGACATGGCTGAAGTTGACAATGAAAGAGGATCGACTTAATGGCTTAGCTCTGTTGAACACTCACCCTGACATTGATTATCCTATTGAAGATGTAATGAACCAATCTGCCAGGAAGAATGGGCATATAGAATTCATCATTTAAGGAAGAAAACCGCAATTGTGACTTTTTTATACTATAAAGTGGTGTTGCCTTGTATATGTGTATAATCAGTTTTAATAAAACTTTCTTAAACTTTGCATGTGACTTGATTATTTTCTATGATGGTAAAAGTAAAGGTAGCTAAACATATCTTTAGCACCCTTCCTTGAGGCTTTTCTGTATCTCTCACTGCATCACTCGCACCAACATAAGATGTAATCGGATTGTTTGTACCAAGAGATAAGGCTGGTTCTGAACCGGAACATCAGTGTTGTAAGCAGATTTTCCTCTAACTGAAATATTTCTTCAAATTCTATTACAATGCAGGCTTTATGACATTGTGACCCAACTTGTAACCATGACCTTGTGGTGGTGTTTGGGCATACAAACCCAAAGGTTGTCTTAGAGTATCCTATTGCAGTGTAAAATCTCTAATTAAGACTACAGTTGGTGTTGTAGTTGATGCAACCTCCAAGTGTGACATATCCAGTGGGTCCAACAGCAGTGCCTTAAACTGTGGTATCAATACTTTAGAGACCTATAACTGTGTCTTAATCATAATCTATGCTATGTTGTCACTTAGTTTAGCATTGACACCCTTCTGTAAATCCTCATTATCACTGTTACTGCTAACAAAGAGGAGGATACCACTTGCACAGGAAGGCTGGCAATTGTGGTACGTAACACATTCTGTTGAATGGAAGAAGTTCTCTCTGAGCCATAGCAAGGGTGCAAAAACTCTTGTTGAGTACTGTGGCAGTGTTGCTAATGCCTGAGACACCACTCGCCTTGGTGCCAGTGGACATTGCTGGTGTTGAAGCTGAGTAACTACCAGCAATTCTGCCACTGCATCTTTTTCACTGAGAACTTTGTTACCGTCTCTGACACGCTGTGAGTGTGCTGCTTGGGAGATTGGCATATGCTGTACATGTCATTGATGAGTAGGAAGTTAAGCAAGCTTGCCATGTTAAGCACTAAGCTTATGTGGTTCTTGTGCTTGCACTGGTGCCACTTGATTAAGAGGCAGTACACGTTAGAATAGGTGTGCAATTGAACTGTTAAACATTTGAGTGCAACTTCAGGTGGCAGTTCAGCACTGACTTGTAGTCACTTGTCACTAAGGAATGGTTTCAAGCCTATGTAACTGTTCATGTGGTATTGATGGATTTACTTGCAATCTGTGATGGAAGGGCATTGTATGCACTTCAGCAGCTACTCTTCTTTGATGTGGCCACAAAAATGGATCCATAACTTCAACTATGCACAGACATTTTGCAATACAGCTTAAAACAAAAAGCCTTTAGGCAATCCTTCGAGTTTATTTTGGGCTGTGTGAAACTGTCCTGTGGTGGTGCCAAATGTGTGCAGACAGCTTGTGCACTATGGCCATCAATTTTTTCTGGATGAGTTAGCTGTTTTTTTGCAAACAGCTGGAAATAACCTTAACTGTTATCAAGTGATTGGAAGCTTCTGCAAATTGGTGTGCTGGTACAGACACCAGGAGACATGTGCAAATGATACTAAAGGCACCTCAAGTACTATCCTCTTGCACAAAAACTGTCTCCTCTATAAGAATTACAAGGCTTGTCACTACTCATCTTTTGACTGTGAATGTTTTGTCAGTGGTAGGTTTAGGGGTGCTGTGCAAGGGAGACAGTGACTGGGGTGACCGGAGGCTACTACACCTACCCTGCTCACCAACAATTAGTATGGGGAATATTGCTACTCTATATGGAACTGGCAACAAGGGATAGGTAGGATCACCTTTCACCCTCAGTGTGTATGCCTGAAGACCATTCAACATGTTGAAGAGACTGCTCCTATTGCTACTGAAGGAATAAGGTTCAACCAATTGTACTGGAATGAACAATACCTGTCATCTTTGATCTGAGCTCATACTTGGATCATTCCAGGGAGAGAAGGTTCAGAAGACCAGCCTCACTCAAAGTATTTCAATGAGGCATTCTTCCCAGAACTTATCCTGGTCCCACTGATTTTGAGTTGAGAGGAAGCCTTGAACCGGCCGGCCGGAATGGCCGAGTGGTTCTAGGTGCTACAGTCTGGAACCGTGCGTTAGTTAGGTTTAAGTAGTTCAAAGTTCTAGGGGACTGATGACCACAGCAGTTAAGTCCCATAGTGCTCAGAGCCATTTTAACCATTTGAAGGCTTGAACCAGACTTCCATTGTTCTGTGATCAGCAAGGCTCCAAATTTATAGACTTGCATCATGGGGATGAGAACTGTTGGGTTCTTCAAAATGGGTAAGTGACACACCACACATCAGAGGTCACTATGTGTCTGTGTGTGGGGTTCTTACCTCTTTAATATGGCCATTTTGAAACTGGAATCAGTGACAATGAGGTAGTTGTAGCAACAAATATTACGTAAGTGCAGAGGATAACTAAAAATAAACTGAAAAATTTACAAGTTCATCAAACTAGATAAATAATCAATAGTTTCATGTCTCAGTAAGTAACTTCACATTTTGAACTCTGGGCAGGATCAAGTAGCTGAAGTGTGGCCCAAGTTTAGAAGAACACTGTGCCAAACACAGGATACATCTATATCTAGTAGAACAGTTCATGAGGGGAATGACCCTCTGTAGTATACAGTCATTCTAAATAAACATCTATAGAAACAATAACTACTGCACAATAAGTGTAAAGTGAAGTATAGTAGTTACAGTGGCAGCTCATGCAAAATTTTACTGATGGACTACAATGTGGTGGCCTTTAGCCTTGTGACTTACAGCGATAGTATTAGGAACAAAATTGAATATATGAATTTTATGTACGTAAACTGAACTGTTTAAATGTATTTAAATTGTTTAACATTACATAAAGTAAAAGAAAACAAAAAAATGTAGTATCAGTCAAAACTGAACCTGAGCCAATGAATTGCTTGTTGGTCCACTTGACCACTGTGCTACTGAGCCAATATGTGAACTGCTGCTCAAAAATCCCTCATACTCTATGCGCAAATCTTTAGAGAGCATTTTACTTTTTCCTGTGACCCACTAAAGCAAAATATTCTAGGAACTTGGCTTCTACTCACTTAGTTTGAGCCAAGATTGTGAGCCTCATTCTGCACCCTCCTGTTGTTAGAAATACTTTTGGAATATATCCACCTTACTTTGAATCTTACTGTCTCCTCCAAAGATCTACAAGAAAAGAGTCTCTTTAGCAGATCATCTACAGAAAACACTTTTACAAAAAATTTCCTTGTACTCTTGATTTTTTACCATCTTTTGACTCACCAAGGTAGTAATCATAACAAAATGAATATATTAATTTTACAGATACAGGTTAAACTGTTTAAATATATTTAAATTTTACAAGTAATCATTTAATATTGTGAGGAATAAAATAAAATGAAAAAAAGAGTTATTGTAGCAGAGGGAATCAAACCCGAGCTGTCAGATAGCTGACAGTGCTTATGATCGCTTGGCCATGGCACCATTATTCCAACTGCTCCTAAAGAATCTCTCATATTCAGCACCTGTACTTTCAAAGAAATATACTGATTTGGTGCTGCAAGCAACATAGCAGTTACAGTGCCAGTAGTGTTGGGATGGTATCAGAGCATGTGCAGTCAAAAACAGACAGGTGCACACCTTGTCTGAGTTGACTGTAGGATGGCAGATCATTATTCCAGCACTCAACACTGGTTTAGAGTTTTAGTATCTGCACAGGTATGACAACACTGCTGCACAGGTTGACAGTGGTTTGATAATAGCAGGATCAGAACCCCATGAGAGGAAAATAAACTTGCCATGTGAGTCAAGCTGTGGGAAACAGAGAGTTCAAATCCACACAGAGACAGGCATGAGAATGACTCAGCACATGGTTGGCATGGACAGGCAACATCAAAGCCCTAAGCAGCAACACATGGTGTGAAGCACAAGGCAATGTCTATGATGGTTGGACTCCTTCAAGCACTGGCCACCCATGCTAGTGTCACCCACAAGTAAACAATTCTGCCAGCAGGTCTGCCCATACTACACATTGCTTATGCCCTCCATGGTAGGTTTCCACACTATCTACTGCACCACCCATGTCAACTTGTCTGTCTCCATTGTGATGCATACTTGGAGGGATATGAAACTGATTATCATGCACAGAAAAGCATGCTTTCACCCATTTTATTTTTGTATCAGCATGCATTTGAAGAGAAATGTTGTAATTTTAGAGCAATTTCCATATTACATACAAAGAAAAATGGTGTAATTTTAGTGTGATTCCCAGCTCACATACAAAAAGAAACAATATCATTTTCGTGCAATATTTACAGAGTGTGTTAGCACATTATCACATGATAGCCAAATGCCACTGGAGTATAGATATAGAGATGCTAAAGGAAATGCATTTGGTAGCCAAAACAGTGCATAACATTGTGTCCAGACATTTATGTATAATACAGAAACTGAAATTGAGAGAAGCAAATCAAGAGTAGAAACACCGAACTCTACTTTCATTTTTTCTTTTACAAATCAAAACCCATGAGTAGTGTCCTGCTTTAATTCTTGCACCACTGCTAAGACGAATGCTGCACAAGGTATTTGCATTATATTTACATGTATAAATTTTATCTAAGTGAAACTATATTAGCACCGGTACGTAAGATCATCTTTAGTGCACATTATAAACTCTTCTATTGTATAAAAAGCTTTTCCTCTAAGCCATTTCCTTGGGACACTTTTAAACTCATTCATTGACAGATTATGTGCCTCTATTGGCAACATGTTAAATAGTTTTACTCCCATGTACCTGTAACTATCTTGAGTTTTCTTTAGTCTAGCAACTGGGATGTCAATTTGCTGTTTTATATGTGTGTCTTGGTATCGATGGATATATTGTCGTAGTTTGAGACTGTGTTGGTTTTCTTTTGTGTGTATCAGACAACTTAGTATAAAGAGGGCTGCAACTGTTAGTATTTTTAGGTTTTTGAAATATGGTCTACAAGACTCATTATTTCTGACTCCATGGATGCCTCTGACTGCCTTCTTTTGCCAAATGAAAACTTGTTTTGCTCCGGATGAGTTTCCTCACAACAAAGTGGCATATGTTAAATGGGTGTGAAAAAAGGCATAGTATCTATGCATTGAGTAATAAGTTACCACTAACACATGACCTTAGTTTACCTAACAAATATGTGACATGTGCTAACTTAGTACAAATATAATCGGTATGACTCTTCCACATTAATTTTGAGTGAAGATGGATCCCAAGTAGTTTACCTAAGACACAATCAATCTTATCACTCTTAACACACAAGTTAAAGAGAATATTTACAGTTTTATCATGATTTATATGCAAGCCATTGAGTTGGAACCACTGGATGGCTGCTCTGAGATGAGCCTTACTTTCTTCGTTTAATTTTCCTAAGTCTTTCCCTGCTGTAACAAAAGTTGTATCATCTGCATAGAGTGTGGATTTACATAACATGGTGCTGGGCAAGTCATTTACATATATTATAAAAAGTAAAGGTGCAAACACACAGCCTTGTGGTACACCCTGCATGATATCCAAGACATTTGACCTCATATTGTTAAAATGCACAATTTGTTTTCTGTCGCTGAGATAGGATCTGATCAGAGATTGTTCTGAGCCTCTAATACCATAGCAGTGCAGTTTTTCTAGTAGTATCCTGTGACTGATACATTCAAATGCCTTGCTGAGGTCCACAAGAGTGGTATTAACTGATAATCCTGATTCGAGTGATGACAATATATATGAAACAACATCTTCAACTGCTTTTGCTGCTGACAGGCCAGACCTGAAGCCATACTAAGAGTCACTAAGAATATTATTCACAGACAGATGTTGACTGATTTGGAGCTGTGTGCAATATTCCACTACTTTTGGTATGGTGGGTACAAGGGACATTGGACAGTAATTATTGGGACAAGACTTGTCACCTTTCTTGTGCAGTGGAGTATTGACTTCCATTTCTAAGGATGAAGGGAAACAGCCACTGACAAACATCCGGTTCATAAGAGAACAGAGTGGATGTGCTATTACATCTGCTATTTTTTTTTTTTACAAAATTGGAGAGACCATAAATGTCTTCTGATTTTGAGTAACTTAATCTTGCTATTGCAGTTACTTTTACTTCCTTCCATTTAAACACAGGAACCATATCCACAAAATTTTGTAGAAATGAATTTTTATTATTTGAGATATGGTTGTTGTCATATTTATGGATATGTTCATTTACAGCACTGTTATCATACTGACAGCAGCATTAATGAAGAAAGTGTTGAAATCATCTGGTGTGATATAAGCATCACATGAATTATTTTTGTTAACATCTTTATTTCTACCCAGATAAGTCTTGATAACAGTCCAGGCTGCTTTGCATTTATTTTGGAACTTATTAATATAATCATCATTTGCATTGCACTTGCTTAACCTAATTTCTGCCTTGTATTTGTTCCTCAAACTTATGTAGTTTGCTTTTTTGGCTTCACTATTTTTTGATTTGTCATAGGAAATCATTGACAGAGTTCTGAGCCTTTGTAGGTCAGGTGTGAATCAGTTATGCACTAATGTGAGACCATGTTTCCTCATAGTTCCCTTATTTTTTCTCATTACTTTAGGGCAGCAAGTTTTAAATGTATCTAACAATGCACTAATGAATAATGTAAGTGCTTTTTCAATATGATTACTTTCCAGCAGAATGTAATTCCAATTTGTCATCTTTATTTGTGTTCTGTAGTTATCAATGTTCTCTTCATTCAAAAGTCTAATGTACTTAATTTTATTGGAGACAGATGCTATCTCTTTTGTTATCAATTTTAACCAAACACCTTTATGGTCTGATAAAAAATGAGTATTGAATAGCCCTAACTAGAACTAACTTCCAGGGCCTGCTGGAATCACTATCTAAATCTGTATATAATTAGTGGCTGATTTAGCCTCTCTTTTATCTATAATTCAGGGAAGAGTGTTGTATTGAGTTGGTGCGTAAGTTCATAGCATTTTTTTCATAAGTTTAACAAGCACAACAGATACACATAACATCAATACTATATTTTCATTCACTATGTACAACAATCTGCCAATGCTAGGGTAACTTTTTGATTCCATGATTCTAGAAATTACATGGTTTTGAAACAAAGAAATCACTGAGACATGTTTAGAGTGCATTTTTATCCAGAAAGGAAGTTCTCTGAAGGCCGTTTGTTAGAGAACAGAAAAGGTGAAAATCTGATGGTGCAGGATTAGGTGAATAAGCTGGGTGCAGAATGACTTCCCAACCCAACTCCTGTATAGTGTTTTTTGTCAGTCTAGCAGAATATGGGTGAGCATCAGCATGGAGTAGGATCACTTCATGCAGTCTTCCTGATCACTGTTTTTGGATTGTGCCTGCAAGATACCTCAGTTGTTCCCAATAAATGTCAGCAGTGATGGCTGCACCTTGGGGAAGCAATTTGAAGAACACCACACCATCCCTGTTCCTCCAGAAACATATAGTTATTTTCTGTGGATGTGGGTCTTTGTACAGAAAGTTGCTGCTTTGTTTAGCTTAAACCACTTCTGTCTTTTCCTTGTGTTAAAATAAAGACACCATTTCTCATCACCAGTAATGATACAAGATCGGAATGGTCAGTGTTTTTCAATAGCCAATTGATGAAAAATAAGCAAAGATGCACATATGGCCCCCTAACAGATTTTTGTGATTTTGACTTAGAGCATGTGGTGTCTACACATCTATTTTTTTTATCCTCCCTCATTGCTTGCAAATATCACATGATGGTGCAATGATCACAGTTCATCTCATTTTCCAGTTCCTGAATATGCTAACATAAATCATTGTGGTTTAATGTGTTTAAACAATCTTCATCAAACCCTGAACATCTTCCTGAATGTGTAGTCACTGATGTCAGAATGATCTTCCTTAAAATGAGAAAACCCCCTTTCTTGTTGTGTTCTGCCCAGTGGCTTTATCCCCATACATGGTGCAAATGTTTCTGGTTGCCACTGCTGTTGTCACCCTCCTATTGAATTCACACAGAAGAATGCCAGATATGTTCTGATTTCACCACTTGGCACTCCATTTTCTGGCAGCCACAGCTCCACTTACCAATCTCCAAATGACAAAATGACAACATGTGAACTCAAGCAGCACATGAACTACAGATAAAAATAGGCAATCAGTAATAACATCATGCCATGCGGAATATCAACATGCAAAACAAAATTGCTATTAACTTATGCACTAACCTAATACCTAGAGGATAGCATAGGTCAAGTGTTGTATCTTTTTCAGCCTTTTGCCTTGAGCCATCCCTGAAACAGAAGTTTAATATATTTTCTAATTCCATTTTTAAATTATAGTATTCACTTTATGTGTGCTGCAATCTTTTCCTGAAATTACAAAAACTGCTCTGCAGAAGTAAGGTTTTTCCAAATGTAAAAAACTTTTGTAACATAGGGGAAAGTCAGATAAGTTGATGACATTGAGGTATATTATGATTCTTCTGGTCTTCACTTTGAAGTCAAATAGTTTATTTATGGAAAAATTATTACCTCATGTATCCCATTTAAATTCAAGCTTTCAAGCATTTCCCAAAACTGTAGATATTTTAGATAGACCAATTTTTGTTAGTGGTAGTACCATTGATCAGATACCCAACAGAATGGGTAAGAGGACTTTGGGGTATGGGCAAGATGATGGAATGAGTATTTTATTTACAAAACAAAGACATTTTATTGAATAGTGACAAACAAAAAACTTCTCCTTTGCTTCCCTGTAATTTAAGCCTGTATGCTGAGCATGAGCCCACTCTTGGCATTCAGGACATTGATACCACATTTCTGTCTTTCCAACCTCACCAGAAGGATACAGTCCCTTTCATCAATACAATCAGAATCACTGTCAGTGTACTCAGTTTTGATGGATGAGTTCGAATTTATGTTGCACAAGTCTATTCTAGGATTCTTTCTTTGTTTCATTTCAAAACCTCCAGACTGGAAGTTTACATTTAGGACCTTTGTTTTTTTTCCTAAAGTTTTTTTCTTTTTCCTTTTTAAATTTCTCTTTATTTTGCTTCATTGTTTCTTCTTCTCGCTGTCCACTTTTCTTTGTCTCTTCAATTTTCATGAGTGTGCTAATTTTGTGTGGAAATGACACTTATTTCTTCATTTTCTTCAACTTCATTCAAGTGCAGCTTGAGGTGAAGGAAGTAGAACTGAGGTAGATGTGGAGTTGAAAGTAGGTGAGGGCACCAATATGGAAGCAAGTTATCCATGGGGTAATGGAGATGAAATAGAAGTAGGTGTAGGATTAAACGAAGGCCCTGACAGAGGTTCTGCTTGGGGTAGCAGAGGTAATAGAGAGGTAGCCGTAGACTTAGATGAAGGCCGTATTACTGCATCAAATTCTGCATTTGGGTTTGCTGATATCCCGGGTAGAGCATCTCTTTCAGTGGAATATTATTGACGACACTATCCGTTGTTAGGGGTGGTGCCAAGTTTTAATCACTAAATATCTGTGAATTTAATGGCTCCATTCCTGTGTCTATAAAGCCCTCGATTGCATTATATAAAGATACAGCTTTGCTAAAGGCACTTCTGAATTGTCTTGCAAACACTTATATTGTTATACATTACCCTGGATGATTAGCAACATACTCAGTACAAGCTTTGCTATAGGCAGTCTTCAGAGGTCTGTAAAATGACACATCCAATGGTTGCAGTTCTGTGGCTTGTGTAAGGTAGCAAACCTGGAAGAGTTATGAAAGTATCTCTGCTGAGAGTAACATCTTCCAAACTGAGGTGTGTAGTGTGATTATTTATAAACAAAAAGATACAATTTCTTTCTAATGGTCTTATGTAATGAAATACTCCAGCCATTTTACAAAGCTCTCAGAGCTCATCTAGCCAGATTCAAGGCCATCTTAAACAGATTCTGGAGGTGCACTATCCAGATATGCTGGCTGACTTCTAACTATGTTATAAAAAGTATCCCAACACCTGGCTGAAAATAACTTACAAGTTCTTGGCACCCTCCATCAGTAATGCTGAAAATCAATATGGTGTTGGCCCACCCTTATCCTTGATGACAGCTTCCACTCTCGCAGGCATATGTTCAATCAGGTCCTGAAAGGTTTTTTGGGGAATGGCAGCCCATTCTTCACAGAGTGCTGCACTGAGGAGAGGTATCAATGTCAGTCAGTGAGGCCTGGCACAAAGTTGGCATTCCAAAACATCCCAAAGGCGTTCTATAGGATCCAGGTCAGGACTCTGTACAGGCCAGTGCATTACAGGGATGTTACTGTCATGTAACCACTCCACCATGGGCTGTGCATTATGAAGAGGTGCTTGATCATATTGAAAGATGCAGTTGCCATCCCTGAAATGCTCTTCAACAGTGGGAAGCATGAAAGTGCTTAAAATATCAATGTAGGCCTGTATTGTGATAGTGCCATGGAAAACAAGAAGGGATGCAAGCCCTCTCCATGAAAAACATGACCACACCATAACACCATTGCTTCTTAATTTTACTGTTGGCACTACACATGCTGGCAGATGGCATTCACCGGGCATTCGCCATACCCACACCCTGCCATCAGATCGCCACCTTGTATACTGTGATTCATCATTCCACACAACATTTTTCCATTGTTCAATCATGCAATGTTTACGCTCCTTACACCAAGTGAGGCATTGTTTGGCATTTACCCATGTGACGTGTGGCTTATGAGCAGCTTCCTCCTAACTGTCAGAGTACTTATAGTGGATCGTGATGCAGTTTGGATTTCCTGTGTTATGGTCTGGATAGATGTCTGCCTATTACACATTATGACCCTCTTCAACTGTTGGCAGTCTCTGTTTGTCAACAGACGAGGTCGGCCTGTATGCTTTTGTGCTGTTTATGTCCCTTCATGTTTCCAATTCACTATCACATTGGAAACAGTAAACCTAGGGATGTTTTGGAGTGTGCAAATCTCATGTACAGACATATGACACAAGTGACATCCAATCACCTGAGCATGTTCAAAGTCCGTGAGTTTTGCAGAGTGCAACATTCTTCTCTCTCACGATGTCTAATGACTACTGAGGTTGCTGACATGGAGTACCTGGCAGTAGGTGGCAGCACAATGCAAAAAATATGAAAAATGTATGTTTTTGGGTTTGTCCAGATACTTTTGATCACATAGTGTAACTAAAAAATCGAGGTACGAAAGACCTGTGGCACTAACATGGAAACCAATGCTGACATTTGTTCCCTTCTCAGCAGAGGAAACCTCAATTGCCTATCTTTTGCCAATAGGGCTCAATACTGATGGTACCTTTGTGAGAACTACTGAACACCCTGTTTCATCAACATTAAAAATCTGTTGGGTGACAAATTAGTATTTTGTTCTTATTTCTCTGTATACTTCAAAGAATCCCTCTACATTCACCTTATTAAATGAAGGCAATCTCATTGTCAGCGTATGTTCTGATTTATGGAAGAAAACCTTGAACCATGTCATGACATTTTGAATAAAATCTCTTCCAGCCATCTTCTTAGCTTAGCTAAAACTGTGCTCTATGTTCTTAAATTCAGCATAATCATAGACAATTCACTTATCAGTCCAAAAGCTCTTCTCTCCAAATCAATGATATATTGCTCAAATTCTTGTAACTGGTCATCATTAAATGTATATCTAAGCCTGCCTGCATTTTGTGGCAAAGCCTGAAATGAAATAAGCAGTGTGTATTATTAGGTCCACAGTGAGAGTTTTGAAAAATTAAATGACAAAGACTTTATTGTAATTGTACTTGCAATGAAAAATAAATAGATGAAATATTAATCTGAAATGAGATTTTCAAATATATTTAAATATAAATAAAACCAGATCTTACTTCATCAGTATGTTTTTATACATAGCGACCTAAAGTAGCTTCAGGTAGGCTGAAATTCCTAGTGGCAGCATTAACAGGGTTTCTGCTTCTTACAAGCTGCTTTGCCTCTTTCATTTGTTTCTTGCTCTATTTCTGTCCTCCTTATATATGCTTCCTCATGTTTATTACATAGCTTTGTAATCAAAATAACATGACTATACATAACAAAGGAATTAGAAGCAAAGCAACAGAGAGAGGTGAATAAGAAGACAAATTCACCATATTAGCCTCTGCATAATTCATCATCTTAACTGCAGCAGACATTTTGTATACAGACTTAAACATGTATAAATTCTTAGAGAATAATTTCATTAAACTGTTGTTAACACATCAGTAAATCTATAAGGTGTAAAAAGAATCAGCTAATATTCATTATTATAAAAGTATTACTTACATGTAACTTACTTAAATCATAGGGAAAATTGTTACAAAAACAGTGTCCACACAAGCTTCTGTTCCCAACAAAACAAAATAGTCAAGCGAGTCTCATTCAACAGACACACCTGCAGAGTCCCATAAGGAAACAACACCATAGTGCACATAGCACCTCCTATAGAGTTATCCGGGAAATTCAAAATTCATCATCTCAGACTCCTCATCAACTTACCTGACCTTCCCCTACAACATAGCTCTCTACCGAGGAACAAATATTATATTCTAACATAAAAGTGTTGCACTCAATAAACTCATGGCAGTAATGTATTTAACAGTCTATGATTTTTATTATTACTCCAATACATACTGATAATTAATAAGTGAAATCAGATTAACAAGAAGTATTATTAAACACTAGTTACAAGTTAAAAACATTTTGAAATACAAACTATTGGCAACTAACAAAAATGTCCATTATAAAGAGAGGGAAAATTGTTAAGCTATTATAGAAAATTGTTGGAACTCTCAAAGAATGACGTACCTGAGTTTAAAGATTGGTTAGGGCGTTCGGGGTATAAGTTTCGTCCCATGATATTCAAAAGAAGATCATTGATCTACTAGGAAAGTCTGTGTTGAGAAAGATATTGGCTTCAGTCAAGAAGACTCAACATTTTTCTATTATGGTTGACGAAACAAGTGATTCTTCGATTCACGAACAAGTGTCAATTTGTATTCATACCGTCGATAATTTCTTAATCATCAACGAAGAATTTATTGGCTTATATGAGACCACCAACACTATTTACATTGAAGTTTGTGAAACGGTGCAATCTTGCATTACTGAGCGGTTTGCTTCAACTTGACTCTCACAGGTCATTACAGTGCTTGCTTTTAGTAAACAGAGGTGAAACAAATTTGGAAAAATCAACTAAGTTTTTCAAAAGTGACTTAGACATTGGGAGATTATTCGTCAATTAACTTTCTGTGTAAGTAATGAATGTAAAAAATAAATAAACGAATGAGAAAAAATGTGAAATATTCTTGAACCTCCTTTCAACCTGTAAGGTTGCAAGGACATTCACGAATATTTCACATCATTTTGTCATTCGTTTATTTTTTTTTAACTTCACAGTAAATTAATTGACGAATATCATCAATATTGTTTCAACATAAATTGGAATAAACATTCTTAGATAATTCAGAGATGAGGGGAGGGGGGAGGGGGGGGGGGGGGGGGAAGGAACAACCGGGTTTCGAACTCGCGGCGCAAAATTCTGAAGTCGCGACGGTAGCCGCTGAGCCAGCGCTTCAATTGAATCCTTACACGCTAAAAGGTATCTACAATATAGCAACAGCGCTTGAAAACTTTGACCGTCGTTTTCTCAGAAGCTGTCGAGTGTATGCAGTTAAGCCGAGACACGTGTTCGCTAATTTTGTCCCCTCTTTTACTTAGCGAAGTTTCAGCAATATCAGGGTATGAAACTTGGCGGGTCCCCTCATAAGTGGGGTGCGTTGTGGTTCAGTAGCCAGAATGCGTCCATTTTCCTCGACTACTCGTTGACATGTTTGGAAACTTTTGCTCTTGTAGTGGAAGTTTGCATTATGAGGGCTGGTTTTCCTGATAACCATCTAGTAACGGACTTGGAAATGGTTTAAATGGCTCTGAGCACTATGGGGCTTAACATCTGAGGTCATCAGTGCCCTAGAACTTAGAACTACTTAAACCTAACTAACGTAAGGGCATCACACACATCCATGCCCGAGGCAGGATTCGAAACTGCGACCGTAGCGGTCGCGCGATTCCAGACTGAAGCGCCTAGAACCTCTCGGCCACATCGGCCGGCTAATGGACTTTGCTCCTAATTTACATTACTGTGTAGTAGACCAAGTGCAACGACTTGAACCGTGAATGTTTGTTTATTTGGATAGTCCGCTTCTTAGTTCCCATATTTCGCTATAATATTTTGCTTTGTTTCAAAACGGCAAGTTTAGCTGACGACTGCAACTTGGTGTCAGTAACAATTTAATACTTTGAAACAGTTACGTGTGATGTACGAGGAGTGTACTCTGTTGAATGAGGAATACATTAAACATGAAAGCTGCGTCCAGTAACAATAATTAACTTTCGCTTACATGACAAAACACAAGTCGGAATACTGTAAGTTCATCTCAGTACCCAGTAAAACCTAAACTGAAACGATCGCAACCATACTTTTCTACATCTACATCCATACTCCGCAAGCCACCTGACGGTGTGTGGCGGAGGGTACCCTGAGTACCTCTATCGGTTCTCCTTTCTATTCCAGTCTCGTATTGTTCGTGGAAAGAAGGATTGTCGGTATGCTTCTGTGTGGGCTCTAATATCTCTGATTTTATCCTCATGGTCTCTTCGCGAGATGTACGTAGGAGGGAGCAATATACTGCTTGACTCTTCGGCGAATGTATGTTCTCGAAACTTTAACAAAAGCCCGTACCAAGCTACTGAGCGTCTCTCCTGCAGAGTCTTCCACTGGAGTTTATCTGTCATCTCCGTAACGCTTTCGCGATTTCTAAATGATCGTGTAACGAAGCGCGCTGTTGGATCTTCTCTATGTCTTCTATCAACCCTATCTGGTACGGATCCCACAGTGCTGAGCAGTATTCAAGCAGTGGGCGAACAAGCGTACTGTAACCTACTTCCTTTGTTTTCGGATTGCATTTCCTTAGGATTCTTCCAATGAATCTCAGTCTGGCATCTGCTTTACCGACGATCAACTTTATATGATCATTCCATTTTAAATCACTCCTAATGCGTACTCCCAGATAATTTATGGAATTAACTGCTTCCACTTGCTGACCTGTTATTTTGTAGCTTAATGATAAGGGATGTCCAGTCCATATGCGCTTACTTTGTTCATTAAACGACTGTGGGGAACTGTATCGAACGAATTGTGGAAGTCAAGAAACACGGCACCTACCTGTGAACCCGTGTCTATGGCCCTCTGAGTCTCGTGGACGAATAGCGCGAGCTGGGTTTCACACGACCGTCTTTTTCAAAACCCATTCTGATTTCTACAGAGTAGATTTCTAGTCTCCAGAGAAGTCATTATACTCGAACATAATACGTGTTCCAAAATTCTACAACTGATCGACGTTAGAGACATAGGTCTATAGTTCTGCATATCTGTTCGACGTCCCTTCTGGAAAACAGGGATGACCTGTCCCCTTTTCCAATCCTTCTGGTATCCCATCAGGTCTAGCGGCCTTTCCTCTTTTGAGCGATTTTAATTGTTTCTCTGTCCCTCTGTCGTCTATTTCGATATCTACCATTTTTTCATCTGTGCGACAATCTAGAGGAGGAACTACAGTGCAGTCTTCCTCTGTGAAACAGCTTTGGAAAAAGACATTTACTATTTCGGCCTTTAGTCTGTCATCCTCTGTTTCAGTACCATTTTGGTCACAGAGTGTCTGGACATTTTGTTTTGATCCACCTACCGCTTTGACATAAGACCAAAATTTCTTAGGATTTTCTGCCAAGTCAGTACATAGAACTTTACCTTCGAATTCATTGAACGCCCCTAGCATTGCCCTCATAACACTACATTTCGCTTCGCGTAATTTTTGTTTGTCTGGAAGGCTTTTGTGGGGAAGGCAAACGAAAGACTGCACTTTATTGACTGCACACTAAGAATACGCAACAGGTCTACTGAAAACACAGCCTACACTAAGTTTGTCCGTCCACTGCTATAGTATTCCTGCGCGGTATGAGGTCCTTGACAGACGTCATTGACACTGCACGCCAAAAACGTCCAAGGAACGGTAGCACTATTTGTAATGTAACGAAATAGGTGAGAGAGGATCCCAGATTTGATATGCGGGTTGGGGTGACATTCATGAAAACAAAAGCGCTTTACGTTGCCGCGAGATCTTTTCACGAAATTTCAATCACCAACATCCGTTCTGAATACCAAAACATTATTTCCTCGGGAACTTACACAGGAAGAAATGACCATAGTAATAATGTAACTCAGGGCTCGTAAGGCAAGATTTAAGTGGTTCTTTTTCCTGCACGCTGCTGAAGAGTGGGATGGTAGAGAAATAGTCCGAAGGTGGTTCAATGAACCCTCTGCCTGGCACGTAAGCCAGGATTGCAAAGAAATCCTGTAGATGCTGCTTCAGCCTGACAGAGACAGATTGGTCTCTGTTGTTCGGTGGAGTCTAAGCTGGTTGGCTATTCCTCCAAGCTGGCGGTGTGTGTGGGTTGTCCTTTCGTTGTGTTTATGTCCTTTCAGTCTGCTGGGACGGCGTTCCTGGCGTGCTTGCAACTTATTGGTCGCGAAGCAGATGTGGCCATCTGGTGGCGTTGAGACGTTGCACACGGTGGCCTAGTGCTCGGAGGAGCGGATTTGTTGACTGCATGGTCTTCTCGTAGAAAAGTCGTGCAGCCTGGCGAAACCTCTCTCTAACAGTTGGAATGTTCGAGACTCGGTGAAGGTCGTCCGACGGGAAGTCCCGAGGGAGGTGCAACGCCAGCCGTAGGATCCGGTTTTGGAGTCGTTGTAGTCTTCCGACATGGCTCGCTGCGGCATTGCCCCAAACCACAGCGGCGTAGTCGATGAGTGGACGGATTAGAGTCAGATACATCGCAACACCCAGGTCAGGTGGGAGTGCAGATGATGGATTGAGGAAGGGGTAGAGCTGTGTCATTCGAAGCCTGACCTTTTTGACTATATCATCGATGTGATGTCTCCAAGTGAGCCCTCTATCCAGCGTTACACCCAGGTACTTTGCTGTAGTGCCCCAAGGTACGGCGGTTCCCCTAATGGTGATCTGCGGTAGAGCAGCTGGAATATGTTTCTTCGTGATGAGGAGGGCTTGCGTCTTAGCCCCATTGAAGCTGAGGCGCCACCTCCTGGCCCACTGACTAAGTGTGTCAGCTGCTGCTTGCATGCGTCGTTGGAGTAGAGCTGCATTCATGCTCCTTGCGTACATCGCTGTATCATCTGCGTAGAGGGCAAGATGGACCCTGTCCATCCGCGGCATGTCTGCAGTATACAGGATGTAGAGTATGGGGCCGAGGACGGAGCCTTGGGGAACTCCAGCCCTGACCAGACGGCGCGTCGACAAGTCCTCCGTGCGGACATGGAAGCTTCTGTTGGCGAGGTAAGATTGTAGAAGGCGGACATGCGGCAGGGGCACACCGAGGTCCAGAAGCTTGAAAAGGAGCCCCTCATGCCATACAGAATCGAACGCCCGTGAGACATCCAGGAAGATGGCCCCGAAAAACTCCCGTCGTTCGATGGCATCAAGGGCCTCTTCGACTAGTCGAAGCAGTTGGTGCGTTGTTGCATGACCAGGGCGAAAACCACATTGTTCGTCCGGCAGTAGACGTTCTTCCTGAATGTGACGTTGTAAGCGTCGGAGATAAAGTCTTTCAAAGACCTTGCTGACTGCTGGTAGTAAGCTGATAGGCCTGTAGCTACTTGGTAAACGAGGGTCCTTCCCAGGCTTCTGGATGGGCACTACCTCCGCATGTTTCCATGCTTGAGGATAGTGTCCAGTGCGGAGAATGTTGTTGAAAAGTCGAGCCAGGTGTTCTATGGCTGCTGGTGGCATCTGTCGCAGCATTTCATTTGTGAGCTGGTCAGGGCCTCCCGCCTTGCGCTTGTTGAGTCGCCGAAGTTCTACGGAGACTTCATCAGCATCCACCTCTTCGATGTGATCGTCGCCCACAGGTGCATTGAGGAATACCGGAAGACGTTGTGCAACCAGTCGAATGTGATCCGGATCCATGGGGTCCATGATGGGCTGGAAATTTCGTTCAAAAACATCAGCGATGGCGTTGGCTTTGTCCGCTGGGCTGCTGGCGATGTTTTGACCGACTTGTAGCGGCGGTATCCTCTGTCGTCGGCGGAGGAAGAACTGCGTGGCTTTCCAAGCAGTACCATCATCAACCCGAAGAGTGGCCAGGCGGTTGGACCATTCCTGATGGCGGTGATTTGCAACGGCAGCCTTCATCTCTCTCCTCATCCGGTTTAGTGCCCTCTTCGTTGCTGCGTTTCGTGTCAGCTGCCATTCACGGAATAGGCGATTTTTGGTGGTTATCGCCTCCATTAGATGTGGTGGCAGTTGCCGTGATCGGTCAGGTGGTTCGGATCGCGGCCGCGGTGTGGCCCGGTGCACCGCCTGAATAGCACAGTCTTGAAGGAATCGGGCATAGCCATCAACTCCAACCTCAGCAGCATCTGGTGCATCTCGGAGGCCCTCAGCGATCAGCTCCTGGTATCGGATCCAGTTGGTGTTCCTGGTCTGGATTCCTCTCCGCGACACTGGCTGAGCATCGACATCGATGTCAAAGATAACTGGAACATGGTCCGAGGATAAGGCGTTGCGAGTGCTGGCAGATATAACATAGGGCACCCCCTTGGCCACCGCAATGTCAAGCACGTCTGGAGGTCCACCATTGTTAGGAAAGTGGGTGGGATCATGAGGTCCGAGGATGATGGCGTTCCACCGCTGTGCGACTCGGAGAAGTTTTCGTCCGTGGTTGTTGGTAAGACGAGAATGCCATTCAGTATGTTTTGCATTAAAATCACCGCCGGCAAAGACCTTTCCAGGTAATGTCAGCAGCGCTTCAGCGTCCTGTTGGAGTAACTGCCTGCCAGGTGGACGGTAGACAGCCACAAACGTGATGCGCCCATGTGAGGTGTCAACAGCTACAGCAGTTGCCTCCATCGCTTGTAGTGGCGGAAGCTGAATCTGATGGTGCGCCAGTGAAGTCCGGACGTAGACCGCAGTACCACCGCCATGAGTTGGTCTGTCAGTCCGATAGCACACGTAGTTCGCTGCTCGGACGTGAACTCCAGGCTTGAGAAAAGTCTCCGAGACGAGGCAAATGTCAACGGCTTCATCTCGCAGCAGCTGACGAAATTCGCCATCTTGGGTGCGGATGCCCTGGGCATTCCACACGCATACAGTGACTCCTCGTTGACTACGGGCCATGCTGGGTCTTCAGTGGTCCGGTGGTGATTGCCTGAACGGCTGCACTAACAGCGGCGATGAGTTGTCGCGGGATATCCCTGAGAAGCTCCCGAAGTTCTTGCAGGAGGAGCTTCATTTCTTCCATGCTGGAATCGGCCGCCTGGGAGGGTGCAGATGCAGCGTGTGGGTGTTGAGCTGGGGTTTCCACGACGACAGCCTGGCGTCCCTGTTGGGAGCGGTCGTGTTGTCCCTGGTCTTCACTCTGTTGCTGATCAGGACGCAGTGCTGGTGGTCGCGCTGTGCCTCGTGGACGGCGGGCCTTCTTGTTGTCTGCAGCTGTTGCAACAGTGGCTGGCGCCGTCGCAGGTATGGGGGCCTGCGGAGAGGAGCCAGGGGAAACAGCAGCAGCAAAACTGACTCCAGGTCTGACTGGTGCAGGCCGCTTTATTGAGCCAGGGCGTTGGCCACGGCTCCGTGCCGCAGCCCGTTGGAAGCTGGAACAGCCGCGGTAAGAGGCAACATGTTCTCCCCCACATCCAGCGCATTTGGGCGGTCCATCTGTCCGCTGCCGTGTGCAGTCGCGACTAGCGTGCTCCCCTGCACACTTAACACAGCGTGGGGGTAGCGTGCAGAACCGTGCTACATGCCCAACCATTTGGCAGTTGTAGCACTGAGGTTCTCCCCTCTTCGAGCGGAGTTTTTCTGTAGTGATTGGTGTCGCCGCTATCTTCGTGACCTGCCACAGCCCACGGTTGTGTGGGATATCACAAGTGACCACTAGGACCAGCGGCGTCTCCTTTCTGGTTCGGCGAGACGGTAGGCGGGTTATCGATCTGAGTCCAAATCCATAGCCCATATCCTCCAGTTGCTGCCGGATGTGATCCAGGCTGTAGTTTCGAGGGAGCCCTCGAAAGACGATCTTTAGCGTCTTGTCCGTTGCCGACGGATAAGTGTAGAACGGCTTTTCCTGTTCTCCGAACGCAGCCGTAACCTTTCTGTAGTCATCAGCTGTTTTCAGCGTGACCTTGTACAGGTTGGTGCCAGCAGGCTTGATGACAACGTTGTCTTGGCCAACAAGACGAAGCAGCATCCTGTAGAGGCCGTCGTAGTCTTCAGTATGTTGGACCACAATAGGCGGCGGCCTTGGTTCACTCTTCTGAGTAGGTAACTCCACACCCTCAGCGAGCTCATCATAACTGTTTGTCGTCGGAACCGGCGGTGCAGATGACAGTTGAGCCTTCCTCGCCGGCCGTTTGACGAGTTGAAAACCATCCTCATCGACGACGACGTCCGCCGGTTTTGCTTTCTTTCCCTTAGGAGGGGCTCGAGTAGTTCCTGTGGCGGTGGTCGCCCTCCTTTTCTTCGTCCTGGTGGAGGTGGACGCTTCTTGTCGTGCCGCCGTCTCGTCGTCAGATTCGGGCAGCGGTACTTGCAGTGCAGCCGACTCGAAATCCATAGTCGTGTCCAATGACGATGCCTGGGTCGTCTTAGGTGGGGGGCCGGATGGGGCCGCCGGCAAAGCAAGCTCTGCCGGACGACGATCCGCCACACCCTTCGCTGTACGGACATCCTCTCGCTCCGACATCTCAGCGCAGACTCGCGTGCGCGTTCTGAATACCAAAACATTATTTCCTCGGGAACTTACACAGGAAGAAATGACCATAGTAATAATGTAACTCAGGGCTCGTAAGGCAAGATTTAAGTGGTTCTTTTTCCTGCACGCTGCTGAAGAGTGGGATGGTAGAGAAATAGTCCGAAGGTGGTTCAACGAACCCTCTGCCTGGCACGTAAGCCAGGATTGCAAAGAAATCCTGTAGATGTACTCATGTAGATTTAACAACGAAATTATGTTGTAATTGCGACATGTGAGTTACATTTGACTTGAACATCGAAGTTGTTTGCTGTTTGTTTATGATTTGTTCATTATTTTCAGCCATAGACAAACACCTAGGTGCGTTAAATTGTATCTGAAATAAAGTGTAGTGCATGGACCAATATGCTACGGTCGCAGGTTCGAATCCTGCCTCGGGCATGGCTGTGTGTGATGTCCTTAGGTTAGTTAGGTTTAAGTAGTTCTAAGTTCTAGGGGACTGATGACCACAGCAGTTGAGTCCCATAGTGCTCAGTGCCATTTGAACCATTTGAACCATGGACCAATAACAATAAATTCTTAACTATTGTTATGGTACTGCAATATCTGCCAGCGTCTTCAGAAGTGGGTATCACATACGACGTTGCTAGGGTGTTTATAAGTGGATATTGCAAACGACTTCGAACAAAATTTGAATATAGCGTCGTAAAAGTTCCGTGATCAAACGCTCTGAGTTGCTGGCGAATAAAGTTTATCCTCATTAGACAGTATATACTATCATTACATGTGAGGCGAAAAGGGTTTCGCCGGGTGCGGTGGCCGAGCAGTTCTAGGCGCTTCAGTCACGAACCGCGTTGCTGCTTCAGTCGCAGGTTGGATTGCAACATCCAACCTCGGTCATGGATGTATGTGATGTCCTTAGGTTAGGGAGGTTTAAGTAGTTCCAGGTCTAGGGGACTGATGACCTAAGCAGCTTGGTCGCATAGTTCTTACAGCCATTTTATGACCTTTCGCGTAAATTTTCTTTACATAAACGGCCGTATCTTTAGATTGAGTGGACATAGGAGCTTACTTTTTTACACAACCAAGGGATCGTTTACCGCAGGAAGTGCGATATATTTCCTCTTATTATGTCTACCCGCACTCGAGGTAAACGGGTCTTAAGAGTTGGGTTTGGGTAGGCAGATAGACGGTCAAGAAATTGATACTAGTAGGGTTCCATTTTTACCCATTTAGGTGACAAAATCCTAACAACGAAAATAGCTACGACAGTTACTGAAGATGAGGGCCGCATAAATAATTCCCCCTACTCTTTATTCGAAATGTTACAGTTGCAGTCGATACATTAGCAAATTAATCATAGCTACGCTTTCGATCCAAATCACGTTCACAGGAATGCAAATAAAATCCATTTGCCTATACACGTGGTAATTCAGATCCCAGTATTAATGCCACCGCGTTTTAGAAGTGCGAGCATTCCCATTTCTAGCTAGCTTAAGAAACACAGGTTCGAATCCTGCCTCGGGCATGGATGTCTGTTATGTCCTTAGGTTAGTTAAGTTTAATTACTTCTAAGTTATAGGCGACTGATGACCTCAGAAGTTAAGTCGCATAGTGCTCAGAGTCAATTTGAACAGGAGCGCCTGCGATGGTGTACTCAACGACAAACCTGGATGCACGAATGGCAAAACGTCATTTTTTCGGATGAATCCAGGTTCTGTTGACAGCATCTTGATGTTCGCATCCGTGTTTGGCGACATCGCGGTGAACGCACATTGGAAGCATGTATTCGTCATCACCATACTGGCGTATCACCCGGCGGGATGGTAAGGGGTGCCATTGGTTACACGCCTCGGTCACCTCTTGTTCGCGTTGATGGCACTTTGAACAGTGGACGTTACATTTCAGATGTGTTACTACCCCTGGCTCTACCCTTCATTCGATCCCTGCGAAACCCTAAATTTCAGCAGGATAATGCACGACCGCATGTTGCAGGTCCTGTACGAGCCTTTCTGGATACATAAAATGTTCGACTGCTGCCCTGGCCAGTACATTCTCTAGATCTCTCACCAACTGAAAACGTCTGGTCAATGGTGGCCGAGCAACTAGCTCGTCACAATACGCCGGTCGCTACTCGTGATGAACTGTGGTATTGTGTTTAGGCTGCATGGGCAGCGGTACCTCCACACGCCATCCAAGCTCTGTTTGACTCAATGCCCAGGCGTATCAACGCCGTTATTACGGCGAGAGGTGGTTGGTCTGGGTACTGATTTGTCAGGATCTATGCATCAAAATTGCATGAAAATGTAATCACATGTCAGTTCTAGTACAATACATTTGTCCAATGAATACCCGTTTATCATCTGCATTTCTTTTTGTGTAGCAATTTTAATGGCCAGTAGTGTGAAATTTCCTGGCTGATTAAAACTGTGTGCCGGACCGAGACTCGAACTCGGGACCTTTGCCTTTCGCGGGCAAGTCCTCTACCAACTGAGCTACCCAAGCACGACTCACGCCCCGTCCTCACAGCTTTACTTCTACCAGTCCCTCGTCCTCGTCCTCGTCTCCTACCCTCCAAACTTTACAGAAGCTCACCTGCGAACCTTGGCCAGTAGTGTATTTAACATTCTCTACTGATGTCTATATAGAATTCCTATTCTTGCTTCACATACTGATTGTCTTCGCTACTGTTTTATATTTATGTATGTTACTTTTTTGTGAGAGCTTATTGTAGACAAAACACTTCACTATGGTTTGCATTATAATTTGTATTTTTGTTTACAACTTCTTTGATAATCTCAGGACTCATCACTGTTGTTTTCGAGCGTTAAGCTTAAGCCATTATATCATAATTTATTTTATGCCAATGTCGTTGTTTCGTGATAAAATCTATCATAGGAAATTCTATAAACAGAGCAGTTTTACAGATTTCCAACCAAATTCAGTATCTGTAGAAAACACATCAGGATAAATCTCTGCTATGTCACCACTGCATTACTACATTGTGTGACGTCATAGCAAAAGGTTTGGTGCTTCGAACCAACGATGCTACGTCTAAAACAATTAGCACACTGCTACAAAATACATATCAAGACAGCACGATGTCGTTTCTAAATCTGACTGCTGTGAGTTAGTAAATGATTTTTGCAGAATGTTTGCCTGCCCACACATTTAGGTGAACATTAAGAGTTCATTACCGTGATGGTGGGAAGACCTAGCATAAATACTACAGACTGATATACAGGGTGAATCACCAAAAGGTTGCACCGCAATTATTTCGGTAATGGTAAGTACCCGTGATGTGCGCTTTTCACAGAATGAATTGGTACTCAGTCACTCGTATTGATTAGCCAGTAGACAGACTGTAATGATACTTAGAAAGTGTATTTTCTGTACAAACATATGCGTCCGTACATAGAGCAATGCCTATTGCATTAAAGAAATAAAAGTAGGATAAATTAGCATGTCGGTGGTGTTTGTTGCAGGATTCTAGTGCGAGTCGTTTACGATTATCGCATTTTGAAAAGTTTTCACAGCTAAACTTGTACAGTGCCTTTGGTAGCACACGCTAAAGAACAACACAGGTGAATACACTAATTTTGCGGATTTTGACCAGTAACGAGACAACTAACCACCACACGTTGTGCTCAAAATGACCACCAGCAGCGACAATATGGGGACTGCCACACACATGCTAGTATTTAAGCGGAGATGTCAGAGCAAGCTGCAGTAATATGTCGTTTCATATCATTGGGTGTAGCTGGTATGTCCTTGTAGACAGCGTCTTTCAGCTTCTCCCACAGCAAATCCGGGGAATGAGTGGATAATCCAACGATTTGGAAACAATTTGGGAAGGTATGCTGTAATATTTTGTGCATTATGAGCGGTACAATCATCATAGGTTCCTCCTAGTCTGCAGACGGAAATCTAACATCTGTGGAAGACGGACTGTTAGGAGGCTGCAATACTTTCGTGCATTCAATGTTCTGTTTATGAAAAGGAGGCCTGTGAGTTGATGATTCACTCTCCCATACCACACGTTGATACTCTGTGGGTGCTGACATTCCACCTGACGAAGCTCACAAAGATTGCTAACAGACGAGTGGGGGCATGTTTCAGCGGTTTCCCTGACCATGGTTGGTAAATGTGGCTTTGTCATTAAACAAGATACATTAAACATCTAGAGTATCCTGCTTTCTTCCCCATGTATAGACGTTGCCACGATTCTCATAATCGTTTCCATACAGCTCTTGATGGAGAGACATGTGATAGGGTGGAACCTACACCGATGGTGAATGTGTAGGACACTTGCATGACTTATGCGACTTCCTCATGCGATTGCGTGCGAGCTAAAGTGCGGGTCAACTGCAACAGCAGCACGAACATTGATTTCCCTCTTTTTTGTGGTCACTTTCTTCCTATTGTTACACTGTCTACGGGTTACACTATCACTTTCACGTAACTGGTTGAGGAGGCTGATAAATAAATGCTAAGTTGGTTAACGTCTGTTGGCATATCTTGCTACATACACCACATAAGAAGATTTGCAAGATATGATCAGAAAATCATGTGATTGATAGTTTTGTTATCATGAATTTTACGCAGTGTTTTGCTAATACACTGAAGCGCTTAAGAAACTCGATTAGGCATGCATATTCAAATACACAGATATGTAAGCAGGCAGACTACACCGCTGCCGTCGGCAACACCCATATAAGACAACAAGTGTCTGGCGCAGTTGTTAGGTCGGTTACTGCTGCTACAATAGCAGGTTATCAAGATTTTAAGTGAGTTTAAACGTGGTGTTATAGTCGGCGCTCGTACGACACAGCATCTCGAAGGGAGCGATGCAGTGGGGATTACGTGAACTACCAAACAGTGATGCTGGCAGTTCTACAGTACAACGTCTATTGCTGGATGACTGTCTGTTCGTCATTAGCAAATCAAAATGGGAAAAAACTTCCCAAAGCCTTTTTTTGGGTACCGTCAACAACATAGAAAATTCGCGTGACAGTACATCTGAGAACGCCAACAAAAATTATACATGTCTAGAGGACCTGGTTCTCATGCTGGCCAAGATACAGAACAAATAATGCGATGTGTGTTGAGCAGCCTTAGACCATTATCTATTAGAGTTTTTGTACGCGTGGGCCGAAGATCGTTCTGCAATTTTGTCTACCGGGATGTAACACTAGTTTATATGTTGATGATCATGTGATCATGATGTCTTTTTGGTTATGAATCCTAAAAAATAACTGTTATCTTATTCAACTGAGTATTGCGGGCTATCAAATAAAATGATGTAGTTGTGTGGTGGGGCTAAACTACGTACCCACAGACTCAGAACTGAAATATTAAAAGTTTGCCCTGGTTTCGATGTCTAGGGGCTGAGATACGTAGTTGACACATTACCAGCCAAATACTGCAGAGTCTAACAGTATACCATATGAATATACGCATGAATCGAATGGTCGGAAGTTCCTATCACTCGGCAACTGCGATTTTTGAACGTAAGATAGACATTTATAAATGAAATCTTGCAGTTAAATAAATTCTGCAGGTACTGTTTTAACAACTTTAAATGACGAGTGAGATAGCAGGAATACCTTTAAGAATGCCCTTTATTACTGTAAAATACTTATTGGTGTCGACGGTACAGCAATTAAATAAAATATAAGTTGAATAACAAGAACAATAGATTCCTACTTCACGTAATTAGTTATGTATACCATCATAGCTCGTGAGATATTCACTTCTAAACGCATACTACGTCTTCACTGCAGAAGCCACAGAAATCTCACAAGTGCGCAAGTCGTCACTACGAAATGTTTCTATCTCCCATGACCACGCGCAAACTACTCAACTCTCCAAGTCTTTCCCGCGACTGTGCGCCCGTAGTATCCTCTCCCGCACTGCCCAGAACTCCCCTGTCCTCTCTCAAAACGATGCTCCTCCCCCACTTCCATACAGTCTCTCCACATGTCCTTTCTGGAATGATCACTGTGGTTGGCTAGAGCGCTCCTACCCTGTCTCCAAGCCAACGCACACTCACAGACATAATCAAACACTTCTGAAATAATGGATTTACATTTAAATAACTTGAAATTAAATAAATATTTCTATGGCTGGACCATAAACATGCTCGAACACACATTATTAAATATATAAACTAATAAAATGAACACATATCAAAGGAATAGAAGCATAAGTAGGGCAGTAGCCTAATGTCTCTGTGCTTTCTAAAACACACTAAATATTTGACCAATGTCTTCCTGAATAGTATATATCGGATATAAACAAAGACATAGACTAATAAATATATTGATAAGAATGCTGCTACCGTTTCTTTTTCGTGTAAATGTGGAGCACTTATGGCCTGACGCAATCGATAGTAGTCGGCCACTTTGACCTCCAATAGTTCATGCACTATTCAAGTTACATGCCTGTAATTTATACCAATTTAGGTTTATACTAATAGCTTTCCAAAGACACGTCGATCGACAAAATCGGATGGGCCGTTTAGATTTTGGAAATTCGTTGCTGGGTGTTACTTGTATAATTTATCGTCAGATACTAAACTTTAATAAAGATATTGAAAATCTGATTACACCATCAGAATCGTCGTGCAAATAGTGGTAATGCACATGTTTCTTTTTGAGGTATCATGATTCATCTGGCTACTATTAATTTCTGTACGAACTGTGAAATGTCTACCATTATAGTTTCACAAAGTCCGCCATCTTTGGCACTCCACGGCATACAAATCTCATCCATCGACACAAAGTCCATTCCGCGACACAGCGTTAAGATGGAATTCCCAGTCACATGGTCGGCCTGGACCACGCGCTGGGGTACCCCTCTTGGGCCGGCTAACGTACTCACCACGCGGTCGCAGACGAGACCCGGCTTTGCGTGCGGCCCGTACGGCCACGCCAACTCCGACCTTACAATATTTTCAGGGCGACACAACTCGCTCGTTACCTCATAGTATGCACATAATCTAGAAGACTAGTTTTAATGGATTATTCGGTAATGGCAGGAGGCTATACTAGTACCTCGATATTCTATTTGAAAAAAAAAAGACAGTCAGGACCATTAATGGCTTATAAAACAGTGCCTATAGCTTTAACGCGAAAATAATTACACAAAACACCAGTACTGGTAGCTGTTTTGTACACGATCAAATGGTGGAATTCTGAATTACTCTGCCGGATGATTGAAATCAATTCGGCTGTCATATTACTTACTACTTAGAACCTAGGCTGGGAAACAAACTTTAGTATACACTAGCAGCTATGGCAGGCAGAAACTGAGCCTTCGTAGTTGTGTAGCGATTCCACCACGCTGCATTAATATCATTATGGTGTTGTAAATACGAAGCTATTCAGAAACTAAGGTCAGATCAGTCGCGAAATGCAAAAGACAATGAAAATCAAAAATGTTTTATTTGCAACGGTTTTCTACGCCTTCCAGATACATTTATACATAGTTGCCATTCCTATATAGACGCCGGAAGCTGTGACCGAGCTGTTCTAGGCGCTTCAGTCCAAAACCGCGCTGCTGCTACGGTGGCAGGTTCGAATCCTGCCTCAGGCATGGGTGAGTGTGATGTCCTTAGACTAGTTAGGTGTATGCAGTTCTAAGTCTAGAGGACTGATGATCTTAGATATTAAGTCCCATAGTATTAGAGCCTTTTGAACCTACACAGACATCTGTCGTAGCAGTGTACCCACTTTCCAATACCCTCGTCATAGAAGACACCCGCCTATGTCTTCCGCCACTTTTCTATGCTACTTTGCAGTTCGTTAGCTGTGCCACAATCATGTCTTCGTAGCCAGCGGTTTATGTGAGCACAGATGAACAGCAGAGGGAACCAAGTGCAGGCTGCATCGTGGGTGATCAAATACTTCCCGCGGAAAACGTTGCAGAGACCTCCACATTGTCCCTGCAGTTTGCGGCCGAGAATTTTCATGAAGAAGGAACTGCATGCCATTGTAACCTACGTGAGGTTGCATGAAATGAGGCGCAACCTCGCAGGGCGCACGCATAGTTAGTGGGGGATGCTGTTCCTTTAGGCATCTTCACGTGCTCGCTACATGCTCAGAACTGAAAAGAATGACGTGACGCGATCGACAGACATACTGAGATACTATCCACCACGTCTCTGCAAAGCTTCATCGGATTTTCACTGTCCTTTCCTTTTCACGACTTGTTGTACCTTACTTTCGGAACAGATCTCATAAGTACCTAAGATTACTCATGGACTTTGTAATTATTTGTCAGCTGTTAGCAACATTTATCCTCAAAGTCGTTCCACAGATTTCCGCAGGTGGTCGTGTAGGCGCCGCCGAGTTACGACTGGTTTACTGTGGTGGGATGTCGCCTCACTGAATGCCAGTTTTATGTACAGGGCACCAGGCCGGAGACAATAACGCATATATTGTGCAAAATGTTTCGCTCGTTGCTGTGGAGGGGATTAATGTGTTCACCCCCCTCTGTCTCTCTCTCTCGCTCTCTCTCTCTCTCTCTCTCTTTAGTTGCGTATTTTGCAGTACTGTGCTAAATCTTATACACACAGTATCCTAGGTTGCAAGCTTCATAATTTTGCCATAACGTCATTATTGCTACCAACATGACCATAAGCTTGTTTCGCCGCACCTCAGCACTGTAAGGATGGCTTTGCAAGAGTTTGTGTGTCTATCTGTGGTATTTCTACTATGTTCCCACCACGCTAATCTTACCACGAAGACGGACCCACACATTTTATCCAGACGAGCGGATAGATTAACATTTTGCAAAAATCATCTAATAACTCGCAAGAATCAAATTTAGAAACAATGTAATGCACTCTAGATGCGCATTTTGTCGTACTCTGCTAATTTTTTTTCGCATCAAATCGTTGTTTGGAAGCATAAGAGTTTTTGCTATAATGTCACACAATCTAGTAATATAGTGGTGAGTTAACAGGGGTTTATGTATTGTGGTGTAGTATATAATTACTGTAACTTTGGTGAGAAATCTGTAAAACTGCTATGCATATAGAATTCGCTATGACGTTATTATTTCCACTGTATTCATTTGTAACTCACACACTACTATGACGTCACACACATACACACACACACACACACACACACACACACACACACACACACACACACACACACAATATTAATGTGATTGGCTGAGAGTCCATGACGTCGAAGTGACTTTGGAAGCAGTGGGACTGTACTCACGTAATTGGATAAAATATGTAAAATTTGGGGAAGTCGGAAGCAGAGAGATAGAGATAGTGTTATTAAATAAAACACATAACATTTTGAAAAATATTTAAATTGTGGAAAATACGAAAAATTGTGGAAGCTATGAAAAAATACGTAAAATTCTGTAAAACATGCAAGAATGAAAGTACATGCATATCTTCCTGCATGTGGTCTTTGCTGGTGCCTCGAATGACATAATATTAAATTGTTATTTACCAATAGGCCTTGGGTGATATCGTTTAACATAGTCTGTTGTTAACAAAGAGACACAGCCTGATCCTTGCCCAAGGCTGTCCAGCTCTAGAGTATACCCCACCCACTCAAGTGTCCCAGTTACAATAGATGAAGATGGGGAAGGGGTGCTTGAATCTCATTAGTTCTGGGAGTAGGAGAATGAAGGAGGAGAGGGGGAGGAGGGGCCTGGGATGGGATTCCCTTAGATCAAATCCCAGTGATTTTCTTGGGAGGAGTGGAGTGGTGAGAGACCTTGAATATTAGTCGCCCAAGTGTGTAATGTGACACTAGATAAGAAACAGGTTATACTCCTAAATGGATCATGGTCCGTACCAGCACTTACAACCTACTTACATAACCCATATTTCTGTAAGTAAGGTGGCTGTGACGTTGGTACAACTTGAAAGGTGCTACACTTTATGCTATAAAATGTTTGCGTTCAATGTTCCATATTTGACTGTTCTAATTACAAGTATGGGGTAACATCCTCACAGCACAGTGACCGACTATATGCTGTCTTATCAATAGTATTCAGGAACGCTCATATAATATGGAACTGAGCACCTTATGTCTCGAAATGTGGTTCGACGAGTAGAAAATATCTCTTGAAGTAATTTATTGTCTGTATAGAAGCTGTAACAGTGATGCCGGCCGCGGTTTTCTCGCGGTTCTAGGCGTGAAGGATTGACACATGCCGTATTAATCTCCACTAATGAGTGCCCAGATTCTTCGGAAGTAGTATTATTAAAACACATTCACTATTTACATGAAATGTATTTGCAGTTACGAATACTAACAACAGTCAACTGTATAATGGAATGATGATAATGAAAATTTGTGCCGGGCCAATTCCGGATTTCCCCCTTTGTGTGAGCCGTCGCCTTAACCACTTTGGATATCTGTACATACTCACAGTCAGACCCATACTTCTATATGCCGTCGTTCCTGAGTCACAACATGTACTCGTATACACATTATGTGATTCCCGTACGGGGGAGGGGGGCATTTTAAATGAAAGTCGCTGCCAGATGTTAGCGGATAAATACAATATTGCAGTGCCTATGTTGTTAAGAAAAACGATGCAGCTTTCCTTTGGACATGCGTGCATGCCGAATTTCGAATCGCTTTTCATGCTATTTTCCGTTGCAGTATTAAAGCAAGTGTGACTGGTCAGATAACTTTCATCTAACATGTTGTACTCTGTTGCGTTTGTTAATTAATATAATGAATATGAGTCAAAGGTTTGTCTATGATAGAGAGTAGTTTTTAAATTCAGTGCATCTTAGGATGTACCTGCGCTAGTAATAGAAATTTAAACAGAGCAGACACTTTACACTCTGTGTGTGGTACAGTACAACTAACATGGCCCTTCTTAGTTGGCGTTTGCGGGTGCGGATTTATTTTATTATAGTCTCTTCAGTGTGATTTTGTATTTAAAAGGCGACTCCCCTTTGACGGTAACTGTGCATTCCAAAACGAAGCTCAACACAGTATCAGACGAAGAACACCCTGTTGACCATCTCCATTGGGGAACAAGTGGAGTGAGGTGCCAATGGAACTCTATAATTTCTCAAACGAAGCAGGACTTCAGCGCCAGATCAAAGATCTTGTAAAAAGAACTAGATTATCCAAGGACACTGCAGTTACGGGATATTTTGAACCTTCAGCTGAATGCCATTGTGGTGGTAAGTGTCTGGTTAATAGGAGCGTACTATGGTTTGTAAGGATGCAGATCGAATATTATATAATTATTGGGTATACACACAACAATAGTTAAACAAAAATTCCCAGAAAGTTACATTATGTATCTAGTGAAAGCCATAATTTCATTTTATATGAAGCTTAGAATACATACTGTAGCACCTAATTACAATTTTAACTTTAATACAGAAATGCTAAGTCAGCACGTTAATAAATCTGATCTGTTGCTTAGTAAATAATTAAGAGATTTAAAATTAAAATAGTTTTTTATAAATCTACTATGTTCCCACCACGGTAATCTTACCAGGAAGACGGACCCACACATTTCATCCAAACGAGCGGGTAGGTTAACATTTTGCAAAACATCTTGCAGGATTTTGCTGGACTTTTTTTTACCAGTTTCTGATTGCAAAGTGCTAAAAACTTGGCTAGTGGATAAGTGTGATATAACCATGCAGTTAATAACTGAAAATATTGTTTCGCCAGCTACAGATTGATACCCTTCATATAGAGGTAGGTATTCTTGTTGTTCAGGCATAATGGAAAGTAAAAATTTCTTTATACGCTATATGTATAGCCTTCAGAGGGAAGTCGGTATTCCTTGTGTTCATGGATAACAAAAAGTGTACATCGGTTTATATGCTATAAGTCAAATCTGTAATATGGATTTTCAGTCGTAGAACTTAGGTTTTCAGCAGGAATATATCACTGACGCTACATTTTTTAAATATCAGCAGCTTTTATTTCTGACAGTGACATAAGACACAAAACATTTCATTTTATAGTGGTATAAAACAGCTCAGTAACTGATGAAAGCATCACACTGTTGGATATAGATTACGTAAGTGTATATCTTCAAAAATTTATATTGTTGTTTGTGCACAGGATTCGTCCACGTATAGTACATGCAATGAAACAATAATAATACTGTGTACAAGATGCTGGCAAAATCGTGTGATGCAAAATACATTTCAATTAATGAATTTTGATCACCAAACAATTAAATGTTACAATTCATGCTGCTACTGATCTAATAAACTGCATTTAGTTGGGAACAATTTATTGTAAGATATGAAGTACATCAGTAAACAGTGATTGGTTGTTATATCCACATTTATACATTCGAACTTTGTGTGTACATTTACTATCCCAATGACCATTAAGCTTGCCTAGTTTTCACACGTAATGTGGAATTGTGATACCTTTCTCCACATCGAGTTGGGGCCCATCCTCCACCTCCACCTCCCCAACCACCTCCCCCTCCCCATCCCCCTCCCCTACCACCCCAACCTCCTCCTACACCTCCAACTCCACCTCCACCTCCACTTCCATGTACCGAAACACCTCCACCTCCAACTCCACCAATACCCCCACCACCTCCATCTCCCTCTCCACCTCCACCTCTACCACCCCCTCCACATCCACCGCCACGCCCACCTCCATTTGCACCTCCACCTCCACTATCTCCACCACCTACACCTCCACCTCCAAATGGATTTTCACTTCCACCCACAATTCCACCTACACCTCCACCTGCAACTCCCCCTCCACCTCCAACCCCACCTCCTACTCCACCTCCATCTCCACCTACACCTCCAACTCCACCACTACCTCCAACCTGTCCTCCACCTCCGCCTCCACCTCCAAATCCACCTCCAACTATACCTCCACCTCCCCAACCACCTGCTCCTGCAACTCCCCCTCCACCTCCACCTCCCCCTCCTCCTCCACCTCCAGATCCCCAACCAACTCCACCTCCACCTCCAACTCCAACTCCACCTCCACCTCCACCTCCACAACCTCCAACTCCACCTCCAACTCCACCACCAACTCCACCTCCACCTCCAACTCTGCCACCAATTCCACCTTCACCCCCAACCCCACCTACACCTCCGACTCCACCTCCACTTCCATCTGCAACTCCACCACTGCCTCCAACCACACCTCCACCTCCACCTCCTACTCCACCTCCACCTACAACTCCCCAACCACCTCCACCTACAACTATACTTCTACCTCCACCTCCACCTCCAACTCCTCCTCCACCTGTAATTCCACCTCCAACTCCACCTCCACCTGCACCTCCACTTCCACCTCCAACTCCACCACCATCTCCACCTGCACCTCCACCTCCAACTCCACCTCCACCTCCATCTCCTCCTGGAACCTCACATTCACATGTATCATGTCCTGGACCACCTTCCTCAGGCGGATGTTTCTTGTCCAGTGGATCTAGCAAACCTGTAAAAATATAAAAATTAAAGGTAAGTTTGTCTACTTATTGCTAAGGGGGAAGGGTAGAGTATCAGGATTACAATCCTGCTCATTAGCTGAAAGTCTTTATAATATTTGCCAGCTTTGTTTCAAAAAATATTTAAATGGTAAAATGATGAAATATTTCGTTAAGTTTTTAAAGGATATTTGTAAAATAAATTGGTTAAGTCACCAATTGCATTCTTCTACAACATAGCAACTGAAGGTACAGTTTACAGCAAAAACGAAGCACTTGTTTTCACTAGACTAAACTGAATAGAATACGCGAAAGGTAGTAATGAAGTGTGTTACAAAAGATGTGGAATGGACAATATGGGGAAATGATTATATAGGAGTGAAGAAAAGTTGGGAGAAGGTAAGATTTGGCACTGAGAGTAAAAGGAGTATCCTTTTATACCTTGAAGGAAGGGTAGAGCTTTGGGAGAATTTTGTGGTAAGACAGAAAAGGGTATCAAAAATGTAGGAGTATAAGCACAGTGTATGTAGGTTGATAATCAGGGGTTATTCTTGTTAATACACTACTGGCCATTAAAATTGCTACACCACGAAGATGATGTGCTACAGACGCGAAATATAACCGACAGGAAGAAAATGCTGTGATATGTAAGTGATTAGCTTTTCAGAGCATTCACACAAGGTTGGCGCCGGTGGCGACACTCACAACGTGCTGATATGTAGAAAGTTTCCAACCGATTTCTCTTACACAAACAGCAGTTGGCCGGCGTTGCCTGGTGAAACGTTGTTGTGATGCCTTGTGTAAGGAGGAGAAATGCGTACCATCGCGTTTCTGACATTGATAAAGGTCGGATTGTAGCCTATCGTGATTGCGGTTTATCGTATGGCGACATTGCTGCTCCGTTGGTCGAGGTCCAATGGCTGTTAGCAGAATATGGAATCGGTGGGTATTACGGAACGCCGTGCTGGATCCCAACGGCCTCGTATCACTAGCAGTCGAGATGACAGGCTTTTTATCCCCATAGCTGTATCGGATCATGCAACCACATCGCGATCCCTGAGTCAACAGATGCGGACGTTTGCAAGAGAACAACCATCGGCACGAACAGTTTGACGAAGTTTGCAGCAATATGGACTATCAGCTCGGAGACCATGGCTGCGGTTACCCTTGACGCTGCACCACAGACAGAAGCGCCTGCTATGGTGTACGCCACGACGAACTTGGGTGCACGAATGGCAAAACGTCATTTTTTCGGATGAATCCTGGTTCTGTTTACAGCATCACAATGGTCGCATCCGTGGTGAACGCACATTGGAAGCGTGTATTTGTCATCGCCATACTGGCGTATCACCCGGCATGATGGTACGGGGTGCCATTGGTTACACGTCTCGGTCACATTTTGTTCGCATTTACGGCACTTTGAAGAGTGGACCTTACATTTCAGATTTGCTACGACCCGTAGCTCGACCCTTCATTCGATCCCAGCGAAACCCTAAATTTCAGCAGGATAATGCACGACCGCATGTTGCAGGTCCTTTGCGGGCTTTTCTGGATACAGAAAATGTTCGACTGCTGCCCTGGCCAGCACATTCCCCAGATCTCTCACCAATTGAGAACGTCTGGTCAATGGTGGCCGAGCAACTGGCTCATCACAATACGCCAGTCGCTAGTCTTGATGAACTGTGGGATCGTGTTGAAGCTGCATTGGCAGCTGTACCTGTACACGCCATCCAAGCTCTGTTTGACTCAACGCCTAGGCGTATCAAGGCCGTCATTACGGCCAGAGGTGGTTTTTCTGGGTACTGATTTCTCAGGATCTATGCACCGAAGTTGCGTGAAAATGTAATCATATGTCAGTTCCAGTATAATCTATTTGTGCAATGAATAACCGTTTCTCATCTGCATTTCTTCTTGGTGTAGTAATTTTAATGGCCAGTAGTGTATCTAGTTGGTGGTAAGTGTAGAAAATTCAAAGAGGTTTAGTGTTTGAGAACAGAGTCGATATGTTCTTGCAGGATTCGAGTGGAATAGAGTAAACTTATTTGGAAGGTGATGAGAAGTGTATGGTCTGTGAATATTTGGAAGGAGTTGTGCTATTTCGGTGGGGCAGATTTCCACTCGTAAATGGCATAAGGGAACATAGGTTTTGCAGGTATGGAGTAACAGCAGTACTAGTAGTATTATTTATCTATGGCTGACTTCTAGAAGGATACTGGACATGTCATGGTATAAAATTTATGAACAACAAATCTAACTTAGTTCACACATATAGACAGCTGCATGCTATCAGAGCTTGATTGACAAGAATGGCGTTACAGGAGGGTCTATCGTACCATTTGCCTGAAGTAATTTCGGGAAACCATAGCAAACCTAAATCAGTATAACCAGTTGGGCATTGGGACCTCAATCTTGCCGAACACCAGGCCTGTCTGTTCATTCAGTTTATCCCTAGTACAGTGCGACCATAATGTATTTTAAATAATAACGCAGCTGCATTATAGCAGATGACATATGTAACAGATGACATATCTAGTGAGAGACTCTTACTCCTTAAAGTAGACGAGGACAGGATGCGAAAAATCATATCCAGTCATCCTCTGAAAGTCGTAACAGGAAGCATCGACTACAGAATCTATACATTAGTATGATACAGACTGCACAAAACACAGAAATACCCCTCGCAAACAATAAATAAGAACAACAATCAGAAGTCCCTTGGCTACACAAGCTCGCAGATGTAAGAAAGCAAATCAGACGAACTACAAAATACTACTAACGAGCAGAGAATGTCAGAGAAAGTCAAGCAAGACAACAAATATACAAACAGACGAGAAACAGAAACAGAACAGCCATTTTTTAAAAGAAACAACAAAGGAACATCTTTACACAAACACAATTACATGAAAACATATTGGGATTGTCTTACAATATTTAAAAGGAAAAAATCAAACCTAACTGATCTTGTCAACACTGAGACAAGATGATGCCATACGAAATTTGTTTACTGAACACACTCGTTACGGTCAAGGAATGAGTTCTGTTTGATGGACAGCATTCGTACAAGTAACTAATGGGAGGTAGCTTGTAGCAACATGAATTTCGGGTAAACAAGTCAACTGACAATCCAGTAAACAAAGCCGTTCGCTCAGTGGGAAACACAGACCGGAAAAATGTTATATTCTAAATGACAGACACAACAGGCACCTTTGACAACCTCTGTTAGCCTGTAATATTCGTCACTGTGTCTAGGGTATGCTTATGCTGCATCCTCATTGCTGACACATCACCGCTTCCTGTTGCCACATCGCACCACGCTGGTAGCAAGTGGCGCTGTTGCATTTATGCTGCAGCCTCCCTGCTCGCTGTCCACCAGGAGAAATTACCGAGCTGCTGTCCACACACTCAGCAGGGTGCTAAGGGCGTCAAACGTGGTAATGCTGGAACCAATCATGGCTCAAGCTTCAGGACATATGGCGATAGTCACAGCTCGAAACACAAGCCAGATTGATATCAATGCCTCCTGAGGATTGTAGCGAGCAGTGATGGTGCAGGTTAAATGGACCGGTAAAATGCAGTGGGTGTGATTCATCATTGCCGGACCATACGGGGCAGCAGCGAGGTGGCAGCTTAATCACACCCTTAGGGAGCTGGGGTTGCTGGCTACCTTTTACTACAGCCTACAGGATATAGAAACAGGGTTGCTGAGTGACGAACAGGCAGTCAGAAAGTGGTCAAAAGATCCCCTAAGGAACACTCACACGACTCGCTCTGTGGGTCAACCTTTGAGATCTGGCAATATAACCTTACGATATACTTCGTGGAACGCCTTCACAGCGCCGAAGGAATCGTGGCATATGTCGACGATCTGCTGGCTATAATCTCTCAGCAAACTCCAGAGCACAATCTGAGGAAAAAGCCTGTGATATACCGCAACAGATGAACAACTGGTGTACACAAAATAAGCTAACGACTGCTGCAAACGAAACACTTTATATCCTGCTTAATTGAAGACTCATTAGAAAGACATTAATGAAACAATTAAACAGAAACTACAGTCGACAAGGTAAGTAGGTATTAAAATTGACGAAGGAGTCTCCTTCAAGCTGTTGATGCTTCTGCTGCCGATTACAGGTTTAAGGAGACTAAAGGCCTAGAGTCATCAGTCTCCAATTCACCCTCTAAGGAGGTTACAACAAAACTGGCAAGAGTATTTACTACAGATTATACTTGCACTATCACAAATGAGAATATACCACTGAGTTCATTATATGCTTTGCGGCAAGCACATGGACACATAAATTCCACCTGGCAACAAACATAACTGCTGCGAGGCACAGGTAGAATGGTGTGCTACTATAGGTATCAGGAGCTTTTAGAACTACATCTCTGGAAGGTCTTTGTGTAGTCGTAAAGAGCCGCACCTAGACTAAACACAACCATGACACTAAATGAGAGCAGTAATGATAGAGATAATGGTAGAGAAAATGAAACATCATACAGCGATACAGAAACAGAAGATGGAGCAGACACACACTAACTCAAGGTCACACATAAAACAAACGTAGCTACAAAACTACATTAAGAATTAAAATATTATTACAGATAGAAATACACACAAGCTCAGCTACTAAGAATCTTGTGAATAAAGCAAATGCTGTCCAGAAATATATAACTAAATGTTCCTACTCCAATATCTACCTTCCTAACAAGCCTCATGAAGAACTGATAGCAATAACTACTATAATAATTATCTTCAATACGTATTTCGTAATAATCTGTAAACGGTGATCAGTTACTGTTGTCTTATGGCCACTTTAAAACTGTAATTAAGTGAGCAATTTAGAAAACTAGCCGTTGACGTACAGTTCAATTTCATGAACAACATATAAAGTAAAATCAAAAGGCAAAATCTTACTGCAGTTTCGAAGATTTCCCTTCTTATCATTGTGATAACGGACAGCCACCTTATCTATCCTTTCTTATCTTTCTGTTATTTACCTCTAAATTACTCACATTTTTATTTAATACCCTGAATTTCCTGTAACTAATTTAATTATGTTTGCAACTTATTATTATTATTTCTTTGACACTTAGTTGCTGAAGACAGTATTTTCAAGAAAAAGATAGAAATAAAGAAGTGAAAAACTTACAGTTTGAAAGGACTACACATACTCATTGTAGAACACCTGCGGCAACACTAGACAGTACTCTATCTTTCAGAGATCAAATAACAAAAACAGACGAAAAATTGAAAACAAGGACAACAATGTCTTAGAGCTGTGTAGTACAACCTGGAGAGCATCTGCTTCGACCCTCTGCACAGATTATTGCCTTCTCAACCACTGAACATTGTGTCCACTCTGTCTAAACAACACACATGCGCAAGAAACTGACGAACAACTAAACAACAACATGTGAATGATTGTTTGTCTTATTAAGTCCACACCTACGAAATGACTATCAGTACTAAACCACATTCTACCCCTTCAACTACGATGTGTAAACGCTCTCACGAACAAGTACAGGAAGATATTGAATAGAAAAAAATCTACTAATCCATCAAAATACTGATGATGCAAGCCATAAACTAAGCCACTCTGGGCCTTGATCCGCAACCGTTTACTAGTCTTGATGCATGCAGGCAGGTCTAGACTCAACATGGCACTCCAAAATGCCTGTCCCCTCAAAATCATATGAATCGGAATATAATTATGAATTATTACTTCGTTACTTAATCAGTTATTATTATTAATGTTATCTTTACGAAACAGGAACAGACTTAAGTATTTCTTAGCAGCTTATTAACTTTAATTCACAGTAGAAAATAGACATTTCTAATAGTAAATTTAAAGTAAATAACTCCACTCAAACCTAAATGTGATACTTGAGCCTGCTTAGCTCCACACAACTGATTTGTGGCGAAATCATTGACAAAGCAAACCTTGTTTCTTCATCGATGAATTTGAGTCTCTCTCTCTCTCTCTCTGTCTCTCTCTGATGTTTTAATTTCGGCTAACGTCGAGAAGAAGATCACAAAAATAAGTATTTGAAAATGGCAATAACACATTAACTGTCATCTCAGAGACAGGCTGATTTCACTCCTTACTGACAACCAAAATGTATACAAAGGCACTTGGAAAAATTTTGATATCAATATTATGTCTGAATTCAAGTCTCAAAAATTTTTGTTAATGTTTTTCGTGCTTTCAGATCACTAGATCCCCTTGCAAGCCTAAACCTATAATATTTGGAAGATGTTTTCAATCCTCACATAGATCATGAACCTAGTCAAAATCTTCAACACTCTCTTCAAAGCATTTTTTGAAATTGTGCTGTAAGAGTACTAAAGTCTTTAATTAAGTCCATCAAAACCTTATTACCGTCAATAAGGAGCCACCCATGCGGGAACATCTCACACCATCCACTTTCAATTGTCTGTATTCACAATTTTAACTTGTTAATAAATCTCTGAATATTATTCACACTTGTCCAAATATTTCCGTTTCTACCTTGCATTTTTCTGTTTATTTCGTTTCAGTGTACGAACATCGTACCTATTTTTGTAGTAGAAATGCAGTGTGCTGTAAGTCAATTTCCTTTTTGGGGCCTCTATGCGATGAAGTCCACGACTTGTACTACTTCATCCACCAAATTTTTTAGAGGAGATGGCAAAGACTTAGCAACAATGGCTACTCGGTGATTGAGAGTGTTCTGGTGTAACCACAAGCGCCAGAATGAAGACGAAGATAGCAAGACCAGGGAAGGCGGTGAAACCAAGTCGGTCAATGGTGCACGGATTAGGACCGTCCCACGACAGGAGCGACCTCTGCAAGAAGAGAATATACGCTACGCTCCTGGTAGCCTCGGCCGCTCAGTAACGGGACAGCATTGCAGAGTATTAGCGCTGCCTAGCAGAGAGTGCTACAAAGAGTTATAAGTGATCCACAGACTGTGAGTCACACTTGCATTAACATTGTATATAGCAAAGGACTCGGATTTATGTTGCATGTCACCCATCGCTTGCGACACCATTGTTATTTCAAAGTTAAGTATTGGCAACCTGCTTTATTGAAATAAGACTACTAATGTAATTTGCTTAATTTCTTGTATAGCATTCTGAGAACGCATCCTTTATGCACCCTACACGAGACCAGTGGGCAGGTCCCCCCATTTTGCGACGAGTATCCTACGAACCACGTGCCCGACGGCCACGGTCTTTTTTCATGTGCTGCCGTCTTAATTCTCCTTTGTCTTTACTTTGCAGGGGCGCTCATTTGCTTTAACAGTTTCTTGTCGTTTTTGCTAATTCGTATTTTCAGGTTGGCGTTGCAGAAATTTTCTTCACTTTTGTCGTTATTTAGATTAATTGCCTTATCTATTTGTTGCATTTTGTCTTCCAACATGCCAAATCCATCTGTGTCGCCCCCTGCTCAGGCGCCGCAGCCGCAAGCGTTAGATGGCACACAACTAATGCGGATGTTTCAGTCCTAGACGCAGCAGATTTCTGCACTACTCAACACGGTGCAATGCTTCGCACCCAGCAGAATAAGCACAACCTACAGTAACACTTACTGCTATACTACCTTTTTGACAATTTCGGGAACAAGAAGAGAAATGACTCGAGTGGTTGTCCTAGTTCGAAGTCCATACCCTCAGTCGCAATGTACCAGGTACTGTGAAACTTCCACATCTCTTATCTACGGTAGGAAAAAGCAGTGTTCAGGTTAATTCAAAAACTCTTTCCTAACGCCACTCTAAGTGAACTGTCTTATGGAACATTTATCTCTTCACTGAATAACTATTACGACCAACAAGTGAATGTGGTAGCGGTTACGTATCAATTCTTTAATTGCAAAAACGGTCAGAACAAACTTATCGCGAGTGGATAACAGATTTGTGAGGTATGACAAGCAAATGCAAATTCAAATATGCTTCCGGTGCCTTATATTCAGATATTATGTTGCGTGATGCAATCATGTACAGTGTACCTGATGGCAAACTCAGAGAACAGATTTTGAAACAGTCCAATCCTTCATTTCAGCAGGTAGTGCAAAAGCTAGATCAGTGCGATTCTGGTGCCTTGTTGGCTGGTACATTTGAGCTGTCATCCATTTGTCAGGTTGAGTCCCTTGCTTGCAACCGAGCGAGGTGGTGCAGTGGTTATCAAACTGGACTCGCATTCGGGAGGATGACGGTTCAATCTCGCGTCCGGCCATCCTGATTTAGGTTTTCCGTGATTTCACTAAATCACTCCAGGCAAATGCCGGGATGGTTCCTTTGAAAGGCCACGGCCGACTTCCTTACCAAATCCGATGAGACCGATGACCTCGCATTTTGGTCTCTTTCCCCGAACAACCCAACCCAGCCCAACCCTTGCTTGCGATCGCCCCATTCCGCACCGGCGGCCTGCGCTAGCCACGCCGAATAAACAACACTGCATGCCACGTACGCATTTCGCTACACAGGTGAACGGAATTAAGTCTTACCCTCAATGTTATTCACAGCACAAACGCCAAGACTGCCCCTCCTGAAAAGCTCAGTGCTACGCTTGTGGTAGGAAAGCACATGTGCAATCCCATGTTTGCATAGCGAAACTAGCGAGTGTGCAGTTTCTTCAGTGATACGCAAGTTCTACAAACTTTTTGTTCATTTACTTATTTATGGGAAACGTGTGATATTTCAGTTGGACATGGGTGCCTCTGTCCAATTGCTCAATCGTCTCACATATGAACTGTTGGGCTTGCCACGACTGTCTAAAACTAGCACGCAACTGATGGCTTATAATGGACAAGATATTCCCGTTCTTGGAAAATGTACTTTGCCTGCCATATATCGCTCGCATATGCAAATAGTGACCTTTACATTGCCACAAACACGCGACTGTGAGAACATTTTTGGTCTTATTGTTTTGATTTGTTTGGTTTTGCATTCTGGGCAATGTGTTGTCAGTGTCTACTTTCAATGCAAAAGGCAGTGTAGCTAACTTGCTAAAAGAATTTACGGAATTCTTTTCTGAAGGTTTAGGCATAGCTAACAATTTTGTTGCACGTGTTACGCTGAAAGACAATGCTCAGCCGAAATGCTGCCGGGCCAGAACTGTTCCCACTGCATTACGGGACAAAGTCGCTGCTGAATTTAAGAAATTGCGAGATAATGTAGTTATTGCACCCATATCAGCTACGCAGTGGGCAAGTCCACTGGTTTATGTCCTCAAACCTTCCGGTCGCATTTGCCTCCATGTTGACTTTAAGTGTACAGTCAACCCTGAAACTATGATTGATTCTTACTCATTGCCACGCCCTGAGGATCTCATGGACGCTACTTTTCAAAAATTTATTTGCGCGACGCATATCTTCAAATCCCGCTATATGAAGAATGTCAAAAAGTGTGTGTCGTACTCATTTCGGTTTGTTTAAACACTTGCGGTGGCCTTTTGGCAGTGCTTCCACACCCGACATTTTCTGACGGTATTTGGAACAGCTGACTGCACAAATGCCAAACTGTTCAAAGTATTTCGACGATACTGTAGAAGCAGGTCACACACTTAAAGAACATATTGCAAATTTACGTGCTTTGTTTCGTGTTTTATCTAAGGCAGGACTAAAGTGTAAACTAGACCAGTGCCACTCTTGTAACACCTGAGTCGCGGTGCCTTGGTTATGTCATAAACAGTCAAGACGTACATCTTCTTCAGTCGCATTTGTTAGCCATGCGGCACTTGCCAGTTCCTCGCAATATCACAGGATTGTAGTCAGTTTTAGAGAAAATGAGCTGTTATATTCGGTCCATACCGAATGCTGCACAAATCGCAGCTCCATTGCATCGCTTGCGTAGCAAGAATGTTCCCTTTCTTCGGACAGATGAGTGCCAAGTAGCGTTTCAAATACTTAAAGATGCATTGCTCAGTGGTCGATACTTAGTTTACTTTGATCCTGACAAACAAGTTGTATTGCAAGGTGATGCTTCCTCTTACAGAATCGGTGTGGTGCTTTCGCACAGAATTGGTGAAAAAGACTGCTCAGTACAACTATCCACAAATTGAGAGGCTTTGGCTATTGTGTCTGGTGTCACCAAATTCCACCACTGTTTGTATAGCAGAAAATTCTACTTAGTAACGGATCACAAGCCATATCATCCGTTTAAGCTTGTTCCTGTATGAACTGCACAAAAATTGCAAAGATGGGCTTTATTGTTGTTTCAATACCGGTACGAAATTATGTATCGTCCGACAGCTCAGCATGGAAATGCGTACACACTTTCATGTCTTTCGATTGGCCCTGACAGACTTTGACACTTCTGCTGCATCTTGTTGTCACATCGATAATCAATATTCTGAATTGCTTTTCCGCTGAACTATAGGAAAATTGCACAGACCAGGGAAGCTGATTCAGATTTGAGCATTTTGCTGGCATACATTCGCACATCTTGGCCTCGTTCCTTGGATGGCATACAGAAGTCTGTAGTGTGCCGATACTTTGCACGTCGGCATAGGCTCGCTATACAGAAAGGTGTGCTTCTTGTTCAAACTGACAGTGGTCAGTCACGTGTGTTATCCCTAAAGCTTTGCAATAAGAAGTGTCGCAGGTACTTCGCCAAGAACACTGGGGCATTGTTCGTAAGAAACAGTTAGCACTTTGACACTGTACTTGGAAGGGTACGGACACCCAAATAGAACATATGATGTCACAGTGTCATGCATGTGCGGAAAATGAATCCGCTCCACCACAAAAAATCCCTGCTTGGCCTATTTCGTAATCGCCATAGTGACGTGTGCACATAGACTTTGCAGGATCTTTTTGGAACACTCGTTGGTTGATTGTGATTGACTCATGTAGCAAGTTTCCTTTCGCTGTGCCAATGAACTCGATAACGTCGCGTTGCACAATTCAGATGTTGTCGTCGACTTTTAGCCTCGAAGGTTTACCTGAAGTCATAGTGTCAGACAACAGACCTCAGTTAACGTCAACTGAATTTCAAACATTCTGTGAATGCAATGGCATACAGCATCTGACTAGTGCGCCGTTCCATCCACAGTCAGTCGGCGAAGTGGCACGTTCTGTCAGAACCTTCAAAAACCAGATGACCAGCTTCACTCTGCACACACCAGGGATCAAGCATTGCATCTGTTTCTCGCCTCATATCGTTCGCACCCACACGATGGACCATCGAGGGCTGAATCGGTTCACTGCCGCCGCCATCGGACACTGCTCCACCCTCCTCAGCATCCGAAGCACAAGGAAGGCTTCGCGCCGCATAATATTGTATTTTACAGGGTTTTTAGCAGCAGCAGACGATGGGCGCGAGGCGAGATCGCCCGTCGATTTGGCGCTTGGATGTATTTTATTTCAGGTCTAGACGCCATGCAGCTCTGACATCACAGTCAGATTCGCCACTGTCATGTGCATGGCGGTCCTCCTATGCCTCTTCTCCGAGATTCTCATATCCAGAGGATAGCGCGCCCACAACAGCTGCTAGAGGGTGTCATCACAACACCGTATAACGACTCCATTGAGACGGAGCCTTCGTCTCCTCCGCCCAAATTCCTCCTACCGATGGAGCTGGACCCGCCAACACCGCAGCAGTCGTCACCTTCTTCGTCTGGTTTATAGCAACAGGAGGTGGACGTGTACCCTTCTGATCGTTTTCCTGGGGACGTTTCCGTCAAAGCGCAGGAGGGATGTCGGGGTATCACCGGAAGCTCGGCGTCATCTGCAGCCACAGCTTCTGGCCTGGCGATGCGCCCACACTCCGGCCTCCCCCGTCGTGGTCGTACTCCCTATCCCTACACGAAGACGGCCCGTCGCTTTGGTGAGGGAGGGGGGGGGGGGGTGTGGAATGTTCTGGCTTATCCACAAGCGCCGGAACGAAGACAAAGATTGCAAGACCAGAGACGGCGGCCAATGGTGCGTGGATTAGGACCACGCCACGACAGGATCGACCTCTGCAAGAAGAGAATATAAGCGCTGCTCCTGCCAGCCTCGGCAGGGTATTAGTACGGCCTAGCAGAGAGTGCTACGATAGCAGTTATTAGTGATCCACAAACTGTGCGTCAAACTTGCATGAACATTGGATATAGCAAAGGACTCGGATTTATGTTGCGTGTCACCCATCGCTTGCGACACCATTGTTGTTTCAAAGTTAAGCATTGTCAACCTGCTTTATTGAGATAAAACTACTAACGTTATTTGCTTGAATTGTTGTATAGCATTCCGAGAATGTAGCATCCCTTAGGCACCCTATACGAGACGAGGGGCAGGACCCCACAGAGACAATGGCCGTTTCATAAGCTGCAGTTTACGCTCATAATTTACACATCAAGCCTTCCTCTTAGCATGTTATAGAAGAAACTCCAACTGTACAAGCACTAACACAATCCTCCCAAGTTAATTCATTATGGAAAATATTTCTTCAGTGGGTCATTTAGGTAATTCTTTGTAAAAAAAAAAAAACTTACAATTACATCTCCATCGGCATATCTTAGGTAGGATAGAAAGTTTAAAATACTCTCACCATCAGGAGCTTGTAAAGAGATGTAACCACACTCACAATAAGACGGCTACTTTTTTAAGTAGCGATGAAATTGTCTGTTTAGACAAATGCAACGATTATTCATCCTTTTATATGATTATTTAATTTATGAAATTCAGAATACAGTTAAGTAAAAGTCCATTTAGGAAAGACATAAAGGAAGAGATTGTTTTTATTTAGCTCAAACATATGTGACAAGATGATACAAATTTAAATCATATTTATCAAGAGTTTGTATGCAGAGATTTAAAATGATATAATTTTAAGGAACGTGTAGTAAATGTTGGAATGATGGATTTATTCTCCTTACAATGAATTTAACAAGTAAATGTAATGAAATGAAATATCAACATGAGATTGAGGGTTCTATAAAAATATAATTGTTAACTAAAGAAACAGAAGAAACATGAGTGGTGGAAAAGTACCTGCGACCAAGCGATCGCAAAGAGACAGCTTTACTAAGATGGAGCTCACAGAAGTCAGAAACAGTTATGGAGAAGTTCACAGAACAGCTCCAGCTAACTGCCAAACCCATCAGGCAGGTTAAACGTCAGTACACTCAGGACCAATTGACTCAGTCAGATGAAGATTTGAAGGAGAATGACACTAGAGACTTTTACCAAATGTTCAAGCGAAACCTAAGAAGCTACGCCCCATCCAGCTAACAATTCAGAGGACGAGATGGAAACATAGCCTACAATGACAAAGACAACTGGCGCATATTGACAAAATATTTAGAGATTCTCCTTAACTGTGAGTCTCCTAAAACCTTCTTTATCTATCAAGACAGTCCCAGACAACCAAACTCGAACCCTCCAACAGAAGAAGTGAAAAACATCATTCAGGCTCTGAATCTCTCTAAAGTACTGGAGGGGACTAGGAAATTCTGTTAAGGTCGTAGACCCGATGAAGGGAAACTCCTGATCTCACCTCCACGCGGTAGAGAGTGGGCCACGTCAGTTCATGTGATGGCCAACGTAGACAGGGACCGAGAGATGACTGGGATAAGTCATCATTCCAGCATCTGCTGGACAGGGCACCCTCTTGCCCTGGAAATGAGAAATCATTTCCAAAGGCGGAAGAATCAGCTGATGGTCAACGGCATAGGATGTGGAAGGCAATGGGAAACCACCACATTAAAGAAATACGGTTATCCCAAGCATCAGCAGTAAACCGTGTCAGTATCTTCTGTAAAATTTTCTGGAGATAAAATAGTCCCCCAAACGGATCTCTGGGTGGGGACCACAAAAGATATAGACAACGTGAAGGAAAAGAATCCCAATTTTAACTTAGCCACTTGGAATGTGAGAACACTGCTTCAGTGTAGCAAGCTAGAAAATGTAAAACTTGAAACGGAACGACTGGAAATCGATATCCTAGGCATATCGGAGATGATATGGCCCCAACCAGGTGATTTCTGGCCTGGAGAATACCGGAACTGACCAAGATAGACCAGGAATGGGAGGAGTTGGAATAAATTTGAGGAAAAACTGTGGCTCACGTGTCAAGGGATATGTACAATATAGCTCTCGAATAATACTAGTAATACTTTAAACCAAACCAAAGGACACGGTGATGATACAAATATACATACCAATATCCAAAGAAGAAGATGCAGTCAATGACGAAATATACGAAGAAATATGTAATGCGATGAGAAATGTTGAGGGAGATGAAAACTTGATTGCCATTGGGGACTGGAACGCGATTGTGGGTGAAGAACTGGAGGAAGGAATTTTTGGAAAATATGGACTTGGAAGAAGAAATGAAAGAGGAAATCGACTAATTGAGTTCTGCTCGAGGCACCAATTAGTTGTAGCAAACACACTTTCCCAACATCACAAACGAAGAAGATACACATGGAAGGTCACTGGAGACCTGACGAGACAACAGCTTGATTACATTCTAGTGAAAGCACGTTTTAGGAAGCAGATAAAAGATTGCAGAAGCTATCCGTCTGCAGACACAGGCAGTGATCATAACCTGGTCCGGATGAAAAGTTCACTGAGGTTCAAACGTTTGAAGAAGCCAGTAAAACTTAAATGGGAAGTAGAAAAACTGATAACTGAGAGACTGGCAAAGCGCTATGCTCATGAAAGAGTAAATGAAGACTGGGATCAAATTAAATCCGGTATACACAAAGCAACAGAAAAGATTGTTGGAATAACTGAAACCAAAAACAAGAGGAAATGGATTACAGTAAATATTATTGAGCTTATAGAAAACAGAAAATTATACAAAAATGCAACTGATGAACAAGGAAAAACTGAATACAGAATATTAAGGAATTTAGTTAATAGGGAAGCTAGGAAAGCAAAAGGAAAATTTTCTTGCAGAAGTGTGCAGGGAAGTGGAAGAAAATATGCAAAACGGAAGAACTGATTTAGCCTACAGAACAGCAAATCAATTTTTTAACAAACGTAAAACAACACTCCCAGGCGCAATTGAAAATAGAGAGGGGAAAATGCTGTTTGGTGAAACATGGTGAAGAGGTGGAAAGAATACATAGTTGTACGCCGGAACACCTATTTCGGAGGAAGTAATAGGAAGAGAAGAGCAAGTAGACGAAGATGGCAAGGGAGATGACGTTCTGCAAGAAGAATCTGCCAAAGCTCTAAAAGAACTACGGGACAACAAAGCAAAATGGTTCAAATGGCTCTGAGCACTATGGGACTTTTAACATCTGAGGTCATCAGTCCCACAGAACTTAGAACTACTTAAGCCTAACTAACCTAAGGACATCACACACATCCATGCCCGAGGCAGGATTCTAACCTGCGACCGTAACGGTTGTGCGATTCCAGACTGAAGCGCCTAGAACCGCTCGGCCACTGCGGCCGGCGACAACAAAGCAACGGTTATTAATGACATCCCTGCCGAACTAATAAAGAGTGCTCGTGACAGCATGAAAATGGTGCTGCTTAAACTTATTAGGTCCATCTATAACACAGGAGAGATACCGACAGACTTCCAGAAATGTATCGTTGTTCCTATACCAAAGAAGGCAGCAGCTACAAAATGTGAACGGTAAGCCTAATATCACATACGTCAAAAATTCTCATAAAAATAGTTCTCAAGAGAACTGAAGAGAAGGTGGACGATATTCTGAGTGAAGGTCAGTTTGGTTTCAGAAGGGGATTGGGAACAAGAGAGGCGATTCTGTCACTGAGACTCGTTATCGAAAAGCAATTACAGAAAAATAAACCAACTTATATTGCCTTTGTAGACATGGAAGAGGCATCTGGTAGCGTTATTTGGCAAGAGATGTTCAGAGTGCTGAGGAAAAGTGGAATAAAGTACGAAGACATCCTTGTGATACTCAGTTTCTATAAGAATGAGGTGGCACTGATTAGGAACTGTCACCAGGAACAAGAAGTAAATATTAGAAAAGGGGTAAGACAAGGTTGTGCTCTCTCTCCTCTTATATTCAATGCCTACATCCAGGAAGCTATAGACCAAGTTCGAGAAACTACTGAGGTGGGGATCAAAATTAATGGGCAGAAGACAGACATGCTACGTTATGCAGATGACATTGCTGTAGTCACGTAGACAAAAGAAGATCTAGAGGAAGTCCTCAGAACAATGAAAAAATTCTATGCAATCAGCACGGAATGAGAATAAACAAGAAAAAGACTAAAGTATGCAGTACAGGAACAGAATATGAACCGCTGAGAAAGAGAATTGGAAGAGAGGAGCTGTAAGTGATAGAGGAATTTACTTACCTGGGAAGCAAAATCACAAGGAATGGTAGAAGCCGGAAAGAAATTGCGAGCAGAATACAAAAGGCCAAAATTACATTTAATAGGAGAAGGAACTTACTCACCTCCCACAATATCAGTCTGAAAATAAGGAAACGTACCATGAAAGGTTTCGTTTGGAGTGTGACCCTATTAGGATGTGAAACTTGGACAATTGGGAGAGAAGAGAGAAGACGGCTAGAGGCCCTTGAGATATGGTGCTATAAAAGGACGATGAAGATCAGCTGGAGAGACAAAGTAACAAATGAAGAGGTACTTAGAAGAGTAAAATGTAAACTTTCACGGCCGGAACTGTCATGGTTAATAAAATTCTTTTCCGGGCTATTATGCCGTGGTCCGATGGATTTCGCATTGTAACCCAACGTTTCGTCCCCATCTGCGGAGGACATCTTCAAGGGGGTTCGTGGCGGATAGAGCGAGGAACATCTGTGAACCTGGGCTACTGGATACGGAACTGGAACACCTCACTGATGCATTACTCAGGAATGGTTACTCGGCTGCTGAGATAAAAAGAGCGTTAAGACCGCCGCGTGAAATCATAGCAATGCACAAGCGCTTGCAAAATCGAAAGTTTTCCTGCCTTTTATTAAGGACGTCACTGATCGCATAGGGCAAATACCGAAAAAACGGAATATCGCGGTGATTTACAAACCTACCCGGAAGATACAAGAACACCTGAGATTGGCTAAGGATGCTCGTAAACCGCTGGAAAAAGCAGGAATTTACAGGATCCCGTGTAGTTGTGGGGAGGTATATGTGGGTACCACAAAAAGAACGGTCAAAAAACGACTAGAAGAGCACAAGGGCAATTGTAGAAGGGGAGAGATTGATAGATCAGCTGTTGCGGAACACGCTTTGCAGTCAGGAGACCACCACATTTATTTTGATAGAACTCAAGTACTGGCAGCCACAAGCAGATATCATGAAAGGCTTTACAGAGAGGCTATAGAGATTATAAAACACCCCAGGAATTTTAATAGGAAGGAGGAGGGCGTGAAATTGAATGACATCTGGATACCGGTGCTGAAGAAGATGTGTACCAGTCTTCCGCCATGGGATGATAGCAACAGCGGACGGCGGCAACCGACAACGGCCAATTGCGCTCGCGTATTCAAAACATGTGACGTCACGCCTATGCGCGGGAGCACGCGAAAACAAAAATTTGCTGCAGTCAGTAGTGAGACAGTGTGTGTTTCGGAAGTTAACAGAAGCCACGAACCCCCTTGAAGATGTCCTCCGCAGATGGGGACGAAACGTTGGGTTACAATGCGAAATCCATCGGACCACGGCATAATAGCCCGGAAAAGAATTTTATTAATCATGACTTAGAAGAGTACAGAAAACCAGATCACTGTGGAGGCACATCCATACAAGAAGAGACAAACTTGTAGGGAACATCCTACGACACAACAACATCATTGGAACAATAGCAGAAAGAGCTGTTGAGGGAAGGAATCGACGGGGGCTACCAAGGATATCATACATGCAACAGATCATGAATGACGTTGGATGTAACACATACGTGGAAAGAAGAGGAAGGTAGACAGAAGAGAGGAATGGCGCCTTGCTGCAAATCAACCTCAGGGTTGAACGCTAAAAGCAGAAGAAGTCTCTGAAGAATAACAGAGCACCAGAAGAAGACGCTATAGTTGCAGAGTGGTGGAAGCAGACTGGAGACGAAGCAATCAACAAGTTGACCGAGATCCTACGGAACATTTGGGATACTGAAAAGTTACCAGATGACTGGTTATCTGCTCTGATCCACGTCTTACACAAGAAGGGCGATTTGACTGACATCAACGATTATAGAGGGATCTCATTGATACCAGTCACCTATAATTGATACCTATCTGAGGCATTATTGAACAGAGCCGAACCTCAATTGGACCCAAAGCTTGGAGATTATCAGGGTGGTTTTAGAAAAGGACGTTCTTGTGCTGAACAGATCCTTAACGTGAAGTCAGTCCCAAGTCAAATTAAACTAGCAAATAAACAGTACGTAGTTGCTTTCGTTGACTTCAAAAAGCATACGATTCAATCGACAGACACACTCTTATGGGAATTTTTCAGGAAATGAGCCTGGACCATAAAACCTACAGCATTTCCAAAAGACGCTGAGTAACCCTAGATTCCGAGTAAAGTTCAGGGGAACACTTTCAGAAAGCTTTGAGATAAAGACAGGAGGTAGACAGGGAGATGGACTTTCACCTCTACTCTTCAACTGTCCACTCGACAAGTTGATCAGAGAGTGGCGAAAAGAAAATCACAGATGTAGCCAGGAAGAGCCTTCTCGCTTTCTACGGACATATCACAAGGATTAACCAAACAAGACTAACCAACCGACTTCTCAACTGCTGGAAGAGCACGAATACCATGACATCATGACTGATGGAAGTCAAGAAAGACATCCAGGAACTTAACATACCTGAAAGTGACATTAGAAATCGAGTACTTCTCAGAAGGATACTAAAAGAAAAGAGGCTTCAGGACAGATTACCCCGTAAAAAGACCGACGCCCTTTGGACAAAGGAGAGAAAGGAGAAACATAGCTAGAGAATGTGGGATTACTGGGCAAACATCAAGTCCCTCTCCAGGCTGAAATGTAGAATATCGTGGTCCTTAGCTGGTCCATTCGAAAGAAGGAGAAGAAGTTGTTAACTGTAAACATTAAACATAAATGTTAAATGTAAACATTCAACCTCAGCCATAACATTAAATGTTGTAAACATAAATACTAAACGTAATTATAAATTTGAAAAATATAAGTACATTAAAGCTTTGTCACAAATCGGGATGCAAATCAGAGACCTTAACCCTTGGTGTGTGAGAGCTCCTACTACTGAGTTATCAGGGCACCATTCATGACCTGCCATTACAGTTTAATTCCAACGAGTACCTCTACTCCTGCCTTCAAACTTAACAGAAGTTATCCTGCCAACATTGTTGGACTAACACTTCTAATCATGCGAAGTATAAATAATACACGGACACACTTCATACTCAAAACTAAGAATGGGAAGGGAAGCAGTGAAGGTATTTGCACAGAATCTGAACCCAAGTATTTTACAAGAAGAAATGTTTTTCATTCATTACTAACGATTTGCGAAAAGCAGATTTAATAGAGGTAGATTGTGGAAAATTGAAAGGAATTTCAGAAATCAGTAAAGGATAGAAATATGTATTAATTCTAAACATTCATGGTGGTGTCTGTTTGTTCTATATCGTGTCTCCCTATCACTTTCGCGCAACGACGCTCTGAGCGTGTTTTTTAGGGAATTGACTAGTTTGAACCTGGGACCTGTTACTGGTAAGGAGACGCCAGACCACACATGACATGTAGAATTCAGAAGAGTTCAGTGAGACTAGCGATGATATAACCAAATACTAAATGATCTCAGCGTCAGCTCCACTGCACTCCCTGTAAAATAATCTTAAAACTAACTAAATTTAGTGGAAGGGGTTCAAGGCTTTCCTATTTTTAGTTAGCTAGTAAAATAACGTCGAAAAAGAAGTTAAGTTTACCACTGGAAATTTTATTCTACTCACAAAACATTGTTTATAAATTGCACTATTGATAAAAGGAAGTGTTTCAATACAGGATGGTAAAAACCAACTGCGTTCAACAAAAATGTGAACGAATATTCCCTGAATGGGTTTCCAAGTTCTACAATGGATCGAAGGATGACCTATGCCATATCACATCTATAATCTAGGTTTAAATTAAGTTTCACAGAGGAGAAAAACTATCAAAATGGACTACAGTGACCCTCAATTATCTTTAATAACTTATCTAACTCGTCATAAATGACAGTGGCTGATGTGGCTTCTCAATAACTACATAACAGAAAAATCATCGCGTTTCAGATTTTTACTTCAAGTGGCAAATGTGAACACCATGAGCTTTAATTGACGATCGACACTAGTATTACGCAAAAAGGAGGTGTAACAGATAAGACTTCTGCAGTTCTGAGTGAAGCTTTATGCGCTGTTATGCGGCATCTCGTGTGTTCATTACCTTGTCGGTGTTCGTCAGGGGGGCGGCGGCCGGCGCAGCAGCCATCCAGCTCGCCGTCTCCGAACTAACTCTCTCCTACCTTCTCCTTACTACAATTTACCGAAGTTGGTTTAAAAAAAAATATGTGGCTGTGTTTTTATCTGACGAATCAGGGTCTCAATATTAACCTTAAGCTCCGCCTACAAAAATTCTGTCTATCCAATGAGAAACGTTATACTTTTCGTGGTGGGGCAATGTTTTTAAAGTTTGCAACGTAACAGAGACGCTAAAAAGTCTCACGCTAAAACCTGCAGCTGGTGTGGTCCTTTTAGCGTAATCGTAAGATCTATACTGTTCTTCTGGAGGGCTCTATCTTTTAACATGGGCTGGGGAGTGGTCCTAATGTAACAGACACGCGAAAAGGCTCACACTAAAACTTGCGGGTGGTAATGTCCCTTTTTGTGTTATCGTAAGATCTATACTGTTTTTCTGGAGGGCTCTAGCTTTTAACATGGGCTGGGGGGTGGTCCTTGACGTAACAGAGACCGAAAAAGTCTCACGCTAAAACGTGCGGGTGGTGAGGCCCTAGTGGTTAGCTGGCGACGTGGGTGTCTAGTCCGTCCCTTATCGTAGGGCCTTATAGCTTAACACGGTTCTGTTCTCGGCTTCTGTTCTCGTTTCTCCCCTCGGAACTGCGTCGGTCTCACAGTGGGAAGGTATGACATGCATTTAGGCATTCTTGTGTTAGTCTGTGGTATTCCATCTGCTCACTCGTTACTCGTATTACTTTGATTAATTTAATATCACGATTTATTCGGAGCTATGTGACATACTACTGGATTTGCTTATCATGTCAGGGTTTTCATGGAAGGTGTTGGATTTGCCTGACACCTTACATAATAGTAAGTAATCTATTTTCGAAGTTCTAGAGGGCTATTTTAGAGAAAGGTCAGACTGGTTAAAAATGATAGATCTGGCTTTTAAATGCTATGCAGGGTGTTAAGAAACAGTCAAAAATACCTGTAATCGCTTAAGTTGTGCTGAGAAATAATTGTTAAGAAAAAATCCAGTATGTTGCACCATTTCTGAGTTAATTAGCATTGAAGTTAGCCAATCAGGCCATTGCTTGCACAACTTCCAGCAGCCTACCAGAGACAGTGTCGCCAGACATTTTGTTATTTGGGTTTCCTTTATCAAATAAGAGAATAATACAAAAATTGGACATCAGAAGTAAGTAAAGATCAAACCCGAGTAAAAGGCTGAGAAATCTCGCGCACTACTATCTACGCTTTGAGAACAGTTGACACTAATTATGTCTGGTGGGTCTCTTGAATTAACATCTGCCACTAAGAGGCTGATTGACTAGCGTCAGTGCTAATTAACTCAAAAATGACGCAACTTGTCGAATTTTTTCTTAAGATTATTTATCAGTACAATCAATTTATTTTTCAACACACTTACAAGCTTTTCAGACTTTTCTGACGACCCTATACAAAGTAACAAAACCAAGAAATTTTCAATTAGGAGAATTTTTGAACACTGAACTAAAGCTTAATGACTACCCTAATTTCACAGAGTTCAAAGCTGTTGTAGAACGACTTAATGTAACACCCAAAGAAAAAAATGGAAGAGATTTGACACTCAATGTTATTATAAGTAAGTAAATTTAGTTTCAAAATTGGTTAAAATAATACTACTACAGAATTACAGCAATGGAATATAAAGCCGTAAGTAAATATAATAAAAAATGCACATAACATTTTAAACCTCTTTTAACTAAAATAAATAAAATCAGAACAAAGCAAATTTAACGATATCTTCGGAAAGTGATTACACTAAATTGATCAAGGAAACTTGGCTGAAACCAGATTTAAACAGTAATGAAATTCTAAACTCAGATTGGAATATATACTGCAGAGACAGGCTGAGCAGTGAAGGGGGAAGCGTGTTTATAGCGATAGAAAGTGGAATAGTATCGAAGGAAATTGACGGAGATCCGAAATGTGAAATAATTTGGGTGAAGGTCACGGTTAAAGCAGGCTCAAACATGGTAACTGGATGTGTTTATAGGCTCCCTCAGCAGCTGTTGTGGCAGAACACCTGAAGGAAAATTTGGAAAATATTTCGAGTAGATTTCCGATCATGTTATAGTTTTGGGTGGAGATTTTAATTTACCAGATATAGACTGGGAGATTCAAACGTTTATAACTGGTGGCAGGGACAAAGAATCCAGTGAAATTTTTTAAAGTGCATTATCTGAAAACTACCTTGAGCAGTTAAACAGAGAACCTACTTGTGGCGATAACATATTAGACCTTCTGGTGACAAACAGACCCGAACTATTTAAAACAGTTGACGCAGAACAGGGAATCAGCGATCATAAAGCGGTAATCCCCCCCCCCCCCCTCCCCCATGAACCATGGATCTTCTCGTTGGTGGGGAGGCTTGCGTGCTTCAACGATACAGATATCCGTACCGTAGGTACAACCACAACGGAGGGGTATCTGCTGAGAGGCTAGACAAACGTGTGGTTCCTGAAGAGGGACAGCAGCCTTTTCAGTAGTTGCAAGGGCAGCAGTCTGGATGATTGACTGATCTGGCCTTGTAATAATAATCAAAACGGCCTTGCTGTGCTGGTACTGCGAACGGCTGAAAGCAAGGGGAAACTACGGCCGTAATTTTTCCCTAGGGCATGCAGCTTTACTTTATGATTAAATGATGATGGCGTCCTCTTGGGTAAAATATTCCGGAGGTAAAATAGTCCCCCATTCGGATCTCCGGGCGGGGACTATTCAAGAGGATGCCGTTATCAGGAGAAAGAAAACTGGCGTTCTACGGATCGGAGCGTGGAATGTCAGATCCCTTAATCGGGCAGGTAGGTTAGAAAATTTAAAAATGGAAAAATGGATAGGTTAAAGTTAGATATAGTGGGAATTAGTGAAGTTCGGTGGCAGGAGGAACAAGACTTCTGGTCAGGGTTATAAACACAAAATGAAATAGGGGTAATGCAGAAGTAGGTTTAATAATGAATAGGAAAATAGGAATGTGGGTAAGCTACTACAAACAGCATAGTGAACGCATTATTGTGGCCAAGATAGATACGAAGCCCACACCTACTACAGTAGTACAAGTTTATGTGCCAACTAGCTCTGCAGATGACGAAGAAATGTATGATTAAATGTATGATGAAATGTATGATGAAATAAAAGAAATTGTTCAGATAGTGAAGGGAGACGAAAATTTAATAGACATGGGTGACTGGAATGCGAGTGTAGGAAAAGGGAGAGAAGGAAACGTAGTAGGTGAATATGGATTGGGGCTAAAAAATGAAGAGGAAGCCGCCTGGAAGAATTTTGCACAGAGCACAACTTAATCATAGCAAACACTTAGTTTCAGAATCATGAAAGGAGGTTGTATACATGGAAGAACCCTGGAGTTACTAAAAGGTATCAGATAGATTATATAATGGTAAGACAGAGATTTAGGAACCACGTTTTAAATTGTAAGACATTTCCAGGGGCAGATGTGAACTCTGACCACAATCTACTGGTTATGACCTGTAGATTAAAACTGAAGAAACTGCAAAAAGGTGGGAATTTAAGGAGATGGGACCTGGATAAACTGAAAGAACCAGAGGTTGTACAGAGTTTCAGGGAGAGCATAAGGGAACAATTGACAGAAATGGGCGAAAGAAATACAGTAGAAGAAGAATGGGTAGCTTTGAGGGATGAAGTAGTGAAGGCAGCAGAGGATCAAGTAGGTAAAAAGACGAGGGCTAGTAGAAATCCTTGGGTAACAGAAGAAATATTGAATTTAATTGATGAAAGGAAAAAAATATAAAAAAGCAGTAAATGAAGCAGGCAAAAAGGAATACAAACATCTCAAAAATGAGATCGACAGGAAGTGCAAAATGGCTAAGCAGGAATGGCTAGAGGACAAATGTAAGCATGTAGAGGCTTATCTCACTAGGGTTAAGATAGATACTGCCTACAAGAAAATTAAAGAGACCTTTGGAGAAAAGAGAACCACTTGTATGAATATCAAGAGCTCAGATGGAAACCCAGTTATAAGCAAAGAAGGGAAAGCAGAAAGGTGGAAGGAGTATATAGAGGGTCTATACAAGGGCGATGTACTTCAGGACAGTATTATGGAAATGGAAGAGGATGTAGATGAAGATGAAATGGGAGATACGATACTGCGTGAAGAGTCTGACAGAGCAATCAAAGACCTGAGTCGAAACAAGGCCCCCGGAGTAGACAACATTCCATTGGAACTACTGACGGCCTTGGGAGAGTCAGTCCTGACAAAACTCTACCATCTGGTGAGCAAGATGTATGAAACAGGCGAAATACTCCCAGACGTCAAGAAGAATATAATAATTCAAATCCCAAATAAAGCAGGTGTTGACAGATATGAAAATTACCGAACAATCAGTTTAATAAGCCATAGCTGCAAAATACTAACACGAATTCTTCACAGACGAATGGAAAAACTAGTAGAAGCCGACCTCGGGGAAGATCAGTTTGGATTTCGTAGAAATACTGGAACACGTGAGGCAATACTGAGTTTACGACTTATCTTAGAAGAACGATTAAGGAAAGGCAAACCTACGTTCCTAGCATTTGTAGACTTAGAGAAAGCTTTTGACAATGTTGACTGGAATACTCTCTTTCAAATTGTAAAGGTGGCAGGGGTAAAATGCAGGGAGCGAAAGGCTATTTACAATTTGTACAGAAACCAGATGGCAGTCATAAGAGTCGAGGCGCATGAAAAGGAAGCAGTGGTTGGAAGGGAGTGAGACAGGGTTGTAGCCTATCCCCGATGTTATTCAATCTGTACATTGAGCAAGCAGTAAAGGAAACAAAAGAAAAATTCGGAGTAGGTATTAAAATCCATGGAGAAGAAATAAAAACTTTGAGGTTCGCCGATGACATTGTAATTCTGTCAGAGACAGCAAAGGACTTGGAAGAGCAGTTGAACGGAATGGACAGTGTCTTGAGAGGAGTATATAAGATGAACATCAACAAAAGCAAAACGAGGATAATGGAATGTAGTCGAATTAAGTCGGGTGATGCTGAGGGAATTAGATTAGGAAACGAGACTCTTAAAGTAGTAAAGGAGTTTTGCTATTTGGGGAGCAAAATAACTGATGATGGTCGAAGTAGAGAGGATATAAAATGTAGACTGGCAATGGCAAGGAAAGCGTTTCTGAAGAAGAGGAATTTGTTAACATCGAGTATAGATTTAAGTGTCAGGAAGTCATTTCTGAAAGTATTTTATGGAGTGTAGCCATGTATGGAAGTGAAACATGGATGATAAATAGTGTGGACAAGAAGAGAATAGAAGCTTTCGAAATGTGGTGCTACAGAAGAATGCTGAAGATTAGATGGGTAGATCACATAACTAATGAGGAAGTATTGAATAGGATTGGGGAGAAGGGAAGTTTGTGGCACAACTTGTCCAGAAGAAGGGATCGGTTGGTAGGACATGTTCTGAGGCATCAAGGGATCACCAATTTAGTATTGGAGGGCAGCGTGGAGAGTAAAAATCGTAGAGGGAGACCAAGAGATGAATACACTAAGCAGATTCAGAAGGATGTAGGTTTCAGTAGGTACTGGGAGATGAAGCAGCTTGCACAGGATAGAGTAGCATGGAGAGCTGCATCAAACCAGTCTCAGGACTGAAGACAACAACAACAACATGAAGAAGGATTTAAAAATTGTCTTAATAGATTTACAACTTATTCAGTTGCTTATATGACAGGACTAGTTATCAGCATGAGGTATTAATTGTACTCAGTACATTTGTCATGTGAACTGACAGGGAAAAGAAGAACATCAATACAACAAATATGTTACAACAAAGTTTGGAAGGTAGGAGACGAGGTACTGGCGGAAGTAAAGCTGTGAGGGCGGAGCGTGAGTCGTGCTTGGGTAGCTCAGATGATAGAGCACTTGCCCGCGAAAGGCAAAGGTCCCGAGTTCGAGTCTCGGTCCGCCACACAGTTTTAATCTGCCAGGAAGTTTCATGTTACAACAAGTTTTATGATTAAGTTGTTCTTACTATTATTGGTAACCTCACGCAGAAAGCCATTTAAGGGACAAACTACTTCTAAGTGTGTGTTTTTGTGTCCAATATGACAGCAGAGGCCGACTGAACAAAGGGCCAAACTGGCGATTGGAAAACGAGTTCGCATTTTAGAAGCTTTTCTGGTACGCAAAATAGAGACAAATACACTTTTTAGCCTCGGTGCAAGGACACACACTGGGCAGAGTGAAGCTAGACAATCTCCAGAAATAGCTCTGAGATTCAGATGCAATCTGGCCTATGCTATGACTACTGTCACACTACACCATCCATGCAAAAAGTTATAATGCTGATTTTTGCCCTGGGGTATAAGCGACGCAAGTACAGCATTTATGACTGCAGATTACGAAGATCTGTAAACTTAGGATGTGTGAAGTTTCAAACAATTCCGACAGATGACAGAACGGTAGTGAACCATTAAAATGGCTTCTACAGAAGATCCTCGTTACAAGAAACGTCCCATAATCAAATTCACAGGTGACGAAACTTGGTATTACTAATCCGATCCTGCCACAAAACAATAAAGGGAAGAATTGGTCACTGATGGTTCTCAAAGACTGAAGAAGGTGTAATAATGCTGTGGGTATCAAAAAAGGAGATGTGCCATGTCTTCAATTTCGATCTGTCACTCATTCTGGCTTGAGAATATATTCACGCTTTTTTATGCTGAGAGAGAAGGAGTCAGCGGCAGAGGGAAAAAGGCGGAAAAGCAATAAATAGTGGAAGATAGCAGACAGTGTTTATGATATAGAAAACGCGAAGGAGGCAAGGGCAGTGTGAGAGAAGAGAGAGACGCTGTATGTAGTTGACAGTGGCAGAACAATGCTAGGAAAAGAGTGAAGGAAATAGTGTCAGTAGTAGCGGAACAAAGAGAGGAGAAAGTGGAAGTGGGCGAGAGCCAGTAATAATGAGAGACGGAGTCTATCGCAATGACAACGAGGAAGAGAGAGAGAGTGACGGCGAGAAAGACAGCCACAGTGGGAAGTAGTTAATGTGTGGGTACCAGTAAGACAGAGCAAGAGGGAGACAGTGATAGTGAGAAAAGACGTTATTAGTGGGACAGAGCAGACGCACTCTGGCCGTCGTGGCGGAAGGAGCTCTCAGCCGGTGATGGCCGGTGCATCGGTAGCTATTGGGGCTTAGGCCTCGCTGACCGATCTGCTCTACGGAGAATCTTCTTCCGAAGCGCGACAGTAGCGCCCGGTGGATCGGCGGAGGGTTGAGCTTGCTCCCTTTCGTCGAGAAACCGCGTAGTTGCGGAAAGCAGAATTGTCGTGAAGAGTCCTAGACTCACAGCAACCCCGTAACGTTTGTTACAAACTCCCCAGCGAGGCTATCTCGTTCTTTGTAGGGTTAATCAGTGCCAGGGGCCCGTTCACGTCGGATCACCCCGCGTACTGTAGGCCGCTTCTCTTCTTCCGCACCTCCTTTAGGTGCCGCGCCACTGCACTAACGGCGCACGCTAGGCCGTAGGGCACTCCCCCCACTTCCGTAGGGTCAAACAGTTAGGGCTTTTTCTTTTCAGAAAGAGCAAAATTGTCGTTCCCCTTTCTCCTCCCTCCCAGAACACCAAGATGGCAGATTCCGCCTGTGCTTCTCCCGCCATAACCCGCAGCAAGGCTGCAGCGAAAGAGGCGCTCGGGTCGACTGTCCCCGTCGACGCCAGCGTCCCGCTTGCCGCCGTGGGGGAGGTATTGGCCGACAAGGATCGGCAGATCGCTGCGCAAGCGCAGGAACTGCTGGACCAACGTCGGCTAATAACCGACCTTTGCGGCGCAAACGACACCCCGAAACGGACTACATTGCACATCACGCAGCACTCGCCTGCTACTGGTGACTCCTGCACGACCGTCCCGCTGTCGCTGCTGACTCCAGTAGCGGAATCAGCGGCGGCGGACGAGGACACAGAACAGCACTACACTGGGCCCTGGCAGGTGGAGGGCCCACCACACAAACGCAGAAACACAACAGGCACAAGCGAGCAACCAAACTCGCTAGGCAGTCGAAAGGCGTTGCTGCCTACACCAAAACCGACACTTCCGGCTAGGAACACAAACACTGAAACCAACATGAACCGACCTGCGGTCAGTAATAACACAACTACACAAACCGCAGCTACGCCCGCACAACAAAAGACTGGTTTTCCCCCAGTCGTGATACAGAACTATGGGGACCTTAGCGTCCTCAACACTACATTCGAAGCGAGGCACACACCTTGAACGCTCCACACGAAATACTCTGGGGATAGGGCCTCACTGTACGTGGCTACTAACGCAGAATACAAAGATCTCCTTTTCTTCCTCAAAAAACAGGGGATCGAACACTACACGTACAGAACGGCTGAAGAGCGGACACAGCAGTACGTGGTGAAGGGAGTGGACCCCAGCACTCCGAACAAAACAGTTCAAGCGGCGCTCAACTTCCTTGGTTTCGACTGCAGAAGTGCTAACCGGATGACGGGCTTCCGCACACACACCCGCCTACCACACTACCTGGTCGAGATGGCCGATACGGCCGCCTCCCGCGGCCTTCTGCAGATAAAAAGCCTTCTGCGGATGGACGTAAGGGTAGAGTTATATGAACCACCACTCGTCTCCCAACAATGCAACAACTGCCAGCGATTCGGTCATTCGGCCCTTCGCTGCCGCCTGGCACCCCGTTGCAGCGGATGCGCTGGCAAACACGCATCCAACGCTTGCACACAAGTACACGGAAACGTACGCCGTTGCGCCAACTGTGGTCAAGGCCATGCGGCCAACTACAGGGGCTGCGACGTATACAGAGAGGCGCAGAGGCGTAAAACACAACAAGTTAGAGGACTCAGCGCCATACCACGTCCAAGGCCCGCACCAAACCCTGTCAGGAACGGTGTAACGTTCGCCATGGCTACGAGCCCTGGAGGAGCGGTGCGGGCGGCGGAACCTCCGCGCCCATCACACGCGCAAAACACAACCGCTGCGACAACAATACAACCGTCTCAGCCAACAGAAAACACATCAACCACACCGGTTCCAACACCAGCTCCCCAAAACAACACGACCCCACTCCCTGAGGCCACGGCATGCGAAACCACGCAGACCGCACAGGAAGACGCACCCACACAAGGACCCCCAGAACCGAAAACCCAGAGAAGGCGTAGGCGACCTCGAGGGAACAGGAACGGGAACACAAGATCGCCACAACAAACCACTCCGCAACAACAGAACACTGAAACGCAGGCACACAGTCAGCAAGCCAGCGACACCAGCACACACACTACTCCACCCGTCACCACAACTGTAACACAGGCACCACAGACTGCAGCACACAGCAGCAACACAAGCGCCAGCCCACACACAACGCCAACACCCGCACCAGCGGCCGCTAACACCACAAACGAGCCACAGGCCGACATGCACAACACAAACAAAACACAAGGTGGAATATTGGAAACACTATTCCCCCAGCATACGACCCAACAGATCCTTGTCAGGATCTTCTCGGTCGTCACCACACTGATCACACAGCTCATGAATGCCCAACCCGGACAGTACTGGACTGCCATACAATCAGCATTCACCACACTGTTCCCATCCCTACATGGATAATACGCCACACCCGGCCCCCTTCGCAAACAACCAGACACTATCACAGATCCTGTTCTGGAATGCAGACGGGATCAACAACAAAAGGGCGGAACTTGCCGCGCTCATGGAGCGTAAGGGCATCCTTATCGCACTACTGAGCGAAACTAAACTCAAACCGCACAACCACCTAAACTTTACCAGCTACTGCGTCTATCGTACCGACTGACCGGACGGCTCTGGTTTCGGTGGAACGGCTATCATTATACACAAAGACATTGAACACACAAACATAGTGCTCCCTGAACTTGAAAAATTAGAGGTAACCGCCGTCAGGGTCAAGTTCAACGGAGCCTATACCACACTGGTGTCAGTATACAACAGTCCTAAGAACATTGAGACACGCGACATCAGCACTATACTCAACATGTCACCGCGCGTAATAGCCGCTGGAGATCTTAACGCGAAACACCCAGACTGGAATTCACGTATACGAAACTCCAACGGCAAAAAACTATACGAACACGCGCTAGGACGAAACTACATTACACTAGCGCCGACCGAACCGACGCACATTCCCTACCGGAGGGGACAGAGGCCAGACGTATTAGACATGGCCCTCATCAAGGGCATAACAACGACACTCAACGTTGCTGTTGAAAACGATCTGCCCTCAGATCACCAACCCGTTATGCTGTACATTGAAGAAACACTGCAGCACATTGACCAACGCAGGATGCTCCACTACAAGCGCGCGAATTGGACATTGTTCAAGGAAACCCTTGACAGTCACATCCCACCTACCCACGCAATTAATGAGACAGCCCAAATAGATGATGCTGTTGAAACCCTCACTAACGCCGTCCAAGACGCAATAGCCGGCACCATACCAATCCGCACACCACAACAATACAGTGCTGCCCTGCCCCAGGAGATCCTGGGCCTTATCTCAATGAGGAACCGCCTCAGGAGGTATCGGCAGCGTACCAGGCGCCAGCACTTCAAACGGCACATTAACAGGCTCCAGGGAATAATCCGGGACAAAATACAAACATTTAAAACCCAACAGTGGGACCAAAAACTCGCAGGGCTAGACACCACGCGACCTGGCGTGTGGCAGATGGCCCGACACTTCACCAGGGAGAAACACTACACACCCACGCTACAAGGGCCCGACGGACCGGCATATTCTGCGGAAGAAAAAGCTGAACTGATGGCCCTCACACTTGCAGCGTCATTCACACCGAACATGGACCCTTCAGATCCAGCGTTCACACTTGCAACTGACCAGGAGGTCACTCGCATCCTGGCCCAACCAGCGCGCAACAACATCCGCCAGGCTAGCACAGCTCAAGTGAAATGGGCCATCATGCATACCACTGCTAGGAAGGCCCCTGGTCACGATGGCATTCAAAACCGTGTCCTCCAGGAGTTCACGGATAAAGCAATAGAATATCTCACGCACATCACGAATGCCATACTCAAACACCAACACTTCCCCGCCTTTTGGAAGACGGCCAAGGTCCTGATGTTCAGGAAGCCGGGGAAAGACCACTCCCTCCCACAAAATTACCGACCCATCAGCCTGCTGAGCGCGCTCAGCAAGATTGTTGAGAAGGTAATACTAAAACGACTCACTAGGCACTGCATTACAAATGACACCCTGAGGCCGGAGCAATTCGGCTTCAGGAATCACCACTCGACAACACAACAACTCCTCCACGTCGTCGAATACATCACACACGGATACAACATGAACAAAGCAACTGGTGCGGTGTTCCTGGACATCGAGAAGGCTTTCGATCGTCTATGGCACAACGGCCTCATACGCAAACTAAACGACGCAGGGTTCCCCGACGGGCTTGTACGTCTCATACACTCATATCTCACGGACAGGAGTTTCAACACCGACGTGCAGGGCAAACAATCAACACATGGTATACAGGCAGGGGTACCCCAAGGAAGCATCCTAGGGCCCTTACTGTTTAACCTCTACATTAACGACCTCCCAGCTACACATAACACGACGATGGCAATCTACGCGGATGACACTGCCATCCTAGCGCAAGATTGGAAGCCGTCTAACATTAACTCACGACTACAGACCGCACTCAGAACGGCAGAGCCTTGGTTGGTGAAGTGGCGTGTTAGAGTAAACGTCGACAAGTGCGAAGCCGTTCTGTTCACCAGAAGACGGAAACTACTGCGCAAACATCAACACTGCAATCAAATAACACTACACGCACGCCCAATACGTTTCCGAGAGAAGGTCAAATACCTCGGTGTCTGGCTGGACCGGAAACTACTCTGGGGGGACCACATCCAACACGTGACCAACAAAGCAAACGCGAGGCTCAAACAACTCTACCCTATGCTTAACAGGTATAGCACACGGAATAGGAGGGTGTCCAGGTCCATGTACACCACACTTATCAGACCTCTGATGACGTATGCTGCTCCCGTTTGGGGATACGCTGCGCCCACACGTGTGCGCCGTCTGCAGCTCATACAGAACAAAGTACTCAGAATCATAAGCAACGCTCCGCGCTACACGCGCACCGCACACCTTCACCGGGAATATCGGCTAGATACCATCTTGCAGGTATTCCAAAAACTCTCCACACGACTATACAGAAACACGAGACACTCGCGTAACCCGTTTATCCTTTCTCTGGGTAACTACGACCACAACCATAGATGGAAACATAATAGACCAAAAACACTATTAGCATGAAACTGAACATCTATGGTCCATAGCACGCTAACATGACAGTACTGGCGATCCCCTGCAACTCAGCTACTACTGGCAACCCCAGATGCTTAACCCGCCGAAATACCGGCAATCGCAGGGAAACCGTACTGTACACAGCACGCAAACCAGCCACACACACACCCCACACTGTGAGCTGATCTATGACCGATCGCCCACTAATATATGACGACAATGAAATGTTTCAGGGACGCAGCAGCAGCAGATCCTGGAACGAGAGCCAGCAACGACAACGGTAACGATGCACGATACCTCGCACTAACATAACCACACCTTGCATGCGCTGTCGCAGCTAGCAATCCGCTACTGCCCTTACTACCCGTCCTACTGTCGCAGAGGTTTTTTTCCCTTGGCGCTTGCCTTGGCACTTTTTTTCCTCTGCCCTAACAACCGCTACCCTTCGATCGTTTTCGACCACTTCTATCTCCTGATGGACCATGTAAATGAGTAATCTTACCCAGACGCATGGATAACATCACAGCCTGCATCCTGTGACTCCTGATTCTAAAACTAACGTGTTATACGGAGGTGACAGTAGAACTTTTGGTTTGGTCACCACGTTGGTGCGGGCGTGGAGGGGCCCAATGCTTATGTAAAAAAAGTGGGACAGAATAAAGGGAACTGTGGCAGTCGGCCGGGTGGCCGAGCGGTTCTAGGCGCTTCAGTCTGGAATCGCACAACCGTTACGGTCCCAGGTTAGAATCCTGCCTCGGGCATGGATGTGTGTGATGTCCTTAGGTTAGTTAGGCTTAAGTAGTTCTAAGTTCTATGGGACTGATGACCTCAGATGTTAAAAGTCCCATAGTGCTCAGAGCCATTTGAACAATTTTAGAAGAGTTTCGTGGATTTTTAATGTGAAAGTCATTCAAAAACTGATGGTTCTTCAGTGAAGAATGGGGTTGTTACTGAGAGGGACAACGGAGCACATGCAAATATACTAGGTACCAGGCTGAAATGAAAGACATAATTATGACTAAAATCAAAACTGTATGTAGATGAACGAGGTACCAGCCATACTTATAAATGATAGATGGACTCAGAGTAATGTCTACTGTATTCTGAATAAGTAGCACGGGTCAGAGATGATGACTTAATGTAAGCTGAGTGAACGACATCAGAGATCACGCAAGTGTCGCACGGATGCATAACAAAGACTGTAATTCAGTAAAAACTCTACAGGACGCTTCAGTATGGTAGTGGCTGTCAAATGGCTGACTATGATGTGGATTATAAAGATGGTGCACCCTCTCCGCGATACAATGCTGCAAAAGTCTGCTCTGGCAAATGAACCTGCTCCAGTAGCTACAAACTCACCTTTGATACCGTTACAGGGTGGACGGCGACGCACAGCCGATACACCATCGTGTGAGCAGTAGCACCGCTGACATCCGATCCTGAATGAAGTGCCTGGAATACACGACTGATTAGCTGCTATGTTGTCAAATCCCTTCGGTACTGTTCTGGGTCCGCATTCTTCATCTAGAAACATATGCCAGAGAAAAAAATGAATAGCAAGGTGCATTAGGTATTATTGAAGGTATTTTAATGTGTCTTTGCAACTACAAAAACTATCTATTTTTGATAGCAAACGCGTTTCGTTTTACTGAAATAAAAGTCATCAGCTCTCTGTAATGAAAGATATTTACAATTTGGCTTGCTTCCTAAATCGAAAAACGCATTCTACGACAAAGAGAGACAGACCATGAAGGGACTATCCGAATGGGACGGAAATCGGTAGATGTGATGTACATGTACAAACAAATGATAACAATTTCAGAAAAAATGGATTGTGAGCGTTGCTGGATGTCCTCCTAAGGCATATCGCGCGAAATTCTGTCCAACTGGCGGTTTAGATCGTCAAAATCTCGAGATCGTTGGAGAGTCCTGCCCATAACACTTCAGACGTTTCCAGCTGGGGGATATTCGGTGATCTTGCTGGCCAATGTAGGATTTGGAAAGATAAGTGGTAGAAACTCTCGCCCTGTGCGGCAGGCACAATCTTTCTCAAATGTAAGCTCAGAATGACTTGTCATGAAGGGTAACCAAACTGGGCGTAGAATATCATCGACGTACAGTTGTACAGTAAGGACGCAGCGGACTACGAGCAAAGGGACCTTGCTATAAAATGAAATGGCACCCAAGACCCTTCATGCGATACCGATATGCACATATATAGATGGCGGTAGTGTCGCGTAAACAAGTTGTAAGGGGGCAGTACACTAACGGAGCTGTCATTTGTACTGAGGTGAGCCATGTGAAAAGGTTTGCGACGTGTTTATCGTCGCACGATGGAAGTTAGCAGATACTGAACGTGAAATGGTAGTGGGCGATGGTAGCAGTGCCTTTTCTAATAGCACAACATTTCCGGCAGCGCCTCTCTTGGACTCGTGACCATATCGACTGGGCCCTCTGACAGGCACATTAATGTGATTTTCAGAGTATCCATGTAGATGTAGATGACCGGAAAACGGTGGCCTGGTCAGATGAGTCCCGATTTCAGTTGGTAAGAGCTGACTAGGGTTCGAGTGTGTCGCAGACCCCACGTACCTATGGACCCAAGGTGTCAAGAAGGAACTGTGCAGGCTGGTGGTGACTCCATAACGACGTGGGCTGTGTTTACATGGAACGGACTCTGTCCTCTGGTCCAACTGAACCAATCACTAACTCGAAATGGTTGTGTTCAGCTACTTGGAGACCATTTGCAGCCATTCATGAACTTATGTTACCAAACAAAGATGGAATTTTTCTGGATGACAATGCGTTATATCACCAGGCCGCAATTGTTCACGATTGATTTGAAAAGCATTTTGGACAATTCGAGCGATTGGTTGAGCCACCCAGATCGCCGGACATGAATCCCATCGAACATTTATGGGACAAAATCGAGAGGTCAGTTCGTGCACAAAATCCTGCACTGGTAACTCTTCCACAGTTGTGGACGGCTGTAGATCTGCATGGCTCAATGTTTCTTCAGGGGTTCCAACGGTTTGTGAAGTCCGTGCCGCGTCGAGTTGCTGCACTACGCCTGGGAAAAGAAGGTCCGACATGAAACAGGAGATATTCCATGAGTTTTGTCACCTCACTGTATTGCTAGAGTGATTCGCATAAGAGTGGCGCTAGTAACGCCACGTAAGGATGCAAATCAGGTTTGCTTTAAATACAAGCTGTAACGGTCGTGATGACTTGATGGTAGTCAAGAATGCCTTTAAGGCGACAAAGACGCCACTATCAACATTCACTCAGAACGTATAATGTGGGTACTAGAAGCTTTATGTTTCTTCTGCGATACTGAAGTAAGACTTGACAGGAAAGACTCCACTGTAGATGTTTCTGGTTGTGGTGGTCTCTACAATGTATAGCTGCAAGAAAACCGGGGGGCGGCGCACCGTACTTCATCTGCAGCAGCAATTTGAGCAGCAGTTACAAATCGGATGCTTCAACGACAGCTCCGAGCCAGACTCCCTGTAGTGTGCATTCCACGACATTACACCACCGCCATTTGCGACTTCAGAGGTGTTAAGTGAGAGCTCATTTGAAGGCAGAGTGGAAGTCTGTTGTGTTTTCTGATGACGTCTGGTTCTGCCTCGGTGACAGTGGTGGTCGTATGTTGGTTAAAAGGAGGTCAGTTTACAGTGCTAAACAGCCTATGCCTACACCTTGAGCAACAGTCTGGGGCGCGAATTCGCATGACAGCAGAAGCACTCTTCCATGTACCCTGTCGGCAAATTGATACGTCACTCTGGTGATTCCGGGAGGCGTTTTCCAACAGGATAACGCTCGTCCTCATTCCGCTGTTGTAACCTAACATGCTCTAAAGAGTGTAGACATGTTGCCTCCGGCTGTCCGATCACGAGAGCCGTCTCCAATCGAGCCCCTATAGAATATCATCGGACGAAAACTCCAACCTCATCCACGAACAGCATTAACCGTTCCTGTATTGACCGACGAAGTGCAACAGGTACGAACTCCATCCCACAAACTGACATCCGGCAACTGTGCAACACATAGAGTGCACGTTTGCATGCTTGCATTCAACATTTTGCCTGTTACAACGGTTATTAATGTACCAGCAGTTCATATTTGCCATGGCTTCTCTCGCGCTTACATTAACCTGCGATCTTGCTATGTTAACCACTTCATTATGTTACCTAGACGAATGTATTCCCGAAATTTCATTTCTCTGCATTCATTAATTTTTTGGTGTTGCGATTTTTTCCGACATTTTATTGTGTAAATTCAGTACGATAAATAAGTGTCATTCCTTTAGTTTACTCGTTTTGAGCCGTAAGGGTCGACCTGTGATTATAAATTAGAGAAGATAAACTTATTTTGCCAGAATAATTACGTAATGATAAACTTTATTCCCGATAATTGGTTCCCTAACTGCTTTATTAAGTAATGTGTAATAACTTGTCTGTCGAGATCTGAAGATTGTAACAATGATTACCAGAACAGGTTGTCGCGAATAAAGTTTATTATTAGCGATCTCAGCAAAGAAGTACATCTTCTAAAATTCAAATTTCATTGCAAATAGCACTGTGCCACTGATACTCTGAGCGTAAACTGGACCACTCACCCACACTCTGAGCCCAGCCTCCTTCTCACAACGCAACCAAAACTCCCGGGGCCACAACGAAATGGTGACTGTATATTTATTCGATTTTTTTTTTTTTTTTTGAAATTTCAGTTAGGCTACAAGTATGTCTGCATGCAATATGCTAGAGTGAACTTATCTAGTGTACTCACAGAGTTTTCCAGATGTTCATTTCATCAATTTATAGAACTAGACCGAAAGAATGCACAGGAGCTTCTAGACTTGTAGCGAACTGGTTACGTTTTTGTGGAAGTGGTCAAATGATGTTCCGAGAACTTTGGAAGGAAGACGTCGTTCTGTCTGTGGAACGTTGAGGGTGAAGCTCAAAGACCCATTTCTGACCGTATGTAAAGGCAGTTGTAGAAAGAAGCAATGGTAGGTAGAAAACAATAGCGTCTGTTGATAGCAACGAAGTAGAGAATGCAAAGACAGGCTATGGCACGTTATTCTGCGCTCCCTGAGGTGCTTCTCAGTTGCAGCTGTTCTTAGAGAGAGAGAGAGTTTGTGTGTGGTTATATAAGCTACATAGCTGCTGAATTTCGGTTCGGAACCATACGTAATGTGTGCTGTATAATGCAAATACGTTTCATGAAAAAATGGAAGTATTATGTATACATTTTCATATATTATGTTCTGTAACTGTGCTGTATTTTGTGTACGTTGATGTTTCGATTGCCTGTGTAATACAGCTCGTATTTCCGAATCGTCAGCAGCATAAGATCGTAAGTTTTTGTTGGGAATCAGACGCAATTGCTGCATGGAAGGTATGGTGAATTGCGTTTTATTCTGTTGGATGTGTATCACATAGTAAGTGATTCAGTGTTTGACAGTGGCAACAGGCATTAATCCATCAATTTTTTTTGTTGATTTCTAGGAATTTCAAGTAAAAAATGCTTTCGCATCAGAAAATATGGATTACTGTCAGAAACGCCAGAAAAGCCTCTAGATTTCTTTGGACAGATGCTTACTAGTTTTAAATCATAACTTCAAATTATAATAGGAGACCTCTGTACGCAAAATAAAAAGTGCAAACTGGTCTATGAAGCAACCCTGGTATTCTTTGTACATGAATAGACAGTTTGCAAAGTCTGGATCTGTATAATGAGCAGATGATGAATTAATTCAGGGGAATGATTATTTATTTAGGTAGCTCCTGAAGTTCCGATCTCACACAGTTACGATCATCCAACAACTTAGGTTTACATTCACCTTGCTGGGGGGTTACGTCATTTGTGTCTTATCTGTGAATCAGAGGTGTTGACCCAAGTAGCACACATTTTATTTCAAATTTAAATAAAAATTTATCCGTATCCTGCGTACAATTTATATTAAAACAAAAGTGTGTCTAAGGCGTTCATCCTGACTGAGTTGTCTCCAATCTCGTTTTCGACGGTTGTCTGGTTGAAGGCATATGCGACACTCATCGGTGAAGAGAACGTGATGCCAATCCTGGGCGGTCCATTCGGCATGTTGTTGGGCCCATCTGTACCCCACTAGATGGTGTCGTGGTTGCAAAGACGGACCTCGCCATGGACGTCGCGAGGGAAGCTGCTCGTCGTGCAGCCTATTGAACACAGTTTGAGTAGTAACATGGCGTCCTGTGGCTGCACGAAAAGAATTATTCAACACGGTGGCGTTGCTGTCATTGTTCCTCCGAGCCATAATCCATAGGTAGCGGTCATCCACTGCAGTAGTAGCACTTGGCCTGAGCGAGGCATGTCATTGACAGTTCCTGTCTCTCTATATCTCCTCCATGTCCGAACAACATCACTTTGGTTCACTCTGAGACGCCTGGACACTTCCCTTGTTGAGAGCCCTTCCCGGCACAAAGTAACAATGCGGACATAATCAAACCGCGGTATTGACCGTCTAGGCGTGGTTGAACCACAGACAACACGAGCAATGTACCTCCTTGCTGGTGGAATGACTGGAACGATCGGCTGTCGGGACCCTTCGTCTAATAGGTGCTGCTGATGCATGGTTATTTACATCTTCGGGCAGGTTTAGTGACATTTCTGTACAGTAAAAAGGACTGTGTCTGTAATACAATATCCACAGTCAACGGCTATCTTCAGGAGTTCTGGGAACTGCAGTGATGCAAAACTTTTTTTGGTGTGTGTATAATGCTAGAAGAGTTCGTCCGTCATAATCAGAGGTAATTTCATTTCTGGCTGTAACTGCTGATCTTTAACATTTGGATATTATTTCACAGTTACTTGATACAGTAAATACCGCTGTCATATACTACTCGACCACGATATTACTGCACACGGCGTCACGTGGCAGCAATCGGAAACACGCAAGTACAGTGGTCACTAAGAAAAACGTATTGCACTATGAAAAATTTCAAGACAGCTGTGCATATACTGTAAGTTCCTTAGAGTGTTCTCGTGAAATATCACGATAAAAACTTGCAATAAGCCAACTGAAGCGCCCTCACTCCCAGGTGCAACAATGTTGTGGTCGACTAATAGAATGCCTACATGTTTTTACAGAATTAAACGTGGCAGAGGATTGTACAATCTCCTTCGCTGTCGTCGCGGTGTTTCCTCTTTGGAGTTTTCTACCTCTCTGGTTGATACTGCAGAGGGGGACACCATAGCAAAAGAGTAATGCCTTCTCAAATGTTTTTTATTCCGGTCTTTGATCACAATATCAATTCTTTAGACGATGACCGGTTTCAGTCCGTAATGACCATCCTCACATCTTTTTTACACCACGTCCTAAAGTGATAAGGCCATAATGGCGTCGTCTAAACATATAAATATAATCAGCACATCATCGTCACATACATCTAAAATAATGTGTAGCAAAAAGAGTTTTGTAGCAAAAAGAAGAGCAGAAATATGGTATTTTGAAATCCTGAGTAAAACCAACTTGCTTTCAGAAAAGAGTGTTGCGTTACTTATTGCATTACATCTCGTAATTTTGGGAGTACCCTGAAGAAGAATGCTGCAGTCTATTGTACATAAATTATCAAGTAGACTTAGTCGAAAGTTCGCTAAGACTGTTTTCAGATAATTCGATTGTTTATAAGAACGTAACAACGCCAGAAGACAGCATCGATTTGTAGAAGGACCTACGGACAATTGCTGAACGGTGCAGATACTGAAGATTACCATCAACATTATACAGTCATAGGAAAAATGTTGGACTACTGTTCAAATACACTGTTAATAATAGATTGTTGGAAACCGTAGCCGCGGTAAAATACCTAGAAATAACTATCCACAGCGACCTAAAGTGGAAAGACCGCACAAAACAAATAGCAGGGAAAGCAGATGCCAGATTGAGATTCATAGGAAGAAACTTAAGGAAATGTAATTACTCCACGACAAAGGGGTGTACAAGGCGCTTGTTGGGCCGAATCTTGAGTATTATTCATCAGTCCTGGACCGTTACGACGTATACTTCATAGAAGAGATCCAACGAAGAGGGTCGTTAGGTCAGAGCGAGAGCGTTACAGAGACGCTCAACAAACACTAGTGGCATACGCTACAAGAGAGACGTTGTGCATCATGAAGGGGGTAACGACTGAAATTTCGAGACAGTGCTTTCTGGGAAGAGTCGGAGAACACGTTACTTTCTCCCATATACATCTGGGGAAATGACCACGACAAAACAATGAGAGAAATTAGACCTAATACAGAGGCTTACCAACAATCATTCTTCTCACGCGCTATTAGTGGATGGAACAGGGAAAGGGGGAGGGGATCAGGTAGTGGTGCCAAAAGTAGTTTCAACCACACATTATCAGATAGCTTGTGGCGTATTCATGTCGGCGTCGAAACTACATCTTTACCTATTCATTGTGCCATGGTTGGCACTGTTTCAACGTATAAATAAGTTGGCAATACTTCCACCGTCTGTGATTGAAGAGATCGCGGAAGAGTGTTAATCTGTTGGCCGGGAAGGAAGAAGAGGACAGTGACAGTACGGAGCTGCAGGAGGAAGCGGACAGATGTCTCGTAAACAAACGTCTGCAGCTGGTCATGCGTGTATCCTTAGGTTTACACTCTGAAAGGCTGCACATCGGAAGTCTGTATTCCGCTGGGAAGAGTGTACATCTTGTGTGCAGCGAGCCTGGGCTATGTTGGATGACAGTGAGCTGTATTGAGTCCACGGACACTGTGTTCCTGTTTCAAAGAACACAGAGTCGTTCTTTGGACTCTGACATTTCTGCTTGATATTTTCTGAATCCGAGTTGTACGTGCTTGTCTCTTAGTGGGACGTGTAGTGATATTTACGCTGACCAGCAGATGTAATGAAAGGAAGAAGTGTTGAACTGATTTGATGTTAAGAAGAGTGATTACTGATTGTTAAATGTAGTCTGTTGCATGTTCGAGTCCCTTTACATTTATTATTTGAAAGATTATATGTGCTAAGTGCCAACCACTATTGAGAAAGTAGCTTGACGCCGGTGCAGCTCGCAGTGAACAAGGGAAGCTGTCGTTGTTTATGCCTTATAATATCATGAATGTACTATATCTATTATAACAGCATTTTCCAATGTTAGTTGGAAGTGTTGAAAGATAATTTTTCTAATTATTGCTGCAACAGTTTCTAAGCAGCTACATTCTGTATGTTTACGTAACGATGTGCCGAAGAGAACCATATGATCAAGAGTTTCCTTTGGTAGTTATGGTTGCACGTATGTATTGCCTGGTTTTCAATTTAATCTTTTACAATGGAGTCGCACTTGGTGGCCTCTCTTCACTAAAGTATACTTTCCTAAAGGATATTGTGGTTTACACGGCGAATTTAGGCATTATTTGTCAGTTCCTTAATAACTAAACCATTAATTCTTTATTCACACTAGAATTTTTTTGACTGTAGCGTTACGAGCCAGCCTTTATTTTTCCCCATATTGTAAGTGTTTTCTGAATACACTGTTACTGTAAGATCAGACATTTTGGTTAAAGCTGTCTTGATGAGAGGTTTTTTGCTGGTTTGTTTCCTTAAGTGATTCACATAAGCGAAGAGTTAATTCTTAAGTAATTTTGGAGTGTTCTTAAATTTATATTTCTGTGAGCTGTGAGTCCTTGTACGTTGGCTTTGATATGTTGAAGTGGCTAAATGTTAAATTTAATAAAAGTTTGAATAAGCGTTTTTTTATAAAATGTGTGACCCAAGCTCAATCAATCACTCCATCCTTTTAATCCTGATGGCCTAGTACTTTGCAAGACCGCGCAGTCACTTTCTTCTTTGTAGTAAATACCAAATCGGTTCACTGTAAAACTCAATTAATTACAATATTTCCGTTACTCATTAATTCAGTTTTACAGTAACTGAATTTAATTCTACTTTCAAACTAGCTTCACTGAAGCCTTCCGTTCGCTGTTGAATTTTGTCTGTTTTAAGGATACGATAGCTGAAAACTTTAAATTTCCGTAGCAGTCCCACTAAAGTCACGGTTTAAATTTAGTTTCAGTGATATTGTGTGACAACACTGCCAACAGCGTTTGGACTGTGTCATATAAATAAGGAAAAGTCGTGACACACTGGAAACATGACGTTAAGTACACGCACATGGCGAAATGAAGGATTCTACATTCCATTCAATTTAACCGACGTAAAGCACGTTGCCTTCTGTAATTCGGTACTGCGAATTTAATTGTCATTTTTTTTTCGAGATGGAACTAAGTGTTGCATTACGGCCCATGTTTTGTATGCAACTTGCCGACACCGTCTGGGTTGGGCCACATACAGCAGAAAAAGTCGTTACAAACCAGAAAAATGACGTTAAGAACACACACGTGGCGACATAAAGGGCCAGAAAATGATTCTGCAGTCCATTTAAAGGACATACAGCACTTTGCCTCCTGTAATAGGGTACTAAGCGTTTAATGCCCATTTTCTTTTCAAGATGGAACTAAGCGTGGCATTACGGCCCATTGTATGTCAGGAACGGCCTTCACGGTGGCGTGCAACTAATTCTTTTGTAGGCACTGCAGCAAGAAAGCGTTTCGCATCAAAAAGGACTGCCACAGACAACTACGTGATAGTCATTTTAAGCATGCACCTGCCACAGTCGTCATGATTCCCTACAAAATCTACACATAAGATTCACCAGTCAAGCAATTTCTACATCGACGTCTACACACATAGATGACAAACAACAATACTGTACCCTGCTTAGGATTATTCGTACTAGTATCAGCGTATTTCTATCCAATTCAATCACTCATATAACACCAAAGTAATCGATATTGAAAGCTGATGACGTTGTACCAAACTGACAATTCCTTGATGCCTCAGAATGTATCCTGTCAACTCATCTCTTCTTTGAGTCAAGTTGTAACACAAATTTCGTTTCCCACCAGTTGAATTCAGTACATGCCATTAGTAACTCGATCTACCCATCTGATCTTCAACAGTCTTCTGTAGCACCACATTTCAAAAGCCAGTAATCTCTTCTTGTCCAAACTGTTTATCGTTCGTATTTCACTTCCATCCCTAACTAAACTCCAGGGAAATACATTCAGAAAACGCCTCGTAACACTTTAATTTGGTATTAATGTTAGGAAATTCCTCTTTTTGAGAAATAATTTTCGCTCAATTGCCTTTCTGCGCTTTATATCCTCTCTACTTCGGCCACAATTAGTTATTTTACTGCGCAAATAGCAAAACTCATTTGCTATTTCAGTTTCTCATTTCCCAATCTAAATCAGTCAGCATCGCCTGATTGAATTCTATTGCAATTCACTGAGCTTTTGCTTTTGTCGATATTCGCTTTATAATTTTTTTTCAAGATGATATCCTTTTCTTTCAACAGTTCTTCCAAATACTTTGCCGTCAATGGCTGCATCACAATGTCAATGGTAAAGCTTAAAGCTTTTATTTCGTCTCCGTGAACTATAGTTCCCTTCGCAAATTTCTGCTTGCTCTCTGTCAGTGGTTTCTCAGTGTACAGATTAGATAAAATCGGAAATGTGCTACAACCGTGCCTCACTACTTTCACAACTACAGATTTCCTTTCAGGTCCTCCAACTGTTATAACTTAAGTGTGGGTTCCATGCAAATTCTAAACAACTTTCGCTCCTGCTATTTTATCCCTAAGAGTGCAGTACAGTGAATATTGTGAAAAGCTTCCTCTAAAACTACAAGCATTAGAAGCGTAAGATTCCCTCTCATTAACATTAAGACAAGACGCAGGGTCAGTACTGCCTCGCATGTTCCTACATTTCTCTGGAACCCATACTGATCCTCCAGCAGCTCAGCTTCCTCCTATTTTCCATTCTTCTGTAATAATACTCAGTATTTTGCAACTAAGACTTATTAAACTGGTGGGTAATATTCTCATCGGTCAGCACCTGCCTTCTTGGAATTTCGAGTTACATGCTTCTTCAAGAGGGAAGGTTATTCCGCAGCCTCATATATCTTGCATACCAGGTGGAATAGTTCCGTCATGGCTGACTCTCCCAGGGATCTTGATAACTCTCAGGAACGTCGTGTACTGCAACGGCCTTGTTCTGGCTTATAACGGTTGGTGTTCTGTCAAATTATCCTTACAATATCATATCCTCTGTAGTGCACCAACCTTAACTACGCGAAGCTAGAAACAAAGTGCAGCAGCGCCAGCTGCAGGCAAGTGTGGGTGTTATGCTTTACGAAACATAACACAGCCACTGCAGTGTTGCGAGGCGAGCCGGCCTGGTAGAATGGGGAAACAGCTGACACAACCGTACCCAAGCGGTATATACCATAAGCCTTTCTACACTGGCAGCCGCTGAAATGTTTAATACACGTGCGACAAGGCATATCAAAGCCAAAACAAAATGGTTCAAATAGGTCTAAGCACTATGGGACTTAACAACTGAGGTCATCAGTCCCCTAAACTTAGAACTACTTAAACCTAACTAACCTGAGGACATCACACACAGCTATGCCCGAGGCAGGATTCGAACCTGCGACCGTAGCAGTCGCGTGGTTCCGGACTGAAGATCGTAGAACGGCTCGGCCACCGCGGCCGGCAAAGCCAAAACAATTGCAGCTCTGATGCATATAAATACTTTGCCATTTTGTACTACAGACAGTTCTGTTAGTCTCACAGCCACCATGGGGCTGTGTCACATGGCTGCCGACTGAAATGCTGTTCGTGGACCACAGTTAGACTCTGCATCAGGGCAGTTCGCCCTCTGGCCCCAGGACACGTAGCAACCACCACTTGCAGGCACTTCACTGGCCGCTGACTCGGGGGCTGTGGGTCAATGCGTCAATTACGTCATCCACCAGTCGCCTTCTAGACAGTGCGGGGTGCGTGAACCATGCCACAACGCATGCGGTCGCCGTTAGCTGAGACCATACCGAGCGAGTGGACGCAGTAGTTAGGACACTGGACTCGCATTCTGGAGAACGACGGTTCAAACCCGCGTCTGGCCATCCTGATTTAGGTTTTCCGTGATTTCCCTAATTCGCTTCAGGCAGATCCCGGGATGGCTACATTTAAAGGACACGACTGACTTCCTTCTTCATCCTTCCCTAATCTGATGGGACTGATAACCTCGCTGTTTGGTCGCCTTCTCCAAATCGACCAATGAACTGGAGCTGTCGTAGCCGCTGACGGAAGCATTGGCCACTGTCCGGCTAATACTGCGCTCTGTCAGCGTTGTGGGGCGACAACACGTAGGAGGCAACTCAATGTCACTATTGGGCTTCCGCTTCCTGTACTAATCTGTGGCGAGGGTCCGTAATAAAGCGTTTGGAATCACAGGCAGTTTAAGTGGCGCTGCACACCGTCCGCCAACCCATCTCCACCAGTTCAATTACCATCTTCAGCTGCTTGTTCTTCGGTTTCTACAATAATACCTTCACATTCATTTCCCTACTACAGCTTATTTCCTTTCATTTTTTAGATTTTCCACCTTTGCTTAGTAATGGCTCGACATCTGAGCTTTTGATATTTATTAATAAGCACTTCATCAACATCAGGTGGCACCGTGAAACTTGGTGAATGGTATGAGTCCATTTCTACATACACATTTTTCAGTGAGATACATTTTTACAAACAACAAATGAGATGTGAGTTTGCATGTTGACTGCTCGGAATATGTTCCTCCTCGCAAATCGCATCGGCATGATTCTGGAAATTCGTGCCACGCGATGGTTTCTTCACCTGAGGAAAGACGAAAAAGTCACTGTGTGCAATGTCAGGAGAATTTGGGAGATCAGGCATGTGTGACTGTCCTGACCAAAATAAGATGGGAATGTTGCAGACCGTTGGACAGCTTCATTGTGAGAGTGGCAGCCTTCTGTAATCTCATATGGAGGACTCAGCAGTTCGCAACTGAGCCATAACATTATGACCGACCTGTTTATCGGGTCGTGAACGTACTATCGACAGTAGTCTTCCCGCTGCCGGTTCGTGCGCGACAGTCCATGATAACAGTATGTTTCAGAAAGTCACGTGGGAAAATCCTATATTTTAGGGGGCATATCTCGGGTTCTATTGATCGCAGACTTAAGGGGTCAAGTGTTTTGTACAGCTCTAGGCCTAGCGACCATTTCTATATTTAACGGAAGAACGGACATACTATATCTATCCTACAATAGAGGGTCACAATTTGAACATTACACACTTCCTCCACCGTAGGCAAACTGAGAAAATCGGTTTGTTCTTTTACATTAGGCGTGGTCTAGGGTGGACCTTAGGTGGCTTACAAAAGCAGAGAAAAGTACCAGTTGTGCGGTTGACCACTTGTATAATTTTTATTAATGATGGATCGTCGAAATTGTTACCACATGTTCTTAAGATGATATAATAAGGGAACTTGGAATTCTGTTGCGATATCATTAACCGCTATAGAGATCGAGAGGTTTCAAGTTATTGTACCTGCGCAGAAAACAGCAAAAATCGTATTTAGCCGTTTCTGCACCTCGGGTCGCAATTATCTAAATAACTAACCACAGCAAATTGTTCAAATTTTAACTGTACATTCCTTAAGATTCATCTACAAACACTATTTTTCCGTTTTAGAAAATCTGTATCCGCTATCAAGATACACCGGAAAAACCGTGATTTTGGGGACCATAAATAGTAGTTTTCGGGAAGCCAACTTCTATAATTTCCTTTCATAACAAATCGTCAAAATTTGTACCATATGTTCTTAAGATCATGCTCTCCGCCAGTCTTGAAAATCTTTTTTTTATGTCATTATCCGTCACCGAGAGTCAGAGGTTAAAATTTACCGTATTTATTCATGTAAAATATGCAAGTAATATCCCATCTGAGGTGTGAATGTAATCTGAACTGACGTAGTGAACGCATGGAGGGGGTTCTAGGGTCATTTTAAGGGTTCAGAGGTCACCAAATATGTTTCCAGTCAGTCAGTACTTTTTCACAAATGAAACTTTATAATACGCTATCTCTGTATAATGAGCACTTCACATCAATACAAACATACCCAAAGTGGTGTTCTAGTAAGAAAAAATGGGCTAATAAGGACTTTAACATGCCTAAAAAGAACTCAAAATGAGTGCCAAACAATAAGTAAAACTGGAAGGAATGCAAATCATTATCTATTTCTAATAACATTTTTATTCGATCGACGGGATAGTATCCAAATAAAATGTAAATCATACAATTTTGTGTTAATCTTATACGAGGGTCGGTCAAAAAGTAATGCCTGCCATTTTATTTCTACTTAAAAAAATTAAGTTAAGTGAAAAATTTGAATTGGGCGCCATTCCTCAAACCTTCTTCTGCAATCCACTGCAGTAGTAACTTTCTGTGTCAACAGGTGGCAGCACAGCAGAAGTTTGTAAGATGGCCGACATCGATGTTCGTTTGAGACAGCGTTGTGTGATTGAATTCTTGAATGCAGAAGGTGAAACGCCCATACGCATTCATGAAAGACTGAAGAAGGTGTATGGTGTTGTGACAGTGGATGTCAGCACTGTTAGACGATGGGTTCGTCGTTGTAAGGAAGCTGAAGGGCAAACACCGTTGACTGACGAAAAGCGGAGCGGCAGGCCGGTGAGTGCAGTGACTCCACACAACATTCAGCAAGTTGATGACATCATTCGTGGTGACCGTCGGGTGACTGCAGATGAAGTGTGTCGCATTATTTCTCTTAGTAAAGGCAGTGTGATCACGATTATTAAACAATTGGGGTACTCAAAAGTTTGTGCACAGTGGGTTCCAAGAATGTTAACCGATCAGAATAAAGAGGCAAGGAAAACAATAGCCTCCCAACACTTGCAGCGCTTCCGTTTGGAGGGAGATGAGTTTCTGAAAAAAATTGTGACCGGGGACGAAACATGGGTGCATTTTTTTGAACCCGAATCAAAGAGGCAGTCAATGGAGTGGCGTCACACAAGCTCGCCGAGGAAGAAAAAATTCAAAACTGTGCGATCGGCAGGGAAAGTTATGGCAACAGTTTTCTGGGATACAGAGGGTGTGATTGTGGTTGATTTTTTGGAGCAGGGATGCACAATAAATTCTGTTCAATACGTCACAACCCTCAAAAAACTTAAAGCACGTCTTCAGCGAGTTCGCCCAACAAAATCAATGGCAGATGTTCTTCTTTTGCATGACAATGCAAGACCACACACCAGTCGTCACACCTCTGACGAGATTGTCAAAATTGGATGGGAAGTTTTGCCTCATCCCCCATACAGCCCTGACCTGGCACCATCAGACTTCCATCTGTTCGGGCCACTAAAAGAAGCTCATCGTGGGATTCATTTTGAAGATGAGGAGGCCGTCAAAACATCCGTGCGTCAATGGCTTAGGAAGCAGAGCTGTGATTTTTACCGTGCTGGGATACATGCCCTTGTTCAAAGATGGACCAAAACTGTAGAGATGGGCGGAGATTACATTGAAAAATGACAAAATGATCCTCAGTGTTGTGGTTTTCAACCTATGTAATTGCATTTAAATTTCCTGACAATTAAACGTAGAAAAAAAATAGGAGGCATTACTTTTTGCCTGACCTTCGTACTATGCGAACTTATTTGTTGTTTATGGTGTGTCTAAATATATAAATGTGTTGAAGTATTTAAGTATACTGTCAAAACATAATGACCTATAGAATTCGTTGTATATAAGCAGTACACCCTGCTGTGGCAGGAAAAAGGAGGGAACCAGGGGAAAAATGCTTCTGTTGGAGCACAAAAAAGGTGAATATGTTCCTCTTTAAAAGACTATGGCAGAAAATCGGGGAACCAGCTGTCTCAAACCTCATTCCGCCTTCCTCACCAACAATTTGTTCATGTAAACATATTCGAGCATTTTTGAGCTGAAGTAGAGTAGCAGAGGGACAGTGGTGGTGGAAGAGAGAGGAGACAGTACTAGTCGGAGAGAAAGAGAGAGGGGACAGTGATTGTGGAAAGAGAGAATGTGGTAGTGAAAGAGAAAGAGAGATGGAGCAAGAGAATAGCAGTAGGAGCCAAAGAGAGACGACATATACCATATAAACGCTGGGTGGGGGGTGGGGGGAGGGTGCAGATTGTAGGTACAGGGAAGGGTGCAATTTGGATCAGAATATTAAGCATGTGGGTATAGGGGAAAAATAAGTTGGCCCCACCTTCCTCATCAGAACTCTTGAACTACCGATACATGAAGGAGACAGTGACAGTGGGGAAGAAAGTCTCAAGGGGACAGTGTAGGTGAGGGGGGAGACAATGGCAATGGGATATATCGTAAATCAATAGGACGAAAAGGAGACGGAGGTAGAGGGACATATATTAGCAGTGCAATGAGACAGAGATGGGTAGTATGAAGGCTTGGATTATCTACACAGAGAGATTGTAAAAGGATTTAGAATGTTCTGTGTTAAAGGAGCGTGAATAAGTTCGCGTGCCAATATTTTTAGTGAGCAAGGCGGAATGAGTGTTGAGGCAGCTGGTTCCCCACGTTTGTGTCAGAGTCTTTTAAAGAGCAACATATTCGTCCTTTTTGTTCTCCAACAGGAGTATTTTTTCATTGGCTGTGTTGTGCATGTTATAATCTAACAGCGACTGGTATCACACCGTGCTAGCAGTGGTTCCCAACCTTTCTGAGACAATTACCCCTGAGTGCACTCGGATATTAGTTATTACGTATAATACGCAGCTCTTGGTCGTGCGGTAGCGTTTTCGCTTCCCGCACCCAGGTTCCTGGGTTCGATTCCCGGCGGGGTAAGGGATTTTCTCTGCCTCGTGATGACTGAGTGTTGTGTGATGTCCTTAGGTTGGTTAGGTTTTAAGTAGTTCTAAGTTCTAGGGGACTGATAACCGTAGATGTTAAGTCTCATGGTGCTCAGAGCCATTTGAGCCATTTTTTTTTTTTTTAAACTACGAACTAATGAACCAATGAGACAACTGGTACTGCTTCTTTCTAACAACCTTCCTTTACATGATGATGAAGAAATTTTCAGTGCATCTCACGTGCTAGCTACAGCTCCTTCTTAGAAAAGAGAGCTAACTACCCACATGGAGGGTAGACATTTATTACAAAACAGGCTTCCTCTGCAACACTCCTCTCCCTAGCGGCACTTTCTTCACCCACACCCTGCATCCCCACTTGAAACTAACCCAATTAAAGAGTGTTAAATGTATTCACAATTAAGAATATGGACAACCGTTAGCCATAGAATGGAATGACTACAGTGAAAATTTGTGCCGGACCGAGACTCGAGCCGGCCAGAGTGGCCAAGCGGTTCTAGGCGCTACAGTCTGGAGCTGCGCGATCGCTACGGTCGCAGGTTCGAATCCTGCCTCGGGCATGGATGTGTGTGATGTCCCTAGGTTAGTTAGGTTTAAGTAGTTCTAAGTTCTAGGGGACTGATGATCTCAGAAGTTAAGTCTCATATTGCTCAGAGCCATTTTGAACCGAGAATCGAACCCGTATTTCCCGCTCGAGTCCCGGTCCGGCATAAATTTTCACGGTAGTCATTCCATTCTACAGCTGATGGTTGTCCATATTCGTAATTCCGAATACATTTAACGTATTTCATAACGGCTGTAGTCGCCGCATTGCTGTTGCTTTAGACATGCATGCATGTCCAAAGGATCTTTTCGTAATCAAAATAACACATACACTCCAATATCGTAATTAAAGTGTGTCCACTGTACTTAGGACCACTGATTGAGAATCACTTGATAGCTGGACTGCTTACTTCCGAACTTTCAGAAATACGAAGACCTTAGGCTGTCAATGGTTTCTGTCTGGCCACTGCCAGTAACAACAACAACAATAATAATAATAATAATAATAGTAGTAGTAGTAATACCGTGTAGATCCTACAGCAGTATACTAGGGATTTGATACGTACTGTTGTGTCTGTGCTGCCCCAAATAAATTTCGACAGTCTGGGTTTTCCGTAGTACGAAGTCGCATTCACTTCCAACTATCTGTTTGTGTGTGTGTGTGTGTGTTTGGAGCGCGCGGGCGCCCAACGGCGTGAAAAGGAAACGCAAATAAATTTCATAGAAAGGACTGTTATTAAAGCGTACAGGAGTTCGTTTTCCTTAGTTTCATTTTGACCTTAGAGTAGCCCTCAGCAGAGGTGGCCGAACAGTAGGTTTCCGATGTAGGTAGAACAAGCCCATTAGATATTGGGTACAACGCTACCTGCGGCTAAGCAGCCGACTCGTATACCTACTCCTGGCTCTTCTGGAGCGAGGATTCAAGAAATTGTGGATGAGTATGCTACAAAAATAGGAATCTCGTCGTTACTTCATCATAAGTTAGGAAACATATATATATATATATTGATGCAATGAGGAAAACAAATTTCTTTTATTAATTGACTCGTGGGGAGGACAAACAAATCCACAATTATAGGCGAGATTTTCAAGATGAAAAAAGGAGTGCCATTGTGGAGTATTAAAGTGACTAAATGCACACCGCTGGTGCAACCTTGCGATATCTGTTTTTATTTCCAGGTAAAGAATTTGATCAAAAAGCTTCAAAGCTTCTCTTATCCCATAGTGGCTGACCAAGAAATCACATTCCTAGAAAACTGTATCAAGATACACTCCAATGTACATCACCAATATCTTCGCCAACATTTGGTGAAATGATTTAGTGTGAGTCGTTTCTTGCAAAAAAGCGCAATGAGAGAGAATCTTTTTATGAATGTAAATAAAGTTTGTTTTTGTATAGATCAAAGCAAACATGTAACTGCTAAATTGCGTCGTTTATAATGTGCGCACGATGCCGAGAAAATTCCTGCTTGCCCAGTTTTTATGATGAATAAGACCCTAGCACGTGTAAATCATCAACAGTAAAATAACGAAAGTGGCTAATTTTGTATATAAAATTCTGTGTACGCCTTACAATCCCTGAGCGGAAATTTGTTTGTAACCCTAAATTTTCCTTATCCTTTCCTTTTGAAATGTAAGTAAATTTAAATTTAAAAAATAGTCTCGTTCCCCCCCCCCCCCGCCCCCCTGCCCCCATAGCCCTGTACTGTTTCCACTGACAAAGGGCCCACACGGTAATCATATTTTTTAAATTTTTTATGTTGATGGTTCTTGAATTCATAACTAAAATATACCTTCCCTAGAGCAGCCCATTACAACACCAAAAATTGAAGCTTTCCGATCGCGTTTAATATGCTCAAATAAGATAACTATTTTTCCACGGGCAACGTGCCTCTATGACAGTGTGCACGTTCACTGTGTGGGGGCCTAGGTTCGATTCCAGGTTCGATGCAAGGCTAAATCAATCTTTTCAACGAAATTGCGTGTATTATGATCATTTCCATGAAGTGTAGAATTCATAGTGCGCACGAGACTGGTAACCGCTAGATGAGTGTCGCTTTAGTCACTATTTTTTTCTTTTCTTCATTTAGTGCGAATCCATATGTCATTTAAATATAAGATTCGTCAAATATATGCTAATTAATACCCTACTAGTAATTCTTATAAAAAATTTGTCTTTTTAGTTCTAAGTACACTTGCATGTACTTTGTTGTCAGTGTTATAGAAAAGTTTGTTTTGTTTTTACAGATTACTGGTAATCTGACCTTACTTCTTTCGCTGATTCACTCTATGTTTCTTTTGATGTTGTGCCTCTGTTAGTCTTCTTTTTCTAATTTCTCATGTTGCCTTCAAAGGAAAATACATAATGAAAACGGTATATTACACTAGACATGTTACTACATTATAACAACTGATCATCATCATCATCAACAACCAGTTCGATCACTTGGTGATGTGGCCTCTTTGAGTCAGTGTGTAACGTAGGATCCTTGCAGATTCTTCCATTTTGCCGATCTTGAGCTTCCCGTTGCCAGTTCAACCCGGCTGTCTTCTTTAAATCTCTGTCCCATCTGTCTCTCCCTTGGTCTTTTTTGGTAAACTGGGCTCCAGTCTAGTACTTGTTTTGACCACATGCAATGTTTTCTTCGAGCGACATGACTACCCCACACCCATTGCAAGATATCCACCCTTTCCATTATGTCACTGACCTTCGTTATCTGTCCCAAGTCAGCTGCTTTCTTTCTGCCTTTATTTGTGTAGCCCCATATGGATCTTTACATTCCTGTTTGGGCTACTATTAGTTTTCTGTCAATGAACTCATTTAATATCCATGTCTCACATCACTTGTTATTACTGGCAGTATACATTGGTCAAAGACTGTTTCTGTTCCAGCGTAACGACAAGCGCCGGCACGAAGATAAGAACGCAAGAGCATCGACAGCTGTGACACGATGTCAGCCAATAGTACGATGACTGGGAGGACACCACGACTAGAGCGGCATCTACACGAAGATAATAGAAGCAACACGTCGCCGAGCCGCGGCCGGACTAGAAGGCGAGCACTAGAAGAGCGGCACTAGAAGACAAGCACTGATATTAACGGTAGCAGTGATCTATGAACTTGTGTGATTAGCTTGCATGGATATTGTATCTATTGAAGGACATTGATTATTTGCATCTCGCCAATTGCTTGCGATCCATCATGTAGAAACTAAAGCTAAGTATTGACAATTCAAGTACTGTAATAAAATCCATTAAAATAATTTGCTTGTATGTTGTCTAGCTATCCTAGAACAGCTTTCTAGACACCCTGTATTACACGTGTGGGTAGGATCCCACAGTTTCCTTTAGCTCCGCCACATTTTTGACTTCAAAACTGAGGATTATCTCCCATAAGCTCGCCAGCCTATCTCAATACGTCGGAATGTTTCTGGTTTTAGGTCTCCTTTCATAGTTGGCAGTTGACCCAAATAGGCATATTTTGAGACCCTGTTAAGTTGCTTACTTTCAACAGATACGCTTCGCTCCGGTGTACGTTCATTCATCATGATCTTGGTTTTATCATAGTTCATTTTTAGGCCAAGTTGAGAGCATACTGACGCAAGTTCACTAACAGTATTTGAAGTTCGTTTATACTATTTGCAAATAGTACAATATCGTCATCGAAGTTCAGGTTGTTTAATCTCTCTCCCAGAATTTGGATTCCCTTTGTTTTCAAAATTAATTTAGACGTCGCTTTTTCGAGGGCTCCTGGGAAAAGATTTGGAAATGTAGGCTCACCATGTTTTATACTTTTTCTATGGGAAATTCATTGGTTTCTTCAACTACATTTACAAACACTGTGTAACTAATTGGCCTGTACATCGCCATTTCATAATAGGTTACAGATATGCATCAGTTTTCAGCTTTAGAAAAATTTTCAGATTTATATTGCCCACCTGAAGTTAAGATTCCACAATACGTAGCACTTGCGTTAATATACAAAAGGGTTACATTGCTGTCAAAAAAATACTCGGAGAAGAAAAAATTGTCAACAGACAGAAAGACAATATTGCCTCTTGATGTCTCTCTAACATTGGTAGCCCAGTCTTCAGGATTGGCACGAATTGTACCATTAGTTGCTATCTGTTACTGGGAGGGTAGTGCATTGATACCAGTGGGATGAGGACGTAGAGGAAGATGAGATAGGAGATATGATACTCCGACAAGTATTTGATAGAGCTCTGAAAGACCTACGTCGAAACAAGACCACTGGAATAGACGAAATTCCCTCAAAACTATTAATATCCTTAGGAGAGCCTGCCATGCCAGAACTATTTCACATGGTGTGCAACGCATGTGAGACTGGCAAAGAGTCTTCACACTTGAAGAAGAAAGTAATAATTCCTATTACGAAGAAAGCAGATGTTTATAGGTGTGAATATTACCTAACTATCAGTTTAATAAGTCATGGTTGCAAAATATTAACATGAATGATTTACAAAAGGATGCAAAAACAGATAGAAGGTGACCACGGGGAAATTCAGTGTGGATTCCGGTGAAATGCTGGAACATGTGAGGAAGTGTCAGTGTCGCCCTAACCGCCGTCTGCTTCACGTCTGCTGTGCAGTGATCTACCTTAATTTAAGTATTAACTGTATTTTTCTTACTTGTCACTTCTTCTTCCGTGTGTTTTTGCTTTTAGGAAGCTTTAATTGTCGAGTGCTAGTAATAGTGTTCCATAGATTTCGTGTTTGTTTTGAATACAGTCAGAGAGAGTCCCTTGAGTCAGCCATAGTGCTAGTACCAGTACTGCTAATGTTTGTTTTCAATACAGTCCAGAGACAGGTAGTGCAATTTTCATTGTTTTCTACAAGAAGTGGTTAGCAGTCACAGTTTAGTCAATAATCAGCCGCCTTTAGTGAATTAGCAGTCTAGTTAAAAGTTGATTAAGTCTCTTCAGTAAATTGATTCCTTAGGATGGATAGGATGTGTGACTGCTGTGTATGGACGCAGGAGGAGCTGGCCACTCTTCGCGAACAGCTGAGCGTGTTGATGGCCGCGGTCAGCCGTTTTCAGGCTGCTGCCTCGGAGTGTAGCGGCAGTGGGGAGTCTGGTGCGTCGCAAGGTACACCCCAGGTGTTACATGCTTCACCCACTGTCCCTGCTGTCGAGACATCTTCGCGGGTACCGGGCCCGGTTGGGCCACCCTCTCCCCAAGGGGAGTGGCGGGTTCAGCGGCGTTCGCGGCGCACGAGGCGGAGGGTCAATGTGGAGGCTGGCCGTGTGGCATCGCCCGCTCTGCCTGTGAGTGGACATGTGGCTGCTCCTTCAGCAAGGTCCGAGCAGGCACACGGGGGGAGGGGTTTATTAGTTATTGGGAGCTCCAACGTTAGGCGGGTGATGGAGCCCCTTAGGGAAATAGCGGAAAGGTCGGGGAAGAAGGCCAGTGTTCACTCTGTCTGCTTGCCGGGGGGTCTCATCCGAGATGTGGAGGAGGCCCTACCGGCGGCGATAGAGAGCACTGGGTGCACCCGACTGCAAATTGTTGCTCATGTCGGCACCAATGACTCCTGCCGTCTGTGTTCAGAGGTCATCCTCAGTTCGTACAGGCGGTTGGCGGAGTTAGTGAAGGCGGAAAGCCTCGCTCGCGGGGTGAAATCAGAGCTAACTATTTGTAGTATCGTTCCCAGAACCGATCGCGGTCCTCTGGTTTGGAGCCGAGTGGAAGGCTTAAACCAGAGGCTCAGACGATTCTGCGGAGAGCTGGGGTGCAAATTTCTCGACCGCCGCTATCGGGTGGAGAAATGTAGGGTCCCCCTGAATAGGTCAGGCGTGCACTACACGCCGGAAGCGGCTACGAGGGTAGCGGAGTACGTGTGGAGTGCACATGGGTTTTTTTTTTAGGTTAGAGAATTCCCTCCCTAGGCCCGACAAGACGCCTCCTGAGACGCAGCAAGGCAGGAGTAGGCAAAATGCAACAGGGAATAACAATATTAATGTGCTAATAGTAAACTGCAGGAGCGTCTATAGAAAGGTCCCAGAACTGCTCTCATTAATAAACGGTCACAACGCCCATATAGTACTAGGGACAGAAATTTGGCTGAAACCACATGTAAACAGTAATGAAATCCTAAACTCAGATTGGAATGCATCCCGCAGAGACATGCTGGACAGTGAAGAGGGAGGCGTGTTTATAGCGATAAGAAGTGCAATAGTATCGAAGGAAATTGACGGAGATTCGAATTGTGAAATGATTTGGGTGAAGGTCACGGTTAAAGCAGGCTCAGACATGGTAATTTGATGTCTCTATAGGCCTCCGTGCTCAGCAGCTGTAGAATAATTTGGAAAATATTTCGAGTACATTTCCCCACCATGTTATAGTTCTGGGTGGAGATTTTAATTTGCCGGATATAGACTGGGAGACTCAAACGTTCATAACGGGTGGCAGGGACAAAGAATCCAGTGAAATATTTTTAAGTGCTTTATCTGAAAACTACCTTGAGCAGTTAAACAGAGAACCGACTTCTGGCGATAACATATTAGACCTTCTGGTGACAAACAGACCCGAACTATTTGAATCAGTTAATGCAGAACAGGGAATCAGCGATCATAAAGCGGTTACTGCATCGATGAGTTCAGCCGTAAATAGAAATATTAAAAAAGGTAGAAAGCTTTTTCTGTTTAGCAAAAGTGACAAAAATCAGATTACAGAGTACCTAACGGCTCAACAAAAAAGTTTTGTCTCAAGTACAGATAGTGTTGAGGATCAGTGGACAGAGTTCAAAACCATCGTACAATATGCGTTAGATGAGTATGTGCCAAGCAAGATCGTAAGGGATGGGAAAGAGCCACCGTGGTACAACAACCGCGTTAGAAAACTGCTGCGGAAGCAAAGGGAACTTCACAGCAAACATAAACATAGCCAAAGCCTTGCAGACAAACAAAAATTACGCAAAGCGAAATGTAGTGTGAGGAGGGCTATGCGAGAGGCTTTCAATGAATTCGAAAGTAAAGTTCTATGTACTGACTTGGCAGAAAATCCTAAGAAATTTTGGTCCTATGTCAAAGCGGTAGGTGGATCAAAACAAAATGTCCAGACACTCTGTGACCAAAATGGTACTGAAACAGAGGATGACAGACTAAAGGCCGAAATACTAAATGTCTTCTTCCAAAGCTGTTTCACAGAGGAACACTGCACTGAGCTTCCTTCTCTAGATTGTCGCACAGTTGACAAAATGGTTGATAAAATGGTTGATATCGAAATAGACGACAGAGGGATAGAGAAACAATTAAAATCTCTCAAAAGAGGAAAGGCCGCTGGTCCTGATGGGATACCAGTTCGATTTTACACAGAGTACTCGAAGGAACTTGCCCCCCTTCTTGCAGCGGTGTACCGTAGGTCTCTAGAAGAGCGAAGCGTTCCAAAGGATTGGAAAAGGGCACAGGTCATCCCCGTTTTCAAGAAGGGACGTCGAACAGATGTGCAGAACTATAGACCTATATCTCTAACGTCGATCAGTTGTAGAATTTTGGAACACGTATTATGTTCGAGTATAATGTCTTTTCTGGAGACTAGAAATCTACTCTGTAGGAATCAGCATGGGTTTCGAAAAAGACAGTCGTGTGAAACCCAGCTCGCGCTATTCGTCCACGAGACTCAGAGGGCCTTAGACACGGGTTCACAGGTAGATGCCGTGTTTCTTGACTTCCGCAAGGCGTTTGATACAGTTCCCCACAGTCGTTTAATCAACAAAGTAAGAGCATATGGACTATCAGATCAATTGTGTGATTGGATTGAGGAGTTCCTAGATAACAGAACGCAGCATGTCATTCTCAATGGAGAGAAGTCTTCCGAAGTAAGAGTGATTTCAGACGTGCCGCAGGGGAGTGTCATAGGACCGTTGCTATTCACAATATACATAAATGACCTGGTGGATGACATCGGAAGTTCACTGAGGCTTTTTGCAGATGATGCTGTGGTGTATCGAGAGGTTGCAACAATTGAAAATTGTACTGAAATGCAGGAGGATCTGCAGCGAATTGACGCATGGTGCACGGAATGGCAATTGAATCTCAATGTAGACAAGTGTAATGTAATGCGAATACATAGAAAGATAGGTCCCTTATCATTTAGCTACAAAATAGCAGGTCAGCAACTGGAAGCAGTTAATTCCATAAATTATCTGGGAGTACGCATTATGAGTGATTTAAAATGGAATGATCATATAAAGTTGATCGTCGGTAAAGCAGATACCAGACTGAGATTCATTGGAAGAATCTTAAGGAAATGCAATCCGACAACAAAGGAAGTAGGTTACAATACGCTTGTTCGCCCACTGCTTGAATACTGCTCAGCAGTGTGGGATCCGCACCAGATAGGGTTGATAGAAGAGATAGAGAAGATCCAACGGAGAGCAGCGCGCTTCGTTACAGGATCATTTAGTAATCGCGAAAGCGTTACGGAGATGATAGATAAACTCCAGTGGAAGACTCTGCAGGAGAGACGCCCAGTAGCTCGGTATGGGATTTTGTTAAAGTTTCGAGACCATACCTTCACCGAAGAGTCAAGCAGTATATTGCTCCCTCCTACGTATATCTCGCGAAGAGACCATGAGGATAAAATCAGAGAGATTAGAGCCCACACAGAATCATACCGACAATCCTTCTTTCCACGTACAATACGAGACTGGAATAGAAGGGAGAACCGATAGAGGTACTCAGGGTACCCTCCGCCACACACCGACAGGTGGCTTGCGGAGTATGGCTGTAGATGTAGATGTAGAAGTATTGGCCCTATGGCTTATCTTGTATTATAGACCAAGGTTCAAATGGTTGAAATGGCTCTGAGCACTATGGGACTCAACTGCTGTGGTCATTAGTCCCCTAGAACTTAGAACTACTTAAACATAACTAACCTAAGGACATCACACACATCCATGCCCGAGGCAGGATTCGAACCTGCGACCGTAGCAGTCGCACGGTTCCGGACTGCGCGCCTAGAACCGCGAGACCACAGCGGCCGGCTATAGACCAAGGAAAGGTAAATCTAGGTTTATAGTCATTCTAGATTTGGAGGAAGCTTTATACAATGTCGACTGAAATTCACTCTTTGAAATCCTGAAGGTAACAAAAGTAAAATACAGCGAGAGAAAAGTCAAAAGTCAAATACAACTTGTAGGGAAATGAGAAGAGGGTTGTAAGAGGCGATTGACATGAAGGAGACGTAGTGATTGGGAAGGAAGTGAGACAGCATTGTAGCCTATCCACGATATAATTCAGTCTCTACACTGGGCAAGCACTGAAGGAAACCAAAGAAAAATTTGGAAAAGGAATTAAAGTTCAGGGAGAATAAATTAAAAACATTGCGGTAACTGACGGCGTTGTAATTCTGTCAGAGACAACAAAGTACTTGGAAGAGCAGTTGAACGAAATGGATAGTGACTTAATAAGGGGGGGGGGGGGGGGATATAAGATGGACATTAACAAAAGCAAAACACAGGTAATGGAATATATCACAATGAAATCAGATGATGCTGAGGTAGTTACATAAGAAATGAGACACTAAAAGTAGTGGATAAGTAATGTTATTTGGGCAGTAAAATAGCTGATGATGGCCGACGTAGAGACTATATAACATGTAGACTAGCAATGGCAAGAAAAGTACTTCTAAAGAAGAGAAATTTGTTAACATCAAATATAGATGTAAGTGCTGGGAAGTGTTTTCTGAAGTATCTGTCTGGAGTATAGCCTTGTAAGAAAGTGAAACTGGATGATAAATACTTCAAACAAGTCGAGGATAGAAGCTTTTGAAACGTGGTGCTACAGAAGAATGCTGAAGACTGGATGGGTAGATCACGGAACTAATGAAGAGGTACTGAACAGAATTGGGGAGAAAAGAAATCTGTGGCACAACTTGATAAAATAAAAGGATTTCTTAATAGCACACATTATGAGATATCAAGGGATCACCAGTTTGATACTGGAGGAAAGTGTGGATAGGGTGGGCGCTTACAGAAGATATCGCCGTCGCTCTAAACAGTCTACAAGACCATCGAGAACATCGAATTTGCTACAACAGCTGGAGACAAGAAGAATCGTATTCCAGTGAAGTCTGTCGCTGCACAAGCTCTGCTGGATGGTCCTGCTGTTTTCGTCAGTTGTAGACTTAATTTTAGTTTAGATATAAACGATTCGTTTGGTCATGGTAACGGATGGTTTACCGTTGCCATTGTCCGAGGAGGTACTGGAGTACCAAGTGTTGCTGGACTTGAAAGTTTTGTTGACAGAGACATTATTGTGTTTCGCAATAAGCCCTGTGCGCCAGCCAGGCGCGCTGCCAAGATTACGTAAGCTAGTCGGAGAATTGCGTCAGATGCCTTTCGGCGTGACATGCTGTTGCCTCCTTGAGCCCCCCGATTCAAGATGTACGAAATGAATACAGTAACCTACGAAATGAATACAGTAAGCAGCTTCAAAAGGATGTAGGTTGCAGTAGTTATTCGGACATGAAGAGGCTTGTACAGCTTACAGTAGCTACCTCAAACCAGTCTTTGCACTGAAGACCACAACAACAGCACCAGTGGCTAATTCAAAATTCGAACTAGCTACCCAGGGTAACAACTAGCCCCCCTAATATGAAACAGAGAATCATAAACAAGAAAAAAGTAAGGAATAACTAGAAAAATTCGAGTTCTTACAATATACAAAAAAAGGTAAGTGATGATTTGAGACATTGACGGAGAATTCAGGCTTAGCACACCGATTAAGTAAGCATGTCCTCACTATACAATAGTGACAATATTTGCTGTAATTCACCAAGAACCCTTAGTCAAATGAGAAGGAAAATGTTAACGTAGAGATCACGAGACAGCAGTATCTTGACTATACTTCATTCAGTATAAGATTAAACCTGATGTAAACAAATACTAACGTGATGATTGTTCAGCAGCCGTAGCACACGTACACTAGTGTTGTTACGCTCTTGAAAATAGGTTCTACTTCTGTATTAGATTTCTTTTACTATGTTACAGTAAATTTAAGTAGAAGAAATTCTAATGTGTTAACAGCCATCAATGCTTTCCTTAATCATACTTTATCTACGTTTTTTTTATTTAAAATATCGAGTACAGTCGCAGTCTCTGTGCTCTCATTATCGAGCTCTTAATATGTAGTGCGAAAAGTGGCTGACGCTGCTTCCTGCTCCATATTGAAATACGCATGTGGAACACCGTTAAAAAGAGGCGGGAAGCAGGTTATTCTGAAAGTTTTTCACAAGTTTACAGAAAAAATCATCTTTGAAGTTTTCCGAGGAAACTTATTTACTGAAATTAAGCGGTTTTTATGAATGGGATGGAGAGGTGAATCTGCTAGCGTGTTGGGTCACAGGGCTGGCTGTTCTCTTTAAGATAAAAACAGAGTGAAGTATTCAATGACGAACTTGAAGGGGTGTCATGTGACGTCAGCCCAGGGCAAATACCGAGAACAATGACGAACCAGATGGAAAAATAATCTGTAGTGAGGTAGAATTGTAAACTGGTAGTCCATAGATCATAGTTAAAAACTCCATTTGGTTCATATTTCCTTTTTTTTGTTCAATCTGAATTTCACATATCTTTGAAATAGAAAATTAAAAAATGTTGCCACCGTTGTTGGAGCGAAGTTAGGGGATTTGTCTCGAGAAATAACAACACATTGGAATTGCCAGACGTAATGGAAGTAATGCACGGATCTTTGTCACACGCCACTGCCGAACGCTGGCGGGATACAGAACGGTATCTCATAAAAGAAGAGGCGAAAATGTGGCGCTTCGATGGCTTCGTGGATTCTGTTGTTAAACAACTCGTTATCAACGTAGCAGATAGCAGTTTCATTTCTGAAATGTGTTTCTCGGACTCGGATATCGGAGGAGTTCAGAGATTACAAGACAACAGACTATAAGTATTTCCTTCAGAGGCGTCGTTATTTGACTAAATGGCAACTACAACAACTCAAATCACTGCAGGTTACTTGGACCAGCTAGCCAGCTAGCGGGCCAGTGCTGTGCAAGTTAAATGCGGGGTAAATCTGTTGTTCTGTATTAGTTTTTTACTTTTCTCCTACCAACCGTATTCACGGCACATTTTCAGACAATGTTCACATAAAGCACCATAACAGACGCGCAAAATTATATCATTATACAGCACGTAGTTCTGAAGATATGACGTCATAAACAACGAGATGCGTGGATTGCTGCCGCACCGTGCATAACGACTGAATTTATTACATCTTTGATACTAACTCTATTTGCAATACATTTAGCAGATATTTGTACACATATTTCGCTGAATGTCCCCAAAAAATTATATCAATGTACATCACAGACAGAAGGGAGAAGAAGCTGGGCAAGAGAAGGAAGAGGAGGACAAAGACAGGGAGAGGGGGTAAAGAGGATATAATGTATTAACTATATATATATATATATATATATATATATATATATATATATATATATATATGTGTGTGTGTGTGTGTGTGTGTGTGCGTGTTAACGAACGATATATAGATTTTCTTAAAATAGATGGCTTGGCACAGATTCATTATAATACGTAAAAATTAACGTATCAATACATAATTAAATAATTGTAAGTCCGATTTTTTACCTTTTAGTGTATTGTGATCCTTGGGAGGTCTATTATATCGGACATTTTCGTTGCTAAGTCGTCTCTACTTAAAACTGGATTGTATAATTATATGTAATGATTAATTAACAAAAATAGATTTGTACACTTAAAACTAGATATTTCGCATGTGATGACTAAAAGGTTTTCGGAAATTCACGTTACAAGCGTCTAGGACTTGTAGAACAGAGTGGTACTCACTTTGCATCCCGCCTTGTATCTCTTCAACTTATGGTGCAGCGGCCAGAACTCGTGCCAGCAGATATTTCTCTGTCTCTGTAGGAGTCTCGTAAATTAAATTTTGTATATGACCCCTCAAGAAGTAGTCAGTAGGAGTTAAATCCAGCGATCTCGGCGTCCACGCAATTGGACCACCTCGGTGAATCCATCTTTCACCATGTCGTATGTTGAGATGTATTCGAACCGCACGTGAGAAGTGAGATGGTGCAGCATTATGCTCAAACCACATTTCCTGACGGACATTCAGTGGCACAACTTCCAAAAACGGGTGAAATACGTTTTGTAGGTAGATCAACTATACGGGACCAGTTAGCCTGAGTGGAAGGAGGAATGGACAAATCACGTGTCCGCTCGCAATACCTACCCAGACGTTAATACCAGACCAGTACTGAAATCCCTGAACGTGCGTGGCACAAGGGTTTTCTTCTGCCCAGACATGGCTGTTTCGCGAATTGAGAACACAGTCCCTAGTGAACTTACATTCATCTGTGAACAGAACATGATGTGGTAAAAGGGATGCAACGGTACGGGAACCACGTGCAGTAGGCAACGGGTTGTGGAAAATCGGCTGGACCCACGGATATAGTTATTAGCCACGCAGAACGTCCCAGACGATACTGTGACTAATACCCATTGCACGCGCAACTGTTCGAGTATTCACTGACGGGTTATCTTTAATGCAATGCAGTACATCTTAAAATTCGGGATTGCGGTGCTTCCGTGGAGTACCACAGTTCTTCCTCCTCAAGGTGAAGGTACCTGTCTTTCGGAGCCGCTGCATAACGAGGGCATAAAGTTTGTGCGATGGCGTGCTACGTTGCGGAAAACTTTCGTGGTAGAGCCCACTAGCAGCTCAGCAGTTACATCGAGCCGAGCTTCGTCTACACAAGGAACATGTTCGTGTATTCCGAAACTGTGTACCGAAAACGTGTACCGAACTAAGGCAGACGTAAAAAAAAAAAAAAAGAAAAAAAAAAAAGCAACTCTGAGACTTTTCCTTTTCTCTCAGCAGACGTGGATGCGACATTCACCTCAGTTGAAAACACTATTCAAAATATTATGTACTCACTCCCCTCTACAACTCCCAGAAACTGGTAATGGCAATTTCCGAACATACTTTATAAAACTCTGGTCCATTTTCACATACAGATCAAGAGTATTGCTCAACTCACGCATTCACAATAACAAGAGAGGAGGCCACCCCGAAAAAGTGTAACAAAACTGAGTTTTTCAACGATTACATTGTCTGTTTTATAAAATCGCAGTTATGTTTTTCCAATAAATACTTACTTCCTCCTACAAACTTTGCGACGACAAACAATTTTTTATCACCTATTAGATACCATCACAAGGAGATATACATAGAAAAGAAAGAAGAGGAGATGGACAGAGAGAGGAGAAGGAGGAGACTGACTAATAGAATTAAAATAAACACATATTCGGGCGATGCTGGGTGCTCAGCTAGTTTTAAATAAAATAGTCCCGGTACCCACTAGTGGGAATTAAAGTTCACGGAGACGAAATAAAAACTTTGAGATTTGTCGATGACACTGTTATTCTGTCAGAGACAGCAAAGGACTTGCAAGAGTAGTTGAAAGGAACGGACAGCGTCTCGAAAGGAGGATATAAGATGAACATCAGCAAAAGCAAAACAAGGATCAAATTAGGTGATGGTGAGGGAATTAGATTTGTAAACGAGACACTAAAAGTAGTAGCAGAGTTTTGATATTTGGGCAGCAAAGTAATGATTGATGGCCGAAGTAGAGATGACATCAATTGCGTATTGGAAGTGGCAAGAAAAGCGTTTCTGAAGGAGAGACATTTGTTGACATTGAATACAGATTTAAGCGTTAAGAATTTTTTTCCGAAGGCATTTGTCTTAAGTGTAGCCTTCTATGGAAGTTAACCGTGGGCTATAACCAGGTGAGGCAAGGAAAGAATGAAAGCTTTTGAAATATGGTGCTACAGAAGAACGCTGAAGATTAGGTTGGTAGATCGTGTAACTAATGAGTAGATACCGAATAGAACTGCGGAGACAAGAAATTTGTGGACAAATTGACTAAAAGAAGGGATCTGTTGATAGGACACACTCTGAGACATCAAGGTATCGCCAGTGTAGTATTGGATGGAAGTGTTGCTTGTGGGGAGTGGGGGAGCTAAAACCGTAGAGGGAGAGATATGAATACAATTAGCAGATTCGGAAGGATGTAGGGTGCAGTAGATTTTCGGAGATGAAGACGCTTGCACAGGATGAAGCAGGATAATGACTGAAAATCGGAACAACAATCCCAAGAATAACGGCGGCCTATACATTACATATATGACGCTAGTGAGAACAGTTCTAGAATTCTGACACAGCGTTTGGAGTTCTTATGCTGTAGGCACAATCCTAGGATTTGAACCAATACAGAGACGCTGACCTACGATACCACAGACTGTGTTGTTGTTGCAGTCTTCAGTCCAAAGACTGGTTTGATGCAGCTCACCATGCTACTCTGTCCGGTGCAAGCCTATTTATCTCCGAGTGACAACTGCAACTTACATCTCTCTGAATCTTCCTAATGTATTCATCTTTTGGTCTCCCTCTGCAATTTTTACCTCCCACACTTCCCTCAAGAACTAAACTTGTCATCCCTCGATGCCTCAGAATGTGTCCTACCAACTGATCCTTTCTTTTAGGCGGGCTGTATCACAAATTTCTCTTGTCCCAAATTCTGTTCAGTACCTCCTCATTCGTTACGTGATCTACCCACCTAATCTTCAGCGTCCTTCTGTAGCACCACATTTCGAAAGTTTCTATTCCCTTCTCGCCTAAACTGTTTATCGTCGATGGTTCACTTCCATACATGGCTAGACTCCATACAAATACTTTCAGAAATGACTTCCAGACACTTAAATCTATACTCGGTGTTAACAAATTTCTCTTCTTCATAAATGCTTTTCTTGCTATTGCCGGTCTACATTTTATATCCTTCCCATTTCGACCGTCATCAGTTATTTTGCTTCCCAAATAGCAAAACTCATTTACTTCTTTAAGTGTCTCATTTCCTAATCTAGTTCCTTCAGCATTGCCTGATTAAATTCGCTACATTCCATTATCCCCGTTTTGCTTATGCTGATGTTCATCTTATATCCTCCTTTAAAGCTACTGTCCATTTCGTTCAACTGAGATTAATGTTCGATAACTCCTTAAAGGTTTGGAGTCCCATGTATAAAACAGTTTCAAACTTCTAATTACTTTATAAATAAATTACTTTCTTAAATATTTGAAAATAAACATATAAGAAAGAAAAAGTATAGAAAACATATGAAATTATATTTAATGTTTATTGGAAGTCGCTAAGTGCTCTCGTTATCAAACACTGGACGATTATATCCTGGGTAATTTGCTCTCCCTTTTGGTTCAAATGGTTATGAGCACTGTGGGACTTAACTTCTGAGGTCATCAGTCCCATAGAGCTTAGAACTACTTAAACCCAACTAACCTAAGGACATCACAAACATCCATACCCGAGGCAGGATTCGAAACAGCGACTGTAGCGATCGCGCGGTTCCAGACTGTAGCGCCTAGAACCACTCGTGCACCACGGCCGGCACTCTGTTTTAAGCAGAAGCTAGTTTTTCACACATCTCAATCTTTACAACTGAACAATGTGCCGTGCAATGACATAATTTTACAGATACATTCAGTCGTGTACCTTGAGGTGACAAAAGTCACGAGATACCTCTTAATATCGTGTCGTACCTACTTTTCCCGGCGCAACGTAACAACTCGACGTGGCATGGACTCAACAAGTCGTTGGAAGTCCCCCGCAGAAATATTGAGCCATGCTCCCTCTATTGTCGTCCTTAAGTGCGCAAGTGTTGCCGGTGCAGGATTTTGTGCACGAACTGAGCCCTCGATTATGCCCCATAAACGTTCGATGGGATTCATATCGGGCGATCTGGGTGGCAAAAACTTTCGCTCGAATTATAGAGAATTTTCTTCAAACCAACTGCGAACAGTTGTGGCCTGGTTACATGGCAGAATGTCATCTATAGAAATTCCACCAATATTTGGAAACATGAAGCCCTTGAATGGCTGTAAATGGTATCCAAACAGTCGAACATAATCAGTTCCAGTCAACCATTATGGAGCTACCACCAGCTTGCACAGCACCTTGTTGAAAACTTGGGTTTATGGCTTCATGGGGTCTGCGCCATACTCGCATTTTATCATCAGCTCTTACCAACTGAAATCCGGACAGACCACGTCACGGTTTTCCAGTCGTCTAGGATCCAACCGATATACTCACGAGCACAGGAGAGGCGCTGCAGTTGATGTTGTGATGTTAGCAAAGGCACTCTCGTCGGTCGTCTGCTGCCAGAGCCTATTAACGCCAAATTTTGCTGCACTATCCTAACGAATAGGTTCGTCGCACGCCTCACTTTGGTTTCTGCGGTTACTTCACGCACTGTTGCTTGTCTGTTACCACTGACAACCCTACGCAAACGCTGCTGGACTCGATCTTTAAGTGAAGGCCGTCGGCCACTACGTTGTCCGTGGTGAGACGAAATATCTGTAATTTGTTATTCTCGGCACGCTCTTACCACTGAGGATCTCGGAAAATGGGATTCCCAAACGATTTCCTAAATGGAATGCCCCATGCGTCTAGCTGGAACTACAATTCCGCGTTCAAAGTCTGTTAATCCCCGTCGTGCAGCCATAACCACATCGGAAACTTTTTTAAATGAATGATCTGAGTACAAATAACACCACTGGCCAATGCACTACCATTTTGTACCTTGTGGACGCGTTAGCCACTACCTGTACATTGATAAGCCAAAACATTATGACCACTGCTCACCGCGACGTTGGATGCCGCCTGGTGGTGTTGCGGGTACGTGACGCGGTAACAGAAATATGTAAGCGGAGCAGACACGATCGGGTGATCAGCCTAGCAAAGGTTATGGGCTGCAAGTGGAGACATGCATTGCGGCAAGCAACTTGGCAAAGGGTAGATTATTATTATGCAGAGACAGTAAACAAGTATCTGGGAAACGTCGAAGCTGGTCGAATGTTTATTTGCTGCTGTCATGAGCATCTACAGAAAGAGGTAGAAAGACAGTGAAACTACCATTAGGCGCTAAATGGTTGTACGTCCACGATTCTTTACAGAAAGTGGGTTTGGAGACTTTTCTGTTCTGTAAAGTAGGATAGATGGTGATCTGTGGCATCTCTGCCGAAAGAGCACAATGCTGGTGCACGCACAAGTGTTTCGGAGCACACCAATCATCGTACATTGCTGGCTCTGGAGCTTCACATCAGACCGCGTATAACTGTCCACATGTTGTCCCAGCGACGTCGTCAATTACGACTGCAGTCGACATAGGACCATCGGGAGTCAATCGTCGGTCAATGAAAACGTCTCGGCTCTTAGGGTAAATCACACTTTTGCTACGCTAAGTCGATGGTCGTGTCCACAAACGCCCTCATCGAGGTGATTGGCGGCTCGAAACGTGCAGCGCGCCACGGATGCAGGCTGAGGGGAGCAGTATTATGCTATAGGAGACATTCTCCTGCGCTTGGGTGGAACCTGTGGTGGTAATGGAAGGCAAGCTGACAGTTGCGAACCATCTGCAACCCTTCATGCTTATTGTCTTCTCCGACAGCGATGCCATCTTTCAGCAGAATAATTGTCCATGTCTCAGAGCCAGAACCGTGCTACAGTGGTTTGAGGAGTATTATAGTGAACTCACGTTCATGTCTCAGCGACCATATACGCCTTATGTAAATCCTGTAGAACCCATGTGGGTCGCTATCGAGTGCCAACACCGCGTACGCAAATCAGCGGCCCGTTATTTACGCGAATTACACGACTTTTGCGTAGACATCTAATGCCACATACCTCCACTGAAGCAACCAACAACCCGTGATATACAGAATCAGTGACGTGTTTCGTTCCAAAGAGACAAACAAGCTATTAAGCAGGAGGTCGTAATGGCTAAAAATGGTTCAAATAGCTCTGAGCGCTATGGGACTTAACAGCTGTGGTCATCAGTCCCCTAGAACTTAGAACTACTTAAACCTAACTAAACTAAGGATATCACACACATCCATGCCCGAGGCTGGATTCGAACCTGCGACCGTAGCAGTCGCGCGGTTCCGGACGGTGCGCCTAGAACCGCGAGACCACCGCGGCCAGCGGTCGTAATGTTTTGGTTCATCAGTGTATATATATGCATATATATGCAGTGTATATATGCATCTCGGTGTATTTGGACACTGTCTGCGAAACGTATTGCGAATACAGTTTGCAGTAAAGAAGAAGTAAATTAAAACGTTGCGCCCGGTGACGAAGTTTTACTGCAAGCACAGCGAAAATGTATGAGGTGATAAACTTTTCCCCCTTTCATTGTTTTGTGGGGAGTGTCAGCGATAAAAAGTTTCATAAAAGTTTGAAATTTTGTTCAAGGTTTGTTGTACGTCTCTAAGTGCTGTAATTCTCATATATGAATATAGTCTAAGTAATTGCCTCAAGACATATACACAGTTTCTAACTATAACAGCTACTTCTTCACGCATTTCACAGTTTATGATGCTATACCTCCAAAGACATGGGTGGTAGAATGACATAATTTAGCAGTTACACTCAGTGCTGTAACTTTTTTCCTTGCGTCATCTTGTGGTTGGTGTCACCGAGAAAAAGAATCGTAAACGTTTGAAATGCTGTGTTAAGTTTGTGGCAAGTCATTCTGAAAGACTAGAGGAGTAAAGTCCTGCTATTTGCGTCCGGTGAACTACGCTGTTTCAAGACATATACACAGTTTCTAACTGTAATACTCGCACCTGTCTCACCGTGTTGACATTTTCACCTAAGATTATACTTGTTAATTAATGGATATGCCAGAAATTTACATTTTTGAATTCGGTCACTATTTATATTAAGAATCTAATTTTTGTTCCTCTTGTAAGTCGATAGACATAAGACTCCCTTGCCGCGCGGGATTAGCCGAGCGGTCTTGGGCGCTATAGTCACGGACTGTGCGGCTGATCCCGGCGGAGGTTCGAGTCCTCCCTCGGGCATGGGTGTGTGTGTTTGTCCTTAGGATAATTTACGTTAAGTAGTGTGTAAGTTTAGGGACTCATGACCTTAGCAGTTAAGTCCAGTAAGATTTCACACACATTTTTTAGAAGACTTCCGTGCCTCTGGATGGCCTATACCAGGGGCACCAAATTACGGCCCGCGGGGAGACGACGATACTTGCATTTGCTTCAGCAGATGTATGGAACACGAGACTTTGTAATACAGTCTAAATTTAAATACACTTTGAGAAAAAATAAAAAAAAACGTCACAACACGAAAGAATTATCTGCATTTGACGGAAATCGGTAGATGTGACGTACATGTGCCGACAAAGCAATAGTTACACTTTCAGAAAAATTAGATGACTTATGTAAGAGAAAGAGCTTCACTAATTGAGGAAATCAATAATGCGTTAGCCCACCTTCGACCCTTATGCAAGCAGTTATTCGGCTTAGCATGGATTGATAGTGTTGTTGGATGTCCTCCTGAGCGATATCGTGCCAACTTCTGTGAATTTGACGCGTTAGATCGTCAAAATCTCAATGTGTTTGGAGGACCCTGCCCATAATGCGTCAAACGTTCTCAATTGGGGAGCGATCCTGGCCCTCTTTGTGCATGATTTACAAGAGGCTCTAGATACCAGCTCCCAGGTTGATGCCATATTTCTCAACTCTCAAAAGGCATTTGACTCAGTTCCACACCGTCACTTCCTCCAAAAAGTGAGCATTTACGGTCCATCCGATGACATATACAGTTGGATAGAAAGTTTAATAACAGACAGAGAGCAGTATGTTGTCCTGAATGGGATGACTTCAACAGAAGCAAGCTTAACTTCAGATGTGCCCTGGGCAGGATAATAGGTCCGCTGAATTTCACGATTTACATAAACGATCTGGTTGATGGTATTGACAGCAGCATTAGACTGATTGCCAATGATGCTGTAGTCTACAGGACAGTAGTATCACATGAAATTTGTGAACAAATCACTGACGATTTGCAGAAAATAAATGAGTGGTGTAATGACTAGCAGTTACCTCTCAATATTAGTAAATGTAACCTATTGCGTATAACAAGGTGAAAATCCCCATTAATGTATGAGTACAAAATAAATGTCCATTCTTTGAAAGCAGTAACATCAGTCAGGAATCTGAGTGTGACTATTCGAAATCATCTTAAATGGAATGTCATATTACACAAGTAACGGGCAAGGTGAACTTTAGATTGTTGTTTATTGGTAGAATCCTAAAGCGATGCAGTCCTTCAACAAAGGGAATTTGCTTACAATATGTTAGTTCATCCAGTCCAATAGTATTGTTTGTCTGTATGGGACCCTTACCAGTTGGGGCTGATTCAAGAGACTGAGAAGGTCCAAAGAAGAGCAGCATGATTTGTGACTGGTGCATTTAGCTATTGTGAGAGCATTACAAATCTCATAGACAGTTTGAAGTAGGACACACTTGCAGATAGACGACATTCTAAACGGAAGAGGCTGCTAACTAAATTCTGAAATGTGACCTTTGCCAAGGATGTAGAGCATATACACTCCTGGAAATTGAAATAAGAACACTGTGAATTCATTGTCCCAGGAAGAGGAAACTTTATTGACACATTCCTGGGGTCAGATACATCACATGATCACACTGACAGAACCACAGGCACATAGACACAGGCAACAGAGCATGCACAATGTCGGCACTAGTACAGTGTATATCCACCTTTCGCAGCAATGCAGGCTGCTATTCTCCCATGGAGACGATCGTAGAGATGCTGGATGTAGTCCTGTGGAACGGCTTGCCATGCCATTTCCACCTGGCGCTTCGGTTTGACCAGCGTTCGTGCTGGACGTGCAGACCGCGTAAGACGACGCTTCATCCAGTCCCAAACATGCTCAATGGGGGACAGATCCGGAGATCTTGCTGGCCAGGGTAGTTGACTTACACCTTCTAGAGCACGTTGGGTGGCACGGGATACATGCGGACGTGCATTGTCCTGTTGGAACAGCTAGTTCCCTTGCCGGTCTAGGAATGGTAGAACGATGGGTTCGATGACGGTTTGGATGTACCGTGCACTATTCAGTGTCCCCTCGACGATCACCAGAGGTGTACGGCCAGTGTAGGAGATCGCTCCCCACACCATGATGCCGAGTGTTGGCCCTGTGTGCCTCGGTCATATGCAGACCTGATTGTGGCGGTCACCTGCACGGCGCCAAACACGCATACGACCATCATTGGCACCAAGGCAGAAGCGACTCTCATCACTGAAGACGACACGTCTCCATTCGTCCCTCCATTCACGCCTGTCGCGACACCACTGGAGGCGGGCTGCACGATGTTGGGGCGTGAGCGGAAGACGGCCTAACGGTGTGCGGGACCGTAGCCCAGCTTCATGGAGACGGTTGCGAATGGTCCGCGCCAATACCCCAGGAGCAACAGTGTCCATAATTTGCTGGGAAGTGGCGGTGCGGTCCCCTATGGCACTGTGTAGGATCCTGCAATCTTGGCGTGCATCCGTGCGTCGCTGCGGTCCGGTCCCAGATCGACGGGCACGTGCACCTTCCACCGACCACTGGCGACAACATCGATGTACTGTGGAGACCTCACGCCCCACGTGTTGAGCAATTCGGCCGGACGTCCACCCGGCCTCTCGCATGCCCACTATACGCCCTCGCTCAAAGTCTGTCAAGTGCACATACAGTTCACGTCCACGCTGTCGCGGCATGCTACCAGTGTTAAAGACTGCGATGGAGCTCCGTATGCCACGGCAAACTGGCTGACACTGACGGCGGCGGTGCACAAATGCTGCGCAGCTAGCGCCATTCGACGGCCAACACCGCGGTTCCTGGTGTGTCCGCTATGCCATGAGTGTGATCATTGCTTGTACAGCCCTCTCGCAGTGTCCGGAGCAAGTATGGTGGGTCTGACACACCGGTGTCAATGTGTTCTTTTTTCCATTTCCAGGAGTGTGTTATTACTACCAACTTTCAAATCACACAATGATCACCATTCAAAGATAAGGGAAATTAGAGCTCATACTGAGACATTCAGACACTTGTTTTTCCCCCTCGCGATCCGCGAGTGGAACAGAGGGGGGAAACATGACTTTGCCGCTAATTGTGCCCTCTGCCACACACTGCTTGGTGGCTAGCGGGATATATATGTAGATGTGGATGTAGTCTGTAGGCTTTATACTTGTAACAACTACAAGCCAGACTGTTTCAGTTGCTCTTTCATTTGATGTATTACTTTTAATTGTAAGCTGAATGTGACAAATGCTACAAAGCCCAATACCCCAATATTCATTTTTAAAAACTCAGTATTTAACTCTAAATTAAATCTGCAAATTTACTCAGTCCATATGATTAAGATATATCAGGTGAGTGACCCATCAAACAAGTAACTGGCTAACTAATGAACCAACTAACTAACTAACTGTTTTTCATGATAATCTGCCAACAGGATAATGGTAGTAGGTGTTACTTGAGAGAAGTAGATTAAGAAGCATAGGTAGCCTTCACATCCCTTCTTTAATTTTTATAAAAATTTTCAAAAGCACATTGAAAACATTATAGTGCACCCATTATATGAACTATACTTTTGCATACAAATCATACAATACACAGATGGGAGACAGATACATGTAAATCAGTTTCACTTATGTCCTTATAATGAGTGCAATATGGAATCTCTCTCATTGCCCCTAGGTCTTTTTAGGGTAAATTTTTCTGAATGACAGAGCTACCAAATAACTGCGGACAAGGCTGCGCCTATCAGTGGAGAAACAATAAATGCCAGTTTGAACAGCAAAAAGTATATCCTTCATAATGTATTAGGACTTTCCCATGAGAATATAAGATGCTTTTTAAAAAAAAATGATCAGCTTCTCATCTTACTGTGGGAAACTGAGAAATATACATGCTATGCATAACAACATCATTTAGAAGTTACAGATATTGAACAGGTGCAGTTAAATGGACTGGATAGTTATAGTAGACTACTATAACATGGAAAATATAAGGAAAGGGGGCGTGGCTGCATACAAAAAAGTGTAATAAAGTCTGATGCCATAGACCAATGAGTAACAACCATTTTCATTAACAGACTTAGAAACACACATGATAGTAGCTATGACAGTGTACAGATGACCAACAACAAATGTTTTAAGCTTCATAAAGCATTTAGATAAGTTATTATTAAAAAAGACCTAGTAAAATTAATTTGGAAACAATTGAATGTAGAAATTTTAACATTGGTTTTCTTTTAGATAGTTCTGATTGAAGGTACTCAGAGTTGCTGATGTGAAGCTTTTGTTTGATTCACACAGTAACGTTCCCAACAGGAGTAAAAGGTTCTAACACCTTACATGAATGCAGCTGGGTGATGTCTTGCACAATTGCTGATATTTTGACAGGTGATCGCCTCATCATTTTCAAAGCAAAAATGCAGTAACAGAGTGTTGTGCAAGAAAACTAAGTAGGCAGGGCTATGACAACCAAGGATCATAATATGGCATATGCAGAAAACAATACATACACTGTAAATAACTAGTGCCACCACACTAATGATGTTGATCATGTCAGAAGCTGTCAGTGGCAAATATTTGTTAGCAACAGCTTTGAAAGTAGCAATAACTCTGTCCATCTGTTGTCTGACCAGGGAGAGGACAGGATTCCAAGCAGAATTTAAGCAAAAACATCCCTCTCTACTTATATGACCACTTGCTGAATTAATATCAACTGCTTCCTTAATAATACCAAACCAGTAGCTGAAAGTGCACACCAGAATCTCTGTATTGTAACATTCCTTAGGGTAAATGGTGCCAAAGCAATAGCAGATTTGCTGAGCACTACCAGTCAGCACTAGGAAGCATTGTATAGCAGGCGCTAAACTAAGCACACCTATGACAGGAGAAGACTTAGACACGCCCCCTAGGCAGTGTGCATATAGGTCACCACCCTCAACCAAGCTGTATCAATTTCTCAATCTCAGAACCTCACTGTGTCACATCAACTCTCAGTTTGCATTGCACCTCAATACATCGCACTGTGCTCTAGACTTCAACAGTAATAGTCGTCAAGTCCCACCTTACCTAGCTGTGAGGGAACATTAGACATTGTATTTAGTTGTGATAAGGAAACAGACAAGATTAAAGAATTAGTACATGTTGTTTGATTGCTGTTAACCACAGAGTTTGAGAATGGTCATAATTGAAGTTAAGTACTCCATTGGTTATTGCAATAAAGTGTATTTCAACCATGTGTGCATTTTGTGTTGTAGTGAGACCAAAGCAGCCAGCCACCTATCGTACCACCCTCTCCTCATACAGCCAGGAACCACAAAACATTATTAGAGGGTATAGCCACAATAAGGAAAAATTAGAAGAGAAGCAAAACTTGCAATGAATGAAGACTACCAGAGAACACACCAATACTAGGGAATGAGGGCAGTGTCTGCAGTCTTTGTAACAGTGACATTGGAGCCCTCTTCAAAAACTGCTTTGATTGCTTATGACTAGTATCGAAGTGCCTAAACATGTACATACCAGACAAAGCCAGGAACATAATGGATCAAGCTTTCAAATGGTTCACAGTAAACAGTTAAATCCTTCATCTGGCAAAAACTCATATCATGCAATTCATGCAAAACAAAATTGCTTACAGCTATTAGAGGTAGACATCAATGGACACAGAGTAGATAAGTCTTTGTATGTGAAGGTCTTAGACAACCAACTGAATAATAAACAATGGTAGCACCAACATGTGTACAAGTGGGGCAAACAGCTCAGTTCTGCCTGATCTGCACTTAGAAATCTCTTTCTTTGTATTGACCTCTAGACAGGGTTTTTAGCATACTTTACATACATACATTCAATACAATATTGTCACATGATGTTCTTAGACATTGCAGCGAAGGCAAAAAGTATTTATTCTGTAGAAATGTACAGTAAGAATTTTGTATAAGATTGATAACTGTACATCTTCAAGGACCACTGGACTCTTACACTTATGTGCTGCAGTTACCAAATAATAGACAAAAACAATCAAGTAACACAAATATGGCTTTATTCATGAACCTCTGAACAATAATGGAAAACATTCTCTCATGGATCTCCACATACTGAGACACAGTAGACTGATGTGAATGGTAGACTGGTAGCACATAAGAGAGACTTAGTTAGTGCTGCTCTGCACATATATGTGCATGAGTCGCTGGCAGATGATGCAGCAGAGACTGCACTACATTCATGACTCCCTCAGGTAGCCTCCAGTGGCTGGGCTGCGCTGATACAGTTGGCGGCCAATTCAAACATTCATTCATGGCAACACCATACTTGGCGCATTCACAATGATTTGCACTAGTTGCAGGATACACAACATCTCTCCCTCATGCAAAGTGGGCATCCAGGCAACAGAGAAGATACTAGAGGCCCAACAAGAAGCATATCCATCAGATCGGGAGCAGTAGCAGCCAGTGTGGACAGTTGGGACAGGTTGATGTGCTGGGCAGGCACTGGAGACTACGGCTGGAACACACAGGGAAGTGGGCACACCCAAGAGTGGTTGACTTATGTGCCGTCCCATGGCAGCACCACAGAGGAAGGTGCCATTGTGATCTCTGTACCATCATCATCAGCAGGCAGGTCCCAGTGCAGAGGAGACATGGCTGGAACCACTGGCAATGATGATGTCACTCATCTCCACACCATGTGAACTCCACTTTAAGATATTTTTTATTCTAAAGCCTCACTTTTGTGTTCTTGCTACTGCATGATGGCACAGAACAAACAGAGATGTGAGACACACTTCTTGGTGTTATCCTGTATCTACTGCAGTTTCAGACACATTGCTTGACTGTTGCACTGCATCTAACACTTAATAAACTGCCAAAGATCTCCTTCTGACAAATTTATCCATTTCTGATGGGTTCTGTAAATTGTATCACTTTGAAAGAAGTAAAATAGTGACACATATAACGAATGAAAGATAGAAACAGACTGAAGGAAATTTGTACCACCTCTCATTTCCACTGCTCGAAGAACTTGATGGGACATGGACTGATAGAGAGTGCCAATTTACAGCAGCTGAAGAGAGACATGTAGTCCCATAATTGAAGTTAAATGCACAGATCAGTGGAATTCCACATGCTGATCACTCATTTAATACTTGATCTGTGGTTATACTGAATGAAGAGAAGGGTGTTTTTTATTATTTTAATACAAGTTTTTCATTTGCTTTACATTCTGAATTTGCTACTCTCACAATACCTTTGATGCTGTTACTTGACACCCCAGGGTGTTGTGACACCCAATTTGGAAACTTCTGCTCTAGAGAGAAGTTCATATGCAGGAAAGCTCAGATCTTAAAAAATAAGGGTACAGCACATGAACGCAATTTTCTGAAAATGTAAAATTGAGCTCCAGTATTGAGTAGTTTTTTGTCTTAAGATTAATGTCTTCTTATATGGATTCATTATCTGCCTGAGAAGTTGTGTGTATTAATGTGACTGCTTCCAGGATGGGGAAGTATCCTAGCCATGGATTGAATCTGAGAGCAGATAAACGATGATGGTTTGGTACACTGGCCAGCCTCTAAGTGGTTTTTAGGCAATTTCCCAAATCCCACTAGGTGTATACCAAACTGATTCCCCTGTTCCACCTCATATACAGCTACACAAACATTTAGAATGCATTTTACACTAGCACTTAGACATGCAGACAGATTGGAAACATTGCTTTTGTCCTGGGTGGTGAATAGGAGACTGATGGCCTTAGCTGTTTGCTCTCTTTAGACTCTTACTCAACATCAGCATGTGGATTCAGTTTGTATTACAATGAAAGCTCCTAAGTGAAATATGAACAATGTTAGGAATAAAGACAAAGGAGTGAGCAGTGGATAATTTGGATAAGTAAATAAACAACATTCTCTCTATTTCTCCCCTCTCCCCCTTTCTCTCGTTCTCTCTCTCTCTCTCTCTCTCTCTCTCTCTCTCTCTCTCTCTCTCCCTCTCTCTCCCTCTCTCTCCCTCTCTCTCCCTCTCTCTCTCTCTCTCTCTCTCTCTCTCTCTCTCTCTCTCTCTCTCTCTCTCTCTCTCTCTCTCTCTCTCTCTCTCTCTCTCTCACTCTCCCCCTCCCCCCCCCCCTCATCCTCTACCCCTCTCTCTTTCTCTCTCTGTGTGTGTTTTAATTATTTCTCAACTAGCACAGTATGACTAAACTACTTTCCTTGTTCTCTGCTGAAGATGTGTTACTTCAAAAGGTTTGTTGCTGCACATCTCAGCTTGAAGTATAATAATTTCCAGAAAGGCTATATTATGTACAAAGATAGAATGAGATTTTCACTCTGCAGCAGTGTGTGCGCTGATATGAAACTTCCTGGCAGATTAAAACTGTGTGCTGGACCGAGACTCGAACTCGGGACCTTTGCCTTTTGTGGGCAAGTGCTCTACCAACAGAGTTTCCGAAGCACGACACACGTCCTGTCCTCACAACTTTACTTCTGCCAGTACCTCGTCTCCTACCTTCTGAACTTTACAGAAGCTCTCCTGCTAACCTTGCAGAACTAGCACTCCTGAAAGAAAGGAAAACGAAGGCAAAGGTCCCAAGTTTGAGTCTCAGTCCGGCACATAGTTTTAATCTGCCAGGAAGTTTCAGGTACAAAGATGTATGATAACCTCTATGAGTCTATTGGACTACAATGTTAGACACTGCTGCACAGGTCATTGAATTCGTTCAGTGTAATTGCTCCTGTAATTTGGTGCAGTCCAGAAAAAGTTTGAAGGTTACTGATTTGCCACAGATGAAGACAACTGAAGACAATCAGGAATTTTTATACAGTCGGTAAGGGGAGTCTATAAAAATTGCATTTGCAAGCTTTTACAACAATAATGGAACTATTTAGGAAGTGTTGAACTTTCATATGCCTAACTATTGTACTGCTGTTTCTGTATGTATAATACAGTTGTCTACTGTATAAGGGTAAATGTCATTTTTCATGTTAACATTTTGGCTTGTATCACTGAAATCAGTCTTTTCATTAAAAAACATGGAACTTTTTTTAAAAAAATCAATTATCTGAAAGTAAAGAATGTGTGTTTTGGCAACTGAGCATTTCACTGGTCATGATAACAGTGAATTGCACTCTTTAAGTAAAGAACAACTACATTATTCCATTAATTTTATAATTAAACAGTTATAAGAAGAAGAATAATTATATGTTTGTACATAATCCAAAGTTGCATTTGTCTGGTGGTTTTACACTGCTGAAATTAAAAAAAAAAATTTTTTTTGCCTTTCATTATTTACCCCTGCCAGATATTCCATTACCAGTTCCTTCACAAAAGGGGGATTATGGTACTGTGACTCTGTATCCAGTTGCTGCTTTATTGAGTGATCTGTTATGGGAAACACTTGGATAAAAGTACAAATCATCATTGTACCCTAAGACATTTGAGCAATTAGGGCAAAACAGTGGTTTTATATTACATGAAACAATAATTCCAGATGATTTAAGTGATCCTGCACTGCTTGATGTACCAGGAGTGAGAGACAGAGCAATTGTACTCGTAGACCATTGTACCATTTTTGAACTATAGAATAATATTAAAGGAAGTTATTTAATTATTTTATTATGGAAAAATAGTTATGTGAAACAGTGTTCACTTCTATTTGAATTCTCATCTTTTTTAAATATAAAATTTTAATTATACACTATTTTTTATTATAAACCTAAATCTGTTCACAATTCCTCATTAAACACTGGCAGTCTTACAGGGTATCTGGTTAAGTCATTACATATATAGTTGATTACAAGGTCATTTTTACAAAAAAATTAATGAAAACTTAAATTCTACTTGTTTAACAATATTTTTAAAAACTACTATTATCAATATGTTTTGAATTGGTGTTCTAATAACTAATCATAGATCTTACATTTCAAATTACTGTATTATAAGGAGAAGACTGAGCATTTATTGTAACTTTAAAAAAAATTTAAACATTAATTTGTGTATGTTTCTGGTCTTTTCCAATCTCTATCTTTGTATATAAAAGTGCACTTTGTCTCTAGTGATGTGACATTGTATGTTCTCTCTGGTGTCAAACTTATTTAACTTGACTGAATTATGCAATAAATTGCAGAGAATCATCAAAGTTCCAGTATTAATTTCTTATTCTACTTGATGACTGATTTCAAGCCTAAGCTCATAATCATATCATCCAATAAGCTATGCAATAACAGACATTATGACAGCCACATGAATGTTCATTGCAGTTAAACACAACTCTAGTATAAAGCAGAATGGAGCTGACATTTACTCGGAGAAGTTGAAGTTCAGCCCTGTACTGCTTTATACTAAAGATGTGTCTAACTGCAGTGAACACTGATGTAGATCAGGGCTGGCCAGAAATTCTGCTCGCGTGCGGTGCTCCTGCACATGTGCAACTCCCGGGTCACAGCGTGCATGCCGCAGCCTTCAGCATTCATGTAGTGCATGTTTCTACCCACAGATGTCGCTTTATCCACTTGCTGGGATACTCTGTACCGGCGCATTCTAGTGCTCTTTCCACAGCTTGCAAGCCAACCATGGGTAGGTATTTTGGGTATTAAACATTTAAAATACTGTCACAATCTACTCATTGAGACGTCTACTTTTGTGTTAACAGTTTAACCCAGTAAGATAAGTAATACAGTTGACAACCATGGTTTTTTTTTTTAAGGCAGCTTGACTGACGGCACATAAATATGCGTAATGTTTAGGATCTAGTATTTAAGAAAGAGAGCACTTAGCGACTTCCAATGAACCTTATTCGTGATTTCAAATAACATTAAACTAATGCAAGGTTTCCTATATCGAATTCTCGATGCCCTCAGTTACAACCACAATTTCTGTCCCACTGTCTCCTGAACAGAATGATAACCGCAGACCTCTTGATGATCACCTGTTATTTCAGTACCATTATTGCTATATCTTTCATCAGTACCATCTGAAATCTGCATAATAACCGCCAATTAGATGAATGTTATGTTTTATCGTCGGCTTCTGCTGACTGTAGCCCTTCACATATTTTAAAAAAAAAGAAAAAAAAAACCAAAATATAAGTATACATTGGAACGATCGGTTTAATGACCAACTTTCTTGATAATAATGTAACATGGAGCACAATGAGGCAATAATGCACAGTTAGTAAACAATAATTTTTAATTATGAAAGGAGTAAATCCATACACATTTATCACTGGTCATGAGAAATGATAATCGAGTTGATGTGTCTGATCTATTTTCTCAAGGACATTTAATTTTGCTTGTCGTTCTTCACTGTTGAATACACTACACTCGTCTTTGTGATATGTATTGCAGTGTCTTTCAATTGAAAACTTACGCTGGCCGCCTATTATTCGGCAGCACAACAAACACTGTGAGTTTTTACCAACTGCTACAAAAAAGAATTGCAGTTCCCAGTAATTTCTAAACGACTGAGAACATAGATCTCCTGTCCTTTGCTTTTCACAGTACCTGCCATTTCTCAGTACTTCTCTGTTAAGGTTACGGTTACCAGGGGTAAACAAGACTGGGTATGTTGCGCTCGTACTTGTATCACATAAACAGGGAATTGGAGCCACCGCCATCCATTTAGGACACATGTCTAATAATAGATGTCGCTCTCGCTCGCTGTCGCACATGTGCAGCACTTCTGCACGTCTGCACACTGTGCAGCGTTTGGCCGGCCCTGATGTAGATGGTGACGTATGTTACTGCATATGTGATCTGATAGCTTGGGCTCAAAACTAGTCACCAAGTAATAAAGGAGATTAATACTGCAACTTTGATGGTTCTCTGCAATTTATTGCATAATTTTGTTAGCTAGAATTGTTTCCGATGTCATGCCTTCCAGAATTATGGAAATTCGTAAATCATTTAAATATCTTTTGACATAAAGTAATTCTTTATAGATGTACAGTCACTGTCTTAAGCATTATAAAATATGTAGGGGTAACATGATTGCAGATGGCTGATGACTGTAATGGATAGAGAAATATAGAGGAGACTATTATCCAGAAATGGATGTCAAATGGTTGATGATGTTTGTTGATGATGAAGATATATAAAATTGGATGTCTATGATTTGTTCCACATCCTCCAGGATAACCTCTCTAAGGATGTGTGGAATAAACATTAAATATAAGAATTTTAATTCTTTTATAAAATATTTAATCTGTATCAATACTTTGATGTGATCCATATCAGAGAGAATCTCCTCATTTGGAGTTTATGAAATCTAATCTAATCTGAGCTGTTTCTTAAGCTCACAGAGGATTCTTCTTTCTGGGATGAGACTTTCCAGGAATTTCACTTCCTTTGTGATTAAATCTCACACATGATCATGTTTGTTTACAAATACACCATTTAAATAGAAAACTTAAAAAGTCACACATTCATTTCACTGCTTTATTTACATTTAAGTATATTGAATGCATCTAATGATGTTTGAAACATTTGGTTCAGATTTTCTGGCATTAAGTTCATATAAAATTTATGTAAAGTTACATCTGTTTCAGAAATGGCTTGATGTTATTTATATTATTTTATGTTCATGACAAAATTTTGACCCTATGTTTCAGTTTTTATTGTCATTTTCAGATGTTTATCACAATTCTCAGTCGTGCTCAAGGGATAACCTCAGCAGCATTATTAGCCAGACCTCGTAGCACACTACAGGAAATCTGGGAAGAATCAATTATGGGTCAGAAATGAAAGATTTTAAGGTATTTATTAGGACTTAACATTCAGTTTTAGATGGAATTTTAGTAGGAGAAAATGATATTTGAGAAACTAAAGTCTACTAGGTAAAAGTTTTTGATCATCTGTCTGTAATGCTATACATTGTTTGAGTCTGTGTGAATCTTTCCATCACTTTTCACTAAAGTGTTAATTTCATTAGGGGGTTTGAATTCTTTTTAAAGCCTAACTGCCACTTCAAGAATGGTCACCATAGAATGAGATGTGGTGAATCAGCACATGCCTGCAAAAACAACTAATGTAATTTTTTGCTGGGTATTTTCAGAGCTTAAAATCCAAATATGGCTAGTGTAATACTATAGTAATGTCATTCTTTGAGAATGCCAGTAACAAAATACAGCATTAGTTCTGATTCATGAGAAATTTTTAAATGCACTCAAAGATTCAACTAACCAGCTTGCAGCAGTAAGTCTGTGATTCCATATTTTGCACAATGAAATTGAGGGTTCAGATGGAAGAAATCACTGAGCTTCAATAGCTACCAGAAATGTTATTCATTATTGACCAACAGTGGCACTGGAGATTTTTAATATATTTTATGTTTAAAAATTATACAGCCAAGATTATATTTATTTACTTGTTGCACTAATGAAATGTAAAACAGGCTGGAAACTTTTGAGTAAATTAAAACAGAAAGTCATTCTAGACAGTGTTCAATATATATTTTTATTTGAAAACGAAACTTCCATATTATTTTAGAATGAGCATCATAGTGAATAGGTTTTGTATTTGCAGTTAGTATATGAAAATCATCATACATTTACTGGAACCACATTATTGTGCTTAAATAATATTTAACCCACTGAATTGAGCAGTTTGAAATCAATAGCAAAGGTTCTATTTCTTATTGTAATGCAGTACTCAAGAAATTTTAGCATGCAGCAATTAATGACACATTAAGCCAGTGACATTTGTATTATAAATTGCTGAAATGTGCTGATGCCTAATTTGATGTGCATTCACTTGGAAGGTATAAAGGTTACAGTTTCATGTGATGTTGATGTCATGGTAATTGGAGATGGTAACTCAATTTAAGGAAGAAACTATCCAGTCATTCACCTGAATCAATGGAGGTAGTCACAAGATACTGAAATTCAGGTGGTTGCATACAGATTTGAAGTCCATGTCTACTGAGTGTAGATAAAGTGTTGTAATTACTGCAACACCTCAATGGCTAATTTACCTGTTGATGTAAACTTTTGTGGTAAGCAAGGTGTATTACAAAATACCTTTGAATATTTAGTTAGTGACTTAAAATATGACAACAGCTATTAATGATTACCAGTTAAATACATAATCTTTTAAATGAGTTTTTAAAATGATTGAAAGACAGATTGCAATTTTTTCTGTTAGTGGCTTCACAATGATAACAAAAACATGGTAAAAAAAATGATGACCAAAGTCCTTCTATGCTGAGGGGCCAAAAGTCATGGGATAGTGATATGCACATATACAGGTGGTGGTAGTATCACATACACAAGGTATAAAAGAGCAGTGCATTGGCAGATGGCAGAGCTGTCACTTGAACTCAGGTGATTCATGTGAAAAAGTGTTCAAAGTGATTATGCCCACATGACGGGAATTAAGAGACTTTGAACAGGGAATGGTGGCTGGAGCTAGATACATGGGACATTCCATACAGAAATCATTACTGAATTCAATATTCCAAGATTTACAGTGTTAAGAGTGTGCAGAGAATGCCAAATTTCAGGCAATACCTCTAACCATATACAATGCAGTGACCAATGTCACTCACTTAATGACTGAGAGCAGTGGTGTTTGCATAGAATTTTCAGTGCTGACAGACACTGAGTGAAATAACCACAGAAATCAGTATTGGACATACAATAAACATATCTGTTGAGACAGTGTGGTGAAATTTGGCATTAACGGGCTATGACAACAGACCGATGTGAGTGCCTTTGCCAACAGCATGACATCATCTACAGCACCTCTCCTGGGCTGATGACCATATCAGCTGGACCCTAGATCACTGGAAAACTGGCCTGGTCAGATGAGTCCTGATTTCAGTAAGTAAGAGCTGATGATAGGGTTCAACTGTGGTGCAGACCCCATGAGGCCATGGACCCAAGTTGCCAACAAACCACTGTGCAAGTTGTTGATGGTTCCATAATGGTGTGGGCTGTGTTTTCATGGAATAAACTGGGTCCTCTGATCCAGCTGAACTGAGCATTGACCATCAGAAGCCATTCATGCGTTTCATGTTCCCAGACAATGATAGAATTTTTGTGGGTGATAGTACAACATGTCACAGGGCCACAATTGTCATGACTGGTTTAAAGAACATTCTGTATAAGTGAATGATTTGGTCACCTAGATCACCCAACAAGAGTCCCATGGAATATTTTATGGGACATTATCAACAGGTAAGATCATGCACAAAATTCTGCACCAGAAATACTATGGATGGCTGTCAAGACAGCAATTTCTGGAGGGGACTTACGACAACTTGTTGAGGCCATGCGGCATTGATATGCTGCACTGTGCCAGGCAAAAGAAGTTCTGACACAATATTAGCAGGTAACCCATGACTTCTGTCACCTCAGTGTATCTAATACACTCACATTTCAGTTTCAGGTTTAATTTATTGCTCGTAACATGTAATTTTGCATGCCTGAGCATTATCAACAAAGTATAAAGGTTTTACAACAAATTTTTTTTTAGTTTGAATTATTTCTTATGACACTGTAATTCATAATAAATTCAAGTTATAAGGGCATTTTTGGACAAGCCTCTGCTTGACTCACTTTTTAAAAGTATCCCCTGTCAATATATTAACTTTGTTTGGTAACAAGTTATTAAAACAGCTCGTTTGACATAGGGGATTTTTGCTGTTACAGCTAAACTTCTGTTAACCATATGAAAGTACTTTCTAAGCCATACCTTGTTTCATAGTTGAGAATATCCATGTTTCTTTTTGTGTCTTCTTTCACTAACATTGTAGTTTCTAGTTTATACTATGAGAATATTGTGTCTAATGAATAGGGGTTTGCAAGAAGCTCCTGGTTTTACTTTTGCTATGATGCTCAAGGCTCACTTCTGCAGTATTAATACCCTTTTCATATTATTTTGACATGCCCCATCCCACAGTACTATTCCATAAGGCAAGAATGAGTACACTAATCCATAATATACAGTGCTTAGGGTTTCCGAATTAAAATATGATGATAATCTTCTATTCTGTAAGGCAAGAAAGGGTGCACTAATCCATAATATACAGTCCTTATGGTTTCAGATTTAAAATATGATGATAATCTTCTTAATACATATAGACTGGGTGTTATTTTTTTACACACATAATCAGCTTCATGCTTCCATGAATGTCGATCATCTATGCATAAACCCAATAATTCACAGTCTGTACAGGTTTTTGGTAGAAATTCATCGATCACAGTATTTTGTTTGTTTGGATCACTTGGTTTAAAATGAACAATATTAGTTTTTTTCTGGGTTTGCTTTTGGTTGTCTCATTCAAAGTGAGCTCTTGCCTTTTCAATAAAGTTATGTATCTCTTCAATTAGGCTGGGCTCACTGTTTTCACAGCAAACACCAGATGTATTGCCTGCATGCTTAGTGATCAATTGCTTATTGTCAAGAGAACTTGGGAAATCATTTACATACGGTAGCAGATGAATAGGACTGGGCCTAATAGGAAGCCCTGAGGAACACCAAAATGCATACTGCTTATACTTGACCTTCTCCTCTCCGGTTTTTGTCCATTAGAGTATGTACTCTATTGAAAGCCCTTGAGAGATCTAGGAATACTCCTGCTGCTTGGGGTTCTTCATTTATTTTTTCAAGTACATGAGGACAAATTGTACTGCTGCTGAAATGGTACTTCAACCTCTCCTGATACCATGCTGGAAATCACATAGTATGTCAGCACTGTTGTAATGTGCCAGGATTTATTAAAATATTATTTTCTCTATCAGTTTGCTGAAAGTGAGATTAGAGCAATTGCTCTGCAGTTCTGCACATGCCTTATTTCCCTCTTTTTGTGTATTGGTTTAACTGCAGCCAGTTTCAACTTGTCACACAACTCACCATTTTCTAGAACACAGTTTATTAGATGAACTAGTGGTTTCATTAGTTCATGTTTGCATTTCTCCAATAGATGTGGAAGAATTTCATCCAATCTTGCTGATTTTTTGTTTCTGAGTCTATCAATAAGCTGCAGAATGTCATATGTGCTTCCTACGGGTAGAGTACTGTCATTCTGTTTGTTACTGAACTCCAATGTGTCTTGTAAATCCTGTTTCATAGAGACATCATTTTCAATAGTATTTATGAAGTAATTATTAAAAATATTGGTGACGAGAAGGGGATCATCAAAATCATTATTATTCACAGTTAATTGTACATTATTAATTATAGTTTCTGTTTCAATGTTTCTGATTTTATTTACAACTGACCACCAAGTCTTTGAAACATTATCTGAACCTCATATCTGCTGACTGTTTCTTTCTGCTTTTAATCTCCTAACTTCTTTGTGGTACTTATATTTCTACTGCTTGTACAGTTCTGAATGTAACTCTGAGTAAGTCAGGCTGTGTAAGCTAAGCATGTTTTCCATTTTTTTCTTTCAGATCATTTGTTTTAAAATCTAATGGCACTGATTTTGGTTTTAAATGTTGATTTTTTGGGATACTCACTATTTCAAATGGCATGGCTCTATTTAAGTTCTCAGTCATAATTTCTGTGAACATGCTTCATTTATTGTTGACCCCTATGGTAGTACTTACTGATTCCAATGATTCCTAGCTTACACTGTTTCTTAGTATAGTGTCCGCAGCTTGTGGTCTTGCGGTCATGTTCTTGCTTCCTGAGCACTGGGTTCCGGGTTCGATTTCTGTCGAGATCAGGGAGTTTCACCTGCCTTGACAAGACTGGGTATTCCTGTTGTCCTCATCATTTCATCATCATTCATGTAAGTGGCGAGATTGGGCTGAGCAAACGTTGGGAATTTGTGTGGGCACTGATAACTGTGCAGTTGAGTGCCCCACAAACCAGTCATCATCATCATCTTAGTATAGCAGATAGTATCGCAGATAGTATTGGGCTGTGCTCACACATTTTTCTTGGTTTCAATTTGGTGTTACATTTTAACACTAGTGTTTGACTTAGAGGTGACCATTTATGATGGCTGTTGAGGTGATTTGGTCATAATTTGTGATAATATGACCAATTGAACTACTATGTGTGTTAGCTATTCTGGTGGGTAATAGTCCAAGAAGATCTTTAGCCCCATAAAATAGGATACAATCTGTAAAACGTTTGCTTTCCTGACCATCATGTAAAGTGTTGGTGTTCAGATCTCCCAGTATGACAAGATTTACACTTCTACAACCTGACATTAATTTACTTAAAATTCCGGTAAGTGATTTCAGAAAAGCATCAAACTTTCTGCAAGGGGGTCTATATACACCTATGACATGGAAAGGAACAGTGCACAGTGTGAGTTTAAGAATTCCAATTTCAAAGTCCTTGTCAACACAGAAATTTTTTTGCCGTAGCCTTTTTCTGTGGTTGTTATGAACTTACTTACATTTTCTTGAGTACATGGCAACATCACCACCTATGTTATGTGTTCTACAGTAGAACATAGCTATGATGTAGCTTTCTAATTTCCAATATTGAATGTTGCCCACTGTTTGTTAGTGTTTTGTAACTATTACTACATGTGGAGATAGTCCTGTGATAAATGATTTAAAAGCATTTATTTTGTTTACCAAGCCCTGTACATTATGAAGTAAAAGTGATAAATTATTCTCATGTGGACTGAAGTCTGTTTGAGGCACATATGAAAAACATATACTTGCATCTGGTGTTGCACTGGTGGAAAGTTTTATTGTCCTAATAAAACATCGCTTATGTCCTGCTGATGTATTGTTTAAGTAACCTGGTATTTCATGGTTAACTCTCATGCAAATTCATTATTTTTGCCCTTGAGAGGGATGGCCTATGCACGTTCAATTTGCTTTGTACTACTTCTTGGATATGTTGTGGTTGTTGTTGTTGTTATCTTCAGTCCTGAGACTGGTTTGATGCAGCTCTCCATGCTACTCTATCCTGTGCAAGCTTCTTCATCTCCCAGTACCTACTGAAACCTACATCCTTGTGTATCTGCTTAGTGTATTCATCTCTTGGTCTCCCTCTATGATTTTTACCCTCCACGCTGCCCTCTAATGCTAAATTTGTGATCCCTTGATGCCTCAAAACATGTCCTACCAACTGATCCCTTCTTCTAGTCAAGTTGTGCCACAAACTTCTCTTCTCCCCAATCCTATTCAATACCTCCTCATTAGTTACGTGATCTATCCACCTTATCTTCAGCATTCTTCTGTAGCACCACATTCCAAAAGCTTCTATTCTCTTCTTGTCCTAACTATTTATCGTCCATGTTTCACTTCCATACATGGCTACACTCCATACAAATACTTTCAGAAACGACTTCCTGATACATAAATCTAAACTCGATGTTAACAAATTTCTCTTCTTCAGAAACGCTTTCCTTGCCATTGCCAGTCTACATTTTATATCCTCTCTACTTCAACCATCATCAGTTATTTTACTTCCTAAATAGCAAAACTCCTTTACTACTTTAAGTGTCTCATTTCCTAATCTAATTCCCTCAGCATCACCCGATTTCATTTGACTACATTCCATGATCCTCGTTTTGCTTCTGTTGATGTTCATCTTATATCCTCCTTTCAAGACACTGTCCATTCCGTTCAACTGCTCTTCCAAGTCCTTTGCCATCTCTGACAGAATTACAATGTCATCGGCGAACCTCAAAGCTTTTACTTCTTCTCCATGAATTTTAATACCTACTCCAAATTTTTCTTTTGTTTCCTTTACTGCTTGCTCAATACACAGATTGAATAACACCAGGGAGAGGCTACAACCCTGTCTCACTCCTTTCCCAACTACTGCTTCCCTTTCATGCCCCTCGACTCTAATAACTGTCATCTGGTTTCTGTACAAATTGTAAATAGGCTTTCGCTCCCTGTATTTTACCCCTGCCACCTTCAGAATTTGAAAGAGAGTATTCCAGTCAACATTGTCAAAAGCTTTCTCTAAGTCTACAAATGCTAGAAACGTAGGTTTGCCTTTTCTTAATCTTTCTTCTAAGATAAGTCGTAAGTTCAGTATTGCCTCACGTGTTCCTACATTTCTACGGAATCCAAACTGATCCTTCCCGAGGTCTGCATCTACCAGTTTTTCAATTCGTCTGTAAAGAATTCGCATTAGTATTTTGCAGCTGTGACTTATGAAACTGATAGTTTAGTAATTTTCACATCTTTCAGCACCTGCTTTCTTTGGGATTGGAATTATTACATTCTTCTTGAAGTCTGAGGGTATATCACCTGTCTCATACATCTTGCTCACCAGCTGGTAGAGTTTTGTCATGACTGGCTCTCCCAAGGCCGTCAGTAGTTCTAATGCAATGTTGTCTACTCCAGGGGCCTTGTTTCGACTCAGGTCTTTCAGTGCTCTGTCAAACTCTTCATGCAGTATCATATCTCCCATTTCATCTTCATCTACATCCTCTTCCATTTCCATAATATTGTCAAGTACATTGCCCTTGTATAGACCCTCTATATACTCCTTCCACCTTTCTGCTTTCCCTTCTTTGCTTAGAACTGGGTTTCCATCTGAGCTCTTAATGTTCATACAAGTGGTTCTCTTATCTCCAAAGGTCTCTTTACTTTTCCTGTACTCAGTATCTATCTTACCCCTAGTGCGATAAGCTCCTACATCCTTACATTTGTCCTCTAGCCATCCCCTGCACTTCCTGTCGATCTCATTTTTGAGACCTTTGTATTCCTTTTTCCTGTTTGATTTACCCCATTTTTATATTTTCTCCTTTCATCAATTAAATTCAATATTTCATCTGTTACCCAAGGATTTCTAGCAGCCCTCATCTTTTTACCTACTTCATCCCTCTGCTACTTCATCCCTCAGAGCTACCCATTCTTCTTCTACTGTGTTTCTTTCCCCCATTCCTGTCAATTGTTCCCTTATGCTCTCCTTGAAACTCTGTACAACCTCTGGTTCTTTCAGCGTATCCAGATCCCATGTCCTTAAATTCCCACCTTTTTTGCAGTTTCTTCAGTTCAGATTGTGGTCAGAGTCCACATCTGCCCCTGGAAATGTCCTACAATTTAAAACCTGATTCCTAATTCTCTGTCTTACCATTATATAATCTATCTGAAACCTTCTAGTATCTCCAAGGTTCTTCCTTGTACACAACCTTTTTCATGATTCTTGAACCAAGTGATAGCTATGATTAAGTTATGCTCTGTGCAAAATTCTAACAGACAGCTTCCTCTTTCATTCCTTAGCCCCAATCCATATTCACCAACTACATTTCCTTCTCTTCCTTTTCCTACTGTTGGTTTTCCAGTCAGCCATGACTATTAAATTTTCGTCTCTCTTCACTACCTGAATAATTTCTTTTATCTCATCATATATTTCATCCATTTCTTCATCATCTGCAGAGCTAGTTGGTATATAAACTTGTACCACTGTAGTAGGCATGGGCTTTGTGTCTATCTTGGCCACAATAATGCGTTCACTATGCTGTTTCCACATTCCTATTTTTTTATTCATTATTAAACCTAGTCCTGCATTACCCCTATTTGATTTTGTATTTATAACCCTGTATTCACCTGACCAAAAGTCTTGTTCCTCCTGCCACCGAACTTCACTAATTCCCACTATGTCTAACTTTAACCTACCCATTTCCCTTTTTAAATTTTCTAACCTACCTGCCCGATTAAGGGACCTGACATTCCACGCTCCGATCCGTAGAACGCCAGTTTTCTTTTATCCTGATAACGACGTCCTCCTGAGTAGTCCCCGCCCGGAGATCCGAATGGGGGACTATTTTACCTCCGGAATATTTTACCCAAGAGGACGCCATCATCATTTAATCATACAGTAAAGCTGCATGTCCTCGGGAAAAATTACTTCTGTAGTTTCCTCTTGCTTTCAGCCATTCGCAGTACCAGCACAGCAAGGCCGTTTTGGTTAATGTTGCAAGGCCAGATCAGTCAGTAGTTGCCCCTGCAACTACTGAAAAGGCTGCTGCCCCTCTTCAGGAACCACATGTTTGTCTGGCCTCTCAACAGATACCCTTCTGTTGTGGTTCCACCTACGGTACGGCCATCTGTATCACTGAGGTACGCAAGCCTCCCCACCAACGGCAAGGTCCATGGTTCATGGGGGGCTTGGATATGTAGGTACATTATAACTAAGTCCTTTCCTAGTCTGTTGACACGTAAACCTCGGGAAGTGTTGTATCTCCTCCCTACACAGCTTATGTCCACAAATGTAACATTTCTGAATCTCATGGATATATTTGGGATCTATTTATTTGCACCTTGCACTTCTTTATTTACACACAACCAGACTGGCAAGTCATTTCAATGTGGAACAGTGAACACGATAACGTTTGAGCTTCTCAGGTCATGTAGCTTTTATTTGAGTGAGATCACTACATATTTTATTTCGTTTCTTGCTACACCATTTGTTAATGCTAAGACCACAAAAAAGTCATTATTTGTTTTTGCAGATTTCATGTCATGGTTCATGGAAGTCATTGCTTGAAATGTTGCACTTTCTTTCACTATGTTAGTTATTTTGTGATTGCGTCTAGACTGAAATTCTGCTGCTATGTCCCGTCCTTGACTATCTGCAAAGAGGGTTATTTGACATGTTTATGCTGGTTTATGATAACTCTTTTTAGGCCTGCATGGTGGCACTGGCCCTCTTTTTTATGCATAGTAGTCAATAATTCATCTTGAGAAACACTCGATTATTATTCACAGTCTGTGATTACACTCAAGTATGATTTCTTTTTTCTTTTTTTTTCCCCCTGTGGTTCAAAGTTACTCTCTCGTTCTTTGTTTCTGATCTCATTTTTCTTCCCATGTGATTCAACACAGCACTTTGAGATATTGTAGTCTGCAATTAAAAGCACTTTAAAAGGGTTTTCATGCACCAAGATTGTGTCACTGGTACATTTACCATCTACACTATTTTGCAGTTCTTACATGCTGTTTTTGAAGTGACTTTTGTCCACTTTTCACTAGCAGGTGCAATTTATAACTTGCAGACCTTGTTGAGTATTTGGCTCACTTTGTCCAAGTTAAAAATTCGAGAAATCCACTTTCAGAGTACTGATTCTAAACTGTAAGCTCAACACATGTTCCTTTAACTTTGTGATTTCACCTTTACAATTTATAAATGCTTCTGTTTTATTGGCAAAATTAACTCTTTTCTGTGGACCGTGCATTTTTCTGTGTTGAATGTACAGGATGTATGTAAAGTCTGAACTCAACATTGTACAGATGTCATACATGTTGCATTTTGAAGAGAAACTCTGAAAGTTTTTTTTTTTTTTTTTATAGACATTCGATATGCAAACCATGAGTGACCCAGAAGATGTCAATATGGTAATCAAATATGCTCCACAGTCACTGCACTCACACTTGGACATCCACTTCTCTTTGCTGGGCACAAGCAACATGTTGTAATGAATTTGTTGTGCCAGTGGTAAATGACCTTCCTTGTTGGTGGCTACTTACTTTACTTGGTTCTGAACATCAGCTGAACAGTTGCAGCACACTTACTTTTGTCGAAATCCAACACACAGAAAGCTCGCTCTGCACTTGAACTCGCCATGTTTGCGACTAGCGCTGGACTTTATGTACACCCTGTATATGTGTCTGCGACAAAAATTCAACTAGGTCCCCCTAGTCCAGTGGGGGAAACATATGGGATGGGGAGTGCATGGGCTCACCATCCCTCCCATCCCCATTCTCCCTCTCTCCCCCTCTTGTGGGTCCGCTCGCATTGGGTCCTCTCGCAGTGCCACCACCACCAGTCAGCCCGCACGCTATTGTTTCGTTTCGACTCAACTGAATTGAGTTACTGAGTAGTTGTACTTTCCTATATAGATTTCATATTCACATCATCATATTTTATATGTTTCTGTCTGGCCCGTAGATAGCTAACACGCACCTACGAGAAAAGTTGCGCCCACTCTAGTGATCTCGATACGTTATTCTGTCTGGCATTTGTTTGAGAAAAGTCAAGAAAATTCTACTGTTTCCTTGTGCAGAGAACCTTCAATACACAGCATTATAAATAGGGACTATTCACCAAATAGGAATCTAGTTTACATTCAGAAGCAAAATATTAAGGCTGAAGAATGAATAAGTAAAAAGTCCTAGTTGTAGTAAGTGCAAGTGTGAAGATTAGTCAAGAGAGAGAGAGTGATCAGTTGTTTTTGAAGTATTAATAATAATAATTCATAGTAACTTCTCAGTGAAAGTATCATCACAAGACTCATAACGATCTTTTTACTAATAACGTATCAATAGCTTCCCATACCTTACTTGTAATATGGGTTAGGAATGGGGAACTATTGACATGTATATCTCCAGTAATAGTGACTTTCAAAAAGATTCCTAAAAATGCATCGTTACTGTAGAGGCCATCTATTGAATGTGCTACAAAGGAATGAACTGCCAGATGATGTCATCATTGGAAACTCACCTTTATATTATACATTGTAAGGTACATATTGGTTTGTCGCTTTCATAGTAGGTGTTTGTTCACACTCCATAAAAGTCTGGAAGTGAACATTCTAGCAGCAAATGTCCTTGAAACAACCAAGTGACATATATAAGGAAAGCAGAATCACTGCCAGGTAGTCAGTTTTAAAGTTAAAATCGTCGCAATAACTTGGAAGTGATAAAAAGTTAATCACTGCGATTATTGGCTCTTACCAAGGACTTCAGTCAGTGTTGTCCTTAGTGATATTAGAAGTATGTGGAGTGTGCCCCTGTGTGTTTTACTGCTAAGTGTACTAGTGTTGTATTTTTCAGCTTGAATAAAGTGTTTATTTGAGAATAATTGGCATCTAATTTATCTAAGTCATAACAATATAATAAAATGGATCATTATGTAATAATAAAAAGAAAAGTGGAAACATGTGAAGATTCCAGTCACTGTTTAGCCACAAAAACATCAGCAGATGTATAGGCAGAGCCCAACAGTTCTTCAAAACTTTCACAACAATGTTCATCGACTGATTCACTTAATCCCACGGATATTGGCAATTTTTTGGATATATTTGCGTTAGGAAATATTAGTGATCATATAAAACACAAGCTTCTCCCAGCTCCAAGGAAACTTGGAAAAGGTTATATCTTTCCTACTTAAGAGCACAACAAGAGGGGATGGGTTGAACACAGGCAAGTGCACGATAATCACTTTGAACAGTATTTATGGCTGGTGTCCTCACTAGTTAAAAAGGGACTTCTTTGCATTAACTGTTTTATTTTTGTGAATAATAAAATGGTTGGAGGAAAGAAATTCATTATTGAATGAGAGTTTCACTCTGCAGTGGAGTGTGCGCTGATTTGAAACTTTCGGGCGTGAGTCGTGCTTCGGTAGCTCAGATGGTGGAGCACTTGCCCGCGAAAGGCAAAGGTCCCGAGTTAGAGTCTCGGTCAGGACACAGTTTTAATCTGCCAGGAAGTTTCAAATCCATTATTGTCAAGAAACTTGTCACTGAGTCACTAAACAAAGTTTTCTAAACTTACTGGTAAGGATGGTGACCTTGAGACCCACTCTCAGCTCATGTACCACGGTGAAGTGTCAACAGATGCAAAATTACTTTTGGTGACATGAGACAGCCATGAACTTGAGGCCATAAATCAATTGCCACGACAGAGAATGGAAAGCATTAGGGAAAACAGAAACTGTCTTGTACCTATAATAAAATCAATCATATTTTGTGGAAAGCAAAATATTCCTCTGCAGGGGCATAGAGAGGATGGGAATCTATTAGAAAACAAAAATGACCGTGAAAGTATGGTGAGTCACTAGGGAAACTTTAGAGCTCTTGTAACATTTAAAATTGATGATGGGACTTGCAACTAAAACATCATCTTGAGACCACTAAAGCGAATGCCACTTACATAAGCAGAATAACTTGTAATGAACTTATTTCGTGCTGCAAAACAGCGATGTTATTGAGAGTACTGGAGAAAAGCAAAGATTCTTGTTATTACAGAATAATCTTGGATGAGACTACAGACATAGTGCACACCACCCAACTGAGTTTGGCTGCACAATATGTTGATGGTGATGGCAAATTACCTGAAAGATTTTTGGGTTCTGTTGACATCCATGAAGACAAAAACTGTAGTTGAAACATTGACGATGAAGTATTAGGTACTACGATTCTAAGGAGAATGGAAAGCCTTTTTCTGTCACTGGAGAACTGTGAGGGTATAGGCTGTCATGGTTGACAGTTAATATGACAGAACTGAAAGAAGTTATGGCTACAATAAAAAAAGAAAGCTATAAATGTCCAAGTTGCAGTCATCAGCTCAGCCTCGCTGTCTCTTGCAGGGTTGCAAAGGTACAAGTGTAAGAAACTTACTTGGTACTATTGAAGAAGTAGTATCGTTCTTTACAGCATATATCAAGTGGTTCTCAACATTGAAAAGTCACCTAAAACACTTGTTGCAGTCACGTTGTCAGATGAAATGGGCTGAGCAACATGATGCTGTTATTCAATTCGCAGCTGATCTTGGAACTGTTTGCAAAGAAATACAGTGCTGGAGGGATAGAAAAGCAGCTGCCAAAGTCAATATTCTCCTTTGAGCTCTCTCTAATTGTGAGTTTATTATCACTCTGTTTACATTAAGTGATATCATGAGCATAACATATCCAGTTAGCAAAGTCTTACAAGACCCTGGCTTGGACGTCGTGATGGCAAAATCAAAATTAGATATGACACTCAAGGTGTATGACGGCATGAGAGCTAATGCTGATAGCCACTGTGCTCATATTGTTGAAGAGGTGAAGGCAGTTATGGAATAGTTAGGTGCGGAGTTGAGTGTACATCCTCTTACAGGCAGACAAAAACACAAGGAAAACTGTGATAATAATGATGATGCTATGACATATTGGAAAAGAACTGTTTTTATTCCAGCACTGGACCATAGTATGACTGACATGAGAGAACAATTAGCTAAAGAAAATATTTATCATTTAAAATTCAACATACTTTTGCCCTCACAACGACTGAAACAGGACGGCAATGATCTGGGACATATAATGAATCAGTGCTTAACTGAACTACCATTCTTTGAAGAAGAATCACTCTTTGTGATTAAAAAGAGACTAATGGGAGAGATTCTTCAATACAAACAAACGAGCATAAATGCCCTTAATGATCATGATTGTGTTATGGAAGCATTGTCTGTCTGTCCTAGATCTGACTATCCTACTTTGCACACACCATAAGAAATATTTGCATGTCTACCTGCATCTGTTGCTAGAAAGACATGGCTGAAGTTGACAATGAAAGAGGATTGACTTATTGGCTGAATTTTTAGATATAAAGTAAGTAAAAAAAAACTTAATCATTAGTGTCATGCAATATTTTGTGTAATGTAATTTCTTGTACAGACATCTTTTATTAATCTGACACGTTCCACATCATTACGAAGTGTCGTATTCATGATCTATGGAACAAGTATTAATCTAATCTAATCTAATCTAATCTAATCTAATCTTAATGGCTTAGCTCTGTTGAACACTCACCCTGACATTGATTATCCTATTGAAGATGTAATGAACCAATCTGCCAGGAAGAATGGGCACATAGAATTCATCATTTAAGGAAGAGAACCGCAATTGTGACTTTTTTATACTATAAAGTGGTGTTGCCTTGTATATGTGTATAATCAGTTTTAATAAAACTTTCTTAAACTTTGCATGTGACTTGATTATTTTCTATGGTGGTAAAATTAAAGGTAGCTCAACATATCTTTAGCACCCTTCCTTGAGGCTTTTCTGTATCTCCCACTGCATCACTCGCACCAACATAAGATGTAAACAGATTGTTTGTACCAAGAGATAAGCCTGGTTCTGAACCAGAACATCAGTGTTGTAGGCAAATTTTCCCCTAACTGAAATATTTCTTCAAATTCTATTACAATGCAGGCTTTATGACATTGTGACCCAACTTGTAACCATGACCTTGTGGTGGTGTTTGGGCATACAAACCCAAAGGTTGTCTTAGAGTATCCTATTGCAGTGTAAAATCTCTAATTAAGACTACAGTTGGTGCTACTGTAGGTGATGAAACCTCCAAGTGTGACACATCCAGTGGGTCCAACAGCAGTGCCTTAAACTGTGGTATCACTACTTTAGAGACCTATAACTGTGTCTTCATCATAATCTATGCTATGTTGTCACTTAGTATAGCATTGACACCCTTCTGTAAATCCCCATTATCATTGTTACTGCTAACAAAGAGGATGACACCACTACTATGCTTGGCATTCATATTACACTGCAGAATGAGAACCACAACTCAGGTTTGTTTTGCACAGGAAGGCTGGCAATTGTGGTACGTAACACATTCTGTTGAATGGAAGAAGTTGTGTCTGAGCCATATCAAGGGTGCAAAAACTCTTGTCGAGTACTGTGGCAGTGTTGCTAATGCCTGAGACTCTACTCGCCTTGGTGGCAGTGGACATTGCTGGTGCTGAAGCTGAGTAACTACCAGCAATTCTGCCACTACATCTTTTTCACTGAGAACTTTGTTACCGTCTCTGACATGCTGTGAGTGTGCTGCTTGGGAGATTGGCATATGCTGTACATGTCATTGATGAGTAGGAAGTTAAGCAAGCTTGCCATGTTAAGCACTAAGCTTATATGGTTCTTGTGCTTGCACTGGTGCCATTTTCTACAGTTCTTGTTGTATTTTGCATAGCATTTGTAAATGTTTTACATTCTACACATTTAAGTGCTGTATAATACACTAAAGAGCCCAAGAAACCGCTACACCCGCATAATATTGTGTAGGGCCCTCACGAGTACGCAAAAGTTTCGCAACACAACATGGCACGGACTCAACTAATGTCTGAAGTAGTGCTGTAGGGAATTGACACCATGAATTCTGCAGGGCTGTTCATAAATCCATAAGAGTATGAGGGGGTGGAGATCTCTTATGAATGGCATGTTGCAAGGTACACCAGATATGCTAAATAATGTTCATGTCTGGGGAGTTTGATGGCCATCAGAAGTGTTTTACTCAGAAGAGTGCTCCTGGAGACACTCTGTAGCAATTTTGAACATGTGGGGTGTCAAATTGCCCTGCTGGAATTGCCTAAGTCCATTGCAATGCATAATGGACATGAATGGATGCAGGTGATCAGACAGAATGCTTACTTACATGTCACCTGTCAGAGTCATATCTAGATGTATCAGGTGTCCCATATCACTCCAACTGCACACACTCAACACCATTACAGAGCTTCCACCAGCTTGAACAGTCCACCGCTGACACACAGGGTCCATGGATTAGTGAGGTTGTCTTCATACTTGTACATGTCCATCCACTTGATACAATTTGAAATTAGACTCGTCTGACCAGACAATGTGTTTCCAACCATCAACAGTCCAATGTCGATGTTTATGGGCCCAGGTGAGGTGTAAAGTTTTGTCACATACAGTCATCAAGGGTGCAAAAGTGGATCTTCAGCTCCAAGAGCACATATCAATGATGTTTCATTGAATGGTTCAGCACTCGCTGATACTTGTTGATGCCCAGCATTGAAATCTGCAGCAGTTTGTGGAAGGGTTGCACTTCTGTCATAATGAATGATTCTCTTCAGTCATCTATGGTCCGATTCTTGCAAGATATTTTTCCAGCTGCAGCGACATTAGAGATTTGATGTTTTACCAGATTCCTGATATTCACAGTACACTTGTGAAGTGGTCTTATTGGAAAATCCCCATTTCATAGCTACCTTGGAGATGCTGTGTTCCATTATGTTCACACTAACTTAAATCTTGATAATCTGCCATTTTTACAAAAGTAACTAATCCAACAACTGTGTCGGACCCTTGTTATGTAATATAGGTGTTGCCAATCACAGTGCCACATTAGATTGTTTACATATCTCTGTACCTGAATAAGCATGCCTATGCCAATTTTTTGGTGCTTCAGTGTATATTAAAGCTACTTAGAATATATTCTTCATTCTTCCAGTACAGAATTTTATGGTGAGTAAAATACTATATACTTTTAGAACTATTTTTGTAACAAGTGGACGGTTCAACCATACCTTTTCAGTCATGCACCATCTTGTATCTAGAAACAGAAGAAAGTCTTTTAGTTAGTTATTCATCCAAAAAGTGTTTCCATATTGTGGGACACAGAAAAAACACAAAATGAAACAGTAACACAACACAACTCAGTAAAAATATGGTATCATTTCAGCAGATACCAAATTTTAGCTTTATGCACAAAAAAGCTTGCACTGCTAGCAGTAGCTGCACTGTCTTGTTTCGTGTCTCTTGTATCTCAAATGTTCTAAAAATTCTGCTACTGAATAGAAGCAATGATCTAATAAGAATGTCCTTAGGGTTTTTGTATAGACGTTTTGTAGGCTTTTTGACCAGACATAGGGTTTTCATTTTGTCTCATATCATAGGCTATTAAAATTTACATTAATGTCTTCTGTATTCTTTCTAACACCTACAAATTTCTAGTGTGTACATAGAGGGAAGTGAGAGGGTTGATGACTTTTGAAAGTGAGGTTTGATAGAATCTGTTTGTTGAGCATGTTGCATTCCACTTACAGTTCTTTTCTGGATCAGGAAAAGGAGAAAACTAGGTGGTGTATTTCACCAGAATATAATTCTGTTCCATAAGAAGCTATGGAATCGAGTAAAGCAGGCAATTCGGACAGTGCTAAAACTTGCTTTAACAGTGAGTAATTGTAGACCATAACATATTTTATTTAGTGTTCTATTTATTTTGTTTATATGTGTATGATATCTGAAGTTATTTTGAAGCCATTAACCTAAAAACTTTGCTTTCAGAGAAGATGAAATTTTGTTGGATTTTATTGTCAGACTGGGGCTGCATGCATCACCTTTTAAACAGAAATTTATGAACATTTTTTTTTTTTTGGCGTTTACCATGATACATGTGATAATTGCAAATGAACTGAGTTTCTTTAATGTCTTAACTACTTTACCTGCCTGGAAAATGCAAATTTATGTCAGTTTCAAACCGCTTCTGTTTCAAAATGAATTTAACTTGTAACTTTTTTTTCATCATACTTGCTGATAACTGATATGCAGTAGAGATAGATTATTAAATGCAGTGTTGACAAGATTTTCTCAGTTGCAACACCTTTCAATTTCAATTGAATATTTGTTCCTAGGTATGTGACTATGATGTACATTGGACTATGTTTGCACATTTGGTAAAAGTGATAATTTTTTTTTAATTTGAGGAAGAACTACAACACATAAAAAATGAATGTCACAATTAAAAATGGAAAAAAAGTTATTAAACTTCTATTACAGAGTTATCTACAGGCAGAATTCCAAAAAGTGTACCAAGGTACTACATTCTTCCCTAATGTAAATCACTTGAACAAAAAAAAGTGCCCTGTAGTTTGAAGAAATAACAGTTCACACATGACTACAATGAGGGCAGTAGAAATGATCCAGAAAACTACTATCCAATATTACTGATATCCATCAGTAGTATAATATTAGAACATATATAGAACTCAAACAGAATGAGGTATTTTGAAAAGAATGACCTGTTCCACACTAACCAGCATGTTCACTGAGAACATTGGTCATGTGAAACAAACTCACACTTTTCTCATGTGGCACCCTGAAAGCTGTGAAATCAACATAATCAGGAACATGCAGGATTTCTTAACTCCAAAAAACCATTTTACTTTGTATCACATCAACACTTACTAACAAAAATATGATAATGTGGGGTATCAAATGTCATTTCTGATTGAATTGAGGGTGTGGTGCCAGTGAAATTGACACCATCATCGATATGCATTCATCTTTGGACTCTAAGCATTATCTTTAGGTGTTCTGCCATGTTCAGTTCAGTTCTTTGTGATCCTTGTATGTGTTAAGGTTAATAAATGAACTATTACGAAATGGGTGTGATTATTAGTGCCACCAAGCCGGTAATCTTCCTCAAGGGTTCCTTTCTGGGGAGGGTGAGCATTTTATCTAGGATGGAGAGCCATCTAACAGTAACAATGTTGTTTTTGTAATTTGTAGATAGAGTTGGCCCAAACAAATACTGCTCATGATATGTTTCATGTGATGGCCAGTTTAACCAGAAAGTGTCAGTTTCATTTCTCATTACAAACAAAATTAGCTTTAAAGTGGAGTTTTATGTGCCCATTTAATAGAGTACTCCCAAATAAGTCTAGTATGATATTAATTTTATCAATGTCTATTAACAGGGACTGTAAAACATGAAGAATAACTGGTACTCCAACAGCAACTTTCACATGCCATCCTGCCCTACACTGTCTGCAGCTGCTATGCAACAGTGCTACTCAGTCACTGTTTGTGTACTGGCTGCTCTTACTGTTTTACTGTCCATGTTAATATATATCAACAAAATAAATATTGCACTAGATTACTTTGGCCCTGTTCTGTAGAAAAGGCATGTAAAGTCAGATTTAAAAGTCATTTTGTTTGTAAAATGAGACAAACAGGAGCTTTCCATTACACTGAGAATTCCATGAAAGATGTGGTGAGCAGTATTTGTTTGGACCAACTCCAGCTATACATTTAAAAAATGAAATTTCAGCCAAAACACCAGAGAGAATGCACCTGAGACAGTGTGTGTGTGTGTGTGTGTGTGTGTGTGTGTGTGTGTGTGTGTGTGTGTGTGTGTGTGTGGGTGGTTGTTTGGGTGTTTGGGTAGGGGGAGTTAACACAAACTTTGAATTGATCACTACTTTATGTTTTACCACTTTAGTAGTAGTCACACAAACATTAATGCCTTAATACCCCCTGAAAACGTTCTTTGAAACACATGTACATATAAAATTACTGATATAAATATGAAACAAAATTGAAGCTAACTAAAAAGCATATCAATCATTGTAATCAGAAAAATACATTGTTTAAATTTAAGGGGTTGGTGTCAAATGTAACTCTAAGTGGATACCTTCTTACCAACTGGAAAATCACTGGATATCCTCTCAGTAATGTATCAGCTGTTCAACAGTTAGATGCAGCAACAGAGGTGTCTTCAGAACCTTATTTTTACAGGGGTTACTTCACAATTCCATCAAATGATACAGTACCAAAAGACACTTTCCTGGATGTTTCTGGCTGGCACAAGGTGAGAAATTTTATTAATTCACTACTGAAATGCTGTAGGTACTATATCTGAGGAGATGTGGTAGAAATTAAGAAAAGCAGTGAGCAATCTGGTAATATTTTTAAAATATATTTATTATGTTTCTGTGGCATCTAAAAATTTCCCAAATGAATCTCTCATTCTGCATTTCAGTGTGCACTATTTTGATGAAAGTTCATTATACACTCCTGGAAATGAAGAAAAGAACACATTGACACCGGTGTGTCAGACCCACCATACTTGCTCCGGACACTGCGAGAGGGCTGTACAAGCAATGATCACACGCACGGCACAGCGGACACACCAGGAACTGCGGTGTTGGCCGTCGAATGGCACTAGTTGCGCAGCATTTGTGCACCACCGCCGTCAGTGTCAGCCAGTTTGCCATGGTATACGGAGCTCCATCGCAGTCTTTAACACTGGTAGCATGCCGCGACAGCGTGGACGTGAACCGTATGTGTAGTTGACGGACTTTGAGCGAGGGCGTATACTGGGCATGCGGGAGGCCGGGTGGACGTACCGCCGAATTGCTCAACACGTGGGGCGTGAGGTCTCCACAGTACATTGATGTTGTCACCAGTGGTCAGCGGAAAGTGCATGTGCCTGTCGACGTGGGACCGGACCACACCGACGCACGGATGCACGCCAAGACCGTAGGATCCTACGCAGTGCCGTAGGGGACCGCACCGCCACTTCCCAGCAAATTAGGGACACTGTTGCTCCTGGGGTATTGGCGAGGACCATTCGCAACCGTCTCCACGAAGCTGGGCTACGGTCCCGCATACCGTTAGGCCGTCTTGCGCTCACGCCCCAACATCGTGCAGCCCGCCTCCAGTGGTGTCGCGACAGGCATGAATGGAGGGACGAATGGAGACGTGTCATCTTCAGCGATGAGAGTCGCTTCTGCCTTGGTGCCAATGATGGTTGTATGCGTGTTTGGCGCCGTGCAGGTGAGCGCCACAATCAGGACTGCATACGACTCAGGCACACAGGGCCAACACCCGGCATCATGGTGTGGGGAGCGATCTCCTACACTGGCCGTACACCTCTGGTGATCGTCGAGGGGACACTGAATAGTGCACGGTACATCCAAACCGTCATCGAACCCATCGTTCTACCATTCCTATTTCGGCAAGGGAACTTGCTGTTCCAACAGGACAATGCACGTCCGCATGTATCCCGTGCCACCCAATGTGCTCTAGAAGGTGTAAGTCAACTACCCTGGCCAGCAAGATCTCCGGATCTGTCCCCCATTGAGCATGTTTGGGACTGGATGAAGCGTCGTCTCACGCGGTCTGCACGTCCAGCACGAACACTGGTCCAACTGAGGCGCCAGGTGGAAATGGCATGGCAAGCCGTTCCACAGGACTACATCCAGCATCTCTACGATTGTCTCCATGGGAGAGTAGCAGCCTGCATTGCTGCGAAAGGTGGACATACACTGTACTAGTGCCGACATTGTGCATGCTCTGTTGCCTGTGTCTATGTGCCTGTGGTTCTGTCAGTGTGATCATGTGATGTATCTGACCCCAGGAATGTGTCAATAAAGTTTCCCCTTCCTGGGACAATGAATTCACGGTGTTCTTATTTCAATTTCCAGGAGTGTAGATTTAAACTGTGTTTAGACAGGAATTTGGTCCAAAAACTGTAGTTAAACCATTTGTGCATGTTATCCCTTCATCCAAGTGGGTGAGTTCAGTAGGGTAGGCAAGAGAGCTTCTATAAAGTTTTGAAAATATGGGAGAGGTACTGGTTCAATTGAAGACATGTGGGTGGGTTGTGAATTTTGCATGGATAGCTCAATTTGGTTGGAGTATTGCCCATTAACAGCAAGGTTCTGTGTTCAGGTCCTGGATTACCACAGAGTTTTAATCTGTCAGAAAAATTTGGCAGTGTATACAAGATCTAATGAACACCTCAAATATTCATTCATGACTAAAGTCTGTCATCTGTTGTAGCTCTTCACAATAAGGCAACTGATACTGCTCTGCCAAACTTAATAGGAAGCATAAATGTCTGTTGTGGTTCTAAACTGTATTCCTGCACTGAATCAGTTTGACTCTGATAAAATTAACATTAAAACTTTTTCCAAAGTAGCTATAAATTTCAGACAGTGTCTTACATTAGCCAAGGTATTCAGAAACTCTCACATATCTCTAATGTTATTATGAAATGATTGCTCCATATAAGGTCAGAGAAACAGAAATGAAGATACTGATAATTCAAATTTAAATACAAACTTTGGAATGTAAAATATTTGATGAATTTTATCATTCCACTAGTAACATTGTTCAACAAATGAAACACTAAAACAGTAACTATGACAACTAACAACTAACAAGACTATGACAAGCAAACATAACAACATCATTCCCAGAAACTACGCAGGTTTAATGATATGAACATAATATCTCGTAAATGTTTCACATTAGATTCATGCAACAAACACCACTTAATACTATAATTCTAGTTAGTTAATGCCAATAAGCATGTCAATTTAAAAAAGTGTATGTTTTCACAAAAAACACATTCTAAGTGGTATTACAATCTGTTTATTGGCAAACAGTATGAGCCCCTAACTACCAATTAATTCTGTGAAAACTGCACATCAATAGTGCTTTCCATTTCCACAATATCTGCAGTGCAAGTTTTAGATGATTCACCCTATATACAAGAAATATTAGTGGCAGTTAAAAACTGGCTGAATAAATGTGCAAAACAATTATATTTTCATCTGCGTCCAACCAGAACTCTGTTAAAGAACTGTAACACAAAATCATTTGAGTTAAATGTGATGCCCAATGCTCCATTTTCACTTTGAGCAAAGTTGTCATTCATTAATTTCATTATGAGACACAAATCATAAGACTTACAAGTATCCTATTATTATTACATTTGTTGATCAACCTAATTATTTCTAATATACCAAAAACTAATGTGTGTTAATCAAAGTGAGTCAACTTTATATAAGCCTAGTGCTTCTGGGAGGCTGAAAACTATTGATACAAAAATCACTACCTCGTTGTTTTAACATCTACAGGTTGTTACAAAAATGTATGGCCAAACTTTCAGGAAACATTCCTCACACACCAATTGAAGGAAGGTAATGTTGATTTTGGTGCTTGTGTTGACATGCGACTCATTGCTCTACAGTACTAGGATCGAGCACATCAATACGTAGCATCAACAGGTTAGTGTTCATCATGAATGTGGTTTTTCAGTCAGTGCAATGTTTACAAATGTGGTGTTGGCAGATGCCCATTTGATGTATGGATTAGCATGGGGCAATAGCCATGGTGCGGTACTTTTGTATCGAGACAGATTTCCAGAATGAAGGTGTCCCGACTGGAAGATATATATACATCTCTGTGTTCGTGTGTGTGTGTGTGTGTGTGTGTGTGTGTGTGTGGTGATATTTAAAGTTCCAGTTTCAGAACACTGTAGGAAGAGGACCATGGCTCAGAATGACAAAAATATTATTGACTTATGGGGACATGTCATGGAACAAAAACAAATTTAACACAATTGTTGACTAAACATAAAATCCATAGTAAGTGCCACAACTGCTGTTTTGCAGAAATTGCAAAAATAGTCCAGAAAGCATTCCTTTTTGATATCCTTTTTTTATATAGCCTGAACAAATGAAGATAGTTAATCTACAAACATTTTTAGAGTTAAGTTACTGTAAAACATTTAACAACAACAACAACAACAAAAATGGTTAATGGAACACAACATGAACAGGGCTATGTGCCAACCTCTCTAACATAAAAACCTCGCTAAGTCCACCACTTATATCTGTAAATTAAGGGGTGTGGGGAGGATAATAATAACAATTTTACTATTATAAAAATCTGGAAACTACTGTTTACAGTTTTTCTATAATAACTATGTTGTTATGAAAAGTCGGTTTCACCTGCAGAAGTGCTGTGTTAGCAAACAAACTAGTTAAAGAATAAAGACAAAATCTAGCATGTTACTGTGTTCTTACAAGTGTTATTTCAAAATAAATACCTTTTGCAAAGTTTAAAAAGTTACATTTTGTTTTAATTTACCACTATTTTATAAACAAGATATTACAATGTTACAGTCTATTAACAGCTTCTGTGTTTACTCAGTCAGATTTTGGTAAAACAGTTTGTTTTCTTGTTTGAGATAAGGTATCATCTTTTTTAAGTCCTCCTCCTTCTCAGTTTTCAGTCTGGCTGTTAGTTCAAGCTGGGGTAGCTCTAAGCCTTTTATAGTTTCTATCTCCACACCGTTTCTGAATACATTCATTTGCACCCACATTTCAACTTCATTGACTGTCTTTTTTGTAAACATTTTTCCTGGGTTGGTTTTGGAAACTTTGAGCCAAATGGCCTTGGAAATTTCTAACTTTTTGTGATGAGGTGTCCTTTAGGTACTTTGGAGAAGTCATGAAAATCACCATCATTCATCATACTGGTTAGAAAAGGAGTTTTTCTATTGGAATTACACAAAACTCTCACAAGATCCAAAGGAAATTCACATTTTTCTATTCTTTTTCTTTTTTCAATTAGAGTAAATTCACGGTCACAATTTAAGTATGAGCTTACAGAGACAACATACTTGTGGTGAACTTTGTCAAAGAAATCATTAAAAACCAAGTATATCCATTGGGACAATACCACTGGATTTTTGTTTTGGCCACAGCTGTTGTCAAACCACACTATTAACTTTTTTTTGGGAAATTTTAATTTTAATCCCTCTTAGCATGGAGCTCGCTATTTTGTTGCCTCCCCTGCCACTCATGCCCTCGTGCCAAAGAAACATAAAATCTTTATTATTATCTGCCATATGCAATCCCAAATTGTAACAAGAAAGTTGATGTAAATAATACATTTGGCAGTGTCACAATGTTGGTAAAGAGAAAACCTGTTTAAATGTATGGATACTGAGCATGTATCAGTTGTAGGAGTGGTAGAATATACATGATCACACGTCATCTCTTTTCTAGCTCTTTCAGCTTGTCTATGATGAAATTCTAGTGAAGTATGATGTATAGCTCCATTGGTTGAATCATTCAACATTTTACTTTTAAGCAGATCACACGTGTTACAGGTATCTTTCCTTGGGCAGTGAAATCTCAGTTTGGGAAAGAGTTCTTTCAATACTTGTTCATAGCATAAATAGCTAATGTTTGTGATTGGATAAAGCATAACAAAAGTCTCATACATTCTGCTGTCCTTTGAATCTTGGCTTGAAAATGGAAGGGAGCTTTTAACCCTAGTGTAATAGCTTTCGTCCTTGGGGAAATTTTTGATGTGTTCAACAATGCATTTTACATCAGCAGCTGTATGTTTCCTTTCTTTGTTTTTGTTTCCCCTATGTTCAGTGTAGGTAACACCACCACTCTTTTTTGATTTTGCCAAGGTTTCCACTACTTGCCTGGTAATTTTGTATATTTCCAGAAAGGCTTTTTGCAAACTTGAAAATGTCTGCCTTCGTCATCAGGAACTGTATAAAAAACACTAGCCTGCCTGTGATTCTCCTTGGATTCTTCATAAGAACCATGACACCTTCTTCTGACATTGTGTACACTTATGTTTTCCATCAAATAAGAGTTTTGCTTAACATTATAACCTGGCTCGTAGAACTGACTGAATATTTTTAATATGTGTTCCAATGCAATTTCTCTACATTGATAGCGGCACTGGCATGGAACCTACTACAAACAAACAATGGAATTAGAGCCATTAAACAATTTGTGACTGCCATGAATAACCTGTTTGTTTGCTACTCTGCATAGTTAGTAGGTCTACTGTAGTCCAGGAACCAAGTCAAACATAACCTAATATAATCTAAACATTGGTTAGCTAAAATGTCACAAAAAAAAAAAAAATGAGCAAGGTTCTTCACAAAAGTCTTAGTGGAAGCTGTTTTTGAGGTACAGTAACTTTCTTATTTTTGTCAAATGGTTTTCCCTGAGCTCAGCTTTTATTTATTTGGGAAACACTACCTTCACCCCTTTTCCAACATTTTCTTGTTTCATCAATCACGTAAACCACAATAGTCAACACAACAGACAGGACTAACCACTGCAACTTGAACACAGTTGAACTTCAAACTAAAAACAACAGCATCGGCACATAGCCCGGATTTTGTTTCAGAACAGGTGGCACTTAGCACCTGTTGCATTTGGGTGGTAATATTTTAAACCACTTCCACATTAATTACTAGATAGCCTGATTTTTAGTGGCGAAGTTTAGGCACATAATCCATATTTTACAATAAAATATTTTATTTTTATTTTTTGCACTTAGACTGGATTTTATAATTAGTCAATAATTTCAGCAATAGATGTCATTGTATGTATCTTAACATAAATGTGTTTGGCTAAAAATGACAGACGAATCACAATATGACAGGTATTGTTTCAGTTGTGCATTACATCATCTGTAGTGTTCAGTGTACATGACTGCAGAAGCTGGGCAGTCAGCAGTTGTGGCAGTGTTGCTTACATAAGCCTGTCCACCATGGACAGATGGTGCCACAGTGCATGGGAAAAACAAAAATGAAATTGGTTTTTAATTGCCCTGGGGCCAAAAACTGCATAAGAGGTAAAATGACATGGATTTATAATTTGTATGAGACTGGCAAAAGACTTGTTCAGTATGCTGAACACCATTTTCTGTCACAACTTGAAATCAAGAAACAGATAAACAGTATGTTTTACAACACATTGGAAAGTCTCAGCGGTCACGTTCAGGAAGCATTTTGCAATGCATGCCTTCAGTTCAGCTACATTTGTAACTGAAGCACTGAACAAAACATCTTTCAGATATCCCCACAACAAGAAGTCACACAGATTAAGAACAGGTGATCTGGATGGCCAGACTGTAGGAAACTGATGCTTCAAATTTCTAGTATTTACAAGATACCTCTGCAGCAGGTACTTTACTAGCTGTGCAATGTGTGGAGATGTGCCATCTTGAATAAAAATCTTCCTACCCACACATCCACCCTGTTGAAGGATTGGAATAACATTTGTGTGGAAGACTCTCATAGCATATACCTGTGATTGTACAGGTAACAGGACCAAAGCCTCATTTTCTCCAAAAAGTGGGGCCCTACAGTAAATGTCATCAGCATGTATCACACAGTCACTTATGCAGAATCAAGTTGTACTGGTTCATGTGTATACAGAATTACCATTGTCCATATTCTGCCTATTAACATTTCATTGGGGATAGAAATGAGCTTCCTCTGCCTGCAGAATGGTCCATGGCCATTCATTGTCCACTTCAATGTGAGTAAGATATTCCAGAGTGAATATCTGTCTAGTGCCAGGTGAGCAGGAAGCAACTCTTGAACATGGGTGATTTTGTATTGCTAGTAGTGCAGGATGTTTTGCAGAAATTTATGTACTGAGCTCTCAAGCACATCCAGTGTTTGAGGAATTCCCCATACACTGCATGTGGCACACCACAGCTTGATCTCTCCTGTAATGTTGTGGCCACATCATCAACAGACTGAAGATCAACTGCTTTCTTCCATCTGCCACATCTCACTTCAAATGAACATGTCTTTTTGAATTTTTAATAATTTTCTCCAGAGCCTTAACAAACAGTGGACCAATGTTATTTTCACACCCTTGAGTGTCTGGAACTTCTGCAGGGCTACTGGCACATAGTCACAGTTCTTGGAAAAGAGATTTATCAGCAGCACATGATCCTTCATGGAGACAGTCATTTTGGCCACCTTGGATGCAGACCAAGGAACAGAAATGTGCTGCACATCTGTTTGTGTGCATGTTCTGACACTTACAGTGCCACCTATTGATCAAGCTTTTGTTAATTTTCCCATGTATCAATAACATGCTGTTCAAATTTGATGCCATTGTGATCATTTTGAGCATTCATTATCCTTCTATACCATTTTGAAACTGGAACTTTACATGTGGACACACACAGTATACACTGTTTTGCCAATACCGGAGTTTGTGCACAAACTGCCCTCTTGATTATGTACCATTAATGTTTGATGGGATTCATGTTGTGTGATCTGTGGGTTCAAATCATTAACTTGAATTGTCCACAATGTTCTTCACGCCAGTCATGAACAGTGGGGCCCAGAGATCTGGCTCATTGCCATCCATAGAAATTCCATTGTTGTTTGGGAACATGAAGTCCATGAATGGCTGCATATGGTCAATGACCTGTTCTGCTGGACCAGGGGACCCAGACTATTCCGTATAAACACAGCCCACACCATTATGGAGCCACCCACCACTGGCTTGCCCAGTGCCTTATTGGCAACTTGGGTGAATGGCTTCATGCCCACAAACCCTATCATCAGGTCTTACAATCAAAATTGGGACTCATTTGACCAGATCATGGTTTTCCAGTCTTCTAGGGTCCAACTGATATGGTCACAATCCAAGGATGATGTGCTGCAGCAAAGGAACTCATATCAGTTGTCTGCTGCCATAGACCAGTAATGCCAAATTTTGCTGCATTATCCTAATGGATACAGTCCTCATAGATACCACATTGATTTCTGCAGTTGTTTCACACAGTGATACTTATCTGTTGGTACTTACAACTCTACACAAACTTTACGATCTTTTCACTTATTTATTAATGTAAATGGTAACAACATGTGATAATTATGAGATTGCCACAGCTAAAAGAGCTCAGAGATATATGGAGTAAATGTAATGATATCAAAATATGACAGCACAGTCTGATGAAAAATTTGAGGAGTAAAGGATGGTTCGTAGAACTGCACTTTGCTACAAATTGGTAGGGATAAGGTGTCCTTATTGCACCAAATTTCAGAACTATCATTTGTAATGAGCAATATGCCTGATCCATATTAGATTGTAGCACACACTCCTTAGAAATACATGTGATAGGATACCAAAATAGTGATTTAAGTGGATTCTTCTGCACACAAGCCAAAGAAATAGCTGGAAAATGAGAGAAAAACTATGTATCTTAAGATGTTTTTGACAGTGCCTCATACCTGTGGCCAGAATAATCTCATCATTGCCACAGTCTCATGCTGTACACATACTACCTGTCACTTCCTGCTAAAAACTACACCTCCCACTCTGTGCCTCTTTACTCCTTCATACATATGTCCTGACACAACTCCTCACTCCAAACAGTCAGCCGGGACAGTACAGCTATACAGTTGCATGTGTACTCTATAGCACTAACTGCAGGTGAATATAGCTTAGCATTTGATTATTGTCAGTTGGGTATGGAGAAGGAGCTGCTATCTACATGAGATAGTTACAAAAATATAAAAACATTGCTACACTCAGAATTGGTAGTGTTTGGCATTCAAAAGCTGTGATACAGAAATATAAATTCATAGAAAGTGAATAAAAATGATGATAATATACAAGGTAATACCTGGTAATTTTGAGCTGTTCATGAAACTACCTAAAGCTTTGTTAAATTTTTAAATTTCTGAATGGAATAAAAAACTTCTAATGAGAGCAATACTCCCTTACCTTTTGATGTAATCTGAAACATGACGCTGTTCTCTGACAACTATAAACAGGTATTTCCTTCTTCCTGTAGTGTTGCAAGTGATATGCCATATTTACAACTATACATTTGTTATATGATAATTTCTGCTGTTAGTCACCTTGCATTTAAACAAAAGTGTGGGAGTACGAGCATCAGAGACATATATGGCTAACATTGTACATTATGTATCCATGACAACCTACTTTAGTGTGTACATGACACCAAGAGCAATTCAGTTCAACAGACTATGTAATGCCTGGCAGATGATACACATGGAATTTGTTGATCTGAAGATGGCTCATTGATTATTCATACTAACCTATAATTTTTATCCACACATTTTAACATAACAGACTGCCTGTTTTCCAATTTCATAGAGATTAATTGAAATCACTGTCTTTAGGAACAGATATCTGACATTGTCAAGGACATGCAATATGTTAGTTGGTATCTACCACTGATGGCTTAGCTGATATTTTCTTCTGAACCTTCTGCAGCATTGCAGAAAAGCTAACTTGTTTCTTGGGTTGAGCTCTTTTTTGATCAAAATGAGTTTGTATGATATGTAGATTCACAACATCAAAAGAATTTGTTGTTGGCTACTCTCATAAAATTTCACCAAAGTGTTTAAGGCCTCTGAAGCCTCGACCCAAGAGATGAGAATTGTAGGCATTTCTTCTTCATCACTCTCAATTTTTGGTGCCTCCTGTGGGATGAAAACACTTTGTAATATTGTACTGTGTCAGCTCTTCTTTGATAGCTAAATTCCTGTCAATTTTGACCCATTTGTCAGCTTCCTCTGCCGAATACACACTCAGCCCATTAACAGATGCTGAATTTAACATTCATAAAATTTGAGAGCTATCAGCTGTCGACTCATCGTCATTTACATCACTTTCTATCTCAGCTTCTTCAAGCAACACTGATGCAGTTGTAAGTACTGCCTGTTATTTCTAGTGAACAAGGAACTGTTTATATTAGCACAAAGCTACCTTGCAACAATATAATTGACAGTGAGGCAGACAATTGTTGTTAGTGAGTCACTATACCAAGTAGTTCTGATGTTACTCAGTGACCTCCAATTGTATTTCCAGTTGTACCAAGCTAAAAATAAGGGAAATTTTTCATATGTGATGGACTATCAAATGTTGGAGTGTTGTGGTCTTACTGTAATATGTACACACTTTTAATAACTCTGTTTCACCAATAGACAACTTAGGTTTCAGCAGCTCCTTAGTGGATACTCTACATTTTCAAGAAAAGTATCCCAAAAGAAATTTGTTAAAACTCATCTTTCTGTTCAAAAGATGTTTTTCTAAATTGAAACTCTTTAAAAATTCTAGTATTGTTGATGAAATCAGTATGAAAATAATCAAATGTTGTACAGATGAGCTTTTACCATACTGATCTACTTTTTTAATTTTTTTTGTTCCAAAGTTGTGAATGATGTTTGTATGAGTTAATTGTTTTTTATGCAGGTATTTTGTTGATGATGAGTATCAGTTGGTGGGTAGGTGATGTTTAAGAGAGTATGGTTAGGGTGATAAGTATGTTTTATGTTGTATTTTGTCTTTATTGTAAGAGTGTAGTAGATTTGTTTATGTATTTAATTTTCTGTGAGATGTGGATTTTGTAATTTGTGTTTGAATAGTTTATTATTATTTTGAGGTTTGGGATGGTAGCTGAATTTTGTATTTATTAGTTTATGTTCGTGGGTGGGTATGGTCTGACATTGTAGGTATGAAGGTGTTGGTGGTGCCATGAACCTCAGTTGATCTGTACTGGGTGTCTCGCTTCTAGGTTGTCAGGCACATTTTGTCTGCAGTTTCAGCAGATATCTGCAATTTTGGTATTGCAGTGTGTAGCTGGTGTTAGCTCAAACAAATATTGCTCATCTTGTCTTTGATACAATGCCCAGTATCAACAGAATGTGTTGGTACATTTCTCATTTCAAACAAAATGATTTTTATATCAGGATTTTATGTCAACATTCGATAGAGCACTACCAGGTTAGTCCAGTGTAATATTCATTTTAATGATACGTTTTAACAGGAATAATAGAACATGAAGAATAATCCATACTGCAGCATAAGTTGAGCAATGCGCCTCTGCGTAGCATAGCAGTCAGTCTGGGTAAGGGCAGTGCTGGTGCAGCTGCAATACTTACTATTCCTCACATTTTACTGTCCCTGTTAATACATATTGGTAAAAATATCATGCTAGATTAATTTGGGACCACTCTGTCAAATGGGCATGTAAAATTCACTTTAAAAATAATTCTGTTTATAATTGGAAATGAACCGAATCTTTGTATCGAGAATGGGTGTCCCATGAAAGACATGATGAGTAATGTTTGTTTGGGGTGATTGAATCCACATGCTGCTAAAGCAAAATTTCAAACATCCACTAAAACACAGGAGAAAATCTGTCTGACATACCTTAGGAGAGACATCATGTATAGTTCGACTGAAATTTCCTGTGAACAGTGTTGGAGTCATGTGGGGATTTGTAGTATTGTAGCTTTGTTTGAGCTAGTGATAATTCCAGTGCCATGTGGCACTACCCAGAGGGAAGAGCACTGTGTTCAGCTTATGGCTATGGCACATCATACACATTTGCAACAGCGATTTGAGCAGCAGTTGGCACCACAGTGACACAACAATCTGTTACTTCAAGGCCGGCTCTGAGCCAGGCACCCTGTAGAGTGCACTCCTCTGACCACAAACCATGACCATTTGCAACTACAGTAGTCTCAAGTGAGAGAGGGCAGGGTGGAGGTCTGTTGTGTTTTCTGATGAAAGCTGGTTCTGCCTCAGTGTCAGTGGTACCCATGTGTTGGTTAGAAGGAGGCCAGATGAATGTCTGCAACCAACCTGTCTGTGGCCTAGACCTACACCTGGAGTTTAAGGTCTGGGGTGCAATTTCACATGACAGCAAGAGCACTCTCATGGTTATACCACATACCATGATTGAAAATTTGTACTTCAGTGTTCAAAAATTCTTCAGCAAACCAATGTTTAGGATATTGCTCTGTAATTGTGCAGGTCCATCCTTTAAATAAATGGGAGTCAAGAGTTTCCAGTTGCTTGTGACTTTGAGCTGGACAAGAGATTTATGACAAATGCAAGGTAATTAAGGAGATAGTGCTACAGAGAACTCTCTGTATAATCCAACTACCATTCCATCCCGATGTACTGACTCACTTGTTTTCAACTCTTTCAGTTGCTTCAGTATGACATGGATGCCTATTTCTATGTCCTGCATGTGGGCGTCTTTGTGACAGTCAAATGATGGCATGTTCATACAATCCTCCTACATGAAATATTTCTTGACTTGAAATTTAAAACTTCAGTTTTCCATTTGCTGCCTTCTGTTGGCACACCAGACTGGTTGATGAGTGACTGGATACATATCTTCAGTCCACTTAGTGATTTACACATAATCAGAATTTTCTTGGGTTCTCAGCAGGATCTTACAATAAGATATGAAGGTGAATGTTGTTTGTTTTGCACATATATCTTCTTATGGATGCACAATTTTCAAGTACATTTCACCTGTCAACATTTGCAGTCTTTTTTCCATTTAATGAGAGTGCAGCAGTCTTTGCTCCCTTGACATTTTCTGAATTTTGTTGTTAAGCCATGGTTGATCTTATCCATCCTTAATCCACTTACTTGTCACATACACTGATCAGCCAGAACATTATAACCACCGACCTACTATCAATAGAAACCCATCCAGGGGATAGAAGCAGCACCTGATGAGGAACAACTGCTACTCAGAGAGATGCATGGTGCATCAAGTATTAGTGAGCATGCTGCCTGTGTGTAGAATGGGGAAGGAGCACAGTATACCTGAGTTTGACCAAGAGCAGATTGTGATGGCCCAGAGGCTTGGCATGAGCATTTCAGAAACTGCATGACTTGTTGGGTGTTTGAGGAGTGTTACAGTGAGCATCTTCAGCACATGATGAAACCAAGGTGAAAGGATGTCTAGACACTGTGGGGTTGGGTGGCCATTCCTCATTACAGATGTTATTGCACAGACTGGTAAAACAGGACCGGTGGCAAACTGTGGTCGAACTAACATCAAACTTTTAATGCTGGGCAGAGTACAAGTGTGTCTGAACACACAGTGCACCAAACACTCCTCACAATGGGCCTCTGCAGGTGATGACCCATGCATGTGTTAACATCACAACATCAGCAACTAGAACTGAAACCTGATAACATCTACATCATGCCTGTGGGAGGCAGCAAATCCATAATCTTCCAGGGGAACAGCTCCTTGGCACCTGTACTGCAGGTTGGAGAACATTCACCTGCATATCCATGGGTCCAATAGATCTCATGCAAGGCATCATGACTGCCAAGGAGTATTCTACATTGGTTGCAGACCACGTACACCCCTTCATCACAGTCATGTTTCCCATGCAGTGGAATTTTTCAGTAAGATAATGCGCCATGTCACAATGCCAGGAGTATGATAGAGTGGTTAGAGGAACACAGTGGCGAGTACCAGTTGATGTGTTGGCCCCCCCAAATGGCTAGATCTGAACCCAATTGAACACACCTAGGATGTTATTGAATTTTTGGGAATTAGGTGACTTATGTTAGCAGATGTGGTGCCAATTCCCTCCAGTGAGCCCACCAAGGCTTCATTGCTATCATACCATGATGCGCTGGAAATGTTATCCACATCAAAGGTGGACATACTGGCTACCAGGTGGGTGTTCATAATGTTCTGGCTGATCAGAGTACATCTCCCAAGTGTAATTTACAATCATTTGAAACTTTTCCAGTAATTCTTCTATGTCCGTCATACTAAAACTAAATGATGTCCATTCATTGTTGAAGGAGAGGCTGAAACAGCTTACATGCTTTTTCTAGCATATGAGGTGTTTAAGAAAAGTAAATAGACTGACTTTTTATCTACTATCTACAATATTGTCCCATTCAGAGTAGTTTTCTTGATAACTGTTCATCAGCAGAGTCATTCTTCCCATCTTCGTGGCAGTTCTGAAAGGCTTCAACTTGTAGGGCCTTTAACATCTCAGTCACATTCTTTTTAATGTTCTGCAGAGTCCCAAAATGACATCCTTTTAAGGCATTTTTCAATTTTGGGAAAACAAAAAATTGACAAGGACTCAGATCAGAGGAATAGGTGGGGCTGTGGAACAGCGAACGCTTTTTTATATCAAAAATTCTGTGATGGAAGTGGCTGTATGACATGGGGCATTGTCATGATGTAGCACCCACTTGCAAGACTTTGATCTAAGTTGATGTACAGTGGAAGTGTTTAAGTTTAACATATTACCCATTATCCTTATTGGTGAACATCAGTCTGATCTCATTGACATTTTCATCTGTTTTGCAAGTTGAAGGTCTCCCTGTGTGAGGTTCATCTTCAATATGTTCTTGCCTACGATAAATGATTTGCGCCAGTAAAAAAATGTGCTCTTGATAAGGAATGTTCCCCACAGACCTATTTCTACTTTTCTAAAGTCATATTTGCAGAGTCCCCCAAGTTTAATTCAAAACTTGATGACATAACATTTCTCTAAATAGTACTCTTCCAGTTTCATAACATACAACAAAAACACAACTTCACTGATGATGCTCTCAAAAAACATGTGATGGCTGTATGGAGCTGAAATTCAGACTGAGCATCTGGGCGAGATGAACACTTCCACAGAAGTAGAACAACACAGTGTGACCAGATTGCTCTCAGTATTGTCAGTACATTTCCCATATAGCTTGTAAATACTCTTCTTGCCTTGCTGGTGAATTTATTAACTTAAGTAGACATCATCATTGTAATGAAACTATGATTACCAATCCCTGTCTCTATACCAACACTGTCAATAACATCAGGCCTGTTTTAAGCAACAAGGTCTAGAATATTTCCATTGTTTATGGGTTGCCTAACTAGCTGTTCAAGGCAGTTTTCAGAAAACATATTCAAAAATACTTCACCGGACTGTTTGTCTGTACTATGTGCAGTGAATCCATAGACATTCTAGTCCATAAGCAGTAGATTCAAGTCATCCCCAGCCAGCTATGTGTGTGAAACAGGCTACCCCTTAAAGGGATTATAAGGTGATTTAAAAACCATACATGTAGAAACAAAAAGAAGAAGTTCAGCTTACTGGAAGAATTAAAAATAGCAGTCACAAAAAAGAAATGCAACAATATTCTTAATCTGCAAATCAGAGCCATTGGAAAAATAATCATCACAGCTTTTTGGATTTATTTTAATAGAGATGTATAAATTAAGTATTTAGTCCTTTGCTGATGCAGCAGCCAGACGATTGTGATAGCAGACATCGGCATGGAAGCAGTGTCTTAGGAAACAAGGTAAGGGTAGGTGACCAATGGATTACATTTGGGGTTCTGTCAGTAGCTGTGCATATACACTGACCAGCAAGAAATATTATGACCATCCACCTAATAACTGATATGCCCATCTTTGGCACAGATAACAGCAGAATGAGGCCCTGATTTGGTGACTGGAGGGAGTTGGTGCCACATCTGCACACACAGGTCACCTAAATCCCATAAAATCCAGGAAGGGGACAGTGAGCTCTGACAATCACATCCAAGACATGTTTGATTGGGGTCAAATAAATGTGGTGAGTTGGAGGCCAACACGTAAGTTGTGACTCGTCACTGTTTTCTTTGAACCACTCCAGTACACTCCTGGCCTTTTGACATGGCCCATTATCTTACTGAAACATGCCACTGCCTTCAGGAAACATGATTGTCTTGAAGGAGTGTATGTGGTCTGCAGCCAGTGCACAATACTCCTTGGTGCCTTGCACGAGCTCCACTGGACCCATGGATGTGCACATGGCTGTTGCCCAGAGCATAATGGAGCCGCCAACAGTTTGTATCTGTGCCACAATACAGGTTTCAAGGAGCTGTTCCCCTGTAAGACAACGGATTCTAAATGGTTCAAATGGCTGTAAGCACTATGGGATTTAAGATCTGAGGTCACCAGTCCCCTACACTTAGAACTACTTAAACCTAACTAACCTAGGACATCACACACACCCATGCCTGAGGCAGGATTCGAACCTGTGACCATAGCAGCAGTGCGGTTCAAGACTGAAGCGCCTAGAACTGCTCTGCCACAGAGGCCAGCTTAATGGATTCTCTCTCTCCAACTGGTATGATGAAGAAGGTACCAAGATTCATCAGAATATGCAATGATCTGCCACTGTGCCAACATCCAGTGCCAATGGTCACATGCCTATTTCAGTCATAGTTGCCAATGTCATGGTAATAACATTGGCACATGAACGGGTTGTCGGCTCTGGACGTTCATAGTTAGGAGTATTCAGTGCCCCGTGTGTTCAGGAACACTACCCCCCTGCACCCAGCCTTAAAGTCTGATGTTAGTTCCTCCACAGTTCACTGCCTGTCCTGTTATACCAGTCTGCCCAACCTAAGACATTCGACATCTGTAATGAGGGCGGCCGCGCAACCCCACAACATGTGGATTTTGTTTAACCTTGGTTTTGCCATGTGTTGACGACACACACCACAGCACTCCTCAAATACAAAACAAGTTGTGCAGTTTCCAAAACGGCTCATGCTGAGCCTCTGGGCCATCACAGTCTGCCTCAGGGGAACACAGACAGATTGTGCACCTTTGGCATTCTATTCACAGACAGCTCACCGGTACTACTTGCACCATGCATGTGTCTGACTATGAATAATTCCTCACCAGGTGATGCTGCTCTTGCCTGGATGGGTTTATATCAATAATTCGTCAGTGGTCATAATATTCTGACTGATCTGTGTAGAGCAGTACCTAGCACATAATAGCTCACCAGCACTTCACAACATGATGAGAAACATCACCTGATCACTCTTGGTGCCAACAGCTGCTGAAGGGAACATGACATGATGTGATAATGAAAGCATTGCCTCTTGAAACATGTTGTTGTATTATGTGAAGTACAGTTAAATTAACTGAATGCTACTAGTTGCATCTAATATAGTGTAACAATTGCTACCTCACATCTGACAAATGAATAATTAAACTTGTTTTTCTTTACAGATTAGATTTAATAACAAGCAGCCCTCAAGTGATAGTCCTGTTTTCCTTTGAGTTTTATGTAATGTGTTTTCAGGTGATCATGGTATTCAGTGTTTTTAATTTGTTTAGGCACTCAGAACATTAACCTAATTTCATATGTATTCAGAATGCTTTATTTAACTGTGCAACAGTAATTGATACCAACAGGGCTTTCATTTATTTTCTGTTGGCAGCAGTATCATTTTTGCCAGATTATATTTTATTTAAGACCTAAAGACACCTTTACTGCTTTTGGAGAATGGAGAGTAATTTATGGTGAATGCTCCAAGTGAACAGATATTACTAATTCAAGATGTAAAGGAAGTATTAGTGTTGGAAACAGTTCTTATTCATCCCCTGCAGTTGGGTGGGAGCTGTACCACTTCACACCCAGTTTCACTATACACTATTAACATGGTACTGTAATCTATGGACATTTTTAACCAGTGAAAAAGAAACCCTGTCTTATAAATGTTCTGTGTCCTGCAGGCTGGGTAGTCACTTATTTTTCCTTGTATATAAATTATATATAGGTCTGATAAGGCTGAATGTAAACGATGACCTAATTTACCTAGAGTATTGAGTGTATTTAAAAGATTCAGTGATCACATAACTGTTTTGGTTTCAGTTAAGTAACCTCTTCAAACATCATCAGAGAAGCTTATGTAGTTTTACACTATTCTGTCTTCTTTTCAGGGTGTAGCATTTATCAACGGCAACAATTTGGGTCGCTATTGGCCCATTGAAGGTTCTCAAGTCACTCTGTATGTACCTGCCATATTTCTTCAGCCATATCCTAAAACAAATGAAATTATTTTATTTGAGCTGGAGCTACCCTCACAAAGTAAGCAAGTCAAGTTTACAAAGGATCCATATCTTAATAAAGAACCACCTAAACAAGGAAAAGTAACTCCTTGTCATTTATGTAACTTGGTGAAATTTTTATGTTTCCTTTTGACTGTTGACAATGAATGTCATTAAACTGTTTCAAGCTTGATAAATTATATAGGACTGGTAACTGAGAACGTATTTAATTTTAACAGGTGAATGTGGTCACTGATAAAGACTTTTGTTATAAATATGTTACACTTACATAATATTTCATGTAAATGATTCTCTATCAGTAACACCACAGCTAACACCAGTACATTATGTTTGCAAAGTTATTTTATCCATGTTGGATGTAGTGAACACTGTGGCCATTCAAGACAGTTGGTGAATGATGCGTACAGCCACAAATACTTTTTAATGTTTTATTTTAGTGCTATTTCCAGTTACAGTCTACCTAGCACACCTTCAGATGGCTAATATTTTCAGTTACATAAATGTTCTGGTCCAGGGCATGTCATCTGCTCCTACACTACACAAGAATATTTGAATACTGTATAGGTACTTTCATTAATATGAACATGCTTAAGTGGTTGCATTTCTTTAGATATAATGTAAAATAATTATATTCACTTACATAAGTTCCAGTAGATAGTGATTTGTTTTGTTGGGGTAAGAGTGGTTTTCCACGTCAATTTCTTTGTTGTTCAATTAGAAACAGAACACACATTGCAAATAAATGGCTGTGGTATGCTTCATAATATTCTTAATGTCAGTGCTAAGCATCACACATGTTACACACTTGATATTCCTGTTTACAATGCAAAGGTTATCATTAAGCAAAGATACAAAGATAGCATTTGACCAAGGATATAAACATATAAACAGAGGAAATATGATGTGGGATGTGCAAAGTGCAATATGTTAATAACATAAAAATGTTTGCACTCTATGATTAAACTGATTTTAAAAGTCAATAGGACAAATTGTTTTCGGTATTTCAAGTATGTCATCTTTTTTTTACTTAACTTTCAGCAGAAATTTTGATGAAATACTTCAAAGACAACTGATTGCATACTAGAATTTAGACATATATGTACATTCATTTATATATACAGACATCTGCTTAAAATGACTGTTTATAAGTTAGTTGCAGGAAATGCAAAATTAAAATGTTGGAGGTTGAGAAGAGAGCAACAAATTTGTTCATCATAGTAGTTTATATTTGTACAGTTTTACACTGATATCTAAAACAGGTGGCCCTTAAAAATTTAATTTCCAAATGCTTAATGTTATCATTGGCTTAGAGACCTGCAAGGCTGCTACTCATTGCTAGACTATCTGGCTGGATATGGAGTTTCTTGTTTAATGAGCAATAGTTATGGGCTAGAATTAATTCTAATATCTCTATGGATTTGTATATTTCTGACTGGAAAAGCTATTTTTTTATTAAATTTCACTTAATTATTTCATTATTTTCATGGACAAGGATATTTGTGTACAAACTCTCAATGCCCATGAATGCAAATCTGGCACTCTCTGGTATGTGCTCATCACTTATGTCATTATTTCTCATAAAACAAGAAAATCTGTCTGCAGCCGGAAAGGCTAGCAATGGGAAGCAATCTTTCTGGACTCTAAACCAATGTTTACATTAACCATTTATAAAATATATTTTTCAGACTCACCTGGTTAAGATATCAGTGTAAAATTGTATCAATATAAACTATCATGGTGAACAACTGTGTAGCTCTCATTACACCCTCCAACTTTTTAATTTTTTTTCCTGCAACTAACTTACATATGGTCATGATAAGCAGATACCTGTATCTATAAATGGATGTACATATACATTTAAATTATAGTAGCCAATCAATTGCCTTTAAAGTATTTAATCAAAATTTCTGCTGAAATTTACGTAAAAAAGGATGACATACTTGACATACTAAAAATAATTTGTTCTATTGTCATTTAAAATGAGTTTACTCATAGAGTGCAAATGTTTTTCTGTTATTAACATATTGCACTTTGCACATCCCACATCATATTTCCTCTATTTACATCCGTGGTCAAATGAAAATGAATGTTATCTTTCTATCACTGCTTAATGGTAACCTTTGCACTGTAAACAAAAACATCAAGTTATAACAAATGTGATACTCACTGACATTAAGAATATTATGAAGTGTGCAACTGTGATTTATTTGCAATATGTGTAGTGTTTGCAAGTCAACAACATAGAGATCAACCTGGAAAATCACTCTTACCTCAACAAAACACATAACCATCTACTGGAACTTATGTAAGGGAATATAACTATTTTACAGTGTATCTAAATAAATACAACCACTTACGCTTGTTCATATTAATCAAACTACCTATACAGTGGCTCTAAATATTCAAATATTCTTGTGTATTGTAGGAGCCAATGACATGCTGTGGACCGAAACGCCTTTGTAACTGATAATGTTAACAATCTGAAGATGGGAATGGAAGCCTGAAACTGGTAATAGCACTAAAATAAACCATTAAAAAGTATTTGTGGCTGGCTATGTTTTTCACCAACCATTATGTTTGCTGTTCAACTTTATTTTATTTGACTGAGTTTCTTCTTAAGTCTTAGTGCATATCACACCCAGGAGGAACTGCAGATGCTTGCAAAAGAATAACTGCTGACATTTATTATAAAATACAATGGACACCATTAAACAGTGTTAACCTAACAATAGTCCTCCACTGATTGTGCTGCAATCAAATACACTAGTGACCAAAAGTTAAGAATAATCATTAAAAGAGGGAATATTATTTTATTAGCACATTGGAAGCATTAGTGCAGGAGCTAAAACTTAGTCACAAGACATTTGGCATACCACAGTGCCTGGAAAATAATTTTAGAGAAGTTCTGGTAGTTAAAATACACTCCTGGAAATTGAAATAAGAGCACTGTGAATTCATTGTCCCAGGAAGGGGAAACTTTATTGACATATTCCTGGGGTCAGATACATCACATGATCACACTGACAGAACCACAGGCACATAGACACAGGCAACAGAGCATGCACAATGTCGGCACTAGTACAGTGTATATCGACCTTTCGCAGCAATGCAGGCTGCTATTCTCCCATGGAGACAATCATAGAGATGCTGGATTTAGTCCTGTGGAACGGCTTGCCATGCCATTTCCACCTGGCGCCTCAGTTGGACCAGCGTTCGTGCTGGACGTGCAGACCGCGTGAGACGACGTTTCATCCAGTCCCAAACATGCTCAATGGGGGACAGATCCGGAGATGTTGCTGCCCAGGCTAGTTGACTTACACCTTCTAGAGCACGTTGGGTGGCATGGGATACATGCGGACGTGCATTGTCCTGTTGGAACAGCAAGTTCCCTTGCCGGTCTAGGAATGGTAGAACGATGGGTTCGATGACGGTTTGGATGTACCGTGCACTATTCAGTGTCCCCTCGACGATCACCAGAGGTGTACGGCCAGTGTAAGAAATCGCTCCGCACACCATGATGCCGGGTGTTGGCCCTGTGTGCCTCGGTCGTATGCAGTCCTGATTGTGGCGCTCACCTGCACGGCGCCAAACACGCATACGACCATCATTGGCACCAAGGCTGAAGACAACACGTCTCCATTCGTCCCTCCATTCACGCCTGTCGCGACACCACTGGAGGCGGGCTGCACGATGTTGGGGTGTGAGCGGAAGACGGCCTACCGCGAATGGTCCTCGCAGATACCCCAGGAGCAACAGTGTCCCTAATTTGCTGGGACGTGGCGATGCGGTCCCCTACGGCACTGCGTATGATCCTACGGTCTTGCCGTGCATCCGTGCGTCGCTGCGGTCCGGTCCCAGGTCGACGGGCACGTGCACCTTCCGCCGACCACTGGCGACAACATCGATGTACTGTGGAGACCCCACGCCCCACGTGTTGAGCAATTCGGCGGTACGTCCACCCGGCCTTCCGCATGCCCACTATACGCCCTCGCTCAAAGTCCGGCAACTGCACATACGGTTCACGTCCACGCTGTCGCGGCATGCTACCAGTGTTAAAGACTGCGATGGAGCTCCGTATGCCATGGCAAACTGGCTGACACTGACGGCGGTGGTGCACAAATGCTGCATAGCTAGCGCCATTCAACAGCAAACACCGCGGTTCCTGGTGTGTCCGCTGTGCCGTGCGTGTGATCATTGCTTGTACAGCCCTCTCTCAGTGTCCGGAGCAAGTATGGTGGGTCTGACACACCGGTGTCAATGTGTTCTTTTTTCCATTTCCAGGAGTGTACATATTTGTAAGCAAATAACAGAACTGGGAAATATATTCTACATCAAAAGAAGTCGTTGATAGGGGATATGGTTATTGCTAACAGCCACACATACTGCACTGTGATGCAACATGCATTCTACGAGATGGTTCAAAAATGTTCTTTGCAGACAATCTCAGTCCACAGAAAGAACAGTGTGGAGGGCACGAAGTGTCCCTAGTGGAAGCTGACAGGATGCAATTCATCTCCCTAAAGCAGCCCAGCCCTGTTCTATAAGATTCAGATCTTGGGACATCACTGGCCAGTCCATGCAACAGATATCGGCACCTTCAAGAAACTGATCCACCAGAAAAGGTCAATGTGTACAGAGGAAGTCTTGACCAACCATATCTCTGAAAAGACACATTCGTGGTAGCAGTATCTTATCTCTGTATCCCTGAGTGTATACAGTATTGCTACAGCCACCAACAAAGTTGTGCATCTCTGTATGGCCATTCATTATGATGCTTAACAATACTGTGATGTCATCACAACCAAACCAGTCACTTTCCACGATTTTCCTGGCGTTGAATTGGGTATCAGGTTCTCTCCAGAAAAATGTACAATGATAATCTTTTTTTAAACTGAAGTGGGATTCATCTGCGAAGAGCATGTTCCTCCATTCATTCATGGTCATATTTTGATGTTTCTGACTCCACAATACATGGGCCTGACTCCATGCTGGAGTGAGCAAGATGCACATGGCCAGACGTCTGGCAAACATCCCTGCTTTTCTGAGCCTCCAATAGCCAGTTTGTTGGGAAACAGAAACTCCTGAGGCAGCTGCAAGCTCTGTAGCCAGTTGCTTTGCAGGTGTATTCTGATTACATTCAACAGTTACAACAAGGAATGTTGCCAACTTCTCCAAGAAACTGCACTTTGCTCAACAATGAGTGGACAAAAACGACTGAGATATGATTAGTCTCATGCACTGTTTGTGTTTACCTTTTGCTTGTGCCATTGTTCACAGCACAGAGTACTCCTTCCGTATACAGATCAAACAAGTTGGGTCCAAGGGAAATATTTATAGTGGTGTTGGGTGATTTCTCACCTTTTCCCATTTAATTTTTGTATTTTCATTATTATGCTTAACTCTTGGACAGTAGTGTACTAGAAGTGGTATCGCTGATTACAAAAATTGATATACTGGTTTAATTCTATTACTGGAGGGCATCACATATTAACTGACAAAATAAGATTGTATAAAGATGAATAATAGTAGATTTGCCATTTAACACAATGAAAAGACTTCCTAAAATATTGCCAAATCTCACAAGATTCATAACATATTTTAAGTATTTATACTCCATCAATTTACAGACCATAATTTTCAATTTCCTATAAAATAACTGATTTGTGATGGATGCATGGTGATACCTGCAAATGTGCTGATCATAATGTCTTGATAAAAAGAGGATGCTGCTGATAAAACAATAAAAAGTATCTCTTTGCACAGAATTGTGTAATAAGTAATGTTACCACTAGAAATGTATGGGTAGATTGTACAAAACTCTCTCTCTGTCTCTCTCTCTCTCTCTCTCTCTCTGTCTCTCTCTCTCTCTCTCTCTCTCTCTCTCTCTCTCTCTCTCTCTGTGTGTGTGTGTGTGTGTGTGTGTGTGTGTGTGTGTTTTAAAAATAAAGACAGAAAGTTAACATAGTCATTGTACATATAGAGTTCTACATTTATAAAGGATAATGACTGTCCTAGTCAACTTTTTTATTAAATTGGATATCTGTTGACAAAAAATGTATTTTCATTTAACTGTCTCAAACATGTAAATATCAAAACTATTGTGTCTTCTGTACGTTAACAGTTCTGTTTGTTTATACTACCAATTTCAAATGAAATTATTTGTAAATGTTGTATGAGTATAAATTAAAACACAAAATCAAAACTCAACACTTTGTAAATACCTCACCCTCAGAAACTAAAACATAACGACTATATAGAAATCATGATTAGATATCACAGACTGATTCTACTGCCATCCTTAAATTCCTTTAGGCAGGGATTCCTTTCTATATATCTCCTGTAACTTGCTCACCTGTTTGAGATTCATTAACAAATTTACAATTCAAACTAAGGTTCAGAACCTCTAGGTCTATTCCTCCAGAATCTTGGCACAACATCCACTATTTTTATGTTCTGTCAAGCAGCAACAGAAAAATCAGTAAATATTACATTCATTTCATTAGGTCTTCCTTTGCTCAGTAAATATGTTTAGCACTTTATAATACATAAGACCAAAGCAAACTCTTTTCAAGTCAAATCTACCATTTACCAGTAATATCTTAATGTCAACAGCTGTTGTCCATTGAATAACAAACAGTCCTGGCCAGTCAAGGAAGCCAGATCTGTAATGACAAACAGTCTTTGGCCTACTGTGCTGACAGTCTTACAGGAGAATTTCAAAACTGATACTGCTCTATGCATCTTACTCAGAAATGTGTCACCTATCCCTTCTCACATCATATAACTTACACCCCTCACATATCTTATGAAAAGCAACAAGGGCACCATCTTCATTGTAGAAATAATGTCAAGATTCAAATATCTGAAACATATTATTTACCAAGGTTTAGAATGTCTTTTGTAACTTCTTGATGAATATCCTTCTCACTAGTTTTACCATGTCTTTGAAAGTGACTTTCCAGTACCTAATCAGTCTATATGGTACCCTCATCCGTTCCAGCATCACTCCAGATTCCAACCCATCATCTCATTGATCATAAGAGAGAGCGTAGCGTTCCAAAATATTGGAAAAGGGCACAAGTCATCCCCATTTTCAAGAAGGGACGTCGAACAGATATGCAGGACCATAGACCTAACGTCGATGAGTTGTAGAATTTTCGAACACGTATTATGTTCAAGTATAATGACTTTTCTGGAGACAAGAAATGTACTCTGTAGGAATCAGCATGGGTTTCAAAAAAGATGATCATGTGAAACCAAGCTCGCGCTATTCGTCCATGAGACACAGAGGGCCATATACATGGGTTCCCAGGTAGATGCTGTGTTTCTTGAGGCATTTGATACCATTCCCCACAGTCATTTAATAAACAAAGTAAGAGGATATGGACTATCAGACCAATTGTGTGATTGGATTGAAGAGTTTCTAGATAACAGAATGCAGCATTTCATTCTCAATGGAGAGAAGTCTTCCGAAGTAAGAGTGATTTCAGGTGTGCCGCAGGGGAGTGTCGTAGGACCGTTGCTATTCACAATATATGTAAATGACCTTGTGGATAACATTGGAAGTTCACTGAGGCTATTTGCAAATGATGCTGTAGTGTATCAAGTGGTTGTAACAATGGAAAATTGTACTGAAATGCAGGAGGATCTGCAACGAATTCACACATGGTGCAGGGAATGGCAATTGAATCTAAGCAGTTAATTCCATAAATTATCTGGGAGTAGGCATTAGGAGTGATTTAAAATGGAATGACATTATAAAATTAACTGTCGGTAAAGCAGATGCCAGACTGAGGTTCATTGAAAGAATCCTAAGGAAATGCAGTCTGAAAACCAAGGAAGTAGGTTACAGTACAATTGTTCACCCACAGCTTGAATACTGCTCACCGGTGTGCGATCTGTACCAGATAAAGTTGATAGAAGAGATAGAGAAGATCCAATGGGGAGCAGCGTGCTTCATTACAGGATCATTTAGTAATCACGAGAGCATTACAGAGATGACAGATAGACTCCAGTGGAACTCCACAAGAGAGACGCTCAGTAGTTCGGTACAGGCTTTTATTGAAGTTTCGAGAACATACCTTCACTGAGGAGTCAAGCCGTATATTGCTCCCTCCTATGTATATCTCGTGAAGAGACCATGAGGATAAAATCAGAGAGATTAGAGCCCACACAGAGGCATACCGACAATCTTTCTTTCCATGAGCAATATGAGATTGGAATAGAAGGGAGAACCGATACTCAAGGTAACCTCCGCCAAACACCGTCGGGTGGCTTGCGCAGTATGGATGTAGATGTAGATGTAGATGTAGATGAGCCCTGTAGAACATATACGTGAGAGTGCTATCCCATTCATCCGACCACTTCAGAAACCTAAATTTTGCACTAGTACAGTCTTCCTCATGCTCTTTCTTCCCATTCCACTATCTTCCCATTCCATACAAATTCCTTTCCTCACTAGCCACCCCATACAAGATTGCTGTGCACTCTACCCAGACAGCACAACTATGAGGGCAAGCAAGAAAGTGAACAGCTCTTTTTCTTCCATGTGAGGTTGTGTGTGTGTGTGTGTGTGTGTGTGTGTGTGTGTGTGTGTGTGTGTGTGTGTGTGCATTAGCATGTGTGTGGGCATGCATTTATGCATGCAAGTGCAGGCACATGTGTGTGTGTGGGTGCACATGCATATGTGTACTGCCTCTGAAAAAGGGCATTGTCTACTTGTCCACAGATCTCAGCTCATCGTCAGCCTTTTCAGTGCCCTGTGTGTGGCTCAATAGGTCTTTTATTTGGTGAGTTATCTGTCCTGATATACCATCAAACTTATGGCAAAACATCATTGGCACAATTCCCAAGACTGCAAGACTGACAGGTGTGGAAATTATTACACAAGTGGTTTAACACTTCACGTATGCAAGTTTCTGGCAAGAATAATATAAAGTAGAATGGAGAAGAAAACTGAGGATCTCTTAGATGACTCTCAGTTTGGTTTTAGGAAAGATAAAGGTACCAGGGAAGCAGTTCCAACGTTGCAATGACTGAAAACAAATCAAGACATGTTCATAAGTTTTGCTGACCTGAAACAATGCAAAATGATGCAAGGTGTTTGAAACTCTGAGAAAAATAGGGGTAAGATATAGTGAAAGAATGGTGTTATACAATATGTACAAGAACCAAGACGGAACAATAAGAGTGGAAGGCCAAGAATAAAGTGCATAGATTAAAAAGTGTGTAAGACAGGGATGTAGTCTTTCTCCCCTGCTGTTCAGTTAGTACAGCAAAGAAGCAATGATGGAAATAAAATAAAAATTTAAGAATAGTATTGAAATTCAAGGTGAAAGAATATCAATGTTAAGATTCTCTAATGACATTGTTATCTTCAGTAAAACTGAAGAAGAAATACAGGACCTGCTGAATGGAATGCACAATCTAATGAGTAGAGAATATGGCAAGGGAGTGAAGTGAAGAAAGACAAAAGCAAAGAGAAGTATCAGAAATAAGAACAATGAGGAACTTATCATCATAATTGGCCATCACAAAGTAGATGAAGCTACCTAGGCAGCAAAATAAGCCATGATGGATGAAGCAAGGAGGACACAAAAAGTAGACTAGCACTGGCAGAAAGGGTATTCCTGTCTAAGAGAAGTCTACTGGTATCCAACATAGGTTTAATTTGAGGAAGAAATTTCTGAGAATGTGGATTTGATGCACAGCATTGTTTGACAGTATGACAGACTAAGGGAAACATGTGGTGCTACAGATGAACATTGAAAATGAGATGGGTTGATAACATTCAGAAATAGAAGGTTCTGTCAAGGAAAGGAATAAAGAGGTTATGTGCAGAATTGGAGAGGACAGGACTGTATTGAGAACACTGACAAGAAGAAGTGATAGGATGAGAAGACATCTATTAAGTCATTAGGGAATAACTTCCATGGTACTAGAGGGAGCTGTAGAGGGTATAAACTGTCAAGGGAGACAGAGATTGGGATACATCCATCCAATAACTGAGGAAGTAGGTTGCAAGTGCCACTCAGAGATGAAAATGTTGGCACAGGAGAGGAATTCATGGCAGGCGGCATCAAACCAGTCACAATACTGATGACTCAGAAACCAAAAAAATCTTGTCGTCATATAAATATCCTCTAGTAACACTGATACACATAATTCTAGTGTTACTGGACAAGGTCAAAATATATCATGAAGTCCCATAAAATCACTAATCCTGCTCAGTATTTTTTGTTATGGCTGCCACACACTTGAGTAAAGGAGTTGATGTGCCATATATTATTATTATTTTGTTGTTGTTGTGATTATCATACTTATCATCATAACACCTACAGCAGAAGTGCAAAGAGCTTATGTGAATCATGTTTTACCACAGAACTTATCATAACCCACTGATTCTCAGTCAAGTGGAAGGTTGAAGGAGAGACTTTGAATGTACTGTAACAAGACAGGCTGTGGCTTCATAGATTTGTGACATAGGGTTGAAAACTGTAGTGTCAGGGTATACTGCACATGATATTTTGCTACATAGGTAGCTGATTTTGTGGAGTGCAAAAAGCTTTTTCTTATATTTAATGTATAGCCAACCATTGGGGTAGAGACATAGCCACAATGTCAAGATGGCAAATGGCAGAGTGCTGAGGCAGGATGGCATGCTAGTGAAAGGACAGAGAGAAATGGCTTAATTTACCACTCATACATTAGTACTCTATCAGTGCAAGATAGGGGCCATGCTCCATCTCCATGGGAAGAGGGCCAGTGGTTGGCAGCACGTGAAGCCAACATCCTGGCCAGCAGGCTGCAACATGTGCACACCAACCTTTGCTGACGCCTGTGCTCAGTGCGTGGCATGTGACCCTGTAGAGTGAGTCACTATGCAAAACCATTGGTCAGCAGTGTGCAAAGATGGATGGAAATCTTGCTGTGATAGCCAACTCTGTGGTGAATGACTGTATCCAGGTGGCTGCTGGTTTGTAGCACAGAGGTCCACACACTATAGTGAAGGAAGTAAGTGATAGAAATCCAGATGTGGCAGGAGTGAGCCTGGAATGCCCACTGTGCTGCATACTAAGTATGGACAGTGGGCATAGTGCAGGTGATGGGAGACTTGAGCTCGTGATTGCTGCTGGCTGCTCCATGTTGTCCCCTCACCTGGCATAGTCTCCCAAGTCCTCATTGAACAGTTGGGTTGTGAATGGAGCTGCTACAAAAATCGCAGCTTTTTATACAAGGCAGCAGCAAATTAATCTGTTATACCAATGACCCCCTCCTAGTCATGCACTTTGCAACACCACCAAAAACTACCAGTGGAGAAACCCCCTTGTGCGTATTGCAAGAACTGCAAATTACCACTGTCATGACAGGATTCACCAAACAAACCTGACCTGTGTCACAATAATTCAACAGCTTGGTAGCTATAACAGAAATGACAACACTCTGAGCCTGCCAGCTACTTGCACTGCTGCAATACTCCTCCATATATTCTCATTGATTTGCGTGTGAAATTGTAATGACACAGCACTAAACTCACCACAGGAAGACCCAGCCGTCTGTGTATCACTTAAAGCTGATCTACAATGGTATGTCACATGTACAGCACAAGTTCCCATTGTAAGATTGTCTGGCAGCCCAATTAATAAGAATCAAAGTCTGCATTTAACCTACAAACCTTACTTGTCAGATTTCTTTCTACACTGCCACATTGCTTATGACCACCTACATAACACTTTATTCATTCCTTTAAAATGCAAGTCACATCATGTCTTCTACAGTATGTCAGTCATGCACACTTGGCTGCTCTCTCTGCAAACATTTATGGCTCATTCTGTTGCCTTGTATCCCCTTAAACTGTAGACAATACATTTATCATCAATGGTCTCACTACTTAATAAAGTTTTAGTCTTCAGTTATTTATTTTAAAGTGTATTTGTGTTATTATTTGCTGTAAAAGTAACTTATTAGTGGATTTTCATTAATCTTAGTCTTTCTTCCTGTGGTACTGACCCAAGTGGTCTGTTATTCGTTAGTGTGTTTACGTCGTACGTCCGAGCGTCACACCTCAGTAGTGTGTTTACATCTTGTGCGTGCAGTTGCAGCTGTAGTGGGTATAAAGCTAAGTACTGACAAAGTTATTTCTGCACTATTAAATAGTGCATTGTGCTGTTCATGATAAATAACAATGTAATAAACTTTTGGGAACGTTTGTATGCTGTATTTTTTAGAGTTTTTGGTGCATTGAAGTCATTTAGTAAATATCATGCTTTAGTTTTCAGCTGATGTTTCTTATTGTTTCTAACGAAATATTTCAGTAAAATTTTCATTCAGTATTTTAACTTTATTGAGATTTCCAGTGGCCGCTTGAATTTTTGGTTTTAGCTAATAATTTTGTGAAGTTCTGTTGGTATTGGTATTAGCTGTGGTGTAGTAGTATTAATACAAAAAGTTGTTTTTTTTAGTAGACAGAGAATTTTGGGACTGCTATTGTTAGTTCTAATAATAGTTCTACTGATGTAACTGAACTTAGTTATCGTAGACGTATAGTTTTTTTCAGTAACTGTAAAATTTTACCATGAGTGAGAAGTGTGGGCTGTGCTGTAGGTTTGTAAGTAGTGGATTACGGCGTGGGATTAGTTCAAAATATATTCATTGGTGTGGGGGGGGGGGATGCAGTGGGGAAGACGGGAAGCCAGAGGAAGCCAGTGGGCATTCTACCGAGATCCTCTCCTGGGAATGCTGAATCTGTAGTAGAAATAAGTTGACAGGGGAGCAGGAGCATAAGACATGTGCCCTTCAGGTGCAGTTACAATGTACAAAGGAGGAACTAGATATGTTGAGGATGGTGAAGGGTGGTGGTAAATGGGAACTGGCAGTTGGCAAGAAGGCAGCTAGTAGGAGGAGGTATTCAGACAGTTATACTTTGTGTATATGCAATAGATTTGACCAACTATCAGAGCTGAGTGAAGTGGAGCCTCTTGTAGCTGTAGATGTAGGGAACATGCATCAGTCCTCAGCAGTTAGGAGGCCTAGGTTAGTTGCAAAGTCAAACAGAAAGAAGAAGGTTCTGCTGCTAGGTAGCTCACATGATAGAGGTGTGGGCGAGCAGTTGCAGGAAGTGTTGGAGACTGAGTACCAGGTCACCAGCATTGTGAAGCCTAGTGCAGGGTTGGCTCAGGTGACTGACAGCATATGGGGAGTTATGTAGGAATTTAACAAAGGAAGATCAGGTAGTGATAGTGGGTGGAGCAGGGAACAGTCTTGATAGGGACGGGGAACATGATGTAGGTGGTGACCTGGTAAAGATAGCTACTCAAACTAGTGGCTTTAATGTGCATTTCATGCAATTGTTTCAGCCTCATCTTAATGTGGCTGTTAGGCACATTAACATAGGGCTGGAGAAGGTGCTGATGGCAGAGGGCATGGGTCACATTTCAGTGGTGCCAGTTGGGTCTATCAGCAGATCATGTTTCAATAGGCATGGCCTTCACCTCAATAGGTATGGGAAGGGGAGACTGGCAGAGCTTATAGGTGACAGTGTAGTGGGTGGTGGTGGGATCACTCATGGAAAAATTCCTGTAGTAGTTGGTGTTAGAGGTGCACCTTTGACCATTCAAAGGTTTCGTTTACCAGGATACAGATTAGCTGGCTGTTTTTCAAGGAGTTCCTTGCAGGGTCGCAGAGTGGCTACGTACATTAAAAAAAAAAAAAAAAAAAAACAGTATTCAGTTTGAGTTCGTAGACCTATCATGGCACTGTACTGAGCAGATATTTGAATGTTGTGTAGGGGCAGTTGAATTTAGTGAAAATAACTTCTAATTGTTGTTGTTTATAGGTCCCCTAACTCTGACTTTAGAGCATTTCTGCTCAAGCTAGAGGGGGGATCTTGATTCACTTTGTAGGAAGTACCAGAAATTAGTTATAGGTGGTGACTTCAATATAAATTTTGTGTATTATAGTGCTAGAAAAAGGATGTTGGTAGATCTCCAAAATTTAAATGATTTGATGCAGTTTGTGTAAAAGGGTGATTGGCCCCTCAGATCATAGTGCACAAATTTTAACACTAAAAGGCTTTTGTACTCAAGCAAATGTCACATATAATTACAAACTATGTAGGTAATGCAATCCAACAGTAATAGAGAGTTTTTTAAACCCTACCTAGGAACAAGAGTGGCAGGATGTTTATAGTTCCAATAACATAGATGATAAATATAATGCTTTCCTTAACACATTTCTCATGCTCTTTGAGAGTTGCTTTCCATTAGAGTGTTCTAAATGGGATACTAGCAGTATTAGGCAGCCTGATTGACTGACTAGTGGGATAAGAATATCATGTAAAACAAAGCGTGAATTATATCAAAGTGTTAGAAGTAGTCTCAATCAACCTGCAGTAGCCCACTATAAACAGTATTGTAAGGTGCTTAAAAGTGTTATTAGGAAGGCAAAGAGTGTGTGATATGCAAATAGAGTAGCTAATTCACAGGATAAAATTAAAACCATATGGTTAGGTGTGAACGAAGTGTCTGTTCTGCAGCAAAAGGTCGACGATATAACGTAAGCTTGCAGTAAAAATCTTTCTGTTACTGATAAATCAGATATGTGTACAGCATTTGACAATCATTTTCTGAGTATTGATGGTGAATTAAATAAAAATTTGGTTTCTCCAAGGAATCATATAACTTTCTTGGCAAATACCTATCCGAGACTGATGTCTGAAATACTCCTCTGTGATACAGACAAGGGGGAGATTGAGTCAATAATTAAATCACTGAAGACTAAGGACTCTCATGGTTATGATTTAGTGTCTAGTAGAATATTAAAGTACTGTGCTGCATATGTTAGCCCCGTATTTAGCCATATTTGTAATTTTTCCTTTAGGAATGGTCAGTTTACTGAACGATTAAAGAACTCAGTAGTAAACCTCTTTATAAAAAGGGAGAAAGGGATAATGCACACAGTTTTAGACCTCTTTCTTGCCATCAGTGTTTGCTAAATTAATTGAAAAGGCTGTATATGTAAGAACAATTCATCATTTTATATCACACGATTTGCTATCAGATGTACAGTTTGGCTTTAGAAGTCGCTTAACAACAGAAAATGCTGTATTTTCTTTTCTCTGTGAGGTACTGGATGGGTTAAACAAAAGGTTTCGAACGCTAGGCATATGTTTTGATTTAACTACGGCATTTGATGGTGTCAGTCACAAGATATTGCTCTAGAAGTTGGACCATTATGGAATACGGGGAGTAGCTCACAGTTGGTTCACCTCCTGCTTTCGCAACATACAGCTAAAGGTCATTATTCACAAAGTTGAAAATGGCTGTGATGTGGAGTCTGAAAGGGGTATGGTCAAGTGAGGGGGCGGGGGGGGGGGGGGGGGGGGGGGTGCCCCAGGGATCAGTGTTGGGGCCACTCCTGTTCCTTATTTTCATAAATGATATGCCCTCTAGCAGTATGGGTAACTAAAATATTTCTGCTTGCTAATGACATTAGCTTGGTAGTAAAGGATGTTGTGTGCAACATTGGCTGGGTTTCAAGTAGTTCAGTTTGTGACCTAAGCTCATGGCTTCTAGAAAATAAACTAATGCTAAATCACAGTAAGACACAGTTTTTGCAGCTTCTGACACACAATTCAACAAAACGTGACGTTTTAATTTCACAGAATGACCATATGATTAGTGAAACTGAAGAGTTCAAATTTCTAGGTGTTCAGATAGATAGTAAACTGTCGTGGAAAGCCCACATTCAGGATTTTGTTCAAAGACTTAATGCTGCCATTTCTATTATTCGAACGGTATCTGAACTGAGTGATCGTTTGACACAGAAATTAGTCTACTTTACTTATTTTCATTCCCTTATGTCGTATGGTATTATATTCTGGGGTAAATCTTCCCGTTCTAAAGGGATATTTTTGGCTCAGAAACGCGCAGTTGGGACAATAAGTGGTGTAAGTTCACAAACCTCTTGTCGACCCCTGTTTACGAGTCTGGGTATTTTGACATTGGTCTCTAAATATATATATTCCTTACTGCCATTTCTTGTTAACAATATTAGCTTATTCCCAAGAATAAGCATCTTTCAGTCAGTTATTACTCGGCAGTAATCGAATCTGCATTAGGATCGGACTTCCTGTTGCATCTAATTTCAATAAGGTAGCACTCGAATTCAAAAATCTTAGCAGTAATCGACGAGCTTTCAAATCGAAACTGAAGAGTTTCCCCATGGGTCACTCCTTCTATTCCGTCGAGAAGATCCTTGAAAAAGTAAGTTGATTCTTGTTCTGTTGTTGATTGCGTTTACTTAAACTTGTGGATTTGGGTTCATAAACATTTTATTTTTATCTGTTATACTTTTATGTTGTAATTTCATGTACTGACATGTTCCATGACCTTGGAGATTTGCTCCTCAATGTGGTCGTACGGAACTCGACATGTAAATAAAAATAAATAAATAAATACAGTACTCCATATTCATTCATTTTCATGCTCTAGGCATCCAGTCTACCAGAATCTATAGTACCAATGCTTTGGACTGATGGGCGACTGCTGCAGTGCAACGCTCAACATCATGATCACTTGTCATTACGCTTCCCTGTGCTGCATAAACTATTTTGCTGAAATCCACTCTTCTTGCGTGGCTATTCATTGGTTCAGTAGCTGGATCAGGTTCAGTTTCAATGCCTTGTTCAGGAAGGTTAGCTTCTGCACTGAGAGTACCTCTGGTGATTCATCTGTTCAGTACAAATGTGGCTGTGTCATGTTCAACTGGATAACTCGCATAATCATGGCTGTCAGATGGAAGGTTAGCCACATTGTGTCATGCTGTCCCATTAATCAACAACCCACTACTCCTCAGCTACATCCACCTTGTTTCTATGAGCCTTTCATGCTCACAGCAGTTCACCACTACTGCCATGTTATTGTACATGAAATAAATCCAGTTAAGTCCACTTGCTCGATATAAAGTTTAGGTTTCTCTGTGTCCCTTATATAATACTGTCATCGTATTCAGCCCGTGAATAGTTCCACTGTGCTTGTGCACACGCCAATTTGAGTCACCCAGGCTGGACGTACTGTAATCATCTCCCTCTGGCAATGCTGCAGCGTTTTTTTCTGTCACCATCACATGTCTTTCCCCTTCTTCAGAGATCAACAACATACTCACTGTTCTCACTTGTACAAACTTCTCTATGGCTCCCAATTTTAGTGCGTAGACGTGAATAGTGTAACATTTGACTTGTGTTCATGGGAACCAAACAAGTATGTACAACTGCGGCTGGTCAGCCCTCACTTCTACTAGTGCAGTATGGTAGCAAAAAGGTAAACTCTGCCAACTGGGTCTGCTGTTAATGTCAGTTCCACCAGCAGTTCTCACTGCACTTCCTGCAACCCAAAAAAATATTGCTCTGCTGATAATAGGACAGGACTCAGTTGCCCCTGCCATGCATGATAAATAGCTTCAAGAAAGCTCGCCAATATCAATTGTGTGTCCCATACACTGTCTGTTAATGATTTTCCCAGCTTTGCCACAGTTACTCTTCCATCCAACACATCCACCTGCACTTGCATGATTGCGAGATCCTGATTACTGTACGCTCTTCAAGCTTGCTAACACCATGGTATGCCAATACACCACTGACTCGCTATTCTATGAAAATTTCATCACCACCTTTACAACGCTGTCCAATTCTCTGATGCCACTCACCTGCTGTTCCAAACACAGTCTTTAAAATTCTTCCCCCAGCATCTAGACAACCCCTCTTCCGTCAGTCTATCAAATGCAACACTATCCCCACTGATTGCTGCATCTGTTCTTGTAACGGTTCATACAATTTATGCAACTTCCCACATTTCCCAAAGACTTCGCCAAGCACAAGTCTGCTCTTGGCTCCTCGCCGAAGCCCACTAAACACGTCCTCCAGCCTTCTCACTTTATTCTGGAATTGCCATGCATAAAACAATAACTCAGAATCCTTTGTTGGCTGGTAATCACCACATCCTCTCGTTTGACAAAAAGATCTTCACTCTCCAGGTGCTGATTTTGCAGTGCCCTCTTCACTCCAGTCAAATAGGTTGAACACTGCCATGACTAGCACATTTCCCATTCTTGGCCTTGGTGCACAGCAACAAGAGAACAGAGACTTTCATTGTCCTACCTCCCCATCAGAAGGCTGCTGCCACTGGTCAACACTCACATACAAAGAAAGTTAAAACAGCCCTTACTCCAACACAAAAAATTATTCATTTCACTGTACGAGGCACATTCAGAAACTATATATATATATATTTGAAAAAAGTTAATACATTGTACATTTTTGATAGACTTGTTGACTATTTTTTCACATAATCATCATCCTATTGAATGCATGTCGCGAGCTGTGGCACAAGCCTCTTTATGCCCCCTCGAGGAACTCTCCTGCTGGCTCCTTTCCCCAGTTCAGAACGTTTTTCTGCGCCTGCTTATTGGTTGAAAACTTAATTCCACTTGTGTTCGCCTTCAGAGAGGTAAAGAGATGATAATCTGAAGGCGCCAAGTAAGGGAAATATGGGGAGCAGTTCAAATCGTTCCAACCAAATGAGTCCAAGAACATCTTGGTGGCTAACACTGTATAAGGACAGGCATTGTCATGCAACAAGCACACTCCTATCACCGGCATTACCTTCCTTTCGTTTTTAATGCTCCTTTTCAGTATTTTTAGTGTCTCTCAATATCTTTGTGCACTGATTGTCACCCCATGAGACAGAAATTCAAGCAAAATGATGACTTTTTGGTCCCAAAACACCTTCAAGTCATTAAAGAAACTTTTGGGTGCTGTTGACCCGATTTTTCCTAGTTCTGCTCCATCAGCTGTTTTGGGACCCATCTTGCACACAGTTTGTTCTGTCTCAGCTAAACTCCCTACACCATTTAAGCACATTCGTTCTCTTCATAAAACCTGCGCCATAAACCGTTTTGATATGAGAAAAAATTTCAGTGGGTGTTATTACTTCTGTTAGTAGGAAGCAGGTCACAGCATGTGGCTTGCACATGGTGAGATAACTTACCAACATCTTTCATGCGACTAGACACTACAACATGAGTTCACAACTACACACTCACTCTGGTCGGGGATCCCCTCCTGCCACTTACAAGGGGAGGCCACGACGTTTGGAACGCGGATTTACTTCAAACTTCGTACACTCGTAGTACTCCATTAGGAAAACAAAATGTGTAAGCAGTAGCGCGTACTTCTCAAGCGTTATTGACATAACCGTAAGATAATTTCGGTCATCAAATATATACCTGTGCGTGGCCGTTTTTACCAGGAAGCGGCGGCAGCCGAGTGGTTAACGTTGAAGTCCCGTAATCGCTGCATCGATAGATTGAGTCCCGTTCACCAGTTTTTTTAACAGTCATTTTCTTTACTATTTATATTTGTTGTTGTTGTTGTTGTCTTCAGTCCTGAGACTGGTTTGATGCAGCTCTTCATGCTAGTCTGTTCTGTGCAAGCTTCTTCATCTCCCAGTACCTACTGCAACCTACATCCTTCTGAATCTGTTTAGTGTATTCATCTCTTGGTCTCCCTCTACGATTTTCTGCAACCTACATCCTTCTCAATCTACTTAGTGTATTCATCTCTTGGTCTCCCTCTACGATTTTTACCCTCCACGCTGCCCTCCAATGCTAAATTTGTGATCCCTTAATGCTTAAGGACATGTCCTACCAACCGATCCCTTCTTCTAGTCAAGTTGTGCCACAAACTTCTCCCCAATCCTATTCAATACCTCCTCATTAGTTACGTTACAATTCATATAATGGGAAAAATACGTGTAATAGGATGAACTTTTATTAAATTTACAATGTTATGTGGCAGTCTGCAAATTTTTACTATCACAAATAATATAATATTCATAACTATCGACTAGTAAAGGACCAAACGCATAAAGTCATACTGAAAATGTATGCTTGTCCGTGATTTGAGAAATCCCTTATACCTTGAAGGAACCCGAAACTACTTGTTACCTCCAAGTTTTGACCGGCACAGACGGCTTTCGAAAGATGTACAATTAATCGTCGCTTTCGACATTACGAGTACAATGTCAGGATGGTATTTTTCGTAAAAACATGGAAAACATGTAGTTACATGGCACCAGCTGCATTGAATAAATTCTGTTTCCGCATACGCAAGGTCCTTTGAGGTTTCCCGTGGGAAAACAAACCTCGTTAACATTTTCAAAAACCTCTCTTTCAGCCGATAATTTGGAAGCAAATCATGCATAACGTAGCATTTCCTCAAATAACGGCGCTGATAATTGATCATGCAGTATGGAGTGTATTTTAATAGCGTCTTCACGAGAAGCAATTTCTCGTTCTTTTTCGATTAAATACGAACAGTTTTGAAGACACGGACAAGCATACATTTTCAGTATCACTTTATGCGTTTGGTCGTTTACTAGTCTATAGTTATGAATATTATATTATTGTGATAATAAAAATTTGTAGACTGTCAAATAAGATTCTAAATTTAATAAAAGTTCATCTGATTGACATATTTTCCCCATTATATCAATTGTAATATACATAGTAAATAAAATGACTATATTAGAAGTAAAAAAAGTGACGAACGGAACTCGATCCAGCGTCCCAACGATTACGGGGCTTGAACGCTACCCCTTCTTCCTTTTTTTTCTTACACAATGCAACAGTTCTACAGGGTACCATTTAAACATATACAAATGACTGATAGTTAAACAAAAATATTAGAATAACATTAAATACAAAAAAACATATTCTGTCTTCTTCCTTTGTTTTTTTTTCTCAATAATCTTTATTGTACAAACTAACAGTACATATATACACACAATGCAACAGTTCTTCAAGGTACCATTTAAACATACCCAAATGATTGTTAGATAAACAAAAATATTGGGAAAATATTAAATACAAAAAAATATAATATATTCTTTTTTTTCTATGCATGAGAACGTGGACAAGGGTGTTGCATCACGTGATGGGTAGGCATGGTACACCCCAGCTTTGAGTGGGGTCAAGGAAGACGCTGCGGAGGTAACTGGCAACAGTTTGTCGGTAAGATGGTACTGGGGTGAGGCTGCAATGCGCGGTCACAACTTTGTACCAGAAGTCAAGGACTGTATGCGGACCACTCTGAAAGAAGTATTCTAAAGCCTGTCCTCGAAACCAGATGAGTGTATGGTGCTTAGCAAGAGGGTAGTGTTACCGTCGTTGGCGGGCCACGGAGGTAAAAGCCCACGATTCGTTGGATGCAGAGCCATACGTTTCGTTTGAGGGGACACGTAAGACGGTGCTCGTCGGCGTCTTCGAGCTGACAGTCAGGGCAGAGTGAGGATGTGGCCAGTGCTATGCGATAAAGTCGACTATTAGTCGGGAATTTTCCATAGTCTTAAACGTATCAGAGTGCAGACACAGACGACGGTAAAAAGGGGGCATGCACACACACCCCAAACCTTTCGCCAGTTAATGTCAGGGTGCTGTAGTACCATGGGGTCGCGAAGGTTGGACAGCATAATAATCTTTTGAACGGGGAGGACGGATGACTGGAAGATCGGCCCGAACGTAGCTGAGTTCTATGAAACAATTGGCGACGTGGTACAATAATGGAGAAACAGGTGCCACGTTGAGCGTTGGATTGAGAGAAGCTGGTAGGGGGATATCTAAGAGACTGCGTATTAAGGTCGGGACCGGCCCTTGCCAGTGCCACAACATAGTATGGAGAAAGAGTGCAGAAGATTGTGCCCGCACGTTGACGAGGCCGAGGCCACCTTTTGTAGGAGGCAGTGTTAGAGTATTGTAGTGGACTTTGAAAAGTGCCCCTGCTGACACGAAATATCCAAAGGCTGATTGGATGGGGCGACCAAGGTGTAACGGCATTGGGAGGGTCTGGGCTACGTGTACCAGTTTAGGGCGACATACATGTTGACATAGGACACACGTTGGAGTTGGTTTAAGTTACGGAGCACTTGACAGCGGACATAGTGCCGAATCGACTGCAAAAGCCGCCGGTAAGCGAGAGCCACTGTGCGGTGTGTGGAGCTCGTAAATTCGATACCCAAGTAACGAAGGGAGGCACTGACTGGGAGTGGGGTCGGCACCATAGCCGGGAGGCCGCGCCCAATGTGCATCATAGTCGATTCACGGACATTAAGAATGCTACCAGAAAGACTTCCATACTAGTGGATCCATTTGATGGCGTCATTGAGTTCCGTGGAGGAGCAGGTGGGAAAGAGGAGGTCGTCCGCATAAGCCTTGCAGTGAAAGGTGCAGTCACGTAAAGTGAGACCCTGCAGTCTAGAGGTAAGACCAGTGATGAGGGGCTCAAGTGCAACGACATATAGTAAAGTAGACATAGGGCACCCATGACGCACAGAGCGGCGTATAGGAATCGGTCCTACAAGCCTCCCATTGACTTGTACTATCGAGACCGCGGGAAGTAGCAGCCGGCGAATGGCATCGACAAAAAGTAATGGGAACCCCATACGTGTCGTCACCATGAGGAGGAATGGGTGTCGAACGCGATCAAAGGCACTCGTGAAGTCGATGGATACCAGTGCTGCGCGAAGGCGACGAACTGTCGCCAGCGCGATGAGGTCACGGCATTCTCATAGGGCTGTTTGTAAGGTGGCCTCACAACCACGTGCAGTCTGCTCCGGTGAAAGGACGGTGCGTATGCGCACTGCTAAGAGGCGTACATACATTTTATGGTCTGCATTCATCAATGTAAGGGCGTGTTTTGCAGAGGCATGAGACCCTCCCTTCGGCTTAGGCACAGGTAGAAGAATGCCAGTGATGAATTCAGGTGGAATTGGAAAGGACGGAATAAAGAGTTCCTGAATCATTTCCGTCCAGCGAGGAGGCATTAACGTGGTGAATGCCCGGTAAAACTCCACGGGGAGGCCATCTGGTTCTGGTGATTTGTTCTTGGCTCCCTTGCAGATCGCATCTACCACTTCTTCTGCGGCTATTGCATACATCATGGACGTTGACTGCTGCGGCGACGTCGACGTCGACGACGATGGTCAGATGCGGCATGGATTGTGGATGGTACTTCGTAGTGGAGGAGATCCTGTCGTCGGGAACGCACCACGACACCATGCAGTCGTGAACGTTGGAGAGAGAGGAGACGAGCTTTAGTACGCTGTCGTTCCCGATGGGTTTCAGGTGATGGAGGGAGCGCATCGAGCTCACGAAGGACGGTGTAGTGAGAATTTGTGATGTCTCGATGCCATGCTGCTGCTTCCTTGCCAAATTGCATGAAGACCTTTCTGATCGCAGGTTTGGCACATTTGAGCCACCATTGGAACGTGGATGTGTATTGTTGGAGGCGTCTTTCGCAAGACGCCCATGTAGTGGCAATACATTGTCGGCAGTGTGGATCATTAAGGAGGGAAGTATTAAGCTTCCAGTAACCTCTTCTGAGCCATACTGACTGAGGTGGCAAAACCAGGGAGTAAATGACGGCGCAATGGTCCGAAAATGCAAGGGGCCATCGTTCAGCTTGGGGACTTCGTTGCCAAGGTGGGCAGAGACATTAAACCGGTCCAGTCTGCTCGCAGAATTTACTGTATATTGGGTAAAACTGGGGGTATTTCCATGAATTTCCTCTCAAACGTCCCCTAGATGAAAATCTTCTATTAAGGTGAGCAGCGCCGGGCATGGCGAATAACCAGGCATTTGGTCCTTCGGATGGAGGACGCAGTTGAAATCGCCTCCCATTATAAAGCGATCATAGCGCCCAGAAAACAGGGGCACCACGTCACGTCCGAAAAAAGTGGACCGGTGCTGACGATTCGTGGAGCCAGACGGAGCGTAGATATTGATGACGCGCGTGTCGAAGATGGTAACAGCCATGCCCCTTCCACAGGGAAGGATTGTCGTGTCCTTGGGTGGGATTCCTTCACGTATGTAGAAAGCCACTCCACGCCCTGATTGATCACATGTGGACGTGTATGAGTCGTAGCCGCAAACCGGTGGTAGTGTGGCAACGCGTACTTCCTGAAGAAGGGCGACGTTGACGTCAGAGGCCAGAAGCATGTCACATAGAAGCTGCAGCTTGTGTGCAGTGCCGATCATGTTGATGTTCAGTGTGGCGAACCGGTACGTTTGCTTCAGTGGTGGCGGACGCGCTTCTACCATCACCAAGGGAAGTATGAGGAGGGCACCGAGAGGAAGTTCCGTCCCATCTGCTGCAGAGTCTCGCTTTTGATGTTAACAGGCAGCCTCGACCAGCGAGGGCAACTCATCCGGAGAAAGGGGCGTATCTTCCTCAACGTCGTCGGCCCATGCTCCTGCGCCGTGGGTCTGTCCAATGTCCATGGGAATTGCATCGTGGTGAGAGAGATCTAGAGCAATCGGCGAGGAGTCAGGCGTCTCAACCTGCGCGCCGATCGTTACATTGTGCGTGGCGACCTCCGTCGTGGTCCCGTCCTGCGAAACGTCTTGTTCACCGTGAAAGCTGTCCGCCGACCTCTGCGTGGAAATGTCGGCTGGTTAGGTGTCGTCTTCGTCGTCGCTGGTGGCGACACTTTGAGAGCCCGTGGGTGAACGGCAGCGGCGTTTGCGCCTACGTGGCGAGCGTTGTTTGCGCACTTGTTCCTCAGTGTCGGACGACGGCAAGGAGGAGCGTCGACCTGGTTCGAAGGCGTCGGTCGGTACAATGAAATTTTCAAATAGGTGTTGTGAAGAAGTACTGGTCTCCTCAGCGTCCGGTGCGGGAGCCTGTTCGGCGGCAAGGTTGTCAGATGGGACGACTGCACCGTCCGTAGGCGACTGGGACGGTGGGACGTGAAGATCGGAAGGACCGGGTGACGAACTGGACGGAACTGCAGACGTGGCAAGAGCCGCTGCGTAAGTGACCGGTAGGGTGCTCATCGTGGGTGTGACGGACACTTCCGACAATGGGAGCTGCGCGACACGTCTCGTTGAATGCATCCAGACCGTAGATGACCTTCTTTCCCGTAACCGGAACAGGTTCGAGGTTGGCCGTCGTACATTATAATGGTACGGCAGCCTCCGATACATAGATAGGAAGGCACGTGATTCTGCAACTCGATGCGGACCTGTCTAACACCGTTTAAAACGGGATAGGTTTGAAATTTTACCCATCGTTCGGCAACATGTTCCAGAACGTTGCCATAGCGACGGGGCGCCTCGATGACGACGTTTGCAAGTAATTCGAACGGCAGTTCGGAGATCCTTATCGTTCGTGTGCCGAGTCCTGCGTGATCGACGGTAACGGGTCCGACGTTGCCGTCGGAAGACAGAAGCGCAGTCCACGTTTTGCCTCTTGAAGCACCTTGTCGCACGCCGCATCTTTGATCATTTTGACGTAGACGGTACTGCTAACTGTGGACAAGTGGATACCAATTAGATCCGTTATTGGTATTTTAACTTCATCGCGGATAAATCGTCTACCTCCAGGGCTTTGGGTCGTGCGAAGTCGGAACAAAAGTTGGAACGTAATATCTTCTTCCGATATTTGTGCGCCATGGTGGTCTAGAAGGAAAACAGCACTTAGAGCGGCCGAAGTAAACACAAACACACGGTGAGCGCCTCGCCCGCAGCGCTCTGGCGTGTGACCGCCTCGCAGCACTGCCGCCCACTCGGCTACCGCCGCTTCATGGTAAAAACGGCCACGCACAGGTATCTATTTGACAATCGAAATTATCTTGCGATTTTCTCAATAACGCTTGAGAAGTACGCGCTACTGCTTACACATTTTGTTGTCCTAATGGAGTACTACGAGTGTACGAAGTTTGAAGTAAATCCGCGTTCCAAAAGTCGTGATCTCCCCTTGTTAGTGCTGCCAATCCAAAAAATAAATAAGTAAGTAAATAAATAAAAAAAAAGCAAAGCCCATTGTGAAGAACCTCCTGGACATGTCTTGTATTACACCCTGGCACATTGCACATTATACCGACTTGACAGAAAATCCTAGGAAGTTCTGGTCTTACGTTAAATCAGTAAGTGGCTCAAAACAGCATATCCAGACACTCCGAGATTATGATGGCTTTGAAACAGAGGATGACATGCGTAAAGCTGAAATACTAAACACCTTTTTCTAAAGCTGTTTCACAGAGGAAGACCGCACTGCAGTTCCTTCTCTAAATCCTCGCAAAACGAAAAAAATGGCTGACATCGAAATTAGTGTCCAAGGAATAGAAAATCAACTGGAATCACTCAAAAGAGGAAAGTCCACTGGACTTGACGGGATACTAATTCGATTCTACACGGAGTACGCGAAAGAACTTGCCTCCTTTCTAGCACCCGTGTACCGCAAGTCTCTAGAGGAACGGAAGGTTCCAAATGATTGGGAAAGAGCACAGGTAGTCCCAGTCTTCAAGAAGGGTCGTCGAGCAGATGCCCAAAACTATAGACCTCTATATCTCTGACGTCGACCTGTTGTAGAATATAAGAACATGTTTTTTGCTCGAGTATCACGTCGTTTTTGGAAACCCAGAATAGACTCTGTAGGAATCAACATGGATTCCGGAAACAGCGATCGTGTGAGACCCAACTCGCTTTATTTGTTCATGAGACCAAGAAAATATTAGATACAGGCTCCCAGGTAGATGCTATTTTCCTTGACTTCCGGAAGGCGTTCGATACAGTTCCGCACTGTCGCCTGATAAACAAAGTAAGAGCCTACGGAATATCAGACCAGCTGTGTGGCTGGATTGAAGAGTTGTTAGCAAACAGAACACAGCATGTTGTTATCAATGGAGAGACGTCTACAGACGTTAAAGTAACCTCTGGCGTGCTACAGGAGACCTTTGCTTTTCACAATATATATAAATGACCTAGCTGATAGTGTCGGAAGTTCCATGCGGCTTTTCGCGGATGATGCTGTAGTATACAGAGAAGTTGGAGCATTAGAAAATTGTAGCGAAATGCAGGAAGGTCTGCAGCGGCTAGGCACTTGGTGTAGGGAGTGGCAACTGACCCTTAACATAGACAAATGTAATGTATTGCGAATACATACAAAGAAGGATCCTTTACTGTATGATTACATGATAGCGGAACAAACACTGGTAGCAGTTACTTCTGTAAAATATCTGGGAGTATGCGTGCGGAACGATTTGAAGTGGAATGATCATATGAAATTAATTGTTGGTAAGGCGGGTACCAGATTGAGATTCATTGGGAGAGTCCTTAGAAAATGTAGTCCATCAACAAAGGAGGTGGCTTACAAAACACTCGTTCGTCCTATACATGAATATTGCTCATCAGTGTGGGATCAGTACCAGATCGGGTTGACAGAGGAGATAGAGAAGATCCAAAGAAGAGAGGCGCGTTTCGTCACAGGGTTGTTTGGTAACCGTAATAGCGTTACGGAGATGTTTATAAAACTCAAGTGACAGACTCTGCAAGAGAGGGGCTCTGCATCGCGGTGTAGCTTGCTCTCCAGGTTTCGAGAGGGTGCGTTTCTGAATGAGGTATCAAATATATTGCTTCCCCCTACTTATACCTCCCGAGAAGATCACAAATGTAAAATTAGAGAGATTCAAGCATGCACAGAGGCTTTCCGGCAGTCGTTCTTCCCGCGAACCATACGCGACTGGAACAGGAAAGGGAGGTAATGACAGTGGCACGTAAAGTGCCCTCAGCCACACACCGTTGGGTAGCTTGCGGAGTATAAATGTAGATGTAGATGTAGATGTACCCCAGATAATCATCAATAAACACAATAAAAATAGCTCTGTCACTTCCTCGACCGCAGCGCGAATGGCACCTACTGAACAGGTCCATCAGTACTCACATGCCATCTTCTCTACTTCTATGTCTTTGCACTTTTCTGATGCTCCTTTTTAACTACCCCAGAGATTGACTCTGGAGCACCACAGGCATCTAACATGCACTGCTGTTGACCTTGTTGGCAATTGCAGCCTAATGTTAACTGGTGTCACAGTTTCAACCACTTGTTAAGGTCTTCAGTACCTCATGATGAATTTGTTTATTTTACCCCTCTGTGTGTAAGGGCTAGGTAGCATTAATCACTGGCCTACTCTATAACATTGGAATCTCCCTGTGCGTTTCACAGCTTCCTCCTGTCTCTCCACTCTGTCTGTGCTCACCTCCTGCAATCATTTTCATACTACTCTCACCATTCTTGCTCTAATCATATCAAATTTCGATGGTATTTTCCTGATGTACCATACTTACTATGGAGGCAATCGTCTATTAATGTGGGCCTTTGAACTGCACGCAGCCACTACCAAATGAAAGATATGGGTTCCAGTCATTTGGCGTTAGTTCACATTGTAGATTAACATCCTTCAGTTCATATGATGTGCTTGCTCTATTCTACCATTTGATTGTGGGTGAAGTCGACTAGTTATCAGTTTCTTCATACATAACAAGGAACACAATTCCTTTATCAAGTCTGATGTAAAATTTGTCCCTTGATTTCTAATCACCATCTTCAGCACCTCAAACTTAAGTATCCAGTTGCTGACCATTGTCTGTGCTACTGTGACTGCTTGTTGGTTTGGCAGGGTTTGGCATAACAATCATCTCCACATACTGTTAGCTCCACGGAGTTAGCTCATGGCGGCTGCAGTGTAACACGTGTTAAGTTCGGCTCGCGAAATTTAGTCGAATTCGAAGGCGTTTCTCGCAGGTGGTGTTGTCTAGTACAAGTGGAAATCGTGTAAACAACAGTGCTCTGTGTACTAGTGCTATTTTTTTTTCTGTGCTCCGCCAATATCTGCGAGAAAATGGTAAACAGAAGAATCAACAGCAGCGCGTCCAGCAGCGGGGAAGCAGCAGGTGCGGCGGGCCTGCTCCTGGCGGAAGGTGCGGCCGCGGCTCCCGGTATAGCGGAGCTGGTTCGCTCTGAGGTAAACGCTGCGCTTCGCGATAAATACAATCTCGATCTGATAGCAGGCACCATATCAGATACTGTAACGGCAGCAGTATTGGCCAAAATGCGTGAAACTGTTGAGGCCAATACTGCCGAAATTACAGCACTAAAAAAGTCTGTGTCTGAATACGAGAAAAAGGCACGAGAGTTGGAAGTGAAACTATCTGCCGCCACAGACGAGCTAGAACAGTACCAAAGGCGAAATAGTCTACGACTGTTTGGAGTAGCAGAAACTAAAGAAGAAGACACGGACAACCTGCTTATACAGGTTGCGCGTGAAAAATTAGGCGTCGAAGTGACCAAGGCAGACATTGACAGGAGCCACCGGGTGGGACGAAAACTACCAGGTGCTACCAAACCTCGTCCAATAATAATTAAATTTGTGTCGTACCGAAAAAGGGCTGAGATCTTTACCCAGAAGAAGAAGTTAGCAAGGACAGGGATTACAATAAGGGAAGATCTGACACACGAGCGGCTAAAGATTTTAAACAGTGCCATATCCCATTTCGGTCTTCAGAATGTGTGGACTCTGGATGGCAGAGTAATCATTAAGACTGCAGCTGGAAAGAAGACAGTCACAAACATGACAGAACTAAATAGTATTAAGTGAACCTACTCGAGCCAAAAGTCAAACTTAACACCATTTGCAAATCTTAACAGTCCTATACTCAGATATAGTCTTGTAATTGTATTAACTTTTTAATTATTTGTACCTTCAACTAATTGTTCTTGTAACTGTATTAACTTTTTAATTATTTGTACCTTCAACTAATTGTTTTTGTAACTGTATTAACTTTTTACTATTTTTTTGTGTCTTTAGCTGTAGCCATTGCTTAGTTTTAGTTACTGCTAATACTTTTTCATTTTCTCAGTTTATTCTCTTCCATTCTGTAATAGTTCTATTGCAATTATTAGTCTCTCCTTTAGTTCATTAGTCAACCATCTCTTCGGTTTAAATTGTTCATAACAAAAATCACTATCAGTATCACTTTAGCAAATTTCAATTTAATTCTAGCTTCCTACGATACTCTATTAAATATTAAGCTTACTTCTCTCTGCTGGCAGCATCGGCCTCTTAAATCACTCCTCTTTCCCTTATTTCCACCCTAAGCTGTTTCAAATACTCTAATTACATTTTTCCTCTTACGACATAGGATACTCAGTGACACACAGCTGTCACCATTTTGGTCATATTCTCCCTGCACCGAATACCACTAATCCATTTTCTATACTCCCGCAACCTCAGGAAATCTCTTGCAGTCGCTTTTCTTTCGGCTCTCGCGGAGTCACAAACAGGGCGCGCAAAATCTCGGACACCCCTGTAATATGTCACTTGGCGGAAACACCGGTCAGTGCCCCTCGCGGCAGGTAGTGCCTAACAAAGGGACAAACCAGTCTGCCAACCTACTCCAGGCTGCTCAGCGGAACGCGTCCGAGGTTTTAGCAGCTCACTGCAACATTCAGTCTTTACCTGCGCATTACGAAGAACTTAGCCTCCTCTTCCACCAACTAAACTACCACGTAATCCTCTTATCCGAAACGTGGTTGAAACCACACATATCCTCTGCATCTATTCATCTCCCAGGGTACACATTTCTTAGGGCAGACAGATCAAAAAAGCGAGGTGGCGGGGTCGGCGCATATATACGAACAGATCTCAAAGCGAAAGTCTTATGTACGTCAAATCCTGCTGAAGAAAAAGAGGCTGAATTCATGTTCATTGAAATAAATATACAAAGTCGGAAATTCTTGACTGGCGTCGTGTACAAGCCGCCAAAAATAAGCTCAATGAGTTCCTTCCAGTCGGAATTACATTCACTTCAGTGTCAATACGAACATGTCATCGTAATGGGTGACTTGAACATAGACCTGCTAAGAGACACTCCCTCCGCAATAAACCTAAGAAGATTGTTTAGTTGCAATAGCATGAACATTCTTCCATTGCAACCTACACACCATACGGCGCACAGTCATACTCTTATAGACGTGATAGCAACGAAACAGACTGACAAAGTAAGAGATGTTGGTCAGTCATCGGCCCCTGGCCTCTCAGCACATGATGTAATATTCCTGGCCTACTCTGTGCAGCCCCCAAGGATCAAATCGCGTTACATAACTTGTAGGAACATGAAACGTATTGACCTTGACGCTCTAACAGCCGATTGCTCAGAAATCTCATGGCATCAAATAATCAGAGAACCTACAATCGACGGCAAAATTAATGAACTTGGTGATAAACTCACTGCCCTCTATGACAAACATGCACCTGTGCGCACAGTCCGTGTAAGAAAATCTCCTGCTCCATGGCTGACAGCTGAATTACGTCAAATGATGACTAATAGGGATGCTGCCCACAGGCGTTTCAAGGCAGATCCGAAACCCGAACGTTTTGAAGAATATAGAAAGCTACGGAACAGAGTGAAACAATGCATTCGCAATGCCAAAATCAGGCACGCTCGCTCCCTTGTATGCAGCGATCTGACACCCACGACTCTATGGAAGAATCTCCGTAGCTTGGGGGTCGGAAAGGCAAAATCGGAAACTACTTTTCATGTGTCAGCTAACGAATTAAATGAATTCTTCTCTGCACCTCTGAATACCAGCACGGCTGATAATTACCGTCCACAAGAATCTCCAAACAGGATAACTAACAACGATACCTTCCATCTAAAACATGTAACAACAAATACGGCAAGAAAAGCAATAATGAGAATCTCTTCTGATGCAATAGGCAACGACAGTATCGGTATGCCATGATTAAGAATGTTGCCGATATCTTAGTACCTGTCTTAACTGACATATTTAATTTTTCCCTCGTGAACGGAATATACCCCACTGCATGGAAAAGAAGCATAATTCGACCCATCCCTAAGGTCGAAAACCCGCAACTGCCTAGTGATTACCGACCAATTAGCATACTGCCTGCTGTTTCCAAAGCACTGGAATATATTGTTCATGACCAAATCACTGAACACTTGCATGAATTCAGTCTATATGACAAATTTCAATCTGGTTTCCGTAAACATCACAGCACAAACACTGCTCTAATTAAAGTAACTGATGACCTGAAATATGCCATCGACAATCGAAAGGCAACAATATTGACGCTACTGGACTTCAGCAAAGCTTTTGACACTGTTAACTTTGACATATTACTCAGAAAAATGCAACAGCTTAATTTCTCTGATAGTGCAATGAGATGGTTTGAAAGCTACTTAAAAGACAGACAGCAATGTGTTGTCTGCGCAAATGAAAAATCTTCCTGGAAACATGTTTCTTCGGGAGTGCCACAAGGATCAGTCTTAGCACCACTTTTGTTTTCTTTATATGTCAACGATATTTCGTCGGTTTTGTCCTCCTGTAAACATCATTTCTATGCCGACGACCTCCAGCTCTACCTAAGCGTCAGACCTGAAGACGTAAACACTGCAATCGCTCTGATGAATGATGATCTGTCTTCAGTAGTGACATGGGCGAAAAATCTGGGGCTTAAATTAAATGCAAAAAAGACGCAAGTAATCTTAATAGCCCATCAGAAATTAATAAGTTCAGATTTCCGCCAACGGCTACCTCCTATTCTGCTCGAAGGTACTCCAATACCATATCAGAAAACAGTGAAGAACTTGGGTGTAACTTTGGACGAGCATCTCAACTGGGCGGAGAATACAGTCGCAGTGTGCCGAAAGACGTCTGCTTGTCTCTATGCTCTCAAAAAGTTTCGGAACATATTCCCACAGGACTTGAAACGCCAGCTCGTGCAAGCACTCGTTCTACCGAACCTCCACTATTGTGATGTGATTCAACAAGGCATGAGTAGTGAAAACAAAAGACGGCTAGAGCTAACCATGAATGCCTGTGTGCGTTACACCTGCAACATTCGCCGATATGATCATGTTAGTGCTTCATACTCCGAGCTAGGGTGGCTGCGGCCAGACAAACTGCGTGACTACCACACTCTATGTCTACTTCACCGACTCCTCATCGCGCAAGCACCCCAGTACCTAGCTTCAGAGATTAAAAACCTGTCATGCCATCATAATCGAAACACGAGGTCACTCTTATCTGGTATCCTAACTGTGCCCACTCACAAAACAAAAACTTTTGCAAACTCCTTCTCAGTTGCCGCTGTCCGCCTCTGGAACAAACTGCCTCTTACCTTGAGGAAAATTCAATCTCCTGTGGCTTTTAAGAAGAAGTTGAAGCATTTCCTACTATCATCCGCATAAAATTCTCCACAAAATTAATGTGCAAGGCCAATCCTCTCATCTGTCAAATAGCAAAGCTAGCGTCTCGTATCTTGCTGCTGAGATGCCTTCCTCTTCATCTATCTCTATTAGCCACGCAGTCTCCTTTTCCTTTATATTTTCCTTAATTATGTTTCATCATGTCTCTCTATTCTTCTCCTCCCTTCACCATGAGTCTCCCTCATACTCCCTGGTGCCAGCACTCCTATCTTAAATCTTTCTCTTCAATAATGCATTTTTCGAGGTGTACCTTTCTAATTGTTTATCTCACTTTTTGTATTAGATGTAGTTTAACATGCCTACTGAAACATATGACTGTAAAATAAGTAGAATGCCTGGTTAGATGTAAGAGAGGGCCTGATGGCCCTAATCTTGCCAGGTTAAATAAATAAATAAATAAATAAATAAATAAATACTGATAAAAATGATATATTATTGCCAACACAAAACATTCCCCTGCTGGACTCAGGTCAAATGGTGTAACCCATCCACCCTAGTTATTTCGTATGGCTGTGATGCTTCTGTCAGTCTCTGTAAAGGTATTCATTTATGACCCAAGTCGAAGGGCACCGAATTTCCAAAATATCTGTGGGTGCATATCAATGGTGGAATATAGTACATGTCTTCTGGGGATTCTCGATATTTTTTAAAAAGATTACCTTTCTTTTACAATCTTTTATGAACGCTTGCCTGTGTCATGAAGATCTGTTTTGCTGTAAATTAAAACATGCTGGTACTATAAGTATACATTGAGACTGCCCTATCTCAGTCAGTAACACAACTGTCTTAAAAGCAAGAGAAATGAGATCGAACTAGGGTTCAAATTTACTTTGACAGAACCACAGACCCACATGCGAAACATACGCGATAAGGACCTGCCTTCAAAAATAAAAATCCTGATTTCCTAACACAAAATGTATAACCTATAACAAACTAACGTAATTTTCATTACAGCAGATAGAAATAGAAATTTAATGGACCAGGTTGTAAAATACCATATAATGTAAACAGAGAGATCATTCGTTTACTGTGAGGGTCGTTCCAATATAATGTGCCTCCTAACGTCGTTCAGGGAAACTACAGGAGATAAATAAATCACAACAGCACAGCTAAATTTCAGCCACAGACTGTCATTTTTCCACATAGTCACCACCATTCGTTATGCCCTATTGCCAATGATGAACCGCAAAATACTAACGCGAATTATTTACAGACGAATGGGAAAACTGGTAGAAGCCGACCTCGGGGAAGATCCGTTTGGATTCCGTAGAAATACTGGAACACGTGAGGCAATACTGACTTATCTTATAAGAAGCTAGATTAAGGAAAGGCAAACCTACGTTTCTAGCATTTGTAGACTTAGAGAAAGCTTTTGACAATGTTGACTGGAATACTCTCCTTCAAATTCTGAAGGTGGCATGGGTAAAATACAGGGAGCGAAAGGCTATTTACAATTTGTACAGAAACCAGATGGCAGTTATAAGAGTCGAGGGACACGAAAGGGAAGCAGTGGTTGGGAAGGGAGTGAGACACGGCTTTAGCCTCTCCCCTGTGTTACTCAATCTGTATATTGAGCAAGCAGTGAAGGAAACAAAAGGAAAATACGGAGTAGGTATTAAAATACATGGAGAAGAAATAAAAACGTTGAGGTTCGCCAATGACATTGTAATTTTGTCAGAGACAGCAAAAGACTTGGAAGAGCAGTTGAACGGAATGGATAGTGTATTGAAAGGAGGATATAAGATGAAAATCAACAAAAGCAAAACGAGGATAATGGATTGTAGTCGAATTAAGTCGGGTGATGCTGAGGGAATTAAATTAGGAAATGAGACACTTAAAGTAGTAAAGGAGTTTTGCTGTTTGGGGAGCAAAATAACTGATGATGGTCGAAGTAGAGAGGATATAAAATGTAGACTGGCAATGGCAAGGAAAGCGTTTCTCAAGAAGAGAAATTTGTTAACATCGAGTATAGATTTAAGTGTCAGGAAGTCGTTTCTCAAAGTATTTGTGTAGAGTTTAGCCATGTATGGAAGTGAAACATGGACGATAAATAGTTTGGACAAGAAGAGAATAGAAGCTTTTGAAATGTGGTGCTACAGAAGAATGCTGAAGATTAGATGGGTAGATCACATAACTAATGAGGAGGTATTGAATAGGATTGGGGAGAAGAAAAATTTGTGGCACAACTTGATTAGAAGATGGGATCTGTTGGTAGGACATGTTATGATGCATCAAGAGATCACCAATTTAGTATTGGAGGGCAGCGTGGAGGGTAAAAATCGTAGAGGGAGACCAAGAGATGAATACACTAAGCAGATTCAGAAGGATGTAGGTTGCAGTAGTTACTGGGAGATGAAGAAGCTTGCACAGGATAGAGTAGCATGGAGAGCTGTATCAAACCAGTCTCAAGACTGAAGACCACAACAACAACAACAAGTAGTTCTAAGTTCTAGGGGACTGATGACCTCAGAAGTTAAGTCCCATAGTGTTCAGAGCCATTTGAAGCAATGATGAACCGGAGCCTGCATGCCGCGCTTGTAAAAATCGGAACCAGCTGAGGCTAACTACTTCCTTACAGCTTTGACAACAGCATCTGAGTCTTGAAAATGTGCCGTGTAGTCCATCTTCCAGAGTCCCAAAGAGATGGAAAAGGTGCTAAATCGGGGCTGTACGATGGACGTCGTAAGACAATCCAGCCGAATTTTGCAATAAAAACTGTGGTTGCAAAACTGGTGTGGGGCTTGTATTATCATGTTTCAGGTGAAAGCTGATCTTCTTCTTTACCCTTACCTTGGAAATTCAGGCTTTCCGCTTAGCCAGTGTTGTCTTGTATAGTGCTGAACTGATCGTTTCTCCAGGTGCCTGGACGCCAAAAAGAACCACACCCTTGCTATCCCAGAACACTCTTCACATCATTTTGCCTGTAGATGGCTGTCTTGAATTTCTTCTTTGATGGAGAATTCGCATTTCACCCTTCTGTGGTCTGTCTTTTGGATTCCGGCTCATAGCTGGGACACCACGTGTTATCTCAGGTAACGATGCTATTCAGAAAATTGTCACCTTCAGCTTCATATTGGCCTAGCAGGTCCCAACAAATTTATATTTGAACAGTTTTTTGTTCTTCTGTGAGCATTCGCGGGACCCACGTCGCACAGACTTGGCGATAACCAAGATGTTCCAACATTGTTTCCAAGGCATTGCAGCCGATATTCAGCTTTGCACACAATTCCCCGCTCGTTATACGCCGATCAGCACGGATGAGTTGATCAAGACGCTCTTCGTTGAGAGGGATGACAGCTGTGCAAAGTTGACCGAACAGTGGCTTCTCATGCACATCCTTTTCACCACCTTGAAATTTGCATACTAATTACACCGAGCGAGGTGCCGCAGTGGTTAGCATACTGGACTCGCATTTGGGAGGACGTCGGTTCCAATCCGTCTCCAGCAATCCTGATTTAGGTTTTCCGTGATTTCCGTAAAATAGTTTCAGGCAAATGCCGGGAGGGTTCCTTTGAAAGCTCATGGCCCATTTCCTTCCCAATCCTTCCCTAATCCGAGCTTGTGCTCCTTCTCTAATGACCTCATTGTCGACGGGACGTTAAACACTAATCTCCTCCTCCTCCCCCATACTTATCTTCTCACATTGGTCACTCATATTGTGTCGTATCGATACACATTTAGTAAGTGTCAATGAATTTCAAGCGGCGCAATTTCTTCAGCAGTAAGGAATTCAATCACACATCAGTGTTTTATACGCTCGTCCATGTCAGAGTCCATTTAGGAACACTCCTTTGGTGACTCTAACTGCCACAGAGCAACGGAACCACCTTCAAATGAAAGAGGGAGCTTCACGCATTAGCACCACACCAATGACATCTGGCGCGGACATACAAAGTCACCACAAAAAAATAGGAGGCATTACTTTCGGTTGTTACGGTAATATAATTTATCAAATTTTAGTATATCAAACAGTCTTGGGAATTTTTACATTAACAAGTTACATTGTTTGCCATAAATACAAAAATGTTCCCGAGCCATGCTTACTACTACTTCTCTCTGCGGTAATAACCGTGCTCCAAAGGGTTTACAGTTTGTCTTGACAAATGTATTTCTATTAATTTCGATTATTATTTCATAACTGAATCCATAAATAAACATAGTAAACAGTGCTAGATTGCGTAATTAATAATAGAAATTTTAAGTGCGCCAAATAATTCATAATTTCAAATGTTTCTAAGAAAATAATTTTAACTGTACATTCGAGAGCTATTATTTATCGATACTTATCCATTGTGACATCGGAAAGAAAGTAGTTTCGTTTCATAAATTTTAGCTCTAAATATAGCATATTGTGTATAAAATAATATGAATGTTTTCAGAAAAACAGCTGAGATAATATTGTCCTGCCCAAAATTCGAAAAATAGTGCTGGTATCGACAACTAGGCCTACTGTTGAGGAAAAGTAATGCTAGAGGAGGATGTCCCATTACAACCTGCCTGACGGTTTCTTGACATGTCTTGCTGATGTATTACAGGAACTGGCTGAAGACACGTTCTTGAGTTCCATATTTTTTGGCTGAATATGCTTTTTCACTTTTTTCAGTGTTAGTAATATCCACCTGTGATGACGACAAACGTATGACGAATTTATCTATAGCGACTAGGAAACTGTTAGAATTCGAAAGTATGTAGGAGGACAAGTCTATTTCGCACCGGCTCTCAAATCGCACCACCACGTTTTTAGATTTACTGGTCATGCATATGCACAAAGGTGCCGACGCCATGTGGTCTGAAGGGGCCCGAGCCCCCTCAAAAATTTGTTTGGGGGGGGGGGGAGGGGCCTCCACACCCCAATAATTTAAGAAAATTATTAGTTATATCATGCTTTGTAAAATCACAAAATTATGTTGGAATTTTTTATTTTCCTTATTTGACGATAGTTACCTTTCAAAATACATTCAGTAATGAGTTAAAACAAATAATTATTGCAGTAGTAAGCAGGTTAACTGAAAACGAGTGGTGTGAATCATGTTAGTGTGCTGCGGGCACACTTAGAATTTGTCTCCGTCCGCGAACCTTCGGGTAAAGTCTGGTGCCGGCGGGCCAGCGCTGTGGCCACGGCGGCGACATCAAAAGGACTGGAACAGAAGCGCCTGGACCCCTCTGCCTTGCGTCTCCTTGACGCTTCAAGACATTATGACGCCGCAGCTATATAAAGCCCAACCTGCTGTCGCAGTCATTCAGTGTGCATAGTTTCGTTCAGTGCATGCTGCAGACGTGTTTAGTGTTCCGACTTTAGTGTGTGGTGGGCTATTTTATATGACTATATTTCATTCGTTTACTTTAGTCTCCTAGTGTATTGTTAATTAAGTTTGCTATTGACAAATTTGTTTCCGAAAAGGCGCGCTTGGAAGTTCATGATACTGCAAGTCAACCCCCAACAATTGTTGTGTAGTCAATTTCTTCGTCGTCTTCAGGCGAGAGCCGTTCACAGCCGAAACCTGGACAATCCGGTAAGGGAAGATCATTTCAGAAGTCTTGGTTGATCAAATATACATGACTAGGATATGAATGCATCTACTGAAATAGTTTTTTGCCAAACCTGCACAGAGGCAAGCGCTAAAAATCTATTACAATTTTCATAAAAAAAAGAAGATGCATCATTTCCGTAGGGTGTTGTAACTGGAAAAAGGCTTTGGAAAAATTCAGTCTTCATGAAAATACGTTTACGCATAAAGAAGGTGTTCTGAAACTAAATTCTATCACTAACCGAAGTGTGGCCTCCCCATTGAATGATCAGTTAGATAGTGATATGAAGAAAGGCTGTTTAGCTCTTGAAACAATTTTTACTACCGTGCAATTTCTATGCCGAGAAGGACTAGCAATTAGAGGGTACGAAGATTTAAACTCAAATTTTTTTCAATTGTTGGAACTCTCAAAGAATGACATACCTGAGTTTAAAGATTGGTTAGGGCGTTCGGGGTATAAGTTTTCGTCCCATGATATTCAAAAGAAGATCATTGATCTACTAGGAAAGTCTGTGTTGAGAAAGATATTGGCTTCAGTCAAGAAGACTCAACATTTTTCTATTATGGTTGGCGAAACAAGTGATTCTTCGATTCACGAACAAGTGTCAATTTGTATTCGTACTGTCGATGATTTCTTAATCATCAACGAAGACTTTATTGGCTTATATGAGACCACCAACACTGAATCAGAAACTGTGTTTAGTATTATAAAAGACGTCTTTGCTCGTGTTCATTTGTCAAGAGGACAGTGCTACGATGGTGCCTCGAATATGAGAGGTATGTTCAAAGGACTAAAAAAGTTAGTTTTGGATGTACAACCAAAAGCACGTTATGTGCACTGCTCTGCTCACAGTTTAGACTTGGAAGTTGTAGACAGTCTCCGCCATCTTACGTCTATGATGGATATTATGGCTTTAGCCAAGGATTTAATGAACATCGTAATGGGAATCCAACAAAAAGATGGGACTTTTCAAAAACATTCGCTGTGAGAGCGTCAACGACCACGCTGGTGTGCGACCCCTTTGCCCGACTCGAAGGACTATGTGAGCTTCTAGTATCTTGAGGATATTGAAAAACTTTGAAGAACTTTTAGAGTTTTTTGAAACATTTTCTGCTGAGGACAAAACAGAGGCAGGTTACAAATGTGCAAGCTACCTTGAGTCAATGTTACAATTCAATACTTATTTCTTTCTACGTCTTTATTGCCATGAAATGAATCCAGTAGAGGATGTCAATGAAAAAATTCAATGCCCTCATCTAAGTGTTGCTGATCTGGAAAAAATATATGAAGTCTTGATTTGTATATTGAATAGAAGGCGTGATAGTTTTGAGCACGTTTGGGAATTGTGTTTAAAAGAAAAATCTTCACAAGCTGATGATCCTTCACTTCCTCGGAATCGAAGTATACCAAAGAAGTATGAAAACAGTGAATCCAGTTCACCGAACACTTTCAAAACCCCAAAGGAATACTACAAAGCTATTTACATTGAAGTTTGTGAAACGGTGCAATCTTGCATTACTGAGCGGTTTGCTTCAACTTGACTCACACAGGTCATTACAGTGCTTGCTTTTAGTAAACAGAGGTGAAACAAATTTGGAAAAATCAACTAAGTTTTTCAAAAGTGACCTAGACATTGGGAGATTATTCGTCAATTAACTTTCTGTGTAAGTAATGAATGTAAAAGATAAATAAACGAATGAGAAAATAATGTGAAATATTCTTGAACCTCCTTTCAACCTGTAAGGTTGCAAGGACATTCACGAATATTTCACATCATTTTGTCATTCGTTTATTTTTTTAACTTCACAGTAAATTAATTGACGAAAAACATCAATATTGTTTCAACATAAATTGGAATAAAGATTCTTAGATAATTCAGTGATGAGGGGGGGGGGGGGAAGAGAAAAGGAACAACCGGGTTTCGAACTCGGGGCGCAAAATTCTGAAGTCGCGACGGTAGCCGCTGAGCCAGCGTTTCAATTGAATCCTTACACGCTAAAAGGTATGTACGATATAGCAACAGTGCTTGAAAACTTTGACCGTCGTTTTCTCAGAAGCTGTCGAGTGTATGCAGTTAAGCCGAGACACGTGTTCGCTAATTTTATCCCCTCTTTTACTTAGCGAAGTTTCAGCAATATCAGGGTATGACACTTGGCGGGTCCCCTCATAAGTGGGGTGCGTTGTGATTCAGTAGACAGAATGCGGCCATTTTCCTCGGCTACTCATTGACATGTTTGGAAACTTTTGCTCTTGTAGTGGAAGTTTGCATGATGAGGGTTGGTTTTCCTGATAACCATCTACTAACGGACCAGGAAATGGTTTAACTGAGCACTATGGGGCTTAACATCTGAGGTCATCAGTGCCCTAGAACTTAGAACTACTTAAACCTAACTAACGTAAGGACATCGCACATATCCATGCCCGAGGCAGGATTCGAACCTGCGACAGCAGCGGTTGCGCGATTCCAGACTGAAGCGCCAAGAACCGCTCGGCCACATCGGCCGGCTAATGGACATTGCTCCTAATTTACATTACTGTGTAGTAGACCAAGTGCAACGACTTGAACCGTGAATGTTTGTTTATTTGGATAGTCCGCTTCTTAGTTCCCATATTTCGCTATAATATTTTGCTTTGTTTCAAAACGGCAAGTTTAGCTGACGACTGCAACTTGGTGTCAGTAACAATTTAATACTTTGAAACAGTTACGTGTGGTGTACGAGGAGTGTACTCTGTTGAATGAGGAATACATTAAACATGAAAGCTGCGTCCAGTAACAATAATTAACTTTCACTTACATGACAAAACACAAGTCGGAATACTGTCAGTTCATCTCAGTACCCAGTAAAACCTAAACTGGAACGATCGCAACCATAATTTTCTACTTCTACATCTACATCCATACTCCGCAAGCCACCTGACGGTGTGTGGCGGAGTGTACCCTGAGTACCTCTATCGGTTCTCCCTTCTATTCCAGTCTCGTATTGTTCGTGGAAAGAAGGATTGTCGGTATGCTTCTGTGTGGGCTCTAATCTCTCTGATTTTATCCTCATGGTCTCTTCGCGAGATGTACCTAGGAGGGAGCAATATACTGCATGACTCTTCGGCGAAGGTATGTTCTCGAAACTTTAACAAAAGCCCGTACCAAGCTACTGAGCGTCGGTCCTGCAGAGTCTTAAATGATCGTGTAACGAAGCGCGCTGTTCTCCGTTGGATCTTGTCTATCTCTTCTATCAACCCTATCTGGTACGGATCCCACACTGCTGAGCAGTATTCAAGCAGTGGGCGAACAAGCGTACTGTAACCTACTTCCTTTGTTTTCGGATTGCATTTCCTTAGGATTCTTCCAATGAATCTCAGTCTGGCATCTGCTTTACCGACGATCAACTTTATATGATCATTCCATTTTAAATCACTCCTAATGCGTACTCCCAGATGATTTATGGAATTTACTGCTTCCACTTGCTGACCTGCCATTTTGTAGCTAAATGATAAGGAATGTCCAGTCCATATGCTCTTACTTTGTTCATTAAACGACTGTGGGGAACTGTATCGAACGCCTTGCGGAAGTCAAGAAACACGGCATCTACCTGCGAACCCGTGTCTATGGCCCTCTGAGTCTCGTGGACGAATAGCGCGAGCTAGGTTTCACACGACTGTCTTTTTCGAAACCCATGCTGATTCTTACAGAGTAGATTTCCAGTCTCCTGAAAAGTCATTATACTCGAACATAATACGTGTTCCAAAATTCTACAATTGATCGACGTTAGAGATATAGGTCTATAGTTCTGCACATCTGTTCGACGTCCCTTCTTGAAAACGGGGATGACCTGTCCTATTTTCCAATCCTTTGGAACGCTACGCTCTTCTAGAGACCTACGGTACACCGCTGCAAGAAGGGGGGCAAGTTCCTTCGCGTACTCTGTGTAAAATTGAACAGGTATCCCATCAGGTCCAGCGACCTTTCCTCTTTTGAGCGATTTTAATTGTTTCTCTATCCCTCTGTCGTCTATTTCGATATCTACCATTTTGTCATCTGTGCGACAATCTAGAGAGGGAACTACAGTGCGGTCTTCCTCTGTGAAACAGCTTTGGAAAAAGACATTTAGTATTTCGGTCTTTAGTCTGTCATCCTCTGTTTCAGTACCATTTTGGTCACAGAGTGTCTGGACATTTTGTTTTGATCCACCTACCACTTTGACATAAGACCAAGATTTCTTAGGATTTTCTGACAAGTCAATACATAGAACTTTACTTTCGAATTCATTGAACGCCTCTCGCATAGCCCTCCTCACACTACATTTCGCTTCGCGTAATTTTTGTTTGTTTGCGAGGCTTTTGTGGGGAAGGCAAACGAAAGACTGCACTTTATTGGCAGTACACTAAGAATACGCAACAGGTCTACTGAAAAACTGCCTACACTAAGTTTGTCCGTCCACTGCTATAGTATTCCTGCGCGGTATGTGATCCTTGAGAGACGTGATTGACGGTGCACGCCAAAAACGTCCAAGGAACGGTAGCACTATTTGTAATGTCACGAAATAGGTGAGAGAGGATCCCAGATTTGATATGCAGGTTGGGGTGACATTCATGAAAACAAAAGCGCTTTTCGTTGCCGCGAGATCTTTTCACGAAATTTCAATCACCAACATCTGTTCTGAATACCAAAACATTATTTCCTCGGGAACTTACACAGGAAGAAATGACCATAGTAATAATGTAACTCAGGGCTCGTAAGGAAAGATTTAAGTGGTTCTTTTTCCTGCACGCTGTTGAAGAGTGGGATGGTAGAGAAACAGTCCTAAGGTGGTTCAATGAACCCTCTGCCTGGCACGTAAGCCAGGATTGCAAAGAAATCCTGTAGATGTAGTCATGTAGATGTAACAACGAAATTATGTTGTAATTGCGACATGTGAGTTACATTTGACTTGAACATCGAAGTTGTTTGCTGTTTGTTTATGATTTGTTCATTATTTTCAGCCATAGACAAACACCTAGGTGCGTTAAATTGACTCTGAAATAAAGTGTAGTGCATGGACCAATAACAATAAATTCTTAACTATTGTTATGGTACTGCAATTACTGCCAGCGTCTTCAGAAGTGGATATCGCATACGACGTTGCTAGGATGTTTATAAGTGGATATCGCAAACGACTTCGAACAAAATTTGAATATAGCGTCGTAAAAGTTCCGTGATCAAACGCTCTGAGTTGCTGGCGAATACAGTTTATCCTCATTAGACAGTATATACTATCATTACATGTAAGGCGAAAAGGGTTTCGCCGGGTGCGGTGGCCGAGCAGTTCTAGGCGCTTCAGTCACGAACCGCGTTGCTGCTTCAGTCGCAGGTTGGATTCCAACATCCAACCTCGGTCATGGATGTATGTGATGTCCTTAGGTTAGGTAGGTTTAAGTAGTTCTAGGTCTAGGGGACTGATGACCTAAGCAGCTTGGTCGCATAGTTCTTAGAGCCATTTTATGACCTTTCGGGGAAATTTTCTTTACATAAACGGCCGTATCTTTAGATTGAGTGGACATAGGAGCTTACTTTTTTACACAACCAAGGGACCGTTTACCGCAGGAAGTGCGATATATTTCCTCCTATTATGTCCACCCGCACTCGAGGTAAACGGGTCTTAAGAGTTGGGTTTGGGTAGGCAGATAGACGGTCAAGAAATTGATACTAGTAGGGTTCCATTTTTACCAATTTAGGTGACAAAATCCTAACAACGAAAATAGCTACGACAGTTACTGAAGATGAGGGCCGCATAAATAATTCCCCCTACTCTTTATTCGAAATGTTATAGTTGCAGTCGATACATTAGAAAATTAATCATAGTTACGCTTGCGATCCAAATCACGTTCACAGGAATGCAAATAATATCCATTTGCCTATACACGTGGTAATTCAGATCCCAGTATTAATGCCACCGCGTTTTAGAAGTGCGAGCATTCCCATTTCTAGCTAGCTTAAGAAACACTTCGGCTAATCAACGTTTTCTGGCTGTGGGGAATCTAATGGAGAATTCGAAACATTGTAGAATACGTTTGGCAGCTATGTCATCGTTTATTTCCTGGGGTGGTGCAGGGATTATCCTACTAAATTTACTCTATGATAACAGTATTTTGTTATTTCGATAAACATCCCGAATGATTGCCACATAAGCTGTGACATAAAGGTAGAAAATTCATGTTGTTGAGTCCAGAAAGCTCTGTGCAACAGAAAGTGCAGGTCAGTTTGCCGTTTTCATTGAGAAATTGCCGGCTTATTCATGTCTGGGGTAATAATAGAGGGCTGTTTGCCTGGGTTGTCTGCTAGCGTAGTGAAAGGTGTTTGCTACTACAAGGGAGGTCTGGGTTGTTTTCGGTTCTAATCTCGATGGAGGCAGATAGACTATCAGTAAAGCAATTTTAAGAAATTCTCGCGCCCCCAATACGTTTTATTGCTACCTTTATTATGTACCGGCGCCCTGTGGATTTCAATATGAAACTCTTGTAGAATTTCACACTTGTTACTACCTACTTTTTCCGCCTCTGTCAATAATTGAATTGACTTAAGTGTGGCACTGTATGATTTTCAACTGAATTTCGTTATGAGTCTTGACGCATTGCTAAATTTGCACACTTTCATGGTAGGTCAGCAACTGTCATCCAGTATGACTGGTCTGAACGTTGACACAGACTGTTCCGCAGCTGAATGCGCATAATATTTTGCTAATTCGAAACGATGTGTGGTAGTTTGTCTTACTAAAACAGTTATCTTATCTCGATAAGCTGAAACTCATTTTTGTTAGTACAGTTCATACTAATTAGCGTCTCTTCTTTCATATATATCTTATATTTACGTGTTGTGTTTAACACACTAATCAGCATTAATATAGTCTTACACTTGACTGAAAACAATCTGACAAAGTTCGGATAGTTTTTCAACTTCACGCCTGTGCATAGTATGTTGGTAGCACTTCGTCGCCTTGCCTGTTATACTGTGTAGCAGACTTTAAAGCTGTGTGGATCACCATAACGAAAAGGCGAGGGGTCTCGCTCGTTTTGACCATGACTGCACAAGCCTGCGTCCGTTAGTACATGTAAGGCCAATGAAACAACACTAAGGAAAACACTCATCACGTCCTTCTCTCCTCAACGTCTGGAGGAGAGAGAAAGAAGGTATAATTGTAATCCTCCCCACCGGAAGCCGAGGAATCCTCGTTTATCTCTTTACGACGTGCCCCTGCACGCGCTGGTTGAAAACGCTGTTTCACACCACTCCGTGTAAACACACACTCTTGATTTGATATGGAAGGGTTGGGGGCACGTCAAGCTCCGATTTGATAGAGAAGCCAATGCCATTGCACTCATTGGAACTTGGGAGGCACAACAAAGAACGACCAACAGCAACATCAGATACAGAAGAGACAGGAAATGCAGTGCCGGATTCGGATGGCTCATCTTGATCATCAGGAAGAGAACCCGTAGAATCCTGTTGCTCCGCCGTCTCAGCGTGGAGGAGGAGTATTATTTCACTGGAACACTGTAAAGACTGGCCAGCAGGCAACGTCTGTTCGGAAACATCTGAACTCACGGGAACCGTCACGTCTACGGCTAAAGTGGGGGATGCAGATTCAACACACATTTCAACATCAACAGAAGCAGCTACATCATCTCTTGTAATACTGGAATCACAATTAACGTCAGTACACAACTCATTGCTACCAGAAGGTGCACCCTCTGTCAAAGCCGTATTAGAAGAACAAAACTGGAGTGGGGCGTCCTCTGAAATCTGTACCGTCCTCAGTCCGCCAGCGTTTGACTTGCGCTGCAGGAGCTGTCGTCCCCTCATGGACAGAAGCCGCACTGGGAGGCGCCGGTAACGGTGGTAATTAGCGAGGAGTAGGGGGTATGTTGCCCCTACATCTCTTGAAGCTGGAGACTGACTGACAGCCGACTGCGATGACTATGTCTGCTAACGTTAAAGAAAGACGTTTTTGATAAGACGACGTCAGAACAGTAGTACGGCACGGACAATCAGATTTGAGATGACCGCTTTCGTTACAGAGAAAACATGTTCCTTCCTGCCCTGTATATGTAACATGGATTCGGCAACCACAAACAGTTAAGTGGGAAGGAATATCCTTTTTAACGCACATGTCCACAGTCCGGATACCATTATGACACTGGAAGCGATGTTGTGCTGACCTGCGTTCCCATCGGATATGCCGTATTACTCCAAACGGAAGCAACGCTGTTTTAAGAAATGAATCGTCCACTTCACGAGCAAGGTTATAAATTCGAACCGGAGTATACTCGAGTGCCACATTTTCAAGGAGGAGTTGACTAACGGAACCATCTCGATGTGTAAACAACACTTTAGAACCAAGCCGAGAGAGAAGACGTTCTACTTGAAGGGGACCATAAAACTTCACAAAGAATGCATACAAATCAGAATCAAAGTAAGCAGTATCCACCTGATCAGGTGTAACACGGCTAACAGGAGTCAACCAATCGTGAGTTTATAAAGAGCCAGGTTGAACACGAAGTGTACTCTTGTCACAATGCCGGCCGCGGTGGCCGAGCGGTTCTAGGCGACACAGTCTGGAACCGCGCGACCGCTGCGACCGCCGGTTCGAACCCTGCCTCGGACATGGATGTGTGTGACGTCCATAGGTTAGTTAGGTTTAAGTAGTTCTAAGTCTAGGAGTCTGATGACCTCAGATGTTAAGTCCCATAGTGTTTAGAGCCATTTGAACCAAAGCCATCTTGTCAAAACTGAAATGAGCAGTAACTCGACAGACACCATGGCGCGGGCAGAAAACACTGCCGCCAAGACGAAAACGACAACAAAATCCACTACGCAACTACGATGTGACTCTGGCCGATACACCAACAAGACAGAGTAGCTTCGACACAAGCGGCGCTGCGGCACATGCGGAAGTTAACTACGACCTGCCCGTTTGACGCGCAAGGCAACAAAACATCGTAACTACAACTCACATGCTGTCAGCACCTTATTTTGTGTAATTCCATTCGGGAGTGACGCAGGTTGACTTCGTTGCTGAATGATGCGCGCATTGGAAGGTTTCCTCTATCAAACTTCACAAAATTCCTTTGCATTGTTACTTAAAAGTTTTAAATGCATTTCGATAATATTCCATTTGTGGAAAAGAATATGCGAAGTCACTAGTAATTTCAGCAAACACTGATGTAATCTATGTAAGCAGAGCTACTGTCTTGATATTTAATGATCTTTAAATTCTTAATTGCATAAAAACAACAGGCATTTTGAAAGAATATTGGCCAAAAACTCTTTTTTTGTTGATGTTATAATCATTCACAGTAACAACCAACGCTAACCATATTTCTAACAAAGGAAAATAGTCTATTATGAATTCACTTTCAACTGGATGTGTCCTGTGGCGATTCTTTAGTGACACAATCACTAAATCCAAAACTATAACCGCTCAATATGTTTAAAATAACAAATTATAGGTGTAAATAAACCACAGATATCCGAACGACAGGGCCATACCTAAATCCAAAACGTTCGGTACAGTTTTCGAAAAATCGGTGGGAGGACCATTTGGTAACAGGTCTCAGAAGCTTACTGAATAGGAAATGCGGATAAAGAACCGAAAATGACGTCACTACCGAGACTAACCTACTGCACAAATCGGTAAGCACGATGAAGAATAGGGGCCCCCTGCAAAGTGCTTGTGTGGTGTCGACAGCGTCGGCATTGCGCGCGTTGGAACAGTTGGCTGATATGCCGCATTTGACGATAGTTCGAAAGCGTCTCTTACGAACATTGAGTGTTTGTGCACTGCATTATTTTTGACTGTTTAAGAGTTGTGTGTTTGCAGAGCCTTTTAAATGCATTACATTGACAATTTTATACAAAGTGGACGTGTCTGTTGCATTATTTTGTTAACAGGTCTGTAGGATCTACTATGCGTTATTTCAGTAATTTACGAGTTATTTTCGTGTCTGTACGTCAGTATACTGCTTTATTTCGATAATTTACGAGTAGTTCGCAGGTCTGTAGGCTGCGTATTGTGACCCGACGCATGTCAGAGTGAGTGTTTTGTATCAGTGTAATAAATGAACTATGTGAACTCCATCCCAAAATAAATTGTTCCAAAATAAAGTACACTCCATCCTCTTTCCAGCAGCCCAGAAAAGGCTGAGTCCTTTTCCCGCTGTTTTTTCCCCAGGCCGTCATCTTGGATTATGTCACAGGTGGGACGACAGTACCCGCTGGTGGCAGTACTGTGTACTAGGTCTGTTGAACTCTGGACCTCATAGTGAACACACTGGATGGAGCTAATGCTTGAAACTGTTGAAATAAGGACTGCCTGAAAAATAAGGACTTACGTTCATCTTATCCAGCAGCCCAGCACAGGCTCAGTCCTTTTACCGCCAATTCCAAGGAAGAGGTGGCGGTCGGACGACTTAGGTTAGTGGAGGTATCCCAACTGACCTTTTTTCCCACTAAAATTTGAACATCACACCATGACGTCATTTCGACTTTGCCATATCTATCGCCATTATCTTGGATCCGCCATCTTGAATACATCTAGGAACGATGCAGAATGGGGTGATGCACAGGTTGTCCCATTGCTCATGTACACCTGATTAGTGTTAACTTTAACGAACATATTTTTATTTTAGTTCTCCTAATGCAACTGCACTTAAAAATAGGTTTTTGTGCTTGCTGGGAGCACTTACCTGCGTTTACAGACAAGCGACTACACAAAAAGGTGGCACCCATCGGCCCATTTACTGCAGCCAAATGTCCATCGCCTGGAGTGGTGTCACAGAGACTACCATTGTAGTAGTGACCTAATGGACCATGTCTTCAACTTCTGCTCGACGGGTACATCGACATCACAGTGAATTAAAATAAAATGTAATGCCGAAAAATTATCAGTCTTTGAAAGTCCCTTGTGTACGATAGTATTAGTACCAAACTAAGGATACATCGTGTAACAACAACCAAGCTGCTCCATTCTCAGCTAAAAATTAGTTATATAGCGTTGTTAGTGAAGACCAAAAGAGAGCTTCATTGTCTGCTCAAAATGATTTGGGAAAGTAGGATTGCTGGAAGCAAAGAACTCCCATACAGCTTGGGCTATGGTAATTTCAATGTAATAGCTTTAATCTCATCATTGTGACTTTATATAATAAGAAATTTCTTGGTTCATATGTTTGTTCCTTTATGTTTCGCTGAAAAGAAGATTTGAAATCAATATTTTCTTTTATCATTTTCAATATACAGTACGATATTTCTAATGGCACTTCATCTTAACCGAATAAGAGATCAAAATGAAGGAATTAAAAATTTTCTTGCAGTTTTTTTTATTCATTTATATAAAGCGAATATTCGTTGATCATGTTTGTACAAATGGTGCTCTCTCAGTGATGACCCACATAATCCTTTGATTTGCAATCTTCTAATTAACCTAATTTTTGGACTTATTTTGTTGCAAATTATCTTGTGTTTGTGTCTTTTTATATTCAATTATTTTTCAAATTTATGAGCTCATAGTCGATCAATAGTATGTTCTAGAGTTACAACGGGAATTTGTTGTACCGTATCTAATAATGTTTATTTATCATTCAGTACTTTGTTAATTAAGAATTGTCCTCATTTGTATATTGTGGTATTTCTTTTAGTCACGATCCGTCCTTTCCTTTGATACCTTATTGTGAAGCTTAAACTTATTCTCAGGTAATCTTGGTGTCCATTATGTACACCACTGGCCATTAAAATCGCTACTCCACGAAAATGACGTGCTACAGAAGCAAAATTTAACCGACAGGAAGAAGATGCTGTGACATGCAAATGATTAGCTTTTCAGAGCATTCACACAAGGTGGGCGCCGGTGGCGACACCTACAATGTGCTGACATGAGGAACGTTTCCAACCGATTTCTCAGACACAAACAGCAGCTGACCGGCGTTGCCTGGTGAAACGTTGTTGTGATGCCTCGTGTAAGGAGGAGAAATGCGTAACATCACGTTTCCGAATTGTAGCCTATCGCGATTGTGGTTTGTCGTATCGCGACATTGCTGCTCGCGTTAGTCGAGATCCAATGACTGTTAGCAGAATATGGAATCGGTGGGTTCAGGAGGGTAATACGAAACGCCGCGCTGGATCCCAATGGCATAGTATCAGTAGCAGTCGAGATGACAGGCATCTTATCCGCATGGCAGCCACGTCTCGATCCCTGAGTCAACCGATGGGGACGTTTGCAAGAAAACAACCATCTGCACGAACAGTTTGAAGACGTTTGCGGTAGCATGGACTATCAGCTCGGAGACTATGGCTGCGGTTACCCTGGCCGCTGCACCACAGACAGGAGCGGTGCCGGCCAGAGTGGCCATGCGGTTGTAGGCGCTACAGTCTGGAACCGAGCGACCGCTACGGTCGCAGGTTCGAATCCTGCCTGGATTCATGGATGTCTGTGATGTCCTTAGGTTAGTTAGGTTTAATCACTTCTGATGACCTCAGAAGTTAAGTCGCATAGTGCTCAGAGTCATTTTGAACAGGAGCGCCTGCGATGGTGTACTCAACGACAAACCTGGGTGCACGAATGGCAAAACGTCATTTTTTCGGATGAATCCAGGTTCTGTTGACAGCATCTCGATGTTCGCATCCGTGTTTGGCGACATAGCAGTGTACGCACATTGGAAGCTTGTATTCGTCATCACCATACTGGCGTATCACCCGCGGGATGGTACGGGATGCCATTGGTTACACGTCTCGGTCACCTCTTGTTCGCGTTGACGGCACTTTGAACAGTGGAACGTTACATTTCAGATGTGTTACGACCCGTGGCTCTACCCTTCATTCGATCCCTGCGAAACCCGGCATTTGACCAGGATAATGCACGACCGCATGTTGCAGGTCCTGTACGGGTCTTTCTGGATACAGAAAATGTTCGACTGCTGCCCTGGCCAGCACATTCTCTAGATCTCTCACCAACTGAAAACGTCTGGTCAATGGTGGACGACAAACTGGCTCGTCACAATACGCCGGTCGCTACTCTTGATGAACTGTGGTATCGTGTTGAGGCTGCATGGGCAGATGTACCTCCACACGCCTCCAAGCTCTGTTTGATTCAATGCCCAGGCGTATCAAGGCCGTTATTACTGCCAGAGGTGGTTGTTCTGGGTACTGATTTCTCAGGATCTATGCATCCAAATTGCATGAAAATGTAATCACATGTCAGATCTAGTACAATACATTTGTCCAATGAATACCCGTTTATCATCTGCATTTCTTTTTGGTGTAGCAATTTTAATGGCCAGTAGTGTGAAGCTTCCTGGCAGATTAAAACTGTGTGCCGCGCCGAGACTCGAACTCGTGACCTTTGCCTAAGCGGGCAAGTCCTCTACCAACTGAGCTACCCAAGCACGACTCACGCCCCGTCCTCACAGCTTTACTTCTGCCAGTACCTCGTCCTCGTCCTCGTCTCCTACCTTCCAAACTTTACAGAAGCTCTCCTGCAAACCTTGGCCAGTGGTGTATTTAACATTCTCTACTGATGTCTATATAGAATTCCTATTCTTGCTTCACATACTGATTGTCTTCGCTACTGTTTTATATTTATGTATGTTACTTTTTTGTGAGAGCTTATTGTAGACAAAACACTTCACTATGGTTTGCATTATAATTTGTATTTTTGTTTACAACTTCTTTGATAATCTCAGGACTCATCACTGTTGTTTTCGAGCGTTAAGCTTAAGCCATTATATCATAATTTATTTTATGCCAATGTCGTTGTTTCGTGATAAAATCTATCATAGGAAATTCTATAAACACTGCAGTTTTACAGATTTCCAACCAAATTCAGTATCTGGAGAAAACACATCAGGATAAATCTCTGCTATGTCACCACTGCATTACTACATTGTGTGACGTCATAGCAAAAGTTTTGGTGCTTCGTACCAACGATGCTACGTCTAAAACAATTAGCACACTGCTACAAAATACATATCTAGACAGCACGATGTCGTTTCTAAATCTGACTGCTGTGAGTTAGTAGATGATTTTTGCAGAATGTTTGCTTGCCCGCACATTTAGGTGAACATTATGAGTTCATTACCGTGCTGGTGGGAAGACCTAGCATAAATACTACAGACTGATATACAGAATGAATCACCTAAAGGGTGCATCGCAATTATTTCGGTAATGGTAAGTACCCGTGATGTGCGCTTTTCACAGAATGAATTGGTACTCAGGCAGGCAGACTGTAATGTTACTTAGAAAGTGTATTTTCTGTACAAACATATGCGTCCGCACATAGAGCAATGCCTATTGCATTAAAGAAATAAAAGTAGGATAAATTAGCATGTCGGTGTTGTTTGTTGCATGATTCTAGTGCGAGTCGTTTACGATTATCGCATTTGAAAAGTTTTCACAGCTAAACTTGTACAGTGCCTTTGGTAGCACACACTAAAGAACAACACAGGTGAATACACTAATTTTGCTGATTTTGACCAGTAACGAGACAACTGACCACCACACGTTGTGCTCAAAATGACCACCAGCAGCGACAATATGCATTTTCAGTCTGATATGGAAAGACTGCCACACAGATGCTAGCATTTCAGCGGAGATGACAGAGGAAGGTATGCTGTAATATTTTGTGCATTATGAGCTGTACAATAATCATGTTGGCACCATAGGTTCCTCCTAGTCTGCAGACGGAAATCTAACATCTGTGGAAGACGGATTGTTAGGAGGCTGCAATATTTTCGTGCATTCAATGTTCTGTTTATGAAAAGCAGGCCTGTGAGTTGATGATTCACTTTCCCACACCACACGTTGATACTCGGTGGGTGCTGACATTCCACTTGACGAATCTCACAGGGATTGCTAACAGACGAGTGGGGGCATGTTTCAGCCGTTTCCCTGGCGATGGTTGGTAAATGTGGCTTTGTCACTAAACAAGATACATTATACATCTTGAGTATCCTGCTTTAATCCCCATGTATAGACGTTGCCACGATTCTCATAATCGTTTCCATACAGCTCTTGATGGAGAGACATGTGATAGGGTGGAACCTACGCCGATGGTGAATGTGTAGGACACTTGCATGACTTATGCGACTTCCTCATGCGATTGCGTGCGAGCTAAAGTGCGAGTCAACTGCAACAGAAGCACGAACATTGATTTCCCTCTTTTCTGTGGTCACTTTTTTCCTACTGTTACACTGTCTACGCGTTACACTATCACTTTCACGTAACTGGTTGAGGAGGTTCATAAATAATTGCTAAGTTGGTTAACGTCTGTTGGCATATCTTGCTACATACACCACATAAGAAGATTTGCAAGATATGGTCAGAAAATCATGTGATTGGTAGTTTTGTTATCATGAATTTTACGCAGTGTTTTGGTAATACACTGAAGCGCTTAAGAAACTCGATTAGGCATGCATATTCAAATACACAGATATGTAAGCAGGCAGACTACTCCGCTGCGGTCGGCAACACCTATATAACACAACAAGTGTCTGGCGCAGTTGTTAGGTCGGTTACTGCTGCTACAATAGCAGGTTATCAAGATTTAAGTGAGTTTGAACGTGGTGTTATAGTCGGCGCTCGTACGACACAGCATCTCCAAGGGAGCGATGCAGTAGGGATTGTCCCGTACGACCATTTCACGAGTGTACCGTGGATACCAGGAATCAGGGTAAAACATCAAATTTCCGACATCGCTGCGGCAGGAAAAAGATCCTGCAAGAACGGGACAAATGACGACTGAAAAAGAATCGTTCAACGTGACAGAAGTGCAACCCTTCCGAAAATTGCTGCAGGTATCAATGCTGGACCATCATTAAGTGTCAGCGTGAGAAAAATTCAACGAAACATAATCGAAATGGGCTTTCGGACCCGAAGGCCCACTCGTGTACCCTTGATGACTGCATGACACAAAGCTTTACTCCTCGCCTGGGCCAGTCAACACCGACGTTGGACTGTTGATGACTGGAAACGTGTTGCCTGGTCGGACGAGTCTCGTTTCAAATTGTATAGAGGGGATGAACGCGTACGTGTATGGAGACAGCCTCATGAGTACATGTACCCTGCATGTCAGTGGGGGACTGTTCAAGCTGGTGGATTCTCTGTAATACTGTGGGGCGCGTGCAGTTGGAGCGATATGGGACCCCTGACACGTCTAGATGCGATTCTGACAGGTGTCACGTACGTAAGCATGCTATCTGATCGGCTGAACAAATTCATGTCGATTATGAATTCTGATGGACTTGGGCAAGTTCAGCAGAACAACGTGACACCCCACAAGTCCAGAATTTCTACAAAGTGACGTCAGGAACACTCTTCTGAGTTTAAACACACTGGCTGGCCACCAAACTCCCAACGTGCTGTTCAGAAGAGATCTCCATCCTCTCTTAATCTTACAGATTTATATACAGCCCTGAAGGATTCATGGTGCCAGTTTCCTCGAGCACTACTTCAGACATTAGGAGAGTCAGTGCCACGTCGTGTTGCGGCACTTCTCCGTGCTCGCGGGGCCCCTACTCGATATAAGGTAGGTGTAAAAGTTTCTTTGGTTCTTCAGTGTAGTTTTAATTATTTTACTTGGAAAACGATTACGTGAACTACCAAACAGTGATGCTGAAAGTTCTACAGTACAATGTCTATTGCTGGATGACTGTCTGTTCGTCATTAGCAAATCAAAATGGGAAAAAACTTCCCGAAGCCTTTTTTTGGGTACCATCAACAACATAGAAAATTCGCGTGACAGTACATCTGAGAACGCCAACAAAAGTTATACATGTCTAGAGGACCGGGTTCTCATGCTGGCAAAGATACAGAACAAATAATGCGATGTGTGTTGAGCAGACTTAGACCATTATCTATTAGAGTTTTTGTACGCGTAGGCCGAAGATCGTTCTACAATTTTGTCTACCGGGATGTAACACTAGTTTATATGTTGATGATCATGTGATCATGATGTCTTTTTGATTATGAATCCTAAAAATAACTGTTATCTCATTCATCTGAGTATTGCAGGCTATCAAATAAAATGATGTAGTTGTGTGGTGGGGCTAAACTACGTACTCACAGACTCAGAACTGAAATATTAAAAGTTTGCCCTGGTTTCGATGTCTAGGGGCTGAGATACGTAGTTGACACATTACAAGCCAAATACTGCTGAGTCTAACAGTATACCATATGAATATACGCATGAATCGAATAGTCGAAAGTTTCTATCACTCGGCAACTGCGATTTTTGAACGTAAGATAGACATTTATAACTGAAAGCTTGCAGTTAAATAAATTCTGCAGGTACTGTTTTAACAGCTTTAAATGACGAGTGCGATAGCAGGAATACCTTTGAGAATGCCCTTTATTACTGTAAAATACATATTGGTGTCAACGGTCCAGCAATTAAATAAAATATAAGTTGAATAACAGGAACAATAGATTCCTACTTCACGTAATTAGTTATGAACACCATCATAGCACGTGAGATACTCACTTCTAAAGGCATTCTACGTCTTCACTGCAGAAGCCACAGAAATCTCACAAGTGCGCAAGTCGTCACTACGAAATGTTTCTATCTCCCATGACCATGCGCAAACTACTCAACTCTCCAAGTCTTTCCCGCGACTGTGCGCCCGTAGTATCCTCTCCCGCACTGCCCAGAACTCCCGTGTCCTCTCTCAAAACGATGCTCCTCCCCCACTTCCATACAGTCTCTCCACATGTCCTTTCTGGAATGATCACTGTGGTTGGCTAGAGCGCTCCTACCCTGTCTCCAAGCCAACGCACACTCACAAACATAATCAAACACTTCCGAAGTAATGGATTTACATTTAAATAACTTGAAATTAAATAAATATTCCTATAGCCTGACTATAAATATGTATTTGAACATGTATTTTCGCCAACAAATCGAGGGTAGATTGAAGTCTCCACCAACTATAACTGTATGAATGGGGTACTTATTTGTAATGAGATTGAAATTTTCTTTGATCCGTTCAGCTATTATATCATCTGAGTCAGGGGGTCAGTAGAAAGAGCCAATTGTTATTTTGGTATGGCTGTTGAGTATAACCTCTACCCGTAGTAATTTGCAAGAATTATCTACACTCCTGGAAATGGAAAAAAGAACACATTGACACCGGTGTGTCAGACCCGCCATACTTGCTCCGGACACTGCGAGAGGGCTGTACAAGCAATGATCACACGCACGGCACAGCGGACACACCAGGAACCGCGGTGTTGGCCGTCGAATGGCGCTAGCTGAGCAGCATTTGTGCACCGCCGCCGTCAGTGTCAGCCAATTTGCCGTGGCATACGGAGCTCCATCGCAGTCTTGGTAGCATGCCGCAAGCCGCATGCCGCGACAGCGTGGACGTGAACCGTATGTGCAGTTGACGGACTTTGAGCGAGGGCGTAGAGTGGGCATGCGGGAGGCCGGGTGGACGTACCGCCGAATTGCTCAACACGTGGGGCGTGAGGTCTCCACAGTACACGCCAAGACCGTAGGATCCTACACAGTGCCGTAGGGGACCGCACCGCCACTTCCCAGCAAATTAGGGACACTGTTGCTCCTGGGGTATCGGCGAGGACCATTCGCAACCGTCTCCATGAAGCTGGGCTACGGTCCCGCACACCGTTAGGCCGTCTTCCGCTCACGCCCCAACATCGTGCAGCCCGCCTCCAGTACCGTCGCGAAGTTCGTGAATGGAGGGACGAATGGAGACGTGTCGTCTTCAGCGATGAGAGTCGCTTCTGCCTTGGTGCCAATGATGGTCGTATGCGTGTTCGGCGCCGTGCAGGTGAGCGCCACAATCAGGACTGCATACGACCGAGGCACCCAGGGCCAACACCCGGCATCATGGTGTGGGGAGCGATCTCCTACACTGGCCGTACACCTCTGGTGATCGTCGAGGGGACACTGAATAGTGCACGGTACATCCAAACCGTCATCGAACCCATCGTTCTACCATTCCTAGACCGGGAAGGGAACTTGCTGTTCCAACAGGACAATGCACGTCCGCATGTATCCCGTGCCACCCAAGGTGCTCTAGAAGGTGTAAGTCAACTACCCTGGCCAGCAAGATCTCCGGATCTGTCCCCAATTGAGCATGTTTGGGACTGGATGAAGCGTCGTCTCACGCGGTTTGCACGTCCAGCACGAACACTGGTCCAACTGAGGCGCCAGGTGGAAATGGCATGGCAAGCCGTTCCACAGGACTACATCCAGCATCTCTACGATCGTCTCCATGGGAGAATAGCAGCCTGCATTGCTGCGAAAGGTGGATATACACTGTACTAGTGCCGACATTGTGCATGCTCTGTTGCCTGTGTCTATGTGCCTGTGGTTCTGTCAGTGTGATCATGTGATGTATCTGACCCCAGGAATGTGTCAATAAAGTTTCCCCTTCCTGGGACAATGAATTCACGGTGTTCTTATTTCAATTTCCAGGAGTGTATTTCAACTTCACTACAAGATTAACTACTACAAACGAACACAAACATACCACCACCTACTTTATTTAATCTATCCTTTCTAAATACGGTTTGTGCCTCTGTAAAAATTTCTGAGAAGTTATCTCCGGCTTTAGCCAGCTTTCTGTTCCTATAACGATTTCTACCTAAGTGCTTTCTATCAACACTTGGAGCTCAGGTACTTTTCCAACACAGCTACGACAGTTTACAACTATAATACTGACTTTTTTTGGTCGATTCTTGTCATTTCTTTTGCCCTATAACCTTTGAGACTGGAGCCCTTTTTGATTTTTCCCGAGACTGTCTAACCTAAAAAATCGCCTAGTCCACGCCACGCATCCCCTGCTACCAGTGTAGCCGCTAGCTGTGTGTAGTGGACACCTGACCTATTTATCGGAACCCCAAACCACACCACCCTATGGCGCAAGTCAAGGAATCTACAGCCTACATGGTCGCAGAACCGTCTGAGCTTCTGATTCAGACCCTCCACTCGGCTCTGCACCAAAGGTCCGCAGTCGCTCCTGTCGTCGATGCTGCAGATGGTGTGCTCTGCCTTCATCTCGCTAGCAAGACTGGCAGTCTTCACGAACTCAGATAGCCGCCGGAAGCCAGAGGGAATCTCTTCCGATCCATAGCGACAGACGTCATTAGTGCCGGCATGAGACACCACCTGCATTTGGCTGCACCCTACCCTTCATGGCATCCGGAAGGACCCTCTCCACATTTTGGATGACTCCCCCCGGTACGCACACGGAGTGCACATTGGCTTTCTTCCCGTCCTTAGCTGCCATATCCCTAAGGGGCTAAATCCCTAGGGGTCTCAAAGTATGGTAGAAAACCTAAAGAGATTCTGGTCCTATGTAAAGCACACCAGTGAAAAAAAAACAAACAGCCAATACCGTCACTGCGCGATAGCGATGGAAATGTTACCGATGATGGTGCCACTAAAATGGAGTTACTAAATACTTTTTCCGTAATTCCTTCACGAAAGAAGATGAAGTAAATATTCCAGAATTCGAAACCAGAATAGCTGTTAGCGTTAGTGACATAAAAGTAGATATCTTATGTGTTGCGAAACAACTCAAATCACTTAAGAAAGGCAAGTCTTCCCGTCCAGATGGTATACCAATCAGGTTCCTTTTAGAGTAAGCAGACACAATAGCGCCTTTCTTAGCAATCATTAACAACGGCTCACTTGACGAAAGGTCTGTTCCTTAAGAATGGAAAGTAGCACAGTTCACACAAATATTCAAGAAAGGAAATAGGAGTAACCCACTGAATTACAGACCCATATCACTGACCGCTATTTGCACTAAGATTTTGGAGCATATACTGTACTCGAACATTATGAATAACCTTGAAAAAATGACTTATTGATACATAACCAACACGGATTCAGAAAATAAGCAGCTAGCTTTTTATTCCCATGAAGTAATGAGTGCTGTCGACAAGGGATCACAGATCGATTCCATATTCGTGGATTTCCGGAAGGCTTTTGATTCCGTTCCTCACAAGCGACTATTAATAAAAAAAATGGAGTATCGTCTCAGTTGTGTGACTGGATTCGTGATTTTCTCTCAGAGAGGTCACAGTTCGTAGAGGTAGACGGTAAATCATCGAGTAGAGCAGATGTGATATCTGGCGTTCCGCAATGTAGTGCCATAGGCCCTCTGCTGTTCCTGATTTACATAAATGATATAGGTGATAATCTGAGCAGCCCCCTTAGATTTTTTGCAGATGATGCTGTAATTGACCGTCTAGTAAAATCATCAGACGACCAGTTCCAATTACAAAAAAAATCTAGAGAGAATTTCCGTATGGTGTGAAAAGTGGCAATTGGCACTAAACAAAGAAAAGTGCGAGGTCACACACATGGGTACTAAAAGAAATCCGATTAATTTTGAGTATACGATAAATCGCACAAATCTAAGCTCTGCCAATTCGACTAAATATCTAGGAATTACAATTACGAGCAACTTAAATTGGAAAGACCGCATAGATAATATTGTGAGGAAGGCAAAACGAAGACTGTGCTTTGTTGGCAGAACACTTAGAAGATGCGAAGAACCTACTAAAGAGACAGCCGACACTACACTTGTCCGACCTCTGCAGGAATATTGCTGCGCGGTGTGGGATCCTTACCAGGTAGGATTGACGGAGGACATCGCAAAAGTGCAAAGAAGGGCAGCCCGTTTCGTGCTATCGCGCAGTAGGGGTGAGAGTGTCACTGATATGATAAGCGAGTTGGGGTGGCAGTCACTGAAACAAAGGCAGTTTTCTTTGCGGCAAGATCTATTTACAAAATTGCAGTCACCAACTTTCTCTTCCGAATACAAAAATATTTTGTTGACTGCCACCTACGTAGGGAGAAATGATCATCATAATAAAATAAGAGAAATCAGAGCTCGAACGGAAAGATTTAGGTGTTCCTTTTTCCCACGCGCCATTCGAGAGTGCAATGGTAGAGAAGTAGTACGAAAATTGTTCGATGAACCCTCTGCCCGGCACATAAGTTTGAATTGCAGAGTAACCATGTAGATGTAGATGTAGAAATTACAAAGAACAGAATTAAATGATTAAAAGGCCAGGCCAATAATGTTTACAAAATTTTTGTAATGGCGTCGGAGCAGCATGAATTTAGAAATAAACTTAAACTAACACAAGTTATGAACGAAACGGCATATTAAATAATTGCCTGCATTTCAGTTATGCATAAACAATATTTTGGACAAGAAAAATTTTTTTAAATGCACTTTCACTTACGTGCGATTTTGTAAGCACTTCTTCTGCTACTCACTCAGTGCTAAGGCGCCTCCTTGCACTAATTTCTGTGTCGCACTACACACGCTCACTTGGGTTTCAGCACGAAGTATTGATCAACTCACAACAGTCTTTTGACCAAGTGCCTCGCGGAAATCGTGTTTGCCTCTGAATTCCGAGCTTCCGCCTTTATCGTGACAAATCTGTATACAACTAAACCCAAAAGTAGAAACCCGAAAACAAACCATTTCCCAAATCCAACCAGGATCCTCGCTAAAGATTCCCTCCAGCGGAAAACAATACTTTAGGAACAAAGTCACAAGGCAAACGACTGAATCACACTATGGTCAAATGCCCGCAAGTTCTATTTAATTGACTTTAATCAATCCTTCCTACGTCCACGCACCAAACCTTGCGTGCACATACAGTTACAATTTTAGTACCCTTTAAATTGACCACTAAATTCTTTGCCACACTCTTATACAAAGCATAAATAAATACATATTTTACTTAAATCCACGAGGTCACTGACCTTCAACACCCTCAGTGCCAAAACTTCCCCCTCTTGCACACGTACAGTGCCACAATAAACTAACAAATTACTAATGAATCCCCAAGTAAAACATATAAAATTATCCCTCCAAAATACTACCACCAACTACAAATTAGAACAACTTTTCATTTCTCCCCTTTCGCTACATACAGCCTCAACTCCATGACGTTTCTTAGACTCAAAGATTTTCCTGAGACAGGGTATTTTAAACGGTATGCATTTGGGTGACGGCACTCTGCCACAACAAATGGTCCACAATATAACTCGAATAATTTCTAAATCTCCCCGTCCACTTCACTGGAACGCTTTTTAGGGCATACAAGCACTTTGTCCCCCACTTTGTACTTCATCGGTTTGTATCGCCCATCGTGTCGCCTTTTCCTTTCAGCGGCTAACTTTTTCATGTGGGTCTTTACCGCCCACTCTCTTTCAGCAGCCGATTCAGCTTTTCGTGGCGGGAATTCTACCGTTTCTAGGAGTAGGAACTTTGGTTTCACGCCTGTCATGACTTCCAAAAGGTGCGCACCTCGTTACGCTGTTGAGTACGTCCTCAAACGCGCTCACGTACTCCACCCACTCGGAATGACTATTGCTGGCATACGTCCTACATACTCGTCCTACTTCCCTCATATATCTCGCTGAGTGATAGACGGATATATGGATATGTTGCACACTCTGGTCGTTCACGTACGTGTTCCAGTCGTTCGAAGTAAACTGCAATACGTTGTCAGACAACAACCCTTCTGGTTTTGCAAGATTCTTGAAGAAGTCCTTCTCCAGTGTGGCGATCAGAATTTTAGTAGTCGCTTTCCGTATCACATACAGTTAAATGAACTTAGAGAACACGTCCACCACAACAAAGATATTCTTCATGCCGCCACGTCCAGTGAGTAGTGGGCAAAAATTGTCCACAGCCAGTAACTCGCCCACTTTAGTAGGTATAATGATCTGCATTTCCCCCCTGTTGCGTGGTCGTGCAGTATTTGATTTGACCTGTTGGCAACGGTCGCACGTCGCCAGCTGCGCGCGGACCCGTCTGACCAGGTTATTTACGTGGGCGTATTCCTCGATGATTTCGGTATGATCCCCCCAGGGTAGCCGAGAGTGCTAACGAGCTGTTTCCTGTACTCGGGTAGGCGCACCCGCCCCGGATCGAATCCGCCCGACGGATTAACGACGAGGGCCGGTGTGCCGGCCAACCTGGATGTGGTTTTTAGGCGGTTTGCCACATCCTGCTCGGTGAATACCGGGCTGGTTCCCATGTCCAGCCTCAGTTACACACGTCGCAGACATTTGAAACACGTCCGCACTATTTCACGATTTACACTAGACGCAGACAGTTGGGGTACATAGATTACGTCCTGGGGATACGGGGTGGCGGCAGGAACGGCATCTGGCCATCCCTAACACTAACATTGCCAAATCTGTTGTAACCACGCCGACACTGCGATCACTGTGGGACTATGGTGTAAGCGAAAGAAAGAAAGAAAGAAAGAAAGAAAGAAAGATTCCTCGATGATTTCGGTGCACTTTTCGGCCCCGTAATGTCCGTGACTTAAATGGACGTAGTCTATTAACTGTTCCACATACCTATTGGGAAATCACAGTCTCCACTTGTCCGTATCTTCATCTTCCCACCGGAATAACACTCCCTTGTGTATCTTCAAATATTCTGGTATTTTGTCGTATCCCATTCTGTCGAAATTCACCTTAATGTGTTTCAGCTCTGCGTCGTCGTTTTGTGCTCGCCACATATCTTTGCACACCGTACGAATTCCTTTCTCCCCCGCTATCCCATTCATATACAGTAGCTTAAATTCGTTCGGATCCTCCCTTCCATCGTCTTTCGACCCCACTAGTAAGCTAGACAGAGAATGGGCAACACAATTTTCTGTACGCTTGATGTAGCGGATTTCGTATTCGAATTGCTGCTTGATCATTGCCCAGGGCATTAAGCGGTCATTCAGTATCCTGCAGTCCTGCAGATAACTCACGGCCTTGTGGTCCGACAACACCGTCACTTTTCTGCTCTCTACATACATGCGAAATTTCTTAAATCCGTGCACGAACGCGAGCATCTCCTTCTCCGATATGCTGTATCCCCGGTCGTGCTTATTTAGCATGCGGCTGGAGAATGCCACACTACGGTGTTCAATGTTTCCATTGACTAGCTTTTCCTGAAATAGCTCACAACCTATTCCATAGTCCGAACTGTCCGACGCTAAACAAAAAGAGAGATTCATATCTGGATAATACAATATCTTACTATTGCAGAATTTATCTTTTATACCCTGGAATTCCGTTTCACATTCCTCGGTCCACCTCCAAGCGGCATTTTTCTTCAACAATTTGCCTAAATTCGGGCCGGCCGCGGTGGTCTCGCGGTTCTAGGCGCGCAGTCCGGAACCGCGCGACTGCTACGGTCGCAGGTTCGAATCCTGCCTCGGGCATGGATGTGTGTGATGTCCTTAGGTTAGTTAGGTTTAAGTAGTTCTTAGTTCTAGGGGACTAATGACCACAGCAGTTGAGTCCCATAGTGCTCAGAGCCATTTGAACCTAAATTCGGAATATTCATTTCTCCCTCCCCCAAGAATTTTCTGTAGAAACCGCACAAGCACAAGTATTACTTCAGTTGTTTCCTACTTTTGGGTCTATTAATCCGGAAATGGACTTTAATTTTTCGCAACTAGGTGAAATTCCTTCCGAAGTAAAGGTATGCCCCAGGAATTGAATATCTGCTCGAACACACTCACATTTTGCGAGCTATAAAGTCATTCCACCTCGTCTCTGAGCCATGATGAGTGCTTCCTCCAAAACTCGACAATGCTCATTCCACGTTTCTGTAGTGATCAATATATCATCTACGTATATCACGAGTTCGTTCATTAGACTCTCCTCCAGGACATGGCTCAACGCTCTTACAAAAACTGCCACAGAAATAGTAAGTCCGAATGGTACTACACCAAACCGGTAGCTTCGCCCTTCAAAAAGGAAAGAAGTGTATCGTCTGTTTTCCTCTGCCAAAATCACGAGGTCAGGTCGACACTGGACAGTAAATTGATATTATTAAAACTCTGCAGCAGTTCCCCCATATTGTCAGGCTGGTCTAATTCCCTTACAATTACTTTATTTATTTTCTCGCATCTAATACAGTTCTGACCGAGTCATCACGTTTTTTAACAATAGCGATAGGACTGCAGCAATCGCACCTACATTGTTCGACTATTCCCCAATCGAACATTTATTTTAATCGAACTCTGACGGTATCTCGATCAGCTCTAGGTAATACGTACGGTTTGCACTTAAAAAATTGGTTCGTGAGGTTTCACTTCTGTAGTATACTCGAAGTCGGGAACTTTACCAGGTCGATCCGAGAATACGTCCTCGTAGCGGTACAACAATCCCCACTCAACTCTTTCTTTTCCCCTTCAGATATACCATTGACTGCATCAATCACTTCCTGAGTTCTGTTATGCATATTGACTTCCTTACTCCGACCCTCAGTAACTATGGCATGAACAATCTGATTTTCACCTGTTAAGTCTTTTAAATTTTACCTGCCTTTTTACACTCTGAAATTCAAATTCTACGCATTTCCCTACACGCTTAAGCGAAGTATAACTGGCTGTACATTTACCATTTCCTTTCGTTCTAAATATTTCTCGCTCAATAAATCATTTTCTACGTCTCGTCCCTTCTCTTCCAATTCTAGCATACACACATCCTTTTCTATCCACCCCTCAATCTCATGTTCATCCCAAAATAATTCATTAAATATTTCCTTCGCCAACAAATTCATTCCTTCCCTTTTCTAAACCTCTAGCAATTTTAAACTTCTCTCGTTTCCACATATGCGGCAGAAACGACCGTAACGTTCTACCGTACTACCGCCAATCAGCCACACTAAAATCACACTCCTCCTTCATATACCAATTCGTACGAACTTCATTACACAAACTATCCCCATCCACACTATTTTCTTCAACCCTCTCTAAATTTTCTGTTAGTTCTTCTGCACCTTTCTCCGATTCACTACCCACAACATGTACAATTTTGCTGCTTTTCCCCTCCAAAATATCGACACGTTCAGCCTCAACAAAATAGCATATCAATTCACTGTTAAACACTTTACCTTTCTGAAATAATACATCGATACATAAACCATCATCACCATAAATATTCATCTCAACAACCTTATCTGCTGATACACCATTTAAATCACTACATAAATTCACATTAGAAACCTTACTTTCCTCCATCGACAAATTAACTTTATGTGAATCGTACACAACTTTATCCTCCGCCGCTACACAACACAAATTGCTGCTACCTTGTCGTACAATTTTGGAACTTCCAGACTCGCTACATTCTGTTGTGATCGGACAAAAATGAGCACACAGAGCCATTTCTACACACTTTTGATCCAGATTAACCCCCGATTCTACGAGGATGAGTCAAATGAAAACCTTAAATTTGTAATAACAAATCGAATTTTCGCGCCGTTATCCTGTAAGTTGGTAAGCGTGCTAAAAAAAAAAGGCGAGCAGAATGGCCTGTAGGTGGCAACATAGTGCAGATGCACACATACCGTCGCATTATCAGTATAAAGATGGCCGCCCCACTTGAGAATTGCACCAGGGAAGAACAGCGTTCTGTTATTCGGTTTTTGCATAGTAAAGGTGTGAAACCATTGAAATTCATCGACGAATGAAGGTTCAGTACGGTGATGCATGTTTGTCACAGCAGCAAGTCTACAAATGGAGTAGGAAGTTCACAAATGGTGTGACTTCAGTGGAAGATGCTCCTCGTCCATGTCAGACACAACGAGTTGTGACTCCACAGACCATTGCAGCAGTTGAAGCCATAGTGAAGGAAAACCGCTGAGTAACACTGAATGACATTCCTCAGCACCAAACCCTAAGAAGTTTCGAACCTAACCGTCAGCAGGGAAGATTATGCTGACTCTCTTTTGGGACAGAAAAGGCGTCATTTTGGAGAGATCTCCTAAAAAATCAACTTCGGCCTGCAATCAAATAAAAGCGACGTGGATTGCTGTCAGCAAGTGTCCTTTTGCAACATGTCAATGCAAGGCCCCACACTGCCCGTACAACAGTTGCAACAATCACAGACCTACATTTGAGTGTCTTCCTCATCCACCATACTCACTAGACCTTGGCCCAAGTGATTTCCATATGTCTGGACCACTCAAAGACGCAATGGCAGGAAGGAAGTTCCGTTCTGATGAAGAGGTACACCACGCTGTGCATGAGTGGTTGCGCGGACTACCAAAAGAATTTTTTCTAAAGGAATTTATGCACTTTGTAAGCGCTGGAGGACTTGCACTGAGCATGGTGGAGATTATGTTGAAAAGTGATGCAGCTTTGTACCACTTCTGCACAATAAATAATATTTATAAAAATATTTAATGTTTTCAACTGACTCACCCTCGTACCTTACATACATTCTCACAGTCACACTCTAACAAACGTTTTAGACCCACAAATTCATCAATAAGTTTCGTTTCCCCTTCTTTCGTGAGTAGAAACGCGTAAATTCCTTCCTCTTCCTTTAAACGAAAATCATCTACGTCTGCCGATACATTTTTAAATTCAACTGCTGGCGGGACCAATGCTAAGCCTCCCTTAGTAACATTGACGGTTTCCGCCGGAACACAGTCACCCTCACTTGCAGCTGGGGAGACCAAAGCGACGCCGCCTTCACAAACATCGACGCTTCTCGCCGACTCACAAATACTTGCTACTACATCACCTTCCTTACTGCAATTGCTACTGTTTACTAATACGTCTTCAGAACTCTCCACATAATTTGCTTTCACAAAATTCCTCTCCTCTTTAACTTCTTTTAGAACCACTGAATCTTTCCTTTCAACACTATTCACACACTCATTCATTACATATTCAGAACTTACATCATTTCCCGAAATTTATTCCCGTTATTTGTACTTAAATCTCTCACAAATCTATGCTTCCGTCGTTAGGCTTTTATTGAAAGAGGCACCTTTATTGCCTTCCTCTTTAACATACCCCATATTACATATTTGTTGTCTTTCTCCAAACGTATCAACATTTCTACCATTACCACTATCTCCAGTCCTTTTCATCGCCTGTTCAGATCGCCATCCCCGGACCTGAGAAGTGGCGAACGTCAGTTTCCCGACCGGTTGTTACCCAATTGCACTTCGCGTGAATTTCCCCGTCAAATCTACACTCTTTACTTGGGTCTTGTTCACGGAAGTTATCATTTCGGTTCGTTCTCCGATCATTCTGCTCATTCCAGCTACTATCTCCCTGAGATTTCCCTTGCTTTCTCTCATGATTATTTGGATTCCCATTTTGATAACTACCACCCGGTTTCCTCTGATGTTTTAACTTCAACCAATTCTAGAAATTCGTCCACGGAATCACATGGACTATGAACAAGATCCCAGTGCAAAGTTTCGGGTAATCGCCATTTTAACGTGGTGATTTCCACTGAATCCACAATAGATGTTTCACATGCATAAACTTGCCAAGTTCGTGCTTGAAAAAATCTCTCATCATCCCATTACTGTACCTGTAACTCGGCCCGTTTAAAAATTCATTTTGATCCTTGTCTGTTTTGCTTCGCTCCAAAATTTATTCAAAAAAACATTTTTCGAACTCTTCGTACGATTCGCACCAACTACATTTAATATTTGCCCAATACTGCGGGTCTCCCTCCAAATGCCGTTTTACATATTTTATTTTGGCTTCGTCCGACATGCCGTGAACAAAAGCATCCCTACACACGGCCAAGAATATCTTCCGTTATCTGTGTAAATTTCACAGATCTGCTGTTTGCCCAAGGGATATTTATACCTGGCATGGCCTGTTGGGAGGCTAAGAAATTTAAATCGTTATTTATCTGTTGTATTTGTTTTTTAAATTCATTTTCACTAGTGATACTCGACTCTATTTTAATCTTTAATTTTGCCCACTTCTTTCTCCCCCCCTCCGCCCCCCCCCCCTCACCTACACGATTGGCAGTGTCACTAATTGCAAAATTTATACCGCTTTTATGAGCATCTTGCGCTTTTATACAGTCGGTTACCGTGCCCCCAAGTTCCATCTATATCTTATTCATTTTTTCACCAATACCTTTTTCCACTGATTCGATTATAGATTTTACTATTACGACTTCGTCTGTAATTTTCCTCATATCCACTCAGACACATTTTAATTCATCATCAGTTGCTTTTTGAAGGTTACCCGTAATTTTTTCAACTTCCTCTTTCATAGCGGAAATTATTTCAGTTCGCATTGTCGCCATATCAGTCTGAACTGTATCGATATTATTTGCTGTTGTATTCACATTATTTCCCAATCCCTGGATCATTTGCATTAGCTGAGACATCATATCTCCCCCACACTCATTCCCCTTGCTTGAATTCCTACTAGTTACACTTTCGCGCTCTGATTTTTTACTAACCGGCTCTCTTCCGTTTTCAGAATTACACATACTAGGTGACTGTTTTATATTCGCGAGATCTATAAGTGGAGCTTCAACCTTAGGGTTAAAGACTGTCTCACTATTTGTACAGGCACTTATCTGATATGAGATGGTTCCCTCTACCGTAGTGATTCCGTCGGTTGTAATGGAAGACGACACTGAAGACTGCCCTGGTGTACTCCAAGACACTGCCGTAGTATTGCTGTCGATCTGTGTCCGCCACTGGAGAAGTCGCCTGCTGTAGTTGTAGCTGCTGCCGGTTACAGCGTGTTTCAACTGTCTCCGATACCGCTGTCCGTTAAATGCGCTAACCGCTACTGTTCTCTGCACTCTACTGATTTAGACTCTGAGCCCCCTCGCAAATTCCCTTTAACGTGATAGATTAGGACCTCTACAAATAACATGTGTTAGTTGTGAAAATAGCTGCGCAATTTCACTGTTTCCAGATACCTATTTGCGGAAAAAACCGATCTCAAACTGTGATTTGTGAGAGGTTCACTACACAGAAATATCTACTGGTTTCGCAAAGGTTTTCACATTTCGCATAGTACGCTGAATAACAGAGAGCAAAGGTATTACCACTTTGCAGGACACAAATCTCAGACGAGAAACTTCCAATTGCTTTTGCGGACTTTCAAACAAAATTAATTGGTGGTGTGGTGGCACTCAACTACGTACCCACAGACTCAGAGTTGAAATATTAAAAGTTTTGGCTGATTTTGTTCTCTAGGGGCTGGGATACGTAGTTGCCGCATTACAAGCCAAATACTGCTGAGTCTAACAATATGTCATATGGATATACACACGAATCGAATGATCGAAGGATCCTATCACTCAGCAATTGCGAATTTTGAACGTAACATAGACATTTATAAATGAAAGATTTCAATTAAATAAATTCTGCAGGTACTATTTTAACGACTTTAAATGACGAGTACGATATCAGAAGTACCTTTAAGAATGCCTTTTTTTACTGTGAAACACTTATTGGAGTCGAAGACCTAGCAATTAAATAAAGTATTAGTTGAATAACAGGAACAATAGATTCCTACTTCACGTAATTAGTTATGAACAACAACATAGCTCATGAGATATTCACTTCTAAACGCATACTACGTCTTCACTGCAGAAGCCACAGAAATCTCACAAGTGCGCAAGTCGTCACTACGAAATGTTTCTATCTCCCATGACCATGCGCAAACTACTCAACTCTCCAAGTCTTTCCCGCGACTGTGCGCCCGTAGTATCCTCTCCCGCACTGCCCAGAACTCCCCTGTCCTCTCTCAAAACGATGCTCCTCCCCCACTTCCATACAGTCTCTCCACATGTCCTTTCTGGAATGATCACTGTGGTTGGCTAGAGCGCTCCTACCCTGTCTCCAAGCCAACGCACACTCACAAACATAATCAAACACTTTCGAAGTACTGGATTTACATTTAAATAACTTGAAATTAAATAAATATTTCTATGGCTGGACCATAAACATGCTCTAACACACATTATTAAATATATAAACTAATAAAATGAACATATATCAAAGGAATAGAAGCGTAAGTAGGGCAGTAGCCTAATGTCTCTGTGCTTTCTAAAACACAGTAAATATTTGACCAATGTCTTCATGAATAGTATATATCGGATATAAACAAAGACATAGACTAATAAATATATTGATAAGAATGCTGCTACCGTTTCTTTTTCGTGTAAATGTGGAGCACTTATGGCCTGACGCAATCGATAGTAGTCGGCCACTTTGACCTCCAATAGTTCATGCACTATTCAAGTTACATGCCTGTAATTTATACCAATTTAGGTTTATACTAATAGCTTTCCAAAGACACGTCGATCGACAAAATCGGATGGGCCGTTTAGATTTTGGAAATTCGTTGCTGGGTGTTACTTGTATAATTTATCGTCAGATACTAAACTTTAATAAAGATATTGAAAATCTGATTACACCATCAGAATCGTCGTGCAAATAGTGGTAATGCACATGTTTCTTTTTGAGGTATCATGATTCATCTGGCTACTATTAATTTCTGTACGAACTGTGAAATGTCTACCATTATAGTTTCACAAAGTCCGCCATCTTTGGCACTCCACGGCATACAAATCTCATCCATCGACACAAAGTCCATTCCGCGACACAGCGTTAAGATGGAATTCCCAGTCACATGGTCGGCCTGGACCACGCGCTGGGGTACCCCTCTTGGGCCGGCTAACGTACTCACCACGCGGTCGCAGACGAGACCCGGCTTTGCGTGCGGCCCGTACGGCCACGCCAACTCCGACCTTACAATATTTTCAGGGCGACACAACTCGCTCGTTACCTCATAGTATGCACATAATCTAGAAGACTAGTTTTAATGGATTATTCGGTAATGGCAGGAGGCTATACTAGTACCTCGATATTCTATTTGAAAAAAAAAAGACAGTCAGGACCATTAATGGCTTATAAAACAGTGCCTATAGCTTTAACGCGAAAATAATTACACAAAACACCAGTACTGGTAGCTGTTTTGTACACGATCAAATGGTGGAATTCTGAATTACTCTGCCGGATGATTGAAATCAATTCGGCTGTCATATTACTTACTACTTAGAACCTAGGCTGGGAAACAAACTTTAGTATACACTAGCAGCTATGGCAGGCAGAAACTGAGCCTTCGTAGTTGTGTAGCGATTCCACCACGCTGCATTAATATCATTATGGTGTTGTAAATACGAAGCTATTCAGAAACTAAGGTCAGATCAGTCGCGAAATGCAAAAGACAATGAAAATCAAAAATGTTTTATTTGCAACGGTTTTCTACGCCTTCCAGATACATTTATACATAGTTGCCATTCCTATATAGACGCCGGAAGCTGTGACCGAGCTGTTCTAGGCGCTTCAGTCCAAAACCGCGCTGCTGCTACGGTGGCAGGTTCGAATCCTGCCTCAGGCGTGGGTGAGTGTGATGTCCTTATGATCTCAGATGTTAAGTCCCATAGTATTAGAGCCATTTGAACCTACACAGACATCTGTCGTAGCAGTGTACCCACTTTCCAATACCCTCGTCATAGAAGATACCCGCCTATGCCCTCCGCCACTTTTCTATGCTACTTTGCAGTTCGTTAGCTGTGCCAAAATGATGTCTTCATAGCCAGCGGTTTATGTGAGCGGAGATGAACAGCAGAGGGAACCAAGTGCAGGCTGCATCGTGGGTGATCAAATACTTCCCGCGGAAAACGTTGCAGAGACCCCCACATTGTCCCTGCAGTGTGCGGCCGAGAATTTTCATGAAGAAGGAACTGCATGCCATTGTAACCTACGTGAGGTTGCACGAAATGAGGCGCAACCTCGCAGGGCGCACGCATAGTTGGTGGGGGATGCTGTTCCTTTAGGCATCTTCACGTGCTCGCTACATGCTCAGAACTGAAAAGAGTGACGTGACACGATCGACAGCCATACTGAGATACTATCCACCACATCTCTGCAAAGCTTCATCGGATTTTCACTGTCCTTTCCTTTTCACGACTTGTTGTACCTTACTTTCCGAACAGATCTCATAAATACCTACGATTACTCATGGATTTTATAATTATTTGTCAGCTGTTAGCAACATTTATCCTCAAAGTCGTTCCACAGATTTCCGCAGGTGGTCGTGTATGCGCCGCCGAGTTACGACTGGTTTACTGTGGTGGGATGTCGCCTCACTGAATGCCAGATTTATGTACAGGGCACCAGGCCGGAGACAATAACGCATATATTGTGCAAAATGTTTTGCTCGTTGCTGTGGAGGGGATTAATGTGTTCACCCCCCTCTGTCTCTCTCTCTCTCTCTCTCTTTAGTTGCGTATTTTGCAGTACTGTGCTAAATCTTACACACACAGTATCCTAGGTTGCAAGCCTCATAATTTTACCATAAAGTCATTATTGCTACCAACATGACAATGAACTTGTTTCACCGCACCTCATCACTGTAAGGATGGCTTTGCAAGAGTTTGTGTGTCTATCTGTGGTATTTCTACTATGTTCCCGCCACGCTAATCTTACCAGGAAGATGGACCCACACATTTCACCCAGACGAGCGGATAGATTAACATTTTGCAAAAATCATCTAACAACTCGCAAGAATCAAATTTAGAAGCAATGTAATGCACTCTAGATGCGCATTTTGTCGTACTCTGCTAATCTTTTTTCTCATCATATCGTTGGTTGGAAGCATCAGAGTTTTTGCTATGATGACACACAATCTAGTAATATAGTGGTGAGTTAACAGGGGTTTATGTATTGTGGTGTAGTATATCCTATAATTACTGTAACTTTGGTGAGAAATCTGTAAAACGGCTACGCATATAAAATTCTCTAAGACGTTATTATTTCCACTGTATTCATTTGTAACTCACACACTACTATGACGTCACACACATACATCATACATATACACACACACAAACACACACACGCACGCGCACACACACACACACACACACACACACACACACACACACACACACACACAATAGTAATGTGATTGTCTGAGAGCCTCATGACGTCGAAGTGACTTTGGCAGCAGTGGGACTGTACTCACGTAATTGGATAAAATATCTAAAATTTGGGGAAAACACGAAAAATGTGCAAAAATATGTAAAATGTCGACGTGAAGTCGGAAGCACAGAGACAGAGATAGTGTTATTGAATAAAACACATAACATTTTGAAAAATATTTAAATTGTGTAAAATACGAAAAATTGTGGAAGCTATGAAAAAATACGTAAAATTCTGTAAAATATGCAAGAATGAGAGTACATGCATATCTTCCTGCGTGTGGTCTATGCTGGTGCCTCGAATGACATAATATTAAATTGTTATTTACCAATAGGCCTTGGGTGATATCGGTTAACGTAGTCTGTTCTTAACAAAGAGACACAGCCTGATCCTTGCCCAAGGCTGTCCAGCTCTAGAGTATACCCCACCCACTCAAGTGTCCCAGTTACAATAGATGAAGATGGGGAAGGGGTGCTTGAATCTCATTAGTTCTGGGAGTAGGAGAATGAAGGAGGAGAGGGGGAGGAGGGGCCTGGGATGGGATTCCCTTAGATCAAATCCCAGTGATTTTCTTGGGAGGAGTGAAGTGGTGAGAGACCTTGAATATTAGTAGCCCAAGTGTGTAATGTGACACTAGATAAGAAACAGGTTATACTCGTAAATGGATCATGGTCCGTACCAGCACTTGCAACCTACTTACGTAACCCATATTTCTGTAAGTAAGGTGGCTGTGACGTTGGTACAACTTGAAAGGTGCTACACTTTATGCTATAAAATGTTTGTGTTCAATGTTCCATATTTGACTGTTCTAATTACAAGTATGGGGTAACATCCTCACAGCACAGTGACCGACTATATGCTGTCTTATCAATAGTATTCAGGAACGCTCATATAATATGGAACTGAGCACCTGATGTCACGAAATGTGGTTCGACGAGTAGAAAATATCTCTTGAAGTAATTTATTGTCTGTATAGAAGCTGTAACAGTAGTATGGGTCGGTCAGGAGAGCTGAGTGACTTCGAACATGGACAAGCCATTGTACATCAGACGAGCAACATATCAGGGGCATTTAAGCACTTCTAAAGCTGCCCAAGTCGCCTATTGGCGATGTTATTGTGAAGTGGAAATGTGGAGGAACAACCACAACTAAATCAAGACCTGCCTTGGGAGCAGCATCTCGTGAGTCACAAATGGCTCAAATGGCCCTGAGCACTATGGGACTTAACATCTGAGGTCATCAGTCCCCTAGAACTTAGAACTACTTAAACCTAACTAACCTAAGGACATCACACACATCCATGCCCGAGGCAGGATCCGAACTTGCGACCGTAGCAGTCGCGTGGTTCCGGACTCAAGCGCTTTGCACCGCTCGGCTATAGCGGCCGGCCGTGAGCCATACATTTCTGTAGCCGACGCTAGGCCACGTTTTAGGGAATGTAAATAGGTGACTGGACGGTGGATAACTGGAAAAGAGTGATTTAGAGTGATGTAGGTCGTAATACCCTATGACAATCGAATGGCTGGATTTGAGTTTGCTGGATGATGTTACCTGCTATCATGTGTTACGCCGCCAGTGAAGTACAGAAGGCATACTGATACTGTATGGGACTGTTTTTCGTGGTTGGCGTGTGTTGCCTTTACAGCGCTTAATAATACTCAAAATGTACAAGGAGATGCACAAATCTTACAGCAATGTGTTCTGTGTAAAGTACAGGAATAGTTTGAAGAGAATGGTTGAATCAGCATGACAATGCTTCCTGTCGTAAAGCAGCATCTATGAGGCAATGCTTTGTGGATATTAGCAATTCTGAAACGGAAGGGCCTGCCTTGAGTTCCGACTTGAACCTAATGGAATACATTTGAGACAATCTGAAACATCGACTTCGCTCCAGATCCCAGAACCCGACTTCACTACCTTCTCTTGTTTGTACTCTTGAGGAAGAATGAGGCGCAATTCCCCCACAGACATACAGACACCTCATTGAAAGTATCCCAAGCAGAGTTGAAGTTGACATAAACGTGAAGGATTGACACATGCCGTATTAATCTCCACTAATGAGTGTCCAGATTCTTCGGAAGTAGTGTTATTAAAACACATTCACTATTTACATGAAATGTATTTGCAGTTACGAATACTAACAACAGTCAACTGTATAATGGAATGATGATAATGAAAATTTGTGCCGGGCTAATTCCGGATTTCCCCCTTTGTGTGAGCCGTCGCCGTAACCACTTTGGATATCTGTGCATACTCACAGCCAGACCCATACTTCTATATGCCGTCGTTCCTGAGTCACAGCCTGTACTCGTATACACATTATGTGATTCCCGTACGGGGGAGGGGGGGATTTTAAATGAAAGTCGCTACCCGATATTAGCGGATAAATACAATATTGCAGTGCCTATGTTGTTAAGAAAAACGATGCAGCTTTCCTTTGGACATGCGTGCATGCCCAATTTCGAATCGCTTTTCATGCTATTTTCCGTTGCAGTATTAAAGCAAGTGTGACTGGTCAGATAACTTTCATCTATCATGTTGTACTCAGTTGCGTTTGTTAATTAATATAATGAATACGAGTCAAAGGTTTGTCTATGATAGAGAGTAGTTTTTAAATTCAGTGCATCTTAGGATGTACTTGCGCTAGTAATAGAAATTTAAACAGAGCAGACACTTTACACTCTGTGTGTGGTACAGTACCACTAACATGGCCCTTCTTAGTTGGCGTTTGCGGGTGCGGATTTATTTTATTATAGTCTCTTCAGTGTGATTTTGTATTTAAAAGACGACTTCCCTTTGACGGTAACTGTGCATTCCATTACAAAGCTCAACACAGTATCCGACGAAGAACACACTGTTGACCATCTCCATTGGGGAACAAGTGGAGTGAGCTGCCAATGGAACTCTATAATTTCTCAAACGAAGCAGGACTTCAGCGCCAGATCAAAGATCTTGTAAAAAGAACTAGATTATCCAAGGACACTGCAGTTGCGGGATATTTTGAACCTTCAGCTGAACGCCATTGTGGTGGTAAGTGTATGGTTAATAGGAGCGTACTATGGTTTGTAAGGATGCAGATCGAATATTATATAATTATTGGGTATACACACAACAATCGTTAAACAAAAATTCCCAGAAAGTTACATTATGTATCTAGTGAAGGCCATAATTTCATTTTATATGAAGCTTAGAATACATAGTGTAGCACCTAATTACAATTTTAACTTTAATACAGAAATGTTAAGTCAGCACGTTAATAAATCTGATCTGTTGCTTAGTAAATAATAAAGAGATTTAAAATTAAAATAGTTTTTTATAAATCTCGTCTCAAAGTGAGGAGAAAATGTTAAATGTTATTACATATGTCTTACCAAACATCTTGCAGAATTTTGCTGGACTTTTTTTTTTACCAGTTTCTGATTGCAAAGTGCTAAAAACTTGGCTAGTGGATAAGTGTGATATAACCATGCAGTTAATAACTGAAAATATTGTTTTGCCAGCTATAGATTGATACCCTCCATAGAGAGGTAGGTATTCTTGTTGTTCAGGAATAATGGAAAGTAAAAATTTCTTTATACGCTATATGTATAGCCTTCAGAGGGAAGTCGGTATTCCTTATGTTCATGGATAACAGAAAGTGTACATCGGTTTATATGCTATAAGTCAAATCTGTAATATGGATTTTCAGTCGTAGAACTTAGGTTTTCAGCAGGAATATATCACTGACACTACATTTTTTAAATATCAGTAGCTTTTATTTCTGACAGTGACATAACACAAAACATCTCATTTTATAGTGGTATAAAACAGCTCAGTAACTAATGAAAACATCACACTGTTGGATATAAATTACATAAGTGTATAAATTAAAAAATTCATATTGTTGTTTGTGCACAGGATTCGTCCACGTACAGTACATGCAATGAAACAATAATAATACTGTGTACAAGATGCTGGCAAAATCGTGTGATGCAAAATACATTTCAATTAATGAATTTTTATCACTAAACAATGAAATGTTACAATTCATGCTGATACTGATCTGATAAACTGCATTTAGTTGGGAACAATTTCTTGTAGGATATGAAGTACATGAGTAAACAGTGACTGGTTGTTATATCCACATTTATACATTCAAACTTTGTGTGTACATTTACCATCCCAATGACCATTAAGCTTGCCTGGTTTTCACACGTAATGTGGAATTGTGATGCCTTTCTCCAGATCTAGGTGGGGACCATCCTCCACCTCCACCTCCCCAAGCACCTCCTACTCCCCATCCTGCACCCCAACCTCCTCCTCCACCTCCACCTCCACCTCCACCTCCTCCTCCACCTCCACCTCCACCTCCACCTCCACCTCCACCTCCACCTCCACCTCCACCTCCACCACCACCTCCACCTCCTCCTCCACCTCCACTTCCATGTACCGAACCACCTCCACCTCCACCTCCACCTCCAACTCCACCTCCACCTCCACCACCTCCATCTCCCCCTCCACCTCCCCCTCCACCACCGTCTCCACCTCCACCGCCACCCCCACCTCCATTTGCACCTCCACCTCCACCTCCACCTCCACTATCTCCACCACCTACACCTCCACCTGCAAATGGATTTTCACTACCACCCACAATGGCACCTCCACCTCCACCTGCAACTCCCCCTGCACCTCCAACCCCACCTCCTACTCCACCTCCATCTCCACCTACACCTCCAACTCCACCACTACCTCCAACCAGTCCTCCACCTCCGCCTCCACCTCCACCTCCACCTCCACCTCCACCTCCAGCTCCAAATCCACCTCCAACTATACCTCCACCTCCCCAACCACCTCCTCCTGCAACTCCCCCTCCACCTCCACCTCCACCACCACCTCCACCTCCACCTCCACCACCACCTCCACCTCCCCCTCCACCTCCCCCTCCACCTCCACCTCCAGATCCCCAACCAACTACACCTCCACCTCCAACTCCACCTCCAACTCCACCTCCACCTCCACCTCCACCTCCACCTCCACCTCCACCTCCACCTCCACCTCCACCTCCACCTCCACCTCCACCTCCACCTCCACTTCCACTTCCGCCTCCACCTCCAACACCTCCAACTCCACCTCCAACTCCACCACCAATTCCACCTCCACCTCCAATTTCTCCACCAATTCCACTTCCACCTCCAACCCCACCTCCACCTCCAACTCCACCACCACTTCCTCCTCCAACTCCACCACTGCCTCCAACCACACCTCCACCTCCACCTACTATTCCACCTCCAACTACAACTCCACCACCAACTCCACCTACAACTATAATTCCACCTCCACCTCCACCTACAACTCCTCCTCCACCTACAACTCCTCCTCCACCTCCAATTCCACCTCCAACTCCACCAATTCCACCTCCAACTCCACCACCACCTGCACCTCCACTTCCACCTCCAACTCCACCACCATCTCCACCTGGACCTCCACCTCCAACTCCACCTCCACCTCCATCTCCTCCTGGAACCTCACATTCACATGTATCTTCTCCTGGACCACCTTCTTCAGGCGGATATTTCTTGTCCAGTTGAACTAGCACACCTGTAAAAATATAAAAATTAACGGTAAGTTGGTCTACTTATTGCTAAGGGGGAAGGGTAGATTATCAGGATTACAATCCTGCTCATTAGCTGAAAGTCTTTATAATATTTACCAGCTTTGTTTCAAAAAGTATTGAAATGGTAAAATGAATAAATATTTCGTTAATTTTGCAAAGGATATTTGTAAAATAAATTGGTTAAGTCACCAATTGCATTCTTCTACAACATAGCAACTGAAGGTACAGTTTACAGCAAAAACGAAGCACTTGTTTTCACTAGACTAAACTGAATAGAATAAGCAAAAGGTAGTAATGAAGTGTGTTACAAAAGATGTGGAATGGACAATATGGAGAAATGGTTGTATACGAGTGAAGAAAATTTGGGAGAAGGTAAGATTTGGCACTGAGAGTAAAAGGAGTATCCTTTTATACCTTGAAGGAAGGGTAGAGCTTTGGGTGAATTTTGTGGTAAGACAGAAGAGGGTATCAGAAATGTAGGAGTATAAGCACAGTGTATGTAGGTTGATAATCAGGGGTTATTCTTGTTAATACACTACTGGCCATTAAAATTGCTACACCACGAAGATGATGTGCTACAGACGCGAAATATAACCGACAGGAAGAAAATGCTGTGATATGTAAGTGATTAGCTTTTCAGAGCATTCACACAAGGTTGGCGCCGGTGGCGACACTCACAACGTGCTGATATGTAGAAAGTTTCCAACCGATTTCTCATACACAAACAGCAGTTGGCCGGCGTTGCCTGGTGAAACGTTGTTGTGATGCCTCGTGTAAGGAGGAGAAATGCGTACCATCGCGTTTCCGACTTTGATAAAGGTCGGATTGTAGCCTATCGTGATTGCGGTTTATCGTATGGCGACATTGCTGCTCCCGTTGGTCGAGGTCCAATGACTGTTAGCAGAATATGGAATCGGTGGGTTCAGGAGGGTAATACGGAACGCCGTGCTGGATCCCAACGGCCTCGTATCACTAGCAGTCGAGATGACAGGCTTTTTATCCCCATGGCTGTAACGGATCATGCAACCACGTCGCGATCCCTGAGTCAACAGATGCGGACGTTTGCAAGAGAACAACCATCTGCACCAACAGTTTGACGACGTTTGCAGCAGCATGGACTATCAGCTCGGAGACCATGGCTGCGCTTACCCTTGACGCTGCACCACAGATAGAAGCGCCTGCTATGGTGTACGCCACGACGAACTTGGGTGCACGAATGGCAAAACGTCATTTTTTCGGATGAATCCTGGTTCTGTTTACAGCATCACAATGGTCGCATCACTTGTGAACGCACATTGGAAGCGTGTATTTGTCATCGCCATACTGGCGTATGACCAAGCATGATGGTATGGGGTGCCATTGGTTACACGTCTCAGTCACATTTTGTTCGCATTTACGGCACTTTGAACAGTGGGACCTTACATTTCAGATGAGCTACGACCCGTAGCTCGACCCTTCATTCGATCCCTGCTAAACCCTACATTTCAGCAGGATAATGCACGACCGCATGTTGCAGGTCCTTTGCGGGCTTTTCTGGATACAGAAAATGTTCGACTGCTGCCCTGGCCAGCACATTCTCGAGATCTCTCACCAATTGAGAACGTCTGGTCAATAGTGGCCGAGCAACTGGCTCATCACAATACGCCAGTCGCTAGTCTTGATGAAGTGTGGTATCGTGTTGAAGTTGCATTGGCAGCTGTACCTGTACACGCCATCCAAGCTCTGTTTGACTCAACGCCCAGGTGTATCAAGGCCGTCATTATGGCCAGAGATGGTTGTTCCGGGTACTGATTTCTCACGATCTATGCACCAAAATTGCGTGAAAATGTAATCATATGTCAGTTCCAGTATAATATATTTGTGCAATGAATAACCGTTTCTCATCTGCATTTCTTCTTGGTGTAGCAATTTTAATGGCCAGTAGTGTATCTAGTTGGTGGTAAGTGTTGGAAATTCAAAGAGGTTTAGTGTTTGAAAACAGAGTCGATATGTTCTTGCAGGATTCGAGTGGAATAGAGTAAACTTATTTGGAAGGTGATGAGAAGTGTATGGTCTGTGAATATTTGGAAGGAGTTGTGCTATTTCGGTGGGGCAGATTTCCACTCGTAAATGGCATAAGGGAACATAGGTTTTGCAGATATGGAGTAACAGCAGTACTAGTAGTATTATTTATCTATGGCTGACTTCTAGAAGGGTACTGCACATGTCATGGTATAAAATTTATGAACAACAAATCTAACTTAGTTCACACATATAGACAGCTGCATGCTAGCAGAGTTGATTGACAAGAATGGCGTTATAGGAGGGTCCATCGTACCATTTGCCTGAAGTAATTTCGGGAAACCATAGCAAACCTAAATCAGTATAACCAGTTGGGCATTGGGACCTCAATCTTGCTGAACACCAGGGCTGTCTGTTCATTCAGTTTATCCCTAGTACAGTGCGACCATAATGTATTTTCAGTAATAACGCAGCTGCATTATTGCAGATGACATATCTAGCAGATGACATATCTAGTGAGAGACTCTTACTCCTTAAAGTAGATGAGGACAGGATGTGAAAAATCATATCCAGTCATCCTCTGAAAGTCGTAACAGGAAGCATCGACTACAGAATCAATACATTAGTATGATACAGACTGCACAAAACACAGAAATACCCCTCACAATCAATAAATAAAAACAACAATCAGAAGTCCCTTGGCTACACAAGCTCGCAGATGTAAGAAAGCAAATCAGACGAACTACAAAATAATACTAACGAGCAGAGAATGTCAGAGAAAGTCAAGCAAGACAACAAATATACAAACAGACGAGAAACAGATACAGAACAGCCATTTTTTAAAAGAAACAACAAAGGAACAACTTTACACAAACACAATTACATGAAAACATATTGGGATTGTCTTACAATATTTAAAAGGAAAAAATCAAACCTAACTGATCTTGTCAACACTGAGACAAGATGATGCCATGCGAAATTTGTTTACTGAACACACTCGTTACGGTCAAGGAATGAGTTCTGTTTGATGGACAGCATTCGTACAAGTAACTAATGGGAGGTAGCTTGTAGCAACATGAATTTCGGGTAAACAAGTCAACTGACAATCCAGTAAACAAAGCCGTTCGCTCAGTGGGAAACACAGACCGGAAAAATGTTATATTCTAAATGACAGACACAACAGGCACCTTTGACAACCTCTGTTAACCTGTAATATTTGTCACTGTGTCTAGGGTATGCTTATGCTGCATCCTCATTGCTGACACATCACCGCTCCCTGTTGCCACATCGCACCACGCTGGTAGCCAGTGGCATTGTTGCATTTATGGTGCAGCCTCGCTGCTCGCTGTCCACCAGGAGAAATTACCGAGCAGCTGTCCACACACTCAGCTGGGTGCTAAGAGCGTCAAACGTGGTAATGCTGGAACCAATCATGGCTCAAACTTCAGGACATATGGCGATAGTCGTAGCTCGAAACACAAGCCAGATTGATATCATCGCCTCCTGTGGATTGTAGTGAGCAGTGATGGTGCAGGTTAAATGGACCGGTAAAGTGCAGTGGGTGTGATTTATCATTGCCGGACCATACGGGGCAGCAGCGAGGTGGCAGCTTAATCACACCCTTAGGGAGCTGGGGTTGCTGGCTACCTTTTACTACAGCCTACAGGACATAGAAAGAGGGTTGCTGAGTGACGAACAGGCAGTCAGAAAGTGGTCAAAAGATCCCCTAAGGAACACTCACAAGACTCGCTCTGTGGGTCATCCTTTGAGATCTGGCAATATAACCTTGCGATACACTTTGTGGAATGCCTTCACAGCGCCGAAGGAATCGTGGCATATGTCGACGATCTGCTGGCTATAATCTCTCAGCAAACTCCAGAGCACAATCTGAGGAAAAAGCCTGTGATATACCGCAACAGATGAACAACTGGTGTACACAAAATAAGCTAATGACTTCTGCAAATGAAACACTTTATATCCTGCTTAATGGAAGACTCATTAGAAAGACATTAATGAAACGATTAAACAGAAACAACAGTCGACAAGGTAAGTAGGTATTAAAATTGACGAAGGAGTCTCTTTCAAGCTGTTGATGCTACTGCTGCCAATTACAGGTTTAAGGAGACTAAAGGCCTAGAGTCATCAGTCTCCAATTCACTCTCTAAGGACGTTACAACAAAAACTGGCAAGAGTATTTACTACAGATTATACTTGCACTATCACAAATGAGAATATACCACTGGGTTCATTATATGCTTTGCGGCAAGCACATGAACACATAAATTCCACCTGGCAAGAAACATAACTGCTGCGAGGCACAGGTAGAATGGTTTGCTACTATAGGTATCAGGAGGTTTCAGAACTACATCTCTGGAAGGTCTTTGTGTAGTCGTAAAGAGCCGCACCTAGACTAAACACAACCATGACACTAAATGAGAGCAGTAATGATAGAGATAATGGTAGAGAAAATGAAACATCATACAGCGATACAGAAAAAGAAGATGGAGCAGACACACACTAACTCAAGGTCACATATAAAACAAACGTAGCTACAAAACTACATTAAGAATTAAAATATTATTACAGATAGAAATACACACAGGCTCAGCTACTAAGAATCTTGTGAATAAAGCAAATGCTGCCCAGAAATATATAACTAAATGTCCTTAGGTTAGTTAGGCTTAAGTAGTTCTAAGTTCTATGGGACTGATGACCTCAGATGTTAAAAGTCCCATAGTGCTCAGAGCCATTTGAACCATTTTGGAAAAGTTTCGTGGATTTTTAATGTGAAAGTCATTCAAAATCTGATGGTTCTTCAGTGAAGAATGGGGTTGTTACTGAGAGGGACAACGGAGCACATACAAATATACTAGGTACCAGGCTGAAATGAAAGACATAATTATGACTAAAATCAAAACTATTTGTAGATGAACGAGGTACCAGCCATGCTCATAAATGATAGATGGACTCAGAGTAATGTCTACTGTATTCTGAATAGGTAGCACGGGTCAGAGACGATGACTTAATGTAAGCTGAGTGAGCGACATCAGATATCACGCAGGTGTCGCACGGATGCATAACAAAGACTGTAATTCAGTAAAAATTCTACAGGACGCTTCAGTATGGTAGTGGCTGTCAAATGGCTGACTATGATGTGGATTATAAAGATGGTGCACCCTCTCCGCTATACTTTGCTGCAAAAGTCTGCTCTGGCAATGAACATGCTCAGTAGCTAGAAACTCACCTTTGATACCGTTGCAGGGTGGACGGCGACACACAGCCGATACACCATCGTGTGAGCAGTAGCACCGCTGACATCCGATCCTGAATGAAGTGCCTGGAATACACGACTGATTAGCTGCTATGTCGTCAAGTCCCTTCGGTACTGTTCTGGGTCCGCATTCTTCATCTAGAAACATATACCAGGAAAAAAATGAATAGCAAGGTGCATTAGGTATTATTGAAGTTATTTTAATGTGTCTTTGCAACTACAAAAACTATCTATTTTTGTTAGCAAACGCGTTTCGTTTTACTGAAATAAAAGTCATCAGCTGTCTGTAATGAAAGATATTTACAATTTGGCTTGCTTCCTAAATCGAAAAACGCATTCTACGACAAAGAGAGACAGACCACGAAGGGACTATCCGAATGGGACGGAAATCGGTAGATGTGATGTACATGTACAAACAAATGATTACAATTTCAGAAAAATTGGATTGTGAGCGTTGCTGGATGTCCTCCTAAGGCATATCGCGCGAAATTCTGTCCAACTGGCGGATTAGATCGTCAAAATCTCGAGCTCGTTGGAGAGTCCTGCCCATAACACTTCAGACGTTTCCAGCTACAGCAAAATACAGCTGCCATTTTGTTTGAGTCGTTAGAACCAGAGAATGACAGTCTGTTGAGTTTCAGTGAAATTGCGACAAGCTGATAGATGATGGGCTGTCTGCCTGTCTGCTAACTGTATGCTGACTTCAACACCGATACGTAACCAACCTGATGCATACTACAGCACTGGTCATCATGGATGAGAAGACTGGTGTGCAGCCAGCCCCCCTCCTCTACATATCATTGCAGATGATCTGCAAGCTGTCATATCCACACTAACCGCGCCTGGCGCATTCTCACAGCGCCGTGGTTGACTTGTGAACATCTGCAGCTGTCTTTGTCGATCCATGGTGGATGAACAGAGCCTAGTCTTCTCGACAACCAACATACTAGACCACAGTCGGCAGCCTCAGCACACGATGGGTTGTCTTCGAGAGCGCTGAGGTGAAAGCCACACCGTGTCGCATACCCCCACGATCGCCAGCACAGTACGCGGCCGTGGCGCAGTGACCTGCCGAGTGACGCCACGTCTCGCGACGAGGCGTCAGCACTTCTTTACGATAAGCACGTATACCCGGTCTCTGACCACCACCCTGAACACACTTTCCACACTGACGGAAACAAAGATCGCAACACCAAGAAGGAGTTGTACGACGTCAGCGAGGGTTGGTAGATGTCTTTATACGTCAGAAATATGTCTATTCAAACTTCGCGCCAGTCGCATAAGAGTGGCGCTGGTAACGCCACGTAAGGATGCAAATCAGGTTTGCTTTAAATACAAGCTGTAACGGTCGTGATGACTTGATGGTAGTCAAGAATGCCTTTAAGGTGACAAAGACGCCACTATCAACATTCACTCAGAACGTATAATGTGGGTACTAGAAGCTTTATGTTCCTTCTGCGATACTGAAGTAAGACTTGACAGGAAAGACTCCACTGTACATGTTTCTGGTTTTCGTGGTCCCTACAATGTATAACTGCAAGAAAACCGGACTCTGGACGGCCACATGGGACTACCGACAGGGAAGATCATCGTGCTCGGCGTGTGGGGCGGCGCACCGTACTTCATCTGCAGCAGCAATTTGAGCAGCAGTTAAAAATCGGATGCTTCAACGACATCTCCGAGACAGACTCCCTGTAGTGTGCATTCCACGACATTACACCACCGCCATTTGCGACTTCAGTGGTGTTAAGTGAGAGCTCATTTGAAGGCAGGGTGGAAGTCTGTTGTGTTTTCCGATGAAGTCTGGTTCTGCCTCGGTGACAGTGGTGGTCGTATGTTGGTTAAAAGGAGGTCAGTTGACAGTGTTAGACAGCCTCCGCCTACACCTTGAGCAACAGTCTGGGGCGCGAATTCGCATGACAGCAGAAGCACTCTTCCACGTACCCTGACGGCAAATTGATACGTCATTCTGGTGATTCCGGGAGGCGTTTTCCAACAGGATAACGCTCGTCCTCATTTCGCTGTTGTAACCTAACATGCTCTAAAGAGTGTAGACATGTTGCCTCCGGCTGTCCGATCACGAGAGCCGTCTCCAATCGAGCACCTATAGAATATCATCGGACGACAACTCCAACCTCATCCACGAACAGCATTAACCGTTCCTGTATTGACCGACGAAGTGCAACAGGTACGAACTCCATCCCACAAACTGACATCCGGCAACTGTGCAACACATAGAGTGCACGTTTGCATGCTTGCATTCAACATTTTGGCTGTTACAACGGTTATTAATGTACCAGCAGTTCATATTTGCCATGGCTTCTCTCGCGCTTACATTAACCTGCGATCTTGCTATGTTAACCACTTCATTGTGTTACCTAGACGAATGTATTCCCGAAATTTCATTTCTCTGCATTCATTAATTTTTTGATGTTGCGATTTTTTCCGACATTTTATTGTGTAAATTCAGTACGATAAATAAGTGTCATTCCTTTAGTTTACTCGTTTTGAGCCGTAAGGGTCGACCTGTAATTATAAATTAGAGAAGATAAACTTATTTTGCCAGAATAATTACGTAATGATAAAGTTTATTCCCAATAATTGGTTCCCTTACTGCTTTTTTAAGTAATGTGTAATAACTTGTCTATCGAGATCTGAAGATTGTAACAATGATTACCAGAACAGGTTGTCGCGAATAAAGTTTATTATTAGCGATCTCAGCAAAGAAGTACATCTTCTAAAATTCAAATTTCATTGCAAATACCACTGTGCCAGTGATACTCTGGGCGTAAACTGGACCACTCATCCACACTCTGAGCCCAGCCTCCTTCTCACAACGCAACCAAAGCTCCCGGGGCCACAGCGAAATGGTGACTGTATATTTATTCGATTTTTTTTGGAAATTTCAGTTAGGCTACAAGTATGTCTGCATGCAATATGCTAGAGTGAACTTATCTAGTGTACTCACAGAGTTTTCCAGATGTTCATTTCGTCGATTTATAGAACTAGATCGAAAGAATGCACAGGAGCTTCTAGACTTGTAGCGAACTGGTTACGTTTTTGTGGAAGTGGTCAAATGATGTTCCGAGAACTTTGGAAGGAAGACGTCGTTCTGTCTGTGGAACTTTGAGGGTGTAGCTCAAAGACCCATTTCTGACCGTATGTAAAGGCAGTTGTAGAAAGAAGCAATGGTAGGTAGAGAATAATAGCGTCTCTCGATAGCAACGAAGTAGAGAATGCAAAGACAGGCTATGGCACGTTATTCTGAGGTACCTCTCAGTTGCAGCTGTTCTTAAAGAGAGAGAGAGTTTGTGTGTGGTTATATAAGCTACATAGCTGCTGAATTTCGGTTCGGAACCATACCTAATGTGTGCTGTATAATGCAAATACGTTTCATGAAAAAATGGAAGAATTATGTATACATTTTCATATATTATGTTCTGTAACTGTGCAGTATTTTGTAGTGTTTGACAGTTGCAACAGGCATTAATCCGTCAATTCTTTTTTGTTGATTTCTAGGAATTTGAAGTGAAAAATGCTTTCACATCAGAAAATATGGATTACTGTCAGAAACGCCAGAAAAGCCTCTAGATTTCTTTGGACAGATGCTTACTAGTTTTAAATCATAACTTCAAATTATAATAGGAGACCTCTGTACGCAAAATAAAAAGTGCAAACTGCTCTATGAAACAACCCTGGTATTCTTGTGTACATGAATAGACAGTTTGCAAAGTCTGGATCTGTATAATGAGCAGATGAATTAATTCGGGGGAATGATTATTTATTTAGGTAGCTCCTCAAGTTCTGATCTCACACAGTTACGATCATCCAGCAACTTAGGTTTACATTCGCCCTGCTGGGGGGTTACGTCATTTGTGTCTTATCTGTGAATCAGAGGTTTTGACCCACGTAGCACACATTTTATTTCAAATTTAAATGAAAATTTATCAGTATCCTGCGTAAAATTTATATTAAAACAAAAGTGTTCTATAATGTTTCTCTCTTAAATCTGTTCACCGAGACTTCTAGGTTACACGTACCTCCAACTGCTTTTGAAATTTTTCTTTCTGAATGTATCATATGTATAGTAAGGGGTGTATCAAGTCTCACCAAAACTGATCCTAAATTGAATTTTTCAGACTTCTTTTTTCATATTCCGAATTTCACGTAGTTGGTTACCTGGGACTAGCGTATTTGTAAACATATATCAAAAAAGGTTTTGCATCAACTCCGTTCCGAGAGTATCGGAACCTGTGCAGAAAATTGGAATAGAGATCAACATAAACAACATTTCCGCCCTTTTTATTGTTCATGAAAACCACACATTGCATGTTTTACCACCATACAGTGAGACCTTCAGCGGTGGTAGTCCAGACTGCTGCACACACCGGTACCTCTAATACCCAGTAGCACATCCATTTGCATTGTTGCGTGCCTGTATTTGTCGTGGCATACTATCCACAAGTTCATCAAGGCACCGCGCCACGGCTATTGCCCCGTGCTAATCCATACATCAAATGGGCATCTGCCAACTCCCATTTGTAAACATTGGACTGACTGCAAAACCACGTTCGTGATGAACACTAACCTGTTGATACTACGTACCGATGTGCTTGATGCTAGTACTGTAGAGCAATGAGTCGCATGTAAACCCAAGCACCGAAGTCAACATTACCTTCCTTCAATTGGGCCAACTGGCGGTGAATCGAGGAAGTACAGTACATACTGACGAAACTAAAATGAGATCTAACATGGAAATTAAGCGTTTCCGGACACATGTCCACATAACATCTTTTCTTTATTTGTGTGTGTGGAATGTTTCCTGAAAGTTTGGCCGTACCTTTTTGTAACACCCTGTATCACAGTATGTAATAAAGTATGGTACATCCTGTTACTTCTTTTCATAGAGCCTGAACTAATTTAAAAAAAATAACTAAACATTGATCTTGTCAAAAGCCGAGAAGCGATTCCTCTTCGTGTTGTTACACTCTGGGGCACCCTGGGATGCTCTCGGTGTTGCTAAATGTCGTGTCCGCGCCCGGCTGCCGTCGCGCCTAGAGCTCCTGAGCGCGACGGCGGGATAAGCGCACTCCGCACGGCTCTAAATTTACTTAAGTCCGTGACCTTGGGTGACGTGTCAGCTATATGTATAGCGTGTTTCCGGTAGCTGTCGCACAGTCGGCAGCATGCCTCGTCACAGGATACATCGTATCTTCGGATGGAGGCCTACTATTTACAAGTGTATTTTGGACGTAGAGGCTGAATGTAATACGACTGTGTTTCGAGGAGGTCGTTTTGATTTTTCATTTTCTGTTACTGACAATCCTATTGGACAGTGCTTGATGACTCTTGCAATAATACATATAATAATAATCTTGATGCAACTACGAAGTCTACTGCAATGTCTTTGGAGGAGGTACCTCCTCGTGATGTTTTGGGTTATCGGGCGTTCATGATCACTATGTCTCAAGTTCGTGGTGTTGGAGAAACATCAACAATTTATTTTTTTTATCAATGTGAGAGTGCCTCACAACAGGTTCGAAGTGCCTTTCGACAGAAGTTGGAACTGAAAAAAACCACACGAAATTTTTCTTAGCGTCACATGAAGCGTACGACGAGAATTCTTTGCCTTGTCTGGATCGACCTCCGCATAACAAAAAGCAAAACCATATTACGCCAGAAGAATGGCTCCTGAGGAATGTTCAGAAACAAACGAAGCATGTGGATAGTCAAGTCTACAGTCAAATATCTGTACAAAATCAATTATAGAATTAGATATGTAGAAAACTATAGCCGTAAAAAGAGGTACACAGTTAGAGAAAATTAAACCAACTAGAACTTTATGCCACGTATTAACAATAGTTCCTGTTACCACATGCCACAAAGAACTTACTGAAATAAGATTGCGGAGTAGTTTTCAGAAATAAAAGTTTAGAGGTCAATGAAGAGACTTAATTTAAAGTTTAGTTTAAGGAAAGGTGAGAGAGCAGTGATACGTACATTTGAATCCGTGGCATAGCTTCTGGGTACACGTCCACCTTCCGTGAGCACTGCAGATACAAGTGTTGCATTCTACTTTGGTCACTCTTCCAGGTTCACACGCTGTAAAAGGAAAACGCCATAAGGATATGTATTAATAATCATCAGTTTCAGCTGTACTTGTGTTGGGAAACTGAGACTTAGTCTATGTATAATGAAACTCATCTGCTATTAGATTTTCATACAAACAAGAAATGTAGAGGAGAAGTACTTTGCTTTCCATTCAGTGTGTATACGCCAACCCTTCGCTTTCGCTTAAAATAAAGCACTGGAAAACTCTTGTCTGGTTAATAGTAAGATAATTAGAAAATAAAATCTATTTTTTGGGGCCTTGTATCGCAAAACTTTGATTTTAATTGCACGACTTATGATTCTGGTTGCTGTTTCAAAGGTTTTATTCATGTCTTTTGGTGAAGAGGAGACCAGGGGTAGTTGTTACGATTTTTTCAGTAATTTTTGTACTAGAAGGGTTCAGAGAAATATTAATACGAAATGAGATACCTTGTAACATAGCATCATCATATTTTTCTCTTACGCTCAGCTATCAGGAATATCATGACTTGACATTATCTCCGATTATACACACCGTAATAATTTACAACATAGCGGGCATGTTGTGACAAAGGGTGGGGTTATTTGTTTACACATAGTGTAGCCTCTTAAGCACTGATACAAAATGCTCTAGTTTTGTTTTATTTATTGTTGTTTTTCTCTTGCATGTACTTTGTTGTCAGTGTTATAGAAAAATTTGTTTTGTTTTTAAAGATTACTGGTAATCTGACCTTACTTCTTTCGCTGATTCACTCTATGTTTCTTTTGATGTTGTGCCACTGTTTGTCTTGTTTTTCTCATTTCTCATGTTGCCTTCAAAGGGAAATACATAATGAAAACTGTATATTACACTAGACATGTTACTACATTATAACAACAGATCATCATCATCATCAGCAACCAGTTCGATCACTTGGTGATGTGGCCTCTTTGAGTCAGTGTGTAACGTAGGATCCTTGCAGATTCTTCCATTTTGCCGATCTTGAGCTTCCCGTTGCCAGTTCAACCCGGCTGTCTTCTTTAAATCTCTGTCCCATCTGTCTCTCCCTTGGTCTTTTTTGGTAAACTGGGCTCCAGTCTAGTACTTGTTTTGACCACATGCAATGTTTTCTTCGAGCGACATGACTACCCCACACCCATTGCAAGATATCCACCCTTTCCATTATGTCACTGACCTTCGTTATCTGTCCAAAGTCAGCTGCTTTCTTTCTGCCTTTATTTGTGTAGCCCCATATGGATCTTTACATTCCTGTTTGGGCTACTATTAGTTTTCTGTCAATGAACTCATTTAATATCCATGTCTCACATCACTTGTTATTACTGGCAGTATACATTGGTCAAAGACTGTTTCTGTTCCAGCGTAACGACAAGCGCCGGCACGAAGATCAAGAACGCAAGAGCATCGACAGCTGTGACACGATGTCAGCCAATAGTACGATGACTGGGAGGACACCACGACTAGAGCGGCATCTACACGAAGATAATAGAAGCCACACGTCGCCGAGCCGCGGCCGGACTAGAAGGCGAGCACTAGAAGAGCGGCACTAGAAGACAAGCACTGATATTAACGGTAGCAGTGATCTATGAACTTGTGTGATTAGCTTGCATGGACATTGTATCTATTGAAGGACATTGATTATTTGCATGTCGCCAATTGCTTGCGATCCATCATGTAGAAACTAAAGCTAAGTATTGTCAATTCAAGTACTGTAATAAAATCCATTAAAATAATTTGCTTGTATGTTGTCTAGCTATCCTAGAACAGCTTTCTAGACACCCTGTATTACACGTGTGGGTAGGATCCCACAGTTTCCTTTAGCTCCGCCACATTTTTGACTTCAAAACTGAGGATTATCTCCCATAAGCTCGCCAGCCTATCTCAATACGTCGGAATGTTTCTGGTTTTAGGTCTCCTTTCATAGTTGGCAGTTGACCCAAATAGGCATATTTTGAGACCCTGTTAAGTTGCTTACTTTCAACAGATACGCTTCGCTTCGGTGTACGTTCATTTATCATGATCTTGGTTTTATCATAGTTCATTTTTAGACCAAGTTGAGAGCAGACTGACGCAAGTTCACTAACAGTATTTGAAGTTCGTTTATACTATTTGCAAATAGTACAATATCGTCATCGAAGTTCAGGTTGTTTAATCTCTCTCCCTGAATTTGGATTCCCTTTGTTTTCAAAATTAATTTACACGTCGCTTTTTCGAGGGCTCCTGGGAAAAGATTTGGAAATGTAGGCTCGCCATGTTTTATACTTTTTTCTATGGGAAATTCATTGGTTTCTTCAACTACATTTACAAACGCTGTGTAAGTTTTGCATTGTTGTATAAAACTTCTGTATACGCCTATTCTATTCCTGTCTCTATTAGAGCCTCAAACTCCTCCGGATGGTTGATTGAATCGAATGCCTTTCCGAAACCTACGAAGGCGAGGTAAAGAGGTAGATGCTACTCATTTGCTCTGCTAATTGTTTCGCGTAGAGTGAGGATACCATCAGCTGTACTAAACCGTGCGCGGAATCCAGTTTGCCCAGCTGGCCCAATCCATTGAGCAATCTATGTAACATAACAACTACCGTCTATGAAATTGTAACTAATTGTCCTGTACATCGCCATTTCATAATAGGTTACAGATATGCATCAGTTTTCAGCTTTAGAAATATTTTCAAATTTATATTGCTCACCTGAAGTTAAGATACCACAATACACAGCACTTGCGTTAATACACAAAAGGGTTAGGGGGGGGGGGGGAGGTGTAAGACGGACATTAACAAAAGCAAAACACAGGTAATGGAATATAGCACAATGAAATCAGACGATGCTGAGATAGTTACATAAGAAATGAGACACTAAAAGTAGTGGATTAGTAATGTTATTTGGGCAGTAAAATACCTGATGATGGCCGAAGAAGAGAGGATATAACATGTAGACTAGCAATGGCAAGAAAAGTGCTTCTAAAGAAGAGAAATTTGTTAACATCAAATATAGATGTAAGTTGTGGGAAGTGTTTTATGAAGTATCTGTCTGGAGTATAGCCTTGTAAGAAAGTGAAACTGGATGTAAATATTTCAGAAAAGTCGAGAGTAGAAGCTTTTGAAACGTGGTGCTACAGAAGAATGCTGAAGGCTGGATGGGTAGATCACGCAACTAACGAAGAGGTACTGAACAGAATTGGGGAGAAAAGAAATCTGTGGCACAACTTGATAAAATAAAAGGATTTCTTAATAGCACACATTCTGAGATATCAAGGGATCACCAATTTGATACTGGAGGAAAGTGTGGATAGGGTGGGCGCTTACAGAAGATATCGCCGTCGCTCTAAACAGTCTACAAGACCATCGAGAACATCGAATTTGCTTCAACAGCTGGAGACAAGAAGAATCGTATTCCAGTGAAGTCTGTCGCTGCACAAGCTCTGCTGGATGGTCCTGCTGTTTTCGTCAGTTGTAGACTTAATTTTAGTTTAGATATAAACGAAGAAATGAATACAGTAAGCAGGTTCAAAAGGATGTAGGTCGCAGTAGTTATTCGGACATGAAGAGGCTTGTACAGCTTACAGTAGCTACCTCAAACCAGTCTTTGCACTGAAGACCACAACAACAGCACCAGTGGCTAATTCAAAATTCGAACTAGCTACCCAGGGTAACAACTAGCCCCCCTAATATGAAACAGAGAATCATAAACAAGAAAAAAGTAAGGAATAACTAGAAAAATTCGAGTTCTTACAATATACAAAAAAAGGTAAGTGATGATTTGAGACATTGACGGAGAATTCAGGCTTAGCACACCGATTAAGTAAGCATGTCCTCATTATACAATAGTGACAATATTTGCTGTAATTCATCAAGAACCCTTAGTCAAATGAGAAGGAAAATGTTAACGTAGAGATCACGAGACAGCAGTATCTTGACTATACTTCATTCAGTATAAGATTAAACCTGATGTAAACAAATACTAACGTGATGATTGTTCAGCAGCCGTGGCACACGTACACTGGTGTTGTTACGCTCTTGAAAATAGGTTCTACTTCTGTATTAGATTTCTTTTACTATGTTACAGTAAATTTAAGTAGAAGAAATTCTAATGTGTTAACAGCCATCAATGCTTTCCTTAATCATACTTTATCTACGTTGTTTTTATTTAAAATATCGAGTACAGTCGCAGTCTCTGTGCTCTCATTATCGAGCTCTTAATATGTAGTGCGAAAATGGCTGACGCTGCTTCCTGCTCCATATTGAAATACGCATGTGGAACACCGTTAAAAAGAGGCGGGAAGCAGGTTATTCTAAAAGTTTTTCACAAGTTTACAGAAAAAATCATCTTTGAAGTTTTCCGAGGAAACTTATTTACTGAAATTAAGCGGTTTTTATGAATGGGATGGAGAGCTGAATCTGCTAGCGTGTTGGGTCACAGGGCTGGCTGTTCTCTTTAAGATAAAAACAGAGTGAAGTATTCAATGACGAACTTGAAGGGGTGTCATGTGACGTCCGCCCAGGGCAAATACCGAGAACAATGACGAACCAGATGGAAAAATAATCTGTAGAATCTGTAGTGAGGTAGAATTGTAAACTGGTAGTCCATAGATCATAGTTAAAAACTCCATTTGGTTCATATTTTCTTTTTTTTTTGTTCAATCTGAATTGCACATAACTTTGAAATAGAAAATTAAAAAATGTTGCCACCGTTGTTGGAGCGAAGTTAGGGGATTTGTCTCGAGAAATAACAACACATTGGAATTGCCAGACGTAATGGAAGTAATACACGGAGCTTTGTCACACGCCAGTGCCGAACGCTGGCGGGATACAGAACGGTATGTCATAAAAGAAGAGGCGAAAATGTGGCGCTTCGATGGATTCGTGGATTCTGTTGTTAAACAACTTGTTATCAACGTAGCAGATAGCAGTTTCATTTCTGAAATGTGTTTCTCGGACTCGGATATCGGAGGAGTTCAGAGATTACAAGACAACAGACTATAAGTATTTCATTCAGAGGCGTCGTTATTTGACTAAATGGCAACTACAACAACTCAAATCACTGCAGGTTACTTGGACCAGCTAGCCAGCTAGCTGGCCAGTGCTGTGCAAGTTAAATGCGGGGTAAATCTGTTGTTCTGTATTAGTTTTTTACTTTTCTCCTACCAACCGTATTCACGGCACATTTTCAGACAATGTTCACATAAAGCACCATAACAGTTCTTCCTCCTCAAGGTGAAGGTACCTGTCTTCCGGAGCCGCTGCATAACGAGGGCAAAAAGCTTGTGCGATGGCGTGCTACGTTGCGGAAAACTTTCGTGGTAGAGCCCACTAGCAGCTCAGCAGTTACATCGAGCTTCGCCTACACAAGGAACATGTTCGTGTATTCCGAAACTGTGTACCGAAAACGTGTACCGAACTAAGACAGACGTTAAGTAAACAGAAAAAAAAATTTCGTGTGACTAGAGCCTCGCGCTGGGTAGACAGTTCGCCGGGTGCGTCTTTCGATTTGACGCCACTTCGGCGACTTGCGCGTCGATGAGGATGAAATGATGATGATTAGGATAACACATCACCCAGCCGGGAATCGAACCCCAGCCCTTTCTTTTAGTTTTCTTTCTAACAGCAGGCATTCTCTTGTTTTTGTGTATAGAGCTGTTTGTGGCATATTGATGTATGTTTTTGCTGATATATACTAATCTTTGAAAAGTATTTTCGCAGGGGACAATCAAGTTCCCTAGATCTCCAAATAACTCCAGGTAGTGAGCCCATTTGTTCCTTATCATTATTATTCTAAGATATCTCTTTTCTAATTTGAATTTTTTCTAATATTTGTCTCCCTGTGGCCCCAGAAAATTATGCCATTATCTATTGACCGTGTGAACAGAGGCATAATAAGTTACTTGGAGGCAATTATTTTTACACACTGATCCTGGCACCCTTAAAACATATAATGCATATGAAATTAGTTTTGCTATCCTTGTCGTATGTCCTCTTCACTTCAGCTGTTTTTCTGTATTCACCCCTAAAATTTTAGTGTTTATCACACAGTTTACTGAGTCGCCATTTAAGTTTAATTTAACATTGTTATTATTTTTATTTTATATAAATTTATTATTTTCGTTTGTATAGAAACTTACACTGCCTGAATTCTTTATGTTACTTTATTTCCCCCTGACCATTGGTGTACATCTTTTAGAATGTTATCAGTTTTACACAGCAGTAACGTTAGCCTTTTATTGCTGACTGAAAGGATAGAAACACGCTGATGCTGGTACAGAAAACCCTAAGCAAGGTACAAAATTGTGGACAGCGGACTGTATGAGAAGACACAGATATAGAAATGACTTGATTGCTTAATATTAAGTGCAGGTTTAGCACGAAATCATCGCATGCTAGCCTGCTGTAGCAGGTGCATGCTTAGACTTACCATCATCTAGTACATTCCGGCAGTTTTTCTTGGTACAGTACGCACGCCTGCCGCACTGCCCACAAATACACTTGTTGCAATCAATCATAAAGCTCGTTCCTGGCACACAATCAGCCCGACCGCCACCTAGAAAAAAATGGGTATTAAATCCACAGTACAGTATCACAGAAGGCAAGGTGCTTTATGTAGGTTAGATGGAATGTATAATCGTTTTCGGACTGTATATGTCTCCACGTGCGTTTACTGAATGTCATGTTCCCGGTGTGTCACGACTTTACCTGATGTATATGACACTGTCCTAACGCTGCTGACAAGTTCGGCATGAAGCACCGTTCGAAATAAACTGAAACAGTAAATTTAGCGGGACTACTACGGCAATTTAAAGGTTTCTGTTATACCGGAGCCAAGGAAGCCCCTGAGGTCCGGCAATCCATATTACACCACAGAGGACGAGGTTGTCTATGCCCAAGCAGTACCAAAAGCACCATGTATTTACATACAAGATAATGGAAACAGACATTCCGAGCACTACTTGCTGCAGGGGGAGCTTGAGCCACGGCTTACAGGAAGTATCACTATGCCAAAACCTGATTGGCTGGAGACAGCTATTTAGGGGCTATAACCAGTCCCAAAGTTCAGTTCACTGCTGATGCCGACCTCATATACTTCGGTCACTGAAGATTACGTCTTCGTGTCTGAATTGGACTCTTACTAATGTACATGTGTTACCACGAACCTTTGTGGAAATTCAGAAGTGAACTTTTGTTTACCTCACTTATGAGACTTTTACTGACATCGTTATTGCTACCTTTCGTTTTTTGTTCAGTCATCAACCTTATGAACTTACATCAATAGAAGTTGTGTTTGTGAAATATTACGAATTGTGAGTCACAACACAAGTGGCGACTATTTGGTGCCTGCGTGTGTCTTCCACATGGTGGAAGTTGTACTTCAGCAGCTCGTCCAAAGTGTGCACGACTTATTAGAAGGTTTTCAACAGTTTTGCAAGAAATCTCAGGATACACAGGAACGTGTATTTACGGAACTGTTGCAAAACCGCCCGGTTCCACCACTCCCGCCCTTTTCCCGCTTTCAACGAGGATGCTGAAGCCTGGGAAACATACAAGAAGCGGCTCCAGCAGCATTTTCACATCCACCAGGTTGTCCAGGAGGCTGTTCGTCGTTCCTACTCTTTGTCCTGGAACCAGTCCAAAGTGCATGTTCACTTCACGACACTTCAACCTCGACCTCCGGGGGGGTGGGGGTGGGGGGGACTGATGACCATAGATGTTAAATCCCATAGTGCTCAGAGCCATTTGAACCATTTTTTTTCGACCTCCGGATTCTTTGACTTTCTCTGAGATTTGTGGGGTTCTCACAGCTTACTACCGATGACAGTACCACGTGTTGGCTGCCTGTGTCGAACTGTACTAGTGTCACAAGAAGGCTGGATAATCCTATCGCCAATGGGCAGCGGAACTACAAGGTCTCAGCCGGAAATGTCACTTCAACACATGAGTCTCCAAAGCATCCTAAGCGGGCGAGATGGTCTGCGACCACCTTATCCAGGCCGCCCCTGATGCGGCTTTCTGGCACGACGCCCTCAGTGTCGACGATCCTGCTCTGGACCAGATCATTGATCTATTATTCAAGTATAAACTCTCTATGGTGGCCGACAAGCGTTTGGAATCCTGGGTGGAAGTGGCGGCCCTCTGCAACCACGATGCCTTGGAGCCCATCGCATCGCTGGCGGATGTCAAATACGTTGCCGCCGTCCGTTCCGATGACTGGAGCCGACCGTCCCGTTCTGCACAGCGTCGACAGGGTAGCCGCCCTGTCCAGGAATTTGCGCCCTTGGACGGCTCTGCAGGTCCAGAGCAGACCGCCAGTACACGGAGGCCCCTGCACCCTCGCCAGCGCCACCAGCCCCTCTGGCTGCCGTCCTAACTGGGATGCTTTAAGGACCATGTACAGGAAGACAGCCCTGACAGGTGGGCGTATTGTGCTATGTTTACCCAAACGACCATGTCAGTTCCATCTGACGATCTCGGCAGCCCCCTCCTCATCTGGCCAAGTACCATCGAGGGCCTATACCCATGGATGTCAATAAGGTGCACTCTTCAGGATCTTCCAAGCTGATGATCGATGTTCAGGTCAATGGTTGCCTGCTGCAGATGCAGGGGGATACCGGAGCAGCAGTCTCACTGATCAACTATTCCTCTTATGCAATGATTGGGGTGCCCCCCCCCCCCCCCCCCCCTGGCGCCCCGCCTTGGCGCCTCCTTACTTATAATATACAAGCGATCGCCCTCTTGGGTCAGTTCACGGCTTCCTTCATGCATAAATCGGTTCGCTGGGAAGTTACCTTCCTTGTGGTCAACAATGCGGGCACAGGGGATCTCTTCTGGTTGGATGCATTCTGGGCCTTTGGCTTTGCCATTGATGACAATGTTCATCTGGCGTCTTCCCAGGTTCCATTCCCGGCAGTCGATACATTGTGCACGGAATTCCAGAACCTCTTCTCGCTGGGCATCGGCTGTGCTCAAGATTTTCATACATCACTCCAGCTGAAAGTGTCTGCCCGCCCAAAGTACTTCTGAGCCCAGCAAGTTCCCCACGCCCTCCAGCAGCCACTTCAACAAGAAATGGACAGTCTCACCACAGAGGGAGTCATCACTCCAGTCCATTACAGTTCATGGCCGACACCCTTGGTTGTCCTCGAGAGACCAGATGGGTGTCTTAGAGTGTGTGGCGACTTCAAGGCTATGCTTAACCCTCAGCTACAGGTTGAAGACTATCCCCTCCTGCATCCTGAGGACCTGTTATCTAAGCTTGCAGGGGGACAATTTTTTTCGAAGACTTGGTATAAAGATTCGTTTTCTCCCGAGAGTGGAACGGTAGAGAAATAGTCTGAAGGTGGTCTGCAAGGTGTTTGAGTGTGAACTGCAGAGTAATCGTGTAGATGCATAAAAAGAGCACAAAAAGTCTAGCGTGTGTACCACACACATAGAATGCTCACCTCCACTGTTGAGCAATATGCAGCGCATCCTGTCCTGTTGCCTCAGAAGTGTCCTGGTGCTTCGTTTTCTTCGTAAACCTAAGAAACAGAAATAAAATAATGTTAATATCGAGTACTGCATAAAAATGGTCATTAAGATACATAAATGTGCTTTTAGTGAAACAACTCGTCCATCTTGCATTTAGCTTGGACGATGATGTGCTCAAGGTAGCGTAACATTTTCATCAGTTTCGATTACTGGCTATATCAATATCTTATCTGTCATCCTATGATACCCACCACGCCGACAAATTTCAATAAATTTTGCAGGTGGTTTAAGACCAAAAGACGGTGGCGATTGCGGAAACTAGCAATCTAGAAAAATGTTCAAACATTCGGGATTTTTATTGCCTAAGTCCTTCGATTAATAGAAACCCTTCTGTATGCAGACAATCCACCCGATGAGACCGTTGTTCTCACCGGTTTTTGAAATTATGTATAATTAACAAATCATTAAAATTCAAACTCGGAAACTAACGGCCATGCATTGGGCTTACATAAACTTCTCCACAGACATGTAAGTGTACAACTCCTTTGGGTTAAAAGACTCTCCAGTACCACACAGAATGAGCTTGTAGACCATTTGGCAAAGCAGACGGCGACAGAGGGTAATTGAAGAAAACTTCAGAAGCAAAGATCACTTAAGAGGTATTTCAATGTATTGTCGATTTCGAGGGAGCTATGAGACAGATTTTCTCAACTGCAGTAAGTTACGTCACAATGAGTTTGTCTTCATCTTGGAGAACCAGATCTTGTAGGAATGGGAAGAAATGTAGAGTCTTCCCAGTTGACAAAGGGACAACACAATAACAGAGTCTCAAATAATTAAAACATCCCACTTGTCTCACGCAAGATTATCTCTAACGCCATACAAACTGGACACGAATGTTACCCGCGACATTCGTACAGGGCCAAAAGATTCGCGTGTCTGTTCTGCCAAATTCACCCATATGAACTTGCGCAAGTTAATCATGTCAAATGCGAATGATTGAGATCCAAAGACAGTAAAACATGTTATGCACATGTACAGATGTCGGTAGTACCATGTATAGAAGGTATAAAAAGACAGTGTATTGCGAGTAGTTGTCATTTGTACTTTGGTGACTCATGTGGAAAGGTTTCCGATGTGATTCTGGCTGAACGTCAGGAATTAACAGACTTTGAATGCTGAGTGGTATTTGGAGCTAGACGCATGAGATATTCCATTTTGGAAATCGTCCGGTATCTACAGTGCCAAGAGTGTGCCGATAATATCAAACTGCAGGCATTACCTTTCTCCACCGACAACACAGAGGCCGACAGCCTCCACTTAACCGACGGCCTTCACTTAACGACCGAGAACAGTGGCGTTCACGTATTGTTGTCAGTGCTAACGGCGGGCAAAAGGAGGCTCGACACGTTATTACCAGGTACCCCATGAGTTTTGTTCTCTCAGTGTATACGGCATTAATTGAAGCAGGAGTATGTATGTATGTACTGAACTGGGGACCCAGAAACGACGGAGAGACTTCGTCCCCGCCGTAGCCCCTAGTGGTACACAACCCCACAACAGGCTACAGCAGTCCACTCACCCCACCAAAAAAATAGTTCAAATGGCTCTGAGCACTATGGGACTTAACATCTGAGGTCATCAGTCCGCTAGAACTTACAACCACTCAAACCTAACTAACCTAATGACATCACACACATCCATGCCGAGGCAGGATTCGAACCTGCGACCGTAGCGGTCGCGCGGTTCCAGACTGAAGCACCTAGAACCGCTCGGCCATACCGGCCGGAATTTTGTCTCTGATTTCCTATCTGTGAGTGGCCTTGATGGCCTCCAGCAGCCTTAAGCTTAACAATATGCAAGTCATTGCGTTGTCATTACTTTATGAATATGTGACACAATGTTTGTAGTGGGATCAGCTAGCAGGTTGGGACAGGAACCCAGAGTCCACATTATATGTTTGTCTTGGGTGTCAACTGTGATTTGGATTTGGAAGAGGATTCTGCAGTGTCTCCTGATTCCATTAGCTACATCCGACTGCAGATAGTTCCTCAAGTCGCCACCTCGTTTCAGGAGCCACGTTTGTTCGCTTGAAAGTTTATGTGAATTATCAAAATTAATTAGTGTCATTTTGTGTCTCTAGTGGGAACAGCTGGTCAGTAAGGAAACCAAGAAAGCAACAGCTACGTTTGTAGAGGGTCTCACCCGTGATTTGGAGTGGGCTCTGGTGATGTCTATTAAGTGCACTGTAGCAGCTGGCTGCAAATCGTGGCTCATGCCTGCACCTGTACTTAGAGGTCATTGTCGTTTGCTGTTGCCTTAGGCGGCAGACTCAATTAATAAAGACAATTGACCTCACCTGCCTAGTGAAAATACATTTCGCACTGTGGAACACCCATCTCCGAAGCGACCTCTGTCCTCTGCTGTGGAACCCAGTGGAAGTCTTACACCAGAGGATCAGGCCATCTTGCGGCTACCTAGAATACAGTTTGTCTTACCTCTGCTGTCTGTTGGAGTATTGTAACCACTTCCTCTTTAAGGGGGTAATAAAGTACCTTTACGCAAAAAATGCAATTTTCTTAATTTGTCCCAAAACATTCTTCGTTCTTTTAGCTTTACATAGTGAAGATTTCAACACAAAATCTTTGGTGGTTGCCGATTTATAGGAGAGTATACATTACGATGAGTGTTTGACTTTCAAATTTTCCATGCCCACCCACTTCATCCATTAGTTTCTGTTGGTTTTCTGACTGTCAGCTTTACCTTGAGAATTACACTGAAGCGCCAAAAGAAACTGGTATAGGCATGGATATTCATATCCAGAGATATGTAAACAGGCAGAATATGACGCTGCTGTCGGAAACGCCTATATAAGACAACAAGTTTCTGGCACAGTTGATAGATCGGTTACTGCTGCTACAATGGCAGGTTTTCAAGATTTAAGTGAGTTTGAACGTGGTGTTATAGTCGGCGCACGAGCGATGGGACACAGCATCTCCGAGGTAGCGGTGAAGTGGGGATTTTCCCGTACGACCATTTCAAGAGTGTACCGTGAATATCAGGAATTCGGTAAAACATCAAATCACCGACATCGCTGCAGCTGGAAAACGATCCTGAGAGAATAGGAGCAACGACGATTGAAGACAATCGTGCAGCGTAACAGGAGTACTGCTCCTCCGCAAATTGCTGCATGTTTCAATGCTGGGTCATCAACAAGTGCCAACGTGTGAACCATTCAACGAAATATCATCGATGTGGGCTTTCGGAGCCGAAGGCCCACTCATATACCAATGATGACTGCACAACATAAAGATTTCCGCCTCGCCTGGGCCAGTCAACACCGACATTGGACTGTTAATGACTGGAAACATGTTGTCTGGTCGGACGAGTCTTGTTTCAAATTGTATCGAGCCGATGGAGGTGTACTGTTATGGAGACAATCTCACGAATCCATGGACACTGCATGGGACTGTTCAAACTGATGGAGGCTCTGTAATGGTGTGGGGAGTGTGTAGTTTGAGTGATAAGGGACCCTCGATACGTCTAGATATCTCTGACAGGTGACACGTACGTAAACGCCCCGTCGGATCACCTTCATCCATTCATGTCGACTGTGCATTCCGCCGGCCTGGGGCAATTGCAGCAGGACAACGCGACACCCCACACGTCCAGAATTGCTACAGCGTGGCTCGGGGAACACTCTTCTGAGTTTAAACACTTCCACTGGTCCCCAGACTCCCCAAACGTTAACATTATTGAGCATATATGGGATGCCTTGCAACATGCCGTTCTGATGAGATATCCACCCTCTAGTACTCTTACGGATTTATGGACAGTCCTGCTGGATTCATGGTGTTAATTCTCTCCAGAACTACCTCAGATATTAGTCGAGTCCATGTCACGTCGTGTTGCGGCACTTCTGGGTGCTCGGGGGCCCCCTACACGATTTACGCAAGTGTACCAGCTTCTTTGGCTCTTTAGTGCATATCTCATTCTTGTATGTCACAGAACGGTTCTGTAATTGCGATCTCATATTTTTAGGTACAGATAAACTCTTCAGTTGATTGCTTTAGGGAAGTTTGTTGCTTCAACTGTGTTGTGTTTTTGAGTATGGAGTCTAGTGTCTGTAGCTTTATTAGTGCAATTCATAAGGTGTTTTTTTATTTATAAATGGGAATCCTCAAAGCATATTATAAAACAAGGAAAGCATGTTTTCAAACAAAGAGTCTTACTAATTTAAAGACGAATATTAATAATCATAACCACAGACCAAATTATACGGTCAAAGAAGTGAAACCCTATTTCAGTGTTACAGAATCTGCTGCATATAGTGGAAATATGGTTTTTAAAGTAGATTTTAGTTTTAAGGAAATAAAAGGACGTGTCTTCTGATTCACTGAAAATGCTAATGAATCATTCAATTCCAAAATTTGGAAGATATATCCAAGATATGTCTGGAATAACAATAGCGAAAAAGCGATTTCTGATGCTGAGATTTAAATCAGTGGTGGAGCGGATGACAGATTAAAAGTTACTAAAAGACTTGAAATACCTGTGGTGAAAATTATGATACTCTGTCTAAAGAATGAGAGCATGTGCTGAAAAAACTCTTTAAAAAGAGAATGAAAAAGGGTGTAATGACTGAATGACTTACCAAGGAGGCAAGGAAGACTGGAAAGTAGTTGACACTACAAAACGAAGCAAGGAAGGAAGAAGAGCAAGGAATTTACAACTCATCTGGGAAGTTTTTCTTCACAGAAGCTATCCTAAGGAATGATGATCACATTCCATGTTGTCCACTCATGTAATGGCAGCAGTTGGGAAAATGCGCTGAGCTAGGCAGGGATTACAGTGCTAGTGTTTGTCCTGCCGCCTAAGGGTAGCAAATGTGATTTTTAGTCAAATGGTACTACGTGAATGATGGTAGAAAAGTGTAAATCGATATAGAACACCCCTGGTGTTTGAGAACTACAGATCTCTGCCTCTCACTCGCACACTGAAGTTTTTTTTTTTTTTTTCAAAATGGTACCTACCATTACTGCTATTCTCTGAGCGAAGCGGGTGTCGTGCGGCTGAGGGAGCCACATGTAGTGCAGTACTCTCATGCTTATCCCGGTCCGCTGTCAGTCGCAAGCACTGCGTTCTGTCCTCGGGTGAGCCGTACCCTTCCTGGACGCATGCACACTTCACTGGCAGATCCTTCATTTCTTCTGGGGAGCAGGCAGCATCTGCAACCGATCACCAGGATCCTTGAGACATGTGATACTCACCATACAAAACACACCAGTTTTTACTGGGGGCTAAGTCATATATACCATTTGAGCGATTTGGTTTTCAATAGACACATTTAACAGCTAATGGAGATTGAGCCTTAAGCGCGAGTCCTTGATAACATACCTAAGTACACTGACGGAAACAAGTCGTAACTCAAAAAATAATTAATGTAGAGTGATACATCTGGTGCGAGGTATCGATACTTCGTGCAGTTGTTGCCAAAGATCACATGGAACGTTAGAAGGTCGGGGATCGGTGAGCATGACAATGAGCCCCTCCAAGTGGTATGGGATGGAACCGTGGCCAGTCGCCTGCGGATGACGGAGGCACCGGCAGAGCGAGGCAGGTCCGGGTAGACAGCATGGCCAGGAGAGAGCTCACGGCAGCAGGATGTGAAGTGAGCCCAAGTGTCTGCTGGCCCGCAAGAGCACGATGGGTGATGCCGCACGCGGCGGTGAGTTGGGGATCACGGAACTTGTCAACGACCGCGCCGGAAGGAATTGTGGTGAGAACCGATGTATTACGCGGCGAGCTTATCCCGGTGATAAAGTCCTGTTTCCGATCAGTATTAAGTGAGAGTGCACAATAACTGACAGTTCGGTTCTTGTAGCTATATCCAGATGAGCAAATGATGTTTGGCGGGTGTTTTTGTTCTCGCACTACCAGGTGTCCCAACGCGCCACATTCTGGTTGAGCCGGCCACTGTTCGTGTTTAGCGCTTCTGCAAAAAAGGGCAGCTGGTTTTGTATTATCGCGTAATAGGGAAGAGAGTGTGGCAGATATGATACGCGAGTTGGGATGGAAGTCATTAAAGCAAAGACGTTTTTCGTCACGGCGACATTTATTTACGAAATTTCAGTCACCAACTTTCTCTTCCGATTGCAAAAATATTTTGTTGTGCTCAACCTACATAGATAGGAATGATCATCAAAATGAAATAAGAGAAATCAGAGCTCGAACAGAAAAGGTTTAGGTTTTCGTTTTTCCCGCGCGCTTTTCGGGAGTGGAATGGTAGGGAGATAGTATGATTATGGTTCGATGACCCCTCCGCCAAGCACTTAAATGTGAATTGCAGAGTAATCATGTAGATGTAGATGTAGATGTAGATGTAGATGCCTCTGCCGAGCACTACCAAGTGATAAACTTATTTTCCATTTTTAAATCATTGTTCACTGATCCCTTCTACACTGAAATTTGTTTATCATACCGAACATCTATCGTTGATTTTTGTATTAATTGTTTTTAGTCACTAATCATTAAAATGACCAGTGCCGCTTTATATTTTCTATACCGATTTTTTTTTAAATTTGAAAGCCTTATGCCCGGCATCTATTTCCTGATTTTTCTGCCTTAATTGTTTTTAGTATTTTTGCCGTAGTGAAAGTTGTTTAATATTCGAAAGGTCTATTGTCCGACATCTATATTTAAATTTTTATAATGTCTTGCACGGACTAGTGTCCGTTTACCTCCCTGTATCCAAACTATTGTGATCCGGCCGGGGTGGCCGAGCGGTTCTAGGCGCTACAGTCTGAAGCCGCGCGACCGCTACGGTCGCAGGTTCGAATCCTGCTTCGGGCATGAATGTGTGTGATGTCCTTAGGGTAGTTAGGTTTAAGTAGTTCTAAGTTCTAGGGGACTGATGGCCTCAGAAGTTCAGTCCCATAGTGATCACAGCCATTTTTGAACCAAACTATTCTGACATTTTGAAGGGTTAATTGTCGACTTTTATTGATTACATTTCTCGTCGTGGATTTCAATGTGAGGTCGTAACTTGCCTTAAGTAATCTTACTGTTATCGCCTGTGTCAGATAAGTAAATGAATTCCAAGAGCCTTTGGGCACTAATGGGCAGCCTTTTAAAGAGTTTAAGTGGCAAGAGTTGTTTACTACGTGATACAGTCATGTCTGAAAGGGCCTTACTCCAAATTTTGAGAAAGTGAGTTAAGGACCTTACCAGATTCTATACACATAGGTCTTGATTCCACATGTAGTAAATGCGTTTTTGTGACTTTGTTAGAGCAACGTCATTTTCGAAATGGCTTTATTCCTGGAATAATGCGCTTTCAATGGTGATCATATTCGCATGGTATCTATTGAATACCTAATGCTTGGTTGGTTGTTTGGTTGATTTGGGGGACTAAACAGGGAGATCATTGGTCCCATCAGATTAGGAAAGGATGGGAAGAATGTAGGTCGCGCCCTTTCAAAGGAACTATCCCGGCATTTACCTGAAGTGATTTAGGGAAATAACGGGAAACCTAAATCAGGATGGCCGGACGCGGGTTTGAATCGTCGGCCTACCGAATGCGAGTCCAGCTACTGCGCCACTTTGCTTGGAAAGGAATATCTAATGCACTGTGCGTTACGTTTCGCTTTTCGTAGTTCAACAGCTGTTATTTCTGAAAGTCAGCTCCCAACCATTTTTTTTATGCAAGTTGGTCAGGTGTTGTGACTTCTGAATACAAGGGAGAGTTATAGAAGCATATATTCGATCTCTTATTTCCGGAAGTGTCTGTTGTTTTTAATTTTGAAAAGGCTTATACTGGACCAGTGGCTATTAATAGGAACAAAATGCAAACCATTCAACGTTTACTTTATTACATTCTGCATAGATACAGGTATTTCTATGATGATTTGATGAAATGGCCTGTATGTAACAATGCTGCTGCTGCTGATGATGATGGTCAATGAAACCACTATGTATGTACTTTCTTTAGAGTTACAGTTCTGAAGAAACCTACGAGTAAAAAAAGAACAAGTTAAAACACTATTAAAAACGTAACTTGACCGTATGTATAAATTACTTCCTCAAGAAAAGGACCTTATTCCAAGATTCTGCACCTATTTTTTTTTCAAAGAACTTGCAAAACTTAGCAGCTGCAATAATGTAAAACTTGTATTTCATTCTGTTCTTTAAACATTAGAAAGCCCATCCTGTTACATTCCATATTTTCATCTGCAGAATGTTTTTCTTCGTTCCTGAAAATTTACAATTTTTCAGTAAGGTCCTTTAAAAACGACTGTATCAGTTGTTGAAACTGAAGACACGCGCGGAGAAACGGGCTAACCTTCAAATGTAAAAACTTAGAGATAACTGTTGCCATCTTTTGCTGGGTACGAGAACTATCGAAACAGACACTGATCTCACCCCTAAATGTCAGCTGTACATTGCTCAAGCACACATGTACACTTTTGTTGTTTAATAAATGTATTTAAATATTAAAAATTAGTTCAACGCCCAATCGCTTACCACACCAGGATCTTTATATCCTAAATATCATTCTCCAAAAAGGCGCAAGTATGTGTAGCACAGAGTATCAAAATCCCAGTAATACATTGTCTAAGTAACATATTTAAGTGATTAACATTGCACGATCACAGGTTAATGTAAGCACGAGAAAAGCCAGTGAGTATGTGAAATGATGGTACATTAATAACTGTTGTAAGCGCCACAATGCTGAATGCAAGCATGCAAATGTACTTGTATTGTGTTGTACAGGTGCCACATGTCAGTTTGTGGGCTGGAGTTCCATGTCTGTTAGACCTGGTCGGTCAATACAGGGACGGTTAATGCTCTAGTGGATGACATTGGAAGTTGTCGTCTGATGATGGCCCATGTGTGCTCGACTGGAGACAGATCTGTCTATCGAGCAGGCCAAGGGAACGTGTCGACACTCTGTGAAGTATGTCGGGTTATAACAGCGGTATGTGGGCGAGAGTTTTCCTGTTGAAAAACATCCCTTGGAATGCTGTCCATGAATGGCAGCACAACAGGTCGAGCCACCAGACTGATGTAAGAATTTGCAGTCAGGGTGCGTGCTGTAACCACTTTCATACGAAATCGCACCCTAGACCACAGCTCCAGATGTTGGTCCAGTGTGTTTAGCACAGACAGGATGCTTGCAGGCCCTCAAGTAGCCTCCTTGTAACCAACACAGGGTCATCACTGGCACCGAGACAGAACCCGATAGTTCAGAAAACAAAGCACATTTCCACCCTGGCCCCTAATCAGCTCTCTCTTCACTCCACTGAAGCACCAAATGGCGGTGGTTTGGCGCCAGTAGAAGGCACGCTACAGGGCGTCTGCCCGGAATTGTGCTTGAAGTAATCGATTTGTCACAGCTCACTCTGCGGTGCCAACTGGTTCCTGCAGATGCTGTACGATGCGCAAGAGTCATTCAAAGGCGAACTTTGAATAGACGTCATCTTTCAGGTGTAGAAACACGCCCACCTACATTAGTTTATGTCGGACAACTCCATTTTGATGTTACGATTTTTTTTAAACCCCTGACTGGCCACAGTTACATTAATGATACATGTGACAGGACAATTTATTCACTGATTTTTTTTTTCTGTACAGCAATGAACGTATTTAATATTGTTATCCTTATTTAAGGATTGTTGAACTTTTGTTCTTTCATTCACGTTTTACTAGTTGTGTGAAGCAGTTGTGGGAATAACTGTCAATTGAATTAAATAAATTTTCCTATAGCCTGACTCTAATCACACCATGAGTTTAGAGTAAGTATAACAATTAAGGGAACCCGGAATCTAAAAAGATGAAATTTTGGATTTTCAGTTTATTGTGAAATAAAATACTACAGATCTTCCTCTTTAAAATGACATATTAATCTTACCTGTAGCTCAAATCCAAGTATTGAAAATATTATTTTCAATAATGTGTTGTAGATGGCATGTCGCGACATTGAATTTATTGGAGAAGTTTAGTGAGGATAATATGAACGAAATAATTAACATTTCATTGCTCTCAAAGGTGATTGAGAGTTCAGTACTGTGTAAGGAATGTTGCAAATTGAGTATGTCAGTAAATGTCAAGCGACACATAGGACTTGCAGCAGAAATCTGTCTCCATTGTACTAGTTGTCATTATAGTGTTGCAGTTTGGAACTCAGAATATGTCGAAATAGGCCAAGGTGAAACTGATAGTGAGAAAAGCAAATACTACGGTGTAAATATTAGATGTGTTTACGCTCTGAGGTCAATCGGTAAGGGATACTCTGCTGGTCAAATGTTTTGTGGTGTAATGAATCTACCACCACCACCAACGAAATTCTCAAAATATAACTTGGTTGTTGGATCCTGTGTTGAAGATATTGCCCTAGAATCCATGAAAGAAGCAGTGGAGGAGGCTGTGGCGGTGAATGAAGAAATTCCAGATGTTCAGAATCCTCGGGACCTGACTGTCGCATTAGATGGTACGTGGCAGAAGCGCGGGCACACTTTACAAAATGGGGTAATAATGGCAACAAGTGCTGGTACTACAAAAGTTGTAGATGTTGTAATTAAATCCAAGCACTGTAGGTGTCCTAAAAGAGTGAAGGGTGAGCATGCAGAAACCTGTCGAAGGAATTACAGTGGGTCTAGTGGGGCCATGGAAGTTTCCGGTGTGAAAGACATTTTCAGTCGCTCCTTTCTGTGGTACAAGGTCAGATACCTACAGTTCCTGGGTGATGGTGATTCGAAGTCTTTTACTGCTGTATCTGAGCTGAAACCGTATGGAAATGATGTTACCATTACTAAAAAGGAGTGCATAGGTCACATTCAGAAACATGTGGGAACAAGGCTGCGTCGACTGAAGACCACAATGAAAGGTCAAGTACTCAGTGATGGACAATCTTTGGGTGGAGCTAAAAGATTGACAGACGAGGTAATAAACAGATTGCAGAGAGACTATGGACTGGCAATAAGACAAAATACTCACAGTGTTGATGCAATGGAAAAGGCTGTAATGGCACTTTACTATCACACCTTATCGACTGACGAGGAACCACTACATGGACTAGGCCCACAGGCACCCAATTCCTGGTGCAAGTACAACAAATATCAGGGATCTGAACGTTTATACAAGCATCATCACAGTCTACCAGAAACTGTCATGAAGGCTATAAAACCAATTTTCAGAGATCTTTCTGCAACTGAACTCTTGAAGAAATGTCTCCATGGACGTACACAAAATCAAAATGAGAGTGTGAATAATGTAATTTGGACCAGAATCCCAAAAAATGTGTTTGTGGAAATTCATACTCTTCATTTTGGAGTATATGATGACATTGCTACGTACAACAAAGGTAACATTATAAAGTGCAATGTGCTGCAAAAGTTGGATGTGATGCCCGGAAAGTACATGGTGAGTGCAATGATGTCGATAGACAATGAGAGGAAACGGGATGCTGAAAGGAAAGAAAAGGAGTGTGAGAGGCAAGCCAGACAAAGAATGAAAGGTGTGAAAAGAAGGCTAGATGGGGAGATGTCTAGTGACAGTGAAAACCCCTCTTATGGTGCTGGACTCCACTAAAATGTTAGTGAAACTTTCAAACTCGTTTTCCACAAGTTCACTTTTTTGCCATATAAGGAACATTTTCTGCTAAACTATTAGAGATAACGACTTAAAATTTTCAAGGAATGTAAACAGTGCCAATATACACCTTGTATCATAGCCTTTTTGTGACACATAATTGATAACAGGCTTTATTTCAAAGAGACTATGCCAAAAAATATGTCAATTCTTTTCAGTAACAAAATAATTAATATCTTCCCAAAAAACACCAATAAATTAAAATCTATATGTTACATGGTATTAAATATATGTAATATTATACTGTAACAGTTTCATCATTCTGGTGTTAATAGTTCATAAGAAAATGTTCCTTACATTTAACATTGGAGGTATGGGACATTCCAGGTCCCCTTAAAATATTGTATCTATCAGGTTAAAAAAACTTGAACTAGTTTCCTAATAAATTAACACTCACATAACATTTACATAAATTTACAGAACACTATTTGTATCGTAGGGACACATGCTGGATGTTCAGCGTTACATAAAAGTAATGCTACGCACTAATGACAACTCTTTAACATTATTCTATCATGCCGATTTCTGTTGTAATTTTCTATTATTATTATTGTTATTATTATTATTATTATTATTGTTGTTGTTGTTGTTGTAACATACGAACACTTCTTTTTTCTTTTAGACGTTTGACTGAGATTCTACAGTCAGGGTCTACCTCCAGAAATGAAATTATTTCCATTTCACTTCTATTTAGACTACTTGTAAGTATCAATTTGTCAATTTTTGTTAGAGAAAAAGGTTTTAGGGACACTGAGAAAATCCCACAGAATAGCCTCTTCCAAAGAAGAAAACAGAGAAAGATAAAAGAATTACTATTCAATCTGCCATGCAAAAGGAAAATTATCTGTTTATGTGTAAATAAAACTACAACGACGTTTGTTTCAGCAGCATCAGATACAACGGCTGTGAACATAATAACTAATGTTAAAAGATATACACATCGACTGATGAAACACACTGAAGTTCCTCTACCCCTCATCCTTACAAAATACAATAAGCGCATTGCTGGTACTGATAGAATGGACCAAAATGTGAATCTGTACACGATAAATATCTGCAACAGGCTGTATTCAGTTGGATATTGAATGTCACTGTACAGTGTTCTTGGATATCCTACCGCACAAATGGAAATACAACCTCTCATGTAAAGTTCCGTAGAGAAATTGTGCAGGCGTACTTGAGAAGCTATGCGAAGCCACAGAGAGAGTCTGGACGAACCCCACACTTCAGTACTGTAGCAGACGATCTCTGATGTGACGCAATGAACCTCCTGATTATGAAAATACAGAAACTCAAGAAAAGCGATATGTTGGAAAAAGCTGCAAGCGATCACTACGTACCAAGTGCAAGAAATGAAATGTGGGTCTGTGTGTTGAACGTTTTGCTTCTTATCGCACCAAGTAACTTTTTATTTCTGATTTGTAATTTTTACTCATGTGTAATTGTGTAATTTGTTTCTTTCATTACAAAAATGTGAAGCCTCTTTGCTCTCAGTAGCGTTCAGCGTTACATTTTATATTAGAATTCCATAGGTAAAATTACTTTCTCTCTTTAAATGTTTTTTTTTTCAATGTAATGAACGAGGTTACAGTGAAAAATGTAGAAAAATTATCAAAAAATCGTTTGGGGACCACTGGGTTTAATTATTTATTTAATCTGGTCAAATTGAAGTCTTCAGACCCTTTCTTCCATAGGGAACGAACTCAACACAAACAAAGGTTTAATTAAGTTCTGATAAACATTATAATAAGAGTCACTAAGGAGTAGAAAAGACTGGAAAAAAAGTGTTTGAGTCACTCTGGAACAACAGATGCTGATAAAATTTGTAGTCATTGTCAAAACCAGAACTAAATGAATAACTATGTTAACAAGCACGGTAATAAGAGATGTAAAACGATTGTCTGAAGGCAGTTATGCAGATATCTAAACTAATTTGCAAAAGCACTAGTGACAAAAGCAATACTAGTTATACTATTAAGTACTGGGGGAATCAGAACTCCTGTGATAAACTTGCAGATGTTGCCCAGGGATACCTTCTGAGTATTTTGGTACAAGGGATCCATCTCCTATATGTGTATATTAACGTATTGCTGCCTTACAGATTTAATGTCTCTTATTGGATGTCTTAGCACCTAGTGCTAAAATTTAGCTGCTTCCTTCTTAACGCTTATGTAGCAGTTATTTACTGGTTATTAAATAATCTTTTGTTTGCTACACATATGAGAAGCGTTCTGTTAGTCATGGACCAGTAACTGGACTTTCTGTCGTATGTTTTGGCTTCTCTCATGGCTGTTGAATTCTTACTCAAGAGTGGCAGTGTTGACTGAAGTGTGAACATTGTATTTACTATACGTACTGGCTTTTTTTCTGAACTGTCGAGACAAAAATAAATTGCTTGGCTTAGCCTGTGTGTCAATGAGGTCGGCATATTGTTGCACTGTGATTATATGTATCTGCTCTTTGTTTTAAAATTTGTACTTTTTATAATTTTTGTGTCTCAGCCAGACTATTGAGCGGCGTGCCAGTCTCCGGTGGTGTCAGAGACAATATTGCTTATGTTCCTGGGCTCTGGAGTCGATATGATGCTTTAGTACCTGATTATGAGAAACGTGTTATGCTTTATTAATTTGTTTTAGTGTTTATTGTTTAATTCTGGGTATTTTAAGTACTTTCTACTCTGGTGAAACTTGATTGCTTGTGTTGCTGTTTGAAAGCCGATATGAGATTATAAATTTTACTTGTGATGCGACTCTCCCGTTTAATGTTTCACACTCGATTTAAAGCTAATCTCTGTTCAGTTAAAAATTTAAAGTTGAACTGATCAATGTAAGACAAGGAATTTGTTTCTTGGCGTTGCAATATTCACTGTTCAGTCTGAAAGTTAACTGGCTACTCCTGTACTCTTGAAGAAAATTACTGCGTTGCTCTTGTCTTTGTTTGTTTTAAAAGCTGACTTTTGTTATTAATAAATGCTGATGAATCTTGTAGTCCATAACGAATGATGTTCAATCCCCTACAGGGATATGATCAGCTAGCTCCTATGACAAACGCTGTAAGGGTGGCGTTGGGCATCACAGTGTGGCATACCACTGGAGTTTTCATAGCGTACGTTCATAAAGAGTCAATCAAGATCCAAAATGTTGCTTCCTCCAAGGTATACCTCGTGAAAAGAGCCTGAAGATAAAATTGGAGAGATTAGAAGATAAACATGGAGGCCTAGCAGCAATCTTTCTACCCGATGCCCATTTGCCAGTGGAACAGGAAAGGCAAGATTTGACAGTGGTGCACAAAGTACCCTTAACCACACACCGTAAGGTAGTTGGTAGAGTATAAATATATAAGGGTAATTTAAAAAGGAAACGAGCTAGAGACTGTAAAATGAAAACTGCTGAACGGATGATAATGCTACTGCCTATGGAACAACGTGTGGTCCTTTCAAGAGCGCTGAAGTCCCAATTTCGTGGCAGATGGACGACGGTATATAACCGGGCCCACGTGAACTATGGGACCGGGAACGAACTTGTGACGTAACACTAGACCCCATACCCAAAACACTTCGCGAAAGCTTGGATCCGCGCAGGGCCCACTGGAAATCAATATATCAATGAAAAGGTGTCCACTAAATGTCTTAACTGTGTTGTGTGTATAGACAGCTTGCATGCATTTAACCACCTCCTTCCTTAGGCAATGCCATTAAAATTATGATCTCCTCAGTATTTTTCATTTCACAGCCTTCAGCTCGTTTCTCTGTGATTTGCATATAAACACTAAAAATATAAAGTAAAACAAAAAACTATGCACCATGAAGGAATTATCCGAATGTAACTGTCGTCAGTAGATTTGTTGGACGTGTACGTACAAACAGATGATTACTAATTCAGGAAATTTGGATTATTTATTCAAGAGCAAGAGCTTCACAAACTGAACAAGACAATAAAGCGTTGGTCCACTTCTGACCCTTATACAAGCAGTGATTCGATTTGGAATTAATTGACAGAGTTGTTGGATGTCATTCTGAAACATGTAGTGTCAAATTCTGTCCAACTGGTGCGTCAAATCGTTAAAATCCCGAGATGGTTGGACAACGTACGACTAAAAGAAGTATATTGAGGCTGACGCCTTCATAGAGTACTTACGCTTGACTCCTCCTCCTCTCAGGCATGCCGCGCGGTCTAACTCAGTGCCGAAACCTCTCTCGACACATCTGCATTTGGTGATCGGGTCTCTTAGTTCTGCATCAGAGCACCCATCTTCTCGAGAGGTTGCAAAATGCACACCTGCGTCTCGTCGGAGTCGACCTGCAATGTTTCGGAGAGTAATTTCAGTGTGGAGAACGATGTTCTGAACGTGTCCGGAGACATGCGGACACAGAGAGTTGCGGAACCCACCCCCCTCCCTCCCCTTCCCGCTCAAAATTAGCGTGAACGACGCACTGGTCCAAAAACAAAATTCCTGTGCTGACTTGGCTCCCGAAGCAATGGCAAAACATGATGGTGTATAACATGAAAAAGGCAAAGTGTTCAAATAACTGTCCTTATTTTCCGCTCTATATACAAGCATAAAGCGTTGGTTGACCTCAGAATATGCTTGATGTTTGACTTTTATTGTTCCGACCCTGTCAGCCTGAATGCGGAACTGCTGATTCCCAAAATAATGATCGCCTGTCTTCTGCATGACTGTATGTCACATTTACATTATTGAAATTAAAACATTCTTGAAAATCCCTGGGACTGATATCTATCCAGTATTAATTTCGATACCAGGCAAAAAATGGTCGAAATTGTCGATTGCCATAAAGGATGAACTGTCTGTATACATAATTAAGTTTATACAGAATCTTCAGTGCGCGAGTCCTAATCGCAGGTGGCAAATTTTTTTCATATTTGCATATTACTCTACAATAGCACTGAGCTTCACTTCACACGAAATAATAATCACAAAAATGAACCGAACATTTCCTTACCTTTCTTAATTAACTAAAAACATTATTGTGCAACATATTCAGCTGCCTTGTAGGTTTTCATGACAAATGTACGGCTGGTGTTTGCTGATATAAAACACTAAACATCACACAAATGACCTTCTTGTCACCAGAAATTTTAGTTACTCCTAACTTCTGTGAGCTGTAATTTCCTCACTAATTATCATGTTTTCTTTTCCCGTTGTCTCTTGTGGGCTGTGGTTACGTGGAATAGACTGGGTTCTCTGGTCCTGCTGAACTGATCAATGACCGTAAATGTTACGTTCGGCTACCTGGAGACCATTTGCAGCCATTCATGAACTTCACGTTCCCAGAAAACGGCGGAATTTTTTTGGCTGTCAAATACACCATGTCACCAGGCCACAATTGTTCGTGATTTATTTGAAGAACATTCTGGACAGTTCGAGAAAATGATTTGGCAACCCACACCGCTCGACATAAATCCCATCACACATTTATTCGAATAAACGGAGGTCAGTAAGTGGGCAAAATTGAGAGAGCCTAAAGAAGCAGCGAAGCTCAATATTTCTGCGTGGGACTTCCAACGAGTTATTAATTTCATGCTACTTCGAGTTGCAGTACTAAGTCGGGTAAAAAGAGGCAGGACACGATATTTGCAGGTATCCAATCACTTTTATCACCTCAGCATATGATGAATGCAAGTAACAAATAAGTAAGCAAGAGTGACTAAATTAACTAATCTTTTGTTACAGATGTCTGTGGAAATACCTATATTCAAAGGAACCGTGACAAATGTTAGTCGCTACTGAAAATTATCCCCATTCTGCTTATAAGGTAACTAGTACTCTAGCAACTTTAACTGTCTTACCTGTGCATAGTATGCTCGAAAAAACGGCCGCCAGCAAGACGGCGGCCACAGCGACAGGTGTCTTCATGTCGACTGTAGCCGAGGAGGGAATGACGGCTGGCTTTTATAACCTCACCGGCAGGCTCCGAGTGCACTCCCACTATCAGACTGTGTCATACCGGAGCCATAACGAACCTCCCAGTGCCGGTTATAGTCTCTAACTTTCGGTCATAATCCACTGAAATAAAGTGAGGAAAGACTCGTCATTCCGTAGGCACCTACTACGTCCGTTAGTGCCATCAAGTCTTCCAAGTCCTGCATCTCTTCCTAGAAAGAGCGTACAACTACCACCGTCATGTGTTTGAAATAGCTCTTGCCGAGAACCCGACAAAACTCTGGTCCTACGTAAAATTGCTAAGTGTATCTAAGGCTTGTGTTCAGCCATTCGTTAACAAGTTTGGTGTGGCAGTCGAAGATAGCAAAAGTAAAGGCGAAGTGTTAAAATTCGTATGTAAGAAATCGTTCACATAGCAGAATCATACAGACATACCGTCATGTGACCATCGCACAGACTCCCGGATGCAAGACATAGTAATAAGCGTCGCTGGTGTAGAGAAACAACTGAAACAATTGAAAGGGAATAAGTCGCCAGGTTCTGAAGGAGTTATATTTCGGTTTTACGAAGGATACGCTACGGCGTTGGCCCTCACTTAGCTTGCATTTATCACGAATCTCTCGCCCAGTCCAAAGTCCCTAGCTACTGGAAAAACGCACAAGTGACTCCTGTATATAAGAAGGGTAAAAGAACGGATCCGCAAAATTACATACAAATTTCTTAAACATCGGTCCGCTGCAGAATACTAGAACATATTTTCAATCCAAATATAATAAATTTCATTGGGAGGGCAGTCCACAAATCAGCATGGTTGTAGAAAGCATCGTTTGTGGGTAACTCAGCTTGCCCTTTTCTCACATGAGATTATAAGAACCTTGGATAGAGGGTAACAGGTGGGTCCATATTCCTAGATTTCCGTTAAACATTTGACACGGTGCTACACTGCCGGCTGTTAACGAAGATACAAGCATATGGTATAGGTTCCCAAATATGTGAGTGGCTCGAAGACTTCTTAAGCAACAGAATCCGGTGTGTTGTCCTCGACTGCGAGTGTTCATCACAATGGTAACGTCAGGAGTGCCTAAGGGAATGTGATATGACCGTTGTCGTTTTCTAAATACATACGTGATCTCGTAGACAGGGTGAGCAGCAGTCTGCTGCTGTTTGCTGATGATGATGTGGTGTGTGAGAAGGTGTCGTCGTTGATTGACTGTATACCCGGGCCGCTGAAACATGTCACTTCAAGGTCACTCCCCAAGCACCGTTGAGTTGGTAGTATAACTAACAAACAAGTGATGAACGGGAGGCTCCGCGTCTACAGCACCGAACAAAAGCCGGTTCTTACGTAGACGCTACCACGTTGCCGGCTTCCGTGTAAACATTGTTTGTTAGAGCGCGAACGCTTGCTGTTGTGTTGTGTTACCGCCTCGACTACAGTTCTTGTTTGTTAAACAATGTCTCCAAAACGATGTCGTTCACCAATCGACAATCCGTTGCGCCGTGGAGTACCATTAAATAGTCAGGCTACGGAGGAGTGAGTTTTACGAGCAAGAAAAAGAATTTGTTTCTGTTCATAGGCATGCATCGATTCCTGCCGATGAAGTTTTAGAGCGTACCTCGAAAACTCTAGGACTCAGTGAAAGAACAGTTATAAGGAAAGGGGTGCTACTTCAAGACTTACAAGACAGTGAAATAAACAGTGTGGAAGAAAGCCCCTATGGAAGAAACAGTGTGTTTTCAAGTACTCCGGGCAAGAAAAATAAGCAGCCTCGTCCTATTACAGATATTGGCTCTTTCCAATCACTATAAAATGAAAGAATACCCCACAATAGCGAATTTGGTAACTTCTTTAAAAGAAAGTGAACTTTTCTCGGGGGGGGGGGGGGGGGGGGAACGTCACTTAAGATGATGTTAAAAAGTATGGGCTTCCGTTTTAAAAAGTTAGATGGACGAAAACAGTTACTAGAAAAAGCTCATGTCGTTGCAGCTCGTACCATTTTCTTGCACAAAATTGCAGGAAAGGGTATACACTCAGTCACATGCTTAGACGAAACCTGGGTCAACGCAGGAGAATCAGTTGAGAAATGCTGGACAGATGATACTCCGAATAGCAGCGGTCATCAGCCAACAGGAAGAGAATCACGATTCATTGTGGGCCATGCATGATCTTCAAACGGCTTCGTGCCTGAAGGACTTCTAGTTTTTCGATCGAGAAAAACCGGTGACTATCATGAGGATATGGACCACACACGGTTTCTACATTGGTTTAAAAACTTGTTGCTCCAGTTTAGTGTTCCGACCGTTTTTGTGATGGACAATGCACCGTACGATTCCGTGATTTTAGATAAAGCTCCCACTACTAGTGACCGTAAAGAAACTAAGGTGCAGTGGTTGCAGGCGAGAGACATTGCTGCGGACATGAGCATACCAAAATTGCTGTTATACTCTCTCGTGAAACAAAATAAGCCTGTGACGCCTAAATACGTCGTAGATGAAAGTGCAAGCGAACAGGGTCACTTGATAATTAAGCTACCGCCTTATCATTGTCATTTTAATCTAACTGAATTGGTTTGGAGTGAAGTCAAGGCGTACATTAGAAGTAACAACAAGACTTTTACTATAACGGAAGTGGAAAGACTGCTACATGAAAGTTTTGCTACAGTAGACGCTACCTCATGGAGGAAAAAAGTAGACCATGTAGCTAAACTGATAAGAGAAGCACAGACTATTGATGGCATTATAAATGAAAACGAACAGTTACTGATTTCTCTTAATGATGATGAGGATGACGAAGACAACAGTTCTGGCGCCGATTCCGACGACAGTGAAGGAGAACTGGATGGAATTGCGCCAATGACATCGTAAATTGGTGAGTGTAAATGTATATAGAATTAATTCTTTTTCTCTCTGTAATCGGGTAGGCTATGTATGTTTTGCTTTATTTCTTTCTATGAGTTTTACATGCAGCTATTACTGTAACAATTTGGACGACTTTTCATAGATATTGTCATTAACGTAAGGTGTTTTTATTTCCCAGTTTAATATACTATCAAATGCTTGGTCTCCGTCGTCGTTCTCTCCATTGTTAAAAAATGTACTTTGTTGCACGTACGTATAAAAGATAAATGTAGCTTACATATACAAAACGTACTTCGGAGATGTGGGCGTGTCCGGTGGCAACTATAGCAACCTTGCAATCGCAGTGTAGCCAACCACACGCAAGCTGTCAAGTGACATGTGTCACTGGCCCGGGTATAGGAGGATACAAGATGACTTAGATAAAATTTCTAGTTGGTGTAATGAATGGTAGCTAGCTACAAACGTAGAAAAATGTAAGTTAATTTAGATGAATAGGGAAAACAAATCCATAATGTTCGAGCATAGGATTATTAATTTGCTGCTTGATACAGTCAAGTCGATTAAATATTTAGGCATAACGTTGCATAGCAACGTGAAATGGAATGAGTATGTAAGGATTAGCGCAGGGCAGGAGAATGGTCCATATCGGTTTATTGGGAAAATTTTAGGAAAACGTGGTTCATCTTTAAGGAGACCGCATGTAGGACGCTACTGCGACCCATTGCTGAGTACTGTTCGAGTGTTTGGGATACGTACCAGTTCGGATCAAAGGAAGACATCGAAGCTACTCAAAGTCTCGCTGCTAAATTTGTTACTGGTACATTCAAAAATGGTTCAAATGGCTCTGAGCACTATGGGACTTAACATCTGAGGTCATCAGTCCCATAGAACTTAGAACTACTTAAACCTAACTAACCCAAGGACATCACACACATCCATGACCGAGGGAGGGTTCGAACCGGCGACCGTAGCAGTCGCGACCGGTAGATTCGAACAACATGCAAGTATCAGGGAAATGCTTCAGGAACTCAAACATGAATCACTGGAGGGAAAGTGACGTTCTTTTCAAGGAGCACTATCGAAAAAAAAAATTATAGAGAACCGGTATTTGAGGCTGATTATAGAAGGATTCTGCTGCAGCCAAACTACTGTCGTACCTACAAATATCCGAACGACCTGAATTGTGTTTCGCCTGAATTACATGTAACCCACATAACGTAACTATTGTGCAGGTCCCCTAATCTTTTTCCTGTACAGTCTTCTGACTATACAAGATGGATACCGCAAGAGAACACTATAGAATACTGTGCTTTAAGGTAATTGGTCAAGATGTGAATATACACAACAATATAACAAATACTAGGAAACACGTCATTAGAAAGTCCTTAACGCTAGTAAACACAGGTTTATTACAGGAAGTGCTACTTCAAAATCAGTACCACACTCAATAGAATTTGGGTTAACCAACACCGTCACATAAATCATTCAAGAAAACTTTAGGCAAAATTAAATATTTTTATTTACAAGTGATTCTGAGACCATATCTGGAATCCTAAAGTTCTATGACAACTCGAAGTATTTATGCTCTTTAAAATAATTAGCTATATCCGGCAGACGTTGTTCCTGACACGAGTGGTTGGTGATAAACTGGATGTTGAACTAACCAGTTAAAAGCAGCGCAATTAACAGCAGCGAGCGCTACATGGAAACCTCAAAATTAACATAGTATCACCAGTAACTTTTCTGAACACTTGATTTAGCAATTATTTGTGAGCAATTTTAACGATTGGACGAACGTTTCTGTTTCGGATCTGGACTCAAACCAGGCACCTATAGTTATTGTAATTGACTAAAACTTTCGTGCCTAACCGACACTCAATCACAACATCGTTCGTCATTGGTGACGAGGCACAAAGAGTTTTGAAATATCGACGTTTTCACCAATATCAGTTAGCAGATCTGAACCTTTATCTGCCTGTTAACTAACTTCGAAAAATGTTTGATATAATTTCAGGGAACAAATTTTGCAGGTGTCTAAAACAAAGTGCCATGAGGTAAAATTATGTGACATGATTTAGAACCCTGGGTGTAAGATTGCTAAGTTACTAAAGTCATCTGTTAGATATCGATATTTTTCATCATCAGTGCAATGTTTTAATTTGAAATTAGGATACACATACATACTCTGTGTGATCAAAAGTATCTGGACACCACCAAAATATACGTATTTCATGCTGCCACTTACTGTCAGGTACTCCATATCAGCGACCTCAGTAGTCGTTAGACATCATGAGAGAGCACAAAGGGTCACTCCGCGGAACTCACGGACTTCGAACATGGTCAGGCGATTGGGTGTCACTTGTTTCATACGTCTATACGTGCGATTTCCACACTCCTAAACATCCCTTGGTACACTATTGTAGGGGGACTAAGTTCGTTCTGCACCACCCTGCATTGTTGCCAGATGTATCCAAGATGGGGGCAATGACTTCATCCAACATGGTGGCATGTAGACATGGCAAGAGTGCATGACGTCATCCAAGACGGCGGCCGTGACTTCATTCAAGATGACGGATTTTGACGGAAAGATAGATCAATTGAGCTACCTCCACTAACCCAACCCCAGCGCCCCCCCCCCCCCACCCAACCCCCCGCCACCCCCAGAAAATGGCGGGAAGTTTAATTTCTATCAGGACAATGCAACACACCTCTACTGACCAAAGAAAATGGTGGGAAAAATGTCACTTGGGTTACCTCCACTAACCTAAGTCATCCAACTGACACCTCTTCCTAGGGACTGGTGGGAAAAGGACTCAGCTTGTGCTGGGCGGCTGGAGAGAGGAAGGAGTGTACTTTACTTATTTTGGAACAATTTATTTAGGGATGGAGTTTGAAAGATATTATATTTATAACATGCTCTGACATGCTTGGGGTCATATCACCCAGCCTACAGACCTGGAAACTACTTCTAAATTACCAAAATAAACCATGTATAACGCTCTGCAGACACAGATGCTAATTGTAAACTGTCAAAATAACACATTGCACAGCCTACAGGCCGGCAAAACACTCAAAAGACATTTATGTACAGAGAGCCAAACAACTCGTAAATTGTCAAAATAATAATCCATCTAAAAGACTTTGAAAACATGCTAGCTAATCGTCAGCTGTCAAAATCATGCACCATTCTCTACTTAACCAATTTGAGGCATTACTGCCATCCAGTGTGTTCGCCAACTGGCCTAGTACACAGTAACACCAACACAGGGCGATGTCGTCTACTCCATGACATAATCCATTATGACTGTCATGACGTCAGCTGTGGACAAAAGTACTGTTATTCAAGATGGCGGGTTTTGGCGGAAAATAGAGCATTCACAAGGAGGTCTGGGCCTAGTATGCAGTACTGCCACCAGATAGCACTGTCGGCCATTCTGCGACGTAATCCAAGATGGTGGGGGAAAAAGGCAGGAAACAGTGTGGTCACCATGAGGTCTGGACCTAGTCCAGAGCACTGAAAACACATGGACTGACATGATTGGTGTCACAGTCCACAGACCTGAAAAGTACTCCTAAATAATGCTCTGCAGACACGCCTAAATAATGCAGTACACTGATGTAGTCGTAAACTGTCCAAATAACACATAGCACAACCTACAGACCTGCTCGCAAAATAATGCAAAAGACATGCAAACAATCAGCAGAGTGCGCAAAGTGACGTACAGGTGCATGTTCCAGTCCCTCAACCATGAGGCAGTGGCATCCCTTTCATACTTGACACCTGAGAAATTCCTCTCGAAATACGAGATCACCTAGGCACTGTTGCAGACGTAACCGGAAGGGATCAGAGATGCAAGCCAGTGCAAGCCAAACCTCTCACACTGCTGCTGCTTACAGTGAGCAGGTGAAAGCTGGGTATTTTTCAGGTATACAGTTAGATTTCTACAAGTGTTATGATGATGTCACAGAACTCCAAATACGCTCACGCCGATCCCATATGTGAGACACCTCTGGGTGGCATGTGTGTTTACCATTGCCGACAAATTATCTATGGATACTGACGTCGGAGAATGGCACAGCGGGCATTTTTCCTAACGATCCTAAATGAACATGCAAGCTGCATTGAACCACGTACACATAAGCAGTGTGGCTGACGTATCATTGTGCAAAATGTTCGTCCTGCTATCAATATATGTCTCAGAAAAAATAACGTTCTCACCGCTAAAAGCCTTTGCACGCTCGCAAAAACACCATTAATCATAAAAGCATTCTTGTTGTTTGGAAAGAGAGCACTTTCTAAGCACAGATGGGGGGGGGGGGGGAGGGTAAATCATAACAAATATACAAACAGATATAGAAACACTGCCTTACAGAAGAGAAAGAAATGGCCGGAATTTTTGGTATCCTACCGCTAAAAGTCCTAATGCCACAGTGGTGGATGAGTGATGGCATCCTCGTCAGAGATGGATGGTCTGCTTCAACTTGTCTTTGAACACTTGCTTTCTTAGAACTTTCTGTACATACATTGCCTCCATCTTGTTTGAATCAGTCTGTAGATGCTCCTATGTCCCAACACAAAGGATGTCTTATAATGAATAGAGCATTATGCTTGTAGTTTGTACAGATCACGATAGTGCACCGACAATTAAACCCTGCAAAGTGGCCTACAGACCGTGAAATATGGGAAGACTCTACTCAATTACACTGCTCTTCCACTGAGGGTAGGAGCTTGAATATTGGAGCATGAAACAGATCTCCAACCAGGCAATATATCACTGTGTACTGTGTTGATGTAGAAAACATACAATTCGTATCCTGCACCACACATAATCAGCAATTTTACTTCATTTGTACATTTACCGCTAAGACAGACAGCACTGCATACACGCCTCACAGCTCTAGATATTTCCCTGTGAGGTCGGAGGTCATTGGCCCCCACTGTTCAACAAATTCAGGCTCGCTCCCCCTCGTCACAAATGCGTTACTGTTTCTGATTCGGATCTCCTTGCTTGCTTGCTTTTCTACACCCATCTCCAGATTCTGGGATTACAAGAACACGTGTATTTTCCATGGTTTGTCGTAATATTATACCATTTTCACGGTACTTCTCGATATCAAGCACACAGCAGTATCCTACTTATCACTCGTGCAACATGATTCTGAAGACATAGACTGGAAATTATTTCTCTACAAACCCAAAACTTTAGTTAGGTGGGATGAGCTGTAAACCACTGACTAACTAAAAACTTGTCATGCCTGCGAAGACATTTACACGGAAACTAGAAAAAATAGAAAAAACTGATATTTCCACTCGCCAATAATGATGTCACTGATATAGCAGACTCCAATTCATCCCTATAATTTACGAGGTCAACTAAGGTGTTTCTCACGTCTGGAGAACCGGCAAATGTGTCTACCACATGCTAGATGCACACACCACAATCGATCTTTTCTCAACTAAATAAAGGAGTGAAATGTGAAGAAGCAGTAACCTAACAATTTACATGGGAGGGAATAACGGTCCAGGGCAAACATACCTCCATATTCTATCTTCTCAAATTTTCGCGCGATCACGAAAGCTATCCAACAAATACTAAGTATTAGTTCGCTATTCGTTCGTCTAGAGGGCAATACGGTTAAGTCATCTACATTCCTACACTCCGACAGACCTCTCCATTTGGACAGCTCCTACAGTTAACAGGAAATATGAATCATCTCCTCACAGGTCACCGGCGCTGGACGCCAAGCACACACAGGTAGAATCATCATATCGATCGCATATGTATTTCACCCCTGTACTTACAACCACATGTTACAATTGTGGTCTCAGTTGAATGACATTCGACAATGAGTGAAGTACCGGAAATACACCCTGCTGACGGCTGTGGCTCTGGAAATAGAAATATAAGTAGCCTTCTTATGTCGCAGTACTCCACGTCAAATGCACACCTTCCTTTGTACATATCTGAACACAAACACATACCTTTTAAGCCTGATGCTCAAGGCGAACCTACCACTCAACCCCTACTACTAAATATGATACTTCGTCAAGAACTGATCGCTAGCGGTACGAAATAATACTGACAGAAAATCAACGATGGATGGATGGGTGGACATGTCTCATAAGTTTTTCTTGCGAGTGCTAACACCGTGTCTTAGAAAGAGAGACATAATCATCTTACAAACAGCTTTATGTTAAAAAAAAGACACAACCACATTACCATCACAAGCAGTCTTGATTCTACAGGTGCACACAAGTATCCATGTTAAAAGCTATACCGGCGTTATAAATCCACATATGGCACTACCTACAAATAATGTGGTTTTTCCAGACAAATACCAAAACACTGGATGCAGACAGTGATCGCTGGAGTGTATAGTGTCACGTAGAAGAAGGTGTAATTATATGGAGACGAACACTAACTCCCTTAACGAAAGTTTATTCAGCACTTGCACATACAAGAGCGTGGAGGGAACTGCCCCTAGACCAGTACACATACAGTATATATACAGTGACAGAAGTATCATAACCACCACACCATGGTGACTGTGCTACTCACCTTCTTTTGCGACATTGAACCCTCCTTAAGAGAACAGCGTCTCGGTGTTACGTGCTCCTAGTCCGGGAACAAGTCATCGGTCCTGCATTCTCCGACTCCCAATGACTGATGTTCGCCCTGGCGGTGATCTTCTTAGAACTTCCTTTGCCGCTACACTCTTTGTCACCTTTCCGCTTGTTGCCTGTCGCTGGAGCTTAGAATATACGCTGGGTTGCAGGATCCTCGTAGGGCTTAATTCGAAGGACGTGGACCGTATCTCTGATCTTTCATCGTCCTGTGTCGGGGTCGAAATCTTCAACTTCATAAGTAACATTAGGCAATTGCTTTACAACCGACCGAGCGAGATGGCGCAGTGGCTAGACACTGCACTCGCATTCGGGAGGGCGACGGTTCAATCCCGCGTCCAACCATCCTGATTTAGGTTTTCCGTGATTTCCCTGAATCGCTCTAGGCAAATGCCGGGATGGTTCCTTTGAAAGGGCACGGCCGACTTCCTTCCCCGTCCTTCCGTAACACGTTGAGACCGATGACCTCGCCGTCTGGTCTCCTTCCCCAAAGAACCAACCAACCTTACAACCGTGTAAGTTACAAAGTAGCGCCTGAGTAGCTTCTCAAAGAGTCCAACCTTCCTAACAGCAGTGAAGATTAAGACGAGGTTACCAGGCCGGTAGACAACAGGGTGGCGGCTCGCGTCATACCTTCGGAGTTCGTTTTCTTGAGCCTGCAGCGTGCGGAGTCGAGTTAACTGCCGTGCTTCCTCAGCTCTGGTTAACACCTCGCTGATGTAGTCGTCGTCCACGTCGTATTCGCCTCACGCCCATGCACCAGGAAAAATGGCGTAAATCCTGTGGTGTCTTGTTTGGAGGTGTTGAAGGCAAGTGTCACGAAAGGTAGCACCTCATCCCAGTTGCTCTGCTCAACAGTGACGAACATTGATAGCATGTAGGCCAAGGTCTTATTAAGGCGTTCAGTAAGCCTGTTAGTTTGCGGATGGTAGGCAGTCGCCATGGGGTGAGTAATGTTGCACCGACGGTTTATATCTGTCACAAGATGCGATTGAAAAACTTTCCCTCGATCCGTAATTAGCGACCTTGGGGCACCCTGTTTTAATATAATGTGTTTCACGATGAATTTGGCTACCTCGAATGCTTCGGCTGTTTTCACGAATTTTGTAATGGTATACCATGCCAGATAGTAAGTGCAAACAATAATCCATCTATTGCCACTAGCAGACGTTGTAAATCGCCCGAGGAAGTCAATCCCAACACGGTGGGAAGGCGTTTCGGCTGGTGGAATTGTTATGAGTCGGCCAGGTGGTTTCTGAGGAACTGCCTTTCTCCTCTGGCACTCTCCGCAGTGTGACACATAGTTACGGGCACACCTAAATAAACCTGGCCAGAAAAATCTCTTGCCGATCATATCATATGTCTTAATAAATCCTAAATGTCCGACCTCCGATGTGTCATGGAATTTATGTGGAACATCTAAGCGCATATGTTTAGGAATCACTGGTAGCCACCTCTTTCCAAACGGATCAAAGTTTTTCTTGCAAAGTAATCCATTAACCACTTTAAAGTGTTCTTTCACAGCCTCTCACCGATTTAAGGCAAGCATAATTTGAGATATCTTGGCGTCCTTCCTCTGCTCAGTAGAGAGATCCTGGAGTGCAGCGAGACAGTCACTATCTTTGTTGTGGTTGGCAGGAGAGCCAACACCGTGTTACCAGAGGAGGCCGAAAGGCACGCGGTTTAGCTCACGCAGGCTGGCGTGAGGTCTGGAATAGGACAAGGAAATTAGAATTTAGAAACAACGGACGTAGCTGGTGGAATACTTAACTTTAATCCATTATGATGAACGTCGCTCTTGACGGTACATAGTTCACAATATCAATAGTAACTGATAATGGCGCCTTGCTACGTCGTAGCAAATGACGTAGCTGAAGGCTATGCTAAACTATCTTCTCGGCAAATGAGAACGTAAGTAGGCAGTGAACCATCGCTAGCAAAGTCGGCTGTACAACTGGGGCGAGTGCTATGAAGTCTCTCTATACCTGCCGTGTGGCGGCGCTCGGTCTACAATCATTGATAGTGGCGACACGCGAGTGCGACGTATACTACCGGACAGCGGCCGATTTGAAGGCTACCACCTAGCAAGTGTGGTGTCTGGCGGTTACACCACAATCTTCATCAAAGTCTTGATGGTCCTGCACAGGGTTTCTTGAGAGATAGTCGGCATCTTGGCGTTTTCTTCCACTTTTGTACACCATGGTAATGTCATATTCTTGAAGACGTAGTGCCCACCTGGCGAGTTATCCTGTTGGATCCTTAATACCAGTCAACCAACAAAGTGAATGATGGTCTGCAAAAACTGTGAATGGCCTTCGATAGAGATACTGTCGAAATTTGCACGTGGCCCAGAGTACAGCAAGACATTCTCTTTCTGTAGGTGAGTAGTTTCTCTCGGATTTTGTAAGTGTCCTAGAAGCATGAACCATGAACCATTAACCATGGACCTTGCCGTTGGTGGGGAGGCTTGCGTGCCTCAGCGATACAGATAGCCGTACCGAAGGTACAACCACAACGTAGGGGTATCTGTTGAGAGGCCAGACAAACGTGTGGTTCCTGAAGAGGGGCAGCAGCCTTTTCAGTAGTTGCAAGGGCAACAGTCTGGATGATTGACTGATCTGGCCTTGTAACACTAACCAAAACGGCCTTGCTGTGCTGGTACTGCGAACGGCTGAAAGCAAGGGGAAACTACGACCGTAACTTTTCCCGAGGGCATGCAGCTTTACTGTATGATTAAATGATGATGGCGTCCTCTTGGGTAAAATATTCCGGAGGTAAAATAGTCCCCCATTCGGATCTCCGGGCGGGGACTACTCAGGAGGATGTCGTTATCAGGATAAAAGAAAACTGGCGTTCTACGGATCGGAGCGTGGAATGTCAGGTCCCTTAATCGGGCAGGTAGGTTAGAAAATTTAAAAAGGGAAATGGATCAGTTAAAGTTAGATATAGTGGGAATTAGTGAAGATCGGTGGCAGGAGGAACAAGACTTCTGGTCAGGTGACTACAGGGTTATAAACACAAAGTCAAATGGGGGTAATGCAGGAGTAGGTTTAATAATGAATAGGAAAATAGGAATGCGGGTAAGCTACTACAAACAGCATTGTGAACGCATTATTGTGGCCAAGATAGATACGAAGCCCACACTTACCACAGTAGTACAAGTTTATATGCCAACTAGCTCTGCAGATGACGAAGAAACATATGATGAAATAAAAGAAATTATTGAGACAGTGAAGGGAGGTGAAAATTTAATAGTCATTGGTGACTGGAATTCGAGTGTAGGAAAAGGGAGAGAAGGAAACCTAGTAGGTGGATATGGATTGGGGATAAGAAATGAAAGAGGAAGCCGCCTGGTAGAATTTTGCACAGAGCACAACTTAATCATAGGTTCAAGAATCATAAAAGAAGGCTGTACCCATGGAAGAAGCCTGGAGATACTAAAAGGTATCAGATAGATTATATAATGGTAAGACAGAAATTTAGGAACCAGGTTTCAAACTGTAAGACATTTCCAGGGGCAGACGTGGACTCTGACCACAATCTATTGGTTATGACCTGTAGATTAAAACTGAAGAAACTGCAAAAAGGTGGGAATTTAAAGAGATGGGACCTGGATAACCTGAAAGAACCAGAGGTTGTACAGAGTTTCAGGGAGAGCATAAGGGAACATTTAACAGGAATGGGGGAAGGAAATACAGTAGAAGAAGAATGGGTAGCTTTGAGGGATGAAGTACTAAAGGCAGCAGAGGATCAAGTAGGTAAAAAGGCGAGGTCTAGTAGAAATCCTTGGGCAACAGAAGAAATATTGAATTTAATTGATGAAAGGAGAAAATATATAAATGCATTAAATGAAGCAGGCAAAACGGAATACAAACGTCTCAAAAATGAGATCGACAGGAAGTGCAAAATGGATAAGCAGTTATTGCTAGAGGACAAATGTAAGGATATATAGGCTTATCTCACTAGGGGTAAGATAGGTACTGCCTACAGGAAAATTAAAGAGACCTTTGGAGATAAGAGAACCCCTTGTATGAATATCAAGAGCTCAGATGGAAATCCAGTTCTAAGCAAAGAAGGGAAAGCAGAAAGATGGAAGGAGTATATACAGGGTCTATACAAGGGCGATGTACTTGAGGACAATATTATGGAAATGGAAGAGGATGTAGATGAAGATGAAATGGGAGATACGATACTGCGTGAAGAGTTTGACAGAGCACTGAAAGACCTGAGTCGAAACAAGGCCCCCGGAGTAGACAACATTCCATTAGAACTACTTACTGCCTTGGGAGAGCCAGTCCTGACAAAACTCTACCATCTGGTGAGCAAGATGTATGAAACAGGCGAAATACTCCCAGACGTCAAGAAGAATATAATAATTCAAATCCCAAATAAAGCAGGTGTTGACAGATATGAAAATTACCGAACAATCAGTTTAATAAGCCATAGCTGCAAAATACTAACACGAATTCTTCACAGACGAATGGAAAAACTAGTAGAAGCCGACCTCGGGGAAGATCAGTTTGGATTCCGTAGAAATACTGGAACACGTGAGGCAATACTGAGTTTACGACTTATCTTAGAAGAACGATTAAGGAAAGGCAAACCTACGTTCCTAGCATTTGTAGACTTAGAGAAAGCTTTTGACAATGTTGACTGGAATACTCTCTTTCAAATTGTAAAGGTGGCAGGGGTAAAATGCAGGGAGCGAAAGGCTATTTACAATTTGTACAGAAACCAGATGGCAGTCATAAGAGTCGAGGCGCATGAAAAGGAAGCAGTGGTTGGAAGGGAGTGAGACAGGGTTGTAGCCTATCCCCGATGTTATTCGATCTGTATATTGAGCAAGCAGTAAAGGAAACAAAAGAAAAATTCGGAGTAGGTATTAAAATCCATGGAGAAGAAATAAAAACTTTGAGGTTCGCCGATGACATTGTAATTCTGTCAGAGACAGCAAAGGACTTGGAAGAGCAGTTGAACGGAATGGACAGTGTCTTGAGAGGAGTATATAAGATGAACATCAACAAAAGCAAAACGAGGATAATGGAATGTAGTCGAATTAAGTCGGGTGATGCTGAGGGAATTAGATTAGGAAACGAGATTCTTAAAGTAGTAAAGGAGTTTTGCTATTTGGGGAGCAAAATAACTGATGATGGTCGAAGTAGAGAGGATATAAAATGTAGACTGGCAATGGCAAGGAAAGCGTTTCTGAAGAAGAGGAATTTGTTAACATCGAGTATAGATTTAAGTGTCAGGAAGTCATTTCTGAAAGTATTTTATGGAGTGTAGCCATGTATGGAAGTGAAACATGGATGATAAATAGTGTGGACAAGAAGAGAATAGAAGCTTTCGAAATGTGGTGCTACAGAAGAGTGCTGAAGATTAGATGGGTAGATCACATAACTAATGAGGAAGTATTGAATAGGATTGGGGGGAAGAGAAGTTTGTGGCACAACTTGACCAGAAGAAGGGATCGGTTGGTAGGACACGTTCTGAGGCATCAAGGGATCACCAATTTAGTATTGGAGGGCAGCGTGGAGGGTAAAAATTGTAGAGGGAGACCAAGAGATGAATACACTAAGCAGATTCAGAAGGATGTGGGTTGCAGTAGGTACTGGGAGATGAAGAACCTTGCACAGGATAGAGTAGCATGGAGAGCTGCATCAAACCAGTCTCAGGACTGAAGACAACAACAACAACAAGTAGAAGCATAGGCTATAACCTTCTGTTTTCCATCCGTAATTTGCATCAGAACAGCACCGATCACATACCCACTGGCATCTGTATATAGTTCTGTAGGTGCTCTCTCATCATACAGACCAAGTACAGGGTCAGTCGTCAGAGCTTTTTTAAGCACATCGAAAGAATCTTGTTGAGCACCACCCCAGATAAATTTAGCATCGACTTTTAACAACTCTTGGAGCGGCCTGGCTTTGATTCAAAAGTCTTTGCTAAAATGACGGTATTAAGAATATAACCCAAGGAAGCTTCTCACATCTCTAATACTTTTAGGAAAAGGAAATTCCGTTATAAATCTCACCTTTTCTGGGTATGGCTGCACACCTTCGTTTGACACAAGGTGTCCAAGTATTTTGATTCCTTTCGCTCCAAAGAGACACTTTCTTCGATTAAGTTTCAGTCTGCCTTGTTGGAAACACTTAAGAACGGCCCTAGGTCTTTTAACATGTTCATTAAATGTCTCTGAGAACACTATAATGTCATCTAAATTACAAGGAAACATCGTCCACTTAAGGTGACTTAGAAGATTATCCATCATCCGTTCAAAAGTTGCTAATGCATTAACACAAACCAAACGGCATAACTCATACAGACCCTCATTGGTGATGAATGAAGTTTTCTCACGATCAGCCTCTTCTACTTCGATTTACCAGTATCCTGAGTACATGTACATGGTTGAGAAAACCTTTACCCCTTCAGACAATCTAGTGTTTCATCAATACGTGTAAGGGAGTAAACGCCCTTTTTAATTATCTTATTAATCTTTCTGTTATCAACACCAAGGCGCCAACTGCCATCCTTCTACCTGATGAGAACCACTGGTGAAGACCATGGGCTCTGCGAAGGGTGAATGGTGTCATTCTTCATCATTTTCTCTACCTCGTCGCGAATTATTCAATGTTCCGTCCTCTGGCTTATTGGTTGATGGTCCCCAGTGCTAATCCGGTGTTTCACCGTCGATTTGTCTAATTTGCTCTTCATCTGTGGATTGAAGCATTTAGAGAACTCTTGAAGATTGGCAAGAATCTTCTATTGTTCCTTAGTGAGATCTGGTGATAGTTGAGCTAGAAGGATTTATATCATAGTGGTAGCGCCAGTTTCGCCCACGGACTCAGCATGAGAGGTTTCTGTGACTCTCAGCTGTTCGGCAATTAACGGGTCAGCGTTTGCTACACACATGCGTCTTGGAAGGATCTGCTGTTCTCGTCGACAGTTAAGTATCCACAATTCACCGAATCCGTTCTTAAACGAGACGACAGAGGCTAGGATGACCAAGTTATTCTTCAGTGGTATGCTTCTCTTACATTCCACTACAAGATCCATAGGTTGATGCATGACATGACACATGACAGTTACCTTTCTAGCGCTGACTGCAGGAATGATCACTTCATACAGCACACATACTCTCCACACACTCGGATGTGCGTCTTCCTGTCCACAGTATCTCATCTCGTCTAGCGTAATCTTCGAGCGACCATAATCTATAATTGATTCAGAAGCTTTCAAAAAGTCGCATCCCCTGAATGACGTCATGCCTACACTCATGTAATATGATGAATTCTAAGGGCTGTGTATGGCGACTTATACCCACACGAATGGTACATCTTCCTGTAGGTTTTACATATTTCCTATTAGCCACCTTCAGCAGAGGTGTTTTCTCACGACCAATACGATTTTCTGCAACTTTCGACGGTACTTCTCCGAAATGACTGAATATGATGCTCCAGAGTCCGCAAGAGCTTGAGGTGGTCGGCCATCCATGAGGATATCGACGTAGTTTCCTATCATTTTTGTAGTGATCGGCGGCAGAGAATTTTTCTCTTTGGCGGTCTCATCTCCATGGAAGGTCGCACTCTTATGTTTTCCAGGTTGCGGCTGCTAGGTGATCGGCTGGAGCTTCTAAACGGCGATGGAGACCTTGATCGGAGTGTTGGGGAGCGTCCTCTCCAGCGGCTAGCTTGCGGCGATGGCGACCTACGTCGTCCAGCACCCACATCTTCTTGTTCATCTCCGTCGTCCCGGAGTTGGCGTCGGCTGAGATCGGTCTACTGTATTCTGGTGCTATCGTCATCAAATATCCGCCGCCTTTCTCGACAATAGCGCACCACATGTCCCGGTCGTCCACAGTGGAATCATATTGGTTGGTTATCCTTCGTCCTCCCTTATGACCTCTTGAAGCGTCTCGGTTTTATTCCCGCCGTGCAATCCAAGTGCCTTCTGAACTTCCTATCACACTATCTGACGAAGAACATTTGTGAAATTAGTTCCTTCCTCCATCACAGACATCGATACAACGTTTGAAAGCCGTTCAAACTTCTTGCGTGTAATTATTTTTTGATGCATTGTCTCGATGTATTGGCACCATTTTATGAAGTCGTCTGCTCCTGAACCTCCTTCAGGAGTAGGGCTTGATACACGTCCTCAGCAACAGTCTTCATGAGATGTGCAACCTTATCTTCCTCCTTCATTCTAGGAGCCACTGCTTTACCCAGCTCCAATACGCCTTGAATGTAGGATGCCGTAGTTTCTCCTGGACACTGTGCCCTGCACTTTAATTTATCTTCAGCCTTGCACTTCTGTCGTTGTGGGTCGCCAAAATACTTGCGCAATTCCTCCTGGAATACTTCCCATCTTGTGAACATCTCCTCGTTGTTCTCATACTATTGCTTGTCAGTGCCCTCAAAGTAGAAAAATACATTAGCCAAACACACTGTGTCACCCCATTTGTTAAATTTGGCTATACGCTCATATACCTTCAGCCACTTGTTTGGATCTTGGCCATCGTCACCAGAAAACCCAGAAGGATGTCTCATGTGGTGACACACAGTTGTTGTCATCGTAACGTCCTCTTCTTCCTCTGTCTACATCTACATCTACATCTACATGATTACTCTGCAATTCACATTTAAGTGCTTGGCAGAGGGTTCATCGAACCACAGTCATACTATCTCTACCATTCCACGTCCGAACAGCGCGCGGGAAAAACGAACACCCAAACCTTTCTGTTCGAGCTCTGGTTTCTCTTATTTTATTTTGATGATCATTCCTACCTATGTAGGTTGGGCTCAACAAAATATTTTCGCATTCGGAAGAGAAAGTTGGTGACTGAAATTTCGTAAATAAATGTCGCCGCGACGAAAAACGTCTTTGCTTTAATGACTTCCATCCCAACTCGCGTATCATATCTGCCACACTCTCTTCCCTATTACGCGATAATACAAAACGAGCTGCCCTTTTTTGCACCCTTTCCATGTCCTCCGTCAATCCCACCTGGTAAGGATCCCACACTGCGCAGCAATATTCTAACAGAGGACGAACGAGTGTAGAGTAAGCTGCCTCTTTAGTGGACTTGTTGCATCTTCTAAGTGTCCTGCTAATGAAACGCAACCTTTGGCTCGCCTTCCCCACAATAGTATCTATGTGGTCTTTGCAACTGAAGTTGTTCGTAATTTTAACACCCAGGTACTTAGTTGAATTGACAGCCTTGAGAATTGTACTATTTATCGAGTAATCGAATTCCAACGGATTTCTTTTGGAACTCATGTGGATCACTTCACACATTTCGTTATATAGCGTCAACTGCCACCTGCCACACCATACAGAAATCTTTTCTAAATCGCTTTGCAACTGATACTGGTCTTTGCCATTCAGAAGGATCATGTCGGTGTGGTATATGGTCCCCTTTTCGTACCACACTTACCCACCATATCTTAGATACCATAAAAGAGAAAGCGGGGTGGAATCATGTTTAGTAGTCACAATTTATAATTAAGACAGTTTATTGACATTAGGCCTTCTAAGGAATTTGACTTTTATAATTTGTGGACGAGCCACTAGATAAAGCTTTGAAAATAGGGTTAGAAACCCAACGTACTCGGTACTCAAACAGTCCCCTAAGAGAAAATTTAATGTGCCAGGCGTTTATAGAAACCTTAAGCATATCAATTATCAATTGCTTCACATAGCCACTTCCTCAAACTCCTTAAAACGAGCTATTACATTAAGATGGCCACACTTAACATTCTTTGCTAAAATGCCCTTACAAACTTACTATTTCAAACCGTAAAAGAAGCACTTGTTAAAAGGTCAATTACAAACTTAACGTTGCCGGGCACTAATATCCCTCGGTTTATTATCCCTTATTAAGAAAACAGAATTACTGACAAAATTCAGAAATTCAAACCCCCATACAGGATTTCTCTCAAAATGCATGTAACGAAAATAGTTACCAATAAAGGAAGACTTAATGAGACTAGTGCCAAGCTAAGCTCCAATAACATAAGTTGATAGACCTAGATACATAAAAAACTACAACAGAAACACTGATCTTTAAAAATGAATGTTCACTTGCTCAGACGTGTTAATAAAAGACTGCTAGAAAGAGCTGCGCAAGGAACTCAGCAGATGCTGTGCAGATTAAAGTTTAGACAGTTGCCAATTCATAATATTTAAAGAAACAGGCTCATGTACGAACAGGTTCCATACAATATATATTTGTATATCTACCAGCTTAACCCGCCTCTGCGGAAGGAAGATAAATACTAAACTTTGGAAGGCGGTATGTGAATAACTCCCGGTAACGGCCAGGCGCGCTGCCAAGATTACGTAAGTTGGTCGGCGGGTTGCGTCAGCCGCCTTTGTGGCGTGACATGCTGTTACCTCCTTGAGCCCCCCGGTTCTAGATGTACCCATGTCCGGTTCTCAGCTACGCTACAAATCAGTTTGCAAAAAACAGAATTTTATTTATGGAAATATACAGTACAATCACCAACAAATTTTATATATTCACATACACCTTTGCCTTTAACCCAAATGAAAACAGATTCGTTTACAGATATTTTCCTCCTATTACGAGTATATAATGACAAAGAAGATGGAGAAACATATGCTGATTTACCAAAATCCTTATTAGCCAATTCTTAATTTTAGTTTAACCCAAATGAAAACAGATTCGTTTACAGATATTTTCCTCCTATTAGGAGTATATAATGACAAAGAAGATGGAGAAACATATGCAGATTTACCAAAATCCTTATTGGCCAGTTCCGAAATATGGTAAGTGCGAAAGGCAATAATGTCTCTGTCAACAACACTTTCAAGTCCAGCAACACTTGGTACTCCAGTACCTCCTCGAACAATGGCAACAGTAAACCATCCGTTACCATGACCAAACGTATCGTTTATATCTAAACTAAAATTAAGTCTACAACCGATGAAAACAGCAGGACCATCCAGCAGAGCATGTGCAGCGACAGACTTAACTTGAAAGTTTTGTTGACAGAGACATTATTGCCTTTCGCACTTACCATATTTCGGAACTGGCCAATAAGGATTTTGGTAAATCTGCATATGTTTCTCCTTCTTCCTTGTCATTGTATACTCGTAATAGGAGGAAAATATCTGTTAACGAATCTGTATTCATTCGGGTTAAAGGCAAAGGTGTATGTGAATATGTAAAATTTGTTGGTGATTGTACTGTATATTTCCATTTTTTTTTTCTGCAAACTGATCTGTAGCGTAGCTTAGAACCGGACATGGGTACATCTAGAACCGGGGGGCTCAAGGAGGCAACAGCATGTCACGCCACAAAGGCGGCTGACGCAACCCGCCGACCAACTTACGTAATCTTGGCAGCGCGCCATGACCAAACGATACGTTTGGTCATGGTAACGGATGGTTTACTGTTGCCATTGTTTGAGGATGTACTGGAGTACCAAGTGTTGCTGGACTTGAAAGTTTTGTTGACAGAGACGTTATTGCCTTTCACACTTACCATATTTCTGAATCGGCTAATAAGGATTTTGGTAAATCAGCATATGTTTCTCCATCTTCTTTGTCATTATATACTCGTAATAGGAGGAAAATATCTGTAAACGAATCTGTTTTCATTTGGGTTAAAGTCTCCGATAGACTGCGATCTTTTGAATATGGCTCGAACTCGGGTTTCTCGCCACATAAACGGCGGCTCTGCCGTGGCCTGATGGGAGCCACTGTGCCGTCGATAATGTGGACTATCACAAGTTCCAATACCCAGCGTCTCCAGCAGAATAATGTCACGTAGAAGAAGGTGTCATTAGATGAATGACTAACACTAACTTCACTTAACGAAGGTTTATTCAGCACTTGCGCATACAAGAGCGCGGAGCGAACTGCCTCCAGCCAGAACCCATACGGTATATATACAGTTACAGAACATTCCAGTACAATTATTCTTGACATTTGTGGATACTTCTAGAATGTACTTGAACCGAATATAGAAATTGAAATTTTACACTTCTGGTGAGTTTCGAACTCACCACCCCCAATGCAACTGTCTAGTATCATAACCACTACACCACAGAGACTCTGCTACTCAGCTGATTTTGCGACAATATTATCACACCAGCACTGCATTTACACGTCGCCGACGGGCCCTCGTAATAACATTACCGAATTTTGAAAATGATTCGGCTAGGGAGCGTGGTATGAAACAAATATTTGCAAACCCTTCGCGCCGCTTCACTACATATTTCTCCAGTATTTGTAACGCATTTGGTCTGGATGACATATCATATATCTGGCATTCTCATATCTCGAAACGAGCCACCTTTCTCGAACTTATCTGCTACAGTAAAATTCCAATATCGTTTTAGATAAGCCCTATGTATCTTGCAACTACCCCTCAGACTCTGCGCTACCGTCCCCACAGCGTTGCGCATATGAATGTTCCAATTTAAGCTGGAACTGAGCAGAGAAAGCTACATTTACCACCTTCGGCAACCCGTGCAGAAACAGGCGAAGCTGAGTTACTGTGACATAAATGTGTTTGGACCATTCAACAGAACCGAAGTCTGCTCCTGCAACGCGAGGTAGTATAAAATACAATACGGGAACTGGGGGGACGACGTCGATTTTGATACTGCATTGTGGTGCTTCTCCAAACTACAAGCAGATACTACAGATCCACGTCCCTCAGGGTCCATTCACGCTATCACCCCAACGTTCTAGCATCGTTATTCTGTTCCATCCACCAGAAAAAAATTACGAACTGTAAAAGCTCCACTAACTTCATCCGATAGAGAACTCGTTAAGATTTTTACCGCATCTCTCTCCTCCCATATACAGGGTGTCACAAAAAGGTACGGCCAAACTTTCAGGAAACATTCCTCACACACAAATAAAGAAAAGATGTTATGTGGGCATGTGTCCGGAAACGCTTAATTTCCATGTTAGAGCTCATTTTATTTTCGTCAGTATGTACTGTACTTCCTCGATTCACTGCCAGTTGGCCCAATTGAAGGAAGGTAATGTTGACTTCGGTGCTTGTGTTGACATGCGACTCATTGCTCTACAGTACTAGCATCAAGCACATCAGTACGTAGCATCAACAGATTAGTGTTCATCACGAACGTGGTTTTGCAGTCAGTGCAATGTTTACAAATGCGGAGTTGGCAGATGCCCATCTGATGTATGGATTAGCACGTGGAAGTAGCCGTGGCGCGGTACGTTTGTATCGAGACAGATTTCCAGAACGAAGGTGTTCCGACAGGAAGACGTTCGAAGCAATTGATCGGTGTCTTGGGAGCACGGAACATTCCAGCCTATGACTCGCGACTGGGGAAGACCTAGAACGACGAGGACACCTGCAACGGACGAGGCAATTCTGCGTGCAGTTGACGATAACCCTAATGTCAGCGTCAGAGAAGTTGCTGCTGTACAAGGTAACGTTGACCACGTCACTGTATGGAGAGTGCTACGAGAGAACCAGTTGTTTCCGCACCATGTACAGCATGTGCAGGCACTATCAGCAGCTGATTGGCCTCCACGGGTACACTTCTGCGAATGGTTCATCCAACAATGTGTCAATCCTCATTTCAGTGCAAATGTTCTCTTTACGGATGAGGCTTCATTCCAATGTGATCAAACTGTAAATTTTCACAATCAACATGTGTGGGCTGATGAGAATCCGCACGCAATTGTGCAATCACGTCATCAACACAGATTTTCTGTGAGCGTTTGGGCAGGCATTGTTGGTGATGTCTTAATTGGGCCCCATGTTCTTCCACCTACGCTCAATGGAGCACGTTATCATGATTTCATACGGGATACTCTACCTGTGCTGCTAGAACATGTGCCTTTTCAAGTACGACACAACATGTGGGTCATGCATGATGGAGCTCCTGAACATTTCAGTCGAAGTGTTCGTACGCTTCTCAACAACAGATTCGGTGACCTATGGATTGGTAGAGGCTGACCAATTCCATGGCCTCCACCCTCTCCTGCCCTCAAACCCTCCTGACTTCCATTTATAGGTGTATTTGAAAGCTCTTGTCTACGCAATCGCGGTACCAAATGTAGAGACTCTTGGTGCTCGTATTGTGGACGGCTGTGATACAATTCGTCATTCTCCAGGGCTGCATCAGCGCATCAGGGATTCCATGCGACGGAGGGTGGATGCATGTACCTCGTGTGGTGTAAGGAGCTTAAACGTTGGACAATTGAACAGTGGAAAAACGTTGTGTGGAATGACCAATGACGGTATACAATGTGGCAATCTGATGGCAGCGTGTGGGTATAGAGAATGCCCGGTGAATGTCATCAACCATTGTGTGTAGTGCCAACAGTAAAATTCGGAGGTGGTGTTGTTATGGTGTGATCGTGTTTTTCATGGAGGGAGTTTGCACTCCTGGTTGGTTTGCGTGGCACTATCACAGTGCAGGGCTACATTAATGTCTTAAGCACCTTCGAGGTTCCCGCTGTTGAAGAGCAATTTGGGAATGGCGATTGCATCTTTCAACACAATTTGGTACCTGTTCCTAATCCCGGCCTGTGGCTTAGAGGTTACAAGACATTAACATCCCTGTAATGGATTGGTCCTGCACGGAGTCCTGACCTGCATCCTATAGAACATCTTTGGGGTGTTTTGGAACGCCGACTCTGTGTCAGGCCTCATCGACCGAAATCAATACCTCTCCGGACTGCAGCACCCCTGGAAGAGTGGGCTGCCATTCCGCAAGAAAACTTCCACCACCTGATTGAAAGTATGCATGCGAGAGTGGAAGCTGTCATCAAGGCTAAGGGTGGGGCAACACTATATTGAATTCCAGCATTACCTATGGAGGACGCCACAAACTTGTAAGTGATTTTCAGCCAGATGTCTGGATACTTTTGATCACATAGTGTACCTCACATAGTACGGTAGTTAAAAACGAAAATGACGAAAATTACTGACTTTAAGGAGGTTAATTTTTCTGCATGAGCTATGTGCATCATATAAGCGCACTGCTGGAATTTCACCACGAAGATGAATATTGAAACCACTGGAAGTATTAAAGTCAGCCGTCTTCTAATCTCTGAACTTCTTTCATATCGGAGTCCGAGGAATGCGGTACGTTTCAGTACTGGTAGCTGATAACGAGGCGATCAACAACAGAATCCCAAGCCATCAAAAACTCCACATTTCCTCCTCCTCCTCCTGTTTTACGACGTGCTGTTCTGCATTTTGCCATCGTTCACAATGACGTGTCACGAAGCCTCTTGCATTAGTTCCAGTAAGTTTGGCAGCTTAAAAATGTCTTGATATTTCTCGCGACAAATCTCTTAAATTGGTTCCAGATCAATTTCATTGGGTTCAGATAGCAGTGGTACGGTCACAACTGTAACAATTCAGCATGTGAACAGTGTGCGCGATCCGTGAAAATTGTTTTCCGTTTTTCTACGACGCTTATCATTCTAGCACGTGTGAGACCACATCTGTCCTATGAAACAGTGTGCATATTCAAACAAAGAGTATTTGATTTTTCGTGTTTCTCCAAAAAGGTTTAAATGTGTAATGTTTTCTTAACTTCAAAATCTGTAACAATCTTTTATAATATATCGATAATTAAGAATGTGTATTTGCAATGAAAACTAGAATTCTGCATGTGCTATGTAATTAGAAACCAGTAGACGTGCATTTTTCTTGGAAAAATGATTGTTACGTACGAGTTAATTACCACATGTTGACAAACTTCATATTTAAATGATTTAGGTATTCAATCAGAACAAAAAAGAGTCGGAAAACTCGACGGGTTTCTTTTATCATCTTATTAAACCACTTCCAGCAAATTGTATTCAACATTAACAGATTTACAATGAAATAAACACCCTTAGCTGCTTACAGGCATTGACATACGTCAACGGGGACAGATGAAAATGTGTGCCCCGACCGGGACTGCCGGCCGGAGTGGCCGAGCCGTTCTAGGCGCTACAGTCTGGAACCGCGCGACCGCTACGGACGCAGGTTCGAATCCTGCCTCGGGCATGGATGTGTGTGATGTCCTTAGGTTAGTTAGGTTTAAGTAGTTCGAAGTTCTAGGGGACTGATGACCTCAGGATTTAAGTCCCTTAGTGCTCAGAGCCATTTGAACCGACCGGGACTCGAACCCGGGATCTCCTGCTTACATGGAAGACGCTCTGTCTATCTGAGCCACCGAAGGCACAGAGGATAGCGCGACTGCAGGGATTTATTTCTGGCACGCCTCCCGCGAAACCCACGTTCTCAACGTATTGTCCCGCACTACATTCGATGTGCCCCCACCCATTATACACTCCTGGAAATTGAAATAAGAACACCGTGAATTCATTATCCCAGGAACGGGAAACTTTATTGACACATTCCTGGGGTCAGATACATCACATGATCACACTGACAGAACCACAGGCACATAGACACAGGCAACAGAGCATGCACAATGTCGGCACTAGTACAGTGTATATCCACCTTTCGCAGCAATGCAGGCTGCTATTCTCCTATGGAGACGATCGTAGAGATGCTGCATGTAGTCCTGTGGAACGGCTTGCCATGCCATTTCCACCTGGCGCCTCAGTTGGACCGGCGTTCGTGCTGGACGTGCAGACCGCGTGAGACGACGCTTCATCCAGTCCCAAACATGCTCAATGGGGGACAGATCCGGAGATGTTGCTGGCCAGGGTAGTTGACTTACACCTTCTAGAGCACGTTGGGTGGCACGGGATACATGCGGACGTGCATTGTCCTGTTGGAACAGCAAGTTCCCTTGCCGGTCTAGGAATGGTAGAACGATGGGTTCGATGACGGTTTGGATGTACCGTGCACTATTCAGTGTCCCCTCGACGATCACCAGAGGTGTACGACCAGTGCAGGAGATCGCTCCCCACACCATGATGCCGGGTGTTGGCCCTGTGTGCCTCGGTCGTATGCGGTCCTGATTGTGGCGCTCACCTGCACGGCGCCAAACACGCATACGACCATCATTGGCACCAAGGCAGAAGCGACTCTCATCGCTGAAGACGACACGTCTCCATTCGTCCCTCCATTCACGTCTGTCGCGACACCACTGGAGGCGGGCTGCACGATGTTGGGGCGTGAGCGGAAGATGGCCTAACGGTGTGCGGGACCGTAGCCCAGCTTCATGGAGACGGTTGCGAATGGTCCTCGCCGATACCCCAGGAGCAACAGTGTCCCTAATTTGCTGGGAAGTGGCGGTGCGTTCCCCTACGGCACTGCGTAGGATCCTACGGTCTTGGCGTGCATCCGTGCGTCGCTGCGGTCCGGTCCCAGGTCGACGGGCACGTGCACCTTCCGCCGACCACTGGCGACAACATCGATGTACTGTGGAGACCTCACGCCCCACGTGTTGAGCAATTCGGCGGTACGTCCACCTGGCCTCCCGCATGCCCACTATACGCCCTCGCTCAAAGTCCGTCAACTGCACATACGGTTCACGTCCACGCTGTCGCGCCATGCTACCAGTGTTAAAGACTGCGATGGAGCTCCGTATGCCACGGAAAACTGGCTGACACTGACGGCGGCGGTGCACAAATGCTGCGCAGCTAGTGCCATTCGACGGCCAACACCGCGGTTCCTGGTGTGTCCGCTGTGCCGTGCGTGTGATCATTGCTTGTACAGCCCTCGCAGTGTCCGGAGCAAGTATGGTGGGTCTGACACACCGATGTCAATGTGTTCTTTTTTCCATTTCCAGGAGTGTACTCATTACTCGCGGCGCGATGCCGATTCCTGTAAGAGTTCGCGCACTGTTTGTGCATTCGCACAGAAGAAGAAGATGGTCAAGTGGCTGGTGAGCCTTAACTGTATATATACAAAGATGGTATCTGTTCTTTCGGACATGTCCATGACCATGCAGCTCGCTAGAATGAAATTACAATGAAATAAACACCCTTAGCTACTTACAGGCGTTGACATATGTCAACGGGGACAGATGAGAATCTGTGCCCCGACCGGGACTCGAACCCAGGATCTCCTGCTTACATGGCAGACACTCTATCCATCTGAGCCACCTAGGACATGTCCGAAAGAACTGATACCATCTTAGTATATATTAACAGATTTTTTAATTTTATTTATATTTTAATTTTTTTTAAGGGAATAGAAGGAATGGTCTCAGGGGCAAAGTGAGTAGGGGTCATTGTACAACAACTGGCCACGATGTCCCCATTGCCAAGTAGGAATATATGGAAGGGGTAAATGGCCATAGGAGAATATTCATTTATTCATTGATAAAAAATAAATCCGCATTTTCCGTGGCTTGTCTCTAAACGAAAGAAAAATAAGCATAAGGCGGCGTTCACACTGCCGGCCGAGCCGAGCCGAGCTGAGCCTGGCCGGCCGCCGCCCGCTTTATCAGACACATGGTTTTGAACTGCGTCGTTCACACTGGCGGCCGGGCCACGCCGACACGGCGTGAGCCTCCTGGAGCCGAGCCGGCGACATCCCGAGTGTTTAATATTGCCGGCGCGAGCCGACCGCAGGCGCGAGCCTGTGGAGCAGCGCTACAGCTTCTGCAGTACACGCATCACTCGTCTCCCTTCTGCTTTCATCACAAGTGTGACTGCACACGTCTTTTATTTTAAGATGTTACCTCACATTTCACAATCAGTGAGGAAAAATTACGTTTATTATAATGATACGTGCGAAATTACTTTTATTTCATTTATTTAATCTACCGTATTTACATGCATTTACAACAATAGCTTGTCAGCGATCGCGGCATTGCCGCCACTGAATAGTTCATATTTACTTGTAAACGGAGGCAGATATGAGTGTCAGTGAGGGACAGAAATGTGTCCCTACCAGATGACAATGAATTGTAAAGTCATGCTGTGGCACGTTACTATAAGCTGTTGTCTGTGACATCTTTTTGCGACGTTCTTACTTTAATGAATGCAGAATAGCATATACATGACATTAACTTGTGTCCATCAATTTGATATCAGAAATTCGGCTAGTATGAAGTAACCAAGGAGTGTGTTTCAGATAGTACACTGAAATATAAACTTGTGTCCATCAATTTGGTATCAGAAATTCGGCTAGTATGAAGTAACCAAGGAGTGTGTTTCAGATAGTACACTGAAATATAAATTATTTTCCATTATAGTTTTATTTGCTTTATTTACAGTGAAATGAGATACACAAAAATACAGTAAATAGCTAAGTACTTTCAATTCCAAAATTTATTTTTGAAAGGTTTTTGAAATATTTTAAGTTGCATTTTTAACGAAATATTCAATAAAAGTGTTCCTGACAGTTTTCGAACGTAATGTGGAATTTCTGTTGAACGTGGCACCAGCTGTCTGCATATCAGCATTGTTACAAAACTTTTCACCTGCAACATTGCATCCTTCTCTGTCAATGACAATATTAGGAAGTAGACAAATGCACTTGACTATGTGATCAGCTAAGTCAATTGATGTTTCAATTTCCTTCCTCAGTAGTCTCCATTTATTGGTCATTATACCAAATGCACATTCAACAATTTTTCTTGCTCTGGAATGCATATCATTGTGTAGAATCTTCTCGTTGTCCAAATTTCTGCGAGGAAAAGGTGTCATCAAATTCTCTAATAAGGGGAAAGCTTCATCTCCCAAAATGACGTACGGTAGTTCCTGACACATTCCTTCAAGTCTTGTTGGTGGCGGTAATAACAGCTCCCCATTTGTAAGTGTCTTATATAATATACTTTCTTTAAACACGCCTTCATCAGACTGTTTACCGTAGGCACCAACATCTAACAGCTATAAATTTGTAATTTGCATCAGCAACTGCTTGGAGTACAATCGAATAATTCTGCTTGTAATTGTAAAACATGCTGCCAGAAAGTTTAGGACATTGGACATGTGCTTCCCGTCTATACATCCAACACAGTTTGGAAATCCCCATCTCGTATGCATTTCACTGGCAATTTCTTTAAATCGAGAAACAGTTGGCGTTGGTAAATGAATGGGAGCAAGTGACTCCCATATGGCCATACAAACGTCCTTCACCACCACTGATACGGTGGACACTCCTAATCGGAATGACGACGCTAGTGCATGAAAGGAGATGCCATTGGGCAGATATCTGAAAAAACATCGTAAGATGTGTTTCTCAAGTGTGGTGTTGGACGAAGTTTTTACAGTTTCGTTTGCACAGTAGATACTTACTTAGTCCATGTCATTTCACAGTTATACAACAATAAATAAATAAAGAGACATGGCCATACTATATCCTTTCAATTAAAATAATGAAATCGAAATGCAAAGACCTGAGAGACAGTTACAGAAAATAATTTGTATAACTTGGCAAAATGTCATGTGATCCAGGGAATTGTATATTAAAATGCAGTTCTACTCGGGCTTTGTTCTGTCACATGATTTTCCTAAGTTCCAAGAGCTATGCACGTTCTTTATCAGTGGAAATCGAACCACTGAGTCAAAGGGTATTATCTCAAAACTCTTAGCCTGTCAATCTGCCTATCTTACAAGGTAATGAAAAGAATTCTGTGAGGTCATTAGTGGCTCCACATGATGAACCATCACCACTGCCAAGCGCAGCATCATGAAGGAAAAAGAAGAAAAAAGTTGGAAAATTGTGAAGGAGTATTTCTGCGATTCTTCGTTCAAGGCACACCAAAATGACGAAGCTAATTAGTTCCTAATGATACTCAGGAGTCCCATAAACTCTCTTCCCCTCAGAGGTGAACGCTTGTGAAATTTAAAATACAAAAGCATGACTACAATTAATTGGAGGTAGTGAATGCTGCACAAAGTTCTACTGCAAACCAAAAAGTGTGTAGTAACGAATCTTACCTTATCGTTATACACAAGGTTTCTTCTGCTGTTATACTTCTGCGAAAATTTGTGTTTTGTTTCGAAATTTTGTCTTGAATGTTCTGCAGCACATACTGGCTGATGGGGCAGGAAATTGTCCCCCCACAATGCATCACCAAGTTTTGTCCTTACAATGTGCAAACATGTGTGAACTTTTTTATTTGGGATGTTCAGTAATTATTGTGGCAAAATAACCACTAAACTGCATTATCTTAATCATCACAGTCCCAGAAGTATCTGGTACAGTTCCTGGTGGTAAAGTAAATTTTCATCACTGAAATTTGATCATTAAGTGGGGGAGATAAAATTGTTTGGACCTTGATTTCCATGTGTTTACTTAAATCCCAAACAATTCTATTGTGTCTTCTGTAGAGAGAATGGAAAACAGCTACATTTGGAAGTAAACTAAATAAAAATGTTTCTGTAAAGCTGCTTATGAACATTTTTATTTAAAAATTGTAGCTTATTTGGGACAAACGTATTGCATAGATAATGACTTCTGATATCAAATTAAATGCTGTTTTCTTTTATGTAAATACCAGGCATTTCAACATGAATATAGGGATTTTAAGGATCTGTAGCATTCATTCCATTCGACTTACAGTTATAAATAATACATCAAATGGAACAGAAACTCAGAGAGTTTTTTTTACAAGTGTTCAATGCGAATACCGTTTGTCACATGGCACTCAATGAATTGATATGCGAGTTCTTCTGGAACCTTGATTAGTGTGCCTGGAGTAATTGTTCCAACAACTGCTTCAATCCTGTTTCTTAAGTTTGGTAGATCAGATAGCATCAGAGGCACGCACATATGATTCTTTATGAACCCCCAAATCCGAAAATACTTGGCATCACACTGGGTGAATATGGATGTAATGTGAAACAAGCTCTGTGATCTGACCATTTGTGGTCAATCCAGTGGTTGGGTACACAGTCGTTTAATCAATTGCATACTAAGTTATGCCAGTGAGGCAGCACACCATTTGTAATTCAGCTTCATCAAATTGATTAAACAGCAATAATTCTAGTGTATCAAAATTAGAAACAGCGGCTGCAGCTGCTTCCCTGAAAAGGGGAGGCCCAAAACTTTCTGTCAGGATATAGCACAAAAAATATTCAATTTAGGAGAGTCTCACTCCAGCCGTACCACCTCAAATGGATTTCCTGACTCCAAGATGCACACATTTTGTGTGGTAATATTCCCACTTAGATGGAATATCGATTCATCACTTAATCCAGAAAACCTTGATATGCGTACAGCAACATTTTCTTTGTGAACTTCACATGTAAACCACTGATGATGATAAAAAGAAGGCTGAAATTCTCACTCAACCTACCTTTCAAAAACTTGTTTACGTTAGAAGACTGCAGCACCATTCCCCCTTTAATTTATTGAACAAACACAAGGATGGCTGACACAGTGTTCAGTGTATCTGGGATTGTAAAATAGTTAAGATTCTTAGACGCCAGGAAGGCATCTGGCCCAGACAGTATCCCTATAAGATTATATGTTGACTATGCTACAAATATAGCACCATTATTATCCATCATCTATCAGACGTCATTGGAACAGCGGAAAGTTCCACAGGACTGGAAGAAGGACCAGGTCATAGCAATCTTTAAAAAAGGGGAGAAAGTCAGATGCACATAATTACCACCCATGTAATCAATTTGTTGTAGAATCATGGAACATATTTTGTGTTCAGACATAATGACCTTCCTAGACTCTGAGAATCTCATCTGCAGAAACCAGCACGGTTTTAGTAATGCGAGACACAGCTGGCCCTCTTTGTGCATGATATACAACAGGCTTTAAATACCAGCTCCCAGGCTGATGGCATATTTCTTAACTCTCAAAAGGCATTTGACTCAGTTCCACACCATCACTTGCTCCAAATACTGAGCAATTACGGTCCATCCGATGACATATGCAGTTGGATAGAAAGTTTTATAACAGACAGAGAGCAGTATGTTGTCCTGAATGGGATGACTTCAACAGAAGTAAGCTTAACTTCAGATGTGCCCCAGGGCAGTATAATAGGTCCGCTGAATTTTACGATTTACATAAACGATGTGGTTGTTGGTATTGACAGCAGCATTAGACTGTTTGCCACTGATGCTGTAGTCTACAGGAAAGTAGTATCACATGAAATTTGTGAACAAATCAGTGAGGATTTGCAGAAAATAAATGTGTGGTGTGATGACTAGCAGTTACCTCTCAATATTAGTAAGTGTAACATACTGCGTATAACAAAATGAAAATCCCCATTAATGTATGAGTACAAAATAAACGTCCATTCTTTGAAAGCAGTAACATCAGTCAGGTATCTGAGTGTGACTATTCGAAATCATCTTAAATTGAATGTCATATTACACAAGTAACGGGCAACGTGAACTGTAGATTGTTGTTTATTGGTAGATTCCTAAAGCGATGCAGTCCTTCAACAAAGGAAATTTGCTTACAATATGTTAGTTCATCCACTCTTGTAGTATTGTTTGTCTGTATGGGACCCTTACCAGTTGTGTCTGATTCAAGAGATTGAGAAGGTCCAAAGAAGAGCAGCATGATTTGTGACTGGTACATTTAGCTATTGTGAGAGCATTACAAATCTCATAGACAGTTTGAAGTAGGGCACACTTACAGATAGACGACATGCTAAATGGAAGGGGCTGCTAACTAAATTCTGAAATATGACCTTCGCCGAGGATGTAGAGCATATATTATTACCACCAACTTTCAAATCACACAATGATCACAATTCAAAGATAAGGGAAATTAGAGCTCGTACTGAGACATTCAGTCACTTGTTTTTCCTCCTCGCGATCCGTGAGTGGAACAGAGAGGGGAAACATGACTTTGCCGTGAATTGTACCCTTGCCACACACTGCTTGGTGGCTAGCAGGATATATATGTAGATGTGGATGTAGTCTGTAGGCTTTATACTTGTAACAACTACAAACCAGACTGTTTCAGTTGCTCTTTCATTTGATGTATTACTTTTAATTGTAAGCTGAATGTGACAAATGCTACAAAGCCTCAATACCCCAATATTCATTTTTAAACACTCAGTATTTAACTCTAAATTAAATCTGTAAATTTATTCAGTCCACATGATTAAGATATATCAGGTGAGTGATCCATCAAATAAGTAACTGGCTAACTAATGAACCAACTAACTAACTAACTAACTGTTTTTCATGATAATCTGCTAACAGGATAATGGTAGTAGGTGTTACTTGAGAGAAGTAGGTTAAGAAGCATAGGTAGCCTTCACATCCTTTCTTTAATTTTTATAAGCATTTTCAAAAGCACATTGAAAACATTATAGTGCACCCATTATATGCACTATACTTTTGCATACAAATCATATAATACACAGAAAGGGTACAGATACATGTAAATCAGTTTCACTTATGTCCTTATAATGAGTGCAATGTGGAATCCCTCTCATTGCCCCTAGGTCTTTTTAGGGTAAATTTTTCTGAATGACAGAACTACCAAATAACTGCAGACAAGGCTGCACCTATCAGTGGAGAAACAATAAATGCCAGTTTGAATAGCAAAAAGTATAACCTTCATAATGTATTAGGACTTTCCCATGAGAATATAAGAAGCTTTAAAAAAAATGATCAGCTCCTCATCTTACTGTGGGAAACTGAGAAATATATATGCTATGCATAACAACATCATTTAGAAGTTACAGACATTGAACAGGTGCAGTTAGATGGACTGGATAGTTATAGTAGACTACTATAACATGGAAAATATAAGGAAATGGGGAGTGGCTACATACAAAAAAGTGTAATAAAGTCTGATGCCATAGAGCAATGAGTAGAGCATTTAACAACCATTTTCATTAACAGACTTAGAAACACACATGATAGTGGCTATGACAGTGTACAGATGACCAACAACAAATGTTTTAAGCTTCATAAAGCATTTAGATAAGTTATTATTAAGAAAGACCTAGTAAAATTAATTTGGAAACAATTGAATGTAGAAATTTTAAGATTGGTTTTCTTTTAGATAGTTCTGATTGAAGGTACTCAGAAGTGCTGATGTGAAGCTTTTGTTTGATTCACACAGTAATGTTCCCAACAGGAGTAAAAGGTTCTAACACCTTACATGAATGCAGCTGGGTGATGTCTTGCACAACTGCTGATATTTTGACAGGAGAACACCTCATCATTTTCAAGGCAAAAATGCAGTAACAGAGTGTTGTGCAAGAAAACTAAAACATTCAGTAGGCAGGGCTATGCCAACCAAGGATCATAATATGGCATATGCAGAAAACAATACATACACTGTAAATAACTAGTGCCACCACACTAACGATGTTGATCATGTCAGATGCTGTCAGTGGCAAATATTCGTTAGCAACAGCTTTGAAAGTAGCATTAACTTTGTCCATCTGTTGCCTGACCAGGAAGAGGACAGGATTCCTAGCAGAATTTAAGCAAAAACATCCATCTCTACTTATATGACCACTTGCTGATTTAATATCAATTGCTTCCTTAATAATACCAAACCAGTAGCTGAAAGTGCACACCAGAATCTCTGTATTGTAACATTCCTTAGGGTAAATGGTGCCAAAGCAATATTCTGCAATAGCAGATTTGCTCAGCACTACCAGTCAGCACTAGGAAGCATTGTATAGCAGGCGCTAAACTAAACACACCTATGACAGGAGAAGACCAAGACACGGCCCCTAGGCAGTGTGCACATAGGTCACCACCCTCAACCAAGCTGTCTCAATTTCTCAATCTCAGTACCTCAGTGTGTCACATCAACACTCAGTTTGCATTGCACCTCAATACATCGCACTGTGCTCTAGTCTTCGACAGTAATAGTCGTCGCCTCGCACCTTACCTAGCTATGGGGGAACATTAGACTTTGTATATGGTTGTGATAAGGACACAGACAAGATTAAAGAATTAGTACATGTTATTTGATTGCTGTTAAGCACAGAGTTTCAGAATGGTCATAATTGAAGTTAAGTACTCCAATGGTTATTGTAATAAAGTGTATTTCAACCATGTGTGCATTTTGTGTTGTAGTGAGACCAAAGCAGCCAGCCACCTATCCTACCGTCCTCTCCTCATACAGCCAGGAACCACAAAACATTATTAGAGGGTATAGCCACAATAAGGAAAAATTAGGAGAGAAGCAAAACTTGCAATGAATGAAGACTACCAGAGAATACATCAATACTAAGGAATGAGGGCAGCCTCTGCAGTCTTTGTAACAGTGACATTGGAGCCCTCTTCAAAAACTGCTTTGATTGCTTATGACTAGTATAAAAGTGCCTAAACATGTACATACCAGACAAAGCCAGGAAAATAATGGATCAAGCTTTCAAATGGTTCACAGTAAACAGTTAAATCCTTCATCTGGCAAAAACTCATATCATGCAATTTCATGCAAAATAAAATTGCTTACACCTATTAGAGGTAGACATCAATGGACACACAGTAGATAAGTCTTCGTATGTGAAGGTCTTAGACAACCAAATGAATAATAAACAATGGTAGCACCAACATGTGTACAAGTGGGGCAAACAACTCAGTTCTGCCTGATCTGCACTTAGAAATCTCTTTCTTTGTGTTGATCTCTAGACAGGATTTGTAGCATACTTCACATACTTCCATTCAATACAATCTTGTCACATGATGTTCTTAGACATTGCAGCTAAGGCAAAAAGTATTTATTCTGTAGAAATGTACATTAAGAATTTTGTGTAAGATTGATGACTGTAATGGATAAAGAAATGTAGAGGAGACTATTATCCAGAAATGGATGTCAAATGGTTGATGATGTTTGTTGATGATGAAGATATATAAAATTGGATGTCTATGATTTGTTCCACATCCTCTAGGATAAGCTCTCTAAGGATGTGTGGAATAAACATTAAATATAAGAATTTTAATTCTTTTATAAAATATTTAATCTGTATCAATACTTTGATGTGATCCATATCAGAAAGAATCTCCTCATTTGGAGTTTATGAAATCTAATCCAATCTGAGATGTTTCTTAAGCTCACAGAGGGTTCTTGTTTCTGGGATGAGACTTTCCAGGAATTTCATTTCCTTTGTGATTAAATCTCACACATGATCATGTTTGTTTACAAATACACCATTTAAATAGAAAACTTAAAAAGTCACACATTCATTTCACTGCATTATCTACATTTAAGTATATTGAATGCATCTAATGATGTTTGAAACATTTGGTTCAGATTTTCTGGCATTAAGTTCATATAAAATTTATGTAAAGTTACATCTGTTTCAGAAATGGCTTGATGTTATTTATATTATTTTATGTTCATGACAAAATTTGGACCCTATGTTTCAGTTTTTATTGTCATTTTCAGATGTTTGTCACAATTCTCAGTCGTGCTCAAGGGATAACCTCAGCAGCATTATTAGCCAGACCTCGTAGCACACTACAGCTGCTTGTAGAAAATCAGGGAAGAATCAATTATGGGTCAGAAATGAAAGATTTTAAGGTATTTATTAGGACTTAACATTCAGTTTTTAGATGGAATTTAGTAGGAGAAAATGATATTTGAGAAACTAAAGTCTACTAAGTAAAAGTTTTTGATCATCTGTCTGTAATGGTATACATTGTTTGAGTCTGTGTGAATCTTTCCCTCACTTTTCACTGAAGTGTTAATTTCATTAGTGGGTTTGAATTCTTTTTAAAGCCTAATTGCAACTTCAAGAATGGTCACCATAGAAGGAGATGTGGTGAATCAGCACATGCCTGCAAAAACAACTAATGTAATTTTTGCTGGATATTTTCAGAGCTTAAAATCCAAATATGGCTAGTGTAAAACTATAGTAATGTCATTCTTTGAGAATGCCTGTAACAAAATACAGCATTAGTTCTGATTCATGAGAAATTTTTAAATGCACTCAAAAATTCAACTAACCAGCTTGCAGCAGTAAGTCTGTGATTCCATGTTTTGCACAATGCAATTGAGGATTCAGATGGAAGAAATCACTGAGTTTCAATAGCTACCAGAAATGTTATTCATTATTGACCAACAGTGGCACTGGAGATTTTTAATATATTTTATGTTTAAAAATTATACAGCCAAGATTATATTTATTTACTTGTTGCACTAATGAAATGTAAAATAGGCTGGAAACTTTTGAGTAAATTAAAACAGAAAGTCATTCTAGACAGTGTTCACTATATATTTTTATTTGAAAATGAAACTTCCATATTATTTTAGAATGAGCATCATAGTGAATAAGTTTTTTATTTGCAGTTAGTATATAAAAACCATCATACATTTACTGGAACCACATTATTGTGCTTAAATAATATTTAACCTACTGAATTGAGCAGTTTGAAATCAATAGCAAAGGTTCTATTTCTTATTGTAATGCAGTACTCAAGAAATTTTAGCATGCAGTAATCAATACCACATTAAGTCAGTGACATTTGTATTATAAATTACTGAAATGTGATGATGCCTAATTTGATGTGCATTCACTTGGAAGGTATAAAGGTTACAGTTTCGTGTGATGTTGACGTCATGGTAATTGGAGATGCTAACTCAATTAAAGGAAGAAACTATCCAGTCATTCACCTGAATCAATGGAGGTAGTCACAAGATACTGAAATTCAGGTGGTTGCATACAGATTTGAAGTCCATGTCTACTGAGTGTAGATCAAGTGTTGTAATTACTGCAACACTTCAATGGGTAATTTACCTGTTGATGTAAACTTTTGTAGTAAGCAAGGTGTATTACAAAATACCTTTGAATATTTAGTTAGTGATTTAAAATATGACAACCGCTAATAATGATTATCAGTTAAATACATAAGCATTTAAATGAGTTTTTTAAATGATTGAAAGACAGATTGCAATTTTTTCTGTTAGTGGCTTCACAATGATGATAACAAAAACATGTTAAAAGAAAGACACTAAAAATAATGATGACCAAAGTTCTTCTATGCTGAGGGGCCAAAAGTCATGGAATAGTGATATGCACATATGCAGGTGGTGGTAGTATCACATACACAAGGTATAAAAGAGCAGTGCATTGGCAGATGGCAGAGCTGTCACTTGAACTCGGGTGATTCATGTGAAAAAGTGTTCAAAGTCATTATGCCCACATCACGGGAATTAAGAGACTTTGAACAGAGAATGGTGGATGGAGCTAGATGCATGGGACATTCCATACGGAAATCATTACTGAATGAAATATTCTAAGATTTACAGTGTTAAGAGTGTGCAGAGAATGCCAAATTTCAGGCAACACCTCTCACCATATACAATGCAGTGTCCAATGTCACTCACTTAATGACTGAGAGGAGTGGTGTTGGCATAGAATTTTCAGTGCTAACATACAAGCAACACTGAGTGAAATAACCACAGAAATCAGTATTGGACATACAATAAACATATCTGTTGGGACAGTGTGGTGAAATTTGGCATTAACGGGCTATGACAACAGACTGATGTTAGTGCCTTTGCCAACAGCATGACATCATCTACAGTACCTCTCCTGGGCTGATGACCATATCAGCTGGACCCTAGATCACTGGAAAACTTGCCTGGTCAGATGAGTCCTGATTTCAGTTAGTAACTGCTGATGATAGGGTTCAACTGTGGTGCAGACCCCATGAAGCCATGGACCCAAGTTGCCAACAAAACACTGTGCAAGCTGTTGATAGTTCCATAATGGTGTGAGCTGTGTTTCCATGGAATAAACTGGGTCCTCTGATCCAGCTGAACTGAGCATTGACCATCTGAAGCCATTCATGGGTTTCATGTTCCCAGACAATGATAGAGTTTTTGTGGGTGTTAGTGCCACATGTCACAGGGCCACAATTGTCATGACTGGTTTAAAGAACATTCTGGATAAGTGAATGATTTGGTCACCTAGATCACCCAACATCAGTCCCATGGAATATTTTATGGGACGTTATCAACAGGTTAGATCATGCACAAAATCCTGCACCAGAAATACTTTCACAACTATGGATGGCTGTCAAGACAGCAATTTCTGGAGGGGACTTACAACAACTTGTTGAGGCCATGCGGCATTGAGATGCTGCAGTGTGCCAGGCAAAAGAAGTTCTGACACAATATTAGCAGGTAACCCATGACCTCTGTCACCTCAGTGTATTTAATACACTCACATTTCAGTTCCAGGTTTAATTTATTTGCTTGTAACATGTAATTTTGCATGCCTGAGCATTATCAACAAAGTATAAAGGTTTTACAACTAATTTTTTTTGTTTACATTATTTCTTATGACATTGTAATTCATGATAAATTCAAGTTATAAGGGCATTTTTGGACAAGCCTCTGCTTGACTCTCTTTTTAAAAGTATCCCCTGTCAATATATTAACTTTGTTTGGTAACAAGTTATTAAAACAGCTCGTTTGACATAGGGGATTTTTGCTGTTACAGTTAACCTTCTGTTAACCATATGAAAGTACTTTCTAAGCCTTACCTTGTTTCATAGTTGAGAATATCCATGTTTCTTTTTGTGTCTTGTTTCACTAACATTGTAGTTTCTAGTATATACATGGCATAATCTATGAGAATATTGTGTCTAATGAATAGGGGTTTGCAAGAAGCTCCTGGTTTTACTTTTGCTATGATGCTGAAGGCTCACTTCTACAGTATTAATGCCCTTTCCATATTAGTTTGACATGCCCCATCCCACAGTACTATTCCATAAGGCAAGAAAGGGTACACTAATCCATAATATACAGTGCTTAGGGTTTCAGAATTAAAATATGATGATAATCTTCTTAATAGAGATAGACTGGGTCTTAATGCTTCTATGAGTGTCGATCATCTATGCATAAACCCAATAATTTACAGTCTGTACAGGTTTTTGGTAGAAATTCATCAATCACAGTATTTTGTTTGTTTGTACCACTTGGTTTAAAATGAACAATATTAGTTTTTTTTCTGGGTTTGCTTTTGGTTGTCTCATTCAAAGTGAGCTCTTGCCTTTTCAATAAAGTTATTTATCTCTTCGATTAGGTTAGGTTCACTGTTTGCACAGCAAACACCAGATGTATTGTCTGTATGCAGAGTCATCAATTGCTTATTGTCAAGAGAACTTGGGAAATCATTTACATACGGTAGCAGATGAATAGGACTGGACCTAATAGGAAGCCCTGAAGAACACCAAAATGCATACTGCTTATACTTGACCTTCTCCTCTTCAGTTTTTCTCCATTAGAGCACTACTGTCTACCATTTAAATATGTTTCTGGCAGCTGCATGAGTTTTTTAGTGACACCACTCCAAGCAGTTTTTGATAAGAGCACATCATGATGTACTTTATTGAAAGCCGTTGAGAGATCTAGAAATACTCCTGCTGCTTGGGGTTCTTCATTTATTTTTCAAGTACATGAGGACAAATTGTACTGCTGCTGACATGGTACTTCAACCTCTCCTGATACCATGCCGGAAATCACATAGTATGTCAGCACTGTTGTAATGCGCCAGGATTTATTAAAATATTATTTTCTCTATCAGTTTGCTGAAAGTGAGATTAGGGCAGTTGTTCTGCTGTTCTGTTCATGCTTTATTTCCCTCTTTTTGTGTATTGGTTTAACTGCAGCCAGTTTCAACTTGTCACGCAACTCACCATTTTCTAGAACACAGTTTATTAGATGAACTAGTGGTTTCATTAGTTCATGTGTGCATTTCTCCAATAGATGTGGAGGAATTTCATCCAATCTTGCTGATTTTTTGTTTCTGAGTCTATCAATAAGCTGCAGAATGTCATATGTGCTTCCTACGGGTAGAGTACTGCCATTCTGTTTGTTACTGGACTCCAATGTGTCTTGTATATCCTGTTTCATAGAGATATCATTTTCAATAGTATTTATGAAGTAATTATTAAAAATATTGCTGACTAGAAGAGGATCATCAAAATCATTATTATTCACAGTTAATTGTACATTATTAATTTTAGTTTCTGTTTCAGTGTTTCTGATTTTATTTACAACTGACCACCAAGTCTTTGAAACATTATCTGAACCTCATATCTGCTTGCTGATTGTTTCTGCTTTTAATCTCCTAACTTCTTTGTGGTACTTATATTTCTACTGCTTGTACAGTTCTGTATGTAACTCTGAGTAAGTCAGTCTGTGTAAGCTATGCATGTTTTCCATTTTTTTCTTTTAGATAATTTGTTTTAAAATCTAATGGCACTGATTTTGATTTTAAATGTTGATTTTTCTGCGTACTCACTATTTTAAATGGCATGGCTCTATTTAAGTTCTCAGTCAGAATTTCTGTGAACATGCTTCATTTATTGTTGACCCCTATGGTAGTACTTACTGATTCCCATGATTCCTAGCTTACACTGTTTCTTAGTATAGCGTCCGCAGCTTGTGGTCTTGTGGTCACGTTCTCGCTTCCCGAGCACTGGATTCTGGGTTCGATTTCTGTCGGAATCAGGGATTTTCACCTGCCTCGACATGACTGGGTATTTCTGTTGTCCTCATCATTTCATCATCAGTCATGTAAGTGGTGAGATTGGGCTGAGCAAACGTTGGGAATTTGTATGGGCACTGATAATTGTGCAGTTGAGTGCCCCACAAACCAGTCATCATCATCATCTTAGTATAGCAGATAGTATTGGGCTGTGCTCACACATTTTTCTTGGTTTCAGTTTGGTGTTACATTTTAACACTAGTGTTTGACTTAGAGGTGACCATTTATGATGGCTGTTGAGGTGATTTGGTCATAATTTGTGATAACATGACCAATTGAACTACTATGTGTGTTAGCTATTCTGGTGGCTTTAGCCCCATAAGATAGGATACAATCTGTAAAACATTTGCTTTCCTGGCCATCAAGTAAAGTGTTGGTGTTCAGATCTCCCAGTATGACAAGATTTACACTTCTACAACCTGACATTAATTTACTTAAAATTCCGGTAAGTGATTTCAGAAAAGCATCAAACTTTCTACAGGGGGTCTATATACACCTATGACATGGAAAGGAACAGTGCACAGTGTGAGCTTAAGAATTCCAATTTCAAAGTCCTTGATATGTGGAGATAGTCCTGTGACAAATGATTTAAAAGCATTTATTTTGTTTACTAAGCCCTGTACATTATAAAGTAAAAGTGATAAATTTATTCTCATGTGGACTGAAGTCTGTTTGAGGCACATATGAAAAACATATACTTGCATCTGGTGTTGCACTGGTGAAAAGTTTTATTGTTCTAATAAAACATCGCTCTTGTCCTGACGATGTGTTGTTTAAGTAACCAGGTATTTCATGGTTAACTCTCGTGCAAATTCATTATTTTTGTCCTTGAGAGGGATGGCCTCTGCACGTTCAATGTGCTTTGTACTACTTCTTGGATATGTAGGTACATTATAACTAAGTCCTTCCCCAGTCTCTTGACATGTAAACCCTGGGATGTGTTGTATCTCTTCCCTACACAGCTTATGTCCACAAATGTAACATTTCTGAATCTCATGGATATATTTGGGATCTATTTATTTGCACCTTGCACTTCTTTATTTACACACAACCAGACTGGCAAGTCATGTCAATGTGGAACAGCGAACACGATAACGTTTGAACTTCTCAGGTCATGTAGCTTTCATTTGAGTGATATCACTAGATCTTTTATTTCATTTCTTGCTACACCATTTGTTAATGCTAAGAACACAAAAAAGTCATTATTTGTTGTTTCTGATTTCATGTCATGGTTCATGGAAGTCATTTCTTGAAATGTTTGCACCTTCTTTCACTATGTTAGTTATTTTGTGATTGCGTCTAGACTGAAATTCGGCTGCTATGTCCCGTCCTTGACTATCTGCAAAGAGGGTTATTTGACATGTTTATGCTGGTTTATGATAACTCTTTTTAGGCCTGCATGGTGGCACTGGCCCTCTTTTTTTGTGCATAGTAGTCAATAATTCATCTTGAGAAACACTCGATTATTATTCACTGTCGGTGATTACACTCAAGTATGATTTTTTTTCTTTCTTTCTTTTCCCCTGTGGTTCAAAGTTACTCTCTCGTTCTTTGTTTCTGGTCTCATTTTTCTTCCTGTGTGGTTCAACACAGCACTTTGAGGTATTGTAGTCTACAATTAAAAGCACTTTAAAAGGGTTTTCATGCACCAAGATTGTGACACTGGTACATTTACCATCTACACTATTTTGCAGTTATTACATGCTGTTTTTGAAGTGACTTTTGTCCACTTTTTGCTAGCAGGTGCAATTTATAACTTGCAGACCTTGTTGAGTATTTGGCTCACTACGTCCAAGCTAAAAATTAGAGATATCCACTTGCAGAGTACTGATTATAAACTGTAAGCTCAACAAATGTTCCTTCAACTTTGTTATTTCACCTTTACAATTTATACACGCTTTTGTTTTATTGGCAAAATTAACTCTTTTCTGTGGACCGTGCATTTTTCTGTGTTGAATGTACAGGGTGTATGTAAAGTCTGGGGACACTTTCAATTATTCATTGCACAAGAACTCAACATTGTACAGATGTCATACATATTGCATTTTGAAGAGAAACTCTGGAAGTTTTTTTTTATAGACATTCTATATGCGAACCATGAGTGACCCAGAAGATGTCAATATGGTAATCAAATTCGCTCCACATTCACTACACTCACACTTGGACATCCACTTCTCTTTGCTGGACACAAGCAACCCGTTGTAATGAATTTGTTGTGCCAGTGGTAAATGGCCTTCCTTGTTGGTGGCTTCTTACTTTACTTGGTTCTGAACATCAGCTGAACAGCTGCAGCACACTTACTTTTGTCGAAATCCAACACACAGAAAGCTCGCTCTGCACTTGAACTAGCACTGGAGTTTATGTACACCCTGTATATGTCTCTGCGACAAAAATTCAACTGGGTCTCACCAGTCCAGTGGGGGAAGCATATGGGATGGGGGGTGCGTGGGCTTACCGGCCCTCCCACCCCCCCCCCCCCTCCGTTCTCCCCCTCTTGTGGGTCCACTTGCATTGGGTCCTATCACATTGCCACCACCACCAGTCAGCCCGCACGCTATTCTTTCATTTCTTTCATTAGTCGACTCAACTGAATCGAGTTACTGAGTAGTTGTACTTTCCTATATAGATTTCATATTCACATCATCATATTTTATATGTTTCTGTCTGGCACGTAGATAGCTAACACATACCTACGAGAAAAGTTGCACCCACTCTAGTGAGCTCGATACGTTATTCTGTCTGGCATTTGTTTGAGAAAAGTCAAGAAAATTTTACTGTTTCCTTGTGCAGAGAACCTCCAATACACAGCATTATAAATAGAGACTATTCACCAAATAGGAAGCTAGTTTACATTCAGAAGCAGAAATATTAAGGCTGAAGAATGAATAAGTAAGAAGTCCTAGTTGTAGCAAGTGCAAGTGTGAAGATTAGTCAAGAGAGAGAGTGATCAGTTGTTTCTGAAGTATTAATGATAGTTATTCATAGTAACTTCTCAGTGAAAGTATCATTACAAGACTCATAACAATCTTTTTACTAATAACGTATCAATAGCTTCCCATACCTTACTTGTAATATGGGTTAGGTATGGGGAACTATTGACGTGTATATCTCCAGTAATAGTGACTTTCAAGAAGATTCCTAAAAATGCATTGTTATTATAGAGGCCATCTATTGATTGTGCTACAAAGGAATGAACTGCCAGATAATGTCATCATTGGAAACTGACCCTTATATTATAGGTTATAAGGTACATATTGGTTTGTCGCTTTCACAGTAGGTGTTTGTTCACATTCCATAAAAGTCTGGAAGTGAACATTCTGGCAGCGAATGTCCTTGAAATAACCAAGTGACATATATAAGTAAAGCAGAACCGCTGCCAGGTAGTCAGTTTGAAAGTTAAAATCGTCACAATAACTTGGAAGTGATAAAAAGTTAATCACTGCGATTATTGGCTGTTACCACGGACTTCAGTCAGTGTTGTCCTTAGTGATATTAGAAGTATGTGGAGTGTGCCCTGTGTGTTTTACTGCTAAGTGTACTAGTGTTGTATTTTTCAGCTTGAATAAAGTGTTTATTTGAGAATAATTGGCACCTAATTTAACTACCTCATAACAATATAATAAAATGGATCATTATGTAATAAGAAAAAGAAAAGTGGAAACATGTGAAGATTCCAGTCACTGTTTAGCCACAAAAACACCACCAGATATATAGGCAGAGCCCAGCAGTTCTTCAAAACTTTCACAACAATGTTCATCGAGTGATTCACTTAATCCCACGGATATTGGCAATTTTTTGGATATATTTGTGTCATGAAATATTAGAGATCATATAAAACACAAGCTTCTCACAGCTCCAAGGAAACTTGGAAAAGTTTATATCTTTCCTACTTCAGAGCACAACAAGAGGGGATGGGTTGAACACAGGCAAGTGCATGATAATCACTTTGAACAGCATCTATGGCTGTTGTCCTCACTAGTTAAAAAGGGACTTCTTTGCATTAACTGTTCTATTTTTGTGAATAATAAAATGGTTGGAGGAAAGAAATCCATTACTGAATGAGATTTTCACTCTGCAGCGGAGTGTGCGCTGATTTGAAACTTCCAGGCGTGAGTCGTGCTTCGGTAGCTCAGATGGTGGAGCACTTGCCTGCGAAAGGCAAAGGTCCTGAGTTTGAGTCTCGGTCAGGCACACAGTTTTAATCTGCCAGGAAGTTTCAAATCCATTATTGACAAGAAACTTGTCACTGAGTCACTAACAAAGTTTTCTAAACTTACTGGTAAGGATGGTGACCTTGAGACCCACTCTCATCTCATGTACCACGGTGAAGTGTCAACAGATGCAAAATTATTTTTGGTGACATGAGACAGCCAAGAACTTGAAGCCATAAATCAATCGTCAAGACAGAGAATGGAAAGCATTAGGGAAAACAGAGACTGTCTTGTACCTATAATAAAAACAATCATATTTTATGGAAAGCAAAATATTCCTCTTCAGGGGCATAGAGATGATGGGAATCTATTAGAAAACGAAAATGACCGTGAAAGTATAGTGAGTCACTAGGGAAACTTTAGAGCTCTTGTAAGATTTAAAATTGATGCTGGGACTTGCAACTAAAACATCATCTTGAGACCACTAAAGCGAACGCCACTTACATAAGTAAAATAACCTGTAATGAACTTATTTCGTGCTGCAAAACAGCGATGTTATCGAGAGTACTGGAGGAAAGCAAAGATTCTTGTTATTACAGAATAATCTTGGATGAGACTACAGACATAGTGCACATCGCCCAACTGAGTTTAGCTGCACAATATGTTGATGGTGATGGCAAATTACCTGAAAGATTTTTGGGTTCTGTTGACATCCATAAAGACAAAAACTGTAGTTGAAACATTGACGATGAAGTATTAGGTACTACGATTCTAAGGAGAATGGAAAGCCTTTCTCTGTCACTGGAGAACTGTGAGGGTATAGGCTGTCATGGTTGACAGTTAATATGACAGAACTGAAAGAAGTTATGGCTACAATAAAAAAAGAAAGCTATAAATGCCCAAGTTGCAGTCATCAGCTCAGCCTCGCTGTCTCTTGCAGGGTTGCAAAGTTACAAGTGTAAGAAACTTACTTGGTACTATTGAAGAAGTAGTATCGTTCTTTACAGCATATATCAAGTGGTTCTCAACATTGAAAAGTCACCTAAAACACTCGTTGCAGTCACATTGTCAAATGAGATGGGCTGAGCAACATGATGCTGTTATTCAATTCGCAGCTGATCTTGGAACTGTTTGCAAAGAAATACAGTGCTGGAGGGATAGAAAAGCAGCTGCCAAAGTCAATATTCTCCTTTGAGCTCTCTCTAATTGTGAGTTTATTATCACTCTGTTTACATTAAGTGATATCATGAGCATAACATATCCAGTTAGCAAAGTCTTACAAGACCCTGGCTTGGACGTCGTGATGGCAAAATCAAAATTAGATATGACACTCAAGGTGTATGACGGCACGAGAGCTAATGCTGATAGCCACTGTGCTCATATTGTTGAAGAGGTGAAGGCAGTTATGGAATAGTTAGGTGTGGAGTTGAGTGTACATCCTCTTACAGGCAGACAAAAACACAAGGAAAACTGTGATAATAATGATGATGCTATGACATATTGGAAAAGAACTGTTTTTATTCCAGCACTTGACCATATTATGACTGACATGAGAGAACAATTAGCTAAAGAAAATATTTATCATTTAAAACTCAACATACTTTTGCCCTCACAACTGCTGAAACAGGACGGCAATGATCTGGGACATATATTGAATCAGTGCTTAACTGAACTACCATTCTTTGAAGAAGAATCACTCTTTGTAATTAAAAAGAGACTAATGGGAGAGATTCTTCAATATAAACAAACGAGCATAAATGCCCTTAATGACCATGATTGTGTTATGGAAGCATTGTCTGTCTGTCCTAGATCTGACTATCCTACTTTGCACACACTGTAAGAAATATTTCCATGTCTACCTGCATCTGTTGCTAGAAAGACATGGCTGAAGTTGACAATGAAAGAGGATCGACTTAATGGCTTAGCTCTGTTGAACACTCACCCTGACATTGATTATCCTATTGAAGATGTAATGAACCAATCTGCCAGGAAGAATGGGCATATAGAATTCATCATTTAAGGAAGAAAACCGCAATTGTGACTTTTTTATACTATAAAGTGGTGTTGCCTTGTATATGTGTATAATCAGTTTTAATAAAACTTTCTTAAACTTTGCATGTGACTTGATTATTTTCTATGATGGTAAAAGTAAAGGTAGCTAAACATATCTTTAGCACCCTTCCTTGAGGCTTTTCTGTATCTCTCACTGCATCACTCGCACCAACATAAGATGTAATCGGATTGTTTGTACCAAGAGATAAGGCTGGTTCTGAACCGGAACATCAGTGTTGTAAGCAGATTTTCCTCTAACTGAAATATTTCTTCAAATTCTATTACAATGCAGGCTTTATGACATTGTGACCCAACTTGTAACCATGACCTTGTGGTGGTGTTTGGGCATACAAACCCAAAGGTTGTCTTAGAGTATCCTATTGCAGTGTAAAATCTCTAATTAAGACTACAGTTGGTGTTGTAGTTGATGCAACCTCCAAGTGTGACATATCCAGTGGGTCCAACAGCAGTGCCTTAAACTGTGGTATCAATACTTTAGAGACCTATAACTGTGTCTTAATCATAATCTATGCTATGTTGTCACTTAGTTTAGCATTGACACCCTTCTGTAAATCCTCATTATCACTGTTACTGCTAACAAAGAGGAGGATACCACTTGCACAGGAAGGCTGGCAATTGTGGTACGTAACACATTCTGTTGAATGGAAGAAGTTCTCTCTGAGCCATAGCAAGGGTGCAAAAACTCTTGTTGAGTACTGTGGCAGTGTTGCTAATGCCTGAGACACCACTCGCCTTGGTGCCAGTGGACATTGCTGGTGTTGAAGCTGAGTAACTACCAGCAATTCTGCCACTGCATCTTTTTCACTGAGAACTTTGTTACCGTCTCTGACACGCTGTGAGTGTGCTGCTTGGGAGATTGGCATATGCTGTACATGTCATTGATGAGTAGGAAGTTAAGCAAGCTTGCCATGTTAAGCACTAAGCTTATGTGGTTCTTGTGCTTGCACTGGTGCCACTTGATTAAGAGGCAGTACACGTTAGAATAGGTGTGCAATTGAACTGTTAAACATTTGAGTGCAACTTCAGGTGGCAGTTCAGCACTGACTTGTAGTCACTTGTCACTAAGGAATGGTTTCAAGCCTATGTAACTGTTCATGTGGTATTGATGGATTTACTTGCAATCTGTGATGGAAGGGCATTGTATGCACTTCAGCAGCTACTCTTCTTTGATGTGGCCACAAAAATGGATCCATAACTTCAACTATGCACAGACATTTTGCAATACAGCTTAAAACAAAAAGCCTTTAGGCAATCCTTCGAGTTTATTTTGGGCTGTGTGAAACTGTCCTGTGGTGGTGCCAAATGTGTGCAGACAGCTTGTGCACTATGGCCATCAATTTTTTCTGGATGAGTTAGCTGTTTTTTTGCAAACAGCTGGAAATAACCTTAACTGTTATCAAGTGATTGGAAGCTTCTGCAAATTGGTGTGCTGGTACAGACACCAGGAGACATGTGCAAATGATACTAAAGGCACCTCAAGTACTATCCTCTTGCACAAAAACTGTCTCCTCTATAAGAATTACAAGGCTTGTCACTACTCATCTTTTGACTGTGAATGTTTTGTCAGTGGTAGGTTTAGGGGTGCTGTGCAAGGGAGACAGTGACTGGGGTGACCGGAGGCTACTACACCTACCCTGCTCACCAACAATTAGTATGGGGAATATTGCTACTCTATATGGAACTGGCAACAAGGGATAGGTAGGATCACCTTTCACCCTCAGTGTGTATGCCTGAAGACCATTCAACATGTTGAAGAGACTGCTCCTATTGCTACTGAAGGAATAAGGTTCAACCAATTGTACTGGAATGAACAATACCTGTCATCTTTGATCTGAGCTCATACTTGGATCATTCCAGGGAGAGAAGGTTCAGAAGACCAGCCTCACTCAAAGTATTTCAATGAGGCATTCTTCCCAGAACTTATCCTGGTCCCACTGATTTTGAGTTGAGAGGAAGCCTTGAACCGGCCGGCCGGAATGGCCGAGTGGTTCTAGGTGCTACAGTCTGGAACCGTGCGTTAGTTAGGTTTAAGTAGTTCTAAGTTCTAGGGGACTGATGACCACAGCAGTTAAGTCCCATAGTGCTCAGAGCCATTTTAACCATTTGAAGGCTTGAACCAGACTTCCATTGTTCTGTGATCAGCAAGGCTCCAAATTTATAGACTTGCATCATGGGGATGAGAACTGTTGGGTTCTTCTAAATGGGTCAGTGACACACCACACATCAGAGGTCACTATGTGTCTGTGTGTGGGGTTCTTACCTCTTTAATATGGCCATTTTGAAACTGGAATCAGTGACAATGAGGTAGTTGTAGCAACAAATATTACGTAAGTGCAGAGGGTAACTAAAAATAAACTGAAAAATTTACAAGTTCATCAAACTAGATAAATAATCAATAGTTTCATATCTCAGTAAGTAACTTCACATTTTGAACTCTGGGCAGGATCAAGTAGCTGAAGTGTGGCTAAGTTTAGAAGAACACTGTGCCAAACACAGGATACATCTATATCTAGTAGAACAGTTCATGAGGGGAATGACCCTCTGTAGTATACAGTCATTCTAAATAAACATCTATAGAAACAATAACTACTGCACAATAAGTGTAAAGTGAAGTATAGTAGTTACAGTGGCAGCTCATCCAAAATTTTACTGATGGACTACAATGTGGTGGCCTTTAGCCTTGTGACTTACAGCGATAGTATTAGGAACAAAATTGAATATATGAATTTTATGTACGTAAACTGAACTGTTTAAATGTATTTAAATTGTTTAACATTACATAAAGTAAAAGAAAACAAAAAATGTAGTATCAGTCAAAACTGAACCTGAGCCAATGAATTGCTTGTTGGTCCACTTGACCACTGTGCTACTGAGCCAATATGTGAACTGCTGCTCAAAAATCCCTCATACTCTATGCGCAAATCTTTAGAGAGCATTTTACTTTTTCCTGTGACCCACTAAAGCAAAATATTCTAGGAACTTGGCTTCTACTCACTTAGTTTGAGCCAAGATTGTGAGCCTCATTCTGCACCCTCCTGTTGTTAGAAATACTTTTGGAAAATATCCACCTTACTTTGAATCTTACTGTCTCCTCCAAAGATCTACAAGAAAAGAGTCTCTTTAGCAGATCATCTACAGAAAACACTTTTACAAAAAATTTCCTTGTACTCTTGATTTTTTACCATCTTTTGACTCACCAAGGTAGTAATCATAACAAAATGAATATATTAATTTTACAGATACAGGTTAAACTGTTTAAATATATTTAAATTTTACAAGTAATCATTTAATATTGTGAGGAATAAAATAAAATGAAAAAAAGAGTTATTGTAGCAGAGGGAATCAAACCCGAGCTGTCAGATAGCCGACAGTGCTTATGATCGCTTGGCCATGGCACCATTATTCCAACTGCTCCTAAAGAATCTCTCATATTCAGCACCTGTGCTTTCAAAGAAATATACTGATTTGGTGCTGCAAGCAACATAGCAGTTATAGTGCCAGTGGTGTTGGGATGGTATCAGAGCATGTGCAGTCAAAAACAGACAGGTGCACACCTTGTCTGAGTTGACTGTAGGACGGCAGATCATTATTCCAGCACTCAACACTGGTTTAGAGTTTTAGTATCTGCACAGGTATGACAACACTGCTGCACAGGTTGACAGTGGTTTGATAATAGCAGGATCAGAACCCCATGAGAGGAAAATAAACTTGCCATGTGAGTCAAGTTGTGGGAAACAGAGAGTTCAAATCCACACAGAGACAGGCATGAGAATGACTCAGCACATGGTTGGCATGGACAGGCAACATCAAAGCCCTAAGCAGCAACACATGGTGTGAAGCACAAGGCAATGTCTATGATGGTTGGACTCCTTCAAGCACTGGCCACCCATGCTAGTGTCACCCACAAGTAAACAATTCTGCCAGCAGGTCTGCCCATACTACACATTGCTTGTGCCCTCCATGGTAGGTTTCCACACTATCTACTGCACCACCCATGTCAACTTGTCTGTCTCCATTGTGATGCATACTTGGAGGGATATGAAACTGATTATCATGCACAGAAAAGCATGCTTTCACCCATTTTATTTTTGTATCAGCATGCATTTGAAGAGAAATGGTGTAATTTTAGAGCAATTTCCATATTACATACAAAGAAAAATGGTGTAATTTTAGTGTGATTCCCAGCTCACATACAAAAAGAAACAATATCATTTTCGTGCAATATTTACAGAGTGTGTTAGCACATTATCACAACCAAATGCCACTGGAGTATAGATATAGAGATGCTAAAGCAAATGCATTTGGTGGCCAAAACAGTGCATAACATTGTGTCCAGACATTTATGTATAATACAGAAACTGAAATTGAGAGAAGCAAATCAAGAGTAGAAACACCGAACTCTACTTTCATTTTTTCTTTTACAAATCAAAACCCATGAGTAGTGTCCTGCTTTAATTCTTGCACCACTGCTAAGACGAATGCTGCACAAGGTATTTGCATTATATTTACATGTATAAATTTTATCTAAGTGAAACTATATTAGCACCAGTACGTAAGATCATCTTTAGTGCACATTATAAACTCTTCTATTGTATAAAAAGCTTTTTCTCTAAGTCATTTACTTGGGACACTTTTAAACTCATTCATTGACAGATTATGTGCCTCTATTGGCAACATGTTAAATAGTTTTACTCCCATGTACCTGTAACTATCTTGAGTTTTCTTTAGTCTAGCAACTGGGATGTCAATTTGCTGTTTTATATGTGTGTCTTGGTATCGATGGATATATTGTCGTAGTTTGAGACTGTGTTGGTTTTCTTTTGTGTGTATCAGACAACTTAGTATAAAGAGGGCTGCAACTGTTAGTATTTTTAGGTTTTTGAAATATGGTCTACAAGACTCATTATTTCTGACTCCATGGATGCCTCTGACTGCCTTCTTTTGCCAAATGAAAACTTGTTTTGCTCCGGATGAGTTTCCTCACAACAAAGTGGCATATGTTAAATGGGTGTGAAAAAAGGCATAGTATCTATGCATTGAGTAATAAGTTACCACTAACACATGACCTTAGTTTACCTAACAAATATGTGACATGTGCTAACTTAGTACAAATATAATCGGTATGACTCTTCCACATTAATTTTGAGTGAAGATGGATCCCAAGTAGTTTACCTAAGACACAATCAATCTTATCACTCTTAACACACAAGTTAAAGAGAATATTTACAGTTTTATCATGATTTATATGCAAGCCATTGAGTTGGAACCACTGGATGGCTGCTCTGAGATGAGCCTTACTTTCTTCGTTTAATTTTCCTAAGTCTTTCCCTGCTGTAACAAAAGTTGTATCATCTGCATAGAGTGTGGATTTACATAACATGGTGCTGGGCAAGTCATTTACATATATTATAAAAAGTAAAGGTGCAAACACGCAGCCTTGTGGTACACCCTGCATGATATCCAAGACATTTGACCTCATATTGTTAAAATGCACAATTTGTTTTCTGTCGCTGAGATAGGATCTGATCAGAGATTGTTCTGAGCCTCTAATACCATAGCAGTGCAGTTTTTCTAGTAGTATCCTGTGACTGATACATTCAAATGCCTTGCTGAGGTCCACAAGAGTGGTATTAACTGATAATCCTGATTCGAGTGATGACAATATATATGAAACAACATCTTCAACTGCTTTTGCTGCTGACAGGCCAGACCTGAAGCCATACTAAGAGTCACTAAGAATATTATTCACAGACAGATGTTGACTGATTTGGAGCTGTGTGCAATATTCCACTACTTTTGATATGGTGGGTACAAGGGACATTGGACAGTAATTATTGGGACAAGACTTGTCACCTTTCTTGTGCAGTGGAGTATTGACTTCCATTTCTAAGGATGAAGGGAAACAGCCACTGACAAACATCCGGTTCATAAGAGAACAGAGTGGATGTGCTATTACATCTGCTATTTTTTTTTACAAAATTGGAGAGACCATAAATGTCTTCTGATTTTGAGTAACTTAATCTTGCTATTGCAGTTACTTTTACTTCCTTCAATTTAAACACAGGTACCATATCCACAAAATTTTGTAGAAATGAATTTTTATTATTTGAGATATGGTTGTTGTCGTATTTATGGATATGTTCATTTACAGCACTGTTATCATACTGACAGCAGCATTAATGAAGAAAGTGTTGAAATCATCTGGTGTGATAAAGGCATCACATGAATTATTTTTGTTAACATCTTTATTTCTACCCAGATAAGTCTTGATAACAGTCCAGGCTGCTTTGCATTTATTTTGGAACTTATTAATATAATCATCATTTGCATTGCACTTGCTTAACCTAATTTCTGCCTTGTATTTGTTCCTCAAACTTATGTAGTTTGCTTTTTTGGTTTCACTATTTTTTGATTTGTCATAGGAAATCATTGACAGAGTTCTGAGCCTTTGTAGGTCAGGTGTGAATCAGTTATGCACTGATGTGAGACCATGTTACCTCATAGTTCCCTTATTTTTTCTCATTACTTTAGGGCAGCAAGTTTTAAATGTATGTAACAATGCACTAATGAATAATGTAAGTGCTTTTTCAATATGATTACTTTCCAGCAGAATGTAATTCCAATTTGTCATCTTTATTTGTGTTCTGTAGTTATCAATGTTCTCTTCATTCAAAAGTCTAATGTACTTAATTTTATTGGAGACAGATGCTATCTCTTTTGTTATCAATTTTAACCAAACACCTTTATGGTCTGATAAAAAATGAGTATTGAATAGCCCTAACTAGAACTAACTTCCAGGGCCTGCTGGAATCACTATCTAAATCTGTATATAATTAGTGGCTGATTTAGCATCTCTTTTATCTATAATTCAGGGGAGAGTGTTGTATTGAGAGTTGGTGCGTAAGTTCATAGCATTTTTTTCATAAGTTTAACAAGCACAACAGATACACATAACATCAATACTATATTTTCATTCACTATGTACAACAATCTGCCAATGCTAGGGTAACTTTTTGATTCCATGACTCTAGAAATTATATGGTTTTGAAACAAAGAAATCACTGAGACATGTTTAGAGTGCATTTTTATCCAGAAAGGAAGTTCTCTTAAGGCCGTTTGTTAGAGAACAGAAAAGGTGAAAATCTGATGGTGCAGGATTAGGTGAATAAGCTGGGTGCAGAATGACTTCCCAACCCAACTCCTGTATAGTGTTTTTTGTCAGTCTAGCAGAATATGGGTGAGCATCAGCATGGAGTAGGATCACTTCATGCAGTCTTCCTGATCACTGTTTTTGGATTGTGCCTGCAAGATACCTCAGTTGTTCCCAATAAATGTCAGCAGTGATGGCTGCACCTTGGGGAAGCAATTTGAAGAACACCACACCATCCCTGTTCCTCCAGAAACATATAGTTATCTTCTGTGGATGTGGGTCTTTGTACAGAAAGTTGCTGCTTTGTTTAGCTTAAACCACTTCTGTCTTTTCCTTGTGTTAAAATAAAGACACCATTTCTCATCACCAGTAATGATACAAGATAGGAATGGTCAGTGTTTTTCAATAGCCAATTGATGAAAAACAAGCAAAGATGCACATATTGCCCCCTAACAGATTTTTGTGATTTTGACTTAGAGCATGTGGTGTCTACACATCTATTTTTTTATCCTCCCTCATTGCTTGCAAATATCACATGATGGTGCAATGATCACAGTTCATCTCATTTTCCAGTTCCTGAATATGCTAACATAAATCATTGTGGTTTAATGTGTTTAAACAATCTTCATCAAACCCTGAACATCTTCCTGAATGTGTAGTCACTGATGTCAGAATGATCTTCCTTAAAATGAGAAAACCCCCTTTCTTGTTGTGTTCTGCCCAGTGGCTTTATCCCCATACATGGTGCAAATGTTTCTGGTTGCCACTGCTGTTGTCACCCTCCTATTGAACTCACACAGAAGAATGTCAGAAATTTTCTGATTTCACCACTCGGCACTCCATTTTCTGGCAGCCACAGCTCCACTTAGCAATCTCCAAATGACGAAATGAAAACAGGTGAACTCAAGCAGCACATGAACTACAAATAAAAATAGGTAATCAGTAATAACATCATGCCATGCGGAATATCAACATAGAAAACAAAATTGCTATTAACTTATGCACCAACCTAATACCTAGAGGATAGCATAGGTCAAGTGTTGTATCTTGGAACATTTTTCAGCCTTTTGCCTTGAGCCATCCCTGAAACAGAAGTTTAATATATTTTCTAATTCCATTTTTAAATTATAGTATTCACTTTATGTGTGCTGCAGTCTTTTTCTGAAATTACAAAAACTGCTCTGCAGGAGTAAGGTTTTTCCAAATGTAAAAAACTTTTATAACATAGGGGAAAGTCAGATGAGTTCGAATTTATGTTGCACAAGTCTATTCTAGGATTCTTTCTTTGTTTCATTTCAAAACCTCCAGACTGGAAGTTTACATTTAGGACCTTTGTTTTTTTTCCTAAAGTTTTTTTCTTTTTCCTTTTTAAATTTCTCTTTATTTTTCTTCATTGTTTCTTCTTCTCACTGTCCACTTTTCTTTGTCTCTTCAATTTTCATGAGTGTGCTAATTTTGTGTGGAAATGACACTTATTTCTTCATTTTCTTCAACTTCATTCAAGTGCAGCTTGAGGTGAAGGAAGTAGAACTGAGGTAGATGTGGAGTTGAAAGTAGGTGAGGGCACCAATATGGAAGCAAGTTATCCATGGGGTAATGGAGATGAAATAGAAGTAGGTGTAGGATTAAACGAAGGCCCTGATAGAGGTTCTGCTTGGGGTAGCAGAGGTAACAGAGAGGTAGCTGTAGACTTAGATGAAGGCCGTATTAGTGCATCAAATTCTGCATTTGGGTTTGCTGATATCCCAGGTAGAGCATCTCTTTCAGTGGAATATTATTGACTACACTATCCGTTGTTAGGGGTGGTGCCAAGTTTTAATCACTAAATATCTGTGAATTTAATGGCTCCATTCCTGTGTCTATAAAGCCCTCGATTGCATTATATAAAGATACAGCTTTGCTAAAGGCACTTCTGAACTGTCTTGCAAACACTTGTATTGTTATACATTAGCCTGGATGATTAGCAAGATACTCAGTACAAGCTTTGCTATAGGCAGTCTTCAGAGGTCTGTAAAATGACACATCCAATGGTTGCAGTTCTGTGGCTTGTGTAAGGTAGCAAACCTGGAAGAGTTATGAAAGTATCTCTGCTGAGAGTAACATCTTCCAAACTGAGGTGTGTAGTGTGATTATTTATAAACAAAAAGATACAATTTCTTTCTAATGGTCTTATGTAATGAAATACTCCAGCCATTTTACAAAGCTCTCAGAGCCCATCTAGCCAGATTCAAGGCCATCTTAAACAGATTCTGGAGGTGCACCATCCAGATATGCTGGCTGACTTCTAACACTCTGATACACTATGTGATCAAAAGTATCCCAACACCTGGCAGAAAATAACTTACAAGTTCTTGGCACCCTCCATCAGTAATGCTGAAAATCAATATGGTGTTGGCCCACCCTTATCCTTGATGACAGCTTCCACTCTCGCAGGCATATGTTCAATCAGGTCCTGAAAGGTTTTTTGGGGAATGGCAGCCCATTCTTCACAGAGTGCTGCACTGAGGAGAGGTATCAATGTCAGTCAGTGAGGCCTGGCACAAAGTTGGCATTCCAAAACATCCCAAAGGCGTTCTATAGGATCCAGGTCAGGACTCTGTACAGGCCAGTGCATTACAGGGATGTTACTGTCATGTAACCTCTCCACCATGGGCTGTGCATTATGAAGAGGTGCTTGATCATATTGAAAGATGCAGTTGCCATCCCTGAAATGCTCTTCAACAGTGGGAAGCATGAATGTGCTTAAAATATCAATGTAGGCCTGTATTGTGATAGTGCCATGGAAAACAAGAAGGGATGCAAGCCCTCTCCATGAAAAACATGACCACACCATAACACCACTGCTTCTTAATTTTACTGTTGGCACTACACATGCTGGCAGATGGCATTCACCGGGCATTCGCCATACCCACACCCTGCCATCAGATCGCCACCTTGTATACTGTGATTCATCATTCCACACAACATTTTTCCATTGTTCAATCATGCAATGTTTACACTCCTTACACCAAGTGAGGCATTGTTTGGCATTTACCCATGTGACGTGTGGCTTATGAGCAGCTTCCTCCTAACTGTCAGAGTACTTATAGTGGATCGTGATGCAGTTTGGATTTCCTGTGTTATGGTCTGGATAGATGTCTGCCTATTACACATTATGACCCTCTTCAACTGTTGGCAGTCTCTGTTTGTCAACAGACGAGGTTGGCCTGTATGCTTTTGTGCTGTTTATGTCCCTTCATGTTTCCAATTCACTATCACATTGGAAACAGTAAACCTAGGGATGTTTTGGAGTGTGCAAATCTCATGTACAGACATATGACACAAGTGACATCCAATCACCTGAGCATGTTCAAAGTCCGTGAGTTTTGCAGAGTGCAACATTCTTCTCTCTCACGATGTCTAATGACTACTGAGGTTGCTGACATGGAGTACCTGGCAGTAGGTGGCAGCACAATGCAAAAAATATGAAAAATGTATGTTTTTGGGTTTGTCCAGATACTTTTGATCACATAGTGTAACTAAAAAATCGAGGTACGAAAGACCTGTGGCACTAACATGGAAACCAATGCTGAAATTTGTTCCCTTCTCAGCAGAGGAAACCTCAATTGCCTTTCTTTTGCCAATAGGGCTCAATACTGATGGTACCTTTGTGAGGAACACCCTGTTTCATCAACATTAAAAATCTGTTGGGTGACAAATTAGTATATTGTTCTTATTTCTCTGTATACTTCAAAGAATCCCTCTACATTCACCTTATTAAATGAAGGCAATCTCATTGTCAGCGTATGTTCTGATTTATGGAAGAAAAACTTGAACCATGTCATGACATTTTGAATAAAATCTCTTCCAGCCATCTTTTTAGCTTAGCTAAAACTGTGCTCTATGTTCTTAAATTCAGCATAATCATAGACAATTGACTTATCAGTCCAAAAGCTCTTCTCTCCAAATCAATGATATATTGCTCAAATTCTTGTAACTGGTCATCATTAAATGTATATCTAAGCCTGCCTCCATTTTGTGGCAAAGCCTGAAATGAAATAAGCAGTGTGTATTATTAGGTCCACAGTGAGAGTTTTGAAAAATTAAATGACAAAGACTTTATTGTAATTGTACTTGCAATGAAAAATAAATAGATGAAATATTAATCTGAAATGAGATTTTCAAATATATTTAAATATAAATAAAACCAGATCTTACTTCATCAGTATGTTTTTATACATAGCGACCTAAAGTAGCTTCAGGTAGGCTGAAATTCCTAGTGGCAGCATTAACAGGGTTTCTGCTTCTTACAAGCTGCTTTGCCTCTTTCATTTGTTTCTTGCTCTATTTCTGTCCTCCTTATATATGCTTCCTCATGTTTATTACATAGCTTTGTAATCAAAATAACATGACTATACATAACAAAGGAATTAGAAGCAAAGCAACAGAGAGAGGTGAATAAGAAGACAAATTCACCATATTAGCCTCTGCATAATTCATCATCTTAACTGCAGCAGACATTTTGTATACAGACTTAAACATGTATAAATTCTTAGAGAATAATTTCATTAAACTGTTGTTAACGCATCAGTAAATCTATAAGGTGTAAAAAGAATCAGCTAATATTCAATATTATATAAGTATTACTTACATGTAACTTACTTAAATCATAGGGAAAATTGTTACAAAAACAGTGTCCACACAAGCTTCTGTTCCCAACAAAACAAAATAATCAAGCGAGTCTCATTCAACAGACACACCTGCAGAGCCCAGTAAGGAAACAACACCATAGTGCACATACAACCTCCTATAGAGTTATCCGGGAAATTCAAAATTCATCATCTCAGACTCCTCATCAACTTACCTGACCTTCCCCTACAACATAGCTCTCTACCGAGGAACAAATATTATATTCTAACATAAAAGTGTTGCACTCAATAAACTCATGTCAGTAATGTATTTAACAGTCTATGATTTTTATTATTACTCCAATACATACTGATAATTAATAAGTGAAATCAGATTAACAAGAAGTATTATTAAACACTAGTTACAAGTTAAAAACATTTTGAAATACAAACTATTGGCAACTAACAAAAATGTCCATTATAAAGAGAGGGAAAATTGTTAAGCTATTATAGAAAATTGTTGGAACTCTCAAAGAATGACGTACCTGAGTTTAAAGATTGGTTAGGGCGTTCGGGGTATAAGTTTCGTCCCATGATATTCAAAAGAAGATCATTGATCTACTAGGAAAGTCTGTGTTGAGAAAGACATTGGCTTCAGTCAAGAAGACTCAACATTTTTCTATTATGGTTGATGAAACAAGTGATTCTTCGATTCACGAACAAGTGTCAATTTGTATTCATACCGTCGATAATTTCTTAATCATCAACGAAGAATTTATTGGCTTATATGAGACCACCAACACTATTTACATTGAAGTTTGTGAAACGGTGCAATCTTGACTCACACAGGTCATTACAGTGCTTGCTTTTAGTAAACAGAGGTGAAACAAATTTGGAAAAATCAACTAAGTTTTTCAAAAGTGACTTAGACATTGGGAGATTATTCGTCAATTAACTTTCTGTGTAAGTAATGAATGTAAAAAATAAATAAACGAATGAGAAAATAATGTGAAATATTCTTGAACCTCCTTTCAACCTGTAAGGTTGCAAGGACATTCACGAATATTTCACATCATTTTGTCATTCGTTTATTTTTTTTAACTTCACAGTAAATTAATTGACGAATATCATCAATATTGTTTCAACATAAATTGGAATAAACATTCTTAGATAATTCAGAGATGAAGGGAGGGGGGAAGGAGGAATAACCGGGTTTCGAACTCGCGGCGCAAAATTCTGAAGTCGCGACGGTAGCCGCTTCAATTGAATCCTTACACGCTAAAAGGTATCTACAATATAGCAACAGCGCTTGAAAACTTTGACCGTCGTTTTCTCAGATGCTGGCGAGTGTATGCAGTTAAGCCGAGACACGTGTTCGCTAATTTTGTCCCCTCTTTTACTTAGCGAAGTTTCAGCAATATCAGGGTATGAAACTTGGCGGGTCCTCTCATAAGTGGGGTGCGTTGTGGTTCAGTAGGCAGAATGCGTCCATTTTCCTCGACTACTCATTGACATGTTTGGAAACTTTTGCTCTTGTAGTGGAAGTTTGAATTATGAGGGCTGGTTTTCCTGATAACCATCTAGTAACGGACTTGGAAATGGTTTAAATGGCTCTGAGCACTATGGGGCTTAACATCTGACGTCATCAGTGCCCTAGAACTTAGAACTACTTAAACCTAACTAACGTAAGGACATCACACACATCCATGCCCGAGGCAGGATTCGAAACTGCGACCGTAGCGGTCGCGCGATTCCAGACTGAAGCGCCTAGAACCTCTCGGCCACATCGGCCGGCTAATGGACTTTGCTCCTAATTTACATTACTGTGTAGTAGACCAAGTGCAACGACTTGAACCGTGAATGTTTGTTTATTTGGATAGTCCGCTTCTTAGTTCCCATATTTCGCTATAATATTTTGCTTTGTTTCAAAACGGCAAGTTTAGCTGACGACTGCAACTTGGTGTCAGTAACAATTTAATACTTTGAAACAGTTACGTGTGATGTACGAGGAGTGTACTCTGTTGAATGAGGAATACATTAAACATGAAAGCTGCGTCCAGTAACAATAATTAACTTTCACTTACATGACAAAACACAAGTCGGAATACTGTCAGTTCATCTCAGTACCCAGTAAAACCTAAACTGAAACGATCGCAACCATACTTTTCTACATCTACATCCATACTCCGCAAGCCACCTGATGGTGTGTGGCAGAGGGTACCCTGAGTACCTCTATCGGTTCTCCCTTCTATTCCAGTCTCGTATTGTTCGTGGAAAGAAGGATTGTCGGTATGCTTCTGTGTGGGCTCTAATATCTCTGATTTTATCCTCATGGTCTCTTCGCGAGATGTACGTAGGAGGGAGCAATATACTGCTTGACTCTTCGGCGAATGTATGTTCTCGAAACTTTAACAAAAGCCCGTACCAAGCTACTGAGCGTCTCTCCTGCAGAGTCTTCCACTGGAGTTCATCTGTCATCTTCGTAACGCTTTCGCGATTACTAAATGATCGTGTAACGAAGCGCGCTGTTGGATCTTCTCTATGTCTTCTATCAACCCTATCTGGTACGGATCCAACAGTGCTGAGCAGTATTCAAGCAGTGGGCGAACAAGCGTACTGTAACCTACTTCCTTTGTTTTCGGATTGCATTTCCTTAGGATTCTTCCAATGAATCTCAGTCTGGCATCTGCTTTACCGACGATCAACTTTATATGATCATTCCATTTTAAATCACTCCTAATGCGTACTCCCAGATAATTTATGGAATTAACTGCTTCCACTTGCTGACCTGTTATTTTGTAGCTTAATGATAAGGGATGTCCAGTCCATATGCGCTTACTTTGTTCATTAAACGACTGTGGGGAACTGTATCGAACGAATTGTGGAAGTCAAGAAACACGGCAGCTACCTGTGAACCCGTGTCTATGGCCCTCTGAGTCTCGTGGACGAATAGCGCGAGCTGGGTTTCACACGACCGTCTTTTTCAAATCCCATTCTGATTTCTACAGAGTAGATTTCTAGTCTCCAGAGAAGTCATTACACTCGAACATAATACGTGTTCCAAAATTCTACAACTGATCGACGTTAGAGACATAGGTCTATAGTTCTGCATATCTGTTCGACGTCCCTTCTTGAAAACAGGGATGACCTGTCCCCTTTTCCAATCCTTTGGAACGCTACGCTCTTCTAGAGACCTACGGTACACCGCTGCAAGAAGGGGGGCAAGTTCCTTCGCGTACTCTGTGTAAAATCGAACTGGTATCCCATCAAGTCCAGCGGCCTTTCCTCTTTTGAGCGATTTTAATTGTTTCTCTATCCCTCTGTCGTCTATTTCGATATCTACCATTTTTTCATCTGTGCGACAATCTAGAGGAGGAACTACAGTCCAGTCTTCCTCTGTGATACAGCTTTGGAAAAAGACATTTAGTATTTCGGCCTTTAGTCTGTCATCCTCTGTTTCAGTACCATTTTGGTCACAGAGTGTCTGGACATTTTGTTTTGATCCACCTACCGCTTTGACATAAGACCAAAATTTCTTAGGATTTTCTGCCAAGTCAGTACATAGAACTTTACCTTCGAATTCATTGAACGCCCCTAGCATTGCCCTCATAAGATTACATTTCGCTTCGCGTAATTTTTGTTTGTCTGGAAGGCTTTTGTGGGGAAGGCAAACGAAAGACTGCACTTTATTGACTGCACACTAAGAATACGCAACAGGTCTACTGAAAACACAGCCTACACTAAGTTTGTCCGTCCACTGCTATAGTATTCCTGCGCTGTATGAGGTCGTTGACAGACGTCATTGACACTGCACGCCAAAAACGTCCAAGGAACGGTAGCACTATTTGTAATGTAACGAAATAGATGAGAGAGGATCCCAGATTTGATATGCGGGTTGGGGTGACATTCATGAAAACAAAAGCGCTTTTCGTTGCCGCGAGATCTTTTCACGAAATTTCAATCACCAACATCCGTTCTGAATACTAAAACATTATTTCCTCGGGAACTTACACAGGAAGAAATGACCATAGTAATAATGTAACTCAGGAAAGATTTAAGTGGTTCTTTTTCCTGCACGCTGCTGAAGAGTGGGATGGTAGAGAAATAGTCCGAAGGTGGTTCAATGAACCCTCTGCCTGGCACGTAAGCCAGGATTGCAAAGAAATCCTGTAGATGTAGTCATGTAGATTTAACAACGAAATTATGTTGTAATTGCGACATGTGAGTTACATTTGACTTGAACATCGAAGTTGTTTGCTGTTTGTTTATGATTTGTTCATTATTTTCAGCCATAGACAAACACCTAGGTGCGTTAAATTGTATCTGAAATAAAGTGTAGTGCATGGAACAATATGCTACGGTCGCAGGTTCGAATCCTGCCTGGATTCATGGATGTCTGTGATGTCCTTAGGTTAGTTAGGTTTAATTACTTCTGATGACCTCAGAAGTTAAGTCGCATAGTGCTCAGAGTTATTTTGAACTGGAGCGCCTGCGATGGTGTACTCAACGACAAACCTGGATGCACGAATGGCAAAACGTCATTTTTTCGGATGAATCCAGGTTCTGTTGACAGCATCTTGATGTTCGCATCCGTGTTTGGCGACATCGCGGTGAACGCACATTGGAAGCATGTATTCGTCATCACCATACTGGCGTATCACCCGGCGGGATGGTAAGGGGTGCCATTGGTTACACGCCTCGGTCACCTCTTGTTCGCGTTGATGGCACTTTGAACAGTGGACGTTACATTTCAGATGTGTTACTACCCCTGGCTCTACCCTTCATTCGATCCCTGCGAAACCCTAAATTTCAGCAGGATAATGCATGACCGCATGTTGCAGGTCCTGTACGAGCCTTTCTGGATACATAAAATGTTCGACTGCTGCCCTGGCCAGTACATTCTCTAGATCTCTCACCAACTGAAAACGTCTGGTCAATGGTGGCCGAGCAACTAGCTCGTCACAATACGCCGGTCGCTACTCTTGATGAACTGTGGTATTGTGTTTAGGCTGCATGGGCAGCGGTACCTCCACACGCCATCCAAGCTCTGTTTGACTCAATGCCCAGGCGTATCAACGCCGTTATTACGGCGAGAGGTGGTTGTTCTGGGTACTGATTTGTCAGGATCTGTGCATCAAAATTGCATGAAAATGTAATCACATGTCAGTTCTAGTACAATACATTTGTCCAATGAATACCCGTTTATCATCTGCATTTCTTTTTGGTGTAGCAATTTTAATGGCCAGTAGTGTGAAGCTTCCTGGCAGATTAAAACTGTGTGCCGGGCCGAGACTCGAACTCGGGACCCTTGCCTAACGCGGGCAAGTCCTCTACCAACTGAGCTACCCAAGCACGACTCACGCCCCGTCCTCACAGCTTTACTTCTGCCAGTACCTCGTCCTCGTCCTCGTCTCCTACCTTCCAAACTTTACAGAAGCTCTCCTGCGAACCTTGGCCAGTAGTGTATTTAACATTCTCTACTGATGTCTATATAGAATTCCTATTCTTGCTTCACATACTGATTGTCTTCGCTACTGTTTTATATTTATGTATGTTACTTTTTTGTGAGAGCTTATTGTAGACAAAACACTTCACTATGGTTTGCATTATAATTTGTATTTTTGTTTACAACTTCTTTGATAATCTCAGGACTCATCACTGTTGTTTTCGAGCGTTAAGCTTAAGCCATTATATCATAATTTATTTAATGCCAATGTCGTTGTTTCGTGATAAAATCTATCATAGGAAATTCTATAAACACAGCAGTTTTACAGATTTCCAACCAAATTCAGTATCTGTAGGAAAAACATCAGGATAAATCTCTGCTATGTCACCACTGCATTACTACATTGTGTGACGTCATAGCAAAAGTTTTGGTGCTTCGAACCAACGATGCTACGTCTAAAACAATTAGCACACTGCTACAAAATACATATCAAGACAGCACGATGTGGTTTCTAAATCTGACTGCTGTGAGTTAGTAGATGATTTTTGCAGAACGTTTGCCTGCCCACACATTTAGGTGAACATTAAGAGTTCATTACCGTGATGGTGGGAAGACCTAGCATAAATACTACAGACTGATATACAGGGTGAATCACCAAAAGGTTGCACCGCAATTATTTCGGTAATGGTAAGTACCCGTGATGTGCGCTTTTCACAGAATGAATTGGTACTCAGTCACTCGTATTGATTAGCCAGTAGACAGACTGTAATGATACTTAGAAAGTGTATTTTCTGTACAAACATATGCGTCCGTACATAGAGCAATGCCTATTGCATTAAAGAAATAAAAGTAGGATAAATTAGCATGTCGGTGGTGTTTGTTGCAGGATTCTAGTGTGAGTCGTTTACGATTATTGCATTTTGAAAAGTTTTCACAGCTAAACTTGTACAGTGCCTTTGGTAGCACACGCTGAAGAACAACACAGGTGAATACACTAATTTTGCGGATTTTGACCAGTAACGAGACAACTAACCACCACACGTTGTGCTCAAAATGACCACCAGCAGCGACAATATGCATTTTCAGTCTGATATGGAAAGACTGCCACACACATGCTAGTATTTAAGCGGAGATGTCAGAGCAAGCTGCAGTAATATGTCGTTTCATATCATCGGGTGTAGCTGGTATGTCCTTGTAGACAGCGTCTTTCAGCTTCTCCCACAGCAAATCCGGGGAATGAGTGGATAATCCAACTATTTGGAAACAATTTGGGAAGGTATGCTGTAATATTTTGTGCATTATGAGCTGTACAATCATCATAGGTTCCTCCTAGTCTGCAGACGGAAATCTAACATCTGTGGAAGACGGACTGTTAGGAGGCTGCAATACTTTCGTGCATTCAATGTTCTGTTTATGAAAAGGAGGCCTGTGAGTTGATGATTCACTCTCCCATACCACACGTTGATACTCTGTGGGTGCTGACATTCCACCTGACGAAGCTCACAAAGATTGCTAACAGACGAGTGGGGGCATGTTTCAGCGGTTTCCCTGACCATGGTTGGTAAATGTGGCTTTGTCACTAAACAAGATACATTATACGTCTTGAGTATCCTGCTTTAAAACCCATGTATAGACGTTGCCACGATTCTCATAATCGTTTCCATACAGCTCTTGATGGAGAGACATGTGATAGGGTGGAACCTACGCCGATGGTGAATGTGTAGGACACTTGCATGACTTATGCGACTTCCTCATGCGATTGCGTGCGAGCTAAAGTGCGAGTCAACTGCAACAGAAGCACGAACATTGATTTCCCTCTTTTCTGTGGTCACTTTTTTCCTACTGTTACACTGTCTACGCGTTACACTATCACTTTCACGTAACTGGTTGAGGAGGTTCATAAATAATTGCTAAGTTGGTTAACGTCTGTTGGCATATCTTGCTACATACACCACATAAGAAGATTTGCAAGATATGGTCAGAAAATCATGTGATTGGTAGTTTTGTTATCATGAATTTTACGCAGTGTTTTGGTAATACACTGAAGCGCTTAAGAAACTCGATTAGGCATGCATATTCAAATACACAGATATGTAAGCAGGCAGACTACTCCGCTGCGGTCGGCAACACCTATATAACACAACAAGTGTCTGGCGCAGTTGTTAGGTCGGTTACTGCTGCTGCAATAGCAGGTTATCAAGATTTTAAGTGAGTTTGAACGTGGTGTTATAGTCGGCGCTCGTACGACACAGCATCTCGAAGGGAGCGATGCAGTGGGGATTACGTGAACTACCAAACAGTGATGCTGGCAGTTCTACAGTACAATGTCTATTGCTGGATGACTGTCTGTTCGTCATTAGCAAATCAAAATGGGAAAAAACTTCCCAAAGCCTTTTTTTGGGTACCGTCAACAACATAGAAAATTCGCGTGACAGTACATCTGAGAACGCCAACAAAAATTATACATGTCTAGAGGACCTGGTTCTCATGCTGGCCAAGATACAGAACAAATAATGCGATGTGTGTTGAGCAGACTTAGACCATTATCTATTAGAGTTTTTGTACGCGTAGGCCGAAGATCGTTCTGCAATTTTGTCTACCGGGATGTAACACTAGTTTATATGTTGATGATCATGTGATCATGATGTCTTTTTGGTTATGAATCCTAAAAAATAACTGTTATCTTATTCAACTGAGTATTGCGGGCTATCAAATAAAATGATGTAGTTGTGTGGTGGGGCTAAACTACGTACCCACAGACTCAGAACTGAAATATTAAAAGTTTGCCCTGGTTTCGATGTCTAGGGGCTGAGATACGTAGTTGACACATTACCAGCCAAATACTGCAGAGTCTAACAGTATACCATATGAATATACGCATGAATCGAATGGTCGGAAGTTCCTATCACTCGGCAACTGCGATTTTTGAACGTAAGATAGACATTTATAAATGAAATCTTGCAGTTAAATAAATTCTGCAGGTACTATTTTAACGACTTTAAATGACGAGTACGATATCAGAATTACCTTTAAGAATGCCTTTTATTACTGTGAAACACTTATTGGAGTCGAAGACCTAGCAATTAAATAAAATATTAGTTGAATAACAGGAACAATAGATTCCTACTTCACGTAATTAGTTATGAATACCATCATAGCACGTGAGATACTCACTTCTAAAGGCATTCTACGTCTTCACTGCAGAAGCCACAGAAATCTCACAAGTGCGCAAGTCGTCACTACGAAATGTTTCTATCTCCCATGACCACGCGCAAACTACTCAACTCTCCAAGTCTTTCCCGCGACTGTGCGCCCGTAGTATCCTCTCCCGCACTGCCCAGAACTCCCCTGTCCTCTCTCAAAACGATGCTCCTCCCCCACTTCCATACAGTCTCTCCACATGTCCTTTCTGGAATGATCACTGTGGTTGGCTAGAGCGCTCCTACCCTGTCTCCAAGCCAACGCACACTCACAAACATAATCAAACACTTCCGAAGTAATGGATTTACATTTAAATAACTTGAAATTAAATAAATATTTCTATGGCTGGACCATAAACATGCTCTAACACACATTATTAAATATATAAACTAATAAAATGAACACATGTCAAAGGAATAGAAGCATAAGTAGGGCAGTAGCCTAATGTCTCTGTGCTTTCTAAAACACACTAAATATTTGACCAATGTCTTCATGAATAGTATATATCGGATATAAACAAAGACATAGACTAATAAATATATTGATAAGAATGCTGCTACCGTTTCTTTTTCGTGTAAATGTGGAGCACTTATGGCCTGACGCAATCGATAGTAGTCGACCACTTTGACCTCCAATAGCTCATGCACTATTCAAGTTACATGCCTGTAATTTATACCAATTTAGGTTTATACTAATAGCTTTCCAAAGACACGTCGATCGACAAAATCGGATGGATCGTTTAGATTTTGGAAATTCGTTGCTGGGTGTTACTTGTATAATTTATCGTCAGATACTAAACTTTAATAAAGATATTGAAAATCTGATTACACCATCAGAATCGTCGTGCAAATAGTGGTAATGCACATGTTTCTTTTTGAGGTATCATGATTCATCTGGCTACTATTAATTTCTGTACGAACTGTGAAATGTCTACCATTATAGTTTCACAAAGTCCGCCATCTTTGGCACTCCACGGCATACAAATCTCATCCATCGACAAAAAGTCCATTCCGCGACACAGCGTTAAGATGGAATTCCCAGTCACATGGTCGGCCTGGACCACGCGCTGGGGTACCCCTCTTGGGCCGGCTAACGTACTCACCACGCGGTCGCAGACGAGACCCGGCTTTGCGTGCGGCCCGTACGGCAACGCCAACTCCGACCTTACAATATTTTCAGGGCGACACAACTCTCTCATTACCTCATAGTGTGCACATAATCTAGAAGACTAGTTTTAATGGATTATTCGGTAATGGCAGGAGGCTATACTAGTACCTCGATATTCTATTTGAAAAAAAAAGACAGTCAGGACCATTAATGGCTTATAAAACAGTGCCTATAGCTTTAACGCGAAAATAATTACACAAAACACCAGTACTGGTAGCTGTTTTGTACACGATCTAATGGTGGAATTCTGAATTACTCTGCCGGATGATTGAAATCAATTCGGCTGTCATATTACTTCCTATAGAACCTAGGCTGGGAAACAAACTTTAGTATACACTAGCAGCTATGGCAGGCAGAAACTGAGCCTTCGTAGTTGTGTAGCGATTCCACCACGCTGCATTAATATCAGTGTGGTGTTGTAAATACGAAGCTATTCAGAAACTAAGGTCAGATCAGTCGCGAAATGCAAAAGACAATGAAAATCAAAAATGTTTTATTTGCAACGGTTTTCTACGCCTTGCAGATACATTTATACATAGTTGCCATTCCTATATAGACGCCGGAAGCTGTGACCGAGCTGTTCTAGGCGCTTCAGTCCAAAACCGCGCTGCTGCTACGGTGGCAGGTTCGAATCCTGCCTCAGGCATGGGTGAGTGTGATGTCCTTAGGCTAGTTAGGTGTATGCAGTTCTAAGTCTAGAGGACTGATGATCTTAGATATTAAGTCCCATAGTATTAGAGCCATTTGAACCTACACAGACATCTGTCGTAGCAGTGTACCCACTTTCCAATACCCTCGTCATAGAAGACACCCGCCTATGTCTTCCGCCACTTTTCTATGCTACTTTGCAGTTCGTTAGCTGTGCCAAAATCATGTCTTCGTAGCCAGCGGTTTATGTGAGCACAGATGAACAGCAGAGGGAACCAAGTGCAGGCTGCATCGTGGGTGATCAAATACTTCCCGCGGAAAACGTTGCAGAGACCTCCACATTGTCCCTGCAGTGTGCGGCCGAGAATTTTCATGAAGAAGGAACTGCATGCCATTGTAACCTACGTGAGGTTGCATGAAATGAGGCGCAACCTCGCAGGGCGCACGCATAGTTGGTGGGGGATGCTGTTCCTTTAGGCATCTTCACGTGCTCGCTACATGCTCAGAACTGAAAAGAATGACGTGACGCGATCGACAGACATACTGAGATACTATCCACCACGTCTCTGCAAAGCTTCATCGGATTTTCACTGTCCTTTCCTTTTCACGACTTGTTGTACCTTACTTTCGGAACAGATCTCATAAGTACCTAAGATTACTCATGGACTTTGTAATTATTTGTCAGCTGTTAGCAACATTTATCCTCAAAGTCGTTCCACAGATTTCCGCAGGTGGTCGTGTAGGCGCCGCCGAGTTACGACTGGTTTACTGTGGTGGGATGTCGCCTCACTGAATGCCAGTTTTATGTACAGGGCACCAGGCCGGAGACAATAACGCATATATTGTGCAAAATGTTTCGCTCGTTGCTGTGGAGGGGATTAATGTGTTCACCCATCTCTGTCTCTCTCTCTCTCTCTCTCTCTCTCTCTCTCTCTCTCTCTCTCTCTCTCTCTTTAGTTGCGTATTTTGCAGTACTGTGCTAAATCTTATACACACAGTATCCTAGGTTGCAAGCTTCATAATTTTGCCATAACGTCATTATTGCTACCAACATGACAATGAGCTTGTTTCGCCGCACCTCAGCACTGTAAGGATGGCTTTGCAAGAGTTTGTGTGTCTATCTGTGGTATTTCTACTATGTTCCCACCACGCTAATCTTACCAGGAAGACGGACCCACACATTTTATCCAGACGAGCGGATAGATTAACATTTTGCAAAAATCATCTAATAACTCGCAAGAATCAAATTTAGAAACAATGTAATGCACTCTAGATGCGCATTTTGTCGTACTCTGCTAATTTTTTTTCGCATCAAATCGTTGTTTGGAAGCATAAGAGTTTTTGCTATAATGTCACACAATCTAGTAATATAGTGGTGAGTTAACAGGGGTTTATGTATTGTGGTGTAGTATATAATTACTGTAACTTTGGTGAGAAATCTGTAAAACTGCTATGCATATAGAATTCGCTATGACGTTATTATTTCCACTGTATTCATTTGTAACTCACACACTACTATGACGTCACACACATACACATACACATACACACACACACACACACACACACACACACACACACACACACACACACAATATTAATGTGATTGGCTGAGAGCCCATGACGTCGAAGTGACTTTGGGAGCAGTGGGACTGTACTCACGTAATTGGATAAAATATCTAAAATGTGGGGAAGTCGGAAGCAGAGAGATAGAGATAGTGTTATTAAATAAAACACATAACATTTTGAAAAATATTTAAATTGTGGAAAATACGAAAAATTGTGGAAGCTATGAAAAAATACGTAAAATTCTGTAAAACATGCAAGAATGAAAGTACATGCATATCTTCCTGCGTGTGGTCTTTGCTGGTGCCTCGAATGACATAATATTAAATTGTTATTTACCAATACGCCTTGGGTGATATCGTTTAACATAGTCTGTTGTTAACAAAGAGACACAGCCTGATCCTTGCCAAGGCTGGCCAGCTCTAGAGTATACCCCACCCACTCAAGTGTCCCAGTTACAATAGATGAAGATGGGGAAGGGGTGCTTGAATCTCATTAGTTCTGGGAGTAGGAGAATGAAGGAGGAGAGGGGGAGGAGGGGACTGGGATGGGATTCCCTTAGATCAAATCCCAGTGATTTTCTTGGGAGGAGTGGAGTGGTGAGAGACCTTGAATATTAGTCGCCCAAGTGTGTAATGTGACACTAGATAAGAAACAGGTTATACTCGTAAATGGATCATGGTCCGTACCAGCACTTACAACCTACTTACATAACCCATATTTCTGTAAGTAAGGTGGCTGTGACGTTGGTACAACATGAAAGGTGCTACACTTTATGCTATAAAATGTTTGCGTTCAATGTTCCATATTTGACTCTTCTAATTACAAGTATGGGGTAACATCCTCACAGCACAGTGACCGACTATATGCTGTCTTATCAATAGTATTCAGGAACGCTCATATAATATGGAACTGAGCACCTGATGTCACGAAATGTGGTTCGACGAGTAGAAAATATCTCTTGAAGTAATTTATTGTCTGTATAGAAGCTGTAACAGTGATGCCGGCCGCGGTGGTCTCGCGGTTCTAGGCGTGAAGGATTGATACATGCCGTATTAATCTCCACTAATGAGTGTCCAGATTCTTCGGAAGTAGTATTATTAAAACACATTCACTATTTACATGAAATGTATTTGCAGTTACGAATACTAACAACAGTCAACTGTATAATGGAATGATGATAACGAAAATTTGTGCCGGGCCAATTCCGGATTTCCCCCTTTGTGTGAGCCGTCGCCTTAACCACTTTGAATATCTGTACATACTCACAGCCAGACCCATACTTCTATATGCCGTCGTTCCTGAGTCACAACATGTACTCGTATACACATTATGTGATTCCCGTACGGGGGAGGGGGGCATTTTAAATGAAAGTCGCTGCCAGATGTTAGCGGATAAATACAATATTGCAGTGCCTATGTTGTTAAGAAAAACGATGCAGCTTTCCTTTGGACATGCATGCATACCGAATTTCGAATCGCTTTTCATGCTATTTTCCGTTGCAGTATTAAAGCAAGTGTGACTGGTCAGATAACTTTCATCTAACATGTTGTACTCTGTTGCGTTTGTTAATTAATATAATGAATATGAGTCAAAGGTTTGTCTATGATAGAGAGTAGTTTTTAAATTCAGTGCATCTTAGGATGTACTTGCGCTAGTAATAGAAATTTAAACAGAGCAGACACTTTACACTCTGTGTGTGGTACAGTACAACTAACATGGCCCTTCTTAGTTGGCGTCTGCGGGTGCGGATTTATTTTATTATAGTCTCTTCAGTGTGATTTTGTATTTAAAAGGCGACTCCCCTTTGACGGTAACTGTGCATTCCAAAACGAAGCTCAACACAGTATCAGACGAAGAACACCCTGTTGACCATCTCCATTGGGGAACAAGTGGAGTGAGGTGCCAATGGAACTCTATAATTTCTCAAACGAAGCAGGACTTCAGCGCCAGATCAAAGATCTTGTAAAAAGAACTAGATTATCCAAGGACACTGCAGTTACGGGATATTTTGAACCTTCAGCTGAATGCCATTGTGGTGGTAAGTGTCTGGTTAATAGGAGCGTACTATGGTTTGTAAGGATGCAGATCGAATATTATATAATTATTGGGTATACACACAACAATCGTTAAACAAAAATTCCCAGAAAGTTACATTATGTATCTAGTGAAAGCCATAATTTCATTTTATATGAAGCTTAGAATACATACTGTAGCACCTAATTACAATTTTAACTTTAATACAGAAATGCTAAGTCAGCACGTTAATAAATCTGATCTGTTGCTTACTAAATAATTAAAAGATTTAAAATTAAAATAGTTTTTTATAAATCTACTATGTTCCCACCACGGTAATCTTACCAGGAAGACGGACCCACACATTTCATCCAAACGAGCGGGTAGGTTAACATTTTGCAAAACATCTTGCAGGATTTTGCTGCACTTTTTTTTACCAGTTTCTGATTGCAAAGTGCTAAAAACTTGGCTAGTGGATAAGTGTGATATAACCATGCAGTTAATAACTGAAAATATTGTTTCGCCAGCTACAGATTGATACCCTTCATAGAGAGGTAGGTATTCTTGTTGTTCAGGAATAATGGAAAGTAAAAATTTCTTTATACGCTATATGTATAGCCTTCAGAGGGAAGTCGGTATTCCTTGTGTTCATGGATAACAAAAAGTGTACATCGGTTTATATGCTATAAGTCAAATCTGTAATATGGATTTTCAGACGTAGAACTTAGGTTTTCAGCAGGAATATATCACTGACGCTACATTTTTTAAATATCAGCAGCTTTTATTTCTGACAGTGACATAAGACACAAAACATTTCATTTTATAGTGGTATAAAACAGCTCAGTAACTGATGAAAGCATCACACTGTTGGATATAGATTACGTAAGTGTATATCTTCAAAAATTTATGTTGTTGTTTGTGCACAGGATTCGTCCACGTATAGTACATGCAATGAAACAATAATAATACTGTGTACAAGATGCTGGCAAAATCGTGTGATGCAAAATACATTTCAATTAATGAATTTTGATCACCAAACAATTAAATGTTACAATTCATGCTGCTACTGATCTAATAAACTGCATTTAGTTGGGAACAATTTCTTGTAGGATATGAAGTACATCAGTAAACAGTGATTGGTTGTTATATCCACATTTATACATTCAAACTTTGTGTGTACATTTACCATCCCAATGACCATTAAGCTTGCCTAGTTTTCACACGTAATGTGGAATTGTGATACCTTCCTCCACATCTAGTTGGGGCCCATCCTCCACCTCCACCTCCCCACCCACCTCCCCCTCCCCATCCCCCTCCCCTACCACCCCAACCTCCTGCTACACCTCCAACTCCACCTCCACCTCCACTTCCATGTACCGAAACACCTCCACCTCCAACTCCACCAATACCCCCACCACCTCCATCTCCCTCTCCACCTCCACCTCTACCACCCCCTCCACCTCCACCGCCACGCCCACCTCCATTTGCACCTCCACCTCCACTATCTCCACCACCTACACCTCCACCTCCAAATGGATTTTCACTTCCACCCACAATTCCACCTCCACCTCCACCTGCAACTCCCCCTCCACCTCCAACCCCACCTCCTACTTCACCTCCATCTCCACCTACACCTCCAACTCCACCACTACCTCCAACCAGTCCTCCACCTCCGCCTCCACCTCCAAATCCACCTCCAACTATACCTCCACCTCCCCAACCACCTCCTCCTGCAACTCCCCCTCCACCTCCACCTCCCCCTCCTCCTCCACCTCCCCCTCCTCCTCCACCTCCAGATCCCCAACCAACTCCACCTCCACCTCCAACTACACCTCCAACTCCACCTCCACCTCCAACTCCAACTCCACCTCCACCTCCACAACCTCCAACTCCACCTCCAACTCCACCACCAACTCCACCACCAACTCCACCTCCACCTCCAACTCTGCCACCAATTCCACCTTCACCCCCCAACCCCACCTACACCTCCGACTCCACCTCCACTTCCATCTCCAACTCCACCACTGCCTCCAACCACACCTCCACCTCCACCTCCTACTCCACCTCCACCTACAACTCCCCCACCACCTCCACCTACAACTATACTTCTACCTCCACCTCCACCTCCAACTCCTCCTCCACCTGCAATTCCACCTCCAACTCCACCTCCACCTGCACCTCCACTTCCACCTCCAACTCCACCACCATCTCCACCTGCACCTCCACCTCCAACTCCACCTCCATCTCCATCTCCTCCTGGAACCTCATATTCACATGTATCATGTCCTGGACCACCTTCCTCAGGCGGATGTTTCTTGTCCAGTGGATCTAGCAACCCTGTAAAAATATAAAAATTAAAGGTAAGTTTGTCTACTTATTGCTAAGGGGGAAGGGTAGAGTATCAGGATTACAATCCTGCTCATTAGCTGAAAGTCTTTATAATATTTGCCAGCTTTGTTTCAAAAAATATTTAAATGGTAAAATGATGAAATATTTCGTTAAGTTTTTAAAGGATATTTGTAAAATAAATTGGTTAAGTCACCAATTGCATTCTTCTACAACATAGCAACTGAAGGTACAGTTTACAGCAAAAACGAAGCACTTGTTTTCACTAGACTAAACTGAATAGAATACGCGAAAGGTAGTAATGAAGTGTGTTACAAAAGATGTGGAATGGACAATATGGGGAAATAGTTGTATAGGAGTGAAGAAAATTTGGGAGAAGGTAAGATTTGGCACTGAGAGTAAAAGGAGTATCCTTTTATACCTTGAAGGAAGGGTAGAGCTTTGGGAGAATTTTGTGGTAAGACAGAAAAGGGTATCAAAAATGTAGGAGTATAAGCACAGTGTATGTAGGTTGATAATCAGGGGTTATTCTTGTTAATACACTACTGGCCATTAAAATTGCTACACCACGAAGATGATGTGCTACAGACGCGAAATATAACCGACAGGAAGAAAATGCTGTGATATGTAAGTGATTAGCTTTTCAGACCATTCACACAAGGTTGGTGCCGGTGGCGACACTCACAACGTGCTGATATGTAGAAAGTTTCCAACCGATTTCTCTTACACAAACAGCAGTTGGCCGGCGTTGCCTGGTGAAACGTTGTTGTGATGCCTTGTGTAAGTAGGAGAAATGCGTACCATCGCGTTTCTGACATTGATAAAGGTCGGATTGTAGCCTATCGTGATTGCGGTTTATCGTATGGCGACATTGCTGCTCCCGTTGGTCGAGGTCCAATGGCTGTTAGCAGAATATGGAATCGGTGGGTTCAGGAGGGTATTACGGAACGCCGTGCTGGATCCCAACGGCCTCGTATCACTAGCAGTCGAGATGACAGGCTTTTTATCCCCATAGCTGTAACGGATCATGCAACCACATCGCGATCCCTGAGTCAACAGATGCGGACGTTTGCAAGAGAACAACAATCGGCACGAACAGTTTGACGACGTTTGCAGCAATATGGACTATCAGCTCGGAGACCATGGCTGCGGTTACCCTTGACGCTGCACCACAGACAGAAGCGCCTGCTATGGTGTACGCCACGACGAACTTGGGTGCACGAATGGCAAAACGTCATTTTTTCGGATGAATCCTGGTTCTGTTTACAGCATCACAATGGTCGCATCCGTGGTGAACGCACATTGGAAGCGTGTATTTGTCATCGCCATACTGGCGTATCACCCGGCATGATGGTACGGGGTGCCATTGGTTACACGTCTCGGTCACATTTTGTTCGCATTTACGCCACTTTGAAGAGTGGACCTTACATTTCAGATGTGCTACGACCCGTAGCTCGACCCTTCATTCGATCTCTGCGAAACCCTTAATTTCAGCAGGATAATGCACGACCGCATGTTGCAGGTCCTTTGCGGGCTTTTCTGGATACAGAGAATGTTCGACTGCTGCCCTGGCCAGCACATTCCCCAGATCTCTCACCAATTGAGAACGTCTGGTCAATGGTGGCCGAACAACTGGCTCATCACAATACGCCAGTCGCTAGTCTTGATGAACTGTGGGATCGTGTTGAAGCTGCATTGGCAGCTGTACCTGTACACGCCATCCAAGCTCTGTTTGACTCAACGCCCAGGCGTATCAAGGCCGTCATTACGGCCAGAGGTGGTTTTTCTGGGTACTGATTTCTCAGGATCTATGCACCGAAGTTGCGTGAAAATGTAATCATATGTCAGTTCCAGTATAATCTATTTGTCCAATGAATAACCGTTTATCATCTGCATTTCTTCTTGGTGTAGTAATTTTAATGGCCAGTAGTGTATCTAGTTGGTGGTAAGTGTAGAAAATTCAAAGAGGTTTAGTGTTTGAGAACAGAGTCGATATGTTCTTGCAGGATTCGAGTGGAATAGAGTAAACTTATTTGGAAGGTGATGAGAAGTGTATGGTCTGTGAATATTTGGAAGGAGTTGTGCTATTTCGGTGGGGCAGATTTCCACTCGTAAATGGCATAAGGGAACATAGGTTTTGCAGGTATGGAGTAACAGCAGTACTAGTAGTATTATTTATCTATGGCTGACTTCTAGAAGGATACTGGACATGTCATGGTATAAAATTTATGAACAACAAATCTAACTTAGTTCACAAATATAGACAGCTGCATGCTATCAGAGCTTGATTGACAAGAATGGCGTTATAGGAGGGTCTATCGTACCATTTGCCTGAAGTAATTTCGGGAAACCATAGCAAACCTAAATCAGTATAACCAGTTGGGCATTGGGACCTCAATCTTGCCGAACACCAGGCCTGTCTGTTCATTTAGTTTATCCCTAGTACAGTGCGACCATAATGTATTTTCAATAATAACGCAGCTGCATTAAAAGCAGATGACATATGTAACAGATGACATATCTAGTGAGAGACTCTTACTCCTTAAAGTAGACGAGGACAGGATGCGAAAAATCATATCCAGTCATCCTCTGAAAGTCGTAACAGGAAGCATCGACTACAGAATCTATACATTAGTATGATACAGACTGCACAAAACACAGAAATACCCCTCGCAAACAATAAATAGAACAACAATCAGAAGTCCCTTGGCTACACAAGCTCGCAGATGTAAGAAAGCAAATCAGACGAACTACAAAATACTACTAACGAGCAGAGAATGTCAGAGAAAGTCAAGCAAGACAACAAATATACAAACAGACGAGAAAAAGAAACAGAACAGCCATTTTTTAAAAGAAACAACAAAGGAACAACTTTACACAAACACAATTACATGAAAACATATTGGGATTGTCTTACAATATTTAAAAGGAAAAAATCAAACCTAACTGATCTTGTCAACACTGAGACAAGATGATGCCATGCGAAATTTGTTTACTGAACACACTCGTTACGGTCAAGGAATGAGTTCTGTTTGATGGACAGCATTCGTACAAGTAACTAATGGGAGGTAGCTTGTAGCAACATGAATTTCGGGTAAACAAGACAACTGACAATCCAGTAAACAAAGCCGTTCGCTCAGTGGGAAACACAGACCGGAAAAATGTTATATTCTAAATGACAGACACAACAGGCACCTTTGACAACCTCTGTTAACCTGTAATATTCGTCACTGTGTCTAGAGTATGCTTATGCTGCATCCTCATTGCTGACACATCACCGCTCCCTGTTGCCACATCGCACCACGCTGGTAGCAAGTGGCGCTATTGCATTTATGCTGCAGCCTCCCTGCGCGCTGTCCACCAGGAGAAATTACCGAGCAGCTGTCCACACACTCAGCAGGGTGCTAAGGGCGTCAAACGTGTTAATGCTGGAACCAATCATGGCTCAAGCTTCAGGACATATGGCGATAGTCACAGCTCGAAACACAAGCCAGATTGATATCAATGCCTCCTGAGGATTGTAGCGAGCAGTGATGGTGCAGATTAAATGGACCAGTAAAATGCAGTGGGTGTGATTCATCATTGCCGGACCATACGGGGCAGCAGCGAGGTGGCAGCTTAATCACACCCTTAGGGAGCTGGGGTTGCTGGCTACCTTTTACTACAGCCTACAGGATATAGAAACAGGGTTGCTGAGTGACGAACAGGCAGTCAGAAAGTGGTCAAAAGATCCCCTAAGGAACACTCACACGACTCGCTCTGTGGGTCAACCTTTGAGATCTGGCAATATAACCTTACGATATACTTCGTGGAACGCCTTCACAGCGCCGAAGGAATCGTGGCATATGTCGACGATCTGCTGGCTATAATCTCTCAGCAAACTCCAGAGCACAATCTGAGGAAAAAGCCTGTGATATACCGCAACAGATGAACAACTGGTGTACACAAAATAAGCTAACGACTGCTGCAAACGAAACACTTTATATCCTGCTTAATTGAAGACTCATTAGAAAGACATTAATGAAACAATTAAACAGAAACTACAGTCGACAAGGTAAGTAGGTATTAAAATTGACGAAGGAGTCTCCTTCAAGCTGTTGATGCTTCTGCTGCCGATTACAGGTTTAAGGAGACTAAAGGCCTAGAGTCATCAGTCTCCAATTCACCCTCTAAGGAGGTTACAACAAAACTGGCAAGAGTATTTACTACAGATTATACTTGCACTATCACAAATGAGAATATACCACTGAGTTCATTATATGCTTTGCGGCAAGCACATGGACACATAAATTCCACCTGGCAACAAACATAACTGCTGCGAGGCACAGGTAGAATGGTGTGCTACTATAGGTATCAGGAGCTTTTAGAACTACATCTCTGGAAGGTCTTTGTGTAGTCGTAAAGAGCCGCACCTAGACTAAACACAACCATGACACTAAATGAGAGCAGTAATGATAGCGATAATGGTAGAGAAAATGAAACATCATACAGCGATACAGAAACAGAAGATGGAGCAGACACACACTAACTCAAGGTCACACATAAAACAAACGTAGCTACAAAACTACATTAAGAATTAAAATATTATTACAGATAGAAATACACACAGGCTCAGCTACTAAGAATCTTGTGAATAAAGCAAATGCTGTCCAGAAATATATAACTAAATGTTCCTACTCCAATATCTACCTTCCTCATGAAGAACTGATAGCAATAACTACTATAATAATTATCTTCAATACGTATTTCGTAATAATCTGTAAACGGTGATCAGTTACTGTTGTCTTATGGCCACTTTAAAACTGTAATTAAGTGAGCAATTTAGAAAACTAGCCGTTGACGTACAGTTCAATTTCATGAACAACATATAAAGTAAAATCAAAAGGCAAAATCTTACTGCAGTTTCGAAGATTTCCCTTCTTATCATTGTGATAACGGACAGCCACCTTATCTATCCTTTCTTATCTTTCTGTTATTTACCTCTAAATTACTCACATTTTTATTTAATACCCTGAATTTCCTGTAACTAATTTAATTATGTTTGCAACTTATTATTATTATTTCTTTGACACTTAGTTGCTGAAGACAGTATTTTCAAGAAAAAGATAGAAATAAAGAAGTGAAAAACTTACAGTTTGTAAGGACTACACATACTCATTGTAGAACACCTGCGGCAACACTAGACAGTACTCTATCTTTCAGAGATCAAATAACAAAAACAGACGAAAAATTGAAAACAAGAAACAACAATGTCTTAGAGCTGTGTAGTACAACCTGGAGAGCATCTGCTTCGACCCTCTGCACAGATTATTGCCTTCTCAACCACTGAACATTGTGTCCACTCTGTCTAAACAACACACATGCGCAAGAAACTGACGAACAACTAAACAACGCCATGTGAATGATTGTTTGTCTTATTAAGTCCACACCTACGGAATGACTATCAGTACTAAACCACATTCTACCCCTTCAATTACGATGTGTAAACGCTCTCACGAACAAGTACAGGAAGATATTGAATAGAAAAAAATCTACTAATCCATCAAAATACTGATGATGCAAGCCATAAACTAAGCCACTCTGGGCCTTGATCCGCAACCGTTTACTAGTCTTGATGCATGCAGGCAGGTCTAGACTCAACATGGCACTCCAAAATGCCTGTCCCCTCAAAATCATATGAATCGGAATATAATTATGAATTATTACTTCGTTACTTAATCAGTTATTATTATTAATGTTATCTTTACGAAACAGGAACAGACTTAAGTATTTCTTAGCAGCTTATTAACTTTAATTCACAGTAGAAAATAGACATTTCTAATAGTAAATTTAAAGTAAATAACTCTACTCAAACCTAAATGTGATACTTGAGACTGCTTAGCTCCACACAACTGATTTGTGGCGAAATCATTGACAAAGCAAACCTTGTTTCTTCATCGATGAATTTGAGTCTCTCTCTCTCTCTCTGTCTCTCTCTGATGTTTTAATTTCGGCTAACGTCGAGAAGAAGATCACAAAAATAAGTATTTGAAAATGGCAATAACACATTAACTGTCATGTCAGAGACAGGCTGATTTCACTCCTTACTGACAACCAAAATGTATACAAAGGCACTTGGAAAAATTTTGATATCAATATTATGTCTGAATTCAAGTCTCAAAAATTTTTGTTAATGTTTTTCGTGCTTTCAGATCACTAGATCCCCTTGCAAGCCTAAACCTATAATATTTGGAAGATGTTTTCAATCCTCAAATAGATCATGAACCTAGTCAAAATCTTCAACACTCTCTTCAAAGCATTTTTTGAAATTCTGCTGTAAGAGTACTAAAGTCTTTAATTAAGTCCATCAAAACCTTATTACCGTCAATAAGGAGCCACCCATGCGGGAACATCTCACACCATCCACTTTCAATTGTCTGTATTCACAATTTTAACTTGTTAATAAATCTCTGAATATTATTCACACTTGTCCAAATATTCCCGTTTCTACCTTGCATTTTTCTGTTTATTTCGTTTCAGTGTACGAACATCGTACCTATTTTTGTAGTAGAAATGCAGTGTGCTGTAAGTCAATTTCCTTTTTGGGGCCTCTATGCGATGAAGTCCACGACTTGTACTACTTCATCCACCAAATTTTTTAGAGGAGATGGCAAAGACTTAGCAACAATGGCTACTCCGTGATTGAGAGTGTTCTCGTGTAACCACAAGCGCCAGAATGAAGACGAAGATAGCAAGACCAGGGAAGGCGGTGAAACCAAGTCGGTCAATGGTGCACGGATTAGGACCGTCCCACGACAGGAGCGACCTCTGCAAGAAGAGAATATACGCTCCGCTCCTGGTAGCCTCGGCCGCTCAGTAACGGGACAGCATTGCAGAGTATTAGCGCTGCCTAGCAGAGAGTGCTACAAAGAGTTATAAGTGATCCACAGACTGTGAGTCACACTTGCATTAACATTGTATATAGCAAAGGACTCGGATTTATGTTGCATGTCACCCATCGCTTGCGACACCATTGTTATTTCAAAGTTAAGTATTGGCAACCTGCTTTATTGAAATAAGACTGCTGATGTAATTTGCTTAATTTCTTGTATAGCATTCTGAGAACGCATCCTTTATGCACCCTACACGAGACCAGTGGGCAGGTCCCCCCATTTTGCGACGAGTATCCTACGAACCCCGTGCCCGACGGCCACGGTCTTTTTTCATGTGCTGCCGTCTTAATTCTCCTTTGTCTTTACTTTGCAGGGGCGCTCATTTGCTTTAACAGTTTCTTGTCGTTTTTGCTAATTCGTATTTTCAGGTTGGCGTTGCAGAAATTTTCTTCACTTTTGTCGTTATTTAGATTAATTGCCTTATCTATTTGTTGCATTTTGTCTTCCAACATGCCAAATCCATCTGTGTCGCCCCCTGCTCAGGCGCCGCAGCCGCAAGCGTTAGATGGCACACAACTAATGCGGATGTTTCAGTCCTAGACGCAGCAGATTTCTGCACTACTCAACACGGTGCAATGCTTCGCACCCAGCAGAATAAGCACAACCTACAGTAACACTTACTGCTATACTACCTTTTTGACAATTTCGGGAACAAGAAGAGAAATGACTCGAGTGGTTGTCCTAGTTCGAAGTCCATACCCTCAGTCGCAATGTACCAGGTACTGTGAAACTTCCACATCTCTTATCTACGGTAGGAAAAAGCAGTGTTCAGGTTAATTCAAAAACTCTTTCCTAACGCCACTCTAAGTGAACTGTCTTATGGAACATTTATCTCTTCACTGAATAACTATTACGACCAACAAGTGAATGTGGTAGCAGTTACGTATCAATTCTTTAATTGCAAAAACGGTCAGAACAAACTTATCGCGAGTGGATAACAGATTTGCGAGGTATGACAAGCAAATGCAAATTCAAATATGCTTCCGGTGCCTTATATTCAGATATTATGTTGCGTGATGCAATCATGTACAGTGTACCTGATGGCAAACTCAGAGAACAGATTTTGAAACAGTCCAATCCTTCATTTCAGCAGGTAGTGCAAAAGCTAGATCAGTGCGATTCTGGTGCCTTGTTGGCTGGTATATTTGAGCTGCCATCCATTTGTCAGGTTGAGTCCCTTGCTTGCAACCGAGCGAGGTGGTGCAGTGGTTATCAAACTGGACTCGCATTCGGGAGGATGACGGTTCAATCTCGCGTCCGGCCATCCTGATTTAGGTTTTCCGTGATTTCACTAAATCACTCCAGGCAAATGCCGGGATGGTTCCTTTGAAAGGCCACGGCCGACTTCCTTACCAAATCCGATGAGACCGATGACCTCGCATTTTGGTCTCTTTCCCCGAACAACCCAACCCAGCCCAACCCTTGCTTGCGATCGCCCCATTCCGCACCGGCGGCCTGCGCTAGCCACGCCGAATAAACAACACTGCATGCCACGTACGCATTTCGCTACACAGGTGAACGGAATTAAGTCTTACCCTCAATGTTATTCACAGCACAAACGCCAAGACTGCCCCTCCTGAAAAGCTCAGTGCTACGCTTGTGGTAGGAAAGCACATGTGCAATCCCATGTTTGCATAGCGAAACTAGCAAGTGTGCAGTTTCTTCAGTGATACGCAAGTTCTACAAACTTTTTGTTCATTTACTTATTTATGGGAAACGTGTGATATTTCAGTTGGACATGGGTGCCTCTGTCCAATTGCTCAATCGTCTCACATATGAACTGTTGGGCTTGCCACGACTGTCTAAAACTAGCACGCAACTGATGGCTTATAATGGACAAGATATTCCCGTTCTTGGAAAATGTACTTTGCCTGCCATATATCGCTCGCATATGCAAATAGTGACCTTTACATTGCCACAAACACGCGACTGTGAGAACATTTTTGGTCTTATTGTTTTGATTTGTTTGGTTTTGCATTCTGGGCAATGTGTTGTCAGTGTCTACTTTCAATGCAAAAGGCAGTGTAGCTAACTTGCTAAAAGAATTTACGGAATTCTTTTCTGAAGGTTTAGGCATAGCTAACAATTTTGTTGCACGTGTTACGCTGAAAGACAATGCTCAGCCGAAATGTTGCCGGGCCAGAACTGTTCCCACTGCATTACGGGACAAAGTCGCTGCTGAATTTAAGAAATTGCGAGATAATGTAGTTATTGCACCCATATCAGCTACGCAGTGGGCAAGTCCACTGGTTTATGTCCTCAAACCTTCCGGTCGCATTTGCCTCCATGTTGACTTTAAGTGTACAGTCAACCCTGAAACTATGATTGATTCTTACTCATTGCCACGCCCTGAGGATCTCATGGACGCTACTTTTCAAAAATTTATTTGCGCGACGCATATCTTCAAATCCCGCTATATGAAGAATGTCAAAAAGTGTGTGTCGTACTCATTTCGGTTTGTTTAAATACTTGCGGTGGCCTTTTGGCAGTGCTTCCACACCCGACATTTTCTGACGGTATTTGGAACAGCTGACTGCACAAATGCCAAACTGTTCAAAGTATTTCGACGATACTGTAGAAGCAGGTCACACACTTGAAGAACATATTGCAAATTTACGTGCTTTGTTTCGTGTTTTATCTAAGGCAGGACTAAAGTGTAAACTAGACCAGTGCCACTCTTGTAACACCTGAGTCGCGGTGCCTTGGTTATGTCATAAACAGTCAAGACGTACATCCTCTTCAGTCGCATTTGTTAGCCATGCGGCACTTGCCAGTTCCTCGCAATATCACAGGATTGTAGTCAGTTTTAGAGAAAATGAGCTGTTATATTCGGTCCATACCGAATGCTGCACAAATCGCAGCTCCATTGCATCGCTTGCGTAGCAAGAATGTTCCCTTTCTTCGGACAGATGAGTGCCAAGTAGCGTTTCAAATACTTAAAGATGCATTGCTCAGTGGTCGATACTTAGTTTACTTTGATCCTGACAAACAAGTTGTATTGCAAGGTGATGCTTCCTCTTACAGAATCGGTGTGGTACTTTGGCACAGAATTGGTGAAAAAGACTGCTCAGTACAACTATCCACAAATTGAGAGGCTTTGGCTATTGTGTCTGGTGTCACCAAATTCCACCACTGTTTGTATAGCAGAAAATTCTACTTAGTAACGGATCACAAGCCATATCATCCGTTTAAGCTTGTTCCTGTATGAACTGCACAAAAATTGCAAAGATGGGCTTTATTGTTGTTTCAATACCGGTACGAAATTATGTATCGTCCGACAGCTCAGCATGGAAATGCGTACACACTTTCATGTCTTTCGATTGGCCCTGACAGACTTTGACACTTCTGCTGCATCTTGTTGTCACATCGATAATCAATATTCTGAATTGCTTTTCCGCTGAACTATAGGAAAATTGCACAGACCAGGGAAGCTGATTCAGATTTGAGCATTTTGCTGGCATACATTCGCACATCTTGGCCTCGTTCCTTGGATGGCATACAGAAGTCTGTGGTGTGCCGATACTTTGCACGTCGGCATAGGCTCGCTATACAGAAAGGTGTGCTTCTTGTTCAAACTGACAGTGGTCAGTCACGTGTGTTATCCCTAAAGCTTTGCAATAAGAAATGTCGCAGGTACTTCGCCAAGGACACTGGGGCATTGTTCGTAAGAAACAGTTAGCACTTTGACACTGTACTTGGAAGGGTACGGACACCCAAATAGAACATATGATGTCACAGTGTCATGCATGTGCGGAAAATGAATCCGCTCCACCACAAAAAATCCCTGCTTGGCCTAATTCGTAATCGCCATAGTGACGTGTGCACATAGACTTTGCAGGATCTTTTTGGAACACTCGTTGGTTGATTGTGATTGACTCATGTAGCAAGTTTCCTTTCGCTGTGCCAATGAACTCGATAACGTCGCGTTGCACAATTCAGATGTTGTCGTCGACTTTTAGCCTCGAAGGTTTACCTGAAGTCATAGTGTCAGACAACAGACCTCAGTTAACGTCAACTGAATTTCAAACATTCTGTGAATGCAATGGCATACGGCATCTGACTAGTGCGCCGTTCCATCCACAGTCAGTCGGCGAAGTGGCACGTTCTGTCAGAACCTTCAAAAACCAGATGACCAGCTTCACTCTGCACACACCAGGGATCAAGCATTGCATCTGTTTCTCGCCTCATATCGTTCGCACCCACACGATGGACCATCGAGGGCTGAATCGGTTCACTGCCGCCGCCATCGGACACTGCTCCACCCTCCTCAGCATCCGACGCACAAGGAAGGCTTCGCGCCGCATAATATTGTATTTTACAGGGTTTTTAGCAGCAGCAGACGATGGGCGCGAGGCGAGATCGCCCGTCGATTTGGCGCTTGGATGTATTTTATTTCAGGTCCAGACGTCATGCAGCTCTGACATCACAGTCAGATTCGCCACTGTCATGTGCATGGCGGTCCTCCTATGCCTCTTCTCCGAGATTCTCATATCCAGAGGATAGCGCGCCCACAACAGCTGCTAGAGGGTGTCATCACAACACCGTATAACGACTCCATTGAGACGGAGCCTTCGTCTCCTCCGCCCAAATTCCTCCTACCGATGGAGCTGGACCCGCCAACACCGCAGCAGTCGTCACCTTCTTCGTCTGGTTTATAGCAACAGGAGGTGGACGTGTACCCTTCTGATCGTTTTCCTGGGGACGTTTCCGTCAAAGCGCAGGAGGGATGTCGGGGTATCGCCGGAAGCTCGGCGTCATCTGCAGCCACAGCTTCTGGCCTGGCGATGCGCCCACACTCCGGCCTCCCCCGTCGTGGTCGTACTCCCTATCCCTACACGAAGACGGCCCGTCGCTTTGGTGAGGGAGGGGGGGGGGGGGTGGAATGTTCTGGCTTATCCACAAGCGCCGGAACGAAGACAAAGATTGCAAGACCAGAGACGGCGGCCAATGGTGCGTGGATTAGGACCACGCCACGACAGGATCGACCTCTGCAAGAAGAGAATATAAGCGCTGCTCCTGCCAGCCTCGGCAGGGTATTAGTACGGCCTAGCAGAGAGTGCTACGATAGCAGTTATTAGTGATCCACAAACTGTGCGTCAAACTTGCATGAACATTGGATATAGCAAAGGACTCGGATTTATGTTGCGTGTCACCCATCGCTTGCGACACCATTGTTATTTCAAAGTTAAGCATTGTCAACCTGCTTTATTGAGATAAAACTACTAAAGTTATTTGCTTGAATTGTTGTATAGCATTCCGAGAATGTAGCATCCTTTAGGCACCCTATACGAGACGAGGGGCAGGACCCCACAGAGACAATGGCCGTTTCATAAGCTGCAGTTTACGCTCATAATTTACACATCAAGCCTTCCCCTTAGCATGTTATAGAAGAAACTCTAACTGTACAAGCACTAACACAATCCTCCCAAGTTAATTCATTATGGAAAATATTTCTTCAGTGGTTGGTCATTTAGGTAATTCTTTGAAAAAAAAAAAAAAAAAAAAAAAAAAAAAAAAAAAAAAAAACCTTACAATTACATCTCCATCGGCATATCTTAGGTAGGATAGAAAGTTTAAAATACTCTCACCATCAGGAGCTTGTCAAGAGATGTAACCACACTCACAATAAGACGGCTACTTTTTTAAGTAGCGATGAAATTGTCTGTTTAGACAAATGCAACGATTATTCATCCTTTTATATGATTATTTAATTTATGAAATTCAGAATACAGTTAAGTAAAAGTCCATTTAGGAAAGACATAAAGGAAGAGATTGTTTTTATTTAGCTCAAACATATGTGACAAGATGATACAAATTTAAATCATATTTATCAAGAGTTTGTATGCAGAGATTTAAAATGATATAATTTTAAGGAACGTGTAGTAAATGTTGGAATGATGGATTTATTCTCCTTACAATGAATTTAACAAGTAAATGTAATGAAATGAAATATCAACATGAGATTGAGGGTTCTATAAAAATATAATTGTTAACTAAAGAAACAGAAGAAACATGAGTGGTGGAAAAGTACCTGCGACCAAGCGATCGCAAAGAGACAAGCAGCTTTACTAAGATGGAGCTCACAGAAGTCAGAAACAGTTATGGAGAAGTTCACAGAACAGCTCCAGCTAACTGCCAAACCCATCAGGCAGGTTAAACGTCAGTACACTCAGGACCAATTGACTCAGTCAGATGAAGATTTGAAGGAGAATGACACTAGAGACTTTTACCAAATGTTCAAGCGAAACCTAAGAAGCTACGCCCCATCCAGCTAACAATTCAGAGGACGAGATGGAAACATAGCCTACAATGACAAAGACAACTGGCGCATAATGACAAAATATTTTGAGATTCTCCTTAACTGTGAGTCCCCTAAAACCTTCTTTATCTATCAAGACAGTCCCAGACAACCAAACTCGAACCCTCCAACAGAAGAAGTGAAAAACATCATTCAGGCTCTGACTCTCTCTAAAGTACTGGAGGGGACTAGGAAATTCTGTTAAGGTCGTAGACCCGATGAAGGGAAACTCCTGATCTCACCTCCACGCGGTAGAGAGTGGGCCACGTCAGTTCATGTGATGGCCAACGTAGACAGGGACCGAGAGATGACCGGGATAAGTCATCATTCCAGCATCTGCTGGACAGGGCACCCTCTTGCCCTGGAAATGAGAAATCATTTCCAAAGGCGGAAGAATCAGCTGATGGTCAACGGCATAGGATGTGGAAGGCAATGGGAAACCACCACATTAAAGAAATACGGTTATCCCAAGCATCAGCAGTAAACCGTGTCAGTATCTTCTGTAAAATTTTCTGGAGATAAAATAGTCCCCCAAACGGATCTCTGTGTGGGGACCACAAAAGATATAGACAACGTGTAGGAAAAGAATCCCAATTTTAACTTAGCCACTTGGAATGTGTGAACACTGCTTCAGTGTAGCAAGCTAGAAAATGTAAAACTTGAAACGGAACGACTGGAAATCGATATCCTAGGCATATCGGAGATGATATGGCCCCAACCAGATGATTTCTGGCCTGGAGAATACCGGAACTGACCAAAATAGACCAGGAATGGGAGGAGTTGGAATAAATTTGAGGAAAAACTGTGACTCACGTGTCAAGGGATATGTACAATATAGCTCTCGAATAATACTAGTAATACTTTAAACCAAACCAAAGGACACGGTGATGATACAAATATACATACCAACATCCAAAGAAGAAGATGCAGTCAATGACGAAATATACGAAGAAATATGTAATGCGATGAGAAATGTTGAGGGAGATGAAAACTTGATTGCCATTGGGGACTGGAACGCGATTGTGGGTGAAGAACTGGAGGAAGGAATTTTTGGAAAATGTGGACTTGGAAGAAGAAATGAAAGAGGAAATCGACTAATTGAGTTCTGCTCGAGGCACCAATTAGTTGTAGCAAACACACTTTCCCAACATCACAAACGAAGAAGATACACATGGAAGGTCACTGGAGACCTGACGAGACAACAGCTTGATTACATTCTAGTGAAAGCACGTTTTAGGAAGCAGATAAAAGATTGCAGAAGCTATCCGTCTGCAGACACAGGCAGTGATCATAACCTGGTCCGGATGAAAAGTTCACTGAGGTTCAAACGTTTGAAGAAGCCAGTAAAACTTAAATGGGAAGTAGAAAAACTGATAACTGAGAGACTGGCAAAGCGCTATGCTCATGAAAGAGTAAATGAAGACTGGGATCAAATTAAATCTGGTATACACAAAGCAACAGAAAAGATTGTTGGAAGAACTGAAACCAAAAACAAGAGGAAATGGATTACAGTAAATATTATTGAGCTTATAGAAAACAGAAAATTATACAAAAATGCAACTGATGAACAAGGAAAAACTGAATACAGAAGACTAAGGAATTTAGTTAATAGGGAAGCTAGGAAAGCAAAAGGAAAATTTTCTTGCAGAAGTGTGCAGGTAAGTGGAAGAAAATATGCAAAACGGAAGAACTGATTTAGCCTACAGAACAGCAAATCAATTTTTTTAACAAACGTAAAACAACACTCCCAGGCGCAATTGAAAATAGAGAGGGGAAAATGCTGTTTGGTGAAACATGGTGAAGAGATGGAAAGAATACATAGTTGTACGCCGGAACACCTATTTCGGAGGAAGTAATAGGAAGAGAAGAGCAAGTAGACGAAGATGGCAAGGGAGATGACGTTCTGCAAGAAGAATCTGCCAAAGCTCTAAAAGAACTACGGGACAACAAAGCAAAATGGTTCAAATGGCTCTGAGCACTATGGGACTTTTAACATCTGAGGTCATCAGTCCCATAGAACTTAGAACTACTTAAGCCTAACTAACCTAAGGACATCACACACATCCATGCCCGAGGCAGGATTCTAACCTGGGACCGTAACGGTTGTGCGATTCCAGACTGAAGCGCCTAGAACCGCTCGGCCACTGCGGCCGGCGACAACAAAGCAACGGTTATTAATGACATCCCTGCCGAACTAATAAAGAGTGCTCGTGACAGCATGAAAATGGTGCTGCTTAAACTTATTAGGTCCATCTATAACACAGGAGAGATACCGACAGACTTCCAGAAATGTATCGTTGTTCCTATACCAAAGAAGGCAGCAGCTACAAAATGTGAACGGTAAGCCTAATATCACATACGTCAAAAATTCTCATAAAAATAGTTCTCAAGAGAACTGAAGAGAAGGTGGACGATATTCTGAGTGAAGGTCAGTTTGGTTTCAGAAGGGGATTGGGAACAAGAGAGGCGATTCTGTCACTGAGACTCGTTATCGAAAAGCAATTACAGAAAAATAAATCAACTTATATTGCCTTTGTAGACATGGAAGAGGCATCTGGTAGCGTTATTTGGCAAGAGATGTTCAGAGTGCTGAGGAAAAGTGGAATAAAGTACAAAGACATCCTTGTGATACTCAGTTTCTATAAGAATGAGGTGGCACTGATTAGGAACTGTCACCAGGAACAAGAAGTAAATATTAGAAAAGGGGTAAGACAAGGTTGTGCTCTCTCTCCTCTTATATTCAATGCCTACATCCAGGAAGCTATAGACCAAGTTCGAGAAACTACTGAGGTGGGGATCAAAATTAATGGGCAGAAGACAGACATGCTACGTTATGCAGATGACACTGCCTTGGGTAACAGAGGAAATATTGAATTTAATTGATGAAAGGAAAAAATATAAAGAAGCAGTAAATGAAGCAGGCAAAAAGGAATACAAACATCTCAAAAATGAGATCGACAGGAAGTGCAAAATGGCTAAGCAGGGATGGCTAGAGGACAAATGTAAGCATGTAGAGGCTTATCTCACTAGGGTTAAGATAGATACTGCCTACAAGAAAATTAAAGAGACCTTTGGAGAAAAGAGAACCACTTGTATGAATATCAAGAGCTCAGATGGAAACCCAGTTCTAAGCAAAGAAGGGAAAGCAGAAAGGTGGAAGGAGTATATAGAGGGTCTATACAAGGGCGATGTACTTCAGGACAGTATTATGGAAATGGAAGAGGATGTAGATGAAGATGAAATGGGAGATACGATACTGCGTGAAGAGTCTGACAGAGCAATCAAAGACCTGAGTCGAAACAAGGCCCCCGGAGTAGACAACATTCCATTGGAACTACTGACGGCCTTGGGAGAGTCAGTCCTGACAAAACTCTACCATCTGGTGAGCAAGATGTATGAAACAGGCGAAATACCCTCAGACTTCAAGAAGAATATAATAATTCCAATCCCAAAGATAGCAGGTGTTGACAGATGTGAAAATTACCGAACAATCAGTTTAATACGCCACAGCTGCAAAATAATAACTCGAATTCTTTACAGACGAATGGAAAAACTAGTATAAGCCGACCTTGGGGAAGATCAGTTTGGATTCCGTAGAAATACTGGAACACGTGAGGCACTATTGACCTTACGACTTATCTTAGAAGAAAGATTAAGGAAAGGCAAACCTACGTTTCTAGCATTTGTAGACTTAGAGAAAGCTTTTGACAATGTTTAATGGAATACTCTCTTTCAAATTCTAAAGGTGGCAGGCGTAAAATAAAGGGAGCGAAAGGCTATTTACAATTTGTACAGAAACCAGATGGCAGTTATACGAGTCGAGGGACATGAAAGGGAAGCAGTGGTTGGGAAGGGAGTAGGACAGGGTTGCAGCCTCTCCCCGATGTTATTCAATCTGTATATTGTAGGTATTAAAATCCATGGAGAAAAAATAAAAACTTTGAGGTTCACCGATGACATTGTAATGCTGTCAGAGACAGCAAAGGACTTGGAAGAGCAGTTGAACGGAATGGACAGTGTCTTGAAAGGAGGATATAAGATGAACATCAACAAAAGCAAAACGAGAATAGTGGAATGTAGTCGAATTAAGTCGGGTGATGCTGAGGGAATTAGATTAGGAAATGAGACACTTAAAGTAGTAAAGGAGTTTTGCTATTTGGGGAGCAAAATAACTGATGATTGTAGAAGTAGAGAGGATATAAAATGTAGACTGGCAATGGCAAGGAAAGCGTTTCTCAAGAAGAGAAATTTGTTAACATCGAGTATAGATTTAAGTGTCAGGAAGTCATTTCTGAAAGTATTTGTATGGAGTGTAGCCATGTATGGAAGTGAAACATGGACGATAAATAGTTTGGACAAGAAGAGAATAGAAGCTTTCGAAATGTGGTGCTACAGAAGAATGCTGAAGATTAGATGGGTAGATCACATAACTAATGAGGAAGTATTGAATAGGATTGGGGAGAAGGGAAGTTTGTGGCACAACTTGACCAGAAGAAGGGATCGGTTGGTAGGACATGTTCTGAGGCATCAAGGGATCACCAATTTAGTATTGGAGGGCAGCGTGGAGAGTAAAAATCGTAGAGGGAGACCAAGAGATGAATACACTAAGCAGATTCAGAAGGATGTAGGTTTCAGTAGGTACTGGGAGATGAAGCAGCTTGCACAGGATAGAGTAGCATGGAGAGCTGCATCAAACCAGTCTCAGGACTGAAGACAACAACAACAACATGAAGAAGGATTTAAAAATTGTCTTAATAGATTTACAACTTATTCAGTTGCTTATATGACAGGACTAGTTATCAGCATGAGGTATTAAATGTACTCAGTACATTTGTCATGTGAACTGACAGGGAAAAGAAGAACATCAATACAACAAATATGTTACAACAAAGTTTGGAAGGTAGGAGACGAGGTACTGGCGGAAGTAAAGCTGTGAGGGCGGAGCGTGAGTCGTGCTTGGGTAGCTCAGATGATTGAGCACTTGCCCGCGAAAGGCAAAGGTCCCGAGTTCGAGTCTCGGTCCGCCACACAGTTTTAATCTGCCAGGAAGTTTCATGTTACAACAAGTTTTATGATTAAGTTGTTCTTACTATTATTGGTAACCTCACGCAGAAAGCCATTTAAGGGACAAACTACTTCTAAGTGTGTGTTTTTGTGTCCAATATGACAGCAGAGGCCGACTGAACAAAGGGCCAAACTGGCGATTGGAAAACGAGTTCGCATTTTAGAAGCTTTTCTGGTACGCAAAATAGAGACAAATACACTTTTTAGCCTCGGTGCAAGGACACACACTGGGCAGAGTGAAGCTAGACAATCTCCAGAAATAGCTCTGAGATTCAGATGCAATCTGGCCTATGCTATGACTACTGTCACACTACACCATCCATGCAAAAAGTTATAATGCTGATTTTTCCCCTGGGGTATAAGCGACGCAAGTACAGCATTTATGACTGCAGATTACGAAGATCTGTAAACTTAGGATGTGTGAAGTTTCAAACAATTCCGACAGATGACAGAACGGTAGTGAACCATTAAAATGGCTTCTACAGAAGATCCTCGTTACAAGAAACGTCCCGTAATCAAATTCACAGGTGACGAAACTTGGTATTACTAATCCGATCCTGCCACAAAACAATAAAGGGAAGAATTGGTCACTGATGGTTCTCAAAGACTGAAGAAGGTGTAATAATGCTGTGGGTATCAAAAAAGGAGATGTGCCATGTCTTCAATTTCGATCTGTCACTCATTCTGGCTTGAAAATATATTCACGCTTTTTTATGCTGAGAGAGAAGGAGTCAGCGGCAGAGGGAAAAAGGCGGAAAAGCAATAAATAGTGGAAGATAGCAGACAGTGTTTATGATATAGAAAACGCGAAGGAGGCAAGGGCAGTGTGAGAGAAGAGAGAGACGCTGTATGTAGTTGACAGTGGCAGAACAATGCTAGGAAAAGAGTGAAGGAAATAGTGTCAGTAGTAGCGGAACAAAGAGAGGAGAAAGTGGAAGTGGGCGAGAGCCAGTAATAATGAGAGACGGAGTCTATCGCAATGACAACGAGGAAGAGAGAGAGAGTGACGGCGAGAAAGACAGCCACAGTGGGAAGTAGTTAATGTGTGGGTACCAGTAAGACAGAGCAAGAGGGAGACAGTGATAGTGAGAAAAGACGTTATTAGTGGGACAGAGCAGACGCGCTCTGGCCGTCGTGGCGGAAGGAGCTCTCAGCCGGTGATGGCCGGTGCATCGGTAGCTATTGGGGCTTAGGCCTCGCTGACCGCTCTGCTCTACAGAGAATCTTCTTCCGAAGCGCGACAGTAGCGCCCGGTGGATCGGCGGAGGGTTGAGCTTGCTCCCTTTCGTCGAGAAACCGCGTACTTGCGGAAAGCAGAATTGTCGTGAAGAGTCCTAGACTCACAGCAACCCCGTAACGTTTGTTACAAACTCCCCAGCGAGGCTATCTCGTTCTTTGTAGGGTTAATCAGTGCCAGGGGCCCGTTCACGTCGGATCACCCCGCGTACTGTAGGCCGCTTCTCTTCTTCCGCACCTCCTTTAGGTGCCGCGCCACTGCACTAACGGCGCACGCTAGGCCGTAGGGCACTCCCCCCACTTCCGTAGGGTCAAACAGTTAGGGCTTTTTCTTTTCAGAAAGAGCAAAATTGTCGTTCCCCTTTCTCCTCCCTCCCAGAACACCAAGATGGCAGATTCCGCCGGTGCTTCTCCCGCCATAACCCGCAGCAAGGCTGCAGCGAAAGAGGCGCTCGGGTCGACTGTCCCCGTCGACGCCAGCGTCCCGCTTGCCGCCGTGGGGGAGGTATTGGCCGACAAGGATCGGCAGATCGCTGCGCAAGCGCAGGAACTGCTGGACCAACGTCGGCTAATAACCGACCTTTGCGGCGCAAACGACACCCCGAAACGGACTACATTGCACATCACGCAGCACTCGCCTGCTACTGGTGACTCCTGCACGACCGTCCCGCTGTCGCTGCTGACTCCAGTAGCGGAATCAGCGGCGGCGGACGAGGACACAGAACAGCACTACACTGGGCCCTGGCAGGTGGAGGGCCCACCACACAAACGCAGAAACACAACAGGCACAAGCGAGCAACCAAACTCGCTAGGCAGTCGAAAGGCGTTGCTGCCTACACCAAAACCGACACTTCCGGCTAGGAACACAAACACTGAAACCAACATGAACCGACCTGCGGTCAGTAATAACACAACTACACAAACCGCAGCTACGCCCGCACAACAAAAGACTGGTTTTCCCCCAGTCGTGATACAGAACTATGGGGACCTTAGCGTCCTCAACACTACATTCGAAGCGAGGCACACACCTTGCACGCTCCACACGAAATACTCTGGGGATAGGGCCTCACTGTACGTGGCTACTAACGCAGAATACAAAGATCTCCTTTTCTTCCTCAAAGAACAGGGGATCGAACACTACACGTACAGAACGGCTGAAGAGCGGACACAGCAGTACGTGGTGAAGGGAGTGGACCCCAGCACTCCGAACAAAACAGTTCAAGCGGCGCTCAACTTCCTTGGTTTCGACTGCAGAAGTGCTAACCGGATGACGGGCTTCCGCACACACACCCGCCTACCACACTACCTGGTCGAGATGGCCGATACGGCCGCCTCCCGCGGCCTTCTGCAGATAAAAAGCCTTCTGCGGATGGACGTAAGGGTAGAGTTATATGAACCACCACTCGTCCCCCAACAATGCAACAACTGCCAGCGATTCGGTCATTCGGCCCTTCGCTGTCGCCTGGCACCCCGTTGCAGCGGATGCGCTGGCAAACACGCATCCAACGCTTGCACACAAGTACACGGAAACGTACGCCGTTGCGCCAACTGTGGTCAAGGCCACGCGGCCAACTACAGGGGCTGCGACGTATACAGAGAGGCGCAGAGGCGTAAAACACAACAAGTTAGAGGACTCAGCGCCATACCACGTCCAAGGCCCGCACCAAACCCTGTCAGGAGCGGTGTAACGTTCGCCATGGCTACGAGCCCTGGAGGAGCGGTGCGGGCGGCGGAAACTCCGCGCCCATCACACGCGCAAAACACAACCGCTGCGACAACAATACAACCGTCTCAGCCAACAGAAAACACATCAACCACACCGGTTCCAACACCAGCTCCCCAAAACAACACGACCCCACTCCCTGAGGCCACGGCATGCGAAACCACGCAGACCGCACAGGAAGACGCACACACACAAGGACCCCCAGAACCGAAAACCCAGAGAAGGCGTAGGCGACCTCGAGGGAACAGGAACGGGAACACAAGATCGCCACAACAAACCACTCCGCAACAACAGAACACTGAAACGCAGGCACACAGTCAGCAAGCCAGCGACACCAGCACACACACTACTCCACCCGTCACCACAACTGTAACACAGGCACCACAGACTGCAGCACACAGCAGCAACACAAGCGCCAGCCCACACACAACGCCAACACCCGCACCAGCGGCCGCTAACACCACAAACGAGCCACAGGCCGACATGCACAACACAAACACAACACAAGGTGGAATATTGGAAACACTATTCCTCCAGCATACGACCCAATAGATCCTTGTCAGGATCTTCTCGGTCGTCACCACACTGATCACACAGCTCATGAATGCCCAACCCGGACAGTACTGGACTGCCATACAATCAGCATTCACCACACTGTTCCCATCCCTACATGGATAATACGCCACACCCGGCCCCCTTCGCAAACAACCAGACACTATCACAGATCCTGTTCTGGAATGCAGACGGGATCAACAACAAAAGGGCGGAACTTGCCGCGCTCATGGAGCGTAAGGGCATCCTTATCGCACTACTGAGCGAAACTAAACTCAAACCGCACAACCACCTAAACTTTACCAGCTACTGCGTCTATCGTACCGACTGACCGGACGGCTCTGGTTTCGGTGGAACGGCTATCATTATACACAAAGACATTGAACACACAAACATAGTGCTCCCTGAACTTGAAAAATTAGAGGTAACCGCCGTCAGGGTCAAGTTCAACGGAGCCTATACCACACTGGTGTCAGTATACAACAGTCCTAAGAACATTGAGACACGCGACATCAGCACTATACTCAACATGTCACCGCGCGTAATAGACTGGAATTCACGTATACGAAACTCCAACGGCAAAAAACTATACGAACACGCGCTAGGACGAAACTACATTACACTAGCGCCGACCGAACCGACGCACATTCCCTACCGGAGGGGACAGAGGCCAGACGTATTAGAGATGGCCCTCATCAAGGGCATAACAACGACACTCAACGTTGCTGTTGAAAACGATCTGCCCTCAGATCACCAACCCGTTATGCTGTACATTGAAGAAACACTGCAGCACATTGACCAACGCAGGATGCTCCACTACAAGCGCGCGAATTGGACATTGTTCAAGGAAACCCTTGACAGTCACATCCCACCTACCCACGCAATTAATGAGACAGCCCAAATAGATGATGCTGTTGAAACCCTCACTAACGCCGTCCAAGACGCAATAGCCGGCACCATACCAATCCGCACACCACAACAATACAGTGCTGCCCTGCCCCAGGAGATCCTGGGCCTTATCTCAATGAGGAACCGCCTCAGGAGGTATCGGCAGCGTACCAGGCGCCAGCACTTCAAACGGCACATTAACAGGCTCCAGGGAATAATCCGGGACAAAATACAAACATTTAAAACACAACAGTGGGACCAAAAACTCGCAGGGCTAGACACCACGCGACCTGGCGTGTGGCAGATGGCCCGACACTTCACCAGGGAGAAACACTACACACCCACGCTACAAGGGCCCGACGGACCGGCATATTCTGCGGAAGAAAAATCTGAACTGATGGCCCTCACACTTGCAGCGTCATTCACACTGAACATGGACCCTTCAGATCCAGCGTTCACACTTGCAACTGACCAGGAGGTCACTCGCATCCTGGCCCAACCAGCGCGCAACAACATCCGCCAGGCTAGCACAGCTCAGGTGAAATGGGCCATCATGCATACCACTGCTAGGAAGGCCCCTGGTCACGATGGCATTCAAAACCGTGTCCTCCAGGAGTTCACGGATAAAGCAATAGAATATCTCACGCACATCACGAATGCCATACTCAAACACCAACACTTCCCCGCCTTTTGGAAGACGGCCAAGGTCCTGATGTTCAGGAAGCCGGGGAAAGACCACTCCCTCCCACAAAATTACCGACCCATCAGCCTGCTGAGCGCGCTCAGCAAGATTGTTGAGAAGGTAATACTAAAACGACTCACTAGGCACTGCATTACAAATGACACCCTGAGGCCGGAGCAATTCGGCTTCAGGAATCACCACTTGACAACACAACAACTCCTCCGCGTCGTCGAATACATCACACACGGATACAACATGAACAAAGCAACTGGTGCGGTGTTCCTGGACATCGAGAAGGCTTTCGATCGTCTATGGCACAACGGCCTCATACGCAAACTAAACGACGCAGGGTTCCCCGACGGGCTCGTACGTCTCATACACTCATATCTCACGGACAGGAGTTTCAACACCGACGTGCAGGGCAAACAATCAACACATGGTATACAGGCAGGGGTACCCCAAGGAAGCATCCTAGGGCCCTTACTGTTTAACCTCTACATTAACGACCTCCCAGCTACACATAACACGACGATGGCAATCTACGCGGATGACACTGCCATCCTAGCGCAAGATTGGAAGCCGTCTAACATTAACTCACGACTACAGACCGCACTCAGAACGGCAGAGCCTTGGTTGGTGAAGTGGCGTGTTGGAGTAAACGTCGACAAGTGCGAAGCCGTTCTGTTCACCAGAAGACCGAAACTACTGCGCAAACATCAACACTGCAATCAAATAACACTATACGCACGCCCAATACGTTTCCGAGAGAAGGTCAAATACCTCGGTGTCTGGCTGGACCGGAAACTACTCTGGGGGGACCACATCCAACACGTGACCAACAAAGCAAACGCGAGGCTCAAACAACTCTACCCTATGCTTAACAGGTATAGCACACGGAATAGGAGGGTGTCCAGGTCCATGTACACCACACTTATCAGACCTCTGATGACGTATGCTGCTCCCGTTTGGGGATACGCTGCGCCCACACGTGTGCGCCGTCTGCAGCTCATACAGAACAAAGTACTCAGAATCATAAGCAACGCTCCGCGCTACACGCGCACCGCACACCTTCACCGGGAATATCGGCTAGATACCATCTTGCAGGTATTCCAAAAACTCTCCACACGACTATACAGAAACACGAGACACTCGCGTAACCCGTTTATCCTTTCTCTGGGTAACTACGACCACAACCATAGATGGAAACATAATAGACCAAAAACACTATTAGCACGAAACTGAACATCTATGGTCCATAGCACGCTAACATGACAGTACTGGCGATCCCCTGCAACTCAGCTACTACTGGCAACCGCAGATGCTTAACCCGCCGAAATACCGGCAATCGCAGGGAAACCGTACTGTACACAGCACGCAAACCAGCCACACACACACCCCACACTGTGAGCTGATCTATGACGATCGCCCACTAATATATGACGACAATGAAATGTTTCAGGGACGCAGCAGCAGCAGATCCTGGAACGAGCGCCAGCAACGACAACGGTAACGATGCACGATACCTCGCACTAACATAACCACACCTTGCATGCGCTGTCGCAGCTAGCAATCCGCTACTGCCCTTACTACCCGTCCTACTGTCGCAGAGGTTTTTTTCCCTTGGCGCTTGCCTTGGCACTTTTTTTCCTCTGCCCTTACAACCGCTACCCTTCGATCGTTTTCGACCACTTCTATATCCTGATGGACCATGTAAATGAGTAATCTTACCCAGACGCATGGATAACATCACAGCGTGCATCCTGTGACTCCTGATTCTAAAACTAACGTGTTATACGGAGGTGACAGTAGAACTTTTGGTTTGGTCACCACGTTGGTGCGGGCGTGGAGGGGCCCAATCCTTGTGTAAAAAAAAGTGGGACAGAATAAAGGGAACTGTGGCAGTCGGCCGGGTGGCCGAGCGGTTCTAGGCGCTTCAGTCTGGAATCGCACAACCGTTACGGTCCCAGGTTAGAATCCTGCCTCGGGCATGGATGTGTGTGATGTCCTTAGGTTAGTTAGGCTTAAGTAGTTCTAAGTTCTATGGGACTGATGACCTCAGATGTTAAAAGTCCCATAGTGCTCAGAGCCATTTGAACCATTTTAGAAGAGTTTCGTGGATTTTTAATGTGAAAGTCATTCAAAAACTGATGGTTCTTCAGTGAAGAATGGGGTTGTTACTGAGAGGGACAACGGAGCACATACAAATATACTAGGTACCAGGCTGAAATGAAAGACATAATTATGACTAAAATCAAAACTGTATGTAGATGAACGAGGTACCAGCCATACTTATAAATGATAGATGGACTCAGAGTAATGTCTACTGTATTCTGAATAAGTAGCACGGGTCAGAGATGATGACTTAATGTAAGCTGAGTGAACGACATCAGAGATCACGCAAGTGTCGCACGGATGCATAACAAAGACTGTAATTCAGTAAAAACTCTACAGGACGCTTCAGTATGGTAGTGGCTGTCAAATGGCTGACTATGATGTGGATTATAAAGATGGTGCACCCTCTCCGCGATACAATGCTGCAAAAGTCTGCTCTGGCAAATGAACCTGCTCCAGTAGCTAGAAACTCACCTTTGATACCGTTACAGGGTGGACGGCGACGCACAGCCGATACACCATCGTGTGAGCAGTAGCACCGCTGACATCCGATCCTGAATGAAGTGCCTGGAATACACGACTGATTAGCTGCTATGTTGTCAAGTCCCTTCGGTACTGTTCTGGGTCCGCATTCTTCATCTAGAAACATATGCCAGGGAAAAAAATGAATAGCAAGGTGCATTAGGTATTATTGAAGGTATTTTCATGTGTCTTTGCAACTACAAAAACTATCTATTTTTGTTAGCAAACGCGTTTCGTTTTACTGAAATAAAAGTCATCTGCTCTCTGTAATGAAAGATATTTACAATTTGGCTTGCTTCCTAAATCGAAAAACGCATTCTACGACAAAGAGAGACAGACCATGAAGGGACTATCCGAATGGGACGGAAATCGGTAGATGTGATGTACATGTACAAACAAATTATTACAATTTCAGAAAAAATGGATTGTGAGCGTTGCTGGATGTCCTTCTAAGGCATATCGCGCGAAATTCTGTCCAACTGGCGGTTTAGATCGTCAAAATCTCGAGATCGTTGGAGAGTCCTGCCCATAACACTTCAGACGTTTCCAGCTGGGGGATATTCGGTGATCTTGCTGGCCAATGTAGGATTTGGAAAGATAAGTCGTAGAAACTCTCGCCCTGTGCGGCAGGCACAATCTTTCTCAAATGTAAGCTCAGGATGACTTTTCATGAAGGGTAACCAAACTGGGCGTAGAATATCATCGACGTACAGTTGTACAGTAAGGACGCAGCGGACTACAAGCAAAGGGACCTTGCTGTAAAATGAAATGGCACGCAAGACCCTTCATGCGATAGCGATATGCAGATATATAGATGGCGGTAGTGTCGCGTAAACAAGTTGTAAGGGGGCAGTACACTAACGGAGCTGTCATTTGTACTGAGGTGAACCATGTGAAAAGGTTTGCGACGTGTTTATCGTCGCACGATGGAAGTTAGCAGATACTGAACGTGAAATGGTAGTGGGAGCTAAACACATGGGACATTCCATTACAGCAATCGTTACGGAATTCAATATTCCGAGATCCACAGTGTCAACAGTGTGCCGAGAGTGTCAGATTTCAATTATTACTTTTCAGCAAGGACAAAGCAGTGGTCAAGAGCAGCATCGTTTGGGTACAATTTTCAATGCTGACAGACAAGTATCACTGCATGAGGTAACTGCATAGATCAATGCGGAACCTATGACAAACGTATCCGACTATGCGGCGAAATTAGCGGTTAATGAGCGATGGTAGCAGTGCCTTTTCTAATAGCACAACATTTCCGGCAGCGCCTCTCTTGGACTCGTGACCATATCGACTGGGCCCTCTGACAGGCACATTAATGTGATTTGCAGAGTATCCATGTAGATGTAGATGACCGGAAAACGGTGGCCTCGTCAGATGAGTCCCGATTTCAGTTGGTAAGAGCTGACTAGAGTTCGAGTGTGTCGCAGACCCCACGTACCTATGGACCCAGGGTGTCAAGAAGGAACTGTGCAGGCTGGTGGTGACTCCATAACGACGTGGGCTGTGTTTACATGGAACGGACTCTGTCCTCTGGTCCAACTGAACCAATCACTAACTCGAAATGGTTGTGTTCAGCTACTTGGAGACCATTTGCAGCCATTCATGAACTTATGTTACCAAACAAAGATGGAATTTTTCTGGATGACAATGTGTTATATCACCAGGCCGCAATTGTTCACGATTGATTTGAAAAGCATTTTGGACAATTCGAGCGATTGGTTGAGCCACCCAGATCGCCGGACATGAATCCCATCGAACATTTATGGGACAAAATCGAGAGGTCAGTTCGTGCACAAAATCCTGCACTGGTAACTCTTCCACAGTTGTGGACGGCTGTAGATCTGCATGGCTCAATGTTTCTTCAGGGGTTCCAACGGTTTGTTAAGTCCGTGCCGCGTCGAGTTGCTGCACTACGCCTGGGAAAAGAAGGTCCGACATGAAACAGGAGATATTCCATGAGTTTTGTCACCTCACTGTATTGCTAGAGTGATTCGCATAAGAGTGGCGCTGGTAACGCCACGTAAGGATGCAAATCAGGTTTGCTTTAAATACAAGCTGTAACGGTCGTGATGACTTGATGGTAGTCAAGAATGCCTTTAAGGCGACAAAGACGCCACTATCAACATTCACTCAGAACGTATAATGTGGGTACTAGAAGCTTTATGTTCCTTCTGCGATACTGAAGTAAGACTTGACAGGAGAGACTCCACTGTAGATGTTTCTGGTTGTGGTGGTCTCTACAATGTATAGCTGCAAGAAAACCGGGGGGCGGCGCACCGTACTTCATCTGCAGCAGCAATTTGAGCAGCAGTTACAAATCGGATGCTTCAACGACAGCTCCGAGCCAGACTCCCTGTAGTGTGCATTCCACGACATTACACCACCGCAATTTGCGACTTCAGAGGTGTTAAGTGAGAGCTCATTTGAAGGCAGAGTGGAAGTCTGTTGTGTTTTCTGATGACGTCTGGTTCTGCCTCGGTGACAGTGGTGGTCGTATGTTGGTTAAAAGGAGGTCAGTTGACAGTGCTAGACAGCCTATGCCTACACCTTGAGCAACAGTCTGGGGCGCGAATTCGCATGACAGCAGAAGCACTCTTCCATGTACCCTGTCGGCAAATTGATACGTCACTCTGGTGATTCCGGGAGGCGTTTTCCAACAGGATAACGCTCGTCCTCATTCCGCTGTTGTAACCTAACATGCTCTAAAGAGTGTAGACATGTTGCCTCCGGCTGTCCGATCACGAGAGCCGTCTCCAATCGAGCCCCTATAGAATATCATCGGACGAAAACTCCAACCTCATCCACGAACAGCATTAACCGTTCCTGTATTGACCGACGAAGTGCAACAGGTACGAACTCCATCCCACAAACTGACATCCGGCAACTGTGCAACACATAGAGTGCACGTTTGCATGCTTGCATTCAACATTTTGGCTGTTACAACGGTTATTAATGTACCAGCAGTTCATATTTGCCATGGCTTCTCTCGCGCTTACATTAACCTGCGATCTTGCTATGTTAACCACCTCATTATGTTACCTAGACGAATGTATTCCCGAAATTTCATTTCTCTGCATTCATTAATTTTTTGGTGTTGCGATTTTTTCCGACATTTTATTGTGTAAATTCAGTACGATAAATAAGTGTCATTCCTTTAGTTTACTCGTTTTGAGCCGTAAGAGTCGACCTGTGATTATAAATTAGAGAAGATAAACTTATTTTGCCAGAATAATTACGTAATGATAAACTTTATTCCCGATAATTGGTTCCCTAACTGCTTTATTAAGTAATGTGTAATAACTTGTCTGTCGAGATCTGAAGATTGTAACAATGATTACCAGAACAGGTTGTCGCGAATAAAGTTTATTATTAGCGATCTCAGCAAAGAAGTACATCTTCTAAAATTCAAATTTCATTGCAAATACCACTGTGCCACTGATACTCTGAGCGTAAACTGGACCACTCACCCACACTCTGAGCCCAGCCTCCTTCTCACAACGCAACCAAAACTCCCGGGGCCACAACGAAATGGTGACTGTATATTTATTCGATTTTTTTTTTGAAATTTCAGTTAGGCTACAAGTATGTCTGCATGCAATATGCTAGAGTGAACTTATCTAGTGTACTCACAGAGTTTTCCAGATGTTCATTTCATCAATTTATAGAACTAGACCGAAAGAATGCACAGGAGCTTCTAGACTTGTAGCGAACTGGTTACGTTTTTGTGGAAGTGGTCAAATGATGTTCCGAGAACTTTGGAAGGAAGACGTCGTTCTGTCTGTGGAACGTTGAGGGTGAAGCTCAAAGGCCCATTTCTGACCTATGTAAAGGCAGTTGTAGAAAGAAGCAATGGTAAGTAGAAAACAATAGCGTCTGTTGATAGCAACGAAGTAGAGAATGCAAAGACAGGCTATGGCACGTTATTCTGCGCTCCCTGAGGTGCTTCTCAGTTGCAGCTGTTCTTAAAGAGAGAGAGAGTTTGTGTGTGGTTATATAAGCTACATAGCTGCTGAATTTCGGTTCGGAACCATACCTAATGTGTGCTGTATAATGCAAATACATTTCATGAAAAAATGGAAGAATTATGTATACATTTTCATATATTATGTTCTGTAACTGTGCTGTATTTTGTGTACGTTGATGTTTCGATTGCCTGTGTAATACAGCTCGTATTTCCGAAGCGTCAGCAGCATAAGATCGTAGGTTTTTGTTGGGACTCAGACGCAATTGCTGCATGGAAGGTATGGTGAATTACGTTTTATTCTGTTGGATGTGTATCACATAGTAAGTGATTCAGTGTTTGACAGTGGCAACAGGCATTAATCCACCAATTTTTTTTGTTGATTTCTAGGAATTTCAAGTAAAAAATGCTTTCGCATCAGAAAATATGGATTACTGTCAGAAACGCCAGAAGAGCCTCTAGTTTTCTTTGGACAGATGCTTACTAGTTTTAAATCATAACTTCAAATTATAATAGGAGACCTCTGTACGCAAAATAAAAAGTGCAAACTGGTCTATGAAGCAACCCTGGTATTCTTTGTACATGAATAGACAGTTTGCAAAGTCTGGATCTGTATAATGAGCAGATGAATTAATTCGGGGGAATGATTATTTATTTAGGTAGCTCCTGAAGTTCTGATCTCACACAGTTACGATCATCCAACAACTTAGGTTTACATTCACCTTGCTGGGGGGTTACGTCATTTGTGTCTTATCTGTGAATCAGAGGTATTGACCCACGTAGCACACATTTTATTTCAAATTTAAATAAAAATTTATCCGTATCCTGCGTACAATTTATATTAAAACAAAAGTGTGTCTAAGGCGTTCATCCTGACTGAGTTGTCTCCAATCTCGTTTTCGACGGTTGTCTGGTTGAAGGCATATGCGACACTCATTGGTGAAGAGAACGTGATGCCAATCCTGGGCGGTCCATTCGGCATGTTGTTGGACCCATCTGTACCCCACTAGATGGTGTCGTGGTTTGCAAAGACGGACCTCGCCATGGAAGTCGGGAGGGAAGCTGCTCGTCGTGCAGCCTATTGAACACAGTTTGAGTCGTAACATGGCGTCCTGTGACTGCACGAAAAGCATTATTCAACACGGTGGCGTTGCTGTCATTGTTCCTCCGAGCCATAATCCATAGGTAGCGGTCATCCACTGCAGTAGTAGCACTTGGCCTGAGCGAGGCATGTCATTGACAGTTCTTGTCTCTCTATATCTCCTCCATGTCCGAACAACATCACTTTGGTTCACTCTGAGACGCCTGGACACTTCCCTTGTTGAGAGCCCTTCCCGGCACAAAGTAACAATGCGGACATAATCAAACCGCGGTATTGACCGTCTAGGCGTGGTTGAACTACAGACAACACGAGCAATGTACCTCCTTGCTGGTGGAATGACTGGAACGATCGGCTGTCGGGACCCTTCGTCTAATAGGTGCTGCTGATGCATGGTTATTTACATCTTCGGGCAGGTTTAGTGACATTTCTGTACAGTAAAAAGGACTGTGTCTGTAATACAATATCCACAGTCAACGGCTATCTTCAGGAGTTCTGGGAACTGCAGTGATGCAAAACTTTTTTTGGTGTGTGTATAATTCTAGAAGAGTTCGTCCGTCGTAATCAGAGGTAATTTCATTTCTGGCTGTAACTGCTGATCTTTAACATTTGGATATTATTTCACAGTTACTTGATACAGTAAATACCACTGTCATATACTACTCGACCACGATATTACTGCACACGGCCTCACGTGGCAGCAATCGGAAACACGCAAGTACAGTGGTCACTAAGAAAAATGTATTGCACTATGAAAAATTTCAAGACAGCTGTGCATATACTGTAAGTTCCTTAGAGTGTTCTCGTGAAATATCACGATAAAAACTTGCAATAAGCCAACTGAAGCGCCCTCACTCCCAGGTGCAACAATGTTGTGGTCGACTAATAGAATGCCTACATGTTTTTACAGAATTAAACGTGGCAGAGGATTGTACAATCTCCTTCGCTGTCGTCGCGGTGTTTCCTCTTTGGAGTTTTCTACCTCTCTGGTTGATACTGCAGAGGGGGACACCATAGCAAAAGAGTAATGCCTTCTCAAATGTTTTTTATTCCGGTCTTTGATCACAATATCAATTCTTTAGACGATGACCGGTTTCAGTCCGTAATGACCATCCTCACATCTTTTTTACACCACGTCCTAAAGTGATAAGGCCATAATGGCGTCGTCTAAACATATAAATATAATCAGCACATCATCGTCACATACATCTAAAATAATGTGTAGCAAAAAGAGTTTTGTAGCAAAAAGAAGAGCAGAAATATGGTATTTTGAAATCCTGAGTAAAACCAACTTGCTTTCAGAAAAGAGTGTTGCGTTACTTATTGCATTACATCTCGTAATTTTGGGAGTACCCTGAAGAAGAATGCTGCAGTCTATTGTACATAAATTATCAAGTAGACTGAGTCGAAAGTTCGCTAAGACTGTTTTCAGATAATTCGATTGTTTATAAGAACGTAACAACGCCAGAAGACAGCATCGATTTGTAGAAGGACCTACGGACAATTGCTGAACGGTGCAGATACTGAAGATTACCATCAACATTATACAGTCATAGGAAAAATGTTGGACTACTTTTCAAATACACTGTTAATAATAAATTGTTGGAAACCGTAGCCGCGGTAAAATACCTAGAAATAACTATCCACAGCGACCTAAAGTGGAAAGACCGCACAAAACAAATAGCAGGGAAAGCAGATGCCAGATTGAGATTCATAGGAAGAAACTTAAGGAAATGTAATTACTCCACGACAAAGGGGTGTACAAGGCGCTTGTTGGGCCGAATCTTGAGTATTATTCATCAGTCCTGGACCGTTACGACGTATACTTCATAGAAGAGATCCAACGAAGAGGGTCGTTAGGTCAGAGCGAGAGCGTTACAGAGACGCTCAACAAACACTAGTGGCATACGCTACAAGAGAGACGTTGTGCATCATGAAGGGGGTAACGACTGAAATTTCGAGACAGTGCTTTCTGGGAAGAGTCGGAGAACACGTTACTTTCTCCCATATACATCTCGGGAAATGACCACGACAAAACAATGAGAGAAATTAGACCTAATACAGAGGCTTACCAACAATCATTCTTCTCACGCGCTATTAGTGGATGGAACAGGGAAAGGGGGAGGGGATCAGGTAGTGGTGCCAAAAGTAGTTTCAACCACACATTATCAGATAGCTTGTGGCGTATTCATGTCGGCGTCGAAACTACATCTTTACCTATTCATTGTGCCATGGTTGGCACTGTTTCAACGTATAAATAAGTTGGCAATACTTCCACCGTCTGTGATTGAAGAGATCGCGGAAGAGTGTTAATCTGTTGGTCGGGAAGGAAGAAGAGGACAGTGACAGTACGGAGCTGCAGGAGGAAGCGGACAGATGTCTCGTAAACAAACGTCTGCAGCTGGTCATGCGTGTATCCTTAGGTTTACACTCTGAAAGGCTGCACATCGGAAGTCTGTATTCCGCTGGGAAGAGTGTACATCTGTGTGCAGCTAGCCTGGGCTATGTTGGATGACAGTGAGCTGTATTGAGTCCACGGACACTGTGTTCCTGTTTCAAAGAACACAGAGTCGTTCTTTGGACTCTGACATTTCTGCTTGATATTTTCTGAATCCGAGTTGTACGTGCTTGTCTCTTAGTGGGACGTGTAGTGATATTTACGCTGACCAGCAGATGTAATGAAAGGAAGAAGTGTTGAACTGATTTGATGTTAAGAAGAGTGATTACTGATTGTTAAATGTAGTCTGTTGCGTGTTCGAGTCCCTTTACATTTATTATTTGAAAGATTATATGTGCTAAGTGCCAACCACTATTGAGAAAGTAGCTTGACGCCGGTGCAGCTCGCAGTGAACAAGGGAAGCTGTCGTTGTTTATGCCTTATAATATCATGAATGTACTATATCTATTATAACAGCATTTTCCAATGTTAGTTGGAAGTGTTGAAAGATAATTTTTCTAATTATTGCTGCAACAGTTTCTAAGCAGCTACATTCTGTATGTTTACGTAACGATGTGCCGAAGAGAACCATATGATCAAGAGTTTCCTTTGGTAGTTATGGTTGCACGTATGTATTGCCTGGTTTTCAATTTAATCTTTTACAATGGAGTCGCACTTGGTGGCCTCTCTTCACTAAAGTATACTTTCCTAAAGGATATTGTGGTTTACACGGCGAATTTAGGCATTATTTGTCAGTTCCTTAATAACTAAACCATTAATTCTTTATTCACACTAGAATTTTTTTGACTGTAGCGTTACGAGCCAGCCTTTATTTTTCCCCATATTGTAGGTGTTTTCTGAATACACTGTTACTGTAAGATCAGACATTTTGGTTAAAGCTGTCTTGATGAGAGGTTTTTTGCTGGTTTGTTTCCTTAAGCGATTCACATAAGCGAAGAGTTAATTCTTAAGTAATTTTGGAGTGTTCTTAAATTTATATTTCTGTGAGCTGTGAGTCCTTGTACGTTGGCTTTGATATGTTGAAGTGGCTAAATGTTAAATTTAATAAAAGTTTGAATAAGCGTTTTTTTATAAAATGTGTGACCCAAGCTCAATCAATCACTCCATCCTTTTAATCCTGATGGCCTAGTACTTTGCAAGACCGCGCAGTCACTTTCTTCTTTGTAGTAAATACCAAATCGGTTCACTGTAAAACTCAATTAATTACAATATTTCCGTTACTCATTAATTCAGTTTTACAGTAACTGAATTTAATTCTACTTTCAAACTAGCTTCACTGAAGCCTTCCGTTCGCTGTTGAATTTTGTCTCTTTTAAGGATACGATAGCTGAAAACTTTAAATTTCCGTAGCAGTCCCACTAAAGTCACGGTTTAAATTTAGTTTCAGTGATATTGCGTGACAACACTGCCAACAGCGTTTGGACTGTGTCATATAAATAAGGAAAAGTCGTGACACACTGGAAACATGACGTTAAGTACACGCACATGGCGAAATGAAGGATTCTACATTCCATTCAATTTAACCGACGTAAAGCACGTTGCCTTCTGTAATTCGGTACTGCGAATTTAATTGTCATTTTTTTTTTTTTTTTCGAGATGGAACTAAGTGTTGCATTACGGCCCATGTTTTGTATGCAACTTGCCGACACCGTCTGGGTTGGGCCACATACAGCAGAAAAAGTCGTTACAAACCAGAAAAATGACGTTAAGAACACACACGTGGCGACATAAAGGGCCAGAAAATGATTCTGCAGTCCATTTAAAGGACATACAGCACTTTGCCTCCTGTAATAGGGTACTAAGCGTTTAATGCCCATTTTCTTTTCAAGATGGAACTAAGCGTGGCATTACGGCCCATTGTATGTCAGGAACGGCCTTCACGGTGGCGTGCAACTAATTCTTTTGTAGGCACTGCAGCAAGAAAGCGTTTCGCATCAAAAAGGACTGCCACAGACAACTACGTGATAGTCATTTTAAGCATGCACCTGCCACAGTCGTCATGATTCCCTACAAAATCTACACATAAGATTCACCAGTCAAGCAATTTCTACATCGACGTCTACACACATAGATGGCAAACCACAATACTGTACCCTGCTTAGGATTATTCGTACTAGTATCAGCGTATTTCTATCCAATTCAATCACTCATATAACACCAAAGTAATCGATATTGAAAGCTGATGACGTTGTACCAAACTGACAATTCCTTGATGCCTCAGAATGTATCCTGTCAACTCATCTCTTCTTTCAGTCAAGTTGTAACACAAATTTCGTTTCTCACCAGTTGAATTCAGTACATGCCATTAGTAACTCGATCTACCCATCTGATCTTCAACAGTCTTCTGTAGCACCACATTTCAAAAGCCAGTAATCTCTTCTTGTCCAAACTGTTTATCGTTCGTATTTCACTTCCATCCCTAACTAAACTCCAGGGAAATACATTCAGAAAACGCCTCGTAACACTTTAATTTGGTATTAATGTTAGGAAATTCCTCTTTTTGAGAAATAATTTTCGCTGAATTGCCTTTCTGCGCTTTATATCCTCTCTACTTCGGCCACAATTAGTTATTTTACTGCGCAAATAGCAAAACTCATTTGCTATTTCAGTTTCTCATTTCCCAATCTAAATCAGTCAGCATCGCCTGATTGAATTCTATTGCACTTCACTGAGCTTTTGCTTTTGTCGATATTCGCTTTATAATTTTTTTTTCAAGATGATATCCTTTTCTTTCAACAGTTCTTCCAAATACTTTGCCGTCAATGGCAGCACCACAATGTCAATGGTAAAGCTTAAAGCTTTTATTTCGTCTCCGTGAACTATAGTTCCCTTCGCAAATTTCTGCTTGCTCTCTGTCAGTGGTTTCTCAGTGTACAGATTAGATAAAATCGGAAATGTGCTACAACCGTGCCTCACTACTTTCACAACTACAGATTTCCTTTCAGGTCCTCCAACTGTTATAACTTAAGTGTGGGTTCCATGCAAATTCTAAACAACTTTCGCTCCTGCTATTTTATCCCTAAGAGTGCAGTACAGTGAATATTGTGAAAAGCTTCCTCTAAAACTACAAGCATTAGAAGCGTAAGATTCCCTCTCATTAACATTAAGACAAGACGCAGGGTCAGTACTGCCTCGCATGTTCCTACATTTCTCTGGAACCCATACTGATCCTCCCGCAGCTCAGCTTCCTCCTATTTTCCATTCTTCTGTAATAATACTCAGTATTTTGCAACTAAGACTTATTAAACTGGTGGGTAATATTCTCATCGGTCAGCACCTGCCTTCTTGGAATTTCGAGTTACATGCTTCTTCAAGAGGGAAGGTTATTCCGCAGCCTCATATATCTTGCATACCAGGTGGAATAGTTCCGTCATGGCTGACTCTCCCAGGGATCTTGATAACTCTCAGGAACGTCGTGTACTGCAACGGCCTTGTTCTGGCTTATAACGGATGGTGTTCTGTCAAATTATCCTTACAATATCATATCCTCTGTAGTGCACCAACCTTAACTACGCGAAGCTAGAAACAAAGTGCAGCAGCGCCAGCTGCAGGCAAGTGTGGGTGTTATGCTTTACGAAACATAACACAGCCACTGCAGTGTTGCGAGGCGAGCCGGCCTGGTAGAATGGGGAAACAGCTGACACAACCGTACCCAAGCGGCATATACCATAAGCCTTTCTACACTGGCAGCCGCTGAAATGTTTAATACACGTGCGACAAGGCATATCAAAGCCAAAACAAAATGGTTCAAATAGGTCTAAGCACTATGGGACTTAACAACTGAGGTCATCAGTCCCCTAAACTTAGAACTACTTAAACCTAACTAACCTGAGGACATCACACACAGCCATGCCCGAGGCAGGATTCGAACCTGCGACCGTAGCAGTCGCGTGGTTCCGGACTGAAGATCGTAGAACGGCTCGGCCACCGCGGCCGGCAAAGCCAAAACAATTGCAGCTCTGATGCATATAAATACTTTGCCATTTTGTACTACAGACAGTTCTGTTAGTCTCACAGCCACCATGGGGCTGTGTCACATGGCTGCCGACTGAAATGCTGTTCGTGGACCACAGTTAGACTCTGCATCAGGGCAGTTCGCCCTCTGGCCCCAGGACACGTAGCAACCACCACTTGCAGGCACTTCACTGGCCGCTGACTCGGGGGCTGTGGGTCAATGCCATTACGTCATCCACCAGTCGCCTTCTAGACAGTGCGGGGTGCGTGAACCATGCCACAACGCATGCGGTCGCCGTTAGCTGAGACCATACCGAGCGAGTGGACGCAGTAGTTAGGACACTGGACTCGCATTCTGGAGAACGACGGTTCAAACCCGCGTCTGGCCATCCTGATTTAGGTTTTCCGTGATTTCCCTAATTCGCTTCAGGCAGATCCCGGGATGGCTACATTTAAAGGACACGACTGACTTCCTTCTTCATCCTTCCCTAATCTGATGGGACTGATAACCTCGCTGTTTGGTCGCCTTCTCCAAATCGACCAATGAACTGGAGCTGTCGTAGCCGCTGACGGAAGCATTGGCCACTGTCCGGCTAATACTGCGCTCTGTCAGCGTTGTGGGGCGACAACACGTAGGAGGCAACTCAATGTCACTATTGGGCTTCCGCTTCCTGTACTAATCTGTGGCGAGGGTCCGTAATAAAGCGTTTGGAATCACAGGCAGTTTAAGTGGCGCTGCACACCGTCCGCCAACCCATCTCCACCAGTTCAATTACCATCTTCAGCTGCTTGTTCTTCGGTTTCTACAATAATACCTTCACATTCATTTCCCTACTACAGCTTATTTCCTTTCATTTTTTAGATTTTCCACCTTTGCTTAGTAATGGCTCGACATCTGAGCTTTTGATATTTTTTCATAATCACTTCATCAACATCAGGTGGCACCGTGAAACTTGGTGAATGGTATGAGTCCATTTCTACATACACATTTTTCAGTGAGATACATTTTTACAAACAACAAATGAGATTTGAGTTTGCATGTTGACTGCTCGGAATATGTTCATCCTCGCAAATCGCATCGTCATGATTCTGGAAATTCGTGCCACGCGATGGTTTCTTCACCTGAGGAAAGACGAAAAAGTCACTGTGTGCAATGTCAGGAGAATTTGGGAGATCAGGCATGTGTGACTGTCCTGACCAAAATAAGATGGGAATGTTGCAGACCGTTGGACAGCTTCATTGTGAGAGTGGCAGCCTTCTGTAATCTCATATGGAGGACTCAGCAGTTCGCAACTGAGCCATAACATTATGACCGACCTGTTTATCGGGTCGTGAACGTGCTATCGACAGTAATCTTCCCGCTGCCGGTTCGTGCGCGACAGTCCATGATAACAGTATGTTTCAGAAAGTCACGTGGGAAAATCCTATATTTTAGGGGGCATATCTCGGGTTCTATTGATCGCAGACTTAAGGGGTCAAGTGTTTTGTACAGCTCTAGGCCTAGCGACCATTTCTATATTTAACGGAAGAACGGACATACTATATCTATCTTACAATAGAGGGTCACAATTTAAACATTACACACTTCCTCCACCGTAGGCAAACTGAGAAAATCGGTTTGTTCTTTTACATTAGGCGTGGTCTAGGGTGGACCTTAGGTGGCTTACAAAAGCAGAGAAAAGTACCAGTTGTGCGGTTGACCACTTGTATAATTTTTATTAATGATGGATCGTCGAAATTGTTACCACATGTTCTTAAGATGATATAATAAGGGAACTTGGAATTCTGTTGCGATATCATTAACCGCTATAGAGATCGAGAGGTTTCAAGTTATTGTACCTGCGCAGAAAACAGCAAAAATCGTATTTAGCCGTTTCTGCACCTCGGGTCGCAATTATCTAAATAACTAACCACAGCAAATTGTTCAAATTTTAACTGTACATTCCTTAAGATTCATCTACAAACACTATTTTTCCGTTTTAGAAAATCTGTATCCGCTATCAAGATACACCGGAAAAACCGTGATTTTGGGGACCATAAATAGTAGTTTTCGGGAAGCCAACTTCTATAATTTCCTTTCATAACAAATCGTCAAAATTTGTACCATATGTTCTTAAGATCATGCTCTCCGCTAGTCTTGAAAATCTTTTTTTTTATGTCATTATCCGTCACCGAGAGTCAGAGGTCAAAATTTACCGTATTTATTCATGTAAAATATGCAAGTAATATCCCGTCTGAGGTGTGAATGTAATCTGAACTGACGTAGTGAACGCATGGAGGGGGTTCTAGGGTCATTTTAAGGGTTCAGAGGTCACCAAATATGTTTCCAGTCAGTCAGTACTTTTTCACAAATGAAGCTTTATAATACGCTATCTCGGTATAATGAGCACTTCACATCAATACAAACATACCCAAAGTGGTGTTGTAGTAAGAAAAAATGGGGTAATAAGGACTTTAACATGCCTAAAAAGAACTCAAAATGAGTGCCAAACAATAAGTAAAACTGGAAGGAATGCAAATCATTATCTATTTCTAATAACATTTTTATTCGATCGACGGGATAGTATCCAAATAAAATGTAAATCATACAATTTTGTGTTAATCTTATACTATGCGAACTTATTTGTTGTTTATGGTGTGTCTAAATATATAAATGTGTTGAAGTATTTAAGTATACTGTCAAAACATAATGACCTATAGAATTTGTTGTATATAAGCAGTACACCCTGCTGTGGCAGGGAAAAGGAGGGAACCAGGGGAAAAATGCTTCTGTTGGAGCACAAAAAAGGTGAATATGTTCCTCTTTAAAAGACTATGGCAGAAAATCGGGGAACCAGCTGCCTCAAACCTCATTCCGCCTTCCTCACCAACAATTTGTTCATGTAAACATATTCGAGCATTTTTGAGCTGAAGTAGAGTAGCAGAGGGACAATGGTGGTGGAAGAGAGAGGAGACAGTACTAGTCGGAGAGAAAGAGAGAGGGGACAGTGATTGTGGAAAGAGAGAATGTGGTAGTGAAAGAGAAAGAGAGATGGAGCAAGAGAATAGCAGTAGGAGCCAAAGAGAGACGACATATACCATATAAACGCTGGGTGGGGGGTGGGGGGAGGGTGCAGGTTGTAGGTACAGGGAAGGGTGCAATTTGGATCAGAATATTAAGCATGTGGGTATAGGGGAAAAATAAGTTGGCCCCACCTTCCTCATCAGAACTCTTGAACTACCGATACATGAGGGAGACAGTGACAGTGGGGAAGAAAGTCTCAAGGGGACAGTGTAGGTGAGGGGGGAGACAATGGCAATGGGATATATCGTAAATCAATAGGACGAAAAGGAGACGGAGGTAGAGGGACATATATCAGCAGTGCAATGAGACAGAGATGGGTAGTATGAAGGCTTGGATTACCTACACAGAGAGATTGTAAAAGGATTTAGAATGTTCTGTGTTAAAGGAGCGTGAATAAGTTCGCATGCCAATATTTTTAGTGAGCAAGGCGGAATGAGTGTTGAGGCAGCTGGTTCCCCACGTTTGTGTCAGAGTCTTTTAAAGAGCAACATATTCGTCCTTTTTGTTCTCCAACAGGAGCATTTTTTCATTGGCTGTGTTGTGCATGTTATAATCTAACAGCGACTGGTATCACACCGTGCTAGCAGTGGTTCCCAACCTTTCTGAGACAATTACCCCTGAGTGCACTCGGATATTAGTTATTACGTATTATACGCAGCTCTTGGTCGTGCGGTAGCGTTCTCGCTTCCCGCACCCAGGTTCCCGGGTTCGATTCCCGGCGGGGTAAGGGATTTTCTCTGCCTCGTGATGACTGAGTGTTGTGTGATGTCCTTAGGTTGGTTAGGTTTAAGTAGTTCTAAGTTCTAGGGGACTGATAACCGTAGATGTTAAGTCCCATGGTGCTCAGAGCCATTTGAGCCATTTTTTTTTAAAACTACGAACTAATGAACCAATGAGACAACTGGTACTGCTTCTTTCTAACAACCTTTCTTTACATGATGATGAAGAAATTTTCAGTGCATCTCACGTGCTAGCTACAACTCCTTCTTAGAAAAGAGAGCTAACTACCCACATGGAGGGTAGACATTTATTACAAAACAGGCTTTCTCTGCAACACTCCTCTCCCTAGCGGCACGTTCTTCACCCACACCCTGCATCCCCACTTGAAACTAACCCAATTAAAGAGTGTTAAATGTATTCACAATTAAGAATATGGACAACCGTTAGCCATAGAATGGAATGACTACAGTGAAAATTTGTGCCGGACCGAGACTCGAGCCGGCCAGAGTGGCCGAGCGGTTCTAGGCGCTACAGTCTGGAGCTGCGCGATCGCTACGGTCGCAGGTTCGAATCCTGCCTCGGGCATGGATGTGTGTGATGTCCCTAGGTTAGTTAGGTTTAAGTAGTTCTAAGTTCTAGGGGACTGATGATCTCAGAAGTTAAGTCTCATATTGCTCAGAGCCATTTTGAACCGAGAATCGAACCCGTATTTCCCGCTCGAGTCCCGGTCCGGCATAAATTTTCACGGTAGTCATTCCATTCTACAGCTGATGGTTGTCCATATTCGTAATTCTGAATACATTTAACGTATTTCATAACGGCTGTAGTCGCCGCATTGCTGTTGCTTTAGACATGCATGCATGTCCAAAGGATCTTTTCGTAATCAAAATAACACATACACTCCAATATCGTAATTAAAGTGTGTCCACTGTACTTAGGACCACTGATTGAGAATCACTTGATAGCTGGACTGCTTACTTCCGAACTTTCAGAAATACGAAGACCTTAGGCTGTCAATGGTTTCTGTCTGGCCACTGCCAGTAACAACAACAACAACAATAATAATAATAATAATAATAATAGTAGTAGTAATACCGTGTGGATCCTACAGCAGTATACTAGGGATTTGATACGTACTGTTGTGTCTGTGCTGCCCCAAATAAATTTCGACAGTCTGGGTTTTCGGTAGTTCGAAGTCGCATTCACTTCCAACTATCTGTTTGTGTGTGTGTGTGTGTGTGTGTGTGTGTGTGTGTGTGTGTGTGTGTGTGTTTGGAGCGCGCGGGCGCCCAACGGCGTGAAAAGGAAACGCAAATAAATTTCATAGAAAGGACTGTTATTAAAGCGTACAGGAGTTCGTTTTCCTTAGTTTCATTTTGACCTTAGAGTAGCCCTCAGCAGAGGTGGCCGAACAGTAGGTTTCCGATGTAGGTAGAACAAGCCCATTAGATATTGGGTACAACGCTACCTGCGGCTAAGCAGCCGACTCGTATACCTACTCCTGGCTCTTCTGGAGCGAGGATTCAAGAAATTGTGGATGAGTATGCTACAAAAATAGGAATCTCGTCGTTACTTCATCATAAGTTAGGAAATATATATATATATATATATATATATATATATATATATATATATATATATATATTGATGCAATGAGGAAAACAAATTTCTTTTATTAATTGACTCGTGGGGAGGACAAACAAATCCACAATTATAGGCGAGATTTTCAAGATGAAAAAAGGAGTGCCATTGTGGAGTATTAAAGTGACTAAATGCACACCGCTGGTGCAACCTTGCGATATCTGTTTTTATTTCCAGGTAAAGAATTTGATCAAAAAGCTTCAAAGCTTCTCTTATCCCATAGTGGCAGACCAAGAAATCACATTCCTAGAAAACTGTATCAAGATACACTCCAATGTACATCACCAATATCTTCGCCAACATTTGGTGAAATGATTTAGTGTGAGTCGTTTCTTGCAAAAAAGCGCAATGAGAGAGAATCTTTTTATGAATGTAAATAAAGTTTGTTTTTGTATAGATCAAAGCAAACATGTAACTGCTAAATTGCGTCGTTTATAATGTGCGCACGATGCCGAGAAAATTCCTGCTTGCCCAGTTTTTATGATGAATAAGACCCTAGCACGTGTAAATCATCAACAGTAAAATAATGAAAGTGGCTAATTTTGTATATAAAATTTTGTGTACGCCTTACAATCCCTGAGCGGAAATTTGTTTGTAACCCTAAATTTTCCTTACCCTTTCCTTTTGAAATGTAAGTAAATTTAAATTTAAAAAATAGTCTCGTTCCCCCCCGCCCCCATGCCCCCATAGCCCTGTACTGTTTCCACTGACAAAGGGCCCACACGGTAATCATATTTTTTAAATTTTTTATGTTGATGGTTCTTGAATTCATAACTAAAATATACCTTCCCCAGAGCAGCCCATTACAACACCAAAAATTGAAGCTTTCCGATCGCGTTTAATATGCTCACGGGCAATGTGCCTCTATGACAGTGTGCACGTTCACTGTGTGGGGGCCTAGGTTCGATTCCAGGTTCGATGCAAGGCTAAATCAATCTTTTCAACGAAATTGCGTGTATTATGATCATTTCCATGAAGTGTAGAATTCATAGTGCGCACGAGACTGGTAACCGCTAGATGAGTGTCGCTTTAGTCACTATTTTTTTCTTTTCTTCACTTAGTTCGAATCCATATGTTATTTAAATATAAGATTCGTCAAATATATGCTAATTAATACCCTACTAGTAATTCTTATAAAAATTTGTCTTTTTAGTTCTAAGTACACTTGCATGTACTTTGTTGTCAGTGTTATAGAAAAGTTTGTTTTGTTTTTACAGATTACTGGTAATCTGACCTTACTTCTTTCGCTGATTCACTCTATGTTTCTTTTGATGTTGTGCCTCTGTTAGTCTTCTTTTTCTAATTTCTCATGTTGCCTTCAAAGGAAAATACATAATGAAAACGGTATATTACACTAGACATGTTACTACATTATAACAACTGATCATCATCATCATCAACAACCAGTTCGATCACTTGGTGATGTGGCCTCTTTGAGTCAGTGTGTAACGTAGGATCCTTGCAGATTCTTCCATTTTGCCGATCTTGAGCTTCCCGTTGCCAGTTCAACCCGGCTGTCTTCTTTAAATCTCTGTCCCATCTGTCTCTCCCTTGGTCTTTTTTGGTAAACTGGGCCCCAGTCTAGTACTTGTTTTGACCACATGCAATGTTTTCTTCGAGCGACATGACTACCCCACACCCATTGCAAGATATCCACCCTTTCCATTATGTCACTGACCTTCGTTATCTGTCCCAAGTCAGCTGCTTTCTTTCTGCCTTTATTTGTGTAGCCCCATATGGATCTTTACATTCCTGTTTGGGCTGCTATTAGTTTTCTGTCAATGAACTCATTTAATATCCATGTCTCACATCACTTGTTATTACTGGCAGTATACATTGGTCAAAGACTGTTTCTGTTCCAGCGTAACGACAAGCGCCGGCACGAAGATAAGAACGCAAGAGCATCGACAGCTGTGACACGATGTCAGCCAATAGTACGATGACTGGGAGGACACCACGACTAGAGCGGCATCTACACGAAGATAATAGAAGCAACACGTCGCCGAGCCGCGGCCGGACTAGAAGGCGAGCACTAGAAGAGCGGCACTAGAAGACAAGCACTGATATTAACGGTAGCAGTGATCTATGAACTTGTGTGATTAGCTTGCATGGATATTGTATCTATTGAAGGACATTGATTATTTGCATCTCGCCAATTGCTTGCGATCCATCATGTAGAAACTAAAGCTAAGTATTGACAATTCAAGTACTGTAATAAAATCCATTAAAATAATTTGCTTGTATGTTGTCTAGCTATCCTAGAACAGCTTTCTAGACACCCTGTATTACACGTGTGGGTAGGATCCCACAGTTTCCTTTAGCTCCGCCACATTTTTGACTTCAAAACTGAGGATTATCTCCCATAAGCTCGCCAGCCTATCTCAATACGTCGGAATGTTTCTGGTTTTAGGTCTCCTTTCATAGTTGGCAGTTGACCCAAATAGGCATATTTTGAGACCCTGTTAAGTTGCTTACTTTCAACAGATACGCTTCGCTCCGGTGTACGTTCATTCATCATGATCTTGGTTTTATCATAGTTCATTTTTAGGCCAAGTTGAGAGCATACTGACGCAAGTTCACTAACAGTATTTGAAGTTCGTTTATACTATTTGCAAATAGTACAATATCGTCATCGAAGTTCAGGTTGTTTAATCTCTCTCCCAGAATTTGGATTCCCTTTGTTTTCAAAATTAATTTAGACGTCGCTTTTTCGAGGGCTCCTGGGAAAAGATTTGGAAATGTAGGCTCGCCATGTTTTATACTTTTTCTATGGGAAATTCATTGGTTTCTTCAACTACATTTACAAACGCTGTGTAACTAATTGGCCTGTACATCGCCATTTCATAATAGGTTACAGATATGCATCAGTTTTCAGCTTTAGAAAAATTTTCAAATTTATATTGCCCACCTGAAGTTAAGATTCCACAATACGCAGCACTTGCGTTAATATACAAAAGGGTTACATTGCTGTCAAAAAAATACTCGGAGAAGAAAAAATTGTCAACAGACAGAAAGACAATATTGCCTCTTGATGTCTCTCTAACATTGGTAGCCCAGTCTTCAGTGATTGGCACGAATTGTACCATTAGTAGCTATCTGTTACTGGGAGGGTAGTGCATTGATACCAGTGGGATGAGGACGTAGAGGAAGATGAGATAGGAGATATGATACTCCGACAAGTATTTGATAGAGCTCTGAAAGACCTACGTCGAAACAAGACCACTGGAATAGACGAAATTCCCTCAAAGCTATTAATATCCTTAGGAGAGCCTGCCATGCCAGAACTATTTCACATGGTGTGCAACGCATGTGAGACTGGCAAAGAGTCTTCACACTTGAAGAAGAATGTAATAATTCCTATTACGAAGAAAGCAGATGTTTATAGGTGTGAATATTACCTAACTATCAGTTTAATAAGTCATGGTTGCAAAATATTAACATGAATGATTTACAAAAGGATGCAAAAACAGATAGAAGGTGACCACGGGGAAATTCAGTGTGGATTCCGGTGAAATGCTGGAACATGTGAGGAAGTGTCAGTGTCGCCCTAACCGCCGTCTGCTTCACGTCTGCTGTGCAGTGATCTACCTTAATTTAAGTATTAACTGTATTTTTCTTGCTTGTCACTTCTTCCGTGTGTTTTTGCTTTTAGGAAGCTTTAATTGTCGAGTGCTAGTAATAGTGTTCCATAGATTTCGTGTTTGTTTTGAATACAGTCAGAGAGAGTCCCTTGAGTCAGCCATAGTGCTAGTACCAGTACTGCTAGTGTTTGTTTTCAATACAGTCCAGAGACAGGTAGTGCAATTTTCATTGTTTTCTACAAGAAGTGGTTAGCAGTCACAGTTTAGTCAATAATCAGCCGCCTTTAGTGAATTAGCAGTCTAGTTAAAAGTTGATTAAGTCTCTTCAGTAAATTGATTCCTTAGGATGGATAGGATGTGTGACTGCTGTGTACGGACGCAGGAGGAGCTGGCCACTCTTCGCGAACAGCTGAGCGTGTTGATGGCCGCGGTCAGCCGTTTTCAGGCTGCTGCCTCGGAGTGTAGCGGCAGTGGGGAGTCTGGTGCGTCGCAAGGTACACCCCAGGTGTTACATGCTTCACCCACTGTCCCTGCTTTCGAGACATCTTCGCGGGTACCGGGCCCGTTTGGGCCACCCTCTCCCCAAGGGGAGTGGCGGGTTCAGCGGCGTTCGCGGCGCACGAGGCGGAGGGTCAATGTGAAGGCTGGCCGTGTGGCATCGCCCGCCCTGCCTGTGAGTGGACATGTGGCTGCTCCTTCAGCAAGGTCCGAGCTGGCACACGGGGGGAGGGGTTTATTAGTTATTGGGAGCTCCAACGTTAGGCGGGTGATGGAGCCCCTTAGGGAAATAGCGGAAAGGTCGGGGAAGAAGGCCAGTGTTCACTCTGTCTGCTTGCCGGGGGGTCTCATCCGAGATGTGGAGGAGGCCCTACCGGCGGCGATAGAGAGCACTAGGTGCACCCGACTGCAAATTGTTGCTCATGTCGGCACCAATGACTCCTGCCGTCTGTGTTCAGAGGTCATCCTCAGTTCGTACAGGCGGTTGGCGGAGTTAGTGAAGGCGGAAAGCCTCGCTCGCGGGGTGAAATCAGAGCTAACTATTTGTAGTATCGTTCCCAGAACCGATCGCGGTCCTCTGGTTTGGAGCCGAGTGGAAGGCTTAAACCAGAGGCTCAGACGATTCTGCGGAGAGCTGGGGTGCAAATTTCTCGACCTCCGCTATCGGGTGGAGAAATGTAGGGTCCCCCTGAATAGGTCAGGCGTGCACTACACGCCGGAAGCGGCTACGAGGGTAGCGGAGTACGTGTGGAGTGCACATGGGTTTTTTTTTTAGGTTAGAGAATTCCCTCCCTAGGCCCGACAAGACGCCTCCTGAGACGCAGCAAGGCAGGAGTAGGCAAAATGCAACAGGGAATAACAATATTAATGTGCTAATAGTAAACTGCAGGAGCGTCTATAGAAAGGTCCCAGAACTGCTCTCATTAATAAACGGTCACAACGCCCATATAGTACTAGGGACAGAAATTTGGCTGAAACCACATGTAAACAGTAATGAAATCCTAAACTCAGATTGGAATGTATCCCGCAGAGACAGGCTGGACAGTGAAGAGGGAGGCGTGTTTATAGCGATAAGAAGTGCAATAGTATCGAAGGAAATTGACGGAGATTCGAATTGTGAAATGATTTGGGTGAAGGTCACGGTTAAAGCAGGCTCAGACATGGTAATTGGATGTCTCTATAGGCCCCTGTGCTCAGCAGCTGTTGTGGCTCAGCACCTGAAGAATAATTTGGAAAATATTTCGAGTAGATTTCCCCACCATGTTATAGTTCTGGGTGGAGATTTTAATTTGCCGGATATAGACTGGGAGACTCAAACGTTCATAACGGGTGGCAGGGACAAAGAATCCAGTGAAATATTTTTAAGTGCTTTATCTGAAAACTACCTTGAGCAGTTAAACAGAGAACCGACTCGTGGCGATAACATATTAGACCTTCTGGTGACAAACAGACCCGAACTATTTGAATCAGTTAATGCAGAACAGGGAATCAGCGATCATAAAGCGGTTACTGCATCGATGATTTCAGCCGTAAATAGAAATATTAAAAAAGGTAGAAAGCTTTTTCTGTTTAGCAAAAGTGACAAAAATCAGATTACAGAGTACCTAACGGCTCAACACAAAAGTTTTGTCTCAAGTACAGATAGTGTTGAGGATCAGTGGACAGAGTTCAAAACCATCGTACAATATGCGTTAGATGAGTATGTTCCAAGCAAGATCGTAAGGGATGGGAAAGAGCCACCGTGGTACAACAACCGCGTTAGAAAACTGCTGCGGAAGCAAAGGGAACTTCACAGCAAACATAAACATAGCCAAAGCCTTGCAGACAAACAAAAATTACGCGAAGCGAAATGTAGCGTGAGGAGGGCTATGCGAGATGCTTTCAGTGAATTCGAAAGTAAAGTTCTATGTACTGACTTGGCAGAAAATCCTAAGAAATTTTGGTCCTATGTCAAAGCGGTAGGTGGATCAAAACAAAATGTCCAGACACTCTGTGACCAAAATGGTACTGAAACAGAGGATGACAGACTAAAGGCCGAAATACTAAATGTCTTCCTCCAAAGCTGTTTCACAGAGGAACACTGCACTGAGCTTCCTTCTCTAGATTGTCGCACAGTTGACAAAATGGTTGATATCGAAATAGACGACAGAGGGATAGAGAAACAATTAAAATCTCTCAAAAGAGGAAAGGCCGCTGGTCCTGATGGGATACCAGTTCGATTTTACACAGAGTACTCGAAGGAACTTGCCCCCCTTCTTGCAGCGGTGTACCCTAGGTCTCTAGCAGAGCGAAGCGTTCCAAAGGATTGGAAAAGGGCACAGGTCATCCCCGTTTTCAAGAAGGGACGTCGAACAGATGTGCAGAACTATAGACCTATATCTCTAACGTCGATCAGTTGTAGAATTTTGGAACACGTATTATGTTCGAGTATAATGTCTTTTCTGGAGACTAGAAATCTACTCTGTAGGAATCAGCATGGGTTTCGAAAAAGACAGTCGTGTGAAACCCAGCTCGCGCTATTCGTCCACGAGACTCAGAGGGCCTTAGACACGGGTTCACAGGTAGATGCCGTGTTTCTTGACTTCCGCAAGGCGTTTGATACAGTTCCCCACAGTCGTTTAATCAACAAAGTAAGAGCATATGGACTATCAGATCAATTGTGTGATTGGATTGAGGAGTTCCTAGATAACAGAACGCAGCATGTCATTCTCAATGGAGAGAAGTCTTCCGAAGTAAGAGTGATTTCAGACGTGCCGCAGGGGAGTGTCATAGGACCGTTGCTATTCACAATATACATAAATGACCTGGTGGATGACATCGTAAGTTCACTGAGGCTTTTTGCAGATGATGCTGTGGTGTATCGAGAGGTTGCAACAATTGAAAATTGTACTGAAATGCAGGAGGATCTGCAGCGAATTGACGCATGGTGCACGGAATGGCAATTGAATCTCAATGTAGACAAGTGTAATGTAATGCGAATACATAGAAAGATAGGTCCCTTATCATTTAGCTACAAAATAGCAGGTCAGCAACTGGAAGCAGTTAATTCCATAAATTATCTGGGAGTACGCATTATGAGTGATTTAAAATGGAATGATCATATAAAGTTGATCGTCGGTAAAGAAGATACCAGACTGAGATTCATTGGAAGAATCTTAAGGAAATGCAATCCGACAACAAAGGAAGTAGGTTACAATACGCTTGTTCGCCCACTGCTTGAATACTGCTCAGCAGTGTGGGATCCGCACCAGATAGGGTTGATAGAAGAGATAGAGAAGATCCAACGGAGAGCAGCGCGCTTCGTTACAGGATCATTTAGTAATCGCGAAAGCGTTACGGAGATGATAGATAAACTCCAGTGGAAGACTCTGCAGGAGAGACGCCCAGTAGCTCGGTATGGGATTTTGTTAAAGTTTCGAGACCATACCTTCACCGAAGAGTCAAGCAGTATATTGCTCCCTCCTACGTATATCTCGCGAAGAGACCATGACGATAAAATCAGAGAGATTAGAGCCCACACAGAATCATACCGACAATCCTTCTTTCCACGTACAATACGAGACTGGAATAGAAGGGAGAACTGATAGAGGTACTCAGGGTACCCTCCGCCACACACCGACAGGTGGCTTGCGGAGTATGGCTGTAGATGTAGATGTAGAAGTATTGGCCCTATGGCTTATCTTGTATTATAGACCAAGGTTCAAATGGTTGAAATGGCTCTGAGCACTATGGGACTCAACTGCTGTGGTCATTAGTCCCCTAGAACTTAGAACTACTTAAACCTAACTAACCTAAGGACATCACACACATCCATGCCCGAGGCAGGATTCGAACCTGCGACCGTAGCAGTCGCACGGTTCCGGACTGCGCGCCTAGAACCGCGAGACCACAGCGGCCGGCTATAGACCAAGGAAAGGTAAAACTAGGTTTATAGTCATTCTAGATTTGGAGGAAGCTTTATACAATGTCGACTGAAATTCACTCTTCCAAATCCTGAAGGTAACAAAAGTAAAATACAGCGAGAGAAAAGTCAAATACAACTTGTAGGGAAATGAGAAGAGGGTTGTAAGAGGCGATTGACATGAAGGAGACGTAGTGATTGGGAAGGAAGTGAGACAGCATTGTAGCCTATCCACGATATAATTCAGTCTCTACACTGGGCAAGCACTGAAGGAAACCAAAGAAAAATTTGGAAAAGGAATTAAAGTTCAGGGAGAATAAATTAAAAACATTGCGGTAACTGACGGCGTTGTAATTCTGTCAGAGACAACAAAGTACTTGGAAGAGCAGTTGAACGAAATGGATAGTGACTTAATAGGGGGGGGGGGGGGGATATAAGATGGACATTAACAAAAGCAAAACACAGGTAATGGAATATATCACAATGAAATCAGATGATGCTGAGGTAGTTACATAAGAAATGAGACACTAAAAGTAGTGGATAAGTAATGTTATTTGGGCAGTAAAATAGCTGATGATGGCCGACGTAGAGACTATATAACATGTAGACTAGCAATGGCAAGAAAAGTACTTCTAAAGAAGAGAAATTTGTTAACATCAAATATAGATGTAAGTGCTGGGAAGTGTTTTCTGAAGTATCTGTCTGGAGTATAGCCTTGTAAGAAAGTGAAACTGGATGATAAATACTTCAAACAAGTCGAGGATAGAAGCTTTTGAAACGTGGTGCTGCAGAAGAATGCTGAAGACTGGATGGGTAGATCACGGAACTAATGAAGAGGTACTGAACAGAATTGGGGAGAAAAGAAATCTGTGGCACAACTTGATAAAATAAAAGGATTTCTTAATAGCACACATTATGAGATATCAAGGGATCACCAGTTTGATACTGGAGGAAAGTGTGGATAGGGTGGGCGCTTACAGAAGATATCGCCGTCGCTCTAAACAGTCTACAAGACCATCGAGAACATCGAATTTGCTACAACAGCTGGAGACAAGAAGAATCGTATTCCAGTGAAGTCTGTCGCTGCACAAGCTCTGCTGGATGGTCCTGCTGTTTTCGTCAGTTGTAGACTTAATTTTAGTTTAGATATAAACGATTCGTTTGGTCATGGTAACGGATGGTTTACCGTTGCCATTGTTCGAGGAGGTACTGGAGTACCAAGTGTTGCTGGACTTGAAAGTTTTGTTGACAGAGACATTATTGCGTTTCGCAATAAGCCCTGTGCGCCAGCCAGGCGCGCTGCCAAGATTACGTAAGCTAGTCGGAGAATTGCGTCAGACGCCTTTCGGCGTGACATGCTGTTGCCTCCTTGAGCCCCCCGATTCTAGATGTACGAAATGAATACAGTAACCTACGAAATGAATACAGTAAGCAGCTTCAAAAGGATGTAGGTTGCAGTAGTTATTCGGACATGAAGAGGCTTGTACAGCTTACAGTAGCTACCTCAAACCAGTCTTTGCACTGAAGACCACAACAACAGCACCAGTGGCTAATTCAAAATTCGAACTAGCTACCCAGGGTAACAACTAGCCCCCCTAATATGAAACAGAGAATCATAAACAAGAAAAAAGTAAGGAATAACTAGAAAAATTCGAGTTCTTACAATATACAAAAAAAGGTAATTGATGATTTGAGACATTGACGGAGAATTCAGGCTTAGCACACCGATTAAGTAAGCATGTCCTCACTATACAATAGTGACAATATTTGCTGTAATTCATCAAGAACCCTTAGTCAAATGAGAAGGAAAATGTTAACGTAGAGATCATGAGACATCAGTATCTTGACTATACTTCATTCAGTATAAGATTAAACCTGATGTAAACAAATACTAACGTGATGATTGTTCAGCAGCCGTAGCACACGTACACTGGTGTTATTACGCTCTTGAAAATAGGTTCTACTTCTGTATTAGATTTCTTTTACTATGTTACAGTAAATTTAAGTAGAAGAAATTCTAATGTGTTAACAGCCATCAATGCTTTCCTTAATCATACTTTATCTACGTTGTTTTTATTTAAAATATCGAGTACAGTCGCAGTCTCTGTGCTCTCATTATCGAGCTCTTAATATGTAGTGCGAAAATGGCTGACGCTGCTTCCTGCTCCATATTGAAATACGCATGTGGAACACCGTTAAAAAGAGGCGGGAAGCAGGTTATTCTGAAAGTTTTTCACAAGTTTACAGAAAAAATCATCTTTGAAGTTTTCCGAGGAAACTTATTTACTGAAATTAAGCGGTTTTTATGAATGGGATGGAGAGGTGAATCTGCTAGCGTGTTGGGTCACAGGGCTGGCTGTTCTCTTTAAGATAAAAACAGAGTGAAGTATTCAATGACGAACTTGAAGGGGTGTCATGTGACGTCCGCCCAGGGCAAATACCGAGAACAATGACGAACCAGATGGAAAAATAATCTGTAGAATCTGTAGTGAGGTAGAATTGTAAACTGGTAGTCCATAGATCATAGTTAAAAACTCCATTTGGTTCATATTTTCTTTTTTTTTTTTTTGTTCAATCTGAATTGCACATAACTTTGAAATAGAAAATTAAAAAATGTTGCCACCGTTGTTGGAGCGAAGTTAGGGGATTTGTCTCGAGAAATAACAACACATTGGAATTGCCAGACGTAATGGAAGTAATGCACGGAGCTTTGTCACACGCCAGTGCCGAACGCTGGCGGGATACAGAACGGTATGTCATAAAAGAAGAGGCGAAAATGTGGCGCTTCGATGGCTTCGTGGATTCTGTTGTTAAACAACTCGTTATCAACGTAGCAGATAGCAGTTTCATTTCTGAAATGTGTTTCTCGGACTCGGATATCGGAGGAGTTCGGAGATTACAAGACAACAGACTATAAGTATTTCCTTCAGAGGCGTCGTTATTTGACTAAATGGGAACTACAACAACTCAAATCACTGCAGGTTACTTGGACCAGCTAGCCAGCTAGCTGGCCAGTGCTGTGCAAGTTAAATGCGGGGTAAATCTGTTGTTCTGTATTAGTTTTTTACTTTTCTCCTACCAACCGTATTCACGGCACATTTTCAGACAATGTTCACATAAAGCACCATAACAGACGCGCAAAATTATATCATTATACAGCACGTAGTTCTGAAGATATGACGTCATAAACAACGAGATGCGTGGATTGCTGCCGCACCGTGCATAACGACTGAATTTATTACATCTTTGATACTAACTCTATTTGCAATACATTTAGCAGATATTTGTACACATATTTCGCTGAATGTCCCCAAAAAATTACATCAATGTACATCACAGACAGAAGGGAGAAGAAGCTGGGCAAGAGAAGGTAGAGGAGGACAAAGACAGGGAGAGGGGGTAAAGAGGATATAATGTATTAACTATATATATATATATATATATATATATATGTTTGTGTGTGTGTGTGTGTGTGTTAACGAACGATATATAGATTTTCTTAAAATAGATGGCTTGGCACAGATTCATTATAATACGTAAAAATTAACGTATCAATACATAATTAAATAATTGTAAGTCCGATTTTTTACCTTTTAGTGTATTGTGATCCTTGGGAGGTCTATTATATCGGACATTTTCGTTGCTAAGTCGTCTCTACTAAAAACTGGATTATATAATTATATGTAATGATTAATTAACAAAAATAGATTTGTACACTTAAAACTAGATATTTCGCATGTGATGACTAAAAGGTTTTCGGAAATTCACGTTACAAGCGTCTAGGACTTGTAGAACAGTGTGGTACTCACTTTGCATCCCGCCTTGTATCTCTTCAACTTGACGTTAATACCAGACCAGTACTGAAATCCCTGAACGTGCGTGGCACAAGGGTTTTCTTCTGCCCAGACATGGCTGTTTCGCGAATTGAGAACACAGTCCCTAGTGAACTTACATTCATCTGTGAACAGAACATGATGTGGTAAAAGGGATGCAACGGTACGGGAACCACGTGCAGTAGGCAACGGGTTGTGGAAAATCGGCTGGACCCACGGATATAGTTATTAGCCCGCAGAACGTTCCAGACGATACTGTGACTAATACCCATTGCACGCGCAATTGTTCGAGTATTCACTGACGGGTTCTCTTTAATGCAATGCAGTACATCTTAAAATTCGGGATTGCGGTGTTGCCGTGGAGTACCACAGTTCTTCCTCCTCAAGGTGAAGGTACCTGTCTTTCGGAGCCGCTGCATAACGAGGGCATAAAGTTTGTGCGATGGCGTGCTACGTTGCTCGTGGTAGAGCCCACTAGCAGCTCAGCAGTTACATCGAGCTGAGCTTCGTCTACACAAGGAACATGTTCGTGTATTCCGAAACTGTGTACCGAACTAAGGCAGACGTTAAGTAAAAAAAAAAAAAAAAAAAAAAAAAAAAAAAAAAAAAAAAAAAAAAAAAAAAAACCTCTGAGACTTTTCCTTTTCTCTCAGCAGACGTGGATGCGACACTCACCTCAGTTGAAAACACTATTCAAAATATTATGTACTCACTCCCCTCTACAACTCCCAGAAACTGGTAATGGCAATTTCCGAACATACTTTATAAAACTCTGGTCCATTTTCACATACAGATCAAGAGTATTGCTCAACTCACGCATTCACAATAACAAGAGAGGAGGCCACCCCGAAAAAGTGTAACAAAACTGAGTTTTTCAACGATTATATTGTCTGTTTTATAAAATCGCAGTTATGTTTTTCCAATAAATACTTACTTCCTCCTACAAACTTTGCGACGACAAACAATTTTTTATCACCTATTAGATACCATCACAAGGAGATATACATAGAAAAGAAAGAAGAGGAGATGGACAGAGAGAGGAGAAGGAGGAGACTGACTAATAGAATTAAAATAAACACATATTCGGGCGATGCTGGGTGCTCAGCTAGTTTTAAATAAAATAGTCCCGGTACCCACTAGTGGGAATTAAAGTTCACGGAGACGAAATAAAAACTTTGAGATTTGTCGATGACACTGTTATTCTGTCAGAGACAGCAAAGGACTTGCAAGAGTAGTTGAAAGGAACGGACAGCGTCTCGAAAGGAGTATATAAGATGAACATCAGCAAAAGGAAAACAAGGATCAAATTAGGTGATGGTGAGGGAATTAGATTTGTAAACGAGACACTAAAAGTAGTAGCAGAGTTTTGATATTTGGGCAGCAAAATAATGATTGATGGCCGAAGTAGAGATGACATCAATTGCGTATTGGAAATGGCAAGAAAAGCGTTTCTGAAGGAGAGACATTTGTTGACATTGAATACAGATTTAAGCGTTAAGAATTTTTTTCCGAAGGCATTTGTCTTAAGTGTAGCCTTCTATGGAAGTTAACCGTGGGCTATAACCAGGTGAGGCAAGGAAAGAATGAAAGCTTTTGAAATATGGTGCTACAGAAGAACGCTGAAGATTAGGTTGGTAGATCGTGTAACTAATGAGTAGATACCGAATAGAACTGCGGAGACAAGAAATTTGTGGACAAATTGACTAAAAGAAGGGATCTGTTGATAGGACACACTCTGAGACAGCAAGGTATCGCCAGTGTAGTATTGGATGGAAGTGTTGCTTGTGGGGAGTGGGGGAGCTAAAACCGTAGAGGGAGAGATATGAATACAATTAGCAGATTCGGAAGGATGTAGGGTGCAGTAGATTTTCGGAGATGAAGACGCTTGCACAGGATGAAGCAGGATAATGACTGAAAATCGGAACAACAATCCCAAGAATAACGGCGGCCTATACATTACATATATGACGCTAGTGAGAACAGTTCTAGAATTCTGACACAGCGTTTGGAGTTCTTATGCTGTAGGCACAATCCTAGGATTTGAACCAATTCAGAGACGCTGACCTACGATACCACAGACTGTGTTGTTGTTGCAGTCTTCAGTTCAAAGACTGGTTTGATGCAGCTCTCCATGCTACTCTGTCCGGTGCAAGCCTATTTATCTCCGAGTGACAACTGCAACTTACATCTCTCTGAATCTTCCTAATGTATTCATCTTTTGGTCTCCCTCTGCAATTTTTACCTCCCACACTTCCCTCAAGAACTAAACTTGTCATCCCTCGATGCCTCAGAATGTGTCCTACCAACTGATCCTTTCTTTTAGGGGGGGCTGTATCACAAATTTCTCTTGTCCCAAATTCTGTTCAGTACCTCCTCATTCGTTACGTGATCTACCCACCTAATCTTCAGCGTTCTTCTGTAGCACCACATTTCGAAAGTTTCTATTCCCTTCTCGCCTAAACTGTTTATCGTCGATGGTTCACTTCCATACATGGCTAGACTCCATACAAATACTTTCAGAAATGACTTCCAGACACTTAAATCTATACTCGGTGTTAACAAATTTCTCTTCTTCATAAATGCTTTTCTTGCTATTGCCGGTCTACATTTTATATCCTTCCCATTTCGACCGTCATCAGTTATTTTGCTTCCCAAATAGCAAAACTCATTTACTTCTTTAAGTGTCTCATTTCCTAATCTAGTTCCTTCAGCATCGCCTGATTAAATTCGCTACATTCCATTATCCCCGTTTTGCTTATGCTGATGTTCATCTTATATCCTCCTTTAAAGCTACTGTCCATTTCGTTCAACTGAGATTAATGTTCGATAACTCCTTAAAGGTTTGGAGTCCCATGTATAAAACAGTTTCAAACTTCTAATTACTTTATAAATAAATTACTTTCTTAAATATTTGAAAATAAACATATAAGAAAGAAAAAAGTATAGAAAACATATGAAATTATATTTAATGTTTATTGGAAGTCGCTAAGTGCTCTCATTATCAAACACTGGACGATTATATCCTGGGTAATTTGCGCTCCCTTTTGGTTCAAATGGTTATGAGCACTGTGGGACTTAACTTCTGAGGTCATCAGTCCCATAGAGCTTGGAACTACTTAAACCCAACTAACCTAAGGACGTCACAAACATCCATACCCGAGGCAGGATTCGAAACAGCGACTGTAGCGATCGCGCGGTTCCAGACTGTAGCGCCTAGAACCACTCGTGCACCACGGCCGGCACTCCGTTTTAAGCAGAAGCTAGTTTTTCACACATCTCAATCTTTACAACTGAACAATGTGCCGTGCAATGACATAATTTTACAGATACATTCAGTCGTGTACCTTGAGGTGACAAAAGTCACGAGATACCTCTTAATATCGTGTCGTACCTACTTTTCCTAGAGCAACGTAACAACTCGACGTGGCATGGACTCATCAAGTCGTTGGAAGTCCCCCGCAGAAATATTGAGCCATGCTCCCTCTATTGTCGTCCTTAAGTGCGCAAGTGTTGCCGGTGCAGGATTTTGTGCACGAACTGAGCCCTCGATTATGCCCCATAAACGTTCGATGGGATTCATATCGGGCGATCTGGGTGGCAAAATCTTTCGCTCGAATTATAGAGAATTTTCTTCAAACCAACTGCGAACAGTTGTGGCCTGGTTACATGGCAGAATGTCATCTATAGAAATTCCACCAATATTTGGAAACATGAAGCCCTTGAATGGCTGTAAATGGTATCCAAACAGTCGAACACAATCAGTTCCAGTCAACCATTATGGAGCTACCACCAGCTTGCACAGCACCTTGTTGAAAACTTGGGTTTATGGCTTCATGGGGTCTGCGCCATACTCGCATTTTATCATCAGCTCTTATCAACTGAAATCCGGACAGACCACGTCACGGTTTTCCAGTCGTCTAGGATCCAACCGATATACTCACGAGCACAGGAGAGGCGCTGCAGTTGATGTTGTGATGTTAGCAAAGGCACTCTCGTCGGTCGTCTGCTGCCAGAGCCTATTAACGCCAAATTTTGCTGCACTATCCTAACGAATAGGTTCGTCGCACGCCTCACTTTGGTTTCTGCGGTTACTTCACGCACTGTTGCTTGTCTGTTAGCACTGACAACCCTACGCAAACGCTGCTGGACTCGATCTTTAAGTGAAGGCCGTCGGCCACTACGTTGTCCGTGGTGAGACGAAATATCTGTAATTTGTTATTCTCGGCACGCTCTTACCACTGAGGATCTCGGAAAATGGGATTCCCAAACGATTTCCTAAATGGAATGCCCCATGCGTCTAGCTGGAACTACAATTCCGCGTTCAAAGTCTGTTAATCCCCGTCGTGCAGCCATAACCACGTCGGAAACTTTTTGACATGAATGATCTGAGTACAAATAACACCACTGGCCAATGCACTACCATTTTGTACCTTGTGGACGCGTTAGCCACTACCTGTACATTGATAAGCCAAAACATTATGACCACTGCTCACCGCGACGTTGGATGCCGCCTGGTGGTGTTGCGGGTACGTGACGCGGTAACAGAAATATGTAAGTGGAGCAGACACGATCGGGTGATCAGCCTAGCAAAGGTTATGGGCTGCAAGTGGAGACATGCATTGCGGCAAGCAACTTGGCAAAGGGTAGATTATTATTATGCAGAGACAGTAAACAAGTATCTGGGAAACGTCGAAGCTGGTCGAATGTTTATTTGCTGCTGTCATGAGCATCTACAGAAAGAGGTAGAAAGACAGTGAAACTACCATTAGGCGCTAAATGGTTGTACGTCCACGATTCTTTACAGAAAGTGGGTTTGGAGACTTTTCTGTTCTGTACAGTAGGATAGATGGTGATCTGTGGCATCTCTGCCGAAAGAGCACAATGCTGGTGCACGCACAAGTGTTTCGGAGCACACCAATCATCGTACATTGCTGGCTCTGGAGCTTCACATCAGACCGCGTCTAACTGTCCACATGTTGTCCCAGCGACGTCGTCAATTACGACTGCAGTCGACATAGGACCATCGGGAGTCAATCGTCGGTCAATGAAAACGTCTCGGCTCTTAGGGTAAATCACACTTTTGCTACGCTAAGTCGATGGTCGTGTCCACAAACGCCCTCATCGAGGTGATTGGCGGCTCGAAACGTGCAGCGCGCCACGGATGCAGGCTGAAGGGAGCAGTATTATGCTATAGGAGACATTCTCCTGCGCTTGGGTGGAACCTGTGGTGGTAATGGAAGGCAAGCTGACAGTTGGGAACCATCTGCAACCCTTCATGCTTATTGTCTTCTCCGACAGCGATGCCATCTTTCAGCAGAATAATTGTCCATGTCTCAGAGCCAGAACCGTGCTACAGTGGTTTGAGGAGTATTATAGTGAACTCACGTTCATGTCTCAGCGACCATATACGCCTTATGTAAATCCTGTAGAACCCATGTGGGTCGCTATCGAGTGCCAACACCGCGTACGCAAATCAGCGGCCCGTTATTTACGCGAATTACACGACTTTTGCGTAGACATCTAATGCCACATACCTCCACTGAAGCAACCAACAACCCGTGATATACAGAATCAGTGACGTGTTTCGTTCCAAAGAGACAAACAAGCTATTAAGCAGGAGGTCGTAATGGCTAAAAATGGTTCAAATAGCTCTGAGCGCTATGGGACTTAACAGCTGTGGTCATCAGTCCCCTAGAACTTAGAACTACTTAAACCTAACTAAACTAAGGATATCACACACATCCATGCCCGAGGCTGGATTCGAACCTGCGACCGTAGCAGTCGCGCGGTTCCGGACGGTGCGCCTAGAACCGCGAGACCACCGCGGCCAGCGGTCGTAATGTTTTGGTTCATCAGTGTATATATATGCATATATATGCAGTGTATATATGCATCTCGGTGTATTTGGACACTGTCTGCGAAACGTGTTGCGAATACAGTTTGCAGTAAAGAAGAAGTAAATTAAAACGTTGCGCCCGGTGACGAAGTTTTACTGCAAGCACAGCGAAAATGTATGAGGTGATAAACTTGTCCCCCTTTCATTGTTTTGTGGGGAGTGTCAGCGATAAAAAGTTTCATAAAAGTTTGAAATTTTGTTCAAGGTTTGTTGTACGTCTCTAAGTGCTGTAATTCTCATATATGAATATAGTCTAAGTAATTGCCTCAAGACATATACACAGTTTCTAACTATAACAGCTACTTCTTCACGCATTTCACAGTTTATGATGCTATACCTCCTAAGACATGGGTGGTAGAATGACATAATTTAGCAGTTACACTCAGTGCTATAACTTTTTTCCTTGCGTCATCTTGTGGTTGGTGTCACCGAGAAAATGTATCGTAAACGTTTGAAATGCTGTGTTAAGTTTGTGGCAAGTCATTCTGAAAGACTAGAGGAGTAAAGTCCTGCTATTTGCGTCCGGTGAACTACGCTGTTTCAAGACATATACACAGTTTCTAACTGTAATACTCGCACCTGTCTCACCGTGTTGACATTTTCACCTAAGATTATACTTGTTAATTAATGGATATGCCAGAAATTTACATTTTTGAATTCGGTCACTATTTATATTGAGAATCTAATTTTTGTTCCTCTTGTAAGTCGATAGATATAAGACTCCCGTGCCGCGCGGGATTAGCCGAGCGGTCTTGGGCGCTATAGTCACGGACTGTGCGGCTGATCCCGGCGGAGGTTCGAGTCCTCCCTCGGGCATGGGTGTGTGTGTTTGTCCTTAGGATAATTTACGTTAAGTAGTGTGTAAGTTTAGGGACTGATGACCTTAGCAGTTAAGTCCAGTAAGATTTCACACACATTTTTTAGAAGACTTCCGTGCCTCTGGATGGCCTATACCAGGGGCACCAAATTACGGCCCGCGGGGAGACGACGATACTTGCATTTGCTTCAGCAGATGTATGGAACACGAGACTTTGTAATACAGTCTAAATTTAAATACACTTTGAGAAAAAATAAAAAAAAACGTCACAACACGAAAGAATTATCTGAATTTGACGGAAATCGGTAGATGTGACGTACATGTGCCGACAAAGCAATAGTTACACTTTCAGAAAAATTAGATGACTTATGTAAGAGAAAGAGCTTCACTAATTGAGGAAATCAATAATGCGTTAGCCCACCTTCGACCCTTATGCAAGCAGTTATTCGGCTTAGCATGGATTGATAGTGTTGTTGGATGTCCTCCTGAGCGATATCGTGCCAACTTCTGGGAATTTGACGCGTTAGATCGTCAAAATCTCGATGTGTTTGGAGGACCCTGCCCATAATGCGTCAAACGTTCTCAATTGGGGAGCGATCCTGGCCCTCTTTGTGCATATACAAGAGGCTCTAGATACCAGCTCCCAGGTTGATGCCATATTTCTCAACTCTCAAAAGGCATTTGACTCAGTTCCACACCGTCACTTCCTCCAAAAAGTGAGCATTTACGGTCCATCCGATGACATATACAGTTGGATAGAAAGTTTAATAACAGACAGAGAGCAGTATGTTGTCCTGAATGGGATGACTTCAACAGAAGCAAGCTTAACTTCAGACGTGCCCTGGGCAGGATAATAGGTCCGCTGAATTTTACGATTTACATAAACGATCTGGTTGATGGTATTGACAGCAGCATTAGACTGTTTGCCAACACCGCCACACACCGTCAGGTGGCTTGCGGAGTATGGATGTAGATGTAGATGTAGATGCTGTAGTCTACAGGACAGTAGTATCACATGAAATTTGTGAACCAATCACTGACGATTTGCAGAAAATAAATGAGTGGTGTAATGACTAGCAGTTACCTCTCAATATTAGTAAATGTAACCTACTGCGTATAACAAGGTGAAAATCCCCATTAATGTATGAGTACAAAATAAATGTTCATTCTTTGAAAGCAGTAACATCAGTCAGGAATCTGAGTGTGACTATTCGAAATCATCTTAAATGGAATGTCATATTACACAAGTAACGGGCAAGGTGAACTTTAGATTGTTGTTTATTGGTAGAATCCTAAAGCGATGCAGTCCTTCAACAAAGGGAATTTGCTTACAATATGTTAGTTCATCCAGTCCTATAGTATTGTTTGTCTGTATGGGACCCTTACCAGTTGGGTCTGATTCAAGAGACTGAGAAGGTCCAAAGAAGAGCAGCAAGATTTGTGACTGGTACATTTAGCTATTGTGAGAGCATTACAAATCTCATAGACAGTTTGAAGTAGGACACACTTGCAGATAGACGACATTCTAAACGGAAGAGGCTGCTAACTAAATTCTGAAATGTGACCTTTTCCAAGGATGTAGAGCATATACACTCCTGGAAATTGAAATAAGAACACTGTGAATTCATTGTCCCGGGAAGAGGAAACTTTATTGACACATTCCTGGGGTCAGATACATCACATGATCACACTGACAGAACCACAGGCACATAGACACAGGCAACAGAGCATGCACAATGTCGGCACTAGTACAGTGTATATCCACCTTTCGCAGCAATGCAGGCTGCTATTCTCCCTTGGAGACGATCGTAGAGATGCTGGATGTAGTCCTGTGGAACGGCTTGCCATGCCATTTCCACCTGGCGCTTCGGTTGGACCAGCGTTCGTGCTGGACGTGCAGACCGCGTAAGACGACGCTTCATCCAGTCCCAAACATGCTCAATGGGGGACAGATCCGGAGATCTTGCTGGCCAGGGTAGTTGACTTACACCTTCTAGAGCACGTTGTGTGGCACGGGATACATGCGGACGTGCATTGTCCTGTTGGAACAGCTAGTTCCCTTGCCGGTCTAGGAATGGTAGAACGATGGGTTCGATGACGGTTTGGATGTACCGTGCACTATTCAGTGTCCCCTCGACGATCACCAGAGGTGTACGGCCAGTGTAGGAGATCGCTCCCCACACCATGATGCCGAGTGTTGGCCCTGTGTGCCTCGGTCATTTGCAGCCCTGATTGTGGCGCTCACCTGCACGGCGCCAAACACGCATACGACCATCATTGGCACCAAGGCAGAAGTGACTCTCATCACTGAAGACGACACGTCTCCATTCGTCCCTCCATTCACGCCTGTCGCGACACCACTGGAGGCGGGCTGCACGATGTTGGGGCGTGAGCCGAAGATGGCCTAACGGTGTGCGGAACCGTAGCCCAGCTTCATGGAGACGGTTGCGAATGGTCCTCGCCGATACCCCAGGAGCAACAGTGTCCATAATTTGCTGGGAAGTGGCGGTGTGGTCCCCTACGGCACTGCGTAGGATCCTACGGTCTTGGCGTGCATCCGTGCGTCGCTGCGGTCCGGTCCCAGATCGACGGGCGCGTGCACCTTCCACCGACCACTGGCGACAACATCGATGTACTGTGGAGACCTCACGCCCCACGTGTTGAGCAATTCGGCGGGACGTCCATCCGGACTCTCGCATGCCCACTATACGCCCTCGCTCAAAGTCTGTCAAGTGCACATACGGTTCACGTCCACGCTGTTGCGGCATGCTACCAGTGTTAAAGACTGCGATGGAGCTCCGTATGCCACTGCAAACTGGCTGACACTGACGGCGGGGGTGCACAAATGCTGCGCAGCTAGCGCCATTCGACGGCCAACACCGCGGTTCCTGATGTGTCCGCTATGCCATGCGTGTGATCATTGCTTGTACAGCCCTCTCGCAGTGTCCGGAGCAAGTATGGTGGGTCTGACACACCGGTGTCAATGTGTTCTTTTTTCCATTTCCAGGAGTGTGTTATTACCACCAACTTTCAAATCACACAATGATCACCATTGAAAGATAAGGGAAATTAGAGCTCGTACTGAGACATTCAGACACTTGTTTTTCCCCCTCGCGATCCGCAAGTGGAACAGAGAGGGGAAACATGACTTTGCCGCTAATTGTGCCCTCTGCCACACACTGCTTGGTGGCTAGCGGGATATATATGTAGATGTGGATGTAGTCTGTAGGCTTTATACTTGTAACAACTACAAACCAGACTGTTTCAGTTGCTCTTTCATTTGATGTATTACTTTTAATTGTAAGCTGAATGTGACAAATGCTACAAAGCCCAATACCCCAATATTCATTTTTAAAAACTCAGTATTTAACTCTAAATTAAATCTGCAAATTTACTCAGTCCATATGATTAAGATATATCAGGTGAGTGACCCATCAAACATGTAACTGTCTAATTAATGAACCAACTAACTAACTAACTGTTTTTCATGATAATCTGCCAACAGGATAATGGTAGTAGGTGTTACTTGAGAGAAGTAGATTAAGAAGTATAGGTAGCCTTCACATCCCTTCTTTAATTTTTATAAAAATTTTCAAAAGCACATTGAAAACATTATAGTGCACTCATTATATGCACTATACTTTTGCATACAAATCATATAATACACAGATGCGAGACAGATACATGTAAATCAGTTTCACTTATGTCCTTATAATGAGTGCAATATGGAATCTCTCTCATTGCCCCTAGGTCTTTTTAGGGTAAATTTTTCTGAATGACAGAGCTACCAAATAACTGCGGACAAGGCTGCGCCTATCAGTGGAGAAACAATAAATGCCAGTTTGAACAGCAAAAAGTATAACCTTCATAATGTATTAGGACTTTCCCATGAGAATATAAGATGCTTTTTAAAAAAAATGATCAGCTTCTCATCTTACTGTGGGAAACTGAGAAATATACATGCTATGCATAACAACATCATTTAGAAGTTACAGATATTGAACAGGTGCAGTTAAATGGACTGGATAGTTATAGTAGACTTCTATAACATGGAAAATATAAGGAAAGGGGGAGTGGCTGCATACAAAAAAGTGTAATAAAGTCTGATGCCATAGAGCAATGAGTAGAGCATTTAACAACCATTTTCATTAACAGACTTAGAAACACACATGATAGTGGCTATGACAGTGTACAGATGACCAACAACAAATGTTTTAAGCTTCATAAAGCATTTAGATAAGTTATTATTAAGAAAGACCTAGTAAAATTAATTTGGAAACAATTGAATGTAGAAATTTTAACATTGGTTTTCTTTTAGATAGTTCTGATTGAAGGTACTCAGAGTTGCTGATGTGAAGCTTTTGTTTGATTCTCACAGTAACGTTCCTAACAGGAGTAAAAGGTTCTAACACCTTACATGAATGCAGCTGGGTGACGTCTTGCACAACTGCTGATATTTTGACAGGTGATCGCCTCATCATTTTCAAGGCAAAAATGCAGTAACAGAGTGTTGTGCAAGAAAACTAAGTAGGCAGGGCTATGACAACCAAGGATCACAATATGGCATATGCAGAAAACAATACATACACTGTAAATAACTAGTGCCACCACACTAATGATATTGATCATGTCAGAAGCTGTCAGTGGCAAATATTTGTTAGCAACAGCTTTGAAAGTAGCATTAACTCTGTCCATCTGTTGTCTGACCAGGGAGAGGACAGGATTCCAAGCAGAATTTAAGCAAAAACATCCCTCTCTACTTATATGACCACTTGCTAATTTAATATCAACTGCTTCCTTAATAATAGCAAACCAGTAGCTGAAAGCGCACACCAGAATCTCTGTATTGTAACATTCCTTAGGGTAAATGGTGCCAAAGCAATAGCAGATTTGCTGAGCACTACCAGTCAGCACTAGGAAGCATTGTATAGCAGGCGCTAAACTAAGCACACCTATGACAGGAGAAGACTTAGACATGCCCCCTAGGCAGTGTGCATATAGGTCACCACCGACAACCAAGCTGTATCAATTTCTCAATCTCAGAACCTCAGTGTGTCACATCAACTCTCAGTTTGCATTGCACCTCAATACATCGCACTGTGCTCTAGACTTCAACAGTAATAGTCGTCGAGTCCCACCTTACCTAGCTGTGAGGGAACATTAGACATTGTATTTAGTTGTGATAAGGAAACAGACAAGATTAAAGAATTAGTACATGTTGTTTGATTGCTGTTAACCACAGAGTTTGAGAATGGTCATAATTGAAGTTAAGTACTCCATTGGTTATTGCAATAAAGTGTATTTCAACCATGTGTGCATTTTGTGTTGTAGTGAGACCAAAGCAGCCAGCCACCTATCCTACCACCCTCTCCTCATACAGCCAGGAACCACAAAACATTATTAGAGGGTATAGCCACAATAAGGAAAAATTAGAAGAGAAGCAAAACTTGCAATGAATGAAGACTACCAGAGAATACACCAATACTAGGGAATGAGGGCAGTGTCTGCAGTCTTTGTAACAGTGACATTGGAGCCCTCTTCAAAAACTGCTTTGATTGCTTATGACTAGTATAGAAGTGCCTAAACATGTATATACCAGACAAAGCCAGGAAAATAATGGATCAAGCTTTCAAATGGTTCACAGTAAACAGTTAAATCCTTCATCTGGCAAAAACTCATATCATGCAATTCATGCAAAACAAAATTGCTTACAGCTATTAGAGGTAGACATCAATGGACACACAGTAGATAAGTCTTTGTATGTGAAGGTCTTAGACAACCAACTGAATAATAAACAATGGTAGCACCAACATGTGTACAAGTGGGGCAAACAGCTCAGTTCTGCCTGATCTGCACTTAGAAATCTCTTTCTTTGTATTGACCTCTAGACAGGGTTTTTAGCATACTTTACATACATACATTCAATACAATATTGTCACATGATGTTCTTAGACATTGCAGCGAAGGCAAAAAGTATTTATTCTGTAGAAGTGTACAGTAAGAATTTTGTATAAGATTGATAACTGTACATCTTCAAGGACCGCTGGACTCTTACACTTATGTGCTGCAGTTACCAAATAATAGACAAAAACAATCAAGTAACACAAATATGGCTTTATTCATGAACCTCTGAACAATAATGGAAAACATTCTCTCATGGATCTCCACATACTGAGACACAGTAGACTGATGTGAATGGTAGACTGGTAGCACATAAGAGAGACTTAGTTAGTGCTGCTCTGCACATATATGTGCATGAGTCGCTGGCAGATGATGCAGCAGAGACTGCACTACATTCATGACTCCCTCAGGTAGCCTCCAGTGGCTGGGCTGCGCTGATACAGTTGGCGGCCAATTCAAACATTCATTCATGGCAACACCATACTTGGCGCATTCACAATGGTATGCACTAGTTGCAGGATACACAACATCTCTCCCTCATGCAAAGTGGGCATCCAGGCAACAGAGAAGATACTAGAGGCCCAAAAGAAGCATATCCATCAGATCGGGAGCAGTAGCAGCCAGTGTGGACAGTTGGGACAGGTTGATGTGCTGGGCAGGCACTGGAGACTACGGCTGGAACACACAGGGAAGTGGGCACACCCAAGAGTGGTTGACTTATGTGCCGTCCCATGGCAGCACCACAGAGGAAGGTGCCATTGTGATCTCTGTACCATCATCATCAGCAGGCAGGTCCCAGTGCAGAGGAGACATGGCTGGAACCACTGGCAATGATGATGTCACTCATCTCCATACCATGTGAACCCCACTTTAAGATATTTTTTATTCTAAAGCCTCACTTTTGTGTTCTTGCTACTGCATGATGACACAGAACAAACAGAGATGTGAGACACACTTCTTGGTGTTATCCTGTATCTACTGCAGTTTCAGACACATTGCTTGACTGTTGCACTGCATCTAACACTTAATAAACTGTCAAAGATCTCCTTCTGACAAATTTATCCATTTCTGATGGGTTCTGGAAATTGTATCACTTTGAAAGAAGTAAAATAGTGACACATATAATGAATGAAAGATAGAAACAGACTGAAGGAAATTTGTACCACCTCTCATTTTCACTGCTCGAAGAACTTGATGGGACATGGACTGATAGAGAGTACCAATTTACAGCAGCTGAAGAGAGACATGTAGTCCCATAATTGAAGTTAAATGCACAGATCAGTGGAATTCCACATGCTGATCACTCATTTAATACTTGATCTGTGGTTATACTGAATGAAGAGAAGGGTGTTTTTTATTATTTTAATACAAGTTTTTCATTTGCTTTACATTCTGAATTTGCTACTCTCACAATACCTTTGATGCTGTTACTTGACACCCCAAGGTGTTGTGACACCCAATTTGGAAACTTCTGCTCTAGAGAGAAGTTCATATGCAGGAAAGCTCAGATCTTAAAAAATAAGGGTACAACACATGAACAGAATTTTCTGAAAATGTAAAATTGAGCTCCAGTATTGAGTAGTTTTTTGTCTTAAGATTAATGTCTTCTTATATGGATTCCTTATCTGCCTGAGAAGTTGTGTGTATTAATGTGACTGCTTCCAGGATGGGGAAGTATCCTAGCCATGGATTGAATCTGACAGCAGATAAACGATGATGGTTTGGTACACTGGCCAGCCTCTAAGTGGTTTTTAGGCAATTTCCCAAATCCCACTAGGTGTATACCAAACTGATTCCCCTGTTCCACCTCATATACAGCTACACAAACATTTAGAATGCATTTTACACTAGCACTTAGACATGCAGACAGATTGGAAACATTGCTTTTGTCCTGGGTGGTGAATAGGAGACTGATGGCCTGAGCTGTTTGCTCTCTTTAGACTCTTACTCAACATCAGCATGTGGATTCAGTTTGTATTACAATGAAAGCTCCTAAGTGAAATATGAACAATGTTAGGAATAAAGACAAAGGAGTGAGCAGTGGATAATTTGGATAAGTAAATATACAACATTCTCTCTATTTCTCCCCTCTCCCCCTTTCTCTCTCTCTCTCTCTCTCTCTCTCTCTCTCTCTCTTTCTCTCTCTCTCTCTCTCTCTCTCCCCCTCCCCCCCCCTCACCCTCTACCCCTCTCTCTTTCTCTCTCTGTGTGTGTTTTAATTATTTCTCAACTAGCACAGTATGACTAAACTACTTTCCTTGTTCTCTGCTGAAGATGTGTTACTTCAAAAGGTTTGTTGCTGCACATCTCAGCTTGAAGTATAATAATTTCCAGAAAGGCTATATTATGTACAAAGATAGAATGAGATTTTCACTCTGCAGCAGTGTGTGCGCTGATATGAAACTTCCTGGCAGATTAAAACTGTGTGCTGGACCGAGACTCGAACTCGGGACCTTTGCCTTTTGTGGGCAAGTGCTCTACCAACAGAGTTTCCGAAGCACGACACACGCCCTGTCCTCACAACTTTACTTCTGCCAGTACCTCGTCTCCTACCTTCTGAACTTTACAGAAGCTCTCCTGCTAACCTTGCAGAACTAGCACTCCTGAAAGAAAGGAAAAGGAAGGCAAAGGTCCCAAGTTTGAGTCTCAGTCCGGCACATAGTTTTAATCTGCCAGGAAGTTTCAGGTACAAAGATGTATGATAACCTCTATGAATCTATTGGACTACAATGTTAGACACTGCTGCACAGGTCATTGAATTCGTTCAGTGTAATTGCTCCTGTAATTTGGTGCAGTCCAGAAAAAGTTTGAAGGTTACTGATTTGCCACAGATGAAGACAACTGAAGACAATCACAGGAATTTTTATACAGTCGGTAAGGGGAGTCTATAAAAATTGCATTTGCAAGCTTTTACAACAATAATGGAACTATTTAGGAAGTGTTGAACTTTCATATGCCTAACTATTGTACTGCTGTTTCTGTATAATACAGTTGTCTACTGTATAAGGGTAAATGTCATTTTTCATGTTAACATTTTGGCTTGTATCACTGAAATCAGTCTTTTCATTAAAAAACATGGAACTTTTTTTAAAAAAATCAATTATCTGAAAGTAAAGAATGTGTGTTTTGGCAACTGAGCATTTCACTGGTCATGATAACAGTGAATTGCACTCTTTAAGTAAAGAACAACTACATTATTCCATTAATTTTATAATTAAACAGTTATAAGAAGAAGAATAATTATATGTTTGTACATAATCCAAAGTTGCATTTGTCAGGTGGTTTTACACTGCTGAAATTAAAAAAAAAATTTTTTTGCCTTTCATTATTTACCCCTGCCAGATATTCCATTACCAGTTCCTTCACAAAAGGGGGATTATGGTACTGTGACTCTGTATCCAGTTGCTGCTTTATTGAGTGATCTGTTATGGGAAACACTTGGATAAAAGTACAAATCATCATTGTACCCTAAGACATTTGAGCAATTAGGGCAAAACAGTGGTTTTATATTATATGAAACAATAATTCCAGATGATTTAAGTGATCCTGCACTGCTTGATGTACCAGGAGTGAGAGACAGAGCAATTGTACTCGTAGACCATTGTACCATTTTTGAACTATAGAATAATATTAAAGGAAGTTATTTAATGATTTTATTATGGAAAAATAGTTATGTGAAACAGTGTTCACTTCTATTTGAATTCTCATCTTTTTTAAATATAAAATTTTAATTATACATTATTTTTTATTATAAACCTAAAACTGTTCACAATTCCTCATTAAACACTGGCAGTCTTACAGGGTATCTGGTTAAGTCATTACATATATAGTTGATTACAAGGTCATTTTTACAAAAAAATTAATGAAAACTTAAATTCTACTTGTTTAACAATATTTTTAAAAACTACTATTATCAATATGTTTTGAATTGGTGTTCTAATAACTAATCATAGATCTTACATTTCAAATTACTGTATTATAAGGAGAAGACTGAGCATTTATTGTAACTTAAAAAAAAATTTAAACATTAATTTGTGTATGTTTCTGGTCTTTTCCAATCTCTATCTTTGTATATAAAAGTGCACTTTATCTCTAGTGATGTGACATTGTATGTTCTCTCTGGTGTCAAACTTATTTAACTTGACTGAATTATGCAATAAATTGCAGAGAATCATCAAAGTTCCAGTATTAATTTCTTATTCTACTTGATGACTGATTTCAAGCCTAAGCTCATAATCATATCATCCAATAAGCTATGCAATAACAGACATTATGACAGCCACATGAATGTTCATTGTAGTTAAACACAACCCTAGTATAAAGCAGAATGGAGCTGACATTCACTCGGAGAAGTTGAAGTTCAGCCCTGTACTGCTTTATACTAAAGATGTGTCTAACTGCAGTGAACACTGATGTAGATCAGGGCCGGCCAGAAATTCTGCTCGCGTGCGGTGCTCCTGCACATGTGCAACTTCCGAGTCACAGCGTGCATGCCGCAGCCTTCAGCATTCATGTAGTGCATGTTTCTACCCACAGATGTCGCTTTATCCACTTGCTGGGATACTCTGTACCGGCGCATTCTAGTGCTCTTTCCACAGCTTGCAAGCCAACCATGGGTAGGTATTTTGCGTATTAAACATTTAAAATACTGTCACAATCTACTCATTGAGACGTCTACTTTTGTGTTAACAGTTTAACCCAGTAAGATAAGTAATACAGTTGACAACCGTGGTTTTTTTTTTTAAGGCAGCTTGACTGACGGCACATAAATATGGGTAATGTTTAGGATCTAGTATTTAAGAAAGAGAGCACTTAGCGACTTCCAATGAACCTTATTCGTGATTTCAAATAACATTAAACTAATGCAAGGTTTCCTATATCGAATTCTCGATGCCCTCAGTTACAACCACAATTTCTGTCCCACTGTCTCCTGAACAGAATGATAACCGCAGACCTCTTGATGATCACCTGTTATTTCAGTACCATTATTGCTATATCTTTCATCAGTACCATCTGAAATCTGCATAATAACCGCCAATTAGATGAATATTATGTTTTATCGTCGGCTTCTGCTGACTGTAGCCCTTCACACATTTTAAAAAAAGAAAAAAAAACCAAAATATAAGTATACATTGGAACGATCGGTTTAATGACCAACTTTCCTGATAATAATGTAACATGGAGCACAATGAGGCAATAATGCACAGTTAGTAAACAATAATTTTTAATTATGAAAGGAGTGAATCCATACACATTTATCACTGGTCACGAGAAATGATAATCGAGTTGATGTGTCTGATTTATTTTCTCAATGACATTTAATTTTGCTTGCCGTTCTTCACTGTTGAATACACTACACTCGTCTTTGTGATATGTATTGCAGTGTCTTTCAATTGAAAACTTACGCTGGCCGCCTATTATTCGGCAGCACAGCAAACACTGAGTTTTTACCAACTACTACAAAAAAGAATTACAGTTCCCAGTAATTTCTAAACGACTGAGAACATAGATCTCCCGTCCTTTGCTTTTCACAGTACCTGCCATTTCTCAGTACTTCTCTGTTAAGGTTACGGTTACCAGGGGTAAACAAGACTGGGTATGTTGCGCTCGTGCTTGTATCACATAAACAGGGAATTGGAGCCACCGAAGTCCATTTAGGACATATGTCTAATAATAGATGTCGCTCTCGCTCGCTGTCGCACATGTGCAGCACTTCTGCACGTCTGCACACTGTGCAGCGTTTGGCCGGCCCTGATGTAGATGGTGACGTATGTTACTGCATATGTGATCTGATAGCTTAGGCTCAAAACTAGTCACCAAGTAATAAAGGAGATTAATACTGCAACTTTGATGGTTCTCTGCAATTTATTGCATAATTTTGTTACCTAGAATTGTTTCCGATGTCATGCCTTCCAGAATTATGGAAATTCGTAAATCATTTAAATATCTTTTGACATAAAGTAATTCTTTATAGATGTACAGTCACTGTCTTAAGCATTATAAAATATGTAGGGGTAACATGAATGCAGATGGCTGATGACTGTAATGGACAGAGAAATGCAGAGGAGACTATTATCTAGAAATGGATGTCAAATGGTTGATGATGTTTGTTGATGATGAAGATATATAAAATTGGATGTCTATGATTTGTTCCACATCCTCTAGGATAACCTCTCTAAGGATGTGTGGAATAAACATTAAATATAAGAATTTTAATTCTTTTATAAAATATTTAATCTGTATCAATACTTTGATGTGACCCATATCAGAAAGAATCTCCTCATTTGGAGTTTATGAAATCTAATCTAATCTGAGCTGTTTCTTAAGCTCACAGAGGATTCTTGTTTCTGGGATGAGAGTTTCCAAGAATTTCACTTCCTTTGTGATTAAATCTCACACATGATCATGTTTGTTTACAAATACACGATTTAAATAGAAAACTTAAAAAGTCACACATTCATTTCACTGCTTTATTTACATTTAAGTATATTGAATGCATCTAATGATGTTTGAAACATTTGGTTCAGATTTTCTGGCATTAAGTTCATATAAAATTTATGTAAAGTTACATCTGTTTCAGAAATGGCTTGATGTTATTTATATTATTTTATGTTCATGACAAAATTTTGACCTTATGTTTCAGTTTTTATTGTCATTTTCAGATGTTTGTCACAATTCTCAGTCGTGCTCAAGGGATAACCTCGGCAGCATTATTAGCCAGACCTCGTAGCACACTACAGCTGCTTGTAGAAAATCTGGGAAGAATCAATTATGGGTCAGAAATGAAAGATTTTAAGGTATTTATTAGGACTTAACATTCAATTTTAGATGGAATTTTAGTAGGAGAAAATGATATTTGAGAAACTAAAGTCTACTAAGTAAAAGTTTTAGATCATCTGTCTGTAATGCTATACATTGTTTGAGTCTGTGTGAATCTTTCCATCACTTTTCACTAAAGTGTTAATTTCATTAGGGGGTTTGAATTCTTTTTAAAGCCTAACTGCCACTTCAAGAATGGTCACCATAGAATGAGATGTGGTGAATCAGCACATGCCTGCAAAAACAACTAATGTAATTTTTTGCTGGGTATTTTCAGAGCTTAAAATCCAAATATGGCTAGTGTAATACTATAGTAATGTCATTCTTTGAGAATGCCAGTAACAAAATACAGCATTAGTTCTGATTCATGAGAAATTTTTAAATGCACTCAAAGATTCAACTAACCAGCTTGCAGCAGTAAGTCTGTGATTCCATATTTTGCACAATGAAATTGAGGGTTCAGATGGAAGAAATCACTGAGCTTCAATAGCTACCAGAAATGTTATTCATTATTGACCAACAGTGGCACTGGAGATTTTTAATATATTTTATGTTTAAAAATTATACAGCCAAGATTATATTTATTTACTTGTTGCACTAATGAAATGTAAAACAGGCTGGAAACTTTTGAGTAAATTAAAACAGAAAGTCATTCTAGACAGTGTTCAATATATATTTTTATTTGAAAATGAAACTTCCATATTATTTTAGAATGAGCATCATAGTGAATAGGTTTTGTATTTGCAGTTAGTATATAAAAATCATTATATATTTACTGGAACCACATTATTGTGCTTAAATAATATTTAACCCACTGAATTGAGCAGTTTGAAATCAATAGCAAAGGTTCTATTTCTTATTGTAATGCAGTACTCAAGAAATTTTAGCATGCAGTAATTAATACCACATTAAGTCAGTGACATTTGTATTATAAATTACTGAAATGTGATGATGCCTAATTTGATGTGCATTCACTTGGAACGTATAAAGGTTACAGTTTCGTGTGATGTTGACGTCATGGTAATTGGAGATGCTAACTCAATTAAAGGAAGAAACTATCCAGTCATTCACCTGAATCAATGGAGGTAGTCACAAGATACTGAAATTCAGGTGGTTGCATACAGATTTGAAGTCCATGTCTACTGAGTGTAGATAAAGTGTTGTAATTACTGCAACACCTCAATGGCTAATTTACCTGTTGATGTAAACTTTTGTGGTAAGCAAGGTGTATTACAAAATACCTTTGAATATTTAGTTAGTGACTTAAAATATGACAACAGCTATTAATGATTACCAGTTAAATACATAATCTTTTAAATGAGTTTTTAAAATGATTGAAAGACAGATTGCAATTTTTTCTGTTAGTGGCTTCACAATGATGATAACAAAAACATGTTAAAAGAAAGACACTAAAAATAATGATGACCAAAGTTCTTCTATGCTGAGGGGCCAAAAGTCATGGAATAGTGATATGCACATATGCAGGTGGTGGTAGTATCACATACACAAGGTATAAAAGAGCAGTGCATTGGCAGATGGCAGAGCTGTCACTTGAACTCGGGTGATTCATGTGAAAAAGTGTTCAAAGTCATTATGCCCACATCACGGGAATTAAGAGACTTTGAACAGAGAATGGTGGCTGGAGCTAGATGCATGGGACATTCCATACAGAAATCATTACTGAATTCAATATTCCAAGATTTACAGTGTTAAGAGTGTGCAGAGAATGCCAAATTTCAGGCAATACATCTAACCATATACAATGCAGTGACCAATGTCACTCACTTAATGACTGAGAGCAGTGGTGTTTGCATAGAATTTTCAGTGCTGACAGACACTGAGTGAAATAACCACAGAAATCAGTATTGGACATACAATAAACATATCTATTGAGACAGTGTGGTGAAATTTGGCTTTAACGGGCTATGACAACAGACTGATGTTAGTGCCTTTGCCAACAGCATGACATCATCTACAGCACCTCTCCTGGGCTGATGACCATATCAGCTGGACCCTAGATCACTGGAAAACTGGCCTGGTCAGATGAGTCCTGATTTCAGTTAGTAAGAGCTGATGATAGGGTTCAACTGTGGTGCAGACCCCATGAGGCCATGGACCCAAGTTGCCAACAAAACATAATGGTGTGGGCTGTGTTTTCATGGAATAAACTGGGTCCTCTGATCCAGCTGAACTGAGCATTGACCATCAGAAGCCATTCATGCGTTTCATGTTCCCAGACAATGATAGAATTTTTGTGGGTGATAGTACAACATGTCACAGGGCCACAATTGTCTTGACTGGTTTAAAGAACGTTCTGTATAAGTGAATGATTTGGTCACCTAGATCACCCAACAAGAGTCCCATGGAATATTTTATGGGACATTATCAACAGGTAAGATCATGCACAAAATTCTGCACCAGAAATACTATGGATGGCTGTCAAGACAGCAATTTCTGGAGGGGACTTACGACAACTTGTTGAGGCCATGTGGCATTGAGATGCTGCACTGTGCCAGGCAAAAGAAGTTCTGACACAATATTAGCAGGTAACCCATGACTTCTGTCACCTCAGTGTATCTAATACACTCACATTTCAGTTCAGGTTTAATTTATTGCTCGTAACATGTAATTTTGCATGCCTGAGCATTATCAACAAAGTATAAAGGTTTTACAACTAATTTTTTTTTAGTTTGAATTATTTCTTATGACACTGTAATTCATAATAAATTCAAGTTATAAGGGCATTTTTGGACAAGCCTCTGCGTGACTCGCTTTTTAAAAGTATCCCCTGTCAATATATTAACTTTGTTTGGTAACAAGTTATTAAAACAGCTCGTTTGACATAGGGGATTTTTGCTGTTACAGCTAAACTTCTGTTAACCATATGAAAGTACTTTCTAAGCCATACCTTGTTTCATAGTTGAGAATATCCATGTTTCTTTTTGTGTCTTCTTTCACTAACATTGTAGTTTCTAGTTTATACTATGAGAATATTGTGTCTAATGAATAGGGGTTTGCAAGAAGCTCCTGGTTTTACTTTTGCTATGATGCTCAAGGCTCACTTCTGCAGTATTAATACCCTTTTCATATTAGTTTGACATGCCCCATCCCACAGTACTATTCCATAAGGCAAGAATGAGTACACTAATCCATAATATACAGTGCTTAGGGTTTCCGAATTAAAATATGATGATAATCTTCTATTCTGTAAGGCAAGAAAGGGTGCACTAATCCATAATATACAGTCCTTATGGTTTCAGATTTAAAATATGATGATAATCTTCTTAATACATATAGACTGGGTGTTATTTTTTTACACACATAATTAGCTTCATGCTTCCATGAATGTCGATCATCTATGCATAAACCCAATAATTCACAGTCTGTACAGGTTTTTGGTAGAAATTCATCGATCACAGTATTTTGTTTGTTTGGATCACTTGGTTTAAAATGAACAATATTAGTTTTTTTCTGGGTTTGCTTTTGGTTGTCTCATTCAAAGTGAGCTCTTGCCTTTTCAATAAAGTTATGTATCTCTTCAATTAGGCTGGGCTCACTGTTTGCACAGCAAACACCAGATGTATTGCCTGCATGCTTAGTGATCAATTGCTTATTGTCAAGAGAACTTGGGAAATCATTTACATACGGTAGCAGATGAATAGGACTGGGCCTAATAGGAAGCCCTGAGGAACACCAAAATGCATACTGCTTATACTTGACCTTCTCCTCTCCGGTTTTTGTCCATTAGAGTATGTACTCTATTGAAAGCCCTTGAGAGATCTAGGAATACTCCTGCTGCTTGGGGTTCTTCATTTATTTTTTCAAGTACATGAGGACAAATTGTACTGCTGCTGACATGGTACTTCAACCTCTCCTGATACCATGCTGGAAATCACATAGTATGTCAGCACTGTTGTAATGTGCCAGGATTTATTAAAATATTATTTTCTCTATCAGTTTGCTGAAAGTGAGATTAGAGCAATTGCTCTGCAGTTCTGCACATGCCTTATTTCCCTCTTTTTGTGTATTGGTTTAACTGCAGGCAGTTTCAACTTGTCACACAACTCACTATTTTCTAGAACACAGTTTATTAGATGAACTAGTGGTTTCATTAGTTCATGTTTGCATTTCTCCAATAGATGTGGAAGAATTTCATCCAATCTTGATGATTTTTTGTTTCTGAGTCTATCAATAAGCTGCAGAATATCATATGTGCTTCCTATGGGTAGAGTACTGTCATTCTGTTTGTTACTGAACTCCAATGTGTCTTGTAAATCCTGTTTCATAGAGACATCATTTTCAATAGTATTTATGAAGTAATTATTAAAAATATTGGTGACGAGAAGGGGATCATCAAAATCATTATTATTCACAGTTAATTGTACATTATTAATTATAGTTTCTGTTTCAATGTTTCTGATTTTATTTAGAACTGACCACCAAGTCTTTGAAACATTATCTGAACCTCATATCTGCTGACTGTTTCTTTCTGCTTTTAATCTCCTAACTTCTTTGTGGTACTTATATTTCTACTGCTTGTACAGTTCTGAATGTAACTCTGAGTAAGTCAATCTGTGTAAGCTAAGCATGTTTTCCATTTTTTTCTTTCAGATCATTTGTTTTAAAATCTAATGGCACTGATTTTGGTTTTAAATGTTGATTTTTTGGGATACTCACTATTTCAAATGGCATGGCTCTATTTAAGTTCTCAGTCATAATTTCTGTGAACATGCTTCATTTATTGTTGACCCCTATGGTAGTACTTACTGATTCCAATGATTCCTAGCTTACACTGTTTCTTAGTATAGTGTCCGCAGCTTGTGGTCTTGTGGTCACGTTCTCGCTTCACGAGCACTGGATTCTGGGTTCGATTTCTGCCGGGATCAGGGATTTTCACCTGCCTCGACATGACTGGGTATTTCTGTTGTCCTCATCATTTCATCATCAGTCATGTAAGTGGTGAGATTGGGCTGAGCAAACGTTGGGAATTTGTATGGGCACTGATAACTGTGCAGTTGAGTGCCCCACAAACCAGTCATCATCATCATCTTAGTATAGCAGATAGTATCGCAGATAGTATTGGGCTGTGCTCACACATTTTTCTTGGTTTCAATTTGGTGTTACATTTTAACACTAGTGTTTGACTTAGAGGTGACCATTTATGATGGCTGTTGAGGTGATTTGGTCATAATTTGTGATAATATGACCAATTGAACTACTATGTGTGTTAGCTATTCTGGTGGGTAATAGTCCAAGAAGATCTTTAGCCCCATAAAATAGGATACAATCTGTAAAACGTTTGCTTTCCTGACCATCACGTAAAGTGTTGGTGTTAAAATCTCCCAGTATGACAAGATTTACACTTCTACAACCTGACATTAATTTACTTAAAATTCCGGTAAGTGATTTCAGAAAAGCATCAAACTTTCTGCAAGGGGGTCTATATACACCTATGACATGGAAAGGAACAGTGCACAGTGTGAGTTTAAGAATTCCAATTTCAAAGTCCTTGTCAACACAGAAATTTTTTTGCCGTAGCCTTTTTCTGTGGTTGTTATGAACTTACTTACATTTTCTTGAGTACATGGCAACATCACCACCTATGTTATGTTCTACAGTAGAACATAGCTACGATGTAGCTTTCTAATTTCCAATATTGAATGTTGCCCACTGTTTGCCAGTGTTTTGTAACTATTACTACATGTGGAGATAGTCCTGTGATAAATGATTTAAAAGCATTTATTTTGTTTACCAAGCCCTGTACATTATAAAGTAAAAGTGATAAATTATTCTCATGTGGACTGAAGTCTGTTTGAGGCACATATGAAAAACATATACTTGCATCTGGTGTTGCACTGGTGGAAAGTTTTATTGTCCTAATAAAACATCGCTCATGTCCTGCTGATGTATTGTTTAAGTAACCTGGTATTTCATGGTTAACTCTCATGCAAATTCATTATTTTTGTCCTTGAGAGGGATGGCCTATGCACGTTCAATTTGCTTTGTACTACTTCTTGGATATGTTGTGGTTGTTATTGTTGTTATCTTCAGTCCTGAGACTGTTTTGATGCAGCTCTCCATGCTACTCTATCCTGTGCAAGCTTCTTCATCTCCCAGTACCTACTGAAACCTACATCCTTCTGTATCTGCTTAGTGTATTCATCTCTTGGTCTCCCTCTACGATTTTTACCCTCCACACTGCCCTCCAATGCTAAATTTGTGATCCCTTGATGCCTCAAAACATGTCCTACCAACCGATCCCTTCTTCTAGTCAAGTTGTGCCACAAACTTCTCTTCTCCCCAATCCTATTCAATACCTCCTCATTAGTTACGTGATCTACCCACCTTATCTTCAGCATTCTTCTGTAGCACCACATTTCAAAAGCTTCTATTCTCTTCTTGTCCTAACTATTTATCGTCCATGTTTCACTTCCATACATGGCTACACTCCATACAAATACTTTCAGAAACGACTTCCTGATACATAAATCTAAACTCGATGTTAACAAATTTCTCTTCTTCAGAAACGCTTTCCTTGCCATTGCCAGTCTACATTTTATATCCTCTCTACTTCAACCATCATCAGTTATTTTACTTCCTAAATAGCAAAACTCCTTTAATACTTTAAGTGTCTCATTTCCTAATCTAATTCCCTCAGCATCACCCGATTTCATTTGACTACATTCCATGATCCTCGTTTTGCTTCTGTTGATGTTCATCTTATATCCTCCTTTCAAGACACTGTCCATTCCGTTCAACTGCTCTTCCAAGTCCTTTGCCATCTCTGACAGAATTACAATGTCATCGGCGAACCTCAAAGTTTTTACTTCTTCTCCATGAATTTTAATACCTACTTCAAATTTTTCTTTTGTTTCCTTTACTGCTTGCTCAATACACAGATTGAGTAACACCAGGGAGAGGCTACAACCCTGTCTCACTCCTTTCCTAACTACTGCTTCCTTTTCATGCCCCTCGACTCTAATAACTGTCATCTGGTTTCTGTACAAATTGTAAATAGCCTTTCGCTCCCTGTATTTTACCCCTGCCACCTTCAGAATTTGAAAGAGAGTATTCCAGTCAGCATTGTCAAAAGCTTTCTCTAAGTCTACAAATGCTAGAAATGTAGGTTTGCCTTTTCTTAATCTTTCTTCGAAGATAAGTCGTAAGTTCAGTATTGCCTCACGTGTTCCAACATTTCTACGGAATCCAAACTGATCCTTCCCGAGGTCCGCATCTACCAGTTTTTCAATTCGTCTGTAAAGAATTCGCATTAGTATTTTGCAGCTGTGACTTATGAAACTGATAGTTTGGTAATTTTCACATCTTTCAGCACCTGCTTTCTTTGGGATTGGAATTATTATATTCTTCTTGAAGTGTGAGGGTATATCACCTGTCTCATACATCTTGCTCACCAGCTGGTAGAGTTTTGTCATGACTGGCTCTCCCAAGGCCGTCAGTAGTTCTAATGGAATGTTGTCTACTCTGGGGGCCTTGTTTCGACTCAGGTCTTTCAGTGCTCTGTCAAACTCTTCACGCAGTATCATATCTCCCATTTCATCTTCATCTACATCCTCTTCCATTTCCATAATATTGTCCTCAAGTACATCGCCCTTGTATAGACCCTCTATATACTGCTTCCACCTTTCTGCTTTCCCTTCTTTGCTTAGAACTGGGTTTCCATCTGAGCTCTTAATGTTCATACAAGTGGTTCTCTTATCTCCAAAGGTCTCTTTACTTTTCCTGTAGGCAGTATCTATCTTATCCCTAGTACGATAAGCTCCTACATCCTTACATTTGCCCTCTAGCCATCCCCTGCACTTCCTGTCGATCTCATTTTTGAGACCTTTGTATTCCTTTTTCCTGTTTGATTTACCCCATTTTTATATTTTCTCCTTTCATCAATTAAATTCAATATTTCATCTGTTACCCAAGGATTTCTAGCAGCCCTCATCTTTTTACCTACTTCATCCCTCTGCTACTTCATCCCTCAGAGCTACCCATTCTTCTTCTACTGTGTTTCTTTCCCCCATTCCTGTCAATTGTTCCCTTATGCTCTCCTTGAAACTCTGTACAACCTCTGGTTCTTTCAGCGTATCCAGATCCCATGTCCTTAAATTCCCACCTTTTTTGCAGTTTCTTCAGTTTTAACCTACAGGTCATAACCAGTAGATTGTGGTCAGAGTCCACATCTGCCCCTGGAAATGTCCTACAATTTAAAACCTGATTCCTAATTCTCTGTCTTACCATTATATAATCTATCTGAAACCTTCTAGTATCTCCAAGGTTCTTCCATGTACACAACCTTTTTCATGATTCTTGAACCAAGTGATAGCTATGATTAAGTTATGCTCTGTGCAAAATTCTAACAGACGGCTTCCTCTTTCATTCCTTAGCCCCAATCCATATTCACTTACTACATTTCCTTCTCTTCCTTTTCCTACTGTCGGTTTTCCAGTCAGCCATGACTATTAAATTTTCGTCTCTCTTCACTACCTGAATAATTTCTTTTATGTCATCATACATTTCATCCATTTCTTCATCATCTGCAGAGCTAGTTGGCATATAAACTTGTACCACTGTAGTAGGCATGGGCTTTGTGTCTATCTTGGCCACAATAATGCGTTCACTATGCTGTTTCCACATTCCTATTTTTTTACTCATTATTAAACCGAGTCCTGCATTACCCCTATTTGATTTTGTATTTATAACACTGTATTCACCTGACCAAAAGTCTTGTTCCTCCTGCCACCGAACTTCACTAATTCCCACTATATCTAACTTTAACCTATCCATTTCCCTTTTTAAATTTTCTAACCTACCTGCCCGATTAAGGGATCTGACATTCCACGCTCCGATCCGTAGAACGCCAGTTTTCTTTCTCCTGATAACGACGTCCTCCTGAGTAGTCCCCGCCCGGAGATCCGAATGGGGGACTATTTTACCTCCGGAATATTTTACCCAAGAGGACGCCATCATCATTTAATCATACAGTAAAGCTGCATGTCCTCGGGAAAAATTACTTCTGTAGTTTCCTTTTGCTTTCAGCCATTTGCAGTACCAGCACAGCAAGGCCGTTTTGGTTAATGTTGCAAGGCCAGATCAGTCAGTAGTTGCCCCTGCAACTACTGAAAAGGCTGCTGCCCCTCTTCAGGAACCACATGTTTGTCTGGCCTCTCAACAGATACCCTTCTGTTGTGGTTCCACCTACGGTACGGCCATCTGTATCGCTGAGGTACGCAAGCCTCCCCACCAACGGCATGGTCCATGGTTCATGGGGGGGCTTGGATATGTAGGTACATTATAACTAAGTCCTTTTCTAGTCTGTTGACACGTAAACCTCGGGAAGTGTTGTATCTCCTCCCTACACAGCTTATGTCCACAAATGTAACATTTCTGAATCTCATGGATATATTTAGGATCTATTTATTTGCACCTTGCACTTCTTTATTTACACACAACCAGACTGGCAAGTCATTTCAATGTGGAACAGTGAACACGATAACGTTTGAGCTTCTCAGGTCCTGTACCTTTTTTTTGAGTGAGATCACTAGATATTTTATTTTGTTTCTTGCTACACCATTTGTTAATGCTAAGACCACAAAAAAGTCATTATTTGTTTTTGCAGATTTCATGTCATGGTTCATGGAAGTCATTGCTTGAAATGTTGCACTTTCTTTCACTATGTTAGTTATTTTGTGATTGCGTCTAGACTGAAATTCGGCTGCTATGTCCCGTCCTTGACTATCTGCAAAGAGGGTTATTTGACATGTTTATGCTGGTTTATGATAACTCTTTTTAGGCCTGCATGGTGGCACTGGCCCTCTTTTTTTGTGCATAGTAGTCAATAATTCATCTTGAGAAACACTCGATTATTATTCACTGTCGGTGATTACACTCAAGTATGATTTTTTTTCTTTCTTTCTTTTCCCCTGTGGTTCAAAGTTACTCTCTCGTTCTTTGTTTCTGGTCTCATTTTTCTTCCTGTGTGGTTCAACACAGCACTTTGAGGTATTGTAGTCTACAATTAAAAGCACTTTAAAAGGGTTTTCATGCACCAAGATTGTGACACTGGTACATTTACCATCTACACTATTTTGCAGTTATTACATGCTGTTTTTGAAGTGACTTTTGTCCACTTTTTGCTAGCAGGTGCAATTTATAGCTTGCAGACCTTGTTGAGTATTTGGCTCACTACGTCCAAGCTAAAAATTAGAGATATCCACTTGCAGAGTACTGATTCTAAACTGTAAGCTCAACACATGTTCCTTTAACTTTGTGATTTCACCTTTACAATTTATAAATGCTTTTGTTTTATTGGCAAAATTAACTCTTTTCTGTGGACCGTGCATTTCTCTGTGTTGAATGTACAGGGTGTATGTAAAGTCTGAACTCAACATTGTACAGATGTCATACATGTTGCATTTTGAAGAGAAACTCAAAGTTTTTTTTTTTTATAGACATTCGATATGCAAACCATGAGTGACCCAGAAGATGTCAATATGGTAATCAAATATGCTCCACAGTCACTGCACTCACACTTGGACATCCACTTCTCTTTGCTGGGCACAAGCAACATGTTGTAATGAATTTGTTGTGCCAGTGGTAAATGACCTTCCTTGTTGGTGGCTACTTACTTTACTTGGTTCTGAACATCAGTTGAACAGCTGCAGCACACTTACTTTTGTCGAAATCCAACACACAGAAAGCTCGCTCTGCACTTGAACTCGCCATGTTTGCGACTAGCGCTGGACTTTATGTACACCCTGTATATGTGTCTGCGACAAAAATTCAACTAGGTCCCCCTAGTCCAGTGGGGGAAACATATGGGATGGGGAGTGCATGGGCTCACCATCCCTCCCATCCCCCATTCTCCCCCTCTCCCCCTCTTGTGGGTCCGCTCGCATTGGGTCCTCTCGCAGTGCCACCACCACCAGTCAGCCCGCACGCTATTGTTTCGTTTCGACTCAACTGAATTGAGTTACTGAGTAGTTGTACTTTCCTATATAGATTTCATATTCACATCATCATATTTTATATGTTTCTGTCTGGCCCGTAGATAGCTAACACGCACCTACGAGAAAAGTTGCGCCCACTCTAGTGATCTCGATACGTTATTCTGTCTGGCATTTGTTTGAGAAAAGTCAAGAAAATTCTACTGTTTCCTTGTGCAGAGAACATTCAATACACAGCATTATAAATAGGGACTATTCACCAAATAGGAAGCTAGTTTACATTCAGAAGCAAAATATTAAGGCTGAAGAATGAATAAGTAAAATGTCCTAGTTGTAGCAAGTGCAAGTGTGAAGATTAGTCAAGAGAGAGAGTGATCAGTTGTTTTTGAAGTATTAATAATAGTAATTCATAGTAACTTCTCAGTGAAAGTATCATCACAAGACTCATAACGATCTTTTTACTAATAACGTATCAATAGCTTCCCATACCTTACTTGTAATATGGGTTAGGAATGGGGAACTATTGACATGTATATCTCCAGTAATAGTGACTTTCAAAAAGATTCCTAAAAATGCATCGTTACTGTAGAAGCCATCTATTGAATGTGCTACAAAGGAATGAACTGCCAGATGATGTCATCATTGGAAACTAACCTTTATATTATACATTGTAAGGTACATATTGGTTTGTCGCTTTCATAGTAGGTGTTTGTTCACACTCCATAAAAGTCTGGAAGTGAACATTCTAGCAGCGAATGTCCTTGAAACAACCAAGTGACATATATAAGGAAAGCAGAATCACTGCCAGGTAGTCAGTTTTAAAGTTAAAATCGTCGCAATAACTTGGAAGTGATAAAAAGTTAATCACTGCGATTATTGGCTCTTACCACGGACTTCAGTCAGTGTTGTCCTTAGTGATATTAGAAGTATGTGGAGTGTGCCCCTGTGTGTTTTACTGCTAAGTGTACTAGTGTTGTATTTTTCAGCTTGAATAAAGTGTTTATTTGAGAATAATTGGCATCTAATTTATCTACGTCATAACAATATAATAAAATGGATCATTATGTAATAATAAAAAGAAAAGTGGAAACATGTGAAGATTCCAGTCACTGTTTAGCCACAAAAACATCAGCAGATGTATAGGCAGAGCCCAACAGTTCTTCAAAACTTTCACAACAATGTTCATCGACTGATTCACTTAATCCCACGGATATTGGCAATTTTTTGGATATATTTGTGTCATGAAATATTAGAGATCATATAAAACACAAGCTTCTCACAGCTCCAAGGAAACTTGGAAAAGTTTATATCTTTCCTACTTAAGAGCACAACAAGAGGGGATGGGTTGAACACAGGCAAGCGCACGATAATCACTTTGAACAGTATTTATGGCTGGTGTCCTCACTAGTTAAAAAGGGACTTCTTTGCATTAACTGTTTTATTTTTGTGAATAATAAAATGGTTGGAGGAAAGAAATCCATTATTGAATGAGAGTTTCACTCTGCAGTGGAGTGTGCACTGATTTGAAACTTTCGGGCGTGAGTCGTGCTTCGGTAGCTCAGATGGTGGAGCACTTGCCCGCGAAAGGCAAAGGTCCCGAGTTAGATTCTCGGTCGGGACACAGTTTTAATCTGCCAGGAAGTTTCAAATCCATTATTGTCAAGAAACTTGTCACTGAGTCACTAAACAAAGTTTTCTAAACTTACTGGTAAGGATGGTGACCTTGAGACCCACTCTCAGCTCATGTACCACGGTGAAGTGTCAACAGATGCAAAATTACTTTTGGTGACATGAGACAGCCATGAACTTGAGGCCATAAATCAATTGCCACAACAGAGAATGGAAAGCATTAGGGAAAACAGAAACTGTCTTGTACCTATAATAAAAACAATCATATTTTGTGGAAAGCAAAATATTCCTCTGCAGGGGCATAGAGAGGATGGGAATCTATTAGAAAACAAAAATGACCGTGAAAGTATGGTGAGTTACTAGGGAAACTTTAGAGCTCTTGTAAGATTTAAAATTGATGCTGGGACTTGCAACTAAAACATCATCTTGAGACCACTAAAGCGAATGCCACTAACATAAGCAGAATAACTTGTAATGAACTTATTTCGTGCTGCAAAACAGCGATGTTATTGAGAGTACTGGAGAAAAGCAAAGATTCTTGTTATTACAGAATAATCTTGGATGAGACTATAGACATAGTGCACACCACCCAACTGAGTTTGGCTGCACAATATGTTGATGGTGATGGCAAATTACCTGAAAGATTTTTGGGTTCTGTTGACATCCATAAAGACAAAAACTGTAGTTGAAACATTGACGATGAAGTATTAGGTACTACGATTGTAAGGAGAATGGAAAGCCTTTTTCTGTCACTGGAGAACTGTGAGGGTATAGGCTGTCATGGTTGACAGTTAATATGACAGAACTGAAAGAAGTTATGGCTACAATAAAAAAAGAAAGCTATAAATGCCCAAGTTGCAGTCATCAGCTCAGCCTCGCTGTCTCTTGCAGGGTTGCAAAGTTACAAGTGTAAGAAACTTACTTGGTACTATTGAAGAAGTAGTATCGTTCTTTACAGCATATATCAAGTGGTTCTCAACATTGAAAAGTCACCTAAAACACTCGTTGCAGTCACGTTGTCAAATGAGATGGGCTGAGCAACATGATGCTGTTATTCAATTCGCAGCTGATCTTGGAACTGTTTGCAAAGAAATACAGTGCTGGAGGGATAGAAAAGCAGCTGCCAAAGTCAATATTCTCCTTTGAGCTCTCTCTAATTGTGAGTTTATTATCACTCTGTTTACATTAAGTGATATCATGAGCATAACATATCCAGTTAGCAAAGTCTTACAAGACCCTGGCTTGGAAGTCGTGATGGCAAAATCAAAATTAGATATGACACTCAAGGTGTATGACGGCATGAGAGCTAATGCTGATAGCCACTGTGCTCATATTGTTGAAGAGGTGAAGGCAGTTATGGAATAGTTAGGTGCGGAGTTGAGTGTACATCCTCTTACAGGCAGACAAAAACACAAGGAAAACTGTGATAATAATGATGATGCTATGACATATTGGAAAAGAACTGTTTTTATTCCAGCACTGGACCATATTATGACTGACATGAGAGAACAATTAGCTAAAGAAAATATTTATCATTTAAAATTCAACATACTTTTGCCCTCACAACGACTGAAACAGGACGGCAATGATCTGGGACATATACTGAATCAGTGCTTAACTGAACCACCATTCTTTGAAGAAGAATCACTCTTTGTGATTAAAAAGAGACTAATGGGAGAGATTCTTCAATACAAACAAACGAGCTTAAATGCCCTTAATGATCATGATTGTGTTATGGAAGCATTGTCTGTCTGTCCTAGATCTGACTATCCTACTTTGCACACACTGTAAGAAATATTTGCATGTCTACCTGCATCTGTTGCTAGAAAGACATGGCTGAAGTTGACAATGAAAGAGGATCGACTTAATGGCTTAGCTCTGTTGAACACTCACCCTGACATTGATTATCCTATTGAAGATGTAATGAACCAGTCTGCCAGGAAGAATAGGCACATAGAATTCATCATTTAAGGAAGAGAACCGCAATTGTAACTTTTTTATACCACAAAGTGGTGTTGCCTTGTATATGTGTATAATCAGTTTTAATAAAACTTTCTTAAACTTTGCATGTGACTTGATTATTTTCTATGATGGTAAAATTAAAGGTAGCTCAACATATCTTTAGCACCCTTCCTTGAGGCTTTTCTGTATCTCCCACTGCATCACTTGCACCAACATAAGATGTAAACAGATTGTTTGTACCAAGAGATAAGCCTGGTTCTGAACCAGAACATCAGTGTTGTAGGCAAATTTTCCTCTAACTGAAATATTTCTTCAAATTCTATTACAATGCAGGCTTTATGACATTGTGACCCAACTTGTAACCATGACCTTGTGGTGGTGTTTGGGCATACAAACCCAAAGGTTGTCTTAGAGTATCCTATTGCAGTGTAAAATCTCTAATTAAGACTACAGTTGGTGCTACTGTAGGTGATGAAACCTCCAAGTGTGACACATCCAGTGGGTCCAACAGCACTGCCTTAAACTGTGGTATCAATACTTTAGAGACCTATAACTGTGTCTTCATCATAATCTATGCTATGTTGTCACTTAGTTTAGCATTGACACCCTTCTGTAAATCCCCATTATCATTGTTACTGCTAACAAAGAGGCTGACACCACTACTATGCTTGGCATTCATATTACACTGCAGAATGAGAACCACAACTCAGGTTTGTTTTGCACAGGAAGGCTGGCAATTGTGGTACGTAGCACATTCTGTTGAATGGAAGAAGTTGTGTCTGAGCCATATCAAGGGTGCAAAAACTCTTGTCGAGTACTGTGGCAGTGTTGCTAATGCCTGAGACTCCACTCGCCTTGGTGGCAGTGGACATTGCTGATGCTGAAGCTGAGTAACTACCAGCAATTCTGCCACTGCATCTTTTTCACTGAGAACTTTGTTACCGTCTCTGACATGCTGTGAGTGTGCTGCTTGGGAGATTGGCATATGCTGTACATGTCATTGATGAGTAGGAAGTTAAGCAAGCTTGCCATTTTAAGCACTAAGCTTATATGGTTCTTGTGCTTGCACTGGTGCCATTTTCTACAGTTCTTGTTGTATTTTGCATAGCATTTGTAAATGTTTTACATTCTACACATTTAAGTGCTGTATAATACACTAAAGAGCCCAAGAAACCGCTACACCCGCATAATATTGTGTAGGGCCCTCACGAGTACGCAGAAGTTTCGCAACACAACATGTCACGGACTCAACTATTGTCTGAAGTAGTGCTGTAGGGAATTGACACCATGAATTCTGCAGGGCTGTTCATAAATCCATAAGAGTATGAGGGGGTGGAGATCTCTTATGAATGGCATGTTGCAAGGTACACCAGATATGCTAAATAATGTTCATGTCTGGGGAGTTTGATGGCCATCAGAAGTGTTTTACTCAGAAGAGTGCTCCTGGAGACACTCTGTAGCAATTTTGAACATGTGGGGTGTCAAATTGCCCTGCTGGAATTGCCTAAGTCCATTGCAATGCATAATGGACATGAATGGATGCAGGTGATCAGACAGAATGCTTACTTACATGTCACCTGTCAGAGTCATATCTAGATGTATCAGGTGTCCCATATCACTCCAAATGCACACACTCCACACACTGCACACCATTACAGAGCTTCCACCAGCTTGAACAGTCCACTGCTGACACGCAGGGTCCATGGATTAGTGAGGTTGTCTTCATACTTGTACATGTCCATCCACTTGATACAATTTGAAATTAGACTCGTCTGACCAGACAACGTGTTTCCAACCATCAACAGTCCAATGTCGATGTTTATGGGCCCAGGTGAGGTGTAAAGTTTTGTCACATACAGTCATCAAGCGTGCAAAAGTGGATCTTCAGCTCCAAGAGCACATATCAATGATGTTTCATTGAATGGTTCAGCACTCGCTGATACTTGTTGATGCCCAGCATTGAAATCTGCAGCAGTTTGTGGAAGGGTTGCACTTCTGTCATAATGAATGATTCTCTTCAGTCATCTATGGTCCGATTCTTGCAGGATATTTTTCCAGCTGCAACGACATTAGAGATTTGATGTTTTACCAGATTCACAGTACACTTGTGAAGTGGTCTTATTGGAAAATCCCCACTTCATAGCTACCTTGGAGATGCTGTGTTCCATTATGTTCACACTAACTTAAATCTTGATAATCTGCCATTTTTACAAAAGTAACTAATCCAACAACTGTGTCGGACCCTTGTTATGTAATATAGGTGTTGCCAATCACAGTGCCACATTAGATTGTTTACATATCTCTGTACCTGAATAAGCATGCCTATGCCAATTTTTTGGTGCTTCAGTGTATATTAAAGCTACTTAGAATATATTCTTAATTCTTCCAGTACAGAATTTTATGGTGAGTAAAATACTATATACTTTTAGAACTATTTTTGTAACAAGTGGACAGTTCAACCATACCTTTTCAGTCATGCACCATCTTGTATCTAGAAACAGAAGAAAGTCTTTTAGTTAGTTATTCATCCAAAAAGTATTTCCAGATTGTGGGACACAGAAAAAACACAAAATGAAACAGTAACACAACACAACTCAGTAAAAATATGGTATCATTTCAGCAGATACCAAATTTTAGCTTTATGCACAAAGAAGCTTGCACTGCTAGCAGTAGCTGCACTGTCTTGTTTCGTGTCTCTTGTATCTCAAATGTTCTAAACATTCTGCTACTGAATAGAAACAATGATCTAATAAGAATGTCCTTAGGGTTTTTGTATAGACGTTTTGTAGGCTTTTTGACCAGACATAGGGTTTACATTTTGTCTCATATCATAGGCTATTAAAATTTACATTAATGTCTTCTGAATTCTTTCTAACACCTACAAATTTCTAGTGTGTACATACAGGGAAGTGAGAGGGTTGATGACTTTTGAAAGTGAGGTTTGATAGAATCTGTTTGTTGAGGATGTTGCATTGAACTTACAGTTCTTTTCTGGATCAGGAAAATGAGGAAACTAGGTGGTGTATTTCACCAGAATATAATTCTGTACCATAGGAAGCTATGGAATCGAGTAAAGTAGGCAATTCGGACAGTGCTAAAACTTGCTTTAACAGTGAGTAATTGTAGACCATAACATATTTTATTTAGTGTTCTATTTATTTTGTTTATATGTGTATGATATTTGAAGTTATTTTGAAGCCATTAACCTAAAAACTTTGCTTTCAGAGAAGATGAAATTTTGTTGGAGTTTATTGTCAGACTGGGGCTGCATGCATCACCTTTTAAACAGAAATTTATGAACATTTTTTTTTTTTTGGCGTTTACCATGATACATGTGATAATTGCAAATGAACTGAGTTTCTTTAATGTCTTAACTACTTTACCTGCCTGGAAAATGCAAATTTATGTCAGTTTCAAACCGCTTCTGTTTCAAAATGAATTTAACTTGTAACTTTTTTTTCATCATACTTGCTGATAACTGATATGCAGTAGAGATAGATTATTAAATGCAGTGTTGACAAGATTTTCTCAGTTGCAACACTTTTCAATTTCAATTGAATATTTGTTCCTAGGTATGTGACTATGATGTACATTGGACTATGTTTGCACATTTGGTAAAAGTGATAATTTTTTTTTAATTTGAGGAAGAACTACAACACATAAAAAATGAATGTCACAATTAAAAATGGAAAAAAAGTTATTAAACTTCTATTACAGAGTTATCTACAGGCAGAATTCCAAAAAGTGTACCAAGGTACTACATTCTTCCCTAATGTAAATCACTTGAACAAAAAAAAGTGCCCTGTAGTTTGAAGAAATAACAGTTCACACATGACTACAATGAGGGCAGTAGAAATGATCCAGAAAACTACTATCCAATATTACTGATATCCATCAGTAGTATAATATTAGAACATATATAGAACTCAAACAGAATGAGGTATTTTGAAAAGAATGACCTGTTCCACACTAACCAGCATGTTCACTGAGAACATTGGTCATGTGAAACAAACTCACACTTTTCTCATGTGGCACCCTGAAAGCTGTGAAATCAACATAATCAGGAACATGCAGGATTTCTTAACTCCAAAAAACCATTTTACTTTGTATCACATCAACACTTACTAACAAAAATATGATAATGTGGGGTATCAAATGTCATTTCTGATTGAATTGAGGGTGTGGTGCCAGTGAAATTGACACCAACATCGATATGCATTCATCTTTGGACTCTAAGCATTATCTTTAGGTGTTCTGCCATGTTCAGTTCAGTTCTTTGTGATCCTAGTATGTGTTAAGGTTAATAAATGAACTATTACGAAATGGGTGTGATTATTAGTGCCACCAAGCCGGTAATCTTCCTCAAGGGTTCCTTTTTAGGGAGGGTGAGCATTTTATCTAGGATGGAGAGCCATCTAACAGTAACAACGTTGTTTTTGTAATTTGTAGATAGAGTTGGCCCAAACAAATACTGCTCATGATATGTTTCATGTGATGGCCAGTTTAACCAGAAAGTGTCAGTTTCATTTCTCATTACAAACAAAATTAGCTTTAAAGTGGAGTTTTATGTGCCCATTTAATAGAGTACTCCCAAATAAGTCTAGTATGATATTAATTTTATCAATGTCTATTAACAGGGACTGTAAAACATGAAGAATAACTGGTACTCCAACAGCAACTTTCATGCGATCCTGCCCTACACTGTCTGCAGCTGCTATGCAACAGTGCTACTCAGTCACTGTTTGTGTACTGGCTGCTCTTACTGTTTTACTGTCCATGTTAATATATATCAACAAAATAAATATTGCACTAGATTACTTTGGCCCTGTTCTGTAGAAAAGGCATGTAAAGTCAGATTTAAAAGTCATTTTGTTTGTAAAATGAGACAAACAGGAGCTTTCCATTACACTGAGAATTCCATGAAAGATGTGGTGAGCAGTATTTGTTTGGACCAACTCCAGCTATACATTTAAAAAATGAAATTTCAGCCAAAACACCAGAGAGAATGCACCTGAGACAGTGTGTGTGTGTGTGTGGGGGGGGGGGGGGGGTTGTTTGGGTGTTTGGGTAGGGGGAGTTAACACAAACTTTGAATTGATCACTACTTTATGTTTTACCACTTTAGTAGTAGTCACACAAACATTAATGCATTAATACCCCCTGAAAACGTTCTTTGAAACACATATACATATAAAATTACTGATATAAATATGAAACAAAATTGAAGCTAACTAAAAAGCATGTCAATCATTGTAATCAGAAAAATACATTGTTTAAATTTCAGGGGTTGGTGTCAAATGTCACTCTAAGTGGATACCTTCTTACCAACTGGAAAATCACTGGATTTCCTCTCAGTAATGTATCAGCTGTTCAACAGTTAGATGCAGCAACAGAGGTGACTTCAGAACCTTATTTTTACAGAGGTTACTTCACAATTCCATCAAATGATACAGTACCAAAAGACACTTTGCTGGATGTTTCTGGCTGGCACAAGGTGAGAAATTTTATTAATTCACTACTGAAATGCTGTAGGTACTATATCTGAGGAGATGTGGTAGAAATTAAGAAAAGCAGTGAGCAACCTGGTAATATTTTTAAAATATATTTATTATGTTTCTGTGGCATCTAAAAATTTCCCAAATGAATCTCTCATTCTGCATTTCAGTGTGCACTATTTTGATGAAAGTTCATTATACACTCCTGGAAATGAAGAAAAGAACACATTGACACCGGTGTGTCAGACCCACCATACTTGCTCCGGACACTGCGAGAGGGCTGTACAAGCAATGATCACACGCACGGCACAGCGGACACACCAGGAACTGCGGTGTTGGCCGTCGAATGGCACTAGTTGCGCAGCATTTGTCCACCACCGCCGTCAGTGTCAGCCAGTTTGCCATGGCATACGGAGCTCCATCACAGTCTTTAACACTGGTAGCATGCTGCGACAGCGTGGACGTGAACCGTATGTGTAGTTGACGGACTTTGAGCGAGGGCGTATAGTGGGCATGCGGGAGGCCGGGTGGACGTACCGCCGAATTGCTCAACACGTGGGGCATGAGGTCTGCACAGTACATCGATGTTGTCACCAGTGGTCAGCAGAAAGTGCATGTGCCTGTCGACGTGGGACCGGACCGCAGCGATGCACGGATGCATGCCAAGACCGTAGGATCCTACGCAGTGCCGTAGGGGACCGCACCGCCACTTCCCAGCAAATTAGGGACACTGTTGCTCCTGGGGTATTGGCGAGGACCATTCGCAACCGTCTCCATGAAGCTGGGCTACGGTCCCGCACACCGTTAGGCCGTCTTGCGCTCATGCCCCAACATCGTGCAGCCCGCCTCCAGTGGTGTCGCGACAGGCGTGAATGGAGGGACGAATGGAGACGTGTCGTCTTCAGTGATGAGAGTCACTTCTGCCTTGGTGCCAATGATGGTCGTATGCGTCTTTGGCGCCGTGCAGGTGAGCGCCACAATCAGGGCTGCAAATGACCGAGGCACACAGGGCCAACACTCGGCATCATGGTGTGGGGAGCGATCTCCTACACTGGCCGTACACCTCTGGTGATCGTCGAGGGGACACTGAATAGTGCACGGTACATCCAAACCGTCATCGAACCCATCGTTCTACCATTCCTATTTCGGCAAGGGAACTTGCTGTTCCAACAGGACAATGCACGTCCGCATGTATCCCGTGCCACACAACGTGCTCTAGAAGGTGTAAGTCAACTACCCTGGCCAGCAAGATCTCCGGATCTGTCCCCCATTGAGCATGTTTGGGACTGGATGAAGCGTCGTCTCACGCGGTCTGCACGTCCAGCACGAACACTGGTCCAACTGAGGCACCAGGTGGAAATGGCATGGCAAGCCATTCCACAGGACTACATCCAGCATCTCTACGATCGTCTCCATGGGAGAATAGCAGCCTGCATTGCTGCGAAAGGTGGATATACACTGTACTAGTGCCGACATTGTGCATGCTCTGTTGCCTGGGTCTATGTGCCTGTGGTTCTGTCAGTGTGATCATGTGATGTATCTGACCCCAGGAATGTGTCAATAAAGTTTCCCCTTCCTGGGACAATGAATTCACAGTGTTCTTATTTCAATTTCCAGGAGTGTAGATTTAAACTGTGTTTAGACAGGAATTTGGTCCAAAAACTGTAGTTAAACCATTTGTGCATGTTATCCCTTCATCCAAGTGGATGAGTTCAGTAGGGTAGGCGAGAGAGCTTCTATGAAGTTTTGAAAATATGGGAGAGGTACTGGTTCAATTGAAGACATGTGGGTGGATTGTGAATTTTGCATGGATAGCTCAATTTGGTTGGAGTATTGCCCATTAACAGCAAGGTTCTGTGTTCAGGTCCTGGATTACCACAGAGTTTTAATCTGTCAGAAAAATTTGGCAGTGTATACAAGATCTAATGAACACCTCAAATATTCATTCATGACTAAAGTCTGTCATCTGTTGTAGCTCTTCACAATAAGGCAACTGATACTGCTCTGCCAAACTTAATAGGAAGCATAAATGTCTGTTGTGGTTCTAAACTGTATTCCTGCACTGAATCAGTTTGACTCTGATAAAATTAACATTAAAACTTTTTCCAAAGTAGCTATAAATTTCAGACAGTGTCTTACATTAGCCAAGGTATTCAGAATCTCTCACATATCTCTAACGTTATTATGAAAAGATTGCTCCATATAAGGTCAGAGAAACAGAAATGAAGATACTGATAATTCAAATTTAAATACAAACTTTGGAGTGTAAAATATTTGATGAATTTTATCATTCCACTAGTAACATTGTTCAACAAATGAAACACTAAAACAGTAACTATGACAACTAACAACTAACAAGACTATGACAAGCAAACATAACAACATCATTCCCAGCAACTACGCAGGTTTAATGATATGAACATAATATCTCGTAAATGTTTCACATTAGATTCATGCAACAAACACCACTTAATACTATAATTCTAGTTAGTTAATGCCAATAAGCATGTCAATTTAAAAAAGTGTATGTTTGCACAAAAAACACATTCTAAGTGGTATTACAATCTGTTTATTGGCAAACAGTATGAGCCCCTAACTACCAATTAATTCTGTGAAAACTGCACATCAATAGTGCTTTCCATTTCCACAATATCTGCAGTGCAAGTTTTAGATGATTCACCCTATATACAAGAAATATTAGTGGCAGTTAAAAACTGGCTGAATAAATGTGCAAAACAATTATATTTTCATCTGCTTCCAACCAGAACTCTGTTAAAGAACTGTAACACAAAATCATTTGAGTTAAATGTGATGCCCAATGCTCCATTTTCACTTTGAGCAAAGTTGTCATTCATTAATTTCATTATGAGACACAAATCATAAGACTTACAAGTATCCTATTATTATTACATTTGTTGATCAACCTAATTATTTCTAATATACCAAAAACTAATGAGTGTTAATCAAAGTGAGTCAACTTTATATAAGCCTAGTGCTTTTGGGAGGCTGAAAACTATTGATACAAAAATCACTACCTCGTTGTTTTAACATCTACAGGTTGTTACAAAAATGTACGGCCAAACTTTCAGGAAACATTCCTCACACCCCAATTGAGGGAAGGTAATGTTGATTTTGGTGCTTGTGTTGACATGCGACTCATTGCTCTACAGTACTAGGATCAAGCACATCAATACGTAGCATCAACAGGTTAGTGTTCATCATGAATGTGGTTTTTCAGTCAGTGCAATGTTTACAAATGCGGAGTTGGCAGATGCCCATTTGATGTATGGATTAGCATGGGGCAATAGCCATGGTGCGGTACTTTTGTATCGAGACAGATTTCCAGAATGAAGGTGTCCCGAGTGGAAGATATATATACATCTCTCTCTCTGTGTGTGTGTGTGTGTGTGTGTGTGTGTGTGTGTGTGTGTGTGTGTGTGTGTGTGTGGTGATATTTAATGTTCCAGTTTCAGAACACTGTAGGAAGAGGACCATGGCTCAGAATGACAAAAATATTATTGACTTATGGGGACATGTCATGGAACAAAAACAAATTTAACACAATTGTTGACTAAACATAAAATCCATAGTAAGTGCCACAACTGCTGTTTTGCAGAAATTGCAAAAATAGTCCAGAAAGCATTCCTTTTTGATATCCTTTTTTTTTATATAGCCTGAACAAATGAAGATAGTTAATCTACAAACATTTTTAGAGTTAAGTTACTGTAAAACATTTAACAACAACAACAACAAAAATGGTTAATGGAACACAAAATGAACAGGGCTATGTGCCAACCTCTCTAACATAAAAACCTGGCTAAGTCCACCACTTATATCTGTAAATTAAGGGGTGTGGGGAGGATAATAATAACAATTTTACTATTATAAAAATCTGGAAACTACTGTTTACAGTTTTTTCTATAATAACTATGTTGTTATGAAAAGTCGGTTTCACCTGCAGAAGTGCTGTGTTAGCAAACAAACCAGTTAAAGAATAAAGACAAAATCTAGCATGTTACTGTGTTCTTACAAGTGTTATTTCAAAATAAATACCTTTTGCAAAGTTTAAAAAGTTACATTTTGTTTTAATTTACCACTATTTTATAAACAAGATATTACAATGTTACAGTCTATTAACAGCTTCTGTGTTTACTCAGTCAGATTTTGGTAAAACAGTTTGTTTTCTTGTTTGAGATAAGGTATCATCTTTTTTAAGTCCTCCTCCTTCTCAGTTTTCAGTCTGGCTGTTAGTTCAAGCTGGGGTAGCTCTAAGCCTTTTATAGTTTCTATCTCCACACCGTTTTTGAATACATTCATTTACACCCACATTTCAACTTCATTGACTGTCTTTTTTGTAAACATTTTTCCTGGGTTGGTTTTGGAAACTTTGAGCCAAATGGCCTTGGAAATTTCTAACTTTTTGTGATGAGGTGTCCTTTAGGTACTTTGGAGAAGTCATGAAAATCACCATCATTCATCATACTGGTTAGAAAAGGAGTTTTTCTATTGGAATTACACAAAACTCTCACAAGATCCAAAGGAAATTCACATTTTTCTATTCTTTTTCTTTTTTCAATTAGAGTAAATTCATGGTCACAAGTTAAGTATGAGCTTACAGAGACAACATACTTGTGGTGAACTTTGTCAAAGAAATCATTAAAAACCAAGTATATCCATTGGGACAATACCACTGGATTTTTGTTTTGGCCACAGCTGTTGTCAAACCACACTATTAACTTTTTTTTGGGAAATTTTAATTTTAATCCCTCTTAGCATGGAGCTCGCTATTTTGTTGCCTGCCCTGCCACTCATGCCCTCGTGCCAAAGAAACATAAAATCTTTATTATTATCTGCCATATGCAATCCCAAATTGTAACAAGAAAGTTGATGTAAATAATACATTTGGCAGTGTCACAATGTTGGTAAAGAGAAAACCTGTTTAAATGTATGGATACTGAGCATGTATCAGTTGTAGGAGTGGTAGAATATACATGATCACACGTCATCTCTTTTCTAGCTCTTTCAGCTTGTCTGTGATGAAATTCTAGTGAAGTATGATGTATAGCTCCATTGGTTGAATCATTCATCATTTTACTTTTAAGCAGATCACATGTGTTACAGGTATCTTTCCTTGGGCAGTGAAATCTCAGTTTGGGAAAGAGTTCTTTTAATACTTGTTCATAGCATAAATAGCTAATGTTTGTGATTGGATAAAGCATAACAAAAGTCTTATACATTCTGCTGTCCTTTGAATCTTGGCTTGAAAATGGAAGGGCGCTTTTAACCCTTGTGTAATAGCTTTCGTCCTTGGGGAAATTTTTGATGTGTTCAACAATGCATTTTACATCAGCAGCTGTATGTTTCCTTTATTTGTTTTTGTTTCCCCTATGTTCAGTGTAGGTAACACCACCACTCGTTTTTGATTTTGCCAAGGTTTCCACTACTTGCCTGGTAATTTTGTATATTTCCAGAAAGGCTTTTTGCAAACTTGAAAATGTCTGCCTTTGTCATCAGGAACTGTATAAAAAACACTAGCCTGCCTGTGATTCTCCTTGGATTCTTCATAAGAACCATGACACCTTCTTCTGACATTGTGTACACTTATGTTTTCCATCAAATAAGAGTTTTGCTTAACATTATAACCTGGCTCGTAGAACTGACTGAATATTTTTAATATGTGTTCCAATGCAATGTCTCTACATTGATAGCGGCACTGGCATGGAACCTACTACAAACAAACAATGGAATTAGAGCCATTAAACAATTTGTGACTGCCATGAATAACCTGTTTGTTTGCTACTCTGCACAGTTAGTAGGTCTACTATAGTCCAGGAACCAAGTCAAACATAACCTAATATAATCTAAACATTGGTTAGCTAAAATGTCACAAAAAAAAATGAGCAAGGTTCTTCACAAAAGTCTTAGTGGAAGCTGTTTTTGAGGTACAGTAACTTTCTTATTTTTGTCATATGGTTTTCCCTGAGCTCAGCTTTTTATTTATTTGGGAAACACTACCTTCACCCCTTTTCCAACATTTTCTTGTTTCAACAATCACGTAAACCACAATAGTCAACACAACAGACAGGACTAACCACTGCAACTTGAACACAGTTGAACTTCAAACTAAAAACAACAGCATCGGCACATAGCCCGGATTTTGTTTCAGAACAGGTGGCACTTAGCACCTGTTGCATTTGGGTGGTAATATTTTAAACCACTTCCACACTAATTACTAGATAGCCTGATGTTTAGTGGCGAAGTTTAGGCACATAATCCATATTTTGACAATAAAATATTTTATTTTTATTTTTTGCACTTAGACTGGATTTTATAATTAGTCAATAATTTCAGCAATAGATGTCATTGTATGTATCTTAACATAAATGTGTTTGGCTACAAATGACAGACGAATCACAATATGACAGTTATTGTTTCAGTTGTGCATTACATCATCTGTACTGTTCAGTGTACATGACTGCAGAAGCTGGGCAATCAGCAGTTGTGGCAGTGTTGCTTACATAAGCCTGTCCACCATGGACAGATGGTGCCACAGTGCATGGGAAAAACAAAAATGAAATTGGTTTTTAATTGCCCTGGGGCCAAAAACTGCATTAGAGGTAAAATGACATGGATTTATAATTTGTATGAGACTGGCAAAAGACTTGTTCAGTATGCTGAACACCATTTTCTGTCACAACTTGAAATCAAGAAACAGATAAACAGTATGTTTTACAACATATTGGAAAGTCTCAGCGGTCATGTTCAGGAAGCATTTTGCAATGCATGCCTTCAGTTCAGCTACATTTGTAACTGAAGCACTGAACAAAACATCTTTCAGATATCCCCACAACAAGAAGTCACACAGATTAAGAACAGGTGATCTGGATGGCCAGACTGTAGGAAACTGATGCTTCAAATTTCTAGTATTTACAAGATACCTCTGCAGCAGGTACTTTACTAGCTGTGCAATGTGTGGAGATGTGCCATCTTGAATAAAAATCTTCCTACCCACACATCCACCCTGTTGAAGGATTGGAATAACATTTGTGTGGAAGACTCTCATAGCATTTACCTGTGATTGTACTGGTAACAGGACCCATAGCCTCATTTTCTCCAAAAAGTGGGCCCTACAGTAAATGTCATCAGCATGTATCACACAGTCACTTATGCAGAATCAAGTTGTACTGGTTCATGTGTATACAGAATTACCATTGTCCATATTCTGCCTATTGACATGTCATTGGGGATAGAAATGAGCTTCCTCCGCCTGCAGAATGGTCCATGGCCATTTATTGTCCACTTCAATGTGAGTAAGATATTCCAGAGTGAATATCTGTCTAGTGCCAGGTGAGCAGGAAGCAACTCTTGAACATGGGTGATTTTGTATTGCTAGTAGTGCAGGATGTTTTGCAGAAATTTATGTACTGAGCTCTCAAGCACATCCAGTGTTTGAGGAATTCCCCATACACTGCATGTGGCACACCACAGCTTGATCTCTCCTGTAATGTTGTGGCCACATCGTCAACAGACTGAAGATCAACTGCTTTCTTCCATCTGCCACATCTCACTTCAAATGAACATGTCTTTTTGAATTTTTAATAATTTTCTCCAGAGCCTTAACAAACAGTGGACCAATGTTATTTTCACACCCTTGAGTGTCTGGAACTTCTGCAGGGCTACTGGCATATAGTCACAGTTCTTGGAAAAGAGATTTATCAGCAGCACATGATCCTTCATGGAGACAGTCATTTTGGCCACCTTGGATGCAGACCAAGGAACAGAAATGTGCTGCACATCTGTTTGTGTGCATGTTCTGACACTTACAGTGCCACCTATTGATCAAGCTTTTGTTAATTTTCCCATGTATCAATAACATGCTGTTCAAATTTGATGCCATTGTGATCATTTTGAGCATTCATTATCCTTCTATACCATTTTGAAACTGGAACTTTACATGTGGACACACACAGTATACACTGTTTTGCCAATACAGGAGTTTGTGCACAAACTGCCCTCTTGATTATGTACCATTAATGTTTGATGGGATTCATGTTGTGTGATCTGTGGGTTCAAATCATTAACTTGAATTGTCCACAATGTTGTTCACACCAGTCATGAACAGTGGGGCCCAGAGATCTGGCTCATTGCCATCCATAGAAATTCCATTGTTGTTTGGGAACATGAAGTCCATGAATGGCTGCATATGGTCAATGACCTGTTCTGCTGGACCAGGGGACCCAGACTATTCCGTATAAACACAGCCCACACCATTATGGAGCCACCCACCACTGGCTTGCCCAGTGCCTTATTGGCAACTTGGGTGAATGGCTTCATGCCCACAAACCCTATCATCAGGTCTTACAATCAAAATTGGGACTCATTTGACCAGATCATGGTTTTCCAGTCTTCTAGGGTCCAACTGATATGGTCACAATCCAAGGATGATGTGCTGCAGCAAAGGAACTCATATCAGTTGTCTGCTGCCATAGACCAGTAATGCCAAATTTTGCTGCATTATCCTAATGGATACAGTCCTCATAGATACCACATTGATTTCTGCAGTTATTTCACACAGTGATACTTATCTGTTGGTACTTACAACTCTACACAAACGCTGCTGCTCTTGGTCATTAAGTGAAGGCCATCAACCACTGTGCTGTCAGTGGTGAAAGGTAATGTCTGAAATTTGGTATTCTCAGCACATTCTTGACACTGTGGATCTTGGAATGTTAAATTCCATAACAATTTACAAAACTGAATGTCCCATGCATGTAGCTCCAACTGCCATCCCATGTTAATGTCCAGTGTGTGGCTATAACCATATTGAACACCACCTGAGTACATGCACTGCTCTTTTATAATTTGTGTATGCAATACTATCACCGTCTGTATATGTGCATAATGCTATTCCGTACACACACACTGTTTAGCCATTTTGTACTTCCTGTTGAACTCATTTTTGAGACATTTGTAGTCCTTTTTGCCTGCTTCATTTACTACATTTTTATATTTTCTCCTTTCACCAATTAAATTCAATATCTCTTCTTTTACCCTAGGATTTCTACTAGCCCTTGTCTTTTTACCTACTTGATCCTCTGCTATCTTTTATATTTCATTTCTCAAAGTTACCCATCCTTCTTCTACTGTATTTCTTTCCCCCATTCTTGTCAATCATTCCCTAATGCTCTCTCTGAAACTCTCTAAAATCACGGGTTCTTTCAGTTTATCCAGGTCCCATATCCTTAAATTCCCTCCTTCTTGCAGTTTCTTCATTTTTAAAGTACAGTTCATAACCAGAGTCCACATCTGCCCCTGGAAATGTCTTACAATTTAAAACCTGGTTCCTGAATCTCTGTCTGAGACCTTCCATTATCTCCAGGCGTTTTCCATGTATACAACTTTCTTTCATGATTCTTGAACCAAGTGTTAGCTATTATTAAGTTATGCTCTGTGCAAAATTCTACCAGGCAGCTTCCTCTTTCTTCCCTTACTCCCATTCCATGTTCACCTACTACATTTCCTTCTCTTCCTTTTCCTACTACCAATTTCCTGTCAGCCATGACTATTAAATTTTCGTCTTCCTTCACTATCTGAATAATTTCTTTTATCTCATCATACATTTCATCAATCTCTTCATCATCTGCAGAGCTAGTTGGCACATAAACTTGTACTACTGTGGTCAGCATGGACTTCATGTCTGTCTTGGCCACAATAATGCATTCAGTATGCTGTTTGTAGTAGCTTACCCACATTCCTATTTTCCTATTCATTATTAAACCTACTCCTGCCTTACCCCTATTTGATTTTATATTTATAACCCTGTGTTCACCTGACCGGAAGTCTTGTTCCTCCTGCCACCAAACTTTACTAATTCCCACTATATCTAACTTTAACTGATCCATCTCCCTTTTTAAATTTCCTAACCTACCTGCCCGATTAAGGGATCTGACATTCCATGCTCTGATCTGTAGAATGCCAGTTTTCTTTGTCCTGATAACAGCATCCTCCTGAGTAGTCCCTGCCCAAAGATCTAGATGGACGACTATTTTACCTCTGGAATATTTTACCCAAGAGGATGCCATTATCATTTAACGATACAGTACAGCTGCATGCCCTTGGGAAAAATTATGGCCATAGTTTCCCCTTGCTTTCAGCCGTTCGCAATACCAGCACAGCAAGGCAAATTTTGGTTAGTGTTACAAGGCCAGATAAGTCAATCAACCAGACTGTTGCCCCTGCAACTTCTGAAAAGGCTGCTGCCTCTCTTCAGGAACTACACATTTTTCTGGCCTCTCAACAGATACCCCTCCATTATGGTTGCACCTACGGTACGGCTATCTGTATCGCTGAGGCATACAAGCCTCTCCACCAACGGCAAGGTCCATGGTTCACAGGGGGGGGGGGGGGGGTGGCGGTGGCAAGGCAGGGGGGGGGGGAGTTGATATTCTCAACAACACATACAATCAGTATCTTTTGATAAGAAAACTGAACTGTATTAGTAGTTAAAATTTTATGGCTGCTGGCAAGTTGTTGGAAATGCATACTATTGAATAATGGATGTATTTCTGGACCAAAGTAAGTGCCTTTAAAACTGTATGAATATTATTTATATTTCTGGTATTGATTTCATGAATTGGGCTGTTGGATTCAAACAGGGATTTGCTTTAAATGACAAATATCAATAAGGAAAAATATATACTGAGAAGCAATAGTTATTACCCCAGTTTCTTAAACAGGGTCTGGTGTATGTTCTTGAGTTCACATCCAGATCGAATCCACCCGGCAGATTATCAACAAGGGCCGATGTGCTGGCCAGCCTGTATGTGGCTTTTAGGCGATTTTCCTCATCCCACTAGGTGAATACCAGGCTGGTTTCTATGTACCACCTCAGTTACGTGACTCGCAGACATATGTAACATTTTCACACTATTTTATGATTTACACTAGATGCAGACAGCTGGGGTACACATATTCTGTCCGTGGGTGGGGGTGGGGTGGGGGGGGGGGGGGGCATCTGGCCACCCTTTCCAATTAAGCATGCCAAACCTGCTTGTTACAATGCTGACCCTGCCAAAATTGTGGGATAACACACAAGTGAAAGGCATGTTTTGGGATTTCAAAAGCTTTAGCTTGACTTGATGTGTTAGTCCAAAGAATGATTCAGTAAAACATCATGGAATGAAAGTAATCACTTAAGTCTGACAGCATCTGTTTGTAATGGAGATCTGTTCAAGTAATTCAGCAGCTATTAGGTATGTATTTATTACCAAGGTCTAATCCCAAGAATTTAGCACTATTAGATTCTTCTATATGATTGACATCAAATTTAGGCATATGCTGGTAGAAAACCTCTTACTAGCTCTGCAATGCATATAGTGTGTTTTTCCAAAGTTTAATGACAAAGAACTGGCTAGGAAACATCTTTTATTGTCAATGAAAATTTCATTAAATGCTCTTTCTCTTGATTTGTTATTTGTTGCAATATTTGCATCATCTGCAGACAACAAACTTGGTGCATGTTAATGTTACAGATGAAAGGTCTTCAATATAAACAAGAGAAAATGCTCTAAGATGTAAACTTCTGTGACACCACATGTAATTAGATCCCAGTTTTATGAATCCTGGTAGCTTAACACACGTCTCTTTCCTATTGACACATTTTGTTTCCTACGAGAGATGTAGGATTTTAACCATTTTGCAGCGTTTCTTGTTACATCCTATAATATTCTAATTTAGTCAAAAGGATACTATGACTTACAAAGTCAAACATCTTTGCCAGATGACAAAGTAAACCGGTAATGTATAAATTAGTGTGTACTGAATTAAGTAGATTATCACTGGGGATGTAGAGGGCCTTCTCAATATTGGAGCCCTTTAGAAATCTGAACTGTGACGTTGACAATATCTTATTTGTAACCATTTGGTTAAGGGGACTGTTCACCACCTTTTCTTATTTTCAGCAATGCTGGTAGAAGTGTAATTGGATACAAATTTGATGGTGTTTTTAAAACAAATCCTTAACTTCAGTATATTTTAACAATTCATAAAATGTTCTACTGATAAATGACTGGTTATACAAATGCAGAACACTCATTCATTAAATTGCTGATATTTTATCATAACCAATTGAATCTTTTGCTTTTAAAGAATTATGGTGAACATTATTTCTGCAAGTATAGACTAATACATTACTTTACGATCTTTTCACTTATTTATTAATGTAAATGGTAACAACATGTGATAATTATGAGATTGCCACAGCTAAAAGAGCTCAGAGATATATGGAGTAAATGTAATGATATCAAAATATGACAGCACAGTCTGATGAAAAATTTGAGGAGTAAAGGATGGTTCATAGAACTGCACTTTGCTACAAATTGGTAGGGATAAGGTGTCCTTATTGCACCAAATTTCAGAACTATCATTTGTAATGAGCAATATGCCTGATCCATATTAGATTGTAGCACACACTCCTTAGAAATACATATGATAGGATACCAAAATAGTGGTTTAAGTGGATTCTTCTGCACACAAGCCAAAGAAATAGCTGGAAAATAAGAGAAAAACTATGGATCTTAAGATGTTTTTGACAGTGCCTCATACCTGTGGCCAGAATAATCTCATCATTGCCACAGTCTCATGCTGTACACATACTATCTGTCACTTCCTGCTAAAAACTACACCTCCCACTCTGTGCCTCTTTACTCCTTCATCCATATGTCCTGACACAACTCCTCACTCCAAACAGTCAGCCGGGACAGTACAGCTATACAGTTGCATGTGTACTCTATAGCACTAACTGCAGGTGAATATAGCTTAGCATTTGATTATTGTCAGTTGGGTATGGAGAAGGAGCTGCTATCTACATGAGATAGTTACAAAAATATAAAAACATTGCTACATTCAGAATTGGTAGTGTTTGGCATTCAAAAGCTGTGATACAGAAATATAAATTCATAGAAAGTGAATAAAAATGATGATAATATACAAGGTAATACCTGGTAATTTTGAGCTGTTCATGAAACTACCTAAAGCTTCGTAAAATTTTTAAATTTCTGAATGGAATAAAAAACTTCTCATGAGAGCAATACTCCCTTGCCTTTTGATGTAATCTGAAACATGACGCTGTTCTCTGACAACTATAAACAGGTATTTCCTTCTTCCTGTAGTGTTGCAAGTGATATGCCATATTTACAACTATACATTTGTTATATGATAATTTCTGCTGTTAGTCACCTTGCATTTAAACAAAAGTGTGGGAGTACGAGCATCAGAGACATATATGGCTAACATTGTACATTATGTATCCATGACAACCTACTTTAGTGTGTACATGACACCAAGAGCAATTCAGTTCAACAGACTATGTAATGCCTGGCAGATGATACACATGGAATTTGTTGATCTGAAGATGGCTCATTGATTATTCATACTAACCTAGAATTTTTATCCACACATTTTAACATAACAGACTGCCTGTTTTCCAATTTCATGGAGATTAATTGAAATCACTGTCTTTAGGAACAGATATCTGACATTGTCAAGGACATGCAATATGTTAGCTTGGTATCTACCACTGATGGCTTAGCTGATATTTTCTTCTGAACCTTCTGCAGCATTGCAGAAAAGCTAACTTGTTTCTTGGGTTGAGCTCTTTTTTGATCAAAATGAGTTTGTATGATATGTAGATTCACAACATCAAAAGAATTTGTTGTTGGCTACTCTCATAAAATTTCACCAAAGTGTTTAAGGCTTCTGAAGCCTCGACCCAAGAGATGAGAATTGTAGGCATTTCTTCTTCATCACCCTCAATTTTTGGTGCCTCCTGTGGGTTGAAAACACTTTGTAATATTGCACTGTATCAGCTCTTCTTTGATAGCTAAATTCCTGTCAATTTTGACCCATTTGTCAGCTTCCTCTGCTGAATACACACTCAGCCCATTAACAGATGCTGAATTTAACATTCATAAAATTTGAGAGCTATCAGCTGTCGACTCATCGTCATTTACATCACTTTCCATCTCAGCTTCTTCAAGCAACACTGATGCAATTGTAAGTACTGCCTGTTATTTCTAGTGAACAAGGAACTGTTTATATTAGCACAAAGCTACCTTGCAACAATATAATTGACAGTGAGGCAGACAATTGTTGTTAGTGAGTCACTATACCAAGTGGTTCTGATGTTACTCAGTGACCTCCAATTGTATTTCCAGTTGTACCAAGCTAAAAATAAGGGAAATTTTTCATATGTGATGGACTATCAAATGTTGGAGTGTTGTGGTCTTACTGTAATATGTACACACTTTTAATAACTCTGTTTCACCAATAGACAACTTAGGTTTCAGCAGCTCCTTAGTGGATACTCTACATTTTCAAGAAAAGTATCCCAAAAGAAATTTGTTAAAACTCATCTTTCTGTTCAAAAGATGTTTTTCTAAATTGAAACTCTTTAAAAATTCTAGTATTGTTGATGAAATCAGTATGAAAATAATCAAATGTTGTACAGATGAGCTTTTACCATACTGATCTACTTTTTTAATTTTTTTTGTTCCAAAGTTGTGAATGATGTTTGTATGAGTTAATTGTTTTTTATGCAGGTATTTTGTTGATGATGAGTATCAGTTGGTGGGTAGGTGATGTTTAAGAGAGTATGGTTAGGGTGATAAGTATGTTTTATGTTGTATTTTGTCTTTATTGTAAGAGTGTAGTAGATTTGTTTATGTATTTAATTTTCTGTGAGATGTGGATTTTGTAATTTGTGTTTGAATAGTTTATTATTATTTTGAGGTTTGGGATGGTAGCTGAATTTTGTATTTATTAGTTTATGTTCGTGGGTGGGTATGGTCTGACATTGTAGGTATGAAGGTGTTGGTGGTGCCATGAACCTCAGTTGATCTGTACTGGGTGTCTCGCTTCTAGGTTGTCAGGCACATTTTGTCTGCAGTTTCAGCAGATATCTGCAATTTTGGTTTTGCAGTGTGTAGCTGGTGTTAGCTCAAACAAATATTGCTCATCTTGTCTTTGATACAATGCCCAGTATCAACAGAATGTGTTGGTACATTTCTCATTTCAAACAAAATGATTTTTATATCAGGATTTTATGTCAACATTCGATAGAGCACTACCAGGTTAGTCCAGTGTAATATTCATTTTAATGATACGTTTTAACAGGAATAATAGAACATGAAGAATAATCCATACTGCAGCATAAGTTGAGCAATGCGCCTCTGCGTAGCATAGCAGTCAGTCTGGGTAAGGGCAGTGCTGGTGCAGCTGCAATACTTACTATTCCTCACATTTTACTGTCCCTGTTAATACATATTGGTAAAAATATCATGCTAGATTAATTTGGGATCACTCTGTCAAATGGGCATGTAAAATTCACTTTAAAAATAATTCTGTTTATAATTGGAAATGAACCGAATCTTTGTATCGAGAATGGGTGTCCCATGAAAGACATGATGAGTAATGTTTGTTTGGGGTGATTGAATCCACATGCTGCTAAAGCAAAATTTCAAACATCCACTAAAACACAGGAGAAAATCTGTCTGACGTACCTTAGGAGAGACATCATGTATAGTTCGACTGAAATTTCCTGTGAACAGTGTTGGAGTCATGTGGGGATTTGTAGTATTGTAGCTTTGTTTGAGCTAGTGATAATTCCAGTGCCATGTGGCACTACCCAGAGGGAAGAGCACTGTGTTCAGCTTATGGCTATGGCACATCATACACATTTGCAACAGCGATTTGAGCAGCAGTTGGCACCACAGTGACACAACAATCTGTTACTTCAAGGCCGGCTCTGAGCCAGGCACCCTGTAGAGTGCACTCCTCTGACCACAAACCATGACCATTTGCAACTACAGTAGTCTCAAGTGAGAGAGGGCAGGGTGGAGGTCTGTTGTGTTTTCTGATGAAAGCTGGTTCTGCCTCAGTGTCAGTGGTACCCATGTGTTGGTTAGAAGGAGGCCAGATGAATGTCTGCAACCAACCTGTCTGTGGCCTAGACCTACACCTGGAGTTTAAGGTCTGGGGTGCAATTTCACATGACAGCAAGAGCACTCTCATGGTTATACCACATACCATGATTGAAAATTTGTACTTCAGTGTTCAAAAATTCTTCAGCAAACCAATGTTTAGGATATTGCTCTGTAATTGTGCAGGTCCATCCTTTAAATAAATGGGAGTCAAGAGTTTCCGGTTGCTTGTGACTTTGAGCTGGACAAGAGATTTATGACAAATGCAAGGTAATTAAGGAGATAGTGCTACAGAGAACTCTCTGTATAATCCGACTACCATTCCATCCCGATGTACTGACTCACTTGTTTTCAACTCTTTCAGTTGCTTCAGTATGACATGGATGCCTATTTCTATGTCCTGCATGTGGGCGTCTTTGTGACAGTCAAATGATGGCATGTTCATACAATCCTCCTACATGAAATATTTCTTGACTTGAAATTTAAAACTTCAGTTTTCCATTTGCTGCCTTCTGTTGGCACACCAGACTGGTTGATGAGTGACTGGATACATATCTTCAGTCCACTTAGTGATTTACACATAATCAGAATTTTCTTGGGTTCTCAGCAGGATCTTACAATAAGATATGAAGGTGAATGTTGTTTGTTTTGCACATATATCTTCTTATGGATGCACAATTTTCAATTACATTTCACCTGTCAACATTTGCAGTCTTTTTTCCATTTAATGAGAGTGCAGCAGTCTTTGCTCCCTTGACATTTTCTGAATTTTGTTGTTAAGCCATGGTTGATCTTATCCATCCTTAATCCACTTACTTGTCACATACACTGATCAGCCAGAACATTATAACCACCGACCTACTATCAATAGAAACCCATCCAGGGGATAGAAGCAGCACCTGATGAGGAACAACTGCTACTCAGAGAGATGCATGGTGCATCAAGTATTAGTGAGCATGCTGCCTGTGTGTAGAATGGGGAAGGAGCACAGTATACCTGAGTTTGACCAAGAGCAGATTGTGATGGCCCAGAGGCTTGGCATGAGCATTTCAGAAACTGCATGACTTGTTGGGTGTTTGAGGAGTGTTGCAGTGAGCATCTTCAGCACATGATGAAACCAAGGTGAAAGGATGTCTAGACACTGTGGGGTTGGGTGGCCATTCCTCATTACAGATGTTATTGCACAGACTGGTAAAACAGGACCGGTGGCAAACTGTGGTCGAACTAACATCAAACTTTTAATGCTGGGCAGAGTACAAGTGTGTCTGAACACACAGTGCACCAAACACTCCTCACAATGGGCCTCTGCAGGTGATGACCCATGCATGTGTTAACATCACAACATCAGCAACTAGAACTGAAACCTGATAACATCTACATCATGCCTGTGGGAGGCAGCAAATCCATAATCTTCCAGGGGAACAGCTCCTTGGCACCTGTACTGCAGGTTGGAGAACATTCACCTGCATAACCATGGGTCCAATAGATCTCATGCAAGGCATCATGACTGCCAAGGAGTATTCTACATTGGTTGCAGACCACGTACACCCCTTCATCACAGTCATGTTTCCCATGCAGTGGAATTTTTCAGTAAGATAATGCGCCATGTCACAATGCCAGGAGTATGATAGAGTGGTTAGAGGAACACAGTGGCGAGTACCAGTTGATGTGTTGGCCCCCCAAATGGCTAGATCTGAACCCAATTGAACACACCTAGGATGTTATTGAATGTGGTACCTGTATTAGAGCTCATCACCCCCTCCCTGTAATTTTTGGGAATTAGGTGACTTATGTTAGCAGATGTGGTGCCAATTCCCTCCAGTGAGCCCACCAAGGCTTCATTGCTATCATACCATGATGCACTGGAAATGTTATCCACATCAAAGGTGGACATACTGGCTACCAGGTGGGTGTTCACAATGTTCTGGCTGATCAGAGTACATCTCCCAAGTGTAATTTACAATCATTTCAAACTTTTCCAGTAATTCTTCTATGTCCGTCATACTAAAACTAAATGATGTCCATTCATTGTCGAAGGAGAGGCTGAAACAGCTTACCTGCTTTTTCTAGCATATGAGGTGTTTAAGAAAAGTAAATAGACTGACTTTTTATCTACTATCTACAATATTGTCCCATTCAGAGTAGTTTTCTTGATAACTGTTCACCAGCAGAGTCATTCTTCCCATCTTCGTGGCAGTTCTGAAAGGCTTCAACTTGTAGGGCCTTTAACATGTCAGTCACATTCTTTTTAATGTTCTGCAGAGTCCCAAAATGACATCCTTTTAAGGCATTTTTCAATTTTGGGAAAACAAAAAATTGACAAGGACTCAGATCAGATGAATAGGTGGGGCTGTGGAACAGCGAACGCTTTTTTATATCAAAAATTCTGTGATGGAAGTGGCTGTATGACATGGGGCATTGTCATGATGTAGCACCCACTTGCAAGACTTTGATCTAAGTTGATGTACAGTGGAAGTGTTTAAGTTTAACATATTACCCATTATCCTTATTGGTGAACATCAGTCTGATCTCATTGACATTTTCATCTGTTTTGCAAGTTGAAGGTCTCCCTGTGTGAGGTTCATCTTCAATATGTTCTTGCCTACGATAAATGATTTGCTCCAGTAAAAAAATGTGCTCTTGATAAGGAATGTTCCCCATAGACCTATTTCTACTTTTCTAAAGTCATATTTGCAGAGTCCCCCAAGTTTAATTCAAAACTTGATGACATAACATTTCTCTAAATTGTACTCTTCCAGTTTCATAACATACAACAAAAACACAACTTCACTGATGATGCTCTCAAAAATCATGTGATGGCTGTATGGAGCTGAAATTCAGACTGAGCATCTGGGCGAGATGAACACTTCCACAGAAGTAGAACAACACAGTGTGACCAGATTGCTCTCAGTATTGTCAGTACATTTCCCATATAGCTTGTAAATACTCTTCTTGCCTTGCTGGTGAATTTATTAACTTAAGTAGACATCATCATTGTAATGAAACTATGATTACCAATCCCTGTCTCTATACCAACACTGTCAATAACATCAGGCCTGTTTTAAGCAACAAGGTCTAGAATATTTCCATTGTTTATGGGTTGCCTAACTAGCTGTTCGAGGCAGTTTTCAGAAAACATATTCAAAAATACTTCACAGGACTGTTTGTCTGTACTATGTGCAGTGAATCCATAGACATTCTAGTCCATAAGCAGTAGATTCAAGTCATCCCCAGCCAGCTATGTGTGTGAAACAGGCTACCCCTTAAAGGGATTATAAGATGATTTAAAAACCATACATGTAGAAACAAAAAGAAGAAGTTCAGCTTACTGGAAGAATTAAAAATAGCAGTCACAAAAAAGAAATGCAACAATATTCTTAATCTGCAAATCAGAGCCATTGGAAAAATAATCGTAACAGCTTTTTGGATTTATTTTAATAGAGATGTATAAGTTAAGTATTTAGTCCTTTGCTGATGCAGCAGCCAGAATAATGGTGATAGCAGACATTGGCATGGAAGCAGTGTCTTAGGAAACAAGGTAAGGGTAGGTGACCAATGGATTACATTTGGGGTTCTGTCAGTAGCTGTGCATATACACTGACCAGCAAGAAATATTATGATAACACACCTAATAGCTGGTATGCCCACCTTTGGCACAGATAACAGCAGAATGAGGCCCTGATTTGGTGACTGGAGGGAGTTGGTGCCACATCCACACACACAGGTCACCTAAATCCCATAAATTACAGTAAGGGGACAGTGAGCTCTGACAATCACATCCAAGACATGTTTGATTGGGGTCAAATAAATGTGGTGAGTTGGAGGCCAACACGTAAGTTGGGACTCGTCACTGTTTTCTTTGAACCACTCCAGTACACTCCTGGCCTTTTGACATGGCCCATTATCTTACTGAATCATGCCACTGCCTTCAGGAAACGTGATTGTCTTGAAGGAGTGTATGTGGTCTGCAACCAGTGTATAATACTCCTTGGTGCCTTGCACGAGCTCCACTGGACCCGTGGATGTGCACATGGCTGTTGCCCAGAGCATAATGGATCTGCTAACAGTTTGTATCTGTGCCACAATACAGGTTTCAAGGAGCTGTTCCCCTGTAAGACAACGGATTCTAAATGGTTCAAATGGCTGTAAGCACTATGGGATTTAAGATCTGAGGTCACCAGTCCCCTACACTTAGAACTACTTAAACCTAACTAACCTAGGACATCACACACATCCATGCCTGAGGCAGGATTCGAACCTGTGACCATAGCAGCAGTGCGGTTCCAGACTGAAGCGCCTAGAACTGCTCTGCCACAGAGGCCAGCTTAATGGATTCTCTCTCTCCAACTGGTATGATGAAGAAGGTACCAAGATTCATCAGAATATGCAATGATCTGCCACTGTGCCAACATCCTGTGCCAATGGTCACATGCCTATTTCAGTCATAGTTGCCAATGTCATGGTAATAACATTGGCACATGAACGGGTTGTCGGCTCTGGACGTTCATAGTTAGGAGTATTCAGTGCCCCGTGTGTTCAGGAACACAACCCCCCTGCACCCACCCTTAAAGTCTGATGTTAGTTCCTCCACAGTTCACTGCCTGTCCTGTTATACCAGTCTTCCCAACCTAAGACATTCGACATCTGTAATGAGGGCGGCCGCGCAACCCCACAACATGTGGATTTTGTTTAACCTCGGTTTTGCCATGTGTTGACGACACACACCACAGCACTCCTCAAATACACAACAAGTTGTGCAGTTTCCAAAACGCTCATGCTGAGCCTCTGGGCCATCACAGTCTGCCTCAGGGGAACACAGACAGATTGTGCACCTTTGGCATTCTATTCACAGACAGCTCACCGGTACTACTTGCACCATGCATGTGTCTGACTATGAATAATTCCTCACCAGGTGATGCTGCTCTTGCCTGGATGGGTTTATATAAATAATTCGTCAGTGGTCATAATATTCTGACTGATCTGTGTAGAGCAGTACCTAGCACATAATAGCTCACCAGCACTTCACAACATGATGAGAAACATCACCTGATCACTCTTGGTGCCAACAGCTGCTGAAGGGAACATGACATGATGTGATAATGAAATCATTGCCTCTTGAAACATGTTGTTGTATTATGTGAAGTACAGTTAAATTAACTGAATGCTACTAGTTGCATCTAATATAGTGTAACAATTGCTACCTCACATCTGACAAATGAATAATTAAACTTGTTTTTCTTTACAGATTAGATTTAATAACAAGCAGCCCTCAAGTGATAGTCCTGTTTTCCTTTGAGTTTTATGTAATGTGTTTTCAGGTGATCATGGTATTCAGTGTTTTTAATTTGTTTAGGCACTCAGAACATTAACCTAATTTCATATGTATTCAGAATGCTTTATTTAACTGTGCAACAGTAATTGATACCAACAGGGCTTTCATTTATTTTCTGTTGGCAGCAGTATCATTTTTGCCAGATTATATTTTATTTAAGACCTAAAGACACCTTTACTGCTTTTGGAGAATGGAGAGTAATTTATGGTGAATGCTCCAAGTGAACAGATATTACTAATTCAAGATGTAAAGGAAGTATTAGTGTTGGAAACAGTTCTTATTCATCCCCTGCAGTTGGGTGGGAGCTGTACCACTTCACACCCAGTTTCACTATACACTATTAACATGGTACTGTAATCTATGGACATTTTTAACCAGTGAAAAAGAAACCCTGTCTTATAAATGTTCTGTGTCCTGCAGGCTGGGTAGTCACTTATTTTTCCTTGTATATAAATTATATATAGGTCTGATAAGGCTGAATGTAAACGATGACCTAATTTACCTAGAGTATTGAGTGTATTTAAAAGATTCAGTGATCACATAACTGTTTTGGTTTCAGTTAAGTAACCTCTTCAAACATCATCAGAGAAGCTTATGTAGTTTTACACTATTCTGTCTTCTTTTCAGGGTGTAGCATTTATCAACGGCAACAATTTGGGTCGCTATTGGCCCATTGAAGGTTCTCAAGTCACTCTGTATGTACCTGCCATATTTCTTCAGCCATATCCTAAAACAAATGAAATTATTTTATTTGAGCTGGAGCTACCCTCACAAAGTAAGCAAGTCAAGTTTACAAAGGATCCATATCTTAATAAAGAACCACCTAAACAAGGAAAAGTAACTCCTTGTCATTTATGTAACTTGGTGAAATTTTTATGTTTCCTTTTGACTGTTGACAATGAATGTCATTAAACTGTTTCAAGCTTGATAAATTATATAGGACTGGTAACTGAGAACGTATTTAATTTTAACAGGTGAATGTGGTCACTGATAAAGACTTTTGTTATAAATATGTTACACTTACATAATATTTCATGTAAATGATTCTCTATCAGTAACACCACAGCTAACACCAGTACATTATGTTTGCAAAGTTATTTTATCCATGTTGGATGTAGTGAACACTGTGGCCATTCAAGACAGTTGGTGAATGATGCGTACAGCCACAAATACTTTTTAATGTTTTATTTTAGTGCTATTTCCAGTTACAGTCTACCTAGCACACCTTCAGATGGCTAATATTTTCAGTTACATAAATGTTCTGGTCCAGGGCATGTCATCTGCTCCTACACTACACAAGAATATTTGAATACTGTATAGGTACTTTCATTAATATGAACATGCTTAAGTGGTTGCATTTCTTTAGATATAATGTAAAATAATTATATTCACTTACATAAGTTCCAGTAGATAGTGATTTGTTTTGTTGGGGTAAGAGTGGTTTTCCACGTCAATTTCTTTGTTGTTCAATTAGAAACAGAACACACATTGCAAATAAATGGCTGTGGTATGCTTCATAATATTCTTAATGTCAGTGCTAAGCATCACACATGTTACACACTTGATATTCCTGTTTACAATGCAAAGGTTATCATTAAGCAAAGATACAAAGATAGCATTTGACCAAGGATATAAACATATAAACAGAGGAAATATGATGTGGGATGTGCAAAGTGCAATATGTTAATAACATAAAAATGTTTGCACTCTATGATTAAACTGATTTTAAAAGTCAATAGGACAAATTGTTTTCGGTATTTCAAGTATGTCATCTTTTTTTTACTTAACTTTCAGCAGAAATTTTGATGAAATACTTCAAAGACAACTGATTGCATACTAGAATTTAGACATATATGTACATTCATTTATATATACAGACATCTGCTTAAAATGACTGTTTATAAGTTAGTTGCAGGAAATGCAAAATTAAAATGTTGGAGGTTGAGAAGAGAGCAACAAATTTGTTCATCATAGTAGTTTATATTTGTACAGTTTTACACTGATATCTAAAACAGGTGGCCCTTAAAAATTTAATTTCCAAATGCTTAATGTTATCATTGGCTTAGAGACCTGCAAGGCTGCTACTCATTGCTAGGCTATCTGGCTGGATATGGAGTTTCTTGTTTAATGAGCAATAGTTATGGGCTAGAATTAATTCTAATATCTCTATGGATTTGTATATTTCTGACTGGAAAAGCTATTTTTTAAAATTAAGTTGCACTTAATTCTTTCATTTCATGGACAAGGATATTTGTGTACAAACTCTCAATGCCCATGAATGCAAATCTGGCACTCTCTGGTATGTGCTCATCACTTATGTCATTATTTCTCATAAAACAAGAAAATCTATCTGCAGCCGGAAAGGCTAGCAATGGGAAGCAATCTTTCTGGACTCTAAACCAATGTTTACATTAACCATTTATAAAATAAATTTTTCAGACTCACCTGGTTAAGATATCAGTGTAAAATTGTATCAATATAAACTATCATGGTGAACAACTGTGTAGCTCTCATTACACCCTCCAACTTTTTAATTTTTTTTCCTGCAACTAACTTACATATGGTCATGATAAGCAGATACCTGTATCTATAAATGGATGTACATATACATTTAAATTATAGTAGCCAATCAATTGCCTTTAAAGTATTTAATCAAAATTTCTGCTGAAATTTACGTAAAAAAGGATGACATACTTGACATACTAAAAATAATTTGTTCTATTGTCATTTAAAATGAGTTTACTCATAGAGTGCAAATGTTTTTCTGTTATTAACATATTGCACTTTGCACATCCCACATCATATTTCCTCTATTTACATCCGTGGTCAAATGAAAATGAATGTTATCTTTCTATCACTGCTTAATGGTAACCTTTGCACTGTAAACAAAAACATCAAGTTATAACAAATGTGATACTCACTGACATTAATAATATTATGAAGTGTGCAACTGTGATTTATTTGCAATATGTGTAGTGTTTGCAAGTCAACAACATAGAGATCAACCTGGAAAACCACTCTTACCTCAACAAAACACATAACCATCTACTGGAACTTATGTAAGGGAATATAACTATTTTACAGTGTATCTAAATAAATACAACCACTTACGCTTGTTCATATTAATGAAACTACCTATACAGTGGCTCTAAATATTCAAATATTCTTGTTTATTGTAGGAGCCAATGACATGCTGTGGACCGAAACGCCTTTGTAACTGATAATGTTAACAATCTGAAGATGGGAATGGAAGCCTGTGACTGGTAATAGCACTAAAATAAAACATTAAAAAGTATTTGTGGCTGGTTATGTTTTTCACCAACCATTATGTTTGCTGTTCAACTTTATTTTATTTGACTGAGTTTCTTCTTAAGTCTTAGTGCATATCACACCCAGGAGGAACTGCACATGCTTGCAAAAGGATAACTGCTGACATGTATTATAAAACACAATGGACACCATTAAACAGTGTTAACCTAACAATAGTCCTCCACTGATTGTGCTGCAATCAAATACACTAGTGACCAAAAGTTAAGAATAATCATTAAAAGAGGGAATATTATTTTATTAGCACATTGGAAGCATTAGTGCAGGAGCTAAAACTTAGTCACAAGACATTTGGCATACCACAGTGCCTGGAAAATAATTTTAGAGAAGTTCTGGTAGTTAAAATACACTCCTGGAAATTGAAATAAGAACACTGTGAATTCATTGTCCCAGGAAGGGGAAACCTTATTGACACATTCCTGGGGTCAGATACATCACATGATCACACTGACAGAACCACAGGCACATAGACACAGGCAACAGAGCATGCACAATGTCGGCACTAGTACAGTGTATATCCACCTTTCGCAGCAATGCAGGCTGCTATTCTCCCATGGAGACAATCGTAGAGATGCTGGATTTAGTCCTGTGGAACGGCTTGCCATGCCATTTCCACCTGGCGCCTCAGTTGGACCAGCGTTCGTGCTGGACGTGCAGACCGCGTGAGACGACGCTTCATCCAGTCCCAAACATGCTCAATGGGGGACAGATCCGGAGATCTTGCTGGCCAGGGTAGTTGACTTACACCTTCTAGAGCACGTTGGGTGGCATGGGATACATGCGGATGTGCATTGTCCTGTTGGAACAGCAAGTTACCTTGCTGGTCTAGGAATAGTAGAACGATGGGTTCGATGACGGTTTGGATGTACCGTGCACTATTCAGTGTCCCCTTGCCGATCATCAGAGGTGTACGGCCAGTGTAAGAAATCGCTCCGCATACCATGATGCCGGGTGTTGGCCCTGTGTGCCTCGGTTGTATGCAGTCCTGATTGTGGCGCTCACCTGCACGGCGCCAAACACGCATACGACCATCATTGGCACCAAGGCTGAAGACAACGCGTCTCCATTCGTCCCTCCATTCACGCCTGTCGCGACACCACTGGAGGCGGGCTGCACAATGTTGGGGCATGAGCGGAAGACGGCCTAACGGTGTGCGGGACCATAGCCCAGCTTCATGGAGATGGTTGCGAATGGTCCTCGCCGATACCCCAGGAGCAACAGTGTCCCTAATTTGCTGGGAAGTGGCGTTGCGGTCCCCTACGGCACTGCGTATGATCCTACGGTCTTGCCGAGCATCCGTGCGTCGCTGCGTTCCGGTCCCAGGTCGACAGGCACGTGCACCTTCCGCCGACCACTGGCGACAACATCAATGTGTTGTGGAGACCCCACGCCCCACGTGTTGAGCAATTCGGCGGTACGTCCACTCGGCCTCCCGCATGCCCACTATACGCCCTCGCTCAAAGTCCGTCATCTGCACATACGGTTCATGTCCACGCTGTCGCGGCATGCTACCAGTGTTAAAGACTGCGATGGAGCTCCGTATGCCACGGCAAACTGGCTGACACTGACGGCGGCGGTGCACAAATGCTGCGCAGCTAGCGCCATTCGACGGCCAACACCGCTGTTCCTGGTGTGTCCGCTGTGCCCTGCGTGTGATCATTGCTTGTACAGCCCTCTCGCAGTGTCCGGAGCAAGTATGGTGGATCTGACACACCGGTGTCAATGTGTTCTTTTTTCCATTTCCAGGAGTGTACATATTTGTAAGCAAATAACAGAACTGGGAAATATATTCTACATCAAAAGAAGTCGTTGATAGGGGATATGGTTATTGCTAACAGCCACACATACTGCAGTGTGATGCAACATGCATTCTACGAGATGGTTCAAAAATGTTCTTTGCAGACAATCTCAGTCTACAGCAAGAACAGTGTGGAGGGCAGGAAGTGTCCCTAGTGGAAGCTGACAGGATGCAATTCATCTCCCTAAAGCAGCCCAGCCCTGTTCTATAAGATTCAGATATGGGGACATCACTGGCCAGTCCATGCAACAGATATCGGCACCTTCAAGAAACTGATCCACCAGAAAAGGTCAATGTGTACAGAGGAAGTCTTGACCAACCATATCTCTGAAAAGACACATTCGTGGTAGCAGTATCTTATCTCTGTATCCCTGAGTGTATACAGTATTGCTACAGCCACCAACAAAGTTGTGCATCTCTGTATGGCCATTCATTATGGTGCTTAACAATACTGTGATGTCATCACAACCAAACCAGTCACTTTCCACGATTTTCCTGGTGTTGAATTGGGTATCAGGTTCTCTCCAGAAAAATGTACGATGATAATCTTTTTTTAAACTGAAGTGGGATTCATCTGCGAAGAGCATGTTCCTCCATTCATTCATGGTCATATTTTGATGTTTCTGACTCCACAATACATGGGCCTGACTCCATGCTGGAGTGAGCAAGATGCACATGGCCAGACGTCTGGCAAACATCCCTGCTTTTCTGAGCCTCCAATAGCCAGTTTGTTGGGAAACAGAAACTCCTGAGGCAGCTGCAAGCTCTGTAGCCAGTTGCTTTGCAGGTGTATTCTGATTACATTCGACAGTTACAACAAGGAATCTGTCTTGCTGTCAGGTAGTTACTTCTGGTTGACCTAGTACTGGCCAACTATGAACATATACTCAACACCTTTGATGATGCTTTGTGGCACATCTAAGGATACTGAGATGTTGGTCTGTATCTGGCTTGCATCCTAGTGGGTGAGTGTTCTACCCAGCAAAACAGGGTTCAAGTTGCATCTTTGTGTCATTATGTTGCCAACTTCACCAAGAAACTGCACTTTGCTCAACAATGAGTGGACAAAAACTACTGCGATATGATTAGTCTCATGCACTGTTTGTGTTTACCTTTTGCTTGTGCCATTGTTCACAGCACAGAGTACTCCTTCCGTATACAGATCAAACAAGTTGGGTCCAAGGGAAATATTTATGGTGGTGTTGGGTGATTTCTCACCTTTTCCCATTTAATTTTTGTATTTTCATTATTATGCTTAACTCTTGGACAGTAGTGTACTAGAAGTGGTATCGCTGATTACAAAAATTGATATACTGGTTTAATTCTATTACTGGAGGGCATCACATGTTAACTGACAAAATAAGATTGTATAAAGATGAATAATAGTAGATTTGCCATTTAACACAATGAAAAGACTTCCTAAAATATTGCCAAATCTCACAAGATTCATAAAATATTTTAAGTATTTATACTCCATCAATTTACAGACCATAATTTTCAATTTCCTATAAAATAACTGATTTGTGATGGATGCATGGTGATACCTGCAAATGTGCTGATCGTAATGTCTTGATAAAAAGAGGATGCTGCTGATAAAACAATAAAAAGTATCTCTTTGCACAGAATTGTGTAATAAGTAATGTTACCACTAGAAATGTATGGGTAGATTGTACAAAACTCTCTCTCTGTCTCTCTCTCTCTCTCTCTCTCTCTCTCTCTCTCTCTCTCTCTCTCTGTCTCTGTCTGTCTCTCTCTCTCTCTCTCTCTCTCTCTCTCTCTCTCTCTCTCTCTCTCTCTCTCTCTCTGTGTGTGTGTGTGTGTGTGTGTGTGTGTGTGTGTTTTAAAAATAAAGACAGAAAGTTAACATAGTCATTGTACATATAGAGTTCTACATTTATAAAGGATAATGACTGTCCTAGTCAACTTTTTTATTAAATTGGATGTCTGTTGACAAAAAATGTATTTTCATTTAACTGTCTCAAACATGTAAATATCAAAACTATTGTGTCTTCTGTACGTTAACAGTTATGTTTGTTTATAATACCAATTTCAAATGAAATTATTTGTAAATGTTATATGAATATAAATTAAAACACAAAATCAAAACTCAACACTTTGTAAATACCTCACCCTCAGAAACTAAAACATAATGACTATATAGAAATCATGATTAGATATCACAGACTGATTCTACTACCATCCTTAAATTCCTTTAGGCAGGGATTCCTTTCTATATATCTCCTGTAACTTGCTCACCTGTTTGAGATTCATTAACAAATTTACAATTCAGACTAAGGTTCAGAACCTCTAGGTCTATTCCTCCAGAATCTTGGCACAACATCCACTATTTTTATGTTCTGTCAAGCAGCAACAGAAAAATCAGTAAATATTACATTCATTTCATTAGGTCTTCCTTTGCTCAGTAAATATGTTTAGCACTTTATAATACATAAGACCAAAGCAAACTCTTTTCAAGTCAAATCTACCAATTACCAGTAATATCTTAATGTCAACAGCTGTTGTCCATTGAATAACAAACAGTCCTGGCCAGTCAAGGAAGCCAGATCTGTAATGACAAACAGTCTTTGGCCTACTGTGCTGACAGTCTTACAGGAGAATTTCAAAACTGATACTGCTCTATGCATCTTACTCAGAAATGTGTCACCTATCCCTTTTCACATCATATACCTTACACCCCTCACATATCTTATGAAAAGCAACAAGGGCACCATCTTCATTGTAGAAATAATGTCAAGATTCGAATATCTGAAACATATTATTTACCAAGGTTTAGAATGTCTTTTGTAACTTCTTGATGAATATCCTTCTCACTAGTTTTACCATGTCTTTGAAAGTGACTTTCCAGTACCTAATCAGTCTATATGGTACCCTCATCCGTTCCAGCATCACTCCTGATTCCAACCCATCATCTCATTGATCATAAGAGAGAGCGTAACATTCCAAAATATTGGAAAAGGGCACAAGTCATCCCCGTTTTCAAGAAGGGACGTCGAACAGATATGCAGGACTATAGACCTAACGTTGATCAGTTGTAGAATTTTCGAACACGTATTATGTTCAAGTATAATGACTTTTCTGGAGACAAGAAATGTACTCTGTAGGAATCAGCATGGGTTTCGAAAAAGATGATCATGTGAAACCAAGCTCGCGCTATTCGTCCATGAGACACAGAGGGCCATAGACATGGGTTCCCAGGTAGATGCTGTGTTTCTTGAGGCATTTGATACCATTCCCCACAGTCATTTAATAAACAAAGTAAGAGGATATGGACTATCAGACCAATTGTGTGATTGGATTGAAGAGTTTCTAGATAACAGAATGCAGCATTTCATTCTCAATGGAGAGAAGTCTTCCGAAGTAAGAGTGATTTCAGGTGTGCCGCAGGGAAGTGTCGTAGGACCGTTGCTATTCACAATATATGTAAATGACATTGTGGATAACATTGGAAGTTCACTGAGGCTATTTGCAAATGATGCTGTAGTATATCAAGTGGTTGTAACAATGGAAAATTGTACTGAAATGCAGGAGGATCTGCAACGAATTCACACATGGTGCAGGGAATGGCAATTGAATCTAAGCAGTTAATTCCATAAATTATCTGGGAGTAGGCATTAGGAGTGATTTAAAATGGAATGACATTATAAAATTAACTGTCGGTAAAGCAGATGCCAGACTGAGGTTCATTGAAAGAATCCTAAGGAAATGCAGTCTGAAAACAATGGAAGTAGGTTACAGTACAATTGTTCACCCACGGCTTGAATACTGCTCACCGGTGTGCGATCTGTACCAGATAAAGTTGATAGAAGAGATAGAGAAGATCCAATGGAGAGCAGCGTGCTTCATTACAGGATCATTTAGTAATCACGAGAGCATTACAGAGATGACAGATAGACTCCAGTGGAACTCCACAAGAGAGACACTCAGTAGTTCGGTACAGGCTTTTATTGAAGTTTCGAGAACATACCTTCACTGAGGAGTCAAGCCGTATATTGCTCCCTCCTATGTATATCTCGTGAAGAGACCATGAGGATAAAATCAGAGAGATTAGAGCCTACACAGAGGCATACCGACAATCTTTCTTTCCATGAGCAATACGAGATTGGAATAGAAGGGAGAACCGATACTCAAGGTAACCTCACCGTCGGGTGGCTTGCGCAGTATGGATGTAGATGTAGATGTAGATGTAGATGAGCCCTGTAGAACATATACGTGAGAGTGCTATCCCATTCATCCGACCACTTCAGAAACCTAAATTTTGCACTAGTACAGTCTTCCTCATGCTCTTTCTTTCCATTCCACTATCTTCCCATTCCATACAAATTCCTTTCCTCACTAGCCACCCCATACAAGATTGCTGTGCACTCTACCCAGACAGCACAACCATGAGGGCAAGCAGGAAAGTGAACAGCTCTTTTTCTTCCATGTGAGGTTGTTTGTGTGTGTGTGTGTGTGTGTGTGTGTGTGTGTGTGTGTGTGTGTGTGTGTGCATGTGGATGTGGATGTGCATTAGCATGTGTGTGGATGCAAGTGCAGGCACATGTGTGTGTGTGGGTGCACATGCATATGTGTACTGCCTCTGAAAAAGGGCATTGTCTAGTTCTCCACAAATCTCAGCTCATCGTCAGCCTTTTCAGTGCCCTGTTTGTGGCTCAATAGGTCTTTTATTTGGTGAGTTATCTGTCCTGATATACCATCAAACTTATGGCAAAACATCATTGGCACAATTCCCAAGACTGCAAGACTGACAGGTGTGGAAATTATTACACAAGTGGTTTAACACTTCATGTATGCAAGTTTCTGGCAAGAAGTAGAATGGAGAAGAAAACTGAGGATCTCTTAGATGACTCTCAGTTTGGTTTTAGGAAAGATAAAGGTACCAGGGAAGCAGTTCCAATGTTGCAATGACTGAAAACAAATCAAGATATGTTCATAAGTTTTGCTGACCTGAAACAATGCAAAATGATGCAAGGTGTTTGAAACTCTGAGAAAAATAGGGGTAAGATATAGTGAAAGAATGGTGTTATACAATATGTACAAGAACCAAGACGGAACAATAAGAGTGGAAGGCCAAGAATAAAGTGCATAGATTAAAAAGTGTGTAAGACAGGAATGTAGTCTTTCTCCCATGCTGTTCAGTTAGTACATCAAAGAAGCAATGATGGAAATAAAATAAAAATTTAAGAATAGTATTGAAATTCAAGGTGAAAGAATATCAATGTTAAGATTCTCTAATGACATTGTTATCTTCAGTAAAACTGAAGAAGAAATACAGGACCTGCTGAATGGAATGCACAATCTAATGAGTAGAGAATATGGCAAGGGAGTGAAGTGAAGAAAGACAAAAGCAAAGAGAAGTATCAGAAATAAGAACAATGAGGAACTTATCATCATAATTGGCCATCACAAAGTAGATGAAGCTACCTAGGCAGCAAAATAACCCATGATGGATGAAGCAAGGAGGACACAAAAAGTAGACTAGCACTGGCAGAAAGGGTATTCCTGTCTAAGAGAAGTCTACTGGTATCCAACATAGGTTTAATTTGAGGAAGAAATTTCTGAGAATGTGGATTTGATGCACAGCATTGTTTGACAGTATGACATAGACTAAGGGAAACAAGAACAGAAGAGGATAGAAGCATTTGAAATGTGGTGCTACAGATGAACATTGAAAATGAGATGGGTTGATAACATTCAGAAATAGAAGGTTCTGTCAAGGAAAGGAATAAAGAGGTTATGTGCAGAATTGGAGAGGACAGGACTGTACTGAGAACACTGACAAGAAGAAGTGATAGGATGAGAAGACATGTATTAAGTCATTAGGGAATAACTTCCATGGTACTAGAGGGAGCTGTAGAGGGTATAAACTGTCAAGGGAGACCGAGATTGGGATACATCCAGCCAATAACTGAGGAAGTAGGTTGCAAGTGCCACTCAGAGATGAAAATGTTGGCACAGGAGAGGAATTCATGGCAGGCGGCATCAAACCAGTCACAATACTGATGACTCAGAAACCAAAAAAATCTTGTCGTCATATAAATATCCTCTAGTAACACTGATACATATAATTCTAGTGTTACTGGACAAGGTCAAAATATATCATGAAGTCCCATAAAATCACTAATCCTGCTCAGTATTTTTTGTTATGGCTGCCACACACTTGAGTATAGGAGTTGATGTGCCATATATTATTATTATTTTGTTGTTGTTGTGATTATCATACTTATCATCATAACACCTACAGCAGAAGTGCAAAGAGCTTATGTGAATCATGTTTTACCACAGAACTTATTATAACCCACTGATTCTCAGTCAAGTGGAAGGTTGAAGGAGAGACTTTGAATGTACTGTAACAAGACAGGCTGTGGCTTCATAGATTTGTGACATAGGGTTGAAAACTGTAGTGTCAGGGTATACTGCACATGATATTTTGCTACATAGGTAGCTGATTTTGTGGAGTGCAAAAAGCTTTTTCTTATATTCGATGTATAGCCAACCATTGGGGTAGAGACATAGCCACAATGTGAAGATGGCAAATGGCAGAGTGCTGAGGCAGGATGGCATGCTAGTGAAAGGACAGAGAGAAATGGCTTAATTTACCACTCATACATTAGTACTCTATCAGTGCAAGATAGGGACCATGCTCCATCTCCATGGGAAGAGGGCCAGTGGTTGGCAGCACGTGAAGCCAACATCCTGGCCAGCAGGCTGCAACATGTGCACACCAACCTTTGCTGACGCCTGTGCTCAGTGCATGGCATGTGACCCTGTAGAGTGAGTCACTATGCAAAACCGTTGGTCAGCAGTGTGCAAACATGGATGGAAATCTTGCTGTGATAGCCAACTCTGTGGTGAATGACTGTATCCAGGTGGCTGCTGGTTTGTAGCACAGAGGTCCACACACTATAGTGAAGGAAGTCAGTGATAGAAATCCAGGTGTGGCAGGAGTGAGCCTGGAATGCCCACTGTGCTGCATACTAAGTATGGACAGTGGGCATAGTGCAGGTGATGGGAGACTTGAGCTCGTGATTGCTGCTGGCTGCTCCATGTTGTCCCCTCACCTGGCATAGTCTCCCAAGTCATCATTGAACAGTTGGGTTGTGAATGGAGCTGCTACAAAAATTGCAGCTTTTTATACAAGGCAGCAGCAAATTAATCTGTTATACCAATGACCCCCTCCTAGTCATGCACTTTGCAACACCACCAAAAACTACCAGTGGAGAAACCCCCTTGTGCGTATTGCAAGAACTGCAAATTACCACTGTCATGACAGGATTCACCAAACAAACCTGACCTGTGTCACAATAATTCAACAGCTTGGTAGCTATAACAGAAATGACAACACTCTGAGCCTGCCAGCTACTTGCACTGCTGCAATACTCCTCCATATATTCTCATTGATTTGCATGTGAAATTGTAATGACACAGCACTAAACTCACCACAGGAAGACCCAGCCGTCTGTGTATCACTTAAAGCTGATCTACAATGGTATGTCACATGTACAGCACAAGTTCCCATTGTAAGATTGTCTGGCAGCCCAATTAATAAGAATCAAAGTCTGCATTTAACCTACAAACCTTACTTGTCAGATTTCTTTCTACACTGCCACATTGCTTATGACCACCTACATAACACTTTATTCATTCCTTTAAAATGCAAGTCACATCATGTCTTCTACAGTATGTCAGTCATGCACACTTGGCTGCTCTCTCTGCAAACATTTATAGCTCATTCTGTTGCCTTGTATCCCCTTAAACTGTAGACAATACATTTATCATCAATGGTCTCACTACTTTATAAAGTTTTAGTCTTCAGTTATTTATTTTAAAGTGTATTTGTGTTATTATTTGCTGTAAAAGTAACTTATTAGTGGATTTTCATTAATCTTAGTCTTTCTTCCTGTGTTACTGACCCAAGTGGTCTGTTATTCGTTAGTGTGTTTACGTCGTACGTCCGAGCGTCACACCTCAGTAGTGTGTTTACATCTTGTGCGTGCAGTTGCAGCTGTAGTGGGTATAAAGCTAAGTACTGACAAAGTTATTTCTGCACTATTAAATAGTGCATTGTGCTGTTCATGATAAATAACAATGTAATAAACTTTTGGGAACGTTTGTATGCTGTATTTTTTAGAGTTTTTGGTGCATTGAAGTCATTTAGTAAATATCGTGCTTTAGTTTTCAGCTGATGTTTCTTATTGTTTCTAATGAAATATTTCAGTAAAATTTTCATTCAGTATTTTAACTTTATTGAGATTTCCAGTGGCCGCTTGAATTTTTGGTTTTAGCTAATAATTTTGTGAAGTTCTGTTGGTATTGGTATTAGCTGTGGTGTAGTAGTATTAATACAAAAAGTTGTTTTTTTAGTAGACAGAGAATTTTGGGACTGCTATTGTTAGTTCTAATAATAGTTCTACTGATGTAACTGAACTTAGTTATCGTAGACGTATAGTTTTTTTCAGTAACTGTAAAATTTTACCATGAGTGAGAAGTGTGGGCTGTGCTGTAGGTTTGTAAGTAGTGGATTACGGCGTGGGATTAGTTCAAAATATATTCATTGGTGTGGGGGGGGGGGGGATGCAGTGGGGAAGACGGGAAGCCAAAGGAAGCCAGTGGGCATTCTAGCGAGATCCTCTGCTGGGAATGCTGAATCTGTAGTAGAAATAAGTTGACAGGGGAGCAGGAGCATAAGACATGTGCCCTTCAGGTGCAGTTACAATGTACAAAGGAGGAACTAGATATGTTGAGGATGGTGAAGGGTGGTGGTAAATGGGAACTGGCAGTTGGCAAGAAGGCAGCTAGTAGGAGGAGGTATTCAGACAGTTATACTTTGTGTATATGCAATAGATTTGACCAACTATCAGAGCTGAGTGAAGTGGAGCCTCTTGTAGCTGTAGATGTAGGGAACATGCATCAGTCCTCAGCAGTTAGGAGGCCTAGGTTAGTTGCAAAGTCAAACAGAAAGAAGAAGGTTCTGCTGCTAGGTAGCTCACATGATAGAGGTGTGGGCGAGCAGTTGCAGGAAGTGTTGGAGACTGAGTACCAGGTCACCAGCATTGTGAAGCCTAGTGCAGGGTTGGCTCAGGTGACTGACAGCATATGGGGAGTTATGTAGGAATTTAACAAAGGAAGATCAGGTAGTGATAGTGGGTGGAGCAGGGAACAGTCTTGATAGGGACAGGGAACATGATGTAGGTGGTGACCTGGTAAAGATAGCTACTCAAACTAGTGGCTTTAATGTGCATTTCATGCAATTGTTTCAGCCTCGTCTTAATGTGGCTGTTAGGCACATTAACATAGGGCTGGAGAAGGTGCTGATGGCAGAGGGCATGGGTCACATTTCAGTGGTGCCAGTTGGGTCTATCAGCAGATCATGTTTCAATAGGCATGGCCTTCACCTCAATAGGTACGGGAAGGGGAGACTGGCAGAGCTTATAGGTGACAGTGTAGTGGGTGGTGGTGGGATCACTCATGGAAAAATTCCTGTAGTAGTTGGTGTTAGAGGTGCACCTTTGACCATTCAAAGGTTTCCTTTACCAGGATACAGATTAGCTGGCTGTTTTTCAAGGAGTTCCTTGCAGGGTGGCAGAGTGGCTACGTACATAAAAAAAAACAGTATTCAGTTTGAGTTCATAGACCTATCATGGCACTGTACTGAGCAGATATTTGAATGTTGTGTAGGGGCAGTTGAATTTAGTGAAAATAACTTCTAATTGTTGTTGTTTATAGGTCCCCTAACTCTGACTTTAGAGCATTTCTGCTCAAGCTAGATGGTCGATCTTGATTCACTTTGTAGGAAGTACCAGAAATTAGTTATATGTGGTGACTTCAATATAAATTTTGTGTATGATAGTGCTAGAAAAAGGATGTTGGTAGATCTCCTAAATTTAAATGATTTGATGCAGTTTGTGTAAAAGGGTGATTGGCCCCTCAGATCATAGTGCACAAATTTGAACACTAAAAGGCTTTTGTACTCAAGCAAATGTCACATATAATTACAAACTATGTAGGAAATGCAATCCAACAGTAATAGAGAGTTTTTTAAACCCTACCTAGGAACAAGAGTGGCAGGATGTTTATAGTTCCAATAACATAGATGATAAATATAATGCTTTCCTTAACACATTTCTCATGCTCTTTGAGAGTTGCTTTCCATTAGAGTGTTCTAAATGGGATACTAGCAGTATTAGACAGCCTGATTGACTGACTAGTGGGATAAGGATATCATGTAAAACAAAGCGTGAATTATATCAAAGTGTTAGAAGTAGTCTTAATCAACCTGCAGTAGCCCACTATAAACAGTATTGTAAAGTGCTTAAAAGTGTTATTAGGAAGGCAAAGAGTCTGTGATATGCAAATAGAGTAGCTAATTCACAGGATAAAATTAAAACCATATGGTTAAGTGTGAACGAAGTGTCTGTTCTGCAGCAAAAGGTCGACGATATAACGTAAGCTTGCAGTAAAAATCTTTCTGTTACTGATAAATCAGATATGTGTACAGCATTTGACAATCATTTTCTGAGTATTGATGGTGAATTAAATAAAAATTTGGTTTCTCCAAGGAATCATATAACTTTCTTGGCAAATACCTATCCGAGACTGATGTCTGAAATACTCCTCTGTGATACAGACAAGGGGGAGATTGAGTCAATAATTAAATCACTGAAGACTAAGGACTCTCATGGTTGTGATTTAGTGTCTAGTAGAATATTAAAGTACTGTGCTGCATATGTTAGCCCCGTATTTAGCCATATTTGTAATTTTTCCTTTAGGAATGGTCAGTTTACTGAACGATTAAAGAACTCAGTAGTAAACCTCTTTATAAAAAGGGAGAAAGGGATAATGCACACAGTTTTAGACCTCTTTCTTGCCATCAGTGTTTGCTAAATTAATTGAAAAGGCTGTATATGTAAGAACAATTCATCATTTTATATCACACGATTTGCTATCAAATGTACAGTTTGGCTTTAGAAGTCGCTTAACAACAGAAAATGCTGTATTTTCTTTTCTCTGTGAGGTACTGGATGGGTTAAACAAAAGGTTTCGAACGCTAGGCATATGTTTTGATTTAACTACGGCATTTGATGGTGTCAGTCACAAGATATTGCTCTAGAAGTTGGACCATTATGGAATACGGGGAGTAGCTCACAGTTGGTTCACCTCCTGCTTTCGCAACATACAGCTAAAGGTCATTATTCACAAAGTTGAAAATGGCTGTGATGTGGAGTCTGAAAGGGGTATGGTCAAGTGAGGGGGGGGGGGGGGGGGGGTGCCCCAGGGATCAGTGTTGGGGCCACTCCTGTTCCTTATTTTCATAAATGATATGCCCTCTAGCAGTATGGGTAACTAAAATATTTCTGCTTGCTAATGACACTAGCTTGGTAGTAAAGGATGTTGTGTGCAACATTGGCTGGGTTTCAAGTAGTTCAGTTTGTGACCTAAGCTCATGGCTTCTAGAAAATAAACTAATGCTAAATCACAGTAAGACACAGTTTTTGCAGCTTCTGACACACAATTCAACAAAACGTGACGTTTTAATTTCACAGAATGACCATATGATTAGTGAAACTGAAGAGTTCAAATTTCTAGGTGTTCAGATAGATAGTAAACTGTCGTGGAAAGCTCACATTCAGGATTTTGTTCAAAGACTTAATGCTGCCATTTCTATTATTCGAACGGTATCTGAACTGAGTGATCGTTTGACACAGAAATTAGTCTACTTTACTTATTTTCATTCGCTTATGTCGTATGGTATTATATTCTGGGGTAAATCTACCCGTTCTAAAGGGATATTTTTGGCTCAGAAACGCGCAGTTGGGACAATAAGTGGTGTAAGTTCACAAACCTCTTGTCGACCCCTGTTTACGAGTCTGGGTATTTTGACATTGGTCTCTAAATATATATATTCCTTACTGCCATTTCTTGTTAACAATATTAGCTTATTCCCAAGAATAAGCATCTTACAGTCAGTTATTACTCGGCAGTAATCGAATCTGCATTAGGATCGGACTTCCTGTTGCATCTAATTTCAATAAGGTAGCACTCGAATTCAAAAATCTTAGCAGTAATCGACGAGCTTTCAAATCGAAACTGAAGAGTTTCCCCATGGGTCACTCCTTCTATTCCGTCGAGAAGATCCTTGAAAAAGTAAGTTGATTCTTGCTCTGTTGTTGATTGCGTTTACTTAAACTTGTGGATTTGGGTTCATAAACATTTTATTTTTATCTGTTATACTTTTATGTTGTAATTTCATGTACTGACATGTTCCATGACCTTGGTGATTTGCTCCTCAATGTGGTCGTACGGAACTCGACATGTAAATAAAAATAAATAAATAAATACAGTACTCCATATTCATTCATTTTCATGCTCTAGGCATCCAGTCTACCAGAGTCTATAGTACCAATGCTTTGGACTGATGGGCGACTGCTGCAGTGCAAGGTATTGCAACGCTCAACATCATGATCACTTGTCATTACGCTTCCCTGTGCTGCATCAACTATTTTGCTGAAATCCACTCTTCTTGCGTGGCTATTCATTGGTTCAGTAGCTGGATCAGGTTCAGTTTCAATGCCTTGTTCAGGAAGGTTAGCTTCTGCACTGAGAGTACCTCTGGTGATTCATCTGTTCAGTACAAATGTGGCTGTGTCATGTTCAACTGGATAACTCGCATAATCATGGCTGTCAGATGGAAGGTTAGTCACATTGTGTCATGCTGTCCCATTAATCAACAACTCACTACTCCTCAGCTACATCCACCTTGTTTCTATGAGCCTTTCATGCTCACAGCAGTTCACCACTACTGCCATGTTATTGTACATGAAATAAATCCAGTTAAGTCCACTTGCTCGATATAAAGTTTAGGTTTCTCTGTGTCCCTTATATAATACTGTCATCGTATTCAGCCCATGAATAGTTCCACTGTGCTTGTGCACACGCCAATTTGAGTCACCCAGGCTGGACGTACTGTAATCATCTCCCTCTGGCAATGCTGCAGCGTTTTTTTCTGTCACCATCACATGTCTTTCCCCTTCTTCAGAGATCAACAACATACTCACTGTTCTCACTTGTACAAACTTCTCTATGGCTCCCAATTTTAGTGCGTAGACGTGAATAGTGTAACATTTGACTTGTGTTCATGGGAACCAAACAAGTATGTACAACTGCAACTGGTCAGCCCTCACTTCTACTAGTGCAGTATGGTAGCAAAAAGGTAAACTCGGCCAACTGGGTCTGCTGTTAATGTCAGTTCCACCAGTAGTTCTCACTGCACTTCCTGCAACCCAAAAAAATATTGCTCTGCTGATAATAGGACAGGACTCAGTTGCCCCTGCCGTGCATGATAAGTAGCTTCAAGAAAGCTCGCCAATATCAATTGTGTGTCCCATACACTGTCTGTTAATGATTTTCACAGCTTTGCCACAGTTACTCTTCCATTCAACACATCCACCTGCACTTGCATGATTGCGAGATCCTGATTACTGTACGCTCTTCAAGCTTGCTAACACCATGGTATGCCAATACACCACTGACTCGCTATTCTATGAAAATTTCATCACCACCTTTACAACGCTGTCCAATTCTCTGATGCCACTCACCTGCTGTTCCAAACACAGTCTTTAAAATTCTTCCCCCAGCATCTAGACAACCCCTCTTCCGTCAGTCTATCAAATGCAACACTACCCCCACTGATTGCTGCATCTGTTCTTGTAACGGTTCATACAATTTATGCAACTTCCCACATTTCCCAAAGACTTCGCCAAGCACAAGTCTGCTCTTGGCTCCTCGCCGAAGCCCACTAAACACGTCCTCCAGCCTTCTCACTTTATTCTGGAATTGCCATGCATAAAACAATAACTCAGAATCCTTTGTTGGCTGGTAATCACCACATCCTCTCGTTTGACAAAAAGATCTTCACTCTCCAGGTGCTGATTTTGCAGTGCCCTCTTCACTCCAGTCAAATAGGTTGAACACTGCCATGACTAGCACATTTCCCATTCTTGACCTTGGTGCACAGCAACAAGAGAACAGGGACTTTCGTTGTCCTACCTCCCCATCAGAAGGCTGCTGCCACTGGTCAACACTCATATACAAAGAAAGTTAAAACAGCCCTTACTCCAACACAAAAAATTATTCATTTCACTGTACGAGGCACATTCAGAAACTATATATATATATATTTTAAAAAATTTAATACATTGTACATTTTTGATACACTTGTTGACTATTTTTTCACATAATCATCATCCTATTGAATGCATGTCGCAAGCTGTGGCACAAGCCTCTTTATGCCCCCTCGAGGAACTCTCCTGCTGGCTCCTTTCCCCAGTTCAGAACCTTTTTCTGCGCCTGCTTATTGGTTGAAAACTTAATTCCACTTGTGTTCGCCTTCAGAGAGGTAAAGAGATGATAATCTGAAGGCGCCAAGTAAGGGAAATATGGGGAGCAGTTCAAATCGTTCCAACCAAATGAGTCCAAGAACATCTTGGTGGCTAACACTGTATAAGGACAGGCATTGTCATGCAACAAGCACACTCCTATCACCGGCATTACCTTCCTTTCGTTTTTAATGCTCCTTTTCAGTATTTTTAGTGTCTCTCAATATCTTTGTGCACTGATTGTCACCCCATGAGACAGAAATTCAAGCAAAATGATGACTTTTTGGTCCCAAAACACCTTCAAGTCATTAAAGAAACTTATGGGTGCTGTTGACCCGATTTTTCCTAGTTCTGCTCCATCAGCTGTTTTGGGACTCATCTTGCACACAGTTTGTTCTGTCTCAGCTAAACTCCCTACACCATTTAAGCACATTCGTTCTCTTCATAAAACCTGCGCCATAAACCGTTTTGATATGAGAAAAAATTTCAGTGGGTGTTATTACTTCTGTTAGTAGGAAGCAGGTCACAGCATGTGGCTTGCACATGGTGAGATTACTTATTAACATCTTTCATGCGACTAGACACTACAACATGAGTTCACAACTACACACTGACTCTGGTCGGGGATCCCCTCCTGCCACTTACAAGGGGAGGCCACGACGTTTGGAACGCGGATTTACTTCAAACTTCGTACACTCGTAGTACTCCATTAGGACAACAAAATGTGTAAGCAGTAGCGCGTACTTCTCAAGCGTTATTGACATAACCGTAAGATAATTTCGGTCATCAAATATATACCTGTGCGTGGCCGTTTTTACCAGGAAGCGGCGGCAGCCGAGTGGGTAACGTTGAAGTCCCGTAATCGCTGCATCGATAGATTGAGTCCCGTTCACCAGTTTTTTTAACAGTCATTTTCTTTACTATTTATATTTGTTGTTGTTGTTGTCTTCAGTCCTGAGACTGGTTTGATGCAGCTCTTCATGCTAGTCTGTTCTGTGCAAGCTTCTTCATCTCCCAGTACCTACTGCAACCTACATCCTTCTGAATCTGCTTAGTGTATTCATCTCTTGGTCTCCCTCTACGATTTTCTGCAACCTACATCCTTCTCAATCTACTTAGTGTATTCATCTCTGGGTCTCCCTCTACGATTTTTACCCTCCACGCTGCCCTCCAATGCTAAATTTGTGGTCCCTTAATGCTTAAGGACATGTCCTACCAACCGATCCCTTCTTCTAGTGAAGTTGTGCCACAAACTTCTCCCCAATCCTACTCAATACCTCCTCATTAGTTACGTTACAATTCATATAATGGGAAAAATACGTGTAATAGGATGAACTTTTATTAAATTTACAATGTTATTTGGCAGTCTGCAAATTTTTACTATCACAAATAATATAATATTCATAACTGTCGACTAGTAAAGGACCAAACGCATAAAGTCATACTGAAAATGTATGCTTGTCCGTGATTTGAGAAATCCCTTATACCTTGAAGGAGCCCGAAACTACTTGTTACCTCCAAGTTTTGACCGGCACAGACGGCTTTCGAAAGATGTACAAATAATCGTCGCTTTCGACATTACGAGTACAATGTCAGGATGGTAGTTTTCGTAAAAACATGGAAAACATGTAGTTACATGGCACCAGCTGCATTGAATAAATTCTGTTTCCGCATACGCAAGGTCCTTTGAGATTTCCCGTGGGAAAACAAACCTCGTTAACATTTTCAAAAACCTCTCTTTCAGCCGATAATTTGGAAGCAAATCATGCATAACGTAGCATTTCCTCAAATAACGGCGCTGATAATTGATCATGCAGTATGGAGTGTATTTTAATAGCGTCTTCACGAGAAGCAATTTCTCGTTCTTTTTCGATTAAATACGAACAGTTTTGAAGACACGGACAAGCATACATTTTCAGTATCACTTTATGCGTTTGGTCGTTTACTAGTCGATAGTTATGAATATTATATTATTGTGATAATAAAAATTTGTAGACTGTCAAATAAGATTCTAAATTTAATAAAAGTTCATCCGATTGACATATTTTTCCCATTATATCAATTTTAATATACATAGTAAATAAAATGACTATATTAGAAATAAAAAAAGTGACGAACAGAACTCACAGAACTCGATCCAGCGTCCCAACGATTACGGGGCTTGAACGCTACCCCTTCTTCCTTTTTTTTCTTACACAATGCGACAGTTCTACAGGGTACCATTTAAACATATACAAATGACTGATAGTTAAACAAAAATATTAGAATAACATTAAATACAAAAAAACATATTCTGTCTTCTTCCTTTGTTTTTTTCCAATAATCTTTATTGTACAAACTAACAGTACATATATACACACAATGCAACAGTTCTTTAAGGTACCATTTAAACATACCCAAATGATTGTTAGATAAACAAAAATATTGGGAAAATATTAAATACAAAAAAATATAATATATTCTTTTTTTTCTATGCATGAGAACGTGGACAAGGGTGTTGCATCACGTGATGGGTAGGCATGGTACACCCCAGCTTTGAGTGGGGTCAAGGAAGACGCTGCGGAGGTAACTGGCAACAGTTTGTCGGTAAGATGGTACTGGGGTGAGGCTGCAATGCGCGGTCACAACTTTGTACCAGAAGTCAAGGACTGTATGCGGACCACTCTGAAAGAAGTATTCTAAAGCCTGTCCTCGAAACCAGATGAGTGTATGGTGCTTAGCAAGAGGGTAGTGTTACCGTCGTTGGCGGGCCACGGAGGTAAAAGCCCACGATTCGTTGGATGCAGAGCCATACGTTTCGTTTGAGGGGACACGTAAGACGGTGCTCGTCGGCGTCTTCGAGCTGACAGTCAGGGCTGAGTGAGGATGTGGCCAGTGCTATGCGATAAAGTCGACTATTAGTCGGGAATTTTCCATAGACTTAAACGTATCAGAGTGCAGACACCGACGACGGTAAAAAGGGGGCACGCACACACACCCCAAAACTTTCGCCAGTTAATGTCAGGGTGCTGTAGTACCATGGGGTCGCGAAGGTTGGACAGCATAATAATCTTTTGTACGGGGAGGACGGGTGACTGGAAGATCGGCCCGAACGTAGCTGAGTTCTATGAAACAATTGGCGACGTGGTACAATAATGGAGAAACAGGTGCCACGTTGAGCGTTGGATTGAGAGAAGCTGGTAGGGGGATATCTAAGAGACTGCGTATTAAGGTCGGGACCGGCCCTTGCCAGTGCCACAACATAGTATGGACAAAGAGTGCAGAAGATTGTGCCCGCACGTTGACGAGGCCGAGGCCACCTTTTGCAGGAGGCAGTGTTAGAGTATTGTAGTGGACTTTGAAAAGTGCCCCTGCTGACACGAAATATCCAAAGGCTGATTGGATGGGGCGACCAAGGTGTAACGGCATTGGGAGGATCTGGGCTACGTGTACCAGTTTAGGGCGACATACATGTTGACATAGGACACACGTTGGAGTTGGTTTAAGTTACGGAGCACTTGACAGCGGACATAGTGCCGAATCGACTGCAAAAGCCGCCGGTAAGCGAGAGCCACTGTGCGGTGTATGGAGCTCGTAAATTCGATACCCAAGTAACGAAGGGAGGCACTGACTGGGAGTGGGGTCGGCACCATAGCCGGGAGGCCGCGCCCAATGTGCATCATAGTCGATTCACGGACATTAAGAATGCTACCAGAAAGACTTCCATACTAGTGGATCCATTTGATGGCGTCATTGAGTTCCGTGGAGGAGCAGGTGGGAAAGAGGAGGTCGTCCGCATAAGCCTTGCAGTGAAAGGTGCAGTCACGTAAAGTGAGACCCTGCAGTCTAGAGGTAAGACCAGTGATGAGGGGCTCAAGTGCAACGACATATAGTAAAGTAGACATAGGGCACCCGTGACGCACAGAGCGGCGTATAGGAATCGGTCCTACAAGCCTCCCATTGACTTGTACTATCGAGACCGCGGGAAGTAGTAACCGGCAAATGGCATCGACAAAAAGTAATGGGAACCCCATACGTGTCGTCACCATGAGGAGGAATGGGTGTCGAACGCGATCAAAGGCACTCGTGAAGTCGATGGATACCAGTGCTGCGCGAAGGCGACAAACTGTCGCCAGCGCGATGAGGTCACGGCATTCTCATAGGGCTGTTTGTAAGGTGGCCTCACAACCACGTGCAGTCTGCTCCGGTGAAAGGACGGTGCGTATGCGCGCTGCTAAGAGGCGTACATACATTTTATGGTGTGCATTCATCAATGTAAGGGCGTGTTTTGCAGAGGCATGAGACCCTCCCTTCAGCTTAGGCACAGGTAGAAGAATGCCAGTGATGAATTCAGGTGGAATTGGGAAGGACGGAGTAAAGAGTTCCTGAATCATTTCCGTCCAGCGAGGAGGCATTAACGTGGTGAACGCCCGGTAAAACTCCACGGGGAGGCCATCTGGTTCTGGTGATTTGTTCTTGGCTCCCTTGCTGATCGCATCTACCACTTCTTCTGCGGCTATTGCATACATCATGGACGTTGACTGCTGCGGCGAGGGTCCGGTCAGGTGAAGGACGGAGGTCATCAGGAAGTGGCGTTTCCATCGGTTCATCGCCATAAAATTAGAGATAATGTTCAGCAAAGGCAGACACCACTGCCGCCTGCCTGTGTTGTGTGGTGAACACCGTCGGAGGTCGTGATGCTGGGTACGAAAAGTCGACGTCGACGACGATGGTCAGATGCGGCATGGATTGTGGATGGTACTTCGTAGTGGAGGAGATCCTGTCGTCGGGAACGCACCACGACACCATGCAGTCGTGATCGTTGGAGAGAGAGGAGACGAGCTTTAGTACGCTGTCGTTCCCGATGGGTTTCAGGTGATGGAGGGAGCGCATCGAGCTCACGGAGGACGGTGTAGTGAGAGTTTGTGATGTCTCGATGCCATGCTGCTGCTTCCTTGCCAAATTGCATCAAGACGTTTCTGATCGCAGGTTTGGCACATTTGAGCCACCATTGGAACGTGGATGTGTATTGTTGGAGGCGTCTTTCTCAAGACGCCCATGTAGTGGCAATACATTGTCGGCAGTGTGGATCATTAAGGAGGGAAGTATTAAGCTTCCAGTAACCTCTTCTGAGCCATACTGACTGAGGTGGCAAAGCCAGGGAGTAAATGACGGCGCAATGGTCCGAAAATGCAAGGGGCCATCGTTCAGCTTGGGGACTTCGTTGCCAAGGTGGGCAGAGACATTAAACCGGTCCAGTCTGCTCGCAGAATTTACTGTATATTGGGTAAAACTGGGGGTATTTCCATGAATTTCCTCTCAAACGTCCACTAGATGAAAATCTTCTATTAAGGTGAGCAGCGCCGGGCATGGCGAATAACCAGGCATTTGGTCCTTCGGATGGAGGACGCAGTTGAAATCGCCTCCCATTATAAAGCGATCATAGCGCCCAGAAAACAGGGGCACCACGTCACGTCCGAAAAAAGTGGACCGGTGCTGACGATTCGTGGAGCCAGACGGAGCGTAGATATTGATGACGCGCGTGTCGAAGATGGTAACAGCCATGCCCCTTCCACAGGGAAGGATTGTAGTGTCCTTGGGTGGGATTCCTTCACGTATGTAGAAAGCCACTCCACGCCCTGATTGATCACATGTGGACGTGTATGAGTCGTAGCCGCAAACCGGTGGTAGTGTGGCAACGCGTACTTCCTGAAGAAGGGCGACGTCGACGTCAGAGTCCAGAAGCATGTCACATAGAAGCTGCAGCTTGTGTGCAGTGCCGATCATGTTGATGTTCAGTGTGGCGAACCGGTACGTTTGCTTCAGTGGTGGCGGACGCGCTTCTACCATCACCAAGGGAAGTATGAGGAGGGCACCGAGAGGAAGTTCCGTCCCATCTACTGCAGCGTCTCGCTTTTGATGTTAACAGGCAGCCTCGACCAGCGAGGGCAACTCATCCAGAGAAAGGGGCGTATCTTCCTCAACGTCGTCGGCCCATGCTCCTGCGCCGTGGGTCTGTCCAATGTCCATGGGAATTGCATCGTGGTGAGAGAGATCTAGAGCAATCGGCGAGGAGTCAGGCGTCTCAACCTGCGCGCCGATCGTTACATTGTGTGTGGCGACCTCCGTCGTGGTCCCGTCCTGCGAAACGTCTTGTTCACCGTGAAAGCTGTCCGCCGACCTCTGCGTGGAAATGTCGGCTGGTTAGGTGTCGTCTTCGTCGTCGCTGGTGGCGACACTTTGAGAGCCCGTGGGTGAACGGCAGCGGCGTTTGCGCCTACGTGGCGAGCGTTGTTTGCGCACTTGTTCCTCAGTGTCGGACGACGGCAAGGAGGAGCGTCGACCTGGTTCGAAGGTGTCGGTCGGTACAATGAAATTTTCAAATAGGTGTTGTGAAGAAGTACTGGTCTCCTCAGCGTCCGGTGCGGGAGCCTGTTCGGCGGCAAGGTTGTCAGATGGGACGACTGCACCGTCCGTAGGCGACTGGGACGGTGGGACGTGAAGATCGGAAGGACCGGGTGACGAACTGGACGGAACTGCAGACGTGGCAAGAGCCGCTGCGTAAGTGACCGGTAGGGCACTCATCGTGGGTGTGACGGACGCTTCCGACAATTGGAGCTGCGCGACACGTCTCGTTGAATGCATTCAGACCGTAGATAACCTTCTTTCCCGTAACCGGAACAGGTTCGAGGTTGGCCGTCGTACATTATAATGGTACGGCAGCCTCCGATACATAGATAGGAAGGCACGTGATTCTGCAACTCGATGCGGACCTGTCTAACACCGTTTAAAACGGGATAAGTTTGAAATTTTACCCATCGTTCGGCAACATGTTCCAGAACGTTGCCATAGCGACGGGGCGCCTCGATGACGACGTTTGCAAGTAATTCGAACGGCAGTTCGGAGATCCTTATCGTTCGTGTGCCGAGTCCTGCGTGATCGACGGTAACGGGTCCGACGTTGCCGTCGGAAGACAGAAGCGCAGTCCACGTTTTGCCTCTTGAAGCACCTTGTCGCACGCCGCATCTTTGATCATTTTGACGTAGACGGTACTACTAACTGTGGACAAGTGGATACCAATTAGATCCGTTATCGGTATTTTAACTTCATCGCGGATAAATCGTCTACCTCCAGGGCTTTGGGTCGGGCGAAGTCGGAACAAAAGTTGGAACGTAATATCTTCTTCCGATATTTGTGCGCCATGGTGGTCTAGAAGGAAAACAGCACTTAGAGCGGCCGAAGTAAACACAAACACACGGTGAGCGCCTCGCCCGCAGCGCTCTGGCGTGTGACCGCCTCGCAGCACTGCCGCCCACTCGGCTACCGCCGCTTCATGGTAAAAACGGTCACGCACAGGTATCTATTTGACAATCGAAATTATCTTGCGATTTTCTCAATAACGCTTGAGAAGTACGCGCTACTGCTTACACATTTTGTTGTCCTAATGGAGTACTACGAGTGTACGAAGTTTGAAGTAAATCCGCGTTCCAAAAGTCGTGATCTCCCCTTGTTAGTGCTGCCAATCCAAAAAATAAATAAGTAAGTAAATAAATAAAAAAAAAGCAAAGCCCATTGTGAAGAACCTCCTGGACATGTCTTGTATTACACCCTGGCACATTGCACATTATACCGACTTGACAGAAAATCCTAGGAAGTTCTGGTCTTACGTTAAATCAGTAAGTGGCTCAAAACAGCATATCCAGACACTCCGAGATTATGATGGCTTTGAAACAGAGGATGACATGCGTAAAGCTGAAATACTAAACACCTTTTTCTAAAGCTGTTTCACAGAGGAAGACCGCACTGCAGTTCCTTCTCTAAATCCTCGCAAAACGAAAAAAATGGCTGACATCGAAATTAGTGTCCAAGGAATAGAAAATCAACTGGAATCACTCAAAAGAGGAAAGTCCACTGGACTTGACGGGATACTAATTCGATTCTACACGGAGTACGCGAAAGAACTTGCCTCCTTTCTAGCACCCGTGTACCGCAAGTCTCTAGAGGAACGGAAGGTTCCAAATGATTGGGAAAGAGCACAGGTAGTCCCAGTCTTCAAGAAGGGTCGTCGAGCAGATGCCCAAAACTATAGACCTCTATATCTCTGACGTCGACCTGTTGTAGAATATAAGAACATGTTTTTTGCTCGAGTATCACGTCGTTTTTGGAAACCCAGAATAGACTCTGTAGGAATCAACATGGATTCCGGAAACAGCGATCGTGTGAGACCCAACTCGCTTTATTTGTTCATGAGACCAAGAAAATATTAGAAACAGGCTCCCAGGTAGATGCTATTTTCCTTGACTTCCGGAAGGCGTTCGATACAGTTCCGCACTGTCGCCTGATAAACAAAGTAAGAGCCTACGGAATATCAGACCAGCTGTGTGGCTGGATTGAAGAGTTGTTAGCAAACAGAACACAGCATGTTGTTATCAATGGAGAGACGTCTACAGACGTTAAAGTAACCTCTGGCGTGCTACAGGAGACCTTTGCTTTTCACAATACATATAAATGACCTAGCTGGTAGTGTCGGAAGTTCCATGCGGCTTTTCGCGGATGATGCTGTAGTATAGAGAGAAGTTGGAGCATTAGAAAATTGTAGCGAAATGCAGGAAGGTCTGCAGCGGCTAGGCACTTGGTGTAGGGAGTGGCAACTGACCCTTAACATAGACAAATGTAATGTATTGCGAATACATAGAAAGAAGGATCCTTTACTGTATGATTACATGATAGCGGAACAAACACTGGTAGCAGTTACTTCTGTAAAATATCTGGGAGTATGCGTGCGGAACGATTTGAAGTGGAATGATCATATGAAATTAATTGTTGGTAAGGCGGGTACCAGATTGAGATTCATTGGGAGAGTCCTTAGAAAATGTAGTCCATCAACAAAGGAGGTGGCTTACAAAACACTCGTTCGTCCTATACATGAATATTGCTCACCAGTGTGGGAAAGTACCAGATCGGGTTGACGGAGGAGATAGAGAAGATCCAAAGAAGAGAGGCGCGTTTCGTCACAGGGTTGTTTGGTAACCGTAATAGCGTTACGGAGATGTTTAGCAAACTCAAGTGACAGACTCTGCAAGAGAGGGGCTCTGCATCGCGGTGTAGCTTGCTCCCCAGGTTTCGAGAGGGTGCGTTTCTGAATGAGGTATCAAATATATTGCTTCCCCCTACTTATACCTCCCGAGAAGATCACAAATGTAAAATTAGAGAGATTCAAGCATGCACAGAGGCTTTCCGGCAGTCGTTCTTCCCGCGAACCATACGCGACTGGAACAGGAAAGGGAGGTAATGACAGTGGCACGTAAAGTGCCCTCAGCCACACACCGTTGGGTAGCTTGCGGAGTATAAATGTAGATGTAGATGTAGATGTGCCCCATATAATCATCAATAAACACAATAAAAATAGCTCTGTCACTTCCTCGACCGGAGCGCGAATGGCACCTACTGAACAGGTCCATCAGTACTCACATGCCATCTTCTCTACTTCTATGTCTTTGCACTTTTCTGATGCTCCTTTTTAACTACCCCAGAGATTGACTCTGGAGCACCACAGGCATCTAACATGCACTGTTTTTGACCTTGTTGGCAACTGCAGCCTAATGTTAACTGGTGTCACAGTTTCAACCACTTGTTAAGGTCTTCAGTACCTCATGATGAATTTGTTAATTTTACCCCTCTGTGTGTAAGGGCTAGGTAGCATTAATCACTGGCCTACTCTATAACATTGGAATCTCCCTGTGCGTTTCACAGCTTCCTCCTGTCTCTCCACTCTGTCTGTGCTCACCTCCTGCAATCATTTTCATACTACTCTCACCATTCTTGCTCTAACCATATCAAATTTCGATGGTATTTTCCTGATGTACCGTACTTACTATGGAGGCAATCGTCTATTAATGTGGGCCTCTGAACTGCACGCAGCCACTACCAAATGAAAGATATGGGTTCCAGTCATTTGGCGTTAGTTCACATTGTAGATTAACATCCTTCAGTTCATATGATGTGCTTGCTCTATTCTACCATTTGATTGTGGGTGAAGTCGACTAGTTATCAGTTTCTTCATACATAACAAGGAACACAATTCCTTTATCAAGTCTGATGTAAAATTTGTCCCTTGATTTCTAATCACCATCTTCAGCACCTCAAACTTAAGTATCCAGTTGCTGACCATTGTCTGTGCTACTGTGACTGCTTGTTGGTTTGGCATAACAATCATCTCCACATACTGATAAAAATGATACATTATTGCCAACACAAAACATTCCCCTGCTGGAGTCAGGTCAAATGGTGTAACCCATCCACCCTAGTTATTTCGTATGGCTGTGATGCTTCTGTCAGTCTCTGTAAAGGTATTCATTTATGACCCAAGTCGAAGGGCACCGAATTTCCAAAATATCTGTGGGTGCATATCAATGGTGGAATATAGTACATATCTTCTGGGGATTCTCGATATTTTTTAAAAAGATTACCTTTCTTTTACAATCTTTTATGAACGCTTGCCTGTGTCATGAAGATCTGTTTTGCTGTAAATTAAAACATGCTGGTACTATAAGTATACATTGAGACTGCCCTATCTCAGTCAGTAACACAACTGTCTTAAAAGCAAGAGAAATGAGATCGAACTAGGGTTCAAATTTACTTTGACAGAACCACAGACCCAGATGCGAAACATACGCGATAAGGACCTGCCTTCAAAAATAAAAATCCTCATTTCCTAACACAAAATGTATAACCTATAACAAACTAACGTAATTTTCATTACAGCAGATAGAAACAGAAATTTAATGGAGCAGGTTGTAAAATACCATATAATGTAAACAGAGAGATCATTCGTTTACTGTGAGGGTCGTTCCAAAATAATGTGCCTCCTAACGTCGTTCAGGGAAACTACAGGAGATACATAAATCACAACAGCACAGCTAAATTTCAGCAAAATTTCAGCCACAGACTGTCATTTTTCCACATAGTCACCACCATTCGTTGTGCCCTATTGCCAATGATGAACCGCAAAATACTAACGCGAATTATTTACAGACGAATGGAAAAACTGGTAGAAGCCGATCTCGGGGAAGATCCGTTTGGATTCCGTAGAAATACTGGAACACGTGAGGCAATACTGACTTATCTTATAAGAAGCTAGATTAAGGAAAGGCAAACCTACGTTTCTAGCATTTGTAGACTTAGAGAAAGCTTTTGACAATGTTGACTGGAATACTCTCCTTCAAATTCTGAAGGTGGCATGGGTAAAATACAGGGAGCGAAAGGCTATTTACAATTTGTACAGAAACCAGATGGCAGTTATAAGAGTCGAGGGACACGAAAGGGAAGTAGTGGTTGGGAAGGGAGTGAGACACGGCTTTAGCCTCTCCCCTGTGTTACTCAATCTGTATATTGAGCAAGCAGTGAAGGAAACAAAAGGAAAATACGGAGTAGGTATTAAAATACATGGAGAAGAAATAAAAACGTTGAGGTTCGCCAATGACATTGTAATTTTGTCAGAGACAGCAAAAGACTTGGAAGAGCAGTTGAACGGAATGGATAGTGTATTGAAAGGAGGATATAAGATGAAAATCAACAAAAGCAAAACGAGGATAATGGATTGTAGTCGAATTAAGTCGGGTGATGCTGAGGGAATTAAATTAGGAAATGAGACACTTAAAGTAGTAAAGGAGTTTTGCTGTTTGGGGAGCAAAATAACTGATGATGGTCGAAGTAGAGAGGATATAAAATGTAGACTGGCAATGGCAAGGAAAGCGTTTCTCAAGAAGAGAAATTTGTTAACATCGAGTATAGATTTAAGTGTCAGGAAGTCGTTTCTCAAAGTATTTGTGTAGAGTTTAGCCATGTATGGAAGTGAAACATGGACGATAAATAGTTTGGACAAGAAGAGAATAGAAGCTTTTGAAATGTGGTGCTACAGAAGAATGCTGAAGATTAGATGGGTAGATCACATAACTAATGAGGAGGTATTGAATAGGATTGGGGAGAAGAAAAATTTGTGGCACAACTTGATTAGAAGATGGTATCTGTTGGTAGGACATGTTATGATGCATCAAGAGATCACCAATTTAGTATTGGAGGGCAGCGTGGAGGGTAAAAATCGTAGAGGGAGACCAAGAGATGAATACACTAAGCAGATTCAGAAGGATGTAGGTTGCAGTAGTTACTGGGAGATGAAGAAGCTTGCACAGGATAGAGTAGCATGGAGAGCTGCATCAAACCAGTCTCAAGACTGAAGACCACAACAACAACAACAACAACAACAACAACAACAACAAGTAGTTCTAAGTTCTAGGGGACTGATGACCTCAGAAGTTAAGTCCCATAGTGCTCAGAGCCATTTGAAGCAATGATGAACCGGAGCCTGCATGCCGCGCTTGTAAAAATCGGAACCAGCTGAGGCTAACTACTTCCTTACAGCTTTGACAACAGCATCTGAGTCTTGAAAATGTGCCGTGTAGTCCATCTTCCAGAGTCCCAAAGAGATGGAAAAGGTGCTAAATCGGGGCTGTACGATGGACGTCGTAAGACAATCCAGCCGAATTTTGCAATAAAAACTGTGGTTGCAAAACTGGTGTGGGGCTTGTATTATCATGTTTCAGGTGAAAGCTGATCTTCTTCTTTGCCCTTACCCTGGAAATTCAGGCTTTCCGCTTAGCCAGTGTTGTCTTGTATAGTGCTGAACTGATCGTTTCTCCAGGTGCCTGGACGCCAAAAAGAACCACACCCTTGCTATCCCAGAACACTCTTCACATCATTTTGCCTGTAGATGGCTGTCTTGAATTTCTTCTTTGATGGAGAATTCGCATTTCACCCTTCCGTGGTCTGTCTTTTGGATTCCGGCTCATAGCTGGGACACCACGTGTTATCTCAGGTAACGATGCTATTCAGAAAATTGTCACCTTCAGCTTCATATTGGCCTAGCAGGTCCCAACAAATTTATATTTGAACAGTTTTTTGTTCTTCTGTGAGCATTCGCGGGACCCACGTCGCACAGACTTGGCGATAACCAAGATGTTCCAACATTGTTTCCAAGGCATTGCAGCCGATATTCAGCTTTGCACACAATTCCCCGCTCGTTATACGCCGATCAGCACGGATGAGTTGATCAAGACGCTCTTCGTTGAGAGGGATGACAGCTGTGCAAAGCTGACCGAACAGTGGCTTCTCATGCACATCCTTTTCACCACCTTGAAATTTGCATACTAATTACACCGAGCGAGGTGCCGCAGTGGTTAGCATACTGGACTCGCATTTGGGAGGACGTCGGTTCCAATCCGTCTCCAGCAATCCTGATTTAGGTTTTCCGTGATTTCCGTAAAATAGTTTCAGGCAAATGCCGGGAGGGTTCCTTTGAAAGCTCATGGCCCATTTCCTTCCCAATCCTTCCCTAATCCGAGCTTGTGCTCCGTCTCTAATGACCTCATTGTCGACGGGACGTTAAACACTAATCTCCTCCTCCTCCCCCATACTTATCTTCTCACATTGGTCACTCATATTGTGACGTATCGATACACATTTAGTAAGTGTCGATGAATTTCAAGCGGCGCAATTTCTTCAGCAGTAAGGAATTCAATCACACATCAGTGTTTTATACGCTCGTCCATGTCAGAGTCCATTTAGGAACACTCCTTTGCTGACTCCAACTGCCACAGAGCAACGGAACCACCTTCAAATGAAAGAGGGAGCTTCACGCATTAGCACCACACCAATGACATCTGGCGCGGACATACAAAGTCACCACAAAATATAGGAGGCATTACTTTCGGTTGTTACGGTAATATAATTTATCAGATTTTAGTATATCAAACAGTCTTGGGAATTTTTACATTAACAAGTTACATTGTTTGCCATAAATACAAAAATGCTCCCGAGCCATGCTTACTACTACTTCTCTCTGCGGTAATAACCGTGTTCCAAAGGGTTTACAGTTTGTCTTGACAAATGTATTTCTATTAATTTCGATTATTATTTCATAACTGAATCCATAAATAAACATAGTAAACAGTGCTAGATTGCGTAATTAATAATAGAAATTTTAAGTGCGCCAAATAATTCATAATTTCAAATGTTTCTAAGAAAATAATTTTAACTGTACATTCGAGAGCTATTATTTATCGATACTTATCCATTGTGACATCGGAAAGAAAGTAATTTCGTTTCATAAATTTTAGCTCGAAATATAGCATATTGTGTATAAAATAATATGAACGTTTTCAGAAAAACAGCTGAGATAATATTGTCCTGCCCAAAATTCGAAAAATAGTGCTGGTATCGACAACTAGGCCTACTGTTGAGGAAAAGTAATGCTAGAGGAGGATGTCCCATTACAACCTGCCTGACGGTTTCTTGACATGTCTTGCTGATGTATTACAGGAACTGGCTGAAGACACGTTCTTGAGTTCCATATTTTTTGGCTGAATATGCTTTTTCACTTTTTTCAGTGTTAGTAATATCCACCTGTGATGACGACAAACGTATGACGAATTTATCTATAGCGACTAGGAAACTGTTAGAATTCGAAAGTATGTAGGAGGACAAGTCTATTTCGCACCGGCTCTCAAATCGCTCCACCACGTTTTTAGATTTACTGGTCATGCATATGCACAAAGGTGCCGACGCCATGTGGTCTGAAGGGGCCCGAGCCCCCTCAAAAATTTGTTTGGGGGGGGGGGGGCTCCACACCCCAATAATTTAAGAAAATTATTAGTTATATCATGCTTTGTAAAATCACAAAATTATGTTGGAATTTTTTATTTTCCTTATTTGACGATAGTTACCTTTCAAAATACATTCAGTAATGAGTTAAAACAAATACACTCCTGGAAATGGAAAAAAGAACACATTGACACCGGTGTGTCAGACCCACCATACTTGCTCCGGAAACTGCGAGAGGGCTGTGCAAGCAATGATCACACGCACGGCACAGCGGACACACCAGGAACCGCGGTGTTGGCCGTCGAATGGCGCTAGCTGTGCAGCATTTGTGCACCGCCGCCGTCAGTGTCAGCCAATTTGCCGTGGCATGCGAAGCTCCATCGCAGTCTTTAACACTGGTAGCATGCCGCGACAGCGTGGACGTGAACCGTATGTGCAGTTGACGGACTTTGAGCGAGGGCGTATAGTGGGCATGCGGAAGGCCGGGTGGACATACCGCCGAATTGCTCAACACGTGGGGCGTGAGGTCTCCACAGTACATTGATGTTGTCGCCAGTGGTCGGCAGAAGGTGCACGTGCCCATCGACCTGGGACCGGACCGCAGCGACGCACGGATGCACGCCAAGACCGTAGGATCCTACACAGTGCCGTAGGGGACCGCACCGCCACTTCCCAGAAAATTAGGGACACTGTTGCTCCTGGGGTATCGGCGAGGACCATTCGCAACCGTCTCCATGAAGCTGGGCTACGGTCCCGCACACCGTTAGGCCGTTTTCCGCTCAAGCCCCAACATCGTGCAGCCCGCCTCCAGTGGTGTCGCGACAGGCGTGAATGGAGGGACGAATGGAGACGTGTCGTCCTCAGCGATGAGAGTCGCTTCTGCCTTGGTGCCAATGATAGTCGTATGCGTGTTTGGCGCCGTGCAGGTGAGCGCCACAATCAGGACTGCATACGACCGAGACACACAGGGCCAACACCCGGCATCATGGTGTGGGGAGCGATCTCCTACACTGGCCGTACACCTCTGGTGATCGTCGAGGGGACATTGAATAGTGCACGGTACATCCAAACCGTCATCGAACCCATCGTTCTACCATTCCTAGACCGGCAAGGGAACTTGCTGTTCCAAAAGGACAATGCACGTCCGCATGTATCCCGTGCCACCCAACGTGCTCTAGAAGGTGTAAGTCAACTACCCTGGCCAGCAACATCTCCGGATCTGTCCCCCATTGAGCATGTTTGGGACTGGATGAAGCGTCGTCTCACGCGGTCTGCACGTCCAGCACGAACGCTGGTCCAACTGAGGTGCCAGGTGGAAATGGCATGGCAAGCCGTTCCACAGGACTACATCCAGCATCTCTACGATCGTCTCCATGGGAGAATGGCAGCCTGTATTGCTGCGAAAGGTGGATATACACTGTACTAGTGCCGACATTGTGCATGCTCTGTTGCCCGTGTATATGTCCCTGTGGTTCTGTCAGTGTGATCATGTGATGTATCTGACCCCAGGAATGTGTCAATAAAGTTTCCCCTTCCTGGGACAATGAATTCACGGTGTTCTTATTTCAGTTTCCAGGAGTGTAATTATTGCAGTAGTAAGCAGGTTGACTGAAAACGAGTGGTGTGAATCATGTTAGTGTTACGATGCTGCGGGCACACTTAGAATTTGTCTCCGTCCGCGAACCTTTGGGTAAAGTCTGGTGCCGGCGGGCCAGCGCTGTGGCCACGGCGGCGACATCAAAAAGACTGGAACAGAAGCGCCTGGACCCCTCTGCCTTGCGTCTCCTTGACGCTTCAAGACATTATGACGCCGCAGCTATATAAAACCCAACCTGCTGTCGCAGTCATTCAGTGTGCATAGTTTCGTTCAGTGCATGCTGAAGACGTGTTTAGTGTTCCGACTTTAGTGTGTAGTGGGCTATTTTATATGACTATATTTCATTCGTTTACTTTAGTTTCCTAGTGTATTGTTAATTAAGTTTGCTATTGACAAATTTGTTTCCGAAAAGGCGCGCTTGGAAGTTCATGATACTGCAAGTCAACCCCCAACAATTGTTGTGTAGTCAGTTTCTTCGTCGTCTTCAGGCGAGAGCCGTTCACAGCCGAAACCTGGACAATCCGGTAAGGGAAGATCATTTCAGAAGTCTTGGTTGATCAAATATACATGACTAGAATATGAATGCATCTACTGAAATAGTTTTTTGCCAAACCTGCACAGAGGCAAGTGCTAAAAATCTATTACAATTTTCATAAAAAAAAGAAGAGGCATCATTTCCGTAGGGTGTTCTAACTGGAAAAAGGCTTTGGAAAAATTCAGTCTTCATGAAAATACGTTTACGCATAAAGAAGGTGTTCTGAAACTAAATTCTATCACTAACCGAAGTGTGGCCTCCCCATTGAATGATCAGTTAGATAGTGATATGAAGAAAGGCTGTTTAGCTCTTGAAACAATTTTTACTACCGTGCAATTTCTATGCCGAGAAGGACTAGCAATTAGAGGGTACGAAGATTTAAACTCAAATTTTTTTCAATTGTTGGAACTCTCAAAGAATGACATACCTGAGTTTAAAGGTTGGTTAGGGCGTTCGGGGTATAAGTTTTCGTCCCATGATATTCAAAAGAAGATCATTGATCTACTAGGAAAGTCTGTGTTGAGAAAGATATTGGCTTCAGTCAAGAAGACTCAACATTTTTCTATTATGGTTGGCGAAACAAGTGATTCTTCGATTCACGAACAAGTGTCAATTTGTATTCGTACTGTCGATGATTTCTTAATCATCAACGAAGACTTTATTGGCTTATATGAGACCACCAACACTGAATCAGAAACTGTGTTTAGTATTATAAAAGACGTCTTTGCTCGTGTTCATTTGTCAAGAGGACAGTGCTACGATGGTGCCTCGAATATGAGAGGTATGTTCAAAGGACTAAAAAAGTTAGTTTTGGATGTACAACCAAAAGCACGTTATGTGCACTGCTCTGCTCACAGTTTAGACTTGGAAGTTGTAGACAGTCTCCGCCATCTTACGTCTATGATGGATATTATGGCTTTAGCCAAGGATTTAATGAACATCGTAATGGGAATCCAACAAAAAGATGGGACTTTTCAAAAACATTCGCTGTGAGAGCGTCAACGACCACGCTGGTGTGCGACCCCTTTGCCCGACTCGAAGGACTATGTGAACTTCTAGTATCTTGAGGATATTGAAAAACTTTGAAGAACTTTTAGAGTTTTTTGAAACATTTTCTGCTGAGGACAAAACAGAGGCAGGTTACAAATGTGCAAGCTACCTTGAGTCAATGTTACAATTCAATACTTATTTCTTTCTACGTCTTTATTGCCATGCAATGAATCCAGTAGAGGATGTCAATGAAAAAATTCAATGCCCTCATCTAAGTGTTGCTGATCTGGAAAAAATATATGAAGTCTTGATTTGTATATTGAATAGAAGGCGTGATAGTTTTGAGCACTTTGGGAATTGTGTTTAAAAGAAAAATCTTCACAAGCTGATGATCCTTCACTTCCTCGGAATCGAAGTATACCAAAGAAGTATGAAAACAGTGAATCCAGTTCACCGAACACTTTCAAAACCCCAAAGGAATACTACAAAGCTATTTACATTGAAGTTTGTGAAACGGTGCAATCTTGCATTACTGAGCGGTTTGCTTCAACTTGACTCACACAGGTCATTACAGTGCTTGCTTTTAGTAAACAGAGGTGAAACAAATTTGGAAAAATCAACTAAGTTTTTCAAAAGTGACCTAGACATTGGGAGATTATTCGTCAATTAACTTTCTGTGTAAGTAATGAATGTAAAAGATAAATAAACGAATGAGAAAATAATGTGAAATATTCTTGAACCTCCTTTCAACCTGTAAGGTTGCAAGGACATTCACGAATATTTCACATAATTTTCTCATTCGTTTATTTTTTTAACTTCACAGTAAATTAATTGACGAAAAACATTAATATTGTTTCAACATAAATTGGAATAAAGATTCTTAGATAATTCAGTGATGAGGGGGGGGGGGGGGGGGGGAAGAGAAAAGGAACAACCGGGTTTCGAACTCGCAGCGCAAAATTCTGAAGTCGCGACGGTAGCCGCTGAGCCAGCGTTTCAATTGAATCCTTACACGCTAAAAGGTATCTACGATATAGCAACAGTGCTTGAAAACTTTGACCGTCGTTTTCTCATAAGCTGTCGAGTGTATGCAGTTAAGCCGAGACACGTGTTCGCTAATTTTGTCCCCTCTTTTACTTAGCGAAGTTTCAGCAATATCAGGGTATGACACTTGGCGGGTCCCCTCATAAGTGGGGTTGTGATTCAGTAGACAGAATGCGGCCATTTTCCTCGACTACTCATTGACATGTTTGGAAACTTTTGCTCTTGTAGTGGAAGTTTGCATTATGAGGGTTGGTTTTCCTGATAACCACCTACTAACGGACTAGGAAATGGTTTAAATGGCTCAGAGCACTATGGGGCTTAACATCTGACGTCATCAGTGCCCTAGAACTTAGAACTACTTAAACCTAACTAACGTAAGGACATCGCACATATCCATGCCCGAGGCAGGATTCGAACCTGCGACCGTAGCGGTTGCGCGATTCCAGACTGAAGCGCCAAGAACCGCTCGGCCACATCGGCCGGCTAATGGACTTTGCTCCTAATTTACATTAATGTGTAGTAGACCAAGTGCAACGACTTGAACCGTAAATGTTTGTTTATTTGGATAGTCCGCTTCTTAGTTCCCATATTTCGCTATAATATTTTGCTTTGTTTCAAAACGGCAAGTTTAGCTGACGACTGCAACTTGGTGTCAGTAACAATTTAATACTTTGAAACAGTTACGTGTGGTGTACGAGTAGTGTACTCTGTTGAATGAGGAATACATTAAACATGAAAGCTGCGTCCAGTAACAATAATTAACTTTCGGTTACATGACAAAACACAAGTCGGAATACTGTCAGTTCATCTCAGTACCCAGTAAAACCTAAACTGGAACGATCGCAACCATAATTTTCTACTTTTACATCTACATCCATACTCCGCAAGCCACCTGACGGTGTGTGGCGGAGTGTACCCTGAGTACCTCTATCGGTTCTCCCTTCTATTCCAGTCTCGTATTGTTCGTGGAAAGAAGGATTGTCGGTATGCTTCTGTGTGGGCTCTAATCTCTCTGATTTTATTCTCATGGTCTCTTCGCGAGATGTACGTAGGAGGGAGCAATATACTGCTTGACTCTCCGGCGAAGGTATGTTCTCGAAACTTTAACAAAAGCCCGTACCAAGCTACTGAGCGTCGGTCCTGCAGAGTCTTAAATGATCGTGTAACGAAGCGCGCTGTTCTCCGTTGGATCTTGTCTATCTCTTCTATCAACCCTATCTGGTACGGATCCCACACTGCTGAGCAGTATTCAAGCAGTGGGCGAACAAGCGTACTGTAACCTACTTCTTTTGTTTTCGGATTGCATTTCCTTAGGATTCTTCCAATGAATCTCAGTCCGGCATCTGCTTTACCGACGATCAACTTTATATGATCATTCCATTTTAAATCACTCCTAATGCGTACTCCCAGATAATTTATGGAATTAACTGCTTCCAGTTGCTGACCTGCCATTTTGTAGCTAAATGATAAGGAATGTCCAGTCCATATGCTCTTACTTTGTTCATTAAACGACTGTGGGGAGCTGTATCGAACGCCTTGCGGAAGTCAAGAAACACGGCATCTACCTGCGAACCCGTGTCTATGGCCCTCTGAGTCTCGTGGACGAATAGCGCGAGCTGGGTTTCACACGACCGTCTTTTTCGAAACCCATGCTGATTCTTACAGAGTAGATTTCCAGTCTCCTGAAAAGTCATTATACTCGAACATAATACGTGTTCCAAAATTCTACAATTGATCGACGTTAGAGATATAGGTCTATAGTTCTGCACATCTGTTCGACGTCCCTTCTTGAAAACGGGGATGACCTGTCCTATTTTCCAATCTTTTGGAACGCTACGCTCTTCTAGAGACCTACGGTACACCGCTGCAAGAAGGGGGGCAAGTTCCTTCGCGTACTCTGTGTAAAATTGAACAGGTATCCCATCAGGTCCAGCGACCTTTCCTCTTTTGAGCGATTTTAATTGTTTCTCTATCCCTCTGTCGTCTATTTCGATATCTACCATTTTGTCATCTGTGCGACAATCTAGAGAGGGAACTACAGTGCAGTCTTCCTCTGTGAAACAGCTTTGGAAAAAGACATTTAGTATTTCGGTCTTTAGTCTGTCATCCTCTGTTTCAGTACCAGTTTGGTCACAGAGTGTCTGGACATTTTGTTTTGATCCACCTACCACTTTGACATAAGACCAAGATTTCTTAGGATTTTCTGACAAGTCAATACATAGAACTTTACTTTCGAATTCATTGAACGCCTCTCGCATAGCCCTCCTCACACTACATTTCGCTTCGCGTAATTTTTGTTTGTTTGCGAGGCTTTTGTGGGGAAGGCAAACGAAAGACTGCACTTTATTGGCAGTACACTAAGAATACGCAACAGGTCTACTGAAAACACTGCCTACACTAAGTTTGTCCGTCCACTGCTATAGTATTCCTGCGCAGTATGAGATCCTTGAGAGACGTGATTGACGGTGCACGCCAAAAACGTCCAAGGAACGGTAGCACTATTTGTAATGTCACGAAATAGGTGAGAGAGGATCCCAGATTTGATATGCAGGTTGGGGTGACATTCATGAAAACAAAAGCGCTTTTCGTTGCCGCGAGATCTTTTCACGAAATTTCAATCATCAACATCTGTTCTGAATACCAAAACATTATTTCCTCGGGAACTTACACAGGAAGAAATGACCATAGTAATAACGTAACTCAGGGCTCGTAAGGAAAGATTTAAGTGGTTCTTTTTCCTGCACGCTGCTGAAGAGTGGGATGGTAGAGAAATAGTCCGAAGGTGGTTCAATGAACCCTCTGCCTGGCACGTAAGCCAGGATTGCAAAGAAATCCTGTAGATGTAGTCATGTAGATGTAACAACGAAATTATGTTGTAATTGCGACATGTGAGTTACATTTGACTTGAACATCGAAGTTGTTTGCTGTTTGTTTATGATTTGTTCATTATTTTCAGCCATAGACAAACACCTAGGTGCGTTAAATTGATTCTGAAATAAAGTGTAGTGCATGGACCAATAACAATAAATTCTTAACTATTGTTATGGTACTGCAATTACTGCCAGCGTCTTCAGAAGTGGATATCGCATACGACGTTGCTAGGATGTTTATAAGTGGATATCGCAAACGACTTCGAACAAAATTTGAATATAGCGTCGTAAAAGTTCCGTGATCAAACGCTCTGAGTTGCTGGCGAATACAGTTTATCCTCATTAGACAGTATATACTATCATTACATGTAAGGCGAAAAGGGTTTCGCCGGGTGCGGTGGCCGAGCAGTTCTAGGCGCTTCAGTCACGAACTGCGTTGCTGCTTCAGTCGCAGGTTGGATTCCAACATACAACCTCGGTCATGGATGTATGTGATGTCCTTAGGTTAGGTAGGTTTAAGTAGTTCTAGGTCTATGGCTCTGATGACCTAAGCAGCTTGGTCGCATAGTTCTTAGAGCCATTTTATGACCTTTCGGGGAAATTTTCTTTACATAAACGGCCGTATCTTTAGATTGAGTGGACATAGGAGCTTACTTTTTTACACAACCAAGGGACCGTTTACCGCAGGAAGTGCGATATATTTCCTCTTATTATGTCCACCCGCACTCGAGGTAAACGGGTCTTAAGAGTTGGGTTTGGCTAGGCAGATAGACGGTCAAGAAATTGATACTAGTAGGGTTCCATTTTTACCAATTTAGGTGACAAAATCCTAACAACGAAAATAGCTACGACAGTTACTGAAGATGAGGGCCGCATAAATAATTCCCCCTACTCTTTATTCGAAATGTTATAGTTGCAGTCGATACATTAGAAAATTAATCATAGTTACGCTTTCGATCCAAATCACGTTCACAGGAATGCAAATAATATCCATTTGCCTATACACGTGGTAATTCAGATCCCAGTATTGTTGCCACCGCGTTTTAGAAGTGCGAGCATTCCCATTTCTAGCTAGCTTAAGAAATACTTCGGCTAATCAACGTTTTTTGGCTGTGGGGAATCTAATGGAGAATTCGAAACATTGTAGAATACGTTTGGCAGCTATGTCATCGTTTATTTCCTGGGGTGGTGCAGGGATTATCCTACTAAATTTACTCTATGATAACAGTATTTTGTTATTTCGATAAACATCCCGAATGATTGCCACATAAGCTGTGACATAAAGGTAGAAAATTCATGTTGTTGAGTCCAGAAAGCTCTGTGCAACAGAAAGTGCAGGTCAGTTTGCCGTTTTCATTGCGAAATTGCCGGCTTATTCATGTCTGGGGTAATAATAGAGGGCTGTTTGCCTGGGTTGTCTGCTGGCGTAGTGAAAGGTGTTTGCTACTACAAGGGAGGTCTGGGTTGTTTTCGGTTCTAATCTCGATGGAGGCAGATAGACTATCAGTAAAGCAATTTTAAGAAATTCTCGCGCCCCCAATACGTTTTATTGCTACCTTTATTATGTACCGGCGCCCTGTGGATTTCAATATGAAACTCTTGTAGAATTTCACACTTGTTACTACCTACTTTTTCCGCCTCTGTCAATAATTGAATTGACTTAAGTGTGGCACTGAATGATTTTCAACTGAATTTCGTTATGAGTCTTGGCGCATTGCTAAATTTGCACACTTTCATGGTAGGTCAGCAACTGTCATCCAGTATGACTGGTCTGAACGTTGACACAGACTGTTCCGCAGCTGAATGCGCATAATATTTTGCTAATTCGAAACGATGTGTGGTAGTTTGTCTTACTAAAACAGTTATCTTATCTCGATAAGCTGAAACTCATTTTTGTTAGTACAGTTCATACTAATTAGCGTCTCTTCTTTCATATATATCTTATATTTACGTGTTGTGTTTAACACACTAATCAGCATTAATATAGTCTTACACTTGACTGAAAACAATCTGACAAAGTTCGGATAGTTTTTCAACTTCACGCCTGTGCATAGTATGTTGGTAGCACTTCGTCGCCTTGCCTGTTATACTGTGTAGCAGACTTTAAAGCTGTGTGGATCACCATAACGAAAAGGCGAGGGGTCTCGCTCGTTTTGACCATGACTGCACAAGCCTGCGTCCGTTAGTACATGTAAGGCCAATGAAACAACACTAAGGAAAACACTCATCACGTCCTTCTCTCCTCAACGTCTGGAGGAGAGAGAAAGAAGGTATAATTGTAATCCTCCCCACCGGAAGCCGAGGAATCCTCGTTTATCTCTTTACGACGTGCCCCTGCACGCGCAGATTGAAAACGCTGTTTCACACCACTCCGTGTAAACACACACTCTTGACTTGATATGGAAGGGTTGGGGGCACGTCAAGCTCCGATTTGATAGAAGCCAATGCCATTGCACTCATTGGAACTTGGGAGGCACAACAAAGAACGACCAACAGCAACATCAAATACAGAAGAGACAGGAAATGCAGTGCCGGATTCGGATGGCTCATCTTGATCATCAGGAAGAGAACCCGTAGAATCCTGTTGCTCCGCCGTCTCAGCGTGGAGGAGGAGTATTATTTCACTGGAACACTGTAAAGACTGGCCAGCAGGCAACGTCTGTGCGGAAACATCTGAACTCACGGGAACCGTCACGTCTACGGCTAAAGTGGGGGATGCAGATTCAACACACATTTCAACATCAACAGAAGCAGCTACTGGAATCACAATTAACGTCAGTACACAACTCATTGCTACCAGAAGGTGCACCCTCTGTCAAAGCCGTATTAGAAGAACAAAACTGGAGTGGGGCGTCCTCTGAAATCTGTACCGTCCTCAGTCCGCCAGCGTTTGACTTGCGCTGCAGGAGCTGTCGTCCCCTCATGGACAGAAGCCGCACTGGGAGGCGCCGGTAACGGTGGTAATTAGCGAGGAGTAGGGGGTATGTTGCCCCTACATCTCTTAAAGCTGGAGACTGACTGACAGCCGACTGCGATGACTATGTCTGCTAACGTTAAAGAAAGACGTTTTTGATAAGACGACGTCAGAACAGTAGTACGGCACGGACAATCAGATCTGAGATGACCGCTTTCGTTACAGAGAAAACATGTTCCTTCCTGCCCTGTATACGTAACATGGATTCGGCAACCACAAACAGCTAAGTGGGAAGGAATATCCTTTTTAACGCACATGTCCACAGTCCGGATACCATTATGACACTGGAAGCGATGTTGTGCTGACCTGCGTTCCCATCGGATATGCCGTATTACTCCAAACGGAAGCAACGCTGTTTTAAGAAATGAATCGTCCACTTCACGAGCAAGGTTATAAATTCGAACCGGAGTATACTCGAGTGCCACATTTTCAAGGAGGAGTTGACTAACGGAACCATCTCGATGTGTAAACAACACTTTAGAACCAAGCCGAGAGAGAAGACGTTCTACTTGAAGGGGACCATAAAACTTCACAAAGAATGCATACAAATCAGAATCAAAGTAAGCAGTATCCACCTGATCAGGTGTAACACGGCTAACAGGAGTCAACCAATCGTGAGTTTGTAAAGAGCCAGGTTGAACACGAAGTGTACTCTTGTCAAAATGCCGGCCGCGGTGGCCGAGCGGTTCTAGGCGATACAGTCTGGAACCGCGCGACCGCTGCGACCGCAGGTTCGAACCCTGCCTCGGACATGGATGTGTGTGACATCCATAGGTTAGTTAGGTTTAAGTAGTTCTAAGTCTAGGAGTCTGATGACCTCAGATGTTAAGTCCCATAGTGTTTAGAGCCATTTGAACCAAAGCCATCTTGTCAAAACTGAAATGAGCAGTAACTCGACAGACACCATGGCGCGGGCAGAAAACACTGCCGCCAAGACGAAAACGACAACAAAATCCACTACGCAACTACGATGTGACTCTGGCCGATACACCAACAAGACAGAGTAGCTTCGACACAAGCGGCGCTGCGGCACATGCGGAAGTTAACTACGACCTGCTCGTTTGACGCGCAAGGCAACAAAACATCGGAACTACAACTCACATGCTGTCAGCACCTTATTTTGTGTAATTACATTCGGGAGTGACGCAGATTGACTTCGTTGCTGAATGATGCGCGCATTGGAAGGTTTCCTCTATCAGACTTCACAAAATTCCTTTGCATTGTTACTTAAAAGTTTTAAATGCATTTCGATAATATTCCATTTGTGGAAAAGAATATGCGAAGTCACTAGTAATTTCAGCAAACACTGATGTAATATATGTAAGCAAAGCTACTGTCTTTATATTTAATGATCTTTAAATTCTTAATTGCATAAAAACAACAGGCATTTTGAAAGAATATTGGCCAAAACTCTTTTTTTGTTGATGTTATAATCATTCACAGTAACAACCAACGCTAACCATATTTCTAACAAAGGAAAATAGTCTATTATGAATTCACTTTCAACTGGATGTGTCCTGTGGCGATTCTTTAGTGACACAATCACTAAATCCAAAACTATAACCGCTCAATATGTTTAAAATAACAAATTATAGGTGTAAATAAACCACAGCTATCCGAACGACAGGGCCATACCTAAATCCAAAACGTTCGGTACAGTTTTCGAAAAATCGGTGGGAGGACCATTCGGTAACAGGTCTCAGAAGCTTACTGAATAGGAAATGCGGATAAAGAACCGAAAATGACGTCACTACCGAGACTAACCTACTGCACCAATCGGTAAGCACGATGAAGAATAGGGGCCCCCTGCAAAGTGCTTGTGTGGTGTCGTCAGTGTCGGCATTGCGCGCGTTGGAACAGTTGGCTGATATGCCGCACTTGACGATAGTTCGAAAGCGTCTCTTACGAACATTGAGTGTTTGTGCACTGCATTATTTTTGACTGTTTAAGAGTTGTGTGTTTGCAGAGCCTTTTAAATGCATTACTTTGACAATTTTACACAAAGTGGACGTGTCTGTTGCATTATTTTGTTAACAGGTCTGTAGGATCTACTATGCGTTATTTCAGTAATTTACGAGTTATTTTCGTGTCTGTACGTCAGTATACTGCTTTATTTCGATAATTTACGAGTAGTTCGCAGGTCTGTGGGCTGCGTATTGTGACCCGACGCATGTCAGAGTGAGTGTTTTGTATCAGTGTAATAAATGAACTATGTGAACTCCATCCCGAAATAAATTGTTCCAAAATAAAGTACACTCCTTCCTCTTTCCAGCAGCCCAGAAAAGGCTGAGTCCTTTTCCCGCTGTTTTTTCCCCAGGCCGTCATCTTGGATTATGTCACAGGTGGGACGACAGTACCCGCTGGTGGCAGTACTGTGTACTAGGTCTGTTGAACTCTGGACCTCATAGTGAGCACACTGGATGGAGCTAATGCTTGAAATTGTTTAAATAAGGACTGCCTGAAAAATAAGGACTTACGTTCATCTTATCCAGCAGCCCAGCACAGGCTCAGTCCTTTTACCGCCAATTCCAAGGAAGAGGTGGCGGTCGGACGACTTAGGTTAGTGGAGGTATCCCAACTGACCTTTTTTCCCACTAAAATTTGAACATCACACCATGACGTCATTTCGACTTTGCCATATCTATCGCCATTATCTTGGATCCGCCATCTTGAATACATCTAGGAACGATGCAGAATGGGGTGATGCACAGGTTGTCCCATTGCTCATGTACACCTGATTAGTGTTAACTTTAACGAACATATTTTTATTTTAGTTCTCCTAATGCAACTGCACTTAAAAATAGGTTTTTGTGCTTGCTGGGAGCACTTACCTGCGTTTACAGACAAGCGACTACACAAAAAGGTGGCACCCATCGGCCCATTTACTGCAGCCAAATGTCCATCGCCTGGAGTGGTGTCACAGAGACTACCATTGTAGTAGTGACCTAATGGACCATGTCTTCAACTTCTGCTCGACGGGTACATCGACATCACAGTGAATTAAAAAAAAAATGTAATGCCGAAAAATTATCAGTCTTTGAAAGTCCCTTGTGTACGATAGTATTAGTACCAAACTAAGGATACATCGTGTAACAACAACCAAGCTGCTCCATTCTCAGCTAAAAGTTAGTTATATAGCGTTGTTAGTGAAGACCAAAAGAGAGCTTTATTGTCTGCTCAAAATGATTTGGGAAAGTAGGATTGCTGGAAGCAAAGAACTCCCATACAGCTTGGGCTATGGTAATTTCAATGTAATAGCTTTAATCTCATCATTGTGACTTTATATAATAAGAAATTTCTTGGTTCATATGTTTGTTCCTTTATGTTTCGCTGAAAAGAAGATTTGAAATCAATATTTTCTTTTATCATTTTCAATATACAGTACGATATTTCTAATGGCACTTCATCTTAACCGAATAAGAGATCAAAATGAAGGAATTAAAATTTTTCTTGCAGTTTTTTTTATTCATTTATATAAAGCGAATATTCGTTGATCATGTTTGTACAAATGGTGCTCCCTCAGTGATGACCCACATAATCCTTTGATTTGCAATCTTCTAATTAACCTAATTTTTGGACTTATTTTGTTGCAAATTATCTTGTGTTTGTGTCTTTTTATATTCAATTATTTTTCAAATTTATGAGCTCATAGTCGATCAATAGTATGTTCTAGAGTTACAACGGGAATTTGTTGTACCGTATCTAATAATGTTTATTTATCATTCAGTACTTTGTTAATTAAGAATTGTCCTCATTTGTATATTGTGGTATTTCTTTTAGTCACGATCCGTCCTTTCCTTTGATACCTTATTGTGAAGCTTAAACTTATACTCAGGTAATCTTGGTGTCCATTATGTACACCACTGGCCATTAAAATCGCTACTCCACGAAAATGACGTGCTACAGAAGCAAAATTTAACCGACAGGAAGAAGATGCTGTGACATGCAAATGATTAGCTTTTCAGAGCATTCACACAAGGTGGGCGCCGGTGGCGACACCTACAATGTGCTGACATGAGGAACGTTTCCAACCGATTTCTCAGACACAAACAGCAGCTGACCGGCGTTGCCTGGTGAAACGTTGTTGTGATGCCTCGTGTAAGGAGGAGAAAGGCGTAACATCACGTTTCCGAATTGTAGCCTATCGCGATTGTGGTTTGTCGTATCGCGACATTGCTGCTCGCGTTGGTCGAGATCCAATGACTGTTAGCAGAATATGGAATCGGTGGGTTCAGGAGGGTAATACGAAACGCCGCGCTGGATCCCAATGGCATAGTATCAGTAGCAGTCGAGATGACAGGCATCTTATCCGCATGGCAGCCACGTCTCGATCCCTGAGTCAACCGATGGGGACGTTTGCAAGAAAACAACCATCTGCACGAACAGTTTGAAGACGTTTGCGGTAGCATGGACTATCAGCTCGGAGACTATGGCTGCGGTTACCCTGGCCGCTGCACCACAGACAGGAGCGGTGCCGGTCAGAGTGGCCATGCGGTTCTAGGCGCTACAGTCTGAAACCGAGCGACCGCTACGGTCGCAGGTTCGAATCCTGCCTGGATTCATGGATGTCTGTGATGTCCTTAGGTTAGTTAGGTTTAATTACTTCTGATGACCTCAGAAGTTAAGTCGCATAGTGCTCAGAGTCATTTTGAACAGGAGCGCCTGCGATGGTGTACTCAACGACAAACCTGGGTGCACGAATGGCAGAACGTCATTTTTTCGGGTGAATCCAGGTTCTGTTGACAGCATCTTGATGTTCGCATCCGTGTTTGGCGACATAGCGGTGTACGCACATTGGAAGCATGTATTCGTCATCACCATACTGGCGTATCACCTGGCGGGATGGTATGGGGTGCCATTGGTTACACGTCTCGGTCACCTCTTGTTCGCGTTGACGGCACTTTGAACAGTGGAACGTTACATTTCAGATGTGTTACGACCCGTGGCTCTACCCTTCATTCGATCCCTGCGAAACCCGGCATTTGACCAGGATAATGCACGACCGCATGTTGCAGGTCCTGTACGGGTCTTTCTGGATACAGAAAATGTTCGACTGCTGCCCTGGCCAGCACATTCTCTAGATCTCTCACCAACTGAAAACGTCTGGTCAATGGTGGACGACAAACTGGCTCGTCACAATACGCCGGTCGCTACTCTTGATGAACTGTGGTATCGTGTTGACGCTGCATGGGCAGCTGTACCTCCACACGCCTCCAAGCTCTGTTTGATTCAATGCCCAGGCGTATCAAGGCCGTTATTACTGCCAGAGGTGGTTGTTCTGGGTACTGATTTCTCAGGATCTATGCATCCAAATTGCATGAAAATGTAATCACATGTCAGTTCTAGTACAATACATTTGTCCAATGAATACCCGTTTATCATCTGCATTTCTTTTTGGTGTAGCAATTTTAATGGCCAGTAGTGTGAAGCTTCCTGGCAGATTAAAACTGTGTGCCGGGCCGAGACTCGAACTCGGGACCTTTGCCTAACGCGGGCAAGTCCTCTACCAACTGAGCTACCCAAGCACGACTCACGCCCCGTCCTCACAGCTTTACTTCTGCCAGTACCTCGTCCTCGTCCTCGTCTCCTATCTTCCAAACTTTACAGAAGCTCTCCTGCGAACCTTGGCCAGTAGTGTATTTAACATTCTCTACTGATGTCTATATAGAATTCCTATTCTTGCTTCACATACTGATTGTCTTCGCTACTGTTCTATATTTATGTGTGTTACTTTTTTGTGAGAGCTTATTGTAGACAAAACACTTCACTATGGTTTGCATTATAATTTGTATTTTTGTTTACAACTTTTTTGATAATCTCAGGACTCATCACTGTTGTTTTCGAGCGTTAAGCTTAAGCCATTATATCATAATTTATTTTATGCCAATGTCGTTGTTTCGTGATAAAATCTATCATAGGAAATTCTATAAACACTGCAGTTTTACAGATTTCCAACCAAATTCAGTACCTGGAGAAAACACATCAGGATAAATCTCTGCTATGTCACCACTGCATTACTACATTGTGTGACGTCATAGCAAAAGTTTTGGTGCTTCGTACCAACGATGCTACGTCTAAAACAATTAGCACACTGCTACAAAATACATATCTAGACAGCACGATGTCGTTTCTAAATCTGACTGCTGTGAGTTAGTAGATGATTTTTGCAGAATGTTTGCTTGCCCGCACATTTAGGTGAACATTATGAGTTCATTACCGTGCTGGTGGGAAGACCTAGCATAAATACTACAGACTGATATACAGAATGAATCACCTAAAGGTTGCATCGCAATTATTTCGGTAATGGTAAGTACCCGTGATGTGCGCTTTTCACAGAATGAATTGGTACTCAGGCAGGCAGACTGTAATGATACTTAGAAAGTGTATTTTCTGTACAAACATATGCGTCCGCACATAGAGCAATGACTATTGCATTAAAGAAATAAAAGTAGGATAAATTAGCATGTCGGTGTTGTTTGTTGCAGGATTCTAGTGCGAGTCGTTTACGATTATCGCATTTTGAAAAGTTTTCACAGCTAAACTTGTACAGTGCCTTTGGTAGCACACACTAAAGAACAACACAGGTGAATACACTAATTTTGCTGATTTTGACCAGTAACGAGACAACTGACCACCACACATTGTGCTCAAAATGACCACCAGCAGCGACAATATGCATTTTCAGTCTGATATGGAAAGACTGCCACACAGATGCTAGCATTTCAGCGGAGATGACAGAGGAAGGTATGCTGCAATATTTTGTGCATTATGAGCTGTACAATAATCATGTTGGCACCATAGGTTCCTCCTAGTCTGCAGACGGAAATCTAACATCTGTGGAAGACGGATTGTTAGGAGGCTGCAATACTTTCGTGCATTCAATGTTCTGTTTATGAAAAGCAGGCCTGTGAGTTGATGATTCACTTTCCCACACCACACGTTGATACTCGGTGGGTGCTGACATTCCACTTGACGAATCTCACAGGGATTGCTAACAGACGAGTGGGGGCATGTTTCAGCGGTTTCCCTGGCGATGGTTGGTAAATGTGGCTTTGTCACTAAACAAGATACATTATACATCTTGAGTATCCTGCTTTAATCCCCATGTATAGACGTTGCCACGATTCTCATAATCGTTTCCATACAGCTCTTGATGGAGAGACACGTGATAGGGTGGAACCTACGCCGATGGTGAATGTGTAGGACACTTGCATGACTTATGCGACTTCCTCATGCGATTGCGTGCGAGCTAAAGTGCGAGTCAACTGCAACAGAAGCACGAACATTGATTTCCCTCTTTTCTGTGGTCACTTTTTTCCTACTGTTACACTGTCTACGCGTTACACTATCACTTTCATGTAACTGGTTGAGGAGGTTGATAAATACACTCCTGGAAATGGAAAAAAGAACACATTGACACCGGTGTGTCAGACCCACCATACTTGCTCCGGAAACTGCGAGAGGGCTGTGCAAGCAATGATCACACGCACGGCACAGCGGACACACCAGGAACCGCGGTGTTGGCCGTCGAATGGCGCTAGCTGCGCAGCATTTGTGCACCGCCGTCGTCAGTGTCAGCCAGTTTGCCGTGGCATACGGAGCTCCATCGCAGTCTTTAACACTGGTAGCATGCCGCGACAGCGTGGACGTGAACCGTATGTGCAGTTGACGGACTTTGAGCGAGGGCGTATAGTGGGCATGCGGGAGGCCGGGTGGACGTACCGCCGAATTGCTCAACACGTGGGGCGTGAGGTCTCCACAGTACATCGATGTTGTCGCCAGTGGTCGGCGGAAGGTGCACGTGCCCGTCGACCTGGGACCGGATCGCAGCAACGCACGGATGCACGCCAAGACCGTACGATCCTACACAGTGCCGTAGGGGACCGCACCGCCACTTCCCAGCAAATTAGGGACACTGTTGCTCCTTGGGTATCGGCGAGGACCATTCGCAACCGTCTCCATGAAGCTGGGCTACGGTCCCGCACACCGTTAGGCCGTCTTCCGCTCACGCCCCAACATCGTGCAGCCCGCCTCCAGTGGTGTCGCGACAGGCGTGAATGGAGGGACGAATGGAGACGAGTCGTCTTCAGCGATGAGAGTCGCTTCTGCCTTGGTGCCAATGATGGTCGTATGCGTGTTTGGCGCCGTGCAGATGAGCGCCACAATCAGGACTGCATACGACCGAGGCTCACAGGGCCAACACCCGGCATCATGGTGTGGGGAGCGATCTCCTACACTGGCCGTACACCTCTGGTGATCGTCGAGGGGACATTGAATAGTGCACGGTACATCCAAACCGTCATCGAACCCATCGTTCTACCATTCCTAGACCGGCAAGGGAACTTGCTGTTCCAACAGGACAATGCACGTCCGCATGTATCCCGTGCCACCCAACGTGCTCTAGAAGGTGTAAGTCAACTACCCTTGCCAGCAAGATCTCCGGATCTGTCCCCCATTGAGCATGTTTGGGACTGGATGAAGCGTCATCTCACGCGGTCTGCACGTCCAGCACGAACGCTGGCCAACTGAAGCGCCAGGTGGAAATGGTATGGCAAGCCGTTCCACAGGACTACTTCCAGCATCTCTACGATCGTCTCCATGGGAGAATAGCAGCCTGCATTTCTGAGAAAAGTGGATATACACTGTACTAGTGCCGACATTGTGCATGCTCTGTTGCCTGTGTCTATGTGCCTGTGGTTCTGTCAGTGTGATCATGTGACGTATCTGACCCCAGGAATGTGTCAATAAAGTTTCCCCTTCCTGGGACAATAAATTCACTGTGTTCTTATTTCAATTTCCAGGAGTGTAATTGCTAAGTTGGTTAACGTCTGTTGGCATATCTTGCTACATACACCACATAAGAAGATTTGCAAGATATGGTCAGAAAATCATGTGATTGGTAGTTTTGTTATCATGAATTTTACGCAGTGTTTTGCTAATACACTGAAGCGCTTAAGAAACTCGATTAGGCATGCATATTCAAATACACAGATATGTAAGCAGGCAGACTACTCCGCTGCGGTCGGCAACACCTATATAACACAACAAGTGTCTGGCGCAGTTGTTAGGTCGGTTACTGCTGCTACAATAGCAGGTTATCAAGATTTAAGTGAGTTTGAACGTGGTGTTATAGTCGGCGCTCGTACGACACAGCATCTCCAAGGGAGCGATGCAGTGGGGATTGTCCCGTACGACCATTTCACGAGTGTACCGTGGATACCAGGAATCAGGGTAAAACATCAAATTTCCGACATCGCTGCGGCAGGAAAAAGATCCTGCAAGAACGGGACAAATGACGACTGAAAAAGAATCGTTCAACGTGACAGAAGTGCAACCCTTCCGAAAATTGCTGCAGGTATCAATGCTGGACCATCATTAAGTGTCAGCGTGAGACACATTCAACGAAACATAATCGAAATGGGCTTTCGGAGCCGAAGGCCCACTCGTGTACCCTTGATGACTGCATGACACAAAGCTTTACTCCTCGCCTGGGCCAGTCAACACCGACGTTGGACTGTTGATGACTGGAAACATGTTGCCTGGTCGGACGAGTCTCGTTTCAAATTGTATAGAGGGGATGAACGCGTACGTGTATGGAGACAGCCTCATGAGTACATGTACCCTGCATGTCAGTGGGGGACTGTTCAAGCTGGTGGATTCTCTGTAATACTGTGGGGCGCGTGCAGTTGGAGCGATATGGGATCCCTGACACGTCTAGATGCGATTCTGACAGGTGTCACGTACGTAAGCATGCTATCTGATCGGCTGAACAAATTCATGTCGATTATGAATTCTGATGGACTTGGGCAAGTTCAGCAGAACAATGTGACACCCCACAAGTCCAGAATTTCTACAAAGTGACGTCAGGAACACTCTTCTGAGTTTAAACACATTGGCTGGCCACCAAACTCCCAACGTGCTGTTCAGAAGAGATCTCCATCCTCTCTTAATCTTACAGATTTATATACAGCCCTGCAGGATTCATGGTGCCAGTTTCCTCGAGCACTACTTCAGACATTAGGAGAGTCAGTGCCACGTCGTGTTGCGGCACTTCTCCGTGCTCGCGGGGCCCCTACACGATATAAGGTAGGTGTAAAAGTTTCTTTGGTTCTTCAGTGTAGTTTTAATTATTTTACTTGGAAATCGATTACGTGAACTACCAAACAGTGATGCTGACAGTTCTACAGTACAATGTCTATTGCTGGATGACTGTCTGTTCGTCATTAGCAAATCAAAATGGGAAAAAACTTCCCAAAGCCTTTTTTTGGGTACCATCAACAACATAGAAAATTCGCGTGACAGTACATCTGAGAACGCCAACAAAAGTTATACATGTCTAGAGGACCTGGTTCTCATGCTGGCAAAGATACAGAACAAATAATGCGATGTGTGTTGAGCAGACTTAGACCATTATCTATTAGAGTTTTTGTACGCGTAGGCCGAAGATCGTTCTGCAATTTTGTCTACCGGGATGTAACACTAGTTTATATGTTGATGATCATGTGATCATGATGTCTTTTTGATTATGAATCCTAAAAATAACTGTTATCTCATTCATCTGAGTATTGCAGGCTATCAAATAAAATGATGTAGTTGTGTGGTGGGGCTAAACTACGTACCCACAGACTCAGAACTGAAATATTAAAAGTTTGCCCTGGTTTCGATGTCTAGGGGCTGAGATACGTAGTTGACACATTACAAGCCAAATACTGCTGAGTCTAACAGTATACCATATGAATATACGCATGAATCGAATAGTCGAAAGTTCCTATCACTCGGCAACTGCGATTTTTGAACGTAAGATAGACATTTATAAATGAAAGCTTGCAGTTAAATAAATTCTGCAGGTACCGTTTTAACAACTTTAAATGACGAATGCGATAGCAGGAATACCTTTGAGAATGCCCTTTATTACTGTAAAATACTTATTGGTGTCAACGGTCCAGCAATTAAATAAAATATAAGTTGAATAACAGGAACAATAGATTCCTACTTCACGTAATTAGTTATGAATACCATCATAGTACGTGAGATACTCACTTCTAAAGGCATTCTACGTCTTCACTGCAGAAGCCACAGAAATCTCACAAGTGCGCAAGTCGTCACTACGAAATGTTTCTATCTCCCATGACCATGCGCAAACTACTCAACTCTCCAAGTCTTTCCCGCGACTGTGCGCCCGTAGTATCCTCTCCCGCACTGCCCAGAACTCCCCTGTCCTCTCTCAAAACGATGCTCCTCCCCCACTTCCATACAGTCTCTCCACATGTCCTTTCTAGAATGATCACTGTGGTTGGCTAGAGCGCACCTACCCTGTCTCCAAGCCAACGCACACTCACAAACATAATCAAACACTTCCGAAGTAATGGATTTACATTTAAATAACTTGAAATTAAATAAATATTCCTATGGCTAGACTATAAATATGTATTTGAACATGTATTTTCGCCAACAAATCGAGGGTAGATTGAAGTCTCCACCAACTATAACTGTATGAATGGGGTACTTAGTTGTAATGAGATTGAAGTTTTCTTTGATCCGTTCAGCTATTATATCATCTTAGTCAGGGGGTCAGTAGAAATAGCCAATTGTTATTTTGGTACGGCTGTTGAGTATTACCTCTACCCGTAGTAATTTGCAGGAACTATCTACACTCCTGGAAATGGAAAAAAGAACACAATGACACCGGTGTGTCAGACCCACCATACTTGCTCCGGACACTGCGAGAGGGCTGTACAAGCAATGATCACACGCACGGCACAGCGGACACACCAGGAACCGCGGTGTTGGCCGTCGAATGGCGCTAGCTGCGCAGCATTTGTGCACCGCCGTCGTCAGTGTCAGCCAGTTTGCCGTGGCATACGGAGCTCCATCGCAGTCTTGGTAGCATGCCGCAAGCCGCATGCCGCGACAGCGTGGACGTGAACCGTATGTGCAGTTGACGGACTTTGAGCGAGGGCGTATAGTGGGCATGCGGGAGGCCGGGTGGACGTACCGCCGAATTGCTCAACACGTGGGGCGTGAGGTCTCCACAGTACACGCCAAGACCGTAGGATCCCACACAGTGCCGTAGGGGACCGCACCGCCACTTCCCAGCAAATTAGGGACACTGTTGCTCCTGGGGTATCGGCGAGGACCATTCGCAACCGTCTCCATGAAGCTGGGCTACGGTCCCGCACACCGTTAGGCCGTCTTCCGCTCACGCCCCAACATCGTGCAGCCCGCCTCCAGTAGCGTCGCGACAGGCGTGAATGGAGGGACGAATGGAGACGAGTCGTCTTCAGCGATGAGAGTCGCTTCTGCCTTGGTGCCAATGATGGTCGTATGCGTGTTTGGCGCCGTGCAGGTGAGCGCCACAATCAGGACTGCATACGACCGAGGCACACAGGGCCAACACCCGGCATCCTGGTGTGGGGAGCGATCTCCTACACTGGCCGTACACCTCTGGTGATCGTCGAGGGGACACTGAATAGTGCACGGTACATCCAAACCGTCATCGAACCCATCGTTCTACCATTCCTAGACCGGCAAGGGAACTTGCTGTTCCAACAGGACAATGCACGTCCGCATGTATCCCGTGCCACCCATCGTGCTCTAGAAGGTGTAAGTCAACTACCCTGGCCAGCAAGATCTCCGGATCTGTCCCCAATTGAGCACGTTTGGGACTGGATGAAGCATCGTCTCACGCGGTCTGCACGTCCAGCACGAACGCTGGTCCAACTGAGGCGCCAGATGGAAATGGCATGGCAAGCCGTTCCACAGGACTACATCCAGCATCTCTACGATCGTCTCCATGGGAGAATAGCAGCCTGCATTGCTGCGAAAGGTGGATATACACTGTACTAGTGCCGACATTGTGCATGCTCTGTTGCCTGTGTCTATGTGCCTGTGGTTCTGTCAGTGTGATCATGTCATGTATCTGACCCCAATAAAGTTTCCCCTTCCTGGGACAATGAATTCACGGTGTTCTTATTTCAATTTCCAGGAGTGTATTTCAACTTCACTACAAGATAAACTACTACAAACGAACACAAACATACCACCACCTACTTTATTTAATCTATCCTTTCTAAATACGGTTTGTGCCTCTGTAAAAATTTCTGAGAAGTTATCTCCTGCTTTAGCCAGCTTTCTGTTCCTATAACGATTTCAGTCTAAGTGCTTTCTATCAACACTTGGAGCTCAGGTACTTTTCCAACACAGCTACGGCAGTTTACAACTATAATACTGACTTTTTTTTGGTCGATTCTTGTCATTTCTTTGCCCTATAACCTTTGAGACTGGAGCCCTTTTTGATTTTTCCCGAGACTGTCTAACCTAAAAAATCGCCTAGTCCACGCTACGCATCCCCTGCTACCAGTGTAGCCGCTTCCTGTGCTTAGTGGACACCTGACCTATTTATCGGAACCCCAAACCACACCACCCTATGGCGCAAGTCAAGGAATCTACAGCCTACACGGTCGCAGAACCGTCTGAGCCTCTGATTCAGACCCTCCACTCGGCTCTGCACCAAAGGTCCGCAGTCGCTCCTGTCGTCGATGCTGCAGATGGTGTGCTCTGCCTTCATCTCGCTAGCAAGACTGGCAGTCTTCACGAACTCAGATAGCCGCCGGAAACCAGAGGGAATCTCTTCCGATTCATAGCGACACACGTTATTAGTGCCGGCATGAGACACCACCTGCATTTGGCTGCACCCTACCCTTCATGGCATCCGGAAGGACCCTCTCCACATCTTGGATGACTCCCCCCGGTACGCACACGGAGTGCATATTGGCTTTCTTCCCGCCCTTAGCTGCCATATCCCTAAGGGGCTAAATCCCTAAGAGTCTCAAAGTATGGTAGAAAACCTAAAGAGATTCTGGTCCTATGTAAAGCACACCAGTGAAAAAAAAAACAGCCAATACCGTCACTGCGCGATAGCGATGGAAATGTTACCGATGATGGTGCCACTAAAATAGAGTTCGAAAATGTTTCAAATGGCTCTGAGCACTATGGGACTTAACTTCTGAGGTCATCAGTCCCCTAGAACTTAGAACTACTTAAACCTAACTAACCTAAGGACATCACACACATCCATGCCCGAGGCAGGATTCGAACCTGCGACCGTAGTGGTCGCGCGGTTCCAGACTGAAGCGCCTAGAACCTCTCGGCCACCCTGGCCGGCAAAATAGAGTTACTAAATACAGTTTTCCGTAATTCCTTCACGAAAGAAGATGAAGTAAATATTCCAGAATTCGAAACCAGAATAGCTGTTAGCGTTAGTGACATAAAAGTAGATATCTTATGTGTTGCGAAACAACTCAAATCACTTAAGAAAGGCAAGTCTTCCCGTCCAGATGGTATACCAATCAGGTTCCTTTTAGAGTAAGCAGACACAATAGCGCTATTCTTAGCAATCATTAACAACGGCTCACTTGACGAAAGGTCTATTCCTTAAGAATGGAAAGTAGCACAGTTCACACAAATATTCAAGAAAGGAAATAGGAGTAACCCGCTGAATTACAGACCCATATCACTGACCTCTATTTGCACTAAGATTTTGGAGCATATACTGTACTCGAACATTATGAATAACCTTGAAGAAAATGACTTATTGATACATAACCAACACGGATTCAGAAAATAAACAGCTAGCTTTTTATTCCCATGAAGTAATGAGTGCTGTCGACAAGGGATCACAGATCGATTCCATATTCGTGGATTTCTGGAAGGCTTTTGATTCCGTTCCTCACAAGCGACTATTAATAAAAAAAATGGAGTATCGTCTCAGTTGTGTGACTGGATTCGTGATTTCCTCTCAGAGAGGTCACAGTTCGTAGATGTAGACGGTAAATCATCGAGTAGAGCAGAAGCGATATCTGGCGTTCCGCAATGTAGTGCCATAGGCCCTCTGCTTATCCTGATTTACATAAATGATATAGGTGATAATCTGAGCAGCCCCCTTAGATTTTTTGCAGATGATGCTGTAATTGACCGTCTAGTAAAATCATCAGACGACCAGTTCTAATTACAAAAAAAATCTAGAGAGAATTTCCGTATGGTGTGAAAAGTGGCAATTGGCACTAAACAAAGAAAAGTGCGAGGTCACACACATGGGTACTAAAAGAAATCCGATTAATTTTGAGTATACGATAAATCGCACAAATCTAAGCTCTGCCAATTCGACTAAATATCTAGGAATTACAATTACGAGCAACTTAAAATGGAAAGACCGCATAGATAATATTGTGAGGAAGGCAAAACGAAGACTGTGCTTTGTTGGCAGAACACTTAGAAGATGCGAAGAACCTACTAAAGAGACAGCCGACACTACACTTGTCCGACCTCTGCAGGAATATTGCTGCGCGGTGTGGGATCCTTACCAGGTAGGATTGACGGAGGACATCGCAAAAGTGCAAAGAAGGGCAGCCCGTTTCGTGCTATCGCGCAGTAGGGGTGAGAGTGTCACTGATATGATAAGCGAGTTGGGGTGGCAGTCACTGAAACAAAGGCAGTTTTCTTTGCGGCAAGATCTATTTACAAAATTGCAGTCACCAACTTTCTCTTCCGAATACGAAAATATTTTGTTGACTGCCACCTACGTATGGAGAAATGATCATCATAATAAAATAAGAGAAATCAGAGGTCGAACGGAAAGATTTAGGTGTTCCTTTTTCCCACGCGCCATTCGAGAGTGCAATGGTAGAGAAGTAGTACGAAAATTGTTCGATGAACCCTCTGCCCGGCACATAAGTTTGAATTGCAGAGTAACCATGTAGACGTAGATGTAGAAATTACAAAGAACAGAATTAAATGATTAAAACGCCAGGCCAATAATGTTTACAAAATTTTTGTAATGGTGTCGGAGCAGCATGAATTTCGAAATAAACTTAAACTAACACAAGTTATGAACGAAACAGCATACTAAATATTTGTCTGCATTTCAGTTATGCATAAACAATATTTTCGACAAGAAAAAAAATTTTTAAATGCACTTTCACTTACGTGCGATTTTGTAAGCACTTCTTCTGCTACTCACTCAGTGCTAAGGCGCCTCCTTGCACTAATTTCTTTGTCGCACTACACACGCTCACTTGGGTTTCAGCACGAAGTATTGATCAACTCACAACAGTCTTTTGACCAAGTGCCTCGCGGAAATCGTGTTTGCCTCTGAATTCCGAGCTTCCGCCTTTATCGTGACAAATCTGTATACAACTAAACCCAAAAGTAGAAACCCGAAAACAAACCATTTACCAAATCCAACCAGGATCCTCGCTAAAGATTTCCTCCAGCGGAAAACAATACTTTAAGAACAAAGTCACAAGGCAAACGACTGAATCACACTATGGTCAAATTCCCGCAAGTTCTATTTAATTGACTTTAATCAATCCTTCCTACGTCCACGCACCAAAACTTGCGTGCACATAAAATTACAATTTTAGTACCCTTTAAATTGACCACTAAATTCTTTGCCACACTCTTATACAAAGCATAAATAAATACATATTTTACTTAAATCCACGAGGTCACTGACCTTCAACACCCTCAGTGCCAAAACTTCCCCCTCTTGCACACGTACAGTGCCACAATAAACTAACAAATTACTAATGAATCCCCAAGTAAAACATATAAAATTATCCCTCCAAAATACTACCACCAACTACAAATTAGAACAACTTTTCATTTCTCCCCTTTCGCTACATACAGCCTCAACTCCATGACGTTTCTTAGGCTCAAAGATTTTCCTGAGACAGGGTATTTTAAACGGTATGCATTTGGGTGACGGCACTCTGCCACAACAAATGGTCCACAATATAACTCGAATAATTTCTAAATCTCCCCGTCCACTTCACTGGAACGCTTTTTAGGGCATACAAGCACTTTGTCCCCCACTTTGTACTTCATCGGTTTGTATCGCCCATCGTGTCGCCTTTTCCTTTCAGCGGCTAACTTTTTCATGTGGGTCTTTACCGCCCACTCTCTTTCAGCAGCCGATTCAGCTTTTCGTGGCGGGAATTCTACCGTTTCTAGGAGTAGGAACTTTGGTTTCACGCCTGTCATGACTTCCAAAAGGTGCGCACCTCGTTACGCTGTTGAGTACGTCCTCAAACGCGCTCACGTACTCCACCCACTCGGAATGACTATTGCTGGCATACGTCCTACATACTCGTCCTACTTCCCTCATATATCTCGCTGAGTGATAGACGGATATATGGATATGTTGCACACTCTGGTCGTTCACGTACGTGTTCCAGTCGTTCGAAGTAAACTGCAATACGTTGTCAGACAACAACCCTACTGGTTTTGCAAGATTCTTGAAGAAGTCCTTCTCCAGTGTGGCGATCAGAATTTTAGTAGTCGCTTTCCGTATCACATACAGTTAAATGAACTTAGAGAACACGTCCACCACAACAAAGATATTCTTCATGCCGCCACGTCCAGTGAGTAGTGGGCAAAAATTGTCCACAGCCAGTAACTCGCCCACTTTAGTAGGTATAATGATCTGCATTTCCCCCCTGTTGCGTGGTCGTGCAGTATTTGATTTGACCTGTTGGCAACGGTCGCACGTCGCCACCTGCGCGCGGCCCCGTCTGACCAGGTTATTTACGTGGGCGTATTCCTCGATGATTTTGGTATGGTCCCCCCAGGGTAGCCGAGAGTGCTAACGAGCTGTTTCCTGCACTCGGGTAGTCGCACCCGCCCCGGATCGAATCCGCCCGACGGATTAACGACGAGGGCCGGTGTGCCGGCCAACCTAGATGTGGTTTTTAGGCGGTTTGCCACATCCTGCTCGGTGAATACCGGGCTGGTTCCCATGTCCAGCCTCAGTTACACACGTCGCAGACATTTGAAACACGTCCGCACTATTTCACGTTTTACACTAGACGGAGGCAGTTGGGGAACATAGATTACGTCCTGGGGATACGGGGTGGCGGCATGAACGGCATCTGGTCATCCCTAACACTAACATTGCCAAATCTGTTGTAACCACGCCGACACTGCGATCACTGTGGGACTATGGTGTAAGCGAAAGAAAGAAAGAAAGAAAGAAAGAAAGAAAGAAAGAAAGAAAGATTCCTTGATGATTTCGGTGCACTTTTCGGCCCCGTAATGTCCGTGACTTAAATGGACGTAGTCTATTAACTGTTCCACATACCTATTGGGAAATCACAGTCTCCACTTGTCCGTATCTTCATCTTTCCACCGGAATAACACTACCTTGTGTATCTTAAAATATTCTGGTATTTTCTCGTATCCCATTCTGTCGAAATTCACCTTAATGTGTTTCAGCTCTGCGTCGTCGTTTTGTGCTCGCCACATATCTTTGCACACCGTACGAATTCCTTTCTCCCCCGCTATCCCATGCATATACAGTAGCTTAAATTCGTTCGGATCCTCCCTTCCATCGTCTTTCGACCCCACTAGTAAGCTAGACAGAGAATGGGCTACACAATTTTCTGTACCCTTGATGTAGCGGATTTCGTATTCGAATTGCTGCTTGATCATTGCCCAGCGCATTAAGCGGTCATTCAGTATCCTGCAGTCCTGCAGATAACTCACGGCCTTATGGTCCGACAACACCGTCACTTTTCTGCTCTCTACATACATGCGAAATTTCTTAAATCCTTGCACGAACGCGAGCATCTCCTTCTCCGATATTCTGTATCCCCGGTCGTGCTTATTTAGCATGCGGCTGGAGAGTGCCATACTACGGTGTTCAATGTTTCCATTGACTAGCTTTTCCTGAAATAGCTCACAACCTATTCCATAGTCCGAACTGTCCGACGCTAAACAAAAAGAGAGATTCATATCTGGATAATACAATATCTTACTATTGCAGAATTTATCTTTTATACCCTGGAATTCCGTTTCACATTCCTCGGTCCACCTCCAAGCGGCATTTTTCTTCAACAATTTGCCTAAATTCGGGCCGGCCGCGGTGGTCTCGCGGTTCTAGGCGCGCAGTCCGGAACCGCGCGACTGCTACGGTCGCAGGTTCGAATCCTGCCTCGGGCATGGATGTGTGTGATGTCCTTAGGTTAGTTAGGTTTAAGTAGTTCTTAGTTCTAGGGGACTAATGACCACAGCAGTTGAGTCCCATAGTGCTCAGAGCCATTTGAACCTAAATTCGGAATATTCATTTCTCCCTCCCCCAAGAATTTTCTGTAGAAACCGCACAAGCACAAGTATTACTTCAGTTGTTTCCTACTTTTGGGTCTATTAATCCGGAAATGGACTTTAATTTTTCGCAACTAGGTGAAATTCCTTCCGAAGTAAAGGTATGCCCCAGGAATTGAATATCTGCTCGAACACACTCACATTTTGCGAGCTATAAAGTCATTCCACCTCGTCTCTGAGCCATGATGAGTACCTCCTCCAAAACTCGACGATGCTCATTCCACGTTTCTGTAGTGATCAATATATCATCTACGTATATCACGAGTTCGTTCATTAGACTCTCCTCCAGGACATGGCTCAACGCCCTTACAAAAACTGCCACAGAAGTAGTAAGTCCGAATGGTACTACACCAAACCGGTAGCTTCGCCCTTCAAAAAGGAAAGAAGTGTATCGTCTGCTTTCCTCTGCCAAAATCACGAGGTCAGATCAACACTGGACAGTAAATTAATATTATTAAAACTCTGCAGCAGTTCCTCCATATTGTCAGGCTGGTCTAATTCCCTTACAATTACTTTATTTATTTTCTCGCATCTAATACAGTTCTGACCGAGTCATCACGTTTTTCAACAATAGCGATAGGACTGCAGCAATCGCATCTACATTGTTCGACTATTCCCCAATCGAACATTTATTTTAATCGGACTCTGACGGTATCTCGATCAGCTCTAGGTAATACGTACGGTTTGCACTTAAAAAATTGGTTCGTGAGGTTTCACTTCTATAGTATACTCGAAGTCGGGAACTTTACCAGGTCGATCCGAGAATACGTCCTCGTAGCGGTACAACAATCCCCAGTCAACTCTTTCTTTTCCCCTTCAGATATACCATTGACTGCATCAATCACTTCCTGAGTTCTGTTATGCATATTGACTTCCTTACTCCGACCCTCAGTAACTATGGCATGAACAATCTGATTTTCACCTGTTAAGTCTTTTAAATTTTACTTCCCTTTTTACACTCTGAAGTTCAAATTCTACGCATTTCCCTACACGCTTAAGCGAAGTATAACTGGCTGTACATTTACCATTTCCTTTCGTTCTAAATATTTCTCGCTCAATAAATCATTTTCTACGTCTCGTCCCTTCTCTTCCAATTCTAGCATACACACATCCTTTTCTATCCACCCCTCAATCTCATGTTCATCCCAAAATAATTCATTAAATATTTCCTTCGCCAGCAAATTCATTCCTTCCCTTTTCTAAACCTCTAGCAATTTTAAACTTCTCTCGTTTCCACATATGCGGCAGAAACGACCGTAACGTTCTACCGTACTACCGCCAATCAGCCACACTAAAATCACACTCCTCCTTCATATACCAATTCGTACGAACTTCATTACACCAACTATCCCCATCCACACTATTTACTTCAACCCTCTCTAAATTTTCTGTTAGTTCTCCTACACCTTTCTCCGATTCACTACCCACAACATGTACAATTTTGCTGCTTTTCCCCTCCAAAATATCGACACTTTCAGCCTCAACAAAACAGCATATCAATTCACTGTTAAACACTTTACCTTTCTGAAATAATACATCGATACATAAACCATCATCACCATAAATATTCATCTCAGCAACCTTATCTGCTGATACACCATTTAAATCACTACATAAATTCACATTAGAAACCTTACTTTCCTCCATCGACAAATTAACTTTATGTGAATGGTACACAACTTTATCCTCCGCCGCTACACAACACAAATTGCTGCTACCTTGTCGTACAATTTTGGAACTTCCAGACTCGCTACATTCTGTTGTGATCGGACAAAAATGAGCACACAGAGCCATTTCTACACACTTTTAATCCAGATTAACCCCCGATTCTACGAGGCTGAGTCAAATGAAAACCTTAAATTTGTAATAACAAATCGAATTTTCGCGCCGTTATCCTGTAAGTTGGTAAGCGTGCTAAAAAAAAGGCGTGCAGAATGGCCTGTAGGTGGCAACTTAGTGCAGATGCACACATACCGTCGCATTATCAGTATAAAGATGGCCGCCCCACTTGAGAATTGCACCAGGGAAGAACAGCGTTCTGTTATTCGGTTTTTGCATAGTAAAGGTGTGAAACCATTGAAATTCATCGACGAATGAAGGTTCAGTACGGTGGTGCATGTTTGTCACAGCAGCAAGTCTACAAATGGAGTAGGAAGTTCACAAATGGTGTGACTTCAGTGGAAGATGCTCCTCATCCATGTTAGACACAACGAGTTTTGACTCCACAGACCATTGCAGTAGTTGAAGCCATAGTGAAGGAAAACCGCTGAGTAACACTGAATGACATTCCTCAGCACCAAACCCTAAGAAGTTTCGAACCTAACCGTCAGCAGGGAAGGTTATGCTGACTCTCTTTTGGGACAGAAAAGGCGTCATTTTGGAGAGATCTCCTAAAAAATCAACTTCGGCCTGCAATCAAATAAAAGCGACGTGGATTGCTGTCAGCAAGTGTCCTTTTGCAACATGTCAATGCAAGGCCCCACACTGCCCGTACAACAGTTGCAACAATCACAGACCTACATTTGAGTGTCTTCCTCATCCACCATACTCACTAGACCTTGGCCCAAGTGATTTCCATATGTTTGGACCACTCAAAGACGCAATGGGAGGAAGGAAGTTCGGTTCTGATGAAGAGGTACACCACGCTGTGCATGAGTGGTTGCGCGGACTACCAAAAGAATTTTTTCTAAAGGAATTTATGCACTTCGTAAGCGCTGGAGGACTTGCATTGAGCATGGGGGAGATTATGTTGAAAAGTGATACAGCTTTGTACCACTTCTGCACAATAAATAATATTTAAAAAATATTTAATGTTTTCAACTGACTCACCCTCGTACCTTACATACATTCTCACAGTCACACTCTAACAAACGTTTTAGACCCACACATTCATCAATAAGTTTCGTTTCCCCTTCTTTCGTGAGTAGAAACGCGTAAATTCCTTCCTCTTCCTTTAAACGAAAATCATCTACGTCTGCCGATACATTTTTAAATTCAACTGCTGGCGGGACCAATGCTAAGCCTCCCTTAGTAACATTGACGGTTTCCGCCGGAACACAGTCACCCTCACTTGCAGCTGGGGAGACCAAAGCGACGCCGCCTTCACAAACATCGACGCTTCTCGCCGACTCACAAATAATTGCTACTACATCACCTTCCTTACTGCAATTGCTACTGTTTACTAATATGTCTTCAGAACTCTCCACATAATTTGCTTTCACAAAATTCCTCTCCTCTTTAACTTCTTTTAGAACCACTGAATCTTTCCATTCAACACTATTCACACACTCATTCATTACATATTCAGAACTTACATCATTTCCCGAAATTTATACCCGTTATTTTTACTTAAATCTCTCACAAATCTATGCTTCCGCCGTTAGGCTTTTATTGAAAGAGGCACCTTTATTGCCTTCCTCTTTAACATACCCCATATTACATATTTGTTGTCTTTCTCCAAACGTATCAACATTTCTACCATTACCACTATCTCCAGTCCTTTTCATCGCCTGTTCAGATCGCCATCCCCAGACCTGAGAAGTGGCGAACGTCAGTTTCCCGACCGGTTGTTACCCAATTGCACTTCGCGCGAATTTCCCCGTCAAATCTATACTCTTTACTTGGGTCTTGTTCACGGAAGTTATCATTTCGGTTCGTTCTCCGATCATTCTGCTCATTCCAGCTACTATCTCCCTGAGATTTCCCTTGCTTTCTCTCATGATTATTATTTTGGTGATGATTATTTGGATTCCCATTTTGATAACTAACACCCGGTTTCCTCTGATGTTTTAACTTCAACCAATTCTAGAAATTCGTCCACTGAATCACATGGACTATGAACAAGATCCCAGTGCAAAGTTTCGGGTAATCGCCATTTTAACGTGGTGATTTCCACTGATCCACAATAGATATTTCACATGCATAAAGTTGCCAAGTTAGTGCTTGAAAAAATCTCTCATCATCCCATTACTGTACCTGTAACTCAGCCCGTTTAAAAATTCATTTTGATCCTTGTCTGTTTTGCTTCGCTCCAAAATTTATTCAAAAAACGTTTTTCGAACTCTTCGTACGATTCGCACCAACTACATTTAATATTTTCCCAATACTGCGGGTCTCCCTCCAAATGCCGTTTTACATATTTTATTTTGGCTTCGTCCGACATGCCGTGAACAAAAGCATCCGTACACACAGCCAAGAATATCTTCCGTTATCTGTGTAAATTTCACAGATCTGCTGTTTGCCCAAGGAATATTTATACCTGGCATGGCCTGTTGGGAGGCTAACAAATTTAAATCACTATTTATCTGTTGTATTTGTTTTTTAAATTCATTTTCACTAGTGATACTCGACTCTATTTTAAGCTTCAATTTTGCCCACTTCTTTCTCCCCCCCTCCGCCCCCCACCCCTCACCTACACGATTGGCAATGTCACTAATTGCAAAATTTATACCGCTTTTATGAACATCTTGCGCTTTTATACAGTCGGTTACCGTGCCCCCAAGTTCCATCTGTATCTTATTCATTTTTTCACCAATACCTTTTTCCACTGATTCGATTTTAGACTTTACTATTACGACTTCGTCTGTAATTTTCCTCGTATCCACTCAGACACATTTTAATTCATCATCAATTGCTTTTTGAAGGTTACCCCTAATTTTTTCAACTTCCTCTTTCATAGCGGAAATTATTTCAGTTCGCATTGTACCCATATCAGTCTGACCGTATCGATATTATTTGCTGTTGTATTCACATTATTTCCCAATCCCTGGATCATTTGCATTAGCTGAGACATGGCGACCACTGAGTGACGCGCGTTTCTTCGGCTCGCGAGTTTTTCCGCTCATTGAAGGTGTTACAGAGAAGTGCGACAGTCCACAACGTGTGCATCTGACTAAACAAGTGTTACTTGCCGTGGTGTATTGTTCTCCGTCGATTACCACAAGTGATAAGTGATAAGTGAGTGAAAAATGGGAAGAGCACGAGTAAGCGGCAGCAGGCGAGGCTACAGGGGCGCAGGCAGCGCGGGCGCCCGGTCTCCGGCGGCAGGTGAGGCCCCGCTTCCCGACATCGGGGAGCTCGTCCGGTCCCAGGTGAGTGCGGCGCTGCACAGCAAAGACACGCTAGACGTAATCGTCCAATCCATCACGGACTCTGTGACGGCCGCGGTCATGGACAAACTGCAAGAGTCTGTCGGGCGCAACAGCACCGAAATCCAGTCTCTTAGAAAGTCCTTGGCCGCACAAGAGAAAAAAGCCGCCGAGCTAGAAGCTAAACTGTCTGCTGCCACCGATGAAATTGAGCAGTATCAGCGAAGGAACAGCTTGCGCTTGTTCGGGGTAGCTGAAAACGATCGCGAAAACACCGACGACCTGGCCATTAGCCTCGTGCGTGAGAAACTTGGCGTGCAGATCGACGTGGCCGATATTGACAGAAGCCATCGTGTTGGGCGCAGGATACCAGGCGCCACGAAACCCAGGCCTATAATAATTAAATTTGTGTCGTACCGGAAAAGAGCTGAAGTGTTTGCTCAGAAAAGAAAACTCGCCAAGAGTGGGGTTACCCTGAGGGAAGATCTGACGCGCGAAAGACTAAAAGTTTTGAACGCTGCGATCACACAGTTCGGCCTTCAAAATGTATGGACCCAGGACGGCAGGATCGTAGTCAAGACGGAAGGAGGGAGGAAAACGGTGACGAACATGTTCGAACTGAAAGACTGAGCGAAATCTCGCGAGACACAAAGTCTCATATTGTAATCTGTCTAATATAAGTTAATTTTTATTCTTTCTTTTCATGTTTTAGCTTAAATATAGCTCCGTTATTTCTATAAGTACCATAAGTACTCTATTTAAAATCAGTCAATTATTTCACATAAATATTGTTTCTTTATTTGTCTATCATAAGTGCTCATGTATACTCATATTGTCAGTTAAATGGGAATTAACATTCTCCATTAACAGGAATCTTCTTACAACCGCCTTTCTATATCTGTTATTTTCATCTTCGCCACTACTACTACTACTACTACTATTATCTTTTTCGTAACCACTACTGCCACTTTCCGTCTTTCTTTTCGCTCCCTTCTCCGATACTTCCAGCGTGTTTTTCACCTTTAGTTCACAGACGCTTGAGTCAGTCACGACCTTGGACACCTGTAAACATGTCTTCCCCCGCGAAATCCAGCTTTTGTCCCTCTTCCGGCCAGCAGGTAAACGGAGCGCGCTCGGTCCTACAGGCGGCCACAATGGGACGGACCGGTTCAGGCGGCGGGCTCTTTGTGGCCCACGCGAACGCGCAGTCGCTAACGGCTCACTTCGACGAGTTCTGTGACCTGTTCTGCCAATCGCTGTTCCACATTATCCTCGTCTCTGAAACTTGGTTGAAACCAAACATTTCTTCCGACGCTATCCGAATCGCTGGTTACTCTCTCCTAAGGGCAGATCGTGAAACACGACGCGGGGGTGGTGTGGGTGCCTATGTTCGCTCTGATCTGACACCTACTGTACTATGCACATCGGATGCAAAGGGCGAAGGAGAAGCAGAGTTCTTGTTTTTCGAAATAAATACATCAAATCAGAAACTGCTAATTGGAGTAATCTATAAACCTCCAAACGTCGGTGCCATGTCCTCCTTTCAGTCTGCCCTGTCCTCACTCGTGACACAGTATGAACACATAATCATTATGGGCGACACAAACATCGACTTACAGTTAAAATCTCCCTCTGCCGAAAAACTAAGGCGACTGTTCCACTCCAATGATATGAGTTTAACACCGCTGGACCCAACTCACCACACGTCACACAGCCACACACTCATAGATATAATAGCAACAAAGCGACCAGATAAAATAATCCGCGCCAATCAGACATCCGCTCCGGGACTCTCTGCTCATGACGTGATATTCTTAAATTACTCAGTGCATACTACCAAAGAAAAATCTCACCTGGTAACCTACAGAAACTTAAAAAATGTTAACCATGACGCTCTTCAAAAGGATTGCTCAGAGATCCCTTGGCATGATATAAGCAATGAACCGACTTTAGACGGAAAAATTCGGCAATTATGTAGCAAAATTATTGCACTGTATGATAAACATGCTCCTCAACGCACTGTCAAGGTAAAGAGAGCTCCTGCTCCATGGCTCACCACTGCATTACGCCAGTTAATGAATAAACGTGATGCTGCACACAGGGCCTTCAAGCGTAACCCAACTCCCGAGGCGTACGAAGCTTATAGGAAACTCCGAAACAGAACGAAGCAAAGCGTGAGAAATGCCAAAATCAGACATGCCCGCTCTGTCGTATGCGGCATATCAAAATCTGCTGCACTGTGGAAAAAGCTGCGCAGTTTCGGTATAGGGAAGCGAAGATATGACGCTGTTTATCAAGCGTCTGCAGAAGAATTAAACGATTTCTTCTCAACAGCTGTAATCTGCCACGCAGCGACAAATTACCAGCCCCAAGATATCAATCTCTTGAGAGACAAGTTTTTCCTAAAACATGTCACTACCGGCACAGTACACAAGGCAATTATGAGAATCTCTTCCGAGGCAGTAGGAAATGATGGAGTGAGCATTGGCATGATTAAAAACGTCGTAGCCACTATTATTCCAGTTATCACAGACATCTTCAACCTGTCTCTTGTCAGTAGTATATATCCTACTGAGTGGAAGCAAAGTTTAATCCAGCCTATACCCAAGACTGACAACCCTAAGTCGCCAGGTGACTACAGGCCGATCAGCATACTACCTGCAATATCTAAAGCCCTAGAATACATCGTCCATGAACAGCTGACGGATTACCTCAAAACTCATAACATCCATGACGAATATCAGTCAGGCTTTCGAAAGCACCATAGTACAGCAACTGCATTAATCAAAGTAACTGATGACATTAAACATGCTATGGACAGACGTGAAGCTACTATCCTAACACTGCTTGACTTTAGCAAGGCTTTTGACACAGTTGACTTCGATATATTACTAATTAAAATGAAACAGCTGAATTTCTCAATCAGCGCAATACACTGGTTCGACAGCTACCTCAAAAACAGAAGTCAACAAGTCGTTTGTGGGTCGGAAAAGTCATCATGGAAAAGCGTGCACTCTGGAGTTCCCCAAGGCTCCGTCCTTGGTCCACTACTCTTCTCACTGTATATTAATGATATTTCTTCAGTGATTCACTCCTGCAGCTACCATCTATATGCTGACGACATCCAACTGTACATAAGTGCAAGCCCCAAAAACATTGCTGGCGCAGTAGCGAGTATGAACGCAGATCTTTGCTCTGTTTCTCGATGGGCACAGAACCTAGGTCTGAAACTAAATCCCAAGAAATCCCAGGTCACACTTATATCTCATCCAAAGTTAATCAGCCGGTACTTTCGCGAAACGGTCCCTAAAATACTCCTCAATGGTACCCAACTACCATACCAAAACACAGTAAAAGACCTTGGAATAATCTTGGATGAACACCTAAACTGGGAAGAACAAACAGTCACAGCTTGCCGGAAATCGCTCTCCTCCCTACATGCAATTCAAAAATTTAGAAAAATATTTCCAACCCATGTTAAACAAAAATTAGTCCAAACACTAGTCTTGCCTAATCTTTACTACTGCGATGTAGTTCAACACGGCACGAATAGTGAAAATTCTAGATGCCTCGAGCTAGTGATGAATGCTTGCGTCAGATACGTGTGCAATATTCGGTTGTATGATCATATCAGTCCTTCATACTCCCAGCTAGGTTGGATACGCCCACATAAGGCACGCGATCTCCACACGATGTGCTTACTTCATCGATTTCTTAGCCACTGGTGCCCTCAATACTTATCTTCTCACATTAAACATCTATCATCATTCCACAATCGCAATACCAGATCTGATACGTCTATCATCTTGGCTGTACCTTTACATAACACAAAATCTTTCTCCGTGTCATTCTCCATCTCAGCCATACGACTATGGAACGCACTCCCCTGTGATCTGCGTCTTATCCAGAACTACTCAACATTCAAGAGGGAACTCAAAACTTACATATTAGGGACGGTATAGCCACCATTGTTGTGCCCCTAACATCTCTTTCTTTCTTCTCTCCATCACAGCTTCGAATTTTACCATTCTTTTTCTCTTCTTCAAACCTATCTACCTCTTATATATCTCTTTCACCCCATTCTATCGTCTTATGTCTCTGCTCGATGAGAATAACTCACAAGCTGCAAGAATATAACGAGAAAATTCCCAACTAACTGACATTCACAAAAGAAATGTATGTTTACTTTCATATACTTAGTCACTATTATTATTATTATTATTATTACTATTATCATTAGTATTATCATTATTATCGTTGATTGTTATAATTATTTTTATTGTTATAACTATCATTGTACTACTGTTATAATCTCAAATTTTTTTGTTTGACATCAATACTGCATAATACGTTAAATGTTCTTAATGTTATTTAGTAACTGTAACTCGTTCAATCTGAGTATGCCTGGTTAGGTGTAAGAGAGGGCCTGAAGGCCCTAATCTTGCCAGGTAAAATAAATGCATAAAAAAAAATAAAAAAATATCTCCCCCACACTCATTCCCCTGGCTTGAATTCCTACTAGTTACACTTTCGCGCTCTGATTTTTGACTAACCGGCTCTCTTCCGTTTTCAGAATTACACATACTAGGTGACTGTTTTATATTCGCGAGATCTATAAGTGGAGCTTCAACCTTAGGGTTAAACACTGTCTCACTATTTGTATAGGCACTTATCTGATATGAGATGGTTCCCTCTACCGTAGTGATTCCGTCAGCTGTAGTGGAAGACGACACTGAAGACTGCCCTGGTGTACTCCAAGACACTGCCGTAGTATTGCTGTCGATCTGTGTCCGCCACTGGAGAAGTCGCCTGCTGTAGTTGTAGCTGCTGCCGGTTACAGCGTGTTTCAACTGTCTCCGATACCGCTGTCCGTTAAATGCGCTAACCGCTACTGTTCTCTGCACTCTACTTATTTAGACTCTGAGCCCCCTCGCAAATTCCCTTTAACGTGATAGATCAGGACCTCTACAAATAACATGTGTTAGTTGTGAAAATAGCTGCGCAATTTCACTGTTTCTAGATACCTATTTGCGGAAAAAACCGATCTCAAACTGTGATTTGTGAGAGGTTCACTACACAGAAATATCTACTGGTTTCGCAAAGGTTTTCACATTTCGCATAGTACGCTGAATAACAGAGAGCAAAGGTATTACCACTTTGCAGGACACAAATCTCAGACGAGAAACTTCCAATTGCTTTTGCGGGCTTTCAAACAAAATTAATTGGTGGTTTGGTGGCACTCAACTACGTACCCACAGACTCAGAGTTGAAATATTAAAAGTTTTGGCTGATTTTGTTCTCTAGGGGCTGGGATACGTAGTTGCCGCATTACAAGCCAAATACTGCTGAGTCTAACAATATGTCATATGGATATACATACGAATCGAATGATCGAAGGATCCTATCACTCAGCAATTGCGATTTTTGAACGTAACATAGACATTTATAAATGAAAGATTTCAATTAAATAAATTCTGCAGGTACTATTTTAACGACTTTAAATGACGAGTACGGTATCAGAATTACCTTTAAGAATGCCTTTTATTACTGTGAAACACTTATTGGAGTCGAAGACCTAGCAATTAAATAAAATATTAGTTGAGTAACAGGAACAATAGATTCCTATTTCACGTAATTAGTTATGAATACCATCATAGTACGTGAGATACTCACTTCTAAAGGCATTCTACGTCTTCACTGCAGAAGCCACAGAAATCTCACAAGTGCGCAAGTCGTCACTACGAAATGTTTCTATCTCCCATGACCATGCGCAAACTACTCAACTCTCCAAGTCTTTCCCGCGACTGTGCGCCCGTAGTATCCTCTCCCGCACTGCCCAGAACTCCCCTGTCCTCTCTCAAAACGATGCTCCTCCCCCACTTCCATACAGTCTCTCCACATGTCCTTTCTGGAATGATCACTGTGGTTGGCTAGAGCGCTCCTACCCTGTCTCCAAGCCAACGCACACTCACAAACATAATCAAACACTTCCGAAGTAATGGATTTACATTTAAATAACTTGAAATTAAATAAATATTACTATGCCTGGACCATAAACATGCTCTAACACACATTATTAAATATATAAACTAATAAAATAAACATATATCAAAGGAATAGAAGCGTAAGTAGGGCAGTAGCCTAATGTCTCTGTGCTTTCTAAAACACACTAAATATTTGACCAATGTCTTCATGAATAGTATATATCGGATATAAACAAAGACATAGACTAATAAATATATTGATAAGAATGCTGCTACCGTTTCTTTTTCGTGTAAATGTGGAGCACTTATGGCCTGACGCAATAGATAGTAGTCGGCCACTTTGACCTCCAATAGCTCATGCACTATTCAAGTTACATGCCTGTAATTTATACCAATTTAGGTTTATACTAATAGCTTTCCAAAGACACGTCGATCGACAAAATCGGATGGGCCGTTTAGATTTTGGAAATTCGTTGCTGGGTGTTACTTGTATAATTTATCGTCAGATACTAAACTTTAATAAAGATATTGAAAATCTGATTACACCATCAGAATCGTCGTGCAAATAGTGGTAATGCACATATTTCTTTTTGAGGTATCATGATTCATCTGGCTACTATTAATTTCTGTACGAACTGTGAAATGTCTACCATTATAGTTTCACAAAGTCCGCCATCTTTGGCACTCCACGGCATACAAATCTCATCCATCGACACAAAGTCCATTCCGCGACACAGCGTTAAGATGGAATTCCCAGTCACATGGTCGGCCTGGACCACGCGCTGGGGTACCCCTCTTGGGCCGGCTAACGTACTCACCACGCGGTCGCAGACGAGACTCGGCTTTGCGTGCGGCCCGTACGGCCACGCCAACTCCGACCTTACAATATTTTCAGGGCGACACAACTCGCTCGTTACCTCATAGTATGCACATAATCTAGAAGACTAGTTTTAATGGATTATTCGGTAATGGCAGGAGGCTATACTAGTACCTCGTTATTCTATTGGGAAAAAAAAGACAGTCAGGACCATTAATGGCTTATAAAACAGTGCCTATAGCTGTAACGCGAAAATAATTACACAAAACACCAGTACTGGTAGCTGTTTTGTACACGATCAAATGGTGGAATTCTGAATTACTCTGCCGGATGATTGAAATCAATTCGGCTGTCATATTACTTACTACTTAGAACCTAGGCTGGGAAACAAACTTTAGTATACACTAGCAGCTATGGCAGGCAGAAACTGAGCCTTCGTAGTTGTGTAGCGATTCCACCACGCTGCATTAATATCAGTATGGTGTTGTAAATACGAAGCTATTCAGAAACTAAGGTCAGATCAGTCGCGAAATGCAAAAGACAATGAAAATCAAAAATGTTTTATTTGCAACGGTTTTCTACGCCTTGCAGATACATTTATACATAGTTGCCATTCCTATATAGACGCCGGAAGCTGTGACCGAGCGGTTCTAGGCGCTTCAGTCCAAAACCGCGCTGCTGCTACGGTGGCAGGTTCGAATCCTGCCTCAGGCGTGGGTGAGTGTGATGTCCTTAGGCTAGTTAGGTGTATGCAGTTCTAAGTCTAGAGGACTGATGATCTCAGATGTTAAGTCCCATAGTATTAGAGCCATTTGAACCTACACAGACATCTGTCGTAGCAGTGTACCCACTTTCCAATACCCTCGTCATAGAAGATACCCGCCTATGCCTTCCGCTACTTTTCTATGCTACTTTGCAGTTCGTTAGCTGTGCCAAAATGATGTCTTCATAGCCAGCGGTTTATGTGAGCGGAGATGAACAGCAGAGGGAACCAAGTGCAGGCTGCATCGTGGGTGATCAAATACTTCCCGCGGAAAACGTTGCAGAGACCTCCACATTGTCCCTGCAGTGTGCGGCCGAGAATTTTCATGAAGAAGGAACTGCATGCCATTGTAACCTACGTGAGGTTGCATGAAATGAGGCGCAACCTCGCAGGGCGCACGCATAGTTGGTGGGGGATGCTGTTCCTTTAGGCATCTTCACGTGCTCTCTACATGCTCAGAACTGAAAAGAGTGACGTGACACGATCGACAGCCATACTGAGATACTATCCACCACATCTCTGCAAAGCTTCATCGGATTTTCACTGTCCTTTCCTTTTCACGACTTGTTGTACCTTACTTTCCGAACAGATCTCATAAATACCTACGATTACTCATGGATTTTATAATTATTTGTCAGCTGTTAGCAACATTAATCCTCAAAATCGTTCCACAGATTTCCGCAGGTGGTCGTGTATGCGCCGCCGAGTTACGACTGGTTTACTGTGGTGGGATGTCGCCTCACTGAATGCCAGATTTATGTACAGGGCACCAGGCCGGAGACAATAACGCATATATTGTGCAAAATGTTTCGCTCGTTGCTGTGGAGGGGATTAATGTGTTCACCCCCCTCTGTCTCTCTCTCTCTCTCTCTCTTTAGTTGCGTATTTTGCAGTACTGTGCTAAATCTTATACACACAGTATCCTAGGTTGCAAGCCTCATAATTTTGCCATAAAGTCATTATTGCTACCAACATGACAATGAACTTGTTTCACCGCACCTCAGCACTGTAAGGATGGCTTTGCAAGAGTTTGTGTGTCTATCTGTGGTATTTCTACTATGTTCCCACCACGCTAATCTTACCAGGAAGATGGACCCACACATTTCACCCAGACGAGCGGATAGATTAACATTTTGCAAAAATCATCTAATAACTCGCAAGAATCAAATTTAGAAGCAATGTAATGCACTCTAGATGCGCATTTTGTCGTACTCTGCTAATCTTTTTTCTCATCATATCGTTGGTTGGAAGCATCAGAGTTTTTGCTATGATGACACACAATCTAGTAATATAGTGGTGAGTTAACAGAGGTTTATGTATTGTGGTGTAGTATATCCTATAATTACTGTAACTTTGGTGAGAAATCTGTAAAACGGCTACGCATATAAAATTCACTAAGACGTTATTATTTCCGCTGTATTCATTTGTAACTCACACACTACTATGACGTCACACACATACATCATACATATACACACACACAAACACACACACGCACGCGCGCGCCCACACACACACACACACACACACACACACACACACACACACAGAGCCTCATGACGTCGAAGTGACTTTGGCAGCAGTGGGACTGTACTCACGTAATTGGATAAAATATCTAAAATTTGGGGAAAACACGAAAAATGTGCAAAAATATGTAAAATGTCGACGTGAAGTCGGAAGCACAGAGACAGAGATAGTGTTATTGAATAAAACACATAACATTTTGAAAAATATTTAAATTGTGTAAAATACGAAAAATTGTGGAAGCTATGAAAAAATACGTAAAATTCTGTAAAACATGCAAGAATGAGAGTACATGCATATCTTCCTGCGTGTGGTCTATGCTGGTGCCTCGAATGACATAATATTAAATTGTTATTTACCAATAGGCCTTGGGTGATATCGGTTAACGTAGTCTGTTCTTAACAAAGAGACACAGCCTGATCCTTGCCCAAGGCTGTCCAGCTCTAGAGTATACCCCACCCACTCAAGTGTCCCAGTTACAATAGATGAAGATGGGGAAGGGGTGCTTGAATCTCATTAGTTCTGGGAGTAGGAGAATGAAGGAGGAGAGGGGGAGGAGGGGCCTGGGATGGGATTCCCTTAGATCAAATCCCAGTGATTTTCTTGGGAGGAGTGAAGTGGTGAGAGACCTTGAATATTAGTAGCTCAAGTGTGTAATGTGACACTAGATAAGAAACAGGTTATACTCGTAAATGGATCATGGTCCGTACCAGCACTTGCAACCTACTTACGTAACCCATATTTCTGTAAGTAAGGTGGCTGTGACTTTGGTACAACTTGAAAGGCGCTACACTTTATGCTATAAAATGTTTGTGTTCAATGTTCCATATTTGACTGTTCTAATTACAAGTATGGGGTAACATCCTCACAGCACAGTGACCGACTATATGCTGTCTTATCAATAGTATTCAGGAACGCTCATATAATATGGAACTGAGCACCTGATGTCACGAAATGTGGTTCGACGAGTAGAAAATATCTCTTGAAGTAATTTATTGTCTGTATAGAAGCTGTAACAGTAGTATGGGTCGGTCAGGAGAGCTGAGTGACTTCGAACATGGACAAGCCATTGTACATCAGACGAGCAACATATCAGGGGCATTTAAGCATTTCTAAAGCTGCCCAAGTCGCCTATTGGCGATGTTATTGTGAAGTGGAAATGTGGAGGAACAACCACAACTAAATCAAGACCTGCCTTGGGAGCAGCATCTCGTGAGTCACAAATGGCTCAAATGGCCCTGAGCACTATGGGACTTAACATCTGAGGTCATCAGTCCCCTAGAACTTAGAACTACTTAAACCTAACTAACCTAAGGACATCATACACATCCATGCCCGAGGCAGGATCCGAACTTGCGACCGTAGCAGTCGCGTGGTTCCGGACTCAAGCGCTTTGCACCGCTCGGCTATAGCGGCCGGCCGTGAGCCATACATTTCTGTAGCCGACGCTAGGCCACGTTTTAGGGAATGTAAATAGGTGACTGGACGGTGGATAACTGGAAAAGAGTGATTTAGAGTGATGTAGGTCGTAATACCCTATGACAATCGAATGGCTGGATTTGAGTTCGCTGGATGATGTTACCTGCCATCATGTGTTACGCCGCCAGTGAAGTACAGAAGGCATAGTGTTACTGTATGGGACTGTTTTTCGTGGTTGGGGTGTGTTGCCTTTACAGCACTTAATAATACTCAAAATGCACAAGGAGATTCACAAATCTTAGGGCAATGTGTTCTGTGTAAAGTACAGGAACAGTTTGAAGAGAATGGTTGAATCAGCATGACAATGCTTCCTGTCGTAAAGCAGCATCTATGAGGCAATGCTTTGTGGACATTAGCAATTCTGAAACGGAAGGGCCTGCCTTGAGTTCCGACTTGAACCTAATGGAATACATTTGAGACAATCTGAAACATCGACTTCGCTCCAGATCCCAGAACCCGACTTCACTACCTTCTCTTGTTTGTACTCTTGAGGAAGAATGAGGCGCAATTCCCCCACAGACATACAGACACCTCATTGAAAGTATCCCAAGCAGAGTTGAAGTTGACATAAACGTGAAGGATTGACACATGCCGTATTAATCTCCACTAATGAGTGTCCAGATTCTTCGGAAGTAGTGTTATTAAAACACATTCACTATTTACATGAAATGTATTTGCAGTTACGAATACTAACAACAGTCAACTGTATAATGGAATGATGATAATGAAAATTTGTGCCGGGCTAATTCCGGATTTCCCCCTTTGTGTGAGCCGTCGCCTTAACCACTTTGGATATCTGTGCATACTCACAGCCAGATCCATACTTCTATATGCCGTCGTTCCTGAGTCACAGCCTGTACTCGTATACACATTATGTGATTCCCGTACGGGGAAGGGGGGGATTTTAAATGAAAGTCGCTACCCGATATTAGCGGATAAATACAATATTTCAGTGCCTATGTTGTTAAGAAAAACGATGCAGCTTTCCTTTGGACATGCGTGCATGCCCAATTTCGAATTGCTTTTCATGCTATTTTCCGTTGCAGTATTGAAGCAAGTGTGACTGGTCAGATAACTTTCATCTATCATGTTGTACTCAGTTGCGTTTGTTAATTAATATAATGAATACGAGTCAAAGGTTTGTCTATGATAGAGAGTAGTTTTTAAATTCAGTGCATCTTAGGATGTACTTGCGCTAGTAATAGAAATTTAAACAGAGCAGACACTTTACACTCTGTGTGTGGTACAGTACCACTAACATGGCCCTTCTTAGTTGGCGTTTGCGGGTGCGGATTTATTTTATTATAGTCTCTTCAGTGTGATTTTGTATTTAACAGACGACTTCCCTTTGACGGTAACTGTGCATTCCATTACAAAGCTCAACACAGTATCCGACGAAGAACACACTGTTGACCATCTCCATTGGGGAACAAGTGGAGTGAGCTGCCAATGGAACTCTATAATTTCTCAAACGAAGCAGGACTTCAGCGCCAGATCAAAGATCTTGTAAAAAGAATTAGATTATCCAAGGACACTGCAGTTGCGGGATATTTTGAACCTTCAGCTGAACGCCATTGTGGTGGTAAGTGTATGGTTAATAGGAGCGTACTATGGTTTGTAAGGATGCAGATCGAATATTATATAATTATTGGGTATACACACAACAATCGTTAAACAAAAATTCCCAGAAAGTTACATTATGTATCTAGTGAAGGCCATAATTTCATTTTATATGAAGCTTAGAATACATAGTGTAGCACCTAATTACAATTTTAACTTTAATACAGAAATGTTAAGTCAGCACGTTAATAAATCTGATCTGTTGCTTAGTAAATAATAAAGAGATTTAAAATTAAAATAGTTTTTTATAAATCTCGTGTCAAAGTGAGGAGAAAATGTTAAATGTTATTCCTTATGTCTTACCAAACATCTTGCAGAATTTTGCTGGACTTTTTTTTTACCAGTTTCTGATTGCAAAGTGCTAAAAACTTGGCTAGTGGATAAGTGTGATATAACCATGCAGTTAATAACTGAAAATATTGTTTTGCCAGCTACAGATTGATACCCTTCATAGAGAGGTAGGTATTCTTGTTGTTCAGGAATAATGGAAAGTAAAAATTCTTTATACGCTATATGTATAGCCTTCAGAGGGAAGTCGGTATTCCTTGTGTTCATGGATAACAAAAAGTGTACATCGGTTTATATGCTATAAGTCAAATCTGTAATATGGATATTCAGTCGTAGAACTTAGGTTTTCAGCAGGAATATATCACTGACACTACATTTTTTAAATATCAGTAGCTTTTATTTCTGACAGTGACATAACACAAAACATCTCATTTTATAGTGGTATAAAACAGCTAAGTAACTAATGAAAACATCACACTGTTGGATATAGATTACATAAGTGTATAAATTAAAAAATTCATATTGTTGTTTGTGCACAGGATTCGTCCACGTACAGTACATGCAATGAAACAATAATAATACTGTGTACAAGATGCTGGCAAAATCGTGTGATGCAAAATACATTTCAATTAATGAATTTTTATCACTAAACAATGAAATGTTACAATTCATGGTGATACTGATCTGATAAACTGCATTTAGTTGGGAACAATTTCTTGTAGGATATGAAGTACATGAGTAAACAGTGACTGGTTGTTATATCCACATTTATACATTCAAACTTTGTGTGTACATTTACCATCTCAATGACCATTAAGCTTGCCTGGTTTTCACACGTAATGTGGAATTGTGATGCCTTTCTCCAGATCTAGGTGGGGACCATCCTCCACCTCCAGTTCCCCAAGCACCTCCTACTCCCCATCCTACACCCCAACCTCCTCCTCCACCTCCGCCTCCACCTCCACCTCCTCCTCCACCTCCACCTCCACCTCCACCTCCACCTCCACCTCCACCTCCACCTCCACCTCCACCTCCACCTCCACCACCACCTCCACCTCCTCCTCCACCTCCACTTCCATGTACCGAACCACCTCCACCTCCACCTCCACCTCCAACTCCACCTCCACCTCCACCACCACCATCTCCCCCTCCACCTCCCCCTCCACCACCGTCTCCACCTCCACCGCCACCCCCACCTCCATTTGCACCTCCACCTCCACCTCCACCTCCACTATCTCCACCACCTACACCTCCACCTGCAAATGGATTTTCACTACTACCCACAATGGCACCTCCACCTCCACCTGCAACTCCCCCTGCACCTCCAACCCCACCTCCTACTCCACCTCCATCTCCACCTACACCTCCAGCTCCACCACTACCTCCAACCAGTCCTCCACCTCCGCCTCCACCTCCGCCTCCACCTCCACCTCCACTTCCAAATCCACCTCCAACTATACCTCCACCTCCCCAACCACCTCCTCCTGCAACTCCCCCTCCACCTCCACCTCCACCACCACCTCCACCTCCACCTCCACCACCACCTCCACCTCCCCCTCCACCTCCCCCTCCACCTCCACCTCCAGATCCCAAACCAACTATACCTCCACCTCCAACTGCACCTCCAACTCCACCTCCACCTCCACCTCCACCTCCACCTCCACCTCCACCTCCACCTCCACCTCCACCTCCACCTCCACCTCCACCTCCACTACCACTTCCACCTCCACCTCCAACACCTCCAACTCCACCTCCAACTCCACCTCCAACTCCACCACCAATTCCACCTCCACCTCCAATTTCTCCACCAATTCCACTTCCACCTCCAACCCCACCCCCACCTCCAACTCCACCACCACTTCCTCCTCCAACTCCACCACTGCCTCCAACCACACCTCCACCTCCACCTACTATTCCACCTCCAACTACAACTCCACCACCACCTCCACCTACAACTATAATTCCACCTCCACCTCCACCTACAACTCCTCCTCCACCTACAACTCCTCCTCCACCTCCAACTCCACCAATTCCACCTCCAACTCCACCACCACCTGCACCTCCACTTCCACCTCCAACTCCACCACCAGCTCCACCTGGACCTCCACCTCCAACTCCACCTCCACCTCCATCTCCTCCTGGAACCTCACATTCACATGTATCTTCTCCTGGACCACCTTCTTCAGGCGGATATTTCTTGTCCAGTTGAACTAGCACACCTGTAAAAATATAAAAATTAAAGGTAAGTTGGTCTACTTATTGCTAAGGGGGAAGGGTAGATTATCAGGATTACAATCCTGCTCATTAGCTGAAAGTCTTTATAATATTTACCAGCTTTGTTTCAAAAAGTATTGAAATGGTAAAATGATTAAATATTTCGTTAATTTTGAAAAGGATATTTGTAAAATAAATTGGTTAAGTCACCAATTGCATTCTTCTACAACATAGCAACTGAAGGTACAGTTTACAGCAAAAACGAAGCACTTGTTTTCACTAAACTAAACTGAATAGAATAAGCAAAAGGTAGTAATGAAGTGTGTTACAAAAGATGTGGAATGGACAATATGGAGAAATGGTTGTATACGAGTGAAGAAAAGTTGGGAGAAGGTAAGATTTGGCACTGAGAGTAAAAGGAGTATCCTTTTATACCTTGAAGGAAGGGTAGAGCTTTGGGTGAATTTTGTGCTAAGACAGAAGAGGGTATCAGAAATGTAGGAGTATAAGCACAGTGTATGTAGGTTGATAATCAGGGGTTATTCTTGTTAATACACTACTGGCCATTAAAATTGCTACACCACGAAGATGATGTGCTACAGACGCGAAATATAACCGACAGGAAGAAAATGCTGTGATATGTAAGTGATTAGCTTTTCAGAGCATTCACACAAGGTTGGCGCCGGTGGCGGCACTCACAACGTGCTGATATGTAGAAAGTTTCCAACCGATTTGTCATACACAAACAGCAGTTGGCCGGCGTTGCCTGGTGAAACGTTGTTGTAATGCCTCGTGTAAGGAGGAGAAATGCGTACCATCGCGTTTCCGACTTTGATAAAGGTCGGATTGTAGCCTATCGTGATTGCGGTTTATCGTATGGCGACATTGCTGCTCCCGTTGGTCGAGGTCCAATGACTGTTAGCAGAATATGGAATCGGTGGGTTCAGGATGGTAATACGGAACGCCGTGCTGGATCCCAACGGCCTCGTATCACTAGCAGTCGAGATGTCAGGCTTTTTATCCCCATGGCTGTAAAGGATCATGCAACCACGTCGCGATCCCTGAGTCAACAGATGCGGACGTTTGCAAGAGAACAACCATCTGCACCAACAGTTTGACGACGTTTGCAGCAGCATGGACTATCAGCTCGGAGACCATGGCTGCGGTTACCCTTGACGCTGCACCACAGATAGAAGCGCCTGCTATGGTGTACGCAACGACGAACTTGGGTGCACGAATGGCAAAACGTCATTTTTTCGGATGAATCCTGGTTCTGTTTACAGCATCACAATGGTCGCATCACTTGTGAACGCACATTGGAAGCGTGTATTTGTCATCGCCATACTGGCGTATGACCCAGCATGATCGTATGGGGTGCCACTGGTTACACGTCTCAGTCACATTTTGTTCGCATTTACGGCACTTTGAACAGTGGGACCTTACATTTCAGATGTGCTACGACCCGTAGCTCGACCCTTCATTCGATCCCTGCTAAACCCTACATTTCAGCAGGATAATGCACGACCGCATGTTGCAGGTCCTTTGCGGGCTTTTCTGGATACAGAAAATGTTCGACTGCTGCCCTGGCCAGCACATTCTCGAGATCTCTCACCAATTGAGAACGTCTGGTCAATAGTGGCCGAGCAACTGGCTCATCACAATACGCCAGTCGCTAGTCTTGATGAAGTGTGGTATCGTGTTGAAATTGCATTGGCAGCTGTACCTGTACACGCCACCCAAGCTCTGTTTGACTCAACGCCCAGGTGTATCAAGGCCGTCATTATGGCCAGAGGTGGTTGTTCCGGGTACTGATTTCTCACGATCTATGCACCAAAATTGCGTGAAAATGTAATCATATGTCAGTTCCAGTATAATATATTTGTCCAATGAATAACCGTTTCTCATCTGCATTTCTTCTTGGTGTAGCAATTTTAATGGCCAGTAGTGTATCTAGTTGGTGGTAAGTGTTGGAAATTCAAAGAGGTTTAGTGTTTGAAAACAGAGTCGATATGTTCTTGCAGGATTCGAGTGGAATAGAGTAAACTTATTTGGAAGGTGATGAGAAGTGTATGGTCTGTGAATATTTGGAAGGAGTTGTGCTATTTCGGTGGGGCAGATTTCCACTCGTAAATGGCATGAGGGAACATAGGTTTTGCAGATATGGAGTAACAGCAGTACTAGTAGTATTATTTATCTATGGCTGACTTCTATAAGGATACTGCACATGTCATGGTATAAAATTTATGAACAACAACTCTAACTTAGTTCACACATATAGACAGCTGCATGCTAGCAGAGCTTGATTGACAAGATTGGCGTTATAGGAGGGTCCATCGTACCATTTGCCTGAAGTAATTTCGGGAAACCATAGCAAACCTAAATCAGTATAACCAGTTGAGCATTGGGACCTCAATCTTGCTGAACACCAGGGCTGTCTGTTCATTCAGTTTATCCCTAGTACAGTGCGACCATAATGTATTTTCAATAATAACGCAGCTGCATTATTGCAGATGACATATCTAGCAGATGACATATCTAGTGAGAGACTCTTACTCCTTAAAGTAGATGAGGACAGGATGTGAAAAATCATATCCAGTCATCCTCTGAAAGTCGTAACAGGAAGCATCGACTACAGAATCAATACATTAGTATGATACAGACTGCACAAAACACAGAAATACCCCTCGCAAACAATAAATAGAACAACAATCAGAAGTCCCTTGGCTACACAAGCTCGCAGATGTAAGAAAGCAAATCAGACGAACTACAAAATACTACTAACGAGCAGAGAATGTCAGAGAAAGTCAAGCAAGACAACAAATATACAAACAGACGAGAAACAGATACAGAACAGCCATTTTTTAAAAGAAACAACAAAGGAACAACTTTACACAAACACAATTACATGAAAACATATTGGGATTGTCTTACAATATTTAAAAGGAAAAAATCAAACCTAACTGATCTTGTCAACACTGAGACAAGATGATGCCATGCGAAATTTGTTTACTGAACACACTCGTTACGGTCAAGGAATGAGTTCTGTTTGATGGACAGCATTCGTACAAGTAACTAATGGGAGGTAGCTTGTAGCAACATGAATTTCGGGTAAACAAGTCAACTGACAATCCAGTAAACAAAGCCGTTCGCTCAGTGGGAAACACAGACCGGAAAAATGTTATATTCTAAATGACAGACACAACAGGCACCTTTGACAACCTCTGTTAACCTGTAATATTTGTCACTGTGTCTAGGGTATGCTTATGCTGCATCCTCATTGCTGACACATCACTGCTCCCTGTTGCCACATCGCACCACGCTGGTAGCCAGTGGCATTGTTGCATTTATGGTGGAGCCTCGCTGCTCGCTGTCCACCAGGAGAAATTACCGAGCAGCTGTCCACACACTCAGCTGGGTGCTAAGAGCGTCAAACGTGGTAATGCTGGAACCAATCATGGCTCAAACTTCAGGACATATGGCGATAGTCGTAGCTCGAAACACAAGCCAGATTGATATCATCGCCTCCTGTGGATTGTAGTGAGCAGTGATGGTGCAGGTTAAATGGACCGGTAAAATGCAGTGGGTGTGATTTATCATTGCCGGACCATACGGGGCAGCAGCGAGGTGGCAGCTTAATCACACCCTTAGGGAGCTGGGGTTGCTAGCTACCTTTTACTACAGCCTACAGGACATAGAAAGAGGGCTGCTGAGTGACGAACAGGCAGTCAGAAAGTGGTCAAAAGATCCCTTAAGGAACACTCACAAGACTCGCTCTGTGGGTCATCCTTTGAGATCTGGCAATATAACCTTGCGATATACCTTGTGGAATGCCTTCACAGCGCCGAAGGAATCGTGGCATATGTCGACGATCTGCTGGCTATAATCTCTCAGCAAACTCCAGAGCACAATATGAGGAAAAAGCCTGTGATATACCGCAACAGATGAACAACTGGTGTACACAAAATAAGCTAACGACTGCTGCAAATGAAACACTTTATATCCTGCTTAATGGAAGACTCATTAGAAAGACATTAATGAAACGATTAAACAGAAACAACAGTCGACAAGGTAAGTAGGTATTAAAATTGACGAAGGAGTCTCTTTCAAGCTGTTGATGCTACTGCTGCCGATTACAGGTTTAAGGAGACTAAAGTCATCAGTCTCCAATTCACCCTCTAAGGACGTTACAACAAAAACTGGCAAGAGTATTTACTACAGATTATACTTGCACTATCACAAATGAGAATATACCACTGGGTTCATTATATGCTTTGCGGCAAGCACATGAACAAATAAATTCCACCTGGCAACAAACATTACTGCTGCGAGGCACAGGTAGAATGGTTTGCTACTATAGGTATCAGGAGGTTTTAGAACTACATCTCTGGAAGGTCTTTGTGTAGTCGTAAAGAGCCGCACCTAGACTAAACACATGACACTAAATGAGAGCAGTAATGATAGAGATAATGGTAGAGAAAATGAAACATCATACAGCGATACAGAAACAGAAGATGGAGCAGACACACACTAACTCAAGGTCACATATAAAACAAACGTAGCTACAAAACTACATTAAGAATTAAAATATTATTACAGATAGAAATACACACAGGCTCAGCTACTAAGAATCTTGTGAATAAAGCAAATGCTGCCCAGAAATATATAACTAAATGTCCTTAGGTTAGTTAGGCTTAAGTAGTTCTAAGTTCTATGGGACTGATGACCTCAGATGTTAAAAGTCCCATAGTGCTCAGAGCCATTTGAACCATTTTGGAAAAGTTTCGTGGATTTTTAATGTGAAAGTCATTCAAAATCTGATGGTTCTTCAGTGAAGAATGGGGTTGTTACTGAGAGGGACAACGGAGCACATACAAATATACTAGGTACCAGGCTGAAATGAAAGACATAATTATGACTAAAATCAAAACTATCTGTAGATGAACGAGGTACCAGCCATGCTCATAAATGATAGATGGACTCAGAGTAATGTCTACTGTATTCTGAATAGGTAGCACGGGTCAGAGACGATGACTTAATGTAAGCTGAGTGAACGACATCAGATATCACGCAGGTGTCGCACGGATGCATAACAAAGACTGTAATTCAGTAAAAATTCTACAGGACGCTTCAGTATGGTAGTGGCTGTCAAATGGCTGACTATGATGTGGATTATAAAGATGGTGCACCCTCTCCGCTATACTTTGCTGCAAAAGTCTGCTCTGGCAATGAACATGCTCAGTAGCTAGAAACTCACCTTTGATACCGTTGCAGGGTGGACGGCGACACACAGCCGATACACCATCGCGTGAGCAGTAGCACCGCTGACATCCGATCCTGAATGAAGTGCCTGGAATACACGACTGATTAGCTGCTATGTCGTCAAGTCCCTTCGGTACTGTTCTGGGTCCGCATTCTTCATCTAGAAACATATACCAGGAAAAAAAATGAATAGCAAGGTGCATTAGGTATTATTGAAGTTATTTTAATATGTCTTTGCAACTACAAAAACTATCTATTTTTGTTAGCAAACGCGTTTCGTTTTACTGAAATAAAAGTCATCAGCTGACTGTAATGAAAGATATTTACAATTTGGCTTGCTTCCTAAATCGAAAAACGCATTCTACGACAAAGAGAGACAGACCACGAAGGGACTATCCGAATGGGACGGAAATCGGTAGATGTGATGTACATGTACAAACAAATGATTACAATTTCAGAAAAATTGGATTGTGAGCGTTGCTGGATGTCCTCCTAAGGCATATCGCGCGAAATTCTGTCCAACTGGCGGATTAGATCGTCAAAATCTCGAGCTCGTTGGAGAGTCCTGCCCATAACACTTCAGACGTTTCCAGCTACAGCAAAATACAGCTGCCATTTTGTTTGAGTCGTTAGAACCAGAGAATGACAGTCTGTTGAGTTTCAGTGAAATTGCGACAAGCTGATAGATGATGGGCTGTCTGCCTGTCTGCTAACTGTATGCTGACTTCAACACCGATACGTAACCAACCTGATGCATACTACAGCACTGGTCATCATGGATGAGAAGACTGGTGTGCAGCCAGCCCCCCTCCTCTACATATCATTGCAGATGATCTGCAAGCTGTCATATCCACACTAACCGCGCCTGGCGCATTCTCACAGCGCCGTGGTTGACTTGTGAACATCTGCAGCTGTCTTTGTCGATCCATGGTGGATGAACAGAGCCTAGTCTTCTCGACAACCAACATACTAGACCACAGTCGGCAGCCTCAGCACACGATGGGTTGTCTTCGAGAGCGCTGAGGTGAAAGCCACACCGTGTCGCATACCCCCACGATCGCCAGCACAGTACGCGGCCGTGGCGCAGTGACCTGCCGAGTGACGCCACGTCTCGCGACGAGGCGTCAGCACTTCTTTACGATAAGCACGTATACCCGGTCTCTGACCACCACCCTGAACACACTTTCCACACTGACGGAAACAAAGATCGCAACACCAAGAAGGAGTTGTACGACGTCAGCGAGGGTTGGTAGATGTCTTTATACGTCAGAAATATGTCTATTCAAACTTCGCGCCAGTCGCATAAGAGTGGCGCTGGTAACGCCACGTAAGGATGCAAATCAGGTTTGCTTTAAATACAAGCTGTAACGGTCGTGATGACTTGATGGTAGTCAAGAATGCCTTTAAGGTGACAAAGACGCCACTATCAACATTCACTCAGAACGTATAATGTGGGTACTAGAAGCTTTATGTTCCTTCTGCGATACTGAAGTAAGACTTGACAGGAAAGACTCCACTGTACATGTTTCTGGTTTTCGTGGTCCCTACAATGTATAACTGCAAGAAAACCGGACTCTGGACGGCCACATGGGACTACCGACAGGGAAGATCATCGTGCTCGGCGTGTGGGGCGGCGCACCGTACTTCATCTGCAGCAGCAATTTGAGCAGCAGTTAAAAATCGGATGCTTCAACGACATCTCCGAGACAGACTCCCTGTAGTGTGCATTCCACGACATTACACCACCGCCATTTGCGACTTCAGTGGTGTTAAGTGAGAGCTCATTTGAAGGCAGGGTGGAAGTCTGTTGTGTTTTCCGATGAAGTCTGGTTCTGCCTCGGTGACAGTGGTGGTCGTATGTTGGTTAAAAGGAGGTCAGTTGACAGTGTTAGACAGCCTCCGCCTACACCTTGAGCAACAGTCTGGGGCGCGAATTCGCATGACAGCAGAAGCACTCTTCCACGTACCCTGACGGCAAATTGATACGTCACTCTGGTGATTCCGGGAGGCGTTTTCCAACAGGATAACGCTCGTCCTCATTTCGCTGTTGTAACCTAACATGCTCTAAAGAGTGTAGACATGTTGCCTCCGGCTGTCCGATCACGAGAGCCGTCTCCAATCGAGCACCTATAGAATATCATCGGACGACAACTCCAACCTCATCCACGAACAGCATTAACCGTTCCTGTATTGACCGACGAAGTGCAACAGGTACGAACTCCATCCCACAAACTGACATCCGGCAACTGTGCAACACATAGAGTGCACGTTTGCATGCTTGCATTCAACATTTTGGCTGTTACAACGGTTATTAATGTACCAGCAGTTCATATTTGCCATGGCTTCTCTCGCGCTTACATTAACCTGCGATCTTGCTATGTTAACCACTTCATTGTGTTACCTAGACGAATGTATTCCCGAAATTTCATTTCTCTGCATTCATTAATATTTTGGTGTTGCGATTTTTTCCGACATTTTATTGTGTAAATTCAGTACGATAAATAAGTGTCATTCCTTTAGTTTACTCGTTTTGAGCCGTAAGGGTCAACCTGTAATTATAAATTAGAGAAGATAAACTTATTTTGCCAGAATAATTACGTAATGATAAAGTTTATTCCCAATAATTGGTTCCCTTACTGCTTTTTTAAGTAATGTGTAATAACTTGTCTGTCGAGATCTGAAGATTGTAACAATGATTACCAGAACAGGTTGTCGCGAATAAAGTTTATTATTAGCGATCTCAGCAAAGAAGTACATCTTCTAAAATTCAAATTTCATTGCAAATACCACTGTGCCAGTGATACTCTGGGCGTAAACTGGACCACTCATCCACACTCTGAGCCCAGCCTCCTTCTCACAACGCAACCAAAGCTCCCGGGGCCACAGCGAAATGGTGACTGTATATTTATTCGATTTTTTTTGGAAATTTCAGTTAGGCTACAAGTATGTCTGCATGCAATATGCTAGAGTGAACTTATCTAGTGTACTCACAGAGTTTTCCAGATGTTCATTTCGTCGATTTATAGAACTAGATCGAAAGAATGCACAGGAGCTTCTAGACTTGTAGCGAACTGGTTACGTTTTTGTGGAAGTGGTCAAATGATGTTCCGAGAACTTTGGAAGGAAGACGTCGTTCTGTCTGTGGAACTTTGAGGGTGTAGCTCAAAGACCCATTTCTGACCGTATGTAAAGGCAGTTGTAGAAAGAAGCAATGGTAGGTAGAGAATAATAGCGTCTCTCGATAGCAACGAAGTAGAGAATGCAAAGACAGGCTATGGCACGTTATTCTGAGGTACCTCTCAGTTGCAGCTGTTCTTAAAGAGAGAGAGAGTTTGTGTGTGGTTATATAAGCTACATAGCTGCTGAATTTCGGTTCGGAACCATACCTAATGTGTGCTGTATAATGCAAATACGTTTCATGAAAAAATGAAAGAATTATGTATACATTTTCATATATTATGTTCTGTAACTGTGCAGTATTTTGTAGTGTTTGACAGTTGCAACAGGCATTAATCCGTCAATTCTTTTTTGTTGATTTCTAGGAATTTGAAGTGAAAAATGCTTTCACATCAGATAATATGGATTACTGTCAGAAACGCCAGAAAAGCCTCTAGATTTCTTTGGACAGATGCTTACTAGTTTTAAATCATAACTTCAAATTATAATAGGAGACCTCTGTACGCAAAATAAAAAGTGCAAACTGCTCTATGAAACAACCCTGGTATTCTTGTGTACATGAATAGACAGTTTGCAAAGTCTGGATCTGTATAATGAGCAGATGAATTAATTCGGGGGAATGATTATTTATTTAGGTAGCTCCTCAAGTTCTGATCTCACACAGTTACGATCATCCAGCAACTTAGGTTTACATTCGCCCTGCTGGGGGGTTACGTCATTTGTGTCTTATCTGTGAATCAGAGGTTTTGACCCACGTAGCACACATTTTATTTCAAATTAAAATTAAAATTTATCAGTATTCTGCGTAAAATTTATATTAAAACAAAAGTGTTCTATAATGTTTCTCTCTTAAATCTGTTAACCGAGACTTCTAGGTTACACGTACCTCCAACTGCTTTTGAAATTTTTCTTTCTGAATGTATCATATGTATAGTAAGGGGTGTATCAAGTCTCACCAAAACTGATCCTAAATTGAATTTTTCAGACTTCTTTTTTCATATTCCGAATTTCACGTAGTTGGTTACCTGGGACTAGCGTATTTGTAAACACATATCAAAAAAGGTTTTGCATCAACTCCGTTCCGAGAGTATCGGAACCTGTGCAGAAAATTGGAATAGAGATCAACATAAACAACATTTCCGCCCTTTTTATTGTTCATGAAAACCACACATTGCATGTTTTACCACCATACAGTGAGACCTTCAGCGGTGGTAGTCCAGACTGCTGCACACACCGGTACCTCTAATACCCAGTAGCACATCCACTTGCATTGTTGCGTGCCTGTATTTGTCGTGGCATACTAACCACAAGTTCATCAAGGCACCGCGCCACGGCTATTGCCCCGTGCTAATCCATACATCAAATGGGCATCTGCCAACTCCCATTTGTAAACATTGGACTGACTGCAAAACCACGTTCGTGATGAACACTAACCTGTTGATACTACGTACCGATGTGCTTGATGCTAGTACTGTAGAGCAATGAGTCGCATGTAAACCCAAGCACCGAAGTCAACATTACCTTCCTTCAATTGGGCCAACTGGCGGTGAATCGAGGAAGTACAGTACATACTGACGAAACTAAAATGAGATCTAACATGGAAATTAAGCGTTTCCGGACACATGTCCACATAACATCTTTTCTTTATTTGTGTGTGTGGAATGTTTCCTGAAAGTTTGGCCGTACCTTTTTGTAACACCCTGTATCACAGTATGTAATAAAGTATGGTACATCCTGTTACTTCTTTTCATAGAGCCTGAACTAATTTTAAAAAAATAACTAAACAGTGATCTTGTCAAAAGCCGAGAAGCGATTCCTCTCCGTGTTGTTACACTCTGGGGCACCCTGGGATGCTCTCGGTGTTGCTAAAAATCGTGTCCGCGCCCGGCTGCCGTCGCGCCTAGAGCTCCTGAGCGCGACGGCGGGATAAGCGCACTCCGCACGGCTCTAAATTTACTTAAGTCCGTGACCTTGGGTGACGTGTCAGCTATATGTATAGCGTGTTGCCGGTAGCTGTCGCACAGTCGGCAGCATGCCTCGTCACAGGATACATCGTATCTTCGGATGGAGGCCTACTATTTACAAGTGTATTTTGGACGTAGAGGCTGAATGTAATACGACTGTGTTTCGAGGAGGTCGTTTTGATTTTTCATTTTCTGTTACTGACAATCCTATTGGACAGTGCTTGATGACTCTTGCAATAATACATATAATAATAATCTTGATGCAACTACGAAGTCTACTGCAATGTCTTTGGAGAAGGTACCTCCTCGTGATGTTTTGGGTTATCGGGCGTTCATGATCACTATGTCTCAAGTTCGTGGTGTTGGAGAAACAACAACAATTTTTTTTATCAATGTGAGTGTGCCTCACAACAGGTTCGAAGTGCCTTTCGACAGAAGTTGGAACTGAAAAAAACCACACGAAATTTTTCTTAGCGTCACATGAAGCGTACGATGAGAATTCTTTGCCTTGTCTGGATCGACCTCCGCATAACAAAAAGCAAAACCATATTACGCCAGAAGAATGGCTCCTGAGGATTGTTCAGAAACAAACAAAGCATGTGGATAGTCAAGTCTACAGTCAAATATCTGTACAAAATCAATTATAGAATTAGATATGTAGAAAACTATAGCCGTAAAAAGAGGTACACAGTTAGAGAAAATTAAACCAACTAGAACTTTATGCCACGTATTAACAATAGTTCCTGTTACCACATGCCACAAAGAACTTACTGAAATAAGATTGCGGAGTAGTTTTCAGAAATAAAAGTTTAGAGGTCAATGAAGAGACTTAATTTAAAGTTTAGTTTAAGGAAAGGTGAGAGAGCAGTGATACGTACATTTGAATCCGTGGCATAGCTTCTGGGTACACGTCCACCTTCCGTGAGCACTGCAGATACAAGTGTTGCATTCTACTTTGGTCACTCTTCCAGGTTCACACGCTGTAAAAGGAAAACGCCATAAGGATATGTATTAATAATCATCAGTTTCAGCTGTACTTGTGTTGGGAAACTGAGACTTAGTCTATGTATAATGAAACTCATCTGCTATTAGATTTTCATACAAACAAGAAATGTAGAGGAGAAGTACTTTGCTTTCCATTCAGTGTGTATACGCCAACCCTTCGCTTTCGCTTAAAATAAAGCACTGGAAAACTCTTGTCTGGTTAATAGTAAGATAATTAGAAAATAAAATCTCTTTTTTGGGGCCTTGTATCGCAAAACTTTGATTTTAATTGCACGACTTATGATTCTGGTTGCTGTTTCAAAGATTTTATTCATGTCTTTTGGTGAAGAGGAGACCAGGGGTAGTTGTTACAATTTTTTCAGTAATTTTTGTACTAGAAGGGTTCAGAGAAATATTAATACGAAATGAGATACCTTGTAATATAGCATCATCATATTTTTCTCTTACGCTCAGCTATCAGGAATATCATGACTTGACATTATCTCCGATTATACACACCGTAATAATTTACAACATAGTGGGCAAGTTGTGACAGAGGGTGGGGTTATTTGTTTACACATAGTGTAGCCTCTTAAGCACTGATACAAAATGCTCTAGTTTTGTTTTATTTATTGTTGTTTTTCTCTTGCATGTACTTTGTTGTCAGTGTTATAGAAAAATTTGTTTTGTTTTTAAAGATTACTGGTAATCTGACCTTACTTCTTTCGCTGATTCACTCTATGTTTCTTTTGATGTTGTGCCACTGTTTGTCTTGTTTTTCTCATTTCTCATGTTGCCTTCAAAGGGAAATACATAATGAAAACTGTATATTACACTAGACATGTTACTACATTATAACAACAGATCATCATCATCATCAGCAACCAGTTCGATCACTTGGTGATGTGGCCTCTTTGAGTCAGTGTGTAACGTAGGATCCTTGCAGATTCTTCCATTTTGCCGATCTTGAGCTTCCCGTTGCCAGTTCAACCCGGCTGTCTTCTTTAAATCTCTGTCCCATCTGTCTCTCCCTTGGTCTTTTTTGGTAAACTGGGCTCCAGTCTAGTACTTGTTTTGACCACATGCAATGTTTTCTTCGAGCGACATGACTACCCCACACCCATTGCAAGATATCCACCCTTTCCATTATGCCACTGACCTTCGTTAGCTGTCCCAAGTCAGCTGCTTTCTTTCTGCCTTTATTTGTGTAGCCCCATATGGATCTTTACATTCTTGTTTGGGCTACTATTAGTTTTCTGTCAATGAACTCATTTAATATCCATGTCTCACATCACTTGTTATTACTGGCAGTATACATTGGTCAAAGACTGTTTCTGTTCCAGCGTAACGACAAGCGCCGGCACGAAGATCAAGAACGCAAGAGCATCGACAGCTGTGACACGATGTCAGCCAATAGTACGATGACTGGGAGGACACCACGACTAGAGCGGCATCTACACGAAGATAATAGAAGCAACACGTCGCCGAGCCGCGGCCGGACTAGAAGGAGAGCACTAGAAGAGCGGCACTAGAAGACAAGCACTGATATTAACGGTAGCAGTGATCTATGAACTTGTGTGATTAGCTTGCATGGACATTGTATCTATTGAAGGACATTGATTATTTGCATGTCGCCAATTGCTTGCGATCCATCATGTAGAAACTAAAGCTAAGTATTGTCAATTCAAGTACTGTAATAAAATCCATTAAAATAATTTGCTTGTATGTTGTCTAGCTATCCTAGAACAGCTTTCTAGACACCCTGTATTACACGTGTGGGTAGGATCCCACAGTTTCCTTTAGCTCCGCCACATTTTTGACTTCAAAACTGAGGATTATCTCCCATAAGCTCGCCAGCCTATCTCAATACGTCGGAATGTTTCTGGTTTTAGGCCTCCTTTCATAGTTGGCAGTTGACCCAAATAGGCATATTTTGAGACCCTGTTAAGTTGCTTACTTTCAACAGATACGCTTCGCTTCGGTGTACGTTCATTTATCATGATCTTGGTTTTATCATAGTTCATTTTTAGACCAAGTTGAGAGCAGACTGACGCAAGTTCACTAACAGTATTTGAAGTTCGTTTATACTATTTGCAAATAGTACAATATCGTCATCGAAGTTCAGGTTGTTTAATCTCTCTCCCTGAATTTGGATTCCCTTTGTTTTCAAAATTAATTTACACGTCGCTTTTTCGAGGGCTCCTGGGAAAAGTTTTGGAAATGTAGGCTCGCTATGTTTTATACTTTTTTCTATGGGAAATTCATTGGTTTCTTCAACTACATTTACAAACGCTGTGTAAGTTTTGCATTGTTGTATAAAACTTCTGTATACGCCTATTCTATTCCTGTCTCTATTAGAGCCTCAAACTCCTCCGGATGGTTGATTGAATCGAATGCCTTTCCGAAACCTACGAAGGCGAGGTAAAGAGGTAGATGCTACTCATTTGCTCTGCTAATTGTTTCGCGTAGAGTGAGGATACCATCAGCTGTACTAAACCGTGCGCGGAATCCAGTTTGCCCAGCTGGCCCAATCCATTGAGCAATCTATGTAACATAACAACTACCGTCTATGAAATTGTAACTAATTGGCCTGTACATCGCCATTTCATAATAGGTTACAGATATGCATCAGTTTTCAGCTTTAGAAATATTTTCAAATTTATGTTGCTCACCTGAAGTTAAGATACCACAATACACAGCACTTGCGTTAATACACAAAAGGGTTGGGGGGGGGGGGTATAAGACGGACATTAACAAAAGCAAAACACAGGTAATGGAATATAGCACAATGAAATCAGACGATGCTGAGATAGTTACATAAGAAATGAGACACTAAAAGTAGTGGATTAGTAATGTTATTTGGGCAGTAAAATAGCTGATGATGGCCGAAGTAGAGAGGATATAACATGTAGACTAGCAATGGCAAGAAAAGTGCTTCTAAAGAAGAGAAATTTGTTAACATCAAATATAGATGTAAGTTGTGGGAAGTGTTTTATGAAGTATCTGTCTGGAGTATAGCCTTGTAAGAAAGTGAAACTGGATGATAAATATTTCAGAAAAGTCGAGAATAGAAGCTTTTGAAACGTGGTGCTACAGAAGAATGCTGAAGGCTGGATGGGTAGATCACGTAACTAATGAAGAGGTACTGAACAGAATTGGGGAGAAAAGAAATCTGTGGCACAACTTGATAAAATAAAAGGATTTCTTAATAGCACACATTCTGAGATATCAAGGGATCACCAATTTGATACTGGAGGAAAGTGTGGATAGGGTGTACGCGTAAAAATTGTACAGGGAGGCTAAGAAATGAATACAGTAAGCAGGTTCAAAAGGATGTAGGTCGCAGTAGTTATTCGGACATGAAGAGGCTTGTACAGCTTACAGTAGCTACCTCAAACCAGTCTTTGGACTGAAGATCATAACAACAGCACCAGTGGCTAATTCAAAATTCGAACTAGCTACCCAGGGTAACAACTTTCCCCCCTAATGTGAAACAGAGAATCATAAACAAGAAAAAAGTAAGGAGTAACTAGAAAAATTCGAGTTCTTACAATATACAAACAAAGGTAAGTGATGATTTGAGACATTGACGGAGAATTCAGCTTAACCTACCGATTAAGTAAGCATGTCCTCACTATACAATAGTGACAATATTTGCTGTAATTCATCAAGAACCCTTAGTCAAATGAGAAGGAAAATATTAACGTAGAGATCACGAGACAGCAGTATCTTGACTATACTTCATTCAGTATAAGATTAAACCTGATGTAAACAAATACTAACGTGATGATTGTTCAGCAGCCGTAGCACACGTACACTGGTGTTGTTACGCTCTTGAAAATAGGTTCTACTTCTGTATTAGATTTCTTTTACTATGTTACAGTAAATTTAAGTAGAAGAAATTCTAATGTGTTAACAGCCATCATTGCTTTCCTTAATCGTACTTTATCTACGTTGTTTTTATTTAAAATATCGAGTACAGTCGCAGTCTCTGTGCTCTCATTATCGAGCTCTTAATATGTAGTGCGAAAATGGCTGACGCTGCTTCCTGCTCCATATTGAAATACGCATGTGGAACACCGTTAAAAAGAGGCGGGAAGCAGGTTATTCTGAAAGTTTTTCACAAGTTTACAGAAAAAATCATCTTTGAAGTTTTCCGAGGAAACTTATTTACTGAAATTAAGCGGTTTTTATGAATGGGATGGAGAGGTGAATCTGCTAGCGTGTTGGGTCACAGGGCTGGCTGTTCTCTTTAAGATAAAAACAGAGTGAAGTATTCAATGACGAACTTGAAGGGGTGTCATGTGACGTCCGCCCAGGGCAAATACCGAGAACAATGACGAACCAGACGGAAAAATAATCTGTAGTGAGGTAGAATTGTAAACTGCTAGTCCATAGATCATAGTTAAAAACTCCATTTGGTTCATATTTTCTTTTTTTTTTTTTGTTCAATCTGAATTGCACATATCTTTGAAATATAAAATTAAAAAATGTTGCCACCGTTGTTGGAGCGAAGTTAGGGGATTTGTCTCGAGAAATAACAATACATTGGAATTGCCAGACGTAATGGAAGTAATACAAGGAGCTTTGTCACACGCCACTGCCGAACGCTGGCGGGATACAGAACGGCATGTCATAAAAGAAGAGGCGAAAATGTGGCGCTTCGATGGCTTCGTGGATTCTGTTGTTAAACAACTCGTTATCAACGTAGCAGATAGCAGTTTCATTTCTGAAATGTGTTTCTCGGACTCGGATATCGGAGGAGTTCAGAGATTACAAGACAACAGTATTTCCTTCAGAGGCGTCGTTATTTGACTAAATGGCAACTACAACAACTCAAATCACTGCAGGTTACTTGGACCAGCTAACCAGCTGGCCAGTACTGTGCAAGTTAAATGCGGGGTAAATCTGTTGTTCTGTATTAGTTTTTTACTTTTCTCCTACCAACCGTATTCACGGCACATTTTCAGACAATGTTCACATAAAGCACCATAACAGTTCATCCTCCTCAAGGTGAAGGTACCTGTCTTCCGGAGCGGCTGCATAACGAGGGCAAAAAGCTTGTGCGATGGCGGGCTACGTTGCGGAAAACTTTCGTGGTAGAGCCCACTAGCAGCTCAGCAGTTACATCGAGCTTCGCCTATACAAGGAACAAGTTCGTGTATTCCGAAACTGCGTACCGAAAACGTGTACCGAACTAAGGCAGACGTTAAGTAAACAGAAAAAAAATTTCGTGTGACTAGAGCCTCCCGTCGGGTAGACAGTTCGCCGGGTGCGTCTTTCGATTTGACGCCACTTCGGCGACTTGCGCGTCGATGAGGATGAAATGGTGATGATTAAGATAACACATCACCCAGCCGGGAATCGAACCCCAGCCCTTTCTTTTAGTTTTCTTTCTAACAGCAGGCATTCTCTTGTTCTTGTTTATAGAGCTGTTTGTGGCATATTGATGTATGTTTTTGCTGATATATACTAATCTTTGAAAAGTATTTTCGCAGGGGACAATCAAGTTCCCTAGATCTCCAAATAACTCCAGGTAGTGAGCCCATTTGTTCCTTATCATTATTATTCTAAGATATCTCTTTTCTAATTTGAATTTTTTTCTAATATTTGTCTCCCTGTGGCCCCAGAAAATTATGCCATTATCTATTGACCGTGTGAACAGAGGCATAATAAGTTACTTGGAGGCAATTATTTTTACAAACTGATCCTGGCACCCTTAAAACATATAATGCAGATGAAATTAGTTTTGCTATCCTTGTCGTATGTCCTCTTCACTTCAGCTGTTTTTCTGTATTCACCCCTAAAATTTTAGTGTTTATCACACAGTTTACTGAGTCGCCATTTAAGTTTAATTTAACATTGTTATTATTTTTGTTTTATATAAATTTATTATTTTCGTTTGTATAGAGACTTACACTGCCTGAATTCTTTATGTTACTTTATTTCCCCCTGACCATTGGTGTACATCTTTTAGAATGTTATCAGTTTTACACAGCAGTAACGTTAGCCTTTTATTGCTGACTGAAAGGATAGAAACACGCTGATGCTGGTACAGAAAACCCTAAGCAAGGTACAAAATTGTGGACAGCGGACTATATGAGAAGACACAGATATAGAAATGACTTGATTGCTTAATATTAAGTGCAGGTTTAGCACGAAATCATCGCATGCTAGCCTGCTGTAGCAGGTGCATGCTTAGACTTACCATCATCTAGTACATTCCGGCAGTTTTTCTTGGTACAGTACGCACGCCTGCCGCACTGCCCACAAATACACTTGTTGCAATCAATCATAAAGCTCGTTCCTGGCACACAATCAGCCCGACCGCCACCTAGAAAAAAATGGGTATTAAATCCACAGTACAGTATCACAGAAGGCAAGGTGCTTTATGTAGGTTAGATGGAATGTATAATCGTTTTCGGACTGTATATGTCTCCACGTGCGTTTACTGAATGTCATGTTCCCGGTGTGTCACGACTTTACCTGATGTATATGACACTGTCCTAACGCTGCTGACAAGTTCGGCATGAAGCACCGTTCGAAATAAACTGAAACAGTAAATTTAGCGGGACTACTACGGCAATTTAAAGGTTTCTGTTATACCGGAGCCAAGGAAGCCCCTGAGGTTCGGCAATCCATATTACACCATAGAGGACGAGGTTGTCTATGCCCAAGGAGTACCAAAAGCACCATGTATTTACATACAAGATAATGGAAACAGACATTCCGAGCACTACTTGCTGCAGGGGGAGCTCGAGCCACGGCTTACAGGAAGTATCACTATGCCAAAACCTGATTGGCTGGAGACAGCTATTTAGGGGCTATAACCAGTCCCAAAGTTCAGTTCACTGCTGATGGCGACCTCATATACTTCGGTCACTGAAGATTACGTCTTCGTGTCTGAATTGGACTCTTACTAATGTACATGTGTTACCACGAACCTTTGTGGAAATTCAGAAGTGAACTTTTGTTTGCCTCACTTATGAGACTTTTACTGACATCGTTATTACTACCTTTCGTTTTTTGTTCAGTCATCAACCTTATGAACTTACATCAATAGAAGTTGTGTTTGTGAAATATTACGAATTGTGAGTCACAACACAAGTGGCGACTATTTGGTGCCTGCGTGTGTCTTCCTTATGGTGGAAGTTGTACTTCAGCAGCTCGTCCAAAGTGTGCACGACTTATTAGAAGGTTTTCAACAGTTTTGCAAGAAATCTCAGGATACACAGGAACGTGTATTTACGGAACTGTTGCAAAACCACCCAGTTCCACCACTCCCGCCCTTTTCCCGCTTTCAACGAGGATGCTGAAGCCTGGGAAACATACAAATGCGGCTCCAGCAGCATTTTCACATCCACCAGGTTGTCCAGGAGGCTGCTAGTCGTTCCTACTCTTTGTCCTGGAACCAGTCCAAAGTGCATGTTCTCTTGACGACACTTCAACCTCGACCTCGGGGGGGGGGGGGGGGGGGGGGGGGGACTGATGACCATAGATGTTAAATCCCATAGTGCTCAGAGCCATTTGAATCATTTTTTTTCGACCTCCGGATTCTTTGACTTTCTCTCTGATTTGTGGGGTTCTCACAGCTTACTACCGATGACAGTACCACGTGTTGGCTGCCTGTGTCGAACTGTACTAGTTTCACAAGAAGGCTGGATAATCCTATCGCCAATGGGCAGCGGAACTACAAGGTCTCAGCTGGAAATGTCACTTCAACGCATGAGTCTCCAAAGCATCCTAAGCGGCGAGATGGTCTGCGACCACCTTATCCAGGCCGCCCCTGATGCGGCTTTCTGGCACGACGCCCTCAGTGTCGACGATCCTGCTCTGGACCAGATCATTGATCTAGTATTCAAGTATAAACTCTCTATGGCGGCCGACAAGCGTTTGGAATCCTGGGTGGAAGTGGCGGCCCTCTGCAACCACGATGCCTTGGAGCCCATCGCATCGCTGGCGGATGTCAAATACGTTGCCGCCGTCCGTTCCGATGACTGGAGCCGACCGTCCCGTTCTGCACAGCGTCGACAGGGTAGCCGCCCTGTCCAGGAATTTGCGCCCTTCGACGGCTCTGCAGGTCCATAGCAGACCGCCAGTACACGGAGGCCCCTGCACCCTCGCCAGCGCCACCAGCCCCTCTGGCTCCTGTCCTAACTGGGATGCTTTAAGGACCATGTACAGGAAGACAGCCCTGACAGGTGGGCGTATTGTGCTATGTGTACCCAAACGACCATGTCAGTTCCATCTGACGATCTCGGCAGCCCCCTCCTCATCTGGCCAATTACCATCGAGGGCCTATACCCATGGATGTCAACAAGGTGCAGCCTTCAGGATCTTCCAAGCTGATGATCGATGTTCAGGTCAATGGTCGCCTGCTGCAGATGCAGGTGGATACCGGAGCGGCAGGCTCACTGATCAACTATTCCTCTTATGCAATGATTGGGCCCCCCCCCCCCCCCCCCCCCCCTGGCGCCCCGCCTTGGCGCCTCCTTACTTATAATATGCAAGCGATCGCCCTCTTGGGTCAGTTCACGGCTTCCTTCATGCATAAATCGGTTCGCTGGGAAGTGGTCAACAATGCGGGCACAGGGGATCTCTTCTGGTTGGATGCATTCTGGGCCTTTGGCTTTGCCATTGATGACAATGTTCATCTGGCGTCTTCCCAGGTTCCATTCCCGGCAGTCGATACATTGTGCACGGAATTCCAGAACCTCTTCTCGCTGGGCATCGGCTGTGCTCAAGATTTTCATACATCACTCCAGCTGAAAGTGTATGCCCGCCCAAAGTACTTCTGAGCCCGGCAAGTTCCCCACGCCCTCCAGCAGCCACTTCAACAAGAAATGGACAGTCTCACCACAGAGGGAGTCATCACTCCAGTCCATTACAGTTCATGTCCGACACCCTTGGTTGTCCTCGAGAGACCAGATGGGTGTCTTAGAGTGTGTGGCGACTTCAAGGCTATGCTTAACCCTCAGCTACAGGTTGAAGACTATCCCCTCCTGCATCCTGAGGACCTGTTCTCTAAGCTTGCAGGGGGACAATTTTTTTCGAAGACTTGGTATAAAGATTCGTTTTCTCCCGAGAGTGGAACGGTAGAGAAATAGTCTGAAGGTGGTCTGCAAGGTGTTTGAGTGTGAACTGCAGAGTAATCGTGTAGATGCATAAAAAGAGCACAAAAAGTCTAGCGTGTGTACCACACACATAGAATGCTCACCTCCACTGTTGAGCAATATGCAGCGCATCCTGTCCTGTTGCCTCAGAAGTGTCCTGGTGCTTCGTTTTCTTCGTAAACCTAAGAAACAGAAATAAAATAATGTTAATATCGAGTACTGCATAAAAATGGTCATTAAGATACATAAATGTGCTTTTAGTGAAACAACTCGTCCATCTTGCATTTAGCTTGGACGATGATGTGCTCAAGGTAGCGTAACATTTTCATCAGTTTCGATTACTGGCTATATCAATATCTTATCTGTCATCCTATGATACCCACCACGCCGACAAATTTCAATAAATTTTGCAGGTGGTTTAAGACCAAAAGACGGTGGCGATTGCGGAAACTAGCAATCTAGAAAAATGTTCAAACATTCGGGATTTTTATTGCCTAAGTCCTTCGATTAATAGAAACCCTTCTGTATGCAGACAATCCACCCGATGAGACCGTTGTTCTCACCAGTTTTTGAAATTATGTATAATTAACAAATCATTAAAATTCAAACTCGGAAACTAACGGCCATGCATTGGGCTTACATAAACTTCTCCACAGACATGTAAGTGTACAACTCCTTTGGGTTAAAAGACTCTCCAGTACCACACAGAATGAGCTTGTAGACCATTTGGCAAAGCAGACGGCGACAGAGGGTAATTGAAGAAAACTTCAGAAGCAAAGATCACTTAAGAGTTATTTCAATGTATAGTCGATTTCGAGGGAGCTATGAGACAGATTTTCTCAACTGCAGTAAGTTACGTCACAATGAGTTTGTCTTCATCTTGGAGAACCAGATCTTGTAGGAATGGGAAGAAATGTAGAGTCTTCCCAGTTGACAAAGGGACAACACAATAACAGAGTCTCAAATAATTAAAACATCCTGCTTGTCTCACGCAAGATTATCTCTAACGCCATACAAACTGGACACGAATGTTACCCGCGACATTCGTACAGGGCCAAAAGATTCGCGTGTCTGTTCTGCCAAATTCACCCATATGAACTTGCGCAAGTTAATCATGTCAAATGCGAATGATGGAGATCCAAAGACAGTAAAACATGTTATGCACATGTACAGATGTCGGTAGTACCATGTATAGAAGGTATAAAAAGACAGTGTATTGCGAGTAGTTGTCATTTGTACTTTGGTGACTCATGTGGAAAGGTTTCCGACGTGATTCTGGCTGAACGTCAGGAATTAACAGACTTTGAATGCTGAGTGGTATTTGGAGCTAGACGCATGAGATATTCCATTTTGCAAATCGTCCGGTATCTACAGTGCCAAGAGTGTGCCGATAATACCAAACTGCAGGCATTACCTTTCTCCACCGACAACACAGAGGCCGACAGCCTCCACTTAACCGACGGCCTTCACTTAACGACCGAGAACAGTGGCGTTCACGTATTGTTGTCAGTGCTAACGGCGGGCAAAAGGAGGCTCGACACGTTATTACCAGGTACCCCATGAGTTTTGTTCTCTCAGTGTATACGGCATTAATTGAAGCAGGAGTATGTATGTATGTACTGAACTGGCGACCTAGAAACGACGGAGAGACTTCGTCCCCGCCGTAGCCCCTAGTGGTACACAACCCCACAACAGGCTACAGCAGTCCACTCACCCCACCAAAAAAATAGTTCAAATGGCTCTGAGCACTATGGGACTTAACATCTGAGGTCATCAGTCCGCTAGAACTTACAACCACTCAAACCTAACTAACCTAATGACATCACACACATCCATACCGAGGCAGGATTCGAACCTGCGACCGTAGCGGTCGCGCGGTTCCAGACTGAAGCACCTAGAACCGCTCGGCCATACCGGCCGGAATTTTGTCTCTGATTTCTTATCTGTGAGTGGCCTTGGTGGCTTCCAGCAGCCTTAAGCTTAACAATATGCAAGTCATTGCGTTGTCATTACTTTATGAATATGTGACACAATGTTTGTAGTGCGATCAGCTAACAGGTTGGGACAGAAACCCAGAGTCCACATTGTATGTTTGTCTTGGGTGTCAACTGTGATTTGGATTTGGAAGAGGATTCTGCAGTGTCTCCTGATTCCATTAGCTACATCCGACTGCAGATAGTTCCTCAAGTCGCCACCTCGTTTCAGGAGCCACGTTTGTTCGCTTGAAAGTTTATGTGAATTATCAAAATTAATTGGTGTCATTTTGTGTCTCTAGTGGGAACAGCTGGTCAGGAAGGAAACCAAGAAAGCAACAGCTACGTTTGTAGAGGGTCTCACCCGTGATTTGGAATGGGCTCTGGTGATGTCTATTAAGTGCACTGTAGCAGCTGGCTGCAAATCGTGGCTCATGCCTGCACCTGTACTTAGAGGTCATTGTCGTTTGCTGTTGCCTTAGGCGGCAGACTCAATTAATAAAGACAATTGACCTCACCTGCCTAGTGAAAATACATTTCGCACTGTGGAACATCCATCTCCGAAGCGACCTCTGTCCTCTGCTGTGGATACCAGTAGAAGTCTTACACCAGAGGATCAGGCCATCTTGCGGCTACCTAGAATACTGTTTGTCTTACCCCTGCTGTCTGTTGGAGTATTGTAACCACTTCCTCCTTAAGGGGGTAATAAAGTACCTTTACGCAAAAAATGCAATTTTCTTAATTTGTCCCAAAACATTCTTCGTTCTTTTAGCTTTACATAGTGAAGATTTCAACACAAAATCTTTGTTGGTTGCCGAGTTATAGGGGAGTATACATTACGATGAGTGTTTGACTTTCAAATTTTCCATGCCCACCCACTTCATCCATTAGTTTCTGTTGGTTTTCTGACTGTCAGCTTTACCTTGAGAATTACACTGAAGCGCCAAAAGAAACTGGTATAGGCATGGATATTCATATCCAGAGATATGTAAACAGGCAGAATATGACGCTGCTGTCGGAAACGCCTATATAAGACAACAAGTTTCTGGCACAGTTGATAGATCGGTTACTGCTGCTACAATGGCAGGTTAAGATTTAAGTGAGTTTGAACGTGGTGTTATAGTCGGCGCACGAGCGATGGGACACAGCATCTCCGAGGTAGCGATGACGTGGGGATTTTCCCGTACGACCATTTCAAGAGTGTACCGTGAATATCAGGAATTCGGTAAAACATCAAATCACCGACATCGCTGCAGCTGGAAAACGATCCTGAGAGAATAGGAGCAACGACGATTGAAGACAATCGTGCAGCGTAACAGGAGTACTGCTCCTCCGCAAATTGCTGCATATTTCAATGCTGGGTCATCAACAAGTGCCAACGTGTGAACCATTCAACGAAATATCATCGATGTGGGCTTTCGGAGCCGAAGGCCCACTCATATACCAATGATGACTGCACAACATAAAGATTTCCGCCTCGCCTGGGCCAGTCAACACCGACATTGGACTGTTAATGACTGGAAACATGTTGTCTGGTCGGACGAGTCTTGTTTCAAATTGTATCGAGCCGATGGAGGTGTACTGTTATGGAGACAATCTCACGAATCCATGGACACTGTATGGGACTGTTCAAACTGATGGAGGCTCTGTAATGGTGTGGGGAGTGTGTAGTTTGAGTGATAAGGGACCCTCGATACGTCTAGATATCTCTGACAGGTGACACGTACGTAAACGCCCCGTCGGATCACCTTCATCCATTCATGTCGACTGTGCATTCCGCCGGCCTGGGGCAATTGCAGCAGGACAACGCGACACCCCACACGTCCAGAATTGCTACAGCGTGGCTCGGGGAACACTCTTCTGAGTTTAAACACTTCCACTGGTCCCCAGACTCCCCAAACGTTAACATTATTGAGCATATATGGGATGCCTTGCAACATGCCGTTCTGATGAGATCTCCACCCTCCAGTACTCTTACGGATTTATGGACAGTCCTGCTGGATTCATGGTGTTAATTCTCTCCAGAACTACCTCAGATATTAGTCGAGTCCATGTCACGTCGTGTTGCGGCACTTCTGGGTGCTCGGGGGCTCCACACACGATTTACGCAAGTGTACCAGCTTCTTTGGCTCTTTAGTGCATATCTCATTCTTGTATGTCACAGAACGGTTCTGTAATTGCGATCTCATATTTTTAGGTACAGATAAACTCTTCAGTTGATTGCTTTAGGGAAGTTTGTTGCTTCAACTGTGTTGTGTTTTTGAGTATGGAGTCTAGTGTCTGTAGATTTATTAGTGCAATTCATAAGGTGTTTTTTTATTTATAAATGGGAATGCTCAAAGCATATTATAAAACAAGAAAAGCATGTTTTCGAACAAAGAGTCTTACTAATTTAAAGACGAATATTAATAATCATAACCACAGACCAAATTATACGGTCAAAGAAGTGAAACCCTATTTCAGTGTTACAGAATCTGCTGCATATAGTGGAAATATGGTTTTTAAAGTAGATTTTAGTTTTAAGGAAATAAAAGGACGAGTCTGCTGATTCACTGAAAATGCTAATGAATCATTCAATTCCAAAATTTGGAAGATATATCCAAGATATGTCTGGAATAACAATAGCGAAAAAGCGGTTTCTGATGCTGAGATTTAAATTAGTGGTGGAGCGGATGACAGATTAAAAGCTACTAAAAGACTTGAAATACCTGTGGTGAAAATTATGATAATCTGTCTAAAGAATGAGAGCATGTGCTGAAAAAACTCTTTAAAAAGAGAATGAAAAAGGATGTAATGACTGAATGACTTACCAAGGAGGCAAGGAAGACTGGAAAGTAGTTGACACTACAAAACGAAGCAAGGAAGGAAGAAGAGCAAGGAATTTACAACTCAACTGGGAAGTTTTTCTCCACAGAAGCTATCCTAAGGAATGATGATCACATTCCATGTTGTCCACTCATGTAATTGACAGCAGTTGGGAAAATGCGCTGAGCTAGGCAGGGATTACAGTGCTAGTGTTTGTCCTGCCGCCTAAGGGTAGCAAATGTGATTTTTAGTCAAATGGTACTACGTGAATGATGGTAGAAAAGTGTAAATCAATATAGAACACCCCTGGTGTTTGAGAACTACAGATCTCTGCCCCTCACTCGCACACTGAAGTTTTTTTTTTTTTTTCAAAATGGTACCTACCATTACTGCTATTCTCTGAGCGAAGCGGGTGTCGTGCGGCTGAGGGAGCCACATGTAGTGCAGTACTCTCATGCTTATCCCGGTCCGCTGTCAGTCGCAAGCACTGCGTTCTGTCCTCGGGTGAGCCGTACCCTTCCTGGACGCATGCACACTTCACTGGCAGATCCTTCATTTCTTCTGGGGAGCAGGCAGCATCTGCAACCGATCACCAGGATCCTTGAGACATGTGATACTCACCATACAAAACACACCAGTTTTTACTGGGGGCTAAGTCATATATACCATTTGAGCGATTTGGTTTTCAATAGACACATTTAACAGCTAATGGAGATTGAGCCTTAAGCGCGAGTCCTTGATAACATACCTAAGTACACTGACGGAAACAAGTCGTAACTCAAAAAATAATTAATGTAGAGTGATACATCTGGTGCGAGGTATCGATACTTCGCGCAGTTGTTGCCAAAGATCACATGGAACGTTAGAAGGTCGGGGATCGGTGAGCATGACAATGAGCCCCTCCAAGTGGTATGGGATGGAACCGTGGCCAGTCGCCTGCGGATGACGGAGGCACCGGCAGAGCGAGGCAGGTCCGGGTAGACAGCATGGCCAGGAGAGAGCTCACGCCAGCAGGATGTGAAGTGAGCCCAAGTGTGTGCTGGCCCGCAAGAGCACGATGGGTGATGCCGGACGCGGCGGTGAGTTGGGGCTCACGGAACTTGTCAACGACCGCGCCGGAAGGAATTGTGGTGAGAACCGATGTATTACGCGGCGAGCTTATCCCGGTGATAAAGTCCTGTTTCCGATCAGTATTAAGTGAGAGTGCACAATAACTGACAGTTCGGTTCTTGTAGCTATATCCAGATGAGCAAATGATGTTTGGCGGGTGTTTTTGTTCTCGCACTACCAGGTGTCCCAACGCGAGATCTATTTACGAAATTTCAGTCACCAACTTTCTCTTCCGAATGCGAAAATATTTTGTTGTGCTCAACCTACATAGATAGGAATGATCATCAAAATGAAATAAGAGAAATCAGAGCTCGAACAGAAAAGGTTTAGGTTTTCGTTTTTCCCGCGCGCTTTTCGGGAGTGGAAAGGTAGGGAGATAGTATGATTGTGGTTCGATGAACCCTCCGCCAAGCACTTAAATGTGAATTGCAGAGTAATCATGTAGATGTAGATGTAGATGTAGATGCCTCTGCCGAGCACTACCACCAAGTGATAAACTTATTTTCCATTTTTAAATCATTGTTCACTGTGCAGGTTTCGTGCTCCCTCTTGTCTTTGAAATGCGTAATCTCATATAGCTCGCAGTTTTTAAGAACTCAAACTGGCTGCTTATGTAACGTGCTCTCGGCTGTTAAATACGTGGCACGTTGTATTGCTGTGGTACTTCGCTGTGTGCAGTGGCCACCGTTCCAGTGTCAGACGGCCTCCCCAGTGTTTTGGACGACTGCTAACTGGCTCCATAATTCTGGCACTGCACTTGTGGTGGTTGCAAACTGCATAAAGGTTTTTTTGTGTAAATTCCACATAGCACTCTCTCAGTAACATGAAACAGATGCAAATTTCTGTTGACATTGCGGTCTTTTGTTACAAGTAACAGTCTAAAGACGAGTCAATGATTTGGAAATCATGTCGGGTAATATAAGAGCTAGTGCCCACTGATCCCTTCTACACTGAAATTTGTTTATCATACCGGACATCTATCGTTGATTTTTGTATTAATTGTTTTTAGTCACTAATCATTAAAATGACCAGTGCCGCTTTATATTTTCTATACCGATTTTTTTTTTAATTTGAAAGCCTTATGCCCGGCATCTATTTCCTGATTTTTCTGCCTTAATTGTTTTTAGTATTTTTGCCGTAGTGAAAGTTGTTTAATATTCGAAAGGTCTATTGTCCGACATCTTTATTTAAATTTTTATAACGTCTTGCACGGACTAGTGTCCGTTTACCTTGCTGTATCCAAACTATTGTGAGCCGGCCGGGGTGGCCGAGCGGTTCTAGGTGCTACAGTCTGAAGCCGCGCGACCGCTACGGTCGCAGGTTCGAATCCTGCTTCGGGCATGAATGTGTGTGATGTCCTTAGGGTAGTTAGGTTTAAGTAGTTCTAAGTTCTAGGGGACTGATGGCCTCAGAAGTTCAGTCCCATAGTGGTCACAGCCATTTTTGAACCAAACTATTCTGACATTTTGAAGGGTTAATTATCGACTTTTATTGATTACATTTCTCGTCGTGGATTTCAATGTGAGGTCGTAACTTGCCTTAAGTAATCTTACTGTTATCGCCTGTGTCAGACAAGTAAATGAATTCCAAGAGCCTTTGGGCACTAATGGGCAGCCTTTTAAAGAGTTTAAGTGGCAAGAGTTGTTTACTACGTGATACAGTCATGTCTGAAAGGGCCTTACTCCAAATTTTGAGAAAATGAGTTAAGGACCTTACCAGATTCTATACACATAGGTCTTGATTCCACATGTAGTAAATGCGTTTTTGTGACTTTGTTAGAGCAACGTCATTTTCGAAATGGCTTTATTCCTGGAATAATGCGCTTTCAATGGTGATCATATTCGCATGGTATCTATTGAATACCTAATGCTTGGTTGGTTGTTTGGTTGATTTGGGGGACTAAACAGGGAGATCACTGGTCCTATCAGATTAGGAAAGGATGGGAAGAATGTAGGTCGCGCCCTTTCAAAGGAATTATCCCGACATTTACCTGAAGTGATTTAGGGAAATAACGGGAAACCTAAATCAGGATGGCCGGACGCGGGTTTGAATCGTCGGCCTACCGAATGCGAGTCCAGCTACTGCGCCACTTCGCTTGGAATGGAATATTTAATGCACTGTGCGTTACGTTTCGCTTTTCGTAGTTCAACAGCTGTTATTTCTGAAAGTCAGCTCCCAACCATGTTTTTTCATGCAAGTTGGTCAGGTGTTGTGACTTCTGAATACAAGGGAGAGTTATAGAAGCATATATTCGATCTCTTATTTCCGGAAGTGTCTGTTGTTTTTAATTTTGAAAAGGCTTATACTGGACCAGTGGCTATTAGTAGGAACAAAATGCAAACCATTCAACGTTTACTTTATTACATTCTGCATCGATACAGGTATTTCTATGATGATTTGATGAAATGGCCTGTATGTAACAATGCTGCTGATGATGATGATGGTCAATGAAACCACTATGTATGTACTTTCTTTAGAGTTACAGTTCTGAAGAAACCTACGAGTAAAAAAAGAACAAGTTAAAACACTATTAAAAACGTAACTTGACCGTATGTATAAATTACTTCCTCAAGAAAAGGACCTTATTCCAAGATTCTGCACCTATTTTTTTCAAAGAACTTGCAAAACTTAGCAGCTGCAATAATGTAAAACTTGTATTTCATTCTGTTATTTAAACATTAGAAAGCCCATCCTGCTACATTCCATATTTTCATCTGCAGAATGTTTTTCTTCGTTCCTGCAAGTTTACAATTTTTCAGTAAGGTCCTTTAAAAACGACTGTATCAGTTGCTGAAACTGAAGACGGGCTAACCTTCAAATGTAAAAACTTAGAGATAACTGTTGCCATCTTTTGCTGGGTACGAGAACTATCGAAGCAGACACTGATCTCACCCCTAAATGTCAGCTGTACATTGCTCAAGCACCCATGTACACTTTTGTTGTTTAATAAATGTATTTAAATATTAAAAATTAGTTCAACGCCCAATCGCTTACCACACCAGGATCTTTATATCCTAAATATCATTCTCCAAAAAGGCGCAAGTATGTGTAGCACAGAGTATCAAAATTCCAGGAATACATTGTCTAAGTAACATATTTAAGTGATTAACGTTGCACGATCACGGGTTAATGTAAGCACGAGAAAAGCCAGTGAGTATGTGAAATGATGGTACATTAATAACCGTTGTAAGCGCCACAATGCTGAATGCAAGCATGCAAATGTACTTGTATTGTGTTGTACAGGGGCCACATGTCAGTTTATGGGCTGGAGTTCCATGTCTGTTAGACCTGGTCGGTCAATACAGGGACGGTTAATGCTCTAGTAGATGACATTGGAAGTTGTCGTCTGATGATGGCCCATGTGTGCTCGACTGGAGACAGATCTGGCTATCGAGCAGGCCAAGGGAACGTGTCGACACTCTGTGAAGTATGTCGGGTTATAACAGCGGTATGTGGGCGAGAGTTTTCCTGTTGAAAAACATCCCTTGGAATGCTGTCCATGAATGGCAGCACAACAGGTCGAGCCACCAGACTGATGTAAGAATTTGCAGTCAGCGGGCGTGCTGTAACCACTTTCATACGAAATCGCACCCTAGACCACAACTCCAGATGTTGGTCCAGTGTGTTTAGCACAGACAGGTTGCTTGCAGGCCCTCAAGTAGCCTCCTTGTAACCAACACAGGGTCATCACTGGCACCGAGACAGAACCCGATAGTTCAGAAAACAAAGCACATTTCCACCCTGGCCCCTAATCAGCTCTCTCTTCACTCCACTGAAGCACCAAATGGCGGTGGTTTGGCGCCAGTGGAAGGCACGCTACAGGGCGTCTGCCCCGGAATTGTCCTTGAAGTAATCGATTTGTCACAGCTCACTCTGCGGTGCCAACTGGTTCCTGCAGATGCTGTACGATGCGCAAGAGTCATTCAAAGGCGAACTTTGAATAGACGTCATCTTTCAGGTGTAGAAACACGCCCACCTACATTAGTTTATGTCGGACAACTCCATTTTGATGTTACGATTTTTTTTAAACCCATGACTGGCCACAGTTACATTAATGATACATGTGACAGGACAATTTATTCACTGATTTTTTTTTCTGTACAGCAATGAACGTATTTAATATTGTTATCCTTATTTAAGGATTGTTGAACTTTTGTTCTTTCATTCACGTTTTACTAGTTGTGTGAAGCAGTTGTGGGAATAACTGTCAATTGAATTAAATAAATTTTCCTATAGCCTGACTCTAATCACACCATGAGTTTAGAGTAAGTATAACAATTAAGGGAACCCGGAATCTAAAAAGACGAAATTTTGGATTTTCAGTTTATTGTGAAATAAAATACTACAGATCTTCCTCTTTAAAATGACATATTAATCTTACCTGTAGCTCAAATCCAAGTATTGAAAATATTATTTTCAATAATGTGTTGTAGATGGCATGTCGCGACATTGAATTTATTGGAGAAGTTTAGTGGGGATAATATGAACGAAATAATTAACATTTCATTGCTCTCAAAGGTGATTGAGAGTTCAGTACTGTGTAAGGAATGTTGCAAATTGAGTATGTCAGTAAATGTCAAGCGACACATAGGACTTGTAGCAGAAATCTGTCTCCATTGTACTAGTTGTCATTATAGTGTTTCAGTTTGGAACTCAGAATATGTCGAAATAGGCCAAGGTGAAACTGATAGTGAGAAAAGCAAGTACTATGGTGTAAATATTAGATGTGTTTATGCTCTGAGGTCAATCGGTAAGGGATACTCTGCTGGTCAAATGTTTTGTGGTGTAATGAATCTACCACCACCAACAACGAAATCCATGAAAGAAGCAGTGGAGGAGGCTGTGGCGGTGAATGAAGAAATTCCAGATGTTCAGAATCTTCGGGACCTGACTGTCGCACTAGATGGTACGTGGCAGAAGCGCGGGCACACTTTACAAAATGGGGTAATAATGGCAACAAGTGCTGGTACTACAAAAGTTGTAGATGTTGTAATTAAATCCAAGCACTGTAGGTGTCCTAAAAGAGTGAAGGGTGAGCATGCAGAAACCTGTCGAAGGAATTACAGTGGGTCTAGTGGGGCCATGGAAGTTTCCGGTGTGAAAGACATTTTCAGTCGCTCCCTTCTGTGGTACAAGGTCAGATACCTACAGTTCCTGGGTGATGGTGATTCGAAGTCTTTTACTGCTGTATCTGAGCTGAAACCGTATGGAAATGATGTTACCATTACTAAACAGGAGTGCATAGGTCACATTCAGAAACATGTGGGAACAAGGCTGTGTCGACTGAAGACCACAATGAAAGGTCAAGTACTCAGTGATGGAAAATCTTTGGGTGGAGCTAAAAGATTGACAGACGAGGTAATAAACAGATTGCAGAGAGACTATGGACTGGCAATAAGACAAAATACTCACAGTGTTGATGCAATGGAAAAGGCTGTAATGGCACTTTACTATCACACCTTATCGACTGACGAGGAACCACTACATGGACTAGGCCCACAGGGACCCAATTCCTGGTGCAAGTACAACAAATATCAGGGATCTGAACGTATATACAAGCATCATCACAGTCTACCAGAAACTGTCATGAAGGCTATAAAACCAGTTTTCAGAGATCTTTCTGCAACTGAACTCTTGAAGAAATGTCTCCATGGACGTACACAAAATCAAAATGAGAGTGTGAATAATGTAATTTGGACCAGAATCCCAAAAAATGTGTTTGTGGAAATTCATACTCTTCATTTTGGAGTATATGATGACATCGCTACGTACAACAAAGGTAACATTATAAAGTGCAATGTGCTGCAAAAGTTGGATGTGATGCCAGGAAAGTACATGGTGAGTGCAATGATGTCGATAGACAATGAGAGGAAACGGGATGCTGAAAGGAAAGAAAAGGAGTGTGAGAGGCAAGCCAGACAAAGAATGAAAGGTGTGAAAAGAAGGCTAGATGGGGAGATATCTAGTGACAGTGAAAACCCCTCTTATGGTGCTGGACTCCACTAAAATGTTAGTGAAACTTTCAAACTCGTTTTCCACAAGTTCACTTTTTTGCCATATAAGGAACATTTTCTGCTAAACTATTAGAGATAACGACTTAAAATTTTCAAGGAGTGTAAACAGTGCCAATATACACCTTGTATCATAGCCTTTTTGTGACACATAATTGATAACAGGCTTTATTTCAAAGATACTATGCCAAAAAATATGTCAATTCTTTTCAGTAACAAAATAATTAATATCTTCCCAAAAAACACCAATAAATTAAAATCTATATGTTACATGGTATTAAATATATGTAATATTATACTGTAACAGTTTCATCATTCTGGTGTTAATAGTTCATAAGAAAATGTTCCTTACATTTAACATTGGAGGTATAGGACATTCCAGGTCCCCTTAAAATATTGTATCTATCAGGTTAAAAAAAAACTTTAACTAGTTTCCTAATAAATTAACACTCACATAGCATTTACATAAATTTATAGAACACTATTTGTATCGTAGGGACACATGCTGGATGTTCAGCGTTACATAAAAGTAATGCTACGCACTAATGACAACTCTTTAACATTATTCTATCATGCCGATTTCTGTTGTAATTTTCTATCATTATTATTATTATTATTATTATTATTATTGTTGTTGTAACATACGAACACTTCTTTTTCTTTTAGACGTTTGATTGAGATTCTGCAGTCAGGGACTACCTCCAGAAATGAAATTATTTCCATTTCACTTCTATTTAGACAACTTGTAAGTATCAATTTGTCAATTTTTGTTAGAGAAAAAGGTTTTAGGGACACTGAGAAAATCCCACAGAATAGCCTCTTCCAAAGAAGAAAACAGAGAAAGATGAAAGAATTACTATTCAATCTGCCATGCAAACGGAAAATTATCTGTTTATGTGTAAATAAAACTACAACGACGTTTGTTTCAGCAGCATCAGATACAACGGCTGTGAACATAATAACTAATGTTAAAAGATATACACATCGACTGATGAAACACACTGAAGTTCCTCTACCCCTCATCCTTACAAAATACAATAAGCGCATGGCTGGTACTGATAGAATGGACCAAAATGTGAATCTGTACACGATAAATATCTGCAACAGGAAATGATACTTGGCTGTTTTCAGTTGGATATTGAATGTCACTGTACAGTGTTGTTGGATATCCTACCACACAAATGGAAATACAACCTCTCATGTAAAGTTCCGTAGAGAAATTGTGCAGGCGTACTTGAGAAGCTATGCGAAGCCACAGAGAGAGTCTGGACGAACCCCACACTTCAGTACTGTAGCAGACGATCTCTGATGTGACGCAATGAATCTCCTGATTATGAAAATACAGAAACTCAAGAAAAGCGATATGTTGGAAAAAGCTGTAAGCGATCACTAAGTACCAAGTGCAAGAAATGAAATGTGGGTCTGTGTGTTGAACGTTTTGCTTCTTATCGTACCAAGTAACTTTTTATTTCTGATTTGTAATTTTTACTCATGTGTAATTGTGTAATTTGTTTCTTTCATTACAAAAATGTGAAGCCTCTTTGCTCTCAGTAGCTTTCAGCATTACATTTTATATTAGAATTCCATAGGAAAATTACTTTCTCGCTTTAAATTTTTTTTCCTTCAATGTAATGAACGAGGTTACAGTGAAAAATGTAGAAAAATTATCAAAAAATCGTTTGGGGACCACTGGGTTTAATTATTTATTTAATCTGGTCAAATTGAAGTCTTCAGACCCTTTCTTCCATAGGGAACGAACTCAACACAAACAAAGGTTTAATTAAGTTCTGATAAACATTATAATAAGAGTCACTAAGGAGTAGAAAAGACTGGAAAAAAAGTGTTTGAGTCACTCTGGAACCACAGATGCAGATAAAATTTGTAGTCATTGTCAAAACCAGAACTAAATGAATAACTATGTTAACAAGAACGGTAATAAGAGATGTAAAATGATTGTCTGAAGGCAGTTATGCAGATATATAAGCTAATTTGCAAAAGCACTAGTGACAAAAGCAATACTAGTTATACTATTAAGTACTGGGGGAATCAGAACTCCTGTGATAAACTTGCAGATGTTGCCCAGGGATACCTTCTGAGTATTTTGGTACAAGGGATCCATCTCCTATATGTGTATATTAACGTATTGCTGCCTTACAGATTTAATGTCTCTTATTGGATGTCTTAGCACCTAGTGCTAAAATTTAGCTGCTTCCTTCTTAACGCTTATGCGGCAGTTATTTACTGGTTATTAAATAATCTTTTGTTTGCTACACATATGAGAAGCGTTTTGTTAGTCATGGACCAGTAACTGGACTTTCTGTCGTATGTTTTAGCTTCTCTCATGGCTGTTGAATTCTTACTCAAGAGTGGCAGTGTTGACTGAAGTGTGAACATTGTATTTACTATACGTACTGGCTTTTTTTCTGAACTGTCGAGACAAAAATAAATTGCTTGGCTTAGCCTGTGTGTCAATGAGGTCGGCATATTGTTGCACTGTGATTATATGTATCTGCTCTTTGTTTTAAAATTTGTACTTTTTATAATTTTTGTGTCTCAGCCAGACTATTGAGCGGCGCGCCAGTCTCCGGTGGTGTCAGAGACAATATTGCTTATGTTCCTGGGCTCTGGAGTCGATATGATGCTTTAGTACCTGATTATGAGAAACGTGTTATGCTTTATTAATTTGTTTTAGTGTTTATTGTTTAATTCTGGGTATTTTAAGTACTTTCTACTCTGGTGAAACTTGATTGCTTGTGTTGCTGTTTGAAAGCCGATATGAGATTATAAATTTTACTTGTGATGCGACTCTCCCGTTTAATGTTTCACACTCGATTTAAAGCTAATCTCTGTTCAGTTAAAAATTTAAAGTTGAACTGATCAATGTGAGACAAGGAATTTGTTTCTTGGCGTTGCAATATTCACTGTTCAGTCTGAAAGTTAACTGGCTACTCCTGTACTCTTGAAGAAAATTACTGCGTTGCTCTTGTCTTTGTTTGTTTTAAAAGCTGACTTTTGTTATTAATAAATGCTGATGAATCTTGTAGTCCATAACGAATGATGTTCAATCCCCTACAGGGATATGATCAGCTAGCTCCTATGACAAACGCTGTAAGGGTGGCGTTGGGCATCACAGTGTGGCATACCACTGGAGTTTTCATAGCGTACGTTCATAAAGAGTCAATCAAGATCCAAAATGTTGCTTCCTCCAAGGTATACCTCGTGAAAAGAGCCTGAAGATAAAATTGGAGAGATTAGAAGATAAACATGGAGGCCTAGCAGCAATCTTTCTACCCGATGCCCATTTGCCAGTGGAACAGGAAAGGCAAGATTTGACAGTGGTGCACAAAGTACCCTTAACCACACACCGTAAGGTAGTTGGTAGAGTATAAATATATAAGGGTAATTTAAAAAGGAAACGAGCTAGAGACTGTAAAATGAAAACTGCTGAACGGATGATAATGCTACTGCCTATGGAACAACGTGTGGTCCTTTCAAGAGCGCTGAAGTCCCAATTTCGTGGCAGATGGACGACGGTATATAACCGGGCCCACGTGAACTATGGGACCGGGAACGAACTTGTGACGTAACACTAGACCCCATACCCAAAACACTTCGCGAAAGCTTGGATCCGCGCAGGGCCCACTGGAAATCAATATATCAATGAAAAGGTGTCCACTAAATGTCTTAACTGTGTTGTGTGCTATAGACAGCTTGCATGCATTTAACCACTTCCTTCCTTAGGCAATGCCATTAAAATTATGATCTCTTCAGCAATTTTCATTTCACAGCCTTCAGCTCGTTTCTCTGTGATTTGCATATAAACACTAAAAATATAAAGTAAAACAAAAAACTATGCACCATGAAGGAATTATCCGAATGTAACTGTCGTCAGTAGATTTGTTGGACGTGTATGTACAAACAGATGATTACTAATTCAGGAAATTTGGATTATTTATTCAAGAGCAAGAGCTTCACAAACTGAACAAGACAATAAAGCGTTGGTCCACTTCTGACCCTTATACAAGCAGTGATTCGATTTGGAATTAATTGACAGAGTTGTTGGATGTCATTCTGAAACATGTAGTGTCAAATTCTGTCCAACTGGTGCGTCAAATCGTTAAAATCCCGAGATGGTTGGACAACGTACGACTAATACAACTGTATTGAGGCTGACGCCTTCATAGAGTACTTACGCTTGACTCCTCCTCCTCTCAGGCATGCCGCGCGGTCTAACTCAGTGCCGAAACCTCTCTCGACACATCTGCATTTGGTGATCGGGTCTCTTAGTTCTGCATCAGAGCACCCATCTTCTCGAGAGGTTGCAAAATGCACACCTGCGTCTCGTCGGAGTCGACCTGCAATGTTTCGGAGAGTAATTTCAGTGTGGAGAACGATGTTCTGAACGTGTCCGGAGACATGCGGACACAGAGAGTTGCGGAACCAACCCCCCTCCCTCCCCTTCCCGCTCAAAATTAGCGTGAACGACGCACTGGTCCAAAAACAAAATTCCTTTGCTGACTTGGCTCCCGAAGCAATGGCAGAACATGGTGGTGTATAACATGAAAAAGGCAAAGTGTTCAAATAACTGTCCTTATTTTCCGCTCTATATACAAGCATAAAGCGTTGGTTGACCTCAGAATATGCTTGATGTTTGACTTTTATCGTTCCGACCCTGTCAGCCTGAATGCGGAACTGCTGATTCCCAAAATAATGGTCGCCTGTCTTCTGCATGACTGTATGTCACATTTACATTATTGAAATTAAAACATTCTTGAAAATCTTGGAATCCCTGGGACTGATATCTATCCAGTATTAATTTCGATACCAGGCAAAAAATGGTCGAAATTGTCGATTGCCATAAAGGATGAACTGTCTGTATACATAATTAAGTTTATACAGAATCTTCAGTGCGCGAGTCCTAATCGCAGGTGGCAAATTTTTTTCATATTTGCATATTACTCTAAAATAGCACTGAGCTTCACTTCACACGAAATAATAATCTCAAAAATCAACAGAACATTTCCTTACCTTTCTTAATTAACTAAAAACATTATTGTGCAACATATTCAGCTGCCTTGTAGGTTTTCATGACAAATGTACGGCTGGTGTTTGCTGATATAAAACACTAAACATCACACAAATGACCTTCTTGGCACCAGAAATTTTAGTTACTCCTAACTTCTGTGAACTGTAATTTCCTCACTAATTATCAGGTGTTCTTTTCCGTTGTCTCTTGTGGGCTGTGGTTACGTGGAATAGACTGGGTTCTCTGGTCCTGCTAAACTGATCAATGACCGTAAATGGTTACGTTCGGCTACCTGGAGGCCATTTGCAGCCACTCATGAACTTCACGTTCCCAGAAAAAGGCGGAATTTTTTTGGCTGTCAAATACACCATATCACCGGGCCACAATTGTTCGTGATTTATTTGAAGAACATTCTGGACAGTTCGAGAAAATGATTTGGCCACCCACACCGCTCGACATAAATCCCATCACACATTTATTCGAATAAACGGAGGTCAGTAAGTAGGCAAAATTGAGAGAGCCTAAAGAAGCAGCGAAGCTTAATATTTCTGCATGGGACTTCCAACGAGTTATTAATTTCATGCTACTTCGAGTTGCAGTACTAAGTCGGGTAAAAAGAGGCAGGACACGATATTTGCAGGTATCCAATCACTTTTATCACCTCAGCATATGGTGAATGCAAGTAACAAATAAGTAAGCAAGAGTGACTAAATTAACTAATCTTTTGTTACAGATGTCTGTGGAAATACCTATACTCAAAGGAACCGTGTCAAATGTTAGTCGCTACCGAAAATTATCTCCATTCTGCTTATAAGCTAACTAGTACTCTAGCAACTTTAACTGTCTTACCTGTGCATAGTATGCTCGAAAAAACGGCCGCCAGCAAGACGGCGGCCACAGCGACAGGTGTCTTCATGTCGACTGTAGCCGAGGAGGGAATGACGGCTGGCTTTTATATCCTCACCGGCAGGCTCCGAGTGCACTCCCACTATCAGACTGTGTCATACCGGAGCCATAACGAACCTCCCAGTGCCGGTTATAGTCTCTGACTTTCGGTCATAATCCACTGAAATAAAGTGAGGAAAGACTCGTCATTCCGTAGGCACCTACGACGTCCGTTAGTGCCATCAAGTCTTCCAAGTCCTGCATCTCTTCCTAGAAAGAGCGTACAACTACCACCGTCATGTGTTTGAAAAAGCTCTTGCCGAGAACCCGACAAAACTCTGGTCCTACGTAAAATCGCTAAGTGTATCTAAGGCTTGTGTTCAGCCATTCGTTAACAAGTTTGGTGTGGCAGTCGAAGATAGCAAAAGTAAAGGCGAAGTGCTAAAATTCGTATGTAAAAAATCGTTCACATAGCAGAATCATACAGACATACCGTCATGTGACCATCGCACAGACTCCCGGATGCAAGACATAGTAATAAGCGTCGCTGGTGTAGAGAAACAACTGAAACAATTGAAAGGGAATAAGTCGCCAGGTTCTGAAGGAGTTATATTTCGGTTTTACGAAGGATATGCTACGGCGTTGGCCCTCACTTATCTTGCATTTATCACGAATCTCTCGCCCAGTCCAAAGTCCCTAGCTACTGGAAAAACGCACAAGTGACTCCTGTATATAAGAAGGGTAAAAGAACGGATCCGCAAAATTACATACAAATTTCTTAAACATCGGTCCGCTGCAGAATCCTAGAACATATTTTCAATCCAAATATAATAAATTTCATTGGGAGGGCAGTCCACAAATCAGCATGGTTGTAGAAAGCATCGTTTGTGTGTAACTCAGCTTGCCCTTTTCTCACATGAGATTATAAGAACCTTGGATAGAGGGTAACAGGTGGGTCCATATTCCTAGATTTCCGTTAAACATTTGACACGGTGCTACACTGCCGGCTGTTAACGAAGATACAAGCATATGGTATAGGTTCCCAAATATGTGAGTGGCTCAAAGATTTCTTAAGCAACAGAATCCGGTGTGTTGTCCTCGACGGCGAGTGTTCATCACAATGGTATCGTCAGGAGTGCCTAAGGGAATGTGATATGACCGTTGTCGTTTTCTAAATACATATGTGATCTCGTAGACAGGGTGAGCAGCAGTCTGCTGCTGTTTGCTGATGATGATGTGGTGTGTGAGAAGGTGTCGTCGTTGATTGACTGTATACCCGGGCCGCTGAAACATGTCACTTCAAGGTCACTCCCCAAGCACCGTAGAGTTGGTAGTATAACTAACAAACAAGTGATGAACGGGAGGCTCCGCGTCTACAGCACCGAACAAAAGCCGGTTCTTGCGTAGACGCTACCACGTTGCCGGCTTCCGTGTAAACATTGTTTGTTAGAGCGCGAACGCTTGCTGTTGTGTTGTGTTACCGCCTCGACTACAGTTCTTGTTTGTTAAACAATGTCTCCAAAACGATGTCGTTCACCAATCGACAATCCGTTGCGCCGTGGAGTACCATTAAATAGTCAGGCTTTCGAATTACTACGGAGGAGTGAGTTTTACGAGCAAGAAAAAGAATTTGTTTCTGTTCATAGGCATGCATCGATTCCTGCCGATGAAGTTTTAGAGCGTACCTCGAAAACTCTAGGACTCAGTGAAAGAACAGTTATAAGGAAAGGGGTGCTACTTCAAGACTTACAAGACAGTGAAATAAACAGTGTGGAAGAAAGCCCCTATGGAAGAAACAGTGTGTTTTTAAGTACTCCGGGCAAGAAAAATAAGCAGCCTCGTCCTATTACAGATATTGGCTCTTTCCAATCACTATAAAATGAAAGAATACCCCACAATAGCGAATTTGGTAACTTCTTTAAAAGAAAGTGAACTTTTCTCGGGGGGGGGGGGGGGGGGGAAACGTCACTTAAGATGATGTTAAAAAGTATGGGCTTCCGTTTTAAAAAGTTAGATGGACGAAAACAGTTATTAGAAAAAGCTCATATCGTTGCAGCTCGTACCATTTTCTTACACAAAATTGCAGGAAAGGGTATACACTCAGTCACATGCTTAGACGAAACCTGGGTCAACGCTGGAGAATCAGTTGAGCAATGCTGGACAGATGATACTCCGAATAGCAGCGGTCATCAGCCAACAGGAAGAGAATCACGATTCATTGTGGGCCATGCATGATCTTCAAACGGCTTCGTGTCTGAAGGACTTCTAGTTTTTCGATCGAGAAAAACCGGTGACTATCATGAGGATATGGACCACACACGGTTTCTACATTGGTTTAAAAACTTGTTGCTCCAGTTTAGTGTTCCGACCGTTTTTGTGATGGACAATGCACCGTACCATTCCGTGATTTAAAAAAAGCTCCCACTACTAGTGACCGTAAAGAAACTAAGTTGCAGTGGTTGCAGGCGAGAGACATTGCTGCGGACATGAGCATGCCAAAATTGCTGTTATACTCTCTCGTGAAACAAAATAAGCCTGTGACGCCTAAATACGTCGTAGATGAAAGTGCAAGCGAACAGGGTCACTTGATAATTAAGTTACCGCCTTATCATTGTCATTTTAATCTAACTGAATTGGTTTGGAGTGAAGTCAAGGCGTACATTAGAAGTAACAACAAGACATTTACTATAACGGAAGTGGAAAGACTGCTACGTGAAAGTTTTGCTACGGTAGACGCTACCTCATGGAGGAAAAAAGTAGACCATGTAGCTAAACTGATAAGAGAAGCACAGACTATTGATGGTATTATAAATGAAAACGAACAATTAATGATTTCTCTTAATGATGATGAGGATGACGAAGACAACAGTTCTGGCGCCGATTCCGATGACAGTGAAGGAGAACTGGATGGAATTGCGCCAATGACATCGTAAATTGGTGAGTGTAAATGTATATAGAATTAATTGTGTTTCTCTCTGTAATCGGGTAGGCTATGTATGTTTTGCTTTATTTCTTTCTATGAGTTTTACATGCAGCTATTACTGTAACAATTTGGACGACTTTTCATAGATATTGTCATTAACGTAAGGTGTTTTTATTTCCCAGTTTAATATACTATCAAATGCTTGGTCTCCGTCGTCGTTCTCTCCATTGTTAAAAAATGTACTTTGTTGCACTTACGTATAAAAGATAATTGTAGCTTACATATACAAAACGTACTTCGGAGTTGTGGGCGTGTCCGGTGGCAGCTATAGCAACCTTGCAATCGCAGTGTAGCCAACCACACGCGAGCTGTCAAGTGACATGTGTCACTGGCCCGGGTATAGGAGGATACAAGATGACTTAGATAAAATTTCTAGTTGGTGTAATGAATGGTAGCTAGCTATAAACGTAGAAAAATGTAAGTTAATTTAGATGAATAGGGAAAACAAATCCATAATGTTCGAGCATAGGATTACTAATTTGCTGCTTGACACAGTCAAGTCGATTAAATATTTAGGCATAACGTTGCATAGCAACGTGAAATGGAATGAGTATGTAAGGATTAGCGCAGGGCAGGAGAATGGTCCATACCGGTTTATTGGGAAAATTTTAGGAAAACGTGGTTCATCTTTAAGGAGACCGCATGTAGGACGCTACTGCGACCCATTGCTGAGTACTGTTCGAGTGTTTGGGATACGTACCAGTTCGGATCAAAGGAAGACATCGAAGCTACTCAAAGTCTGGCTGCTAAATTTGTTACTGTTACATTCAAAAATGGTTCAAATGGCTCTGAGCACTATGGGACTTAACATCTGAGGTCAATAGTCCCATAGAACTTAGAACTACTTAAACCTAACTAACCTAAGGACATCACACACATCCATGACCGAGGCAGGATTCGAACCGGCGACCGTAGCAGTCGCGACCGGTAGATTCGAACAACATGCAAGTATCAGGGAAATGCTTCAGGAACTCAAACATGAATCACTGGAGGGAAAGTGACGTTCTTTTCAAGGAGCACTATCGAAAAAAAATTATAGAGAACCGGTATTTGAGGATGATTATAGAAGGATTCTGCTGCCGCCAAACTACTGTCGTACCTACAAATATCCGAACGACCTGAATTGTGTTTCGCCTGAATTACATGTAACCCACATAACGTAACTATTGTGCAGGTCCCCTAATCTTTTTCCTGTACAGTCTTCTGACTATACAAGATAGATACCGCAAGACAACACTATAGAATACTGTGCTTTAAGGTAATCGGTCAAGATGTGAATATACACAACAATATAACAAATACTAGGAAACACGTCATTAGAAAGTCCTTAACGCTAGTAAACCCAGGTTTATTACAGGAAGTGCTACTTCAAAATCAGTACCACACTCAATAGAATTTGGGTTAACCAACACCGTCACATAAATCATTCGAGAAATCTTTAGGCAAAATTAAATATTTTTATGTACAAGTGATTCTGAGACCATATCTGGAATCCTAAAGTTCTATGACAACTCGAAGTATTTATGCTCTTTAAAATAATTAGCTATATCCGGGAGACGTTGTTCCTGACACGAGTGGTTGGTCATAAACTGGATGTTGAACTAACCTGTTAAAAGCAGCGCAATTAACAGCAGCGAGCGCTACATGGAAACCTCAAAATTAACATAATATCACCAGTAACTTTTCTGAACACTTGATTTAGCAATTATTTGTGAGCAATTTTAACGACTGGACGAACGTTTCTGTTTCGGATCTGGACTCAAACCAGGCACCTATAGTTATTGTAATTGACTAAAACTTTCGTGCCTAACCGACACTCAATCACAACATCGTTCGTCATTGGTGACGAGGCACAAAGAGTTTTGAAATATCGACGTTTTCACCAATATCAGTTAGCAGATCTGAACTTGAAAATATTTGTGCTCCGCCGGGAATCCTATCAATACCTTTATCTGCCTGTTAACTAACTTCGAAAAATGTTTGATATAATTTCAGGGAACAAAATTTGCAGGTGTCTGAAACAAAGTGCCATGAGGTAAAATTCTGTGACATGATTTAGAACCCTGATTGCTAAGTTACTAAAGTCATCTGTTAGATATCGATATTTTTCATCATCAGTGCAATGTTTTAATTTAAAATTAGGTTACACATACGTACTTTGTGTGATCAAAAGTGTCTGGACACCACCAAAATATACGTATTTCATGCTGCCACTTACTGTCAGGTACTCCATATCAGCGACCTCAGTAGTCGTTAGACATCATGAGAGAGCACAAAGGGTCACTCCGCGGAACTCACGGACTTCGAACATGGTCAAGCGATTGGGTGTCACTTGTTTCATACGTCTATACGTGCGATTTCCACACTCCTAAACATCCCTTGGTACACTATTGTAGGGGGACTAAGTTCGTTCTGCACCACCCTGCATTGTTGCCAGATGTATCCAAGATGGGGGCAATGACTTCATCCAACATGGTGGCATGTAGACATGGCAAGAGTGCATGACGTCATCCAAGATGGCGGCCGTGACTTCATTCAAGATGGCGCATTTTGACGGAAAGATAGATCAATTGGGCTACCTCCACTAACCCAACCCCAACTGCCCCCCCCCCCTCAACCCCCCGCCACCCCCAGAAAATGGCGGGAAGTTTAATTTCTATCAGGACAATGCAACACACCTCTACTGACCAAAGAAAATGGTGGGAAAAATGTCACTTGGGTTACCTCCACTAACCTAAGTCATCCAACTGACACCTCTTCCTAGGGACTGGTGGGAAAAGGACTCAGCTTGTGCTGGGCGGCTGGAGAGAGGAAGGAGTGTACTTTACTTATTTTGGAACAATTTATTTAGGGATGGAGTCTGAAAGATATTATATTTATAACACACTCTGACATGCTTGGGGTCATATCACCCAGCCTACAGACCTGGAAACTACTTCTAAATTACCAAAATAAACCATGTATAATGCTCTGCAGACGCAGATGCTAATTGTAAACTGTCAAAATAACACATTGCACAGCCTACAGGCCGGCAAAACACTCAAAAGACATTTATGTACAGAGAGCCAAACAACTCGTAAATTGTCAAAATAATAATCCATCTAAAAGACTTTGAAAACATGCTAGCTAATCGTCAGCTGTCGAAATCATGCACCATTCTCTACTTAAACAATTTGAGGCATTACTGCCATCCAGTGTGTTCGCCAACTGGCCTAGTACACAGTAACACCAACAGAGGGCGATGTCGTCTACTCCATGACATAATCCATTATGACAGTCATGACGTCAGCTGTTGACAAAAGTACTGTTATTCAAGATGGAGGGTTTTGGCGGAAAATAGAGCATTCACAAGGAGGTCTGGGCCTAGTATGCAGTACTGCCACCAGATAGCACTGTCGGCCATTCTGCGACGTAATCCAAGATGGTGGGGGAAAAAGGCAGGAAACAGTGTGGTCACCATGAGGTCTGGACCTAGTCCAGAGCACTGGACTGACATGATCGGGGTCACAGTCCACAGACCTGAAAAGTACTCCTAAATAATGCTCTGCAGACACGCCTAAATAATGCAGTACACTGATGTAGTCGTAAACTGTCCAAATAACACATAGCACAACCTACAGACCTGCTCGCAAAATAATGCAAAAGACATGCAAACAATCAGCAGAGTGCGCAAAGTGACGTACAGGTGCATGTTCCAGTCCCTCAATCATGAGGCAGTGGCATCCCTTTCATACTTGACACCTGAGAAATTCCTCTCGAAATACGATATCACCTAGGCACTGTTGCAGACGTAACCGGAAGGGATCAGAGATGCAAGCCAGTGCAAGCCAAACCTCTCACACTGCTGCTGCTTACAGTGAGCAGGTGAAAGCTGGGTATTTTTCAGGTATACAGTTAGATTTCTACAAGTGTTATGATGATGTCACAGAACTCCAAATACGCTCACGCCGATCGCATATGTGAGACACCTCTGGGTGGCATGTGTGTTTACCATTGCCGACAAATTATCTATGGATACTGACGTCGGAGAATGGCACAGCGGGCATTTTTCCTAACGATCCTAACTGAACATGCAAGCTGCATTGAACCACGTACACATAAGCAGTGTGGCTGACGTATCATGGTGCAAAATGTTCGTCCTGCTATGAATATATGTCTCAGAAAAAATAACGTTCTCACCGCTAAAAGCCTTTGTACGCTCGCAAAAACACCATTAATCATAAAAGCATTCTTGTTGTTTGGAAAGAGAGCACTTTCTAAGCACAGATGGGGGGGGGGGGGGAGGGTAAATCATAACAAATACACAAACAGATATAGAAACACTGTCTTACAGAAGAGAAAGAAATGGCCGGAATTTTTGGTATCCTACAGCTAAAAGTCCTAATGCCACAGTGGTGGATGAGTGATGGCATCCTCGCCAGAGATGGATGGTCTGCTTCAACTTGTCTTTGAACACTTGCTTTCTTAGAACTTTCTGTACATACATTGCCTCCATCTTGTTTGAATCAGTTTGTAGATGCTCCTATGTCCCAGCACAAAGGATGTCTTATAATGAATAGAGCATTATGCTTGTAGTTTGTACAGATCACGATAGTGCACCGACAATTAAACCCTGCACAGTGGCCTACAGACCGTGAAATATGGGAAGACTCTTACTCAATTACACTGCTCTTCCACTGAGGGTAGGAGCTTGAATATTGGAGCATGAAACAGATCTCCAACCAGGCAATATATCACTGTGTACTGTGTTGATGTAGAAAACATACAATTCGTATCCTGCACCATACAAAATCAGCAATTTTACTTCATTTGTACATTTACCGCTAAGACAGACAGCACTGCATACACACCTCACAGCACTAGATATTTCCCTGTGAGGTCGGAGGTCATTGGCCCCCACTGTTCTACAAATTCAGGCTCGCTCCCCCTCGTCACAAATGCGTTACTGTTTCTGATTCGGATCTCCTTGCTTGCTTGCTTTTCTACACCCATCTCCAGATTCTGGGATTACAAGAACACGTGTATTTTCCATGGTTTGTCGTAATATTATACCATTTTCACGGTACTTCTCGATATCAAGCACACAGCAGTATCCTACTTATCACTCGTGCAACATGATTCTGAAGACATAGACTGGAAATTATTTCTCTACAAACCCAAAACTTTAGTTAGGTGGGATGAGCTGTAAACCACTGACTAACTAAAAACTTGTCATGCCTGCGAAGACATTTACACGGAAACTAGAAAAAATAGAAAAAACTGATATTTCCACTCGCCGATAATGATGTCACTGATATAGCAGACTCCAATTCATCCCTATAATTTACGAGGTCAACTAAGGTGTTTCTCACGTCTGGAGAACCGGCAAATGTGTCTACCACATGCTAGATGCACACACCACAATCGATCTTTTCTCAACTAAATAAAGGAGTGAAATGTGAAGAAGCAGTAACCTAACAATTTACATGTGAGGAAATAACGGTCCAGGGCAAACACACCTCCATATTCTATCTTCTCAAATTTTCGCGCGATCACGAAAGCTATCCAACAAATACTAAGTATTAGTTCGCTATTCGTTCGTCTAGAGGGCAATACGGTTAAGTCATCTACATTCCTACACTCCGACAGACCTCTCCATTTGGACAGCTCCTACAGTTAACAGGAAATATGAATCATCTCCTCACAGGTCACTGGCGCTGGACGCCAAGCACACACAGGTAGAATCATTATCCTAAGAAATCGATCGCATATATATTTCATCCCTGTACTTACAACCACATGTTACAATTGTGGTCTCAGTTTAATGACATTCGACAATGAGTGAAGTACCGGAAATACACCCTGCTGACAGCTGTGGCTCTGGAAATAGAAATATAAGTAGCCTCCTTATGACTTGTCATATTCTTCCCTTTGCTGTCGCAGTACTCCACGTCAAATGCACACCTTCCTTTGTACATATCTGAACACAAACACATACCTTTTAAGCCTGATGCTCAAGGCGAACCTACCACGCAACCCCTACTACTAAATATGATACTTCGTCAAGAACTGATCGCTAGCGGTACGAAATAATACTGACAGAAAATCAACGATGGATGGATGGGTGGACATGTCCCATAAGTTTTTCTTGCGAGTGTCTTAGAAAGAGAGATATAATCATCTTACAAACCGCTTTATGTTAAAAAAGAAGACACAACCACATTACCACCACAAGCAGTCTTGATTCTACAGGTGCACACAAGTATCCATGTTAAAAGCTATACCGGCGTTATAAATCCACATATGGCACTACCTACAAATAATGTGGTTTTTCCAGACAAATACCAAAACACTGGATGTAGACAGTGATCGCTGGAGTGTATAGTGTCACGTAGAAGAAGGTGTAATTATATGGAGACGAACACTAACTCCCTTAACGAAGGTTTATTCAGCACTTGCACATACAAGAGCGTGGAGCGAACTGCCCCTAGACCAGTACACATACAGTATATATACAGTGACAGAAGTATCATAACCACCACACCATGGTGACTGTGCTACTCACCTTCTTTTGCGACATTGAACCCTCCTTAAGAGAACAGCGTCTCGGTGTTACGTGCTCCTAGTCCGGGAACAAGTCATCGGTCCTGCATTCTCCGACTCCCAATGACTGATGTTCGCCCTGGCGGTGATCTTCTTAGAACTTCCTTTGCCGCTACACTCTTCGTCACCTTTCCGCTTGTTGCCTGTCGCTGGAGCTTAGAATTTACGCTGGGTTGCAGGATCCTCGTAGGGCTTAATTCGAAGGACGTGGACCTTATCTCTGATCTTTCATCGTCCTGTGTCGGGGTCGAAATCTTCAACTTCATAAGTAACATCAGGCAATTGCTTTACAACCGACCGAGCGAGATGGCGCAGTGGCTAGACACTGCACTCGCATTCGGGAGGGCGACGGTTCAATCCCGCGTCCAACCATCCTGATTTAGGTTTTCCGTGATTTCCCTGAATCGCTCTAGGCAAATGCCGGGATGGTTCCTTTGAAAGGGCACGGCCGACTTCCTTCCCCGTCCTTCCGTAACACGTTGAGACCGATGACCTCGCCGTCTGGTCTCCTTCCCCAAAGAACCAACCAACCTTACAACCGTGTAAGTTACAAAGTAGCGCCTGAGTAGCTTCTCAAAGAGTCCAACCTTCCTAACAGCAGTGAAGATTAAGACGAGGTTACCAGGCCGGTAGACAACAGGGTGGTGGCTCGCGTCATACCTTCGGAGTTCGTTTTCTTGAGCCTGCAGCGTGCGGAGTCGAGTTAACTGCCGTGCTTCCTCAGCTCTGGTTAACACCTCGCTGATGTAGTCGTCGTCCACGTCGTATTCGCCTCACGCCCATGCACCAGGAAAAATGGCGTAAATCCTGTGGTGTCTTGTTTGGAGGTGTTGAAGGCAAGTGTCACGAAAGGTAGCACCTCATCCCAGTTGCTCTGCTCAACAGTGACGAACATTGATAGCATGTAGGCCAAGGTCTTATTAAGGCGTTCAGTAAGCCTGTTAGTTTGCGGATGGTAGGCAGTCGCCATGGGGTGAGTAATGTTGCACCGACGGTTTATATCTGTCACAAGATGCGATTGAAAAACTTTCCGTCGATCCGTAATTAGCGACCTTGGGGCACCCTGTTTTAATATAATGTGTTCCACGATGAATTTGGCTTCCTCGAATGCTTCGGCTGTTTTCACGAATTTTGTAATGGTATACCATGCCAGATAGTATGTGCAAACAATAATCCATCTATTGCCACTAGCAGACGTTGTAAATCGTCCGAGGAAGTCAATCCCAACACGGTGGGAAGGCGTTTCGGCTGGTGGAATTGTTATGAGTCGGCCAGGTGGTTTCTGAGGAACTGCCTCTCTCCTCTGGCACTCTCCGCAGTGTGACACATAGTTACGGGCACACCTAAATAAACCTGGTGAGAAAAATCTCTTGCCGATCATATCATATGTCTTAATAAATCCTAAATGTCCAACCTCCGATGTGTCATGGAATTTATGTGGAACATCTAAGCGCACATGTTTAGGAATCACTGGTAGCCACCTCTTTCCAAACGGATCAAAGTTTTTCTTGCAAAGTAATCCATTAACCACTTTAAAGTGTTCTTTCACAGCCTCTCACCGATTTAAGGCAAGCATAATTTGAGATATCTTGGCGTCCTTCCTCTGCTCAGTAGAGAGATCCTGGAGTGCAGCGAGACAGTCACTATCTTTGTTGTGGTTGGCAGGAGAGCCAACACCGTGTTACCAGAGGAGGCCGAAAGGCACGCGGTTTAGCTCACGCAGGCTGGCGTGAGGTCTGGAATAGGACAAGGAAATTAGAATTTAGAAACAACGGACGTAGCTGGTGGAATACTTAACTTTAATCCATTATGATGAACGTCGCTCTTGACGGTACATAGTTCACAATATCAATAGTAACTGATAATGGCGCCTTGCTAGGTCGTAGCAAATGACGTAGCTGAAGGCTATGCTAAACTATCTTCTCGGCAAATGAGAACGTAAGTAGGCAGTGAACCATCGCTAGCAAAGTCGGCTGTACAACTGGGGCGAGTGCTAGGAAGTCTCTCTAGACCTACCTTGTGGCGGCGCTCGGTCTACAATCATTGATAGTGGCGACACGCGGGTGCGACGTATACTACCGGACCGCGGCCGATTTAAAGGCTACCACCTAGCATTTGTGGTGTCTGGTGGTTACACCATAATCTTCATCAAAGTCTTGATGGTCCTGCACAGGGTTTCTTGAGAAATAGTAGGCATCTTGGCGTTTTCTTCCACTTTTGTACACCATGGTAATGTCATATTCTTGAAGACGTAGTGCCCACCTGGCGAGTTATCCTGTTGGATCCTTAATACCAGTCAACCAACAAAGTGAATGATGGTCTGCAAAAACTGTGAATGGTCTTCGATAGAGATACTGTCGAAATTTGCACGTGGCCCAGAGTACAGCAAGACATTCTCTTTCTGTAGGTGAGTAGTTTCTCTCGGATTTTGTAAGTGTCCTAGAAGCATGAACCATGAACCATGAACCATGGACCTTGCCGTTGGTGGGGAGGCTTGCGTGCCTCAGCGATACAGATAGCCGTACCGTAGGTACAACCACAACGTAGGGGTATCTGTTGAGAGACCAGACAAACGTTTGGTTCCTGAAGAGGTGCAGCAGCCTTTGCAGTAGTTGCAAGGGCAACAGTCTGGATGATTGACTGATCTGGCCTTGTAACACTAACCAAAACGGCCTTGCTGTGCTGGTACTGCGAACGGCTGAAAGCAAGGGGAAACTACGACCGTAACTTTTCCCGAGGGCATGCAGCTTTACTGTATGATTAAATGATGACGGCGTCCTCTTGGGTAAAATATTCCGGAGGTAAAATAGTCCCAGTCCCCCATTCGGATCTCCTGGCGGGGACTACTCAGGAGGATGTCGTTATCAGGATAAAAGAAAACTGGCGTTCTACGGATCGGAGCGTGGAATGTCAGGTCCCTTAATCGGGCAGGTAGGTTAGAAAATTTAAAAAGGGAAATGGATCAGTTAAAGTTTGATATAGTGGGAATTAGTGAAGTTCGGTGGCAGGAGGAACAAGACTTCTGGTCAGGTGACTACAGGGTTATAAACACAAAATCAAATAGGGGTTATGCAGGAGTAGGTTTAATAAGGAATAGGAAAATAGGAATGCGGGTAAGCTACTACAAACAGCATAGTGAACGCATTATTGTGTCCAAGATAGATACGAAGCCCACACCTACTACAGTAGTACAAGTTTATATGCCAACTAGCTCTGCAGATGACGAAGAAATTGAAGAAATGTATGATCAAATAAAAGAAATTATTCAGATAGTGAAGGGTGACGAAAATTTAATAGTCATGGGTGACTGGGATTCGGTAGTAGGAAAAGGGAGAGAAGGAAACGTAGTAGGTGAATATGGACTGGGGCAAAGAAATGAAAGAGGAAGCCGCCTGGTAGAATTTTGCACAGAGCGCAACTTAATCATAGCTAACACTTGGTTCAAGAATCATAAAAGAAGGCTGTATACATGGAAGAAGCCTGGAGATACTAAAAGGTATCAGATAGATTATATAATGGTAAGACAGAGATTTAGGAACCAGGTTTCCAACTGTAAGACATTTCCAGGGGCAGACGTGGACTCTGACCACAATCTATTGGTTATGACCTGTAGATTAAAACTGAAGAAACTGCAAAAAGGTGGGAATTTAAAGAGATGGGACCTGGATAACCTGAAAGAACCAGAGGTTGTACAGAGTTTCAGGGAGAGCATAAGGGAACATTTAACAGGAATGGGGGAAAGAAATACAGTAGAAGGAGAATGGGTAGCTTTGAGGGCTGAAGTAGTGAGGATAGCAGAGGATCAAGTAGGTAAAAAGACTATGGCTAGTAGAAATCCTTGGGTAACAGTAGAAATATTGAATTTAATTGATGAAGGGAGAAAATATATAAATGCAGTAAATGAAGCAGGCAAAAAGGAATACAAACGTCTCAAAAATGAGATCGACAGGAAGTGCAAATGGCTAAGCAGTTATGGCTAGAGGACAAATGTAAGGATATATAGGCTTATCTCACTAGGGGTAAGATAGATACTGCCTACAGGAAAATTAAAGAGACCTTTGGAGATAAGAGAACCCCTTGTATGAATATCAAGAGCTCAGATGGAAATCCAGTTCTAAGCAAAGAAGGGAAAGCAGAAAGATGGAAGGAGTATATACAGGGTCTATACAAGGGCGATGTACTTGAGGACAATATTATGGAAATGGAAGAGGATGTAGATGAAGATGAAATGGGAGATACGATACTGCGTGAAGAGTTTGACAGAGCACTGAAAGACCTGAGTCGAAACAAGGCCCCCGGAGTAGACAACATTCCATTAGAACTACTTACGGCCTTGGGAGAGCCAGTCCTGACAAAACTCTACCATCTGGTGCGCAAGATGTATGAAACAGGCGAAATACTCCCTGACGTCAAGAAGAATATAATAATTCAAATCCCAAATAAAGCAGGTGTTGACAGATGTGAAAATTACCGAACAATCAGTTTAATAAGCCATAGCTGCAAAATACTAACACGAATTCTTCACAGACGAATGGAAAAACTAGTAGAAGCCGACCTCGGGGAAGATCAGTTTGGATTCCGTAGAAATACTGGAACACGTGAGGCAATACTGACTTTACGACTTATCTTAGAAGAAAGATTAAGGAAAGGCAAACCTACGTTTCTAGCATTTGTAGACTTAGAGAAAGCTTTTGACAATGTTGACTGGAATACTCTCTTTCAAATTGTAAAGGTGGCAGGGGTAAAATGCAGGGAGAAAAAGGCTATTTACAATTTGTACAGAAACCAGATGGCAGTTATAAGAGTCGAGGCGCATGAAAAGGAAGCAGTGGTTGGAAGGGAGTGAGACAGGGTTGTAGCCTATCCCCGATGTTGTTCAATCTGTATATTGAGCAAGCAGTAAAGGAAACAAAAGAAAAATTCGGAGTAGGTATTAAAATACATGGAGAAGAAATAGAAACTTTGAGGTTCGCCGATGACATTGTACTTCTGTCAGAGACAGCAAAGGACTTGGAAGAGCAGTTGAACGGAATGGACAGTGTCTTGAGAGGAGTATATAAGATGAACATCAACAAAAGCAAAACGAGGATAATGGAATGTAGTCGAATTAAGTCGGGTGATGCTGAGGGAATTAGATTAGGAAACGAGACTCTTAAAGTAGTAAAGGAGTTTTGCTATTTGGGGAGCAGAATAACTGATGATGGTCGAAGTAGAGAGGATATAAAATGTAGACTGGCAATGGCAAGGAAAGCGTTTCTGAAGAAGAGGAATTTGTTAACACCGAGTATAGATTTAAGTGTCAGGAAGTCATTTCTGAAAGTATTTTATGGAGTGTAGCCATGTATGGAAGTGAAACATGGATGATAAATAGTGTGGACAAGAAGAGAATAGAAGCTTTCGAAATGTGGTGCTACAAAAGAGTGCTGAAGATTAGATGGGTAGATCACATAACTAATGAGGAAGTATTGAATAGGATTGGAGAGAAGAGAAGTTTGTGGCACAACTTGACCAGAAGAAGGGATCGGTTGGTAGGACACGTTCTGAGGCATCAAGGGATCACCAATTTAGTATTGGAGGGCAGCGTGGAGGGCAAAAATTGTAGAGGGAGACCAAGAGATGAATACACTAAGCAGATTCAGAAGGATGTGGGTTGCAGTAGGTACTGGGAGATGAAGGACCTTGCACAGGATAGAGTAGCATGGAGAGCTGCATCAAACCATTCTCAGGACTGAAGACAACAACAACAACAAATAGAAGCATAGGCTATAACCTTCTGTTTTCCATCCGTAATTTGCATCAGAACAGCACCGATCACATACCCACTGGCATCTGTATATAGTTCTGTAGGTGCTCTCTCATCATACAGACCAAGTACAGGGTCAGTCGTCAGAGCTTTTTTAAGCACATCGAAAGAATCTTGTTGAGCACCACCCCAGATAAATTTAGCATCGGCTTTTAACAACTCTTGGAGTGGCCTGGCTTTGATTCAAAAGTCTTTGCTAAAATGACGGTATTAAGAATATAACCCAAGGAAGCTTCTCACATCTCTAATACTTTTAGGAAAAGGAAATTCCGTTATAAATCTCACCTTTTCTGGGTCTGGCTGCACACCTTCGTTTGACACAAGGTGTCCAAGTATTTTGATTCCTTTTGTTCCAAAGAGACACTTTCTTGGATTAAGTTTCAGTCTGCCTTGTTGGAAACACTTAAGAACGGCCCTAGGTCTTTTTACATGTTCATTAAATGTCTCTGAGAACACTGTAATGTCATCTAAATTACAAGGAAACGTCGTCCACTTAAGGTGACTTAGAAGATTATCCATCATCCGTTCAAAAGTTGCTAATGCATTAACACAAACCAAACGGCATAACTCATACACACCCTCATTGGTGATGAAGTCAGTTTCTCACGATCAGCCTCTTCTACTTCGATTTACCAGTATCCTGAGTACATGTACATGGTTGAGAAAAGCTTATCCCCCTTCAGACAATCTAGTGTTTCATCAATACGTGTAAGGGGGTAAACGCCCTTTTTAATTATCTTATTAATCTTTCTGTTATCAACACCAAGGCGCCAACTGCCATCCTTCTACCTGAAGAGAACCACTGGTGAACACCATGGGCTCTGCGAAGGCTGAATGGTGTCATTCTTCATCATTTTCTCTACCTCGTCGCGAATTATTCAATGTTCCGTCCTCTGGCTTATTGGTTGATGGTCCCCAGTGCTAATCCGGTGTTTCACCGTCGATTTGTCTAATTTGCTCTTCATCTGTGGATTGAAGCATTTAGAGAATTCTTGAAGATTGGCAAGGATCTTCTATTGTTCCTTAGTGAGATCTGGTGATAGTTGAGCTAGAAGGATTTATATCATAGTGGTAGCGCCAGTTTCGCCCACGGACTCAGCATGAGAGGTTTCTGTGACTCTCAGCTGTTCGGCAATTAACGGCTCAGCGTTTGCTACACACATGCGTCTTGGAAGGATCTGCTCTTCTCGTCGACAGTTAAGTATCCACAATTCACCGAATCCGTTCTTAAACGAGACGACAGAGGTTAGGATGACCAAGTTATTCTTCAGTGGTATGCTTCTCTTACATTCCACTACAAGATCCATAGGTTGATGCATGACATGACACGTGACAGTTATCTTTCTAGCGCTGACTGCAGGAATGATCACTTCATACAGCACACATACTCTCCACACACTCGGATGTGCGTCTTCCTGTCCACAGTATCTCATCTCGTCTAGCGTAATCTTCGAGCGACCGTAATCTATAATTGATTCAGAAGCTTTCAAAAAGTCGCATCCCCTGAATGACGTCATGCCTACACTCATGTAATATGATGAATTCTAAGGGCTGTGTATGGCGACTTATACCCACACGAATGGTACATCTTCCTGTAGGTTTTACATATTTCCCATTAGCCACCTTCAGCAGAGGTGTTTTCTCACGACCAATACGATTTTCTGCAACTTTCGACGGTACTTCTCCGAAATGACTGAATATGATGCTCCAGAGTCCGCAAGAGCTTGAGGTGGTCGGCCATCCATGAGGATATCGACGTAGTTTCCTATCATTTTTGTAGTGATTGGCGGCAGAGAATTTTTCTCTTTGGCGGCCTCATCTCCATGGAAGGTCGCACTCTTATGTTTTCCAGGTTGCGGCTGCTAGGTGATCGGCTGGAGCTTCTAAACGGCGATGGAGACCTTGATCGGAGTGTTGGGGAGCGTCCTCTCCAGCGGCTAGCTTGCGGCGATGGCGACCTACGTCGTCCAGCACCCACATCTTCTTGTTCATCTCCGTCGTCCCGGAGTTGGCGTCGGCTGAGATCGGTCTACTGTATTCTGGTGCTATCGTCATCAAATATCCGCCGCCTTTCTCGACAATAGCGCACCACATGTCCCGGTCGTCCACAGTGGAATCATATTGGTTGGTTATCCTTCGTCCTCCCTTATGACCTCTTGAAGCGTCTCGGTTTTATTCCCGCCGTGCAATCCAAGTGCCTTCTGAACTTCCTATCACACTATCTGACGAAGAACATTTGTGAAATTAGTTCCTTCCTCCATCACAGACATCGATACAACGTTTGAAAGCCGTTCAAACTTCTTGCGTGTAATTATTTTTTGATGCATTGTCTCGATGTATTGGCACCATTTTATGAAGTCGTCTGCTCCTGAACCTCCTTCAGGAGTAGGGCTTGATACACGTCCTCAGCAACAGTCTTCATGAGATGTGCAACCTTATCTTCCTCCTTCATTCTAGGAGCCACTGCTTTACCCAGCTCCAATACGCCTTGAATGTAGGATGCCGTAGTTTCTCCTGGACACTGTGCCCTGCACTTTAATTTATCTTCAGCCTTGCACTTCTGTCGTTGTGGGTCGCCAAAATACTTGCGCAATACCTCCTGGAATACTTCCCATCTTGTGAACATCTCCTCGTTGTTCTCATACTATTGCTTGTCAGTGCCCTCAAAGTAGAAAAATACATTAGCCAAACACATTGTGTCACCCCATTTGTTAAATTTGGCTATACGCTCATATACCTTCAGCCACTTGTTTGGATCTTGGCCATCGTCACCAGAAAACCCAGAAGGATGTCTCATGTGGTGACACACAGTTGTTGTCATCGTAACGTCCTCTTCTTCCTCTGTCTCCGATAGACTGCGATCTGTTGAATATGGCTCGAACTCGGGTTTCTCGCCACATAAACGGCGGCTCTGCCGTGGCCTGATGGGAGCCACTGTGCCGTCGATAATGTGGACTTGTGGGGCGGCGAAGAAGTTGTCGAATGAGTTGTTTGAATGTTCATTTCACGTAACAGACTATTGCCGATGCAACATATGTGGGACGGCGAAGAAGTCGTTGTTTAATGTTGAATGAAAGTTGAACATTGCCACCTTAAATCACGCGAGCCTGGCAACTAATTTGGTGGCCAGTCAGAAAGCGAAGGGAAACTTACTGACCTTAGTTCCCAGTCTGCACGGCCACATTCCTGTACAGCCCAGCTAAACGAAAAATATCCACAGTTCTTCACGGGATTAGGGCTGCTTCAATAAAATTTAAAGTTCCAAACAAGATTTTATTATCTTAAAGGCTCACACAAATTACTCGAAACTTCTGAAAATGCTAAAGACATTAAATATTGTTAATTCAGCCAATCGTTTAATAGTTCAGAGGCGACTTCTACAGCAAGTTCCTCCCGAATAGTTCATTACTCTAACTAACGGTGCTCTATTAATAGTTCGCAATAATGTTAAAAAAAAAAAAATTAATGCTCGCCTTAAAAGTGGAGTTAGTCACCACTTGCCACGCGGAATTATACTTCACACGGACGGCACAATAACAGTTTGTTACCGAAGTCTAAACGATCCAGGACGGTGTACAGTCCTCGCGATTTTCAATGTCCGTTTACATTGCTAAGTACGCGCATGTCACAGCCCGCTATGACGTCACCCGAGGCGAGGCGCGATCGGACGTTAAGCTCGCGTGGACTAGGCGTTGGTCTAATGCGGAGTGAGCTTCCTACTGCCTCTGCCGCTCTTTTTATATAGCTCCGGCGCGTACCGCCAAGAGAGCATCTGTTCTTTCCGTTCCTATGCAGATGCCTGCAGCCTCCAAATGATCGCTATCTCAGGCACATAATCTTAAATATCACATTTAATAATAGCTTTACAAACTTCTCAATTTTTGTATACATACATCTGAGCAGTACAGAAGCATGTAGAAAATCTCAGCCCGCTAAAATTAAAACTTTACTCTCTAGAATTTTTACAATGGAACTAACGGTAGATTGTTACCTCTGAACCATAGCTTTATCAAGACTTGTATCAGCTGTTAATTATGCTACAAGACTAAAACTTGGTGTAGCTTTGTTAATTGTCCTATCTGATCATTGGTCTTAAAGAATTTGTTTTATCATTAAAATTTAAAGTACTTAATCTATAATGCTTATGTACATTTTACTCACAAAAGTAGTTTTTACTTAATTACTAAAAAAACTAGAAAAGGTAACTGATTGTGGTATTTCCATTATTATTATTAGGGTGAACTGAAGCATCCTACCAATTTTCAATATTGTAGCTCTATTATTTCGCGCCTCTGATTTTTCCTAAAAACGCGGATTCTGGAGTCAATTTTAGTTTTATGGTTTTGGAAACCAGCACCACTCATTAATGACTTCTTACTGCACCTTCTCACCAAATTTTGGCATCCTAGCGTCATTATTTAGCGCCTCCTATTTTTCTTTCAAAACGTGAATTTTACGTAAACTACTAATTTTATAACATTAAGATTTGTTACCTGAAACATTATTACATAGAACTATACTTTAACAAAGTTTTACACACAAATCTTAATTTTTACTTTTATGTTAAATGTGGTGCAATACTATATGCAGGCGCGTTACGATGACGTGACGCTACTAGCAGTGAACTAGGGTAAGTCCCGTGCACTCGCTCGCCTCTGTATCTTATACATGATACAGCGCTTGCTTTGCTTCATCACCCCCTTTTTAATTTTCGTGAAAATCTATTTTTGAACAAAATTAAATTTCTAAAAGAACAAACAAGCGATGGATTACTTTAGTATACCTCTTTCAACTTAAGTTGCTTCTTCTTAGGAAATTCCTTATTACTACATACACAAAATAACCATACTCATATACACATAGAAAACCTAGTACAGAAGACATTCACAAATTATTTACATACATTTACATGGAAATATAAATTTTTCAATGGTTACAAAATAGTTATTTTTTTTTCTTTAAAATCAGTCTCTTACTGAAAAAGAAAATACACACGACTTTTATCACTGCAACGCACTCACATTTTTCTTTTACTATAATACTCGGCACTGTGGTGGGTGTCCTATTGTAACACTCATTTAATTTCACTGATTGACAAAATTGTGGGAGGAAATTGTATTCACTGTGGTTTGCGTCTCTACTTCCAATCTCCCTACCGCTTGTTGTCAGTCATTCATGCAGCCTGCATGTCCCTGAGAAACAGACAATACAGTCTAAGTTTCTGTTTTCAACTTATATCTAAGGTAGGACAAAGTACATTTTATAGTTTATATTCTGGCACTATTTTACTAATTGTGAAGTTGTCAGAAAGACATTTAGCACTAAGTCGTATCTGATACAATAGCTCCTACTTTCTTCTTTCATAAATAATCTTTTAGGTTCCTAAATAGTGAAAATTCTTTTAGCAAATTAATATATTAAGATCTTGCTTCAACTTAGAAAATTGAGTAACCTTTTAGTTTTAATGTACTCTGGCTTAATTATCGTATGGATTAGTTCATCAAAGAAGTCATTTGCTGACCAGCACTTTGCTTTATTGTATGAATTACTAAAGAAATTAGTTATTTTCAGTATACCGATTCCAAATTTCTGCATTTTCCAATATTTGTGTGTTTCTGTTGTCTGTTTAACTATTTATTTGCCTCAAGCAAGATTTAGCGTTTTTCACCATTTCACGAGACGTGAGGGAATTATTCTTTAATCCTACATCATTTACTTCAATTTACTTACTTCACTTCTTCACCTTATTCATTTTCTCCCTTTTCTTCCAGATTCAAAATACTTCATTTCTCCACTTCTTTCTCCCTTTTCCTTTTGTCAGCCTATTGACGTCCTGTTTCTATATATTTGGTGCGATCCTCACACCACTTCCACACATCTCCATTTATTTAATTCTAAAACGCCATTGCTTGCCTCTATGAGCATTACCTTCTTACGCTGTTTTCCTTCAGACAACCTTATTTCTAGCAACATACTACCTTCTGCATAATCTCATGGATTATTCATATTCATACCGTACTTCGTATACTGCAAAGTGTCTCTCTTAGTTGTAGTTTCTAACCCTTTACAATTACATGAAATATTTTAATTTATTTATTTTAGCCATGTTTGCCTCTTATTGGTACTCAGACTTTTGTTTTGCCATTCACTAGGTAGATCCTTACTAAGAATGCTTAAAACCTAATAGCATATATACAACATGAAGACATATGTGATTCTTACCTGTTATGATAGACCAGAAGAAGGGAATGAAACTTGAAAAGGAAATAAAGTTTCACCCAGCTGGGACTGCACGGTACGCCAAACCGTGTATCCGCCAAAGAGTGGCAGACTCCCTACAGTAATTAATTACTGTTAATTTTAAATTCCTTTAGATCCACAATATTTCTTAGACCTAGTTCTCTCTTACTCTTAGCACTTTCCTCATTCTCACTGAAAACCAAATTTTCCTGCAAGTATCCTTTATTCTTTATTACTCTAATAGGCAGTTCCCAAGTTTCATTACTACCGCCTATATGACTTCCTATAAAAGACTCTCTTATCACTTTAGAGTCAGGTAAAGTTAAAATTAAGTTGTTCTGATCAAAATTGATCTTTCCCTGGTACTTTGATAAGAAATCAGTACCAATCAACATATCAACACTTAAGCCTAGCACAATCAAACAAGGATGATCTATTACTACGTCATTTATACCAATGGGTATCAAAGCTTCGTGTTGAACTGGTCTAGAGACTTTTCCAGTAGCACCTATAATCTTTAAGCCACTTACTTTCATAACTGTTAACTTCTCTTTATTGGGTATGGTGTCAAAAAATGTTTGTGATAAAGCACTTGCTTCACTGCCACTGTCAAGCAGACAACGCACAGTGACTCCTGATATGTTTACTTTGATAACAGGGTGAGTTATTTTACATTGAACAGGTTGCTCACACACCTCGTCTAATAAATCTCGTTCTATGTTCTTCCAGCTAAAGTAATTCTGATCAGTTGCAATTACATTTACATTTACATCCTGGGGCTCATCATGCTCTATAATCTTAGCTGCTTTCTCTAATCTGTCCACTAACTTTAAATCGAAGCATCTGACGACTTTTTCTACTTTTGTTTGCTGCACATCAGCCAAACTATCCTCTACCTCTGAGCAACTGCGTCCCTGCGCAATATTGCTGTTCATAAGAATGTCGTCACCTTCAACCATTTGTGGCACGTTTACACAGCTACTAGATTCTTTCACCTCGTTACTATTTCTACCCCCTTCATTCATCATTTCCTCCTCTCTAAAGTTTTGCAGTACTGATTCTACTTCTGCTACTTCTACTTCAGCTTTTAGATTGCCATTTTCATCGAAGATGTAAGCTTTTACTTCATCATTATTCCCATCAGACTCAAACCCATTATCTATTTCTTCCCCATTATCTACCTTGAGTTCCTGTTCTTCCTTGACCCATTTTTCTAGTGTATCCAAAATACTATCCACTATTTTATGAGAGTGGCTTAACACATCACTGGTATTATCTGTATTTATTTCGTCATCCATGTTGTCTGCCTGTGTATGTTGGCTGATTGTCTGTGTTTCCGTTACTGGCTGTGTTACTGTTACCGCCTGGTGAGCGCCAGTTTCCTCATAGACGGGATTTAGTTTCCCACACGCGGCCTGTTGTGTTCATCTGTGACACCACTAGATATAGTAGCATCATGACTCCCTTCTTGTCTTAATGGCATAGTATTTACTTCTCCACTTTCGTCATAGTAGTTGTTACGAAAGCGTGGTGAGTATCTACCCCCTCTTCCTCTGCCACGGCTTTGGTTTCGATAGTTTGTTTTGGTGTGCCTAACTTCCATATTTCTTACGTTCACGTTTCCATTATTTTGTACGTGATTGTTAGAAGATTTGTTATTCTGCTGCACCTGCTCCTCAGCAGCAGCTACTCTCTCCACTCTTTCCAGATATTCAATAAATTTGTCTATATTATCTCTAGGGGCGGAAATGATCCTCTTCTGCCAGTACCACGGCAGCTTACCTTCTAAACCCATAATGATCATATCTGGCTTCATCTTTTCTGTCAAATGTGACAGTCTTGAAACCCACTTCCTAGCGAAATCCTTTACTGATTCACGCCCTGGGAAAAACTTCTTACCACTCCAGAATTCCCTTAACACATCATTTTGTTTGTTATGTGACCAGTATTCGTTGAGAAATGCAGACTTAAATTCAGATAAAGTTTTACATTTGATCATTACATCCGCTGACCATCGCAAAGCATCACCTGACAAATGACTTCTTATAAATGAAATTTTTTCTCTTTCTGACCAAGTGTTGGGGAGAACATCCTCAAAGTCATTCCAAAATTCAAGAGGGTGAATGTACTTATCAGGATCAAAGCGCAAAAACTGTCGACACTCTATAAAAGCGGCGTCAACTGAAGTCACATGCTGTACAGTAGAATGACTAGAATTAACAGAGGTTACTCTATTTTCTAGGTTAGCAATGTTAGTATTTAATTCCTCTACTTGTGACTCTACTGCTTCTATCCTGGCAGAACATCTTTGTTCCACTGCACCACGAATTTCGGTACAGGTTTCTTTTACTTTCTCAATGTTTTTCTGACAAGTATCTACTTTAATTTGTACCTCTTTAACTTTGTCAGAGCAAAGTTTGGACTCGTTGCTCAATCTTTCGGACAACCTCACTTCCAAAAGTTCATCTGCCTCTTGATAATTTTTTTGAATTTGATCTATTTCACATTTGAAAGTACTATGCATTTTAGTTAACTGTTGCCCTACTTTTACTTGAATGTCATGATGAATAGCATCTATCTTATAATTCAAACTATTCCATTTTGATTGCAGTTCTTCTTTTAGTTCTTTATTACTATTTTCAATTTTAGCCTCAATTTTTTTTTTGGTTTGATTCGAGTTTGGCAAACAGTATTTGCATCCAATCCGGAGCTTCTACCTTGATACTTTGTATCTCTTGACTTGACTGAGCTGGAGATACATTGAGCTCAGTTTCACTACCTGACAAAGTTAGCAACTCTACTGGCTCCCTTTTGACTTCTATTTCACTTATTGATTGCATCCCTGCACTCTCATTTAAATTAAAGTCATAATTTACTGGTGACAAATTACGTTCTAGTTCAATATTTGAGGGATTAATGGAACCATCCTCATTAAACTCAATTCCTGATCCTGAGGATTCTTGGTCAGAGACCGGTTCCCTTCTGAAATGTACACTACTTTCCATATCTTTTAGTTTGTTAGCAGCAGTTAATAAATATTTTAAAAGTCTTTGACTTAACTTAAATGCTTGATTTCGACGAATGATGTCGTCGCGGTGTACCAGCAATCGTGATGCGACGCGTCGCGACGTATTGAAGGCAGCAGCAGCAGCTGTAGCGTCGAGTACCGCCACAGGAATCGCCTACTGCAATAGCTCCAGGGGGGGGGGGCAGCAAGGCACCGTTGACCGCTCGGCGCAGCCGGCAGCTGTCTCGCAGATCAGCGCAGCTCCGCGATGACGCACCGTCTTCCTTTAGTCTCAGCGCCGTCGGCAGCCGCGATCCAGCATCGTCGCCTTCCTCACCATCGTCACTAACCAACGTACAGCGGTAGACACTTATTGTTTATACACTACACCCGCCTTTACTGGTAACACTGTTCCCACACTAGTTCAATTCAGTGTCCTGTTATTGCCTACCGAGTTCGTTAATTTATACCAATCGCTTTCACACATCGAGCACTTTTATTTGCTTTTAATTCAGTTTTCCCGGCCGATAAGCACCATATGTGGGGCGGCGAAGAAGTTGTCGAATGAGTTGTTTGAATGTTCATTTCACGTAACAGACTATTGCCGATGCAACATATGTGGGACGGCGAAGAAGTCGTTGTTTAATGTTGAATGAAAGTTGAACATTGCCACCTTAAATCACGCGAGCCTGGCAACTAATTTGGTGGCCAGTCAGAAAGCGAAGGGAAACTTACTGACCTTAGTTCCCAGTCTGCACGGCCACATTCCTGTACAGCCCAGCTAAACGAAAAATATCCATAGTTCTTCACGGGATTAGGGCTGCTTCAATAAAATTTAAAGTTCCAAACAAGATTTTATTATCTTAAAGGCTCACACAAATTACTCGAAACTTCTGAAAATGCTAAAGACATTAAATATTGTTAATTCAGCCAATCGTTTAATAGTTCAGAGGCGACTTCTACAGCAAGTTCCTCCCGAATAGTTCATTACTCTAACTAACGGTGCTCTATTAATAGTTCGCAATAATGTTAAAAAAAAAAAATTAATGCTCGCCTTAAAAGTGGAGTTAGTCACCACTTGCCACGCGGAATTATACTTCACACGGACGGCACAATAACAGTTTGTTACCGAAGTCTAAACGATCCAGGACGGTGTACAGTCCTCGCGATTTTCAATGTCCGTTTACATTGCCAAGTACGCGCATGTCACAGCCCGCTATGACGTCACCCGAGGCGAGGCGCGATCGGACGTTAAGCTCGCGTGGACTAGGCGTTGGTCTAATGCGGAGTGAGCTTCCTACTGCCTCTGCCGCTCTTTTTATATAGCTCCGGCGCGTACCGCCAAGAGAGCATCTGTTCTTTCCGTTCCTATGCAGATGCCTGCAGCCTCCAAATGATCGCTATCTCAGGCACATAATCTTAAATATCACATTTAATAATAGCTTTACAAACTTCTCAATTTTTGTATACATACATCTGAGCAGTACAGAAGCATGTAGAAAATCTCAGCCCGCTAAAATTAAAACTTTACTCTCTAGAATTTTTACAATGGAACTAACGGTAGATTGTTACCTCTGAACCATAGCTTTATCAAGACTTGTATCAGCTGTTAATTATGCTACAAGACTAAAACTTGGTGTAGCTTTGTTAATTGTCCTATCTGATCATTGGTCTTAAAGAATTTGTTTTATCATTAAAATTTAAAGTACTTAATCTATAATGCTTATGTACATTTTACTCACAAAAGTAGTTTTTACTAAATTACTAAAAAAACTAGAAAAGGTAACTGATTGTGGTATTTCCATTATTATTATTAGGGTGAACTGAAGCATCCTACCAATTTTCAATATTGTAGCTCTATTCTTTCGCGCCTCTGATTTTTCCTAAAAACGCGGATTCTGGAGTCAATTTTAGTTTTATGGTTTTGGAAACCAGAACCACTCATTAATGACTTCTTACTGCACCTTCTCACCAAATTTTGGCTTCCTAGCGTCATTATTTAGCGCCTCCTATTTTTCTTTCAAAACGTGAATTTTACGTAAACTACTAATTTTATAACATTAAGATTTGTTACCTGAAACATTATTACATAGAACTATACTTTAACAAAGTTTTACACACAAATCTTAATTTTTACTTTTATGTTAAATGTGGTGCAATACTATATGCAGGCGCGTTACGATGACGTGACGCTACTAGCAGTGAACTAGGGTAAGTCCCGTGCACTCGCTCGCCTCTGTATCTTATACATGATACAGCGCTTGCTTTGCTTCAGACTATCACAAGTTCCAATACCCAGCGTCTCCAGCAGAATAATGTCACGTAGAAGAAGGTGTCATTAGATGAATGACTAACACTAACTTCACTTAACGAAGGTTTATTCAGCACTTGCGCATACAAGAGCGCGGAGCGAACTGCCTCCAGCCAGAACCCATACGGTATATATACAGTTACAGAACATTCCAGTACAATTATTCTTGACATTTGTGGATACTTCTAGAATGTACTTGAACCGAATATAGAAATTGAAATTTTACACTTCTGGTGAGTTTCGAACTCACCACCCCCAATGCAACTGTCTAGTATCATAACCACTACACCACAGAGACTCTGCTACTCAGCTGATTTTGCGACAATATTATCACACCAGCACTGCATTTACACGTCGCCGACGGGCCCTCGTAATAACATTACCGAATTTTGAATATGATTCGGCTAGGGAGCGTGGTATGAAACAAATATTTGCAAACCCTTCGCGCCGCTTCACTACATATTTCTCCAGTATTTGTAACGCATTTGGTCTGGATGACATATCATATATCTGGCATTCTCATATCTCGAAACGTGCCACCTTTCTCGAACTTATCTGCTACAGTAAAATTCCAATATCGTTTTAGATAAGCCCTATGTATCTTGCAACTACCCCTCAGACTCTGCGCTACCGTCCCCGCAGCGTTGCGCATATGAATGTTCCAATTTAAGCTGGAACTGAGCAGAGAAAGCTACATTTACCACCTTCGGCAACCCGTGCAGAAACAGGCGAAGCTGAGTTACTGTGACATAAATGTGTTTGGACCATTCAACAGAACCGAAGTCTGCTCCTGCAACGCGAGGTAGTATAAAATACAATACGGGAACTGGGGGGACGACGTCGATTTTGATACTGCATTGTGGTGCTTCTCCAAACTACAAGCAGATACTACAGATCCACGTCCCTCAGGGTCCATTCACGCTATCACCCCAACGTTCTAGCATCGTTATTCTGTTCCATCCACCAGAAAAAAATTACGAACTGTAAAAGCTCCACTAACTTCATCCGATAGAGAACTCGTTAAGATTTTTACCGCATCTCTCTCCTCCCATATACATGGTGTCACAAAAAGGTACGGCCAAACTTTCAGGAAGCATTCCTCACACACAAATAAAGAAAAGATGTTATGTGGGCATGTGTCCGGAAACGCTTAATTTCCATGTTAGAGCTCATTTTATTTTCGTCAGTATGTACTGTACTTCCTCGATTCACCGCCAGTTGGCCCAATTGAAGGAAGGTAATGTTGACTTCGGTGCTTGTGTTGACATGCGACTCATTGCTCTACAGTACTAGCATCAAGCACATCAGTACGTAGCATCAACAGATTAGTGTTCATCAAGAACGTGGTTTTGCAGTCAGTGCAATGTTTACAAATGCGGAGTTGGCAGATGCCCATCTGATGTATGGATTAGCACGGGGAAGTAGCCGTGGCGCGGTACGTTTGTATCGAGACAGATTTCCAGAACGAAGGTGTTCCAACAGGAAGACGTTCGAAGCAATTGATCGGTGTCTTGGGAGCACGGAACATACCAGCCTATGACTCGCGACTGGGGAAGACCTAGAACGACGAGGACACCTGCAACGGACGAGGCAATTCTGCGTGCAGTTGACGATAACCCTAATGTCAGCGTCAGAGAAGTTGCTGCTGTACAAGGTAACGTTGACCACGTCACTGTATGGAGAGTGCTACGAGAGAACCAGTTGTTTCCGCACCATGTACAGCATGTGCAGGCACTATCAGCAGCTGATTGGCCTCCACGGGTACACTTCTGCGAATGGTTCATCCAACAATGTGTCAATCCTCATTTCAGTGCAAATGTTCTCTTTACGGATGAGGCTTCATTCCAATGTGATCAAACTGTAAATTTTCACAATCAACATGTGTGGGCTGATGAGAATCCGCACGCAATTGTGCAATCACGTCATCAACGCAGATTTTCTGTGAGCGTTTGGGCAGGCATTGTTGGTGATGTCTTAATTGGGCCCCATGTTCTTCCACCTACGCTCAATGGAGCACGTTATCATGATTTCATACGGGATACTCTACCTGTGCTGCTAGAAAATGTGCCTTTTCAAGTACGACACAACATGTGGGTCATGCATGATGGAGCTCCTGAACATTTCAGTCGAAGTGTTCGTACGCTTCTCAACAACAGATTCGGTGACCTATGGATTGGTAGAGGCTGACCAATTCCATGGCCTCCACCCTCTCCTGCCCTCAACCCTCTTGACTTTCATTTATAGGTGCAATTGAAAGCTCTTGTCTACGCAATCGCGGTACCAAATGTAGAGACTCTTGGTGCTCGTATTGTGGACGGCTGTGATACAATTCGTCATTCTCCAGGGCTGCATCAGCGCATCAGGGATTCCATGCGACGGAGGGTGGATGCATGTATCCTCGCTAACGGAGGACATTTTGAACAGTTCCTGTAACAAAGTGTTTGAAGTCACGCTGGTACGTTCTGTTGCTGTGAGTTTCCATTCCATGATTAATGTGATTTGAAGAAAAGTAATAAAATGAGCTCTAACGTGGGAAGTAAGCGTTTCCGGACACATGTCCACATAAGATATTTTCTTTCTTTGTGTGTGAGGAATGTTCCATGAAAGTTTGGCCGTACCTTTTTGTAACACCCTGTATAGAAAACAAATATCATATGCATGCCGGCATCGAGCACATGTGACGATCCTATTAAATATACATGTATTGATCCACTGCGCACACCAGTTTAAAGTTTCATCACCTGTACTGTAGGAGGATGACTGTATCCCACAGACGGTACTGTAAGTCGCAAGAGACCCTCCCTGTGACCCTGTTTGAAACATTGTTTTTTTTCTGCTGTAACACGCTTTGGACACTGTCATACATTTAGTTTTTCGTCTGTGTCAGGTTCTAAACTGACATTAACGCGTTCTGATACATTGTCTCTCGCACAAAACTAGATGTCGCACAGTGTAAATGATCTTGTTAGTGCAGCTACCATAACAAGCCACTCACACTGGGTGATTTTAAATTAGAGACAGTTACAACATAATGAAACTGGAAGATTTTTGCGGCGTTGTGTTGAGCTTCCAAGCTGCTGTCAGAAAGTCATTGACTACCTCTACATTTAAACTCAACTATCACAGTGACGGAATAGTTGATGGCTCTGCATTCCGCTTCGACTGATTCCTCACACTGCAGTCGTGTAAGCGATCGCTGTTTCGGTGTCATCCGTTCCCAGAACGTGTTGTCCCTCCACCAAAACTCTTTCTGCATCTCAAACAAGCAGTATCAGTCAGTCGTTATGTGGTATCCAACAGTATACCAGTGGATGGATAGGGTGGAAAAATCACTATCAATGTACTCTAATAATAAGCATCACAGCTGATAGTGTGAACAATTTTAGCAATTTTACCGTAATTTCAAAACCAAGCAATGCTGCGACAGCATGTTTCACAATTTCAGTATCATAGCTAAACCGCCCCCATCTCTACTTTGTATCACTGCGAATGTAGATAAATGACTGCACAGTACGTCCACTCACTGTTAATTGTTGAACACATACATCATCAAAGTATACCAGACAGCGCTCTACATACTTCTAACATCTCGAGCATAGTGCTTAATTTTACGATCTATCTCTTTGCTGATTGGAGGTCACAGAGCATTCTCACAGTCTTAGGCTGAAATCAGAGTCTGAAAGGCCCCTCACACTGTCATTGACCAACCTGTCCTGCAGCATCATTACCGATTTAACTTGCAACTGACCAGAAGAAGACTGCTACATTCCACGTCTCGTGAATGAATGGAGTTAGCCAAATCCTCACCCATCCAAGTACACAATATTTCACCAGATGCACCCATGTCGAGGAAGTTAGCACCCCTTATCGGTGTATAGCAACAGATTTGAAAGTGTTGTGATGTAATAGCAGACAGGTATGAAGAACAAGATATGGGTGGTCATTATGCATGATGGAGCTCCAGACTGATGGAGTTCGAAGCATATTACGTAAATCAACTGCACTATCAACTCTAAAGTATTGTTCTAGAGCATAGGATCCGTACCAGGAAGGTATTGGTAAGAGAGAACACACTCCTAAGGCTATAACGTCCCGCACTTAAAATGGGCTATAATGTTAGATCGCTTGAGTTTCCTACCAATCAGTCATGTGGAATGCAGCGCTGTTAATATTCCAGTGTAAGAAATATATTTCCAGCGCATGACATACATCCTTCTTGCAGGTTTCTCTACGATAAACTATGGTATCGAATGGTAAAAAGAGAAAACTACTTCCTTAAAACAGTGGCTCTGTGTGATACGAACACAATATAGCTTTCCAGAGATGTATAGCGTCCACTGTACACATCCGATCACGGTTCAGTAATTATACTGTGCCCACATCAGTCCTGTATAAAATGTTCCTTAGTAACAGATAATATCTCTTACAAGGAAACAGATAAACACATAGCAGCGGCATCTGACATGTGTAATTACAAGAAATACTGCCACTAACTTTGTAAAAAGCACATCAGTCAAGCAGATGTATACACAGGGAATTGCAGTATCTCACAAACACCTATCGCTGACTTAATTATGAAACTGAATATCGATTTTACACTTAAGAAGTTACAGGGGAATGAAGGACATCACATAAATCTTCGTTCGTTTGAAGGAATATGTCACGTTTCAACACACGTGAGATTTAAGTCCTCTGATGACCGAAAGATTTACTGTTAATGATCTCAAGTAGACACTGCTCTAAGACCCGCACAGAACAAGCGGATGTATGTGTGTGATGTCGTTAGGTTAGTTAGGTTTACGTAGTTCTAAGTTCTAGAGGACTGATGACCTCTGATGTTATGTCCCATAGTGCTCAGAGCCATTTGAACCAGAACAAGCGGTTCTATACGAGTCAAACGCAGGATATGTCACACATGTGATGCATCCTGATGAAACATTAGGGAAAAAATGGTCAAATGACCTGCAGCAACTTCTCCCCCCCCCCCCCTCTCTCTCTCTCTCTCTCTCTCTCTCTCTCTAGAATGCATCATCAGTCTACCATTAAATCGCACCTCGTTTCAACTCAATCTCAACTGACCCATCGATTCACTCTATGTCGTCCTTCAACATAGATCCAAGTGAGTTTAGAGGCAGATGGTTCTCTGTCTTCCTGAAAAGCGTCAAATACAGTACTTAACTCGCGTGTATCACTGTTACCTCAATAGAGATGCAGTAGAATGGTGCCTCGATGGAAAAAAAATTACTGCCTTCCTAATTCCCTTCGCTTCCATGTCGACGTTTTCTCGGATTCCTCTTGCGGTCGCATACTTGCTCACATGTACAAACTGTTCTGCGCCAACCATATGACACTCAAGTACTTACCCAATTCTCCCGCATTTTGGTATATATTCCCTCAACTTATACTATTTTCCGCAATTCTACCGATTTGATTATGCCAGTTTTACCCTTGCTCTCATGACATAACCTCTCGTTCCATCTTCTAAAACTGCTTGTAAATGTGCTGCTGCCAACACCTAGCGCAAATGCACTGATCGGGAGGCATAGTACAGCACTGTACACGATTGTATACAGTCGACTCCAACCCACATATTCCACATTTGCAGAGCGTCTGCTCTGTTTTTTGTATGTCTGTGTATGTGTATGTGTCGCGTATGGCACCCAAGACTAGATTCTCCAGCTGGTGAACCGAACTTCGAACACAGAACACATCTTCGGACGTAGCGCTTGGTTGGTCCAAATGCGAGCGCTATCCCAGATGTCATGTGTTGTGGATCCACCTCTGAACATATATAGTGCACGGTAGTTCCACACTCAAATGCTAACTTGGATGTGGTATATTCTGGATCAGGATCCCAACATCACTCTGTACATTGTGCATGGTGGATCCACTTTCAAACCCTATCGTGGACGTGGCACACTGTGGATCCACAGCTTGGCAGCACTGCAGATATAACGTGCGGTTGGTCGAAACTCGAATGCTAACTTGGGTCCTGAGAGCCACCTGTGACACATGCGAATACACAGACATACAGAAAACAGAGCAGACGCCCTACAAATGTGTAATATGTGGGGAGGAGGCGACAGGATATAATTACGTACAGTGCTATACTATGCCTCCTGAGCAGTGCATTTGCGCTAGGTGTTGGCAGCTGTACTACATTCACAAGCGACTTTAGAACACGGAACCAGAGGTTGTGTCATGAGAGCATGAATAGAACTGACATAAATAAAATCAATAGAATTGCGGAAAATATTTATAAATTGAGGGAATATACACCGAAATGCGGGTGAATTGAGTAAGTACTTGTGTGTGTTCTGGTTGGTCCAGGACAGTTTTTAAATGGGAGCAAGTATGCGACAGCAAGGGGAATCCGAGAAAACGTCGACATGGAAGCGACGGTTACCAGGAAAACAGTCACTTCTTTCAGTCGATGAAACATTCTACTGTATGTCAATTGAGGTAACAGTGATACACGTGAGTTGAGTACTTTATTTGACGCTTTTCTTGAAGACAGAGAACCATCCATCTCTAAACTTACTTACATCAGCGTTAAAGGATAACAGAGAGTGGACGGGGCGATCGTTTGAGACGGACCTGTACCAAGGTACGATTTCATGATTGACTGATGATGCATTCTAGAGAGGGAGAAGCTGCTACAGGTCAGTTTTTCCACTATTCTGTCAGGATGCATCAGCAACGTGACATAGCCTGCGTCCGACTCGTATACAGCCACGTGTTGTGTATGTGATTTAAAGCACTGTCTACTTGCGATCGTTAACGGTAAACATGTCGGTCATCAGAGGACTTCCATCTCATGTGTGATGAAATGTGACACTTCCCTCTAAACGAACTTTGATTTATGCGATGTATTCCATCCCTCTGTCGCATCTTGGATGTAATATCGAGACTTCGGCTACATAACTAATCCCCGTCTATACATTTACCTGACAGATGTGGTGTTTACAGAGTTAGTGGCGGAATGACTTGCAATTTTCACATGTCAGACGCTGCTGTTGTAAGTTTATGTTTGCTTGTAAAAGGTATCCCCCATTAGTAACGATTAATCTATATAGGCCTGATGCAGGCATTATATAATTTCTGAACCACGATCGGATGTAAACAGTGGACACTATGCGTCTCTGGAAAGCTGTATTGTGCTTGTATCACGCAGAGCAAGTGTTTTACGGAAGTAGTTTTTTCGTTTTACGGTTCAATCACATAGTTTATCGTAGAGAAACCGAGAAAAAAGATGTATTTCATGCGATTGAAATAAATTTCTTACATTGGAATATTAATAGCGCTACATTCCATACCTGAAATTGGGAAACATGCTGTCACATCACTGGTCAGTGTTGAAATTACTGTAAAATTGCTAAAATTGTTTGCACTATTAACTGTGATGCTTATTAGTACAGTACATCGACAGTGTATTTTCCATCCCATCCGTCACTGGTACGCTGTTGGTTACCACACAATGCCTGACTGTAATCGCTTGTTTGAGTTGGAGAAAGAGTTTTGGTGGAGGCGCAACACCTTCAGTGCATGACTAGCACTGAAACAGTGATTGCGTACATGACCCCAATTTGAGGAATCAATCGAAACAGAACGCAGAACCATCAGCTATTCTGTCACGGCAACAGATGAGTTTAAATGTAGAGGTCATGAATCACCTTTGGAGAGCAGTCTGGAAACTCTCCACTGCGCCGCCAAACTCTTCCAGTTTCCTTATGTTCTAGCTGTCTTTAATTTAAAAATCATCCAGTTTGTGTGTGTGTATGTGTGTGTGGTGTGTTATGGTAGCAGCAGTAGCAGCATGACTTACACTGTGGGACATCTAGTTTCCTGTGAGAGGCAAAGGATCAGAACGTGTTAATGTCAGTTTAGAGCCTGACATGGGCCCCGAAGACGTGGCGGAAAACAAAATGTATGGCAGTGTGCAAAGCGTGTTACAGCAGAAAGAAAACATTGTTTCAAACAACGAGACAGGGTCACAGAGAAAGTCTCTTGTGACTTACAGTATAGTCTGTAGGATACCGTCATCCACCTACAGTACAGGTGATGAAATTCTACACTGGTCTGCGGATCAGTACACGTGTATTTAATAGAATCGTGACACGTGGTATTTATTTTTGATATATCGAAGGAGAGAGATGCAGCAAAATTCTTATCGAGGTCCCTATCAGATGAAGTTAGTGGAGCATTTATAGTTCGTAAATTTTCTCTGTTGTATGGTACAGAATAACGATGATACAATGTTGCGGTGATAGGCGTGAAAGGACCCTGAAGGATGCAGATCTCGAGCACCTGTTCGTAGTTTGGACAAGCACCACAAAGCAGCAGCAAAATCCATGTCTTTCCCCCCGGTCCCGTAGTATCTCTTATACTACCACATGTTTACTCAGCCCTAGCCTCTTTCTACACGGGTTGCAGAAGGTGGTAGATATAGCTTTCTCCAACTTTTACTCAGTTTCGACTTACATTGGAACGATCACATGAGCAATGCTGCTGGGATGGTAGTGCAGAGTCTCAGGGGCAGCTGCAAGAGGCATAGGGACTACGTAAAACCACACTGGAATTTTGCTGTAGCAGATATGTTCGAGAAAGGTGACGCGTTCCGAGATATGAGAGTGCCAGAAGTAAGATTCACTATGGCTGCAACCATTAAAGGACTTTTCCATAGGATCCAATGCAGGTATGTGGTTGAATTGAAAGACTTAATTCCAAATTCCAGACAGCATTTCCACCGAAAGAGTAGCACTAGAGATCTGAAAAGCTAGTGCACATTTTTTATTACCTAAATAAGCGTACCATCTACTACTGTTTGTGATCCTTCTCAATCAACCATCACCTATAACCAAGTCAATGTATCACCGAACCTCTGATATGGCACTGAGACAGAATGCATAACAAACACTGGAGAAATATATAGTGGCGGCGTTGTTAGGGGGTTGCAAATATTTCTTTCATACCAAGCTCCTTAGCCGAATCACTTTCAACATTCGATAATTTTATTACGGGGTGCACCGCCGGGGCCGTGTAATCGCCATGCTGGTGTAAGAATATACACTCCAGCGATCACCTTCTATATTCAGTGTCACTGTATTTGTCTGGAAAGACCACGTCATTCATAGGTAATGTCATAAGTGGATTTATAAAGCCGGTATAGCTTTTAACATGGATACTTGTGTGCGAATGTAGAACCAAGACAGCTTGTGATGGAAATATGCTTGTGTGTTTTTTTAATATAGTGTTTTGTAAGATGATTATGCCTCTCTTTATAAGACACTGTGCTAGCACTTACAAGAAAAACGTATTAGACATGTCCACCCATCGTTGATTTTCTGTCAGTATTATTTCATACCGTACAGCGATCAGTTATTGACGAAGTATCATACTTAGTAGTAAGTGCAGCGTGATAGGTTCGCCTTCAGCATTAGGCTTATAAAGTACACTCCTGGAAATGGAAAAAAGAACACATTGACACCGGTGTGTCAGACCCACCATACTTGCTCCGGACACTGCGAGAGGGCTGTACAAGCAATGATCACACGCACGGCACAGCGGACACACCAGGAACCGCGGTGTTGGCCGTCGAATGGCGCTAGCTGCGCAGCATTTGTGCACCGCCGCCGTCAGTGTCAGCCAGTTTGCCGTGGCATACGGAGCTCCATCGCAGTCTTTAACACTGGTAGCATGCCGCTACAGAGTGGACGTGAACCGTATGTGCAGTTGACGGACTTTGAGCGAGGGCGTATAGTAGGCATGCGGGAGGCCAGGTGGACGTACCAAACGAGTTGCTCAACATGTGGGGCGTGAGGTCTCCACAGTACATCGATGTTGTCGCCAGTGGTCGGCGGAAGGTGCACGTGCCCGTCGACCTGGGACCGGACCGCAGCGACGCACGGATGCACGCCAAGACCGTAGGATCCTACGCAGTGCCGTAGGGGACCGCACCGCCACTTCCCAGCAAATTAGGGACACTGTTGCTCCTGGGGTATCGGCGAGGACCATTCGCAACCGTCTCCATGAAGCTGGGCTACGGTCCCGCACACCGTTAGGCCGTCTTCCGCTCACGCCCCAACATCGTGCAGCCCGCCTCCAGTGGTGTCGCGACAGGCGTGAATGGAGGGACGAATGGAGACGAGTCGTCTTCAGCGATGAGAGTCGCTTCTGCCTTGGTGCCAATGATGGTCGTATGTGTGTTTGGCGCCATGCAGGTGAGCGCCACAATCAGGACTGCATACGACCGAGGCACACAGGGCCAACACCCGGCATCATGGTGTGGGGAGCGATCTCCTACACTGGCCGTACACCTCTGGTGATCGTCGAGAGGACACTGAATAGTGCACGGTACATCCAAACCGTCATCGAACCCATCGTTCTACCATTCCTAGACCGGCAAGGGAACTTGCTGTTCCAACAGGACAATGCACGTCCGCATGTATCCCGTGCCACCCAACGTGCTCTAGAAGGTGTAAGTCAACTACCCTGGCCAGCAACATCTCCGGATCTGTCCCCCATTGAGCATGTTTGAGACTGGATGAAGCGTCGTCTCACGCGGTCTGCACGTCCAGCACGAACGCTGGTCCAACTGAGGCGCCAGGTGGAAATGGCATGGCAAGCCGTTCCACAGGACTACATCCAGCATCTCTACGATCGTCTCCATGGGAGAATAGCAGCCTGCATTGCTGCGAAAGGTGGATATACACTGTACTAGTGCCGACATTGTGCATGCTCTGTTGCCTGTGTCTATGTGCCTGTGGTTCTGTCAGTGTGATCATGTGATGTATCTGACCCCAGGAATGTGTCAATAAAGTTTCCCCTTCCTGGGACAATGAATTCACGGTGTTCTTATTTCAATTTCCAGGAGTGTATGTGTTTGTGTTCAGCCATGTGCATAGGAAGGTATGGATTTGACGTGGAATACTGTAACAGCAAAGGGAAGAGTATGTCATAAGAATGGTACTGATATTTCTATTTCCAGAGCCACAGCCGTTAACAGGGTGTATTTCCGATACTTTGCACATTGTCAAATGTCTTTCAACTGAGACCACGATCGTAACATTTAGTTGTAAGTGCAGGGATAAATATATATGTGACCGATTTCTTAAGATGATGATTCTACCTGTGAGTGCTTGGCGTCCAGCATCGGTGACCTGGGTGGTGATGATTCAGAGTGTAGGAACGTAGATGACTTAACTGTATTGTCCTCTAGACGACCGAATAGCGAACTAATACTTAGTATGTATTGGATAGCTTTCACGATTGCGTGGAAATTTGAGAAGATTGAATATGGAGGTGTGTTTGAGCTGAACCATTATTCCCTCCCATGTATATTGTTCGGTTGACTCCTTCTGCACATTTCTGTCTTTGTTTAGTTGAGAGAAGATCGATTGTGGCGTGTTTATCTAGCATGTGGAAGACACATTTACCGGTTGTCTAGGCATGAGAAACACCTTAGTTGACCTTGTAAATTATAGGGATGATTTGGAGTCTTCTACATCACTGGCATCGGTATTGGCGAGTTGAAATATCAGTTTCCTCTATTTTTCTATAGTTTCCGAGTAAATGTCTTCGCAGGCGTGAAAAGTTTCTAGCTATTCTGTGGTTTACATCCTACGACACCTAGATAAAGTTTTGGGTTTGTACAGAACTTATTTCCAGTCTATATCTTCGGAATTATGTTGCGCCAGCAATCGGTAGGATACTGCTATGTGCTTGATATCGAGAAGCACCGCGAAAGTGGTATAACATTATATCAAACCATGCGAAAATACATATGTTTTTGTAATCCCCCAGTCTGGAGATGGGTGTAGAAAAACAAGCAAGCAAGGAGGTCAGGATCACAAACAGTAACGCGTTTGTGCCGAGGGGGAACGAGCCCGAATTTACAGAACAGTTCTGAGAGTGATTTCAATCCGCTGAGGGTGCTCTGGTCACCAGTCGGGGATGAATGACCACCGACATCGCAGGGAAATATCTAGTGCTGCAAGGATTGTATACAGTGATGTTGGTCTTCGAGGTAAATGTACAAATAAAGTAAAAGGGCCGATTTTGTATGGCGCAGGATACGCATTATATGTTTACTTCATCTACACAGTACGCAGTGATATATTGCTGGGTTGGATATCTTTTCTGCACTCTAATATTCAAACTCCTGTTCTCAGTGAGAGAGCAGTGTAATTGAGTAAGAGTCTTTCCGTATTTGAAGGTCTGTAGGCCACTTAGCAGGGTTTAATTGTCTGTGCAATATGGTGATCTGTGCAAAACACAATCATAAAACTCAATTCATCCACAAGACACCCTTTGTGCCACGACGTAGGAGCATCTGCAAACCGATTTGAACAAGATTGAGGCAATATATGTACAGAAAGTTCTGAGAAAGCAAGTGTTCAAAGACAAGCTGAAGCAGACCATCCACTTCTTGTGGGGTTGGCGTCACTCACCCACCACTATGGCGTTACGTCATCTGCAGAGCTGTAGCTGTAGTATACCGAAAATTGCCGCCATTTTTTTCTATTTTGCATGACAGTGATTCGAATTCAGTTAACGTACTTTTTCTGATATCCCCCCGTCTGTGCTTAGAGAGTGCTCTTTCCAAACAACAAGAATGCTTTTATGATTGATTATGTTTTCGTGAGTGTGCACAGGCTTTTAGAGAACGTTTGCCATTTCTGAAACTTATATTGATAGCAAGACAAACATTCTGCGCAATGCGTCAGTAACCCTGTGTACACATGCACAGCTAGATGCAGCTTGCATGTTCGATTATGATCGTTAGGAACAATGCACCCTGTGCTTTTCTCTGACGTCTGTGTCCATAGGTAATGTATCAGCAATGGTAAAAACATTTGCTGCCCAAAGGCTTCTCGCATATGGGACTGGCTTTAACATGCCTTGGAGTTCTGTGTCATCAGTACAACACTCGAAGAATTCTAACTGTGTACCCGAAAATAGAGCCAACCTTCACCTGCTCGCTGTAGGCAGGAGCAGCATGAGAGTGATGGCTCGCCCTGCCTTGCATCTGGCAGAGGCTTGCGCCCTTAAAGCGTCTGCACTTTCAAATACGTCTTCACTCCCGTCCAGTCGCGTCAGCAGTGGTGCCTAGGCGATCACGTACTTTGAGAGGAATTTCTCAGGTGTCAAATATTAAAGGGATGCCACAGCCTCGTGCTTGAGGGAGGCACCCGTGCATCACTTCATGGGGGCTGCCAGATGTTATTGTGTCTGTTGCATTTTACATAAATTGTTCCAAAATAAATAAAGTACATCGTTCCTCTCTCCAGCAGCCTAGTGCAGGCTGAGTCATCTTCCCCTCCAGACAGTTATCTTGGGATATGTCACGGAACAGACAACAGTGCCCTCTGCAGATGGTAGTATGTACTAGGTCCAGACCTTGTGGTGACCACACTGTTTCCAACCAGTTCCCCCCACCATCTTGGGTTACATCACAGAACAGACGACAGAGCTCTCTGGTGGCAGTACTGTGTGCTAGGTCCAGACCTCGTGGTGAACACATGGTTACCTGCCAAAATCCACCATCTTGGATAACAGTAGTTGCATCATCAGCCGATGTCATGGCCGCCATCTTGGATTATGTCATGGAATGGACGACAGTGCACTCGGGTGGTGGTACTGTGTACTAAGCCAGTTGAACTCTGGACCTTGTGGCGAACGCACTGGATGGCGGTAGTGCCTCAAATTTTTAATATAAAGAGTAGTGGATGATTTCGACAGTTGATGATTAGCAAGCATGTTTGCAAAGTCTTTTCGATGGATTATTATTTTGACAATTTATGAGTTGTTTGGCTCTCTGGACATAAATGTATTGCATTATTTACGAGTGGTTTTCAGGTCTGTAGGCCGTGCAATGTGTTATTTTGACAGTTTACAATTAGCATGCTTGTCTGCAGAGCATTATACATGGTTTATTTCGGTAATTTAGTAGTAGTTTACAGGTGTGTAGGCTGCGTGGCGTGATTCCAAGCATGTCAGAGTGTGTGATAAATATAATATCTTTCATAATCCATCCCTAAATAAATTGTTTCAAAGTAAATAAAGTACACTCCTTCCCCTCTCCAGCAGCCACGCTCAGGCTGAGTCCTTTCTCCACCAATCCCTAAGAAGAGGTGTCGGTCGGATGACTTAGGTTAGTGGAGGTAACAAAAGTGACCTTTTTTCCACCCATTTTCTTAGGTTAGTACACATGTGTTGCATTGTCCTGATGGAATTTAAACTTCCCACCATTTTGTGGGGGGGGGGGGATTACGTTAGTGGAAATAGCACAAATGACCTATCTTCTTGCCAAAATTCGCCATTTTGAATGATGTCACAATGACCATCTTGGATACATCTGGCAACAATGCAGAATGGTGCAGAACGAACTTAGTCCCCTACTCACTGTTTCTGTTGTAATAGTGAAGTGGAAATGGGAATGGACACATACAGCACGAAAGCGTACAGGCCGATCTCGTCTATTGACAGAGACCGCCAGCACTTGAAGAGGATTCATAATGTGTAATAGGTAGATATCTACCCATACCATCACACAGGAATTTCAAACTCCATCAGGATCCTCTGCAAGCACTATGACAGTTAAGCAGGAGGTGAGAAAACGGATTTCATGGTCGAGCAGCTGCTCATAAGCCACACATCATGTTGGTAAATGCCAAACGACACCTCGTGTGGTGTAAGGAGCTTAAACGTTGGACAATTGAACAGTGGAAAAATGTTGTGTGGAATGACCAATGACGGTATACAATGTGGCAATCTGATGGCAGCGTGTGGGTATAGAGAATGCCCGGTGAATGTCATCAACCATTGTGTGTAGTGCCAACAGTAAAATTCGGAGGTGGTGTTGTCATGGTGTGATCGTGTTTTTCATGGAGGGAGTTTGCACTCCTTGTTGGTTTGCGTGGCACTATCACAGTGCTTAATGTCTTAAGCACCTTCGAGGTTCCCGCTGTTGAAGAGCAATTTGGGAATGGCGATTGCATCTTTCAACACAATTTGGTACCTGTTCCTAATCCCGGCCTGTGGCTTAGAGGTTACAAGACAGTAACATCCCTGTAATGGATTGGTCCTGCACGGAGTCCTGACCTGCATCCTATAGAACATCTTCGGGGTGTTTTGGAACGCCGACTTTGTGTCAGGCCTCACCGACCGAAATCAATACCTCTCTGGACTGCAGCACCCCTGGAAGAGTGGGCTGCCATTCCGCAAGAAAACTTCCACCACCTGATTGAAAGTATGCATGCTAGAGTGGAAGCTGTCATCAAGGCTAAGGGTGGGGCAACACTATATTGAATTCCAGCATTACCTATGGAGGACGCCACAAACTTCTAAGTGATTTTCAGCCAGATGTCCGGATACTTTTGATCACATAGTGTACGTCACATAGTACGGTAGTTAAAAACGATAATGACGAAAATTACTGACTTTAAGGAGGTTAATTTTTCTGCATGAGCTATGTGCATCATATAAGCGCACTGTTGGAATTTCACCACGAAGATGAATATTGAAACCACTGGAAGTATTAAAGTCAGTCGTCTTCTAATCTCTGAACTTCTTTCATATCGGAGACCGAGGAATGCGGTACGTTTCAGTACTGGTAGCTGATAACGAGGCGATCAACAACAGAATCCCAAGCCATCAAAAACTCCACATTTCCTCCTCCTCCTCCTGTTTTACGACGTGCTGTTCTGCATTTCGCCATCGTTCACAATGACGTGTCACGAAGCCTCTTGCATTAGTTCCAGTAAGTTTGGCAGCTTAAAAATGTCTTGATATTTCTCGCGACAAATCTCTTAAATTGGTTCCAGATCAATTTCATTGGGTTCAGATAGCAGTGGTACGGTCACAACTGTAACAATTCAGCATGTGAACAGTGTGCGCGATCCGTGAAAATTGTTTTCCGTTTTTCTACGACGCTTATCATTCTAGCACGTGTGAGACCACATCTGTCCTAAGAAACAGTGTGCATATTCAGACAAAGAGTATTTGATTTTTCGTGTTTCTCCAAAAAGTTTAAATGTGTAATGTTTTCTTAACTTCAAAATCTGTAACAATCTTTTATAACATATCGATAATTAAGAATGTGTATTTGCAATGAAAACTAGAATTCTGCATGTGCTATGTAATTAGAAACCAGTAGACGTGCATTTTTCTTGGAAAAATGATTGTTACGTACGAATTAATTACCACATGTTGCTAAACTTCATATTTAAATGATTTAGGTATTCAATCAGAACAAAAAAGAGTCGTAAAACTCGACGGGTTTCTTTTTTCATCTTATTAAACCACTTCCAGCAAATTGTATTCAACATTAACAGATTTACAATGAAATAAACACCCTTAGCTGCTTACAGGCGTTGACATACGTCAACGGGGACAGATGAGAATGTGTGCCCTGACCGGGACTCGAACCCAGGATCTCCTGCTTACATGGCAGACGCTCTATCCATCTGAGCCACCGAGGACATGTCCGAAAGAACTGATACCATCTTAGTATATATTAACAGATTTTTTAATTTTATTTATATTTTAATTTTTTTAAGGGAATAGAAGGAATGGTCTCAGGGGCAAAGTGAGTAGGGGTCATTGTACAACAACTGGCCACGATGTCCCCATTGCCAAGTAGGAACATATGGAAGGGGTAAATGGCCATAGGAGAATATTCATTTATTCATTGATAAAAAATAAATCCGCATTTTCCGTGGCTTGTCTCTAAAAGAAAGAAAAATAAGCATAAGGCGGCGTTCACACTGCCGGCCGAGCCGAGCCGAGCTGAGCCTGGCCGGCCGCCGCCCGCTTTATCAGACACATGGTTTTGAACTGCGTCGTTCACACTGGCGGCCGGGCCACGCCGACACGGCGTGAGCCTCCTGGAGCCGAGCCGGCGACATCCCGAGTTTTTAATATTGCCGGCGCGAGCCGACCGCAGGCGCGAGCCTGTGGAGCAGCGCTACAGCTTCTGCAGTACACGCGTCACACGTCTGCCTTCTGCTTTCATCACAAGTGTGACTGCACACGTCTTTTATTTTAAGATGTTACCTCACATTTCACAATCAGTGAGGAAAAATTACGTCTATTATAATGATACGTGCGAAATTACTTTTATTTCATTTATTTAATCTACCGTATTTACATGCATTTACAACAATAGCTTGTCAGCGATCGCGGAATTGCCGCCACTGAATAGTTCATATTTACTTGTAAACGGAGGCAGATATGCGTGTCACTGAGGGACGGAAATGTGTCCCTACCAGATGACAATGAATTGTAAAGTCATGCTGTGGCACGTTACTATAAGCTGTTGTCTGTGACATCTTTTTGCGACGTTCTTACTTTAGTGAATGCAGAATAGCATATACATGACATTAACTTGTGTCCATCAATTTGATATCAGAAATTCGGCTAGTATGAAGTAACCAAGGAGTGTGTTTCAGATAGTACACTGAAATATAAACTTGTGTCCATCAATTTGGTATCAGAAATTCGGCTAGTATGAAGTAACCAAGGAGTGTGTTTCAGATAGTACACTGAAATATAAATTATTTTCCATTATAGTTTTATTTGCTTTATTTACAGTGAAATGAGATACACAAAAATACAGTAAATAGCTAAGTACTTTCAATTCCAAAATTTATTTTTGAAAGGTTTTTGAATTATTTTAAGTTGCATTTTTAACGAAATATTCAATAAAAGTGTTCCTGACAGTTTCGAACGTAATGTGGAATTTCTGTTGAACGTGGCATCAGCTGTCTGCATATCAGCATTGTTACAAAACTTTTCACCTGCAACATTGCATCCTTCTCTGTCAATGACAATATTAGGAAGTAGACAAATGCACTTGACTATGTGATCAGCTAAGTCAATTGATGTTTCAATTTCCTTCCTCAGTAGTCTCCATTTATTGGTCATTATACCAAATGCACATTCAACAATTTTTCTTGCTCCGGAATGCATATCATTGTATAGAATCTTCTCGTTGTCCAAATTTCTGCGAGGAAAAGGTGTCATCAAATTCTCTAATAAGGGGTAAGCTTCATCTCCCAAAATGACGTGCGGTAGTTCCTGACACATTCTTTCAAGTCTTGTTGGTGGCGGTAATAACAGCTCCCCATTTGTAAGTGTCTTATATAACATACTTTCTTTAAACACGCATTCATCAGACTGTTTACCGTAGGCACCAACATCTAACAGCTATAAATTTGTAATTTGCATCAGCAACTGCTTGGAGTACAATCGAATAATTCTGTTTGTAATTGTAAAACATGCTGCCAGAAAGTTTAGGACATTGGACATGTGCTTCCCGTCTATACATCCAACACAGCTTGGAAATCCCCATCTCGTATGCATTTCACTGGCAATTTCTTTAAATCGAGAAACAGTTGGCGTTGGTAAATGAATGGGAGCAAGTGACTCCCATATGGCCATACAAACGTCTTTCACCACCACTGATACGGTGGACACTCCTTATCGGAATGACGACGCTAGTGCATGAAAGGAGATGCCAGTGGGCAGATATCTGAGAAAAAAAATCGTAAAATGTATTTCTCAGGTGTGGTGTTGGACGAAGTTCTTACAGTTTTGTTTTTACAGTAGATACTTACTTAGTCCATGTCATTTCACAGTTATACAACAATAAATAAATAAAGAGACATGGCCATACTATATTCTTTCAATTAAAATAATGAAATCGAAATGCAAAGACCTGAGAGACAGTTACAGAAAATAATTTGTATAACTTGGCAAAATGTCATGTGATCCAGGGAATAGTATATTAAAACGCAGTTCCACTCGGGCTTTGTTCTGTCACATGATTTTCCTAAGTTCCAAGAGCTATGCACGTTCCTTATCAGTGGAAATAGAACCACTGAGTCAAAGGACATTATCTCAAAACTCTTAGCCTGTCAATCTGCCTATCTTACAAGGTAACGAAAAGAATTCTGTGAGGTCATCAGTGGCTCCACATGATGAACCATCACCACTGCCAAGCGCTGCATCATGAAGGAAAAAGAAGAAAAAAGTTGGAAAATTCTGAAGGAGTATTTCTGCGATTCTTCGTTCAAGGCACAGCAAGACGTTACCCAAAATGACGAAGCTAATTAGTTCCTAATGATACTCAGGAGTCCCATAAACTCTCTTCCCCTCAGAGGTGAACGTTTGTTAAATTTAAAATACAAAAGCATGACTACAATTAATTGGAGGTAGTGAATGCTGCACAAAGTTCTACTGCAAACCAAAAAGTGTGTAGTAACGAATCTTACCTTATCGTTATACACAAGGTTTCTTCTGCTGTTATACTTCTGCCAAAATTTGTGTTCTGTTTCGAAATTTTGTCTTGAATGTTCTGCAGCACATACTGAAATGTATTATGATTCGTTCTGTAATATGAATAAAATTTTTCAGGATAGTTTTTAAGGTCCTCATGTAAAGAAAAAAAAACTCTCCTAAATGTCTGTCGCTATTTATGGGCTGAATCAAAAATGGCTCTGAGCACTATGGGACTTAACATCTGAGTTCATCAGTCCCCTAGAACTTAGAACTACTTAAACCTAACTAACCTAAGCACATCACATACATCCATGCCCAAGGCAGGATTCGAACCTGCGACCGTAGTAGTCACGAAGTTCCGGACTGAAGCGCCTAGAACCGCATGACCACCGAGGCCGGCATGGGCTGAATCCATAACCTCTTAGTTTTCTGTACTTCAAACCTCGAAGAGTTACTGCAGAGTCAAAACAATACCAATTAAAGAGTGAAGACATTGTTCTACACGACAGCACAGACTAGCTAAAGGAGAGCAACTGTTGACTGCAGCTGCGTTTTCTACTGACTTGTTTGTCAGCTGTCGAAGGGTGAGGATTTTTTTAAATTTATTTATTTGGCCTCCGGCAACTTACAGCCTTTTAGCCAAAGAGTGGGGATTACCTTGACAGTGCAGCGCAGCCCGCCAAGGAAGAAAAAAAAAAACAATGAAGAACAATGAAACGCACATCTGTGTCGATCTACAGTAGTTGTCAAAGTAGACAACGAGACTACAGAATTGCGCTTCAGTTTGTGCAGTAAACGTATCACAAATCTCCAGTTTGTTTTTGTGATTAGTTTTACACCGAAATTTATCAGACCTATCTCATTGACACTTCTACCTGTACATGTACTAAGCCAAGTCGTAACCGCGCGAACTCCGTAGTTTGCGGACGCGGCACTGACGCCAATGAATAGCTAGCATTACTTGTGACCAGAGACAGATATCAGTATCATTATCATTTCAAAAACTTTTTGGTACTTTTACCTACATTTCATTCGCAACAATGTATGGTCTAAAACGGGTCTAACAATAAGCTACCCGCTACATAACTTTTTCACTACAAGATTTGTAAATCAAGTGCACATCGTTGACAAATAGCATCATTTCACAATAACTGTTACGAAATATGGAAAGATAAATGATTCAATACGGAGCTAAGGTGTTACACTACCACGTGTAAAAAAAATCAGATTTTTTAGCCACATACTTTCTTCAAAATCGGTTGGGAAGCGTTACTAAACTAAGAAATCACGCGAAACGAAAAGTAGACTTTTTCTTTTTTCAAGACGTAAGTAATGCTTTTAAGGAAAAAATAAGTTCATAAAACGATGTGGCGAAGTCTCATATACCGCTAAGAAGTTCTAAAACATGAAAATCGGAGAAGTGTATTTTCCCCCATTTCGCCGGCGCGGCGCGCAATGTGAATACACTACACGTCGGGCTGAGCTGGCTAGGCACGAGCCGAGCCAGTACGCGTCGGCCCGGCCGGCAGTGTGAACGCAACCTTTTAATGCTATACTTCTGTAACACGGACATGCGCCGTCGACACTCCATGGATGCCACCGCCCCATTTTCATGGCAGGTCTTCTTGTAATGTCGTGTAGGCACCTCTATCTGTTCATGTCCTTGTAGGTACGTATCAAAGTAATCTCCTGCAATGAATAATCCAGCTACGAGGCGGATCATGGAAGGTGCTCTGCGAGAAGTTCGAAAAGCATTGACTGTTTTTAGGGTTCTTCACAATAGCACAATGACGATCATTTAAATAGTTCCAAAAATCCATGAGTTCTATGACACCACCTTCAAATAATTAATGAATCGCGTGACATCACATCCATGTGACAGAGTTGTGTTTTGTCCTCGGGTAATTAACATGTGGGTAGAGGAGAGTGTGGGAATAAACATAAGAGAGCGACATTCTTAAAAATACATCAAAAATTTGACGCACAAAATACCAGGTCTCTTCCGTCGGCCCACAGTGTAGCCGGTGTTTGTCTGTATCCTGGACATCACAGTTCACACTTAAAGGCGAATCTGCAAGATGGATCCTATGGAGTCTGTCTCAGGTAATTTGTTTTTGTTCACTGTCAAGTACCATGCCGAATGTCCACCTGAATTGAACGTTAACGCGTTGACAGTGCGCCATATTACGTTCCAGCGCATAGTGGGACATGTCAGTTCGACGACATTAGGCATTCGGTGGCGGATTAGTGCGCGGTAGATGTCACTGGCCATTGGCAATCGAGAGACATGGAGAACGTCCAGCAGGTAGCTATCCTCCAGATAAGACCTCCCAAAGCAAGAAAAGGGCACCGGTATCACAGTAATTGCCAGTGGAGGGTCAAGGGAATATGGTGCCAGAGCCTCCGTTAGTAGGCCGATGAGGTTGGCCAGGCATCGTTGGCACAGCTTCAGGTGCATACTAGCATATAGAAATACTACTCAGTCATGAATATTGACAATGCCAAGTCCGTCCTGTTCATTAGGAAGAGTGAGAGAGTCTTATCGAACCTTAAATATCATTCCACCGCTAACAAAGGAACTGAATGCCGCCATGATGCTACAAGCTATGCATTCAGGCATTGGTGGTGTTTGTGGTATGTGCGGAATTCGTGATGTCTAAAAGACATTAACAAATTCGGTCCATTGATGAAGATCCGATGCACGAAGACGATGATCTACATTTCCAGCATGGATGTGTCACAAGAGGCTCCGATAATTAATGGTCGTCATGCGTGAGATGTCGTCCGTGAAGTCAGTAGCAAGACAGTGGATCTTATCACACAGTCTGGGTTCAGATAGCAGTGGTATGGTCACAATTGTAGAAATGCAGCATATGTACAGTGTGTTCGACGTCGTTAAAATTGTTTTCTGTGTTTCTACGATGCTTATCACTCTAGATCGTTTGAGACCACATCTGTCCTATAAAACAGTGAGCATATTCAAACAAACAGTATTTGATTTTTCTCCAAACAAATTTAAATGTGGAATGTTTTCTTAACTTCAAAATCTGTAACAATCTTTTTGTCTAGTGTTTTCTTTACTTCAAAATCCATAACAATCTTTTATAATACATCGATAATTAAGAAAGTGTATTTGCAATGAAAACCAGAATTCTGCATGTGATATGTAATTAGAAACCAGAGGACATTCATTTTTCTTGAGGAAAATGATAGTTAATTATGAATTTGTAAGGCGTCCGCATTTTTCGGATCTTACAAGAGCTTCGTAATTACAGTACAGAAGAAAATCCCCAGAAAATAACTATATTGTTAACAGGATGCAATTGTAGTAATCTCATGTACCGAATAACGAAACAATATCTACCGTTATAACGACAGCGGCATGCGTAAATGAGATAAAGTGAACGCAGTTTGAAGGCGGACTGTGCATGTGGCTAATGGCACTGGGAAACTCCAATTAACATTAACAAAAGAAGGCCCAGCAGCAGCGCAGAAAGAAATAAGGCGAGAACAATATAATACATTTTAAATAAACACAGCCGATACTTTTGGTAAGTGGCTACACAGTATTAACAAGGCTAGCGGTGACCTGGCAGGCAAAATAAAAATTCACCTATAACGAGGAATCGGTTGGTTGAAGCCATACTGTGTGACGTAGAAGAGACACGGTGGGGAGAGTCACCTCATATAAAAGCATTTTTGAGAACAAAATTAACAGAGCTCTCTCATCTCGCAGCGGGCCACACTTGAGCGTCTAAAAATAGCGAAGACGTTGAGACCTTTACGTCTGCGAAGTGAGGGGGGTACGCTTCGCGTATCGTGGTGACAGATGTAAAGCGGTAGTTCATATTCCCGTGGGAATTTTTTCGGGCAGAACATGGTGCACGTCGCTCCATCCATTACCAAGGGTGCAATAGCCATTATTTCGACTAGGGAAAATTTAACATTCTACAGAACGCAGGAAAGTTGAGACTGAGTGTTTCAGTCAAGGTCAGAGTAGGGAATTGGCATTTCAGATCCAGCATGAAGACAACGCCGCCACAGTTCCCGACTGGTAATGTACCAACGTGCATTGGGCGACATTACATCCTGAGTCAAGAGTTTGCTCACTCCAACCTGCATACGCTTTGAACATAGAATTTGAAGAGTTGATTATTAACATACCCTCCATTCAGTACAACGAGAGTTTGATTAGTTTGAAAGATAAAGTTTCATTCTCCACCGACTTAGTCCATTGAACAGCTACGACAACGTAGATGTAAATTTCACTGATGATGGTTCAAATGGCTCTGAGCACTATGGGACTTAACATCTCAGGTCATCAGTCCCCTAGAACTTAGAACTACTTAAACCTAACTAACCTAAGGACATCACACACATCCATGCCCGAGGAAGGATTCGAACCTGCTACCGTAGCGGTCGCGCGGTTCCAGACTGGAGCGCCTAGAACCGCTCGGCCACCAGCGGCAGGCTTCACTGATGAAGATTTAATTGTTTTGCGAGTTATAACATTCTCATACATAGAGATAAAGATTTAATAATCACATATTCAATGTCTGAATGTTAATTATTTTGTTGAAAGTTGAAAGTGATTGAACTTGCTTGTTATGTATCACTTGAACCCTGTGAAGCAGTGATAAATTAAATGTAGAATGAAAAACGGAGAGGTTGTGTTTTCATTTTAGAAAAAATCACAAACTCTCATTTATATCTATTTGTGCATTCTTGTTATGTCACAGCAGAATATCTAGTGCCAGCACCAACCGTTCAAATTCCCAGCTCTGGGATTTACCAGTTTCTGGCGACGCACTCATTCTCTCTGCATCTGAGCTAGCCTGGGGCGGAGACAGTCAACTAACTAGGCTTGCCGCGGCGTAGCCGATCGTTGTGGCCGAGCGGTTCTAGGCGCTTCAGTCCGGAACCGCGCTGCTGCTACGGTCGCTGGTTCGAATCCTGTCTCGGGCATTGATGTGTGTGATGTCCTTAGGTTGGTGTGGTTTAAGTAGTTCTAAGTCTAGGGGACTGATGACCTCAGATGTTAAATCCCATAGTGCTTAGAGCCATTTGAACCATCTGAGCCGCGGTGTACCCAGTGCCCTGGACCCGCTCGAGTTCAGCCGTGCAACAAATTCATCTCTCCTCAAAACCAGGACTAGGTGCACGAATCACTCGCCTACACACCTATAGTGTTACAGAATGGACGAAAATAGGCGGTTAAGGAAATTCTGAAGGAACAACATAAAACTGCCAGATTAAACTTCGCACTGGCGTGCAGAAGGAAACCGCTTTCGTACTGGGGGAAAGTTACATTTACTATCAAAAAGGTGTTTTCTACTGCACTAAATACTTCAGTCCATGTATATCGACACCGAGGTGAGCGAGATTCGACAGCAAACGTGACAATTAGATGCATAGGTGTGGCTGAACTGCTTTTACAGTTTGGGGATGGATGTCAGCAAGTGGTTGCGCCATTTTGTGGCAACCAATCCGTCCGTTTTATAGCAATTACTACTGCGAAATACTGGAACATGTAATGCTTCCTTCCGTTCGTCAGAGATTTTCTGGAGGCAGAATAATCTGCCAACATGACTGTTCTCCGCTCCACACAGAGAACTATGTAAAACACTGAACTGAAATGAATGGATTTGTTGAGCTGTTGAGGTGGCCTTCCAAAGGAGCTCACATCGGTCCCATAGAGCACATATGTGGAGAGGTGGAGAGAATTATTAGGTGCACAAGGCCAGCACCGACAACGAAGCCAGCGTGGTAAGTCTTGTCACAGAATAACAGAGTTTTGTTGCCTCTATTCCCCAGCAGCTAAATGCAGGTTAGAGGAGGACGGAAACTGGAGACGGTACAGTATTATTGTGTTGTCAGAAAAAAAATTGTTTACGACAAATAAGCGTTTGGTTTTTCCTCGAAGAAGAGGAAAATTCGTTTGTCTTATCACAGTCTTTAAAAAAATAGGATAGATTTTATAAAAAAAACTAGGCTGTCTGTTTCACTCTTTTCAATCGCTCAATAGACTCTTCGTTTTAAATAATGGTACGTGTATTGATCGAAAAACCTGAGATAAACATGACACTAATTTCTTTTTGTCACATAGCGCATTACGTGAATGCCGATGAAGGCATCAAAGAGGGTGTATTTGGTTTTTTTATACCTAGAAAAAGCGTCATAGTTATGTGTGTTCTCCTTGTTTACATGCAAACAGGACGCCAATACCGAACGAAGCACAAAGGAGATGTCATTATCTCTCAATACCACGCTGAAATCACAATACATAAAGAGAAACAGTGGCGCAAGACCGGCGGCCTACAGTAAAATCGAGCGTTTGAGTGCACTGAATCCTCAGGAATATGCTTGCGGATACTTTAAAATTATGAATTCTTAATTATTCGCGCTCTCCTAAACTAATAACTCTTACATGGAAATGACAGAATTCAATCCTACTACCTGCAGATGATAAACTGGTCGCTTTAATCATCACGCCATTCTACCAGCCCCATAGACTATGTTTACGAGCCGGCCGGTGTGGCCGAGTGGTTCTAGGCGCTACAGTCTGGAACAGCGCGACCGCTGCGGTCGCAGGTTCGAATCCTGCCTCGAGCATGGATGTGTGTGATGTCCTTAGGTTAGTTAGGTTTAAGTAGGGGACTGATGACCTCAGTAGTTAAGTCCCATAGTGCTCAGAGCCATTTGAACCATTATGTTTACGAAATTATGCAATATGGTCTGTGATATAACACCTTTCCTATGAAAAAGAAGTGATATATAGAGTGAACGCGGCGCAGTGCGTCTTCTACGTAAATGCAGACAGTCCATCTAACTCTGAATTCCATGAACGGAGTTACGACGAACATAAACTCCTAGAAAGTGACGCGGTAAATGTTCCATTACGTTTTATCAGCGCTGTTTGTTTTTAAGATGCAGCGCGTGGGAGATTGCGAGAACATAATAGCTGCTGACACAAGTGTCATAAAGATTCGACATAGCACTGGCAACGTTACTCATGTGGCAACTGCTTGTGCAGAAAGCCAGTTCGCTTATTTTGCAACTACGACTAAAAATGAGAGTATAGATGAGTATATACAATATATATTGAAAGAGCACCATATCCTAAAAAAGAATTCGAAATAAAATCTTTGATTCAATTTCTTTTATTTCATAGAGGTAATTTCATAGAGGTAATTTTTGGTAATTATTAAAGTTGCTACGAAGTGTGCATCATTTTAATTAATTTGGCACAAAAATTTGTGTTGTTGACAAATCATGATGCCTCACGAAAACTGTAGTTTCGGCAGAGGCCACAACACAGAAGAATAAAAATAACGTAAAAACAAAACTTTACAAGAAGCATTTAATTTATTTTGTCTTAAGGATATTGGATTCTTTGTTCAAAAAATAAGATTTATTTATGCACTTGTTCTGAGTTTCCAAATTAAAGAACTAAGACTAGTATTTTGCTGTTCCAGAGCAGAACATTAAAGGCAATGAAGCCATGATGAGAAGGCAGAATACTGGCGAGCGAAAGGGCACGCTGAAGGGGAAACAGTAGGCCTTACAATAGAAACAATTGTAAGCTTTTTGCTCAAACAAAACGTCGCGCGTTCGAGACCACTCCATTCTGTAGTTTATTTAAATCGCATATCGCATATCTGTTAAAATTACAAGTCTGATGAAACCTCAAGCATAGTTTGTTTCATTTCCTAATCTATGTAAAGTTCTACGTCAGAACCCTCCGACCAAGTGTACGTGGCGCGGCGCTAAGCGTGTATTTATCAACGATGATTTTCTTATTTGAAGTTCTCATATTTATCTCGTAGTTAAGATTTGGATTTTTCATATCTGAAACTAACGAACTTGTTCAAGTTTGATAGAATATATTCACAACTGGAAAAATATCTAACATTTGCAATATGTTGTTCAGTTTGGGTGTAGTAGAGGAATGAAGGCATCAGAGTTAGCTCTGAACATTTTTATTGTATGTAGGGCGAGTGCTTTTGGGCAAAGGTCGTTCTGGCAAAGATCGTTCTGGCAAGAATGATTTTGAACATTCAGGAAGCCTCGATAATAGACACGTGGGATGAAGTGTGGCCGTTTAAATGTCGAGCGACATTTGTACTGAATGCTCTAATTAAAACGAAAGAAGTAAAGGTGAGTATTAATGAATTTCTGCTTGATCGTAATCAGTTGGATCATTGAGAATTCCTACTGGGGACTAGTTATGATGTCTTTATACTAAATTCTCAAGAAGTAAGTGGCGGAACCCTAAAATAAGACCTGTACTCGAGCAAAGGGTAGTGTGAAGACAATATTTGCCTCTGGTGGCCCGAAAAGGGCACTGCGTATTACGAAAACCTCTCTAGGGGAGAGAATACCGCAGCTGGTATTTTTTCCGTCAGCTAAGACACGCATCGGTCGCAGTGTAAGAAAAACGACCTACTAAACTTAATCAGATGTACATAACGGTTGTGCCGGTCGCGGTGTTCTCGCGGTTCTAGGCGCGCAGTCCGGAACTGTGCGACTGCTACGGTCGGAGGTTCAAATCCTGCCTCGGGCAGGGATGTGTGTGATGTCCTTAGGTTAGATAGGTTTAAGTAGTTCTAAGTTCTAGGGGACTACTGACCACAGCAGTTGAGTCCCATAGTGCTCAGAGCCATTTGAACATAACGGTTGTCTTTGGAAGTTAGCGTTGTGTGTTTACTGAAGTTTTCCCCCGTTGACATTATGAAGAATAAATGTAAAGATACCACATAAATTCGTTGAATGCGAATATTTTGGCATCAGATATGTTAGACGTACATACATTACCTACTAATGACATGAGAATTTGTGCGGGACCAGGATTCGAAACTGCGTTTTCAGCCTATCGCGAGCGGTAGTCTTATCGTCTTTGGCTATTCGTGCAGTCCTTCCTGACCGATCCCCAACTTCCATATGTTACACTGTCTACACCCTACACCATAGTCCTCTTCTGCGCAAGTCCCGGTCCGACACAAATTTTCATATGTCCTAATAGATAGTATATCTACACGTGTCACAGCTGATCTCAAGGTATTCGTATTCAGAGAATTTATTTCGAATTAATTTTTGACGGCTGTCATTTGCCACTAATGTCTGTTCATACAGACATCCAAGTAAATATTACATGCTGAGGTGGGCACTAGATAATATCATGGGTCTCACTTCGTCATAGTCTCGTTTGCAACGATGCGAGAATACAGAGTAAAGCTGCGACTATGAAGTGTTGAATGTAGGGTACTATGGTATAGGGATGTAGACAGTGCAACATATGGAGGTTCGGGCCCATCCATGACGGGTGCACGAAATCTGGAAAGTTCCGTCGCCGCAGCGACAAAGCGATGACGTCTGTTCTTTCATGCGGCGCGCCTGCAAGCCTGCAGGCTATGTTAACATTCTGTGTGTACTCAAATAAGATTTCTACTACGGAATCGTTAGAAATAAAATATGCGATGAAGTTTTCATTCGTTCCACGATTGCAAAACTGGAAATTTTTTGCTACAGCATTAGAGGCTATGACATCCGAGGCTCTCACTATTATTTCGAGTCTAATACTGTTTACTCCAATGAGTAGAAAACTCAGTTTTCCTTCTTCTTGCATGAATTGCCGCGAACATGAATCAAGGCACCAGGCAGAATCCACGTTCCAAGATTTCCGGAAATCGTTTGACATAGTGCGCCACTGCAGACTGTCAAAGAACGACCGAGCTTATAGAATAAGTTCTTAAGGGGTAAGAACCACCCGTCTATCAAGGAAGTGGATGGGGGTTGGGTGTGGGGGATGAAAAAGCAGTGTATCCCATGATGCTCGAATATGCACACTTAAGTCATCCATTATTTGAGAATGAGAGCACTTAGGGACTTGCAACAAACTTTATACATAATTTAGAACCTTTACAAAACTTTTCCTTGCTGACGCCTCTCCCCCTCTTCAAAAAAACTGATGAAAGGAAAAAGGCCTACCACTTACTACTTTTTCGCCAGTCATGCATTGTAACTGCCACATTGGGCGTAACGTTTTAATTTCTTACCGGTACTTCTTAACTAATAACTATATCGGTGACACATTTTGCAGACAGTATTCATATACACCATTAAATGTATCAGTAAAATTTTATCATTGTAAGACACATAGTTCGGGAAATATGATGTCATAAACACTGAAGTGCGTGAAAAACTATCGTATCATGAAATACCTTTAAATTTTTACCTTCGTTGCTACTGATTCTGTTTCCAACACTTTAAGCAGACAGTATCCTCATATGTCGCTGAATATACCTACAATAATATGTCACTGTACGACACACAGTTTAACATATATGGTGTTACATACTGAAATGAGGGAAAAACTGCTGCATCGTGCAAGACATTTCGATTTATTACCTTCTTACTATTTACTCTGTTCACAACACATTTTACAGACAGTAGCTACAGTACCATTGGATGTGCCTGCAAAATTATATTATTGGACAGCACAGAGTTCAGGAGATACAATGTCACAAACATTGAGCTGAGTGAAAATGAAACTGCTGGAAGAATTTCGCTAGAGATACAAGTGAAATATGTCTTCAAATACATATGAAATACATTAAACTGACGTGAAATATATTTGGCATGTGCATACGGGGGGAAAGCCAAAGGCAAAAAGCTTATCTGAAACCCATGGAACGATTTCAACTAAATTTGGTTCACATATTAGTTACTATGTGGAAAGAAATACTGTGGGCGTTGTAACTAATAGCCTCCTATTGGGATGAGCGTGATAACGTGCAGAAAGAAGGGGAGGAGGAGATGGGTAGACGGTAAGGGGGAAAGACGTAGTTGGCACAGATATTTGGAGGAGGAGATGGACAGAGACAGGGGCGAAATGGACAAAGAGAGGGGAAAAGAGAAGATGTTCAGAGAAAAGAAAGAGGAGGAAATGGACAGAGACAGAGGGGGGGGGGAGCGAGACACACAGAGAGAGAATGGGGAGGAGAAGTTGAACAGACAGGGGAGGAGGAAATGGACAGAGTAAGGGAAGAGGAGGAGATGGAAAGAGAAAGGACAGGGGATATGTACACAGAGGGAGGAGGAGGAGATCGACAGAGATAAGGGGGAGAAGGAGATGGACAAAGAGAGGGGGTAGGAGGAGACGGAATTAGATGGGAGGAGAAGTAAATGGACAGAAGGCGAAGGAGCAGTAGGACAGGTGGGTGAGCAGTAGATTGTCTGACAAAGGAGGGAGGAGGAGATGGACAAGGAGTGGAGGTGGAGGAGGTGGATGGAGAGAGAGGGGGTGGAGGGTATGGGCACTAAGGGGGCGAAAAAGGAGATGGACAGAGAGAGGGGAAAGGAGAGCGACTAATAGAAAATTGGAATAAATACATACCTTAGCAACACCAATACCTAGCTAGTCAACCAATAAAAATATGTTCACAAATATGATACAGTTCAAACAACAAACAGTAAATAGGTATTTCAAAGAGTAAATGTGTTTCCCTATGTCACATAGATAAAACTTCAAAGAAATTACGATATCTTTTCCTCTTCGTGATCCGATTTTGATTAAATAAAGGCAATTCGTTGCGCCAAGCTACTTGTGAAAAACTCATGCAAATTCGTCTAGTAGTTTTGGAAATTAGTATGATGAAACGGACAAAAAGACAGACACAATGGCTTAACAGCTCTTTTATTATTGCAAATATAGATACAGAAGATATATTTAAATGATCTGACGGACAGGGTGCACAGCAGTTTACGGCTGTTTGCTGTTGGCGCTGTGGTGTACGGAAAACGTGTCGCTGAGTGACTGTAGAAGGGAACAAGATGACATAGATAGAGTTTCTAATTGCCGTGATGAATGGCAGCTTGCTCTAAATGTAGAAAAATGTAAGTTAATGAGCATGAGGAGGAAAATATCCTCTAACATTAGAATAGAGCATCGATTAAATATCTAGCTATAACACTGTAAAGCCATAAATGAAATGAGCGCGTCATGTTGATAGCAAGTAAGTCGAATGTTCCACTTCGTTTTACTGGGAGAATTGGGGAACGTGTAGCTCATCTGTAGACGAGATGGCATACAGAAAGTTAGTAGGACCCATTTTGAGTAACGCTCGAGTATTTGGGATTCCCACCATGTCGGATTAAAGAACGACATCGAAACAGTTCAGAGGCATGCTGCTACATTTGTTACCAGTATGTTCGATCAGCACTGAAGTATTACAGAAATGTTTCATGAACTCAAATGGGAATTCCTGGAGTGAAGCCGCCTCTTTTCGCGAGGCACTATTACGGTAATTTACAGAACTAGCATTTGAGGTCGACTGCAGATCGATTCTGCTGCCACTATCGTACATTTCGAGTAAGGGACACGAAGTTAGGGCCACACAGAGGTTTATAGGTAGTCGTTTTTCCTCACTTCATTAGGGAATGGAAGAAGGAAGGAAATGACCAGTAGTGGTATGTGGTTCCCCTGTGTCATGATCTGTATGTGGCTTGCGTAGATGTATGTAGATGTACGATGTACACTCATCAGCAAGAACATTACTACCACCTACGTAATAGCCGGTGTGTCCACCTTTGGCTAGGATATAAGCAGCGACGTTGTCGTGGCAAGGAAGCAATGAGGCCTTGGTAGGACGCTGGAGGAACTGGCACCTCATCTGCACACACACGTCACCTCATTCACGCCACGTTCAATCACATCCCAGATGTGTTCGATCAGGTTCAGATCTGGCGAGCTGGGGGGCCAACATATAATTTGGACCTCTCTCGCCTCTGTGTTCCTTGAACCACTCCATCACACTCCTGACCTTGTGACACGGAGCATTATCTTGTTGAAAAATGCCACTGCCATCGTGATGATCGTCATAAAGGGGTGTAAAATGTCTGCAACCAATGTACGATACTCCTTGGTGGTCATGTGCCTTGCAAGAGCTTCACTTGACTCATGGATCCCCATGTGAATGTTGCCCAGAGCGTAATGGAGCCGCCGCCAGTTTGTCTCCGTTCCGCACTGCAAGTGTCAAGGAGTTGTTCCCCTGGAAAACGACGGATACGCGCCATCCCTTCGGCCTGATGAAGAAGATATCCGGATTCATCAGATCATACGACGCTCTACCACTGCACCAACGTCCATTGCCGATGGTCGCGTGCTCGGTTTAGTCGTAGTTGCCGATGTCGTACTGTTAACATTGGCACATGCATGGGTCATCGGCTGCGGAGGGCCATCTTTAGGAGTGATCAGTGATCTGTGTATTCAGACAAGCTTGTACTCTGCCAAGCATTAAAGTGTGATGTTAGTTTCATCACAGTTCGCCACCTGTCCTGTTTTACCAATCTACCCAGTCTACGACGTCCGACATCTGTAATGAGGATGACCGCCCAACCCCACGACGTCTGTACGTGGTCTTATCTTGCTTTCGCTAAGTGTTGAAGACACTCGTCACAGCACTCCTCGAACACATGACACGTCGTGCAGTTTCCGAAATGTTTGTGCCGAGCCCCCGGGCCCTCGGTCAAACTCAGATAGATCAAGCGCCTTCCCCATTCCAAACACGGACAGCACGCTCACTGATACTACAATCACTGAGCGTGTGCCTGACTGGCAGTCATTCCCCGCCAGGTGACGCTGCTATCGCCTGGACAGTTTTATACCGACAGTAGGTAGGTGAAAGTGATCGGAAAGAAAATATTCTATATAGAGCTTGAAGTACTTGTAAAAATATCTTTGTAAAAAATGGTAGTGTAAAAAATGGTTAATAAACCACAAGTTAATATGCTACAGCATTTTTATTTCCTAGCCCTTTCCCTACAGGGGACACCTGTATGAAAATTGTTGTTTATCTCAAACCACATTCTCTTCCTGTGGTGTCCAGCACCGTAGTGACGTTGCCCACATAAATGCTTTAGTATTATAAAACGCAAATAAAAATTGAAAGAAAAACGCCGGCCGTGGTGACCATGCGGTTCTAGGAGCTTCAGTCGGGAACTGCGCGACTGCTACGGTCGCAGGTTCGAATCCTGCCTCGGGCATGGGTGTGTGTGATGTCCTTAGGTTAGTTACGTTTAAGTAGTTCTAAGTTCTAGGGGACTGATGACCACAGATGTTAAACCCCATAGTGCTCAGAGCCATTTTTGAAAGAAAAACACGACACAAAAATCTTTCAAAAGTAAAAAATAATATTTTTTGCCCGTTTAAGTTTAATATGAATAGTAATATTTGGATCCAAGCGTCGTCGAGTTGGGAGACCGCTAAGTAAACAAACAAAAAAATAAAAAGTTAACAACCGCTATCCTTTCTAGAACAGCATACTTTCATTACTGGTGGGTATAAGTCTCTTCTGTTTGGCATCCTCTCTTCCAGTCCTGCGTGTCCAGCATCGACACCTCAACACCGTTAGTGTGGTTATAATTACTTATCATATAAAATATGAATTCCAACCCGTCCTTAGTTAGCCTAACATTGTTAAGGAATGAAGTTACCTATTGATTTTGTAACATATTTTCGTATTTCGTGCATTGATCTGTCTTTCAAGGCCTATGTGCTGCAGCGGTTGAGGGTGTAGTAACTCACGCTTTATTAATCCGTGAGCGCTAGTCATTTAGTGTGCGATATGCGGCGCGCGGGGCATGACCAAGTGTGACGGCCCAATCGGGCAATAGCGCGAGGGCAGGCGTCTTTGACGGTTGAGTCTACATTGCTAACTTTTCTGGGGAAATTAATTAAGATTTAGACTCAACGATTACATATTGTTGTTTTGATATTAACCTATATTGTTTATATAGCGTACTTATATTTAAATGTCATACCTTATCATTTTTATTTTGCTTAATTAGCGGCTCTCGGCGCGACGATCCTTCGATCAATATATTATTATTTACATTAAACTTAAAAGGGATATATATATATATATATATATATATATATATATATATATATATATATATATATATACTTTTCGGTGGACACTAAGAGATTTTTACTTTGCTGCATCATAACTGTACTTTAAATAAAATAAAAATATCCACTAGTTATATGAAGGTAGATGTCTAGTAAAGAATAGTATGAATGGTGTCTACGCAACGTTTACCACTTGTTAAATAATACGATTTAAATAAAGCACTCTTAGACGGTCACGTTATTTTAATATCCGGAGAGATGACAGTGCCGCGCTTGTTTTCACCGTTCACACTGGGATAAATACTTCGACTCAGAAGACAAGTGTGTGTTTACAAACGCGGTCGACTGTTCAGACGATACGATGCCACGCAAAGGTAACACTAGTTTCGAGATGCGACAGCTTGCGATTTTTCACAACGCGAAAGGTAAATCATATAAACAAATTGCTGCCACGCTCAACATAAGTAAGAGTACCGTGGCAGATATCGTCAGATGATTCAAAAATGAGGACCGTATCGACTTAATACCGCAAAAGGGCCAGCAACCGAAGCTGGATGCACGTGACAAGAGGCAGCTAATGCGGAAAATAAAGAAGGATCCTACACTCAGTGCACCCAGATAAGCACGTGAGCTGCTAAAGGAGACTGGCAAGAAGGTGCATCCTCAAACGATTCGCAGAGCATTAAATGAAAGTGGCAATAGTGAAAGAGTGGCCAGGAAGAAACCGTATGTGAATTAACAGAATCAAAAGAAGAGTTGTACTTTGCAGAGAGTTTATTACGAAGGATGAAATATGGTGGAATAACTTCATTTTACGTTTTTGGGTCGGATGGACGAAGCATGGTGTGGCGGAAGAATAACTAAGAATTTACAGTTACAAATATTAAACCGACTGTAAAGCATGGAGGTGGCCGCGTTCTTGTCTGGGGCTGTATATCGATATTTGGACCTGGAAAATTGGTGTTCATCGACAGTATTATGGACAAATATGTCTATCTCAACATATTAAAGAACAATTTACGGAAAAGTGTTGAAACAATGGGGATATCAAACGCGTTCAGGTTTTTACTGCCGCTTGGCGGTCATGTTGTCTTGGATGCTGAAGAAAGGATTGATGATTTTGCTGTTTCACTCCCCTCTATGCTTCCTTTAGCTTGCGTGCTAGATCCCTTACGTGTTCATTGCTGATTCCGGCCGTCGATCGTGCAAAGTCCAAGGGTGAATACATTCTTCTTCCATAGACGATCTCATGTGGACTTAGGCCAGTTGAGCTACACATGTTGGCATTGTAACAATTTACCAAGTATGTTAAACAGACATTCCCATTGTCGTGTTTGCTGCTCACATAATGGCTAACCATTTTAATAATTGTTCTGTGGACTCGCTCGACTCTTCCATTTCCTTCAGGTTGTTCTGGTGTTGTCCTTAACTGAGTTATTTGCATGAGCTTACAAGTCTGTTTAAGTAATTCACTCATAAAATTCGTTCCTTGATCACTAATTATACTTAATTGTGATCCAAACATAAGAATCCATTCTTTTACAAAAACATTAGCTACAATCTCAGAGCTCTGATCAGGTATTGATATCATCAGACGATATCTAGAGAAATTATCTAACGTTGGCAATATGTATTTGATTCCATCTTTAGTCTTAGGCAACGGTCCTACGACATCTAGTCCTACTCGTTCAAATGGTTCACTTGTCTCTGGCAGTTCTTGCAATGGTGCTCTAATTTTTCCTAAACTTTTCCGTTACAGGAATCACATTGTGAAACAAACTCGAAAATGTCAACTTTGCGGCTCGGCCACCAAAACATTTGAGATATTTTAATGTTTGTTGCTTTTTCACTACAATGTCCTGATAATAAAGACTCGTGTTGTTCTCTCATGAGCCGGCCGCGGTGGTCTCGCGGTTCTAGGCGCTCAGTCCGGAACCGCGCGACTGCTACAGTCGCAGGTTCGAATCCTGCCTCGGGCATGGATGTGTGTGATGTCCTTAGGTTAGTTAGGTTTAATTAGTTCTAAGTTCTAGGCGACTAATGACCACAGATGTTAAGTCGCATAGTGCTCAGAGCCATTTGAACCATTTTTTTTGTTCTCTCATGATTTACTCTTTCATGCTTTCTGGAATAACTAGGCGGTTTCATTTACTAGTGATTTTGTACAATAATCAATTTATTTTGACAAAACGTTGATCATTTTTCCATAATTTGCATTGTGGATCTTTTTCTTGAGGTGCCTTTAACTCTTCTTCTCGACATATTGTAACACAAACATTGACTTTCTGACTCATTGCATTATCATTCACATGTTGTTTACCAGGTCGGTGAATAACTTTAAATTGGTACTCACTCAGTCTTAATGCCCATCTTGCTAATCTAGAACTTGGATCCTTTAAGCTCAATAACCATTTTAGTGCGGCATGATCTGTAATAACTGTAAATTCTCTGCCAGCCGGTGTGGCCAAGGGGTTATAGAGGCTTCAATTTGGAACCGCGCGACCGCTACGGTCGCAGGTTCGAATACTGCCTCGGGCATGGATGTGTGTGATGTCCTTAGGTTAGTTAGGTTTAAGTAGTTCTAAGTTTTAGGGGACTGATGACCTCAGATGTTAAGTCCCATAGTGCTTAGAGCCATTTGAACCATTTTTTTTTGTAAATTCTCCCTCTGTTGAGAAACATCTGTTATATGTTATACCAAAAACCAAAGCACAACGCTCCTCCTCAGTAGTAGTATAATTACATTGTGCTTTGTTTAATTGTCTGGAAGTATATGAGATTGGATGTTCATGACCATCAACCTCTTGAGACAAGATTGCACCTATGGCAAAATTGGATGCAGTTGTTGAAAGAATAAAATGTTTATTGAAGTGCAGATAGGCTAACACTGGGGTTGTGGTTAGAGCAGTTTTAAGTTCTTCCATTGCCTTTTTACACTCTGTTGAGCAATTAAATGTGGCCCGTTTCTTCAGTAGCTGTGCCATTGGACGTGCTATATTCGCATAACCGGCTATAAATCGTCTGTAGAAATTTGACAATCCCAAGAATGATTGTAGTTCTTTAAAATTCTGTGGTTCAGGATAATTCTTTACGTCTTCAGTTAACGTTGGATCTGGACGAACACCTTCATTGGTTATAACCCAACCGAGATAATTAACTTTACTTTGTGCAAAATGACATTTATCTATTTATTAAGACAGATTTGCGCTTCTTATACGCTCAAAAACAGCTTGTAGTCTCTCAGTATACTGCTTCATCTTTTCATCAAAAATTATTACATCACGAAGGTAACAAGTGCTTGGGTTGGGGTGAGCCCTCGTAAAACTGAATGTATCAGGCGTTGAAATGTAGCTGTATCATTACAAAGTCCAAACGGCATATGAAAATACTTGTATACTCCTGTTGCTGTTACAAATGAAGTTTTTGCTTGATCATCTGGATGCACTGTTAACTGATGATAACCACTTGTTAAATCACATACTGAAAAAATTCGACATCAGCCCAAGTAATCCAAGGTTTCCACTAAATTCGGTAAGGGGTAAATATCGGGTGTGGTCACAGCATTCAAAGACCGGTAATCAACACAAAAACGGAACTGTGGTTCTCCAGAAATTCATTTCTTCTTTACAATTACAACAGGTGAATACCACGGTGGATCTGAAGGATCTCTTGGTTTTGTAATTCCGGCTTCTAATTGTTCTTTAACCACGTCTTCTACCAACTCTCTTTACTGAATGGTATTCGGTAAGGTTTCTGTATGAATACGATACTGAACTAAATGAGTGACAGGTAAATTTGCACGTCCTCGGAAAAAATCTGCATACTTCAACAAAACATTCGCTAAAATCTTCTGTTCATCAGCTGTCAAATGCTCTATCTTCTTCTAAATCTTGCGCTTCAGTTCATTATTAACTTAGTCACCTCGTTGTAATTTTGCGGTACTGTCACAGAAGTCTGTGTTTATAATTGTAGCATTTGTTACCTCATCTGGAATCTGTTTTACGTCACTTTTACTCACGTTCGACACTTCAGCAACTTTCGTTCCTCGTGGTAAAACAACTTCCTCATTGCTTATATTCGTTACTGTAACCGTGAATTTTTCGACATTCTGTCTCACCATTGCAGCGACACCTACACTTCTAGCAACGTAACAATGCATTTATCCAGTAACTCACTTTTCTCAGATCGCTAAATTAATAACAAGGTTCCTTCCTTGTATTGGGGTGACTTAACTTCAACGTCGTTAACGGACAATAAATCAAATCCATGTACACCGTCATAACGCATTTCGTTATTTGAAACTACTTGCACCCTTGCTGTGTATTTATCTTTATTTTCACCTTCATCTTGGCCTTGGCCAAGAATTAATTCTACGTCAACTTCTCCATAGTTACGTAGCTTTCCTCCGTTTAACCCTCTCACTTTTAAAAGCGCCGGTTTCGATTTATCCCTTTTAATTATGCCACACCACATTAATGAGGTCTGTGCTTCTGTTTCAATAAGTAGTTTGATATTTCTCCAACGATATACAGCACCTATCACGAAGTCATTTTCACTGGAACTAACAGGAATCACTGTCTCTGGCAAGGAACGTTTTGCATCGTGCCAGTCGAACAGCTTTGCTTACTTCCTCTCTGTGCAACCCATGAATGAATGTGTCCAAGGCTCTCTGGTCGGCTTCGAACAACTGAATGCGAGTTTCATTTTTATCTTCTACTAACTCGTACATTTGAGCGTTGATGTTTCGAATTCTGTCGGCAAACTGCTCGATAGATTCGTCTCGTTGCTTTCGAAAACTGTGAAGCTGCTCTCTGTAAAATCTGATCGCGTGTTTACGTTTAAATCTCTGAACAACAGTCGCTCTAAACTCATTGTAATCTTCTTTTTTCACGCAAGTAGGCTCCAAGCTAATGAAATCTTGTGCTGCTCCTTGAATTCTTAATTTGGCAACCACTAGCTTATCAGAATCTCTCCATGATCCTAACAGGGCGGCACCTTCAAGTTTACGAAAAAATACTTCCACATCATCTTCGGGTTTCCACCTAAACACTGGTACTGATGGCAATAATGAAATTTTTTATTGTAGTTGTACCTGTACTGCATGAGCTATCATTTTCCAAGACTTTCAGAATGCTATCTCGCTTCTTTCTGCTTTTAACTGCCGAATCTCTTCTTGCAGTTTATTAATACCAGTTTGTAGATCGACAACGTTTCTCTGACTGGATTGTGACATTTCGTCTAATTTAACACCAATGAGTAACTCAAATGTAAAATAAAAATCCATCAATGCCTTTCGTATTCTAGCCAAGTTGGAGTAGCCCAACCTGAATCACAGTGTTGGATGTCCCCGCGTAGTCAGAAGATGTTCATGCTGCTGGTACTGCTGTTGCTGCTCAAAGTTCACGTTGTGCTGTACCTCTTCAGGTCTGTAGATTTTCCATAATTAACCCCATGCCGACACCACTTCTACAAGGGGATTGATTGTGCTATTGCCCCGGATGATAATTATACGAAATATTTGTCAGCGTTTGTACGCTGCGGGTCCTTGAGGTATGGCAATACGCGAACATGAGAAGTAAGTTTAAACAGCTTTATTAACAAAGGCTGTTTATGAAACACGCACGCTACGTGCACCTATCATCACTGTGTCCTATATTCTAATTACGGTCGTATCGAAACACTCCATGGTGAGCTAAGGAAAGAGACATATTCGCGCCGGAGGCCGCGCTAGTTAATACTGCGCTCTGCGTACGGCGGCCAGTTACTCTTTCTACATCGCACTGTGGCCGGACACCATGTACAGTACTGACCAAGCAAACTGTCAGCATTCCAGACAGGTCGGCTGGCGAGCGCGCGTTACATACCGTACGGCTGCATGCAACACGTAGACCCTTACAACTTTCTTAATAATCTCCGAGTAGGTGAGTATCTGGCAGTATGAGATTTTGCTTGAAAGAGGTCGTGGGTCATTGGCTGATGATGTCACTGACGGCGAAGCTGTACGTATTTTTCCCACAGTAAAACTAGTTAATGACTATAACGACAAAATGATAAAACTAATGGCCAAAGCAGTATAAGTTTAAACTTTAACTTGTCTCGATGAATCCAAAGGACCTGCTACTTATGGTCAAAAACCCAATCAAGCTTTTGTGTGCCAAGATCCGAACTGTACGGGAGGATTTCTAAAGTCAATAAAAATTCCAATCTTTGTTGGAGTGCGAATTAATTTGAATGTTTAGGTAGGTTTGACCAATCGTAATATGTGTATGATTAAAAAATTGGAATGAATGGACATCAGAGAAATCAATTTGGAAGAAGCAAAACTCCCAAGATAGTTGTTTATAGAATTCGATGACAAATTGATTCGAGGGAGTTTCATAGATGAAAACTGATGGATTCCAATAAAGCCACCAATTCTGTCATTTCAAGGTATTAGAGGGAATGGCAACATCGAAAGAATAATGTTTCTCATAATTTTAATTTGTGCTGTTACTGCCCATAAGTTGCAAGATACCACTGTAGAAAGAGCGCTCATTTACAGTATTTAGGCAAAAGTACTTTAGCAAGCTGCCAGTCTTACATGGCCTTAAGTTACGTAAAAAGCTTGCAGAGTGTTGCTATTTGCGAACTCAGTCAAAGAAAGCTGTTTAGTAATTTTTCATGACACAATGGCTTTAGCAGAACTGCTAAGACTGAGAAACAGTACTTCAATACTTCAATTTTGTATTAAGTGTCATACTTTATTATTTAAAATATTTTTACATCTTGAATACTTTGTGATACTCAAGAACCTACTATTAGTACTTAAATTGTTTTCTGTACCATACTATACCATCCGTAGCATACTGTATTCATTACTTAAAAATATTTTTCCATTGAGAATAATTTCCAATTCTCGCTTGTAGTTACTATTAGTAATTAAAATCAAGTAAACACCATCGTCGTATTTTACCACTGTCTCTTGTGAAATGTACCTGTTTCTTTTTTAAGTCACACATATATTCATTGACTGTTTCAGTATATAATAAGCTAATTTAGGTAACATAATCACTAAACAGTGGCGATAATTCTAAACCAACTCTGAAGAAAGTGGGTTGCCATTACGTTCTCTTGTAATAGGCTTCCTAAGGTATTATGGCAAAATCATTTGAATTAATACTGAACTGTAGACCTAAAAACAACAAAAAATCTCTGCAAGAGCATATGTTTATCTTTTACAGTTTACAGTCTCGATCATCCTTTTTCTGCTTTGTAGATGCTGAAACAGGCAACTTCAAAAGACAAAATTCATAATTGTTGATAAAATGTAGAAGATAAACATATGTTATCATGGATGTTTATTCATATATTTTTGAGCTCTACAATGTGGCTCTACTTAACTTAATGTATTTCTTGTTTACTATTTAGAGCATAAGAAGAGAGCACACTTGTGGGAAATTTTTTAAATTAATTTAGCTGATCAAAGTTTAAATGGTTCAGCAGACTTTCAGAGAACATAATTAAGAACCATCCCGATTAAGCCAGCTTCCAAATAAAAAACTGCATTAAAATCTAGCCTTTCGTTTGGAATGGACAGATACACAGAAACACATGTTAAACTTATAACATACCTCTGTTTGCATCAGGCGTTAAAAAGGAGGGGAGGGAGCTTCAGTTCCATTGATACGGAGAGTGACCTCCATTTCACCACAGGATACCACGTAACTGGTGCCATCTCAGGTGCTTGGGCTGAGTTCAGGGAAGTCCTCATCAGTGCACTGAACCGGTTAAAGGCAGTATATCAGGCAAGATGAGGATGACTTTGAATGTACCACCTACTTGTACATGAGCGGGATTCCTGAAAGTCCTTATCAGTGTAACGTGATACCCTCCCAAGTCAGGCATAACCTGACACCGAAAGTCCTTACCAGGTGCGTTGTCTGGCCTGGCCTGGGAAGGAGGAGGTGACCTTGAATATAAGTTGCCCAGCTGTATAATCTGACGCCGGAAGTTTTTATGTTCGTACTGTTCCTGTATATGGTCCATATCAGCAGTCAAGTCTGGTCTGTGGAGAGGTGTCTTAACGACACCATTGTTCTGTGCAGAATGATGACAGCTAGCTCCTCGCAAGTACTGGCTCGTATGTGTTGGCTTGTGAAAGACGCCATGTCCCAGTGTACCACCAGTTTTATGGTGATTCAGAACGTCCAACAATGGGAGACATCTGTCTTTTCCCAACTCTGTGGTAAACGGAATGTTCTCATGAATGGGATTTAGATGGACCAAGAACTGATGAAATTTCTCCTCGCTGAAATTTTTTAGGATAATGGCTATCCCCCATGGAAGGTCCGCAAAGCTCTGTAGTATATAACGAAAGTGAGAGTCCAATCTAAAGAAGTTAAAGAGGAAAGGTTCGAGTCCGAGACCTTACTACCGTTTGTAGGGAAACTGTCTTTCAAAATAGGTCGTATTCTCCATAAATATAAATTCAAGACTATTTTTTTATCAGAACCAAAGATAGGCACGCAGTTGATTCTGTGAAGGATGGCTTGATTCCAAGGAAGGCAAGCATTTATAAGATTCCCTGTCAGTGTGGGTTTCCATATACTGGATGTACCTTACGTACTAGTCAAGAAGGCTGCGTGGAACATTGACGCTATGCGCGTGTGCTATAGCTTGATAAAACGGCCGTGGGTGAGCACTGCGTTCAGGTGGGGCCGCGGTTTGGATTACGAAAACGCCCAGGTGTTAACGTTTGTTCCATACATCTGAGATTCGGCGTCTAAGAAAGTCACTGGAGCACGCTCTGCAAGGGATTTAATTAATCGTGAGGATGTTTTCCACCTTGATAAACTGTAGAATCTGACACTGTCTGTAGTTATCTCGCATAGATAACGACACTGTTTACCTGTCGACCATAATTTGTGACAATATTCTTTGTGGAAGACGTCACGGTAGCGTATATCTGTGATGCATGTGTGGTATTTCATCTACTATGATTTTCCGTGTAAACATGTGCAATTAGTTCGCCCTACCTAAGGACAACGGGAATGCTTTACCGTCAGTGGAACGAATTTATACAATTTTCGAAGAATGTATGTGACTTAGATTAGATTATGTAGAGGATTTTGGGGATTTTTCATTGTTTATGTAAGTCTCTGCTTAGCAGGCAACGTGGCACATTTACTGCTAAGAGCAAAAGTATATTTTGCACTCACTAAATTTTCTTAATATTAGTGCCTTAAGTTAGCGACCGTAGTTATCATTCGCAGAGTAATGCTGGTAGACCTGCAATTCCATAAACCTTAATTTTAGTATTTACAGACAGATCATTACCTTTGAGCAATACATACAGTTGAAAAATGAGACGATCCTTTATCTGTATGATGTGCGCTTTAAGAAGATTAATCTCTTGTAAAAATGTACTTAATAGCGTCTTTCTATTCCAATCGTACATTGGCGGAACTAACACTAATTTTAAAGTTCATTCTCCTGTGTAGGCTGAGTAGGGAAATGGGCCCTTTATGGAGACTTGTTAACACTTTTTCTTGTTGGTAGTCACTCTCTTGGTCTATGGTTTCTGGAGTCCTCAACTATAGTTCGAGTGTGTTAGTCATGTCTTCTGCCCTGTTCTGAGTGTCGTATGGTATGCCATTCCGTCCATCAAGATGTTTACTAATGACTAGTCACATTTTTTTGTTTTGCATATTCTGCAGAATTAGTATGAGTTTGTTTCTACTTCACTGAGCAAGGTCTCCTAGCAGTTACTCCTATGCATCTGCAATTCTCTTTTATTCTCTTGACTAAACGTAGTACGATCTACAGGATCACTGAAGTTTTTCCTTCTGTGCCTGTAGTATTTTTTCTCGGCTATTAATTCATGAAAGTTATTTGAGTTATGGTAGCAGTGGCCTTCCCCGATCTCTGTTATTATATCACTTATTTCTTCTAGCGCACTGCGCTGATGATTTCACAGTTTAGCACCCTAATCCACACTTCTGTCGCTCTGTTTATCGCCCTTCCTGTCAGCTGCAATGTGATGGGTGGGATATTGTTCTGGATTAGGTTGTTGAACCTTTTCCAGTCTGTATGAGATGTCTTTGCAATCCTGAAGTCGATTTGTCTTTTTAAACCGCTCTGTAGCGTCAGCAGGACCGGCCTTTTGTGAGAGACTGGTTCGTTTACGACTGTGTTCGTCGTATGCCATCTTAAATCTCCCCCTTTTTCTGAAACATCAGACCTACACCTATAATCATAATGATAATTGGTCGGAAAATCGGATGCTATAATTAACATATATTTCTATTGATGTCTATGAATCCGTTTGAGTTTGTTGTTCTACAGTTCCAGGAGTGCTACTTTCAATTCAAATCGTCACCTATTATAGATTATTCTCCGTCATGTTTGTGAGGATATTTGAGCCTTTCTTGTTTAGTTTTGAATTTTTGGCAGTTTTCTGACTGTAGTTATCTGAACTGGATTTCTTTTTGGCTTGCTTTCGGCATGTTTACATGTGGGGTGCGAATTTGTCTGTCAGATGTTATGTTTTTCGGCTGAATAGATGTACCGTCTCTTTGTCTGTGTAATATGCCCGTCACGTGATTGTGTAATTCCTAATCTTGAAGTTCGTGACAGTTGCATGTGGGTTTCTGCAATCAGTCGAGGAATTCCGAAATTAAGTTCCTGCGGGTTAAGAGACCATTGGATTCTAGTTCTCAATTACAGAGTCAATATTAAGGTCTTTCTTGGAGGGCTTCAACGATATTTAGTCGGACTGGGTATTTTTTGTAGCTGTCAGTGTTGTCGCTGCTCTTGTAACATGCAGGTTTTTATTGGTAACTCTTTTTGCGATCTATAGTACGGCGTTGTTTGCCACAGTTTGACATCAGGTTTGAGCTACTGGCACCATGGTTAGACATTTGACAGTTGTAGCACTTGGTTGGACTTTTGGTGATCTGTAAGATTGAGCTCTGACTTGGTAGTGAGGGAGTGGTGTGAATCGGTATATGCACTTCGTACTTCTGTGTTTCCCAGGTGTATCTGGACGTTAGCTGCGGCATTTCCTCAGTGCTGACTTCATTTAGGGTTGAAAGCTGTGCAGCGTTAATGACTGACAGTGTAATGACAGTAGAGCTTCTTTTACAACAGCATAGCAACTTTATGCTGGCCGTAATACGCTGAAAAGTAATGTTCTAGGAAAGAATGAAGATGCAGTAGGTGATAAAAAGATTTTATGAAGCTGCGACGGTACCTAACAGCTACTGTTGTTGAGTTGCTTTCCCAAATAGCATCCCATACGAGCAAAGCAGCTACGTGACTACATGCAGCTATTCGTACCTCTGGTACACGAGATACTCACGGCTCTGTTTAACAAAGAATAGCTGGATGTAGTCATAGGTTAGAGCCGCGCACATCTGCCTTCATACCCTGCAGTTGATTCGTTGCGAATAAGAACCTATAGCTGTGCTCCTGCTGTCAAATAGTCTCCACTGACTAGAACTGCGAGTTAATGACATATATAGAAATTATAGTAAACTGCTCATTAAATAAATAATCAAGTATGACCAAAATATGAGGTATTCTTACTGTATTCATTTGCCGTGTAGTTGTGGTGTCTACGATATTCTGACATATATCTGCACAATGAAGAAGATATTAAAGACGTCTTAAATAAATAAATAAAACAGATACAGTTACATAGCCTTCAGGGAGGATAGCTGTAAGCTTCTATTAACACAGTCATTTACCCTCCACTTAACCGCACTTTCCACTACTGCTTTCCTATATTCGGGCTACCACTTTCCTTATCGAGTCCTCGGAAGTTCCATGCGGATTTTCGCGGATGATGCTGTAGTATACAGAGAAGTTGCATCATTAGAAAATTGTAGCGAAATGCAGGAAGATCTGCAGCGGATAGGCACTTGGTGCAGGGAGTGGCGACTGACCCTTAACGTAGACAAATGTAATGTATTGCGAATACATAGAAAGAAGGATCCTTCATTGTATTATTATATGATAGCGGAACAAACACTGGTAGCAGTTACTTCTGTAAAATATCTGGGAGTATGCGTGCGGAACGATTTGAAGTGGAATGATCATATAAAATTAATTGTAGGTAAGGCGGGTACCAGGTTGAGATTCATTGGGAGAGTCCTTAGAAAATGTAGTCCATCAACAAAGGAGGTGGCTTACAAAACACTCGTTCGACCTATACTTGAGTATTGCTCATCAGTGTGGGATCCGTACCAGATCGGGTTGACGGAGGAGATAGAGAAGATCCAAAGAAGACCGGCGCGTTTCGAAACAGGGTTATTTGGTAACCGTGATAGCGTTACGGAGATGTTTAGCAAACTCAAGTGGCAAACTCTGCAAGAGAGGCGCTCTGCATCGCGGTGTAGCTTGCTCGCCAGGTTTCGAGAGGGTGCGTTTCTGGATGAGGTATCGAATATATTGCTTCCCCCTACTTATACCTCCCGAGGAGATCACGAATGTAAAATTAGAGAGATTCGAGCGCGCACGGAGGCTTTCAGACAGTCGTTCTTCCCGGGAACCATACGCGACTGGAACAGGAAAGGGAGGTAATAACAGTGGCACGTAAAGTGCCCTCCGCCACACACCGTTGGGGGGCTTGCGGAGTATAAATGTAGATGTAGATGTAGATCTCCAGCATAGCTGTTTCTCCGGCTCTTAAGTCACTGAAATGTTCCATTTTACGATATGTATCGCTATATGGTATTGCCTTTCCTGTGCATAAATCTTTCACCGCGTTTATTGATCACAGGTTGTATAATGGTGTCAGGCGGTTTAGTAGAAAGTGGCATATTTCATGCCATTTTTTCCGCTCTCCCCACTAAACACAGTCCATACTATTATTTTTTATGCCAGTTTCCTATAAAATTTCTATACATCAGGAATTTTAAAATATATATTATAAAATACATATTATACAACTGTTTCTTATTCATTCTACTATTTTATAGATGTTCTTTCATGTTCCATAGACAGTGCGATACTTATGCTGACCCGAAGTTTCTTTGACGAATTCCTAGTACTGGTGTTATTGTATTAAGAAAACTGATTTAAAGATGGATGTGACTTACATAGAAATAATTCTAATATGGAACGGGCATTGGTATAATTGTAAGCTTCCCTCCAATGAATATTACTGAAGCCTTCTCTTCAGTCTTTCATTATTTGGTCATTAAACAACGTAACTCTTTTTTCGTAAGTATTTTTGGAATGTACATGAAGTTACGTTATGTAATACTACTAAATGCGTGTCATGATATGAAAATAGATGTACCGTGTGATAGGCATGTGTTTTTTAACTTCTTCTCGTGGTGCAAATTTATGATAAACTACAGTTTGTAAACGATATCGGGAAACAACCACAACTAGGCGTACAAAACCTACCCAAGCTAGAGCGCATGTGTGTCGCGCGAGATTTCCACTATACTGATGCGTCAAAGAAATTCTGAAGGTGGTAGGGATCAAATACAGGGAGCGAAAGCCTATTTACATTTTGTGCAAAAAACGAGATGGTAATTATAAGAGTCGAGGGGCACAAAACGGAAGCAGTGGTTGAGAAGGGAGTGAGACAGAGTTGTAGCCTATTCCCGATGTTACTCAATCTGTATTTTGAGCAAGCAGTAAAGGAAACAAAGAAATATTTGTAGTAGGGACACGCAACGGACGGTGTCTTGAAAGGAGGATATAAGATGAACACCATCAAAATCAAAACGGGGATAACGGAATGTAGTCTAATTAAATCAGATGATGCTGAGGGAATTAGATTAGGAAATGAGACACTTAAAGTAGCAGATGAGCTTCGCTATTTGAGGAGCAAAATAACTGATGATGGTAGGAGTAGAGACGATATAAAATGTAGACTGGCAATGGAAAGAAAAGCGTTTCTGAAGAAGAGGAATTTGTTAACATCGAGTATAGATTTAAGTGCCAGGAAGTCTTTTCTAAAAGAAAAAAAAAGTATGAAGTGTAGCCATGTATGGATGTGAAACATGGACGATAAACAGTTTACACTAGAAGAGAATGGAAGCTTTCGAAATGTGTTGCTACAGAATAATGATGAAGATTAGATGGGTAGATCACGTAACTAATGAGGAGGTACCGAATAGAATTTTGGAGAAGAGGAATTTGTGGCACAACTTGACTAGAAGAAGGAATTGGTTGGTGGGACATGTTCTGACGCATCTAGTAGAGCACTCAAAACGCTACTCAGTCTCGCTCGCTTCTCGCTGAATATACTTCTCATTATCGCAGGCACATGCGCGTGAGGTGAGATGACTGACGTCACGCTACGAAGCTGAGGCGATAAGAGGATTGTGGAATAGGACACGTGCCGGCCCGAGACTGCGAGAGCGCGAGCTAGCAGAGACTCGCATTATCGTAACGTAGCGGTAGGCAGTAAACTGTCACGGGACAAAACTCAGCATGAGTGGTTGCGGAACCGGGACCAGTGCAATGGCTACCATCACAAAAGAAGTTGTGTTGAAGAAACTTGCTAATGGCATGTACATCCTGATAAATGAAGTGGGAGTAAGGAGTGGCACTTCCAGTTGGGAAAAATTTAAGGGAAGCAATTCAATTATTACTAAATAATTACAGAATAGAGCTTCCGATTTCGAGACGTGATAGTATTTGATTAATCGAATCGCTTCGTTTGTGTAGCATTTTTTAATGAATTGATACGTTTGTTGTGTCCGTGAACGAAAAGAAAGATTGTCTTCGTGAAACATACATGAAGGTGTTTATTACGACTGTATCAGGCGGTTGTTGAAAAAGATACACATCTTCCAGTTGATTACGTTCAGTGCCAAAATGGAAATTGTGGCGCATTGCTTGCTTACAAAGGAAGCACTACTGGAACGAACAGACATAAACATAAGGATAATCGACACTTGTCAAGCGTTGCAGCTGCCAGTGCTGATGAAATATTTATTAGGGACAAATGTGTTTTAATGTGAGCAGCGGACCTCCGACCATTTAATATGGTAAGTGGAGAAGGATTCATAAGCTTAGCCAAAGAACTGATAAATACAGGAGCAAGATATAGATAAATCACCGCCCAAGACGTGCTACCTTCCCCAAGGGCTGTAGCACGACATATTAAGGAAGTAGCTGATCAAGTCACGAGAAAACTTATTCGACATCTACATCTACATCTACATTTATACTCCGCAAGCCACCCAATGGTGTGTGGCGGAGGGCACTTTACGTGCCACTGTTATTACCTCCCTTTCCTGTTCCAGTCGCGTATGGTTCGCGGGAAGAACGACTTTCTGAAAGCCTCCGTGCGCGCTCGAATCTCTCTAATTTTACATTCGTGATCTCCACGGGAGGTATAAGTAGGGGGAAGCAATATATTCGATACCTCATCCAGAAACGCACTCTCTAAACCTGGCGAGCAAGCTACACCGCGATGCAGAGCGCCTCTCTTGCAGTCTGCCACTTGAGTTTGCTAAACATCTCCGTAACGCTATCACGGTTACCAAATAACCCTGTGACGAAACGCGCCGCTCTTCTTTCGATCTCCTCTATCTCCTCCGTCAACCCGATCTGTTACGGATCCCACACTGATGAGCAATACTCAAGTATAGGTCGAACGAGTGTTTTGTAAGCCACCTCCTTTGTTGGTGGACTACAATTTCTAAGGACTCTCCCAATGAATCTCAACCTGGTACCCGCCTTACCAACTATTAATTTTATATGTTCATTCCACTTCAAATCGTTCCGCACGCATACTCCCAGATATTTTACGGAAGTAACTGCTACCAGTGTTTGTTCCGCTATCATATAATCATACAATAAAGGATCCTTCTTTCTATGTATTCGCAATACTTTACGTTTGTCTATGTTAAGGGTCAGTTGCCACTCCCTACACCAAGTGCCTATCCGCTGCAGATCTTCCTGCATTTCGCTACAATTTTCTAATGATGCAACTTCTCTGTATACTACAGCATTATCCGCGAAAAGCCGCATGGAACTTCTGACACTATCTACTAGGTCATTTATATATATTGTGAAAAGCAATGGTCCCATAACACTCCCCTGTGGCACGCCAGAGGTTACTTTAACGTCTGTAGACGTCTCTCCATTGATAACAACATGCTGTGTTCTGTTTGCTAAAAACTCTTCAATCCAGCCACACAGCTGGTCTGATATTCCGTAGGCTCTTACTTTGTTTATCAGGCGACAGTGCGGAACTGTATCGAACGCCTTCCGGATGTCTAGGAAAATAGCATCTACCTGCGAGCCTGTATCTAATAATTTCTGGGTCTCATGAGCAAATAATTGGGTCTCACACGATCGCTGTTTCCGGAATCCATGTTGATTCCTACAGAGTAGATTCTGGGTTTCCAAAAACGACATGATACTCGAGCAAAAAACATGTTCTAAAATTCTACAACAGGTCGACGTCAGAGATATAGGTCTATAGTTTTGCGCATCTGCTCGACGACCCTTTTTGAATACTGGGACTACCTGTGCTCTTTTCCAATCATTTGGAACCTTCCGTTCCTCTAGAGACTCGCAGTACTCGGCTGTTAGAAGGGGGGAAAGTTCTTTCGCGTACTCTGGTGGTGGTGGTGCCTAGTGTTTAACGTCCCGTCGACAACGAGGTCATTAGAGACGGAACGCAAGCTCGGGTTATGGAAGGATTGGGAAGGAAATCGGCCGCGCCGTTTCAAAGGAACCATCCCGGCATTCGCCTGAAACGATTTAGGGAAATCACGGAATACCTAAATCAGGATGGCTGGAGACGGGATTGAACCGTCGTCCTCCCGAATGCGAGTCCAGTGTGCTAACCACTGCGCCACCCCGCTCGGTCGCGTACTCTGTGTAGAATCGAATTGGTATTCCGTCAGGTCCAGTGGACTTTCCTCTGTTGAGTGATTTCAGTTGCTTTTCTATTCCTTGGACACTTATTTCGATGTCAGCCATTTTTTCATTTGTGCGAGGATTTAGAGAAGGAACTGCAGTGCGGTCTTCCTCTGTGAAACAGCTTTGGAAAAAGGTGTTTAGTATTCCAGCTTTACGCGTGTCATCCTCTGTTTCAAAGCCATCATCATCCCGGAGTGTCTGGATATGCTGTTTCGAGCCACTTACTGATTTAACGTAAGACCAGAACTTCCTAGGATTTTCTGTCAAGTCGGTAAATAGAATTTTACTTTCGAATTCACTGAACGCTTCACGCATAGCCCTCCTTACGCTAACTTTGACATCGTTTAGGTTCTGTTTGTCTGAGAGGTTTTGGCTGCGTTTAAACTTGGAGTGAAGCTCTCTTTGCTTCCGCAGTAGTTTCCTAACTTTGTTGTTGAACCACGGTGGGTTTTTTCCGTCCCTCACAGTTTTACTCGGCACGTACCTGTCTAAAACGCATTTTACAATTGCCTTAAACTTTTTCATAAACACTCAACATTGTCAGTCTCGGAATAGAAATTTTCGTTTTGATCAGTTAGGTAGTCTGAAATCTGCCTTCTATTACTCTTGCTAAACAGATAAACCTTCCTCCCTTTTTTTATATTCCTATTAACTTCCATATTCAGGGATGCTGCAACGGCCTTATGATCACTGATTCCCTGTTCTGCACTAACAGAGTCGAAAAGTTCGGGTCTGTTTGTTATGAGTAGGTCCAAGATGTTATCTCCACGAGTCGGTTATCTGTTTAATTGCTCGAGGTAATTCTAGTAGTGAAAGACGCAATTGGTAAAAACCAGTGTTCAATGACGTGCAATCTGTGGACAGACAGTTACCGTAAGACCCATTACCTGACTGTCATGTCCAGCTATATTGATGAGTCGACGGTACTCTGAACTACGAGGTTTCCTGATGTTGCCAAGACTGATGAACTTATCATTACGGAAACGTATGAACAAATGGCAGAGTTGCAGATAACGTCCTCGGAACTAAGACAGGTTACAGATCAGGGAGCTAACATCAAGAAAGTGCTAGAAGTACACAAACGGCTCCCATGTGTGATGCGCTGTACAAATACAACACTGAGGCACACATTCAGTGAAGGTTTCTTAATGGACGAGATTCCTGCAGTGTATGTACGTAAACTAGTAGGCTTTATGAGACGATCTGGCTTAGTCGCGGGATTAGATAAAACCTTACACCATGATGTATAAACTAGATGTAACAGCGTGTACATGATGTTAGACTCATTCCATTCACAGATAGACCAAATAGAGACCGTTTTGCGTGATTCAAACAAACACGAGATGATGACGTCGTAGCAGAATGCGACTATGGAATGCGTTATTCCGTTTCTGAAGGTTTTCAAAGAGGGCACGGACGATTTGGGAGGAGACAGTGAGCCAACACTACCATTTGTAGTGCCATGGATTTTGAAGCTGTTAGGTCTCTGCGGAACTGGAGCCGACGATGTGACAATGTGTAAGCTAAAGGAAAGAGCAGAACTGTTTATAAAACAAAAAGTTATAAATGAACTACATGACATTTATTACGTGGCAACGTTCTTGCATCCCTGTTTCAAGGATCTATTAATTTTTCCAGAGGAAATAAGAGAAAAAATTCATGAAGATGTGCTAAAAATGTTAAATAACGTCTTTGATACGAACGTAACCAAAGATGTCATGCCTTCTCCCACAAAAAATTTCAAAATTGGTAGACATCCAACTCAAAATCGAAAGATGAGTTTGAGAAATATATGAACATGGAGAGGCCAAATGATGAGGTTACAGACCTTCTTTCATGGTGGAAAACAAATTCGTGTGCCCCGTCGAAACTCAGCAAAGAGGTCTTCTGTACACCTGCCAGTAGTGCCTCGAATGGAAGAAATTTTACTAAGGCAGGGATGGTACTGATCAGAAAACAAGTTGCCTAGATTCCGATCGCGTTAATGATATTCTCATCATCCATAACAATAAGAGAACCAAATAAACTAAATTTGAAGCACAGAAGCAAAGGCAACTGACAACTGGTTTTCTGAGGCGTGTAAGTAATCAAAAATAATATTCAGAAGTGATAAGTAATGACTGCACAATTATGCAGTGGATATTACATACTTCATACTAAGTAATGTAAATTGTTGTATTACTATGGTACTAACAGGAGAGCAGACTCAACTGCAGAGCAGTATCTTCAGAAATGGGACTACTGAATTAAGGTTTCAGATTAATTTGCGGAACGATATTGTACATTATTCGTTTTGACTATGTACACTTTCTTTTAATTAAATGAATTTATTATTGTGTATTACCGTCGTTTACAGAGCTTGAGTAGAAGAAATTTAGTTGCGTAAAAGACGCGACTTCTTCACTAAACAACAGGTTAATGTCAACGTACTGTTTAGCAGGTGGATCAAATCCTCAGCTGCTGTTTTAAATCGTTTTTCTTTTGGGTGCTGCTGTACGACTGTCGGTACAACATTCTTTTGTTGCTCAGTTAGTTAGATGTTCGATAGATCATTTGAATGATTCTTTTATGGAAATGATGTGGAAACAGTGCCTTTTTTTCTCTGGCTACCACCTTTTCAATATTCATCAGTGGAACAGGAAGAGTTCTCCAGTAGAAGTGATTTTTAAGTTCGATTTAAAACTCACTTTCCTACCTGCCAGACATTTTAATATTTAAGTTCGATTTAAAACTTACTTTGCTACCTGCCAGACATTTTATGTTATTGGACAATTGATCAAAGATGTTTGTTGCTACATATTTAACTCCTTTCTGAGCCACTGACAACTTTAATAATGGGTAAAATCTTTTTTCCCCTTAGTGTTCTCCCTATGGACATCACTGTTCTTCTCAAAATGTGATGGGCTGTTTATGACGAATGTCATTAGCAAATATATGTATTTTGACGGCGGAGTTAAAATGCCAACCTCGTTGAAGATTATTGTGCCTACATGATTTCCGCGAGTGAACATGGTTCAAACGGATCTGTGCACTACGGGACTTAACATCTAAGGTCATCAGTCCCCTAGATCTTAGAACTACTTAAACCGAACTAACCTAAGCACATCACACACATCCATGCCCGAGTCAGGATTCGAACCTGCGACTGTAGCAGTCACTCGGTTCCGGACTGAAGCGCCTAGAACAGCTCGGTCACCGCGGCCGGCTGAGTGAACATCGCATATTATTTTTACTACTCTCTTTTGTGCAATCAATACTTCCTTTCTAAGTGATGAGTTAACTCAGAACATCATTACTGAATTCAAGCATCGTAATCTTAAGGTTCTTTCAGCCTTATCAACAGGTGGATCTGGCTTTTAGTGGTTTTTTATGTCTGTTGCTGTAGTTTGTATATTTTCAGTCAGAAAACACAGCACATAAAAATAAAATTGCAAGGCGGTGATGGTTAACAGAAGGGTATCAAACGATAACGAACGGTAATTACATACAGTGATTAATACCTTAAGCACCTTTGACCTGAAAAGTGGAACACCTCAAAAGGTGGTCGTCTCCTTCAAGCGTTCCAAGTATGTAGCTACAGAGCCTGCGAAAGACTGTTCGTAAGTCCAAAGCACCTTCCTTCTCGAACATTCTAACTGTACAGCGTTGTTGCAAAAGTGAAATATCTTTCATAGAACTAAGGCCTACAGCAAAATAAAAATAAAACACAAAAGTTACACAATTAGCTTTGATAGCAAACGTTACAAAACTAACTCTGAAACAGATAACAACCTTGCCCTAGTTGACGGCAACCTTTAATGCTAACGGAGGTCGTAATAAACACAATGAATCGCATTAAGTCGTCGAAGAGTGAAGAAATAGTGGGATAATAAATCTTTAGCTAAATAAAGAGGAAGAAATAAACACAAGCATAAAGGCAATAAACGTCAAAACTAATTCCGCGAAAGGAAATCTTGCGTATGCGCAGTTACGGACGAAGTAGGAAACATTTGCAAAATGAGGCGTCACTTTAAAAACAAACGTAAGTACAAAACGCACTCACACAAAATTCAACATTAATATCTATGGTAGGCAGCAAAGTGGGTGGGTAGTTTTCCTTTCTAGTCTAAGAAATGACTTCGTGTTAATGCTTAGCTTAAACCCCAAGATAATTGTATCTTCCTGTGGAAAATAATTTACAGTCATCATCTCTTGCTTTGTCATAAGGTATCACGATTTCCCTTGTCGCCGTTACATGACAGTTTCTGAGTAACCAGGATGCCACCACTGATAGCACTTTTACAGGAAACTTTGACAGCTTTACATTTGTAATTACGTGGACCGGATTTGTTCGAATGTCTGTTTTGATTCATTCCACTGAAATGTGTCTTGAATCTCCCAAAATGCATTCATACTTACGAGCACAGCTGTGACATGTCACACGTGCATGTTCCTTGCTACTATACTTGTGACTCGGATAGCTGTACGCAGTACGAGCCGCGTTCTGAACGGCCCCCTGCGACCGGCGGCGCTGCAGGTGGCAGCCGAGAGTGTCGGGTCGCCTCGTTATCGAGACCGCGCTCTCGGAACACGATAATCTCGCAGGCGGCATTCTCGCTGCTCGGTCCCGCTTATGAGAACAAGCGGTAACACGGCGACAGCTGACGTCCTCTAGCATCAAGAGATCACCAAGTTAGTATTGGAGGGCAGCGTGGAGGGTAAAAATCGTAGAGGGAGACCAATAGATGAATACACTAAGCTCATTCAGAAGGATGTAGGTTGCAGTAGATGCTGGGAGATAAAGAAGCTTGCACAGGATAGAGTACCATGGAGAACTGCATCAAACCAGTCTCCGGACTGAAGACCACCACAACAACAACTTAATTAACTCAAAATTGTCACAAAGGGATAGAATTGTGGATCATAGCTTTGCATGTAAAAGGGTTTATAAGCCAGTTTCATCTGTTGCAACATATGCGTTTTTGAAAGCGGCTAAATCTTATTGGTGTAAAAACCTTGGCCACTTTTCCCGATCCTCAGGCGAAACTCTCAAATTGAAATCAATAACGAGGAACTATATTTGTAGACCAAAAGATGTTTGAACACTGATATTGAAAAAAATAATTACTTTCCCTACAAGTGACGTAACAAGAATAACGAAAATGACTTATATTCCATAAGACTGAAAAACAAAAAAAGGTTTTCACTAAAAAAGAGCGGAACAAGCTTCCTCAGCAATCTCACTAACAATAGTGGCGATGTACGTCAGAACTATTACAGTCTCATCTCTTCTCGGCAGACAGCAGCGATGTTCAGGGCAAAAATATGCAAAGGCCACTTTTCCTGTCCTGACCACTTCACCACAGCATCCCCTACCGATCTTCCTATTAATTGGTAATCTTCATAAATTGGTATTTGTATTAATTAATAACATTAAGTGCAATCTGAGACACGACCTTAAATGTTTCCTAACTGTTATGAATGTCATTTTTGTTTTACTATTTGCACTGTACACTGAAGCGCCAAAGAAACTGCCATAGGCATACGTATTCAAATACAGAAATATGTAAACAGGCAGAATACGGCGCTGCCGTTGGGAACGCCTATAAGAGACAACAAGTGTCTGTGGCAGTTCTTACATCGGTTACTGCTGGTACAGTGGCGGGTTATGAAGATTTAAGTGAGTTTGAACGAGTTGCTATATCGGCGCACGAGCGATGGGGCACAGCATCTCCGAGGTAGCGATGAAGTGGGGTTTTCCCGTACGACCGTTTCACGAGTGTACCGTCAGTATTAGAAATCTGGTATAACATCAAACTCCGACATCGCTGCGGCAGGAAAAATATCATGTAAGAACAGGACCAGCGATGACTGAAAAGAATCGTTCAATGTGACAGTAGTGCAACCATTCCGCAGATTGCTGCAGATCTCAATGCTGGACCATCAACAAGTGTCAGCGTGTGAACCATTCAACGGAATATCATCGACATCGGCTTTCGAAGCCGAAGACCCACTCGTGTATCCTTGATGACTGCACGGCACAAAGTTTTACGCCTTGCCTGGGCCCACCAACACCTACATTGGACTGTTGATGATTGGAAACATGTTGCCTCGTCGGACGAGTCACGTTTCAAATTGTATCCAGCGGATGGACGTGTACAGTATGGAGGCAACCTAATGAATCAATGGACCTTGCACGTCAGCAGGGGACTGTTCAAGCTGGTGGAGATTCTGTAATCGTGTGGGGCGTGTGCAGTTGGAGTGATATGGGACCCATGATACATCCAGATACGACTCTAACACATGACAGGTACGTAAGCATCCTGTCTGATCACCTGCATCCATTCATGTCCATTGTGTATTCCGACGGACTCGGCAGTTGCAGCAGGACAGTGCGACTCCCACACGTCCAGAATTGCTGCAGAGTGGCTCCAGGACCACTATTCTGAGTTTAAACTCTTCCGCGGGCCACCAAAGTCCCCAGACATGAATATTATTGTGCATATCTGGGATGCCTTGCAACGTGCTGTTGAGAAGAGACCTCCACCCCCTCGTACTCTTACGGATTTATGAACAACCCTGCAGGATTCATGGTGTTAATTCCCTCCAGTATTATTTTAAACATTAATCGAGTCCATGCTACGTCATGTTGCAGCACTTATGAGTGCTCGCAGGGGTCCTACACGGAATTTGGTATGTGTACCAGTTTCTTTGGGTCTTCAGCGTTTACAACATGCTTAATTTGATTCCATATTACTTGCTAAAAACGTTAACACATTTGAAGATGACGTTCTCTATAACGCGCATTCACGAATCTTTGTTATTATATTAATTATATATTGTATTAATATGATATTATTATATTAATACCATTGCAGCTGATCGGTGCTAGCTGCGCACACTCATGAGCTTTCAGAATTGGAAGGCAAGTAAAAAAGTTCACCTTCTCACTTCTATTAAGCGCGCAATGGCCACGCCACATACACACTGCTCCTGACGTAAGCGGCAAATTTAGTTTACGGCCGTGTTTACCAACGTCAGTTAAAGTTACCGTCTCTCTAAGTACTTTTTTGTTATGGAGCAAGAAGAAATAAACTCTTAACGTTAGTTGACGTTTCTGGATTATGTCGTCAGTTGCTAGACGCATACTTGCCGCAGTTTCACGACCACTGTACTAGGCATGACGAGGTATGTTTACAGCCAGAAATTCCGTCCCTGGTGACTCATTGAGAGAGGTTGGCAGTTCTGCTATATGAGTGCAGAGATGTCGAATTCGAGTCAGGTATTAACTGACCCTTTTCCAATAAACTTCTTGTGCTTATTAAAAGTTGCCGAATTTGATTAACAGTAGTACAGGGCCGGCTCCAGGTATCTTGCCGCTCTGTGCGGAATTTTCAATCACCGATCCCCTCCGTCCCCAACCGGTCCCATTTTTTGTTCTTACAGATACAGTCAACTTTTTTGAAAACGTCACTATCCGTGACGTCTTGTTTTCATATATCAGATTTAATCACACGTTTTGTTGACGTGAATACTTCTTCAAGACCTGGTAAGGGACACCAAACAGTGGCGATGCGTAACGTATTACCTGTAATCGCGTTTAATAAGTTGTTAAAAGTAACTGTATTGTTGTTCTAACTGTTATTATTACTGTCATTTTTCTTATTACACTCGGTTGTTCCAGCTTGAGAACTCGGCAGTGGCGGAACATTGCCTTAACGAAGGACACAGGATGATGTATGACAAGACACAATTGATCTCTCCTGATTCTCGCTATTGGGAATGTGTTCTTAAAGAATCCATTGAAATTAGATTATCCAGTAATATTATTAACAGGGATAAAGGTTTTCCTATAAATAAGATATGTAATCAGATTTTGTCCGACATTAAACAACAACGGTCTTCTTTTCGATCATTGGATTCTTCCAACTAGTGCTGCTGCGATTTATCGTTTCTGCCGTCTTCTCCCACCGGCGATTTGCGTGACTGCTTGCCGCCAGGAGGCGCTGCCCATCATCTCACGCACGCGAGGTGCTCTGTTCCTGGTGTATAAAGGTTTCCATCGTTGTGGCTCCGGCGATGCAGTGCACTAGCATTAACTCATCTGAAGATGGCGGATAGCTGGTCTGCCGAAATACTGTGCCTGGACGACAACATGATCCGGCTGCAAACCCGTGAAGAATATCAGAATTTATTACGCCGGGAAAGTCTGCGAAATCAAGACCACTTCTGGTTTCCAACATACCTGCAACTTCAGTCCATAGAATCCGAACTATATCCAGGTTCTGATATTTTTCATTCGCCGAATGCCACAAATAGACTCTTTCTTGCAATAAATTTATCAGCTTCTCACAGTCCATACTTCGTGTTTAAGACCGAAGACCACAAAATACTGACATAAATTTCACCGACTGTCGTCCGAAGTTTCTACGTCCGGACAATGAGATCGGCTATAGTGTGACCGTGCACGCAGTGGAGTGCTGATTTGAAAAGATCGGCTATCTTCGGCCGATGTCGATAGTCGGCGGAATCACCCGATATCGCTGCAACTGTATCCGCAGCCTTAGTTGCACAGTCTCTCCTTCATTGCTAAAAGGCCATTCAGTCGGAACTTTTATATACTAAGCAGCTCTAGCCACGTCTGTTATAGTCCGGTATGTTTTCAGTTTTAGTCCAACACAAGGATCACATTTCTGTAGTCTGCTTATATTGTCAGTATCAATAGTACAGCACACGTATCATTAACTAATCCTCTACTCTGGATATAGCGTAATATACTATGTACATACACAACCAGAAGTTTTTGCTCCAGCTTCGGCGTTTAACAGGCGATGCGAACTGTGAATAGTGTCTGTTGCTAGTTTGAATGAGGACACAGCCAATTTAAGAAATTTTGCAGCCCTCTGCGAAATCTAATCTGCAACGTAATTTTGCTTACAATTTGCATAGTTTTCCTGATTTTATATGTTTTTTATGAATGCGCGCGCACATGTGTGTGTGTGTGTGTGTGTGTGTGTGTGTGTGTGTGTGTGTGTTTGCAGCTCAAACCGTTTCGATGAAATCACAGATTGAGGTTCTTTGAATCTATGAACAAACGGGCCAGGAGTTCGTTAAGTAGTAGCTCACAGGCAATTTCGCATTGTAAACGCATGCGAAGTCGCGGGTATGTTAGTATTTATTGGTAAAAACGCATTCAGTTATTTTTCACATAGTGTAGCGTGTTAACCTCGAGTTGTAAGAATACCACATAGTGTATATTTCACTGTATCTCAGTTCATGTTCTCTTTTAAATGTACACAGACGGTGCTGTTGCCTTAGCTATGTCGCCAGCTGGCTTTGCTGTGTTAAAGATAAGCACTTACGCAATACAATAGGCACAAAAATACCTGAAAGATACACTAAAACAAGGAAAATATGCACCAAAAATAATGTGCACATAAAATGAACGAACTTGCACCTAAAACCAACACCAAATAGCACAAGAATCTAAAAATGTATTAGGCATTTCTAACGCTATGATAATACAGAATCAACTGTGAACTGATTTTAGTTGTCCATTCTAGTAAATTAGTAAATATTTTTGCAGATCATTCAGAACACCCATTCTTACATCTGTCAAATACTTTTCACATTTACAAAATTTCCGTCTGTATTACATTATGGCACGAAGTAGAACGTCATTGTTGCAATGTAGCTTGCAAAGGCTTTCAGTGACAACGCTGTGAGCGTCACAAAGATTATGAAGTGGTTTAAAGACGGCTGCACATTGGTGGAGAGCGAGCCATGCTCCAGTCGGCCATCACCATGCTGAAATGACCAGGTCATTGAGAAAGAGAATACTGTGGTGGTGTGCGACCGCCGTGTGACTATCAGAGAAATTGCGGAAGAGATGGGCATCAGGACTTTTTTCCATTCTGACAGCAGATTTAGCGGTGAAGGGAGCGTCGGCGAAATTAGTGCCGAAGCTGCTGACGGCAGAGCAAAAGCAACTTCCTGGTGAAGTCTCTCAAGGCACACTGGACTCCACAAACAGTGACCACGCCTTCGTGAACATCATAATCGCTGGTGACGAGTCCTAAGTGTACAAGTACGACCTGGAGACCAAATCCCAGTCGTCACAGTAGTGTACACTACGAGTACACACCACAGGGTCAAACAATCACCAAAGAGTACTGCAGGGATGTCCTTCATCACTTATGTGATGTTGTGTGGCGCAAGAGACTGGACTTGGAGCAAGCAGAAAATTGGCGCCTCCATCACGGCAAATCTCCAGCACATTCTAGCACTTGATTCAGACGTTTGTAGCGAAAAACCAAGTTCCTGTGCGTCAACAGACTTCTTACTCTCATGATATGGCCCCCTGGGACTTCTGGCTGTTCCCGAGACTCAAGAGGCCATTGAAGGAAGTGCGATGTCAGACCAGAGAGGACATTATGGTAGCAACGACAGCTGAGCTGAACTCCATTCTGAAAGAGGCTTTTTTGGAATGCTTCCAACAATGGCGGCACCACTGGTAGAAGTGTGTGGTGTCCCAAGGGAATGACTTCGAGGGCGATTAGGTGTCCAACGCTCCAGGTAACCCAGTTTTTTCCCTGGCAAAAGGTCGGATACTTTTCTAACATACCTTGTACTTACATGCATTCTTAAAGTTTGTTTCCATGATTCTTCATTAATGATGACCACACCATAGGAATAGCTGTGGGCAGAGCCTGGCTGACTTGGTAGTAATAACTTCTGGTAAACCTTCCGGGAGGTAAGGTCGTGGTCCATGAAACTCTTCAGCTCCTAACGTTTCGTCCAGAGCTGCGCTGGACATCTTCAGAGGGGTGTTTCTCCTCCGGTGAGTCTTGCTGACTGACGGGTCGCTCTCAGACGTCCGACCCGTCAGTCGGCAAGACTCACCGGAGGAGAAACACCCCTCTGAAGATGTCCAGCGCAGCTCTGGACGAAACGTTAGGAGCTGAAGAGTTTCATGGACCACGACCTTACCTCCCGGAAGGTTTACCAGAAGATATGTCATCCGGTCGTGAAAGCCTTCATACTATGATTGGTAGTAATAATTTTTACATCCACAACTATAACCATGCCAAATCAGGTATGTTATTTAATAGATTCTGTCTAACGCTAAATAAAATGGGGAAGAGCCTACTAAATTGTAAAAAACATTCTTTTAAAAATTACACACCTAAATCTTCACTTTTCTTGCTTTTTGAGCAGCGAAGACCTTCGCCAGATTATTCATGTCGAGCGAATGTACAATCTGTCTTTCCACGCTATTATGGCAAGATCTCTTAAGCATGCATTGCTCACTGAAGATCTGAGATAGTTTTTAATGATCTTTAACATGTAAAAGATACGTTCTGTAAAAGCTAAAGATACTGGCATGGACAAAAATATTCTTAATGCAATTGTTGCGTTTGGGGAAACGTATTGCAAGTTCATTGCAAAGATGTACTGAAGTACTTCAAAATATGTGTTTGCAGTTTTTGGAAACATAGGGGACAACAGTTACAAGTTCCTTTGATTTTATGTCTCCTGAACACGTTTTGGGGCCTCTCAAAGCTTCGGCTAGGGTTCTATATACTCTGTTGAAATTATATTTCCTTGTTGCCAAGTTTTCACTGTCGAAAACAACAATGAATACATCACAGCAGTTACTGAGCTGCTGGAACCTTTCCTTCAGTGAAATAAGAGCAGTGTCTTCCACAGTATAGAAGAAGTTTAGCCTTAAGCTTCCTGAGGAAACTGCCTTTCAATAGTTGCAGATCAGGATTCTGTTAACCCAGCAACGTTTCTTAAATATGAAACCAATTCCTCTGCATCTTTTTTAACCTCCTCAAAATATATAAATAATACTAACTGTTGATTTTATTGATTTTCCTTTAGTCTCTAATTGCATATCTTCTTGCTGAACTGCTTTACTAATTCTGTAGACATGGCGAAGGACGTTATGCCATATCACAGCACACTCTCTTCATGTGAGTCTTATATGTTATTAAGCTCATATCTTACAATCCGAACACTTAATCCCAGCCTCCCCCCCCCCCAATCTTGTACCACACAACGTCTTCAGAGTGAGGTTTCTGTGATTCTCGAGTGCTTCCCAGTGCTTCACAGAGCCAGAAAATGTGGACAATCTTTGAACTACACCAGGAAAGCCTAGTGCAGTTACAGATGATTTAACTGCAGCACTAACAACTAAGGTGAAGCTATGAGCACAGCAAGAGATATAATGAACTCTTAAATTTTCTTCGATGATACGAGCTTGAGACAACTCTTCTTGCTCTTCATGTTGCACCCGTCATCCTAAAATTGCCCCATACAATCTGAAAGCAGTGTGCTGGGGTTATGTAATACCTGAAGTAACAATTCTGTATGACCTTTTCCATTAGTTTCACTCGCTCCAAAGAAAACCAAAAAATGTTCTTCAATTGCAACTGGTTTGGAAAACACATCTACCACTCTTAAAACCAAGCTTAACTGTTCCTTGTGACTTACATCTGATGTACAGTCCAATTTTATTACGTAATGTTTATTTTTGGGTATGGAATCCTTTATGATAGGCACAATCTCATCAGAAACTATGGTAATTATTTCATTTTGCACGTTCTTACTTCTTGAATTCGGACAACATTTGGTCTACACTTACATATCCAGACTGGAAGGAGTGGAGATTATGTCGTCGTAAGGCGTCAAGTGAATATTTATCTGCTTTTTTAAATATATGTATTTTGTGTTTATTTCTGGTGTGTTTGAATGTTGTGGTATTCAGTCACACTACTATAACTTTGTGGTCACTAATCCTTGTATCTGTCTTGATGCTCCTTATTTGCTCAGGATTATTTATTACTAAGTGGTCAAGTATGCTTTTTCAACCATTTGCACTTTGAGTGAGCTCCTGAACTAATTGTTCAAAATAATTTTCTGAGGAACTGTTAAGTACTATACCAGACAACATTTCATGCCTAGCACTGGCTATGAACATTTATTTTCTCCAACATAGCAAGGGTACGTTGAATTCACCCCCATCTACAATTGTATGAGTGGGATACCTATTTGAAATAACTCTCAAGTTTTCTTTGAATTGTTCAGCAACTGTATCATCTGTGTTGAGGAGTTGGTAAAATGGACCAATTATTACTTTGATCTAGTTGTCAAATAGAACCTCTGCATGTACTAACTTGTAGGAACTATCTACTTCAGTTTCATTACCTGGTAAACTACTTTTGACAGCAATAAACACTCTACCACCATTTGCATTTAATCTGTCCTTTCTGAACTCCGTTAGGTTGTTTGTAAACATTTCAGCAGAATATGTTTCTGCCTTTTGTCAGATGTCTGTACCCACAATAATTTGAGCTTCTGTGTTTTCTACTAGTGCTTGGAGCTCTGGTTCTTTCCCAGTGCATCTATGATAGTATACAACTACAGTACCATTTGTCGCTATGTCTACCATCACCTGCACCCTTGCAGAAAGACACATTTTCTGTAGTTTCCTGAGATCCTCTAACCTAATAAATCGCTCAGTTCCCTCCACACAATCCCTGCTACCTATGTATCTGATTCCTGTGTTTAGTGGACCCCTGAACTATTATGTGGAACCAGAAAACCCATCACATCTTGAATCTGCCACTTACAGGGTTGCAGAAGCATCTGATTCAGATCCTTCACTCAGCTTTGCACCCAAGGACCACAGTCAGATCTGTCAATGCTGCTACAGATGGTAAGCTGTGCCTATGGTGTCATCATAAGACACTGCTCATCCACTAACCATCAAAAGACTGCCAGCACGAGCCGTAGTATCTGCAGATCCCAATGGGTGATGCCAGTGTGGCAGCACAACTATATCAGGCACCGTACCTCCTCTCTCCAAGAACAGTACATGACGCCAACTCCCTCTCTGGCACTGACACAAAGGATACTGACGACAGTTTTTGAGGGCCAGCTTGTCAGCACAAATCATCTCCTCAGTCCAACAGTTTAGCTCCAAAGGAAGTGGCTGCCAATGTCATGATTAGTTAGGTTTGTGAGAGTCAGCACAACTAGAAAGACTGGAAATGATTGTTATGTTCTAAATGTCTGCTTCTCAAGAGATAAGCAAATGTGATGCAAAAAGAGACAGCCAGAGTTGCAATTAAAATGGATGTTTATTTAGTCGGTGACCAGTTTTGGGGTACACCCATTCTCAAACTGACCAATGTTTGTCAGATATAATGTCCATCAAAATAGCAGTAAACAAAGTGCATACATATGTGTATTGTCTCAACTAACATTCATTAATGATGGGAATTTTACCTTCACAAAACATTGGTTGGCTTGAGAATGAACATAGCCCAAAGCCAGTCACCGACTATACAACATCCATTTTAATTGCAAGTCTGGCTGTCTCTTTTTGCATCACAGCCTAAAAATGAATTGCTGTTTCACTATACCCAGCAAGCTGGTGTTCTGTAAGTAAATGTGTTTGATTATTCAATTATAGCACTGTAGTGTGCCCAGCTACCCTACTCTGTCTCCTGCTTCCTAATCCATGAATTACTGTTGTGACCACCCAAGATATGACAGTAAAATGGTAATTGTGACTATTGCTGTAACTTCCATGAAATCACCAAAAAATGTGTATGTTGTTTTTGCATTGCATTACCAGTACCTGGGCTTGTTTTTGAACATTTTTGTTGCAGATCACAGAGCCAGGATTCATTTGAATTTGTGTTTCTCTTGTTTTGTCAATACTACTGTTGCTTCTTTAAAATGACTGTATCAAGTTTACCACAGGCATTGTGGTGCCTCCTGTGCCACATTTAACGCAGCTCATTTAGTTCCAGGTGCAGCAGGTGTCTTCACATTTGGACACCATGAATTGACTGCTACCAGCAATAGTTCCTGCTCAACAAACATCATTGCCTCTGCCTCAGCAGCAGCCCATGCCATCCAACCATTACTCACCACTGCTATTCTGATAATTTGATGAGGATAAAGAAGTGTGGCAAGAATATACTGCTCTCCTACAGGTGTGTTTCACTGCTCAACACACCATGTGTGAGGCAAGACTTTTATTTTATCTGCTGACTGAAGTTGTTTCTGTATACAGAATTTCAAAGTTGTTGTTCACTACATCCTAACGGGAAAACTTTTCTTAAACATTTTTTGGTTAAAGAAACAGCAGGGATAAATTTATCATCAGTGGTATATTGACTTGCAAAGCCTTACTAGGCAATGTCAGTTCAAGTATGAGTGTAGAAAATGTTAGAGCAATGCCATTTACAGACACACAATCACTCAAAATGTGATGGACTCTCGGATTCGCAAATAGATCCTCAAATACTCTACTCCTGCCCTGCAGCAAGTATTACAAATTATAGATTATCAGAACCCATATTGTGCAAGAACTTCAAACATTGCAGAACAATGGTGTTCTTGCTCTGGTTGCTGCTTGCCAATGTGCATCACCCACTGCAATTTCAAAGATACATGTTGCAATAACTTTAAACATTGCAGAGCAATTGTGTTCTTGCTCTGACTGCTGCCAGCCAATAGGCATCACCCACTGTAATTTTAAAGAAACCTTCAGACAGACTCCATTTTTGTGTTGATTTTAAGTCCACAGTGAACCCTTAAATGGTAAGTCACAATTTCCCATTGCATAGCCTGGAAGAACTGTTCAACAAGCTGGGGACCAGATGCTTCTTTCCACAGATTGACTTATGTGATACTTACTTGCAGACTCCACTTGATGAACAGCTGCAACTAATATTTGATATCAACACTCACCTTGGCTTGTTTATGTTTTTATGTTTGGTGTTTGGAAGCACTTGGTGCCTGCCGCATTCCAGTGCTATTTGCAACAGCTGACAGCAACAGTTATATCTTGTTCTAAGTTTCTCAATGATACTGTCATGTCTGGTTGCCCACCTGATGAACATTTGCAAACCTTTGAGCCCTCTCCCAAGTGTTGTCTGATTCAGGGTTGAAGTGAAATAGGACAAATGTGTTTTCTTTAAGACTGAATTGGAGTAACTTGCCCATGTCATCATATATCAGGATGTTCACCCACTCCAGTAGCACTTGCAGTCTGTTTGAGAGCTTCCACCACCATTCAGTGTACCCCAGTTCTAGTCTGCGCTCGGAAAATTAGTGTATTATACCCTTTTAATTACAAATGCTGCTCAAATTGTGACCCCCTTGCATCAGCTCTGCTGAAAAAAGATTCCCTTTGTTTGGTTGCAGGATTGTCTGAAAGCCTGAAATATGCTTTGCTGTCCACAGCTCGTGGTCGTGCGGTAGTGTTCTTGCTTCCCACGCCCGGGTTCCCGGGTCCGATTCATGGCGGGCTCACGGATTTTCTCTGCCTCGTTATGACTGGGTATTGTGTGACGTCCTTAGGTTAGTTAGGTTTAAGTCGTTCTAAGTTCTAGGGGACTGATGACCAGAGATGTTAAGTCCAATAGTGCTCAGACCCATTTGAACCATTTTTTATGCTTTGATTCATGATCATTGTCTTGCAGATTTAGATCCAATGAGGACTGTTGTTTTAGATGTTGATGCCTCTTCTCACAGCATTGGGCTCTTTTGTCCCACAGATTCTACTCTCATGGCTATTTGATTGCCTTTGCTTCCAAACTGTTGTTAGACACTCAACAGAACTATCTCCAATTGAAAAGGAAGCACAAACGACAGTGTGTGCTGTAACAAAATTTCACCAGTACTTGGTTGGTAACAAAGTCTTCCTGGTGACAGACCACAAGCCACTGCAAACCTTGTTTAGCTTATCCAAAACTATTCTGCAGTGCACTCACCGAAGGTGCAATAGTGGGCTCTTTCTTTGTCTAATTATCAGTATTAAATGACTAAACATGTGAATACCAACACTCTCTCCCATCTTCCTGCCAGCCCTGATTCTGAGTTTAATACTTTGCTTGCTTCTTGTTGTTTCTAGAATGTCCAGGACTCGAATACAATGCAGGTCTTTCCTCTTGGTTATCGCCAAATTGCTTGTGCTGTGGCCTCTGAGCTTGCTTTGTAAATTTTGTTGCATTTCATTCACAACAGCTGGCCACATTCAGCACCCCAAATCCAAAACTCTTTGGTTCACCACTACTTTGCACACCAGCACAATATTATAGTCCACCAGGGTGTAATTTTGTTGTGCAGTGACTTTGGATTCCTTCCCTTCTTCAGCAGCCAGTGGTCCATCTTATCCATCAAGAGCACTAGGGTGCTGTTTGCATGAATCAGTTGGTTCGTCATCACTGCATGTGGCACAGTATGGATAAACAAACTGAATAGTTTACTGCTCAGTGCCACACTTGTACCAAAAATCAGGTGGCCCTGCCTCAGAAGTTCTTCACCTGGCTTAGACCTCAGGCATCATGGCAAAAGTTATATCTTGATTTTGCAGGCCCCTTTTGGAAAACATGTTGGCTCATTATTAGTAAATTTCTGTTTGTAGTGCCAATGCACTCCATCATGTCTCATTCCATGATACAGGCCTTGTCTATGATTTTTTTGTTTAGAAGGGTTGTCAGAGGTTATTAGGACTGACAGTGGACCACAGTTTGTCATTGAAGAGTTCCAACATTTTTGTTCCGTCTCAGCCATCCACCACTGTCTCATTCCACCCACAGTCAAATGGTAAAGCTGAACAGTTCGTTCACACCTTCAAGCAGCAAACAGAAAAGCTATGTACAACCCACACATGCAAAAAGAGACTGCTCTTGTTTCATACCAATCTCAGCCATGCAATGGACCATCCCCAGTGGAGTTGCTGCGTGGCCACCACCACCACACCTTGCTCCTGTTGCTCACATACCACCCTGTATGGTATCTACACTGCCGTCCTCAGCTAAGTATCCTGCAGGCTGTTTACTTAAGATACTTTCATGGAAATTGACACTGGAAGAGGGCGTTGATCGTCCATTGCCTTGGACATGTAATGTATCTCTTCCAAGGTCCTACCAATGGGCTGAGGCACCATAACAACCAGCTGCACCCAGGTGATGTTAGTGATACTGCCATGGGCTCTTTGCATTCAGACACAGTACCCACATGGCTGAGGCAGCACTTGCCACCGTGTTTGCTGCAACCTCTGGCTTCAGCATCTTTGGCACTCGGAATTGGCAGTACTATACCCAGAGCCGATGGACCATGATGTGGACCTGACTCCTTCATCTCTGCCTCCTTTGTCAGGCTGTAAACTACCGCTGGTGGCTCCCAGTGATTGCAGCTACTTCTCCCGGCATCATATTGCCTTCACCAGTCATGCTGGCTGCACCACATCAGGATGTGGGGGTGCGCAATTTGGTCAGGTTCCAGGGGGATGCTACTGGCCAAGCTCAGGGCACACACTGAGGTACAGATCGGATTGCAGCATCTGCTGCAGCTACTGCCACCAAACCTACACTATCTGCCACATCTGTCCACCTCCCCGTTGTTGTTATGGTACTCACTGTGCTTGACAACTGAATGGAGGGTTGGAGAGGAGGGATCTGGTGTCATCATAAGAGTGTCAAACTTTGAGGGAAGAGAGGTTTCCTCTGTAACAGGGCAAATGACTGTTTCTGGCTCATTGTCATTATCAGCCACAAATAGTACCCAAAACCTGTTCATCAGATGAATTGGGGATGCTCTCCAATTGTTGGCCCTCCTGAAAAGTCTTTCGCTGCCTGCCACACCTTGGAACAACCTCCCACTCAATCACAGGTGAGGGGTCAACTTTAGTGTGAGTGTTACCTGGGGAGCCATAGTAATGGACCAATGGGGTGACAAGTGGGATGTGATGAATGGCTCCTGCATCCCCATGTCCAGCCCCCCACAGTGATGCCCATTGGCAACGGCCTCAGTCTGCTAGTTCATAGCCAACACCACCTGTTGCTGTGAGTGAAGAGTCACAATTGTAGCTCACATCTGAACACAGCAATCACAGCTCCTATCCATATTAAAGAAGATGGAAATATACTCTAGACAGTAATCATACAGATTACTGAAAATATATCACTCCTGTTTGAAACTTGTAAAAGTAATTCACAAAAAAAAGTGTAGTCAGCTGATATGTTGGAGCTTCTTCGCTGATGGTCTAACTGACACAGGTGTTAGACTTGTATACATGTAAAAGAGAAACACTTTTACCTGTATGAGACATGTCCATAAAGTAAGTTTCCCACCCATCCCACAGCTGAGAAAATATGTTTCGAGAAGTGACTGCCTGAGCATGATAGATTAATGATGCAGAATGCACTAACAGAACTTCCTGAGGTGTCACAGCAGCTCTGTAGCAGTGGTTGAAAGTAGAGGCTCATATTCCAGCCCCTGCCATGTGTGCAGCAGGATGGTGATAAAGTTTTTGATGGTAGTGTCAACTGAAATTTGTTGTCAACTGTGCCAGATGTGTGGGCCTAACATCACAAGCAAGCAGATGGTGTATCACTGTTGTAGAGACATTGCAGCCAATAACAGAAATGTTCAGGGTGAGCGCAGCAGGAGGACATTCGCCATTAGAGGCAACCTGGTGGAGCTTATGTGTTGAAGTATTATGATGAATCATCACTTCACAATCACAGAACTCAGCAGTCAGTTTGCACCAATGTGCTGCTCATCATTGCACAAAATAGTCACAGACATGCATCGTTCTGGAAATTGGGGATAGGTAGGTGCCAAAGAAACTGACTCCTGAACACCAAGCAAACTTCATGGGGACAGCATTGACTTTTCTCTGTGGTAACTTGTTAGTGAGAACAAATTTCTAGACTGAATCATCGCAGGTAATGTTGATGTTCTGAACAGATCCTGCAGACTGACGTGAAGTTCACAGAGACATTAACTCACAACTGAACTGACTACATGATATAACCAAAATGACTGCCAGAACTGAAGGACCCATCTTACTGAAGTCCACACGAAAAAAAAAATTTAAAATTTGTGCTTGCATTTTACTAAATATAACAGGACAATTAGCAAAATTAGTGGACTTGAAAATACAATGAGCAAGTCTGTTTAACTGTTAGCCAGATATGAGGATAAGTGACAAAATTTTAGGAACTATTTTGTGAAATCAGTTTCTTCTTCTCTCGAGACTCACAGATTCCACCAAAAATTGATAAACATCTTTTGAATTTTGGAAATAATTACTGGTTAAGAATGACATATCATGGAAGATGAAAACTTTTGTTATAAATAACTTTTCAAATACAATGTTTTTAGAAATAGTAAGATGCTTGCCAAGAAGAGAGAGATGGGTGCTTTAACCTAACGTATCATCATTTTTGTCAGAAATGCCAATAAACTCACAGCAGGTTTCATCTCCATGTATTTGTGAGGGAATCACTGATATTTACTCATAAAAATATATCAAGTTAAATGAACTGTGCTACAAGAATTTGCAATAGTTGAATTACCTTGTGAACAATGAAATTGTAATATGCTCTGCTTGAATAATAAAGTAACTAATTCATGTAACAGCTGTATTGGTATATGCACACAGCTACATCAGACCAAGGAAAAAAAAGTTATATTACTATGAGGAATGTTTAAGAACTAATGGATCAGTCCTCCTTTCTCTCTTATCTGACCAGCACTTCTACCTCATGATTTATCAGGTTTTCTTGACTGAATTTTTTTTTCATACAATTAGCTGTCAGTGTAGTTTGTTTACAATGAGCAGTGTTGTAAAAAGTGGGATTGTCTCATGAAGGTTTTTGTTGGGAGATTCTTATGATCTTGATAAGGGTCTACCTGGACAACAATGCCTCTTAATCACTTGTATCAAAGGTAATATTCATCAAAGACTGTCTGCAACTGTTTCGCAGCAATTTGTCATGGTCATGCTTCTAGCAGAGGTGAATTTCATGGGTATCAGGCAAATAAGTCATTATTCCAAAAAGACACTGATGCTGTGCACAACATACCTGAAGAGGGTTTGCCTATTGACTGTGAGGTAGAGGCTCACTCAAGCATGTCGACAGTTGCAGTACAGTTTATTAGTCAACATTCACCTGTGAGACAGCTCTCTTTCTGATGCATCCTGTACAACTTGACCAAATCTCAAAAATGAGCTCATGTCAACTAGTATAAGAAAATGCTAAGAAAGAGGAAAAAACTTCAACACACAGATCAGCATGTTTTTAAAAACATCTCTCATGCAAAATTCAGCCTGCCCTTTTAGTATACGAGATCCTGTAATCATGGATGGAGGGCAAAAGGTGAGTTTCATGTTCCTAAATTGGTATAAAGCATTTGACACAGTGTCACCCTGCCACCTGTTAACGAAGGTACAAGCATACAGAATAGGTTCCCAGGTATGTGAGTGGCTCAAAGACTTCTTAAGTGACAGAACCCAGTATGTTGTCCATGACAGTGGATGTTCATCAGAGAAAAGGGTATCATCAGGAGTGCCCCAAAGAAGTGTGATAGCACCACTGTTACTTTTTATATATGTAAATGATCTGGTGGACAGGGTAAACTACAGTCTGCAGCTGTTAGTTGAAGATATGTGGTGTATGGGATGATGTCATTGTTGATTGACTGTAGAAGGATAGAAGATGACTTAGACAAAATTTCTATTTGGTGCGATGAACAGCAGCTAGCTCTAAATGTAGAAAAACCTAATTTAATGCAGATGAGTAGGAAAAACATGTCCATAATGTTTGAATACAGTGTCAGTAGTGTGCTGCCTGTCACAGTCACATAGATTAAATATCTAGGCATAATGTTGCAGGGCAATACAAAATGTATTATGGAGGTGCTTCAGGAACTCAAAAAGGGAATCGCTGTAGGGAGGCTGATGTACTTTTCAAGGAGCACTATTGATCAAATTTAGGGAATCAGCATTTGAGGCTGGCAGCAGAACAAATCTGCTGCCACCAACATACATTTCATGTAAGGACTGTGAAGATAAGATTAGAGAGAGTTATGCAGAGGCATTCAGTCATTTTTTCTTTACTGTGTTTTCAGTGGAACAGATAAGGAAATGACTAGTTGTGGTACAGGGTACCTTCTGCAATGCACTGTACAATGGCTTGTGGAGAATGTATGTAGATGTAGAAATGGGTAATCATTATGTAATGTTATAACGGGATATGAAACTCTGAAGCATATTTAGGAGCTGGACATTAAGCAGCCATGAGCTGTTTGTATGTTCCCAAATGAACAGAAACTGACAAAAGTGCTCATTTCTGACAAAATGATCCTCCGTTTCTTTGGATGCAGTGCACATGTCACCATCATTGCTTTAGGGAAGCTAAGAGCAATTAATGCTGCATGATATCTATCAAATCAGGAAAATCAGCTGAAAAGGCACATCAGTTTTCATCATGACAATCCCAGCCATCACAAAGTACAACAAAAATCTAATTACTTGATGCAGAAAAATACTGAGTTGATGTCTTGCTGCCTATATTCACCTGATTCACTGCCTGATTCCCTAAGAACTTATTTTTCTTCTTTAATGTTAAACAAGGAATGCATATACAGCAGTTTTCATCACCTGGAAATTTGTTGAATCCTTTAAAATCACATTTTTCATGTAGCATGTGAGAGTGAGTGTTTAGAGAATTGATTCAAATGCATACAAACATGTATAAATTTTAAACCAGATATTTTGAGAAACAATAAAATTATTTATAACAAAAAATGTTTTTCTTCCATTATTTTTCATGAATATTGGAAAGATAATCCCAGTATTATGTCTCTGATTTTGCAAACAATACTGAAAACCCCTCATTGTATTTGAGGCATTGTACATTTGACAAGCACATAAGCAACAATAGAAACATAGCTGAGCTTCTGGAGAAAGCCATTCTTCAAAACTACATCCACTCCCACTTCCTTCCTCCAGCTGTAAACAGCTACATTGTCCTGGCCCTGAGGGTAATGTGAGGGCTTGCGCAGAGTAGTCAATAAGCAGCTAGTGGCAAGTTAAAGGTATGAGTCAGGTCATGAAAGCATGTCATACCATCCCTTGTTGCCATAACACCCCACCCCACAAAGCTATTTGTTTTAATTGTTCCACGAACATGAAATGACTGTAAGTAGTTGATTCATCACCTTTCGCATGTGTGCTGGGGTTGCCATTTGAGTTTTTACAAAAAGCAGTGAAACAAAAACATTTTGTGCTTAGTACTGCTCTTTCTGAAAGGATTCACCATTAAAATGCATACCTATCTCCATGAAACCATATGAATTATGAAAACAGTTTTTTCAACTCATTATGTTTGTATCTCAGGAACATGGTTTAGAGAGGATTAAACAACTTCTCAAGGTGATTAGCAGTCCATGCATTTTTCATTAACACATCCATGGGATTTTTAGACCTGGAAAAAGCATTTTATCATGTAAAATGGCACAAGGTGTTCAAAATTCATATAAAATAGGAGTAAGGTATAGGGAGAGGTGCTTAATATACAATATGAACAACAACCAAGATGGAGCAAAAATGGTATAAGACTGGAATGTAGTCTATGCCCCTGCCATTCAATTTATATATAGAAGAGGAAGCAAATGATGGAAATAAATTTATTTATTTAATTCATTCGTGTTCTGTGGACCCATTAGCGATAAATCACTTGGGTATAGACCATGTCATTTACATAGATTTGAGACATTTGTTTATAATAATAGGTTGTACAATGAATAATATATTACATAGAAAAAATGTTTACAATAATTTTTTTTGTAAATAGTTACAAATTACATTGAACAGACTTACAATAGATCAAAATCAAGTCACATATTCTCATACATAAATTCGCCCAGTGAGTAAGTGGTTTTACTTAGAAGATACTGTTTAAGTTGATCTTTAAAAGAAGGTGGATCAGTAACTGACATTTTTATTGCCTGAAGGAGAGCGTTAAATGTTTTTATGCAAGAGTAGTGTACTCCTTTTTGCACCATACTTAGATTCTTTTGCTCAAGATGTAGATAATTTTTTACCCTCGTGTTATGATTATGATACATGCTGTTCATTTCAAGAAGAGAATGGTTTTTACACAAGTAACACATGAGAGAAAAAAATGTACTGAGATACTCTTATGAGTATTCTCAGTACTTGAAAGACTTTCCTGCAGGAATGTCTGTAATTGACACCACACAGAATGCTAATGACTCTTTTCTGGGCTATGAGGATTTTGTTTGCCTTTGGCTGGTTTGCACAGAATATAATTCCATAAGCCATCAGAGCATGAAAATAACCAAAATAGGCAATTTTCAAAGTATTTAAGTCACTGAAGGAAGCAATTGCACGAATAGCGTAAATTGCTGAGCTTAGTTTTTTTTATATAGGTAAGGAATGTGTTAGGACCAGTTTAAATTGTTATTAACAAGTAGACCCAGGAACTTTGTTGACTCCATTCTTGCTAAATTCCCATAACTGTATTTAACATTAACATCCCCTTGGATATTTTGGCTTGTATGGAATTAAATCAATTGGGTTTTCTCAAAGTTTAGTGATAATCCATTAGAGGTAAACCAGTTAAATGTCTCCTGAAAAATTTCATTTACAATGATTTCAAGATTAGTATTTGTTGAATTTTCTACCAGAATCATCGTGTCATCGGCAAACAAAGTAAATTTTATCTCTGCCATTGTACGCGTTGGAAAGTCATTTATGAAAATAAGGAAAAGTAGAGGACCCAGAATAGAGCCCTGTGGGACTCCACAGTTTATTGTGCCCCAAGAAGAGGACACTGGTTCACCATCAATGTCGTTTTCCATGACTTTCTGTTTCCAGTCCTTTAAATAGGAGGAAAGCCACATCCCTGCTTGTCCAGTTAACCTATAAAATTCTGCCTTTCTCAGAAAAATCTCATGGTTCACGCAATTGAATGCCTTAGAAAGGTCACAAAAAATTCCAGTTGGAGACATTTTATTGTCGATTGATTCAAGAATTGCATTGACGAAAGAATATATTGCATCTTCTGTTGAGATGTTTTTCTGGAAACCGAATTGACTTATTGACTTATTGACTTATTGAGAATATTGTATTTACTAAGATGTTCAAGAATCCTTCTGTGTACAAGTTTCTCAAGAATCTTGAAGAAACAAGTTAAGAGTGAAATAGGACAATAATTGGTTACTTCGTTTCTGTCACCCTTCTCGTACAATGGTTTCACCACTGCATATTTAAGTCTATCAGGGACAATTCCTAGTCTCAGTGATTCATTAAAGATGTGGCACAGGACTTCAGAAATGAAAATGTGTGTGTTTTTCAACATTTTGGTGGAAATACCATCAATACCAGTTGAGTTTTTGTTTTTCATGGTCCTTATTATCTTCTTAATTTCCTCAACAGTGACAGGAGGCATGCTAATCTGGGGTGTTGCACTAAGTTGTAAAAGTGTTGTAAAAGACTCAGAGCCTCATTTATAGAACAGTTACACCGTATTTTATCTGCTGCAGTCAAAAAATGCTTGTTGAAAATTATCACAACATTTTCACCTTTATCAATTATATTCCCATTATGTCTAACTTCAATATTTTCTGCATTATTTGAGTAACTACCAGTTTCTCTTTTAGTAATACCCCAGATGGTTTTTATTTTGTTGCCAGAATTATCTATTTCTGATTTGATGAACATACTTTTTGCCTTTATCAGAACTTCATTTAAGATCTTGCAGTACCATTTATAATGAGCTCTTAATTCAGGATCATTAGCATTTCTGAGAGAAACATAAAGCAGTCTTTTAGTCCTACATGCTGTTTTTATTCCTTTTGTGAGCCACCATTTGCTGGTATGGCTCTGGTACTTGTTTTTTACAGTTCTTAGAGGGAAGACAGCTTCAAAGTGGCCCATAAATTCACTTATAAATAGGTTAAATTTGCCATTGACTTTCAGTGCTCTATAAATTGGACTCCAGTCAATGAGTAGAAGATAACTGTTGAAGATCATGAGATTTTCATTATTAATTACCCTAAGTGACCTTTTACAGACTTTGTCCTTCTTGTGAGGGCATATGTCACTGATAGTTAGCAATTGGCCATCATGGTCTGAAAGAGCATTTAGGACTTGTTTTACTGTTGCATTGGTGTTTCTATTCTCATCAATGAAAATACTATCTATAAGACATGAACAGTTGTTTACAACCCTTGTGGGGAAGTCTACCATGGGTGTGAGGTTGTATGAGTTCATTATATGTAACAGGTCAGCTCTACTACTATCATAATCTAGAAAGTTAACGTTAAAGTCTTCTAAGACTACAGTATTTTTATTTTTTGAATATATATGGCATAGAAGAGATTCGAGTTGCTTAAAGAACATACATTGCTTCCCTGATGAGGCCCGTACACTGTTATTACAATGAGCGACAGGGTCTTGGTGCTAATTTATATACCACAAGCTTCAAAATGCTGATCAGAACAGTATTTTGTGAGCTCTAGAGATCTATACATTATATTCTTTTTTACATATATAATTACACCACCCTTCTGCACACTGTTTCTACAGAAGTGAGAGGCAATATGATAGCAATCTAGATTCAGTGTATTGATACCCTCCTTTACATGGTGTTCGGTGAAGCAAATGATATCGGCATTATCAATAGTATTACTGTCACTAATATTCATTGTCAACAGTTCTAGTCTATTTCTTTGCCCTCTTATATTTTGATGGAAAATACAAGGTTTGTCACATTTAGTATTGACTTTTTGAGGAAGTGAGTTGCTAGGTTTAAAGATGGGTGAGTTTTTGCACACACTCGTTAGATAATTGATCTTTTACTGAGTGTCATTTCTGACTGACTTACCTAAGTCATGGTTTCCCCTTTTTGTTGCAAAACCATAAAAAATCTTGATTTAGTAGAGCAGATTTTCTAGGCCTCAAGCTCCTCTTTGGATTGTAGACTGCTGCAGGCCTTTTTGACACTACAGTAGTCTTGATGGAACACTGTGATCTAATTGTTGATCCTGCTGCAATTGATGTTTCAGGTGCTGTAGTTGATGTATCTGAAGTAGATGACACTTCCACTCTTTTGATTGATGACACTTCCACTGAGTCATTGACACTTCCATTCTTTTGATTGTAGGCTGCTGCAGGTTCAAGAGTGAGACTGAAATTCAGGGTAAAAGAATATCATGATAAGATTTACTGACAACATTCCTGTCCCCTCTTAAGTGAATAATTATATGACTTATTACTCTAGTTACCACCAACATTTATGTTTATATACCACTTAATGGAAATTAATTCAGCAATAGTATACTATTAAGAAATGGCCTATAAAATTTCCAATTACATTAATATTACTACCACTGCAGAAATTGATTTAAAACTTCCATTCCTTTGTTAAAACCAATAAACACAATTTGAATTTTCATCTTATGAAGTCAACCAGCAGCCAATTCTCACTCTCTGTTTTTTTTTTTTTTTCAGCGCATAATTTTTTTTTTTTTTTTTTTAAGTTCACAAAATTTCAGCCATTAAGCATTGATCTGTTGATGTTTACAACCTTGTTGGGAAGTTTGCTTACTAAGTTGAAGCTGACAGAAACAGAATTATTGTTAACATACACAATGGTCTTGCAATGGCAAAAATACCTCAGCTGGCTTCAGCAAATACATTTCAGCTATAGAACTTCCTGCTAGATTAATCTAGTCTGATGAACTGGGACTTGAATCTGGGACCATGAGCTTTAGTGGCCAAGTGCTTTACTCACTGAGGTACACAAGCACAGATCACTCCACTGTAGAGTGGAAAATTCATTCTGGTAGCAATTCCCCAGCCTATGGCTAGGCCATATCTCTGTAATATCCTTTCTTCCAGGTGTGTCATCCTATAAGATGCATGAGGGAACTTCTGTGATGTTTGGAAGGTAGGAGAGGAGGCTTTGGTGGAACCAAACTTGTAAAGATAAGACATGAGTTCTGCTTGTGTACTTCAACTGATAGAGCACTTGCCTGTGAAAGATAGAGCATTTACCTGTGAAAGGTAATAGATGTGGCTTTGAGTCCTAGCCCAGCACACTGTTTTAATCTTCCACTGTGGTGACTCTAGGTTACCATTAGTATCACACTGGCACCTCAGCAGCCACTACCATAACAGTGCATAAGGTAACAGCTCAAATCATCACAATTCAACTTGCCCAGACCAGCACCTGACAGCACAGAATCAGCTGCCAGGTTGCAGCACAAGCAAACATTGAAGTCAGCATCACAATTAGGTCAATGTGCATAGCTGATGGATAGCACCACCTTGAAAGAGTGGCAAGCAATCTACTTGATGTAATCCCAGAACAGAGTGTACTCATCTTTATTCTGTTACAGTGTGTTCTTGTGTTCACTTGACTCCACTCTCAAGACTCCCTGATTATAATCAGATCTGGCCTGCCATCATACATGGATTGTCAACAGAACTTCCACACTGTTTTCTCATTAAAGTGAGTTTCATTCTATATGCGTAGTCATTTGTGTGTGTAGTTACTACAGCCAGGTAGTTTCAAATCAGTGCTCACTCTCCTGCAAAGTGAAAAGTTCATTCTGTAGATTTTCAGCTACCTTTTCCCCTTGTGAAATTTGTACCCCTGGTCACAACAAAGATTTTATTGAGCAAGGAAATTTTCATCAAATGAGGAGGTTATCCACATGTTAAACGTGTATATTAAGTTCCTTTTATGAAATAATACAGAAATTGGGACTCTCACTACACCAAAATATCACTTAATTGATATTTCTCTGAGACTTAATGAAAAATGTCAATCTAGTTTGTAGGGTAAATTGTTTATCAGTCACATATACATTTTTAGTTGGATGGTTCAAATGGCTCTGAGCACTATGGGACTTAACTTCTGAGGTCATCAGTCCCCTAGAACTTAGAACTACTTAAACCTAACTAACATAAGGACATCACACACATCCATGCCCGAGGCAGGATTCTAACCTGCCACAGTAGCAGTTGCGCATTTTTTAGTTGGTAACTGAAGATAACTTCACAGACTAAGGTTGATACAAAACCATTTTATTGGATAGCCAGTTTCAGCAGAGCTATGCTGTCATATCACATGAGTTGCGAGCAGGTACTGAATTTGAATACGTGTAATTGGCACAATACAGTTATGTTTATATTTGTACAAAATACTTTTACATTTGACATGCTGATGTGTAGTGATCTTCATGTTAGTCGGTTGTACATATGCAACGTGATGCAGCTTGCAGCACTGATGTTGTAAAATTTCAGTAGCCTAAGATCAGAAACCAACAGCATAGCTCTGTCAAAATGAGTCATTCAATGAAATGCTTCCTTGGTAATCTTGCCTCATGAATTTTTCTTTAGTTACTATAAATTGCAGATCATTCCCAGACTTACCATGTAAGGAATATATAACATCTATAGATGTCATTCAAGCTTTCTTGTGTGAACAAAAGTAAACTTAACAAATAGTAACATGTTTAACATCACTTAAAATGTCTTATTAATATTTGCAGGCATTGTTCCTCCTTTGCTACTTCAGTTTTGTTTATCAGCTAGAGAAGAATACATATTATCCACCTTCTGCATGAAAAAGGCAAATAATATTTATTGTTAACTACAAAATAAATACAAGCCAGAATCATTTTATGTATTAGAGAGTACATTCTACAAAAAATGCCAAGATTTAGAAGATTAAAGCATTTTGTTGTAACATCTGCACATTTTTCATGAGTGTTTTTGTTTCAGGACAGAATGTATGCAGTGTGTAAGAACTGTTACAGTGTACTTATAAATCATTTTGAAAAGGGCTAATATGGTAAAATAAATTAATTAATCACAGCATGAGTTGTACAAATAAATTTGTTTCTCATTTTGTATTGATCAATAATAAATGATATTTTGTGTTTGGCTAATTGGAACATTTTATATGATTGACATTTTATCTGGAAGTGACTTTTTCTGATTTAATGGTGAACATTCCCTAACATTTTACTGCTATGGGAAATAAAACCATTCCTCTTAACCAATAAAATTATTGTGGTTAGTCAAAGAAACGATATATGTCACCCCACTGGAAATATGATCGCAACACAACATATTAACAGCAGTGTTAGACATTACAGTGCTCATATGTTACAAACTACTAGTTGATTATGCATATCTGCCAAGTTACAAATTTATCCCAATTTCTGAGAGCATAAAGATATTTTTTCATATATGGTTCCTCAAAAGAGATTCTAATGGCTCTAAACTTGGCATTAAATGTCACCATAACAGACACCATTCATCCTAGAGGCCACAAGAAATGTGACTGGCATTAACCTTGGTCATTTTCAATCATTTTATGATGTCTCAACCCCCACCCTGAAACACACACACACATATATCATCTTATTATTAGAGACTTGTAAACCAGTCATCTGATAAGAATGTATGATGTTGGTATGGGTGACAGTTTCAGTGGGTGTATTGGATTGTGGTAAGATGGGTATGGTATTTTAAAGTGTTTGGGAAAATGATTGCTACAAATTTACTTATCTGACCCACAAATATTAGCTCCAATGGCTGTAATTCCTGACAGAAGAGGAAGAAAGATCATTTTTACAGGGATCAGTGATCATTCATAAAGTGGAGAGAAATGCTTTGCTCCTATAATGGGGCATAATGTGAAGAACAAAATAAGGAATATTGGGTTTAACATCCTGTCGACATCGAGGTTATTGGAGATGGAGCACAAACTCAGATTGTGTCAAGGATGGGGAAGAAAATTGGCTATGACCTTTCAAGGGAACCATCCCTGCATTTGTCTAAAGTGATTTAGAGAAATCACAGATAACCTAAGTCTGGATGGCCGGACACAGATTTTACCCATCGTCCTCCCGAATGCAAGTCCAGTGTGCTAACCACTGTGCCACCTCTCTCAGTCATAATGTGGAGACAGCTGTGTTATCAGCAACTGTAAGAAGTTGATGACTGGAAGTGAGAGATAGATTGATAAATAAATTGTAAATAATGAAATATGTACACTGTAGTGATGTATTCATTATGTTGAACATTCATGACAGATTTAAATGTTATTCTAGACTAGGACTGTGGTTTGAATCTATACCTTTCACTGACATCGCTCTTCCCAGAGGATGCTTCATCATTGAGTCTAAAGCTTCAACAAACTATTATTTATTTCTGTAGTTTTCAGTCTTTAGAATGCCTATCCTTCAAGTATTTTTTACTGTAAAATTTAATAAAAAACACCTTGTAAATTGTGCTCATATGGTTTAGTTACAGGAGTATTTCCTGTGAAAAGCAGGGTCCCAGTCTGGCTCAAATATTATTTGCAAGTAGCAAATAACACTGCAATATAAAACCAGTATGGACTGAGAAGAATCAGACTGAGAAATGACCACATATTTATTGTGAGACACCTTAGAGAAAAGCTGGACATTTAATACTGATTGGCTGAGTGCCCACTGTTTTGCTCATGTAAACTGTATGGTCAGCAAAGTTTTTGTTTTTGTTTTTTTTTTCCTTAATCAAATTTTTATGTTGTTCACAAATTGCAACGCCTTCTGAACCTACTTCTGAATGTACTTCTGACCAAAAAGCAATTCTGGTAGCTGGAGTCAAAGGTTTTTGCTAATTGTGCCTTTTGCATTTTTGTGGAGACATTTGCATACAAACTTCCATCCCATAACACATATTTCTTCATATCTAACTGAAAAGTAAAATATCAAAGTTCATAGATTTTATTTTAACATTTTTTATGAAATGAAATATTTTCTTAAAAATTTTCATCTACCATTTCAGTCCCTTAGGTGTTGAATTTCCAAAAACAGTGTAATATTTATTTTTTTATTTTTCACAGAGAATCCAATTCAAATTTTCATAGACTTAGCTTTGAAAATGCTTCAATAATGGAATAATTTTATGAAATCTTTCATCCCTTATTTCATTTCATTAGGGGGTTGAATTTCCAAAAATACTGAACACGTAAATTTTTATTTTAACTGAGGAGTTAAATGTCAATTTTCATAGATGTAGCTTTAAAAATGCTTTATTAGTTCTTTAATAATGATTTTTTTTTAAAAAACCTTTCACCCACTATTTCACCCCATAGCTGTTAAAATTTTCAAAACTGCTGAAACAGATATTTATTTTTTTCTGACGAAGAAACCAAATACCAATTTTCATATGTCCAGTTTCAAAGTTGCCTTAATAGTGACATATTTCAGAAAATTTTTCATGCCCTATTTCGCATCCTTAGGGGTGGGATTTCAAGAAATCCCTTCGTAAATGATGCCTAGAGTATAAGATCAACAGCCTCTCCAAATTTTAAGTTTTTGTCCTTAGAAGTCTGTGCTCTGGAAGGATGAGTCAGTCATTCAGGACCTCTCCTTCTATACATACATAACCCCCCTATCCTTCACAGCTTTGAAATAAAATTATACAGCAGCATACACAAACCAACCTTGCTCACCATCTTGCAAGAAGTTTTGTTTCCTGCTGGACACAGTTCACTGACTGATATTCAGCAAAGTTAGAACAAGGGAAGATATACTGTGCCATCAGTAAAAATCTAAGCTTTTCTCCTGCATTTTTTGCCCAGATACTACCAAGGATATACTGGTTATTTCAAAATCACCAACAGTATTTTCTCCACTTTCTGCTAGATGCTAGATAGCAAATTTGATTCTCAGTGTGAAGATTTGGAGACACCTGTACTTTTTGACATTCTTTATGAGACAAGACCATCTCACCAATAATTACATCATTATTGGATGTCTGCTTGTGTCTGTATATGTGCGGATGGATATGTGTATGTGTGCGAGTGTACACCTGTCCCTTTTTCCCCCTAAGGTAAGTCTTTCCACTCCTGGGATTGGAATGACTCCTTACCCTCTCCCTTAAAACCCACATCCTTTCGTCTTTTCCTCTCCTTCCCTCTTTCCTGATGAAGCAACCATGGGCTGTGAAAGCTTGATATTTGTGTGTGTGTTTGTGTGTTTTTTAGGGTGTCTATCTACAGCGCTTTCCTGTTTGGTAAGTCACAGCATTTTTTAATATATTTTTCCCATTTCAAATGTTTCTTTCTAGTGTGATATATATATTAGCTTTATCCACAAAGGTTCTTGCAGTAGCTGCACTCTATTGTCTCAGTGCATTTATATCTTAAATGGTATAGAAATTCTATTTCTCAATAGAAGCAATGATCCAATAAGAATGCACTTAGGGCTTTACAAAAGGGTAAGATATTTCTTTTACTTTATATGGAAGACTAAAGACTATTGTAAATTTGTATAGCACTGTTAACTATGGAGGTTTTATAGGCTGATGTCCTTATTGACTGGATATGAAACTTTTCCTTTTGTCTTGTATGATGTTCATGGAGATTAAAATTTTCATTTACATCTTTTAAATTATTTCTAATATACACTCCTGGAAATTGAAATAAGAACACCGTGAATTCATTGTCCCAGGAAGGGGAAACTTTATTGACACATTCCTGGGGTCAGATACATCACATGATCACACTGACAGAACCACAGGCACATAGACACAGGCAACAGAGCATGCACAATGTCGGCACTAGTACAGTGTATATCCACCTTTTGCAGCAATGCAGGCTGCTATTCTCCCATGGAGACGATCGTAGAGATGCTGGATGTAGTCCTGTGGAACGGCTTGCCATGCCATTTCCACCTGGCGCCTCAGTTGGACCAGTATTCATGCTGGACGTGCAGACCGCGTGAGACGATGCTTCATCCAGTCCCAAACATGCTCAATTGGGGACAGATCCGGAGATCTTGCTGGCCAGGGTAGTTGACTTACACCTTCTAGAGCACGTTGTGTGGCACGGGATACATGCGGACGTGCATTGTCCTATTGGAACAGCAAGTTCCCTTGCTGGTCTAGGAATGGTAGAACGATGGGTTCGATGACGGTTTGGATGTACCGTGCACTATTCAGTGTCCCCTCGACGATCACCAGAGGTGTACGGCCAGTGTAGGAGATCACTCCCCACACCATGATGCCGGATGTTGGCCCTGTGTGCCTCGGTCGTATGCAGTCCTGATTGTGGCGCTCACCTGCACGGTGCCAAACACGCATACAACCATCATTGGCAGCAAGGCAGAAGCGACTCTAACCGCTGAAGACGACACGTCTCCATTCGTCCCTCCATTCACGCCTGTCGCGACACCACTGGAGGCGGGCTGCACGATGTTGGGGCGTGAGCGGAAGATGGCCTAACGGTGTGCGGGACCGTAGCCCAGCTTCATGGAGACGGTTGTGAATGGTCCTCGCCGATACCCCAGGAGCAACAGTGTCCCTAATTTGCTGGGAAGTGGCTGTGCGGTCCCCTACGGCACTGCGTAGGATCCTACGGTCTTGGCGTGCATCCGTGCGTCGCTGCGGTCCGGTCCCAGGTCGACGGGCATGTGCACCTTCCGCCGACCACTGGTGACAACATTGATGTACTGTGGAGACCTCACGCCCCACGTGTTGAGCAATTCGGCGGTACATCCACCCGGCCTCCCGCATGCCCACTATACGCCCTCGCTCAAAGTCTGTCAACTGCACATACGGTTCACGTCCACACTGTTGCGGTATGCTACCAGTGTTAAAGACTGCGATGGAGCTCCGTATGCCACGGCAAACTGGCTGACACTGACGACGACGGTGCACAAATGCTGCACAGCTAGCGCCATTCAATGGCCAACACCGCGGTGTGATCATTGCTTGTACAGCCCTCTCGCAGTGTCCGGAGCAAGTATGGTGGGTCTGACACACCGGTGTCAATGTGTTCTTTTTTCCATTTCCAGGAGTGTATTTACAGATTTCTAGTATATACATATAGGGAAGAGGGAGAATTGATGACCTTTGAAAGAGGCGTTTGCAGGAATCTGTTTGCCCAACATGTTCCATTGCACTTACAGTTCTTTTTTGAGTTAAGAAGATGACTGAACTAGCTGGTGCATAATTCCATACAGTAAGATGCTGTGGAATTGGGCAAAGTAGGCAGTTCAGGCAGTGCTATAATTTGCTTTGACAGAGAATGAACGCAGACCCTAACATATTTTGTTTCGTGTTCCATTAATTTTGTTAATATGTGTGTGCCATTTGAAGTTATTTTGAAGTCATAGGCCTAAAAACATAGTTTCTGGAGAAGATGAAATTTTGTTGGAGTTTATTGTCACACCGCCGTCCTGAATGGCCCAGCGGTTCTAGGCGCTACAGTCTGGAACCGCGCGACCAGTAAGGTCGCAGGTTCGAATCCTGCCTCGGGCATGGATGTGTGTGATGTCCTTAGGTTAGTTAGGTTTAAGTATTTCTAAGTTCCAGGGGACTGATGGCCTTAGAAGTTAAGTCCCATAGTGCTCAGAGACATTTGAACCATCCACACTGGTGCATCATGCATCACCTTTTAACTGATATTTAGGAATGTTGATTTTTTGGTGTTTATCATAAGTTTATTCGCCTCAATTCATCTATTTAGCTGTTCTGTAATCTTATTAACAGCTGTTTGAAGCTGACTTGGGGTATTTCCTGTAATTAGGAATCTTGTGTCATCTGCAAAAAAAAGTGTTTGTTTGTGACTCAATGTTCAGGTCTGTATCCCTTAAATACAAAAGAATGATGACTGCCCCAAGAATTGATCCATCAGAGACTCCTTTATTTTGAACTTCTGCATCTGAGAAGCATGTCATGGTGTTTTCCTTTAGTTCATGTTTTATTCATATTTTTTGTTTCCTGTTCATCAAGTGCAAAGAGAACCATATTAGTGTAGTGCCTCTAATGTCATATACTTGGATCTTCTCCAACAGTATGTTGTGGTCCACTAAGTCAAAGGCTTTACTTAAGTCTAAAAAAATGCCAGTGGCTCTTTTTTTGTCTACTGCTTGTAGGGCATTTTCTATAAAATCATAGATTGCACTGGTTGTTGATTTATTTTTCCTAAATGCATGATGAGAATCAGTGAGAATTTTGTTTTTCTATAAGAGTTTCATTAACCTATTATACATTACTTTTTCTATGATTTTGCTAAAGCCTGATAATAATTAAACGGGTCTATAGTTTTCTATATTTGTTTTGTCTCCTTTCTTATGGATAGGGACCACTTTAACAATTTTTAAACTGTCTGGAAATGTGTCTGTCAGAAAAGATGAATTTACTATATCTGCAAGAGGAAGTGAAATGTTTTTAATACATTCCTTTATGATGTAATCAGGAATACCATCCATCCCTGATGACATTTTCCTATGAGCTGAGACAGCACTTATGATTTCATCTGGGGCTGTTCCATCAATGTAGATTGAAGAGGAACATGAGTGCCCTTTGTTTTTCTGTTTCTTTCTAATATCTGTTTTGTCACTGACCAATTAATTGTGATTTCTGGGAAGTAAAATTTTTTATGGGACACTTTATATGCTTCCTTCTTTATGACTTTCCATACTGCTTGCCTTTCATTTGCTGTTATGAACTTATTGCTTCTTTTTTCCTGTGGTATCACTCTTCTGTAGATTTGAATGTATTCCTATATGTAACTGTTTATAAGAGGGGGTATGTTACTGTTTTTACTGTATTTGAGTAATTCTCTTTTCCTCGCACTTGATACTTTGATCCCTGTTGTTATCCATAGCTTTGCTTTTTTGGTTGTGCCTCTTATTTCTAGTGTTTTGAGAGGAAATTCAATTTCAAAGTAATCAATGAATGTGCTAGAGAATTTCTTGAACTTTTTGTTGCAAAACCTCTTCCCACCGTTATCCTGGTAACAGGGAGATTAATGTTTATATATTGAGTGTATTAAACTTTATTGCTGTTATAGTTCTTTTATAGTTCTGGTTGGCCAGTAAGTGCCTTTGGATGATGACAACTTGAACTTCGTGATCACTAAGGCTTGTACTTACACATTTTGCAGTACAATTTATATTCACAAGTATCTGATCCAAGGCAATAGCAGTAGTTTTTGTGATTCTTATTGGGATTGTTATAGTCTGTTTTATGTTGAAAGCGTCTGTGAGGTTGAGCAATATTTCTTTTCTTTTGCTGGTTCCAAAAAAATCAATGTTGAAGTCCCCACAAAGCATTAATGATTTTTTGTCTAAATGAAGCTGTTTAGTACATATTCAATCTTATTTAGAAATGAGTCAAAATTTACATTTGGAGAGCAATAAATGCATGCTACAACTGTATTTGCCTCACTGACTTCAAGGAGTGTCAGCTCAAAGTCTCTTTCTGCACTGAGATATTGAAACTTATTGATCAATTTATATTTTAACTCACGCTTGACAACAATATCGGTACTTCCATTTTTATAGCTGTTTCTACAGAAATAATTTGCTAGTGTGTATCCTGGTATAGAACAAGAGTCAATTTGGTCATTATTTAGCCAGTGTTCTGTAATACACAGAATGTTGATAAAGTGAAGTTATGTATTTAGCATGATCTCACCATCTAAAAGTTTGTTTGTTATTGACTGAATATTTTGATGGCAAACAGAAAGATGTTTGTTGCTGTAATTTATTTGATTTTCAGTACCAGGATTTACATTAACATTTGGGATTCCTGAGGGCATTTTTATTATCTCACTGACCTCATTCTTGCTTGGTAAGGATCTGTCCATAACAAACAATCTGTGTAGATGCCTGGAGTCTTCTTCTGCATTAAAGGATTCTGCTTCTTTTCTTCCAATGTGCTGTGCACCACTTCTGCATAACAGAGTGATGCTTGCTGTTTTGGTGAACAGAGAAGACGCGATGATGTATCTGTTTTCTTTGATACTATATGTCTTGTCTCCAAATTCTTGACAACACATATGTTTATATTTTCCACAACAAGCTGCTTCCATAGCCCATTTAAGTGTAGTCCATGTCTAATGTGGAATCTATGTCCTATACCACTCAGATCAATGACTTCTACTTTTTCATATTGTGTGCATATTTTCGAGAGTAACACTTTTGCAACACTTATCTCTCTGTTTACACATGACCACAGTGGTAGGTCATATCAGTATGGAATAGTCACTAACAGGACATTTGTGTGAGTCAAGTGTCCTAAACAATTCTTTAATTCATCATTACTTTCTTTTTAATTATGATTCTTGCTCCTCGAAACAACACAATAAAATTATTATGAATTAATTTGCCAATTTCAGGCAGGCAGACACAATTTCCTATTCCAGACATGGGAGCACCAGGTTTAACAAATGCTGTTGCTTTTTCACCCATTCTGTCACTGATCTGTGTAGCAATCCCATGACCATAACTGTCAGCAAGGACAATAAACTTTATATTAGTTTTCTGTGCTCTGTCACGCTGGGGCTGTGCATTGTTATGACTTTTGGAATTTGCGGCAGATAGCTGTGAGTCTTCATTAAACATTGGAGGGACACATTTCTGGCAGTCCTTTTTTGTATACACTTTGAAGCTCAATATAATTTGTAGTATCAATTAGGACATCCTTGTTTCTGTTTCCTCAGCACTGTATGATTGATGATTGAATTGTTTATATTGTTGGAGTTATTTTCGAGATTAGTAACAGAATAGTTTATCTTGTCTTATGAAATTACACTACAAACTGTTGGGCTTACCGGGTGTACAGTGTAAGAAGTATTGTGGTGTCACCGCCAGACACCACACTTGCTAGGTGGTAGCCTTTAAATCGGCCACGGTCCGGTAGTGTACGTCGGAACCGCGTGTCGCCACTATCAATGATTGTAGACTGAGCGCCGCCATATGGCAGGTCTAGAGAGACTTCCTAGCACTCGCCCCAGTTGTACAGCTGAGTTTGCTAGCGATGGTTCACTGACAAATTACGCTCTCATTTTCCGAGACGATAGTTAGCATAGTCTTCAGCTACATTATTTGCTACGACCTAGCAAGGTGCCATGATCAGTTTCTATTGATATTGTAAATCATGTACCGTCAAGAGTGACGTTCGTCATTAATGGATTAAAGTTAAGTATTCACCCAGCTACGCCCGTTTTTTTCAATTCTGAGCTAAAACACGTGCATTTCGGCCTCCTGTAGTAACATGGTGTTGGCTCTCCTGCCAACCACAACAAGTATGTTTAAACTGTATAGTTTCTACAGTCTGTTTTCACCAGTCCTGGTTAATTATGTGTGTTATTTATACCATAACTGTTGATGGGTAAGGGATGAGTGCATCTGTGAGTTGTCAATAATGACTGGGAAACAAGTAAACATTACCCCTCTTACAAACCCTCTAGATCCATAGACTGTGCCATTATTTCTTCTTTTCTCACATTCCCTTGAGCCAAACTGTCTTCTTTCCATAGAAGCATGAACAGAAAAAACACTATATATGGGCAACACTATTAATTATTATACAAAAACTTTTCAGGGTTTGTCAGGTCAAACTACTGCTAATACTTTGTGGGATCAATATTTACAACAGTGATCACTGATAAAATATACAAGAGAAACAGGGCCAATAAGAGAGCCTAAGGATTTAAAAAAATGCCATTATATAGGAGATCCTGGGAAATTTGGGAGAGCTGGTCACCCAAGTCTCGAAATTGGCTAAGATGGCAAAAGTGACAGCAGGTGCTGGCAATGCTCTCTCCAAAAGGAAAGCTGACCCCCCCTTCAGAGTTGACCTGTGAGGAGCAAACAAGGACATGTCCTTGCCAATCAAACAAGACATGTCCTTGCCAATGATGATGCACAACTTTCAAGACATTGTGAGCACTTTATGGAGGTACTAATAGAGATGATGAAGGATAGTCTGAACAAGATCTAGAACCCAAAGGTGATGGTGATCTTCAAATTGTAGAAAATATGATTAGCTAAAGCCTACTTCAAAGAAAGAGATTGAGATAGCAATCAAGCAGCTAAAGAATGAACAGGCCCCAGGGGCAGATGACATCGTACCAGTGACAGACGAAGATAAAGTGATGGAACCCTTCCAAGTTAAGTGTGGAGTTCACCAGTGATGAGTTTTATCTCCCGCTATCATTTTACTGGTGCTGGGTAAAGTGATGAGGCAAGTGGTGGAGAAGAGTAAGAGAAGTAAATAGTGGGGACTGACTGATCGAATGGAAGATCTCAACTTTGTTGACAACATCTGCTCCTCTCACAGAAACTTGATGTGGAGGAAAGCTACAGCAACTTGAACATTGATCCAAGGCTGTTGGGCTGAAAGTAAATGCTGCCAAAATGAAGATTATGAAAATCAATACAAGATATGAGAAAGCTCAGATTGAACATTTAGGTTGTTGGAAACATAAACAAGTTCACATACATTCAAAGTGTAGTTAATAGAGGCAGAGGAGCAGCCCCCATGACACCCCCGCCCCCCCAACACCAAACCCGGCACAACCCCCCCCCCCACCTCCCCCCCACCTGGTGACACATCGGTCCGGGCTCATCTCATCCTTTCATCCGTACATGCTTGTCTCTGTTGATGACGTTACAAGTGACCACGCATAAGTGCCTTGTCGAGCTTAAATGCGTCACTCGCCTATGCAAGGAAAACTTCAAGCTTTCCCTCAGACCCCTCAAAACACAGCTCCAGCTCTCCGATGCAGCAAAGGAATTACAGACACTACAGCAACGACAAAGCAAGGTCAGTAAGAGTGCCGAATCTGCTTGCAGTCCCAGCAATAAAGCCTCCATGTGTTTACCTCCCACTACCTCTCTCAACTGTGCTATCAAGAGTGCCATAACTTGTACTGACAGCTCCGCAGGGCCACACCCTCCTAACACGGCAACGTTTAACACTTGGCCAGACACAATTGCTCATGCGCGAAGAGTGTCACGTATTCCCGAACTGACGGCTCCTACCCCGCCCCTTGCGGACAGCATCTCAAACTATGCAACTTCAGTTTCTGTGCGCCGCCGTGCGACTGCCACTGACAACACAAACAGTGCACTCACGCCAAGTGTCTCGCCCGCGACCGTGCTGCCACAGGCCACACCCTCGGACAATGGACTCACTAACGGCTCCTGAGCTCTACCGAGGTCATCCGACCACAGTGCCACTGCTTCGGGCCAAAGGCCATCTTGTTGCGTTGACTCCTGGGACACTTCGCTGCCTCGGCTCCCGTCGGATCCGCCGAGTGACTCCGAACACCACAACCACGCCACAACTGCCCCACCCACCACACATTGTAAAAAAACCGCCTCCCATGCCGCCGGCAACATTTCCGTTCTCACCAACGGCACAGTTCATAAGCTTTGCCTCACTCCAGTTCCCCTAATCTCCAGTAAACCATGTCGACTTAGTCCCGCGTGCCTCTGACCTTAAAAAACAGATTTCTGAACTACGAAGCTCCGGCATCATTGAACCCTCTGCCAGTAGCTGGTCTACGCCCATACATATGACACCCAAGAAAGACAGGTCGTGTCTCATGTGCAGAGACTACCGTCGACTAAATGCACTAACAATTATGGACACCTCCCCCATACACCATATTGCCGACTTTCCCAGTTCAAGCGCAGGTGTGACCCCGTTCTCTGTCATTGATTGCAAACGGGCCTACCACTAGATAACCATGGCACCTCAAGATATCGAGAAGACAGCAATCACCACCCCAATTGGGTTATTTCAGTTTTGATTCATGCCCTTCGGTCTGAAAAACGCAACGCAGACCTGGTAACGCTTCTTCAACGAAGTGCTATTCGACCAAAAATTCTGCTTTCTATATCTTGACGACATTCTTGTCTTCAGCTCCTCCGTCGAGGACAACATTCGACATGTGCAAACTGTTATGAACACTCTCGCAGCAGTAGGCATCGAGACCAACCGGGACAAATTGCAGCTACATCAACCCGCTGTCACTTTTCTTGGTTTTTGGGTCTCTGCCGACGGCATTTCACCACCCCCTGAGCAAGTACAAACAATACTAAACCTACCCAGACCTTCATCTTTCAAAGAACTCCAGCGATTTCTAGGGACGGTTAATTATTATTGCCGACATCTGCCTCGGGCTGTGGAGATTCAGGCTACACTGACACACGCCTTGGCAGGCACCAACACTTCTGGATCTAAGCCCGTTCCATGGACCCCTGCTATGACTGACTCTTTCTCTGCCCTCAAAAATCTTCTGGCCAAGGTCTGCACCATCGCGCATCCTCATCCCAATGCGAAGTTTTTCATCACCACAGACGCTAGCAATACTGCCATCAGCACTGTCCTTAGCCAGACAATCGATGGCCAAACTTCGCCTCTGCAGTTCATCTCGCTCAAGCTCACCAATGCACAATGGAAATATTCCGCGTTTGACAGGGAGCTGCTCATGGTCTACGAAGCGATCAAGCATTTTAAGACCGACGTTGAGGGACGCTCTTTCTATATTTTAACAGACAACAAACCTCTGACTGCGGCCATTACAAGCCCGCCAGCTGACCCACCTCCTCGCCGCTTCAGATACATGGACTTCATATCTCAGTTCACCACCGATGTCAGACACATAAAGGGTGCTGACAATATAGTTGCTGATTTCTTTTCACGAGATGACGCCGTTCATTCGCTGTTAGACCTCTCTGAAGTGCCTAACCTCCAACCCTCTGAAGAGGAAGCACAGAACCTGATTTCAGACTCCACTTCTTCACTACACTTCGTGTGCGCCACCTTCCTGGCATTTCTGCTGAGATGTGGTGTGACGACAGTATGGGCACATTATGCCCCCTCATCTCAACCACACTCCGTCGAGCTGTCTTCAACGCACTGCATAATTTAGCTCACGCCGGTGTTTGTGCGTCCGCCCGCCTCGTTGCGGAGCGCTTTGTGTGGAGAGATGTCAACAAGGACTGCCAGCAATGGGCACGCTCCAGCATTGCGTGCCAAAGCTGCAAAGTACACAAGCACACTTCACCCGCCACCCCCCCCTCCCCCCCAGCGCCTTTCGATACCTCCTGGGCGTTTCCAGCATATTCATATTGACATTGCCGGCCCTCTCCCCTCCCCCACCCCCCACCTATGGCTTTCGTTATGTCCTCTCGTCTGTCGACCAAACAACTCGCTGGGTCGAGGCTGTCCCCCTCCCCAATATTAGGGCAGAAACTGTTGCTCGAGCTCTCATCGAGTCATGGGTATCGCGTTATGAATGTCTAGCTATCATCACGACTGACCAGGGAAGACAATTTGAGCCGGCCCTGTTCAACGAAATTTGTAACATTTGCAGCATCTGGCGCATCCACACCACAGCATATCAACTGCAAAGTAACAGGCTAGTTGAGCGCTGGCACTGCACTTTCAAGGCGGCTCTTCGATGTCACGACTGCCTATGGTCAGAGGCCCTCCTCCTTGTGCTACTCGGCATTCATGCGATCTATAAGGAAGACCCCAAAGGCACAATAGCCAAGTTCGTATACGGCCAGGCCATTGTTCTCGCTGGGGAACTTGTGAGCCCTTCTGCTTCTCTCCCTCAGTCTGACTTCGTGGACCACGTCAGACGCTACTTCATCAACCTCCATATCCCTCCCCCCGCCAGCCATTCCCGCCCTGATGATCATGTCCCGAAATCTCTTGAGTGCGTCATGTTCCAAGCTGACACTGTCCGTGCTCCCCTCCAACTTCCATATAGCGGCCTGTACTGAGTTCTCTGGTGCTCAGCCAACACCTATGACATCCAGATGAAAGATTCAGCTGTCACAGTCTCTCTCAACAGACTTAAGCCTGCTCATGTCGAGCCTTCTTTGACCCACTTTCAGGCCATGACCACGCCACTCACTGTCTTGGCTCATGACACTCCGACCACTCCCTCCACATCGGACTTACATAATGAACTGAGTAACTTCCAGCTCCAGTCATCGAGCTTTCCTCCGACCTCGCCCCCTGCTCCGGTCTCACGCACTCCGTCAAGTGACCACATACTCCCCACATCGAGCTTACCTATGATCACCCCCTTGCCGCCAGGCCCTTCACCGGTCCCTTCGACCTCTCCCCAGGTCACCTGCCTTGCCCTGTCAAGGTTTCTCACGGCCCCCATCTTGAACGTGCCCTCGCTCGAGGTGTTTGTGCCTGTCGCCCTGGACATAATCCATGACATCTCAATAATACTACGTGATTATACACTGTTCGTCATGTGTTTCCCTTAATCCAGTGCTCATGACACAACCTCCACCATTTCTTGCCACCTGGTGAATTGTGTACCCCTCTTGCCCGACATTGACCTGGATATGCTTTGTGTGTTCGCCACACCCACCGGGGACATCGTCGTCATCACTCTGTTCCACCCGCAAACTGCCAGCCTGTCGCCGCACGACCTGCACGCCCAGTACGATGCCCGGCTCGCTTCGACTACTTCCAGGTTCGGTGGCCGAACCTTCCTTCACAACATCTACCCACACAACCGTGGTCCGGCTCCCATGGACCACCCCTGCCAACGCCATAGTCACCCCTCCTCCCCCAGCCTCTCGAGAGTACTCCATACTGTTGGTGGCGGGGGGGGGGGGGGGGGGGTGGCGGCTTTGTGGCGCCCATGAGGTCGACACCAGCATCGGTCTGAGTATTGTCTTTGAACTAAGCTGAGATTATCTTTGTGCAGTTCTGCCATGTCAGTTCTTTGTAAGCCTTTGATGTGTTTAGGTGAATAAACGAACAACTGCAAAATGGGTGTGTTGTTTGGTGTAACCGACCGGAACTTCCCCCTCACACAGATTAAAAGTGCTTTAAGACTGGGATGTAGTCATTTGCCCCCTACATCTCAGTCTATACATCAAAGAAGCAATGACGCTCGAGAGTGGGATTAAAATTCACCGTAAAAGAACATGAATGATAAGTTTTGCTGATGTCATTGCTATCCTTGGCGAAAGTGAAGAATTAGGGGACCTGTTGAATCTAGTTACCATGAACATTTCTAATGTTTATATATCACTTTCTATAAATGTGCTCGACAATAGTACATCATTAAGAAAATGCCCTACAAAAAGCCCAACTCCATTACTGTTGCCAGCAATACCAAAATTAATAAAACACTTTCACTGCTTTATTAAAACCAATAAACACAAATGTGTTTTCTTAATCTTATGTAGTCAACCAGGGGCAAATTCTCACCTTGTGCTTTCTTTGGAGCATAATTTTTGTTGCAGTTCACAAATATCCAGGGGCAAAGAATTGACTGGCTTATATTGTGCATCATTTTTGGACAGTTTTCTTATCAAGTAGAAGCACACACAAGGAAAATTATTATAAACTTATGCAGAGGTCTTTCAATGGCAAAACTTTGTTAGCTGGGCTCAAATAATATTTTTCAGCTACTTCTTCTTCCAGATTTCTACCTTCTGAATGTTTTACCCCATTCTCAACATAAATTGCATTCAGAAAGAAAATTTTCATTAAATGAAGGTGTTATCGATATTGCATATGTGTTCTACATTTCTTTTATGAGGGAATACAAAAATAGGAATCTCATTGCACTAAAAATTGCTTTAGTGATGTTTTCTTCAGCTTCAGTGATAAGTGTTATTGTAAGCCTTGTAAGGTTGATTGTTGAACACTATGTGATTACATTTTTAGTTGCTATTCAAGCCTTTCTGTCATTAGCAACAGTAAACTTAACAGATTAAGTTGCACTATCTAGTAGAATAGTGACATATTTTTAACATCTCTTAATATATACTGTCCTCTTCAGTTGATACTTCAGTTATGTTAATCATGTAGATAAGAATAAATATGTCAGAAACATTCAGCTGCAAAAGACAGATAATATTTATTCTTACCTACAACATAAATATAGTCCAAAATAGTTTAATATATTAGAGATTAAATTCAGTCATAGATCCTTTATCAAAATTAACAAGATTTGGGAGTTTAAGGCATTTGGTTATATCAACTGCATATTTTCTGTATATATTTCTGTTTTGGTCTAAAATTCATGCAGTAAGTCAGAACTGTTACTTAGTACTTACAAAGTATTTTTAAAAAAAGGGGGTACAAAAATGATATAACAACAGATAAATTAGATAATGAGTTCTACAAATTAATTGTTTCTAATTTTGTACTGTTTGCTAATAAATAGTATTTTGTCCTCAACTGATTTGGGTATTTTGTATGATTTACATTTGAACCAGAAATGATTTTTTTTACTGCTTGAATGGTGAATATGTTCCTAACATTTTTCAGCTATGAGAAATGAGATTAATTACTATAGAGAGTGGAACTGTATTTTATCAAAGAAACGATATAAATTAATACACTGGCAATGTGATATGAACCCAAATATCACTAGCAGTATTACATATAATAGTGTTGATATGTTACAAACTACTAGTTGATTACATGAAATGTGCTAGTTACAAATTTATCCAATTTCTGAGAGCATACAGACATTTTTCCATATTTAGCTCTGTTATAATGATTCTAATAGTTCTAAACTGGGCTTTAAATATCACTGGAACTGTTGCCATTCACTTTAGTGACCCTAAGATGTATTATTAGCACTAAGAATCGCTATTGTCAAATGATTTTGATGTGTCCTGAATGAGATTTTCACTCTGCAGTGGAGTATGCACTGATATGAACTTCCTGGCAGTGTGCTGGACTGAGAGTCAAACTTGGAACCTTTGCCTTTTGTGGGCAAGTGCTCTACCAACTGAGCTTCCCCAGCGAGGCTCACGCCCCATCCTCACAGCTTTGGAAGGTAGAAGACAAGGTACTGGCAGAAGTAAAGTTGTGAGCATGGGATATGAGTCATGCTTGGGTTGCTCAGTTGGTAGGGCACTTGCCCGCGATAGGCAAAGGTCCCAAGTTCGAGTCTCGGTCCAGCACACAGTTTTAATCTGCCAGGAAGTTTTGATTTTGATGTGTCTCAAATCCCCCCCCCCCCCCCCCCACACACACACACAGCATCATAGACTAGGAAACCATTCACCTTACAATAATACATGATGTTGGCAACAATTTCACTGAGTGTATAGTCAGTGGTAAGATGGATATGGTGTCTATATTATGCAGCATCATACCAGAAAGTGATTGGTACAAAATTATCTGTATTTGATGATTCAAGATTAGCTCCAGTTGATACTACTAATTGATAGAAGAAGAGGAAAGGTCTTGACATTGCATTAATTATGGTATTTCAGCGTACAATGATTCTCTGATGTGGAAGGAAATACTCTGATGCTTTAATGGAGGCATAATAAGGAGACAGATATAATGCATATCACTAACTGTATTAAAAGCTGATGAATGGTAGTGGAAAATATATTGATAATTGTAAACAATGACATCCATAGGCTGTGGTGATGTATTCACTATGTTAAACACTCATAACAGATATACATTTTATGCTAGGCCAGGACCCTGACCTTGATATTTATCTTTCAGTGACATTGCTCTTTCCAGCACCTGCTTTACCTTCCATCTAAAACTTCAACCAACTATCACTCCATACCGTCTCTTTCAGTCTTAACAGACGTTATCTTCCTAATAGTTCTTACTATGAAGTTGATTGACTGAATCAGTCTACAAAGTGTGCATACACAGCTGAGCTGAAAAGAGCACTTCCTCTCAAAGGCAGAGTCCCAGTCTGCCTCAAATTTCAATTGAAAGTAACAAAAAACACGATAATATAAAATCAGTATGGACACCAAAGATTCTACTTGACAAATGACCACCTGTTTATTTTGAGAGAGCTCTTGATAAAAGCTGGGCATTTATTACTGATACCCACTTATTCTTCCTAGCTTTGAAATAAAATTATACAAAACTATACACGAACCAAACTTACTAACCATCTTGTAAGACTTTTGGTTTCCTGCTACACTGGCAACCAACAAATATTCTGCAAAGTTAGAACAAGGGAGTTATACTTTGTGGTCAGTCAAATCTGAAGTTACAAAAGTTGAAGCTGCTGGTATTGATACGTCAAAGGAAGGAATCTGTGCTCATCTTTCTACTAATGAATGTGAACCCGAAAGTCTGGCTGGATCTGTGGATCTTGAATATTTGTTTGAGAATGAATGTGAATCTGAATTTTATGTTTGATCTAAGATCTAGGTGGGGCAGGAGTGTGTAGGAGAGAAAAGGGTATTATGCTCAGGTTTAAATCAAATCGTACTGGAATTTAATAGTACTGTTGATTCTGAAATTTCACGATGCTGTAGCTATAATTGATGTGATGTAATGGCTGAGGATGGTGACATTATGAATGGTTCTTAAGTTGGTGATTTTTTTATGGAGGTAAATGATGTTTTATGTAGCAAGTTGTATGGCATATCAGCGGCTGTTGAAAGTGCTGTTTGTGAAGATGTTTGTAATGATATGGAAGTAAAAAGGAATGCTTTATTTCATGATAATGATGTTGTAGCTACTAATGTCGATAATTTTAATGGAGAATACAGTGAGTTTGATTCTAATATAGGAATTAATATCTGGACAGAATGGTACTGGACAGAATGGTATCTTAAGGAGGAAGGTGATTGGCGATGGTACGGTAGAACATTACAATCACTATTGCCTCATTTGTGGACTTGAGAGAAGTTTAAGATAGCGAAGGATCTAGAAGTGAGAAAAATGAAAGTGGGGCAAAAGAAGCAATTAATGAATTATTTTGGGGTGAATGCAAAATTGAGGATGGAGCGAACAGGAAATGTGTACTCTAGAGATGAAAGAGAAGGGACAAGACATAGAGAATGATTTATTGAGGGAAACGTGTTTAGAGCGAAAAGAAATGATTAATGTTTAGCCTATCATTGAAATTAAAGTAAATGATGAGAAAGTAGACACACTGCTTGATTCTCAACTTAATATTCCGACAGTGTCAGAAGGTTTTGTACATAGGCTAAAGAATAAGAAATTAGAATTACTACCTTTAAGCAGTGTAAAAATTAAAATGGCAGTTGGCAGTTTAAATAAGCCGATAAGGCAAGGAGTGCTCTTGAAATTGAAGTGTGAGGAAAATCATTTTAGTATAGGATGCTGTGTAGTGAATGGACCTGTAATACATGAGGTGCTTGGAACAGATTTCTTATGTAAATATAAAACTTCGCTTCACTGCATGGGAAGGTGCTTGGGATCTGAAATTGAGGGTGAAAAAAGGAAAGTAAATTTTAAGAATCTTTTGATGAGGGACAACGATAATTACAAATGGCTGGGATGAAGACAAGTTTGTAGGAGTAATTTGGAATGTTTTATTTCAGGATTTATTGTAGCTTGTTCATTGTTTTGTCACATAAGGATTTTTTTGGCACAAGGTCTGTGCAGTTATAAAGAGACAGTTTAGATGCACTTTTGGGTGCAAAGAGGTCAGGGTACTCAATATTTGGTGAAGAGTACCAAGTCAGAAATCAGTGCACAGTATGCATACAAATTAGGTTTTTGGGTGTATATAAGGGATTTATTTATGTGTATGTATGTGTTAGACTTAAGTTTTTGATTGGTTGTATGTTAGTTGTAATTTCCCAATTATAAGTTATGGTCACATCAATTTGGGTGGATGGAGGTAGGAGAAATTTGCAAAACGAAAATTAATAATGCTTACCTAGGAAGACAGATGTATGTTTCTCTACTTATCTGAGAATATTTTGGGGGAATAATTTATTGTTGTATGGAGTATCGATTTGTTCACACAGCTTCAATGCACAGAATTAAACAAGGGGTGGGATTTGTTCATATTTGTTGTTAGTTTTGAGTCTAATGGGAGTTATTTAAATTTTAAAAAAATATTGATTTGCTGATGAACTTGATTGTGAATCTGTCATGACATACATGTCTCTAGAGAGACTTGAATAACGTGTCAGAATCTTTGAAGAATTTACGAGCATCTTGCAAATGCTGAAAATCAATTGTTTACTGTGTAGTTTAGATCTGTTTATATAGATTCCACTGGGGAAAGCATTCATTGCACATCCTGTGTGGTTTCAAAAGTGTTTGTTTTCTGGTATCGACACCCAATTCCAATTTCAACAGATTTGTTCCCACAAAATGATGGCCATCGAATGCAAAGCCATAAACAATCTCAGCAAGGTACACGGCTCTGAATCTGTGGAGTGCCACTGGAGACTTCATTGTGACAAAAAGGTTCTGTGAAAGTGAGCACAGTGGCGCTGATATTTCTGTGACATTTCAACAGACAGTTGATTTTGAAAAATGTATAGTATTACTTGACATTTAATTAATATGCTGCAGTTCATAATTTATGTTAAATATCAGTTTCCTTAAATTTAAAGCATGCTGCATCAACACCACTACAAATAATTACACTGTTGATCTGGTGCTTAGGATATTTACGTTATTGTATTACAAATTTGTGTCTTCCAAATCTGCATGCTACTTCATAACATATATGGCACACCAAAATGTTATGAAGTGGAGGTGTGTGAGTTAACGAGCATTGCGCTTTCATTTAAATATTTGACTGAAAGAGTCAGCCTACAAGAATTGTGAAATGAACCCTGTTCTCCAGGACCACCTGCCACAAAGGGTGCAGATTCACCACAAGATGGGGAAACTCACAGACGTCTATTGTCTATTGAGGCCTAAACAATGTAGTGTGCAAGTGAGACAGATGGGAACCTACGTCATAGGGAAACCCAGAAGAAGGCTTTTGTGGCCAAGGAGATGTAGCAGTGTAAAATATGGTGGGCCTAAAATCTGTCATATGTGCAGTTCAACCCTTAGGCGAGTTTAAGCCAAGACATTTCAACAAAGAGGAGCCACATGAGAGCCCAAACATCTTTGGGTAGCTCACAAGGTTATTCTAAAATCACTGCCAGTGTTATCAGTGGAGGTACATTATCCTCACAAGTGGTAAAGACGGCTAAAACAAAGTCACACAATTATACACCAATATTGTAAAAAGGTAGTTCGCTGCAGAATTCTAGATCATATTTTAAGTTTGAACATGATAAATTTCCTTGAGAGAGAAAAGCTTCGATCCACAATTCAACACGGGTTTAGAAATCATCACTAGTGCAAAATGCAACTTGCCCTTTTCTTACATGATATCCTGCAAAACATACAGTAGATGAAGAGCAACAGGCAGATTGCATATTCTTAGATTTTGGGAAAGTGTTTGACACAGACCCACTCTGTAGAGTGTTAATGGAGGTCTGAGCATAGGGAATAGGTTGTTATATAATTACAAGAGCAGCTCAAAGACTTCCTAAGTAATAAAACCCAATAAGTTTTCCTGGACAGCGAGTGTTTTATCAATGGAAGAGGTGTCATCAGTAGTGCCCCAGGGAAGTGTGATAGGGCCACTCTCATTCTGTGTACACAAAAACTATAAGACAGATAGGTTGAGCAGCAATCTGTGGTTTATTGCTGATGGAAAGTGCTGTCATTGTGATATCTGTTGAAGAATACAGGATGACTTGGAAGGAATTTCTGTTTGTTGTGATGAATGTTAGCTTGCTCTAAATGCAGAAAAATGTAAGTTAATGAATATGAGTACGAATAACAATCCAGTAATGTTCAGAATGTTCAAACACAATGTTAGTTGTGCACTGCTTGACACTGTTACACTGATCAGCCTCAACATTATGACCACCTACCTAATAGCCAGTATGTTCACTTTTGGCATGGATTACAGTGGCGACACATCGTGGCATGGAAGCAGTGAGGCCTTGGTAGCAGTGTGCGACTTGCAGGGGGGGGGGGGGGGGGGAGATGGGGCGATTTACCCCCCCCCCCCCCCCCCTTCTGCATCAGACCATACCCTCCTCTGGTTTTAGTTTATGCATCCCAACCTATGAAGTTTATTTCCCATGCACTGGAGTAAAACTTTACATATAATTTAAATTTGTGGAGCCGAACACTGAAAGTTTTTAATAAGTCTTATTATTAATATGTTTCAATTTTCTGTCATCAGAATAAGTACAGCTTTTCACAAATGTGCCTCTAGTTTTTGAATTCCCCTCGAATACCTGTATGTAGATGATTTTGTAAATAAGCTTTACCTATAATGTACTTTTAAAGATATAACAAGGGATGTATTTTCTGATAGTGCATACGCGTGAATAGTGAGTTTCGGCATTAACATCTATTTATAAATAGCTGTTTAACCATGCGTAATGCCACGGTCCACGGTAGTAACATATATAATTCTACTAACTCCCTAAGACATCCCAACCCCCCCCCCCCCCCCCCACTGGTAAAACGACAAATCACACCCTGCTTTGTAGGTCGCTGGAGGGAGATAGCACCACATCTGCACACACAAGTCATCTAATTCCCATAAATTCTGGGGATGGGGGTGATGAGCTCTGATGCCACGCTCAGTCACACCCCATATGTGTTTGATTTTGGCAAGTTCGGAGGCCAGCACATCAAGTGGAGCTCGCCACTGTGTCCCTCAAACTGCTCCATCACATGCCTCGCCTTGTGAAATTATCTTGTTGAAAAATGCCACTGCTGCCAGGATACACGGTCATCATGAAGGACTGTACATGGTCTTCAAGCAGCGTATCTCTTTCGTTGTGCCAACATTCAGTGCTGATGGTCACGTGCCCATTCCATTCGTAGTTGCTGATGTATTGGTGTTAACATTGGCACATGCATGGGTCATTTGCTGTGGAGGCCAATCGTTAGGAGTGTTCGGTGCACTGTTTGTTCAGACACACTTGTACTCTGCCCAGCATTTAACTGTGATGTTAGTTCCACCATAACTCTCCACCTGCCCTGTTTTACCAGACTGCCCAGCCTATGATGTCCTACATCTATAATGAGGGATGGATGCCCAACCCCACATTTTCTTGATGTGGTTTCACCTCAGTCTCATCAAGTGTTGAAAACTGTCACCATAACACTCCTTGAACGCCTGACAAGTTGTGCAGATTATTAAATGCTTGTGCTGAGCCTGTGAGCCATTACAATCTGTTCTCAGTCAGACTCAGTAGATCATGCACCTTCCCCATTCTGTTAGTGGTCATAATGTTCTGGCAGATCGGTGTATGTAGTTGTAGCAACGCAAAGTGATGCGTAAATTGAGAAAGCATATAAGGTCAATTGTAGGGAAGGTGAATGGAATTCTTCAATTTACTAGGACAATTCTACGAATGTGTAGCTAATCTATAAAGGAGACCATGTACAGAACACCTGTACAACCCATTCTTGAGTTTTACTAGAGTTTTTGGGATTTGCACCATGTCACATTGAAGCAATTCAGAGAAATGTTGCTAGATTTGTTATCACTACTTTTGATCAACGTGTGAATATTATGGAAATGCTCCATAAGCTCAAATAGGAATGTTTGCAGGATAGAAGTCATTCTTTTTGCTAAATGAAATTGTAAGGATTTAAAGAACCAGTATTTGTAACAAAATGCAGAATTATTCTACTGCCATTGATATACATTATGCATAATGACCATGAAGACAAGGCTTTGTTTGGAAGTATATAGACAGTCATTTTTCTGTCACTTCATTTGTGAGTGGGCCAGGAAATGGAATGTCCCTCCAGCATCGACTTTATTGTGGCTTGTGGAGAATGTACGTACATGCAGAAAAAAGTAATTGTCATCAGTTTACATAGAAAAATTGTACTGAAAATGGAGCTACAAATCAAGGATGGGATAGCAATATAGTATAGTTGAATAATGGAAGCACACTTTTAATTGAGTATCTGAGATTCAATAGCAGAGAGAACTTTACATACTGATAAATCACTTTTTATGAAAGCTGCAGCTGCTAAACTAAAATTAATACAAAATACAAAGGCTGTCTGAAAAGTTCTTGACCTTGCTCCATGATCACAGAACTACTTGTGTGAATTTTCCCCCCATATGTTTGTGCACGTGGTAGTAGACACCACGTAAAATTGCAAGTCTTTCAAGGTAGCAGTTGACTGTAGGCAGTTGTTTGAAACAGTTGTGGTGCACATGGCATTGAAAATGGAAAGAATCCAGTATCATGTAGTAATTAAATTCTTCATGAAGGAAGATTTAACACCAAACAAAGTTCAGTTGTGGCTTGTAAATGCCACCATGAAGAAATGGGTAGCTGCGTTTAAACATGGCCATGAAAGCATCAAAGATGATCCATGCGAAGGACGTTCAAAAAGTGGAAATATACCAGATGTCATTGACAAAATGCATGATGTGATTTTGGAAGATTGGTGTATAAAGGTGCACAAAATTGAAAATGTGCTACAGATATCAAAGGAATGTGTTGGCCACATCTTACACCAGGAGCTGAACATAAGAAAACTTTGCACAAGATTGGTGCCGCATATGCTTACTGTAGATAACAAACACATTTGCATGGCACTTTCCAAAACATACTTCGTGCAGCTTAAGAAAAACAAAAGCTACTTTTTGCATCAATACATGATAGTGTATGAGACATGGATTCACTGCTACACACCTAAATCCAAACAGCACTCTATATAGTTGATAGAAGCCAGTTATTCAGCTCTGAAGATGGCAAGGATCGTGTCATCAGCGGAAAAGATCATGGCGTCAGTGTTTTGGGATGCAAAAGAAATTCTGTTGATTGACTATCCTGAAAAAGGTAAAACCGTAACTGGAGAATACTACTCTCAATTTTTAATGAAACTGGATGCAAGCATTCATGAAAACAGACTCAGCTTAAAGAAGAAAAATCATCTTCCATCAGGACAATTCAGCTGCCTACAATAATGAGCACTGGCAAATTGAAAAATTTGCACTATGAAGTGCTGGAACATCCATACTATTCCCCAGATTTGTCTTCTTTGGACTGCCATCTGTTCTCAAAACTGAAGAAATTTCTCACTGGTCAGCACTTCTCATCCAATCAAGAGGCCATTATGGCTGTAGTATGATAGTTTGCAGCACTTCCAGAGGAACACTACAGAGAGGGCAAAACTGCATTGAAACACTGCTGGATGAAGTGTTTTGATATTAGGGGAGATTATGTTGAAAAATAAAACTTCTTTGAAAGCATAAATTGTGGTTTTCGCTGTCAGGCCAAGAACTTTTCAGACTGCACTTGGCAGAGTATTTTAATCATCCGCACATGCTATGAAACAGACCAACTTCAAAATTAAGAACTGTCAGGATACAGCCTTGTCATTTTACTCAGAACACTTATAGTGAAAGTGGAGCTACAAATCTAGGAGTAGATAACCGTACGTATTATAGTTGAACAATGAAAGCACATTTCTAATTGATTTTCTGAAATTCAATAGCACAGGGAACTTTAACTACCAATAAACCATCTCTGTTGAAAGTAGGAGCTATTACACTGAAATTAATGTGGGGTACTTCACAGTGTGTTTTAGTATTACACACATGCCGTGATACAGATCATTAAAACAAAATATCGAAACTACAGTGAGTCTTATACACAGTTTGTATGAGTCATTCAGTGAAAATGATTGTTACCAATATTTCTGGATACAAAATAGAATAAAATATTTTCTGTAAAGTACTGTGACTCTCAAGAGTGCTTAAGAGCACTAGCATACCCAACATCAAGAAAGCATTTGTATGGAGCCTCGCAGGCTTCAAAGAGTTTATCATTGAGAAGTTGTCTATGTAAGGTGAAAGGAGAATAATTTTTATACTTATAAGCAGTTTAAGGTCACTGTGTTTCTGTGTAACATTTTCTGTGTTACTCATTTTGGCCTGCTTGCATTTGCGATTTCTAACTCAGTAGCAACTGCCACACACAAAAAGCAAGCCCTCCACAGTTGGTACTGATCTTAAGAGCTCAGTATGTTATTTTATGATGTATCAGGTCACTGTCTGCAGGAGGAGCATTCAGAGAAATGCCTTCTCTGCTGCTTCTCCACAGGCTAGCATTTACAGGCAGGCTACCTAGGCTGATGCTGAGGGGCATGCACCACCAAAATTTGAAATAAATAGGTCTTTGTTTTAATATTTATAGAAGAGAACAGAATTGAAGTTTATTGTTTCATAACATACAATTAGAATAGAAAAGAAAAAAAGTTTATTGTCTCGTAACATGCAATTTCAAATTATTGACTGAATGTACACTTTCTTGTAATATCATTAATATAATATACTGTACTTGATATGTAATTAATGTACAACTAATATTTTTTTAAAGTAACGAAGTTTTGAAAATAAACAGGCCTAAGTACTTGCTCAAATTTTGTGGTTGTCCTTCATGAATTCCTCCACTGAATAGTGACATATCTGCACTAGTTTCTTACATAAGGTTTTTTCCAATGTTTCTTAATTTATAATGATCAGTTCTTTTCCTTTCACTTTGTTATAAATTTTCATGACCATATACCGTGGAATTTGAGCATAAAGTTTTAAACGGAGGGTGGGTAGCATAAAATTATTTTGTTTTCTGGTTTTGTAATCACGCTGAAAATGATTTTATACAAATAAATTAGGGATACTATGTAGAAAGATAATTAGCTCATAGATGTATAGTAGGGGTACACTTAATATATTTAGATTTTTAGGAGTGGACGACATGCTTCTTTGCACTACATTGTGCATATTTCTAATAATGGTTTTCTGAAGTTTTAAAGTTCATCGCATATGATTTGAGTTACCCTAAAATACAATTCCCTACCATATTACTGTTTTGAAGTAGCTGTGATATATCACTTTTCTTATGTCCATGCTGGTAGCACCATACAATATCCTCACAACAAATGCTAGACTACTTAATGTATTTGCAACGAACTGTATACGTTGATAGATCCAGTTGCGTTCCTAGGAATTTCACACAGCTGGCTTCCTGCAAATTCTGGTTTCTGTGACTGATTAGAACTTCATTTAATTATGCTTGTTTTGTTTCAAACTGATCCTTTTGTTTTAAACTGAGCCTTTTCCATACTTAATTTTAACCTGTTTAAATCAAACCCGATATCTAATTTTTCTGAAGTCTTCAATACAATTTGAGGCATTTGGTAAGTATTTATACTTTCAATGATTAAAGATGTGTCATCTACACTCTATATTAACTGGTAGATCATTTATGTAAAACAGAAACAGAATAGGACCTAAAACAGAACCTTGGGGTACTACTTGTGAAATTGTTTTTGATTATGAAGTGTAGGTTCCTGTCTCTGGTGATATAACCACTCATTGTCTTCAGTAGGTAAGATAGTACTTGGACCATTCCAATATAGTGCCTCTAATTCCTTATTTTCCCAGTGTACAGAGTAACAAGGAGTGGTTCACACCATAAAAGGCCTTTGATAGGTCACAAAAAAATCCTGTGGGATCCAGTGAGTTGTCTAGTGAGGACATAATTATTTTTTATGAGCTTATCTGGCCAAATTCTTCAGTCAACAGCTCTTACAAATAGAGATAACATTCAATTGTCACACTTCATGCACACTCACACCAAATTCCCAGTGGTGCCTGGTCACAAGTATGGCACTGAAGGCTGGGAAAATTGCTAATATATTTAAAAGAATCATTAAGGGAATTTTGACAATATGTAGTGAGTTTGTCTTCACAGACAGCCAATTTCATCCAATCCAGGACTCGTAAAATAATTTACTACCTGTTGTCAGATGCAGATTCTTGAGGCTCAACAAAACCATTTTCATGTAACTTTATTTGTTAACAAGGTGCTATGGAAAATGTACAAGTGTCTCAAGATGTATAGGAGCATGACATTTTAGCACAAATGATGAATAACTAAATGGGTTTAAAGAATACAAATATATTTTTATAATAATATCTTTTTCATTGGAATATTTACATAATATCAGTTTGGAAGTTCCCATACAAGAAGAGTGATAAAACTGAATTCAATAACTGCAACATCATTTCATTAACAGCCATCTCTAAAATTTTACAGAAAAGTTAAAAAAGTTTATGAACATAGTGAAAAGGAAAATAAAATTGGTGATCTGAAGTTTGTCTAAATGGAAAATTGACCATTAACAAATTTTCCTCTTCAAGATATATTTTATTTTAAAAAGCTATAAGTCACTGTTTTTGACATACATAATATGAGCAGTACGTACTCAAACTTTTATGGGTACCATGAAGATGAAGCCAACAAAGGTAAAAAATGAATTTTGTTCATTTCTTTGCCATTATATCCAGAAACATATTCCAAAAGATGTGAATGAGCTTCACCCATTCTCTAATGGATGTGCTGGTTAAAATAAGAACATCGCAATGATTGAATTTTGTTTAACACTTGTATCAGCTGGGAGACAAAACACCACTTCCTTATACCCAGTCATAGCTTTTCCCAAATTATAAAAATGGGGCTTAAATATGTTGGTGAACCATCAAGACAGGACATGTATAATTAAAGATTACACCATAATGATCTGAAAGACATGAAGTAAATTCTTAGTGAAATTTATTAATGATGTTTTATATTAGCATTTAAAAATTGCTGCCTTGTTTATTTTTAAAAGTGTTGCCACTCTGCACCAAGCATCAGAAAATTTCATAAGGAACATAAAACTTCCATTTTCTCTTCTAAGTGGATGAGTTTTGTGTAAGATAAATATTATCCTGGGCAAGGGAAAACAGAGCAGTTCATCGATGGTGTTGTCACAGAGATGTTTCAGCTCCTTCACGGCTTCACTAAGGATCCTGTACTACCCAATGAGCTAGCATATCTTAAAAAATACGTGCTGGTCAATGTCAAAAAATACAAAATATATTGTAAGTGGAAAGGTATATTCCACTTGAGTATACGGGCAATATGAAAGAACTGCCAATTGCAGGGGGAACAAACAATGACAGTGATGATCAAAAAGATCAACTTGTTTTATTGTGTTTTGCTTCAGCATTGTCATAAGAAGTGCAGAGGTACAGCTCAGAATATGAATAAAATAGTAATAGTCTCATTAGAGTTTTAAGTTCACTATATATAGTGATTTTGTAATGAAATCAGTATGTTTTTCCAAGTATAGCTTTCTTTTATCCTAATGAATAGTTGTACATTGCAAACAAAGTTGTGAGCCAGCAGTTTTTAAATTTACTTTTACACTATACTATAAATTACAAAATAAAAATACATGATGCTACAGAAGGATGCTACAGAATCCTAGAAAACTCAGTAACCAGTGATACTGAAATAACAATAAATAAACAGATGGTCATGCAGCAGGAAGTTTTTACCTTCTCTTGTAAAATTTTACTTTTATGACTATGATCTTTTTGAAATGACCAATTCTACATCTATATCTACATCTACATCCGTAATCTGTGACAGACAGAATGGAGCACTTGGAGGTGCCTGTAATGTTGTGTGCAGGAGGCATCCAGACCTACCTGCGATTGGCGTTTGGGAAGTAGCACGGTGGTGTGCAGTTCCGTGCCACCTCACCAAACCGTGTGTGGAAGTAACAGTATGGGTAGGCGGTTGTATTTCCTGTGGAACTTTTGTTGCCAGTGGCGGTGGCCGAGGTTCGGTGGCCGCAGCAGGCTCGGTTGCAGGCGGGGGCATGACTGTGGGCAGACTATAAAAATTCCAAGTTTAAAAAATGCTGCATCTGGGAAACAGCTCCTATATGTAACGGCAACAGCAGTGGCGTGGGAAAGATTTGAGATCTCTGCTAATACACTACCGACGAATTGTATCAGTTACTTTTTTTTGGTGCAACTGAATTTATTTAAAGCGTCCCGCACATGAGGTCAGCGATCGGTCGAATCAACACCTTCTCTAGGTGGCGTTGGTTGATAGTGATATCGCCTGCCTCTGGTCGCTCGCCACGACACCCTACACATGAACGATTTGCCAAACAATTTCAATCAGTACTACGAACGTCACTGTACCCAGAAGTTCTGCTATGGTAAATGAACTGTTGTGTTTAGCAGCAGTTGTAACTGACTTCCGTGTCTCCATGAATACATGCAGAACATAAATTTAAAATAAAAGAGAACTGTAATTTAGGAAACTTGTTTTGAACGCTTCTCTTGGGAACTGTAGGTTACTTTACAGAATATATATATTTTTTACTGACGCCAAATGGCTTGTGTATGTCTTTCCAGTTTGCCAGTACAATTTCTTGTGAATTTATTAGTTCTCAGTTCCATTTTTATTCGTTAGTCTTATAGTTAAACTGCAAGTATTTACACAATTTGGTCAATGTCTCTATAGAGATGTTGTCAATAGCAGCATTACTGATTACTGTAGTTCATACTATAAATGGTATGATTGAGAATTTGATTATAGCAAATGACAAAGGACTTAAGTATAACTGTATAATATATTTTCAATGAACATTTCAATTAAAATGTCCTCGTAACAGTACCATACGTACGGAACAATGTTAATCTGGTTAGAAGTTAAAAACTTTAGCTGTGTGTATAATTAATTCATAAATAGCTCAAAAATGTAAGATGAAGCCCACTGTATCGTTACTATGAAGTTCCCATCAGTTCTATTTCTATAGCATAAGCTTCAAAATGTTAATCACGGCAAAATTGGAGGGTGTGTTTCGTATTACTTCTTAATACAATGGCAACTCTGGCTTTTACTTCACTTCTCAGAGTAGTTCGTGGTCCATGATAACTATAAATTCAACTATGCTTGATAAATAGAGACCCAAGTGTCAGGCGTATTGTCGCACACCATTGCTGACCAGCCAGGCAGCAATATTGCATGCTTGAATTGCATGTGTGTCATCAGATTGCCTGGGATTTCCATGCAACAAGCGATTAGTGACTGATCGCTGCAATTTGTCCACCCAAGTGCAATCTACGAAGGGATCGGTCAACCGTGCAATGGATCGCTGCACTCATACGTGGGTCCCTTGAAAGAACTGAAGAACTACTAATGAACATGGCAGTAGACAACTACAGATGGGTTCCCCTCATACTCATTAACCCTTTGTTGCCTGTTGGTACTTCTATGTACCACCTCTTTCGGTCCTTGTTTATTCTGATTCACAAGTATTTCCCACATACTGGCCTGATGTTGTGTTTAACTATTTGTTAATGTGCAGTTGGAACCATTTCTCTTTCCTCTAGATCTCATTTGCTACTTAGTGAATATGTTTGCATAATCTTTGGTGGTAGCTGAAGGTTTGCCTTGGAGAGACCGTATTTATCTTGTTTACTCTCATAAAACTGTTAGCTTAGATATGATGAAATTTAGGTCCTATTTTCTTCTCATGTAGCTCTTTTGTAAAATCTGTAGGCTTCATTAACGAACTAAACGGAAATCCATGTGATACTTTACAGTACCAACTGACCCTATGCACATTTCTTGTGTACTGCCAATAAGTGTGGTTTATCACATTCTCTGGTATTTTTTGCTGTATTTTACTAGCTTTGTAGATCTGGTTGAATAAGAATTAGGCTACTCTTAGTGTTAGCATGGCTCTCATTATTGTAAATATTGTTCCACAGAGAATTTTGAGTATTACCAATGCTAATACAGAACGGAATTGTTTCAGCTCTTCTCAGAGATTAATGTTGTTACAGTAGGAGAGGATAATGAAGACAATGATGCTGATGTAAATGATTATAATAATCCTGCAGGTTTAGGTTTTGATGAGATTCTTGAAAGGCTTGTTTTGGTGAAATTTTTCAAAGAGTATTGATAGACTGGGGCTTGAAGTCAGTCTACATATAACTACAGCTAAATGTGAAAAAACAAAGGATAAATCCCTTCTTACATAAAAACCCACTCAAAAATAGAGGGATGTCCGAAACTGCAACTGACAGAAGTGAAAGAAATGTATCTACAAGTAATTCAATTATTTTTTTGAAGGAGGAAGTTTGATGAAACAACACAATGCAGTGAATCCTCTGCAACATGGTTACAAACTGTGGCATACTCCAGACCTGAAAGGCTATATTCTTGCCTTTCAGTTTTGTCAAGGGAGAAATGAAATGCTGGAGAAGGATATGGACACTTGAATATATGGTTTTAGATTTCTCAAAGAAGTTTTGGGACAAAAACAGGATACCAGACTTTGATAACCTTTTACTTACTTTTCCTACCTCATTGGAAAAAGTTGATAAAATTTGATTTTTGCCATAATGAGGACAAAATGTTTCCCATCAGGCCTTTCATCTTCAAAGGAAATAAAAAGAAGTGACAAAATAAAAAGAGAGGACCTTCATTAATAGGATATCTTCCTCTGCAAGTGGGGTAGTTCGTTAAAAGACAACAAAAATTTGTATATGGTTTTCAGTTACCATGGACTAGAAGTAAAATGTCTCCAGAAAGCAGGTGGATGACATGAAAATCAACATTTGTGGGCTTCTGCAGTAACTACATTTGTAACACAAGAACTGTTAACCATATTGGCAGACTTACAGCTGCTTATGGGCTGGAAAGGAGATACATATGCATTTATAACTTCTTATGAACTCTACTTTGAATTGTATAGAAGGATTTCATTTCTGGAACTTGGGAAAAATGTTGCTCTTGGGCTTATGGGGTAGGTGAATGCAAAGCATATCGTTTCTGAGCTGGAAGCCAAGTTTTGACAGAAAGCAACACATTCAACAAAAGGAAGCAGTTAGTCGCAAAGGATGTAAAATCAGGAAAGAAAAGTATTAATTTTGCCATTTTTACTGTAAACAGAGGAAGATTCTGTGTCTGTAGTACAAGACAGGTTCAGTCTGGACCAAAATGAAAATGTTTATTTTGTGGAGTATTCTCTGCTGCTATGAAAATTAAAACACTTTTTTAGAATTCCATTTACTAACTATGTAATTTCGTTTCAAAGGTTCACCAGTTTGTAGCTGTAGCGCATCCTACCGGTACCACATTTCAATTCGTTACATAGTAAAAGTGTTATTCTGAGAGCTATTGGTTATCAAGCCTCTAGATGGCCAGACAGTACTCAAAAGAACCGCCTTAGTAAAATAGAAAAAACGTAAAATCAAAATTCTGAACAAACTTGTTTTATTAATATTTAATGCTCTTATCCATGAAGAAACTGGTAAATTTGTGTTTTCGGTAGTTTAGGCAACAAAGGGTTAATACTGGTACCGATTTTGACATTATTGGAGAAAAGGCGGTTAGTGTTGATAATGAAGAGGATTTGATTGAATGTATTAATGTATTTTTTATAAGTACTCAAACACAAGAAAGCATACTTCAGTGTTATTTCCATAACAAGACTGCTTTTGCATAATCCTTCCAAAAAACCTTCACAAAATGTGGGAACTTTTGGAGATATGTCCACTTGTCTTGAAGATATGTATGGAAAAAGTCTGCAAGACGTGGAAAGGAATCTATTATTGCCAAAACTTAACAGTAATTATCTGCTTCACAGGATTTGTTTTTTTGAAATTTGTATCCCTTTATGCAAGAAATGGATCTATAACATTCGTTAGAAGCTTGAAATTAGGCTTTGACATCCTAGTACAGCAACGAAAAACAGCACCTTCTTCCACATTCACCTCACGCAATGATACGCCTCAATTTACATTTTATATGGATTTGAATTTTTAATTACCATTGCTTCTATAACATACCTTTCCTCATAAACTAATTAAGCAATAAAACTGGAATTTCACAGGTTACATCTGCATAAGAGGCTGATAAAAATGACAAACAGATTTTTGTTTAAAGTCATAGTTGCTTTGCAATTAATTATTCAGTTTAGTGTTACCCGGGACTGCTCTATTTTCCTCAAATTTGTGAAAGAATGTTGCCCTCACGGCATGCTGCATTATTTTCACTCTGTGTAATGTAACCCTGATAGCTTTTCCGTAATACGTTTGTGAAGTGTTAATTTCCTTGTCTGTTAACACCTCGCAATAGCTTGTAGCACGTACTGTTTAAGAAAATCTCTCTCACAGGTTGATAGCTTTTCCTCCTTTGTGTGTGTGTGTGTGTGTGTGTGTGTGTGTGTGTGTGTGTGTGTGTGTGTTTGTGCCAAATATCAGGTTGTTAGATTTTATAGTAACTGAGAAATGATAAATTATAGCTCAAAAAGGCCAGCTTACGGCAATTGGCCTTTAAAGTTTTTATTTCAATTTTTGGCAGTATTGCTATAGCTCTCGTGACAAACGCTGTCCTTATCCATAATATTTACTCTCTTCCTCATCTTTCTGGAGTATTCTCTTCTCCTACCTCCTTTGCCTAGCCATCTTTAGCATTTTTTCTTCTGCTGCCTGATCTTCATCCAGTTGCACATTATTAATGCTTCTGAATATAAGACTAGACAGTTATGACATGCAGCCATATAAGGTGACTGTAACTTTCGTTTGTATTCTGTGTTTTCCCACGTAGGCATTTTTTCAGCACTTCAGCATTGTATACATACAAGAATGTTGATTTTATAATATTTAAAACAGCAAATGACGAAACATGTTTGTGGATGTATGGCTTTCCACTAGCTTCTGCCTAAAGATATTTGCACCACGATATGTAACAAAGGGGATGTTGAGGTTTACCATCTGCGGAAAATTTGTGAAAGAATGTTGCCCTCACGGCATGCTGCATTATTTTCACTCTGTGTAATGTAACCCTGATAGCTTTTCCGTAATACGTTTGTGAAGTGTTAATTTCCTTGTCTGTTAACACCTCGCAATAGCTTGTAGCACGTACTGTTTAAGAAAATCTCTCTCACAGCCTCCTTTTTATTAATTTTATTGCATTTTTGGTGCAAACAATACAGCCATTACATTCGCATAGATTAGTGACTTCAGTTAACTTTTAGTATACATCTGCTTTATACATATATAAAATTACAAATTTACAATTAAAAATTCAATGTTTTATAAGCCAGAGCTTTATAAGCGCTCTTGTAGGTAACATTCTATTAAACTGTTGATTTTTCAGGTTGTTCTCCCTCATTAATGTTTTAATATTTGTTGGTAAGGGAATCTTCATTTTTGCAAGGTTTTTTCACAGTTTATTTTGAAGTGACACATGTTTAGAACATCCTAAAATGATATGGTCAAGATCACTGTTCTGTTCTGGATGTTCACTGCACGTGAGGTAGTTTTATCACTGTAGAGGAAAATAAAAACTATGAAAAATTTTAAACTTATGACACAGAAGAATTTGGACTTCATTTGAAAAAAGTACCTAGCAAATAAATATTCTCACAGTGTAGAAGAATTTGTAATTGATTGGCACAAGCAACTACAAATGATGTTTAATTTTAGTTTATTTCATGCTAAAAAAAGTATTTTAAGTAAAATTTATTCTTAATTTTACTTTATTTTCAACATGATTATATTAAAACATTTTGTGGTACTTAAAATTACAAAACATCTGTAAATTATTCTGTATACTTACAATTAAAAAGTAACTTTGAACTGATGAACACTGATTGTACTGATTTATGAATACTGATTGTATATGACATGTTATGTGACAATAAAGTTTCTATTCTATTCTGGATGTGCAGGTAAACATGCAGCTCCCAGCCTCATTTTGAGAAATTATTGATAATTTTTAAGTTGCACAGCAATAACATCTTTGTGATTCTGTCGGCTTGTAATACACTGCACTCCCTTATCCAATGGGTGTTATGAAAGAGACAACCCTTTTGGTTTTCGCATTAAATCTTGAAATTGCAGAGTGATATTCTGCAAGTCAATAATCCCCATTGAAATTCTTCATTATGGTATAATTTGAAGTAGGCTGACCACTTGTCATGAGTCGGAAGCTTTGTGAACACAGAGTTGTCTTATTATCATTTGATAAAAGAATTGACTCACTTCTAGCTAATGTCATGCATTATAAGTAGTTTAATTGGGTACTAAATCCACATGTCGAGGATTTTAGGCAGTCCTTGGTAATTATGTAAATATTACTCATGAGTACTATAAATATTTCCACATGATTTGGCATCTGCTGATTGGTACATTCTAGTATGTCCCATTCGCCTTACCTGTAGTGTGTGGGTTTTTTCCTCCTTTGTGTGTGTGTGTGTGTGTGTGTGTGTGTGTGTGTGTGTTTGTGTGTGTGTTTGTTTTTTGTGTGGATGTGTGTGTGTGTATGCATGTATGTGTGTGTTAGGCTAGTGTGCCTACAAAGAAAAACCTGGGTCACAGACCTAACAGTACCAGTGGTTGGTATGCTTACCCTTATGGTATACGTCCTTGTTCCACCTATTGGTTTCTTGCCCTTATGCCATTAGCTTGTACTGAGTGTGAGATTTTCATCTTCTGGTTCATTGCTAAAAATCAGGGCTTGATGTATTTGGCTGGTCATGGTGATGAAGAGTAAGACATACACTGCTAAAGTCAGACACTGACAGCCCTAGCGACATCTGCTATGGTATTTTTAGCCCAATGTGATATGTCTTTGTCTTCATTTACTTATACTGTTTAGCAGGATATCGTATCATTCGTTAATCATCAGCACTGAATACAGCGTAATATGCTATGCAAATACACAATGAGAAGTTTTTGCCACCAGCTTTGGTGTTATAGATGATGAAAATCCCATACAGAAATCTTTGTTACTAGCGTTGATGGAGACACAAACAACATATGTAATTTCAAACATGTTGCAGACAGGAACTTGTTTTTCCACTTAATGTAAACACTGCTTAACAGTATAGTTCAGAAAGCTATGTGATAGATTTGTGCTAAATGCTCAATATTTACAGAAGCTGACATTGGAAATTGATCCAGTTTTGTCAAAATAATCAGTGTGTTTCTGTTTCATACCCCTGTGCAGTGTAATTATGAAGTGAGTGTGAAATACATTCAGACAGTTATATTTCAGATTCATTTGGAGACCAGTAACTGCACTTATAAGGTCATACATTGCAAATTCTAGATGCCATGGTACTGACTACCCATGAAAACCTAGAAGAAAATTAAATAAATGAAGCTCTGCACAAAATAAAAATGGTAAATATTTGTCCAAAAATTTGAAAAGTACTTTTACCTTTGACATGCAGTTATTTTAAGAATTATAATATCAATAAACTTTCCTAACTTTGACAACTTAATAATCTATAGACTATAAAATGAAAGTGTTCACTGACAGTAAGCCAGTATTGCACTTAACTCTAAGACTGTGAACAGAGTTCTGCAGTCAGCAGCTATGGAGGCATGTAAATGAGAGAGTACGATATTTTTCCCCCAGACTGTGAACAGAGTTCTGCAGTCAGCAGCTATGGAAGCATGTAAATGAGAGAGTACTATATTTTTCCCCCTTAGTGGAGCACCTTGCCCTTCTTTTCCGTTATCTTTCTGTGGTTTGCTTCTTTTGTCTGTGTACACATGAACTGTGCCAGGTTTGTTGTAGGGAGCAGTCATGGTCATGAGCAGGGCCAGCTTGAGAACGTTCTTCTACACAAGTGACTAAAACATGGCACCTCATGTCAACTTTCTTCGCCCACAGGCATCTCAGCCCTTTTTCCCTGTACTTTTTGACCGAAGTCAGTACTAATTGTGACACACACACACACACACACACACACACATTGTATACAAGTCTTCCATTTGGGCGCTCACGGTGCCCCTCTCTCTGCTTGGCACCCCAGGCAGCTGCTACTAATTGTGATACATCATCTATACAAACCTTACACTTGTGGTGCCCTCTAAGCTTTATGCTCCAAGCAGCAGCTTGATCCATTTTGAACTTAAGCCAACCCTGGTTACGAGTTGATAAAGTGAGTATGGTACAACTGGCACTCGGCTGAAACTTGGTTGTTATTTGAGACCAATCTGTAGTGTAGTCTGAGGCTTAGGTTAGGTAAAAGTGTTAATATAGTTGAGAGTCAGTAAAGTCAATGAATGTGAATCCCAAATAAAAGGTGTTATAACAGATTGACCTCTAGTGTAGCCCAATGTTTATATTTGCATCATTTTTAATAAATCAATTTCAGTCAAATGCTAGTTGTGCCATACTCATTTAATTTTCTCATGGTATGATGAGCCTATGAATGGGCACATTTTCCTGGTTACAGTATAAAAGACCTGCTTTTATTGGTTTGGTATACAAGTTTGTAGTGTTTTTTCATAAGATTAATAAATACAACAGATACACATAAAAGAGAACTTCGTCATTACCAATATATTCTCCTTCAGTATTTACAACAGACTGCCAATGCTGGTGTAACTTCTAGATTCCACAGCTGTATAAATCACACAGTTTTGAGGTAAGGAACTAGTCAGTAGCATCACTTCATACAGTCTACCTGCTGGTTATTCTTGGATTGTGTCTGCAGAACATCTCAGTTGTTGTCACTAAATGTCAGCAGTGATGGCTACACTTTGGAGAAGCAATTCATGGTACACCACACTGTCACTGTTTCATCAGATCTATAGCATTATCTTTTGTGGATGCATGCAGGTCTATGTTTGGGGAGTTGCTGCTTTGTTTGGACTTAACCACTCCTGTATTAGCATAAAGACACCATTTCGAATCACTAGTAACAATACAGAATAGGAATGGTCAGTGTTGTACATGAGCCAGTTGATAATGAGCAGCAGAGATGTTCAATGGTCACTCACTGATTATGTGATTTTGGATTACAGCAGGTGATACCCACACACCTGAGTTTTAAACATTCCCCATTTCATGCAAATGTCACACAATAGTGGAATGAACACAGTCCATCACATTTGCCAGTTTAGCAGTTCACTGACATGGATCAATGTGGATTAATGCATTTAAACACTCTTCATTGAACCTCAAAGGTCTTCCTGAACATGGAGGGTTACTAATGTCAAAACAAACCTCTTTAAAATGAGAAAACCATTTTCCTGTAGTGTTCTCTTCCATGGCATTAGCCAGCCACAAACATGGAACAAATATTTCTGGCTACTTAAAACGTGTTCCGTGTTAAATAAATTTCGTATCTGGAAGGCCACTTGAATTTGTGCACACAATAAGCTGATTGGCTAAATTCAATGCTAATTCACTTATAAATTGCAGAATGAATCAAAATTTTTTCTTAACTATTATTTCCCATCAAAACCTGCCTTGCAACACCCTAACAAGCTTGTCAGACTGTTTTGGACTACGCTGTATAAATAGTTCTGAAAATGTCTAGCATTTTATTCACCATGTAATTCTGTACCTGAAGACTTATCAACAAACTCCAAGTAGGTGTAATACCTTATACAGCACCTGAAGGTACAAAATGTGAAAGATTGTAAAATACTGTGAGAAAGAGAAACACATTTCTTACAACAACAAAACAATAACAATTGGTGGAAAATGCTTATAGTTGTCTCTAGTGCACTTTTCTTGATATGATTTTAATGCGGGTCAGTTTACTGAAGTACCGCCATTTCCCTTTATTGATTAGTGGTGCCAGCCTAAAACCATATTTTTGCTTCACTTACTTATCCAGCACGGTGGTTTAATTTGAAGCCAGCACTGTTCACTGATTTCTGGTATCAATCAGTGTCAGGATGCCATGACATGCATGATGCCGTGAGGGGCACAAAAGTCTGCAAATTCAGAAGAGCAAATTGCAGCCCATTATCAGTGACAAGAGTGGAGGGAAGGCCTTCCAAAGAGAAAACCTAGAGCACTTGTGGTTGCTGTGGTCGTAAGCGACGTGCAACTGACAATGAAAGGAATGTTAGGGCAGGCGTCAATAGTGAGTAGCCAATAAGTACCTAAAAAAGGTCCCCCAGTGATGGGGAACCCATCCACAACCCACTGCTCAGCAACATCCAGGTGGAAACACAAAAGTTCGTCCCTGTCAAATGCCAGATCAGGACCCATGTGCAGTGCATTAGCATTTGCCGTCAGAAAAACAGTGCGCAAGGACTGCACCAGCCCCACATTGAGAGACGTCTGTGGCAACAACATGGTGTTGGCCAGGTTGATAAGTAGCCACACATGGGGCCTGTTTCAGCATAGTCTTCAATTTCTGGAAAGCTGCATCGCATGACAAGGACCAGTGAAAAGGCACATTTATATGCAACAGGCAATGCAACAACTGAGGCACCGAAGCCGCAGAGGGTAAAAACCTGTGATAGTATGCTATTTTGCCTCAGAAGGCCTGCAGTTCCATAACAGATGTAGGGTGAGGAAGGGCATCAATCGCAGTGACAGTTTGCTGAAGTGGACGAATACCATCCAGAGAGAGTTGGAACCCCAAGTACATGATAGACGCCTGAAAAAATTGTGATTTCTGAAAATTACAGTTAAGACCTGCAGTCTGTAAGACATGAAAAAGTGTGCGGAGATTCTGAAGATGTTCTTCAGTGGTGGAGCCAGTGGCAACAAAGTCGTCCATGTAGTTGATACACCCCACGACAGGGAGCAATAATTATTCCAAGAATTGCTGAAAGAGAGCAGGGGCACTGGCAATCCCAAATGGCAATCGTTGGTATTGATAGGGCGTGTTAAGGACCAGAAGCTGCTGGGAAGCAGCGTCGAGAGGAAGTTGATGATAAGCTTCTGACAGGTCAACTTTAGAAAAATACTGACCTCCAGCAAGTTTAGTGAACAATTCTTCTGGTCGGGGCATAGGGTAAGTGTCGATGAGGCACTGAGCATTTACAGTGGCTATGAAATCGCCACAGAGACAAATATCACCATTTAGCTTAGCAACGACAATGACAGGAGAGGACCACTCACTGGAAGTGACAGGAAGGAAGACCCCTGAAGCAGTGAGATGATCGAGCTCCTGGTTGACCTGATCACTAAGGGCCACAGGAATGGGCCAAGCCCGAGAAAACTTGGGCCAAGCAGAGCGTTTGAGCTTCAAAGTTGTTTGCGCTGCGTAACCCAGGAGAAAAAAGGGACGAAAATGTCGTCGAGCTATGGCCTAATCTTTTGGGGAAAGAGCTCTAATTCTCTCACAATTTTCAAGTTACAAAAATAAGTAGTAAGAATAATTAAATGTAAAAAAAAAGAACTGAACACTGCAAACCAATATTTCAACAGCTAAAAATCCTGCAACTGCCATGCCTCGATATATTGGAACTAGCTTATTTTACAGTACCGTACTTGGACGCCCTGGACAGAAATACAGACCACCAAACACATGACACCAGAAACAAAACTCAGTTACAAATTATAGCCCCAAATACAAAATTATATGCAAATGGGGTTAAATGTACGGGCATTAAAATATACAACCACCTCCCAACAGACATAAAAAAGAGCAAAAACCCAAAAATAATGAGAATTAAATTAAAGGAATTGTTACTAAATCACTGTTTCTATTCTGTATACTAATCTGACAAACTAACTGACAGTGCTGCTGTGCAGATATGATTGATGCGGATGGGAGGTGGCCTTAATAAAAAGCTGCAAGAAGAATGACATCTCAATAATGCCTTTCCATTTTTCGGATGTACTTTAAAGTAGTCACCTATTTTTCAGCTACAACAATATAGTTTCATTCACTTTCTTGATGTGTGTTATTGAGAACACTGTAAAGTATAATAATCCATTAGTGTAGAAGATTTGAAAGGAGTTGATTCTGCAACCAGTGACAGTAACTTGCGCTGTTCATCTAATTAACTTTGTGTTAAAGAATGTTGAGGGCTCTCTGTTCCTCTTCTTCACAGTTCCTCCCTGTGATTGTCTCACTAATGGGAATTTCTTTGGAGGTGTCCCATTCTAATTACTGTTGTTCTGGTACCAAAAACTGGCACAGGTGAAAGTATTTGACAATGGAAGAAAAGACATTCCGCTAAACATTCATCCACAAACAGGCTGTTTACAACAGTTTTGCAAATGTGTTGTTATGAGACATCACTGACTTCAGTATCAAATATTGTACTGGTTAATTGAAAAGTGTTCAAAACATAAACTTTTTCATATCTGACTGGACTCAGTATTTAACACCGAAGTAAGATAAAGAAATTTATTTCTGTTACAGAGCATTGTGTATGAAGTAGCGGTGAGTGTTGTAGCTAGAGAATAGTACACCTAGAAGTACTCAACATTTTAACCCATTTTTAAATCCTGAATAATGTAAAAGCAGGAAGAAAAATAACACTATCTTTCAAAACCTAGCTTTATTGTCACAAAAAGCAATATAATATAATAATGATAAAATTTGAATTTCATAACATTTTGGCTTCTTTCAAAGTGAAACCACTGTGCTACTATGATGATTTTAATGATTATATAAGAAGGCCATTATATAATGGTGGCTTTACAATGAAAACACTTGTATTTTTTAAGAAACAAAACTGGTTGTTATAATTATTATTAGAAAGATATTCTTAAATGTAGTATGAGAACAAAGAATCACTCCAAAAGTGGTAGGTCTGCTGCAGAGATGTTACAAATTAAGTATATAAGTAAGTTTGGTTTGAATGCCTGTGTATTCAGCACAGCACTACACTGACAAGGGTGTTAACTATCAGCAATCACTTTGCTGCTGCACGATACCGCCGTGGTCGATGCCTGTAGGAAATCCAGATAGACACGGGTGTTGCAGTGTATCATTCAGACCAGCTTCAGCCTCGTGTGCCGGCAACGCCTATTCCGAATGCCGCTACACCACCTTCAGCTCTACCTGACGCTCGGGATCTTGGCATCACCCATTACTCACAATGCAGCCCTCTCACAATCATCTCGGTGCCAGCACAAGAAAGGAGGCCACCAGGAGATGTGCCCATCCAGGAACCGGATGACCATCATCTGTCGGAGCAACTCTACTCGCCTCCTTCTCCTACAGATGCCGACACATTGCCCATGTCTCCTATTATAACAACCAGACTTGCTGCAATGGACAGATTGGTGCACAGGGCTCCAGCAGATTCGACCCCTACATCTCCTGTCATCTCGACCGTTTATCATTGGGGACACTTCCGTCCGTACAGGAAGCCTCCTCCTCGAGACTTTACGGCAAGTCAAACAACACCTATGGACGTTAGCAATCTACAGGCCACCTCCATCAAGACCAGTGCAAAAAATTAAAAGGGGGGAAAAGTGTTGTGACTCACCGATCTTTCAAAGTGCCGCCGCGCAGTTACGCGCATCCTCTACATGCGGTGCTGCCTGCCAGCCATGCAGCATCTGTGCCAACTGAGCAGCCAGCAAGCCAGCGGCCGCTAGACTTGGACTTAGTGCTGATTTGAATGTTACCATGTACACATGTCTTACTTGGTCTACTTGCTCTGTGACTTACTTGTGTTATGTCGTTTTTGAAATATATGTGTTCAACTTGACATTACACCACCTTTTGTGACCCAAGCATTCTGTTTTTTCTTAGTGATAGTCTTTGTTTTCTCTGGGAATTGGCAATTAAAGTAATATTCAAATATCTGCAGAAAATTGTCATATTTTTCATTTGATGTTGAGGAAGTAAATACACTTTCCCAGTCTTCTTTCTCTTAGCTAAGTAAAAAGTTGTTTATGTTGCTATCACTATAACTTCTACATTTAATAACTGTTTCTCCAGTTGGGAGTACATTGAGTGGTGGATTAAAATATATTGTTAGTGCACTGTGATCTGAAAAACCAACATCTTTAAATTTTATAGTTCAATCAGTGTTAGTAGCAACCTGATCAAGACAGCTGTTTAATCTCATGGGACATATAACTTTCATATTGAAGATGAATGACATCATTAAATTTAATAATTGGGACTTTTGTGCAGATTCTTCAAGGAAATCAATGTTGAGATCACCATGTATTATTATATTTTTTGAGTTGTTGTGACAAGCTTTTTCTAGCAATAGTGCAAAGTTTCTGAGAAGGACTGAATAGTTACAACTAGGTGATCTATATACACACATTATATACATATTTAGGTCGGCAAGTACTACCCCAGCTATTTCAATGTCTTTGTCTAAGGAATACACTTCACAGGGATGGAAAGGTTCACAGCTAATGCTATTTCTTATGTATATACAAGTTCCACCACCTTTTTAATTTGTTACTAAAATAGTGGTGGACTAATCTGAAGTTGTGAATATACTGATAAGGTAATTCTGACACTTTTAGCCAGTGTTCGCTAATACACAGTAACTGCATGTCTGAGAAAACATTAGTATCACTTGTAAGAATTTCAAGTTCACTTACTTTATTTCTCAATCCCTGTACATTGTGACAGTATATGTTAAGGTAATTACGTTGTTCAATGTGAGGGATATTTATGTCTGCTGTGTCCTCTTGCAAAAGATGTGACTTGACCATAAAAAATCTTCGTTATTAGCTGACACTTTCTTTGTTTTTCTTGACGATCTTATCAGAGATGTTAAGATCTTGGTGCTTGAATCTGTACCCTCAGAAGAAACGTGACTCTCCAATGAAGAATATGATGCAGTGGGAGTATGTTGTGATCTCGTAGACTTTCCTTGTTGAGCTGTTGTTTGAATAGCCGTATCCAAATTTTGACTGTGTAGTAATTCGCCACTAGTTTCTTGTGATTTTGTAGGTGAATTTGTAGGTAAAGCTGCCAACAACCTCAAGATAGTACTGAATGGTGCACTGTTTTACCAGATATGGTCCTACTGGAGAAGGTATACCGCTGCATTCCATCAACCTTTGAACTTACTTTCTGAGTCAGTAACACGGGAACCTGAAATTTAGTATGGACTCTGGACCAAAGTCACATGTACGAACACTCCTGATTTATGAGAGAGGCTCTTGATTTTCTACTTTTTCTCCCACCAACCCATTATTCTATTATTTCTCATGATTTTTAGCTAATTATCATTAGAGCTCAGACAACCTTGAAAACCTGCCACTTCAGTTTTTTTTGCCAATTGTTGGAGGGTCATACAACACCACAAATCGCACAGGTCATGCCACCCACAGTCTCAGATTTTCATGAAAAATCGTATATTTTCTTATACAGGAGACATAAGAACATCTGGAAATTCATTTTGGCCTCAGACTAAAACATCTTTTTGTGTCGAATTTTCAATATAGTGATGTTCTGTTGATTTGGATCTATGAGAATGTCCATGCAAAGTGGTACTTCTTTACAGAAACACCCATAACTCAGGTCTATATGAAGTTTTTTAGTTGGATTTTTTTCACAAGTTAAGAGAGGCATATAGTTAACTAGACTGCTTTAATTTCATCCATAAAATTACAAAGAAAATTTGTAAAAAAATTAATGAGGTCACTTTCAAATTTGTGGAAAAATTAAAAGAATGTTGAAACACACTTATATCACAGTTCTCCAACCTGCTGAGTATACAGTTTTGGTCTTAAATAATTTCCAAGGTTGCAGGGTTTCTAATAAAAATGAAAATATGAAGAGGTTTTCTGCGAATGGACACACAGATAAATCGGAAATCAGAAAACTTTTTACTGTGATCAAAGATGGGTCATTCCTAGTAAGTTCATCCAGGCCTGACACCCACGGCCTCAAAATTTCATGAGATTTTTTTCTTATTATTTTTGCCATAATAATAATAAAATTTCTTCCATATATTTCATATAGTTGATGAAGGAAGATATGACAGAATTTTCAAAAAGCTTACACTGTGTCTGAAACTTCCCATTTGGATTACATTACTTTAGGAAAAAAACCAGAACTCTGCTAATTTTCAACAAATCAAATTCTTCAATATTCAAAATACTTATTGACAGAGCTGCTACCAGGCCAGTTTTTTTTTCATTGCAACTCAAATATGATGTGATTAAAAACCAAAAATAGCATGAGTTTCAACAGACATAAGTTTTTTTTCATGTACCAGTTTATATTAAAATATTTGTAACATTGACCAGAAGATCTTTTAAAGCACATTATGTTAGAATTCTAAGTGTTAGTACATGTATAATTTTTTATTAAAATAATAAAAGTACCGACCCAAAAGCTATAATTTTAACTGAATAATTTTGTTACAGGTACCAATATTAACTTTATTTAGGGGTATAAAATGAGCGTATTTAAATCACTGTTATTCTATACAGACAGATGTTAAAATTGAAAACATACAGGTTCAGTAATGAAGGGCATTGGAGTTCTCAACTGAAAGTTCTACTAGCATCTCTGTGTTGAATTCACTGTGAGGAATTACAGTCTATTAACTTCATATCGTTTTCATCAAAGTAAACACATTCTTTCTAATGCGCATGATTCAAGAGTTTGTTGAGGATGGGTATGTGTTCACTGCAGGGTGTTTACATTGAATGAGAAAATCAAGAGGCTTTTCAGGACAAATTACTTTTCTAATTTCTAATAAATCACATGAAAGTGGTTTTCAATTGTGAAAATTCCTAGTACCTGTCATTGTGCATCTTGTCAAAAGTCTCTTCTTGAGTTTCTTTCATAGGAAGTCTAGATTGATTTTCTCTAAGAAATGAAAAAAAAAGAAACATTTACCAATATTAGCCTTGCAGCAACTGTAAACACCAGATGTGTTTGTTACTTGTACATCATCCTCTAGCTGAAAACATGTTTTACAGTTCCTTACAACCCAGCACACACAAATTTACTGTTCCTAGTAGCAAAAAGAGGAATGTTTAATGTAAATGGAAAATCATTTTTGTATTCACACATTTTTAAAGCTTTTTCTATTTTTATATTGAGCAACACATCCATCAGTGAAACAATACAGCTTCTTGACTTGTGGGTAGTGTTCAACTAACCACTTAACCATTTCTTCCTGAACAGCCTTTACAGATCCTACATCATGATCCATATCATCACTTGTAAAGTAGTGATTTGCTCTTATCAATTTTTTTTTCATTTATCACATTAACACAAATGGGGTGGGTTGTACAGCTGCTTTTTGTCCAGTGGTAACTCTGGATTTCATTCTGAATTACAAAACTGTAGTTTTCAGCGAAGTCAATTAACAGAATTGCTTTTTCTGGTATTAGATTTTCTTTCAAATTTTTTAAGTCTCTTGTGTGACACTTAGATATAAATGGGTGTGGTCTAAGTGCCTGTAATTTTGTTACCAACAAAGTGTATTCATCAACAGTTGCAGATTGCTTAACCAGCAACCTGTGTTGATCCACTGGCTGTATTCAGTTTAATCATCATCATATTTGTAAGATAATTTTCCTTTCAAAAATCCTAATACTTTGTCATCACTGGACAATCGTCAAGTGATTAAGAATACAGTCATAGTTTTCCAAGTCACATACAAGAAATTTTACAAGTTCTTTATATGTTGATTGGTTAAGTTCCACATCCAAAAAGCAATTTTACATTTTGGTAGACAGAACAGACACTTCTGAATAAGTGCCTGTAGTACCAGCTAAAACACATAAGTTTGGTCTAGTGAACAAAATTTGGAAAAACAAATGTTAATATTTGGGTTCACCCATTTAAAACAATAATATAGTTCTCTTAGGTTGCAGAGGATAAGATTTTTTGCACATACACATTCTTCTGAAAACAAACTTTGTCTTTTTCTACTGGTAACATTAGAGTATATTCATCATTTTGGTAAAAACCAGTGACAGATAGCAGCAATCATTTTATCTATTTTTGGCTTAGGAACTGAAGAACTATCCATCTCTCTTTTCATTTTTCTTGCCTATTGAACTACATATTCACTAACATGGAATTCTGGCAATATTTATCTTCTGACCAAGACAGAGGTGCTGAAGTTAAAACTTGATTTGTTTTTCAGATTTCTTACACTAGACATTTTTTTATTTCATTAAGAATACCATGGCATCAAAATTTTTGCCTTTCTTAACAATTCCATCATGCATTTTCTCCTCCCTACTATCAGAAATTTCAACACTGCAATCCAAAACCCGGTACACTTTTTCTTCCAAAACATGCTTCATTTTTTCTAGCTTCCAGTTTGCCATATGAGGCCTAGCTGTGATTGGAATGGAATGAAGCTTTAAGGGAGGGCACTCAAAATCACCTAAAGTTTTATTTGCATCCTTGATACATTGAAATTTTAGCACCGATTCATGAAAAGGTACCTTTTGATCACTGGCATCACTTTAATTTCCATTACTGATTCTTTTTTTTCCAAAATCTAATGTAACAACATGTACATTTTTCAGGTTTGACATCAATTTTTACGAATGTAAAATTAGAGAGATTCGAGAGCGCACGGAGGCTTTCTTTCCGCAAACCATACGCGACTGGAGCAGGAAAGGGAGGTAATGACAGTGGCACGTGAAGTGCCCCCCGCCACACACTGTTGGGTGGCTTGCGGAGTATATATGTAAATGTAAATGTAAATGTAAAATTCTCATAGCTATTAGCTGTCAGCCTGTGTATTTTGAAATGATCACAAGTTCTTTGATGGCTTTCAAAAACCTTTGGGTAATAGTAACTGTGATGTCCATATGAGGAGATTGTTTGGGTTGATTACACCAAACAACACCCATTTAGCAGTAGTTCATTTATTCACCTAAACACATGCAAGGCTTACAAAGAACTAAACTTGGCGGAACAGCTCAAAGACAATGCTCAGAGTCCAAATACGATGCTCAGAGTCCAAAGATGAACACATATTGATGCTGTTGTCGATCTCATCAGCGCCACACAGCCCCCCTCCCCCCCCCCCCCCCCTCCCCACAGTACAGTACGGAGCACTCTTGAGAGGCCAGGGGGTGACTTAGGCATTGGCTGGTGTGGTCCGCTGGAGGCGGACCACGGTCAGCTCGACAGCGTCGTCGGGGAGCTGTGTGGGTAGATGTCATGAAGGAAGGTTTGGCCACTGAACCTGGAAGTCGTTGAAGTGAGCCAGGCGTCGTACTCAGTGTGCTGGTCATGGGGCGACAGGTAGGCTGCCGGATTGCGGGTGGAATGGAGTGACGACAACGATGTGTCAGGTGGGCGTGGCAAACACACAAATCATGTCCAGGTCGACGTCGGGTGGGAGTGGAACACATTTCACCAGGTGGCAGGGAACGGTCGAGGTTGTGTCATGAGCACTGGATGAAGAGAAACACAGGACGAACAGTGTATAATCACGCAGTATTATTGAGATGTCATGGATTATGTCTGGGAGGACAGGCACAAACACCTCAAGTGAGGGCATGTTCAAGATGGGGGGCGTGAGAAACCTCGACAGGGCGAGGCAGGTGATGGTAGAGAGGTCGAAGGGACCGGCGAAGGGCCCGGCGGCGTGGGAGAGATCGTAGGTAAGCTCGATGTGGTGAGCATGTGGTCACTCGACACAGTGCGTGAGACCAGAGTAGAGGGCGAGGTTGGAGGAGAGCTTGACGATTGGTGCTGGAAGTCACTCAATCGAGTGGGTAAGTCCGATGTGGAGGGAGTGGTCAGAGCCACTACAGTGAGTGGCGTGATCATGGCCTGAAGAGGGGTAGAAGAAGGCTCGACATGAGAAGGCTTAAGTCTGTTGAGAGAGATTGTAAATGCTGAATCTTTCATCTGGATGTCATAGGTGGTACGGGCCGGTATATGGAGGTAGGAGGGTAGCACGGGCAGTGTCATCTCAGAGCATGACGTACTCGCAATTGTCCAGAGATTTCGGGATGTGAACCTTAGGTCGGGAATGGCTGGTGGGTGGAGGGATATGGAGGTTGATGAAGTGGCGTCTGACGTGGTCCACGAGGGAAGGTAAGTCAGACTGAGGGAGAGAAGCAGAAGGGCTCACAAGTTCACCAGGGAGAACAATGTTGTGGCCGTATACCAAATCAGCTATTGTGGCTTTGAGGTCTTTTTTATAGATGGCATAAATGCCGAGTAGCACAAGGGGAAGGGTCTCTGTCCACAGAGAGTCGTGGCATCGAAGGACCGCCTCGAAGATGCGATGCGAGCACTCTACTAGCCCATTACTTTGCAGTGGATATGCTGTGGCATGGATGCGCCGGATGCCGCAAATGTTACAAATCTCGTTGAACAGGGCCGACTCAAATTGTCTGCCTGGTCAGTCGTGATGATAGCTGGACATCCGAAACACGATACCCATGAGCAACAGTTTCTGCCATAATATTGGGGAGGGGGACAGCCTCGACCCACCGAGTAGTTCGGTTGATGGACAAGAGAACATAACGAAAGCCGTTAGACGGGAGAGAGGGCTGACAATGTCAATATGAATATGTTGGAAACACCCAGGAGGGATCGAAAAGGCGCCGAGGGAGGGGATGAAGTGTGCTTGTGTACATTGCAGCGTTGGCATGCGATGCAAGAGTGTGCCCATTACTGGCAGTCCTTGTTGACATTCCTCCACACAAGGCATTCCGCTATGAGGCGGGCGGACGCACGAATACCGGTGTGGGCAAAATTATGCAATGCATTTAAGACAGCGTGACGGAGCATGGTTGGGATGAGGGTGCGTAACGCGCCCGTACTGTCGTCGCATTAGATCTCACCAGAAATGCCAGGGTAAGGTGGTGCATACGAAGTGTAGTGAAGAAGTAGAGTCTGAAATCAGGCTGTGTGTTTCCTCATGGGCAGGTTGGAGGTTAGGCAGTTCAGAGAGGTCTAACAGTGAATGGATGGCGTCGACTCGTGAAAGGAAATCAGCAACTATATTGTCAACACCCTTTATGTGTCTGAAATTGGTGGTGAACTGAGATATGAAGTCCATGAATCTGAAGCGGTGAGGAGTTGGGTCAGGTGGTGGGGTTGTAATGGCCGCGGCCAGTAGTTTGTGGTCTGTTAACACATAGAAAGGATGTCCCTCAATGTCAGTCTTAAAATGCTTGATCGCTTCGTAGACCTTAAGCAACTCCCTGTCAAAAGCGGAATATTTCCGTTGTGCATTGGTGGGCTTGCACGAGATGAACTGTAGAGGCAAAGTTTGGCCGTCGATTCTCTGGATAAGGACAGCGCCGATGGCAGTATCACTCGCGTCTGTGATGATGAAAAGCTGCACATTGAGATGAGGATGAGCGATGGTGCAGGCTTCAGAAAAAAGATTTTTGAGGGCAGTGAAAGAGTCGGTCATTGGTCAGTGGTATTCTTGATAGCACAGTTGCGAGGGGTAGCGGGAGGTAAACACACTGAGGCTCGATTGCTGAGACTGCAAGCAGATTTGTCGCACTTACTGACCTTGCTTTGTCCTTGCTGTAGTGTCTGTAATTCCTTTGCTGCATCACAGAGCTGGAGCTGAGTTTCGAGGAGCCGGAGGGAGAGCTCAAAGTTTTCCTTACATAGGTGAGCGACGTGTTCAAGCTCGACAAGGCACTTGTGCGTGGTTCCTTGTAATGTCGTCAACAGAGACGAGCATGTACGAATGGGATGAGCTCAGACTGAAGTGTCACGGTGGGTTTGCTCGACGGAGCACAGGGGAAATGAATCTTGTGTGGATGATGCAACACGGTGTAACACACTAGGTCTGGTGAAAGTTTGTGGTGTCGCAAGAAGTCAATGCCTAGTATAGGTTTGTAAATTTCGCACTCTGCAGTTTGCAGAGAGTGAGACGACGTGGGAGGTTGAACCCGAGTATTGTAGTTTAGTTTAATTCACGGCTTGCAGTGAAGTATGATAAGGGCAGATGTTTGACGATGCTGAGGACGTAGCAGTAGCGAAACATCGGCGCCTGTGTCCACTAGGAAAAGGTATCCCAACGAAATGTCTTTAATCTAAAGTTGTCCGCAATTATACGGTCATTCCCAGACAGAATGGAGCGCTGTGGGGTGCCTGTCATGTTGTGCACAGGAGGCCCCACCCGGACTTACCTGAAATTGGCGTTTGGGAAGTAGCTGGGTGGTCTGCAGTTTCATGCCCCCTCACCAAACTGTGTGTGGAAGTAACAGGACAGGTAGTGCGATTGTATTTCCTGCAGAAAATTCGTTGCTATTGGCGGTGGCCGAGGTTCGGTGGCCTCAGCAGGTTCGGTTGCAGGAGGGGGCATGACCGTGGGTGGAGCCAATGACATCCCAGTTGCTTGTTTACTGCTGCCCGGAGTGAGCGGAATGGTCGGCACAGTATGGCCCCGGCCGCGTCCAGATGCAGGGCAATGAGCCTGAACCTCAGACTTGTGAGGTAGGCAGTGGCTGGCGAAATAGAGCACTGATGCATCGTGTAGCTTGTCAGCAATTGTCATGCTTTGCTCGACAGGTTCAAGAGACCTTTGAGCCAGAGCAAAGCAGATGTGAGTTTTCTGACCAGACGGCGAGGAGAGCTGTGTCAGAGAGTAGATCGGCGCTGACCAGGGCACGTAGCTGTCTCCAGAGCTGGGAAGGTTTGTCGTTGCCTAGTTGCCTGATGTGGAGCACTTGCCGTATTGCTGCCTTAGTTGAGCGTGCAGGCCGACGTAGAACTGTCTTTTTGGCTAGAGTGTACCAGGTAGATGAGTCCAGGGTGTCGACCAGGTCAGTAATCAAGTCTTCCTGGTCGTGCAGGTGAGTGATGAGGCACAGAAACCTGGTTGACTCCTCGAGTTTTAATGGTCGAACACTTTGTCGACAATTTTGAACCAGGATGTAGCTCTGTCATGATTAAACGATGGCGGCCTCAGTAAGCATTGTAGAATGTTCGGAAGAATAGGTTGGGTTGAGTTCATCATGGCCCTGCCTGAATCGAGCTGTTGTTGCTGTAGTATTACAGGAGAGTGTGTCTCCAGAGGATGTGGCAACGACAACTGTTCGGGTGGCAGCGTGAAGGTGACACGTTGTGGTTGAGCGCGATCCATCGCGATGCGGAAGGCCGACGCAGGAGACACTGTAATGTGTCGATCGCAGTTGTGGAAGCTCAAAACGTCGCAGGCGTGTTCGGATTGACACGTATGGAAGACCGACACGGATGAGGCACCAAGATGTGCTGAGAACAGTATCGGAAGCTCAACTGAAGCCGGCGCGGGAGCAACAAGTAAGAAAAGTTCAATGTTTGAGAACGTATGTTTGTCCGTGGAAAGCTCAATGTATGATCAGAGCTGGGGCCACCTGTGTTGTAGGGAGGCAGCGGAGGTGCGAGCTGTCCAGAAGCGCAGTGTGGGAAATGATGTCGAACGTGGGATGGAATGTATGAATGTTCACTGTTCATAGTCACTCCACTCAAAACGATGTACAGGTAAGGTGAATGTCGTGGCACAAAACACTGAGGCATAGCAGTGGGATGGAGGTGGAGGTCAGGCACAGATAACAAGTTCCTGTTGCAGGCTGAGGTATCGAAGTAGGAAGGCACGTGCTGATGCTGAACCGAGGCAGCCGCGGGTGTGGTCGGATGCTGAGGAGGTAGACCTGTGAATGAAGCAGTTCCGGCCACGTGGCAGGTATCCGGGTGGTACTGCATGGATTGCAGCATGGAAAATCGTTGTCCTGGCGTTAGTAGTGTGTCCTATGAAGCATTTTCAGAAATCGGCATTGGTCGCGCACTGCACGGAGATCCGTGATAGGTAACTGTGCAGTCGATGGGGGAGGGCACATGTGGCGGGAACAAAGGTGTTTGATAGCTGGAGTCATGCGCACTCCTAATCTCACTTATTGTTGCAGGCTCGAAAACGTCCGGCGAAATTGGCGGAATTATCGAGTAAGAGGCATCGTGTTGCAGTCCTGGCAGATGTACATTGCCAGCAATACGATGCATGTCGATCACAAAATCTACATCTACATCTACATTCATACTGCGCAAGCCACCTGAGTACCTCTATCGGTTCTCCCTTCTATTCCAGTCTCGTATTGTTCGTGGAAAGAAGGATTGTCGGTATGCTTCTGTGTGGGCTCTAATCTCTCTGATTTTATCCTCATGGTCTCTTCGCGAGATATACGTAGGAGGGAGCAATATACTGCTTGACTCTTCGGTGAAGGTATGTTCTCGAAACTTTAACAAAAGCCCGTACCGAGCTACTGAGCGTCTCTCCTGCAGAGTCTTCCACTGGAGTTTATCTATCATCTCCGTAACGCTTTTGCGATTACTAAATGATCGTGTAACGAAGCGCGCTGTTCTCCGTTGGATCTTCTCTATATCTTTTATCAACCCTATCTGGTACGGATCCCACACAACTCCGGTTCGCAGGAGAACTTCTGTAAAGTTTGGAAGGTAGGAGACAAGATACTGGCAGACGTAAAGCTGTGAGTAGCGGGCGTGAGTCGTGCTTTGGTAGCTTAGATGGTAGAGCACTTGTCCGCAAAAGGCAAAGGTCCCGTGTTCGAGTCTCGGTCGGACACACAGTTTTAATCCTCCAGGAAGTTTCACCCGGTGGTTAGTTGCACAGATAAATGTGATATATTATAGTCTTTAAAAATTACTTAATAAAATGAAATAAATTTTTCACACTTAAGATTGATTTGTCTACATGGAATAATTGATTTGTAAATATGATAATTTGAGTGAGTCCTTTAATGACTTAGCATATCTAGAAATATGTGATAGCAGCTGACTTATATGTGAAATCTTATGAGGAGAAAGTAGATGCTAACCATGAAACTTAACAGAGAAGCAGTTTTGGCTGAATTTCAGAATATGCTTGGGAGCCACTTGGGATCCTTTCTTTGCAATTTTCATGTGTATGTTACAAAACAATATGGCAGACACTGTTTTATGGCATTCATACTTTATTATTTAAAACTGAAACAAAACATTTGTCCTGTTACTGATCGCCTGGGCTACACAACAGGTAAGGGTATGGAATGAACTTTTCTGGGTAGATCTAGTGCATGATCATCAAACTGTGGCCCATGGGTTGCATGTGGCCTGAATCAAGTATTTGTGAGGTCCATAGTTCTCAGCCATATTTTATTATAATATAAATCTAGTGACTAAAAGGCAATTCCAAATATGTCAATTATTGTTAAGAGCTTCTTATAAGGGAATGGTCCAATCCAACATGTTGAAATATACCCTGAAATTTTTCAGACAGGAAGAATACACAATATTTTAATTGCTAAGGTGCACTACAAGTATTAAAAAAATTGAAGTTACTCAGTTTGGCCATATGAAGAACTCCTTATTACAGCAGTCTGTACAGCCATTTCTGCCTAGTGCACAATCTGGCAAATAAGCAGACACAGTCATGACAAGAGAATGTTGTGTGAAGTCCAAAGTGCACACTCGTGAATTTTAACCACTTAAACCATATCAAAAAATGTCTCACAGTGTTAATTTTTTGAATAACCAGTGGTTCATATTGACAGCTAAACTGCTGCAGATTTAATTGTTACACAAGCGACTGGCAGAGGAAAGAAAATGAAGGCAGTGTATTACATTACATGACAGACAACTTTCATCAATTAGGACTTCAATTGATTGATGTTAAATATTTTATAAAAATTCCTGTAGCACAGTTCTTATGATAATTTTTGAATAGTGTATGTTCTACCAACAATGACCAAGAGAATATACCTATAGAGATAGAACGTCTCAAAACAGTTTTCTCCAAGAATGGATACACGGACAGAGAAATTGAGAGGGCACTCCAACCAGCCACTATACCACAGATTCCTGAAGAAGACCAAGATGAAGCAAAGAAGGTGGCATATCTGCCCTATGCTGGCTCTATTTCGGCCAGAATCAATAGGATCCTCCGTAAACACAATATCAAGTGTGTTTTCTGTCCATAAAACAAGATCGGGGGACTGCTGGGGAGTGTCAAAGACGACCTGGGGTTACGAAAACCAGGGATTTAAAATATACCTTGTCAATGTGGCATGTCCTACGTTGGCCAGACGACAAGAACTGTGGAGATCAGGTGCAGAGAACATCAGAGGCACACTAGATTAAGACAGGTGACTAAGTCAGCCATAGCTGAACACTGTCTAGAACTAGATCATGCCATGAAGTATGAGGATACCAAGATTCTAGCACAAACAACCAGATTTTGGGACAGTGTTATAAGAGAATCGATAGAAACAAAAATGGCTGACGATCTTATGAACCGTAACACAGGGTACCAGCTAAGCAGAGCCTGGGATCCGGCTCTGGAATTGTTAAAGGAACAATGGGGCCAGCTGCAACACTACACAAACAGAAAAACCATAGACATGGAGATGGAAAACGAGCCCCTATCGGACTGCTAGGCGCACCAGACCGAAGATGGGACACCCAGAAGTGGGACTAGTGGGCGCGGACCGCAGAGGGAACATCCAGAGCCGCAGCGGACGGAAAACGGAGCAGCAACACTCCAACAGGTCGTGGTGAGCGGGCGCAGACCGCAGGCGAAACGCTTGGTACCCCAGACCGGAAATGAAGTCCCCAGGAGCGGGTTTGGTGGGTGCGGACTGCAGAGGGAACACCTAGAACCGCAGCGGACGGAAAAGGGAGCAGCAACGCTCCAGCAGGTCGCAGGGAATGGGCGCGGACCATAGAGGAAGCGCCTGCAGCCGTCGGTGGAGGGGGGAGGCCATAGGCATAAATACTGGATCAGGTCCACTCGAGGAGCAGATGGTCATCCCCGTTGCTCTGCATATTATGCTTCAAACTGACAATGCACAAATGACAGAAGTTCAACAGTACTGTCACGCTGATAAACCTGAAATGACAAAGAGGTATCTGAAATTGTTTTGTCCAACAAATTTCTGAAAAACACTCTACACTGTTGAGAAATTTCTTTCTTAAGGGATTGAGTCACACTATTGGTTCTGAATGCAGTCCAAATTAGATTAATAGCTTTATGTCCAGGTGTCGTTATGTCCAGGTCAAGAGTTGGAGAAAAAAATGTTGAATTGTTTTCTGCAAGTGGTAAGAATACATTGTGAATGTGGTATTGTAAATTATTCTTCCACTTTTTTCCAGATTTTTCTATTTCAATTCAGTGATTCTTGTAACTAAACAGTCCTTTCAGTCTTTGGCCACAATTTCTCTTGAGGTTCCTAAAGACACAAGTAAAGCTGTGGAAACAGTAACCCACTGATACTTATCACTGGCATCATTGTTTATGAATGAGTCATACCATTCATCGACTGCATGAGCAACTCTGTCTCACAGCATTTTACGGGATAACAAGAAGCTACACATCAGTAATGTTCATCTCACTCACAATTTGTAGATTTCCCTCAGTAATGGTGCATTGACTCTCAAGAGCAGTACCAGATCTTTGAATAGTTTTTCTTTCACACTTGTGTTAGTTTCATTTTGGCACACATTTCATATTTCTTGTAAATCTTTCTTCCATTTATGCAATTCGTACTCAGATTTTATGAAATGAAACTAGCTTTTGCAGATAACTGTAAGCCATTTTAAGCCATCTTTCATTTAACAAGAAACTTAATAGTCTTTCTTTATCACAATATGCTATTACTCTCCATGTTTTCTTTGTGCTACGATGGTACTGTATCATCATTCAAGCCACAATTCACAGAATTGTCAGTTAATTCCTTCTAATGTTCCCAAATTTTGAACAAAATATCAACATTATTCGAATGAATGTCCAAGAAATTAACTAAAAATGACACATTTGTAGGTCTCCAGGAGAAGAAAGTGATTTTGAATGCATACCACACACTTCTTACTTTCTTTGCGAATTTGAAAACAGTAATTTGATATCACATTACTGTGGAACTCTGAAACCTGCACAAAGATAGATGTTATTATTGTGTATATACAAAGAAAACAAAAATATGATTAATTCAGTTTTATCTTCATTGTTGACACTTAGAGATACTGCAAAGGCACCTACTAATTATTATGGATATTAAATGAGTTGCAAATTTGAGCAAATAGTAATTCCGAACCACTGTGTTAGTGAAACTACTGATGGAAATTGAAATTTCCTTTACAAATTATGATTGTGTTGTGCCATGTTATCTGTTTACCAATGTGCCATCAATAAAGGTTGTGTGCCTGCCAGGTTTCGATGCATTGTCTGTATAAAGAATTTCAGGGCCAGTTTTGACATGGCAGATTAAACTGTTCTCTTGTTAGGGGGTAGTGTTCCTACTCACTGAAAAACAAACATACTTACAAAGACAGTAATATTTTAAGAAATGCTTAATTTTAACTGGTCTGCCTCAATAGCTGAGTGATTAGCGTAGATGGCTGCCATGTGGAGGACCCAGGTTTGATTCCCAGTACTGCCAAGTGTTTGTTCTTGGTAGGAGGAATGGAGTGGGATACACTCAGCCTTGTGATTCCAACTGAAGTATAGTGGCTTCATGGTTTGGACAGTCGGCAAAATGGCCAGGAGAGCGTTTTGCTGACCACATGTCCCTCCAAACTGCATTTACCTGATGCCACCAGGCAGACAATGACACAACAACCAGTCAACATCCTATGGACCTTCAAGGCTTGGACAAGGAGTGTGTTCTTTTTATTTCAATTGATTTTGGTGAATATCATCATGCTTTAAGTAAATTGGCTACTTACTTCAGAAGGAGAGGTGTAAGTAGTGCAGCTATTGGGTAGAGGGGGGGGGGAGGGAGGTGCATGATAGGGGGAATGTTTTGTTGTTTGTCTGCCAGTGCTGACAGTTCATGAGTCTGTGTGCCTCATGCCCATCAGATACTACGGGTAAATTTCAAACAGAAGTAAGGTAGAATTGTGAATGTTTGTTACAGAGATAGTCATCTTCATATGCAGTACATATTTGTAGGATGAAGTGTGAAATTAAATTAAGGCTGCTGTAAAGAATCCTAATGAATAGAAGAAAATTGACATCCAAAACATTCAGTGATCATTTGTAATCATGTCTCATATTACTGCAGAATACATTTAAATATAAGTGGAGTTACATTTAATTATTCAATTAACCATCCATTCACTCGGAAAACAGAATAACGCTTTATCAGGTAATTAAAGGGTAACATCTTTGTGGTCACTTAGGGCAGTAGCAATCTGGAACACAGAACAGTCAACACAAAATGTTCCAAATGGTGCTGACTGTTAGTGATTAGCAGTTGCAGCCCAGTGACTGAACTACCATGCCTCTTCCAGTTCAGATTATATTCCAGTTTGATTCCTCTCAGAGTATGCTGATACATGTGTGAACAAAAATATGGCAGCACCACAATCACAACACATTACTATCCCTAACGTGGAGTATGAAACCTGTTTGCATTCAAAACACCTTCCCATCATTGCTCAATTTATAAGTAGGGGTCTTGTATTGTTTTCAAGAGAATCTTACACCATTCATCCTGCAAATTAGTGGCAACTTCAGGTAACAATGATGGTTGGATAGTAATCACACACCCTTCACTCAAGCATAGACCACAAAGGTCCAGTAATATTGAGATCTGGTGGTTGGTGACTGTGGTGGCCAGGAGAGATGCAACAATTTATCCTTGTGCTCACAAAAGCAGTCCTGGATGATATGTGCAATGTAAACAGGGACCCTATCATCGTGGACCACAGCATGTCCAATGGGAAACAACATTGTACAATGGGATAGACTTGATCAGCAAAAATTGTCCCATAGTCCTTGACAGCAATGCGACCTAGCAAAATCACCATGGCCCTTTGGCGTACCACAATATGAGTGCCCAAATCATCACCAAACCCCTGTCATGTTTCAGTCTTGACCAGAAGTTGGATAGGGTGTAAAACAAAACTCATCCGACCAAATTACTTTCTTCGATTGTTCCATGGTAAAGGTTTTATGGCTATGGCAGTACATTTTCCTGTTATGTGCACTTCACTGAAGAGTGATTTTAGAGTTCTAGCTCACCCTGTAATTTTGTGCTCATAGAGCTTCCTTTGTGTTGTTTTGGGGACAACAGGGTTCACAAGCACAACATTCAGTTCTGTAGGGACCTTTGCAGTTGTTGTCCTCTTATTTTTTGACACAATCTTTTTCAATGATCATCTGTCACTATCACTCTCGTCTGCACTGTGACTTAGCAGATCGTGTTTTTCCACTTTCCCCATATGCAGTATAAATCTTTGATATTGTGCCTTGTCTACCTTGAGTATGAAAACACTCATAACAGAGGAACCAATAATTTGCCCACATTCGAATTGATTTAGCTTTAACATAATGCACTAGCAGAATTCACAACTACACTAACACAACTGACATTTGCTACCTATTAAGGACATTGCACAAGTGCCGTTCATGTAACCGTACAACAGTGCAAGCTGCAGCCTTCGTCAGAATTTGCATTTATGCTGAAACATCCATTTCTCTTGGTGTTTCCATATGTTTGTTCAGCCCCTTTAGATTACCAATTAATAATGAAATCAGTAGATATGTGGTACAAAGTACCACTCCACAATGTCAATGTTAGCTCTTGACTAAGAAAATTTGATGACAGTTCTGGTGTTTCAATATGCATTTTTATAGCTGTTATAATTCTTTGTGACTTACTAGTGCAAAACTTCAATTGTCTTGGGTTTATACTAAAAATGAGCCACAGTTTTTGATCATTCATCCCTGCTGATTTGTAAATCAGAATCTCCTAAATTTTCAATGTTGACAAGTACATATATTGCAGCGTGGCGGGGTTTGAAATTCCGTGTGCTATGCAGGCTGCAAACTAGAAATCACCTACCTCAGAACCGTGTCTGCTCTATGTCCCTTCACTTAGCAACGTAGATACTAACAAGGTGATGTAAAAGCGGCATTGATAAAAAACACCATCTAATATTTACAATTACTGAGGCCCCACAACTCTAGTAATGAAATAAAGTTCTGTAGAAAAACTGTCAATAAAAAGTTTATCAGGCAGTAAGATAATGGATTGGCTTCTGAAAAATAATGTCCAAAATTTCCATACAAAAATGTTTATTTGTTCTTATAACCAAAGAAACAGTACTATTCATTCTACATTTAAACTAATGGTTATTTTCGTCAAGTTCACAATACATACACTCATTTCACATGCACAGCAGCTAGAAATCTGTCCAAATCCAACTCAAGTTAAACAACATTTCCACAGTTACTAGTTCCACCACTAACATGAGTTTTCATTCGGTCCCTCTGGTGGATTTCAAAAAAGAAATTGCTCGCCAAAAATGCTCACTGGTTGAATACTGAAACATGCACTGCGGATACTACAAAGGCCAAATTTTCACACGCGAATATCATTTCTCAATACAGTTCTAAAATTTCCAAACTTCACAAAACTGTCTGTAACTACATCAGCGTTAGTCACGACACATATCAAACGCAAGGAACTCAATATACCTTCATTTTACACGTTATTTTGAATTGCACTAGTAACATGACCGTCCGCATTCAGAGCTAGCGAGAGACACCTTCCTTGTGGCCTCACTCCCAGTATAACTATCAGGTAACGAGCGGGTACCGTCTCAATTCTGATTGGCTAACCGTACTCGCTGCCAATCAGAATGCTCGCTCATGAACATACTCGCGCCAAAACTGGCCTGCACTAATCCCTACATACAGACGCATCTATGTCATTCTGCTGTACAACTATTAAAGTAATGTTTCATAAACGAAAACAAAAAGGCAATAAATCTGGAAATATCCTTTAGATACAGATAATACTCCAGCTGACTTTCTGGGTGCTCTATTACAATAGCCATCACACCTAGACATACGTAATCAGTGAAGTGAGTAAATTCCCTATGAAAATTTTCCCACAGCAGGCTTACGTAATTCTTTCAGGTTACTTAAGATGGTATATAATGCAACAATAAAATTTGACGAATGTCCCACATACACACTCTCAGTCACTAACATATACTCCCACGACATTCTTAGACAACAATAATAATTTTGTCTGATTTTTACATCACAAAAACGAAAAATAATGAAGGTTTTAATATGAAAATCTCAATTAATTAATTCTGCACCCTGCGAGTCCTGTTTATGTTTTTAAATAATACCAAAGGATAAACTATTATATTTCCTAACTGAATTTAGTTTGCTGACTGTCGGTTTTTGAATTTTTTTCTGCAATTTTTGTTATCTCTGAAACTATGATAGTTATAACCCTGAAATTTGGATACAATCTTCTCCTGAACGTCAAAAGATAAGTGTACAGATTTTGAAAATGATTGAATAATATTTAGCATTACTTATTTAGGTCCTTATAGGTGGTGGATGTATGTGTCCAGTAAGAGACATCGGATAGCTTTCCCATGGCAGGTAGTGACAGATGCGTGTGTGTCTCCCTGTTAGGCCGACAGAAGTCAGCCTCCGAAGTTACATGCAGCTAGCTATCCTGAAACAAACGTTCGTTCGGAACAAACTTCCGACACTACACACCCCTTAAGAACCTAAAATCTCTCCTGAGCATATTTTATGCTTCTTATTGCGGAGAAGTTTCATTTATTATTTACGTATTTATTAATCTTTAACTACGACGACACTGTTAATCAAAATTTGTTTTCCTCAATTAGCTAAATATCTAAGCTACATGACAGTATTATATACAACTACATCGAATATCAAGGGCTAGAACTGAATAGCATACAATCAAATTAACTTACAGAAAATTTCCATCTTTTCCTCATATCACATTTGTCTTACAAAATTATTCTTGAATTCTCTCTCTCTTTTTCTTTTTTTAAATTGAATCAACAAAATATTTACATTGGACAAATTTTACATTTGAAACTACAAGCTTTTTCCTCCAAACAAAGGGTTCTTACTCTTTCATAATGTATTTAACCAAAAACAATCAATTAACACTCCGTCATATCAACATCCAAAAAATCATCTACAAGTATAATTTCAGCACTGTAGATGGTGTCCTTTCCTATTGGAGAATATATTCACTTCGATATGGTGTTCGTCTCTTTACCTAACATTTCTCTGACAACTCATTGGGGTTCTGATAACTGTCTACGATGAATAAAATAGGTATGGATCACTTCTATTCAACACTTACATATGGGTCACATCACGGGCTCACACTGGGATACAGCGTCTGTCTCAAACTTGGTTCTCTCTCAATCTCGTATCAGGTTGTGTCATATTTTCGTACCTGCAATGTACATTACGTCTAAGAGTCTGTGGTTATTCCTGATATGTGGAGTGGCGGCGATCATTAAATAACACATCAACATTCATTAATACAACTTTATTATGCAAGAATATTTACAACATCTTATACAGTCGGCAGCATACAACAGAATGGGAAGCAATATGGCGGCGCACAATAAGTCCGCATGGGTCAGAGAGCCTGCTATGGCGGAGATATATCACTCGTAGAGTCGATAGTAGCCACAGAGCCCCCCCCCCCCCCTCCTTGCAGTGTGGAGCACGGTGGTTCGCCAAGTCCTGTGCCAGCCCGGTGGGGGTGGGACACTTGATGGTCACAAAAGCACTTGTCCATGGTGAAATTACACACACAACACTTGGGGGCAGGTGTAGCAACCTCGACTGAAGCTAGGACATAATCTTTGTGCCAGCGGGGTGGAACCATGGGTCGTCTGTCCCGTGATGTAGGCTGCAAGGGGGTGAGGAAGGGGGGAGGGATGATGTGCCTGTCCAAATCATGATGGGATTCCTGGGAAGAAGGGCAGGGGTCGTGTACATTGGGGTCAATTGCAGAGTGCTCCTGCAAGGTCCATGCAGGTTTCACCCGGTGGAGTGAAACAGTCACTGGTTTGCCATTGTTAAGTATCGACAATGTGGAAGGACCTCGGGACAGGACTTTAAACGGACTAGTGTAGGGAGCCTGCAGGGTTGTCCATACTGTGTCATCATGTAACATGATAAATTCACAAGTGGCCATTTCCTTACGCAAGAACGCACGAGGCCTACAGTGGGCAGAAGGCAAGTGAGGTTTGATGAGCGCGATGTACCCTCGGACACTTTCGACGAGTGCTGGGAGCTCAGAAGAGCTTGGTAGCGGCTTATCCTTGACGAATTTGGCTGGTAAAACCAGAGGCTCCCCATAAAGGATCTCGTCGAAGGAGCCTTGCAAGTCCTCTTTGTATGCGGTGCGGAGGCCTAGCAAAACCCAGGGGAGAGCATCAGACCACTGGCCACTGTGGCACATAAGTGCGGCTTTAAGCGTGCGGTGCCAGCGCTCCACAAGTCTATTAGCCTGGGGGTGATAAGCGGTTGTGTGGAACTTTGCGACGCCAAGCTACGAACAGAGGGAGGCAAACAGCTGTTATTCAAACTGCCTACTTTGGTCAGTGGTCAGTGAGGTAGGGCTTCCGAATTGGGAAATCCAAGTGGCAACAAAGACCCGAGCCACAGACCACAGACTCAGCCGAAATATCTTCCAAAAGGACTGCCTCAACTCATCTAGTGACCCTATCAATAACGGACAGGATATATCGAAAGCCCTTGGAGGGAGAGAGGGGACCTACAATATCAATATGGGCATGTCTTAGACGTCCTTTATGTATGTCGAAAGTGCCTGGTGGAGGAAGTGCATGGCGGCCCACTTCAGCTCTCTGACATGGTATGCAGGTGCGAGCCCACATCCTACAATCATGTTTAACACCGGGCCAGACATACTTTTCCGTGACCAATCTGGTGGAGGCTTTGATGCCTGGGTGAGCTAGGTTGTGGAGTGCATCAAAAACAGAGCGGCAGAGAGCTGCGGATACCAGAGGGTGGGGGCTACCAGTGGAAACATCGCACCAGACCAGTTCTGTGGTGCCGGGGACTGCACGTTGTTCCATTTTGAGGGAAGAGGTTGTGTCTTGTTGCAATGCATGAATATTGGGGCCTTTGGTTTGCCGGGAGGCCAGGTCAGTAAGGTCAATTGGGGTAGTGATGATGCTGATGCGATACAGGTAGACAGCGACTACATTGTCAGCGCCTCAGATATATTGTGCATCAGTGGAATATTGGGATATGAAATCCATATGGCGGAAGCGTCCTGGGGGGAGATCATGTGAGAGGTTACAGATTGCATCTTCCAAGGGTCTGTGATCTCTATAAATCGTGAACGGGAGACCCTCGACATCGGCTCTGAAATATTTGACCACCTCGTACAGGGCGAGGAGTTCACGGTCGAAAGTGCACCATTTGGACTGGGTTTTGGTTAATTTCTTGGAGAAGAAACGGAGGGGTTGGAGGGTATCCAACACATGTTGCTGAAGGACCACACCAATTGCAGTGTCACTCGCATCAGCTGTAATAGAAATGGGTGCATCAGGAGCAGGGTGAGCGAGTGTGACAGCTTTAGAGAGGGGGGTTTTGAGATTTTTGAATGCATCGGCCATCTCCAATGTCCAAACGAGGTTGCGTTTGCCTTTAGTATCCTTACCCGCCAGAGCGTCAATCAGACGGATCTGGATAGATGCAGCATGGGGGAGGTGGCGCCTGTAGAAGTTCACCATGCCTAGAAAACGGCTAAGTTCAGCGAAGTCCTCTGGGGAAGGGAGGCTAAGTGTGAGTTCAACCTGAGAGGAGGTAGGGCAGACACCCTCGCCCGGGCCTGTGTGACCTAAGAAGGTGACCTCATGACTGCTAAGCTGAGACTTCTCGTGGTTGATCTCCACTCCATTAGCAGCGAGCAGTGCAAGCACTCTGGAAAGATGGAGAGTGTGTTTCTCAGGTGAGGGAGAGAAAATCAGTATATCATCTAAGTAAGCACAGGCGAAAGGGAGGTCAAAAAACAGTGCGTCGATGAGGCATTGCCATGTCTGTGCGGCGTTTTTGAGACCATATAGCGTGGAACAGTACTCGAAGAGGCCAAACGGAGTGATTATTGCTGTCTTGGGGATGTCATCAGGGCACATGGGAATCTGATGACACGCTTCGCTACATTCGAGAACAGAGAATATCTGGGAACCATGAAACATCTGGGTGAAATCTCGAATGTGGGGGATAGGGTAGTTATCGATGGTAGTGCGTGCGTTAAGAGCACGATAGTCACCACAGAGCCAGCTCAGTGGAAATTTGTTTTCAATACCCGAGGTTATCTGTTCTGTCTCTAGTTTTGCATTTAAATAAGATAAGGTAGTCACCCACTTTTGTAAGAATCTTTTAATGTTATCTCTCTTGGGATCATATTTTTCCCCAACCAAAATTTATTCAACACTTTTGCTTCCTCTTTCCTCAATATTCTTCAAAAAATGCCTGTTTGAACACTGCTAATTTATCGTATTTATCTAAAGACAAACTCCCCCAGATTCTAGCTTCTCCCATTAAATTAGAGGTGATGAATCCAATCTTTGGCTTATCATTCCACACATTAGGGGACACATATTCAAAAGCACTCCAAAACTCGTCAGGGTGAACATTCTTATTTGGATCAAATTTCAAGAATTGGCGATGTGTTACATAAACAATTTCAGATGATTCTACTGCCTCATTAGGTACTACACAGCCACTATGGTTGTTAACATTTTGCTCTACTCGGGTTAGTCTACCCCCATGCCCGCACAATTGTTCATTCACACTGGTACTAAATTGCTGGATATTAGTTTCCATGTTAGTAATTTTACTAGCCACTTGCATACCAATCTTTGCACACACATCTTTTCCTTCTTTGATTTTACTTGCTAATACTGTATGACTTTCCTCACAGTGCTTTACTACATTATAAACCTGTTCATTAACTTTGTCTAATTCTAAATGTAACTGTTGCTTTGACAGTTGGTTGTCCTTAGCAACTTGCACAATCTGTGTAGTTAGTTCACTTTTCACTGTCACAATAGAAGTATTACATTATTACATTCTGGTCTGACCTGATTAATGTCACTTTTAACATTATTGCTGAACAAAGTAAGGTAATTTTTCCAAGTATCCCTCAAATTCTAAATTTTATCTTCCATTTTGGATTCCATCTCAGTTAACAAATTATTGAACCCTTGGTTAACCTCCTTCATTAATCCATCTACTTCAGTGTGTAACTCATTTATTTCCAGACCTAATTTATTCATTTTAGTATCAATGTCATTACCATTTTATTAATTTTGGTGTCAATATCAGAACTTAATGACGATTTTATATCTGATCCCATCTCCTTCCAAGTTTGAGAATATTTACAAACATATCTGAAACACTCTCCTTTATTTCACAAGCCACTGACCTTGGTTCCTGTTTCATTTCTTTAACCACAACAGGTAGATATGGGACACTGGGTTATGATACATTTTGTTCACTATCAATCCCACAATTAACATACAGCGAATCTGGCAAACTACACTCCTGGAAATGGAAAAAAGAACACATTGACACCGGCGTGTCAGACCCACCATACTTGCTCCGGACACTGCGAGAGGGCTGTACAAGCAATGATCACACGCACGGCACAGCGGACACACCAGGAACCGCGGTGTTGGATGTCGGATGGCGCTAGCTGCGCAGCATTTGTGCACCGCCGCCGTCAGTATCAGCCAGTTTGCCGTGGCATACGGAGCTCCATCGCAGTCTTTAACACTGGTAGCATGCCGCGACAGCGTTGACGTGAACCGTATGTGCAGCTGACGGACTTTGAGCGAGGGCGTATAGTGGGCATGCGGGAGGCCGGGTGGACGTACCGCCGAATTGCTCAACACGTGGGGCGTGAGGTCTCCACAGTACATCGATGTTGTCGCCAGTGGTCGGCGGAAGGTGCACGTGCCCGTCGACCTGGGACCGGACCGCAGCGACGCACGGATGCACGCCAAGACCGTAGGATCCTACGCAGTGCCGTAGGGGACCGCACCGCCACTTCCCAGCAAATTAGGGACACTGTTGCTCCTGGGGTATCGGCGAGGACCATTCGCAACCGTCTCCATGAAGCTGGGCTACGGTCCCGCACACCGTTAGGCCGTCTTCCGCTCACGCCCCAACATCGTGCAGCCCGCCTCCAGTGGTGTCGCGACAGGCGTGAATGGAGGGACGAATGGAGACGTGTCGTCTTCAGCGACAAGAGTCGCTTCTGCCTTGATGCCAATGATGGTCGTATGCGTGTTTGGCGCCGTGCAGGTGAGCGCCACAATCAAGACTGCATACGATCGAGGCACACAGGGCCAACACCCGGCATCATGGTGTGGGGAGCGATCTCCTACACTGGCCGTACACCTCTGGTGATCGTCGAGGGGACACTGAATAGTGCACGGTACATCCAAACCGTCATCGAACCCATCGTTCTACCATTCCTAGACCGGCAAGGGAACTTGCTGTTCCAACAGGACAATGCACGTCCGCATGTATCCCGTGCCACCCAACGTGCTCTAGAAGGTGTAAGTCAACTACCCTGGCCAGCAAGACCTCCGGATCTGTCCCCCTGTGCATGTTTGGGACTGGATGAAGCGTCGTCTCACGCGGTCTGCACGTCCAGCACGAACGCTGGTCCAACTGAGGCGCCAGGTGGAAATGGCATGGCAAGCCGTTCCACAGGACTACATCCAGCATCTCTACGATCGTCTCCATGGGAGAATAGCAGCCTGCATTGCTGCGAAAGGTGGATATACACTGTACTAGTGCCGACATTGTGCATGCTCTGTTGCCTGTGTCTATGTGCCTGTGGTTTTGTCAGTGTGATCATGTGATGTATCTGACCCCAGGAATGTGTCAATAAAGTTTCCCCTTCCTGGGACAATGAATTCACGGTGTTCTTATTTCAATTTCCAGGAGTGTATTACTAACATTTGCTTGTGACACATCAAAACTGAAATTACCAATCACGGAATCATTCTCAGCTTTTACATGCCCCAAATCTACCTCCAGTCTCTCCTTTACTATCACCTGATTATCAGTGGCATAGCATTTTTGTAAAGGTTGGGGAGACTCTGCAGTTATTATAGAGAGACAAAATAGCACAATAAACAATAATTTAATTAAATGAAACAAAATGCATCAAATAAAACAACAACAACTACTACTACTACTACTACTACTACTACTACTACTACCACCACTACCACTGTCACTAATAATAATAATAACTAACTTGTTGAAGAAACGATGACAAATTTGTAGAACTCCAGCAGCAAGAGAAGAAGCACTTATATTTTCTTGTACACAAGTGCAATGCGCCAGTCTTTTCTTTCCTCGAATAAGTCTATAACTCGGTCTACAAAAATCTGATCAGTGTATAGCTCTCCAAGTAGTGTCTTTTCTATTGCTAACGTGCTCAAACACGACAGCTGGGTGTTGGACATTGAATTCCTTAAATAATTCTTCACTCATTGAAGAGTATTCATGCTTCGTTCACTACGTGCTGTAGTTGTGGGTACGGGTCAAAACCAAATGCAGGAAATTTGTTGTTTCTTCATAAACAGAGTCTAAATCATTGTTGACAATGTGCTTTAAGAGGATTCTTGGAGGCAAGTGTTTTTTCTCATCAATGTATATGTTACACAGTTCATTTTCAAGTTTTTCTTGTTTGAAAAATGGGTACTGTTCTAATAACTGAAGCAGTTTCAACTTTGGGAATTCTATTTGATTGTTCGGAAACACTTTTCATTCAAAAGTTCAACAAATTGGATTTGGGGAAAGTCTTGAAATCTTCTTTCCATTTGAACAATTTGCAAATCCAGTATCTCGTAAATTAGTGCCCTGACAGATGGCTTTTGACTGTCACAGAATGATAAGTTGCCATTCAAACACAAGCTGCATTTAATTCACTCATCAACGAATGTTTCCATTCAACTCTATGTAAGTGAGCAAGGTGATACAATGGTTAGCACACTAGACTTGTATTCTGGAGGACAATGGATCAAAAATACGACCAGCCATCCTAATTTAGGTTTTCTGTGATTTTCCTAAATCACTTCTGGCAAATGCCAGGATGGTTCCCTGGAAAGGACATGCCTAGTTTGCTTCCCCATCCTTCCCTTAATCCAAGCTTCTGCCCTTTCTCTAATGAGCCTGTTGTCAATGGGATGTTAGTGATTAAGTGATGGCCGTCAGCAGCTACATTCCTGACAGTGAGAGGTAATGGCTGAAATTTGGTATACTTGGTACACTCTTGGCACTGTGGATCTCTGCATTTTGTGTTCCCTACCAATTTCCAAAATGGAATGTCCCTTGTGTCTAGCTGCAGCTATCAATCCAAGCTTAAAGGCTGTTATTTTCCATCTTGTGGCTACAATCATGTCAGAAACCTTTTCACATAAATCACCTGAGTACAAATGACAGCTCCACGAACGCACTGCCCTTTTATACCTTGTATATGTGATACTACCGCTATCTCTGTGTATGCATATCACCACCTCATGAGTTTTGTCACTTCAGTGTACATCTACTTCTGTATTATTACTCTGCAGTTTGCACTTAGGCATTTGCCAGCAGGTTCATAGAACCATTTTCAGATCACTTCTCTATTGTTCCACACTAAAACAGCATCAGGGAAAAGTGCAAGTTCGGATTTATTTTATTTTGTCATGTTGATCAGTTCCTCTATGTAGATGAGAGCCATCAAACTCTTTTGACTATCGGAGGATGAAGTTGAAGATTGAAATGTCTTGACAATATCTCATCACAACGAAAAATGCCTTTGTTTTTATGATTGCTGTCCCTACTTGCTTATCATATCTGTCACTCTCTGTCCCCTTTTTCGATATTAAACCAAAAGAGCTGTACCTCTTTGAACTATTTCAATGCCCTCCATCCATCCTTTCTGGTAAGGATTGCACACTTTGCAAAAGCATTGCATAAGAGGACTGACAGAGGTAGTGTAGGTAGTGTTTTTAGTAGATTTGTTGCATCTTCTAATTATTTTGCTAGTACAACAATTCCTACATTATAGTTCCAATTTAAGTTTTTTTTTGTATATTGTTGTCTCTAGATATTTTGTGGAATCTACAGTTTCTAATTTGTTATTCATCATGTAACTAAAATTTAACAAAATGTTTCTCATATTCATGAGGAGAACTTAAGACTTTTTAGTCTTTGGTTAGACTGTCAGTGAGAAAACATTGGGTGTTCCTGCTGCTAATAAGCCAAGTACACCGTTCGTTTATTACATATTTTTGCGAGCTTCAAAAAGGAGCGACTTATTTTCAGTTGCCTGTGTAGTTACTAATATATTTTTGTAATTTCTTGTGTGTTTGAGTGCTTACTAGGAACAACCTTTTATTTTAAAAACAGTGTAGCGTACAGTACCACCGTTGCTATCGACCCTTGCATCATACAGGCTTTTGCTTATTTTGCATAGAACAGCTCATTGTTTGTTAGACCATCAGTGACAGAGCCATTGGAGTTCCTGCTGCTAATAAGGAGCTTACACCATTCAGTTATCACATATGTTTATGAGTTTCAAACAGGTGCGACTTCAGTAATGGATAGGCACTGTGAATGCTGTGTACAGATGAGAGCTGAGTTGGTGACCCTTCGCTCATAGCTCCAAGCAGTGATGCCTTCCATCACACAGCTTAAGGCTGCTGACAAGCGGCATCACTGTGGGGGTTCAGACGCAGGGATGCGAGCACGACCCATGTGCCCCCTGATCGGTCCACTGCTGTGACTGCCCTGGGTGCTGCCTGGAGTGAGGTTGACCCTCCATGCGTGATCAAGTGGGGATCATTCCAAGGTCTGGCAGGCAGCCATAGTCTTTCCGAGGGGCTGATTGTAGGGCCTCCCCGGTTCATTTGATGAACATTATCTGTGGCTGACGAAGTCTTTGAGCTGGATGCAGTCGTCCATCCTGTTCCAGAGGAAGCTTCTCAGCCTGCCAGGTCTGGGCATTCACAAAGGGTGAGTTTTCTGGTAGTTGGGAGCTCCAAAGTTAGGTACGTAATGGGGACCTTAAGAACACCGCTTCCAAGAAGGGGAAGGAAGTCAGTGTGCCCTCCATGTGCACACCGGGGGAAATTATTCCAGATGTGGAAAGGGTGCTTCAAGATGCAATGAAGAGTACGGGGTGCAGCCAACTGCAGGTGGTCGCCCATGTTGATACCAATGTCGTGTGTCACTTTGGATCGGAGGAGATTCTCTCTGGTTTTGGGCGGCTAGCAGAAATGGTAAAGACTGCAAGTCTTGCTAGCGAGATTAAGGCAGATCTCACCATCTGCAGCATCGTCGACAGAACCGACTGTGGTCCTTCAGTGCTGAGCCAAGTGGAGGGTCTGAATCAGAGGCTCAGGTGGTTCTGTGATCATGTAGGCTACAGATTCCTAGACTTGCGCCATCGGGTGGTGTGTTTCCGGGTTCCACTTAATAGGACAGGCATAAAACGTCATCCAAAATTGTACTAAATGCTATCTCAGAAAATTATTTTGAACAATTAGTTCATGAACCCACTCGAAGCGTAAATGGTTGCGAAAGCATACTTGACCTCTTAGCAACAAATAATCCTGAACAAATAGGGAGTATCATGACGAATATGGGGATTAGCGACCACAAGGCAGTTAGTGCTAGGCTGAATACCGAAACACCCACAACCATCAAAAAGAAACGCAAAGTACATCTATTTAAGAAAGCTGATAAAAATACTCTTAACGTCTTTTTAAGAGACAGTTTCCACTCATTCAGATCTGATCACGTAAGCATAGAAAAGATATGGAATGATTTCAAAGAGATACTATTGGCGGCAATTAAGAGATATATACCACATAAATTAATAAGTGATGGTACTGATACCCCATGGTACACAAAACGGGTCAGATCACTGTTGCAGAAGCAACGAAAAAAGCATACCAAATTTAAAAGAACGCAAAATCACCAAGATTGGCAAAGTTTTTCAGAAGTTCCAAATACTGACAGAAAACCCAAAGAAATTCTGGTCATAGATAAAGCACAATAGTGGCAAGACGCAATCAGTGCCTTCCGTGGGCGATGACAACGGTGAAGTCACGAATGACAGTGCCACTAAAGCAGAATTATTAAACATGGTCTTCTGAAACTCCTTCACCAAAGAAGACGAAGTAAATATCCCTGAATTCCAGTCAAGAACAACTGCGAAGATGAGAAACATAGAAGTAGAATCCCCGGTGTTGTAACAGCAGGTTAAATCACTTAACAAAGCTAAGGCTTCCAGTCCAGACTGTATACCAGTCAGGTTCCTTTCATAGTATTCAGATGCGATAGCTCCATATTTAGCAATTATATACAGCCTCTCACTCACAGAAAATTCCGTACCTAAAGACTGGAAAATTTCTCAAGTCACGCCAATACCCAAAAAGGGAAATAAGAGTATTTCGCTGAATTACAGGCCCATATCACTACCGTTGATTTTCAGTAGGGTTTTGGGACGTACTGTATTCGAACATTATGAATCACTGCGAAGAAAACGGTTTATTGACACACAAAACGGATTCAGGAAACATCATTCTTGTGAAACGCAACTATCTTTATAGTCAATAAGTAATTATTGCTATCGACAGGGAACATCAAACTGATTCCATATTTTTATATTTCCAGGAGGCTTTCGACACCGTTCCTCGGAAGCGTCTTCTAACCAAACGGTGTACCTATGGAATATCGCCTCAGTTGTGCGACTGGATTCGTGATTTCTTGTCAGAAAGGTCACAGTTCGTAGTAATAGACGGAAAGTCACCGAGTAAAACAGAAGTAATATTCTGCGTTCCCCAAGGAAGAGTCATAGGCCCTCTGTTGTTACTGATCTACATTAACAGCATAGGAGACAATCTGAGTAGCTCTCTTAGATTATTTGCAGGTGATGCTGTCATTTACCGTCTTGAAAAGTCATCAGATGACCAAAACGAATTGCAAAATTATTTAGATAAGACATCTGTGTTGTGCGAAAAGTGGCAATTGATCCTGAATAAAGGAAAGTGTGAAGTTATTCACATGAGTACTAAAAGAAATCTGCTAAATTTCGATAAGACGATAAGTGACACAAATCTGAAGGCTGTAAATTCAACAAAATACTTAGGGATAACAATTACAAGTAACCTAAATTGGAACGATCACATAGATAATGTTGTGGGTAGAGCCAATGAAAGACAGATTCGTTGGCAGAACACTTAGAAGGTGCAACAGATCTACTAAAGAGATTGCTTACATCTCAGGTGTCTGCCCTATTCTGGAGTATTGTTGTTTGATGTGGAATCCACATCAGGTGTGACTGACGGATGACATCGAAAAAGTTCAAAGAAGGGCGGCTCGTTTTGTATAATCACGATATAGGGGAAATAGTGCCACAGACATGATACGTAAATTGGAGTGGCATTCATTAAACTAAAGGCGTTTTTCTTTGCGACGGGATCTTCTCATAAAATTTGAATCACCAGTTTTCTCCTCCAATTTCGAAAACATTCTATTGGGACCTACTCACATAGGGAGAAATGATCAATGATAACGTAAGAAAAATCATGGTTACGAAAGAAAACTTTAAGTGCTCGTATTTCCCATGCGACGTTAGAGAGTGGAAAGGTAGAGACTGCTTGAAGGTGGTTCATTGAACCCTCTGCCAGACATTTAATTGTGAACAGCAGAGTAATCACGCAGATGTCAGAAAGCACTTTTGCATGATTCAGATATCGAAGCTAAATCATTTTGTAATTGGTTTGGATGTTAGTAAATGATAGCAATCTAAAAGGGCAGCCCCGATTGTGTCCTAAATCATCTGTATAGATTATGAACAGCTGAGGGCATATAACACTTCATTGAGGGTCTCGACAGATTACTTCTCTGTTTGATTCACTGACTTCTTACCAGTTACTATGAACTGTAATTTTTCTGACAGGAAATCATGAATCTACTTAAACAACTGAAATGATACACCATACGCACATAATTTGATTAGCTGTTACTTGTGATGAATAGTATCAAAAACTTTCTGAAAATCTAGAAATATGGAATTAGTTTGAGATCTCACATTGGCAAGTGCTCATTACTTCATGTGAATAAAGTGCCAGTTGTGGTTTACAAGAATGATATTTCTTGAATCCATCATGACTATGTTTCAACATTACTTTTTAGGGTATTTGATAATGTAGGAACACAGTGCATGTTTCAAGATTTTGCTAAAAATTGATGACAGCAATATGGGCCTACAGTTCGGTGGATTACTGCTATTTCCTTTCTTGTGTGTCCTTGGGTACAAATCATTCACCAGCCATGTGGTTTTATATGATTACTAAAAATTGACCTACTTTATCATGTTGCTCTTAAAGGAAGCTAATTGGTGTACAGTCATGGGAGACTTGCAGTTATTACTGAAGATACCTACTTCCAAATTACTCATGCTTAGCAATATTTCATGAGGTTTCTCAAAGCTAACAGACTAATGAACACACACACACACACACACACACACACACACACACACACACACACACACACACACATGTGGCTACAGTGTTCCAACACTGCAACTTGAGTACTAGAGTGTCTCTTATTAGTCTGTTAGCTGTAAGGAAGCTTAGTACAGATTTGTCTCATTCATATGCTTGTTAATCACCCAGTGTCTTCTTCCACTGTATTTTTATGATTGTCCATAAAATTGAGCTAACTCATGATCACATTTTGTAATTTTTCTGTAAGTAACAGAAGTCAGTCACTGGACAAAAATTAAAGCTATTTTTCTGTGGTACTCTTGTTGGGTAAGTAAGTGTTTCTGTATAAAACAAACAGGAGTTACGGAGCATGTAGCTTGTGTTGCAGGGAGGTTGAGAGTAATGAGGGACATTTTGAAAACTTTTGATATGCTGTGATATTGTTCATATCATATGATAAGAGGATCATACGAAATAGCCCACTTTGATGTTCTTCATACTTGTTCACACCCCATTATCAATTTCTCAATGTTGTAAGACACAATATGAAAAGACAATAAAATATTACATTTGAATATTAGATTTAAACAGAGTCACTGGTAACTGAAGTGTTTTGTAATCATAAAGTCACTGACTGTTTGAATGTCACCAGCAACACCTTCTTTTATTTACTGTTATTTAAACCCTATTTTACTGTCACAGAAATGTTAACTAACAAAAATGGACATAATTATACATAAAAATAACATCCATTAATTTTCAACTGTTAATTGCATGTAAATAAATTCAAATTTGCTTGATGTGTGAAAGGTCAAATTGATAAATCACTAAATGTATGCGTCATTAATACTGTTCAATCTATAAAAATGGAAAAGTGATAAATTTTTAATTGATGCTACACATTTATATACAAAATTTTAATTTATTGATAATAATTGCATTTTCCAAAACTAAATTGACCCAGGAACTTAATGAATACAATACTTTTATGTATGCATTCCAGCTCTAGCAACTCTGTTAAAATTGCTCAAAATGTTTTGTACTTAATAATTCAAAGATATCTTCAATCTTGGAAGGAAGTTTTTCAAGAATACCACAATGCTGCCTTAGGAAATTAATGAGCTGGCGTTAGCCTCCAACTGTTATTACCATGTAGGAAATCAAAGAAGTTCAGTTAAAGAACAAGTAAATGCATAAACAAAAATGATGACTGATTTAGGAAGAAAGGTGTTCGCCCTCCCAAACTGTATTAGTCTCTTTTCTTCCGAAGCTCAAGAGGCAGCTCACACTGATGAGAATGTTCACGGAGCAGAGAGGAAACGAACAGACACTGCTCCATGGGGTTCTGTTCTGCAGCAGCTGCAAGAACTCCACACATCAGTTCAAGAAGTACAAAGAGAACAAGGAAAATGTTATCTCCAACACAGCCAGGGATTGAGAGTAAGTCTGTCACAAATTCCTTATAGGAAAGCCTCCCTTTCAGCTTTTGCAAGTGACCTCTAGTGCAGCTCTTGATTTGTGACTTTACTGTTCTTTTAAAATTTGTTTTACATTATTATTAAAGCAATGGCAGTTCAGATTTTTTAGAAATTACGAGATAAATTTGCAAGCCGGTACTTGATTCAGGACGCAAAATGTGTAGTACTGCCAGTAGATGTGTATGGAAGTAAGAGACATGATTTTACTCATACAAGGCATGTCTGCAATTTAAGCTTCCCACTCATCCAACACTTAGAAAACCTTATGTTATGGGAAGCAACTGTGTATACATGAAAGAGTAATAATGTGGCATGCACTATCAGAACTTTTTGAGGTCTCCCAGTAGCTTTGTAACAGCAGTTGAAGACGAAAGACAGTATTATAGCTTACGCCATATGTGAAGTGCAATCAGTGATGCAGTTTTTGTATGGATAGATCTTAGTATTAATTGAAATTCAGTGTCAGTTGTGCCAAGTCTATGTGCCTAATGTAATGAACAAGCAAATGATGTGTTTCTGGTGCAGACTTTGCAGTAGTGAGTTAAAATGTTCATGGTGAGGAGTGTAGCAGGAGACCATGTGTCAGTAGAGCTGGTGGAGCTGGTATGGGCATGCATTATGGAGAAACATGACACTATAATTACAGAACTTTGCTGTTAGTTCCCACAGGTGTGCCCCTCCTTGTTTCATGCTGAGCATGTGTAATTCTGGAAATTATGGCTAGGTGGATGCCGGAAGAACGGACTCCAGAACACAAATCCAAGTGCATGAGGGCAGCTTTGACTTTCTGCAATGGTACCATGATGATGGCAATTTATTTCTGGACCGGATCATCACAGGTGAGGAGATGCAGGTTGCACACAATAGCCCAGAAAGTGAGCAACAGGCAATGCATTGGCACCACAGCAGTTTTCTCTGCAAGACAGAATTAAGTCAGTTTGTGATGGCACAGAAAGTACTGTTTTCAGCATTCTGGAACAGAAAGCACATTCTCCTCATTTTGATCTCCTGTCTTGAGGTGAGATGGTGAAACTTGAGCATTACTGCAAAACAATTCAAAAAGTTTGACGGGCTATTGAGAAAGAGCATGTGGGATACTTAGTGCCAGTGTTGGATCACTGGACAAAAATAATGGGCTACACGCGGCTCTGCAGATTTCGTAACGCCTGCAAACATTCAGCTAGAAGATGTTTGATCATACACCCTACAGTCTGCATCTCACTCCCCATGATTTCCCTTCTGTTACAGAGCCTCAAAAAGTTCCTGTCCAGTTGGAGTTATTGTTTTCAGACTGATGAAGAGTCAGAGATGGTTGTCACACAGTGGATCCAATCCTATGAGGCAGACTTCTATGACATGAGAATACAAAAAGTTAGTCTGAATTTAGATGGCAAATGTGCAAAAAAATAGCACAACATTTCCTTTATCTGTTCCTATAAGTTTTTGATTAAACTGTATTTTTTCTTTTCTGTTCATGATTCCAGGGAAATTTATTTCATGGATGCACCTCATGTGTATCTGTAGGCAGTTCTATACATATTGAATCCTAGGATAATTACTGGCAGTAAACTTACTGACCTGTGTTTGACTTGCCTTGGTAGCTGCGCTTCTTGATGTCTCTTCCATTGTAATTATATGATTTAGCATCATGACTGTTAAGTGATGGGGAAGACAGCACGCAGGTCAGCTCAAAATATTCTAACATTTATTGACATTTTAGAAGCCCTAGATTAATGAACTTCTTCTAATGAAGCTATGCAGTTCACACAACACTGGCCATTAGCTACACTTATCAACTCTCATCAGTGGCAACAAACATACTGAACAATTTCACTATCACATTTCGTAACACATTCACTGTCTGCAGTAGATGTTCACACAAATAATTTATATGATATTTGCACAAATAATTTATCTGATGCTTTCAGAGGTCTTTCTTCTTAAAATGGTCCTAATTGCTTTTTTTGTAATGTGAACACTCGTTTTGTTTCTTGTTGGTTTGGGTGTCCCCACACAGTCTCTCCATACTGTAAGTATGGTTCGAAAAGTCCATGATACACCATACACAGGAGGTTCTTGTCTAAATACTGTGATAGCTGCATCATTAAGAATATGACATAGCTCAGTTTCCTACAGTCATTATTAATATGTTTTTTTCTATTTCAGTTCATTATCCACAAGAATACCTAAGACTCTAGCAGATTCTACTTCTTCCAGCCTTTATCCATCAACCTCTAAATCAATGTCTACAGCCTTTTCCTTGTTTTTAAACACTGCATACATAGTCTTTTTTTAAATTTATAACCAGTTCATTTTCCAACAGCCATTGAGCTGTGATATTTGCAGATACATATGCTCTCCTCTCAAGGTGTTCCATATTTTGATAACTATTTAGTATTGTCGTATCATCAGCATACAATATTTTCTTTTCTTTCTCCTCAACACCTATATCATTAACAAACACATTAAATAACAATGGCCCCATTACCGAACCCAGCAGCACTCCATATTTGATGGGTTTGGTTTCTGATTGGTATGAGTTCCCTAATGATACATACTGCTTGCGGTTGGAATATAAGAGTTTACAATGCAGCCATTAGGTGCTGAATGACTGGAGGAAGTTCTCAAAGATAGTGATCATAGAGATGTCCATACCATGGCCTGCCTAATCTTAACATGCAACTGATTAATGATGTTGATGTGAATTACTCCTTCAGACTGACTTGAAGAAGTTCACAAAGGTAATAACTTGTAATTTAAAAGAATACAGTCTATTTATGAAGCATGGACCTTGGAACCGGTGGAGAGCTTGCATGCCTCCACAGTGTGGATAGCCATATCATTGGCACAACCACACTGGAGAGCTATCTGTTGAAGCCAGACAAGAATGTGGTTCCTGAACAGGGGCAGCAGCCTTTTCATCAAATGCAGGGACAACAGTCTGGATGATTGGCTGATCTGGCCTTGTAACATCAGTCAAAACAGCCTGCTGTGCTGGTACTGCAAACAGCTGCTGGAAGTAAAGGGAAACTATAGTTGCAATTATTCCTGAGGGCATGCAGCTCTACTGTATGGTTGAATGATGATGGGATTCTCTTGGATAAAATATTCTGGAGACAAAATAGTCCCCACTCATATTTCCAGATAGAGAATACTTATGAGGATGTGATCATTAGGAGAAACAAAACTGACATTCTATGGATTGGAGCATGGAATGTTAGAGCCATTAATCAGTTAGGCAGATTAGAAAATTTAAAAAGGGCAGGAGAGGCTGAAGTTAGATGTAGTGGGAATTAGTGAAGTTTGGTGGCAGGAGGAGCAGGACTTCTGGTCAGGTGAATACAGGATTATAAATACAAAATTAGATAGTTGTATTGGAGAAGTGTGTTTAATAATGAATAAGATAATAGAAATGTAGGAAAGCTGCTATGAACAGCATAGTGAACTAATTATTGTAGCCAAAAATAGATGTGAAGCTTACAACCACTACAGTAGTACAAATTCATATGTCAACTAGCTCTGCACATGACGAAGGGATTGAAGAAATGTAAGATGAGATAAAATAAAGTCTTGAGATAGTTAATGGAGGCCAAAATTCATTTGTGATGGGGACTGGAATTCGATAGTAGGAAATGGAAGAGAAGGAAAAATAGCTGGTGAATATGAACTTGGGGAAAGGAATGTAGAATTTTGCACAGAGCATAATTTAATCATTGCTAACACTTGGCTTAAGAATGATGAAAGAAGGTTGTGTATGTGGAGGAGACCAGAAGACACCAGCAGATTTCAGATAGACTATATGATGGTAAGACAATGATTTTGGATTTTAAGTTGCAAGACATTTCCATGTGTAGGTGTGAATGCTGACCACAATCTATTGGTTATGAACTGTGGATTAAAACTGAAGAAATTGTAAAAAAAAAAAATTGGAAATTAAGGAGACAGGACCTGGATAAAGGGAAAAAGCAAAAGAACTAGAGGTTCTAGAGAGTTTCAGAGGCAACATTAGGAGACAGTTGACTATAACAAGGGAAAGGGATACATTGGAAGAGGAATGGGTAGCTTTGAGAGATAAAATAGTGAAGGCAGCAGAGGATCAAATAGCTAAGAAGTCAGGGTCTACTAGAAATCCTTGGATAACACAGGAGATATTGAATTTAACTGATGAAAGCAGAAAATCTAAAAATGCAGCAAATGAAGCAGGTGAAAAGTGATACAGATATCCAAAAAATGAGACTGACAGGAAGTGCAAAATGGCTAAGCAGGAATGGCTAGAGGGCAAATGCAAGGAAGCATATACCACAAGGGAAAAAATAGGTACCACCTACATAAAAATTAAAGAGGCCTTTGGATAAAAGAGAAGCAGCTGTATCAGTATCAAGATCACAGATGGAAAATCAGTCCTAAGCAAAGATGGGAAAGCTGAAAGGTGGAAGGAATATATAGAGGGTCTAGACAAGGGAGGTGTATTTGAAGGCAGTATTATAGAAATGGAAGGAGCATAGATGAAGATGAGATAGGAGATATGATGCTGCCAGAAGAATTTGACAGAGAGTTGAAAAGACTTAAGGCAAAACATGGTTACTGAAGTAGATGACATTCTGTCGGAAGTACTGATAGCCTTGATAGCCATGGCAAAATTCTTCCATCTGATGAGAAATATGTATTAACTTGAAAATACCCCCAGACTTCAAGAAGAATATAATAAAAACAGTTCCAAAGAAAACAGGTGCTGAGAGGTGTGAGTATAACTGAACTATCAGTGTAAATCATGCTTGCAAAATACTAATACAAATTCTTTACACATGAATGGAAAAACTAGCAGAAGGTAACATCGGCGAAAATCAGTCTGGATTCTGGAGAATAGAAGGAATACGTGAGGAAATACTTACCCCACAACTTATCTTGGAGGACAGATTAAGGAAAGGCAAACCTAAGTTTATAGCTTTTCTAGAGTTAGATAAGGCTTTTCACAATGTGGACTGGAATTCTCTATTCAAAATTATGAACATAGCAGGGGTAAAATTCAGCAAGCCAAAGGCTATGTACAACTTGTATAGAAAGCAAAAGGACTTACAAGAGTTGAGGGGCATGAAATAGAGGCAGTGGTTGAGAAGGGAGTGAGACAGAGTTGTAGCATCCACGATCTTATTCAGTCTGTCCATTGAACAGCAAGTAAAAGATAAAACAAAAACAAAAGTTCAAGGAGAAGAAATAAAAACTTCGAGGTTTGCTGATGACAGTGTAATTCTGTTGGAGACAGTAAAGAACTTGGAAGAGCACTTAAATGGAATGGACAGTATCTAGAAAGAAGGGTAAAAGATGAACTTCAACAGAAACAAAACCAATATAATGGAATGTAGTCTAATTAAATCAAATGATGCAGAAGGAATTAGATTAGAAATGAGACTCTGAAAATATCAGATGAGACTTTCTATTTGGGCAACAAAATAACTGAAAATGTCTGAAGTAGAGACAATATGAAATGTGGACTGACAAGACAAGGAAAGTGTTTCTAAAGAAAAGAAATCTGTTGACATCAAATATGGGTTTAAATGTTGGAAAGTCTTTTCTGAAAGAATTTGTATAGACTGTAACTGTGTGTGAATGTGAAACATGAATGGCAAAACAGTTCAGACAACAAGAGGTTAGAAGCTTTCAAAATGTGGTACTACAGAAAAATACGTTAGATTAGATGGGTAGATCATGTAACTAATGAGGAGGTACCGAATAGAATTGGGAGAAAAGAAGTTGGTGGCACAACCTGACTAGAAGAAGGGGTGGGTTGACAGTACACACTCTGCATTGTCAAGGGATCACTAATTTAGTAGTGTAGGGAAGTGTGGAAGGTAAAAACCATAGAGGCAGACCCAGAGATGACTAAAGTAAGCAGACCCAGAAGGACTTAAGTTTCAACAGTTATGCGGAGATCAAGAGGTTTCACGGGATAAGACAGCATGGAAAGATTCATCACACCAGTCTTTGGACTGAAGACCACAACAACAGTCTTCTCAACATAAGAAGAATTCTGATGTAAACATTAATCTGTGTATACTTCTTCACTTGCTATTACCACAATGAATTTTATTTCCCACACAGCTTCAGCTGTGTATAGTTGGTACAATAATAACCTTGTGTTTTATGTGGCAGTGTAGCTCACCCACAATACTCTTTCATTTAATCTGTTTCCAATTGTTGTACGGTAACAGATATGTATTTGAAAATGTTGCAACACTGTGAAATAATTTATCTCAAACGTATTGAAATAAAACATTGATAAGAATATTAGACCACACATTCCATCTGCAGACAGTTAATAAAATCAATAAACAGCAGTCTAATAATAAAACTTGAAATGCCATTTAAATTCTAAAAGGGATACATTAGTATACAGTAGTACTCCAGTAATATGCTTCCTAAGGGACCAGGCAAAAACAATGTTTTAGCTTAGAAAAAAGCATCAAATAACTCTTGAATAAACACAGTACAGTTTATCTGTGAGAGTTCTGTGTGAGTTTAACAGTGTATTGCAGAGATTTGGCTGTATAATGGAATACTGAAGCCCCTTAAGGTATTACTCACCTTAATCATGTGACATCCTCTGAACTCCTTTCATATCTAAATCTGAAGAAATCATTTCATTAGTGGAACTGTCATCTTCAACACTGATGAGTAGCCAATCTACAACACAACATATGAAAACACCCAAGAGCCACATTTTGTCTTCTTGTTTTATTACATGTTCTGCATCCCATCAGTGTTCAACAGTGACACACGACAAAGCTTGGTGTGTTAAATGTATGGCTAGTAGCTTAAATGTCATATTCTTTCTTGTGACATGTGCTTCCACTTGACTCCAAATAAGTTCTATGGGGTTCAGATTGCAGGGGTACAGTGGTAATCTAATGACAATGTGACCTGCATACTGCACTGTTTCATCAATAATGTACTGATCTACAGTGTAATCTTCAACCTTTGTCTGTAATTCAAGCTTAATTGCAGTAGGATTGACATGTGCTTCCTCTCCCATCAGCCAGTTTACAAGTTGTCTCTTCCTCCAAGATTTTTGTGGCCTACGCTCAACCTTATCACTATGATATGGAGCATTGTCCATAAATGTAACACTGTTGATATCTAATATGAGTAGAACATCTTTCAATTATTTTAGGAACACATCACCATTCACATTTTCAGGATAATCTCCAGTCCTTTCTGATTCAAATATCTAATCAGCACGTTCCACAAAATCATAGTTCCTTCCTATGTGCAATGTGATTAGCCTTTTTCCTTTTTCCATCAGCTTTTTTAACCACTGTGACAGACCTGCAACAAAACTTTTCTCTTATCAGACATTGTTTTGTCAGTCCACACTATTTGTGTCACATGTTTGTGTTACCCATGTTGTGTCAAGGTAATGAATGTCCCGTATCCCTCATCTGAACTGTTGAATCTGCTGGTGATAACACAAGTCATCATCATTATTTACCACCTGAAGTGCCTTGTTTATTGTATGTGATTTGTTGCTGAAAAAAAATGCATGCACCTTTGACCACACGGCATTTGTAATGAAATCATCACATCTGCCTTAAACACACAACTGACATTTTCTTGTGTTTCCTGGAGTTGACAGCTTACCTGTATTGCATCTTTCTTTATACACACAAACACACACACACACACACACACACATACACACACACACACACACACACATTACACTTGTCACAGAAACATTGGTAAACATGGATATTATTACTGCAAGTTCCTTTACCAGTAGTGATGTATGTTTTTCCTATAACTTCACAAAAATATTGAGAACTATTAGTCTTTTACCAATTTGTACTGCTGTTCCTCCTCTATGTTTCACAAAAGAATATGACAGAGATTCAGTCTCTTTCATCATGCAAATGGGAAACACAAATGAGTGAGAAGCAGCACAATGACTGCCCTCATGATTGTTGAGTAGCAGCTGGAGGTAGATGCCACATTTCACACCATTTCCTTCAGTACAGTAGGGGAGGTTTTTGTACCCTCCTACCCTCCCTATGTTCCTTCAGAATGATATATATAACTGAGCACTCTTTTACACAAAGATCACCACTTACAAACTGACGAATTGTGAGCAGTGCATTGTCACATATGAAGAATGTTTTCCTTCACATACTCCATTTACTCTCAAGTGTACAATGCAGGATGTAATTTGGATAAGCATTTTAAAAAATTAACTTAGAATGCAATCAAACCAACAATCTTGCATATACAAGTCAGTTACTATATCCACTAGGCTACACAACTGTGCAGATTTGGTGATATTTTTATAATGATACTATACCTTGTTTCTCTCATTTATTAAAAAGGTGAAAACTTTAAGTGTTTCAACATTTCATTTTCAAACAAGAAATTGAGAGGATGTATACAAACCAAGACAACATGTACCAGTCAGAACTATCTATTACGATGTGCACAGAACTGTTCCAAGAAAGCAATTGTATGCTGAATCTGAAATAAGGAATAGCTGTCATAAACTTTTAGCATACTGATTAGCAAAAATGTTGCTGTCTGTTAATGCTTTAGAATATCTTAAAAGTTTCATTAGACGTAATGTAACACAAAATACCTAATACATAATTAGAAGTGTAACAGCATCTGTGAACACATGCTATGGCCACGGACCAATCACTGTGCATGTGGTTTTTTTTACGTCAAGATCTTTCTCATGATGAATAGAATAGAGTATAATTAATGTTACAGAGATGACTGACTCTTGCAGGAATTCACAAATCCCACTAAAACTTGCAAAACTATTAAAACTTGTAAATGGAATAATTGGCTAACTAACCATCTTTCTGAGTGAAAGTGAGTATTTTTGGTAATGTACTACAAAACTATGAGACTGAATTTTGGAAGTCATCATTTTTTAAAAATGGAATCTTCTGGGAGACAAGAAAATTTAATTGAGAGTAGCTTATCAAATATGACATTTTTGGAAATAGTAACATGTTTGCAAAGGAGGGAGAGATGAGGGCTTTAACATCAAATGTATCATTTTTGTCCAAAACCATCAATTAATAATAATAATAATAATAATAACAATAATAATAATAATAATAGTAATTTTATTGTCTTTAAGCCATTACAGCAATAGACAAAGTCATACACATAATACGATACAGTACATGCTATAAAAGAACAGAATTGTTATTAACATTACAGTTTAATATCACAGGTCATGAAATCCTTTATACTGTCGAATGGGTTTACAACTAACCAGTCATAAAGAGTTTGTTTGTATTGTTGCTCTAGTAAATTTTGTATAGCTTGTGGAAATTTGTTAATAAATTGTGGCCCATAAATTCATAACTGTTAACTGATTATACCCTTAAGTCACAGCACATTTCATCTCCTACTGTTTATGAGGATTCTCAAATCATGATATTTGTTCATAATATATATATTGGCCAGGTGCAAATAAGAGTCACGCACTGCTGAGGTATATACACACACACACACACACACACACACACACACACACACACACACACACACACACACACAGTATATAATCCTAGCTGCTATCAAAGTAGTCCCCTTGGCTATCTATACACAGTTTCCAAGTTTCTGGAGATCTTGGAAGCAAGCAGGGAAATTTACATCTGTGGTTCTTGTAAGCTCATTTGTCACAGCCTGTTGAATGTCTTCAATATCCTGATGAAGCTTTCCTTTCAGTTTCACTCACAGAAACAAACAAACAAATCGCAATGCGAGGGGTTGGGAAAATATGGTGGATGTAGGATGGAAGTAACAGAATGTCTGGCCAGATGCTAGATAACAGATAAAGCAGTGTAGGGTCTTGCATTCTCATGCAGATGGAAGCAGTGCTGAGAAAGCTACATATCAGAGTGGTGATGTCAAGTTGCTTCCCACAAATATTTCAATACTTCAATGGGAAGAGTTTGGTTCATGCTATTAGGGTTATTGCAAATTTTGGTGATAAGAATCTCAGTAAATTAGCTTACTATGCCTACTTTCATCCACTGCTTTTATATGGCATCATATTCTGGGGTAATTCATAGTTGAGTAGAAAAGTATTCATTGCTCAAAAACGTGTAATCAGAATAATTGCTGGAGCCCACCCACGGTCATCCTGCAGACATCTATTTAAGGATCTAGGGATCCTCACAGTAACCTCACAGTATATATATTCACTTATGAAATTTGTTGTTAATAATCCAACACAGTTCAAAAGTAATAGCAGTGTGCATGGCTATAACACCAGGAGAAAGAATGATCTTCACTATGCAGGGTTAAATCTGACTTTGGCACAGAAAGGGGTAAATTATGCTGCCACAAAAGTCTTTCGTCACCTACCAAACAGTATCAAAAGCCTGACAGATAGTCAACTAACATTTAAAAGTAAATTAAAAGAATTTCTAGATGACAACTCCTTCTACTCATTGGCTGAATTTTTAGATATAAATTAAGAGAGGGAAAAAAACTAATTTAAACATTAGTGTCATGCAATACATTGTGTAATGTAATATCGTGTACAGACATCTTTCATTAACCTGACACGTTCCACATCATTATGAAGTGTCGTATTCATGATCTATTGAACAAGTATTAATCTAATCTAATCTAATCAAATCTGACCTTTTTGAGACTGGTGATCCAGTACTGCACCATTCAGCATGTTGACACTTCATGTGAGTGTCATACTGGTAGCACCAACTTTCATCCCCAGCAATAGTCTTTGAAAGAAATGTGGGAGCATGTCTGACTGTATCCACTAGTTCAGCAGAAATTCTTTGTCTTTCCTATTTCTGTTCATCTGTTATTGTGTGAGGGATCAGTTTTACATTAGGTTTCCATTTCTCTAAATCTTTGTATAAAATCTTATGATGTTCATCAGAATTCAAATTAAGTTCCTCTGATATTGCATACACAGTTACATGCTGGTCCCCTAGCAAAAACTGCCTTACACACTTTATGTTTACACTGGTATATGCTGTAGACAGGCAACGAGCTCTGGGATCATCTTGCACTGAATCTCTGCCTTCAGGCAACCTTTTGTGCCACTCAAAAACACAACTTCTTCAAACTGCCTCACCTACATATGCTTGCTTTCTCATTGTCCACATTTCAGTATGAATTTTCCTGAGTTTAATGCAGAACTTAACATTCACTCTTTGCTCACAGTCAGTATCCATTGCTTCAGTGTAACTAATACACTAAGAACTCAAACAGTGTGTTGCTAAGTTCATCCCTGCCATGTAGTGAGTTTGCACAGAAACATGTCCAAGGTCATTTCAAGGACACACACATATCAAATAACATAAAAACAACATTTGTTCCTTTTTATTATTGCAAATTCAGAAACGTCCTGGAACTTTTCTGACAATGGGAGGGTTTTTTTTGGGCTGTAGTTACATATTTACAGTTTTCAGGTTTTTTCTTTGGTTGTACTGTGGAACACCCCTTTTTGACAAATTTCATCTTTCTACGCCAATAGGAAGGTACCCTTAGGGTATCATGAGTAAGTCAGTGAGTGTTAAAATATGTGACGTAATGGCCATATCTTTTGACTGCATTGAGTTTAGAAGCTTCAGCATTTTACACCATCAAGAAACTGTAGACCTCAGTGTATGATATAAATTTCAACTTTATACATCTACCCATTCCTAAAATAAAGGATTTTTAACATACGGACTGAGAGACAACATGGACATCAAAATGGTCCTATAAGGCCTCTGTTTTAACTGACTGAGCTACAGAACCTTAAAAATATAACCAGGTAAACAAATTATGCTAAAGCATCTGTAATTGTGGAATTATTTTGTGGACAATAAATCTTTAAAATATTCTGCTCGACTAAGAAAATAACTAATTTGTGTCGCTGTAAACATGGAGAACTTTGTCAAGCAGGGCAACTTTGCTATTTTTTCAATCAGATTCTATTTGACACCCTACTAAGTTCTTTAATCATCATAGACGCGCCTGTGTTTTCATTGCACATGGAAAACAATGAATGACACATCTGGCAGGTGTTTCAGGTTTATTCAAAGTTTTCTGGTCTTTGTTAGTGCTTCTCCTTTTGGCTTGTGGAACCCGCATTTTCTGGTAGTCTACAAAAGTATCTCACCTTGCCCCGTAATTCTAACAGAAGTGAAAATACACTCCTGGAAATTGAAATAAGAACACTGTGAATTCATTGTCCCAGGAAGGGGAAACTTTATTGACACATTCCTGGGGTCAGATACATCACATGATCACACCGACAGAACCGCAGGCACATAGACACAGGCAACAGATCATGCACAATGTCGGCACTAGTACAGTGTATATCCATCTTTCGCAGCAATGCAGGCTGCTATTCTCCCATGGAGACGATCGTAGAGATGCTGGATGTAGTCCTGTGGAACGGCTTGCCATGCCATTTCCACCTGGCGCCTCAGTTGGACCAGCGTTCGTGCTGGACGTGCAGTCAGCGTGAGACGACGCTTCATCCAGTCCCAAACATGCTCAATGGGGGACAGATCCGGAGATCTTGCTGGCCAGGGTAGTTGACTTACACCTTCTAGAGCACGTTGGGTGGCACGGGATACATGCGGACGTGCATTGTCCTGTTGGAACAGCAAGTTCCCTTGCCGGTCTAGGAATGGTAGAACGATGGGTTCGATGACGGTTTGGATGTACCGTGCACTATTCAGTGTCCCCTCGACGATCACCAGAGATGTACGGCCAGTGTAGGAGATCGCTCCCCACACCATGATGCCGGGTGTTGGCCCTGTGTGCCTCGGTCGTATGCAGTCCTGATTGTGGCGCTCATTTGCACGGCGCCAAACACGCATACGGCCATCATTGGCACCAAGGCAGAAGCGACTCTCATCGCTGAAGACGACACGTCTCCATTCGTCCCTCCATTCACGCCTGTCGCGACACCACTGGAGGCGGGCTGCACGATGTTGGGGCGTGAGCGGAAGACGGCCTAATGGTGTGCGGGACCGTAGCCCAGCTTCATGGAGACAGTTGCGAATGGTCCTCGCCGATACCCCAGGAGCGACAGTGTCCCTAATTTGCTGGGAAGTGGCGGTGCGGTCCCCTACGGCACTGCGTAGGATCCTACGGTCTTGGCGTACATCCGTGCGTCGCTGCGGTCCGGTCCCAGGTCGACGGGCACGTGCACCCTCCGCCGACCACTGGCGATAACATCGATGTACTGTGGAGACCTCACGCCCCACGTGTTGAGCAATTCGGCGGTACGTCCACCCGGCCTCCCACATGCCCACTATACGCCCTCGCTCAAAGTCCGTCAACTGCACATACGGTTCACGTCCACGCTGTCGCGGCATGCTACCAGTGTTAAAGACTGCGATGGAGCTCCGTATGCCACGGCAAACTGGCTGACACTGACGGCGGCGGTGCACAAATGCTGCGCAGCTAGCGCCATTCGACGGCCAACACCTCGGTTCCTGGTGTGTCCGCTGTGCCGTGCGTGTGATCATTGCTTGTACAGCCCTCTCGCAGTGTCCGGAGCAAGCATGGTGGGTCTGGCACACCGGTGTCAATGTGTTCTTTTTTCAGTTTCCAGGAGTGTATTTCTTTTGTTCGATGCAGTACATAATTACATTTGAGAAACACTTTCAGAAATAAAATTACGTGGTGTATTTAGTATAATAACACAAATTGGTAATGCTGCACTAGAAAGCTTAGTAAAAATTATACAAGTATGCTGACTTGGATTTTTGCTTTTTTCTTACCTCTTTCACACATTCTTTTTTTAAATTGACCATTTTTGGGTCTCTTGCTCTTACAACAAAAATGGGAACAGCAACATATTACAATTATGACTACACTATGCTAGAGCTAGAAGTCCCTGCAGTGATTAAAAAAAGAAATAGGCCTTGGAAAAGCGGCAAGGTTGTTCAAATCCCTCAAAGAACAACTGAAAACAAAATAAAATGTCTCCATTTAAAGAAATTAATCTGCCAGATGGCACTGAACAGTAAAGAAGAAGAAGAGATTCTTGAACAGGACCTTGTGTGTGCAGATTGGGGAAGCCTCCTGATACCCTTGATCTACAGATCATCATAAAAAATTTGTTCGATTCAGTGTGGAAGTTGGTTCCAAAATTCTAAAATAACTTACCTGGTGATGACTGGATCAATTCTTTTGTGAAATGGCATGAACAAGAACTTTCTTTGCATATGTGCCAAAATATTTCTCATGCTACAGCTAGTAGTGGAACAGATCTGCTTAAAGTATACTTCAGTCATTTGAAATTTTCATTAGACAAGACAAATTTGACTGATGATCCAGGGCCCATAAAATGATATTTTGTAGAGGATACCAGTATGTACAAAAAGTTATAAATTCTACCAAAGAAAGCATTTACTTAATGCTTTCAACTTTGGCATCAACATAACTGCTTTCTCCTCTCGTGGTGTATCATTCAAAGCAGTGACACATGTGGATTTTAGGAGGACCAAAGAAAACAAAATATGGCAATTCAGTAAGAGGATGGCTTGATGCTTTGCATTTTGAAAAGTGGTTTTTCCATGTTGCTTTGCCATGGTAGCAGCTGTGTGAATGTAAGAATTATCAAGGTATGCAGAAATCATGACATTTGCTTTGTGTTCTTGCCCCCAGCATCACTCATTTATATCAACCTCAGGATGTTTCATCTTTTGGTGCCTGTTAAAGGAAATGGAGAGCAATACTGACAGATTATAAGATGAGAAACTCATCTTGATCCAAGATGCTTTAGAAAAGTGCATTTTCCAAACTCTTGGCAAAACTTGTCATTGCTTTGGACAAAGGAAAGAAAATAAAATCAAACATCATTTCAGAGTTCAAGAAATGTGATATTGTGCCATGAATTATCTAGACAGAGCTGATGGTAATGGCACCCCTGCAAGAATTAGTAATTCACTCATGAATTACCTACAAGATTGTCACAGGAATTGTAGTCATTCTGCCAAAGAGGAGATGAATGAGAATTGATGTCGCCCCAGGAGAAGCTGGTAACAAATCACACATGATAAACCACCAATCTCTTCCTAGTACCACTGGGGAAGAAAGAACACTCAGTGTCAGATGAATCTGACTGTGATTTTTCTTTACATGACACATTGACTCTGAGCTTGAACAATATACCAAACCTACAATCATGTGGCATTCTTCCCTCTGCCTCTCCTTGCAGTAATCTTTGATCCTCTGTTGCCTTTGTATTGGTGATACTAGGTTGACCAATGGGTTTTTACTCTATGGTGAAGGCCCCTCCCCCTTTGTAGTTGCAGGGCTCCCCTCATAGTGTTCCATAATTTGCTGGACTGCTCCCAGTTTTTGGCACTTTGTACTAAATATGCCCTGGTTACAACCGTACTCAGTTTTCCTTGTAAAAGTAGTTTGTCCTTTCAAGTTTAGGTCCTTGAATTGTCCTCTGGAAGTTGTGTCCCTCAGTTAGCATAGGTATTCATTATGGAGGCCTTCACCTTGCCTTCTCACTGGCAATTTTTTCCCACTCTTCATGTTGGTACCTCAGGAACATGGGTACATTGCTTTTTGAGATGATGAAAATATCTGTCTGTGCATATTTTATTGACACATTTACAGGATACGTTAATCTGAAAAAAAGCTTTCAACAGTGTAAAATGTTGCAAGATGTTCAAATTTCTGAGAAAAATGAGAATAAGTTATAAAGAAAAATGGATAATGTACAATATGTAAAAGAACCAAGAGGTAACAACAACAATGGAAGATGAAGAAAGAAATACTCAGCTTAAAAATGGTGTAAGACAGGGATGTTGACTTTTACCCCACACATTTCCATTTATTCATCAAAGGAAAAATGATGGAAATAAAAGAAAGATTCAAGAGAGGGTGTTAAAATTAAGGGTCAAAGGATATTAAAGAAATGAATCACTGATGAAACTGCCATTCTTATGGAAAGTGATGAATTACAGGAGCTTTTAAATCTAGTCACCAACACTTCTTATGTTGATACATCACTTTCTGGGAATACTTGAATTCATCAGTAGTAGGTTGTTAAGCAAATTGCAATAAAAAGCTCAATATTACATTACTGTCAATCACCATTACTGAAATTAAACACCCACTACTCTATTAATACAAATATACACAAATTTGCTTTTTTATCTTATATGAAGTCCTCCAGGGGTAAATTATCACCCTGTGCTCTATTCAGTGCATACTTTTTGTTGCAGTTCACAAAAATCCATAGTATGAAGCATTCAAAGTTGAAGCAGACACAAGCAAAATTATTGTGAATGTTCACAATGCCCTTGAAGTGGTAAAAATGCCTGAGCTGTGCTTCAAAAATTTAATATAATTTCCCCAAAACATGACTTCATTGACATTTTCTTCAGCCTTAGTGAGAAAGGTTAATGTAGCATGTAAGGTTAATTGTTGAGCAGTCATGTGATTACAATTCAAGTTGTTATTCAAGCCTTTGACTTACTAGTAAAAGTAAACTTGACAAAACAAGTTGCAATGTCTAGTGGAATAATAACATGTGTCGTGGACACCTCTTACAAAATACTAATATTAGCAACCATTCATCCTCAGTTGCTACTGCAATTATATGTATCATACAGATAAGAATCAATATTCAAATAATGCTAAAATTCAGAAGTTCAAAGGATTTGGTTGTCACAACTGCACAATTTTCACCTTGTTCTGTTTCAGGCCTGAATGCACGCAACACTTAGAAATCATTTCAAAAAAGGCTACAAAACTAAATGAAGAAGTATGATTCAGACAACGACTTCTACAATCAAGTTTTTTTTCTTATTTTGTACTGCTTGCTAATAAATCATGTTTTGTATTCAACTAGTTGGGGTATTTTGTATGATTGACATTTTAAATGGTGAATATGCCATTTGCTGCTATGAGAAATGAGATCATTTTTATATATAGAATAAAACTGCAGTGGTTTATCAAATAAATCATATCTATTATTACTTTATTACTATATCTTCGTCATTTACCAGCCATGGCTGGACAGACTGCATCACAAATACAATGTTTATCAACTAACATTTATACAACACCATATACAAAATTTATATTACAAATAAAAGAAAATATTTATGCAGTGCACAAAAACACATAGAACATAGAGAAAATGAAATATAACTAAACAGGAAAGTAAAACATCATAGCAGCAAATGAAAATACCGTAAAGCAAAATTTTTACAAGACCATGTAGATCACACACATAAAGTTTCATTTTGGCAAAATATATACTTTAAGTAAAACACAAGATTAAATGTGCAGTTAACTGAGAACATAAAAAGAAGATTAAATTTAGGCAAAATTATATATAAAACATAACAATATTTATTATTTTGTCCATTCACTAGAACCACTGTTGAAAAGCTCTTTCAAGGAATATAGTGGATGTTGTTTCAAGTCCTGAGCCATTTTTTTTAAAATTAATTCAGGTGGCAGGGATTGCACTTCTGGAGGCAGTTGATTGTACATTTTTAGAGTGACTTTTGGAAAGCTGTCTTGTGTACTTGATAGGCGACACCTTGGCACTTCAATGTTCCTCTTACAGTGAGTGTCATGATTATATATTTCTTGTCTTATGCTAAAATTCCGTTGATTTTCTTTTATCAAAATGAGGCAGAAAAACACATACTGGCTAAAAACAGTCATTGTGCCTAGCCTGGTGAAAATAGGCTTACAGTAGTCCAGTCTTTTGCTAGAGGATATGATCCTGGTGGCTTTTTTTGTAATAGCAACATATCTTTGCTGCCTGAGGAGTGTCCCCACAACAACAGTCCATAGCTAATGTTGCTGTGGAAGAGTGCATGGTAGACTATTGTGAGAAACTGGTCAGTTATTACCCTCTTCAGCTTACTCAGGAGGTATATCATACGAGAAAGTTTGGTGCATACATATGCAGTGTGATCATTCATGGAGACTTTGCTGCCAATCTTGAAGCCCAGCAGTGTGACAGTCTCCACGTTTTCTTGGTGTTCAATGTTGGTTAGACTGCATATCAAATGTTGGGTTTTTTCTTCATAGACTTTCATTTTGTTTATGATGAACCATTCTTTTATTTCTTCAAATATCAAATTTGATGCACCAAGAGCTTCTGTGGCTGTATGTTCTTTGGCAATAAGGGTAGTGTCATCTGCAAACTGCAACATTTGACTACTACAGCTCATATCATTGACATATATGAGGAATAGGAGAGGTCCTAAGACTGATCCTTGGGGCACTCCATGTTCCAATTTTTGTTCAAGAGAAGCTGCTCCGTGCACAGAAACTACCTGCTTTCGGTTTTCCAAATAAGATTGGAATGTTGATAGAACAACACCTCTGACACCATACCATCTTAACTTGGCTATTAGTGTTGTGTGTCAGATGCAGTCAAAGGCTTTGCTGAGGTCACAGAGTGTCAGTGCCACACTCTCTCTCTCTCTTCAAAACTCTGTCAAATCATTTTTAATAAGTCCAGTGTGGCTGTCACTGTTGATCTCCCTTTGCAGAAGCCATGCTGTGTGTTTTGGAATAAGTTGTTTCCTTCAAAGTATTTCAGTCCCTGGCAGTGCATCATAGACTCAGTAACTTTGGCTAGTACAGGTACCACTGAGATTGGTCTGAAGCTGGACACCTCGCATGGATCCCCCTTCTTATATATTGGTACTGTGCGCGCCAGTTTCAGGAAGTCTGGGAAGACACCAGAAGATAGACATTTGTTTATTGTTATGGCTAGTGGCTGAGCTAATTCTGCAATAATTTTCTTTAGCAGTGTTCAATAATTTTCTTTAGCAGTGTTCAGGACATGCCATAGATGTCTACACTTTCTGAGTGTTTGTAGGAGTTCACAATTTTTATCATGTCTTCAGAGTGTACTTCCTTCCAGTTTTGAATACTGCAACTGTCTGCATTTCTTATGTTTGCATTTGGATCTAGGTCAGAGTGTGGAATTTCACTCACTGTCTTTTCCACTATTCTGACAAAGTATTCATTGAAGTCATCAGGGCTACATGAATTTGAGCAGGAGGTAGTCTTCTTTCTGTTCTCACTTACAATATTCCAGGCAGCCTTACAAGGATTTTGGGCCTCTTTAAAGTATGTATCATTATATTTCTTTTTTGCTTCCTCTACTGCCTTCCTATAAGCTTTTTTCGCTTTTAGGTAGTTGCAGTGATGTAATTCTTTAGCTGGAATGTCTAAAGCTGATTTCATTCGGTCCTTGCACATTGTTACAATACACTTCAATTTATTGAGCTCAGGGGTGTACCATTGTTTCACATTGATAACTTTCTGCCTGCCTTGTGATTTGTCTACAGGATTCTTCACTGGTCTTACTGGAAACATTTAATCAAATACTGATTTTAAGGTTTGGAACAGACATGAGAAAGAATCACTGCCTACTAACTCTGCAATTTTCTGCTGCCAGTTTACACAAGACAGAGATGCTTTGAGATCATTTAGTCTCTCTTCTTTAACAAATCCCTGGTAGAAACACAACGCATTAAGAGCTGTGTTACATTCATTAGTGTCCATATGTTATGAACTGCTATTTAAGGGCTCAGTAAAAAATTTATCCCAATTTCTGAGAGCATAAGGACATGTTTTCACATTTAGTTCCATCAGAGAGATGCTAATGGTTCTAAGCTTTGCTTTATATGTCACTGTGGAACAGTCATCATTCAGTCTAGTGATTCTGTGAGGAATTCTTTCCTCACTTACCTTACACACACAGTCCTATGGTACACAAGTAAGTACAGGGATTAGTGTACAGTCATTAGCAAAAAGATAAAGGCAAACAGAACACAGAAAATATTCTTGATTTTTTGGCGGGAAGCGCTTGTCAGGGAGCTCTTTCTGTCATGTGCTTCTCTCTGGAAAAACTGACAGATTCCACTGCTTCACACCGCTTTTATCACTGTTGGACCACATAGTCTGCTGCAGAAGGGTGGCGAGTGCTCTGTAGCACTTTGCCACAACACCAAGAAGTACTGCTGGCATTAGTATTGGTCATTTTCAACATTGTCAGTAGCTTTTAAAAGTCTGTCTCCCCCCTCCCCAAACACACACACGTACACATTCCGAGAGAGTGAGTGAGTGAGAGAGAGAGAGAGAGAGAGAGAGAGAGAGAGAGAGAGAGAGAGACTTAGGAACTATTCATCTGACAAGAAATTGTGGTACTGGTGAAATGGGTGAGGTGTCCGTATAGTACAGTACAATCTAAAAAAAAAAAAAATGGTTGATACAAAATTGGAGTGGAAGGAAACACTTTGATACCTTAATGGAGGCATACCGTGGAGACAGGTATAATTTGTATGACTGGTGGTGGTGGTGGTGGGTGGGGGGTGGAGGGGGTAGATTGCTAAATCAAACACAAGTGGTAGCATCAGTACACTGTGGTGATGTATTTATTGTGTTGAACATTCATGACAGATTTAAGTTTTATTGAATCTGTACTCAGCAGTGACATCACTCTTACCAGAGCATGCTGCACTGTATGATCTAATGCTTCATTCCTACTTACTTCTGTCTCATTTTGTATTACCAGAGATTATACTTCAGGTACATTTAATGTATAGTTGAATGAGTAACTGAAGTTTGCATGTGTGGCTAAGGAGAAATGAGCATTTCATGTGAAAGACAGGACCCCACTCTGGTGCAGATGTGAAGTGCCAGTGGCAAGAAACGCAATAATATAATACCAGTATGGACTCAAAAGAAGCAGACTGATGAGTGACCACCTATTTACTGTGAGACAACTCATGAAAAAAGGTGAGTGTTCATTACTGATGCTCACTTCATAGGTTTAAAACTGATCCATACAACAGTATAACACAAACCAGCATTTCAAACCATACTAGAATAATTTCAGTTCCATGTTACAAACAGGTAACTGACAAACACTTCGCAAAGTTAGGACAGGAAAGTTATAGTGTGTAGTTAGTCAAAACTAATCTTTTCTCGTATATTTTCAGCCAGGTATCAGCAAGGATACAAATGCTATTCTAAAATTGCCTCAAAAGAATACACTGGTGAGCCAAAATTTTATGATTAACTGCTTGGTAGCTTGTATGTCCATCTTTGAAAAGAAATACATCACTGATTCTGCATGTCAGGCATCTGACACTTTGAAACTTCCTGGCAGATTAAAACTGTGTGCCCGACTGAGACTCGAACTCTGGACCTTTGCCTTTCACGGGTAAATGCTCTACCATTTGAGCTACCAAAGCACGACTCATGCGTGGTACTCACAGCTTTACTTCTGCCAGTATCCTTCCTTCTTTTTCTCGTTGCTATTAATGTAATTGTGCCTTCTGTCAAACCGTCATCTCTGCTTGGTATGTGGATGATTTCTGCGCTTGGGCTAACCCCACTCAGTGGCCACCGCTGAATGACAACTCCAGGGTGGCATCCAATTCGCTTCCATGTGGACGCTTTTGCATGGTTTGCAGTTCTCTTTCCTGAAATCGAGGGTGGTGAATTTCTGTTGCCATACTAAGGTCCATCCTGACCCAGAGCTCTACCTCTACACCCATCACCTGAAGTGGTCCCCAGTTCTATTTATTGGGTCCTCTTTTTGACAACTAGCACTCCTGAAAGAAAGGATATTGTGGAGACATGGCTTAGCCACAGCATGGGGAATGTTTCCAATCTGACCCTTTGCTAGTAGGTTTATGGAGATATGTGGCATTAGATGTCTATGCAAAGGTCATGTAATTTGTGGAAGTACATGCTGTTGATTTGCGTACATGGTGATAGCACCGAACAGCAAATCAAATGGTTTCTCTAGGATCTACATCAGGTGAATTTGGTCACTGAGACATCCATGTGAGTTCACTATAATGCTCCTCAAATGACTGTAGCATGGTTCTGGTTCTGAGACATGGACAGTTGTACTGTTGAAAGATGGCATTGCCATAGGGGAAGACGTCAAGCAATAAGTGATGCAGGTGGTCCACAGCTGTCAGTGTCTCTTCAATTACTACTGCAGATCCATGCAAGTGCAGGAGAATGTCTCCCACAGCATGATACTGGACCCACCAGCCTGTGTCTGTGGCACCCTGCATGTTTCAATCCACCATTCACCTCAATGACAGTGTTTGTGGAGATGACCGTTGATCTAGTGTAGCAAAAATGTCATTCATTGATTGAAGACCGAATCACAATGGTCCCATGCCCACTACATACATAATTCATGATGTTGCTGGGTAAACATATAAACATGTAGGGGTGGTCTGCTGCGGAGCCCCGTGTTAAACAATGTATGATTAATGGTGTGCTCCAAAACATTTGTCTGTGCACCAACACTGTACTCTTTCAACAGAGGTTCACAGATCAGGATCTATGCTACTTTACGGAGTGGACAAGCTTCCAAACCATACTTTCTGTGAAGAGTCATGGACGTCCAACCATTTAGTGCCTAGTGGTATATTCACCGCCCATCTACCTCTTTCAGTAGATGTTGCAAGTGAACATTCCACTAGCTTTGCCGGTTTCAAGATACTCATTCACATGCTGTGCGTAATAGTAATCAGTTCTTTGTCAAAGTTTCTTATCTCAGTGGATGTCCCCATTTGCAGCCCATATTTTTGCTGCTGGTGATCCCCTATCCTTGTCTAGTCCGCTTACTTACTTTTATTATGTTGTCACGCGCCCACAATGCCACCAGGTGGTCATAATGTTTTGGGTGACCAGTGTAAATTTTGGCTGAATAATACTATTCCAGTTCACCTAGGTAGCTAATTCTCCTATTAAGAGGGGTAGAAGAGTAAGGGAATGTACCCAGAAAATTACAGACCAATACCCTTAATACCAGTTTGATGCAGTAGTCTTTATCACAAAGCTTAAGTTTAAATATATTACATTTCCTTGAGAGGGAAAACCTTCTAGCCACAAATTGACATGAATTTCAAAAGCTTGTCTAGTACAAAAGTCATGTTCCCCTTTCCTCGCACAATATTCTGTGAATCATGGGTGAAACGTAAAAAGCAGATTTCACATTTTGTTTTACATGGGGCCAAACTGCAGAGTTTTAAAGAAGCTCTGAGCATGTGGAGTAGTTTCCTAGATAAGTGGCTTGAAGACTTTTTGAGTGATAAAACCTAGTAAATTGTCCAGGATTGTGAGTGTTCAAAAGAGAAAAGAAGTATTATCAGAAGTGTCTCAGAAAAGTGTGATAGGACTTCTCTTGTTCTTTATACGTGTAAATGATGTGACAGATAAGGTGACCAGTAATCTGCAAATTTTTGGTGATGGGAAAATGTTGTAATTGGGGTAACAGCAGGAGAGTACAGGATGACTTGGATAGAATTTCAGTTTAGTGTGATGAATGGCAGCTTGCTCCAAATATGGAAAAATTTTAGCTACTGAAGAAGAGTAAAAATAAGACTCTGGTAATGTTTGAATATAGTTTCAGAGGTATACTGATTGACACTATGAAACTGATTAAATATCTTGGAATAAAATTGCAAAGTGAGAGGAAATGAAACAAGCATGTAAATTTGGTCGCAGGGAAGGTGAACGGCAGACTTCAATATATTGGGAGAATTCTAGAAAAGTGTAGATCATACATAGGAGAGACTGCATACAGAACACTTGTGCAACCCATCCTTGCAAACTGCTCAAGTGTGGCAGATTCCCATCAGATTGGTTTAGAGCAGTGCCTAAGCAATTCAGGGGTATGCTGCAGATTTAATCAGCACATGACTATTAAGGTAATACTTCAGAGACACAGATGGGAATCCTTGGGTAGAAGACAGTGATTTTTTAACTGCTATTGAAAAATTTTAGAGAAATGAGATTTGTGAAGACTGTAAAATCATTCTACAGCCACCTACATACATTTTGCATAATGACAGCAAGGCCAAGATAAGAGAAATCAGGGGTTGTCTTCATTTTCAAGTGGAATAGAAAGCAGAATGGCTATCAGTGGTACAAGGTACCCTCCACCACACACCATTTATAAATCAAAAAGGGGAGAACAGTATGTGATAAAATTGGGTACTGGAAGAACACTTCTAATTGATGCTCTGAGATTCAGTGGGACAGGGAACTTTAAATACCAGTAAACCACATTTGGTGAGAGCAGTAGGTATTAAAATAAAATTAATGCTGTATACGTGGCAGCATATTTCAGTTTTACACACATACTGTAAAACAGACCATTTAGACAAAACTTCAGAAATAATTGCAGTCAGTCTTTTATACAAAAAGTTTGCAGACATCTTCCAGTGAAAGTGATTGTTACCAATATTTCTGTTCATGAAAGGAAATTAAATATTTTCTACAAGGTAGCCTACTATACTCTCAAGAGCGTATAAGAGCACTAGGCAAGACTTTGTACCAATGCCCATAGGCTTCCAAGTATTCCTGTTCTAGTGAGAAGTGATCTCTGGATGATAAAAGGAGAAGGCTTTTTTTGTACATCAAAGCATTCAGTGTAAGGTAAGTGTGTTTCTTTGTCACATTTTGTATGTTACTTCCTTTGGCTTACTTTAATTTGTCATTTGTAACCTAGCAATCCATTCTCCAAGGGTCTACAGTTGAAACTGATGTGCACAACTACCAGTATTATTTTATCACGTCATCAACTGCAAGATGGCCATTCACAAAAATACCATATACCATTAATTCATTCACTGCTATTTCTCCATGGGGCAGCTATCCAGGCTGCAGGCTAGGTGCCCAAAAGCGCAAACATTTGAAATAAATAAATCTTTGTTTTAATAACCATAAAAATGGGCATAATTATTTTGTATGGGCTTATCTGGGTGATTTATTAAGTTGACAGCTGTCACAAATTAAGTTAACATTCACCTCTTGAACTTGGTGCTCACTCACATCAAATTCCCAGTGGTGTACAGTCACGTCAATTGCACTGAATGTTGGCAAAATGACTAAGAATAGTTAGAATTTTGACAGTCTGAAGTGATTTCATCTTGGAAGAAAGCTGATTTCATTCAAAAATTCCTCTTGCCAGACATGGATTCCTAAGGCTTGAGAAAATCATTTCCAGATAACCTGATTCATTATCGACGCATTGTGGAAATTGTATAAGGTGCCTTAAGAGCAGTAGTGTTGGTATGTCTCGGAGTAAATTCAGAGGTTGAATAAATAACTGGGTTTAAAATATACAAATGTACTTTTACAAAAAATATTTTTTTAAAAAATAAAAATAAAACTATCAATTGGAAAAAAATCAAGCATTATCCATATTACAGTGTTTTAAAGGCTGTACACATCATTGTAGCACAATAAGCAGAACTACCGTGGTGGCTGTATCTGTTATTAAAGCATATGTTGTTACGTTGGGATTAAAAACATGAAAGTAAAGCTCTCCTGAAATAAGATGCTTTCTATATTTTTCCATGTAATCTATATCGGCCATAAAATAAAATTCCCCCCAGGGGCTTACCACTCTTTGCTGAGTTTGTGCTGAGCTACCCTGGGTCCCCAGACTTTACAGACCTCTTCCCTTTCTGTGCTGCATGTCTATCCTCTGTTATTCTTTTTCCCCCTCCCTTGGGGAACATGTCTTGGATAGTTTTGAGAATGTATTTTGAACTTTTGATAGTCTGTCATTGGAGCAGTCCCTCATCTGTTTTTTCTTTCTTTTTTCGATCTCAATCTCCTACCCTTCCTCTGCTTTGGTGTTTGAGGTTTATCTTTGTTTCTTCTTTCTCTCTGTGCTGTCCTGAAGGCTTGCCCATGTTTTTGACACATAACAGGTGACTTGGTAACACGTAATTCCCAGCCCATTGTCAACAAATTGGGTTTGCACATATCTTCTGGTACACGTCAGACCCAGGGTAAGGTGACTACCTAAGCTGTAACCTTTCAAATTGCCAAATGATCCTTCTGCCAGGAGTTTGGGAGGTGTGAACAGTCACCTAAGTCAAGTGAACCCCTCTGTTTGAGTTAGTGCGCCATCAGAGATGGTGGCAATTATGCGAGATTGTTTCACAATGAGCCACACAGTGTCCTAATCTATGTCTACTAAATATAAACAGGATCAGGCTAAAGATTCAAAGACTCTGCCAGCTGCACCTCGGTTCCTCATGGTATTATGTAGCAAAGAAGGTCAGCCCTTCGCTATGGTTAATCCAATTATTACTCAGTAAGGTTTTGATGCAGTTGCAGGCCTGTGAAATCTTGCTATCACTTATCTAATGGGATTTTGCTTCTGGAGACCAATTGTAATTGTCAAGCCCAACAATTGCTTAGACCTTTATTACCCATGGCTCTCCTGTTCATGTTGAGGCCCATCATATGCCGAATTCTTCACATTGTGTTATTCACACACAGCTGCTTAATGGTCTGACCGAGGGAGAAATCCAAACAGCAGGCCATCCAGAACATCCAGGTGAAGGAAAAAAAAACTTATCCTGTTGCTCCAAATTGTTGGCTAGTCTAAAACCTTGCATTATACTATCTGGCACTTACAATACCACTCCTGCTATGCCTTGCTCCAAGAAGGAGATGGTCATACTGACTTGGGACCTCCAGTTCAATACTGCAGTTGTGAAATCGACCTATATCAGAACAGCATCCCCTTCTCTCTCTCCTATAGGTGCACAACAGGCCACCAGACCTTTGCCCCTGCTACACAACCAGCAGGGAATACCCCCATGAGGGCTTTTTATTTCCCTCCAGCCATCAACCATCTGAGTCCTTGTCTACCAACCATAAAGGCTATAAGAAATCAAGTCTTGTCCTTCCCCGACTTGGAATCCTACATTTCGCCATTGCAAGCCACCTACCATTTGTCCATCCTGGGATCCACAGGTTGACCCAGGGAGAATCCTAACACCTCTGTAGATTTCATGGAATAGGGCCCTCCAGCCTCTGCACCCTGTAACAGTGAACCTTTGAAGGCTGGCACTCAGCAGCTGCTGAGGTGACTACCATTCATTTGTTCCCTCCTCCCCATTCCCTGTTAAGACTCTTCTCCAGTGGAATGTTCCTGGCATGAGATCCAACAAGGTGGAATTATATCTGCTCTTGGAATTGCATCATCTGCTTTTTTTCTGTCTCCAAGAAACAAAACTGCGTCTTCTCAACTGCTTTGACCTCTCTCATTTCCTCCTGGTCTGCTTTGACCTTCCCCCCAAGGACAGCTTACTGCCACACAATATTCCATACCTCACACATCATCTTTACTGTGATGTGACCCAGTCCCCTGGTTTACTGAGGCATATCCCAACGTGATTCGCATGCATAGAAATGTTCTCCATGATTTTAACTGTCATGGAATGATGGCAAACTGTATTTGTTAGAAACAGCTGTGTGTGCAATGACATTGCATTCTTTGGGATAGCAAAAAAACTAGCTGATTTTGTTTACTAGTTCTTTCAGCCATTCCACACCCATTTGTGTTACATGGGAAAACTTTTGTAGGCTCTCTGGGACCGAGTTCCATTCACAAATGTCCCGTCTGACCATTGCAGATGACTTCTTGTGGACCCTATTGCAATCTCCAACATCGAGGGTAAATATTTTGCAGAGATTTTAAGCTCCACCCACTATCACCCCTTCTTCCTACCTCAGCAATGGATGGAGTAGGCTCAAGTGATATCCTTCTCCTTTCTTAATCGTGAATGTTACAATGCTGCCTTTACTATGAGGGAGCTAGCCATACTCTCACTTCATCCCATTCTTCTACCCCAGGGCTGGACAATGTTCACATTCAGATGTTGCAGCACCTTTCTCTTGCGGGCAACCACTTTCTCCTTCATACTTACAATCACATTTGGACAGATAGCACGTTTTCCAGACGCTAGTGTGAAACCACTGTCAAACCCATACCTAAGACCGGTAAGGATAAATACCTTTCTTCTAGTTCCGTCTCCATTTGTCTCACCAGCTGCGTTTGTAAGATGATGAAACATATGATTCATGGCCAGGTGTTATGGTGACTTGAATCACGTGATCTTCTAACCACTGCACATTGTGGATTTCGAACATGCAATTCTGCAGTTGACCATCTTGTCACTTTTCAAACCAATGTCATGAATGGTTTCTGCCAGAAATATCAGACTGTAGCTATGTTTTTTGATTTGGAGAAAGCCTACAACACTCCACTATGGGGCATGTCCTTCTTCTCTGTTACCCCCCAGAGTTATCTTTTGGCTACTGCTCCAGCAACCTAACTTCACGCCCATGCCACATTAACGATGGGTATAAACCCTTTACCACCTTCGCTTCATGTGGCGTCCCGTGTTCATCATGGACGTCATTCACTTCTTAAGGACACAACTTCAGATTAGATCTAATGCTGTAAGTTTATCGACCTTCGCGTGCAATTAAGTGGTATCACCTTTATGTACACTGATGGCTCTAAGACTGACCTCAGTGTCAGTTGTGTCTTCATCATTTGCATCACACATTTTCAATATCGGCTTCCAGAACACTGCTCGATTTTCATAGTAGAGCTCTTGGCCCCTATTAAGCCACCCAGTACATCCATCAACTCAGGCTTTTTAATTGTGTCATATGTTCCAGTTTTTCCAGTGCGATTGACAACTTCCGTGTGCTGTGAAGAGTCCATCCCTTAGTGCAATGGGCCCAAGAAAGCTTCCACTTGCTCACTGCTGAGGGAGCTACTTTGATGTTCATGTGCATTCCTGATCACATTGGTCTGATTGGAAATGAGGCTGGTGCCAAAGATGCAGTCCTCCTACCTCAGCTTGCTAGCTCTTCGATTCCTTCAGATGATCTCTGCATTGCCGTCTGTCAGCAAGTGGTGTCATTTTGGAATCAGTACTGGTTGTCTCGTCACAGGAACAAGCTATGGGGAATTAAATCGCAGCCATCCACTTGACCGACCTTATCTTGGCCTTCGTATCATGAGGAGACCATTTTAGCTAGCTTGCGTGTTGGGAACTGACTTCTTAGCCATTACCATTTGTTAAGTGGTGATTCCCCATCACTTTGTACTCATTGTCATCAACCTTCCTGACCCAGTGCCCTTTTATTAACTGCTTACATTGCAGTGTATGTGAATGATGTGTGGGCTGTCGGCTACAGTTTACATTTAATCCATTTTTGCAATATGGCAAAAGATATTTAATCTTTGGTTACGGTCCCCTGCTGTATCTATGGCATATTTTGTGGACCTTTCTCCAACCTTCCATCAATTATTCTAAACATGTAGTTGCTTTTAACTTCTTTTACTTATTCGTGTTCTGAAGTTATGACATGTGTGCTTATGATTTCAGTTTTTTTTTGTGCTCTAAAACAACACCAGAAAAAAGGAAAGAAATTAGCCATCGCTATTTGTTAAGTGCTGATTCCCCATTACTTTGTGCTCATTGTCATAAAGCTCTAATGTTTCGCCATTTTCTGACCCAATACCACTTTTTTAGCAGCTTTTGTTTCAGCGTATGTTTACCGTCTGAGTTATCGGCGTCTTTAGCGAACAACACACAGGCTGTTGATCGCATTTTACTTCTTATCTGTCGTAGCAGTGTAGAGAACGACATATAATCTCTGGTTGGGCTCCTCCGCAGTCTCTAGGCTTATTTTGAGGACCTTTCTGCGAGGGGAAATCCTTCTTTTTATGTCTGTTTTCTTCCATTGATTAGGCTTAGTATATAGTCGCTTTTAACTTCTTTTACTTATTGGTGTTCTAAGGTTATGACATGGTCGCTTGTGACCTCAAATGTTTTGAATTCTAAAGTAAAAAATAAAATAAATTATAACAAAAATAAAATGAAATATAACAAAAATAAAATAAAATATAACAAAGTATAAGTTACTCATAAAAATAAACGTTTTTCATTTCACTGGCTATTACGTCAGCTAGTGCTGTAAAATGCTGGTTTGAGAAAAAATTTTCAATGGATAACATTGCAAGCTGAGAAAATCTGGTTTGCGTCAGTGTATTTGGAAAATAAGTTTTGATTCACTCCCGAAAATGATCTATCTACTGAATCACTGCTTGCAGGGATGGTTCAAATTAATTTTATTAGTTTTAATGCTTCAGGCACTGCTTCAGTGAGACCACAGGAGGTGAAATATTGACTTTGTCTAAATATAAAATACCTGGCTAACAGTACAATTTTTGTGCCCCTTTGCAGCCTCATAACCATTTGTAAGTGAAGCACCAAGATTCTTGAAAATGTGTGATGTTATTTATATTTACTGCATTTAAGTGCGGAAGATCTGGTGAAGGCGGTCCCGTTTGATGACATCACTTTTGCCCTCAATGCTTAAATCCTCCAAATGGATGTTCCCACAGACTTTTCAGCACACATTTACAATCTGATATATTTGCATCTTTTGAGTAGACCACTACTTCATCCATAATGCTTCGGCAACCCAATTTCACTTTTATGCAGAAACTAGTTTAAAATTATTGAAAACTACACCTGTTCACTACATTTTTAATGAATAAATATGTACTAAAACAGTATGAAACACTCAAATATGTACCTTGATTTATGTTTAATACTTTGTGCATTGTATTGCGCGAAACAATAACACACTTGTCTTTAGAAGAGCTAGCGAATCGCAGGTACTACATGGTTATCAACCGTCTTTAATAGCTTCACAGCTTTCCCCCTCACAACTCTGTTCTTCCTCTAGCAGAAGCGAGATTTGATGGACCATGCAATGAGATACACACTCACCGTTAACCGCTGTTGCTGGCAGGTTACAGGAGTGTAGCACGTAGCCGTGTACTCTTCCAAACTGGCTTCTGTTGCACTGACAGCCGCTGTAAGGTATCAGGCAAATCCAACACTTTCCATGAAAACCCTGACATGATAAGCAAATCCAGTAGTATGTCACATTGCTCTGAATATATCGTGACATTAAATTAACTAAAGTAATACGAGTAACGAGTGAGCAAATGGAATACCACAGACTAACACAGGAATGCCTAAATGCATGTCATACCTTCCCACCGTGAGACAGATGCAGTTCTGAGGGGAGAAATGAGAACAGAAAATGAGAGCAGAACCGTGTTAAGTTAGAAAGCCCTGGGATAAGGCACAGACACCCACGTCGACAGCTAACCGTTAGGATCACCCCCCAGCCCATGTTAAAAGCTAGAGCCTTAGTGTGAGACTTTTTCACGTCTCTGTTACGTCAGGACCACCCTTCAGCCCATGTTAAAAGCTAGAGCCCTCCAGAAGAACAGTACAGATCTTACGATAACACAAAAAGGGCCACACCACCCGCAAGTTTTAGCGTGAGACTTTTTCGCGTCTCTGTTACGTTAGGACCACCCCCCAGCCAATGTTAAAAGATGGAGCCCTCCAGATGTTAGTATGGATCTTACGATAACGCTAAAAGGACCACACCAGCTGCAAGTTTTAGCGTGAGACTTTTTCACATCTCTGTTACGTTGCAAACTTTAAAAACATTGCCCCACCACGAAAAGTATAACGTTTCTCATTGGATAAACAGAATTTTTGTAGGCAGAGCTTAAGGTTAACATTCAGACCCTGATTGGTCAGATGAAGACACAGCCAGATAGCTTTTTTTAAACCAACTTCGGTAAATTGTAGTAAGGAGAAATTAGGAGTGAGTTGCTTCGGAGAAGGCAAGGTGAGCGGAGCTGTGCTGGCCGCAGTGCCCTTACGAGCACCGACAAGGTAATGAACGCAAGCGATGTCGCATAACAGAGCATAAAGCTTCACTCAGAACTGCAGAAATCTCATCTGTTACACCCCCTTTTTGCTTAATACTAGTGTCGATCGTCAATTAAAGCTCATGGTGTTCACATTTGCACTGCACTGCAAAGAAATCCGTAAGAGGTAACTGCACAATCGATGAGGGAGGGAACATGTGGTGAGAACAAAGGCCTTTGATAGCTGGAGTCATGCACACTCCTAACCTCACTTATTGTTGCAGGCCCGAAAACGTCCAGCGAAATCGGAGGAATCGTCAAGTGAGAGGCATCGTGTTGCAGTCCTGGCGGGTGTACATCGCCCACAACACGATGCATGTCGATCACAAAATCAAGCATTAGACGCTGGCCTGAAGTCATTGTCCGAATGCTGTGTCAATGTAATACACGCGCAAATAACTGACGCGGAGGTCACAGACACAGTAAAATGGCGAAAATGGAAGACGTTTCAAATCGTGGCCACCAATGAGTGAACAGTTTGGGTTCGTTACACCAAACAACGCCCACTTCAGCAGTAGTTCATTTATTCACCTAAACGCATGCAAGGCTCACAAATAACTGGACATGGTGGAAGAGACGAAAGATAATCTTAGCTTAGTTCAAAGATGGATGCATTGATGTTGGTGTCGATTTCATCAGCACAACAAATAAAAAAAATTATCACTGCATCCCACTACATGTATTCAAGTTTGTGTTTTGTAATCAACAATCCTGCTCTGTGTATATTACCGGAATAGAAACCATCATAGCTATGTCACAAGAGAGACAGAAAATATGTGTTACCAGATTAAGTAGCTAACAGTGATTCAAAGAGGTGACAAATGGTATGGCACCTAAATATTTAACTCTTCCATGGGACAAGTAAGATGTTCAAGAGACAATGAAACTCTGTTTAATGTGTAATAAAACAAATATTTGTTAGATCTACCAATTACGAGAATTCAATCCATAGGAAGTGAAATTGTATTTAGAAAGAACTTAATAACTGCCTACGATAAATTATTGAAAATTAACATATCAGTTACTATACAACCTTTCAGATGGTTATCTTTTATAGATGTGTAATCCCTTTATGTATTGTAATAAATTATTGTTGTAAAATTTATAGTACCAAATTATTCTTGTAAAATCTTTTATAAATGTTTCATCAGGTTTCTTCTTATCGATATGCAGTTTTGCTGTTTTCCAGATCATACCATACGAAGCTGTAGTACTTCTATCTGTTTTTGTCAATAATTAAAGAAATTTGCTGATACATGTGCTTTATAATTTTCCACATTATTGCACTTTGTCATTATTTTTGTAAATATTTAAAGAAGGCTAAAGGTATATGTAATTTATCTAACGTTTTCTTGATTAAAAAAAGAAACAAAACAAACATAAATAACATATAACGTGTTTGAATCGTTCCATATCTCATGTGACACACTAACAACTTGATATCAACAGCACATAAAATAAATAAATAACAGCCACATGTATATACACAAAGTATTGTGTAGCTGTAGGTCTGGAGTGTGAATTTAGAAAAGATTACTGAAAATACCTTCATGGACTGGCACGCTGGCTTTCGTAGGATTATTAGATTCAACGGCAACTATGACCAAATAAATAAAGTTAGTTAATAATGTTTTTGCTACTCTTATGCTAGGTTGTGAAAAAACTGGTGTATCAAGTTATATGGGGAGTCCCACTAATCTTGATAAGCCAAAAAATTGAGCATGCAAATGTTGTTTGTGTGCCAGAGGCACTTAAATCAGCATAATTGCCATTCTTGTAAACTTATTTTTTTATTAAGAGATGGACAACTGTATGTCTATTTCAAATAGCATACTATACTTTTCACTTTGTAACCCACTTCCTCTCCTCAAGACCTCTTTGATAACATACCATGGTGTAATGTTTGTGTAAACAACATGTCATTAAAAATGTAACAAGTACCAGCACAAAGTGCAGATATCCAAGGTAATGTAACTCATCAACTTGCTGGCGTTGACAATCAACAAATGGAAACACGAGAAAAATATACACTCATTAGTACTGGTCTGCTAACTTAAATTGTGCACAGATCTGTAGCATTTCCACCTTCTCTTTGTGTGTGTACCTTGTACTCACTGTGCCTTGTACTGTAGACAGTTGACATACATGAGTGAAATTCAGTTTTGTGTTATTTCTTTAATACTATCATGACTGTATGAAAGGTACACTGTGATACAATTCTGAACAAATGTTGAGGGGAGAAAGTGGATTACTCAATAAAAAAGTGGCATGTAGTTAAAAAAAGGTGTACTGTTGTTCATACTTCACGATGAATGAGGTATCAAACAAGGTAAAAATGCTGGTTAATGTCATCCTCGTAGCTAAACAACAATTGCTTGATGTACTTTTCATATTCCTTCTGGACAAAAACCTATGTGGGATGGTCATGTAGATGGGACACCCAGTATATTTATACGGTGATTGTAATTTTTGTGCATAAACTTGGTTCCATCCTTGTATCACTTACTGATAAAACGTGACAACACTCCATTTTAAACTTCCTGACAGATTAAAACTGTGTGCCGGACTGAGACTCAAAGTCAGGACCTTCACCTTATGCGGGCAAGTGCTCCACCAACTGAGCTACCCACCGCAACTCACGCACCGTCCTCACATCTTTACTTCTGCCAGTACCTCGTCTCCTACCTAGTCCCGAGTTTGAGTCTCGGTCCAGCACACAGTTTTAATCTGCCAGGAAGTTTCATATCAGTGCACACTCCGCTGCAGAGTGAAAATCTCATTCTGGAAACACCCCATTTGTTTAAGGGAGAATGCCAAGGTTGATTTATCTCCCTATTTGTCGGATGTAAATTCAGTGTTGCTACGACTCTGGCTGGGATTGACTGACTTCTTTGCTAATCCATGAAACAACGTACATTGTATGGAGCTCCTCATTCAAACAAAGTGAGCCCCCTGCTTAATACATTGTACAATAACAAATTAAAGGTGCCACTTTAACTCATGAATGAAGCAATACAACTGAGACCATGGGATTACAGTATGGTGAATTGTGTGGAGCTTGTGGCGCCCCAGGGGCAATGGTTACTTTGTAATAAGTCTAGCGAATGGCAACTGCCTTACTTCACAATTCTTAAAATAGGATCTCGAGTTGTTATCAATGTCATATTTCTTGTGTATGCTCCTGCACCATATGCTGATGCCATTACAGCAACACAGAAACATTTTTCATTGCTTATTTGCTGATGGGAAACAACATCATCTGTACTAACATGAGTGATGAGCCATTTGTACTGCATCATCTGTGGTGGTTTACTGACACTAATGTGCTGATAATGGGGTAACTATCTCACATTCCTTTAGAACCTTCACATCTTTTGAAAGTTATTCTATCTGGTAAGGGACATGTGCCATAAAAATCACACCAGATAAAATATTTGTTGCACCCAGGAGTACTTTGTAACACTGTCACTAGCCCTGAAAAACGAAGAGTATCCAGAAACGTCTTCAGGTAAGCCATATCCAGCTGAAGCCACAAATTAGTGTTTAAATCTTGTAGAACTGCCGAACTGCTAGGATGATAATTCACTGGATTAATTGAAAATTTAATAAAAACTTATTTTGTTGGAAATCAGCAACCAGCAGGAAAAAAGATCAATAGTTGTAAATTACCATTGTGGGCCATGTAACGAGGGAGGATAGAGTCAAGGCTGTTACAGATCTAAAAACAACATACCCAGCAGGAGTTGTTGGCATACGCTGCACATTCTTACATCTCTTCTTCCAAAATATTAATGACTCCCTCACTCATATATATGCTCCTGGAAATTGAAATAAGAACACCTTGAATTCATTGTCCCAGGAAGGGGAAACTTTATTGACACATTCCTGGGGTCAGATACATCACATGATCACACTGACAGAACCACAGGCACATAGACACAGGCAACAGAGCATGCACAATGTCGGCACTAGTACAGTGTATATCCACCTTTCGCAGCAATGCAGGCTGCTATTCTCCTATAGAGACGATCGTAGAGATGCTGGATGTAGTCCTGTGGAACGGCTTGCCATGCTATTTCCACCTGGCGCCTCAGTTGGACCAGCGTTCGTGCTGGACGTGCAGACCGCGTGAGACGACGCTTCATCCAGTATCAAACATGCTCAATGGGGGACATATCCGGAGATCTTGCTGGTCAGGGTAGTTGACTTACACCTTCTAGAGCACGTTGGGTGGCACGGGATACATGCGGACGTGCATTGTCCTGTTGGAACAGCAAGTTCCATTGCCGGTCTAGGAATGGTAGAACTATGGGTTCGATGACGGTTTGGATGTACCGCGGACTATTCAGTGTCCCCTCGACGATCACCAGAGGTGTACGGCCAGTGTAGGAGATCGCTCCCCACACCATGATGCCGGGTGTTGGCCCTGTGTGCCTCGATCGTATGCAGTCTTGATTGTGGCGCTCACCTGCACGGCGCCAAACACGCATACGACCATCATTGGCACCAAGGCAGAAACGACTCTCATCGCTGAAGACGACACGTCTCCATTCGTCCCTCCATTCACGCCTGTCGCGACACCACTGGAGGCGGGCTGCACGATGTTGGGGCGTGAGCGGAAGACGACCTAACGGTGTGCGGGACCGTAGCCCAGCTTCATGGAGACGGTTGCGAATGGTCGTCGCCGATACCCCAGGAGCAACAGTGTCCCTAATTTGCTGTGAAGTGGCGGTGCGGTCCCCTACAGCACTGCGTAGGATCCTACGGTCTTGGCGTGCATCCGTGCGTCGCTGCGGTCCGGTCCCAGGTCGACGGGCACGTGCACCTTCCGCCGACCACTGGCGACAACATCGATGTACTGTGGAGACCTCACGCCCCACGTGTTGAGCAATTCGGCGGTACGTCCACCTGGCCTCCCGCATGCCCACTATACGCCCTCGGTCAAAGTCCGTCAACTGTACATACAGTTCACGTCCACGCTGTCGCGGCATGCTACCAGTGTTAAAGACTGCGATGGAGCTCCGTATGCCACGGCAAACTGGCTGACACTGACGGCGGCGGTGCACAAATGATGCGCAGCTAGCGCCATTCGACGGCCAACACCGCGGTTCCTGGTGTGTCCGCTGTGCCGTGCGTGTGATCATTGCTTGTATAGCCCTCTCGCAGTGTCCGGAGCATGTATGGTGGGTCTGACACACCGGTGTCAATGTGTTCTTTTTTCCATTTCCAGGAGTGTCTCTAAATGCTCATAACAGACAAGCATCTTTCTTCATCAGCTGAAAACATCCGAAGTTGTTTTCGTATTCAAAGTTGATGACAAAGATAAAGTGATAAACTACCTACCACTCCATTACATTGACATCTTCTTTTTCACAATTATTAGAAAAATTATGTACTATAAGTTAATACAAATTATAAACAAAAGTGGAGTATTAGCCAGTTCTCAACATGGTTTCTGAAACAAGAAATCAACTGAGATGGCAATCTATGAATGCATAACCACTGTTTTAAAAACCATTGATGAAAAACAGCAAACAGCAGGTATATTTTTAGACTTAGCTAAGGCTTTTAACATGGTAAACGACATAACACTTCTAAGCATGTTTAAGTACTATGGCATTAGGGGATTACCAAATGAATGGATTCGTTCATTTTTCAGTGACTATAAGCAAAAAGTATACAATAGACATGTAGAAGAAGAAGCACAAATAGTCTCAGAATACCTGTCCGGAGATTGTCCAGTCATCTATAGGTTACCTCAAGGATCAGTAATGGACATCTTCTTTTCCTGATGTTATCAATGATCTGGGTGTGTACTGTGAGTTGCGCAATATAATTATATTTGCCAATGACACAACAACATTACTAAATAAGCAAAAAATTATGATATCCAACGCGAAATAAACTCTGTTATAAATCAACTAAGCAAATGGTCAGCAATGAATTGCACAGCTTATAATTTTGAATGAAGAAGTAACAAAATTTCTTGGCAACTAGATTCAGAGTGCCGTAATATGGGGCAAAGATTTTTAACATGCTAATGCCAAGTTGAGTACAAACTATTGTCTTTTAAGGACGCTAAAAAATTCACAAATGAACAGTTTCTAATGTCTGCTATTAGGTGTATTTTAATAAACATCTAAAATATGTATTCATATTGTGGGAGAATTCACCATCATCTCTGGTGACCTTCGGAATACAAAAAAGTGGCATTAGGATCATTAAAAGGAGCACAGTTGGATAGACATGTAGACTGACATTTAAAACACGGAAAGTGCTACCACTAATTTGCATGTTTATTACTGGCACACTAATGTACATTTAAAAAAGTGTAATTAGAAATGATAACAGTATTAGAAAAAAAAGTGACTTACGCAATAACAACACTAAATTAAATGGTAACTTGCATTGGCGCCCAGCCGAAACTAGTTAGTACCAGTCAGATACGCATTACATGGGAATAAAATTATTCAATAGAATATCTATAGCACCATTGGTTCTATTCAGTAAGTGAATACCTAAACTGCAATAAACGTATCAATGCGTAATTTTTGTAATGTGTAACATGTAGAACTATGCCTACATATAATCCTTAAAGCTCTCGACTGTAATGACAACAGTCCAGTCCAGCATCATCTTGTATAAATTATTACCCATGATCAAATGACTAAATAAATAAATACTTCCAGTTGCTGGCCCAAATAGCCCAACACACTGTAAATGGCATTAAGGCTGGATGATTTCACATGTGTTACTCATGAAACATTGCGGACTGAACATCCTTGTTACTATGCAGATAACATGAATGATTCGGTCTAAGTCACAATGCTTAGGCATGTCCTAAAAATCAAATAATCTCCTGAGGGCTAAACTATATCCCCTACACCGAGCGCATTACATGTCACCCCTTGCACTCTTAGTGCTCTTGATGCCTTGCATGTTTTGAAAGAGAGACAAAACAGGGTCTAATCAGTCCACACTACAAGCTTCCAGCTGGCTATTGCCCAATTTCAATCATGTTCGGCCCACTGAACGTGTGTAGCTCTATGTGCTACTGTGAAAAATGACGTTTTGTGACATATTTAGTAGAAAATGTCCATTGCATGCTGTTCCCTTTATGGTGTTTTCTTGGAAACAACTTAAGACAGAAGTTTCATTCACTGATAGCAGCAATACCTATCAGTTACGAGAATTTTATGCGCACTTTTCGTGTTGTATGGCTGCAATTGATACACCATTTTGAGAATGCACACTAGATGGGCTGCACTAATATCTTTCACTAATTAGGCAATGTCATTCATCATCTGGTCATGAGCATCTAATCACCATAGCTCATTGCTGTCATTCTGTCACATCGACCTGTCTTATTGCACTGATTCCATACAACTGTCAGGCTGATATGCACCACTTCACTGCCACAATTTCCGTTATCAGTAGAGAGTGACATGATGTCCTGGTACCAGTTCTAGCTTTTTTACATTGGTTCAAAGCAACCAGAGACCAGTGTTAATGGGGTTTTTAATATTTTTGAGCTTACCGTCTATCACTGCAGTTCTCTCAAAGTAACAATTTTACATAAATATTAGGAAATCTGTTGAAAAAATGCTATTTAAGTAAATTGCACTGTAAACTATGGTTACTTTGTCCCAATTTTTGCCTGTGTTTTTATATATGCTGAGAAAATAAAGAATAATAGCAGAGAGAAAATTCCAAATGCATTTTTATTGTGTTGTTACAGACTTGTAGCATGAATTAAGTACTGTAAGTTACTAAACAAAAAGCATAACATCTGTTGCTATGGTACCATAGGAAAAAGTAGCGCAATGCTACCTGTACTCAGCCATTTCTTCATGATGTTGGGACAAAATAAAGTTAATGAATATCTGTAGAGTACTCATTCTGGTGCATGAGGAACAAATTCTAAATGTTGAGGGTAAAATTGAACTTTATTCATAAAATGATAGAGTAAATAAACAGGTGTAGTATATTTCACTGACTGACCAATTAATTTTCAAGTTACACTATGGTAACTATTTGCTACACCATGATTTATTAAATCATTATCTTAGTCACTTCATTGGTGCCTGGTGCAAAACTATACATTATGAGAAGGTATGTTCATGACCCTAAACCATGCCTACCCACTGTTACTTTCCACAGCAGAACGACAAATAGGTGGAGTAGTGGTAAGTTACTGGACTCAAATGGAGGGCTAAAGTATGACCATTTACATTTAAATTTTATTTCGTTCCTCAGTATTGATTATGTCAGATCTTGAGGTACAGTCTCTGAAAAATTCGTGGGCAGTTTCTTTATCCATATTCCCATTCTTTTCCTATTAGGCGCATGGCGATAAACAATAAGGGAATTGAAAAATGCCATGTTGCAAGACAAACAAGTGAAGAGAGGCTGCTTCTTGTTGGAGGTGAAGACAAAAGAGTAATCAGATTAGTTATTTACTAACAATAAAGTTCATGATAACTGTTTCTTTACAGAAAGAATTAGGGGAAAGAGGCAGGAGTAAATCACAGAAGTGATTATTCGAAGGTACGAGAATAGGAAAATGTAGGAGTTGTCAAGATATGAACTTGTACCAGAAGATGATGTTCCTTGTACCTTGCTTGATAATAATTGTTTCCAAAGTAGGAAAAAATACCATATGTTTTATGCGTGTATATTATTTCTATCTGTTTCTGATATGTGCGATACTGTTGCGCTTTAGGGGAATTCTGCCTCTACTCATAATATACACAACTACGATACCAGTCAACACTTTATTGTATTTATTCACAATACAAAGAATACTTATCCAATGGAGACAACAGAAATCTCAACACCATAGTGATTACCAAACAACATAAAAAAGTAAGTCTTATTGTCCAAGGCAAAGATAAATTTAGTTTTTATCTCACAGCAATTCATGAACGAATGATTGCACTTGATCCATATCAAATGTCCACTTTAGTCACCACAACACCCCCCCCTCCCCCAACCCATTTTGATGAGGTGCAGTTTGGCAAGTCATGCTTGTTGCATGTTCACTCACTATGACTGTTGGTCACTCAACTGGACTTAACTTCATTGCATAGTTCATACAGACATGTTTCATATTATGCTGGCTTAGGATGGTCAACTCACACTGTGTCATGCTTACGATTTTTTCCACTACAAATTTTTGTCACCCTTGTCAATGATCCATACATAGAGAGGAAAGAGGTGGTCAGCAGCGTTATCTCTTATCCATACCTACTCACATTTTAACAAGTCTTGCTGGAAAAAAACTGTTTGTCTCCATCTTATGATGGATTGGCAAGTTTGAGGAGTTACATGTGAGTTTGCAGAATGTGTAAAAAGTGCATATTCCTTAACAGACAGATTGGAAGGTGAGATGGAGAGAAAAATTCGCCCAATACTTTCAGCTGCTATCCATAGACTAACAGAGCAATGGAACACCCCAAGTCTTCTTTAATTACTATATGGGGTCCTAGAAGCACTAATGATAGTGCTGTCACCCAGGATTCCACACAGCAGGCCGAGGGAGCTTTCAGGGTACAGTGCTGGCGGAATAACAGCTTGTAGTTCATACGTGTTTCCATCCGCATAATTTCAAGGGCTCCTTGAACAATTGGCATTTGAACTGCCTACCCCTGTCAGTAGTGATATTTTGTGGAATGCCAACCCCGGAGAACCAAGTAGGGATCAACACGCAGCCAACAGACACTGCTGAAATATCTGGTACAGGGACAGCTTTGATTCATCTAGTCAATCTGTTTGCCATGGTAATTAGAAAACAAAAGCCTCCTGAAGGGAGAAGAAGACATACAATATTCAGATGCAAGTATGAGAATCTCCCTGAAGTGGAGGGGAAATCGTCCCCTGGAGGAAAGTTGTGGAGAAATTTTACTACTTTAACATCATGTCCAACATCAAGCCCATCGATAGCAATCTTTATCTATTGGCAGCCAAACAACTGTGTCTGATACTAACTTAGCAGTAGCTCTTATCCCCAGGTGTGCTAGGTTGTTTAAGGAGTAGAAAACTGGGCGTCTCCACTACCTAGAATAAATGGACGTTACTTGTTTCCCGAAGTGTCTGTTGCCTGCACGTTAGTCTCCGACTGTACATCAGAAGGTTGCATGTTCATCACAACGGGGTCACTATGTTAGGGAATTCTGTCTCCACTTGTAATACACACGACTATGACAGTCGTCAACACTTCATTGTATTTATTTACTATACATAGAATAATCATCTAACGCACACAACAGCAATCTCAACACCATAGTGATTACCAAAGAACAAGTCACATTATCCAATGCAAAGATAAATTTTTATATCACAGCTATTCATGTATCAACGATTGCACTCGCTCCATATCGATTGTCCATTTTAGTCCACAGCACCAAATGGTCAGTGGACGAATAAATATTTAATAAATTTACGGTAAGTGTGAACACTAATATTTACTAATCGCCTTTCATACATTTGCACTTTATAAATAGAGAAACAAACAAATCATTCATTAATTTACTGACGGGCTTATTTAATTTCTATGTATTTTCAAAAGTGTCGTTTTCTTCCGGTTGTTTCTTTCGCAATGATGGACAACCTGACGGGCGGCAGCACTAGGTATTGTTGATTTGAACGAGGCGGGAACGAAGCGAATGGAAGCTGTTCGCACTTTGTGGATAAGGTACCTTCAAAAAATACAATTTTTTTTCCTTGCGTGTGTATTAGATTTAGGATACTACTTATATAGTTGCAGCACTAAGTAGCTCGTATCTGGATGCATACGCTGCTCTATAATGAGCACAAAGCCTAAGGTCCACTGCAAGTTAATAATTACGACGCTTGAGTGATTATAAATTCGTAAAATGCATTACTTTACAGTGAAAGGTATTAAGGTAGACTAGCATGGATCTGTAGAATTTTTTTTTAAATTTCGGATGGTACAGTTAGAATGCTCGTATCGATTCGTTTCTTATAAATTATGGCTTTATAATGTGAAATTTTGAGCAACCGAACGCAACGTAAAGAATGCTCCTGCGTTCAGATATGTAAGGAATCACTCCTTCGAACTGACATTTTAATATTCGATGCGTTCTGTAAAATATTAACTATGGACTAGTTGGGACCATGTTGTACGATCCTTTAGGGAACCAAGTCACCTCTCGATATAAGTCAAATGTTGTATGAATTAAATCGCGTTTACACTGGGTTATAATTATCTTTTGCAACTATGTTGCAAACAGGAACATTTATCCAAGTTTGCAGTTGTACAGATCAACGAAAACTGTATTTCTGGCCTGCTATTGCTTAATGTCAACGTATAGTGCTAGTATTAATGTTCTTATGACTTACTTCATGACTTGTAGCGGAGTATAGTATTTGTGCTGCGTCATAGTGTGTAGGTTAAAGACAATAAATGTACTATCTTACGACCCTGGGGAGTGCCTGTGGAACGTGTGAAGTGCAGACTATAAAAATTCCAAGTTTAAAAAATGCTGCATCTGGGAAACAGCTCCTATATGTAATGGCAACAGCAGTGGCGTGGGAAAGATTTGAGATCTCTGCTAATACACTACCGACGAATTGTATCAGTTACTTTTTTCTGGTGCAACTGAATTTATTTAAAGCGTCCCGCACATGAGCTCAGCGATCGGTCGAATCAACACCTTCTCTAGGTGGCGTTGGTTGATAGTGATATCGCCTGCCTCTGGTCGCTCGCCACGACACCCTACACATGAACGATTTGCCAAACAATTTCAATCAGTACTACGAAAGTCACTGTACCCAGAAGTTCTGCTATGGTAAATGAACTGTTGTGTTTAGCAGCAGTTGTAACTGACTTCCGTGTCTCCATGAATGCATGCAGAACATAAATTTAAAATAAAAGAGAACTGTAATTTAGGAGACTTGTTTTGAACGCTTCTCTTGGGAACTGTAGGTTACTTTACAGAATATATATATATATATATATATATATATATATATATATATATATATATATATATATATATATATATATATATATATTACTGACGCCAAATGGCTTGTGTATGTCTTTCCAGTTTGCCAGTACAATTTCCTGTGAATTTATTAGTTCTCATTTCCATTTTTATTCGTTAGTCTTATAGTTAAACTGCAAGTATTTACACAATTTGGTCAATGTCTCTATAGATATGTTGTCAATAGCACCACTACTGATTACTGTAGTTCATACTATAAATGGTATGATTGAGAATTTGATTATAGCAAATGACAAAGGACTTAAGTATAACTGTATAATAGATTTTCAATGAACATTTCAATTAAAATGTCCTCGTAACAGTACCATAGGTACGGAACAATGTTAATCTGGTTAGAAGTTAGAAGCTTTAGCTGTGTGTATAATTAATTCATAAACAGCTCAAAAATGTAAGATGGAGCCCACTGTATCGTTACAATGAAGTTCCCATCAGTTCTATTTCTATAGCACAAGCTTCAAAATGCTAATCACTGCAAAATTGGAGGGTGTGTTTCGTATTACTTCTTAATACAATGGCAACTCTGGCTTTTACTTCACTTCCCAGAGTAGTTCGTGGTCCATGATAACTATAAATTCTAATGTAAATTTCTTACTCATCTTTCGCAAAGCAAATGAAACACAGCTGTGAAACTACGCTTGATAAATAGAGACCCGAGTGTCAGGCGTATTGTCGCACACCATTACTGACCAGCCAGGCAGCAATATTGCATGCTTGAATTGCATGTGTGTCATCAGATTGCCTGGGATTTCCATGCAACAAGCGATTAGTGACTGATCGCTGCAATTTGTCCACCCAAGTGCAATCTACGATGGGATCGGTCAACCATGCAATGGTTCGCTGCACTCATATGTGGGTCCCTTGAAATAACTGAAGAACTACTAATGAACATGGCAGTAGACAACTACAGATGGGTTCCCCTCATACTCATTAACCCTTTGTTGCCTGTTGGTACTTCTATGTACCACCTCTTTCGGTCCTTGTTTATTCTGATTCACAAGTATTTCCCACACACTGGCCTGATGTTGTGTTTAACTATTTGTTAATGTGCAGTTGGAACCATTTCTCTTTCCTCTAGATCTCATTTGCTACTTAGTGAATATGTTTGCATAATCTTTGGTGGTAGCTGAAGGTTTGCCTTGGAGAGACCGTATTTATCTTGTTTACTCTCATAAAACTGTTAGCTTAGATATGATGAAAGTTAGGTCCTATTTTCTTCTCATGTAGCTCTTTTGTAAAATCTGTAGGCTTCATTAACGAACTAAACGGAAATCCATGTGATACTTTACAGTACCAACTGACCCTATGCACATTTCTTGTGTACTGCCAATAAGTGTGGTTTATCACATTCTCTGGTATTTTTTGCTGTATTTTACTAGCTTTGTAGATCTGGTTGAATAAGAATTAGGCTACTCTTAGTGTTAGCATGGCTCTCATTATTGTAAATATTGTTCCACAGAGAATTTTGAGCATTACCAATGCTAATACAGGACGGAATTGTTTCAGCTCTTCTTAGAGATTAATGTTGTTACAGTAGGAGGGGACAATGAAGACAATGATGCTGATGTAAATGATTATAATAATCCTGCAGGTTTAGGTTTTGATGAGATTCTTGAAAGGCTTGTTTTGGTGAAATTTTTCAAAGAGTATTGATAGACTGGGGCTTGAAGTCAGTCTATATAAAACTACAGCTAAATGTGAGAAAAACAAAGGATAAATGCCTTCTTAATAAAAACCCACTCAAAAATAGAGGGATGTCTGAAACTGCAACTGACAGAAGTGAAAGAAATGTATCTACAAGTAATTCAATTATTTTTTTGAAGGAAGAAGTTTGATGAAACAAAACAATGCAGTGAATCCTCTGCAACATGGTCACAAACTGCGGCATAATCCAGACCTGAAAGGCTATATTCTTGCCTTTCACTTTTGTCAAGGGAGAAATGAAATGCTGGAGAAGGATATGGACACTTGAATATATGGTTTTAGATTTCTCAAAGAAGTTTTGGGACAAAAACAAGATATCAGACTTTGATAACCTTTTACTTACTTTTCCTACCTCGTTGGCAAAAGTTGATAAAATTGGATTTTTGTCATAATGAGGACAAAATGTTTCCCATCAGTCCTTTCATCTTCAAATGAAATAAAAAGAAGTGAGGAAATAAAAAGAGATGACCTTCATTAATAGGATATCTTCCTCTGCAAGTGGGGTAGTTCATTAAAAGACAAAAAATTTTGTGTATGGTTTTCAGTTACCATGGACTAGAAGTAAAATGTCTCCAGAAAGCAGGTGGATGACATTAAAATCAACATTTGTGGGCTTCTGCAGTAAAGGACTACATTTGTAACACAAGAACTGGGAACCATATTGGCAGACTTACAGCTGCTTATGGGGTGGAAAGGAGATCCATATGTATTTGTAACTTCTTATGAACTGTACTTTGAGCTGTATAGGAGGATTTCATTTCTGGAACTTAGGAAAAGTGTTGCTCTGGGGCTTATGGGGTAGGTGAATGCAAAGCATATCGTTTCTGAGCTGGAAGCTAAGTTTTGACAGAAAGCAACACATGCAACAAACGGAAGCAGTTAGTCGCAAAGGATGTAAAATCAGGAAAGAAAAGTATTAATTTTGCCATTTTTACTGTAAACAGAGGAAGATTCTGTGTATGTAATAAAAGACAGGTTCAGTCTGGACCAAAATGAAAATGTTTATTTTGTGGAGTATTCTCTGCTGCCATGAAAATTAAAATACTTTTTTAGAATTCCATTTACTAACAATGTAATGTCGTTTCAAAGGTTTACCAGTTTTTAGCTGTAGCGCGTCCTACCGGTACCACATTTCAATTCGTTACATAGTAACAGTGTTATTCTGAGAGCTATTGGATATCAAGCCTCTAGATGGCCAGACTGTACTCAAAAGAACCGCCTTTGTAAAAACGTAAAACTAAAATTCTGAACAAACTTGTTTTATTAATATTTAATGCTCTTATCCATGAAGAAACTGGGAAATTTGTGTTTTCGGTAGTTTAGGCAACAGAGGGTTAATACTGGTACGAATTTTGACATTGTTGGAGAAAAGGTGGTTAGTGTTGATGAAGAGGATTTGATTGAATGTATTAATGTATTTTTTATAAGTACTCAAACACAAGAAAGCATACTTCAGTGTTATTTCCATAACAAGACTGCTTTTGCATAATCCTTCCAAAAAACCTTCACAAAATGTGGGAACTTTTGGAGATATGTCCACTTCTCTTGGAGATATGTATGGATAAAGTCTGCAAGACTTTGAAAGGAATCTATTATTGCCAAAACTCAACAGTAATTATCTGCTTCACAGGATTTGTTTTTCTGAAATTTGTATCCCTTTACGCAAGAAATGGATCTATAACATTCGTTAGAAGCTTTAAATTAGACTTTGACATCCTAGTAGAGCAACGAAAAACAGCACCTTCTTCCACATTCACCTCACGCAATGATACGCCTCAATTTACATTTTATATGGATTTGAATTTTTAATTGCCATTGCTTCTGTAACATACCTTCCCTCATAAACTAATTAAGCAATAAAACTGGAATTTCACAGGTTACATGTGCATAAGAGGCTGATAAAAATGAGGAACAGATTTTTGTTTAAAGTCATAGTTGCTTTGCAATTAATTATTCAGTGTAGTGTTACCCAGGACAGCTCTATTTTCCTCAAATTTTAATGAAGAACTTTTCTCATACAAGAGGTAATAGAAAAGTTCTGCACAGGATTATTCACTAAGTAATACTTAAGAACTGTGCCAAATATCAGGATGTTAGATTTTATAGTAACTGAGAAATGATAAATTATAGCCCAATAAGGCCAGCTTACAGCAATTGGACTTTAAAGTTTTTATTTCAATTTTTGGCAGTATCTCATAGCTCTCGTGACAAACGCTGTCCTTATCCATAATATTTACTCTCTTCCTCATCTTTCTGGAGTATTCTCTTCTCCTACCTCCTTTGCCTAGTCATCTTTTGCATTTTTTCTTCTGCTGCCTGAACTTCATCCAGTTGCACATCATTAATGCTTCTGAATATAAGACTAGACAGGTATGACATGCAGCCATATAAGGTGACTGTAACTTTCATTTGTATTCTGTGTTTTCCCAATTAGGCATTTCTTCAGAACTTCAGGATTGTATACATACGAGAATGTTGATTTTATAACATTTAAAACAGCAAATGACGAAACATGTTTGTGGATGTATGGCTTTCCACTGGTTTCTGACTAAAGATATTTGCACCATGATATGTAAGGAAGGGGATGTTGAGGTTTACCATCTGCGGAAAATTTGTGAAAGATTGTTGTCCTCACAGCATGCTGCATTATTTTCACTCAGTGTAATGTAACCCTGATAGCTTTTCCGTAATATGTTTGTAAAGTGTTAATTTCCTTGTCTGTTAACACCTCGCATTATCTTGTAGCATGTACTGTTTAAGAAAATCTCTCTCACATACTGTTTAAGAAAATCTCTCTCACAGCCTCCTTTTTATTAATTTTATTACATTTTTGGTGCAAACAATACAGCCATTACATTCGCATAGATTAGTGACTTCAGTTAACTTTTAGTATACATCTGCTTTATACATATATAAAATTACAAATTTAGAATTAAAAATTCAGTATTTTGTAAGTCAGATCTTTATAAGCGCTCTTGTAGGTAACACTCTATTAAACTTTTGATTTTTCAGGTTGTTCTCCCACATTAATGTTTTAATATGTGTTGGTAAGGGAATCTTCATTTTTACAAGGTTTTTCACAGTTTATTTTGAAGTGACACATGTTTAGAACATCCTAAAATGATATGGTCAAGATCACTGTTCTGTTCTGGATGTTCACTGCACGTGAGGTAGTTTTATCACTGTAGAGGAAAATAAAAACTATGAAAAATTTTAAACTTATGACACAGAAGAATTTGGACTTCATTTGAAAAAAGTACCTAGCAAATAAATATTCTCACAGTGTAGAAGAATTTGTAATTGATTGGCACAAGCAACTACAAATGATGTTTAATTTTAGTTTATTTCATGCTAAAACGTATTTTAAGTAAAATTTATTCTTAATTTTACTTTATTTTCAACATGATTATATTAAATCATTTTGTGGTACTTAAAATTACAAAACGTCTCTAAATTATTCTGTATACTTACAATTAAAAAGTAACTTGGAACTGATGAACACTGATTGTACTGATTTATGAATACTGATTGTATATGACATGTTATGTGACAATAAAATTTCTATTCTATTCTGGATGTGCAGGTAAACATGCAGCTCCCAACCTCATTTTGAGAAATAATTGATAATTTTTAAGTTTCACAGCAATAACATCTTTGTGATTCTGTCAGCTTGTAATATATTGCATTCCCTTATCCAATGGGTGTTATGAAAGAGACAACCCTTTTGGTTTTCGCATTATATCTTGAAATTGCAGAGTGATATTCTGCCAGACAATAATTCCCATTGAAGTTCTTCATTATGGTATAATTTGAAGTAGGCTGACCACTTGTCATGAGTCGGAAGCTTTGTGAACACAGAGTTGTCTTATTATCATTTGATAAAAGAATTGACTCACTTCTAGCTAATGTCATGCATTATAAGTAGTTTAATTGGGTGCTAAATCCACATGTCGAGGATTTTAGGCAGTCCTTGGTAATTATGTAAATATTACTCATGAGTACTATAAATATTTCCACATGATTTGGCATCTGCTGATTGGTACATTCTAGTATGTCCCATTCGCCTTACCTGTAGTGTGTGGGTTTTTTCCTCCTTTGTGTGTGTGTGTGTGTGTGTGTGTGTGTGTGTGTGTGTGTGTGTGTGTGTGTGTGTTTGTGTGTGTGTTTGTTTTTTGTGTGGATGTGTGTGTGTGTATGCATGTATGTGTGTGTTAGGCTAGTGTGCCTACAAAGAAAAACCTGGGTCACAGACCTAACAGTACCAGTGGTTGGTATGCTTACCCTTATGGTATACGTCCTTGTTCCACCTATTGGTTTCTTGCCCTTATGCCATTAGCTTGTACTGAGTGTGAGATTTTCATCTTCTGGTTCATTGCTAAAAATCAGGGCTTGATGTATTTGGCTGGTCATGGTGATGAAGAGTAAGACATACACTGCTAAAGTCAGACACTGACAGCCCTAGCGACATCTGCTATGGTATTTTTAGCCCAATGTGATATGTCTTTGTCTTCATTTACTTATACTGTTTAGCAGGATATCGTATCATTCGTTAATCATCAGCACTGAAAACAGCATAATATGCTATGCAAATACATAATGAGAAGTTTTTGCCACCAGCTTTGGTGTTATAGATGATGAAAATCCCATACAGAAATCTTTGTTACTAGTGTTGATGGAGACACAAACAACATAAGTAATTTCAAACATGTTGCAGACAGGAACTTGTTTTTCAACTTAATGTAAACACTGTTTAACAGTATAGTTCAGAAAGCTATGTGATAGATTTGTGCTAAATTCTCAATATTTACAGAAGCTGAGATTGGAAATTGATCCAGTTTTGTCAAAATAATCAGTGAGTTTGTGTTTCATATCCTTGTGCAGTGTAATTATGAAGTGAGTGTGAAATACATTCAGACAGTTATATTTCAGATTCATTTGGAGACCAGTAACTGCACTTATAAGGTCATACATTGCAGATTCTAGATGCCATGGTACTGACTACCCATGAAAACCTAGAAGAAAATTAAATAAATGAAGCTCTGCACAAAATAAAAATGATAAATATTTGTCCAAAAATTTGAAAAGTACTTTTACCTTTGACATGCAGTTATTTTAAGAATTATAATATCAATACACTTTTCTAACTTTGACAACTTAATAATCTGTAGACTATAAACTGAAAGTGTTTACTGACAGTAATCCAGTATTGCACTTAACTCTAAGACTGTGAACAGAGTTCTGCAGTCAGCAGCTATGGAGGCATGTAAATGAGAGAGTACTATATTTTTCCCCCAGACTGTGAACAGAGTTCTGCAGTCAGCAGCTATGGAGGCATGTAAATGAGAGAGTACTATATTTTTCCCCCCTTAGTGGAGCACCTTTGCCCTTCTTTTCCGTTATCTTTCTGTGGTTTGCTTCTTTTGTCTGTGTTCACATGAACTGTGTCAGGTTTGTTGTAGGGAGCAGTCATGGTCATGAGCAGGGCCAGCTTGAGAACGTTCTTCTACACAAGTGACTAAAACATGGCACCTCATGCCAACTTTCTTCGCCCACAGGCATTTCAGCCCTTTTTCCTTGTACTTTTTGACCGAAGTCAGTACTAATTGTGACACACACACACACACACACACACACACACACACACACACACACACGCACACATTGTATACAAGTCTTCCATTTGGGCGCTCACGGTGCCCCTCTCTCTGCTTGGCACCCCAGGCAGCTGCTACTAATTGTGATACATCATCTATACAAACCTTACACTTGTGGTGCCCTCTAAGCTTTATGCTCCAAGCAGCAGCTTGATCCATTTTGAACTTAAGCCAACCCTGGTTACGAGTTGATAAAGTGAGTATGGTACAACTGGCACTTGGCTGAAACTTGGTTGTTGTTTGAGACCAATCTGTAGTGTAGTCTGAGGCTTAGGTTAGGAAAAAGTGTTAATATAGTTGTGAGTCAGTAAAGTCAATGAATGTGAATTCCAAATAAATGTTATTATGACAGATTGACCTCTAGTGTAGCCCAATGTTTATATTTGTGTCATTTTTAATTAATCAATTTCAGTCAAATGCTAGTTGTACCATAGTCATTTAATTTTCTCATGGTATGATGAGGCTATGAATGGGCACATTTTCCTGGTTACAGTATAAAAGACCTGCTTTTATTGGTTTGGTATACAAGTTTGTAGTGTTTTTTTCATAAGATTAATAAATACAACAGATACACATAAAAGAGAACTTCGTCATTACCAATATATTCTCCTTCAGTATTTACAACAGACTGCCAATGCTGGTGTAACTTCTAGATTCCTCAGCTGTATAAATCACACAGTTTTGAGGTAAGGAACTAGTCAGTAGCATCACTTCATACAGTCTACCTGCTGGTTATTCTTGGATTGTGTATGCAGAACATCTCAGTTGTTGTCACTAAATGTCAGCAGTGATGGCTACACTTTGGAGAAGCAATTCATGGTACACCACACTGTCACTGTTTCATCAGATCTATAGCATTATCTTTTGTGGATGCATGCAGGTCTATGTTTGGGGAGTTGCTGCTTTGTTTGGACTTAACCATTCCTGTATTAGCATAAAGACACCATTTCGAGTCACTAGTAACAATACAGGGTAGGAACGGTCAGTGTTGTTCATGAGCCAGTTGATAATGAGAAGCAGAGATGTTCAATGGTCACTCACTGATTTTGTGATTTTGGATTACTGCAGGTGATAACCCACACACGTGAATTTTGAACATTCCCCATTTCATGCAATTGTCACACAATAGTGGAATGAACACAGTCCATCACATTTGCCAGTTTAGCAGTTCACTGACATCGTTCAATGTGGATTAATGCATTTAAACACTCTTCATTGAACCTCAAAGGTCTTCCTGAACATGGAGGGTTACTAATGTCAAAACAAACCTCTTTAAAACGAGAAAACCATTTTCCTGTAGCGTTCTGTTCCATGGCATTAGCCAGCCACAAACATAGAACAAATGTTTCTGGCTACTTAAAATGTTTTCCATGCTAAATAAATTTTGTATCTGGAAGGCCACTTGAATTTGTGCACACAATAAGCTGATTGGCTAAATTCAATGCTAATTCACTTATAAATTGCAGAATGTATCAAAATTTTTTCTGAACTATTATTTCCCATCAAAACCTGCCTTGCAACACCCTAACAAGCTTGTCAGACTGTTTTGGACTACGCTGTATAAATAGTTCTGAAAATGTCTAGCATTTTATTCACCATGTAATTTTGTACCTGAAGACTTATCAACAATCTCCAAGTAGGTGTAATACATTGTACAGCACCTGAAGGTATAAAATGTGAAAGATTGTAAAATGCTGTGAGAAAGAGAAACGCATATCTTACAACAACAAAACAATAACAATTTGTGGAAAATGCTTATAGTTGTCTCTAGTGCATTTTTCTTGATATGATTTTAATGTGGGTCACTTTACTGAATTACCTCCATTCCCCTTTCTGGATCAGTGGTGCCAGCCTAAAACCATATATTTGCTTCACTTACTTATCCAGCACAGTGGTTTATTTTGAAGCCAGCACTGTTCACTGATTTCACTCAGTGTCAGGACGAATGGCTAGTTGCAGCAGCAAAGTGATTGCTGATAGTTAACACCCTTGTCAGTGTAGTGCTGTGCTGAATACACAGGCATTCAAACCAAACTTACTTATATACTTAATTTGTAACATATCTGCAGCAGACCTACAACTTTTGGAGTGATTCTTTGTTCTCATACTACATTTAAGAATATCTTTTTAATAATAATTATAACTATCAGTTTTGTTTCTTAAAAAATACAAGTCTTTTCATTGTGAAGCCACCATTATATAATGGCCTTCTTATATGACCATTAAAATCATCATAGTAGCCCAGAGGTTTCACTTTGAAAGAAGCCAAAATGTTATGAAATTCAAATTTTATCATTATTATATTATATTGCTTTTTGTGACAATAAAGCTAGGTTTTGAAAGATAGTGTTATTTTTCTTCCTGCTTTTACATTATTCAGGATTTAAAAATGGGTTAAAATGTTGAGTACTTGTAGGTGTACTATTCTCTAGCTACAACACTCAGCGCTACTTCATACACAATGCTCTGTAACAGAAATAAATTTCTCTATCTTACTTTGGTGTTAAATACTGAGTCCAGTCAGATATCAAAAAGTTTATGTTTTGAACACTTTTCAATTAACTAGTACAATATTTGATACTGAAGTCAGTGATGGCTCATAACAACACATTTGCAAAACTGTTGTAAACAGGCTGTTTGTGGATGAATGTTTAGCGGAATGTGTTTTCTTCCATTGTGAAATACTTTCACCTGTGCCAGTTTTTGGTACCAGAACAACAGTAATTAGAATAGGACACCTCCAAAGAAATTCCCATTAGTGAGACCATCACAGGGAGGAACTGGCACAGTATTCTTCTGTGAAAAACAGGAACAGAAAGCCCTCAACATTCTTTAACACAAAGTTGATTAGATGAACAGCGCAAGTTACTGTCACTGGTTGCAGAATGAACTCCTTTCAAATCTTCCAAGCTAATGGATTAATATACTTTACAGTGTTCTCAATAACACACATCAAGAAAGTGAATGAAACTATATTGTTGTAGCTGAAAAATAGGTGACTGCTTTAAAGTGCATCCGAAAAATGGAAAGGCATAATTCTTCTTGCAGCTTTTTATTAAGGCCACCTCCTATCCGCATCAATCATATCTGCACAGCAGCACTGTCAGTGAGTTTCTCAGATTAGTCCCTCCCCCTCTCTCTCTCTCTCTCTCTCTCTCTCTCTCTCTCTCTCTCTCTCTCTCTCTCTCTATCTGTATGGTTTTGATTATAATAAAGAAAAAGGCTTGTGCTCTACCTCTAGTGACCTAGTTATTACCAGGATGTTAAAATGTAAGCTTTCTTTCCTTCTTTCCATACATAAGATGAAATATTTTATGCAGAATATTAATAAGTGCAATTGAATTCAATCTGTGGCAAAACAAGGAATGTCCATTACCTATTTCTCCTGCCCACATGTGTCCTGCAGTTTACAACTTCACTACAGTATCTGCTGTACTTAAATCTACCACTTCTCCACCATGTGACAGAGTCATAATCACTTAACTCTTTTTCTATTGCCTTGCAGTGTGTTCTAAAAATGAAATGTGTGAATTATGTTAGTGAATGCAATTTTGCTTTTGTTGCAGGTAGAAGTTGGTTAGCTGCTGCTGACTATCAGTAAGTATCATCTGTTAAATGTTTCTTTCTTTGTGCAATTTTGTCATATGATGACATGTTGGAGACTGTGGCTGTTTTTGAAGACAAATGATGATGGTGTTAGGACAGCAACCAGCCACAAATTTACTTTGAGTTTCTTTATTCAAAGGAAACCGTTACCAGTTTCGAATTGTTGCGATTCATCATCAGACGGTTGATGTAAATGCATTCCCACTGCATCCTCATTGTTGCACACGTAATAGTTCTCACTGTACACTGATCTCAGCGACAAATCTACAGTGAACAGTGAGAACTATTACATGTGCATCAACGAGGATGCAGTGGGAATGCATTTACATCAATTGGACGAACGTTATGAAAACAATCACTCGAAACCGACGTTTCACGACAATTAATCTATAAAAACACACCAAATGTCAGAAAGAAAGCGTATAAACCGTCTGATGATGAATCGCAACGATTCAAAACCGGTAACGGTTTCCTTTGAATAAAAGAACTCAAAGTAAATTTGTGGCTGGTTGCTGTCCTAACACCATCAACATTTGTTTCTTTCTTTTATATCAGAAATCTATTTAAAGTGTTGGGAAGTCTGATTATATAGTTTTCATGTAAACAACCCCATCAGTGATCATGCAATTAAAGCTACACTTCATTTACAATTAACACGGTGGAAATAAACTCAAAACAGTATTTTCCTGCTAAGGGTCAACCAGTGCAATATAATGTGCAAAGACATTATAGAGATAATTAAAATCAAAACATGTATGTGAAAAACCACACTTCTGAAGTTAATAATAATTTGACTGGATTTATTATTGGTCCTGTACATCATACAATTTGCACAGCAAAGCACATCAAGATATATGAGAAGTAAATTTGAAAAATTATGATAAGATGATATATGATGCGAGATGACCGTAGTGGCACATAACTCATATAGCAGCATATATATAGGATATATAGGCAAAATATAAAACAGGTAGTGTGTGATGAGAGATGACAGGGGTGCATACTGCACATACCAGAATACATATAAGAGATACAGACAGAATATGAGTAACAAACAATAATTAAATTATCTTACTAAGTAAAAATATCTACAACTGAATAAACAGCTTATTGCAAGGAATTAAAATTTTGTTTCAAGAAATTCGTATACAGAATAGAAACAGTGATTTAGTAACAATTCTTTTAATTTAATTCTCATTATTTTTGGGTTTTTGCTCTTTGTTATGTCTGTTGGAAGGTGGTTGTATATTTTAATGCCCGTACATTTAACCCCATTTGCATATAATTTTGTATTTGGAGCTATAATTTGTAACTGAGTTTTGTTTCTGGTGTCATGTGTATGGTGGTCTGTATTTCTGTCCAGGGCGTCCAAGTACGGTACTGTAAAACAAGCAAGTTCCAATATATAGAGGCATGGCAGTGGCAGGATTTTTAGCTGTTGAAATATTGGTTTACAGTGTTCAGGTCTTTTTTTTACATTTAATTATTCTTACTACTTGTTTTTGTAACTTGAAAATTGTGGGAGAATCAGAGCTCTTTCCCCAGAAGATTAGGCCATAGCTCGACGACATTTTCGTCCCTTTTTTCTCCTGGGTTACGCCGAGTAAACAGCTTTGAAGCTCATATCACGCTCAAACCCACTGCTTGGCCTAAATTTTCTTGGGCTCGGCCCATTCCTGTGGCCCTTAGTGATCAGGTCAACCAGGAGCTCGATCATCTCACTGCTTCAGGGCTCTTCCTTCCTGTCACCTCCAGTGAGTGGTCCTCTCCTGTCGTAGTCGTTGCTAAGCCAAATGGTGATATTTGTCTCTGTGGCGATTTCAAAGCCACTGTAAATGCTCAGTGCCTCATCGACACTTACCCTATGCCCCGACCAGCAGAATTGTTCACTAAACTTGCTGGAGGTCAGTATTTTTCTAAAGTTGACCTGTCAGAAGCTCATCATCAACTTCCTCTCGACGCTGCTTCCCGGCAGCTTCTGGTCCTTAACACGCCCTATCAATACCAACGATTGCCATTTGGAATTGCCAGTGCCCCTGCTCTCTTTCAGCGATTCTTGGAATAATTATTGCTCCCTGTCGTTGGGTGTATCAACTACATGGACGACTTTGTTACCACTGGCTCCACCAGTGAAGAACATCTTCAGAATCTCCACACACTTTTTCATGTCTTACAGACTGCAGGTCTTAACTGTAATCTTCAGAAATCACAATTTTTTCAGGCGTCTATCATGTACTTGGGGTTCCAACTCTCTCTGGATGGTATTCGTCCGCTTCAGCAAACTGTCACTGCGATTGATGCCCTTCCTCACCCTACATCTGTTAAGCAACTGCAGGCCTTCTTGGGGAAAATAGCATACTATCACAGGTTTTTACCATCTGTGGCTTTGGTGGCTCAGTTGTTGCATTGCCTGTTGCATATAAATGTGCCTTTTCACTGGTCCGTGTCATGCGATGCAGCTTTCCAGAAATTGAAGACTATGCTGAAACAGGCCCCGTGTGTGGCTACTTATCAACCTGGCCAACACCTTGTTCCTGCCAAGGACGCCTCTCAATATGGGGTTGGTGCAGTCCTTGCGCACTGTTTTTCTGACGGCAAATGCTGATGCACTGTCTCGCCTTCCCATGGGTCCTGATCTGACATTTGACAGGGACGAACTTTTGTGTTTCCACCTGGATGTTGCTGAGCAGTGGGTTGTGGATGGGTTCCCCATCACCGGGGACCGGCTGGCAGCTGCTACGGGTTCTGATCCTACCCTCTCCCGGGTTTCACGCTGTGTTCAGAAGGGTTGGCCAGATCGTCCATCCACTAAGATGTCTGATCTGTTGCGGAACTACTAAGCTTTGCGCTACTGCCTCACGGCAAGGGATGGTGTTATCCTCCTTTCCACCGACAATGCTTCACTGCATGTTGTGGTACCTGCGTCTTTCCGTACTTCAGTCTTACACCTCCTTCACCAAGGGCACTGGGGTGTCTCTCGCACAAAATCTCTGGCGCGCCGTCATGTGTACTGGCCCGGCATCGACTTTGAAATCGCACACATGGCCACTGCCTGCGGCCCTTGTGCATCACAGGCCACTGCCCCGAAGTCATCTTTATCACTGTGGCCTTCGCCTGAGAAGCCCTGGGAGGGTATTCATGATGACTTCGTGAGACCTTTTCCAGGTACTTATTGGCTACTCATTATTGACGCCTACCCTAACATTCCTTTCATTGTCCATTGCACGTCGCCTACCACCACGGCAACCACAAGTGCTCTAGCTTGCATTTTCTCTTTGGAAGGCATTCCCTCCACTCTTGTCACTGATAATGGTCTGCAATTTGCCTCTTCTGAATTTGCAGACTTTTGTGCCCATCACAGCATCATGCATGTCACGGCCCCTCTGTTCCATCCACAGTCAAACGGTGACGCTGAACGACTGGTTTGCACATTTAAGGCTCAGATGAGGAAACTCCTGACTTCTTCTGCTGCTGATGATGTGCTTCTTCAATTTCTGGCTTCTTATCGTTTCACCCCCATCAGTGACCACAGCCCGGCTGAGCTCTTACATGGACGACAGCCCCACACAGTACTTCATTTTCTGCGGCCTTCCACCTCACGGCCACGTGTGCCTTCGCTCGGTTCACCGCCGGCGACCTTGTATGGGTTTGGGGATATTGCAGGTGGCCAAAATGGAGTCCTGGCCGCATCTTACGACACCGCCGTGGTCGGCGCCTGTAGGAAATCCAGATAGACACGGGTGTTGCAATGTGTCATTCAGATCAGCTTCAGTCTCGTGTGCCGGCAACGCCTGTTCCGAATGCCGCTACACCACCTTCGGCTCTACCTGACGCTCGGGATCTTGGCATCACCCATTACTCACAATGCAGCCCTCTCACCATCATCTCGGTGCCAGCACAAGAAAGGAGGCCACCAGGAGACGTGCCCATGCAGGAACCGGATGACCATCATCTGTTGGAGCAACTCTACTCACCTCCTTCTCCTACAGATGCCGACACATTGCCCATGTCTCCTATTATAACAACCAGACTTGCCGCAATGGACAGATTGGTGCACAGGGCTCCAGCAGATTCGACCCCTACATCTCCTGTCATCTCGACCGTTTATCATTGGGGACACTTCCGTCCGTACAGGAAGCCTCCTCCTCGAGACTTTACGGCAAGTCAAACAACATCTATGGACGTTAGCAATCTACAGGCCACCTCCATCAAGACCAGTGCAAAAAATTAAAAGGTGGGAAAAGTGTTGTGACTCACCGATCTTTCAAAGTGCCGCCGCGCAGTTACGCGCATCCTCTACATGCGGTGCTGCCTGCCAGCCATGCAGCATCTGTGCCAACTGAGCAGCCAGCAAGCCAGCGGCCGCTAGACTTGGACTTAGTGCTGATTTGAATGTTACCATGTAAACATGTCTTACTTGGTCTACTTGCTCTGTGACTTACTTGTGTTACGTCGTTTTTGAAACATATGTGTTCAACTTGACATTACACCACCTTTTGTGACCCAAGCATTCTGTTTTTGCTTAGTGATAGTCTTTGTTTTCTCTGGGAATTGGCAATTAAAGTAATATTCAAATATCTGCAGAAAATGGTCATATTTTTCATTTGGTGTTGAGGAAGTAAATACACTTTGCCAGTCTTCTTTCTCTACGCTAAGTAAAAAGTTGTTTATTTTGTTATCACTATAAATTCTACATTTAATAACTGGTTCTCCTGTTGGGAGTACATTGAGTGGTGGATTAAATATATTGTTCGTGCACTGTGATCTGAAAAATCAACATCTATAAATTTTACAGTTCAATCAGTGTTAGTAGAAACCTGATCAAGGCAGCTGTTTAAATTCATTGGACGTATAACTTTCACATTGAAGTTGAATGACATCATTAAATTTAATAATTTGGACTTTTGAGCAGATTCTTCAAGGAAATCAATGTTGAGATCACCATGTATTATTATATTTTTTGAGTTGTTGTGACAAGCTTTTTCTAGCAATAGTGCAAAGTTTCTGAGAAGGACTGAATAGTTACAACTAGGTGATCTATTTACACACATTATATACATATTTAGGTCCGCAAGTACTACCCCAGCTATTTCAATGCCTTTGTCTAAGGAATACACTTCACAGGAATGGAAAGGTTCACAGCTAATGCTATTTCTTATGTATATACAAGTTCCACCACCTTTTTAATTTTTGCCTAAAATAATGGTGGAATAATCTGAAGTTGTGAATATACTGATAAGGTAATTCTGACACTTTTAGCCAGTGTTCACTAATACACAGTAACTGCATGTCTGACAAAACATTAGTATCACTTGTAAGAATTTCAAGTTCACTTACTTTATTTCTCAATCCCTGTACATTGTGACAGTATATGTTAAGGTAATTACGTTGTTCAATGTGAGGGAGATTTATGTCTGCTATGTCCTCTTGCAAAAGATGTGACTTGACCATAAAAAATCTTCGGTATTAGCTGACACTTTCTATGTTTTTTCTGGACGATCTTCTCAGAAATGTTAAGATCTTGGTGCTTGAATCTGTACCCTCAGAAGAAACGTGACTCTCCAATGACGAATATGATGCAGTGGGAGTATGTTGTGATCTCGTAGACTTTCCTTGTTGAGCTGTTGTTTGAATAGCCGTATCCAAATTTTGACTGTGTAGTAATTCGCCGCTAGTTTCTTGTGATTTTGTACGTGAATTTGTAGGTAAAGCTGCCAACAACCTCAAGATAGTACTGAATGCTGCACTATTTTACCAGATATGGTCCTACTGGAGAAGGTATACCGCTGCATTCCATCAACCTTTGAACTTACTTTCTGAGTCAGTAACAGGGGAACCTGAAATTTAGTATGGACTCTGGACCAAAGTCACATGTGACAACACCCCTGATTTATGAGAGTGGCTCTTGATTTTCTACCTTTTCTCCCACCAACCCATTATTGCATTATTTCTCATGATTTTTTGCTAATTGTCATCAGAGCTCAGACAACCTTGGAAACCTGCCATTTCAGTTTTTTTTGCCAATTGTTGGAGGGTCATACCACACCACAAATCATATAGGTCATGCCACTCACAATTTCAGAGTTTCATGAAACATCGTATATTTTCTTATACAGGAAACATAAGAACTTCTGGAAATTCATTTTGGCCTCAGACTAAAACGTCTTTTTGTGTCGAATTTTCAATATTTTCAATATAGTGATGTTCTGTTGATTTGGATCTATGAGAATGTCCATGCAAAGTGGTACTTCTTTACAGAAACACCCATAACTCAGGTGTATATGAAATTTTGAATTGGATTTTTTTCACAAGTTAAGAGAGGCATATAGTTAGCTAGACTGCTTTAATTTAATCCATAAAGTTACAAAGAAAATTTTTTAAAAAATTAATGAGGTCACTTTCAAATTTGTGGAAAAATTAAAAGAATGTTGAAAAACACTTATATCACAGTTCTCCAACCTGCTGAGTATACAGTTTTGGTCTTAAATAATTCCCAAGGTTGCAGAGTTTCTAATAAAAATGAAAATATGGATAGGTTTTCTGTGAATGGACACACAGATAAATCGGAAATCAGAAAACTTTTTATTGTGATCAAAGATGGGTCATTCCTAGTAAGTTCATCCAGGCCTGACACCCACTGCCTCAAAATTTCATGAGATTTTTTTCTTGTTATTTTTGCTATGATAATAATAAAATTTCTTCCACATATTTCATATAGTTGATGAAGGAAGATACGACAGAATTTTCAAAAAGCTTACACTGTGTCTGAAACTTCCCATTTGGATTACATTACTTTAGGAAAAAACCAGAACTTTGTTAATTTTCAACAAATCAAATTCTTAAATATTCAAAATACTTACTGACAGAGCTGCTACCAGGCCAGTTTTTTTCATTGCAACTCAAATATGATGTGATTAAAAACCAAAAATAGCATGGGTTTCAACAGACATAAGTTTTTTTCATGTACCAGTTGATATTAAAATATTTGTAACATTGACCAAAAGTGTTAGTACATGTATAATGTTTTGTTAAAATAATAAAAGTACAGACCCATAAGCTATAATTTTAACTGAATATTTTCATTGCAGGTACCAATATTAACTTTATTTAGGGGTATAAAATGAGCGTCTTTGAATCACAGTTATTCTATACAGACAGATGTTTAAATTAAAAACATATAGGTTCAGTAATGAAGGGCATTGGAGTTCTCAACTGAAAGTTCTAGTTGCATATCTCTGTTGAATTCACTGTGAGAAATTACATTCTATTAACTTCATATCGTTTTCATCAAAGTAAATACATTCTTTCTAATGCGCATGATTCAAGAGTTTCTTGAGGATGGGTATGTGTTCACTGCAGGGCGTTTACATTGAATGAGAAAATCAAGAGGCTTTTCAAGACAAATTACTTTTCTAATTTCTAATAAATCACAGGAAAGTGGTTTTCAATTGTGAAAATTCCTAGTATCTGTCATTGTGCATCTTGTCAAAAGTCTCTTCTTGAGTTCCTTTCATAGGAAGTCTAGATTGATTTTCTCTTAGAAATGGAAAAAAAAATTACCGATATTAGCCTTGCAGCAACTGTAAACACCAGATGCATTTGTTACTTGTACGTCATCCTCTAGCTGAAAACATGTTTTACAGTTCCTTACAACCCAGCACACACAAATTTACTATTCCTAGTAGCAAAAAGAGGAATGTTTAATGTCAATGGAAAAATCATTTTTGTATTCACACATTTTTAAAACTTTTTCTATTTTTATATTGAGCAACACATCCATCAGTGAAACATTACAGCTCCTTGACTTGTGGGTAGTGTACAACAAACCACTTAACCATTTCTTCCTGAACAGCCTTTACAGATCCTACATCATGATCCATATCATCACTTGTAAAGTAGTGATTTGCTATTATCAATTTATTTTTTTCATTTATCACATTAACACAAATGGGGTGGGTTGTACAGTTGCTTTTTGTCCAGTGGTAACTCTGGATTTCATTCTGAATTACAAAACTGTAGTTTTCAGCGGAGTCAATTAACAGAATTGCTTTTTCTGGTATTAGATTTTCTTTCAAATTTGTTAGGTCTCTTGCGTGACACTTAGATATAAATGGGTGTGGTCTAAGTGCCTGTAATTTTGTTACCAACAAAGTGTATTCATCAACAGTTGCAGATTGCTTAACCAGCAACCTGTGTCGATCCACTGGCTGTATTCAGTTTAATCATCATCATATTTGTAAGATAATTTTCCTTTCAAAAATCCTAATACTTTGTCATCACTGGACAATCGTCAAGTGATTAAGAATACAGTCATAGTTTTCCAAGTCACATACAAGAAATTTTACAAGTTCTTTATATGTTGATTGGTTAAGTTCCACATCCAAAAAGCAATTTTACATTTTGGTAGACAGAACAGACACTTCTGAATAAGTGCCTGTAGTACCAGCTGAAGCACATAAGTTTGGTCTAGTGAACAAAATTTAGAAAAACCAATGTTAATATTTGGGTTCACCCATTTAAAACAATAATATAGTTCTCTTAGGTTGCAGAGGATAAGATTTTTTGCACATACACATTCTTCTGAAAACAAACTTTGTCTTTTTCTACTGCTAACATTAGAGTATATTCATCATTTTGGTAAAAACCAGTGACAGATAGCAGCAATCATTTTATGTATTTTTGGCTTAGGAACTGAAGAACTATATACTTTGCGTCAACGCCTGCGAGCATGCAGACAGTGTGGTCGCACAGTGCGATGTTTTTGCTGATCTCTTTTCTAAGGGCCATGGTTGTACCACAGACATTGCAGCGCATGTTGTAGTTAGAGACAATTCCATGAATATTCTCCACTCTAGTAATGCTCCAAACATTCTTGGTATGGATGCAATTGAACTTTCTGGCCTCGTAATTCTGGACAATGTACTTTGCATCAACGCGTGTAACCATGCAGACAGTGTGGTCGCACTATGCGATGATTTTGCTGACCTCATTTCTGAGGGCCTTGGTTGTACCACAGATTTTGCAGCGCATATTTTAGTTAGAGACAATTCCATGCCTTTTCTGCACTCTAGTAATGCTACAAACATTTGTAGCATTTATGCATTAGAACTATCTGGCCTCGCTATTCAGCACAATGTAATTTGCATCAACGCCTTTGTCCATGCCGACAGTGTGGTCGCACTATGCGATGATTTTGCTGATCTCTTTTCTGAGGGTCTTGGTTGTACCACAGACTTTTGCAGCACATATTCTAGTTGGAGACATATCCATGCCTATTCTCCACTCTGGTAATGCTCAATAAATTTTTGGTAAGGATGCATTTGAACTTTCTGGCCTTGCAATACAAGACAATGTACTTTACTTCAACGCCTGTGACCATGTTGACAGTGTGGTCGCACAAAGCGATGGTTTTCCTGATTTCTTTTCTGAGGGCCTTGGTTGTACCACAGACTTGGCAGCCCATATTGTAGTTAGAGACAATTCCATGAATATTCTCCACTTTAGAAACCCTCCAAACATTGTTGGCATGGATGCATTTGAACTTTCTGGCCTCGCAATTCAGGACAATGTACTTTGAATCAACGCCTGTGATCATGCAGACAGTGTGGTTGAACTATACGATGATTTTGCTGATCTCTTTTCTGAGGGGAGTGGTTATACCACAGACTTTGCAGCGCATATTGTAGTTAGAGACAATTCCATGCCTACTCTCCACTCTAGTAATGCTCCAAATATTTTTGACTTGGATGCATTTGATCTTTCTGGCCTCGCAATTCATTACAATGTACTTTGCATCAACGCCAGCGACCATTCAGACAGTGAGGTGGCACAATGCGATGATTTTGCTGATCTGTTTCCTGAGGTTCTTAGTTGTACTACAGACTTTGCAGCGCATATTGTAGTTAGAGACAATTCCATGCGTATTCTCCACTCTGGTATTGCTCCAAACATTTTTGGGAATAATGCATTTGAACTTTGTGGCATTGAAATTCAGGACAATGTACTTTGCATCAACGCCTGTGACCATGCTGACAGTGTGGTCGCACAATGCGATGATTTTGCTGATGTCTTTGCTGAGGGCCTTGGTTGTACAACAGACATTGCAGCGCATATTGTAGTTAGAGACAATTCCATGCCTATCCTCCACTCTAGTAAAGCTCCCAACTTTTTGGCATGGATGCATTTGAACTTTCTGGACTCGCAATTCCGGACTATATACTTTGCATCAACGCCTGCGAGCATGCAGATAGTGTGGTCGCACAGTGCGGTGTTTTCGCTGATCTCTTTTCTGAGGGCCTTGCTTGTACCACAAACTTTGCAGCGCATATTGTAGTTAGAGACAATTCCATGAATATTCTCCACTATAGTAATGCTCCAAACATTCTTGGTAGGATGCAATTGAACTTTCTGCCCTCGCGATTAAGGACTATGTACTTTGTATCAACACCTGCGAGCATGCAGGCAGTGTGGTTGCACAGTGCGATGTTTTTGCTGATCCCTTTTCTGAGGGCCTTGGTTGTACCACAGACTTTGCAGCGCATATTGTAGTTAGAGACAATTCCATGCCTATTCTCCACTCTAGTAATGCTCCAAACATTTTAACATGGATGTATTTGAACTTTCTGGCCTCGCAATTCAGGACAATGTACTTTGCGTCAACGCCTGTGACTATGAAGACAGTGTTGTCGCACTATGCGATGGTTTTCCTGATTTTTTTTCTGAGGGCCTTGGATGTACCACAGAATTTGCAGCGTGTATTGTAGTAAGAGACAATTCCATGCATATTCTCCACTCTAGTAATGCGCCAAATATTTTTGGCATGAATGCATTTGAACTATCTGGCCTCGTAATTCAGGACAATGTACTTTGAATCAACGCCTCTGACCATGCAGACAGTGTGGTCTCACTATGTGATGATTTGGCTGATCTCTTTCCTTAGGGCCTTGGTTATACCACAGACTTTGCAGCGCATATTGTAGTTAGAGACAATTCCATGATTATTCTCCACTCTAGTAATGCTCCAAACATTTTTGGCATGGATGCATTTGAAGTTTCTGGCCTCGCACTTCAGGACAATGTACTTTGCATCAATGCCTGTAAATATGCAGACTGTTTGGTCGCACTATGCGATAATTTTGCTAATCTCTTTTCTAAGGGCCTTGGTGGTACCACAGACTTTGCAGCGAATATTGTCGTTACAGACAATTCCATGCCTATTCTCATCTCCAGTAAGATAATGTACTCTGCATCAACGCCTGTGACCATGCAGCCCGTCTGGTCGCACTATGCGATGATTTTGCTGACCTCATTTATGAGGGCCTTGGTTGTACCACAGATTTTTCAGCGCATATTGTAGTTATAGACAATTCCATGCCTACTCTACATTCTAGTAATGCTCCAAACATTGTTGACATGGATGCATTAGAACTTTCTGGCCCCGCAATTCATTACAATCTACTTTGCATCAACGCCTGTGACCATGCTGACAGTGTGGTCGCACTATGCGATGATTTTTCTGACCTCTTTTCTGAGGGCCTTGGTTGTACCACAGACATTGCAGCGCATATTGTAGTTAGAGACAATTCCATGCCTATTCTGCACTCTAATAATGCTCCAACCCTTTTTATCACGGATGTATTTGAACTCTCAGGCCACGCAATTCAGGACAATGTACTTTGCATCAACGCCTGTGACCCTGCAGACAGTGTTGTCGCACTATGCGATGGTTTTCCTGATCTCTTTTCTGAGGGCCTTGGAATTACCACTGACTTTGCAGCGCGTATTGCAGTTAGAGACAATTCCATGCCTATTGTCCACTCTAGTAATGCTCCATACATTTTTGGCAAGGATGCCTTTGAACTTTATGGCATCGCAATTCCGGGCAATGTACTTTGCATCAACGCCTGTGACCATGCAGACAGTGTGACCGCACAATGCGATGATTTTGCAGATCTCTTTTCTGAGGGCCTTGGTTATACTGCAGACTTTGCAGCTCATATTGTAGTTAGAGACAATTCCATCCCTATTCTCCACTCTAGTAATGCACCAAACATTTTTGTCATGGTTGCATTTGTACTTTCTGGCCTCGCAATTCAGTACAATGTACTTTGCATCAACGCCTCTGACCATGCAGACAGTGTTACCACACTATGCGATGATTTTGATGATCTCTTTTCTGAGGGCCTTTGTTGTACCACAGACTTTGCAGCGCATATTGTAGTTATAGACAATTCCATGCCTGCTCTCCACTCTAGTAATCCTCCAAACATTTTTGTCTTGGTTGCCTTTGAACTCTCTGGCCTCGCAATTCATTACAATGTACTTTGCATCAACGCCAGCGACCATGCAGACTGTGAGGTCGCACAATACTATGATTTTGCTGATCTGTTTCCTGAGTGCCTTGGTTGTACTACAGACTTTGCTGCGCATATTGTAGTTAGAGACAATTCCATGCCTATTCTCCACTCTAGTAATGCTCCAAACATTTTTGACATGGATGCATTTGTACTTTCTGGCCTCGTAATTCAGGACAATGTACTTTGCATCAACGCCTGTGAGCATGCAGAAATTATGGTCGCACTATGCGTTGATTTTGCTGATCTCTTTTCTGAGTGCCTTGGTTGTATCACAGACTTTGCAGCGCATATTGTAATTAGAGACTATTCCATGCCTATTCTCCACTCTAGTAATGCGCCAAACATTTTACGCATGAATGCAGTTCAACTTTCTGGCCTCGAAATTCAGGACAATGTACTTTGCATCAACGCCTTTTGCTAACCTCTTTCCAGAGGGCGTTGGTTGTACCACAGGCTTTGCAGCGCATATTGAAGTTATAGACATTTCGGTGAATTTTCTCCAGTATAGTAATGCCCCAAACGTTTTTGACATGGATGCATTTGATGTTTCTGTACTCGCACTTCAGGACAATGTACTTTACATTAACGCCTGTGACGATGCAGACAGTGTGGTCGCACTATGCGATGATTTTGCTGCTCTCTTTTCTAAAGGCCTTGGTTGTACCACAGACTTTGCAGCGCATATTGTAGTTAGAGACAATTCCAAGCTTATTCTCCACTCCTGTAGTATAATGTACTTTGCAATAACACCTGTGACCATGAAGACAGTGTGGTCGCACTATGGTATGAATTTGCTGATGTCTTCTCAGAGGGCCTTGGTTGTACCACAGACTTTGCAGCGCATATTGTAGTTAGAGACAATTCCATGCCTGAAACTTCCTGGCAGATTAAAACTGTGTGCCCGACCGAGACTCGAACTCGGGACCTTTGCCTTTCGCGGGCAAGCGCTCTACCATCTGAGCTACCGAAGCACGACTCTCGCCCGGTACTCACAGCTTTACTTCTGCCAGTATCCGTCTCCTACCTTCCAAACTTTACAGAAGCTCTCCTGCGAAACTTGCAGACCTAGCACTCCTGAAAGAAAGGATATTGCGGAGACATGGCTTAGCCACAGCCTGGGGGATGTTTCCAGAATGAGATTTTCACTCTGCAGCGGAGTGTGCGCTGATATGAAACTTCCTGGCAGATTAAAACTGTGTGCCCGACCGAGACTCGAACTCGGGACCTTTGCCTTTCGCGGGCAAGCGCTCTACCATCTGAGCTACCGAAGCACGACTCTCGCCCGGTACTCACAGCTTTACTTCTGCCAGTATCCGTCTCCTACCTTCCAAACTTTACAGAAGCTCTCCTGCGAAAGTTGCAGAACTAGCACTCCTGAAAGAAAGGATATTGCGGAGACATGGCTTAGCCACAGCCTGGGGGATGTTTCCAGAATGAGATTTTCACTCTGCAGCGGAGTGTGCGCTGATATGAAACTTCCTGGCAGATTAAAACTGTGTGCCCGACCGAGACTCGAACTCGGGACCTTTGCCTTTCGCGGGCAAGCGCTCTACCATCTGAGCTACCGAAGCACGACTCTCGCCCGGTACTCACAGCTTTACTTCTGCCAGTATCCGTCTCCTACCTTCCAAACTTAACAGAAGCTCTCCTGCGAAACTTGCAGAACTAGCACTCCTGAAAGAAAGGATATTGCGGAGACATGGCTTAGCCACAGCCTGGGGGATGTTTCCAAAATGAGATTTTCACTCTGCAGCGGAGTGTGCGCTGATATGAAACTTCCTGGCAGATTAAAACTGTGTGCCCGACCGAGACTCGAACTCGGGACCTTTGCCTTTCGCGGGCAAGCGCTCTACCATCTGAAATACCGAAGCACGACTCTCGCCCGGTACTCACAGCTTTACTTCTGCCAGTATCCGTCTCCTACCTTCCAAACTTGTACTTTGCATCAACGCCTGTGACCATGAAGACAGTGTGGTCGCACTATTCGATGATTTTGCTGACCTCTTTTCTGAGGGCCTTGGATGTACCACAGACTTTGCTGCGCGTATTGTAGTTAGAGACAATTTCATGCCTATTCTCCACGCTAGTAATGCTCCAAATATTTTTGGCATGATTGCATTTGAACTTTCTGGCCTCGCACTTCAGGACAATATACTTTGCATCAACGCCTGTGACCATGCAGACAGTGTGGTCGCAATATGCGATGATTTTGCTTATTTCTTTTCTGACGGCCTTGGTTGTACCAGCGACTTTGCAGCACATATTGTAATTAGAGACAATTCCATGCCTATTCTCCACTCTAGTAATGCTCCAAACATTTTTAGTATTTACGCATTTGAACTATCTGGCCTCGCAATTCAGGACAATGTACTTTGCATCAACGCCTTTTGCTGACCTCTAATCTGAGGGCGTTAGTTGAACCACGGACATTGAAGCGCATATTGTAGATTCAATAAATTACATGAATATTCTTCACTATAGTAATGCTCCAAACATTTTTGGCATGGATGCATTTGAAGCTTCTGGCCTCACACTTGAAGACAATGTACTTTGCATCAACGATTGTGACCATGCAGACAGTGTGGTCGCACTATGTGATGATTTTGCTGATCTCTTTTCTGAGGGCCTTGGTTGTACCACAGACTTTGCAGCGCATATTGTAGTTAGAGACAATGCCATGAATAATCTCCACTCTAGAAATACGCAAAACATTTTTGGCATGGTAGCATTTGAACTTTCTGGAATCGCAATTCAGGACAATGTACTTTGCATCAACGCCTGTGACAATGCAGACAGTGTGGTCGCACTATGCGATGATTTTGCTGATCTCTTTTCTGACGGCCTTGGTTTTACCACAGACTTTGCAGCGCATATTGTAGTTAGAGACAATTGCATGCCCATACTCCACTCTAGTAAAGCTCCGAACATTTTTGGCATGGATGCATTTGAACTTTCTGGCCTCGCGATTCAGGACTATGTACTTTGCATCAACGCCTACGAGCATGCCGACAGTGTGGGCGCACTATGCGATAATTTGCTGATCTCTTTTCTGAGGTCCTTGGTTGTACCACACACTTCGCACCGCATATTGTAGTTAGAGATAATTCCATGCCTATTCTAAACTCTAGTAACGCTCCAAACATTTTTAGCATTTACGCATTTGTACTATATGGCCTCGCAATTCAGGACAATGTACTTTCCATCAACGCCTGTGACCATGCAGACAATGTGGTCGCACAATGCGATGATTTTGCTGATCTCTTTTCTGAGGGCCTTGGTTGCACCACAGATTTTGCAGTGCATATTGTAGTTAGAGACAATACCATGATTATTCTCCACTCTAGTAATTCTCCAAACAAATTTGGCATGGATGCATTTTAACTTTCTGTCTTCGCAATTCAAGACTATGTACTTTGCATCAACGCCTGTGACCATGCTAACAGTGTGGTCGCACAATGCGATGGTTTTCCTGATCTCTTTTCTGAGGGCCTTAATTGTACTACACACTTTGCAGCGCATATTGTAGTTAGAGACAATTCCATGCCTATTCTCCACTCTAGTAATGCTCCAAACATTATTATCATGGATGCATTTGAACATTCTGGCCGCGCGATTCAGCACAATGTACCTAGCATCAACGCCTGTGACAATGCAGACAGTGTGTTCATACAATGCGATGATTTTCCAGATCTCTTTTATGAGGGCCTTGGTTGTACCATAGACTTTGCAGCGCATATTGTAGTTAGAGACAATTCCATTCCTATTCTCCACTGTAGTAATTCTGGAAACATTTTTGGCATGGATGTATTTCAACTTTCTGGCCTCGCAATTCAGGACAATGTACTTTGCATCAACGCCTGTGACCATGCAGACAGTATGGTCGCACTATGCGATGAGTTTGCTGATCTCTTTTCTGAGGGCCTTGGTTGTACCAGAGACTTTGCAGCGCATATTGTAGTTAGAGACATTTGCATGCCTATTCTCCAATCTAGTAATGCAGAAAACATTTTTGGCATGGATGCATTTGAACTTTCTGGCCTCGCAATTCAGGACAATGTACTTTGCATCAACGCCTGTGATCATGCAGACAGTGGTGTCCCACTATGCGATGATTTTGCTGATCTCTTTTCTGAGGGCCTTGGTTGTACCATAGACTTTGCAGCGCATATTGTAGTTAGAGACAATTCCATGCCTATTCTCCACTCTAGTAAAGCTGCGAACATTTTTGGCATGGATGCATTTGAACTTTGTGGCCTCGTGATTCAGAACTATGTACTTTGCATCAACGCCTGTGACAATGCTGACAGTGTGGTCACACAAAGCGATGATTTTCCTGATTTATTTTCTGAGGGCCTTGGTTGTACTACAGAATTTCAGCGCATATTGTAGTTAGAGACAATTCTATGCCTATTCTCCACTCAAGTAATGCTCCAAACATTATTGGAATGGATGCATTTGAACTTTCTGACCCTGCAATTCAGGACAATGTACTTTGCATCAACGGCTGTGACTATGCAGACAGTGTGGCCGCACTAGGCGATAATTTTGCTGTTTTCTTTTCTGAGGGCCATGGTTCTACCACAGACTTTGCAGTGCATTTTGTAATTATAGACAATTCCATACCTATTCTCTACTCTAGTAATGCTTCAAACATTTTTGTCATGGATGCATTTGAACTTTCTGGCCTCGCAATTCAGGACAATGTACTTTGCATCAACGCCTGTGACAATCCAGACGGTGTTGTCGCACTGTGCGATGATTTTGCTGATCTCTTTTCTGTGGGCCTTGGTTGTACCATAGACTTTGCAGCGCATATTGTAGTTAGAGATAATTCCATGCCTGTTCTCCAATCTAGTAATGCTACAAACATTTTTGGCATGGATGCATTTGAACTTTCAGGCTTCGCAATTCAGGACAATGTACTCCACATCAACGCCTGTGATCATGCAGACAGTGTGGTCGTACTATGAAATGATTTTGCTGACCACTTTTATGTGGGCCTTGGCTGAACCACAGACTTTGCAGCGCATATTGTAGTTAGATACAATTTCATTCCTATTCTCAACTCTAGTAATGTTCCAAACATTTTTAGCATGGATGCATTTGAACATTCCGGCCTCGAAATTTAGGACAATGTACTATGCATCAACACCTGTGACCATCCAGACAGTATGGCATCACAATGTGGTGATTTTGCTGATTTCTTTTTTGAGGGCCTCGGTTGTACCACAGACTTTGCATCGCATATTGTAGTTAGAGACAATTCCATGCCTATTCTGCCCTCTAGTAATGCTCCAAACAATTTTGGTATGGATGCATTTGAACTTTCTGGCTTCGCAATTCAGGACAATGTATTTTGCATCAACGCCTGTGACAATCCAGACACTGTGGTCTCACTATGCGATGATTTTGCTCGTCTCTTTTCTGTGGGCCTTGGTTGTACCACAGACTTTGAAGCGCATATTGTAGTTAGATACAATTTCATCCCTATTCTCCACTCTAGTAATGTTCCAAACATTTTTAGCATGGATGTATTTGAACTTTCCGGCCTCGCAATTCAGGACAATGGAATTTGCATTAACGCCTGTGACCATGCAGACAGTGTGGTCGCATTATGCGATGATTTTGCTGATCTCTTCTCTGAGGTCCTTGGTTGTACCACAGACTTTGCAGAGCATATTGTAGTTAGACACAATTCCATGCCTATTCTCCACATTAGTAATGCTCTGAACATTTTTGTCATGTATGCATTTGAACTTTCTGGCCTCGAAATTCAGGTCAATGTACTTTGCATCAACACCTGTGACCATGCAGACAGTATGGCCGAACAATGCGATGATTTTGCTGATCTCTTTTCTGAGGGCCTATGTTGTACCACAGACTTTGCAGCGCATATGGTAGTTAGAGACAATTAAATGCCTATTCTCCACTCATGTAGGATAATGTACTTTGCATCAACGCCTGTGTACATGCAGACAGTGTGGTCGCATTCTGCAATGATTTTGCTGATCTCTTTTCTGAGGGCCTCGGCTGTACCACAGACTTTGCAGCGCATATTGTTGTTAGAGTCAATTCCATGCCTATTCTCAACTCTAGTAATGCTCCAAATATTTTTGGCATGGATGCATTTAAACTTTCTAGCCTCGAAATTCAGGACAATGTACTTTGCAGCAACACCTTTAGTTGACCCCTATTCTGAGGGCCTTGGTTGTACCACAGACTTAGCAGCACATATTGTAGTTAGAGACAATTCCTTGAATGTTCTCCGCTCTAGTAATGCTCCTAACATTTTTGTCAAGGATGCATTTGAACTTTCTGGTCTCGCAATTCTTGACAATGTACTTTGCATCAACGCCTGTGACCATACAGACAGTGTGGTTGCACTATGCTGTGATTCTGCTGATCTCTTTTCTAAGGGGCCTTGGTTGCACCACAGACTTTGCAGCGCATATTGTAGTTAGATACAATTCCATGCCTATTCTCTACTCTAGTAATGCTCCAAACATTTTTGGCATTGATGCATTTGAACTTGATGGCCTCGCAATTCAGGACAATGTACTTTGCATCAACGCTTGTGAGCATGAAGACAGTGTGGTCGCACTATGCGATGAGTATGCTGACCGCTTTTCTGAGGGCCTTGGCTGTACCACTGACTTTGCAGCGCATATTGTAGTTAGAAACAGTTCCATTCCTATTCTTCACTCAAGTAATGCTCCAAACACATTTGGCATGCATGCATTTGAACTTTGTGGCCTCAATATTCAGAACAATGTACTTTGCATCAACGACTGTGACAATGCAGACAGTGAGGTCGCCCTATGCGATGATTTTGCTGATCTCTTTTCTGTGGGCCTTGGTTGTACCACAAACTTTGCAGCGCATATTGTAGTCAGATACAATTCCATCCCTATTTTCCACTCTAGTAATGCTATAAACATTTTTTGCATGGATGCATTTGAACTTTGTGGCCTCGCAATCCAGGACAATGTACTTTTTATTAACGCCTGTGACCATGCAGACAGTGTAGTCGCACTATGCGATGATTTTGCTGATCTCTTTTCTGAGGGCCTTGAATGTACCACAGACTTTGCAGAGCATCTTGTAGTTAGAGACAATTCAATGCCTATTTTCCACCTTAGTAATGCTCGGAACATTTTTGGCATGTATGCATTTGAACTTTCTGGCCTCTCAATTCAGGACAATGTACTTTGCACCAACGCCTGTGACCATGCAGACAGTGTGGTCGCACTATACGATGCTTTCTCTGAGCTCTTTTCTGACGGCCTTGGTTGTAATACAGACTTTGCAGCGCATATCGTTGTTAAAGACAATTCCATGCCTATTCTCCACTCTAGTAATGCTACAAACGTTTTTGGCATGGATGCACTTGAAATAACTGTCCTCGCACTTCAGGACAATGTACTTTACAACAACGCCTGTGATAATGCAGACAGTGTGGTCGCACTATGCGATGATTTTCCTGATCCCTTTTCTGAGGGACTTGGTTGTACTACAGACTTTGCAGCGCATATTGTGTTTAGAGACAATTCCATGCCTATTCTCCACTCTAGTAATGCTCCAAACATTATTGGCATTGATACATTTTACCTTTTTCGATTCGCAGTTCTGGACAATGTACTTTGCATCAACGCCTGTGATCATGCAGAACGTGTGGTCGCACTATGCGATGATTTTGCTGATCTCTTCTCTGAGGGCCTTGGTTGCACCACAGACATTACAGCGCATATTGTAGTTAGGGACAATTCCGTGACTATTCTCCACTCTAGTAATGCTCCAAACATTTTTGGCATGGACGCATTTGAACTTTCTGGCCTCGCAATTCAGGACAATGTACTTTGCATCAACGCCTGTCACCATGCACACAGCGTGGTTGCACTAAGCGATGACTTTGCTGATCTCTTTTCTGCAGACCTTGGTTGTGCGACAGACTTCCTAGCGCATATTGTAGTTAGAAACAATTCCATGCCTATTCACCACGCCAGTAGAATAAAATACTTTGCAACAACGCCTGTGTACATGCAGACAGTGTGGTCGCTCTATGCAATGATTTTGTTGATCTCTAATCTGAGGGCCTTGGTTGTACCACAGACTTTGCAGCGCATATTGTACTTAGAGACAATTCAATGCCTATTCTCCACTCTAGTACTGCCCCAAACATTTTTGGCATGGATGCATTTCGACATTCTGGCTTCGCAATTCAGGACAATGTACTATGCATCAACGCCTTCGACCATGCAGACAGTGCGGCCGCACTATGCGATGATTTTGCTGATCACTTTTCTGAGGGCCTTGGTTGTACCACAGAGTTTGGGGCGCATATTGTAGTTAGAGACAATTCCATGCCTAGTCTCCACCTTAGTAATGCTCCAAACATTTTTGGCATGGATACATTTGAAGTTTCTGGATTCGCAATTCAGGACAATGTACTTTACATTAACGCCTGTGACCATGCAGACAGTGTGGCCGCAATATGCGATGATTTTGCTAATCTCTTTTCTGAGGGCCTTAATTGTACTACGGAATTTGCAGCGCGTATTGTAGTTAGAGACAATTCCATGCCTATTCTCCACTCCAGTAATGCCCAAAATATTTTTGGCATGGATGCATTTGAACTTTCTGGCCTCGCAATTCAGGACAATGTACTTTGCATCAACGCCTTTCAGAATGCAGGCCGTGTGGTCGCACTATGCGATGATTTTGCTGATCCCTTTTCTGTGAGCCTTGGTTGTACTACAGACTTTGGAGTGCATACTGTAGTTACAGATAATTCCATGACTATTCATTAATCTAATAATGCTCCAATCATTTTTGGCATGGATATATTTGAACCTTCTTTCCTTGCAATTTAGGACCATGTCCTTTGCATCAACGTCTGTGACCATATAGACAGTGTCGTCGCACTGTGCGATGGTTTTGCTGATCTCTTTTCTGAGGGCCTTGGTTGTATCACAGACTTTGCAACGTATATTGTAGTTAGACACAATTCCATGCCTATTTTCCAATCTAGTAATGATCCAAACATTTTTGTCATGGCTGCATTTGAACTTTCTGGCCTCGCAATTCAGGACAATGAACTTTGAATCAACGATTGTGACCATGCAGACAGTGTGGTCACACTATGGGGTAATTTTGCTGATCTCTTTTCTGAGAGACTTGGTTGTACCACAGACATTGCAACGCATATTGTAGTTAGAGACAATTCCATGCCTATTCTCCACTCTAGTAATGCTCCAAACAGTTTTGGCATGGATGCATTTGAACTTTCTGGCCTCGCAATTCAGGACAATGTACTTTGCATCAACGCCTGTGACCATGCAGACAGTGTGGTCGCACTATGCGATGATTTTGCAGATCCCTTTTCTATGAGCCTTGGTTGTACTGCAGACTTTGGAGTGCATACTGTAGTTAGAGACAATTCCATGCCTATTCTCCAATCTAATAATGCTCTAATCATTTTTGGCATGGATGTATTTGAACCTTCTGCCCTTGCAATTCAGGACCATGTCCTTTGCATCAATGCCTGTGACCATGCAGACAGAGTGGTCGCACTATGCGATGATTTTGCGGACCTCTTTTCCGAGGGCCTTGGTTGTACCATAGACTTTGCAGCGCGTATTGTAGTTAGAGACAAGTCCATGCCTATTCTCCACTCTAGTAATGCTCCAAACAGTTTTGGCATGGATGCATTTGAACTTTCTGGCCTGGCAATTCAGGACAAAGTATTCTGCATCAACGCTTGTGACCATGCAGACAGTGTGGTCAGACTAACCGATGATTTTGCTGACCTCTTTTCTGAAGGCCTTGGTAGTACCACGGACTTTGCAGCGCATATTGTAATTAGAGACAATTCCATGCCTATTCTCCACTCTAGTAATGCTAAAAACAGTTTTGGCATTGATGCATTTCACTTTCTGGCCTCGCAATTCAGAACAATGTATTCTGCATCAACGCCTGTAACCATGCAGACAGTGTGGTCGCACTATGCGATGATTTTGCTGATCTCATTTCTGATGGCCTTGGTTGAGCCACAGACTTTGCAGCGCATATTGTAGTTAGAGACAATTCCATGCCTATTCTTAACTCTAGTATTGCTCCAAAAATTTTTGACACTGATGCATTTGATTTCTCTGGCCTTGCAATTCTGAACGATGTACTTTGCATCAACGCCTGTGACCATATAGACAGTGTCGTCGCACTGTGCGATGGTTTTACTGATCTCTTTTCTGAGGGCCTTGGTTGTACCACAGACTTTGCAACGTATATTGTAGTTAGACACAATTCCATGCCTATTTTCCAATCTAGTAATGCTCCAAACATTTTTGTCATGGCTGCATTTGAACTTTCTGGCCTCGCAATTCAGGACAATGAACTTTGAATCAACGCCTGTGACCATGCAGACAGTGTGGTCACACTATGGGATAATTTTGCTGATCTCTTTTCTGAGGGCCTTGATTGTACCACAGACTTTGCAGCGCATATTGTACTTAGAGACAATTACATGCCTATTCTCCACTCCAGTAATGCCCAAAACATTTTTGGCATGGATGCATTTGAAATTTCTGTCCTCACAATTCAGGACAATGTACTTTGCATCAACGCCTTTGACAATGCAGGCAGTGTGGTTGCACTATGCAATGATTTTGCTGATCTCTTTTCTGAGAGACCTGCTTGCACCACAGACTTTGCAACGCATATTGTAGTTAGAGACAATTCCATGCTTATTCTCCACTCTAGTAATGCTCCAAACATTTTTCGCTTGAATGCATTTGAACTTTCTGGCCTCGCAATTCAGGACAATGTACTTTGCATCAACGCCTGTGACCATGCAGGCAGTGTGGTCGGACTACGCGATGATTTTGCTGACCTCTTTTCTGAAGGCATTGGTCGTACCACAGACTTTGCAGCGCATATTGTAATTAGAGACAATTCCATGCCTATTCTCCACTCTAGTAATGCTAAAAACAGTTTTGGCATGGATGCATTTGCACGTTCTGGCCTCGCAATTCAGGACAATGTATTCTGCATCAACGCCTGTAACCATGCAGACAGTGTGGTCGCACTATGCAATAATTTTGCTGATCTTTTTTCTGAAGGCCTTAGTTGTACCACAGTCTTTACAGCACATATTGTAGTTAGAGAGAATTCCATGTCTATTCCCACTCTAGTAATGCTCCAAACACTTTTGGCGTGGATGCATTTGAACTTTCTGGCCTCGCAATTCAGGACAATGTACTTTGCATCAACGCCTGTGACCATGCAACTAGTGTGGTCGCACTATGCGACGATTTTGCTGATCTCATTTCTGAAGGCCTTGGTTAAACCAAAGACTTTGCAGTGCATATTGTAGTTAGAGACAATTCCATGCCTATTCTCCACTCTAGTAATGCTCCAAAAATATTTGACACTGATGCATTTGAGCTCTCTGGCCTTGCAATTCTGGACAATGTACTTTGCATCAACGCTTGTGACCATGCAGACAGTGTGGTCGCACTATGCGATGGTTTTGCTGATCCCTTTTCTGTGAGCGTTGGTTGTACTACAGACTTTGGAGCGCATACTGTAATTAGAGACAATTCCATGCCTATTCTCCAATCTAATAATGCTCCAATCATTTTTGGCATGGATGTATTTGAACCTTCTAGCCTTGGAGTTCAGGTCCATGTACTTTGCATCAACGCCTGTGACCATGCAGTCAGTGTGGTCGCACTATGCGATGATTTTGCTGACCTCTTTTCCGAGGGCCTTGGTTGTACCACAGACTTTGCAGCGCATATTGTAGTTAGAGACAATTCCATGCCTATTCTCCACTCTAGTAATGCTCCAAAGAGTTTTGGTATGTATGCATTTGAACTCTCTGCCTCTGCAATTCAGGACAATGTATTCTGCATCAACACCTGTAACCATGCAGACAGTGTGGTCGCACTATGCAATGATTTTGCTGATCTCTTTATTGAAGGCCTTGATTGTACCAGAGTCTTTGCAGCGCATATTGTAGCTAGAGACAATTCCATGCCTATTCTCCACCTTAGTAATGCTCCAAACATATTTGGCATGGATACATTTGAACTTTCTGGCCTCGCAATTCAGGACAATGTACTTTGCATTAACGCCTGTGACCATGCAGACAGTGTGGTCGCAATATGCAATGATTTTGCTAACCTCTTTTCTGAGGGCCTTAATTGTACCACAGACTTTGCAGCGCATATTGTAGTTAGAGACAATTCCATGCCTATTCTCCACTCTAGTAATGCTACAAACATTTTTCGCTTGGATGCATTTGAACTATCTGGCCTCGCAATTCAGGACAATGTACTTTGCATCAACGCCTGTGACCATGCAGACAGTGTGGTCGCACTATGCGATGATTTTGCTGATCCCTTTTCTGAGGGACTTGGTTGTACTACAGACTTTGCAGCGCATATTGTGGTTAGAGACAATTCCATGCCTATTCTCCACTCTAGTAATGCTCCAAACATTATTGGCGTTGATGCATATTACCTTTTTGGATTCGCAGTTCTGGACAATGTACTTTGCATCAACGCCTGTGATCATGCAGAACGTGTGGTCGCACTATGCGATGATTTTGCTGACCTCTTCTCTGAGGGCCTTGGTTGCACCACAGACATTACAGCGCATAATTTAGTTAGGGTCAATTCCGTGACTATTCTCCACTGTAGTAATGCTCCAAACATTTTTGGCATGGATGCATTTGAACTTTATGGCCACCCACTTCAGGACAATGTACTCTGCATCAACGCCTGTGACCATGCAGACAGTGTGGTCGCACTAGGCGATAATTTTGCTGATCTCTTTGCTGAAGGCCTTGGTTGTACCACAGACTTTGCAGTGCATATTGTAGTTAGAAACAATTCCATGCCTATTCTCCACTCTACGAATACTCCAAACCATTTGGCATGCATTCATTTGAAATTTGTGGCTTCAAAATTCAGAACAATGTACTTTGCATCAACGTCTGTGACAATTTAGACGGTGTGGTCGCACTATGCGATGATTTTGCTGATCCGTTTTCTGTGGGCCTTGGTTGTCGCACAGACTTTGCTGCAGCGCATATTGTAGTTAGAGACAATTCCATGCCTATTTTCCACTCCAGTAATTCTCCAAACATTTTTGGCATGGACGCATTTGAACTTTCTGGCCTAGCAATTCAGGACAATGTACTTTGCATCAACGCCTGTGACCATGCACACAGCGTGGTTGCACTAAGCGATGACTTTGCTGATCTCTTTTCTGAAGACCTTGGTTGTGCGACAGACTTTCCAGCGCATATTGTAGTTAGAAACAATTCCATGCCTATTCACCACGCCAGTAGAATAATATACTTTGCAACAACGCCTGTGTACATGCAGACAGTGTGGTCGCACTATGCAATGATTTTGTTGATCTCTAATCTGAGGGCCTTGGTTGTACCACAGACTTTGCAGCGCATATTGTAGTTAGATATAATTCCATGCCTATTCTCTACTCTAGTAATGCACCAAACATTTTTGGCATTGATGCATTTGAACTTTCTGGCCTCGCAATTCAGGAAAATGTACTTTGCATCAACGCCTGTGATCATGAAGAGAGTGTGGTTGCACTATGCGATGAGTTTGCTGACCTCTTTTCTGAGGGCCTTGGCTGTACCACAGACTTTGCAGCGCATATTGTAGTTAGAAACACTTCCATTCCTATTCTCCTATCTAGTAATGCTCCAAACATTTTTGGCATGGCTGCATTTTAACTTTCTGGCCTCGTAATTCAGTACAATGAACTTTGAATCAACGCCTGTGACCATGCAGACAGTGTGGTCACACTATGGGTTAATTTTGCTGATCTCTTTTCTGAGGGCCTTGGTTGTACCACAGACTTTGCAGCGCATATTGTACTTAGAGACAATTCAATGCCTATTCTCCACTCTAGTACTGCCCCAAACATTTTTGGCATGGATGCATTTCGACATTCTGGCTTCGCAATTCAGGACAATGTACTATGCATCAACGCCTTCGACCATGCAGACAGTGCGGCCGCACTATGCGATGATTTTGCTGATCACTTTTCTGAGGGCCTTGGTTGTACCACAGAGTTTGGGGCGCATATTGTAGTTAGAGACAATTCCATGCCTAGTCTCCACCTTAGTAATGCTCCAAACATTTTTGGCATGGATACATTTGAAGTTTCTGGATTCGCAATTCAGGACAATGTACTTTACATTAACGCCTGTGACCATGCAGACAGTGTGGCCGCAATATGCGATGATTTTGCTAATCTCTTTTCTGAGGGCCTTAATTGTACTACGGAATTTGCAGCGCGTATTGTAGTTAGAGTCAATTCCATGCCTATTCTCCACTCCAGTAATGCCCAAAACATTTTTGGCATGGATGCATTTGAACTTTCTGGCCTCGCAATTCAGGACAATGTACTTTGCATCAACGCCTTTCAGAATGCAGGCCGTGTGGTCGCACTATGCGATGATTTTGCTGATCCCTTTTCTGTGAGCCTTGGTTGTACTACAGACTTTGGAATGCATACTGTAGTTACAGATAATTCCATGACTATTCATTAATCTAATAATGCTCCAATCATTTTTGGCATGGATATATTTGAACCTTCTTTCCTTGCAATTTAGGACCATGTCCTTTGCATCAACGCCTGTGACCATGCAGACAGTGTGGTCGCACTATGCGATGATTTTGCACACCTCTTTTCCGAGGGCCTTGGTTGTACCACAGACTTTGCAGCGCGTATTGTAGTTACAAACAAATCAATGCCTATTCTCCACTCTAGTAATGCTCCAAACAGTTTTGGCATGGATGCATTTGAACTTTCTGGCCTTGCAATTCAGGACAATGTATTCTGCATCAAAGCCTGTAACCATGCAGACAGTGTATTCGCACTATGCAATGATTTTGCTGATCTCTTTTCTGAAGGCCTTGGTTGTACCACAGTCTTTCCAGCGCATATTGTAGTTAGAGAAAATTCCATGCCTATTCTCCACTCTAGTAATGCTCCAAACATTTTTGGCATGGATGCATTTGAACTTTCTGGCCTCGCAATTCAGGACAATGTACTTTGCATCAACGCCTGTGACCATGCAAATAGTGTGGTCACACTATGCGATGATTATGCTGATCTCATTTCTGAAGGCCTTGGTTGAACCACAGACTTTGCAACACATATTGTAGTCAGAGACAATTCCATGCCTATTCTCCACTCTAGTAATGCTCCAAAAATATTTGACACTGATGCATTTGAACTCTCTGGCCTTGCAATTCTGGACAATGTACTTTGCATCATCGCCTGTGACCATATAGACAGTGTCGTCGCACTGTGCGATGGTTTTGCTGATCTCTTTTCTGAGGGCCTTGGTTGTATCACAGACTTTGCAACGTATATTGTAGTTAGACACAATTCCATGCCTATTTTCCAATCTAGTAATGATCCAAACATTTTTGTCATGGCTGCATTTGAACTTTCTGGCCTCGCAATTCAGGACAATGAACTTTGAATCAACGATTGTGACCATGCAGACAGTGTGGTCACACTATGGGGTAATTTTGCTGATCTCTTTTCTGAGAGAATTGGTTGTACCACAGACATTGCAACGCATATTGTAGTTAGAGACAATTCCATGCCTTTTCTCCACTCTAGTAATGCTCCAAACAGTTTTGGCATGGATGCATTTGAACTTTCTGGCCTCGCAATTCAGGACAATGTACTTTGCATCAACGCCTGTGACCATGCAGACCGTGTGGTCGCACTATGCGATGATTTTGCGGACCTCTTTTCCGAGGGCCTTGGTTGTACCATAGACTTTGCAGCGCGTATTGTAGTTAGAGACAAGTCCATGCCTATTCTCCACTCTAGTAATGCTCCAAACAGTTTTGGCATGGATGCATTTGAACTTTCTGGCCTGGCAATTCAGGACAAAGTATTCTGCATCAACGCCTGTGACCATGCAGACAGTGTGGTCAGACTAACCGATGATTTTGCTGACCTCTTTTCTGAAGGCCTTGGTAGTACCACGGACTTTGCAGCGCATATTGTAATTAGAGACAATTCCATGCCTATTCTCCACTCTAGTAATGCTAAAAACAGTTTTGGCATTGATGCATTTCACTTTCTGGCCTCGCAATTCAGAACAATGTATTCTGCATCAACGCCTGTAACCATGCAGACAGTGTGGTCGCACTATGCGATGATTTTGCTGATCTCATTTCTGATGGCCTTGGTTGAGCCACAGACTTTGCAGCGCATATTGTAGTTAGAGACAATTCCATGCCTGTTCTTAACTCTAGTATTGCTCCAAAAATTTTTGACACTGATGCATTTGATTTCTCTGGCCTTGCAATTCTGAACGATGTACTTTGCATCAACGCCTGTGACCATATAGACAGTGTCGTCGCACTGTGCGATGGTTTTGCTGATCTGTTTTCTGAGGGCCTTGGTTGTACCACAGACTTTGCAACGTATATTGTAGTTAGACACAATTCCATGCCTATTTTCCAATCTAGTAATGCTCCAAACATGTTTGTCATGGCTGCATTTGAACTTTCTGGCCTCGCAATTCAGGACAATGAACTTTGAATCATCGCCTGTGACCATGCAGACAGTGTGGTCACACTATGGGATAATTTTTTTGATCTCTTTTCTGAGGGCCTTGATTGTACCACAGACTTTGCAGCGCATATTGTACTTAGAGACAATTACATGCATATTCTCCACTCCAGTAATGCCCAAAACATTTTTGGCATGGATGCATTTGAAATTTCTGTCCTCACAATTCAGGACAATGTACTTTGCATCAACGTCTTTGACAATGCAGGCAGTGTGGTTGCACTATGCAATGATTTTGCTGATCTCTTTTCTGAGAGACCTGCTTGCACCACAGACTTTGCAACGCATATTGTAGTTAGAGACAATTCCATGCTTATTCTCCACTCTAGTAATGCTCCAAACATTTTTCGCTTGGATGCATTTGAACTTTCTGGCCTCGCAATTCAGGACAATGTACTTTGCATCAACGCCTGTGACCATGCAGGCAGTGTGGTCGGACTACGCGATGATTTTGCTGACCTCTTTTCTGAAGGCCTTGGTCGTACCACAGACTTTGCAGCGCATATTGTAATTAGAGACAATTCCATGCCTATTCTCCACTCTAGTAATGCTAAAAACAGTTTTGGCATGGATGCATTTGCACGTTCTGGCCTCGCAATTCAGGACAATGTATTCTGCATCAACGCCTGTAACCATGCAGACAGTGTGGTCGCACTATGCAATAATTTTGCTGATCTCTTTTCTGAAGGCCTTAGTTGTACCACAGTCTTTACAGCACATATTGTAGTTAGAGAGAATTCCATGTCTATTCCCACTCTAGTAATGCTCCAAACACTTTTGACGTGGATGCATTTGAACTATCTGGCCTCGCAATTCAGGACAATGTACTTTGCATCAACGCCTGTGACCATGCAGACAGTGTGGTCGCACTATGCGATGGTTTTGCTGATCCCTTTTCTGTGAGCGTTGGTTGTACTACAGACTTTGGAGCGCATACTGTAATTAGAGACAATTCCATGCCTATTCTCCAATCTAATAATGCTCCAATCATTTTTGGCATGGATGTATTTGAACCTTCTAGCCTTGGAGTTCAGGACCATGTACTTTGCATCAACGCCTGTGACCATGCAGTCAGTGTGGTCGCACTATGCAATGATTTTGCTGATCTCTTTATTGAAGGCCTTGATTGTACCAGAGTCTTTGCAGCGCATATTGTAGCTAGAGACAATTCCATGCCTATTCTCCACCTTAGTAATGCTCCAAACATATTTGGCATGGATACATTTGAACTTTCTGGCCTCGCAATTCAGGACAATGTACTTTGCATTAACGCCTGTGACCATGCAGACAGTGTGGTCGCAATATGCAATGATTTTGCTAACCTCTTTTCTGAGGGCCTTAATTGTACCACAGACTTTGCAGCGCATATTGTAGTTAGAGACAATTCCATGCCTATTCTCCACTCTAGTAATGCTACAAACATTTTTCGCTTGGATGCATTTGAACTATCTGGCCTCGCAATTTAGGACAATGTACTTTGCATCAACGCCTGTGACGATGCAGACAGTGTGGTCGCACTATGCGATGATTTTGCTGATCTCTTCTCTGAGGGCCTTGGTTGCACCACAGACATTACAGCGCATAATTTAGTTAGGGTCAATTCCGTGACTATTCTCCACTGTAGTAATGCTCCAAACATTTTTGGCATGGATGCATTTGAACTTTATGGCCAACCACTTCAGGACAATGTACTCTGCATCAACGCCTGTGACCATGCAGACAGTGTGGTCGCACTAGGCGATAATTTTGCTGATCTCTTTGCTGAAGGCCTTGGTTGTACCACAGACTTTGCAGTGCATATTGTAGTTAGAAACAATTCCATGCCTATTCTCCACTCTAGGAATACTCCAAACCATTTGGCATGCATTCATTTGAAATTTGTGGCTTCAAAATTCAGAACAATGTACTTTGCATCAACGTCTGTGACAATTTAGACGGTGTGGTCGCACTATGCGATGATTTTGCTGATCCGTTTTCTGTGGGCCTTGGTTGTCGCACAGACTTTGCTGCAGCGCATATTGTAGTTAGAGACAATTCCATGCATATTTTCCACTCCAGTAATTCTCCAAACATTTTTGGCATGGACGCATTTGAACTTTCTGGCCTAGCAATTCAGGACAATGTACTTTGCATCAACGCCTGTGACCATGCACACAGCGTGGTTGCACTAAGCGATGACTTTGCTGATCTCTTTTCTGAAGACCTTGGTTGTGCGACAGACTTTCCAGCGCATATTGTAGTTAGAAACAATTCCATGCCTATTCACCACGCCAGTGGAATAATATACTTTGCAACAACGCCTGTGTACATGCAGACAGTGTGGTCGCACTATGCAATGATTTTGTTGATCTCTAATCTGAGGGCCTTGGTTGTACCACAGACTTTGCAGCGCATATTGTAGTTAGATACAATTCCATGCCTATTCTCTACTCTAGTAATGCACCAAACATTTTTGGCATTGATGCATTTGAACTTTCTGGCCTCGCAATTCAGGAAAATGTACTTTGCATCAACGCCTGTGATCATGAAGAGAGTGTGGTTGCACTATGCGATGAGTTTGCTGACCTCTTTTCTGAGGGCCTTGGCTGTACCACAGACTTTGCAGCGCATATTGTAGTTAGAAACAATTCCATTCCTATTCTCCACTCAAGTAATGCTCCAAACACATTTGGCATTCATGCATTTGAACTTTGTGACTTCAATATTCAGAACAATGTACTTTGCATCAACGCCTGTGATCATGAAGAGAGTGTGGTTGCACTATGCGATGATTTTGCTGATCTCTTTTCTGTGGGCCTTGGTTGTACCACAGATTTTGCAGCGCATATTGTAGTCAGATACAATTCCACGCCTATTCTCCACTATAATAATAATGCAATAAACATTTTTTCAAAGGATGCATTTGAACTTTGTGGCCTCGCAATTCAAGACAATGTACATTGCATTAACGCCTGTGACCATGCACACAGTGTGGTCTTATTATGCGATGATTTTGCTGATCTATTTTCTGAGACTTTGCACAGCATATTGTAGTTAGAGACAATTCCATGCCGATTTTCCACATTAGTAATTCTCCGAATATTTTTGGCATGTATGCAATTTAACTTTCTGGCCTCGCAATTCAGGACAATCTACTGTGCATCGACGCCTGAGACCATGCAGACAGTATGGCCGCACTATGCGATGATTTTGTTGATCTCTTTTCTGAGGGCCTTGGTTGTACCACAGACTTTGCAATGTATATTGTAGTTAGACACAATTCCATGCCTATTCTCCTATCTAGTAATGCTCCAAACATTTATGGCATGGCTGCATTTTAACTTTCTGGCCTCGTAATTCAGTACAATGAACTTTGAATCAACGCCTGTGACCATGCAGACAGTGTGGTCACACTATGGGTTAATTTTGCTGATCTCTTTTCTGAGGGCCTTGGTTGTACCACAGACTTTGCAGCGCATATTGTACTTAGAGACAATTCAATGCCTATTCTCCACTCTAGTACCGCCCCAAACATTTTTGGCATGGATGCATTTCGACATTCTGGCTTCGCAATTCAGGACAATGTACGTTGCATTAACTCCTGTGACCATGCAGACAGTGTGGTCGCAATATGCGATGATTTTGCTAATCTCTTTTCTGAGGGCCTTAATTGTACTACGGAATTTGCAGCGCGTATTGTAGTTAGAGACAATTCCATGCCTATTCTCCACTCCAGTAATGCCCAAAACATTTTTGGCATGGATGCATTTGAACTTTCTGGCCTCGCAATTCAGGACAATGTACTTTGCATCAACGCCTTTCAGAATGCATTCCGTGTGGTCGCACTATGCGATGTTTTTGCTGATCCCTTTTCTGTGAGCCTTGGTTGTACTACAGACTTTGGAGCGCATGCTGTAGTTACAGATAATTCCATGACTATTCATTAATCTAATAATGCTCCAATCATTTTTGGCATGGATATATTTGAACCTTCTTTCCTTGCAATTTAGGACCATGTCCTTTGCATCAACGCCTGTGACCATGCAGACAGTGTGGTCGCACTATGCGATGATTTTGCACACCTCTTTTCCGAGGGCCTTGGTTGTACCACAGACTTTGCAGCGCGTATTGTAGTTAGAAACAATTCCATGCCTATTCTCCACTCTAGTAATGCTCCAAACAGTTTTGGCAAGGATGCATTTGAAGTTTCTGGCCTTGCAATTCAGGACAATGTATTCTGCATCAAAGCCTGTAACCATGCAGACAGTGTGGTCGCACTATGCAATGATTTTGCTGATCTCTTTTCTGAAGGCCTTGGTTGTACTACAGTCTTTCCAGCGCATATTGTAGTTAGAGAAAATTCCATGCCTATTCTCCACTCTAGTAATGCTCCAAACATTTTTGGCATGGATGCATTTGAACTTTCTGGCCTCGCAATTCAGGACAATGTACTTTGCATCAACGCCTCTGACCATGCAAATAGTGTGGTCAGACTATGCGATGATTATGCTGATCTCATTTCTGAAGGCCTTGTTTGAGCCACAGACTTTGCAGCGCATATTGTAGTTAGAGACAATTCCATGCCTATTCTCCACTCTAGTAACGCTCCAAACATTTTTCGCTTGGATGCATTTGAACTTTCTGGCCTCGCAATTCAGGACAATGTACTTTGCATTAACGCCTGTGACCATGCACACAGTGTGGTCGCATTATGCGATGATTTTGCTGATCTATTTTCTGAGGGCCTTGGTTGTACCACAGACTTTGCACAGCATATTGTAGTTAGAGACAATTCCATGCCGATTTTCCACATTAGTAATTCTCCGAATATTTTTGCCATGTATGCAATTTAACTTTCTGGCCTCGCAATTCAGGACAATCTACTGTGCATCGACGCCTGAGACCATACAGACAGTATGGCCGCACTATGCGATGATTTTGTTGATCTCTTTTCTGAGGGCCTTGGTTGTACCGCAGACTTTGCAGCGCATATTGTACTTAGAGACAATTCAATGCCTTTTCTCCACTCTAGTACTGCCCCAAACATTTTTGGCATGGATGCATTTCGACATTCTGGCTTCGCAATTCAGGACAATGTACTATGCATCAACGCCTTCGACCATGCAGACAGTGCGGCCGCAATATGCGATGATTTTGCTGATCACTTTTCTGAGGGCCTTGGTTGTACCACAGAGTTTGGGGCGCATATTGTAGTTAGAGACAATTCCATGCCTATTCTCCACCTTAGTAATGCTCCAAACATTTTTGGCATGGATACATTTGAATTTTCTGGCCTCGCAATTCAGGACAATGTACTTTGCATTAACGCCTGTGACCATGCAGACAGTGTGGTCGCAATATGCGATGATTTTGCTAATCTCTTTTCTGAGGGCCTTAATTGTACTACGGAATTTGCAGCGCGTATTGTAGTTAGAGACAATTCCATGCCTATTCTCCACTCCAGTAATGCCCATAACATTTTTGGCATGGATGCATTTGAACTTTCTGGCCTCGCAATTCAGGACAATGTACTTTGCATCAACGCCTTTCAGAATGCAGGCCGTGTGGTCGCACTATGCGATGATTTTGCTGATCCCTTTTCTGTGAGCCTTGGTTGTACTACAGACTTTGGAGCGCATGCTGTAGTTACAGATAATTCCATGACTATTCATTAATCTAATAATGCTCCAATCATTTTTGGCATGGATATATTTGAACCTTCTTTCCTTGCAATTTAGGACCATGTCCTTTGCGTCAACGCCTGTGACCATGCAGACAGTGTGGTCGCACTATGCGATGATTTTGCACACCTCTTTTCCGAGGGCCTTGGTTGTACCACAGACTTTGCAGCGCGTATTGTAGTTAGAAACAATTCCATGCCTATTCTCCACTCTAGTAATGCTCCAAACAGTTTTGGCAAGGATGCATTTGAAGTTTCTGGCCTTGCAATTCAGGACAATGTATTTTGCATCAAAGCCTGTAACCATGCAGACAGTGTGGTCGCAATATGCAATGATTTTGCTGATCTCTTTTCTGAAGGCCTTGGTTGTACCACAGTCTTTCCAGCGCATATTGTAGTTAGAGAAAATTCCATGCCTATTCTCCACTCTAGTAATGCTCCAAACATTTTTGGCATGGATGCATTTGAACTTTCTGGCCTCGCAATTCAGGACAATGTACTTTGCATCAACGCCTGTGACCATGCAGGCAGTGTGGTCGGACTACGCGATGATTTTGCTGACCTCTTTTCTGAAGGCCTTGGTCGTACCACAGACTTTGCAGCGCATATTGTAATTAGAGACAATTCCATGCCTATTCTCCACTCTAGTAATGCTAAAAACAGTTTTGGCATGGATGCATTTGCACGTTCTGGCCTCGCAATTCAGGACAATGTATTCTGCATCAACGCCTGTAACCATGCAGACAGTGTGGTCGCACTATGCAATGATTTTGCTGATCTCTTTTCTGAAGACCTTGGTTGTACCACAGTCTTTACAGCACATATTGTAGTTAGAGAGAATTCCATGTCTATTCCCACTCTAGTAATGCTCCAAACATTTATGGCATGGATGCATTTGAACTTTCTGGCCTCGCAATTCAGGACAAAGTACTTTGCATCAACGCCTGTGACCATGCAAATAGTGTGGTCGCACTATGCGATGATTTTGCTGATCTCATTTCTGAAGGCCTTGGTTAAACCAAAGACTTTGCAGCGCATATTGAAGTTAGAAACAATTCCATGCCTATTCTCCACTCTAGTAATGCTCCAAAAATTTTTGACACTGAGGCATTTGAACTCTCTGGCCTGGCAATTCTGGACAATGTACTTTGCATCAACGCCTGTGACCATATAGACAGTGTCGTCGCACTGTGCGATGGTTTTTCTGATCTCTCTTCTGAGGGCCTTGGCTGTACCACAGACTTTGCAACGTATATTGTAGTTAGACACAATTCCATGCGCATTTTCCAATCTAGTAATGCTCCAAACATTTTTGTCTAGGCTGCATTTGAACTTTCTGGCCTCGCAATTCAGGACAATGAACTTTGAATCAACGCCTGTGACAATGCTGACAGTGTGGTCACACTATGGGATAATTTTGCTGATCTCTTTTCTAAAGGCCTTGATTGTACCACAGACTTTGCAGCGCATATTGTACTTAGAGACAATTCCTTGCCTGTTCTCCACTCCAGTAATGCCCAAAACATTTTTGGCATGGATGCATTTGAACTTTCTGGCCTCACAATTTAGGACAATGTACTTTGCATTAACGCCTTTGACAATGCAGGCAGTGTGGTTGCACTATGCAATAATTTTGCTGATCTCTTTTCTGAGAGTCTTGGTTGTACCACAGACTTTGCAACGCGTATTGTAGTTAGAGACAATTCCATGCCTATTCTCCACTCTAGTAATGCTCCAAAAATTTTTCGCTTGGATGCATTTGAACTATCTGGCCTCGCAATTCAGGACAATGTATTCTGCATCAACGCCTGTGACCATGCAGACAGTGTGGTCGGACTACGCGATGATTTTGCTGACCTCTTTTCTGAAGGCCTTGGTCGTACCACAGACTTTGCAGCGCATATTGTAATTAGAGACAATTCCATGCCTATTCTCCACTCTAGTAATGCTAAAAACAGTTTTGGCATGGATGCATTTGCACGTTCTGGCCTCGCAATTCAGGACAATGTATTCTGGATCAACGCCTGTAACAATGCAGACAGTGTGGTCACACTATGCAATGATTTTGCTGATCTCTTTTCTGAAGGCCTTGGTTGTACCACAGTCTTTACAGCGCATATTGTAGTTAGAGAGAATTCCATGTATATTCCCACTCTAGTAATGCTCCAAACATTTTTGGCCTGGATGCATTTGAACTTTCTGGCCTCGCAATTCAGGACAATGTACTTTGCATCAACGCCTGTGACCATGCAAATAGTGTTGTCGCACTATGCGATGATTTTGCTAATCTCATTTCTGAAGGCCTTGGTTAAACCACAGACTTTGCAACGTATATTGTAGTTAGAGACAATTCCATGCCTATTCTCCACTCTAGTAATGCTCCAAAAATTTTTGACACTGATGCATTTGAACTCTCTGGCCTTGCAATTCTGGACAATGTACTTTGCATCAACGCCTGTGACCATGCAGACAGTGTGGTCGCACTATGCGATGGTTTTGCTGATCCCTTTTCTGTGAGACTTGGTTGTACTACAGACTTTGGAGCGCATACTGTAATTACAGACAATTCCATGCCTATTCTCCAATCTAATAATGCTCCCATCATTTTTGGCATGGATGTATTTGAACCTTCTAGCCTTGGAATTCAGGACCATGTACTTTGCATCAACGCCTGTGACCATGCAGTCAGTGTGGTCGCACTATGCGATGATTTTGCTGACCTCTTTTCCGAGGGCCTTGGTTGTACCACAGACTTTGCAGCGCATATTGTAGTTAGAGACAATTCCATGCCTATTCTCCACTCTAGTAATGCTCCAAACAGTTTTGGCATGGATGCATTTGAACTCTCTGGCCTCTGCAATTCAGGACAATGTATTCTGCATCAACGCCTGTAACCATGCAGACAGTGTGGTCGCACTATGCAATGATTTTGCTGATCTCTTTATTGAAGGCCTTGATTGTACCAGAGTCTTTGCAGCGCATATTGTAGCTAGAGACAATTCCATGCCTATTCTCCACCTTAGTAATGCTCCAAACATATTTGGCATGGATACATTTGAACTTTCTGGCCTCGCAATTCAGGACAATGTACTTTGCATTAACGCCTGTGACCATGCAGACAGTGTGGTCGCAATATGCGATGATTTTGCTAACCTCTTTTCTGAGGGCCTTGGTTGTACCACAGACCTTGCAGCACATATTGTAGTTAGAGACAATTCCATGCCTATTCTCCACTCTAGTAATGCTCCAAACATTTTTGGCATGGATGCAATTGAACGTTCTTGCCTCGCATTTGATCACAATGTACTTAGCATCAATGCCTGTGACCATGCAGACAACGTGGTCGTACTATGCGTTGATTTTACTGATCTCTTTTCTGAGTGAATTGGTTGTACGACAGACTTTGCAGCGCATATTGCAGTTAGAGACAATTCCATGCCTATTCTCCACTCTAGTAATGCTCCAAACATTTTTGGCATGGATGCATTTGATCTTTCTGGCCTCCCAATTCAGGACAATGTATTCTGCATCAACGCATGTGACCATGCAGACAGTGTGGTCGGACTACGCAATGATTTTGCTGACCTCTTTTCTGAAGGCCTTGGTTGTACCACAGACTTTGCAACGTATATTGTAGTTAGATACAATTCCATGCCTAATTTCCAATCTAGTAATGCTCCAAACATTTTTGTCATGGCTGCATTTGAACTTTCTGGCCTCGCAATTCAGGACAATGGACTTTAAATCAACGCCTGTGCCCATGCAACAGTGTGGTCACACTATGGGATAATTTTGCTGATCTCTTTTCTGAGGGCATTGATTGTACCACAGACTTTGCAGCGTATATTGTACTTAGAGACAATTCCATGCCTATTCTCCACTCCAGTAATGCCCAAAACATTTTTGGCATGGATGCATTTGAACTTTCTGGCCTCGCAATTCAGGACAATGTACTTTGCATCAACGCCTTTGACAATGCAGGCAGTGTGGTCGCACTATGCAATGATTTTGCTGATCTCTTTTCAGAGAGTCTTGGTTGTACCACAGACTATGCAACGCATATTGCAGTTAGAGACAATTCCATGCCTATTCTCCACTCTAGTAATGCTACAAACATTTTTCGCTTGGATGCATTTGAACTATCTGGCCTCGCAATTCAGGACAATGTACTTTGCATCTACGCCTGTGACCATGCAGACAGTGTGGTCGCACTATCCGATGATTTTGCTGATCCCTTTTCTGTGAGCCTTGGTTGTACTACAGACATTGGAGCGCATACTGTTATTAGAGACAACTCCATGCCTATTCTCCAATCTAATAATGCTCCAATCATTTTTGGCATGGATGTATTTGAACCTTCTGGCCTTGCAATTCAGGACCATGTACTTTGCATCAACGCCTGTGACCATGCAGACAGTGTTGTCGCACTATGCGATGATTTTGCTGACCTCTTTTCCGAGGGCCTTGGTTGTACCACAGACTTTGCAGCGCATATTGTAGTTAGAGACAATTCAATGCCTATTCTCCACTCTAGTACTGCTCCAAACAGTTTTGGGATGGATGCATATGCACTTTCTGGCCACGCAATTCAGGACAATGTATTCTGCATCAACGTCTGTGACCATGCAGACAGTGTGGTCAGACTACGCGATGATTTTGCTGACCTCTTTTCTGAAGGCCTTGGTAGTACCACAGACTTTGCAGCGCATATTGTAATTAGAGACAAATCTATGCCTATTCTCCACTCTAGTAATGCTAAAAACAGTTTTGGCATGGATGCATTTGCACGTTCTGGCCTCGCAATTCAGGACAATGTATTCTGCATCAACGCCTGTAACCATGCAGACAGTGTGGTCGCACTATGCATGATTTTGCTGATCTCCTTTCTGAAGTCCTTGGTTGTACCACAGTCTTTACAGCGCATATTGTAGTTAGAGAGAATTCCATGTCTATTCTCCACTCTAGTAATGCTCCAAACATTTTTGGCAAGGATGCATTTGAACTTTCTGGTCTCGCAATTCAGGACAATGTACTTTGCATCAACGCCTGTGACCATGTAAATAGTGTGGTCGCACTAAGCGTTGATTTGGCTGATCTCATTTCTGAAGGCCTTGGTTGAACCACAGACTTTGCAGCGCATATTGTAGTTTGAGACAATTCCATGCCTATTCTCCACTTTAGTAATGCTCCAAAAATTTTTGACACTGTTGCATTTGAACTCCCTGGCCTTGCAATTCTGGACAATGTACTTTGCATCAACGCCTGTGACCATATAGACAGTGTCGTCGCACTGTGCGATGGTTTTGCTAATCTCTTTTCTGAGGGCCTTGGTTGTACCACAGACTTTGCAACATATATTGTAGTTAGACACAGCTCCATGCCTATTTTCCAATGTAGTAATGCTCCAAACATTTTTGTCATAGCTGCATTTGAACTTTCTGGCCTCGCAATTCAGGACAATGAACTTTGAATCAACGCCTGTGACCATGCTGACAGTGTGGTCACACTATGGGATAATTTTGCTGATCTCTTTTCTGAGGGCCTTCATTGTACCACAGACTTTGCAGCGCATATTTTACTTAGAGACAATTCCATGCCTATTTACACTCCAGTAATGCCCAAAATATTTTTGGCATGGATGTATTTGAACTTTCTGGCCTTGCAATTCAGGACAATGTACTTTGCATCAACGCCTTTCACAATGCAGGCAGTGTGGTCGCACTATGCGATGACTTTGCTGATCTTTTTTCCGAGGGCCTTGGTTGTAATACAGACTTTGCAGCGCATATTGTAGTTAGAGACAATTCAATGCCTATTCTCCACTCTAGTAATGCTCGAAACATATTTGGCATGGATACATTTCAACTTTCTGGCCTCGCAATTCAGGACAATGTACTTTGCATTAACGCCTGTGACCATGCACACAGTGTGGTCGCAATATGCGATGATTTTGCTAATTTCTTTTCTTAGGGCCTTAATTGTACCACAGACTTTGCAGCGCATATTGTAGTTAGAGACAATTCCATGCCTATTCTCCACTCCAGTAATGCCCAAAACATTTTTGTGTTGGATGCTTTTAAACTTTCTGGCTTCGCATTTCAGGACAATGAACTTTGCATCAACGCCTATGAGAATGCAGGCCGTGTGGTCGCACTATGCGATGATTTTGCTGACGTATTTTCTGAGGGCCTTGGTTGTACCACAGACCTTGCAGCACATATTGTAGTTAGAGACAATTCCATGCCTATTCTCCACTCTAGTAATGCTCCAAACATTATTGGCATGGATTCAATTGAACGTTCTTGCCTCGCATTTGATCACAATGTACTTAGCATCAATGCCTGTGACCATGCAGACAATGTGGTCGTACTATGCGTTGATTTTACTGATCTCTTTTCTGAGTGAATTGGTTGCACGACAGACTTTGCAGCGCATATTGTAGTTAGAGACAATTCCATGCCTATTCTCCACTCTAGTAATGCTCCAAACATTTTTGGCATGGATGCATTTGAACTTTCTGGCCTCCCAATTCAGGACAATGTATTCTGCATCAACGCATGTGACCATGCAGACAGTGTGGTCGGACTACGTTATGATTTTGCTGACCTCTTTTCTGAAGGCCTTGGTTGTACCACAGACTTTGCAACGTATATTGTAGTTAGACAGAATTCCATGCCTATTTTCCAACCTAGTAATGCTCCAAACATTTTTGTCATGGCTACATTTGAACTTTCTGGCCTCGCAATTCAGGACAATGGACTTTAAATCAACGCCTGTGCCCATGCAGGCAGTGTGGTCACACTATGGGATAATTTTGCTGATCTCTTTTCTGAGGGCCTTGATTGTACCACAGACTTTGCAGCGTATATTGTACTTAGAAACAATTGCATGCCTATTCCCCACTCCATTAATGCCCAAAACATTTTTGGCATGGATGCATTTGAACTTTTTGGCCTCGCAAGTCAGGACAATGTACTTTGCATCAACGCCTTTGACAATGCAGGCAGTGTGGTCGCACTATGCAATGATTTTGCTGATCTCTTTTCAGAGAGTCTTGGTTGTACCACAGACTTTGCAACGCATATTGTAGTTAGAGACAATTCCATGCCTATTCTCCACTCTAGTAATGCTACAAACATTTTTCGCTTGGATGCATTTGAACTTTCTGGCCTCGCAATTCAGGACAATGTACTTTGCATCAACGCCTATGACCATGCAGACAGTGTGGTCGGACTACGCGATGATTTTGCTGACCTCTTTTCTGAAGGCCTTGGTAGTACCACAGACTTTGCAGCGCATATTGTAGTTAGACACAATTCCATGCCTATTTTCCAATCTAGTAATGCTCCAAACATTTTTGTCATGGCTGCATTTGAACTTTCTGGCCTCGCAATTCAGGACAATGGACCTTAAATCAACGCCTGTGACCATGCAGACAGTGTGGTCACACTATTGGATAATTTTGCTGTTCTCTTTTCTCAGGGCCTTGATTGTACCACAGACTTTGCTGCGTATATTGTACTTAGAGACAATTCCATGCCTATTCTCCACTCCAGTAATGCCCAAAACATTTTTGGCATGGATGCATTTGAACTTTCTGCCCTCGCAATTCAGGACAATGTACTTTGCATCAACGCCTTTGACAATGCAGGCAGTGTGGTCGCACTATGCAATGATTTTACTGATCTCTTTTCAGAGAGTCTTGGTTGTACCACAGACTTTGCAACGCATATTGCAGTTAGAGACAATTCCATGCCTATTCTCCACTCTAGTAATGCTACAAACATTTTTCGCTTGGATACATTTGAACTATCTGGCCTCGCAATTCAGGACAATGTACTTTGAATCAACGCCTGTGACCATGCAGACAGTGTGGTCGCACTATGCGATGATTTTGCTGATCCCTTTTCTGTGAGCCTTGGCTCTACTGCAGACATTGGAGCGCATACTCTTATTAGAGACAACTCCATGCCTATTCTCCAATCTAATAATGCTAGAATCATTTTTGGCATGGATGTATTTGAACCTTCTGGCCTTGCAATTCAGGACCATGTACTTTGCATCAACGCCTGTGACCATGCAGACAGAGTTGTCGCACTATGCGATGATTTTGCTGACCTCTTTTCCGAGGGCCTTGGTTGTACCACAGACTTTGCAGCGCATATTGTAGTTAGAGACAATTCAATGCCTATTCTCCACTCTAGTAATGCTCCAAACAGTTTTGGCATGGATGAATTTGCACGTTCTGGCCTCGCAATTCAGGATAATGTATTCTGCATCAACGCCTGTAACCATGCAGACAGTGTGGTCGCACTATGCAATGATTTTGCTGATCTCCTTTCTGAAGGCCTTGGTTGTACCACAGTCTTTACAGCGCATATTGTAGTTAGAGAGAATTCCATGTCTATTCTCCACTCTAGTAATGCTCCAAACATTTTTGGCAAGGATGCATTTGAACTTTCTGGTCTCGCAATTCAGGACAATGTACTTTGCATCAACGCCTGTGACCATGTAAATAGTGTGGTCGCACTAAGCGATGATTTGGCTGATCTCATTTCTGAAGGCCTTGGTTGAACCACAGACTTTGCAGCGCATATTGTAGTTAGAGACAATTCCATGCCTATTCTCCACTCTAGTAATGCTCCAAAAATTTTTGACACTGATGCATTTGAACTCTCTGGCCTTGCAATTCTGGACAATGTACTTTGCATCAACGCCTGTGACCATATAGACAGTGTCGTCGCACTGTGCGATGGTTTTGCTAATCTCTTTTCTGAGGGCCTTGGTTGTACCACAGACTTTGCAACATATATTGTAGTTAGACACAATTCCATGCCTATTTTCCAATCTAGTAATGCTCCAAACATTTTTGTCATGGCTGCATTTGAACTTTCTGGCCTCGCAATTCAGGACAATGGACCTTAAATCAACGCCTGTGACCATGCAGACAGTGTGGTCACACTATGGGATAATTTTGCTGATCTCTTTTCTGAGGGCCTTGATTGTACCACAGACTTTGCTGCGTATATTGTACTTAGAGACAATTCCATGCCTATTCTCCACTCCAGTAATGCCCAAAACATTTTTGGCATGGATGCATTTGAACTTTCTGCCCTCTCAATTCAGGACAATGTACTTTGCATCAACGCCTTTGACAATGCAGGCAGTGTGGTCGCACTATGCAATGATTTTGCTGATCTCTTTTCAGAGAGTCTTGGTTGTACCACAGACTTTGCAACGCATATTGCAGTTAGAGACAATTCCATGCCTATTCTCCACTCTAGTAATGCTACAAACATTTTTCGCTTGGATGCATTTGAACTATCTGGCCTCGCAATTCAGGACAATGTACTTTGAAACAACGCCTGTGACCATGCAGACAGTGCGGTCGCACTATGCGATGATTTTGCTGATCCCTTTTCTGTGAGCCTTGGTTGTACTACAGACATTGGAGCGCATATTGTTATTAGAGACAACTCCATGCCTATTCTCCAATCTAATAATGCTAGAATCATTTTTGGCATGGATGTATTTAAACCTTCTGGCCTTGCAATTCAGGACCATGTACTTTGCATCAACGCCTGTGACCATGCAGACAGAGTTGTCGCACTATGCGATGATTTTGCTGACCTCTTTTCCGAGGGCCTTGGTTGTACCACAGACTTTGCAGCGCATATTGTAGTTAGAGACAATTCAATGCCTATTCTCCACTCTAGTAATGCTCCAAACAGTTTTGGCATGGATGAATTTGCACGTTCTGGCCTCGCAATTCAGGATAATGTATTCTGCATCAACGCCTGTAACCATGCAGACAGTGTGGTCGCACTATGCAATGATTTTGCTGATCTCCTTTCTGAAGGCCTTGGTTGTACCACAGTCTTTACAGCGCATATTGTAGTTAGAGAGAATTCCATGTCTATTCTCCACTCTAGTAATGCTCCAAACATTTTTGGCAAGGATGCATTTGAACTTTCTGGTCTCGCAATTCAGGACAATGTACTTTGCATCAACGCCTGTGACCATGTAAATAGTGTGGTCGCACTAAGCGATGATTTGGCTGATCTCATTTCTGAAGGCCTTGCTTGAACCACAGACTTTGCAGCGCATATTGTAGTTAGAGACAATTCCATGCCTATTCTCCACTCTAGTAATGCTCCAAAAATTTTTGACACTGATGCATTTGAACTCTCTGGCCTTGCAATTCTGGACAATGTACTTTGCATCAACGCCTGTGACCATATAGACAGTGTCGTCGCACTGTGCGATGGTTTTGCTAATCTCTTTTCTGAGGGCCTTGGTTGTACCACAGACTTTGCAACATATATTGTAGTTAGACACAATTCCATGCCTATTTTCCAATCTAGTAATGCTCCAAACATTTTTGTCATGGCTGCATTTGAACTTTCTGGCCTCGCAATTCAGGACAATGAACTTTGAATCAACGCCTGTGACCATGCTGACAGTGTGGTCACACTATGGGTAATTTTGCTGATCTCTTTTCTGAGGGCCTTGATTGTACCACAGACTTTGCAGCGCATATTTTACTTAGAGACAATTCCATGCCTATTCTCCACTCCAGTAATGCCCAAAATATTTTTGGCATGGATGCATTTGAACTTTCTGGCCTCGCAATTCAGGACAATGTACTTTGCATCAACGCCTTTGATAATGCAGGCAGTGTGGTCGCACTATGCAATGATTTTGCTGATCTCTTTTCTGAGAGTCTTGGTTGCACCACAGACTTTGCAGCGCATATTGTAGTTAGAGACAATTCCATGCCTATTCTCCACTCTAGTAATGCTCCAAACATTTTTCGCTTGGATCCATTGAACTATCTGGCCTCGCAATTCAGGACAATGTACTTTGCATCAACGCCTGTGACCATGCAGACAGTGTGGTCGCACTATGCGATGATTTTGCTGATCCCTTTTCTGTGAGCCTTGGTTGTACTACAGACTTTGGAGCGCATACTGTAATTACAGACAATTCCATGCCTATTCTCCAATCTAATAATGCTCCAATCATTTTTGGCATGGATGTATTTGAAACTTCTGGCCTTGCAATTCAGGACCATGTACTTTGCATCAACGCCTGTGACCATGCAGACAGTGTTGTCGCACTATGCGATGACTTTGCTGACCTCTTTTCCGTGGGCCTTGGTTGTACCACAGACTTTGCAGCGCATATTGTAGTTAGAGACAATTCAATGCCTATTCTCCACTCTAGTAATGCTCGAAACATATTTGGCATGGATACATTTCAACTTTCTGGCCTCGCAATTCAGGACAATGTACTTTGCATTAACGCATGTGACCATGCAGACAGTGTGGTCGCAATATGCGATGATTTTCCTAACTTCTTTTCTGAGGGCCTTAATTGTACCACAGACTTTGCAGCGCATATTGTAGTTAGAGACAATTCCATGCCTATTCTCCACTCCAGTAATGCCCAAAACATTTTTGTCTTGGATGCTTTTGAACTTTCTGGCTTCGCATTTCAGGACACTGTACTTTGCATCAACGCCTATGAGAATGCAGGCCGTGTGGTCGCACTATGCGATGATTTTGCTGACGTATTTTCTGAGGGCCTTGGTTGTACCACAGACCTTGCAGCACATATTGTAGTTAGAGACAATTCCATGCCTATTCTCCACTCTAGTAATGCTCCAAACATTTTTGGCATGGATGCAATTGAACGTTCTTGCCTCGCATTTGATCGCAATGTACTTAGCATCAATGCCTGTGACCATGCAGACAATGTGGTCGTACTATGCGTTGATTTTACTGATCTCTTTTCTGCGTGAATTGGTTGTACGACAGACTTTGCAGCGCATATTGTAGTTAGAGACAATTCCATGCCTATTCTCCACTCCAGTAATGCTCCAAACATTTTTGGCATGGATGCATTTGAACTTTCTGGCCTCCCAATTCAGGACAACGTATTCTGCATCAACGCATGTGACCATGCAGACAGTGTGGTCGGACTACGCGATGATTTTGCTGACCTCTTTTCTGAAGGCCTTGGTTGTACCACAGACTTTGCAGCGCATATTGTAATTAGAGACAATTCCATGCCTATTCTCCACTCTAGTAATGCTAAACACAGTTTTGGCATTGATGCATTTGCACTTTCTGGCCTCGCAATTCAGGACAATGTATTCTGCATCAACGCCTGTAACCATGCAGACAGTGTGGTCGTACTATGCAATGATTTTGCTGATCTCTTTTCTGAAGGCCTTGGTTGTACCGCAGACTTTGCAACGTATATTGTAGTTAGACACAATTCCATGCCTATTTTCCAATCTAGTAATGCTCCAAACATTTTTGTCATGGCTGCATTTGAACTTTCTGGCCTCGCAATTCAGGACAATGGACTTTAAATCAACGCCTGTGACCATGCAGACAGTGTGGTCACACTATTGGATAATTTTTCTGATCTCTTTTCTGAGGGCCTTGATTGTACCACAGACTTTGCTGCGTATATTGTACTTAGAGACAATTCCATGCCTATTCTCCACTCCAGTAATGCCCAAAACATTTTTGGCATGGATGCATTTGAACTTTCTGGCCTCGCAATTCGGGACAATGTACTTTGCATCAACGCCTTTGACAATGCAGGCAGTGTGGTCGCACTATACAATGATTTTGCTGATCTCTTTTCTGAGAGTCTTGGTTGTACCACAGACTTTGCAACGCATATTGCAGTTAGAGACAATTCCATGCCTATTCTCCACTCTAGTAATGCTCCAAACATTTTTCGCTTGGATGCATTTGAACTATCTGGCCTCGCAATTCAGGACAATGTACTTTGCATCAACGCCTGTGACCATGCAGACAGTGTTGTCGCTTTATGCGATGATTTTGCTGACCTCTTTTCCGAGGGCCTTGGTTGTACCACAGACTTTGCAGCGCATATTGTAGTTAGAGACAATTCAATGCCTATTCTCCACTCTAGTAATGCTCCAAACAGTTTTGGCATGGATGCATTTGAACTTTCTGGCCTCGCAATTCAGGACAATGTATTCTGCATCAACGCCTGTAACCATGCAGACAGTGTGGTCGCACTATGCGATGATATTGCTGATCTCAATTCTGAAGGCCTTGGTTGTACCACAGACTTTGCAGCGCATATTGTAGTTAGAGACAATTCAATGCCTATTCTCCACTCTAGTAATGCTCCAAACATGTATGGCATGGATGAATTTGAACTCTCTGGCCTTGCAATTCAGGACAATGTACTTTGCATCAATGCCAGTGACCATGCAGTCAGTGTAGTCGCACTATGCGATGGTTTTGCTAATTTCTTTTCTGAGGGCCTTAATTGTACCACAGACTTTTCAGCGCATATTGTAGTTAGAGACAATTCCATGCATATTCTCCACTCTAGTAATGCTCCAAAAATTTTTCGCTAAGATGCATTTTAACATTCTGGCCTCGCAATTCAGGACAATGTACTTTGCATCAACGCCTGTGACCATGCAGACAGTGTGATCGCACTATGCGATGATTTTGCTGACCTCTTTTCTGAGTGCCTTTTTTTGTACCACAGACTTTGCAGCGCATATTGTAGTTAGAGACAATTCCATGCCTATTCTCCACTCTAGTAATGCTCCAAACATTTTTCGCTTGGATGCATTTGAACATTCTGACCTGGCAATTCAGTACAATGTACTTTGCATCAACGCCTGTGACCATGCAGACAGTGTTGTCCCACTGTGCGATGATTTTGCTGACCTCTTTTCCGAGGGCCTTGGTTGTACCAAAGACTTTGCACCGAATATTGTAGTTAGAGACAATCCATTGCCTATTTTCCACTTTAGTAATGCTTCAAACATTTTTGGCATGCCTGCATTTGAACTTTCTGGACTCGCATTTCAGGATAATGTATTTTGCATCAAGGTCTGTGACCATGCACACAGTTCGGTCGCGCTATGCGATGATATTACTGATATCTTTTCCGAGGGCCTTGATTGTACCACAGACTTTGCAGTGCAAATTGTAGTTAGTGATAATTCCATGCCTATTCTCCACTCCAGTAATGCCCAAAACATTTTTGGCATGGATGCATTTGAACTTTCTGGCCTCGCAATTCAGGACAATGTACTTTGCATCAACGCCTTTGACAATGCAGGCAGTGTGGTCGCACTATACAATGATTTTGCTGATCTCTTTTCTGAGAGTCTTGGTTGTACCACAGACTTTGCAACGCATATTGCAGTTAGAGACAATTCCATGCCTATTCTCCTCTCTAGTAATGCTCCAAACATTTTTCGCTTGGATGCATTTGAACTATCTGGCCTCGCAATTCAGGACAATGTACTTTGCATCAACGCCTGTGACCATGCAGACAGTGTGGTCGCACTATGTGATGATTTTGCTGATCCCTTTTCTGTGAGCCTTGGTTGTACTACAGACTTTGGAGCTCATACTGTTATTAGAGACAATTCCATGCCTATTCTGCAATCTAATAATGCTCCAATCATTTTTGGCATTTATGTATTTGAACCTTCTGGCCTTGCAATTCAGGACCATGTACTTTGCATCAACGCCTGTGACCATGCAGACAGTGTTGTCGCTTTATGCGATGATTTTGCTGACCTCTTTTCCGAGGGCCTTGGTTGTACCACAGACTTTGCAGCGCATATTGTAGTTAGAGACAATTCCATGCATATTCTCCGCTCTAGTAATGCTCCAAAAATTTTTCGCTAAGATGCATTTTAACATTCTGGCCTCGCAATTCAGGACAATGTACTTTGCATCAACGCCTGTGACCATGCAGACATTGTGATCACACTATGCGATGATTTTGCTGACCTCTTTTCTGAGGGCCTTTTTTTGTACCACAGACTTTGCAGCGCATATTGTAGTTAGAGACAATTCCATGCCTATTCTCCACTCTAGTAATGCTCCAAACATTTTTCGCTTGGATGCATTTGAACATTCTGACCTGGCAATTCAGTACAATGTACTTTGCATCAACGCCTGTGACCATGCAGACAGTGTTGTCCCACTGTGCGATGATTTTGCTGACCTCTTTTCCGAGGGCCTTGGTTGTACCAAAGACTTTGCACCGCATATTGTAGTTAGAGACAATCCATTGCCTATTTTCCACTTTAGTAATGCTTCAAACATTTTTGGCATGCATGCATTTGCACTTTCTGGACTCGTATTTCAGGATAATGTATTTTGCATCAACGTCTGTGACCATGCACACAGTGTGGTCGCGCTATGCGATGATATTACTGATATCTTTTCCGAGGGCCTTGATTGTACCACAGACTTTGCAGTGCAAATTGTAGTTAGTGATAATTCCATGCCTATTCTCCACTCTAGTAATGCTCCAACCATTTTGGCATGGATGCATTTGAACTTTCTGGCCTCGCAATTCAGTACAATGTACTTTGCATCAACGCCTGTGACCATGCAGACAGTGTGGTCACATTATGTGATGATTTTGTTGATCTATTTTCTCAGGGCCTGGGTTGTACCACAGACTTTGCAGCATATTTTGTAGTTAGAGAACATTCGTTGCCTATTCTCCAATCTAGTAATGCTCCAAACATATTTGGCATGGATACATTTGAACTTTCTGGCCTCGCAATTCAGGACAATGTACTTAGCATCAACGCCTGTGACCATGCAGACAGTGTTGTCCAACTGTGCGATGATTTTGCTGACCTCTTTTCCGAGGGCCTTGGTTGTACCACAGACTTTGCACCGCATATTGTAGTTAGAGACAATTCAGTACCTATTCTCCACTCTAGTAATGCTCCAAACATTTTTGGTATGGATGCATTTGACATTCTCTCCACGCAGTTCAGGACAATGCACTCTGCATTAACGCCTGAGACCATGCAGACAGTGTGGTCGCAACATGCGATAATTTTGCTGATCTCTATTCTGAGGGCCTTGATTGTACCACAGACTTTGCAGCGCGTATTGTAGTTAGAGACAATTCCATGCCTATTCTCCACTCTAGTAATGCTCCAAACATATTTGGTATGGATGCATTTGGACTTTCTGGCATCACAATTCAGGACAATGTACATCGCATCAACGTCTGTGACCATGCACACAGTGTGGTTGCACTATGAGATGATTTTGCTGATCTCTATTCTGAGGGCCTTGGTTGTCCAACAGACTTTGCGGCTCTAATTCTAGTTACAGACAATTCCATGCCTATTCTCCACTCTAGTAATGCTAAAAACATTTTTTGGCATTGATGCAGTTGAACTGTCTGGCCTCGCAATTCAGGACAATATAATTTGCATCAACGCCTGTGACCATGCAGACAGTGTGGTCACACTATGCGATGATTTTGCTGATCTATTTTCTGAGGGCCTTGGTTGTACCACAGACTTTGCATCGCATATTGTAGTTAGAGACAATTCCATGCCTATTCTCCACTCTTGTAATGCTCCAAACATATTTGGCTTGTTTGCATTTGATCGCTCTGGCCTGGTAACTCAGGACAATGTATTTTGCATCACCGCCTGTGTCCATGAAGACAGTGTGGTCTTACTGTGCGATGATTTTGCTGATCTCTTTTCAGAGGGCTTAGGTTGTACCTCTGACTTTCCACCGCATATTGTAGTTAGAGACAATTCCATGCCAATTCTCCACTCTAGTAATGCAACACACATTTTTGGCATAGATGCATTTGAACTTTCTGGCCTCGCAATTCAGGACAACGTATTTTGCATCAACGCCTGCGACCATGCAGACAGTGTGGTCGCAATATGGGATGATTTTGCTGATCTCTTTTCTGTGGGCCTTGGTTGTCCAACAGTCTTTGCTGCGCATATTCTTGTTACAGACAATTCCATGCCTATTCTCCACCCTAGTAATGCTCCAAACATTTTTGGCATTCATGCATTGGAACTTTCTCTCCTTGCAATTCAGGACAATGTACTTTGCATCAATGCCTAATACCATGCAGACAGTGTGGTCGCATTATGCGATGATTTTGCTGATCTCTTTTCTGAGGGCCTTTGTAGTACCACAGACTTTGCAGCGCGTATTGCAGTTAGAGACAATTCCATGCCTATTCTGCACTCTATTAATGCCCCAAATATTTTTGGCATGTATGCATTTGAATTTCTGGGCTCGCTATTCAGGCCAATGTACTTTGGATCAACGCCTGTGCCCTTGCAGACAGTGTGGTCGCACTATGCGATTATTTTGCTAATCCCTTTTCTGTGAGCCTTGGTTGTACCACAGACTTTGAAATGCATATTGCAGCTAGAGACAATTCCATGGCTATTCTCCACTCTAGTAATGCTCCAAATATTTTTGGCGTGGATGCATTTGAAATTTCTGGCCTCGCAATTCAGGACAATGTACTTTGCATTAACGCCTGTGACCATGCAGACAGTGTGGTCGCACTATGCGATGATTTTGCTGATATCTTTTTTTGAGGGCCTTCGTTGTAACATTGACTTTGCAGCGTATATTGTAGTTAGAGAAAATTCCATGCCTAATCTCACTCTAGTAGTGTTACAAACATTTTTGGCATGGATGCATTTGTACTTTCTGGCCTCGCAATTCAGGTCAATGTACTTTGCATTTACATCTGTGACCATGCACACAGTGTGGTTGCACTATGCAATGATTTGGCTGATCTCCTTTCTGAGGGCCTTGGTTGCACCACAGACTTTGCAGCGCATATTGTAGTTAGAGACAATTCCATGCCTATTCTCCACTCTAGTAATGCCCCAAACATTTTTGGTATGGATGCATTTGTACTTTCTGGTCTTGCAATTCAGGACAATGTACTTTGCATCAACATCTGTGACCATGCACACAGTGTGGTTGCACTATGACATGATTTTGCTGATCTCTTTTCTGACGGCCTTGATTGTCCTACAGTCTTTGCAGCGCATATTGGAGTTACAGACAAGTCCATTCCTATTCTCCTCTCTAGTAATGCTCCAAACATTATTGGCATTGATGCATTTGAACTTTCTGGCCTCGCAATTCAGGACAATGCACATTGCATCAACGATTGTGACCATGCAGACAGTGTGGTCACACTATGCGATAATTTTGCTGATCTATTTTCTGAGGGCTTTGGTTTTACCACAGACTTTGCAGCGCATATTGTAGTTAGAGACAATTCCATGCTTATTCTCCACTCTAGTAATGCTCCAAACATATTTGGCTTGGATGCATTTGAACTTTCTGGCCTCACAAATCAGGACAATCTACTTAGCATCAACGCCTGTGATCATGCAGATATTGTGGTTGCACTGTGCGATGATTTTGCTGATCTCTATTCGAAGGGCCTCGGTTTTAGCACAGACTTCGTACCGCAAATTGTAGTTAGAGACAATTTCATGCCTATTCTGCACTCTAGTAATGAACCAAACATTATTGGCATGGATGCATTTGAACTTTCTGGCCTTGCAATTCAGGACAATGTACTTTGCATCAACGCCTGTTACCATGCAGACAGTGTGGTCGAACTATGCGATGATTTTGCTGATCTCTTTTCTGAGGGCCTTGGTTGTACCACAGTGTTTGCAGCGCATATTGTAGTTAGAGACAATTACATGCCTATTCTCCACTCTAGTAATGCCCCAAACATTTTTGGCATGGATGCATTTGAATTGCTGGCCCCGCAATTCAGGGCAATGTACTTTGCATCAACGCCTGTGACCATGCAGACAGTGTGGTCGCACTATGCGATGATTTTGCTGATCCCTTTTCTGTGAGCCTTGGTTGTACCACAGACTTTAAAATGCATATTGCAGTTAAAGGCAATTCCATGCCTATTCTCCACTCTAGTAATGTTCCAAACATTTTTGGCATGGATGCATTTGAAATTTCTGGCCTCGCAATTCAGGACAATGTACTTTGCATCAACTCCTGCTTCCATGCAGACAGTGTGGTTGCACTATGAGGTGATTTTGCTGATCTCTTTTCTGTGGGCCTTGGTTGTCCAACAGTCTTTACTGCACATATTGTAGTTACAGACAATTCCATGCCTATTCTCCACTCTAGTAATGCTCCAAACATTTTTGGCATTCATGCGTTGGAACTTTCTGGCCTTGCAATTCAGGACAATGTACTTTGCATCAACGCCTGTTACCATGTAGACAGTGTGGTCGCACTATGCGATGATTTTGCTGATCTCTTTTCTGATGGCCTTGGTTGTACCACAGACTTTGCAGCGCGTATTGCAGTTAGAGACAATTCCATGCCTGTTCTGCACTCTAGTAATGCCCCAAACATTTTTGGCATGGATGCATTTGAATTTCTGACCTCGCAATTAAAGACAATGTACTTTGCATCATCGCCTGTGACCATGCAGACAGTGTGGTGGCACTATGCGACGATTTTGCTGATCCCTTTTCTGTGAGCCTTGGTTGTACCACAGACTTTGAAATGCATATTGCAGTTAGAGACAATTCCATGCCTCCAGAATGAGATTTTCACTCTGCAGCGGAGTGTGCGCTGATATGCTATGATAAGTTTCTCCGCTGCAGAGTGAAAATCTCATTCTGGAAACGTCCCCCAGGCTGTAGCTAAGCCATGTCTCTGCAGTATCCTTTCTTTCAGGAGTGCTAGTTCTGCAAGTTTCGCAGAAGAGCTTCTGTAAAGTTTCGAAGGTAGGAGACGGATACTGGAAGAAGTAAAGCTGTGTCGTGCTTCGGCAGCTCAGTTGGTAGAGCACTTGCCCGCGAAAGGCAAAAGTCCCGAGCTCGAGTCTCGGTCGGGCACACGGTTTTAATCTGCCTGGAAGTATCAATTCCATGCCTATTTTCCACACTAGTAGTGTAACAAACATTTTTGGCATGGATGCATTTGTACTTTCTGGCCTTGCAATTCAGGACAATGTACTTTGCATCTACGTCTGTGACCATGCACTATGCGATGATTTGGCTGATCTCCTTTCTGAGGGCCTTGGTTGTACCACAGACTTTGCAGCGCATATTGTAGTTAGACAATTCCATGCCTATTCTCCACTCTAGTAATGATCCAAACATTTTTGGCATGGATGCATTTTAAATTTCTGGCCTCGCAATTCAGGACAATGTACTTTGCATCAACGCCTGTGACCATGCAAATAGTGTGGTCGCACTAAGCGATGATTTTGCTGATCCCATTTCTGGATGCCTTGGTTGAACCACAGACTTTGCAGCGCATATTGTAGTTAGAGACAATTCCATGCCTATTCTCCACTCTAGTAATGCTCCAAAAATTTTTGACACTGATGCATTTGAACTCTCTGGCCTTGCAATTCTGGACAATGTACTTTGCGTCAACACCTGTGAACATATAGACAGTGTCGTCGCACTGTGCTATGGTTTTGCTGATCTCTTTTCTGAGGGCCTTGGTTGTACCACAGACTTTGCAACGTATATTGTAGTTAGACACAATTCCAAGCGTATTTTCCAATCTAGTAATGCTCCAAACATTTTTGTCATGGCTGCATTTTAAATTTCTGGCCTCGCAATTCAGGACAATGTACTTTGCATCAACGCCTGTGACCATGCAAATAGTGTGGTCGCACTATGCGATGATTTTGCTGATCTCATTTCTGAAGGCCTTGGTTGAACCACAGACTTTGCAGCGCATATTGTATTAAGAGACATTTCCATGCCTATTCTCCACTCCAGTAATGCCCAAAACATTTTTGGCATGGATGCATTTGAACTTTCTGGCCTCGCAATTCAGGACAATGTACTTTGCATCAACGCCTTTGACAATGCAGGCAGTGTGGTCGCACTATGCGATGATTTTGCAGATCCCTTTTCTGTGAGCCTTCGTTGTACTACAGACTTTGGAGTGCATACTGTAATTAGAGACAATTCCATGCCTATTCTCCAATCTAATAATGCTCCAATCATTTTTGGCATGGATGTGTTTGAACCTTCTGGCCTTGCAATTCAGGACCATGTACTTTGCATCAACGCCTGTGACCATGCAGACAGTGTGGTCGCACTATGCGATGATTTTGCTGACCTCTTTTCCGAGGGCCTTGGTTGTACCGTAGACTTTGCAGCGCATATTGCAGTTAGAGACAATTCAATGCCTATTCTCCACTCTAGTAATGCTCCAAACAGTTTTGGCATGGATGCATTTGAACTTTCTGGCCTCGCAATTCATGACAATGTATTCTCCATCAACGCCTGTAACCATGCAGACAGTGTGGTCGCACTATGCAATGATTTTGCTGATCTCTTTTCTGAAGGCCTTGGTTGTACCAGAGTCTTTGCAGCGCATATTGTAGCTAGAGACAATTCCATGCCTATTCTCCACCTTAGTAATGCTCCAAACATATTTGGCATGGATACATTTCATATTTCTGGCCTCGCAATTCAGGTCAATGTACTTTGCATCAACGCCTGTGACCATGCAGACAGTGTGGTCGCACTGTGCGATGATTTTGGTGATCTCTTTTCTAAGGGCCTTGTTTGCACCACTGACTTTGCAGCCCATATTGTAGTTAGAGACAACTTCCATGTCTATTCTCCACTCTAGTAATGCCGCCAACATTTTTGGTGCGGATGCATTTGAACTTTCTGGCCTCGCAATTCAGGACAATGTACTTTGCATCAACGCCTATTACCATGCAAATAGTGTGGTCGCGCTATGCGATGATATTGCTGATCTCAATTCTGGAGGCCTTGGTTGTACCACAGACTTTGCATCGCATATTGTAGTTAGAGACAATTCCATGCCTATTCTCCACTCTAGAAATGTTCAATAAGTTTTTGGCACTGATGCATTTGAACTCTCTGGCTTCGCAATTCTGGACAATGTACTTTGCATCAACGCCTGTGACCATGCAGACAGCGTGGTTGCACTGTGCGATGATTTCGATGATCTCTCTTCCGAGGCCTTGGTTGAACCACAGACTTTGCAGGGCATATTGCAGTTAGAGGCAATTCCATGCCTATTCTCGAATCTAGTAATGCTCCAAACATTTATGGCATGGATGAATTTGAACTTTCTGGCCTTGCAATCCAGGACAATGTACTTTGCCTCAATGCCAGTGACCATGCAGTCAGTGTAGTCGCACTATGCGATGATTTTGCTAATTTCTTTTCTGAGGGCCTTAACTGTACCACAGACATTGCAGCGCATATTGAAGTTAGAGACAATTCCATGCCTATTCTCCACTCTAGCAATGCCCAAAACATATTAGGCATTTATGCATTTGAACTTTCTGGCCTGGCAATTCAGGACAATGTACTTTGCAACAACGCCTTTGACAATAAAGGCAGTATGGTCGCACTATGCGGTGATTTTGCTGATCTCTTTTCTAAGGGCCATGGTTGTACCACAGACTTTGCAGCACATATTGTAGTTAGAGACAATTCCATGCCTATTCTCCACTCTAATAATGCTCCAAAAATTTTTCGCTAAGATGCATTTGAACATTCTGGCCTAGCAATTCAGGACAATGTACTTTGCATCATCGCCTGTGACCATGCAGACAGTGTGCTCGCACTATGCGATGATTTTGCTGATCCCTTTTCTGTGAACCTTGGTTGTACTACAGACTTTGCAGCGCATACTGAAATTAGAGACAATTCCATGCCTATTCTCCTATCTAATAATGCTCCAATCATTTTTGGGATGGATGCATTTGAACCTTCTGGCTTCGCAATTCAGGACAATGTACTTTGCGTCAACGCCTGTGACCATGCAGGCAATGTGGTCTCACTATGCGATGATTTTGCTGACCTCTTTTCTGAGGGCCTTGGTTGTACCACAGACTTTGCAGCGCATATTGTAGTTAGAGACAATTCCATGCCTATTCTCCTATCTAATAATGCTCCAATCATTTTTGGCATGGATGCATTTGAACCTTCTGGCGTCGCAATTCAGGACAATGTACTTTGCATCAACGCCTGTGACCATCCAGACAGTGTGGTCACACTGTGCGATGATTTTGCTGATCTCTGTTCAGAGGGCCTTGGTTGTACCACAGATTTAGCAGCCCATATTGTAGTTAGAGACAATTCCATGGCTATTCTCTAGTCTAGTAATGCCCCAAACATTTTTGGCATGGATGCATTTGAACTTTCTAGCCTTGCAATTCAGGACAATGTACTTTGCATCAATGTCTTTGACCATGCACACAGTGTGGTTTCACTATGCGATGATTTTGCTGATCTCTTTTCTTAGGGCCTTGGTTGTACCACAGATTTTGCAGCGCATATTGTAGTTAGAGACAATTCCATGCCTATTCTCCACTATAGTAATGCTCAAAACATTTTTGGCATTGATGCATTTGAACATTCTGGCCTCACAATTCAAGACAATGTACTTTGCATCAACGCCAATGACCATGCAGACAGTGTGGTTGCACTATGCGATGATTTTGGTGAACACTTTTCTTAGGGCCTTGGTAGTACCACAGACTTTGCAGAGCATATTGTGGTTAGAGACAATTCCATGCCTATTCTCCACTCTAGTAATGCCCAACCATTTTTGGCATGGATGCATTTGAACATTCTGGCATCGCAATTCAGTACAATGTACTTTGCATCAATGCCTGTGACCATGCAGACAGTGTGGTCACATTATGTGATGATTTTGCTGAACTATTTTCTGAGGGCCTGGGTGGTACCACAGACTTTGCAGCGCATTTTGTAGTTAGAGAACATTCGTTGCCTATTCTCCAATCTAGTAATGCTCCAAACATATTTGGCATGGATACATTTGAACTTTCTGGCCTCGCAGTTCAGGACAATGTACTTAGCATCAACGCCTGTGACCATGCAGACAGTGTTGTCCCACTGTGCGATGATTTTGCTGACCTCTTTTCCGAGGGCCTTGGTTGTACCACAGACTTTGCACCGCATATTGTAGTTAGAGACAATTCAGTACCTATTCTCCACTCTAGTAATGCTCCAAACATTTTTTGCATGGATGCATTTGACATTCTGGCCTCGCAGTTCAGGACAATGCACTCTGCATTAACGCCTGAGACCATGCAGACAGTGTGGTCGCACTATGCGATAATTTTGCTATTCCCTTTTCTGAGGGCCTTGATTGTACCACAGACTTTGCAGCGCATATTGTACTTAGAGACAATTCCATGCCAATTCTACACTCTAGTAATGCTCCAAACATATTTGGCAGGGATGCATTTCAACTTTCTGGCATCACAATTCAAAACAATGTACTTCGCATCAACTTCTGTGACCATGCACACAGTGTGGTTGCACTATGAGATGATTTCGCTGATCTCTTTTCTGAGGGCCTTGGTTGTCCTACAGACTTTGCGGCGCTAATTCTAGTTACAGACAATTCCATGCCTATTCTCCACTCTAGTAATACTAAATACATTTTTGGCATTGATGCAGTTGAACTGTCTGGCCTCGCAATTCAGGACAATATAATTTGCATCAACGCCTGTGACCATGCAGACAGTGTGGTCACACTATGCGATGATTTTGCTGATCTATTTTCTGAGGGCCTTGGTTGTACCACAGACTTTGCAGCGCATATTGTAGTTAGAGACAATTCCATGCCTATTCTCTACTCTTGTAATGCTCCAAACATATTTGGCATGGATGCATTTGAACTCTCTGGCCTCGTAATTCAGGACAATGTATTTTGCATCACCGCCTGTGTCCATGCAGACAGTGTGGTCGCACTGTTCGATGATTTTGCTGATCTCTTTTCAGAGGGCTTAGGTTGTACCACAGACTTTCCACCGCATATTGTAGTTAGAGACAATTCCATGCCTATTCTCCACTCTAGTAATGCCCCACACATTTTTGGCATAGATGCATTTGAACTTTCTGGCCTTGCAATTCAGGACAATGTACTTTGCATCAACGTCTTTGACCATGCACACAGTGTGGTTGCACTTTGCGATGATTTTGCTGATCTCATTTCTGAGGGCCTTGGTTGTACCACATACTTTGAAGGCCACATTGCAGTTAGAGACAATTCCGTGCCTATTCTCCACTCTAGCAATGCCCCAAACATTTTTGACATTGATGCATTTGAACTTTCTGGCCTTGCAATTCAGGACAACGTATTTTGCATCAACGTCTATGACCATGCACATAGTGTGGTTGCACTATGCGATGATTTTGCTGATCTCTTTTCTGAGGGACTTGGTTGTCCCACAGACTTTTTAGCGCATATTGTAGTTAGAGACAATTCCTTGCCTATTATTCACTCTAGTAATGCTCCAAACATATTTGGCATGGATTCATTTGAACATTCTGGCCTTGCAATTCACGACAATGTACTTTGCATCAACGCCTGCGACCATGCAGACAGTGTGGTCGCAATATGGGATGATTTTGCTGATCTCTTTTCTGTGGGCCTTGGTTGTCCAACAGTCTTTGCTGAACATATTCTAGTTACAGACAATTCCATGCCTATTCTCCACCCTAGTAATGCTCCAAACATTTTTGGCATTCATGCATTGGAACTTTCTCTCCTTGCAATTCAGGACAATGTACTTTGCATCAATGCCTAATACCATGCAGACAGTGTGGTCGCATTATGCGATGATTTTGCTGATCTCTTTTCTGAGGGCCTTGGTAGTACCACAGACTTTGCAGCGCGTATGCAGTTAGAGACAATTCCATGCCTATTCTGCACTCTAATAATGCCCCAAATATTTTTGGCATGTATGCATTTGAATTTCTGGCCTCGCAATTCAGGACAATGTACTTTTCATCAACGCCTGTGACCTTGCAGACAGTGTGGTCGCACCATGCGATTATTTTGCTAATCCCTTTTCTGTGAGCCTTGGTTGTACCACATACTTTGAAATGCATATTGCAGTTAGAGACAATTCCATGGATATTCTCCACTCTAGTAATGCTCCAAACATTTTTGGCATGGATGCATTTGAACATTCTGGTCTTGCAATTCAGGACAATGTACTTTGGATCAACGCCTGTGACCATGTAGACAGTGTGGTCGCACTATGCGATGATTTTGCTGATATCTTTTCTGAGGGCATTGGTTGTAACATTGACTTTGCAGCGCATATTGTAGGTAGAGACAATTTCATGCCTATTCTGCACTCTAGTAATGAACCAAACATTTTTGGCATGGATGCATTTGAACTTTCTGGCCTTGCAATTCAGGGCAATGTACTTTGCATCAACGCCTGTTACCATGCAGACAGTGTGATCGAACTATGCGATGATTTTGCTGATCTGTTTTCTGAGGGCCTTGGTTGTACCACAGAGTTTGCAGCGCATATAGTAGTTAGAGACAATTACATGCCTATTCTCCACTCTAGTAATGCCCCAAACATTTTTGGCATGGATGCATTTGAATTGCTGGCCTCGCAATTCAGGGCAATGTACTTTGCATCAACGCCTGTGACCATGCAGACAGTGTGGTCGCACTATGCGATGATTTTGCTGATCCCTTTTCTGTGAGCCTTGGTTGTACCACAGACTCTGAAATGCATATTGCAGTTAAAGGCAATTCCATGCCTATTCTCCACTCTAGTAATGTTCCAAACATTTTTGGCATGGATGCATTTGAACTTTCTGGCCTCGCAATTCAGGACAATGTACTTTGCATCAACGCCTGCTTCCATGCAGACAGTGTGGTTGCACAATGAGGTGATTTTGCTGATCTCTTTTCTGTGGGCCTTGGTTGTCCAACAGTCTTTACTGTGCATATTGTAGTTACAGTCAATTCCATGCCTGTTCTCCACTCTAGTAATGCTCCAAACGTTTTTGGCATTCATGCGTTGGAACTTTCTGGCCTTGCAATTCAGGACAATGTAGTTTGCATCAACGCCTGTTACCATGTAGACAGTGTGGTCGCACTATGCGATGATTTTGCTGATCTCTTTTCTGAGGACCTTGGTTGTACCACAGACTTTGCAGCGCGTATTGCAGTTAGAGACAATTCCATGCCTATTCTGCACTCTAGTAATGCCCCAAACATTTTTGGCATGGATGCATTTGAATTTCTGGCCTCGCAATTCAAGACAATGTACTTTGCATCAACGCCTGTGACCATGCAGACAGTGTGGTCGCACTATGCGACGATTTTGCTGATCCCTTTTCTGTGAGCCTTGGTTGCACCACAGACTTTGAAATGCATATTGCATGTAGAGACAATTCCATGCCTCCAGAATGAGATTTTCACTCTGCAGCGGAGTTTGCGCTGCTATGCTATGATAAGTTTCATATCAGCGCACACTCCGCTGCAGAGTAAAATCTCATTCTGGAAACATCCCCCAGGCTGTAGCTAAGCCATGTCTCCGCAATATCCTTTCTTACAGGAGTGCTAGTACTGCAAGTTTCAAAAAAAAAAAAAAAAATGGTTCAAATGGCTCTGAGCACTATGGGACTTAACATCTATGGTCATCAGTCCCCTAGAACTTAGAACTACTTAAACCTAACTAACCTAAGGACATCACACAACACCCAGCCATCACGAGGCAGAGTAAATCCCTGACCCCGCGCGGGAATCGAACCCGGGAACCCAGGCGTGGGAAGCGAGAACGCTACCGCACGACCAAGACATGCGGGCTGCAAGTTTCGCAGAAGAGCTTCTGTAAAGTTTCGAAGGTAGGAGACGGATACTGGCAGAAGTAAAGCTGTGAGTACCGGGCGTGTGTCGTGCTTCGGCAGCTCAGTTGGTAGAGCACTTGCCCACGAAAGGCAAAGGTCCCGAGTTCGAGTCTCGGTCGGGCACACGGTTTTAATCTGCCAGGTAGTTTCAATTCCATGCCTATTTTCCACTCTAGTAGTGTTACAAGCATTTTTGGCATGGATGCATTTGTACTTTCTGGCTTTGCAATTCAGGACAATGTACTTTGCATCAACGCCTGTCACCATGGAAGGAGTAAGGTCGCACTATGCGATAATTCTGCTGATCTCTTTTCCGAGGAAATTGGTTGTACCACAGACTTTGCAGCGCATATTGTAGTTAGAGACAATTCCATGCCCACTCTCCTCTCTAGTAATGCTACAAACATTTTTGGCATGGATGCATTTGAACTTTCTGGACACGAAATTCAGGACAATGTACTTTGCATCAACGCCTGTGACCATGCAGACAGTGTGGTCGCACTATACCATGATTCTGCTGATCTCTTTTTGAAGGCCTTGGTTGTAACACAGACTTTGCAGCGTACATTATAGTTAGAGGCAATTCCATTCTTATTCTCCACTCTCGTAATGTTCCTAACACTTTTGGCATGGATGCATTTGAACTTTCAGGCCTCGCAATTCAGGACAATGTACTTTGCATCAACGCCTGTGACCATGCAGACAGTGTGTTCGCACTATGCGATGATTTTGCTGGTCCCTCTTCTGTGAGCCATGGTTGTACCACAGACTTTGAAAGGCATATTGTAGTTAAAGACAATTCCATGCCTATTCTCCACTCTAATAATGCTCCAAACATTTTGGGCATGGATGCATTTGAACTTCTGGCCTCGCAATTCAGGACGATGTACTTTGCATCAACGCCTGTGACCATGCAGAAAGTGAGGTCGCACTGTGCGACGATTTTGCTGATCTCTTTTCCGATGGCCTTGGTTGTACCGCAGACTATGCACCGCATATTGTAGTTAAAAACAATTCCATGCCTATTCTCCACTTTAGTAATGCTCCATACGTTTTTGGGATTTATGCATTTGAACTTTCTGGCCTCGCAATTCAGGACAATGTACTTTGCATCAACGCCTGTGACCATGGAGACAGTGTGGTCGCACCATGCGATGATTTTGCTGAACTCTTTTCCAAGGGAATTGGTTGTACCACAGACTTTGCAGCGCATATTGTAGTTACAGACTATTCCATGATTAATCTCCACTTTAGTAATGCTCCATACGTTTTTGGCATGGATGCATTTGAGGTTTCTGGCCTCAAAATCTAGGACAATGTACTATTCATCAACGCCTGTGACCATGCAGACAGTGTGGTCGCACTATGCGATGATTTTGCTGATCTCTTTTCTGGGGGCCTTGGTTGTACCATGGACTTTGCAGCGCATATTGTAGTAAGAGACAATTCCATGCCTTTCTCCTTTCTAGTAATGCCCCAAACATTTTTGGCATTGATGCATTTGAACTTTCTGGCCTTGCAGTACAGGACAATGTACTTTTCATCAACGCCTGTGACCATGCAGGCAGTGTGGTCGCCCTATGCGATGATTTTGCTGATCTCTTTTTCGAGGGCATTGGTTGTACCACAGATTTGCACCGTATATTGTAGTTAGAGACAACTCCATTCAGGACAATGTACTTTGCATCAACACCTGTGACCCTGGAGACAGTGTGGTCGCATTATGCGATGATTTTGCTAATCTCTTTTCCAAGGGAAATGATTGTACCACAGACTTTGCAGCGCATATTGTAGTTAAAGACAATTCCATGCCCAAACTCCACTCTAGTAATGCTCCATACATTTTTGGCATGGGTGCATTTGAACTTTCTGGCCTCAAAATCTAGGACAATGTACTTTTCATCAACGCCTGTGACCATGCAGACAGTGAGGTCTCAGTGTGCGATGATTTTGCTGATCTCTTTTCTGAGGGCCTTGGTTGTACCACAGACTTTGCAGCGCATATTGCAGTTAGAGGCAATTCCATGCCTATTCTCCACTCTAGTAATGCTCCAAACATTCTTGGCATTGAAGCATTTGAACTTTCTGGCCTCGCAATTCAGGACAATGTACTTTGCATCAACGCCTGTGACCATGCAAACAGTGAGGTCGCACTGTGCGATGATTTTGCTGATCTCTTTTCTGAGGGCCTTGATTGTACCACAGACTTTGCAGCGCATATTGTACTTAGAGACAATTCCATGCCAATTCTACACTCTAGTAATGCTCCAAACATATTTGGCAGGGATGCATTTCAACTTTCTGGCATCACAATTCAAAACAATGTACTTCGCATCAACTTCTGTGACCATGCACACAGTGTGGTTGCACTATGAGATGATTTCGCTGATCTCTTTTCTGAGGGCCTTGGTTGTCCTACAGACTTTGCGGCGCTAATTCTAGTTACAGACAATTCCATGCCTATTCTCCACTCTAGTAATACTAAATACATTTTTGGCATTGATGCAGTTGAACTGTCTGGCCTCGCAATTCAGGACAATATAATTTGCATCAACGCCTGTGACCATGCAGACAGTGTGGTCACACTATGCGATGATTTTGCTGATCTATTTTCTGAGGGCCTTGGTTGTACCACAGACTTTGCAGCGCATATTGTAGTTAGAGACAATTCCATGCCTATTCTCTACTCTTGTAATGCTCCAAACATATTTGGCATGGATGCATTTGAACTCTCTGGCCTCGTAATTCAGGACAATGTATTTTGCATCACCGCCTGTGTCCATGCAGACAGTGTGGTCGCACTGTTCGATGATTTTGCTGATCTCTTTTCAGAGGGCTTAGGTTGTACCACAGACTTTCCACCGCATATTGTAGTTAGAGACAATTCCATGCCTATTCTCCACTCTAGTAATGCCCCACACATTTTTGGCATAGATGCATTTGAACTTTCTGGCCTTGCAATTCAGGACAATGTACTTTGCATCAACGTCTTTGACCATGCACACAGTGTGGTTGCACTTTGCGATGATTTTGCTGATCTCATTTCTGAGGGCCTTGGTTGTACCACATACTTTGAAGGCCACATTGCAGTTAGAGACAATTCCGTGCCTATTCTCCACTCTAGCAATGCCCCAAACATTTTTGACATTGATGCATTTGAACTTTCTGGCCTTGCAATTCAGGACAACGTATTTTGCATCAACGTCTGTGACCATGCACATAGTGTGGTTGCACTATGCGATGATTTTGCTGATCTCTTTTCTGAGGGACTTGGTTGTCCCACAGACTTTTTAGCGCATATTGTAGTTAGAGACAATTCCTTGCCTATTATTCACTCTAGTAATGCTCCAAACATATTTGGCATGGATTCATTTGAACATTCTGGCCTTGCAATTCACGACAATGTACTTTGCATCAACGCCTGCGACCATGCAGACAGTGTGGTCGCAATATGGGATGATTTTGCTGATCTCTTTTCTGTGGGCCTTGGTTGTCCAACAGTCTTTGCTGAACATATTCTAGTTACAGACAATTCCATGCCTATTCTCCACCCTAGTAATGCTCCAAACATTTTTGGCATTCATGCATTGGAACTTTCTCTCCTTGCAATTCAGGACAATGTACTTTGCATCAATGCCTAATACCATGCAGACAGTGTGGTCGCATTATGCGATGATTTTGCTGATCTCTTTTCTGAGGGCCTTGGTAGTACCACAGACTTTGCAGCGCGTATGCAGTTAGAGACAATTCCATGCCTATTCTGCACTCTAATAATGCCCCAAATATTTTTGGCATGTATGCATTTGAATTTCTGGCCTCGCAATTCAGGACAATGTACTTTTCATCAACGCCTGTGACCTTGCAGACAGTGTGGTCGCACCATGCGATTATTTTGCTAATCCCTTTTCTGTGAGCCTTGGTTGTACCACATACTTTGAAATGCATATTGCAGTTAGAGACAATTCCATGGATATTCTCCACTCTAGTAATGCTCCAAACATTTTTGGCATGGATGCATTTGAACATTCTGGTCTTGCAATTCAGGACAATGTACTTTGGATCAACGCCTGTGACCATGTAGACAGTGTGGTCGCACTATGCGATGATTTTGCTGATATCTTTTCTGAGGGCATTGGTTGTAACATTGACTTTGCAGCGCATATTGTAGGTAGAGACAATTTCATGCCTATTCTGCACTCTAGTAATGAACCAAACATTTTTGGCATGGATGCATTTGAACTTTCTGGCCTTGCAATTCAGGGCAATGTACTTTGCATCAACGCCTGTTACCATGCAGACAGTGTGATCGAACTATGCGATGATTTTGCTGATCTGTTTTCTGAGGGCCTTGGTTGTACCACAGAGTTTGCAGCGCATATAGTAGTTAGAGACAATTACATGCCTATTCTCCACTCTAGTAATGCCCCAAACATTTTTGGCATGGATGCATTTGAATTTCTGGCCTCGCAATTCAAGACAATGTACTTTGCATCAACGCCTGTGACCATGCAGACAGTGTGGTCGCACTATGCGACGATTTTGCTGATCCCTTTTCTGTGAGCCTTGGTTGCACCACAGACTTTGAAATGCATATTGCATGTAGAGACAATTCCATGCCTCCAGAATGAGATTTTCACTCTGCAGCGGAGTTTGCGCTGCTATGCTATGATAAGTTTCATATCAGCGCACACTCCGCTGCAGAGTAAAATCTCATTCTGGAAACATCCCCCAGGCTGTAGCTAAGCCATGTCTCCGCAATATCCTTTCTTACAGGAGTGCTAGTACTGCAAGTTTCAAAAAAAAAAAAAAAAAAATGGTTCAAATGGCTCTGAGCACTATGGGACTTAACATCTATGGTCATCAGTCCCCTAGAACTTAGAACTACTTAAACCTAACTAACCTAAGGACATCACACAACACCCAGCCATCACGAGGCAGAGTAAATCCCTGACCCCGCGCGGGAATCGAACCCGGGAACCCAGGCGTGGGAAGCGAGAACGCTACCGCACGACCAAGACATGCGGGCTGCAAGTTTCGCAGAAGAGCTTCTGTAAAGTTTCGAAGGTAGGAGACGGATACTGGCAGAAGTAAAGCTGTGAGTACCGGGCGTGTGTCGTGCTTCGGCAGCTCAGTTGGTAGAGCACTTGCCCACGAAAGGCAAAGGTCCCGAGTTCGAGTCTCGGTCGGGCACACGGTTTTAATCTGCCAGGTAGTTTCAATTCCATGCCTATTTTCCACTCTAGTAGTGTTACAAGCATTTTTGGCATGGATGCATTTGTACTTTCTGGCTTTGCAATTCAGGACAATGTACTTTGCATCAACGCCTGTCACCATGGAAGGAGTAAGGTCGCACTATGCGATAATTCTGCTGATCTCTTTTCCGAGGAAATTGGTTGTACCACAGACTTTGCAGCGCATATTGTAGTTAGAGACAATTCCATGCCCACTCTCCTCTCTAGTAATGCTACAAACATTTTTGGCATGGATGCATTTGAACTTTCTGGACACGAAATTCAGGACAATGTACTTTGCATCAACGCCTGTGACCATGCAGACAGTGTGGTCGCACTATACCATGATTCTGCTGATCTCTTTTTGAAGGCCTTGGTTGTAACACAGACTTTGCAGCGTACATTATAGTTAGAGGCAATTCCATTCTTATTCTCCACTCTCGTAATGTTCCTAACACTTTTGGCATGGATGCATTTGAACTTTCGGGCCTCGCAATTCAGGACAATGTACTTTGCATCAACGCCTGTGACCATGCAGACAGTGTGTTCGCACTATGCGATGATTTTGCTGGTCCCTCTTCTGTGAGCCATGGTTGTACCACAGACTTTGAAAGGCATATTGTAGTTAAAGACAATTCCATGCCTATTCTCCACTCTAATAATGCTCCAAACATTTTGGGCATGGATGCATTGTAACTTCTGGCCTCGCAATTCAGGACGATGTACTTTGCATCAACGCCTGTGACCATGCAGAAAGTGAGGTCGCACTGTGCGACGATTTTGCTGATCTCTTTTCCGATGGCCTTGGTTGTACCGCAGACTATGCACCGCATATTGTAGTTAAAAACAATTCCATGCCTATTCTCCACTTTAGTAATGCTCCATACGTTTTTGGGATTTATGCATTTGAACTTTCTGGCCTCGCAATTCAGGACAATGTACTTTGCATCAACGCCTGTGACCATGGAGACAGTGTGGTCGCACCATGCGATGATTTTGCTGAACTCTTTTCCAAGGGAATTGGTTGTACCACAGACTTTGCAGCGCATATTGTAGTTACAGACTATTCCATGATTAATCTCCACTTTAGTAATGCTCCATACGTTTTTGGCATGGATGCATTTGAGGTTTCTGGCCTCAAAATCTAGGACAATGTACTATTCATCAACGCCTGTGACCATGCAGACAGTGTGGTCGCACTATGCGATGATTTTGCTGATCTCTTTTCTGGGGGCCTTGGTTGTACCATGGACTTTGCAGCGCATATTGTAGTAAGAGACAATTCCATGCCTTTCTCCTTTCTAGTAATGCCCCAAACATTTTTGGCATTGATGCATTTGAACTTTCTGGCCTTGCAGTACAGGACAATGTACTTTTCATCAACGCCTGTGACCATGCAGGCAGTGTGGTCGCCCTATGCGATGATTTTGCTGATCTCTTTTTCGAGGGCATTGGTTGTACCACAGATTTGCACCGTATATTGTAGTTAGAGACAACTCCATTCAGGACAATGTACTTTGCATCAACACCTGTGACCCTGGAGACAGTGTGGTCGCATTATGCGATGATTTTGCTAATCTCTTTTCCAAGGGAAATGATTGTACCACAGACTTTGCAGCGCATATTGTAGTTAAAGACAATTCCATGCCCAAACTCCACTCTAGTAATGCTCCATACATTTTTGGCATGGGTGCATTTGAACTTTCTGGCCTCAAAATCTAGGACAATGTACTTTTCATCAACGCCTGTGACCATGCAGACAGTGAGGTCTCAGTGTGCGATGATTTTGCTGATCTCTTTTCTGAGGGCCTTGGTTGTACCACAGACTTTGCAGCGCATATTGCAGTTAGAGGCAATTCCATGCCTATTCTCCACTCTAGTAATGCTCCAAACATTCTTGGCATTGAAGCATTTGAACTTTCTGGCCTCGCAATTCAGGACAATGTACTTTGCATCAACGCCTGTGACCATGCAAACAGTGAGGTCGCACTGTGCGATGATTTTGCTGATCTCTTTTCTGGGGGCCTTGGTTGTACCATGGACATTGCAGCACATATTGTAGTAAGAGACAATTCCATGCCTAATCTCCACTCTAGTAATACTCCAAACATTTTTGGCTGGGATGTATTTGAACATTCTGGCCTCGCAGTTCAGGACAATGTACTTTGCATCAACGTCTGTGACCATGCACACAGTGTGGTTGCACTATGCGATGGTTTTGCTGATCTCTTTCCTGAGTGCCTTGGTTGTACCACAAACTTTGCAGCGCATATTGTAGTTAGAGACATTTCCATGCCTATTGTCCACCCTAGTAATGCTCCCAACATATTTGGCAAGGATGCATTTCAACTTTCTGGCCTCGTAATTCAGGACAATGTACTTTGCCCCAACGCCTGTGACCATGCAGATAGTGTGGTCGCACTATGCAATGATTTTGCTGATCTCTTTTCCGAGGGCCTTGGTTGCACCACAGACTTTGCAGCGCATATTGCAATTAGAGACAATTCCATGCCTATTCTCCACTCCAGTAATGGCCCAAACATTTTTTGCATGGATGCATTTGAACGTTTTGGCCTCGCAATTCAGGACAATGTACTTTGCATCAACGCCTGTGACCATGCAAACAGTGAGGTCACACTGTGCGATGATTTTGCTGATCTCTTTTCCGAAGGCCTTGGTTGTACCACAGATTTTGCACCGCATATTGTAGTTAGAGACAATTCCATGCCTAATCTCCACTCTAGTAATGCTCGATACATTTTTGGCATGGATGCACTAGAACTCTCTGGCCTCGCAATTCAGGACAATGTACTTTGCATCAACGCCTGTGACACTGGAGACAGTGTGGTGGCACTATGCGATGATATTGCTGATCTCTTTTCCGATGGCCTTGGTTGCACCACAGACTTTGCAGCGCATATTGTAGTTAGAGACAATTCCATGGCCATTCTCCACTCTAGTAATGCTCCAAACATTTTTGGCATGGATGCATTTGAACATTCTGGCCTTGAAATTAAGGACAATGTAATTTGCATCAACGCCTGTGACCATGCAGACAGTGTGGTCACACTATGCGATGATTTTGCTGTTCTATTTTCTGAGGGCCTTGGTTGTACCACAGACTTTGCAGCTCATATTTTAGTTAGAGACAATTCCATGCCTATTCTCCACTCTAGTCATGCTCCAAACATATTTGGCTTGGATGCATTTGAACTTTCTCTCCTCACAAATCAGGACAAAGTATTCTGCTTCAACGCCTGTGACCATGCAGACAGTGTGGTCGCACTGTGCAATGATTTTGCTGACCACTATTCCAAGGGCCTTGGTTGTACCACAGACTTTGCAGCGCATATTGTAGTTAGAGACAATTCCATGCCTATTCCACACTCTAGTAATGCTCCAAATGTTTTTGGCATGGATGCATCTGAACTTTCTGGCCTCTCAATTGAGGTTAATGTACTTTGCATCAACGTCTGTGACCATGCACACAGGACAATGTACTTTGCATCAACGCCTGTGACACTGGAGACAGTGTGGTGGCACTATGCGATGATATTGCTGATCTCTTTTCCGATGGCCTTGGTTGCACCACAGACTTTGCAGCGCATATTGTAGTTAGAGACAATTCCATGGCCATTCTCCACTCTAGTAATGCTCCAAACATTTTTGGCATGGATGCATTTGAACATTCTGGCCTTGAAATTAAGGACAATGTAATTTGCATCAACGCCTGTGACCATGCAGACAGTGTGGTCACACTATGCGTTGATTTTGCTGAATTCTATTCTGAGGGCCTTGGTTCTGCCACAGACTTTGCAGCGCATGTTGCAGTTAGTGACAATTCCATGCCTATTCTCCACTCTAGTAATGCTCCAAATATTTGACATGGATGCATTTGAAATTCCTGGCCTCGCAATTCAGGACAATGTATTTTGCATCAACGCCTGTGAAAATGCAGACAGTGTGGCGGCACAATGCGATGATTTTGCTGATCTCTTTTCTGAGGGTCTTGGTTGTACCACAGACTTTGCAGCGCATATTGTAGTTAGAGACAATTCCATGCCTATTCTCTACTCTAGTAATGCTCCAAATATTTGGCATGGATGCATTTGAAATTCTTGGCCTCGCAATTCAGGACAATGTATTTTGCATCAAAATCTTTGACCATGCACACAGTGTGGTTACACTATGCCATGGTATTGCTGATCTTTTTCCTGAGTGCCTTGGTTGTGCCACAAATTTTGCACCGCATATTGTAGTTTGAGACAATTCCATGCCCACTCTCCACCCTAGTAATGTCCCAAACATTTTTGGCATGGATGCATTTGAACTTTCTGGCCTTGCAATTTAGGACAATGTATTTTGCATCAACGCCTGTGAAAATGCAGACAGTGTGGTCGTACTGTGCAATGATTTTGCTGATCTCTTTTCAGGGGGCCTTAGTTGTACCACAGACCTTGCACCGCATATTGTATTTACAGACAATTCCATGCCTATTCTCCACTCTAGTAATGCTCCAAACGTTTTTGGCATGGATGCATTTGAACTTTCTGGGATCGCAATTCAGGACAATGTGCGTTGCATCAAAGCTTGTGACCATGCAGACAGTGTGGTGGCACTATGCGATGATTTTGCTGATCTCTTTTCTGGGGGCCTTGGTTGTACCATGGACTTTGCAGCGCATATTGTAGTAAGAGACAATTCCATGACTATTCTAAAATATGGTAATGCTCCAAACATATTCGGCATGAATGCATTTGAACTTTCTGGCCTCGCAATTGAGGACAGTGTACTTTCCATTAACGCCTGTGACCAAGCAGACAGTGTGGTCGCACTATGCGATGATTTTGCTGATTTATTTTCTGAGGGACTTGGTTGTACCATAGACTTTGCACCGCATATTGTAGTTAGAGACAATTCCAGGCCTATTCTCCACTCTAGTAATGCCCCAAACATTTTTGGCATGGATGCATTTCAACTTTCAGGCCTCGTAATTCAGGACAATGTACTTTGCATCAACGCCTGTGACACTGCAGACAGTGTGGTCGCACTATGCGATTGTTTTGCTGATCTCTTTTCCGATGGCCTTGGTTGTACCACTGACTTTGCAGCGCATATTGTAGTTATACACAATTCCATGCCCATTCTCCACTCTAGTAATGCTCCAAACATTTTTGGCATGGACGCATTTGAACATTCTGGCCTCGAAATTAAGGACAATGTACCTTGCATCAACGCCTGTGACCATGCAGACAGTGTGGTCACACTATGCGATGATTTTGCTGTTCTATTTTCTGAGGCCCTTGGTTGTACCACAGACATTGCAGCTCATATTGTAGTTAGAGACAATTCCATGCCTATTCTCCACTCTAGTAATTCTCCAAACATATTTGGCTTGGATGCATTTGAACTTTCACTCCTCGCAAATCAGGACAATGTATTCTGCTTCAACGCCTGTGACCATGCAGACAGTATGGTCGCACTGTGCAATGATTATGCTGAACTCTATTCCGATGGCCTTGGTTGTACCAATAATTTTGCAGCGCATATTGTAGTTAGAGACAATTCCATGCCCATTCTCCACTCTAGTAATGCTCCAAACATTTTTGGCATGGACGCATTTGAACATTCTGGCCTCGAAATTAAGGACAATGTACCATGCATCAACGTCTGTGACCATGCACACAGTGTGGTTCCACTATGCGATGATTTGCTGATCTCTTTTCTGAGGGCCGTGGTATTACCACAGACCTTCCAGCGCATATTGCAGTTAGAGACAATTCCAGGCCTATTCTCCACTCTAGTAATGCCCCAAACATTTTTGGCATGATTGCATTTGAACTTTCTGGCCTCGCAATTCAGGACAATGTATATTGCAACCATGTCTGTGACCATGGACACAGTGTGGTTGCGCTATGCGATGGTTTTGCTGATCTCTTTTCTGAGGGCCTTGGTTGTACCACTGACTTTGCACCGCATATTGTAGTTAAAGATAATTCCATGCATATTCTCCACTCTAGTAATGCTCCAAACATTTTGGCAGGGATGCATTTGAACTTTCTGTCCTCACAATTCAGGACAATGTACTTTACATCAACGTCTGTCTCCATGCACACATTGTGGTTTCACTATTTGGATGGTATTGCTCATCTCTTTCCTGAGTGCCTTGGTTGTACCACAGACTTAGCAGCGCATATTTTAGTTACAGACAATTCCATGCCTATTCTCCCTCTAGTAATGTTCCAAACGTTTTTGGCATGGATGCATTTGAACTTTCTGGCCTTGCAATTCAGGAAAATGTATTTTTCATTAACTCCTGTGAAAATGCAACAGTTTGGTCGCACTATGCGATGATATTTCTGATCTCTTTTCTGAGGGCCTTGGTTGTATCACAGACTTTGCACCGCATATTGTAGTTACAGACAATTCCATGCCTATTCTCCACTCTAGTAATACTCCAAACGTTTTTGGCATGGATGCATTTGAACATTCTGGCCTGACAATTCAGGACAATGTACTTTGCATCAAAGTCTGTGACCATGCACACAGTGTGGTGGCACTATGCGATGATTTTGCAGATTGCTTTTCTGAGGGATTTCGGTTGTACCACACACTTTGCAGCGCATATTGTAGTTAGAGACAATTCCAGGCCTATTCTCCACTCTAGTAATGCTCCAAATATTTGGCATGGATGCATTTGAAATTCCTGGCCTCGCAATTCAGGACAATGTATATTGCAACAACGTCTGTGACCATGCACACAGTGTGGTTGCACTGTGCGATGGTTTTGCTGATCTCTTTCCTGAGTGCCTTGGTTTTACCAAAAACTTTGCAGCGCATATTGTAGTTAGAGACAATTCCATGCCTATTCTCCACTCTAGTAATGCTCCAAACATTTTGGCAGGGATGCATTTGAACTTTCTGTCCTCACAATTCAGGACAATGTACTTTACATCAACGTCTGTCTCCATGCACACATTGTGGTTTCACTATTTGGATGGTATTGCTCATCTCTTTCCTGAGTGCCTTGGTTGTACCACAGACTTAGCAGCGCATATTTTAGTTACAGACAATTCCATGCCTATTCTCCCTCTAGTAATGTTCCAAACGTTTTTGGCATGGATGCATTTGTACTTTCTGGCCTCATAATTCAGGACAATGTGCGTTGCATCAAAGCCTGTCACCATGCAGACCGTGTGGTGGCACTATGCGATGATTTTTCTGATCTCTTTTCTGAGGGCCTTGGTTGTACCACAGACCTTGCTGCGCATATTGTAGTTACAGACAATTCCATCCCTGTTCTCTACTCTAGTAATGCTCCAAACATTTTTGGCATGGATGCATTTGAAATTCTTGGCCTCGCAATTCAGGACAATGTATTTTGCATCAACGTCTTTGACCATGCACACAGTGTGGTTACACTATGCGACGGTTTTGCTGATCTCATTCCTGAGTGCCTTGGTTGTACCATAAATTTTGCAGTGCATATTGTAGTTAGAGATAATTCCATGCCTATTCTCCACTCAAGTAACGCCCCAAAATTTTTGGCACGGATGCATTTGAACTTTCTGGCCCGCAATTCAGGACAGTGTACTTTGCATCAACGTCTAAGACATTGCAGACAGTGTGGTGGCACTATGCGATGATTTTGCTAATCTCTTTTCTGAGGGCCTTGGTTGTACCACAGACTTTCCAGCGCATATTGTAGTTAGAGAAAATTCCATGCCTATTCTCCACTCTAGTAAAGCTCCAAACATTATTGGCATTGATGCATTTGAACTTTCTGGCCTCGCAATTCAAGACAATGTACTTTGCATCAACGCCTGTGACCATGCAGACAGTGCGGTCGCACTGTGCGATGATTTTGCTGATCTCTTTTCCAAGGGAATTGGTTGTACCACAGACTTTGCAGCGCATATTGTAGTTGGAGACAATTCCATGCCTAATCTCCACTCTAGTAATACTCCAAACAGTTTTGGCATGGATGCATTTGAACTTTCTGGCCTCAAAATCTAGGACAATGTATTTTTCATCAACGCCTGTGACCATGCAGACAGTGTGGTCGGAATATGCGATGATTTTGATGATATTTTTTTCTGAAAGCCTGGTTGTACCAGAGCCTTTATACCGCATATTGTAGTTAGAGATAATTCCATGCCTATTCTCAACTCTAGTATTGCTCCAAACATTTTTGGCATGGATGCCTTTGAAATTCCTTGCCTCGCAATTCAGGACAATGTATTTTGCATCAACGTCTGTGACCATGCACACAGTGTGGTTACACTATGCGATGGTTTTGCTGATCAATTTCCTGAGTGCCTTAGTTGTACCACAGACTTTGCAGCGCATATTGTAGTTAGAGACAATTCCATGCCTATTCTCCACTCTAGTAATGCTCTAAACATATTTGGCATAGATGCATTTGAACTTTCTGGCCTCGCAATTCAAGACAATGTACTTTGATCAACGTCTTTGACCATGCACACAGTGTGGTTGCACTATGCGATGATTTTGCAGATCTCTTTTCTGAGGGCCTTGGTTGTACCACAGACTTTCCTGCGTATATTGCAGTTAAAGACAATTCCCGGCCTATTCTCAACTCTAGTAATGCCCCAAACGTTTTTGGCATGGATGCATTTGAACTTTCTGGCCTCGCAATTCAGGACAATGTACTTTGCATCAACGCCTGTGACACTGCAGACAGTATGGTCGCACTATGACATGATTTTGCTGATCTCTTTTCTGAGGGCCTTGGTTGTACCACAGACTTTGCCGCGCATATTTTAGTTAGAGATGTTTCCATGTCTATTCTCCACTCTAGTAATGCCCCAAACATTTTTGGCATGGATGCATTTGAACATTCTGGCCTGACAATTCAGGACGATGTACTTTGCATCAAAGTCTGTGACCATGCACACAGTGTGGTGGCACTATGCGATGATTTTGCAGATCGCTTTTCTGAGGGATTTTGGTTGTACCACACACTTTGCAGCGCATATTGTAGTTAGAGACAATTCCAGGCCTATTCTCCACTCTAGTAATGCTCCAAATATTTGGCATTGATGCATTTGAAATTCATGGCCTCGCAATTCAGGACAATGTATATTGCAACAACGTCTGTGACCATGCACACAGTGTGGTTGCACTATGCGATGGTTTTGCTGATCTCTTTCCTGAGTGCCTTGGTTGTACCACAGACTTAGCAGCGCATATTTTAGTTACAGACAATTCCATGCCTATTCTCCCTCTAGTAATGTTCCAAACGTTTTTGGCATGGATGCATTTGTACTTTCTGGCCTCATAATTCAGGACAATGTGCGTTGCATCAAAGCCTGTCACCATGCAGACCGTGTGGTGGCACTATGCGATGATTTTTCTGATCTCTTTTCTGAGGGCCTTGGTTGTACCACAGACCTTGCTGCGCATATTGTAGTTACAGACAATTCCATCCCTGTTCTCTACTCTAGTAATGCTCCAAACATTTTTGGCATGGATGCATTTGAAATTCTTGGACTCGCAATTCAGGACAATGTATTTTGCATCAACGTCTTTGACCATGCACACAGTGTGGTTACACTATGCGACGGTTTTGCTGATCTCATTCCTGAGTGCCTTGGTTGTACCATAAATTTTGCAGTGCATATTGTAGTTAGAGATAATTCCATGCCTATTCTCCACTCAAGTAACGCCCCAAAATTTTTGGCACGGATGCATTTGAACTTTCTGGCCCGCAATTCAGGACAGTGTACTTTGCATCAACGTCTAAGACATTGCAGACAGTGTGGTGGCACTATGCGATGATTTTGCTAATCTCTTTTCTGAGGGCCTTGGTTGTACCACAGACTTTCCAGCGCATATTGTAGTTAGAGAAAATTCCATGCCTATTCTCCACTCTAGTAAAGCTCCAAACATTATTGGCATTGATGCATTTGAACTTTCTGGCCTCGCAATTCAAGACAATGTACTTGCATCAACGCCTGTGACCATGCAGACAGTGCGGTCGCACTGTGCGATGATTTTGCTGATCTCTTTTCCAAGGGAATTGGTTGTACCACAGACTTTGCAGCGCATATTGTAGTTGGAGACAATTCCATGCCTAATCTCCACTCTAGTAATACTCCAAACAGTTTTGGCATGGATGCATTTGAACTTTCTGGCCTCAAAATCTAGGACAATGTATTTTTCATCAACGCCTGTGACCATGCAGACAGTGTGGTCGGAATATGCGATGATTTTGATGATATTTTTTTCTGAAAGCCTGGTTGTACCAGAGCCTTTATACCGCATATTGTAGTTAGAGATAATTCCATGCCTATTCTCAACTCTAGTATTGCTCCAAACATTTTTGGCATGGATGCCTTTGAAATTCCTTGCCTCGCAATTCAGGACAATGTATTTTGCATCAACGTCTGTGACCATGCACACAGTGTGGTTACACTATGCGATGGTTTTGCTGATCAATTTCCTGAGTGCCTTAGTTGTACCACAGACTTTGCAGCGCATATTGTAGTTAGAGACAATTCCATGCCTATTCTCCACTCTAGTAATGCTCTAAACATATTTGGCATAGATGCATTTGAACTTTCTGGCCTCGCAATTCAAGACAATGTACTTTGATCAACGTCTTTGACCATGCACACAGTGTGGTTGCACTATGCGATGATTTTGCAGATCTCTTTTCTGAGGGCCTTGGTTGTACCACAGACTTTCCTGCGTATATTGCAGTTAAAGACAATTCCCGGCCTATTCTCAACTCTAGTAATGCCCCAAACGTTTTTGGCATGGATGCATTTGAACTTTCTGGCCTCGCAATTCAGGACAATGTACTTTGCATCAACGCCTGTGACACTGCAGAAAGTATGGTCGCACTATGACATGGTTTTGCTGATCTCTTTTCTGAGGGCCTTGGTTGTACCACAGACTTTGCCGCGCATATTTTAGTTAGAGATGTTTCCATGTCTATTCTCCACTCTAGTAATGCCCCAAACTTTTTTGGCATGGATGCATTTGAACATTCTGGCCTGACAATTCAGGACGATGTACTTTGCATCAAAGTCTGTGACCATGCACACAGTGTGGTGGCACTATGCGATGATTTTGCAGATCGCTTTTCTGAGGGATTTTGGTTGTACCACACACTTTGCAGCGCATATTGTAGTTAGAGACAATTCCAGGCCTATTCTCCACTCTAGTAATGCTCCAAATATTTGGCATGGATGCATTTGAAATTCATGGCCTCGCAATTCAGGACAATGTATATTGCAACAACGTCTGTGACCATGCACACAGTGTGGTTGCACTATGCGATGGTTTTGCTGATCTCTTTCCTGAGTGCCTTGGTTGTACCAAAAACTTTGCAGCGCATATTGTACTTAGAGACAATTCCATGCCTATTCTCCACTCTAGTAATGCTCCAAACATTTTGGCAGGGATGCATTTGAACTTTCTGGCCTCACAATTCACGACAATGTACTTTGCATCAACGTCTGTCTCCATGCACACATTGTGGTTTCACTATTTGGATGGTATTGCTGATATCTTTCCTGAGTGCCTTAGTTGTACCACAGACTTAGCACCGCATATTTTAGTTACAGACAATTCCATGCCTATTCTCCCTCTAGTAATGTTCCAAACGTTTTTGGCATGGATGAATTTGTACTTTCTGGCCTCCCAATTCAGGACAATTTGCGTTGCATCAACGCCTGTGACCATGCAGACAGTGAGGTCGCACTGTGCGATGATTTTGCTGATCTCTTTTCAAGGGAATTGCTTGTACGACAGACTTTGCAGCGACTATTGTAGTTAGAGACATTTTAATGCCTATTCTCCACTCTAGTAATGCTCTTAACAATTTTGGCATGGATGCATTTGAACGTTCTTGCCTCTCAATTCAGGACAATGTACTTTGCATCAACGCCTGTGACCATGCAGACAGTGTGGTGACACTATGCGATGATTTTGCTGATCTCTTTTCTGAAGGCCTTGGTTGTACCACAGACTTTGCACCGCATATTGTAGTTAGAGACAATTCCATGATTATTCTCCACCCTAGTAATGCTCCAAACATTTTTGTCATGGATGCATTTGAACTTTCTGGCCTGGCAATTCAGGACAAGGAACTTTGCATCAATGTCTGTGTCCATCCACACAGTGTGGTTGCACTATGCGATGATTTTGCTTTTCTCTTTTCTGAGGGAAATGGTTGTACCACAGACTTGGCAGCGCATACTGTAGTTAGAGACAATTCCATGCTTATTCTCCACTCTAGTAATGCTCCAAACATTTTTGGCATGGATGCATTTGAACTTTCTGGCCTCGCAATTCAGGACAATGTACTTTGCATCAAGGCCTGTGACTTTGGAAACAGTGTGGTCATACTATGTGATGATTTTGCTTTTCTCTTTTCTGAGGACCTTGGTTGTACCACAAGCTTTGCAGTGCATATTGTACTTAGAGACAATGCCATGCCTATTCTCCACTCTAGTAATGATCGAAACATTTTTTGCAGGGATGCATTTGAAATTTCTGGCCTCGCAATTCAGGACAATGTACTTTGCAACAAGGTCTGTGACCATGCACACAGTGTGGTTGCACTATGCGATGGTTTTGCTGATCTCTTTCCTGAGTGCCTTGGTTGTACCACAGACTTTGCAGCGCATATTGTAGTTAGAGACAATTCGATGCCTATTCTCCACTCTAGTAATGCGCCAAACATGTTTGGCAATAATGCATTTGAACTCTCTGGCCTTGTTATTCAGGACAATGTACTTTGCATCAACGCCTGTGAAAATGCAGACAGTGTGGTCGCACTATGCGATGATTTTTCTGATCTCTTTTGTAAGGGCCTTGGTTGTACCTCAGACTTTGCACCGCATATTGTAGTTAGAGACAATTCCATGCCTATTCCCCACACTAGTAATGCTCCAAACATTTTTGGCATGGATGCAATTGAACTTTCTGGAATCGCAATTCAGGACAATGTACTTTGCATCAAAGTCTGTGACCATGCACACAGTGTGGTGGCACTATGCGATGATTTTGCTGATCTCCTTTCTGAGGGCCTTGGTTGTACCACAGACTTTGCAGCACATATTGTAGTTAGAGACAATTCCATGCCTATTCTCCACTCTAGTAATGCTCGAAACATTTTTGGCATGGATGCATTTGAACATTCTTGCCTCTCAATTCAGGACAATGTACTTTGCATCAACATCTGTGACCATGCAAACAATGTGGTTGCACTATGAGATGATTTTGCTAATCCCTTTTCTGAGGGCCTTGGTTGTCCAGCAGACTATGCAGCGCATTTTGTGGTTACAGACAATTCCATGACTATTCTCCACTCTAGTAACGCTCCAAACATTATTGGAATTGATGCATTTGAACATTGTGGAGTCGCAATTAAGGACAATGTACTTTGCATCAACGCCTGTCACCATGCAGACAGTGTGGTCACAGTATTCGATGATTTTGTGGATTTTTTTTCTGAGGGCCTTGGTTGTACCACAGACTTTGCAGCGCATATTGTAGTTAGAGACAATTCCATGAATATTCCCCACTCTAGTAATGCTCGAAACATATTTGGCTTGGATGCATTTGAACTTTCTCTACTTGCAAATCAGGACAATGTATTTTGCTTCAACACCTGTGACCATGCAGACAGTGTGGTGGCACTATGCAATGATTTTGCTGATATCTTTTCTGAGGGCCTTGGTTGTACCACAGACTTTGCAGCACATATTGCAGTTAGAGACAATTCCATGCCTATTCTCCACTCTAGTAATGCTCCAAACATTTATGGAATGGATGCATTTGAAATTTCTGGCCTCGCAATTCACGACAATGTACTTTGCATCAACGCCTGTGAAAATGCAGACAGCGTTGTCGCACGATGCGATGATTTTGCCGACCCCTTTTCTGTAAGCCTTGGTTGTACCACAGACTTTGAAATGCATATTGCAGTTAGAGACAATTCCATGCCTATTCTCCACTCTAGTAATGCCCCAAATATTTTTGGCATGGATGCATTTGTACTTTCTGGCCACGCAATTCAGGGCAATGTACTTTGCATCAACTTCTGTGACCTTGGACACAGTGTGGTCACACTATGTGATGATTTTGCTGATCTCTTTTCTGAGGGCTTTGCTTGTACCATAGACTTTGCAGCGCATATTGTAGTTAGAGACAATTCCATGTCTACTCTCCACTCTAGTAATGCTCCAAACATTTTTGGCATGGATGCATTTGAACTTTCTGGCCTGGCAATTCAGGACAAGGAACTTTGCATCAATGTCTGTGTCCATGCACACAGCGTGGTTGCACTATGCGATGATTTTGCTTTTCTCTTTTCTGAGGGAAATGGTTGTACCACAGACTTGGCAGCGCATAATGTAGTTAGAGACAATTCCATGCTTATTCTCCACTCTAGTAATGCTCCAAACATTTTTGGCATGGATGCATTTGAACTTTCTGGCCTCGCAATTCAGGACAATGTACTTTGCATCAAGGCCTGTGACTTTGGAAACAGTGTGGTCACACTATGCGATGATTTTGCTTTTCTCTTTTCTGAGGGCCTTGGTTGTATCACAGACTTTGCAGCGCAGATTGTAGTTACAGACAACTCCATGCCTATTCTCCACTCTAGTAACGCTGCTAATATTATTGGCATTGATGCATTATAACTTTCTGGGATCGCAATTAAGGACAATGTATTTTGCATCAACGCCTGTGACCATACAGATGATTTTGCTGATCAATTTTGTGAGGGCCTTGGTTTACCACAGACTTTGCAGTGCATATTGTAGTTAGAGACAATTCCATGATTATTCTCCACTCTTGTAATGCTCCAAACATATTTGGCTTGGATGCATTTGAACTTCTTCTCCTCGCAAATCAGAACAATGTATTTTGCTTCAACGCCTGTGACCATGCAGACAGTGTTGTCGCACTGGGCAATGATTTTGCTGATCTCTATTCCGAGGGCCTTGGTTGTACCACAGACTTTGCATCGCATATTCTAGTTAGAGACAATTCAATGCCTATACTCCACTCTAGTAATGCTCCAAACATTTTTGGCATTGATGCATTTGAACTTTCTGACTTCGCAAATTAGGACAATGTACTTTGCTTCAACGCCTGTGACCATGCAGATAGTGTGGTCGCACTATGCGATGATTTTGCTGACCTCTATTCTGAGGACCTTGGTTGTACCACAAACATTGCAGTGCATATTGTACTTAGAGACAATGCTATGCCTATTCTCCACTCTAGTAATGCTCCAAACATTTTTTGCAGGGATGCATTTAAAATTTCTTGCCTCGCAATTCAGGACAATGTACTTTGCAACAACGTCTGTGACCATGCACACAGTGTGGTTGCACTATGCGATGGTTTTGCTGATCTCTTTCCTGAGTGCCTTGGTTGTACCACAGACTTTGCAGCGCATATTGTAGTTAGAGACAATTCGATGCCTATTCTCCACTCTAGTAATGCGCCAAACATTTTTGGCATGGATGCATTTGAACTCTCTGGCCTTGTTATTCAGGACAATGTACTTTGCATCAACGCCTGTGAAAATGCAGACAGTGTGGTCGCACTATGCGATGATTTTTCTGATCTCTTTTGTAAGGGCCTTGGTTGTACCTCAGACTTTGCACCGCATATTGTAGTTAGAGACAATTCCATGCCTATTCCCCACACTAGTAATGCTCCAAACATTTTTGGCATGGATGCAATTGAACTTTCTGGAATCGCAATTCAGGACAATGTACTTTGCATCAAAGTCTGTGACCATGCACACAGTGTGGTGGCACTATGCGATGATTTTGCTGATCTCCTTTCTGAGGGCCTTGGTTGTACCACAGACTTTGCAGCACATATTGTAGTTAGAGACAATTCCATGCCTATTCTCCACTCTAGTAATGCTCGAAACATTTTTGGCATGGATGCATTTCAACATTTTTGCCTCGCAATTCAGGACAATGTACTTTGCATCAACATCTGTGACCATGCACACAATGTGGTTGCACTATGAGATGATTTTGGTAATCTCTTTTCTGAGGGCCTTGGTTGTCCAGCAAACTATGCAGCGCATTTTGTGGTTACAGACAATTCCATGACTATTCTCCACTCTAGTAACGCTTCAAACATTATTGGAATTGATGCATTTGAACATTGTGGAGTCGCAATTAAGGACAATGTACTTTGCATCAACGCCTGTGATCTTGGACACAGTGTGGTCACACTATGTGTTGATTTTGCTGATCTCTTTTCTGAGGGATTTGGTTGTACCACAGACTTTGCAGCGCATATTGTAGTTAGAGACAATTCCATGCCTATTCTCCACTCTAGTAATGCCCCAAATATTTTTGGCATGGATGCATTTGTACTTTCTGGCCACGCAATTCAGGGCAATGTACTTTGCATCAACTTCTGTGACCTTGGACACAGTGTGGTCACACTATGTGATGATTTTGCTGATCTCTTTTCTGAGGGCTTTGCTTGTACCACAGACTTTGCAGCGCATATTGTAGTTAGAGACAATTCCATGTCTATTCTCCACTCTAGTAATGCTCCAAACATATTTGGCTTGGATGCATTTGAACTTTCTCTCCTCGCAAATCAGGACAATGTATTTTGCATCAATGTCTGCGACCATGCACACAGTGTGGTTGCACTATTCGATGGTTTTGATGATTTCATTTCTGAGGGCCTTGGTTGTACCACAGACTTTGTAGCACATATTGTAGTTAGAGACAATTCCATGCCTATTCTCCACTCTAGTAATGCTCCAAACATTTTTGGCATGGATGCATTTGAACTTTCTGGCCTGGCAATTCAGGACAAGGAACTTTGCATCAATGTCTGTGTCCATGCACACAGTGTGGTTGCACTATGCGATGATTTTGCTTTTCTCTTTTCTGAGGGAAATGGTTGTACCACAGACTTGGCAGCGTATACTGTAGTTAGAGACAATTCCATGCTTATTCTCCACTCTAGTAATGCTCCAAACATTTTTGGCATGCATGCATTTCAACTTTCTGGCCTCACAATTCAGGACAATGTACTTTGCATCAATGTCAGTGACCATGCACACAGTGTGGTTGCACTATGCGATGATTTTGCTGGTATCTTCTCTGAGGGCCTTGGTTGTACCACAGACTTCGTTGCGCATATTGTAGTTACAGACAATTCCATGCCTATTCTCCACTCTACTAATTCTCCAAACATTTTTGGCATTGATGCATTTAAACTTTCTGGCCTCGCAATTCAGGACAATGTGCTTTGCATTAGGGCCTGTGACTTCGGAAACAGTGTGGTCACACAATGCGATGATTTTGCTTTTTGTCTTTTCTGAGATCCTTGGTTGTATCACAGACTTTGCAGCGCAGATTGTAGTTACAGACAACTCCATGCCTATTCTCCACTCTAGTAACGCTGCTATTATTATTGGCATTGATGCATTACAACTTTCTGGGCTCGCAATTAAGGACAATGTACTTTGCATCTACGCCTGTGACCATGCAGATGATTTTGCTGATCAATTTTCTGAGGGCCTTGGTTTACCACAGACTTTGCAGCGCATATTGTAGTTAGAGACAATTCCATGATTATTCTCCACTCTTGTAATGCTCCAAACATATTTGGCTTGGATGCATTTGAACTTCTTCTCCTCGCAAATCAGAACAATGTATTTTGCTTCAACGCCTGTGACCATGCAGACAGTGTCGTCGCACTGTGCAATGATTTTGCTGATCTCTATTCCGAGGGCAGTGGTTGTACCACAAACTTTTCATCGCATATTCTAGTTAGAGACAGTTCAATGCCTATAGTCCACTCTAGTAATGCTCCAAACATTTTTGGCATTGATGCATTTGAACTTTATGACTTCGCAAATTAGGACAATGTACTTTGCTTCAACGCCTGTGACCATGCAGATAGTGTGGTCGCACTATGCGATGATTTTGCTGATCTCTTTTCTGAAGACCTTGGTTGTACCACAAACTTTGCAGTGCATATTATAGTTAGAGACAATTCGATGCCTATTCTCCACTCTAGTAATGCTCCAAACATTTTCTGGAGGGATGCATATGAACTTTCTGGCCTCGCAATTCAGGACAATGTACTTTGCAACAACGTCTGTGACCATGCACACAGTGTGGTTGCACTATGCGATGGTTTTGCTGATCTCTTTCCTGAGTGCCTTGGTTGTACCACAGACTTTGCAGCGCATATTGTAGTTAGAGACAATTCGATGCCTATTCTCCACTCTAGTAATGCGCCAAACATTTTTGGCATGGATGCAATTTAACTCTCTGGCCTTGTTATTCAGGACAATGTACTTTGCATCAACGCCTGTGAAAATGCAGACAGTGTGGTCGCACTATGCGATGATTTTTGTGATCTCTTTTGTAAGGGCCTTGGTTGTACCTCATACTTTGCACCGCATATTGTAGTTAGAGACAATTCCATGCCTATTCCCCACTCTAGTAATGCTCCAAACATTTTTGGCATGGATGCAATTGAACTTTCTGGAATCGCAATTCAGGACAATGTACTTTGCATCAACGTCTGTGACCATGCACACAGTGTGGTGGCACTATGCGATGATTTTGCTGATGTCCTTTCTGAAGGCCTTGGTTGTACCACAGACTTTGCAGCACATATTGTAGTTAGAGACAATTCCATGCCTATTCTCCACTCTAGTAAATCTCGAAACGTTTTTGGCATGGATGCATTTGAACATTCTTGCCTCGCAATTCAGGGCAATGTACTTTGCATCAACATCTGTGACCATGCACACAATGTGGTTGCACAATGAGATGATTTTGCTAATCTCTTTTCTGAGGGCCTTGGTTGTCCAGCAGACTATGCAGCGCATTTTGTAGTTACAGACAATTCCATGACTATTCTCCACTCTAGTAACGCACCAAACATTATTGGAATTGATGCATTTGAACATTGTGGAGTCGCAATTAAGGACAATGTACTTTGCATCAACGCCTGTCACCATGCAGATGATTTTGCTGCTCAATTTTCTGAGGGCCTTGGTTTACCACAGACTTTGCAGCGCATATTGCAGTTAGAGACAATTCCATGATTATTCTCCACTCTTGTAATGCTCCAAACATATTTGGCTTGGATGCATTTGAACTTCTTCTCCTCGCAAATCAGAACAATGTATTTTGCTTCAACGCCTGTGACCATGCAGACAGTGTCATCGCACTGTGCAATGATTTTGCTGATCTCTATTCCGAGGGCCTTGGTTGTACCACAGACTTTGCATCGCATATTCTAGTTAGAGACAATTCAATGCCTATACTCCACTCTAGTAATGCTCCAAACATTTTTATCATTGATGCACTTGAACTTTCTGACTTCGCAAATTAGGACAATGTACTTTGCTTCAACGCCTGTGACCATGCAGACAGTGTGGTCGCACTATGCGATGATTTTGCTGATCTCTTTTCTGAGGACCTTGGTTGTACCACAAACTTTGCAGTGCATATTGTACTTAGAGACAATGCCATGCCTATTCTCCACTCTAGTAATGCTCCAACCATTTTTGGCATGGATGCATTTGAACTTTCTGGCCTCGCAATTCAGGACAATGGACTTTGCAACAACGTCTGTGACCATGCACACAGTGTGGTTGCACTATGCGATGGTTTTGCTGATCTCTTTCCTGAGTGCCTTTGTTGTACCACAGACTTTGCAGCGCATATTGTAGTTAGAGACAATTCGATGCCTATTCTCCACTCTAGTAATGCGCCAAACATTTTTGGCATGGATGCATTTGAACTCTCTGGCCTTGTTATTCATGACAATGTACTTTGCATCAACGCCTGTGAAAATGCAGACAGTGTGGTCGCACTATGCGATGATTTTTCTGATCTCTTTTGTAAGGGCCTTGGTTGTACCTCAGACTTTGCACCACATATTGTAGTTAGAGACAATTCCATGCCTACTCCCCACTCTAGTAATGCTCCAAACATTTTTGGCATGGATGCAATTGAACTTTCTGGAATCGCAATTCAGGACAATGTACTTTGCATCAACGTCTGTGACCATGCACACAGTGTGGTGGCACTATGCGATGATTTTGTTGATCTCCTTTCTGAGGGCCTTGGTTGTACCACAGACTTTGCAGCACATATTGTAGTTAGAGACAATTCCATGCCTATTCTCCACTCTAGTAAATCTCGAAACATTTTTGGCATGGATGCATTAGAACATTCTTGCCTCGCAATTCAGGACAATGTACTTTGCATCAACATCTGTGACTATGCACACAATGTGGTTGCACTATGAGATGATTTTGCTAATCTCTTTTCTGAGGGCCTTGGTTGTCCAGCAGACTATGCAGCGCATTTTGTAGTTACAGACAATTCCATGATTATTCTCCACTCTAGTAACGCACCAAACATTATTGGAATTGATGCATTTGAACATTGTGGAGTCGCAATTAAGGATAATGTACTTTGCATCAACGCCTGTCACCATGCAGACAGTGTGGTCACAGTATGCGATGATTTTGTGGATTTTTTTTCTGAGGGCCTTGGTTGTACGACAGACTTCGTTGCGCATATTGTAGTTACAGACAATTCCATGCCTATTCTCCACTCTACTAATTCTCCAAACATTTTTGGCATTGATGCATTTAAACTTTCTGGCCTCGCAATTCAGGACAATGTGCTTTGCATTAAGGCCTGTGACTTTGGAAACAGTGTGGTCACACAATGCGATGATTTTGCTTTTCTCTTTTCTGAGGGCCTTGGTTGTATCACAGACTTTGCAGCGCAGATTGTAGTTACAGACAACTCCATGCCTATTCTCCACTCTAGTAACGCTGCTATTATTATTGGCATTGATGCATTACAACTTTCTGGGCTCGCAATTAAGGACAATGTACTTTGCATCTACGCCTGTGACCATGCAGATGATTTTGCTGATCAATTTTCTGAGGGCCTTGGTTTACCACAGACTTTGCAGCGCATATTGTAGTTAGAGACAATTCCATGATTATTCTCCACTCTTGTAATGCTCCAAACATATTTGGCTTGGATGCATTTGAACTTCTTCTCCTCGCAAATCAGAACAATGTATTTTGCTTCAACGCCTGTGACCATGCAGACAGTGTCGTCGCACTGTGCAATGATTTTGCTGATCTCTATTCCGAGGGCAGTGGTTGTACCACAAACTTTTCATCGCATATTCTAGTTAGAGACAGTTCAATGCCTATAGTCCACTCTAGTAATGCTCCAAACATTTTTGGCATTGATGCATTTGAACTTTATGACTTCGCAAATTAGGACAATGTACTTTGCTTCAACGCCTGTGACCATGCAGATAGTGTGGTCGCACTATGCGATGATTTTGCTGATCTCTTTTCTGAAGACCTTGGTTGTACCACAAACTTTGCAGTGCATATTATAGTTAGAGACAATTCGATGCCTATTCTCCACTCTAGTAATGCGCCAAACATTTTTGGCATGGATGCAATTTAACTCTCTGGCCTTGTTATTCAGGACAATGTACTTTGCATCAACGCCTGTGAAAATGCAGACAGTGTGGTCGCACTATGCGATGATTTTTGTGATCTCTTTTGTAAGGGCCTTGGTTGTACCTCATACTTTGCACCGCATATTGTAGTTAGAGACAATTCCATGCCTATTCCCCACTCTAGTAATGCTCCAAACATTTTTGGCATGGATGCAATTGAACTTTCTGGAATCGCAATTCAGGACAATGTACTTTGCATCAACGTCTGTGACCATGCACACAGTGTGGTGGCACTATGCGATGATTTTGCTGATGTCCTTTCTGAAGGCCTTGGTTGTACCACAGACTTTGCAGCACATATTGTAGTTAGAGACAATTCCATGCCTATTCTCCACTCTAGTAAATCTCGAAACGTTTTTGGCATGGATGCATTTGAACATTCTTGCCTTGCAATTCAGGGCAATGTACTTTGCATCAACATCTGTGACCATGCACACAATGTGGTTGCACAATGAGATGATTTTGCTAATCTCTTTTCTGAGGGCCTTGGTTGTCCAGCAGACTATGCAGCGCATTTTGTAGTTACAGACAATTCCATGACTATTCTCCACTCTAGTAACGCACCAAACATTATTGGAATTGATGCATTTGAACATTGTGGAGTCGCAATTAAGGACAATGTACTTTGCATCAACGCCTGTCACCATGCAGATGATTTTGCTGCTCAATTTTCTGAGGGCCTTGGTTTACCACAGACTTTTCAGCGCATATTGCAGTTAGAGACAATTCCATGATTATTCTCCACTCTTGTAATGCTCCAAACATATTTGGCTTTGATGCATTTGAACTTCTTCTCCTCGCAAATCAGAACAATGTATTTTGCTTCAACGCCTGTGACCATGCAGACAGTGTCATCGCACTGTGCAATGATTTTGCTGATCTCTATTCCGAGGGCCTTGGTTGTACCACAGACTTTGCATCGCATATTCTAGTTAGAGACAATTCAATGCCTATACTCCACTCTAGTAATGCTCCAAACATTTTTATCATTGATGCACTTGAACTTTCTGACTTCGCAAATTAGGACAATGTACTTTGCTTCAACGCCTGTGACCATGCAGACAGTGTGGTCGCACTATGCGATGATTTTGCTGATCTCTTTTCTGAGGACCTTGGTTGTACCACAAACTTTGCAGTGCATATTGTACTTAGAGACAATGCCATGCCTATTCTCCACTCTAGTAATGCTCCAACCATTTTTGGCATGGATGCATTTGAACTTTCTGGCCTCGCAATTCAGGACAATGGACTTTGCAACAACGTCTGTGACCATGCACACAGTGTGGTTGCACTATGCGATGGTTTTGCTGATCTCTTTCCTGAGTGCCTTTGTTGTACCACAGACTTTGCAGCGCATATTGTAGTTAGAGACAATTCGATGCCTATTCTCCACTCTAGTAATGCGCCAAACATTTTTGGCATGGATGCATTTGAACTCTCTGGCCTTGTTATTCATGACAATGTACTTTGCATCAACGCCTGTGAAAATGCAGACAGTGTGGTCGCACTATGCGATGATTTTTCTGATCTCTTTTGTAAGGGCCTTGGTTGTACCTCAGACTTTGCACCACATATTGTAGTTAGAGACAATTCCATGCCTACTCCCCACTCTAGTAATGCTCCAAACATTTTTGGCATGGATGCAATTGAACTTTCTGGAATCGCAATTCAGGACAATGTACTTTGCATCAACGTCTGTGACCATGCACACAGTGTGGTGGCACTATGCGATGATTTTGTTGATCTCCTTTCTGAGGGCCTTGGTTGTACCACAGACTTTGCAGCACATATTGTAGTTAGAGACAATTCCATGCCTATTCTCCACTCTAGTAAATCTCGAAACATTTTTGGCATGGATGCATTAGAACATTCTTGCCTCGCAATTCAGGACAATGTACTTTGCATCAACATCTGTGACTATGCACACAATGTGGTTGCACTATGAGATGATTTTGCTAATCTCTTTTCTGAGGGCCTTGGTTGTCCAGCAGACTATGCAGCGCATTTTGTAGTTACAGACAATTCCATGATTATTCTCCACTCTAGTAACGCTCCAAACATTATTGGAATTGATGCATTTGAACATTGTGGAGTCGCAATTAAGGATAATGTACTTTGCATCAACGCCTGTCACCATGCAGACAGTGTGGTCACAGTATGCGATGATTTTGTGGATTTTTTTTCTGAGGGCCTTGGTTGTACGACAGACTTTGCAGCGCGTATTGTAGTTAGAGACAATTCCATGCCTATTCCTCACTCTAGTAATGATCGAAACATATTTGGCTTGGATGCATTTGAACTTTCTCTACTCGCAAATCAGGACAATGTATTTTGCTTCAACACCTGTGACCATGCAGACAGTGTGGTGGCACTATGCAATGATTTTGCTGATATCTTTTCTGAGGGCCTTGGTTGTACCACAGACTTTGCAGCACATATTGTAGTTAGAGACAATTCCATGCCTATTCTCCACTCTAGTAATGCTCCAAACATTTTTGGAATGGATGCATTTGAAATTTCTGGCCTCGCAATTCACGACAATGTACTTTGCATCAACGCCTGTGAAAATGCAGACAGTGTGGTCGCACGATGCGATGATTTTGCTGATCCCTTTTCTGTAAGCCTTGGTTGTACCACAGACTTTGAAATGCATATTGCAGTTAGAGACAATTCCATGCCTATTCTCCACTTTAGTAATGCTCCAAACATTATTGGCATGGATGCATTTGAACTTTCTGGTCTCGCAAATCAGGACAATGTACTTTGCATCAACGCCTGTGACCTTGGACACAGTGTGGTCACACTATGTGATGATTTTGCTGATCTCTTTTCTGAGGGCTTTATTTGTACCACAGACTTTGCAGCGCATATTGTAGTTAGAGACAATTCCATTCTATTCTCCATTCTAGTAATGCTCCAAACATTTTCGGCATGGATGCATTGCAACTTTCTGGGCTTGCAATTTAGGACAATGTACTTTGAATCAACACCTGTGATAATGCAGACAGTGTGGTCGCACTGTGAAATGATTTTGCTGATATCTATTCCGACGGCCTTGGTGTTACCACAGACATTGTAGCGCATTTTGTAGTTACAGACAATTCCATGCCTATTGTCCACTCTAGTAATGCTACAAACATTTTTGGCATGGATGCATTTGAACATTCTGGCCTCGCAATTCAGGACAATGTACTTTGCTTCAACGCCTGTGACCATGCACACAGTGTGGTTGGACCATGCGATGGTTTTGCTGATCTCTTTCCTGAGTGCCTTGGCTGTACCACAGACATTGCAGAGCATTTTGTAGTTACAGACAATTCCATGCCTAATCTCCACTCTAGTAATGCTCCAAACATTTTTCCATTGATGCATTTGAACTTTCTGGCCTTGCAATTCATTACAATGTACTTTGCAACAACGCGTGTGAAAATGCAAATAGTGTGGTCGCACTATGCGATGATTTTGCTGATCTCTTTTCTTAGGGCCTTGGTTGTACCACAGACTTTGCACCGCATATTGTAGTTAGAGACAATTCCATGCCTATTCTCCACTCTAGTAATGCTCCAAACGTTTTTGGCATGGATGCATTTGAACTTTCTGGCCTCGCAATTCAGGACAATGTACTTTGCATTAACGCCTGTGACCATGCAGACAGTGTGGTTGCACTATGCGATGATTTTGCTGACCTCTTTTCCGAGGGATTTGGTTGTACCACAGACTTTGCAGCGCATATTGTAGTTAGAGACAATTCCATGCCTATTCTCCACTCTAGTAATGCACCAAACATTTTTGACATGGATGCATTGCAACTTTCTGGGCTTGCAATTTAGGACAATGTACTTTGCATTAACGCCTGTGACCTTGGACACAGTGTGGTCGCACTATGCGATAATTTTGCTGATCCCTTTTCCGGGTGAATTGGTTCTACCACAAACTTTGCAGCGCGTATTGTTGTTAGAGAAAATTCCATGCCTATTCTCCACTCTAGTAATGCTCCAAACATTTTGGCATGGATGCATTGCAACTTTCTGGGCTTGCAATTTAGGACAATGTACTTTGCATTAACGCCTCTGACCATGCAGACAGTGTGGTCGCACTATGCGATGATTTTTCTGATGTCTTTCCTGAGTACCTTGGTTGTACCACAGTTATTGCAGCGCATTTTGTAGTTACAGACAATTCCATGCCTATTCTCCACTCTAGAATTGCTCCAAATATTTTTGGGAGGGATGCATTTGAACTTTCTGGATTCGCAATTCAGGACAATGTACTTCGCATCAATGTCTGTGACCATGCACACAGTGTGGTTACACTATTCGATGGTTTTACTGATCTCTTTCCTGAGTGCATTGGTTGTACCACAGACTTTGCAGCGCATATTGTAGTTAGAGACAATTCCATGCCTATTCTCCACTCTAGTAATGCTCCAAACATTTTTGGCATGGATGCATTTGAACATTCTGGCCTCGCAATTCAGGACAATGTATTTTGCATCAACATCTGTGACCATGCACTCAATTTGGTTGCACTATGAGATGAATTTGCTGATCTCTTTTCTTGGGGCCTTGGTTGTACCACAGACTTTGCACCGCATATTGTAGTTACAGACAATCCATGCCTATTCTCCACTCTAGTAATGCACCAAACATTTTTGGCATGGATGCATTTGAACCTTCTGGCCTTGCAATTCAGGACAATGTACTTTGCATCAACACCTGTGAAAATGCAAGTAGTGTGGTCGCACTATGCAATGATTTTGCTGATCTCTATTCTGAGGGACTTGGTTGTACCACAGACTTTGCACCACATATTGTAGTTAGAGACAATTCCATGCCTATTCTCCACTCTAGTAATGCACCAAACATTTTTGGCATGGATGCATTTGAACATTCTGGCCTCGCATTTCAGGACAATGTATTTTGCATCAACAGCTGTGACCATGCACTCAAAGTAGTTGCACTATCAGATGATTTTCCTGATCTCTTTTCTGAGGGTCTTGGTTGTCCAACAGACTTTACACCACACATTGTAGTTACAGACAATTCCATGCCTATTATCCACTCTAGTAACGCTCCAAAATTTATTGGCATTGATGCATTTGAACTTTGTGGCCTCGCAATTAAGGACAATGTACTTTGCATCAACGTCTGTGACCATGCACACAGTGTGGTTGCACTATGCGGTGGTTTTGTGATCTCTTTCCTGAGTGCCTTGTTTGTACCACAGACTTTGCAGCACATATTGTAGTTAGAGACAATTCCATGCCTATTCGATAGTAATGCTCCAATTATTTTTGGCATGGATGCATTTGAACTTTCTGGCCTCGCAATTCAGGACAATGTATTTTGCATCAACGCCTGTGACCTTGGACACAATGTGGTCGCACTATGCGATGAATTTGCTGATCTCTTTTCTGAGGGCCTTGGTTGTCCAACAGTCTTTACACCACATATTGTAGTTACAGACAATTCCATGCCTATTCTCCACTCTAGTAACGGTCCAAAATTATTGTCATTGATGCAGTTGAACTTCGTGGCCTCGCAATTAAGGACAATGTTCTTTGCATCAACGCCTGTGACCTTGGACACAGTGTGGTCGCACTATGCGATAATTTTGCTGATCCCTTTTCCGGGGGAATTGGTTGTACCACAAACTTTGCAGCGCATATTGTTGTTAGAGAGAATTCCATGCCTATTCTCCACTCTAGTAATGCTCCAAACATTTTTGGCATGAATGCATTGCAACTTTCTGGGCTTGCAATTTAGGACAATGTACTTTGCATTAACGCCTGTGACCATGCAGACAGTGTGGTCGCACTATGCGATGATTTTTCTGATGTCTTTCCTGAGTACCTTGGTTGTACCACAGACTTTGCAGCGCATATTGTAGTTAGAGACAATTCCATGCCTATTCTCCACTCTAGTAATGCTCCAAACATATTTGGCATGCATGCATTTGAACTTTCTCTTCTCGCAAATCAGGACAATGTATTTTTCTTCAATGCCTGTGACCATGCAGACAGTGTGGTCGCACTGTGCAATTATTTTGCTGATATCTATTCCGACGGCCTTGGTTGTACCACAGTTATTGCAGCGCATTTTGTAGTTACAGACAATTCCATGCCTAATCTCCACTCTAGTAATGCTCCAAACATTTTTGGCAGGGATGCATTTGAACTTTCTGGATTCGCAATTCAGGACAATGTACTTTGCATCAATGTCTGTGACCATGCACACAGTGTGGTTGCACTATTCGATGGTTTTACTGATCTCTTTCCTGAGTGCATTGGTTGTACCCCAGACTTTGCAGCGCATATTGTAGTTAGAGACAATTCCATGCCTATTCTCCACTCTAGTAATGCTCCAAACATTTTTGGCAAGGATGCATTTGAACATTCTGGCCTCGCAATTCAGGACAACGTATTTTGCATCAACATCTGTGACCATGCACTCAATGTGGTTTTACTATGAGATGATTTTTCTGATCACTTTTCTGAGGGCCTTGGTTGTCCAACAGACTTTACACCGCATATTGTAGTTACAGACAATTCCATGCCTATTCTCCACTCTAGTAACGCTCCAAAATATATTTTCATTGATGCATTTGAACTTTGTGGCCTCGAAATTAAGGACAATGTACTTTGCATCAACGCCTGTGACCATGCAGACAGTGTGGTCACACTATGCGATGATTTTGCTGGTCTATTTTCTGACTGCCTTGGTTGTACCACAAACTTTGTAGCGCATATTGTAGTTAGAGACAATGCCATGCCTATTCTCCAATCTAGTAATGCTCCTAACATATTTGGCTTGGATGCATTTGAACTTTCTCTCCTCCCAAATCAGGACAATGTATTTTGCTTCAACGCCTGTGACCATTCAGACAGTTTGGTCGCACTGTGCAATGATGTTGCTGATCTCTATTCCGAGGGCCTTGGTTGTACTACCGACTTTGCATCGCATATTGTAGTTAGAGACAATTCCATGCCTATTCTCCACTCTAGTAATGCCCCAAACATTTTTGGCATGGATGCATTTGAACTTTCTGGCCTTGCAATTCAGGACAATGTACTTTGCATCAACGCCTGTGACCTTGGACACAGTGTAGTCGCACTATGCGATAATTTTGCTGATCCCTTTTCCGTGGGAATTGGTTGTACCACAATCTTTGCAGTGCATATTGTTCTTAGAGAGAATTCCATGCCTATTCTCCACTCTAGTAATGCTCCAAACATTTTTGGCATGGATGCATTGCAACTTTCTGTGCTTGCAATTTAGGACAATGTACTTTGCATTAACGCCTGTGACCATGCAGACAGTGTGGTTGCACTATGCGATGATTTTGCTGACCTCTTTTCCGAGGGCCTTGGTTGTACCACAAACTTTGCAGCGCATATTGTAGTTAGAGACAATTACATGCCTATTCTCCACTCTAGTAATGCTCCAAACATTTTTGGCATGGATGCATTTGTACTTTCTGGCCTCGCAATTCAGGACAATCTACTTTGCATCAATGTCTGTGACCATGCATACAGTGTGGTTGCACTATGCGATGGTTTTGCTGATCCCTTTCCTGAGTACCTTGGTTGTCCACAGACTTTGCAGCGCATATTGTAGTTAGAGAAAATTCCATGCCTATTCTCCACTCTAGTTATGCACCAAACATTTCTGGGATGGATGCATTTGAACTTTCTGGCCTTGCAATTCAGGACAATATAGTTTGCATCAACACATGTGAAAATGCAAATAGTGTGGTCGCACTATGCGATGATTTTGCTGATCTCTTTTCTGTGGGCCTTGGTTGTACCACAGACTTTGCACCGCATATTGTAGTTAGAGACAATTCCATGCCTATTCTCCACTCTAGTAATGCTCCAAACGTTTTTGGCATAGATGCATTTTAACTTTCTGGCCTCGCAATTCAGGACATTGTACTTTGCATTAACGCCCGTGACCTTGGACACAATGTGGTCGCACTATGTGATGATTTTGCAGATCTCTTTTCCGAGGGAATTGGTTGTACCACTGACTATGCAGCGCATATTGTAGTTAGAGGCAATTCCATGGCTATTCTCCACTCTAGTATTGCACCAAACATTTTTGGCATGGATGCATTTGAACTTTCTGGCCTTGCAATTAAGGACAATGTACTTTGCATCAACGCCTGTGAAAATGCAGACATTGTGGTTGCACTATGCGATGATTTTGCTGATCTCTTTTCTGAGTTCCTTGGTTGTACCACAGACTTTGCAATGCATATTGTAGTTAGAGACAATTCCATGCCTATTCTCCACTCTAGTAATGCTGCAAATGTTTTTGGAATGGATGCATTTGAACTTTCTGGCCTCGCAATTCAGGACAATGTACTTTACATCAACGTCTGTGACCATGCACACAGTGTGGTGGCACTATGCGATGATTTTGCTGATCTCTTTTCTGAGGGCCTTGGTTGTACAACAGACTTTGCAGCGTATATTGTAGTTAGAGACAATTCCATGCCTTTTCTCCACTCTAGTAATGCTCCTAACATATTTGGCTTAGATGCATTTGAACTTTCTCTCCTCGCAAATCAGGACAATTTATTTTGCTTCAACGCCTGTGACCATTCAGACAGTTTGGTCGCACTGTGCAATGATGTTGCTGATCTCTATTCCGAGGGCCTTGGTTGTACTACCGACTTTGCATCGCATATTGTAGTTAGAGACAATTCCATGCCTATTCTCCACTCTAGTAATGCCCCAAACATTTTTGGCATGTATGCATTTGAACTTTCTGGCCTTGCAATTCAGGACAATGTACATTTCATCAACGCCTGTGCCCATGCAGACAGTGTGGTCGCTCTATGCGATGATTTTGGTGATCTCTTTTTTGAGGGCCTTGGTTGTACAACAGACTTTGCAGCGCATATTGTAGTTAGAGACAATTCCATGCCTATTCTCCACTCTAGTAATGCTCCAAACATTTTTGAATGGATGCTTTTGAAGTTTCTGGCCTCGAAATTGAGGACAATGTACTTTGCATCAACGCCTGTAACCATGCAGACAGTGTGGTCCAACTATGCGATGATTTTGCTGATCTCTTTTCTGAGGGCCTTGGTTGCACCATAGACTTTGCACCGTATATTGTAGTTAGAGACAATTCCATGCCTATTCCCTACTCTAGTAATGCTCCAACTACTTTTGGCATGGATGCATTTGAACTTTCTGGCCTCGCAATTCAGGACAATGTACATTTCATCAACGCCTGTGACCATGCAGACAGTGTGGTCGCTCTATGCGATGATTTTGGTGATCTCTATTCTGAGGTCCTTGGTTGTACCATGGACTTTGCCGAGGTTTTTGTAGTTAGAGACAATTCCATGCCTATTTTCCAATCTAGTAATACTCGAAACATTTTTGGCATTGATGCATTTGAACTCTCTGGCCTCGCAATTCAGGACAATGTACTTTGCATCAACGCCTGCGACCATGCAGGCATTGAGGTCGCACTATGCGACGACTTTGCTGATCTCTTTTCTGAGGGCCTTGGTTGTACTACAGACTTTGCAGCGCATATTGTAGTTAGAGACAATTCCATGCCTATTCTCCACTCTAGTAATGCTCAAGAGATTTCTGGCATGGATGCATTTGAACTTTCTGTTCTCGAAATTGAGGACAATGTACTTTGCATCAACGCCTGTGACCATGCAGACAGTGTGGACCCACTATGCCTCGATTTTGCTGATCTATTTTCTGAGGGCCTTGGTTGTACCACAGACATTGCAGCGTATATTGTGGTTAGAGACAATCCCATGCCTATTCGCCACTCGAGTAATGCTGAAAACATATTTGGCATGGATGCATTTTAACTTTCTGGCCTCGCAATTCAGGACAATGTACTTTGCATTAAAGCCTGTGACCATGCAGACAGTGTGGTCGCACTATGCGACGACTTTGCTGATCTCTTTTCTGAGGGCCTTGGTTGTACTACAGACTTTGCAGCGCATATTGTAGTTAAAGACAATTCCATGCCTAATCCCTACTCTAGTAATGCTAGAAATATTTTTGACATGGATGCATTTGAACTTTCTGGCCTCGCAATTCAGGACAATGTTTTTTGCATCAACGTCTGTCACCATGCACACAGTGTGGTTGCACTATGCTATGATTTTGCTGATCTCTTTTCTGACGGCCTTGGTTGTACCACAGACTTTGCAGCGCATATTGTAGTTACATACAATTCCATGTATTTTCTCTACTCTAGTAATGATCCAAACATTTATGGCAAGGATGCATTTGAACTTTCAGGACTCGTAATTCAGGACAATGTACTTTGCATCAACGTCTGTGACCATGCAGACAGTGTGGTAGCACTATTCGATGATTTTGCTGATCTCTTTTCTGAGGGGATTGGTTGCAGCACAGACTTTGCACCGCATATTGTTGTTACAGACAATTCCATGATTATTCTCCATTCTAGTAATGCTCCAAACATTTTTGGCATGGATGCATTTGAACTTTCTGGCCTCGAAATTCAGGACAATGTACCTTTCATCAACGCCTGTGACCATACACACAGTGTGGTTGCACTATGCGATGGTTTTGCTGATCTCTATCCTGAGTGCCTTGGTTGTACCACACACTTTGCAGCGCTATTGTAGTTATAGACAATCCCATGACTATTCTCCACACTAGTAATGCTCCAAACATATTTGGTTTGGATGCATTTGAACTTTCTCTCCTCGCAAATCAGGACAATGTATTTTGCTTCAACGCCTGTGACCTTTCAGAGAGTGTGGTCGCACTGTGCAATGTTTTTGCTGATCTCTATTCCGAGGGCCTTGGTTGTACCGCAGACTTTGCACCACATATTGTAGTTAGAGACAATTCCAAGCCTATTCTCCACACTAGTAATGCTCCAAACATTTTGGGCATGGATGCATTTGAACTATCTGGCCTCGCAATTCTGGACAATGTACTTTGCTTCAACGCCTGTGACCATGCAGACAGTGTGGTCGCACTATGCGATGATTTTGCTGATCTCTTTCCTGAGTGCCTTGGTTGTACCACAGACTTTGCAGGGCATATTGTAGTTAGAGACAATTCCATGCCTATTCTCCACTCTAGTAATGCCGCAAACGTTTTCGGCACGGATGCATTTGAACATTCTGGCCCCGAAATTCAGGACAATGTACTTTGCATCATCGCCTGTGACCTTGGACACAGTGTGGTCGCACCATGCGATTATTTTGCTGATCGATTTTTCGAGGGAATTGGTTGTGCCACAGACTTTGCAGCGCATATTGTAGTTACGGACAATTCCATGCCTATTCTCCACTCTAGTAATGCTCCAAACATTTTGGGCATGGATGCATTTGATCTTTCTGGCCTCGCAGTTCAGTACAATGTACTTTGCATTAATGCCTGTGACCATGCAGACAGTGTGGTCGCACTAAGCGATGATTTTGCCGATCCGTATTCTGAGGGCCTTGGTTGTACCACAGACTTTGCACCGCATATTGTAGTTAGAGACAATTCCATGCCTATTCCTTACTCTAGTAATGCTCCAAATATTTTTGGCATGGATGTATTTGAACTTTCTGGTCTCGCAGTTCAGGACAATGTATTTTGCATCAACGTCTGTGACCATGCACACAGTGTGGTTGCACTATGTGATGATTTTGCTGATCTCTTTTCTGAGGGCCTTGGTTGTACCACAGACTTTGCAGTGCATATTGTAGTTAGAGACAATTCCATGCCTATTCTCCACTCTAGAAATGCCCCAAACATTTTTGTCAAGGATGCATTTGAACTTTCTGGCCTCGCAATTCAGGGCAATGTACTTTGCATCAACGCCTCTTACCTTGGACACAGTGTGGTTGCACTATGCGATGATTTTGCTGATCTCATTTCCGAGGGAATTGGTTGTATCACAGACTTTGCAGCGCATATTGTAGTTAGAGACAGTTCCATGGCTATTCTCCACTCTAGTAATGCTCCAAACATTTTTGGCATGGATGAATACAACTCTCTGGGCTTGCTATTCAGGACAATGTACTTTGCATCAACGCCTACGACCATGCAGACAGTGTTGTCGCACTGTGCGATGATTTTGCTGAACTCTATTCTGAGGGCCTTGGTTTTACCATAGACTTTGCACCGCATATTGTAGTTAGAGACAATTCCATGCCTATTCCTTACTCTAGTAATGCTCCAAATATTTTTGGCATGGATGTATTTGAATTTTCTGGCCTCGCAGTTCAGGACAATGTACTTTGCAGCAACGTCTGTGACCATGCACACAGTGTGGTTGCACTATGCGATGGTTTTGTTGATCTCTTTCCTGAGTTCCTTGGTTGTACAATAGACGTTTTAGCGCATATTGTAGTTAGGGCAATTCCATGCCTATTCTCCACTCTAGTAATGCTCCAAACATTTTTGGCTTCGATGCATTTGAACTTTCTGGCCTCGAAATTCAGGACAATATACCTTCCATCAACGCCTGTGACCATGCACACAGTGTGGTCCCACAATGCGATGATTTTGCTGATCTCTTTTCTGAGGGCCTTGGTTTTACCACAGACTATGCAGAGCATATTGTAGTTAGAGGCAATTCCATGCCTATTCTCCACTATAGTAACGCCACAAACATTTTTGGCATGGATGCATTTGAACTTTCTGGCCTCGAAATTGAGGACAATGGACTTTGCATCAACGCCTGTGACCTTGGACACAGTGTCTTCGCAGTATGCGATGATTTTGCTTATCTCTTTCCCGAGGGAATTGGTTGTATCACAGATTTTGCAGCGCATATTGTAATTAGAGACAATTCCATGCCTACTCTCCACTGTAGTAATGCTCCAAACATTTTTGGCATGGATGCATTGCAACTTTCTGGATTTGCAATTCAGGACAATGTACTTTGCATCAACGCCTATGACCATGCAGAGTGTGGTCGCACTGTGCTATGATTTTGCTGATCTCTTTTCTGAGGGCCTTGGTTGTAGCACAGACTTTGCACCGCATATTGCAGTTAGAGACAATTCCATGCCTATTCTCCAAACATTTTTGGCATGCATGCATTTGAACTTTCTGGCCTAACAATTCAGGACAATGTACATTGCATCAATGCCTGTGACCATGCAGACAGTGTGGTCACACTATGCGATGATTATGCTGATTTCTTTTCTGAGGGCCTTGGTTTGTACCACAGACTTTGTAGCGCATATTGTAGTTAGAGACAATTCCATGCCTATTCTCCACTCTAGTAATGCTCGAAACATTTTTGGCATGGTAGCATTTGAACATTCTGGCCTAGCAATTCAGGACAATGTACTTTGCATCAATGCCTGTGACCATGCAGACAGTGTGGTCGCACTATGCGATAATTTTGCAGATCTCTTTTCCGAGGGCCTTTGTTGTACCACAGACATTGCAGCGCATATTGTAGTTAGAGACAATTCTATGGCTATTCTCCACTCTAGTAATGCTCCAAATATATTTGGCTTGGATGCATTTGAACTTTCTCTCCCCTCGCAAATCAGGACAATGTTTTTTGCTGGAATGCCTGTGAATATGCAGACAGTGTGATCGCACTGTGCAATGATTTTGCTGATCTCTATTCCGAGGGCCTTGGTTGTACCACAGACTTTGCACCGCATATTGTAGTTGGAGACAATTCCATGCCTATTTTCCACTCTAGTAATGCTCCAAACATTTTTGGCATGGGTGCATTTGGACTTTCTGGCCTCGCAATTCAGGACAATGTACTTTGCACCAACGCATGTGAAAATGCAGATAGTGTGGGTCCACTATGCGATGATTTTGCTGATCTATATTCTGAGGGCCATGGTTGTACCACAGTCATTGCAGCGCATATTGCAGTTAGACACAATTCCATGCCTATTCTCCACTCTAGTAATGCTCTAAATATATTTGGTTTGGATGCATTTGAAGTTTCTCTCCCCTTGCAAATCAGGACAATGTATTTTTTGGGAACGCCTGTGACCATGCAGACAGTGTGGTCGCACTGTGCAATGATTTTGCTGACCTCTATTCCGAGGCCCTTGGTTGCAATACAGACTTTGCAGCGCATATTGTAGTTAGAGACAATTCCATGCCTATTCTCCACTCTAGTAATGCTCCAAACATTTTTGGCATGGATGCATTTGATATTTCTGGCCTTGCAATTCAGGACAATGCACTTTACATCAACGCCTGTGGAAATGCAGACAGTGTTGTAGAACTATGCGATGATTTTGCTGACCTCTTTTCCGAGGGCCTTGGTTGTACCACAGACTTTGCAGCGCATAATGCAGTTAGAGTAAATTCCATGCCTATTCTCCAATCTAGTAATGCTCCAAACATTTGTGGCATGGATGATTCTGAACTTTCTGGCATCGCAATTCAGAACAATGTACTTTACATCAACGCCGGTGACTACATAGACAGTGTAGTCACACTATGCGATGATTCTGCTGATCTCTTTTCTGAGGGCCTTGGTTGTACCACAGACTTTAAAGCGCATATTTTAGTTAGAGACAATTCCATGAATATTTTCCACTGTACTAATGCTCCAAACAATGTTGGCATGGATGCATTTGAACTTTTTGGCCATCGCAGTTCGTTACAATGTACTTTGCATCAACGCCTGTGACCATGCAATTAGTGTGGTCGCACTATGCGATGATTTTGATGATCCCTTTTCTGTGAGCCTTGGTTGTACCATAGACTTTGAAATGCATATTTTAGTTAGAGACAATTCCATACCTATTCTCCACTCTAGTATTGCTCCAAACATTTTTGGCATGGATTCATTTGAACATTCTGGCCTCACAATTCAGGACAATGTACTTTGCATCAACATCTGTGACCATGCACACAATGTGGTTGCACTATGAGATGATTTTGCTGAACTCTTTTCTGATGGCCTTGGTTGTCCAACAGACTTTGCAGCGCATATTGTAGTTACAGACAATTCCATGCTTATTCTCCACTCTAGTAACGGTCCAAACATTATTGGCATTGATGCATTTGAACTTTCTGGCCTCGAAAATGAGGACAATGTACGTTGCATCAACGCCTGTGACCATGCAGACAGTATGGTCGCACTATGCGATGATTTTGCTGATCTCTTTTCCGAGGGCCATGGTTGTGCCACATACTTTGCAGTGCATTTTCAATTAGAGACAATTCCATGCTTATTCTACACCCTAGTAATGCTCCAAACATTTTTGGCATGGATGCATTTGAACATTCTGGCCTCACAATTCAGGACAATGTACTTTGCATGAAGATCTGTGACCATGCACACAATGTGGTTGCACTATGAGATGGTTTTGCTCATCTCTTTTCTGATGGCCTTTGTTGTCCAACAGACGCTGCAGCGCATATTGTAGTTACAGACAATTCCATGCCTATTCTCCACTCTAGTATCGCTCCAAACATTATTGGCATTGATGCTTTTGAACTTTCTGGCCTCGCAATTAAGGACAATGTACTTTGCATCAACGCCTGTGACCAAGCAGACAGTGTGGTCACACTATGCGATGATTTTGCTGACCTATTTTCTGAGGGCCTTGGTTGTACCACAGACTTTGCAGCGCATGTTGTAGTTAGAGACAATTCCATGCCTATTCTCCACTCTAGTAATGCTCCAAATATATTTGGCTTGGATGCATTTGAACTTTCTCTCCCCTCGCAAATCAGGACAATGTATTTTGCTGGAACGCCTGTGACCATGCAGACAGTGTGGTCGCACTGTGCAATGATTTTGTTGATCTCTATTCCGAGGGCCTTGGTTGTACTACAGACTTTGCACCGCATATTGTAGTTAGAGACAGTTCCATGCCTATTTTCCACCTAGTAATGCTCCAAATATTTTTGGCATGGATGCATTGAACTTTCTGGCCTCGCAATTCATGACAATGTACTTTGCTTCAACGCCTGTGACAACACAGACAGTGCGGTCGCACTATGCGATGATTTTGCAGATCTCTTTTCCGAATGCCTTGGTTATACCACAAATTTTGCAGCGCATATTGTAGTTAGAGACAATTACATGCCTATTCTACACCATAGTAATGCTCCAAACATTTTGGCAGGGATGCATTTGAACTTTCTGGCCTCGCAATTCAGGACAATGTACTTTGCATCAATGTCTGTGACCATGCAGACAGTGCGGTCGCACTATGCGATGATTTTGCTGACCTCTTTTCTGAGGGCCTTGGTTGTACCACAGAGTTTGCAGCGCAAAATTTAGTTAGAGACAATTCCATGCCTATTCTCCACTCTAGTAATACTCCAAACTTTTTTGGCATGGATGCATTTGAACTTACTGGCCTCGCAATTCAGGACAATGTACTTTGCATCAACGCCTGTGACCATGCAGACAGTGTGGTCACACTATGGGTTAATTTTGCTGATCTCTTTTCTGAGGGTCTTGGTTGTACCACAGACTTTGCAGCGCATATTGTAGTTTGAGATAATTCCATGCCTATTCTCCACTCTACTAATGCTCCAAATATTTTTCCATTGCTGCATTTTAACTTTCTGGCCTCGCAATTCAGGACAATGTACTTTGCATCAACGCTTGTGACCATGCAGACATTGTGGTGGCACTGTGCGATGATTTTGCTGATCTCTTTTCTGAGGGCCTTGGTTGTACTACTGACTTTGCAGAGCATATTGCAGTTAGAGACAATTCCATGCCTATTCTCCACTCTAGTAATGCTCTAAACATTTATGACATGGATGAATTTGAAATTTCTGGCCTCGCAATTCAGGACAATGTACTTTGCTTCAACGCCTGTGACCATGCAGACAGTGTGGTCGCACTATGTGATGATTTTGCTGATCCCTTTTCTGAGGGCCTTGGTTGTACCAGAGATTTTGCAACGCATATTGTAGTTAGAGACAATTACATGCCTATTCTCAACTCTTGCAATGCTCCAAACATTTGTGGCATGGATGCATTTGTAATTTCTGGCCTCGAAATTCAGGACATTGTACCTTGCATCAACGCCTGTGACCATGCAGACAGTGTGGTCGCACTATGCAATGATTTTGCTGATCTCATTTCTGTGGGCCTTGGTTGTACCACAGACTTTGCAGCGAAATATGCAGTTAAAGACAATTCCATGCCTATTCTCCACTCTAGTAATGCTCCAAACGTTTGTGGCATGGATGAATTTGAACTTTCTGGATTCGCAATTCAAGACAATGTACTTTGCATCAACTCCTGTGACCATGCAGACAGTGTGGACGCACTATGCGATGAAGTTGCTGATCCCTTTACTGTGAGCCTTGGTTGTACCATAGACTTTGAAATGCATATTTTAGTTAGAGACATTTCCATGCCTATTCTCCGCTCTAGTATTGCTCCAAACATTTTGGAAAGGATGATTTTGAACTTTCTGGCCTCGCAATTCAGGACAATGTACTTTGCACCATCGCCTGGGACCATGCACACAGTGTGGTCGCACTATGCGATTATTTTGCTAATCTCTTTTCTGATGGCCTTGGTTGTACCACAGACTTTGCACCGCATATTGTAGTTAGAGACAATTCCATGCCTATTTTCCACTCTAGTAATGCTCCAAACATTTTTGGCACGGATGCATTTGAACTTTCTGTCCTCGCAATTCAGGACAATGTACTTTGCATCAACATCTGTGACCATGCACACAGTGTGGTTGCACTTTGCGATGATTTTGCTGATCTCTTTTCTGAGGGCCTTGGTTGTACCACAGACTTTGCAGCGCATATTGTAGTTAGATACAATTCCATGCCTATTCTCCACTCTACTAATGCTCAAAACATTTTTCCGTTGATGCATTTTAACTTTCTGGCCTCGCAATTTATGACAATGTGCTTTGCTTCAACGCCTGTGACCATGCAGACAGTGTGGTCGAACTATGTGATGATTTTGCTAATCCCTTTTCTGAGGGCCTTGGTTGTCCCACAGACTTTGCAGCGCATATAGTAGTTAGAGACAATTCCATGCCTATTCTCCACTCTAGTAATGCTCCAAACATTTTTGCCATTGATGCATTTGAATTTTCTGGCCTCGGAATTCAGGACAATGCACTTTGCATCAACTGCTGTGACCATGCAGACAGTGAGGTCAAACTGTGCGATGATTTTGCTGATCTCTTTACCGAAGGGCCTTGGTTGTACTACTGACTTTGCAGCGCATATTGTAGTTAGAGACAATTCCATGCCTATTCTCCACTCTAGTAATGCTCCACACATTTATGGCATGGATGCATTTGAACTTTCTGTCCTCGCAATTCAGGACAATGTACTTTTCATCAACGCCTCTGACCATGCAGACAGAGTGGTCGCACTATGCGATGATTTTGCAGATCTCTTTTCTGGGGGCCTTGGTTGTACCAGAAATTTTGCAGCGCATATTGTAGTTAGAGACAATTCCATGCCTATTCTCCACTCTACTAATGCTCAAAACATTTTTCCATTGATGCATTTTAACTTTCTGGCCTCGCAATTCACGACAATGTACTTGGCATCAACGCCTGTGACCATACAGACATAGTGGTCACACTATGCGATGATTTTGCTGATCTCTTTTCTGAGGGCCTTGGTTGTACTAGTGACTTTGCACAGCATATTGCAGTTAGAGACAATTCCATGCCTATTCTCCACCCTAGTAATGCTCCAAACACTTTTGGCATGGATGCATTTGAACATTCTGGCCTCGAAATTCACGACATTGTACTTGGAATTAACGCCTGTGACCATGCAGACAGTGTGGTCGCACTATGCAATGATTTGGCTGATCTCTTTTCTAAAGGCCTTGGTTGTACCATGGACTTTGCAGCGTATATTGTAGTTAGAGACAATTCCATGCCTCTTCTCCACTCTAGTAATGCTCCAAACATTTTTGGCATGGATGCATTTGAACTTTCTGGCACGCAATTTAGGACAATGTGCTTTTCATCAACGCCTGTGACCATGCAGACAGAGTGGTCGCACTATGCGATGATTTTGCTGATCTATTTTCTGTATGTCCTGGTTGTACCACAGACTTTGCAGCGAAATAAGCAGTTAAAGACAATTCCATTCCTATTCTCCACTCTAGTAATGCTCCAAACATTTGTGGCATGGATGAATTTGTACTTTCTGGATTCGCAATTCAGGACAATGTACTTTGCATTAACGCCTATGACCATGCAGACAGTGTGGTCGCAGTATGCGATGATGTTGCTGATCTCTTTTCTGAGGGCCTTGGTTGTACCACAGACTTTGCAGCGCATATTGTAGTTAGAGATAATCCCATGCCTATTCTCCTCTCTAGTAATGCTCCAAACATTTTTGGCATGGATGCATTTGAACTTTCTGGCCTCGGAATTCAGGACAATGTACTTTGTACCAACGCCTGTTACCACGCAGACAGTGTGGTCGCACTATGCGATGATTTTGCTGATCTCTTTTCTGAAGGCCTTGGTTGTACCACAGACTTTGCAGCGCATAATGTAGTTAGAGACAATTCCATGCCTATTCTCCACTCTAGTAATGCCCCAAACACTTTTGGCATGGATGCATTTGAACATTCTGGCCTCGCAATTCAGGACAATGTACTTTGCATCAACAGCTGTGACTATGCAGACAGTGTGGTGGCACTGTGCGATGATTTTGCCGATCTCTTTTCTTTGGGCCTAGGTTGCAGTAGTGACTTTGCAGGGCATATTGCAGTTAGAGACAATTCCATGCCTACTCTCCACTCTAGTAATGCTCCAAACATTTATGGCATGGATGAATTTGAAATTTCTGGCCTCGCAATTCAGGACAATGTACTTTGCTTAAACGCCTGTGACCATGCAGACAGTGTCGTCGCACTATGCGACGATTTTGCAGACCTCTTTTCTGAGGGCCTTGGTTGTACCAGAGATTTTGCAACGCATATTGTAGTTAGAGACAATTCCATGCGTATTCCCCACTCTAGTAATGCTCCAAACTTCTTTGGAATGGATGCATTTGAACTTTCCGGCCTCGAAATTCAGGACATTGTACTTTGCATCAACGCCTGTGACGATGCAGACAGTGTGGACGCAATATGCAATGATTTTACTGATCTCTTTTCTGAGGGCCTTGGTTGTACCAAGGACTTTGCAGTGTATATTGTAGTTAGAGACAATTCCATGCCTATTCTCCACTCTAGTAATGCCCCAAACACTTTTGGCATGGATGCATTTGAACATTCTGGCCTCGCAATTTAGGACACTGTACTTTGCATCAACAGCTGTGACCATGCAGACAGTGTGGTTGCAATATATGATGATTTTGCTGATCTCTTTTCTGAGGGCCTTGGTTGTACCAACGACTTTGCAGCGCATATTGTAGTTAGAGACAATTCCATGCCTATTCTCTTCTCTAGTAATGCTTCAAACATTTTTGGGATGGATGCATTTAAAATTTTTTGTGGCCTCGCAATTCAGGACAATGTACTTTGCATCAACGCCCGTGACCATGCAGACAGTGTGGTTGCACTATGCGATGATTTTGCTGATCTCTTTTCCGAGCTAATTGGTTGTTCCACAGCCTTTGCCGGGCATATTGTAGTTAGAGACAATTCGATGCCTATTCTCCACTCTAGTAATGCTCCAAACATTTTTGGCATGGATGCATTTGAACTTTCTGGCCTCGAAATTCAGGACAATGTATATTTCATCAATGCGTGTCACCATGCAGACAGTGTGGTCGCAGTATGAGATGATTTTGCTGATCTATTTTCTGAGGGCATTGGTCGTACCACAGACTTTGCAGCGCATATTATAGTTAGAGACAATTCCATGCCTATTCTCAACTCTAGTAATGCACCAAACATTTTGGCATGGATGCATTTTAACTTTCTGGCCTCGCAATTCATGACAATGTACTTTGCATCTACATCTGTGACCATGCAGACAGTGTGGTCACACTATGCGATGATTTTGCTGATTTCTTTTCTTAGGGCCTTGGTTGTACCACAGACATTGCAACGCATATTGTAGTTAGAGACAATTCCATACCTATTCTTCACTCTAGTAATGCTCTAAACATTTTTGGCATGGATGCATTTGAACTTTCTGGCCTCGCAATTCAGGACAATGTACTTTGCATCAACTCCTGTGACCGTGCAGACAATGAGGTCGCACTGTGGGATGGTTTTGCTGATCTCTTTACGGAAGTTCCTTGGTTGTACTACTGATATTGCAGAGCATATTGCAGTTAGAGACAATTCCATGCCTATTCTTCACTCTAGTAATTCTCCAAACATTTATGGCATGGATGAATTTGAAATTCCTTGCCTCGCAATTCAGGACAATGTACTTTGCTTCAACGCCTGTGACCATGCAGACAGTGTGGTCGCACTATGTGATGAATTTGCTGATCCCCTTTCTGAGGGCCATGGTTGTACCACAGACTTTGCAGCGCATATTGTAGTTAGAGACAATTCTATGCCTATTCTCCGCTCTAGTAATGCTCCAAACATTTTTGGCATGGATGCATTTGAACTTTCTGTCCTCGCAATTCAGGACAATGTACTTTTCATCAACGCCTCTGACCATGCAGACAGTGTGGTCGCACTATGCGATGATTTTGCAGATCTCTTTTCTGAGGGCCTTGGTTGTACCAGAGATTTTCCAGCGCATATTGTAGTTAGAGACAATTAAATGCCTATTCTCCACTGTAGTAATGGTAAAAACACTTTTGGCATGGATGCATTTGAACTTTCTGGCCTCGCAATTCAGGACAATGTACTTTGCATCAACGCCTGTGACCACGCAGACAGTGTGGTCACACTATGTGATGATTTTGCTGATCTCTTTTCTGAGTGTCTTGGTTGTACCACAGACTTTGAAGCGCATATTGTAGTTAAAGAAAATTCCATGCCTATTCTCCACTCTAGTAATGCTCCAAACATTTTTGGCTTGCATACATTTGAACTTTCTGGCATCGCAATTCAGGACAAGGTACTTTGCATCAACGCATGTGACCATGCAGACAGTGTGGTGGCACTGTGCGATGATTTTGCCGATCTGTTTTCTTTGGGCCTAGGTTGCAGTAGTGACTTTGCAGGGCATATTGCAGTTAGAGACAATTCCATGCCTACTCTCCACTCTAGTAATGCTCCAAACATTTATGGCATGGATGAATTTGAAATTTCTGGCCTCGCAATTCAGGACAATGTACTTTGCTTCAACGCCTGTGACCATGCAGACAGTGTCGTCGCACTATGCGACGATTTTGCAGACCTCTTTTCTGAGGGCCTTGGTTGTACCAGAGATTTTGCAACGCATATTGTAGTTAGAGACAATTCCATGCGTATTCTCCACTGTAGTAATGCTCCAAACTTCTTTGGAATGGATGCATTTGAACTTTCTGGCCTCGAAATTCAGGACATTGTACTTTGCATCAACGCCTGTGACGATGCAGACAGTGTGGTCGCAATATGCAATGATTTTGCTGATCTCTTTTCTGAGGGCCTTGGTTGTACCAAGGACTTTCCAGTGTATATTGTAGTTAGAGACAATTCCATGCCTATTCTCCACCCTAGTAATGCACCAAACATTTTTGGCATGGATGCATTTGAACTTTCTGGCCACGCAATTTAGGACAATGTGCTTTGCATTATCTGTGAACATGCAGACAGTGTGGTCGCACTATGCGATGATTTTGCTGATCTCTTTTCTGTGGACCTTGGTTGTGCCACAGAGGTTGCAGCGCATATTGTTGTTAGAGGCAATTCCATGCCTATTCTCCTCTCTAGTAATGCTCCAAACATTTTTGGCATGGATGCATTTGAACTTTCTGGCCTTGGAATTCAGGACAATGTACTTTGCACCAACGCCTGTGACCACGCAGACAGTGTGGTCGCACTATGCGATGATTTTGCTGATCTCTTTTCTGAGGGCCTTGGTTGTACTACAGACTTTGCAGCGCATAATGTAGTTAGAGACAATTCCATGCCTATTCTCCACTCTAGTAATGCCACAAACACTTTTGGCATTGATGCATTTGAACATTCTGGCCTCGCAATTCAGGACAATGTACTTTGCATCAACAGCTGTGACCATGCAGACAGTGTGGTTGCAATATATGATGATTTTGCTGATCTCTTTTCTGAGGGCCTTGGTTGTACCAACGACTTTGCAGCGCATATTGCAGTTAGAGACAATTCCATGCCTATTCTCCACTCTAGTAATGCTCCAAACATTTTTGGCATGCATGCATTTGAACTTTCTAGCCTCGAAATTCAGGACAAAGTACATTTCACCAATGCGTGTCACCATGCAGACAGTGTGGCCGCAGTACGAGATGATTTTGCTGATCTATTTTCTGAGGGCATTGGTTGTACCACAGACTTTGCAGCGCATATTATAGTTAGAGACAATTCCATGCCTATTCTCCACTCTAGTAATGCACCAAACATTTTGGCATGGATGCATTTGAACATTCTGGCCTCGCAATTCAGGACAATGTACTTTGCATCAACATCTGTGACCATGCAGACAGTGTGGTTGCACTATACGATGATTTTGCCGATCTCTTTTCTGAGGGCCTTGGTTGTACCACAGACTTTGCAGCGCATATTGTAGTTAGAGACAATTCCATGCCTATTCTCCACTCTACTAATGCTCCAAACATTTTTCCATTGATGCATTTTAACTTTCTGGCCTCACAATTCAGGACAATGTACTTTTCATATACGCCTGTGACCATGCAGACATTGTGGTCACACTATGTGATGATTTTGCTGATTTCTTTTCTTAGGGCCTCGGTTGTACCACAGACATTGCAACGCATATTGCAGTTAGAGACAATTCCATACCTATTCTTCACTCTAGTAATGCTCTAAACATTTTTGGCATGGATGCATTTGATATTTCTGGCCTCGCAATTCAGGACAATGTACTTTGCATCAACTCCTGTGACCGTGCAGACAGTGAGGTCGCACTGTGCGATAGTTTTGCTGATCTCTTTACCGAACTTCCTTGGTTGTACTACTGATATTGCAGAGCATATTGCAGTTAGAGACAATTCCATGCCTATTCTTCACTCTAGTAATGCTCCAAACATTTATGGCATGGATGATTTTGAAATTTCTTGCCTCGCAATTCAGGACAATGTACTTTGCTTCAACGCCTGTGACCATGCAGACAGTGTGGTCGCACTATGTGATGATTTTGCTGATCCCCTTTCTGAGGGCCATGGTTGTACCACAGACTTTGCAGCGCATATTGTAGTTAGAGACAATTCTATGCCTATTCTCCACTCTAGTAATGCTCCAAATATTTTTCGCATGGATGCATTTGAACTTTCTGTCCTCGCAATTCAGGACAATGTACTTTTCATCAACGCCTCTGACCATGCAGTGTGGTCGCACTATGCGATGATTTTGCATATCTCTTTTCTGAGGGCCTTGGTTGTACCAGAGATTTTCCAGCGCATATTGTAGTTAGAGACAATTAAATGCCTATACTCCACTGTAGTAATGGTAAAAACACTTTTGGCATGGATGCATTTGAACTTTCTGGCCTCGCAATTCAGGACAATGAACTTTGCATCGACGCCTGTGACCACGCAGACAGTGTGGTCGCATTATGTGATGATTTTGCTGATCCCCTTTCTGAGGGCCATGGTTGTACCACTGACTTTGCAGCGCATATTGTAGTTAGAGACAATTCCATGTCTATTCTCCACTCTCGTAATGCTCCAAACATTTTTGGTATGGATGCATTTGAACTTTCTGGCACGCAACTTAGGGCAATGTGCTTTTCATCAACGCCTGTGACCGTGCAGACAGAGTGGTCGCACTATGCGATGATTTTGCTGATCTATTTTCTGTGGGTCCTGGTTGTACCACAGACTTTGCAGCGAAATAAGCAGTTAAAGACAATTCCATGCCTATTCTCCACTCTAGTAATGCTCCAAACATTTGTGGCATGGATGAATTTGTACATTCTGGATTCGCAATTCAGGACAATGTACTTTGCATTAACGCCTATGACCATGCAGACAGTGTGGTCGCAGTATGCGATGATGTTGCTGATCTCTTTTCTGAGGGCCTTGGTTGTACCACAGACTTTTCAGCGCATATTGTAGTTAGAGACAATCCCATGCCTATTCTGCACTCCGGTAATGCTCCATACATTTTTGGCTTGGATGCATTTGAACTTTCTGGCCTCATAATTCAGGACAATGAACTTTGCATCAACGCCTGTGACCATGCAGACAGTGTGGTCGCTCTATGTGATGATTTTGCTGATCTCTTTTCTGAGTGTCTTGGTTGTAAAACAGACTTTGAAGCGCATATTGTAGTTAAAGATAATTCCATGCCTATTCTCCACTCTAGTAATGCTCCAAACATTTTTGGCTTGGATACATTTGAACTTTCTGGCATCGTAATTCAGGACAATGTACTTTGCATCAACGCATGTGACCATGCAGACAGTGTGGTGGCACTGTGCGATGATTTTGCCGATCTCTTTTCTTTGGGCCTAGGTTGCAGTAGTGACTTTGCAGGGCATATTGCAGTTATAGACAATTCCATGCCTACTCTCCACTCTAGTAATGCTCCAAACATTTATGGCATAGACTAATTTGAAATTTCTGGCCTCGCAATTCAGGACAATGTACTTTGATTCAACGCCTGTGACCATGCAGACAGTGTGGTCGCACTATGCGACGATTTTGCAGACCTCTTTTCTGAGGGCCTTGGTTGTACCAGAGATTTTGCAACGCATATTGTAGTTAAAGATAATTCCATGCCTATTCTCCAGTCTAGTAATGCTCCAAACATTTTTGGCTTGGATACATTTGAACTTTCTGGCATCGCAATTCAGGACAATGTACTTTGCATCAACGCATGTGACCATGCAGACAGTGTGGTGGCACTGTGCGATGATTTTGCCGATCTCTTTTCTGAGGGCCTAGGTTGCAGTACTGACTTTGCAGGGCATATTGCAGTTAGAGACAATTCCATGCCTACTCTCCACTCTAGTAATGCTCCAAACATTTATGGCATGGATGAATTTGAAATTTCTGGCCTCGCCATTCAGGACAATGTACTTTGCTTCAACGCCTGTGACCATGCAGACAGTGTGGTCGCACTATGCGACGATTTTACAGACCTCTTTTCTGAGGGCCTTGGTTGTACCAGAGATTTTGCAACGCATATTGTAGTTAGAGACAATTCCATGCGTATTCTCCACTCTAGTAATGCTCCAAACTTTTTTGGAATGGATGCATTTGAACTTTCTGGCCTCGAAGTTCAGGACATTGTACTTTGCATCAACGCCTGTGACGATGCAGACTGTGTGGTCGCAATATGGAATGATTTTGCTGATCTCTTTTCTGAGGGCCTTGGTTGTACCAAGGACTTTGCAGTGTATATTGTAGTTAGAGACAATTCCATGCCTATTCTCCACTCTAGTAATGCACCAAACATTTTTGGCATGGATGCATTTGAACATTCTGGCCACGCAATTTAGGACAATGTGCTTTGCATCATCGCCTGTGAACATGCAGACAGTCTGGTCGCACTATGCGATGATTTTGCTGATCGCTTTTCTGTGTACCTTGGTTGTACCACAGAGGTTGCAGCGCATATTGTAGTTAGAGGCAATTCCATGCCTATTCTCCTCTCTACTAATGTTCAAAACATTTTTGGCATGGATGCATTTGAACTTTCTGGCCTCGGAATTCAGGACAATGTACTTTGCACCAACGCCTGTGACCACGCAGACAGTGTGGTCGCACTATGCGATGATTTTGCTGATCTCTTTTCTGAGGGCCTTGGTTGTACCACAGACTTTGCAGCGCATATTGTAGTTAGAGACAATTCCATGCCTATTCTCCACTCTAATAATGCCCCAAACACTTTTGGCATGGATGCATTTGAACATTCTGGCCTCGCAATTCAGGACAATGTACTTTGCATCAACATCTGTGACCATGCAGACAGTGTGGTTGCACTATACGATGATTTTGCTGATCTCTTTTCTGAGGGCCTTGGTTGTACCACATACTTTGCAGCGCATATTGTAGTTAGAGACAATTCAATGCCTATTCTCCACTCTACTAATGCTCCAAACATTTTTCCATTGATGCATTTTAACTTTCTGGCCTCGCAATTCAGGACAATGTACTTTGCATATACGCCTGTGACCATGCAGACATTGTGGTCACACTAAGCGATGATTTTGCTGATTTCTTTTCTTAGGGCCTTGGTTGTACCACAGACATTGCAACGCATATTGTAGTTAGAGACAATTCCATACCGATTCTTCACTCTAGTAATGCTCTAAACATTTTTGGCATGGATGCATTTGAACTTTCTGGCCTTGCAATTCAGGACAATGTACTTTGCTTCAACGCCTGTGACCATGCAGACAGTGTGGTCGCACTATGTGATGATTTTGCCGATCCCCTTTCTGAGGGCAATGGTTGTACCACAGACTTTGCAGCGCATATTGTAGTTAGAGACAATTCTCTGCCTATTCTCCACTCTAGTAATGCTCCAAACATTTTTGGCATGGATTCATTTGAACTTTCTGTCCTCGCTATTCAGGACAATGTACTTTTCATCAACGCCTCTGACCATGCAGACAGAGTGGTCGCACTATGCGATGATTTTGCAGATCTCTTTTCTAGGGGCCTTGGTTGTACCAGAAATTTTGCAGCGCATAATGTAGTTAGAGACAATTCCATGCCTATTCTCCACTCTAGTAATGCTCCAAACACTTTTGGCATGGATTCATTTGAACATTCTGGCCTCGAAATTCACGACATTGTACTTGGCATTAACGCCTCTGACCATGCAGACAGTGTGGTCGCACTATGCAATGATTTGGCTGATCTCTTTTCTAAAGGCCTTGGTTGTACCATGGACTTTGCAGCGTATATTGTAGTTAAAGATAATTCCATGCCTCTTCTCCACTCTAGTAATGCTCCAAACATTTTTGGCATGGATGCATTTGAACTTTCTGGCACGGAATTTAGGACAATGTGCTTTTCATCAACGCCTGTGACCATGCAGACACAGTGGTCGCACTATGCGATGATTTTGCTGATCTATTTTCTGTGGGTCCTGGTTGTACCACAGACTTTGCAGCGAAATAAGCAGTTAAAGACAAATCCATGCCTATTCCCCACTCTAGTAATGCTCCAAACATTTGTGGCATGGATGAATTTGTACTTTCTGGATTCGCAATTCAGGACAATGTACTTTGCATTAACGCCTATTACCATGCAGACAGTGTGGTCGCAGTATGCGATGATGTTGCTGATCTCTTTTCTGAGGGCCTTGTTTGTACCACAGACTTTGCAGCGCATATTGTAGTTAGAGACAATCCCATGCCTATTCTGCACTCTAGTAATGCTCCATACATTTTTGGCATGGAAGCATTTGAACTTTCTGGCCTCAAAATTCAGGACAATGAACTTTGCATCAACGCCTGTGACCATGCAGACAGTGTGGTCGATCTATGTGATGATTTTGCTGATCTCTTTTCTGAGTGTCTTGGTTGTACCACAGACTTTGAAGCGCATATTGTAGTTAAAGATAATTCAATGCCTATTCTCCACTGTAGTAATGCTCCAAACATTTTTGGCTTGGATACATTTGAACTTTCTGGCATCGCAATTCAGGACAATGTACTTTGCATCAACGCATGTGACCATGCAGACAGTGTGGTGGCACTGTGCGATGATTTTGAGGATCTCTTTTTTGAGGGCCTAGGTTGCAGTACTGACTTTGCAGGGCATATTGCAGTTAGAGACAATTCCATGCCTACTCTCCACTCTAGTAATGCTATAAACATTTATGGCATGGATGAATTTGAAATTTCTGGCCTCGCAATTCAGGACAATGTACTTTGCTTCAACGCCTGTGACCATGCAGACAGTGTGGTCACACTATGCGATGATTTTGCTGATCTCTTTTCTGTGGACCTTTGTTGTGCAACAGAGGTTGCAGCGCATATTGTAGTTAGAGGCAATTCCATGCCTATTCTCCTCTCTAGTAATGCTACAAACATTTTTGGCATGGATGCATTTGAACTTTCTGGCCTCGGAATTCAGGACAATGTACTTTGCATCAACGCCTGTGACCATGCACACAGTGTGGTTGCACTATGCGGTGATTTTGCTGATCTCTTTTCCGAGCTAATTGGTTGTTCCACAGCCTTTGCCGGGCATATTGTAGTTAGAGACAATTCCATGCCTATTCTCCACTCTAGTAATGCTCCAAACATTTTTGGCATGGATGCATTTGAACTTTCTGGCCTCGAAATTCAGGACAATGTACATTTCACCAATGCGTGTCACCATGCAGACAGTGTGGTCGCAGTATGCGATGATTTTGCTGATATATTTTCTGAGGGCATTGGTTGTACCACAGACTTTGCAGCGCATATTGTAGTTAGTGACAATTCCATGCCTATTCTCCACTCTACTAATGCTCCAAACATTTTTCCATTGATGCATTTTAACTTTCTGGCCTCGCAATTCAGGACAATGTACTTTGCATATACGCCTGTGACCATGCAGACATTGCGGTCACACCATGCGAAGATTTTGCTGGTTTCTTTTCTTAGGGCCTTGGTTGTACCACAGACATTGCAACGCATATTGTAGTTAGAGACAATTCCATACATATTCTTCACTCTAGTAATGCTCTAAACATTTTTGGCATGGATGCATTTGAACTTTCTGGCCTCGCAATTCAGGACAATGTACTTTGCATCAACTCCTGTGACCGTGCAGACAGTGAGGTCGCACTGTGCGATGGTTCTGCTGATCTCTTTACCGAAGTTCCTTGGTTGTACTACTGATATTGCAGAGCATATTGCAGTTAGAGACAATTCCATGCCTATTCTTCACTCTAGTAATGCTCCAAACATTTATGGCATGGATGAATTTGAAATTTCTTGCCTCGCAATTCAGGACAATGTACTTTGCTTCAACGCCTGTGACCATGCAGACAGTGTGGTCGCACTATGTGATGATTTTGCTGATCCCCTTTCTGAGGGCCATGGTTGTACCACAGACTTTGCAGCGCATATTGTAGTTAGAGAGAATTCTATACCTATTCTCCACTCTAGTAATGCTCCAAACATTTTTGGCATGGATGCATTTGAACTTTCTGTCCTCGCAATTCAGGACAATGTACTTTTCATCAACGCCTCTGACCATGCAGACAGTGTGGTCGCACTATGCGATGATTTGGCAGATCTCTTTTCTGAGGGCCTTGGTTGTACCAGAGATTTTCCAGCGCATATTGTAGTTAGAGACAATTAAATGCCTATTCTCCACTGTAGTAATGGTAAAAACACTTTTGGCATGGATGCATTTGAACTTTCTGGCCTCGCAATTCAGGACAATGTACATTGCATCAACGCCTGTGACCACGCAGACAGTGTGGTCGCACTATGTGATGATTTTGCTGATCCCCTTTCTGAGGGCCATGGTTGTACCACAGACTTTGCAGCGCATATTGTAGTTAGAGACAATTCCATGTCTATTCTCCACTCTAGTAATGCTCCAAACATTTTTGGCATGGATGCATTTGAACTTTCTGGACTCGAAAATTCAGGACAATGTACATTTCACCAACGTGTGTCACCATGCAGACAGTGTGGTCGCAGTATGCGATGATGTTGCTGATCTCTTTTCTGAGGGCATTGGTTGTACCACAGACTTTGCAGCGCATATTGCAGTTAGAGACAATTCCATGCCTATTCTCCACTCTAGTAATGCCCCAAACATTTTGGCTTGTATGCATTTGAACATTCTGGCCTCGCAATTCAGGACAATGTACTTTGCATCAACATCTGTGATTATGCACACAGTGTGGTTGCACTATACGATGATTTTGCTGATCTCTTTTCTGAGGGCCTTGGTTGTACCAAAGACTTTGCAGGGCATATTGTAGTTAGAGACAATTCCATACCTATTCTCCACTCTACTAATGCTCCAAACTTTTTTCCATTGATGCATCTTAACTTTATGGCCTCGCAATTCAGGACAATGTACTTTGCATCAACGCCTGTGACCATGCAGACATTGTGGTCACACTATGCGATGATTTTGCTGATTTCTTTTCTGAGGGCCTTGGTTGTACCACAACCATTGCAGCGCATATTGTAGTTAGAGACAATTCCAAGCCTATTCTTCACTCTAGTAATGCTCCAAACATTTTTGGCATGGATGCATTTGAACTTTCTGGCCTCACAATTCAGGACAATGTACTTTGCATCAACTCCTGTGTTCGTGCAGAAAGTGAGGTCGCACTGTGCGATGGTTTTGCTGATCTCTTTACCGAAGGTCCTTGGTTGTACTACTGACTTTGCAGAGCATATTGCAGTTAGAGACAATTCCAAGCCTATTCTCCACTCTAGTAATGCTCCAAACATTTATGGCATGGATGAATTTCAAATTTCGTGCCTCGCAATTCAGGACAATGTACTTTGCTTCAACGGCTGTCACCATGCAGACAGTGTGGTCGCACTATGTGATGATTTTGCTGATCCCTTTTCTGAGGGCCTTGGTTGTACCACAGACTTTGCAGCGCATATTGTAGTTAGAGACAATCCCATGCCTATTCTCCACTCTAGTAATGCTCCATACATTTTTGGCTTGGATGCACTTGAACTTTCTGGCCTCACAATTCAGGACAATGTACTTTTCATCAACGCCTATGACCATGCAGACAGTGTAGTCGCACAATGAGATGATTTTGCTGATCTCTTTTCTGAGGGCCTTGGCTGTCCCACAGACTTTGCAGCGCATATTGTAGTTAGAGACAATTCCATGCCTATTCTCCACTCTAGTAATGCTCCAAACATTTTTGGCATGGATGCATTTGAACTTTCTGACCTCGGAATTCAGGACAATGTACTTTGCATCAACTCCTGTGACCATGCAGACAGTGAGGTCAAACTGTGCGATGATTTTGGTGATCTCTTTACCGAAGTGCCTTGGTTGTACTACTGACTTTGCAGAGCATATTGCAGTTAGAGACAATTCCATTTCTATTCTCCACTCTAGTAATGCTCCACACATTTATGCCATGGATGAATTTGAAATTTCTTGCCTCGCAATTCAGGACAATGTACTTTGCATCAACGCCTATGACCATGCAGACAGTGTAGTCGCACAATGCGATGATTTTGTTGATCTCTTTTCTGAGTGCCTTGGTTGTCCCACAGACTTTGCAGCGCATATTGTAGTTAGAGACAATTCCATGCCTATTTTCCACTCTAGTAATGCTCCAAACATCTTTGGCGTGGATGCATTTGAATTTTCTGACCTCACAATTCAGGACAATCTACTTTGCATCAACGCCTGTGACCATGCAGACAGTGTGGTCGCACTATGCGATGATTATGCTGATCTCTTATCAGAGGGCCTTGGTTGTACCACTGATTTTGCAGCGCATACTGTAGTTTGAGACAATTCCATGCCTATTCTCCACTCTAGTAATGCTCCAAACTTTTTTTCATGGACGCATTTGAACTTTGTGGCCTCGAAATTCAGGACAATGTACTTTGCATCAACACCTGTGACCATGCAGACAGTGTGGTCGTACTATGCAATGATTTTGCTGATCTCTTTTCTGAGGGCCTTAATTGTACCATGGACTTTGGAACGCATATTGTAGTTAGAGACAATTCCATGCCTATTCTCCACTCTAGTAATGCTCCATACATTTATGGCGTGGATGAATTCGAAATTTCTTGCCTCGCAATTCAGGACAATGTACTTTGTTTCAACGCCTGTGACCATGCAGACAGTGTGGTCGGACTATGTGATGATTTTGCTGATCCTTTTTCTGAGGGCCTTGCTTGTACCACAGACTTTGCCGCGCATATTGTAGTTAGAGACAATTCTATGCCTATTCTTCACTCTAGTAATGCTCCAAACATTTTTGGCATGGATGCATTTGAATTTTCTGTCCTCGCAATTCAGGACAATGTACTTTTCATCAACGCCTCTGACCATGCAGACAGTGTGGTCGCACTATGCGATGACTTTGCAGATCTCTTTTCTGGGGGCCTTGGTTGTACTAGAAATTTTGCAGCGCATATTGTAGTTAGAGACAATTCCATGCCTATTCTCCACTCTAGTAATGTTCCAAACATTTGTGGCATGGATGAATTTGTAGTTTCTGGATACCCAATTCAGGACAATGTACTTTGCATTAACGCCTATGACCATGCAGACAGTGTGGTCGCACTATGTGATGATTTTGCTGATCTCTTTTCTGAGTGTCTTGGTTGTACCACAGACTTTGAAGCGCATATTGTAGTTAGAGATAATTCCATGCCTATTCTCCACTCTAGTAATGCTCCAAACATTTTTGGCTTTTATGCATTTGAACTTTCTGGCATCGCAATTCAGGACAATGTACTTTGCATCAACGCATGTGACCATGCAGACAGTGTGGTGGCACTGTGCGATGATTTTGCCGATCTCTTTTCTGAGAGCCTTGGTTGTACCAGAGATTTTGCAACGCATATTGTAGTTAGAGACAATTCCATGCGTATTCTCCACTCTAGTAATGCACCAAACATTTTTGGCATGGATGCATTTGAACTTTCTGGCCACGCAATTTAGGACAATGTGCTTTGCATCAACGCCTGTGAACATGCAGACAGTGTGGTCGCACTATGCGATGATTTTGCTGATCTCCTATCAGAGGGCCTTGGTTGTACCACAGATTTTGCAGCGCATACTGTAGTTTGAGACAATTCCAGTTCTATTCTCCACTCTAGTAATGCTCCAAACATTTTTTCATGGATGCATTTGAACTTTGTGGCCTCGCAATTAAGGACAATGTACTTTGCATCAACGTCTGTGACCATGCAGACAGTGTGGTTGAACTATGCGATGATTTTGCTGATCTCTTTTCTGAGGGCCTTGGTTGTACCACAGGTTTTGCAGCACATATTGTAGTTAGAGAGAAATCCATTCCTATTCTCCACTCTAGTAATGCTCCAAACATTTTTGGCATGGATGCTTTTGAACATTCTGGCCTCGAAATTCACGACAATGTACATTTCACCAACGCGTGTCACCATGCAGACAGTGTGGTCGCAGTATGCGATGATTTTGCTGATCTCTTTTCTGAGGGCACTGGTTGTACCACAGACTTTGCAGCGCATTTTGTAGTTAGAGACAATTCCATGAGTATTCTCCACTCTAGTAATGCCCCAAACATATTTGGCATGGATGCATTTGAACATTCTGGCCTCGCAATTCAGGATAATGTAATTTGCATCAACATCTGTGACCATGCAGACAGTGTGGTTGCACTATACGATGATTTTGCTGATCTCTTTTCTGAGGGCCTTTGTTGTACCACAGACTTTGCAGCGCATATTGTAGTTAGAGACAATTCCATGCCTATTCTCCACACTACTAATGCCCCAAATATTTTTCCATTGATGCATTTTAACTTTCTGGCCTCGCAAATCAGGACAATGTACTTTGCATCAACGCCTGTGACCATGCAGACATTGTGGTCACACTATGCGATGATTTTGCTTATTTCCTTTCTGAGGGCCTTGGTTGTACCACAGACTTTGCAGCACATATTGTAGTTAGAGACAATTCCATGCCTATCCTCCACTCTAGTAATGCTCCAAACATTTTTGGCATGGATGCATTTGAGCTTTCTGGCCTTGCAATTCAGGTCATTGTACTTTGCATCAACTCCTGTGACCGTGCAGACAGTGAGGTCGCACTGTGCGATGGTTTTGCTGATCTCTTTACCGAAGGGCCTTGGTTGTACTACTGACTTTGCAGCCGATATTGTAGTTAGAGACAATTCTATGCCTATTCTCCACTCTGGTAATGCTCCAAATATTTTTGGCATGGATGCATTTGAACTTTCTGTCCTCGCAATTCAGGACAATGTACTTTTCATCACCGCCTCTGACCATGCAGACAGTGTGGTCGCACTATGCAATGATTTTGCTGATCTCTTTTCTGAGGGCCTTGGTTGTACCATGGACTTTGCAAGCGAAATATGCAGCTAATGACAATTCCATGCCTAATCTCAACTCTAGTAATGCTCCAAACATTTGTGGCATGGATGAATTTGTACTTTCTGGATTCGCAATTCAGGACAATGTACATTTCACCATCATGTGTCACCATGCAGACAGTGTGGTCGCAGTATGCGATGATTTTGCTGATCTCTTTTCTGAGGGCATTGGTTGTACCACAGACTTTGCAACGCATATTGTAGTTAGATTCAATTCCATGCCTATTCTCCACTCTAGTAATGCCCCAAACATTTTGGCATGGATGCATTTGAACATTCTGGCCTCGCAATTCAGGACAATGTACTTTGCATCAACGTCTATGACCATGCACACAGTGTGATGCACTATGCGATGATTTTGCTGATCCCTTTTCTGAGGGCCATGGTTGTACCACAGACTTTGCAGCGCATATTGTAGTTAGAGACAATTCCATGCCTATTCTCCAGTCTAGTAGTGATCCAAACATTTTTGGCATTGATGCATTTGAACATTCTTGCCATGCAATTAAGGACAACGTGCTTTGCATCAACGCCTGTGACCTAGCAGACAGTGTGGTCGCAATAAGTGATGATTTTGCTGATCTGTTTTCTTTGGGCCATGGTTGTACCACAGACTTTGCAAGCGAAATATGCAGCTAATGACAATTCCAGGCCTAATCTCCACTCTAGTAATGCTCCAAACATTTGTGGCATGGATGAATTTGTACTTTCTGGATTCGCAATTCAGGACAATGTACATTTCACCATCATGTGTCACCATGCAGACAGTGTGGTCGCAGTATGCGATGATTTTGCTGATCTCTTTTCTGAGGGCATTGGTTGTACCACAGACTTTGCAGCGCATATTGTAGTTAGATTCAATTCCATGCCTATTCTCCACTCTAGTAATGCCCCAAACATTTTGGCATGGATGCATTTGAACATTCTGGCCTCGCAATTCAGGACAATGTACTTTGCATCAACGTCTATGACCATGCACACAGTGTGATGCACTATGCGATGATTTTGCTGATCCCTTTTCTGAGGGCCATGGTTGTACCACAGACTTTGCAGCGCATATTGTAGTTAGAGACAATTCCATGCCTATTCTTCACTGTAGTAATACTCCAAACATTTTTGGCATGGAGGCAAATCAACTTTCTGGCCTCGCAATTGAGGACAATGTACTTTGCATCAACGCCTGTGACCATGCAGACAGTGTGGTCGCACTATGCGATGATTTTGCTGATCTCTTTTCCGAGCTAATTGTTTGTACCACAGCCTTTGCAGGGCATATTGTAGTTAGAGACAATTCCATGCCTATTCTCCACTCTAGTAATGGGCCAAACATTTTTGGCATGGATGCATTTGAACATTCTGGCCTCGCAATTCAGGACAATGTACTTTGCATCAACTTCTGTGACCATGCAGACAGTGTGGTTGCACTATACGATGATTTTGCTGATCTCTTTTTTGAGGGCCTTGGTTGTACCACAGACTTTGCAGCGCATATTGTAGTTAGAGACAATTCCATGCCTATTCTCCACTCTACTAATGCTCCAAACATTTTTCCATTGATGCATTTTAAATTTCTGGCTTCGCAGATCAGGACAATGTACTTTGCATCAACGCCTGTGACCATGCAGACATTGTGGTCACACTATGCGATGATTTTGCTGATTTCTTTTCTGAGGGCCTTGGTTGTACCACAGACTTTGCAGCACATATTGTAGTTAGAGACAATTCCATGCCTATCCTCCACTCTAGTAATGCTCCAAACATTTTTGGCATGGATGCATTTGAACTTTCTGGCCTTGCAATTCAGGACATTGTACTTTGCATCAACTCCTGTGAGCGTGCAGACAGTGAAGTCGCACTGTGCGATGGTTTTGCTGATCTCTTTACCGAAGGGCCTTGGCTGTACTACTAACTTTGCAGAGCATATTGCTGTTAGAGACAATTCCAGGCCTATTCTCCACACTAGAAATGCACCAAACATTTATGGCATGGATGAATTTGAAATTTCTTGCCTCGCAATTCAGGACAATGTACTTTGCATCAACGCCTGTGACCATGCAGACAGTGTGGATTTTCACTATGTGATGATTTTGCTGATCCCTTTTCTGAGGGCCTTGGTTGTACCACAGACTTTGCAGCAGATATTGTAGTTAGAGACAATCCCATGCCTATTCTCCACTCTAGTAATGCTCCAAATATTTTTGGCATGGATGCATTTGAACTTTCTGTCCTCGCAATTCAGGACAATGTACTTTTCATCACCGCCTCTGACCATGCAGACAGTGTGGTCGCACTATGCGATGATTTTGCAGATCTCTTTTCTGAGGGTCTTGGTTGTACCAGAGATTTTGCAGCGCATATTGTAGTTAGAGACAATTCCATGCCTATTCTCCACTGTAGTAATGCTCCAAACAGTTTCGGCATGGATGCATTTGATCTTTCTGGCCTCGAAATTTAGGACATTGTACTTTGCATCAACGCCTGCGACCATGCAGACAGTGTGGTCGCACTATGCAATGATTTTGCTGATCTCTTTTCTGAGGGCCTTGTTTGTACCATGGACTTTGCAGCGTATATTGTAGTTAGAGACAATTCCATGCCTATTCTACAGTCTAGTAGTGATCCAAACATTTTTTGCATTGATGCATTTGAACTTTCTTGCCAAGCAATTAAGGACAACGTGCTTTGCATCAACGCCTGTGACCTCGCAGACAGTGTGGTCGCACTAAGTGATGATTTTGCTGATCTGCTTTCTGTGGGCTTTGGTTGTACCACAGACTTTGCAAGCGAAATATGCAGTTAAAGACAATTCCATGCCTATTCTCCACTCTAGTAATGCTCCAAACATTTGTGGCATGGATGAATTTGTACTTTCTGGAATCGCAATTCAGGACAATGTACATTTCACCAACATGTGTCACCATGCAGACAGTGTGGTCGCAGTATGCGATGATTTTGCTGATCTCTTTTCTGCGGGCATTGGTTGTACCACAGACTTTGCAGCGCATATTGTAGTTAGAGACAATTCCATGCCTATTCTCCACTCTAGTAATGCTCCAAACATTTATGGCATGGATGAATTTGAAATTTCTTGCCTCGCAATTCAGGACAATGTACTTTGCTTCAACGCCTGTGACCATGCAGACAGTGTGGTCGCACTATGTGATGATTTTGCTGATCCCCTTTTTGAGGGCCTTGGTTGTACCACAGACTTTGCAGCGCATATTGTAGTTAGAGACAATTCTATGCCTATTCTCCACCTTAGTAATGCTCCAAACATTTTTGGCATGGATGCTTTTGAACTTTCTGTCCTCGCAATTCAGGACAATGTACTTTTCATCAACGCCTCTGACCATGCAGACAGTGTGGTCGCACTATGCGATGATTTTGCCATGCAGACATTGTGGTCACACTATGCAATGATTTTGCTGATCTCTTATCTGAGGGCCTTGGTTGTACCATGGACTTTGCAGCGTATATTGTAGTTAGAGACAATTCCATGCCTATTCTTCACTCTAGTAATGCTCTAAAATTTTTTTGGCATGGATGCATTTGAACTTTCTGGCTTCGCAATTCAGGATAATGTACTTTGCATCAACTCCTGTGACCATGCAGACAGTGAAGTCGCACTGTGCGATGGTTTTGCTGATCTCTTTACCGAAGGGCCTTGGTTGTACTACTGATTTTGCAGAGCATATTGCAGTTAGAGACAATTCCATGCCTTTTCTGCACTCTAGTAATGCTCCAAACATTTATGGCATGGATGAATTTGAAATTTCTTGCCTCGCAATTCAGGACAATGTACTTTGCTTCAACGCCTGTGACCATGCAGACAGTGTGGTCGCACTATGTGATGATTTTGCTGATCCCCTTTCTGAGGGCCTTGGTTGTACCACAGACTTTGCAGCGCATATTGTAGTTAGAGACAATTCCATGCCTATTCTCCACTCTAGTAATGCTCCAAACATTTTTGGCATGGATGCATTTGAACTTTCTGACCTCGGAATTCAGGACAATGTACTTTGCATCAACTCCTGTGACCATGCAGACAGTGAGGTCAAACTGTGCGATGATTTTGGTGATCTCTTTACCGAAGTGCCTTGGTTGTACTACTGACTTTGCAGAGCATATTGCAGTTAGAGACAATTCCATTTCTATTCTCCACTCTAGTAATGCTCCACACATTTATGCCATGGATGAATTTGAAATTTCTTGCCTCGCAATTCAGGACAATGTACTTTGCATCAACGCCTATGACCATGCAGACAGTGTAGTCGCACAATGCGATGATTTTGTTGATCTCTTTTCTGAGTGCCTTGGTTGTCCCACAGACTTTGCAGCGCATATTGTAGTTAGAGACAATTCCATGCCTATTTTCCACTCTAGTAATGCTCCAAACATCTTTGGCATGGATGCATTTGAATTTTCTGACCTCACAATTCAGGACAATCTACTTTGCATCAACGCCTGTGACCATGCAGACAGTGTGGTCGCACTATGCGATGATTATGCTGATCTCTTATCAGAGGGCCTTGGTTGTACCACTGATTTTGCAGCGCATACTGTAGTTTGAGACAATTCCATGCCTATTCTCCACTCTAGTAATGCTCCAAACTTTTTTTCATGGACGCATTTGAACTTTGTGGCCTCGAAATTCAGGACAATGTACTTTGCATCAACGCCTGTGACCATGCAGACAGTGTGGTCGTACTATGCAATGATTTTGCTGATCTCTTTTCTGAGGGCCTTAATTGTACCATGGACTTTGGAACGCATATTGTAGTTAGAGACAATTCCATGCCTATTCTCCACTCTAGTAATGCTCCATACATTTATGGCGTGGATGAATTCGAAATTTCTTGCCTCGCAATTCAGGACAATGTACTTTGTTTCAACGCCTGTGACCATGCAGACAGTGTGGTCGCACTATGTGATGATTTTGCTGATCCTTTTTCTGAGGGCCTTGCTTGTACCACAGACTTTGCCGCGCATATTGTAGTTAGAGACAATTCTATGCCTATTCTCCACTCTAGTAATGCTCCAAACATTTTTGGCATGGATGCATTTGAATTTTCTGTCCTCGCAATTCAGGACAATGTACTTTTCATCAACGCCTCTGACCATGCAGACAGTGTGGTCGCACTATGCGATGACTTTGCAGATCTCTTTTCTGGGGGCCTTGGTTGTACTAGAAATTTTGCAGCGCATATTGTAGTTAGAGACAATTCCATGCCTATTCTCCACTCTAGTAATGTTCCAAACATTTGTGGCATGGATGAATTTGTAGTTTCTGGGTACCCAATTCAGGACAATGTACTTTGCATTAACGCCTATGACCATGCAGACAGTGTGGTCGCACTATGTGATGATTTTGCTGATCTCTTTTCTGAGTGTCTTGGTTGTACCACAGACTTTGAAGCGCATATTGTAGTTAGAGATAATTCCATGCCTATTCTCCACTCTAGTAATGCTCCAAACATTTTTGGCTTTTATGCATTTGAACTTTCTGGCATCGCAATTCAGGACAATGTACTTTGCATCAACGCATGTGACCATGCAGACAGTGTGGTGGCACTGTGCGATGATTTTGCCGATCTCTTTTCTGAGAGCCTTGGTTGTACCAGAGATTTTGCAACGCATATTGTAGTTAGAGACAATTCCATGCGTATTCTCCACTCTAGTAATGCACCAAACATTTTTGGCATGGATGCATTTGAACTTTCTGGCCACGCAATTTAGGACAATGTGCTTTGCATCAACGCCTGTGAACATGCAGTCAGTGTGGTCGCACTATGCGATGATTTTGCTGATCTCCTATCAGAGGGCCTTGGTTGTACCACAGATTTTGCAGCGCATACTGTAGTTTGAGACAATTCCAGTTCTATTCTCCACTCTAGTAATGCTCCAAACATTTTTTCATGGATGCATTTGAACTTTGTGGCCTCGCAATTAAGGACAATGTACTTTGCATCAACATCTGTGACCATGCAGACAGTGTGGTTGAACTATGCGATGATTTTGCTGATCTCTTTTCTGAGGGCCTTGGTTGTACCACAGGTTTTGCAGCACATATTGTAGTTAGAGAGAAATCCATTCCTATTCTCCACTCTAGTAATGCTCCAAACATTTTTGGCATGGATGCTTTTGAACATTCTGGCCTCGAAATTCACGACAATGTACATTTCACCAACGCGTGTCACCATGCAGACAGTGTGGTCGCAGTATGCGATGATTTTGCTGATCTCTTTTCTGAGGGCACTGGTTGTACCACAGACTTTGCAGCGCATTTTGTAGTTAGAGACAATTCCATGAGTATTCTCCACTCTAGTAATGCCCCAAACATATTTGGCATGGATGCATTTGAACATTCTGGCCTCGCAATTCAGGATAATGTAATTTGCATCAACATCTGTGACCATGCAGACAGTGTGGTTGCACTATACGATGATTTTGCTGATCTCTTTTCTGAGGGCCTTTGTTGTACCACAGACTTTGCAGCGCATATTGTAGTTAGAGACAATTCCATGCCTATTCTCCACACTACTAATGCCCCAAATATTTTTCCATTGATGCATTTTAACTTTCTGGCCTCGCAAATCAGGACAATGTACTTTGCATCAACGCCTGTGACCATGCAGACATTGTGGTCACACTATGCGATGATTTTGCTTATTTCCTTTCTGAGGGCCTTGGTTGTACCACAGACTTTGCAGCACATATTGTAGTTAGAGACAATTCCATGCCTATCCTCCACTCTAGTAATGCTCCAAACATTTTTGGCATGGATGCATTTGAGCTTTCTGGCCTTGCAATTCAGGTCATTGTACTTTGCATCAACTCCTGTGACCGTGCAGACAGTGAGGTCGCACTGTGCGATGGTTTTGCTGATCTCTTTACCGAAGGGCCTTGGTTGTACTACTGACTTTGCAGCGGATATTGTAGTTAGAGACAATTCTATGCCTATTCTCCACTCTGGTAATGCTCCAAATATTTTTGGCATGGATGCATTTGAACTTTCTGTCCTCGCAATTCAGGACAATGTACTTTTCATCACCGCCTCTGACCATGCAGACAGTGTGGTCGCACTATGCAATGATTTTGCTGATCTCTTTTCTGAGGGCCTTGATTGTACCATGGACTTTGCAAGCGAAATATGCAGCTAATGACACTTCCATGCCTAATCTCCACTCTAGTAATGCTCCAAACATTTGTGGCATGGATGAATTTGTACTTTCTGGATTCGCAATTCAGGACAATGTACATTTCACCATCATGTGTCACCATGCAGACAGTGTGGTCGCAGTATGCGATGATTTTGCTGATCTCTTTTCTGAGGGCATTGGTTGTACCACAGACTTTGCAGCGCATATTGTAGTTAGATTCAATTCCATGCCTATTCTCCACTCTAGTAATGCCCCAAACATTTTGGCATGGATGCATTTGAACATTCTGGCCTCGCAATTCAGGACAATGTACTTTGCATCAACGTCTATGACCATGCACACAGTGTGATGCACTATGCGATGATTTTGCTGATCCCTTTTCTGAGGGCCATGGTTGTACCACAGACTTTGCAGCGCATATTGTAGTTAGAGACAATTCCATGCCTATTCTCCAGTCTAGTAGTGATCCAAACATTTTTGGCATTGATGCATTTGAACATTCTTGCCATGCAATTAAGGACAACGTGCTTTGCATCAACGCCTGTGACCTAGCAGACAGTGTGGTCGCAATAAGTGATGATTTTGCTGATCTGTTTTCTTTGGGCCATGGTTGTACCACAGACTTTGCAAGCGAAATATGCAGCTAATGAGAATTCCAGGCCTAATCTCCACTCTAGTAATGCTCCAAACATTTGTGGCATGGATGAATTTGTACTTTCTGGATTCGCAATTCAGGACAATGTACATTTCACCATCATGTGTCACCATGCAGACAGTGTGGTCGCAGTATGCGATGATTTTGCTGATCTCTTTTCTGAGGGCATTGGTTGTACCACAGACTTTGCAGCGCATATTGTAGTTAGATTCAATTCCATGCCTATTCTCCACTCTAGTAATGCCCCAAACATTTTGGCATGGATGCATTTGAACATTCTGGCCTCGCAATTCAGGACAATGTACTTTGCATCAACGTCTATGACCATGCACACAGTGTGATGCACTATGCGATGATTTTGCTGATCCCTTTTTTGAGGGCCTTGGTTGTACCACAGACTTTGCAGCGCATATTGTAGTTAGAGACAATTCCATGCCTATTCTCCACTCTACTAATGCTCCAAACATTTTTCCATTGATGCATTTTAAATTTCTGGCTTCGCAGATCAGGACAATGTACTTTGCATCAACGCCTGTGACCATGCAGACATTGTGGTCACACTATGCGATGATTTTGCTGATTTCTTTTCTGAGGGCCTTGGTTGTACCACAGACTTTGCAGCACATATTGTAGTTAGAGACAATTCCATGCCTATTCTCCACTCTAGTAATGCTCCAAACATTTTTGGCATGGATGCATTTGAACTTTCTGGCCTTGCAATTCAGGACATTGTACTTTGCATCAACTCCTGTGAGCGTGCAGACAGTGAAGTCGCACTGTGCGATGGTTTTGCTGATCTCTTTACCGAAGGGCCTTGGCTGTACTACTAACTTTGCAGCGCATATTGCTGTTAGAGACAATTCCAGGCCTATTCTCCACACTAGAAATGCACCAAACATTTATGGCATGGATGAATTTGAAATTTCTTGCCTCGCAATTCAGGACAATGTACTTTGCTTCAACGCCTGTGACCATGCAGACAGTGTGGATTTTCACTATGTGATGATTTTGCTGATCCCTTTTCTGAGGGCCTTGGTTGTACCACAGACTTTGCAGCAGATATTGTAGTTAGAGACAATCCCATGCCTATTCTCCACTCTAGTAATGCTCCAAATATTTTTGGCATGGATGCATTTGAACTTTCTGTCCTCGCAATTCAGGACAATGTACTTTTCATCACCGCCTCTGACCATGCAGACAGTGTGGTCGCACTATGCGATGATTTTGCAGATCTCTTTTCTGAGGGTCTTGGTTGTACCAGAGATTTTGCAGCGCATATTGTAGTTAGAGACAATTCCATGCCTATTCTCCACTGTAGTAATGCTCCAAACAGTTTCGGCATGGATGCATTTGATCTTTCTGGCCTCGAAATTTAGGACATTGTACTTTGCATCAACGCCTGCGACCATGCAGACAGTGTGGTCGCACTATGCAATGATTTTGCTGATCTCTTTTCTGAGGGCCTTGTTTGTACCATGGACTTTGCAGCGTATATTGTAGTTAGAGACAATTCCATGCCTATTCTCCAGTCTAGTAGTGATCCAAACATTTTTTGCATTGATGCATTTGAACTTTCTTGCCAAGCAATTAAGGACAACGTGCTTTGCATCAACGCCTGTGACCTCGCAGACAGTGTGGTCGCACTAAGTGATGATTTTGCTGATCTGCTTTCTGTGGGCTTTGGTTGTACCACAGACTTTGCAAGCGAAATATGCAGTTAAAGACAATTCCATGCCTATTCTCCACTCTAGTAATGCTCCAAACATTTGTGGCATGGATGAATTTGTACTTTCTGGAATCGCAATTCAGGACAATGTACATTTCACCAACATGTGTCACCATGCAGACAGTGTGGTCGCAGTATGCGATGATTTTGCTGATCTCTTTTCTGCGGGCATTGGTTGTACCACAGACTTTGCAGCGCATATTGTAGTTAGAGACAATTCCATGCCTATTCTCCACTCTAGTAATGCTCCAAACATATATGGCATGGATGAATTTGAAATTTCTTGCCTCGCAATTCAGGACAATGTACTTTGCTTCAACGCCTGTGACCATGCAGACAGTGTGGTCGCACTATGTGATGATTTTGCTGATCCCCTTTTTGAGGGCCTTGGTTGTACCACAGACTTTGCAGCGCATATTGTAGTTAGAGACAATTCTATGCCTATTCTCCACCTTAGTAATGCTCCAAACATTTTTGGCATGGATGCTTTTGAACTTTCTGTCCTCGCAATTCAGGACAATGTACTTTTCATCAACGCCTCTGACCATGCAGACAGTGTGGTCGCACTATGCGATGATTTTGCCATGCAGACATTGTGGTCACACTATGCAATGATTTTGCTGATCTCTTATCTGAGGGCCTTGGTTGTACCATGGACTTTGCAGCGTATATTGTAGTTAGAGACAATTCCATGCCTATTCTTCACTCTAGTAATGCTCTAAAATTTTTTTGGCATGGATGCATTTGAACTTTCTGGCCTCGCAATTCAGGATAATGTACTTTGCATCAACTCCTGTGACCATGCAGACAGTGAAGTCGCACTGTGCGATGGTTTTGCTGATCTCTTTACCGAAGGGCCTTGGTTGTACTACTGATTTTGCAGAGCATATTGCAGTTAGAGACAATTCCATGCCTTTTCTGCACTCTAGTAATGCTCCAAACATTTATGGCATGGATGAATTTGAAATTTCTTGCCTCGCAATTCAGGACAATGTACTTTGCTTCAACGCCTGTGACCATGCAGACAGTGTGGTCGCACTATGTGATGATTTTGCTGATCCCCTTTCTGAGGGCCTTGGTTGTACCACAGACTTTGCAGCGCATATTGTAGTTAGAGACAATTCCATGCCTATTCTCCACTCTAGTAATGCTCCAAACATTTTTGGCATGGATGCATTTGAACTTTCTGACCTCGGAATTCAGGACAATGTACTTTGCATCAACTCCTGTGACCATGCAGACAGTGAGGTCAAACTGTGCGATGATTTTGGTGATCTCTTTACCGAAGTGCCTTGGTTGTACTACTGACTTTGCAGAGCATATTGCAGTTAGAGACAATTCCATTTCTATTCTCCACTCTAGTAATGCTCCACACATTTATGCCATGGATGAATTTGAAATTTCTTGCCTCGCAATTCAGGACAATGTACTTTGCATCAACGCCTATGACCATGCAGACAGTGTAGTCGCACAATGCGATGATTTTGTTGATCTCTTTTCTGAGTGCCTTGGTTGTCCCACAGACTTTGCAGCGCATATTGTAGTTAGAGACAATTCCATGCCTATTTTCCACTCTAGTAATGCTCCAAACATCTTTGGCATGGATGCATTTGAATTTTCTGACCTCACAATTCAGGACAATCTACTTTGCATCAACGCCTGTGACCATGCAGACAGTGTGGTCGCACTATGCGATGATTATGCTGATCTCTTATCAGAGGGCCTTGGTTGTACCACTGATTTTGCAGCGCATACTGTAGTTTGAGACAATTCCATGCCTATTCTCCACTCTAGTAATGCTCCAAACTTTTTTTCATGGACGCATTTGAACTTTGTGGCCTCGAAATTCAGGACAATGTACTTTGCATCAACGCCTGTGACCATGCAGACAGTGTGGTCGTACTATGCAATGATTTTGCTGATCTCTTTTCTGAGGGCCTTAATTGTACCATGGACTTTGGAACGCATATTGTAGTTAGAGACAATTCCATGCCTATTCTCCACTCTAGTAATGCTCCATACATTTATGGCGTGGATGAATTCGAAATTTCTTGCCTCGCAATTCAGGACAATGTACTTTGTTTCAACGCCTGTGACCATGCAGACAGTGTGGTCGCACTATGTGATGATTTTGCTGATCCTTTTTCTGAGGGCCTTGCTTGTACCACAGACTTTGCCGCGCATATTGTAGTTAGAGACAATTCTATGCCTATTCTCCACTCTAGTAATGCTCCAAACATTTTTGGCATGGATGCATTTGAATTTTCTGTCCTCGCAATTCAGGACAATGTACTTTTCATCAACGCCTCTGACCATGCAGACAGTGTGGTCGCACTATGCGATGACTTTGCAGATCTCTTTTCTGGGGGCCTTGGTTGTACTAGAAATTTTGCAGCGCATATTGTAGTTAGAGACAATTCCATGCCTATTCTCCACTCTAGTAATGTTCCAAACATTTGTGGCATGGATGAATTTGTAGTTTCTGGATACCCAATTCAGGACAATGTACTTTGCATTAACGCCTATGACCATGCAGACAGTGTGGTCGCACTATGTGATGATTTTGCTGATCTCTTTTCTGAGTGTCTTGGTTGTACCACAGACTTTGAAGCGCATATTGTAGTTAGAGATAATTCCATGCCTATTCTCCACTCTAGTAATGCTCCAAACATTTTTGGCTTTTATGCATTTGAACTTTCTGGCATCGCAATTCAGGACAATGTACTTTGCATCAACGCATGTGACCATGCAGACAGTGTGGTGGCACTGTGCGATGATTTTGCCGATCTCTTTTCTGAGAGCCTTGGTTGTACCAGAGATTTTGCAATGCATATTGTAGTTAGAGACAATTCCATGCGTATTCTCCACTCTAGTAATGCACCAAACATTTTTGGCATGGATGCATTTGAACTTTCTGGCCACGCAATTTAGGACAATGTGCTTTGCATCAACGCCTGTGAACATGCAGTCAGTGTGGTCGCACTATGCGATGATTTTGCTGATCTCCTATCAGAGGGCCTTGGTTGTACCACAGATTTTGCAGCGCATACTGTAGTTTGAGACAATTCCAGTTCTATTCTCCACTCTAGTAATGCTCCAAACATTTTTTCATGGATGCATTTGAACTTTGTGGCCTCGCAATTAAGGACAATGTACTTTGCATCAACATCTGTGACCATGCAGACAGTGTGGTTGAACTATGCGATGATTTTGCTGATCTCTTTTCTGAGGGCCTTGGTTGTACCACAGGTTTTGCAGCACATATTGTAGTTAGAGAGAAATCCATTCCTATTCTCCACTCTAGTAATGCTCCAAACATTTTTGGCATGGATGCTTTTGAACATTCTGGCCTCGAAATTCACGACAATGTACATTTCACCAACGCGTGTCACCATGCAGACAGTGTGGTCGCAGTATGCGATGATTTTGCTGATCTCTTTTCTGAGGGCACTGGTTGTACCACAGACTTTGCAGCGCATTTTGTAGTTAGAGACAATTCCATGAGTATTCTCCACTCTAGTAATGCCCCAAACATATTTGGCATGGATGCATTTGAACATTCTGGCCTCGCAATTCAGGATAATGTAATTTGCATCAACATCTGTGACCATGCAGACAGTGTGGTTGCACTATACGATGATTTTGCTGATCTCTTTTCTGAGGGCCTTTGTTGTACCACAGACTTTGCAGCGCATATTGTAGTTAGAGACAATTCCATGCCTATTCTCCACACTACTAATGCCCCAAATATTTTTCCATTGATGCATTTTAACTTTCTGGCCTCGCAAATCAGGACAATGTACTTTGCATCAACGCCTGTGACCATGCAGACATTGTGGTCACACTATGCGATGATTTTGCTTATTTCCTTTCTGAGGGCCTTGGTTGTACCACAGACTTTGCAGCACATATTGTAGTTAGAGACAATTCCATGCCTATCCTCCACTCTAGTAATGCTCCAAACATTTTTGGCATGGATGCATTTGAGCTTTCTGGCCTTGCAATTCAGGTCATTGTACTTTGCATCAACTCCTGTGACCGTGCAGACAGTGAGGTCGCACTGTGCGATGGTTTTGCTGATCTCTTTACCGAAGGGCCTTGGTTGTACTACTGACTTTGCAGCGGATATTGTAGTTAGAGACAATTCTATGCCTATTCTCCACTCTGGTAATGCTCCAAATATTTTTGGCATGGATGCATTTGAACTTTCTGTCCTCGCAATTCAGGACAATGTACTTTTCATCACCGCCTCTGACCATGCAGACAGTGTGGTCGCACTATGCAATGATTTTGCTGATCTCTTTTCTGAGGGCCTTGATTGTACCATGGACTTTGCAAGCGAAATATGCAGCTAATGACAATTCCATGCCTAATCTCCACTCTAGTAATGCTCCAAACATTTGTGGCATGGATGAATTTGTACTTTCTGGATTCGCAATTCAGGACAATGTACATTTCACCATCATGTGTCACCATGCAGACAGTGTGGTCGCAGTATGCGATGATTTTGCTGATCTCTTTTCTGAGGGCATTGGTTGTACCACAGACTTTGCAGCGCATATTGTAGTTAGAGACAATTCCATGCCTATTCTCCAGTCTAGTAGTGATCCAAACATTTTTGGCATTGATGCATTTGAACATTCTTGCCATGCAATTAAGGACAACGTGCTTTGCATCAACGCCTGTGACCTAGCAGACAGTGTGGTCGCAATAAGTGATGATTTTGCTGATCTGCTTTCTTTGGGCCATGGTTGTACCACAGACTTTGCAGGGCATATTGTAGTTAGAGACAATTCTATGCCTATTCTCCACTCTGGTAATGCTCCAAATATTTTTGGCATGGATGCATTTGAACTTTCTGTCCTCGCAATTCAGGACAATGTACTTTTCATCACCGCCTCTGACCATGCAGACAGTGTGGTCGCACTATGCAATGATTTTGCTGATCTCTTTTCTGAGGGCCTTGATTGTACCATGGACTTTGCAAGCGAAATATGCAGCTAATGACAATTCCATGCCTAATCTCCACTCTAGTAATGCTCCAAACATTTGTGGCATGGATGAATTTGTACTTTCTGGATTCGCAATTCAGGACAATGTACATTTCACCATCATGTGTCACCATGCAGACAGTGTGGTCGCAGTATGCGATGATTTTGCTGATCTCTTTTCTGAGGGCATTGGTTGTACCACAGACTTTGCAGCGCATATTGTAGTTAGAGACAATTCCATGCCTATTCTCCAGTGTAGTAGTGATCCAAACATTTTTGGCATTGATGCATTTGAACATTCTTGCCATGCAATTAAGGACAACGTGCTTTGCATCAACGCCTGTGACCTAGCAGACAGTGTGGTCGCAATAAGTGATGATTTTGCTGATCTGCTTTCTTTGGGCCATGGTTGTACCACAGACTTTGCAAGCGAAATATGCAGCTAATGAGAATTCCAGGCCTAATCTCCACTCTAGTAATGCTCCAAACATTTGTGGCATGGATGAATTTGTACTTTCTGGATTCGCAATTCAGGACAATGTACATTTCACCATCATGTGTCACCATGCAGACATTGTGGTCGCAGTATGCGATGATTTTGCTGATCTCTTTTCTGAGGGCATTGGTTGTACCACAGACTTTGCAGCGCATATTGTAGTTAGATTCAATTCCATGCCTATTCTCCACTCTAGTAATGCCCCAAACATTTTGGCATGGATGCATTTGAACATTCTGGCCTCGCAATTCAGGACAATGTACTTTGCATCAACGCCTGTGACCATGCAGACATTGTGGTCACACTATGCGATGATTTTGCTTATTTCCTTTCTGAGGGCCTTGGTTGTACCACAGACTTTGCAGCACATATTGTAGTTAGAGACAATTCCATGCCTATCCTCCACTCTAGTAATGCTCCAAACATTTTTGGCATGGATGCATTTGAGCTTTCTGGCCTTGCAATTCAGGTCATTGTACTTTGCATCAACTCCTGTGACCGTGCAGACAGTGAGGTCGCACTGTGCGATGGTTTTGCTGATCTCTTTACCGAAGGGCCTTGGTTGTACTACTGACTTTGCAGCGGATATTGTAGTTAGAGACAATTCTATGCCTATTCTCCACTCTGGTAATGCTCCAAATATTTTTGGCATGGATGCATTTGAACTTTCTGTCCTCGCAATTCAGGACAATGTACTTTTCATCACCGCCTCTGACCATGCAGACAGTGTGGTCGCACTATGCAATGATTTTGCTGATCTCTTTTCTGAGGGCCTTGATTGTACCATGGACTTTGCAAGCGAAATATGCAGCTAATGACAATTCCATGCCTAATCTCCACTCTAGTAATGCTCCAAACATTTGTGGCATGGATGAATTTGTACTTTCTGGATTCGCAATTCAGGACAATGTACATTTCACCATCATGTGTCACCATGCAGACAGTGTGGTCGCAGTATGCGATGATTTTGCTGATCTCTTTTCTGAGGGCATTGGTTGTACCACAGACTTTGCAGCGCATATTGTAGTTAGAGACAATTCCATGCCTATTCTCCAGTCTAGTAGTGATCCAAACATTTTTGGCATTGATGCATTTGAACATTCTTGCCATGCAATTAAGGACAACGTGCTTTGCATCAACGCCTGTGACCTAGCAGACAGTGTGGTCGCAATAAGTGATGATTTTGCTGATCTGCTTTCTTTGGGCCATGGTTGTACCACAGACTTTGCAGGGCATATTGTAGTTAGAGACAATTCTATGCCTATTCTCCACTCTGGTAATGCTCCAAATATTTTTGGCATGGATGCATTTGAACTTTCTGTCCTCGCAATTCAGGACAATGTACTTTTCATCACCGCCTCTGACCATGCAGACAGTGTGGTCGCACTATGCAATGATTTTGCTGATCTCTTTTCTGAGGGCCTTGATTGTACCATGGACTTTGCAAGCGAAATATGCAGCTAATGACAATTCCATGCCTAATCTCCACTCTAGTAATGCTCCAAACATTTGTGGCATGGATGAATTTGTACTTTCTGGATTCGCAATTCAGGACAATGTACATTTCACCATCATGTGTCACCATGCAGACAGTGTGGTCGCAGTATGCGATGATTTTGCTGATCTCTTTTCTGAGGGCATTGGTTGTACCACAGACTTTGCAGCGCATATTGTAGTTAGAGACAATTCCATGCCTATTCTCCAGTGTAGTAGTGATCCAAACATTTTTGGCATTGATGCATTTGAACATTCTTGCCATGCAATTAAGGACAACGTGCTTTGCATCAACGCCTGTGACCTAGCAGACAGTGTGGTCGCAATAAGTGATGATTTTGCTGATCTGCTTTCTTTGGGCCATGGTTGTACCACAGACTTTGCAAGCGAAATATGCAGCTAATGAGAATTCCAGGCCTAATCTCCACTCTAGTAATGCTCCAAACATTTGTGGCATGGATGAATTTGTACTTTCTGGATTCGCAATTCAGGACAATGTACATTTCACCATCATGTGTCACCATGCAGACATTGTGGTCGCAGTATGCGATGATTTTGCTGATCTCTTTTCTGAGGGCATTGGTTGTACCACAGACTTTGCAGCGCATATTGTAGTTAGATTCAATTCCATGCCTATTCTCCACTCTAGTAATGCCCCAAACATTTTGGCATGGATGCATTTGAACATTCTGGCCTCGCAATTCAGGACAATGTACTTTGCATCAACGTCTATGACCATGCACACAGTGTGATGCACTATGCGATGATTTTGCTGATCCCTTTTCTGAGGGCCATGGTTGTACCACAGACTTTGCAGCGCATATTGTAGTTAGAGACAATTCCATGCCTATTCTTCACTGTAGTAATACTCCAAACATTTTTGGCATGGAGGCAATTCAACTTTCTGGCCTCGCAATTGAGGACAATGTACTTTGCATCAACGCCTGTGACCATGCAGACAGTGTGGTCGCACTATGCGATGATTTTTCTGATCTCTTTTCCGAGCTAATTGTTTGTACCACAGCCTTTGCAGGGCATATTGTAGTTAGAGACAATTCCATGCCTATTCTCCACTCTAGTAATGGGCCAAACATTTTTGGCATGGATGCATTTGAACATTCTGGCCTCGCAATTCAGGACAATGTACTTTGCATCAACTTCTGTGACCATGCAGACAGTGTGGTTGCACTATACGATGATTTTGCTGATCTCTTTTTTGAGGGCCTTGGTTGTACCACAGACTTTGCAGCGCATATTGTAGTTAGAGACAATTCCATGCCTATTCTCCACTCTACTAATGCTCCAAACATTTTTCCATTGATGCATTTTAAATTTCTGGCTTCGCAAATCAGGACAATGTACTTTGCATCAACGCCTGTGACCATGCAGACATTGTGGTCACACTATGCGATGATTTTGCTGATTTCTTTTCTGAGGGCCTTGGTTGTACCACAGACTTTGCAGCACATATTGTAGTTAGAGACAATTCCATGCCTATCCTCCACTCTAGTAATGCTCCAAACATTTTTGGCATGGATGTATTTGAACTTTCTGGCCTTGCAATTCAGGACATTGTACTTTGCATCAACTCCTGTGAGCGTGCAGACAGTGAAGTCGCACTGTGCGATGGTTTTGCTGATCTCTTTACCGAAGGGCCTTGGCTGTACTACTAACTTTGCAGAGCATATTGCTGTTAGAGACAATTCCAGGCCTATTCTCCACACTAGAAATGCACCAAACATTTATGGCATGGATGAATTTGAAATTTCTTGCCTCGCAATTCAGGACAATGTACTTTGCTTCAACGCCTGTGACCATGCAGACAGTGTGGATTTTCACTATGTGATGATTTTGCTGATCCCTTTTCTGAGGGCCTTGGTTGTACCACAGACTTTGCAGCAGATATTGTAGTTAGAGACAATCCCATGCCTATTCTCCACTCTAGTAATGCTCCAAATATTTTTGGCATGGATGCATTTGAACTTTCTGTCCTCGCAATTCAGGACAATGTACTTTTCATCACCGCCTCTGACCATGCAGACAGTGTGGTCGCACTATGCGATGATTTTGCAGATCTCTTTTCTGAGGGTCTTGGTTGTACCAGAGATTTTGCAGCGCATATTGTAGTTAGAGACAATTCCATGCCTATTCTCCACTGTAGTAATGCTCCAAACAGTTTTGGCATGGATGCATTTGATCTTTCTGGCCTCGAAATTTAGGACATTGTACTTTGCATCAACGCCTGCGACCATGCAGACAGTGTGGTCGCACTATGCAATGATTTTGCTGATCTCTTTTCTGAGGGCCTTGTTTGTACCATGGACTTTGCAGCGTATATTGTAGTTAGAGACAATTCCATGCCTATTCTCCAGTCTAGTAGTGATCCAAACATTTTTTGCATTGATGCATTTGAACTTTCTTGCCAAGCAATTAAGGACAACGTGCTTTGCATCAACGCCTGTGACCTCGCAGACAGTGTGGTCGCACTAAGTGATGATTTTGCTGATCTGCTTTCTGTGGGCTTTGGTTGTACCACAGACTTTGCAAGCGAAATATGCAGTTAAAGACAATTCCATGCCTATTCTCCACTCTAGTAATGCTCCAAACATTTGTGGCATGGATGAATTTGTACTTTCTGGAATCGCAATTCAGGACAATGTACATTTCACCAACATGTGTCACCATGCAGACAGTGTGGTCGCAGTATGCGATGATTTTGCTGATCTCTTTTCTGCGGGCATTGGTTGTACCACAGACTTTGCAGCGCATATTGTAGTTAGAGACAATTCCATGCCTATTCTCCACTCTAGTAATGCTCCAAACATTTATGGCATGGATGAATTTGAAATTTCTTGCCTCGCAATTCAGGACAATGTACTTTGCTTCAACGCCTGTGACCATGCAGACAGTGTGGTCGCACTATGTGATGATTTTGCTGATCCCCTTTCTGAGGGCATTGGTTGTACCACAGACTTTGCAGCGCATATTGTAGTTAGAGACAATTCTATGCCTATTCTCCACCTTAGTAATGCTCCAAACATTTTTGGCATGGATGCTTTTGAACTTTCTGTCCTCGCAATTCAGGACAATGTACTTTTCATCAACGCCTCTGACCATGCAGACAGTGTGGTCGCACTATGCGATGATTTTGCCATGCAGACATTGTGGTCACACTATGCAATGATTTTGCTGATCTCTTATCTGAGGGCCTTGGTTGTACCATGGACTTTGCAGCGTATATTGTAGTTAGAGACAATTCCATGCCTATTCTTCACTCTAGTAATGCTCTAAAATTTTTTTGGCATGGATGCATTTGAACTTTCTGGCCTCGCAATTCAGGATAATGTACTTTGAATCAACTCCTGTGACCATGCAGACAGTGAAGTCGCACTGTGCGATGGTTTTGCTGATCTCTTTACCGAAGTGCCTTGGTTGTACCACAGACTTTGCAGCGCATATTGTAGTTAGAGACAATTCTGTGCCTATTCTCCACTCTAGTAATGCTCCAAACATTTTTGGCATGGATGCATTTGAACTTTCTGTCCTCGTAATTCAGGACAATGTACTTTTCAACAACACCTCTGACCATGCAGACAGTGTGGTCGCACTATGCGATGATTTTGCAGATCTCTTTTCTGAGGGTCTTGGTTGTACCAGAGATTTTGCAGCGCATATTGTAGCTAGAGACAATTCCATGCCTATTCTCGACTCTAGTAATGCTCCAAATATTTTTGGCATCGATGCATTTGAACTTTCTGGCCACGACATTCAGGACAATGTACATTTCCCCAACGCGTGTCACCATGCAGACAGTGTGGTCGCAGTATGCGATGATGTTGCTGAACTCTTTTCTGAGGGCATTGGTTGTACCACAGACTTTGCAGCGCATATTGTAGTTAGAGACAATTCCATGCCTATTCTCCACTCTAGTAATGCCCCAAACATATTGGCTTGGATGCATTTGAACATTGTGGCCTCGCAATTCAGGACAATGTACTTTGAGTCAACAGCTGTGACCATGCAGACAGTGTGGTTGCACTATACGATGATTTTGCTGATCTCTTTTCTGAGGGCCTTGGTTGTACCAAAGACTTTGCAGCGCATATTGTAGTTAGAGGCAATTCCATGCCTATTCTCCACTCTACTAATGCTCCAAACTTTTTTCCATTGATGCATTTGAACTTTATGGCATCGCAATTCAGGACAATGTACTTTGCATCAACGCCTGTGACCATGCAGACATTGTGGTCACACTAAGCGATGATTTTGCTGATTTCTTTTCTGAGGGCCTTGGTTGTACCACAAACATTGCAGCGCATATTGTAGTTAGAGACAATTCCAAGCCTATTCTCCACTCTAGTAATGCTCCAAACATTTTTGGCATGGATGCATTTGAACTTTCTGGCCTCGCAATTCAGGACAATGTACTTTGCATCAACTCCTGTGACCGTGCAGACAGTGAGGTCCCACTGTGCGACGGTTTTGCTGATCTCTTTACCGAAGGGCCTTGGTTGTACTACTGACTTTGCAGAGCATATTGCAGTTAGAGACAATTCCGTGCCTATTCTCCACTCTTGTAATGCTCCAAACACTTATGGCATGGATGAATTTGAAATTTCGTGCCTCGCAATTCAGGACAATGTACTTTGCTTCAACGGCTGTCACCATGCAGACAGTGTGGTCGCACTATGTGATGATTTTGCAGATCCCTTTTCTGAGGGCCTTGGTTGTACCACAGACTTTGCGGCGCATATTGTAGTTAGAGACAATTCTATGCCTAATCTCCACTCTAGTAATGCTCCAAACATTTTAGGCATGGATGCATTTGAACTTTCTCTCCTCGCAGTTCAGGAGAATGTACTTTTCATCAACGCCTCTGACCATGCAGACAGTGTGGTCGCACTATGCGATGATTTTGCAGACCTCTTTTCTGAGGGCCTTGGTTGTACCAGAGATTTTGAAGCGCATATTGTAGTTAGAGACAATTCCATGCCTATTCTCCACTGTAGTAATGCTCCAAACACTTTTGGCATGGATGCATTTGACCTTTCTGGCCTCGAAATTCAGGACATTGTACTTTGCATCAACGCCTGTGACCATATAGACAGTGTAGTCGAACTATGCAATGATTTTGCTGATCTCTTTTCTGAGGGCCTTGGTTGTACCATAAACTTTGCAGCGTATATTGTAGTTAGAGACAATTCCATGCCTATTCTCCACTCTAGTAATGCTCCAAACATTTTTGGCATGGATGCATTTGAACTTTCTGGACACGCAATTTAGGACAATGTGCATTGCATCAACGCCTGTGAGCATGCAGACAGTGTGGTCGCACTATGTGATGATTTTGCTTATCTCTTTTCTGAGGGCCTTAGTTGTACCACAGACTTTGAGGCGCATATTGTAATTAGAGACAATTCCATGCCTATTCTCTACTATAGAAATGCTTCAAACATTTTTGGGAATTATGCATTTGAACTTTCTGGTCTCGCAATTCAGGACAATGAACTTTGCATCATCGCCTGTGAGCATGCACACAGTGTGGTCGTACTATGCGATGATTTTGCTGATCTCTTTTCTGGGGGCTCGGTTGTGCCAAAGATTTTGCCGCGTATATTGTAGTTAGAGACAATTCCATGCCTATTCTCCTCTCTAGTAATGCTCCAAACATTTTTGGCATGGATGCATTCGAACTTTCTGGCCTCTCAATTCAGGACAATCTACTTTGCATCAACGCCTGTGACCATGCAGACAGTGTGGTCGCACTATGCGATGATTATGCTGATCTCTTATCAGAGGGCCTTGGTTGTACCACAGATTTTGCAGCGTATACTGTAGTTTGAGACAATTCCATGCCTATTCTCCACTGTAGTAATGCTGCAAACATTTTTTCATGGATGCATTTGAACTTTGTGGCCTCGCAATTAAGGACAATGTACTTCGCATCAACGTCTGTGACCATGCCCACAGTGTGCTCGTACAATGCGAAGATTTTGCTGAACTTTTTTCTGAGGGCCTTAGTTGTACCACAGACTTTGAGGCGCATATTGTAGTTAGAGACAATTCCATGCCTATTCTCTACTCTAATAATGCTTCAAACATTTTTGGGATGGATGCATTTGAACTTTGTGGCCTCGCAATTAAGGACAATGTGCTTTGCATCAACGCCTGTGACCATGCAGACAGTGTGGTCGCACTATGTGATGATTTTGCTGATCTTTTATGTGGGCCTTTTATGTACCACAGACTTTGCAGCGAAATATGCAGTTAAAGACAATTCCATGCCTATTCTCCACTCTAGTAATGCTCCAAACATTTGTGGCAAGCATGAATTTGTACTTACTGGATTCACAATTCAGGACAATGTACTTTGCATTAACGCCTGAGACCATGCAGACTGTGTGGTCGCACCTTGCGATGATTCTGCTGATCTCTTTTCTGAGGGTCTTGGTTGTACCACAAACGTTGCAGCGCATATTGTAGTTAGAGTCAATCCTATGCCTATTCTCCTCTCTAGTAATGCTCCATACATTTTTGCTTGGAAGCACTTGAACTTTCAGGCCTCACAATTCAGGACAATGAACTTTGCATCAACGCCTGTGACCACGCAGACAGTGTAGTGGCACTATGCGATGATTTTGCTTATCTCTTTTCTGAGGGCCTTAGTTGTACCACAGACTTTGAGGCGCATATTGTAGTTAGAGACAATTTCATGCCTATTCTCTACTCTAGTAATGCTTCAAACATTTTTGGGATGGATGCATTTGAACTTCCTGGTCTCGCAATTCAGGGCAATGAACTTTGCATCAACGCCTGTGACCATGCACACAGTGTTCTCGCACTATGCGATGATTTTGCTGATCTCTTTTCTGAAGGCGTTGGTTGTACCACAGGTTTTGCAGCCCATATTGTAGTTAGAGACAATTCCATGCCTATTCTCCACTCTAGTAATGCTCCATACATTTTTGGCATGGATTCATTTGAACTTTCTGGCCTCGCAATTCAGGACAATGTACTTTGCATCAACATCTGTTACCATGCAGACAGTGTGGTTGCACTATACGATGATTTTGCTGATCTCCTTTTTGAGGGCCTTGGTTGTACCACAGACTTTGCAGCGCATATTGTAGTTAGAGACAATTCCATGCCTATTCTCCACTCTACTAATGCTCCAAACATTTTTCCATTGATGCATTTTAAATTTCTGGCTTCGCAAATCAGGACAATGTACTTTGCATCAACGCCTGTGACCATGCAGACATTGTGGTCACACTATGCGATGATTTTGCTGATTTCTTTTCTGACGGCCTTGGTTGTACCACAGACTTTGCAGCACATATTGTAGTTAGAGACAATTCCATGCCTATCCTCCACTCTAGTAATGCTCCAAACATTTTTGGCATGGATGCATTTGAACTTTCTGGCCTTGCAATTCAGGACATTGTACTTTGCATCAACTCCTGTGACCGTGCAGACAGTGAGGTCGCACTGTGCGATGGTTTTGCTGATCTCTTTACCGAAGGGCCTTGGCTGTACTACTAACTTTGCAGAGCATATTGCTGTTAGAGACAATTCCAGGCCTATTCTCCACACTAGAAATGCTCCAAACATTTATGGCATGGATGAATTTGAAATTTCTTGCCTCGCAATTCAGGACAATGTACTTTGCTTCAACGCCTGTGACCATGAAGACAGTGTGGTCGCACTATGTGATGATTTTGCTGATCCCCTTTCTGAGGGCCTTGGTTGTACCACAGACTTTGCAGCGCATATTGTAGTTAGAGACAATTCTATGCCTATTCTCCACCTTAGTAATGCTCCAAACATTTTTGGCATGGATGCTTTTGAACTTTCTGTCCTCGCAATTCAGGACAATGTACTTTTCATCAACGCCTCTGACCATGCAGACAGTGTGGTCGCACTATGCGATGATTTTGCCATGCAGACATTGTGGTCACACTATGCAATGATTTTGCTGGTCTCTTATCTGAGGGCCTTGGTTGTACCATGGACTTTGCAGCGTATATTGTAGTTAGAGACAATTCCATGCCTATTCTTCACTCTAGTAATGCTCTAAAATTTTTTTGGCATGGATGCATTTGAACTTTCTGGCCTCGCAATTCAGGATAATGTACTTTGCATCAACTCCTGTGACCATGCAGACAGTGATGTCGCACTGTGCGATGGTTTTGCTGATCTCTTTACCGAAGGGCCTTGGTTGTACTACTGATTTTGCAGAGCATATTGCAGTTAGAGACAATTCCATGCCTTTTCTGCACTCTAGTAATGCTCCAAACATTTATGGCATGGATGAATTTGAAATTTCTTGCCTCGCAATTCAATACAATGTACTTTGCTTCAACGCCTGTGACCATGCAGACAGTGTGGTCGCACTATGTGATGATTTTGCTGATCCCCTTTCTGAGGGCCTTGGTTGTACCACAGACTTTGCAGCGCATATTGTAGTTAGAGACAATTCCATGCCTATTCTCCACTCTAGTAATGCCCCAAACATCTTGGCTTGGATGCATTTGAACATTGTGGCCTCGCAATTCAGGACAATGTACTTTGCATCAACAGCTGTGACCATGCAGACAGTGTGGTTGCACTATACGATGATTTTGCTGATCTCTTTTCTGAGGGCCTTGGTTGTACCAAAGACTTTGCAGCGCATATTGTAGTTAGAGGCAATTCCATGCCTATTCTCCACTCTACTAATGCTCCAAACTTTTTTCCATTGATGCATTTGAACTTTATGGCATCGCAATTCAGGACAATGTACTTTGCATCAACGCCTGTGACCATGCAGACATTGTGGTCACACTAAGCGATGATTTTGCTGATTTCTTTTCTGAGGGCCTTGGTTGTACCACAAACATTGCAGCGCATATTGTAGTTAGAGACAATTCCAAGCCTATTCTCCACTCTAGTAATGCTCCAAACATTTTTGGCATGGATGCATTTGAACTTTCTGGCCTCGCAATTCAGGACAATGTACTTTGCATCAACTCCTGTGACCGTGGAGACAGTGAGGTCGCACTGTGCGACGGTTTTGCTGATCTCTTTACCGAAGGGCCTTGGTTGTACTACTGACTTTGCAGAGCATATTGCAGTTAGAGACAATTCCGTGCCTATTCTCCACTCTTGTAATGCTCCAAACACTTATGGCATGGATGAATTTGAAATTTCGTGCCTCGCAATTCCGGACAATGTACATTGCTTCAACGGCTGTCACCATGCAGACAGTGTGGTCGCACTATGTGATGATTTTGCAGATCCCTTTTCTGAGGGCCTTGGTTGTACCACAGACTTTGCAGCGCATATTGTAGTTAGAGACAATTCTATGCCTAATCTCCACTCTAGTAATGCTCCAAACATTTTAGGCATGGATTCATTTGAACTTTCTCTCCTCGCAGTTCAGGAGAATGTACTTTTCATCAACGCCTCTGACCATGCAGACAGTGTGGTCGCACTATGCGATGATTTTGCAGACCTCTTTTCTGAGGGCCTTGGTTGTACCAGAGATTTTGAAGCGCATATTGTAGTTAGAGACAATTCCATGCCTATTCTCCACTGTAGTAATGTTCCAAACACTTTTGGCATGGATGCATTTGACCTTTCTGGCCTCGAAATTCAGGACATTGTACTTTGCATCAACGCCTGTGACCATATAGACAGTGTAGTCGCACTATGCAATGATTTTGCTGATCTCTTTTCTGAGGGCCTTGGTTGTACCATGGACTTTGCAGCGTATATTGTAGTTAGAGACAATTCCATGCCTATTCTCCACTCTAGTAACGCTCCAAACATTTCTGGCATGGATGCATTTGAACTTTCTGGCCACGCAATTTAGGACAATGTGCATTGCATCAACGCCTGTGACCATGCAGACAGTGTGGTCGCACTATGTGATGATTTTGCTTATCTCTTTTCTGAGGGCCTTAGTTGTACCACAGACTTTGAGGCGCATATTGTAGTTAGAGACAATTCCATGCCTATTCTCTACTATAGAAATGCTTCAAACATTTTTGGGAATTATGCATTTGAACTTTCTGGTCTCGCAATTCAGGACATTGTTCTTTGCATCATCGCCTGTGAGCATGCACACAGTGTGGTCGTACTATGCGATGATTTTGCTGATCTCTTTTCTGGGGGTTCGGTTGTGCCAAAGATTTTGCCGCGCATATTGTAGTTAGAGACAATTCCATGCCTATTCTCCTCTCTAGTAATGCTCCAAACATTTTTGGCATGGATGCATTCGAACTTTCTGGCCTCACAATTCAGGACTATGTACTTTGCATCAACGTCTGTGACCATGCACACAGTGTGGTTGAGCTATGCGAAGATTTTTCTGATCTTTTTTCTGAGGACCTTGGTTGTACGACAGACTTTGCAGCGCATATTGTAGTTAGAGACAATTCCATGCCTATTCTCATCTCTGGTTATGCTCCAAACATTTTTGGCATGGATGCATTTGAATTTTCCGACCTCACAATTCAGGACAATCTACTTTGCATCAACGCCTGTGACCACGCAGACAGTGTGGTCGCACTATGCGATGATTTTGCTTATCTCTTTTCTGAGGGCCTTAGTTGTACCACAGACATTGTAGCGCATATTGTAGTTAGAGGCAATTCCATGCCTATTCTCCACTCTAGTAATGCTCCAAACATTTTTGGGCATGGATGCATTTGAACTTTCTAACCTCACCATTCAGGACAATCTACATTGCATCAACGTCTTTGACCATGCAAATAGTGTGGTCGCCCAATGCGATGATTATGCTGATCTCTTATCAGAGAGCCTTGGTTGTACCACAGATTTTGCAGCGCATATTGTAGTTTGAGACAATTCCAAGCCTATTCTCCACACTAGTAATGCTCCAAACATTTTTGGCATGGATACAATTGAACTTTCTGGCCTCGCAATTCAGGACTATGTACTTTGCATCAACGTCTGTGACCATGCACACAGTGTGGTGGAGCTATGCGATGATTTCGCTGATATCTTTTCTGAGGGCATTGGTTGTACCACCGATTTTGCAGCACATGTTGTAGTTAGAGACAATTCCATGCCTATTCTCCACTCTAGTAATGCTCCAAACATTTTTGGCATGGATACAGTTGAACTTTGTGGCCTCGCAATAAGGACAATGTACTTTGCATCAACGTCTGGGACCATGCACACAGTGTGGTCGTACTATGCGAAAATTTTGCTGATCTTTTTTCTGAGGGCCTTAGTTGTACCACAGACTTTGAGGCGCATATTGTAGTTAGAGACAATTCCATGCCTATTCTCTACTCTAGTAATGCTTCAAACATTTTTGGAATGGATGCATTTGAACATTCTGGCCTCGCAATTCAGGACAATGTACTTTGCATCAACGCCTGTGACCATGCAGACAGTGTTGTTGAACTATGCTATAATTTTGCTGATCTCTTTTCTGAGTGTCTTGGTTGTACCGCAGACTTTGCAGCCCCCATTGTAGTTAGAGACAATTCCATGCCTCTTCTACACTCTAGTAATGCTTCAAACATTTTTGGCATGGATGCATTTGAACTTTCTGGCCTCGCAATTCAATGCAATGTACTTTGCATCAACGCCTGTGACCGTGCAGAGAGTGTGGTCGTACTATGCGATAATTTTGCTGATGTCTTTTCCGAGCATCTTGTTTGTACCAAAGACTTTGCAGCCCATATTGTAGTTAGAGACAATTCCATGGATATTCTCCACTCTAGTAATGCTATAAACATTTTTGGCCTGGATGCATATGAACTATCTGGCCTCGCAATTCAGGACAATGTACTTTGCATCAACGCCTGTGACCATGCAGACAGTGTGGTCGCACTATGCGATGATTTTGCTGATCTTTTTTCTGAGGGCCTTGGTTGTACCACAGGCTTTGCCGCGCATGTTGTAGTTAGAGACAATTCCATGCCTATTCTCCCCCCTAGTAACGCTCCAAACATTTTTGGCATGGATGCATTTGAACTCTCTGACCTCACAATTCAGAACAATCTACTTTGCATTAACGCCTGTGACCATGCAGACAGTGTGGTCGCACTATGCGATGATTATGGTAATCTCTTATCAGAGGGCCTTGGTTGTACCACATATTTTGCAGTGCATATTGTAATTAGAGACAATTCCATGCCTATTCTCCACTCTAGTAATGCTCCAAACATTTTTGGCATTGATGCATTTGAACTTTCTGGCCTCACAATTCAAGCCAATGTACTTTGCATCAACGCCCGTGACCATTCAGACAGTGTGGTTGCACTATGCGATGATTTTGGTGATCACTTTGCTGAGGGCCTTGGTTGTACTACAGACTTTGCAGCGCATATTGTGGTTAGAGACAATTCCATGCCTATTCTCCACTCTAGTAATGCTCCAAACGTCTTTGGCATGGATGCATTTGAACATTCTGGCCTCGCAATTCAGGACAATGTCCTTTGCATCAATGTCTTTGACCATGCAGACAGTATGGTCGCACTATGAGATGATTTTGCTGATCTCTTTTGTGAGGGCCTTGGTTGTACCACAGACTTTGCAGCGCATATTGTAATTAGAGACAATTCCATAACTATTCTCCACTCTAGTAATGGTCCAAACATTTTTGGCATGGATGCAATTGAACTTTCTGGCCTTGCAATTCAGGACAATGTACTTTGCATCAACGCCTGTGACCATGCAGACAGTGTGGTTGAACTATGCGATGATTTTGCTGATCTCTTTTCTGAGTGTCTTGGTTGTACCACAGACTTTGCAGCCCCCATTCTAATTAGAGACAATTCCATGCCTCTTCTCCACTCTAGTAATGCTTCAAACATTTTTGGCATGGATGCATTTGAACATTCTGGCCTCGCAATTCAATACAATGTACTTTGCATCAACGCCTGTGACCATGCAGAGAGTGTGGTCGTACTATGCGATAATTTTGCTGATGCGTTTTCCGAGCATCTTGTTTGTACCAAAGACTTTGCAGCCCATATTGTAGTTAGAGACAAATCCATGGATATTCTCCACTCTAGTAATGCTAAAAACATTTTAGGCCTGGATGCATTTGAACTATCTGGCCTCGCAATTCAGGACAATGTACTTTGCATCAACGCCTGTGACCATGCAGACAGTGTGGTCGCACTATGCGATGATTTTGCTGATCTTTTTTTTGAGGGCTTTGGATGTACCACAATCTTTGCAGCGCATGTTGTAGTTAGAGACAATTCCATGCCTATTCTCCACTCTAGTAATGCTCCAAACATTTTTGGCATTGATGCATTTGAACATTCTGGCCTCGCAATTCAGGACAATGTACTTTGCATCAATGTCTGTGACCATGCAGACAGTGTGGTCGCACTATGAGATGATTTTGCTGATCTCTTTTGTGAGGGCCTTGGTTGCACCACAGACTTTGCAGCGCATATTGTAATTAGAGACAATTCCATAACTATTCTCCACTCTAGTAATGGTCAAAACATTTTTGGCATGGATCCAAATGAACTTTCTGGCCTCGCAATTCAGGACAATGTACTTTGCATCAACGCCTGTGACCATGCAGACAGTGTCGTCGCACTATGCGCTGATTTTGCTGATATTTTTTCTGTGGGCCTTGATGTACCACAGACTTCGCAGCCCATATTGTAGTTAGAGACAATTCCATGCCTATTCTCCACCCTAGTAATGCTCCAAACATTTTAGGCATGGATGCATTTGAACTCTCTGACCTCTCAATTCATTACAATCTACTTTGCATCAACGCCTGTGACCATGCAGACAGTGTGGTCGCACTATGCGATGATTATGCTAATCTCTTATCAGACGGCCTTGGTTGTACCACAGATTTTGCAGTGCATATTGTCGTTTGAGACAATTCCATGACTATTCTCCACTCTAGAAATGCTCCATACAATTTTAGCATGGATGCATTTGAACATTCTGGCCTCGCAATTCAGGACAATGTACTTTGCATCAACGCCTGTGAACTTGAAGACAGTGTGGGCGTACTATGCGATGATTTTGCTGATCTCTTTTCTGAGGCCCTTGGTTGTACCACAGACTTTGAAGCGCATATTGTACTTAGAGACAATTCCATGCCTATTCTCTACTCTAGCAATGCTCCAAACGTCTTTGGCATTGATGCACTTGACTTTCTTTCCTCGCAATTCAGGACAATGTACTTTGCATGAACGCCTGTGACCATACACACAGTATGGACGTACTATGCGATGATTTTGCAGATCTGTGTTCAGAGGGCCTTGGTTGTTCCACAGACTTTGCAGCCCATATTGTAGTTAGAGACTTTTCCGTGGATATTCTCCACTCTAGTAATGCTCCAAATATTTTTGTCCTGGATGCATATGAACTATCTGGCCTCACAATTCAGGACAATGTACTTTGCATCAACGCCTGTGACCATGCAGACAGTGTGGGCGTACTATGCGATGATTTTGCTGATCTCTTTTCTGAGTGCCTTGGTTGTACCACAAACTTTGAAGCGCATATTGTAGTTAGAGAGAATTCCATGCCTATTCTCCACTCTAGTAATGCTCCAAACATTTTTGGCATGGATGCAATTGAACTTTCTGGCCTCGCAATTCAGGACAATGTACTTTGCATCAACGCCTGTGACCATGCAGACAGTGTGGTTGACCTATGCGATGATTTTGCTGATCCCTTTTCTGAGTGTCTTGGTTGTACCACAGACTTTGCTGCCCCCATTGTAGTTAGAGACAATTCCATGCCTCTTCTCCACTCTAGTAATGCTTCAAACATTTTTTGCATGGATGCATTTGAACTTTCTGGCCTTGCAATTCAATACAATGTACTTTGCATCAACGCCTGTGACCATGCAGATAGTGTGGTCGTGCTATGCGATAATAATGCTGATGTCTTTTCCGAGCATCTTGTTTGTACCAAAGACTTTGCAGCCCATATTGTAGTTAGAGTCAATTCCGTGGATATTCTCCACTCTAGTAATGCTCCAAATATTTTTGGCCTGGATGCATATGAACTATCTGGCCTCACAATTCAGGACAATGTACTTTGCATCAACGCCTGTGACCATGCAGACAGTGTGGTCGCACTATGCGATGATTTTGCTGATCTTTTTTCTGAGGGCCTTGGTTGTACCACAGGCTTTGCAGCGCGTGTTGTAATTAGAGACAATTCCATGCCTATTCTCCACTCTAGTAATGCTCCAAACATTTTTGGCATTGATGCATTTGAACTTTCTGGCCTCACAATTCAAGACAATGTACTTTGCATCAACGCCCGTGACCATTCAGACAGTGTGGTTGCACTATGCGATGATTTTGGTGATCACTTTGCTGAGGGCCTTGGTTGTACTACAGACTTTGCAGCGCATATTGTAATTAGAGACAATTCCATAACTATTCTCCACTCTAGTAATGGTCCAAACATTTTTGGCATGGATCCAAATGAACTTTCTGGCCTCGCAATTCAGGACAATGTACTTTGCATCAACGCCTGTGACCATGCAGACAGTGTGGTCGCGCTATGCGCTGATTTTGCTGATATTTTTTCTGTGGGCCTTGATGTACCACAGACTTTGCAGCCCATATTGTAGTTAGAGACAATTCCATGCCTATTCTCCACCCTAGTAATGCTCCAAACATTTTTGGCATGGATGCATTTGAACTCTCTGACCTCACAATTCATTACAATCTACTTTGCAGCAACGCCTGTGACCATGCAGACAGTGTGGTCGCACTATGCGATGATTATGCTAATCTCTAATCAGACGGCCTTGGTTGTACCACAGATTTTGCAGTGCATATTGTGGTTTGAGACAATTCCATGACTGTTCTCCACTCTAGAAATGCTCCATACAATTTTGGCATGTATGCATTTGAACATTCTGGCCTCGCAATTCAGGACAATGTACTTTGCATCAACGCCTGTGAACTTGAAGACAGTGTGGGCGTACTATGCGATGATTTTGCTGATCTCTTTTCTGAGGCCCTTGGTTGTACCACAGACTTTGAAGCGCATATTGTACTTAGAGACAATTCCATGCCTATTCTCCACTCTAGCAATGCTCCAAACGTCTTTGGCATTGATGCACTTGACTTTCTTTCCTCGCAATTCAGGACAATGTACTTTGCATGAACGCTTGTGACCATACACACAGTATGGACGTACTATGCGATGATTTTGCAGATCTGTGTTCAGAGGGCCTTGGTTGTTCCACAGACTTTGCAGCGCATATTGCAGTTAGAGACAATTCCATAACTATTCTCCACTCTAGTAATGCTCCAAATATTTTTGGCATTGATGCATTTGAACATTCTGGCCTAGCAATTCAGGACAATGTACTTTGCATCAACGCCTGTGACCATGCAGACAGTGTGGTCGCACTATGCGATGATTTTGCTGATCTCTTTTCTGAGTGCCTTGGTTGTACCACAAACTTTGAAGCGCATATTGTAGTTAGAGAGAATTCCATGGCTATTCTCCACTCTAGTAATGCTCCAAACATTTTTGGCATGGATGCAATTGAACTTTCTGGCCTCGCAATTCAGGACAATGTACTTTGCATCAACGCCTGTGACCATGCAGACAGTGTGGTTGACCTATGCGATGATTTTGCTGATCCCTTTTCTGAGTGTCTTGTTTGTACCACAGACTTTGCAGCCCCCATTGTAGTTAGAGACAATTCCATGCCTCTTCTCCACTCTAGTAATGCTTCAAACATTTTTTGCATGGATGCATTTGAACTTTCTGGCCTCGCAATTCAATACAATGTACTTTGCATCAACGCCTGTGACCATGCAGATAGTGTGGTCGTACTATGCGATAATAATGCTGATGTCTTTTCCGAGCATCTTGATATTGTAGTTAGAGTCAATTCCGTGGATATTCTCCACTCTAGTAATGCTCCAAATATTTTTGGCCTGGATGCATATGAACTATCTGGCCTCACAATTCAGGACAATGTACTTTGCATCATCGCCTGTGACCATGCAGACAGTGTGGTCGCGCTATGCGATGATTTTGCTGATCTTTTTTTCTGAGGGCCTTGGTTGTACCACAGGCTTTGCAGCGCATGTTGTAATTAGAGACAATTCCATGCCTATTCTCCACTCTAGTAATGCTCCAAACATTTTTGGCATTGATGCATTTGAACTTTCTGGCCTCACAATTCAAGACAATGTACTTTGCATCAACGCCCGTTACCATTCAGACAGTGTGGTTGCACTATGCGATGATTTTGGTGATCACTTTGCTGAGGGCCTTGGTTGTACTACAGACTTTGCAGCGCATATTGTGGTTAGAGATAATTCCATGCCTATTCTCCACTCTAGTAATGCTCCAAACGTCTTTGGCATTGATGCATTTGAACATTCTGGCCTCGCAATTCAGGACAATGTCCTTTGCATCAATATCTGTGACCATGCAGACAGTATGGTCGCACTATGAGATGATTTTGCTGATCTCTTTTGTGAGGGCCTTGGTTGTACCACAGACTTTGCAGCGCATATTGTAATTAGAGGCAATTCCATAACTATTCTCCACGCTAGTAATGGTCCAAACATTTTTGGCATGGATCCAATTGAACTTTCTGGCCTTGATATTCAGGACAATGTACTTTGCATCAACGCCTGTGACCATGCAGACAGCGTGGTCGCACTATGTGATGATTTTGCTGATCTCTTTTCTGAGGGCCTTGGTTGTACCACAGACTTTGCAGCGCATATTGTTGTTAGAGACAATTCCATGCTTATTCTGCACTCTAGCAATGCTCCAAACGTCTTTGACATTGATGCACTTGAACTTTCTTTCCACGCAATTCAGGACAATGTACTTTGCATCAACGCCTGTGACCATACAGACAGGGTGGTCGTACTATGCGATGATTTTGCTGATCTGTGTTCAGAGGGCCTTGGTTGTACCACAGATTTTGCAGCGCATATTGTAGTTTGAGAAACTTCCATGCCTATTCTCCACTCTAGAAATGCTCCTTACATTTTTGGCATGGATGCATTTAAACTCTCTGACCTGACAATTCAGACAATTTACTTTGCATCAACGCCTGTTACCATGCAGACAGTGTGGGCGTACTATGCGATGATTTTGCTGATCTCTTTTTTGAGGGCCTTGGTTGTTCCACAGACTTTGCAGCGCATATTGTAGTTAGAGACAATTCCATGCCTATTCTCGACTCTAGTAATGCCCATACATTTTTGGCATGGATTCATTTGAACTTTCTGGCCCTGAAATTCAGGACAATATACTTTGCATCAACGCCTGTGACCATGCACACAGTGTGGTCGTACTATGCAATGATTTTGCTGATCTCTATTCCGAGGGCCTTCGTTGTACCACAGAATTAGCAGCCCATATTGTAGTTAGAGGCAATTCCATGCCTATTCTCCACTCTAGTAATGCCCCAAACATTTTTGGCATGGATGCATTTGAACTTTCTGTCCTCGCAATTCAGGACAATGTACTTTGCATCAATGTCTTTGACCATGCACACAGTGTGGTTGCACTATGCGATGATTTTGCTGATCTCTTTTCTGAGGGCCTTGGTTGTACCACAGATTTTACAGAGCATATTGTAGTTGGAGACAATTCCATGCCTATTCTCCACTCTAGTAATACTCCAAACATTTTTGGCATTGACGCAATTGAACTTTCTGGCCTCACAATTCAGGACAATGTACTTTGCATCAACGCCAAGGACCATGCAGAGAGTGAGGTTGCACTATGCGATGATTTTGATGATCACTTTGCTGAGGGCCTTGGTTGTTCAACAGACTTTGCAGCGCATATTGTAGTTACAGAAAATTCCATGCCTATTCTCCACTCTAGTAATGCTCCAAACATTTTTGGAATGGATGCATTTGAACATTCTGGCCTCGCAATTCAGGACAATGTACTTTGCATCAACGCCTGTGACCATGCAGACAGTGTTGTTGAACTATGCTATAATTTTGCTGATCTCTTTTCTGAGTGTCTTGGTTGTACCGCAGACTTTGCAGCCCCCATTGTAGTTAGAGACAATTCCATGCCTCTTCTCCACTCTAGTAATGCTTCAAACAATTTTGGCATGGATGCATTTGAACTTTCTGGCCTCGCAATTCAATGCAATGTACTTTGCATCAACGCCTGTGACCGTGCAGAGAGTGTGGTCGTACTATGCGATAATTTTGCTGAAGTCTTTTCCGAGCATCTTGTTTGTACCAAAGACTTTGCAGCCCATATTGTAGTTAGAGACAATTCCATGGATATTCTCCACTCTAGTAATGCTATAAACATTTTTGGCCTGGATGCATATGAACTATCTGGCCTCGCAATTCAACACAATGTACTTTGCATCAACGCCTGTGACCATACAGACAGTGTGGTCGCACTATGCGATGATTTTGCTGATCTTTTTTCTGAGGGCCTTGGTTGTACCACAGGCTTTGCCGCGCATGTTGTAGTTAGAGCCTATTCCATGCCTATTCTCCACTCTAGTAATACTGCATACATTTTTGGCATTGATGCATTTGAACATTCTGGCCTTGCAATTCAGGACAATGTACTTTGCATCAATGTTTGTGACCATGCAGACAGTGTGGTCGCACTATGAGATGACTTTGCTGATCTCTTTTGTGAGGGCCTTGGTTGTACCACAGACTTTGCAGCGCATATTGTAGTTAGAGACAATTCCATGTCTATTCTCTCCCCTAGTAACGCTCCAAACATTTTTGGCATGGATGCATTTGAACTCTCTGACCTCACAATTCAGAACAATCTACTTTGCATTAACGCCTGTGACCATGCAGACAGTGTGGTCGCACTATGCGATGATTATGCTAATCTCTTATCAGAGGGCCTGGGTTGTACCACATATTTTGCAGTGCATATTGTGGTTTGAGACAATTCCATGCCTATTCTCCACTCTAGTAATGGTATAAACATTTTTGGCATTGATGCATTTGAACTTTCTGGCCTCACAATTCAAGCCAATGTACTATGCATCAACGCCCGTGACCATTCAGACAGTGTGGTTGCACTATGCGATGATTTTGGTGATCACTTTGCTGAGGGCCTTGGTTGTACTACAGACTTTGCAGCGCATATTGTGGTTAGAGACAATTCCATGCCAATTCTCCACTCTAGTAATGCTTCAAACGTCTTTGGCATTGATGCATTTGAACATTCTGGCCTCGCAATTCAGGACAATGTCCTTTGCATCAATGTCTGTGACCATGCAGACAGTATGGTCGCACTATGAGATGATTTTGCTGATCTCTTTTGTGAGGGCCTTGGTTGTACCACAGACTTTGCAGCGCATATTGTAATTAGAGACAATTCCATAACTATTCTCCACTCTAGTAATTTCCAAACATTTTTAGCATGGATGCAATTGAACTTTCTGGCCTTGCAATTCAGGACAATGTACTTTGCATCAACGCCTGTGACCATGCAGACAGTGTGGTTGAACTATGCGATGATTTTGCTGATCTCTTTTCTGAGTGTCTTGGTTGTACCACAGACTTTGCAGCCCCCATTCTAATTAGAGACAATTCCATGCCTCTTCTCCACTCTAGTAATGCTTCAAACATTTTTGGCATGGATGCATTTGAACATTCTGGCCTCGCAATTCAGGACAATGTACTTTGCATCAACGCCTGTGACCATGCAGAGAGTGTGGTCGTACTATGCGATAATTTTGCTGATGTGTTTTTCGAGCATCTTGTTTGTACCAAAGACTTTGCAGCCCATATTGTAGTTAGAGACAAATCCATGGATATTCTCCACTCTAGTAATGCTAAAAACATTTTAGGCCTGGATGCATATGAACTATCTGGCCTCGCAATTCAGGACAATGTACTTTGCATCAACGCCTGTGACCATGCAGACAGTGTGGTCGCACTATGCGATGACTTTGCTGATCTTTTTTTTGAGGGCTTTGGATGTACCACAATCTTTGCAGCGCATGTTGTAGTTAGAGACAATTCCATGCCTATTCTCCACTCTAGTAATGCTCCAAACATTTTTGGCATTGATGCATTTGAACATTCTGGCCTCGCAATTCAGGACAATGTACTTTGCATCAATGTCTGTGACCATGCAGACAGTGTGGTCGCACTATGAGATGATTTTGCTGATCTCTTTTGTGAGGGCCTTGGTTGCACCACAGACTTTGCAGCGCATATTGTAATTAGAGACAATTCCATAACTATTCTCCACTCTAGTAATTGTCCAAACATTTTTGGCATGGATCCAAATGAACTTTCTGGCCTCGCAATTCAGGACAATGTACTTTGCATCAACGCCTGTGACCATGCAGACAGTGTGGTCGCACTATGCGCTGATTTTGCTGATATTTTTTCTGTGGGCCTTGATGTACCACAGACTTTGCAGCCCAGATTGTAGTTAGAGACAATTCCATGCCTATTCTCCACCCTAGTAATGCTCCAAACATTTTTGGCATGGATGCATTTGAACTCTCTGACCTCACAATTCATTACAATCTACTTTGCATCAACGCCTGTGACCATGCAGACAGTGTGGTCGCACTATGCGATGATTATGCTAATCTCTTATCAGACGGCCTTGGTTGTACCACAGATTTTGCAGTGCATATTGTCGTTTGAGACAATTCCATGACTATTCTCCACTCTAGAAATGCTCCATACAATTTTGGCATGGATGCATTTGAACATTCTGGCCTCGCAATTCAGGACAATGTACTTTGCATCAACGCCTGTGAACTTGAAGACAGTGTGGGCGTACTATGCGATGATTTTGCTGATCTCTTTTCTGAGGCCCTTGGTTGTACCACAGACTTTGAAGCGCATATTGTACTTAGAGACAATTCCATGCCTATTCTCCACTCTAGCAATGCTCCAAACGTCTTTGGCATTGATGCACTTGACTTTCTTTCCTCGCAATTCAGGACAATGTACTTTGCATGAACGCCTGTGACCATACACACAGTATGGACGTACTATGCGATGATTTTGCAGATCTGTGTTCAGAGGGCCTTTGTTGTTCCACAGACTTTGCAGCCCATATTGTAGTTAGAGACAATTCCGTGGATATTCTCCACTCTAGTAATGCTCCAAATATTTTTGGCCTGGATGCATATGAACTATCTGGCCTCACAATTCAGGACAATGTACTTTGCATCAACGCCTGTGACCATGCAGACAGTGTGGTCGCACTATGCGATGATTTTGCTGATCTCTTTTCTGAGTGCCTTGGTTGTACCACAAACTTTGAAGCGCATATTGTAGTTAGAGAGAATTCCATGCCTATTCTCCACTCTAGTAATGCTCCAAACATTTTTGGCATGGATGCAATTGAACTTTCTGGCCTCGCAATTCAGGACAATGTACTTTGCATCAACGCCTGTGACCATGCAGACAGTGTGGTTGACCTATGCGATGATTTTGCTGATCCCTTTTCTGAGTGTCTTGGTTGTACCACAGACTTTGCTGCCCCCATTGTAGTTAGAGACAATTCCATGCCTCTTCTCCACTCTAGTAATGCTTCAAACATTTTTTGCATGGATGCATTTGAACTTTCTGGCCTTGCAATTCAATACAATGTACTTTGCATCAACGCCTGTGACCATGCAGATAGTGTGGTCGTGCTATGCGATAATAATGCTGATGTCTTTTCCGAGCATCTTGTTTGTACCAAAGACTTTGCAGCCCATATTGTAGTTAGAGTCAATTCCGTGGATATTCTCCACTCTAGTAATGCTCCAAATATTTTTGGCCTGGATGCATATGAACTATCTGGCCTCACAATTCAGGACAATGTACTTTGCATCAACGCCTGTGACCATGCAGACAGTGTGGTCGCACTATGCGATGATTTTGCTGATCTTTTTTCTGAGGGCCTTGGTTGTACCACAGGCTTTGCAGCGCGTGTTGTAATTAGAGACAATTCCATGCCTATTCTCCACTCTAGTAATGCTCCAAACATTTTTGGCATTGATGCATTTGAACTTTCTGGCCTCACAATTCAAGACAATGTACTTTGCATCAACGCCCGTGACCATTCAGACAGTGTGGTTGCACTATGCGATGATTTTGGTGATCACTTTGCTGAGGGCCTTGGTTGTACTACAGACTTTGCAGCGCATATTGTAATTAGAGACAATTCCATAACTATTCTCCACTCTAGTAATGGTCCAAACATTTTTGGCATGGATCCAAATGAACTTTCTGGCCTCGCAATTCAGGACAATGTACTTTGCATCAACGCCTGTGACCATGCAGACAGTGTGGTCGCGCTATGCGCTGATTTTGCTGATATTTTTTCTGTGGGCCTTGATGTACCACAGACTTTGCAGCCCATATTGTAGTTAGAGACAATTCCATGCCTATTCTCCACCCTAGTAATGCTCCAAACATTTTTGGCATGGATGCATTTGAACTCTCTGACCTCACAATTCATTACAATCTACTTTGCAGCAACGCCTGTGACCATGCAGACAGTGTGGTCGCACTATGCGATGATTATGCTAATCTCTAATCAGACGGCCTTGGTTGTACCACAGATTTTGCAGTGCATATTGTGGTTTGAGACAATTCCATGACTGTTCTCCACTCTAGAAATGCTCCATACAATTTTGGCATGTATGCATTTGAACATTCTGGCCTCGCAATTCAGGACAATGTACTTTGCATCAACGCCTGTGAACTTGAAGACAGTGTGGGCGTACTATGCGATGATTTTGCTGATCTCTTTTCTGAGGCCCTTGGTTGTACCACAGACTTTGAAGCGCATATTGTACTTAGAGACAATTCCATGCCTATTCTCCACTCTAGCAATGCTCCAAACGTCTTTGGCATTGATGCACTTGACTTTCTTTCCTCGCAATTCAGGACAATGTACTTTGCATGAACGCTTGTGACCATACACACAGTATGGACGTACTATGCGATGATTTTGCAGATCTGTGTTCAGAGGGCCTTGGTTGTTCCACAGACTTTGCAGCGCATATTGCAGTTAGAGACAATTCCATAACTATTCTCCACTCTAGTAATGCTCCAAATATTTTTGGCATTGATGCATTTGAACATTCTGGCCTAGCAATTCAGGACAATGTACTTTGCATCAACGCCTGTGACCATGCAGACAGTGTGGTCGCACTATGCGATGATTTTGCTGATCTCTTTTCTGAGTGCCTTGGTTGTACCACAAACTTTGAAGCGCATATTGTAGTTAGAGAGAATTCCATGGCTATTCTCCACTCTAGTAATGCTCCAAACATTTTTGGCATGGATGCAATTGAACTTTCTGGCCTCGCAATTCAGGACAATGTACTTTGCATCAACGCCTGTGACCATGCAGACAGTGTGGTTGACCTATGCGATGATTTTGCTGATCCCTTTTCTGAGTGTCTTGTTTGTACCACAGACTTTGCAGCCCCCATTGTAGTTAGAGACAATTCCATGCCTCTTCTCCACTCTAGTAATGCTTCAAACATTTTTTGCATGGATGCATTTGAACTTTCTGGCCTCGCAATTCAATACAATGTACTTTGCATCAACGCCTGTGACCATGCAGATAGTGTGGTCGTACTATGCGATAATAATGCTGATGTCTTTTCCGAGCATCTTGATATTGTAGTTAGAGTCAATTCCGTGGATATTCTCCACTCTAGTAATGCTCCAAATATTTTTGGCCTGGATGCATATGAACTATCTGGCCTCACAATTCAGGACAATGTACTTTGCATCATCGCCTGTGACCATGCAGACAGTGTGGTCGCGCTATGCGATGATTTTGCTGATCTTTTTTTCTGAGGGCCTTGGTTGTACCACAGGCTTTGCAGCGCATGTTGTAATTAGAGACAATTCCATGCCTATTCTCCACTCTAGTAATGCTCCAAACATTTTTGGCATTGATGCATTTGAACTTTCTGGCCTCACAATTCAAGACAATGTACTTTGCATCAACGCCCGTTACCATTCAGACAGTGTGGTTGCACTATGCGATGATTTTGGTGATCACTTTGCTGAGGGCCTTGGTTGTACTACAGACTTTGCAGCGCATATTGTGGTTAGAGATAATTCCATGCCTATTCTCCACTCTAGTAATGCTCCAAACGTCTTTGGCATTGATGCATTTGAACATTCTGGCCTCGCAATTCAGGACAATGTCCTTTGCATCAATATCTGTGACCATGCAGACAGTATGGTCGCACTATGAGATGATTTTGCTGATCTCTTTTGTGAGGGCCTTGGTTGTACCACAGACTTTGCAGCGCATATTGTAATTAGAGGCAATTCCATAACTATTCTCCACGCTAGTAATGGTCCAAACATTTTTGGCATGGATCCAATTGAACTTTCTGGCCTTGATATTCAGGACAATGTACTTTGCATCAACGCCTGTGACCATGCAGACAGCGTGGTCGCACTATGTGATGATTTTGCTGATCTCTTTTCTGAGGGCCTTGGTTGTACCACAGACTTTGCAGCGCATATTGTTGTTAGAGACAATTCCATGCTTATTCTGCACTCTAGCAATGCTCCAAACGTCTTTGACATTGATGCACTTGAACTTTCTTTCCACGCAATTCAGGACAATGTACTTTGCATCAACGCCTGTGACCATACAGACAGGGTGGTCGTACTATGCGATGATTTTGCTGATCTGTGTTCAGAGGGCCTTGGTTGTACCACAGATTTTGCAGCGCATATTGTAGTTTGAGAAACTTCCATGCCTATTCTCCACTCTAGAAATGCTCCTTACATTTTTGGCATGGATGCATTTAAACTCTCTGACCTGACAATTCAGACAATTTACTTTGCATCAACGCCTGTTACCATGCAGACAGTGTGGGCGTACTATGCGATGATTTTGCTGATCTCTTTTTTGAGGGCCTTGGTTGTTCCACAGACTTTGCAGCGCATATTGTAGTTAGAGACAATTCCATGCCTATTCTCGACTCTAGTAATGCCCATACATTTTTGGCATGGATTCATTTGAACTTTCTGGCCCTGAAATTCAGGACAATATACTTTGCATCAACGCCTGTGACCATGCACACAGTGTGGTCGTACTATGCAATGATTTTGCTGATCTCTATTCCGAGGGCCTTCGTTGTACCACAGAATTAGCAGCCCATATTGTAGTTAGAGGCAATTCCATGCCTATTCTCCACTCTAGTAATGCCCCAAACATTTTTGGCATGGATGCATTTGAACTTTCTGTCCTCGCAATTCAGGACAATGTACTTTGCATCAATGTCTTTGACCATGCACACAGTGTGGTTGCACTATGCGATGATTTTGCTGATCTCTTTTCTGAGGGCCTTGGTTGTACCACAGATTTTACAGAGCATATTGTAGTTGGAGACAATTCCATGCCTATTCTCCACTCTAGTAATACTCCAAACATTTTTGGCATTGACGCAATTGAACTTTCTGGCCTCACAATTCAGGACAATGTACTTTGCATCAACGCCAAGGACCATGCAGAGAGTGAGGTTGCACTATGCGATGATTTTGATGATCACTTTGCTGAGGGCCTTGGTTGTTCAACAGACTTTGCAGCGCATATTGTAGTTACAGAAAATTCCATGCCTATTCTCCACTCTAGTAATGCTCCAAACATTTTTGGAATGGATGCATTTGAACATTCTGGCCTCGCAATTCAGGACAATGTACTTTGCATCAACGCCTGTGACCATGCAGACAGTGTTGTTGAACTATGCTATAATTTTGCTGATCTCTTTTCTGAGTGTCTTGGTTGTACCGCAGACTTTGCAGCCCCCATTGTAGTTAGAGACAATTCCATGCCTCTTCTCCACTCTAGTAATGCTTCAAACAATTTTGGCATGGATGCATTTGAACTTTCTGGCCTCGCAATTCAATGCAATGTACTTTGCATCAACGCCTGTGACCGTGCAGAGAGTGTGGTCGTACTATGCGATAATTTTGCTGAAGTCTTTTCCGAGCATCTTGTTTGTACCAAAGACTTTGCAGCCCATATTGTAGTTAGAGACAATTCCATGGATATTCTCCACTCTAGTAATGCTATAAACATTTTTGGCCTGGATGCATATGAACTATCTGGCCTCGCAATTCAACACAATGTACTTTGCATCAACGCCTGTGACCATACAGACAGTGTGGTCGCACTATGCGATGATTTTGCTGATCTTTTTTCTGAGGGCCTTGGTTGTACCACAGGCTTTGCCGCGCATGTTGTAGTTAGAGCCTATTCCATGCCTATTCTCCACTCTAGTAATACTGCATACATTTTTGGCATTGATGCATTTGAACATTCTGGCCTTGCAATTCAGGACAATGTACTTTGCATCAATGTTTGTGACCATGCAGACAGTGTGGTCGCACTATGAGATGACTTTGCTGATCTCTTTTGTGAGGGCCTTGGTTGTACCACAGACTTTGCAGCGCATATTGTAGTTAGAGACAATTCCATGTCTATTCTCTCCCCTAGTAACGCTCCAAACATTTTTGGCATGGATGCATTTGAACTCTCTGACCTCACAATTCAGAACAATCTACTTTGCATTAACGCCTGTGACCATGCAGACAGTGTGGTCGCACTATGCGATGATTATGCTAATCTCTTATCAGAGGGCCTGGGTTGTACCACATATTTTGCAGTGCATATTGTGGTTTGAGACAATTCCATGCCTATTCTCCACTCTAGTAATGGTATAAACATTTTTGGCATTGATGCATTTGAACTTTCTGGCCTCACAATTCAAGCCAATGTACTATGCATCAACGCCCGTGACCATTCAGACAGTGTGGTTGCACTATGCGATGATTTTGGTGATCACTTTGCTGAGGGCCTTGGTTGTACTACAGACTTTGCAGCGCATATTGTGGTTAGAGACAATTCCATGCCAATTCTCCACTCTAGTAATGCTTCAAACGTCTTTGGCATTGATGCATTTGAACATTCTGGCCTCGCAATTCAGGACAATGTCCTTTGCATCAATGTCTGTGACCATGCAGACAGTATGGTCGCACTATGAGATGATTTTGCTGATCTCTTTTGTGAGGGCCTTGGTTGTACCACAGACTTTGCAGCGCATATTGTAATTAGAGACAATTCCATAACTATTCTCCACTCTAGTAATTTCCAAACATTTTTAGCATGGATGCAATTGAACTTTCTGGCCTTGCAATTCAGGACAATGTACTTTGCATCAACGCCTGTGACCATGCAGACAGTGTGGTTGAACTATGCGATGATTTTGCTGATCTCTTTTCTGAGTGTCTTGGTTGTACCACAGACTTTGCAGCCCCCATTCTAATTAGAGACAATTCCATGCCTCTTCTCCACTCTAGTAATGCTTCAAACATTTTTGGCATGGATGCATTTGAACATTCTGGCCTCGCAATTCAGGACAATGTACTTTGCATCAACGCCTGTGACCATGCAGAGAGTGTGGTCGTACTATGCGATAATTTTGCTGATGTGTTTTTCGAGCATCTTGTTTGTACCAAAGACTTTGCAGCCCATATTGTAGTTAGAGACAAATCCATGGATATTCTCCACTCTAGTAATGCTAAAAACATTTTAGGCCTGGATGCATATGAACTATCTGGCCTCGCAATTCAGGACAATGTACTTTGCATCAACGCCTGTGACCATGCAGACAGTGTGGTCGCACTATGCGATGACTTTGCTGATCTTTTTTTTGAGGGCTTTGGATGTACCACAATCTTTGCAGCGCATGTTGTAGTTAGAGACAATTCCATGCCTATTCTCCACTCTAGTAATGCTCCAAACATTTTTGGCATTGATGCATTTGAACATTCTGGCCTCGCAATTCAGGACAATGTACTTTGCATCAATGTCTGTGACCATGCAGACAGTGTGGTCGCACTATGAGATGATTTTGCTGATCTCTTTTGTGAGGGCCTTGGTTGCACCACAGACTTTGCAGCGCATATTGTAATTAGAGACAATTCCATAACTATTCTCCACTCTAGTAATTGTCCAAACATTTTTGGCATGGATCCAAATGAACTTTCTGGCCTCGCAATTCAGGACAATGTACTTTGCATCAACGCCTGTGACCATGCAGACAGTGTGGTCGCACTATGCGCTGATTTTGCTGATATTTTTTCTGTGGGCCTTGATGTACCACAGACTTTGCAGCCCAGATTGTAGTTAGAGACAATTCCATGCCTATTCTCCACCCTAGTAATGCTCCAAACATTTTTGGCATGGATGCATTTGAACTCTCTGACCTCACAATTCATTACAATCTACTTTGCATCAACGCCTGTGACCATGCAGACAGTGTGGTCGCACTATGCGATGATTATGCTAATCTCTTATCAGACGGCCTTGGTTGTACCACAGATTTTGCAGTGCATATTGTCGTTTGAGACAATTCCATGACTATTCTCCACTCTAGAAATGCTCCATACAATTTTGGCATGGATGCATTTGAACATTCTGGCCTCGCAATTCAGGACAATGTACTTTGCATCAACGCCTGTGAACTTGAAGACAGTGTGGGCGTACTATGCGATGATTTTGCTGATCTCTTTTCTGAGGCCCTTGGTTGTACCACAGACTTTGAAGCGCATATTGTACTTAGAGACAATTCCATGCCTATTCTCCACTCTAGCAATGCTCCAAACGTCTTTGGCATTGATGCACTTGACTTTCTTTCCTCGCAATTCAGGACAATGTACTTTGCATGAACGCCTGTGACCATACACACAGTATGGACGTACTATGCGATGATTTTGCAGATCTGTGTTCAGAGGGCCTTTGTTGTTCCACAGACTTTGCAGCCCATATTGTAGTTAGAGACAATTCCGTGGATATTCTCCACTCTAGTAATGCTCCAAATATTTTTGGCCTGGATGCATATGAACTATCTGGCCTCACAATTCAGGACAATGTACTTTGCATCAACGCCTGTGACCATGCAGACAGTGTGGTCGCACTATGCGATGATTTTGCTGATCTCTTTTCTGAGTGCCTTGGTTGTACCACAAACTTTGAAGCGCATATTGTAGTTAGAGAGAATTCCATGCCTATTCTCCACTCTAGTAATGCTCCAAACATTTTTGGCATGGATGCAATTGAACTTTCTGGCCTCGCAATTCAGGACAATGTACTTTGCATCAACGCCTGTGACCATGCAGACAGTGTGGTTGACCAATGCGATGATTTTGCTGATCCCTTTTCTGAGTGTCTTGGTTGTACCACAGACTTTGCAGCCCCCATTGTAGTTAGAGACAATTCCATGCCTCTTCTCCACTCTAGTAATGCTTCAAACATTTTTTGCATGGATGCATTTGAACTTTCTGGCCTCGCAATTCAATACAATGTACTTTGCATCAACGCCTGTGACCATGCAGATAGTGTGGTCGTACTATGCGATAATAATGCTGATGTCTTTTCCGAGCATCTTGTTTGTACCAAAGACTTTGCAGCCCATATTGTAGTTAGAGTCAATTCCGTGGATATTCTCCACTCTAGTAATGCTCCAAATATTTTTGGCCTGGATGCATATGAACTATCTGGCCTCACAATTCAGGACAATGTACTTTGCATCAACGCCTGTGACCATGCAGACAGTGTGGTCGCACTATGCGATGATTTTGCTGATCTTTTTTCTGAGGGCCTTGGTTGTACCACAGGCTTTGCAGCGCATGTTGTAATTAGAGACAATTCCATGCCTATTCTCCACTCTAGTAATGCTCCAAACATTTTTGGCATTGATGCATTTGAACTTTCTGGCCTCACAATTCAAGACAATGTACTTTGCATCAACGCCCGCGACCATTCAGACAGTGTGGTTGCACTATGCGATGATTTTGGTGATCACTTTGCTGAGGGCCTTGGTTGTACAACAGACTTTGCAGCGCATATTGTAATTAGAGACAATTCCATAACTATTCTCCACTCTAGTAATGGTCCAAACATTTTTGGCATGGATCCAAATGAACTTTCTGGCCTCGCAAATCAGGACAATGTACTTTGCATCAACGCCTGTGACCATGCAGTCAGTGTGGTCGCACTATGCGCTGATTTTGCTGATTTTTTTTCTGTGGGCCTTGATGTACCACAGACTTTGCAGCCCATATTGTAGTTAGAGACAATTCCATGCCTATTCTCCACCCTAGTAATGCTCCAAACATTTTTGGCATGGATGCATTTGAACTCTCTGACCTCACAATTCATTACAATCTACTTTGCATCAACGCCTGTGACCATGCAGACAGTGTGGTCGCACTATGCGATGATTATGCTAATCTCTTATCAGACGGCCTTGGTTGTACCACAGATTTTGCAGTGCATATTGTGGTTTGAGACAATTCCATGACTATTCTCCACTCTAGAAATGCTCCATACAATTTTGGCATGGATGCATTTGAACATTCTGGCCTCGCAATTCAGGACAATGTACTTTGCATCAACGCCTGTGACCATACACACAGTATGGACGTACTATGCGATGATTTAGCAGATCTGTGTTCAGTGGGCCTTGGTTGTTCCACAGACTTTGCAGCGCATATTGCAGTTAGAGACATTTCCGTGGATATTCTCCACTCTAGTAATGCTCCAAATATTTTTGGCATTGATGCATTTGAACATTCTGGCCTAGCAATTGAGGACAATGTACATTGCATCAACGCCTGTGAATATGCAGACAGTGTGGTCGCACTATGCGATGATTTTGCTGATCTTTTTTCTGTGGGCCTTGTTTGTACCACAGACTTTGCAGCCCATATTGTAGTTAGAGACAATTCCGTGGATATTCTCCACTCTAGTAATGCTCCAAACATTTTTGGCATTGATGCATTTGAACATTCTGGCCTCACAATTCAAGACAATGTACTTTGCATCAACGCCCGTGACCATTCAGATAGTGTGGTTGCACTATGCGATGATTTTGGTGATCACTTTGCTGAGGGCCTTGGTTGTACTACAGACTTTGCAGCGCATATTGTGGTTAGAGATAATTCCATGCCTATTCTCCACTCTAGTAATGCTCCAAACGTTTTTGGCATTGATGCATTTGAACATTCTGGCCTCGCAATTCAGGACAATGTCCCTTGCATCAATGTCTGTGACCATGCAGACAGTATGGTCGCACTATGAGATGATTTTGCTGATCTCTTTTGTGAGGGCCTTGGTTGTACCACAGACTTTGCAGCGCATATTGTAATTAGAGACAATTCCATAACTATTCTCCACTCTAGTAATGGTCCAAACATTTTTGGCATGGATCCAATTGAACTTTCTGGCCTTGTTATTCAGGACAATGTACTTTGCATCAACGCCTGTGACCATGCAGACAGTGTGGTCGCACTATGTGATGATTTTGCTGATCTCTTTTCTGAGGGCCTTGGTTGTACCACAAACTTTGCAGCGCATATTGTAGTTAGAGACAATTCCATGCTTATTCTGCACTCTAGCAATGCTCCAAACGTCTGTGGCATTGATGCACTTGAACTTTCTTTCCTCGCAATTCAGGACAATGTACTTTGCATCAACGCCTGTGACCATACAGACAGGGTGGTCGTACTATGCGATGATTTTGCTGATCTGTGTTCAGAGGGCCTTGGTTGTACCACAGATTTAGCAACCCATATTGTAGTTTGAGACAATTCCATGGCTATTCTCCACTCTAGTAATGCTCCAAACGTCTTTGGCATTGATGCATTTGAACATTCTGGCCTCGCAATTCAGGACAATGTCCTTTGCATCAATGTCTGTGACCATGCAGACAGTGTGGTCGCACTATGAGATGATTTTGCTGATCTCTTTTGTGAGGGCCTTGGTTGTACCACAGCCTTTGCAGCGCATATTGTAATTAGAGACAATTTCATAACTATTCTCCACTCTAGTAATGGTCCAAACATTTTTTGCATGGATGCAATTGAACTTTCTGGCCTCGCAATTCAGGACAATGTACTTTGCATCAACGCCTGTGCCCATGCAGACAGTGTGGTCGCACTATGCGATGAATTTGCTGATCTCTTTTCTGAGGGCCTTGGTTGTACCACAGACTTTGCAGCGCATTTTGTAGTTAGAGACAATTCCATGCTTGTTCTCCACTCTAGTAATGCTCCAATAATTTTTGGCATGGATACATTTGATCTTTCTGGCCTCGCAACTCAGGACAATGTACATTGCATCAACGCCTGTGACCATGCAGACAGTGTGGTCGCACTATGCGATGATTTTGCTGATCTTTTTTCAGAGGGCCTTGGTTGTATCACAGACTTTGCAGCCCATATTGTAGTTAGAGACAATTCCATGCCTATTCTCCACTCTAGTAATGCTCTAAACATTTTTGGCATGGATGCATTGAAATTCTCTGACCTGACAATTCAGGACAATCTACTTTGCATCAACGCCTGTGACCATGCAGACAGTGTGGTCGCACTATGCGATGATTATGCTAATCTCTTATCAGAGGGCCTTGGTTGTACCACAGATTTTGCAGCGTATAGTGTAGTTTGAGACAATTCCATGCCTATTCTCCACTCTAGTAATGCTCCAAACATTTTTGGCATGCATGCATATGAACTTTCTGGCCTCGCAATTCAGGGCAATGTACATTGCATCAACGCCTGTGACAATGCAGACAGTGTTGTCGCACTTGCGATGATTTTGCTGATCTCTTTTCTTAGGCCCTTTTTTGTACCATAGACTTTGAAGCGCATATTGTAGTTAGAGACAATTCCATGCCTATTCTCCACTCTAAAAATGCTCCATACATTTTTGCCATGGATGCATTTGAACTTTCTGGCCTCGCAATTCAGTTCAATGTACTTTGCATCATCGCCTGTGACCATGCAGACAGTATGGGCGTACTATGCGATGATTTTGCTGATCACTTTGCTGAGGGCCTTGGATGTTCCACAGACTTTGCAGCGCATATTGTAGTTAGAGACAATTCCATGCCTATTCTCTACTCTAGTAATGGTCCAAATATATTTGGAATGGATGCATTTGAACTTTCTCGCCTCGCAATTCAGGACAATGTACTTTTCATCAACGCCTGTGACCATGCAGACAGTGTGGTTGAACTATGCGATGATTTTGCTGATCTCTTTTCTGAGGGCCTTGGTTGTACCACAGAATTAGCAGCCCATATTGTAGTTAGAGGCAATTCCATGCCTATTCTCCACTCTAGTAATGCCCCAAACATTTTTGGCATGCATGCATTTGAACTTTCTGGCCCCGCACTTCAGGACAACGTACTTTGCATCAATGTCTTTGACCATGCACACAGTGTGGTTGCACTATGCGATGATTTTGCTGATCTCTTTTCTGAGGGCCTTGGTTGTACCACAGATTTTACAGAGCATATTGTAGTTAGAGACAATTCCATGCCTATTCTCTACTCTAGTAATGCTCCAAACATTTTTGGCATTGATGAAATAGAACTTTCTGGCCTCGCAATTCAGGACAATGTACTTTGCATCAACGCCTGTGACCATGCAGACAGTGTGGTCGTACTATGCGATGATTTTGCTGATCTCTTTTCTGAGCGTGTTCTTTGTACCACAGACTTTGAAGCCCATATTGTAGTTAGAGACAATTCCATGGATATTCTCCACTCTAGTAATGCTCCAAACATTTTTGGCATGCATGCATATGAACTCTCTGGCCTTGCAATTAGGGACAATGTACTTTGTTTCAACGCCTGTGACCATGCAGACAGTGTGGTCGCACTATGTGATGACTTTGCTGATCTCTTTTCTGAGCGTGTTCTTTGTACCACAGACTTTGAAGCCCATATTGTAGTTAGAGACAATTCCATGGATATTCTCCACTCTACTAATGCTCCAAACATTTTTGGGATGGATACATTTGACTTTTCTGGCCTCGCAATTCAGGACAATGTACTTTGCATCAACGCCTGTGCCCATGCAGACAGTGTGGTCGCACTATGCGATGAATTTGCTGATCTCTTTTCTGAGGGCCTTGGTTGTACCACAGACTTTGCAGCGCATTTTGTAGTTAGAGACAATTCCATGCTTGTTCTCCACTCTAGTAATGCTCCAATAATTTTTGGCATGGATACATTTGATCTTTCTGGCCTCGCAACTCAGGACAATGTACATTGCATCAACGCCTGTGACCATGCAGACAGTGTGGTCGCACTATGCGATGATTTTGCTGATCTTTTTTCAGAGGGCCTTGGTTGTATCACAGACTTTGCAGCCCATATTGTAGTTAGAGACAATTCCATGCCTATTCTCCACTCTAGTAATGCTCTAAACATTTTTGGCATGGATGCATTGAAATTCTCTGACCTGACAATTCAGGACAATCTACTTTGCATCAACGCCTGTGACCATGCAGACAGTGTGGTCGCACTATGCGATGATTATGCTAATCTCTTATCAGAGGGCCTTGGTTGTACCACAGATTTTGCAGCGTATAGTGTAGTTTGAGACAATTCCATGCCTATTCTCCACTCTAGTAATGCTCCAAACATTTTTGGCATGCATGCATATGAACTTTCTGGCCTCGCAATTCAGGGCAATGTACATTGCATCAACGCCTGTGACAATGCAGACAGTGTTGTCGCACTTGCGATGATTTTGCTGATCTCTTTTCTTAGGCCCTTTTTTGTACCATAGACTTTGAAGCGCATATTGTAGTTAGAGACAATTCCATGCCTATTCTCCACTCTAAAAATGCTCCATACATTTTTGCCATGGATGCATTTGAACTTTCTGGCCTCGCAATTCAGTTCAATGTACTTTGCATCATCGCCTGTGACCATGCAGACAGTATGGGCGTACTATGCGATGATTTTGCTGATCACTTTGCTGAGGGCCTTGGATGTTCCACAGACTTTGCAGCGCATATTGTAGTTAGAGACAATTCCATGCCTATTCTCTACTCTAGTAATGGTCCAAATATATTTGGAATGGATGCATTTGAACTTTCTCGCCTCGCAATTCAGGACAATGTACTTTTCATCAACGCCTGTGACCATGCAGACAGTGTGGTTGAACTATGCGATGATTTTGCTGATCTCTTTTCTGAGGGCCTTGGTTGTACCACAGAATTAGCAGCCCATATTGTAGTTAGAGGCAATTCCATGCCTATTCTCCACTCTAGTAATGCCCCAAACATTTTTGGCATGCATGCATTTGAACTTTCTGGCCCCGCACTTCAGGACAACGTACTTTGCATCAATGTCTTTGACCATGCACACAGTGTGGTTGCACTATGCGATGATTTTGCTGATCTCTTTTCTGAGGGCCTTGGTTGTACCACAGATTTTACAGAGCATATTGTAGTTAGAGACAATTCCATGCCTATTCTCTACTCTAGTAATGCTCCAAACATTTTTGGCATTGATGAAATAGAACTTTCTGGCCTCGCAATTCAGGACAATGTACTTTGCATCAACGCCTGTGACCATGCAGACAGTGTGGTCGTACTATGCGATGATTTTGCTGATCTCTTTTCTGAGCGTGTTCTTTGTACCACAGACTTTGAAGCCCATATTGTAGTTAGAGACAATTCCATGGATATTCTCCACTCTAGTAATGCTCCAAACATTTTTGGCATGCATGCATATGAACTCTCTGGCCTTGCAATTAGGGACAATGTACTTTGTTTCAACGCCTGTGACCATGCAGACAGTGTGGTCGCACTATGTGATGACTTTGCTGATCTCTTTTCTGAGCGTGTTCTTTGTACCACAGACTTTGCAGCCCATATTGTAGTTAGAGACAATTCCATGGATATTCTCCACTCTACTAATGCTCCAAATATTTTTGGCCTGGATGCATATGAACTATGTGGCCTCGCAATTCAGGGCAATGTACTTTTTATCAATGTCTTTGACCATGCACACAGTGTGGTTGCACTATGCGATGATTTTGCTGATCTCTTTTCTGAGGGCCTTGGTTGTACTACAGATTTTGCAGCGTATGTTGTAGTTAGAGACAATTCCATGCATATTCTCCACTCTAGTAATGCTCCAAACATTTTTGGCATTGATGCATTTGAACATTCTGGCCTCGCAATTCAGGACAATGTACTTTGCATCAATGTCTGTGACCATGCAGACAGTGTGGTCGCACTATGAGATGATTTTGCTGATCTCCCTTGTGAGGGCCTTGGTTGTACCACTGACTTTGAAGCGTATATTGTAATTAGAGACAATTCCATAACTATTCTCCACTCTAGTAAAGCTCCAAACATTTTTGGCCTGGATGCATACGAAATATCTGGCCTCGCAATTCAGGACAATGTACTTTGCATCAACGCCTGTGACCATGCAGACAGTGTGGTCGCACTATGCGATGATTTTGATGATCTTTTTTCTGATGGCCTTGGTTGTACCATAGACTTTGCAGCCCATATTGTAGTTAGAGACAATTCCATGGCTATTCTCCACTCTAGTAATGCTCCAAACATTTTTGGCTTGGATGCATACGAACTATCTGGCCTCGCAATTCAGGACAATGTACTTTGCATCAACGTCTGTGACTATGCTGACAGTGTGGTCGCAATATGCGATGATTTTGCTGATCTCTTTTCTGAGGGCCTTGGTTGTACCACAGACTTTGCAGCGCATATTTTATTTAGAGACAATTCCATAACTATTCTCCACTCTAGTAATGCTCCAAACATTTTTGGCAATGGGTTCAATTAAACTTTCTGGAATCGCAATTCATTACAATGTACTTTGCATCAACGCCTGTGACCATGCACACAGTGTGGCTGCACTATGCGATGATTTTGCTGATATCTTTTCTGAGGGCCTTGGTTGTACCACAGAATTTAGAGAGCATATTGTAGTTAGAGACAATTACATGCCTATTCTCTACTCTAGTAATGATAGAAAAATTTTTGGCATTGATGCAATTGAACTTTCTGGCCTCACAATTCAGGACAATGTGTTTTGCATCAACGCCAAGGACCATGCAGAAAGTGTGGTTGCACTATGCGATGATTTTGATGATCACTTTGCTGAGGGCCTTGGTTGTTGCACAGACTTTGCAGCGCATATTGTAGTTACAGACAATTCCATGCCTATTCTCCACTCTAGTAATGCTCCAAACATTTTTGGCCGGGATGCATATGAACTATCTGGCCTCGCAATTCAGGACAATGTACTTTGCATCAACACCTGTGACCATGCAGACAGTGTGGTCACACTATGCGATGATTTTGCTGATCTTTTTTCTGAGGGCCTTGGCTGCACCACAGGCTTTGCAGCATATGTTGTAGTTAGAGACAATTCCATGCCTATTCTCCACTCTAGTAATGCTCAAAACTTTTTTGGCATTGATGCATTTGAACATTATATCCTCGCAATTCAGTACAATGTACTATGCATCAATGTATGTGACCATACAGACAGTGTGGTGGCACTATGAATTGATTTTGCTGATCTCTTTTGTGAGGGTCTTAGTTGTACCACAGACTTTGCAGCGCATATTGTAATTAGAGACAATAGCATAACTATTCTCCACTCTAGTAATGGTCCAAACATTTTTATCATGGATGCAATTGAACTTTCTGGCCTCGCAATTCAATACAATGTTCTTTGCATCAACGCATGTGACCATGCAGAGAGTGTGGTAGTACTATGCGATGATTTTGCTGATGTCTTTTCCGAGCATCTTGTTTGTACCAAAGATTTTGCAGCCCATATTGTAGTTAGAGACAATTCCATGGATATTCTCCACTCTAGTAATGCTCCAAACATTTTTGGCCTTGATGCATATGAACTATCTGGCCTCACAATTCAGGACAATGTACTTTGCATCAACGCCAGTTACCATGCAGACAGTGTGGTTGCACTATGCGATGATTTTGATGATCACTTTGATGAGGGCCTTGGTTGTACCACAGACTTTGCAGCGCATATTGTAGTTACAGTCAATTCCATGATTATTCTCCACTCTAGTAATGCTCCAAACGTCTTTGGCATTGATGCATTTGAACATTCTGGCCCCGCAATTCAGGACAATGTACTTTGCATCAATGTCTTTGACCATGCACACAGTGTGGTTGCATTATGCGATTATTTTGCTGATCTCTTTTCTGAGTGTCTTGGTTGTACGACAGACTTTACAGCTCCCATTGTAGTTTGAGACAATTCCATGCCTATTCTCCACTCTAGTAATGCTCCAAACATTTTTGGCATGGATGCATTTGAACTTTCTGGCCTTGCAATTCAATACAATGTTCTTTGCATCAACGCATGTGACCATGCAGAGAGTGTGGTAGTACTATGCGATGATTTTGCTGATGTCTTTTCCGAGCATCTTGTTTGTACCAAAGATTTTGCAGCCCATATTGTAGTTAGAGACAATTCCATGGATATTCTCCACTCTAGTAATGCTCCAAACATTTTTGGCCTTGATGCATATGAACTATCTGGCCTCACAATTCAGGACAATGTACTTTGCATCAACGCCTGTGACCATGCAGACTGTGTGGTCGCACTATGCGATGATTTTGCTGATCTTTTTTCTGAGGGCCTTGGTTGTACCACAGACTTTGCAGCCCATATTGTAGTTAGAGATAATTCCATGCCTATTCTCCATTGTAGTAATGCTCCAAACATTTTTGGCATTAATGCATTTGAACATTCTGGCCTCGCAATTCAGGACAATGTACTCTGCATCAATGTCTGTGACCATGCAGACAGTGTGGTCGCACTATGAGATGATTTTGCTGACCTCTTTTCTGAGGGCCTTGGTCGTAAATACAGACTTTGCAGCGCATATTGTAGTTAGAGACAATTTCATGCTTATTCTCCACTCTAGTAATGGTCCAAACAATTTTGGCATGGATGCAATTCAAATTTCTGGCCTCGCAATTCAGGACAATGTACTTTGCATCAACGCCTGTGACCATGCAGACAGTGTGGTCGTACTATGCGATGATTTTGCTGATCTCTTTTCTGAGCGTCTTCTTTGTACCACAGACTTTGAAGACCATATTGCAGTTAGAGACAATTCCATGGATATTCTCCACTCAAGTAATATTCCAAACATTTTTGGCATGGATGCATATGAACTTTCTGGCCTCGCAATTCAGGACAATGTACTTTGCATCAACGCCTGTGACCATGCAGACAGTGTGGTCGCACTATGTGATGATTTTGCTGACCTCTTTTCTGAGGGCCTTGGTTGTAAATACAGACTTTGCAGCGCATATTGTAGTTAGAGACAATTCCATGCTTATTCTCCCCTCTAGTAATGCTCCAAACATTTTTGGAATGGATGCATTTGAACTCTCTGACCTCACAATTCACACAATCTACTTTGCATCAACGCCTGTGACCAATCAGACAGTGTGGTCGCACTATGCGATGATTATGCTAATCTCTTATCAGAGGGCCTTGGCTGTACCACAGATTTTGTAGTGCGTATTGTAGTTTGAGACACTTCCATGCCTATTCTCCACTCTAGAAATGCTCCATACATTTTTGGCATTGGACGCATTTGAACTTTCTGGCCTCACAATTCAGGGCAATGTACTTTGCATCAACGCCTGTGACCATGCAGACAGTGTGGGAGTACTATGCGATGATTTTGCTGATTTCTTTTCTGAGGGCCTTGGTTGTACCACGGACTTTGCAGCGCATATTGTAGTTAGAGACAATTCCATGCCTATTCTCCACTCTAGTAATGCTCCATACATTTTTGGCACGGATTCATTTGAACATTCTGGCCTCGCAATTCAGGACAATGTACTTTGCATCAACGCCTGTGACCATGAAGACAGTGTGGGCGTACTATGCGATGATTTTGCTGATCTCTTTCCTGAGGCCCTTGGTTGTACCACAGACTTTGAATCGCATATTGTAGTTAGAGGCAATTCCATGCCTATTCTTCACTCTAGTAATGCACCAAACGTCTTTGGCATTGATGCATTTGAACTTCCTGTCCTCGCAATTCAGGACAATGTACTTTGCATCAATGTCTTTGACCATGCACACAGTGTGGTTGCACTATGAGGTGATTTTGCTGATCTCTTCTGTGAGAGCCTTGGTCGTACCACAGACTTTGCAGCGCATATTGTAATTAGAGACAATTCCATAACTATTCTCCACTCTAGTAATGGTGCAAACATTTTTGGCATGGATGCAATTGAACTTTCTGGCCTCGCAATTCAGGACAATGTACTTTGCATCAACGCCTGTGACCATGCAGACAGTATGGTCGTACTATGCGATGATTTTGCTGATCTCTTTTCTAAGCGTCTTCTTTGTACCACAGACTTTGCAGCGCATATTGTAGTTAGAGACAATTCCATGCCTATTCTCCACTCTAGTAATGCTCCATACATTCTTGGCACGGATGCATTTGAACTTTCTGGCCTCACAATTCAGGACAATGTACTTTTCATCAACGCCTGTGACCATGCAGACAGTGTGGTTGAACTATGCGATGATTTTGCTGATCTCTTTTCTGAGGGCCTTGGTTGTACCACAGAATTAGCAGCCCATATTGTAGTTAGAGGCAATTCCACGCCTATTCTCCACTCTAGTAATGCCCCAAACATTTTTGGCATGGATGCATTTGAACTTTCTGGCCTCGCACTTCAGGACAACGTACTTTGCATCAATGTCTTTGACCATGCACACAGTGTGGTTGCACTATGCGATGATTTTGCTGATCTCTTTTCTGAGGGCCTTGGTTGTACCACAGATTTTACAGAGCATATTGTAGTTAGAGACAATTCCATGCCTATTCTCTACTCTAGTAATGCTCCGAACATTTTTGGCATTGATGAAATAGAACTTTCTGGCCTCACAATTCAGGACAATGAATTTTGCATCAACACCAAGGACCATGCAGAGAGTGTGGTTGCACTATGCGATGATTTTGATGACCACTTTGCTGAGGGCCTTGGTTATTCAACAGACTGTGCAGCGCATATTGTAGTTAGAGACAATTCCATGCCTATTCTCCACTCTAGTAATGCTCCAAACATTTTTGGAATGGATGCATTTGAACTTTCTGGCCTCGCAATTCAGGACAATTTACCTTGCATCAACGCCTGTGACCATGCAGACAGTGTGGTTGAACTATGCGATGATTTTGCTGATCTCTTTTCTGAGTGTCTTGGATGTTCCACAGACTTTGCAGCCCCCATTGTAGTTAGAGACAATTCCATGCCTCTTCTCCACTCTAGCAATGCTCCAAACATTTTTGGCATGGATGCATTTGAACTTTCTGGCCTCGCAATTCAATACAATGTACTTTGCATCAACGCCTGTGACCATGTAGAGAGTGTGGTCGCACTATGCGATGATTTTGCTGATGTCTTTTCCGAGCATCTTGTTTGTACCAAAAACTTTGCAGCCCATATTGTAGTTAGAGACAATTCCATGGATATTCTCCACTCTAGTAATGCTCCAAACATTTTTGGCCCGGATGCATATGAATTATGTGGCCTCGCAATTCAGGACAATGTACTTTGCATGAACGCCTGTGACCATGCAGACAGTGTGGTCGCACTATGCGATGATTTTGCTGATCTTCTTTCTGAGGGCCTTGGTTGTACCACAGGCTTTGCAGCGCATGTTGCAGTTAGAGACAATTCCATGCCTATTCTCCACTCTAGTAATGCTCTAAACATTTTTGGGATTGATGCATTTGAACATTCTGGCCTCGCAATTCAGGACAATGTACTTTGCATCAATGTCTGTGACCATCAGAGAGTGTGGTCGCACTATGAGATGATTTTGCTGATCTCTTTTGTGAGGGCCTTGCTTGTACCACAGACTTTGCAGCGCTTATTGTAATTAGAGACATTTCCATAACTATTCTAAACTTTAGTAATGGTCCAAACATTTTTGGCATGGATCCAATTGAACGTTCTGGCCTCGCAATTCAGGACAATGTACTTTTCATCAACGCCTGTGACCATGCAGACAGTGTGGTCGTACTATGCGATGATTTTGCTGATCTCTTTTCTGAGCGTCTTCTTTGTACCACAGACTTTGAAGCCCATATTGTAGTTAGAGACAATTCCATGGATATTCTCCACTCTAGTAATGCTCCAAACATTTTTGGCATGCATGCATATGAACTTTCTGGCCTCGCAATTAGGGACAATGTACTTTGTTTCAACGCCTGTGACCATGCAGACAGTGTGGTCGCACTATGTGATGATTTTGTTGATCTCTTTTCTGATGGCCTTGGATGTACCACAGACTTTGCAGCGCATATTGTAGTTAGAAACAATTCCATGCTTATTCTCCACTCTACTAATGCTCCAAACATTTTTGGGATGGATACATTTGACTTTTCTGGCCTCGCAATTCAGGACAATGTACTTTGCATCAACGCCTGTGACCATGCAGACAGTGTGGTTGAACTATGCGATGATTTTGCTGATCTCTTTTCTGAGTGTCTTGTTTGTACCACAGACTTTGCAGCCCCCATTGTAGTTAGAGACAATTCCATGCCTCTTCTCCACTCTAGCAATGCTCCAAACATTTTGGCATGGATGCATTTGAACTTTCTGGCCTCGCTATTCAATACAAGGTATTTTGCATCAACGCCTGTGACCATGCAGAGAGTGTGGTCGTACTATGCGATGATTTTGCTGATGTCTTTTCCGAGCATCTTGCTTGTACCAAAAACTTTGCAGCCCATATTGTAGTTAGAGACAATTCCATGGATATTCTCCACTCTACTAATGCTCCAAACATTTTTGGCCTGGATGCATATGAACTATGTGGCCTCGCAATTCAGGACAATGTACTTTTTATCGACGCCAGTGACCATGCAGACAGTGTGGTTGCACTATGCGATGACTTTGATGATCACTTTGCTGAGGGCCTTGGTTGTACCACAGATTATGCAGCGCATATTGTGGTTAGAGACAATTCCATGCCTATTCTCCACCCTAGTAATGCTCCAATCGTCTTTGGCATTGATGCATTTGAACATTCTGGCACCGCAATTCAGGACAATGTACTTTGCATCAACGCCTGTGACCATGCAAACACTGTGGTCTTACTATGCGATGATTTTGCTGATCTCCTTTCTGAGCGTCTTCTTTGTACCACAGACTTTGAAGCCCATATTGTAGTTAGAGACAATTCCATGGATATTCTTCACACTAGTAATGCTCCAAACATTTTTGGCCTGGATGCATATGAACTATCTGGCCTCGCAATTCAGGACAATGTACTTTGCATCAACGCCTGTGACCATGCAGACAGTGTGGTCGCACTATGCGATGATTTTGCTGATCTTTTTTCTGAGGGCCTTGGTTGCACCACAGGCTTTGCAGCGTATGTTGTAGTTAGAGACAATTCCATGCCTATTCTCCACTCTAGTAATGCTCCAAACATTTTTGGCATTGATGCATTTGAACATTCTGGCCTAGCAATTAAGGACAATGTACTTTGCATCAATGTCTGTGACCATGCAGACAGTGTGGTCGCACTATGAGATGATTTTGCTGATCTCTTATCTGAGGGCCTTGGTTGTACCACACACTTTGCAGCGTATGTTGTAGTTAGAGACAATTCCATGCCTATTCTCCACTCTAGTAATGCTTCAAACATTTTTGGCATTGATGCATTTGAACATTCTGGCCTCGCAATTCATTACAATGTACTTTGCATCAACGCCTGTGACCATGCAGACAGTGTGGCTGCACTATGCGATGATTTTGCTGATCTCTTTTGTGAGGGCCTTGGTTGTACCACACACTTTGCAGCGTATGTTGTAGTTAGAGACAATTCCATGCCTATTCTCCACTCTAGTAATGCTCCAAACATTTTTGGAATGGATGCATTTGAACTTTCTGGCCTCGCAATTCAGGACAATTTACCTTGCATCAACGCCTGTGACCATGCAGACAGTGTGGTTGAACTATGCGATGATTTTGCTGATCTCTTTTCTGAGTGTCTTGGTTGTACCACAGACTTTGCAGCCCCCATTGTAGTTAGAGACAATTCCATGCCTCTTCTCCACTCTAGCAATGCTCCAAACATTTTTGGCATGGATGCATTTGAGCTTTCTGGCCTCGCAATTCAATACAATGTACTTTGCATCAACGCCTGTGACCATGTAGAGAGTGTGGTCGCACTATGCGATGATTTTGCTGATGTCTTTTCCGAGCATCTTGTTTGTACAAAAAACTTTGCAGCCCATATTGTAGTTAGAGACAATTCCATGGATATTCTCCACTCTAGTAATGCTCCAAACATTTTTGGCCCGGATGCATATGAATTATGTGGCCTCGCAATTCAGGACAATGTACTTTGCATGAACGCCTGTGACCATGCAGACAGTGTGGTCGCACTATGCGATGATTTTGCTGATCTTTTTTCTGAGGGCCTTGGTTGTACCACAGGCTTTGCAGCGCATGTTGCAGTTAGAGACAATTCCATGCCTATTCTCCACTCTAGTAATGCTCTAAACATTTTTGGGATTGATGCATTTGAACAATCTGGCCTCGCAATTCAGGACAATGTACTTTGCATCAATGTCTGTGACCATAAGACAGTGTGGTCGCACTATGAGATGATTTTGCTGATCTCTTTTGTGAGGGCCTTGGTTGTACCACAGACTTTGCAGCGCTTATTGTAATTAGAGACATTTCCATAACTATTCTAAACTTTAGTAATGGTCCAAACATTTTTGGCATGGATCCAATTGAACTTTCTGGCCTCGCAGTTCAGGACAATGTACTTTGCATCAACGCCTGTGACCATGCAGACAGTGTGGTCGTACTATGCGATGATTTTGCTGATCTCTTTTCTGAGCGTCTTCTTTGTACCACAGACGTTGAAGCCCATATTGTAGTTAGAGACAATTCCATGGATATTCTCCACTCTAGTAATGCTCCAAACATTTTTGGCATGCATGCATATGAACTTTCTGGCCTCGCACTTAGGGACAATGTACTTTGTTTCAACGCCTGTGACCATGCAGACAGTGTGGTCGCACTATGTGATGATTTTGTTGATCTCTTTTCTGATGGCCTTGGATGTACCACAGACTTTGCAGCGCATATTGTAGTTAGAGACAATTCCATGCTTTTTCTCCACTCTACTAATGCTCCAAACATTTTTGGGATGGATACATTTGACTTTTCTGGCCTCGCAATTCAGGACAATGTACTTTGCATCAACGCCTGTGACCATGCAGACAGTGTGGTTGAACTATGCGATGATTTTGCTGATCTCTTTTCTGAGTGTCTTGGTTGTACCACAGACTTTGCAGCCCCCATTGTAGTTAGAGACAATTCCATGCCTCTTCTCCACTCTAGCAATGCTCCAAACATTTTGGCATGGATGCATTTGAACTTTCTGGCCTCGCTATTCAATACAATGTACTTTGCATCAACGCCTGTGACCATGCAGAGAGTGTGGTCGTACTATGCGATGATTTTGCTGATGTCTTTTCCGAGCATCTTGCTTGTACCAAAAACTTTGCAGCCCATATTGTAGTTAGAGACAATTCCATGGATATTCTCCACTCTACTAATGCTCCAAACATTTTTGGCCTGGATGCATATGAACTATGTGGCCTCGCAATTCAGGACAATGTACTTTTTATCGACGCCAGTGACCATGCAGACAGTGTGGTTGCGCTATGCGATGACTTTGATGATCACTTTGCTGAGGGCCTTGGTTGTACCACAGATTATACAGCGAATATTGTGGTTAGAGACAATTCCATGCCTATTCTCCACCCTAGTAATGCTCCAATCGTCTTTGGCATTGATGCATTTGAACATTCTGGCACCGCAATTCAGGACAATGTACTTTGCATCAACGCCTGTGACCATGCAGACACTGTGGTCTTACTATGCGATGATTTTGCTAATCTCCTTTCTGAGCGTCTTCTTTGTACCACAGACTTTGAAGCCCATATTGTAGTTAGAGACAATTCCATGGATATTCTTCACACTAGTAATGCTCCAAACATTTTTGGCCTGGATGCATATGAACTATCTGGCCTCGCAATTCAGGACAATGTACTTTGCATCAACGCCTGTGACCATGGAGACAGTGTGGCTGCACTATGCGATGATTTTGCTGATCTCTTTTCTGAGGGCCTTGGTTGTACCACAGGCTTTGCAGCGTATGTTGTTGTTAGAGACAATTCCATGCCTATTCTCCACTCTAGTAATGCTCCAAACATTTTTGGCATTAATGCATTTGAACATTCTGGCCTCGCAATTCAGGACAATGTACTTTGCATCAATGTCTGTGACCATGCAGACAGTGTGGTCGCACTATGTGATGATTTTGCTGATCTCTCTTGTGAGGGCCTTGGTTGTACCACAGACTTTGAAGCGTATATTGTAATTAGAGACAATTCCATAACTATTCTCCACTCTAGTAATGCTCCAAACATTTTTGGCCTGGATGCATATGAACTATCTGGCCTCGCAATTCAGGACAATGTACTTTGCATCAACGCCTGTGACCATGCAGACAGTGTGGTCGCACTATGCGATGATTTTGCTGATCTTTTTTCTGATGGCCTTGGTTGTACCATAGACTTTGCAGCCCATATTGTAGTTAGAGACAATTCCATGGCTATTCTCCACTCTAGTAATGCTCCAAACGTTTTTGGCATTGATGCATTTGAACGTTCTGGCCTCGCAATTCAGGACAACGTACTTTGCATCAACGTCTGTGACTATGCTGACATTGTGGTCGCAATATGCGATGATTTTGCTGATCTCTTTTCGGAGGGCCTTGGTTGTACCACAGACATTGCAGCGCATATTTTAATTAGAGACAATTCCATAACTATTCTCCACTCTAGTAATGCTCCAAACATTTTTGGCATTGGATTCAATTAAATTTTCTGGAATCGCAATTCATTACAATGTACTTTTCATCAACGCCTGTGACCATGCACACAGTGTGGCTGCACTATGCGATGATTTTGCTGATATCTTTTCTGAGGGCCTTGGTTGTACCACAGATTTTAGAGAGCATATTGTAGTTAGAGACAATTGCATGCCTATTCTCTACTCTAGTAATGCTAGAAAATTTTTTGGCATTGATGCAATTGAACTTTCTTCCCTCACAATTCAGGACAATGTGTTTTGCATCAACGCCAAGGACCATGCAGAAAGTGTGGTTGCACTATGCGATGATTTTGATGATCACTTTGCTGAGGGCCTTGGTCGTTGCACAGACTTTGCAGCGCATATTGTAGTTACAGACAATTCCATGCCTATTCTCCACTCTAGTAATGCTCCAAACATTTTTGGCATGGATGCGTTTGATCATTCTGGCCTCGCAATTCAATACAATGTACTTTGCATCAACGCCTGTGACCATGCGGACAGTGTGGTCGTACTATGCGATGATTTTGCTGATCTCCATTCTGAGCGTCTTCTTTGTACCACAGACTTTGAAGCCCATATTGTAGTTAGAGACAATTCCATGGACATTCTCCACTCTAGTAATGCTCCAAACATTTTTGGCCTGGATGCATATGAACTATCTGGCCTCGCATTCAGGACAATGTACTTTGCATCAACGCCTGTGACCATGTAGACAGTGTGGTCGCACTATGCGATGATTTTGCTGATCTTTTTTCTGAGGGCCTTGGTTGCACCACAGGCCTTGCAGCATATGTTGTAGTTAGAGACAATTCCATGCCTATTCTCCACTCTAGTAATGCTCCAAACTTTTTTGGCATTGATGCATTTGAACATTATGGCCTCGCAATTCAGGACAATATACTTTGCATCAATGTATGTGACCATACAGACAGTGTGGTCGCACTATGAGATGATTTTGCTGATCTCTTTTGTGAGGGTCTTAGTTGTACCACAGTCTTTGCAGGGCATATTGTAATTAGAGACAATTCCATAACTATTCTCCACTCTATTAATGGTCCAAACAATTTTGGCTTGGATGCAATTGAACTTTCTGGCCTCGCAATTCAGGACAATGTGCTTTGCATCAATGCCTGTGACCATGCAGACAGTGTGGTCTTACTATGCGATGATTTTGCTGATCCCTTTTCTGAGTGTCTTCTTTGTACCACAGACTTTGAAGCCCATATTGTAGTTAGAGACAATTCCATGGATATTCTCCACTCTAGTAATGCTCCAAACATTTTTGGCCTGGATGCATATGAACTATCTTGAATTGCAATTCAAGACAATGTACTTTGCATCAAAGCCTGTGACCATGCAAACAGTGTGGCTGCACTATGCGATGGTTTTGCTGATCCCTTTTCTGTGGCCCTTGGTTGTACCAAAGATTTTGCAGCGCATATTGTAGTTAGAGACAATTCCATGCCTATTCTCCACTCTAGTAATGCTCCAAACATTTTTGGCATTGATGAATTTGAACTTTCTGGCCTCACAATTCAAGACAATGTACTTTGCATCAACGCCAGTTACCATGCAGACAGTGTGGTTGCACTATGCGATGATTTTGGTGATCACTTTGATGAGGGCCTTGGTTGTACCACAGACTTTGCAGCGCATATTGTAGTTACAGACAATTCCATGCCTATTCTCCACTCTAGTAATGCTCCAAACATTTTTGGAATGGATGCATTTGAACATTCTGGCCCCGCAATTCAGGACAATGTACTTTGCATCAATGTCTTTGACCATGCACACAGTGTGGTTGCACTATGCGATGATTTTGCTGATCTCTTTTCTGAGTGTCTTCTTTGTACCACAGACTTTGAAGCCCATATTGCAGTTAGAGACAATTCCATGGATATTCTCCACTCAAGTAATGATCCAAACATTTTTGGCATGCATGCATATGAACTTTCTGGCCTCGCAATTCAGGACAATGTACTTTGCATCAACGCCTGTGACCATGCAGACAGTGTGGTCGCACTATGTGATGATTTTGCTGATCTCTTTTCTGAGGACCTTTGTTGTACCACAGACTTTGCAGCGCATATTGTAGTTAGAGACAATTCCATGCTTATTCTCCACTCTAGTAATGCTCCGAACGTTTTTGGCATGGACGCATTTGAACTCTCTGATCTCACAATTCTGGACAGTCTACTTTGCATCAACGCCTGTGACCAATCATACAGTGTGGTCGCACTATGCGATGATTATGCTAATCTCTTATCAGAGGGCCTTGGCTGTACCACAGATTTTGTAGTGCATATTGTAGTTTGAGACAATTCCATGCCTATTCTATACTCTAGAAATGCTCCATACATATTTGGCATGGATGCATTTGAACTTTCTGGCCTCACAATTCAGGGCAATGTACTTTGCATCAACGCCTGTGACCATGCAGACAGTGTGGGCTTACTATGCGATGATTTTGCTTATTTCTTTTCTGAGGGCTTTGGTTGTACCACGGACTTTACAGCGCATATTGTAGTTAGAGACAATTCCATGCCTATTTTCCACTCTAGTAATGCTCCATACATTTTTGGGACAGATTCATTTGAACATTCTGGCCTCGCTATTCAGGACAATGTACTTTGCATCAACGCCTGTGACCATGAAGACAGTGTGGGCGTACTATGCGATGATTTTGCTGATCTCTTTCCTGAGGCCCTTGGTTGTACCATCGACTTTGAAGCGCATATTGTAGTTAGAGACAATTCCATGGCTATTCTTCACTCTAGTAATGCCCCAAACATTTTTGGCATTGATGCATTTGAACTTTCTAGCCTCGCAATTCAGGACAATGTACTTTGCATCAATGTCTTTGACCATGCACACAGTGTGGTTGCACTATGAGGTGATTTTGCTGATCTCTTCTGTGAGGGCCTTGGTTGTACCACAGACTTTGCAGCGCATATTGTAATTAGAGACAATTCCATAACTATTCTCCACTCTAGTAATGGTCCAAACATTTTTGGCATGGATGCAATTGAACTTTCTGGCCTCGCAATTTAGGACAATGTACTTTGCATCAACGCCTGTGACAATGCAGACAGTATGGTCGTACTATACGATGATTTTGCTGATCTCTTTTCTGAGCGTCTTCTTTGTACCACAGACTTTGAAAACCAATATTGTAGTTACAGACAATTCCATGGATATTCTCCACTCTAGTAATGCTCCAAACATTTTTGGCCTGGATGCAAATGAACTATCTGGCCTCGCAATTCAGGACAATGTACTTTACATCAACGCCTGTGACCATGCAGACAGTGTGGTCGCATTATGCGATGATTTTGCTGATCTTTTTTCTGAGGGACTTGGTTGTACCACAGGCTTTGCAGCGTATGTTGTAGTTAGAGATAATTCCATGCCTATTCTCCACTCTAGTAATGCACCAAACATTTTTGGCATTGATGCATTTGAACATTCTGGCCTCGTAATTCAGGACAATGTACTTTGCATCAATGTCTGTGACCATGCAGACAGTGTGGTCGCACTATGAGATGATTTTGCTGATCTCTTTTGTGGGTTCCTTGGTTGTACCACAAACTTTCCAGCGCATATTGTAATTAGAGACAATTCCATAACTATTCTCCACTCTAGTAATGGTCCAAACATTTTTGGCATGGATGCAATTGAACTTTCTGGCCTCGCAATTCAGGACAATGTACTTTGCATCAACGCCTGTGACCATGCAGACAGTGTGGTCGTACTATGCGATGTTTTTGCTGATCTCTTTTCTGAGCGTCTTCTTTGTACCACAGACTTTGAAGCCCATATTGTAGTTAGAGACAAATCCATGGATATTCTCCACTCTAGTAATGCTCCAAACATTTTTGGCATGCATGCATATGACCTTTCTGGCCTCGCAATTCAGGACAATGTACTTTGCATCAACGCCTGTGACCATGCAGACAGTGTGGTCGCACTATGTGATGATTTTGCTGACCTCTTTTCTGAGGGCCTTGGTCGTAAATACAGACTTTGCAGCGCATATTGTAGTTAGAGACAATTCCATGCCTATTCTCCACTCTAGTAATGCTCCAAACATTTTTGGCATTGGATTCAATTAAACTTTCTGGAATCGCAATTCATTACAATGTACTTTTCATCAACGCCTGTGACCATGCACACAGTGTGGCTGCACTATGCGATGATTTTGCTGATATCTTTTCTGAGGGCCTTGGTTGTACCACAGATTTTAGAGAGCATATTGTAGTTAGAGACAATTGCATGCCTATTCTCTACTCTAGTAATGCTAGAAAATTTTTTGGCATTGATGCAATTGAACTTTCTTCCCTCACAATTCAGGACAATGTGTTTTGCATCAACGCCAAGGACCATGCAGAAAGTGTGGTTGCACTATGCGATGATTTTGATGATCACTTTGCTGAGGGCCTTGGTCGTTGCACAGACTTTGCAGCGCATATTGTAGTTACAGACAATTCCATGCCTATTCTCCACTCTAGTAATGCTCCAAACATTTTTGGCATGGATGCATTTGATCATTCTGGCCTCGCAATTCAATACAATGTACTTTGCATCAACGCCTGTGACCATGCGGACAGTGTGGTCGTACTATGCGATGATTTTGCTGATCTCCATTCTGAGCGTCTTCTTTGTACCACAGACTTTGAAGCCCATATTGTAGTTAGAGACAATTCCATGGACATTCTCCACTCTAGTAATGCTCCAAACATTTTTGGCATTGATGCATTTGAACATTATGGCCTCGCAATTCAGGACAATGTACTTTGCATCAATGTATGTGACCATACAGACAGTGTGGTCGCACTATGAGATGATTTTGCTGATCTCTTTTGTGAGGGTCTTAGTTGTACCACAGTCTTTGCAGGGCATATTGTAATTAGAGACAATTCCATAACTATTCTCCACTCTATTAATGGTCCAAACAATTTTGGCTTGGATGCAATTGAACTTTCTGGCCTCGCAATTCAGGACAATGTGCTTTGCATCAATGCCTGTGACCATGCAGACAGTGTGGTCTTACTATGCGATGATTTTGCTGATCCCTTTTCTGAGTGTCTTCTTTGTACCACAGACTTTGAAGCCCATATTGTAGTTAGAGACAATTCCATGGATATTCTCCACTCTAGTAATGCTCCAAACATTTTTGGCCTGGATGCATATGAACTATCTTGAATTGCAATTCAAGACAATGTACTTTGCATCAAAGCCTGTGACCATGCAAACAGTGTGGCTGCACTATGCGATGGTTTTGCTGATCCCTTTTCTGTGGCCCTTGGTTGTACCAAAGATTTTGCAGCGCATATTGTAGTTAGAGACAATTCCATGCCTATTCTCCACTCTAGTAATGCTCCAAACATTTTTGGCATTGATGAATTTGAACTTTCTGGCCTCACAATTCAAGACAATGTACTTTGCATCAACGCCAGTTACCATGCAGACAGTGTGGTTGCACTATGCGATGATTTTGGTGATCACTTTGATGAGGGCCTTGGTTGTACCACAGACTTTGCAGCGCATATTGTAGTTACAGACAATTCCATGCCTATTCTCCACTCTAGTAATGCTCCAAACATTTTTGGAATGGATGCATTTGAACATTCTGGCCCCGCAATTCAGGACAATGTACTTTGCATCAATGTCTTTGACCATGCACACAGTGTGGTTGCACTATGCGATGATTTTGCTGATCTCTTTTCTGAGTGTCTTCTTTGTACCACAGACTTTGAAGCCCATATTGCAGTTAGAGACAATTCCATGGATATTCTCCACTCAAGTAATGATCCAAACATTTTTGGCATGCATGCATATGAACTTTCTGGCCTCGCAATTCAGGACAATGTACTTTGCATCAACGCCTGTGACCATGCAGACAGTGTGGTCGCACTATGTGATGATTTTGCTGATCTCTTTTCTGGGAACCTTTGTTGTACCACAGACTTTGCAGCGCATATTGTAGTTAGAGACAATTCCATGCTTATTCTCCACTCTAGTAATGCTCCGAACGTTTTTGGCATGGACGCATTTGAACTCTCTGATCTCACAATTCTGGACAGTCTACTTTGCATCAACGCCTGTGACCAATCATACAGTGTGGTCGCACTATGCGATGATTATGCTAATCTCTTATCAGAGGGCCTTGGCTGTACCACAGATTTTGTAGTGCATATTGTAGTTTGAGACAATTCCATGCCTATTCTATACTCTAGAAATGCTCCATACATATTTGGCATGGATGCATTTGAACTTTCTGGCCTCACAATTCAGGGCAATGTACTTTGCATCAACGCCTGTGACCATGCAGACAGTGTGGGCTTACTATGCGATGATTTTGCTTATTTCTTTTCTGAGGGCTTTGGTTGTAGCACGGACTTTACAGCGCATATTGTAGTTAGAGACAATTCCATGCCTATTTTCCACTCTAGTAATGCTCCATACATTTTTGGGACAGATTCATTTGAACATTCTGGCCTCGCTATTCAGGACAATGTACTTTGCATCAACGCCTGTGACCATGAAGACAGTGTGGGCGTACTATGCGATGATTTTGCTGATCTCTTTCCTGAGGCCCTTGGTTGTACCATCGACTTTGAAGCGCATATTGTAGTTAGAGACAATTCCATGGCTATTCTTCACTCTAGTAATGCCCCAAACATTTTTGGCATTGATGCATTTGAACTTTCTAGCCTCGCAATTCAGGACAATGTACTTTGCATCAATGTCTTTGACCATGCACACAGTGTGGTTGCACTATGAGGTGATTTTGCTGATCTCTTCTGTGAGGGCCTTGGTTGTACCACAGACTTTGCAGCGCATATTGTAATTAGAGACAATTCCATAACTATTCTCCACTCTAGTAATGGTCCAAACATTTTTGGCATGGATGCAATTGAACTTTCTGGCCTCGCAATTTAGGACAATGTACTTTGCATCAACGCCTGTGACCATGCAGACAGTGTGGTCGTACTATGCGATGTTTTTGCTGATCTCTTTTCTGAGCGTCTTCTTTGTACCACAGACTTTGAAGCCCATATTGTAGTTAGAGACAAATCCATGGATATTCTCCACTCTAGTAATGCTCCAAACATTTTTGGCATGCATGCATATGACCTTTCTGGCCTCGCAATTCAGGACAATGTACTTTGCATCAACGCCTGTGACCATGCAGACAGTGTGGTCGCACTATGTGATGATTTTGCTGACCTCTTTTCTGAGGGCCTTGGTCGTAAATACAGACTTTGCAGCGCATATTGTAGTTAGAGACAATTCCATGCCTATTCTCCACTCTAGTAATGCTCCAAACATTTTTGGCATTGGATTCAATTAAACTTTCTGGAATCGCAATTCATTACAATGTACTTTTCATCAACGCCTGTGACCATGCACACAGTGTGGCTGCACTATGCGATGATTTTGCTGATATCTTTTCTGAGGGCCTTGGTTGTACCACAGATTTTAGAGAGCATATTGTAGTTAGAGACAATTGCATGCCTATTCTCTACTCTAGTAATGCTAGAAAATTTTTTGGCATTGATGCAATTGAACTTTCTTCCCTCACAATTCAAGACAATGTGTTTTGCATCAACGCCAAGGACCATGCAGAAAGTGTGGTTGCACTATGCGATGATTTTGATGATCACTTTGCTGAGGGCCTTGGTTGTAAATACAGACTTTGCAGCGCATATTGTAGTTAGAGACAATTCCATGCTTATTCTCAACTCTAGTAATGCTCCAACCATTTTTGGAATTGATGCATTTGAACTCTCTGACCTCACAATTCAGACAATCTACTTTGCATCAACGCCTGTGACCAATCAGACAGTGTGGTCGCACTATGCGATGATTATGCTAATCTCTTATCAGAGGGCCTTGGCTGTACCACAGATTTTGTAGTGCATATTGTAGTTTGAGACACTTCCATGCCTATTCTCCACTCTAGAAATGCTCCATACATTTTTGGCATGGATGCATTTGAACTTTCTGGCCTCACAGTTCAGGGCAATGTACTTTGCATCAACGCCTGTGACCATGCAGACAGTGTGGGAGTACTATGCGATGATTTTGCTGATTTCTTTTCTGAGGGCCTTGGTTGTACCACGGACTTTGCAGCGCATATTGTAGTTAGAGACAATTCCATGCCTATTCTCCACTCTAGTAATGCTCCAAACATTTTTGGCATTGATCCATTTGACCTTTCTGGCCTTGCAATTCAGGACAATGTACTTTGCAACAACGCCTGTGACCATGAAGACAGTGTGGGCGTACTATGCGATGATTTTGCTGATCTCTTTCCTGAGGCCCTTGGTTGTACCACAGACTTTGAAGAGCATATTGTAGTTAGAGGCAATTCCATGCCTATTCTTCACTCTAGTAATGCTCCAAACGTCTTTGGCATTGATGCATTTGAACTTCCTGGCCTCGCAATTCAGGACAATGTACTTTGCATCAACGCCTGTGACCATGCAGACATTGTGGGAGTACTATGCGATGATTTTGCTGATTTCTTTTCTGAGGGCCTTGGTTGTACCACGGACTTTGCAGCGCATATTGTAGTTAGAGACAATTCCATGCCTATTCTCCACTCTAGTAATGCTCCAAACATTTTTGGCATTGATGCATTTGAACATTCTGGCCTCGTAATTCAGGACAATGTACTTTGCATCAATGTCTGTGACCATGCAGACAGTGTGGTCGCACTATGAGATGAATTTGCTGATCTCTTTTGTGGGTTCATTGGTTGTACCACAATCTTTGCAGCGCATATTGTAATTAGAGACAATTCCATAACTATTCTCCACTCTAGTAATGGTGCAAACATTTTTGGCATGGATGCAATTGAACTTTCTGGCCTCGCAATTCAGGACAATGTACTTTGCATCAACGCCTGTGACCATGCAGACAGTATGGTCGTACTATGCGATGATTTTGCTGATCTCTTTTCTGAGCGTCTTCTTTGTACCACAGACTTTGAAGCCCATATTGTAGTTAGAAACAAATCCATGGATATTCTCCACCCTAGTAATGCTCCAAACATTTTTGGCATGCATGCATATGACCTTTCTGGCCTCGCAATTCAGGACAATGTACTTTGCATCAACGCCTGTGACCATGCAGACAGTGTGGGCGTACTATGCGATGATTTTGCTGATCTTCTTTTTGAGGGCCTTGGTTGTACAACAGAATTTGCAGCGCATATTGTAGTTAGAGACAATTCCATGCCTATTCTCCACTCTAGTAATGCTCCATACATTTTTGGCAGGGATTCATTTGAACATTCTGGCCTCGCAATTCAGGACAATGTACTTTGCATCAACGCCTGTGTTCATGAAGACAGTGTGGGCGTACTATGCGATGATTTTGCTGATCTCTCTTCTGAGGCCCTTGGTTGTACCACAGACTTTGAAGCGCATATTGTAGTTTGAGACAATTCCATGCCTATTCTCCACTCTGGTAATGCTCCAAACGTCTTTGGCATTGATGCATTTGAACTTTCTGACCTCGCAATTCAGGACAATGTACTTTCCATCAACGCCTGTGATCATGCACACAGTGTGGTCGTACTATGCGATGATTTTGCTGATCTCTTTTCTGAGCTTCTTGGTTGTACCACAGACTTTACAGCCCATATTGTAGTTAGAGACAATTCCATGGCTATTCTCCAGTCTAGTAATGCCCCAAACATTGTTGGCATGGATGCATTTGAACTTTCTAGCCTCGCAATTCAGGACAATGTACTTTGCATCAATGTCTTTGACCATGCACACAGTGTGGTTGCACTATGCGATAATTTTGCTGATCTCTTTTCTGAGGGCCTTGGTTGTAATACAGATTTTGCAGCGCATATTGTAGTTAGAGACAATTCCATGCCTATTCACCACTCTAGTAATGCTCGAAACATTTTTGGCATTGATGCATTTGAACATTCTGGCCTCACAATTCAAGACAATGTACTTTGCATTAACGCCAATGACCATGCAGACAGTGTGGTTGCACTATGCGATGATTTTGGTGATCACTTTGCTGAGGGCCTTGGTTGTACCACAGACTTTGCAGAGCATATTGTGGTTAGAGACAATTCCATGCCTATTCTCCACTCTAGTAATGCTAGAAACATTTTTGGCATTTATGATTTTGAACTTTCTGGCCTCACAATTAAATACAATGTACTTTGCATCAACGCCTGTGACCATGCAGACAGTGTCATCGTACTATGCGATGATTTTGCTGATCTCTTTTCTGAGCTTCTTGGTTGTAATACAGACTTTACAGCCCATATTGTAGTTAGACACAATTCCATGGATATTCTTCACTCTAGTAATGCTCCAAACATTTTTGGCATGGATGCATATGAACTTTCTGGCCTCGCAATTCAGGACAATGTACTTTGCATCAACGCCTGTGACCATGCAGACAGTGTGGTCGTACTATGCGATGATTTTGCTGATCTCTTTTCTGAGCGTCTTCTTTGTACCACAGACTTTGAAGCCCATATTGTAGTTAGAGACAAATCCATGGATATTCTCCACTCTAGTAATGCTCCAAACATTTTTGGCATGCATGCATATGACCTTTCTGGCCTCGCAATTCAGGACAATGTACTTTGCATCAACGCCTGTGACCATGCAGACAGTGTGGTCGCACTATGTGATGATTTTGCTGACCTCTTTTCTGAGGGCCTTGGTTGTAAATACAGACTTTACAGCCCATATTGTAGTTAGACACAATTCCATGGATATTCTTCACTCTAGTAATGCTCCAAACATTTTTGGCATGGATGCATATGAACTTTCTGGCCTCGCAATTCAGGACAATGTACTTTGCATCAACGCCTGTGACCATGCAGACCGTGTGGTCGCACTATGCGATGATTATGCTAATCTCTTATCAGAGGCCCTTTGTTGTACCACAGATTTTGCGGTGCATATTGTAGTTTGAGACAATTCCATGCCTATTCTCCACTCTAGAAATGCTCCATACATTTTTGGCATGTATGCATTTGAACTTTCTGGCTTCACAATTCAGGGCAATGTACTTTGCATCAACGCCTGTGACCATGCAGACAGTGTGGGCGTACTATGCGATGATTTTCTGATCTCCTTTTTGAGGGCCTTGGTTGTACAACAGAATTTGCAGCACATATTGTAGTTAGAGACAATTCCATGCCTATTCTCCACTCTAGTAATGCTCCATACATTTTTGGCACGGATTCATTTGAACATTCTGGCCTCGCAATTCAGGACAATGTACTTTGCATCAACGCCTGTGTTCATGAAGACAGTGTGGGCGTACTATGCGATGATTTTGCTGATCTCTTTTCTGAGCTTCTTGGTTGTACCACAGACTTTACAGCCCATATTGTAGTTAGAGACAATTCCATGGCTATTCTCCAGTCTAGTAATGCCCCAAACATTTTTGGCATGGATGCATTTGAACTTTCTAGCCTCGCAATTCAGGACAATGTACTTTGCATCAATGTCTTTGACCATGCTCACAGTGTGGTTGCACTATGCGATGATTTTGCTGATCTTTTTTCTGAGGGCCTTGCTTGTTCTACAGATTTTGCAGCGTATATTGTAGTTTGAGACAATTCCATGCCTATTCTCCACTCTAGAAATGCTCCATACATTTTTGGTATGGAAGCATTTGAACTTTCTGGCGTCGCAATTCAGGGCAATGTACTTTGCATCAACGGCTGCGACCATGCAGACAGTGTGGGCGTACTATGCGATGATTTCGCTGATCTCTGTTTTGAGGGCCTTGGTTGTACCACTGACTTTGCGGCGCATATTGTAGTTAGAGACAATTCCATGCCTATTCTCCACTCTAGTAATACTCCTTACATTTTTGGCATGGATGCATTTGAACTTTCTGGCCTCGCAATTCATGACAATGTACTTTGCATCAACGCCTGTGACCATGCAGACAGTGTGGTTGCACTATGCGATGATTTTGCTGATCACTTTCCTGAGATCCTTGGTTGTACCACAGACTTTGCCGCACATATTGTAGTTAGAGGCAATTCCATGCCTATTCTCCACTCTTGTAATGCTCCAGACTTTTTTCGCATGGATTCATTTGAACTTTCTGGCCTTGCAATTCAGGACAATGTACTTTGCATCAACGCCTGTGACCATGCAGACAGTGTGGGCGTACTATGCGATGATTTTGCTGATCTCTTTTCTGAGGCCCTTGGTTGTACCACAGACTTTGAAGCTCATATTGTAGTTAGAGACAATTCCATGCCTATTCTCCACACTAGTAATGCTCCAAACATTTTTGGCATGGATGCATTTGAACTCTCTGGCCTCGCAATTCATTACAATGTACTTTGCATCAACGTCTGTGACCATGCACAAGGAGTGGTTGCACTATATTGTGATTTTGCTGATTTCCTTTCGGATGGCATTGGTTGGACCAGAGACTTTGCAGCGCATATTGTAGTTAGAGACAATTCCATGCCTATTCTCCACTCTAGTAATACTCCAAACATTTTTGGCATGGACGATTTGGAACTTTCTGACATCACAATTCAGGACAATGTACTTTGCATCAAACCCTGTGTCCATGCAGACAGTGTGGTCGCACAATGCGATGATTTTGCTGATCTATTATCAGAGAGCCTTGGTTGTACCACAGATATTGCAGCGCATATTGTAGTTTGAGACAATTCCATGCCTATTCTCAGCTCTAGTAATGCTCCAAACATTTTTGGCATGTATGCATTTAAATTCTGTGGCCTCGAAATTCAGGTCAATGTACTTAGCATCAACGCTTGTGATCATGCAGACAGTGTGTTCGTACTATGCAATGATTTTGCTAATCTCTTTCCTGAGGGCCTTGGTTGTACCACAGACTTTGAAGCGCATATTGTAGTTAGAGACAATTCCGTGCTTATTCTCCACTCAAGTAATGCTCGAAACATTTTTGGCACGGAGGCATTTGAACTCTCTGCTCTCGCAATTCGGGACAATGTACTGTGCATCAACGCCTGTGACCATGCAGACAGTGTGGTCGCATTATGCCATGATTTTGCTGATCTCTTTTGTGAGGGCCTTGGTTGCACCATAGACTTTTCAGCGCATATTGTAGTTAGCGACAATTCCATGCCTATTCTCCACTATAGTAATGCTCAAAACATTTTTGGCATTAATGCATTTGATCTTTCTAGCCTCGCAATTCACTACAATGTACTTTGCGTCAACGCCTGTGACCATGCAGACAGTGTGGTCGCACTATGCGATGATTTTGCTGATCTCTTTTGTGAGGGACTTGGTTGTACCACAGACTTCTCAGCTCACATTGTAGTTGGAGACAATTCCCTGACTATTCTCCACTCTAGTAATGCTCTAAACATTTTTGTCACCGATGCAATTGCACTCTGTGACCTCGCAATTCAGGACAATGTACTTTGAACCAAAGCCTGTGACCATGCTGACACAGTGGTTGCACTAGGTGTTGATTTTTTTGATCTCTTTTCTGATTGCCTTGGTTGTACAACAGACTTTGCAGCGCATATTGTAGTTAGAGACAATTACATGCCTATTCTCCACTGTAGTAATGCTAAAAACGTTTTTGGTGTGGATGCATTTGTACTTTCTCTCCTCGCAATTCAGGACACTGTATTTTTATCAACGTCTGTGACCAGGCAGACAGTGTAGTCACACTATGCGATGATTTTGCTGATCTCTTTTCTGAGGCCTTGTGTGTACCACAGACTTTGCAGCGCATATTGCATTTAGAGACAATTCCATCCTCATTCTCCACTCTAGTAATGCTCCAAACATTTTTGGCATGGATGCACTTGAACATTCTGGCCTAGCAATTCAGGTCAATGTACTTTGAATCAACTCCTATGACCATGCAGACAGTGTGGTCGCACTAGGCGATGATTTTGCTGATCATTTTTCTGAGCGCCTTGGTTGCACCACAGACTTTGCAGTGCATATTGTAGTTAGAGAGAATTCCATGATTATTCTCGACTCTAGTAATGCTCCAAACATTTCTGGCATGGTTGCATTTGAACTTTCTGGCCTCGCATTTCAGGACAATGTACTTTGCATCAACGCGTGTGAAAATGCAGATAGTGTGGTCCCAGTGTGCGATTATATATCTGATCCCTTTTCTGAGGGCCTTGGTTGTACCACAGACTTTGCAGCGCTTATTGTAGTTAGAGACAATTCCATGTCTATTCTCCACTCTATTAATGCTCTAAACATTTTTCGCAAGGATGCATTTGAAGTTTCTGGTCTCGCAATTCAGGCCAATGTACTATGAATCAACGCCTGTGACCATGCAGACAGTGTGGTTGCTCTATGCGATGATTTTGTTGATCCCTTTTGTGAGGGCCTTGGTTGTACCACAGACTTTGCAGCGCATATTATAGTTAGAGACAATTCCATGCCTACTCTCCACTCTAGTAATGCTCCACGCACTTTTGGCATGGATGCATTTGAACTTACTTGCCTCGCAAATCAGGACAATGTACTTTGCATCAATGCCTATGACCATGCAGACAGTGTCGCCCCACTGTGGGATGATTTTGCTCACCTCTTTTCTGAGGACCTTCGTTGTACCACAGACTTTGCAGCGCATATTGTTGTTAGAGACAATTCCATTCCTATTCTCCACTCTAGTAATGCTCCAAACATTTTTGGCATGGTTGCATTTGAACTTTCTGGCCTTGCAATTCAGGACGATGTACTTTGCATTAACGCCTATGACCATGCAGACAGTGTGGTCCCACTGTGCGATAATTTTGCTCTTCTCTTTTTTGAGGACCTTGGTTGTATCACAGACATTGCAGCGCATTTTGTAGTTAGAGACAATTCCATGCCTATTCTCCACTCTAGTAATGCTCCACTCACTTTTGGCATGGAGGCATTTGAACATTTTGGCCTCGCAATTCAGGACAATGTACTTTGCATCAACGACTGTGATTTACACCGCTTATTGTAGTTTGAGACAATTCCATGTCTATTCTCCACTCTAGTAATGCTCCAAACATTTAAGCATGGATGCATTTCCACTTTCTGGCCTCGCAATTCAGGACAATGTACTTTGCATCAAACCCTGTGACCATGCAGACAGTGTGGTCGCACTATGCGATGATTTTGATGATCTCTTTTTTGAGGGCCTTGGTTGAACCACAGAGTTTGCAGCGCATATTATAGTTAGAGACAATTCCATGCCTATTCTACACTCTAGTAATGCTAAAATCATTTTTGGCATGGATGAATTTGAACTTTCTGGCCTCGCAATTCAGGACAATGTACTTAGAATCAACGGCTGTGATCATGCAGACAGTGTGGTCGCACTATGCGATGATTTGGCTCATCTCTTTTCTGAGGGACTTGGTTGTACCACAGGCTTTGCAGCGCATATTGCAGTTAGAGACTATTCCATGCTTATTCTCCACTTATACTAATGCTCCAAACGCTTTTACATAATGCATTTCAACTTTCTGGCCTCGCAATTCAGGACAATGTACTTTGCGTCAACGTCTGTGACCATTCGGACAGTATGGTCGCACTATGCGATGATTTTGATGATCTCTCTTCTGATGACCTTGGTTGTACCACAGACTTTGCAGCGCATATTGTAATTAGAGATACTTCCATACCTATTATCCACTCTAGTAATGCTCCAAATATTTTTGGCATGGTTGCATTGGAACTTTCTTTCCTCGCAATTCATTGCAATGTACTTTGCATCAACGCCTGTGACCATGCAGACAGTGGGGTCCACTGTGCGATGATTTTGGACATCTCTTATCTGTGGGCCTTGGTTGTACCACAGACTTTGCAGCGCATATTGTAGTTAGAGACTATTCGATGCCTATTCTCCACTCTAGTAATGCTCCAAACTTTTTTGCATAATGCATTTGAACTTTCTGGCCTCGCAATTAAGGTCAATGTACTTTACATCAACGCCTGTGACCATGCAGACAGTGATGACGCATTATGAGATGATTTTGCTGATCTCTTTCCTGAGGGCCTTGGTTATACCACAGACTTTACAGCACATATCATAGTTAGAGACAATTCCATGCCTATTCTCCACTCTAGTAATGCTCCAAACAATTTTGTCACCGATGCATTTGAACTCTGTGGCCTCGCAATTAGGACAATGTACTTTGAACCAACGCTTGTGACCATGCAGACACTGTGGTCGCACTAGGCGATGATTTTGCTGATCTCTTTTCAGAGGGTCTTGGTTGTACCACAGGCTTTGCAGCGCATATTGTAGTTAGAGACACTTACATGCCTATTCTCCACTGTAGTAATGCTAAAAACATTTTTGGCATGGATGAATTTGAACTTTCTCTCCTCGCAATTCAGGACAATGTACTTTTTATCAACGTCTGTGACGATGCAGACAGTGTGGTCACACTATGCGATGATTTTGCTGGTCTCTTTTTTGAGGGCCTTGGGTGTACCACAGACTTTGCAGCGCATATTGCATTTAGAGACAATTCCATGCCTATTCTCCACTCTAGTAATGCTCCAATCAATTTTGGCACTGATGGATTTGAACTCTCTGGCCTCGCAATTCAGGACAATGTACTTTGAATCAACGCCTATGACCATGCAGACAGTGTGGTCGTACTAGGCGATGATTTTGCTGATCATTTTTCTGAGCGACTTGTTTGTACCACAGACTTTGCAACGCATATTGTAGTTAGAGACAATTCCATGATTATTATCGACTCTAGTAATGCTCCAAACATTTTTGGCATGGTTGCATTTGAACTTTCTGGCCTCGCAATTCAGGACAATGTACTTTGCATCAACGCCTGTGACCATGCAGATAGTGTGGTCCCACTGTGCGATGATATATCTGGTCCCTTTTCTGAGGGCCTTGGTTGTACCAGAGACTTTGCAGCGCTTATTGTAGTTAGAGACAATTACATGTCTATTCACGATTCTAGTAATGCTCTAAACATTTTTCGCAGGGATGCATTTGAAGTTTCTGGCCTCGCAATTCAGGCCAATGTACTTTGAACCAACGCATGTGACCATACAGACAGTGTGGTGGCTGTATGCGATGATTTTGCTGATCCCTTTTGTGAGGGCCTTGGTTGTACCACAGACTTTGCAGCGCATATTGTAATTAGAGACAATTCCATGCCTATTCTCCACTCTAGTAATGCTCCAAACATTTTTGGCATGGTTGCATTTGAACTTACTTGTCTCGCAAATCAATACAATGTACTTTGCATCAATGCCTATGACCATGCAGACAGTGTGGTCCCACTGGGCGATGATTTTGCTCACCTCTTTTCTGAGGACCTTCGTTTTACCACAGACTTTGCAGCGCATATTGTAGTTACGGAATATTCCAAGTCTCTTCTCCACTCCAGTAATGCAACATACATTATGCTGAATTGCAAGGCCAGAAAGTTCAAATGCATCCATGCCAATAATATTTTGAGCATTACTAGAGTGGAGAATAGGCATGGAAATGTCTCTAACTACGATATGCGCTGCAAAGTCTGTGGTACATTTTTGGCATGTATGCATTTGAACTTTAAGGCCTCGAAATTCAGGACAATGTACATTTCACCAACGCGTGTCACCATGCACACAGTGTGGTCGCAGTATGCGATGATGTTGCTGATCTCTTTTCTTAGTGCATTGGTTGTACCACAGACTTTGCAGCGCATATTGTAGTTAGAGACTATTCCATGCCTATTCTCCCCTATAGCAATTTCCAAACGTTTTTGCATAATGCATTTGAACGTTCTGGCCTCGCAATTAAGGACAATGTACTTTGCATCAACGTCTGTGACCTTGCAGACAGAATGGTCGAACTATGCGATGATTTTGCTGATCTCTTTTCTGAGGGCCTTGGTTGTACCACAGACTTTGCAGAGCATATTGTAGTTAGAGACAATTGCATGCCTGTTCTCCACTCTAGTAATGCTCCAAACATTTTTGGTATGGTTGCATTTGAACTTTCTGGCCTCGCAAGTCATGACAATGTACTTTGCATCAACGCCTGTGACCATGCAGACAGTGTGTTCCCACTGTGCGATGATTTTTCTCATCTGTTTTCTGAGGACCTTGGTTGTACCACAGACTTTGCAGCACATATTGTAGTTAGAGGCAATTCCATGCCTATTCTCCACTCTAGTAATGCTCCAAACTTTTTTCGCATGTATTCATTTGAGCTTTGTGGCCTTGCAATTCAGGACAATGTACTTTGCATCAATGCCTGTGAGCATGCAGACAGTGTGGTCGCTTTATGCGATGATTTTTCTGATCTGTTTTCTGAGGGCCTTGGTTGTACCACAGACTTTGCAGCGCATCTTGTAGTTAGAGACAATTCCATGCTTATTCTCCACTCTAGTAATATTCCAAACATTTTTGGCATGGATGCATTTGAACTTTCTTGCCTCGCAATTCAGGACAATGTACTTTGCATCAAAGAATGTGACCATGCAGACATTGTGGTCGCACTATGCGATGATTTTGCTGATCTCATTTCTGAGGGCCTTTGTTCTACCACAGAATTTGCAGCGCATATTGTAGTTAGAGACTATTCCATGCCTATTCTCCCCTCTAGCAATTTCCAAACGTTTTTGCATAATGCATTTGAACGTTCTGGCCTCGCAATTAAGGACAATGTAGTTTGCATCAACGTCTGTGACCTTGCAGACAGAATGGTCGAACTATGCGATGATTTTGCTAATCTCTTTCCTGAGGGCCTTGGTTGTACAACAGACTTTGCAGAGCATATTGTAGTTAGAGACAATTGCATGCCTATTCTCCACTCTAGTAATGCTCCAAACATTTTTGGCATGGTTGCATTTGAACTTTATGGCCTCGCAAGTCATGACAATGTACTTTGCATCAACGCCTGTGACCATGCAGACAGTGTGGTCCCACTGTGCCATGATTTTTCTCATCTCTTTTCTGAAGACCTTGGTTGTACCACAGACTTTGCCGCACATATTGTAGTTAGAGGCAATTCCATGCCTATTCTCCACTCTTGTAATGCTCCAGACTTTTTTCGCATGGATTCATTTGAACTTTCTGGCCTTGCAATTCAGGACAATGTACTTTGCATCAATGCCTGTGAGCATGAAGACATTGTGGCCGCACTATGCGATGATTTTGCTGACCTATTTTCTGAGGGCCTTGGTTGTACCACAGACTTTGCAGCGCATCTTATAGTTAGAGACAATTCCATGCTTATTCTCCACTCTAGTAATATTCCAAACATTTTTGGCATGGATGCATTTGAACTTTCTTGCCTCGCAATGCGGTACAATGTACTTTGCATCAACGAATGTGACCATGCAGACATTGTGGTCGCACTATGCGATGATTTTGCTGATCTCATTTCTGAGGGCATTGGTTGTACCACAGAATTTGCAGCGCATATTGTAGTTAGAGACTATTCCATGCCTATTCTCCCCTCTAGCAATGCTCCAAACATTTTTACATAATGCATTTGAACGTTCTGGCCTCGCAATTAAGGACTATGTACTTTGCATCATTGTCTGTGACCATGCAGACAGTGTGGTCGCATTATGCGATGATTTTGCTCATCTCTTTTCTGAGCGCCTTGGTTGTACCACAGTCTTTGCAACGCCAATTGTAGTTAGAGACAATTCCATGCCTATTCTCCACTCTAGTAATGTTCCAAACATTTTTTCCACGGAGGCATTTGAACACTCCGGCCTCGCAATTCAGGACAATGTACTTTGCATCAACGCCTATGACCATGCAGACAGTGTGGTCTCACTATGCGATGATTTTGCTGATCTCTTTTGTAAAGGCCTTGCTTGTACCACATACTTTTGAGCGCATATTGTTCTTAGAGACAATTCCATGACTATTCTCCGCTCTAGTAACGTTCCAAACATTTTTGGCTTGATTGCATTTAACTTACTGGCCTTGCAATTCAAAACAATGTATTTTGCATCAACGCCTGTTACCATGCAGACAGTGTGATCCCACTTTGCGATGATTTGGCTCATGCCTTTTCTGAGGGCCTTGGTTGTACCACAGACTTTGCTGCGCATATTGTAGTTAGAGACAATTCCATGCCTATTCTCCACTTTAGTAATGCTCCAAACATTTTAGGCACAGATACTTTTGAACTCTCTGGCCTCGCAATTCAGGACAATGTACTTGGCATCAACGCCTGTGACTATGCAGACAGTGTGGTCGCATTATGCGATGATTTTGCTCATCTCTTTTCTGTGCGCCTTTATTGTACCACAGACTTTGAAGCGGAAATTGTAGTTAGAGACAATTCCATGCCTATTCTCCACTCTAGTAATGCTCCAAACGTTTTTGCCATGGATCCTTTTCAACTTTCTGGCCTCGATTTTCAGGACAATGTACTTTGCATCAATGCCTGTGACCATGCAGACAGTGTTGTCGCACTATGCGATGTACTTGTTGATCTCTTTTCTGAGGGCCTTGGTTGTAGCACAGACTTTGCGGCGCATATTGTAGTTGGAGACAATTCCATGCCAATTCTTCACTCTAGTAATGCTCCAAACATTTTTGGCATGGTTGCATTTGAACTTTCTGGCCTCGCAAGTCATGAGAATGTACTTTGCATCAACACCTGTGACCATGCAGATAGTGTGGTCCCACTGTGCGATGATTTTGCTGATCTCTTTTCGGAGGGCCTTGGTTCTACCACACACTTTGCAGCACATATTGTATTTATAGACAAGTCGATGCCTATTCTCCCCTCTAGTAATGGTCCAAACATTTTTGGCATGGATGCATTTGAAATTTCTGGCCTCGCAATTCAGGACAATGTACTTTGCATCAACGCCTGTGACCATGTAGACAGTGTGGACGCACGATGCGATGATTTTTCTGATCTCTTTTCTGAGGGCCTTGGTTGTACCACAGACTTTGCAGCGCATATTGTAGTTAGACACAATTATATGACTATTCTCCACTCTAGTAATGCTCCAAACGTTTTTGGCATGGTTGCATTTGAACTTTCTGGCCTCGCAAGTCATGACAATGTACTTTGCATCAACACCTGTGACCATGCAGACAGTGTGGTCGCACTATGCGATGATTTTGCTGATCTCTTTTCTGAGGGCCTCGGTTGTACCACAGACTTTACAGCGCATATTGTAGCTAGAGACAATTCCATGCCTATTCTCCACTCTAGTAATGCCCCAAACATTTTTGGCATGGTGGCATTTGAAGTTTCTGGCCTCGCAAGTCATGACAATGTACTTTGCATCAACACCTGTGACCATGCAGACAGTGTGGTCCCACTTTGCGATGATTTTGCTTATCTCTTTCCTGGGCACCTTGGTTGTACCACAGACTTTGCAGCGCATATTGTAGTTAGAGGCAATTCCATGACTATTCTCCACCCTAGTAATGCTCCAAACATTTTCGCATTGGATGCATTTGAATTTTCTGGCCTTGCAATACAGGACAATGTAGTTTGCATCAAAGCCTGTGAGCATGCAGACAGTGTGGTCACACTATGCGATGATTTTGCTCATCTCTTTTCTGAGGGCCTTGGTTGTACCACAGACTTTGCAGCGCATATTGTAATTAGAGACAATTCCATGCCCATTCTCCACTCTAGTAATGCTCCAAACATTTTTGGCATGGTTGCATTTGAACTTACTTGTCTCGCAAATCAATACAATGTACTTTGCATCAATGCCTATGACCATGCAGACAGTGTGGTCCCACTGGGCGACGATTTTGCTCACCTCTTATCTGAGGACCTCTGTTTTACCACAGACTTTGCAGCGCATATTGTAGTTACGGAATATTCCAAGTCTCTTCTCCACTCCAGTAATGCAACATACATTATGCTGAATTGCAAGGCCAGAAAGTTCAAATGCATCCATGCCAATAATATTTGGAGCATTACTAGAGTGGAGAATAGGCATGGAAATGTCTCTAACTACGATATGCGCTGCAAAGTCTGTGGTACATTTTTGGCATGTATGCATTTGAACTTTAAGGCCTCGAAATTCAGGACAATGTACATTTCACCAACGCGTGTCACCATGCAGACAGTGTGGTCGCAGTATGCGATGATGTTGCTGATCTCTTTTCTTAGTGCATTGGTTGTACCACAGACTTTGCAGCGCATATTGTAGTTAGAGACTATTCCATGCCTATTCTCCCCTATAGCAATTTCCAAACGTTTTTGCATAATGCATTTGAACGTTCTGGCATCGCAATTAAGGACAATGTACTTTGCATCAACGTCTGTGACCTTGCAGACAGAATGGTCGAACTATGCGATGATTTTGCTGATCTCTTTTCTGAGGGCCTTGGTTGTACCACAGACTTTGCAGAGCATATTGTAGTTAGAGACAATTGCATGCCTGTTCTCCACTCTAGTAATGCTCCAAACATTTTTGGTATGGTTGCATTTGAACTTTCTGGCCTCGCAAGTCATGACAATGTACTTTGCATCAACGCCTGTGACCATGCAGACAGTGTGGTCCCACTGTGCGATGATTTTTCTCATCTGTTTTCTGAGGACCTTGGTTGTACCACAGACTTTGCAGCACATATTGTAGTTAGAGGCAATTCCATGCCTATTCTCCACTCTAGTAATGCTCCAAACTTTTTTCGCATGTATTCATTTGAGCTTTGTGGCCTTGCAATTCAGGACAATGTACTTTGCATCAATGCCTGTGAGCATGCAGACAGTGTGGTCGCTTTATGCGATGATTTTTCTGATCTGTTTTCTGAGGGCCTTGGTTGTACCACAGACTTTGCAGCGCATCTTGTAGTTAGAGACAATTCCATGCTTATTCTCCACTCTAGTAATATTCCAAACATTTTTGGCATGGATGCATTTGAACTTTCTTGCCTCGCAATTCAGGACAATGTACTTTGCATCAAAGAATGTGACCATGCAGACATTGTGGTCGCACTATGCGATGATTTTGCTGATCTCATTTCTGAGGGCCTTTGTTCTACCACAGAATTTGCAGCGCATATTGTAGTTAGAGACTATTCCATGCCTATTCTCCCCTCTAGCAATTTCCAAACGTTTTTGCATAATGCATTTGAACGTTCTGGCCTCGCAATTAAGGACAATGTAGTTTGCATCAACGTCTGTGACCTTGCAGACAGAATGGTCGAACTATGCGATGATTTTGCTAATCTCGTTCCTGAGGGCCTTGGTTGTACAACAGACTTTGCAGAGCATATTGTAGTTAGAGACAATTGCATGCCTATTCTCCACTCTAGTAATGCTCCAAACATTTTTGGCATGGTTGCATTTGAACTTTCTGGCCTCGCAAGTCATGACAATGTACTTTGCATCAACGCCTGTGACCATGCAGACAGTGTGGTCCCACTGTGCCACGATTTTTCTCATCTCTTTTCTGAGGACCTTGGTTGTACCACAGACTTTGCCGCACATATTGTAGTTAGAGGCAATTCCATGCCTATTCTCCACTCTAGTAATGCTCCAGACTTTTTTCGCATGGATTCATTTGAACTTTCTGGCCTTGCAATTCAGGACAATGTACTTTGCATCAATGCCTGTGAGCATGAAGACAGTGTGGCCGCACTATGCGATGATTTTGCTGACCTATTTTCTGAGGGCCTTGGTTGTACCACAGACTTTGCAGCGCATCTTATAGTTAGAGACAATTCCATGCTTATTCTCCACTCTAGTAATATTCCAAACATTTTTGGCATGGATGCATTTGAACTTTCTTGCCTCGCAATGCGGTACAATGTACTTTGCATCAACGAATGTGACCATGCAGACATTGTGGTCGCACTATGCGATGATTTTGCTGATCTCATTTCTGAGGGCATTGGTTGTACCACAGAATTTGCAGCGCATATTGTAGTTAGAGACTATTCCATGCCTATTCTCCCCTCTAGCAATGCTCCAAACATTTTTACATAATGCATTTGAACGTTCTGGCCTCGCAATTAAGGACTATGTACTTTGCATCATTGTCTGTGACCATGCAGACAGTGTGGTCGCATTATGCGATGATTTTGCTCATCTCTTTTCTGAGCGCCTTGGTTGTACCACAGTCTTTGCAACGCCAATTGTAGTTAGAGACAATTCCATGCCTATTCTCCACTCTAGTAATGTTCCAAACATTTTTTCCACGGAGGCATTTGAACACTCTGGCCTCGCAATTCAGGACAATGTACTTTGCATCAACGCCTATGACCATGCAGACAGTGTGGTCTCACTATGCGATGATTTTGCTGATCTCTTTTGTAAAGGCCTTGCTTGTACCACAAACTTTTGAGGGCATATTGTTCTTAGAGACAATTCCATGACTATTCTCCGCTCTAGTAACGTTCCAAACATTTTTGGCTTGATTGCATTTAACTTACTGGCCTTGCAATTCAAAACAATGTATTTTGCATCAACGCCTGTTACCATGCAGACAGTGTGATCCCACTTTGCGATGATTTGGCTCATGCCTTTTCTGAGGGCCTTGGTTGTACCACAGACTTTGCTGCGCATATTGTAGTTAGAGACAATTCCATGCCTATTCTCCACTTTAGTAATGCTCCAAACATTTTAGGCACAGATACTTTTGAACTCTCTGGCCTCGCAATTCAGGACAATGTACTTGGCATCAACGCCTGTGACTATGCAGACAGTGTGGTCGCATTATGCGATGATTTTGCTCATCTCTTTTCTGTGCGCCTTTATTGTACCACAGACTTTGAAGCGGAAATTGTAGTTAGAGACAATTCCATGCCTATTCTCCACTCTAGTAATGCTCCAAACGTTTTTGGCATGGATCCTTTTCAACTTTCTGGCCTCGATTTTCAGGACAATGTACTTTGCATCAATGCCTGTGACCATGCAGACAGTGTTGTCGCACTATGCGATGTACTTGTTGATCTCTTTTCTGAGGGCCTTGGTTGTAGCACAGACTTTGCGGCGCATATTGTAGTTGGAGACAATTCCATGCCAATTCTCCACTCTAGTAATGCTCCAAACATTTTTGGCATGGTTGCATTTGAACTTTCTGGCCTCGCAAGTCATGAGAATGTACTTTGCATCAACACCTGTGACCATGCAGATAGTGTGGTCCCACTGTGCGATGATTTTGCTGATCTCTTTTCGGAGGGCCTTGGTTCTACCACACACTTTGCAGCACATATTGTATTTATAGACAAGTCGATGCCTATTCTCCCCTCTAGTAATGGTCCAAACATTTTTGGCATGGATGCATTTGAAATTTCTGGCCTCGCAATTCAGGACAATGTACTTTGCATCAACGCCTGTGACCATGTAGACAGTGTGGACGCACGATGCGATGATTTTTCTGATCTCTTTTCTGAGGGCCTTGGTTGTACCACAGACTTTGCAGCGCATATTGTAGTTAGACACAATTATATGACTATTCTCCACTCTAGTAATGCTCCAAACGTTTTTGGCATGGTTGCATTTGAACTTTCTGGCCTCGCAAGTCATGACAATGTACTTTGCATCAACACCTGTGACCATGCAGACAGTGTGGTCGCACTATGCGATGATTTTGCTGATCTCTTTTCTGAGGGCCTCGGTTGTACCACAGACTTTACAGCGCATATTGTAGCTAGAGACAATTCCATGCCTATTCTCCACTCTAGTAATGCTCCAAACATTTTTGGCATGGTGGCATTTGAAGTTTCTGGCCTCGCAAGTCATGACAATGTACTTTGCATCAACACCTGTGACCATGCAGACAGTGTGGTCCCACTTTGCGATGATTTTGCTTATCTCTTTCCTGAGCACCTTGGTTGTACCACAGACTTTGCAGCGCATATTGTAGTTAGAGGCAATTCCATGACTATTCTCCACCCTAGTAATGCTCCAAACATTTTCGCATTGGATGCATTTGAATTTTCTGGCCTTGCAATACAGGACAATGTAGTTTGCATCAAAGCCTGTGAGCATGCAGACAGTGTGGTCACACTATGCGATGATTTTGCTCATCTCTTTTCTGAGGGCCTTGGTTGTACCACAGACTTTGCAGCGCATATTGTAATTAGAGACAATTCCATGCCCATTCTCCACTCTAGTAATGCTCCAAACATTTTTGGCATGGTTGCATTTGAACTTACTTGTCTCGCAAATCAATACAATGTACTTTGCATCAATGCCTATGACCATGCAGACAGTGTGGTCCCACTGGGCGACGATTTTGCTCACCTCTTATCTGAGGACCTCTGTTTTACCACAGACTTTGCAGCGCATATTGTAGTTACGGAATATTCCAAGTCTCTTCTCCACTCCAGTAATGCAACATACATTATGCTGAATTGCAAGGCCAGAAAGTTCAAATGCATCCATGCCAATAATATTTGGAGCATTACTAGAGTGGAGAATAGGCATGGAAATGTCTCTAACTACGATATGCGCTGCAAAGTCTGTGGTACATTTTTGGCATGTATGCATTTGAACTTTAAGGCCTCGAAATTCAGGACAATGTACATTTCACCAACGAATGTCACCATGCAGACAGTGTGGTCGCAGTATGCGATGATGTTGCTGATCTCTTTTCTTAGTGCATTGGTTGTACCACAGACTTTGCAGCGCATATTGTAGTTAGAGACTATTCCATGCCTATTCTCCCCTATAGCAATTTCCAAACGTTTTTGCATAATGCATTTGAACGTTCTGGCATCGCAATTAAGGACAATGTACTTTGCATCAACGTCTGTGACCTTGCAGACAGAATGGTCGAACTATGCGATGATTTTGCTGATCTCTTTTCTGAGGGCCTTGGTTGTACCACAGACTTTGCAGAGCATATTGTAGTTAGAGACAATTGCATGCCTGTTCTCCACTCTAGTAATGCTCCAAACATTTTTGGTATGGTTGCATTTGAACTTTCTGGCCTCGCAAGTCATGACAATGTACTTTGCATCAACGCCTGTGACCATGCAGACAGTGTGGTCCCACTGTGCGATGATTTTTCTCATCTGTTTTCTGAGGACCTTGGTTGTACCACAGACTTTGCAGCACATATTGTAGTTAGAGGCAATTCCATGCCTATTCTCCACTCTAGTAATGCTCCAAACTTTTTTCGCATGTATTCATTTGAGCTTTGTGGCCTTGCAATTCAGGACAATGTACTTTGCATCAATGCCTGTGAGCATGCAGACAGTGTGGTCGCTTTATGCGATGATTTTTCTGATCTGTTTTCTGAGGGCCTTGGTTGTACCACAGACTTTGCAACGCATCTTGTAGTTAGAGACAATTCCATGCTTATTCTCCACTCTAGTAATATTCCAAACATTTTTGGCATGGATGCATTTGAACTTTCTTGCCTCGCAATTCAGGACAATGTACTTTGCATCAAAGAATGTGACCATGCAGACATTGTGGTCGCACTATGCGATGATTTTGCTGATCTCATTTCTGAGGGCCTTTGTTCTACCACAGAATTTGCAGCGCATATTGTAGTTAGAGACTATTCCATGCCTATTCTCCCCTCTAGCAATTTCCAAACGTTTTTGCATAATGCATTTGAACGTTCTGGCCTCGCAATTAAGGACAATGTAGTTTGCATCAACGTCTGTGACCTTGCAGACAGAATGGTCGAACTATGCGATGATTTTGCTAATCTCGTTCCTGAGGGCCTTGGTTGTACAACAGACTTTGCAGAGCATATTGTAGTTAGAGACAATTGCATGCCTATTCTCCACTCTAGTAATGCTCCAAACATTTTTGGCATGGTTGCATTTGAACTTTCTGGCCTCGCAAGTCATGACAATGTACTTTGCATCAACGCCTGTGACCATGCAGACAGTGTGGTCCCACTGTGCCACGATTTTTCTCATCTCTTTTCTGAGGACCTTGGTTGTACCACAGACTTTGCCGCACATATTGTAGTTAGAGGCAATTCCATGCCTATTCTCCACTCTAGTAATGCTCCAGACTTTTTTCGCATGGATTCATTTGAACTTTCTGGCCTTGCAATTCAGGACAATGTACTTTGCATCAATGCCTGTGAGCATGAAGACAGTGTGGCCGCACTATGCGATGATTTTGCTGACCTATTTTCTGAGGGCCTTGGTTGTACCACAGACTTTGCAGCGCATCTTATAGTTAGAGACAATTCCATGCTTATTCTCCACTCTAGTAATATTCCAAACATTTTTGGCATGGATGCATTTGAACTCTCTTGCCTCGCAATGCGGTACAATGTACTTTGCATCAACGAATGTGACCATGCAGACATTGTGGTCGCACTATGCGATGATTTTGCTGATCTCATTTCTGAGGGCATTGGTTGTACCACAGAATTTGCAGCGCATATTGTAGTTAGAGACTATTCCATGCCTATTCTCCCCTCTAGCAATGCTCCAAACATTTTTACATAATGCATTTGAACTTTCTGGCCTCGCAATTAAGGACTATGTACTTTGCATCATTGTCTGTGACCATGCAGACAGTGTGGTCGCATTATGCGATGATTTTGCTCATCTCTTTTCTGAGCGCCTTGGTTGTACCACAGACTTTGCAACGCCAATTGTAGTTAGAGACAATTCCATGCCTATTCTCCACTCTAGTAATGTTCCAAACATTTTTTCCACGGAGGCATTTGAACACTCCGGCCTCGCAATTCAGGACAATGTACTTTGCATCAACGCCTATGACCATGCAGACAGTGTGGTCTCACTATGCGATGATTTTGCTGATCTCTTTTGTAAAGGCCTTGCTTGTACCACAAACTTTTGAGCGCATATTGTTCTTAGAGACAATTCCATGACTATTCTCCGCTCTAGTAACGTTCCAAACATTTTTGGCTTGATTGCATTTGAACTTACTGGCCTTGCAATTCAAAACAATGTATTTTGCATCAACGCCTGTTACCATGCAGACAGTGTGATCCCACTTTGCGATGATTTGGCTCATGCCTTTTCTGAGGGCCTTGGTTGTACCACAGACTTTGCTGCGCATATTGTAGTTAGAGACAATTCCATGCCTATTCTCCACTTTAGTAATGCTCCAAACATTTTAGGCACAGATACTTTTGAACTCTCTGGCCTCGCAATTCAGGACAATGTACTTGGCATCAACGCCTGTGACTCTGCAGACAGTGTGGTCGCATTATGCGATGATTTTGCTCATCTCTTTTCTGTGCGCCTTTATTGTACCACAGACTTTGAAGCGGAAATTGTAGTTAGAGACAATTCCATGCCTATTCTCCACTCTAGTAATGCTCCAAACGTTTTTGGCATGGATCCTTTTCAACTTTCTGGCCTCGATTTTCAGGACAATGTACTTTGCATCAATGCCTGTGACCATGCAGACAGTGCTGTCGCACTATGCGATGTATATGTTGATCTCTTTTCTGAGGGCCTTGGTTGTAGCACAGACTTTGCGGCGCATATTGTAGTTGGAGACAATTCCATGCCAGTTCTCCACTCTAGTAATTCTCCAAACATTTTTGGCATGGTTGCATTTGAACTTTCTGGCCTCGCAAGTCATGAGAATGTACTTTGCATCAACACCTGTGACCATGCAGACAGTGTAGTCCAACTGTGCGATGATTTTGTTGATCTCTTTTCTGAGGGCCTTGGTTCTACCACACACTTTGCAGCACATATTGTAGTTATAGACAATTAGATGCCTATTCTCCACTCTAGTAATGCTCCAAATATTTTTGGCATGGATGCATTTGAACTTTCTGGCCTCGCAATTCAGGACAATGTACTTTGCATCAACGCCTGTGACCATGCAGACAGTGTGGTCGCACTATGCGATGATTTTGATGATCTCTTTTCTAAGGGCCTTGGTTGCACCACAGAATACGTAGCGCATTTCTTAGTTACAGATAATTACATGGCTATTCTCCACTCTAGTAATGCTCTAAACATTTTTTGCATGGATGCATTTGAACATTCTGGCCTCGCAATTCAGGACGATGTACTTTGCATCAACGCCTGTGACCATGCAGACAGTGTGGTCCCACTGTGCAATGATTATGCTCATCTCATTTCCGAGGACCTTGGTTGTACCACAGACTTTGTAGCACGTATTGTAGTTAGAGACAATTCCATGCCGATTATAAACTATAGTAATGTTCCAAACATTTTTGTCATGAATGCATTTGAACCTTCTGGCCTCGCAATTCAGTACAATGCACTTTGCATCAACGCCTGTGACCATGCAGACAGTGTGGTCGCACTATGCGATGATTTTGCTGATCTCTTTTCTGAGGGCCTTGGTTTTACCACAGACTTTGCAGCGCATATTATAGTTAGAGACAATTCCATTATTATTCTCCACTCTAGTCATGCTCCCAAAATTTTTGGCATGGATGCATTTGAACCTTCTGGCATCGCAATTCAGGACAATGTCCTTTGCACAACGCCTGTGACCATGCAGACAGTGTGGTCGCACAATGCGATGATTTTGCTGTTCTTTTTTCTGAGGTCCTCGGTTGTACCACAGACGTTGCAGCATATATTGTAGTTAGAGACAATTCCGTGCCTATTCTCCACACTAGTAATGCTCCAAATACTTTTAGCATGGATGCATTTGAACTTTGTGGCCCTCGAAATACAGGACAATGTACTTTACATCAACGCCTTTTGCTGACTTCTTCTCTGAGGGCTTTGGTTGTACCACAGACTTTGCAGCGCATATTGTAGTTAGAGACAATTCCATGCCTATTCTCCACTCTAGTAATGCTCCAAACATTTTTGGCACGGAGGCTTTTGAACACTCTGGCCTCGCAATTCAGGACAATGTACTTTGCATCAACGCCTATGACCATGCAGACAGTGTGGTCGCACTATGCGATGATTTGGCTGACCTCTTTTGTGAAGGCCTTGGTTGTACCACAAACTTTTGAGCGCATATTGTAGTTAGAGACAATTCCGTGACTATTCTCCTCTCTAGTAATGTTCCAAACATTTTTGGCATGATTGCATTTGAACTTACTGGCCTTGCAATGTAAAACAATGTATTATGCATCAACGCCTGTTACCATGCAGACAGTGTGATCCCACTTTGCGATGATTTGGCTCATGCCTTTTCTGAGGGCCTTGGTTGTACCACAGACTTTGCTGCGCATATTCTAGTTAGGGACAATTCCATGCCTATTCTCCACTTTAGTAATGCTCCAAACATTTTAGGCAAAGATACATTTGAACCCTCTGGCCTCACAATTCAGGACAATGTACTTGGCATCAACGCCTGTGACCATGCAGACAGTGTGGTCGCACTATGCGATGATTTTGCTGATTTCTTTTCTGAAGTCTTTGGTTGTACCACAGACTTTGCAGCGCATATTGTAGTTAGAGACAATTCCATTATTATTCTCGACTCTAGTAATGCGCCAAACATATTTGCAATGGTTGCATTTGAAATATCTGGCCTCGCAATTCAGGACAATGTACTTTGCATCAACGCCTATGACCATGCAGACAGTGTGGTCCCACCGTGCGAGGATTTTGCTGATCTTTTTTCTGAGGGCCTTGGTTCTCCCACACACTTTGCAGCACATATTGTAGTTATAGACAATTCGATGCCTATTCTCCACTCTAATAATGCTCCAAACATTTTTGGCATGGATGCATTTGAACTTTCTGGCCTCACAATTCAGGACAATGTACTTTGCATCAACGCCTGTGACCATGCAGACATTGTGGTCGCTCTATGCGATGATTTTGCTGATCTCTTTTGTGAGGGCCTTTTTTGTACCACAGACTTTGCAGCGCATTCTGTAATTGGAGACAATTCCATGCCTATTCTCCACTCTAGTAATGCTCCAAACATTTTTGGCATGGTTGCATTTGAACTTTCTGGCCTCGCAATTCAGGACAATGTACTTTGCATCAACGCCTATGACCATGCAGACAGTGTGGTCCCAATGTGCGATGATTTTGCTGATCTCTTTTGTGAGGGCGTTGGTTCTCCCACACACTTTGCAGCACATATTGTAGTTATAGACAATTCGATGCCTATTCTCCACTCTAGTAATGCTCCAAACATTTTTGGCATGGATGCATTTGAACTCTCTGGTTTCGCAATTCAGGACAATGTACTTTGCATCAACGCCTGTGACCATGCAGCAGTGTGGCCGCACTATGCGATGATTTTGCTGATCTCTTTTCTGAGGGCCTTGGTTGTACCACAGACTATGTAGCGCATTTCTTAGTTAGAGATAGTTCCATGCCTATTCTCCACTCTAGTAATGCTCCAAACATTTTTGCATAATGCATTTGTACGTTCTGCCCTCGCCATTAAGGACAATGTACTTTGCATCATTGTCTGTGACCATGCAGACTGTGTGGTCGCATTATGCGATGATTTTGCTGATCTCTTTTGTGAAGGCCTTGGTTGCACCACAAACTTTTGAGCGCATATTGTAGTTAGATACAATACCATGACTATTCTCCGCTCTAGTAATACTCCAAACGTTTTTGGCATGGATGCATTTGAACTTTCTGGCCTCGCAATTCAGGACATTGTACTTTGCATCAACACCTGTTACCATGCAGACAGTGTGGTCGCACTATGCGATGATTTTGCTGATTTCTTTTCTGAAGTCCTTGGTAGTACCACAGACTTTGCAGCGCATATTGTAGTTAGAGACAAATCCATCATAATTCTCGACTCTAGTAATTAGCCAAACATTTTTGGCATGGTTGCATTTGAACTTTGTGGCCTCACAGTTCAGGACAATATACTTTGCATCAACGCCTGTGACCATGCAGACAGTGTGGTCGCACTATGCGATGATTTTGCTGATCTCTTTTCTGAGGGCAGTGGTTGTACCACAGACTTTGCAGCGCATATTGTAGTTAGAGACAATTCCATGATTATTCTCGACTCTAGTAATGCGCCAAACATATGTGGCATGGTTGCATTTGAACTTTGTGGCCTCACAAATCAGAAAAATGTACTTTGCATCAACGCCTGTGACCATGCAGACAGTGTGGTCGCTCATTCCGATGATTTTACTGATCTCTTTTGTGAGGGCCTTGGTTGTACCACAGACTTTGCAGCCCATACTGTAGTTGGAGACAATTCCATGCCTATTCTCCACTCTAGTAATGCTCCAAACATTTTTGGCATGGTTGCATTTGAACTTTCTGGCCTCGCAAGTCATGACATTGTTCTTTGCATCAGCACCTGTGACCATGCAGACAGTGTGGTCCCACTGTGCGATGATTTTGCTGATCTCTTTTCTGAGGGCCTTGGTTCTACCACACACGTTGCAGCACATATTGTACTTATAGTCAATTCGATGCCTATTCTCCACTCTAGTAATGCTCCAAACATTTTTGACATGGATGCATTTGAACTTTCTGGCCTAGCAATTCAGGACAATGTATTTTGCATCAACGCCTGTGACCATGCAGACAGTGTGGTCGCACTATTCGATGATTTTGCTGCCGGCCGCTGTGGTCTCGCGGTTCTAGGCGCGCAGTCGGGAACCGCGCGACTGCTACGGTCGCAGGTTCGAATCCTGCCTCGGGCATGGATGTCTGTGATGTCCTTAGGTTAGTTAGGTTTAAGTAGTTGTAAGTTCTAGGGGACTGATGACCACAGCTGTTAAGTCCCATAGTGCTCAGAGCCATTTGAACCATTTTTGATGATTTTGCTGACCTCTTTTCTGAAGGCCTTGGTTGTACCACAGACTATGTAGCGCATTCCTTAGTTAGAGATAATTCCATGCCTATTCTCCACTCTAGTAATGCTCCAAACATTTTTGACATGGATGCATTTGAACTTTCTGGCCTCGCAATTCAGGACAATGTACTTTGAATCAACGCCTGTGACCATGCAGACAGTGTGGTCACACTATGAGATGATTTTGCTGATCTCTTTTCTGAGGGCCTTGGTTATACCACAGACTTTGCAGCCCATATTGTATTTAGAGACAATTCCATGCCTATTCTCCACTCTAGTAATGCTCCAAACATTTTTGGCATGGATGCATTTGAAGATTCTGGCATCGCAATACAGGAAAATGTACACTGCATCAACGCCTGTGACCATGCAGACAGTGTGGACGAACTATGCGATGAATTTGCTGATCTCTTTTCTGAGGGTCTTGGTTGTACCACAGACTATGCAGCGCATATTGTAGTTAGAGACAATTCCATTTCTATTCTCCACTCTAGTAAAGCTCAAACATTTTTGGCATGGCTGCATTTGAACTTTATGGCCGCGCAATTCAGGACAATGTACTTTGAATCAACGCCTGTGACCATGCAGACAGTGTGGTCGCACTATGCGATAATTTTGATGATCTCTTTTCCGACGGCCTTGGTTGTACAACAGACTTTGCAGCGTATATTGTAGTTAGAGACAATGCCATGCCTATTCTCCACTCTAGTAATGCTCCAAACATTTTTGACATGGATGCGTTTGAACTTTGTGGCCTCGGAATTAAGGACAATGTATTTTGCATCAACGCCTGTGACCATGCAGACAGTGTGGTCGCACTATGCAATGATTTTGCTGATCACTATTCAGATGGCCTCGGTTTTACCTCTGACTTTGCAGCGCATATTGTAGTTAGAGACAATTCCACGCCTATACTACACTCTAGTAATGCTCCAAAGGTTTTTGGCATGGATGCATTTGAAGTTTCTGGCCTCGCAGTTCAGGACAATGTACATTGCATCAAAGCCTGTGAGCATGCAGACAAATTGGTCGCACTATGCGATGATTTTTCTGATCTCTCTTCTGAGGGCCTTGGTTGTACAACACACATTGCAGCGCATATTGTAGTTAGAGACAATTCCATCTCTATTCTCCACTCTAGTAATGCACCAAATATTTTTGACATGGATGCTTTTGAAATTTCTGGCCTCGCAATTCAGGACAATGTACTTTGCGTCAACTTCTGTGACCATGCAGACAGTGTGGTTGCACTATCTGATGATTTTGCTGATCTCTTTTCTGAGGGCCTTAGTTGTACCACAGACTTTGTAGCTCATATTGTAGTTAAAGACAATTCCAGGTCTCTTCTCCACTCTAGTAATGCTCCAAACATTTTTGGCATGGCTGCATTTGAACTTACTGGCCCCGGAATTCAGGACAATGTACTTTGCATCAACGCCTGTGACCATGCAGGCAGTGTGGTCGCACTATGCGATGATTTTGCTGATCTCTTTTCTGAGTGCCTTTGTTGTACCATGGGCTTTGCAGCGCATATTGTAGTTATAGACAATTCGATGCCTATTCTCCACTCTAATAATGCTCCAAACATTTTTGGCATGGATGCATTTGAACTTTCTGGCCTCACAATTCAGGACAATGTACTTTGCATCAACGCCTGTGACCATGCAGACATTGTGGTCGCTCTCTGCGATGATTTTGCTGATCTCTTTTGTGAGGGCCTTTTTTGTACCACAGACTTTGCAGCGCATTCTGTAGTTGGAGACAATTCCATGCCTATTCTCCACTCTAGTAATGCTCCAAACATTTTTGGCATGGTTGCATTTGAACTTTCTGGCCTCGCAATTCAGGACAATGTACTTTGCATCAACGCCTATGACCATGCAGACAGTGTGGTCCCAATGTGCGATGATTTTGCTGATCTCTTTTGTGAGGGCGTTGGTTCTCCCACACACTTTGGAGCACATATTGTAGTTATAGACAATTCGATGCCTATTCTCCACTCTAGTAATGCTCCAAACATTTTTGGCATGGATGCATTTGAACTCTCTGGTTTCGCAATTCAGGACAATGTACTTTGCATCAACGCCTGTGACCATGCAGCAGTGTGGCCGCACTATGCGATGATTTTGCTGATCTCTTTTCTGAGAGCCTTGGTTGTACCACAGACTATGTAGCGCATTTCTTAGTTAGAGATAGTTCCATGCCTATTCTCCACTTTAGTAATGCTCCAAACATTTTTGCATTATGCATTTGTACGTTCTGGCCTCGCCATTAAGGACAATGTACTTTGCATCATTGTCTGTGACCATGCAGACAGTGTGGTCGCATTATGCGATGATTTTGCTGATCTCTTTTGTGAAGGCCTTGGTTGCACCACAAACTTTTGAGCGCATATTGTAGTTAGATACAATACCATGACTATTCTCCGCTCTAGTAATACTCCAAACGTTTTTGGCATGGATGCATTTGAACTTTCTGGCCTCGCAATTCAGGACATTGTACTTTGCATCAACACCTGTTACCATGCAGACAGTGTGGTCGCACTATGCGATGATTTTGCTGATTTCTTTTCTGAAGTCCTTGGTAGTACCACAGACTTTGCAGCGCATATTGTAGTTAGAGACAATTCCATGATTATTCTCGACTCTAGTAATGCGCCAAACATATGTGGCATGGTTGCATTTGAACTTTGTGGCCTCACAAATCAGAAAAATGTACTTTGCATCAACGCCTGTGACCATGCAGACAGTGTGTTCGCTCATTCCGATGATTTTACTGATCTCTTTTGTGAGGGCCTTGGTTGTACCACAGACTTTGCAGCCCATACTGTAGTTGGAGACAATTCCATGCCTATTCTCCACTCTAGTAATGCTCCAAACATTTTTGGCATGGTTGCATTTGAACTTTCTGGCCTCGCAAGTCATGACAATGTTCTTTGCATCAACACCTGTGACCATGCAGACAGTGTGGTCCCACTGTGCGATGATTTTGCTGATCTCTTTTCTGAGGGCCTTGGTTCTACCACACACGTTGCAGCACATATTGTACTTATAGTCAATTCGATGCGTATTCTCCACTCTAGTAATGCTCCAAACATTTTTGACATGGATGCATTTGAACTTTCTGGCCTAGCAATTCAGGACAATGTATTTTGCATCAACGCCTGTGACCATGCAGACAGTGTGGTCGCACTATTCGATGATTTTGCTGACGGCCGCTGTGGTCTCGCGGTTCTAGGCGCGCAGTCCGGAACCGCGCGGTTGCTACGGTCGCAGGTTCGAATCCTGCCTCGGGCATGGATGTGTGTGATGTCCTTAGGTTAGTTAGGTTTAAGTAGTTGTAAGTTCTAGGGGACTGATGACCACAGCTGTTAAGTCCCATAGTGCTCAGAGACATTTGAACCATTTTTGATGATTTTGCTGACCTCTTTTCTGAGGGCCTTTGTTGTACCACAGACTATGTAGCGCATTCCTTAGTTAGAGATAATTCCATGCCTATTCTCCACTCTAGTAATGCTCCAAACATTTTTGACATGGATGCATTTGAACTTTCTGGCCTCGCAATTCAGGACAATGTACTTTGAATCAACGCCTGTGACCATGCAGACAGTGTGGTCACACTATGAGATGATTTTGCTGATCTCATTTCTGAGGGATTTGGTTATACCACAGACTTTGCAGCCCATATTGTAATTAGAGACAATTCCATGCCTATTCTCCACTCTAGTAATGCTCCAAACATTTTTGGCATGGATGCATTTGAAGATTCTGGCATCGCAATACAGGAAAATGTACACTGCATCAACGCCTGTGACCATGCAGACAGTGTGGACGAACTATGCGATGAATTTGCTGATCTCTTTTCTGAGGGTCTTGGCTGTACCACAGACTATGCAGCGCATATTGTAGTTAGAGACAATTCCATTTCTATTCTCCACTCTAGTAAAGCTCAAACATTTTTGGCATGGCTGCGTTTGAACTTTATGGCCGCGCAATTCAGGACAATGTACTTTGAATCAACGCCTGTGACCATGCAGATAGTGTGGTCGCACTATGCGATAATTTTGATGATCTCTTTTCCGACGGCCTTGGTTGTACAACAGACTTTGCAGCGTATATTGTAGTTAGAGACAATGCCATGCCTATTCTCCACTCTAGTAATGCTCCAAACATTTTTGACATGGATGCGTTTGAACTTTGTGGCCTGGGAATTAAGGACAATGTATTTTGCATCAACGCCTGTGACCATGCAGACAGTGTGGTCGCACTATGCAATGATTTTGCTGATCACTTTTCAGATGGCCTCGGTTTTACCACTGACTTTGCAGCGCATATTGTAGTTAGAGACAATTCCACGCCTATACTACATTCTAGTAATGCTCCAAAGGTTTTTGGCATGGATGCATTTGAAGTTTCTGGCCTCGCAGTTCAGGACAATGTACATTGCATCAAAGCCTGTGAGCATGCAGACAAATTGGTCGCACTATGCGATGATTTTTCTGATCTCTCTTCTGAGGGCCTTGGTTGTACAACACACATTGCAGCGCATATTGTAGTTAGAGACAATTCCATCTCTATTCTCCACTCTAGTAATGCACCAAATATTTTTGACATGGATGCTTTTGAAATTTCTGGCCTCGCAATTCAGGACAATGTACTTTGCATCAACTTCTGTGACCATGCAGACAGTGTGGTTGCACTATCTGATGATTTTGCTGATCTCTTTTCTGAGGGCCTTAGTTGTACCACAGACTTTGTAGCTCATATTGTAGTTAAAGACAATTCCAGGCCTCTTCTCCACTCTAGTAATGCTCCAAACATTTTTCGCATGGCTGCATTTGAACTTACTGGCCCCGAAATTCAGGACAATGTACTTTGCATCAACGCCTGTGACCATGCAGGCAGTGTGGTCGCACTATGCGATGATTTTGCTGATCTCTTTTCTGAGGGCCTTTGTTTTACCATGGGCTTTGCAGCGCATATTGTAGTTAGAGACAATTCCATGCCTATTCTCCACTCTAGTAATGCCCCAAACATTTTTGGCATAGACTCTTCTGAACTTTCTTGCCTCGCAATTCAGGACAATGTACTTTGCATCAACGCCTGTGACCATGCAGACAGTGTGGTCGCACTATGCGATGATTTTTCTGTTCTCCTTTCTGAGGGCCTTCGTTGTACAACACACATTGCAGCGCATGTTGTACTTAGACACAATTCCATGCCTATTCTCCACTCTAGTAATGCTCCAAATATTATTGACATCAATGCATTTTAAGGTTCTGGCCTCGCAATTCAGGTCAATGTACTTTGCATCAACGCCTGTGACCATGCAGACAGTGTGGCCGCACTATGCGATGATTTTGCTGACCACTTTTCTCAGGGCCTTGGGTGTACCACAGACTTTAAAACCCATTTTGTAGTTAGAGACAATTCCAAGCCTATTCTCCACTCTAGTAATGCCCCAAACATGTTTTTCGTGGATGCATTTGAACTTTCTGGCTTCGCAATTCAGCAAAATGAACTTTGCATCAACGCCTGTGATGATGCAGACAGTGTGGTCGAACTATGCGATGAATTTGCTGACCTCTTTTCCCAGGGCTTTGGTTGTACCACAGACTATGCAGCGCATATTGTAGTTAGAGACAATTCCATGCCTATTCTCCACCCTAGTAATGCTTCAAACATTTTTGGCAAGGATGGATTTGAACTTTCTGGCCTCGCAAATCAGGACAATGTACTTTCCATTAACGCCTGTGAGCATGTAGACAGTGTGGTCGCACTCTGCAACGATTTTGGTGATCTCTTTTCTGAGAGCCTTGGTTGTACCATGGACTTTGCAGCGCATACTGTAGTTAGAGACAATTCCATGGCTATTTTCCACTTTAGTAATGCCCCAAACATTTTCGGCATTGATGCATTTGAACTTTCTGTCCTCGCAATTCAGGACAATGTACTTTGCATCAACGCCTATGACCATGCAGACACTGTTGAAACACTATGCGATGATTATGCTGATCTCTTTTCTGAGGGCCTTGCTTGTACCACAGACTTTGCAGGGCATATTGTAGTTAGAGACAATTCTATGCCTATTCTCCACTCTAGTAATGCTCCAAATATTTTTGGCATGCATGCATTTGAACTTTCTGGCCTCGAAATACAGGACAATGTACTTTGCATTAACGCTTTTGCTGACCTTTTCTCAGAGGGCTTTGGGTGTACCACAGACATTGTAGCGCGTATTGTAGTTAGAGACAAATCCATGCCTATTCTCCACTCTAGTAATGCTCCCAACATTTTTGGCATGGATGCATTTGAACATTCTGGCATCGCAATTCAGGACAATGTACTTTGTATCAACGCCTGTGACCATGCAGGCAGTGTGGTCGCACTATGAGATGATTTTGCTGTTTTCTTTTCTGTTGGTCTCGGTGGTAGCACAGTCTTTGCACCGCATATTGTAGTTAGAGACAATTATAATGCCTATTCTCCACTCTAGTAATGCTCCAATCATTTTTGGCATGGCTGCATTTGATCTTTCTAGCCTCGCAAATCAAAACAATGTTCTTCGCATTAACGCCAGTGACCAAGCAGATAGTGTGGTCGCACTATGTGATGATTTTTCTGATCTCTTTTCTGAGGTCCTCGGTTGTACCACAGACTTTGCAGCGCATATTGTAGTTAGAGACAATTCTATGCCTATTCTCCACTCTAGTTATGCTCCAAATATTTTTGGCATGGATGCATTTCAACTTTCTGTCCTCGCAAATCAAAACTATGTACTTTGCAATAACGCCTGTGACCATGCAGACAGTGTGGTCGCACTATGCGATGATTTTGTTGATCTCTTTTCTAAGGGCCTAAGTTGTACGACAGACTTTGCAGCGCATATTGTAGTTAGAGACAATACCATGCCTATTCTCCAATCCAGTAGGATAATGTACTTTGCATGAACGCCTGTGTACATGCAGACAGTGTGGTCGCACTATGCGATGATTTTGCTGAACTCTTTTTTGAGGGCCTTGGTTGTACCACAGACATTGCAGCGCATCTTGTAGTTAGAGAAAATTCCATGCCTATTGTCCATTCCAGAAGGATAATGTACTTTTTATCAATGCCTGTGGCCATGCAGACAGTGTGGTCGCACTTTACGATGGTTTTGCTGACCTCTTCTCTGTGAGCCTTGGTTCTACCACAGACTATGCAGCGAATATTGTAGTTAGAGACAATTCCATGACTATTGTCCACGTTAGTAATGCTCCAAACATTTTTATCATTAATGCATTTGAACTTTCTGGCCTTGCAATTCAAGACAATGTACTTTGCATCAACGCCTGTGACCATGCAGACAGTGTGGTCGCACTATGCGATGATTTTGCTGATCTCTTTTCTGAGGGCCTTGGTTGAATCACAGACTTTGTAGCGCAAATTATAGTTAGTGACAATTCCATGCCTATTCTCCACTCTAGTAATGCACCAACCACTTTTGGCATGGGTGCATTTGAAATTTCTGGCCTCGAAATTCGGGACAATGCACTTTGAATCAACGCCTGTGACCATGCAGACAGTGTGGTCGCACTATGCGATGATTTTGCAGATCACTTTTCAGATGGCCTCGGTTTTACCACTGACTTTGCAGCGCATATTGTAGTTAGAGACAATTCCACGCCTATACTACACTCTAGTAAGGCTCCACACGTTTTTGGCATGGATGCATTTGAAGTTTTTGGCCTCGCAGTTCAGGACAATGTACTTTGCATCAAAGCCTGTGAGCATGCAGACAGTATGGCCGCACTATGCGATGATTTTGCTGATCACTTTTCAGATGGCCTCGGTTTTACCACTGACTTTGCAGCGCATATTGTAGTTAGAGACAATTCCATGGCTATTTTCCACTCTAGTAATGCACCAAACATTTTTGGCTTGGCTGCATTTGAACTTTCTGGCCTCGCAATTCAGGACAATGTACTCTGAATCAACGCCTGTCACCATGTAGACAGTGTGGTCGCACTCTGCGATGATTTTAGTGATCTCTTTTCTGAGAGCCTTCGTTGTACCACAGACTTTGTAGCGCATATTGTAGTTAGAGACAATTCCATGGCTATTTTCCACTCTAGTAATGCACCAAACATTTTTGGCTTGGCTGCATTTGAACTTTCTGGCCTCGCAATTCAGGACAATGTACTTTGAATCAACGCCTGTGACCATGAAGACAGTGTGGTAGCACTATGCGATGATTTTGCTGATCTGTTTTCTGAGGGCATTGGTTGTACCACAGACTTTGCAGCGCATATTTTAGTTAGAGAAAATTCCATGCCTATTGTCCATTCCAGAAGGATAATGTACTTTTTATCAATGCCTGTGGCCATGCAGACAGTTTGGTCGCACTATGCGATGATTTTTCTGATCTCTCTTCTGAGGGCCTTGGTTGTACAACACACATTGCAGCGCATATTGTAGTTAGAGACAATTCCATCTCTATTCTCCACTCTAGTAATGCACCAAATGTTTTTGACATGGATGCTTTTGAAATTTCTGGCCTCGCAATTCAGGACAATGTACTTTGCATCAACTTCTGTGACCATGCAGACAGTGTGGTTGCACTATCTGATGATTTTGCTGATCTCTTTTCTGAGGGCCTTAGTTGTACCACAGACTTTGTAGCGCATATTGTTGTTAAAGTCAATTCCAGGCCTCTTCTCCACTCTAGTAATGCTCCAAACATTTTTGGCATGGATGCATTTGAACTTTCTGGCCTCGCAATTCAGGACAATGTACTTTCCATTAACGCCTGTGAGCATGTAGACAGTGTGGTCGCACTCTGCAACGATTTTGGTGATGTCTTTTCTGAGAGCCTTGGTTGTACCACAGACTTTAAAACGCATTTTGTAGTTAGAGACAATTTAATGCCTATTCTCCACTCTAGTAAAGCTCAAACATTTTTGGCATGGCTGCGTTTGAACTTTATGGTCGCGCAATTCAGGACAATGTACTTTGAATCAACGCCTGTGACCATGCAGACAGTGCGGTCGCACTATGCGATAATTTTGATGATCTCTTTTCCGACGGCCTTGGTTGTACAACAGACTTTGCAGCGTATATTGTACTTAGAGACAATTCCATGCCTATTCTCCACTCTAGTAATGCTCCAAACATTTTTGGCATGGATGCATTTGAAGATTCTGGCATCGCAATTCAGGAAAATGTACATTGCATCAAAGCCTGTGAGCATGCAGACAGTGTGGTCGCACTATGCGATGATTTTGCTGATCTCTTTTGTGAGGGCCTTTGTTGTACCATGGGCTTTGCAGCGCATATTGTAATTAGAGACAATTCCATGCCTATTCTCCACTCTAGTAATGCCCCAAACATTTTTGGCATAGACTCTTTTGAACTTTCCTGCCTCGCAATTCAGTACAATGTACTTTGCATCAACGCCTGTGACCATGCAGACAGTGTGGTCGCACTATGCGATGATTTTTCTGTTCTCTTTTCTGAGGGCCTTCGTTGTACAACACACATTGCAGCGCATATTGTACTTAGAGACAATTCCATGCCTATTCTCCACTCCAGTAATGCTCCAAATATTATTGACATGGATGCATTTTAAGGTTCAGGCCTCGCAATTCAGGTCAATGTACTTTGCATCAACGCCTATCACCATGCAGACAGTGTGGCCGCACTATGCGATGATTTTGCTGACCACTTTTCTCAGGGCCTTGGTTGTACCACAGACTTTAAAACCCATTTTGTAGTTAGAGACAATTCCAAGCCTATTCTCCACTCTAGTAATGCCCCAAACATTTTTTTCATGGATGCATTTGAACTTTCTGGCCTCGCAATTCAGGACAATGTACTTTGCATCAACGCCTGTGACCATGCAGACAGTATGGTCGCACTATGCGATATTTTTTCTGATCTCTTTTCTGAGAGCCTTGGTTGAACCACAGACTTCGCATCGCACATTGTAGTTAGAGACAATTCCATGCCTATTCTCCACTCTAGTAATGCTCCAAACATTTTTGGCATGGATGCATTTGAACTTTCTGGTCTCCTAATTCAGGACAATGTACTTAGCATCAACGCCCCTGACCCTGCAGACAGTGTGGCCTCACTATACGAGGATTTTGCAGATCCCTTTTCTGAGGGCCTTGGTTGTACCATAGACTATGCAGCGAATATTGTAGTTAGAGACTATTCCATTCCTATTCTCCACTCCAGTAATGCTCCAAACATTTTTGGCATTGATGCATTTGAACTTTCTGGCCTCACAATTCAGGACAATGTACTTTGCATCAACTCCTGTGACCATGCAGACAGTGTGGTGCACTATGCGATGATTTTGCTGATCTCTTCTGTAAAGGGCCTCGGTTGTACCACAGATTTCGCCGCGCATATTGTAGTTAGAGTCAATTCCATGCCTATTCTCCACTCTAGTAATGCTCCAAACATTTTTGGCATGGATGCATTTGAACTTTCTGCCCTCACGATTCAGGACAATGTACTTTGCATCAACTCCTGTGAGCATGCACACGGTTTGGTCGCACTATGCGATCATTTTGCTGATCACTTTTCAGAGGGCCTTGGTTGTACCACAAACTTTCATGCGTGTGTTGTACATACAGACAATTGCATGCCTATTCTCTACTCTAGTAATGCTCCAACAATTTTTGATATGGATACATTTGAACTTTCTGGCATCGCAATTCAGGACAATGTTCTTTGCATCAACGCCTGTGACCATGCAGACAGTGTGGTCGCACTATGCGATGATTTTCCTTATCTATTTTCTGAGGGCCTTGGTTGTACCACAGACTTTGCAGCGCATATTGTATTTAGAGACTATTCCATGCCTATTCTCCACTCCAGTAATGCCCCAAACATTTTTGGCATGGATGCGTTTGATCTTTCTGGCATCGCAATTCAGGACAATGTACTTTGCATCAACGCCTGTGGCCATGCAGACAGTGTAGTCGCACTATGCTATGATTTTGCTGATCTCTTTTCTGAGGGCCTTGGTTGTACCACAGACTTTGCAAGGCATATTGTAGTCAGAGACAATTCCACGCCTATTCTCCATCTAGTAATGCTCCAAACATTTTTGGCATGGATGCATTTGAACTTTCTGGCCTCGCAATTCAGGACAATCTACTTTGCATCAACGCCTGTGACCATGCAGACAGTGTGGTCACACAATGCAATGATTTTGCTGAATTCTTTTCTGAGGGCCTTGGTTGTACCACAGACTTTGCAGTGCATTGTTGCAGTTAGAGACAATTCCATGCCTATTCTCCACTCTAGTAATGCTCCAAACATTTTTGGCATGGATGCATTTGAACTTTCTGGTCTCCTAATTCAGGACAATGTACTTAGCATCAACGCCCCTGACCCTGCAGACAGTGTGCCCGCACTATGCGATGATTTTGCTGACCACTTTTCTCAGGGCCTTGGTTGTACCACAGACTTTAAAACCCATTTTGTAGTTAGACACAATTCCAAGCCTATTCTCCACTCTAGTAATGCCCCAAACATTTTTTTCGTGGATGCATTTGAACTTTCTGGCCTCGCAATTGAGCAAAATTTACTTTGCATCAACGCCTGTGATGATGCAGACAGTGTGGTCGAACTATGCGATGAATTTGCTGATCTCTTTTCCGAGGGCCTTGGTTGTACCACAGACTATGCAGCGCATATTGTAGTTAGAGACAATTCCATGCCTATTCTCCACTCTAGTGAAGCTCAAACATTTTGGGCATGGCTGCATTTGAATTTTATGGTAGCGCAATTCAGTACGATGTACTTTAATCAACGCCTGTGACCATGCAGACACTGTGGTCGCACTATGCGATAATTTTGCTGATCTATTTTTTGACGGCCTTTGTTGTACCACATACTTTACAGCGCATATTGTAGTTAGCGACAATTCCATGCCTATTCTCCACCCTAGTAATGCTTCAAACATTTTTGGCAAGGATGGATTTGATCTTTCTGGTCTCGCAATTCAGGACAATGTACTTTCCATTAACGCCTGTGGGCATGTAGACAGTGTGGTCCCACTCTGTAACGATTTTGGTGATGTCTTTTCTGAGAGCCTTGGTTGTACCATGGTCTTTGCATTGCATATTGTAGTTAGAGACAAGTCCATGCATATTCTCCACTCTAGTAATGCTCCAAACATTTTTGGCATGGATGCATTTGAACTCTGTGGTCTCGCAATTCATGACAATGTACTTAGCACCAACGCCTGTGACCCTGCAGACAGTGTGGCCGCACTATGCGAGGATTTTGCTGATCCCTTTTCTGAGGGCCTTGGTTGTACCACAGACTATGCAGCGAATATTGTATTTAGAGACAATTCCATCTCTATTCTCAACTCTAGTAAAGTTCCAAATATTTTTGACATGGATGCTTTTGAAATTTCTGGCCTCGCAATTCAGGACAATGTACTTTGCATCAACTTCTGTGACCATGCAGACAGTGTGGTTGCACTATCCGATGATTTTGGTGATCTCTTTTCTGTGGGCCTTGGTTGTAACACAGATTTTGTACCGCATATTGTAGTTAAAGACAATTCCTGGCCTATTCTCCACTCTAGTAATACTCCAAACATTTTTGGCATGGCTGCATTTGAATTTTCTGGCCCCGTAATTCAGGACAATGTACTTTGCATCAACACCTGTGACCATGCACAGAGTGTGGTCGCACTATGCGATGATTTTGCTGAACTCTTTTCCGAGGGCCTAGGTTGCACCATGGGCTTTGCAGCCCATATTGTTGTTAGAGACAATTCCATGAATATTCTCCACTCTAGTAATGTCCCCAAACATTTTTGGCATTGATGTATTTAAACTTTCTTGCCTCGCAATTGAGGACAGTGTACTTTGCATCAACGCCTGTGACCATGCAGACAGTGTGGCCGCACTCTGCGATGATTTTTCTGATCACTTTACGGAGGGCCTTCGTTGAACCACAGACTTTGCAGCGCATATTGTCGTTAGAGACAATTCCATGCCTATTCTCCACTATAGTAATGCCCCAAACATTTTAGGCATGGATGCATTTGAACTTTCTGGCCTCGCAATTCAGGACAATGTACTTTGCATCAACGCCTGTGACCATGCAGACAGTGTGGTCGCATTATGCGATGATTTGTCTGATCTCTTTTCTGAATGCCTTGGTTGAACCACAGATTTCGCAGCGCATATTGTAGTTAGAGACAATTCCATGCCTATTATCCACTCTAGTAATGCTCCAAACATTTTTGGCATGGATGCATTTGAACTGTCTAGACTCGCAATTCAGGACAATGTACTTTGCATCAATCTACTGAGCATACAGACGGTTTGGTCGCACAATGCGATGATTTTGCTGAACTCTTTTCGGAGGGCCTTGGTTGTATCACAGACTTTGAAACTCATATTGTAGTTAGAGACCATTCCATGCCTATTCTCCACTCTAGTAATGCTCGAAACATTTTTGGCATGGCTGCATTTGAACTTTCTGGCCTCGAAATTCAGGACAATGTACTTTGCATCAACGTCTGTGACCATGCACAGAGTGTGGTTGCACTATGCGATGATTTTGCTGATCACTTTTCTGAGGTCCTTGGTTGAACCACAGACTTTGCAGCGCATATTGTAGTTAGAGACAATTCCATGCCTATTCTCCACTATAGTAATGCTACAAACATTTTTGGCAAGGATGGATTTGAACTTTCTGGCCTCGCAATTCAGGACAATGTACTTTGCATCAACGCCTGTGACCATGCAGACAGTGTGGTCGCACTATGCGTTGATTTTGCAGATCTCTTTTCTGAGAACCTCGGTTTTACCATATACTTTTCAGCGCATATTTGTACTTAGAGACAATTCCATGCCTATTTTCCACTCTAATAACGCTCCAAACATTTTTGGCATGGATGCATTTGAAGTTTCTGGCCTCGCAATTCAGGACAATGTACTTTGCATCAAAGCCTGTGATTATGCACACAGTTTGGTCGCACTATGAGATGAGTTTGCTGATCTCTTTTCTGAGGGCCCTGGTTGTACCACAGACTTTAAAACGTATTTTGTAGTTAGAGACATTTCCATGCCTATTCTCCACTCTAGTAATGCTCCAAACATTTTTGGCATGGATGCATTTGAACTTTCTGGCCTCGCAATTCAGGACAATGTACTTTGCATCAACTCCTGTGAGCATGCAGACGGTTTGGTCGCACAATGCGATGATTTTTCTGATCTCTCTTTTGAGGGCCTTGGTTGTACAACACACATTGCAGCGCATATTGTAGTTAGAGACAATTCCATCTCTATTCTCCACTCTAGTAATGTCCCAAATATTTTTGACATGTATGGTTTTGAAATTTCTGGCCTCGCAATTCAGGACAATATACTTTGCATCAACTTCTGTGACCATGCAGACTGTGTGGTTGCACTATCCGATGATTTTGGTGATCTCTTTTCTGAGGGCCTTGGTTGTACCACAGATTTTGTAGCGCATATTGTAGTTAAAGACAATTCCAAGCCTATTCTCCACACTTGTAATGTTCCAAACATCTTTGGCATGGCTGCATTCGAAATTTTTTGGCCCCGAAATTCAGGACAATGTACTTTGCATCAACGCCTGTGACCATGCAGACAGTGTGGTCGCACTATGCGATGATTATGCTGATCTCTTTTCTTAGGGCCTCGGTTGTACCACAGACTTTGGAGCGCATATTGTAGTTAGAGACAATTCCATGCCTATTCTCTACTCTAGTAATGCACCAAAAATTTTTTCATGGATGCATTTGAACTTTCTGGCCTCGCAATTCAGGACAATGTACTTTGCATCAACGCCTGTGACCATGCAGACAGTGTGGTTGCACTATTCGATGATTTTGCTGGTCACTTTTCTGGGGGCCTTGGTTGTATCACAGACTTTGCAGCGCAAATTGTAGTTAGAGACAATTCGAAGCCTATTCTCCTCTCTAGTAATGCACCAAACACTTTTGGCATGGCTGCATTTGAACTTTCTAGCCTCGCAATTCAGGACAAGGTACTTTGAATCAACGCCTGTGACCCTGCAGACAGTGTGGCCGCACTATGCGAGGATTTTGCTGATCCCTTTTCTGAGGGCCTTGGTTGTACCACAGACTTTGCAGCGCATATTGTACTTAGAGACAATTCCATGCCTATTCTCCACTCTAGTAATGCACCATACACTTTTGGCATGGCTGCATTTGAACTTCCTGGCCTCGCAATTCAGGACAATGTACTTTCCATCATCGCCTGTGACCATGCAGACAGTATGGTCGCACTATGCGATGATTTTTCTGATCTCTTTTCTGAGGGCCTTGGTTGAAACACAGACTTCGCAGCGCATATTGTAGTTAGAGACAATTACATGCCTATTCTCCACTCTAGTAATGCTCCAAACATTTTTGGCATGGATGCATTTGAACTTTCTGATGTCGCAATTCAGGACAATGTACACTCCTGGAAATGGAAAAAAGAACACATTGACACCAGTGTGTCAGACCCACCATACTTGCTCCGGACACTGCGAGAGGGCTGTACAAGCAATGATCACACGCACGGCACAGCGGACACACCAGGAACCGCCGTGTTGGCCGTCGAATGGCGCTAGCTGCGCAGCATTTGTGCACCGCCGCTGTCAGTGTCAGCCAGTTTGCCGTGGCATACGGAGCTCCATCGCAGTCTTTAACACTGGTAGCATGCCGCGACAGCGTGGACATGAACCGTATGTGCAGTTGACAGACTTTGAGCGAGGGCGTATAGTGGGCATGCGGGAGGTCGGGTGGACGTACCGCCGAATTGCTCAACACGTGGGGCGTGAGATCTCCACAGTACATCGATGTTGTCACCAGTGGTCGGCGGAAGGTGCACGTGCCCGTCGACATGGGACCGTACCACAGCGACGCACGGATGCACGCCAAGACCGTAGGATCCTACGCAGTGCCGTAGGCGACCGCACCGCCACTTACCAGCAAATTAGGGACACTGTTGCTCCTGGGGTATCGGCGAGGACCATTCGCAACCGTCTCCATGAAGCTGGGCTACGGTCCCGCATACCGTTAGGCCGTCTTCCGCTCACGCCCCAACATCGTGCAGCCCGCCTCCAGTGGAGTCGCGACAGGCGTGAATGGAGGGACGAATGGAGACGTGTCGTCTTCAGCGATGAGAGTCGCTTCTGCCTTGGTGCCAATGATGGTCGTATGGGTGTTTGGCGCCGTGCAGGTGAGCGCCACAATCAGGACTCCATACGACCGAGGCACACAGGGCCAACACCCGGCATCATGGTGTGGGGAGCGATCTCCTACACTGGCCGTACACCTCTGGTGATCGTCGAGGGGACACTGAATAGTGCACGGTACATCCAAACCGTCATGAAACCCATCGTTCTACCATTCCTAGACTGGCAAGGGAACTTGCTATTCCAACAGGACAATGCACGTCCGCATGTATCCCGTGCCACCCAACGTGCTCTAGAAGGTGTAAGTCAACTACCCTGGCCAGCAAGATCTCCGGATCTGTCCCCCGTTGAGCATGTTTGGGACTAGATGAAGCGTCGTCTCACGCGGTCTGCACGTCCAGCACGAACGCTGGTCCAATTGAGGCGCCAGGTGGAAATGGCATGGCAAGCCGTTCCACAGGACTACAACCAGCGTCTCTACGATCGTCTCCATGGGAGAATAGCAGCCTGCATTGCTGCGAGAGGTGGATATACACTGTACTAGTGCCGACATTGTGCATGCTCTGTTGCCTGTGTGTATGTGCCTGTGGTTCTGTCAGTGTGATCATGTGATGTATCTGACCCCAGTAATGTGTCAATAAAGTTTCCTCTTCCTGGGACAATGAATTCACGGTGTTCTTATTTCAATTTCCAGAAGTGTACTTAGCATCAACGCCTGTGACCATGCAGACAGTGTGGCCGCACTATGCGATGATTTTGCTGATGTCTTCTGTAAAGGGCCTCGGTTGTACCACAGACTTTGCAGCGCATATTGTAGTTAGAGTCAATTCCATGCCTGTTCTCCACTCTAGTAATGCTCCAAACATTTTTGGCATGGATGCATTTGAACTTTCTGGCCTCGCAGTTCAGGACAATGTAATTTGCATTAACTCCTGTGAGCATGCAGATGGTTTGGTCGCACAATGCGATGATTTTGCTGATCTCTTTTCTGAGGGCCTTGGTCGTACCACAGTCTTTGAAACGCATATAGTAGTTAGAGACAATTCCATGCCTATTCTCCACTCTAGTATTGCTCCAAACATTTTTGGCATATCTGCATTTGAACTTTCTGGCCCTCGAAATTCAGGACAATGTACTTTGCATCAACGTCTGTGACCATGCACAGAGTGTGGTTGCACTATGCAATGATTGTGCTGATCTGCTTTCTGAGGTCCTTGGTTGTACCACAGACTTTGCAGCGCATATTGTACTTAGAGACAATTCCATGCCTATTCTCCACTCTAGTAATGCTCCAAACATTTTTGGCAAGGATGGATTTGAACTTTCTGGCTTCGCAATTCAGGACAATGTACTTTGCATCAACGCCTGTGACCATGCAGACAGTGTGGTCGCACTATGCGATGATTTTGCAGATCTCTTTTCTAAGGGCCTTGGTTTTACCACAGCCTTTGGAACGCATATTGTACTTAGAGACAATTCCATGCCTATTCTCCACTCTAGTAATGCTCCAAACATTTTTGGCATGGATGCATTTGAAGTTTCTGGCCTCGCAATTCATCCCAATGTACTTTGCATCAAAGCCTGTGAGCAGGAAGACAGTTTGGTCGCACTATGCGATGATTTTGCTAATCTCTTTTCTGAGGGCCTTGGTTGTACCACAGACTTTAAAACGCATTTTGTAGTTAGAGACAATTCCATGCCTATTCTCCACTCTAGTAATGCTCCAAATATTTTTGGCATGGATGCATTTGAACTTTCTGGCCTTGCAATTCAGGACAATGTACTTTGCATCAACTCCTGTGAGCATGCAGACGGTTTGGTCGCACAATGCGATGATTTTGCTGATCTCTTTTCTGAGGGCCTTGGTTGTACCACAGACAATGCGGCGCATATTGTAGTTAGAGACAATTCCATGCCTATTCTCTACTCTAGTAAAGCTCAAACATTTTTGGCATGGCTGCATTTGAACTTTATGGCCGCGCAATGAAGGACGATGTACTTTGAATCAACGCCTGAGACCATGCAGACAGTGTTGTCGCACTATGCGATAATTTTGCTGCACTCTTTTCTGACGGCCTTGGTTGTACCACAGACTTTGCAGCGCATATTGTAGTTAGAGACAATTCCATGCCTATTCTCCACTCTAGTAATGCTACAAAAATTTTTGGCAAAGATGGTTTTGAACTTTCTGGCCTCGCAATTCAGGTTAATGTACTTTCCATCAACGCCTGTGAGCATGTAGAGAGTGTGGTCGCACTCTGCAATGATTTTGGTGATGTCTTTTCTGGGAACCTTGGTTGTACCATGGACTTTGCAGCGCATATTGTAGTTAGAGACAATTCCATGGCTATTTTCCACTCTAGTAATCATCCAAATATTTTCGGCGTTGATGCATTTGAACTTTCTGGCCTCACAATTCAGGTCAATGTACTTTGCATCAATGCCTGTAACCATGCAGACAGTGTGGTCGCACTGTGCAATCATTTTGCTGCCTCTTTTCTGAGGGCCTCGGTTGTACCACGGTCTGCATCGCATATTGCAGTTAGAGACAATTCAATGAATATTCTCCACTCTAGTAATTCTCCAAACATTTTTGGCATGGCTGCATTTGAACTTTCTGGCCTCGAAATTCAGGACAATGTACTTTGCATCAACTCCTGTGAGCATGCAGACTGTATTTTCGCACAATGCGATGATTTTGCTGAACTCCTTTCTAAGGGCCTTGGTTGTACCACAGACTTTGAAACGCATACTGTAGTTAGAGACAATTCCATGCCGATTCTCCACTCTAGTAATGCTCCAAACATTTTTCGCATGGCTGCATTTGAACTTTCTGGCCTCGAAATTCAGGACAATGTACTTTGCATCAACGTCTGTGACCATGCACAGAGTGCGGTTGCACTATGCGATGATTTTGCTGATCTCTTTTGAACTTTCTGGCCTCGTAATTCAGGACAATGTACTTTCCATAAACGCCTTTGAGCATGCACACGGTTTGGTCCCACTATGCGATGAATTTGCTGATCTCTTTTCTGAGGGCCTTGGTTGTACCACAGACTTTGAAACGCATATTGTAGTTAGAGACAATTCCATGCCTATTCTCCACTCTAGTAATGCTCCAAACATTTTTGGCATGGATGCTTTTGAAATTTCTGGCCCCCGAATTCAGGAAAAGTACGTTGCATCAACGCCTGTGAACATGCATACAGTGAGGTCGCACTATGCGATGATTTTTCTGATCTTTCTTCAGAGTGCCTTGGTTGTACCACACACTTTGGAGCGCATATTTTAGTTAGGGACAATTCCATGCCTATTCTCCACTCTAGTAATGCTCCAAACATTTTTGGCATGGATGCATTTGAACTTTCTGGCCTCGCAATTCAGGACAATGTACTTTGCTTCAACGCCTGTGACCATGCAGACAGGGTGGTCGCACTATGCGATGATTTTTCTGATCTCTTTTCTGAGGGCCATGGTTGTACCATGGACTTTGCAGCGCATATTGTAGTTAGAGACGATTCCATGCCTATTCTCCACTCTAGTAATGCTCCAAACATTTTTGGCATGAATGCATTTGAACTTTCTGGCCCCCCAATTCAGGATAAAGTATTTTGCATCAACGCCTGTGACCATACATACAGTGTGGCCGCACTAAGCGATGATTTTGCTGATCTCTTTTCTGAGGCCCTTGGTTGTTCCACAGACTATGCAGCGAATATTGCAGTTAGAGACAATTCCATACATGTTTTCCACTCTAGTAATGCTCCAAACAAATTTGGCATGGATGCATTTCAACTTTCTAGCCTCGCAGTTCAGAACAATGTACTTTGCATCAACGCATGTGACCATGCAGACAGTGTGGTCGCACTGTGCGATGATTTTACTGATCTCTTTTCCGAGAGCCTTGGTTGTACCACAGACTTTGCAACGCATATTGTAGTTAGAGACAATTCCATGCCTAATCTCCACTCTAGTAATGCCCCAAACATTTTTGGCATGGATGCATTTGAACTTTCTTGCCTCGCAGATCAGGACAATGTAATTTGCATCAACGCCTGTGACCATGCAGACAGTGTGGTCGCAGTATGCGATGGTTTTGCTGATCCCTTTTCTGTAAACTTTTGTTGTACCAGAGACTTTGAAGTGCATATTGTAGTTAGAGACAATTCCATGCCTATTCACCACTCTAGTAATGCTCCCAACATTATTGGCATGGATGCAATTGAACTTTCTGGCCTCGCAATTCAGGACACTGTACTTTGCATCAACGCCTGTGACCATGCAGATAGTGTGGTCGCACCATGCGATGATTTTGCTGATCTCTTTTCTGAGGACCTTGGTTGTACCACAGACATTGCACCATTTATTGTAGTTAGAGATAATTCCATGCCTTTTCTCAACTCTAGTAATGTTCAAAAACATTTTTGCCATAGACGCATTTGAACTTTCTGGTCTCGCAAAGTAGAACAATGTACTTTGCATCAACGCCTGTGACAATGCAGATAGTGTGATCTCTCTAAGCGACGATTTTGCTGATCACTTTTCAGAGGGCCTTGGTGTACCACAGTCTTTGGAGCGCATATTGTAGTTAGAGACAATTCCATGCCTATTCTAAACTCTAGTAATGATCCAAATATTTTTGGCATGGATGCATTTGAAGCTTCTGACCTCGCAATTCAGGACAATGTACTTTGCCTCAACACCTGTGACCATGCAGACAGTGTGGTCGCACTATGCGATGATTTTGCTGATCCCTTTTCTGAGGGCCTTATGTGTACCACAGACTTTGCAGCGCATATTGTAGGTAGAGATAATTCCATGCCTATTCTCTACTCTAGTAATGGTCCAAACGTTTTTGCCATGGATGCATTTGAACTTTCTTGCCTCGCAGATCAGGACAATGTAATTTGCATCAACGCCTGTGACCATGCAGACAGTGTGGTCGCAGTATGCGATGGTTTTGCTGATCCCTTTTCTGTAAACTTTTGTTGTACCAGAGACTTTGAAGTGCATATTGTAGGTAGAGACAATTCCATTCCTATTCTCCACTCTAGTAGTGCTCCTAACATTTTTGGCATGGATGCATTTGAACTTTCTGGCCTCGCAATTCGGGACAATGTACTTTGCTTCAACGCCTCTGACGATGTAGACAGTGTGGTCGCTCTATGCCATGATTTTGCTGATCTCTTTTCTGAAGGTCTATGTTGTACCACAGACTTTGCAGCTCTTATTCTACTTAGAGACAATTCCATGTCTATTCTCCACTCCATTAATGCTCCAAACATATTTGTCATAGATGCATTTGAACTTCCTGGCCTCAAAATTCAAGACAATGTACTTTGCATAAACGCCTGTGTCCATGCAGACAGTGTGGTCGCACTATGCGATTTTTTTGCTGACCTCTTTTCTGAGAGCCTTGGTTCTGCCACAGACTTTACAGCGCATATTGTAGTTAGAGACAATTCCATGCCTATTCTCCACTCGAGTAATGCTACAAACATATTTGTCATGGACGCATTTGAACTTTCTGGCCTCGCAATTCAGGACAATGTACTTTGCATCAACGCCTGAACCATACAGACAGTGTGGTCGCACTATGCAATGATTTTGCTGATCTCTTTTCTCATGGCCTTGGTTGTACCACAGACGTTGCAGCGCATATTGTAGTTAGTGACAATTCCATGCCAATTCTCCACTCTAGTAGTGCTTGAAACATTTTTGGCAAGGATGCATTTGTACTTTCTGGCCTCGCAATTCTGGACAATGTACATTGCATCAACGCCTGTGACCATGCGCACAGTGTGGTCTCACTGTGCGATGGTTTTGCTGATCACTTTTCTAAGGGCCTTGGTTGTAGCACAGACTTTGCAGCGCATATTGTAGTTAGAGACAAATCCATGCCTATTCTCCACTCCATTAATGTTCCAAACATTATTTTCATGGAAACATTTGAACATTCTGGCCTCGCAAATCAGGACAATGTACTTTGCATCAACGCCTGTGACAATACAGATAGTGTGGTCTCACTAAGCGACGATTTGCTGATCCCTTTTCTGAGGGCCTTGGTTGTACCACAGACTTTGCAGCGCATATTGTAGGTGGAGACAATTTCATTCCTATTCTCCACTCTAGTAGTGCTCCTAACATTTTTGGCATGGATGCATTTGAACTTTCTGGCCTCGCAATTGAGGACAATGTACTTTGCATCAACGCCTCTTACGATGTAGACAGTGTGGTCCCTCTATGCCATGATTTTGCTGATCTCTTTTCTGAAGGTCTATGTTGTACCACAGACTTTGCAGCTCTTATTCTACTTACAGACAATTCCATGTCTATTCTCCACTCCATTAATGCTCCAAACATATTTGTCATGGATGGATTTGAACTTTCTGGCCTCAAAATTCAAGACAATGTACTTTGCATAAACGCCTGTGTCCATGCAGACAGTGTGGTCGCACTATGCGATTTTTTTGCTGACCTCTTTTCTGAGAGCCTTGGTTCTGCCAAAGACTTTACAGCGCATATTGTAGTTAGAGACAATTCCATGCCTATTCTCCACTCTAGTAATGCTCCAAATATTTTGGCATGGATGCATTTGAACATTCTGGCCTCGCAATTCAGGACAATGATCTTTGCATCAACGCCTGTCACCATGTAGACAGTGTGGTCGCTCTATGCGATGATTTTGCTGATCCCTTTTCTGAAGGCCTTGGTTGTACCACAGACTTTGCAGCGCATATTCTACTTAGAGGCAATTCCATGTCTATTCTCCACTCGAGTAATGCTACAAACATATTTGTCATAGATGCATTTGAACTTTCCGACCTCAAAATTTAAGACAATGTACATTGCATAAACGCCTGTGACCATGCAGACAGTGTGGTCGCACTACGCGATTCTTTTGCTGACCTCTTTTCTGAGAGCCTTGGTTCTACCACAGACTTTACAGCACATATTGTAGTTAGAGGCAATTCCATGCCTATTCTCCACTCAAATAGGATAATATACTTTGCATCAACGCCTGTAACCATGCAGACAGTGTGGCTGCGTAATGCGATGATTTTGCTTGTGTCTTTTCTGAGGGCCTCGGTTGTACCACAGACCTTGCAGCGCATATTGTAGATAGAGACAATTCCATGCCTATTCTCCACTCAATTAAACTTCCAAACATTATTGGCATGGACGCATTTGAACTTTCGGGCCTCGCAATTCAGGACAATATACTTTTCATCACCGAATGTGACCATGCAGATAGTGTGATCTCACTATGCGACGATTTTGCTGATCTCTTTTCTGAGGGTCTTGGTTGTGCCACAGACTTTGCAGCGCATATTGTAGTTAGACACAATTCCATGCCTATTCTCGACTCTAGTAATGATCCATACATTTTTGTCATGTAAGCATTTGAACTTTTTGGCCTCACAATACAGGAGAATGTACTTTGCATCAACGCCTGTGACTATGCAGACAGAGTGCTCGCACTATGGGATGATTTTGCTGATCTCTTTTCTGAGGGCCTTGGTTGTACCACAGGCTTTGCAGCGCATATTGTCGTTAGAGACAATTCCATGCCTATTCTCCACTCTATTAATGCTTCAAACATTTTTTGCATGGATGCATTTGAGCTTTGTGGCCTCGCAATTCAGACAATGTACTTTGCATTAACGCCTGTGACCATGCGGATAGTGTGGTCGCACTATGCGATGGTTTTCCTCACCTTTTTTCTCAGGGGCTTGTTTGTACCATGGACTTTGCAGCGCATATTGTTGTTACAGGCAATTCCATGCCTATCTTCTACTCTAGTAATGCCACAAACAATTTCGGCATGGACACATTTGACTTTCTGGCCTCGCAATTCAGGACAATGTACTTTTCATCAACGCCTGTGACCATGCACACAGTATGTTCGCACTATGCGATGAAATTGCTGATCTCTTTTCTGAGGGCCTTGGTTGTAGCATAGACTTTGAAGCGCATATTGTAGTTCGAAACAATTCCATGCCTATTCTCCACTCTAGTAGTGCTCCAAACATTTTTGGCATGGATGCATTTGAACTTTCTGGCCTCGCAATTCAAGACAATGTACTTTGCATCAACACCTTTGAGCATGCAGACAGTGTGGTCGCACTATTCGATGATTTTGCTGATCTCTTTTCTGAGGGCCTTGGTTGTACGACAGACTTTGCAGTGCATATTGTAGTTAGACACAATTCCATGCCTATACTCCACTACAGTAGGATAATGTACTTTGGATCAACGCCTGTAACCATGCAGACAGTGTGGTCGCAAAATGCGATGATTTTCCTGACGTCTTATCTGAGGGCCTTAGTTGTACCACAGACCTTGCAGCGCATATTGTAGTTAGACACAATTCCATGCCTATTCTCGACTCTAGTAATGATCCATACATTTTTGTCATGTATGCATTTGAACTTTTTGGCCGCGCAATTCAGGAGAATGTACTTTGCTTCAACGCCTGTGACCATGCAGACAGTGTGCTCGCACTGTGCAATGATTTTGCTGATCTCTATTCGAAGGGCCTCGGTTTTAGCACAGACTTTGCACCACATATTGCAGTTAGAAACAATTCCATGCCTATTCTCCACTCTAGTAATGCCCCAAACATTTTTCCAATGGATGCATTTGAATTGCTGGCCTCGCAATTCACGGCAATGTACTTCGCATCAACGCCTGTGACCATGCAGACCGTGAGGTCGCACTATGGGATGATTTTGCTGATCTCTTTTCTGAGGGCCTTGGTTGTACCACAGGCTTTGCAGCGCATATTGTCGTTAGAGACAATTCCATGCCTATTCTCCACTCTAGTAGTGCTCCAAACATTTTTGGCATGTGCATTTGAACTTTCTGGCCTCGCAATTCAGGACAATGTACTTTGCATCAACGCCTGAACCATGCAAACAGTGTGGTCGCACTATGCAATGATTTTGCTGATCTCTTTTCTCATGGCCTTGGTTGTACCATAGACTTTGAAGCGCATATTGTAGTTAGAGACAATTCCATGCCTATTCTCCACTCCAGTAGGATAATGTACATTGCATCAATGCCTGTAACCATGCAGACAGTGTGGTCGCACAATGCGATGATTTTCCTGACGTCTTATCTGAGGGCCTTAGTTGTACCACATACCTTGCAGCGCATACTGCAGTTAGTGACAATTCCATACCTATTCTCCACTATAGTAATGCTTGAAACATTTTTGGCAAGGTTGCATTTGAACTTTCTGGCCTCGCAGTTCAGCACAATGTACTTTGCGTCATCGCCTGTGACCATGCGGGCAGTGTGGTCTCACTGTGCGATGGTTTTGCTGATCACTTTGATAAATGCCTTGGTTGTACCACAGACTTTGCAGCGCATATTGTAGTTAGAGACAATTCCATGCCTATTCTCCACTCTATTAATGTTCCAAACGTTATTTTAATGGATGCATTTGAACTATCTGGCCTCGCAAATCAGGACAGTGTACTTTGCATCAACGCCTGTAACAATGCAGATAGTGTGGTCTCACTAAGCGACGATTTTGCTGATAACTTTTCTGAGGGCCTTGGTTGTACCACAATCTTTGGAGCGCATATTGTAGTTAGAGACAATTCCATGCCTATTCTTGACTCTAGTAATCCTCCAAATATTTTTGGCATCGATGCATTTGAACTTTCTGGCCACGACATTCAGGACAATGTACATTTCCCCAACGCGTGTCACCATGCAGACAGTGTGGTCGCAGTATGCGATGATGTTGCTGAACTCTTTTCTGAGGGCATTGGTTGTACCACAGACTTTGCAGCGCATATTGTAGTTAGACTCAATTCCATGCCTATTCTCCACTCTAGTAGTGCTCCGTACATTTTTGTCAAGTATGCATTTGAACTTTTTGGCCTCGCAATTCAGGACAATGTACTTTGCATCAACGCCTGTGACCATGCAGACAGAGTGGTCGCACTATGGGATGATTTTGCTGATCTCTTTTCATAGGGCCTTGGTTGTACCACAGGCTTTGCAGCGCATATTCTACTTTGAGACAATTCTACCTGTATGTGTATTCTATACTCCAGTAATGCTACAAACATATTTGTCATGGATGCATTTGAACTTTCCGGCCTCAAAATTCAAGACAATGTACTTTGCATAAACGCCTGTAACCATGCAGACAGTGTCGTCGCACTATGCGATTTTTTTGCTGACCTCTTTTCTGAGAGCCTTGGTTCTACCACAGACTTTACAGCGCATATTGTAGTTAGAGACAATTCCATGCCTATTCTCCACTCCAGTAGGATAATGTACTTTGCATCAACGCCTGTAAACATGCAGACAGTGTGGCCGCATTCTGCGATCATTTCGCTGACGTCTTTTCTGAGGGCCTTGGTTGTACCACAGACCTTGCAACGCAAATTGTAAATAGTGACAATTACATGCTTATTCTCTACTCAATTAATGTTCCAAACATTATTGGCATGGACGCATTTGAACTTTCTGGCCTCGCAATTCAGGACAATGTACTTTTCATCAACGAATGTGATCATTCAGATAGTGTGCTCTCACTATGCGATGATTTTGCGGATTTCTTTTCTGATGGCCTTGGTTGTGCCACAGACTTTGGAGCGCATATAGTAGTTAGAGACAATTCCATGTCTATACCCCACTCTAGTAATGCTCCAAACGTTTTTGGCATGGATGCATTTGAACTTTCTGGCCTCGCAATTCAGGACAATGTACTTTGCATCAACGCCTGTGACCATGCAGACAGTATGTTCGCACTATGCGATGATTTTGCTTACCTCTTTTCTGAGAGCCTTGGTTCTACCACATACTTTACAGCGCACATTGTAGTTAGAGACAATTCCATGCCTATTCTCCACTCCTATAGGATAACATAATTTGCATCAACGCCTGTAACCATGCAGACAGTGTGGCTGCAAAATGAGATGATTTTGCTGGCGTCATTTCTGAGGGCCTTGGTTGTACCACAGACCTTGCAGCGCATATTGTAGATAGAGACAATTCCATACCTATTCTCCACTCAATTAATGTTCCAAACATTATTGGCATGGACGCATTTGAACTTTCTGGCCTCGCAATTCAGGACAATGTACTTTTCATCAACGAATGTGACCATGCAGATAGTGTGATCTCACTATGCGATGATTTTGCTGATCTCTTTTCTGAGGGCCTTGGTTGTGCCACAGTCTTTGTAGCGCATATTATAGTTAGACACAATTCCATGCCTATTCTCCACTCTAGTAATGCTCCATACATTTTTGTCATGAATGCATTTGAACTTTTTGGTCTCGCAGTTCAGGACAATGTACTTTGCATCAACGCATGTGACCATGCAGACAGTGTTATCGCACTATGGGATGATTTTGCTGATCTCTTTTCGGAGGGCTTTGGTTGTACCACAGGCTTTGCAGCGCATATTGTAGTTAGAGACAATTTCATGCCCATTCCTTACTCTAGTAATGCTCCAAATAATTTTGGCATCGATGTATTTGAACTTTCTGGCATCGCAGTTCAGGACAATGTACTTTGCAGCAATGTCTGTGACCATGCACACAGTGTGGTTGCACTATGCGATGGTTTTGCTGATCTCTTTCCCGAGTGCCTTGGTTGTACCATAGACTTTTTAGCGCATATTGAAGTTAGAGCAATTCCATGCCTATTCTCCACACTAGTAGTGCTCCAAACATTTTTTGCATAGATGCATTGGAACTTTCTGGCCTCGTAATTCAGGACAATGTACTTTGCATCAACATCTGTGGCCATGCACACAGTGTGGTTGCACTAAGAAATGAGTTTGCTGATCTCTTTTCTGAGGGCCTTGGTTGTGCCACAGACTTTGGAGCGCATATACTAGTTAGAAACAATTCCATGTCTATTCTCCACTCTAGTATTGCTCCAAAGGTATAGGCATGGATGCATTTGAACTTTCTGGCCTCGCAATTCAGGACCATGAACTTTACATCAACATATGTGGCCATGCGGACAGTGTGGTCGCATTATGCGATGGTTTTGCTGATCTTTTTTGTCAGGGCCTTGATTGTACCATGTACTTTGCAGCGCATATTGTCGTTAGAGACAATTCCATGCCTATTCCCCACTCTCGTAATGCTACAAACATTTTTGGCGTGGATTCATTTGAACTTTCTGGCCTCGCAATTCATGGCAATGTACTTTGCATCAACGCCTCTGACCATGTAGACAGTGTGGTCGCTCTATGCGATGATTTTGCTGATCTCGTTTCTGAAGGCCTTGGTTGTACCACAGACTTTGCAGCGCATACTCTCGTTAGAGACAATTCTACCTGTATGTCTATTCTATACTCCAGTAATGCTACAAACATATTTTTCATGGATGCATTTGAAATTTCCGGCCTCAAAATTCAAGACAATGTACTTTGCATAAACGCCTGTGACCATGCAGACAGTGTGGCCGCACTATGCGATTTTTTTGCTGACCTCTTTTCTGAGAGCCTTGGTTCTACCACAGACTTTACAGCGCATATTGTAGTTAGAGACAATTCCATGCCTATTCTCCACTCCAGTAGGATAATGTACTTTGCATCAACGCCTGTAACCATGCAGTCAGTGTGGCCGCAATCTGCGATCATTTCGCTGACGTCTTTTCTGAGGGCCTTGGTTGTATCACAGACCTTGCAACACATATTGTAGATAGAGACAATTCCATGCCTATTCTCCACTCAATTAATGTTCCAAACATTATTGGCATGGACGCATTTGAACTTTCTGGCCTCGCAATTCAGGACAATGTACTTTTCATCAACGAATGTGACCATTCAGATAGTGTGATCTCACTATGCGATGATTTTGCGGATCTCTTTTCTGATGGCCTTGGTTGTGCCACAGACTTTGAAGCGCATATAGTAGTTAGAGACAATTCCATGTCTATTCTCCACTCTAGTAATGCTCCAAACGTTTTTGGCATGGATGCATTTGAACTTTCTGGCCTCGCAATTCAGGACAATGTACTTTGCATTAACATCTGTGGCCATGCGGACAATGTGGTCGCACTATGCGAAGGTTTTCCTGATCTTTTTTCTCAGGGCCTTGTTTGTAACATGGACTTTGCAGCGCATAATGTTGTTAGAGACAATTCCATGCCTTATTTCTACTCAACTAATGCCACAGACAATTTCGGCATGGACACATTTGACTTTCTGGCCTCGCAATTCAGGACAATGTACTTTGCATCAACACCTGTGACCATGCAGACAGTATGTTCACACTATGCGATGATTTTGCTGATCTCTTTTCTGAGGGCCTTGGTTGTAGCACAGACTTTGCAGCGCATATTGTAGTTAGAGACAATCCATGCCTATTCTCCACTCTAGTAATGCTCCATACATTTTTGTCATGTATGCATTTGAACTTTTTGGTCTCGCAATTCAGGACAATGTACTTTGCGTCAACGCCTGTGACCATGCAGACAGTGTGGTCGCACTATGGGATGATTTTGCTGATCTCTTTTCGGAGGGCTTGGGTTGTACCACAGGCTTTGCAGCGCAAATTGTAGTTAGAGGCAATTTCATTCCTATTCTCCACACTAGTAGTGCTCCAAATTTTTTTGGCATAGATGCATTGGAACATTCTGGCCTCGCAATTCAGGACTATGTACTTTGCATCTACGCTTGTGGCCAAGTAGACGGTGTGGTCGCACTATGCGATGATTTTGCATATCTCTTTTCTGCGGGCCTGGTTGTACCACAGACTTTTCAACACATATTGTAGTTATAGACCATTCCATGTCTATTCTCCACTCTAGTAATGCTCCAAACGTTTTTGGCATGGATGCATTTGAACTTTCTAGCCTCGCAATTCAGGACAATATACTTTGCATCAACATCTGTGGCCATGCACACAGTGTGGTTGCACTAAGCGATGAGTTTGCTGATCTCTTTTCTGAGGGCCTTGGTTGTACCACAGACTTTGCAGCGCATATTGTAATTAGAGACAATTCCATGCCTTTTCTCCACTCTATTAATGCTTCAAACATTTTTGCATGGATGCATTTCAGCTTTTTGGCCTCGCAATTCAGACAATGTACTTTGAATAAACGCCTGTGAGCATGCGGACAGTGTGGTCGCACTATGCGTTGCTTTTGCTGACCTTTTTTCTCAGGACCTTGTTTGTACCATGGACTTTGCAGCGCATATTGTTGTTACAGAAAATTCCATGCCTATTCTCTACTATAGTAATGCCAAAAACAATTTCGGCATGGACACATTTGATTTTCTGGCCTCGCAATTCAGGACAATGTACTTTGCATCAACGCCTGTGACCATGCTGACAGTGTGGTCGCACTATGCGATTTTTTTGCTGACCTCTTTTCTGAGAGCCTTGGTTCTACCACAGACCTTACAGCGCATATTGTAGTTAGAGACAATTCCATGCCTATTCTCCACTCTAGTAATGCTCCAAATATTTTGGCATGGATGCATTTGAACTTTCTGGCCTCGAAATTCAGGACAATGATCTTTGCATCAACGTCTGTCACCATGTAGACAGTGTGGTTGCTCTATGCGATTATTTTGCTGATCTCTTTTCTAAACGCTTGGTTGTACCATAGACTTTGCAGCGCATATTCTACTTAGAGGCAATTCCATGTCTATTCTCCACTCCAGTAATGCTACAAACATATTTGACATGGATGCATTTGAAGTTTCCGGCCTCAAAATTCGAGACGTACTTTGCATAAACGCTTGTGAGCATGCAGACAGTGTGGTCGCACAATGCGATTTTTTTGCTGACCTCTTTTCTGAGAGCCTTGGTTCTACCACAGACTTTACAGCGCATATTGTAGTTAGAGAAAATTCCATGAATATTCTCCACTCCTGTAGGATAATGTACTTTGCATCAACGCCTGTAACCATGCAGACAGTGTGGCCGCATACTGCGATCCTTTCGCTGACGTCTTTTCTGAGGGCCTTGGTTGTACCACAGATCTTGCAGCGCATATTGTAGATAGAGACAATTCCATGCCTATTCTCCACCCTAGTAATGCTCCAAACACTTTTGGCATGGATGCAATTGAACACTCTGTCCTCGCAATTCAGGACAATGATCTTTGCATCAACGCCTGTCACCATGTAGACAGTGTGGTCGCTCTATGCGATGATTTTGCTGATCTCTTTTCTGAATTCCTTGGTTGTACCACAGACTTTGCTGTGCATATTCTACTTAGAGACAATTCTACCTGTATGTCTATTCTCCACTCCAGTAATGCTACAAACATATTTGTCATGGATGCATTTGAACTTTCCGGCCTCAAAATTCAAGACAATGTACTTTGCATAAACGCCTGTGACCATGCAGACAGTGTGGTCACACTATGCGATTTTTTTTTGCTGACCTCTTTTCTGAGAGCCTTGGTTCTACCACAGACTTTACAGCGCATATTGTAGTTAGAGACAATTCCATGCCTATTCTCCACTCAATTAATGTTCCAAACATTATTGGCATGGACGCATTTGAACTTTCTGGCCACACAATTCAGGACAATGTACTTTTCATCAACGAATGTGACCATGCAGATAGTGTGATCTCACTATGCGATGATTTTCCGGACCTTTTTTCTGAGGGCCTTGGTTGTGCCACTTACTTTGCAGCGCATATTGTAGTTGGAGACAATTCCATGCCTATTCTCCACTCTAGTAGTGCTCCAAACGTTTTTGGCATAGATGCATTGGAACTTTCTGGCCTCGCAATTCAAGACAATGTACTTCGCATCAACACCTTTGAGCATGAAGACAGTGTGGTCGCACTATTCGTTGATTTTGCTGATCTCTTTTCTGACGGCCTTGGTTGTACCACAGACTTTGCAGCGCATATTGTAGTTAGAGACAATTCCATGCCTATTCTCCACACTAGTAATGCTCCAAACATTTTTGGCATGGATGCATTTGAACTTTCTGGCCTCGCAAATCAGGACAATGTACTTTGCACCAACGCCTGTAACAATGCAGATAGTGTGGTCTCACTAAGCGACGATTTTGCTGATCTCTTTTCTGAGGGCCTTGGTTGTACCACAATCTTTGGAGCGCATATTGTGGTTAGAGACAATTCCATGCCTATTCTCCACTCTAGTAATGCTCCAAACATTGTTGGCATGCATGCATTTGAACTTTCTGGCCTCGCAATTCAGTACAATGTACTTTGCATCAACGCCTGTTACAATGCAGAGAGTGGTGCCGCACTATTCGATGATTTTGCTGATCTCTTTCCCGAGTGCCTTGGTTGTACCATAGACTTTTTAGCGCATATTGAAGTTAGAGCAATTCCATGCCTATTCTCCACACTAGTAGTGCTCCAAACATTTTTTGCATAGATGCATTGGAACTTTCTGGCCTCGTAATTCAGGACAATGTACTTTGCATCAACATCTGTGGCCATGCACACAGTGTGGTTGCACTAAGAAATGAGTTTGCTGATCTCTTTTCTGAGGGCCTTGGTTGTGCCACAGACTTTGGAGCGCATATACTAGTTAGAAACAATTCCATGTCTATTCTCCACTCTAGTATTGCTCCAAAGGTATAGGCATGGATGCATTTGAACTTTCTGGCCTCGCAATTCAGGACCATGAACTTTACATCAACATATGTGGCCATGCGGACAGTGTGGTCGCATTATGCGATGGTTTTGCTGATCTTTTTTGTCAGGGCCTTGATTGTACCATGTACTTTGCAGCGCATATTGTCGTTAGAGACAATTCCATGCCTATTCCCCACTCTCGTAATGCTACAAACATTTTTGGCGTGGATTCATTTGAACTTTCTGGCCTCGCAATTCATGGCAATGTACTTTGCATCAACGCCTCTGACCATGTAGACAGTGTGGTCGCTCTATGCGATGATTTTGCTGATCTCGTTTCTGAAGGCCTTGGTTGTACCACAGACTTTGCAGCGCATACTCTCGTTAGAGACAATTCTACCTGTATGTCTATTCTATACTCCAGTAATGCTACAAACATATTTTTCATGGATGCATTTGAAATTTCCGGCCTCAAAATTCAAGACAATGTACTTTGCATAAACGCCTGTGACCATGCAGACAGTGTGGCCGCACTATGCGATTTTTTTGCTGACCTCTTTTCTGAGAGCCTTGGTTCTACCACAGACTTTACAGCGCATATTGTAGTTAGAGACAATTCCATGCCTATTCTCCACTCCAGTAGGATAATGTACTTTGCATCAACGCCTGTAACCATGCAGTCAGTGTGGCCGCAATCTGCGATCATTTCGCTGACGTCTTTTCTGAGGGCCTTGGTTGTATCACAGACCTTGCAACACATATTGTAGATAGAGACAATTCCATGCCTATTCTCCACTCAATTAATGTTCCAAACATTATTGGCATGGACGCATTTGAACTTTCTGGCCTCGCAATTCAGGACAATGTACTTTTCATCAACGAATGTGACCATTCAGATAGTGTGATCTCACTATGCGATGATTTTGCGGATCTCTTTTCTGATGGCCTTGGTTGTGCCACAGACTTTGAAGCGCATATAGTAGTTAGAGACAATTCCATGTCTATTCTCCACTCTAGTAATGCTCCAAACGTTTTTGGCATGGATGCATTTGAACTTTCTGGCCTCGCAATTCAGGACAATGTACTTTGCATTAACATCTGTGGCCATGCGGACAATGTGGTCGCACTATGCGAAGGTTTTCCTGATCTTTTTTCTCAGGGCCTTGTTTGTAACATGGACTTTGCAGCGCATAATGTTGTTAGAGACAATTCCATGCCTTATTTCTACTCAACTAATGCCACAGACAATTTCGGCATGGACACATTTGACTTTCTGGCCTCGCAATTCAGGACAATGTACTTTGCATCAACACCTGTGACCATGCAGACAGTATGTTCACACTATGCGATGATTTTGCTGATCTCTTTTCTGAGGGCCTTGGTTGTAGCACAGACTTTGCAGCGCATATTGTAGTTAGAGACAATCCATGCCTATTCTCCACTCTAGTAATGCTCCATACATTTTTGTCATGTATGCATTTGAACTTTTTGGTCTCGCAATTCAGGACAATGTACTTTGCGTCAACGCCTGTGACCATGCAGACAGTGTGGTCGCACTATGGGATGATTTTGCTGATCTCTTTTCGGAGGGCTTGGGTTGTACCACAGGCTTTGCAGCGCAAATTGTAGTTAGAGGCAATTTCATTCCTATTCTCCACACTAGTAGTGCTCCAAATTTTTTTGGCATAGATGCATTGGAACATTCTGGCCTCGCAATTCAGGACTATGTACTTTGCATCTACGCTTGTGGCCAAGTAGACGGTGTGGTCGCACGATGCGATGATTTTGCATATCTCTTTTCTGCGGGCCTGGTTGTACCACAGACTTTTCAACACATATTGTAGTTATAGACCATTCCATGTCTATTCTCCACTCTAGTAATGCTCCAAACGTTTTTGGCATGGATGCATTTGAACTTTCTAGCCTCGCAATTCAGGACAATATACTTTGCATCAACATCTGTGGCCATGCACACAGTGTGGTTGCACTAAGCGATGAGTTTGCTGATCTCTTTTCTGAGGGCCTTGGTTGTACCACAGACTTTGCAGCGCATATTGTAATTAGAGACAATTCCATGCCTTTTCTCCACTCTATTAATGCTTCAAACATTTTTGCATGGATGCATTTCAGCTTTTTGGCCTCGCAATTCAGACAATGTACTTTGAATAAACGCCTGTGAGCATGCGGACAGTGTGGTCGCACTATGCGTTGCTTTTGCTGACCTTTTTTCTCAGGACCTTGTTTGTACCATGGACTTTGCAGCGCATATTGTTGTTACAGAAAATTCCATGCCTATTCTCTACTATAGTAATGCCAAAAACAATTTCGGCATGGACACATTTGATTTTCTGGCCTCGCAATTCAGGACAATGTACTTTGCATCAACGCCTGTGACCATGCTGACAGTGTGGTCGCACTATGCGATTTTTTTGCTGACCTCTTTTCTGAGAGCCTTGGTTCTACCACAGACCTTACAGCGCATATTGTAGTTAGAGACAATTCCATGCCTATTCTCCACTCTAGTAATGCTCCAAATATTTTGGCATGGATGCATTTGAACTTTCTGGCCTCGAAATTCAGGACAATGATCTTTGCATCAACGTCTGTCACCATGTAGACAGTGTGGTTGCTCTATGCGATTATTTTGCTGATCTCTTTTCTAAACGCTTGGTTGTACCATAGACTTTGCAGCGCATATTCTACTTAGAGGCAATTCCATGTCTATTCTCCACTCCAGTAATGCTACAAACATATTTGACATGGATGCATTTGAAGTTTCCGGCCTCAAAATTCGAGACGTACTTTGCATAAACGCTTGTGAGCATGCAGACAGTGTGGTCGCACAATGCGATTTTTTTGCTGACCTCTTTTCTGAGAGCCTTGGTTCTACCACAGACTTTACAGCGCATATTGTAGTTAGAGAAAATTCCATGAATATTCTCCACTCCTGTAGGATAATGTACTTTGCATCAACGCCTGTAACCATGCAGACAGTGTGGCCGCATACTGCGATCCTTTCGCTGACGTCTTTTCTGAGGGCCTTGGTTGTACCACAGATCTTGCAGCGCATATTGTAGATAGAGACAATTCCATGCCTATTCTCCACCCTAGTAATGCTCCAAACACTTTTGGCATGGATGCAATTGAACACTCTGTCCTCGCAATTCAGGACAATGATCTTTGCATCAACGCCTGTCACCATGTAGACAGTGTGGTCGCTCTATGCGATGATTTTGCTGATCTCTTTTCTGAATTCCTTGGTTGTACCACAGACTTTGCTGTGCATATTCTACTTAGAGACAATTCTACCTGTATGTCTATTCTCCACTCCAGTAATGCTACAAACATATTTGTCATGGATGCATTTGAACTTTCCGGCCTCAAAATTCAAGACAATGTACTTTGCATAAACGCCTGTGACCATGCAGACAGTGTGGTCACACTATGCGATTTTTTTTTGCTGACCTCTTTTCTGAGAGCCTTGGTTCTACCACAGACTTTACAGCGCATATTGTAGTTAGAGACAATTCCATGCCTATTCTCCACTCAATTAATGTTCCAAACATTATTGGCATGGACGCATTTGAACTTTCTGGCCACACAATTCAGGACAATGTACTTTTCATCAACGAATGTGACCATGCAGATAGTGTGATCTCACTATGCGATGATTTTCCGGACCTTTTTTCTGAGGGCCTTGGTTGTGCCACTTACTTTGCAGCGCATATTGTAGTTGGAGACAATTCCATGCCTATTCTCCACTCTAGTAGTGCTCCAAACGTTTTTGGCATAGATGCATTGGAACTTTCTGGCCTCGCAATTCAAGACAATGTACTTCGCATCAACACCTTTGAGCATGAAGACAGTGTGGTCGCACTATTCGTTGATTTTGCTGATCTCTTTTCTGACGGCCTTGGTTGTACCACAGACTTTGCAGCGCATATTGTAGTTAGAGACAATTCCATGCCTATTCTCCACACTAGTAATGCTCCAAACATTTTTGGCATGGATGCATTTGAACTTTCTGGCCTCGCAAATCAGGACAATGTACTTTGCACCAACGCCTGTAACAATGCAGATAGTGTGGTCTCACTAAGCGACGATTTTGCTGATCTCTTTTCTGAGGGCCTTGGTTGTACCACAATCTTTGGAGCGCATATTGTGGTTAGAGACAATTCCATGCCTATTCTCCACTCTAGTAATGCTCCAAACATTGTTGGCATGCATGCATTTGAACTTTCTGGCCTCGCAATTCAGTACAATGTACTTTGCATCAACGCCTGTTACAATGCAGAGAGTGGTGCCGCACTATTCGATGATTTTGCTGATCTCTTTTCTGCGGGCCTTGGTTGTACTATAGACTTTGCAGCGCATTTTTTAGGTAGAGACAATTCCATGCCTATTCTCCACTCTAGTAATGCTCCAAACATTTTTGGCATAATTGCATTTGAACTTTCTGGCCTCGCAATTCAGGACAATGTACTTTGCATCAACGCCTCTGACCATGTACACAGTGTGGTCGCACTATGCGATTTTTTTTTTGACCGCTTTTCTGAGAGCCTTGGATCTACCACAGACTTTGCAGCGCATATTGTAGTTGAAGACAATTCCACGCCTATTCTCCTCTCTAGTAATGCTCCAAACATTTTTGGCATGGATGCATTTAAACTTTCTGACCTCGCAATTCAGTACAATGTACTTTGCATCAACGCCTGTTACCATGCACAGAGTGTTGCCGCACTATGCGATGATTTTGCTGATCTCTTTTCTGAGGGCCTTGGTTGTACCATAGACTTCGCAGCGCATATTGTAGGTAGGGACAATTCCATGCCTATTCTCCACACTTGTAGGATAATATATTTTGCATCAACGCCTGTAACCATGCAGACAGTGTGGCTGCATAATGCGATGATTTTCCTGGCGTCTTTTCTGAGGGCCTTGGTTGTACCACAGACCTCTCAGCGCATATTGTAGATAAAGACAATTCCATGCCTATTCTCCACTCAATTAATGTTCCAAACATTATTGGCATGGACGCATTTGAACATTCTGGCCTCGCAATTCAGGACAATGTGCTTTGCATCAACTCTTGTGACCATGCTGAAAGTGTGGTCGCACTATGAGATTTTTTTGCTGACCTCTTTTCTGAGAGCCTTGGTTCTACCACAGATTATATAGCGCACATTGTAGTTAGAGACAATTCCATGCCTATTCTCCACTCTAGTAAAGCTCGAAATATTTTGGCATGGATGCATTTGAACTTTCTGGCCTCGCAATTCAGGACAATGATCTTTGCATCAACGTCTGTCACCATGTAGACAGTGTGGTCGCTCTATGCGATGATTTTGCTGATCTCTTTTCTGAAGGCCTTGGTTGTACCACAGACTTTGCAGCGCATATTCTACTTAGAGGCAATTCCATGTCTATTCTCCACTCCAGTAGAGGTACAAACATATTTGACATGGATGCATTTCTACTTTCCGGCCTCAAAATTCAAGACAATGTACCTTGCATAAACGCCTGTGACCATGCAGACAGTGTGGTCATACTATGCGATGATTTTGTTAATCTCTTGTCTCAGGGCCTTAGTTGTACCACAGACTTTGCAGTGCATATTGCAGTTAGAGACAATTCCATGCCTATTATCCACTCTAGTAATGCCCCAAACATTTTTGGCATGGGTGCATTTGAACTTTCTGGCCTCGCAATTCAGGACAATGTACTTTGCCTCAACATCTGTGACCATGCAGAGAGTGTGTGCGCACTATACGATGATTTTGCCGATCCCTTTTCTAAAGGCCTTGGTTGTACCACAGACTTTGCAGCGCATATTGTAAGTTGAAATAATTCCATGCCTATTCTCCACTCTAGTAATGGTCCAAACATTTTTGCCATGGATGCATTTGAACTTTCTGGCCTCGCAATTCAGGACACTATACTTTGCATCAACGCCTGTGACCATGCAGATTGTGTGGTCGCACTATGCGATGATTTTGCTGATCTCTTTTCTGAAGGCCTTGGTTGTACCACAGACTTTGCAGCGTATATTGTAGTTAGAGATATTTCCATGCCTATTCTCAACTCTAGTAATGTTCAAAAACATTTTTGCCATGGATGCATTTGAACTTTCTGTTCTCGCAATTTAGGACAATGTACTTTGCATCAACGCCTGTGACCATGCAGACAGTGTGGTCTCACTATGCGACGATTTTGCTGATCTTTTTTTTGAGGGACTTGGTTGTAACACAGACCTTGCAGCGCATATTGTAGTTAGAGACAATTCCATGCCTATTCTACACTCTAGTAGTGCTCCAAACATTTTTGGCGTGGATGAATTTGAACTTTCTGGCCTCGCAATTCAAGACAATGTACTTTGCATCAACACCTTTGAGCATGCAGACAGTGTGGTCGCACTATTCGATGATTTTGCTGATCTCTTTTCTTAGGGCCTTGGTTGTACCACAGACTTTGCAGCGCATATTGTAGTTAGTGACAATTCCATGCCTGTTCTCCACTCTAGTAATACTCCAAACATTTTTGGCATGGATGCATTTGAACCTTCTGGCATCGCAATTCAGGACAATGTACTTTGCATCAACGCCTGTGACCATGCAGACAGTATGTTCGAACTATGCGATGATTTTTGCGACCTCTTTTCTGAGGGCCTTGGTTGTACCACAGACTTTGCAGCGCATATTGTAGTTAGAGACAATTCCATGCCTATTCTCCACTCTAGTAGTGCTCCAAAAATTTTGGCATGGATGCATTTGAATTTTCTGGCCTCGCAATTCAAGACAATGTACTATGCATCAACGCCTGAACCATGCAGACAGTGTGGTCGCACTATGCAATGATTTTGCTGATCTCTTTTCTCATGGTCTTGGTTGTACCATAGACTTTTAAGCGCATATTGTAGTTAGAGGCGATTCCATGCCTATTCTCAACTCCAGTAGGATAATGTACTTTGCATCAACGCCTGTAACCATGTAGACAGTGTGTTTGCACAATACGATGATTTCCCTGACGTCTTATCTGAGGGCCTTAGTTGTACCACAGAACTTGCAGCGCATATTGTAGTTAGTGACAATTCCATGCCTGTTCTCCACTCTAGTAATGCTTGAAACACTTTTGGCAAGGATGCATTTGAACTTTCTGGCCTCGCAATTCAGGACAATGTACTTTACATTACGCCCGTGACCATGCAGACAGTGTGGTCGCTCTATGCGATGATTTTGCTGATCTCTTTTCTGAAGGCCCTGGTTGCACCACGGTCTTTGCAGCGCATACTGTAGTTAGAGACAATTCCATGTCTATTGTCCATTCCAGTAATGCTCTAGACATATTTGTCGTAGATGCATTTGAATTTTCTATCCTCAAAATTCCGGACAATGTACTTTGCATAAACGTCTGTGACCATGCAGACAGTGAGGTCGCACTACGCGATTATTTTGCTGAGCACTTTTCAGTGAGCCTTGGTTCTACCACAGACTTTGCAGCGCATGTTGTAGTTAGAGATAATTCCATGCCTATTCTCCATCTAGTAATGCTTCAAATAGTTTTTGCATTGATGCATATGAACTTTTTGGCCTCGCAATTCAGGACAATGAACTTTGCATCAACGGTTGTGACCATGCGGACAGTGTGGTCGCACTGTGCGATGGTTTTGCAGATCTCTTTTCTGAGGGCCTTGGTTTTACCACAATCTTTGGAGCACATATTGTAGTTAGAGACAATTCCATGCCTATTCTCCACTCTAGTAATGCTCCAAACATTTTTGGCATGGCTGCATTTAAACTTTCTGGCCTCGCAATTCAGTACAATGTACTTTGCATCAACGCCTGTTACCATGCAGAGAGTGTTGCGGCACTATGCGATGATTTTGCTGATCTCTTTTCTGAGGGCCTTGGTTGTACCATAGACTTCGCAGCGCATATTGTAGGTAGAGACAATTCCATGCCTATTCTCCACTTCAGTAGGATAATATACTTTGCATCAACGCCTGTAACCATGCAGACAGTGTGGCTGCATAATGCGATGATTTTGCTGGCGTCTTTTCCGAGGGCCTTGGTTGTACCACAGACCTTGCAGCGCATATTGTAGATAAAGACAATTCCATGCATATTCTCCACTCAATTAATGTTCCAAACATTATTGGCATGGACGCACTTGATGTTTCTGGCCTCACAATTCAGGACAATGTACTTTGCATCAACGCCTGTGACCATGCTGACAGTGTGGTCGCACTATGCGATTTTTTTGCTGACCTCTTTTCTGAGACCCTTGGTTCTACCACAGACTTTACAGCGCATATTGTAGTTAGAGACAATTCCATGCCTATTCTCCACTCTAGTATTGCTCGAAATATTTTGGCATGGATGCATTTGAACTTTCTGGCCTCGCAATTCAGGACAATGATCTTTGCATCAACGTCTGTCACCATGTAGACAGTGTGGTCGCTCTATGCGATGATTTTGCTGATCTCTTTTCTGAAGGCCTTGGTTGTACCACACACTTTGCAGCGCATATTCTACTTAGAGGCAATTCCATGTCTATTCTCCACTCCAGTAATTGTACAAACATTTTTGACATGGATGCATTTGAACTTTCCGGCCTCAAAATTCAAGACAATGTACCTTGCATAAACGCCTGTGACTGTGCAGACAGTGTGGTCGCTTTATGCGATGATTTTGCTGACCTCTTTTCTGAGAGCCTTGGTTCTACCACAGACTTTACAGCACATATTGTAGTTAGAGAAAATTCCATGACTATTCTCCACTCCAGAAGGATAATGTACTTTGCATCAACGCCTGTAACCATGCAGACAGTGTGGCCGCATACTGCGATCATTTCGCTGACGTCTTTTCTGAGGGCCTTGGTTGTACCACAGACCTTGAAGCGGATATTGTAGATAGAGACAATTCCAAGCCTATTCTCCACCCTAGTAATGCTCCAAACACTTTTGGCATGGATGCAATTGAACTCTCTGACCTCGCATTTCAGGACAATGATCTTTGCATCAACGCCTGTCACCATGTAGACAGTGTTGTCGCTCTATGCGATGATTTTGCTGATCTCTTTTCTGAAGGCCTTTGTTGTACCACAGACTTTCTTGCACATATTCTACTTAGAGACAGTTCTACCTGTATGTCTATTCTCCACTCCAGTAATGCTAAAAACATATTTGTCATGGATGCATTTGAACTTTCTGGCCTCAAAATTCAAGACAATGTACTTTGCATCGACGCCTGTATCCATGCAGACAGTGTGGCCGCATACTGCGATCATTTCGCTGACGTCTTTTCTGAGAGCCTTGGTTGTACCACTGACCTTGCAGCGCATATTGTAGATAGAGACAATTCCATGCCTAATCTCCACTCAGTTAATGTTCCAAACGTTATTGGCATGGACGCATTTGAACTTTTTGGCCTCGCAATTCAGGACAATGTACTTTTCAACAACGAATGTGACCATGCAGATAGTGTGATCTCACTATGCGATGATTTTGCGCATCTCTTTTCTGAGGGCCTTGGTTGTGCCACAGTCTTTGGAGCGCATATTGTAGTTACTGGAAATTCCATGCCTATTCTCCACTCTAGTAATGCTCCAAACATTTTTTGCATGGATGCATTTTAACTTTTTGGCCTCGCAATTCAGACAACGCACTTTGCTCAAACGCCTGTGACCATGCGGACAGTGTGGTCACACTATGCGATGGTTTTGCTGATTTTTTTCTCACGGCCTTGTTTGTACCATGGACTTTGCAGCGCATATTGTTGCTACAGACAATTCCATGCCCATTTTCTACTCTAGTAATGCCACAAACAATTTCGGCATGGACACATTTGACTTTCTGGCCTCGCAATTCAGGACAATGTCCTTAGCATCAACGCGTGTGACCATGCTGACAGTGTGGTCGAACTATGCGATTTTTTTGCTGACCTCTTTTCTGAGACCCTTGGGTCTACCACAGACTTTTCAGCGCATATATTAGTTATAGACAATTCCATGCCTATTTTCCATTCTAGTAATGCTCCAAATATTTTGGCACGGGTGCATTTGAATTTTCTGGCCTCGCAATTCAGGACAATGATATTTGCATCCAACGCCTGTCACCATGTAGACAGTGTGGTCGCTCTATGCGATGATTTTGCTCATCTCTTTTCTGGAGGCCTTGGTTGTACCACAGACTTTGCAGCGCATATTGTAGTTAGAGACAATTCCATGCCTATTCTCTACTCCAGTAGGATAATGCACTTTGCATCAACGCCTGTGACCATGCACACTGTGTGGCAGCACTATGCGATGATTTTGCTGATCTCTTTTCTCAGGGCCTTGGTTGTACCACAGACTTTGCAGCGCATATTGTAGGTAGGGATAACTCCATGCCTATTCTCCACTCTAGTAATGGTCCAAACATTTTTGCCATGGATGCATTTGAACTTTCTGTTCTCGCAATTTAGGACAATGTACTTTGCCTCAACGCCTGTGACCATGCAGACAGTGTGGTCGCACTATGCGATGATTTTGCTGATCTTTTTTTTGAGGGACTTGGTTGTAACCCAGACCTTGCAGCGCATATTGTAGTTAGAGACAATTCCATGCCTATTCTCCACTCTAGTAGCGCTCCAAACATTTTTGGCATGGATGCATTTGAACTTTCTGGCCTCGCAATTAAAGACAATGTAACTTGCATCAACACCTTTGAGCATGCAGACAGTGTGTTCGCACAATACGATGATTTTCTTGACGTCTTATCTGAGGGCCTTAGTTGTACCACAGACCTTGCAGCGCATATTGTAGTTAGTGACAATTCCATGCCTGTTCTCCACTCTAGTAATGCTTGAAACACTTTTGGCAAGGATGCATTTGAACTTTCTGACCTCGCAATTCAGGACAATGAACTTTACATCAACGCCTGTGACCATGCAGACAATGTGGTCGCTCTATGCGATGATTTTGCTGATCTCTTTTCTGAAGGCCCTGGTTGCACCACGGTCTTTGCAGCGCATACTGTAGTTAGAGACAATTCCATGTCTATTGTCCACTCCAATAATGCTCTAAACATATTTGTCGTAGATGCATTTGAACTTTCTGGACTCAAAATTCCGGACAATGTAATTTGCATAAACGCCTGTGACCATGCAGACAGTGACGTCGCACTATGGGATGATTTTACTGATCTCTTTTCTGAGGGCCTTTGTTGTACCACAGACTTTGCAGCGCATATTGTTGTTAGAGACAGTTTTATGCCTATTCTCCACTCTCGTAATTCATCAAATATTTTCTGCATGGATGCATTTTAGTTTTTTGGCCTTGCAATTCAGGACAATGTACTTTGCATCAACGCATGTGACCATGCAGACTGTGTGGTCGCACTATGCGATGATTTTGCTGATCTCTTTTCTGAGGGTCTCGGTTGTAGCACAGACTTTGCAGCGCATCTTGTAGTTAGATACAATTCCATGCCAATTCTTCACTTAAGTAATGCTCCAAACATTTTTGGCATGAATGCATTTGATTTTTCTAGCCTCGCAATTCAGGACAATTTACTTTGTATCAACGTGTGTGGCCATGCACACAGTGTGGTTGCACTATGCGATGATTTTGCTGAGGGCCTTGGTTGTTCCACAGACTTTGTAGCGCATATTGTAGTTAGAGACAATTCCATGCCTATTCTCCTTTCTATTAATGTTCCAAAAATTAGTGGCATTGATGCATTTGATCTTTGTGGCCTCGATATTCAGGACAATGTACTTTGGATCAACGTCTGTGACCATGCAAACAGTGTGGTAGCACTGTGGGATGATTTTGCAGTTCTCTTTCTTTAGGCCCTTGGTTGTACCACGGACTTTGCAGCGCATATTGTCGTTAGAAACAATTATATGCCTATTCTCCACTCTAGTAATGCTCCAAACATTTCTGGTATGGATGCATTTGAAATTTCTGGCCTCGCAGTTCAGAAAAATGTACTTTGCATAAACGCCTGTGACCATGCAGACAGTGTGGTCGCACAATGCAATGATTTTGCTGATCTCTTTTCTGATGGCCTTGGTTGTACCACAGACTTTGCTAGGCATATTGTAGTTAGAGTCAATTCCATGCCTAATTTCCACTCTAGTAATGCTCCACACATTTTTGACATGGATGCAATTGAACTTTCTGGCATCGCAATTCAGGACAATGTACTTTGCAATAACGGCTGTGACCATGCAGACAGTTTGGTCGCACTATGCGATGATATTGCTGATCTCTTTTCTGAGGGCCTTGGTTGTACCACAGACTTTGCAGCGCATATTGTAGTTAGAGACAATTCCATGCCTATTCTCCACTCTAGTAATGCTCCAAACATTTGTGGCACGGATGCGGTTGAACATTCTGGTATCACAATTCAGGACAATGTACATTGCATCAACGCTTGTGGTGAAATAGGCGGTGTGGTCGCATTATGCGATGATTTTGCTGATATATTTTCTGAGGGTCTTGGTTGTACAACAGACTTTGGAGCGCATATTGTAGTTAGAGGCAATTCCATGTCTATTTACCACTCTAGTAATGCTGCAAACGTTTTTTGCATAGATGCATTTGAACTTTCTTTCCTCTCAATTCAGGACAATGTACTTTGCAAAAACGGCTGTGACCATGCAGACAGAGTGGTCGCATTATGCGATGATTTTGCTGATCTCTTTTCTGAGGGCCATGGTTGTACCACAGGCTTTGCAGCACATGTTGTAGTAAGAGACAATTCCATGCCTATTCTCCACTCTAGTAATCCTCCAAACATTTTTGGCATGGATGCATTTTAATTATCTGGCCTCGCAATTAAGGGCAATGTAGTTTGCATCAACGCCTGTGACCATGCAGACAGTGAGGTCGCACTATGCGATGATTTTGCTGACCTCTTTTCTGAGGGCCTTGGTTGTACCACAGACTTTGCAGAGCATATTGTAGTTACAGACAAATCCATGCCTACTCTCCACTCTAGCAATGCTCCAAACATTTTTTGCATGGATACATTTGAAATTTTTGGCATCACAATTCAGGACAATGTACTTTGCATCAACGCCTGTGACCATTTAGACAGTGTGGTCACACTATGTGATGGTTTTGCTGATCAATTTTCTCAGGCCCTTGGTTGTACCACAGACTTTTCAGCGCATATTGTAGTTAGAGACAATTCCATACATATTCTCCACTCTAGTAATGCTCCAAACATTTTTGGCAAACACGCATTTGAACTTTCTGGCATCGCAATTCAGGACAACGTACTTTGCATCAACGCCTGTGGCCATGCAGACATTGTGGTCGCACTATGCGATGATTTAGCTGATCTCTTTTCTGAGGGCCTTGGTTGTACCATAGACTTTACTGCGCATATTGTAGTTAGAGACAATTCCATGTCTATTCTCCACTCCAGTAATGCCCCAAACATTTTTGCCATGATTGCATTTGAACTTTCTGGCTTCGCAATTCAGGACAATGTACTTTGCATCAAACGCCTGTGACCATGCAGTATGGTCGCACTATGCGATGATTTTGCTGTTCACTTTTCTGATGGCCTTGGTTGTATTACAGGCTATGCCGCGCATATTGCAGTTAGAGACAATTCCATGCCTATTCTCCACTCTAGCATTGCTCCAAACATTTATGGCATGGATGAATTGGAACGTTCTGGCCTCGCAATTCAGGACAATGTACTTTGCATCGACGCCTGTGAGCATGGAGACAGTGTGGTTGCACGATGCGATGATTTTGCTGATCTCTTTTCTGAGGGTCTTGGTTGTACCACAGACTTTGCAGCGCATATTGTAGTTAGAGCCAATTCCATGCCTATTCTCTACTCTAGTAATGATTCAAACATTTTTGGCATGGATGCATTTGAAATTTCTGGCATCGCAATTCAGGACAATGTACTTTGCATCAACTCCTGTGACCATGCAGACAGTGTGGTCGCACTATGCGATGATTTTGCTGATCTCTTTTCTGAGGGCCTTAGTTGTACCAAAGACTTTGCAGCGCATATTGTAGTTAGAGACAATTCCATACTTATTCTCCACTCTAGAAATGCTCCAAACATTTTTTGCGTGGATGCATTTGAAATTTTTGGCCTCGCTATTCAGGACAATGTACTTTGCATCAATGCCTGTGACCTTGCAGACTGTGTGGTTGCAGTATGCGATGATTTTGCTGATCTCTTTTTTGAGGGCCTTGGTTGTAACATTGACTTTGCAGCGCATATTGTAGTTAGAGACAATTCCATGCGTATTCTCCACTCTAGTAATGCCCCAAACATTTTAGGCATGGATGCATTTGAACTTTCTGGCCTCGCAATTCAGGACAATGTACTTTGCATCAACGCCTGTGACCATGCAGACAGTGTGGTCGCACTGTGCGATGATTTCCTGATCTCTTTTCTGAGGGCCTTGGTTGTACCACAGACTTTGCAGCCTATATTGCAGTTAGAGACAATTCCATGCCTCATGTCCACTCTAGTAACGCTCCAAACATTTGTGGCATGGATGAATTAGAACTTTCTAAACTCGCAATTCGGGACAATGTACTTTGAATCAACGGCTGTGACCATGCAGACAGTGTGGTCGTAATATGCGATGATTTTGCTGATCACTTTTCTGAGGGCCTTGGTTGTAACACACACTTTCATGCGTGTGTTGTACATAGAGACAATTCCATGCCTATTCTCTACTCTAGTAATGCTCCAAACATTTTTGACATGGATACATTTGAACTGTCTGGCATCGCAATTCAGGACAATGTTCTTTGCATCAACGCCTGTGAAAATGCAGACAGTGTGGTCGCACTATGCGATGATTTTCCTTATCTATTTTCTGAGGGTCTTGGTTGTACCACAGACTTTGCAGCGCATATTGTAGTTAGAGACTATTCCATGCCTATTCTCCACTCCAGTAATGCCCCAAACATTTTTGGCATGGACGCATTTGATCTTTCTGGCATCGCAATTCAGGACAATGCACTTAGCATCAACGCCTGTGACCATGCAGACAGTGTAGTCGCACTATGCTATGATTTTGCTGATCTCTTTTCTGAGGGCCTTGGTTGTACCACAGACTTTACAGCGCATATTGTAGTCAGGGACAATTCCACGCCTTTTCTCCATCTAGTAATGCTCCAAACATTTTTGGCATGGATGCATTTGAACTTTCTGGCCTCGCAATTCAGGACAATCTACTTTGCATCAACGCCTGTGACCATGCAGACAGTGTGGTCCACAATGCAATGATTTTGCTGATTTCTTTTCTGAGGGCCTTGGTTGTGCCACAGACTTTGCAGTGCATTATTGCAGTTAGAGACAATTTCATGCCTCTTCCCCACTCTAGTAATGCTCTAAACATTTATGGCATGGATGATTTTCAACTTTCTGGCCTCGCAATTCAGGACAATGTCTTTTGCATCAACGCCTGTGACAATACAGACAGTGTGGTCGCACTGTGCGATGATTTTGCTGATCTCCTTTCTGAGGGCCTTGGTTGTACCAAAAACTTCGCAGCGCATATTGTAGTTAGAGACAATTCCATGCATAATCTCCATTCTAGTAATGCTTCAAACATTTTTAGCATGGATGCATTTGAACTTCCTGGCCTCACAATTCAGGACAATGTATTTTGCATCAACGCCTGTGACCACGCAGACAGTGTGGTCGCCTTATGCGATGATTTTGCTGATTTCTTATCTGAGGGGCTTGGGGTTACAACAGATATTGCTGCACATATTGCAGTTAGAGACAATTCCATGCCTATTCTCCACTGTAGTAATGCCCCAGACATTTTTGGCATGGATGCATTTGAACTTACTGGCCTCGCAATACTGGACAATGTACTTTGCATCAACGCCTGTGACCATGCAGACAGTGTGGTGGCAGTATGCGATGATTTTGATGATCTCTTTTCTGAGGGCCTTGGTTGTACCACAGAGTTTGCAGCGCATATTTTAGTTAGAGATAATTCCATGCCTATTCTCCACTCTAGTAATGCTCCAGCCATTTTTGGCATGGATGCATTTGAAGTTTCTTGCCTCGAAATTCAGGACATTGTACTTTGCATCAGAGTCTGTGACCATGCAGACAGTGTGGTCACACTATGCGATGATTTTGCTGAACTCTTTTTTGGGGGCCTTGGTTGTACCACACACTTTGCAACGCATATTGTAGTTAGAGACAATTCCATGCCTGTATTCCACTCTAGTAATACTCCAAACATTATTGCCATTGATGCATTTGAACTTTCTGGCCCCGAAATTCAGGACAATGTACTTTGCATCAACGCCTGTGACCATGCAGACAGTGTGGTCACACTATGCATTGATTTTGCTGATCTCCTTTCTGAGGGCCATTTGTGTGTACCACAGACTTTGCAGCGCATATTGTAGTTAGAGACAATTCCATGCCTATTCTCCACTCTATTAATGCTCCAAAGATGTTTGCATGGATGCATTTGAACTTTCTGGCCTCGAAATTCAATACAATTTACTTTGCATCAACGCCTGTGACCATGCAGACAGTGTGGTCGCACTGTGCGATGATTTTGCTGATCTCTTTTCTGAGGGCCTTGGTTGTACCACAGACTTTGCAGCCTATATTGCAGTTAGAGACAATTCCATGCCTAATGTCCACACTAGTAACGCTCCAAACATTTGTAGCATGGATGAATTTGAACTTTCTGGCCTCGCAATTCGGGAATATGTACTTTGCATCAACGCCTGTGACCATGCAGACAGTGTGGTCGCAATATGCGATGATTTTGCTGATCACTTTTCTGAGGGCCTTGGTTGTACCACAAACTTTCATGCGTGTGTTGTACATACAGACAATTGCATGCCTATTCTCTACTCTAGTAATGCTCCAACAATTTTTGATATGGATACATTTGAACTTTCTGGCATCGCAATTCAGGACAATGTTCTTTGCATCAACGCCTGTGACCATGCAGACAGTGTGGTCGCACTATGCGATGATTTTCCTTATCTATTTTCTGAGGGCCTTGGTTGTACCACAGACTTTGCAGCGCATATTGTATTTAGAGACTATTCCATGCCTATTCTCCACTCCAGTAATGCCCCAAACATTTTTGGCATGGATGCATTTGATCTTTCTGGCATCGCAATTCAGGACAATGTACTTTGCATCAACGCCTGTGGCCATGCAGACAGTGTAGTCGCACTATGCTATGAATTTGCTGATCTCTTTTCTGAGGGCCTTGGTTGTACCACAGACTTTGCAACGCATATTGTAGTCAGAGACAATTCCACGCCTATTCTCCATCTAGTAATGCTCCAAACATTTATGGCATGGATGAATATGAACTTTCTGGCCTCGCAATTCAGGACAATGTACTTTGCATCAACTCCTGTGACCATGCAGACAGTGTGACAGCACTATGCGATGATTTTGCTGATCTCTTATCTGAGGCACTTGGTGTTACCACAGTATTTGAAGCGCATATTGTTGTTAGAGACAATTCCATGCCTATTCTCTACTCTCGTAATTCTCCCAACATTTTTGGCATGGATGAATTTGAACTTTCTGGCCTCGCAATTCAGGACAATATACTTTGCATCAAATCCTGTGACCATGCAGACTGTGTGGTCGCACTGGGCGATGATTTTGCTGATCTCCTTTCTGAGGGCCTTGGTTGTACCAAAAGCTTTACAGCGCATATTGTAATTAGAAACAATTCCATGCATATTCTCCATTCCAGTAATGCCCCAAACATTTTTAGCATGGATGCATTTGTACTTTCTGGCCTCGCAATTCAGGACAATGTACTTTGGATCAACGCCTGTGACCATGCAGACAGTGTGGTCGCACTATGCGATGATTTTTGCTGATCTCTTTTCTGAGAGCCTTGGTTGTACCACAGACTTTGCAGCGCATATTGTAGTTAGAGACAATTCCATGCCTATTCTCCACTCCAGTAATGCCCCAAACATTTTTGGCATTGATTCATCTGTTCTGGCCTCGCAATTCAGGACAATGTTCTTTGCATCAACGCCTGTGACCCTGCAGACAGTATGGACGCATTGTGCGATGATTTCGCTGAACTTTTTACCGAGGGCTTTGGTTGTACCACAGACTTTGCACTGCATATTGTAGTTAGAGACAATTCCATGCATATTCTCCAGTCTAGCAATGCCCCAAATCTTTTTGGCATGGATGCATTTGAACTTCCTGTCCTCGCAATTCAGGACAATGTACTTTGCATCAACGCCTGTGACCATGCAGACAGTGTGGTGCAATATGCATTGACTTTGATGATCTGTTTTCTGAGGGCCTTGGTTGTACCACAGACTTTGCAGCGCATATTGTACTTACAGACAATACCATGCCTATTCTCCACTCTAGTAATGCTCCAAACATTTATGGCATGGATGAATTTGAACTTTCTGGCCTCGCAATTCAGGACAATGTACTTTGCATCAACGCCTGTGACCATGCAGACAGTGTGGTTGCACTATGCGCTGATTTTGCTGATCTCTTTTCTGAGAGCGTTGGTTGTACCACAGACTTTGCAGCCTATATTGCAGTTAGAGACAATTCCATGCCTATTCTCCACACTAGTAATGCTTCAAACATATTTGGCATGGATGAATTTGAACTTTCTGGATACCCAATTCAGGACTATGTACTTTGCATCAACGCCTGTGAACACGCAGACAGTGTGGTCACAATATGTGAAGATTTTGCTGACCTCTTATCTGAGGGCCTTGGTTCTACCACAGACTTTGCAGCGCATATTGTAGTTAGAGACAAGTCCATGGATATTCTCCATCTAGTAATGCCCCAAACATTTTTGGCATGGATGCATTTGAACTTTCTTTCCTCCCAATTCAGGACAATGTACTTTGCATCAACGCCTGTGACCATGCATATAGTGTGATGCATTATGCGTTGATTTTGATGATCTATTTTCTGAGGGCCTTTTTTGTACCACAGACTTTGCAGCGCATATTGTAGTTAGAGACAATAACATGCATATTCTCCACTCTAGCAATGCTCCAAACATTTATGGCATGGATGCATTTGAACTTTCTGGCCTCGCAATTCAGGACAATGTACTTTGCATCTACTCCTGTGACCATGCAGACAGTGTGATAGCACTATGCGATGATTTTGCTGATCTCTTTTCTGAGAGCCTTGGTTGTACCAAAAACTTTACAGCGCATATTGTAATTAGAAACAATTCCATGCATATTCTCCATTCCAGTAAAGCCCCAAACATTTTTAGCATGGATGCATTTGTACTTTCTGGCCTCGCAATTCAGGACAATGTACTTTGAATCAACGCCTGTGACCATGCAGACAGTGTGGTCGCACTATGCGATGATTTTTGCTGATCTCTTTTCTGAGAGCCTTGGTTGTACCAAAGACTTTGCAGCGCATATTGTAGTTAGAGACAATTCCATGCCTATTCTCCACTCCAGTAATGCCCCAAACATTTTTGGCATGGATGAATTTGAACTTTCTGGCCTCGCAATTGATGACAATGTACTTTGCATCAACGCCTGTGACCATGCAGACAGTGTGGTCGCACTATGCGATGATTTTGCTGATCTCCTTTCTGAGGGCCTTGGTTGTACCAAATCTTTACAGCGCATATTGTAATTAGAAACAATTCAATGCATATTCTCCATTCTAGCAATGCCCCAAAACTTTTTGGCATGGATGCATTTGAACTTTCTGACCTCGCAATTCAGGACAATGTACTTTGCATCAATGACTGTGACCACGCAGACAATGTGGTCACAATATGCGATGATTTTGCTGATCTCTTATCTGAGGGCATTGGTTGTACCACAGACTTTGCAGTTCATATTGCAGTTAGAGACAATTCCATGCCTATTCTCCACTCTAGTATTGCCCCAAACATTTTTGGCATGGATGCATTTGAACTTTCTGGCCTCGCAAATCAGGACAATGTACTTTGCATCAACGCCTGTGACCATGCATACTGTGTGGTGCACTATGCGTTGATTTTGATGATCTATTTTCTGAGGGCCTTTTATGTACCACAGACTTTGCAGTGCATATTGTAGTTAGAGACAAAAACATGCCTATTCTCCACTCTAGTAATGCTCCAAACATTTTTGGCATGGATGCATTTTAACTTTCTTGCGTCGCAATTGAGGACAATGTACTTTGCATCAACTCGTGTGACCATGCAGTCAGTGTGGTAGCACTATGCGATGATTTTGCTGATCTCTTATCAGAGGCACTTGGTGTTACCACAGTCTTTGCAGCGCATATTGTTGTTAGAGACAATTCCATGCATATTCTCCATTCTAGCAATGCCCCAAAACTTTTTGGCATGGATACATTTGAACTTTATGGCCTCGCAATTCAGGACAATGTACTTTGCATCAACGCCTGTGACTATGCAGACAGTGTGGTGCACTATTTTTTGCATTTGATGATCTATTTTCTTAGGGCCTTGGTTGTACCCCAGACATTGCAGCGCATATTGTAGTTAGAGATAATACTCTAGTAATGCTCAAAACATTTATGGCATGGATGAATTTGAACTTTCTGGCGTCGCAATTGATGACAATGTACTTTGCATCAACGCCTGTGACCATGCAGACAGTGTGGTCGCACTGTGCGATGATTTTGCTGATCTCCTTTCTGAGGGCCTTGGTTGTACCAAAAACTTTACAGCGCATACTGTAATTAGAAAAAATTCCATGCATATTCTCCATTCTAGTAACGTCCCAAACATTTTTAGCATGGATGCATTTGTACTTTCTGGCCTCGCAATTAAGGACAATGTACTTTGCATCAACACCTGTGACCATGCAGACAGTGTGGTCGCACTAAGCGATGATTTCTCTGATCTCCTTTCTGAGGGCCTTGGTTGTACCAAAAACTTTGCAGGCCATATTGTAATTAGAGACAATTGCATGCATATTCTCCATTCTAGTAATGCCCCAAACATTTTTAGCATTAATACATTTGAACTTTCTGGCCTCGCAATTCAGGACAATGTACTTTGCATCAACGCCTGTGACCAATCAGACAGTGTGGTCGCACTATGTGCTGATTTTGCTTATCTGTTTTCTGAGGGCCTTGGTTGTACCATAGACTTTGCAGCGCATATTGTAGTTAGAGACAATTCCATGCCTATTCTCCACTCTAGTAAATTTCCAAATATTTTTGGCATGGATGCATTTGAACTATCTGGCCTCACAATTCAGGATAATGTATGTTGCATCAACGCCTGTGACCATGCAGACAGTGTGGTAGCACTATGCGATGATTTTGCTGATCTGTTTTCTGAGGGCCTTGGTTGTACCACAGACTTTGCAGATCATATTGTAGTTAGAGACAATTCCATGCCTATTTTCTACTCTAGTAAAGGTAAACATTTTTGGCATGGATGCAATTGAACTTTCTGGCCTTGCAATTGAGACAATGTACTTTGCATCAACGACTGTGACCATGCAGACAGTGTGGTAGCACTATGCAATGATTTTGATGATCTTTTATCTGAGGGCCTTGGTGTCACCACTGTCTTAGCAGCGCATATTGTAGTTAGAGACAATTCCATGCATATTCTCCATTCTAGCAATGCCCCAAAACTTTTTGGCATGGATGCATTTGAACTTTCTGGCCTCGCAAATCAGGACAATGTACTTTGCATCAACGCCTGTGTCCATGCAGACAGTGTGGTAGCGCTATGCGATGATTTTGCTGATCTGTGTTCAGAGGGCCTTGGTTGTACCAAAGACTTTGCAGCGCATATTGTACTTAGAGACAAAACCATGCCTATTCTCCACTCTAGTAATGCTCCATACATTTATGGCATGGATGAATTTGAACTTTCTGGCGTCGCAATTGATGACAATGTACTTTGCATCAACGCCTGTGACCATGCAGACAGTGTGGTCGCACTGTGCGATGATTTTGCTGATCTCCTTTCTGAGGGCCTTGGTTGTACCAAAAACTTTACAGCGCATATTGTAATTAGAAACAATTCCATGCATATTCTCCATTCTAGTAACGTCCCAAACATTTTTAGCATGGATGCATTTGTACTTTCTGGCCTCGCAATTAAGGACAATGTACTTTGCATCAACACCTGTGACCATGCAGACAGTGTGGTAGCACTATGCAATGATTTTGCTGATCTCTTATCTGAGGGCCTTGGTGTCACCACTGTCTTAGCAGCGCATATTGTAGTTAAAGACAATACCATGCCTATTCTCCACTCTAGTAATGCTCCTAACGTTTTTGGCATGGATGCATCTGAACTTTCTGGCCTCACAATTCAGGGCAATGTATTTTGCATCAACGCCAGTGACCCTGCAGATAGTATGGTCGCACTGCGTGATGATTTCGCTGATCTCTTTTCCGACGGCCTTGGTTGTACCACAGTCTTTGTACTGCATATTGTAGTTAGAGACGATTCCATGCATATTCTCCATTCTAGCAATGCTTCAAAACTTTTTGGCATGGATGCATTTGAACTTTCTGGCCTCGCAAATCAGGACAATGTACTTTGCATCAACGCCTGTGTCCATGCAGACAGTGTGGTAGCACTATGCGATGATTTTGCTGATCTGTTTTCTGAGGGCCTTGGTTGTACCACAGACTTTGCACTGCATAATGCAGTTAGAGACAATTCCATGCCTATTCTCCACTCTAGTAATGCTCCAAACGTTTTTGGCATGGATGCATTTGAACGTTCTGGCCTCGCAATTCAGTACAATGTACTTTGCATCAACGCCTGTGACCATGCACACAGTGTGCTGCACTATGCGATGATTTTGATGATTTCTTTTCTGAGGGCCTTGGTTGTACCACAGTCTTTGTAGTGCATATTGTAGTTAGAGACAATTCCATGCATATTCTCCATACTAGCAATGCATCAAATCTTTTTGGCATGGATGTATTTCAACTTTCTGGCCTCGCAATTCAGGACAATGTACTTTACATCAACGCCTGTGACCATGCAGACAGTGTGGTGCACTATGCAATGATTTTGATGATCTATTTTCTGAGGGCCTTGATTGTACCACAGACTTTGCAGCGCATATTGTACTTAGAGACAAAACCATGCCTATTCTCCACTCTAGTAATGCTCCATACATTTATGGCATGGATGAATTTGAACTTTCTGGCCTCGCAATTCAGGTCAATGTACATTGCATCAACGCCTGTGACCATGCAGACAGTGTGGTCGCACTAAGCGATGATTTTGCTGATCTCCTTTCTGAGGGCCTTGGTTGTACCAAAAACTTTGCAGCCCATATTGTAATTAGAGACAATTCCATGCATATTCTCCATTCTAGTAATGCCCCAAACATTTTTAGCATGGATGCATTTGAACATTCTCGCCTCGCAATTCAGGACAATGTACTTTGCATCAACGCCTGTGACCATGCAGACAGTGTGGTCGCACTATGTGCTGATTTTGCTGATCTGTTTTCTGAGGGCCTTGGTTGTACCACAGACTTTGCAGCGCTTATTGTATTCTCCACTCTAGTAATGCTCCAAACATTTTTGGCATGGATTCATTTGAACTTTCTGGCATCACAATTCAGGACAATGTACGTTGCATCAACGCCCGTGACCATGCATACAGTGTGGTGCACTATGCGTTGATTTTGATGATCTATTTTCTTAAGGCCTTTTATGTACCACAGACTTTGCAGTGCATATTGTAGTTAGAGACAATTCCATGCCTATTCTAAACTCTAGTAATGCTCCAAACATTTATGGCATGGATGAATTTGAGCATTCTGGCCTCACAATTCAGGAAAATGTACTTTGCATCAACGCCTGTGACCATGCAGACAGTGTGGTCGCACTATGCGATGATTTTGCTTTTCTCTTTTCTGGGGGCCTTGGTTGTACCACAGACTGTGCAGCGCATATTGTAGTTAGAGACAATTCCATGCCTATTCTCCACTCTAGTAATGCTCCAAACATTTTTGGCATGGATGCATTTTAACTTTCTTGCGTCGCAATTGAGGACAATGTACTTTGCATCAACTCGTGTGACCATGCAGTCAGTGTGGTAGCACTATGCGATGATTTTGCTGATCTCTTATCTGAGGCACTTAGTGTTACCACAGTCTTTGCAGCGCATATTGTTGTTAGAGACAATTCCATGCATATTCTCCATTCTAGCAATGCCCCAAAACTTTTTGGCATGGATACATTTGAACTTTATGGCCTCGCAATTCAGGACAATGTACTTTGCATCAACGACTGTGACCATGCAGACAGTGTGGTGCACTATTTTTTGCATTTGATGATCTATTTTCTTAGGGCCTTGGTTGTACCACAGACTTTGCAGCGCATATTGTAGTTAGAGATAATACCATGCCTATTCTCCACTCTAGTAATGCTCAAAACATTTATGGCATGGATGAATTTGAACTTTCTGGCCTCGCAATTGATGACAATGTACTTTCCATCAACGCCTGTTACCATGCAGACAGTGTGGTCACACTGTGCGATGATTTTGCTGATCTCCTTTCTGAGGGCCTTGGTTGTACCAAAAACTTTACAGCGCATATTGTAATTAGAAACAATTCCATGCATATTCTCCATTCTAATAACGTCCCAAACATTTTTAGCATGGATGCATTTGTACTTTCTGGCCTCGCAATTCAGGACAATGTACTTTGCATCAACACCTGTGACCATGCAGACAGTGTGGTCGCACTATGCGATGATTTTTGCTGATCTCTTTTCTGAGAGCCTTGGTTGTACCACGGACTTTGCAGCGCATATTGTACTTAGAGACAATACCATGCCTATTCTCCACTTTAGTAATGCTCCAAACATTTATGGCATGGATGAATTTGAACTTTCTGGCCTCGCAATTCAGGACAATGTACTTTGCATCAACGCCTGTGACCATGCAGACAGTGTGGTCGCACTAAGCGACGATTTTGCTGATCTCCTTTCTGAGGGCCTTGGTTGTACCAAAAACTTTGCAGCTCATATTGTAATTAGAGACAATTGCATGCATATTCTCCATTCTAGTAATGCCCCAAACATTTTTAGCATTAATGCATCTGAACTTTCTGGCCTCGCAATTCAGGACAATGTACTTTGCATCAACGCCTGTGACCAATCAGACAGTGTGGTCGCACTATGTGCTGATTTTGCTTATCTGTTTTCTGAGGGCCTTGGTTGTACCACAGACTTTGCAGCGCATATTGTAGTTAGAGACAATTCCATGCCTATTCTCCAATCTAGTAATGCTCCAAACATTTTTGGCATGGATGCATTTGAACTTTCTGGCCTCACAATTCAGGACAATGTATGTTGCATCAACGCCTGTGACCATGCAGACAGTGTGGTCGCACTATGCGATGATTTTGCTGATCTGTTTTCTGACAGCCTTGGTTGTACCACAGACTTTGCAGATCACATTGTAGTCAGAGACAATTCTCTACTCTAGTAATGGTAAACATTTTTGGCATGGATGCAATTGAAGTTTCTGGCCTCGCAATTGATACAATGTACTTTGCATCAACGACTGTGACCATGCAGACAGTGTGGTAGCACTATGCGATGATTTTGCTGATCTGTTTTCTGAGGGCCTTGGTTGTACCAAAGACTTTGCAGCGCATATTGTAGTTAGAGACAATTCCATGCATATTCTCCACTCAAGTAATGCTCCAAACATTTATGGCATGGATGAATTTGAACTTTCTAGCCTCGCAATTCAGGACAATGTACTTTGCATCAACGTCTGTGCCCATGCAAACAGTGTGGGAGCACTTGCGATGATTTTGCTGATCTGTTTTCTGAGGGCCTTGGTTGTACGACAGACTTTGCAGCGCATATTGTGGTTAGAGACAATTCCATGCCTATTCTCCACTCCAGTAATGCCCCACACATCTTTAACATGGATGCATTTGCACTTCCTGGCCTTTCAATTCAGGACAATGTACTTTGCATCAACGGCTGTGACCATGCAGACAGTGTGGTCGCACTATGCGATGATTTTGCTGATCTGTTTTCTGAGGGCCTTGGTTGTACCACAGACTTTGCACTGCATAATGCAGTTAGAGACAATTCCATGCCTATTCTCCACTCTAGTAATGCTCCAAACATTTTTGGCATGGATTCATTTGAACTTTCTGGCCTCACAATTCAGGACAATGTACGTTGCATCAATGCTTGTGACCATGCAGACAGTGTGGTAGCACTATGCGATGATTTTGCTGATCTGTTTTCTGAGGGCCTTGTTTGTACCACAGACTTTGCAGCTCATATGGTAGTTAGAGACAATTCCATGCCTATTCTCTACTCTAGTAATGGTAAACATTTTTGGCATGGATGCATTTGATCTTTCTGGCCTCGCAATTGAGACAATGTACTTTGCATCAACGACTGTGACCATGCAGACAGTGTGGTGCACTAGGCGATGATTTTGATGATTTCTTTTCTGAGGGCCTTGGCTGTACCACAGTCTTTGCAGTGCATTATTGCAGTTACAGATAATTCCATGCCTATTCTCCACTCTAGTAATTCTCCAAACGTTTTTGGCATGGATGCATTTGAACTTTCTGGCCTCGCAATTCAGGACAATGTACTTTGCATCAACGCCTGTGACCATGCAGACAGTGTGCTGCACTATGCAATGATTTTGATGATTTCTTTTCTGAGGGCCTTGGTTGTACCACAGTCTTTGTAGTGCATATTGTATTTAGAGACAATACCATGCCTATTCTCCACTCTAGTAAAGCTCCATACATTTATGGCATGGATGAATTTGGACTTTCTGGCCTCGCAATTCAGGTCAATGTACTTTGCATCAACGCCTGTGACCATGCAGACAGTGTGGTCGCACTAAGCGATGATTTTGCTGATCTCCTTTCTGAGGGCCTTGGTTGTACCAAAAACTTTGCAGCCCATATTGTAATTAGAGACAATTCCATGCATATTCTCCATTCTAGTAATGCCCCAAACATTTTTAGCATGGATGCATTTGAACTTTCTCGCCTCGCAATTCAGGACAATGCACTTTTCATCAACGCCTGTGACTATGCAGACAGTGTGGTCGCACTATGTGCTGATTTTGCTGATCTGTTTTCTGAGGGCCTTGGTTGTACCACAGATTTTGCAGCGCATATTGTAGTTAGAGACAATTCCATGCCTATTCTCCACTCTAGTAATGCTCCAAACATTTTTGGCATGGATTCATTTGAACTTTCTGGCCTCACAATTCAGGACAATGTACGTTGCATCATCGCCTGTGACCATGCAGACAGTGTGGTAGCACTATGCGATGATGTTGCTGATCTCTTATCTGAGGGCCTTGGTCTCACCACTGTCTTAGCAGCGCATTTGTAGTTAGAGACAATTCCATGCCTATTCTCCATTCTAGTAATGCTCCTAACGTTTTTGGCATGGATGCATTTAAACTTTCTGGCCTCGCAATTCAGGACAATGTATTTTGCATCAACGCCAGTGACCCGGAAGACAGTATGGTCGCACTGGGCGATGATTTCGCTGATCACTTTTCCGAGGACCTTGGTTATACCACAGTCTTTGTACAGCATACTGTAGTTAGAGACGATTCCATGCATATTCTCCATTCTAGCAATGATCCAAAACTTTTTGCATGGATGCATTTGAGCTTTCTGACCTCGCAAATCAGGACAATGTACTTTGCATCAACGCCTGTGACCATGCAGACAGTGTGGTAGCACTATGCGATGATTTTGCTGATCTGTTTTCTGAGCTTCTTGGTTGTACCACAGATTTTGCAGCGTATATTGTAGTTTGAGACAATTCCATGCCTATTCTCCACTCTAGAAATGCTCCATACATTTTTGGTATGGAAGCATTTGAAGTTTCTGGCCTCGCAATTCCGGACAATGTACTTTGCATCAACGCCTGTGACCATGCAAACAGTGTGGGCGCACTTGCAATGATTTTGCTGCTCTTCTTTCTGAGGGCCTTGGCTGTACGACAGCTTTTGCAGCGCATATTGTGGTTAGAGACAATTCCATGACTATTCTCCACTCCAGTAATGCCCCAAACATTTTTAACATGGATGCATTTGCACTTCCTGGCCTCTCAATTCAGGACAATGTACTTTGCATCAACGGCTGTGACCATGCAGACAGTGTGGTCGCATTATACGATGATTTTGCTGATCTGTTTTCTGAGGGCCTTGGTTGTACCACAGACTTTGCACTGCATAATGCAGTTAGAAACAATTCCATACCTATTCTCCACTCTAGTAATGCCCCAAACATTTTTGGGATTGATGCATTTGAACTTTCTGGCCTCGCAATTCAGGACAATGTACTTTGCATCAACTCCTATGACCATGCAGACAGTGTGGTGCACTATTCGATGATTTTGATGATTTCTTTTCTGAGGGCCTTGGCTGTCCCACAGTCTTTGCAGTGCATTATTGCAGTTAGAGATAATTCCATGCCTATTCTCCACTCTAGTAATGTTCCAAACATTTTTGGCATGGATGCATTTGAACTTGCTGGCATAGCAATTCAGGACAATGTTCTTTGCATCAACGCCTGTGACCACGAAGACAGTGTGGTCACAATATGCGATGATTTTGCTTTTCTCTTTTCTGAGGGACTTGGTTGTACCACAGACTTTGCAGAGCATATTGTAGTTAGAGACAATTCCATGCCTATTCTCCACTCTAGTAATGCCCCATACATTTTTGGCATGGATGCATTTGAACTTTCTGGCCTCGAAATTCAGGACAGTGTACTTTGCATCAAAGCCTATGACCATGCAGACAGAGTGGTGGAACTATGCGATGATTTTGGTGATCTCTTTTCTGAGGGCCTTGGTTGTACCACAGACTTTGCAGCGCATATTGTAGTTAGAGACAATTCCATGCCTATTCTCCTGTCTAGTAATGTTCCAAACATTTTTGGCATGGATGCATTTGATCTTTCTTGCCTCGCAATTCAGGACAATGCACTTTGCATCAAAGTCTGTGACCATGCAGACAGTGTGGTCGCACTATGCGATGATTTACCTGAACGTTTTTCTGAGGGCCTTGGTTGTACCACACACTTTGCAACGCATATTTTAGTTAGAGACAACTCCATGCCTATTCTCCACTCTAGTAATGCTCCAAACATTCGTGGCGGTGATGCATTTGAATTTTCTGGCCTCACAATTCAGGACAATGTACTTTGCATCAACGCCTGTGACCATGCAGACGGTGTGGTCACACTATGCGATGATTTTGCTGATCGCTTTTCTGAGGTACATTTGTTTGCACCACAGACTTTGCAGCGCATATTGTAGTCAGAGACAATTCCATGCGTATTCTCCACTCTAGTAATGCTCCAAACATTTTTGGCATGGATGCATTTGAACATTTTGGCCTCGCAATTCAGGACAATGTACTTCGCATCAACGCCTGTAACCATGCAGACAGTGTAGTCGACCTATGCGATGATTTTGCTGATCTGTTTTCTGAGGGACTTGGTTGTACCACAGACTTTGCAGCGCATATTGTAGTTAAAGACAATTCCATGCCTATTCTCCACTCCAGTAATGCCCCAAACATTTTTGTCATGGATACATTTGAACTTTCTGGCCTCTCAAATCGGGACAATGTACTTTGCATCAACGCCTGTGTCCATGCAGACAGTGTGGTCGCACTATGCGATGATTTACTTATCTCTTTTCTGAGGGACTTGGTTGTACCACAGACTGTGCAGCGCATATTGTTGTTAGAGACAATTCCATGCCTATTCTCCACTCTAGTAATGCTCCAAACATTTTTGGCATGGATGCATTTGAACTCTCTTGCCTCGCAATTGAGGAAAATGTACTTTGCATCAACTCCTATGACCACGCAGACAGTGTGGGAGCACTATGCGATGATTTTGCTGATCTCTTATCTGAGGTCCTTGGTGTTACCACAGTCTTTGCAGCGCATATTGCAGTTAGAGACAATTCCATGCATATTCTCCATTCTAGAATTGCACCAAAACTTTTTGGCATTGATGCATTTGAACTTTCTTTCCTCGCAATTCACGACAATGTACTTTGCATCAACGCCTGTGACCACGCAGGCAGTGTGGTAACAATATGCGATGAATTTGTTGATTTCTTATCTGAGGGCCTTGGTTGTACCACAGTCTTTGCAGCGCATATTGCAGTTAGAGACAATTCCATGCCTATTCTCCACTCTAGTAATGCACCAAACATCTTTCGCATGGATCCATTTGAACTTTCTGGCCTCATAATTAAGGACAATGTACTTTGCATCCACGCCTGTGACCATGCAGACAGTATGGTCGCACTGTGATATGATTTCGCTGATCTCTTTTCCGAGGGCCATGGTTGTACCACAGACTTTGCAGTGCATATTGCAGTTAGAGACAAGTCCATGCATATTCTCCATTCTAGCAATGCACCAAAACTTTTTGGCATGGATGCATTAGAACTTTCTGGCCTCGCAATTCAGGACAATGTACTTTGCATCAACGCCTGTGACCATGCAGACAGTGTGGTCGCCCTATGCGATTATTTTGCTGATCTCTTTTCTGAGGGCCTTGGTTGTACCACAGACTTTGCAGCCTATATTGCAGTTAGAGACAATTCCATGCCTATTCTCCACTCTAGTAATGCTAAAAACATTTATGGCATGGATGACTTTGTACTTTCTAGCCTCTCAAATCAGGACAATGTACTTTGCATCAACGCCTGTGACCGTGCAGAGAGTATGGTCGCACTGTGCGATGATTTCGCTGATCTCTTTTCCGGCGGCCATGGTTGTACCATAGACATTGCAGTGCATATTGCAGTTAGAGACAATTCCATGCCTATTCTCCACTCTAGTAATGCCCCATACACTTTTGGCATTGATGCATTTGAACTTTCTGGCCTCGCAATTCAGGACAGTGTACTTTGCATCAACGCCAGTGACCATGCAGACAGTGTGGTCGCACTATGCGATGATTTTGCTGAACTCTTTCTGAGGGCCTTGGTTGTACCACACACTTTGCAACGCATATTGTAGTTAGACACAATTCCATGCCTATTCTCCACTCTAGTAATGCTCCAAACATTCTTGGCAGTGAAGCATTTGAATTTTCTGGCCTCACAATTCAGGACAATGTGCTTTGCATCAACGCCTGTGACCATGCAGACAGTGTGGTCACACTATGCGATGACTTTACTGATCTCTTTTCTGAGATCCATTGGTTTGTACCACAGACTTTGCAGCGCATATTGTAGTGAGAGACAATTCCATGCCTATTCTCCACCCTAGTATTGCCACAAACATTATTGGCATGGATGCATTTGAACTATTTGGCCTCGTAATTCAGGACAAAGTATTTTGCATCAACGCCTGTACCATGCAGACAGTGTATTGGTACTATGCAATGATTTTGATGATCTCTTTTCTGAGGGCCTTGGTTGTACCACAGACTTTGCAGCCTATATTGCAGTTAGAGACAATTCCATGCATATTCTCCACTCTAGAAATGCTAAAAACATTTATGGCATGGATGAATTTGAACTTTCTGGCCTCTCAAATCAGGACAATGTACTTTGCATCAACGCATGTGTCAATGCATACAGTGTGGTCGCACTATGCGATGATTTTGCTTTTCTCTTTTCTGAGGGACTTGGTTGTACCACAGACTTTGCAGCGCATATTGTAGTTAGAGACAATTCCATGCCCATTCTCCACTCCAGTAATGCCCCAAACATTTTTGGCATGGATGCATTTGAACTTTCTGGCCTCGCAATTCAGGACAATGTACTTTGCATCAACGCCTGTGACCATGCAGACAGTCTCATCGCACTATGCGATGATTTGGCTGATCTGTTTTCTGAGTTGCTTGGTTGCACCACTGGCTTTGCAGCGCATATTGTAGTTAGAGACAATTCCATGCCTATTCTCCACTCTAGTAATGCTCCAAACATTTTTGGCATGGATGCATTTGAACTTTCTGGCCTCGCAATTCAGGACAATGTACTTTGCATCAACGCCTGTGACCATGGAGACAGTGTGGTAGCACTATGCGATGATTTGGCTGATCTCTTTTCTGAGGGCCTTGGAGGTACCACAGTCTTTGCAGCGCCTATTGTAGTTAGAGAGAATTCCATGCCTATTCTCCACTTTAGTAACGCTCCAAACATTTTTCACATGGATGCATTGGAACTTTCTGGCCTCGCAATTCAGGACAATGTACTCTGCATCAACGCCTGTGACCATGCAGACAGTGTGGTGTAACTATGCGATGATTTTGCTGATCTCTTTTCTGAGGGCCTTGGTTGTACCACACACTTTGCAACACATATTGTAGTTAGAGACAACTCCATGCCTATTCTCTACTCTAGTAATGCTCCAAACAGTTTTGGCATGGATGCATTTTAACTTTCTGGCATCGCAATTCAGGACAATGTACTTCGCATCAACGCCTGTAACCATGCAGACAGTGTGGTCGCACTATGCGATGATTTTGCTGATCTGTTTTCTGAGGGCCTTTGTTGTACCACAGACTTAGCAACCTACATTGTAGTTAGAGACAATTCCATGCCTATTCTCCACTTTAGTAATGCTAAAAACATTTATGGCATGGATGGATTTGAACTCTCCTGCCTCTCAAATCAGGACAATGTACTTTGCATCAACACCTGTGTCCATGCAGACAGTGTGGTCGCATTAAGCGATGATTTTGCTTTTCTCTTTTCTAAAGGACTTGGTTGTACCACAGACTTTGCAGCGCATATTGTAGTTAGAGACAATTGCATGCATATTCTCCGCTCCAGTAATACCCCAAACATTTTTGTCATGGATGCATTTGAACTTTCTGGCCTCGCAATTCAGGACAATGTACATTGCATTAACGCCTGTTACCATGCAGACAGTCTATTCGCACTATGCGATGATTTTGCTTTTCTCTTTTCTGAGGGCCTTGGTTGTACCACAGACTGTAGAGCGCATATTCTTGTTAGAGAAAATTCTATGCCTAGTCTCCACTCTAATGACGCTCCAAACATTTTTGACATGGATGCATTTGAAATTTCTGGCCTCGCAATTCAAGACAATGTACTTTGCATCAACGCCTGTGACCATGGAGACAGTGTGGTAGTACTATGCGATGATTTTGCTGATCTCTTTTCTGAGGGCTTTGGTTGTACCACAGTCTTTGCGGCGCATATTGTAGTTAGAGAGAATTCCATGCCTATTCTGCACTTTAGTAATGCTCCAAACATTTTTGGCCTGGATGCATTTGAAGTTTCTGGCCTCGCAATTCAAGACAATGTACTTTGCATCAACGCCTGTGACCATGCAGACATTATGGTCGCACTGTGCGATGATTTCGCTGATCTCTTTTCCGAGGGCCATGGTTGTACCACAGACTTTGCAGCGCATATTGTAGTTAGAGACAATTCCATGCCTATTCTCCACTCTAGTAATGCTCCAAACATTTTTGGCATGGATGCATTTGAACTTTCTTGCCTCGCAATTCAGGACAATATACTTCGCATCAACGCCTGTAACCATGCAGACAGAGTGGTCGCACTATGCTATTACTTTGCTGAACTCTTTTCTGAGGGCCTTGGTTGTACCCCACACTTTTTAGCGCATATTGTAGTTAGAGACAATTCCATGCCTATTCTCCACCCTAGTATTGCCCCAAACATTTTTGGCATGGATGCATTTGAACTTTTTGGCCTCGTAATTCAGGACAAAGTATTTTGCATCAACGCCTGTGACCATGCAGACAGTGTATTGGTACTATGCAATGATTTTGATGATCTCTTTTCTGAGGGCCTTGGTTGTACCACAGACTTTGCAGCCTATATTGCAGTTAGAGACAATTCCATGCATATTCTCCACTCTAGAAATGCTAAAAACATTTATGGCATGGATGAATTTGAACTTTCTGGCCTCTCAAATCAGGACAATGTACTTTGCATCAACGCATGTGTCAATGCATACAATGTGGTCGCACTATGCGGTGATTTTGCTTTTCTCTTTTCTGAGGGACTTGGTTGTACGACAGACTTTGCAGCGCATATTGTAGTTAGAGACAATTCCATGCCCATTCTCCACTCCAGTAATGCCCAAAAACATTTTTGGCATGGATGCATTTGAACTTTCTGGCCTCGCAATTCAGGACAATGTACTTTGCATCAACGCCTGTGACCATGGAGACAGTGTGGTAGCACTATGGGATGATTTGGCTGATCTCTTTTCTGATTGCCTTGGAGGTACCACAGTCTTTGCAGCGCATATTGTAGTTAGAGAGAATTCCAAGCCTATTCTCCACTTCAGTAACGCTCCAAACATTTTTCACATGGATGCATTGGAACTTTCTGGCCTCGCAATTCAGGACAGTGTACTCTGCATCAACGCCTGTGACCATGCAGACAGTGTGGTGTAACTATGCGATGATTTTGCTGATCTCTTTTCTGAGGGCCTTGGTTGTACCACACACTTTGCAACACATATTGTAGTTAGAGACAACTCCATGCCTATTCTCTACTCTAGTAATGCTCCAAACAGTTTTGGCATGGATGCATTTGAACTTTCTGGCCTCGCAATTCAGGACAATGTACATTGCATTAACGCCTGTTACCATGCAGACAGTCTATTCGCACTATGTGATGATTTTGCTTTTCTCTTTTCTGAGGGCCTTGGTTGTACCACAGACTGTGCAGCGCATATTTTTGTTAGAGAAAATTCTATGCCTAGTCTCCACTCTAATGGTGCTCCAAACATTTTTGACATGGATGCATTTCAACTTTCTGTCCTCGCAATTGAAGACAATGTACTTTGCATCAACGCCTGTGACCATGGAGACAGTGTGGTAGTACTATGCGATGATTTTGCTGATCTCTTTTCTGAGGGCTTTGGTTGTACCACAGTCTTTGCGGCGCATATTGTAGTTAGAGAGAATTCCATGCCTATTCTCCACTTTAGTAATGCTCCAAACATTTTTGGCCTGGAGGCATTTGAAGTTTCTGGCCTCGCAATTCAAGACAATGTACTTTGCATCAACGCCTGTGACCATGCAGTCAGTATGGTCGCACTGTGCGATGATTTCGCTGATCTCTTTTCCGAGGGCCATGGTTGTACCACAGACTTTGCTGCGCATATTGTAGTTAGAGACAATTCCGTGCCTATTCCCCACTCTAGTAATGCACCAAACATTTTTGGCATGGATGCATTTGAACTTTCTTGCCTCGCAATTGAGGACAATGTACTTCGCATCAACGCCTGTAACCATGCAGACAGAGTGGTCGCACTATGCTATTACTTTGCTGAACTCTTATCTGAGGGCCTTGGTTGTACCCCACACTTTGCAGCGCATATTGTAGTTAGAGACAACTACATGTCTATTCTCCACTCTAGTAATGCTCCAAACATTTTTGGCATGGATGCATTTGAACTTTCTGGCATCGCAATTCAGTACAATGTACTTCGCATCAACGCCTGTAACCATGCAGACAGAGTGGTCGCACTATGCTATTACTTTGCTGATCTGTTTTCTTAGGGCCTTGGTTGTACCACAGACTTTGCAGCCTATATTGCAGTTAGAGACAACTCCATGCCTTAATTTCCACTCTAGTAATGCTAAAAACATTTATTGCTTCGATGAATTTGAACTTTCTGGCCTCTCAAATCAGGACAATGTACTTTGCATCAACGCCTGTGTCCATGCAGACAGTGTGGTCGCACTATGCGATGATTTTGCTTTTCTCTTTTCTGAGGGACTTGGTTGTACCACTGACTTTGCAGCGCATATTGTAGTTAGAGACAAATCCATGCCTATTCTCTAGTCCAGTAATGCCCCAAACATTTTTGTCATGGATGCATTTGAAGTTTCTGGCCTCGTAATTCAGGACAATGTACATTGCATCAACGCCTGTGACCATGCAGACAGTGTGGTCGCACTATGCGTTGATTTTGCTGATCACTTTTCTGAGGGCCTTGGTTGTACGACACACTTTGAGGCGCATATTGTACTTATAGACAATTCCATGCCTATTCTGTAATGTAATAATGCTCCAAACATTTTTGGCGTGGATGCATTTGAACTTTCTGGCATCGCAATTCAGGACAATGTACTTCGCATCAATGCCAGTGACCATGCTGACAGTGTGGTCGCACTATGCGATGATTTTGCTGATCTTTTTTCTGAGGGCCTTGGTTGTACCACAGACTGTGCAGCGCATATTTTTGTTAGAGAAAATTCTATGCGTAGTCTCCAATCTAGTAATGCTCCAAACATTTTTGACATGGATGCATTTGAACTTTCTGGCCTCGCAATTGAGGACAATGTACTTTGCATCAACGCCTGTGACCATGGAGACAGTATGGTAGCACTATGCGATGATTTTGCTGATCTCTTTTCTGAGGGCTTTGGTTGTACCACAGTCTTTGCGGCGCATAATGTAGTTAGAGAGAATTCCATGCCTATTCTCCACTTTAGTAATGCTCCAAACATTTTTGGCCTGGATGCATTAGAAGTTTCTGGCCTCGCAATTCAAGACAATGTACTTGCATCAACGCCTGTGACCATGCAGACAGTATGGTCGCACTGTGCGATGATTTCGCTGACCACTTTTCTGAGGGCCATGGTTGTACCACAGACTTTGCAGCGCATATTGTAGTTAGAGACAATTCCATGCCTATTCTCCACTCTAGTAATGCTCCAAACATTTTTGGCATGGATGCATTTGAACTTCCTTGCCTCACAATTCAGGACAATGTACTTCGCATCAACGCCTGTAACCATGCAGACAGCGTGGTCGCACTATGCGATTACTTTGCTGAACCCTCTTCTGAGGGCCTTGGTTGTACCCCACACTTTGCAACGCATATTGTAGTTAGAGACAACTCCATGTCTATTCTCCACTCTAGGACTGCTCCAAACATTTTTGGCATGGATGCATTTGAACTTTCTGGGATCGCAATTCTGTACAATGTACTTCGCATCAACGCCTGTAAGCATGCAGACAGTGTGGTCGCACTATGCGATGAATTTGCTGATCTCTTTTCTGACGGCCTTGGTTGTACCACAGACTTAGCAGCCTATATTGTAGTTAGAGACAATTCCATGCCTATTCTCCACTCCAGTAATGCCCCAAACATTTTTGGCATGGTTGCATTTGAACTTGGTGGCCTCGCAATTCAGGACAATGTACGTTGCATCAACGCCTGTGACCATGCAGACAGTGTGGTCGCACTATGCGATGATTTTGCTGATCTTTTTTCTGAGGGCCTTGGTTGTACCACAGACTTTGCAGCGCCTATTGTATTTACAGACAATTCCATGCCTATTCTCCACTCTAGTAATGCTCCAAACATTCTTGGCAGTGATGAATATGAATTTTCTGGCCTCACAATTCAGGACAATGTACTTTGCATCAACGCCTGTGACCATGCAGACCGTGTGGTCACACTATGCATTGATTTTGCTGATCACTTTTCTGAGGGCCTTAATTGTACCACACACTTAGATGCGCATATTGTACTTGTATACAATTCCATGCTTATTATGTAATCTAGTAATGCTCCAAACATTTTTGGCATGGATGCATTTGAACTTTCTGGCATCGCAATTCAGGACAATGTACTTCGCATCAACGCCAGTGACCATGCAGACAGTGTGGTCGCACTGTGCGATGATTTTGCTGATCTCTTTTCTGAGGGCCTTGGTTGTACCACAGACTTTGCAGCGCCTATTGTATTTAGAGACAATTCCATGCCTATTCTCCACTCTAGCAACGCTCCAAACATTTTTGGCATGGATTTATTTGAACTTTCTGGCAACGCAATTCAGGACAATGTACTTTGCATCACGCCTGTGACCATGCAGACAGAGTGGTTGCACTATGCGATGATTATGCTGATCTCTTTTCTGAGAGCCTTGGTTGTACCACGGTCTTTGCAGCGCATATTGTAGTTAGAGACAATTCCATGCATATTCTCCACTGTAGTAATGCACCAAACATTTTTGGCATGGATGCATTTGAACTTCCTGGTCTCGCAATTGAGGTCAATGTACTTTGCATCAACTCCTGTGACCATGCAGATAGTATGGTCGCACTGTGCAATGATTTCGCTGATCTCTTTTCCGAGGGCCTTGGTTGTAACACAGACTTTGCACGACATGTTGTAGTTAGAGACAATTCCATGCATATTCTCTATTCTAGGAATGCCCCAAACATTTTTGACATGGATGCATGTGAAGTTTCTGGCATCGCAATTCAGGAAAATGTACTTTGTATCAACGCCTGTGACCACGCAGATAGTGTGGTCGCAATATGCGATGATTTTGCTGATCTCTTTTCTGAGGGCTTTGGTTGTTCCACAGTCTTTGCGGCGCATATTGTAGTTAGAGAGAATTCCATGCCTATTCTCCACTTTAGTAATGCTCCAAACATTTTCGGCCTGGATGAATTTGAAGTTTCTGCCCTCGCAATTCAAGACAATGTACTTTGCATCAACGCCTGTGACCATGCAGACAGTATGGTCGCACTGTGCGATGATTTCGCTGATCTCTTTTCTGAGGGCCATGGTTGTACCACAGACTTTGCAGCGCATATTGTAGTTAGAGACAATTCCATGCCTAATCTCCACTCTAGTAATGCTCCAAACATTTTTGGCATGGATGCATTTGAACTTTCTTGCCTCGCAATTCAGGACAATGTACTTTGCATCAACGCCTGTGACCATGCAGACAGTGTAGTCGGACTATGCGATGATTTTGCTGATCTGTTTTCTGAGGGCCTTGGTTGTACCACAGACTTTGCAGCCTATATTGCAATTAGAGACAACTCCATGCCTTAATTTCCACTCTAGTAATGCTAAAAACATTTATGGCTTGGATGAATTTGAACTTTCTGGCCTCTCAAATCAGGACAATGTACTTTGCATCAACGCCTGTGTCCATGCAGACAGTGTGGTCGCACTATGCGATGATTTTGCTATTCTCTTTTCTGAGGGACTTGGTTGTACCACTGACTTTGCAGCGCATATTGTAGTTAGAGACAATTCCATGCCTATTCTCTACTCCAGTAATGCCTAAAACATTTTTGTCATGGATGCATTTGAAGTTTCTGGCCTCGCAATTCAGGACAATGTACATTGTATCAACGCCTGTGACCATGCAGACAGTGTGGTCGCACTATGCGATGATTTTGTTTTCTCTTTTCTGAGGGCCTTGGTTGTACCACAGACTTTGCAGCGCATATTGTAGTAAGATGCGATTCATGCCCATTCTCCACTCTAGTAATGCTCCAAACATTTTTGGCATGGATACATTTCAACTTTCTGGCCTCGCAATTGAGGACAATGTACTTTGCATCAACGCCTGTGACCTTGCAGACCGTGTGGTCACACTATGCATTGATTTTGCTGATCACTTTTCTGAGGGCCTTAATTGTACCACACACTTAGATGCGCATATTGTACTTATATACAATTCCATGCTTATTATGTAATCTAGTAATGCTCCAAACATTTTTGGCATGGATGCATTTGAACTTTCTGGCATCGCAATTCAGGACAATGTACTTCGCATCAACGCCAGTGACCATGCAGACAGTGTGGTCGCACTATGCGATGATTTTTATTGATCTCTTTTCTGAGGGCCTTGGTTGTACCACAGACTTTGCAGCGCCTATTGTATTTAGAGACAATTCCATGCCTATTCTCCACTCTAGCAATGCTCCAAACATTTTTGGCATGGATGCATTTGAACTTTCTGGCCCCGCAATTCAGGACAATGTACTTTCCATCAACGGCTGTGACCATGCAGACAGTGTGGTTGCACTATGCGATGATTATGCTGATCTCTTTTCTGAGAGCCTTGGTCGTACCACAGTCTTTGCAGCGCATATTGTAGTTAGAGACAATTCCATGCCTATTCTCCACTGTAGTAATGCTTCAAACATTTTTGGCATGGATGCATTTGAACTTCCTGGTCTCGCAATTGAGGTCAATGTACTTTGCATCAACTCCTGTGACCATGCAGATAGTATGGTCGCACTGTGCAATGATTTCGCTGATCTCTTTTCCGAGGGCCTTGGTTGTAACACAGACTTTGCACTGCGTGTTGTAGTTAGAGACAATTCCATGCATATTCTCTATTCTAGGAATGCCCCAAACATTTTTGGCATGGATGCATTTGAAGTTTCTGGCCTCGCAATTCAAGACAATGTACTTTGCTTCAACGCCTGTGACCATGCAGACAGTATGGTCGCACTGTGCGATGATTTCGCTGATCTCTTTTCTGAGGGCCATGGTTGTACCACAGACTTTGCAACGCATATTGTAGTTAGAGACAATTCCATGCCTATTCTCCACTCTAGTAATGCTCCAAACATTTTTGGCATGGATGCATTTGAACTTTCTTGCCTCGCAATTCAGGACAATGTACTTCGCATCAACGCCTGTAACCATGCAGACAGCGTGGTCGCACTATGCGATTACTTTGCTGAACTCTTTTCTGAGGGCCTTGGTTGTACCCCACACTTTGCAACGCATATTGTAGTTAGAGACAACTCCATGTCTATTCTCCACTCTAGTAATGCTCCAAACATTTTTGGCATGGATGCATTTGAACTTTCTGGCATCGCAATTCAGTACAATGTAATTCGCATCAACACCTGTAATCATGCAGACAGTGTGGTCGCACTATGCGATGAATTTGCTGATCTCTTTTCTGAGGGCCTTGGTTGTACCACGGTCTTTGCAGCGCATATTGTAGTTAGAGACAATTCCATGCCTATTCTCCACTGTAGTAATGCACCAAACATTTTTGGCATGGATGCATTTGAACTTCCTGGTCTCGCAATGGAAATCAATGTACTTTGCATCAACTCCTGTGACCATGCAGATAGTATGGTCGCACTGTGCAATGATATCGCTGATCTCTTTTCCGAGGGCCTTGGTTGTAACACAGACTTTGCACTGCATGTTGTAGTTAGAGACAATTCCTTGCATATTCTCTATTCTAGGAATGCCCCAAACATTTTTGGCATGGATGCATGTGAAGTTTCTGGCATCGCAATTCAGGAAAATGTACTTTGTATCAACGCCTGTGACCACGCAGATAGTGTGGTCGCAATATGCGATGATTTTGCTGATCTCTTATCTGAGGGGCTTGGTATGTACCACAGACTTTGCAGCGCATTTTGCAGTAAGAGACATTTCCGTGCCCATTCTCCATCTAGAAATGCTTCAAACATTTTTGGCATGGATGCATTTGAACTTTCTGGCCTCGCAATTCTGGACAATGTACTTTGCATCAACGTGTGTTAACATGCAGACAGTGTGGTCGCACAATGCGATGATTTTGCAGATTTCTTTTCTGACGGACTTGGTTTTATCACAGACTTTACAGTGCATTATTACACTTAGAGACAATTCCATGCCAATTCTCCAGTCCAGTAATGCTCCAAACATTTTTGGCATGGATGCATTTCAACTTTCTGGCCTCGCAATTCATGACAATGTACTTTGCATCAACGCCTGTGACCATGCAGATAGCGTGGTAGCACTCTGCGATGATTTTGCTAATCTCCGTTCTGAGGACCTTGGTTGTACCAAAAATTTTGCAGCGCCTATTGTAGTTAGAGACAATTCCATGATTATTCTCCACTCTAGTGATGTTCCTAACATTTTTGGCAATGATGCATTTGAACTTTCTGGCCTCGCAATTCAGGACAATGTACATTTGCATCAACGCCTGTGATCATGCAGACGGTGAGGTAGCACAATGCGATGATTTGCTCATCTCCCTTCTGAGTGCCTTGGTTGTACCACAGACTTTGCAGTGCATATTGCAGTTAGAGTTCATTCCATGCCTATTCTCCCCTCTAGTAATGCCCCAAACATTTTTGGCATGGATGCATTTGAACTTTATGGCCTCGCAAATCAGGACAATGTACTTTGCATCAACGCCTGTGACCATGCAGAAATTGTGGTGGTACTATGCGAAGATATTGATGATCTCTCTTCTGAGGACCTTGGTTGTACCACAGACTTTGCAACGCATATTGTAGTTAGAGACAATTCCATGCTTATTTTCCACTCTCGTAATGCTCCAAACATTTTTGGCATAATTGCATTTGCACTATCTGGCCTCGCAATTCAGGACAATGTGCTTTGCATCAATGCCTGTGACCATGCAGATAGTGTGGTCTCGCTATGCGATGATTTTGATGATCTCTTTTCTGAGGACCTTGGTTGTACTACTGACTTTGCAGCGCATATTGTAGTTAGAGACAATACCTTGCCTATTCTACACTCTAGTAATGCTCCAAACATTTTTGGCATGGATGCATTTGAACTCTCTGGCCTCGCAATTCAGGACAGTGTAATTTGCATCAACGCCTGTGACCATGCAGATAGTGTGGCCGCACTGTGCGATGATTTTGCTGATCTCCTTTCTGAAGTCCTTGGTTGCACCAAAAACTTTGCAACGCATATTGTAGTTAGAGACAATTCCATGCATATTCTCCATTCTAGTAATGCCCCAAACATTTTTAGCATGGATGCATTTGAAGTTTCTGGCCTCGCAATTCAGGACAATGTACTTTGCATTAAAGCCTGTGACCACACAGACAGTGTTGTCGCACTATGCGATGATTTTTCTGATCTCTTATCTGAGGGCCTTGGTTGTACCACATGCTTTGCAGCGCATATTGCCGTTAGAGACAATTCCATGCCTATTCTCCACTGTAGTATTGCCACAAACATTATTTTCATGGATGCATTTGATCGTTCTGGCTTCGCAAATCAGGACAATGTACGTTGCATCAATGCCTGTGACCATGCAGAAAGTGTGGTGGTACTATGATATGAATTTGATGATCTCTTTTCTGAGGACCTTGGTTGTACCACAAACTTTGCAACGCATATTGTAGTTAAAGACAATTCCATGCCTGTTCTCCATTAGAGTAACGATCCAAACAATCTTGGCATTGATGCATTTGGACTTTCTGGCCTCGCAATTCAGGACAATGTACTTTGCATGAACGCCTGTGACCACGCAGACAGTGTGGTCGCAATATGCGATGATTTTTCTGTTCTCTTATCTGAGGGCCTTGGTAGTACCACATGTTTTGCAGCGCATATTGTAGTTAGAGACAATTCCATGCCTATTCTCCACTCTAGTAATGCCCCAAACATTATTTTCATGGATGCATTTGAACTTTCTGTCCTCGCAAATAAGGAGAATGTACATTGCATCAACGCCTGTGACCATGCAGAACGTGTGGTGGTACTATGCGATGATTTTGATGATCTCTTTTCTGAGGACCTTGGTTGTACCGCAGACTTTGCAGCGCATATTGTAGTTAGAGACAATTCCATGCCTATTCTCGACTCTAGTAATGCTCCAAACATTTTTGGCATGGATGCATTTGAACTTTCTGGCCTCGCAATTCAGGACAGTGTACTTTGCATCAACGCCTGTGACCATGCCAACAGTGTGGTCGCACTATGCGATAACTTGGCTGAACTCTTTTCTGAGGGACTTGGTTGTTCCACAGACTTTGCAGTGCATTATTGCAGTTAGAGACAATTCCATGCCTATTCACCACTCTAGTAATGCTCCAAACATTATTTTCATGGATGCATTTGAACTTTCTGGCCTCGCAAATCAGGACAATGTACATTGCATCAACGACTGTGACCATGCAGAAAGTGTGGTCATACTATGCGATGATTTTGATGATCTCTTTTTGAGGACCTTGGTTGTACCACAGACTTCGCAGCGCATATTGTAGTTAGAGACAATACCATGCCTATTCTCCACTCTAGTAATGCTCCAAACATTTTTGGCATGGATGAATTTGAACTTTTTGGCCTCGCAATTAAGGACAACGTACTTTGCATCAACGCTTGTGACCATGCAGACAGTGTGGTCGCACTGTGCGATAATTTTGCTGAACATCTTTCTGAGGGTCTTGGTTGTACCAAAAACTTAGCAGCGCATTCTGTAGTTAGAGACAATTCCATACATATTCTCCATTCTAGTAATGCCCCAAACATTTTTAGCATGGATGCATTTGAACTTTCAGGCCTCGCAATTCAGGACAATGTACTTTGCAATAACGCCTGTGACCACGCAGACAGTGTGGTCGCACTATGCGATGATTTTTCTGATCTCTTATCTAAGGGCCTTGGTTGTACCAGAGACTTAGAAGCGCATATTACAGTTAGAGACAATTCCATGCCTATTCTCCACTCTAGTAATGCCCCAAACATTTTTGGCATGGATGCATTTGAACTTTCTGGCCTCGCAATTCAGGACAATGTATTTTGCATCAACGCCTGTGACCATGCAGACAGTGTGGTGGTACTATGCGTTGATTTTGATGATCTCTTTTCTGAGGGCCTTGGTTGTACCAACGACTTTGCAGCGCATATTGTAGTTAGAGACAATTCCATGCCTATTCTCCACTCTAGTAATGCTCCAAACACTTTTGGCATGGATGCATTTGAACTTTCTGGCCTCGCAATTCAGGACAATGTACTTTGCATATACGCCTGTGACCATGCAGTCAGTGTGGTCGCATTATGCGATGATTTTGTTGATCTGTTTTCTGAGGGCCTTGGTTGTAGCACAGATTTTGCAGCGCATATTGCAGTTAGAGACAATTCCATGCCTATTCTCCACTCTAGTAATGCTCCAAACATTTTTGGCATGGATGCATTTGAACTTTGCAGCCTCGCTATTCAGGCCAATGTACTATGCCATGATTTTGCTGATCTCTTTTCTGAGGGCCTTGGTTGTACCACAGACTTTGCAGCGCATATTGTAGTTAGAGACAATTCCATGCCTATTCTCCACTATAGTAATGCTCCAAACAATTTTGGCATGGATCCATTTGAACTTTCTGGCCTCGCAATTCAGGACAATGTACTTTGCATCAACGCCTGTGAACATGCAGACAGTATGGTCGCACTGTGCGATGATTTCGCTGATCTCTTTTCCGAGGGCCATGGTTGTACCACAGACTTTGCAGCGCATATTGCAGTTAGAGACAATTCCATGCTTATTATCCACTCTAGTAATGCACTATACATTTTTGACATGGATGCATTTGAACTTTCTGGCCTCGCAATTCAGGACAGTGTACTTTGCACCAACGCCTGTGACCATGCAGACGGTGTGGTGCTTTATGCGATGATTTTGATGATCCCTTTTCTGAGGACCTTGGTTGTAACACAGACTTTGCAGCACATATTGCAGTTAAAGACAATTCCATGCCTATTCTCCACTCCAGTAATGCCCCAAACATTTTTGGCATGGATGCATTTCAAGTCACTGGCCTCGCATTTCAGGACAATGTACTTTATATCAATGCCTGTGACCATGCAGACAGTGTGGTGCACTATGCGATGATTTTGATGTTCTCTTTTCTGTGAGCCTTGGTTGTACCACAGCCTTTGCAGCGCATATTGTAGTTAGAGTCAATTCCATGCCTATTCTCCACTCTAGTAATGCTCCAAACATTTTTGGCATGGATGCATTTGAACTTTCTGGCCTCGCAATTCAGGACAATGTATTTAGCATCAACGCCTGTGACCATGCAGACAGGTTGGTCGCACTATGCGATGATTTTGCTGATCTTTTTTCTGAGGGCTCTGATTGTACCACAGACTTTGCGGCGCATGTTGTAGTTAGAGACAATTCCATGCCTATTCTCCACTCCAGTAATGCTCCAAACATTTTTGTCATGGATGCATTTGAACTTTCTGGCCTCGCAATTCAGGACAGAGTATTTTGCACCAACGCCTGTGACCATGCAGACAGTGTGGTCGCACTATGCGATGATTTTGGTGATCTGTTTTCTGAGGGCCTTGGTTGTACCACAGACTTTGCAGCGCATATTGCAGTTAGAGACAATTCCATTCCTATTCTCCACTCTAGTAATGCTCCAAACATTATTGAATGGATGCATTTGAACTTTCTGGCCTCGTAATTCAGGATAATGTACTTTCCATCAACGCCTGTGACCATGCAGACAGTGAGGTCGCACTGTGCGATGATTTCACTGATCTCCTTTCTGCGGGCCTTGGTTGTACCAAAGACTTTGCAGCACATATCGTAGTTAGAGACAATTAGATGCCTATCTCCACTCTAGTAGTGCTCCAAACAATTTCGGCATGGATGCGTTTGCACTTTCTGGCCTCGCAATTCAGGACAATGTACTTTGCTTCAACGCCTGTGACCATGCAGGCAGTGTGGTCGCACTATGCGATGATTTTGCTGATCTCTTTTCTGTGAGCCTTGGTTGTAGCACAGACTTTGAAATGCATATCGTATTTAGAGATAATTCCATACATATTCATCACTCTAGTAATGCTCCAAACATTTTTGGCATGGATGCATTGGAACTTTCTGGACGCGCAATTCAGGACAATGTACTTTGCCTCAACGCCTGTGACCATGCAGACGGTATGGTCGCACTGTGCGATGATTTTGCTGATCTCTTTTCCGAGGGCCTTGGTTGTACCACAGACTTTGCAGCGCATATTATAGTTAAAGACAATTCCATACGTGTTCACCACTCTAGTAATGCTCCAAACATTTTTGGCATGGATGCATTTGAACTTTCTGGCCTCCCACTTCAGGAGAATGTTCTTTGCATCAACGCCTGTGACCATGCAGATAGTGTGGTCGCACTATGCGATGATTTTGCTGATCCCTTTTCTGTGAGCCTTGGTTGTAACACAGAGTTTGAAATGCATATCGTATTTAGAGACAATTCCATACTTATTCATCACTCTAGTAATGCTCCAAACATTTTTGGCATGGATGCATTTGAACTTTATGGCCTCGCAATTCATGACAATGCACTATGCGATGATTTTGCTGATCTCTTTTCTGTGGGCCTTGGTTGTACCACAGACTTTGCAGCGTATATTGCAGTTAGAGACAATTCAGTGCCTATTCTCCACTGCAGTAATGCTCAAACATTTATGGCATGGATGCATTTGACCTTTATGTCCTCGCAATTCTGGACAATGTACTTTGCATCAACGCCTGTGAGCATGCAGGCAGTGAGGTCGCACTGTGAGATGATTTTGCTGATCTCCTTTCTGAGGGCCTTGGTTGTAACACATTCTTTGTAGCCTATATTGCAGTTAGACACAATTCCATGCCTATTCTCCACTCTAGTAATGCTCCAAACATTTTTGGCATGGATCCATTTGATCTTTCTGGCTTCGCAATACAGGACAATGTACTTTGCTTCAACGCCTGTGACCATGCAGGTAGTGTGGTCGCACTATGCGATGATTTTGCTGATCTCTTTTCTGTGAGCCTTGGTTTTAGCACAGACTTTGAAATGCATATCGTATTTAGAGATAATTCCATACATATTCATCACTCTAGTAATGCTCCAAACGTTTTTGGCATGGATGCATTGGAACTTTCTGGACGCGCAATTCAGGACAATGTACTTTGCATCAACGCCTGTGACCATGCAGACAGTATGGTCGCACTGTGCGATGATTTCGCTGATCTCTTTCCCGAGGGACTTGGATGTACCACAGACTTTGCCGTGCATATTGCAGTTTGAGACAATTCCATGCCTATTCTCCACTCTAGTAATGGTCCATACATTATTGGCATGGATGCATTTGAAATTTCTGGCCTCGCAATTCAGGACAATGTACTTTGCATCAACGCCTGTGACCATGCAGACAGTGTGGTCGCACTATGCAATGATTTTGCTGATCTCTTATCTGAGGGCCTTGGTTGTGCCACAGACTTTGCAGCGTATATTGCAGTTAGAGACAATTCAATGCCTATTCTCCACTCTAGTAATGCTCCAAACATTCGTGGCATGGATGCATTTGAACATTCTGGAGTCGCAATTCAGGACAATGTGCTTTGCATCAATGCCTATGACCATGCAGGCAGTGTGGTCGCACTGTGCGATGATTTTGCTGATCTCCTTTCTGAGGGCCTTCGTTGTACCAAAAACTTTGCAGTGCATATTGTAGTTACAGACAGTTCCATGCCTATTCTCCACTCCAGTAATGCACCAAACATTTTTGGCATCGATGCGTTTGAAATTTCTGGCCTCGCAATTCAGGACAATGTACTTTGCATCAACGCCTGTGACCATGCAGACAGTGTAGTGCACTATGCGATGATTTTGTTGATCTCTTTTCTGAGGGCCTTGGTTGTACCACTGTCTTTGCAGCGCATATTGTAGTTTGAGACAATTCCATGCATATTCTCCATTTTAGTAATGCCCCAAAAATTTTTCGCATGGATGCATTTGAACTTTCTGGCCTCGCAATTTAGGACAATGTACTTTGAATCAACGCCTGTGACCACGCAGACAGTGTTGTCGCACTATGCGATGATTTTGCTGATCTCTTATCTGAGGGCCTAGGTTGTACCTCAGACTTTGCAGTGCATATTGCAGCTAGAGACAATTCCACGCGTATCCTCCACTCTAGTAATGCCCAAACATTTTTGGCATGGATGCATTTGAACTTTCTGGCCTCGCAATTCAGGACAATGTACTTTGCATCAACACCTGTGACCATGCAGACAGTGTCGTGGGACCATGCGATGATTTTGATGATCTCTTTTCTGAGGGCCTTGGTTGTACCACAGACTTTGCAGTGCATATTATAGTTAGAGACAATTCCAAGCCTATTCTCCACTCTAGTAATGCTCCAAACATTTTTGGCATGGATGTGTTTGAACTTTCTGGCCTCGCAATTCAGGACAATGTATTTTACATCAACGCCTGTGACCATGGAGACAGTGTGGTAGCACTATGCGATGATTTTGCTGATCTCTTTTTTGAGGGCCTTGTTTGTACTACAGACGTTGCAGCACATATTGCAGTTAGAGACAAATCCATGACTATTCCCCACTCTAGTAATGCCCCAAACATTTTAGGCATGGATGCATCTGATCTTTTTTGCCTCGCAATTTAGGACAATGTACTTTGCATCAACGCCTGTGACCATGCAGGCAGTGAGGTCGCACTGTGCAATGATTATGTTGCCTCCTTTAAGAGGGCCTTGGTTGTACCACAGACTTTGCAGCCTATATTGCAGTTAGAGACATTTCCATGCCTATTCTCCACTCTAGTAATGCTCCAAACATTTATGGCATGGATGAATTTGAACTTTCTGGCCTAGCAATTCAGGACAATATACTTTGCATCACCGCCTGTTACAATGCAGACAGTGTGGTCGAACTATGCGATGATGTTGCTGACCTTTTTTCTGAGGTCCTTGGTTGTACCACAGACTCTGCAGCGCATATTGTATTTAGAGACAATTCCATGCCTATTCTCCACTCTAGCAATGCTCCAAACATTTTTGCCATGGATGCATTGGAACTCTCTAGCCTCGCAATTGTGAACAAGGTACTTTGCATCAACGCCTGTGACCATGCAGACAGTGTGGTGGCACTATGCGATGATTTTGCTGATCTCTTATCTGAGGGCCTTGGTTGTACCACAGACTTTGCAGCGCATATTGTAGTTAGACACAATTCCATGCCTATTCTCCACTCTAGTAATGCTCCAAACATTTTTGGCATGGATGCATTTGAAATTTCTGGCCTCGCAATTCAGGACGATGTACTTTGCCTCAACGCCTGTGACCATGCAGACAGTGTGGTGGCACTATGCGATGATTTTGATGATCTCTTTTCTGAGGGCCTTGGTTGTACCACAGACTTTGCAGCGCATATTGTAGTTACAGACAATTCCATGCCTATTCTCCATTCTAGTAATGGTCCATACATTTTTGGCATGGATGCATTTGAACTTTTTGGCCTCGCAATTCAGGAGAATGTACTTTGCATCAATGCCTGTGACCATGCAGGTAGTGAGGTCACACTGTGCAATGATTTTACTGATCTCCTTTCTGAGGGCCCTGGTTTACGACAGACTTTGCAGCCTATATTGCAGTTAGAGACATTTCCATGCCTATTCTCCACTCTGGTAATGCTCCAAACATTTATGGCATGGATGAATTTGAACTTTCTGGCCCAGCAATTCAGGACAATATACTTTGCATCAACGCCTGTGACCATGCAGACAGTGTGGTCGAACTATGTGATGATATTGCTGACCTTTTTTCTGAGGGCCTTTGTTGTACCACTGATTTTGCAGCGCATATTGTAGTTAGAGACAATTCCATGCCTATTCTCCACTCTAGTAATGCTAAAAACATTTTTGGCACGGATGCATTGGAACTCTCTGGCCTCGCAATTGAGGACAATGTACTTTGCTTCAACGCCTGTGACCAAGCAGACAGTTTGGTAGCACTATGCGATGATTTTGCTGATCTCTTTTCTGAGGGCCTTAGTTGTATCATAGTCTTTGCAGCGCATATTGTACTTAGAGACATTTCGATGAAGATTCTCCACTCTAGTAATGCTGCAAACATTTTTGGCATGGATGCATTTGAACTTTCTGGCCTCGCAATTAAGGACAATGTACTTTGCATCAACGCCTGTGACCATGCAGACAGTATGATCGCACTGTGCGATGATTTCGGTAATCTCTTTTCCGAGGGCCTTGGTTGTCCCACAGACTTTGCAGTGCATATTGCAGATAGAGACAATTCCATGCCTATTCTCCACTCTATTAATGCTCCAAACATTCTTCGTATGGATGCATTTGAACTTTTTGGCCTGGCAATTCACGACAATGCACTATGCGATGATTTTGCTGATCTCTTTTCTGACGACCTTGGTTGTACCACAGACTTTGCACTGCAAATTGTAGTTAGAGACAATTCCATGCATATTCTCCATTCTAGTAATGCTCCAAACATTTATGGCATGGATGAATTTGAAATTTCTGGCCTAGCAATTCAGGACAATATACTTTGCATCAACGCCTGTGACCATGCAGACAGTGTGGTCGAACTATGCGATGATGTTGCTGACCTTTTTTCTGAGGGCCTTGGTTGTGCCACAGAGTTTGCAGCGCATATTGTAGTTAGAGACAATTCCATGCCTATTCTCCACTCTAGCAATGCTCCAAACATTTTTGCCACGGATGCATTGGAACTCTCTGGCCTTGCAATTGAGGACAAGGTACTTTGCATCAACGCCTGTGACCATGCAGACAGTGTGGTGGCACTATGCGATGATTTTGCTGATCTCTTTTCTGAGGGCCTTGGTTGTACCACAGACTTTGCAGCGCATATTGTAGTTAGACACAATTCCATGCCTATTCTCCACTCTAGTAATGCTCCAAACATTTTTGGCATGGATGCATTTGAATTTTCTGGCCTCGCAATTCAGGACGATGTACTTTGCATCAACGCCTGTGACCATGCAGACAGTGTGGTCACACTATGCGATGATTTTGCTGTATTCTTTTCTGAGGGCCTTGGTTGTACCACAACTTTGCAGCGCATATTGTAGTTAGAAACAATTCCATGCGTATTCTCCATACTAGTGATGCTCCAAATATTTTTGGCATGGATGCATTTGAATTTTTTGGCCTCGCAATTCTTGACAATGTACTTTGCATCACTGCCTGTGACCATGCAGGCAGTGTGGTCGCACTGTGCAATGATTTTGTTGACCTCCTTTCTGAGGGCCTTGGTTGAACCACAGACTTTGCAGCCTATATTGCAGTTAGAGACATTTCCATGCCGATTCTCCACTCTGGTAATGCTCCAAACATTTATGGCATGGATGCATTTGAACTTTTTGGCCTGGCAATTCACGACAATGCACTATGCAATGATTTTGCTGATCTCTTTTCTGACGACCTTTGTTGTACCACAGACTTTGCACTGCATATTGTAGTTAGAGACAAATCCGTGCATATTCTCCATTCTAGTAATGCCCCAAACATTTTTGGCATAGATGCATTTGAACTTTCTGGCCTCGCAATTTAGGACAATGTACTTTGCATCAACGCCTGTGACCACGCAGACAGTGTGGTCGCACTACGCGATGATTTTGCTGATCTCTTATCTGAGGGCCTAGGTTGTACCACAGACTTTGCAGCGCATATTGTAGTTAGAGACAATTCATTGCCTATTCTCCACTCTAGTAATGCTCCAAACATTTATGGCATGGATGCATTTGACCTTTCTGGCCTCGCAATTCAGGACAATGTACTTTGCATCAACGCCTGTGACCATGCAGGCAGTGAGGTCGCACTGTGCAATGATTTTGTTGACCTCCTTTAAGAGGGCCTTGGTTGTACCACAGACTTTGCAGCGTATATTGCAGTTAGAGACATTTCCATGCCTATTCTCCACTCTAGTAATGCTCCAAACATTTATGGCATGGATGAATTTGAAATTTCTGGCCTAGCAATTCACGACAATATACTTTGCATCAACGCCTGTGACCATGCAGACAGTGTGGTCGTACTATGCGATGATGTTGCTGACCTTTTTTCTGAGGGCCTTGGTTGTGCCACAGAGTTTGCAGCGCATATTGTAGTTAGAGACAATTCCATGCCTATTCTCCACTCTAGCAATGCTCCAAACATTTTTGCCACAGATGCATTGGAACTCTCTGGCCTTGCAATTGAGGACAAGGTACTTTGCATCAACGCCTGTGACCATGCAGACAGTGTGGTGGCACTATGCGATGATTTTGCTGTATTCTTTTCTGAGGGCCTTGGTTGTACCACAACTTTGCAGCGCAAATTGTAGTTAGAAACAATTCCATGCGTATTCTCCATACTAGTGATGCTCCAAATACTTTTGGCATGGATGCATTTGAATTTTTTGGCCTCGCAATTCTTGACAATGTACTTTGCATCACTGCCTGTGACCATGCAGGCAGTGTGGTCGCACTGAGTAATGATTTTGTTGACCTCCTTTCTGAGGGCCTCGGTTGTACCACAGACTTTGCAGCCTATCTTGCAGTTAGAGACAATTCCATGCCTATTCTCCACTCTAGTAATGCTTCAAACATTTATGGAATGGCTGAATTTGAACATTCTGGCCTAGCAATTGAGTACAATATACTTTGCATCAACGCCTGTGACCATGCAGACAGTGTGGTCGAACTATGTGATGATATTGCTGACCTTTCTTCTGAGGGCCTTGGTTGTACCACAGACTTTGCAGCGCATATTGTAGTTAGAGACAATTCCATGCCTATTCTACACTCTAGTAATGCTCCAAAGATTTTTGGCACGGATGCATTGGAACTATCTGGCCTCGCAATTGAGGACAATGTACTTTGCTTCAACGCCTGTGACCAAGCAGACAGTGTGGTAGCACTATGCGATGATTTTGCTGATCTCTTTTCTGAGGGCCTTGGTTGTACCACAGACTTTGCAGCGCATATTGCAGTTGGTGACAATTCCGTGACTATTCTCAACTCTAGTAATGCCCCAAACATTTTTGGCATGGATGTGTTTGAACTTTCTGGCCTCACAATTCAGGACAATGTACTTTGCATCAACGCCTGTGACCATGCAGACAGTGTGGTCGCACTATGCAATGATTTTGCTCATCTCTTATCTGAGGGCCTTGGTTGTACCACAGACTTTGCAGCGCATATTGCAGTTAGAGACAATTCCATGCCTATTCTACACTCTAGTAATGCTCCAAACATTTATGGCATGGATGAATTGGAATTTTCTGGCCTCGCAATTGAGGACAATGTATTTTGCATCAACGCCTGTGACCATGGAGACAGTGTGGTAGCACTATGCGATGATTTTGCTGATCTCTTTTCTGAGGGCCTTGTTTGTACCACACACTTTGCAGCGCATATTGCAGTTAGAGACAAATCCATGACTATTCCCCACTCTAGTAATGCCCCAAACATTTTTGGCATGGATGCATTTGAACTTTCTGGCCTCGCAATTCAGGGCAATGTACTTTGCATCAACGCCTGTGACCATGCAGACAGTGTGGTGGCACTATGCGATGATTTTCATGATCTCTTTTCTGAGGGCCTTGGTTGTACCACAGACTTTGCAGCGCATATTGTAGTTACAGACAATTCCATGCCTATTCTCCATTCTAGTAATGCTCCATACATTTTTGGTATGGATGCATTTGAACTTTTTGACCTCGCAATTCAGGACAATGTACTTTGCATCAATGCCTGTGACCATGCAGGTAGTGAGGTCACACTGTGCAATGATATTGCTGATCTCCTTTCTGAGGGCCCTGGTTGTGCGACAGACTTTGCAGCCTATATTGCAGTTAGAGACAATTCCATGCCTATTCTCCACCCTGGTAATGCTCCAAACATTTATGGCATGGATGAATTTGAACTTTCTGGCCTAGGAATTCAGGACAATATACTTTGCATCAACGCCTGTGACCACGCTGACAGTGTGGTCGAACTATGCAATGATGTTGCTGACCTTTTTTCTGAGGGCCTTGGTTGTACCACAGACTTTGCAGCGCATATTGTAGTTAGAGACAATTCCATGCCTATTCTCCAATCTAGTAATGCTAAAAACGTTTTTGGCACGGATGCATTCGAACTCTCTGGCCTCGCAATTGAGGACAATGTACTTTGCTTCAACGCCTGTGACCAAGCAGACAGTGTGGTAGCACTATGCGATGATTTTGCTGATCTCTTTTCTGAGGGCCTTGGTTGTACCACAGACTTTGCAGCGCATATTGCAGTTGGTGACAATTCCGTGACTATTCTCAACTCTAGTAATGCCCCAAACATTTTTGGCATGGATGTGTTTGAACTTTCTGGCCTCACAATTCAGGACAATGTACTTTGCATCAACGCCTGTGACCATGCAGACAGTGTGGTCGCACTATGCAATGATTTTGCTCATCTCTTATCTGAGGGCCTTGGTTGTACCACAGACTTTGCAGCGCATATTGCAGTTAGAGACAATTCCATGCCTATTCTACACTCTAGTAATGCTCCAAACATTTATGGCATGGATGAATTGGAATTTTCTGGCCTCGCAATTGAGGACAATGTATTTTGCATCAACGCCTGTGACCATGGAGACAGTGTGGTAGCACTATGCGATGATTTTGCTGATCTCTTTTCTGAGGGCCTTGTTTGTACCACACACTTTGCAGCGCATATTGCAGTTAGAGACAAATCCATGACTATTCCCCACTCTAGTAATGCCCCAAACATTTTTGGCATGGATGCATTTGAACTTTCTGGCCTCGCAATTCAGGGCAATGTACTTTGCATCAACGCCTGTGACCATGCAGACAGTGTGGTGGCACTATGCGATGATTTTCATGATCTCTTTTCTGAGGGCCTTGGTTGTACCACAGACTTTGCAGCGCATATTGTAGTTACAGACAATTCCATGCCTATTCTCCATTCTAGTAATGCTCCATACATTTTTGGTATGGATGCATTTGAACTTTTTGACCTCGCAATTCAGGACAATGTACTTTGCATCAATGCCTGTGACCATGCAGGTAGTGAGGTCACACTGTGCAATGATATTGCTGATCTCCTTTCTGAGGGCCCTGGTTGTGCGACAGACTTTGCAGCCTATATTGCAGTTAGAGACAATTCCATGCCTATTCTCCACCCTGGTAATGCTCCAAACATTTATGGCATGGATGAATTTGAACTTTCTGGCCTAGGAATTCAGGACAATATACTTTGCATCAACGCCTGTGACCACGCTGACAGTGTGGTCGAACTATGCAATGATGTTGCTGACCTTTTTTCTGAGGGCCTTGGTTGTACCACAGACTTTGCAGCGCATATTGTAGTTAGAGACAATTCCATGCCTATTCTCCAATCTAGTAATGCTAAAAACGTTTTTGGCACGGATGCATTCGAACTCTCTGGCCTCGCAATTGAGGACAATGTACTTTGCTTCAACGCCTGTGGCCAAGCAGACAGTTTGGTAGCACTATGCGATGATTTTGCTGATCTCTTTTCTGAGGGCCTTGGTTGTATCATAGTCTTTGCAGCGCATATTGTAGTTAGAGACATTTCCATGAATATTCTCCACTCTAGTAATGCTGCAAACATTTTTGGCATGGATGCATTTGAACTTTCTGGCCTCGCAATTCTGAACAATGTACTTTGCATCAACGCCTGTGACCATGCAGACAGTGTGGTGGCACTATGCGATGATTGTGATGACCTCTTTTCTGATTGCCTTGGTTTTACCACAGACTTTGCAGCGCATATTGTAGTTTGAGACAATTCCATGCCTATTCTCCACTCTAGTAATGCTCCAAACGTTTTTGGCATAGATGCTTTTGAACAATCTGGCCTCGCAATTCAGGACAATGTACTTTGCATCAACGCCTGTGACCATGCAGGCATTGAGGTCGCACTGTGCCATGATTTTGCTGATCTCTTTTCAGAGGGCCTTGGTTGTACCACAGACTTTGCAGCCTATATTGCAGTTAGAGACAATTCCATGCCTTTTCTCCACTCTATTAATGCTCCAAACATTTATGGCATGGATGAATTTGAACTTTCTGGCCTCGCAATTCAGGACAATGTACTTTGCATCAACGCCTGTGACCATACAGACAGTGTGGTGGCACTATGCGATGATTTTGCTGATCTCTTTTCTGAGGGCCTTGGTTGTACCACAGACGTTGCAGCGCATATTGTAGTTACAGACTATTCCATGCCTGTTCTCCACTCTAGTAATGCTCCAAACATTTTTGACATGCATGCATTTGATCTTTTTGGCCTCACAACTGAGGACAATGTACTTTGCATCAACGCCTGTGACCACGCAGACAGTGTTGTCGCACTATGCGATGATTTTGCTGATCCCTTATCTGAGGGCCTAGGTTGTACCTCAGACTTTGCAGTGCATATTGCAGTTAGAGACAATTCCATGCGTATCCTCCACTCTAGTAATGCCCAAACATTTTCGGCATGGGTGCATTTGAACTTTCTGGCCTCGCAATTCAGGACGATGTACTTTGCATCAACGCCTGTGACCATGCAGACAGTGTGGTGGGACTATGCGTTGATTTTGCTGATCTCTTTTCTGAGGGCCTTGGTTGTACCACAGACTTTGCAGTGCATATTGTAGTTAGAGACAATTCTAAGCCGATTCTCCATTCTAGTAATGCTCCATACATTTTTGGCATGGATGCATTTGAACTTTTTGGCCTCGCAATTCAGGACAATGTACTTTGCATCAATGCCTGTGACCATGCAGACAGTGTGGTGGCACTATGCGATGATTTTGATTACCTCTTTTCTGAGGGCCTTGGTTGTACCACAGACTTTGCAGCGCATATTGTAGTTACATACAATTCCATGCCTATTCTCCATTCTAGTAATGCTCCATACATTTTTGGCATGGATGCATTTGAACTTTTTGGCCTCGCAATTCAGGACAATGTACTTTGCATCAATGCCTGTGACCATGCAGGTAGTGAGGTCACACTGTGCAATGATATTGCTGATCTCTTTTCTGAGGGCCTTGGTTGTATCATAGTCTTTGCAGCGCATATTGTAGTTAGAGACATTTCCATGAATATTCTCCACTCTAGTAATGCTGCAAACATTTTTGGCATGGATGCATTTGAACTTTCTGGCCTCGCAATTCAGGACAATGTACTTTGCATCAACGCCTGTGACCATGCAGACAGTATGGTCGCACTGTGCGATGATTTCGCTAATCTCTTTTCCTAGGGCCTTGGTTGTCCCACAGACTTTGCAGTGCATATTGCAGTTAGAGACAATTCCATGCCTATTCTGCACTCTATTAATGCTCCAAACATTCTTGGCATGGATGCATTTGTACTTTTTGGCCTGGCAATTCACGACAATGCACAATGCGATGATTTTGCTGAACTCTTTTCTGACGACCTTGGTTGTACCACAGACTTTGCACTGCATATTGTAGTTAGAGACAATTCCATGCATATTCTCCATTCTAGTAATGCCCCAAACATTTTTGGCATAGATGCATTTGAACTTTCTGGCCTCACAATTTAGGACAATGTACTTTACATCAATGCCTGTGACCACGCAGACAGTGTGGTCGCACTACGCGATGATATTGCTGATCTCTTATCTGAGGGCCTAGGTTGTACCACAGACTTTGCAGCGCATATTGTAGTTAGAGACAATTCATTGCCTATTCTCCACTCTAGTAATGCTCCAAACATTTATGGCATGGATGCATTTGACCTTTCTGGCCTCGCAATTCAGGGCAATGTACTTTGCATCAACGCCTGTGACCATGCAGGCAGTGTGGTCGCACTGTGCAATGATTTTGTTGACCTCCTTTCTGAGGGCCTTGGTTGTACCACAGGCTTTGCAGCCTATCATGCAGTTAGAGACAATTCCATGCCTATTCTCCACTCTAGTAATGCTCCAAACATTTATGGAATGGCTGAATTTGAACATTCTGGCCTAGCAATTGAGTACAATGTACTTTGCATCAACGCCTGTGACCATGCAGACAGTGTGGTCGAACTATGTGATGATACTGCTGACCTTTTTTCTGAGGGCCTTGGTTGTACCACAGACTTTGCAGCCCATATTGTAGTTAGAGACAATTCCATGCCTATTCTCCACTCTAGCAATGCCCCAAACATTTTTGGCATAGATGCATTTGAACTATATGGCCTCGCAATTCAGGACAATGCACTATGCGATGATTTTGCTGATCTCTTTTCTGTGGGCCTTGGTTGTACCACAGAGTTTGCAGCGCATATTGTAGTTAGAGACAATTCCCTGCCTATTCTCCACTCTAGTAATGCTCCAAACATTTGTGGCATGAATGCATTTGAACTTTCCCGCCTCGCAATTCAGGACAATGCACTACGCGATGATTTTCCTGATCTCTTATCTGAGGCCTTGGTTGTACCACAGACTTTGCAGCATATATTGCAGTTAGAGACAATTCAATGCCTATTCTCCACTCTAGTAATGCTCCAAACATTCATGCCATGGATGCATTTGAACAGTCTGGCCTCGTAATTGAGGACAATGTGCTTTGCATCAACGTCTGTGACCATGCAGGCAGTGTGGTCGCACTGTGCGATGATTTTTCTGATCTCTTTTCAGAGGGCCTTGGTTGTACCACAGACATTGCAGCGCATATTGTAGTTAGAGACAATTCCATGCCTATTCTACACTCTAGTAATGCTCCAAAGATTTTTGGCACAGATGCATTGGAACTATCTGGCCTCGCAATTGAGGACAATGTACTTTGCTTCAACGCCTGTGACCAATCAGACAGTGTGGTAGCACTATGCGATGATTTTGCTGATCTCTTTTCTGAGGGCCTTGGTTGTACCACAGACTTTGCAGCGCATATTGCAGTTGGTGACAATTCCGTGCCTATTCTCCACTCTAGTAATGCCCCAAACATTTTTGGCATGGATGCATCTGAACATTCTGGCCTCGCCATTCAGGACAATGTACTTTGCATCAACGCCTGTGACCATGCAAGCATTGAGGTCGCACTGTGCGATGATTTTGCTGATCTCTTTTCTGAGGGCTTTGGTTGTACCACAGACTTTGCAGCCTATATTGCAGTTAGAGACAATTCCATGCCTATTCTCCACTCTAGTAATGCTCCAAACATTTATGGCATGGATGAATTTGAACGTTCTTGCCTCGCAATTCAGGACAATGTACTTTGCATCAACGCCTGTGACCATGCAGGCAGTGTGGTAGCACTATGCGAAGATTTTTCTGACCTCTTTTCAGAGGGCCTTGGTTGTACCACAGAAGTTGCAGCGCATATTGCAGTTAGAGACAAATCCATGCCTATTCCCCACTCTAGTAATGCCCCAAACATTTTTGGCATGGATGCATTTGAACTTTCTGGCCTCGCAATTCTGAACAATGTACTTTGCATCAACGCCTGTGACCATGCAGGCATTGAGGTCGCACTGTGCGATGATTTTGCTGATCTCTTTTCTGAGGGCCTTGGTTGTACCACAGACTTTGCAGCCTATATTGCAGTTAGAGACAATTCCATGCCTTTTCTCCACTCTACTAATGCTCCAAACGTTTATGGCATGGATGAATTTCAAATTTCTGGGCTCGCAATTCAGGACAATGTACTTTGCATCAACGCCTGTGACCATACAGACAGTGTGGTGGCACTATGCGATGATTTTGATGATCTCTTTTCTGAGGGCCTTGGTTGTACCACAGACGTTGCAGCGCATATTGTAGTTACAGACAATTCCATGCCTGTTCTCCACTCTAGTAATGCTCCAAACATGTTTGACATGCATGCATTTGATCTTTTTGGCCTCGCAACTGAGGACAATGTACTTTGCATCAACGCCTGTGACCATGCAGGCAGTGAGGTCCCACTGTGCGATGATTTTGCTGGTCTCTTTTCATAGGGCCTTGGTTGTACCACAGACTTTGCAGCCTATATGGCAGTTACAGACAATTCCATGCCTATTCTCAACTCTAGTAATGCTCCATACATTTTTGGCATGGATGCATTTGAACTTTCTGGCCTCGCAATTGAGGACAATGTACATTGCATCAATGCCTGTGACCATGCAGACAGTGTGGTAGCACTCTGCGATGATTTTGCTGAACTCTTTTCTGAGGGAATGGGTTGTACCACAGACTTTGCAGCGCATTTGGCAGTTAGAGACAAATCCATGCTTATTCCCCACTCTTGTGATGCTGAAAACATTTTTGGCATCGATGCATTTGAACTTTCAAGCCTCGCAATTCAGGACAATGTACTTTGCATCAACGCCTGTGACCACGCAGACAGTGTGGTGGCACTATGCGATGATTTTGATGATATCTTTTCTGAGGTCCTTGGTTGTACCACAGACTTTTCAGCGCATATTGTAGTTAGAGACAATTCCATGCTTATTCTCCACCATAGAAATGCTCGAAACATTTATGACATGGATGCATTTGAACTTTATGGCCTCACAATTCAGGACAATGTACTTTGCATCAACGGCTGTGGCCATGCAGACAGTGCGTTCATACTATGCGATGATTTTGCTGATCTCTTTTCTGAGGGCCTTGGTTGTACCACAACTTTGCAGTGCATATTGTAGTTAGAGACAATTACATGCCTATTCTCCACTCTAGTAAAGCTCCAAACATTTATACAATGGATGCATTTGAACTTTCTAGCCTCGCAATTCAGGACAATGTACTTTGCATCAACGTCTGTGACCATGCAGACAGTGTGGTCGCAGTATGCGACGATTTTGCTGAACTCTTTTCTGTGGGCCTTGGTTGTACCACAGACATTGCAACGCATATTAAAGTTAGAGACAATTCCATGCCTATTCTCCACTCTAGTAATGCTCCAAACATTCTTGGCATTGATGCATTTGAACTTTCTGGCCTCGCAATTCAGGACAATGTACTATGCATCAACGCCTGTGACCACGCAGACAGTGTGGTCGCAATATGCGATGATTTTGATTATATCTTTTCTGAGGGCCTTGGTTGTACCACAGACGTTGCAGCGCATATTGTAGTTAGAGCCAATTCCATGCCTATTTTCCACTCTAGTACGCAACTGAGGACAATGTACTTTGCGTCAACGCCTGTGACCATGCAGACAGTGTGGTGGCACTATGTGATATTATGATGATCACCTTTTTGAGGGCCTTGGTTGTACCACAGACTTTGCCGTGCATATTGTAGTTAGAGACAATTCCATGCCTATTCTCCACTCTAGTAATGCTCCAAACATGTTTGGCATGGATGCATTTGAACATTCTGTCATCGCAATTCAGGACAATGTATTTTGCATCAATGCCTGTGACCATGCAGGCAGTGAGGTCGCACTGTGCGATGATTTTGCTGAACTCTTTTCTGAGTACCTTGGTTGTACCACAGACTTTGCAGCGCATGTTGTAGTAGGAGACAATTCCATGCCTAATCTCCACTCTAGTAATGCTCCAAACATTTATGGCATGGATGCATTTGAAATTTCTGGCCTCACGATTCAGGACAATGTACTTTGCATCAACGCCTGTGGCCATGCAGACAGTGCGTTCGTACTATGCGATGATTTTGCTGATCTCTTTTCGGAGGGCCTTGGTTGTACCACAACTTTGCAGTGCATATTGTAGTTAGAGACAATTCCATGGCTATTCTCCATTCTAGTAATGCTCCAAACATTTTTGCCGTGGATGCATTTGAACTTCTTGGCCTCGCAATTCAGGACAATGTACATTGCACCAAAGCATGTGATCATGCAGGCAGTGAGGTCGCACTGTGGGATGATTTCGCTGAACTCTTTTCCGAGGGCCTTGGTTGTACCACAGACTTTGCGGTGCATATTGCAGTTAGAGACAATTCCATGCCTATTCTCCACTCTAGTAATGCTCCAAACATTTTTGGCATGGATGCATTTGAACATTCTGGCCTCGCAATTCAGGACAATGTACTTTGCATCAACGCCTGTGACCATGCAGACAGTTTGGTCGCACAATGCGATGATTTTGCTGATCTCTTATCTGAGGGCCTTGGTTGTACCACAGACTTTGCAGCCCATATTGTAGTTAGAGACAATTCCCTGCCTATTCTCCACTCTAGTGAAGCTCAAAACATTTTTGGCATGGATGCATTTGAACTTTCTGGCCTCGCAATTCAGCGCAAGGTACTTTGCATCAACGTCTGTGACTATGCAGACAGTGTTGTCGCACTATGCGACGATTTTGCTGAACTCTTTTCTGTGGGCCTTTGTTGTACATCAGACATGGCAAGGCATATTATAGTTAGAGACAATTCCAGCCCTATTCTCCACTCTAGTAATGTTCCAAACATTCTTGGCATGGATGCATTTGAACTTTTTGGCCTTGCAAATGAGGACAATGTACTTTGCATCAACGCCTGTGACCATGCAGACAGTGTGATGGCACAATGCGATGATTTTGATGATCTCTTTTCTGGGGCCTTGTTTGTACCACAGACTTTGCAGAGCATATTATAGTTAGAGACAATTCCATGCCTATTCTCCACTCTAGTAATGATCCAAACATTTTTGGCATGGATGCATTTGAACATTCTGTCCTCGCAATTCAGGACAATGTACTTTGCATCAACGCCTGCGAAAATCCAGGCTTTGAGGTCGCACTGTGCGATGATTTTGCTGATCTCTTTTCTGAGGGCCTTGGTTGTACCACAACTTTGCAGCGCATATTGCAGTTAGAGACAATTCCATGCCTATTCTCGATTCTAGTAATGCTCCAAACAATTTTGGCATGGATGCATTAGAACATCTTGGCCGCGCAATTCAGGACAATGTACTTCGCATCAACGCCTGTCACCATGCAGGCAGTGAGGTCGCACTGTGCTATGATATTGCTGATCTCCTTCTGATGGCCTTGGTTGTACCACAGACTTTGCAGCCTATATTGCCGTTAGAGACAATTCCATGGCTATTCTCCACTCTAGTAATGCTCCCAACATTTTTGGCACGGATGCATTGGAACTTTCTGGCCTCGCAATTGAGGACAATGTAGTTTGCATCTACGCCTGTGACCATGCTGACAGTTTGGTAGCACTATGCGATGATTTTGCTGATCTCTTATCTGAAGGCCTTGGTTGTACCACAGACTTCGCAGCGGATCTTGCAGTTAGAGACAATTCCATGCCTATTCCCCACTCTAGTAATGCCCCAAACATTTTTGGCATTGGATGCATTTGAACTTTGTGGCCCCGTAATTCAGGACAATGTTCTTTGCATCAACGCCTGCGACCATGCAGACAGTGTGGTGTCACTATGCGATGATTTTGATGATCCCTTTTCTGAGGGACTTGGTTGTACCACAGACATTGCAGCGCATATTGTAGTTAGAGACAATTCCATGAATATTCTCCACTCTAGTAATGCTCCAAACATTTTTGGCATGGATGCATTTGAACATTCTGTCCTCTCAATTCAGGACAATGTACTTTGCATCAACGCCTGTGACCATGCAGGCAGTGAGGTCGCACTGTGCGATGATTTTGCTGATCTCTTTTCTGAGGACCTTGGTTGTACTACAGTCTTTGTGGCGCATATTGTATTTAGAGTCAATTCCTTGCCTATTCTCCACTCTAGTAATGCTCCAAACATTTTTGGCATGGATGCATTTGAATTTTCTGGCCTCGCAATTCAAGACAATGTACTTTGCATCAACGCCTGTGACCATGAAAACAGTATGGTCCCACTGTGCGATGATTTCGCTCATCTCTTTTTCGAGTGCCTTGGTTGTACCACAGACTTTGCAGTGCATATTGCAGTTAGAGACAATTCCATGCCTATTCCCCACTCTAGTAATGCTCCAAACATTCTTGGCATTGATGCATTTGAAGTTTCTGGCCTCACAATTCAGGACAATGTACTTTGCATCAACGCCTGTGACCATGCAGACAGTGTGGTGCACTATGCGATGATTTTGCTGATCTCTTATCTGAAGGCCTTGATTATACCACAGACTTCGCAGCGGAACTTGCAGTTAGAGACAATTCCATGCCTATTCCCCACTCTAGTAATGCCCCAAACACTTTTGGCATGGATGCATTTGAACTTTCTGGCATCGCAATGCAGGACAATGTACTTTGCATCAACGCCTGTGACCATGCAGATAGTGTGGTCACGCTATGCGATGATTTTGCTGATCTCTTTTCTGAAGGCCTTGGTTGTACCACAACTTTGGAGCGCATATTGTACCTAGAGACATTTCCATGCCTATTCTCCACTCTAGTAATGCTCCAAACACTTTTGGCATGGATGCATTTGAACTTTCTGTCCTCGCAATTCAGGACAATGTACTTCGCATCAACGCCTGTGACCATGCAGACAGTGTGGTCGCACTAAGCGATGATATTCTGATCTCTTATCCGAAGGCCTTGGTTGTACCACAGACTTTGCAGCGGATCTTGCAGTTAGAGACAATTCCATGCGTATTCCCCACTCTAGTAATGCCCCAAAAATTTTTGGCATTGGATGCATTTGAACTTTCTCTCCTCGCAATTATGGACAATGTCCTTTGCATCAACGCCTGTGACCGTGCAGACAGTGTGGTGGCACTATGCGATGATTTTAATGATCTCTTTTCTGAGGGCCTTGGTTGTACTACAGACTTTGCAGCGCATATTGTAGTTAGAGACAATTCCATGCCTATTCTCCACTCTAGTAATGCTCCAAACATTTTTGGCATGGATGCATTTGAACATTCTGTCCTCGCAATTCAGGACAATATACTTTGCATCAATGTCTGTAACCATGCAGTCAGTGAGGTCGCACTGTGCGATGATTTTGCTGATCTCTTTACTGAGGGCCTTGGTTGTACCACAGTCTTTGCAGCGCATATTGTATTTAGAGACAATTCCTTGCCTATTTTCCACTCTAGTAATGCTCCAAACATTTTTGGCATGGATGCATTTGAATTTTCTGTCCTCGCAATTCAGGACAATGTACTTTGCATCAACGCCTGTGACCATGCAGACAGTGTGATCCCACTGTGCGATGATTTCGCTCATCTTTTTTGCGAGTGCTTTGGTAGTACCAAAGACTTTGCAGTGCATATTGCAGTTAGAGACAATTCCATGCCTATTCCCCAATCAAGTAATGCCCCAAACATTTTTAACATGGATGCATTTGAACTTTCCGGCCTCGTAATTCAGGACAATGTACTTTGCATCAACGACTGAGACCATGCAGACAGTGTGGTGGCACTAAGGGATGATTTTGATTATCTCTTTTCTGAGGGCCTTGGTTGTACCACAGACTTTGCAGCGCATATTGTAGTTAGCGACAATTCCCTGCCTATTCTCCAATCTAGTAAAGCTCCAAAGATTTTTGGCATGGATGCATTTGAACTTTCTGGTCTCGTAATTCAGAACAATGTAATTTGCATCAACGCATGTGACCATGCAGGCAGTGAGGTCGCACTGTGCAGTGATTTTGCTGATCTCTTTTCTATGGGCCTTGGTTGTACCACAGACTTTGCAGCGCGTATTTTAGTTAGAGACAATTCCATGCCTATTCTCCTCTCTAGTAATGCTCCAAACATTTTTATCATGGATGCATTTGAACATTCTGGCCTCATAATTCATTACAATGTACTTTGCATCAACGACTGAGACCATGCAGACAGTGTGGTGGCACTATGCGACGATTTTGATTATCTCTTTTCTGAGGGCCTTGGTTGTACCACAGACTTTGCAGCACATATTGCAGTTAGAGGTAATTCCATGCCTATTCCCCACTCTAGTAATGCCCCAAACATATTTGGCTTGGATGCACTTGAACTTTCTGGCCTCGCAATTCAGCACAATGTACTTTGCATCAACGCCTGTGACATGCAGACAGTGTGGTGGTATTATGTGATGATTTTGCTGATCTCTTTTCTGAGCGCCTTGGTTGTACCACTACTTTGCAGCGCATATTGAAGTTAGAGACAAATCCATGTCTATTCTCCACAAGAGTATTGCTCCAAACATTTTTTGCATGGATGCATTAGAACTTTTTCATCTTGAAATTGAGGACAATGTACATTGCATCAACGCCTGTGACCATGCAGGCAGTGAGGTCGCACTGTACGATGATTTTGCTGATCTCTTGTCTGAGGGCCTTGGTTGTTCCACAGACTTTGCAGCACATATTGAAGTTAGAGATAATTCCATGCCTATTCCCCACTCTAGTAATGCCCCAAACATTTTTGATTGGATGCATTTGAACTTTCTGTCCTCGCAATTCAGGACAATGTTCTTTGCATCAACGCCTATGACATGCAGACAGCGTGGTGGGACTATGCGATGATTTCGCTCATCTTTTTTGCGAGTGCTTTGGTAGTACCAAAGACTTTGCAGTGCATATTGCAGTTAGAGACAATTCCATGCCTATTCCCCAATCAAGTAATGCCCCAAACATTTTTAACATGGATGCATTTGAACTTTCCGGCCTCGTAATTCAGGACAATGTACTTTGCATCAACGGCTGAGACCATGCAGACAGTGTGGTGGCACTAAGGGATGATTTTGATTATCTCTTTTCTGAGGGCCTTGGTTGTACCACAGACTTTGCAGCGCATATAGTAGTTAGAGACAATTCTATGCCTATTCTCCACTCTTGTAATGACGCAAACATTTTTCTCATGGATGCATTTGAACTTTCTGGCCTCGCAATTCAGTACAATGTACTTTGCATCAACGCCTGTGACCATGCAGACCGTGTGGTAGAACTATGCAATGATGTTGCTGATCTTTCTTCTGAAGGCTTTGGTTGTACCACAGACTTTGCAGCGCATATTGTAGTTAGAGACAATTCCATGCCTATTCTCCACTCTAGTAATGCTCCAAACATTTTCGGCACGGATGCATTTGAACTTTCTGGCCTCGTAATTGAGGACAATGTACTTTGCATCAACGCCTGTGACCATGCGGACAGTGTGGTAGCACTATGCGACGATTTTGTTGATTTCTTTTCCGAGGGCCATGTTTGTACCACAGATTTTGCAGTGCGTATTGCAGTTAGAGACAATTACATGCCTATTTTCCACTCTTGTAATGACGCAAACATTTTTCTCATGGATGCATTTGAACTTTCTGGCCTCGCAATTCAGTACAATATAATTTACATCAACGCCTGTGACCATGCAGACAGTGTGGTCGTACTATGCAATGATTTTGCCCTTCTCTTCTCTAAGGGCCTTGGTTGTACCACAGACTTTGCAGCGCATATTGCAGTTAGAGCCAATCCATGCCCATTCTCCGCTCCAGTAATGCTCCAAACATTTTTTGGCACGGATGCATTTGAACTTTCTGGCCTCGGAATTGAGGACAATGTACTTTGCATCAACGCCTGTGACCATGCAGACCGTGTGGTCGAATTATGCGATGATGTTGCTGATCTTTTTTCTGAAGGCTTTGGTTGTACCACAGACTTTGCAGCGCATATTGTAGTTAGAGACAATTCCATGCCTATTCTCCACTCTAGTAATGCTCCAAACAGTTTTGGCACGGATGGATTTGAACTTTCTGGCCTCGGAATTGAGGACAATGCTCTTTGCATCAACGCCTGTGACCATGCAGACAGTGTGGTAGCTCTATGCGATGATTTTGCTGATTTCTTTTCCAAGGGCCATGTTTGTACCACAGACTTTGCAGTGCAGATTGCAGTTAGAGACAATTCCATGCCTATTCTCCACCCTAGTTGTGCTCCAAAAATTCTTGGCATGGATGCATTTGAACTTTCTGCCCTCGCAGTTCAGGACAATGTACTTTGCATCAACGCCTGTGACCATGCAGACAATGTGGTCGCACTATGCGATGATTTTGCTGATCTCTTATCTGAGGGCCTTGGTTGTACCACAGACTTTGCAGCACATATTGCAGTTAGAGATAATTCCATGCCTATTCCCCACTCTAGTAATGCCCCAAACATTTTTGATTGGATGCATTTGAACTTTCTGTCCTCGCAATTCAGGACAATGTTCTTTGCATCAACGCCTGTGACATGCAGACAGTGTGGTGGGACTATGCGATGATTTCGCTCATCTTTTTTGCGAGTGCTTTGGTAGTACCAAAGACTTTGCAGTGCATATTGCAGTTAGAGACAATTCCATGCCTATTCCCCAATCAAGTAATGCCCCAAACATTTTTAACATGAATGCATTTGAACTTTCTGACCTCGTAATTCAGGACAATGTACTTTGCATCAACGGCTGAGACCATGCAGACAGTGTGGTGGCACTAAGGGATGATTTTGATTATCTCTTTTCTGAGGGCCTTGGTTGTACCACAGACTTTGCAGCGCATATTGTAGTTAGAGACAATTCTATGCCTATTCTCCACTCTTGTAATGACGCAAACATTTTTCTCATGGATGCATTTGAACTTTCTGGCCTCGCAATTCAGTACAATGTACTTTGCATCAACGCCTGTGACCATGCAGACCGTGTGGTAGAACTATGCAATGATGTTGCTGATCTTTCTTCTGAAGGCTTTGGTTGTACCACAGACTTTGCAGCGCATATTGTAGTTAGAGACAATTCCATGCCTATTCTCCACTCTAGTAATGCTCCAAACATTTTCGGCACGGATGCATTTGAACTTTCTGGCCTCGGAATTGAGGACAATGTACTTTGCATCAACACCTGTGACCATGCAGACCGTGTGGTCGAATTATGCGATGATGTTGCTGATCTTTTTTCTGAAGGCTTTGGTTGTACCACAGACTTTGCAGCGCATATTGTAGTTAGAGACAATTCCATGCCTATTCTCCACTCTAGTAATGCTCCAAACATTTTTGGCACGGATGCATTTGAACTTTCTGGCCTCGTAATTGAGGACAATGTACTTTGCATCAACGCCTGTGGCCATGCGGACAGTGTGGTAGCACTATGCGACGATTTTGTTGATTTCTTTTCCGAGGGCCATGTTTGTACCACAGATTTTGCAGTGCGTATTGCAGTTAGAGACAATTACATGCCTATTTTCCACTCTTGTAATGACGCAAACATTTTTCTCATGGATGCATTTGAACTTTCTGGCCTCGCAATTCAGTACAATATAATTTACATCAACGCCTGTGACCATGCAGACAGTGTGGTCGCACTATGCAATGATTTTGCCCTTCTCTTCTCTAAGGGCCTTGGTTGTACCACAGACTTTGCAGCGCATATTGCAGTTAGAGCCAATCCATGCCCATTCTCCGCTCCAGTAATGCTCCAAACATTTTTTGGCACGGATGCATTTGAACTTTCTGGCCTAGGAATTGAGGACAATGTACTTTGCATCAACGCCTGTGACCATGCAGACCGTGTGGTCGAATTATGCGATGATGTTGCTGATCTTTTTTCTGAAGGCTTTGGTTGTACTACAGACTTTGCAGCGCATATTGTAGTTAGAGACAATTCCATGCCTATTCTCCACTCTAGTAATGCCCCAAACATTTTTGGCATGGATGCATTTGAACTTTCTTGCCTCGCAATTCAGGACAATGTACTTTGCATCAACGTCTGTGACCATGCAGACAGTGTGGTCGCACTATGCAACGATTTTGCTGAACTCTTTTCTGTGGGCATTGGTTGTACCACAGACTTTGCAACGCATATTATAGTTAGAGACAATTCCATGCCTATTCTATACTCTAGTAATGCTCCAAACATTCTTGGCATGGATGCATTTCAACTTTATGGCCTCGCAATTCAGGACAATGTACTTTGCATCAACGCCTGTGACCATGCAGACAGTGTGGTCACACTATGCGATGATTTTGCTGATCTCTTTTCTGAGGGCCTTGGTTGTACCACAGACATTGCAGCGCATATTGTAGTTAGAGACAATTCCTTGCCTATTCTTCACTCCAGTAATGCCCCAAACATTTTTGGCATGGATGCATTTGAACTTTCTGTCCTCGCAATTCAGTACAATGTAATTTGCATCAACGCCTGTAACCATGCAGACAGTATGGTGCACTATGCGATGATTTTCATGATCTTTTTTCTGAGGGCCTTCGTTGTACCATAGACTTTACAGCGCATATTGCAGTTAGAGACAATTCGATTCCTATTCTCCGCTCCAGTAATGCTCCAAACATTTTTGGCATAGATGAATTTGAATTTTCTGGCCTCGTAATTCAGGACAATGTACTTTGCATCAACGCATGTGACCATGCATTCAGTGAGGTCGCACTGTGTGATGATTTTACTGATCTCTTTTCTGAGGGACTTGGTTGTACCACAACTTTGCAGCGCATATTGTACTTAGAGACAGTTCCATGCCTATTCTCCACTCTAGTAATGCTCCAAACACTTTTGGCATGGATGCATTAGAACTTTTTCAACTCGAAATTGAGGACAATGTGCATTGCATCAACGCCTGTGACCATGCAGACAGTGTGGTCGCACTATGCAATGATTTTGCCTTTCTCTTCTTTAAGGGCCTTGGTTGAACCACAGACTTTGCAGCGCATATTGGAGTTAGAGACAATTCCATGCCTGTTCTCCGCTCCAGTAATGCTCCAAACATTTTTGGCATGGATGAATTTGAACTTTCTGGCCTCGCAATTCAGGACAATATACTTTGCATCAACGCCTGTGACCATGCAGACCGTGTGGTCGAACTATGCGATGATGTTGCTGATCCTTTTTCTGAAGGTTTTTGTTGTACCACAGACTTTGCAGCGGATATTGTAGTTAGAGACAATTAAATGCCTATTCTCCACTCTAGTAATGCTCCAAACATTTTTGGCACGGATGCATTTGAACTTTGTGGCCTCGCAATTGAGGACAATGTACTTTGCATCAACGCCTGTGACCTTGCAGACAGTGTGGTACCACTATGCGATGATTTTGCTGATCTCTTTTCTGAGGGCCTTGGTTATACCACTGTCTTTGCAGCGCATATTGTAGTTAGAGACAACGCCACGCCTATTCTCCACTCTAGTAATGCTCCAAACATTTTTGGCATGGATGTATTTGAACTTTCTGGCCTCGCAATCCTGGACAATGTACTTTGCATCTACGCCTGTGACCATGCATACAGTATGGTCGCACTGTGCGATGATTTCGCTGATCTCTTTTCCGAGGGCCTTGGTCGTACCACAGACTTTGCAGTGCATATTGCAGTTAGAGACAATTCCATGCCTATTCTCCACTCTAGTAATGCTCCAAACATTCTTGGCATGGATGCATTTGAACTTTCTGAACTCGCAATTCAGGACAATGTACTTTGCATCAACGTCTGTGACCATTCAGACAGTGTGGTCGCACTATGCACCGATTTTGCTGAACTCTTTTCTGTGGGAATTGGTTGTACCACAGACTTTGCAACGCATATTATAGTTAGAGACAATTCCATGCCTATTCTCCACTCTAGTAATGCTCCAAACATTCTTGGCATTGATGCATTTGAACTTTATGGCCTCGCAATTCAGGACAATGGACTTTGCATCAACGCCTGTGACCATGCAGACAGTGTGGTCACACTATGCGATGATTTTGCTGATCTGTTTTCTGAGGGCCTTGGTTGTACCACAGACGTTGCAGCGCATATTGTAGTTAGAGACAATTCCTTGCCTATTCTCCACTCCAGTAATGCCCCAAACATTTTTGGCATGGATGCATTTGAACTTTCTGGGTTTGCAATTCAGTACAATGTAATTTGCATCAACGCCTGTAACCATGCAAACAGTATGGTGCACTATACGATGATTTTCATGATCTCTTTTCTGAGGGAATTGGTTGTACCATAGACTTTGCAGCGCATATTGCAGTTAGAGACAATTCGATTCCTATTCTCCGCTCCAGTAATGCTCCAAACATTTTTGGCTTAGATGAATTTGAATTTTCTGGCCTTGCAATTCAGGACAATGTACTTAGCATCAACGCATGTGACCATGCATTCAGTGAGGTCGCACTGTGCGATGATTTTGCTGATCTCTTTTCTGAGGGACTTGGTTGTACCACTACTTTGCAGCGCATATTGTAGTTAGAGACAATTCCATGCCTATTCTCCACTTGAGTAATGCTCCAAACATTTTTGGCATGGATGCATTTGAACATTTTGGCCTCGCAATTCAGTACAATGTACTTTGCATCAACGCCTGTGACCATGCACACAGTTTGGTCACAATATGCGATGATTTTGCTGATCTCTTTTCTGAGGGTTTTGGTTGTACCACTACTTTGCAGCGCATATTGTAGTTAGAGACAATTCAATGCGTATTCTCCACTCTAGTAATGTTCCAAACATTTTTGGCATGGATGCATTTGAACTTTCTGGCCTCGCAATTAAGGACAACGTACTTTGCATCAACGCCTGTGAGCATGCAGACAGTGTGGTCGCACTAAGCGATGATTTTGCTGAATTTTTTCTGAGGACCTTGGTTGTACCACAGACTTTGCAGCGCATATTGTAGTTAGAGACAATTCCATGCCTATTCTCCACTCTAGTAATGCTCCAAACATTTTTGCAATGGATGCATTTGAACTTTCTGGCCTCGCGATTCAGGACAATGTACTTTGCATCAACGCCTGTGACCATGCAGACAGTATGGTCGCACTGTGCGATGATTTCGCTGATCTCTATTCCGAGGGCTATGGTTGTGCCACAGACTTTGCAGTGAATATTTCAATTAGAGACAATTCCATGCCTATTCTCCACCCTACTAATGATTCAAACACTCTTGGCATTGATGAATTTGAACTTTCTGGCCTCGCAAATAGGACAATGTACTTTGCATCAACGCCTGTGACCATGCAGACAGTGTGTTGCACTATGCGATGATTATGATGATCTCTTTTCTGAGGGCCTTGGTTGTACCATAGACTTTGCAGCGCATATTGCTGTTAGAGACAATTCCATTGATATTCTCCGCTCCAGTAATGCTCCAAACATTTTTGGCATAGATGAAATTAAAATTTCTGGCCTCGCAATTCAGGACAATGTACTTTGCATCAACGCCTGTGACCTTGCAGGCAGTGAGTTCGCACTGTACGATGATTTTGCTGTTCTCTTTTCTGAGGGCCTTGGTTGTACCACAGACTTTGCAGCCTACATTGTAGTTAAGGACAATTCCATGATTATTCACCACTCTAGTAATGCTCCAAACATTTTAGGCATGGATGCATTTGAAATTTCTGGCCTCGCAATTCAGGACAATGTACTTTGCATCAAAGCCTGTGATCATGCAGACATTGTGGTCGCACTATGCGATGATTTTCCTGATCTCTTATCTGAGGGCCTTGGTTGTACCACAGACTTTGCAGCACATATTGTAGTTAGAGATAATTTCATGCCTATTCCCCACTCTAGTAATGCGCCAAACATTTTTGGCATGGATGCATTTAAACGTTCTGTCCTCGCGTTTCAGAACAACGTACTTTGCATCAACGCCTGTGGCCATGCAGGCAGTGAGGTCGCACTGTGCGATGATTTTGATGATATCTTTTCTGAGTGCCTTGGTTGTACCACAGACTTTGCAGGCTATATTGCAGTTAGAGACAATTCCATGTCCATTCTCCACTCTAGTAATGCTCCAAATTTTTATGGCATGGATGAATTTGAACTTCCTGGCCCCGCAATTCAGGACAATGTACCTTGCATCAATGCCTGTGAATATGCAGACAGTGTTGTTGCACTATGAGATGATTTTGCTGATCTTTTTTCCGAGGACCTTGGTTGTACCACAGACTTTGCAGCGCATATTGTAGTTAGAGACAATTCCATGCCTATTCTCCACTCTAGTAATGCTCCAAACATTTTTGGCACGGATGCATTTGAAATTTCTGGCCTCGCAATTGAGGACAATGTACTTTGCATCAACGCCTGTGACCATGCGGACAGTGTGGTAGCACTATGCGACGATTTTGCTGATTTCTTTTCCGAGAGCCATGTTTGTACCACAGATTTTGCAGTGCATATTGCAGTTAGAGACAATTACATGCCTATTTTCCACTCTTGTAATGACGCAAACATTTTTCTCATGGATGCATTTGAACTTTCTGGCCTCGCAATTCAGTACAATATAATTTGCATCAACGCCTGTGACCATGCAGACCGTGTGGTCGAACTATGCGATGATGTTGCTTATCTTTTCTCTGAAGGCTTTGGTTGTACCACAGACTTTGCAGCGTATATTGTAGTTAGAGACAATTCCATGCCTTTTCTCCACTCTAGTAATGCTCCAAACATTTTTGGCACGGATGCATTTGAACTTTCTGGCCTCGGAATTGAGGACAATGTACTTTGCATCAACGCCTGTGACCATGCAGACCGTGTGGTAGAACTATGCGATGATGTTGCTGATCTTTTTCTGAAGGCTTTGGTTGTACCACAGACTTTGCAGCGCATATTGTAGTTAGAGACAATTCCATGCCTATTCTCCACTCTAGTAATGCTCCAAACATTTTTGGCACAGATGCATTTGAACTTCCTGGCCTCGCAATTGAGGACAATGTACTTTGCATCAACGCCTGTGACCATGCAGACAGTGTGGTAGCACTATGCGATGATTATGCTGATCTCTTTTCTGAAGGCCTTGGTTGTACCACTCTCTTTGCAGCGCATATTGTAGTTAGAGACAATGCCACGCCTATTCTCCACTCTAGTAACGCTCCAAACATTTTTGGCATGGATGTATTTGAACTTTCTGGCCTCGCAATCCTGTCAATGTACTTTGCATCTACGCCTGTGACCATGCATACAGTATGGTCGCACTGTGCGATGATTTCACTGATCTCTTTTCCGGGGGCCTTGGTTGTACCATAGACTTTGCAGTGCATACTGCAGTTAGAGACAATTCCATGCCTATTCTCCACTCTAGTAATGCTCCAAACATTCTTGACGTGGATGCATTTGAACTTTCTGACCTCGCAATTCAGGACAATGTACTTTGCATCAACGCCTGTGACCATGCAGACAGTGTGGTCGCACTATGCGATGATTTTGCTGATCTCTTATCTGAGGGCCTTGGTTGTACCACAGACTTTGCAGCGGATCTTGCAGTTAGAGACAATTCCATGCCTATTCCCCACTCTAGTAATGCCCCAAACATTTTTGGCATGGATGCATTTGAACTTTCTGGCCTCGCAATTCAGGACAATGCACTTTGCAGCAACGCTTGTGACCATGCAGACAGTGTGGTGGCACTATGCGATGATCTTGATTATCTCTTGTCTGAGGGCCTTGCTTGTACCACAGACTTTGCAGAACATATTGTAGTTAGAGACAATTCCATGCCTATTCTCCACTCTAGTAAAGCTCCAAACATTTTTGTCATGGATGCATTTGAACTTTCTTGCCTCGCAATTCAGGACAATGTACTTTGCATCAACGTCTGTGACCATGCAGACAGTGTGGTCGCACTATGCAACGATTTTGCTGAACTCTTTTCTGTGGGCATTGGTTGTACCACAGACTTTGCAACGCATATTATAGTTAGAGACAATTCCATGCCTATTCTCCACTCTAGTAATGCTCCAAACATTCTTGGCATTGATGCATTTGAACTTTATGGCCTCGCAATTCAGGACAATGGACTTTGCATCAACGCCTGTGACCATGAAGACAGTGTGGTCACACTATGCGATGATTTTGCTGATCTGTTTTCTGAGGGCCTTGGTTGTACCACAGACGTTGCAGCGCATATTGTAGTTAGAGACAATTCCTTGCCTATTCTCCACTCCAGTAATGCCCCAACCATTTTTGGCATGGATGCATTTGAACTTTCTGGCCTTGCAATTCAGTACAATGTAATTTGCATCAACGCCTGTAACCATGCAAACAGTATGGTGCACTATACGATGATTTTCATGATCTCTTTTCTGAGGGCCTTGGTTGTACCATAGACTTTGCAGCGCATATTGCAGTTAGAGACAATTCGATTCCTATTCTCCGCTCCAGTAATGCTCCAAACATTTTTGGCTTAGATGAATTTGAATTTTCTGGCCTTGCAATTCAGGACAATGTACTTAGCATCAACGCATGTGACCATGCATTCAGTGAGGTCGCACTGTGCGATGATTTTGCTGATCTCTTTTCTGAGGGACTTGGTTGTACCACTACTTTGCAGCGCATATTGTAGTTAGAGACAATTCCATGCCTATTCTCCACTCGAGTAATGCTCCAAACATTTTTGGCATGAATGCATTTGAACATTTTGGCCTCGCAATTCAGGACAATGTACTTTGCATCAACGCCTGTGACCATGCACACAGTTTGGTCACAATATGCGATGATTTTGCTGATCTCTTTTCTGAGGGCTTTATTGTACCACTACTTTGCAGCGCATATTGTAGTTAGAGACAATTCCATGCCTATTCTCCACTCGATTAATGCTCCAAACATTTTTGGCATGGATGCATTTAAACATTTTGGCCTCGCAATTCAGGACAATGTACTTTGCATCAACGCCTGTGACCATGAAGGCAGTGAGGTCGCACTGTGCGATGATTTTGCTGATCTCTTTTCTGAGGCCTTGGTTGTACCACAGACTTTGCAGCACATATTGCAGTTAGAGATAATTCCATGCCTATTCCCCACTCTAGTAATGCCCCAAACATTTTTGATTGGATGCATTTGAATTTTCTGTCCTCGCAATTCAGGACAATGTACTTTGCATCAACGCCTGTGACATGCAGACAGTGTGGTGGGACTATGCGATGATTTTGCTGATCTCTTATCTGAGGGCCTTGGTTGTACCACAGACTTTGCAGCACATATTGTAGTTAGAGACAATTCCATGCCTATTCTCCACTCCAGTAATGATCCAAACATTTTTTGCATGGAAGCTTTAGAACTTTTTCAACTCGAAATTGAGGACAATGTACTTTGCATCAACGCCTGTGACCATGCAGACATTGTGGCCGCACTATGCGGTGATTTTGCTGATATCTTATCTGAGGGCCTTGGTTGTACCACAGACTTTGCAGCGCATATTGTAGTTAGAGACAATTCTATGCCTATTCTCCACTCTTGTAATGACGCAAACATTTTTTCTCATGGATGCATTTGAACTTTCTGGCCACGCAATTCAGTACAATGTACTTTGCATCAACGCCTGTGACCATGCAGACCGTGTGGTAGAACTATGCGATGATGTTGCTGATCTTTTTCTGAAGGCTTTGGTTGTACCACAGACTTTGCAGCGCATATTGTAGTTAGAGACAATTCCATGCCTATTCTCCACTCTAGTAATGCTCCAAACATTTTTGGCACAGATGCATTTGAACTTCCTGGCCTCGCAATTGAGGACAATGTACTTTGCATCAACGCCTGTGACCATGCAGACAGTGTGGTAGCACTATGCGATGATTATGCTGATCTCTTTTCTGAAGGCCTTGGTTGTACCACTCTCTTTGCAGCGCATATTGTAGTTAGAGACAATGCCACGCCTATTCTCCACTCTAGTAATGCTCCAAACATTTTTGGCATGGATGTATTTGAACTTTCTGGCCTCGCAATCCTGTCAATGTACTTTGCATCTACGCCTGTGACCATGCATACAGTATGGTCGCACTGTGCGATGATTTCACTGATCTCTTTTCCGGGGGCCTTGGTTGTACCATAGACTTTGCAGTGCATACTGCAGTTAGAGACAATTCCATGCCTATTCTCCACTCTAGTAATGCTCCAAACATTCTTGGCGTAGATGCATTTGAACTTTCTGACCTCGCAATTCAGGACAATGTACTTTGCATCAACGCCTGTGACCATGCAGACAGTGTGGTCGCACTATGCGATGATTTTGCTGATCTCTTATCTGAGGGCCTTCGTTGTACCACAGACTTTGCAGCGGATATTGCAGTTAGAGACAATTCCATGCCTATTCCCCACTCTAGTAATGCCCCAAACATTTTTGGCATGGATGCATTTGAACTTTCTGGCCTCGCAATTCAGGACAATGCACTTTGCAGCAACGCCTGTGACCATGCAGACAGTGTGGTGGCACTATGCGATGATCTTGATTATCTCTTGTCTGAGGGCCTTGCTTGTACCACAGACTTTGCAGAACATATTGTAGTTAGAGACAATTCCATGCCTATTCTCCACTCTAGTAAAGTTCCAAACATTTTTGTCATGGATGCATTTGAACTTTCTTGCCTCGCAATTCAGGACAATGTACTTTGCATCAACGTCTGTGACCATGCAGACAGTGTGAACGCACTATGCAACGATTTTGCTGAACTCTTTTCTGTGGGCATTGGTTGTACCACAGACTTTGCAACGCATATTATAGTTAGAGACAATTCCATGCCTATTCTCCACTCTAGTAATGCTCCAAACATTCTTGGCATTGATGCTTTTGAACTTTATGGCCTCGCAATTCAGGACAATGTACTTTGCATCAACGCCTGTGACCATGCAGACAGTGTGGTCACACTATGCGATGATTTTGCTGATCTGTTTTCTGAGGGCCTTGGTTGTACCACAGACGTTGCAGCGCATATTGTAGTTAGAGACAATTCCTTGCCTATTCTCCACTCCAGTAATGCCCCAACCATTTTTGGCATGGATGCATTTGAACTTTCTGGCCTTGCAATTCAGTACAATGTACTTAGCATCAACGCATGTGACCATGCATTCAGTGAGGTCGCACTGTGCGATGATTTTCATGATCTCTTTTCTGAGGGCCTTGGTTGTACCATAGACTTTGCAGCGCATATTGCAGTTAGAGACAATTCGATTCCTATTCTCCGCTCCAGTAATGCTCCAAACATTTTTGGCTTAGATGAATTTGAATTTTCTGGCCTTGCAATTCAGGACAATGTACTTAGCATCAACGCATGTGACCATGCATTCAGTGAGGTCGCACTGTGCGATGATTTTGCTGATCTCTTTTCTGAGGGACTTGGTTGTACCACTACTTTGCAGCGCATATTGTAGTTAGAGACAATTCCATGCCTATTCTCCACTCGAGTAATGCTCCAAACATTTTTGGCATGGATGCATTTGAACATTTTGGCCTCGCAATTCAGGACAATGTACTTTGCATCAACGCCTGTGACCATGCATACAGTTTGGTCACAATATGCGATGATTTTGCTGATCTCTTTTCTGAGGGCTTTGGTTGTACCACTACTTTGCAGCGCATATTGTAGTTAGAGACAATTCCATGCCTATTCTCCACTCGATTAATGCTCCAAACATTTTTGGCATGGATGCATTTAAACATTTTGGCCTCGCAATTCAGGACAATGTACTTTGCATCAACGCCTGTGACCATGAAGGCAGTGAGGTCGCACTGTGCGATGATTTTGCTGATCTCTTTTCTGAGGCCTTGGTTGTACCATAGACTTTGCAGCGCTATTGCAGTTAGAGACAATGCCACGCCTATTCTCCACTCTAGTAATGCTCCAAACATTTTTGGCATGGATGTATTTGAACTTTCTGGCCTCGCAATCCTGGACAATGTACTTTGCATCTACGCCTGTGACCATGCATACAGTATGGTCGCACTGTGCGATGATTTCACTGATCTCTTTTCCGGGGGCCTTGGTTGTACCATAGACTTTGCAGTGCATACTGCAGTTAGAGACAATTCCATGCCTTTTCTCCACTCTAGTAATGCTCCAAACATTCTTGGCGTGGATGCATTTGAACTTTTTGACCTCGCAATTCAGGACAATGTACTTTGCATCAACGCCTGTGACCATGCAGACAGTGTGGTCGCACTATGCGATGATTTTGCTGATCTCTTATCTGAGGGCCTTGGTTGTACCACAGACTTTGCAGCGGATCTTGCAGTTAGAGACAATTCCATGCCTATTCCACTCTAGTAATGCCCCAAACATTTTTGGCATGGATGCATTTGAACTTTCTGGCCTCGCAATTCAGGACAATGCACTTTGCAGCAACGCCTGTGACCATGCAGACAGTGTGGTGGCACTATGCGATGATCTTGATTATCTCTTGTCTGAGGGCCTAGCTTGTACCACAGACTTTGCAGAACATATTGTAGTTAGAGACAATTCCATGCCTATTCTCCACTCTAGTAAAGCTCCAAACATTTTTGTCATGGATGCATTTGAACTTTCTTGCCTCGCAATTCAGGACAATGTACTTTGCATCAACGTCTGTGACCATGCAGACAGTGTGGTCGCACTATGCAACGATTTTGCTGAACTCTTTTCTGTGGGCATTGGTTGTACCACAGACTTTGCAACGCATATTATAGTTAGAGACAATTCCATGCCTATTCTATACTCTAGTAATGCTCCAAACATTCTTGGCATGGATGCATTTGAACTTTATGGCCTCGCAATTCAGGACAATGTACTTTGCATCAACGCCTGTGACCATGCAGACAGTGTGGTCGCACTATGCGATGATTTTGCTGATCTCTTTTCTGAGGGCTTTGGTTGTACCACAGACGTTGCAGCGCATATTGTAGTTAGAGACAATTCCATGCCTATTCTCCACTCTAGTAATGCTCCAAACATTTTTGGCATGGATGCATTTGAACTTTTTGGCCTCACAAATGAGGACAATGTAATTTGCATCTACGCCTGTGACCATGCAGACAGTATGGTCGCACTATGCAATGATTTTGCCTTTCTCTTCTCTGAGGGCATTGGTTGTACCACAGACTTTACAGCGCATATTGTAGTTAGAGACAATTCCTTGCCTATTCTCCACTCCAGTAATGCCCCAAACATTTTTGGCATGGATGCATTTGAACTTTCTGGCCTCGCAATTCAGTACAATGTAATTTGCATCAACGCCTGTAACCATGCAGACAGTATGGTGCACTATGCGATGATTTTCATGATCTTTTTTCTGAGGGCCTTCGTTGTACCATAGACTTTACAGCGCATATTGCAGTTAGAGACAATTCGATTCCTATTCTCCGCTCCAGTAATGCTCCAAACATTTTTGGCATAGATGAATTTGAATTTTCTGGCCTCGTAATTCAGGACAATGTACTTTGCATCAACGCATGTGACCATGCATTCAGTGAGGTCGCACTGTGTGATGATTTTACTGATCTCTTTTCTGAGGGACTTGGTTGTACCACAACTTTGCAGCGCATATTGTACTTTGAGACAATTCCATGCCTATTCTCCACTCTAGTAATGCTCCAAACACTTTTGGCATGGATGCATTAGAACTTTTTCAACTCGAAATTGAGGACAACGTGCATTGCATCAACGCCTGTGACCATGCAGACAGTGTGGTCGCACTATGCAATGATTTTGCCTTTCTCTTCTTTAAGGGCCTTGGTTGTACCACAGACTTTGCAGCGCATATTGCAGTTAGAGACAATTCCATGCCTGTTCTCCGCTCCAGTAATGCTTCAAACATTTTTGGCATGGATGTATTTGAACTTTCTGGCCTCGCAATCCTGGACAATGTACTTTGCATCTACGCCTGTGACCATGCATACAGTATGGTCACACTGTGCGATCATTTCGCTGATCTCTTTTCCGAGGGCCTTGGTCGTACCACAGACTTTGCAGTGCATATTGCAGTTAGAGACAATTCCATGCCTATTCTCAACTCTAGTAATGCTCCAAACATTCTTGGCATGGATGCATTTGAACTTTCTGAACTCGCAATTCAGGACAATGTACTTTGCATCAACGTCTGTGACCATTCAGACAGTGTGGTCGCACTATGCAACGATTTTGCTGAACTCTTTTCTGTGGGCATTGGTTGTACCACAGACTTTGCAACGCATATTACAGTTAGAGACAATTCCATGCCTATTCTCCACTCTAGTAATGGTCCAAACATTCTTGGCATTGATGCATTTGAACTTTATGGCCTCGCAATTCAGGACAATGGACTTTGCATCAACGCCTGTGACCATGCAGACAGTATGGTCACACTATGCGATGATTTTGCTGATCTGTTTTCTGAGGGCCTTGGTTGTACCACAGACGTTGCAGCGCATATTGTAGTTAGAGACAATTCCTTGCCTATTCTCCACTCCAGTAATGCCCCAAACATTTTTGGCATGGATGCATTTGAACTTTCTGGCCTTGCAATTCAGTACAATGTAATTTGCATCAACGCCTGTAACCATGCAAACAGTATGGTGCACTATACGATGATTTTCATGATCTCTTTTCTGAGGGCCTTGGTTGTACCATAGACTTTGCAGCGCATATTGCAGTTAGAGACAATTCGATTCCTATTCTCCGCTCCAGTAATGCTCCAAACATTTTTGGCTTAGATGAATTTGAATTTTCTGGCCTTGCAATTCAGGACAATGTACTTAGCATCAACGCATGTGACCATGCATTCAGTGAGGTCGCACTGTGCGATGATTTTGCTGATCTCTTTTCTGAAGGACTTGGTTGTACCACTACTTTGCAGCGCATATTGTAGTTAGAGACAATTCCATGCCTATTCTCCACTTGAGTAATGCTCCAAACATTTTTGGCATGGATGCATTTGAACATTTTGGCCTCGCAATTCAGGACAATGTACTTTGCATCAACGCCTGTGACCATGCACACAGTTTGGTCACAATATGCGATGATTTTGCTGATCTCTTTTCTGAGGGCTTTGGTTGTACCACTACTTTGCAGCGCATATTGTAGTTAGAGACAATTCCATGCCTATTCTCCACTCGATTAATGCTCCAAACATTTTTGGCATGGATGCATTTAAACATTTTGGCCTCGCAATTCAGGACAATGTACTTTGCATCAACGCCTGTGACCATGAAGGCAGTGAGGTCGCACTGTGCGATGATTTTGCTGATCTCTTTTCTGAGGCCTTGGTTGTACCATAGACTTTGCAGCGCATATTGCAGTTAGAGACAATTCCATGCGTATTCTCCACTCTAGTAATGCCCCAAACATTTTTGGCATGGATGCATTTGAACTTTCTGGCCTCGCAATTAAGGACAACGTACTTTGCATCAACGCCTGTGAGCATGCAGACAGTGTGGTCGAACTAAGCGATGATTTTGCTGATCTTTCTTCTGAGGACCTTGGTTGTACCACAGACTTTGCAGCGCATATTGTAGTTAGAGACAATTCCATGCCTATTCTCCACTCTAGTAATGCTCCAAACATTTTTGCAATGGATGCATTTGAACTTTCTGGCCTCGCAATTCAGGACAATGTACTTTGCATCAACGCCTGTGACCATGCAGACAGTATGGTCGCACTGTGCGATGATTTCGCTGATCTCTATTCCGAGGGCTATGGTTGTGCCACAGACTTTGCAGTGAATATTTCAATTAGAGACAATTCCATGCCTATTCTCCACCCTACTAATGATTCAAACACTTTTGGCATTGATGAATTTGAACCTTCTGGCCTCGCAAATAGGACAATGTACTTTGCATCAACGCCTGTGACCATGCAGACAGTGTGGTAGGACTATTCAATGATTTTGCCTATCTCTTCTCTGAGGGCCTTGGTTGTACCAGAGACCTTGCAGCGCATATTGTAGTTAGAGACAATTCCTTGCCTATTCTCCACTCCAGTAATGCCCCAAACATTTTTGGCATGTATGCATTAGAACTTTCTGGCCTCGCAAGGTAGGACAATGTACTTTGCATCAACACCTATGACCATACAGACAGTATGGTCGGACCGTGCGATGATTTCGCTGATCTCTATTCCGAGGGCCATGTTTGTACCTCAGACTTTGCAGTGCATATTGCAGTTAGAGACAATTCCATGCCTATTCTCCACTCTAGTAATGCCCCAAACATTTTTTGCATTAATGCATTGGAACTTTCTGGCCTCGCATTTCAGTACAATGTACTTTGCATCAACGCCTGTGCCCATGCAGACAGTGTGTTGCACTATGCGATGATTATGATGATCTCTTTTCTGAGGGCCTTGGTTGTACCATTGACTTTGCAGCGCATATTGCAGTTAGAGACAATTCCATTGATATTCTCCGCTCCAGTAATGCTCCAAACATTTTTGGCATAGATGAAATTAAAATTTCTGGCCTCGCAATTCAGGACAATGTTCTTTGCATCAACGCATGTGACCATGCAGGCAGTGAGGTCGCACTGTGCGTTGATTTTGCTGATCTCTTTTCTATGGGCCTTGGTTGTACCACAGACTTTGCAGCGCATATTGCAGTTAGAGACAATTCCATGCCTATTCCCCACTCTAGTAATGACCCAAACATTTTTGGCATGGATGCATTTGAACCTCCAGGCCTCGCAATTCAGGACAATGTACTTTGCATCAACGCCTGTGACCATGCAGACAGTGTGGTGGCACTATGCTATGATTTTGATGATCTCTTTTCTGAGGGCTTTGGTTGTACCACTGACTTTGCAGCGCATATTGTAGTTAGAGACAATTCCATGCCTATTCTCCACTCTAGTAATGCTCCAAACATTTTTGGCATGGATGCATTTGAAATTTCTTGCTTCGCAATCCGGGACAATGTACTTTGCATCAACGCCTATGACCATGCAGATAGTGTGGTCACACTATGCGATGATTTTGCTGATCTCTTTTCTGAGGGCCTTGGTTGTACCACAACTTTGCAGCGCATATTGTGCTTTGAGACAATTCCATGACTATTCTACACTCAAGTAATGCTCCAAATACATTTGGCTTGAGTGAATTAGAACTTTTTGTCCTCGCAATTCAGGACAATGTACTTTGCATCAACGCCTGTGACCATGCAGGCAGTGAGGTCGCACTGTGCGATGATTTTGCTGATCTCTTTTCTGAGGGCCTTGGTTGTACCACAGACTTTGCAGCCTACATTGTAGTTAAGGACAATTCCATGATTATTCACCACTCTAGTAATGCTCCAAACATTTTAGGCATGGATGCATTTGAAATTTCTGGCCTCGCAATTCAGGACAATGTACTTTGCATCAAAGCCTGTGACCATGCAGACATTGTGGTCGCACTATGCGATGATTTTCCTGATCTCTTATCTGAGGGCCTTGGTTGTACCACAGACTTTGCAGCACATATTGCAGTTAGAGATAATTACATGCCTATTCCCCACTCTAGTAATGCGCCAAACATTTTTGGCATGGATGCATTTAAACTTTCTGTCCTCGCGTTTCAGAACAACGTACTTTCCATCAACGCCTGTGGCCATGCAGGCAGTGAGGTCGCACTGTGCGATGATTTTGATGATACCTTTTCTGATTGCCTTGGTTGTACCACAGACTTTGCAGCCTATATTGCAGTTAGAGACAATTCCATGTCCATTCTCCACTCTAGTAATGCTCCAAATTTTTATGGCATGGATGAATTTGAACTTCCTGGCTCCGCAATTCAGGACAATGTGTCTTGCATCAATGTCTGTGAATATGCAGACAGTGTTGTTGCACTATGAGATGATTTTGCTTTTCTCTTTTCTGAGGGCCTTGGTTGTGCCACAGACTTTGCAGCGCATATTGTAGTTAGAGACATTTCCATGCCTATTCTCCACTCTAGTAATGCTCCAAACAATCTTTTCATGGATGCATTTGAACTTTCTGGCCTCTTAATTAAGGACAATGTACTTTGCATCAACGCCTCTGACAATGCAGACAGTGCGGTAGCACTATGGAATGATTTTGCTAATCTCTTTTCTGAGGCCTTAGTTGTACCATAGACTTTGCAGCGCATATTGCAGTTAGAGACAATTCCATGCGTATTCTCCACTCTAGTAATGCCCAAAACATTCTTGGCATTGATGAATTTGAACTTTCTGGCCTCGCAAATAGGACAATGTACTTTGCATCAACGCCTGTGACCATGCAGACAGTGTGGTAGGACTATTCAATGATTTTGCCTATCTCTTCTCTGAGGGCCTTGGTTGTACCAGAGACTTTGCAGCGCATATTGTAGTTAGAGACAATTCCTTGCCTATTCTCCACTCCAGTAATGCCCCAAACATTTATGGCATGGATGCATTTGAACTTTCTGGCCTCGCAACTTAGGACAATGTACTTTGCATCAACACCTATAACCATGCAGACAGTATGGTCGCACTGTGCGATGATTTCGCTGATCTCCATTCCGAGGGCCATGTTAGTACCTCAGACTTTGCAGTGCATATTGCAGTTAGAGACAATTCCATGCCTATTCTCCACTCTAGTAATGCCACAAACATTTTTTGCATGGATGCATTGGAACTTTCTGGCCTCGCATTTCAGTACAATGTACTTTGCATCAATGCCTGTGACCATGCAGACAGTGTGTTGCACTATGCGATGATTATGATGATCTCTTTTCTGAGGGCCTTGGTTGTACCATAGACTTTGCAGGGCATATTGCAGTTAGAGACTATTCCATTCCTATTCTCCGCTCCAGTAATGCTAAAAACATTTTTGGCATAGATGAAATTGAAATTTCTGGCCTCGCAATTCAGGACAATGTACTTTGCATCAACGCATGTGACCATGCAGGCAGTGAGGTCGCACTGTGCGATGATTTTGCTGATCTCTTTTCTGAGGGCCTTGGTTCTACCACAGACTTTGCAGCCTACATTGTAGTTAAGGACAATTCCATGACTATACCCCACTCTAGTAATGCTCCAAACATTTTAGGCATGGATGCATTTGAAATTTCTGGCCTCGCAATTCAGGACAATGTACTTTGCATCAAAGCCTGTGACCATGCAGACATTGTGGTCGCACTATGCGATGATTTTCCTGATCTCTTATCTGAGGGCCTTGGTTGTACCACAGACTTTGCAGCCTACATTGTAGTTAAGGACAATTCCATGATTATTCACCACTCTAGTAATGCTCCAAACATTTTAGGCATGGATGCATTTGAAATTTCTGGCCTCGCAATTCAGGACGATGTACTTTGCATCAAAGCCTGTGACCATGCAGACATTGTGATCGCACTATGCGATGATTTTCCTGATCTCTTATCTGAGGGCCTTGGATGTACCACAGACTTTGCAGCACATATTGCAGTTAGAGATAATTACATGCCTATTCCCCACTCTAGTAATGCGCCAAACATTTTTGGCATGGATGCATTTAAACTTTCTCTCCTCGCGTTTCAGAACAACGTACTTTGCATCAACGCCTGTGGCCATGCAGGCAGTGAGGTCGCACTGTGCGATGATTTTGATGATATCTTTTCTGAGTGCCTTGGTTGTACCACAGACTTTGCAGCCTATATTGCAGTTAGAGACAATTCCATGTCCTTTCTCCAGTCTAGTAATGCTCCAAATTTTTATGGCATGGATGAATTTGAACTTCCTGGCCCCGCAATTCAGGACAATGTACCTTGCATCAATGTCTGTGAATATGCAGACAGTGTTGTTGCACTATGAGATGATTTTGCTTTTCTCTTTTCTGAGGGCCTTGGTTGTGCCACAGACTTTGCAGCGCATATTGTAGTTAGAGACAATTCCATGTCTATTCTGCACTCCAGTAATGCCCCAAAAATTTTTGGTATGGATGCATTGGAACTTTCTGGCCTCGCAATTCAGTACAATGTACTTTGCATCAACGCCTGTGACCATGCAGACAGTGTGTTGCACTATGCGATGATTTTGATGATCTCTTTTCTGAGGGCCTTGGTTGTACCATAGACTTTGCAGCACTTATTGCAGTTAGAGACAATTCCATGCTTATTCTCCACTCCAGTAATGCCCCAAACAATTTTGGCATGGATGCATTTGAACTTACTGGAATCGCAATTCAGGACAATGTACATTGCATCAACGCCTGTGACCATGCAGACAGTGTGGTGCACTATGCGATGATTTTGATGTTCTCTTTTCTGAGGGCCTTGGTTGTACCACAGACTTTGCAGCGCATATTGTAGTTAGAGACATTTCCATGCCTATTTTCCACTCTAGTAATGCTCCAAACAATCTTTTCATGGATGCATTTGAACTTTCTGGCCTCTTAATTAAGGACAATGTACTTTGCATCAACGCCTCTGACAATGCAGACAGTGCGGTAGCACTATGGAATGATTTTGCTAATCTCTTTTCTGAGGGCCTTGGTTGTACCATAGACTTTGCCGGGCATATTGCAGTTAGAGACAATTCCATTCCTATTCTCCGCTCCAGTAATGCTAAAAACATTTTTGGCATAGATGAAATTGAAATTTCTGGCCTCGCAATTCAGGACAATGTACTTTGCATCAACGCATGTGACCATGCAGGCAGTGAGGTCGCACTGTGCGATGATTTTGCTGATCTCTTTTCTGAGGGCCTTGGTTCTACCACAGACTTTGCAGCCTCCATTGTAGTTAAGGACAATTCCATGATTATACCCCACTCTAGTAATGCTCCAAACATTTTAGGCATGGATGCATTTGAACTTTCTGGCCTCACAATTCAGGACAATGTACTTTGCATCAACGCCTGTGACCATGCAGACAGTATGGTCGCACTATGCGATGATTTTGCTGATCTCTTTTCCGAGGGCCATGGTTGTGCTACAGACTTTGCAGTGCATATTGCAATTAGAGATAATTCCATGCCTATTCTCCACCCTAGTAATGCTCCAAACATTCTTGGCATTGATGCATTTGAACTTTCTGGCCTCGCAAATAGGACAATTTACTTTGCATCAACGCCTGTGACCATGCAGACATTGTGGTCGCACTATGCGTTGATTTTGCTGATCTCTTATCTGAGGGCCTTGGTTGTACCACAGACTTTGCAGCACATATTGTAGTTAGAGATAATTTCATGCCTGTTCCCCACTCTAGTAATGCGCCAAACATTTTTGGCATGGATGCATTTGAACTTTCTGGCCTCGCATTTCAGGACAATGTACTTTGCATCAACGCCTGTGACCATGCAGAAAGTGAGGTCGCACTGTACGATCATTTTGCTGATCTCTTTTCTGAGGGCCTTGGTTGTACCACAGACTTTGCAGCCTATATTGCAGTTAGAGACAGTTCCATGCCTATTCTCCACTCTAGTAATGCTCCAAACATTTATTCCATCGATGAATTTGAACTTCCTGGCCCCACAATTCAGTACAATGTACCATGCATCAATGCCTGTGACCATGCAGGCAGTGTTGTCGCACTATGCGATGATTTTGCTTTACTCTTTTCTGAGGGCCTTGGTTGTGCCACAGACTTTGCAGCGCATATTGTAGTTAGAGGCAATTCAATGTCTATTCTCCACTCCAGTATTGCACCAAACATTTTTGGCATGGATGCATTTGAACTTTCAGGCCTCGCAATTGAGGACAATGTACTTTGCATCAACGCCTGTGACCATGCAGACAGTATGGTCGCACTGTGCGATGATTTCGCTGATCTCTTTTCCGAGGGCCATGATTGTACCACAGACTTTGCAGTGCGTATTGTACTTAGAGACAATTCTATGCCTATTCTCCATTCTTGTAATGCCGCAAACATTTTCCTCATGTATGCATTTGAACTTTCTGGCCTCGCAATTCAGTACAATGTACTTTGCATCTACTCCTGTGACCATGCAGACAGTGTTGTAGGACTATGGAATGATTTTGCCTATCTCTTCTCTGAGGGCCTTGGTTGTACCAGAGACTTTGCAGCACATATTGTAATTAGAGACAATTCCCTGCCTATTCTCCACTCCAGTAATGCCCCAAACATTTTTGGCATGGATGCATTTGAACTTTCTGCCCTCGCAATTTAGGAGAATGTACTTTGCATCAACACCTGTGACCATGCAGACAGTATGGTCGCACTGTGGGATGATTTCGCTGATCTCTTTTCCGACGGCCATGGTTGTACCTCAGACTTTGCAGTGCATATTGCAGTTAGAGACAATTCCATGCCTATTCTCCACTCTAGTAATGCACCAAACATTTCTTGCATGGATGAATTTGAACTTCCTGGCCCCGCAATTCAGGACAATGTACCTTGCATCAATGCCTGTGAATATGCAGACAGTGTTGCCGCACTATGCGATGATTTTGCTTTTCTCTTTTCTGAGGGCCTTGGTTGTGCCACAGAGTTTGCAGCGCATATTGTAGTTAGAGACAATTCTATGCCTATTCTCCACTCTAGTAATGCTACAAACATTTTTGGCATGCATGCATTTGAACTTTCTGGCCTCGCAATCCAGGACAATGTACTTTGCATCAACGACTATGACCATGCAGATAGTGTGGTCACACTATGCGATGATTTTGCTGATCTCTTTTCTGAGGGCCTTGGTTGTACCACAACTTTGCGGCGCATATTGTACTTTGAGACAATTCCATGCCTATTCTCCACTCTAGTAATGCTCCAAACACATTTGGCATGAATGCATTTGAACTTTTTGGCCTCGCAATTCAGGACAATGTGTTTTGCATCAACGACTGTGACCATGCAGGCAGTGAGGTCGCACTGTGCGATGATTTTGCTGATCTCTTTTCTGAGGGCCTTGGTTGTGCCACAGACTTTGCATCCTAGATTGTAGTTAAGGACAATTCCATGCCTATTCTCCACTCTAGTAATGCTCCAAACATGTATGGCATGGATGAATTTGAACTTCCTGGCCCCGCAATTCAGGACAATGTACCTTGCATCAATGCCTGTGAATATGCAGACAGTGTTGTCGCACTATGCGATGATTTTGCTTTTCTCTTTTCTGAGGGCCTTGGTTGTGCCACAGACTTTGCAGCGCATATTGTAGTTAGAGACAATTCCATGTCTATTCTCCACTCCAGTAATGCCCCAAACATTTTTGGCTTGGATGCATTTGAAATTTCTGGCCTCGCAATTCAGTACAATGTACTTTTTTATCAATGCCTGTGATCATGCAGACAGTGTGGTAGGACTATGCAATGATTTTGCCTTTCTCTTCTCTGAGGGCCTTGGTTGTACCACAGGCTTTGCAGCGCATATTGTAGTTAGAGACAATTCCTTGCCTATTCTCCACTCCAGTAAGGCCCCAAAAATTTTTGGTATGGATGCATTGGAACATTCTGGCCTCGCAATTCAGTACAATGTACTTTGCATCAACGCCTGTGACCATGCAGACAGTGTGTTGCACTATGCGATGATTTTGATGATCTCTTTTCTGAGGGCCTTGGTTGTACCATAGACTTTGCAGCGCATATTGTAGTTACAGACAATTCCATGCCTATTCTCCACTCCAGTAATGCTCCAAACATTTTTGGCATGGATGCATTTTAACTTTCTGGCCTCGCAATTCACGACAATGTACTTTGCATCCACGCCTGTGACCAAGCAGACAGTGTGGTAGCAGTATACGATGATCTTGCTGATCTGTTTTCTGAGGGCCTTGGTTGTACCACAGACTTTGCAGCGCATATTGTAGTTACAGACAATTCCATGCCTATTCTCCACTCCAGTAATGCTCCAAACATTTTTGGCATGGATGCATTTTAACTTTCTGGCCTCGCAATTCACGACAATGTACTTTGCATCCACGCATGCGACCAAGCAGACAGTGTGGTAGCACTATACGATGATTTTGCTGATCTGTTTTCTGAGGGCCTTGGTTGTACCACAGACTTTGCAGCGCATATTGTAGTTAGAGACAATTCCATGCCTATTCTCCACTCTAGTAATGCTCCAAACATTTTTGGCATGGATGCTTTTGAACTTTCTGGCCTCGCAATTGAGGACAATGTACTTTGCATCAACGCCTGTGACCATGCAGACAGTGTGGTAGCGCTATACGATGATTTCGCTAATCTCTTTTCTGAGCGCCTTGGTTGTACCACAGTCTTTGCACCGCATATTGTAGTTAGAGACAATTCCATGCATATTCTTCACTCTAGTAATGCTCCAAACATTTTTGGCATCGATGAATTTTAACTTTCTGGCCTTGCAATTCAGGACTATGTACATTGCATCAACTCCTGTGACCATGCAGGCAGTATCGTCGCACTGTGCGATGATTTTGCTGATCTCTTTTCCGAGGGCCAATGCTTGTACCACAGACTTTGCAGTGCATATTTCAGATAGAGACATTTACATGACTATTGTCCACTCTAGTGATGCTCCAAACATTTTTGGCATGGATGCATTTGAACTTCCTGGCCTCGCAATTCAGGTCAATGTACTTTGCATCAACGCCTGTGACCATGCAGACAGTGTGGTAGCACTATGCGTTGATTTTGATGATCTCTTTTCTGAGGGTTTTGGTTGTACCACAGACTTTGCGGCACATATTGTAGTTACAGACAATTCCATACTTATTCTCCAGTCTAGTAATGATCCAAACATTTTTGGCATGGATGCGTTTGAAATTTCTGGCCTCACAATTAATGACAATATACTTTGCATCAGCACCTGTGACCGCACAGATTGTGTAGCCGCATTATGCGATGATTTTGCTGATCTCTTTTCTGAGGGCGTTGGTTGTACCACAGACTTTGCAGCGCATATTGTAGTTAGAGACGATTCCATGCATATTCTCCACTCTAGTAATGATCTAAACATTTTAGGCTTGGATGCATTTGAACCTTCTTACCTTGCAATTCAGGACAATGTACTTTGCAATAACGCCTGTGACCATGCAGACAGTGTGGTCACAGTAAGCGATGATTTTTGCTGACCTCTTTCTTGAGGGCCTTGGTTGTAACACAGACTTTGCAGCACAAGTTGTAGTTAGAGGCAATTCCATGCGTATTTTCCACTCTAGTAACGCCCCAATCATATATGGCATGCATGCCTTAGAACTTTCTGGCTTCGCAATTGAGGACAATGTACTTTGCATCAACGCCTGTGACCATGCAGACAGTGTGGTAGCGCTATGCGATGATTTTGCTCATCTCTTTTCTGAGCGCCTTGGTTGTACCACAGACTTTGCAGCGCATATTGTAGTTAGAGACAATTCCATGCCTATTCTTCACACTAGTAATGCTCCAAACATTTTTGGCATGGATGCATTTGAACTTTCAGGCCTCGCAATTCAGGACAATGTACTTTGCATCTACGCCTGTGACCATGCAGGCAGTGAGGTCGCGCTGTGCGATGATTTTGCTGATCTCTTTTCTGAGGGCCTTGGGTGTACCACAGACTTTGCAGCGCATACTGTAGTTACAGACAATTCCATGCCTATTCTCCGCTCTAGTAATGCTCCAAACAATTATGGTATGCATGAATTTGAACTTTCTGGCCTCGCAATTCAGGACAATGTACTTTGCATCAACGCCTGTGACCATGGAGACAGTGTGGTCGCACTATGCGATGATTTTGCTTTTCTCTTTTGTGAGGGCCTTGGTTGTACCACAGACATTGCAAGGCATATTGTAGTTAGAGACAATTCCATGTCTATTCTCCACTCTAGTAATGCCCCAAACATTTTTGGCACGAATGCGTTTTAACTTTCTGGCCTCGCAATTCAGGACAATGTACTTTGCATCAACGCCTGTGACCATGCAGACAGCGTGGTCACACAATGCGATGATTTTGCTGATCTGTTTTCTGATGGCCTTGGTTGTACCACAGACTTTGCAGCGCATATTGTAGTTAGAGACATTTCCATGCCTATTCTCCACTCTAGTAATGCTCCAAACAATCTTTTCATGGATGCATTTCAACTTTCTGGCCTCTTAATTAAGGACAATGTACTTTGCATCAACGCCTCTGACAATGCAGACAGTGCGGTAGCACTATGGAATGATTTCTCTAATCTCTTTTCTGAGGCCTTAGTTGTACCATAGACTTTGCAGTGCATATTGCAATTAGAGATAATTCCATGCCTATTCTCCACCCTAGTAATGCTCCAAACATTCTTGGCATTGATGCATTTGAACTTTCTGGCCTCGCAAATAGGACAATGTACTTTGCATCAACGCCTGTGACCATGCAGACAGTGTGGTAGGACTATTCAATGATTTTGCCTATCTCTTCTCTGAGGGCCTTGGTTGTACCAGAGACTTTGCAGCGCATATTGTAGTTAGAGACAATTCCTTGCCTATTCCCCACTCCAGTAATGCCCCAAACATTTTTGGCATGGATGCATTTGAACTTTCTGGCCTCGCAATTTAGGACAATGTACTTTGCATCAACACCTATAACCATGCAGACAGTATGGTCGCACTGTGCGATGATTTCGCTGATCTCTATTCCGAGGGCCATGTTTGTACCTCAGACTTTGCAGTGCATATTGCAGTTAGAGACAATTCCATGCCTATTCTCCACTCTAGTAATGCCACAAACGTTTTTTGCATGGATGCATTGGAACTTTCTGGTCTCGCATTTCAGTACAATGTACTTTGCATCAACGCCTGTGACCATGCAGACAGTGTGTTGCACTATGCGATGATTATGATGATCTTTTTTCTGAGGGCCTTGGTTGTACCATAGACTTTGCAGCGCATATTGCAGTTAGAGACAATTCCATTCCTATTCTCTGCTCCAGTAATGCTCCAAACATTTTTGGCATAGATGAAATTGAAATTTCTGGCCTCGCAATTCAGGACAATGTACTTTGCATCAACGCATGTGACCATGCAGGCAGTGAGGTCGCACTGTGCGATGATTTTGCTGATCTCTTTTCTATGGGCCTTGGTTGTACCACAACTTTGCAGCGCATATTGTGCTTTGATACAATTCCATGCCTATTCTACAATCAAGTAATGCTCCAAACACATTTGGCATGAATGAATTTGAACTTTTTGTCCTCGCAATTCAGGACAATGTACTTTGCATCAACGCCTGTGACCATGCATGCAGTGAGGTCGCACTGTGCGATGATTTTGCTGATCTCTTTTCTGAGGGCCTTGGTTGTACCACAGACTTTGCAGCCTACATTGTAGTTAAGGACAATTCCATGATTATTCCCCACTCTAGTAATGCTCCAAACATTTTAGGCATGGATGCATTTGAAATTTCTGGCCTCGCAATTCAGGACAATGTACTTTGCATCAAAGACTGTGACCATGCAGACATTGTGGTCGCACTATGCGATGATTTTCCTGATCTCTTATCCGAGGGCCTTGGTTGTACCACAGACTTTGCAGTACATATTGCAGTTAGAGATAATTACATGCCTATTCCCCACTCTAGTAATGCGCTAAACATTTTTGGCATGGATGCATTTGAACTTTCTGTCCTCGCGTTTCAGAACAACGTACTTTGCATCAACGCCTGCGGCCATGCAGGCAGTGAGGTCGCACTGTACGATGATTTTGCTGATCTCTTTTCTGAGGGCCTTGGTTGTACCACAGACTTTGCAGCGCATAATGTAGTTAGAGACATCTCCATGCCTATTCTCCACTCTAGTAATGCTCCAAACATTCTTGGCATGGATGCATTTGAACTTTCTGGCCTCTTAATTAAGGACAATGTACTTTGCATGAACGCCTTTGACAATGCAGACAGTGTGGTAGCACTATGGAATGATTTTGCTAATCTCTTTTCTGAGGCCTTAGTTGTACCATAGACTTTGCAGCGCATATTGTAGTTAGAGACAATTCCATGCCTATTCTCCACTCTAGTAATGCTCCAAACATTTTTGGCATGGATGCATTTGAACTTTCTGGCCTCGCAATTCAGGACAATGTACTTTGCATCAACGCCTGTGACCATGCAGACAGTATGGTCGCACTATGCGATGATTTTGCTGATCTCTTTTCCGAGGGCCATGGTTGTGCTACAGACTTTGCAGTGCATATTGCAATTAGAGATAATTCCATGCCTATTCTCCACCCTAGTAATGCTCCAAACATTCTTGGCATTGATGCATTTGAACTTTCTGGCCTCGCAAATAGGACAATGTACTTTGCATCAACGCCTGTGACCATGCAGACATTGTGGTCGCACTATGCGATGATTTTGCTGATCTCTTATCTGAGGGCCTTGGTTGTACCACAGACTTTGCAGCACATATTGCAGTTAGAGATAATTTCATGCCTAGTCCCCACTCTAGTAATGCGCCAAACATTTTTGGCATGGATGCATTTGAACTTTCTGGCCTCGCATTTCAGGACAATGTACTTTGCATCAACACCTGTGACCATGCAGAAAGTGAGGTCGCACTGTACGATGATTTTGCTGATCTCTTTTCTGAGGGCCTTGGTTGTACCACAGACTTTGCAGCCTATATTGCAGTTAGAGACAGTTCCATGCCTATTCTCCACTCTAGTAATGCTCCAAACATTTATTCCATCGATGAATTTGAACTTCCTGGCCCCACAATTCAGTACAATGTACCTTGCATCAATGCCTGTGACCATGCAGGCAGTGTTGTCGCACTATGCGATGATTTTGCTTTACTCTTTTCTGAGGGCCTTGGTTGTGCCACAGACTTTGCAGCGCATATTGTAGTTAGAGACAATTCAATGTCTATTCTCCACTCCAGTAATGCACCAAACATTTTTGGCATGGATGCATTTGAACTTTCAGGCCTCGCAATTGAGGACAATGTACTTTGCATCAACGCCTGTGACCATGCAGACAGTATGGTCGCACTGTGCGATGATTTCGCTGATCTCTTTTCCGAGGGCCATGATTGTACCACAGACTTTGCAGTACATATTGCAGTTAGAGATAATTACATGCCTATTCCCCACTCTAGTAATGCGCCAAACATTTTTGGCATGGATGCATTTGAACTCTCTGTCCTCGCGTTTCAGAACAACGTACTTTGCATCAACTCCTGCGGCCATGCAGGCAGTGAGGTCGCACTGTACGATGATTTTGCTGATCTCTTTTCAGAGGGCCTTGGTTGTACCACAGACTTTGCAGCGCATAATGTAGTTAGAGACATCTCCATGCCTATTCTCCACTCTAGTAATGCTCCAAACATTTTTGGCATGGATGCATTTGAACTTTCTGGCCTCTTAATTAAGGACAATGTACTTTGCATGAACGCCTCTGACAATGCAGACAGTGCGGTAGCACTATGGAATGATTTTGCTAATCTCTTTTCTGAGGCCTTAGTTGTACCATAGACTTTGCAGCGCATATTGCAGTTAGAGACAATTCCATGCGTATTCTCCACTCTAGTAATGCCCAAAACATTTTTGGCATGGATGCATTTGAACTTTCTGGCCTCGCAATTCAGGACAACGTACTTTGCATCAACGCCTGTGACCATGCAGACAGTGTGGTCGCACTAAGCGATGGTTTTGCTGATCTTATTTCTGAGGGCCTTGGTTGTACCACAGACTTTGCAGCGCATATTGTAGTTAGAGACAATTCCATGCCTATTCTCCACTCTAGTAATGCTCCAAACATTTTTGGCATGGATGCATTTGAACTTTCTGGCCTCGCAATTCAGGACAATGTACTTTGCATCAACGCCTGTGACCATGCAGACAGTATGGTCGCACTATGCGATGATTTTGCTGATCTCTTTTCCGAGGGCCATGGTTGTGCTACAGACTTTGCAGTGCATATTGCAATTAGAGATAATTCCATGCCTATTCTCCACCCTAGTAATGCTCCAAACATTCTTGGCATTGATGCATTTGAACTTTCTGGCCTCGCAAATAGGACAATGTACTTTGCATCAACGCCTGTGACCATGCAGACATTGTGGTCGCACTATGCGATGATTTTGCTGATCTCTTATCTGAGAGCCTTGGTTGTACCACAGACTTTGCAGCACATATTGCAGTTAGAGATAATTTCATGCCTAGTCCCCACTCTAGTAATGCGCCAAACATTTTTGGCATGGATTTATTTGAACTTTCTGGCCTCGCATTTCAGGACAATGTACTTTGCATCAACACCTGTGACCATGCAGAAAGTGACGTCGCACTGTACGATGATTTTGCTGATCTCTTTTCTGAGGGCCTTGGTTGTACCACAGACTTTGCAGCCTATATTGCAGTTAGAGACAGTTCCATGCATATTCTCCACTCTAGTAATGCTCCAAACATTTATTCCATCGATGAATTTGAACTTCCTGGCCCCACAATTCAGTACAATGTACCTTGCATCAATGCCTGTGACCATGCAGGCAGTGTTGTCGCACTATGCGATGATTTTGCTTTACTCTTTTCTGAGGGCCTTGGTTGTGCCACAGACTTTGCAGCGCATATTGTAGTTAGAGACAATTCAATGTCTATTCTCCACTCCAGTAATGCACCAAACATTTTTGGCATGGATGCATTTGAACTTTCAGGCCTCGCAATTGAGGACAATGTACTTTGCATCAACGCCTCTGACAATGCAGACAGTGCTGTAGCTCTATGGAATGATTTTGCTAATCTCTTTTCTGAGGCCTTAGTTGTACCATAGACTTTGCAGCGCATATTGCAGTTAGAGACAATTCCATGCGTATACTCCTTTCTAGTAATGCCCCAAACATTTTTGCCATGGATGCATTTGAACTTTCTGGCCTCGCAATTCAGGACAACGTACTTTGCATCAACGCCTGTGACCATGCAGACAGTGTGGTCGCACTAAGCGATGGTTTTGCTGATCTTATTTCTGAGGGCCTTGGTTGTACCACAGACTTTGCAGCGCATATTGTAGTTAGAGACAATTCCATGCGTATTCTCCACTCTAGTAATGCTCCAAACATTTTTGGCATGGATGCATTTGAACTTTCTGGCCTCGCAATTCAGGACAATGTACTTTGCATCAACGCCTGTGACCATGCAGACAGTATGGTCGCACTATGCGATGATTTTGCTGATCTCTTTTCCGAGGGCCATGGTTGTGCTACAGACTTTGCAGTGCATATTGCAATTAGAGATAATTCCATGCCTATTCTCCACCCTAGTAATGCTCCAAACATTCTTGGCATTGATGCATTTGAACTTTCTGGCCTCGCAAATAGGACAATGTACTTTGCATTAACGCCTGTGACCATGCAGACATTGTGGTCGCACTATGCGATGATTTTGCTGATCTCTTATCTGAGGGCCTTGGTTGTACCACAGACTTTGCAGCACATATTGCAATTAGAGATAATTTCATGCCTATTCCCCACTCTAGTAATGCGCCAAACATTTTTGGCATGGATGCATTTGAACTTTCTGGCCTCGCATTTCAGGACAATGTACTTTGCATCAACGCCTGTGACCATGCAGAAAGTGAGGTCGCACTGTACGATGATTTTGCTGATCTCTTTTCTGAGGGCCTTGGTTGTACCACAGACTTTGCAGCCTATATTGCAGTTAGAGACAGTTCCATGCCTATTCTCCACTCTAGTAATGCTCCAAACATTTATTTCATCGATGAATTTGATTTTCCTGGCCCCACAATTCAGTACAATGTACCTTGCATCAATGCCTGTGACCATGCAGGCAGTGTTGTCGCACTATGCGATGATTTTGCTTTACTCTTTTGTGAGGGCCTTGGTTGTGCCACAGACTTTGTAGCGCATATTGTAGTTAGAGACAATTCAATGTCTATTCTCCACTCCAGTAATGCACCAAACATTTTTGGCATGGATGCATTTGAACTTTAAGGCCTCGCAATTGAGGACAATGTACTTTGCATCAACGCCTGTGACCATGCAGACAGTATGGTCGCACTGTGCGATGATTTCGCTGATCTCTTTTCCGAGGGCCATGATTGTACCACAGACTTTGCAGTACATATTGCAGTTAGAGATAATTACATGCCTATTCCCCACTCTAGTAATGCGCCAAACATTTTTGGCATGGATGCATTTGAACTTTCTGTCCTCGCGTTTCAGAACAACGTACTTTGCATCAACGCCTGCGGCCATGCAGGCAGTGAGGTCGCACTGTACGATGATTTTGCTGATCTCTTTTCTGAGGGCCTTGGTTGTACCACAGACTTTGCAGCGCATAATGTAGTTAGAGACATCTCCATGCCTATTATCCACTCTAGTAATGCTCCAAACATTCTTGGCATGGATGCATTTGAACTTTCTGGCCTCTTAATTAAGGACAATGTACTTTGCATCAACGCCTCTGACAATGCAGACAGTGCGGTAGCACTATGGAATGATTTTGCTAATCTCTTTTCTGAGGCCTTAGTTGTACCATAGACTTTGCAGCGCATATTGCAGTTAGAGACAATTCCATGCGTATACTCCTTTCTAGTAATGCCCCAAACATTTTTGGCATGGATGCATTTGAACTTTCTGGCCTCGCAATTCAGGACAACGTACTTTGCATCAACGCCTGTGACCATGCAGACAGTGTGGTCGCACTAAGCGATGGTTTTGCTGATCTTATTTCTGAGGGCCTTGGTTGTACCACAGACTTTGCAGCGCATATTGTAGTTAGAGACAATTCCATGCCTATTCTCCACTCTAGTAATGCTCCAAACATTTTTGGCATGGATGCATTTGAACTTTCTGGCCTCGCAATTCAGGACAATGTACTTTGCATCAACGCCTGTGACCATGCAGACAGTATGGTCGCACTATGCGATGATTTTGCTGATCTCTTTTCCGAGGGCCATGGTTGTGCTACAGACTTTGCAGTGCATATTGCAATTAGAGATAATTCCATGTCTATTCTCCACCCTAGTAATGCTCCAAACATTCTTGGCATTGATGCATTTGAACTTTCTGGCCTCGCAAATAGGACAATGTACTTTGCATTAACGCCTGTGACCATGCAGACATTGTGGTCGCACTATGCGATGATTTTGCTGATCTCTTATCTGAGGGCCTTGGTTGTACCACAGACTTTGCAGCACATATTGCAGTTAGAGATAATTTCATGCCTATTCCCCACTCTAGTAATGCGCCAAACATATTTGGCATGGATGCATTTGAACTTTCTGGCCTCGCATTTCAGGACAATGTACTTTGCATCAACGCCTGTGACCATGCAGAAGGTGAGGTCGCACTGTACGATGATTTTGCTGATCTCTTTTCTGAGGGCCTTGGTTGTACCACAGACTTTGCAGCCTATATTGCAGTTAGAGACAGTTCCATGCCTATTCTCCACTCTAGTAATGCTCCAAACATTTATTCCATCGATGAATTTGAACTTCCTGGCCCCACAATTCAGTACAATGTACCTTGCATCAATGCCTGTGACCATGCAGGCAGTGTTGTCGCACTATGCGATGATTTTGCTTTACTCTTTTGTGAGGGCCTTGGTTGTGCCACAGACTTTGCAGCGCATATTGTAGTTAGAGACAATTCAATGTCTATTCTCCACTCCAGTAATGCACCAAACATTTTTGGCATGGATGCATTTGAACTTTCAGGCCTCGCAATTGAGGACAATGTACTTTGCATCAACGCCTGTGACCATGCAGACAGTATAGTCGCACTGTGCGATGATTTCGCTGATCTCTTTTCCGAGGGCCATGATTGTACCACAGACTTTGCAGTTCATATTGTAGTTAGAGACAATTCTATGCCTATTCTCCATTCTTGTAATGCCGCAAACATTTTCCTCATGTATGCATTTGAACTTTCCGGCCTCGCAATTCAGTACAATGTACTTTGCATCTACTCCTGTGACCATGCAGACTGTGTTGTAGGACTATGGAATGATTTTGCCTATCTCTTCTCTGAGGGATTTGGTTGTACCAGAGACTTTGCAGCACATATTGTAATTAGAGACAATTCCCTGCCTATTCTCCACTCTAGTAATGCTCCAAACATTTTTGGAATGGATGCATTTGAACTTTCTGGCCTCGCAATCCAGGACAATGTACTTTGCATCAACGCCTATGACCATGCAGATAGTGTGGTCACACTATGCGATGATTTTGCTGATCTCTTTTCTGAGGGCCTTGGTTGTACCACAACTTTGCGGCGCATATTGTACTTTGAGACAATTCCATGCCTATTCTCCACTCTAGTAATGCTCCAAACACATTTGGCATGAATGCATTTGAACTTTTTGGCCTCGCAATTCAGGACAATGTGTTTTGCATCAACGACTGTGACCATGCAGGCAGTGAGGTCGCACTGTGCGATGATTTTGCTGATCTCTTTTCTGAGGGCCTTGGTTGTACCACAGACTTTGCATCCTAGATTGTAGTTAAGGACAATTCCATGCCTATTCTCCACTCTAGTAATGCTCCAAACATTTATGGCATGGATGAATTTGAACTTCCTAGCCCCGCAATTCAGGACAATGTACCTTGCATCAATGCCTGTGAATATGCAGACAGTGTTGTCGCACTATGCGATGATTTTGCTTTTCTCTTTTCTGAGGGCCTTGGTTGTGCCACAGACTTTGCACCGCATATTGTAGTTAGAGACAATTCCATGTCTATTCTCCACTCCAGTAATGCCCCAAACATTTTTGGCTTGGATGCATTTGAAATTTCTGGCCTCGCAATTCAGTACAATGCACTTTTTTATCAACGCCTGTGATCATGCAGACAGTGTGGTAGGACTATGCAATGATTTTGCCTTTCTCTTCTCTGAGGGCCTTGGTTGTACCACAGACTTTGCAGCGCATATTGTAGTTATAGACAATTCCTTGCCTATTCTCCACTCCAGTAATGCCCCAAAAATTTTTGGTATGGATGCATTGGAACATTCTGGCCTCGCAATTCAGTACAATGTACTTTGCATCAACGGCTGTGACCATGCAGACAGTGTGTTGCACTATGCGATGATTTTGATGATCTCTTTTCTGAGGGCCTTGGTTGTACCATAGACTTTGCAGCGCATATTGTAGTTACAGACAATTCCATGCCTATTCTCCACTCCAGTAATGCTCCAAACATTTTTGGCATGGATGCATTTTAACTTTCTGGCCTCGCAATTCACGACAAAGTACTTTGCATCCACGCCTGTGACCAAGCAGACAGTGTGGTAGCACTATACGATGATTTTGCTGATCTGTTTTCTGAGGGCCTTGGTTGTACCACAGACTTTGCAGCGCATATTGTAGTTACAGACAATTCCATGCCTATTCTCCACTCCAGTAATGCTCCAAACTTTTTTGGCATGGATGCATTTTAACTTTCAGGCCTCGCAATTCACGACAATGTACTTTGCATCCACGCCTGTGACCAAGCAGGCAGTGTGGTAGCACTATACGATGATTTTGCTGATCTGTTTTCTGAGGGCCTTGATGGTACCACAGACTTTGCAGCGCATATTGTAGTTAGAGACAATTCCATGCATATTCTCCACTCTACTAATGCTCCAAACATTTTTGGCATAGATGAATTTTAACTTTCTGGCCTTGCAATTCAGGACTATGTACATTGCATCAACTCCTGTGACCATGCAGGCAGTATCGTCGCACTGTGCGATGATTTTGCTGACCTCTTTTCCGAGGGCCAATGCTTGTACCACAGACTTTGCAGTGCATATTTCAGATAGAGACAATTACATGCCTATTGTCCACTCTAGTGATGCTCCAAACATTTTTGGCATGGATGCATTTGAACTTCCTGGCCTCGCAATTCAGGTCAATGTACTTTGCATCAACGCCTGTGACCATGCAGACAGTGTGGTAGCATTATGCGTTGATTTTGATGATCTCTTTTCTGAGGGCTTTGGTTGTACCACAGACTTTGCGGCACATATTGTAGTTACAGACAATTCCATACTTATTCTCCAGTCTAGTAATGATCCAAACATTTTTGGCATGGATGCGTTTGAAATTTCTGGCCTCACAATTAAGGACAATATACTTTGCATCAGCACCTGTGACCGCACAGACAGTGTAGCTGCATTATGCGATGATTTTGCTGATCTCTTTTCTGAGGGCGTTGGATGTACCACAGACTTTGCAGCGCATATTGTAGTTAGAGACGATTCCATGCATACTCTCCACTCTAGTAATGATCTAAACATTTTAGGCTTGGATGCATTTGAACTTTCTTACCTTGCAATTCAGGACAATGTACTTTGCATTAACGCCTGTGACCATGCAGACAGTGTGGTCACAGTAAGCGATGATTTTTGCTGACCTCTTTCTTGAGGGCCTTGGTTGTAACACAGACTTTGCAGCGCATATTGTAGTTAGAGACAATTCCATGCCTATTCTTCACTCTAGTAATGCTCCAAACATTTTTGGCATGGATGCATTTGAACTTTCAGGCCTCGCAATTCAGGACAATGTACTTTGCATCTACGCCTCTGACCATGCAGGCAGTGAGGTCGCGCTGTGCGATGATTTTGCTGATCTCTTTTCTGAGGGCCTTGGTTGTACCACAGACTTTGCAGCGCATATTGTAGTTAGAGACAATTCCATGCCTGTTCTCCGCTCTAGTAACGCTCCAAACAATTATGGTATGCATGAATTTGAACTTTCTGGCCTCGCAATTCAGGACAATGTACTTTGCATCAACGCCTGTGACCATGGAGACAGTGTGGTCGCACTATGCGATGATTTTGCTTTTCTCTTTTCTGAGGGCCTTGGTTGTACCACAGACATTGCAAGGCATATTGTAGTTAGAGACAATTCCATGTCTATTCTCCACTCTAGTAATGCCCCAAACATTTTTGGCATGAATGCATTTTAACTTTCTTGCCTCGCAATTCAGGACAATGTACTTTGCATCAACGCCTGTGACCATGCAGACTGCGTGGTCGCACAATGCGATGATTTTGCTGATCTGTTTTCTGAGGGCCTTGGTTGTACCACAGACTTTGCAGCGCATATTGTAGTTAGAGACAATTCCATGCCTATTCTCCACTCTAGTAACGGTCCAAACATTTTTGGCATGGATGCATTTGAACTTTCTGGCCTTGCAATACAGGACAATGTACTTTGCATCAACGCCTGTGACCATGGAGACAGTGTGGTCGCACTATGCGATGATTTTGCTTTTCTCTTTTCCGAGGGCCATGGTTGTACCACAGACTTTGCAGTGCATATTTCAGGTAGACACAATTCCATGCCTATTCTCCACTCTAGTAATGCCCCAAACATTTTTGGCATGGATGAATTTGAACTTTCTGGCCTCGCAATTCAGGACATTGTACTTTGCATCAACGCCTGTGACCATGCAGACAGTGTGGTGCACTATTCGATTATTTTGATGTTCTCTTTTCTGAGGGCCTTGGCTGTACCACAGACTTTGTTGCGCAAATTGTAGTTAGAGACAATTCCATGCCTATTCTCCACTCTAGTAATGCTCCAAGCATTCTTGGCATGGATGCATTTGAACTTTCTGGCCTCGCAATTCAGGACAATGTACTTTGCATCAACGCCTATGACCATGCTGGCTGTGTGGTCGCACTATGCGATGATTTTGCTGATCTCTTTTCTGAGGGCCTTGGTTGTACCACAGACTTTGCACCACATATTGCAGTTAGGGACAATTCCATGTCTATTCTCCACTCTAGTAATGCTCCAAACATTTTTGGCATAGATGCATTTGATCTTTCTGGCCCTGCAATTCAGGACAATGTACTTTGCATCAACGACAGTGACCATGCAGACAGTATGGTCGCACTGTGCGATGATTACGCCGATCTCTTTTTCGAGGGCCATGGTTGTACCACTGACTTTGCAGTGCATATTTCAGTTAGAGGCAATACCATGCCTATTCTCCACTCTAGTAATGCTTCAAACATTTTTGGCAGGGATGAATTTGAACTTTCTGGCCTCGCAATTCAGGACAACGTACATTGCATCAACGCCTGTGACTATGCAGACAGTGTGGTGCACTATTGGATTATTTTGATGTTCTCTTCTCTGAGTTCCATGGTTGTACCACAGCCTTTGCAGCGCATATTGTAGTTAGAGACAATTCCTTGCCTATTCTCCACTCCAGTAATGCCCAAAAATTTTTTGGTATGGATACATTGGAACTTTCTGGCCTCGCAATTCAGTACAATGTACTTTGCATCAACGCCTGTGACCATGCAGACAGTGTGTTGCACTATGCGATGATTTTGATGATCTCTTTTCTGAGGGCCTAAGTTGTACCATAGACTTTGCAGCGCATATTGCAGTTAGAGACAATTCCATGCCTATTCTCCACTCCAGTAATGCCCCAAACATTTTTGGCATGGATGCATTTGAACTTACTGGAATCGCAATTCAGGACAATGTACATTGCATCAACGCCTGTGGCCATGCAGACAGTGTGGTGCACTATGCAATGATTTTGATGTTCACTTTTCTGAGGGCCTTGGTTGAATCACAGACTTTACAGCGCATATTGTAGTTAGAGACATTTCCATGCCTATTCTCCGCTCTAGTAATGCTCCAAACATTCTTGGCATGGATGCATTTGAACTTTCTGGCCTCACAATTAAGGACAATGTACTTTCCATCAACGCCTGTGACCATGAAGACAGTGTGGTCGCACTATGCGATGATTTTGCTGATCGCTTATCTGAGGGAATTGGTTGTACCACAGACTTTGCAGTGCATATTGTAGTTAGAGACAATTCCATGCCTATTCTCCACTCCAGTAATAGTCCAAACATTTTTGGCATGGATGCATTTTAACTTTCTGGCCTCGCAATTCGCGACAATGTACTTTGCATCCACGCCTGTGACAATGCAGTCAGTGTGGTAGCACTATGCGATGATTTTGCTGATCTGTTTTCTGAGGGCCTTGGTTGTACCACAGACTTTGCAGCGCATATTGTAGTTAGAGACAATTCCATGCCTATTCTCCACTCTAGTAATGCTCCAAACATTTTTGGCATGGATGCATTTGAACTTTCTGGCCTCGCAATTGAGGACAATGTACTTTGCATCAACGCCTGTGACCATGCAGACAGTGTGGTAGCGCTATGCGATGATTTCACTGATCTCTTTTCTGGCCGCCTTGGTTGTACCACAGTCTTTGCAGTGCATATTGTAGTTAGAGACAATTCCATGCATATTCTCCACTCTAGTAATGCTACAAACATTTTTTGCATAGATGAATTTGAACTTTCTGGCCTTGCAATTCAGGACTATGTACATTGCATCAACTCCTGTGACCATGCAGGCAGTATCGTCGCACTGTGCGATGATTTCGCTGACCTCTTTTCCGAGGGCCAATGCTTGTACCACAGACTTTGCAGTGCTTATTTCAGATAGAGACAATTACATGCCTATTGTATACTCTAGTAATGCTCCAAACATTTTTGGCATGGATGCATTTGAACTTACTGGCCTCGCAATTCAGGTCAATGTACTTTGCATCAACGCCTGTGACCATGCAGACAGTGTGGTAGCACTATGCGTTGATTTTGATGATCTCTTTTCTGAGGGCTTTGGTTGTACCACAGACTTTGCAGCACATATTGTAGTTGCAGACAATTCCATAGTTATTCTCCAGTCTAGTAATGATCCAAACATTTTTGGCATGGATGCGTTTGAAATTTCTGGCCTCGCAATTAAGGACAATATACTTTGCATCAACACCTGTGTCCGCACAAACAGTGTGACCGCATTATGCGATGATTTCGCTGATCTCCTTTCTGAGGGCGTTGGTTGTACCACAGACTTTGCAGCGCATATTGTAGTTAGAGACGAATCCATTCTTATTCTCCACTCTAGTTATGATCTAAACATTTTTGGCTCGGATGCATTTGAACTTTCTTACCTTGCAATTCAGGAATATGTACTTTGCATCAACGCCTGTGACCATGCAGACAGTGTGGTCACAGTAAGCGATGATTTTTGCTGACCTCTTTCTTGAGGGCCTTGGTTGTAACACAGACTTTGCAGCACAAGTTGTAGTTAGAGGCAATTCCATGCGTATTTTCCACTCTAGTAACGCCCCAATCATATTAGGCATGGATGCATTTGAACTTTCAGGTTTCGCAATTGAGGACAATGTACTTTGCATCAACGCCTGTGACCATGCAGACAGTGCGGTAGCGCTATGCGATGATTTTGCTCATCTCTTTTCTGAGCGCCTTGGTTGTACCACAGACTTTGCAGCGCACATTTTAGTTAGAGACAACTCCATGCTTATTCTCCACTCTAGTAATGTCCCAAACATTTTTGGCGTGGATGCATTTGAACTTTCAGGCATCGCAATTCAGGACAATGTACTTTGCATCTACGCCTGTGACCATGCAGACAGTGTCGTCACACTATGCGATTATTCTGCTGTTCTCTTCTCTGATTGCCATGGTTGTACCACAGACTTTGTTGTGCATATTGTAGTTAGAGTTAATTCCATGCCTATTCTCCACTCTAGTAATACTCCAAACATTTATGGCATGGATGCATTTGAACTTTCTGGCCTCGCAATTCAGGACAATGTACTTTGCATCAACGCCTATGACCATGCAGGCTGTGTGGTCGCACTATGCGATGACTTTGCTGATCTCTTTTCTGAGGGCCTTGGTTGTACCACAGACTTTGCACCACATATTGCAGTTATGGACAATTCCATGTCTATTCTCCACTCTAGTAATGCTCCAAACATTTATGGCACAGATGCACATGAACTTTTTGGCCCTGCAATTCAGGACAATGTACTTTGCATCAACGACAGTGACCATGCAGACAGTATGGTCGCAGTGTGCGATGATTTCGCCGATCTCTTTTTCGAGGGCCATGGTTGTACCGCTGACTTTGCAGTGCATATTTCAGTTATGGGCTATACCATGCCTATTCTCCAATCTAGTAGTGCTCCAAACATTTTTGGTATGGATGAATTTGAATTTTCTGGCCTCGCAATTCAGGACAATGTATTTTGCATCAACGCCTGTGACCAAGCAGACAGTGTGGTCGCACTAGTAGATGATTTTACTGATCTTTTTTTCTGAGGGCCTTGGTTGTACCACAGACTTTGCAGCGCATATTGTAGTTAGACACAATTCCATGCCTATTCTCCACTCTAGTGATGCTCCAAACATTTTTGGCATCGATGCATTTTAACTTTATGGCCTCGCAATTGAGAACAATGTACTTTGCATCAACGCCTCTGACCATGCAGACAGTGTGGTACCGCTATGCGATGATTTTGCTGATCTCTTTTCTGAGCGCCTTGGTTGTACCACAGTCTTTGCAGCACATATTGTAGTTAGAGACAATTCCATGAATATTCTCCACCCTAGTAGTGTTCCAAACATTTTTGTCATGGAAGCGTTTGAAATTTCTGGCCTCGCAATTAAGGACAATATGCTTTGCATCAACGCCTGTGACCACGCAGACAGTGTGGCCGCACTATGCGATGATTTTGCTGATCCATTTTCTGAGGGCATTGGTTGTACCACAGACTTTGAAGCGCATATTGTAGTTAGAGACAATTCCATGCCTATTCTCCACTCTAGTAATGCTCCAAACATTTTTGGCATGGATGCATTTGAACTTTCTGGCCTCGCAATTGAGGACAATGTACTTTGCATCAACGCCTGTGACCATGCAGACAGTGTGGTAGCGCTATGCGATGATTTCACTGATCTCTTTTCTGGCCGCCTTGGTTGTACCACAGTCTTTGCAGTGCATATTGTAGTTAGAGACAATTCCATGCATATTCTCCACTCTAGTAATGCTACAAACATTTTTTGCATAGATGAATTTGAACTTTCTGGCCTTGCAATTCAGGACTATGTACATTGCATCAACTCCTGTGACCATGCAGGCAGTATCGTCGCACTGTGCGATGATTTCGCTGACCTCTTTTCCGAGGGCCAATGCTTGTACCACAGACTTTGCAGTGCTTATTTCAGATAGAGACAATTACATGCCTATTGTATACTCTAGTAATGCTCCAAACATTTTTGGCATGGATGCATTTGAACTTACTGGCCTCGCAATTCAGGTCAATGTACTTTGCATCAACGCCTGTGACCATGCAGACAGTGTGGTAGCACTATGCGTTGATTTTGATGATCTCTTTTCTGAGGGCTTTGGTTGTACCACAGACTTTGCAGCACATATTGTAGTTGCAGACAATTCCATAGTTATTCTCCAGTCTAGTAATGATCCAAACATTTTTGGCATGGATGCGTTTGAAATTTCTGGCCTCGCAATTAAGGACAATATACTTTGCATCAACACCTGTGTCCGCACAAACAGTGTGACCGCATTATGCGATGATTTCGCTGATCTCCTTTCTGAGGGCGTTGGTTGTACCACAGACTTTGCAGCGCATATTGTAGTTAGAGACGAATCCATTCTTATTCTCCACTCTAGTTATGATCTAAACATTTTTGGCTCGGATGCATTTGAACTTTCTTACCTTGCAATTCAGGAATATGTACTTTGCATCAACGCCTGTGACCATGCAGACAGTGTGGTCACAGTAAGCGATGATTTTTGCTGACCTCTTTCTTGAGGGCCTTGGTTGTAACACAGACTTTGCAGCACAAGTTGTAGTTAGAGGCAATTCCATGCGTATTTTCCACTCTAGTAACGCCCCAATCATATTAGGCATGGATGCATTTGAACTTTCAGGTTTCGCAATTGAGGACAATGTACTTTGCATCAACGCCTGTGACCATGCAGACAGTGCGGTAGCGCTATGCGATGATTTTGCTCATCTCTTTTCTGAGCGCCTTGGTTGTACCACAGACTTTGCAGCGCACATTTTAGTTAGAGACAACTCCATGCTTATTCTCCACTCTAGTAATGTCCCAAACATTTTTGGCGTGGATGCATTTGAACTTTCAGGCATCGCAATTCAGGACAATGTACTTTGCATCTACGCCTGTGACCATGCAGACAGTGTCGTCACACTATGCGATTATTCTGCTGTTCTCTTCTCTGATTGCCATGGTTGTACCACAGACTTTGTTGTGCATATTGTAGTTAGAGTTAATTCCATGCCTATTCTCCACTCTAGTAATACTCCAAACATTTATGGCATGGATGCATTTGAACTTTCTGGCCTCGCAATTCAGGACAATGTACTTTGCATCAACGCCTATGACCATGCAGGCTGTGTGGTCGCACTATGCGATGACTTTGCTGATCTCTTTTCTGAGGGCCTTGGTTGTACCACAGACTTTGCACCACATATTGCAGTTATGGACAATTCCATGTCTATTCTCCACTCTAGTAATGCTCCAAACATTTATGGCACAGATGCACATGAACTTTTTGGCCCTGCAATTCAGGACAATGTACTTTGCATCAACGACAGTGACCATGCAGACAGTATGGTCGCAGTGTGCGATGATTTCGCCGATCTCTTTTTCGAGGGCCATGGTTGTACCGCTGACTTTGCAGTGCATATTTCAGTTATGGGCTATACCATGCCTATTCTCCAATCTAGTAGTGCTCCAAACATTTTTGGTATGGATGAATTTGAATTTTCTGGCCTCGCAATTCAGGACAATGTATTTTGCATCAACGCCTGTGACCAAGCAGACAGTGTGGTCGCACTAGTAGATGATTTTACTGATCTTTTTTTCTGAGGGCCTTGGTTGTACCACAGACTTTGCAGCGCATATTGTAGTTAGACACAATTCCATGCCTATTCTCCACTCTAGTGATGCTCCAAACATTTTTGGCATCGATGCATTTTAACTTTATGGCCTCGCAATTGAGAACAATGTACTTTGCATCAACGCCTCTGACCATGCAGACAGTGTGGTACCGCTATGCGATGATTTTGCTGATCTCTTTTCTGAGCGCCTTGGTTGTACCACAGTCTTTGCAGCACATATTGTAGTTAGAGACAATTCCATGAATATTCTCCACCCTAGTAGTGTTCCAAACATTTTTGTCATGGAAGCGTTTGAAATTTCTGGCCTCGCAATTAAGGACAATATGCTTTGCATCAACGCCTGTGACCACGCAGACAGTGTGGCCGCACTATGCGATGATTTTGCTGATCCATTTTCTGAGGGCATTGGTTGTACCACAGACTTTGAAGCGCATATTGTAGTTAGAGACGATTCCATGCCTATTCTCCACTCTAGTAATGATCTAAACATTTTAGGCATGGATGGATTTGAACTTTCTTACCTTGCAATTCAGGACAATGTACTTTGCATCAACGCCTGTGACCATACAGACAGGGTGGTCGCACTCTGCGATGATTTTGCTGATATCTTTTCAGAGGGCCTTGGTTGTACCACCGACTTTGAAATGCATACTTTAGTTAGAGACAATTCCATGCCTATTCTCCACTCTAGTAATGCTCCATACATTTTTGGCATTGATGCACTTGATCTTTCTTGCCTCGCAATTCAGGATAATGTACTTTGCATCAACGCCTGTGACCATGCAGTCAGTGTGGTGCACTATGTAATGATTTTGATGTTCTCTTCTCTGAGGGCCTTGGTTGTACCACAGGCTTTGTTGCGCGTATTGTAGTTAGAGACAATTCCATGCCTATTCTCACTCTAGTAATGCTCCAAACATTCTTGGCTTGGATGCATTTGAACTTTCTGGCCACGCAATTCAGGACAATGTACTTTGCATAAACGCCTGTGACCATGCAGACTGTGTGGTCGCAGTAAGCGATGATTTTGCTGATCTCTTTTTTGAGGGCCTTGGTTGTAACACAGACTTTGCAGCGCATATTTCAGTTAGAGACAATTCCATGCGTAATTTCCACTCTAGTAATGCTCCAAACATTTTTGTCATGGATGCTTTGAACTTTCTGGCCTCGCAATTCAAGACAATGTACTTTGCATCAACACCTGTGACTATGCAGACAGTATGGTCTCACTATACGATGATTTTGCTGATATCTTTTCTGAGGGCCTTGGTTGTACCACAGACTTTGAAATGCATATTGTAGTTAGAGACAATTCCATGCCTATTCTCCACTCTAGTAATGCTCCATACATTTTTGGCATTGATGCATTTGTACGTTCTTACCTCGCAATTCAAGACAATGTACTTTGCATCAACGCCTGTGACCATGCAGACAGTGTGGTGCACTATGCGATGATTTTGCTGATCTCTTTTCTGAGGGCCTTGGTTGTACCACAGACTTTGCAGCGCATATTGTTGTAAGAGGCAATTCATGCCTATTCTCCACTCTAGTAATGCTCCAAACATTTTTGGCATGGATGCATTTGAACTTTCTGGAATCGCAATTCAGGACAATGTACTTTGCATCAACGCCTGTGACCATGCAGACAGTGTGGTCTCACTATGCGATGATTTTGCTGATCTCTTTTCTGAGGGCCTTGGTTGTACCACAGACTTTGCAGCGCATATTGTAGTTAGAGACTATTCCATGCCTATTCTCCACTCCAGTAATGCCCCAAACATTTTTGGCATGGATGCATTTTAAATTTCTGGCCCCTTAATTCAGGACAATGTACTTTGCATCAATGCCTGTGACCATGCAGACAGTGTGGCCGCACTATGTGATGATTTTGCTAATCACTTTTCTGAGGGCCTTGGTTGTACCACAGACTTTGCAGCGCAAATTGTAGTTAGAGACAATTCCATGCCTATTCTCCACTCTAGTATTGATCCAAACATTTTAGGCATGGATGCATTTGAAATTTCTTACCTTGCGATTCAGGACATTGTACTTTGTATCAACGCCTGTGACCATGCAGACAGTGTGGTCGCAGTGTGCGATGATTTTGCTGATCTCTTTTTTGAGGGCCTTGGTTGTAACACAGACTTTACAGCGCATTTCGTAGTTAGAGACAATTCCATGCGTATTCTCCACTCTAGTAATGCTCCAAACATTTTTGGCATGGATGCTTTGAAATTTCTGGCCTCGCAATTCAGGACAATGTACTTTGCATCAAAACCTTTGACCATGCAGACAATATGGTTGCACTATGCGATGATTTTGCTGATATCTTTTCTGACGGTCTTGGTTGTACCATAGACTTTGAAATGCATATTGTAGTTAGAGACAATTCCATGCCTATTATCCACTCTAGTAATGCTCCATACATTTTTGGCATCGATGCATTTGAACTTTCTGGCCTCGCAATTCAGGACAATGTACTTTCCGTCTATGTATGTGACCATGCAGACAGTGTGGTGCACTATGCGATGATTTTGAGGATCCCTTTTCTGAGGGTCTTGGTTCTACCACAGACTTTGCAGCGTATATTGTAGTTAGAGGCAATTACATGCCTACTCTCCACTCTAGTAATGCTCCAAACATTTTTAGCATGGATGCATTTGCACTTTCTGGAATCGCAATTCAGGACAATGTACTTTGCATCAACGTCTGTGACCATGCAGACAGTGTGGTCGCACTATGCGATGATTTTGCTGATCCCTTTTTGTGAGGCTTGGTTGTACCACAGACTTTGAAATGTATATTGTAGTTAGAGACAATTCCATACCTAGTCACCACTCTAGTAATGCTTCAAACATTTTTGGCATGGATGCATTTGAAATTTCTGGCCTCTCAATTTAGGACAATGTACTTTGCATCAACACATGTGACCATGCAGACAGTGTGGTCGCACTATGCGATGATTTTGCTGATATCTTTTCTGAGGGTCTTGGTTGTACCATAGACTTTGAAATGCATATTGTAGTTAGAGACAATTCCATGCCTATTCTCCACTCTAGTAATGCTTGATATATTTTTGGTATTGATGCATTTGAACCTTCTGGCCTTGCAATTCAGGACAATGTACTTTGCATCAACGCCTGTGACCATGCAGACAGTGTGGTGCACTATGCGATGATTTTGATGATCTCTTTTCTGAGGGCCTTGGTTGTACCACAGACTTTGCAGCGCATATTGTAGTTAGAGGGAATTCCATGCCTATTCACCACTCTACTAATGATCCAAAAATTTTTGGCATGGATGCATTTGAACTTTCTGGAATCGCAATTCAGGACAATGTACTTTGCATCGACGCCTGTGACCATGCAGACAGTGTGGTCGCACTATGCGATTATTTTGCTGATCCCTTTTCTGTGAGCCTTGGTTGTACCACAGACTTTGAAATGCATATTGTAGTTAGAGACACTTCCATACCTAGTCACCACTCTAGTAATGCGTAAAATATTTTGGGCATGGATACATTTTAACTTTCTGGCCTCACAATTCAGGACAATGTACTTTGCATCAACACATGTGACCATGCAGACAGTGTGGTCGCACTATGCGATGATTTTGCTGATATCTTTTCTGAGGGCCTTGGTTGTACCACAGACTCTGAAATGCATATTTTAGTTAGAGACAATTCCATGCCTATTTTCCACTCTAGTAATGCTCCTAACATTTTTGGGATTGATCCATTTGAACTTTCTGGCCTCGCAATTCAGGACAATGTACTTTGCATCAACACCTGTGACCATGCAGACAGTATGGTGCACTATGCGATGATTTTGATGATCTCTTTTCTGAGGGCCTTGGTTGTACCACAGACTTTGCAGCACATATTGTAGTTAGAGGCAATTCCATGCCTATTCTCCACTCTAGTAATGCTCCAAACTCTTTTGGCATTGCTGCATTTGAACTTTCTGGCCTCGCAATTCCGGACAATGTACTTTCCGTCAATGTTTGTACCATGCAGACAGTGTGGTGCATATGCGATGATTTTGATGATCCCTTTTCTGAGGGCCTTGGTTGTACCACAGACTTTGCAGCGCATATTGTAGTTAGAGGCAATTCCATTCCTACTCTCCACTCTAGTAATGCTCCAAACATTTTTGACATGGATGCATTTGCACTCTCTGGAATCGCAATTCAGGACAATGTACTTTGCATCAACGCCTGTGAATATGCAGACAGTATGGTCGCACTATGCGATGATTTTGCTGATCCATTTTCTGTGAGCCTTGGTTGTACCACAGACTTTGAAATGCATATTGTAGTTAGAGACAATTCCATACCTAGTCACCACTCTATTAATGCTTCAAACATTTTTGGCATGGATGCATTTGAAATTTCTGGCCTCACAATTCAGGACAATGTACTTTGCATCAACACCTGTGACCATGCAGACAATGTGGTCGCACTATGCGATGATTTTGCTGATATCTTTTCTGGGGGCCTTGGTTCTACCACAGACTTTGAAATGCATATTGTAGTTAGAGACAATTCCATGCCTATTCTCCACTCTAGTAATGCTCCAAACACTTTTGGTATGGATGCATTTGAACTTTCTGGAATCGCAATTCAGGACAATGTACTTTGCATCAAAGCATGTGACCATGCAGACAGTGTGGTCGCACTATGCGTGATTTTGCTGATCTCTTTTCAGAGGGCCTTGGTTGTACCACAGACTTTGCAGCGCATATTGTAGTTAGAGACAATTCCATGCCTACTCTCCACTCTAGTAATGATCCAAACATTTTAGGCATTGGATGCATTTGAACTTTCTTACCTTGTGATTCAGGACAATGTATTTTGCATCAACGCCTGTGACCATGCAGACAGTGTGGTCGCACTATGCGATGATTTTGGTGATATCTTTTCTGAGGGCCTTGGTTGTACCACAGACTTTGAAATGCATATTTTAGTTAGAGACAATTCCATGCCTATTCTCCACTCTAGTAATCCTCCAAACATTTTTGGCATTGATCCATTTGAACTTTCTGGCCTCGCAATTCAGGACAATGTACTTTGCATCAACACCTGTGACCATGCAGACAGTGTGAACGCACTATGCGATTATTTTGCTGATCCCCTTTCTGTGAGCCTTGGTTGTACCACAGACTTTGAAATGCATATTGTAGTTAGAGGCATTTCCATGCCTAGTAGACACTCTAGCAATGCGTCAAACATTTTGGGCATGGTTACATTTTATCTTTCTGGCCTCGCAATTCAGGACAATGTACTTTGCACCAACACCTGTGACCATGCACACAGTGTGGTGCACTATGCGATGATTTTGATGATCTATTTTTTTGAGGGCCTTGGTTGTACCACAGACTTTGCAGCGCATATTGTAGTTAGAGGCAATCCATGCCTATTCTCCACTCTAGTAATGCTCCAAACATATTTGGCATGGATGCATTTGAACTTTCTGGAATCGCAATTCAGGACAATGTACTTTGCATCAACGCCTGCGACCACGCAGACAGTGTGGCCGGACTATGCGATGATTTTGCTGATCTCTTGTTTGAGGGCCTTGGTTGTGACACAGACTTTGCAGCGGATATTGTAGTTAGTGACAATTCCATGCGTATTCTCCACTCTAGTAATGCTCCAAACAGTTTTGTCATGGATGCTTTGAACATTCTGCCCTCGCCATTCAGGACAATGTACTTTGCATCAACGCCTATGACCATGCAGACAGTGTGGTCGAACTATGCGATGATTTTGCTGATCCCTTATCTGTGAACCTTGGTTGTACGACAGACTTTGAAATGCATATTGTAGTTAGAGACAATTCCATACCTAGTCACCACTCTAGTAATGCGTCAAACATTTTTGGCATGGATACATTTGAAATTTCTGGCCTCGCAATTCAGGACAATGTACTTTGCATCAACACCTGTGACCATGCAGACAGTGTGGTCACAATATGCGATGATTTTGCTGACATCTTTTCTGAGGGCCATGGTTGTACCACAAACTTTGAAATGCATATTGTTGTTAGAGACAATTCCATGCCTATTCTCCACTCTAGTAATGCTCCAAACATTTTTCGCATTTATGCATTTGAACTTTCTGGAGTTGCAATTCAAGACAATGTACTTTGCATCAACGCCTGTGACCATGCAGACAGTGTGGTTGCACTATGCGAAGATTTTGCTGATCTCTTTTCTGAGGGCCTTGTTTGTACCACAGACTTTGCAGCGCATATTATAGTTAGAGACAATTCCATGCCTATTCTCCACTCTAGTAATGCTCCAAACATTATTGGCATGGATGCATTTGATTTTTCTTACCTTGCAATTAAGGACAATGTACTTTGCATCAACGCCTGTGACCATGCAGACAGTGTGGTCGCAGTATGCGATGATTTTACTGATGTTGTTTTTGAGGGACTTGGTTGTACGACAGAGTTTGCAGCGCATATTGTAGTTAGAGACAATTCCATGACTATTGTCCACTCTAGTAATGCTCCAAACATTTTTGACATGGATGTGTTTGAGCTCCCTGGCCTCGCAGTTCAGGACAATGTACTTTGCATCAACGTCTGTGACAACGCAGACAGTGTGGCCGCACTATGCGATGATTTTGCAGATCTCTTTTTTGAGGGCCTTGGTTGTAACACAGACTTTGCAGCGCATATTGTAGTTAGAGACAATTCCATACCTAGTCACCACTCTAGGAATGCTTCAAACATTTTTGGCATGGATGCATTTGAAATTTCTGGCCTCACAATTCGAAACAATGTACTTTGCATCAACACCTGTGACCATACAGACAGTGTGGTCGCACTATGCGATGATTTTGCTGACATCTTTTCTGAGGGCCTTGGTTGTACCACAGACTTTGAAATGCATATTGTAGTTAGAGACAATTCCATGCCTATTCTCCACTCTAGTAATGCTCCATACATTTTTGGCATTGATGCATTTGAACTTTCTGTCCTTGCAATTCAGGACAATGTACTTTGCATCAACGCCTGTGACCATGCAGACAGTGTGGTGCACTATGCGATGATTTTGATGACCTCTTTTCTGAGGGTTTTGGTTGTACCACAGACTTTGCAGCGGATATTGTAGTTAAAGACAATTCCATGCGTATTCTCCACTCTAGTAATGCTCCAAACAGTTTTTTCATGGATGCTTTGAAATTTCTGGTCTCACAATTCAGGACAATGTACCTTGCATCAACGCCTGTGACCATGCAGAAAGTGTGGTCGCACTATGCGATAATTTTGCTGAAGCCTTTTCTGTGAGCCTTGGTTGTACCACAGACTTTGAAATGCATATTGTAGTTAGAGACAATTTCATATCTAGTCACCACTCTAGTACTGCTTCAAACATTTTTGGCATTGATGCATTTGAACTTTCTGTCCTTGCAATTCAGGACAATGTACTTTGATTCAACGCCTGTGACCATGCAGACAGTGTGGTGCACTATGCGGTGATTTTGATGATCTCTGTTCTGAGGGCCTTGGTTGTACCACAGACTTTGCAGTGCATATTGTAGTTAGAGGCAATTCCATGCCTATTCTCCACTATAGTAATGCTCCAAACATTCTTGGCATGGATGCATTTGAACTTTCTGGAATCGCAATTCAGGACAATGTACTTTGCATCAACGCCTCTGACCATGCAGACAGTGTGGTCGCACTATGCGATGATTTTGCTGATATCTTTTCTGAGGGCCATGGTTGTACCACAGACTTTGAAATGCATATTGTAGTTAGAGACAATTCCATGCCTAATCTCCACTATAGTAATGCTCCATACATTTTTGGCATTGATGCATTTGAACTTTCTGTCCTTGCAGTTCAGGACAATGTACTTTGCATCAACGCCTGTGACCACGCAGATAGTGTGATCGCAGTATGCGATGATTTTGCTGATGTCGTTTTTGAGGGACTTGGTTGTACGACAGAGTTTGCAGCGCATATTGTAGTTAGAGACAATTCCATTATTATTCTCCACTCTAGTAATGCTCCAAACATTTTTGACATGGATGCATTTGAGCTCCCTGGCCTCGCAGTTCATGACAATGTTCTTTGCATCAACGTCTGTGACCACGCAGACAGTGTGGCCGCACTAGGCGAAGATTTTGCAGATCTCTTTTTTGAGGGCCTTGGTTGTAACACAGACTTTGCAGCGCATATTGTAGTTAGAGACAATTCCATCCGTATTCTCCACTCAAGTAATGTTCCAAACAGTTTTTTCATGGATGCTTTGAACTTTCTTTCCTCACAATTCAGGACAATGTACTTTGCATCAACGCCTGTGACCATGCAGAAAGTGTGGTCGCGCTATGCGTTGATTTTGCTGATCCCTTTTCTGTGAGCCTTGGTTGTACCAGGGACTTTGAAATGCATATTGTAGTTAGAGACAATTCCATACCTAGTCACCACTCTAGTAATGCTTCAAACATTTTTGGCATGGATGTATTAGAAATTTCTGGCCTCACAATTCAGGACAATGTACTTTGCATCAACACCTGTGACCATGCAGACAGTGTGGTCGCACTATGCGATGGCTTTGCTGACATCTTTTCTGAGGGCCTTGGTTGTACCACAGACTTTGAAATGCATATTGTATTTAGATACAATTCCCTGCCTATTCTCCACTCTAGTAATGCTCCATACATTTTTGGCATTGATGCATTTGAACTTTCTGTCCTTGCAATTCAGGACAATGTACTTTGCATCAACGCCTGTGACCATGAAGACAGTGTGGTCCCACTATGCGATGATTTTGCTGATCTCTTTTCTGAGGGCCTTGGTTGTACCACAGTCTTTGCAACGCATATTGCAATTAGAGACAATTCCATGCCTATTCTCCACTCTAGTAATTCTCCAAACATTTTCGCCATGGATGCATTTGAACTTTCTTACCTTGCAATTCGGGACAATGTACTTTGCATCAACGCCTGTGACCATGCAGACAGTGTGGTCGCAGTATGCGATGATTTTTGCTGATCTCTTTTTTGAGGGCCTTGGTTGTATCACAGACTTTGCAGCACATACTTTAGTTAGACTAATTCCATGCTTATTTTCCACTCTAGTAGCCCCCCAAACATTTTTGGCATGGATGCATTTGAAATTTCTGGCCTCGCAATTCAGGACAATATACTTTGCATCAACGCCTGTGACCACACAGACAGTGAGGCCGCACTATGCGACGATTTTGCTAGTCACTTTTCATAGGGCCGTGGTTCTACCACAGACTTTGCAGCGCATATTGTACTTAGAGACAATTCCATGCCTATTCTCCACTCTAGTTAATGCTCCATACATTTTTGGCATTGATGCATTTGAACTTTCTGGCCTCCCAATTCAGGACAATGTACATTGCATTAACACCTGTGACCATGCAGACAGTGTGGTTGTACTATGCGATGATTTTGCTGATGTCTTCTCTGAGGGCCTTGTTTGTACCACAGACTTGGCAGCGCATATTGTAGTTAGAGACAATTCCATGCGTAATCTCCACTCTAGTAATGGTCGAAACTTTTTGGCATTGATGCATTCGAACTATCTGTCCTTGCAATTCAGGACAATGTACTTTGCATTAACGCCTGTGACCATGCAGACAGTGTGGTGCACTATGCGATGATTATGATGATCTCTGTTCTGAGGGCCTTGGTTGTACCACAGACTTTGCAGTGCACATTGTAGTTAGAGGCAATTCCATGCCTATTCTCCACTATAGTAATGCTCCAAACATTCTTGGCATGGATGCATTTGAACTTTCTGGAATCGCAATTCAGGACAATGTACTCTGCATCAACACTTGTGACCATGCAGGCAGTTTGGTCGCACTATGCGATGATTTTGCTGATCTCTTTTCTGAGGGCCTTGGTTGTACCACAGTCTTTGCAACGCATATTGCAATTAGAGACAATTCCATGCCTATTCTCCACTCTAGTAATTCTCCAAACATTTTTGGCATGGATGCATTTGAACTATCTTACCTTGCAATTCAGGACAATGTACTTTGCATCAACGCCTGTGACCATGCAGGCAGTGTGGTCGCAGTAAGCGATGATTCTTGCTGATCTCTTTTTTTGAGGGCCTTGGTTGTATCACAGACTTTGCAGCACATATTGTAGTTAGACTAATTCCATGCTTATTTTCCACTCTAGTAACGCCCCAATCATTTTTGGCACTGATGCATTTGTACTTCTTGGCCAGGCACTTCAGGATAATGTACTTTGCATCAACGCCTGTGACCATGCAGACAGTGTTGTCGCAATATGCGATGATTTTGCTGATCTCTTTTGTCAGGGATTTGGTTGTACCACAGATTTTGAAATGCATATTGTAGTTAGAGGCAATTACATGCCTATTCTCCACTCTAGTAATGCTCCAAACATTTTTGACAAGGATGCATTCGAACTTTCTGGCCTCGCATTCAGGACAATGTACTTTGCATCAACGCCTGTGACATTGCAGACAGTATGGTCGCACTGTGCGATGATTTCGCTGATATCTTTTGCCAGGTCCTTGGGTGTACCACACACTTTGCACCGCATATTGTTGATAGAGACAATTCCATGCATATTCTGCATTCTAGTAATGCCACAAACATTTTTGGCATGGATGCATTTGAACATTCTGGCCTCGCAATCCAATACAATGTACTTTGCATCAACGCCTGTGACCATGCAGACAGTGTGGTCGCACTGTGCGATGATTGTGCTGAACTCCTTTCTGAGAGCCTTGGTTGTACAACAAACTTTGCAGCGCATATTGTAGTTAGAGACAATTCCATGGCTATTCTCCACTCTAGTAATGCTCCAAACATTTTTGACATGGATGCATTTGAGCTTTCTGGCCTCGCAGTTCAGGACAATGTACTTTGCAAACCACGTCTGTGACAATGTAGACAGTGTGGTCACACTATGCGATGATTTTGCAGATCTCTTTTCTGAGGGCCTTGGTTGTAACACAGACTTTGCAGCGCATATTATAGTTAGAGACAATTCCATGCGTATTCTCCACTCTAGTAATGCTCCAAACAGTTTTTTCATGGATGCTTTGAACTTTCTGGCCTCGCAATTCAGGACAATGTACTTTGCATCAACGCCTATGACCATGCAGAAAGTGTGGTCGTACTATGCGACGATTTTGCTCATACCTTTTCTGTGAGCCTTGGTTGTACCACAGACTTTGAAATGCATATAGTAGTTAGAGACAATTCCATACCTAGTCACCACTCTAGTAATGCTTCAAACATTTTTGGCATGGATGCATTTGAAATTTCTGGCCTCACAATTCAGGACAATGTACTTTGCACCAACACCTGTGACCATGCAGACAGTGTGGTCGCACTATGCGATGATTTTGCTGATAATTTTTCTGAGGGCCTTGGTTGTACCACAGACTTTGAAATGCATATTGTTGTTAGCGACAATTCTATGCCTAGTCTCCACTCTAAAAATGCTCCATACATTTTTGGCATGGATGCATTTGAACTTTCTGGTCTTGCAATTCTGGACAATGTACTTTGCATCAACGTCTGTGACCATGCAGACAGTGTGGTGCACTATGCGATGATTTTGAAGATCTCTTTTCTGAGTACCTTGGTTGTACCACAGACTTTGCAGCGCATATTGTAGTTACAGGCAATTCCATGCCTATTCTCCACTCTAGTAATGCTCCAAACATTTTTGGCATGGATGCATTTGAACTTCCTGTAATCGCTATTCAGACAATGTACTTTGCATCAACGCCTGTGACCATGCAGACAGTGTGGTCGCACTATGCGATGATTTTGCTGAGCTCTTTTCTGAGGGCCTTGGTTGTAACACAGTCTTTGCAACGCATATTGCAATTAGAGACAACTCCATGCCTATTCTCCACTCTAGTAGTTCTCCAAACATTTTTGGCATGGATGCATTTGAGCTTTCTGGCCTCGCAGTTCAGGACAATATACTTTGCATCACGTCTGTGACAATCCACACAGTGTGGTCGCACTATGCGATGATTTTGCTGATCCCTTTTCTGTGAGCCTTGGTTGTACCACACACTTTGAAATGCATGTCGTGGTTAGAGACAATTCCATGCTTATGCTCCACGCTAGTAATGCTCCAAACATTTTTGCCATGAATGCGTTTGAAATTTCTGGCCTTGCAATTCAGGACAATGTACTTTGCATCAACGCCTGTGACCATGCAGACAGTGTTGTCGCACTATGCGATGATTTTGACCATCTCTTTTCTGAGGGCCTTGGTTGTACCACAGATTTTGCAGCTCATATTGTAGTTAGAGACAATACCATGCCTATTCTCCACTCTAGTAATACTCCAAACATTTTTGGCATTGTTGCACTTGGACATTCTGGCCTCGCAATTCAGGAAAATGTACTTTGCATCAACGTCTGTGACCATGCAGACAGTGTGGTCACACTATGCAATGATTTTGTTGATCTCTTTTCTGAGGGCCTTGGATGTATCACAGACTATAGAGCACATATTGTAGTTACAGGCAATTCCATGCCTATTCTCCACTCTAGTAATGCTCCAAACATTTTTGGCATGCATGCATTTGAACTTTTTGACCACGCAATTCAGGCAATGTACTTTGCATCAACGCCTGTGATCATGCAGACAGTGAGATCGCAATGTGCGATTATTTTTCTGATCTCCTTTCCGAGGGACTTGGATGCACCAAAGTCTTTGCACCGAATATTGTAGTTAGAGACAATTTCATCCATAATCTCCACTCTAGTAATGCCCCAAACATTTTTGGCATGGATGCATTTGAACTTTCTGGCCGTGCAATTCATTAGAATGTATTTTGCATCAACGCCTGTTACATTGCAGACAGTGTGGTCTCACTTTGCGATGATTTTGCTGATCTCTTTTCTGAGGGCCTTGGTTGTACCACAGACTTTGCAGCGCATGTTACAGTTATGGACAATTCCATGCCTATTCTCCACTCTAGTAATGATCCAAACATTTTTGGCATGGATGCATTTGAACTTTCTGGCTTTGCAATTCAGGACAATGTATTTTTCATCAAAGCCTGTGACATTGCAGACAGTGCGGTAGCACTATGCGATGATTTTGCTGATCTCTTTTCTGAGCGCCTTGGTTGTACCACAAACTTTGCAGCGCACATTGTAGTTAGGGTCAATTTTATGCCTATTCTCCACTCTAGCAATGCTCCAAACATTTTTGGCATGGATGCATTTGAGCTTTCTGGCCTCGCAATTCAGGACAATGTACCTTGCATCAACGCCTGAGACCATGTAGACAGTGTGATCGCACTATGCGATGGTTTTGCTGATCTCTTTTCTTAGGGCCTTGGTTGTACCACAGACTTTGCAGCACATAATGTAGTTAGGGACAATTTTATGCCTATTCCCCACTCTAGTAATGCTCCAAACATTTTTGGCACTGATGCAAAGTGCATTGTCCTGAATTGCGAGGATAGAATGTTCAAGTGCAACCATCGCAATAATGTTTGGAGCATTACTAGAGTAGAGAATAGGCATGGATTTCTCTCTAACTACAGTATAAGCTGCAAAGTCTGTGGAACAACCAAGACCCTCAGAAAAGAGATCACCAAAGTCATCGCACAGTTCGACCACACTGTCTGCATGTTCACAGGCGTTGATGCAGAGGACATTCTCCTGAATTCCGAGGAAAGAAAGTTCAAATGCAACCATGACAAAAATATTTTGGGCATTACTAGAGTGGATAATAGGCATGGAATTATCACTATCCACAATATAATCTGCAAAGTCTGTGGTACAACCAAGGCCCTCACAAAAGAGATCAGCAAAATCATCGCATAGTGTGACCACACTTTCTGCATGGTCACAGGCGTTGATGCAAAGTACATAGTCCTGAATTGCGAGGCCAGAGTTTCAAATGCATCCGTGCTAAATCTGTTTGGAGCATTACTAGAGTGGAGAATAGGCATGGAATTGTCTCTAACATCAATATGCGCTGCAAAGTCTGTGGTACAAGCAAGGCCCTTACGAAAGAGATCAGCAAAATCATCGCATAGTGCGACTACTCTTTACGCATGGTCACAGGCATTGATGCAAATGCATTGTCCTAAATTGCGAGGACAGAGAGTTCAAATGCATCTGTGCCAAAGATGTTTGGAGCATTACTAGAGTGGAGAATAAGCATGGAATTGTCTCTAACTACAATATGCGCTGCAAAGTCTGTGGTACAACCAAGGCCCTCAGAAAAGAGATCAGCAAAATCATCGCATAGTGCGACCACACTGTCTGCAAGGTCACAGGCATTGATGAAAAGTACATTGTCCAGAATTCCGAGGCCAGGAAGTTCAACTGCAACCATGCCAAAAATGTTTGGAGCATTACTAGAGTGGAGAATAGGCATGGAATATTCTCTAACTACAATATGCGCTGCAAAGTCTGTGGTACAACCAAGGCCCTCAGAAATGAGGTCAGCAAAATCATCTCATAGTGCGACCACACTGTCTGCAAGGTCAAAGGCGTAGACACAAAGTACATTTTCCAGAATTGTGAGGCAAGAAAGTTCAAATGCATCCAATGCGAAAAGTGTTCGGAGCATTACTAGAGTGGAGAATAGGCATGGAATTGTCTCTTACTACAATATGTGCTTTAAAGTCTGTGGTACAACCAAGGCCCTCACAAAAGGATCAGCAAATTCATCGCATAGTGCGACCACAATGTCTGCATGGGCACATGCATTGATGCAAAGTACATTGTCCTGAATTGCGAGGCCAGAGTGTTCAAATGCATCCGTGCCAAAACTGTTTGGAGCATTACTAGAGTATAGAATAGGCATGTAATTGCCTCTAATTACAATATGCGCTGCAAAGTCTGCGGTACAACCAAGGACCTCGGAATAGAGATCAGCAAAATCATCGCATAGTGCGACCACACTGTCTGCATGGTCACAGGCGTTGATGCAAAGTACATTGTCCTGAATTGCGAGTTCAGGAAGTGCAAATGCATCATTGCCAAAAATGTTGGGAGCATTACTAGAGTGGAGAATAGGCATGGAATATTCCGTATCTACAATATACGCTGCAAAGTCTGTGGTACAACCAAGGCCCTCAGGAAGGAGATCAGCAATAGCATCGCATAATGCGACCACACAGTCTGCATGGTCAAAGGCGTTGATGTAAAGTACATTATCCTGAATTGACAGGCCAGAAAATTCAAAAGCAACCATGCCAAACATATTTGGAGCATTACTAGAGTAGAGAATAGGCATGGAATTATCTCTTACTACAATATGTGCTGCAAAGTCTGTGGTAAAACCACGGCCCTCACAAAAGGGATCAGCAAAATCATCGCATAGCGCGACCACAATGTCTGCATGGTCACAGGCGTGAATACAAAGTACATTGTCCTGAATTGCGAGGCCAGAGTGTTCACATGCATCCGTGCCAAATCTGTTTGGAGCATTACTAAAGTGGAGAATAGGCATGGAATTGTCTCTAACTATAATATGCGCTTCAAAGTCTGTGCTACAACCAAAGCCCTCAGAAAAGAGATCAGCAAAATCATCCGATAGTGCGACGACTCTGTCTGCATGTTCACAGGCGTTGATGCAAAGTACATTCTCCTGAATTTCGAGGAAAGAAAGTTCAAATGCAACCATGCCAAAAATATTTTGGGCATTACTAGAGTGGATAATAGGCATGGAATTATCACTATCTACAATATAATCTGCAAAGTCCGTGGTACAACCAAGGCCCTCGTAAAAGGGATCAGCAAAATCATCGGATAGTGCGACCACATTGTCTGGATGGTCAGGGGCGTTGATGCAAAGTACATTGTCCTGAATTGCGAGGCCAGAAAGTTCAAATGCATACATGCCAAAAATGTTTATAGGATTACTAGAGAGGAGAATAGGCATGGAATTATCTCTAACTACAATATGTGCTGCAAAGTCTGTGGTACAACCAAGGACCTCACAAAAGAGATCAGCAAAATCATCGCATAGTGCTACCACACTTTCTGCATGGTCACAGGCGTTGATGCAAAGTACATTGTCCTGAATTGACAGGCCAGAAAGTTCAAATGCAACCATTTTAAACATATTTGGAGCCATACTAGAGTGGAGAATAGGCATGGAATTGTCTCTAAGTAGAATATGCACAGCAAAGTCTGTGGTACAACAAAGGACCTCAAAAAAGACATCAGCATAATCATCGCATTGTGCGACCACAATGTCTCCACGGTAACATGCGTTATTGCAAAGTACATTGTCCTGAAATGCGAGGCCATAACGTTCAAATACATCCATGTCAAAAACGGTTGGAGCATTACTAGACTGGAGAATAGGCAGGGAATTGTCTTTATCTACAATATGCGTTGCAATGTCTGTGGTACAACCAAGGCCCTCAGAAAATAGATCAGCAAATTCATCGCATAGTGCGACAACACTGTCTGTATGGTCACAGGCGTTTATGCAAAGTACTTTGTCCTGAACTGCGAGGCCAAAAGTTCAAATGCGTCCATGGCAAATATGTTTGGAGCATTACTGGAGTGGAGAATAGGCATGGAATTGTCTATAACTACAATATGCGCTGCCAAGTTTGTGGTACAACCAAGGAGCTCAGAAAAGAGATCAGAAAATCATCGCATAGTGCGACCACAGTGTCTGCGTGGTCGTTGGCATTGATGCAAAGTACATTGTCCTGAATTGCGAGGCCAGAAAGTTCAAATGCAACCAGGCCAAAAATGTTTGGAGCATTACTAGAGTGGAGAATGCGCATGGGATTGTCTCTAACTACAATATGCACTGCAAAGTCTGTGGTTCAACGAAGGCCCTCAGAAAAGAGGTCAGCAAAATCATCGCATAGTGCGACGACACTGTCTGCATGGTCACAGGCGTTATTTCAAAGTACATTGTCCTGAATTGCGAGGCCGGAAATTTCAAGTGCATCCACACCAAAAATGTCTGGGGCATTACTAGAGTGGAGAATAAGCATGGAATTGTCTCTAACTACAATATGCATTGCAAAGTCTGTGGTATGACCAAGTCCCTCGGAAAAGAGATCAGAAAAATCATTGCATTGTGATACCACACTGTCGGCATAGTTAGAGGCGTTGATGCAAAATACATTGTCCTGAATTTCGATGGACAGAATGTTGAAACGCATCCATGCCAAAGATGTTTGGAGCATTACTAGAGTGGAGAATAGAAATGGAATTGTCTCTAACTACAATATGCGCTGCAAAGTCTGTGGTACAACCAAGGCCCTCACAAAAGAGATCAGCAAAGTCATCGCATAGTGCGACCACAGTGTCTGCGTGGTCACAGGCGTTGATGCAAAGTACATTGTCCTGAATTGCGAGGCCAGAAAGTTCAAATGCAACCATGCCAAAAATGTTTGTAGCATTACTGGAGTGACGAATAGGCATGGGATTGTCGTTAACTACAATATGCGCTGCAGTCTGCGGTACAACCAAGGCCCTCAGAAAAGAGACCAGCAAAATCATCGCATAGTGCGACCACACTGTCTGCATGTCACAGGCGTTATTGCAAAGTATATTGTCCTGAATTGCGAGGCCTGAAATTTCAAATGCATCAATGGCAAAATTGTTTGAAACATTACTAGAGTGGAGAATAGGCATGGAATTATCACGAAGTAAAATATGCGCTGCAAAGTCTGTGGTACAACCAAGGCCCTCAGAAAAGAGGTCAGCAAAATCATCGCATAATGCGACCACACTGTCTGCATGGTCACAGGCGTTGATCCAAAGTACATTGTATTGAATTGCGAGGCCAGAAAGTTCAAATGCATCAATGCCAAAAATGTTTATAGCATTACTAGAGTGGAGAATAGGCATGGAATTATCTCTAACTAAAATATGTGCTGCAAAGTCTGTGGTACAGCCAAGGCCCTCACAAAAGGGATCAGCAAAATCATCGCATAGTGCGACTACGCTTTCTGCATGGTCACAGGCATTGATGCAAATACATTGTCCTAAATTGCGAGGACAGAGAGTTCAAATGCCTCTGTGCCAAAAATGTTTGGAGCATTACTAAAGTGGAGAATAAGCATGGAATTGTCTCTAACTACAATATGCGCTGCAAAGTCTGTGGTACAACCAAGGCCCTAAGAAAAGAGGTCAGCAAAATCATCGCATAGTGCGACCACACTGTCTGCATGGTCACAGGCATTGATGAAAAGTACATTGTCCTGAATTGCGAGGCCAGAGAGTTATAATGCATCCATGCCAAAAATGGTTGGAGCACTACTAGAGTGGAGAATAGGCATGGAATATTCTCTAACTACAATATGCGCTGCAAAGTCCGTGGTACAACCATGGCCCTCAGATAAGTGATCAGCAAAATCATCGCATAGTGCAGCAGCACTGTCTGCATGTTCACTGGTGTTGATGCAAAGTACATTGTCCTGAACTGCGAAGCCAGAGAGTTCAAATGCATCAATGGCAAAATGTTTGGAACATTACTAGAGTGGAGAATAGGCATGGAATTATATCTAAGTAAAATATGCGCTCCAAAGTCTGTGGTACAACCAAGGCCCTCAGAAAAGAGGTCAGCAAAGTCATCGCATAGTGCGACCACACTGTCCGCATGGTCACAGGCGTTGATCCAAAGTACATTGTGTTGAATTAGGAGGCTAGAAAGTTCAAATGCACCTGTGCCAAAAATGTTTGGGGCATTATTGGAGTTTAGAAGAGGCATGGAATTGTCTCTAACTATAATATGCGCTACAAAGTCTGTGGTACAACCAAGGCCCTCAGAAAAGACATCAGAAAAATCATCGCATAGTGCAGCCACACTGCCTGCATGGTCACAGGCTGTGATGCAAAGTACATTGTCCCTAATTGCGAGACCAGAAAGTTCAAATGCATAAATGCCAAAGAAGTTTGGAGCATTTCTAGTGTGGAGAATAAGCATGGAATTGTGTCTAACTACAATATGCACTGAAAAAGTCTGTGGTACAACCAAGGCCCTCAGAAAAGAGATCAGCAAAATCATCGCATAGTGCGACCACACAGTCTGTATGGTCACAGGCGTTGATGCAAAGTACATTGTCCTGAATTGCGATGGCCAGACAGTTGAAATGCATCCATGCCAAAGATGTTTGGAGCATTACTAGAGTGCAGAATATGCCTGGAATTGACTCTAACTACAATATGCGCTGCAAAGTCTGTGGTACAACCAAGGACCTCAGATAAGAGATCAGAAAATCATCGCATAGTGCAGCATCACTGTCCGCATGGTCACTGGTGATGATGCAAAGGACATTGTCCTAAAATGCTAGGCCAGAAGTTCAATTGCATCCATGGCAAAATTGTTTGGAACATTACTAAATTGGAGAAAGGCATGGAATTATCACTAACTTCAATATGAGCTGCAAAGTCTGTGTTACAACCAAGGCCCTCACAAAAGAGATCAGCAAAGTCAAGGCATAGTGCGACCACACTTTCTGCATGGTCACAGACGTTGATGCAAAGTACATTGTCCTGAATTGCGAGGCCAGAGAGTTCAAATGCATCCGCGCCAAAAATGTTTGGAGCATTTCTAGAGTGGAGAATAGGCATGGGATTGTCTCTAACTACAATATGCGCTGCTAAGTCTGTGGTACAACAAAGGCCCTCTGAAAAGAGATGAGAAAATCATCGCATAGTGCGACCACAGTGTCTGCGTGGTCACAGGCGTTGATGCAAAGTACATTGTCCTGAATTGCGAGGCCAGAAAGTTCAAATGCAACCATGCCAAAAATGTTTGTAGCATTACTGGAGTGACGAATAGGCATGGGATTGTCGTTAACTACAATATGCGCTGCAGTCTGCGGTACAACCAAGGCCCTCAGAAAAGAGACCAGCAAAATCATCGCATAGTGCGACCACACTGTCTGCATGTCACAGGCGTTATTGCAAAGTATATTGTCCTGAATTGCGAGGCCTGAAATTTCAAATGCATCAATGGCAAAATTGTTTGAAACATTACTAGAGTGGAGAATAGGCATGGAATTATCTCGAAGTAAAATATGCGCTGCAAAGTCTGTGGTACAACCAAGGCCCTCAGAAAAGAGGTCAGCAAAATCATCGCATAATGCGACCACACTGTCTGCATGGTCACAGGCGTTGATCCAAAGTACATTGTGTTGAATTGCGAGGCCAGAAAGTTCAAATGCATCAATGCCAAAAATGTTTATAGCATTACTAGAGTGGAGAATAGGCATGGAATTATCTCTAACTAAAATATGTGCTGCAAAGTCTGTGGTACAGCCAAGGCCCTCACAAAAGGGATCAGCAAAATCATCGCATAGTGCGACTACGCTTTCTGCATGGTCACAGGCATTGATGCAAATACATTGTCCTAAATTGCGAGGACAGAGAGTTCAAATGCCTCTGTGCCAAAAATGTTTGGAGCATTACTAAAGTGGAGAATAAGCATGGAATTGTCTCTAACTACAATATGCGCTGCAAAGTCTGTGGTACAACCAAGGCCCTAAGAAAAGAGGTCAGCAAAATCATCGCATAGTGCGACCACACTGTCTGCATGGTCACAGGCATTGATGAAAAGTACATTGTCCTGAATTGCGAGGCCAGAGAGTTATAATGCATCCATGCCAAAAATGTTTGGAGCATTACTAGAGTTTAGAAGAGGCATGGAATTGTCTCTAACTACAATAAGCGCTGCAAAGTCTATGGTACAACCAAGGCCCTGAGATAAGAGATCAGCTAAAACAACGCATAGTGCAGCAAAACTGTCTTCATGGTCAGTGGCGTTGATGCAAAGTGCACTGTCCTGAATTGTGAGGCCAGAAAGTTGAAATGCATACATGGCAAAAATGTTTCGAACATTACTAGAGTAGAGAATAGTCATGGAATTATCTCCAACTACAATATGCGCTGCAAAGTCTGTGGTAAAACCCAGGACCTCAGAAAAGAGATCAGCAAAATCATCGCATAGTGCGACCATACTGTCTGCATGGTGACGTGCGTTGATGCAAAGTACATTGTCCTGAATTGCGAGGTCAGAAAGTTCAAGTGCATAAATGCCAAAAATGTTTGTAGCATTACTAGAGTGGAGAATAGGCATGGAATTCTACTTAACTACAATACGCGCTGCAAGGTCTGTGGTACAACCAAGGCCCTCAGAAAAGAGATCAGCAAAATCATCGTATAGTGTGACCACACTGTCTGCATGGCCACAGCCGTTGATGTAAAGTACATTATCCTGAATTGCCAGGCCAGAAAATTCTAATGCAACCATGCCAAACATATTTGGAGCCATACTAGAGTGGAGAATAGGCATGGAATTGTCTCTAACATTAATATGCGCTGCAAAGTCTGTGGTACAATCAAGGCCCTTACATAAGAGATCAGCAAAATCATCGCATAGTGCGACTACACTGTCTTCACGGTCACAGGCGTTGATGCAAAGTACATTGTCCTGAATTGACAGGCCAGAAAGTTCAATGCAACCATGCCAAACATATTTGGAGCCATACTAGAGTGGAGAATAGGCATGGAATTGTCTCTAACATTAATAAACGCTGCAAAGTCTTTGGTACAACCAAGGCGCTCAGAAAAGGGATCAACAAAATCATCGCATAGTGCGAGCACACAATCTGTATGGTCACAGGCGTTGATGCAAAGTACATTGTCCTGAATTGCGATGGCCAGACAGTTGAAATGCATCCATGCCAAAGATGTTTGGAGCATTACTAGAGTGGAGAATATGCATGGAATTGTCTCAAACTACAATACGCGCTGCAAAGTCTGTGGTACAACCAAGGACCTCAGATAAGAGATCAGAAAATCATCGCATAGTGCAGCAGCACTGTCCGCATGGTCACTAGTGATGATGCAAAGGACATTGTCCTGAACTGCTAGGCCAGAAAGTTCAAATGCATCCATGGCAAAAATGTTTGGAACATTACTAAAGTGGAGAATAGGCATGGAATTATCTCTAACTACAATATGCGCTGCAAAGTCTGTGGTACAACCAAGGCCCTCAGAAAAGAGATCAGCAAAATCATCGCATAGTGCTGCAGTACTGTCTGCATGCTTTTGGCGTTGATGCAAACTACATTGTCTTGAACTGGGAGGCCAGAAAGTTCAAATGCATCAATGCCAAAAATGTTTGGGGCATTAGTAGAGAGGAGAATAGTCATGAAATGGTCTCTAACTACAATATGCGCTGCAAAGTCTGTGGTACGACCAAGGCCCTCAGAAAAGAGATCAGCAAAATCATCGCATAGTGCGACTACACTGTCGGCATGGTCACAGGCGTTAATGCAAAGTACATTGTCCTGAATTGCGATGGCCAGAAAGTTGAAGTGCATCCATGACAAAGATGTTTGGAGCATTACTTGAGTGTAGAATAGGCATGGAAATGTCTCTAACTACAATACGCGCTGCAAAGTCTGTGGTACAACCAAGGACCTCAGATAAGAGATCAGAAAATCATCGCATAGTGCAGCAGCACTGTCCGCATGGTCACTAGTGATGATGCAAAGGACATTGTCCTGAACTGCTAGGCCAGAAAGTTCAAATGCATCCATGGCAAAAATGTTTGGAACATTACTAAAGTGGAGAATAGGCATGGAATTATCTCTAACTACAATATGCGCTGCAAAGTCTGTGGTACAACCAAGGCCCTCAGAAAAGAGATCAGCAAAATCATCGCATAGTGCAGCAGTACTGTCTGCATGCTTTTGGCGTTGATGCAAACTACATTGTCCTGAACTGGGAGGCCAGAAAGTTCAAGTGCATCAATGCCAAAAATGTTTGGGGCATTAGTAGAGAGGAGAATAGTCATGAAATGGTCTCTAACTACAATATGCGCTGCAAAGTCTATACTACAACCAAGGCCCTCAGATAAGAGATCAGCTACAACATCGCATAGTGCAGCAACACTGTCTTCATGCTCAGTGGCGTTGATGCAAAGTACATTGTCCTGAATTGCGAGGTCAAAAAGTTCAAATGCATAAATGCCAAAAATGTTTGGAGCATTACTAGAGTGGAGAATACGCATAATATTTTCTCTAACTACAATATGCACAGCAAAGTCTGTATTACAACCGAGGCCCTCAAAAAAGAGATCAGCAAAATCATCGCATAGTGCGACCACACTGTCTGCATGGTCACCTTCGTTGATGCAAAGTACATTGTCCTGAATTGCAAAGTCCGAAACTTCAAATGCATACGCGCCAAAAATAATTGTAGCATTACTAGAGTGGAGAATATGCATGGAATTCTACTTAACTACCATACACGCTGCAAAGTCTGTGGTACAACCAAGGCCCTCAGGAAAGAGATCAGCAAAATCATCGCATAGTATGACCTGACTGTCTGCATGGTCACAGGTGTTGATGCAAAGTACATTGACCTGAATTGCGTGGCCAGAGAGTTCAAATGCATCCATGCCAAAAATGTTTGGAGCATAACTAGAGTGGAGTATAGGCATGTAATTGTCTCTAACTACAATATGCGCTGCAAAGTCTGTGGTACAACCAAGGCCCCCTGAAATGAGACCTGCAAAACCATCGCATAGTGCGACCACACTCTCTGCATGTCACAGGCGTTATTGCAAAGTATATTGTCCTGAATTGCGAGGCCTGAAAATTCAAATGTATCAATGGCAAAAATGTTTGGGACATTACTAGAGTGGAGAATAGGCATGGAATTATCTCTAAGTAAAATATGCGCTGCAAAGTCTGTGGTACAACCAAGGCCCTCAGAAAAGAGGTCAGCAAAATCATCGCATAGTGCGACCACACTGTCTGCATGGTCACCTTTGTTGATGCAAAGTACATTGTCCTGAATTGCAAAGCCCGAAACTTCAAATGCATCCATGCCAAAAATGTTTGTAGCATTACTAGAGTGGAGAATATGCATGGTATTCTACATAACTACAATACGCGCTGCAAAATCTGTGGTACAACAAAGGCCTTCAGGAAAGAGATCAGCAAAAGCATCGCATAGAATGACCTTACTGTCTGCATGGTCATATGTGTTGATGCAAAGTACATTGACCTGAATTGCGAGGCCAGAGAGTTCAAACGCATCCATGCCAAAAATGTTTGGAGCATAACTAGAATGGAGTATAAGCATGGAATTGTCTCTAACAACAATATGCGCTTCAAAGTCTGTGGTACAACCAAGGCCCTCAGAAAAGAGATCAGCAAAATCATCTTATAGTGCGACCACACTGTCTGCATGGTCACAGGCATTGATGAAAAGTACATTGTCCTGAATTGCGTGGCCAGAGAGTTCAAATGCATCCATGCCAAAAATGGTTGGAGCACTACTAGAGTGGAGAATAGGCATGGAATATTCTCTAACTACAATTGCGTAGCGAAGTCTGTGGTACAACCAATGCCCTCAGAAATGACATAAGCAAAATCATCGCATAGTGCGACCACACTGTCCATATGGTCACAGGCGTTGATGCAAGGTACACTGTCCTAAATTGCGAGGCCAGAAAGTTCAAATGCAACCATGCCAAAAATGTTTGGAGCATTACTAGAGTGGAGAATAGACATGGAATTGTCTCTAACTACAATATGCCCTGCAAAGTCTGTGGTACAACCATGGCCCTCAGATAAGTGATCAGCAAAATCATCGCATAGTGCAGCAGCACTGTCTGCATGGTCACTGGTGTTCATGCAAAGTACATTGTCCTGAAGTGCGAAGCCAGAGAGTTCAAATGCATCAATGGCAAAAATGTTTGGAACATTACTAGAGTGGAGAATAGGCATGGAATTATCTCTAAGTAAAATATGCGCTGTAAAGTCCGTGGTACAACCAAGGCCCTCAGAAAAGAGGTCAGCAAAATCATCGCATAGTGCGACCACACTGTCTTCATGGTCACAGGCGTTGATCCAAAGTACATTGTGTTGAATTGCGAGGCCAGAAAGTTCAAATGCATCCGTGCCAAAAATGTTTGGGGCATTATTGGAGTTTAGAAGAGGCATGGAATTGTCTCTAACTATAATATGCGCTGCATAGTCTGTGGTACAACCAAGGCGCTCTGAAATGAGATCAGCAAAATCATCGCATAGTGCAGCCTCACTGTCTGTATGGTCACAGGCGTTGATGCAAAGTACATTGTCCTGAATTGCGATGGCCAGACAGTTGAAATGCATCCATGCCAAAGATGTTTGGAGCATTACTAGAGTGGAGAATATGCATGGAATTGTCTCTAACTACAATATGCGCTGCAAAGTCTGTGGTACAACCAAGTACCGCAGATACGAGATCAGAAAATCATCGCATGGTGCAGCATCACTGTCCGCATTGTCACTGGTGATGATGCAAAGGACATTGTCCTGAACTGCTAGGCCAGAAAGTTCAAATGCATCCATGGCAAAAATGTTGGGAACATTACTAAAGTAGAGAATAGGCATGGAATTATCTCTAACTACAATATGAGCTGCAAAGTCTGTGGTACAACCAAGGCCCTCAGAAAAGAGATCAGCAAAATCATCGCATAGTGCAGCAGCACTGTCTGCATGCTTTTGTGCGTTGATGCAAACTACATTGTCCTGAACTGGGAGGCCAGAAAGTTCAAATGCATCAATGCCAAAAATGGTTGGGGGATTACTAGAGAGGAGAATAGTCAAGAAATGGTCTCTAACTACAATATGCGCTGCAAAGTCTGTGGTACGACCAAGGCCCTCCGAAAAGAGATCAGCAAAATCATCGCATAGTGCGACCATCCTGTCGGCATGGTCACAGGCGTTGATGCAAAGTACATTGTCCTGAATTGCGATTGCCAGAAAGTTGAAGTGCATCCATGACAAAGATGTTTGCAGCATTACTAGAGTGTAGAATAGGCATGAAAATGTCTCTAACTAAAATATGCGCTGCAAAGTCTATGGTACAACCAAGGCCCTCAGATAAGAGATCAGCTAAAACATCGCATAGTGCAGCAACACTGTCTTTATGGTCAGTGGCGTTGATGCAAAGTACATTGTCCTGAATTGTGAGGCCAGAAATTTCAAATGCATACATGGCAACAATGTTTCGAACATTACTAGAGTAGAGAATAGGCATGGAATTATCTCTAACTGCAATATGCGCTGCAAAGTCTGTGGTAAAACCAAGGACCTCAGAAAAGAGATCAGCAAAATCATCGCATAGTGCGACCATACTGTCTGCATGGTGACGTGCGTTGATGCAAAGTACATTGTCCTGAATTGTGAGTCCAGAAAGTTCAAATGCATCCATGCCAAAAATGTTTGGAGCATAACTGGAGTGGAGTATAGTCATGGAAATGTCTCTAACTACAATATGCGCTGCAAAGTCTGTGGTACAACCAAGGCCCTCAGAAAAGAGATCAGCATAATCATCGCATAGTGTGAGCACACTGTCTGAATGGTCACAGGCGTTGATGTAAAGCACATTGTCCTGAATTGCCAGGCCAGAAAATTCAAATGCAACCATGCCAAACATATTTGGAGCATTACTAGAGTGGAGAGTAGGCATGGAATTATCTATTACTACAATATGTGCTGCAAAGTCTGTGGTAAAACCACGGCCCTCACGAAAGGGATCAGCAAAATCAACGCATAGCGCAACCACAATGTCTGCATGCTCACAGGCGTTAATACAAAGTACATTGTCCTGAATTGCGAGGCCAGAGAGTTCACATGCATCCGTGCCAAATCTGTTTGGAGCATTACTAAAGTGGAGAATAGGCATGGAATTGTCTGTAACTACAATATGCGCTGCAAAGTCTGTGCTACAACCAAAGCCCTCAGAAAAGAGATCAGCAAAATCATCGGATAGTGTGACCACACTGTCTGCATGTTCACAGGCGTTGATGCACGGACATTGTCCTGATTTGCGAGGCCAGAAAGTTCAAATGCATCCATGTCAAAAATGGTTGGAGCATTACTAGACTGGAGAATAGGCAGGGAATTGTCTCTATCTACAATATGCGCTGCAGTGTCTGTGGTAGAACCAAGGCGCTCAGAAAAGGGATCAGCAAAATCATCGCATAGTGCGACCACACTGTCGGCATGGTCACAGGCGTTGATGGAAAGTACGTTACCCTGAATTGCGAGGCCAGAATGTTGAAATGCATCCATGCCAAAGATGTTTAAAGCATTACTAGAGTGGAGAATAGGAATGGAATTGTCCATAACTACAATATGCGCTGCAAAGTCTGTGGTACAACCAAGGCCCTCACAAAAGAGATCAGCAAAGTCATCGCATAGTGCGACCACACTTTCTGCATGGTCACAGGCGTTGATGCAATGTACATTGTCCTGAATTGCGAGGCCAGGAAGTTCGAATGCAACCATGCCAAAAATGTTTGGAGCATTGCTGGAGAGACGAATAGGCATGGGATTGTCGTTAACTACAGTATGCGCTGCAGTCTGCGGTACAACCAAGGCCCTCAGAAAAGAGACCAGCAAAATCATCGCATAGTGCGACCACACTCTCAGCATGTCACAGGCGTTATTGCAAAGTATATTGTCCTGAATTGCGAGGCCTGAAATTTCAAATGCATCAATGGCAAAAATGTTTGGAACATTACTAGAGTGGAGAATAGGCATGGAATTATCTCTAAGTAAAATATGCGCTGCAAAGTCTGTGTTACAACCAAAGCCCTCAGAAAAGAGGTCAGCAAAATCATCGCATAATGCGACCACACTGTCTGCATGGTCACAGGTGTTGATGCAGAGTACATTGACCTGAATTCCGAGGCCAGAGAGTTCAAATGCATCCATGCCAAAAATGTTTGGAGCTTTACTAGAGTGGAGAATAGGCATGGAATTGTCTCTAACTACAATATGCACTGCAAAGTCTGTGGTACAACCATGGCCCTCAGATAAGTGATCAGCAAAATCATCACATAGTGCAGCAGCACTGTCTGCATGGTCACTGGTGTTGATGCAAAGTACATTGTCCTGAACTGCGAAGCCAGAGAGTTCAAATGCATCAATGGCAAAAATGTTTGGAACATTACTAGAGTGGAGAATAGGCATGGAATTATCTCTAAGTAAAATATGGGCTGCAAAATCTGTGGTACAACCAAGGCCCTCAGAAAAGAGGTCAGCAAAATCATCGCATAGTACGACCACACTGTCTGCATGGTCACAGGCGTTGATCCAAAGTACATTGTGTTGAATTGCGAGGCCAGAAAGTTCAAATGCATCCATGAAAAAAATGTTTGGGGCATTATTGGAGTGGAGAAGAGGCATGGAATTGTCTCTAACTATAATATGCACTGCAAAGTCTTTGGTACAACCAAGGCGCTCAGAAAAGGGATCAACAAAATCATCGCATAGTGCGAGCACACAGTCTGTATGTTCACAGGCGTCGATGCAAAGTACATTGTCCTGAATTGCGATGGCCAGACAGTTGAAATGCATCCATGCCAAAGATGTTTGGAGCATTACTAGAGTGGAAAATATGCATGGAATTGTCTCTAACTACAATACGCGCTGCAAAGTCTGTGGTACAACCAAGGACCTCAGATAAGAGATCAGAAAATCATCGCATAGTGCAGCAGCACTGTCCGCATGGTCACTGGTGATGATGCAAAGGACATTGTCCTGAACTGCTAGGCCAGAAAGTTCAAATGCATCCATGGCAAAAATGTTTGGAACATTACTACAGTGGAGAATAGGCATGGAATTATCTCTAAGTAAAATATGCGCTGCAAAGTCTGTGGTACAACCAAGGCCCTCAGAAAAGAGGTCAGCAAAATCATCGCATAGTGCGACCACACTGTCTGCATGGTCACCTTCGTTGATGCAAAGTACATTGTCCTGAATTGCAAAGCCCGAAACTTCAAATGCATCCATGCCAAAAATGTTTGTATCATTACTAGAGTGGAGAATATGCATGGAATTCTACTTAACTACAATACGCGCTGCAAAATCTGTGGTACAACAAAGGCCCTCAGGAAAGAGATCAGCAAAATCATCGCATAGTATGACCTTACTGTCTGCATGGTCATACGTGTTGATGCAAAGTACATTGACCTGAATTGCGAGGCCAGAGAGTACAAATGCATCCATGCCAAAAATGTTTGGAGCATAACTAGAGTGGAGTATAAGCATGGAATTGTCTCTAACTACAATATGCGCTGCAAAGTCTGTGGTACAACCAAGGCCCCCTGAAAAGAGATCAGCAAAATCATCGCACAGTGCGACCACACTGTCTGCATGGTCACAGCCGTTGATGCAAAGTACATTGTCCTGAATTGCGATTAAAAAATGCTCAAATAAATCCATGCCAAAAATGTGTGGAGCATCACTAGAGTGGAGAATAAGCATGGAATTGTCTCTAACTACAATATACGTTGCAAAGTCTGTGGTATGACCAAGGCCCTCGGAAAAGAGATCAGAAAAATCATCGCATTGTGATACCACACTGTCGGCATAGTCAGAGGCGTTGATGCAAGATACATTCTCCTGAATTTCGATGGCCAGAATGTTCTAATGCATCCATGCCAAAGATGTTTGGAGCATTACTAGAGTGGAGAATAGTCATGGGATTGTCTCTAACTACAATATGTGCTGCTAAGTCTGTGGTACAACAAAGGCCCTCTGAAAAGAGATCAGAAAATCATCGCATAGTGCGATCACAGTGTCTGCGTGGTCACAGGCGTTGATGCAAAGTACATTGTCCTGAATTGCGAGGCCAGAAAGTTCAAATGCAACCATGCCAAAAACGTTTATAGCATTACTGGAGTGACGAATAGGCATGGGATTGTCGTTAACTACAATATGCGCTGCAGTCTGCGGTACAACCAAGGCTCTCAGAAAAGAGACCAGCAAAATCATCGCATAGTGCGACCACACTGTCTGCATGTCACAGGCGTTATTGCAAAGTATATTGTCCTGAATTGCGAGGCCTGAAATTTCAAAAGCATCAATGGCAAAAATGTTTGGAGCATTACTAGAGTGGAGAATAGGCATGGAATTGTCTCTAACTACAATATGCGCTGCAAAGTCTGTGGTACAACCATGGCCCTCAGATAAGTGATCAGCAAAATCATCGCATAGTGCAGCAGCACTGTCTGCATGGTCACTGGTGTTGATGCAAAGTACATTGTCCTGAACTGCGAAGCAAGAGAGTTCAAATGCATCAATGGCAAAAATGTTTGGACCATTACTAGAGTGGAGAATAGGCATGGAATTATCTCTAAGTAAAATATGCGCTGCCAAGTCTGTTTTACAACCAAGGCCCTCAGAAAAGAGATCAGGAAAATCATCGCATGGAGCGACCACACTGTCTGCATGGTCACAGACGTTGATGCAAAGTACATTGTCCTAAATTGCGAGGCCAGAGAGTTCAAATGCATGCATACCGAAAATGTTTTTAGCATTACTAGAGTGGAGAATACGCATGGAATTGCCTCTAACTACAATATGCGCTGCAAAGTCTGTGCTACACCAAGGCACTCGGAAAGGAGATCAGCAAAATCATCGCACAGTGCGACCACACTGTATGCTTGGTCACAGGTGTTGATGCAAAGTACATTGTACTGAATTGCGAGGCCAAAATGTTCAAATGCATCCATGCCAAAATTGTTTGAAGCATTACTAGAGTGGAGAATAGGCATGGAAATGTCTATAACTACAATATGCGCTGCAAAGTCTGTGGTACAATCAAGGCCCTCAGAAAAGAGGTCAGCAAAATCATCGCACAGTGGGACCATACTGTCTGCATGGTTACAGGCGTTGATGCAAAGTACATTTTCCTGGAATGCGACGCCAGAAAGTTCAGATGAATAAATGCCAAAAATGTATGGAGCATTACTAGAGTGGAGAATATGCATAATATTGTCTCTAACTACAATATGCGCAGCAAAGTCTGTGTTACAACCAAGGCCCTCAAAAAAGAGATCAGCAAAATCATCGCATAGTGCGACCACACTGTCCGCATGGTCACATTCGTTGACGCAAAGTACATTGTCCTGAATTGAAAGACCCGAAGCTTCAAATGCATCCATGCAAATAATGTTTGTAGCATTACTAGAGTGCAGAATATGCATGGAATTGTACTTAACTACTATACGTGCTGCAAAGTTTGTGGTACAACCAAGGCCCTCACAAAAGAGATCAGCAAAATCATCGCATAGTGTGACCTCACTGTCTGCATGGTCACAGGCGTTGATGCACAGTACATTAACCTGAATTCCGAGGCCAGAGTGTTCAAATGCATCCATGCCAAAAATGTTTTTAGCTTTACTAGAGTGGAGAATAGGCATGGAAAAGCCTCTAACTACAAAATGCGGTGCAAAGTCTGTGGTACAACCAAAGCCCTCGGAAAAGAGATCAGCAAAATCATCCCACAGTGCGACCACACTGTCTGCATGGTCACAGGCGTTGATGCAAAGTACTTTGTCCTGAATTGCGAGGCCAAAATGTTCACATTCATCCATGCCAAAAATGTTTGGAGCATTACTAGAGTGGAGAATAGGCATGGAATTGTCTCTAACTACAATATGCTCTGCAAAGTCTGTGGTACAACCAGGGCCCTCAGAAAAGAGATCGGCAAAATCATCGCATAGTGCGACCACACCGTCTGCATGGTCACAAGCGTTGATGCAAAGTACATTGTCCTGAACTGCGAGTCCAGAAAGTTCAAAAGCACCCATGCCAAAAATGTTTGGAGCATGACTAGAGTGGAGAATAGTTATGGAATTGTCTCTAACTACTATATGCGCTGCTATGTCTGTGGTACAACCAAGGCCCTCAGAGAAGAGATCAGCAAAATCATCGCATAGTGCGACCACACTGTCTGCATGGTCACAGGCGTTGATGCAAAGTACATTGTCATGAATTGCGAGGCCAGAAAGTTCAAATATATCCATGCCATAAATGTTTGGGGCATTACTAGAGTGGAGAAGAAGCACGGAATTGTCTCTAACTACAATATGCGCTGCAAAGTCTGTGCTACAACCATGGCGACAGTTAAGAGATCAGCAAAATCGTCGCATATTGCGACAATACTGTCTGCATTGTCACAGGCGTTGATGCAAAATACATTGCAACGAGTAGCGATGCCAGAAGGTTCAAATGCATCCATGCCAAAAATGTTTGGGGCATTACTAGTGGAGAACAGGGATGGAATTGTGTCTAACTACAATATGTGCTGCAAAGTCTGTGGTACAACCATAGCCCACAGAAATGAGATCAGCAAAATCATCGCATGGAGCAACCACACTGTCTGCATGGTCACAGGCGTTGATGCAAAGTACATTGTCCTGAATTGCGAGGCCAGAGAGTTCAAATGCATCCTTGCCGAAAATGTTTGGAGCATTACTAGAGTGGAGAATACGCATAATATTGTCTCTAACTACAATATGCGCTGCAAAGTCTGTGTTAAAACCAAGGCCCTCAAAAAAGAGAGCAGCTAAATCATCGCATAGTGCGAAGACACTGTCTGCATGGTCACCTTCATTGATCCAAAGTACATTGTCCTGAATTGCAAGGTTAGAATGTTCATATGCATCCATGCCAAAAATGCTTGGAGCATTACTAGAGTGGAGAATAGGTATGGAATTGTCTACAACTACAATATGCGGTGCAAAGTCTGTGGTACAACCAAGGCACTCGGAAAGGAGATCAGCAAAATCATCGCACCGTACGACCTCACTGTCTGCATGGTCACAGGCGTTGATGCAAAGTACATTGTCCTGAATTGCGAGGCCAAAATGTTCAAATATATCCATGCCAAAAATGTTTGGAGCATTACTAGAGTGGAGAATAGTTTTGGAATTGTCTATAACTACAATATGTGCTGCAATCTCTGTGGTACAACCAAGGCCCTCAGAAAAGGGATCAGCAAAATCATCGCATAGTGCGAACATACTGTCTGCATGGTCACAGCCGTAGATGCAAACTACATTGACCTGAATTGCGAGGCCAGAAAGTTCAGATCCATCCATGCCAAAAATGTTTGTGGCATAAGTAGAGTGGAGAATAGGCATGGAATTGTCTCTAACTACAATGGGCGCTGCAAAGTCTGTGCTACAACCAAGGCCCTCAGAAAAGAGATCAGCAAATTCATCGCATAGTGCGACCACACTGTCTGCATGGTCACAGGCGTTGATGTAAAGTACATAGTCTTTAATTGCGAGGCCAGAAAGTTCAAATACATCCATGACAAAAATGTTTGGAACATTACTAGAGTATAGAATAGGCATTGAAATATCTCTAAGTACAATATACGCTGCAATGTCTGTGGTACAACCAATGCCGTCAGAAAAGGGATTAGCATAATCAACACATAATGCGAACACACTGTCTGCATGGTAACAGGAGTTGATGCAAAGTACATTGTCCTGAATTGCGAGGCCAGAAAGTTCAAATGCATCCATGGCAAAAATGTTTGGAACATTACTAGAGTATAGAATAGGCATGGAAATATCTCTAAGTACAATATGCGCTGCAATGTCTGTGATACAACCAATGCCCTCCGAAAAGGGATTAGCATAATCAACACATAATGCGAACACACTGTCTGCATGGTCACAGGCGTTGATGCAAAGTACATTGTCTTGAATTGCGAGGCCAGAAAGTTCAAATGCATCCATGCCAAAAATGTTTCAAGGATTACTAGAGTAGAGAATTGGCATGGAACTTTCTCTAACTACAATATGCGCATCAAAGTCTGTGGTACAACCAGGGCCCTCAGAAAAGAGATCGGCAAAATCATAGCATAGTGTGACCACACTGTCGGCATGGTCACAGGCGTTGATGCAAAGTACATTGTCCTGAATTGAGATGGCCAGAAAGTTGAAGTGCATCCATGACAAAAATGTTTGGAGCATTACTATCGTGGAGAATAGGCATGGAAATGTCTCTAACTACAATATGCGCTGCAAAGTCTGTGATACAACCAAGGCCCTCAGATAAGAGATCAGAAAAATCATTGCATGGTGTGACCTCACTGTCTGCATGGTCACAGGCGTTGATGCAAAGTACATTGTATTGAATTGTGAGGCCAGAAAGTTCCAATGCATCCATGGCAAAAATGTTTTGAACATTACTAGAGTAGAGAATAGGCATGGAATTATCTCTAACTACAATATGCGCTGCAAAGTCTGTGGTACAACCTAGGCCCTCAGAAAAGGGATCAGCAAAATCATAGCGTAGTGCGACCACATTGTCTTCATGGTCACAGGCGTTGATGCAAAGTACATTGTCCTGAATTGCGAGGCCAGAGAGCTCAAATGCATCCTTGCTAAAAAATTTTGGAGCACTACTAGAGTGGAGGATAGGCATGGAATTGTCTCTAACTACAATATGCACTTCAAAGTCTGTGGTACAACAAAGGCCATCAGAAAAGAGATCAGCAACATCATCGCATATTGCGACCACACTGTCTGTATGGTCACAGCCGTTGATGCAAAGTACATTGTCTTGAATTGCGAGGCCAGAAAGTTCAAATGCAACCAATGCCTAAAATGTTTCGAGGATTACTAGAGTAGAGAATAGGCATGGAATTGTCTCTAAATACAATATGCGCATCAAAGTCTGTAGTACCACCAAGGCCTTGAGAAAAGAGATCAGCAAAATCATCGCATAGTGCGACCACACTGTCTGCATGGTCACAGGCGTTGATGCAAAGTACATTGTCCTGAAATGCGAGGCCAGAAAGTTCAAATGCATCCATGCCAAAAACTTTTGGAGCATTACTAGAGTGGAGAATATGCATAATATTGTCTCTAACTACAATACGTGCTGCAAACTCTGTGGTTCAACCAATGAATACAGAAAATAGATCAGCAAAATCATCGCATAGTGCGACTATACTGTCTGCATGGGCACAGACGTTGATGCAAAGTACATTGTCCTGAATTGCGAGGCCAGGAAGATCAAATGCATCCATGCCAAAAATGTTTGGAGCATTACTACAGTGGAAAATAGGCATGGAATAGTCTCTAACTACAATATGCGCTTCAATGTCTGTGGTACAACCAAGGCCCTCAGAAAAGTGGTCAGCAAAATCATCGCATAGTGCGACCACACTTTCTGCATGGTCATAGGCGTTGATGCAAAGTACATTGTCCTGAATTGCAAGGACAGAAAGTTCAAATGCATCCATGCCAAAAATGTTTGAAGCATTACTAGAGTAGAGAATAGGCATGGAATTGTCTCTAACTACAATATGCGCTGCAAAGTCTGTGGTACAACCAAGGCCCTCAGATAAGAGATCGGCAAAATCATCGCATAGTGCAGCAGCACTGTCTGCATGGTCAGTCACGTTGATGCAAAGTACATTGTCCTGCATTGTGAGGCCTGAAAGTTCAAATGCATCCATGGCAAAAATATTTTGAACATTACTAGAGTAGAGAATAGGCATGGAATTATCTCTAACTACAATATGCGCTGCAAAGTCTGTGGTACAACCAAGGCCCTCAGAAAAGAGATCAGCAAAATCATCCCATAGTTCGACCACACTGTCTGCATTGCCACAGGCGTTGATGCAAATTATATTGTCCTGAATTGCGAGGCCAGAGAGTTTAAATGCATCAATGCCAAATAATATTTGGGGCATTACTAGAGTGGAGAAGAAGCATCGAATTGTCTCTAACTACAATATGGGCTGCAAAGTCTGTGGTACAACCAAGGCCGCAGATAAGAGATCATAAAAATCATTGCATAGTGCGACCACACTGTCTGCATGGTCACAGGCGTTGATTCAAAGTACATTGTCCTGAATTGCGATGCCAGAAGGTTGAAATGCATCGATGCCAAAAGTGTTTGGGGCATTACTAGAGTGGCGAACAGGGATGGAATTGTCTCTAACTACAATATGTGCTGCAAAGCCTGTGGTACAACTAAGGCCCTCTGAAAGGATATCAGCAAAATCATCGCATAGTGCGACTATACTGTCTGCATGGTCACAGGCGTTGATGCAAAGTACATTGTCCTGAATTGCGAGGCCAGAAAGATCAAATGTATATATGCCAAAAATGTTTGGGGCACTACTAGAGAGGAGAATATCGATGGAATGGTCTTTAACTACAACATGCGCTGCAAAGTCAGTGGTACGACCAAGGCCCTCGGAAAAGGGATCAGCAAAATCATCGCATTGTGCGACCGCACTGTCTGCATGGTCACAGGCGTTGATGCAAAGTACATTGTCCTGAATTGCGAGTTCAGAAAGTTCAAATACATCCATGCCAAAAATGTTTGGAGCATTACTAGAGTGGTGAATAGGTATGGAATTGTCTCTAACTACAATATGCGCAGCAAAGTCTGTGGTACAACCAAGGCCCTCAGAAAAGAGATCAGCACAATCATCGCATAGTGCGACCACACTGTCGGCATAATCACAGGCGTTGATGCAAAGTACATTGTCCAGAATTGCGATGGCCAGAAAGTTGATGTGCATCCATGCCAAAGATGTTTGGAGCATTACCAGAGTGGAGAATAGGCATGGAAATGTCTCCAACTACAATATGCACTGCAAAGTCTCTGGTACAACAAAGGCCTTCAGAAAAGAGATTCGCAAAATCATCGCATAGTGCAGCAGCACCGTCTGCATGGTCACTGGTGTTTATGAAAAGTACATTGTCCTGAATTGTGAGGCCAGAAAGTTCAAATGCATCCATGCCATAAATGTTTGGGGCATTACTAGAGTGGAGAATAAGCATGGAACTGTCTCCAACTACAATATGCGCTGCAAAGTCTGTGGTACAACCAAGGCCGCAGATAAGAGATCAGCAAAATCGTCGCATACTGCGACCACACTGTCTGTTTGATTACTGGCGTTGATGCAAAGTACATTTTCCTGAATTGCGATGCCAGAATTTTCAAATGCATCCATGCCAAAAATGTTTGGGCATTACTAGAGTGGAGAACAGGGATGGAAATGTCTCTAACTACAATTTATGCTGCAAAGTCTGTGGTACAACCAAGGCCCTCAGAAAAGAGATCAGCAAAATCATCGCATAGTGCGACCACACTGTCTGCATGGTCGCAGGCGTTGATGCAAAGTACATTGTCCTGAATTGCGAGGCCAGAATGTTCAAATGCATAAATGCCAAAAACGTTAGGAGCATTACTAGAGTGGAGAATACGCATAATATTGTCTCTAACTACAATATGCGCTGCAAAGTCTGTGTTACAACCAAGGCCATCAAAAAAGAGATCAGCAAAATCATCGCATAGTGCGACCACACTGTCTGCATGGTCACCTTCGTTGATGCAAAGTACATTGTCCTGAATTGCAAATCAATAAAGTTCAAATGCATCCATGCCAAAGATATTTAGAGCATTGCTAGAGTGGAGAATAGGCATGGAATTGTCTCTAACTACAATATGCGCTGCATAGTCTGCTGTACGATGAAGGCCCTCGGAAAAGAGATCATCAAAATCATCGCATAGTGCGACCACACTGTCTGCATGGTCACAGGCGTTGATGCAAAGTACATTGTCCTGAATTGCGACGCCAGAAAGTTCAAATGCATCCATAGCAGAAATGTTTTTAACCATACTAAATTGGAGAGTAGGCATGGAATTATCTCTAATTAAAATATGCGCTGCAAATTCTGTGGTACATCCAAGCCCCTCAGAAAAGAGATCAGCAAATTCGTCGCATAGTGCAACCACACTGTGTGCATGGTCACAGACGTTGTTGCAAAGTACATTGTACTCAATTGCGAGGACAGAATGTTCAAATGCATCCATGCCAAAAATGTTTGGAGCATTACTAGAGCGGAGAAAAGACTTGGAATATTCTCTAACTACAATATGGGCAGCAAAGTTTGTGGTACAACCAAGGCCCTCAGAAAAGAGATCAGCAAAATCGTAGCATAGTGCAACCACACTGTGTGCATGGTCACAGACGTTGTTGCAAAGTACATTGTACTGAATTGCGAGGACAGAATGTTCAAATGCATCCATGCCAAAAATGTTTGGAGCATTACTAGAGCGGAGAAAAGACTTGGAATATTCTCTAACTACAATATGGGCAGCAAAGTTTGTGGTACAGCCAAAACCCTCAGAAACGAGATTAGCAAAGTCATCGCATAGTGCGACCACATTGTCTGCATGGTCACAGGCGTTGATGCAAAGTACATTGTCCTGAATTGCGAGGCCAGAATGTTCAAATGCATCCATGCCAAAATTGTTTGGAGCATTACTAGAGTGGAGAATAGGCATGGAATTGTCTCTAACTACAATATGCATTTCAAAGTCTGTGGTACAACCAAGGCTCACAGAAAAGGGATCAGCAAAATCATAGCATAGTGCGACCATAATGTCCGCATGGTCATGGGCGTTCATGCAAAGTACATTGTCCTGAATTAAGAGGAAAGAAAGTTTAAATGCATCCATGCCAAAAATGTTTGGAGCATTACTAGAATGCAGAATAGGCATGGAATTGTCTCTAACTACAATATGCATTTCAAAGTCTTCTGTACAACCAAGGCTCACAGAAAAGGTATCAGCAAAATCATCGCAGAGTGCGACCACACTGTCTGCATGGTCATGGGCGTTGATGCAAAGTACATTGTCCTGAATTGCGAGGACAGAATGTTCAAATGCATCCATGCCAAAAATGTGTGAAGCCTGCCTAGAATGGAGAATAGGCATGGAATTGTCTCTAACTACAATATGCATTTCAAAGTCTGTGGTACAAACAAGGCTCACAGAAAAGGGATCAGCAAAATCATCGCATAGTGCGACCACAATGTCTGCATGGTCATGGGCGTTCATGCAAAGTACATTGTCCTGAATTAAGAGGCCAGAAAGTTTAAATGCATCCATGCCAAAAATGTTTGGAGCATTACTAGAATGCAGAATAGCCATGGAATTGTCTCTAACTACAATATGCATTTCAAAGTCTTTTGTACAACCAAGGCTCACAGAAAAGGGATCAGCAAAATCATCGCATAGTGCGACCACGCTGTCTGCATTGTCACAGGGGTTGATGCAAAGTACATTGTCCTGAATTAAGAGGCCAGAAAGTTTAAATGCATCCATGCCAAATATGTTTGTAGCATTACTAGAATGCAGAATAGGAATGGAATTGTCTCTAACTACAATATGCGCTGCAAAGTCTGTGGTACAGCCAAAACCCTCATAAACGAGATCAGCAAAGTCATCGCATAGTGCGACCACACTGTCTGCATGGTCACAGGCGTTGATGCAAAGTACATTGTCCTGAAATGCGAGGCCAGAATGTTCAAATGCATCCATGCCAAAATTGTTTGGAGCATTACTAGAGTGGAGAGTAGGCATGGAATTGTCTCTAACTACAATATGCAGTGCAAAGGCTGTGGTACAACCAAGGCCCTCAGAAAAGAGATCTACATCTACATGAATTTTCTGCAATTGACATTTAAGTGCTTGGCAGAGGGTTCATCGAACCACAATCATAATATCTCTCTACTATTCCACTCCCGAACAGCGAGAGGGAATAACGAACACTTAAACCTTTCTGTTCGAGCTCTGATTTCTCTTATTTTATTTTGATGATCATTCATACCTATGGACGTTGGGCTCAACAAAATATTTTCGCATTCGGAAGAGAAAGTTGGTGATTGAAATTTCGTAAGAAGGTCTCGCCGCGACGAAAAACGTCTATGCTGTAATGACTTCCATCAATACTCGTGTATCATATCTGCCACACTCTCTGCCCTATAACGTGATAATACAAAACGAGCTGCCCTTTTTTGCACCATTTCGATGTCCTCCGTCAATCCCACCTGGTAAGGATCCCACACCGCGCAGCAATATTCTAACAGAGGACGAAAGAGTGTAGTGTAAGCTGTCTCTTTAGTGGACTTGTTAAATCTTCTAAGTGTCCTGCCAATGAAACGCAAACTTTGGCTTGCCTTCCCAACAATATTATCTATGTGGTCCTTCCAACTGAAGTTGTTCGTAATTTTAACACACAAGGTACTTAGTTGAATTGACAGCCTTGAGAATTGTACTATTCATTGAATAATCGAATTCCAACGGATTTCTTTTGGAACTCATGTGGATCATCTCACACTTTTCGTTATTTAGCGTCAACTGCCACCTGACACACCATACAGCAATCTTTTCTAAATCGCTTTGCAACTGATACTGGTCTTTGGATGACCGTACTAGACGGTTAATTACAGCATCATCTGCGAACAGTCTAAGAAAACTGCTCAGATTGTCACCCAGGTCATTTATATAGATCAGGAACAGTAAAGGTCCCAGGACGCTTCCCTGGGGAACACCTGATATCACTTCAGTTTTACTCGATGATTTGCCATCTATTACTACGAACTGCGACCTTCCTGACAGGAAATCACGAATCCAGTCGCACAACTGACACGATACCCCATAACTCCGCAGCTTCATTAGAAGTCGCTTGTGAGGAACGGTGTAAAAAGCTTTCCGGAAATCTAGAAATACGGAATCAACTTGAGATCCTCTGTCGATACCGGCCATTACTTCGTGCGAAGATCAGCAAAATCTTCGCATACTGCAACCACACTGTGTGCATGGTCACAGACGTTGATGCAAAGTACATTGTCCTGAATTGCGAGGCCAGAAAGTTCAAATGCATCCATGCCAAAAATGTTCGGAGTAATACTAGAGTGGAGTATAGGCATGGAACTGTCTCTAACTACAATATGTGCTGCAAAGTCTGTGGTACAACCAAGGCCCTCAGAAAGGAAATCAGCAAATTCATCGCATAGTGCGGCCACACTGTCTGAATCGTCACAGACGTTGATGCAAAGTACATTGTCCTGAATTGCGAGGCCAGAAAATTCAAATGCATCCATGCCAAAAATGTTCGGAGTAATACTAGAGTGGAGCATAGGCATGGAACTGTCTCTAACTACAATATCTGCTGCAAAGTCTGTGGTACAACCAAGGCCCTCAGAAAAGAAATCAGCAAAATCATCGCATAGTGCGGCCACACTGTCTGCATGGTCACAGGCGTTGATGCAAAGTACATTGTTCTGAATTGCAATGCCAGAGAGTTCAAATGCTTCCATGCTAAAAATGTTTGGAGCGTAACTAGAGTGGAGAAGAGGCATGGAATTGACTCTAACTAAAATATGCGCTCCAAAGTCTGTGGTACAACCAAAACCCTCAGAAAAGAGATTAGCAAAATCATCGCATAGTGCGACTACACTGTCTGCATGGTCACAGGCGTTGATGCAAATTACATTGTACTGAATTGCGAGGCCAGAAAGTTCAAATACATCCATACCAAAAATGTTTGGAGCATTACTAGAGTGGAGAATAGGCATGGAATTGTCTCTAACTACAATACGCGCTGCAAAGTCTGTGGTACAACAAAGGCCCTCAGAAAAGAGATTAGCAAAATCGTCGCATAGTGCAACCACACTGTGTGCATGGTCACAGACGTTGAATGAAAGTGCAATGTCCTGAATTGCGAGGCCAGAAAGTTCAAACGCATCCATGCCAAAAATGTTTGGAGCATTACTAGAGTGGAGAATAGGCATGGACTTGTCTCTAACTAGAATATGCGCAGCAAAGTCTGTGGTACATCCAAGGCCCTCGGAAAAGAGATCAGCAATATCATCGAACAGAGCGACCTCACTGTCTGCATGGTCATAGGCGTTGATCCAATGTACATTGTAGTGAATTGCGAGGCCAAAATGTTCAAATGCATCCATGCCAAAAATGTTTGAAGCATTACTAGAGTGGAGAATAGGCACGGAATTGTCTCTAACTACAATATGCGCTGCAAAGTTTGTGGTTCAACCAAGGCCCTAAGAAAAAAGATCAGCAAAATCATCGCATAGTGCGACCACACTGTCTGCATGGTCACAGGCGTTGATGCAAAGTACTTTGTCCTGAATTGCGAGGCCAGAAAGTTCAAATGCAACCATGCCAAAAATGTTTGGAGCATTACTAGAGTGGAGAATAAGTATGTAATTGTCTCTAACTACAATATGTGCTGCAAAGTCTGTCGTACAAACAAGGCCCTCAGAAAAGAGATCAGCAAAATCATCGTATAGTGCTACCACACTGACTGGATGGTCACAGGCGTTGATGCAAAGTACATTGTCCTGAATTGAGAGGCCAGAAAGTTCAAATGCATAAATGCCATAAATATTTGTGGCATTACTAGAGTGGAGAATCGGCATGGAATTGTCTCTAACTACAATATGCGCTTCAAAGTCTGTGGTACGACGAAGGCCCTCGGAAAAGGGATCAGCAAAATCTTCGCATAGTGCGACCATACTGTCTGCATGGTCACAGGCGTTGATGCAAAGTACATTGTCCTGAATTGCGAGGCCACGAATTTCAAATGCATCCATGCCAAAAATGTCTGGAGCATTACTAGTGTGGAGAATAGACTTGGAATATTCTCTAACTACAATATGCGCAGTAAAGCCTATGGTACAACCAAGGAGCTCAGAAAATAGATCAGCAAACTCATCGCATAGTATGACCACACTGTCTGCATGGTCACAGGCGTTGATGCAAAGTACATTGTCCTAAATTGCCAAGCCAGAAAGTTCAAATGCATCCATGCCAAAAATGTTTGGAGCATTATTAGAGTGGAGAGTAGACATGGAATTGTCTCTAACTACAATATGCGCTGCAAAGTCTGTAGTACAACTAAGGCCCTCAGAAAAAGAGATCTCCAAAATCATTCCATAGTGCGATTACACTGTCTTCATTGTCACAGGCGCTGATGCAGAGTACATTGCTCTGAATTACGAGGCCAGAAATTTCAAATGCTTCCATGCCAAAAATGTTTGGAGCATTACTGGAGTGGAGAATAGCCATGGAATTGTCTCTAACTACAACATGCGCTGCAAAGTCTGTGGTACAACCAAGTCCTTCAGAAAAGAGATCAGCAAAATCATCGCATATTGCGACCACACTGTCTGCATGGTCAAAGGCGTTAATGCAAAGTACATTGGTTGTGCCACTGACTTTGTAGCGCATATTGTAGTTAGAGACAATTCCATGCCTATTCTCCACTTTAGTAATGCTCCAAACATTTTTGGCACCGATGCATTTGAACATTCTGGCCTCGCAACTCAGGACAAATTACTTTGCATCAACGCCTGTGACCATGCAGACAGTGTGGATGTACTATGCGATGATTTTGCTGATCTTTTTTCAGACGGCCTTGGTTGTACCATAGACTTTGCAGCGCATATTGTAGTTAGAGACAATTCCATGCTTATTCTCAACTCTAGTAATTCTCGAATCATTTCGGCATGGATGCATTTGAAATTCCTGGCATCGCTATTCAAGACAGTGTACTTTGCATCAACGCCTTTGACCATGCAGCCAGTGTGGTCACGTTATGCTATGATTTGCTGATTTCTTTTCTGAGGCCCTTGGTTGTACCACAGTATTTACAGCGCATATTGTAGTTAGAGACAATTCCATGCCTATTCTCCACTCTAGTAATGCTCAAAACATTTTTGGCATGGATGCATTTGAACTTTCTGGCCTCGCAATTCAGGAAAATGTACTTTGCATCAACGCCTGTGACCAAGCAGACTGTGTGGTCGCACTATGCAATGATTTTGCGGATGTCTTTTCTGAGGGCCTTTTTGTACCACAGACTTTGGATTGCATGTTGTAGTTAGAGAAAATTCCATGTCTATTCTCCACTCTAGTAATGCTCAAAACATTTTTGGCATGGATGCATTAGAACTTTCTGGCCTCGCAATTCAGGACAATGTACTTTGCATGAACGCCTGGAGACCAAGCAGACTGTGCGGTCGCACTGTGCGATCATTTTGCTGATGTCTTTTCTGAGGGCCTTGGTTGTACCAAAGACTTTGCAGCGCATATTGTAGTTACACACAATTCCATGCCTACTCTCCACTCTAGTAATGCTCCAAACCTTTTTGGCATGTATGCATTTGAACTTTCTGGCTTCGCAATTTAGGATAATGTACATTGCATCAACCCCTGTGACAATGCAGACAGTGTGCTCGCAGTATGAGATGATTTTGCTGACCTTTTTTCTGAGGGCCTTGGTAGATCCACAGACTTTTCAGCGCATATTGTAGTTAGAGACAACTCCATGTCTATTCTCCACTCTAGTAATACTCCAAACATTTTTGGCATGGATGAATTTGAAATTTCTGGCCTCGCAATTCAGGACAATGTACTTTCATCAACGCCTGTGTTCATGCAGACAGTGTGGTTCCATTATGCGATGATTTTGCTGATCTCTTTTCTGAGGGCCTTGGTTGTACCACAGACTTTGGATAGCATATTGTAGTTAGAGACAATTCCATGCCTATTCTCCACTGTAGTAATGCTCCAAACATTTTTGTCATGGATTCATTTGAACTTTATGGCCTCGCAATTTAGGACAATGTGTTTTACATCAACGCCTGTCACCATGCAGACAGTGTATTCGCACTATGCGATGATTTTGCTGATGTCTTTTCTGAGGGCCTTGGTTGTACCAAAGACTTTGCAGCCCATATTGTAGTTAGAGACAATTAAATGCTTACTCTCCACTCTAGTAATGCTCAAATCATTTTTGGCATGGATGCATTTGAACTTTCAGGCCTCTCAATTCGGGACAATATACTTTGCATCAACGCCTGTGACTATGTAGACAGTGTGGTCGCACTATGCGATGCTTTTGCTGATGTCTTTTCTGAGGGCCTTGGTTGTACCACGGACTTTGCAGCGCATATTGTAGTTAGAGACAATTCCATACCTATACTCCAATCTAGAAATGCTCCAAACATTTTTGGCATGGATGCATTTCAAATTTCTGGCCTCGCAATTCAGGACAATGTACTTTGCATCAACTCCTATTACAATGCAGACAGTGTGGTCGCACTATGTGATGATTTTTCTGACCTCTTTTCTGAGGGCCTTTGTTGTACCACAGACTTCACAGCGCATATTGTAGTTAGAGACAATTCCATGCCTATTCTAGACTCTAGTATTTCTCCAAACATTTTTGGCAATGGTGCATTTGAACTTTCTGGCCTCGCAATTCAGGACAATGTACAGTGCATCAACGCGTGCGATCATGCAGACAGTGTGGTTGCAAAATGCGACGGTTTTGCTGAACTCTTTTCTGAGGTAATTGGTTGTACCACAGTCTTTGCAGCGCATATTGTAGTTAGAGAAAATTCCATGGCTATTATCCACTCTAGTAATGCTCCAAACATTTTTGGCATGGATGCATTTGAACATTCTGGCCTCACAATTCAGAACAATGTACTTTGCATCAACGCGTGTGACCATGCAGACAGTGCGGTCGCACTATGCGATGATTTTGCTGATCTCTTTTCTGAGGGCTTTGGTTGTACCACAGACTATGCAGCGCATATGGAATTTAGAGACAATTCCATGCCTATTCTCCACTTTAGTAATGCACCAAACATATTTGTCACGGATTCATTTGAACTTTCTGGCCTCGCAATTCAGGACAATGAACTTTGCGTCAACGCCTGTGACCATGCACTCAGTGTGGTCGCACTATGCGATGATTTTGCTGATTTCTTTTCTGAGGGCCTTGTAGGTACCACAGACTTTGTAGCGCATATTGTAGTTAGAGAAAACGCCATGCCTATTCTCCACACTAGTAATGCTCCAAATATTTTTGGCATGGATGCATTTGAACTTTCTGGCCTCGCAACTCAGGACAATGTACTTTCCATCAACGCCTGTTACCATGCAGACAGTGTGGTAGCACTATGCGATGATTTTGCTGATGTCTTATCTGAGGGCCTAGGTTGTACCAAAGACTTTGCAGCGCATATTGTAGTTAGAGACAATTAAATGCCTACTCTCCACTCTAGTAACGCTCCAAACATTTTTGGCATGGATGCATTTGAAATTTCTGGCCTCGCAATTCAGGACAATGTACTTTGCACCAACGCCTATTACAATGCAGACAGTCTGGTCGCACTATGCGATGATTTTCCGTATCTCTTTTCTGAGGGCCTTGGTTGTACCACAGACTTTGCAGCCCATATTGTAGTTATAGACAATTCCATGCCTATTCTCCACTCTAGAAATGCTCTAAACATTTTTGACATGGATGCATTTGAACTTCCTGTCCTCGCATTTCAGGACAGTGTACTTTACGTCAACGCCTGTGACCATGCAGACAGTGTGGTCGCATTATGCGATGATTTTGCTGATCTCTTCTCTGAGGGCCTTGGTTGTATAACAGACTTCACAGCGCATATGGTAGTTAGAGACAATTCCATGCCTATTCTCCACTCTAGTAATGCTCCAAACATTTTTGACATGGATGCATTTGAACTTCCTTTCCTCGCAATTCAGGACAGTGTACTTTGCATCAACGCCTGTGACCATGCAGACAGTGTGGTCGCACTATGCGATTATTTTGCTGATCTCTTCTCTGAGGGCCTTGGTTGTATAACAGACTTCACAGCGCATATGGTAGTTAGAGACAATTCCATGCCTATTCTCCACTCTAGTAATGCTCCAAACATTTTTGGCAAGGATGCATTTGAACTCTCTGGCCTCGCAATTCAGGACAATGTTCTTTGCATCAACGCCTGTTACCATGCAGACAATGTGGTCGCACTATGCGAAGATTTTGCTGATTTCCTTTCTGGTGGTCTTTGTTGTACCACAGACTTTGCAGTGCATATTGTAGTTAGAGAGAATTCCATGCCTATTCTTCACTCTAGTAATGCTCCAAAAATTTTTGGCATGGATGCATTTTAACTTCCTGGCCTCGCAATTCGGGACAGTGTACTTTGCATCAACGCAAGTGACCATGCAGACAGTGTGGTCGCACTATGCGATTATTTTGCTGATCTCTTTTCTGAGGGCCTTGGTTGTACCACAGACTTTGCAGCGCATATTGTAGTTACAGACAATTCCATGCAAATTCTCCACTCTAGTAATGCTCCAAACATTTTTGGCATGGATGAATTTGGACTTTCTGGCCTCGCAATCACGACAATGTACTTTGCATCATCACCTGTGATCATGCAGACAGTGTGGTCGCACTATGCGATGATTTTGCTGATCTTTTATCTGAGGGCCTTTTTTGTACCACATACTTTGAAGCGCTTATTGTAGTTACAGATAATTCCATGACTATTCTCCACCCTAGTAATGCTCCAAAAATTTTTGGCATGGATGCATTTTAACTTCCTGGCCTCGCAATTCGATACAGTGTACTTTCCATCAACGCAAGTGACCATGCAGATAGTGTGGTCGCACTATCCGATAATTTTGCTGATCTCTTTTCTGAGGACTTTGGTTGTGATACAGACTTTGCAGCGCATATTTTAGTTAGAGACAATCCCATAAGTATTCTCCACTATAGAAATGCTCCAAACTTTTTTGGCATGGATGCATTAGAACTTTCTGGCCTCGCAATTCAGGACAATGTACTTTGCATCAACGTCTATAACAATGCAGATAGTGTGGGCGCACTATGTGATGATTTTCCTGATCTCTTTTCTGAGGGCCTTGGTTGTACCACAGACTTTGCAGCCCATATTGTAGTTAGAGGAAGCTCCACACCTATTCTCCACTCTAGTAATGCTCCAAACATTTTTGGCATGGATGCATTTGAACTTTCTTGCCTCGCAATTCAGGACAATGTAATTTGCATCAACGCCTGTGACCATGCAGACAGTGTGGTCACACTGTGCGATGATTTTGCTGATGTCTTTTCTGAAGGCCTTGGTTGAACCACAGACTTTGCAGCGCATATTGTAGTTAGAGACAAATCCATACCTATTCTCCACTCTAGAAATGCTCGAAATATTTTTGGCATGGATGCATTTGAACTTTCTGGCCTCGCAATTCAGGACAATGCACTTTGCATCAACTCCTATTACAATGCAGACAGTGTGGTCGCACTATGTGATGATTTTGCTGACCTCTCTTCTGAGGGCCTTGGTTGTACCACAGACTTTGCAGCGCATATGGTAGTTAGAGACAATTCCATACCTATTCTCCACTCTAGTAATGCTCTAAACATTTTTGACATCGATGCATTTGAACTTCCTAACCTCGCATTTCAGGACAGTTTACTTTGCGTCAACGACTGTGACCATGAAGACAGTGTGGTCGCACTATCCGATAATTTTGCTTATCTCTTCTATGAGGGCCTTTGTTGTACCACAGACTTCACAGCGCCCATTGTAGTTAGAGACAATTCCATGCCTATTCTAGACTCTAGTGATTCTCCAAACATTTTTGGCAATGGTGCATTTGAACTTTCTGGCCTCACAATTCAGGACAATGTACAGTGCATCAACGCGTGTGATCATGCAGACAGTGTGGTTGCAAAATGCGATGGTTTTGCTGAACTCTTTTCTGAGGTAATTGGTTGTACCACAGTCTTTGCAGCGCATATTGTAGTTAGAGAAAATTCCATGGCTATTATCCACTCTAGTAATGCTCCAAACATTTTTCACATGGATGCATTTGAACATTCTGGCCTCGCAATTCATAACAATGTACTTTGAATCAATGCGTGTGACCATGCAGACAGTGCGGTTGCACTATGCGATGATTTTGCTGATCTCTTTTCTGAGGGCTTTGGTTGTACCACAGACTTTGCAGCGCATATGGAATTTAGAGACAATTCCATGCCTATTCTCCACTTTAGTAATGCACCAAACAGATTTGGCACGGATGCATTTGAACTTTCTGGCCTCGCAATTCAGGACAATGTTCTTTGCATCAACGCCTGTGACCATGCAGACAATGTGGTCGCACTATGTGATGATTTTGCTGATCTCTTTTCTGAGGGCCTTGGTTGTACCACAGACTTTGCAGCCCATATTGTAGTTAGAGGCAACTCCATACCTATTCTCCACTCTAGTAATGCTCCAAACATTTTTGGCATGGATGCATTTGAACTTTCTCGCCTTGCAATTGAGAACAATGTACTCTGCATCAACGCCTGTGACCATGCAGACAGTGTGGTCGCACTATGTGATGATATTGCTGATCTCTTTTCTGAGGGCCTTGGTTGTACCACAGACTTTGAAGCTCATATTGTAGAACGAGGCTACTCCTAGCCTATTCTCCACTCTAGTAATGCTCCAAACATTGTTGGCGAGGAAGCATTTGAAATTTCTGGCCTCACAATTCAAGACAGTGTACTTTCCATCAACGCCTTTGACCATGCAGACAGTGTGGTCGCACTATGCGATGATTTTGCTGATCTCTTTTCTGAGGGCCTTGGTTGTACCACAGACTTTGCAGCGCATATTGTAGTTACAGACAATTCCATGCAAATTCTCCACTCTAGTAATGCTCCAAACATTTTTGGCATGGATGAATTTGGACTTTCTGGCCTCGCAATCAGGACAATGTACTTTGCATCATCACCTGTGACCATGCAGAAGGTGTGGTCGCACTATGCGAGTGATTTTGCTGATCTCTTTTCTGAGGTCCTTGGTTGTACCACAGACTTTGCAGCCCATATTGTAGTTAGAGGCAACTCCATACCTATTCTCCACTCTAGTAATGCTCCAAACATTTTTGGCATGGATGCATTTGAACTTTCTTGCCTCGCATTTCAGGACAATGTAATTTGCATCAACGCCTGTGACCATGCAGACAGTGTGGTCACACTGCGCGATGGTTTTGCTGATGTCTTTTCTGAGGGCCTTGGTTGAACCACAGACTTTGCAGCGCATATTGTAGTTAGAGACAAATCCATCTCTATTCTCCACTCTACAAATGCTCGAAATATTTTTGGCATGGATGCATTTGAACTTTCTGGCCTCGCAATTCAGGACAATGTACTTTGCATCAACGCCTGTGCCATGCAGACAATGTTGTCAAACTATGTGATGATTTTGCTGATCTCTATTCTGAGGGCCTTGGTTGTACCATAGACTGTGCAGCATATATTGTAGTTAGAGAAAATTCCATGGCTATCCTCCACTCTAGTAATGCTCTAAACATTTTTGGCATGGATGCATTTCAGCTTAGTGTCCTCGCAATTCAGGACAATGTACTTTGCATCATCGCCTGTGACCATGCGGACAGTGTGGTCGCACTAAGCGATAATTTTGCTGATCTTTTTTCTGATGGTCTTGGTGTACCACGGACTTTGCAGCGCATATTGTAGTTAGAGACAATTTCATGCCTATTCTCCACTCTAGTAATGCTCAAAACATGTTTGGCGTGGGTGCAATTGAACCTTCTGCCCTCGCTATTCAGGACAACGTACTTTGCATCAGCGCCTGTGACCATGCAGACAGTGTAGTTGCACAATGCGATGATTTTGCTGATGTCTTTTCTGAGGGCCTTGGTTGTACCACAGACTTCGCAGCGCATATTGTAGTTAGAGACAATTCCATGCCTATTCTCCACTCTAGTAATTCTCCAAACCTTTTTGGCATGGATGCAATTTAACTTACTGGCCTCGCAATTCAGGACAATGTACTTTGCATCAACGCCTGTGACCATGCAGACAGAGTGGTCACACTATGCGATGATTTTGCTAATCTCTTTTCTGAGGGCCTTGGTTGTGCCACAGACTTTGCAGCGCATATTGTAGTTAGAGACAATTCCATGTTTATTCTCCACTCTAGTAATCTCCAAACATTTTTGGCATGGATGCATTTGAACTACCTGTTCTCGCAATTCAGGACAATGTATTTTGTATCAACGTCTGTGACCATGCAGACAGTGTTGTCGCACTATGCGATGGTTTTGCTAATCTCTTTTCTGAGGGCCTTGGTGGTACCAAAGACTTTGCAGCCCATACTGTAGTAAGAGGCAACTCCATGCCTATTCTCCACTCTAGCAATGCTCAAAACATTTTTGGCGTGGGTGCATTTGAACATTCTGCCCTCGCTATTCAGGACAACGTACTTTGCATCAACGCCTTTGACCATGCAGACAGAGTGGTCGCACTATGCGATGATTTTGCTAATCTCTTTTCTGAGGGCCTTGGTTGTAACACAGACTTTGCAGCAAATATTATAGTTAGGGACAATTCCATGCCTATTCTCCACTCTAGTAATGCTCCAAACATTTGTGGCATGGATGCATTTGAATTTTCTGGCCTCGCAATTCAGGATAATGTACTTTGCATCAACGCCTGTGACCATGCAGACAGTGATGTCAAACTATGTGATGATTTTGCTGATCTCTTTTGTGAGGGCCTTGGTTGTACCATAGACTGTGCAGCGCATATTATAGTTAGAGAAAATTCCTTGGCTATTCTCCACTCTAGTAATGCTCCAAACGTTTTTGGCATGGATGAATTTGAACTTTCTGGCCTTGCAATTCTGAACAATGTACTTTGCATCAACGCCTGTGACCATGCAGACAATGTTGTCAAACTATGTGATGATTTTGCTGATCTCTTTTCTGAGGGCCTTGGTTGTACCATAGACTGTGCAGCATATATTGTAGTTAGAGAAAATTCCATGGCTATCCTCCACTCTAGTAATGCTCTAAACATTTTTGGCATGGATGCATTTGAACTTTCTGGCCTCGCAATTCAGGACAATGTACTTTGCATCGACGCCTGTGAGGATGCAGACAGTATGGTCGCACAATGCGATGATTTTGCTGACCTCTTTTCTGAGGGCCTTGGTTGTACCACAGACTTTGCAGCGCATATTGTAGTTAGAGACAATTCCATGCTTATTCTCCCCTCTAGTAATGCTCCAATTATTTTTGGCGTGGATGCATTTCAGCTTAGTGTCCTCGCAATTCAGGACAATGTACTTTGCATCATCGCCTGTGACCATGCGGACAGTGTGGTCGCACTAAGCGATTATTTTGCTGATCTTTTTTCTGATGGTCTTGGTGTACCACGGACTTTGCAGCGCATATTGTAGTTAGAGACAATTTCATGCATATTCTCCACTCTAGTAATGCTCAAAACATTTTTGGCGTGGGTGCAACTGAACCTTCTGCCCTCGCTATTCAGGACAACGTACTTTGCATCAGCGCCTGTGACCATGCAGACAATGTAGTTGCACAATGCGATGATTTTGCTGATGTCTTTTCTGAGGGCCTTGGTTGTACCACCGACTTCGTAGCGCATATTGTAGTTATAGACAATTCCATGCCTATTCTCCACTCTAGTAATGCTCCAAACATTTTTGGCATGGATGCATTCGAACTTTCTGGTTTCGCAATTCAGGACAATGTAATCTGCATCAACGCCTGTGACCATGCAGACAGTGTTGTCAAACTATGTGATGATATTGCTGATATCTTTTCTGAGGGCCTTGGTTGTACCACAGACCTTGCAGCGCATATTGTAGTTAGTGACAATCCCATGCTTATTCTCCCCTCTAGTAATGCTCCAATTATTTTTGGCATGGATGCAATTGAACTTACTGTCCTCGCAATTCAGGACAATGTACTTTGCATCATCGCCTGTGACCATGCGGACAGTGTGGTCGCACTAAGCGATGATTTTGCTGATGTCTTTACTGAGGGCCTTGGTGGTACCAATGACTTTGCAGCCCATACTGTAGTAAGAGGCAACTCCATGCCTATTCTCCACTCTAGCAATGCTCAAAACATTTTTGGTGTGGGTGCAATTGAACATTCTGCCCTCGCTATTCAGGACAACGTACTTTGCATCAGCGCCTGTGACCATGCAGACAGTGTGGTTGCACAATGCGATGATTTTGCTGATGTCTTTTCTGAGGGCCTTGGTTGTGCCACTGACTTCGCAGCGCATATTGTAGTTAGAGACAATTCCATGCCTTTTCTCCACTCTAGTAATTCTCCAAACCTTTTTGGCATGGATGCAATTTAACTTACTGGCCTCGCAATTCAGGACAATGTACTTTGCATCAACGCCTTTGACCATGCAGACAGAGTGGTCGCACTATGTGATGATTTTGCCAATCTCTTTTCTGAGGGCCTTGGTTGTAACACATACTTTGCAGCAAATATTATAGTTAGGGACAATTCCATGCCTATTCTCAACTCTAGTACTGCTCCAAACATTTGTGGCATGGATGCATTTGAATTTTCTGGCCTCGCAATTCAGGATAATGTACTTTGCATCAACGCCTGTGAGCATTCAGACAGTGTGGTAACACTATGCGATGATTTTGCTGATGTCTTTTCTGAGGGCCTAGGTTGAAACACAGACTTTACAGCGCATATTGTAGTTAGAGACAAATCCATACCTATTCTCCACTCTAGAAATGCTCCAAACATTTTTGGCATGGATGCATTTGAACTTTCTGGCCTCGCAATTCAGGACAATGTACATTGCATCAACGCCTGTGACCATGCTGACAGTGTGGTCGCACTATGCGATGGTTTTGCTGAACTCTTTCCTGAGGTCCTTGGTTGTACCACAGACTTTGCAGCGCATATAGTAGTTAGAGACAATTCCATGGCTATTCTCCACTCTAGTAATGCTAGAAACATTTTTGGCATGGATGTATTTGAAATTTCTGGAATCGCAATTCATAACAATGTACTTTTCATCAACGCCTGTGACCATGCAGACAGTGTGGTTGCAAAATGCGATGATTTTGCTGATGTCTTTTCTGAGGGTCTTGGTTGGACCACAGACTATTGCAGTGCATATTGTAGTTAGATACAATACATGCATATTCTCCACTCTAGTAATGCTCAAAACATTTTTGGCATGGATGCATATGAACTTTCTGGCCTCGCAATTCAGGACAATGTACTTTGCATCAACTCCTATGACCATGCAGACAGTGTGGACACACTATGCGATGATTTTACTGATGTCTTTTCTGAGGGCCTAGGTTGAACCACAGACCTTACAGCGCATATTGAAGTTAGAGACATATCCATACCTATTCTTCACTCTAGAAATGCTCCAAACATTTTTGGCACAAATGCCTTTGAACATTGTCGCTTCGCAGTTCAGGACAATGTACTTTGCATCAAAGCCTGTGACCATGCAGACAGTGTGGTCGAACTATGCGATGATTTTGATGATCTCTTTTCTGAGGGCCGTGCTTGTAACACAGACTTTGATGCGCATATTGTAGTTAGAGACAATTCCATGCCTATTCTTCACACTAGTAATGCTCCAAACATTTTTGGCATGGATGCATTTGAACTTTCTGTCCTTGCAAATCACAACAATTTACTTTGAATCAACGCCTGTGACCATGCAGACAGTGTGGTCGCACTATGCGATGATTTTGCCGATCTCTTTTATGGCCGCGTTGGTTGTACCACAGACTTTGCAGCGCATATTGTAGTTAGAGTTAATTCCATGCCTATTCTCCACTTTAGTAATTCTCCAAACATTTTTGCAATGGATGCATTTGAACTTTCTGGCCTCACAATTCAGGACAGTGTACTTTCCTTTAACGCCTGTGACCATGCAGACAGTGTGGTCGCACTATGCGATGATTTTGAGGATGTCTTTTCTGAGGGCCTTGGTTGTAACACAGACTTTTCAGTGCATATAGTAGTTAGAGACAATTCCATGCCTATTCTCCACTCTAGTAATGCTCCAAACTTTTTTGGCATGGATGCATTTGAACTTTCTGTCCTTGCAAATCACAACAATTTACTTTGAATCAACGCCTGTGACCATGCAGACAGTGTGGTCGCACTATGCGATGATTTTCCTGATCTCTTTTATGAAGGCCTTGGTTGTACCACAGACTTTGCAGCTCATATTGTAGTTAGAGACAAATCCATGCCTATTCTTCACACTAGTAATGCTCCAAACATTTTTGGCATGGCTGCATTTGAAGTTTCTAGCTTCGCAATTCAGGACAATGTACTTTGCATCCACGCCTGTGACCATGCAGACAGTGTGGTCGCATTATGCGATGATTTTGCTGATGTCTTTTCTGAGTGCCTTTTTTTACCACAGACTTTGCAGCGCATAATGTCGTTAGAGACAATGCCATGCCTATTCTTCACTTTAGTAATGCTCCAAACATTTTTTGCATTTAAGCATTTGAACTTTCTGGACTCGCAATTCAGTACAATGTACTTTACATCAACCCCTGTGACCATGCAGGCAGTGTGGTCGAACTATGCGTTGATTTTGCTGATCTCTTTTCTGAGGGCCTTGGTTGTACCACTTACTTTGCAGCGCATATTATAGTTACAGTCTATTCCATGCTCATTGTCCACTCCAGTAATGCTCCAAACATTTTTGGCATGGATGCATTTCAACTTTCCGGCCTCGCAATTCAGGACAATGTACTTTGAATCAACGCCTGTGACAATAAAGACAGTGTGGTCTCACTATGCGATGATTATGCGGATGTCTATTCTGAGGGCCTTGGTTGTACCACAGAGTTCGCGGCGCATATTGTAGTTAGAGACAATTCCATGCACATTCTCCACTCTAGTAATGCTCCAAACATTTTTGGCATGGATGCATTTGAACTTTCTGGCCTCGCAATTCGGGACAGTGTACTTTGCACCAACGCCTGTGACCATGCAGACCGTGTGGTCGCACTATGCGATGATTATGTTGATGTCTTCTCTGAGTTCCTTGGTTGTACCATAGACTTTGCAGCGCATATTGTAGTGTGAGACGATTCCATGCCTATTCTCCACTCTATTAATGCTCCAAACATTTTTAGCACGGATGCTTTTGAACTTTCTGGACTTGCAAATTAGAACAATGTACTTTGCATCAACGCCTGTGACCATGCAGACAGTTTGGTAGCACTATGCGATGATTTTGCAGATGTCGTTTCTGAGGGCCTTGGTTGTACCACAGACTTTCAGCGCATATTGTAGTTAGAGACAATTCCATGCCTATTCTACACTTTGGTAATGCTCCAAACATTTTTGGCATGGATGAATTTGAACTTTCTGGCCTCGCATTTGAGAACAATGTACTTTGCATCAATGCCTGTGACCATGCAGACAGTGTGGTCGCACTATGTGATGATTATGCGGATGTCTTTTCTGGGGGCCTTGGTTGTTCCATTGACTTTGCAACGCATATCGTAATTAGAGACAATATCATGCACATTCCCCACTCAAGTAATGCTACAAACATTTTTGACATGGATGCATTTGAACTTTCTGACCTCACAATTCAGGACAATGTACTTTGCATCAACGCCTGTGACCGTTCAGACAGTGTGGTCGCACTATGCAATGATTTTGCGGATGTCTAGTCTGATGGCCTTGGTTGTAGCAGAGACTTTGCAGCGCATATTGTAGTTAGAGACAATTCCACGCCTATTCTCTTTTCTAGTAAGGCTCCAAACATTTTTGGCAAGGATGCATTTGTACTTTATGGAGTCGCAATTCAGTACAATGTACTTTGTACTTTGCATCAACGCCTGTGACCATGCAGACAGTGTGGTCGCACTATGCGATGATTATGCGGATGTCTTTTCTGAGTTCCTTGGTTGTACCATAGACATTGCAGCGCATATTGTAGTGTGAGACGATTCCATGCCTATTCTCCACTCAATTAATGCTCTAAACATTTTTAGCACGGATGCATTTAACTTTCTGTACTTGCAAATTAGAACAATGTACTTTGCATCAACGCCTGTGAACATGCAGACAGTGTGGTCGCACTATGCGATGATTTTGCTGATCTCTTTTCTGAGGACCTTGGTTGTACCGAAGACTTAGCAGCTCATATTGAAATTAGAGACAATTCCATGCCTATTCTCCTCTCTAGTAATGCTCCAAACATTTTTTGGAATGGATGCATGTGAAATTTCTGGCCTCGCAATTCAGGACAATGTTCTTTGCATCAGCGCATGTGACCATGCAGACAGTGTGTTCACACTATGCGATGATTTTGCTGATATCTTTTCTGAGGGCTTTGGTTATACCACAGACTTTGCAGTGCGTATTGTAGTTAGAGTTAATGCTATGGCTATTCTCCACCCTAGTAATTCTCCAAACATTTTTGGCATGGATGCATTTGAAGTTTCTAGCTTCGCAATTCAGGACAATGTACTTTGCATCCACGCCTGTGACCATGCAGACAGTGTGGTCGCACTATGCGATGATTTTGCTGATGTCTTTTCTGAGTGCCTTTTTTTACCACAGACTTTGCAGCGCATCATTTCGTTAGAGACAATGCCATGCCTATTCTTCACTTTAGTAATGCTCCAAACATTTTTGGCATGGATGCCTTTGAACTTTCTGGCCTCGCAGTTCTGGACAATGTACTTTGCATCAACGCGTGTAACCATGCAGACAGTGTGGTCGGATTATGCGTTGTTTTTGCTTATCTCTTTTATGAGGACCTTGGTTGTACCACTTACTTTGCAGCGCATATTGTAGTTACAGACAAATCCATGCTTATGCTCCACTCCAGTAATGCTCCAAACATTTTTGGCACGGATGCATTTGAAGTTTCTGGCCTCACAATTCCGGACAATGTACTTTGCATCAAACCCTGTGACCATGCAGACAGTGTGGTCGAACTATGCGTTGATTTTGCTGATCTCTTTTCTGAAGGCCTTGGTTGTACCACAGACTTTGCAGCGCATATTGTAGTTAGAGACAATTCCATGCCTAGTCTCCACTCTAGTGATGCACCAAAGATTTTTGGCATGGATGCTTATGAAATTCCTGGCCTCGCAATTCAAGACAATGTACTTTGCATCAACGCCTGTGACCATGCAGACAGTGTGGTCGCACTATGCGACGATTTTACTGATCTCTTTTCTGAGGGTCTTGGTTGTACCACAGACTTTGCAGCGCATATTTTAGTTAGAGACAATTCCATGCACATTCTCCACTCTAGTAATGTTCCACATATTTTTTGCATGGATGCATTTGAACTTTCATGCCTCGCAATTCAGGACAATGCACTTTACATCAACGCCTGTGACCATGCAGACAGTGTGGTCGCACTAAGCGATGATTATGCGGATGTCTTTTCTGAGGGCCTTGGTTGTAGCACAGACTTTGTAGCGCATATTGTAGTTACAGACAATTCCACTCCTATTCTTCACTCCAGTAATGCTCCAAACATTTTTGGCATGGATGCATTTCAACTTTCTGTCCTCGCAATTCAGTACAATGTACTTTGCATCAACGCCTGTGACCATGCAGACAGTGTGGTCGCACTATGCGATGATTTTGCTGACCTCTTATCTGAGGGCTTTGGTTGTCCCACAGACTTTGCAGAGCATATTGTAGTTAGAGACAATTCCATGCCTATTCTTCACACTAGTAATGCTCCAAACATTTTTGGCATGGATGCATTTGGAACTTCCTGGCCTCGCAATTCAAGACAGTGTACTTTGCATCAACGTCTGTGACCATGCAGACAGTGTGTGTCGCACTATGTGATGATTTTGCAGATGTCGTTTCTGAGGGCCTTGTTTGTACAAAAGACTTTGCAGCGCATATTGTAGTTAGAGACAATTCCATGTCTATTCTACACTCAAGTAATACTCCAAACATTTTTGGCATGGATGCATTTGAACTTACTTACTCTGCAATTCAGGATAATGTACTTTGCATCAACGTCTGTGACCATGCAGACAGTGTGGTCGCATTATGCGGTGATTTTGCTTATCTCTTTTATGTTGACCTTGATTGTACCACAGACTTTGCAGCTCATATTGTAGTTAGAGACAATTCCATGCCTATTCTCCACTCCAGTAATGCTCCAAACATTTTTGGCATGGATGCATTTGGAACTTCCTGGCCTCGCAATTCCGGACAATGTCCTTTGCATCAGCGCTTGTGACCATGCAGAGAGTGTGGTCACACTATGCGATGATTTTGCTAATCTCTTTTCTGAGGGGCAAGGTTGTACCACAGACTTTGCAGCTCATATTGTAGTTAGAGACAATTACATGCCTATTCTCCCCTCTAGTAATGCTCCAAACATTTTTGGCAAGGATGTATTTGAACTTTCTGGACTCGCAATTCAGGACAATGTACTTTGCAATCAACCCCTGTGACCATGCAGACAGTGTGGTCGAACTATGCGTTGATTTTGCTGATCTCTTTTCTGAGGGCCTTGGTTGTACCACTTACTTTGCAGCACATATTGTAGTTAGAGACAATTCCATGCCTATTCTTCACTCCAGTAATGCTCCAAACATTTTTGGCATGGATGCATTTCAACTTTCTGGCCTCACAATTCAGTACAATGTACTTTGCATCAACGCCTGTGACCATTCAGACAGTGTGGTCGCACTATGCGATGATTCTGCTGAACTCTTTTCTGAAGGCCTTGGTTGTACCACAGACTTTGCAGCTCATGTTGTAGTTATAGACAATTCCATGCTTATTCTCCACTCCAGTAGGATAATGTACTTTGCATCAACGCCTGTAACCATGCAGACAGTGTGGTTGCAGTATGCGGTGATTTTGCTTATCTCTTTTATGAGGACCTTGGTTGTACCACAGACTTTGCAGCTCATGTTGAAGTCAGAGACAATTCCATGCCTATTCTCCACTCCAATAATGCTCCAAACATTTTTGGCACGGATGCATTTGAAGTTTCTGGCCTCGCAATTCCGGACAATGTACTTTGCATCAACGCCTGTGACTATGCAGCCAGTATGGTCGCACTATGCGATGATTTTGCTGATCTCTTTTCTGAGGGCCTTGGTTGTACCAATTACTTTGCACCGCATATTGTAGTTACAGACAATTCCATGCCTTTTCTAGACTCCAGTAATGCTCCAAACATTTTTGGCTTGGCTGCATTTCAACTTTCTGGCCTCGCAATTCAGGGCAATGTTCTTTGCATCAACGCCTGTGATCATGCAGACAGTGTGGTCGCACTATGCGATGATTATGAGGATACCTTTTTTGAGGGCCTTGGTTGTACCATAGACTTTGCAGCGCATATTGCAGTTAGAGGCAATTCCATGCACATTCTCCAATCTAGTAATGCTCCTAACAGTTTTGGCATGGATGCATTTGAACTTTCTGGCTTCGCAATTCAGGACAATGTACTTTGCATCAACGCCTCAGACCATGCAGACAGTGTGGTCGCACTATACGATGATTTTGCAGATGTCGTTTCTGAGGGCCTTGGTTGTACCAAAGACTTTGTAGTTAGGGACAATTCCATGCCTATTCTCCACTCTAGTAATGCTCCAAACATTTTTGGCATGGATGCATTTGTACTTTGTGGCCTCGCGATTCAGGACAATGTACTTTGAATCAACGCCTGTGACAATAAAGACAGTGTGGTCTCTCTATGCGATGATTTTGCTGAATTCTTTTCTGAGGGCCTTGGTTGTGCAACAGACTTTGCCGTGCATATTGTAGTTAGAGACAATTCCATGCCTATTCTTCACACTAGTAATGCTCCAAACATTTTTGGCATGGATGCATTTGAACTCTCTGGCCTCGCAATTCAGGACAATGTACTTTGCATCAGCGCATTTGACCATGCAGACAGTGTGGTCACACTAAGCGATAATTTTCTAATCTCTTTTATGAGGGCGTTGGTTGTACCACAGACTTTGCAGCGCATATTGTAGTAAGAGTTAATTCCATTGCTATTCTCCACTTTAGTAATTCTCCAAACATATTCTGCATGGATGCATTTGAACTTTCTGGCTTCACAATTCAGGACAGTGTACTTTCCATCAACGCCTGTGACCATGCAGACAGTGTGGTCTCACTATGCGATGATTTTGCTGACCTCTCTTATGAGGGCCTTGGTTGTACCACAGACTTTGCAGCTCATATTGTAGTTAGTGACAATTCCATGCCTATTCTCCACTCCAGTAATGCTCCAAACATTTTTGGCACGGATGCATTGGAGCTTCTGGCCTCGCAATTCCGGACAATGTACTTTGCATCAACGCCTGTGACCATGCAGACAGTGTGGTCGCACTATGCGATGAATTTTCTGATCTCTTTTCTGAGGGTCTTGGTTGTACCACAGACTTTGCAGCGCATATTTTAGTTAGAGACAATTCCATGCACATTCTCCACTCTAGTAATGTTCCACATATTTTTTGCATGGATGCATTTGAACTTTCATGCCTCGCAATTCAGGACAATGCACTTTACATCAACGCCTGTGACCATGCAGACAGTGTGGTCGCACTAAGCGATGATTATGCGAATGTCTTTTCTGAGGGCCTTGGTTGTAGCACAGACTTTGTAGCGCATATTGTAGTTACAGACAATTCCACTCCTATTCTTCACTCTAGTAATGCTCCAAACATTTTTGGCAAGGATGCATTTGAACTTTCTGGACTCGCAATTCAGGACAATGTACTTTGCATGAAACCCTGTGACCATGCAGGCAGTGTGGTCGAACTATGCGTTGATTTTGCTGATCTCTTTTCTGAGGGCCTTGGTTGTACCAATTACTTTGCACCGCATATTGTAGTTACAGACAATTCCATGCCTATACTCCACTCCAGTAATGCTCCAAACATTTTTGGCATGGATGCATTTCAACTTTCTGGCCTCGCAATTCAGGACAATGTTCTTTGCATCAACGCCTGTGATCATGCAGACAGTGTGGTCGCACTATGCGATGATTATGAGGATGTCTTTTCTGAGGGCCTTGGTTGTACCGTAGACTTTGCAGCGCATATTGTAGTTAGAGACAATTCCATGCCTATTCTTCTCACTAGTAATGCTCCAAACATTTTTGGCATGGATGCATTTGGAACTTCCTGGCCTCGCAATTCAAGACAGTGTACTTTGCATCAACGTCTGTGACCATGCAGACAGTGTGTGTCGCACTATGTGATGATTTTGCAGATGTCGTTTCTGAGGGCCTTGTTTGTACCAAAGACTTTGCAGCGCATATTGTAGTTAGAGACAATTCCATGTCTATTCTACACTCAAGTAATGCTCCAAACATTTTTGGCATGGATGCATTTGAACTTACTTACTCTGCAATTCAGGATAATGTACTTTGCATCAACGTCTGTGACCATGCAGACAGTGTGGTCGCATTATGCGGTGATTTTGCTTATCTCTTTTATGTGGACCTTGATTGTATCACAGACTTTGCAGCTCATATTGTAGTTAGAGACAATTCCATGCCTATTCTCCACTCCAGTAATGCTTGAAACATTTTTGGCACGGATGCATTTGAAGTTTCTGGCCTCGCAATTCCGGACAATGCCCTTTGCATCAGCGCTTGTGACCATGCAGACAGTGTGGTCACACTATGCGATGATTTTGCTAATCTCTTTTCTGAGGGGCAAGGTTGTACCACAGACTTTGCAGCTCATATTGTAGTTAGAGACAATTACATGCCTATTCTCCCCTCTAGTAATGCTCCAAAAATTTTTGGCAAGGATGTATTTGAACTTTCTGGACTCGCAATTCAGGACAATTTACTTTGCATCAACCCCTGTGACCATGCAGACAGTGTGGTCGAACTATGCGTTGATTTTGCTGATCTCTTTTCTGAGGGCCTTGGTTGTACCACTTACTTTGCAGCGCATATTGTAGTTAGAGACAATTCCATGCCTATTCTTCACTCCAGTAATGCTCCAAACATTTTTGGCATGGATGCATTTCAACTTTCTGGCCTCACAATTCAGTACAATGTACTTTGCATCAACGCCTGTGACCATTCAGACAGTGTGGTCGCACTATGCGATGATTCTGCTGAACTCTTTTCTGAAGGCCTTGGTTGTACCACAGACTTTCCAGCTGATGTTGTAGTTATAGACAATTCCATGCTTATTCTCCAGTCCAGTAGGATAATGTACTTTGCATCAACGCCTGTAACCATGCAGACAGTGTGGTCTCTCTATGCGATGATTTTGCTGAATTCTTTTCTGAGGGCCTTGGTTGTACAACAGACTTTGCCGTGCATATTGTAGTTAGAGACAATTCCATGCCTATTCTTCACACTAGTAATGCTCCAAACATTTTTGGCATGGATGCATTTGAACTTTCTGGCCTCGCAATTCAGGACAATGTACTTTGCATCAACGCCTGTGACCATGCAGACAGTGTGGTCGCACTATGCGATGATTTTACTGATCACTTTTCTGAGGGTCTTGGTTGTACCACAGACTTTGCAGCGCATATTGTAGTTAGAGACAATTCCATGCCTATTCTCCACTCCAGTAATGCTCCAATCATTTTTGGCATGGATGCATTTGGAACTTCCTGGCCTCGCAATTCAAGACAGTGTACTTTGCATCAACGTCTGTGACTATGCAGACAGTGTGTGTCGCACCATGTGATGATTTTGCAGATGACGTTCGTGAGGGCCTTGGTTGTACCAAAGACTTTGCAGCGCATATTGTAGTTAGAGACAATTCCATGTCTATTCTACACTCTAGTAATGCTCCAAACATTTTTGGCATGGATGCATTTGAACTTACTATCTCTGCAATTCAGGACAATGTACTTTGCATCAACGTCTGTGATCATGCAGACAGTGTGGTCGCATTATGCGGTGATTTTGCTTATCTCTTTTATGAGGACCTTGATTGTACCACAGACTTTGCAGCTCATATTGTAGTTAGAGACAATTCCATGCCTATTCTCCACTCCAGTAATGCTCCAAACATTTTTGGCACGGATGCATTGGAGCTTGTGGCCTCGCAATTCCGGACAATGTACTTTGCATCAACGCATGTGACCATGCAGACTGTGTGGTCGCACTATGCGATGAATTTTCTAATCTCTTTTCTGAGGGCCCTGGTTGTACCGCAGACTTAGCAGCTCATATTGTAATTAGAGACAATTCCATGCCTATTCTCCACTCTAGTAATGCTCCAAACATTTTTTGGCATGGACGCATTTGAAATTTCTGGCCTCGCAATTCAGGACAATGTCCTTTGCATCAGCGCATGTGACCATGTAGACAGTGTGGTCACACTATGCGATGATTTTGCTAATCTCTTTTCTGAGGGGCAAGGTTGTACCACAGACTTTGCGGCTCATATTGTAGTTAGAGACAATTACATGCCTATTCTCCCCTCTAGTAATGCTCCAAACATTTTTGGCAAGGATGTATTTGAACTTTCTGAACTCTCAATTCAGGGCAATGTACTTTGCATCAACCCCTGTGACCATGCAGACAGTGTGGTCGAACTATGCGTTGATTTTGCTGACCTCTTTTCTGAGGGCCTTGGTTGTACCACTTACTTTGCAGCGCATATTGTAGTTAGAGACAATTCCATGCCTATTCTTCACTCCAGTAATGTTCCAAGCATTTTTGGCATGGATGCATTTCAACTTTCTGGCCTCACAATTCAGTACAATGTACTTTGCATCAACGCCTGTGACCATTCAGACAGTGTGGTCGCACTATGCGATGATTTTGCTGAACTCTTTTCTGAAGGCCTTCGTTGTACCACAGACTTTGCAGTTCATGATGTAGTTATAGACAATTCCATGCTTATTCTCCACTCCAGTATGATAATGTACTTTGCATCAACGCCTGTAACCATACAGACAGTGTGGTCGCATTATGCGGTGATTTTGCTTATCTCTTTTATGAGGACCTTGGTTGTACCACAGACTTTGCAGCTCATGTTGTAGTTAGAGACAATTCCATGCCTATTCTCCACTCCAATAATGCTCCAAACATTTTTGGCACAGATGCATTTGAAGTTTCTGGTCTCGCAATTCCGGACAATGTACTTTGCATCAACGCCTGTGACCATGCAGACAGTATGGTCGCACTATGCGATGATTTTGCTGATCTCTTTTCTGAGGGCCTTGGTTGTACCAATTACTTTCCACCGCATATTGTAGTTACAGACAATTCCATGCCTATTCTCCATTCCAGTAATGCTCCTAACAATTTTGGCATTGATGCATTTGAACTTTCTGGCTTCGCAATTCAGGTCAATGTACTTTGCATCAACGCCTCAGACCATGCAGACAGTGTGGTCGCACTATGCGATGATTTTGCTGATTTCTTTTCTGAGGGCCTTGGTTGTACAACAGACTTTGCAGTGCATATTGTAGTTAGAGACAATTCCATGCCTATTCTTCACACTAGTAATGCTCCAAACATTTTTGGCATGGATGCATTTGAACATTCTGGCCTCGCAATTCAGGACAATGTACTTTGCATCAGCGCATTTGACCATCCAGACAGTGTGGTCACACTATGCGATGATTTTGCTGATCTCTCTTATGAGGGCCTTGGTTGTACCACAGACTTTGCAGCTCATATTGTAGTTAGAGACAATTCCACGTCTATTCTCCACTCCAGTAATGCTCCAAACATTTTTGGCATGGATGCATTTGGAACTTCCTGGCCTCGCAATTCAAGACAATGTACTTTGCATCAACGTCTGTGACCATGCAGACAGTGTGTTCGCACTATGTGATGATTTTGCAGATGTCGTTTCTGAGGGCCTTAATTGTACCAAAGACTTTGCAGGTCATATTGTAGTTAGAGACAATTCCATGCCTATTCTCCACTCCAGTAATGCTCCAAACACTTTTGGCACGGATGCATTTAAAGTTTCTGGCCTCTCAATTCCGGACAATGTACTTTGCATCAACGTCTGTGACCATCCAGACAGTGTGGCTGCACTATGCGATGAGTTTGCTGATCTCTTTTCTGAGGGCCTTGGTTGTACCGCAGACTTAGCAGCTCATATTGTAATTAGAGACAATTCCATGCCTATTCTCCACTCTAGTATTGCTCCAAACATTTTTTGGCATGGACGCATTTGAAATTTCTGGCCTCGCAATTCAAGACAATGTACTTTGCATCAACGCCTATGACCATGCAGACAGTGTGGTGCACTATGCGATGATTTTGCTGATCTCTTTTGTAAAGGCCTTGCTTGTACCACAAACTTTTGAGCGCATATTGTTCTTAGAGACAATTCCATGACTATTCTCCGCTCTAGTAACGTTCCAAACATTTTTGGCTTGATTGCATTTGAACTTACTGTCCTTGCAATTCAAAACAATGTATTTTGCATCAACGCCTGTTACCATGCAGACAGTGTGATCCCACTTTGCAATGATTTGGCTCATGCCTTTTCTGAGGGCCTTGGTTGTACCACAGACTTTGCTGCGCATATTGTAGTTAGAGACAATTCCATGCCTATTCTCCACTTTAGTAATGCTCCAAACATTTTAGGCACAGATACTTTTGAACTCTCTGGCCTCGCAATTCAGGACAATGTACTTGCATCATGCCTGTCACCGTGCAGAAAGTGTGGTCGCACTAAGCGATGATTTTGCTGGACTCTTTTCTGAGTTCCTTGGTTTTACCACAGACCTTGCAGCGCATATTGCAGTTAGAGACAATTCCATGCCTATTCTCCACTCTAGTAACGCTCCAAACATTTTGACATGGATGCATTTGAACTCTCTGGCCTTGCAAATCAGAACAGTGTACTTTGCATCAAGCCTGTGACCATGCAGACAGTGTGGTCGCACTATGCGATGATTTTGCTGATCTCCTTTCTGAGAGCCTAGTTTGTACCACAGACTTTGCAGCGCATATTGTAGTTAGAGACAATTCCATGCCTATTCTCCACTCTAGTAATGCTCCAAACATTTTTTGGCATGGATGCATTTGGAATTTCTGGCCTCTCAATTCAGGACAATGTTCTTTGCATCAGCACATGTGACGATGAAGACAGTGTGGTCACACTATGCGATGATTTCGCTGACCTCTTTTCTGAGAGCCTTGGTGGTCACACAGACTTTGCAGCGCACATTGTAGTTACAGACATTTCCACGCCAATTCTACACTCTAGTAATGCTCCAAACATTTTTGGCGAGGATGCATTTGAACTTTCTGGACTCGCAATTCAGGGCAATGTACTTTGCATCAACCCCTGTGACCATGCAGACAGTGTGGTCGAACTATGCGTTGATTTTGCTTATCTCTTTTCTGAGGGCCTTGCTTGTACCACTTACTTTGCAGCGCATATTGTAGTTACAGACAATTCCATGCCTATTCTCCACTCCAGTAATGCTCCAAACATTTATGGCATGGATGCATTTGAAATTTCTGGCCTCGCAATTCAGGACAATGTTCTTTGCATCAACGCCTGTGACCATGCAGACAGTGTGGTCGCACTATGCGATGATTTTCCTGATCTCTTTTCTGTGGGCCTTGGTTGTACCGCAGACTTAGCAGCTCATATTGTAATTAGAGACAATTCCATGCCTATTCTCCACTCTAGTAAAGCTCCAAACATTTTTGGCAAGGATGTATTTGAACTTTCTGAACTCTCAATTCAGGGCAATGTACTTTGCATCAACCCCTGTGACCATGCAGACAGTGTGGTCGAACTATGCGTTGATTTTGCTGACCTCTTTTCTGAGGGCCTTGGTTGTACCACTTACTTTGCAGCGCATATTGTAGTTAGAGACAATTCCATGCCTATTCTTCACTCCAGTAATGTTCCAAGCATTTTTGGCATGGATGCATTTCAACTTTCTGGCCTCACAATTCAGTACAATGTACTTTGCATCAACGCCTGTGACCATTCAGACAGTGTGGTCGCACTATGCGATGATTTTGCTGAACTCTTTTCTGAAGGCCTTCGTTGTACCACAGACTTTGCAGTTCATGATGTAGTTATAGACAATTCCATGCTTATTCTCCACTCCAGTATGATAATGTACTTTGCATCAACGCCTGTAACCATACAGACAGTGTGGTCGCATTATGCGGTGATTTTGCTTATCTCTTTTATGAGGACCTTGGTTGTACCACAGACTTTGCAGCTCATGTTGTAGTTAGAGACAATTCCATGCCTATTCTCCACTCCAATAATGCTCCAAACATTTTTGGCACAGATGCATTTGAAGTTTCTGCTCTCGCAATTCCGGACAATGTACTTTGCATCAACGCCTGTGACCATGCAGACAGTATGGTCGCACTATGCGATGATTTTGCTGATCTCTTTTCTGAGGGCCTTGGTTGTACCAATTACTTTCCACCGCATATTGTAGTTACAGACAATTCCATGCCTATTCTCCATTCCAGTAATGCTCCTAACAATTTTGGCATTGATGCATTTGAACTTTCTGGCTTCGCAATTCAGGTCAATGTACTTTGCATCAACGCCTCAGACCATGCAGACAGTGTGGTCGCACTATGCGATGATTTTGCTGATTTCTTTTCTGAGGGCCTTGGTTGTACAACAGACTTTGCAGTGCATATTGTAGTTAGAGACAATTCCATGCCTATTCTTCACACTAGTAATGCTCCAAACATTTTTGGCATGGATGCATTTGAACATTCTGGCCTCGCAATTCAGGACAATGTACTTTGCATCAGCGCATTTGACCATCCAGACAGTGTGGTCACACTATGCGATGATTTTGCTGATCTCTCTTATGAGGGCCTTGGTTGTACCACAGACTTTGCAGCTCATATTGTAGTTAGAGACAATTCCACGTCTATTCTCCACTCCAGTAATGCTCCAAACATTTTTGGCATGGATGCATTTGGAACTTCCTGGCCTCGCAATTCAAGACAATGTACTTTGCATCAACGTCTGTGACCATGCAGACAGTGTGTTCGCACTATGTGATGATTTTGCAGATGTCGTTTCTGAGGGCCTTAATTGTACCAAAGACTTTGCAGGTCATATTGTAGTTAGAGACAATTCCATGCCTATTCTCCACTCCAGTAATGCTCCAAACACTTTTGGCACGGATGCATTTAAAGTTTCTGGCCTCTCAATTCCGGACAATGTACTTTGCATCAACGTCTGTGACCATCCAGACAGTGTGGCTGCACTATGCGATGAGTTTGCTGATCTCTTTTCTGAGGGCCTTGGTTGTACCGCAGACTTAGCAGCTCATATTGTAATTAGAGACAATTCCATGCCTATTCTCCACTCTAGTATTGCTCCAAACATTTTTTGGCATGGACGCATTTGAAATTTCTGGCCTCGCAATTCAAGACAATGTACTTTGCATCAACGCCTATGACCATGCAGACAGTGTGGTGCACTATGCGATGATTTTGCTGATCTCTTTTGTAAAGGCCTTGCTTGTACCACAAACTTTTGAGCGCATATTGTTCTTAGAGACAATTCCATGACTATTCTCCGCTCTAGTAACGTTCCAAACATTTTTGGCTTGATTGCATTTGAACTTACTGTCCTTGCAATTCAAAACAATGTATTTTGCATCAACGCCTGTTACCATGCAGACAGTGTGATCCCACTTTGCAATGATTTGGCTCATGCCTTTTCTGAGGGCCTTGGTTGTACCACAGACTTTGCTGCGCATATTGTAGTTAGAGACAATTCCATGCCTATTCTCCACTTTAGTAATGCTCCAAACATTTTAGGCACAGATACTTTTGAACTCTCTGGCCTCGCAATTCAGGACAATGTACTTGCATCATGCCTGTCACCGTGCAGAAAGTGTGGTCGCACTAAGCGATGATTTTGCTGGACTCTTTTCTGAGTTCCTTGGTTTTACCACAGACCTTGCAGCGCATATTGCAGTTAGAGACAATTCCATGCCTATTCTCCACTCTAGTAACGCTCCAAACATTTTGACATGGATGCATTTGAACTCTCTGGCCTTGCAAATCAGAACAGTGTACTTTGCATCAAGCCTGTGACCATGCAGACAGTGTGGTCGCACTATGCGATGATTTTGCTGATCTCCTTTCTGAGAGCCTAGTTTGTACCACAGACTTTGCAGCGCATATTGTAGTTAGAGACAATTCCATGCCTATTCTCCACTCTAGTAATGCTCCAAACATTTTTTGGCATGGATGCATTTGGAATTTCTGGCCTCTCAATTCAGGACAATGTTCTTTGCATCAGCACATGTGACGATGAAGACAGTGTGGTCACACTATGCGATGATTTCGCTGACCTCTTTTCTGAGAGCCTTGGTGGTCACACAGACTTTGCAGCGCACATTGTAGTTACAGACATTTCCACGCCAATTCTACACTCTAGTAATGCTCCAAACATTTTTGGCGAGGATGCATTTGAACTTTCTGGACTCGCAATTCAGGGCAATGTACTTTGCATCAACCCCTGTGACCATGCAGACAGTGTGGTCGAACTATGCGTTGATTTTGCTTATCTCTTTTCTGAGGGCCTTGCTTGTACCACTTACTTTGCAGCGCATATTGTAGTTACAGACAATTCCATGCCTATTCTCCACTCCAGTAATGCTCCAAACATTTATGGCATGGATGCATTTGAAATTTCTGGCCTCGCAATTCAGGACAATGTTCTTTGCATCAACGCCTGTGACCATGCAGACAGTGTGGTCGCACTATGCGATGATTTTCCTGATCTCTTTTCTGTGGGCCTTGGTTGTACCGCAGACTTAGCAGCTCATATTGTAATTAGAGACAATTCCATGCCTATTCTCCACTCTAGTAAAGCTCCAAACATTTTTTGGCATGGATGCATTTGAACTTTCTGGCGTCGCAAATCAGGACAATGTAGTTTGCATCAGCGCATTTGACCATGCAGACAGTGTGGTCACACTGTGCGATGATTTTGCTGATCTCTTTTATGAGGGCGTTGGTTGTACCACAGACTTTGCAGCGCATATTGTAGTTAGAGTTAATTCCATTGCTATTCTCCACTTTAATAATTCTCCAAACATTTTTTGCATGGATGCATTTGAACTTTCTGGCTTCACAATTCAGGACAGTGTACTTTCCATCAACGCCTGTGACCATGCAGACAGTGTGGTCGCACTATGCGATGATTTTGCTGATGTTTTTGCTGAGGGCCTTGGTTGTACCACAGACTTTGCAGCGGATATTGTAGTTAGAGACAATTCCATGCCTATTCTCCACTCTAGTAATGCTCCTAACTTTTTTCCATGGATGCATTTGAACTTCCTGGCCTCGCAATGCAAGACAGTGTACTTTGCATCAATCACTGTGACCATGCAGACAGTGTCATCGCACTATGTGATGATTTTGCAGATGTCGTCTGAGGGCCTTGGTTGTACCAAAGACTTTGCAGCGCAAACTGTAGTTAGAGACAATTCCATGCCTATTCTACACTCTAGTAATGTTCCAACCATTTTTGGCATGGATGCATTTGAAGTTTCTGGCCTCGCAATTCAGGACAATGTACTTTGCATCAAAGCCTGTTACCATGCAGATAGTGTGGTCGCACTATGCGATGATTTTGCTGGACACTTTTCTGAGTTCCTTGGTTGTACCACAGACTTTGCAGCGCATATTGCAGTTAGAGACAATTCCATGCCTATTCTCCACTCTAGTAATGCTCCAAACATTTTGGCATGGATGCATTTGAACTTTCTGGCCTTGCAAATCAGTACAATGACTTTGCATCAACGCCTGTGACCTTGCAGACAGTGAGGTCGCACAATGCGATGATTTTGCTGACCTCTTTTATGAATGACTTGGTTGTACCACAGATTTTGCAGCGCATATTTTAGTTAGAGACAATTCCATGCTTATTCTTCACTCTAGTAATGCTACAAACATTTTTGGCTTGGATGCATTTGAACTTTCTTGCCTTGCAAATCAGAACAGTGTACTTTGCATCAACGAATGCGACCATGCAGACAGTGTGGTCGCACTATGCGATGATTTTGCTAATCTCTTTTCTGAGGGCCTTGGTTGTACCGCAGACTTAGCAGCTCATATTGTAATTAGAGACAATTCCAAGCTCATTGTCCACTCTAGTAGTGCTCCAAACATTTTTTGGCATGGATGCATTTGAAATTTCTGGCCTCGCAATTGAGGACACCGTTCTTTGCATCAGCGCATGTGACCATGCAGACAGTGTGGTCACACTATGCGATGATTTTGCTGATCTCTTTTCTGAGGGCCTTGGTTGTACCACAGACTTTGCAGCGCATATTGTAGTTAGAGACAATTCCATGCCTATTCTCCACTCTAGTAGTGCTCCAAACATATTTGGCATGGATGCATTTGAACTTTGCGGCTTCGCAATTCAGGACAATGTACTTTGCATCAACGCCTGTGACAATGCAGCCAGTGTGGTCGCACTATGCGATGATTTTGCTGATTTCTTTTCTGAGGGCCTTGGTTGTACAACAGACTTTGCAGTGCATATTGTAGTTAGAGACAATTAGATGCCTATTCTTCACACTATTAATGCTCCAAACATTTTTGGCAAGGATGCATTTGAACTTTCTGGCCTTGCAAATCGGAACAGTGTACTTTGCATCAACGCTTGTGACCATTCAGACATTGTGGTAACACTATGCGATGATTTTGCTGACCTCTTTTCTGAGGGCCTTGGTTGTAGCACAGACTTTTTTACCTCATATTGTAGTTAGAGACAATTCCATGGCTATTCCCACTCTAGTAATGCTCCAAACATTTTTGGCATGGATGCATTTGAACCTTCAGGCCTCTCAATTCAGGGCAATGTACTTTGAACAAAGCCTGTTACCATGCAGACAGTGTGGTCACACTATGCGATGATTTTGCTGACCTCTTTTCTGAGGGGCAAGGTTGTACCACAGACTTTGCAGCTCATATTGTAGTTAGAGACAATTACATGCCTATTCTCCACTCTAGTAATGCTCCAAACATTTTTGGCACTGATGCATTTGAAGTTTCCGGCCGCGCAATTCAGGACAATGTACTTTTCATGAACGCCTGTGACCATGCAGACAGTATGGTCACACTGTACGATGATTTCGAAAATCTCTTTTCCGGGGGCCATGGTTGTACCACCGACTTAGCAGTGCATATTTCGATTAGAGACAATACCATGCCTATTCTCCACTCTAGTAATGCCCCAATCATATTTGGCATGGATGCATTTGAACTTTCTGGCCTCGCAATTCAGGACGCCTGTGACCATGCAGACAGTGTGGTCGCAGTATAGGATGAATTTGCTGATCTCTTTTCTGATTGCCTTGGTTGTACCACAGACATTGCAGTGAATATTGCGGTTAAAGTCAATTCCATCCTTATTCTCCACTTTAGTAAAGCCCCAAACATTTTTGGCATGGATGAATTGGAACTTTCTGGTCTCGCAACTCAGTACAATGTACTTTACATCAATGCCTGTGACCATGCAGACAGTGTGGTGCACTATGCGATGATTTTGCTGATCTCATTTCTGAAGGCCTTGGTTGTACCACAAACTTTGCAGCACATATTGTAGTTAGATACAATTCAATGCCTATTCTCCACTCTAGTAATGCTCCTAACTTTTTTGGCATGGATGCATTTTAACTTCCTGGCCTCGCAATTCAAGACAGTGTACTTTGCATCAATGACTGTGACCATGCAGACAGTGTCATCGCACTATGCGATGATTTTGCAGATGTCGTCTGAGGGCATTGGTTGTACCAAAGACTTTGCAGCGCATACTGTAGTTAGAGACAATTCCATGCCTATTCTACACTCTAGTAACGCTGCAAACATTTTGGCATGGATGCGTTTGAACTTTCTGGCCTTGCAAATCAGAACAGTGTACTTTGCATCAACGCCTGTGACCATGCTGACAGTGTAGTCGCACTATGCGATGAATTTTCTGATCTCTTTTCTGAGGGCCTTGGTTGTACCGCAAACTTAGCAGCTCTTATTGTAAATAGAGACAATTCCATGCCTATTCTCCACTCTAGTAATGCTCCAAACATTTTTGGCAAGGATGCATTTGAACTTTCTGGCCTTGCAAATCGGAACAGTGTACTTTGCATCAACGCTTGTGACCATTCAGACATTGTGGTAACACTATGCGATGATTTTGCTGACCTCTTTTCTGAGGGCCTTGGTTGTAGCACAGACTTTTTTACCTCATATTGTAGTTAGAGACAATTCCATGGCTATTCCCACTCTAGTAATGCTCCAAACATTTTTGGCATGGATGCATTTGAACCTTCAGGCCTCTCAATTCAGGGCAATGTACTTTGAACAAAGCCTGTTACCATGCAGACAGTGTGGTCACACTATGCGATGATTTTGCTGACCTCTTTTCTGAGGGGCAAGGTTGTACCACAGACTTTGCAGCTCATATTGTAGTTAGAGACAATTACATGCCTATTCTCAACTCTAGTAATGCTCCAAACATTTTTGGCACTGATGCATTTGAAGTTTCCGGCCGCGCAATTCAGGACAATGTACTTTTCATGAACGCCTGTGACCATGCAGACAGTATGGTCACACTGTACGATGATTTCGAAAATCTCTTTTCCGGGGGCCATGGTTGTACCACCGACTTAGCAGTGCATATTTCGGTTAGAGACAATACCATGCCTATTCTCCACTCTAGTAATGCCCCAATCATATTTGGCATGGATGCATTTGAACTTTCTGGCCTCGCAATTCAGGACGCCTGTGACCATGCAGACAGTGTGGTCGCAGTATAGGATGAATTTGCTGATCTCTTTTCTGATTGCCTTGGTTGTACCACAGACATTGCAGTGAATATTGCGGTTAAAGTCAATTCCATCCTTATTCTCCACTTTAGTAAAGCCCCAAACATTTTTGGCATGGATGAATTGGAACTTTCTGGTCTCGCAACTCAGTACAATGTACTTTACATCAATGCCTGTGACCATGCAGACAGTGTGGTGCACTATGCGATGATTTTGCTGATCTCATTTCTGAAGGCCTTGGTTGTACCACAAACTTTGCAGCACATATTGTAGTTAGATACAATTCAATGCCTATTCTCCACTCTAGTAATGCTCCTAACTTTTTTGGCATGGATGCATTTTAACTTCCTGGCCTCGCAATTCAAGACAGTGTACTTTGCATCAATGACTGTGACCATGCAGACAGTGTCATCGCACTATGCGATGATTTTGCAGATGTCGTCTGAGGGCATTGGTTGTACCAAAGACTTTGCAGCGCATACTGTAGTTAGAGACAATTCCATGCCTATTCTACACTCTAGTAACGCTGCAAACATTTTGGCATGGATGCGTTTGAACTTTCTGGCCTTGCAAATCAGAACAGTGTACTTTGCATCAACGCCTGTGACCATGCTGACAGTGTAGTCGCACTATGCGATGAATTTTCTGATCTCTTTTCTGAGGGCCTTGGTTGTACCGAAAACTTAGCAGCTCTTATTGTAAATAGAGACAATTCCATGCCTATTCTCCACTCTAGTAATGCTCCAAACATTTTTTGGCATGGACGCATTTGAAATTTCTCGCCTCGCAATTCAGGACAATGTCCTTTGCATCAGCGCATGTGACCATGCAGACAGTGTGGTCACACTATGCGATGATTTTGCTAATCTCTTTTCTGAGGGCCTTGGTTGTACCACTTACTTTGCAGCGCATATTGTAGTTAGAGACAATTCCATACCTATTCTTCACTCCAGTAATGCTCCAAACATTATTGGCATGGATGCATTTCAACTTTCTGGCCTCACAATTCAGTACAATGTACTTTGCATCAACGCCTGTGACCATTCAGACAGTGTGGTCGCACTATGCGATGATTTTGCTGAACTCTTTTCTGAAGGCCTTGGTTGTACCACAGACTTTGCAGCTCATATTGTAGTTAGAGACAATTACATGCCTATTCTCCACTGTAGTAATGCTCCAAACATTTTTGGCACTGATGCATTTGAAGTTTCTGGCCTCGCAATTCAGGACAATGTACTTTACATGAACGCCTGTGACCATGCAGACGGTATGGTCACATTATGAGATGATTTCGCAAATCTCTTTTCCGGGGGCCATGGTTGTACCACCGACTTAGCAGTGCATATTGCGGTTAGAGACAATACCATGCCTATTCTCCACTCTAGTAATGCCCCAAACATATTTGGCATGGATGCATTTGAACTTTCTGGCCTCGCAATTCAGGACATTGTACTTTGCATCAAAGCCTGTGACCATGCAGACAGTGTGGTCGCAGTATAGGATGAATTTGCTGATCTCTTTTCTGAGGGCCTTGGTTGTACCACAGACTTTGCAGTGAATATTGCGGTTAAAGTCAATTCCATCCTTATTCTCCACTCTAGTAAAGCGCCAAAAATTTTTTGCATGGATGAATTGGAACTTACTGGTCTCGCAACTCAGTACAATGTACTTTACATCAATGCCTGTGACCATGCGGACGGTTTGGTGCACTATGCGATGATTTTGCTGATCTCATTTCTGAAGGCCTTGGTTGTACCACAAACTTTGCAGCACATATTGTAGTTAGAGACAATTCCATGCCTATTCTCCACTCTAGTATTGCTCCTAACTTTTTTGGCATGGATGCATTTGAACTTCCTGGCCTCGCAATTCAAGACAGTGTACTTTGCATCAATGACTGTGACCATGCAGACAGTGTCATCGCACTATGCGATGATTTTGCAGATGTCGTCTGAGGGCATTGGTTGTACCAAAGACTTTGCAGCGCATACTGTAGTTAGAGACAATTCCATGCTTATTCTACACTCTAGTAACGCTGCAAACATTTTGGCATGGATGCGTTTGAATTTTCTGGCCTTGCAAATCAGAACAGTGTACTTTGCATCAACGCCTGTGACCATGCAGACAGTGTAGTCGCACTATGCGATGATTTTGCTACTCTCTTTTCTGAGGGCCTTGGTTTTACCGCAGACTTAACAGCTCATATTGTAATTAGAGACAATTCCATGCCTATTCTCCACTCTAGTAGTGCTCCAAACATTTTTTGGCATGGATGAATTTGAACTTTCTGGCCTCGCAATTCAGAACAATGTAGTTAGCATCAACGCCTGTGACCATGCAGCAGTGTGGTCGCACTATGCGATGATTTTGCTGATCTCTTTTCTGAGGGCCTCGGTTGTACCACAGACTTTGCAAAGCATATTGTAGTTAGAGACAATTCCATGCCTATTCTCCACTCTAGTAATGCTCCAAACATATTTGGCATGGATGCATTTGAACTTTGTGGCTTCGTTATTCAGTACAATGTACTTTGCATCAACGCCTGCGACAATGCAGACAGTGTGGTCGCACTATGCGATGATTTTGCTGATTTCTTTTCTGAGGGCCTTGGTTGTACAACAGACTTTGCAGTGCATATTATAGTTAGAGACAATTAGATGCCTATTCTTCACACTAGTAATGCTACAAACATTTTTGGCATGGATGCATTTGAACTTTCTGGCCTTGCAATTCAGGACAATGTACTTTGCATCAGCGCATTTCACCATGCAGACAGTGTCGTCACACTATGCCATGATTTTGCTGATCTCTTTTTTGAGGGCCTTGGTTGTACCACAGACTTTGCAGCGCATATTGTAGTTAGAGTTAATTCCATTGCTATTCTCCACTTTAGTAATTCTCCAAACATTTTTTGCATGGATGCATTTGAACTTTCTGGCTTCACAATTCAGGACAGTGTACTTTCCATCAACGCCTGTGACCATGCAGACAGTTTGGTCGCACTATGCGATGATTTTGCTGATCTCTCTTTTGAGGGCCTTGGTTGTACCACAGACTTTGCAGCTCATATTGTAGTTAGAGACAATTCCGTGCCTATTCTCAACTCCAGTAATGCTCCAAACTTTTTTGGCCAGGATGCATTTGGATCTTCCAGGCCTCGCTATTCAAGACAGTGTACTTTGCATCAACGTGTGTGACCATGCAGAAAGTGTGGTCGCACTATGCGATGATTTTGCAGATGTCGTTTCTGAGGGCCTTGTTTGTACCAAAGACTTTGCAGCGCATATTGTAGTTAGAGACAATTCCATGTCTATTCTACACTCTAGTAATGCTCCAAACATTTTTGGCATGGATGCATTTGAACTTACTATCTCTGCAATTCAGGACAATGTACTTTGCATCAACGTCTGTGACCATGCAGACAGTGTGGTCGCATTATGCGGTGATTTTGCTTATCTCTTTTATGAGGACCTTGATTGTACCACAGACTTTGCAGCTCATATTGTAGTTAGAGACAATTCCATGCCTATTCTCCACTCCAGTAATGCTCCAAACATTTTTGGCACGGATGCATTTGAAGTTTCTGGCCTCGCAATTCCGGACAATGTACTTTGCATCAACGCCTGTGACCATGCAGACAGTGTGGTCGCACTATGCGATGAATTTTCTGATCTCTTTTCTGAGGGCCTTGGTTGTACCGCAGACTTAGCAGCTCTTTTTGTAAATAGAGACAATTCCATGCCTATTCTCCACTCTAGTAATGCTCCAAACATTTTTTGGCATGGACGCATTTGAAATTTCTGGCCTCGCAATTCAGGACAATGTCCTTTGCATCATGGCATGTGACCATGCAGACAGTGTGGTCACACTATGCGATGATTTTGCTAATCTCTTTTCTGAGGGGCAAGGTTGTACCACAGACTTTGCAGCTCATATTGTAGTTAGAGACAATTACATGCCTATTCTCTCCTCTAGTAATGCTCCAAACATTTTTGGCAAGGATGTATTTCAACTTTCTGGACTCGCAATTCAGAACAATGTACTTTGCATCAACCCCTGTGACCATGCAGACAGTGTGGTCGAACTATGCGTTGATTTTGCTGATCTCTTTTCTGAGGGCCTTGGTTGTACCACTTACTTTGCAGCGCATATTGTAGTTAGAGACAATTCCATGCCTATTCTTCACTCCAGTAATGCTCCAAACATTTTTGGCATGGATGCATTTCAACTTTTTGGCCTCACAATTCAGTACAATGTACTTTGCATCAACGCCTGTGACCATTCAGACAGTGTGGTCGCACTATGCGATGATTTTGCTGAAATCTTTTCTGAAGGCCTTGGTTGTACCACAGACTTTGCAGCTCACATTGTAGTTAGAGACAATTACATGCCTATTCTCCACTCTAGTAATGCTCCTAACTTTTTTGGCATGGATGCATTTGAACTTCCTGGCCTCGCAATTCAAGACAGTGTACTTTGCATCAATGACTGTGACCATGCAGACAGTGTCATCGCACTATACGATGATTTTGCAGATGTCGTCTCAGGGCATTGGTTGTACCAAAGACTTTGCAGCGCATACTGTAGTTAGAGACAATTCCATGCCTATTCTACACTCTAGTAACGCTGCAAACATTTTGGCATGGATACGTTTGAATTTTCTGGCCTTGCAAATCAGAACAGTGTACTTTGCATCAACGCCTGTGACCATGCAGACAGTGTAGTCGCACAATGCGATGATTTTGCTACTCTCTTTTCTGAGGGCCTTGGTTTTACCGCAGACTTAACAGCTCATATTGTAATTAGAGACAATTCCATGCCTATTCTCCACTCTAGTAGTGCTCCAAACATTTTTTGGCATGGATGACTTTGAACTTTCTGGCCTCGCAATTCAGAACAATGTAGTTTGCATCAACGCCTGTGACCATGCAGACAGTGTGGTCGCACTATGTGATGATTTTGCTGATCTCTTTTCTGAGGGCCTCGGTTGTACCACAGACTTTGCAAAGCATATTGTAGTTAGAGACAATTCCATGCCTATTCTCCACTCTAGTAATGCTCCAAACATATTTGGCATGGATGCATTTGAACTTTGTGGCTTCGCAATTCAGTACAATGTACTTTGCATTAACGCCTGTGACAATGCAGACAGTGTGGTCGCACTATGCGATGATTTTGCTGATTTCTTTTCTGAGGGCCTTGGTTGTGCAACAGACTTTGCAGTGCATATTATAGTTACAGACAATTAGATGCCTATTCTTCACGCTAGTAATGCTACAAACATTTTTGGCATGGATGCATTTGAACTTTCTGGCCTTGCAATTCAGGACAATGTACTTTGCATCAGCGCATTTGACCATGCAGACAGTGTTGTCGCACTATGCGATGATTTTGCTGATCTCTTTTTTGAGGGCCTTGGTTGTACCACAGACTTTACAGCGCATATTGTAGTTAGAGTTAATTCCATTGCTATTCTCCACTTTAGTAATTCTCCAAACATTTTTTGCATGGATGCATTTGAACTTTCTGGCTTCACAATTCAGGACAGTGTACTTTCCATCAACGCCTGTGACCATGCAGACAGTTTGGTCGCACTATGCTCTTTTGAGGGCCTTGGTTGTACCACAGACTTTGCAGCTCATATTGTAGTTAGAGACAATTCCGTGCCTATTCTCAACTCCAGTAATGCTCCAAACTTTTTTGGCAAGTATGCATTTGGATCTTCCAGGCCTCGCTATTCAAGACAGTGTACTTTGCATTAACGTGTGTGCCGATGCAGAAAGTGTGGTCGCACTATGCGATGATTGTGCAGATGTCGTTTCTGAGGGCCTTGATTGTACCAAAGACTTTGCAGCGCATATTGTAGTTAGAGACAATTCCATGTCTATTCTACACTCTAGTAATGCTCCAAACATTTTTGGCATGGTTGCATTTGAACTTACTATCTCTGCAATTCAGGACAATGTACTTTGCATCAACGTCTGTGACCATGCAGACAGTTTGGTCGCATTATGCGGTGATTTTGCTTATCTCTTTTATGAGGACCTTGATTGTACCACAGACTTTGCAGCTCATATTGTAGTTAGAGACAATTCCATGCCTATTCTCCACTCCAGTAATGCTCCAAACATTTTTGGCACGGATGCATTTGAAGTTTCTGGCCTCGCAATTCCGGACAATGTACTTTGCATCAACGCCTGTGACCATGCAGACAGTGTGGTCGCACTATGCGATGAATTTTCTGATCTCTTTTCTGAGGGCCTTGGTTGTACCGCAGACTTAGCAGCTCTTATTGTAAATAGAGACAATTCCATGCCTATTCTCCACTCTAGTAGTGCTCCAAACATTTTTGGCACTGATTCATTTGAAGTTTCTGGCCTCGCAATTCAGGACAATGTACTTAACATGAACGCCTGTGACCATGCAGACAGTATGGTCACATTGTGAGATGATTTCGCAAATCTCTTTTCCGGGGGCCATGGTTGTACCACCGACTTAGCAGTGCATATTGCGGTTAGAGACAATACCATGCCTATTCTCCACTCTAGTAATGCCCCAAACATATTTGGCATGGATGCATTTGAACTTTCTGGCCTCGCAATTCAGGACATTGTACTTTGCATCAACGCCTGTGACCATGCAGACAGTGTGGTCGCAGTATAGGATGATTTTGCTGATCTCTTTTCTGAGGGCCTTGGTTGTACCACAGACTTTGCAGTGAATATTGCGGTTAGAGCCAATTCCATCCATATTCTCCACTCTAGTAAAGCCCCAAACATTTTTGGCATGGATGAATTGGAACTTTCTGGTCTCGCAATTCAGTACAATGTACTTTACATCAATGCCTGTGACCATGCAGACAGTGTGGTGCACTATGCGATGATTTTGCTGATCTGTTTTCTTAATGCCTTGGTTGTACCACAAACTTTGCAGCACATATTGTAGTTAGAGACAATTCCATGCCTATTCTCCACTCTAGTAATGTTCCTAACTTTTTCGGCATGGATGCATTTGAACTTCCTGGCCTCGCAATTCAAGACAGTGTACTTTGCATCAATGACTGTGACCATGCAGACAGTGTCATCGAACTATGCGATGATTTTGCAGACGTCGTCTGAGGGCATTGGTTGTACCAAAGACTTTGCAGCGCATACTGTAGTTAGAGACAATTCCATGCCTATTCTCCACTCTAGTAGTGCTCCAAACATTTTTTGGCATGGATGAATTTGAACTTTCTGGCCTCGCAATTCAGAACAATGTAGTTTGCATCAACGCCTGTGACCATGCAGACAGTGTGGTCGCACTATGCGATGATTTTGCTGATCTCTTTTCTGAGGGCCTTGGTTGTACCACAGACTTTGCAACGCATATTGTTGTTAGAGACAATTCCATGCTTATTCTCCACTCTAGTAATGCTCCAAACATATTTCTCATGGATGCATTTGAACTTTGTGGCTTCGCAATTCAGCACAATGTACTTTGCATCAACGCCTGTGACAATGCAGACAGTGTGGTCGCACTATGCGATGATTTTGCTGATTTCTTATCTGAGGGCCTTGGTTGTACCACAGACTTTGCAGCTCATATTGTAGTTAGAGACAATTCCGTGCCTATTCTCAACTACAGTAATGTTCCAAACTTTTTTGGCAAGGATGCATTTGGATCTTCCAGGCCTCGCAATTCCGGACAATGTACTTTGCATCAACGCCTGTGACCATGCAGACATTGTGGTCGCACTATGCGATGATTTTGCTGATCCCTTTTCTGAAGGCCTTGGTTGTACCACAAACTTTGCAGCGCATACTGTAGTTAGAGACAATTCCATGTCTATTCTACACTCTAGTAACGCTCCAAACATTTTTGGCATGGAAGCATTTGAAACTTCAGGCCTCTCAATTCAGGACAATGTACTTGCATCAAAGCCTGTGACCGAGCAGAAAGTGTGGTCGCACTATGCGATGATTTTGCTGGACTCTTTTCTGAGTTCCTTGGTTTTACCACAGACTTTGCAGCGCATATTGCAGTTAGAGACACTTCCATGCCTATTCTATCCTCTAGTAACGCTCCAAACGTTTTTGGCATGGATAAATTTAAACTTTCTGGCCTCGCATTTGAAAACAATGTACTTTGCATCAACGCCTGTGACCACGCAGACATTGTGGTCGCACTATGCGATGATTTTGCTGCTTTCTTTTTTGAGGGCCTTGGTTGTACCACAGACTTTGCAGAGCACATTGTAGTTAGAGACAATTCCATGCCTATTCTCCACTCTAGTAATGCTCCAAATATTTTTGGCATGGATGCATTTGAACTTTCTGGCGTCGCAAATCAGGACAATGTAGTTTGCATCAGCGCATTTGACCATGCAGTCAGTGTAGTCACACTATGCGATGATTTTGCTGATCTCTCTTATGAGGGCCTTGGTTGTACCACAGACTTTGCAGCTCATATTGTAGTTAGAGACAATTACATGCCTATTCACCACTCTAGTAATGCTCCAAACATTTTTGGCACTGATGCATTTGAAGTTTCTGGCCTTACAATTCAGGACAATGTACTTTGCATGAACGCCTGTGACCATTCAGACAGTGTGGTCGCACTATGCGATGATTTTGCTGATCTCTTTTCTGAAGGCCTTGGTTGTACCACAAACTTTGCAGCGCATACTGTAGTTAGAGACAATTCCATGTCTATTCTACACTCTAGTAATGCTCCAAACATTTTTGGCATGGAAGCATTTGAAACTTCAGGCCTCTCAATTCAGGACAATGTACTTGCATCAAAGCCTGTGACCGAGCAGAAAGTGTGGTCGCACTATGCGATGATTTTGCTGGACTCTTTTCTGAGTTCCTTGGTTTTACCACAGACTTTGCAGCGCATATTGCAGTTAGAGACACTTCCATGCCTATTCTACACTCTAGTAATGCTCCAAACGTTTTTGGCATGGATGAATTTAAACTTTCTGGCCTCGCATTTGAAAACAATGTACTTTGCATCAACGCCTGTGACCACGCAGACATTGTGGTCGCACTATGCGATGATTTTGCTGCTTTCTTTTTTGAGGGCCTTGGTTGTACCACAGACTTTGCAGAGCACATTGTAGTTAGAGACAATTCCATGCCTATTCTCCACTCTAGTAGTGCTCCAAATATTTTTGGCATGGATGCATTTGAACTTTCTGGCGTCGCAAATCAGGACAATGTAGTTTGCATCAGCGCATTTGACCATGCAGACAGTGTAGTCACACTGTGCGATGATTTTGCTGATCTCTTTTATGAGGGCGTTGGTTGTACCACAGACTTTGCAGCGCATATTGTAGTTAGAGTTAATTCCATTGCTAATCTCCACTTTAGTAATTCTCCAAACATTTTTTGCATGGATGCATTTGAACTTTCTGGCTTCACAATTCAGGACAGTGTACTTTCCATCAACGCCTGTGACCATGCAGACAGTGTGGTCGCACTATGCGATGATTTTGCTGATTTCTTTTCTGAGGGCCTTGGTTGTACCACAGAGTTTGCAGCTCGTATTGTAGTTAGAGACAATTCCATGCCAATTCTCCACTCTAGTAATGCTCAAAACATTTTGGCATGGATGCATTTGAACTTTCTGGCCTTGCAAATCAGTACAATGTACTTTGCATCAACGCCTGTGACCTTGCAGACAGTGAGGTCGCACTATGCGATGATTTTGCTAATCTCTTTTCTGAGGGCCTTGGTTGTACCGCAGACTTACCAGCTCATATTGTAATTAGAGACAATTCCATGCTTATTCTCCACTCTAGTAGTGCTCCAAACATTTTTTGGCATGGATGCATTTGAAATTTCTGGCCTCGCAATTGAGGACAACGTTCTTTGCATCAGCGCATGTGGCCATGCAGACAGTGTGGTCACACTATGCGATGATTTTGCTGATCTCTTTTCTGAGGGCCTTGGTTGTACCACAGACTTTGCAGCGCATATTGTAGTTAGAGACAATTCCATGCATATTCTCCACTCTAGTAATGCTCCAAACATTTTTGGCATGGATGCATTTGTACTTTGTGGCCTCGCGATTCAGGACAATGTCCTTTGAATCAACGCCTGTGACAATGCAAACAGTGTGGTCTCTCTATGCGATGATTTTGGAGAATTCTTTTCTGAGGGCCTTGGTTGTACAACAGACTTTGCCGTGCATATTGTAGTTAGAGACAATTCCATGCCTATTCTTCACACTAGTAATGCTCCAAACATTTTTGGCATGGATGCATTTGAACTTTCTGGCCTCGCAATTCAGGACAATGTACTTTGCATCAGCGCATTTGACCATGCAGACAGTGTGGTCACACTATGCGATAATTTTCTGATCTCTTTTATGAGGGCGTTGGTTGTACCACAGACTTTGCAGCGCATATTGTAGTTAGAGTTAATTCCATTGCTATTCTCCACTTTAGTAATTCTCCAAACATATTTTGCATGGATGCATTTGAACTTTCTGGCTTCACAATTCAGGACAGTGTACTTTCCATCAACGCCTGTGACCATGCAGACAGTGTGGTCGCACTATGCGCTGATTTTGCTGACCTCTCTTATGAGGGCCTTGGTTGTACCACAGACTTTGCAGCTCATATTGTAGTTAGAGACAATTCCATGCCTATTCTCCACTCCAGTAATGCTCCAAACATTTTTGGCATGGATGCATTTGGAACTTCCTGGCCTCGCAATTCAAGACAGTGTACTTTGCATCAACGCCTCAGACCATGCAGACAGTGTGGTCGCACTATGTGATGATTTTGCTGATTTCTTTTCTGAGGGCCTTGGTTCTACCGTAGACTTAGCAGCTCATATTGTAATTAGAGACAATTCCATGCCTATTCGCCACTCTAGTAATGCTCCAAACATTTTTTGGCATGGACGCATTTGAAATTTCTGGCCTCGCAATTCAGGACAATGTTCTTTGCAACAGCGCATGTGACCATGCAGACAGTGTGGTCATACTATGCGATGATTTTGCTGATCTCTTTTCTGAGGGGCAAGGTTGTACAACAGACTTTGCAGTGCATATTGTAGTTAGAGACAATTCCATGCCTATTCTTCACACTAGTAATGCTCCAAACATTTTTGGCATGGATGCATTTGAACTTTCTGGCCTCGCAATTCAGGACAATGTACTTTGCATCAGCGCATTTGACCATGCAGACAGTGTGGTCACACTATGCGATGATTTTGCTGATCTCTCTTATGAGGGCCTTGGATGTACCACAGACTTTGCAGTTCATATTGTAGTTGGAGACAATTACATGCCTATTCACCACTCTAGTAATGCTCCAAACATTTTTGGCACTGATGCATTTGAAATTTCTGGGCTTACAATTCAGGACAATGTACTTTGCATGAACGCCTTTGACCATGCAGACAGTGTGGTCGCACTATGCGATGATTTTGCTGATCTCTTTTCTGAAGGCCTTGGTTGTACCACAAACTTTGCAGCGCATACTGTAGTTAGAGACAATTCCATGTCTATTCTACACTCTAGTAATGCTCCAAACATTTTTGGCATGGAAGCATTTGAAACTTCAGGCCTCTCAATTCAGGACAATGTACTTGCATCAAAGCCTGTGACCGAGCAGAAAGTGTGGTCGCACTATGCGATGATTTTGCTGGACTCTTTTCTGAGTTCCTTGGTTTTACCACAGACTTTGCAGCGCATATTGCAGTTAGAGACACTTCCATGCCTATTCTACACTCTAGTAGTGCTCCAAACGTTTTTGGCATGGATGAATTTAAACTTTCTGGCCTCGCATTTGAAAACAATGTACTTTGCATCAACGCCTGTGACCACGCAGACATTGTGGTCGCACTATGCGATGATTTTGCTGCTTTCTTTTTTGAGGGCCTTGGTTGTACCACAGACTTTGCAGAGCACATTGTAGTTAGAGACAATTCCATGCCTATTCTCCGCTCTAGTAATGCTCCAAATATTTTTGGCATGGATGCATTTGAACTTTCTGGCGTCGCAAATCAGGACAATGTAGTTTGCATCAGCGCATTTGACCATGCAGAAAGTGTAGTCACACTATGCGATGATTTTGCTGATCTCTCTTATGAGGGCCTTGGTTGTACCACAGACTTTGCAGCTCATATTGTAGTTAGAGACAATTACATGCCTATTCACCACTCTAGTAATGCTCCAAACATTTTTGGCACTGATGCATTTGAAGTTTCTGGCCTTACAATTCAGGACAATGTACTTTGCATGAACGCCTGTGACCATGCAGACAGTGTGGTCGCACTATGCGATGATTTTGCTGATCTCTTTTCTGAAGGCCTTGGTTGTACCACAAACTTTGCAGCGCATACTGTAGTTAGAGACAATTCCATGTCTATTCTACACTCTAGTAATGCTCCAAACATTTTTGGCATGGAAGCATTTGAAACTTCAGGCCTCTCAATTCAGGACAATGTACTTGCATCAAAGCCTGTGACCGAGCAGAAAGTGTGGTCGCACTATGCGATGATTTTGCTGGACTCTTTTCTGAGTTCCTTGGTTTTACCACAGACTTTGCAGCGCATATTGCAGTTAGAGACACTTCCATGCCTATTCTACACTCTAGTAATGCTCCAAACGTTTTTGGCATGGATGAATTTAAACTTTCTGGCCTCGCATTTGAAAACAATGTACTTTGCATCAACGCCTGTGACCACGCAGACATTGTGGTCGCACTATGCGATGATTTTGCTGCTTTCTTTTTTGAGGGCCTTGGTTGTACCACAGACTTTGCAGAGCACATTGTAGTTAGAGACAATTCCATGCCTATTCTCCACTCTAGTAATGCTCCAAATATTTTTGGCATGGATGCATTTGAACTTTCTGGCGTCGCAAATCAGGACAATGTAGTTTGCATCAGCGCATTTGACCATGCAGACAGTGTAGTCACACTGTGCGATGATTTTGCTGATCTCTTTTATGAGGGCGTTGGTTGTACCACAGACTTTGCAGCGCATATTGTAGTTAGAGTTAATTCCATTGCTATTCTCCACTTTAGTAATTCTCCAAACATTTTTTGCATGGATGCACTTGAACTTTCTGGCTTCACAATTCAGGACAGTGTACTTTCCATCAACGCCTGTGACCATGCAGACAGTGTGGTCGCACTATGCGATGATTTTGCTGATTTCTTTTCTGAGGGCCTTGGTTGTACCACAGAGTTTGCAGCTCATATTGTAGTTAGAGACAATTCCATGCCAATTCTCCACTCTAGTAATGCTCCAAACATTTTGGCATGGATGCATTTGAACTTTCTGGCCTTGCAAATCAGTTCAATGTACTTTGCATCAACGCCTGTGACCTTGCAGACAGTGAGGTCGCACTATGCGATGATTTTGCTGACCTCTTTTATGAATGACTTGGTTGTACCACAGATTTTGCAGCGCACATTTTAGTTAGAGACAATTCCATGCTTATTCTTCACTCTAGTAATGCTACAAACATTTTTGGCATGGATGCATTTGAACTTTCTGGCCTTGCAAATCAGAACAGTGTACTTTGCATCAACGCCTGTGACCATGCAGACAGTGTGGTCGCACTATGCGATGATTTTGCTAATCTCTTTTCTGAGGGCCTTGGTTGTACCGCAGACTTACCAGCTCATATTGTAATTAGAGACAATTCCATGCTTATTCTCCACTCTAGTAGTGCTCCAAACATTTTTTGGCATGGATGCATTTGAAATTTCTGGCCTCGCAATTGAGGACAACGTTCTCTGCATCAGCGCATGTGGCCATGCAGACAGTGTGGTCACACCATGCGATGATTTTGCTGATCTCTTTTCTGAGGGCCTTGGTTGTACCACAGACTTTGCAGCGCATATTGTAGTTAGAGACAATTCCATGCCTATTCTCCACTCTAGTAATGCTCCAAACATATTTGGCATGGATGCATTTGAACTTTGTGGCTTCGCAATTCAGGACAATGTACTTTGCATCAACGCCTGTGACAATGCAGCCAGTGTTGTCGCACTATGCGATGATTTTGCTGATTTCTTTTCTGAGGGCCTTGGTTGTACAACAGACTTTGCAGTGCATATTGTAGTTAGAGACAATTCCATGCCTATTCTCCACTCTAGTAATGCTCCAAACATTTTTGGCATGGATGCATTTGTACTTTGTGGCCTTGCAAATCAGAACAGTGTACTTTGCATCAACGCCTGTGACCATGCAGACAGTGTGGTCGCACTATGCGATGATTTTGCTAATCTCTTTTCTGAGGGCCTTGGTTGTACCGCAGACTTACCAGCTCATATATTAATTAGAGACAATTCCATGCTTATTCTCCACTCTAGTAGTGCTCCAAACATTTTTTGGCATGGATGCATTTGAAATTTCTGGCCTCGCAATTGAGGACAACGTTCTCTGCATCAGCGCATGTGGCCATGCAGACAGTGTGGTCACACTATGCGATGATTTTGCTGATCTCTTTTCTGAGGGCCTTGGTTGTACCACAGACTTTGCAGCGCATATTGTAGTTAGAGACAATTCCATGCCTATTCTCCACTCTAGTAATGCTCCAAACATATTTGGCATGGATGCATTTGAACTTTGTGGCTTCGCAATTCAGGACAATGTACTTTGCATCAACGCCTGTGACAATGCAGCCAGTGTTGTCGCACTATGCGATGATTTTGGAGAATTCTTTTCTGAGAACCTTGGTTGTACAACAGACTTTGCCGTGCATATTGTAGTTAGAGACAATTCCATGCCTATTCTTCACACTAGTAATGCTCCAAACATTTTTGGCATGGATGCATTTGAACTTTCTGGCCTCGCAATTCAGGACAATGTACTTTGCATCAGCGCATTTGACCATGCAGACAGTGTGGTCACACTATGCGATAATTTTCTGATCTCTTTTATGAGGGCGTTGGTTGTACCACAGACTTTGCAGCGCATATTGTAGTTAGAGTTAATTCCATTGCTATTCTCCACTTTAGTAATTCTCCAAACATATTTTGCATGGATGCATTTGAACTTTCTGGCTTCACAATTCAGGACAGTGTACTTTCCTTCAACGCCTGTGACCATGCAGACAGTGTGGTCGCACTATGCGATGATTTTGCTGACCTCTCTTATGAGGGCCTTGGTTGTACCACAGACTTTGCAGCTCATATTGTAGTTAGAGACAATTCCATGCCTATTCTCCACTCCAGTAATGCTCCAAACATTTTAGGCATGGATGCATTTGGAACTTCCTGGCCTCGCAATTCAAGACAGTGTACTTTGCATCAATGTCTGTGACCATGCAGACAGTGTGTGTCGCACCATGTGATGATTTTGCAGATGTCGTTCCTGAGGGCCTTGGTTGTACCAAAGACTTTGCAGCGCATATTGTAGTTAGAGACAATTCCATGTCTATTCTACACTCTAGTAATGCTCCAAACATTTTTGGCATGGATGCATTTGAACTTACTATCTCTGCAATTCAGGACAATGTACTTTGCATCAACGTCTGTGACCATGCAGACAGTGTGGTCGCATTATGCGGTGATTTTGCTTATCTCTTTTATGAGGACCTTGATTGTACCACAGACTTTGCAGCTCATATTGTAGTTAGAGACAATTCCATGCCTATTCTCCACTCCAGTAATGCTCCAAACATTTTTGGCACGGATGCATTGGAGCTTCTGGCCTCGCAATTCCGGACAATGTACTTTGCATCAACGCCTGTGACCATGCAGACATTGTGGTCGCACTATGCGATGAATTTTCTAATCTCTTTTCTGAGGGCCTTGGTTGTACCGCAGACTTAGCAGCTCATATTGTAATTAGAGACAATTCCATGCCTATTCTCCACTCTAGTAATGCTCCAAACATTTTTTGGCATGGACGCATTTGAAATTTCTGGCCTCTCAAATCAGGACAATGTTCTTTGCATCAGCACATGTGACGATGCAGACAGTGTGGTCCCACTATGCGATGATTTCGCTGACCTCTTTTCTGAGAGCCTTGGTGGTCACACAGACTTTGCAGCGCACATTGTAGTTACAGACAATTCCACGCCTATTCTCCACTCTAGTCATGCTCCAAACATTTTTGGCGAGGATGCATTTGAACTTTCTGGACTCGCAATTCAGGGCAATGTACTTTGCATCAACCCCTGTGACCATGCAGACAGTGTGGTCGAACTATGCGTTGATTTTGCTGATCTCTTTTCTGAGGGCCTTGCGTGTACCACTTACTTTGCAGCGCATATTGTAGTTACAGACAATTCCATGCCTATTCTCCACTCCAGTAATGATCCAAACATTTATGGCATGGATGCATTTGAAATTTCTGGCCTCGCAGTGCAGGCCAATGTTCTTTGCATCAACGCCTGTGACCATGCAGACAGTGTGGTTGCACTATGCGATGATTTTGCTGATCTCTTTTCTGTGGGCCTTGGTTGTACCACAGACTTTGCAGCGCATATTGCAGTTAGAGACAATTCCATGCCTATTCTCCACTCTAGTAATGCTCCAAACATTTTGGCATGGAGGCATTTGAACTTTCTGGCCTTGCAAATCAGTACAATGTACTTTGCATCAACGCCTGTGAACTTGCAGACAGTGAGGTCGCACTATGCGATGATTTTGCTGACCTCTTTTATGAATGACTTGGTTGTACCACAGATTTTGCAGCGCATATTTTAGTTACAGACAATTCCATGCTTATTCTTCACTCTAGTAATGCTACAAACATTTTTGGCTTGGATGCATTTGAACTTTCTGGCCTTGCAAATCAGAACAGTGTACTTTGCATCAACGCCTGCGACCATGCAGACAGTGTGGTCGCACAATGCGATGATTTTGCTAATCTCTTTTCTGAGGGCCTTGGTTGTACCGCAGACTTAGCAGCTCATATTGTAATTAGAGACAATTCCATGCTCATTCTCCACTCTAGTAGTGCTCCAAACATTTTTTGGCATGGATGCATTTGAAATTTCTGGCCTCGCAATTGAGGACACCGTTCTTTGCATCAGCACATGTGACCATGCAGACAGTGTGGTCACACTATGCGATGATTTTGCTGATCTCTTTTCTGAGTGCCTTGGTTGTACCACAGACTTTGCAGCGCATATTGTAGTTAGAGACAATTCCATGCCTATTCTCCACTCTAGTAATGCTCCTAACTTTTTTGGGATGGATGCATTTGAACTTCCTGGCCTCGCAATTCAAGACAGTGTACTTTGCATCAATGACTGTGACCATGCAGACAGTGTCATCGCACTATGCGATGATTTTGCAGATGTCGTCTGAGGGCATTGGTTGTACCAAAGACTTTGCAGCGCATACTGTAGTTAGAGATAATTCCATGCCTATTCTACACTCTAGTAACGCTGCAAAAATTTTGGCATGGATGCGTTTGAACTTTCTGGCCTTGCAAATCAGAACAGTGTACTTTGCATCAACGCCTGTGACCATGCAGACAGTGTAGTCGCACTATGCGATGATTTTGCTACTCTCTTTTCTGAGGGCCTTGGTTTTACCGCAGACTTAACAGCTCATATTGTAATTAGAGACAATTCCATGCCTATTCTCCACTCTAGTAGTGCTCCAAACATTTTTTGGCATGGATGAATTTGAACTTTCTGGCCTCGCAATTCAGAACAATGTAGTTTGCATCAACGCCTGTGACCATGCAGACAGTGTGGTCGCACTATGCGATGATTTTGCTGATCTCTTTTCTGAGGGCCTCAGTTGTACCACAGACTTTGCAAAGCATATTGTAGTTAGAGACAATTCCATGCCTATTCTCCACTCTAGTAATGCTCCAAACATATTTGGCATGGATGCATTTGTACTTTGTGGCTTCGCAATTCAGTACAATGTACTTTGCATCAACGCCTGTGACAATGCAGACAGTGTGGTCGCACTATGCGATGATTTTGCTGATTTCTTTTCTGAGGGCCTTGGTTGTACAACAGACTTTGCAGTGCATATTATAGTTAGAGACAATTAGATGCCTATTCTTCACACTAGTAATGCTACAAACATTTTTGGCATGGATGCATTTGAACTTTCTGGCCTTGCAATTCAGGACAATGTACTTTGCATCAGCGCATTTGACCATGCAGACAGTGTCGTCACACTATGCCATGATTTTGCTGATCTCTTTTTTGAGGGCCTTGGTTGTACCACAGACTTTGCAGCGCATATTGTAGTTAGAGTTAATTCCATTGCTATTCTCCACTTTAGTAATTCTCCAAACATTTTTTGCATTAATGCATTTGAACTTTCTGGCTTCACAATTCAGGACAGTGTACTTTCCATCAACGCCTAAGACCATGCAGACAGTGTGGTCGCACTATGCGATGATTTTGCTGATCTCTCTTTTGAGGGCCTTGGTTGTACCACAGACTTTGCAGCTCATATTGTAGTTAGAGACAATTCCGTGCCTATTCTCAACTCCAGTAATGCTCCAAACTTTTTTGGCAAGGATGCATTTGGATCTTCCAGGCCTCGCTATTCAAGACAGTGTACTTTGCATCAACGTGTGTGACCATGCAGAAAGTGTGTGTCGCACCATGTGATGATTTTGCAGATGTCGTTCCTGAGGGCCTTGGTTGTACCAAAGACTTTGCAGCGCATATTGTAGTTAGAGACAATTCCATGTCTATTCTACACTCTAGTAATGCTCCAAATATTTTTGGCATGGATGCATTTGAACTTACTATCTCTGCAATTCAGGACAATGTACTTTGCAATAACGTCTGTGACCATGCAGACAGTGTGGTCGCATTATGCGGTGATTTTGCTTATCTCTTTTATGAGGACCTTGATTGTACCACAGACTTGGCAGCTCATATTGTAGTTAGAGACAATTCCATGCCTATTCTCCACTCCAGTAATGCTCCAAACATTTTTGGCACGGATGCATTTCAAGTTTCTGGCCTCGCAATTCCGGACAATGTACTTTGCATCAACGCCTGTGACCATTCAGACAGTGTGGTCGCACTATGTGATGATTTTGCTGAACTCTTTTCTGAAGGCCTTGGTTGTACCACAGACTTTGCATCTCATATTGTACTTAGAGACAATTACATGCCTATTCTCTAAACATTTTTGGCACTGATGCATTTGAAGTTTCTGGCCTCGCAATTCAGGACAATGTACTTTACATGAACGCCTGTGACCATGCAGACAGTATGGTCACATTGTGAGATGATTTCGCAAATCTCTTTTCCGGGGCCATGGTTGTACCACCGACTTAGCAGTGCATATTGCGGTTAGAGACAATACCATGCCTATTCTCCACTCTAGTAATGCCCCAAACATATTTGGCATGGATGCATTTGAACTTTCTGGCCTCGCAATTCAGGACATTGTACTTTGCATCAACGCCTGTGACCATGCAGACAGTGTGGTCGCAGTATAGGATGATTTTGCTGATCTCTTTTCTGAGGGCCTTGGTTGTACCATAGACTTTGCAGTGAATATTGCGGTTAGAGCCAATTCCATCCCTATTCTCCACTCTAGTAAAGCCCCAAACATTTTTGGCATGGATGAATTGGAACTTTCTGGTCTTGCAATTCAGTACAATGTACTTTACATCAATGCCTGTGACCATGCAGACAGTGTGGTGCACTATGCGATGATTTTGCTGATCTCTTTTCTTAAGGCCTTGGTTGTACCACAAACTTTGCAGCACATATTGTAGTTAGAGACAATTCCATGCCTATTCTCCACTCTAGTAATGCTCCTAACTTTTTCGGCATGGATGCATTTGAACTTCCTGGCCTCGCAATTCAAGACAGTGTACTTTGCATCAATGACTGTGACCATGCAGACAGTGTCATCGAACTATGCGATGATTTTGCAGACGTCGTCTGAGGGCATTGGTTGTACCAAAGACTTTGCAGCGCATACTGTAGTTAGAGACAATTCCATGCCTATTCTACACTCTACTAACGCTGCAAACATTTTTTCATGGATGCGTTTAAACTTTCTGGCCTTGCAAATCAGAACAGTGTACTTTGCATCAACGCCTGTGACCATGCAGACAGTGTAGTCGCACTATGCGATGATTTTGCTACTCTCTTTTCTGAGGGCCTTGGTTTTACCGCAGACTTAGCAGCTCATATTGTAATTAGAGACAATTCCATGCCTATTCTCCACTCTAGTAGTGCTCCAAACATTTTTTGGCATGGATGAATTTGAACTTTCTGGCCTCGCAATTCAGAACAATGTAGTTTGCATCAACGCCTGTGACCATGCAGACAGTGTGGTCGCACTATGCGATGATTTTGCTGATCTCTTTTCTGAGGGCCTTGGTTGTACCACAGACTCTGCAACGCATATTGTAGTTAGAGACAATTCCATGCCTATTCTCCACTCTGGTAATGCTCCAAACATATTTCTCATGGATGCATTTGAACTTTGTGGTTTCGCAATTCAGCACAATGTACTTTGCATCAACGCCTGTGACAATGCAAACAGTGTGGTCGCACTATGCGATGATTTTGCTGATTTCTTATCTGAGGGCCTTGGTTGTACAACAGACTTTGCAGTGCATATTATAGTTAGAGACAATTAGATGCCTATTCTTCACACTAGTAATGCTCCAAACATTTTTGGCATGGATGCATTTGAACATTCTGGCCTTGCAATTCAGGACAATGTACTTTGCATCAGCGCATTTGACCATGCAGTCAGTGTCGTCACACTATGCGATGATTTTGCTGATCTCTTTTTTGAGGGCCTTGGTTGTACCACAGACTTTGCAGCGCATATTGTAGTTAGAGTTAATTCCATTGCTATTCTCCACTTTAGTAATTCTCCAAACATTTTTTGCATGGATGCATTTGAACTTTCTGGCTTCACAATTCAGGACAGAGTACTTTTCATCAACGCCTGTGACCATGCAGACAGTGTGGTCGCACTATGCGATGATTTTGCTGATCTCTCTTTTGAGGGCCTTGGTTGTACCACAGACTTTGCAGCTCATATTGTAGTTAGAGACAATTCCGTGCCTATTCTCAACTACAGTAATGCTCCAAACTTTTTTGGCAAGGATGCATTTGGATCTTCCAGGCCTCGCAATTCAAGACAGTGTACTTTGCATCAACGTGTGTGACCATGCAGAAAGTGTGGTCGCACTATGCGATGATTTTGCAGATGTCGTTTCTGAGGGCCTTGTTTGTACCAAAGACTTTGCAGCGCCTATTGTAGTTAGAGACAATTCCATGTCTATTCTACACTCTAGTAATGCTCCAAACATTTTTCGCATGGATGCATTTGAACTTACTATCTCTGCAATTCAGGTCAATGTACTTTGCATCAACGTCTGTGACCATACAGACAGTGTGGTCGCATTATGCGGTGAATTTCTTTATCTCTTTTATGAGGACCCTGATTGTACCACAGACTTGGCAGCTCATATTCTAGTTAGAGACAATTCCATGCCTATTCTCCACTCCAGTAATGCTCCAAACATTTTTGGCAAGGATGCATTTGAAGTTTCTGGCCTCGCAATTCCGGACAATGTACTTTGCATCAACGCCTGTGACCATGCAGACAGTGTGGTCGCACTATGCGATGAATTTTCTGATCTCTTTTCTGAGGGTCTTGGTTGTACCGCAGACTTAGCAGCTCATATTGTAAATAGAGACAATTCCATGCCTATTCTCCACTCTAGTAATGCTCCAAACATTTTTTGGCATGGACGCATTTGAAATTTCTGGCCTCGCAATTCAGGACAATGTCCTTTGCATCATGGCATGTGACCATGCAGACAGTGTGGTCACACTATGCGATGATTTTGCTAATCTCTTTTCTGAGGGGCAAGGTTGTACCACAGACTTTGCAGCTCATATTGTAGTTAGAGACAATTACATGCCTATTCTCCACTCTAGTAATGCTCCAAACATTTTGGCATGGATGCATTTGAACTTTCTGGCCTTGCAAATCAGTACAATGTACTTTGCATCAACGCCTGTGACCTTGCAGACAGTGAGGTCGCACTATGCGATGATTTTGCTGACCTCTTTTATGAATGACTTGGTTGTACCACAGATTTTGCAGCGCACATTTTAGTTAGAGACAATTCCATGCTTATTCTTCACTCTAGTAATGCTACAAACATTTTTGGCATCGATGCATTTGAACTTTCTGGCCTTGCAAATCAGAACAGTGTACTTTGCATCAACGCCTGTGACCATGCAGACAGTGTGGTCGCATTATGCGATGATTTTGCTAATCTCATTTCTGAGGGCCTTGGTTGTACCGCAGACTTAGCAGCTCATATTGTAATTAGAGACAATTCCATGCTTATTCTCCACTCTAGTAGTGCTCCAAACATTTTTGGCATGGATGCATTTGAAATTTCTGGCCTCGCAATTGAGGACAACGTTCTTTGCATCAGCGCATGTGGCCATGCAGACAGTGTGGTCACACTATGCGATGATTTTGCTGATCTCTTTTCTGAGGGCCTTGGTTGTACCACAGACTTTGCAGCGCATATTGTAGTTAGAGACAATTCCATGCCTATTCGCCACTCTAGTAATGCTCCAAACATTTTTTGGCACGGACGCATTTGAAATTTCTGGCCTCGCAATTCAGGACAATGTTCTTTGCAACAGCGCATGTGACCATGCAGACAGTGTGGTCATACTATGCGATGATTTTGCTGACCTCTTTTCTGAGGGGCAAGGTTGTACAACAGACTTTGCAGTGCATATTGTAGTTAGAGACAATTCCATGTTTATTCTTCACACTAGTAATGCTCCAAACATTTTTGGCATGGATGCATTTGGATCTTCCAGGCCTCGCAATTCAAGACAGTGTACTTTGCATCAACGTGTGTGACCATGCAGAAAGTGTGGTCGCACTATGCGATGATTTTGCAGATGTCGTTTCTGAGGGCCTTGTTTGTACCAAAGACTTTGCAGCGCCTATTGTAGTTAGAGACAATTCCATGTCTATTCTACACTCTAGTAATGCTCCAAACATTTTTCGCATGGATGCATTTGAACTTACTATCTCTGCAATTCAGGTCAATGTACTTTGCATCAACGTCTGTGACCATACAGACAGTGTGGTCGCATTATGCGGTGAATTTCTTTATCTCTTTTATGAGGAACCTGATTGTACCACAGACTTTGCAGCTCATATTCTAGTTAGAGACAATTCCATGCCTATTCTCCACTCCAGTAATGCTCCAAACATTTTTGGCAAGGATGCATTTGAAGTTTCTGGCCTCGCAATTCCGGACAATGTACTTTGCATCAACGCCTGTGACCATGCAGACAGTGTGGTCGCACTATGCGATGAATTTTCTGATCTCTTTTCTGAGGGTCTTGGTTGTACCGCAGACTTAGCAGCTCATATTGTAAATAGAGACAATTCCATGCCTATTCTCCACTCTAGTAATGCTCCAAACATTTTTTGGCATGGACGCATTTGAAATTTCTGGCCTCCCAATTCAGGACAATGTCCTTTGCATCATGGCATGTGACCATGCAGACAGTGTGGTCACACTATGCGATGATTTTGCTAATCTCTTTTCTGAGGGGCAAGGTTGTACCACAGACTTTGCAGCTCATATTGTAGTTAGAGACAATTACATGCCTATTCTCCACTCTAGTAATGCTCCAAACATTTTGGCATGGATGCATTTGAACTTTCTGGCCTTGCAAATCAGTACAATGTACTTTGCATCAACGCCTGTGACCTTGCAGACAGTGAGGTCGCACTATGCGATGATTTTGCTGACCTCTTTTATGAATGACTTGGTTGTACCACAGATTTTGCAGCGCACATTTTAGTTAGAGACAATTCCATGCTTATTCTTCACTCTAGTAATGCTACAAACATTTTTGGCATCGATGCATTTGAACTTTCTGGCCTTGCAAATCAGAACAGTGTACTTTGCATCAACGCCTGTGACCATGCAGACAGTGTGGTCGCATTATGCGATGATTTTGCTAATCTCTTTTCTGAGGGCCTTGGTTGTACCGCAGACTTAGCAGCTCATATTGTAATTAGAGACAATTCCATGCTTATTCTCCACTCTAGTAGTGCTCCAAACATTTTTGGCATGGATGCATTTGAAATTTCTGGCCTCGCAATTGAGGACAACGTTCTTTGCATCAGCGCATGTGGCCATGCAGACAGTGTGGTCACACTATGCGATGATTTTGCTGATCTCTTTTCTGAGGGCCTTGGTTGTACCACAGACTTTGCAGCGCATATTGTAGTTAGAGACAATTCCATGCCTATTCGCCACTCTAGTAATGCTCCAAACATTTTTTGGCACGGACGCATTTGAAATTTCTGGCCTCGCAATTCAGGACAATGTTCTTTGCAACAGCGCATGTGACCATGCAGACAGTGTGGTCATACTATGCGATGATTTTGCTGACCTCTTTTCTGAGGGGCAAGGTTGTACAACAGACTTTGCAGTGCATATTGTAGTTAGAGACAATTCCATGTTTATTCTTCACACTAGTAATGCTCCAAACATTTTTGGCATGGATGCATTTGAACTTTCTGGCCTCGCAATTCAGGACAATGTACTTTGCATCAGCGCATTTGACCATGCAGACAGTGTGGTCACACTATGCGATGATTTTGCTGATCTCTCTTATGAGGGCCTTGGTTGTACCACAGACTTTGCAGCTCATATTGTAGTTAGAGACAATTACATGCCTATTCACCACTCTAGTAATGCTCCAAACATTTTTGGCATGGATGCATTTGAACCTTCAGGCCTCTCAATTTAGGACAATGTACTTGCATCAAAGCCTGTGACCGAGCAGAAAGTGTGGTCGCACTATGCGATGATGTTGCTGGACTCTTTTCTGAGTTCCTTGGTTTTACCACAGACTTTGCAGCGCATATTGCAATTAGAGACACTTCCATGCCTATTCTACACTCTAGTAATGCTCCAAACGTTTTTGGCATGGATAAATTTAAACTTTCTGGCCTCGCATTTCAAAACAATGTACTTTGCATCAACGCCTGTGACCATGCAGACATTGTGGTCGCACTATGCGATGATTTTGCTGATTTCTTTTCTGAGGGCCTTGGTTGTACCACAGACTTTGCAGAGCACATTGTAGTTAGAGACAATTCCATGCATATTCTCCACTCTAGTAATGCTCCAAATATTTTTGGCATGGATGCATTTGAACTTTCTGGCGTCGCAAATCAGGACAATGTAGTTTGCATCAGCGCATTTGACCATGCAGACAGTGTAGTCACACTGTGCGATCATTTTGCTGATCTCTTTTATGAGGGCGTTGGTTGTACCACAGACTTTGCAGCGCATATTGTAGTTAGAGTTAATTCCATTGCTATTCTCCACTTTAGTAATTCTCCAAACATTTTTTGGCATGGATGCATTTGAAATTTCTGGCCTCGCAATTGAGGACAACGTTCTTTGCATCAGCGCATGTGGCCATGCAGACAGTGTGGTCACACTATGCGATGATTTTGCTGATTTCTTTTCTGAGGGCCTTGGTTGTACCACAGAGTTTGCAGCTCATATTGTAGTTAGAGACAATTCCATGCCTATTCTCCACTCTAGTAATGCTCCAAACATTTTGGCATGGATGCATTTGAACTTTCTGGCCTTGCAAATCAGTACAATGTACTTTGCATCAACGCCTGTGACCTTGCAGACAGTGAGGTCGCACTATGCGATGATTTTGCTGACCTCTTTTATGAATGACTTGGTTGTACCACAGATTTTGCAGCGCACATTTTAGTTAGAGACAATTCCATGCTTATTCTTCACTCTAGTAATGCTACAAACATTTTTGGCATGGATGCATTTGAACTTTCTGGCCTTGCAAATCAGAACAGTGTACTTTGCATCAACGCCTGTGACCATGCAGACAGTGTGGTCGCACTATGCGATGATTTTGCTAATCTCTTTTCTGAGGGCCTTGGTTGTACCGTAGACTTAGCAGCTCATATTGTAATTAGAGACAATTCCATGCTTATTCTCCACTCTAGTAGTGCTCCAAACATTTTTTGACATGGATGCATTTGAAATTTCTGGCCTCGCAATTGAGGACAACGTTCTTTGCATCAGCGCATGTGGCCATGCAGACAGTGTGGTCACACTATGCGATGATTTTGCTGATCTCTTTTCTGAGGGCCTTGGTTGTACCACAGACTTTGCAGCGCATATTGTAGTTAGAGACAATTCCATGCCTATTTTCCACTCTAGTAATGCTCCAAACATATTTGGCATGGATGCATTTGAACTTTGTGGCTTCGCAAATCAGGACAATGTACTTTGCATCAAAGCCTGTTACCATACAGACAGTGTGGTCACACTATGCGATGATTTTGCTGACCTCTTTTCTGAGGGGCAAGGTTATACCACAGACTTTGCAGCTCATATTGTAGTTAGAGACAATTCCATGCCTATTCTCCACTCTAGTAATGCTCCAAACATTTTTGGCACTGATGCATTTGAAGTTCTGGCCTCGCAATTCAGGACAATTTACTTTTCATGAACGCCTGTGACCATGCAGACAATATGGTCACACTGTGCGATGATTTCGCAAATCTCTTTTCCGGGGGCCATGGTTGTACCACCGACTTAGCAGTGCATATTGCGGTTAGAGACAATACCATGCCTATTCTCCACTCTAGTAATGCTCCAAACATATTTGGCATGGATGCATTTGAACTTTCTGGCCTCGCAATTCAGGACAATGTACTTTGCATCAATGCCTGTGACCATGCAGACAGTGTGGTCGCAGTATAGGATGATTTTGCTGATCTCTTTTCTGAGGGCCTTGGTTGTACCACAGACTTTGCAGTGAATATTGCGGTTAGAGTCAATTCCATCCCTATTCTCCACTCTAGCAAAGCAACAAACATTTTTGGCATGGATGCATTTGAACATTCTGGCCTCGCAATTCAAGACAATGTACTTTGCATCAAAGCCTGTTACCATACAGACAGTGTGGTCACACTATGCGATGATTTTGCTGACCTCTTTTCTGAGGGGCAAGGTTATACCACAGACTTTGCAGCTCATATTGTAGTTAGAGACAATTCCATGCCTATTCTCCACTCTAGTAATGCTCCAAACATTTTTGGCACTGATGCATTTGAAGTTCTGGCCTCGCAATTCAGGACAATGTACTTTTAATGAACGCCTGTGACCATGCAGACAATATGGTCACACTGTGCGATGATTTCGCAAATCTCTTTTCCGGGGGCCATGGTTGTACCACCGACTTAGCAGTGCATATTCCGGTTAGAGACAATACCATGCCTATTCTCCACTCTAGTAATGCTCCAAACATATTTGGCATGGATGCATTTGAACTTTCTGGCCTCGCAATTCAGGACAATGTACTTTGCATCAACGCCTGTGACCATGCAGACAGTGTGGTCGCAGTATAGGATGATTTTGCTGATCTCTTTTCTGAGGGCCTTGGTTGTACCACAGACTTTGCAGTGAATATTGCGGTTAGAGTCAATTCCATCCCTATTCTCCACTCTAGTAAAGCCCCAAACATATTTGGCATGGATGAATTGGAACTTTCTGGTCTCGCAATTCAGTACAATGTACTTTACATCAATGCCTGTGACCATGCAGACAGTGTGGTGCAGTATGCGATGATTTTGCTGATCTCTTTTCTGAAGGCCTTGGTTGTACCACAAACTTTGCAGCACATATTGTAGTTAGAGACAATTCCATGCCTATTCTCCACTCTAGTAATGCTCCTAACTTTTTTGGCATGGATGCATTTGAACTTCCTGGCCTCGCAATTCAAGACAGTGTACTTTGCTTCAATTACTGTGAATATGCAGACAGTGTCATCGCACTATGCGATGATTTTGCAGATGTCGTCTGAGGGCATTGGTTGTACCAAAGACTTTGCAGCGCATACTGTAGTTAGAGACAATTCCATGCCTATTCTACACTCTAGTAACGCTGCAAATATTTTGGCATGGATGCGTTTTAACTTTCTGGCCTTGCAAATCAGAACAGTGTACTTTGCATCAACGCCTGTGACAATGCAGACAGTGTTATCGCACTATGCGATGATTTTGCTACTCTCTTTTCTGAGGGCCTTGGTTTTACCGCAGACTTAGCAGGTCATATTGTAATTAGAGACAATTCCATGCCTATTCTCCACTCTAGTAGTGCACCAAACATTTTTTATCATGGATGAATTTGAACTTTCTGGCCTCGCAATTCAGAACAATGTAGTTTGCATCAACGCCTGTGACCATGCAGACAGTGTGGTCGCTCTATGCGATGATTTTGCTGATCTATTTTCTGAGGGCCTTGGTTGTACCACAGACTTTGCAGCGCATATTGTAGTTAGAGACAATTCCATGCCTATTCTCCACTCTAGTAATCCTCCAAACATATTTGGCATGGATGCATTTGAACTTTGTGGCTTCGCAATTCTGTACAATGTACTTTGCATCAACGCCTGTGACAATGCAGACAGTGTGGTCGCACTATGCGATGATTTTGCTGATTTCTTTTCTGAGGGCCTTGGTTGTACAACAGACTTTGCAGTGCATATTATAGTTAGAGACAATTAGATGCCTATTGTTCACACTAGTAATGCTCCAAACATTTTTGGCATGGATGCATTTGAACTTTCTCGCCTTGCAATTCAGGACAATGTACTTTGCATCAGCGCATTTGACCATGCAGACAGTGTCGTCACACTATGCGATGATTTTGCTGATCTCTTTTTTGAGGGCGTTGGTTGTACCACAGACATTGCAGCGCATATTGTAGTTAGAGTTAATTCCATTGCTATTCTAAACTTTAGTAATTCTCCAAACATTTTTTGCATTGATGCATTTGAACTTTCTGGCTTCACAATTCAGGACAGTGTACTTCCCATCAACGCCTGTGACCATGCAGACAGTGTGGTCGCACTATGTGATGATTTTGCTGATCTCTCTTTTGAGGGCCTTGGTTGTACCACAGACTTTGCAGCTCATATTGTAGTTAGAGACAATTCCGTGTCTATTCTCAACTCCAGTAATGCTCCAAACTTTTTTGGCAAGGATGCATTTGGATCTTCCAGGCCTCGCAATTCAAGACAGTGTACTTTGCATCAACGTGTGTGACCATGCAGAAAGTGTGGTCGCACTATGCGATGATTTTGCAGATGTCGGTTCTGAGGGCCTTGGATGTACCAATGACTTTGCAACGCATATTGTAGTTAGAGGCAATTCCATGTCTATTCTACACTCTAGTAATGCTCCAAACATTTTTGGCTAGGATGCATTGGAACTTACTATCTTCGCAATTCAGGACAATGTACTTTGCATGAACGCCTGTGACCATGCAGACAGTGTGGTCGCATTATGCGGTGATTTTGCTTATCTCTTTTATGACGACCTTGGTTGTACCACAGACTTTGCAGCTCAAATTGTAGTTAGAGACAAGTCATTGCCTATTGTCCACTCTAGTAGTGCTCCAAACATTTTTTGGCATGGATGCATTTGAAACTTCTGGCCTTGCAATTCAGGACGATGTTCTTTGCATCAGCGCATGTGACCATGCACACAGTGTGGTCACACTATGCGATGATTTTGCTGATCTCTTTTCTGAGGGCCTTGGTTGTACCACAGACTTTGCAGCTCATATTGTAATTAGAGAAAATTCCATGCCTATTCTCTACTCTAGTAGTGCTCCAAACACTTTTGGCATCGATGCATTTGAACTTCCTAACCTCGCAATTCAGGACAATGTACTTTGCATCAACGCCTGTGACCTTGAAGACAGTGTGGTCGCACTATGCGATGATTTTGCTGATCTCTTTTCTGAAAGTCTTGGTTGTACCACAGACTTTACAGTGCATATTGTACTTAGGACAATTCCATGCCTATTCCCCACCCTAGCAATGCTCCAAACATTTTTGCCATGGATGCATTTGAACTTTCTAGCTTCGCAATTAAGTACAATGTACTTTGCATCAACGCCTATGACCATGCAGACAGTGTGGTCGCACTATGCAAGGATTTTGCTGATCTCTTTTCTGAATGTCTTGGTTGTACCACAGACTTTACAGTGCATATTGTAGTTAGGACAATTCCATGCCTATTCTCCCCTCTAGTAATGCTCCAAACATTTTTGGCATGGATGCATTTGAACTTTGTGGCTTCGCAATTCAGGACAATGTACTTTGCATCAACGCCTGAGACAATGCAGACAGTGTGGTCGCACTATGCGATGATTTTGCTGATTTCTTTTCTGAGGGCCTTGGTTGTACAACAGACTTTGCCGTGCATATTGTAGTTAGAGACAATTCCATGCCTATTCTTCACACTAGTAGTGCTCCAAACATTTTTGGCATGGATGCATTTGAAATTTGTGGCCTCGCAAACCAGGACAATGTAGTTTGCATCAGTGCATTTGACCATGCAGGCAGTGTGGTCACACTGTGCAATGATTTTGCTGATCTCTTTTATGAGGGCGTTGGTTGTACCACAGACTTTGCAGCGCATATTGTAGTTAGAGTTAATTCCATTGCTATTCTCCACATTAGTAATTCTCCAAACATTTTTTGCATGGATGCATTTGAACTTTCTGGCTTCACAATTCAGGACAGTGTACTTTCCATCAACGCCTGTGACCATGCTGACAGTGTGGTCGCACTATGCGATGATTTTGCTAAAACCTCTTTTGAGGGCCTTGGTTGTACCACAGACTTTGCAGCTCATATTGTAGTTAGAGACAATTCCATGCCTATTCTCCACTCCAGTAATGCTCCAAAATTTTTTGGCAAGGATGCATTTGGATCTTCCAGGCCTCGCAATTCAAGACAGTGTACTTTGCATCAACGTCTGTGACCATGCACAAAGTGTGGTCGCACTATGTGATGATTTTGCAGATTTCGTTTCTGAGGGCCTTGGTTGTACCAAAGACTTTGCAGCGCATATTGTAGTTAGAGACAATTCCATGTCTATTCTACACTCTAGTAATGCTCCAAACATTTTTGGCATGAATGCATTTGAACTTTCTATCTTCGCAATTCAGGACAATGTACTTATCAACAACGCCTGTGACCATGCAGACAGTGTCATGCACTATGCGATGATTTTGCAGATGTCGTCTGAGGGCATTGGTTGTACCAATGACTTTGCAGCGCATACTGTAGTTGGAGACAATTCCATGCATATTCTACACTCTAGTAACGCTCCAAACATATTTGGCATGGATGCATTTGAACCTTCAGGCCTCTCAATTCAGGACAATGTACTTTGCATCAAAGCCTGTTACCATGCAGACAGTGTGGTCGCACTATGCCATGATTTTGTTGGACTCTTTTCTGAGTTCCTTCGTTGTACCACAGACTTTGCAGCGCATATTGCAGTTAGAGACAATTCCATGCCTATTCTCCACTCTAGTAATGCTCCAAACATTTTGGCATGGATGCAGTTGAACTTTCTGGAATTGCAAATCAGAACAATGTACTTTGCATCAACGCCTGTTACCTTGCAGAGAGAGAGGTCGCACTATGCGATGATTTTGCTGACCTCTTTTATGAATGACTTGGTTGTACCACAGATTTTGCAGCGCATATTTTAGTTAGAGACAATTCCATGCTTATTCTTCACTCTAGTAATGCTACAAACATTTTTGGCATGGATGCATATGAACTTTCTGGCCTTGCAAATCAGAACAGTGTACTTTGCATCAACGCCTGTGACCATGCAGACAGTGTGGTCACACTATGCGACGACTTTGCAGATCTCTTTTCTGAGGGCCTTGGTTGTACCGCAGACTTAGCAGCTCATATTGTAATTAGAGACAATTCCATGCCTATTCTCCACTCTAGTAGTGCTCCAAACATTTTTTGGCATGGATGCATTTGAAATTTCTGCCTTCGCAATTCAGGCCAACGTTTTTTGCATGAGTGCATGTGACCATGCAGACAGTGTGGTCACACTATATGATGATTTTGCTGATCTCTTTTCTGAGGGGCAAGGTTGTACCACAGACTTAGCAGCTCATATTCTAGTTAGAGACAATTACATGCCTATTCTCCACTCTAGCAATGCTCCAAACATTTTTGGCATGGATGCATTTGAATTTTGTGGCTTCGCAATTCAGGACTATGTACTTTGCATCAACGCCTGTGACAATGCAGACAGTGTGGTCGCACTATGCGATGACTTTGCTGATTTCTTTTCTAAAGGCCTTGGTTGTACAACAGACTTTGCAGTGCATATTGTAGTTAGAGACCATTACATGCCTATTCTTCACACTAGTAATGCTCCAAACATTTTTGGCATGGATGCATTTGACCTTTCTGGCCTTGCAATTCAGGACAATGTACTTTGCATCAGCGCATTTGACCTTGCAGACAGTGTGGTCACACTACGCGATGATTTTGCTGATCTCTTTTTTGAGGGCGTTGGTTGTACCACAGACTTTGCAGCACATATTGTAGTAAGAGTTAATTCCATTGCTATTCCCCACTTTAGTAATTCTCTAAACATTTTGTATTTATGCATTTGAACTTTCTGGCTTCACAATTCAGGACAGTGTACTTTGCATGAATGCCTGTGATCATGCAGACAGTGTGCTCGCATTATGCGGTGATTTTGCTTATCTCTTTTATGAGGACCTTGATTGTACCACTGACTTTGCAGCTCATATTGTAGTTAGAGACAATTCCATGCCTATTCTCCACTCTAGTAATGCTCCAAACATATTTTGCATGGATGCATTTGAACTTTGTGGCTTCGCAATTCAGGACATTGTACTTTGCATCAACGCCTCTGACAATGCAGACAGTGTTTTCGCACTATGCGATGATTTTGCTGATTTCTTTTCTGAGGGCCTTGGTTGTACAAAAGACTTTGCAGTGCATATTGTAGTTAGAGACAATTACATGCCTATTCTTCACACTAGTAATGCTCCAAACATTTTTGGCATGGATGCATTTGAAGTTTCTGGCCTCACAATTCCGGACAATGTACTTTGCATCAACGCCTTTGACCATGCAGACAGTGTGGTCGCATTATGCGGTGATTTTGCTTATCTCTTTTATGAGGACCTTTGTTGTACCAAAGACTTTGCAGCTCATATTGTAGTTAGAGACAATTCCATGCCTATTCTCCACTCCAGTAATGCTTTAAACAATTTTGGCATGGATGCATTAGAAGTTTCTGGCCTCGCAATTCCGGACAATGTATTTTGCATCAACGCCTTTGACCATGCAGACAGTGTGGTCGCACTATGCGATGATTTTGCTGATCTCTTTTCTGAGGGCCTTGGTTGTACAGCAGACGTAGCAGCTCATACTGTAATTAGAGACAATTCCATGCCTATTCTACACTCTAGTAACGCTCCAAACATTTTTGGCATGCATGCATTTGAACCTTCAGGCCTCTCAATTCAGGACAATGTACTTTGCATTAAAGCCTGTTACCATGCAGACAGTGTGGTCGCACTATGCGATGATTTTGCTGGATTCTTTTTTGAGTTCCTTGGTTGTACCACAGACTTTGCAGCGCATATTGCAGTTAGAGACAATTCCATGCCTATTCTCTACTCTAGTAATGCTCCAAACATTTTGGCATGGATGCATTTGAACTTTCTGGATTTGCCAATCAGAACAGTGTACTTGGCATCAACGCTTGTGACCATTCAGACAGTGTGGTAACACTATGCGATGATTTTGCTGACCTCTTTTCTGAGGGCCTTGATTGTTGCACAGACTTTTTTACCTCATATTGTAGTTAGAGACAATTCCATGGCTATTCCCACTCTAGTAATGCTCCAAACATTTTTAGCATGGATGCATTTGAACATTCTGGCGGCTATATTCAGGACAATGTACTTTGCAACAGAACCTGTGACAATGCAGACAGTGTGTTCGCACTATACGATGCTTTTGCTGAACTCCTTCATGAGGAACTTGGTTGTACCACAGACTTTGCAGCGCATATTGTAGTTAGAGACAATTTCATGCCTATTCTCCACTCTAGTAATGCTCCAAACATTTTTGGCGTGGATGCATTTGAACTTTCTGGCCTCACAATTCAGGACAAAGTACTTTGCATCAGTGCCTGTGGCCATGCAGACTGTGTGGTCGCACTATGCGATGATTTTGTGGACCTCTTTTATGAGGGACTTGGTTGTACCACAGATTTTGCAGCGCATATTTTACTTAGAGACAATTCCATGCTTATTCTTCACTCTAGTAATGCTACAAACATTTTTGGCATGGATGCATATGAACTTTCTGGCCTTGCAAATCAGAACAGTGTACTTTGCATCAACGCCTGTGACCATGCAGACAGTGTGGTCACACTATGCGACGACTTTGCAGATCTCTTTTCTGAGGGCCTTGGTTGTACCACAGACTTAGCAGCTCATATTGTAATTAGAGACAATTCCATGCCTATTCTCCACTCTAGTAGTGCTCCAAACATTTTTTGGCATGGATGCATTTGAAGTTTCTGGCCTCACAATTCCGGACAATGTACTTTGCATCAACGCCTTTGACCATGCAGACAGTGTGGTCGCATTATGCGGTGATTTTGCTTATCTCTTTTATGAGGACCTTTGTTGTACCAAAGACTTTGCAGCTCATATTGTAGTTAGAGACAATTCCATGCCTATTCTCCACTCCAGTAATGCTTTAAACAATTTTGGCATGGATGCATTAGAAGTTTCTGGCCTCGCAATTCCGGACAATGTATTTTGCATCAACGCCTTTGACCATGCAGACAGTGTGGTCGCACTATGCGATGATTTTGCTGATCTCTTTTCTGAGGGCCTTGGTTGTACAGCAGACGTAGCAGCTCATACTGTAATTAGAGACAATTCCATGCCTATTCTACACTCTAGTAACGCTCCAAACATTTTTGGCATGCATGCATTTGAACCTTCAGGCCTCTCAATTCAGGACAATGTACTTTGCATTAAAGCCTGTTACCATGCAGACAGTGTGGTCGCACTATGCGATGATTTTGCTGGATTCTTTTTTGAGTTCCTTGGTTGTACCACAGACTTTGCAGCGCATATTGCAGTTAGAGACAATTCCATGCCTATTCTCTACTCTAGTAATGCTCCAAACATTTTGGCATGGATGCATTTGAACTTTCTGGATTTGCCAATCAGAACAGTGTACTTGGCATCAACGCTTGTGACCATTCAGACAGTGTGGTAACACTATGCGATGATTTTGCTGACCTCTTTTCTGAGGGCCTTGATTGTAGCACAGACTTTTTTACCTCATATTGTAGTTAGAGACAATTCCATGGCTATTCCCACTCTAGTAATGCTCCAAACATTTTTAGCATGGATGCATTTGAACATTCTGGCGTCTATATTCAGGACAATGTACTTTGCAACAGAACCTGTGACAATGCAGACAGTGTGTTCGCACTATACGATGCTTTTGCTGAACTCCTTCATGAGGAACTTGGTTGTACCACAGACTTTGCAGCGCATATTGTAGTTAGAGACAATTTCATGCCTATTCTCCACTCAAGTAATGCTCCAAACATTTTTGGCGTGGATGCATTTGAACTTTCTGGCCTCACAATTCAGGACAAAGTACTTTGCATCAGTGCCTGTGGCCATGCAGACTGTGTGGTCGCACTATGCGATGATTTTGTGGACCTCTTTTATGAGGGACTTGGTTGTACCACAGATTTTGCAGCGCATATTTTACTTAGAGACAATTCCATGCTTATTCTTCACTCTAGTAATGCTACAAACATTTTTGGCATGGATGCATATGAACTTTCTGGCCTTGCAAATCAGAACAGTGTACTTTGCATCAACGCCTGTGACCATGCAGACAGTGTGGTCACACTATGCGACGACTTTGCAGATCTCTTTTCTGAGGGCCTTGGTTGTACCGCAGACTTAGCAGCTCATATTGTAATTAGAGACAATTCCATGCCTATTCTCCACTCTAGTAGTGCTCCAAACATTTTTTGGCATGGATGCATTTGAAATTTCTGCCCTCGCAATTCAGGACAACGTTTTTTGCATGAGTGCATGTGACCATGCAGACAGTGTGGTCACACTATATGATGATTTTGCTGATCTCTTTTCTGAGGGGCAAGGTTGTACCACAGACTTAGCAGCTCATATTCTAGTTAGAGACAATTACATGCCTATTCTCCACTCTAGTAATGCTCCAAACATTTTTGGCATGGATGCATTTGAATTTTGTGGCTTCGCAATTCAGGACTATGTACTTTGCATCAACGCCTGTGACAATGCAGACAGTGTGGTCGCACTATGCGATGACTTTGCTGATTTCTTTTCTAAAGGTCTTGGTTGTACAACAGACTTTGCAGTGCATATAGTAGTTAGAGACAATTCCATGCCTATTCTTCACGCTAGTAATGCTACAAACATTTTTGGCATGGAAGCATTTGAACTTTCTGGCCTTGCAAATCAGAACAGTGTACTTTGCATCAACGGTTGTGACCATTCAGACAGTGTGGTAACACTATGCGATGATTTTGCTGACCTTTTTTCTGAGGGCCTTGGTTGTAGCACAGACTTTTTTACCTCATATTGTAGTTAGAGACAAATCCATGGCTATTCCCACTCTAGTAATGCTCCAAACATTTATAGCATGGATGCATTTGAACTTTCTGGCGTCTATATTCAGGACAATGTACTTTGCAACAAAACCTGTGACCATGCAGACAGTGTGTTCGCACTATACGATGCTTTTGCTGTACTCCTTCATGAGGGACTTGTATGTACCACAGACTTTGCAGCGCATATTGTAGTTAGAGACAATTTCATGCCTATTCTCCACTCTAGTAATGATCCAAACATTTTTGGCGTGGATGCATTTGAACTTTCTGGCCTCACAATTCAGGACAAAGTACTTTGCATCAGTGCCTGTGGCCATGCAGACAGTGTGGTCGCACTATGTGATGAATTTGCTGATGTCTTTTCTTAGGGCCTTGGTTGTACCACCGACTTTGCAGCGCATATTGTAATTAAAGACATTTCTATGAGTATTCTCCACTCTAGTAATTCTCCGAACATTTTTGGCATGAATGCATTTGAACTTACTGGCCTCACAATTCAGGACAATGTACTTTGCATCAACGAGTGAGCATGCAGACAGAGTTGTCGCACTATGCGATGATTTTGCTGATGTCTTTTCTGAGGTCCTTGGTTGTACCACAGATTTTGCAGCGCATATTCTAGTTAGAATCAATTCCGTGGCTATTCACCACTCTAGTAATGCTCCAAATATTTTTGGCATGGATGCATTTAAAGTTTCGGGCCTCGCAACTCAGGACAATGTTCTTTGCATCAACGCCTGTGACTATGCAGACAGAGTGGTAGCATTATGTGATAATTTTGCTGATCTCTTTTCTGAGGGGCAAGGTTGTACCACAGACTTTGCAGTGCATATTGTAGTTAGAGACAATTCCATGCCTATTTTCCACTCTAGTAATTCCCCAAAGATTTTTGGCATGGATGCATTTTACCTTTCTGGCCTCGCAATTCAGGACAATGTACTTTGCATCAACGCCTATGACCATGCAGACAGTGTGGTCGCACTATGCAATGATTTTGCGGATGACTTTTCTGAAGGCCTTCGTTGTACCATAGACTTTGCAGCGCATATTGTAGTTAGAGGCAATTCCATGCCTATTCTTCACTCTAGTAATGCTCCAAACATTTTTGGCATGGATGCATTTGAACTTTCTGGCTTTGCAAATCAGAATAATGTACTTTGCATCAACGCCTGTGACCATGCAGACAGTGTGGTCGCACTATGCGATGATTTTACTGATTTCTTTTCTAGGGCCTTGGTTGTACCACTGACATTGCAGTGCATATTGTAGTTAGAGACAATTCCATGCCTATTCTACACTCTAGTAATGCTCCAAACATTTTTGGCATGGATGCATTTGAACTTTCTGGATTTGCAAATGAGAACAATGTACTTTGCTTCAACGCCTGTGACCATGCAGACAGTGTGGTCGCACTATGCGATGATTTTGCTGATCTCTTTTCTGAGGGCCTTGGTTGTACCACAGACTTTGCAGCTCATATTGTAATTAGAGACAATTCCATGCCTATTCTCTACTCTGGTAGGGCTCCAAACACTTTTGGCATCGATGCATTTGAACTTCCTAACCTCGCAATTCAGGACAATGTACTTTGCATCAACGCCTGTGACCTTGAAGACAGTGTGGTTGCACTATGCGATGATTTTGCTGATCTCCCTTCTGAGGGCCTGGGTTGTACCACAGACATTGCAGCGCATATTGTAGTTAGAGACAATTCCATACCTATTCTCCACTCTAGCAATGCTCCAAACATTTTTGCCATGGATGCATTTGAACTTTCTAGCTTCGCAATTAAGGACAAAGTACTTTGCATCAACGCCTATGACCATGCAGACAGTGTGGTCGCACTATGCAATGATTTTGCTGATCTCTTTTCTGAAGGTCTTGGTTGTACCACAGACTTTGCAGCGCATATTGTAGTTAGAGACAATTCCATGCCTATTCTACACTCTAGTAATGTTCCAACCATTTTTGGCATGGATGCATTTGAAGTTTCTGGCCTCGCAATTCAGGACAATGTACCCAGCAGCAGTGCATGTGAACATGCAGACAGTGTGGTCACTCTTTGCGATGATTTTGCTGACCTCTTTTCTGAGGGCCTTGGTTGTACCACAGACTTTGCAGCGCATATTGTAGTTAGAGTTAATTCCATGGCTATTCTCCACTGTAGTAATTCTCCAAATATTTTTGGCATGAATGCATTTGAACTTTCTGTCCTCGCAATTCAGGACAATGTACTTTGAATCAACGCCTGTGACTATGCAGACGGAGTGGTCGCACTATGCGTTGATTTTGCTGATCTCTTTTCTGAGAGCCTTGGTTGTACCACAGACTTTGCAGCGCATATTGTAGTTACAGACAATTCCATGCCTATTCTCCACTCCAGTAATGGTCCAAACATTTTTGTCATGGATGCATTTGAACTTTATGGCCTTACAAATCAGAACAATGTACTTAGCATCAACGACTGTGACCATGCAGACATTGTGGTCGCACTAAGCGATGATTTTGCTGATCTCTTTACTGGAGTCCTTGGCTGTACCACAGACTTAGCAGCCCATATTGTAGTTAGAGACAATTCCATGCCTATTCTCCACTCCAGTAATGCTCCAAACATTTTTATCACAGATGCATTTGAAGTTTCTGGCCTCACATTTCAGGACAATGTACTTTGCATCAACGCCTGTGACCATGCAGACAGTGTGGTCCCACTATGCGATGATTTTGCTGATCTCTTTTCTGAAGGCCTTGGTAGTACCACGGACTTTGCAGCGCATATTGTAGTTAGAGACAATTCCATGACTAATCTCCACTCTAGTAATGCTCCAAACATTTTTGACATGGATGCATTTGAACTTCCTGGCCATGCAATTCAATACAATGTACTTTGGATCAACGCCTGTGACCATGCAGACAGTGTGGTCGCACTATGCGATGATTTTACTGATCTCTTTTCTGAGGGTCTTGGTTGTACCACAGACTTTGCAGCGCATGTTGTAGTTAAAGTCAATGCCATGCCTATTCTACACTCTAGTAATGCTCCAAACATCTTTGGCATGGATGCATTTGAACATTCTGGCCTCGCAATTCAGGACAATTTACTTTGCATCAACGTTTGATACCATGCAGACAGTGTGGTCGCACTATGCGATGATTTTGCTGATCTCTTTTCTGAGGGCCTTGGTTGTGCCACAGACTTTGCAGCGCATATTGTAGTTAGAATTAATTCCATGGCTATTCTCATCTGTAGTAATTCTCCAAACATTTTTATCATGAATGCATTTGAACTTGCTGGCCTCACAATTCAAGACAATGTACTTTCCATCAACGCCTGTGACCATGCAGACAGTTTGGTCGCACTATATGATGATTTTGCGGATGTCTTTTCTAAGGGATTTGGTTGTACCACACACTTTGCAACGCATTTTGTAGATAGAGACAAGTCAATGCCTATTCTCCACTCTAGTAATGCTCCAAACATTTTTGGCATGGATGCATTTGAACTTTCTGACATTGCAAATCAGAACAATGTACTTTGCATCAACGCCTGTGACCATGCAGACATTGTGGTCGCACTATGCGATGATTTTGCTGATGTCTTTTCTGAGGGCCTTGGTTGTACCACAGACTTTGCAGCGCAATATGTAGTTAGAGACAATTCCACACCTATTCTCCACTCAAGTAATGCTCCAAACACTTTTGGCATGGATGCATTTGAACTTTCTGGCCTCGCAATTCAGGACAATGTACTTTGCATCAACCCCTGTGACCATGCAGACAGTGTGGTCGCACTATGCGTAGATTTTCCTGAAATCTTTTCTGAGGCCCTTGGTTGTACCACAGTCTTTGCAGCGCATATTGTAGTTAGAGTAAATTCCATGGCTATTCTCCACTCTAGTAATGCTCCAAACATTTTTTGCATGGATGCATTTGAACTTTCTGTCCTCGCAATTCAGGACAATGTACTTTGCAACAACGCCTGTGACTATGCAGACAGAATGGTCGCACTATGCGATGATTTTGCTGATCACTTATCTGAAGTCCTTGGTTGCACCACAGTCTTTGCAGCGCATATTGTAGTTTGAGGCAATTCCATGCCTATTCTCCACTCCAGTAATGCTCCAAACATTTTTGCATGGATGTACTTGAACTTTCTGGCCTCGCAATTCAGGACAGTGTACTCTGCATTAACGCCTGTGACCATGCAGACAGTGTGGTCGCACTATGCGATGATTTAGCGGATGTCTTTTCTGAGGGCCTTCGTTGTACCAAAGACATTGCAGGGCATATTTTAGTTACAGACAATTACATGCCTATTCTTCAAACTAGTAATGCTCCAAACATTTTTGGCATGGATGCATTTGAACTTTCTGGCCTTGCAATTCAGGACAATATACTTTGCATCAGTGCATTTGACCATGCAGACAGTGTGGTCACACTATGCGATGATTTTGCTGATCCCTTTTTTGAGGGCGTTGGTTGTACCACAGACTTTGCAGCTCATATTGTAGTTAGAGACAATTCAGTGCCTATTCTCCACTCCAGTAATGCTCCAAACTTTTTTGGCAAGGATGCATTTGGATCTTCCAGGCCTCGCAATTCAAGACAGTGTACTTTGCATCAACGTCTGTGACCATGCAGAAAGTGTTGTCGCACTATGCGATGATTTTGCAGATGTCGTTTCTGAGGGCCTTGGTTGTACCAAAGACTTTGCAGCGCATATTGTAGTTAGAGACAATTCCATGTCTATTCTACACTCTAGTAATGTTCCAAACATTTTTGGCTAGGATGCATTTGATCTTACTATCTTCGCAATTCAGGACAATGTACTTTGCATGAACGCCTGTGACCATGCAGACAGTGTGGTCGCATTATGCGGTGATTTTGCTTATCTCTTTTATGAGGACCTTGGTTGTACCACAGACTTTGCAGCTCATATTGTAGTTAGAGACAGTTCTATGCCTATTCTCCACTCCAGTAATGCTTTAAGCAATTTTGGCATGGATGCATTTGAAGTTTCTGGGCTCGCAATTCCGGACAATGTACTTTGCATCAACGCCTATGACCATGCAGACAGTGTGGTCGCACTATGCGATGATTTTGCTGATCTCTGTTCTGAGAGCCTTGATTGTACAGCAGACTTAGCAGCTCATACTGTAATTAGAGACAATTCCATGCCTATTCTACACTCTAGTAACGCTCCAAACATTTTTGGCATGGATGCATTTGAACTTTCTGGCCTTGCAAATCAGAACAATGTACTTTGCATCAACGCCTGTGTCCATGCAGACAGTGTGGTCGCACTCTGCGATGATTTTGCTGACCTCTTTTATGAGGGACTTTTTTGTACCACAGATTTTGCAGCGCATATTTTAGTTAGAGACAATTCCATGCTTATTCTTCACACTAGTAATGCTACAAACATTTTTGGCATGGATGCATTTGAACTTTCTGGCCTTGCAAATCAGAACAGTGTACTTTGCATCAACGCTTGTGACCATTCAGACAGTGTGGTAACACTATGCGATGATTTTGCTGACCTCTTTTCTGAGGGCCTTGGTTGTAGCACACACTTTTTTTACCTCATATTGTAGTTAGAGACAATTCCATGGCTATTCCCACTCTAGTAATGCACCAACATTTTTAGCATGGATGCATTTGAACTTTCTGGCGTCTATATTCAGGACAATGTACTTTGCAACAAAACCTGTGACCATGCAAACAGTGTGTTCGCACTATACGATGCTTTTGCTGAACTCCTTCATGAGGAACTTGGTTGTACCACAGACTTTGCAGCGCATATTGTAGTTAGAGACAATTCCATGGCTATTCACCACTCTAGTAATGCTCCAAACATTTTTGGCGTGGATGCATTTAAACTTTCTGGCCTCACAATTCAGGACAAAGTACTTTGCATCAGTGCCTGTTTCCATGCAGACAGTGTGGTCGCGCTATGCGATGATTTTGCTGATGTCTCTCCTTAGGGCCTTGGTTGTACCATCGACTCTGCAGCGCATATTGTAATTAGAGACAATTCCATGGCTACTCACCACTCTAGTAATGCTCCAAAAATTTTTGGCATGGATGCATTTTAAGTTTCTTTCCTCGCAATTCAGGACAATGTTCATTGCATCAACGCCTGTGACTATGCAGACAGAGTGGTCGCATTATGTGATAATTTTGCTGATCCCTTTTCTGAGGGGCAAGGTTGTACCACAGAATTTGCAGTGCATATTGTAGTTAGAGACAATTCCATGCCTATTTTCCTCTCTAGTAATTCCCCAAAGATTTTTGGCATGGATGCATTTTACCTTTCTGGCCTCGCAATTCAGGACAATGTACTTTGCATCAACGCCTATGACCATGCAGACAGTGTGGTCGCACTATGCAATGATTTTGCCGATGACTATTCTGAAGGCCTTGGTTGTACCATTGACTTTGCAGCGCATATTGTAGTTAGAGACAATTCCATGCCTATTCTCTAAATTAGTAGGGCTCCAAACACTTTTGGCATCGATGCATTTGAACTTCCTAACCTCGCAATTCAGGACAATGTACTTTGCATCAACGCCTGTGACCTTGAAGACAGTGTGGTCGCACTATGCGATGTTTTTGCTGATCTCCCTTCTGAGGGCCTGGTTTGTACCACAGACTTTGCAGCGCATATTGTAGTTAGAGACAATTCCATGCCTATTCTCCACTCTAGCAATGCTCCAAACATTTTTGCCATCAATGCATTTGAACTTTCTAGCTTCGCAATTAAAGACAAAGTACTTTGCATCAACGCCTATGACCATGCAGACAGTGTGGTCGCACTATGCAATGATTTTGCTGATCTCTTTTCTGAGGGTCTTGGTTGTACCACAGACTTTGCAGCGCATATTGTAGTTAGGGACCATTCCATGCCTATTCTACACTCTAGTAATGTTCCAAACATTTTTGGCATGGCTGCATTTGAAGTTTCTGGCCTCGAAATTCAGTACAATGTACTTTGCAGCAGCGCATGTGACCATGCAGACAGTGTGGTCACTCTTTTCGATGATTTTGCTGATCTCTTTTCTGAGGGCCTTGGTTGTACCACAGACTTTGCAGCGCATATTGTAGTTATAGTTAATTCCATGGTTATTCTCCACTGTAGTTATTCTCCAAATATTTTTGGCATGAATGCATTTGAACATTCTGGCTCACAATTCAGGACAATGTACTTTGCATCAACGCCTATGACCTTCAAGACAGTATGGTCGGACTTTGCGATGATTTTGCTGATCTCTTTTCAGAGGGCCTTGGTTGTACCACAGACTTTGCAGCGCATATTGTAGATAGAGACAATTACATGCCAATTCTCCACTGCAGTAATGCTTCAAACATTTTTGGCACGGATGCATTTGAAGTTTCTGGCCTCGCAATTAATGACAATGTACTTTGCTTCAACGACTGTGTTCATGCAGACAGTGTGTTCGCAGTATGCGATGATTTTGCTGATCTCTTTTCTGAAGGCCTTGGTTGTACCACAGACTTTGCAGCGCATATTGTAGTTAGAGACAATTCCATGCCTATTCTCCACTCTAGTAATGCTCCAAACATTTTTGGCATGGATGCATTTGAACTTCCTGGCCTCGCAATTCAAGACAGTGTACTTTGCATCAAAGCCTGTGTCCATGCAGACAGTGTGGTCGCAATATGCGATGATTTTGCTGAACTCTTTTCTGAGGGCCTTGGTTGTACCACAGACTTTGCAGCGCATAATGTAGTTGGAGACAATTCTATGCCTATTCTCCAGTCTAGTAATGCTCCAAACATTTTTGGCATGGATGTATTTGAACTTTCTAGTTTCGCAAATCAGGACAATGTACTTTGCATCAACGCCTGTGACCATGCAGACAGTCTGGTCGCATTGTGCGATGATTTTGCTGAACTCTTTTCAGAAGGCCTTGGTTGAACCACATTCTTTGCAGCGCATATTGTAGTTAGAGACAATTCCATGCCTATTCTTCACTCTAGTAATGCTCCAAACATTTTTAGCATCGATGCATTTGAACTTTCTGGCCTTGCAAATCAGAACAATGTACTTTGCATCGACGCATGTGACCATGCAGACAGTGTGGTCACACTATGCGATGATTTTGCTGATCTCTTTTCTAAGGACCTTGGTTGTAACACAGACTTTGCAGCTCATATTGTAGTTAGAGACAATTCAATGCCTATACTCCACTCTAGTAATGCTCCAAACAATTTTTCATGGATGCAATTGAACTTCCTGGCCTCGCAATTCAGGACAATGTACTTTGCATTAGCGCCTGTGACCTTGAATCCAGTGTGGTCGCACTATGCGATGATTTTGCTGATCTCTTTTCAGAGGGCCTAGGTTGTACCACAGACTTTGCAGCACATATTGTCGTTAGAGACAATTCCGTGCCTATTCTACACTCTAGTAATGCTCCAAACATTTTTGGCATGGATGCATTTGAAGTTTCTGGCCTCGCAATTCAGGACAATGTACTTTGCAGCAGCGCATGTGACCATGCCCACAGTGTGGTCCCACTATGCGATGATTTTGCTGATCTCTTTTCTGAAGGCCTTGGTTGTACCACGGACCTTGCAGCGCATATTGTAGTTAGAGACAATTCCATGCCTATTCTACACCCTAGTAATGCTCCAAACATTTTTGGCATGGATGCATTTGAACTTTCTGGCCTCGCAATACAGGACAATGTACTTTGCATCAGCGCATATGACCATGCAGACAGTGTGGTCACACTATGCGATGACTTTGCAGATCTCTTTTCTGAGGGCCTTGGTTGTACCACAGACTTTGCAGCGCATATTGTAGTTAGAGTAAATTCCATGGCTATTCTCCACTCTAGTAATGCTCCAAACTTTTTTGGCATGGATGCATTTGAACTTTCTGGCCTCTAAATTCAGGACAATGTACTTTGCATCAACCCCTGTGACCATGGAGACAGTGTGGTCGCACTATGTGACGATTTCGCTGATCCCTTTTCTGAGGGCCTTGGTTGTACAACAGACTTTGCAGTGCATATTGCAGTTAGAGACAATTCCATGCATATTCTCCACTGTAGTAATGCTCCTAACATTTTTGGCAAGAATGCATTTGAAGTTTCTTGCCTCGCAATTCAGGACAATGTACTTTGTATCAACGCCTGTGACCATGCAGACAGTATGGTCGCCCCTTGCGATTATGTTGCTGATATCTTTTCTGAGGGCCTTGGTTGTACCACAGACTTTGCAGCGCATATTGTAGTTAGAGTAAATTCCATGGCTATTCTCCACTCTAGTAAATCTACAAACATTTTTGGCATGAATGCATTTGAACTTTCTGGCCTCACAGTTCAGGACAATGTACATTCCATTAACGCCTGTGACCATGCAGACAGTGTGGTCGCACTGTGCGATGATTTTGCGGATGTTTCTGAGGGCCTTGGTTGTACCTCAGACTTTGCAGCGCATATTGTAGTTAGACACAATTCCATGCCTTTTCTCCACTCTAGTAATGCTCCAAACATTTTTGCATGGATGCATTTGAACTTTCTGTCCTCGCAATTCAGGACAATGTTTCTTGCATCAACGCCTGTGACTATGCAGACAGAGTGGTCGCACTATGCGATGATTTTGCTGATCTCTTTTCTGAGAGCCTTGGTTGTACCACAGACTTTGCAGCGCATAATGTAGTTAGAGTAAATTCCATGGCTATTCTGCACTCTAGTAATGCTCCAAACATTTTTGGCATGGATGCATTTGAACCTTCTGTCCTCGCAATTCAGGACAACGTACTTTGCATCAACGCCTGTGACTATGCAGACAGAATGGTCGCACTATGCGATGATTTTGCTGATCACTTATCTGAAGGCCTAGGTTGCACCACAGACTCTGCAGCGCATATTGTAGTTAGAGACAATTCCACACCAATTCTCCTCTCTAGTAATGCTCCAAACTTTTTGCATGGATGCATTTGAACTTTCTGGCCTCTAAATTCAGGACAATGTACTTTGCATCAACCCCTGTGACCATGCAGACAGTGTGGTCGCACTGTGTGATGATTTCGCTGATCCCTTTTCTGAGGGCCTTGGTTGTACAACCGACTTTGCAGTGTATATTGCAGTTAGAGACAATTACATGCATATTCTCCATTCTAGTAATGCTCCAAACATTTTTGGCATGAATGCATTTGAAGTTTCTTGCCTCGCAATTCAGGACAACGTACTTTGCATCAACGCCTGTGACTATGCAGACAGAATGGTCGCACTATGCGATGATTTTGCTGATCACTTATCTGAAGGCCTTAATTGCACCACAGACTCTGCAGCGCATATTGTAGTTAGAGACAATTCCACGCCTATTCTCCTCTCTAGTAATGCTCCAAACTTTTTGCATGGATGCATTTGAACTTTCTGGCCTCTAAATTCAGGACAATGTAATTTGCATCAACCCCTGTGACCATGCAGACAGTGTGGTCGCACTATGTGATGATTTCGCTGATCCCTTTTCTGAGGGCCTTGCTTGTACCACAGACTTTGCAGCGCATATTGTAGTTAGAGACAATTCCGTGCCTATTCTACACTCTAGTAATGCTCCAAACATTTTTGGCATGGATGCATTTGAACTTTCTGGCCTCGCAATACAGGACAATGTACTATGCATGAGAGCATATGATCATGCAGACAGTGTGGTCACACTATGCGATGACTTTGCAGATCTCTTTTCTGAGGCCCTTGGTTGTACCACAGACTTTGCAGGGCATATTGTAGTTAGAGTAAATTCCATGGCTATTCTGCACTCTAGTAATGCTCCAAACATTTTTGGCATGAATGCATTTGAAGTTTCTTGCCTCGCAATTCAGGACAATGTACTTTGCATCAACGCCTGTGACCATGCAGACAGTATGGTCGCACTATGTGATGATTTTACTGATCTCTTTTCTGAGGGTCTGGTTGTACCACGGACTTTGCAGCGCATATTGTAGTTAGAGACAATTCCATGCATATTCTACACTCTTGTAATGCTCCAAACATTTTTGCATGAATGCATTTGATTTTTCTGTCCTTGCAATTCAGGACAATGTACTTTGCATCAACGCCTGTGACTATGCAGACAGAGTGGTCGCACTATGCGATGATTTTGCTGATCTCTTTTCTGAGAGCCTTGATTGTACCACAGACTTTGCAGCGCGTATTGTAGTTAGAGACAATTCCACGCCTATTCTCCACTCCAGTAATACTCCAAACATTTTTGGCATGGATGCATTTGAACTTTCTAGTTTCGCAATTCAGGACAATGTACTTTGCATCAACGCCTGTGACCATGCAAACAGTGTGGTCGCATTGTGCGATGATTTTGCTGATCTCTTTTCTGAGGACCTTGGTTGTAAAACAGACTTTGCAGCTCATATTGTAGTTAGAGACAATTCAGTGCCTATACTCCAGTCTAGTAATGCTCCAAACCTTTTTTTCATGGATGCATTTGAACTTCCTGGCCTCGCAATTCAGGACAATGTACCTTGCATCATCGCCTGTGACCATGAAGACAATGTGGTCGCACTATACGATGATTTTGCTGATCGCTTTTCTGAGGGCCTTGGTTATATAACAGACTTAGCAGCCCATATTGTAGTTAGAGACAATTCCATGCCTATTCTCCACTCCAGTAATGCACCAAACATTTTTATCACAGATGCATTTGAAGTTTCTGGCCTCACATTTCAGAACAATGTACTTTGCATCAACGCCTGAGACCATGCAGACACTGTGGTCGCACTATGAGATTATTTTGCTGACCTCTTTTCTGAAGGCCTTAGTTGTACCACAGACTTTGCAGCGCATATTGTAGTTAGAGACAATTCCATGCCTAATCTCCACTCTAGTAATGATCCAAACAATTTTGGCATGGATGCATTTGAACTTCCAGGCCTCGCAATTCAAGACAATTTACTTTGCATCAACGCCTGTTACCATGCAGACAGTGTGGTCGCACTATGTGATGATTTTACTGATCTCTTTTCTGAGGGTCTTGGTTGTACCACGGACTTTGCAGCGCATATTGTAGTTAGAGACAATTCCATGCCTTTTCTCCACTCTTGTAATGCTCCAAACATTTTTGCATGAATGCATTTGATTTTTCTGTCCTTGCAATTCAGGACAATGTACTTTGCATCAACGCCTGTGACTATGCAGACAGAGTGGTCGCACTATGAGATGATTTTGCTGAACTATTTTCTGAGAGGCTTGGTTGTACCACAGACTTTGCAGCGCATATTGTAGTTAAAGACAATTCCATGCCTATTCTACACTCTAGTAATGCTCCAAACATTTCTGGCATGGATGCATTTGAAGTTTCTGGCCTCGCAATTCAGGACAATGCACTTTGCAGCAGCGCATGTGACCATGCAGACAGCGTCGTCACACTATGCGATGATTTTGCTGATCTCTTTTCTGAGGGCCTTGGTTGTACCACTGACCTTGCAGCGCATATTGTAGTTAGAGTTAATTCACTTGCTATTCTCCACTGTAGTAATTCTCCAAACATTTTTGGCATGAAAGCATTTGAACTTTCAGGCTCACAATTCAGGACAATGTACTTTCCATCAACGCCTGTGACTATGCAGACAGAATGGTCGCACTATGCGATGATTTTGCTGATCACTTATCTGAAGGCCTTGGTTGCACCACAGACTCTGCAGCGCATATTGTAGTTAGAGACAATTCCACGCCTATTATCCTCTCTAGTAATGCTCCAAACTTTTTGCATGGATGCATTTGAACTTTCTGGCCTCACAGTTCAGGACAATGTACATTCCATCAACGCCTGTGACCATGCAGACAGTGTGGTCGCACTATGCGATGATTTTGCGGATGTGTTTCTGAGGGCCTTGGTTGTACCTCAGACTTTGCAGCGCATATTGTAGTTAGACACAATTCCATGCCTTTTCTCCACTATAGTAATGCTCCACACATTTTTGGCGTGGAAGCATTTGAACTTTATAGCTTCGCAATTCAGGACAATGTACTTTGCATCACCGCCTGTAACCATGCAGACAGTGTAGTCGCAGTATGCGATGATTTTGCTGATCTCTTTTCTGAAGGCCCTGTTGTACCACAGACTTTGCAGCGCATATTGTAGCTAGAGACAATTCCATGCCTATTCTCCACTCTAGTAATGCTCCACACATTTTTGGCATGGATGCATTTGAAGCTTCTGGCCTCGCATTTCAGGACAATGTACTTTGCATCAATCCCGTTGACCATGCAGACAGTGTGGTCGCACCATGCGCTGATTTTTCTCATTTCTTTTTTGAGGGCCTTTGTTGTACCACAGACTTTGCAGCGCATATTGAAGTTAGACACAATTGCATGCCTATTCTCCACTATAGAAATGCTCCAAACATTTTTGCATGGATGCATTTGAACTTTCTGTCCTCGCAATTCAGGACAATGTTTCTTGCATCAACGCCTGTGACTATGCAGACAGAGTGGTCGCACTATGCGATGATTTTGCTGATCTCTTTTCTGAGAGCCTTGGTTGTACCACAGACTATGCAGCGCGTATTGTAGTTAGAGACAATTCCACGCCTATTCTCCACTCCAGTAATACTCCAAACATTTTTGGCATGGATGCATTTGAACTTTCTAGTTTCGCAATTCAGGACAATGTACTTTGCATCAACGCTTGTGACCATGCAAACAGTGTGGTCGCATTGTGCGATGATTTTGCTGATCTCTTTTCTGAAAGCCTTGGTTGAACCCTATTCTTTGCAGCGCATATTGTCGTTAGAGACAATTCAATGCCTATTCTTCAATCTAGTAATGCTCCAAACATTTTTGCATGGATGCATTTGAACTTTCTGGCCTTGCAAATCAGAACAATGTACTTTGCATCAACGCCTGTGACCATGCAGACAGTGTGGTCACACTATGCGATGATTTTGCTGTCTCTTTTCTGAGGACATTGGTTGTAAAACAGACTTTGCAGCTCATATTGTAGTTAGAGACAATTCAGTGCCTATACTCCAGTCTAGTAATGCTCCAAACTTTTTGCATGGATGCATTTGAACTTTCTGGCCTCGCAATTCAGGACAACGTACTTTGCATCAACGCCTGTGACTATGCAGACAGAATGGTCGCACTATGCGATGATTTTGCTGATCACTTATCTGAAGGCCTTGGTTGCACCACAGACTCTGCAGCGCATATTGTAGTTAGTGACAATTCCACGCCTATTCTCGTCTCTAGTAATGCTCCAAACTATTTGCATGGATGCATTTGAACATTCTGGCCTCTAAATTCAGGACAATGTACTTTGCATCAACCCCTGTGACCATGCAGACAGTGTGGTCGCACTGTGTGATGATTTTGCTGATCCCTTTTCTGAGGGCCTTGGTTGTACAACAGACTTTGCAGTGCATATTGCAGTTAGAGACAATTCCATGCATATTCTCCACTCTAGTAATGCTCCTAACATTTTTGGCATGAATGCATTTGAAGTTTCTTGCCTCGCAATTCAGGACAATGTACTTTGCATCAACGCCTGTGACCATGCAGACAGTATGGTTGCCCTATGCGAATATTTTGCTGATAACTTTTCTGAGGGCCTTGGTTGTACCACAGACTTTGCAGCGCATATTGTTGTTAGAGTAAATTCCATGGCTATTCTCCACTATAGTAAATCTACAAACATTTTGGCATGAATGCATTTGAACTTTCTGGCCTCACAGTTCAGGACAATGTACATTCCATCAACGCCTGTGACCATGCAGACAGTGTGGTCGCACTATGCGATGATTTTGCGGATGTGTTTCTGAGGGCCTTGGTTGTACCTCAGACTTTGCAGCGCATATTGTAGTTAGACACAATTCTATGCCTTTTCTCCACTATAGTAATGCTCCACACATTTTTGGCGTGGAAGCATTTGAACTTTCTAGCTTCGCAATTCAGGACAATGTACTGTGCATCACCGCCTGTGACCATGCAGACATTGTAGTCGCAGTATGCGATGTTTTTGCTGATCTCTTTTCTGAAGGCCCTGTTGTACCACAGACTATGCAGCGCATATGGTAGCTAGAGACAATTCCATGCCTATTCTCCACTCTAGTAATGCTCCACACATTTTTGGCATGGATGCATTTGAAGCTTCTGGCCTCGCATTTCAGGACAATGTACTTTGCATCAATCCCGTTGACCATGCAGACAGTGTGGTCGCACCATGCGCTGATTTTTGTCATTTCTTTTTTGAGGGCCTTTGTTGTACCACAGACTTTGCAGCGCATATTGAAGTTAGACACAATTGCATGCCTATTCTCCACTATAGAAATGCTCCAAACATTTTTGCATGGATGCATTTGAACTTTCTGTCCTCGCAATTCAGGACAATGTTACTTGCATCAACGCCTGTGACTATGCAGACAGAGTGGTCGCACTATGCGATGATTTTGCTGATCTCTTTTCTGAGAGCCTTGGTTGTACCACAGACTTTGCAGCGCGTATTGTAGTTAGAGACAATTCCACGCCTATTCTCCACTCCAGTAATACTCCATACATTTTTGGCATGGATGCATTTGAACTTTCTAGTTTCGCAATTCAGGACAATGTACTTTGCATCAACGCCTGTGACCATGCAAACAGTGTGGTCGCATTGTGCGATGATTTTGCTGATCTCTTTTCTGAAAGCCTTGATTGAACCCTATTCTTTGCAGCGCATATTGTCGTTAGAGACAATTCAATGCCTATTCTTCAATCTAGTAATGCTCCAAACATTTTTGCATGGATGCATTTGAACTTTCTGGCCTTGCAAATCAGAACAATGTACTTTGCATCAACGCCTGTGACCACGCAGACAGTGTGGTCACACTATGCGATGATTTTGCTGTCCCTTTTCTGAGGACCTTGGTTGTAAAACAGACTTTGCAGCTCATATTGTAGTTAGAGACAATTCAGTGCCTATACTCCAGTCTAGTAATGCTCCAAACCTTTTTTTCATGGATGCATTTGAACTTCCTGGCCTCGCAATTCAGGACAATGTACCTTGCATCATCGCCTGTGACCATGAAGACAATGTGGTCGCACTATACGGTGATTTTGCTGATCGCTTTTCTGAGGGCCTTGGTTATATAACAGACTTAGCAGCCCATATTGTAGTTAGAGACAATTCCATGCCTATTCTCCACTCCAGTAATGCACCAAACATTTTTATCACAGATGCATTTGAAGTTTCTGGCCTCACATTTCAGGACAATGTACTTTGCATCAACGCCTGTGACCATGCAGACACTGTGGTCGCACAATGAGATTATTTTGCTGACCTCTTTTCTGAAGGCCTTAGTTGTACCACAGACTTTGCAGCGCATATTGTAGTTAGAGACAATTCCATGCCTAATCTCCACTCTAGTAATGATCCAAACATTTTTGGCATGGATGCATTTGAACTTCCAGGCCTCGCAATTCAAGACAATTTACTTTGCATCAACGCCTGTTACCATGCAGACAGTGTGGTCGCACTATGTGATGATTTTACTGATCTCTTTTCTGAGGGTCTTGGTTGTACCACGGACTTTGCAGCGCATATTGTAGTTAGAGACAATTCCATGCCTTTTCTCCACTCTTGTAATGCTCCAAACATTTTTGCATGAATGCATTTGATTTTTCTGTCCTTGCAATTCAGGACAATGTACTTTCCATCAACGCCTGTGACTATGCAGACAGAGTGGTCGCACTATGAGATGATTTTGCTGAACTCTTTTCTGAGAGCCTTGGTTGTACCACAGACTTTGCAGCGCATATTGTAGTTAAAGACAATTCCATGCCTATTCTACACTCTAGTAATGCTCCAAACATTTTTGGCATGGATGCATTTGAAGTTTCTGGCCTCGCAATTCAGGACAATGCACTTTGCAGCAGCGCATGTGACCATGCAGACAGTGTCGTCACACTATGCGATGATTTTGCTGATCTCTTTTCTGAGGGCCTTGGTTGTACCACTGACCTTGCAGCGCATATTGTAGTTAGAGTTAATTCACTTGCTATTCTCCACTGTAGTAATTCTCCAAACATTTTTGGCATGAAAGCATTTGAACTTTCTGGCTCACAATTCAGGACAATGTACATTCCATCAACGCCTGTGACCATGGAGACAGTGTGGTCGCACTATGCGATGATTTTGCAGATGTCTTTTCTGAGGGCCTTGGTTGTACCATAGTCTTTGCAGCGCATATTGTAGTTAGAGACAATTCCATGCCTATTCTCCACTCCAGTAATGCTCCAAACATTTTTGTCATGGATGCATTTGAACTTTCTGACCTTACAAATCAGAACAATGTACTTTGCATCAACTCCTGTGACCATGGAGACATTGTGGTCGTACTAAGCGATGATTTTGCTGATCTCTTTACTGAAGGCCTTGGCTGTACCACAGACTTAGTAGCCCATATTGTAGTTAGAGACAATTCCATGCCTATTCTCCACTCCAGTAATGCTCCAAACATTTTTATCACAGATGCATTTGTAGTTTCTGGCCTCACATTTCAGGACAATGTACTTTGCATCAACGCCTGTGACCATGCAGACAGTGTGGTAACACTATGCGATGATTTTGCTGATCTCTTTTCTGAAGGCCTTGGTAGTACCACGGACTTTGCAGCGCATATTGTAGTTAGAGACAATTCCATGCCTAATCTCCAATCTAGTAATGCTCCAAACATTTTTGGCATGGATGCATTTGAACTTCCTGGCCTCGCAATTCAAGACAATGTACTTTGCATCAACGCCTATGACCATGCAGACAGTGTGGTCGCACTATGCGATGATTTTACTGATCTCTTTTCTGAGGATCTTGGTTGTACCACAGACTTTGCAGCTCATATTGTAGTTAGAGACAATTCCATGCCTATTCTACACTCTAGTAATGCTCCAAATATCTTTGGCATGGATGCATTTGAACATTCTGGCCTCGCAATTCAGGACAATGTACTTTGCATCAACGTTTGATACCATGCAGACAGTGTGGTCGCACTATGCGATGATTTTGCTGATCCCTTTTCTGAGGGCCTTGGTTGTACCACAGACTTTGCAGCGCATATTGTAGTTAGAATTAATTCCATGGCTATTCTCCACTGTAGTAATTCTCCAAACATTTTTGGTATCAATGCATTTGAACTTTCTGGCCTCACAATTCAAGACAATGTACTTTCCATCAACGCCTGTGACCATGCAGACAGTGTGGTCGAACTATATGATGATTTTGCGGATGTCTTTTCTAAGGGCCTTGGTTGTACCACAGACTTTGCAGTGCATTTTGTAGATAGAGACAATTCCATGCCTATTCTCCACTCTAGTAATGCTCCAAACATTTTTGGCATGGATGCATTTGAACTTTCTGACCTTGCAAATCAGAACAATGTACTTTGCATCAACGCCTGTGACCATGCAGACAGTGTAATCGCACTATGCGATGATTTTGCTGATGTCTTTTCTGAGGGCCTTGGTTGTACCACAGACTTTGCAGCGCAATATGTAGTTAGAGACAATTCCACGCCTATTCTCCACTCAAGTAATGCTCCAAACACTTTTGGCATGGATGCATTTGAACTTTCTGGCCTCGCAATTCAGGACAATGTACTTTGCATCAACCCCTGTGACCATGCAGACAGTGTGGTCGCACTATGCGTAGATTTTCCTTATCTCTTTTCTGAGGCCATTGGTTGTACCACAGTCTTTGCAGCGCATATTGTACGTTGAGACAATTCCATGCCTATTCTCCACTCCAGTAATGCTCCAAACATTTTTGGCATGGATGCATTTGCACTTTCTAGCTTCGCAGTTCAGGACAATGTACTTTACATCAACGCCTGTAACCATGCAGACAGTGGGGTCCCACTATGCGATGATTTTACTGATCCCATTTCTGAGGGTCTTGGTTGTACCAAAGACTTTGTAAGGCATATTGTAGTTAGAGACAATTCCATGCCCTATTCTACACTCTAGTAATGCTCCAAACATTTTTGGCATGGATGCATTTGAACTTTCTGGCCTCGCAATACAGGACAATGTACTTTGCATCAGCGCATGTGACCATGCAGTCAGTGTGGTCACACTATGCGATGACTTTGCAGATCTCTTTTTTTAGGGCGTTGGTTGTACCACAGACTTTGCAGCGCATATTGTAGTTAGAGTAAATTCCATGGCTATTCTCCACTCTAGTAAATCTCCAAACATTTTTGGCATGAATGCATTTGAACTTTCCTGCCTCACAGTTCAGGACAATGTACTTTCCATCAACGCCTGTGACCATGCAGATAGTGTGGTCGCACTATGCGATGATTTTGCAGATGTCTTTTCTGAGGGCCATGGTTGTACCACAGACTTTGCAGCGCATATTGTAGTTAGAGACAATTCCATGCCTAGTCTCCACTCTAGTAATGCTCCAAACAGTTTTGTCATGGATGCATTTTAACTTTCTGGCCTTACAAATCAGAACAATGTACTTTGCATCAACGCCTGTGACCATGCAGACATTGTGGTCGCACTAAGCGATGATTTTGCTGCTCTCTTTACTGAAGGCCTTGGCTGTACAACAGACTTTCCAGCGCATATTGTAGTTAGAGACAACTCCATGCCTATTCTCCACTCTAGTAATGCCCCAAACATTTTTGGCATGGATGCATCTGAACTTTATATTTTCGCAATTCAGGACAATGTACTTTGCATCAACGCCTGTGACCATGCAGACAGTGTGGTCGCATTGTGCCATGATTTTGCTGATCTTTTTTCTGAGGGCCTTGGTTGTACCACAGAATTAGCAGCCCATATTGTAGTTAGAGACAATTCCATGCCTATTCTCCACTCCAGTAATGCTCCAAACATTTTTATCACAGATGCATTTGAAGTTTCTGGCCTCAGATTTCAGGATAATGTACTTTGCATCAACGCCTGTGACCATGTAGACAGTCTGGTCGCATTGTGCGATGATTTTGCTTAACTCTTTCCTGAAGGCCTTGGTTGAACCACATTCTTTGCAGCGCCTATTGTAGTTAGAGACAATTCCATGCCTATTATTCACTCTAGTAGTGCTCCAAACATTTTTGGCATTAATGCATTTCAACTTTCTGGCCTTGCAAATCAGAACAATGTACTTTGCATCAACACCTGTGACCATGCAGACAGTGTCGTCACACTATGCGATGATTTTGCTGATCTCTTTTCTGAGGACCTTGGTTGTAAAACAGACTTTGCAGCTCATATTGTAGTTAGAGACAATTCAATGCCTATACTCCACTCTAGTAATGCTCCAAACAATTTTTCATGGAGGCATTTGAACTTCCTGGCTTCGCAATTCAGGACAATGTACTTTGCATCAGCGCCTGTGTTCGTGAAGACAATGTGGTCGCACTATGCGATAATTTTGCTGATCTCTTTCATAAGGCCTTGGTAGTACCACGGATTTTGCAGCGCATATTGTAGTTAGAGACAATTCCAATGCCTAATCTCCACTCTAGTAATGCTCCAAACATTTTGGCATGGATGCATTTGAAATTCCAGGCGTCGCAATTCATGACAATGTACTTTGCATCAACGCCTGTGACCATGCAGACAGTGTGGTCGCACTATGCGATGATTTTGCGGATGTCTTTTCTGAGGGCCTTGCTTGTACCAAAGACTTTGCAGCGCATATTGTAGTGACAGACAATTCCATGCATATTCTACACCCTAGTAATGCTCCAAACATTTTTGGCATGGATGCACTTGCACTTTCTAGCGTCGCAGTTCAGGGCAATTGACTTTACATCATCGCCTGTAACCATGCAGACAGTGGGGACGCACTATGCGATGATTTTACTGATCCCATTTCTGATTGTCTTGGTTGTACCACAGACTTTGTAAGGCATATTGTAGTTAGAGACAATTCCATGCATATTCTCCACTGTAGTAATGCTCCGAACAGTTTTGGCATGAATGCATTTGAAGTTTCTTGCCTCGCAAATCAGGACAATGTACTTTGCATCAACGCCTGTGACCATACAGACAGTATGGTCGCCCTATGCGATTATTTTGCTGACCTCTTTTCTGAGGGCCTTGGTTGTACCACAGACTTTGAAGCGCATATTGTAGTTAGAGTAAATTCCATGGCTAATCTCCACTCTAGTAATGCTCCAAACATTTTTGACATGGATGCATTTGAACTTCCTGGCCACACAATTCAATACAATGTACTTTGGATCAACGCCTGTGACCATGCAGACAGTGTGGTCGCACTATGCGATGATTTCGCTGATCCCTTTTCTGAGGGCTTTAGTTGTACAACAGACTTTGCAGCGCATATTGCAGTTAGAGACAATTCCATGCATATTCTCCACTCTAGTAATGCTCCAAACATTTTTGGCATGAATGCATTTGAAGTTTCTTGCCTGGCAATTCAAGACAATGTACTTTTCACCAACGCCTGTGACCATGCAGACAGTGTGGTCCCACTATGCGATGATTTTGCTGATCTCTTTTCTGAAGGCCTTGGTAGTACCACGGACTTTGCAGCGCATATTGTAGTTAGAGACAATTCCATGACTAATCTCCACTCTAGTAATGCTCCAAACATTTTTGACATGGATGCATTTGAACTTCCTGGCCACGCAATTCAATACAATGTACTTTGGATCAACGCCTGTGACCATGCAGACAGTGTGGTCGCACTATGCGATGATTTTACTGATCTCTTTTCTGAGGGTCTTGGTTGTACCACAGACTTTGCAGCGCATGTTGTAGTTAAAGTCAATTCCATGCCTATTCTACACTCTAGTAATGCTCCAAACATCTTTGGCATGGATGCATTTGAACATTCTGGCCTCGCAATTCAGGACAATTTACTTTGCATCAACGTTTGATACCATGCAGACAGTGTGGTCGCACTATGCGATGATTTTGCTGATCTCTTTTCTGAGGGCCTTGGTTGTGCCACAGACTTTGCAGCGCATATTGTAGTTAGAATTAATTCCATGGCTATTCTCATCTGTAGTAATTCTCCAAACATTTTTAGCATGAATGCATTTCAACTTTCTATCCTCACAATTCAAGACAATGTACTTTCCATCAACGCCTGTGACCATGCAGACAGTTTGGTCGCACTATATGATGATTTTGCGGATGTCTTTTCTAAGGGCCTTGGTTGTACCACAGACTTTGCAACGCATTTTGTAGATAGAGACAAGTCAATGCCTATTCTCCACTCTAGTAATGCTCCAAACATTTTTGGCATGGATGCATTTGAACTTTCTGACATTGCAAATCAGAACAATGTACTTTGCATCAACGCCTGTGACCATGCAGACATTGTGGTCGCACTATGCGATGATTTTGCTGATGTCTTTTCTGAGGGCCTTGGTTGTACCACAGACATTGCAGCGCAATATGTAGTTAGAGACAATTCCACACCTATTCTCCACTCAAGTAATGCTCCAAACACTTTTGGCATGGATGCATTTGAACTTTCTGGCCTCGCAATTCAGGACAATGTACTTTGCATCAACCCCTGTGACCATGCAGACAGTGTGGTCGCACTATGCGTAGATTTTCCTGAAAACTTTTCTGAGGCCCTTGGTTGTACCACAGTCTTTGCAGCGCATATTGTAGTTTGAGACAATTCCATGCCTATTCTCCACTCCAGTAATGCTCCAAACATTTTTGGCATGGATGTATTTGAACTTTCTGGCCTCGCAATTCAGGACAGTGTACTTTGCATCAACTCCTGTGACCATGCAGACAGTGCGGTCGCACTATGCCATGATTTTGCGGATGTCTTTTCTGAGGGCCTTGGTTGTACCAAAGACTTTGCAGCGCATATTGTAGTTACAGACAATTCCATGCATATTCTACACCTTAGTAATGCTCCAAACATTTTTGGCATGGATGCATTTGTACTTTCTAGCTTCGCAATTCAGGACAATGTACTTTTTATCAACGCCTGTAACCATGCAGACACTGGGGTCCCACTATGCGATGATTTTACTGATCCCATTTCTGAGGTTCTTGGTTGTACCACAGACTTTGAAAGGCATATTGTAGTTAGAGACAATTCCATGCCCTATTCCACACTCTAGTAATGCTCCAAACATTTTTGGCATGGATGCATTTGATCTTTCTGGCCTCGCAATACAGGACAATGTACTTTGCATCAGCGCATGTGACCATGCAGACAGTGTGGTCACACTATGCGATGACTTTGCAGATCTCTTTTCTGAGGGCCTAGGTTGTACCACAATCTTTGCAGCGCATATTGTAGTTAGAGTAAATTCCATGGCTATTCTCCACTCTAGTAATGCTCCAAACATTTTTTGCATGGATGCATTTGAACTTTCTGTCCTCGCAATTCAGGACAATGTACTTTGCAACAACGCCTGTGACTATGCAGACAGAATGGTCACACTATGCGATGATTTTGCTGATCACTTATCTGAAGGCCTTGGTTGCACCACAGTCTTTGCAGCGCATATTGTAGTTTGAGACAATTCCATGCCTATTCTCCACTCCAGTAATGCTCCAAACATTTTTGCATGGATGTATTTGAACTTTCTGGCCTCGCAATTCAGGACAGTGTACTTTGCATTAACGCCTGTGACCATGCAGACAGTGTGGTCGCACTATGCGATGATTTTGCGGATGTCTTTTCTGAGGGCCTTGGTTGTACCAAAGACATTGCAGGGCATATTTTAGTTACAGACAATTACATGCCTATTCTTCAAACTAGTAATGCTCCAAACATTTTTGGCATGGATGCATTTGAACTTTCTGGCCTTGCAATTCAGGACAATATACTTTGCATCAGCGCATTTGACCATGCAGACAGTGTGGTCACACTATGCGGTGATTTTGCTTATCTCTTTTATGAGGACCTTGGTTGTACCACAGACTTTGCAGCTCATATTGTAGTTAGAGACAGTTCTATGCCTATTCTCCACTCCAGTAATGCTTTAAGCAATTTTGGCATGGATGCATTTGAAGTTTCTGGGCTCGCAATTCCGGACAATGTACTTTGCATCAACGCCTATGACCATGCAGACAGTGTGGTCGCACTATGCGATGATTTTGCTGATCTCTGTTCTGAGGGCCTTGATTGTACAGCAGACTTAGCAGCTCATACTGTAATTAGAGACAATTCCATGCCTATTCTACACTCTAGTAACGCTCCAAACATTTATGGCATGGATGCATTTGAACTTTCTGGCCTTGCAAATCAGAACAATGTACTTTGCATCAACGCCTGTGTCCATGCAGACAGTGTGGTCGCACTCTGCGATGATTTTGCTGACCTCTTTTATGAGGGACTTGGTTGTACCACAGATTTTGCAGCGCATATTTTAGTTAGAGACAATTCCATGCTTATTCTTCACACTAGTAATGCTACAAACATTTTTGGCATGGATGCATTTGAACTTTCTGGCCTTGCAAATCAGAACAGTGTACTTTGCATCAACGCTTGTGACCATTCAGACAGTGTGGTAACACTATGCGATGATTTTGCTGACCTCTTTTCTGAGGGCCTTGGTTGTAGCACACACTTTTTTACCTCATATTGTAGTTAGAGACAATTCCATGGCTATTCCCACTCTAGTAATGCACCAACATTTTTAGCATGGATGCATTTTAACTTTCTGGCGTCTATATTCAGGACAATGTACTTTGAAACAAAACCTGTGACCATGCAAACAGTGTGTTCGCACTATACGATGCTTTTGCTGAACTCCTTCATGAGGGACTTGGTTGTACCACAGACTTTGCAGCGCATATTGTAGTTAGAGACAATTCCATGGCTATTCACCACTCTAGTAATGCTCCAAACATTTTTGGCGTGGATGCATTTAAACTTTCTGGCCTCACAATTCAGGACAAAGTACTTTGCATCAGTGCCTGTGGCCATGCAGACAGTGTGGTCGCGCTATGCGATGATTTTGCTGATGTCTCTCCTTAGGGCCTTGGTTGTACCATCGACTCTGCAGCGCATATTGTAATTAGAGACAATTCCATGGCTATTCACCACTCTAGTAATGCTCCAAAAATTTTTGGCATGGATGCATTTTAAGTTTCTTTCCTCGCAATTCAGGACAATGTTCATTGCATCAACGCCTGTGACTATGCAGACAGAGTGGTCGCATTATGTGATAATTTTGCTGATCCCTTTTCTGAGGGGCAAGGTTGTACCACAGAATTTGCAGTGCATATTGTAGTTAGAGACAATTCCATGCCTATTTTCCTCTCTAGTAATTCCCCCAAAGATTTTTGGCATGGATGCATTTTACCTTTCTGGCCTCGCAATTCAGGACAATGTACTTTGCATCAACGCCTATGACCATGCAGACAGTGTGGTCGCACTATGCAATGATTTTGCCGATGACTATTCTGAAGGCCTTGGTTGTACCATTGACTTTGCAGCGCATATTGTAGTTAGAGACAATTCCATGCCTATTCTCTAAATTAGTAGGGCTCCAAACACTTTTGGCATCGATGCATTTGAACTTCCTAACCTCGCAATTCAGGACAATGTACTTTGCATCAACGCCTGTGACCTTGAAGACAGTGTGGTCGCACTATGCGATGTTTTTGCTGATCTCCCTTCTGAGGGCCTGGTTTGTACCACAGACTTTGCAGCGCATATTGTAGTTAGAGACAATTCCATGCCTATTCTCCACTCTAGCAATGCTCCAAACATTTTTGCCATCAATGCATTTGAACTTTCTAGCTTCGCAATTAAAGACAAAGTACTTTGCATCAACGCCTATGACCATGCAGACAGTGTGGTCGCACTATGCAATGATTTTGCTGATCTCTTTTCTGAGGGTCTTGCTTGTACCACAGACTTTGCAGCGCATGTTGTAGTTAAAGTCAATTCCATGCCTATTCTACACTCTAGTAATGTTCCAAACATTTTTGGCATGGCTGCATTTGAAGTTTCTGGCCTCGAAATTCAGTACAATGTACTTTGCAGCAGCGCATGTGACCATGCAGACAGTGTGGTCACTCTTTTCGATGATTTTGCTGATCTCTTTTCTGAGGGCCTTGGTTGTACCACAGACTTTGCAGCGCATATTGTAGTTATAGTTAATTCCATGGCTATTCTCCACTGTAGTTATTCTCCAAATATTTTTGGCATGAATGCATTTGAACATTCTGGCTCACAATTCAGGACAATGTACTTTGCATCAACGCCTATGACCTTCAAGACAGTATGGTCGGACTTTGCGATGATTTTGCTGATCTCTTTTCTGAGGGCCTTGGTTGTACCACAGACTTTGCAGCGCATATTGTAGTTAGAGACAATTCCATGCCAATTCTCCACTGCAGTAATGCTTCAAACATTTTTGGCACGGATGCATTTGAAGTTTCTGGCCTCGCAATTAATGACAATGTACTTTGCTTCAACGACTGTGTTCATGCAGACAGTGTGTTCGCAGTATGCGATGATTTTGCTGATCTCTTTTCTGAAGGCCTTGGTTGTACCACAAACTTTGCAGCGCATATTGTAGTTAGAGACAATTCCATGCCTATTCTCCACTCTAGTAATGCTCCAAACATTTTTGGCATGGATGCATTTGAACTTCCTGGCCTCGCAATTCAAGACAGTGTACTTTGCATCAAAGCCTGTGTCCATGCAGACAGTGTGGTCGCAATATGCGATGATTTTGCTGAACTCTTTTCTGAGGGCCTTGGTTGTACCACAGACTTTGCAGCGCATATTGTAGTTGGAGACAATTCTATGCCTATTCTCCACTCTAGTAATGCTCCAAACATTTTTGGCATGGATGTATGTGAACTTTCTAGTTTCGCAAATCAGGACAATGTACTTTGCATCAACGCCTGTGACCATGCAGACAGTCTGGTCGCATTGTGCGATGATTTTGCTGAACTCTTTTCAGAAGGCCTTGGTTGAACCACATTCTTTGCAGCGCATATTGTAGTTAGAGACAATTCCATGCCTATTCTTCACTCTAGTAATGCTCCAAACATTTTTAGCATCGATGCATTTGAACTTTCTGGCCTTGCAAAACAGAACAATGTACTTTGCATCGACGCATGTGACCATGCAGACAGTGTGGTCACACTATGCGGTGATTTTGCTGATCTCTTTTCTAAGGACCTTGGTTGTAACACAGACTTTGCAGCTCATATTGTAGTTAGAGACAATTCAATGCCTATACTCCACTCTAGTAATGCTCCAAACAATTTTTCATGGATGCAATTGAACTTCCTGGCCTCGCAATTCAGGACAATGTACTTTGCATTAGCGCCTGTGACCTTGAATCCAGTGTGGTCGCACTATGCGATGATTTTGGTGATCTCTTTTCAGAGGGCCTAGGTTGTACCACAGACTTTGCAGCGCATATTGTCGTTAGAGACAATTCCGTGCCTATTCTACACTCTAGTAATGCTCCAAACATTTTTGGCATGGATGCATTTGAACTTTCTGGCCTCGCAATACAGGACAATGTACTTTGCATCAGCGCATATGACCATGCAGACTGTGTGGTCACACTATGCGATGACTTTGCAGATCTCTTTTCTGAGGGCCTTGGTTGTACCACAGACTTTGCAGCGCATATTGTAGTTAGAGTAAATTCCATGGCTATTCTCCACTCTAGTAATCCTCCAAACATTTTTGGCATGCATGCATTTGAACTTTCTGTCCTCGCAATTCAGGACAACGTACTTTGCATCAACGCCTGTGACTATGCAGACAGAATGGTCGCACTATGCGATAATTTTGCTGATCACTTATCTGAAGGCCTTGGTTGCACCACAGACTCTGCAGCGCATATTGTAGTTAGAGACAATTCCACGCCTATTCTCCTCTCTAGTAATGCTCCAAACTTTTTGCATGGATTCATTTGAACTTTCTGGCCTCTAAATTCAGGACAATGTTACTTGCATCAACGCCTGTGACTATGCAGACAGAGTGGTCGCACTATGCGATGATTTTGCTGATCTCTTTTCTGAGAGCCTTGGTTGTAGCACAGACTTTGCAGCGCGTATTGTAGTTAGAGACAATTCCACGCCTATTCTCCACTGCAGTAATACTCCAAACATTTTTGGCATGGATGCATTTGAACTTTCTGGTTTCGCAATTCAGGACAATGTACTTTGCATCAACGCCTGTGACCATGCAAACAGTGTGGTCGCATTGTGCGATGATTTTGCTGATCTCTTTTCTGAGGACCTTGGTTGTAAAACAGACTTTGCAGCTCATATTGTAGTTAGAGACAATTCAGTGCCTATACTCCAGTCTAGTAATGCTCCAAACCTTTTTTTCATGGATGCATTTGAACTTCCTGGCCTCGCAATTCAGGACAATGTACCTTGCATCATCGCCTGTGACCATGAAGACAATGTGGTCGCACTATACGATGATTTTGCTGATCGCTTTTCTGAGGGCCTTGGTTATATAACAGACTTAGCAGCCCATATTGTAGTTAGAGACAATTCCATGCCTATTCTCCACTCCAGTAATGCACCAAACATTTTTATCACAGATGCATTTGAAGTTTCTGGCCTCACATTTCAGAACAATGTACTTTGCATCAACGCCTGTGACCATGCAGACACTGTGGTCGCACTATGAGATTATTTTGCTGACCTCTTTTCTGAAGGCCTTAGTTGTACCACAGACTTTGCAGCGCATATTGTAGTTAGAGACAATTCCATGCCTAATCTCCACTCTAGTAATGATCCAAACATTTTTGGCATGGATGCATTTGAACTTCCAGGCCTCGCAATTCAAGACAATTTACTTTGCATCAACGCCTGTTACCATGCAGACAGTGTGGTCGCACTATGTGATGATTTTACTGATCTCTTTTCTGAGGGTCTTGGTTGTACCACGGACTTTGCTGCGCATATTGTAGTTAGAGACAATTCCATGCCTTTTCTCCACTCTTGTAATGCTCCAAACATTTTTGCATGAATGCATTTGATTTTTCTGTCCTTGCAATTCAGGACAATGTACTTTGCATCAACGCCTGTGACTATGCAGACAGAGTGGTCGCACTATGAGATGATTTTGCTGAACTCTTTTCTGAGAGCCTTGGTTGTACCACAGACTTTGCAGCGCATATTGTAGTTAAAGACAATTCCATGCCTATTCTACACTCTAGTAATGCTCCAAACATTTTTGGCATGGATGCATTTGAAGTTTCTGGCCTCGCAATTCAGGACAATGCACTTTGCAGCAGCGCATGTGACCATGCAGACAGTGTCGTCACACTATGCGATGATTTTGCTGATCTCTTTTCTGAGGGCCTTGGTTGTACCACTGACCTTGCAGCGCATATTGTAGTTAGAGTTAATTCACTTGCTATTCTCCACTGTAGTAATTCTCCAAACATTTTTGGCATGAAAGCATTTGAACTTTCTGGCTCACAATTCAGGACAATGTACTTTCCATCAACGCCTGTGACTATGCAGACAGAATTATCGCACTATGCGATGATTTTGCTGATCACTTATCTGAAGGCCTTGGTTGCACCACAGACTCTGCAGCGCATATTGTAGTTAGAGACAATTCCACGCCTATTATCCTCTCTAGTAATAATCCAAACTTTTTGCATGGATGCATTTGAACTTTCTGGCCTCACAGTTCAGGACAATGTACATTCCATCAACGCCTGTGACCATGCAGACAGTGTGGTCGCACTATGCGATGATTTTGCGGATGTGTTTCTGAGGGCCTTGGTTGTACCTCAGACTTTGCAGCGCATATTGTAGTTAGACACAATTCCATGCCTTTTCTCCACTATAGTAATGCTCCACACATTTTTGGCGTGGAAGCATTTGAACTTTATAGCTTCGCAATTCAGGACAATGTACTTTGCATCACCGCCTGTGACCATGCAGACAGTGTAGTCGCAGTATGCGATGATTTTGCTGATCTCTTTTCTGAAGGCCCTGTTGTACCACAGACTTTGCAGCGCATATTGTAGCTAGAGACAATTCCATGCCTATTCTCCACTCTAGTAATGCTACACACATTTTTGGCATGGATGCATTTGAAGCTTCTGGCCTCGCATTTCAGGACAATGTACTTTGCATCAATCCCGTTGACCATGCAGACAGTGTGGTCGCACCATGCGCTGATTTTTCTCATTTCTTTTTTGAGGGCCTTTGTTGTACCACAGACTTTGCAGCGCATATTGAATTTAGACACAATTGCATGCCTATTCTCCACTATAGAAATGCTCCAAACATTTTTGCATGGATGCATTTGAACTTTCTGTCCTCGCAATTCAGGACAATGTCTCTTGCATCAACGCCTGTGACTATGCAGACAGAATGGTCGCACTATGCGATGATTTTGCTGATCTCTTTTCTGAGAGCCTTGGTTGTACCACAGACTTTGCAGCGCGTATTGTAGTTAGAGACAATTCCACGCCTATTCTCCACTCCAGTAATACTCCAAACATTTTTGGCATGGATGCATTTGAACTTTCTAGTTTCGCAATTCAGGACAATGTACTTTGCATCAACGCCTGTGACCATGCAAACAGTGTGGTCGCATTGTGCGATGATTTTGCTGATCTCTTTTCTGAAAGCCTTGGTTGAACCCTATTCTTTGCAGCGCATATTGTCGTTAGAGACAATTCAATGCCTATTCTTCAATCTAGTAATGCTCCAAACATTTTTGCATGGATGCATTTGAACTTTCTGGCCTTGCAAATCAGAACAATGTACTTTGCATCAACGCCTGTGACCATGCAGACAGTGTGGTCACACTATGCGATGATTTTGCTGTCTCTTTTCTGAGGACCTTGGTTGTAAAACAGACTTTGCAGCTCATATTGTAGATAGAGACAATTCAGTGCCTATACTCCAGTCTAGTAATGCTCCAAACCTTTTTTTCATGGATGCATTTGAACTTCCTGGCCTCGCAATTCAGGACAATGTACCTTGCATCATCGCCTGTGACCATGAAGACAATGTGGTCGCACTATACGGTGATTTTGCTGATCGCTTTTCTGAGGGCCTTGGTTATATAACAGACTTAGCAGCCCATATTGTAGTTAGAGACAATTCCATGCCTATTCTCCACTCCAGTAATGCACCAAACATTTTTATCACAGATGCATTTGAAGTTTCTGGCCTCACATTTCAGGACAATGTACTTTGCATCAACGCCTGTGACCATGCAGACACTGTGGTCGCACAATGAGATTATTTTGCTGACCTCTTTTCTGAAGGCCTTAGTTGTACCACAGACTTTGCAGCGCATATTGTAGTTAGAGACAATTCCATGCCTAATCTCCACTCTAGTAATGATCCAAACATTTTTGGCATGGATGCATTTGAACTTCCAGGCCTCGCAATTCAAGACAATTTACTTTGCATCAACACCTGTTACCATGCAGACAGTGTGGTCGCACTATGTGATGATTTTACTGATCTCTTTTCTGAGGGTCTTGGTTGTAGCACGGACATTGCAGCGCATATTGTAGTTAGAGACAATTCCATGCCTTTTCTCCACTCTTGTAATGCTCCAAACATTTTTGCATGAATGCATTTGATTTTTCTGTCCTTGCAATTCAGGACAATGTACTTTGCATCAACGCCTGTGACTGTGCAGACAGAGTGGTCGCACTATGAGATGATTTTGCTGAACTCTTTTCTGAGAGCCTTGGTTGTACCACAGACTTTGCAGCGCATATTGTAGTTAAAGACAATTCCATGCCTATTCTACACTCTAGTAATGCTCCAAACATTTTTGGCATGGATGCATTTGAAGTTTCTGGCCTCGCAATTCAGGACAATGCACTTTGCAGCAGCGCATGTGACCATGCAGACAGTGTTGTCACACTATGCGATGATTTTGCTGATCTCTTTTCTGAGGGCCTTGGTTGTACCACTGACCTTACAGCGCATATTGTAGTTAGAGTTAATTCACTTGCTATTCTCCACTGTAGTAATTCTCCAAACATTTTTGGCATGAAAGCATTTGAACTTTTTGGCTCACAATTCAGGACAATGTACTTTCCATCAACGCCTGTGACTACATAGACAGAATGGTCGCACTATGCGATGATTTTGCTGATCACTTATCTGAAGGCCTTGGTTGCACCACAGACTCTGCAGCGCATATTGTAGTTAGAGACAATTCCACGCCTATTATCCTCTCTAGTAATGCTCCAAACATTTTTGGCATGGATGCATTTGAACTTTCTAGTTTCGCAATTCAGGACAATGTACTTTGCATCAACGACTTTGACCATGCAGACAGTGTGGTCACACTATGCAATGATTTTGCTGATCTCTTTTCTGAGGACCTTGGTTGTAAAACAGACTTTGCATCTCATATTGTAGTTAGAGAGAATTCAGTGCCTATACTCCAGTCTAGTAATGCTCCAAACATTTTTTCATGGATACATTTGAACTTCCTGGCCTCGCAAATCAGGACAATGTACTTTGCATTAGCGCCTGTGACCTTGAAGACAGTGTGGTCGCACTATGCGATGATTTTACTGATCTCTTTTCCGAGGGTCTTGGTTGTACCACAGACTTTGCAGCGCATATTGTAGTTAGAGACAATTCCATGCCTTTTCTCCACTCTTGTAATGCTTCAAACATTTTTGCATGAATGCATTTGAACTTTCTGTCCTCGCAATTCATGACAATGTACTTTGCATCAACGCCTGTGACTATGCAGACAGAGTGGTCGCACTATGCGATGATTTTGCTGATCTCTTTTCTGAGAGCCTTGGTTGTACCACAGACTTTGCAGCGCATATTGTAGTTAGAGACAATTCCATGCCTATTCTACACTCTAGTAATGCTCCAAACATTTTTGGCATGGATTTATTTGAAGTTTCTGGCCTCGCAATTCAGGACAATGCACTTTGCAGCAGCGCATGTGACCATGCAGACAGTGTGGTCACTCTTTGCGATGATTTTGCTGATCTCTTTTCTGAGGGCCTTGGTTGTACCACAGACCTTGCAGCGCATATTGTAGTTAGAGTTAATTCACTGGCTATTCTCCACTGTAGTAATTCTCCAAACATTTTTGGCATGAAAGCATTTGAACTTTCTGGCTCACAATTCAGGACAATGTACATTCCATCAACGCCTGTGACCATGGAGACAGTGTGGTCGCACTATGCGATGATTTTGCAGATGTCTTTTCTGAGGGCCTTGGTTGTACCACAGTCTTTGCAGCGCATATTGTAGTTAGAGACAATTCCATGCCTATTCTCCACTCCAGTAATGCTCCAAACATTTTTGTCATGGATGCATTTGAACTTTCTGACCTTACAAATCAGAACAATGTACTTTGCATCAACTCCTGTGACCATGGAGACATTGTGGTCGTACTAAGCGATGATTTTGCTGATCTCTTTACTGAAGGCCTTGGCTGTACCACAGACTTAGTAGCCCATATTGTAGTTAGAGACAATTCCATGCCTATTCTCCACTCCAGTAATGCTCCAAACATTTTTATCACAGATGCATTTGTAGTTTCTGGCCTCACATTTCAGGACAATGTACTTTGCATCAACGCCTGTGACCATGCAGACAGTGTGGTAACACTATGCGATGATTTTGCTGATCTCTTTTCTGAAGGCCTTGGTAGCACCACGGACTTTGCAGCGCATATTGTAGTTAGAGACAATTCCATGCCTAATCTCCAATCTAGTAATGCTCCAAACATTTTTGGCATGGATGCATTTGAACTTCCTGGCCTCGCAATTCAAGACAATGTACTTTGCATCAACGCCTATGACCATGCAGACAGTGTGGTCGCACTATGCGATGATTTTACTGATCTCTTTTCTGAGGATCTTGGTTGCACCACAGACTTTGCAGCTCATATTGTAGTTAGAGACAATTCCATGCCTATTCTACACTCTAGTAATGCTCCAAATATCTTTGGCATGGATGCATTTGAACATTCTGGCCTCGCAATTCAGGACAATGTACTTTGCATCAACGTTTGATACCATGCAGACAGTGTGGTCGCACTATGCGATGATTTTGCTGATCCCTTTTCTGAGGGCCTTGGTTGTACCACAGACTTTGCAGCGCATATTGTAGTTAGAGACAATTCCATGCCTATTCTACACTCTAGTAATTCTCCAAACATTTTTGGTATGAATGCATTTGAACTTTCTGGCCTCACAATTCAAGACAATGTACTTTCCATCAACGCCTGTGACCATGCAGACAGTGTGGTCGAACTATATGATGATTTTGCTCATGTCTTTTCTAAGGGCCTTGGTTGTACCACAGACTTTGCAGCGCATTTTGTAGATAGAGACAATTCCATGCCTATTCTCCACTCTAGTAATGCTCCAAACATTTTTGGCATGGATGCATTTGAACTTTCTGACCTTGCAAATCAGAACAATGTACTTTGCATCAAAGCCTGTGACCATGCAGACAGTGTAATCGCACTATGCGATGATTTTGCTGATGTCTTTTCTGAGGGCCTTGGTTGTACCACAGACTTTGCAGCGCAATATGTAGTTAGAGACAATTCCACGCCTATTCTCCACTCAAGTAATGCTCCAAACACTTTTGGCATGGATGCATTTGAACTTTCTGGCCTCGCAATTCAGGACAATGTACTTTGCATCAACCCCTGTGACCATGCAGACAGTGTGGTCGCACTATGCGTAGATTTTCCTTATCTCTTTTCTGAGGCCATTGGTTGTACCACAGTCTTTGCAGCGCATATTGTACGTTGAGACAATTCCATGCCTATTCTCCACTCCAGTAATGCTCCAAACATTTTTGGCATGGATGCATTTGCACTTTCTAGCTTCGCAGTTCAGGACAATGTACTTTACATCAACGCCTGTAACCATGCAGACAGTGGGGTCCCACTATGCGATGATTTTACTGATCCCATTTCTGAGGGTCTTGGTTGTACCAACGACTTTGTAAGGCATATTGTAGTTAGAGACAATTCCATGCCCTATTCTACACTCTAGTAATGCTCCAAACATTTTTGGCATGGATGCATTTGAACTTTCTGGCCTCGCAATACAGGACAATGTACTTTGCATCAGCGCATGTGACCATGCAGTCAGTGTGGTCACACTATGCGATGACTTTGCAGATCTCTTTTCTTAGGGCGTTGGTTGTACCACAGACTTTGCAGCGCATATTGTAGTTAGAGTAAATTCCATGGCTATTCTCCACTCTAGTAAATCTCCAAACATTTTTGGCATGAATGCATTTGAACTTTCCTGCCTCACAGTTCAGGACAATGTACTTTCCATCAACGCCTGTGACCAGGCAGATAGTGTGGTCGCACTATGCGATGATTTTGCAGATGTCTTTTCTGAGGGCCATGGTTGTACCACAGACTTTGCAGCGCATATTGTAGTTAGAGACAATTCCATGCCTATTCTCCACTCTAGTAATGCTCCAAACAGTTTTGCCATGGATGCATTTTAACTTTCTGGCCTTACAAATCAGAACAATGTACTTTGCATCAACGGCTGTGACCATGCAGACATTGTGGTCGCACTAAGCGATGATTTTGCTGCTCTCTTTACTGAAGGCCTTGGCTGTACAACAGACTTTCCAGCGCATATTGTAGTTAGAGACAACTCCATGCCTATTCTCCACTCTAGTAATGCCCCAAACATTTTTGGCATGGATGCATCTGAACTTTATATTTTCGCAATTCAGGACAATGTACTTTGCATCAACGCCTGTGACCATGCAGACAGTGTGGTCGCATTGTGCCATGATTTTGCTGATCTTTTTTCTGAGGGCCTTGGTTGTACCACAGAATTAGCAGCCCATATTGTAGTTAGAGACAATTCCATGCCTATTCTCCACTCCAGTAATGCTCCAAACATTTTTATCACAGATGCATTTGAAGTTTCTGGCCTCAGATTTCAGGATAATGTACTTTGCATCAACGCCTGTGACCATGTAGACAGTCTGGTCGCATTGTGCGATGATTTTGCTTAACTCTTTCCTGAAGGCCTTGGTTGAACCACATTCTTTGCAGCGCCTATTGTAGTTAGAGACAATTCCATGCCTATTATTCACTGTAGTAGTGCTCCAAACATTTTTGGCATTAATGCATTTCAACTTTCTGGCCTTGCAAATCAGAACAATGTACTTTGCATCAACACCTGTGACCATGCAGACAGTGTCGTCACACTATGCGATGATTTTGCTGATCTCTTTTCTGAGGACCTTGGTTGTAAAACAGACTTTGCAGCTCATATTGTAGTTAGAGACAATTCAATGCCTATACTCCAATCTAGTAATGCTCCAAACAATTTTTCATGGATGCATTTGAACTTCCTGGCTTCGCAATTCAGGACAATGTACTTTGCATCAGCGCCTGTGTTCGTGAAGACAATGTGGTCGCACTATGCGATGATTTTGCTGATCTCTTTCATAAGGCCTTGGTAGTACCACGGACTTTGCAGCGCATATTGTAGTTAGAGACAATTCCATGCCTAATCTCCACTCTAGTAATGCTCCAAACATTTTGGCATGGATGCATTTGAACTTCCAGGCGTCGCAATTCATGACAATGTACTTTGCATCAACGCCTGTGACCATGCAGACAGTGTGGTCGCACTATGCGATGATTTTGCGGATGTCTTTTCTGAGGGCCTTGCTTGTACCAAAGACTTTGCAGCGCATATTGTAGTGACAGACAATTCCATGCATATTCTACACCCTAGTAATGCTCCAAACATTTTTGGCATGGATGCACTTGCACTTTCTAGCTTCGCAGTTCAGGGCAATGTACTTTACATCATCGCCTGTAACCATGCAGACAGTGGGGACGCACTATGCGATGATTTTACTGATCCCATTTCTGAGGGTCTTGGTTGTACCACAGACTTTGTAAGGCATATTGTAGTTAGAGACAATTCCATGCATATTCTCCACTGTAGTAATGCTCCAAACAGTTTTGGCATGAATGCATTTGAAGTTTCTTGCCTCGCAAATCAGGACAATGTACTTTGCATCAACGCCTGTGACCATACAGACAGTATGGTCGCCCTATGCGATTATTTTGCTGACCTCTTTTCTGAGGGCCTTGGTTGTACCACAGACTTTGCAGCGCATATTGTAGTTAGAGTAAATTCCATGGCTATTCTCCACTCTAGTAAATCTCCAAACATTTTTGGCATGAATGCATTTGAACTTTCCTGCCTCACAGTTCAGGACAATGTACTTTCCATCAACGCCTGTGACCAAGCAGACAGTGTGGTCGCACTATGCGATGATTTTGCGGATGTGTTTCTGAGGGCCTTGGTTGTACCTCAGACTTTGCAGCGCATATTGTAGTTAGAGACAATTCCATGCCTTTTCTCCACTCTAGTAATGCTCCAAACATTTTTGCATGGATGCATTTGAACTTTCTGTCCTCGCAATTCAGGACAATGTACTTTGCATCAACGCCTGTGACTATGCAAACATAGTGGTCGCACTATGCGATGATTTTGCTGATAACTTATCTGAAGGCCTTGGTTGCACAATAGACTTTTCAGCGCATATTGTAGTTAGAGACAATTCCACGCCTATTCTCCTATCTAGTAATGCTCCAAACATTTTTGCATGGATGCATTTGAACTTTCTGGCCCTACAAATCAGAACAATGTACTTAGCATCAACGACTGTGACCATGCAGACATTGTGGTCGCACTAAGCGATGATTTTGCTGATCTCTTTACTGGAGTCCTTGGCTGTACCACAGACTTAGCAGCCCATATTGTAGTTAGAGACAATTCCATGCCTATTCTCCAGTCCAGTAATGCTTCAAACATTTTTATCACAGATGCAATTTAAGTTTCTGGCCTCACATTTCAGGACAATGTACCTTGCATCAACGCCTGTGACCATGCAGACAGTGTGGACCCACTATGCGATGATTTTGCTGATCTCTTTTCTGAAGGCCTTGGTAGTACCACGGACTTTGCAGCGCATATTGTAGTTAGAGACAATTCCATGACTAATCTCCACTCTAGTAATGCTCGAAACATTTTTGACATGGATGCATTTGAACTTCCTGGCCACACAATTCAATACAATGTACTTTGGATCAACGCCTGTGACCATGCAGACAGTGTGGTCGCACTATGCGATGATTTCGCTGATCCCTTTTCTGAGGGCTTTAGTTGTACAACAGACTTTGCAGCGCATATTGCAGTTAGAGACAATTCCATGCATATTCTCCACTCTAGTAATGCTCCAAACATTTTTGGCATGAATGCATTTGAAGTTTCTTGCCTGGCAATTCAAGACAATGTACTTTTCACCAACGCCTGTGACCATGCAGACAGTGTGGTCCCACTATGCGATGATTTTGCTGATCTCTTTTCTGAAGGCCTTGGTAGTACCACGGACTTTGCAGCGCATATTGTAGTTAGAGACAATTCCATGACTAATCTCCACTCTAGTAATGCTCCAAACATTTTTGACTTGGATGCATTTGAACTTCCTGGCCACGCAATTCAATACAATGTACTTTGGATCAACGCCTGTGACCATGCAGACAGTGTGGTAGCACTATGCGATGATTTTACTGATCTCTTTTCTGAGGGTCTTGGTTGTACCACAGACTTTGCAGCGCATGTTGTAGTTAAAGTCAATTCCATGCCTATTCTACACTCTAGTAATGCTCCAAACATCTTTGGCATGGATGCATTTGAACATTCTGGCCTCGCAATTCAGGACAATTTACTTTGCATCAACGTTTGATACCATGCAGACAGTGTGGTCGCACTATGCGATGATTTTGCTGATCTCGATTCTGAGGGCCTTGGTTGTGCCACAGACTTTGCAGCGCATATTGTAGTTAGAATTAATTCCATGGCTATTCTCATCTGTAGTAATTCTCCAAACATTTTTAGCATGAATGCATTTGAACTTTCTATCCTCACAATTCAAGACAATGTACTTTCCATCAACGCCTGTGACCATGCAGACAGTTTGGTCGCACTATATGATGATTTTGCGGATGTCTTTTATAAGGGCCTTGGTTGTACCACAGACTTTGCAACGCATTTTGTGGATAGAGACAAGTCAATGCCTATTCTCCACTCTAGTAATGCTCCAAACATTTTTGGCATGGATGCATTTGAACTTTCTGACATTGCAAATCAGAACAATGTACTTTGCATCAACGCCTGTGACCATGCAGACATTGTGGTCGCACTATGCGATGATTTTGCTGATGTCTTTTCTGAGGGCCTTGGTTGTACCACAGACTTTGCAGCGCAATATGTAGTTAGAGACAATTCCACACCTATTCTCCACTCAAGTAATGCTCCAAACACTTTTGGCATGGATGCATTTGAACTTTTTGGCCTCGCAATTCAGGACAATGTACTTTGCATCAACCCCTGTGACCATGCAGACAGTGTGGTCGCACTATGCGTAGATTTTCCTGAAAACTTTTCTTAGGCCCTTGGTTGTACCACAGTCTTTGCAGCGCATATTGAAGTTTGAGACAATTCCATGCCTATTCTCCACTCCAGTAATGCTCCAAACATTTTTGGCATGGATGTATTTGAACTTTCTGTCCTCGCAATTCAGGACAGTGTACTTTGCATCAACTCCTGTGACCATGCAGACAGTGCGGTCGCACTATGCCATGATTTTGCGGATGTCTTTTCTGAGGGCCTTGGTTGTACCAAAGACTTTGCAGCGCATATTGTAGTTACAGACAATTCCATGCATATTCTACACCTTAGTACTGCTCCAAACATTTTTGGCATGGATGCATTTGTACTTTCTAGCTTCGCAATTCAGGACAATGTACTTTTTATCAACGCCTGTAACCATGCAGACACTGGGGTCCCACTATGCGATGATTTTACTGATCCCATTTCTGAGGTTCTTGGTTGTACCACAGACTTTGAAAGGCATATTGTAGTTAGAGACAATTCCATGCCCTATTCCACACTCTAGTAATGCTCCAAACATTTTTGGCATGGATGCATTTGATCTTTCTGGCCTCGCAATACAGGACAATGTACTTTGCATCAGCGCATGTGACCATGCAGACAGTGTGGTCACACTATGCGATGACTTTGCAGATCTCTTTTCTGAGGGCCTAGGTTGTACCACAGACTTTGCAGCGCATATTGTAGTTAGAGTAAATTCCATGGCTATTCTCCACTCTAGTAATGCTCCAAACATTTTTTGCATGGATGCATTTGAACTTTCTGTCCTCGCAATTCAGGACAATGTACTTTGCAACAACGCCTGTGACTATGCAGACAGAATGGTCGCACTATGCGATGATTTTGCTGATCACTTATCTGAAGGCCTTGGCTGCACCACAGTCTTTGCAGCGCATATTGTAGTTTGAGACAATTCCATGCCTATTCTCCACTCCAGTAATGCTCCAAACATTTTTGCATGGATGTATTTGAACTTTCTGGCCTCGCAATTCAGGACAGTGTACTTTGCATTAACGCCTGTGACCATGCAGACAGTGTGGTCGCACTATGCGATGATTTTGCGGATGTCTTTTCTGAGAGCCTTGGTTGTACCAAAGACATTGCAGGGCATATTTTAGTTACAGACAATTACATGCCTATTCTTCAAACTAGTAATGCTCCAAACATTTTTGGCATGGATGCATTTGAACTTTCTGGCCTTGCAATTCAGGACAATATACTTTGCATCAGCGCATTTGACCATGCAGACAGTGTGGTCACACTATGCGGTGATTTTGCTTATCTCTTTTATGAGGACCTTGGTTGTACCACAGACTTTGCAGCTCATATTGTAGTTAGAGACAGTTCTATGCCTATTCTCCACTCCAGTAATGCTTTAAGCAATTTTGGCATGGATGCATTTGAAGTTATCTGAAGGCCTTGGTTGCACCACAGACTCTGCAGCGCATATTGTAGTTAGAGACAATTCCACGCCTATTCTCCTCTCTAGTAATGCTCCAAACTTTTTGCATGGATTCATTTGAACTTTCTGGCCTCTAAATTCAGGACAATGTACTTTGCATCAACCCCTGTGACCATGCAGACAGTGTGGTCGCACAATGTGACGATTTCGCTGATCCCTTTTCTGAGGGCCTTGGTTGTACAACAGACTTTGCAGTGCATATTGCAGTTAGAGACAATTCCATGCATATTCTCCACTCTAGTAATGCTCCTAACATTTTTGGCAAGAATGCATTTGAAGTTTCTTGCCTCGCAATTCAGGACAACGTACTTCGCATCAACGCCTGTGACCATGCAGACAGTATGGTCGCCCCTTGCGATTATTTTGCTGATATCTTTTCTGAGGGCCTTGGTTGTACCACAGACTTTGCAGCGCATATTGTAGTTAGAGTAAATTCCATGGCTATTCTCCACTCTAGTAAATCTACAAACATTTTTGGCATGAATGCATTTGAACTTTCTGGCCTCACAGTTCAGTACAATGTACATTCCATCAACGCCTGTGACCATGCAGACAGTGTGGTCGCACTATGCGATGATTTTGCGGATGTGTTTCTGAGGGCCTTGGTTGTACCTCAGACTTTGCAGCGCATATTGTAGTGACAGACAATTCCATGCATATTCTACACCCTAGTAATGCTCCAAACATTTTTGGCATGGATGCACTTGCACTTTCTAGCTTCGCAGTTCAGGGCAATGTACTTTACATCATCGCCTGTAACCATGCAGACAGTGGGGACCCACTATGCGATGATTTTACTGATCCCATTTCTGAGGGTCTTGGTTGTACCACAGACTTTGTAAGGCATATTGTAGTTAGAGACAATTCCATGCATATTCTCCACTGTAGTAATGCTCCAAACAGTTTTGGCATGAATGCATTTGAAGTTTCTTGCCTCGCAAATCAGGACAATGTACTTTGCATCAACGCCTGTGACCATACAGACAGTATGGTCGCCCTATGCGATTATTTTGCTGACCTCTTTTCTGAGGGCCTTGGTAGTACCACAGACTTTGCAGCGCATATTGTAGTTAGAGTAAATTCCATGGCTATTCTCCACTCTAGTAAATCTCCAAACATTTTTGGCATGAATGCATTTGAACTTTCCTGCCTCACAGTTCAGGACAATGTACTTTCCATCAACGCCTGTGACCATGCAGACAGTGTGGTCGCACTATGCGATGATTTTGCGGATGTGTTTCTGAGGGCCTTGGTTGTACCTCAGACTTTGCAGCGCATATTGTAGTTAGAGACAATTCCATGCCTTTTCTCCACTCTAGTAATGCTCCAAACATTTTTGCATGGATGCATTTGAACTTTCTGTCCTCGCAATTCAGGACAATGTACTTTGCATCAACGCCTGTGACTATGCAAACATAGTGGTCGCACTATGCGATGATTTTGCTGATAACTTATCTGAAAGCCTTGGTTGCACCATAGACTTTGCAGCGCATATTGTAGTTAGAGACAATTCCACGCCTATTCTCCTATCTAGTAATGCTCCAAACATTTTTGCATGGATGCATTTGAACTTTCTGGCCTTACAAATCAGAACAATGTACTTAGCATCAACGACTGTGACCATGCAGACATTGTGGTCGCACTAAGCGATGATTTTGCTGATCTCTTGACTGGAGTCCTTGGCTGTACCACAGACTTAGCAGCCCATATTGTAGTTAGAGACAATTCCATGCCTATTCTCCACTCCAGTAATGCTTCAAACATTTTTATCACAGATGCATTTGAAGTTTCTGGCCTCACATTTCAGGACAATGTACTTTGCATCAACGCCTGTGACCATGCAGACAGTGTGGTCCCACTATGCGATGATTTTGCTGATCTCTTTTCTGAAGGCCTTGGTAGTACCACGGACTTTGCAGCGCATATTGTAGTTAGAGACAATTCCATGACTAATCTCCACTCTAGTAATGCTCCAAACATTTTTGACATGGATGCATTTGAACTTCCTGGCCACACAATTCAATACAATGTACTTTGGATCAACGCCTGTGACCATGCAGACAGTGTGGTCGCACTATGCGATGATTTCGCTGATCCCTTTTCTGAGGGCTTTAGTTGTACAACAGACTTTGCAGCGCATATTGCAGTTAGAGACAATTCCATGCATATTCTCCACTCTAGTAATGCTCCAAACATTTCTGGCATGAATGCATTTGAACTTTCTTGCCTGGCAATTCAAGACAATGTACTTTGCATCAACGCCTGTTACCATGCAGACAGTGTGGTCGCACTAAGTGATGATTTTACTGATCCCTTTTCTGAGGGTCTTGGTTGTACCACAGACTTTGCAGCGCATATTGTAGTTAGAGACAATTCCATGCCTTTTCTCCACTCTTGTAATGCTCCAAACATTTTTTGCATGGATGCATTTGAACTTTCTGTCCTCGCAATTCAGGACAATGTACTTTGAATCAACGCCTGTGACTATGCAGACGGAGTGGTCGCACTATACGATGATTTTGCTGATCTCTTTTCTGAGAGCCTTGGTTGTACCACAGACTTTGCAGCGCATATTGTAGTTACAGACAATTCCATGCCTATTCTCCACTCCAGTAATGCTCCAAACATTTTTGTCATGGATGCATTTGAACTTTCTGGACTTACAAATCAGAACAATGTACTTAGCATCAACGACTGTGACCATGCAGACATTGTGGTCGCACTAAGCGATGATTTTGCTGATCTCTTTACTGGAGTCCTTGGCTGTACCACAGACTTAGCAGCCCATATTGTAGTTAGAGACAATTCCATGCCTATTCTCCACTCCAGTAATGCTCCAAACATTTTTATCACAGATGCATTTGAAGTTTCTGGCCTCACATTTCAGGACAATGTACTTTGCATCAACGCCTGTGACCATGCAGACAGTGTGGTCCCACTATGCGATGATTTTGCTGATCTCTTTTCTGAAGGCCTTGGTAGTACCACGGACTTTGCAGCGCATATTGTAGTTAGAGACAATTCCATGACTAATCTCCACTCTAGTAATGCTCCAAACATTTTTGACATGGATGCATTTGAACTTCCTGGCCACGCAATTCAATACAATGTACTTTGGATCAACACCTGTGACCATGCAGACAGTGTGGTCGCACTATGCGATGATTTTACTGATCTCTTTTCTGAGGGCCTTGGTTGTGCCACAGACTTTGCAGCGCATATTGTAGTTAGAATTAATTCCATGGCTATTCTCATCTGTAGTAATTCTCCAAACATTTTTAGCATGAATGCATTTGAACTTTCTATCCTCACAATTCAAGACAATGTACTTTCCATCAACGCCTGTGACCATGCAGACAGTTTGGTCGCACTATATGATGATTTTGCGGATGTCTTTTCTAAGGGCCTTGGTTGTACCACAGACTTTGCAACGCATTTTGTAGATAGAGACAAGTCAATGCCTATTCTCCACTCTAGTAATGCTCCAAACATTTTTGGCATGGATGCATTTGAACTTTCTGACATTGCAAATCAGAACAATGTACTTTGCATCAACGCCTGTGACCATGCAGACATTGTGGTCGCACTATGCGATGATTTTGCTGATGTCTTTTCTGAGGGCCTTGGTTGTACCACAGACTTTGCAGCGCAATATGTAGTTAGAGACAATTCCACACCTATTCTCCACTCAAGTAATGCTCCAAACACTTTTGGCATGGATGCATTTGAACTTTCTGGCCTCGCAATTCAGGACAATGTACTTTGCATCAACCCCTGTGACCATGCAGACAGTGTGGTCGCACTATGCGTAGATTTTCCTGAAATCTTTTCTGAGGCCCTTGGTTGTACCACAGTCTTTGCAGCGCATATTGTAGTTTGAGACAATTCCATGCCTATTCTCCACTCCAGTAATGCTCCAAACATTTTTGGCATGGATGCATTTGAACTTTCTGTCCTCGCAATTCAGGACAACGTACTTTGCATCAACGCCTGTGACTATGCAGACAGAATGGTCGCACTATGCGATAATTTTGCTGATCACTTATCTGAAGGCCTTGGTTGCACCACAGACTCTGCAGCGCATATTGTAGTTAGAGACAATTCCACGCCTATTCTCCTCTCTAGTAATGCTCCAAACTTTTTGCATGGATTCATTTGAACTTTCTGGCCTCTAAATTCAGGACAATGTACTTTGCATCAACCCCTGTGACCATGCAGACAGTGTGGTCGCACAATGTGACGATTTCGCTGATCCCTTTTCTGAGGGCCTTGGTTGTACAACAGACTTTGCAGTGCATATTGCAGTTAGAGACAATTCCATGCATATTCTCCACTCTAGTAATGCTCCTAACATTTTTGGCAAGAATGCATTTGAAGTTTCTTGCCTCGCAATTCAGGACAACGTACTTCGCATCAACGCCTGTGACCATGCAGACAGTATGGTCGCCCCTTGCGATTATTTTGCTGATATCTTTTCTGAGGGCCTTGGTTGTACCACAGACTTTGCAGCGCATATTGTAGTTAGAGTAAATTCCATGGCTATTCTCCACTCTAGTAAATCTACAAACATTTTTGGCATGAATGCATTTGAACTTTCTGGCCTCACAGTTCAGGACAATGTACATTCCATCAACGCCTGTGACCATGCAGACAGTGTGGTCGCACTATGCGATGATTTTGCGGATGTGTTTCTGAGGGCCTTGGTTGTACGTCAGACTTTGCAGCGCATATTGTAGTGACAGACAATTCCATGCATATTCTACACCCTAGTAATGCTACAAACATTTTTGGCATGGATGCACTTGCACTTTCTAGCTTCGCAGTTCAGGGCAATGTACTTTACATCATCGCCTGTAACCATGCAGACAGTGGGGACCCACTATGCGATGATTTTACTGATCCCATTTCTGAGGGTCTTGGTTGTACCACAGACTTTGTAAGGCATATTGTAGTTAGAGACAATTCCATGCATATTCTCCACTGTAGTAATGCTCCAAACAGTTTTGGCATGAATGCATTTGAAGTTTCTTGCCTCGCAAATCAGGACAATGTACTTTGCATCAACGCCTGTGACCATACAGACAGTATGGTCGCCCTATGCGATTATTTTGCTGACCTCTTTTCTGAGGGCCTTGGTAGTACCACAGACTTTGCAGCGCATATTGTAGTTAGAGTAAATTCCATGGCTATTCTCCACTCTAGTAAATCTCCAAACATTTTTGGCATGAATGCATTTGAACTTTCCTGCCTCACAGTTCAGGACAATGTACTTTCCATCAACGCCTGTGACCATGCAGACAGTGTGGTCGCGCTATGCGATGATTTTGCGGATGTGTTTCTGAGGGCCTTGGTTGTACCTCAGACTTTGCAGCGCATATTGTAGTTAGAGACAATTCCATGCCTTTTCTCCACTCTAGTAATGCTCCAAACATTTTTGCATGGATGCATTTGAACTTTCTGTCCTCGCAATTCAGGACAATGTACTTTGCATCAACGCCTGTGACTATGCAAACATAGTGGTCGCACTATGCGATGATTTTGCTGATAACTTATCTGAAAGCCTTGGTTGCACCATAGACTTTGCAGCGCATATTGCAGTTAGAGACAATTCCACGCCTATTCTCCTATCTAGTAATGCTCCAAACATTTTTGCATGGATGCATTTGAACTTTCTGGCCTTTTAAATCAGAACAATGTACTTAGCATCAACGACTGTGACCATGCAGACATTGTGGCCGCACTAAGCGATGATTTTGCTGATCTCTTTACTGGAGTCCTTGGCTGTACCACAGACTTAGCAGCCCATATTGTAGTTAGAGACAATTCCATGCCTATTCTCCACTCCAGTAATGCTTCAAACATTTTTATCACAGATGCATTTGAAGTTTCTGGCCTCACATTTCAGGACAATGTACTTTGCATCAACGCCTGTGACCATGCAGACAGTGTGGTCCCACTATGCGATGATTTTGCTGATCTCTTTTCTGAAGGCCTTGGTAGTACCACGGACTTTGCAGCGCATATTGTAGTTAGAGACAATTCCATGACTAATCTCCACTCTAGTAATGCTCCAAACATTTTTGACATGGATGCATTTGAACTTCCTGGCCACACAATTCAATACAATGTACTTTGGATCAACGCCTGTGACCATGCAGACAGTGTGGTCGCACTATGCGATGATTTCGCTGATCCCTTTTCTGAGGGCTTTAGTTGTACAACAGACTTTGCAGCGCATATTGCAGTTAGAGACAATTCCATGCATATTCTCCACTCTAGTAATGCTCCAAACATTTTTGGCATGAATGCATTTGAACTTTCTTGCCTGGCAATTCAAGACAATGTACTTTGCATCAACGCCTGTTACCATGCAGACAGTGTGGTCGCACTAAGTGATGATTTTACTGATCCCTTTTCTGAGGGTCTTGGTTGTACCACAGACTTTGCAGCGCATATTGTAGTTAGAGACAATTCCATGCCTTTTCTCCACTCTTGTAATGCTCCAAACATTTTTAGCATGGATGCATTTGAACTTTCTGTCCTCGCAATTCAGGACAATGTACTTTGAATCAACGCCTGTGACTATGCAGACGGAGTGGTCGCACTATACGATGATTTTGCTGATCTCTTTTCTGAGAGCCTTGGTTGTACCACAGACTTTGCAGCGCATATTGTAGTTACAGACAATTCCATGCCTATTCTCCACTCCAGTAATGCTCCAAACATTTTTGTCATGGATGCATTTGAACTTTCTGGCCTTACAAATCAGAACAATGTACTTAGCATCAACGACTGTGACCATGCAGACATTGTGGTCGCACTAAGCGATGATTTTGCTGATCTCTTTACTGGAGTCTTTGGCTGTACCACAGACTTAGCAGCCCATATTGTAGTTAGAGACAATTCCATGCCTATTCTCCACTCCAGTAATGCTCCAAACATTTTTATCACAGATGCATTTGAAGTTTCTGGCCTCACATTTCAGGACAATGTACTTTGCATCAACGCCTGTGACCATGCAGACAGTGTGGTCCCACTATGCGATGATTTTGCTGATCTCTTTTCTGAAGGCCTTGGTAGTACCACGGACTTTGCAGCGCATATTGTAGTTAGAGACAATTCCATGACTAATCTCCACTCTAGTAATGCTCCAAACATTTTTGACATGGATGCATTTGAACTTCCTGGCCACGCAATTCAATACAATGTACTTTGGATCAACGCCTGTGACCATGCAGACAGTGTGGTCGCACTATGCGATGATTTTACTGATCTCTTTTCTGAGGGCCTTGGTTGTGCCACAGACTTTGCAGCGCATATTGTAGTAAGAATTAATTCCATGGCTATTCTCATCTGTAGTAATTCTCCAAACATTTTTAGCATGAATGCATTTGAACTTTCTATCCTCACAATTCAAGACAATGTACTTTCCATCAACGCCTGTGACCATGCAGACAGTTTGGTCGCACTATATGATGATTTTGCGGATGTCTTTTCTAAGGGCCTTGGTTGTACCACAGACTTTGCAACGCATTTTGTAGATAGAGACAAGTCAATGCCTATTCTCCACTCTAGTAATGCTCCAAACATTTTTGGCATGGATGCATTTGAACTTTCTGACATTGCAAATCAGAACAATGTACTTTGCATCAACGCCTGTGACCATGCAGACATTGTGGTCGCACTATGCGATGATTTTGCTGATGTCTTTTCTGAGGGCCTTGGTTGTACCACAGACTTTGCAGCGCAATATGTAGTTAGAGACAATTCCACACCTATTCTCCACTCAAGTAATGCTCCAAACACTTTTGGCATGGATGCATTTGAACTTTCTGGCCTCGCAATTCAGGACAATGTACTTTGCATCAACCCCTGTGACCATGCAGACAGTGTGGTCGCACTATGCGTAGATTTTCCTGAAATCTTTTCTGAGGCCCTTGGTTGTACCACAGTCTTTGCAGCGCATATTGTAGTTTGAGACAATTCCATGCCTATTCTCCACTCCAGTAATGCTCCAAACATTTTTGGCATGGATGTATTTGAACTTTCTGGCCTCGCAATTCAGGACAGTGTACTTTGCATCAACTCCTGTGACCATGCAGACAGTGCGGTCGCACTATGCCATGATTTTGCGGATGTCTTTTCTGAGGGCCTTGGTTGTACCAAAGACTTTGCAGCGCATATTGTAGTTACAGACAATTCCATGCATATTCTACACCTTAGTAATGCTCCAAACATTTTTGGCATGGATGCATTTGTACTTTCTAGCTTCGCAATTCAGGACAATGTACTTTTTATCAACGCCTGTAACCATGCAGACACTGGGGTCCCACTATGCGATGATTTTACTGATCCCATTTCTGAGGTTCTTGGTTGTACCACAGACTTTGAAAGGCATATTGTAGTTAGAGTAAATTCCATATCTATTCTCCACTCTAGTAATGCTCCAAACATTTTTTGCATGGATGCATTTGAACTTTCTGTCCTCGCAATTCAGGACAATGTACTTTGCAACAACGCCTGTGACTATGCAGACAGAATGGTCGCACTATGCGATGATTTTGCTGATCACTTATCTGAAGGCCTTGGTTGCACCACAGTCTTTGCAGCGCATATTGTAGTTTGAGACAATTCCATGCCTATTCTCCACTCCAGTAATGCTCCAAACATTTTTGCATGGATGTATTTGAACTTTCTGGCCTCGCAATTCAGGACAGTGTACTTTGCATTAACGCCTGTGACCATGCAGACAGTGTGGTCGCACTATGCGATGATTTTGCGGATGTCTTTTCTGAGGGCCTTGGTTGTACCAAAGACATTGCAGGGCATATTTTAGTTACAGACAATTACATGCCTATTCTTCAAACTAGTAATGCTCCAAACATTTTTGGCATGGATGCATTTGAACTTTCTGGCCTTGCAATTCAGGACAATATACTTTGCATCAGCGCATTTGACCATGCAGACAGTGTGGTCACACTATGCGATGATTTTGCTGATCTCTTTTTTGAGGGCGTTGGTTGTACCACAGACTTTGCAGCTCATATTGTTGTTAGAGACAATTCGGTGCCTATTCTCCACTCCAGTAATGCTCCAAACTTTTTTGGCAAGGATGCATTTGGATCTTCCAGGCCTCGCAATTCAAGACAGTGTACTTTGCATCAACGTCTGTGACCATGCAGAAAGTGTGGTCGCACTATGCCATGATTTTGCAGATGTCGTTTCTGAGGGCCTTGGTTGTACCAAAGAATTTGCAGCGCATATTGTAGTTAGAGACAATTCCATGTCTATTCTACACTCTAGTAATGTTCCAAACATTTTTGGCTAGGATGCATTTGAACTTACTATCTTCGCAATTCAGGACAATGTACTTTGCATGAACGCCTGTGACCATGCAGACAGTGTGGTCGCATTATGCGGTGATTTTGCTTATCTCTTTTATGAGGACCTTGGTTGTACCACAGACTTTGCAGCTCATATTGTAGTTAGAGACAGTTCTATGCCTATTCTCCACTCCAGTAATGCTTTAAGCAATTTTGGCATGGATGCTTTTGAAGTTTCTGGGCTCGCAATTCCGGACAATGTACTTTGCATCAACGCCTATGACCATGCAGACAGTGTGGTCGCACTATGCGATGATTTTGCTGATCTCTGTTCTGAGGGCCTTGATTGTACAGCAGACTAAGCAGCTCATACTGTAATTAGAGACAATTCCATGCCTATTCTACACTCTAGTAACGCTCCAAACATTTATGGCATGGATGCATTTGAACTTTCTGGCCTTGCAAATCAGAACAATGTACTTTGCATCAACGCCTGTGTCCATGCAGACAGTGTGGTCGCACTCTGCGATGATTTTGCTGACCTCTTTTATGAGGGACTTGGTTGTACCACAGATTTTGCAGCGCATATTTTAGTTAGAGACAATTCCATGCTTATTCTTCACACTAGTAATGCTACAAACATTTTTGGCATGGATGCATTTGAACTTTCTGGCCTTGCAAATCAGAACAGTGTACTTTGCATCAACGCTTGTGACCATTCAGACAGTGTGGTAACACTATGCGATGATTTTGCTGACCTCTTTTCTGAGGGCCTTGGTTGTAGCACACACTTTTTTACCTCATATTGTAGTTAGAGACAATTCCATGGCTATTCCCACTCTAGTAATGCACCAACATTTTTAGCATGGATGCATTTGAACTTTCTGGGGTCTATATTCAGGACAATGTACTTTGCAACAAAACCTGTGACCACGCAAACAGTGTGTTCGCACTATACGATGCTTTTGCTGAACTCCTTCATGAGGGACTTGGTTGTACCACAGACTTAGCAGCGCATATTGTAGTTAGAGACAATTCCATGGCTATTCACCACTCTAGTAATGCTCCAAACATTTTTGGCGTGGATGCATTTAAACTTTCTGGCCTCACAATTCAGGACAAAGTACTTTGCATCAGTGCCTGTGGCCATGCAGACAGGGTGGTCGCGCTATGCGATGATTTTGCTGATGTCTCTCTTTAGGGCCTTGGTTGTACCATCGACTCTGCAGCGCATATTGTAATTAGAGACAATTCCATGGCTATTCACCACTCTAGTAATGCTCCAAAAATTTTTGGCATGGTTGCATTTTAAGTTTCTTTCCTCGAAATTCAGGACAATGTTCATTGCATCAACGCCTGTGACTATGCAGACAGAGTGGTCGCATTATGTGATAATTTTGCTGATCCCTTTTCTGAGGGGCAAGGTTGTACCACAGAATTTGCAGTGCATATTGTAGTTAGAGACAATTCCATGCCTATTTTCCTCTCTAGTAATTCCCCAAAGATTTTTGGCATGGATGCATTTTACCTTTCTGGCCTCGCAATTCAGGACAATGTACTTTGCATCAACGCCTATGACCATGCAGACAGTGTGGTCGCACTATGCAATGATTTTGCCGATGACTATTCTGAAGGCCTTGGTTGTACCATTGACTTTGCAGCGCATATTGTAGTTAGAGACAATTCCATGCCTATTCTCTAAATTAGTAGGGCTCCAAACACTTTTGGCATCGATGCATTTGAACTTCCTAACCTCGCAATTCAGGACAATGTACTTTGCATCAACGCCTGTGACCTTGAAGACAGTGTGGTCGCACTATGCGATGTTTTTGCTGATCTCCCTTCTGAGGGCCTGGGTTGTACCATAGACTTTGCAGCGCATATTGTAGTTAGAGACAATTACATGCCTATTCTCCACTCTAGCAATGCTCCAAACATTTTTGCCATCAATGCATTTGAACTTTCTAGCTTCGCAATTAAAGACAAAGTACTTTGCATCAACGCCTATGACCATGCAGACAGTGTGGTCGCACTATGCAATGATTTTGCTGATCTCTTTTCTGAAGGCCTTGGTTGTACCACAGACTTTGCAGCGCATATTGTAGTTAGGGACCATTCCATGCCTATTCTACACTCTAGTAATGTTCCAAACATTTTTGGCATGGCTGCATTTGAAGTTTCTGGCCTCGAAATTCAGTACAATGTACTTTGCAGCAGCGCATGTGACCATGCAGACAGTGTGGTCACTCTTTTCGATGATTTTGCTGATCTCTTTTCTGAGGGCCTTGGTTGTACCACAGACTTTGCAGCGCATATTGTAGTTATAGTTAATTCCATGGCTATTCTCCACTGTAGTTATTCTCTAAATATTTTTGGCATGAATGCTTTTGAACATTCTGGCTCACAATTCAGGACAATGTACTTTGCATCAACGCCTATGACCTTCAAGACAGTATGGTCGGACTTTGCTATGATTTTGCTGATCTCTTTTCTGAGGGCCTTGGTTGTACCACAGACTTTGCAGCGCATATTGTAGTTAGAGACAATTCCATGCCAATTCTCCACTGCAGTAATGCTTCAAACATTTTTGGCACGGATGCATTTGAAGTTTCAGGCCTCGCAATTAATGACAATGTACTTTGCTTCAACGACTCTGTTCATGCAGACAGTGTGTTCGCAGTATGCGATGATTTTGCTGATCTCTTTTCTGAAGGCCTTGGTTGTACCACAAACTTTGTAGCGCATATTGTAGTTAGAGACAATTCCATGCCTATTCTCCACTCTAGTAATGCTCCAAACATTTTTGGCATGGATGCATTTGAACTTCCTGGCCTCGCAATTCAAGACAGTGTACTTTGCATCAAAGCCTGTGTCCATGCAGACAGTGTGGTCGCAATATGCGATGATTTTGCTGAACTCTTTTCTGAGGGCCTTGGTTGTACCACAGACTTTGCAGCGCATATTGTAGTTGGAGACAATTCTATGCCTATTCTCCACTCTAGTAATGCTCCAAACATTTTTGGCATGGATGTATGTGAACTTTCTAGTTTCGCAAATCAGGACAATGTACTTTGCATCAACGCCTGTGACTATGCAGACAGTCTGGTCGCATTGTGCGATGATTTTGCTGAACTCTTTTCAGAAGGCCTTGGTTGAGCCACATTCTTTGCAGCGCATATTGTAGTTAGAGACAATTCCATGCCTATTCTTCACTCTAGTAATGCTCCAAACATTTTTAGCATCGATGCATTTGAACTTTCTGGCCTTGCAAATCAGAACAATGTACTTTGCATCGACGCATGTGACCATGCAGACAGTGTGGTCACACTATGCGATGATTTTGCTGATCTCTTTTCTAAGGACCTTGGTTGTAACACAGACTTTGCAGCTCATATTGTAGTTAGAGACAATTCAATGCCTATACTCCACTCTAGTAATGCTCCAAACAATTTTTCATGGATGCAATTGAACTTCCTGGCCTCGCAATTCAGGACAATGTACTTTGCATTAGCGCCTGTGACCTTGAATCCAGTGTGGTCGCACTATGCGATGATTTTGCTGAACTCTTTTCAGAGGGCCTAGGTTGTACCACAGACTTTGCAGCGCATATTGTCGTTAGAGACAATTCCGTGCCTATTCTACACTCTAGTAATGCTCCAAACATTTTTGGCATGGATGCATTTGAACTTTCTGGCCTCGCAATACAGGACAATGTACTTTGCATCAGCGCATATGACCATGCAGACAGTGTGGTCACACTATGCGATGACTTTGCAGATCTCTTTTCTGAGGGCCTTGGTTGTACCACAGACTTCGCAGCGCATATTGTAGTTAGAGTAAATTCCATGGCTATTCTCCACTCTAGTAATGCTCCAAACATTTTTGGCATGGATGCATTTGAACTTTCTGTCCTCGCAATTCAGGACAACGTACTTTGCATCAACGCCTGTGACTATGCAGACAGAATGGTCGCACTATGCGATAATTTTGCTGATCACTTATCTGAAGGCCTTGGTTGCACCACAGACTCTGCAGCGCATATTGTAGTTAGAGACAATTCCACGCCTATTCTCCTCTCTAGTAATGCTCCAAACTTTTTACGTGGATTCATTTGAACTTTCTGGCCTCTAAATTCAGGACAATGTACTTTGCATCAACCCCTGTGACCATGCAGACAGTGTGGTCGCACTATGTGACGATTTCGCTGATCCGTTTTCTGAGGGCCTTGGTTGTACAACAGACTTTGCAGTGCATATTGCAGTTAGAGACAATTCCATGCATATTCTCCACTCTAGTAATGCTCCTAACATTTTTGGCAAGAATGCATTTGAAGTTTCTTGCCTCGCAATTCAGGACAATGTACTTTGCATCAACGCCTGTGACCATGCAGACAGTATGGTCGCCCCTTGCGATTATTTTGCTGATATCTTTTCTGAGGGCCTTGGTTGTACCACAGACTTTGCAGCGCGTATTGTAGTTAGAGTAAATTCCATGGCTATTCTCCACTCTAGTAAATCTACAAACATTTTTGGCATGAATGCATTTGAACTTTCTGGCCTCACAGTTCAGGACAATGTACATTCCATCAACGCCTGTGACCATGCAGACAGTGTGGTCGCACTATGCGATGATTTTGCGGATGTGTTTCTGAGGGCCTTGGTTGTACCTCAGACTTTGCAGCGCATATTGTAGTTAGACACAATTCCATGCCTTTTCTCCCCTCTAGTAATGCTCCAAACATTTTTGCATGGATGCATTTGAACTTTCTGTCCTCGCAATTCAGGACAATGTTTCTTGCATCAACGCCTGTGACTATGCAGACAGAGTGGTCGCACTATGCGATGATTTTGCTGATCTCTTTTCTGAGAGCCTTGGTTGTACCACAGACTTTGCAGCGCATAATGTAGTTAGAGTAAATTCCATGGCTATTCTGCACTCTAGTAATGCTCCAAACATTTTTGGCATGGATGCATTTGAACTTTCTGTCCTCGCAATTCAGGACAACGTACTTTGCATCAACGCCTGTGACTATGCAGACAGAATGGTCGCACTATGCGATGATTTTGCTGATCACTTATCTGAAGGCCTTGGTTGCACCACAGACTCTGCAGCGCATATTGTAGTTAGAGACAATTCCACGCCTATTCTCCTCTCTAGTAATGCTCCAAACTTTTTGCATGGATGCATTTGAACTTTCTGGCCTCTAAATTCAGGACAATGTACTTTGCATCAACCCCTGTGACCATGCAGACAGTGTGGTCGCACTATGTGATGATTTCGCTGATCCCTTTTCTGAGGGCCTTGGTTGTACAACCGACTTTGCAGTGTATATTGCAGTTAGAGACAATTCCATGCATATTCTCCATTCTAGTAATGCTCCAAACATTTTTGGCATGAATGCATTTGAAGTTTCTTGCCTCGCAATTCAGGACAACGTACTTTGCATCAACGCCTGTGACTATGCAGACAGAATGGTCGCACTATGCGATGATTTTGTTGGTCACTTATCTGAAGGCCTTGGTTGCACCACAGACTCTGCAGCGCATATTGTAGTTAGAGACCATTCCACGCCTATTCTCCTCTCTAGTAATGCTCCAAACTTTTTGCATGGATGCATTTGAACTTTCTGGCCTCTAAATTCAGGACAATGTAATTTGCATCAACCCCTGTGACCATGCAGACAGTGTGGTCGCACTATGTGATGATTTCGCTGATCCCTTTTCTGAGGGCCTTGGTTGTACCACAGACTTTGCAGCGCATATTGTAGTTAGAGACAATTCCGTGCCTATTCTACACTCTAGTAATGCTCCAAACATTTTTGGCATGGATGCATTTGAATTTTCTGGCCTCGCAATACAGGACAATGTACTTTGCATGAGAGCATATGATCATGCAGACAGTGTGGTCACACTATGCAATGACTTTGCAGATCTCTTTTCTGAGTGCCTTGGTTGTACCACAGACTTTGCAGCGCATATTGTAGTTAGAGTAAATTCCATGGCTATTCTGCACTCTAGTAATGCTCCAAACATTTTTGGCATGGATGCATTTGAACATTCTGTCCTCGCAATTCAGGACAATGTACTTTGCATCAACGCCTGTGACTATGCAGACAGAATGGTCGCACTATGCGATGATTTTGCTGATCACTTATCTGAAGGCCTTGGTTTCACCACAGACTCTGCAGCGCATATTGTAGTTAGAGACAATTCCACGCCTATTCTCCTCTCTAGTAATGCTCCAAACTATTTGCATGGATGCATTTGAACTTTCTGGCCTCTAAATTCAGGACAATGTACTTTGCATCAACCCCTGTGACCATGCAGACAGTGTGGTCGCACTATGTGATGATTTTGCTGATCCCTTTTCTGAGGGCCTTGGTTGTACAACAGACTTTGCAGTGCATATTGCAGTTAGAGACAATTCCATGCATATTCTCCACTCTAGTAATGCTCCAAACATTTTTGGCATGAATGCATTTGAAGTTTCTTGCCTCGCAATTCAGGACAATGTACTTTGCATCAACGCCTGTGACCATGCAGACAGTATGGTCGCCCTATGCGATTATTTTGCTGATAACTTTTCTGAGGGCCTTGGTTGTACCACAGACTTTGCAGCGCATATTGTAGTTAGAGTAAATTCCATGGCTATTCTCCACTATAGTAAATCTACAAACATTTTTTAAATGAATGCATTTGAACTTTCTGGCCTCACAGTTCAGGACAATGTACATTCCATCAACGCCTGTGACCATGCAGACAGTGTGGTCGCACTATGCGATGATTTTGCGGATGTGTTTCTGAGGGCCTTGGTTGTACCTCAGACTTTGCAGCGCATATTGTAGTTAGACACAATTCCATGCCTTTTCTCCACTATAGTAATGCTCCACACATTTTTGGCGTGGAAGCATTTGAACTTTCTAGCTTCGCAATTCAGGACTATGTACTGTGCATCACCGCCTGTGACCATGCAGACATTGTAGTCGCAGTATGCGATGTTTTTGCTGATCTCTTTTCTGAAGGCCCTGTTGTACCACAGACTTTGCAGCGCATATTGTAGCTAGAGACAATTCCATGCCTATTATCCACTCAAGTAATGCTCCACACATTTTTGGCATGGATGAATTTGAAGCTTCTGGCCTCGCATTTCAGGACAATGTACTTTGCAACAATCCCGTTGACCATGCAGACAGTGTGGTCGCACCATGCGCTGATTTTTGTCATTTCTTTTTTGAGGGCCTTTGTTGTACCACAGACTTTGCAGCGCATATTGAAGTTAGACACAATTGCATGCCTATTCTCCACTATAGAAATGCTCCAAACATTTTTGCATGGATGCATTTGAACATTCTGTCCTCGCAATTCAGGACAATGTTACTTGCATCAACGCCTGTGACTATGCAGACAGAGTGGTCGCACTATGCGATGATTTTGCTGATCTCTTTTCTGAGAGCCTTGGTTGTACCACAGACTTTGCAGCGCGTATTGTAGTTAGAGACAATTCCACGCCTATTCTCCACTCCAGTAATACTCCAAACATTTTTGGCATGGATGCATTTGAACTTTCTAGTTTCGCAATTCAGGACAATGTACTTTGCATCAACGCCTGTGACCATGCAAACAGTGTGGTCGCATTGTGCGATGATTTTGCTGACCTCTTTTCTGAGGACCTTGGTTGTAAAACAGACTTTGCAGCTCATATTGTAGTTAGAGACAATTCAGTGCCTATACTCCAGTCTAGTAATAATCCAAACCTTTTTTTCATGGATGCATTTGAACTTCCTGGCCTCGCAATTCAGGACAATGTACCTTGCATCATCGCCTGTGACCATGAAGACAATGTGGTCGCACTATACGATGATTTTGCTGATCGCTTTTCTGAGGGCCTTGGTTATATAACAGACTTAGCAGCCCATATTGTAGTTAGAGACAATTCCATGCCTATTCTCCACTCCAGTAATGCACCAAACATTTTTATCACAGATGCATTTGAAGTTTCTGGCCTCACATTTCAGAACAATGTACTTTGCATCAACGCCTGTGACCATGCAGACACTGTGGTCGCACTATGAGATTATTTTGCTGACCTCTTTTCTGAAGGCCTTAGTTGTACCACAGACTTTGCAGCGCATATTGTATTTAGAGACAATTCCATGCCTAATCTCCACTCTAGTAATGATCCAATCATTTTTGGCATGGATGCAATTGAACTTCCAGGCCTCGCAATTCAAGACAATTTACTTTGCATCAACGCCTGTTACCATGCAGACAGTGTGGTCGCACTATGTGATGATTTTACTGATCTCTTTTCTGAGGGTCTTGGTTGTACCACGGACTTTGCAGCGCATATTGTAGTTAGATACAATTCCATGCCTTTTCTCCACCCTTGTAATGCTCCAAACATTTTTGCATGAATGCATTTGATTTTTCTGTCCTTGCAATTCAGGACAATGTACTTTGCATCAACGCCTGTGACTATGCAGACAGAGTGGTCGCACTATGAGATGATTTTGCTGAACTCTTTTCTGAGAGCCTTGGTTGTACCACAGACTTTGCAGCGCATATTGTAGTTAAAGACAATTCCATGCCTATTCTACACTCTAGTAATGCTCCAAACATTTTTGGCATGGATGCATTTGAAGTTTCTGGCCTCGCAATTCAGGACAATGCACTTTGCAGCAGCGCATGTGACCATGCAGACAGTGTCGTCACACTATGCGATGATTTTGCTGATCTCTTTTCTGAGGGCCTTGGTTGTACCACTGACCTTGCAGCGCATATTGTAGTTAGAGTTAATTCACTTATTATTCTCCACTGTAGTAATTCTCCAAACATTTTTGGCATGAAAGCATTTGAACTTTCTGGCTCACAATTCAGGACAATGTACTTTCCATCAACGCCTGTGACTATGCAGACAGAATGGTCGCACTATGCGATGATTTTGCTGATCACTTATCTGAAGGCCTTGGTTGCACCACAGACTCTGCAGCGCATATTGTAGTTAGAGACAATTCCACGCCTATTATCCTCTCTAGTAATGCTCCAAACTTTTTGCATGGATGCATTTGAACTTTCTGGCCTCACAGTTCAGGACAATGTACATTCCATCAACGCCTGTGACCATGCAGACAGTGTGGTCGCACTATGCGATGATTTTGCGGATGTGTTTCTGAGGGCCTTGGTTGTACCTCAGACTTTGCAGCGCATATTGTAGTTAGACACAATTCCATGCCTTTTCTCCACTATAGTAATGCTCCACACATTTTTGGCGTGGAAGCATTTGAACTTTATAGCTTCGCAATTCAGGACAATGTACTTTGCATCACCGCCTGTTACCATGCAGACAGTGTAGTCGCAGTATGCGATGATTTTGCTGATCTCTTTTCTGAAGGCCCTGTTGTACCACAGACTTTGCAGCGCATATTGTAGCTAGAGACAATACCATGCCTATTCTCCACTCTAGTAATGCTCCACACATTTTTGGCATGGATGCATTTGAAGCTTCTGGCCTCGCATTTCAGGACAATGTACTTTGCATCAATCCCGTTGACCATGCAGACAGTGTGGTCGCACCATGCGCTGATTTTTCTCATTTCTTTTTTGAGGGCCTTTGTTGTACCACAGACTTTGCAGCGCATATTGAAGTTAGACACAATTGCATGCCTATTCTCCACTATAGAAATGCTCCAAACATTTTTGCATGGATGCATTTGAACTTTCTGTCCTCGCAATTCAGGACAATGTTTCTTGCATCAACGCCTGTGACTATGCAGACAGAGTGGTCGCACTATGCGATGATTTTGCTGATCTCTTTTCTGAGAGCCTTGGTTGTACCACAGATTTTGCAGCGCGTATTGTAGTTAGAGACAATTCCACGCCTATTCTCCACTCCAGTAATACTCCAAACATTTTTGGCATGGATGCATTTGAACTTTCTAGTTTCGCAATTCAGGACAATGTACTTTGCATCAACACCTGTGACCATGCAAACAGTGTGGTCGCATTGTGCGATGATTTTGGTGATCTCTTTTCTGAAAGCCTTGGTTGAACCCTATTCTTTGCAGCGCATATTGTCGTTAGAGACAATTCAATGCCTATTCTTCAATCTAGTAATGCTCCAAACATTTTTTGCATGAATGCATTTGAAGTTTCTTGCCTCGCAATTCAGGACAATGTACTTTGCATCAACGCCTGTGACCATGCAGACAGTATCGTCGCCCTATGCGATTGTTTTGCTGATCTCTTTTCTGAGGGCCTTGGTTGTATGACAGACTTTGCAGCGCATATTGTAGTTAGATACAATTCCACGCCTATTCTCCACTCCAGTAATACTCCAAACATTTTTGGCATGGATGCATGTGAACTTTCTAGCTTCGCAATTCAGGACAATGTACTTTGCATCAACGACTTTGACCATGCAGACAGTGTGGTCACACTATGCGATGATTTTGCTGATCTCTTTTCTGAGGACCTTGGTTGTAAAACAGACTTTGCATCTCATATTGTAGTTAGAGACAATTCAGTGCCTATACTCCAGTCTAGTAATGCTCCAAACATTTTTTCATGGATGCATTTGAACTTCCTGGCCTCGCAAATCAGGACAATGTACTTTGCATTAGCGCCTGTGACCTTGAAGACAGTGTGGTCGCACTATGCGATGATTTTACTGATCTCTTTTCTGAGGGTCTTGGTTGTACCACAGACTTTGCAGCGCATATTGTAGTTAGAGACAATTCCATGCCTTTTCTCCACTCTTGTAATGCTTCAAACATTTTTGCATGAATGCATTTGAACTTTCTGTCCTCGCAATTCAGGACAATGTACTTTGCATCAACGCCTGTGACTATGCAGACAGAGTGGTCGCACTATGCGATGATTTTGCTGATCTCTTTTCTGAGAGCCTTGGTTGTACCACAGACTTTGCAGCGCATATTGTAGTTAGAGACAATTCCATGCCTATTCTACACTCTAGTAAAGCTCCAAACATTTTTGTCATGGATGCATTTGAACTTTCTGGCCTTACAAATCAGAACAATGTACTTTGCATCAACTCCTGTGACCATGGAGACATTGTGGTCGTACTAAGCGATGATTTTGCTGATCTCTTTACTGAAGGCCTTGGCTGTACCACAGACTTAGCAGCCCATATTGTAGTTAGAGACAATTCCATGCCTATTCTCCACTCCAGTAATGCTCCAAACATTTTTATCACAGATGCATTTGAAGTTTCTGGCCTCACATTTCAGGACAATGTACTTTGCATCAACGCCTGTGACCATGCAGACAGTGTGGTAACACTATGCGATGATTTTGCTGATCTCTTTTCTGAAGGCCTTGGTAGTACCACGGACTTTGCAGCGCATATTGTAGTTAGAGACAATTCCATGCCTAATCTCCAATCTAGTAATGCTCCAAACATTTTTGGCATGGATGCATTTGAACTTCCTGGCCTCGCAATTCAAGACAATGTACTTTGCATCAACGCCTATGACCATGCAGACAGTGTGGTCGCACTATGCGATGATTTTACTGATCTCTTTTCTGAGGGTCTTGGTTGTACCACAGACTTTGCAGCTCATATTGTAGTTAGAGACAATTCCATGCCTATTCTACACTCTAGTAATGCTCCAAATATCTTTGGCATGGATGCATTTGAACATTCTGGCCTCGCAATTCAGGACAATGTACTTTGCATCAACGTTTGATACCATGCAGACAGTGTGGTCGCACTATGCGATGATTTTGCTGATCCCTTTTCTGAGGGCCTTGGTTGTACCACAGACTTTGCAGCGCATATTGTAGTTAGAATTAATTCCATGGCTATTCTCCACTGTAGTAATTCTCCAAACATTTTTGGTATGAATGCATTTGAACTTTCTGGCCTCACAATTCAAGACAATGTACTTTCCATCAACGCCTGTGACCATGCAGACAGTGTGGTCGAACTATATGATGATTTTGCGGATGTCTTTTCTAAGGGCCTTGGTTGTACCACAGACTTTGCAGCGCATTTTGTAGATAGAGACAATTCCATGCCTATTCTCCACTCTAGTAATGCTCCAAACATTTTTGGCATGGATGCATTTGAACTTTCTGACCTTGCAAACAGAACAATGTACTTTGCATCAACGCCTGTGACCATGCAGACAGTGTAATCGCACTATGCGATGATTTTGCTGATGTCTTTTCTGAGGGCCTTGGTTGTACCAAAGACTTTGCAGCGCAATATGTAGTTAGAGACAATTCCACGCCTATTCTCCACTCAAGTAATGCTCCAAACACTTTTGGCATGGATGCATTTGAACTTTCTGGCTTCGCAATTCAGGACAATGTACTTTGCATCAACCCCTGTGACCATGCAGACAGTGTGGTCGCACTATGCGTAGATTTTCCTTATCTCTTTTCTGAGGCCATTGGTTGTACCACAGTCTTTGCAGCGCATATTGTACGTTGAGACAATTCCATGCCTATTCTCCGCTCCAGTAATGCTCCAAACATTTTTGGCATGGATGCATTTGCACTTTCTAGCTTCGCAGTTCAGGACAATGTACTTTACATCAAAGCCTGTAACCATGCAGACAGTGGGGTCCCACTATACGATGATTTTACTGATCCCATTTCTGAGGGTCTTGGTTGTACCAAAGACTTTGTAAGGCATATTGTAGTTAGAGACAATTCCATGCCCTATTCTACACTCTAGTAATGCTCCAAACATTTTTGGCATGGATGCATTTGAACTTTCTGGCCTCGCAATACAGGACAATGTACTTTGCATCAGCGCATGTGACCATGCAGTCAGTGTGGTCACACTATGCGATGACTTTGCAGATCTCTTTTCTTAGGGCGTTGGTTGTACCACAGACTTTGCAGCGCATATTGTAGTTAGAGTAAATTCCATGGTTATTCTCCACTCTAGTAAATCTCCAAACATTTTTGGCATGAATGCATTTGAACTTTCCTGCCTCACAGTTCAGGACAATGTACTTTCCATCAACGCCTGTGACCATGCAGATAGTGTGGTCGCACTATGCGATGATTTTGCAGATGTCTTTTCTGAGGGCCATGGTTGTACCACAGACTTTGCAGCGCATATTGTGGTTAGAGACAATTCCATGCCTATTCTCCACTCTAGTAATGCTCCAAACAGTTTTGTCATGGATGCATTTGAACTTTCTGGCCTTACAAATCAGAACAATGTACTTTGCATCAACGCCTGTGACCATGCAGACATTGTGGTCGCACTAAGCGATGATTTTGCTGCTCTCTTTACTGAAGGCCTTGGCTGTACAACAGACTTTCCAGCGCATATTGTAGTTAGAGACAACTCCATGCCTATTCTCCACTCTAGTAAAGCCCCAAACATTTTTGGCATGGATGCATCTGAACTTTATATTTTCGCAATTCAGGACAATGTACTTTCCATCAACGCCTGTGACCATGCAGACAGTGTGGTCGCATTGTGCCATGATTTTGCTGATCTTTTTTCTGAGGGCCTTGGTTGTACACACAATTAGCAGCCCATATTGTAGTTAGAGACAATTCCATGCCTATTCTCCACTCCAGTAATGCTCCAAACATTTTTATCACAGATGCATTTGAAGTTTCTGGCCTCAGATTTCAGGATAATGTACTTTGCATCAACACCTGTGATCATGTAGACAGTCTGGTCGCATTGTGCGATGATTTTGCTTAACTCTTTCGTGAAGGCCTTGGTTGAACCACATTCTTTGCAGCGCCTATTGTAGTTAGAGACAATTCCATGCCTATTATTCACTCTAGTAATGCTCCAAACATTTTTGGCATTGATGCATTTCAACTTTCTGGCCTTGCAAATCAGAACAATGTACTTTGCATCAACACCTGTGACCATGCAGACAGTGTCGTCACACTATGCGATGATTTTGCTGATCTCTTTTCTGAGGACCTTGGTTGTAAAACAGACTTTGCAGCTCATATTGTAGTTAGAGACAATTCCATGCCTAATCTCCACTCTAGTAATGCTCCAAACATTTTGGCATGGATGCATTTGAACTTCCTGGCGTCGCAATTCGTGACAATGTACTTTGCATCAACGCCTGTGCCCATGCAGACAGTGTGGTCGCACTATGCGATGATTTTGCGGATGTCTTTTCTGAGGGCCTTGCTTGTACCAAAGACTTTGCAGCGCATATTGTAGTGACAGACAATTCCATGCATATTCTACACCCTAGTAATGCTCCAAACATTTTTGGCATGGATGCACTTGCACTTTCTAGCTTCGCAGTTCAGGGCAATGTACTTTACATCATCGCCTGTAACCATGCAGACAGTGGGGACCCACTATGCGATGATTTTATTGATCCCATTTCTGAGGGTCTTGGTTGTACCACAGACTTTGTAAGGCATATTGTAGTTTGAGACAATTCCATGCATATTCTCCACTGTAGTAATGCTCCAAACAGTTTTGGCATGAATGCATTTGAAGTTTCTTGCCTCGCAAATCAGGACAATGTACTTTGCATCAACGCCTGTGACTATGCAAACATAGTGGTCGCACTATGCGATGATTTTGCTGATCACTTTTCTGAGAGCCTTGGTTGTACCACAGACTTTGCAGCGCATATTGTAGTTAGAGTAAATTCCATGGCTATTCTCCACTCTAGTAAATCTCCAAACATTTTTGGCATGAATGCATTTGGACTTTCCTGCCTCACAGTTCAGGACAATGTACTTTCCATCAACGCCTGTGACCATGCAGACAGTGTGGTCGCACTATGCGATGATTTTGCGGATGTGTTTCTGAGGGCCTTGGTTGTACCTCAGACTTTGCAGCGCATATTGTAGTTAGAGAATATTCCATGCCTTTTCTCCTCTCTAGTAATGCTCCAAACATTTTTGCATGGATGCATTTGAACTTTCTGTCCTCGCAATTCAGGACAATGTACTTTGCATCAACGCCTGTGACTATGCAAACATAGTGGTCGCACTATGCGATGATTTTGCTGATCTCTTTTCTGAGAGCCTTGGTTGTACCACAGACTTTGCAGCGCATATTGTAGTTAGAGACAATTCCATGCCTATTCTACACTCTAGTAATGCTCCAAACATTTTTGCATGGATGCATTTCAAGTTTCTGGCCTCGCAGTTCAGGACAATGTACTTTGCAGCAGTGCATGTGACCATGCAGACAGTGTGGTCACTCTTTGCGACGATTTTGCTGATCTCTTTTCTGAGGGCCTTGGTTGTACCACAGACTTTGTAAGGCATATTGTAGTTAGAGACAATTCCATGCCCTATTCTACACTCTAGTAATGCTCCAAACATTTTTGGCATGGATGCATTTGAACTTTCTGTCCTCGCAAGTCAGGACAATGTACTTTGCATCAACGCCTGTGACTATGCAGACAGAGTGGTCGCACTATGCGATGATTTTGCTGATAACTTATCTGAAGGCCTTGATTGCACCATAGACTTTGCAGCGCATATTGTAGTTAGAGACAAATCCACGCCTATTCTCCTATCTAGTAATGCTCCAAACATTTTTGCATGGATGCATTTGAACTTTCTGGCCTCACAGTTCAGGACAATGTACTTTGCATCAACCCCTGTGACCATGCAGACAGTGTGGTCGCACTATGCGATGATTTTGCGGATGTGTTTCTGAGGGCCTTGGTTGTACCACAGACTTTGCAGCGCATATTGTAGTTAGAGTCAATTCCATGCCTAATCTCCACTCTAGTAATGATCCAAACATTTTTGGCATGGATGCATTTGAACGTCCTTGCCTCGCAATTCAAGACAATGTACTTTGCAACAACGCCTGTGACCATGCAGACAGTGTGGTTGCACTATGTGATGATTTTACTGATCTCATTTCAGAGGGTCCTGGTTCTACCACAGTTTTTGCAGTGCATATTGTAGTTAGAGACAATTCCATGCCTATTCTGCACTCTAGTAATGCTCCAAACATTTTTACATGGATGCATTTGAACTTTCTGTCCTCGCAAATCAGGACAATGTACTTTGCATCAACGCCTGTGACTCTGCAGACAGAGTGGTCGCACCATGCGATGATTTTGCTGATCTCTTTTCTGAGAGCCTTGGTTGTACCACAGACTTTGCAGCGAATATTGTAGTTAGAGACAATTCCATGCCTATTCTACACTCTAGTAATGCTCCAAACATTTTTGGCATTGATGCATTTGAAGTTTCTGGCCTCGCAATTCAGGACAATGTACTTTGCAGCAGCGCATGTGACCATGCAGAGAGTGCGGTCGCATTGTGCGATGATTTTGCTGACCTCTTTTCTGAGGACCTTGGTTGTAAAACAGACTTTGCAGCTCATATTGTAGTTATAGACAATTCAATGCCTATACTCCAGTCTAGTAATGCTCCAAACATTTTTTCATGAATGCATTTGAACTTCCTGGCCTCGCAATTCATTACAATGTACTTTGCATCAGCGCCTGAGACCTTGAAGACAGTGTGGTCGCACTATACGATGATTTTGCTGACCTCTTTTTTGAGGGCCTTGGTTGTACCACAGACGTAGCAGCCCATATTGTAGTTAGAGACAATTCCATGCCTATTCTCCACTCCAGTAATGCTCCAAACATTTTTATCACAGATGCATTTAAAGTTTCTGGCCTCACATTTCAGGACAATGTACTTTGCATCAACGCCTGTGACCATGCAGACAGTGTGGTCGCACTATGCGATGATTTTGCTGATCTCTTTTCTAAAGGCCTTGGTTGTACCACAGACTTTGCAGCGCATATTGTAGTTAGAGTCAATTCCATGCCTAATCTCCACTCTAGTAATGCTCCAAACATTTTTTGCATGGATGCATTTGAACTTTCTGGCCTCGCAAGTCAGGACAATATACTTTGCATCAACATTTGATACCATGCAGACAGTGTGGTCGCACTATGCGATGATTTTGCTGATCTCTTTTCTGATAGCCTTGGTTGTAATACAGACTTTGCACCCCATGTTGTAATTAGAATTAATTCCATGGCTATTCTCCACTGTAGTAATTCTCCAAACTTTTTTGGCATGAATGCATTTGAACTTTCTGGCATCACAATTCAGGACAATGTACTTTGCATCAACGCCTGTGACCATGCAGACAGTGTGGTCGCACTATATGATGATACTGCGGATGTCTTTTCTGAGGGCCTTGGTTTTACCACAGACTTTGCAGCGCATTTTGTAGTTAGAGACAATTCCATGCCTATTCTACACTCTAGTAATGCTCCAAAAATTTTTGGCATGGATGCATTTGAACTTTCTGACCTTGCTAATCAGAACAATGTACTTTGCAACAACGCCTGTGACCATGCAGACAGTGTGGCCGCACTGTGCGATGATTTTGCTAATGTTTTTCTGAGGGCCTTGGTTGTACCACAGACTTTGTAGCGCATATTGTAGTTAGAGACAATTCCATGCCTATTCTCCACTCCAGTAATACTACAGACATTTTTGGCATGGATGTATTTGAACTTTCTGGCCTCGCAATTCAGGACAGTGTACTTTGCATCAACGCCTGTGACCATGCAGACAGTGTGTTCGCACTATGCGATGATTTCATTGATCCCTTTTCTGAGGGCCTTGGTTGTACCACAGACTTTGCAGTGCTTATTGTATTTAGAGACAATTCCATGCATATTCTCCATTCTAGTAATGCTCCAAACATTTGTGGCATGAATGCATGTGAAGTTTCTTGCCTCGCAATTCAGGACAATGTACTTTGCATCAACGCCTGTGACCATGCAGACAGTATGGTCGCTCTATGCGATTATTTTGCTGATCTCTTTTCTGAGGGCCTTGGTTGTACCACAGACTTTGCAGCGCATATTGTAGTTAGAGTAAATTCCATGGCTATTCTCCACTCTAGTAAATCTCCAAACATTTTTGGCATGAATGCATTTGAACTTTCTGGCGTCACAGTTCAGGACAATGTACTTTCAATCATTGCCTGTGACCATGCAGACAGTTTGGTCGCACTATGCGATTATTTTGCTGATCTCTTTTCGGAGGACCTAGGTTGTAAAACAGACTTTGCAGCTCATATTGTAGTTAGAGACAATTCAATGCCTATACTCCAGTCTAGTAATGCTCCAAACATTTTTGCATGGATGCATTTGAACTTTCAGTCCTCGCAAATCAGGACAATGTACTTTGCATCAACGCCTGTGACTATGCAGACAGAGTGGTCGCACCATGCGATGATTTTGCTGAACTCTTTTCTGAGAGCCTTGGTTGTACCACAGACTTTGCAGCGAATATTGTAGTTAGAGACAATTCCATGCCTATTCTACACTCTAGTAATGCTCCAAACATTTTTGGAATGGATGCATTTGAAGTTTCTGGCCTCGCAATTCAGGACAACGTACTTTGCAGCAGCGCATGTGACCATGCAGAGAGTGTGGTCGCATTGTGCGATGATTTTGCTGATCTCTTTTCTGAGGACCTTGGTTGTAAAACAGACTTTGCAGCTCACATTGTAGTTAGAGACAATTCAATGCCTATACTCCAGTCTAGTAATGCTCCAAACATTTTTTCATGGATGCATTTGAAATTCCTGGCCTCGCAATTCATTAGAATGTACTTTGCATCAGCGCCTGTGACCTTGAAGACAGTGTGGTCGCACTATACGATGATTTTGCTGACCTCTTTTTTGAGGGCCTTGGTTGTACCACAGACTTAGCAGCCCATATTGTAGTTAGAGACAATTCCATGCCTATTCTCCACTCCAGTAATGCTCCAAACATTTTTATCACAGATGCATTTGAAGTTTCTGGCCTCACATTTCAGGACAATGTACTTTGCATCAACGCCTGTGACCATGCAGACAGTGTGGTCGCACTATGCGATGATTTTGCTGATGTCTTTTCTGAAGGCCTTGGTTGTACCACAGACTTTGCAGCGCATATTGTAGTTAGAGTCAATTCCATGCCTAATCTCCACTCTAGTAATGATCCAAACATTTTTGGCATGGATGCATTTGAACTTCCTGGCCTCGCAATTCAAGACAATGTACTTTGCATCAACGCCTGTGACCATGCAGACAGTGTGGTTGCACTATGTGATGATTTTGCTGATCTCAATTCTGAGGGCCTTGGTTGTAATACAGACATTGCAGCCCATGTTGTAGTTAGAATTAATTCCATGGCTATTCTACACTGTAGTAATTCTCCAAACATTTTTGGAATGAATGCATTTGAACTTTCTGGCATCACAATTCAGGACAATGTACTTTCCATCAACGCCTGTGACCATGCAGACAGTGTGGTCGCACTATGCGATGATTTTACTGTTCTCTTTCCTGAGGGTCTTGGTTGTACCACAGACATTGCAGCTCATATTGTAGTTAGAGACAATTACATGCCTATTCTACACTCTAGTAATGCTCCAAATATCTTTGGCATGGATGCATTTGAACTTTCTGGCCTCGCAATTCAGGACAATGTACTTTGCATCAACCCCTGTGACCATGCAGACAGTGTGGTCGCACTATGCGTAGATTTTCCTGATCTCTTTTCTGAGGCCCTTGGTTGTACCACAGTCTTTGCAGCGCATATTGTATGTTGAGACAATTCCATGCCAATTCTCCACCCCAGTAATCCTCCAAACATTTTTGGCATGGATGTATTTGAACTTTCTGGCCTCACAATTCAGGACAGTGTACTTTGCATCAACGCCTGTGACCATGCAGACAGTGTAGTCGCACTATGCGATGATTTCGCTGATCCCTTTTCTGAGGGCCTTGGTTGTACCAAAGACTTTGCAGCGCATATTGTAGTTACAGACAATTCCATGCATATTCTACTCCCTAGTAATGCTCCAAACATTTTTGGCATGGATGCATTTGCACTTTCTAGCTTCGCAGTTCAGGACAATGTACTTTACATCAACGCCTGTAACCATGCAGACAGTGGGGTCCCACTATGCGATGATTTTACTGATCCCATTTCTGAGCGTCTTGGTTGTACCACAGACTTTGTAAGGCATATTGTAGTTAGAGACAATTCCATGCCCTATTCCACACTCTAGTAATGCTCCAAACATTTTTGGCATGGATGCATTTGAACTTTCTGGCCTCGCAATACAGGACAATGTACTTTGCATCAGCGCATGTGACCATGCAGTCAGTGTGGTCACACTATGCGGTGACTTTGCAGATCTCTTTTCTTAGGGCGTTGGTTGTACCACAGACTATGCAGCGCATATTGTAGATAGAGTAAATTCCATGGCTATTCTCCACTCTAGTAAATCTCCAAACATTTTTGGCATGAATGCATTTGAACTTTCCTGCCTCACAGTTCAGGACAATGTACTTTCCATTAACGCCTGTGACCATGCAGACAGTGTGGTCGCACTATGCGATGATTTTTCGGATGTGTTTCTGAGAGCCTTGGTTGTACCTCAGACATTGCAGCGCATATTGTAGTTAGAGACAATTCCATGGCTTTTCTCCACTCTAGAAATGTTCCAAACATTTTTGGCATGGATGCATTGGAAGGTTCTGGCCTCGCAATTCAGGACAATGTACTTTGCATCAACCCCTGTGACCATGCAGACAGTGTGGTCGCACTATGCGTAGATTTTCCTGATCTCTTTTCTGAGGCACTTGGTTGTACCACAGTCTTTGCAGCGCATATTGTATGTTGAGACAATTCCATGCCAATTCTCCACTCCAGTAATCCTCCAAACATTTATGGCATGGATGTATTTGAACTTTCTGGCCTCACAATTCAGGACAGTGTACTTTGCATCAACGCCTGTGACCATGCAGACAGTGTGGTCGCACTATGCGATGATTTCGCTGATCCCTTTTCTGAGGGCCTTGGTTGTACCAAAGACTTTGCAGCGCATATTGTAGTTACAGACAATTCCAACCATATTCTGCTCCCTAGTAATGCTCCAAACATTTTTGGCATGAATGCATTTGACACTTTCTAGCTTCGCAGTTCAGGACAATGTACTTTACATCAACGCCTGTAACCATGCAGACAGTGGGGTCCCACTATGCGATGATTTTACTGATCCCATTTCTGAGGGTCTTGGTTGTACCACAGACTTTGTAAGGCATATTGTAGTTAGAGACAATTCCATGCCCTATTCCACACTCTAGTTATGCTCTAAACATTTTTGGCATGGATGCATTTGAACTTTCTGGCCTCGCAATACAGGACAATGTACTTTGCATCAGCGCATGTGACCATGCAGTCAGTGTGGTCACACTATGCGATGACTTTGCAGATCTCTTTTCTTAGGGCGTTGGTTGTACCACAGACTTTGCAGCGCATATTGTAGTTAGAGACAATTCCATGCCTATTCTCCACTCTAGTAATGCTCCAAACAGTTTTGTCATGGATGCATTTGAACTTTCTGGCCTTACAAATCAGAACAATGTACTTTGCATCAACGCCTGTGACCATGCAGACATTGTGGTCGCACTTAGCGATGATTTTGCTGCTCTCTTTACTGAAGGCCTTGACTGTACAACAGACTTTCCAGCGCATATTGTAGTTAGAGACAACTCCATGCCTATTCTCCACTCTAGTAATGCTCCAAACATTTTTGGCATGGATGCATTTGAACTTTATATTTTCGCAATTCAGGACAATGTACTTAGCATCAACGCCTGTGACCATGCAGACAGTGTGGTCGCATTGTGCCATGATTTTGCTGATCTTTTTTCTGAGGGCCTTGGTTGTACCACAGAATTAGCAGCCCATATTGTAGAGACAATTCCATGCCTATTCTCCACTCCAGTAATGCTCCAAACATTTTTATCACAGATGCATTTGAAGTTTCTGGCCTCACATTTCAGGATAATGTACTTTGCATCAACGCCTGTGACCATGTAGACAGTCTGGTCGCATTGTGCGATGATTTTGCTTAACTCTTTCCTGAAGTCCTTGGTTGAACCACATTCTTTGCAGCGCATATTGTAGTTAGAGACAATTCCATGCCTATTATTCACTCTAGTAATGCTCCAAACAATTTTTCATGGATGCATTTGAACTTCCTGGCCTCGCAATTCAGGACAATGTACTTTGCATCAGCGCCTGTGACCTTGAAGACAATGTGGTCGCACTATGCGATGATTTTGCTGATCTCTTTTCATAAGGCCTTGGTAGTACCACGGACTTTGCAGCGCATATTGTAGTTAGAGACAATTCCATGCCTAATCTCCACTCTAGTAATGCTCCAAACAATTTGGCATGGATGCATTTGAACTTCCTGGCGTCGCAATTCAAGACAATGTACTTTGCATCAACGCCTGTGACCATGCAGACAGTGGGGTCCCACTATGCGATGATTTTACTGATCCCATTTCTGAGGGTCTTGGTTGTACCACAGACTTTGTAAGGCATATTGTAGTTAGAGACAATTCCATGCGCTATTCTACACTCTAGTAATGCTCCAAACATTTTTGGCATGGATGCATTTGAACTTTCTGTCCTCGCAATACAGGACAATGTACTTTGCATCAGCACATGTGACCATGCAGACAGTGCGGTCACACTATGCGATGACTTTGCAGATCTCTTTTCTGAGGGCCTAGGTTGTACCACAGACTTTGCAGCGCATATTGTAGTTAGAGTAAATTCCATGCCTATTCTACACCCTAGTAATGCTCCAAACATTTTTGGCATGGATGCATTTGAAGTTTCTGGCCTCGCAATTCAGGACAATGTACTTTGCATCAACCCCTGTGAAAATGCAGACAGTGTGGTCACACTATGCGTAGATTTTCCTGATCTCTTTTCGGAGGCCCTTGGTTGTACCACAGTCTTTGCAGCGCATATTGTAGTTAGAGACAATTCCACTCCTATTCTCCTCTCTAGTAATGCTCCAAACATTTTTGCATGGATGCATTGAACTTTCTGGCCTCTAAATTCAGGACAATGTACTTTGCATCAACCCCTGTGACCATGCAGACAATGTGGTCGCACTATGCGATGATTTCGCTGATCCCTTTTCTGAGGGCCTTGGTTGTACCACAGACTTTGCAGTGCATATTGTAGTTAGAGACAATTTCATGCATATTCTGCACTGTAGTAATGCTCCAAACATTTTTGGCATGAATGCATTTGAAGTTTCTTGCCTCGCAATTCAGGACAATGTACTTTGCATCAACGCCTGTGACCATACAGACAGTATGGTCGCCCTATGCGATTATTTTGCTGACCTCTTTTCTGAGGGCCTTGGTTGTACCACAGACTTTGCAGCGCATATTGTAGTTAGAGTAAATTCCATGGCTATTCTCCACTCTAGTTAATCTCCAAACATTTTTGGCATGAATGCATTTGAACTTCCTGCCTCACAGTTCAGGACAATGTACTTTCCATCAACGCCTGTGACCATGCAGACAGTGTGGTCGCACTATGCGATGATTTTGCGGATGTGTTTCTGAGGGCCTTGGTTGTACCTCAGACTTTGCAGCGCATATTGTAGTTAGAGACAATTCCATGCCTTTTCTCCACTCTAGTAATGCTCCAAACATTTTTGCATGGATGCATTTGAACTTTCTGTCCTCGCAATTCAGGACAATGTACTTTGCATCAACGCCTGTGACTATGCAAACAGAGAGGTCGCACTATGCGATGATTTTGCTGATCTCTTTTCTGAGAGCCTTGGTTGTACCACAGACTTTGCAGCGCATATTGTAGTTAGAGACAATTCCATGCCTATTCTACACTCTAGTAATGCCCCAAACATTTTTGGCATGGATGCATTTCAAGTTTCTGGCCTCGCAATTCAGGACAATGTACTTTGCAGCAGTGCATGTGACCATGCAGACAGTGTGGTCACTCTTTGCGACGATTTTGCTGATCTCTTTTCTGAGGGCCTTGGTTGTACCACAGACCTTGCAGCGCATATTGTAGTTAGAGTTAATTCGATGGCTATTCTCCAGTGTAGTAATTCTCCAAACATTTTTGGCATGAATGCATTTGAACTTTCTGGCTCACAATTCAGGGCAATGTACTTTCCATCAACGCCTGTGACCATGCAGACAGTGGGGTCCCACTATGCGATGATTTTACTGATCCCATTCTTGAGGGTCTTGGTTGTACCACAGACTTTGTAAGGCATATTGTAGTTAGAGACAATTCCATGCCCTATTCTACACTCTAGTAATGCTCCAAACATTTTTGGCATGGATGCATTTGAACTTTCTGTCCTCGCAAGTCAGGACAATGTACTTTGCATCAGCGCATGTGACCATGCAGACAGTGCGGTCGCACTATGCGATGATTTTGCTGATCTCTTTTCCGAAGGCCTTGGTTGTACCACAGACTTTGCAGCGCATATTGTAGTTAGAGTCAATTCCATGCCTAATCTCCACTCTAGTAATGCTCCAAACATTTAGGGCATGGATGCATTTGAAATTCCTGGCCTCGCAATTCAAGACAATGTACTTTGCATCAACGCCTGTGACTATGCAGACAGAGTGGTCGCACTATGCGATGATTTTGCTGATCTCTTTTCTGAAGGCCTTGGTTGTTCCACAGACTTTACAGCGCATATTGTAGTTAGAGTCAATTCCATGCCTAATCTCCACTCTAGTAATGATCCAAACATTTTTGGCATGGATGCATTTGAACTTCCTGGCCTCGCAATTCAAGACAATGTACTTTGCATCAACGCCTGTGACCATGCAGACAGTGTGGTTGCACTATGTGATGATTTTACTGATCTCATTTCAGAGGGTCCTGGTTCTACCACAGTTTTTGCAGTGCATATTGTAGTTAGAGACAATTCCATGCCTATTCTACACCCTAGTAATGCTCCAAACATTTTTGGCATGGATGCATTTGAACTTTCTGGCCTCGCAATTCAGGACAATGTACTTTGCATCAACGTTTGATACCATGCAGACAGTGTGGTCGCACTATGCGATGATTTTGCTGATCTCTTTTCTGAGGGCCTTGGTTGTAATACAGACTTTGCAGCCCATGTTGTAGTTAGAATTAATTCCATGGCTATTCTCCACTGTAGTAATTCTCCAAACATTTTTGGCATGAATGCATTTGAACTTTCTGGCATCACAATTCAGGACAATGTACTTTCGATCAACGCCTGTGACCATGCAGACAGTGTGGTGGCACTATATGATGATACTGCGGATGTCTTTTCTGAGGGGCTTGGTTTTACCACAGACTTTGCAGCGCATTTTGTAGTTAGAGACAATTCCATGCCTATTCTTCACTCTAGTAATGCTCCAAAAATTTTTGGCATGGATGCATTTGAACTTTCTGACCTTGCAAATCAGAACAATTTACTTTGCAACAACGCCTGTGACCATGCAGACAGTGTGGTCGCACTGTGCGATGATTTTGCTAATGTCTTTTCTGAGGGCCTTGGTTGTACCACAGACTTGTAGCTCATATTGTAGTTAGAGACAATTCCATGCCTATTCTCCACTCCAGTAATGCTACAGACATTTTTGGCATGGATGTATTTAAACTTTCTGGCCTCGCAAATCAGGACAGTGTACTTTGCATCAACGCCTGTGACCATGCAGACGGTGTGGTCGCACTATGCGATGATTTCACTGATCCCTTTTCTGAGGGCCTTAGTTGTACCACAGACTTTGCAGTGCATATTGTATTTAGAGACAATTCCATGCATATTCTCCATTCTAGTGATGCTCCAAAGATTTTTGGCATGAATGCATTTGAAGTTTCTTGCCTCGCAATACAGGACAATGTACTTTGCATCAACGCCTTTGACCATGCAGATAGTATGGTCGCCCTATGGGATTATTTTGCTGATCTCTTTTCTGAGGGCCTTGGTTGTACTACAGACTTTGCAGCGCATATTGTAGTTAGAGTAAATTCCATGGCTATTCTCCACTCTAGTAAATCTACAAACATTTTTGGCATGATTGCATTTGAACTTTCTGGCGTCACAGTTCAGGACAATGTACTTTCCATCAACGCCTGTGACCATGCAGACAGTGTGGTCGCACTATGCGATGATTTTGCGGATGTGTTTGTGATGGCCTTGGTTGTACCTCAGACTTTGCAGCGCATATTGTTGTTAGAGACAATTCCATGCCTTTTCTCCACTCTAGTAATGCTCCAAACATTTTTGCATGGATGCATTTGAACTTTCTGTCCTCGCAAATCAGGACAATGTACTTTGCATCAACGCCTGTGACTATGCAGACAGAGTGGTCGCACCATGCGATGATTTTGCTGATCTCTTTTCTGAGGACCTTGGTTGTAAAACAGACTTTGCAGCTCATATTGTAGTTAGAGACAATTCAATGCCTATACTCCAGTCTAGTAATGCTCCAAACATTTTTTCATGGATGCGTTTGAACTTCCTGGCCTCGCAATTCATTACAATGTACTTTGCATCAGCGCCTGTGACCTTGAAGACAGTGTGGTCGCACTATATGATGATTTTGCTGACCTCTTTTTTGAGGGCCTTGGTTGTACCACAGACTTAGCAGCCCATATTGTAGTTAGAGACAATTCCATGCCTATTCTCCACTCCAGTAATGCTATAAACATTTTTATCACAGATGCATTTGAAGTTTCTGGCCTCACATTTCAGGACAATGTACTTTGCATCAACGCCTGTGACCATGCAGACAGTGTGGTCGCACTATGCGATGATTTTGCTGATCTCTTTTCCGAAGGCCTTGGTTGTACCACAAACTTTGGAGCGCATATTGTAGTTAGAGTTAATTCCATGCCTAATCTCCACTCTAGTAATGCTCCAAACATTTTTGGCATGGATGCATTTGAAATTCCTGGCCTCGCAATTCAAGACAATGTACTTTGCATCAACGCCTGTGACCATGCAGACAGTGTGGTTGCACTATGTGATGATTTTACTTATCTCATTTCAGAGGGTCCTGGTTCTACCACAGTTTTTGCAGTGCATATTGTAGTTAGAGACAACTCCATGCCTATTCTACACTCTAGTAATGCTCCAAACATTTTTGGCATGGATGCATTTGAACTTTCTGGCCTCGCAATTCAGGACAATGTACTTTGCATCAACGTCTGATACCATGCAGACAGTGTGGTCGCACTATGCGATGATTTTGCTGATCTCTTTTCTGAGGGCCTTGGTTGTAATACAGACTTTGCAGCCCATGTTGTAGTTAGAATTAATTCCATGGCTATTCTCCACTGTAGTAATTCTCCAAACATTTTTGGCATGAATGCATTTGAACTTTCTGGCATCACAATTCAGGACAATGTACTTTCCATCAACGCCTGTGACCATGCAGACAGTGTGGTGGCACTATATGATGATACTGCGGATGTATTTTCTGAGGGGCTTGGTTTTACCACAGACTTTGCAGCGCATATTGTATTTAGAGACAATTCCATGCATATTCTCCATTCTAGTAATGCTCCAAACATTTTTGGCATGAATGCATTTGAAGTTTCTTGCCTCGCAATTCAGGACAATGTACTTTGCATCAACGCCTGTGACCAAGCAGACAGTATGGTCGCCCTATGCGATTATTTTGCTGATCTCTTTTCTGAGGGCCTTGGTTGTACCACAGACTTTGCAGCGCATATTGTTGTTAGAGTAAATTTCATGGCTATTCTCCACTCTAGTAAATCTCTAAACATTTTTGGAATGAATGCATTTGAACTTTCTGGCGTCACAGTTCAGGACAATGTACTTTCCATCATCGCCTGTGACCATGCAGACAGTGTGGTCGCACTATGCGATGATTTTGCGGATGTGTTTGTGATGGCCTTGGTTGTACCTCAGACTTTGCAGCGCATATTGTAGTTAGAGACAATTCCTTGCCTTTTCTCCACTCTAGTAATGCTCCAATCATTTTTGCATGGATGCATTTGAACTTTCTGTCCTCGCAAATCAGGACAATGTACTTTGCATCAACGCCTGTGACTATGCAGACAGAGTGGTCGCACTATGCGATGATTTTGCTGATCTCTTTTCTGAGAGCCTTGGTGTTACCACAGACTTTGCAGCGAATATTGTAGTTAGAGACAATTCCATGCCTATTCTACACTCTAGTAATGCTCCAAACATTTTTGGCATGGATGCATTTGAAGTTTCTGGCCTCGCAATTCAGGACAACGTACTTTGCAGCAGCGCATGTGACCATGCAGACGGTGTGGTCGCAATGTGCGATGATTTTGCTGATCTCTTTTCTGAGGACCTTGGTTGTAAAACAGACTTTGCAGCTCATATTGTAGTTAGAGACAATTCAATGCCTATACTCCAGTCTAGTAATGCTCCAAACAATTTTTCATGGATGCATTTGAACTTCCTGGCCTCGCAATTCATTACAATGTACTTTGCATCAGCGCCTGTGACCTTGAAGACAGTGTGGTCGCACTATACGATGATTTTGCTGATCTCTTTTTTGGGGGCCTTGGTTGTACCACAGACTTAGCAGCCCATACTGTAGATAGAGACAATTCCATGCCTATTCTCAACTCCAGTAATGCTCCAAACATTTTTATCACAGATGCATTTGAAGCTTCTGGCCTCACATTTCAGGACAATGTACTTTGCATCAACGCCTGTGACCAAGCAGACAGTGTGGTCGCACTATGCGATGATTTTGCTGATCTCTTTTCTGAAGGCCTTGGTTGTACCACAGACTTTGCAGCGCATATTGTAGTTAGAGACAATTCCATGCCTAATCTCCACTCTAGTAATTCTCCAAACATTTTTGGCATGAATGCCTTTGCACTTTCTGGCATCACAATTCAGCACAATGTACTTTCCATCAACGCCTGTGACCATGCAGACAGTGTGGTCGCACTATATGATGATTTTGCGGATGTCTTCTCTGAGGGCTTAGTTTTACCACAGACTTTGCAGCGCATTATGTAGTTAGAGACAATTCCACCCCTATTCTCCACTCAAGTAATGCTCCAAACATTTTTGCATGGATGCATTTGAACTTTCTGGCCTCGCAATTCAGGACAATTTAATTTGCATCAACCCCTGTGACCATGCAGACAGTGTGGTCGCATTATGCGTAGATTTTCCTGATCTCTTTTCTGAGGCCCTTGGTTGTACCACAGACTTTGCAGCGCATATTGTATTTAGAGACAATTCCATGCATATTCTCCATTCTAGTAATGCTCCAAACACTTTTGGCATGAATGCATTTGAACTTTCTGGCGTCACAGTTCAGGACAATGTACTTTCCATCAACGCCTGTGACCATGCAGACAGTGTGGTCGCACTATGCGTAGATTTTCCTGATCTCTTTTCTGAGGCCCTTGGTTGTACCACAGACTTTGCAGCGCATATTGTAGTTAGAGACAATTCCATGCCTATTCTCCACTCCAGTAATGCTCTATACATTTTTGGCATGGATGTATTTGAAATTTCTGGCCTCGCAGTTCTGGACAGTGTACTTTGCATCAACACCTGTGACCATGGAGACAGTGTGGTCGCACTATGCGATGATTTTGCGGATGTCTTTTCTGAGGGCCTTGTTTGTACCACAGACTTTGCAGCGCATTATGTAGTTAGAGACAATTCCATGCCTATTCTCCACTCAAGTAATGCTCCAAACACTTTTGGCATGGATGCATTTGAACTTTCTGGCCTCGCAATTCAGGACAATTTAATTTGCATCAACCCCTGTGACCATGCAGACAGTGTGGTCGCACTATGCGTAGATTTTCCTGATCTCTTTTCTGAGGCCCTTGGTTGTACCACAGACTTTGCAGCGCATATTGTAGTTTGAGACAATTCCATGCCTATTCTCCACTCCAGTAATGCTCTATATTTTTTTGGCATGGATGTATTTGAACTTTCTGGCCTCGCAGTTCAGGACAGTGTACTTTGCATCAACACCTGTGACCATGCAGACAGTGTGGTCGCACTATGCGATGATTTTGCGGATGTCTTTTCTGAGGGCCTTGGTTCTACTAAAGACTTTGCAGCGCATATTGTAGTTACAGACAATTCCATGCATATTCGACACCCTAGTAATGCTCCAACGATTTTTTCCAATGATTCATTTGCACTTTCTAGCTTCGCAATTCAGAACAATGCACTTTACATCAACGCCTGTGACCATGCAGACAGTGGGGTCCCACTATGCGATGATTTTACTGATTCCATTTCTGAGGGTCTTGGTTGTACCACAGACTTTGTAAGGCATATTGTAGTTAGAGACAATTCCATGCCTATTCTCCACTCAAGTAATGCTCCAAACACATTTGGCATGGATGCATTTGAACTTTCTGGCCTCACAATTCAGGACAATTTAATTTGCATCAACCCCTGTGACCATGCAGACAGTGTGGTCGCACTATGCATAGATTTTCCTGACCTCTTTTCTGAAGCCCTTGGTTGCACCACAGACTTTGCAGCGCATATTGTAGTTAGAGACAATTCCATGCCCTATTCTACACTCTAGTAATGCTCCAAACATTTTTGGCATGGATGCATTTGAACTTTCTGGCCTCGCAATACAGGACAATGTACTTTGCATCAGCGCATGTGACCATGCAGACAATGTGGCCACACTATGCGATGACTTTGCATATCTTTTTTCTGAGGGCCTTGGTTGTACCACAGACTTTGCACCGCATATTGTAGTTAGAGTAAATTCCATGGCTATTCTCCACTCTAGTAATGCTCCAAACATTTTTGGCATGGATGCATTTGAACTTTCTGTCCTCGCAATTCAGGACAATGTACTTTGCATCAACGCCTGTGACTATGCAGACAGAGTGGTCGCACTATGCGATGATTTTGCTGATCACTTATCTGAAGGCCTTGGTTGCACCACAGACTTTGCAGCGCAGATTGTAGTTAGAGACAATTCCACGCCTATTCTCCTTTCTAGTAATGCTCCAAACATTTTTGCATGGATGCATTTGAACTTTCTGGCCTCTAAATTCAGGACAATTTAATTTGAATCAACCCCTGTGACCATGCAGACAGTGTGGTCGCACTATGCGTAGATTTTCCTGATCTCTTTTCTGAGGCCCTTGGTTGTACCACAGACTTTGCAGCGCATATTGTAGTTAGAGACAATTCCATGCCTATTCTCCAATCCAGTAATGCTCTATACATTTTTGGCATGGATTCATTTGCACTTTCTAGCTTCGCAATCCAGAACAATGTACTTTACATCAACGCCTGTGACCATGCAGAGAGTGTGGTCGCACTATATGATGATTTTGCGGATGTCTTTTCTGAGGGCCTTGGTTTTACCACAGACTTTGCAGCGCATTTTGTAGTTAGAGACAATTCCATGCCTATTCTCCACTCCAGTAATGCTCCAAACATTTTTATCACAGATGCATTTGAAGTTTCTGGCCTCACATTTCAGGACAATGTACTTTGCATCAACGCCTATAACCATGCAGACAGTGTGGTCTTACTATGCGATGATTTTGCTGATCTCTTTTCTGAAGGCCTTGGTTGTACCACAGACTTTGCAGCGCATATTGTAGTTAGAGACAATTCCATGCTTAATCTCCACTCTTGTAATGATCCAAACATTTTTGGCATGGATGCATTTGAACTTCCTGGCCTCGCAATTCAAGAGAGTGTACTTTGCATCAACGCCTGTGACCATGCAGACAGTGTGGTCACACTATGCGATGACTTTGCAGATCTCTTTCCTGAGGGCCTTGGTTGTACCACAGACTTTGCAGCGCATATTGTAGTTAGAGTAAATTCCATGGCTATTCTCCACTCTAGTAATGCTCCAAACATTTTTGCAATGGATGCATTTGATCTTTCTGTCCTCGCAATTCAGGACAATGTACTTTGCATCAATGCCTGTGACTATGCAGACAGAGTGGTCGCACTATGCGATGATTTTGCTGATCACTTATCTGAAGGCCTTGGTTGCACCACAGACTTTGCAGCGTATATTGTAGTTAGAGACAATTCCACGCCTATTCTCCTCTCTAGTAATGCTCCAAACATTTTTGCATGGATGCATTTGAACTTTCTGGCCTCTAAATTCAGGACAATGTACTTTGCATCAACCCCTGCGACCATGCAGACAGTGTGGTCACACTATGCGATGAGTTTGCCGATCTCTTTTATGGCCGCGTTGGTTGCACCACAGACTTTGCAGCGCAGATTGCAGTTAGAGACAATTCCACGCCTATTCTCCTCTCTAGTAATGCTGCAAACATTTTTTTCATGGATGCATTTGAACTTTCTGTCCTCGCAATTCAGGACAATGTACTTTGCATCAACGCCTGTGACTATGCAGAGTGGTCGCACTATGCGATGATTTTGCTGAACGCTTATCTGAAGGCCTTCATTGCACCACAGACTTTGCAGCACATATTGTAGTTAGAGACAATTCCACGCCTATTCTCCTCTCTAGTAATGCTCCAAAAATTTTTGCATGGATGCATTTGAACATTCTGGCCTCTAAATTCAGGACAATGTACTTTGCATCAACCCCTGTGACCATGCAGACAGTGTGGTCGCACTATGCGATGAATTCGCTGATCCCTTTCCTGAGGGCCTTGTTTGTACCACTGACTTTGCAGTGCAATATTGTAGTTAGAGACAATTCCATGCATATTCTCCACTGTAGTAACAATCCAAACATTTTTGGCATGAATGCATTTAAAGTTTCTTGCCACGCAATTCAGGACAATGTACTTTGCATCAACGCCTGTGACCATGCAGGCAGTATGGTCGCCCTATGCGATTATTTTGCTGATCTCTTTTCTGAGGGCCTTGGTTGTACCAAAGACTTTGCAGCGCATATTGTAGTTAGAGTAAATTCCATGGCTATTCTCCACTCTAGTAAATCTCCAAACATTTTTGGCATGAATGCACTTCAACTTTCTGGCGTCACAGTTCAGGACAATGTACTTTCCATCAACGCCTGTGACCATGCAGACATTGTGGTCGCACTATGCGATGATTTTGCGGATGTGTTTCTGAGGGCCTTGGTTGTACCTCAGACTTTGCAGCGCATATTGTAGTTAGAGGCAATTCCATGCCTATTCTCCACTCTAGTAATGCTCCAAACATCTTTGCATGGATGCATTTGAATTTTCTGGCCTCACAATTCAGGACAATGTACTTTCCATCAACGCCTGTGACCATGCAGACAGTGTGGTCGCACTACATGATGATATTGCGGATGTCTTTTCTGAGGGCCTTGGTTTTACCACAGATTTTGCAGCGCATATTGTAGTTAGAGACAGTTCCATGTCTATTCTCCACTCTAGTAATGCTCCAAACATTTTTGGCATGGATGCATTTGAACTTTCTAGTTTCGCAATTCAGGACAATGTACTTTGCATCAACGCCTGTGACCATGCAGACCGTGTGGTCGCATTGTGCGATGATTTTGCTGATCTCTTTTTTGAAGGCCTTGGTTGAACCACATTCTTTGCAGCGCATATCGTAGTTAGAGACAATTCCATGCCTATTCTTCACTCTAGTAATGCTCCAAACATTTTTGGCATCGATGCATTTGAACTTTCTTGCCTTGCAAATCAGAACAATTTACATTGCATCAACGCCTGTGACCATGCAGACAGTGTAGTCACACTAAGCGATGATTTTGCTGATCTCTTTTCTGAGGACCTTGGTTGTAAAACTGACTTTGCAGCTCATATTGTAGTTAGAGACAATTCAATGCCTATACTCCAGTCTAGTACTGCTCCAAACATTTTCCATGGTTGCATTTGAACTTCCTGGCCTCGCAATTCAGGACAATGTACTTTGCATCAGCGCCTGTGACCTTGAAGACAGTGTGGTCGCACTGTACGATGATTTTGCTGATCTCTTTTCTGAGGGCCTTGGTTGTACCACAGACTTTACAGTACATTTTGTAGTTAGAGACAATTCCATGCCTATTCTTCACTCTAGTAATGCTCCAAACATTTTTGACATGAATGCATTTGAAGCTTCTTGCCTCGCAGTTCAGGACAATGTACTTTGCATCAACGCCTGTGACCATGCAGACAGTATGGTCACCCTATGCGATGACTTTGCAGATCTCTTTTCTGAGGCCCTTGGTTGTACCACAGACTTTGTAAGGCGTATTGTAGTTACAGACAATTCCATGCCCTATTCTACACTCTAGTAATGCTCCAAACATTTTTGGCATGGATGCATTTGAACTTTCTGGCCTCGCAATACAGGACAATGTACTTTGCATCAGCGCATGTGACCATGCAGACAGTGTGGTCACACTATGCGATGACTTTGCAGATCTCTTTTCTGAGGGCCTTGGTTGTACCACAGACTTTGCAGAGCGTATTGTAGTTAGAGTAAATTTCATGGCTATTCTCCACTCTAGTAATGCTCCAAACATTTTTTCATGGATGCATTTGAACTTTCTGTCCTCGCAATTCAGGACAATGTACTTTGCATCAACGCCTGTGACTATGCAGACAGAGTGGTCGCACTACGCGATGGTTTTGCTGATCACTTTTCTGAAGGCCTTGGTTGCACCACAGACTTTGCAGTGCATATTGTAGTTTGAGACAATTCCACGCCTATTCTCCTCTCTAGTAATGCTCCAAACATTTTGCATGGATGCATTTGAATATTCTGGCCTCTAAATTCAAGACAATGTACTTTGCATCAACCCCTGTGACCATGCAGTCACTGTGGTCGCACTATGCGATGATTTGGCTGATCACTTTTCTGAGGGCCTTGGTTGTACCACAGACTTTGCAGTGCATATTGTAGTTAGAGACAATTCCATGCACATTCTCCACTCTAGTAATGCTCCAAACATTTTTGGCATGGATGCATTTGAACTTTCTGGCCTCGCAATTCAGGAAAATGTACTTTGCATTAACGCCTGTAACCTTGAAGAAAGTGTGGTCGCACTATGCGATGATTTTGCTGATCTCTTTTCTGAGGGCCTTCGTTGTACCACAGACTTAGCAGCGCATATTGTATTTAGAGACAATTCCATTACTATTCTCTACTCCAGTAATGCTCCAAACATTTTTGGCACGAATGCATTTGAAGTTTCTGGCCTCGCAATTAATGACAATGTACTTTGCATCAACGCCTGTGTTCATGCAGACAGTGTGGTCGCACTATGCGATTATTTTGCTGATCTCTTTTCTGAAGGCCTTGGTTTTACCACATACTTTGCAGCGCATATTTTAGTTAGAGACAATTCCATTCCTATTCTCCACACTAGTAATGCTCCAAACATTTTTTCCATGGATGCATTTGAATTTCCTGGCCTCGCAATTCAAGACAGTGTACTTTGCATCAACGCCTGTGACCATGCAGGCAGTGTGGTCGCACTATATGGTGATTTTGCTGAACTCTTTTCTGAGGGCCTTGGTTGTACCACTGACTTTACAGTGCATTTTGTAGTTAGAGACAATTCCATGCCTATTCTCCACTCTAGTAATGCTCCAAACATTTTTGACATGAATGCATTTGAAGCTTCTTGCCTCGCAGTTCAGGACAATGTATTTTGTATCAACGACTGTGACCATGCAGACAGTATGGTCAGCCTATGCAATGATTTTGCTGATCTCTTATCCGAAGGCATTGGTTGTACCACAGACTTTGCAGCGCATATTGTAGTTAGAGTAAATTCCATGGCTATTCTCCACTCTAGTAAATCTCCAAAGACTTTTGGGATGGATGTATTTGAACATTCTTGCCTCGCAATTCAGGACAGTGTACTTTGCATCAACGCCTGTGACCATGCAGACAGTGTGGTCGCACTATGCGATGACTTTGCGGATGTCTTTTCTGAGGGCCTTGGTTGTACCAAAGACTTTGCAGCGCATATTTTCGTTTTAGACAATTGCATGCCTATTCTACACCCTAGTAATGCTCCAAACATTTTTGGCATGGATGCATTCGCACTTTCTAGCTTCGCAATTCAGGACAATGTACTTTACATCAACGCGTGTGACAATGCAGACAGTGGGGTCCCACTATGCTATGATTTTACTGATCCCATTTCTGAGGGTCTTGGTTGTACCACAGACTTTGTAACGCATATTGTAGTTAGAGACAATTCCATGCCCTATTCTACACTCTAGTAATGCTTCAAATATTTTTGGCATGGTTGCATTTGAACTTTCTGGCCTCGCAATACAGGACAATGTACTTTGCATCAGCACATGTGACCATGCAGACAGTGTGGTCACGCTATGCGATGACTTTGCAGATCTCTTTTCTGAGGGCCTTGGTTGTACCACACACTTTGCAGCGCATATTGTAGTTAGAGTAAGTTCCATGGCTATTCTCCACTCTAGTAAATCTCCAAACATTTTTGGCATGAATGCATTTGAACCTTCTGGCCTCACAGTTCAGGACAATGTACCTTCCATCAACGCCTGTGACCATGCAGACTGTGTGGTCGCACTATGCGATGATTTTGCGGATGTGTTTCTTAGGGCCTTGGTTGTACCTCAGACTTTGCAGCGCATATTGTAGTTAGAGACAATTCCATGCCAATTGTTAACTCTAGTATTGCGCCAAACATTTGTGGCATGGATGCATTTGAACTTTCTAGTTTCGCAATTCAGGACAATGTTCTTTGCATCAACGCCTGTGACCATGCAGACAGTGTGGTCGCACTATGCGATGATTTTGCGGATGTCTTTTCTGAGGGCCTTGGTTCTACTAAAGACTTTGCAGCGCATATTGTAGTTACAGACAATTCCATGCATATTCGACACCCTAGTAATGCTCCAACGATTTTTTCCAATGATTCATTTGCACTTTCTAGCTTCGCAATTCAGAACAATGCACTTTACATCAACGCCTGTGACCATGCAGACAGTGGGGTCCCACTATGCGATGATTTTACTGATTCCATTTCTGAGGGTCTTGGTTGTACCACAGACTTTGTAAGGCATATTGTAGTTAGAGACAATTCCATGCCTATTCTCCACTCAAGTAATGCTCCAAACACATTTGGCATGGATGCATTTGAACTTTCTGGCCTCACAATTCAGGACAATTTAATTTGCATCAACCCCTGTGACCATGCAGACAGTGTGGTCGCACTATGCATAGATTTTCCTGACCTCTTTTCTGAAGCCCTTGGTTGCACCACAGACTTTGCAGCGCATATTGTAGTTAGAGACAATTCCATGCCCTATTCTACACTCTAGTAATGCTCCAAACATTTTTGGCATGGATGCATTTGAACTTTCTGGCCTCGCAATACAGGACAATGTACTTTGCATCAGCGCATGTGACCATGCAGACAATGTGGCCACACTATGCGATGACTTTGCATATCTTTTTTCTGAGGGCCTTGGTTGTACCACAGACTTTGCACCGCATATTGTAGTTAGAGTAAATTCCATGGCTATTCTCCACTCTAGTAATGCTCCAAACATTTTTGGCATGGATGCATTTGAACTTTCTGTCCTCGCAATTCAGGACAATGTACTTTGCATCAACGCCTGTGACTATGCAGACAGAGTGGTCGCACTATGCGATGATTTTGCTGATCACTTATCTGAAGGCCTTGGTTGCACCACAGACTTTGCAGCGCAGATTGTAGTTAGAGACAATTCCACGCCTATTCTCCTTTCTAGTAATGCTCCAAACATTTTTGCATGGATGCATTTGAACTTTCTGGCCTCTAAATTCAGGACAATTTAATTTGAATCAACCCCTGTGACCATGCAGACAGTGTGGTCGCACTATGCGTAGATTTTCCTGATCTCTTTTCTGAGGCCCTTGGTTGTACCACAGACTTTGCAGCGCATATTGTAGTTAGAGACAATTCCATGCCTATTCTCCAATCCAGTAATGCTCTATACATTTTTGGCATGGATTCATTTGCACTTTCTAGCTTCGCAATCCAGAACAATGTACTTTACATCAACGCCTGTGACCATGCAGAGAGTGTGGTCGCACTATATGATGATTTTGCGGATGTCTTTTCTGAGGGCCTTGGTTTTACCACAGACTTTGCAGCGCATTTTGTAGTTAGAGACAATTCCATGCCTATTCTCCACTCCAGTAATGCTCCAAACATTTTTATCACAGATGCATTTGAAGTTTCTGGCCTCACATTTCAGGACAATGTACTTTGCATCAACGCCTATAACCATGCAGACAGTGTGGTCTTACTATGCGATGATTTTGCTGATCTCTTTTCTGAAGGCCTTGGTTGTACCACAGACTTTGCAGCGCATATTGTAGTTAGAGACAATTCCATGCTTAATCTCCACTCTTGTAATGATCCAAACATTTTTGGCATGGATGCATTTGAACTTCCTGGCCTCGCAATTCAAGAGAGTGTACTTTGCATCAACGCCTGTGACCATGCAGACAGTGTGGTCACACTATGCGATGACTTTGCAGATCTCTTTCCTGAGGGCCTTGGTTGTACCACAGACTTTGCAGCGCATATTGTAGTTAGAGTAAATTCCATGGCTATTCTCCACTCTAGTAATGCTCCAAACATTTTTGCAATGGATGCATTTGATCTTTCTGTCCTCGCAATTCAGGACAATGTACTTTGCATCAATGCCTGTGACTATGCAGACAGAGTGGTCGCACTATGCGATGATTTTGCTGATCACTTATCTGAAGGCCTTGGTTGCACCACAGACTTTGCAGCGTATATTGTAGTTAGAGACAATTCCACGCCTATTCTCCTCTCTAGTAATGCTCCAAACATTTTTGCATGGATGCATTTGAACTTTCTGGCCTCTAAATTCAGGACAATGTACTTTGCATCAACCCCTGCGACCATGCAGACAGTGTGGTCACACTATGCGATGAGTTTGCCGATCTCTTTTATGGCCGCGTTGGTTGCACCACAGACTTTGCAGCGCAGATTGCAGTTAGAGACAATTCCACGCCTATTCTCCTCTCTAGTAATGCTGCAAACATTTTTTTCATGGATGCATTTGAACTTTCTGTCCTCGCAATTCAGGACAATGTACTTTGCATCAACGCCTGTGACTATGCAGAGTGGTCGCACTATGCGATGATTTTGCTGAACGCTTATCTGAAGGCCTTCATTGCACCACAGACTTTGCAGCACATATTGTAGTTAGAGACAATTCCACGCCTATTCTCCTCTCTAGTAATGCTCCAAAAATTTTTGCATGGATGCATTTGAACATTCTGGCCTCTAAATTCAGGACAATGTACTTTGCATCAACCCCTGTGACCATGCAGACAGTGTGGTCGCACTATGCGATGAATTCGCTGATCCCTTTCCTGAGGGCCTTGTTTGTACCACTGACTTTGCAGTGCAATATTGTAGTTAGAGACAATTCCATGCATATTCTCCACTGTAGTAACAATCCAAACATTTTTGGCATGAATGCATTTAAAGTTTCTTGCCACGCAATTCAGGACAATGTACTTTGCATCAACGCCTGTGACCATGCAGGCAGTATGGTCGCCCTATGCGATTATTTTGCTGATCTCTTTTCTGAGGGCCTTGGTTGTACCAAAGACTTTGCAGCGCATATTGTAGTTAGAGTAAATTCCATGGCTATTCTCCACTCTAGTAAATCTCCAAACATTTTTGGCATGAATGCACTTCAACTTTCTGGCGTCACAGTTCAGGACAATGTACTTTCCATCAACGCCTGTGACCATGCAGACATTGTGGTCGCACTATGCGATGATTTTGCGGATGTGTTTCTGAGGGCCTTGGTTGTACCTCAGACTTTGCAGCGCATATTGTAGTTAGAGGCAATTCCATGCCTATTCTCCACTCTAGTAATGCTCCAAACATCTTTGCATGGATGCATTTGAATTTTCTGGCCTCACAATTCAGGACAATGTACTTTCCATCAACGCCTGTGACCATGCAGACAGTGTGGTCGCACTACATGATGATATTGCGGATGTCTTTTCTGAGGGCCTTGGTTTTACCACAGATTTTGCAGCGCATATTGTAGTTAGAGACAGTTCCATGTCTATTCTCCACTCTAGTAATGCTCCAAACATTTTTGGCATGGATGCATTTGAACTTTCTAGTTTCGCAATTCAGGACAATGTACTTTGCATCAACGCCTGTGACCATGCAGACCGTGTGGTCGCATTGTGCGATGATTTTGCTGATCTCTTTTTTGAAGGCCTTGGTTGAACCACATTCTTTGCAGCGCATATCGTAGTTAGAGACAATTCCATGCCTATTCTTCACTCTAGTAATGCTCCAAACATTTTTGGCATCGATGCATTTGAACTTTCTTGCCTTGCAAATCAGAACAATTTACATTGCATCAACGCCTGTGACCATGCAGACAGTGTAGTCACACTAAGCGATGATTTTGCTGATCTCTTTTCTGAGGACCTTGGTTGTAAAACTGACTTTGCAGCTCATATTGTAGTTAGAGACAATTCAATGCCTATACTCCAGTCTAGTACTGCTCCAAACATTTTCCATGGTTGCATTTGAACTTCCTGGCCTCGCAATTCAGGACAATGTACTTTGCATCAGCGCCTGTGACCTTGAAGACAGTGTGGTCGCACTGTACGATGATTTTGCTGATCTCTTTTCTGAGGGCCTTGGTTGTACCACAGACTTTACAGTACATTTTGTAGTTAGAGACAATTCCATGCCTATTCTTCACTCTAGTAATGCTCCAAACATTTTTGACATGAATGCATTTGAAGCTTCTTGCCTCGCAGTTCAGGACAATGTACTTTGCATCAACGCCTGTGACCATGCAGACAGTATGGTCACCCTATGCGATGACTTTGCAGATCTCTTTTCTGAGGCCCTTGGTTGTACCACAGACTTTGTAAGGCGTATTGTAGTTACAGACAATTCCATGCCCTATTCTACACTCTAGTAATGCTCCAAACATTTTTGGCATGGATGCATTTGAACTTTCTGGCCTCGCAATACAGGACAATGTACTTTGCATCAGCGCATGTGACCATGCAGACAGTGTGGTCACACTATGCGATGACTTTGCAGATCTCTTTTCTGAGGGCCTTGGTTGTACCACAGACTTTGCAGAGCGTATTGTAGTTAGAGTAAATTTCATGGCTATTCTCCACTCTAGTAATGCTCCAAACATTTTTTCATGGATGCATTTGAACTTTCTGTCCTCGCAATTCAGGACAATGTACTTTGCATCAACGCCTGTGACTATGCAGACAGAGTGGTCGCACTACGCGATGGTTTTGCTGATCACTTTTCTGAAGGCCTTGGTTGCACCACAGACTTTGCAGTGCATATTGTAGTTTGAGACAATTCCACGCCTATTCTCCTCTCTAGTAATGCTCCAAACATTTTGCATGGATGCATTTGAATATTCTGGCCTCTAAATTCAAGACAATGTACTTTGCATCAACCCCTGTGACCATGCAGTCACTGTGGTCGCACTATGCGATGATTTGGCTGATCACTTTTCTGAGGGCCTTGGTTGTACCACAGACTTTGCAGTGCATATTGTAGTTAGAGACAATTCCATGCACATTCTCCACTCTAGTAATGCTCCAAACATTTTTGGCATGGATGCATTTGAACTTTCTGGCCTCGCAATTCAGGAAAATGTACTTTGCATTAACGCCTGTAACCTTGAAGAAAGTGTGGTCGCACTATGCGATGATTTTGCTGATCTCTTTTCTGAGGGCCTTCGTTGTACCACAGACTTAGCAGCGCATATTGTATTTAGAGACAATTCCATTACTATTCTCTACTCCAGTAATGCTCCAAACATTTTTGGCACGAATGCATTTGAAGTTTCTGGCCTCGCAATTAATGACAATGTACTTTGCATCAACGCCTGTGTTCATGCAGACAGTGTGGTCGCACTATGCGATTATTTTGCTGATCTCTTTTCTGAAGGCCTTGGTTTTACCACATACTTTGCAGCGCATATTTTAGTTAGAGACAATTCCATTCCTATTCTCCACACTAGTAATGCTCCAAACATTTTTTCCATGGATGCATTTGAATTTCCTGGCCTCGCAATTCAAGACAGTGTACTTTGCATCAACGCCTGTGACCATGCAGGCAGTGTGGTCGCACTATATGGTGATTTTGCTGAACTCTTTTCTGAGGGCCTTGGTTGTACCACTGACTTTACAGTGCATTTTGTAGTTAGAGACAATTCCATGCCTATTCTCCACTCTAGTAATGCTCCAAACATTTTTGACATGAATGCATTTGAAGCTTCTTGCCTCGCAGTTCAGGACAATGTATTTTGTATCAACGACTGTGACCATGCAGACAGTATGGTCAGCCTATGCAATGATTTTGCTGATCTCTTATCCGAAGGCATTGGTTGTACCACAGACTTTGCAGCGCATATTGTAGTTAGAGTAAATTCCATGGCTATTCTCCACTCTAGTAAATCTCCAAAGACTTTTGGGATGGATGTATTTGAACATTCTTGCCTCGCAATTCAGGACAGTGTACTTTGCATCAACGCCTGTGACCATGCAGACAGTGTGGTCGCACTATGCGATGACTTTGCGGATGTCTTTTCTGAGGGCCTTGGTTGTACCAAAGACTTTGCAGCGCATATTTTCGTTTTAGACAATTGCATGCCTATTCTACACCCTAGTAATGCTCCAAACATTTTTGGCATGGATGCATTCGCACTTTCTAGCTTCGCAATTCAGGACAATGTACTTTACATCAACGCGTGTGACAATGCAGACAGTGGGGTCCCACTATGCTATGATTTTACTGATCCCATTTCTGAGGGTCTTGGTTGTACCACAGACTTTGTAACGCATATTGTAGTTAGAGACAATTCCATGCCCTATTCTACACTCTAGTAATGCTTCAAATATTTTTGGCATGGTTGCATTTGAACTTTCTGGCCTCGCAATACAGGACAATGTACTTTGCATCAGCACATGTGACCATGCAGACAGTGTGGTCACGCTATGCGATGACTTTGCAGATCTCTTTTCTGAGGGCCTTGGTTGTACCACACACTTTGCAGCGCATATTGTAGTTAGAGTAAGTTCCATGGCTATTCTCCACTCTAGTAAATCTCCAAACATTTTTGGCATGAATGCATTTGAACCTTCTGGCCTCACAGTTCAGGACAATGTACCTTCCATCAACGCCTGTGACCATGCAGACTGTGTGGTCGCACTATGCGATGATTTTGCGGATGTGTTTCTTAGGGCCTTGGTTGTACCTCAGACTTTGCAGCGCATATTGTAGTTAGAGACAATTCCATGCCAATTGTTAACTCTAGTATTGCGCCAAACATTTGTGGCATGGATGCATTTGAACTTTCTAGTTTCGCAATTCAGGACAATGTTCTTTGCATCAACGCCTGTGACCATGCAGACAGTGTGGTCGCACTATGCGATGATATTGCTGATCTCTTTTCTGAAGGCCTTGGTTGTACCACAGACTTTGCAGCGCATCTTGTAGTTAGAGACAATTCCATGCCTATTCTCCACTCTAGTAATGCTCCAAACATTTTTGGCATGGATGCATTTGAACTTTCTAGTTTCGCAATTCAGGACAATGTACTTTGCATCAACGCCTGTGACCATGCAGACCGTGTGGTCGCATTGTGCGATGATTTTGCTGATCTCTTTTTTGAAGGCCTTGGTTGAACCACATTCTTTGCAGCGCATATCGTAGTTAGAGACAATTCCATGCCTATTCTTCACTCTAGTAATGCTCCAAACATTTTTGGCATCGATGCATTTGAACTTTCTTGCCTTGCAAATCAGAACAATTTACATTGCATCAACGCCTGTGACCATGCAGACAGTGTAGTCACACTATGCGATGATTTTGCTGATCTCTTTTCTGAGGACCTTGGTTGTAAAACTGACTTTGCAGCTCATATTGTAGTTAGAGACAATTCAATGCCTATACTCCAGTCTAGTACTGCTCCAAACATTTTCCATGGTTGCATTTGAACTTCCTGGCCTCGCAATTCAGGACAATGTACTTTGCATCAGCGCCTGTGACCTTGAAGACAGTGTGGTCGCACTGTACGATGAGTTTGCTGATCTCTTTTCTGATGGCCTTGGTTGTACCACAGACTTTACAGTACATTTTGTAGTTAGAGACAATTCCATGCCTATTCTTCACTCTAGTAATGCTCCAAACATTTTTGACATGAATGCATTTGAAGCTTCTTGCCTCGCAGTTCAGGACAATGTACTTTGCATCAACGCCTGTGACCATGCAGACAGTATGGTCACCCTATGCAATGACTTTGCAGATCTCTTTTCTGAGGCCCTTGGTTGTACCACAGACTTTGTAAGGCGTATTGTAGTTACAGACAATTCCATGCCCTATTCTACACTCTAGTAATGCTCCAAACATTTTTGGCATGGATGCATTTGAACTTTCTGGCCTCGCAATACAGGACAATGTACTTTGCATCAGCGCATGTGACCATGCAGACAGTGTGGTCACACTATGCGATGACTTTGCAGATCTCTTTTCTGAGGGCCTTGGTTGTACCACAGACTTTGCAGAGCGTATTGTAGTTAGAGTAAATTTCATGGCTATTCTCCACTCTAGTAATGCTCCAAACATTTTTTCATGGATGCATTTGAACTTTCTGTCCTCGCAATTCAGGACAATGTACTTTGCATCAACGCCTGTGACTATGCAGACAGAGTGGTCGCACTACGCGATGGTTTTGCTGATCACTTTTCTGAAGGCCTTGGTTGCACCACAGACTTTGCAGTGCATATTGTAGTTTGAGACAATTCCACGCCTATTCTCCTCTCTAGTAATGCTCCAAACATTTTGCATGGATGCATTTGAATATTCTGGCCTCTAAATTCAAGACAATGTACTTTGCATCAACCCCTGTGACCATGCAGTCACTGTGGTCGCACTATGCGATGATTTGGCTGATCACTTTTCTGAGGGCCTTGGTTGTACCACAGACTTTGCAGTGCATATTGTAGTTAGAGACAATTCCATGCACATTCTCCACTCTAGTAATGCTCCAAACATTTTTGGCATGGATGCATTTGAACTTTCTGGCCTCGCAATTCAGGAAAATGTACTTTGCATTAACGCCTGTAACCTTGAAGAAAGTGTGGTCGCACTATGCGATGATTTTGCTGATCTCTTTTCTGAGGGCCTTCGTTGTACCACAGACTTAGCAGCGCATATTGTATTTAGAGACAATTCCATTACTATTCTCAACTCCAGTAATGCTCCAAACATTTTTGGCACGAATGCATTTGAAGTTTCTGGCCTCGCAATTAATGACAATGTACTTTGCATCAACGCCTGTGTTCATGCAGACAGTGTGGTCGCACTATGCGATTATTTTGCTGATCTCTTTTCTGAAGGCCTTGGTTTTACCACATACTTTGCAGCGCATATTGTAGTTAGAGACAATTCCATTCCTATTCTCCACACTAGTAATGCTCCAAACATTTTTTCCATGGATGCATTTGAATTTCCTGGCCTCGCAATTCAAGACAGTGTACTTTGCATCAACACCTGTGACCATGCAGGCAGTGTGGTCGCACTATATGGTGATTTTGCTGAACTCTTTTCTGAGGGCCTTGGTTGTACCACTGACTTTACAGTGCATTTTGTAGTTAGAGACAATTCCATGCCTATTCTCCACTCTAGTAATGCTCCAAACATTTTTGACATGAATGCATTTGAAGCTTCTTGCCTCGCAGTTCAGGACAATGTATTTTGTATCAACGCCTGTGACCATGCAGACAGTATGGTCAGCCTATGCAATGATTTTGCTGATCTCTTTTCCGAAGGCATTGGTTGTACCACAGACTTTGCAGCGCATATTGTAGTTAGAGTAAATTCCATGGCTATTCTCCACTCTAGTAAATCTCCAAAGATTTTTGGGATGGATGTATTTGAACATTCTTGCCTCGCAATTCAGGACAGTGTACTTTGCATCAACGCCTGTGACCATGCAGACAGTGTGGTCGCACTATGCGATGACTTTGCGGATGTCTTTTCTGAGGGCCTTGGTTGTACCAAAGACTTTGCAGCGCATATTGTCGTTTTAGACAATTGCATGCCTATTCTACACCCTAGTAATGCTCCAAACATTTTTGGCATGGATGCATTCGCACTTTCTAGCTTCGCAATTCAGGACAATGTACTTTGCATCAGCACATGTGACCACGCAGACAGTGTGGTCACGCTATGCGATGACTTTGCAGATCTCTTTTCTGAGGGCCTTGGTTGTACCACACACTTTGCAGCGCATATTGTAGTTAGAGTAAGTTCCATGGCTATTCTCCACTCTAGTAAATCTCCAAACATTTTTGGCATGAATGCATTTGAACCTTCTGGCCTCACAGTTCAGGGCAATGTACCTTCCATCAACGCCTGTGACCATGCAGACTGTGTGGTCGCACTATGCGATGATTTTGCGGATGTGTTTCTTAGGGCCTTGGTTGTACCTCAGACTTTGCAGCGCATATTGTAGTTAGAGACAATTCCATGCCAATTGTTAACTCTAGTATTGCGCCAAACATTTGTGGCATGGATGCATTTGAACTTTCTAGTTTCGCAATTCAGGACAATGTTCTTTGCATCAACGCCTGTGACCATGCAGACAGTGTGGTCGCACTATGCCATGATATTGCTGATCTCTTTTCTGAAGGCCTTGGTTGTACCACAGACTTTGCAGCGCATCTTGTAGTTAGAGACAATTCCATGCCTATTCTCCACTCTAGTAATGCTCCAAACATTTTTGGCACGGATGCATTTGAACTTTCTGGCCTCGCAATTCAAGACAGTGTACTTTGCATCAACGCTTGTTACCATGCAGACAGTGTGGTCACACTATGTGATGATTTTGCTTAACACTTTTCTGAGGGCCTTGGTTGTACTACAGACTTTACAGTGCATATTGTAGTTAGAGACAATTCCATGCCTATTCTCCACTCTAGTAATGCTAAAAACATTTTTGGCATGGATGAATTTGAACTTTCTGACCTTGCAAATCAGACCAATGTACTTTGCAACAACGCTTGTGACCATGCAGACAGTGTGGTCGCACTGTGCGATGATTTTTCTGATGTCTTTTCTGAGGGCCTTGGATGTACCACAGACTTTGAAGCGCATTATATAATTAGAGACAATTCCACGCTTATTCACCACTCAAGTAATGCTCCAAACACTTTTGGCATGGATGCATTTAAACTTTCTGGCCTCGCAATTCAGGACAATGTACTTTGCATCAACGCCTGTGACCATGCAGACAGTGTGGTCAAACTATGCTATGACTTTGCAGATCCCTTTTCTGAGGGCCTCGGTTGTACCACAGACTTTGCAGCGCATAATGTAGTTAGAGTAAATTCCATGGCTATTCTCCACTCTAGTAATGCTCCAAACATTTTTGGCATGGATGCATTTGAACTTTCTGTCCTCGCAATTCAGGACTATGTACTTTGCATCAACGCCTGTGACTATGCAGACAGAGTGGTCGCACTATGCGATGATTTTGCTGATCACTTATCTGAGGGCCTTGGTTGCACCACAGACTTTGCAGCGCATATTGTAGTTAGAGCAATTCCACGCCTATTCTCCATCTAGTAATGCTCCAAACATTTTTGGCATGAATGCATTTGAACTTTCTGTCCTCGCAATTCAGGACTATGTACTTTGCATCAACGCCTGTGACTATGCAGACAGAGTGGTCGCACTATGCGATGATTTTGCTGATCTCTTTTCTGAGGGCCTTGGTTGTACCACAGACTTTGCAGCGCATATTGTAGTTAGAGTAAGTTCCATGGCTATTCTCCACTCTAGTAAATCTCGAAACATTTTCGGCATGAATGCATTTGAACTTTCTGGCCTCACAGTTCAGGACAATGTACTTTCCATCAACGCCTGTGACCATGCAGACAGTGTGGTCGCACTATGCGATGATTTTGCGGATGTGTTTCTGAGGGCCTTGGTTGTACCTCAGACTTTGCAGCTCATATTGTAGTTAGAGACAATTCCATGCCTTTTCTCCACTCAAGTAATGCTCCAAACATTTTTGCATGGATGCATTTGAACTTTCTGTCCTCGCAATTCAGGACAATGTACTTTGCATCAACGCCTGTGACTATGCAGACTGAGTGGTCGTATTATGCGATGATTTTGCTGATCTCTTTTCTCAGAGCCGTGGTTGTACAACAGACTTTGCAGCGCATATTATAGTTAGAGACAATTCCATGCCTATTCTACACTCTAGTAATGCTCCAAACATTTTTGGCATGGATGCATTTGAAGTTTCTGGCCTCGCAATTCAAGACAATGTACTTTGCAGCAGCGCATTTGACCATGCAGACAGTGTGGTCACTCTTTGCGATGATTTTGCTGATCTCTTTCCTGAGGGCCTTGGTTGTACCACAGACATTGCAGCGCATATTGTAGTTAGAGTTAATTCCATGGCTATTCTCCACTGTAGTAATTCTCCAAACATTTCTGTCATGCATGCATTTGAACTTTCTGGCTCACAATTCAGTACAATGTACTTTCCATCAACGCCTGTGACCATGCAGACAGTGTGGTCGCACTATGCGATGATTTTGCGGATATCTTTTCTGAGGGAATTGGTTGTACCACAGACTTTGCAGCGCATATTGTAGTTAGAGACAATTTCATGCCTATTGTTCAATCTAGTAATGCTCCAAACATTTTTAGCATCGATGCATTTAAACTTTCTGGCCTTGCAAATCAGAACAGTGTACTTTGCATCAACGCCTTTGACCATGCAGACAGTGTGGCCACACTATGCGATGATTTTGCTGATCTCGTTTCTGAGGACCTTGGTTGTAAAACTGACTTTGCAGCTCATATTGTAGTTAGAGACAATTCAATGCCTATACTCCAGTCTTGTAATGCTCCAAACACTTTTTCATGGATGCATTTGAAGTTCCTGGCCTCGCAATTCAGGACAATGTACTTTGGATCAGCGCCTGTGACCTTGAATCCAGTGTGGTCGCACTATACGATGATTTTGCTGATCTCTTTTCTGAGGGCCTTGGTTGTGCCACAGACTTAGCAGCCCATATTGTAGTTAGAGACAATTCCATGCCTATTCTCCACTCCAGTAATGCTCCAAACATTTTTATCACAGATGCATTTGAAGTTTCTGGACTCACATTTCAGGACAATGTACTTTGCATCAACGCCTGTGACCATGCAGACAGTGTGGTCGCACTATGCGGTGATTTTGCTGATCTCCTTTCTGAAGGCCTTGGTTGTACCACAAGACTTTGCAGCGCATATTGTAGTTAGAGACAATTCCATGCCCAATCTCCACCATAGTAATTATCCAAACATTTTTGGCATGGATGCATTTGAACTTCTTGGCCTCGCAATTCAAGACAATGTACTTTGCATCAACACCTGTGACCATGCAGACGGTGTGGTCGCACTATGTGATGATTTTACTGATCTCTTTTCTGAGGGTCTTGGTTGTACCACAGACTTTGCAGCGCATATTGTAGTTTAAGACAATTCCATGCCTATTCTACACTCTAGTAATGCTCCAAACATTTTTGGCATGGATGCATTTGAACTTTCTGGCCTCGCAATTCAGGACAATGTACTTTGCATCAACGTTTGATACCACGCAGACAGTGTGGTCGCACTATGGGATGATTTTGCTGATCTCTTTTCCGAGGGCCTTGGTTGTAATACGGATTTTAGAGCGCATATTGTATTTAGAATTAATTCCATGGCTATTCTCCACTGTAGTAATTCTCCAATCATTTTTGGCATGAATGCATTTGAACTTTCTGGCCTCACAATTCAGGACAATGTACTTTCCATCAACGCCTGTGACCATGCAGACAGTGTGGTCGCACTATCTGATGATTTTTCGGATGTCTTTTCTGAGGGCCTTGGTTTTACCACAGACTTTGCAGCGCATTTTGTAGTTAGAGACAATTCCATTCCTATTCTCCACTCTTGTAATGCTCCAAACATTTTTGGCATGGATGCAATTGAACTTTCTTACCTTGCAAATCAGAACAATGTACATTGCAACAACGCCTGTGACCATGCAGACAGTGTGGTCGCACTATGCGATGATTTTGCTGATCTCTTTTCTGAGAGCCTTGGTTGTACCACAGACTTTGCAGCGCATATTGTAGTTAGAGACAATTCCATGCCTATTCTCCACTCCAGTAATGCTCCAAACATTTTTGGCATGGATGCATTTGAAGTTTCTGGCCTCGCAATTCAGGACAATGTACTTTGCAGCAGCGCATGTGACCATGCAGACAGTGTGGTCACTCTTTGCGATGATTTTGCTGATCTCTTTCCTGAGGGCCTTGGTTGTAACCCAGACTTTGCAGCGCATATTGTAGTTTGAGACAATTCCATGCCTATTCTACACTCTAGTAAAGCTCCAAACATTTTTGGCATGGATGCATTTGAAGTTTCTGGCCTCGCAATTCAGGACAATGTACTTTGCAGCAGCGCATGTGACCATGCAGACAGTGTGGTCACTCTTTGCGATGATTTTGCTGATCTCTTTTCTGAAGGCCTTCGTTGAACCACAGACCTTGCAGCGCATATTGTAGTTAGAGACAATTCCATGCCTAATCTCCACATTAGTAATGATCCAAACATTTTTGGCATGGATGCATTTGAACTTTCTGGCCTCGCAATTCAAGACAATGTACTTTGCATCAACGCCTGTGACCATGCAGACAGTGTGGTCGCACCATATGATGATTTTGCGGATGTCTTTTCTGAGGGCCTTGGTTTTACCACAGGCTTTGATGCGCATATTGTAGTTAGAGACAATTCCATGCCTATTCTCCAGTCCAGTAGTGCTCCAAACATTTTTGGCACGGATGCATTTGAAGTTTCTGGCCTCGCAATTCATGACAATGTACATTGCATCAACGCCTGTGTTCATGCAGACAGTGTGGTCGCACTATGCGATGATTTTGCTGATCTCTTTTCTGAAGTCCTTGGTTTTACCACAGACTTTGCAGTGCATATTGTAGTTAGAGACAATCCCATGCCTATTCTCCACTCTAGTAATGCTCCAAACACTTTTGGCAAGGATGGATTTGAACTTCCTGGCACGCAATTCAAGACAGTGTACTTTACATCAACGCCTGTGACCATGCAGACAGTGTGGTCGCACTATGGGATGATTTTGCTGAACTCTTTTCTGAAGGCCTTGGTTGTACCACAGACTTTGCAGCGCATATTGTAGTTAGAAAAAATTCCATGGCTATTCTCCACTCTAGTAAATCTCCAACCATTTTTGGCATGAATGCATTTGAACTTTCTGGCCTCACAATTCAGGACAATGTACTTTCCACCAACGCCTGTGACCATACAGACAGTGTGGTCGCACTATGCGATGATTTTGCGGATGTGTTTGTAAAGGCCTTGGTTGTAACTCAGACTTTGCAGCGCATATTGTAATTAGAGACAATTGCATTACTTTTCTTCACTCTAGTAATGTTTTAACCGTTTTCTGGCATGGATGCATTTGAACTACCTGTTCATGCAATTCAGGACAATGTATTTTGCATCAACGTCTGTGACCATGCAGACAGTGTGGTCGCACTATGCGATGGTTTTGCTAACCTCTTTTCTGAGGGACTTTGCAGCGCATATTGTAGTTAGAGACAATTCAACGCCTATTCTCCACTCAAGTACTGCTCCAAACACTTTTGGCAGGGATGCATTTGAACTTCCTTAACTCGCAATTCAGGGCAGTGTACTTTCCATCAACGCCTGTGACCATGCAGACAGTGTGGTCGCACTATGCGATGATTTCCTGATCTCTTTTCTGAGGGCCTTGGTTGTACCACAGACTTTGCAGCGCATGTTGTAGTTAGAATCAATTCCATGGCTATTCTCCACTGTAGTAATTCTCCAAATATTTTTGGCATGAATGCATTTGAACTTTATGGCCTCACAATTCAGGACAATGTACTTTCCATCAACGCCTGTGACCATGCAGACAGTGTGGTCGCACTATGCGATGATTTTCGTATGTCTTTTCTGAGGGCCTTGGTTGTAAAACAGACTTTGCAGCTCATTTTGTAGTTAGAAACAATTCAATGCCTATTCTCTACTCTAGTAATGCTCCAAACATTTTTCGCATCCATGCATTTGAACTTTCTGACCTTGCAAATCAGAACAATGTACTTTGCATCAACGCCTGTGACCATGCAGACAGTGTGGTTGCACTATGCGATGATTTTGCTGATCTCGTTTCTGAAGGCCTTGGTTGTACCACAGGCCTTGCAGCGCATATTGTAGTAAGAGACAATTCCATGCCTATTCTCCACTCTAGTAAGGCTCCAAACATTTTTGGCATGGATGCATTTAAACTTTCATACCTTGCAATTCAGGACAATGTACTTTGCAACAACGCCTGTGACCATGCAGACAGTGTGGTCGCACTATGCGATTATTTTGCTGATATGATTTCTGAGGGCCTTGGTTGTACCACAGACTTTGCAGCGCATATTGTAGTTAGAGTTAATTCCATGGCTATTCTCCACTGTAGTAATAATGCAAACATTTTTGGCACAAATGCATTTGAACTTTCTTTCCTCACAATTCAGGACAATGTACTTTCCATCAACGCCTGTGACCATGCAGACAGTGTGGTCGCAATACGAGATGATTTCGCGGATGTCTTTTCTGAGGGCCTTGGTTGTACCACAGACATTGCAGCGCATATTCTAGTTCTAGACAATTCCATGCCTATTCTCGACTCTAGTAATGCTCCAAACATTTTTGGCATGGATGCATTTAAACTTTCATACCTTGCAATTCAGGACAATGTACTTTGCATCAACGCCTGTGACCATGAAGACAGTGTGGTCGCAGTATGCGTTGATTTTGCTGATCTCTTTTCTGAGGGCCTTGGTTGTACCACAGACTTTACAGCGCATATTGTAGTTAGAGACAATTCCATGCCTATTCTCCACTCTAGTAATGCTCCAAACATTTTTGGCATGGATGCATTTGAACTTCCTGGCCTCGCAATTCAAGACAGTGTACTTTGCATCAACGCCTGTGACCATGCAGACAGTTTGGTCGCACTATGCGATGATTTTGCTGATCTCTTTTCTAAAGGCCTTGGTTGTACCACAGACTTTGCAGCGAATATTGTAGTTAGGGTGAATTCCATGGCTGTTCTCCACTATAGTAAATCTCCAAACATTTTTCGCATGAATGCATTTGAACTTTCTGGCCTCACAATTCAGGACAATGTACTTTCCACCAACGCCTGTGACATTGCAGACAGTGTAGTCGCACTAAGCGATGATTTGGCTAATCTCTTTTCTGAAGGCCTTGGCTGTACCACAGACTTTGCAGCGCATATTGTAGGTAGAGACAATTCCATGCCTATTCTCCACTTTAGTAATGCTCCAAACATTTTTGGCATGATGCATTTGAACTTCCTGGTCTCGCATTTCATGACAGTGTACTTTGCATAAACGCCTGTGACCATGCAGACAGTGTGGTCGCACTATGCGATGATTTTGCTGATCTCTTTTCTGAGGGCCTTGGTAGTACCACACACTTTGCAGCGCATTTTGTAGTTAGAGGCAATTCCATGCCTATTCTCCACTCTAGTAATGCTCCAAACATTTTTGGCATGGATGCATTTGAACTTTCTGACCTTGCAAATCAGAACAATGTACTTTGCATCAACGCCTGTGACCATGCAGACAGTGTGGTCGCACTATGCAATGATTTTGCTGATCTCTTATCTGATGGCCTAGGTTGTACCACAGACTTTGCAGCGCATATTATAGTTAGGGACAATTCCACGCCTATTCTCCACTCAAGTAATGCTCTAAACAGTTTTGGCATGAATTCATTTGAACTTTCTGGCCTCGCAATTTAGGACAGTGTACTTTGCATCAACGCCTATGACCATGCAGACAGTGTGGCCCCACTATGCGATGATTTCACTGATCTCTTTTCTGAAAGTCTTGGTTGTACCACAGAGATTTTTCAGCGCATATTCTAGTTAGAGACAATTCCATGCCTATCCTACACTCTAGTAATGCTCCAAACATTTTTGCATGGATTCATTTGAACTTTCTGGCCTTGCAAATTCAGGACAAAGTACTTTGCAGCAGCGCATGTGACCATGCAGACGGTGTGGTCACACTGTGCGATGATTTTGCTGAACTCATTTCTGAGGGCCTTGGTTGTACCACAGACTTTGCAGCGCATATTGTAGTTGGAGTTAATTCCATGGCTATTCTCCACTGTAGTAATTATGCAAACATTTTTGGCATGGATGCATTTGAACTTCCTGACCTTGCAAATCGAAACAATGTACTTTGCAACAACGCCTGTGACCATGCAGACAGTGTGATCGCACTATATGATGATTTTGCGAATGTCTTTTCTGAGGGCCTTGGTTTTACCACTGACTTTGCAGCGCATATTGTAGTTAGAGACAATCCCATGCCTATTCTCCACTCTAGTAATGCTCCAAACACATTTGGCATGGATGGATTTGAACTTCCTGGCACGCAATTCAAGACAGTGTACTATACATCAACGCCTGTGACCATGCAGACAGTGTGGTCGCACTATGCGATGATTTTGCTGAACTCTTTTCTGAAGGCCTTGGTTGTACCACAGACTTTGCAGCTCATATTGTAGTTTGAGAAAATTCCATGGCTATTCTCCACTCTAGTAAATCTCCAACCATTTTTGGCGTGAATGAATTTGAATCTTCTGGCCTCGCAATACAGGACAATGTACTTTGCATCAGCGCATGTGACCATGCAGACAGTGTTGTCACACTATGCGATGACTTTGCAGATCTCTTTTCTGAGGGCCTTGGTAGTACCACAGACTTTGCATCGCATATTGTAGTTAGAGTAAATTCCATGGCTGTTCTCCACTCTAGTACTGCTCCAAACATTTTTGGCATGGATGCATTTGAACTTACTGGCCTCACAATTCAGGACAGTGTACTTTGCATCAACGCCTATGACCATGCAGACAGTGTGGTCGCACTATCCGATGACTTTGCAGATGTCTTTTCTGAGGGCCTTGGTTGTACCAAAGACTTTGCAGCGCATATTGTAGTTACAGACAAATCCATTTCTATTCTACACCCTAGTTATGCCCCAAAAATTTTTGGCATGGATGCATTTGCACTTTCTAGCTTCGCAATTCAGGACAATGTACTTTACATCTACGCCTGTGACCATGCAGACAGTGGGGTCACACTATGCGATGATTTCCTGATCTCTTTTCTGAGGGCCTTGGTTGTACCACACACTTTGCAGCGCATGTTGTAGTTAGAGTCAATTCCATGGCTATTCTCCACAGTAGTAATTCTCCAAATATTTTTGGCATGAATGCATTTGAACTTTATGGCCTCACAATTCAGGACAATGTACTTTCCATCAACGCCTGTGACCATGCAGACAGTGTGGTCACACTATGGGATGACTTTGCAGATCTCTTTTCTGAGGGCCTTGGTAGTACCACAGACTTTGCAGCGCATATTGTAGTTAGGGACAATTCCACGCCTATTCTCCACTCAAGTAATGCTCCAAACACTTTTGGCATGAATGCATTTGAACTTCTGGCGTCGCTATTCAGGACAATGTACTTTGCATCAACCCCTGTGACCATGCAGACACTGTGGTCGCAATATGCATAGATTTTCTTGATCTCTTTTCTGAGGCCCTTGGTTGTACCACAGACTTTGCAGCGCATATTCTAGTTAGAGACAATTCCATGCCTATTCTCCACTCCAGTATTGCTCCAAACATTTTTGGCATGGATGTATTTGAACTTTCTGGCCTCGCAATTTAGGACAGTGTACTTTGCATCAACGCCTATGACCATGCAGACAGTGTGGCCCCACTATGCGTTGATTTCACTGATCTCTTTTCTGGAAGTCTTGGTTGTACCACAGAGATTTTTTAGCGCATATTGTAGTTAGAGACAATTCCATGCCTATCCTACACTCTAGTAAAGCTCCAAACATTTTTGCATGGATTCATTTGAACTTTCTGGCCTTGCAAATTCAGGACAATGTACTCTGCAGCAGCGCATGTGACCATGCAGACGGTGTGGTCACACTGTGCGATGATTTTGCTGATCTCATTTCTGAGGGCCTTGGTTGTACCACAGACTTTGCAGCGCATATTGTAGTTAGAGTTAATTCCATAGCTATTCTCCACTGTAGTAATTATGCAAACATTTTTGGCATGAATGCATTTGAACTTTCTGGCCTCACAATTCAGGACAATGTACTTTCCATCAACGCCTGTGACCATGCAGACAGTGCGGTCGCACTACGAGATGATTTCGCGTATGTCTTTTCTGAGGGCCTTGGTTGTACCACAGACTTTGCAGCGCATATTGTAGTTAGAGACAATTTCATGCCTATTCTCCACTCTAATAATGCTCCAAACATTTTTGGCATGGATGCAATTGACCTTCTCGGCCTCGCAATTCAAGACAGTGTACTCTTCATCAACGCCTGTGACAATGCAGACAGTGTGGTCGCACTATGCGATGATTTTGCGGATGTATATTCTGAGCGCCTTGGTTGTTCCAAAGACTTAGCAGTGCATATTGTATTTAGAGACAATTCCATGCCCATTCTCCACTCTAGTAATGCTCCAAACATCTTTGGTATGGATGCATTTGAACTTTCTGGACTTGAAATCAGAACAATGTACTTTGCATCAACGCCTGTGACCATGCAGAAAGCGTTGTCACAGTATGCGATGATTTTGCTGATCTTTTTTTTCTGAGGGCCTTGGTTGTACCACAGACTTTACAGCTCTTATTGTAGTTAGAGACAATTCCATGCCTATTCTCCACTCTAGTAATGCTATAAACATATTTGGCATGGATGCATTTGAACTTCCTGGCCTCGCAATTCAGGACAATGTACTTTGCATCAACGCCTATGACCATGCAACAGTGTGGTCGCACTATGCGATGATTTTGCTGATCTCTTTTCTGAAGGCCTTGGTTGTACCAAAGACTTTGCAGCACATATTGTAGTTAGAGACAATTCCATGCCTATTCTCCACTCTAGTAATGCTCCAAACATTTTTTGTATGGATGCATTTGAACTTTCTGGCCTCGCAATTCAGGACAATGTACTTTGCAGCAGCGCATGTGACCATGCAGACAGTGTGGTCACACTTTGCGATGATTTTGCTGATCTCTTTAATGAGGGCCTTTTTTGTACCACAGACTTTGCAGCGCATATTGTAGTTAGAGACAATTCCATGTGTATTCTCCACTCTAGTAATGCTCCAAACATTTTTGGCACGGATGAATTTGAACTTAATGGCCTCGCAATTCAAGACAGTGTACTTTGCATCAACGCGTGTGTCCATGCAGACAGTGGGGTCACAGTATGCGATGATTTTACTGATCTATTGTCTGAAGGCCTTGGTTGTACCACAGACTTTGCTGCTCATATTGTAGATAGAGACAATTACATGCCTATTCTTCTCTCTAGTAATGTTCCAAACATTTTTGGAAAGGATGCATTTGAACTTTCTAGCCCCGCAATTCAGGACAATGTACTTTGCATCAACACCTGTGACCATGAAGACAGTGTGGTCGCAGTAAGCGATGATTTTGCTGATCTCTTTTCGGAGGGCCTTGGTTGTACCAAAGACTTTGCAGCGAATATTGTAGTTAGAGACAATTCCATGCCTATTCTCCACTCTAGTAATGCTCCAAAAATTTTTGGCATGGATGCATTTAAACTTTCTGGCCTCGCAATTCAGGACAATGTACTTTGCATCAGCGCCTGGGACCATGCAGACAGTGTAGTCGCAGTATGCGATGATTTTGATGATCTCTTTTTCTGAAGCCCTGGTTGTACCACAGACTTTACAGCGCATACTGTAGTTAGAGACAATTCCATGCCTATTCTCCACTCTAGTAATGCTCCACACATTTTTGGCATGGATGCATTTCAAGTTTCTGGCCTCGCATTTCAGGACAATGTTCTTTGCATCAACGCCTGTTACCATGCAGACAGTGTAGTCGCACTATGCGATGATTTTTCTGATCTCTTGTCTGAAGGCCTAGGTTGTATTACAGACTTTGCAGCGCATATTGTAGTTAGAGAATATTCCATGCTTATTCTTCACTCGAATAATACTCCAAACATTTTTGGCTTTGATGCATTTGAACATTCTGGCCTTGCAAATAAGAATACTGTACTTTGCATCAACGCCTGTGACCATGCGGACAGTGTGGTCGCACAATGCGATGATTTTGCTGATAACTTTTCTGAGGGCCTTGGTTGTACCAAAGACTTTGCAGCGCATATTGTAGTTAGAGACAATTCCATGTCTATTCTACACTCTAGTAATGCTCCAAACATTTTTGGCATGGATGCATTTGAACTTCCTGACCTTGCAAATCGAAACAATGTACTTTGCAACAACGCCTGTGACCATGCAGACAGTGTGATCGCACTATATGATGATTTTGCGAATGTCTTTTCTGAGGGCCTTGGTTTTACCACTGACTTTGCAGCGCATATTGTAGTTAGAGACAATCCCATGCCTATTCTCCACTCTAGTAATGCTCCAAACACATTTGGCATGGATGGATTTGAACTTCCTGGCACGCAATTCAAGACAGTGTACTATACATCAACGCCTGTGACCATGCAGACAGTGTGGTCGCACTATGCGATGATTTTGCTGAACTCTTTTCTGAAGGCCTTGGTTGTACCACAGACTTTGCAGCTCATATTGTAGTTTGAGAAAATTCCATGGCTATTCTCCACTCTAGTAAATCTCCAACCATTTTTGGCGTGAATGAATTTGAATCTTCTGGCCTCGCAATACAGGACAATGTACTTTGCATCAGCGCATGTGACCATGCAGACAGTGTTGTCACACTATGCGATGACTTTGCAGATCTCTTTTCTGAGGGCCTTGGTAGTACCACAGACTTTGCATCGCATATTGTAGTTAGAGTAAATTCCATGGCTGTTCTCCACTCTAGTACTGCTCCAAACATTTTTGGCATGGATGCATTTGAACTTACTGGCCTCACAATTCAGGACAGTGTACTTTGCATCAACGCCTATGACCATGCAGACAGTGTGGTCGCACTATCCGATGACTTTGCAGATGTCTTTTCTGAGGGCCTTGGTTGTACCAAAGACTTTGCAGCGCATATTGTAGTTACAGACAAATCCATTTCTATTCTACACCCTAGTTATGCCCCAAAAATTTTTGGCATGGATGCATTTGCACTTTCTAGCTTCGCAATTCAGGACAATGTACTTTACATCTACGCCTGTGACCATGCAGACAGTGGGGTCACACTATGCGATGATTTCCTGATCTCTTTTCTGAGGGCCTTGGTTGTACCACACACTTTGCAGCGCATGTTGTAGTTAGAGTCAATTCCATGGCTATTCTCCACAGTAGTAATTCTCCAAATATTTTTGGCATGAATGCATTTGAACTTTATGGCCTCACAATTCAGGACAATGTACTTTCCATCAACGCCTGTGACCATGCAGACAGTGTGGTCACACTATGGGATGACTTTGCAGATCTCTTTTCTGAGGGCCTTGGTAGTACCACAGACTTTGCAGCGCATATTGTAGTTAGGGACAATTCCACGCCTATTCTCCACTCAAGTAATGCTCCAAACACTTTTGGCATGAATGCATTTGAACTTCTGGCGTCGCTATTCAGGACAATGTACTTTGCATCAACCCCTGTGACCATGCAGACACTGTGGTCGCAATATGCATAGATTTTCTTGATCTCTTTTCTGAGGCCCTTGGTTGTACCACAGACTTTGCAGCGCATATTCTAGTTAGAGACAATTCCATGCCTATTCTCCACTCCAGTATTGCTCCAAACATTTTTGGCATGGATGTATTTGAACTTTCTGGCCTCGCAATTTAGGACAGTGTACTTTGCATCAACGCCTATGACCATGCAGACAGTGTGGCCCCACTATGCGTTGATTTCACTGATCTCTTTTCTGGAAGTCTTGGTTGTACCACAGAGATTTTTTAGCGCATATTGTAGTTAGAGACAATTCCATGCCTATCCTACACTCTAGTAAAGCTCCAAACATTTTTGCATGGATTCATTTGAACTTTCTGGCCTTGCAAATTCAGGACAATGTACTCAGCAGCAGCGCATGTGACCATGCAGACGGTGTGGTCACACTGTGCGATGATTTTGCTGATCTCATTTCTGAGGGCCTTGGTTGTACCACAGACTTTGCAGCGCATATTGTAGTTAGAGTTAATTCCATAGCTATTCTCCACTGTAGTAATTATGCAAACATTTTTGGCATGAATGCATTTGAACTTTCTGGCCTCACAATTCAGGACAATGTACTTTCCATCAACGCCTGTGACCATGCAGACAGTGCGGTCGCACTACGAGATGATTTCGCGTATGTCTTTTCTGAGGGCCTTGGTTGTACCACAGACTTTGCAGCGCATATTGTAGTTAGAGACAATTTCATGCCTATTCTCCACTCTAATAATGCTCCAAACATTTTTGGCATGGATGCAATTGACCTTCTCGGCCTCGCAATTCAAGACAGTGTACTCTTCATCAACGCCTGTGACAATGCAGACAGTGTGGTCGCACTATGCGATGATTTTGCGGATGTATATTCTGAGCGCCTTGGTTGTTCCAAAGACTTAGCAGTGCATATTGTATTTAGAGACAATTCCATGCCCATTCTCCACTCTAGTAATGCTCCAAACATCTTTGGTATGGATGCATTTGAACTTTCTGGCCTTGAAATCAGAACAATGTACTTTGCATCAACGCCTGTGACCATGCAGAAAGCGTTGTCACAGTATGCGATGATTTTGCTGATCTCTTTAATGAGGGCCTTTTTTGTACCACAGACTTTGCAGCGCATATTGTAGTTAGAGACAATTCCATGCGTATTCTCCACTCTAGTAATGCTCCAAACATTTTTGGCACGGATGAATTTGAACTTAATGGCCTCGCAATTCAAGACAGTGTACTTTGCATCAACGCGTGTGTCCATGCAGACAGTGGGGTCACAGTATGCGATGATTTTACTGATCTATTGTCTGAAGGCCTTGGTTGTACCACAGACTTTGCTGCTCATATTGTAGATAGAGACAATTACATGCCTATTCTTCTCTCTAGTAATGTTCCAAACATTTTTGGAAAGGATGCATTTGAACTTTCTAGCCCCGCAATTCAGGACAATGTACTTTGCATCAACACCTGTGACCATGAAGACAGTGTGGTCGCAGTAAGCGATGATTTTGCTGATCTCTTTTCGGAGGGCCTTGGTTGTACCAAAGACTTTGCAGCGAATATTGTAGTTAGAGACAATTCCATGCCTATTCTCCACTCTAGTAATGCTCCAAAAATTTTTGGCATGGATGCATTTAAACTTTCTGGCCTCGCAATTCAGGACAATGTACTTTGCATCAGCGCCTGGGACCATGCAGACAGTGTAGTCGCAGTATGCGATGATTTTGATGATCTCTTTTTCTGAAGCCCTGGTTGTACCACAGACTTTACAGCGCATACTGTAGTTAGAGACAATTCCATGCCTATTCTCCACTCTAGTAATGCTCCACACATTTTTGGCATGGATGCATTTCAAGTTTCTGGCCTCGCATTTCAGGACAATGTTCTTTGCATCAACGCCTGTTACCATGCAGACAGTGTAGTCGCACTATGCGATGATTTTTCTGATCTCTTGTCTGAAGGCCTAGGTTGTATTACAGACTTTGCAGCGCATATTGTAGTTAGAGAATATTCCATGCTTATTCTTCACTCGAATAATACTCCAAACATTTTTGGCTTTGATGCATTTGAACATTCTGGCCTTGCAAATAAGAATACTGTACTTTGCATCAACGCCTGTGACCATGCGGACAGTGTGGTCGCACAATGCGATGATTTTGCTGATAACTTTTCTGAGGGCCTTGGTTGTACCAAAGACTTTGCAGCGCATATTGTAGTTAGAGACAATTCCATGTCTATTCTACACTCTAGTAATGCTCCAAACATTTTTGGCATGGATGCATTTGAACTTTCTAGCTTCGCAATTCAGGACAATGTCCTTTGCATCAACGCCTGTGACCATGCAGACAGTGTGGTCGCACTATGCGATGATTTTGCTGATCTCTTTTCTGAAGGCCTTGGTTTTACCACAGATTTTGCAGCGCATATTGTAGTTAGAGACAATTCCATGCCTATTCTTCACTCTAGTAATGCTCAAAACATTTTTGGCATGGATGCATTTTAACATTCTGGCCTTCAAATTCAGGACAATCTACTCTGCATCAACGCCTGTGACTTTGAAGACAGTGTGGTCGCACTATACGATGATGTTGCTGATCTTTTTTCTGAGGGCCTTGGTTGTACCACAGACTTTGCAGCGCATATTGTAGTTAGAGACAATTCCATGCCTATTCTCCACTCTAGTAACGCTCCAAAAATTTTTGGCATGGATGCATTTGAACTTTCTGGCCTCGCAATTCAGGACAATGTACTTCGCATCAATCCCGTTGACCATGCAGACAGTGTGGTCGCACCATGCGCTGATTTTTCTCATCTCTTTTTTGAGGGCCTTGGTTGTACCACAGACTTTGCAGCGCATATTGTAGTTAGAGACAATTCCATGCCTATTCTCAACTCTAGTAATGCTCCACACATTTTTGGCATGGATGCATTTGAAGTTTCTGGCCTCACATTTCAGGACAATGTACTTTGCATCAACGCCTGTGACCATGCAGACAGTGTAGCCGCACTATGCTATGATTTTTCTGATCTCTTGTCTGAAGGCCTTTGTTTTACCACAGACTTTGCAGCTCAAATTGTAGTTAGAGAATATTCTATGCCTATTCTTCACTCGAGTAATGCTCCAAAAATTTTTGGCATTGATGCATTTGAACATTCTGGCCTTGCAAATAAGTATCATGTACTTTGCATCAACGCCTGTGACCATGCAGACAGTGTGGTCGCACAATGGGATGGTTTTGCTGCACTCTTTTCTGAGGTCCTTGGTTGTACCACAGACTTTGAAGCGCATATTGTAGTTATAGACAATTCCATGCCTGTTCTCATCTCCAGTAATGCTCCAATCAATTTTGGCACGGATGCATTTGAAGTGTCAGGCCTCGCAATTCAGGACAATGTACTTTGTATCAACGCCTGTGACCATGCAGACAGTGTGGTACCACTTTGCGATGATTTTGCTGATTTCTTTTCTGAAGGCCTTGGATGTACCACAGACTCTGAAGCGCATATTGTAGTTAGAGTTAATTCCATGGCTATTCTCCACTCTAGTAATGCCTCAAACATTTTCGGCATGGATGCATTTGAACTTCCTGGCCTTGCAATTCAAGACAGTGTACTTTGCATAAACGCCTGTGACCATGCAGACAGTGTGGTCGCTCTATGCGATGATTTTGAGGAAGTCTTTTCCGAGTGCCTTGGTTGTACCAAAGACTTTGCAGCGCATGTTTTCGTAAGAGACAATTCCATGCCTATTCTACACTCTAGTAATGCTCCAAACATTTTTGACATGGATGCATTTGAACTTTCTAGCTTCGCAATTCATGACAATGTACTTTGCATCAACGCCTGTAACCAATCAGACAGTGTGGTCGCACTATGCGATGATTTTGCTGATCTCTTTTCTGAAGGCCTTGTTTGTACCACAGACTTTGCAGCACATATCGTAGTTAGAGACAATTCCATGCCTATTCTCCACTCTAGTAATGCTCCAAACATCTTTGTCATGGATGCATTTGAACTTTACAATTTTTGCAATCAGGACAATGTACTATGCATCAACGCCTGTGACCATGCAGACGGTGTGGTCGCATTATGCGATGATTTTGCTGATCTATTGTCTGAAGGCCTTGGTTGTACGACAGACTTTGCTGCGCATATTGTAGATAGAGACAATTACATGCTCATTCTTCTCTCTAGTAATGTTCCAAACATTTTTGGAATGGATGCATTTGAACTTTCTAGCCCCGCAATTCAGGACAATGTACTATGCATCAACACCTGTGACCATGAAGACAGTGTGGTCGCAGTAAGCGATGATTTTGCTGATCTCTTTTCTGAGGGCCTTGGTTGTAGCAAAGACTTTGCAGTGCAATATTGTAGTTAGAGACAATTCCATGCCTATTCTCCACTCTAGTAATGCTCCAAACATTTTTGGCATGGATGCATTTGAAGTTTCTGGCCTCGCAATTCAGGACAATGTACTTTGCATCAATCGCGTTGACCATGCAGACAGTGTGGTCGCACCATGCGCTGATTTTTCTCATCTCTTTTTTGAGGGCCTTGGTTGTACCACAGACTTTGGAGCGCATATTGAAGTTAGACACAATTCCATGAATATTCTCCACTATAGTAATGCTCCACACATTTTTGGCGTGGAACCATTTGAACTTTCTAGCTTCGCAATTCAGGACAATGTACTTTGCATCACCGCCTGTGACCCTGCAGACAGTGTAGTCGCAGTATGCGATGAGTTTCCTGATCTCTTTTCTGAAGGCCCTGTTGTACCACAGACTTTGCAGCGCATATTGTAGCTAGAGACAATTCCATGCCTATTCTCCACTCTAGTAATGCTCCACACATTTTTGGCATGGATGCATTTGAAGCTTCTGGCCTCGCATTTCAGGACAATGTACTTTGCATCAACGCCTGTGACCATGCAGATAGTGTGGTACCACTTTGCGGTGATTTTGCTGAATTCTTTTCTGAAGGCCTTGGATGTACCACAGACTTTGAAGCTCATATTGTAGTTAGAGACAATTCCATGCCTATTCTCCACTCTAGTAATTCTCCAAACATTTTTGGCATGGATGCAGTTGAATTTTCCGGCCTCGCAATTCAGGACAATGCACTTTGCAGCAACGCATGTGACCATGAAGACAGTGTGGTCGCAGTATGCGATGATTTTGTGGATGTCTTTTGTAAGGGCCTTGGTTGTACCACAGACTTTGCAGCGCATATTGTAGTTAGAGACAATTCCATGCCTATTCTCCACTCTAGTAATGCTCCAAACAACTTTGTCATGGATGCATTTGAACTTTAAAGTTTTGCAATTCAGGACAATGTACTATGCATCAACGCCTGTGACCATGCAGACGGTGTGGTCGCATTATGCGATGATTTTGCTGATCTCTTTTCTGAAGGCATTGGTTGTACCACAGACTTTGCAACGCATATTGTAGTTAGATACAATTCCATGCCTATTCTCCACTCTAGTAATGCTCCAAACATTTTTGGCACGGATGAATTTGAACTTAATGGCCTCGCAATTCAAGACAGTGTACTTTGCATCAACGCGTGTGTCCATGCAGACAGTGGGGTCACAGTATGCGATGATTTTACTGATCTATTGTCTGAAGGCCTTGGTTGTACCACAGACTTTGCTGCTCATATTGTAGATAGAGACAATTACATGCCTATTCTTCTCTCTAGTAATGTTCCAAACATTTTTGGAAAGGATGCATTTGAACTTTCTAGCCCCGCAATTCAGGACAATGTACTTTGCATCAACACCTGTGACCATGAAGACAGTGTGGTCGCAGTAAGCGATGATTTCGCTGATCTCTTTTCGGAGGGCCTTGGTTGTACCAAAGACTTTGCAGCGAATATTGTAGTTAGAGACAATTCCATGCCTATTCTCCACTCTAGTAATGCTCCAAAAATTTTTGGCATGGATGCATTTAAACTTTCTGGCCTCGCAATTCAGGACAATGTACTTTGCATCACCGCCTGGGACCATGCAGACAGTGTAGTCGCAGTATGCGATGATTTTGATGATCTCTTTTCTGAAGGCCCTGGTTGTACCACAGACTTTACAGCGCATATTGTAGTTAGAGACAATTCCATGCCTATTCTCCACTCTAGTAATGCTCCACACATTTTTGGCATGGATGCATTTCAAGTTTCTGGCCTCGCATTTCAGGACAATGTTCTTTGCATCAACGCCTGTTACCATGCAGACAGTGTAGTCGCACTATGCGATGATTTTGCTGATAACTTTTCTGAGGGCCTTGGTTGTCCCAATTACTTTGCAGCGCCTGTTGTAGTTACAGACAATTCCATGCCTTTTCTTCACTCCAGTAATGCTCCAAACATTTTTGGCATGGATGCATTTGATCTTTCTAGTTTCGCAATTCAGGTCAATGTACTTTGCATCAACGCCTGTGACCTTGAAGACAGTGTGGTCGCACTATGCAATGATTTTGCTGATCTCTTTTCTGAGAGCGTTGGTTGTACCACATACTTTGCAGCGCATATTGTAGTTAGAGACAATTCCAAGGCTATTCTCCACTCTAGTAATGCTCCAAACATTTTTGGCATGAATGCATTTGAACTCCTTGGCCTCGCAATTCAAGACAATGTACTTTGCATCAACGCCTGTGACCATGCAGACAGTGTGGTCGCACTATGCGATGATTTTGAGGATGTCTTTTCTGAGTGCCTTGGCTGTACCAAAGACTTTGCAGCGCATATTGTAGTTAGAGACAATTCCATGTCTATTCTACACTCTAGTAATGCTCCAAACATTTTTGGCATGGATGCATTTGAACTTTCTAGCTTCGCAATTCAGGACAATGTCCTTTGCATCAACGCCTGTGACCATGCAGACAGTGTGGTCGCACTACGCGATGATTTTGCTGATCTCTTTTCTGAAGGCCTTGGTTTTACCACAGACTTTGCAGCGCATATTGTAGTTAGAGACAATTCCATGCCTATTCTTCACTCTAGTAATGCTCAAAACATTTTTGGCATGGATGCATTTGAACTTTCTGGCCTTCAAATTCAGGACAATCTACTCTGCATCAACGCCTGTGACTTTGAAGACAGTGTGGTCGCACTATACGATGATTTTGCTGATCTTTTTTCTGAGGGCCTTGGTTGTACCACAGACTTTGCAGCGCATATTGTAGTTAGAGACAATTCCATGCCTATTCTCCACTCTAGTAACGCTCCAAAAATTTTTGGCATGGATGCATTTGAACTTTCTGGCCTCGCAATTCAGGACAATGTACTTCGCATCAATCCCGTTGACCATGCAGACAGTGTGGTCGCACCATGCGCTGATTTTTCTCATCTCTTTTTTGAGGGCCTTGGTTGTACCACAGACTTTGCAGCGCATATTGTAGTTAGAGACAATTCCATGCCTATTCTAGACTCTAGTAATGCTCCACACATTTTTGGCATGGATGCATTTGAAGTTTCTGGCCTCGCAATTCAGGACAATGTACTTTGCATCAACGCCTGTGACCATGCAGACAGTGTGGTACCACTTTGCGATGATTTTGCTGATTTCTTTTCTGAAGGCCTTGGATGTACCACAGACTCTGAAGCGCATATTGTAGTTAGAGTTAATTCCATGGCTATTCTCCACTCTAGTAATTCCTTAAACATTTTCGGCATGGATGCATTTGAACTTCCTGGCCTTGCAATTCAAGACAGTGTACTTTGCATAAACGCCTGTGACCATGCAGACAGTGTGGTCGCTCTATGCGATGATTTTGAGGATGTCTTTTCCGAGTGCCTTGGTTGTACCAAAGACTTTGCAGCGCATGTTTTAGTAAGAGACAATTCCATGCCTATTCTACACTCTAGTAATGCTCCAAACATTTTTGACATGGATGCATTTGAACTTTCTAGCTTCGCAATTCATGACAATGTACTTTGCATCAACGCCTGTAACCAATCAGACAGTGTGGTCGCACTATGCGATGATTTTGCTGATCTCTTTTCTGAAGGCCTTGTTTGTACCACAGACTTTGCAGCGCATATCGTAGTTAGAGACAATTCCATGCCTATTCTCCACTCTAGTAATGCTCCAAACATCTTTGTCATGGATGCATTTGAACTTTACAGTTTTGCAATTCAGGACAATGTACTATGCATCAACGCCTGTGACCATGCAGACGGTGTGGTCGCATTATGCGATGATTTTGCTGATCTATTGTCTGAAGGCCTTGGTTGTATGACAGACTTTGCTGCGCATATTGTAGATAGAGACAATTACATGCTCATTCTTCTCTCTAGTAATGTTCCAAACATTTTTGGAATGGATGCATTTGAACTTTCTAGCCCCGCAATTCAGGACAATGTACTATGCATCAACACCTGTGACCATGAAGACAGTGTGGTCGCAGTAAGCGATGATTTTGCTGATCTCTTTTCTGAGGGCCTTGGTTGTAGCAAAGACTTTGCAGTGCAATATTGTAGTTAGAGACAATTCCATGCCTATTCTCCACTCTAGTAATGCTCCAAACATTTTTGGCATGGATGCATTTGAAGTTTCTGGCCTCGCAATTCAGGACAATGTACTTTGCATCAATCGCGTTGACCATGCAGACAGTGTGGTCGCACCATGCACTGATTTTTCTCATCTCTTTTTTGAGGGCCTTGGTTGTACCACAGACTTTGGAGCGCATATTGAAGTTAGACACAATTCCATGAATATTCTCCACTATAGTAATGCTCCACACATTTTTGGCGTGGAAGCATTTGAACTTTCTAGCTTCGCAATTCAGGACAATGTACTTTGCATCACCGCCTGTGACCTTGCAGACAGTGTAGTCGCAGTATGCGATGATTTTCCTGATCTCTTTTCTGAAGGCCCTGTTGTACCACAGACTTTGCAGCGCATATTGTAGCTAGAGACAATTCCATGCCTATTCTCCACTCTAGTAATGCTCCACACATTTTTGGCATGGATGCATTTGAAGCTTCTGGCCTCGCATTTCAGGACAATGTACTTTGCATCAACGCCTGTGACCATGCAGACAGTGTGGTCGCAGTATGCGATGATTTTGCTGATCTCTTTTCTGAGGGCCTTGCTTGTACCACAGATTTTGCAGCGCATATTGTAGTTAGAGACAATTCCATGCCTATTCTATACTCTAGTAATGCTCCAAACATTTTTATCATGCACGCATTTGAACTTTCTAGTTTCGCAATTCAGGACAATGTACTTTCCATCAACGCCTGTTACCATACAGACAGTGTAGTCGCACTATGCGATGATTTTTCTGATCTCTTGTCTGAAGGCCTTGGTTGTATTACAGACTTTGCAGCGCATATTGTAGTTAGAGAATATTCATTGCTTATTCTTCACTCGAATAATGCTCCAAACATTTTTGGCATGGATGCATTTGAATATTCTGGCCTTGCAAATAAGAATAATGTACTTTGCATCAAGTCTGTGACCATGCACACAGTGTGGTCGCACAATGCGATGGTTTTTCTGATCTCTTTTCTGAGGTCCTTGGTTGTACCACAGACTTTGCAGCGCATATTGTAGTTAGAGACAATTCCATGGCTATTCTCCACTCTAGTAATGCTCAAAAACATTTTTGGCATGGATGCATTTGAACTTTCTGGCCTCGCAATTCAGGACAGTGTACTTTGCATCAACGCCTGTGACCATGCAGACAGTGTGGTCGCACTATGCGATGATTTTGCTGATTTCTTTTCTGAGGGCCTTGGTTATCCCAATTACTTTGCAGCGCATGTTGTAGTTAGAGACAATTCCATGCCTTTTCTACACTCCAGTAATGCTCCAAAAATTTTTGCATGGATGCATTTGATCTTTCTAGTTTCGCAATTCAGGACAATGTACTTTGCATCAACGCCTGTGACCTTGAAGACAGTGTGGTCGCACTATACGATGATTTTGCTGATCTCTTTTCTGAGAGCGTTGGTTGTACCACATACTTTTCAACGCATATTGTAGTTAGAGACAATTCCATGGCTATTCTCCACTCTAGTAATGCTCCAAACATTTTTGGCATGAATGCGTTTGAACTTCTTGGCCTCGCAATTACAGACAGTGTACTTTGCATCAACGCCTGTGACCATGCAGACAGTGTGGTCGCACTATGCGATGATTTTGAGGATGTCTTTTCTGAGTGCCTTGGTTGTAACAAAGACTTTGCAGCGCATATTGTAGTTAGAGACAATGCCATGCCTATTCTACTCTCTAGTAATGCTCCAAACATTTTTGGCATGGATGCATTTGAACTTTCTAGCTTCGCAATTCAGGACAATGTACTTTGCATCAACGCCTGTGACCATGCAGACAGTGTAGTCGCACTACGCGATGATTTTGCCGACCTCTTTTCTGAAGGCCTTGGTTTCACCACAGACTTTGCAGCGCATATTGTAATTAGAGACAATTCCATGCCTATTCTTCACTCTAGTAATGCTCCAAACATTTTTGGCATGGATGCATTTTAACTTTCTGGCCTCCCAATTCAGGACAATCTACTCTGCATCAACGCCTGTGACTTTGAAGACAGTGTGGTCGCACTATATGATGATTTTTCTGATCTTTTTTCTGAGGGCCTTGGTTGTACCACAGACTTTGCAGCGCATATTGTAGTTAGAGACAATTCCATGCCTATTCTCCACTCCAGTAATGCTCCAAACATTTTTCGCACGGATGCATTTGAAGTTTCTGGTTTCGAAATTCAGGACCATGTACTTTGCATCAACGCCTGTGATCATGCAGACAGTGTGGTCGCACTATGCGATGATTTTGCTGATCTCTTTACTGAGGACCTAATTTGTACCACAGACTCTGCAGCGCATATTGTAGTTAGAGACAATTCCATGCCCATTCTCCACTCTAGGAATGCTCCAAACATTTTTGGCATGGATGCATTTGAACTTAATGGCCTCGCAATTCAAGACAGTGTACTTTGCATCAACGCCTGTAACCATGCAGACAGTGTAGTCGCACTATGCTATGATTTTTCTGATCTCTTGTCTGAATTACTTGGTTTTACCACAGACTTTGCAGCGCATATTGTAGTTAGAGAATATTCTATGCCTATTCTTCACTCGAGTAATGCTGCAAACATTTTTGGCATGGATGCATTTGAACATTCTGGCCTTGCAAATAAGTATAATGTACTTTGCATCAACGCCTGTGACCATGCAGACAGTGTGGTCGCATAATGGGATGGTTTTGCTGCACTCTTATCTGAGGTCCTTGGTTGTACCACAGACTTTGCAGAGCATATTGTAGTTATAGACAATTCCTGCCTGTTCTCATCTCCAGTAATGCTCCAATCAATTTTGGCACGGATGCATTTGAACTTTCAGGCCTCGCAATTAAGGACAATGTACTTTGCATCAACGCCTGTGACCATGCAGACAGTGTGGTACCACTTTGCTATGATTTTGCTGAATTCTTTTCTGAAGGCCTTGGATGTACCACAGACTTTGAAGCGCATATTGTAGTTAGAGTTAATTCCATGGCTATTCTCCACTCTGGTAATGCCTCAAACATTTTCGGCGTGGATGCATTTGACTTCCTGGTCTTGCAATTCAAGACAGTGTACTTTGCATCAATGCCTGTGACCATGCAGACAGTGTGGTCGCTCTATGCGGTGATTTTGAGGATGTCTTTTCCGAGTGCCTTGGTTGTACCAAAGACTTTGCAGCGCATGTTGTAGTTAGAGACAATTCCATGCCAATGCTCCACTCCAGTAATGCTCCAAACATTTTTCGCACGGATGCATTTGAAGTTTCTGGTTTCGAAATTCAGGACCATGTAGTTTGCATCAACGCCTGTGACCATGCAGACAGTGTGGTCGCACTATGCGATGATTTTGCTGATCTCTTTTCTGAAGGCCTTGGTTGTACCTCAGACTTTGCAGCGCATATTGTAGTTAGAGACAATTCCATGCCTATTCTCCACTCTAGTAATGCTCCAAACATTTTTGGCATGGATGCAGTTGAACTTTCTTGCCTCGCAATTCATTACAATGTACTATGCATAAACGCCTGTGACCATGTAGACAGTATGGTCACACTATGCGTTGATTTTGCTGATCTCTTTTCTGAGGGCATTGATTGTACCACAGACTTTGCAACGCATATTGTAGTTAGAGACAATTCCATGCCTATTCTCCCCTCCAGTAATGATCCAAACATTTTTGGCATGGATGCATTAGAACTTTCTGGCCTCACAATTTAGGACAATGTACTTTTCATCATCACCTGTGACAATGCATACAGTGTGGTCGCACTATGCGATGATTTTGCTGATCTCTTTTCTGAGGGCCTTGGTTGTACCACAGACTATGCAGCGCATATTGTAGTTAGAGACAATTACATGCCTATTCTCCACCCTAGTAATGCTCCAAACATCTTTGGAATGGATGCATTTGAAATTTCTGGCCTCGCAATTCAGGACAATGTAATTTGCATCAACGCCTGTGACCTTGCAGACAGACTGGTCGCACTATGCGATGATTTTGCTGATCTCATTTTTTAGGGCCTAGGTTGTACCACAGACTTTGCAGCGCATATTGAAGTTAGACACAATTCCATGCCTATTCTCCACTCCAGTAATGCTCCACACATTTTTGGCGTGGAAGCATTTGAACTTTCTAGCTTCGCAAATCAGGACAATGTACTTTGCATCACCGCCTGTGACCATGCAGACAGTGTAGTCGCAGTATGCGATGATTTTGCTGATCTCTTTTCTGAAGGCCCTGGTTGTACCCCAGTCTTTGCAGCGCATATTGTAGTTAGAGACAATTCCATGCCTATTCTCCATTCTAGTAATGCTCCACACATTTTTAGCATGGATGCATTTGAACATTCTGGCCTTGCAAATAAGAATAATGTACTTTGCATCAACGCCTTTGACCATGCAGACAGTGTGGTCGCACAATGCGATGGTTTTTCTGATCTCTTTTCTGAGGTCCTTGGTTGTACCACAGACTTTGCGGCGCATATTGTAGTTAGAGACAATTCCATGGCTATTCTCCACTCTAGTAATGCTCATAAACATTTTTGGCATGGATGCATTTGAACTTTCTGGCCTCGCAATTCAGGACAGTGTACTTTGCATCAACGCCTGTGACCATGCAGACAGTGTGGTCGCAGTATGCGATGATTTTCTGATTTCTTTTCTGAGGGCCTTGGTTGTCCCAATTACTTTGCAGCGCATGTTGTAGTTAGAGACAATTCCATGCCTTTTCTACACTCCAGTAATGCTCCAAACATTTTTGGCATGGATGCATTTGATCTTTCTAGTTTCGCAATTCAGGACAATGTACTTTGCATCAACGCCTGTGACCTTGAAGACAGTGTGGTGGCACTATACGATGATTTTGCTGATCTCTTTTCTGAGAGCGTTGGTTGTACCACATACTTTGCAGCGCATTTTGTAGTTAGAGACAATTCCGTTTCTATTCTCCACTCTAGTAATGCTCCAAACATTTTTGGCATGAATGCATTTGAACTTCTTGGCCTCGCAATTCAAGACAGTGTACTTTGCATCAACGCCTGTGACCATGGAGACAGTGTGGTCGCACTATGCGATGATTTTGAGGATGTCTTTTCTGAGTGCCTTGGTTGTACCAAAGACTTTGCAGCGCATATTGTAGTTAGAGACAATTCCATGCCTTTTCTACACTCTAGTAGTGCTCCAAACGTTTTTCGCACGGATGCATTTGAAGTTTCTGGTTTCGAAATTCAGGACCATGTACTTTGCATCAACGACTGTTACCATGCAGACAGTGTAGTCGCACTATGCGATGATTTTTCTGATCTCTTGTCTGAAGGCCTTGGTTGTATTACAGACTTTGCAGCGCATATTGTAGTTAGAGACAATTCCATGCCTATTCTCCACTCTAGTAATGCTCCAAACATTTTTGGCATGGATGCAGTTGAACTTTCTTGCCTCGCAATTCATTACAATGTACTATGCATAAACGCCTGTGACCATGTAGACAGTATGGTCACACTATGCGTTGATTTTGCTGATCTCTTTTCTGAGGGCATTGGTTGTACCACAGACTTTGCAACGCATATTGTATTTAGAGACAATTCCATGCCTACTCTCCCCTCTAGTAATGATCCAAACATTTTTGGCATGGATGCATTTGAACTTTCTGGCCTCGCAATTCAGGACAATGTACTTTGCATCAACGTCTGTGACCATGCAGACAGTGTGGTCGCACTATGCGATGATTTTGCTGATGCCTTTTCTGATGGCCTCGGTTTTAAAGCAGACTTTGCAGCGCATATTGTAGTTAGAGACAATTCCATGCCTATTCTCCACTCTAGTAATGCTCCAAACCTTTTTGGCATGGATACATTTGAACATTCTGGCCTCGCAATTTAGGACAATGTACTTTTCATCATCACCTGTGACCATGCATACAGTGTGGTCGCACTATAAGATGATTTTGCTGATCTCTTTTCTGAGGGCCTTGGTTGTACCACAGGCTATGCAGCGCATATTGTAGTTAGAGACAATTCCATGCCTATTCTCCACTCTAGTAATGCTCCACACCTTTTTGGCATGGATGCATTTGAAGCTTCTGGCCTCGCATTTTAGGAAAATGTACTTTGCATCAACGCCTGTGACCATGCAGACAGTGTGGTCGCAGTATGCGGTGATTTTGCTGATCTCTTTTCTGAGGGCCTTGCTTGTACCACAGACTTTGCAGCGCATATTGTAGTTAGAGACAATTCCATGCTTATTCTATACTCTAGTAATGCTCCAAACATTTTTATCATGCATCCATTTGAACTTTCTAGTTTCGCAATTCAGGACAATGTACTTTGCATCAATGCCTGTTACCATGCAGACAGTGTAGTCGCACTATGCGATGATTTTTCTGATCTCTTGTCTGAAGGCCTTGGTTGTATTACAGACTTTGCAGCCCATATTGTAGTTAGAGAATATTCCATGCTTATTCTTCACTCGAATAATGCTCCAAACATTTTTAGCATGGATGCATTTGAACACTCTGGCCTTGCAAATGAGAATATTGTACTTTGCATCAACGCCTGTGACCAAGCAGACAGTGTGGTCGCACAATGCCATGGTTTTTCTGATCTCTTTTCTGAGGTCCTTGGTTGTACCACAGACTTTGCAGCGCATATTGTAGTTAGAGACAATTCCATGGCTATTCTCCACTCTAGTAATGCTCAAAAATATTTTTGGCATGGATGCATTTGAACTTTCTGGCCTCGCAATTCAGGACAGTGTACTTTGCATCAACGCCTGCGACCATGCAGACAGTACGGTTGCACTATGTGATGATTTTGCTGATTTCTTTTCTGAGGGCCTTGGTTGTCCCAATTACTTTGCAGCGCATGTTGTAGTTAGAGACAATTCCATGCCTTTTCTACACTCCAGTAATGCTCCAAACATTTTTGGCATGGATGCATTTGATCTTTCTAGTTTCGCAATTCAAGACAGTGTACTTTGCATCAACGCCTGTGACCATGCAGACTGTGTGGTCGCACTATGCGATGGTTTTGGGGATGTCTTTTCTGAGTGCCTTGGTTGTACCAAAGACTTTGCAGCGCATATTGTAGTTAGAGACAATTCCATGCCTATTCTACACTCTAGTAATGCTCCAAATATTTTTGGCATGGATGCATTTGAACTTTCTAGCTTCGCAATTCAGGACAATGTACATTGCATCAACGCCTGTGACCATGCAGACAGTGTGGTCGCACTACGCGATGATTTTGCTGATCTCTTTTCTGAAGGCCTTGGTTTTACCACAGACTTTGCAGCGCATATTGTAGTTAGAGACAATTCCATGCCTATTCTTCACCCTAGTAATGCTCCAAACATTTTTGGCATGGATGCATTTTAACTTTCTGGCCTTCCAATTCAGGACAATCTACTCTGCATCAACGCCTGTGACTTTGAAGACAGTGTGGTCGCACTATACGATGATTTTGCTGATCTTTTTAGTGAGGGCCTTGGTTGTACCACAGACTTTGCAGCGCGTATTGTAGTTAGAGACAATTCCATGCCTATTCTCCACTAAAGTAATGCTCCAAACATCTTTGGAATGGATGCATTTGAAATTTCTGGCTTCGCAATTCAGGACAATGTAATTTGCATCAACGCCTGTGACCTTGCAGACAGACTGGTCGCACTATGCGATGATTTTGCTCATCTCATTTTTTAGGGCCTTGGTTGTACCACAGACTTTGCAGCGCATATTGAAGTTAGACACAATTCCATGCCTATTCTCCACTCCAGTAATGCTCCACACATTTTTGGCGTGGAAGCATTTGAACTTTCTAGCTTCGCAATTCAGGACAATGTACTTTGCATCACCGCCTGTGACCATGCAGACAGTGTAGTCGCAGTATGCGATGATTTTGCTGATCTCTTTTCTGAAGGCCCTGGTTGTACCACAGACTTTGCAGCGCATATTGTAGTTAGAGACAATTCCATGCCTATTCTATACTCTAGTAATGCTCCAAACATTTTTATCATGCATGCATTTGAACTTTCTAGTTTCGCAATTCAGGACAATGTACTTTGCATCAACGCCTGTTACCGTGCAGACAGTGTAGTCGCACTATGCGATGATTTTTCTGATCTCTTGTCTGAAGGCCTTGGTTGTATTACGGACTTTGCAGCGCATATTGTAGTTAGAGACAATTCCATGGCTATTCTCCACTCTAGTAATGCTCAAAAACATTTTTGGCATGGACGCATTTGAACTTTCTGGCCTCGCAATTCAGGACAGTGTACTTTGCATCAACGCCTGTGACCATGCAGACAGTGTGGTCGCACTATGCGATGATTTTCCTGATTTCTTTTCTGAGGGCCTTGGTTGTCCCAATTACTTTGCAGCGCATGGAGTAGTTAGAGACAATTCCATGCCTTTTCTACACTCCAGTAATGCTCCAAACATTTTTGGCATGGATGCATTTGATCTTTCTAGTTTCGCAATTTAGGACAATGTACTTTGCATCAACGCCTGTGACTTTGAAGACAGTGTGGTCGCATTATACGATGATTTTGCTGATCTTTTTTCTGAGGGCCTTGGTTGTACCACAGACTTTGCAGCGCATATCGTAGTTAGAGACAATTGCATGCCTATTCTCCACTAAAGTAATGCTCCAAACATTTTTCGCTCGGATGCATTTGAAGTTTATGGCTTTGAAATTGAGGACCATGTACTTTGCATCAACGCCTGTGACCATGCAGACAGTGTGGTCGCACTATGCGATGATTTTGCTGATCTCTTTTCTGAAGGCCGTGGTTGTACCACAAACTTTGCAGCGCATATTGTAGTTAGAGACAATTCCATGCCTATTCTCCACTCTAGTAATGCTCGAAACATTTTTGGCATGGATGCATTTTGAACTTAATGGCCTCGCAATTCAAGACAGTGTACTTTGCATCAACGCCTGTAACCATGCAGACAGTGTGGTCGCACTATGCGATGATTTTGCTGATCTAGTGTCTGAAGGCCTTGGTTGTACCACATACTTTGCTGCGCATTTTGTAGATAGAGACAATTCCATGCCTATTCTCCACTCTAGTAATGCTCCACACATTTTTGGCATGGATGCATTTGAAGTTTCTGGCCTCGCATTTCAGGACAATGTACTTTGCGTCAACGCCTGTGACCATGCAGACAGTGTAGTCGCACTATGCTATGATTTTTCTGATCTCTTGTCTGAAGGTCTTGGTTGTACCACAGACTTTGCAGCGCATATTGTAGTTAGAGAATATTCTATGCCTATTCTTCACTCGAGTAATGCTGCAAACATTTTTGGCATGGATGCATTTGAACATTCTGGCCTTGCAAATAAGTATAATGTACTTTGCATCAACGCCTGTGACCATGCAGGCAGTGTGGTCGCACAATGGGATGGTTTTGCTGCACTCTTTTCTAAAGGTCCTTGGTTGTACCACAGACTTTGCAGCGCATATTGTAGTTATAGACAATTCCATGCCTGTTCTCATCTCCAGTAATGCTCCAATCAATTTTGGCACCAATGCATTTGAAGTTTCAGGCCTCGCAATTCAGGACAATGTACTTTGCATCAACGCCTGTGACCATGCAGACAGTGTGGTACCACTTTGCGATGATTTTGCTGAATTCTTTTCTGAAGGCCTTGGATGTACCACAGACTTTGAAGCGCATATTGTAGTTAGAGTTAATTTCATGGCTATTCTCCACTCTAGTAATGCCTCAAACATTTCCTCATGGATGCATTTGAACTTCCTGGCCTTGCAATTCAAGACAGTGTACTTTGCATCAACGCCTGTGACCATGCAGACAGTGTGGTCGCTCTATGCGATGATTTTGAGGATGTCTTTTCCGAGTGCCTTGGTTGTACCAAAGACTTGCAGCGCATGTTGTAGTTAGAGACAATTCCATGCCTATTCTACACTCTAGTAATGCTCCAAACATTTTTGACATGGATGTATTTGAACTTTCTAGCTTCGCAATTCAGGACAATGTACTTTGCATCAACGCCTGTGACCATGTAGACAGTGTGGTCACACTATGCGTTGATTTTGCTGATCTCTTTTCCGCGGGCATTGGTTGTACCGCAGACTTTGCAGAGCATATTGTAGGTAGAGACAATTCCATGCCTATTATACACTTTACTAATGCGCCAATAATTTTTGGCATGGATGCATTTGAACTCACTGGCTTCGCAATTCAGGACAATGTACAATGCATCAACGTTTGTGACCATGCAGACAATGTGTTCGCACTATGCGTGATTTTGCTGATCTCTTTTCTGAGGGCCTTGGTCGTACCACAGACTTTGCAGCACATATTGTAGTTAGAGACATTTCCATCGCTATTCTCTGCTCTAGTAAAGCTATAAATATTTTTGACATGGATGCATTTGAAGTTCCTGGCATCGTAATTCAGTTCAATGTACTTTGCATCAACGTCAGTGACCATGCATACAGTATGGTCGCACTATGCGATGATTTTGCTGATTTCTTTTCTGAGGGCCTTGGTTGTACCATAGACTATGCAGCGCATATTGTAGTTAGAGACAATTACATGCCTATTCTCCACTCTAGTAATGCTCCAAACATCTTTGGAATGGATGCATTTGAAATTTCTGGCCTCGCAATTCAGGACAATGTAATTTGCATCAACGCCTGTGACCATGCAGACAGTGTGGTCATACTATGCGATGATTTTGCTGATCTCTTTTCTGAAGGAAATGGTTGTACCACAGACTTTGCAGCGCATATTGTAGTTAGAGACAATTCCATGCCTATTCTCCACTCTAGTAATGCTGTAAACATTTTTATCATGCATGCATTTGAACTTTCTAGTTTCGCAATTCAGGACAATGTAATTTGCATCAACGCCTGTGACCATGCAGACAGTGTAGTCGCACTATGCTATGATTTTTCTGATCTCTTGTCTGAAGGCCTTGGTTGTACAACAGACTTTGCAGCACATATTGTAGTTAGAGAATATTCTATGCCTATTCTTCACTCGAGTAATGCTGCAAACATTTTTGGCGTGGATGCATTTGACATTCTGGCCTTGCAAATAAGTATAATGTACTTTGCATCAACGCCTGTGACCATGCAGACAGTGTGGTCGCACAATGGTATGGTTTTGCTGCACTCTTTTCTGAGGTCCTTGGTTGTACCACAGACTTTGCAGCGCATATTGTAGTTATAGACAATTGCATGCCTGTTCTCAACCCCAGTAATGCTCCAATCAATTTTGGTACGGATGCATTTGAAGTTTCAGGCCTCGCAATTCAGGACAATGTACTTTGCATCAACGCCTGTGACCTTGCAGACAGACTGGTCGCACTATGCGATGATTTTGCTGATCTCATTTTTTAGGGCCTTGGTTGTACCACAGACTTTGCAGCGCATATTGAAGTTAGACACAATTCCATGCCTATTCTCCACTCTAGTAATGCTCCACACATTTTTGGCATGGATGCATTTGAAGTTTCTGGCCTCGCATTTCAGGACAATGTACTTTGCATCAACGCCTGTTACCATGCAGACAGCGTAGTCGCACTGTGCGATGATTTTTCTGATCTCTTGTCTGAAGGCCTTAGTTGTATTACAGACTTTGCAGCGCATATTGTAGTTAGAGAATATTCCATGCTTATTCTTCACTCGAATAATGCTCCAAACATTTTTAGCATGGATGCATTTGAACATTCTGGCCTTGCAAATAAGAATAATGTACTTTGCATCAACGCCTGTGACCATGCAGACAGTGTGGTCGCACAATGCGATGGATTTTCTGATCTCTTTTCTGAGGTCCTTGGTTGTACCACAGACTTTGCAGCGCATATTGTAGTTATAGACAATTCCTTGGCTATTCTCCACTCTAGTAATGCTAAAAAACATTTTTGGCATGGATGCATTTGAACTTTCTGGCCTCGCAATTCAGGACAGTGCACTTTGCGCAACGCCTGTGACCATGCAGACAGTGTGGTCACACTATGCGATGATTTTGCCGATTTCTTTTCTGAGGGCCTTGGTTGTCCCAATTACTTTGCAGCGCATGTTGTAGTTAAAAACAATTCCATGCCTTTTCTACACTCCAGTAATGCTCCAAACATTTTTGGCATGGATGCATTTTATCTTTGTAGTTTCGCAATTCAGGACAATGTACTTTCCATCAACGCCTGTGACCTTGAAGACAGTGTGGTCGCACTATGCGATGATTTTGCTGATCTCTTTTCTGAGAGCGTTGGTTGTACCACATACTTTGCAGCGCATATTGTAGTTAGAGACAATTCCATGGCTATTCTCCACTCTAGTAATGCTCCAAACATTTTTGGCATGAATGCATTTGAACTTCTAGGCCTCGCAATTCCAGACAGTGTACTTTGCATCAACGCCTGTGACCATGCAGACAGTGTGGTCGCACTATGCGATGATTTTGAGGATGTCTTTTCTGAGTGCCTTGGTTGTACCAAAGACTTTGCAGCGCATATTGTAGTTATAGACAATTCCATGCCTATTCTCCACTCCAGTAATGCTCCAAACAATTTTGGCACGGATGCATTTGAAGTTGCAGGCCTCGCAATTCAGGACAATGTACTTTGCATCATCGCCTGTGACCATGCAGACAGTGTGGTCCCACATTGCATTGATTTTGCTGAATTCTTTTCTGAAGGCCTTGGTTGTACCACAGACTTTGAAGCGCATATTGTAGTTAGAGCAAATTCCATGGCTATTCTCCACTCTAGTAATGCTCCAAACATTTTTGGCATGGATGCATTTGAACTTCCTGGCCTTGCAATTCAAGACAGTGTACTTTGCATCAACGCCTGTGACCACGGAGACAGTGTGGTCACACTATGCGATGATTTTGAAGATGTCTTTTCCGAGTGCCTTTGTTGTACCAAAGACTTTGCAGCGCATGTTGTAGTTAGAGATAATTCCATGCCTATTCTACACTCTAGTAATGCTCCAAATATTTTTGGCATGGATGCATTTGAACTTTCTAGCTTCGCAATTCAGGACAATGTACTCTGCATCAACACCTGTGACCATGCAGACAGTGTGGTCGCACTATGCGATGATTTTGCTGATCTCTTTTCTGAAGGCCTTGTTTGTACCACAGACTTTGCAGCGCATATTGTAGTTAGAGACAATTCCATGCCTAATCTTCACTCTAGTAATGCTCCAAACATTTTTGGCTTGGATGCATTTTAACTTTCTGGCCTCGCAATTCAGGACAATCTACTCTGCATCAACGCCTGTGACTTTGAAGACAGTGTGATCGCACTATACGATGATTTTGCTGATCTTTTTTCTGAGAGCCTTGGTTGTACCACAGACTTTGCAGTGCATATTGTAGTTAGAGACAATTCCATGCCTATTCTCCACTCCAGTAATGCTCCAAACATTTTTCGCTCTGATGCATTTGAAGTTTCTGGTTTCGAAATTCAGAACCATGTACTTTGCATCAACGCCTGTGACCATGCAGACAGTGTGTTCGCACTATGCGATGATTTTGCTGATCTCTTTTCTGAAGGCCTTGGTTGTACCACAGACTTTGCAGCGCATATTGTAGTTAGAGACAATTCCATGCCTATTCTCCACTCTAGTAATGCTCCAAACATTTTTGGCATGGTTGCATTTGAACTTAATGGCCTCGCAATTCAAGACAGTGTACTTTGCATCAACGCCTGTAACCATGCAGACAGTGTGGTCGCACTATGCGATGATTTTGCTGATCTATTGTCTGAAGGCCTTGGTTGTACCACAGACTTTAATGCGCATTTTGTAGATAGAGACAATTACATGCCTATTCTTCTCTCTAGTAATGGTCCCAACCTTTTTGGAATGGATGCATTTGAACATTCTAGCCTCGCAATTCAGGACAATGTACTTTGCATCATCACCTGTGACCATGAAGACAGTGTGGTCGCGGTAAGCGATGATTTTGCTGATCTCTTTTCGGAGGGCCTTATTTGTACCACAGACTCTGCAGCGCACATTGTAGATAGCGACAATTCCATGCCTATTCTCCACTCTAGTAATGCTCCAAAAATTTTAGGCATGGATGCATTTGAACTATCTGGCCTCGCAATTCAGGACAATGTACTTTGCATCAATCCTGTTGACCATGCAGACAGTGTGGTCGCACCATGCGCTGATTTTTCTCATCTCCTTTTTGAGGGCCTTGGTTCTACCACAGATTTTGCAGCGCATATTGTAGTTAAAGACAACTCCATGCCTATTCTCCACTCTAGTAATGCTCCACACATTTTTGGCATGGATGCATTTGAAGTTTCTGGCCTCGCATTTCAGGACAATGTACTTTGCATCAACGACTGTGACCATGCAGACAGTGTAGTCGCACTATGCTATGATTTTTCTGATCTCTTGTCTGAAGGCCTTGGTTGTACCACAGACTTTAGAGCGCATATTGAAGTTAGAGAATATTCTATGCCTAGTCTTCACTCGAGTAATGCTAAAAACATTTTTGGCATGTATGCATTTGAACATTCTGGCCTTGCAAATAAGTATAATGTACTTTGCATCAACGCCTGTGACCATGCAGACAGTGTGGTCGCACAATGGGATGGTTTTGCTGCACTCTTTTCTGAGGTCCTTGGTTGTACCACAGACTTTGCAGCGCCTATTGTAGTTATAGACAATTCCACGCCTGTTCCCATCTCCAGTAATGCTCCAATCAATTTTGCCACGGATGCATTTGAGGTTTCAGGCCTCGCAATTCAGGACAATGTACTTTGCATCAACGCCTGTGACCATGCAGACAGTGTGGTACCACTTTGCGATGATTTTGCTGAATTCTTCTCTGAAGGCCTTGGATTTACCACAGACTTTGAAGCGCATATTGTAGTTAGAGTTAATTCCATGGCTATTCTCCTCTCTAGTAATGCCTCAAACAATTTCGGCATGGACGCATTTGAACTTCCTGGCCTTGCAATTCAAGACAGTGTACTTTGCATCAACGCCTGTGACCATGCAGACAGTGTGGTCGCTCTATGGGATGATTTTGAGGATGTCTTTTCCGAGTGCCTTGGTTGTACCAAAGACATTGCAGCGCATGTTGTAGTTATAGACAATTCCATGCCTATTCTCCACTCTAGTAATGCTCCAAACATTTTTGGCATGGATGCAGTTGAACTTTCTGGCCTCGCAATTCATTACAATGTATTATGCATAAACGCCTGTGACCATGTAGACAGTGTGGTCGCACTATGCTTTGATTTTGCTGATCTCTTTTCTGAGGGCATTGGTTGTACCACAGACTTTGCAACGCATATTGTATTTAGAGACAATTCCATGCCTATTCTCCCCTCCAGTAATGATCCAAACATTTTTGGCATGGATGCATTTGAACTTTTTGGCCTCGCATTTCAGGACAATGTACTTTGCATCAACGTCTGTGACCATGCAGAAAATGTGGTCGCACTATGCGATGATGTTGCTGATGTCTTTTCTGATGGCCTCGGTTTTACCGCAGTCTTTGCAGCGCATATTGTAGGTAGAGACATTTCCATGCTATTATACACTCTACTAATTCTCCAATAATTTTTGGCATGGATGCATTTGAACTCACTGGCTTCGCAATTCAGGACAATGTACTTTGCATCAACGCCTGTGACCATGCAGACAATGTGTTCGCACTATGCGTGATTTTGCTGATCTCTTTTCTGAGGGCCTTGGTTGTACCACAGACTTTGCAGTGCATATTGTAGTTAGAGACAATTCCATCGCTATTCTCCGCTCTAGTAAAGCTATAAACATTTTTGACATGGATGCATTTGAAGTTCCTGGCATCGTAATTCAGTTCAATGTACTTTGCATCAACGCCTGTGACCTTGCAGACAGTGTGGTCGCACTATGCGATGATTTTGCTGATGCCTTTTCTGATGGCCTCGGTTTTAAAGCAGACTTTGCAGCTCATATTGTAGTTAGAGACAATTCCATGCCTATTCTCCACTCTAGTAATGCTATAAAATTTTTTGGCATGAATGCATTTGATGTTCCTGGCATCGTAATTCAGTTCAATGTACTTTGCATCAACGCCTGTGACCTTGCGGACAGTGTGGTCGCACTATGCAATGATTTTGCTGACGTCATTTCTGAGGGGCTTGGTTGTAAGCCAGACTTTGCAGCGCATATTGTAGTTAGAGCTGATTCCATGACTATTCTGAGCTCTAGTAAAGCTATAAACATTTTTGGCATGGATGCATTTGATGATTTTCTGGCCTTGCAAATAAGAATAATGTACTTTGCATCAACGCCAGTGACCATGCAGACAGTGTGGTCGCACAATGCGATGGTTTTTCTGATCTCTTTTCTGAGGTCCTTGGTTGTGTCACAGGCGTTGATGCATTTTAACTTTCTGGCCTTCCAATTCAGGACAATCTACTCTGCATCAACGCCTGTGACTTTGAAGACAGTGTGGTCGCACTATACGATGATTTTGCTGATCTTTTTAGTGAGGGCCTTGGTTGTACCACAGACTTTGCAGCGCATATTGTAGTTAGAGACAATTCCATGCCTATTCTCCACTAAAGTAATGCTCCAAACATCTTTGGAATGGATGCATTTGAAATTTCTGGCTTCGCAATTCAGGACAATGTAATTTGCATCAACGCCTGTGACCTTGCAGACAGACTGGTCGCACTATGCGATGATTTTGCTCATCTCATTTTTTAGGGCCTTGGTTGTACCACAGACTTTGCAGCGCATATTGAAGTTAGACACAATTCCATGCCTATTCTCCACTCCAGTAATGCTCCACACATTTTTGGCGTGGAAGCATTTGAACTTTCTAGCTTCGCAATTCAGGACAATGTACTTTGCATCACCGCCTGTGACCATGCAGACAGTGTAGTCGCAGTATGCGATGATTTTGCTGATCTCTTTTCTGAAGGCCCTGGTTGTACCACAGACTTTGCAGCGCATATTGTAGTTAGAGACAATTCCATGCCTATTCTATACTCTAGTAACGCTCCAAACATTTTTATCATGCATGCATTTGAACTTTCTAGTTTCGCAATTCAGGACAATGTACTTTGCATCAACGCCTGTTACCGTGCAGACAGTGTAGTCGCACTATGCGATGATTTTTCTGATCTCTTGTCTGAAGGCCTTGGTTGTATTACGGACTTTGCAGCGCATATTGTAGTTAGAGAATATTCCATGCTTATTCTTCACTCGAATAATGCTCCAAACATTTTTAGCATGGATGCATTTGAACATTCTGGCCTTGCAAATAAGAATAATGTACTTTGCATCAACGCCTGTGACCATGCAGACAGTGTGGTCGCACAATGCGATGGTTTTTCTGATCTCTTTTCTGAGGTCCTTGGTTGTGCCACAGACTTTGCAGCGCATATTGTAGTTAGAGACAATTCCATGGCTATTCTCCACTCTAGTAATGCTCAAAAACATTTTTGGCATGGACGCATTTGAACTTTCTGGCCTCGCAATTCAGGACAGTGTACTTTGCATCAACGCCTGTGACCATGCAGACAGTGTGGTCGCACTATGCGATGATTTTCCTGATTTCTTTTCTGAGGGCCTTGGTTGTCCCAATTACTTTGCAGCGCATGGAGTAGTTAGAGACAATTCCATGCCTTTTCTACACTCCAGTAATGCTCCAAACATTTTTGGCATGGATGCATTTGATCTTTCTAGTTTCGCAATTTAGGACAATGTACTTTGCATCAACGCCTGTGACTTTGAAGACAGTGTGGTCGCATTATACGATGATTTTGCTGATCTTTTTTCTGAGGGCCTTGGTTGTACCACAGACTTTGCAGCGCATATCGTAGTTAGAGACAATTCCATGCCTATTCTCCACTAAAGTAATGCTCCAAACATTTTTCGCTCGGATGCATTTGAAGTTTATGGTTTTGAAATTCAGGACCATGTACTTTGCATCAACGCCTGTGACCATGCAGACAGTGTGGTCGCACTATGCGATGATTTTGCTGATCTCTTTTCTGAAGGCCGTGGTTGTACCACAAACTTTGCAGCGCATATTGTAGTTAGAGACAATTCCATGCCTATTCTCCACTCTAGTAATGCTCGAAACATTTTTGGCATTAATGCATTTTGAACTTAATGGCCTCGCAATTCAAGACAGTGTACTTTGCATCAACGCCTGTAACCATGCAGACAGTGTGGTCGCACTATGCGATGATTTTGCTGATCTAGTGTCTGAAGGCCTTGGTTGTACCACATACTTTGCTGCGCATTTTGTAGATAGAGACAATTCCATGCCTATTCTCCACTCTAGTAATGCTCCACACATTTTTGGCATGGATGCATTTGAAGTTTCTGACCTCGCATTTCAGGACAATGTACTTTGCGTCAACGCCTGTGACCATGCAGACAGTGTAGTCGCACTATGCTATGATTTTTCTGATCTCTTGTCTGAAGGTCTTGGTTGTACCACAGACTTTGCAGCGCATATTGTAGTTAGAGAATATTCTATGCCTATTCTTCACTCGAGTAATGCTGCAAACATTTTTGGCGTGGATGCATTTGAACATTCTGGCCTTGCAAATAAGTATAATGTACTTTGCATCAACGCCTGTGACCATGCAGACAGTGTGGTCGCACAATGGGATGGTTTTGCTGCACTCTTTTCTGAGGTCCTTGGTTGTACCACAGACTTTGCAGCGCATATTGTAGTTATAGACAATTGCATGCCTGTTCTCAACCCCAGTAATGCTCCAATCAATTTTGGCACGGATGCATTTGAAGTTTCAGGCCTCGCAATTCAGGACAATGTACTTTGCATCAACGCCTGTGACCTTGCAGACAGACTGGTCGCACTATGCGATGATTTTGCTGATCTCATTTTTTAGGGCCTTGGTTGTACCACAGACTTTGCAGCGCATATTGAAGTTAGACACAATTCCATGCCTATTCTCCACTCTAGTAATGCTCCACACATTTTTGGCATGGATGCATTTGAAGTTTCTGGCCTCGCATTTCAGGACAATGTACTTTGCATCAACGCCTGTTACCATGCAGACAGCGTAGTCGCACTGTGCGATGATTTTTCTGATCTCTTGTCTGAAGGCCTTAGTTGTATTACAGACTTTGCAGCGCATATTGTAGTTAGAGAATATTCCATGCTTATTCTTCACTCGAATAATGCTCCAAACATTTTTAGCATGGATGCATTTGAACATTCTGGCCTTGCAAATAAGAATAATGTACTTTGCATCAACGCCTGTGACCATGCAGACAGTGTGGTCGCACAATGCGATGGATTTTCTGATCTCTTTTCTGAGGTCCTTGGTTGTACCACAGACTTTGCAGCGCATATTGTAGTTATAGACAATTCCTTGGCTATTCTCCACTCTAGTAATGCTAAAAAACATTTTTGGCATGGATGCATTTGAACTTTCTGGCCTCGCAATTCAGGACAGTGCACTTTGCGCAACGCCTGTGACCATGCAGACAGTGTGGTCACACTATGCGATGATTTTGCTGATTTCTTTTCTGAGGGCCTTGGTTGTCCCAATTACTTTGCAGCGCATGTTGTAGTTAAAAACAATTCCATGCCTTTTCTACACTCCAGTAATGCTCCAAACATTTTTGGCATGGATGCATTTTATCTTTGTAGTTTCGCAATTCAGGACAATGTACTTTGCATCAACGCCTGTGACCTTGAAGACAGTGTGGTCGCACTATATGATGATTTTGCTGATCTTTTTCCTGAGAGCCTTGGTTGTACCACAGACTTTGCAGTGCATATTGTAGTTAGAGACAATTCCATGCCTATTCTCCACTCCAGTAATGCTCCAAACATTTTTCGCTCTGATGCATTTGAAGTTTCTGGTTTCGAAATTCAGAACCATGTACTTTGCATCAGCGCCTGTGACCATGCAGACAGTGTGGTCGCACTATGCGATGATTTTGCTGATCTCTTTTCTGAAGGCCTTGGTTGTACCACAGACTTTGCAGCGCATATTGTAGTTAGAGACAATTCCATGCCTATTCTCCACTCTAGTAATGCTCCAAACATTTTTGGCATGGTTGCATTTGAACTTAATGGCCTCGCAATTCAAGACAGTGTACTTTGCATCAACGCCTGTAACCATGCAGACAGTGTGGTCGCACTATGCGATGATTTTGCTGATCTATTGTCTGAAGGCCTTGGTTGTACCACAGACTTTAATGCGCATTTTGTAGATAGAGACAATCACATCCCTATTCTTCTCTCTAGTAATGGTCCCAACCTTTTTGGAATGGATGCATTTGAACATTCTAGCCTCTCAATTCAGGACAATGTACTTTGCATCATCACCTGTGACCATGAAGACAGTGTGGTCGCGGTAAGCGATGATTTTGCTGATCTCTTTTCGGAGGGCCTTATTTGTACCACAGACTCTGCAGCGCACATTGTAGATAGCGACAATTCCATGCCTATTCTCCACTCTAGTAATGCTCCAAAAATTTTAGGCATGGATGCATTTGAACTATCTGGCCTCGCAATTCAGGACAATGTACTTTGCATCAATCCTGTTGACCATGCAGACAGTGTGGTCGCACCATGCGCTGATTTTTCTCATCTCCTTTTTGAGGGCCTTGGTTCTACCACAGATTTTGCAGCGCATATTGTAGTTTAAGACAATTCCATGCCTATTCTCCACTCTAGTAATGCTCCACACATTTTTGGCATGGATGCATTTGAAGTTTCTGGCCTCGCATTTCAGGACAATGTACTTTGCATCAACGACTGTGACCATGCAGACAGTGTAGTCGCACTATGCTATGATTTTTTGATCTCTTGTCTGAAGGCCTTGGTTGTACCACAGACTTTGCAGCGCATATTGAAGTTAGAGAATATTCTATGCCTAGTCTTCACTCGAGTAATGCTAAAAACATTTTTGGCATGTATGCATTTGAACATTCTGGCCTTGCAAATAAGTATAATGTACTTTGCATCAACGCCTGTGACCATGCAGACAGTGTGGTACCACTTTGCGATGATTTTGCTGAATTCTTTTCTGAAGGCCTTGGATTTACCACAGACTTTGAAGCGCATATTGTAGTTAGAGTTAATTCCATGGCTATTCTCCTCTCTAGTAATGCCTCAAACAATTTCGGCATGGACGCATTTGAAATTCCTGGCCTTGCAATTCAAGACAGTGTACTTTGCATCAACGCCTGTGACCATGCAGACAGTGTGGTCGCTCCATGGGATGATTTTGAGGATGTCTTTTCCGAGTGCCTTGGTTGTACCAAAGACATTGCAGCGCATGTTGTAGTTATAGACAATTCCATGCCTATTCTCCACTCTAGTAATGCTCCAAACATTTTTGGCATGGATGCAGTTGAACTTTCTGGCCTCGCAATTCATTACAATGTATTATGCATAAACGCCTGTGACCATGTAGACAGTGTGGTCGCACTATGCGTTGATTTTGCTGATCTCTTTTCTGAGGGCATTGGTTGTACCACAGACTTTGCAACGCATATTGTATTTAGAGACAATTCCATGCCTATTCTCCCCTCCAGTAATGATCCAAACATTTTTGGCATGGATGCATTTGAACTTTTTGGCCTCGCAATTCAGGACAATGTACTTTGCATCAACGTCTGTGACCATGCAGAAAATGTGGTCGCACTATGCGATGATTTTGCTGATGTCTTTTCTGATGGCCTCGGTTTTACCGCAGTCTTTGCAGCGCATATTGTAGGTAGAGACATTTCCATGCCTATTATACACTCTACTAATTCTCCAATAATTTTTGGCATGGATGCATTTGAACTCACTGGCTTCGCAATTCAGGACAATGTACAATGCATCAACGCCTGTGACCATGCAGACAATGTGTTCGCACTATGCGTGATTTTGCTGATCTCTTTTCTGAGGGCCTTGGTTGTACCACAGACTTTGCAGCGCATATTGTAGTTAGAGACAATTCCAACGCTATTCTCCGCTCTAGTAAAGCTATAAACATTTTTGACATGGATGCATTTGAAGTTCCTGGCATCGTAATTCAGTTCAATGTACTTTGCATCAACGCCTGTGACCTTGCAGACAGTGTGGTCGCACTATGCGATGATTTTGCTGATGCCTTTTCTGATGGCCTCGGTTTTAAAGCAGACTTTGCAGCTCATATTGTAGTTAGAGACAATTCCATGCCTATTCTCCACTCTAGTAATGCTATAAAATTTTTTGGCATGAATGCATTTGATGTTCCTGGCATCGTAATTCAGTTCAATGTACTTTGCATCAACGCCTGTGACCTTGCGGACAGTGTGGTCGCACTATGCAATGATTTTGCTGACGTCATTTCTGAGGGGCTTGGTTGTAAGCCAGACTTTGCAGCGCATATTGTAGTTAGAGACGATTCCATGACTATTCTGAGCTCTAGTAAAGCTATAAACATTTTTGGCATGGATGCATTTGAACTTTCTGACCTCGCAATTCAGGACAATGTACTTTGCATCAACGTCTGTGACCATGCAGACAGTGTGGTCGCACTATGCGATGATTTTGCTGATGCCTTTTCTGATGGCCTCGGTTTTAAAGCAGACTTTGCAGCGCATATTGTAGTTAGAGACAATTCCATGCCTATAATCCACTCTAGTAATGCTATAAACATTTTTGGCATGGATGCATTTGAACTTCCTGGCCTCGCAATTCAGGTCAATGTACTTTCCATCAACGCAAGTGACCTTGCAGACATTCTGGTCGCACTATGCGATGATTTTGCTGATCTCGTTTCTGGGAGCCTTGGTTGTACACCAGATTTGCAGCGCATATTGTAGTTAGAGACAATTCCATGCCTATTCTCCACTCTAGTAATGCTCCAAACACTTTTGGCATGGATACATTTGAACATTCTGGCCTGCAATTTAGGACAATGTACTTTTCATCATCACCTGTGACCATTCATACAGTGTGGTCGCACTATGCGATGATTTTGCTGATCTCTTTTCTGAGGGCCTTGGTTGTACCACAGACTATGCAGCGCATATTGTAGTTAGAGACAAGTACATGCCTACTCTCCACTCTAGTAATGCTCCAAACATCTTTGGAATGGATGCATTTGAAATTTCTGGCCTCGCAATTCAGGACAATGTAATTTGCATCAACGCCTGTGACCATGCAGACAGTGTGGTTGCACTATGCGATGATTTTGCTGATCTCTTTTCTGAAGGCCTTGGATTTACCACAGCCTTTGAAGCGCATATTGTAGTTAGAGTTAATTCCATGGCTCTTCTCCTCTCTAGTAATGCCTCAAACAATTTTGGCATGGACGCATTTGAACTTCCTGGCCTTGCAATTCAAGTCAGTGTACTTTGCATCAACGCCTGTCACCATGCAGACAGTGTGGTCGCTCTATGCGATGATTTTGAGGATGTCTTTTCCGAGTGCCTTGGTTGTACCAAAGACATTGCAGCGCATGTTGTAGTTATAGACAATTCCATGCCTATTCTACACTATAGTAATGCTCCAAACATTTTTTGCATGAATAAATTTGAACTTTCTGGCCTCACAATTCAGGACAATGTACTTTCCATCAACGCCTGCTACCATGCAGACAGTGTGGTCTCACTATGCGATGATTTCGCTGATCATTTTTCTGAGGGTCTAGGTTGTACCACAGTCTTTGCAGCGCATATTGTAGTTATAGACAATTCAATGCCTATTCTCCACTCTAGTAATGCTCCAAACATTTTTGGCATGGATGCAGTTGAACTTTCTGGCCTCGCAATTCATTACAATGTATTATGCATAAACGCCTGTGACCATGTAGACAGTGTGGTCGCACTATGCGTTGATTTTGCTGATCTCTTTTCTGAGGGCATTGGTTGTACCACAGACTTTGCAACGCATATTGCATTTAGAGACAATTCCATGCCTATTCTCCCCTCCAGTAATGATCCAAACATTTTTGGCATGGATGCATTTGAACTTTCTGGCCTCGCAATTCAGGACAATGTACTTTGCATCAACGTCTGTGACCATGCAGAAAATGTGGTCGCACTATGCGATGATTTTGCTGATGTCTTTTCTGATGGCCTCGGTTTTACCGCAGTCTTTGCAGCGCATATTGTAGGTAGAGACAATTCCATGCCTATTATACACTCTACTAATTCTCCAATAGTTTTTGGCATGGATGCATTTGAACTCACTGGCTTCACAATTCAGGACAATGTACTTTGCATCAACGCCTGTGACCATGCAGACAGTGCGGTCGCACTATAAGATGATTTTGCTGATCTCTTTCCTGAGGGCCTTGGTTGTACCACAGACTATGCAGCGCATATTGTAGTTAGAGACAATTCCATGCCTATTCTCCACTCTAGTAATGCTCCACACCTTTTTGGCATGGATGCATTTGAAGCTTCTGGCCTCGCATTTCAGGAAAATGTACTTTGCATCAACGCCTGTGACCATGCAGACAGTGTGGTCGCAGTATGCGATGATTTTGCTGATATCTTTTCTGAGGGCCTTGCTTGTACCACAGACTTTGCAGCGCATATTGTAGTTTAAGACAATTCCATGCTTATTCTATACTCTAGTAATGCTCCAAACATTTTTATCATGCATCCATTTGAACTTTCTAGTTTTGCAATTCAGGACAATGTACTTTGCATCAATGCCTGTTACCATGCAGACAGTGTAGTCGCACTATGCGATATTTTTCTGATCTCTTGTCTGAAGGCCTTGGTTGTATTACAGACTTTGCAGCCCATATTGTAGTTAGAGAATATTCCATGCTTATTCTTCACTCGAATAATGCTCCAAACATTTTTAGCATGGATGCATTTGAACATTCTGGCCTTGCAAATGAGAATATTGTACTTTGCATCAACGCCTGTGACCATGCAGACAGTGTGGTCGCACAATGCGATGGTTTTTCTGATCTCTTTTCTGAGGTCCTTGGTTGTACCACAGACTTTGCAGCGCATATTGTAGTTAGAGACAATTCCATGGCTATTCTCCACTCTAGTAATGCTCAAAAACATTATTGGCATGGATGCATTTGAACTTTCTGGCCTCGCAATTCAGGACAGTGTACTTTGCATCAACGCCTGTGACCATGCAGACAGTATGGTTGCACTATGTGATGATTTTGCTGATTTCTTTTCTGAGGGCCTTGGTTGTCCCAATTACTTTGCAGCGCATGTTGTAGTTAGAGACAATTCCATGCCTTTTCTACACTCCAGTAATGCTCCAAACATTTTTGGCATGGATGCATTTGATCTTTCTAGTTTCGCAATTCAGGACAATGTACTTTGCATCAACGCCTGTGACCATGCAGACAGTGTGGTCGCACTATGCGATGATTTTGCTGATCTCTTTTCTGAGAGCGTTGGTTGTACCACATACTTTGCAGCGCATATTGTAGTTAGAGACAATTCCATGGCTATTCTCCACTCTAGTAATGCTCCAAACATTTTTGGCATGAATGCATTTGAACTTCTTGGCCTCGCAATTCAAGACAGTGTACTTTGCATCAACGCCTGTGACCATGCAGACTGTGTGGTCGCACTATGCGATGGTTTTGGGGATGTCTTTTCTGAGTGCCTTGGTTGTACCAAAGACTTTGCAGCGCATATTGTAGTTAGAGACAATTCCATGCCTATTCTACACTCTAGTAATGCTCCAAACATTTTTGGCATGGATGCATTTTAACTTTCTAGCTTCGCAATTCAGGACAATGTACATTGCATCAACGCCTGTGACCATGCAGACAGTGTGGTCGCACTACGCGATGATTTTCCTGATCTCTTTTCTGAAGGCCTTGGTTTTACCACAGACTTTGCAGCGCATATTGTAGTTAGAGACAATTCCATGCGTATTCTTCACCCTAGTAATGCTCCAAACATTTTTGGCATGGATGCATTTTAACTTTCTGGCCTTCCAATTCAGGACAATCTACTCTGCATCAACGCCTGTGACTTTGAAGACAGTGTGGTCGCACTATACGATGATTTTGCTGATCTTTTTTCTGAGGGCCTTGGTTGTACCACAGACTTTGCAGCGCGTATTGTAGTTAGAGACAATTCCATGCCTATTCTCCACTCCAGTAATGCTCCAAACATCTTTGGAATGGATGCATTTGAAATCTCTGGCTTCGCAATTCAGGACAATGTAATTTGCATCAACGCCTGTGACCTTGCAGACAGACTGGTCGCACTATGCGATGATTTTGCTCATCTCATTTTTTAGGGCCTTGGTTGTACCACAGACTTTGCAGCGCATATTGAAGTTAGACACAATTCCATGCCTATTCTCCACTCCAGTAATGCTCCACACATTTTCGGCGTGGAAGCATTTGAACTTTCTAGCTTCGCAATTCAGGACAATGTACTTTGCATCACCGCCTGTGACCATGCAGACAGTGTAGTCGCAGTATGCGATGATTTTGCTGATCTCTTTTCTGAAGGCCCTGGTTGTACCACAGACTTTGCAGCGCATATTGTAGTTAGAGACAATTCCATGCCTATTCTATACTCTAGTAATGCTCCAAACATTTTTATCATGCATGCATTTGAACTTTCTAGTTTCGCAATTCAGGACAATGTACTTTGCATCAACGCCTGTTACCATGCAGACAGTGTAGTCGCACTATGCGATGATTTTTCTGATCTCTTGTCTGAAGGCCTTGGTTGTATTACGGACTTTGCAGCGCATATTGTAGTTAGAGAATATTCCATGCTTATTCTTCACTCGAATAATGCTCCAAACATTTTTAGCATGGATGCATATGAACATTCTGGCCTTGCAAATAAGAATCATGTACTTTGCATCAACGCCTGTGACCATGCAGACAGTGTGGTCGCACAATGCGATGGTTTTTCTGATCTCTTTTCTGAGGTCCTTGGTTGTGCCACAGACTTTGCAGCGCATATTGTAGTTAGAGACAATTCCATGGCTATTCTCCACTCTAGTAATGCTCAAAAACATTTTTGGCATGGACGCATTTGAACGTTCTGGCCTCGCAATTCAGGACAGTGTACTTTGCATCAACGCCTTTGACCATGCAGACAGTGTGGTCGCACTATGCGATGATTTTCCTGATTTCTTTTCTGAGGGCCTTGGTTGTCCCAATGACTTTGCAGCGCATGGAGTAGTTAGAGACAATTCCATGCCTTTTCTACACTCCAGTAATGTTCCAACATTTTTGGCATGGATGCATTTGATCTTTCTAGTTTCGCAATTTAGGACAATGTACTTTGCATCAACGCCTGTGACTTTGAAGACAGTGTGGTCGCATTATACGATGATTTTGCTGATCTTTTTTCTGAGGGCCTTGGTTGTACCACAGACTCTGCAGCGCATATCGTAGTTAGAGACAATTCCATGCCTATTCTCCACTAAAGTAATGCTCCAAACATTTTTCGCTCGGATGCATTTGAAGTTTATGGTTTTGAAATTCAGGCCCATGTACTTTGCATCAACGCCTGTGATCATGCAGACAGTGTGGTCGCACTATGCGATGATTTTGCTGATCTCTTTTCTGAAGGCCGTGGTTGTACCACAAACTTTGCAGCGCATATTGTAGTTAGAGACAATTCCATGCCTATTCTCCACTCTAGTAATGCTCCAAACATTTTTGGCATGGATGCATTTTGAACTTAATGGCCTCGCAATTCAAGACAGTGTACTTTGCATCAACGCCTGTAACCATGCAGACAGTGTGGTCGCACTATACGATGATTTTGCTGATCTAGTGTCTGTAGGCCTTGGTTGTACCACATACTTTGCTGCGCATTTTGTAGATAGAGACAATTCCATGCCTATTCTCCAATCTAGTAATGCTCCACACATTTTTGGCATGGATGCATTTGAAGTTTCTGGCCTCGCATTTCAGGACAATGTACTTTGCATCAACGCCTGTGACCATGCAGACAGTGTAGTCGCACTATGCTATGATTTTTCTGATCTCTTGTCTGAAGGTCTTGGTTGTACCACAGACTTTGCAGCGCATATTGTAGTTAGAGAATATTCTATGCCTATTCTTCACTCGAGTAATGCTGCAAACATTTTTGGCATGGATGCATTTGAACATTCTGGCCTTGCAAATAAGTATAATGTACTTTGAATCAACGCCTGTGACCATGCAGACAGTGTGGTCGCACAATGGGATGGTTTTGCTGCACTCTTTTCTAAAGGTCCTTGGTTGTACCACAGACTTTGCAGCGCATATTGTAGTTATAGACAATTCCATGCCTGTTCTCATCTCCAGTAATGCTGAATCAATTTTGGCAAAGATGTATTTGAAGTTTCAGGCCTCGCAATTCAGGACAATGTAGTTTGCATCAACGCCTGTGACCATGCAGACAGTGTGGTACCACTTTGCGATGATTTTGCTGAATTCTTTTCTGAAGGCCTTGGATGTACCACAGACTTTGAAGCGCATATTGTAGTTAGAGTTAATTCCATGGCTATTCTCCACTCTAGTAATGCCTCAAACATTTCCTCATGGATGCATTTGAACTTCCTGGCCTTGCAATTCAAGACAGTGTACTTTGCATCAACGCCTGTGACCATGCAGACAGTGTGGTCGCTCTATGCGATGATTTTGAGGATGTCTTTTCCGAGTGCCTTGGTTGTACCAAAGACTTGCAGCGCATGTTGTAGTTAGAGACAATTCCATGCCTATTCTACACTCTAGTAATGCTCCAAACATTTTTGACATGGATGTATTTGAACTTTCTAGCTTCGCAATTCAGGACAATGTACTTTGCATCAACGCCTGTGACCATGCAGACAGTGTGGTCGCACTAAGCGATGACTTTGCTGATCTCTTTTCTGCAGGCCTTGCTTGTACCACAGACTTTGCAGCGCATATTGTAGTTAGAGACAATTCCATGCCTATTCTCCACTGTAGTAAGACTCCAATCCTTTTTAGGCATGGATGCATTTGAACTTTCTAGCTTCGCAATTCAAGACAGTGTACTTTACATCAACGCCTGTGACCATGCAGACAGTGTGGTCGACCTATGCGATGATTTTGAGGATGTCTTTTCTGACGGCCTTGGTTCTACAAAAGACTTTGCAGCGCATACTGTAGTTAAAGACAATTCCATGCCTATTCTACACTCCAGTAATGCTCCAAATATTTTTGGCATGGATGCATTTGAACTTTCTAGCTTCGCAATTCAGAACAATGTACTTTGCATCAGCGCGTGTGACCATGCAGACAGTTTGGTCGCCCTATGCGATGACTCTGCTGACCTCTTTTCTGAGGGCCTTGGTTGTAACACAGACTTTGCAGCGTATATTGTAGTTAGACTTCATTCCATGGCTATTCTCCACTCTAGTAATTCTCCAAACATTTTTTGCATGAATACATTTGAACTTTCTGGCCTCACAATTCAGGACAATGTACTTTCCATCAACGCCTGCTACCATGCAGACAGTGTGGTCTCACTATGCGATGATTTTGCTGATCTTTTTTCTGAGGGTCTAGGTTGTACCACAGACTTTGCAGCACATATTGTAGTTAGAGAAATTTCCATCGCTATTCTCCGCTCTAGTAAAGCTATAAACATTTTTGACATGGGTGCATTTGAAATTTCTGGCCTCGCAATTCAGGACAATGTAATTTGCATCAACGCCTGTGACCATGTAGACAGTGTGGTCACACTATGCGTTGATTTTGCTGATCTCTTTTCCGCGGGCATTGGTTGTACCGCAGACTTTGCAGAGCATATTGTAGGTAGAGACAATTCCATGCCTATTATACACTTTACTAATGCGCCAATAATTTTTGGCATGGATGCATTTGAACTCACTGGCTTCGCAATTCAGGACAATGTACAATGCATCAACGTTTGTGACCATGCAGACAATGTGTTCGCACTATGCGTGATTTTGCTGATCTCTTTTCTGAGGGCCTTGGTTGTACCACAGACTTTGCAGCACATATTGTAGTTAGAGACATTTCCATCGCTATTCTCTGCTCTAGTAAAGCTATAAATATTTTTGACATGGATGCATTTGAAGTTCCTGGCATCGTAATTCAGTTCAATGTACTTTGCATCAACGTCAGTGACCATGCATACAGTGTGGTCGCACTATGCGATGATTTTGCTGATTTCTTTTCTGAGGGCCTTGGTTGTACCACAGACTATGCAGCGCATATTGTAGTTAGAGACAATTACATGCCTATTCTCCACTCTAGTAATGCTCCAAACATCTTTGGAATGGATGCATTTGAAATTTCTGGCCTCGCAATTCAGGACAATGTAATTTGCATCAACGCCTGTGACCATGCAGACAGTGTGGTCGCAATATGCGATGATTTTGCTGATCTCTTTTCTGAAGGAAATGGTTGTACCACAGACTTTGCAGCGCATATTGTAGTTAGAGACAATTCCATGCCTATTCTCCACTCTAGTAATGCTATAAACATTTTTATCATGCATGCATTTGAACTTTCTAGTTTCGCAATTCAGGACAATGTAATTTGCATCAACGCCTGTGACCATGGAGACAGTGTAGTCGCACTATGCTATGATTTTTCTGATCTCTTGTCTGAAGGCCTTGGTTGTATAACAGACTTTGCAGCACATATTGTAGTTAGAGAATATTCTATGCCTATTCTTCACTCGAGTAATGCTGCAAACATTTTTGGCGTGGATGCATTTGAACATTCTGGCCTTGCAAATAAGTATAATGTACTTTGCATCAACGCCTGTGACCATGCAGACAGTGTGGTCGCACAATGGGATGGTTTTGCTGCACTCTTTTCTGAGGTCTTTGGTTGTACCACAGACTTTGCAGCGCATATTGTAGTTATAGACAATTGCATGCCTGTTCTCATCTCCAGTAATGCTCCAATCAATTTTGGCACGGATGCATTTGAAGTTTCAGGCCTCGCAATTCAGGACAATGTACTTTGCATCAACGCCTGTGACCTTGCAGACAGACTGGTCGCACTATGCGATGATTTTGCTGATCTCATTTTTTAGGGCCTTGGTTGTACCACAGACTTTGCAGCGCATATTGAAGTTAGACACAATTCCATGCCTATTCTCCACTCTAGTAATGCTCCACACATTTTTGGCATGGATGCATTTGAAGTTTCTGGCCTCGCATTTCAGGACAATGTACTTTGCCTCAACGCCTGTGACCATGCAGACAGTGTGGTCGCAGTATGCGATGATTTTGATGATCTCTTTTCTGAGGGCCTTGCTTGTACCACAGACTTTGCAGCGCATATTGTAGTTAGAGACAATTCCATGCCTATTCTCCACTCTAGTAATGCTCCAAACATCTTTGGAATGGATGCATTTGAAATTTCTGGCCTCGCATTTCAGGACAATGTACTTTGCATCAACGCCTGTTACCATGCAGACAGTGTAGTCGCACTATGCGATGATTTTTCTGATCTCTTGTCTGAAGGCCTTAGTTGTATTACAGACTTTGCAGCGCATATTGTAGTTAGAGAATATTCCATGCTTATCTTTCACTCGAATAATGCTCCAAACATTTTTAGCATGGATGCATTTGAACATTCTGGCCTTGCAAATAAGAATAATGTACTTTGCATCAACGCCTGTGACCATGCAGACAGTGTGGTCGCACAATGCGATGGATTTTCTGATCTCTTTTCTGAGGTCCTTGGTTGTACCACAGACTTTGCAGCGCATATTGTAGTTATAGACAATTCCTTGGCTATTCTCCACTCTAGTAATGCTCAAAAACATTGTTGGAGTGGATGCATTTGAACTTTCTGGCCTCGCAATTCAGGACAGTGCACTTTGCATCAACGCCTGTGACCATGCAGACAGTGTGGTCACACTATGCGATGATTTTGCTGATTTCTTTTCTGAGGGCCTTGGTTGTCCCAATTACTTTGCAGCGCATGTTGTAGTTAAAAACAATTCCATGCCTTTTCTACACTCCAGTAATGCTCCAAACATTTTTGGCATGGATGCATTTTATCTTTGTAGTTTCGCAATTCAGGACAATGTACTTTGCATCAACGCCTGTGACCTTGAAGACAGTGTGGTCGCACTATGCGATGATTTTGCTGATCTCTTTTCTGAGAGCGTTGGTTGTACCACATACTTTGCAGCGCATATTGTAGTTAGAGACAATTCCATGGCTATTCTCCACTCTAGTAATGCTCCAAACATCTTTGGAATGGATGCATTTGAAATTTCTGGCCTCGCATTTCAGGACAATGTACTTTGCATCAACGCCTGTTACCATGCAGACAGTGTAGTCGCACTATGCGATGATTTTGAGGATGTCTTTTCTGAGTGCCTTGGTTGTACCAAAGACTTTGCAGCGCATATTGTAGTTATAGACAATTCCATGCCTATTCTCCACTCCAGTAATGCTCCAAACAATTTTGGCACGGATGCATTTGAAGTTGCAGGCCTCGCAATTCAGGACTTTGCATCATCGCCTGTGACCATGCAGACAGTGTGGTCCCACATTGCATTGATTTTGCTGAATTCTTTTCTGAAGGCCTTGGTTGTACCACAGACTTTGAAGCGCATATTGTAGTTAGAGCAAATTCCATGGCTATTCTCCACTCTAGTAATGCTCCAAACATTTTTGGCATGGATGCATGTGAACTTCCTGGCCTTGCAATTCAAGACAGTGTACTTTGCATCAACGCCTGTGACCACGGAGACTGTGTGGTCACACTATGCGATGATTTTGAAGATGTCTTTTCCGAGTGCCTTTGTTGTACCAAAGACTTTGCAGCGCATGTTGTAGTTAGAGATAATTCCATGCCTATTCTACACTCTCGTAATGCTCCAAATATTTTTGGCATGGATGCATTTGAACTTTATGGCCTCGCAATTCAAGACAGTGTACTTTGCATCAACGCCTGTAACCATGAAGACAGTGTGGTCGCACTATGCGATGATTTTGCTGATCTATTGTCTGAAGGCCTTGGTTGTACCACAGACTTTAATGCGCATTTTGTAGATAGAGACAATAACATGCCTATTCTTCTCACTAGTAATGGTCCCAACCTTTTTGGAATGGATGCATTTGAACTTTCTAGCCTCTCAATTCAGGACAATGTACTTTGCATCAACGCCTGTGACCATGCAGACAGTGTGGTACCACTCTGCGATGATTTTGCTGAATTCTTTTCTGAAGGCCTTGGATTTACCACAGACTTTGAAGCGCATATTGTAGTTAGAGTTAATTCCATGGCTATTCTCCTCTCTAGTAATGCCTCAAACAATTTCGGCATGGACGCATTTGAACTTCCTGGCCTTGCAATTCAAGACAGTGTACTTTGCATCAACGCCTGTGACCATGCAGACAGTGTGGTCACACTATGCGATGATTTTGCTGATTTCTTTTCTGAGGGCCTTGGTTGTCCCAATTACTTTGCAGCGCATGTTGTAGTTAAAAACAATTCCATGCCTTTTCTACACTCCAGTAATGCTCCAAACATTTTTGGCATGGATGCATGTTATCTTTGTAGTTTCGCAATTCAGGACAATGTACTTTGCATCAACGCCTGTGACCTTGAAGACAGTGTGGTCGCACTATGCGATGATTTTGCTGATCTCATTTCTGAGAGCGTTGGTTGTACCACATACTTTGCAGCGCATATTGTAGTTAGAGACAATTCCATGGCTATTCTCCACTCTAGTAATGCTCCAAACATTTTTGGCATGAATGCATTTGAACTTCTTGGCCTCGCAATTCCAGACAGTGTACTTTGCATCAACGCCTGTGATCATGCAGACAGTGTGGTCGCACTATGCGATGATTTTGAGGATGTCTTTTCTGAGTGCCTTGGTTGTACCAAAGACTTTGCAGCGCATATTGTAGTTATAGACAATTCCATGCCTATTCTCCACTCCAGTAATGCTCCAAACAATTTTGGCACGGATGCATTTGAAGTTGCAGGCCTCGCAATTCAGGACAATGTACTTTGCATCATCGCCTGTGACCATGCAGACAGTGTGGTCCCACATTGCATTGATTTTGCTGAATTCTTTTCTGAAGGCCTTGGTTGTACCACAGACTTTGAAGCGCATATTGTAGTTAGAGCAAATTCCATGGCTATTCTCCACTCTAGTAATGCTCCAAACATTTTTGGCATGGATGCATTTGAACTTCCTGGCCTTGCAATTCAAGACAGTGTTCTTTGCATCAACGCCTGTGACCAGGGAGACAGTGTGGTCACACTATGCGATGATTTTGAAGATGTCTTTTCCGAGTGCCTTTGTTGTACCAAAGACTTTGCAGCGCATGTTGTAGTTAGAGATAATTCCATGCCTATTCTACACTCTAGTAATGCTCCAAATATTTTTGGCATGGATGCATTTGAACTTTCTAGCTTCGCAATTCAGGACAATGTACTCTGCATCAACGCCTGTGACCATGCAGACAGTGTGGTCGCACTATGCGATGATTTTGCTGATCTCTTTTCTGAAGGCCTTGTTTGTACCACAGACTTTGCAGCGCATATTGTAGTTAGAGACAATTCCATTCCTAATCTTCACTCTAGTAATGCTCCAAACATTTTTGGCTTGGATGCATTTTAACTTTCTGGCCTCGCAATTCAGGACAATCTACTCTGCATCAACGCCTGTGACTTTGAAGACAGTGTGGTCGCACTATACGATGATTTTGCTGATCTTTTTTCTGAGAGCCTTGGTTGTACCACAGACTTTGCAGTGCATATTGTAGTTAGAGACAATTCCATGCCTATTCTCCACTCCAGTAATGCTCCAAACATTTTTCGCTCTGATGCATTTGAAGTTTCTGGTTTCGAAATTCAGAACCATGTTCTTTGCATCAACGCCTGTGACCACGGAGACAGTGTGGTCACACTATGCGATGATTTTGAAGATGTCTTTTCCGAGTGCCTTTGTTGTACCAAAGACATTGCAGCGCATGTTGTAGTTATAGACAATTCCATGCCTATTCTACACTATAGTAATGCTCCAAACATTTTTTGCATGAATAAATTTGAACTTTCTGGCCTCACAATTCAGGACAATGTACTTTCCATCAACGCCTGCTACCATGCAGACAGTGTGGTCTCACTATGCGATGATTTCGCTGATCTTTTTTCTGAGGGTCTAGGTTGTACCACAGTCTTTGCAGCGCATATTGTAGTTATAGACAATTCCATGCCTATTCTCCACTCTAGTAATGCTCCAAACATTTTTGGCATGGATGCAGTTGAACTTTCTGGCCTCGCAATTCATTACAATGTATTATGCATAAACGCCTGTGACCATGTAGACAGTGTGGTCGCACTATGCGTTGATTTTGCTGATCTCTTTTCTGAGGGCATTGGTTGTACCACAGACTTTGCAACGCATATTGTATTTAGAGACAATTCCATGCCTATTCTCCCCTCCAGTAATGATCCAAACATTTTTGGCATGGATGCATTTGAACTTTCTGGCCTCGCAATTCAGGACAATGTACTTTGCATCAACGTCTGTGACCATGCAGAAAATGTGGTCGCACTATGCGATGATTTTGCTGATGTCTTCTCTGATGGCCTCGGTTTTACCGCAGTCTTTGCAGCGCATATTGTAGGTAGAGACATTTCCATGCCTATTATACACTCTACTAATTCTCCAATAATTTTTGGCATGGATGCATTTGAACTCACTGGCTTCGCAATTCAGGACAATGTATAATGCATCAACGCCTGTGACCATGCAGACAATGTGTTCGCACTATGCGTGATTTTGCTGATCTCTTTTGTGAGGGCCTTGGTTGTACCACAGACTTTGCAGCGCATATTGTAGTTAGAGACATTTCCATCGCTATTCTCCGCTCTAGTAAAGCTATAAACATTTTTGACATGGATGCATTTGAAGTTCCAGGTATCGTAATTCAGTTCAATGTACTTTGCATCAACGCCTGTGACCTTGCAGACAGTGTGGTCGCACTATGCGATGATTTCGCTGATGCCTTTTCTGATGGCCTCGGTTTTAAAGCAGACTTTGCAGCTCATATTGTAGTTAGAGACAATTCCATGCCTATTCTCCACTCTAGTAATGCTATAAAATTTTTTGGCATGAATGCATTTGATGTTCCTGGCATCGTAATTCAGTTCAATGTACTTTGCATCAACGCCTGTGACCTTGCGGACAGTGTGGTCGCACTAAGCAATGATTTTGCTGACGTCATTTCTGAGGGGCTTGGTTGTAAGCCAGACTTTGCAGCGCATATTGTAGTTAGAGACGATTCCATGACTATTCTGAGATCTAGTAAAGCTATAAACATTTTTGGCATGGATGCATTTGAACTTTCTGACCTCGCAATTCAGGACAATGTACTTTGCATCAACGTCTGTGACCATGCAGACAGTGTGGTCGCACTATGCGATGATTTTGCTGATGCCTTTTCTGATGGCCTCGGTTTTAAAGCAGACTGTGCAGCGCATATTGTAGTTAGAGACAATTCCATGCCTATACTCCACTCTAGTAATGCTATAAACATTTTTGGCATGGATGCATTTGAACTTCCTGGCCTCGCAATTCAAGTCAATGTACTTTCCATCAACGCAAGTGACCTTGCAGACATTCTGGTCGCACTATGCGATGATTTTGCTGATCTCTTTTCTGAAGGCCTTGGATTTACCACAGACTTTGAAGCGCATATTGTAGTTAGAGTTAATTCCATGGCTATTCTCCTCTCTAGTAATGCCTCAAACAATTTTGGCATGGACGCATTTGAACATCCTGGCCTTGCAATTCAAGTCAGTGTACTTTGCATCAACGCCTGTGACCATGCAGACAGTGTGGTCGCTCTATGCGATGATTTTGAGGATGTCTTTTCCGAGTGCCTTGGTTGTACCAAAGACATTGCAGCGCATGTTGTAGTTATAGACAATTCCATGCCTATTCTACACTATAGTAATGCTCCAAACATTTTTTGCATGAATAAATTTGAACTTTCTGGCCTCACAATTCAGGACAATGTACTTTCCATCAACGCCTGCTACCATGCAGACAGTGTGGTCTCACTATGCGATGATTTCGCTGATCTTTTTTCTGAGGGTCTAGGTTGTACCACAGTCTTTGCAGCGCATATTGTAGTTATAGACAATTCAATGCCTATTCTCCACTCTAGTAATGCTCCAAACATTTTTGGCATGGATGCAGTTGAACTTTCTGGCCTCGCAATTCATTACAATGTATTATGCATAAACGCCTGTGACCATGTAGACAGTGTGGTCGCACTATGCGTTGATTTTGCTGATCTCTTTTCTGAGGGCATTGGTTGTACCACAGACTTTGCAACGCATATTGTATTTAGAGACAATTCCATGCCTATTCTCCCCTCCAGTAATGATCCAAACATTTTTGGCATGGATGCATTTGAACTTTCTGGCCTCGCAATTCAGGACAATGTACTTTTCATCATCACCTGTGACCATTCATACAGTGTGGACGCACTATGCGATGATTTTGCTGATCTCTTTTCTGAGGGCCTTGGTTGTACCACAGACTATGCAGCGCATATTGTAGTTAGAGACAAGTACATGCCTACTCTCCACTCTAGTAATGCTCCAAACATCTTTGGAATGGATGCATTTGAAATTTCTGGCCTCGCAATTCAGGACAATGTAACTTGCATCAACGCCTGTGACCATGCAGACAGTGTGGTTGCACTATGCGATGATTTTGCTGATCTCTTTCCTGAAGGCCTTGGATTTACCACAGACTTTGAAGCGCATATTGTAGTTAGAGTTAATTCCATGGCTATTCTCCTCTCTAGTAATGCCTCAAACAATTTTGGCATGGACGCATTTGAACTTCCTGGCCTTGCAATTCAAGTCAGTGTACTTTGCATCAACGCCTGTGACCATGCAGATAGTGTGGTCGCTCTATGCGATGATTTTGAGGATGTCTTTTCCGAGTGCCTTGGTTGTACCAAAGACATTGCAGCGCATGTTGTAGTTATAGACAATTCCATGCCTATTCTACACTATAGTAATGCTCCAAACATTTTTTGCATGAATAAATTTGAACTTTCTGGCCTCACAATTCAGGACAATGTACTTTCCATCAACGCCTGCTACCATGCAGACAGTGTGGTCTCACTATGCGATGATTTCGCTGATCTTTTTTCTGAGGGTCTAGGTTGTACCACAGTCTTTGCAGCGCATATTGTAGTTATAGACAATTCAATGCCTATTCTCCACTCTAGAAATGCTCCAAACATTTTTGGCATGGATGCAGTTGAACTTTCTGGCCTCGCAATTCATTACAATGTATTATGCATAAACGCCTGTGACCATGTAGACAGTGTGGTCGCACTATGCGTTGATTTTGCTGATCTCTTTTCTGAGGGCATTGGTTGTACCACAGACTTTGCAACGCATATAGTATTTAGAGACAATTCCATGCCTATTCTCCCCTCCAGTAATGATCCAAACATTTTTGGCATGGATGCATTTGAACTTTCTGGCCTCGCAATTCAGGACAATGTACTTTGCATCAACGTCTGTGACCATGCAGAAAATGTGGTCGCACTATGCGATGATTTTGCTGATGTCTTTTCTGATGGCCTCGGTTTTACTGCAGTCTTTGCAGCACATATTGTAGGTAGAGACAATTCCATGCCTATTATACACTCTACTAATTCTCCAATAGTTTTTGGCATGGATGCATTTGAACTCACTGGCTTCACAATTCAGGACAATGTACAATGCATCAACGCCTGTGACCATGCAGACAATGTGTTCGCACTATGCGTGATTTTGCTGATCTCTTTTCTGAGGGCCTTGGTTGTACCACAGACTTTGCAGCGCATATTGTAGTTAGAGTCAATTCCATCGCTATTCTCCGCTCTAGTAAAGCTATAAACATTTTTGACATGGATGCATTTGAAGTTCCTGGCATCGTAATTCAGTTCAATGTACTTTGCATCAACGCCTGTGACCTTGCAGACAGTGTGGTCGCACTATGCGATGATTTTGCTGATGCCTTTTCTGATGGCCTCGGTTTTAAAGCAGACTTTGCAGCTCATATTGTAGTTAGAGACAATTCCATGCCTATTCTCCACTCTAGTAACGCTATAAAATTTTTGTGGCATGAATGCATTTGATGTTCCTGGCATCGTAATTCAGTTCAATGTACTTTGCATCAACGCCTGTGACCTTGCGGATAGTGTGGTCGCACTATGCAATGATTTTGCTGACGTCATTTCTGAGGGGCTTGGTTGTAAGCCAGACTTTGCAGCGCATATTGTAGTTAGAGACGATTCCATGACTATTCTGAGCTCTAGTAAAGCTATAAACATTTTTGGCATGGATGCATTTGAACTTTCTGACCTCGCAATTCAGGACAATGTACTTTGCATCAACGTCTGTGACCATGCAGACAGTGTGGTCGCACTATGCGATGATTTTGCTGATGCCTTTTCTGATGGCCTCGGTTTTAAAGTAGACTTTGCAGCGCATATTGTAGTTAGAGACAATTCCATGCCTATACTCCACTCTAGTAATGCTATAAACATTTTTGGCATGGATGCATTTGAACTTCCTGGCCTCGCAATTCAGGTCAATGTACTTTCCATCAACGCCTGTGACCTTGCAGACAGTCTGGTCGCACTATGCGATTTATTTGCTGATCTCGTGTCTGGGGGCCTTGGTTGTACACCAGACTTGCAGCGCATATTGTAGTTAGAGACAATTCCATGCCTATTCTCCACTGTAGTAATGCTCCAAACATTTTTGGCATGGATACATTTGAACATTCTGGCCTGCAATTTAGGACAATGTACTTTTCATCATCACCTGTGACCATTCATACAGTGTGGTCGCACTATGCGATGATTTTGCTGATCTCTTTCTGAGGGCCTTGGTTGTACCACAGACTATGCAGCGCATATTGTAGTTAGAGACAAGTACATGCCTATTCTCCACTCTAGTAATGCTCCAAACATCTTTGGAATGGATGCATTTGAAATTTCTGGCCTCGCAATTCAGGACAATGTAATTTGCATCAACGCCTGTGACCATGCAGACAGTGTGGTTGCACTATGCGATGATTTTGCTGATCTCTTTTCTGAAGGCATTGGTTGTACCACAGACTTTGCAGCGCATATTGTAGTTAGAGACAATTCCATGCCTATTCTCCACTCTAGTAATGCTCCAAAAATTTTTGGCATGGATGCATTTGAACTTTCTGGCCTCGCAATTCAGGTCAATGTACTTTGCATCAATCCCGTTGACCATGCAGACAGTGTGCTCGCACCATGCGCTGATTTTTCTCATCTCTTTTTTGAGGGCCTTAGTTGTACCACAGACTTTGCAGCGCATATTGAAGTTAGACACAATTGCATGCCTATTCTCCACTATAGAAATGCTCCACACATTTTTGGCGTGGAAGCATTTGAACTTTCTAGCTTCGCAATTCAGGACAATGTACTTTGCATCACCGCCTGTGACCATGCAGACAGTGTAGTCGCAGTATGCGATGATTTTGCTGATCAATTCCATGCCTATTCTCCACTCTAGTAATGCTCCAAACATTTTTGGCATGGATGCAATTGAAATTCCTGGTCTCGCAATTCAAGACAGTGTACCTTGCATCAACGCCTATGACCATGCAGACAGTGTGGTCGCACTATGAGATGATTTTACAGACGTCTCTTCCGAGGGCCTTGGTTGTACCAAAGACTTTGCAGCGCATATTGTTCTTAGACACAATTCCATGCCTATTCTATACTCTAGTAATGCTCCAAACATTATTATCATGCATGCATTTGAAATTTCTAGTTTCGCAATTCATGACAATGTACTTTGCATCAACGCCTGTGACCATGCAGACACTGTAGTCGCACTATGCTATGATTTTTCTCATCTCTTGGGATGGTTTTGCTGCACTCTTTTCTGAGGTCCTTGGTTGTACCACAGACTTTGCAGCGCATATTGTAGTTATAGACAATTCCACGCTTGTTCTCATCTCCAGTAATGCTCGAATCAATGTTGGCATGGATGCATTTGAAGTTTCAAGCCTCGCAATTCAGGTCAATGTACTTTGCATCAACGCCTATGACCATGCAGACAGTGTGGAACCACTTTGCGATGATTTTGCTGCATTCTTTTCTGAAGGCCTTGGATGTACCACAGACTTTGAAACGCATATTGTAGTTAGAGTTCATTCCATGGCTATTCTGCACTCTAGTAATGCCTCAAACATTTTCGGCATGGATGAATTTGAACTTCCTGGCCTTGCAATTCAGGACAGTGTACTTTGCATCAACGGCTGTGACCATGCAGACAGTGTGGTCGCTCTATGCGATGATTTTGAGGATGTCTTTTCCGAGTGCCTTGGTTGTACCAAAGACTTTGCAGCGCATGTTGTAGTTAGAGACAATTCCATGCCTATTCTACACTCCAGTAATGCTCCAAACATTTTTGGCATGGATGCATTTGAACTTTCTAGCTTCAAATTCAGAACAATGTACTTTGCATCAGCGCGTGTGACCATGCAGACAGTGTGGTCGCCCTATGCGATGACTTTGCTGATCTCTTTTCTGAGGGCCTTGGTTGTAACACAGACTTTGCAGCGTATATTGTAGTTATAGACAATTCCGTGCCTATTCTCCACTCTAGTAATGCTCCAAACATTTTTGGCATGGATGCAGTTGAACTTTCTGGCCTCGCAATTCTTTACAATGTACTATGCATAAACGGCTGTGACCATGTAGACAGTGTGTTTGCACTATGCGTTGATTTTGCTGATCTCTTTTCTGAGGGCATTGGTTGTACCACAGACTTTGCAACGCATATTGTATTTAGAGACAATTCCATGTCTATTCTCCCCTCCAGTAATGATCGAAACATTTTTGGCATGGATGCATTTGAACTTTCTGGCCTCGCAATTCAGGACAATGTACTTTGCATCAACGTCTGTGACCATGCAGAAAATGTGGTCGCACTATACGATGATTTTGCTGATGTCTTTTCTAATGGCCTCGGTTTTACCGCAGTCTTTGCAGCGCATATTGTAGGTAGAGACAATTCCATGCCTATTATACACTCTACTAATGCTCCAATAATTTTTGGCATGGATGCATTTGAACTTACTGGCTTCGCAATTCAGGACAATGTACAATGCATCAACGCCTGTGACCATGCAGACAATGTGTTCGCACTATGCGTGATTTTGCTGATCTCTTTTCTGAGGGCCTTGGTTGTACCACAGACTTTGCAGCGCATATTGTAGTTAGAGACGATTCCATGACTATTCCGAGCTCTAATAAAGCTATAAACATTTTTGGCATGGATGCATTTGAACTCTCTGGCCTCGCAATTCAGGACAATGTACTTTACATTAACGTCTGTGACCATGCAGACAGTGTGGTCGCACTATGCGATGATTTTGCTGATGCCTTTTCTGATGGCCTCGGTTGTAAAGCAGACTTTGCAGCGCATATTGTAGTTAGAGACAATTCCATGCCTATTCTCCACTCTAGTAATGCTATAAACATTTTTGGCATGGATGCATTTGAACTTCCTGGCCTCGCAATTCATGTCAATGTACTTTCCATCAACGCCTGTGACCTTGCAGACAGTCTGGTCGCACTATGTGATGATTTTGCTGATCTCGTTCCTGAGGGCCTTGGTTGTACCCCAGACTTTGCAGCGCATATTGTAGTTAGAGACAATTCCATGCCTATTCTCCACTCTAGTAATGCTCCAAACATTTTTGGCATGGATACATTTGAACATTCTGGCCTCGCAATTTAGGACAATGTACTTTTCATCATCACCTCTGACCATGCATACAGTGTGGTCGCACTATGCGATGATTTTGCTGATCTCTTTTCTGAGGGCCTTGGTTGTACCACAGACTATGCAGCGCATATTGTAGTTAGAGACAATTACATGCCTATTCTCCACTCTAGTAATGCTCCAAACATCTTTGGCATGGATGCATTTGAAATTTTTGGCCTCGCAATTCAGGACAATGTAATTTGCATCAGCGCCTGTGACCATGCAGACAGTGTGGTCGCACAATGCGATGATTTTGCTGATCTCTTTTTTGAGGGCCTTATTTGTACCACGGACTTTGCAGCGCATACTGTAGTTTATGACAATTCCATGACTATTCTCCACTCTAGTAATGCTCCAAACATTTTTGGCATGGATGCATTTGAACTTCCTGGCCTCGGAATTCAAGAAAGTGTACTTTGTATCAACGCCTGTGCAAATGCAGACAGTGTGGTCGCACTATGCGATGATTTTGCTGATGTCTTTTCTGAGGGACTTGGTTGTACCACAGACTTTGCAGCGCATATTGAAGTTAGACACAATTGCATGCCTATTCTCCACTATAGAAATGCTCCACACATTTTTGGCGTGGAAGCATTTGAACTTTCTAGCTTCGCAATTCAGGACAATGTACTTTGCATCACCGCCTGTGACCATGCAGACAGTGTAGTCGCAGTATGCGATGATTTTGCTGATCAATTCCATGCCTATTCTCCACTCTAGTAACGCTCCAAACATTTTTGGCATGGATGCAATTGAAATTCCTGGTCTCGCAATTCAAGACAGTGTACCTTGCATCAACGCCTATGACCATGCAGACAGTGTGGTCGCACTATGAGATGATTTTACAGACGTCTTTTCTGAGGGCCTTGGTTGTACCAAAGACTTTGCAGCGCATATTGTTCTTAGACACAATTCCATGCCTATTCTATACTCTAGTAATGCTCCAAACATTTTTATCATGCATGCATTTGAACTTTCTAGTTTCGCAATTCATGACAATGTACTTTGCATCAACGCCTGTGACCATGCAGACACTGTAGTCGCACTATGCTATGATTTTTCTCATCTCTTGGGATGGTTTTGCTGCACTCTTTTCTGAGGTCCTTTTTTGTACCACAGACTTTGCAGCGCATATTGTAGTTATAGACAATTCCACGCTTGTTCTCATCTCCAGTAATGCTCCAATCAATGTTGGCATGGATGCATTTGAAGTTTCAAGCCTCGCAATTCAGGACAATGTACTTTGCATCAACGCCTATGACCATGCAGACAGTGTGGTACCACGTTGCGATGATTTTGGTGAATTCTGTTCTGAAGGCCTTGGATGTACCACAGACTTTGAAACGCATATTGTAGTTAGAGTTAATTCCATGGCTATTCTGCACTCTAGTAATGCCTCAAACATTTTCGGCATGGATGAATTTGAACTTCCTGGCCTCGGAATTCAAGAAAGTGTACTTTGCATCAACGGCTGTGCCCATGCAGACAGTGTGGTCGCACTATGCGATGATTTTGCTGATGTCTTTTCTGAGGGACTTGGTTGTACCAAAGACTTTGCAGCCCATATTGTAGTTAGAGACAATTCCATGCCTATTCTCCACTGTAGTAATGCTCCAAACATTTTTGGCATAGATGCATTTGAACTTTCTGGCTTCGCAATTCAGGACAATGTACTTTCCATCAACGCCTGTGACCAAGCAGACATCGTGGTCGCACTATGCGTTGATTTTGCTGATCTCTTTTCTGAGGGCCTTGTTTGTACCACAGACTCTGCAGTGCATGTTGTATTTAGAGACAATTCCATGCCTATTCTCCACTTTAGTTATGCTCCATATATTTTTGGCATGGATGCATTTGAATTTCCTGGCCTCGGAATTCAAGACAGTGTACTTTGCATCAACGCCTGTGCCAATGCAGACAGTGTGGTTGCACTATGCGATGATTTTGCTGATCTCTTTTCTGAGGTCCTTGGTTGTGACACAGTCTTTGCTGTGCATATTGTAGTTAGAGACAATTCCATACTTGTTCTCCACTCTAGTAATGCTCCAATCATTTTTGGCATGGATGCATTTGAACTTTCAGGCCTCGCAACTCAGACAATGTACTTTCATCAACGCCTGTGTTCATGCAGACAGTGGGGACGCACTATGCTATGATTTTCCTAATGTCCTTTCTAAGGGCCTTGGTTGTACCAATGACTTTGCACTCATATTGTAGTTAGAGACAATTCCATGCATATTCTCCACTCTAGTAATGCTCCAAACATTTTTGGCATCGATGCCTTTGAACTTCCTGGCCTCGCAATTCAGGACAATGTACTTTGCATCAACGCCTGTGACTTTGCAGACAGACTGGTCACACAATGCGATGATTTTGCTGATCTCATTTCTGAGGGCCTTGGCTGTACCACAGACTATGCAGCGTATATTGTAGTTAGAGACAATTCCATGCCTATTCTCCACTCTAGTAGTGTATCCAAAGATTTTTGGCATGGATGCACTTGAAATTCTTGGCCTCGCAATTTAAGACAGTGTACTTTGCATCAACGCCTGTGACGATGCAGAGAGTGTGGTCGCACTATGCTATGATTTTGCTGATGTCTTTTCCGAGGGCCTTGGTTGTACCACAGACTTTGCAGCGCATATTGTAGTTAGAGACAATTCGATGCCTATTCTCCACTCTAGTAATGCTCCAAACATTTTTGGCATGGATCCATTTGAACATTCTGGCCTCGCAATTGAGAAAAATGTAATTTGCATCAACGCCTGTGACCATGCCGACAGTGTGGTCGCACTATGCGATGATTTTGCTGACCTCTTTTCTGAGGGTATTGGGTGTACCACAGACTTTGCAGCTCATATTGTAGTTACAGTCTATTTCATGCCAATTCTCCACTCTTGTAATGCTCCAAAAATTTTTTGCATGGATGCATTTGAACTTTCTGGCCCTCGAAATTCGGGACAATGTACTTTACATCAACGCCTGTGACCATGCAGACAGTGTGGTCGCACTATGCGACAATTTTGCTGATCTCTTTTTTGAGGGCCTTGGTTGTACCACAGACTTTGCAGCGCATGTTGTAGTTTATGATAATTCCATGCCTATTCTCCACTCTAGTAATACTCCAAACATTTTTGGCATGGATGCATTTGAACTTTCTGGCCTCAAAATGCAGGACAATGTACTTTGCATCAACGTCTGTTACCATGCAGACAATGTGGTCACACTATGCGATGATTTTGCTGATGTCTTTTCTGATGGCCTCGGTTTTACCGCAGACTTTGGAGCGCATATTGTAGTTAGAGACAATTCCATGCCTATTCTCCACTCTAGTAGTGCCCCAAACATTTTGGTATGGATGCATTTAAACTTCCTTTCCTGGCAAATTCAGGAAAATGTACTTTGCATCAACGCCTGTGACCATGCAGACAGTGTGGTCGCATTATGCGATGATTTTGCTGATGTCTTTTCTGAGGGCCTTGGTTGTACCCCAGACTTTGCAGCGCATATTGTAGTTAGAGACAATTCCATGCCTATTCTACACTCTAGTAATGCTCTAAAAAAATTCGGCATGGATGCATTTGAACTTTTTGGCTTTGCAATTCAGAACAATGTACTTTGCATCAACGCCTGTGACCATGCAGACAGTGTGGTCGCAATATGTGATGATTTTGCTGATGTCTTTTCTGATGGCCTCGGTTTTACCGCAGACTTTGCAGCGCATATTTTATCTTGAGACTAATCCATGCCATTTCTCCACTCTAGTAATTCTATAAACATTTTTGGCATGGATGCATTTCAACTTCTGGCCTCGCAATTCAGGACAATGTACTTTGCATCAACGCCTGTGACCTTGCAGACAGACTGGTCGCACTATGCGATGATTTTGCTGATCTCACTTCTCAGGGCCTTGGCTGTACCACAGACAATGCAGCGCATATTGTAGTTAGAGACAATTCCATTTCTATTCTCCACTCTAGTAGTGCTCCAAACATTTTTGGCATGGATGCATTTGAACTTCTTGGCCTCCCAATTCAAGACAGTGTACTTTGCATCAACGCCTGTGAGGATGCAGAGAGTGTGGTCGCACTATGCTATGATTTTGCTGATGTCTTTTCCGAGGGCCTCGGTTCTACAACAGACTATGCAGCGTATATTGTAGTTAGAGACAATTCCATGGCTATTCTCCACTCTAGTAATGCTCTAAACATTTTTGGCATGGATGCATTTGAACTTTCAGGCCTCGCAACTCAGACAATGTACTTTCATCAACAGCTGTGTTCATGCAGACAGTGTGGTCGCACTATGCGATGATTTTGCTAATCTGTTTTCTTAGGGCCTTGGTTGTACCAGAGACTTTGCAGCGCATATTGTAGTTAGAAACAATTCCATGCCTATTGTCCACTCTAGTAATGCTCCAATCATTTTTGGCATGGACGCATTTAAACATTCTGGCCTCGCAATTCAGCACAATGTAATTTGCACCAATGCCTGTGACCATGCAGACTGTGTGGTCATACTATGCGATAATTTTGCTGACCTCTTTCCTGAGGGCCTTGGTTGTACCACAGACTTTGCAGCTCATATTGTAGTTACAGATATTTTAAGGCCTATTCTCCACACTAGTATTGCTCCAGACATTTTTGGCATGGATGCATTTTGAACTTAATGGCCTCGCAATTCAAGACAGTGTACTTTGCATCAACGCCTGTAACCATGCAGACAGTGTGGTCGCACTATGCGATGATTTTGCTGATCTAGTGTCTGAAGGCCTTGGTTGTACCACATACTTTGCTGCGCATTTTGTAGATAGAGACAATTCCATGCCTATTCTCCACTCTAGTAATGCTCCACACATTTTTGGCATGGATGCATTTGAAGTTTCTGGCCTCGCATTTCAGGACAATGTACTTTGCATCAACGCCTGTGACCATGCAGACAGTGCAGTCGCACTATGCTATGATTTTTCTGATCTCTTGTCTGAATGCCTTGGTTGTACCACAGACTTTGCAGAGCATATTGTAGTTAGAGAATATTCTATGCCTATTCTTCACTCGAGTAATGCTGCAAACATTTATGGCATGGATGCATTTGAACATTCTGGCCTTGCAAATAAGTATAATGTACTTTGCATCAACGCCTGTGACCATGCAGACAGTGTGGTCGCACAATGGGATGGTTTTGCTGCACTCTTCTCTGATGTCCTTGGTTGTACCACAGACTTTGCAGCTCATATTGTAGTTATAGACAATTCCATGCCTGTTCTCATCTCCAGTAATGCTCCAATCAAATTTGGCACAGATGCATTTGAAGTTTCAGGCCTCGCAATTCAGGACAATGTACTTTGCATCAACGCCTGTGACTGTGCAGACAGTGTGGTACCACTTGGCGATGATTTTGCTGAATACTTTTCTGAAGGCCTTGGATGTACCACAGACTTTGAAGCGCATATTGTAGTTATGGTTAATTCCATGGCTATTCTCCACTCTAGTAATGCCTCAAACATTTTCGGCATGGATACATTTGAACTTCCTGGCCTTGCAATTCAAGACAGTGTACTTTGAATCAACGCCTGTGACCATGCAGACAGTGTGGTCGCTCTATGCGATGATTTTGAGGATGTCTTTTCCGAGTGCCTTGGTTGTACCAAAGACTATGCAGCGCATGTTGTAGTTAGAGACAATTCCATGCCTATTCTACACCCTAGTAATGCTCCAAACATTTTTGACATGGATGCATTTGAACTTTCTAGCATCGCAATTCAAGACAGTGTACTTTACATCAACGCCTGTGACCATGCAGAAAGTGTGGTCGCCCTATGCGATGATTTTGAGGATGTCTTTTCTGGGGGCCTTGGTTCTACAAAAGACTTTGCAGCGCATACTGTAGTTAAAGACAATTCCATGCCTATTCTACACTCCAGTAATGCTCCAAATATTTTTGGCATGGATGCATTTGAACTTTCTAGCTTCGCAATTCAGAACAATGTACTTTGCATCAGCACGTGTGATCTTGCAGACAGTGTGGTCGCCCTATGCGATGACTTTGCTAATCTCCTTTCTGAGGGCCTTGGTTGTAACACAGACTTTGCAGCGTATATTGTAGTTAGACTTAACTCCATTGCTATTCTCCACTCTAGTAATTCTCCAAACATTTGTTGCATGAATACATTCGAAATTTCTGGCCTCACAATTCAGGACAATGTACTTTCCATCAACGCCTGCTACCATGCAGACAGGGTGGTCTCACTATGCGATGATATTGCTGATCTTTTTTCTGAGGGTCTAGGTTGTACCACAGTCTTTGCAGCGCATATTGTAGTTATAGACAATTCCATGCCTATTCTCCAATCTAGTAATGCCCCAAAGATATTTGGCATGGATGCAGTTGAGCTTTCTGGCCTCGCAATTCATTACAATGTACTATGCATAAACGCCTGTGACCATGTAGACAGTGTGGTCGCACTATGCGTTGATTTTGCTGATCTCTTTTCTGAGGGCATTGGTGGTACCACAGACTTTACAACGGATATTGTATTTAGAGACAATTCCATGCCTATTCTCCCCTCCAGTAATGATCCAAACATTTTTGGCATGGATGCATTTGAACTTTTTTGGCCTCGCAATTCAGGACAATGTACTTTGCATCAACGTCTGTGACCATGCAGAAAATGTGGTCGCACTATGCGATGATTTTGCTGATGTCTTTTCTGATGGCCTCGGTTTTACCGCAGACTTTGCAGCGCATATTGTAGGTAGAGACAATTCCATGCCTATTATACACTCAACTAATGCTCAATAATTTTTGGCATGGATGCATTTGAACTTACTGGCTTCGCAATTCAGGACAATGTACAATGCATCAACGACTGTGACCATGCAGACAATGTGTTCGCACTATGCGTGATTTTGCTGATCTCTTTTCTGAGGGCCTTGGTTGTACCACAGACTTTGCAGCGCAAATTGTAGTTAGAGACAATTATATCGCTATTCTCCGCTCTAGTAAAGCTAAAATCATTTTTGACATGGATGCATTTGAAGTTCCTGGCATCGTGGTTCAGTTCAATGTACTTTGCATCAACGCCTGTGACCTTTCAGACAGTGTGGTCGCACTATGCGATAATTTTGCTGATGCCTTTTCTGATGGCCTCGGTTTTAAAGAAGACTTTGCAGCGCAAATTGTAGTTGAGACAATTCCATGCCTATTCTCCACTTTAGTAATGCTATAAACATTTTTGGCATGGATGCATTAGAGGTTCCTGCCATCGTAATTCAGTTCAATGTACTTTCCATCAACGCTTGTGACCTTGCAGACAGTGTGGTCGCACTATGCAATAATTTTGCTGATGTCATTTCTGAGGGGCTTGGTTGTAACCCAGACTTTGCAGCGCATATAGTAGTTAGAGACGATTCCATGAGTATTCCATGCTCTAGTAAAGCTATAAACATTTTTGGCATGGATGCATTTGAACATTCTGGCCTCGCAATTCAGGACAATGTACTTTGCATCAACGTCTGTGACCATGCAGACAATGTGGGCGCACTATGCGATGATTTTGCTGATGCCTTTTCTGATGGCCTCGGTTTTAAAGCAGACTTTGCAGCGCATATTGTAGTTAGAAACAATTCCATGCCTATTCTCCACTCTAGTAATGCTATAAACATTTTTGGCATGGATGCATTTGAACTTCCTGGCCTCGCATTTCAGGTCAAAGTACTTTCCATCAACGCCTGTGACCTTGCAGACAGTCTGGTCGCTCTATGCGATGATTTTGCTGATCTCGTTTCTGAGGGCCTTGGTTGTACCCCAGCCTTTGCAGCGCATACTGTAGTTTATGACAATTCCATGACTATTCTCCACTCTAGTTATGCTCCAAATATTTTTGGCATGGATGCACTTGAACAACTTCGCCTTGTAATTCCTGGACAATGTACTTTGCACCAACGCCTGTGACCATTCAGACAGTTAGGTCGCACTATGCGATGATTTTGCTGATGTCTTTTCTGAGGGCCTTGGTTGTACCAAAGACTTTGCAGCCCATATTGTAGTTAGAAACAATTCCATGCCTATTCTCCACTGTAGTAATGCTCCAAACATTTTTGGTATAGATGCATTTGAACTTTTAGGCCTCGTAATTCAGGACAATGTACTTTGCATCAACGCCTGTGACCATGCAGACAGTGTGGTCATACTATGCGATGATTTTGCTGACCTCTTTCCTGAGGGCCTTGGTTGTACCACAGACTTTGCAGCGCATATTGTAGTTATAGACAATTTCATGCCTATTCTCCACTCTTGTAATGCCCCAAACATTTTTGTCATCGATGCATTTGAACTTTCTGGCCTCGAAATTCGAGACAATGTACTTTACATCAACGCCTGTGAACATGCAGACAGTGTAGTCGCACTATGCGACGCTTTTGCTGATCTCTTTTTTGAGGGCCTTGGTTGTACCACAGACTTTGCAGCGCATATTGTAATTTATGACAATTCCAAACCTATTCTCCACTCTAGTAATGCTCCAAACATTTTGGTATGGATGCATTTGAAATTCCTTTCCTGGCAAATTTAGGAAAATGTACTTTGCATCAACGCCTGTGACCATGCAGACAGTGTGGTCGCACTATGCGATGATTTTGCTGATGTCTTTTCTGAGGGCCTTGGTTGTACCACAGACTTTGCAGCGCATATTGTAGTTAGAGACAATTCCACACCTATTCTAGACTCTAGTAATGCTCTAAAAAAATTTGGCATGGATGCACTTGAACTTTCTGGCCTCGCAATTCCGGACAATGTACTTTGCATCAACGTCTGTGACCATGCAGACAGTGTGGTCGCACTATGCGACGATTTTGCTGATGTCTTTTCTGATAGCTTCGGTTTTACCACAGACTTTGCAGCTCACATTGTAGTTAGAGACTAATCCATGCTTATTCTCCACTCTAGTAATGCTATAAACATTTTTGTCATTGATGCATTTGAACTTCCTGGCCTCGCAATTCAGGACAATGTACTTTGCATCAACGCCTGTGACCTTGCAGACAGACTGATCGCACTATGAGATGATTTTGCTGATCTCATTTTTGTGGGCCTTGGTTGTACCACAGACTATGCAGCGCATATTGTAGTTAGAGACAATTCCATGCCTATTCTCCACTCTAGTAATGCTATAAACATTTTTGGCATGGACGCATTTGAACATTCTGGCCTCGCAATTCAGAACAATGTAATTTGGATCAACGCCTGTGACCATGCAGACAGTGTGGTCATACTATGCGATGATTTTGCTGACCTCTTTCCTGAGGGCCTTGGTTGTACCACAGACTTTGCAGCGCATATTGTAGTTACAGACAATTTCATGCCTATTCTCCACTCTTGTAATGCTCCAAACATTTTTGTCATCGATGCATTTGAACTTTCTGGCCTCGCAATTCAAGACAGTGTACTTTGCATCAACGCCTGTGACGATGCAGAGAGTGTGGTCGCACTATGCTATGATTTTGCTGATGTCTTTTCCGAGGGCCTTGGTTCCACCACAGACTATGCAGCGCATATTGTAGTTAGAGACAATTTTATGGCTATTCTCCACTCTAGTAATGCTTTAACCATTTTTGGCATGGATGCATTTGAACTTTCAGGCCTCGCAACTCAGACAATGTACTTTCATCAACAGCTGTGTTCATGCAGACAGTGTGGTCGCACTATGCGATAATTTTGCTTATCTGTTTTCTTAGGGCCTTGGTTGTACCACAGACTTTGCAACGCATATTGTAGTTAGAGACAATTCCATGCCAATTCTCCACTCTAGTAATGCTCCAAAAATTTTTGGCATGGACGCATTTGAACATTCTGGCCCCGCATCAACGCCTGTGACCATGCAGACAGTGTGGTCATACTATGCTATGTTTTTGCTGACCTCTTTCCTGAGGGCCTTGGTTGTACCACAGACTTTGCAGCGCATATTGTAGTTAGAGACAATTCCATGATATTCTCCACTCTAGTATTGCTCCAAACATTTTTGGCATGGATGCATTTGAACTTTCTGGCCTCGCAATTCAGGACAGTGTACTTTGCATCAACGCCTGTGACCATGCCGACAGTGTGGTCGCATTATGAGATGATTTTGCTGATTTCTTTTCTGAGGGCCTTGGTTGTCCCAATTACTTTGCAGCGCATGTTGTAGTTAGAGACAATTTCATGCATATTCTCCACTCTAGTAATGCTCCAAACATTTTTGGCATCGACGCATTTGAACTTTCTGGCTTCGCAATTCAGGACAATGTACTATGCATCAAAGCCTGTGAACATGCAGACAGTGTGGTCGCACTATGCGATGATTTTGCTAATCTGTTTTCTTAGGCCTTGGTTGTACCACAGACTTTGCAGCGCATATTGTAGTTAGAGACAATTCCATGCCTATTCTCCACTCTAGTAGTGCTCCAAACATTTTCGACATGGATGCATTTGAACTTCTTGCCCTCGCAAATCAAGACAGTGTACTTTGCATCAACGCCTGTGACGATGCACACAGTGTGGTAGCACTATGCTATGATTTTGCTGATGTCTTTTCCGAAGGCCTTGGTTCTACAGCAGAGTATGCAGCGCATATTGAAGTTAGAGACAATTCCATGGCTATTCTCCACTCTAGTAATGCTCTAAACGTTTTTGGCATGGATGCATTTGAACTTTCAGGTCTCGCAACTCAGACAATGTACTTTCATCAACGCCTGTGTTCATGCAGACAGTATGGTCGCATTATGCGATGATTTTGCTAATCTGTTTTCTTAAGGCCTTGGTTGTACCACAGACTTTGCAGCGCATATTGTAGTTAGAGACATTTCCATGCCTATACTCCACTCTAGTAATGCTCCAAACATTTTTGGCATGGACGCATTTGAACATTCTGGCCTCGCAATTCAGAACAATGTACTTTGCATCAACGCCTGTGACCATGCAGACAGTGTGGTCATACTATGCGATGATTTTGCTGACCTCTTTCCTGAGGGCCTTGGTTGTACCACAGACTTTGCAGCGTATATTGTAGTTAGAGATATTTCAATGCCTATTCTCCACTCTAGTAATGCTCCAAACATCTTTGGCATGGATGCATCTTAATTTTCTGGCCTCGCAAATCAGGACAATGTACTTTGCATCAACGCCTGTGACCATGCATATAGTGTGGTCGAACTGTGCGATGATTTTCCTGATCTCTTTTCTGAGGGCCTTGGTTGTGCCACAGACTTTGCAGCGCATATTGTAGTTAGAGGCAATTCCATGCTTATTCCCCACTCTAGTAATGTTCCAACCATTTTTGGCATGGATGCATTTGAACACACAGGCCTCGCAACTCAGACAATGTACCTTCATCAACGCCAGTGTTCATGCAGACAGTGTGGTCGCACTATGCGATAATTTTGCTGATCTCTTTTCTGAGGGCCTTGGCTGTACCACAGACTTTGCAGCGCATATTGTAGTTAGAGACAATTCCATGCCTATTCTCCACTCTAGTAGTGCTCCAAGTATTTTTTGCATGCATGCATTTGAACTTCCTGGCCTCGCAATGCAAGACAGTGTACTTTGCTTCAACGCCTCTGACCATGAAGACAGTTTTGTCGCACTATGCGATGATTTTGCTGATGTCTTTTCTGAGGCCCTTGGTTGTACCAAAGACTTTGCAGCCCATATTGTAGTTAGTGACAATTCCATGGGTATTCTCCACTCTAGTAATGCTCTAAACATTTTTGGCATGGATACATTTCAACTTTCAGGCCTCGCAACTCAGACAATGTACTTTCATCAACGCCAGTGTTCATGCAGACTGTGTGGTCGCACCAAGCGATGATTTTGCTAATCTGTTTTCTTAGGGCCTTGGTTGTACCACAGACTTTGCAGCCCATATTGTAGTTAGAGACAATTCCATGCCTATTCTCTACTCTAGTAGTGCACCAAACATTTTTGGCATGGATGCATTTGATTTTCCTGGCCTTGGAATTCAACACAGTGTACTTTGTATCAACGCCTGTGCCCATGCAGACAGTGTGGTCGCACTATGCGATGATTTTGCTGATTTCTTTTCTGAGGGCCTTGGTTGCACCATAGACTTTGCAGCGCATATTGTAGTTAGAGACAATTCCATGCCTATTCTCCGCTCTAGTAATTCTATAAAATTTTTTGGCATAGATGCATTTGAACTTTCTGGCCTCGCAATTCAGGACATTGTACTTTGCATCAACGCCTGTGGTCGCACTAAGCGATGATTTGGCTGATCTCTTTTCTGGGGGCCTTGGTTGTACCACAGACTTTGCAGTGCATATTGTATTTAGAGACAATTCCATGCCTATTCTCCACTCCAGTAATGCTCCAATCATTTTTGGCTTGGATGCATTTGAACTTTGTGGCCTCGCAGTTCACGACAATGTACTTTTCATCATCACCTGTGACCATGCAGACAGTGTGGTCGTACTATGCGATGATTTTGCTGATCTCTTTTCTGAGGGCCATGGTTGTACCACAGACTTTGCAGCGCATATTGTAGTTAGAGATAATTCCATGCCTATTCTCCACTCTAGTAATGCTCCAAACATCTTTGGCATGGATGCATCTTAACTTTCTGGCCTCGCAATTCAGGACAGTGTACTTTGCATCATCGCCTGTGACCATGCAGATAGTGTGGTCGCACTATGCGATAATTTTGCTGATCTCTTTTCTGAGGGCCTTGGTTGTGCCACAGACTATGCAGCGCATATTGTAGTTAGAGACAATTCCATGCTTATTCTCCACTCTAGTAATACTCCAAACATTTTTGACATGGATGCATTTGAACATACAGGCCTCGGAACACAGACAATGTACCTTCATCAACGCCTGTGTTCATGCAGACTGTGTGGTCGCACTATGCGATGATTTTGCTGATCTCTCTTCTGAGGGCCTACGTTGTACCACAGACTTTGCAGCGCATATTGTAGTAAGAGACAATTCCATGCCTATTCTCCACTCTAGTAGTGCTCCAAGTATTTTTGGCATGCATGCATTTGAACTTCCTGGCCTCGCAATTCAAGACAGTGTACTTTGCATCAACGCCTGTGACCATGAAGACAGTGTGGTCGCACTATGCGATTATTTTGCTGATGTCTTTTCCGGGGGCGTTGGTTGTACCACAGACTTTGCAGCGCATATTGAAGTTAGAGACAATTCCATACCTATTCTCCACTCTAGTAGTGCTCCAAACATTTTTGGCATGGATGCATTTTAACTTCTTGGCCTCGCAATTGAAGACAGTGTACTTCGCATCAACGCCCGTGACCATGCAGACAGTGTGGTCGTACTATGCGATGATTTTTTTGATCTCTTTTCTGAGGGTCTTGGGTGTACCACAGACTTTGCAGCGCATATTGTAGTTAGAGACTATTTCATGCCTATTCTCCACTCTTGTAATGCTCCGACATTTTTGGCATGGATGCATTTGAACATTCTGGCCTCGCAATTCAGGACAACGTTCTATGGATCAACGCCTGTGACCATGCAGACAGTGTGGTCGCACTATGCGACGATTTTGCTGATCTCTTTTTTGAGTGCCTTGGTTGTACCACAGACTATGCATCGCATATTGTAGTTTATGACAATTCCATGCCTATTCTCCACTCTAGTAATGCTGCAAACATTTTTGGCATGGATGCATTTGAACTTCCTGGCCTTGGAATTCAACACAGTGTACTTTGCATCAACGCCTGTGCCAATGCAGACAGTGTGGTCGCACTATGCGATGATTTTGCTGATGTCTTTTCTGAGGGCCTTGGTTGTACCAAAGACTTTGCAGCCCATATTGTAGTTAGAGACAATTCCATGCCTATTCTCCTTTCTAGTAATGCTCCAAACATCTTTGGCATGGATGCATCTTAACTTTCTGGCCTCGCAATTCACGACAGTGTACTTTGCATCACTGCCTGTGACCATGCAGATAGTGTGGTCGCACTATGCGATGATTTTGCTGATCTCTTTTCTGAGGGCCTTGGTTGTGCCACAGACTTTGCAGCGCATATTGTAGTTAGAGACAATCTTACATCTACATCTACATCCATACTCCGCAAGCCACCTGACGGTGTGTGGTGGAGGGTACCCTGAGTACCTCTATCGGTTCTCCCTTCTATTCCAGTCTCGTATTGTACGTGGAAAGAAGGATTGTAGGTATGCTTCTGTGTGGGCTCTAATCTCTCTTATTTTATCCTCATAGTCTCTTCGCGAGATATACGTAGGAGAGAGCAATATACTGCTTGACCCTTCGGTGAAGGTATCTTCTCGAAACTTTAACAAAAGCCCGTACCGAGCTACTGAGCGTCTCTCCTGCAGAGTCTTCCACTGGAGTTTATCTATCATCTCCGTAACGCTTTCGCAATTACTAAATGATCCTGTAACGAAGCGCGCTGCTCTCCGTTGGATCTTCTCTATCTCTTCTATCAACCCTACCTGGTGCGGATCCTACACTGCTGAACAGTAGTCAAGCATTGGGCGAACAAGCGTACTGTAACCTACTTCCTTTGTTGTCGGATTGCATTTCCTTAAGATTCTTCCAATGAATCACAGTCTGGCATCTGCTTTACCGACGATCAACTTTATATGATCATTCCATTTTAAATCAATCCTAATGTGTACTCCCAGATAATTTATGGAATTAACTGCTTCCAGTTGCTGACCTGCTATTTTGTAGCTAAATGATAAGGGACCTATCTTTCTATGTATTCGAATCACATTACAGTTGTCTACATTGAGATTCAATTGCCATTCCGTGCACCATGCGTCAATTCGCTGCAGATCCTCCGGCATTTCAGTACAATTTTCCATTGTTGCAACCTCTCGATACACCACAGCATCATCTGCAAAAAGCCTCAGTGAACTTCCGATGTCATCCACCAGGTCATTTATGTATATTGTGAATAGCAACGGTCCTATGACACTCCCCTGCGGCACACCTGAAATCACTCTTACTTCGTAAGACTTCTCTCCATTGAGAATGACATGCTGCGTTCTGTTATCTAGGAACTAATCAATCCAATCACACAATTGATCTGATAGTCCGTATGCTCTTACTTTGTTCATTATACGATTGTGGGGAACTGCTTATTCTCCACTTTAGTAAAACTCCAAACATTTTTGGCATGGATGCATTTGAACATACAGGCCTCGCAACTCAGACAATGTACCTTCATCAACGCCTGTGTTCATGCAGACTGTGTGGTCGCACTATGCGATGATTTTGCTGATCTCTTTTCTGAGGGCCTACGTTGTAACACAGACTTTGCAGCGCATATTGTAGTAAGAGACAATTCCATGCCTATTCACCACTCTAGTAATTCTCCAAACATTTTTGACATGGATGCATTAGAACTTTCTGCCCTCGCAATTCACGAGAATGTACTTTGCATCAACTTCTGTGGCCATGCACACAGTGTGGTCGCACTATGCGATGATTTTGCTGATCTATTTTCTGAGGGCCTAGGTTGCATTACAGACTTTGCAGCGCGTATTGTAGTTAGAGACAATTCCATGCCTATTCTCCACTCAAGTATCCCGCCAAACATTTTATGCATCGATGCATTTGATCCTTCCGGCCTCGCAATTTAGGACAATGTACTTTGCATCAATGCCTGTGACCATGCAGACCGTGTGGTCGCACTATGCGATGATTTTTCTGATCTCTTTTCTGAGGGCCTTGGTTGTACCACAGACTTAGCAGCGCATATTGTAGTTAGAGACAATTTCATGCCTATTCTCCACTCTAGTAATGCTCCAAACATTATTGGCATGTATGCATTTGATCCTTCTGGCCTCGCAATTTAGGACAATGCACTTTGCATCAATGCCTGTGACCATGCAGAGAGTGTGGTCATCTATGCGATGATTTTGCTGATCTCTTTTCTGAGGGCCTTGGTTGTACCACAGACTTTGCTGCGCGTATTGTAGTTAGAGACAATTCCATGGTTTTTCTCCACTTTAGTAACTCTCCAAACATTTCTGGCATGAATGCATTTGAACTTTCTGGCCTCACAAATAAGGGCAATTTACATTGCATCAACGCCTGTGACCATGCAGACAGTGTGGTCGCAATATGCAACGATTTTGCTGATCTCGTTTCAGAGGGCCTTGGTTGTACCACAGACTTTGCAGTGCATATTGTAGTTAGAGACAATTCCATGCCAATTCTCCACTCTAGTAATGCTCCAAACATTTTTGGCATGGATGCATTTTTAGTTTCTGACCTCGCAATTCAGGACAATGTACTTTGCATTAACGCCTGTGATCATGTAGACAGTGTGGTCGCACTATGCGATGATTTTGCTGATCTCTTTTCTGAGGGCCTTGGTTGTACCACAGACTTTGCAGCGCATATTGTAGTTAGAGAAAATTCCATGCGTATTCTGCAACTGTAGTAATGCTCAAAACATTTTTGGCACGGATGCATTTGAACTTTCTGGCCTCGCAATTCAGAACAATAAACTTTGCAACAACGCCTAAGACCATGCAGACAGTGTGGTCGCACTATGCGATGATTTTGCTGTTCTGTTTTTTGAGGGGCTAGTTTATACCACAGACTTTGCAGCGCATATTGCAGATAGAGAGAATTCCATGCCTATTCTCCACTCTAGTAATGCTACAAATATTTTTGGCATGTATGTATTTGAACTTCCTTTACTCGCAATTCAGGACAAAGTACTTTGCATCAACGCATGTGACCTTGCAGACAGTGTGGTCGCACTATGTGATGATTATGCTGATCTCTTTTCTGAGGGACTTTGCTGTACCACAGACTTTGCAGCACATACTGTAGTTAGAGACAGTTCCATACCTATTCTCCACACTAGTAAAGCTCCAAACATTCTTGGTATGGATGCATTTGAATTTACTGGCCTCGCAATTCAGGACAATGTACTTTGCATCAACGCCTGTGACCATGCAGACAGTGGGGTCGCACTATGCGATGACTTTGCTGATCTATTTCCTGACGGCATTGGTTGTACCACAGACTTTTCAGCGCATATTGTTGTTAGAGACAATTCCATTCCTATTCACCAATCTAGAAATTCTCCAAACATTTTTGGCATGGAAGCATTTGATCTTTCTGACCTCGCAATTCAGGACAATGTACTTTGCATCAACGCCTGTGACCATGCAGATAGTGTGGTCGCACTATGTGATGATTTTACTGATCTCTTTTCTGAGGTCCTTGGTTGTACCACAGACTTTGCAAGCCCATATTGTAGTTAGAGGTAAATCCATGCCTATTATCCACTCTAGTAATGCTCCAAACATTTTTGGCATGGATACATTTGAACATTCTGGCCTCACAATTCTGGACAGTGTACTTTGCATCAATGTCTATGACCATGCAGACAGTGTGGTCGCACTATGTCATGATTTTGCTGATCTCTTTTATGAAGGCCTTGGTTGTACCACAGACTTTGGAGCGCATATTGTAGTTAGAGTCAATACCATGCTTATTCTCCACTCTAGTACTGCTCCAAACATTTTTGGCATGGATGTATTTGAACTTTGTGACCTCGCAATTCAGGACAATATACTTACCATCAACGCCTGTAACCATGCAGACAGTGTGGTCGCAGTATGCGATGATTTTGCTGATCTCTTTTATGACGGCTTGGATGTACCACAGAATTTGCTGCGCATACTGTAGTTAGAGACAATTCCATGCCTATTCTCCGCTCAGCTAATGCTCCAAACATTTTAGGCATCGATGCATTTGATCTTTCTGGCCTCGCAATTCAGGACAATGTACTTTGCATCAACGCCTGTGACCATGCAGACAGTGTGGTCACCTACGCGATGAATTTGCTGATCTCTTTTCTGAGGTCCTTGGCTGTAACAAAGCCTTTGCACCGCATAATGTAGTCAGAGACAATTTCATGCCTATTCTCCACTCTAGTAATGCTCCAAACATTATTGGCATGTATGCATTTGATCCTTCCGGCCTCGCAATTTGGGACAATGTACTTTGCATCAATGCCTGTGACCATGCAGACCGTGTGGTCGCACTATGCGATGATTTTTCTCATCTCTTTTCTGAGGGCCTTGGTTGTACCACAGATTTTGCAGCGCATATTGTAGTTAGAGACAATTTCATGCCCATTCTCCACTCTAGTAATGCTCCAAACATTTTTGGCATGGATGCATTTGAACTTTCTGGCCTCGCAATTCAGGACAATTTACATTGCATCTATGCCTGTGACCATGCAGACAGTGTGGTCGCATTATGCGATGATTTTGCTGATGTCTTTTCTGAAGGCCTTGGTTGCACCACAGACTTTTTCAGGGCATATTGTAGTTAGACACAATTCCATGGCTATTCTCCACTCTAGTAATCCTCCTAACATTCCTAGCATAGATGCATTTGAACTTTCTGGCATCACAATTCAGGACTATTTACTTTGCATCAACGCCTGTGACCATGCAGACAGTGTGGTCGCATTATGCGATGATTTTGCGGATGTCTTTTATGATTGCGTTGGTTGTACCACTGACTTGGCAGCGCATATTGTACTTAGAGTCAATTGCTAGACTATTCTGCACCCTAGTAATGCTAAAAACATTTTTGGCATGGATGCATTTGAACTTCCTGTCCTCGCAATTCAGGACAATGTACCTTGCATCAATGCCTGTGACCATGTAGACAGTGTGGTCGCACTATGCGATGATTTTGCTGATGAGGTTTCTGAGGGCCTTGGTTGTACCACAGACTTTTGACCACATATTGTAGTTAGAGACAATTCCATGCCTATTCCTACTTTAGTAACGCTCAAAACATTTTTGGCATGGATGCATTTGAAGTTTCTGGCTTCTTAATTCAGGACAATTTACTCGGCATCAAAGCCTGTGACCTTGCAGACAGTGTAGTCGCACTATGGAATGATTTTGCTGATCTCTTTTCTGTGGGCCTTGGTTGTACCACAGACTTTGGAGCGCATATTGTAGTTAGAGTCAATACCATGCTTATTCTCCACTCTAGTACTGCTCCAAACATTTGTGGCATGGATGTATTTGAACTTTGTGACCTCGCAATTCAGGACAATATACTTAGCATCAACGCCTGTAACCATGCAGACAGTGTGGTCGCAGTATGCGATGATTTTGCTGATCTCTTTTATGACGGCTTGGATGTACCTCAGACTTTGCTGCGCATATTGTAGTTAGAGACAATTCCATGCCTATTCTCTGCTCAGCTAATGCTCCAAACATTTTTGTCGTGGATGTATTTGAACTTCCTTTCCTCACAATTCAGGACAATGTACTTTGCATGAACGCCCGTGACCATGCAGAGAGTGTGGTCGCCTTATGGGATGATTTTGCTGATCTCTGTTCTGAGGGCTTTGGTTGCATCACAGACTTTTTCAGGGCATATTGTAGTTAGATACAATAGCATGCCTAATCTGCACCCTAGTAAAGCTAAAAACATTTTTGGCGTGGATGCATTTGAACTTTCTGGCCTCGCAATTAAGAACAATAAACTTTGCATCAACGACTGTGACGAAGCAGACAGTGTGGTGGCACTATGCGATGATTTTAATAATCTCTTTTCTGAGGGCCTTGGTTGTAAGACAGACTTTGCAGCGCATATTGTAGTTAGAGACAATAGCATGAATATTCTGCACCCTAGTAATGCTAAAAACGTTTTGGCATGGATGCATTTGAACATCCCGTCCTCGCAATTCAGGAGAATGTACTTTGCATCAACGCCTGTGACCATGCAGACAGTGTGGTCGCACTGTGCGATGATCTTGCTGATCTCTTTTCTGAGGGCCTTGGTTGTACCACAGATTTTGCAGCGCATATTGTAGTTAGAGACAATTCCATGCCTATTCTCCACTATAGTAATGCTCCAAACATTTTTGGCATGGATGCATTTGAACTTTCTAGCCTCGCAATTCAGAACAATGGACTTTGCATCAACAATGTGACCATGCAGACAGTGTGGTCGCCATATGCGATGATTTTGCTTATGTCTTTTCTGAGGGCCTTTGTTGTTCCACAGACTTTGCAGCGCATATTGCAGTTAGAGCCAATTCCATGCCTATTCTCCACTCTAGTAATGCTCCAAACATTTTTGTCATGGATGCATTTGAACATTCTGGCCTCACAATTCAGGACAGTGTACTTTGCATCAATGTCTATGACCATGCAGACAGTGTGGTCGCACTATGTCATGATTTTGCTGATCTCTTTTACGAGGGCCTTGGTTGTACCACAGACTTTGGAGCGCATATTGTAGTTAGAGTCAATACCATGCTTATTCTCCACTCTAGTACTGCTCCAAACATTTGTGGCATGGATGTATTTGAACTTTGTGACCTCGCAATTCAGGACAATATACTTAGCATCAACGCCTGTAACCATGCAGACAGTGTGGTCGCAGTATGCGATGATTTTGCTGATCTCTTTTATGACGGCTTGGATGTACCTCAGACTTTGCTGCGCATATTGTAGTTAGAGACACTTCCATGCCTATTCTCCGCTCAGCTAATGCTCCAAACATTTTAGGCATCGATGCATTTGATCTTTCTGGTTTCGCAATTCAGGACAATGTACTTTGCATCAACTCCTGTGACCATGCAGACAGTGTGGTCACCTACGCGATGATTTTGCTGATCTCTTTTCTGAGGTCCTTGGCTGTAACACAGACTTTGCACCGCATATTGTAGTCAGAGACAATTTCATGCCTATTCTCCACTCTAGTAATGCTGCAAACATTATTGGCAAGTATGCATTTGATCCTTCCGGCCTCGCAATTTGGGACAGAGTTCTTTGCATCAATGCCTGTGGCCATGCAGACCGTGTGGTCGCACTATGCGATGATTTTTCTCATCTTTTTTCTGAGGGCCTTGGTTGTACCACAGACTTTGAAGCGCATATTGCAGTTAGAGACAATTCAATGCCTATTGTCCACTCTAGTAATGCTCCAAACATTTTTGGCATGGATGCATTTGAAGTTTCTGGCTTCTTAATTCAGGACAATTTACTCGGCATCAAAGCCTGTGACCTTGCAGACAGTGTAGTCGCACCATGGAATGATTTTGCTGATCTCTTTTCTGTGGGCCTTGGTTGTACCACAGACTTTTTCAGTGCATATTGCAGTTAGAGGCAATTCCATGCCTACTCTCTTCTCTAGTAATGCTCCAAACATTTTTGGTATGGATGCATTTGAACTTTCTGGCCTTGGAATTCAGACCAATAGACTTTGCAACAACGCCTGTGACTATGCAGACAGTGTGGCCGCACTATTGATGATTTTGCTGATCTCTTTTCTCAGGGCCTTGGTTGTACCACAGACTTTGCAGCGGATATTGAGTTAGAGACAATTCCATGCATATTCTCCACTCTAGTAATGCTCCAAACATTTTTGGCATGGATGCATTTTTACTTCCTGACCTCGCAATGCAGGACAATGTACTTTGCATCAACGCCTGTGACCTTGCAGACAGTTTCGTCGCAATATGCGATGAATTTGCTGATCTCATCTCTGAGGGCCTTGGTTGAACCAAAGACTTTTTCAGCGCATATTGTAGTTAGAGACAATTCCATGCCTATTCTCCACTGTAGCAATGTTCCAAACATTTTTGGCTTTTATGCATTTGAACTTTCTGGCCTCGCAATTCAGAACAATAAACTTTGCATCAACGCCTGTGACCATGCAGACAGTGTGGTCGCACTATGCGATGATTTTGCTGATCTCTTTTCTTTGGGGCATGGTTGTCCAACAGACTTTGCAGTGCATATTGCAGTTAGAGAATATTCCATGCCTATTCCCCACTCAAGTAATGCTCCAAACATTTTTGTCGTGGATGTATTTGAACTTCCTTTCCTCACAATTCAGGACAATGTACTTTGCATGAACGCCCGTGACCATGCAGAGAGTGTGGTCGCCTTATGGGATGATATTGCTGATCTCTGTTCTGAGGGCTTTGGTTGCATCACAGACTTTTTCAGGGCATATTGTAGTTAGATACAACAGCATGCCTATTCTGCACCCTTGTAAAGCTAAAAACATTTTTGGCATGGATGCATTTGAACTTTCTGGCCTCGCAATTAAGAACAATAAACTTTGCATCAACGCCTGTGACGATGCAGACAGTGTGGTGGCACTATGCGATGATTTTAATAATCTCTTTTCTGAGGGCCTTGGTTGTAAGACAGACTTTGCAGCGCATATTGTAGTTAGAGACAATAGCATGCCTATTCTGCACCCTAGTAATGCTAAAAACGTTTTGGCATGGATGCATTTGAACATCCCGTCCTCGCAATTCAGGACAATGTACTTTGCATCAACGCCTGTGACCATGCAGACAGTGTGGTCGCACTGTGCGATGATCTTGCTGATCTCTTTTCTGAGGGTCTTGGTTGTACCACAGATTTTGCAGCGCATATTGTTGTTAGAGACAATTCAATGCCTATTCTCCACTCTAGTAATGCTCCAAACATTTTTGGCATTGATGTATTCGAACTTCCTTTCCTTGCAATTTAGGACAACGCACTTTGCGTCAAAGCATGTGACGTTGCAGACAGTGTGATCGCACTATGGGATGATTTTGCTGATCTCTGTTCTGAGGGCCTTGGTTGTACCACAGACTTTGCACCGCATATTGTAGTTAGAAACAATTCCATGCCTATTCTGCACTCTAGTAATGCTCCAAACATTTTTGGCATGGATGCATTTGTACTTTCTAGCCTCGCAATTCAGAACAATGGACTTTGTATCAACAATGTGACCATGCAGACAGTGTGGTCGCCATATGCGATGATTTTGCTGATGTCATTTCTGAGGGCCTTAGTTGTTCCACAGACTTTGCAGCGCATATTGCAGTTAGAGACAATTCCATGCCTATTCTCCACTCTAGTAATGCTCCAAACATTTTTGTCATGGATGCATTTGAACATTCTGGCCTCACAATTCAGGACAGTGTACTTTGCATCAATGTCTATGACCATGCAGACAGTGTGGTCGCACTATGTCATGATTTTGCTGATCTCTTTCATGAGGGCCTTGGTTGTACCACAGACTATGGAGCGCATATTGTAGTTAGAGTCAATACCATGCTTATTCTCCACTCTAGTACAGCTCCAAACATTTTTGGCATGGATGTATTTGAACTTTGTGACCTCGCAATTCAGGACAATATACTTAGCATCAACGCCTGTAACCATGCAGACAGTGTGGTCGCAGTATGCGATGATTTTGCTGATCTCTTTTATGACGGCTTGGATGTACCTCAGACTTTGCTGCGCATATTGTAGTTAGAGACAATTCCATGCCTATTCTCCGCTCAGCTAATGCTCCAAACATTTTAGGCATCGATGCATTTGATCTTTCTGGCCTCGCAATTCAGGACAATGTACTTTGCATCAACGCCTGTGACCATGCAGACAGTGTGGTCACCTACGCGATGATTTTGCTGATCTCTTTTCTGAGGTCCTTGGCTGTAACACAGACTTTGCACCGCATATTGTAGTCAGAGACAATTTCATGTCTATTCTCCACTCTAGTAATGCTCCAAACGTTATTGGCATGTATGCATTTGATCCTTCCGGCCTCGCAATTTGGGACAATGTACTTTGCATCAATGCCTGTGACCATGCAGACCGTGTGGTCGCACTATGCGATGATTTTTCTCATCTCTTTTCTGAGGGCCTTGGTTGTACCACAGATTTTGCAGCGCATATTGTAGTTAGAGACAATTTCATGCCTATTCTCCACTCTAGTAATGCCTCAAACATTTTTGGCATGGATGCATTTGAACTTTCTGGCCTCGCAATTCAGGACAATTTACATTGCATCTACGCCTGTGACCATGCAGACAGTGTGATCGCATTATGCGATGATTTTCTGATGTCTTTTCTGAGGGAATTGGTTGCACCACAGACTTTTTCAGGGCATATTTTAGTTAGACACAATTCCATGATTATTCTCCACTCTAGTAATCCTACTAACATTCCTTGCAAGGATGCATTTGAACTTTCTGGCATCACAATTCAGGACTATTTACTTTGCATCAACGCCTGTGACTATGCAGACAGTGTGGTCGCATTATGCGATGATTTTGCGTATGTCTTTTATGAGGGCGTTGGTTGTACCACTGACTTGGCAGTGCATATTGTACTTAGAGTCAATTGCTAGACTATTCTGCAGCCTAGTAATGCTAAAAACATTTTTGGCATGGATGCATTTGAACTTCCTGTCCTCGCAATTCAGGACAATGTACCTTGCATCGATGCCTGTGACCATGCAGACAGTGTGGTCGCACTATGCGATGATTTTGCTGATCTCTTTTCTGAGGGCCTTGGTTGTACCACAGACTTTGCAGCGCATATTGCAGTTAGAGACAATTCCATGCCTGTTCTCCACTCTAGTAAAGCTCCAAACATTTTTTATATGGATGCATTTGAACTTTCTGGCCTCGGAATTCAGAACAATAAACTTTGCATCAACGCCTGTGACCATGCAGACAGTGTAGTCGCACTATGGAATGATTTTGCTGATCTCTTTTCTGTGGGCCTTGGTTGTCCTACAGATTTTGCAGCGCATATTGCAGTTAGAGGCAATTCCATGCCTACTCTCTACTCTAGTAGTGCTCCAAACATTTTTGGTATGGATGCATTTGAACTTTCTGGCCTTTGAATTCAGAACAATAAACTTTGCAACAACGCCTGTGACTATGCAGACAGTGTGGCCGCACTATGTGATGATTTTGCTGATCTCTTTTCTCAGGGCCTTGGTTGTACCACAGACTTTGCAGCGGATATTGTTGTTAGAGACAATTCCATGCCTATTCTCCACTCTAGTAATGCTCCAAACATTTTTGGCATGGATGCATTTTTACTTCCTGACCTCGCAATGCAGGACAATGTACTTTGCATCAACACCTGTGACCTTGCAGACAGTGTCGTCGCAATATGCGATGATTTTGCTGATCTCTTCTCTGAGGGCCTTGGTTGAACCAAAGACTTTTTCAGCGCATATTGTAGTTAGAGACAATTCCATGCCTATTCTCCACTGTAGCAATGTTCCAAACATTTTTGGCTTTTATGCATTTGAACTTTCTGGCCTCGCAATTCAGAACAATAAACTTTGCATCAACGCCTGTGACCATGCAGACAGTGTGGTCGCACTATGCGATGATTTTGCTGTTCTCTTTTCTGAGGGGCTTGGTTGTACCACAGACATTGCAGCGCATATTGCAGTTAGAGGCAATTCCATGCCTATTCTCCACTCAAGTAATGCTCCAAACATTTTTGTCGTGGATGTATTTGAACTTCCTTTCCTCACAATTCAGGACAATGTACTTTGCATGAACGCCTGTGACCATGCAGAGAGTGTGGTCGCCTTATGGGATGATTTTGCTGATCTCTGTTCTGAGGGCTTTGGTTGCATCACAGACTTTTTGAGGGCATATTGTAGTTAGAGACAATAGCATGCCTATTCTGCACCCTAGTAAAGCTAAAAACATTTTTGGCATGGATGCATTTGAACTTTTTGGCCTCGCAATTAAGAACAATAAACTTTGCATCAACGCCTGTGACGATGCAGACAGTGTGGTCGCACTATGCGATGATTTTAATAATCTCTTTTCTGAGGGCCTTGGTTGTAAGACAGACTTTGCAGCGCATATTGTAGTTAGAGACAATAGCATGCCTGTTCTGCACAATAGTAATGCTAAAAACGTTTTGGCATGGATGCATTTGAACATCCCGTCCTCGCAATTCAGGACAATGTACTTCTATCAACGCCTGTGACCATGCAGACAGTGTGGTCGCACTGTGCGATGATCTTGCTGATCTCTTTTCTGAGGGCCTTGGTTGTACCACAGATTTTGCAGCGCATATTGTAGTTAGAGACAATTCCATGCCTATTCTCCACTCTAGTAATGCTCCAAACATTTTTGGCATGGATGCATTTGAACTTCCTGTCCTCGCAATTCAGAACAATGTACTTTGCATCAACGCCTGTGACCATGCAGAGAGTGTGGTCACACTGTTCGATGATTTTGCTGACCTCTTTTCTGAGCGTCTTGGTTGTACCACAGACTTTGCAGCGCATATTGTAGTCAGTGACAACTTCATGGCTATTCTCCTTTCTAGTAATGCTCCAAAAATTTTTGGCATGGATGCATTTGAACTTTCTGGCCTCGCAATTCAGAACAAGGTACTTTGCATCAACTTCTATGACCATGCAGACAGTGTAGTCGCACTATGGGATGATTTTGCTGATCCCTTTTCTGAGCGTCTTGGTTGTACCACAGACTTTGCAGCGCATATTGTAGTTAGTGACAATTTCATGACTATTCTCCACTCTTGTAATGCTCCAAATATTTTTGGCATGATGTATTTGATCTTTCTGGCCTCGCAATTCAGAACAAGGTACTTTGCATCAACTTCTATGACCATGCACACAGTGTGGTCGCACTATGCGATGATTTTGCTGATCTCTTTTCTGAGAGCCTTGGTTGTACCACAGACGTTGCAGCGCATATTGTAGTTAGAGACATTTCCATGCCTATTCCCACTCTAGTAATGCTCCAAAATTTTTGCCTTGATGCATTTCAAATTTCTGGCCCCGCAATTCAGGAGAATGTTCTTTGCATCATTACCTGTGACCATGCAGACGGCGTGGTCACACTATGCAATGATTTTGATGATCTCTTATCTTAGGGACTTGGTTGTACCACAGACTTTGGAGCGCAAATTGTAGTTAGAGAAAATTCCATGCCTATTCTCCACTCTAGTAATGCTCCAAACATTTTTGGCATGGATGCATTTCAACTTTCTGGCCTCGCAATTCAGGAGAATGTTCTTTGCATCATTACCTATGACCATGCAGACGGCGTGGTCACACTATGCAATGATTTTGCGGATCTGTTATGTTAGGGACTTGATTGTACCACAGACTTTGGAGCGCATAGTGTAGTTAGAGAAAATTCCATGCCCATTCTCCACTCTAGTAATGCTCTAAACATTTTTGCCATGGATGCATTTGCACTTCCTGGCCTCGCAATTCAAGACAATGTACTTTGCATCAACGCCTGTGACCATGCAAACAGTGTGGTCGCACTATGCGATGATTATGCTGAACTCTTTTCTGAGGGACTTGGTTGTACCACAGTCGTTGTAGCGCATATTGTAGTTAGAGACATTTTTATGCCTATTCTCCACTCTAGAAATGCCACAAACATTTTTGGCGTGGATGCATTTGAACTTTCTGGCCTCGCAATTCAGAACAATGTACTTCGCATCAACGACTGTGACCATTCGGACAGTGTGGTCGTACTATGCGATGATTTCGGTAATCTCTTTTCTGAGCGTCTTGGTTGTACCAAAGACTTTGCAGCGCATATTGTAGTTAGAGACAATTCCATGCCTATTCTACACTCTAGTAATGCTCGAAATTTTTTGGCATGGATGTATTTGAACTTTCTGGCCTCGCAATTCAGTACAAGGTACTTTGCATCAACTTCTGTGACCATGCACACAGTGTGCTCGCACTATGCGATGATTTTGCTGTTCTGTTTTCTGAGGGCCTTGGTTGTACCACAGACTTTGAAGAGCATATTGTAATTAGAGACACTTCCATGCCTATTCTCCACCCTAGTAATGCTCCAAACATATTTGTCGTGGATGTATTTGAACTTCCTTTCCTCGCAACTCAGGACAATGAACTTTGCATGAACGCCTGTGACCTTGCAGACAGTGTCGTCGTCTTATGGGATGATTTTGCTGATCTCTGTTCGGAGGGCCTTGGTTGTACCACAGACTTTGCCGCGCATATTGTAGTTAGAGACAATTCCATGCCTATTCTCCTCTCTAGTAATGCTCCAAACATTTTTGGCATGGATGCATTTGAACTATCTGGCCTCACAATTAAGATCAATGAACTTTGCATGATCGCCTGTGACCATGCAGACAGTAAGGTCGCACTATGCGATGATTTTGCTGATCTCTTTTCTGAGGGCCTTGGTCGTACAACAGACTTTGGAGCGGATATTGTAGTTAGAGACAATTCCATGCCTATTCCCCACTCTAGTAATGCTAAAAACATTTTTGGCATGGATACATTTGAACTTCCTGTCCTCGCAATTCAGGACAATGTAATTTGCATCAACGCCTGTGACAATGCAGACAGTGCGGTCGCACTATGCGATGATTTTGCGGATGTCTTTTCTGAGTGCCTTGGTTGTACCACAGACTTTGCAGCGCATATTGTAGTTAGAGACAATTCCATGACTATTCTCCACTCTAGTAATGCTCCAAACATTTTTGGTATGGATGCATTTCAACATTCTGGCCTCGCAATTCAGGCCAATGTACATTGCACCAACGCCTGTGACCTTGCAGACAGTGTGGTCGCACTATGCGATGATTTTGCTGATCTCTTCTCTGAGGGCCTTGGTTGTACCATAGACTTTGCAGCGCATATTGTAGTTAGAGACAATTCCATGGCTATTCTCCACTCTAGTAATGCTCCAAACATTTTTGGCATGCATGCATTTGAACTTTCTGGCCTCGCAATTAAGAACAATAAACTTTGCAGCAACGCCTGTGACCATGCAGACAGTGTGGTCAGAATATGCAATGATTTTGCTTATCTCTTTTCTGAGGGTGTTGGTTGTACCTCAGACTTTGCAGCGCATTTTGTAGTTAGAGAAAATTTCATGCCTATTCTCCACTCTAGTAATGTTCCAAACATTTTATGCATGATTGCATTTGAACTTTCTGGCCTCGTAATTCAGGACAATGTACTTTGCATCAGTGCCTGTGACCATGCAGACAGTGTAGTCGCACTATGCGATGATTTTGCTGATCTCTTTTCTGAGGGCCTTGGTTGTACCACAGACTTTGCAGCGCATAATGTAATTAGAGATAATTCCATGCCTATTCTCCACTCTAGTAATGCTCCAAACATTATTGGCATGGATGTATGGAAACCCTCTGGAGTAGCAATTCAGAACAATAAACTTTGCATCAACGTCTGTGACCATGCAGACAGTGTGGTCGCACTATGCGATGTTTTTGCTGATTTCTTTTCTGAGGGCCTTGGTTGTACTACGGACTTTGCAGTGCATATTGTAGTTAGAGACAATTCCATGCCTATTCTCACTCTAGTAATGCACCAAACATTTTTGGCATTGATGCATTTGAAATTCCCGGCCTTGCAATTCAGTTCAATGTAGTTTGCATCAACGCCTGTGAACTTGCAGACAGTGTGGTCGCACTATGGAATGATTTTGCTGTTCTCTTTTCTGAGGGCTTTGGTTGTAATTCAGACTTTGCAGCAAATATTGTAGTTAGGGACAATTCCATGAATATGCTCCACTCTAGTAATGCTCCAAACATTTATAGCATGGATGCATTTGAACTTTCTGGCCTCACAATTTAGGACAATGTACTTTGCATCAACGCCTGTGACCATGCAGACAGTGTGGTCGCACTATGCGATGATTTTGCGGAAGATTTTTCTGAGGGCCTTGGTTTACCACAGTCTTTGCAGCGCATATTGTAGTTAGAGACAATTCCATGACTATTCCCCACTCTAGTAATGCTCCAAACATTTTTGGCATGGATGCATTTCATTATTCTGGCCTCGCAATTCAGGACAATGTCCTTTGCATCAACGCCTGTGACCATGCAGACAGTGTGGTAGCACTATGGGTTGATTTTGCTAATCTCTGTTCTGCGGGCCTTGGTTGTACCACAGACTTTGCAGCGCATATTGTAGTTTGAGACGATTCCATGCCCATTCTCCACTCTAGTAATGCTCCAAACATTTTTGGCATTGATGCACTTGAACTTAATGGACTCGCCATTCAAGACAATGTACTTTGCATCAACGCCTGTGATCATGCAGACAGTGTGGTCCCACTATGGAATAATTTTGCTTACCTCTTTTCTGAGGATCTTGGTTGTACCACAGACTTTGCAGCGCATTTTGTAGTTAGAGACAATTTCATGCCTATTCTCCACTCTAGTAATGCTCCAAGCATTTTTGGCATGATTGCATTTGAAATTTATGGCCTCGCAATTCAGGACAATGTACATTGCATCAACGACTGTGACCTTGCAGACAGTGTGGTAGCACTATGGGTTGATTTTGCTAATCTCTGTTCCGCGGGCCTTGGTTGTACCACAGACTTTGCAGCGCATATTGTAGTTAGAGACAATTCCATGGCTATTCTCCACTCTAGTAATGTTCCAAACAGTTTTGGCATGGATGCATTTCAACATTCTGGCCTCGCAATTCAGGACAATGTACTTTGCATCAGCGCCTGTGACCATGCAGACAGTGGGGTCGCACTATGCGATGATTTTGCTGATGTCTTTTCTTACGGCCTTGGTTGTACCAAAGACTTTGCAGCGCATATTGTAGTTAGAGACCATTTCATGCCTATTCTCCACTCTAGTAATGCTCCAAACTTATTTGGCATGGATGTATTTGAACTTCCTGGCCTCGCAATTCAGGACAATGTACATTGTACCACAGACTTTTTCAGCGCATATTGTAGTTAGAGACAATTCCTTGGCTATTCTCTATTCTAGTGATGCTCCAAACAATTTTTGCATTAGATGCATTTGAAATTTCTGGCCTCGCAATTCAGAACATTAAACTTTGCATCAACGGGTTTGGCCACGCAGACAGTGTGGTCGCACTTTGCGATGATTTTGCTGATCTCTTTTCTGAGGGCCTTGTTTGTACCACAGACTTTGCAGCGCATATTGTAGTTAGAGACAATTCCATGCCTATTTTCCACTCTAGTAATGCTCGAAACATTTTTGGCATGGATGTATTTGAACTTCCTGCCCTCGCAATTCAGGACAATGTACATTGTACCATAGATTTTTTCAGCGCATATTATAGTTGGAGACAATTCCATGCCTATTCTACACTCTAGTAATGCTTCATACATGTTTGGCATGGATGCATTTGAACTTCCTGGCCTCGCAATTCAGGACAATGTACTTTGCATCAACGCCTGTGACCTTGCAGGCAGTGTGGTCGCCCTATGGGATGACTTTGCTGACCTCTTTTCTGAGGGCCTTGTTTGTACCACAGACTTTGTAGCGCATATTGTAGTTAGAGACAATTCCATGGCTGTTCTCCACTCTAGTAATACTCCAAACATTTTTGGCATGGATGCATTTGAAGTTTCTGGCCACGCAATTCAGTACAATGTACTTTGCATCAACGCCTGTGATCCTGCAGACAGTGTGGTTCCACTATGCGATGATTTCGCTTGTCTCTTTTCTCATGACCACGTTTGTACCACAGAATTTGCAGCGCATATTGTAGTTAGAGACAATTCCATGCCTATTCTCCACCTTGGTAATGCTCCAAACATTTTTGGCATGGATGCATTTGAACTTCCTGGGCTCGAAATTCAGGACGATGTACTTTGCATCAACACCTGTGACCTTGCAGACAGTGGGGTTGCACTATGGGATGATTTTGCTCACCTCTTTTCTGAAGGCCTTGGTTGTAACACACACTTTTTCAGCGCATATTGTAGTTAGAGACAATACCATGCCTATTCTCCACCTTGGTAATGCTCCAAACATTTTTGGCATGGATGCATTTGAACATCCTGTCCTCGCAATTCAGACAATGTACTTCGCATCAACGCCTGTGACCATGCAGACAGTGTGGTCGCACTATGCGATGATTTTGCTGATCTCTGTTCTGAGGGCCTTGGTTGAACCACAGACTTTGCAGCGCAAAATGTAGTTCGAGACAATTCCATGCCTATTCTCCGCTCTAGTAATTCGCCAAACATATTTGGCGTGAATGCACATGAACTTATTGGCCTCGCAATTCAAGACAGTGTACTTTGCATCAACGGGTGTGACTCTGCAGACTGTTTCGTCGCCCTATGCGATGATTTTGCTGATCTCTTCACTGAGGGCCTTGGTTGTACCATAGACTTTGCAGCGCATATTGTAGTTAGAGACAATTCCATGGCTATTCTCCACTCTAGTAATGCTCCAAACATTTTTGGCATGCATGCATTTGAACATTCTGGCCTCGCAATTAAGAACAATAAACTTTGCAGCAACGCCTGTGACCATGCAGACAGTGTGGTCAGAATATGCGATGATTTTGCTTATCTCTTTTCTGAGGGTGTTGGTTGTACCTCAGACTTTGCAGCGCATTTTGTAGTTAGAGACAATTTCATGCCTATTCTCCACTCTAGTAATGTTCCAAACATATTATGCATGATTGCATTTGAACTTTCTGGCCTCGTAATTCAGGACAATGTACTTTGCATCAGTGCCTGTGACCATGCAGACAGTGTAGTCGCACTATGGAATGAATTTGCTGTTCTCTTTTCTGAGGGCTTTGGTTGTACTTCAGACTTTGCAGCTCATATTGTAGTTAGGGACAATTCCATGAATATGCTTCACTCTAGTAATGCTCCAAACATTTATAGCATGGATGCATTTTAACTTTCTGGCCTCACAATTCAGGACAATGTACTTTGCATCAACGGCTGTGATCATCCAGACAGTGTGGTTCCACTATGCGATGATTTTGCTGATCTCTTTTCTGAGGGCCTTGTTTGTACCACAGACTTTTTCAACGCATATTGTAGTTTGAGACGATTCCAGGTGTATTCTCCACTCTAGTGATGCTCCAAACATATTTGGCATGGATGCACTTGAACTTAATGGACTGGCAATTCAAGACAATGTACTTTGCATCAACACCTGTGATCATGCAGACCGTGTGGTCCCACTATGAGATGATTTTGCTAATCTTTTCTCTGAGGGCCTTGGTTGTACCACACACTTTGCATCGCACATCGTAGTTAGAGACAATTCCATGCCTATTCTCCACTCTAGTAATGCTCCAAACATTTTTTGGATTGGATGTATTTGAACTTCCTGGCCCCCCAATTCAGGACAATGTACATTGCATCAACGCCAGTGACCTTGCAGACAGTGTGGTAGCACTATGGGATGATTTTGCTGACCTCTGTTCTGAGGGCCTTGGTTGTACCACAGATTTTCAGCGCAAATTGTGGTTAGAGACAATTCCATGCCTAATCTTTTTTCCAGTAATGCTCCAAACATTTTTGGAATGAATGCATTTGAACTTTCTGTCCATGCAATTCAGAACAATGTACTTTGCATCAACGCCTGTGGTCATGCAGACAGTTTGGTCCCACTATGGGATGATTTTGCTTAACTCTTTTCTGAGGGTCTTGGTTGTACCACAGACTTTGCAGCGCATATTGTTGTTAGAGACAATTCCATGCCTATTCTCCACTCTAATAATGCTCCAAACATTTTTGGTATGGATGTATTTGAACTTCCTGGCCTCACAATTCAGGACAATGTAAATTGCATCAACGCTTGTGACCTTGCAGACAGTGTGGTCGCACTATGCGATGATTTTGCTGATCTCTTTTCTAAGGGCCCTGGTTGTATCACAGACTTTGCAGTGCATATTGCAATTAGAGACAATTCCATGCGTATTCTCCTTTCCAGTAATGCTCCAAATATTTTTGGCATATATGCAATTGAAGTTTTTGGCCTTGCAATTCAGGACAATGTACTTAGCATCATCGCCTGTGACCATGCAGACAGTGTGGTTGCAATATGCGAAGATTTCGCTGATGTCTTACCTGAGGGCCTTGGTTGTACCAAAGATTTTTTAGCGCATATTGTAGGTAGAGACAATTCCATGGCAATTCATTACTCTGGTATTGCTCCAATCATTTTGACATGGATGCATTTTAACTTTCTGGCTTCGCAATTCAGGGCAATGTACATTGCATCAACGACTGTGACCTTGCAGACAGTGTGGTAGCACTATGGGTTGATTTTGCTAATCTGTGTTCCGCGGGCCTTGGTTGTACCACAGACTTTGCAGCGCATATTGTAGTTAGAGACAATTCCATGCTATTCTCCACTCTAGTAATGTTCCAAACATTTTTGGCATGGATGCATTTCAACATTCTGGCCTCGCAATTCAGGACAATGTACTTTGCATCATCGTCTGTGACCAAGCAGACAGTGTGGTCGCACTATGAGATGATTTTGCTGATGTCTTTTCTGACGGCCTTGGTTGTACCAAAGACTTTGCAGCGCATATTGTAGTTAGAGACAATTCCATGCCTATTTTCCACTCTAGTAATGCTCGAAACATTTTTGGCATGGAAGTATTTGAACTTCCTGCCCTCGTAATTCAGGACAATGTACATTGTACCATAGACTTTTTCAGCGCATATTATAGTTGGAGACAATTCCATGCCTATTCTCCACTCTAGTAATGCTCCAAACATGTTTGGCATTGATGCATTTGAACTTCCTGGCCTCGCAATTCAGGACAATGTACTTTGCATCAACGCCTGTGACCTTGCAGACAGTGTGGTCGTCCTATGGGATGACTTTGCTGACCTCTTTTCTGAGGGCCTTGTTTGTACCACAGACTTTGCAGCGCATATTGTAGTTAGAGACAATTCCATGGCTGTTCTCCACTCTAGTAATGCTCCAAACATTTTTGGCATGGATGCATTTGAAGTTTCTGGCCACGCAATTCAGTACAATGTACTTTGCATCAACGCCTGTGATCCTGCAGACAGTGTGGTTCCACTATGCTTTTGATTTCGCTTATCTCATTTCGCATGACCATGTTTGTACCACAGACTTTGCAGCGCATATTGTAGTTAGAGACAATTCCATGCCTATTCTCCACCTTGGTAATGCTCCAAACATTTTTGGCATGGATGCATTTGAACTTCCTGGGCTCGAAATTCAGGACGATGTACTTTGCATCAACACCTGTGACCTTGCAGACAGTGGGGTTGCACTATGGGATGATTTTGCTCACCTCTTTTCTGAAGGCCTTGGTTGTAACACACACTTTTTCAGCGCATATTGTAGTTAGAGACAATACCATGCCTATTCTCCACCTTGGTAATGCTCCAAACATTTTTGGCATGGATGCATTTGAACATCCTGTCCTCGCAATTCAGACAATGTACTTCGCATCAACGCCTGTGACCATGCAGACAGTGTGGTCGCACTATGCGATGATTTTGCTGATCTCTGTTCTGAGGGCCTTGGTTGTACCACAGACTTTGCAGCGCAAAATGTAGTTCGAGACAATTCCATGCCTATTCTCCGCTCTAGTAATTCGCCAAACATATTTGGCGTGAATGCACATGAACTTATTGGCCTCGCAATTCAAGACAGTGTACTTTGCATCAACGAGTGTGACTCTGCAGACTGTTTCGTCGCCCTATGCGATGATTTTGCTGATCTCTTCTCTGAGGGCCTTGGTTGTACCATAGACTTTGCAGCGCATATTGTAGTTAGAGACAATTCCATGGCTATTCTCCACTCTAGTAATGCTCCAAACATTTTTGGCATGCATGCATTTGAACATTCTGGCCTCGCAATTAAGAACAATAAACTTTGCAGCAACGCCTGTGACCATGCAGACAGTGTGGTCAGAATATGCGATGATTTTGCTTATCTCTTTTCTGAGGGTGTTGGTTGTACCTCAGACTTTGCAGCGCATTTTGTAGTTAGAGACAATTTCATGCCTATTCTCCACTCTAGTAATGTTCCAAACATTTTATGCATGATTGCATTTGAACTTTCTGGCCTCGTAATTCAGGACAATGTACTTTGCATCAGTGCCTGTGACCATGCAGACAGTGTAGTCGCACTATGGAATGAATTTGCTGTTCTCTTTTCTGAGGGCTTTGGTTGTACTTCAGACTTTGCAGCTCATATTGTAGTTAGGGACAATTCCATGAATATGCTTCACTCTAGTAATGCTCCAAACATTTATAGCATGGATGCATTTTGACTTTCTGGCCTCACAATTCAGGACAATGTACTTTGCATCAACGGCTGTGATCATGCAGACAGTGTGGTCGCACTATGCGATGATTTTGCTGATCTCTTTTCTGAGGGACTTGGTTGTACCACAGACTTTGCAGCGCATATTGTAGTTAGAGACAATTCCATGCCTATTCTCCACTCTAGTAATGCTCAGAACCTATTTGGCATCGATGTATTTGAACTTCCTGTCCTCGCAATTCAGGACAATGTACATTGCATCAACGCCTGTGACCTTGTAGACACTGTGGTCGCACTATGGGGTGATTTTGCTAATCTCTGTTCTGAGGGCCTTGGTTGTACCACAGACATTGCAGCGCATATTGTAGTTAGAGACAATTCCATGCTATTCTCCACTCTAGTAATGTTCCAAACATTTTTGGCATGGATGCATTTCAACATTCTGGCCTCGCAATTCAGGACAATGTACTTTGCATCATCGTCTGTGACCAAGCAGACAGTGTGGTCGCACTATGAGATGATTTTGCTGATGTCTTTTCTGACGGCCTTTGTTGTACCAAAGACTTTGCAGCGCATATTGTAGTTAGAGACAATTCCATGCCTATTTTCCACTCTAGTAATGCTCGAAACATTTTTGGCATGGAAGTATTTGAACTTCCTGCCCTCGTAATTCAGGACAATGTACATTGTACCATAGACTTTTTCAGCGCATATTATAGTTGGAGACAATTCCATGCCTATTCTCCACTGTAGTAATGCTCCAAACATGTTTGGCATTGATGCATTTGAACTTCCTGGCCTCGCAATTCAGGACAATGTACTTTGCATCAACGCCTGTGACCTTGCAGACAGTGTGGTCGCCCTATGGGATGACTTTGCTGACCTCTTTTCTGAGGGCCTTGTTTGTACCACAGACTTTGCAGCGCATATTGTAGTTAGAGACAATTCCATGGCTGTTCTGCACTCTAGTAATGCTCCAAACATTTTTGGCATGGATGCATTTGATGTTTCTGGCCACGCAATTCAGTACAATGCACTTTGCATCAACGCCTGTGATCCTGCAGACAGTGTGGTTCCACTATGCTTTTGATTTCGCGTATCCCATTTCGCATGACCATGTTTGTACCACAGACTTTGCAGCGCATATTGTAGTTAGAGACAATTCCATGCCTATTCTCCACCTTGGTAATGCTCCAAACATTTTTGGCATGGATGCATTTGAACTTCCTGGGCTCGAAATTCAGGACGATGTACTTTGCATCAACACCTGTGACCTTGCAGACAGTGGGGTTGCACTATGGGATGATTTTGCTCACCTCTTTTCTGAAGGCCTTGGTTGTAACACACACTTTTTCAGCGCATATTGTAGTTAGAGACAATACCATGCCTATTCTCCACCTTGGTAATGCTCCAAACATTTTTGGCATGGATGCATTTGAACATCCTGTCCTCGCAATTCAGACTAAGTACTTCGCATCAACGCCTGTGACCATGCAGACAGTGTGGTCGCACTATGCGATGATTTTGCTGATCTCTTCTCTGAGGGCCTTGGTTGTACCATAGACTTTGCAGCGCATATTGTAGTTAGAGACAATTCCATGGCTATTCTCCACTCTAGTAATGCTCCAAACATTTTTGGCATGCATGCATTTGAACATTCTGGCCTCGCAATTAAGAACAATAAACTTTGCAGCAACGCCTGTGACCATGCAGACAGTGTGGTCAGAATATGCGATGATTTTGCTTATCTCTTTTCTGAGGGTGTTGGTTGTACCTCAGACTTTGCAGCGCATTTTGTAGTTAGAGACAATTTCATGCCTATTCTCCACTCTAGTAATGTTCCAAACATTTTATGCATGATTGCATTTGAACTTTCTGGCCTCGTAATTCAGGACAATGTACTTTGCATCAGTGCCTGTGACCATGCAGACAGTGTAGTCGCACTATGGAATGAATTTGCTGTTCTCTTTTCTGAGGGCTTTGGTTGTACTTCAGACTTTGCAGCTCATATTGTAGTTAGGGACAATTCCATGAATATGCTTCACTCTAGTAATGCTCCAAACATTTATAGCATGGATGCATTTTGACTTTCTGGCCTCACAATTCAGGACAATGTACTTTGCATCAACGGCTGTGATCATGCAGACAGTGTGGTCGCACTATGCGATGATTTTGCTGATCTCTTTTCTGAGGGACTTGGTTGTACCACAGACTTTGCAGCGCATATTGTAGTTAGAGACAATTCCATGCCTATTCTCCACTCTAGTAATGCTCAGAACCTATTTGGCATCGATGTATTTGAACTTCCTGTCCTCGCAATTCAGGACAATGTACATTGCATCAACGCCTGTGACCTTGTAGACACTGTGGTCGCACTATGGGGTGATTTTGCTAATCTCTGTTCTGAGGGCCTTGGTTGTACCACAGACATTGCAGCACATATTGTAGTTAGAGACAATTCCATGCCTATTCTCCACTTTAGTAATGCCCCAAACCTCTTTGGCATCGATGTATTTGAACTTCCTGGCCTCGCAATTCAAGACAATGAACATTGCCTCAACGCCTGTGACAATGCAGATAGTGTGGTCGCACTATGCGGAGATTTTGCTGACCTCTTTTCTGAGGGCCTTGTTTGTACCACAGACTTTTTCAACGCATATTGTAGTTTGAGACGATTCCAGGTGTATTCTCCACTCTAGTGATGCTCCAAACATATTTGGCATGGATGCACTTGAACTTAATGGACTGGCAATTCAAGACAATGTACTTTGCATCAACACCTGTGATCATGCAGACCGTGTGGTCCCACTATGAGATGATTTTGCTAATCTTTTCTCTGAGGGCCTTGGTTGTACCACACACTTTGCATCGCACATCGTAGTTAGAGACAATTCCATGCCTATTCTCCACTCTAGTAATGCTCCAAACATTTTTTGGATTGGATGTATTTGAACTTCCTGGCCCCCCAATTCAGGACAATGTACATTGCATCAACGCCAGTGACATTGCAGACAGTGTGGTCGCACTATGGGATGATTTTGCTGACCTCTGTTCTGAGTGCCTTGGTTGTACCACAGATTTTCAGCGCAAATTGTAGTTAGGGACAATTCCATGCCTAATCTTTTTTCCAGTAATGCTCCAAACATTTTTGGAATGAATGCATTTGAAATTTCTGTCCATGCAATTCAGAACAATGTACTTTGCATCAACGCCTGTGATCATGCAGACAGTTTGGTCCCAGTATGGGATGATTTTGCTTAACTCTTTTCTGAGGGTCTTGGTTGTACCACAGACTTTGCAGCGCATATTGTTGTTAGAGACAATTCCATGCCTATTCTCCACTCTAATAATGCTCCAAACATTTTTGGCATGGATGTATTTGAACTTCCTGGCCTCACAATTCAGGACAATGTAAATTGCATCAACGCTTGTGACCTTGCAGACAGTGTGGTCGCACTATGCGATGATTTTGCTGATCTCTTTTCTAAGGGCCCTGGTTGTATCACAGACTTTGCAGTGCATATTGCAATTAGAGACAATTCCATGCGTATTCTCCTTTCCAGTAATGCTCCAAATATTTTTGGCATATATGCAATTGAAGTTTTTGGCCTTGCAATTCAGGACATTGTACTTAGCATCATCGCCTGTGACCATGCAGACAGTGTGGTTGCAATATGCGAAGATTTCGCTGATGTCTTACCTGAGGGCCTTGGTTGTACCAAAGATTTTTTAGCGCATATTGTAGGTAGAGACAATTCCATGGCAATTCATTACTCTGGTATTGCTCCAATCATATTGACATGGATGCACTTTAACTTTCTGGCTTCGCAATTCAGGGCAATGTACATTGCATCAACGACTGTGACCTTGCAGACAGTGTGGTAGCACTATGGGTTGATTTTGCTAATCTGTGTTCCGCGGGCCTTGGTTGTACCACAGACTTTGCAGCGCATATTGTAGTTAGAGACAATTCCATGGCTATTCTCCACTCTAGTAATGTTCCAAACATTTTTGCATGGATGCATTTCAACATTCTGGCCTCGCAATTCAGGACAATGTACTTTGCATCATCGTCTGTGACCAAGCAGACAGTGTGGTCGCACTATGAGATAATTTTGCTGATGTCTTTTCTGACGGCCTTGGTTGTACCAAAGACTTTGCAGCGCATATTGTAGTTAGAGACAATTCCATGCCTATTTTCCACTCTAGTAATGCTCGAAACATTTTTGGCATGGAAGTATTTGAACTTCCTGCCCTCGTAATTCAGGACAATGTACATTGTACCATAGACTTTTTCAGCGCATATTATAGTTGGAGACAATTCCATGCCTATTCTCCACTCTAGTAATGCTCCAAACATGTTTGGCATTGATGCATTTGAACTTCCTGGCCTCGCAATTCAGGACAATGTACTTTGCATCAACGCCTGTGACCTTGCAGACAGTGTGGTCGCCCTATGGGATGACTTTGCTGACCTCTTTTCTGAGGGCCTTGTTTGTACCACAGACTTTGCAGCGCATATTGTAGTTAGAGACAATTCCATGGCTGTTCTCCACTCTAGTAATGCTCCAAACATTTTTGGCATGGATGCATTTGAAGTTTCTGGCCACGCAATTCAGTACAATGTACTTTGCATCAACGCCTGTGATCCTGCAGACAGTGTGGTTCCACTATGCTTTTGATTTCGCTTATCTCATTTCGCATGACCATGTTTGTACCACAGACTTTGCAGCGCATATTGTAGTTAGAGACAATTCCATGCCTATTCTCGACCTTGGTAATGCTCCAAACATTTTTGGCATGGATGCATTTGAACTTCCTGGGCTCGAAATTCAGGACGATGTACTTTGCATCAACACCTGTGACCTTGCAGACAGTGGGGTCGCACTATGGGATGATTTTGCTCACCTCTTTTCTGAAGGCCTTGGTTGTAACACACACTTTTTCAGCGCATATTGTAGTTAGAGACAATACCATGCCTATTCTCCACCTTGGTAATGCTCCAAACATTTTTGGCATGGATGCATTTGAACATCCTGTCCTCGCAATTCAGGACAATGCACTTCGCATCAACGCCTGTGACCATGCAGACAGTGTGGTCGCACTATGCGATGATTTTGCTGATCTCTGTTCTGAGGGCCTTGGTTGTACCACAGACTTTGCAGCGCAAAATGTAGTTTGAGACAATTCCATGCCTATTCTCCGCTCTAGTAATTCGCCAAACATTTTTGGCGTGAATGCACATGAACTTATTGGCCTCGCAATTCAAGACAGTGTACTTTGCATCAACGGGTGTGACTCTGCAGACTGTTTCGTCGCCCTATGCGATGATTTTGCTGATCTCTTCTCTGAGGGCCTTGGTTGTACCATAGACTTTGCAGCGCATATTGTAGTTAGAGACAATTCCATGGCTATTCTCCACTCTAGTAATGCTCCAAACATTTTTGGCATGCATGCATTTGAACTTTCTGGCCTCGCAATTAAGAACAATAAACTTTGCAGCAACGCCTGTGACCATGCAGACAGTGTGGTCAGAATATGCGATGATTTTGCTTATCTCTTTTCTGAGGGTGTTGGCTGTACCTCAGACTTTGCAGCGCATTTTGTAGTTAGAGACAATTTCATGCCTATTCTCCACTCTAGTAATGTTCCAAACATTTTATGCATGATTGCATTTGAACTTTCTTGCCTCGTAATTCAGGACAATGTACTTTGCATCTGTGCCTGTGACCATGCAGACAGTGTAGTCGCACTATGCGATGATTTTGCTGATCTCTTTTCTGAGGGCCTTGGTTGTACCACAGACTTTGCAGCGCATAATGTAGTTAAGAGATAATTCCATGCCTATTCTCCACTCTAGTAATGCTCCAAACATTATTGGCATGGATGTATGGAAACCCTCTGGAGTAGCAATTCAGAACAATAAACTTTGCATCAACGCCTGTGACCATGCAGACCGTGTGGTCGAACTATGCGATGTTTTTGGTGATTTCTTTTCTGAGGGCCTTGGTTGTACTACGGACTTTGCAGCGCATATTGTAGTTAGAGACAATTCCATGCCTATTCTCCACTCTAGTAATGCTCAGAACCTATTTGGCATCGATGTATTTGAACTTCCTGGCCTCGCCATTCAGGACAATGAACTTTGCATCAACGCCTGTGACAATGCAGATAGTGTGGTCGCACTATGCGGAGATTTTGCTGATCTCTTTTCTGAGGGCCTTGGTTGTACCACAGACTTTGCAGCGCATATTGTAGTTACAGACAATTCCATGCATATCTCCACTCTAGTAATGCTCCAAACATTTTTGGCATGGATGCATTTGAACTTTCTGTCCATGCAATTCAGAACAATGTACTTTGCATCAACGCCTGTGATCATGCAGACAGTTTGGTCCCAGTATGGGATGATTTTGCTTAACTCTTTTCTGAGGGTCTTGGTTGTACCACAGACTTTGCAGCGCATATTGTTGTTAGAGACAATTCCATGCCTATTCTCCACTCTAATAATGCTCCAAACATTTTTGGCATGGATGTATTTGAACTTCCTGGCCTCACAATTCAGGACAATGTAAATTGCATCAACGCTTGTGACCTTGCAGACAGTGTGGTCGCACTATGCGATGATTTTGCTGATCTCTTTTCTAAGGGCCCTGGTTGTATCACAGACTTTGCAGTGCATATTGCAATTAGAGACAATTCCATGCGTATTCTCCTTTCCAGTAATGCTCCAAATATTTTTGGCATATATGCAATTGAAGTTTTTGGCCTTGCAATTCAGGACAATGTACTTAGCATCATCGCCTGTGACCATGCAGACAGTGTGGTTGCAATATGCGAAGATTTCGCTGATGTCTTACCTGAGGGCCTTGGTTGTACCAAAGATTTTTTAGCGCATATTGTAGGTAGAGACAATTCCATGGCAATTCATTACTCTGGTATTGCTCCAATCATTTTGACATGGATGCACTTTAACTTTCTGGCTTCGCAATTCAGGGCAATGTACATTGCATCAACGACTGTGACCTTGCAGACAGTGTGGTAGCACTATGGGTTGATTTTGCTAATCTGTGTTCCGCGGGCCTTGGTTGTACCACAGACTTTGCAGCGCATATTGTAGTTAGAGACAATTCCATGGCTATTCTCCACTCTAGTAATGTTCCAAACATTTTTGCATGGATGCATTTCAACATTCTGGCCTCGCAATTCAGGACAATGTACTTTGCATCATCGTCTGTGACCAAGCAGACAGTGTGGTCGCACTATGAGATAATTTTGCTGATGTCTTTTCTGACGGCCTTGGTTGTACCAAAGACTTTGCAGCGCATATTGTAGTTAGAGACAATTCCATGCCTATTTTCCACTCTAGTAATGCTCGAAACATTTTTGGCATGGAAGTATTTGAACTTCCTGCCCTCGTAATTCAGGACAATGTACATTGTACCATAGACTTTTTCAGCGCATATTATAGTTGGAGACAATTCCATGCCTATTCTCCACTCTAGTAATGCTCCAAACATGTTTGGCATTGATGCATTTGAACTTCCTGGCCTCGCAATTCAGGACAATGTACTTTGCATCAACGCCTGTGACCTTGCAGACAGTGTGGTCGCCCTATGGGATGACTTTGCTGACCTCTTTTCTGAGGGCCTTGTTTGTACCACAGACTTTGCAGCGCATATTGTAGTTAGAGACAATTCCATGGCTGTTCTCCACTCTAGTAATGCTCCAAACATTTTTGGCATGGATGCATTTGAAGTTTCTGGCCACGCAATTCAGTACAATGTACTTTGCATCAACGCCTGTGATCCTGCAGACAGTGTGGTTCCACTATGCTTTTGATTACGCTTATCTCATTTCGCATGACCATGTTTGTACCACAGACTTTGCAGCGCATATTGTAGTTAGAGACAATTCCATGCCTATTCTCGACCTTGGTAATGCTCCAAACATTTTTGGCATGGATGCATTTGAACTTCCTGGGCTCGAAATTCAGGACGATGTACTTTGCATCAACACCTGTGACCTTGCAGACAGTGGGGTCGCACTATGGGATGATTTTGCTCACCTCTTTTCTGAAGGCCTTGGTTGTAACACACACTTTTTCAGCGCATATTGTAGTTAGAGACAATACCATGCCTATTCTCCACCTTGGTAATGCTCCAAACATTTTTGGCATGGATGCATTTGAACATCCTGTCCTCGCAATTCAGGACAATGCACTTCGCATCAACGCCTGTGACCATGCAGACAGTGTGGTCGCACTATGCGATGATTTTGCTGATCTCTGTTCTGAGGGCCTTGGTTGTACCACAGACTTTGCAGCGCAAAATGTAGTTTGAGACAATTCCATGCCTATTCTCCGCTCTAGTAATTCGCCAAACATTTTTGGCGTGAATGCACATGAACTTATTGGCCTCGCAATTCTAGACAGTGTACTTTGCATCAACGGGTGTGACTCTGCAGACTGTTTCGTCGCCCTATGCGATGATTTTGCTGATCCCTTCTCTGAGGGCCTTGGTTGTACCATAGACTTTGCAGCGCATATTGTAGTTAGAGACAATTCCATGGCTATTCTCCACTCTAGTAATGCTCCAAACATTTTTGGCATGCATGCATTTGAACTTTCTGGCCTCGCAATTAAGAACAATAAACTTTGCAGCAACGCCTGTGACCATGCAGACAGTGTGGTCAGAATATGCGATGATTTTGCTTATCTCTTTTCTGAGGGTGTTGGCTGTACCTCAGACTTTGCAGCGCATTTTGTACTTAGAGACAATTTCATGCCTATTCTCCACTCTAGTAATGTTCCAAACATTTTATGCATGATTGCATTTGAACTTTCTGGCCTCGTAATTCAGGACAATGTACTTTGCATCTGTGCCTGTGACCATGCAGACAGTGTAGTCGCACTATGCGATGATTTTGCTGATCTCTTTTCTGAGGGCCTTGGTTGTACCACAGACTTTGCAGCGCATAATGTAGTTAAGAGATAATTCCATGCCTATTCTCCACTCTAGTAATGCTCCAAACATTATTGGCATGGATGTATGGAAACCCTCTGGAGTAGCAATTCAGAACAATAAACTTTGCATCAACGCCTGTGACCATGCAGACCGTGTGGTCGAACTATGCGATGTTTTTGGTGATTTCTTTTCTGAGGGCCTTGGTTGTACTACGGACTTTGCAGCGCATATTGTAGTTAGAGACAATTCCATGCCTATTCTCCACTCTAGTAATGCTCAGAACCTATTTGGCATCGATGTATTTGAACTTCCTGGCCTCGCAATTCAGGACAATGAATTTTGCATCAACGCCTGTGACAATGCAGATAGTGTGGTCGCACTATGCGGAGATTTTGCTGATCTCTTTTCTGAGGGCCTTGGTTGTACCACAGACTTTGCAGCGCATATTGTAGTTACAGACAATTCCATGCCTATTCTCCACTCTAGTAATGCTCCAAACATTTTTGGCATGGATGCATTTGAACTTCCTTGTCCTCGCAATTCAGGACAATGTACTTTGCATCAACGCCTGTGACCATGCAGACAGTGCGGTCGCACTATGCGATGATTTTGCATAAGATTTTTCTGAGGGCCTTGGTTTACCACAGTCTTTGCAGCGCATATTGTAGTTAGAGACAATTCCATGACTATTCCCCACTCTAGTAATGCTCCAAACATATTTGGCATGGATGCATATCATTATTCTGGCCTCGCAATTCAAGACAGTGTACTTTGCATCAACGGGTGTGACTCTGCAGACTGTTTCGTCGCCCAATGCGATGATTTTGCTGATCTCTTTTCTGAGGGCATTGGTTGTACCATAGACTTTGCAGCGCATATTGTAGTTAGAGACAATTCCATGGTTATTCTCCACTCTAGTAATGCTCCAAACATTTTTGGCATGCATGCATTTGAACTTTCTGGCCTCGCAATTAAGAACAATAAACTTTGCAGCAACGCCTGTGACCATGCAGACAGTGTGGTCAGAATATGCGATGATTTTGCTTATCTCTTTTCTGAGGGTGTTGGCTGTACCTCAGACTTTGCAGCGCATTTTGTAGTTAGAGACAATTTCATGCCTATTCTCCACTCTAGTAATGTTCCAAACATTTTATGCATGATTGCATTTGAACTTTCTGGCCTCGTAATTCAGGACAATGTACTTTGCATCTGTGCCAGTGACCATGCAGACAGTGTAGTCGCACTATGCGATGATTTTGCTGATCTCTTTTCTGAGGGCCTTGGTTGTACCACAGACTTTGCAGCGCATAATGTAGTTAAGAGACAATTCCATGCCTATTCTCCACTCTAGTAATGCTCCAAACATTATTGGCATGGATGTATGGAAACCCTCTGGAGTAGCAATTCAGAACAATAAACTTTGCATCAACGCCTGTGACCATGCAGACCGTGTGGTCGAACTATGCGATGTTTTTGCTGATTTCTTTTCTGAGGGCCTTGGTTGTACTACGGACTTTGCAGCGCATATTGTAGTTAGAGACAATTCCATGCCTATTCTCCACTCTAGTAATGCTCAGAACCTATTTGGCATCGATGTATTTGAACTTCCTGGCCTCGCAATTCAGGACAATGAACTTTGCATCAACGCCTGTGACAATGCAGATAGTGTGGTCGCACTATGCGGAGATTTTTCTGATCTCTTTTCTGAGGGCCTTGGTTGTACCACAGACTTTGCAGCGCATATTGTAGTTACAGACAATTCCATGCCTATTCTCCACTCCAGTAATGCTCCAAACATTTTTGGCATGGATGCATTTGAACTTCCTTGTCCTCGCAATTCAGGACAATGTACTTTGCATCAACGCCTGTGACCATGCAGACAGTGCGGTCGCACTATGCGATGATTTTGTATAAGATTTTTCTGAGGGCCTTGGTTTACCACAGTCTTTGCAGCGCATATTGTAGTTAGAGACAATTCCATGAATATTCCCCACTCTAGTAATGCTCCAAACATTTTTGGCATGGATGCATTTCATTATTCTGGCCTCGCAATTCAGGACAATGTACTTTGCATCAACGCCTGTGACCATGCAGACAGTGTGGTCACACTATGGGATGATTTTACTGATCTCTTTCCTGAGGGCCTTGTTTGTACCACAGACTTTTTCAACGCATATTGTAGTTTGAGACGATTCCATGTGTATTCTACACTCTAGTGATGCTCCAAACATATTTGGCATGGATGCACTTGAACTTAATGGACTGGCAATTCAAGACAATGTACATTGCATCAACACCTGTGATCATGCAGGCAGTGTGGTCCCACTATGAGATGATTTTGCTAATCTTTTCTCTGAGGGCCTTGGTTGTACCACACACTTTGCAGCGCACATCATAGTTAGAGACAATTCCATGCCTATTCTCCACTCTAGTAATGCTCCAAACATTTTTGGCATTGATGCATTTGAACTTCCTGTCCTCGCAATTCGGGACAATGTACTGTGCATCAACCCCTGTGACCAAGCAGACAGTGTGGTCGCACTATGGGATGATTTTGCTGATCGCTTTTCTGAGTGCCTTGCTTGTACCACAGACTTTTTTAACGCATATTGTAGTTTGAGACGATTCCATGCCTATTCTCCACTCTAGTGATGCTCCAAACATTTTTGGCATTGATGCACTTGAACTTAATGGACTCGCCATTCAAGACAATGCACTTTGCATCAACGCCTGTGATCATGCAGACAGTGTGGTCCCACTATGGGATGATTTTGCTTATCTCTTTTCTGAGGATCTTGGTTGTACCACAGACTTTGCAGCGCATTTTGTAGTTAGAGACAATTTCATGCCTATTCTCCACTCTAGTAATGCTCCAAGCATTTTTGGCATGATTGCATTTGAAATTTTTGGCCTCGCAATTCAGGACAATGTACTTTGCATCAGCGCCTATGACCATGCAGACAGTGTGGTCGCGCTATGCGGTGATTTTGCTGATGTCTTTTCTGACGGCCTTGGTTGTACCAAAGACTTTGCAGCGCATATTGTAGTTAGAGACAATTCCATGCCTATTCTCCACTCTAGTAATGCTCTAAACATTTTTTACATGGATGTATTTGAACTTCTTGTTCTCGCAATTCAGGACAATGTACATTGTACCTCAGACCTTTTCAGCGCATATTGTAGTTAGAGACAATTCCAAGCCTATTCTCCACTCTAGTGATGCTCCAAACATTTTTTGCATTGGATGCATTTGAAGTTTTTGGCCTCGCAATTCAGAACATTAAACTTTGCATCAACGGGTTTGGCCATGCATATAGTGTGGTCGCATTATGCGATGATTTTGCTTACCTCTTTTCTGAGGGCCTTGTTTCTACCACAGACTTTGCATCGCATATTGTAGTTAGAGACAATTCCATGCCTATTCTCCACATTGGTAATGCTCCAAACATTTTTGGCATGGATGCATTTGAACTTCATTGCCTCGTAGTTCAGGACAATGTATTTTGCATCAACGCCTGTGACAATGCTGACAGTGTGGTCGCACTATGCGATGTTTTTATGGATCTCTTTGCTGAGGGCCTTGGTTGTACCACAGACTTTGCAGCTCATCTTTTAGTTAGAGACAATTCCATGCCTATTCTCCACTCTAGTAATGCATCAAACATTTTGGCATGGATGCATTTGAACTTCCTGGGCGCGAAATTCAGGACGATGTACTTATCATCAACACCTGTAGCCTTGCCGACAGTGGGGTCGCACTATGGGATGATTTTGCTGACCTATTTTCTGAGGGCCTTGGTTGTACCACACACTTTTTCAGCGCATATTGTAGTTAGAGACAATTCCATGCCAATTCTCCACTCTAGTAATGCTACAAACATTTTTGCCATGGATGCATTTGAACTTTCTGGCCATGCAATTCAAAACAATGTACTTTGCATCTACGCCTGTGACCATGAAGACAGTGTGGTCGCACTATGCGATGATTTTGCTGATCTCTTTTCTCAGGACCTTGTTTGTACCACAGACTTTGTAGCGCATATTGTAGTTAGAGACAATTCCATGCCTATTCTCCACTCTAGTAATGCTCCAAACATTTTTTGGATTGGATGTATTTGAACTTCCTGGCCTCGCAATTCAGGACAATGTACATTGCATCAACGCCTGTGACCTTGCAGACAGTGTGGTCGCACTATGCGATGATTTTGCTGATCTCTTTTCTAAGGGCCCTGGTTGTATCACAGACTTTGCAGTGCATATTGCAATTAGAGACAATTCCATGCGTATTCTCCTTTCCAGTAATGCTCCAAATATTTTTGGCATATATGCAATTGAAGTTTTTTTCCTTGCAATTCAGGACAATGTACTTTGCATCAACGCCTGTGACCATGCAGACTGTGTGGTCGCAATATGCGAAGATTTCGCTGATGTCTTACCTGAGGGGCTTGGTTGTACCAAAGATTTTTTAGCGCATATTGTAGTTAGAGACAATTCCATGGCTATTCTTTACTCTGGTATTGCTCCAATCATTTTGGCATGGTAGCATATGAACTTTCTGGCTTCGCAATTCAGGGCAATGTACATTGCATCAACGACTGTGACCTTGCAGACAGTGTGGTAGCACTATGGGTTGATTTCGCTAATCTCTGTTCCGCGGGCCTTGGTTGTACCACAGACTTTGCAGCGCATATTGTAGTTAGAGACAATTCCATGGCTATTCTCCACTCTAGTAATGTTCCAAACATTTTTGGCATGGATGCATTTCAACATTCTGGCCTCGCAATTCAAGACAATGTACCTTGCATCAGCGTCTGTGACCATGCAGACAGTGTGGTCGCACTATGCGATGATTTTGCTGATGTCTTTTCTGACGGCCTTGGTTGTACCAAAGACTTAGCAGCGCATATTGTAGTTAGAGACAATTCCATGCCTATTCTCCACTCTAGTAATGCTCCAAGCATTTTTGGCATGATTGCATTTGAAATTTATGGCCTCGCAATTCAGGACAATGTACTTTGCATCAGCGCCTATGACCATGCAGACAGTGTGGTCGCGCTATGCGATGATTTTGCTGATGTCTTTTCTGACGGCCTTGGTTGTACCAAAGACTTTGCAGCGCATATTGTAGTTAGAGACAATTCCATGCCTATTCTCCACTCTAGTAATGCTCCAAACATTTTTTACATGGATGTATTTGAACTTCCTGGCCTCGCAATTCAGGACAATGTACATTGTAACTCAGACTTTTTCAGCGCATATTGTAGTTAGAGACAATTCCATGCTTATTCTCCACTCTACTGATGCTCCAAACATTATTTGCATTGGATGCATTTGAAGTTTTTGGCCTCGCAATTCAGAACATTAAACTTTGCATCAACGGGTTTGGCCATGCATATAGTGTGGTCGCATTATGCGATGATTTTGCTTATCTCTTTTCTGAGGGCCTTGTTTGTACCACAGACTTTGCATCACATATTGTAGTTAGAGACAATTCCATGCCTATTCTCCACATTGGTAATGCTCCAAACATTTTTGGCATGGATGCATTTGAACTTCCTTGCCTCGTAGTTCAGGACAATGTATTTTGCATCAACGCCTGTGACAATGCTGACAGTGTGGTCGCACTATGCGATGTTTTTGGGGATCTCTTTGCTGAGGGCCTTGGTTGTACCACAGACTTTGCAGCTCATCTTTTAGTTAGAGACAATTCCATGCCTATTCTCCACTCTAGTAATGCATCAAACATTTTTGGCATGGATGCATTTGAACTTCCTGGGCTCGAAATTCAGGACGATGTACTTTGCATCAACACCTGTACCCTTGCCGACAGTGGGGTCGCACTATGGGATGATTTTGCTGACCTCTTTTCTGAGGGCCTTGGTTGTACCACACACTTTTTCAGCGCATATTGTAGTTAGAGACAATTCCATGCCAATTCTCCACTCTAGTAATGCTACAAACATTTTTGCCATGGATGCATTTGAACTTTCTGGCCATGCAATACAAAACAATGTACTTTGCATCTACGCCTGTGACCATGAAGACAGTGTGGTCGCACTATGCGATGATTTTGCTGACCTCTTTTCTCAGGACCTTGTTTGTACCACAGACTTTGCAGCGCATATTGTAGTTAGAGTCAATTCCATGCCTATTCTCCACTCTAGTAATGCTCCAAACATTTTTTGGATTGGATGTATTTGAACTTCCTGGCCTCGCAATTCAGGACAATGTACATTGCATCAACGCCTGCGACCTTGCAGACAGTGTGGTCGCACTATGGGATGATTTTGCTGACCTCTGTTCTGAGGGCCTTGGTTGTACCACAGATTTTGCAGCGCAAATTGTAGTTAGAGACAATTCCATGCATAATCTCCTTTCCAGTAATGCTCCAAACAATTTTGGCATGAATGCATTTGAACTTTTTGGCCATGCAATTTAGAACAATGTACTTTGCATCAACGCCTGTGATCATGCAGACAGTTTGGTCCCACTATGGGATGAATTTGCTTAACTACTTTCTGAGGGTCTTCGTTGTACCACAGACTTTGCAGCGCATATTGTTGTTAGAGACAATTCCATGCCTATTCTCCACTCTAGTAATGCTCCAAACATTTTTGGCATGGATGTATTTGAACTTCCTGGCCTCGCAATTCAGGACAATGTAAATTGCATCAACGCTTGTGACCTTGCAGACAGTGTGGTCGCACTATGCGATGATTTTGCTGATCTCTTTTCTAAGGGCCCTGGTTGTATCACAGACTTTGCAGTGCATATTGCAATTAGAGACAATTCCATGCGTATTCTCCTTTCCAGTAATGCTCCAAATATTTTTGGCATATATGCAATTGAAGTTTTTTTCCTTGCAATTCAGGACAATGTACTTTGCATCAACGCCTGTGACCATGCAGACAGTGTGGTCGCAATATGCGAAGATTTCGCTGATGTCTTACCTGACGGGCTTGGTTGTACCAAAGATTTTTTAGCGCATATTGTAGTTAGAGACAATTCCTTGGCTATTCTTTACTCTGGTATTGCTCCAATGATTTTGGCATGGATGCATACGAACTTTCTGGCTTCGCAATTCAGGGCAATGTACATTGCATCAACGACTGTGACCTTGCAGACAGTGTGGTAGCACTATGGGTTGATTTTGCTAATCTCTGTTCCGCGGGCCTTGGTTGTACCACAGACTTTGCAGCGCATATTGTAGTTGGAGACAATTCCATGGCTATTCTCCACTCTAGTAATGTTCCAAACATTTTTGGCATGGATGCATTTCAACATTCTGGCCTCGCAAATCAGGACAATGTACCTTGCATCAGCGTCTGTGACCATGCAGACAGTGTGGTCGCACTATGCGATGATTTTGCTGATGTCTTTTCTGACGGCCTTGGTTGTACCAAAGACTTTGCAGCGCATATTGTAGTTAGAGACAATTCCATGCCTATTCTCCACTCTAGTAATGCTCCAAACTTTTTTGGCATGGATGTATTTGAACTTCCTGGCCTCGCAATTCAGGACAATTTACATTGTACCACAGACTTTTTCAGCGCATATTGTAGTTAGAGACAATTCCTTGGCTATTCTCCACTCTAGTGATGCTCCAAACATTTTTTGCATTGGATGCATTTGAACTTTCTGGCCTCGCAATTCAGAACATTAAACTTTGCATCAACGGGTTTGGCCATGCAGACAGTGTGGTCGCACTATGCGATGATTTTGCTGATCTCTTTTCTGAGGGCCTTGTTTGTACCACAGACTTTGCAGCGCATATTGTAGTTAGAGACAATTCCATGCCTATTTTCCACTCTAGTAATGCTCGAAACATTTTTGGCATGTATGTATTTGAACTTCCTGCCCTCGCAATACAGGACAATGTACATTGTACCATAGACTTTTTCAGCGCATATTATAGTTGGAGACAATTCCATGCATATTCTCCACTCTAGTAATGCTCCAAACATGTTTGGCATGGATGCACTTGAACTTCCTGGCCTCGCAATTCAGGACAATGTACTTTGCATCAACGCCTGTGACCTTGCAGACAGTGTGGTCGACCTATGGGATGACTTTGCTGACCGCTTTTCTGAGGGCCTTGTTTGTACCACAGACTTTGCAGCGCATATTGTAGTTAGAGACAATTCCATGGCTGTTCTCCACTCTAGTAATGCTCCAAACATTTTTGGCATGGATGCATTTGAACTTCCTGCCCTCGCAATGCAGGACAATGTACATTGTACCATAGACTTTTTCAGCGCATATTATAGTTGGAAACAATTCCATGCCTATTCTCCACTCTAGTGATGCTCCAAACATGTTTGGCATGGATGTATTTGAACTTTCTGGCCCCCCAATTCAGGACAATGTACATTGCATCAACGCCTGTGACCTTGCAGACAGTGTGGTCGCACTATGGGATGATTTTGCTGACCTCTGTTCTGAGGGCCTACATTGTACCACAGATTTTGCAGCGCAAATTGTAGTTACAGACAATTCCATGCCTATTCTTTACTCTAGTAATGATCCAATCATTTTGGCATGGATGCATTTGAACTATCTGGCTTCGCAATTCAGGACAATGTACATTGCATCAACGACTGTGACCTTGCAGACAGTGTGGTAGCACTATGGGTTGATTTTGCTAATCTCTGTTCTGCGGGCCTTGGTTGTACCACAGACTTTGCAGCGCATATTGTAGTTAGAGACAATTCCATGGCTATTCCCCACTCTAGTAATGCTCCAAACATTTTTGGCATGATTGCATTTGAAATTTATGGCCTCGCAATTCAGGACAATGTACATTGTACCTCAGACTTTTTCAGCGCATATTGTAGTTAGAGACAATTCCATGCCTATTCTCCACTCTAGTGATGCTCCAAACATTTTTTGCATTGGATGCATTTGAAGTTTTTGGCCTCGCAATTCAGAACATTAAACTTATCATCAACGGGTTTGGCCATGCATATAGTGTGGTCGCATTATGCGATGATTTTGCTTATCTCTTTTCTGAGGGCCTTGTTTGTACCACAGACTTTGCATCGCATATTGTAGTTAGAGACAATTCCATGCCTATTCTCCACATTGGTAATGCTCCAAACATTTTTGGCATGGATGCATTTGAACTTCATTGCCTCGTAGTTCAAGACAATGTATTTTGCATCAACGCCTGTGACAATGCTGACAGTGTGGTCGCACTATGCGATGTTTTTGGGGATCTCTTTGCTGAGGGCCTTGGTTGTACCACAGACTTTGCAGCTCATCTTTTAGTTAGAGACAATTCCATGCCTATTCTCCACTCTAGTAATGCATCAAACATTTTTGGCATGGATGCATTTGAACTTCCTGGGCTCGAAATTCAGGACGATGTACTTTGCATCAACACGTGTACCCTTGCCGACAGTGGGGTCGCACTATGGGATGATTTTGCTGACCTCTTTTCTGAGGGCCTTGGTTGTACCACACACTTTTTCAGCGCATATTGTAGTTAGAGACAATTCCATGCCAATTCTCCACTCTAGTAATGCTCCAAACATTTTTTGGATTGGATGTATTTGAACTTCCTGGCCTCGCAATTCAGGACAATGTACATTGCATCAACGCCTGTGACCTTGCAGACAGTGTGGTCGCAGTATGGGATGATTTTGCTGACCTCTGTTCTGAGGGCCTTGGTTGTACCACAGATTTTGCAGCGCAAATTGTAGTTAGAGACAATTCCATGCATAATCTCCTTTAAAGTAACGCTCCAAACAATTTTGGCATGAATGCATTTGAACTTTCTGGCCATGCAATTTAGAACAATGTACTTTGCATCAACGCCTGTGATCATGCAGACAGTTTGGTCCCACTATGGGATGATTTTGCTTAACTATTTTCTGAGGGTCTTGGTTGTACCACAGACTTTGCAGCGCATATTGTTGTTAGAGACAATTCCATGCCTATTCTCCACTCTAGTAATGCTCCAAACATTTTTGGCATGGATGCATTAGAAATTTCTTGTCTCATAATTCAGGAGAATGTAATTTGCATCAACCCCTGTGACCATGCAGGACCGTGGTCGCACTATGCGATGATTTTGCTGATCTCTTTTCTCAGGACCTTCTTTGTACCACAGACTTTGCAGCGCATATTGTAGTTAGAGACAATTCCATGCCTATTCTCCACTTTGGTAATGCTCCAAACATTTTTGTCATGGATGCATATTAACTTCCTGGCCTCGTAGTTCAGGACAATGTACATTGCATCAATGCCTGTGACAATGCAGGCAGTGTGGTCGCACTATGCGATGTTTTTGCTGATCTCTTTGCTGAGGGCGTTGGTTGTACCACAGACTTTGCAGCTCATATTGTGGTTAGAGACAATTCCATGAGTATTCTCCACTCTAGTAATGCTCCAAACATTTTTGGCATGGATGCATTTGAACTTCCTGGCCTCGCAATTCAGCTCTATGTACTTTGCATTAACGCATGTGACCTTGCATACAGTGTGGTCGCACTATGGGATGATTTTGCTGTTCTCTTTTCTGAGGGCTTTGCTTGTACCTCAGACTTTGCAGCGAATATTGTAGTTAGAGACAATTCCATGCCTAATCTCCTTTCCAGTAATGCTCCAAACATTTTTGGCATGAATGTATTTGAACTTCCTGGCCTCGCAGTTCAGGACAATGTACATTTCATCAACGCTTGTGACCTTGCACACTGTGTGGTCTCACTATGGGATGATTTTGCTGATCTCTGTTCTGAGGGTCTTGGTTGTACCACAGATTTTGCAGCGGAAATTGTAGTTAGACAAAATTCCATGCCTATTCTGCACTCTAGTAATGCTCCAAACATTTTTGGCATGGATGCATTTGAACTTCCTGTCCTCGCAATTCAGGACAATGTACAGTGCATCAGCGCCTGTGACAATGCAGCCAGTGTGGTCGCGCTATGCGATGATTTTGCTGTTCTCTTTTCTGACGGCCTTGGTTGTACCAAAGACTTTGCAGCGCATATTGCAGTTAGAGACAATTCCATGCCTATTCTCCACTCTAGTAATGCTCCAAACATTTTTTGGATTGGATGTATTTGAACTTCCTGGCCTCGCAATTCAGGACAATGTACATTGCATTAACGCCTGTGACCTTGCAGACAGTGTGGTCTCACTATGGGATGATTTTGCTGACCTCTGTTCTGAGGGTCTTGGTTGTACCACAGATTTTGCAGCGCAAATTGTAGTTAGAGACAATTCCATGCCTAATCTCCTTTCCAGTAATGCTCCAAACATTTTTGGCATGAATGCATTTGAACTTTCTGGCCATGCAATTCAGAACAATGTACTTTGCATCAACGCTTGTGACCTTGCAGACAGTGTGGTAGCACTATGGGTTGATTTTGCTAATCTCTGTTCAGTGGGCCTTGGTTGCACCACAGACTTTGCAGCGCATATTGTAGTTAGAGACAATTCCATGGCTATTCTCCACTCTAGTAATGCTCCAAACATTTTTGGCATGGATGCATTTGAACTTTTTGGCCTCGCAATTCAGGACAATGTACTTTGCATCAACGCCTGTCACCATGCAGACAGTGTGGTCGCACTATGCGATGATTATGTGGATGTCTTTTCTGAGGGCCTTGGTTGTACCACAGTCTTTGCAGCGCATATTGTAGTTAGAGACAATTCCATGACTATTCTCCACTCTAGTAATGTTCCAAACATTTTTGGCATGGATGCATTTCAACATTCTGGCCTCGCAATTCAGGACAATGTACTTTGCATCAACTCCTGTCACCATGCAGACAGTGTGGTCACACTATGGGATGATTTTGCTGATCTCTTTTCTGAAAGCCTTGGTTGTACCACAGACTTTTTCAGCTTATATTGTAGTTAGAGACGATTACATGTCTATTCTCCACTCTAGTGATACTCCAAACATTTTTGGCATGGATGCACTTGAACTTAATGGACTCGTAATTCAAGACAATGTACTTTGCATCAACATCTGTGATCATGCAGACAGTGTGGTCCCACTATGGGACGATTTTGCTTATCTCTTTTCTGAGGGTCTTGGTTGTACCACAGACATTGCAGCGCATTTTGTAGTTAGAGACAATTTCATGCCTATTCTCCACTCTAGTAATGCTCCAAGCATTTTTGGCATGATTGCATTTGAACTTTATGGCCTCGTAATTCAGGACAATGTACTTTGCATCAACGCCTGTGACCATGCAGACAGTGTGGTCGCACTATGGGATGATTTTGCTGTTCTCTTTTCTGAGGGCTTTGGTTGTACCTCAGACTTTGCAGCGAATATTGTAGTTAGAGACAATTCCATGCCTAATCTCCTTTCCAGTAATGCTACAAACATTTTTGGCATGAATGTATTTGAACTTCCTGGCCTCGCAGTTCAGGACAATGTACATTGCATCAACGCTTGTGACCTTGCACACTGTGTGGTCTCATTATGGGATGATATTGCTGATCTCTGTTCTGAGGGTCTTGGTTGTACCACAGATTTTGCAGCGGAAATTGTAGTTAGACAAAATTCCATGCCTATTCTGCACTCTAGTAATGCTCCAAACATTTTTGGCATGGATGCATTTGAACTTCCTGTCCTCGCAATTCAGGACAATGTACATTGCATCAGCGCCTGTGACAATGCAGCCAGTGTGGTCGCGCTATGCGATGATTTTGCTGTTCTCTTTTCTGAGGGGCTTGGTTGTACCACAGACTTTGCAGCGCATATTGTAGCTAGAGACAGTTCCATGCCTATTCTCCACTCTAGTAATGCTCCAAACATTTTTTGGATTGGATGTATTTGAACTTCCTGGCCTCGCAATTCAGGACAATGTACATTGCATCAACGCCTGTGACCTTGCAGACAGTGTGTTCGCACTATGGGATGATTTTGCTGACCTCTGTTCTGAGGGCCTTGGTTGTACCACAGATTTTGCAGCGCAAATTGTAGTTAGAGACAATTCCATGCCTAATCCTCTTTCCAGTAAAGCTCCAAATTTTTTGGCATGAATGCATTTGAACTTTCTGGCCATGCAATTCAGAACAATGTACTTTGCATCATATGCCTGTGATCATGCAGAAAGTTTGGTCCCACTATGGGATGATTTTGCTTAACTCTTTTCTGAGGGTCTTGGTTGTACCACAGACTTTGCAGCGCATATTGTTGTTAGAGACAATTCCATGCCTATTCTCCACTTTGGTAATGCTCCAAAAATTTTTGTCATGGATGCATATGAACTTCCTGGCCTCGTAGTTCAGGACAATGTACATTGCATCAATGCCTGTGACAATGCAGACAGTGTGGTCGCACTATGCGATGTTTTTGCTGATCACTTTGCTGAGGGCCTTGGTTGTACCACAGACTTTGCAGCTCATATTGTGGTTAGAGACAATTCCATGCCTATTCTCCACTCTAGTAATGCTCCAAACATTTTTGGCATGGATGCATTTGAACTTCCTGGCCTCGCAATTCAGGTCAATGTACTTTGCATTAACGCATGTGACCTTGCATACAGTGTGGTCGCACTATGGGATGATTTTGCTGTTCTCTTTTCTGACGGCCTTGGTTGTACCAAAGACTTTGCAGCGCATATTGTAGTTAGAGACAATTCCATGCCTATTCTCCACTCTAGTAATGCTCCAAACATATTTTGGATTGGATGTATTTGAACTTCCTGGCCTCGCAATTCAGGACAATGTACATTGCATTAACGCCTGTGACCTTGCAGACAGTGTGGTTGCACTATGGGATGATTTTGCTGACCTCTGTTCTGAGGGTCTTGGTTGTACCACAGATTTTGCAGCGCAAATTGTAGTTAGAGACAATTCCATGCCTAATCTCCTTTCCAGTAATGCTCCAAACATTTTTGGCATGAATGCATTTGAACTTTCTGGCCATGCAATTCAGAACAATGTACTTTGCATCAACGCCTGTGATCATGCAGACAGTTTGGTCCCACTATGGGATGATTTTGCTTAACACTTTTCTGAGGGTCTTGGTTGTACCACAGACTTTGCAGCGCGTATTGTAGTTAGAGACAATTCCATGCCTATTCTCCACTCTAGTAATGCTCGAAACATTTTTGGCATGGATGTATTTGAACTTCCTGGCCTCGCAATTCAGGACAACGTACATTGCATCAACGCTTGTGACCTTGCAGACAGTGTGGTAAAACTATGGGTTGATTTTGCTAATCTCTGTTCTGCGGGCCTTAGTTGTACCACAGACTTTGCAGCGCATATTGTAGTTAGAGACAATTCCATGGCTATTCTCCACTCTAGTAATGATCCAAACATTTTTGGCATGGATGCATTTCAACATTCTGGCCTCGCAATTCAGGACAATGTACTTTGCATCAACGCCTGTCACCATGCAGACAGTGTGGTCACACTATGGGATGATTTTGCTGATCTCTTTTCTGAAAGCCTTGGTTGTACCACAGACTTTTTCAGCTTATATTGTAGTTTGAGACGATTCGATGTCTATTGTCCACTTTAGTGATGCTCCAAACATTTTTGGCATGGATGCACTTGAATTTAATGGACTCGCAATTCAATACAATGTACTTTGCATCAACGCCTGTGATCATGCAGACAGTGTGGTCCCACTATGGGATGATTTTGCTTATTTCTATTCTGAGGATCTTGGTTGTACCACAGACATTGCAGCGCATTTTGTAGTTAGAGACAATTTCATGCCTATTCTAAACTCTAGTAATGCTCCAAGCATTTTTGGCATGGATGCATTTGAACTTCCTGGCCTCGCAATTCAGCTCAATGTACTTTGCATCAACGCCTGTGACCTTACAGACAGTGTGGTCGCACTATGCGATGATTTTGCTGATCTCTTTTCGGAATGCCTTGGTTGTACCAAAGACTTGGCAACGTAAATTGTAGTTAGAGAAGATTCTATGCCTATTCTCCACTCTAGTAATGCTGCAAACATTTTTGACATGGATGCATTTCATCTTTCTGGCCTCACAATTCAGTACAATGTACTTTGCATCAACGCCTGTGACCATGTAGACAGTGTGGTCGCACTATGCGATGTTTTTCCTAAACTCTTTTTTGAGAGCCTTGGTTGTACCACAGACTTTGAAGCTCATATTGTAGTTAGAGACAATTCCATGCCTATTCGTACTGTGGTAATGCTCCAAAAATTTTTTCATGGATGCATTTGAACTTTGTGGCCTTGAAATTTAGAACAATGTACTTTGCATCAACGCCTGTGACCATGCAGACGGTGTGGTCGCACTATGCGATAATTTTTCTAATCTCTTAACTGAGGGCCTTGTTTGTACCACAGACTTTGCAGCGCATATTGTAGTTAGAGACAATTCCATGCCTATTCTTAACCATTTTTGGCATGGATGCTTTTGAACTTCCTGGCCTCGCTATTCAAAACAATGTACTTTGCATCAACGCCTGTGATCATGCAGACATTATGGTGGCACAAAGCGATGATTTTGCTGATCTCTTTTCTGAGGGGCTTGGTTGTACCACAGACTTTGCAGCGCATATTGTAGCTAGAGACAATTCCATGCCTATTCTTCACTCTAGTAATGCTCCAAATATTTTTGGCATGGATGCATTTGAACTTCCTGTCCTCTCAATTCAGGACAATGTACTTTGCATAAACGCCTGTGACCATGCCGACAGTGTGGTCGCACTATGCTATGATTTTGCGCATGTCTTTTCTGAAGGCCTTGGTTGTTCCACAGACTTTGCAGCGCATATTGTACCTAGAGACAATTCCATGACTATTCTCCACTCTAGTAATGCTGCAAACATTTTTGGCATGGATAAATTTCAACATTCTGGCCTCGCAATTCAGGACAATGTACTTTGCATCAACGCCTGTGACCATGCAGACAGTGTGGTCACAGTATGGGATGATTTTGGTTATTTCTTTTCTGCATGCCTTGTTTGTACTACAGCCTTTTTCAACGCATATTGTAGTTAGAAACAATTCCTTGGCTATTCTCCACACTAGTGATGCTCCAAACACTTTTGGCATGGATGCATTTGAACTTTCTGGCCTCGCAATTCAGGACAATGTACTTTGCATCAACGCCTGTGACCATGCAGACACTGTGGTCGCACTACGTGATGATTTTGCTGTTCTCTTTTCTGAGTTCTTTGGTTGTACCTCAGACTTTGCAGCGCATATTGTAGTTAGAGACGACTCCATGCCTATTCTCCACTCTAGTAATGCTCCAAACATTTTTGACATGGGTGCATTTGAACTTTCTGGCCTCGCAATTGAGAACAATGTACTTTGCATCAACGCCTGTGACAATGCAGACACTGTGGTCGCACTATGCGATCATTTTGCTGATCTCTTTTCTGAGGGCCGTGGTTGTACCACTGACTTTGCAGCGCATATTGTAGTTAGAGACAATTCCATGCCTTTTCTCGACTCTAGTAATTCTCCATACATTTTTGGCATGGATGCATATGAACTTTCTGGCCTCGCAATTCAGAACAATAAACTTTGCATCAACGGGTTTGGCCATGCTGACAGTGTGCTCGCACTATGCGATGATTTTGCTGATCTCTTTTCTGAAGGCCTTTGTTGTACCACAGACTTTGCAGCGCATATTGTAGTTAGAGACAATTCCATGGTTATTCTCCACTATAGTAATGCTCCAGACATTTTTGGCATGGATGCATTGGATCTTTCTAGCCTCATAATCCAGGACAATGTACTTAGCATCAACGCCTGTGTCCATGCGGACACTGTGGACGCACTATGCGATGATTTTGCTGATCTTTTTTCTGGGGGCCTTGTTTGTACCACAGACTTTGCAGCGCATATTGTAGTTAGAGACGATCCCATGCCTATTCTCCACCTTGGTAATGCTCCAAACATTTTTGGCATGGATGCATTTGAACTTCCTGGCCTCGTAGTTCAGGACAATATACTTTGCATCAACGCATGTGACCATGCAGACAGTGTGGTCGCACTATGCGATGTTTTTGCTGATCTCTTTTCTGAGGGCCTTGGTTGTACCACAGACTTTGCAGCGCATATTTTAGTTAGAGAAAATTCCATGCCTTTTCTCCACTCCAGTAATGCTCCAAACATTTGGCATGGATGCATTTGAAGTCTCCGGCCTCGCAATTCACAACAATGTACTTTGCATCAACGCCTGTGACCATGCAGACAGTGTGGTTGGACTATGCGATGATTTTGCTGATCTCTTTTCTGAATGCCTTGGTTGTACCACAGACTTTTTCAGCGCATATTGTAGTTAGAGACAATTCCATGGCTATTCTCCAGTCTAGTGATGCTCCAAACATTTTTTGCATGGATGCATTTGAACTTTTTGGCCACGCAATTCAGAAAAATAAACTTTGCATCAACGGGTTTGGCCATGCAGACAGTGTGCTCGCACTATGCAATGTTTTTGCTGATCTCTTTTCTGAGGGCCTTATTTGTACCACAGACTTTGCAGCGCATATTGTAGTTAGAGACAATTCCATGCCTATTCTCGACTCTAGTAATGCTCCAAACATTTTTGGCATGGATGAATTTGAACATTCTGGCCTCGCAATCCAGGACAATGTACTTTGCATCAACGCCTGTGACCTTACAGACAGTGTGGTCGCACTATGCGGTGTTTTAGCTGATTTCTTCTCTTAGGGCCTTGGTTGTACCGCAGACTTTGCAGCTCATATTGTAGTTAGAGAATTCCATGGATATTCTCCACTCTAGTGATGCTCCAAACATTTTTGGCTTGGATGCATTTGAACTTTTTGGCCGCGCAATTCAGAACAATAAACTTTGCATCAACGACTAAGACCATGCACACAGTGTGGCCGCGCTATACGATGATTTTACTTATCTTTTTGCTGAGGGCCTTGGTTGTACCACAGACTTTGCAGCGGATATTTTAGTTAGAGACATTTACTTGCCTATTTTCCACTCTAGTAATTCGCGAAACATTTTTGGCATGGACGCACTTAAACTTAATGGCCCGCAATTCAAGTCGGTGTACTTTGCATCAACGGGTGTGACCATGCAGACAGTGTGGTCGCATTATGCGGTGATTTTCGGATGTCTTTTCTGAGGGCCTTGGTTGTACCACAAACTTTGCAGCGCATATTGTAGCTAGAGACAATTCCATGACTATTCTCCACTCTAGTAATGCTCCAAACATTTTTGGCATTGATGCATTTGAACTTTCTGGCCACGCAATTGAGGACAATGTACTTTGCATCAACGCCTGTGACCATGCAGACAGTGTGGTCACACTATGCGATCATTTTGCTGATCTCTTTTCTGAGGGCCTTGTTTGTACCACAGACTTTGCAGCGCATATTGTAGTTAGAGACAATTCCATGCCTATTCTCAACTCTAGTAATGCTCCAAACGTTTTTGGCATAGATGCATTTGAACTTTCTGGCCTCGCAGTTCAGGACAATGTACTTTGCATCAACGCCTGTGACAATGCAGACAGTGTGGTCGCACTATGCTATGAATTTGCTGCTCTCTCTTCTGAGGGCCATGGTTGTACCACAGACTTTACAGCGCATATTGTAGTTAGAGTCAATTCCATGCCTATTCTCGACTCTAGTAATGCTCCAAACATTTTTGGCATGGATGCATTTGAACTTTCTGGACTCGCAATTCAGGACAATGTACTTTGCATCAACGCCTGTGACAATGCAGACAGTGTGATCGCACTAGGCGATGATTTTGCTGATCTCATTTCTGAGGGCCTTGTTTGTACCACAGACTTTGCAGCGCATATTGTAGTTAGAGACAATTCCATGCCTATTCTCCAGATTAGTAATGCTCCAAACATTTTTGGCATGGATGCTTTTGAACTTCCTTGCCTCATAGTTCAGGACAATGTACTTTGCATCAACGCCTGTGACCATGCAGACAGTGTGGTCGCACTATGCGATGTTTTCGCTGATCTCTTTCCTCAGGGCTTTGGTTGAACCACAGACTTTGCAGGTCATATTGTAGTAGGAGACAATTCCATGACAATTCTCCTCTCTAGTAATGTTCCAAACATTTTTGGCATGGATGCATTTGAAGTTCCTGGCCTTGCAAATCAGGACAATGTACTTTGCATCAACGCCTGTGACCTTGCAGACAGTGTGGTCGCACTATGGGATGATTTTGCTGACCTCTTTGCTGAGTGCCTTGGTTGTACCAAAGACTTTTTCAGTGCATACTGTAGCTAGAGACAATTCCATGCCAATTCTCCACTCTAGTAATGCTCCAAAGATTTTTGGCAATGATGGATTTGAACTTCTTGTCCTCGCAATTCAGGACAATGTACTTTGCATCAACGCCTTTGACCAGGCAGTCAGTGTGGTCTCACTATGCGATGATTTTGCGGATGTCTTTTCGGAGGGCCTTGGTTGTACCACAGACTTTCTAGCGCCTATTGTAGTTAGAGACAATTCCATGACTATTCTCCACTCTAGTAATGCTCCAAACATTTTTGGCATGGATGCATTTCAACATTATGGCCTCGCAATTCAGGACAATGTACTTTGCATCAACGCCTGTGACCATGCAGTCAGTGTGGTCACACTATGGGATGATTTTCCTGATCTCTTTTCTGAATGCCTTGGTTGTGCCACAGAGCTTTTCAAAGCATATTGTAGTTAGAGAAAATTCCATGGCTATTCTCCACTCTAGTGATGCTCCAAAGAATTTTGGCATGGATGCATTTGAACTTTTTGGCCTCTCAATTCAGAACAATAAACTTTGCATCAACGGGTGTGACTATGCAGACAGTGTGCTCACACTATGCGATGATTTTGCTGGTCTCTTTTCTGAAGGCCTTCGTTGTACCACAGACTTTGCAGCGCATATTGTAGTTAGAGACAATTCCATGGTTAGTCTCCACTCTAGTAATGCTACAAACGTTTTTGGCATGGATGCATTTGAACTTTCTGGCCTCGCAATTCAGGACAATGAACTTTGATTCAACGCCTGTGACCATGCAGACAGTGTGGTCGCACTATGCGATGATTTTGCTGATCTCTTTTCTGAGGGTCTTGGTTGTACCACAGTCTTTGCAGCGCATTTTGTAGTTAGAGACAATTTCATGGTTATTCTCCACTCTAGTAATGCTCCAAACATTTTTGACATGGATGCATTGGAACTTTCAAGCCTCATAATTCAGGACAATGTACTTTGCATCAACGGCTGTGAGCATGCAGACACTGTGGTCGCACTATGCGATGATTTTGCTGATCTCTTTTCTGAGGGCCTTGTTTGTACCACAGACTTTGCAGCGCATATTGTAGTTAGAGACAATTCCATGCCTATTCTCCACCTTAGTAATGCTCCAAACATTTTTGGCATGGATGCTTTTGAACTATCTGGCCTCGCAGTTCAGGACAATGTACTTTGCATCAACGCCTGTGACCTTGCAGGGCAGACAGTGTGGTCGCACTATGGGATGATTTTGCTTCTCTCTTTTCTGAGGGCTTTGGTTGTACCTCAGACGTTGCAGCGCATATTGTAGTTAGAGACAATTCCATGCCTAATCTCCTTTCCAGTAATGCTCCAAACATTTTTGTCATGAATGCATTTGAACTTTCTGGCCATGAAATTCAGAACAATTTACTTTGCATCAACGCCTGTGACCATGCAGACAGTGTGGTCGAACTAAGTGATGATTTAGCTGATCTCTTCACTGAGGGCCTTGGTTGTACCAGAGACTTTGCAGTGCATGTTGTAGTTAGAGACAATTCCATGCCTTTTCTCCACTCCAGTAATGCTCCAAACATTTGGCATGGATGCATTTGAAGATTCCGGCCTCGCAATTCAGTACAATGTGCTTTGCATCAACGACTGTCACCATGCAGACAGTGTGGTCGCACTATGCGATGTTTTCCCCGATCTCTTTTCTGACGGCCTTGGTTGTACCACAGAATTCACAGCTCATATTGTACTTAGAAACAAATACTTGCCTATTCCCACTGTAGTAATGCTCCAAACACTTTTGGCATAGATGCATTTCAACTTCCTGGCCTTGCAGTTCAGGACAATGTTCTTTGCATCAACGCCTGTGACCATGCCGACAGTGTGGTCGCACTATGCTATGATTTTGCGGATGTCTTTTCTGAAGGCCTTGGTTGTACCACAGACTTTGCAGCGAATATTGTAGCTAGTGACAATTCCATGGCTATTCTCCACTCTAGTGATGCTCCAAACATTTTTGGCTTGGATCCATTTGAACTTTTTGGCCTCACAATTCAGAACAATAAACTTTGCAGCAGCGACTGTGACCATGCAGACAGTGTGGCCGCGCTATGCGATGATTTCGCTGATCACTTACCTGACGGCTTTGGTTGAACCACAGACTTTGCAGCTCATATTGTAGTTAGAGACAATTCCATGCCAATTCTCCTCTCTAGTAATGCTCCAAACATTTTTGGCATGGATGCATTTGGACTTCCTGGCCTCGCAATTCAGTACAATGTACTTTGCATCAACGCCTGTGACCATGCAGACATTGTGGTCGCACTATGCGATGATTTTGCTGATCTCTTTTCTTAGGCCCTTGGTTGTGCCACAGACTTTGCAGTGCATATTGTAGTTAGAGACAATTGCATGACTATTCTCCACTCTAGTAATCCTCCAAACATTGTAGGCATGGATGCATTTCAACATTCTGGCCTCGCAATTCAGGACAATGTACTTTGCATCAACGCCTGTGACCATGCAGACAGTGTGGTCACAGTATGGGATGATTTTGGTTATTTCTTTCCTGAAACCCTTGTTTGTACCACAGACTTTTTCAGCGCATATTGTAGTTAGAAACAATTCCTTGGCTATTCTCCACACTAGTGATGCTCCAAACAGTTTTGGCATGGATGCATTTGAACTTTTTGGCCTCGCAATTCAGAAAAATAAACTTTGCATCAACGGGTGTGACCATGCAGACAGTGTGGTCGCACTATGCGAATATTTTGCTGATCTCTTTTCTGAAGGAATTGGTTGTAACACAGACTTTGCAACGCATATTGTAGTTAGAGACAATTCCATGGTTATTCTCCACCCTAGTAATGCTCCAAACATTTTTGGCATGGATGCATTCTAACTTTCTAGCCTCATAATTCAGGACAATGTATTTTGCAACAACGCCTGTGACCATGGAGACACTGTGGTCGCACTATGCGATGATTTTGCTGATCTCTTTTCTGAGGGCCTTGTTTGTACCACAGAGTTTGCAGCGCATATTGCAGTTAGAGACCATTGCATACCAATTCTCCACCTTGGTAATGCTCCAAACATTTTTGGCATGGATGCATTGGAAATTTCTAGTCTCATATTTCAGGACAATGTACTTTGCATCAACGCCTGTGACCATTGCAGACAAAGTGGTCGCACTATGCGATGATTTTGCTGACCTCTTTTCTGAGGACCTTGTTTGTACCATAGATTTTGCAGCTCATATTGCAGTTAGAGACAATTCCATGGCTATTCTGCACCTTGGTAATGCTCCAAACATTTTTGGCATGGATGCATTTGAACTTCCTGGCCTCGCAATTCAGGACGATGTACTATGCATCAACGCCTGTGACCCTGCAGACAGTGTGGTCTCACTATGGGATGATTTTGCTGACCACTTTTCTGATTACCTTGGTTGTACCACATACTTTTTCAGCGCATATTGTAGTTAGAGACAATTCCATGCCAATTCGCCACTCTAGTAATGCTCCAAACATTTTTGGCATGGATGCATTTGAAGTTTCTGGCCTCCCAATTCAAAACAATGTACTTTTCATCAACGCCTGTGACCATGCAGACAGTGTGGTCGCACTACATGATGATTTTGCTGATCTCTTTACTGAGGACCTTGGTTGTACCACAGACTTTGCAGCACATATTGTAGTTAGAGACAATACCATGCCTATTCTCCACTCTAGTAATGCTCCAAACATTTTTGGCATGGATGCATTTGAACTTCCTGGCCTTGCAATTCAGGTCAATGTACTTTGCATCAACGCCTGTGACCTTGCAGACAGTGTGGTCGCACTATGGGATAATTTTGCTGTTCTCTTTTCTGAGTTCTTTGGTTGTACCTCAGACTTTGCAGCGCATATTGTAGTTAGAGACGATTCCATGCCTATTCTCCACTCTAGTAATGCTCCAAACATTTTTGACATGGGTGCATTTGAACTTTCTGGCCTCGCAATTGAGATCAATGTACTTTGCATCAACGCCTGTGACAATGCAGACACTGTGGTCGCACTATGCGATAATTTTGCTGATCTCTTTTCTGAGGGCCGTGGTTGTACCACTGACTTTGCAGCGCATATTGTAGTTAGAGACACTTCCATGCATTTCTCGACTCTAGTAATTCTCCATACATTTTTGGCATGGATGCATATGAACTTTCTGGCCTCGCAATTCAGAACTATAAACTTTGCATCAACGGGTTTGGCCATGCTGACAGTGTGCTCGCACTATGCGATGATTTTGCTGATCTCTTTTCTGAAGGCCTTTGTTGTACCACAGACTTTGTAGCGCATATTGTAGTTAGAGACAATTCCATGGTTATTCTCCACTCTAGTAATGCTCCAGACATTTTTGGCATGGATGCATTGGATCTTTCTAGCCTCATAATCCAGGACAATGTACTTTGCATCAACGCCTGTGACCATGCGGACACTGTGGACGCACTATGCGATGATTTTGCTGATCTTTTTTCTGAGGGCCTTGTTTGTACCACAGACTTTGCAGCGCATATTGTAGTTAGAGACGATCCCATGCCTATTCTCCACCTTGGTAATGCTCCAAACATTTTTGGCATGGATGCATTTGAACTTTCTGTCCTCACAATTCAGAACAATGTACTTTGCATCAACGCCTGTGACCATGCAGACAGTTTGGTCGCACTATGCGATGATTTTGCTGATCTCTTTTCTGAATGTTTTGGTTGTACCACAGACTTTTTCAGCGCATTTGGTAGTTAGAGACAATTCCATGGCTATTCTCCACTCTAGTGATGCTCCAAACATTTTTTGCATGGATCCATTTGAACTTTTGACCTCGAAATTCAGAACAATAAACTTTGCATCATTGGGTTTGGCCGTGCAGACAGTGTGGTCGCACTATGCGATGATTTTGCTGATCTCTTTTCTGAAGGCCTTTGTTGTACCACAGACTTTGCAGCGCATATTGTAGTTAGAGACAATTCCATGGTTATTCCCCACTCTAGTAATGCTCCAAACATTTTTTGCATGGATGCATTTGAACTTTCTGGCCTCGCAATTCAGGACAATGTAGTTTCCATCAACGCCTGTGACCATGCAGACAGTGAGGTCGCACTATGCGATGATTTTGCTAATCTCCTTACTGAGGCCCTTGGTTGTACTACAGACTTTGCAGTGCATATTGTAGTTAGAGACAATTCCATGCCTTTTCTCCACTCTAGTAATGCTATAAACATTTTTGGCATGGATGCATTTGAACTTTCTATCCACACAAGTCAGGACAATGTACTTTCCATCAACGCCTGTGACCATGCAGACTGTGTGGTCGCACTATGCGATGATTTTGCTGATCTCTTTTCTGAGGGCCTTGTTTGTACCACATACTTTGCATCCCATATTGTAGTTAGAGACAATTCCATGGCTATTCTCTACTCTAGTAATGCTCCAAACATTTTTGGCTTGGATGCATTTGAACCTTTTGGCCTCGCAATTCAGAACAATAAACTTTGCATCAACGTCTGTGACCATGCACACAGTGTGGTCGCGCTATGCGATGATTTCGCTGATCTCTTTTCGGAGGGCCTTGGTTGTACCACAGACTTTGCAGCGCATATTGTAGTTAGAGAAAATTCCATGCCTTTCCTCCACTCCAGTAATACTCCAAACATTTGACATGGATGCATTTGAAGTTTCCGGCCTCGCAATTCAGTACAATGTACTTTGCATCAACGCCTGTGACCATGCAGACAGTGTGGCTGCACTATGCGAAGATTTTGCTGATGTTTTTGCTGAGGGCCTTGGTTGTACCACAGACTTTGCAGCGGATATTGTAGTTACAGACATTTACATGCCTATTCTAAACTCTAGTAATGCTCCAAACATTTTTGGCATGGATGCATTTGAACTTTCTGGCCTCGCAATTAAGATCAATGTACTTTGCATCAACGCCTGTGACAATGCAGACAGTGTGGTCGCACTATGCGATGATTTTGCTGATCCCTTTTCTGAATGCCTTGGTTGTACCACAGACATTTTCAGCGCATATTGTAGTTAGAGACAATTCCATGGCTATTCTCCACTCTAGTGATGCTCCAAACATTTTTTGCATGGATGCATTTGAACTTTCTGGCCTTGCAATTCAGAACAATGTACTTTGCATCAACGCCTGTGACCATGCAGATACTGTGGTCGCACTATGCGATGATTTTGCTGATCTCTTTTCTGAGGGCCTTGTTTGTACCACGGACTTTGCAGCGCATATTGTAGTTAGAGACAATTCCATACCTATTCTCCACATTAGTAATGCTCGAAACATTTTTGGCATGATTGCTTTTGAACCTCCTGGCCTCGTAGTTCAGGTCAATGTACTTTGCATCAACGCCTGTGACCATGCAGACAGTGTGGTCGCACTATGCGATGTTTCCGCTGATCTCTTTCCTGAGGGAATTGGTTGAACCACAGACTTTGCAGCTCATATGGTAGTTAGAGACAATTCCATACCAATTCTCCTCACTAGTAATGCTCCAAACATTTTTGGCATGGATGTATTTGAACTTCCTGGCCTCCCAATTCAGGACAATTTACTTTGCATCAACGCCTGTGACCTTGCAGACAGTGTGGTCGCACTATGGGATGATTTTGCTGACCTCTTTGCTGAGGGCCTTGGTTGCATTACAGACTTTTTCAGCGCATATTGTAGTTAGAGACAATTCCATGCCTATTCTCAACTCTAGTAATGCTCCAAACTTTTTTGGCATGGATGCATTTGAACTTCCTGGCCTCGCAATTCAGGACAATGTACTTTGCATGAACGCCTGTGACCATGCAGACAGTGTAGTCGCACTATGCGATGTTTCCGCTGATCTCTTTGCTGAGGGCCTTGGTTGAACCACAGACTTTGCAGCTCATATTGTAGTTAGAGACAATTCCATGCCAATTGTCCTCTCTAGTAATGCTCCAAACATTTTTGGCATGGATGCATTTGAACTTCCTGGCCTCGCAATTCAGGACAATGTACTGTTCATCAATGCCTGTGACCTTGCAGACAGTGTGGTCGCACTATGGAATGATTTTGCTGACCTTTTTGCTGTGGGCCTTGGTTGTACCACAAACTTTTTCAGCGCATGATGTAGTTAGAGAGAATTCCATGCCTATTCTCCCCTCTAGTAATGCTCCAAACATTTTTGGCATGGATCCAATTGAATTTTCTTGCCTCGCAATTCAGGACAATGTACTTTGCATCAAACGCTGTGTCCTTGCAGACAGTGTTGTCGCACTATGCGATGAATTTGCTGATCTAATTTTTTGAGGGCCTTGGTTGTATCACACACTTTGCAGTGCGTATTGTAGTTACAGACAATTCCATGCCTTTTCTCCACTCCAGTAATGCACCAAACATTTTTGGCATGGATGCATTTGAACTTTCTGATCACGCAATTCAGGGCAATGTGCTTTGCATCAACGCCTGTGACCATGCAGACACAGTGGTCGCACTATGCGATGATTTTGCTGATCTCTTTTCTGAGGGCCTTCTTTGTAAAACAGACTTTGCAGCGCATATTGTAGTTAGAGACAATTCCATGCTTATTCTCCACCTTGGTAATGCTCCAAACATTTTTGGCATGGATGCATTTGAACTTCCTGGACTCGTAGTTCAGGACAATGTACTTTGCATCAACGATTGTGAGAATGCAGACAGGGTGGTCGCACTATGCGATGTTTTAGCTGATCTCTTTTCTGAGAGCCTTCGTTGTAGCACAGACTTTGCAGCGCATATTTTAGTTAGCGACAATTCCATGCCTATTCTCCACTCTAGTAATGCTCCAAACATTTTTGGCATGGATGTATTTGAACTTCCTTGCCTCGCAATTCAGGCCAATGTACATTCCATCAACGCCTGTGACTCGCAGACAGTGTGGTCAAACTTTGTGATGATTTTGCTTATCCATTTTCTGAGGGCCTTGGTTGTACCACTGACTTTGCAGCGCATATTGTAGTTAGAGACAATTTCATGCCTATTCTCCACTTTGCTAATGCTCCAAACATTTTTGGCATGTATGCATTTGAACTTCCTGGCCTTGCAATTCAGTACAATGTACTTTGCATCAACGCCCGTAACCATGCAGACATTGTGGCTGCACTATGCGATGATTTTGCTGATTTCTTTTCTGAGGGCCTTTGTTGTACCACAGACTTTGCAGCGCATATTGTTGTTAGAGACAATTCCATGGTCTTTCTCCACTCTAGTAGTGCTCCAAACATTTTTGGCATGAATGCATTTGAACTTCCAGTCCTTGCAATTCAGGACAATGTACTTTGCATAACGCCTGTGACCATGCAGACAGTGTGGTCGCACTATGCGATGATTTTGCGGATGTCTTTGCTGAGGGACTTGGTTGTACCACAAACTTGGCAGCGCATATTGTAGCTAGAGACAATTCCATGACTATTCTCCACTCTAGTAATGCTCCAAACATTTTTGGCGTGGATGGATTTCACCATTCTGGCCTCGCAATTCAGTACAATGTACTTTGCAACAACGCCTGTGACCATGCAGACAGTGTGGTCACACAATGGGATGATTTTCCTGAACTATTGTATGAGTTCCTTGGTTGTACCACAGACTTTTCCAGCGCATATTGCAGTTAGAGACAATTCCATGGCTAATCTCCATTCTAGTGATGCTCCAAACATTTTTGGCATGGATGCATTTGAACTTTTTGCCCTCGCAATTCAGAACAATAAACTTTGCATCAACGCCTGTGACCATGCAGACAGTGTGGCCGCGATATGCGATAATTTTTCTGATCTCTTTTCTGAGGGCCTTGGTTGTACCACAGATTTGCAGCGCAAATTGTATTTAGAGACATTTCTAAGCCTATTCTCCACTCTAGTAATGCTCCAAACATTTTTGGCATGGATGCATTTGAACTTTCTTGCCTCGCAATTCAGGACAATGTACTTTGCATCAACCGCTGTGTCCTTGCAGACAGTGTTGTCGCACTATGCGATGATTTTGCTGATCTATTTTCTGAGGGCCTTGGTTGTACCACAGACTTTGCAGCGCATATTGTAGTTAGAGACAATTCCTAGGTTATTCTCCACTCTAGTAATGCTCAAAACATTTTTGGCGTGGATGCATTTGAACTTTCTGGTCACGCAATTCAGGAGAATGTACTTTGCATTAACACCTGTGACCATACAGACACTGTGGTCGCACTATGCGATGATTTTGCTGATCTCTTTTCTGAGGGCCTTAGCTGTACCACAGACTTTGGAGCGTATATTGTAGTTAGAGACAATTCCAAGCCTATTCTACTCTCTAGTAATACTCCAAATATTTTTGGCGTGGATGAATTTCACCATTCTGGCCTCGCAATTCAGGACAATGTACATTGCGTCAACGCGTGTGACCATGCAGACAGTGTGGTCACACAATGGGATGATTTTGCTGATCTGTTGTATGAGGGCCTTGGTTGTACCACAGACTTTTCCAGTGCATATTGCAGTTAGAGACAATTCCATGGCTATTCTCCACTCTAGTGATGCACCAAACATTTTTGGCTTGGATGCATTCGAAGTTTTTGTACTCGCAATTCAGAACAATAAACTTTGCATCAACGCCTGTGACCATGCAGACAGTGTGGCCGCGATATGCGATAATTTTTCTGATCTCTTTTCTGAGGGCCTTGGTTGTACCACAGACTTTGGAGCGTATATTGTAGTTAGAGACAATTCCATGCATATTCTACACTCTAGTAATGCTCCAAACATATTTGGCATGGATGCATTTGTATTTCCTGGAATCGCAATTCAGGACAATGTACATTGCATCAACGCCTGTGACCTTGCAGACAGTGTGGTCACACAATGGGATGATTTTGCTGATCTATTGTATGAGGGCCTTGGTTGTACCACAGACTTTTCCAGTGCATATTGCAGTTAGAGACATTTCTATGCCTATTCTCCACTCTAGTAATGCTCCAAACATTTTTGGCATGGATGCATTCGATCTTTCTTGCCACGCAATTCAGGACAATGTACTTTGCATCAACCTCTGTGTCTTTGCAGACAGTGTTGTCGCACTATACGATGATATTGCTGATCTATTTTCTGAGGGCCTTGTTTGTAAAACAGACTTCGCGGCGCATATTGTAGTTAGAGACTATTCCATGCTTATTCCCCACCTTGGTAATGCTCCAAACATTTTTGGCATAAATGCATTTGAATTTCCTGGCCTCGTAGTTCAGGACAATGTACTTTGCATCAGCGCCTGTGACCATGCAGACAGTATGGTCGCACTATGCGATGATTTTGCTGATCTCTTTTCTGAGACAATTCCAAGCCTATACTACACTCTAGTAATGCTCCAAACATATTTGGAATGGATGCATTTGAATTTCCTGGAATCGCAATTCAGGACAATGTACATTTCATCAACGCCTGTGACATTGCAGACAGTGTGGTCGCATTATGGGATGAATTTGCTACTCTCTGTTTTGATGGCCTTGGTTGTACCACAGACTTTGCAGCGCATATTGTAGTTAGAGACAATTCCTAGGTTATTCTCCACTCTAGTAATGCTCAAAACATTTTTGGCGTTGATGCATTTGAACTTTCTGGTCACGCAATTCAGGACAATGTACTTTGCATTAACACCTGTGACCATACAGACACTGTGGTCGCACTATGCGATGATTTTGCTGATCTCTTTTCTGAGGGCCTTAGCTGTACCACAGACTTTGGAGCGTATATTGTAGTTAGAGACAATTCCAAGCCTATTCTACTCTCTAGTAATACTCCAAATATTTTTGGCGTGAATGAATTTCACCATTCTGGCCTCGCAATTCAGGACAATGTACTTTGCGTCAACGCCTGTGACCATGCAGACAGTGTGGTCACACAATGGGATGATTTTGCTGATCTATTGTATGAGGGCCTTGGTTGTACCACAGACTTTTCCAGTGCATATTGCAGTTAGAGACAATTCCATGGCTATTCTTCACTCTAGTGATGCTCCAAACATTTTTGGCATGGATGCATTCGAAGTTTTTGTACTCGCAATTCAGAACAATAAGCTTTGCATCAACGCCTGTGACCATGCAGACAATGTGGTCGCACTATGCGATGATTTAGCTGATCTCTTTTCTGAGGGCCTTGGTTGTACCACAGACTTTGCAGCGCATATTGTAGTTAGAGACAATTCCATGCCTATTCCCCTTTCCAATAATGCTCCAAACATTTTTTGCATGGATGCAATTGACGTTTCTGGCCTCGCAATTCAGGACAATGTACTTTGTACCAACGCCTGTGACCATGCAGACAGTGTTGTCGCACTATGCGATGATTTTGCTGATCTCTTTTCTGAGGGCCTTAGCTGTACCACAGACTTTTGAGCGTATATTGTAGTTAGAGACAATTCCATGCATATTCTACACTCTAGTAATGCTCCAAACATTTTTGGCATAGATGCATTTGAAATTTCTGGCCTCACAAGTCAGGACATTGTACTATGCATCAACGCCAGTGACCATGCAGACAGTGTGGTCGCACTATGCGATGATTATGCTGATCTCTTTTCTGAGGGACTTGGTTGTACCACAGACTTTGCAGCGCATATTGTAGTTAGAGACAATTCCATGCCTATTTTCATTTCAGTGATGCTCCGAACATTTTTCGCATGGATGCAATTGAAGCTTCTGGCCTCGCAATTCAGGACAACGTACTTCGCACCAACGCCTGTGACCATGCAGACAGTGTGGTCGCACTATGCGATGATTTTGCGGATGTCTTTGCTGAGGGACATGGTTGTACCACAAACTTGGCAGCGCATATTGTAGCTAGAGACAATTCCATGACTATTCTCCACTCTAGTAATGCTCCAAACATTTTTGGCGTGGATGGATTTCACCATTCTGGCCTCGCAATTCAGTACAATGTACTTTGCAACAACGCCTGTGACCATGCAGACAGTGTGGTCACACAATGGGATGATTTTCCTGAACTATTGTATGAGTTCCTTGGTTGTACCACAGACTTTTCCAGCGCATATTGCAGTTAGAGACAATTCCATGGCTAATCTCCACTCTAGTGATGCTCCAAACATTTTTGGCATGGATGCATTTGAACTTTTTGCCCTCGCAATTCAGAACAATAAACTTTGCATCAACGCCTGTGACCATGCAGACAGTGTGGCCGCGATATGCGATAATTTTTCTGATCTCTTTTCTGAGGGCCTTGGTTGTACCACAGATTTGCAGCGCAAATTGTATTTAGAGACATTTCTAAGCCTATTCTCCACTCTAGTAATGCTCCAAACATTTTTGGCATGGATGCATTTGAACTTTCTTGCCTCGCAATTCAGGACAATGTACTTTGCATCAACCGCTGTGTCCTTGCAGACAGTGTTGTCGCACTATGCGATGATTTTGCTGATCTATTTTCTGAACGCCTTGGTTGTACCACAGACTTTGCAGCGCATATTGTAGTTAGAGACAATTCCTAGGTTATTCTCCACTCTAGTAATGCTCAAAACATTTTTGGCGTGGATGCATTTGAACTTTCTGGTCACGCAATTCAGGAGAATGTACTTTGCATTAACACCTGTGACCATACAGACACTGTGGTCGCACTATGCGATGATTTTGCTGATCTCTTTTCTGAGGGCCTTAGCTGTACCACAGACTTTGGAGCGTATATTGTAGTTAGAGACAATTCCAAGCCTATTCTACTCTCTAGTAATACTCCAAATATTTTTGGCGTGGATGAATTTCACCATTCTGGCCTCGCAATTCAGGACAATGTACATTGCGTCAACGCGTGTGACCATGCAGACAGTGTGGTCACACAATGGGATGATTTTGCTGATCTGTTGTATGAGGGCCTTGGTTGTACCACAGACTTTTCCAGTGCATATTGCAGTTAGAGACAATTCCATGGCTATTCTCCACTCTAGTGATGCACCAAACATTTTTGGCTTGGATGCATTCGAAGTTTTTGTACTCGCAATTCAGAACAATAAACTTTGCATCAACGCCTGTGACCATGCAGACAGTGTGGCCGCGATATGCGATAATTTTTCTGATCTCTTTTCTGAGGGCCTTGGTTGTACCACAGACTTTGGAGCGTATATTGTAGTTAGAGACAATTCCATGCATATTCTACACTCTAGTAATGCTCCAAACATATTTGGCATGGATGCATTTGTATTTCCTGGAATCGCAATTCAGGACAATGTACATTGCATCAACGCCTGTGACCTTGCAGACAGTGTGGTCACACAATGGGATGATTTTGCTGATCTATTGTATGAGGGCCTTGGTTGTACCACAGACTTTTCCAGTGCATATTGCAGTTAGAGACATTTCTATGCCTATTCTCCACTCTAGTAATGCTCCAAACATTTTTGGCATGGATGCATTCGATCTTTCTTGCCACGCAATTCAGGACAATGTACTTTGCATCAACCTCTGTGTCTTTGCAGACAGTGTTGTCGCACTATACGATGATTTTGCTGATCTATTTTCTGAGGGCCTTGTTTGTAAAACAGACTTCGCGGCGCATATTGTAGTTAGAGACTATTCCATGCTTATTCCCCACCTTGGTAATGCTCCAAACATTTTTGGCATAAATGCATTTGAATTTCCTGGCCTCGTAGTTCAGGACAATGTACTTTGCATCAGCGCCTGTGACCATGCAGACAGTATGGTCGCACTATGCGATGATTTTGCTGATCTCTTTTCTGAGACAATTCCAAGCCTATACTACACTCTAGTAATGCTCCAAACATATTTGGAATGGATGCATTTGAATTTCCTGGAATCGCAATTCAGGACAATGTACATTTCATCAACGCCTGTGACATTGCAGACAGTGTGGTCGCATTATGGGATGAATTTGCTACTCTCTGTTTTGATGGCCTTGGTTGTACCACAGACTTTGCAGCGCATATTGTAGTTAGAGACAATTCCTAGGTTATTCTCCACTCTAGTAATGCTCAAAACATTTTTGGCGTGGATGCATTTGAACTTTCTGGTCACGCAATTCAGGACAATGTACTTTGCATTAACACCTGTGACCATACAGACACTGTGGTCGCACTATGCGATGATTTTGCTGATCTCTTTTCTGAGGGCCTTAGCTGTACCACAGACTTTGGAGCGTATATTGTAGTTAGAGACAATTCCAAGCCTATTCTACTCTCTAGTAATACTCCAAATATTTTTGGCGTGGATGAATTTCACCATTCTGGCCTCGCAATTCAGGACAATGTACTTTGCGTCAACGCCTGTGACCATGCAGACAGTGTGGTCACACAATGGGATGATTTTGCTGATCTATTGTATGAGGGCCTTGGTTGTACCACAGACTTTTCCAGTGCATATTGCAGTTAGAGACAATTCCATGGCTATTCTTCACTCTAGTGATGCTCCAAAAATTTTTGGCATGGATGCATTCGAAGTTTTTGTACTCGCAATTCAGAACAATAAACTTTGCATCAACGCCTGTGACCATGCAGACAGTGTGGTCGCACTATGCGATGATTTAGCTGATCTCTTTTCTGAGGGCTTTGGTTGTACCACAGACTTTGCAGCGCATATTGTAGTTAGAGACAATTCCATGCCTATTCCCCTTTCCAATAATGCTCCAAACATTTTTTGCATGGATGCAATTGACGTTTCTGGCCTCGCAATTCAGGACAATGTACTTTGTACCAACGCCTGTGACCATGCAGACAGTGTTGTCGCACTATGCGATGATTTTGCTGATCTCTTTTCTGAGGGCCTTAGCTGTACCACAGACTTTGGAGCGTATATTGTAGTTAGAGACAATTCCATGCATATTCTACACTCTAGTAATGCTCCAAACATTTTTGGCATAGATGCATTTGAAATTTCTGGCCTCACAAGTCAGGACATTGTACTATGCATCAACGCCAGTGACCATGCAGACAGTGTGGTCGCACTATGCGATGATTATGCTGATCTCTTTTCTGAGGGACTTGGTTGTACCACAGACTTTGCAGCGCATATTGTAGTTAGAGACAATTCGATGCCTATTTTCATTTCAGTGATGCTCCGAACATTTTTCGCATGGATGCAATTGAAGCTTCTGGCCTCGCAATTCAGGACAACGTACTTCGCACCAACGCCTGTGAACATGCAGACAGTGTGGTAACAATATGCGTAGATTTTCTGATGTCTTTCCTCAGGGCCTTGGTTGTACCAAAGATTTTGCAGCGCATATTGTAGTTAGAGACAATTCCATGCCTATTCTCCACTCTAGTAATGCTCCAAACATTTTTGGCATGGATGCATTAGAACATTCTGGCTTCACAACTCAGCACAATGTACTTTGCTTCAACGAATGTGACCAAGCAGACAGTGTGGTCTCACTATGCGATGATTTTGCTGATCTCTTTTCTGAGGGCCTTAGCTGTACAACAGACTTTGGAGCGTATATTGTAGTTAGAGACAATTCCATGCATATTCTACACTCTAGTAATGCTCCAAACATATTTGGCATGGATGCATTTGTATTTCCTGGAATCGCAATTCAGGACAATGTACATTGCATCAACGCCTGTGACCTTGCAGACAGTGTGGTCGCACTATGGGATGAATTTGCTACTCTCTTTTCTGAGGGCTTTGGTTGTACCAAAGACTTTGCATCGCATATTGTAGTTCGAGACAATTCCTTGCCTATTCTCAGCTCTAGTAATGATCCAAACACTTTCAGCATGGGTGCATTTAAACCATCTGGCCTCGCAATTCAGAACAATGTACATTGCATCAACGCCTGTGACCATGCAGACAGTGTGGTCGAACAATGCGATGATTTTGCTGATCTCTTTTTGGAGTGCCTTGGTTGTACCACAGACTTTGCAGCGCATATTGTAGTTAGAGACAATTCCATGCTTATTCTCCACTCTAGTAATACTCCAAACATTTATGGCATGGATGCATTTGAAATTTCTGGCCTCACAAATCAGGACAATGTACTATGCATCAACGCCTGTAACCATGCAGACAGTTGGTCGCACTGTGCGATGATTATGCTGATTTCTTTTCTGACGGACTTGGTTGTACCACAGACTTTGCAGCACATGTTGTAGTTAGAGACAATATCATGCCTATTGTCCTTTCCATTGATGCTCCAAACACTTTTGGCAAGGATGCATTTGAACTTTCTGGCTTCGCAATTCAGGACAATGTACTTCGCATCAACGCCTGTGACCATGCAGACAGTGTGGTTGCACTATGCGATGATTTTGAAGATCTCTTTTCTGAGAGCCTTGGTTGTACCACAGACTTTGCAGCGCATATTGTAGTTAGAGACAATTCCATGCCTATTCTCCACTCTAGTAATGCTCCTAACATTTTGGCATGGATGCATTTGAACTTCCTGGCCTCGCAATTCAGGACAACGTACTTTGCATCAACCACTGTGACCATGCAGACAGTGTGGTCGCACTATGCGATGATTTTGATTATCTCTTTTCTGAGGACCTTGGTTGTACCAGAGACTTTGCAGCGCATATTGTAGATCGAGACAATTCCATGCCTATTCTCCACTCTAGTAATGCTCCAAATATATTTGCATGGATGCACTTGAACATTCTCGCCTCGCAATTCAGGACAATGTAATTGCATCAACGCTTATGACCATGCAGACAGTGTGGTCGCACTATGCGATGATTTTGCTGATCTCTTTCTGAGTTTCTTGGTTGTACCACAGACTTTGCATCGCATATTGTAGTTAGAGACAATTCCTTGCGTATTCTCAGCTCTAGTAATGCTCCAAACACTTTTGGCATGGGTGCATTTAAACTTTCTGGCCTCGCAATTCAGAACAATGTACTTTTCATCAACGCCTGTGACCATGAAGACAGTGTGGTCGCACTATGCGTTGTTTTTGCTGATCTCTTTACTGAGGGCCTTGGTTGTACCAAGGACTTTGCAGCGCATATAGTAGTTATAGTCAATTCCATTCCTATTCTCAACTCTAGTAATGCTCCAAACATTTTTGGCATCAATGCATTTGAAAATCCTGGCCTTGCAATTCAGGTCAATGTACTTTGCATCAACGCCTGTGACCTTGCAGACAGAGTGGTCGCACTATGGGATGATTTTGCTGTTCTCTGTTCTGAGGGCTTTGGTTGTACCTCAGACTTTGCAGCGCAATTTGTAGTTAGAGACAATTCCATGCCTATTCTACTCTCTAGTAATGCTCCAAACATTTTTGGCATGGATGCATTTGAAATTTCTTACCTCACAAATCAGGACAATGTACTATGCATCAACGCCTGTGACCATCCAGACAGTGTGGTCTCACTATGCGATGATTATGCTGATCTCTTTTCTGAGGGACTTGGTTGTACCACAGACTTTGCAGGGCATATTGTAGTTAGAGACAATTGAATGCCTATTCTCCACTCTAGTAATGCTCCAAACATTTTTGGTATGGATGCATTTGAACTTTCTGGCCTTGCATTTTAGGACAATGTACATTGCATCAACGCCTGTGACCATGCAGACAGTGTGGTCACACAATGCGATGATTATGCTGATCTCTTTTCTTAGGGCCTTGGTTTGTGCCACAGACTTTGCAGCACATATTGTAGTTAGAGACAATTCCATGCCTATTCTCCTTTCCAGTGATGCTCCAAACATTTTGGCATGGATGCATTAGAACTTCCTGGCCTCCCAATTCAGGACAATGTACTTTGCATCAACGCCTGTGACCATGCAGACAGTGAGGTCACACTATTCGATGATTTAGCTCGTCTCTTTTCTGAGAGCCTTGGTTGTACCACAGACTTTGCAGCGCATATTGTAGTTAGAGACAATACTATGCCTATTCTCCAGTCTAGTAATGCTCCAAATATTTTTGGCATGGATGCACTTGAACATTCTCGCCTCGCAAATCATGACAATGTACATTGCATCAACGCTTGTGTTCATGCAGACAGTGTGGTCGCACTATGCGATAATTTTGATGATCTCTTTTCTGAGTGCCTTGGTTGTACGACAGACGTTGCAGCGCATATTGTAGTTAGAGACAATTCCATGATAATTCTCCACTCTAGTAATGCTCCAAACATTTGGGCAAGGATGCATTTTAACTTCCTGGCCTCGCAATTCAGGACTATGTACTTTGCATCAACGCCTGTGATCATGCAGCGAGTGTGGTCCAACTATGCGATGATTTTGCTGATATCTTTTCCGAGGGCCTTGGTTGTACCACAGACTTTGCAGCGCATATTGTAGTTAGAGACAATTCCATGCCTATTCTCCACTCTAGTAATGCTCCAAACATTTTTGGCATGGATGCATTTGAACTTTCTGGCCTCGCAATTCAGGACAATGTACTTTGCATCAACGCCTGTGTCCATGCAGACAGTGTGGTTGCACTATGCGATGATTTTCTCAGCTCTTTTCTGAGATCCTTGGTCGTACCACAGACTTTGCAGCGCATATTGTAGATAAAGTCAATTCCATGGCTATTCTCCACTCTAGTAATGCTCCAAATATTTTTGGCATGGATGCACTTGGTAATTCTCTCCTCGCAATGCAGGACAATGTACTTTGCATCAACGCCTGTGACCATGCAGACAGTGTGGTCGCACTAGGCGATGATTTTGCTGATCTCTTTTCTTAGGGCCTTGGTTGTGCCACAGATTTTGCAGCGCATATTGTAGGTAGAGACAATTCCATGCCTATTCTCCACCCCAGTAATGCTCCAAATATTTTTGGCATGGATGCTTTTGAACTTTGTGGCCTCGCAATTCAGGACAATGTACTTTGCATCAACCCCTGTGACCATGCAGACAGTGTGGTCGCATTAAGCGATGATTTTGATGATCTCTTTTCTGAGGGCCTTGGTTGTACCTCAGACTTTTGCACTGCGTATTGTAGTTAGAGACGATTCTTTGCCTATTCTAAATTCTAGTAATGCTCCAAACATTTTTTTCATGGATGCACATGAACATTCTCGCCTCGCAATTCAGTACAATGTACTTTGCATCAACGCCTGTGACCATGCAGACATTGTGGTCGCACTGTGCGATAATTTTGATGATCTCTTTTCTGAGGGTCTTGGTTGTACTACAGACTTTGGAACGCATATTGTAGTTAGAGACAATTCCATGCCTATTCTCCACTCTAGTAATGCTCCAAACATTTTTGGCATGGATGCATTTGAACTTTCTGGCCTCGCTATTCAGGACAATGTACTTTGCATCAACGCCTGTTATCATGCAGAGAGTGTGGTCGCACTAGGCGATGATTTTGATTATCCCTTTTCTGAGGACTTTGGTTGTACCACAGACTTTGCAGCGCGTATTGTAGTTTGAGACAATACCATGCCTCTTCTCCACTCTAGTAATGCTCCAAATATTTTTGCATGGATGCACTTGAACATTCTCGCCTCGCAATTCAGGGCAATGTACTTTGCATCAACGCTTGTGACCATGCAGACAGTGTGGTCGCACTATGCGATAATTTTGATGATCTCTTTTCTGAGGGCCTTGGTTGTACCACAGACTTTGCAGCGCATATTGTAGTTAGAGAAAATTTCATGCCTATTCTAAACTCTAGCAATGCTCCAAACATATTTGGCACTGATGCATTTGAACTTCATGGCCTCGCAATTCAGGACTATGTACTTTGCATCAACGCCTGTGATCATGCAGAGAGTGTGGTCCCACTATGCGATGACTTTGCTGATATCTTTTCTGAGGGCCTTGGTTGTACCACTGACTTTGCAGCGCATATTGTAGTTAGACACAATTCCACGCCTATTCTCCACTCTAGTAATGCTCGAAACATTTTTGGTATGGATGCATTTGAATTTTCTGTCTTCGCAATTCAGGAAAATGTACTTTCCATCAACGCCTGTGACCATGCAGACAGTGTGGTCGCACAATGCGATGCTTTTGCTGATCTCTTTTCTTTGGGCCTTGGTTGTGGCACAGACTTTGCAGCGCATATTGTTGTTAGAGACAATTCCATGCAAATTCTTCACTCTAGTAATGCTCCAAACATTTTTGGCATGGTTCCATTTGAACTTCCTGGCCTCGCAATTCAGGACAATGTACTTTGCATCAACGCCTGTGACCATGCAGACAGTGTGGTTGCACTATGCGACGATTTTACTGATCTCTTTTCTGAGAGACTTGGTCGTACCACAGACTTTGCAGCGCATATTGTAGATAAAGACAATACCATGCCTATTCTCCACTCTAGTAATGCTCCAATATTTTTGGCATGGATGCACTTGGTAATTCTCTCCTCGCAATGCAGGACAACGTACTTTGCATCAACGCCTGTGACCATGCAGACAGTGTGGTCGCACTAGGCGATGATTTTGCTGATGTCTTTTCTTAGGGCCTTGGTTGTGCCACAGATTTTGCAGCGCATATTGTAGGTGGAGACAATTCCATGCCTATTCTCCACCCCAGTAATGCTCCAAATATTTTTGGCATGGAAGCATTTGAACTTTGTGGTCTCGCAATTCAGGACAATGTACATTGCATCAACCCCTGTGACCATGCTGACTGTGTGGTCGCATTATGCGATGATTTTGCTGATCTCTTTTCTGAGGGCCTTGGTTGTACCACAGACTTTGCAGCGCATATTGTAGTTAGAAACAATTCCATGCCTATTCTCCACTCTAGTAATGCTCCAAACATTTTTGGCATGGATGCATTTGTACTTTCTGGCCTCGCAATTCAGGACAATGTACTTTGCATCAACGCCTGTGACCATGCAGACATTGTGGTCGCACTGTGCGATGATTTTGCTGATCTCTTTTCTTAGGCCCTTGGTTGTACCTCAGACTTTGCACTGCATATTGTAGTTAGAGACAATTCCTTGACTATTCTAAATTCTAGTAATGCTCCAAACATTTTTTTCATGGATGCACATGAACATTCTCGCCTCGCAATTCAGGACAATGTACTTTGCATCAACGCTTGTGACCATGTAGACAGTGTGGTATCACTATGCGATGATTTTGATGACCTCTTTTCTGAGAGCCTTGGTTGTACCTCAGACTTTGCAGTGCAGATTGTAGTTAGAGACAATTCCATGCCTATTCTCCACTCTAGTAATGCTCCAAACATTTTTGGCATGGATGCATTTGAACTTTCTGGCCTCGCACTTCAGGACAATGTACATTGCATCAAAGTCTGTGACCATGCAGACAGTGTGGCTGCACAATGCGATGATTATGCTGATCTCTTTTCTTAGGGCCTTGGTTGTGCCACAGACTTTGCAGCGCATATTGTAGTTAGAGACAATTCCATGACAATTCTTCACTCTAGTAATGCTCCAAATATTTTTGGCATGGTTCCATTTGAACTACCTGGCCTCTCAATTCAGGACAATGTACTTTGCATCAACGATTGTGACCATGCAGACAGTCCTGTCGCACTACGCGATAATTTTGCTGATGTCTTTTCTGAGGGCCTTGGTTGTACCACATACTTAGCAGCGCATATTGTAGTTAGAGACAATTCCATAACTATTCTCCACTCTAGTAATGCACCAAACATTTTTATCATGCTTGCATTTGAGCATTCTGGCCTCCCAATTCAGGACAATGTACTTTGCTTCAACGCCTGTGACCATGCAGACAGTGAGGTCGCAGTATTCGATGATTTAGCTCATCTCTTTTCTGAGAGCCTTGGTTGTACCACAGTTTTGCAGCGCATATTGTAGTTACAGACAATACCATGCCTATGCTCCACCCTAGTAATGCTCCAAATATTTTTGCATGGATGCACTTGAACATTCTCGCCTCGCAATTCAGGACAATGTACTTTGCATCAACGCTTGTGACAATGCAGACAGTGTGGTCGCACTATGCGATGATTTTGCTGAACTCTTTTCTGAGTACCTTGGTTCTGCCACAGACTTTGCAGCGCATATTGTAGTTAGAGACAATTCCATGCCTATTCTCCATTCTAGTAATGCTCCAAACATGTTTTTATGGATGCATTTGAACTTTCTGGCCTCGCAATTCAGGACAATGAACTTTGAATCAACGCCTGTGTCCACGCAGACAGTGCGGTCGCACTATGCGATGATTTTGCTGATCTCTTTTCTTAGGGCCTTGGTAGTGCCACAGACTTTTCACCGCATATTGTAGTTAGAGACATTTCCATGCCTATTCTCGACCCCAGTAATGCTATCAACATATTTGGCATGGATGCATTTGAACTTTCTGGCCTCACAATTCAGGACAATGTACATTGCATCAACCCCTGTGACCATACAGAGAGTGTGGTCCCACTAAGCGATGTTTTTGCTAATTTCTTTTCTGAGGGCCTTGGTTGTACCACACACTTTGCAGCGCATATTGTAGTTAGAGACAATTCCATGCCTATTCTCCACCCCAGTAATGCACCAAACATTTTTGGCATGGATGCATTTGAACTTTGTGGCCTCTCAATTCAGGACAATGAACATTGCATCAACCCGTGGACAATGCACACTGTGTGGTCGCACAATGCGATGATTTTGGTGATCTCTTTTTTGAGGGCCTTGGTTGTACCACAGTCTTTGCCGCGCATATTGTAGTTAGTGACAATTCCTTGCCTATTCTCCACTCTAGTAATGCTCCAAACATTTTTGTCATGCATGCATTTGAAATTTCTGGCCTCCTAATTGAGGACAATGTTCTTTGCATCAACGCCAGTGACCATGCAGACAGTGAGGTCGCATTTTGCGGTGATTTAGCTCATTTCTTTTCTGAGAGCCTTGGTTGTACCACAGACTTTGCAGCGCATATTGTAGTTGGAGACAATTCCATGCATATTCTCCACTCTAGTAATGTTACAAACATTTTTGGCATGGATGCATTTGAACATTCTCGCCTCGCAATTCAGGACAGTGTACTTTGCATCAACGTCTGTGACTATGCACACACTGTGGTCGCACTAGGCGATGATTTTGCTGATCTCTTATCTGAGGACCTTGGTTGTACCACAGACTTTGTAGTGCATATTGTAGTTAGAGACTGTTCCATGCCTATTTTAAACTCTAGTAATGCTCCAAACTCTTTTGGCATAAATGCTTTGAACATTCTGGCCTCGCAATTCAGGACAATGTTCTTTGCATCAACGCCTGTGACCATTCAGACAGTGTGGTCGTACTATGCGATGATTTTGCTGATCTCTTTCCTGAGGGCCTTGGTTGCACCACAGACTTTGCAACGCGTATTGTAGTTAGAGACTTTTCCATGCCTATTCTCCACTCTAGTAATGCTCCAAACATTTTTGGCATGGATGCATTTGAACTTTCTGGCCTCTCAATTCAGGACAATGTACTTTGCATCAACGCCTGTGACCATGCAGACAGTGTGGTTGCACTATGCGATGATTTTGCTGATCTCTTTTCTGAGGGCCTTCGATGTACGACAGACTTTGATGCGCATATTGTAGTTAGAGACAATACAATGCCTATTCTATAATATAGTTATGCTCCAAATATTTTTTGCTAGGATGCACTAGAACATTCTCGCCTCGCAATTCAGGACAATGTCCTTTGCTTCACTGCTTGTGACCATGCAGACAGTGTGGTCGCACTATGCGATGATTTTGCTGATCCCTTATCTGAGGGTCTTGGTTGTACCACAGACTTTGCAGCGCATATTGTAGTTAGAGACAATTCCATGCTTATTCTCCACTCTAGTAATGCACCAAATATTTTTGTCATGCATGCATTTGAACTTTGTGGCCTCGCAATTCAGGACAATGTACTTTGCATCAACGTCTGTGACCATGCAGACAGTGAGGTCGCACTATGCGATGATTTATCTGATCTCTTTTCTGAGAGCCTTGGTTGTACCTCAGACTTTGCAGCGCATGTTTTAATTGGAGACAATTCCATGCCTATTCTCCACCCCAGTAATGCTCCCAACATTTTTTGCATGGATGCATTTGAACATTGTGTCCTCGCAATTCAGGACAATGTACATTGCATCAACCCCTGTGACCATGCAGACAATGTGGTCGCTTTATGCGATGATTTTGCTGATCTCTTTTCTTAGGGCCTTGGTTGTACCACAGACTTTGCAGCGCATATTTTAGTTAGAGAAAATTCCATGCCTATTCTCCACTCTATTAATGCTCCAAACATTTTTGGCATGGATGCATTTGAACATTCTGGCCTCGCAATTCAGGACAATGTACTTTGCATCAACTCCTGTGACCATGCTGACGGTGTGGTCACACTAGGCGATGATTTTTCTGATCTCTTTTCTGAGGGCCTTGGTTGTACCACAGACTTTGCAGTGCATATTGTAGTTAGAGACTGTTCCATGCCTATTCTAAACCCTAGTAATGCTCCAAACATTTTTGGCATGGATGCTTTGAACTTTCTGGCCTCGCAATTCAGGACAATGTACTTTGCATAAACACCTGTGACCATGCAGACAGTGTGGTCGCACTATTCGATGATTTTGCTGATCACTTTTCTCAGGGCCTTGGTTGTGCCACAGACTTTGCAGGGCCTATTGTAGTTAGAGACAATTACACGCCTATTCTCCACTCTAGTATTGCTTCAAACATTTTTGGCATGGATGCATTTGGACATTCTCGCGTCGCAATTCAGGACAATGTACTTTGCATCAACGCCTGTGACCATGCAGACAGTGTGGTCGCACTATGCGATGATCTTGCTGATCTCTGTTCTGAGGGCCTTGGATGTACCACAGACTTTGCAGTGCATATTGTAGTTAGAGACAATTCAATGCCTATTCTCCATTCTAGTAATGCTCCAAACATTTTTGGCATCGATGCATTTTAACTTTCTTGCCTCGCAATTCAGAACAATGTACTTTGCATCAACGACTGTGACCATGGAGACAGTGTGGTTGCATTATGCGTTGATTTTGCTGATCACATTTCTCAGGGCCTTCATTGTACCACAGATGTTGAGGCGCATACTTTAGTTAGAAACAATTCTGTTATTATTCTCCACACTAATAATGCTCCAAACATTTTGGCATGGATTCATTTGAACTTTGTGGCCTCGCAGTTCAGGACAATGTAAATTGCATCAACCGCTGTGACCATGCAGATAGTGTGGTCGCACTAGGCGATGATTTTACTGATCTCTTTTCTGAGGGCCTTGCTTGTAACACAGACTTTGCTGTGCATATCCTAGTTACAGACAATTCCATGTCTATTCTCCTTTATAGTAATGCTCCAAACATTTTTAGCATGGATAAATTTGAACCTTCTTGCCTCGCAATTCAGGACAATGTACTTTGCACCAACGCCTGTGACCATGCAGACAGTGTGGTTGCACTATGCGATGGTTTTGATGATCTCTTTTCTGAGGGCCTTGGTTGTACCACAGACTTTGCAGTGCATATTGCAGTTAGAGACAATTCCATGTCTAATCTAAACTCTAATAATGCTCCAAACATTTTTGGCATGGATGCATTTGGACAATCTCGCATCGCAATTCAGGACAATGTACTTTGCATCAACGCCTGTTACCATGCAGACAGTGTGGTTGCACATGGCGATGATTTTTCTGATCTCTTTTCTGAGGATGTTGGTTGTACCACAGACATTTCAGTGCATATTGTATTTAGAGACAATTCCATGCTTATTCTAAACTCTAGTAATGCTCCAAACATTTTTGCAATGGTTGTATTTGAACTTCCTGGCCACGCAATTCAGGACAATCTACTTTGCATCAATGCGTGTGACCATGCAGACAGTGAGGTCGTACTATGCGATGATTTTGATGATCTCTTTTCTGAGGACCTTGGTTGTACCACAAACTTTGCAGCGCATATTGTAATTAGAGAAAATTCCATGCCTATTCTCCACTCTAGAAATGCTCCAAACATTTTGGCATGAATGCATTTTAACTTACTGGCCTCGCAATTCAGGACAATGTACTTTGCATCAACCCCTGTGACCATGCAGACAGTGGGGTCGCACTATGTGATGATTTTGATGATCTGTTTTCTGAGGGGTTTGGTTGTACCACAGAGTATGCAGAGCATATTGTAGTTAGAGACAATACCATGTCTATTCTCTACTGTAGTAATGCTCCAAATATTTTTCGCATGGATGCACTTGAAAATTCTGGCATCGCAATTCAGGACAATGTACTTTGCATCAACGCTTGTGACCATGCAGTCAGTGTGGTCGCACTATGCGATGATTTTGATGATCTCTTTTCTGAGGGCCTCGGTTGTACCACAGACTTTCCAGCGCATATTGTAGTTAGACACAATTCCATGAATATTCCCCACTCTAGTAATGCTGCAAACATTTTTGGCATGGATGCATTTGAACTTTCTGGCCTCGCAATTCAGGATAATGTACTTTGCATCAACGGTTATGACCATGCAGACAATGAGGTCGAACTATGCGATGATTCTGTTGATCTTTTTTCTGAGGGCCTTGGTTGTACCACAGACTTTGCAGCGCATATTGTAGTTAGAGACAATTCCATACCTATTCTCCACTCTAGTAATGCTCCAAATATTTTTGGCATTGATGCATTTGAACTTTCTGGCCTCCCAGTTCAGGACAATGTACTTTGCATCAACGCTTGTGACCATGCAGACAGTGAGGTCCCACTATGCGATGATTTAGCACATCTCCTTTCTGAGAGCCTTGGTTGTACCACAGACTTTGCAGCGCATATTGTAGTTAGAGACAATACCATGCCCATTCTCCACTCTAGTTATGCTCCAAATATTTTTGGCATGGATGCACTTGAACAACTTCGCCTTGTAATTCCTGGACAATGTACTTTGCACCAACGCCTGTGACCATTCAGACAGTTAGGTCGCACTATGCGATGATTTTGCTGATCTCTTTTCTGAGGGCCTTGGTTGTACCACAGACTTTGCAGCACATATTGTAGTTAGAGACGAATCCATGCCTAATCTCCATTCTAGTAATGCTCCAAACATTTTTGGCATGGATGCATTTGAACATTCTGGACTCGCAATTCAGGACAATGTACTTTGCATCAACGCCTTTGACCATGCAGACAGTGTGGTCGAACTAAGTGATGATTTAGCTGATCTCTTTTCTGAGGGCCTTGGTTGTAACACAGACTTTGCAGCGCACATTGTAGTTAGATACAAATCCATGCCTAATCTCCACTCTAGTAATGCTCCAAACATTTTGGCATGGATGCATTTGAGGTTCCTGGCCTCGCAATTCAGGACAATGTACTTTGCACAAACGCCTGTGACCATGCAGACAGTGTGGTCGTACTATGCGATGATTTTGCTGACCTCTTTTCTGAGGGCCTTGGTTGTAACACAAACTTTACAGCGAATATTGTAGTTAGAGACAAGTCCAACCTATTCTCCTTTCTAGTAATGCTCCAAACATTTTTGGCATGGATGCATTTGAACTTTCTGGCCTCACAATTCAGGACAATGTACTTTGCATCAACGTCTGTGACCATGCAGACAGTGTGGTTGCACTATGCGATGATTTTGATGATTTCTTTTCTGAGGGACTTGGTTGTACAACAGACTTTGTAGCGCATATTGTAGTTAGAGACAATACCATGCATTTTCTCCACTCTAGTAATGCTCCAAATATTTTTGGCATGGATGCACTTGAACATTGTGGCCTCGCAATTCAGGCAATGTATTTTGCATCAACGCTTGTGACCATGCAGACAGTGTGGTCGCACTATGCGATGTTTTTGATGATTCATTTTCTGAGGGCCTTGGTTGTACAACAGACTTTGCAGCCCATATTGTATTTAGAGACAATTCCGTGCCTATTCTCCACTCTAGTAATGCTCCTAACATTTTTGGCATGGATGCATTTCAACTTTCTGGCCTCGCAATTCAGGACAATGTACTTTGCATAAACACCTGTGACCATGCAGACAGTGTGGTTGCACTATTCGATGATTTTGTTGATCTTTTTTCTGAGGGCCTTGGTTGTACCACAGACTTTGCAGCGCATATTGTATTTAGAGACAATACTATGCCTATTCTCCACACTAGTAATGCTCCAAATACTTTTGGCATGGATGCACTTGAACTTTCTCGCCTCGCAATTCAGGACAATGTACTTTGCATCAACGCTTGTGACCATGCAGTCAGTGTGTTCGCACTATGCGATGATTTTCATGATCTCTTTTCTGAGGGCCTTGGTTGTACCACAGACTTTGCAGCGCATATTGTAGTTAGACACAATTCCATGAATATTCTTCACTCTAGTAATGCTGCAAACATTTTTGGTATGGATGCATTTGAACTTTCTGGCCTCCGAATTCAGGACAATGTACTTTGCACAAACGCCTGTGACCATGCAGACAGTTTGGTCGCACTATGCGATGATTTTGCTGACCTCTTTTCTGATGGCCTTGGTTGTAACACAAACTTTACAGCGAATATTGTAGTTAGAGACAAATCCATGCCTATTCTCCTTTCTAGTAATGCTCCAAACATTTTTGGCATGGATGCATTTGAACTTTCTCGCCTCGCAATACAGGACAATGTAATTTGCATCAACGCTTGTGACCATGCAGACAGTGTGGTCGCACTATGTGATGATTTTCCTGATCTCTTTTCTGAGAGCCTTGGTTGTACCACAGCCTTTGCAACGCATATTGTAGTTAGAGACAATTCCATGCCTATTCTCCTTTCTAGTAATGCTCCAAACATTTTTGGCATGGATGCATTTGAACATTCTGGACTCGCAATTCAGGACAATGTACTTTGCATCAACGCCTTTGACCATGCAGACAGTGTGGTCGAACTAAGTGATGATTTAGCTGATCTCCTTTCTGAGGGCCTTGGTTGTAAAACAGACTTTGCAGCGCACATTGTAGTTAGAGACAATTCCATGCCTATTCTCCACTCTAGTAATGCTCCAAACATTTTGGCATGGATGCATTTGAACATTCTGGACTCGCAATTCAGGACAATGTACTTTGCACAAACGCCTGTGACCATGCAGACAGTGTGGTCGCACTATGTGATGATTTTCCTGATCTCTTTTCTGAGAGCCTTGGTTGTACCACAGCCTTTGCAACGCATATTGTAGTTAGAGACAATTCCATGCCTATTCTCCTTTCTAGTAATGCTCCAAACATTTTTGGCATGGATGCATTTGAACTTTCTGGCATCGGAATTCGGGACAATGTACTTTGCATCAACGCTTGTGACCATGCAGACAGTGTGGTCGCACTATGCGATGATTCTGTTGATCTTTTTTCTGAGGGCCTTGGTTGTACCACAGACTTTGCAGCACATATTGTAGTTAGAGACAATTCCATACCTATTCTCCACTCTAGTAATGCTCCAATCATTTTTGGCATTGATGCATTTGAACTTTCTGGCCTCCCAATTCAGGACAATGTACTTTGCATCAACGCTTGTGACCATGCAGACAGTGAGGTCCCACTATGCGATGATTTAGCACATCTCTTTTCTGAGAGCCTTGTTTGTACCACAGACTTTGCAGCGCATATTGTAGTTAGAGACAATACCATGCCCATTCTCCACTCTAGTTATGCTCCAAATATTTTTGGCATGGATGCACTTGAACAATCTCGCCTTGTAATTCCTGGACAATGTACTTTGCACGAAAGCCTGTGACCATTCAGACAGTGAGGTCGCACTATGCGATGATTTTGCTGATCTCTTTTCTGAGGGCCTTGGTTGTACCACAGACTTTGCAGCACATACTGTAGTTAGAGACAAATCCATGCCTAATCTCCACTCTAGTAATGCTCCAAACATTTTAGGCATGGATGCATTTGAACATTCTGGACTCGCAATTCAGGACAATGTACTTTGCACAAACGCCTGTGACCATGCAGACAGTGTGGTCGCACTATGCGATGATTTTGCTGACCTCTTTTCTGAGGGCCTTGGTTGTAACACAAACTTTACAGCGAATATTGTAGTTAGAGACAATTCCATGCCTATTCTCCTTTCTAGTAATGCTCCAAACATTTTTGGCATGGATGCATTTGAACATTCTGGACTCGCAATTCAGGACAATGTACTTTGCATCAACGCCTTTGACCATGCAGACAGTGTGGTCGAACTAAGTGATGATTTAGCTGATCTCTTTTCTGAGGGCCTTGGTTGTAACACAGACTTTGCAGCGCACATTGTCGTTAGAGACAATTCCATGCCTATTCTCCACTCTAGTAATGCTCCAAACATTTTGGCATGGATGCATTTGAAGTTCCTGGCCTCGCAATTCAGGACAATGTACTTTGCACAAACGCCTGTGACCATGCAGACAGTGTGGTCGTACTATGCGATGATTTTGCTGACCTCTTTTCTGAGGGCCTTGGTTGTACCACAGACTTTGCAGCGCACATTGTAGTTAGAGACAATACCATGCATTTTCTCCACTCTAGTAATGCTCCAAATATTTTTGGCATGGATGCACTTGAACATTGTGGCCTCGCAATTTAGGCAATGTATTTTGCATCAACGCTTGTGACCATGCAGACAGTGTGGTCGCACTATGCGATGTTTTTCATGATTCATTTTCTGAGGGCCTTGGTTGTACAACAGACTTTGCAGCCCATATTGTATTTAGAGACAATTCCATGCCTATTCTCCACTCTAGTAATGCACCTAACATTTTTGGCATGGATGCATTTCAACTTTCTGGCCTCGCAATTCAGGACAATGTACTTTGCATCAACGCTTGTGACCATGCAGACAGTGTGGTTGCACTATGCGATGATTTTAATGATTATTTTTCTGAGGGCCTTGGTTGTACCACAGATTTTGCAGCGCATATTGCATTTACAGACGTTACTATGCCTATTCTCCACACTAGTAATGCTCCAAATACTTTTGGCATGGATGCACTTGAACTTTCTCGCCTCGCAATTCAGGACAATGTACTTTGCATCAACGCTTGTGACCATGCAGACAGTGTGGTCGCACTATGCGATGTTTTAGCTGATCTCTTTTCTGGAGCCTTGGTTGTACCACAGCCTTTGCAACGCATATTGTAGTTAGAGACAATTCCATGCCTATTCTCCTTTCTAGTAATGCTCCAAATATTTTTGGCATGGATGAACTTGAACTTTCTCGATTCGGAATTCGGGACAATGTACTTTGCTTCAGCGCTTGTGACCATGCAGACAGTGTGGTCGAACTATGCGATGATTTTGCTGATCTCTTTTCTGAGGGCTTTGGCTGTACCACAGACTTTGCAGCGCATATAGTAGTTAGACACAATTCCATGCCTATTTTCCACTCTAGTAATGCTGCAAACATATTTGGCATGGATGCATTTGAACTTCCTGGCCTCGCAATTCAGGACAATGTACTTTGCATCAACGCCTGTGACCATGCAGACAGTGAGGTTGCACTATGCGATGATTTTACTGATCTTTATTCTGAGGGCCTTGGTTGTACCACAGACTTTGCAGCCCATATTGTATTTAGAGACAATTCCATGCCTATTCTCCACTCTAGTAATGCACCTAACATTTTTGGCATGGATGCATTTCAACTTTCTGGCCTTGCAATTCAGGACAATGTACTTTGCATCTACGCTTGTGACCATGCAGACAGTGTGGTTGCACTATGCGATGATTTTAATGATTATTTTTCTGAGGGTCTTGGTTGTACCACAGACTTTGCAGCGCATATTGCATTTAGAGACGTTACTACGCCTATTCTCCACACTAGTAATGCTCCAAATACTTTTGGCATGGATGCACTTGAACATTCTCGCCTCGCAATTCAGGACGGTGTACTTTGCATCAACGCTTGTGACGATGCAGGCAGTGTGGTGGCACTATGCGATGATTTTGCTCATCTCTTTTCTTAGGGCCTTGGTTGTGCCACAGACTTTTCACAGCAAATTGTAGTTAGAGGCAATTCCATTCCTATTGTCGACACCAGTAATGCTCCAAACATTTTTGGCATGGATGCATTTGAACTTTGTGGATTCGCCATTCAGGGCAATGTTCATTGCATCATCCCCTGTGACCATGCAGACAGTGTGGTCGCACTATGCGATGATTTTGATGACCTCTTTTCTCAGGGCCTTGGTTGTACCACAGACTTTGCAGCGCATATTGTAGTTAGAGACAATTCCATACCTATTCTCCACTCTAGTAATGCTCCAAACATTTTTGGCATTGATGCATTTGAACTTTCTGGCCTCCCAATTCAGGACAATGTACTTTGCATCAACGCTTGTGACCACGCAGACAGTGAGGTCCCACTATGCGATGATTTAGCACATCTCTTTTCTGGGAGACTTGGTTGTACCACAGACTTTGCAGCGCATATTGTAGTTAGAGATAATACCATGCCCATTCTCCACTCTAGTTATGCTCCAAATATTTTTGGCATGGATGCACTTGAACAATCTCGCCTTGTAATTCCTGGACAATGTAATTTGCACCAACGCCTGTGACCATTCCGACAGTGAGGTCGCACTATGCGATGATTTTGCTGATCTCTTTTCTGAGGGCCTTAGTTGTACCACAGACTTTGCAGCACATATTGTAGTTAGAGACAAATCCATGCCTAATCTCCACTCTAGTAATGCTCCAAACATTTTGGCATGGATGCATTTGAAGTTCCTGGCCTCGCAATTCAGGACAATGTACTTTGCACAAACGCCTGTGACCATGCAGACAGTGTGGTCGCACTATGCGATGATTTTGCTGATCTCCTTTCTGAGGGCCTTTTTTTGTACCGCAGACTTTGCAGCGCATATTGTTGTTAGAGACAATTCCATGCCTATTCTGAATATTAGTAATGCTTCAAACATTTTTGGCATGAATGCATTTGAACTTATTGGCCTCGCAATTCCTGACAATGTACTTTGGATCTGCGCCTGTAACCATGCAGACAGTGTGGTCGCACTATGCGGTGATTTTGCTGATCTCTTTTCTTATAGCCTTGGTTGTGCCACAGACTTTATACCGCATATTGTAGTTACAGACAATTCCATGCCTATTTTCGACACTAATAATGCTCCAAACATTTTTGGCATGGATGCATTTGAGCTTTGTGGCCTCGTAATTCAGGACAATGTACATTGCATCAACGCCTGTGACCTTGCAGACAGTGTGGTCGCACTATGCAATGATTTTGTTGATCTCTTTTATGAGGGCCTTGGTTGTTTCACAGACTTTGCAGCGCATATTATAGTTACAGACAGTTCTATGCCTATTCTCCACTCTAGTAATGCTCCAAAAATTTTTGTCATGCGTGCATTTAAACATTCTCGCCTCGCAATTCAGGACAATGTACTTTGTATCAACGCCTGTGACCATGCAGACAGTGAGGTCGCACTATGTGATGATTTTCCTGATCGCTTTACTGAGGGCCTTGGTTGTACCATAGACTTTGCAGCGCATATTGTAGTTACAGACCATTCCATGCCTTTTCTCCACTCTAGTAATGCTCCAAACATTTTGGCATGGATGCATTTGAACTTTCTGGCCTCACAATTCAGGACAATGTACTTTGCATCAACGTCTGTGACCATGCAGACAGTGTGGTGCACTATGCGATGATTTTGTTGTTCTTTTTTCTGAGGGCCTTGGTTGTACCACAGACTTTGCAGCGCATATTGTATTTAGAGACAATACTATGCCTATTCTCCACACTAGTAATGCTCCAAATACTTTTGGCATGGATGCATTTGTATATTCTCTCATCGCAATTCAGGACAATGTACTTTGTATCAACGCCTGTGACCATGCAGACAGTGTGGTTGCACTAGGCGATGATTTGGTGATCTCTTTTCTGAGGGTCTTGGTTGTACCACAGACATTTCAGTGCATATTGTATTTAGAGACAATTCCATGCTTATTCTAAACTGTAGTAATGCTCCGAACATTTTTGCCATGGTTGTATTTGAACTTCCTGTCCACGCAATTCAGGACAATGTACTTTGCATCAACGCCTGTGACCATGCAGACAGTGAGGTCGCAGTATGCGATGATTTTGATAATCTCTTTTCTGAGGGCCTTGGTTGTACCACAGACTTTGCAGCGCATATTGTAGTTAGATAAAATTCCATGCTTATTCTCCACTTTAGTAATGCTCCAAACATCTTGACATGGATGCATTTTAACTTCCTGGCCTCGCAATTCAGGACAATGTACTTTGCATCAACCCCTGTGACACATGCAGACAATGTGGTCGCACTATGCCATGATTTTGATGATCTGTTTTCTGAGGAGTTTGCTTGTACCACAGAGTATGCAGCGCATATTGTAGTTAGACACAATTCCATGCCTATTCTCCTTTCTAGTAATGCTCCAAACATTTTTGACATGGATGCATTTGAAACTTCATTCATCGCAATTCAGATCAAATTACTTTGCATCAAAACCTGTGACCATGCAGACAGTGTGGTCGCACTATGCGATGATTCTGTTGATCTTTTTTCTGAGGGCCTTGGTTGTACCACAGACTTTGCAGCGCATATTGTAGTTAGAGACAATTCCATACCTATTCTCCACTCTAGTAATGCTCCAAATATTTTTGGCATTGATGCATTTGAACTTTCTGGCGTCGCAATTCAGGACAATGTACTTTGCATCAAAGCTTCTGACCATGCAGACAGTGAGGTCCCACTGTGCGATGATTTAGCACATCTCTTTTCTGAGAGCCTTGGTTGTACCACAGACTTTGCAGCGCATATTGTAGTTAGAGACAATACCATGCCCATTCTCTACTCTAGTTATGCTCCAAATATTTTTGGCATGGATGCACTTGAACAACCTCGCCTTGTAATTCCTGGACAATGTACTTTGCACCAACGCCTGTGACCATTCAGACAGTGAGGTCGCACTATGTGATGATTTTGCTGATCTCTTTTCTGAGGGCCTTGGTTGTACCACAGACTTTGCAGCACATATTGTAGTTAGAGACAAATCCATGCCTAATCTCCACTCTAGTAATGCTCCAAACATTTTTGGCATGGATGCATTTGAACATTCTGGACTCGCAATTCAGGACAATGTACTTTGCACAAACGCCTTTGACCATTCAGACAGTGAGGTCGCACTATGTGATGATTTTGCTGATCTCTTTTCTGAGGGCCTTGGTTGTACCACAGACTTTGCAGCACATATTGTAGTTAGAGACAAATCCATGCCTATTCTCCACTCTAGTAATGCTCCAAACATTTTGGCATGGATGCATTTGAAGTTCCTGGCCTCGCAATTCAGGACAATGTACTTTGCACAATCGCCTGTGACCATGCAGACAGTGTGGTCGTACTATGCAATGATTTTGCTGACCTCTTTTCTGAGGGCCTTGGTTGTAACACAAACTTTACAGCGAATATTGTAGTTAGAGACATTTCCATGCCTATTCTCCTTTCTAGTAATGCTCCAAACATTTTTGGCATGGATGCATTTGAACTTTCTGGCCTCACAATTCAGGACAATGTACTTTGCATCAACGTCTGTGACCATGGAGACAGTGTGGTTGCACTATGCGATGATTTTGATAATTTCTTTTCTGAGGGACTTGGTTGTACAACAGACTTTGCAGCGCATATTGTAGTTAGAGACAATACCATGCATTTTCTCCACTCTAGTAATTCTCCAAATATTATTGGCATGGATGCACTTGAACATTGTGGCCTTGCAATTCAGGCAATGTATTTTGCAGCAACGCTTGTGACCATGCAGACAGTGTGGTCGCACTATGCGATGATTTTGATGATTCATTTTCTGAGGGCCTTGGTTGTACCACAGACTTTGCAGCCCATATTGTATTTAGAGACAATTCCGTGCCTATTCTCCACTCTAGTAATGCTCCTAACATTTTTGGCATGGATGCATTTCAACTTTCTGGCCTCGCAATTCAGGACAATGTACTTTGCATAAACGCCTGTGACCATGCAGACAGTGTGGTTGCACTATGCGATGATTTTGTTGATCTTTTTTCTGAGGGCCTTGGTTGTACAACAGACTTTGCAGCCCATATTGTAGTTAGAGACAATTCCATACCTATTCTCCACTCTAGTAATGCTCCAAACATTTTTGGCATTGATGCATTTGAACTTTCTGGCCTCCCAATTCAGGACAATGCACTTTGCATCAACGCTTGTAACCATGCAGACAGTGAGGTCGCACTATGCGATGATTTAGCACATCTGTTTTCTGAGAGCCTTGTTTGTACCACAGAATTTGCAGTGCATATTGTAGTTAGAGACAATACCATGCCCATTCTCCACTCTAGTTATGCTCCAAATATTTTTGGCATGGATGCACTTGAACAATCTCGCCTTGTAATTCCTGGACAATGTACTTTGCACCAAAGCCTGTGACCATTCAGACAGTGAGGTCGCACTATGCGATGATTTTGCTGATCTCTTTTCTGAGGGCCTTGGTTGTACCACAGACGTTGCAGCACATATTGTAGTTAGAGACAAATCCATGCCTAATCTCCACTCTAGTAATGCTCCAAACATTTTAGGCATGGATGCATTTGAACATTCTGGACTCGCAATTCAGGACAATGTACTTTGCACAAACGCCTGTGACCATGCAGACAGTGTGGTCCCACTATGCGATGATTTTGCTGACCTCTTTTCTGAGGGCCTTGGTTGTAACACAAACTTTACAGCGAATATTGTAGTTAGAGACAATTCCATGCCTATTCTCCTTCCTAGTAATGCTCCAAACATTTTTGGCATGGATATATTTGAACTTTCTGGCCTCACAATTCAGGACAATGTACTTTGCATCAACGCCTGTGACCATGCAGACAGTGTGGTTGCACTATGCGATGATTTTGATGATTTCTTTTCTGAGGTCCTTGGTTGTACAACAGACTTTGCAGCGCATATTGTAGTTAGAGACAATACCATGCATTTTCTCCACTCTAGTAATGCTCCAAATATTTTTGACATGGATGCACTTGAACATTGTGGCCTCGCAATTCAGGCAATGTATTTTGCATCAACGTTTGTAACCATGCAGACAGTGTGGTCGCACTATGCGATGATTTTGATGATTCATTTTCTGAGGGCCTTGGTTGTACAACAGACTTTGCAGCCCATATTGTATTTAGAGACAATTCCATGCCTATTCTCCACTCTAGTAATGCTCCTAACATTTTTGGCATGGATGCATTTCAACTTTCTGGCCTCGCAATTCCGGACAATGTACTTTGCATCAACGCCTGTGACCATGCAGACAGTGTGGTTGCACTATGCGATGATTTTGTTGATTTTTTTTCTGAGGGCCTTGGTTGTACCACAGACTTTGCAGCGCATATTGCATTTAGAGACAATACTATGCCTATTCTCCACACTAGTAATGCTCCAAATACTTTTGGCATGGATGCACTTGAACTTTCTCGCCTCGCAATTCAGGACAATATACTTTACATCAACGCTTGTGACCATGCAGACAGTGTGGTCGCACTATGCGATGTTTTAGCTGATCTCTTTTCTGGAGCCTTGGTTGTACCACAGCCTTTGCAACGCATATTGTAGTTAGAGACAATTCCATGCCTATTCTCCTTTCTAGTAATGCTCCAAACATTTTTGGCAAGGACGCATTTGAACTTTCTGGCCTCGCAATTCAGGACAATGTACTTTGCATCAACGTCTGTGACCATGCAGACAGTGTGGTTGCACTATGTGATGATTTTGTTGATGTTTTTTCTGAGGGTCATGGTTGTACCACAGACTTTGCAGCGCATATTGTAGTTAGAGACAATACTATGTCTATTCTCCACCCTAGTAATGCTCCAAATATTTTTGGCATGGATGAACTTGAACTTTCTCGATTCGGAATTCGGGACAATGTACTTTGCTTCAACGCTTGTGACCATGCAGACAGTGTGGTCGAACTATGCGATGATTTTGCTGAACTCTTTTCTGAGGGCTTTGGTTGTACCACAGACTTTGCAGCGCATATTGTAGTTAGACACAATTCCATGCCTATTTTCCACTCTAGTAATGCTGCAAACATATTTGGCATGGATGCATTTGAAAATGTGGCCCCGCACATCAGGACAATGTACTTTACATCAACGCCTGTGACCATGCAGGCAGTGAGGTTGCATTTTGCGATGATTTTGCTGATCTCTTTTCTGAGGCCTTGGTTGTACCACAGACTTTACAGAGCATGTTGTAGTTAGCGACAATACCATGCATTTTCTCCACTCTAGTAATGCGCCAAATAATTTTGGCATGGATGCACTTGAACATTGTGGCCTCGCAATTCAGGCAATGTATTTTGCATCAACGCTTGTGACCATGCAGACAGTGTGGTCGCACAATGCGATGATTTTGATGATTTCCTTTCTGAGGGCCTTGGTTGTACAACAGACTTTGCAGCGCATATTGTATTTAGAGACAATTCCATGCCTATTCTCCACTCTAGTAATGCTCCTAACATTTTTGGAATAAATGCATTTGAACTTTCTGGCCTCGCAATTCAGGACAATGTACTTTGCATCAACGCCTGTGACCATGCAGACAGTTTGGTCGCACTATGCGATGATTTTGCTGATCTCTTTTCGTAGGGAATTGGTGTGCCACAGACTTTACAGCGCATATTGAAGTTAGAGACAATTCCATGCCTATTCTCCACTCTAGTAATGCTCCAAACATTTTTGGCATGGATAAATTTGAACTTTCTTGCCTCCCAATTCAGGACAATGTACTTTGCATCAACGCCTGTGACCATGCATACAGTGAGGTCGCATTATGCGATGATTTAGCTGATCTCTTTCCTGAGAGCCTTGGTTGTACAGCAGACTTTGCAGCGCAAATTGTAGTTACAGACAATTCCATGCCTATTCTCCACTCTAGTAAAGCTCCAAACATTTTGGCATGGATGCATTTGAACTTACTGGCCTCGCAATTCAGGACAATGTACTTTGTATCAACCTGTGTGACCATGCAGACAGTGTGGTCTCACTATGCGATGATTTTGATGATCTCTTTTCTGGGGGCCTTGGTTGAACCACAGCCTTTGCAGCGTATATTGTAGTTAGAGACAATTCCATGCATATTCTCCACTCTAGTAATGCTCCAATCATTTTTGGTATGCATTCATTTGAACTTTGTGGCTTCGCACCTCAGGACAATGTACTTTGCATCAACGCCTGTGACCATGCAGACAGTGTGGTTGCACTATGCGATGATTTTGATGATCTGTTTTCTGAGGGCCTTGGTTGTACCACAGACTTTGCAACGCATATTGCAGTTAGAGACAATTCCATGCCTATTCTCCACTCTAGTAATGCTCCAAACTTTTTGGCATGGATGCATTTGAACTTCCTGGCCTCGCAATTCAGGACAATGTACTTTGTATCAACCCCTGTGACGATGCAGACGGTGTGGTCGCACTATGCGATGATTTTGATGATCTCTTTTATGCGGGCCTTGGTTATACCACAGACTTTGCAGTGCATATTGTAGTTACAGACAATACTATGCCTATTCTCCAATCTAGTAATGCTCCAAAGATTTTTGGCATTGATGCATTTGAACTTTCTGGCCTCCCAATTCAGGACAATGTACTTTGCATCAACGCTTGTGACCATGCAGACAGTGAGGTCCCACTATGCGATGATTTAGCACATCTCTTTTCTGAGAGCCTTGGTTGTACCACAGACTTTGCAGCGCATATTGTAGTTAGAGACAATACCATGCCCATTCTCCACTCTAGTTATGCTCCAAATATTTTTTGCATGGATGCACTTGAACAATCTCGCCTTGTAATTCCTGGACAATGTACTTTGCACCAACGCCTGTGACCATTCAGACAGTGAGGTCGCACTATGCGATGATTTTGCTGATCTCTTTTCTGAGGGCCTTGGTTGTACCACAGACTTTGCAGCACATATTGTAGTTAGAGACAAATCCATGCCTAATCTCCACTCTAGTAATGCTCCAAACATTTTTGGCATGGATGCATTTGAACATTCTGGACTCGTAATTCAGGACAATGTACTTTGCATCAACGCCTTTGACCATGCAGACAGTGTGGTCGAACTAAGTGATGATTTAGCTGATCTCTTTTCTGAGGGCCTTGGTTGTAACACAGACTTTGCAGCGCATATTGTAGTTAGAGACAATTCCATGCCTATTCTCCACTCTAGTAATGCTCCAAACATTTTGCCATGGATGCATTTGAATTTCCTGGCCTCGCAATTCAGGACAATGTACTTTGCACATTCGCCTGTGACCATGCAGACAGTGTGGTCGCACTATGCGATGATTTTGCTGATCTCCTTTCTGAGGGCCTTTTTTTGTACCGCAGACTTTGCAGCGCAATTGTTGTTAGAGACAATTCCATGCCTATTCTGAATATTAGTAATGCTTCAAACATTTTTGGCATGGATGCATTTGAACTTATTGGCCTCGCAATTCCGGACAATGTACTTTGGATCTGCGCCTGTGACCATGCAGACAGTGTGGTCGCACTATGCGATGATTTTGCTTATCTCTTTTCTTATAGCCTTGGTTGTGCCACAGACTTTATACCGCATATTGTAGTTACAGACAATTCCATGCCTATTTTCCACACTAATAATGCTCCAAACATTTTTGGCATGGATGCATTTGAACTTTGTGGCCTCGTAATTCAGGACAATGTACATTGCATCAACGCCTGTGACCTTGCAGACAGTGTGGTCGCACTATGCAATGATTTTGTTGATCTCTTTCATGAGGGCCTTGGTTGTTTCACAGACTTTGCAGCTCATATTATAGTTACAGACAGTTCTATGCCTATTCTCCACTCTAGTAATGCTCCAAAAATTTTTGTCATGCGTGCATTTAAACATTCTCGCCTCGCAATTCAGGACAATGTACTTTGTATCAACGCTTGTGACCATGCAGACAGTGAGGTCGCACTATGTGATGATTTTCCTGATCGCTTTTCTGAGGGCCTTGGTTGTACCATAGACTTTGCAGCGCATATTGTAGTTACAGACCATTCCATGCCTATTCTCCACTCTAGTAATGCACCAAACATTTTGGCATGGATGCAGTTGAACTTCCTGGCTTCGCAATTTAGGACAATGTACATTGTACAAACGCCTGTGACCATGCAGACAGTGTGGTTATACTATGCGATGATTTTGTTGATCTCTTTCCTGAGGGCCTTGGTTGTTTCACAGACTTTGCAGCGCATATTATAGTTACAGACAATTCTATGCCTATTCTCCACTCTAGTAATGCTAAAAAAATTTATGGCATGGATGCATTTGAACATTCTCGCCTCGAAATTCAGGACAATGTACTTTGTATCAAGGCCTGTGACCATGCAGACTGTGGTCGCACTATGCAATGATTTTGCTGATTTATTTTCTGGAAGCGTTGGTTGTATCACAGACTTTGCAGCCCATATTGCAGTTAGAGGCAATTCTAAGCCCATTCTCCACTCTAGTAATGCTCCAAACATTTTTGGCATGGATGCGTTTGAACTTCCTGGCCTCGCCATTCAGGACAATGTATTTTGCATCAACGCCTGTGACCATGCAAACAGTGTGGTCGCACTATGCGATGATTTTGCTGAACCCTTTTCTGAGGGCCTTGGTTGTACCACAGACTTTGCAGCGCATATTGTAGTTAGAGACAATTCTATGCCTAATCTAAACTCTAGTAATGCATCAATCATTTTTAGCATTGATGCATCTGAACATTCCAGCCTGGCAATTCAGGACAATGTACTTTGTATCAACGCCTGTGACCATGCTGACTGTGTGGTCGCACTATGCAATGAATTTGCTGACCTCTTTTCTGGGGGCCTTGGTTGTACCACACTTTGCAGCCCATATTGTAGTTAGAGACAATTCCATGCCCATTCTCCACTCTAGTAATGCTCCAAACATTTTTGGCATGGATGCATTTGAACTTCCTGGCTTCGCAATTCAGGACAATGTACTTTGTATCAACGCCTGTGACCATGCAGACAGTGTGGTCGCACTATGCAATGATTTTGCTGATCTCTTTTCTGCGGGCGTTGGTTGTACCACAGACTTTGCAGCCCATATTGTATTTAGAGGCAATTCTATGCCCATTCTCCACTCTAGTAATGCTCCAAACTTTTTGGCATGGATGCATTTGAACTTCCTGGCCTCGCAATTCAGGACAATGTATTTTGCATCAACGCCTGTGACCATGCAGACAGTGTGGTCGCACTATGCGATGATTTTGCTGAATCCTTTTCTGAGGGCCTTTGTTGTACCATCGTCTTTGCAGCGCATATTGTATTTAGAGACAGATCCATGCCCATTCTCCACTCTATTAATGCTCCATACATTTTGGCATGGATGCAATTGAACTTCCTGGCTTGGCAATTTTGGACAATGTACTTTGCACAAACGCCTGTGACCATGCAGACAGTGTGGTTGCACTATGCGATGTTTTGTTGATCTCTTTTATGAGGGCCTTGGTTATTTCACAGACTTTGCAGCGCATATTATAGTTACAGACCATTCTACATCTATTCTCCACTCTAGTAATGCTCCAAAAATTTTAGGCATGGATGCATTTGAACATTCTCTCCTCGCAATTCAGGACAATGTACTTTGTATCAACGCCTGTGACCATGCAGACTGTGTGGTCGCACCTTGCAATGATTTTGCTGATCTATTTTCTTAGGGCCTTGGTTGTACCACAGACTTTGCAGCCCACATTGTAGTTAGAGACAATTCCATGCCCATTCTCTACTCTAGTAATGCTCCAAACATTTTTGGCATGGATGCATTTGAACTTCCTGGCCTCGCAATTCAGGACAATGTATTTTGCGTCAACGCCTGTGACCATGCAGACAGTGAGGTCACACTATGCGATGATTTTGCTCATCTCTTTTCTGAGGGCCTTGGTTGTACCACAGACTTTGCAGCGCATATTGTAGTTAGAGACAATTCCATGCCTATTCAAAACTCTAGTAGTACTCCTAACGTTTTTGGCGTGGTTGCATTTGAACTTCCTGCCCTCGCAATTGAGGACAATGTACTTTGCATCAATGCCTGTGACCGTGCAGACAGTGTGGTCGCACTATGCGATGATTTTGCTGAACTCGTTTCTGAATTCCTTCGTTGTACCTCAGACTTTGCAGCACATATTGTAGTTAGAGACAATTTCATGCATTTTCTCCACTGTAGTAATGCTCCTAATATTTTTGGCATCGATCCATTTGATCATTCTAAACTCGCAATTCAGGACAATGTACTTTGCATCAACGCCTGTGACCATGCAGACAGTGTGGTCGAACTAAGTGATGATTTTGCTGATCTCTTTTCTGAGGACCTTGGTTGTAACACAGACTTTGCAGCGCACATTGTAGTTAGAGACAATTTCGTGCCTATTCTCCACTCTGGTAATGCTCCAAACATTTTGGCATGGATGCATTTGAACTTCCTATCCTCGCAGTTCAGGACAATGTACTTTGCATCAATGCCTGTGACTGTGCAGACAGTGTAGTCGCACTATGCGATGATTTTGCTGAACTCTTTTCTGAGGGCTTTCGTTGTACCACAGGCTTTGCAGCACATATTGTAGTTAGAGACAATTCCATGCCTATTCTAAACTCTACTAATGCTCCAAACATTTTTGGCATGGATGCATTTGAACTTCCTGGCCTCGCAATTCAGGAGAACGTAATTTGCATCTGCGCCTGTGACCATGCAGACAGTGTGCTCGCACTATGCGATGATTTTGCTGATCACTTTTCTTATAGCCTAAGTTTTGCCAAAGACTTTATACAGCATATTGTAGTTACAGACAATTCCATGCGTATTTTCCACACTAATAATGCTCCAAATATTTTTGGCATGGATGCATTTGAACTTTGAGGCCTCGTAATTCAGGACAATGTACATTGCATCAACGCCTGTCACCTTGCAGACAGTGTGGTCGCACTATGCGATGTTTTTGTTGATCACTTTTCTGAGGGCCATGGTTGTTTCACAGACTTTGCAGCGCATATTTTAGTTACAGACAATTCTATGCTTATTCTCCACTTTAGTAATGCTCCAAAAATTTTTGGCATGAATGCATTTGAACATTAACGCCTCGCAATTCAGGACAATGTACTTTGTATCAACGCCTGTGACCGTGCAGACTGTGTGGTCGCACTATGCAATGATTTTGCTGATCTCTTTTCTGAGGGCGTTGGTTGTACCACAGACTTTGCAGCGCATATTGTAGTTAGAGACAATTCTATGCCTATTCTCCACTCTAGTAATGCTCCAAACATTTTTACCATGATTGCATTTGCACTTTCTGGCCTCGCAATTCAGTACAACGTACTTTGCATCTACGCTTGTGACCATGCACACAGTGAGGTCGCACTATGCAATGATTTTGCTGATCTCTTTTCTGAGGGCCTTGGTTTTACCATAGACTTTGCAGCACATATTGTAGTTAGAGACAAATCCATGCCTATTCTCAACCTTAGTAATGCTCCAAACATTTTTGGCATGGATGCATTTGAACTTCCTGGCCTCACAGTTCAGGACAATGTACTTTGTATCAATGCCTGTGACCGTGCAGACAGTGTGGTCGCACTATGCGATGATTTTGCTGAACTCTTTTCTGTGGGCCTTCGTTGTACCACAGAATTTGCAGCACATATTGTAGTTAGAGACAATTTCTTTTTTTTGGGCCTTGGTTGTACCACCGACTTTGCAGCGCATATTGTAGTTAGAGACAATTCCATGCCTATTCTAAACTCTACTAATGCTCCAAATATTTTTGAAATGGATGCATTTGACCTTCCTGAACTCACAATTCAGGACAATGTACTTTACATCAATGCCTCTGACCATGCAGACAATGTGGTCCCACTAGGCGATTATTTTGCTGATATCTTTTCTGAGGGCCTTGGTTGTACCACTGACTTTGTAGCGCATATTGTAGTTAGAGACAATTTAATGCCTATTCTCCACTCTAGTAACGATCCAAAAGTGTTGGCATTAATGCATTTGAAATATCTGGCCTCACAATGCAGGACAATGTACTTTGCATCAATGCCTGTGACCGTGCAGACAGTGTGGTCGCACTATGCGATGATTTTTCTGAACTCGTTTCTGAGGGCCTTCGTTGTACCACAGACTTTGCAGCACATATTGTAGTTAGAGAAAATTTCTTTTTTTTGGGCCTTGGTTATACCACCGACTTTGCAGCTCATATTATAGTTAGAGACAATTCCATGCCTATTCTAAACTCTACCAATGCACCAAATATTTTTGTTATGGATGCATTAGATCTTCCTGAACTCACAATTCAGGACAATGTACTTTACATCAATGCCTCTGACCATGCAGACAATGTGGTCGCAGTATGAAATTTTTTTGCTGATCTCTTTTCTGAGGGCCCTGGTTGTACCACAGACTTTGCAGCGCATATTGTAGTTACAGAAAATTCTATGCGTATTCTCCACTCTAGAAGTGCTTCAAACATTTTTGGCATGGTCACATTTGAACTCTGTCGCCTCACAATTCCGGACAATGTACTTTGTATCTAACGCATTTGACCATGCAGACAGTGTGGTCGAACTAAGCGATGATTTTGCTCATCTCTTTTCTGAGGGCCTTGGTTGTACCACAGACTTTGCAGCGCATTTTGTTGTTAGAGACAATTACATGCCAATTCTGAACATTAGTAATGCTACAAACTTTTTTGGCATGGATGCATTTGAACTTTCTGGTCTCGCAATTCAGGAAAATGTACTTTGTATCAATGCCTGTGACCATGCAGACAGTGTGGTCGCACTATGCGATGATTTTGCTGATCTCTTTTCTGAGGGCCTTGGTTGTACCACAGACTTTGCAGCGCATATTGTAGTTCGAGACAATTCCATGCCTATTCACCACTCCAGTAATGCTCCAAACATTTTTGGCATGGACGCATTTGAACTCCCTGGTCTCGCTATTCAGGACAATGTACTTTGCATCAACGCCTGTGACCATGCAGACAGTGTGGTCGCACTATCCGGTGATTTTGCTGATCTCTTTTCTGAAGACCTTGGTTGTACCACAGACTTTGCAGCCCATATTGTAGTTACAGACAATTCTATGCATATTCTCCACTCTAGAAGCGCTCCAAATATTTTTGGCTTGTTTGCATTTAAACTCTCTCGCCTCACAATTCCGGACAATGTACTTTGTATTTAACGCCTTTGACCATGCAGACAATGTGGTCGAACTAAGCGATGATTTTGCTGATCTCTTTTCTGAGGGCCTTGGTTGTACCATAGACTTTGCAGCACATATTGTAGTTAGAGACAAATCCATGCCTATTCTCAACCTTAGTAATGCTCCAAACATTTTTGGCATGGATGCATTTGAACTTCCTGGCCTCGCAGTTCAGGACAATATACTTTGCATCAATGCCTGTGACCATGCAGACAGTGTGGTCGCACTATGCGATGATTTTGCTGAACTCTTTTCTGAGGGCCTTCGTTGTACCACAGAATTTGCAGCATATATTGTAGTTAAAAACAATTTGTTTTTTAAGGGCCTTGGTTGTACCACCGACTTTGCAGGGCATATTGTAGTTAGAGACAATTCCATGCCTATTCAAAACTCTACTAAAGCTCCAAACATTTTTGGCATGGATGCGTTTGAACTTTCTGGGCTCGCATTCCAGGACAGTGTACTTTGCATCATCGCCTGTGACCATGCAGACAGTGTGGTCGCCCTATGCGATTATTTGGCTGATCTCTTTTCTGAGGGCCTTTTTTGTACCACTGACTTTGCACCGCATATTGTAGTTAGAGACAATTTAATGCCTATTCTCCACTCTAGTAACGCTCCAAAAATTTTTGGCATGGATGCATTTGAACTTTCTGGCCTCACAATTCAGGACAAAGTACTTTGTATCAACGCCTGTAACCATGCAGACAGTGTTGTCGCACTATGCGATAATTTTGCTGATCTCTTTTCTGAGGGCCTTGGTTGTACCACAGACTTTGCAGCACATACTGTAGTTAGAGACAATTCAATGCCTATTCTAAACTCTACTAATGCTCCAAATATTTTTGGTATGGATGCATTTAATCTTCCTGAACTCACAATTCAGGACAATGTACTTTACATCAATGCCTCTGACCATGCAGACAATGTGGTCGCACTAGGCGATGATTTTGCTGATCTCTTTTCTGAGGGTCTTGGTTGTTTCACAGACATTGCAGTGCATATTGTAGTTAGAGACAATTCCAAGCCTATTCTCCACTCTAGTAATGCTCCAAATATTTTTGGCATGGATGCATTTGAACTTACTGGCCTCGCAATTCAGGACAATGTACTTGCATCAACGCCTGTGACCATGCAGACAGTGTGATCGCAGTATGAGATTTTTTTGCTGATCTCTTTTCTGAGGGCCTTGGTTCTACCACAGACTTTGCAGCGCATAGTGTAGTTCGAGTCAATTCCATGAATATTCTCCACTCCAGTAATGCTCCAAACTTTTTTGGCATGGATGCATTTGTACTTCCTGGCCTCGCAATTCAGGACAATGTACGTTGCATCAACGCCTGTGACCATGCAGACAGTGTGGTCGCACTATGCGATGATTTTGCTGATCTCTTTTCTGAGGGCCTTGGTTGTACCAAAGACTTAGCAGCACATATTGTAGTTACAGACAATTCTATATTCTCCACTCTAGAAGTGCTCCAAATATTTTTGGCATGGTTGCATTTGAACTCTCTCGAATCGCAATTCCGGGCAATGTACTTTGTTTTTAACGCATTTGACCATGCAGACAGTGTGGTCGAACTAAGCGATGATTTTGCTGATCTCTTTTCTGAGGGCCTTGGTTGTAACACAGACTTTGCAGCGCATATTGTAGTTAGAGACAATTCGCTGCCTATTCTCCACTCTAGTAACGGTCCAAACATTTTGGCATGGATGCATTTGAACTTCCTGGTCTCGCAAGTCAGGAGAATGTACTTTGCATCAACGCCTGTGACCATGCAGGCAGTGTGGTCGCACTATGCAATGATTTTGCTGATCTCTTTTGTGCGGGCGTTGGTTGTACCACAGACTTTGCAGCGCATATTGTTGTTAGAGACAATTACATGCCAATTCTGCACATTAGTATTGCTGCAAACATTTTTGGCATGGATGCATTTTAACTTTCTGGTCTCGCAATTAAGGAAAATGTACTTTGTATCAATGCCTGTGACCATGCAGACAGTGTTCGCGCTATGCGATGATTTTGCTGATCTCTTTTCTGAGGGCCTTGGTTGTACCACAGACTTTGCAGCACATATTGTAGTTAGAGACAAATCCATGCCTATTCTCAACCTTAGTAATGCTCCAAACATTTTTGTCATGGATGCATTTGACATTCCTGGCCTCGCAGTTCAGGACAATGTACTTTGCATCAATGCCTGTGACCGTGCAGACAGTGTAGTCGCACTATGCGATGATTTTGCTGAACTCTTTTCTGAGGGCTTTCGTTGTACCACAGACTTTGCAGCACATATTGTAGTTAGAGAGAATTTCTTTTTTAAGGGCCTTGGTTGTACCACCGACTTTGCAGCTCATATTGTAGTTAGAGACAATTCCATGCCTATTCTAAACTCTACTAATGCTCCAAACATTTTTGGCATGGATGCGTTTTAACTTTCTGGGCTCGCAATTCAGGACAATGTACTTTGCATCATCGCCTGTGACCATGCAGACAGTTTGGTCGCCCTATGCGATTATTTGGTTGATCTCTTTTCTGAGGGCCTTGGTTGTACCACTGACTTTGCACCGCATATTGTAGTTAGACACAATTTAATGCCTATTCTCCACTCTAGTAACGCTCCAAAAATTTTTGGCATGGATGCATTTGAACTTTCTGGCCTCACAATTCAGGACAAAGTACTTTGTATCAACGCCTGTAACCATGCAGACAGTGTTGTCGCACTATGCGATAATTTTGCTGACCTCTTTTCGGATTGCCTTGGTTGCACCACAGACTTTGCAGCACATATTGTAGTTAGAGACAATTCCATGCCTATTCTAAACTCTACTAATGCTCCAAATATTTTTGGTATGGATGCATTTAATCTTCCTGAACTCACAATTCAGGACAATGTACTTTACATCAATGCCTCTGACCATGCAGACAATGTGGTCGCACTAGGCGATGAATTTGCTGATCTCTTTTCTGAGGGTCTTCGTTGTTTCACAGACATTGCAGCGCATATTGTAGTTAGAGACAATTCCAAGCCTATTCTCCACTCTAGTTATGCTCCAAATGTTTTTGGCATGGTTGCATTTGAATACTCTCGCATCGCAATTCCGGGCAATGTACTTTGTATTTAACGCATTTTACCATGCAGACAGTGTGGTCGAACTAAGCGATGATTTTGCTGATCTCTTTTCTGAGGGCCTTGGTTGTAATACAGACTTTGCAGCGCATATTGTAGTTAGAGACAATTCGCTGCCTATTCTCCACTCTAGTAATGCTCCAAACATATTGGCATGGATGCATTTGAACTTCCTGGTCTCGCAAGTCAGGACAATGTACTTTGCATCAACGCCTGTGACCATGCAGAGAGTGTGGTCGCACTATGCGATGATTTTGCTGAACTCTTTTCTGAGGGCCTTGGTTGTACCAAAGACTTTGCAGCGCATATTGTAGTTACAGACAATTCCATGCGTATTCTCCACTCTAGAAGTGCTCCAATTATTTTTGGCATGGTTGCATTTGAACTCTCTCGCCTTGCAATTCCGGGCAATGTACTTTGTATTTAACGCATTTGACCATGCAGACAGTGTGGTCGAACTAAGCGATGATTTTGCTGATCTCTTTTCTGAGGGCCTTGGTTGTAACACAGACTTTGCAGCGCATATTGTAGTTAGAGACAATTCGACGCCTATTCTCCACTCTAGTAATGCTCCAAACATTTTGGCATGGATGCATTTGAACTTCCCGGTCTCGCAAGTCAGGACAATGTACTTTGCATCAACGCCTGTGACCATGCAGACAGTGTGGTCGCAGTATGAGATTTTTTTTGCTGATCTCTTTTCTGAGGGCCTTGGTTCTACCACAGACTTTGCAGCGCATAGTGTAGTTCGAGTCAATTCCATGCATATTCTCCACTCCAGTAATGCTCCAAACATTTATGGCATGGATGCATTTGTACTTCCTGGCCTCGCGATTTAGGACAATGTACTTTGCATCAACGCCTATGACCATGCAGACAGTGTGGTCGCACTATGCGATTCTTTTGCTGATCTCTTTTCTGAGGGCCTTGGTTGTACCACAGACTTTGCAGTGCATATTGTAGTTCGAGACAATTCCATGCCTATTCACCACTCCAGTAATGCTCCAAACATTTTTGGCATGGATGCATTTGAACTTCCTGGTCTCGCAAGTCAGGACAATGTACTTTGCATCAACGCCTGTGACCATGCAGAGAGTGTGGTCGCACTATGCGATGATTTTGCTGAACTCATTTCTGAGGGCCTTGGTTGTACCAAAGACTTAGCAGCGCATATTGTAGTTACAGACAATTCTATGCGTATTCTCCACTCTAGAAGTGCTCCAAATATTTTTGACATGGTTGCATTTGAACTCTCTCGACTCGCAATTCCGGACAATGTACTTTGTTTTTAACGCATTTGACCATGCAGACAGTGTGGTCGAATTAAGCGATGATTTTGCTGATCTCTTTTCTGAGGGCCTTGGTTGTAACACAGACTTTGCAGCGCATATTGTAGTTAGAGGCAATTCGCTGCCTATTCTCCCCTCTAGTAATGCTCCAAACATTTTGGCATGGATGCATTTGAACTTCCTGGTCTCGCAAGTCAGGACAATGTACTTTGCATCAACGCCTGTGACCATGCAGGCAGTGTAGTCGCACTATGCGATGATACAGCTGATATCATTTCTGAGGGCCTTGGTTGTACCACAGACTTTGCAGCGCATATTGTTGTTAGAGACAATTACGTGCCAATTCTGAACATTAGTATTGCTCCAAACATTTTTGGCATGGATGCATTTGAACTTCCTGGTCTCGCAAGTCAGGACAATGTACTTTGCATCAACGCCTGTGACCATGCAGAGAGTGTGGTCGCACTATGCGATGATTTTGCTGATCTCTTTTCTGAGGGCCTTGGTTGTACCACAGACTTTGCAGCACATATTGTAGTTAGAGACAAATCCATGCCTATTCTCAACCTTAGTAATGCTCCAAACATTTTTAGCATGGATGCATTTGAACTTCCTATCCTCTCAGTTCAGGACAATGTACTTTGCATCAATGCCTGTGACCATGCAGACAGTGTAGTCGTACTATGCGATGATTTTGCTGAACTCTTTTCTGAGGGCTTTCGTTGTACCACAGACTTTGCAGCACATATTGTAGTTAAAGACAATTCCATGCCTATTCTAAACTCTACTAATGCTCCAAACATTTTTGGCATGGATGCGTTTGAACTTTCTGGGCTCGCAATTAAGGACAATGTACTTTGCATCATCGCCTGTGACCATGCAGACAGTGTGGTCGCCCTATGCGATTATTTGGCTGATCTCTTTTCTGAGGGCCTCGGTTGTACCACTGACTTTACACCGCATATTGTAGTTAGAGACAATTTAATGCCTATTCTCCACTCTAGTAATGCTCCAAATAATTTTGGCATGGATGCATTTGAAGTTACTGGCCTCGCAATTCACGACAATGTACTTTGCATAAACGCCTGTGACCATGCAGACAGTGTAGTCGCACTATGCGATGATTTTGCTGAACTCCTTTCTGAGGGCTTTCGTTGTACCACAGACTTTGCAACACATATTGTAGTTAGAGACAATTTCTTTTTTAAGGGCCTTGGTTGTACCACCGACTTTGCAGCGCATATTGTAGTTAGAGACAATTCCATGCCTATTCTAAACTCTACTAATGCTCCAAACATTTTTGGCATGGATGCGTTTGAACTTTCTGGGCTCGCAATTCAGGGCAATGTACTTTGCATCATCGCCTGTGACCATGCAGACAGTGTGGTCGCACTATGCGATGATTTTGCTGATCTCTTTTCTGAGGGTCTTGGTTGTAACACAGACTTTGCAGCACATATTGTAGTTAGAGACAATTCCATGCACATTCTACACTCTAGTAATGCTCCAAACATTTTTGAAATGGATGCATTTGATCTTCCTGAACTCACAATTCAGGACAATGTACTTTACATCAATGCCTCTGACCATGCAGGCAATGTGGTCGCACTAGGCGATGATTTTGCTGATCTCTTTTCTGAGGGTCTTGGTTGTTTCACAGACATTGCAGCGCATATTGTAGTTGGAGACAATACCAAGCCTATTCTCCACTCTAGTAATGCTCCAAATAATTTTGGTATGTATGCATTTGAACTTCCTGGCCTCGCAAGTCAGGACAATGTACTTTGCATCAACGCCTGTGACCATGCAGACAATGTGGTCGCAGTATGAGATTTTTTTGCTGATCTCTTTTCTGTTGGCCTTGGTTCCACCACAGACTTTGCAGCGCATATTGTAGTTAGAGACAATTCCATGCCTATTCTCCACTCTAGTAATGCTCCAAACATATTTGGCATGGATGCATTTGTACTTCCTGGACTCGCAATTCAGGACAATGTACTTTGCATCAACGCCTGTGACCATGCAGACAGTGTGGTCGCACTATGCGATGATTTTGCTGATCTCTTTTCTGAGGGCCTTGGTTGTACCACAGACTTTGCAGCGCATATTGTAGTTAGAGACAATTCCATGCCCATTCTCCACTCTAGTAATGCTGCAAACATTTTTGCATGGATGCATTTGAACATTCCCGCCTCGCAATTCAGTACAGTGTTCTTTGAATCTACGCTTGTGACCATGCACACAGTGAAGTCGCACTATGCGATGATTTGGCTGATCTCTTTTCTGAGGGCCTTGGTTGTACCACAGACTTTGCAGCATATATTGTAGTTAGAGACAATTTAATGCCTATTCTCCACTCTAGTAACGCTCAAAAAATTTTTGGCATGGATGCATTTGAACTTTCTGGCCTCACAATTCAGGACAATGTACTTTGCATAAATGCCTGTGACCGTGCAGACAGTGTGGTCGCACTATGCGATGATTTTGTTGAACTCGTTTTTGAGGGCCTTCGTTGTACCACAGACTTTGCAGCACATATTATAGTTGGAGACAATTTATTTTGTTTTGGGCCTTGGTTGTACCACCGACTTTGCAGCGCATATTGTAGTTCAAGTCAATTCCATGCATATTCTCCACTCCAGTAATGCTCCAAACATTTTTGGCATGGATGCAATTGAACTTCCTGGCCTCGCAATTCAGGACAATGTACTTTGCATCAACGCCTGTGACCATCCAGACAGTGTTGTCGCACTATGCGATGATTTTGCTAATCTCTTTTCTGAGGGCCTTGGTTGTACCACAGACTTTGCAGCGCATATTGTTGTTAGAGACAATTACACGATAATTCTGAACATTAGTAATGCTACAAACGTTTTTGGCATGGATGCATTTGAACTTCCTGGCCTCGCAGTTCAGGACAATTTACTTTGCATCAATGCCTGTGACCGTGCAGACAGTGGGGTAGCACTATGCGATGATTTTGCTGAACTCTTTTCTGAGGGCCTTCGTTGTACCACAGACTTTGCAGCACATATTGTAGTTGGAGACAATTTCTTTTTTAAGGGCCTTGGTTGTACCACTGACTTTGCAGCGCATATTGTAGTTAGAGACAATTTAATGCCTATTCTCCACTCTAGTAACGCTCCAAAAATTTTTGGCATGGATGCATTTGAACTTTCTGGCCTCACAATTCAGGACAATGTACTTTGCATCAACGCCTGTGATCATGCAGACAGTGTGGTCGCACTATGCGATGATTTTGTTGATCTCTTTTCTGAGGGCCTTGGTTGTACCACAGACTTTGCAGCGCACATTGTAGTTAGAGACAATTCTATGCGTATTCTCCACTCTAGAAGTGCTCCAAATATTTGTGGCATGGTTGCATTTGAAGTCTCTCGCCTCCCAATTCCGGACAATGTACTTTGTATTTAACGCATTTGACCATGCAGACAGTGTGGTCGAAATAATCGATGATTTTGCTGATCTCTTTTCTGAGGCCCTTGGTTGTACCACAGACTTTGCAGCGCATATTGTAGTTAGGGACAATTCCATGCCTATTCTTAACCTTAGTAATGCTCCAAACATTTTTGGCATGGATGCATTTGAACTTCCTGGCCTCGCAGTTCAGGACAATGTACTTTGCATCAACGCCTGTGACCATGCAAAGTGTGTGCCCGCACTATGCGATGATTTTGCTGATCTCTTTTCTGAGGGCCTTGGTTGTACCACAGACTTTGCAGCGCGTATTGTAGTTAGAGACAATTCCATGCCTATTCTCCACTCTAGTAATGCTTCAAACATTTTTTTCATGGATGCATTTGAACATTCACGCCTCGCAATTCAGGACAATGTAATTTGCATCTACGCTTGTGACCATGCACACAGTGAGGTCGCACTATGCGATGATTTTGCTGATATCTCTTCTGAGGGCCTTGGTTGTACCACAGACTTTGCAGCACATATTGTAGTTAGAGACAAATACATGTGTATTCTCAACTTTTGTAATGCTCCAAACATATTTGGCATGGATGCATTTGAAGTTCCTGGCCTCGCAGTTCAGGGCAATGTACTTTGCATCAATGCCTGTGACCGATGAGACAGTGTGGTCGCACAATGCGAAGATTTTGCCGAACTCTTTTCTGAGGGCCTTCGTTGTACCACAGACTTTGCAGCACATATTGTAGTTAGAGATAATTTCATTTATAAGGGCCTTGGTTGTACCACCGACATTGCAGCGCATATTGTAGTTAGAGACAATTCCATGCCTATTCTAAACTCTACTAATGCTCCAAATATTTTTGGTATGGATGCATTTGATCTTCCAGAACTCACAATTCAGGACAATGGACCTTACATCAATGCCTCTGACCATGCAGACAATGTGGTCGCATTAGGCGATGATTTTGCTGATCTGTTTTCTGAGGGTCTTGGTTGTATCACAGACATTGCAGCGCATATTGTAGTTAGAGACAATTCCAAGGCTATTCTCCACTCTTGTAACGTTCCAAATATTTTTGGCATGGATGCATTTGAACTTCCTATCCTCGCAATTCAGGACAATGTACTTTGCATCAAAGTGTGTAACCATGAAGACAGTGTGGTCGCAGTATGAGATTTTTTTGCTGATCTCTTTTCTGAGGGCCTTGGTTTTACCACAGACTTTGCAGCGCATATTGTAGTTCGAGTCAATTCCATGCATATTCTCCACTCTAGTAATGCTCCAAACTTTTTTGGCATGGATGCATTGGACCTTCCTGGCCTCGCAATTCAGGACAAAGTACTTTGCCTCAACGCCTGTGACCATGCAGACAGTGTGGTCGCACTATGCGATGATTTTGCTGATCTCTTTTCTGAGGGCCTTGGTTGTACCACAGACTTTGCAGCGCATATTGTAGTTCAACACAATTCCATGCCTATTCTCCACTCCAGTAATGCTCCAAACATTTTTGGCATGGATAAATTTGAACTTCCTGGCCTCACAGTTCAGGACAATGTACTTTGTATCATCGTCTGTGACCATGCAGACAGTGTTGTCGCACTATACGTTGATTTTGCTGATCTCTTTTCTGAGGGCCTTGGTTGTACCGCAGACTTTGCAGCGCGTATTGTAGTTAGAGACAATTCCATGCCCATTCTCCACTCTAGTAATGAACCAAACATTTCTGGCATTGATGCATTTGAACTTCCTGGCCTCGCAATTCAGGACAATGTACTTTGCATCAACGCCTGTGACAATGCAGACAGTCGGGTCGCACTATGCGATGATTTTGCTGAACTCTTTCTGAGGGCCTTGGTTGTACCACTGACTTTGCAGCACATGTTGTACTTAGAGACAATTTCTTTTCTGAGGGCCTTGGTTTTACCACAGACTTTGCAGCGCATATTGTAGTTCGAGTCAATTCCATGCATATTCTCCACTCTAGTAATGCTCCAACCTTTTTTGGCATGGATGCATTGGAACTTCCTGGCCTCGCAATTCAGGACAATGTACTTTGCATCAACGCCTGTGACCATGCAGACAGTGTGGTCGCACTATGCGATGATTTTGCTGATCTCATTTCTGAGGGCCTTGGTTGTACCACTGACTTTGCAGCGCATATTGTAGTTAGAGACCATTTAATGCCTATTCTCCACTTCAGTAACGCTCCAAAATTTTTTTGCATTGATGCATTTGAACTTTCTGGCCTCACAATTCACGACAATGTACTTTGTATCAACGCCTATGACCGTGCAGAAAGTGTTGTCGCACTATGCGATAATTTTGCTGATCTCTTTTCTGAGGGCCTTGGATGTACCACAGACTTTGCAGCGCATATTGTAGTTAGAGAGAATTCCATGCCCATTCTCCACACTAGTAATGCTCCAAACATTTTTGGCATGGATACATTTGAATTTTCTGAACTCGCAATTCAGGACAATGTACTTTGCAACAATACTTGTGACCGTGTAGACAGTGTGGTCGCACTATGCGATGATTTTGCTGAACTCTTTTCTGAGGGCCTTCGTTGTACCACAGAATTTGCAGCACATATTGTAGTTAGAGACAATTTCTTTTTTAAGCGCCTTGGTTGTACCAGCGACTTTGCAGCGCACATTTTACTTAGAGACAATTCCATGCCTATTCTAAAGTCTACTAATGCTCCAAACATTTTTGGCATGGATGCGTTTGAACTTTCTGGGCTAGCAATTCAGGACAATGCACTTTGCATCATCGCCTGTGACCATGCAGACACTGTGGTCGCACTATGCGATGATTTTGCTGATATCTTTTCTGAGGGCCTTGGTTGTACCACAGACTCTATAGCGCATAATGTAGTTGGTGACAATTACATGCTATTCTCCACTCTAGTAGTGCTCCAAATACTTTTGGCATGGATGCATTTGATCTTCCTGAACTCGCAATTAAGGACAATGTACTTTACATCAATGCCTCTGACCATGCAGACAATGTGGTCGCACTAGGCGATGATTTTTCTGATATCTTTTCTGAGGGTCTTGGTTCTTTGAGAGACTTTGCAGCGCATATTGTAGTTCAAGACAATTCCATGCCTATTCTCCACCCCAGTAATGCTCCAAACATTTTTGGCAAGGATGCATTTGAACTTCCTGACCTCGTAATTCAGGACAATGTACTTTTCATCAACGCCTGTGACCATGCAGACAGTGTGGTCGCACTATGCGATGATTTTGCTGATCTCTTTTCTGAGGGCCTTGGTTGTACCACAGACTTTGCAGCGCATATTGTAGTTCGAGACAATTCCATGCCTATTCTCCACTCCAGTAATGCTCCAAACATTTTTGGCATGGATGCATTTGAACTCCCTGGCCTCGCAATTCAGGACAATGTACTTTGCATCAACGCCTGTGACCATGCAGACAGTGAGGTCGCACTATGCGATGATTTTGCTGATCTCTTTCCTGAGGGCCTAGGTTGTACCACAGACTTTGCAGTGCATATTGTAGTTACAGACAATAACTTGCCTATTCTCCACTCTAGTAATGCTCCAAATATTTTTAGCATGAATGCATTTGAACATTCTAGTCTCGCAATTCAGGACAATGTACTTTGCATCAACGCTTGTGACCATGCAGACAGTGTGGTCGCACTATGCGATGATTTTGCTCATCTCTTTTCTGCGGGTCTTGGTTGTACCACAGACTTTGCAGCGAAAATTGTAGTTAGAGACAATTCCATGCCTATTCAAAACTCTAGAAGCGCTCTAAACGTTTTTGGCGTGGGTGCATTTGAACTTCCTGCCCTCGCAATTCCGGACAATGTACTTTTCATCAATGCCTGTGACCGTGCAGACAGTGTGATCGCATTAAGCGATGATTTTGCTGAACTCTTTTCTGAGGGCCTTCGTTGTACCACAGACTTTGCAGCACATATTGTAGTTAGAGACAATTTCTTTTTTAAGGGCCTTGGTTGTACCACCGACTTTGCAGCGCATATTGTAGTTAGAGACAAGTCCATGCCTATTCCAAACTCTAGTAATGCTAGAAACATTTTTGGCATGGATGCATTTGAACTTTCTCGCCTCGCAATTCCGGACAATGTACTTTGTATTTAACGCATGTGACCATGCAGACAGTGTGGTCGCAATATGCGATGATTTTCCTCATCTGTTTTCTAAGAGCCTTGGTTGTACCACAGTCTTTGCAGCGCATATGGTAGTTAGAAACAATTCCATGCCCTTTCTCCACTCTATTAATGCTCCAAACATTTTTGGCATGAATGCATTATATTTTTCTGACCTCGCAATTCAAGACAATGTACTTTGCATCAACGCCTCCGACCATGCAGACAGTGTGGTCGCACTATGCGATGATTTTGCTGATCTCTTTTCTGAGATCCTTGGTTGTAACACAGTCTTTGCAGCGCATTTTGTAGTTTGAGACAATTCCATGCCTATTCTCCACCTTAGTAATGCTCCAAATATTTTTGGCATTTATGCATTTGAACTTCCTGGCCTCGCAGATCAGGACAATGTACTTTGCATCAACTCCTGTGACCATGGAGACTGTGTGGTCGTACTATGCGATGATTTTGCTGAAATCTTTTCTGAGGGCCTTGGTTGTACCACTGTCTTTGCAGCGCATATTGTAGTTAGAGACAATTCCATGCCTATTCTAAACTCTAGTAATGCTAGAAACATTTTCGGCATGGATGCATTTGAACTTTCTGGCCTCGCAATTCAGGACAATGTATTTTGCATCAACGCCTGTGACCATGCAGAGTGTGTGGTCGCACTATGCGATGATTTTGCTGATCTCTTTTCTGAGGGCCTTGGTTGTACCACAGACTTTGCAGTGCATATTGTAGTTACTCACAATTCCATGCCTATTCTCCACTCTAGTAACGCTCCAAACATTTTTGGCATGGATGCATTTGAAGTTTTTGGCCTTCAAATTCAGGACAATGTACTATGCATCAACGCCTGTGACCATGCAGACAGTGTGGTCGCACTATGCGACGGTTTTGCTGATCTCTTTTCTGAGGGCATTGGTTTTATCACAGTTTTTGCAGCGCATATTGTAGTTAGAGACAATTCCATGCCTATTCTAAACTCTAGTAATGCTAGAAACATTTTGGGAATGGATGCATTTGAACTTCCTAGCCTCACAATTGAGGACAATGTACTTTGCATCAACGCCTGTGACCATGCAGACAGTGTGGTCACACAATGCGATGATTTTGCTGATCTATTATATGAGGGGCTTGGTTGTACCAAAGACTTTACCAGCGCATATTGGAGTTAGAGACAATTCCATGGCTATTCTCCACTCTAGTGATGCTCCAAACATTTTTGGCATGGATGCATTTGAACTTTTTGGCCTCGCAGATCAGGACAATGTACTTTGCATCAACGCCTGTGACCATGCAGACTGTGTGGTCGCACTATGCGATGATTTTGCTCATCTCTTTTCTGAGGGCGTTCGTTGTACCACAGATTTTGCAGCACATATTGTAGTTAGAGACAATTTCTTTTTTAAGGGCCTTGGTTGTATCACCAACTTTGCAGCGCATATTGTAGTTAGAGATAATTTAATGCCTAATCTCCACTCTCGTAACGCTCCAAAAATTTTTGGCATGGATGCTATTGAGCTTTCTGGCCTCACAATTCAGGACAATGTACTTTGTATCAACGCCTGTGACCATGCAGACAGTGTTGTCGCACTATACGTTGATTTTGATGATCCCTTTTCTGAGGGCCTTGGTTGTACCACAGACTTTGCAGCGCATATTGTAGTTAGAGACAATTCCATGCCCTTTCTCCACTCTAGTAATGCTCCAAAGATTTCTGGCATGGATGCATTTGAACTTCCTGGCCTCACAATTCACGACGATGTACTTTGCATCAACGCCTGTGACCGTGCAGACAGTGTGGGCACACTATGCAATGATATGGCTGAACTCTTTTCTGAGGGCCTTGGTTGTACCACTGACTTTGCAGCGCATATTGTAGTTAGAGACAATTTCTTTCTAAGGGCCTTGGTTGTACACAGACTTTGCAGCGCATATTGTAGTTAGAGACAATTCCATGCATATTCTCCACTCTAGTAATGCTCCAACCTTTTTTGGCATGGATGCATTGGAACTTCCTGGCCTCGCTATTCAGGACAATGTACTTTGCATCAACGCCTGTGACCATGCAGAGTGTGTGGTCGAACTATGCGATAATTTTGCTGATCTCTTTTCTGAGGGCCTTGGTTGTACCGCAGACTTTGCAGTGCGTATTGTAGTTCCTCACAATTCCATGCCTATTCTCCACTCTAGTAATGCTCCAAACATTTTTGGCATGGATGCATTTGAAGTTTTTGGCCTTCAAATTCAGGACAATGTATAATGCATCAACGCCTGGGACCATGCAGACAATGTGGTCGCACTATGCGATGATTTAGTTGATCCCTTTTCTGCGGGCATTGGTTGTACCATAGACTTTGCAGCGCATATTGTAGTTAGAGACAATCCATGCCTATTCTCCACTCTAGTACTGCTCCAAAACTTTTTTGCCATGGATGCATTTGAGCTTACTCGCCTCCCAAATCAGGACAATGTACTTTGCAACAACGCCTGTGACCATGCAGACAATGTGGTCGCACTATGCGACATTTTTGGTGATTTGTGTTCTGAGGGCCTTGGTTGTACCACAGACTTTGCAGCGCATATTGTAGTTTGAGACAATTCCATGCCTATTCTCCACTCCAGTAATGCTCCAAACAATTTTGGCAAGGATGCACTTGAAGTTACTTGCCTCGCAATTCAGGACAATGTACTTTGCATCAACGCCTGTGACAATGCAGACAGTGTGGTCGCACTATGCGATGATTTTGCTAAACTCTTTTCTGAGGGCCTTGGTTGTACCACAGACTTTGCAGCGCATATTGTAGTTAGAGACAATTCCATGCCCATTCTCCAGATTAGATTAATACTTTTCTATAGATCATTAATACGACACTTCGTAATGATGTGGAAAGTGTCAGGTTAATAAAAGATGTCTGTACAAGAAATTACATTACACAAAATATTGCATGACACTAATGATTAAGTGTTTTTTTTTTACTTAGTAATGCTCCAAACATTTTTGCCATGGATGCTATTGAACTTTCTGCCCTCGCAATTCAGGACAATATACGTTACACAAACGATTGTGACCATGCAGACAGTGTTGGCGCACTATGTGATGATTTTTCTGTTCTCTTTTCTGAGGGCCTTGGTTGTACCACAGACTTTGCAGCGCATATTGTAGTTCGAGACAATTCCATGCCTAGTCTAAACTCTAGTAATACTCCAAACATTTTTGGCATGGATGCATAGTAACTTCGTGGCCTCGCAATTCAGGACAATGTACTTTGCATCAACGCCTGTGACCATGCAGAAAGTGATGTCGCACTATGTGAAGATTTTGCTGATTTCTTTTCTGAGGGCCTTGGTTGCACCACAGACTTTGCAGCGCATATTGTAGTTAGAGTCAATTCCATGCCTATTCTACATTCTAGTAATGCTCCAAACATTTTTGCCATGGATGCATGTGAACTTTCTTCCCTCGCAATTCAGGACAATATACATTACACAAATGATTGTGACCATGCAGACAGTGTGGTCGCACTATGTGATGATTTTTCTGTTCTCTTTTCTGAGGGCCTTGGTTGTACCACTGACTTTGCAGCGCATATTGTAGTTAGAGACAATTTCTTTCTAAGGGCCTTGGTTGTACACAGACTTTGCAGCGCATATTGTAGTTAGAGACAATTCCATGCCTATTCTAAACTCTAGTAATGCTAGAAACACTTTTGGCATGGATGCATTTGTACTTCCTCGCCTCGCAATTCAGGACAAGGTACTTTGCATCAACGCCTGTGACCATGCAGAGTGTGTGGTCGCACTATGCGATAATTTTGCTGATCTCTTTTCTGAGGGCCTTCGTTGTACCACAGACTTTGCAGTGCGTATTGTAGTTCCTCACAATTCCATGCCTATTCTCCACTCTAGAAATGCTCCAAACATTTTTGGCAAGGTTGCATTTGAAGTTTTTGGCCTTCAAATTCAGGACAATGTATTATGCATCAACGCCTGGGACCATGCAGACAATGTGGTCGCACTATGCGATGATTTTGTTGATCTCTTTTCTGAGGGCATTGGTTGTACCACAGACTTTGCAGCGCATATTGTAGTTAGAGACAATCCATGCCTATTCTCCACTCTAGTACTGCTCCAAAACTTTTTTCCATGGATGCATTTGAGCTTACTCGCCTCCCAAATCAGGACAATGTACTTTGCAACAACGCCTGTGACCATGCAGACATTGTGGTCGCACTATGCGACGTTTTTGCTGACTTGTGTTCTGAGGGCCTTGGTTGTACCACAGACTTTGCAGCGCATATTGTAGTTTGAGACAATTCCATGCCTATTCTCCACTCCAGTAATGCTCCAAACATTTTTGGCAAGGATGCATTTGAAGTTCCTTGCCTCGCAATTCAGGACAATGTACTTTGCATCAACGCCTGTGACCATGCAGACAGTGTGGTCGCACTATGCGATGATTTTGCTGATCTCTTTTCTGAGGGCCTTGGTTTTACCACGGACATTGCAGCGCATATTGTAGTTAGAGTAAATTCCATGCCTATTCTCCACTCTAGTAATCCTGCAAACTTTTTTGGCATTGATGCATTTGAAATTTCAGGCCTCGCAATTCAGGACAGTGTACTTTGCTTTAACCCCTGTAACCACGCAGACAGTGTGGTCGCACTATGCAATGATTTTGCTAATCTGTTTTCTGAGGGCCTTGGTTGTACCTCAGACTTTGCAGCGCATATTGTAGTTATAGACAATTCCATACCTATTCCTCACTCTAGTAATGCTCCAAACATTTTTGGCATTGATGCATTTGAACTTCCTGCCTTCGCAATTCAGGACAATGTACTTTGCATCATCGCCTGTGACCATGCAGACAGTGTTGTCGCACTATGCGATGATTTTGCTGATGTGTTTTCTGAGTGTCTTGGTTGTACCACAGTCTTTGCAGTGCATATGGTAGTTAGAGACAATTCCATGCCCTTTCTCCACTCTATTAATGCTCCAAACATTTTTGGCATGAATGCATTTTAACTTTCTGGCCTCGCAATTGAGGACAATGTACTTTGCATCAAGGCCTGTGACCATGCAGACTGTGTGGTCGCACTATGCGATGATTTTGCTGATCTCTTTTCTGAGGGCCTTGGTTATACCACAGACTTGGCAGCGCATATTGTAGTTAGAGACTATTCCATGCCTATTCTCCACTCTAGTATTGCTCCAAACTTTTTGGCATGGATGCATTTGAAGTACTTGGCCTCGCAATTCATGACAGTGTACTTTGCACAAACTCCTGTGCCCATAACTTTGTGGCCTCACAATTCTGGATAATGTTCTTAGCATCAACACCTGTGAACATGCAGACAGTGTGATCGCACTATGCGATGATTTTGCTCATCTCTTTTCTGAGGGCCTTCGTTGTATCACAGACGTTGCAGCAAATATTGTAGTTAGAGACAATTTCTTTTTTAAGGGCCTTGGTTGTACCACCGACTTTTCAGTGCATATTGTAGTTAGAGACAATTCCATGCCTAATCTAAACTCTACTAATGCTCCAAACATTTTTGGCATAGATGCGTTTGAACTTTCTGCGCTCGCAATTCAGGACAATGTACTTTGCATCATCGCCTGTGACCATGCAGACAGTGTTGTCGCACTATACGTTGATTTTGCTGATCTCTTTTCTGAGGGCCTTGTTTGTACCACAGACTTTGCAGCGCATATTGTAGTTAGAGACAATTCCATGCCCATTCTCCAGATTAGATTAACACTTTTCTATAGATCATTAATACGACACTTCGTAATGATGTGGAAAGTGTCAGGTTAATAAAAGATGTCTGTACAAGAAATTACATTACACAAAATATTGCATGACACTAATGAATAAGTGTTTTTTTTTTTACTTAGTAATGCTCCAAACATTTTTGGCATGGATGCATTTGAACTTCCTGCCCTCGCAATTCAAGACAATGTACTTTGCATCAAACCCTGTGACCATGCAGAGAGTGTAGTCGCACTATATGATTATTTTTCTAATCTCTTATCTGAGGGCCTTCGTTGTACCACAGACTTTGCAGCGCATATTATAGTTAGAGACAATTACATGCCTATTCTACATTCTAGTAATGCTCCAAACATTTTTGCCATGGATGCATTTGAACTTTCTGCCCTCGCAATTCAGGACAATATACATTACACAAACGATTGTGACCATGCAGACAGTGTTGGCGTACTATGTGATGATTTTTCTGTTCTCTTTTCTGAGGGCCTTGGTTGTACCACAGACTTTGCAGCGCATATTGTAGTTCGAGACAATTCCATGCCTAGTCTAAACTCTAGTAATGCTCCAAACATTTTTGGCATGGATGCATAGTAACTTCGTGGCCTCGCAATTCAGGACAATGTGCTTTGCATCAACGCCTGTGACCATGCAGAAAGTGATGTCGCACTATGTGAAGATTTTGCTGATTTCTTTTCTGAGGGCCTTGGTTGTACCACAGACTTTGCAGCGCATATTGTAGTTAGAGTCAATTCCATGCCTATTCTCCACTCTAGTAATCCTGCAAACTTTTTTGGCATTGATGCATTTGAAATTTCAGGCCTCGCAATTCAGGACAGTGTACTTTGCTTTAACCCCTGTAACCACGCAGACAGTGTGGTCGCACTATGCAATGATTTTGTTAATCTGTTTTCTGAGGGCCTTGGTTGTACCTCAGACTTTGCAGCGCATATTGTAGTTATAGACAATTCCATGCCTATTCCTCACTCTAGTAATGCTCCAAACATTTTTGGCATTGATGCATTTGAACTTCCTGCCCTCGCAATTCAGGACAATGTACTTTGCATCATCGCCTGTGACCATGCAGACAGTGTGGTCGCACTATGCGATGATTTTGCTGATGTGTTTTCTGAGTGTCTTGGTTGTACCACAGTCTTTGCAGTGCATATGGTAGTTAGAGACAATTCCATGCCCTTTCTCCACTCTATTAATGCTCCAAACATTTTTGGCATGAATGCATTTTAACTTTCTGGCCTCGCAATTCAGGACAATGTATTTTGCATCAACGCCTGTGACCATGCAGACTGTGTGGTCGCACTATGCGATGATTTTGCTGACCTCTTTTCTGAGGGCCTTGGTTATACCACAGACTTGGCAGCGCATATTGTAGTTAGAGACTATTCCATGCCTATTCTCCACTCTAGTATTGCTCCAAACATTTTGGCATGGATGCATTTGAAGTACCTGGCCTCGCAATTCATGACAGTGTACTTTGCACAAACTCCTGTGCGCATAACTTTGTGGCCTCACAATTCTGGATAATGTTCTTAGCATCAACACCTGTGAACATGCAGACAGTGTGGTCGCACTATGCGATGATTTTGCTCATCTCTTTTCTGAGGGCCTTCGTTGTATCACAGACGTTGCAGCAAATATTGTAGTTAGAGACAATTTCTTTTTTAAGGGCCTTGGTTGTACCACCGACTTTGCAGTGCATATTGTAGTTAGAGACAATTCCATGCCTAATCTAAACTCTACTAATGCTCCAAACATTTTTGGCATAGATGCGTTTGAACTTTCTGCGCTCGCAATTCAGGACAATGTACTTTGCATCATCGCCTGTGACCATGCAGACAGTGTGGTCGCACTATGCGATGATTTTGCTGATCACTTTTCTGAGGGCCTTGGTTATACCATAGACTTTGCAGCGCATATTGTAGTTAGAGACAATTCCATGCCTATTCTCCACTCTGGTATTGCTCCAAACATTTTGGCATGGATCCATTTGAAGTGCCTGGCCTCGCAATTCATAACAGTGTCCTTCCAAACGCCTGTGACCATACAGACAGTGTGGCCGCACTATGCGATTATTATGCTGAACCCTTTTCTGAGGGTCTTGGTTGTACCACTGACTTTGGAGCGCATATTGTAGTTAGAGACAATTCCATGCCCATTCTCCACTCTAGTAATGCTCCAAACATTTTTAACATGGATGCATTTGAACATTCTAGCCTCGCAATTCAGGACAATGTACTTTGCATCAACGCTTGTGACCATGCAGACATTGTGGTCGCACGATGCAATGATTTTGCTGATCTCATTTCTGAGGGCCTTGGTTGTACCACAGACTTTGCAGCGCATATTGTAGTTAGAGACAATTCCATGTTTATTCAAAACTCTAGTTGTGCTCTAAACGTTTTTGCCGTTGGTATATTTGAACTTCCTGCCCTCGCAATTCAGGACAATGTACTTTGCATCAATGCCTGTGACCGTGCAGACAGTGTGGACGCACTATGCGATGATTTTGCTGAACTCTTTTCTGAGGGCCTTGGTTGTACCACAGACTTTACAGCACATATTGTAGTTAGAGACAATTTCTTTTTTAAGGGCCTTGGTTGTACCACCGACTTTGCAGCGCATATTGTAGTTAGAGACAATTCCATGTCTATTCTAAACTCTACTAATGCTCAAAACGTTTTTGGCATGGATGCGTTTGAAATTTCTGCGCTCGCAATTCAGGACAATGTACTTTACATCAATGCCTCTGACCATGCAGACAATGTTGTCGCACTAGGCGATGATTTTGCTGATCTCTTTTCTGAGGGTCTTGGTTGTTTCACAGATATTGCAGCGCATATTGTAGTTGGAGACAATTCCATGCCCATTCTCCACTCTAGTAATGCTCCTAACATTTTTGGCATGGATGCATTTGAACTTCCTCACCTCGCAATTCAGGACAATGTACTTTCCATCAATGGCTGTGACCGTGCACACAGTGTGGTCGCACTGTGCGATGATTTTGCTGAACTCTTTTCTGAGGGCCTTCGTTGTACCACAGACTTTGCAGCACATATTGTAGTTAGAGACAATTTCTTTTTTAAGGGCCTTGGTTGTACCTCCGACTTTACAGCGCATATTGTAGTTAGAGACAATTCCATGCCTATTCTAAACTCTACAAATGCTACAAACATTTTTGCCATGTATGCGTTTGAACGTTCTGCGCTCGCAATTCAGGACAATGTACTTTACATCAATGCCTCTGACCATGCAGTTAATGTTGTCGCACTAGGCGATGATTTTGCTGATCTCTTTTCTGAGGGTCTTGGTTGTTTCACAGACATTGCAGCGCATATTGTAGTTAGAGACAATTCCAAGCCTATTCTCCACTCTAGTAATGCTCCAAATATTTTTGGCATGGATGCATTTGAACTTCCTGGCCTCGCAATTCAGGACAATGTACTTTGCATCAACGCCTGTGACCGTGCAGACAGTGTGGTCGCAGTATGAGAATTTTTTGCTGAACTCTTTTCTGAGGGCCATGGTTCTACCGAGGACTTTGCAGCGAATATTGTAGTTGGAGTTAATTCCATGCCTATTCTCCACACCAGTAATGCTCCAAACATTATTGGCATGGATACATTTGAACTTCCTGGCCTCGAAATTCAGGACAATGTACTTTGCATCAACGCCTGTGACCATGCAGACAGTGTGGTCGCACTATGCGATGATTTTGCTGATCTCTTTTCTGAGGGCCTTCGTTGTACCACAGACTTTGCAGCGCATACTATAGTTTGAGACAATTCCATGCCTATTCTCCACTCCAGTAATGCTCCAAAAATTTTTTGGCATGGATGCATTTGAACTTCCTGGCCTCGCAATTCAGGACAATGTACTTTGCATCAATGCGTGTAACCATGCAGATAGTGTGGTCGCACTATGCGATGATTTTGCAGATCTCTTTTCTGAGGGCCTTGGTTGTTTCACAGACTTTGCAGGGCATATTGTATTTAGTGACAATTCCATGCCTATTCTCCACTCTAGGAAAGCTCCAAACATTTTTGGCATGGAGGCATTTAAACTTTCTGGGCTCTTAATTCAGGACAAAGTACTTTGCACCAACGCCTGTGACCAGACCATGCAGAAAGGGTGGTCGCACTATGCGATGATTTTGCTGATCTCTTTTGTGATGGCCTTGGTTGTACCACAGACCTTGCAGCGCATATTGTAGTTCAACACAATTCCATGCCTATTCTCCACTCCAGTAATGCTCCAAACATTTTTGGCATGGATGCATTTTAACTTTATGGCCTCACAATTCAGGACAATGTACGTTGTATCAACGCCTGTGACCATGCAGACAGTGTTGTCGCACTATGCGATGATTTTGCTGATCTCTTTTCTGAGGGCATTGCTTTTACCACAGTTTCTGCAGCGCATATTGTAGTTAGAGACAATTCCATGCCTACTCTCCACTGTAGTACTGCTCGAAACATTTTTGCCATGGATGCATTTGAAATTTCTCGCCTTGCAATTCAGGACAATGTACTTTGCATCAACGCCTGTGACCATGCAGACATTGTGGTTGCACTATGCGACGTATTTGCTGATCTCTTTTCGGAGGGCCTTGGTTCTACCACAGACTTTGCAGCGCATATTGTAGTTCGAGTCAATTCCATGCCTATTCTCCACGCCAGTTATGCTCCAAACTTTTTGGCATGGATAACTTTGAACTTCCTGGCCTCACAGTTCAGGACAATGTACTTTGTATCATCGTTTGTGACCATGCAGACAGTGTTGTCGCACTATACGTTGATTTTGCTGATCTCTTTTCTGAGGGCCTTGGTTGTACCGCAGACTTTGCAGCGCATATTGTAGTTAGAGACAATTCCATGACCATTCTCCACTCTAGTAATGCTCCAAACATTTCTGGCATTTATGCATTTGAACTTCCTGGCCTCGCAATTCAGGACAATGTACTTTGCATCAACGCCTGTGACCATGCAGACAGTGTGGTCGCACTATGCGATGATTTTGCTGAACTCTTTTCTGAGGGCTTTGGTTGTACCACTGACTTTGCAGCACATATTGTAGTTAGAGACAATTCCATGCCTATTCTAAACTCTAGTAATGCTAGAAACATGTTTGGCATGGATGCATTTGAACCTCCTGGCCTCGCAATTCAGGACAATGTACTTTGCATCAACGCCTGTGACCATGCAGAGTGTGTTGTCGCACTATGCGATGATTTTTCTGATCTCTTTTCTGAGGGCATTGCTTTTACCACAGTTTATGCAGCGCATATTGTAGTTAGAGACAATTCCATGCCTATTCTCCACTGTAGTACTGCTCGAAACATTTTTGCCATGGATGCATTTGAAATTTCTCGCCTCGCAATTCAGGACAATGTACTTTGCATCAACGCCTGTGACCATGCAGACATTGTGGTTGCACTATGCGACGTATTTGCTGATCTCTTATCTGAGGGCCTTGGTTGTACCACAGACTTTGCAGCACATATTGTAGTTAGAGACAATTCCATACGCATTCTAAACTCTAGTAATGCTCCAAACATTTTTGGCATGCATGCGTTTGAACATTCTGGGCTGGCAATTCAGGACAAAGTACTTTGCATCATCGCCTGTGACCAAGCAGACAGTTTGGTCGCACTCAGCGATGATTTTTCTGATCTTTTTTATGAGGGTCTTGGTTGTACCACAGACTTTGCAGCGCATATTGTAGTTAGAGACAATTCCGTGCCTATTCTCCACTCTAGTAATGCTCCAAACATTTTTAGCATGGATGCATTTGAACATTCTAGCCTCGCAATTCAGGACAATGTACTTTGCATCAACGCCTGTGACCATGCAGACAGTGTGGTCGCACTATGCGATTATTTTGCTGAACTCTTTTCTGAGGGCCTTGGTTGTACCACTGACTTTGCAGCACATATTGTAGTTAGAGACAATTTCTTTTCTAAGGGCCTTGGTTGTACCACCGACTTTGCAGCGCATATTGTAGTTAGAGACAATTCCATGCCTATTCCAAACTCTAGTAATGCTAGAAACATTTTTGGCATGGATGCATTTGAACTTCCTGGTCTCGCAATTCAGGACAATGTACTTTGCATCAACGCCTGTGACCATGCAGAGTGTGTGGTCGCACTATGCGATGATTTTGCTGATCTCTTTTCTGAGGGCATTGCTTTTACCACAGTTTCTGCAGCGCATATTGTAGTTAGAGACAATTCCATGCCCATTCTCCACTGTAGTACTGCTCGAAACATTTTTGCCATGGATGCATTTGAAATTTCTCGCATCGCAATTCAGGACAATGTACTTTGCATCAACGCTTGTGACCATGCAGACATTGTGGTTGCACTATGCGACGTATTTGCTGATCTCTTTTCTGAGGCCCTTGGTTCTACCACAGACTTTGCAGCGCATATTGTAATTCGAGTCAATTCCATGCCTATTCTCCACTGCAGTAATGCTCCAAACATTTGTGGCATGGATAAATTTGAACTTCCTGGCCTCGCAGTTCAGGACAATGTAATTTGCATCTACGCTTGTGACCATGCAGACAGTGTGGTCGCACTATGCGATGATTTTGCTGATCTCTTTTCTGAGGGCCTTCGTTGTACCACAGACTTTGCAGCGCATATTGTAGTTCAACACAATTCCATGCCTATTCTCAACTCCAGTAATGCTCCAAACATTTTTGGCATGGATGCATTTGAACTTCCTTGCCTCGCAATTCAGGACAATGTACTTTGCATCATCGCCTGTGACCATGCAGACAGTGTGGTCGTAGTATGAGATTTTTTTGCTGATCTCTTTTCTGAGGGCCTTGGTTCTACCACAGACTTTGCAGCGCATATTGTAGTTCGAGTCAATTCCATGCCTATTCTCCACTCCAGTTATGCTCCAAACATTTTTGGCATGGATACATTTGAACTTCCTGGCCTCACAGTTCAGGACAATGTACTTTGTATCATCGTCTGTGACCATGCAGACAGTGTTGTCGCACTATACGTTGATTTTGCTGATCTCTTTTCTGAGGGCCTTGGTTGTACCGCAGACTTTGCAGCGCATATTGTAGTTAGAGACAATTCCATGCCCATTCTCCACTCCAGTAATGCTCCAAACGTTTCTGGCATTGATGCATTTGAACTTCCTGACCTCGCAATTCAGGACAATGTACTTTGCATCAACGCCTGTGACCATGCAGACAGTGTGGTCGAACTATGCGATGATTTTGCTGAACTCTTTTCTGAGGGCCTTCGTTGTACCACTGACTTTGCAGCACGTATTGTAATTAGAGACAATTTCTTTTCTAAGGGCCTTGGTTGTACCACCGCCTTTGCAGCGCATATTGTAGTTAGAGACAATTTCTTTTCTAAGGGCCTTGGTTGTACCACCGCCTTTGCAGCGCATATTGTAGTTAGAGACAATTCCATGCCTATTCTAAACTCTAGTAATGCTAGAAACATTTTTGGCATGGATGCATTTGAACTTCCTGGCCTCGCAATTCAGGACAATGTATTTTGCATCAACGCCTGTGACCATGCAGAGTGTGTTGTCGCACTATGCGATGATTTTGCTGATCTCTTTTCTGAGGGCATTGCTTTTACCACAGTTTCTGCAGCGCATATTGTAGTTAGAGACAATTCCATGCCTATTCTCCACACTAGTAATGTTCCAAGCATATTTGGCATGGTTCCATTTGACCTTCCTGGCCACGCAAATCAGGATAATGTATTTTGCATCATTGCCTCTGACTATAGAGACAGTGTGGTCGCACTATGCTGTGATTTTGCTGATCTTTTTCTGAGGGCCTTGGTTGTTTGACAGGCTTTGCAGCGCATATTGTAGTTAGAGACATTTCCATGCCTATTCTCCACTCCAGTAATGCTCCAAACATTTTTGGCATGGATGCATTTGAACTTTCTGGCCTCGCAATTCAGGACAATGTACTTTGCATCAACGCCTGTGACCATGCAGACAGTGTGGTCGCACTATGCTATGAATTTGCAGATCTCTTTTCTGAGGTCCTTGGTTGTACCACAGAGTTTGCAGCGCATATTGTAGTTAGAGACAATTCTATGCCTATTCTCCACTCTAGTAGTGCACCAAACATTTTCGGCATGGTTGCATTTGAACTTTCTCGCCTCGCAATTCAGGGCAATGTACTTTGTATCAAAGCCTGTGACCATGCAGACAGTATGGTCGCTCTATGCCATGATTTTGCTGATCTCCTTTCTGAGGGCCTTGGTTGTACCACAGACTTTGCAGTGCATATTGTAGTTACAGACAATTTCATGATTATTCTCCACTCTAGTAATGCTCCAAACATTTTTAGCATGGATGCATTTGAACATTCTAGCCTCGCATTTCAGGACAATGTACTTTGCATCAACGCTTGTGACCATGTAGACAGTGTGGTCGCACTATGCGATAATTTTGCTGTTCTCTTTTCTGAGGGCCTTGGTTGTACCACAGACTTTGCAGCGCGTATTGTAATTAGAGACAATTACATGCCCATTCTCCACTCTAGTAATGCTCCAAACATTTTTGGCATGGGTGCATTTGAACTTCCTGCCCTCACAATTCAGGACAATGTACTTTGCATCAACGCCTGTGACCATGCAGACAGTGTGGTCGCACTATGCGATGGATTTTGCTGATCTCTTTTCTGAGGGCCTTCGTTGTACCACAGACTTTGCAGCGCATATTGTAGGTCAACACAATTACATGCCTATTCTCCACTCCAGTGATGCTCCAAACATTTTTGGGATGGATCCATTTGAACTTCCTGGCCTCCCAATTCAGGACAATGTACTTTGCATCATCGCCTGTGACCATGCAGACACTGTGGTCGTAATATGAGATTTTTTTGCTGATCTCTTTTCTGAGGTCCTTGGTTCTACCACAGACTTTGCAGCGCATATTGTAGTTCGAGTCAATTCCATGCCTATTCTCCACTCCAGTAATGCTCCAAACATTTTTGGCATGGATAAATTTGAACTTCCTTTCCTCACAGTTCAGGACAATGTACTTTGTATCATCGTCTGTGACCATGCAGACAGTGTTGTCGCACTATACGTTGATTTTGCTGATCTCTTTTCTGAGGGCCTTGGTTGTACCGCAGACTTTGCAGCGCATATTGTAGTTAGAGACAATTCCATGCCAATTCTCCACTATAGTAATGCACCAAACATTTCTGGCATTGATGAATTTGAACTTCCTGGCCTCGTAATTCAGGACAATGTACTTTGCATCAACGCCTGTGACGATGCAGACAGTGTGGTCGCACTATGCGATTATTTTGCTGAACTCTTTTCTGAGGGCCTTGGTTGTACCACTGACTTTGCAGCACATATTGTAGTTAGAGACAATTTCTTTTCTAAGGGCCTTGGTTGTACCACCGACTTTGCAGCGCATATTGTAGTTAGAGACAATTCCATACGCATTCTAAACTCTAGTAATGCTCCAAACATTTTTGGCATGCATGCGTTTGAACATTCTGAGCTGGCAATTCAGGACAAAGTACTTTGCATCATCGCCTGTGACCAAGCAGACAGTTTGGTCGCACTATGCGATGATTTTTCTGATCTTTTTTTATGAGGGTCTTGGTTGTACCACAGACTTTGCAGCGCATATTGTAGTTAGAGACAATTCCGTGCCTATTCTCCACTCTACTAATGCTCCAAACGTTTTTGGCGTGCATGAATTTGAACATTCTCGCCTCGCAATTCAGGACAATGTACTTTGCACCAACGCCTGTTACCAGACCAAGCAGAAAGGGTGGTCGCACTATGCCATGATTTTGCTGATCCCTTTTGTGATGGCCTTGGGTTACCACAGACCTTGCAGCGCATATTGTAATTAGAGACAATTCCATGCGTATTCTCCACTCTAGTAATTCTCCAAACATTTTTGGCATGGATGCATTTGAACGTCCTGGCGTCGCAATTCAGGTCAATATACTTTGCATCAGTGCCTCTGACCATTTAGACAACGTGGTCGCACTAGGCGATGATTTTGCTGATCTCTTTTCTGAGGGTCTTGGTTGTTTCACAGACTTTGCAGGGCATATTGTATTTAGAGACAATTCCATGCCTATTCTCCACACTAGTAATGTTCCAAGCATATTTGGCATGGTTCCATTTGACCTTCCTGGCCACGCAAATCAGGATAATGTATTTTGCATCATTGCCTCTGACTATAGAGACAGTGTGGTCGCACTATGCTGTGATTTTGCTGATCTTTTTCTGAGGGCCTTGGTTGTTTGACAGGCTTTGCAGCGCATATTGTAGTTAGAGACATTTCCATGCCTATTCTCCACTCCAGTAATGCTCCAAACATTTTTGGCATGGATGCATTTGAACTTTCTGGCCTCGCAATTCAGGACAATGTACTTTGCATCAACGCCTGTGACCATGCAGACAGTGTGGTCGCACTATGCTATGAATTTGCAGATCTCTTTTCTGAGGTCCTTGGTTGTACCACAGAGTTTGCAGTGCATATTGTAGTTAGAGACAATTCTATGCCTATTCTCCACTCTAGTATTGCACCAAACATTTTCGGCATGGTTGCATTTGAACTTTCTCGCCTCGCAATTCAGGGCAATGTACTTTGTATCAAAGCCTGTGACCATGCAGACAGTATGGTCGCTCTATGCCATGATTTTGCTGATCTCCTTTCTGATGGCCTTGGTTGTACCACAGACTTTGCAGTGCATATTGTAGTTACAGACAATTTCATGATTATTCTCCACTCTAGTAATGCTCCAATAATTTTTAGCATGGATGCAATTGAACATTCTAGCCTCGCACTTCAGGACAATGTACTTTGCATCAACGCTTGTGACCATGTAGACAGTGTGGTCGCACTATGCGATAATTTTGCTGTTCTCTTTTCTGAGGGCCTTGGTTGTACCACAGACTTTGCAGCGCGTATTGTAATTAGAGACAATTAGATGCCCATTCTCCACTCTAGTAATGCTCCAAACATTTTTGGCATGGGTGCATTTGAACTTCCTGCCCTCACAATTCAGGACAATGTACTTTGCATCAACGCCTGTGACCATGCAGACAGTGTGGTCGCACTATGCGATGGATTTTGCTGATCTCATTTCTGAGGGCCTTCGTTGTACCACAGACTTTGCAGCGCATATTGTAGGTCAACACAATTCCATGCCTATTCTCCACTCCAGTGATGCTCCAAACATTTTTGGGATGGATCCATTTGAACTTCCTGGCCTCCCAATTCAGGACAATGTACTTTGCATCATCGCCTGTGACCATGCAGACACTGTGGTCGTAGTATGAGATTTTTTTGCTGATCTCTTTTCTGAGGTCCTTGGTTCTACCACAGACTTTGCAGCGCATATTGTAGTTCGAGTCAATTCCATGCCTATTCTCCACTCCAGTAATGCTCCAAACATTTTTGGCATGGATAAATTTGAACTTCCTGGCCTCACAGTTCAGGACAATGTACTTTGTATCATCGTCTGTGACCATGCAGACAGTGTTGTCGCACTATACGTTGATTTTGCTGATCTCTTTTGCGAGGGCCTTGGTTGTACCGCAGACTTTGCAGCGCATATTGTAGTTAGAGACAATTCCATGCCAATTCTCCACTATAGTAATGCTCCAAACATTTCTGGCATTGATGAATTTGAACTTCCTGGCCTCGTAATTCAGGACAATGTACTTCGCATCAACGCCTGTGACGATGCAGACAGTGTGGTCGCACTATGCGATGATTTTGCTGAACTCTTTTCTGACGGCCTTGGTTGTACCACTGACTTTGCAGCACATATTGCAATTAGAGACAATTTCTTTTCTAAGGGCCTTGGTTGTACCACCGCCTTTGCAGCGCATATTGTAGTTAGAGACAATTCCATACGCATTCTAAACTCTAGTAATGCTCCAAACATTTTTGGCATGCATGCGTTTGAACATTCTGGGCTGGCAATTCAGGACAAAGTACTTTGCATCATCGCCTGTGACCAAGCAGACAGTTTGGTCGCACTATGCGATGATTTTTCTGATCTTTTTTATGAGGGTCTTGGTTGTATCACAGACTTTGCAGCGCATATTGTAGTTAGAGACAATTCCGTGCCTATTCTCCAATCTAGTAATGCTCCAAACATTTTTGGCGTGCATGAATTTGAACATTCTCGCCTCGCAATTCAGGGCAATGTACTTTGCACCAACGCCTGTGACCAGACCATGCAGAAAGGGTGGTCGCACTATGCTATGATTTTGCTGATCTCTTTTGTGATGGCCTTGGGTTACCACAGACCTTGCAGCGCATATTGTAGTTAGAGACAATTCCATGCGTATTCTCCACTCTAGTAATGCTCCAAACATTTTTGGCATGGATGCATTTGAACGTCCTGTCGTCGCAATTCAGGACAATATACTTTGCATCAATGCCTCTGACCAATTAGACAACGTGGTCGCACTAGGCGATGATTTTGCTGATCTCTTTTCTGAGGGTCTTGGTTGTTTCACAGACTTTGCAGGGCATATTGTATTTAGAGACAATTCCATGCCTATTCTCCACACTAGTAATGTTCCAAACATATTTGGCATGGTTGCATTGGACCTTCCTGGCCTCGCAAATCAGGATAATGTATTTTGCATCATTGCCTCTGACTATAGAGACAGTGTGGTTGCACTATGCTGTGATTTTGCTGATCTTTTTTCTGAGGGCCTTGGTTGTTTGAAAGGCTTTGCAGCGCATATTGTAGTTAGAGACATTTCCATGCCTATTCTCCACTCCAGTAATGCTCCAAACATTTTTGGCATGGATGCATTTGAACTTTCTGGCCTCGCAATTCAGGACAATGTACTTTGCATCAACGCCTGTGACCATGCAGACAGTGTGGTCGCACTATGCGATGATTTTGCTGATCTCTTTTCTGAGGTCCTTGGTTTTACCACAGAGTTTGCAGCGCATATTGTAGTTACAGACAATTCTATGACTATTCTCCACTCTAGTAGTGCTCCAAACATTTTCGGCATGGTTGCATTTGAACTTTCTCGCCTCGCAATTCAGGGCAATGTACTTTGTATCAACGCCTGTGACCATGCAGACAGTATGGTCGCTCTATGCCATGACTTTGCTGATCTCTTTTCTGAGGGCCTTCGTTGTACCACAGACATTGCAGCAAATATTGTAGTTAGAGACATTTTCTTTTTTAAAGGCTTTGGTTGTACCACCGACTTTACTTCGCATATTGTAGTTAGAGACAATTCCATGCCTATTGTAAACTCTACTAATGCTCCAAACATTTTTGGCATGGATGCGTTTGAAATTTCTGCGGTCGCAATTCAGGACAATGTTCTTCGCATCATCGCCTGTGACCATGCAGACAGTGTGGTCGTAGTATGAGATAATTTTGCTGATCTCTTTTCTGAGGGCTTTGGTTCTACCACAGACTTTGCAGCACATATTGTAGTTCGAGTCAATTCCATGCCTATTCTCCACTCCAGTAATGCTCCAAACATTTTTGGCATGGATAAATTTGAACTTCCTGGCCTCACAGTTCAGGACAATGTACTTTGTATCATCGTCTGTGAACATGCAGACAGTGTTGTCGCACTATACGTTGATTTTGCTGATCTCTTTTCTGAGGGCCTTGGTTGTACCGCAGACTTTGCAGCGCATATTGTAGTTAGAGACAATTCCATGCGCATTCTCCACTCTAGTAATGCTCCAAACATTTCTGGCATTGATGCATTTGAACTTCCTGGCCTCGCAATTCAGGACAATGTACTTTGCATCAACGCCTGTGACCATGCAGACATTGTGGTTGCACTATGCGACGTATTTGCTGATCTCTTTTCTGAGGGCCTTGGTTGTACCACAGACTTTGCAGCACATATTGTAGTTAGAGACAATTCCATGCCTATTCTCCACACTAGTAATGTTCCAAACATATTTGGCATGGTTGCATTTGACCTTCCTGGCCTCGCAAATCAGGATAATGTACTTTGCATCATTGCCTCTGACTATAGAGACAGTGTGGTCGCACTATGCTGTGATTTTGCTGATCTCTTTTCTGAGGGCCTTGGTTGTTTGACAGGCTTTGCAGCGCATATTGTAGTTAGAGACAATTCCGTGCCTATTCTCCACTCTAGTAATGCTCCAAACATTTTTGGCATGGATGCATTTGAACGTCCTGGCGTCGCAATTCAGGACAATATACTTTGCATCAATGCCTCTGACCATTTAGACAACATGGTCGCACTGGGTGATGATTTTGCTGATCTCTTTTCTGAGGGTCTTGGTTGTTTCACAGACTTTGCAGGGCATATTGTATTTAGAGACAATTCCATGCCTATTCTCCACACTAGTAATGTTCCAAACATATTTAGCGTGGTTGCATTTGACCTTCCTGGCCTCGCAAATCAGGATAATGTACTTTGCATCATTGCCTCTGACTATAGAGACAGTGTGGTCGCACTATGCTGTGATTTTGCTGATCTCTTTTCTGAGGGCCTTGGTTGTTTGACAGGCTTTGCAGCGCATATTGTAGTTAGAGACATTTCCACGCCTATTCACCACTCCAGTAATGCTCCAAACATTTTTGGCATGGATGCGTTTGAACTTTCTGGCCTCGCAATTCAGGACAATGTACTTTGCATCAACGCCTGTGACCATGCAGACAGTGTGGTCGCACTATGCGATGATTTTGCTGATCTCTTTTCTGAGGGCCTTGGTTGTACCACAGACTTTGCAGCGCATATTGTAGTTAGACACAATTCCATGCCTATTCTCCACTCTAGTATTGCTGCAAACATTTTGGCATGGATGCATTTGAAGTTCCTGGCCTTGCAATTCACGGCAATGTACTTTGCACAAACGCCTGTGACCATACACACAGTGTGGTCGCACTATGCGATGATTTTGCTGAGCTCTTTTCTAAGGGCCTTGGTTGTACCACTGACTTTGCAGCGCATATTGTTGTTAGAGACAATTTCATGCCTATTCTCGACTCTAGTAGTGCTCCAAAAATTTTCGGAATGGTTGCATTTGAATTTTCTGGCCTCACAATTCAGGACAATGTACATTGTATCAACGCCTGTGACCATGCAGACAGTGTGGTCGCACTATGCGATGATTTTGCTGATCTTTTTTCTGAGAGCCTTGGATGTACCACAGACTCTATAGCGCATATTGTAGTTAGAGACAATTCCATACCTATTCTCCACTCTAGTAATGCTCCAAACATTTTGGCATGGATGCATTTGAAGTTCCTGGCCTCGCAATTCAGGACAGTGTACTTTGCACAAACGCCTGTGACCATGCAGACAGTGTGGTTACACTATGCGATGATTTTGTTCATCTCTATTCAGAGAGCCTTTGTTGTTTCACAGACTTTGCAGCGCATATTGTAGTTAGAGACAATTCCATGCCTATTCTCTACTCTAGTAATGCTCCAAACATTTTTGGCATGGTTGCATTTGAACTTTCTGGGCTCGCAATTCACGACAATGTACTTTACATCAACGCCTGTGAACATGCAGACTGTGTGGTCGCACTATGCGATGATTTTTCTGATCTCTTTTCTGAGGGCCTTGGTTGTACCACAGAATTTGCAGCGCATATTGCAGTTAGAGACAATTCCATGCCCATTCTCCACTCTAGTAATGTTACAAACATTTTTGCATGGTTGCATATGAACTTCCTGGCCTTGCAATTCAGGAAAATGTACTTTCCATCAACGTCTGTGACAGTGCACACAGTGTGGTCGCACATGCGATGATTTTGCTTAACTCTTTTCTGAGGGCCTTGGTTGTACTACAGACATTGCAGCGCCTATTGTAGTTAGAGACAACTTCTTTTCCAAGGGCCTGGGTTGTACCACCGAATTTTGCAGCGCACATTGTAGTTAGAGACAACTCCATGCCTATTCTAAACTCTAGTAATGCTCCAAACTTTTTTGGCATGGTTGCGTTTGAACTTTCTGGGCTCGCAATTCACGACAATGTACTTTGCATCAAAGCCTGTGACCATGCAGACAGTGTGGCCGCACTATGCGATGATTTTGCTGATCTCTTTTCTGATTGCCTTGGTTGTACCACAGACTCAATAGCGCATATTGTAGTTAGAGACAGTTCCATGCATATTCTCCACTCTAGTAATGCTAAAAACATTTTTGGCATGGATGCATTTGTACTTTCTGGCCTCGCAGATCAGGACAATGTAATTTCCATCAAAGCCTGTGACCATGCAGACTGTGTGGTCGCACTATGCGATGATTTTGCTGACCTCTTTTCTGAGGGCCTTGGTTGTACCACAGATTTTGCAGCGCATATTGTAGTTAGAGACAGTTCCATGCCTATTCCCCACTCTAGTAATGCTCCAAACATTTTTGGCATGGATGCATTTGTACTTTCTGGCCTCGCAGATCAGGACAATGTACTTTCCATTAAAGCCTGTGACCATGCAGACAGTGTGGTCGCACTATGCAATGATTTTGCTGATCTCTTTTCTGAGGGCCTTGGTTGTTTCCATGACTTTGCAGCGCATATTGTAATTAGAGACAATTCCATTCCTAATCTCCACTATAGTAATGCTCCAAACATTTTTGGCATGGATGTATTTGAAGTATCTGGCCTCGCAATTCAGGACAATGTACTTGGCATCAACGCCTGTGAACATGGAGACAGTGTGGTCGCACGATGCGTTGATTTTGCTGATCTCTTTTCTGAGGGCCTTGGTTGTACCACAGAATTTGCAGCGCATATTGTAGTTAGAGACAATTCCATGCCCATTCTCCACTCTAGTAATGTTACAAACACTTTTGCATAAATGCATATGAACTTCCTGGCCTCGCAATTCAGGAAAATGTACTTTGTATCAACGTCTGTGACAGTGCACACAGTGTGGTCGCACATGCGATGATTTTGCTTAACTCTTTTCTGAGGGCCTTGGTTGTACCACAGACGTTGCAGCGCTTATTGTAGTTAGAGACAATTTCTTTTCCAAGGGCCTGGGTTGTTCCCCCGAATTATGCAGCGCACATTGTAGTTAGAGACAACTCCATGCCGATTCTAAACTCTAGTAATGCTCCAAACATTTTTGGCATGGATGCATTTGTACTAACTGGCCTCGCAGATCAGGACAATGTACTTTCCATCAAAGCCTGTGACCATGCAGACAGTGTGGTCGCACTATGCAATGATTTTGCTGATCTCTTTTCTGTTGGCCTTGGTTGTTCCACGGTCTTTGCAGCGCGTATTGTAGTTAGAGATAATTCCATGCCTATTCTCCACTCTAGTAATGCTCGAAACATATTTGGCATTTATGCATGTGACCTTCCTGGCCTTTCAATTCAGGATACTGTACTTTGCATCATTTCCTCTGACCATACAGACAGTGTGGTCGAACTATGCAGTGATTTCGCAGATTTTTTTTTATGAGGGCCTTGGTTGTTTTACTGGCTTTGCAGCGCAAATTGAAGTTAGAGACAATTCCATGCATATTCTCCACTCTAGTAATTCTCCAAACATTTTTGGCATGGATGCATTTGAACTTCCTGGCTTCACAATTCAGGACAATGTACTTTGCATCAACGCCTGTGACCATGCAGACAGTGTGGTTGCACTATGCAATGATTTTGTTGATCTCTTTTCTGAGGGCCTTGGTTGTTTCACAGACTTTGGAGCTCATATTGTAGTTACAGACAAATCTATGCCTATTCTGTACTCTAGTAGTGCTCCAAACATTTTTGGCATGGTTGCATTTGAAATTCCTCGCCTCGCAATTCAAGACAATGTACTTTGTATCAACGCCAGTGACCATGCATACAGTGTGGTTGAACTATGCGATGATTTTGCTGATCTCCTTTCTGAGGGACTTGGTTGTACCACAGTCTTTGCAGCGCATATTATAGGTAGAGGCAATTCCATGCATATTCTCCAATCTATTAATGCTCCAAAAACTTTTTGCATGATGCATTTGAACTTTCTGGCCTCGCAATTCAGGACAATGTACTTTGCATTAAGGCCTGTGACCATGCAGACAGTGTGGTCACACTATGCGATGATTTTCCTGATCTCTTTTATGAGGTCCTTGGTTGTGCCACAGACTTTGCATCGCATATTGTAGTAAGAGACAATTCCATGCCTATTCTCCACCTTAGTAATGGTATAAACATTTTTGGAATGGATGCATTTGAACTTCCTGGCCTCGCAGTTTAGGACAATGTACTTTGCATCAACGCCTGTGACGCTGCAGACTGTGTGGTCGCACTATGCGATGATTTTACTGACCTCGTTTCTGAGGGCCTTGGTTGTACCACTGATTTTGCAGCGCATATTGTAGTTAGAGACAAATCCATGCCTATTCACCACTCTAGTATTGCTCCAAACATTTTGGCAAGGAAGCGTTTGAAGTTCCTGGCATCGCAATTCACGACAGTGTACTTTGCACAAACGCCTGTGACCATGCACACAGTGTTGTCGCAATATGCGATGATTTTGCTGATCTCTTTTCTGAGGGCCATGGTTGTACCACAGACTTTGCAGCGCATATTGTATTTAGAGAAAATTCCATGCCCATTCTCCACTCTTGTAATGATCCAAACATTTTTGCCATGGATGCATTTGAACTTCCTGGCCAAGCAGTTCAGGACAATATAATTTGCATCAACGCCTGTGACCGTGCCGACAGTGTGGTCGCAATATCCGATGTTTTTGCTGAACTCTTTTCTTAGGGCCTTGGTTGTACCACTGACTTTGCAGCGCATATTGTAGTGAGAGACAATTTCTTTTCTAAGGGCCTTGGTTGCACCACCGACTTTGCAGCGCATATTGTACTAGTTAGAGACCATTCCATGCCTATTCTAAACCCTAGTAATGCTCCAACCATTTTTGTCATGGATGCGTTTGAATTTTCTGGCCTCGCAATTCAGGACAATGTACTTTGTATCAACGCCTGTGACCATGCAGACAGTGTTGTCGCACTATGCGATGATTTTGCTGACCTCTTTTCTGAGGGCCTTGGTTGTACCACAGACTTTGCAGCGCATATTGTAGTTAGAAACAATTTCATGCCTATTCTCCACTCTAGTAATGCTCCAAACATTTTTGGCATGGATGTATTTGAAGTTTCTGGCCTCGCAATTCAGGACAATGTACTTTGCATCAACGCCTGTGAACATGGAGACAGTGAGGTCGCACGATGCGATGATTTTGCTGATCTCTTGTCTGATGGCCTTCTTGTACCACAGTTCTTGCAGCGCATATTGCAGTTAGAGACAATTCCATGCCTATTCTCCACTCTAGTAAACTCGAAACGTTTTTGGCATGGATGCATTTGAATCTCATGGCCTCGCAATTAAGGACAATGTCCTTTGCATCAACGCCTGTGACCATGCAGACAGTGTGGTTGCACTGTGCGATGATTTTGCTGATCTCTTTTCTGATGGCCTTGGTTGTACCACAGACTTCACAGCACGTATTGTAGTTAGAGACAATTCCATGCTTATTCTAAACTCTAGTAATGTTCCAAACATTTTTGGCATGCATGCATTTGAACTTTCTGGACTCGCAATTCAGGACAAAGTACTTTGCATCAGCACTTGTGACCATGCAGACAGTGTGGTCGCACTATGCGATAATTTTGCTGATCTTTTTTATGAGGGTCTTGGTTGTACCACAGACTTTGCAGCGCATATTGTAGTTAGAGACAATTCCATGCCCATTCTCCACTCTAGTAATGCTCCAAACATTTTTTGCATGGATGCATTTAAACTTCCTGGATACGCAGTTCAGGACAATGTACTTTGCATCAACGCCTGTGACCGTGCAGACAGTGTGGTCGCCCTATCCGATGTTTTTGCTGAACTCTTTTCTTAGGGCCTTGGTTGTACCACAGACTTTGCAGCGCATATTGTAGTTAGAGACAATTTGTTTTCTAAGGGCCTTGGTTGTACCACCGACTTTGCAGCGCAAATTGTAGTTAGAGACAATTCCATGCCTATTCTAAACTCTAGTAATGCTCCAAACATTTTTGTCATGGATGGGTTTGAACTTTCTGGGCTTGCAATTCAGGACAATGTACTTTGCATCTACGCCTGTGACCTTGCAGATAGTGTAGTCGCACTATGCGATGATTTTGTTGATCTCTTTTCTGAGGGCCTAGGTTGTACCACAGACTCTATAGCGCATATTGTAGTTAGAGACAATTCCATGCATATTCTTCACTCTAGTAATGTTCCAAACATTTTGGAATGGATGCATTTGAAGTTCCTGGCCTCGCAATTCAGGACAATGTACTTTCCATCAACGCCTGTGACCATGCAGACTGTGTGGTCGCACTATGCAATGATTTTGCTGTTCTCTTTTCTGAGGGCCTTGGTTGTACCACAGATTTTGCAGCGCATATTGTAGTTAGAGCCAGTTCCATGCCTATTCTCCACTCTAGTATTGTTCCAAACATTTTGGCATGGATGCATTTGAAGATCCTGGCCTCGCAATTGACGACAGTGTACTTTGCACAAACGCCTGTGACCATGCACACAGTGTGGTCGCACTATGCGATGATTTTGCTGAACCCTTCTCTGAGGGCCTCGGTTGTACCACTGGATTTGCAGCCCATTTTGTAGTTAGAGACAATTTCATGCCTATTCTCCACTCTAGTAACGGTCCAAAATTTTTTGGCATGGTTGCATTTGAACTTTCTGGCCTCACAATTCAGGACAATGTACTTTGTATCAACGCCTGTGACCATGCAGACAGTGTTGTCGCACTATGCGATGATTTTGCTGATTTTTTTTCTGAGGGCCTTGGTTGTACCACAGACTTTGCAGCGCATATTGTAGTTAGAGAAAATTCCATGCCCATTCTCCACTCTAGTAATGATACAAAGATTTTTGGCATGGATGCATTTGAAGCTTCTGGCCTCGCAATTCAGGACAATGTACTTTGCATCAACGCTTGTGAACATGGAGACAGTGTGGTCGCACGATGCGATGATTTTGCTGATCTCTTGTCTGATGGCCTTCTTGTACCACAGTTCTTGCAGCGCATATTGCAGTTGGAGACAATTCCATGCCTATTCTCCACTCTAGTAATTCTCGAAACGTTTTTGGCATGGATGCATTTGAACCTCATGGCCTCGCAATTAAGGACAATGTCCTTTGCATCAACGCCTGTGACCATGCAGATAGTGTGGTTGCACTATGCGATGATTTTGCTGATCTCTTTTCTGATGGCCTTGGTTGTACCACAGACTTTACAGCACGTATTGTAGTTAGAGACAATTCCATGCTTAGTCTAAACTCTAGTAATGTTCCAAACATTTTTGGCATGCATGCATTTGAACTTTCTGGACTCGCAATTCAGGACAAAGTACTTTGCATCAGCACTTGTGACCATGCAGACAGTGTGGTCGCACTATGCGATAATTTTGCTGATCTTTTTTATCAGGGTCTTGGTTGTACCACAGACTTTGCAGCGCATATTGTAGTTAGAGACAATTCCATGCCCATTCTCCACTCTAGTAATGCTCCAAACATTTTTTGCATGGATGCATTTAAACTTCCTGGATAAGCAGTTCAGGACAATGTACTTTGCATCAACGCCTATGACCGTGCAGACAGTGTGGTCGCCCTATCCGATGTTTTTGCTGAACTCTTTTCTTAGGGCCTTGGTTGTACCACAGACTTTGCAGCGCATATTGTAGTTAGAGACAATTTGTTTTCTAAGGGCCTTGGTTGTACCACCGACTTTGCAGCGCAAATTGTAGTTAGAGACAATTCCATGCCTATTCTAAACTCTAGTAATGCTCCAAACAATTTTGTCATGGATGGGTTTGAACTTTCTGGGCTTGCAATTCAGGACAATGTACTTTGCATCGACGCCTGTGACCTTGCAGACAGTGTAGTCGCACTATGCGATGATTTTGCTGATCTCTTTTCTGAGGGCCTAGGTTGTACCACAGACTCTATAGCGCATATTGTAGTTAGAGACAATTCCATGCATATTCTTCACTCTAGTAATGATACAAACATTTTTGACATTAATGCATTTGAACTTCCTGGCCACGCAGTTGAGGACAGTTTAATTTGCATCAACGCCTGTGACCGTGCATACAGCGTTGTCGCACTATCCGATGTTATTGCTGAAGTCTTTTCTTAGGGCCTTGGTTGTACCACAGACTTTGCAGCGCATATTGTAGTTAGAAACAATTCCATGCCTATTCTCCACTCTAGTAATGCCCCAAACATTTTTGGCGTGGATGTAATTGAAGTTTCTGGCCTCGCAATTCAGGACAATGTACTTTGCGTCAACGCCTGTGAACATGCAGACAGTGTGGTCGCACGATGCGATGATTTTCCTGATCTTTTTTCTGAGGGCGTTGGTTGTACCACAAATTTTGCAGCGCATATTGCAGTTAGAGACAATTCCATGCCTATTCTCCACTCTAGTAATGCTCCAAACGTTTTTGGCATGGATGCATTTGCACCTCCTGGCCTCGCAATTAAGGACAATGTACTTTGCATCAATGCCTGTGACCATGCAGACAGTGTGGTCGCACTATGCGATAATTTTACTGATCCTTTTTATGAGGGTCTTGGTTGTACCACAGACTTTGCAGTGCATATTGTCGTTAGAGACAATTCCATGCCCATTCTCCACTCTAGTAATGCTCCAAAAATTTTTTGCATGGATGCATTTGAACTTCCTGGCCACGCAGTTCAGGACAATGTACTTTGCATCAACGCCTGTGACCGTGCAGACAGTGTGGTCGCCCTATCCGATGTTTTTGCTGAACTCTTTTCTTAGGGCCTTGGATGTACCACAGATTTTGCATCGCATATTGTAGTTAGAGACAATTTGTTTTCTAAGGGCCTTGATGTACCACCGACTTTGCAGCGCATATTGTAGTTAGACACAATTCCATGCCTATTCTAAACTCTAGTAATGCTCCAAAAATTTTTGACATGGATGCGTTTGAATTTTCTGGGCTCGCAATTCAGGACAATGTACTTTGTATCAACGCCTGTGTTACCATGCAGACAGTGTTGTCGCACGATACGATGATTTTGCTGATCTCTTTTCTGAGTTCCTTGGTTGTACCACAGTTTTTGCAGCGCATATTGCAGTTAGAGACAATTCCATTCCTATTCTCCACTCTAGTAATGCTCCAAACGTTTTTGGCATGGATGCATTTGAACCTCCTGGCCTCTCAGTTAACGACAATGTACTTTGCATCAACGCCTGTGACCATGCAGACAGTGTGGTCGCACTATGCGATGATTTTACTTATCTCTTTTCTGAGGGCCTTGGTTGTACCACAGACTTTGCAGCGCATATTGTAGTTAGAGACAATTCCATGCCTAATCTCCACTCTAGTAATGCTCCAAACATTTATGGCATGGATGCATTTCAACATCTCGGCTCGCAATTCAGGACAATGTACTTCGCATCTACGCCTGTGATCATGCAGACAGTGTGGTCGCACTATGCGATTATTTTGCTGACCTCTTTTCTGAGGGCCTTGGTTGTACCATAGGCTTTACTGCGCATATTGTAGTTAGAGAATATTCCAAGTCTATTCTCCACACTGGTAATGCTCCAAACATTTTTGGCATGGATGCATTTGAAATTCGTGGCCTCGCAATTCAGGACAATGTACTTTGCATCAATGCCTGTGACCATGTACAGTATGGTCGCACTATGCGAAGATTTTGCTGATCCCTTTTCCGAGGGCCTTGGTCGTACCACAGACTTTGCAGCGCATGTTAGAGTTAGAGACAATTCCATGCCGATTCTCCACTTTAGTATTGATCCAAACATTTTTGGGATGGATGCATTTGAACCTTCTGGCCTCGCAGATCAGGACAATGTACTTTCCATCAACGCCTGTGACCATGCAGACATTGTGGTCGCACTATGCGACGTTTTTGCTGATCTCTTTTCTGAGGGCCTTCGTTGTACCACAGACTTTGCAGCACATATTTTAATTAGAGACAACTCCATGCTTATTCTAAACTCTAGTAATGCTCCAAACATTTTTGGCATTCATGCGGTTGAACTTTCTGGGCTCGCAATTCAGGACAAAGTACTTTACATCAACACCTGTGACCATGCAGACAGTGTGGTCGCACTATACGTTAATTTTGCTAATCTTTCTTATGAGGGTCTTGGTTGTACCACAGACTTAGCTGCGCATATTGTAGTTAGAGACAATTCCATGCCCATTCTCAACTCTAGTAATGCTCCAAACATTCTTGGCATGGATACATTTGAATTTCCTGGCCTCTCAATTCAGGACGATGTACTTTGCATCAACGCCTGTGACCATGCAGACAGTGTGGTCGCACTATGCGATGATTTTGCTGATCTCTTTTCTGAGTGCCTTGGTTGGACCACACACTTTGTAGCGCATATTGTAGTTAGAGGCAATTCCATTACTATTCTCCACTCTAGTAATGCTGCAAACATTTTTGGCATGGATGCATTTGAAGTTCCTGGCCTCGCAATTCAAGACAACGTACTTTGCATCTACGCCTGTGACCATGCAGACAGTTTGGTCGCACTATGCGATGATTTTGCTGATCTCTTTTCTGAGGGCTTTAGTTGTACATCAGACTTTGCAGCGCACATTGCAGTTAGAGACAATTCCATGCCTATTCTCCACACTATTAATGCCCCAAATATTTTTGGCATGGATGCATTTGAACATTCTAGCCTGCAATTCAGGACAATGTACTTTGCATGAACGGCTGTGACCATGCACACACAGTGGTCGCACTACGCGATGATTTTCTGATCTCTTTTCTGAGTGCCTTCGTTGTTCCACAGACTTTGCAGCGCACATTGTAGTTAGAGACAATTCCATGCCTATTCTCCACTCTAGTAATGCTCCAAACATTTTTGGCATGGCTGCATTTTAACTTCCTGGCCTTGTAATTCAGGACAATGTTCTTTGCATCAACGCCTTTGACCTTGCAGAAAGTGTGGTCGCCCTATCCGATGATTTTGCTGATCTCTTTTCTGAGGGCCTTCACTGTACTAGACTTTGCAGCGCATATTGTAGTAAGAGACAATTCCATGCCTATTCTCCACTCTGGTAATGCTCTTAACAGTTTTGGCATTGGAAGCATTTGAACATTCTCGCCTCGCAATTCAGGACAATGTACTTCGCATCAACGCCTGTGACTATGCTGACAGTGTGGTCGCAGTATGTGATGATTTTGCTGATCTCTTTTCTGAGGGGATTGGTTGTAACACAGACTTTGCAGCGCATATTGTAGTTAGAGACAATTCCATGCATATTGTCAACTCTAGTAATAATCCAAACAATTTTGGCTTGGATGCATTTGAACTTTCTGGCCTCTCAATTCAGGACAATGTACTTTGAATCAACGCCTGTGACCATGCAGACAGTGTGGTCGCACTGTGCGATGATTTTGATGACCTCTTTGTTGAGGGCCTTGGTTGTACCGCAGACTTTGCAGCGCATATTGTAATTAGAGACAATTCCATGCCCTTTCTCCAATCTAGTAATGATCCAAACATTTTTGGCATGGATACATTTGATTTTTCCAGCCTCTCAATTCAGGACAATATACTTTGCATCAACGCCTGTGACCATGCAGACATTGTGAACTCACTATGCGATGATTTTGTTGATCTCTTTTCTGTGGACCTTGGTTCTTTCACAGACTTTGCAGCGCACGTTGTAGTTACAGACAATGCCATGCCTATACTCCACTCTAGTAATGCTCTTAACATTCTTGGCATGGATGCATTTGAGCTTTCTGGCCTCACAATTCAGGAGAATGTACTTTGCATCAACGCCTGAGACCATGCAGCAGGGTGGTCCCACTATGCGATCATTTTGCTGATCTCCCTTCTGAGGGCCTTAGTTGTTTCACAGACTTTGTAACGTACATTGTAGTTAGAGACAATTCCATTCCTATTCTCCACTCTAGTAATGCTCCAAACATTTTGGCGTGGATGCATTTGAACTTTCTTTCCTCACAATTCAGGACAATGTATTTTGCTGATCCCTTTCGGAGGGCCTTGGTTGTACCACAGACTGTGAAGCGCATATTGTAGTTAGAGACAATTCCATGCCTAATCTCCACTCTAGTAATGCTCCAAACATTTTCCGCATGGATGCATTTGAACTTTCTGGCCTTGCAATTCAGGACAATGTACTTTGCATCAACGCCTGTGACCATGCAGACTGTGTGATCGCACTATGCGATGATTTTGCTGAACTCTTTTCTTAGTGCCTTCGTTGTACCACAGAGTTTGCAAGGCATATTGTAGTTAGGGACAATTCCTTGCCTATTCTCCACTCTAGTAATGCTCCAAACATTTTTGGCGTGGATGCATTTGAATTTCCTGGCCTCGCAATTCAGGACAATGTACTTTGCATCAACGCCTGTGACCATGCACACAGTGTGGTAGCACTAGGCGATGATTTTGCTGATCTCTTTTCTGAGGGCCTTGGTTGTACCAGACATTGCAGCGCATATTGTAGTTAGAGACAATTCCATGCCTATCCTCCACTCTAGTAATGCTCCAAACATTTTTGGCATGGATGCATTTGAACTTCCTGGCGTCGCAATTCAGGACAATGTACTTTGTATCAATGCCTCTGATCATGCAGACAATGTGGTCGCACTAGGCGATGATTTTGCTGATCTCTTTTCTGAGGGCCTTGGTTGTTTCACAGACTTTGCAGTGCATATTATAGTTAGAGACAATTCCATGCCTATTCTCCACTCTAGTAGTGCTCCAAACATTTTTTGGCATGGATGCATTTGAACTTCCTCGCCTCACAATTCAGGACAATCTGCTTTCCATCAACGCCTGTGACCATGCAGACGGTGTGGTCGTTCTGTGCGACGATTTTGCTGATCTATTTTCTGAGGGCCTTGGTTGTACCACAGACTTTGTAGCGAATATTGTAGTTAGAGACAATTCCATGCCTATTCTCCACTCTAGTAACGCTCCAAACATTTTTGACATGGATGCATTTGAACATTCTGGCCTCGCAATTAATGACAATGTACTTTGCATCAACGTCTGTGACCATGCAGACAGTTTGGTCGCACTATGCGATGATTTGCTGATCTCTTTTCTAAGGGCCTTTGTTGTACCACAGACTTTGAAGCGCATATTGTAGTTAGAGGCAATTCCATGCCTATTCTAAATTCTAGTAATGCTCCAAACATTTTTGGCATGGATGCATTTTAACTTTCTGCCCTCGCAATTCAGGACAAAGTATTTTGCATCAACGCCTGTGACCATGCAGAGAGTGTGGTCGCACTATGGGACGATTTTGCTGATCCCTCTTATGTGGGCCTTGGTTGTACCACAGACTTTGCAGCGCATATTGTAGTTAGAGACAATTCCATGCCTATTCTCCACTCTAGTAATACTGAAACAAAGTTGGTATGGATTAATTTGAACTTTCTGTCTTCTCAATTCAGGACAATGTACTTTCAATCAACGCCTGTGACCATGCAGACAGTGTGGACGCACTTTGCGATGATTTTGATGATCTCTTTTCTGAGGGCCTTGGTTGTATCGCAGACTTTGCAGCGCATATTGTAATTAAAGACAATTCCATGCCTATTCTCCACTCTAGTAATGATCCAAACCTTTTTGGCATGGATACGTTTGAACTTTCCAGCCTCGCAATTCAGGATAATGTATTTGCATCAACGCCTGTGACCATGCAGACAGTGTGGTCTCACTATGCGATGATTTTGTTGCTCTCTTTTCTGAGGCCCTTGGTTGTTTCACAGACTTTGCAGCGCATATTGTAGTTACAGACAATGCCATGACTATTCTCCACTCTAGTAATGCTCTTAACATTCTTGGCATGGATGCATTTAAACTTTCTGGCCTCACAATTCAGGACAATGTACTTTGAATGAAAGCCTGTGACCATGCAGACAGTGTGGTCGCACTATACGATGATTTTGCTGATCTCTTTTCTGAGGGCCTCGGTTGTATCACAGACTATGCAGCGCGTATTGTAGTTAGAGACAATTCCATGCCTAATCTCCACTCTAGTAATGCTCCAAACATTTTTCGCATGGATGTAATTGAACTTTCTGGCCTCGCAATTCAGGACAATGTACTTTGCATCAACGCCTGTGACCATTCAGACAGTGTGGTCGCACTATACGATGATTTTGTTGATCTTTTTTCTGAGGACCTTGTTTGTTTTACAGACTTTGCAGCGCGTATTGTAGTTAGAGATAATTCCGTGCATATTCTCCATTCTAGTAATGCTCCAAACTTTTTTGGCATGGATGCATTAGAACATCCTGGAATCGCAATTCAGGAGAATGTACTTTGCATCAACGCCTGTGACCATGCAGACAGGGTGGTCGCACTATGCGATCATTTTGCTGATCTCTTTTCTGAGGTCCTTGGTTGTTTCACAGACTTTGCAACGCACATTGTAGTTAGAGACAATTCCATGCTTATTCTCCACTCTAGTAATGCTCCAAACATTTTGGCATGGATGCATTTGAACTTTCTTGCCTCACCATTCAGGACAATGTATTTTGCTGATTCCTTTCGGAGGGCCTTATTTGTACCACAGACTATGAAGCGCATATTGTAGTTAGAGACAATTCCATGCCTGATCTCCACTCTAGTAATGCTCCAAACATTTTTCGCATGGATGCATTTGAACTTTCTGGCCTCGCAATTCAGGACAATGTACTTTGCATCAACGCCTGTGACCATGCAGACTGTGTGATCGCACTAAGCGATGATTTTGCTGATCTCTTTTTTGAGGGCCTTGGTTGAACCAGACATTGCAGCGCATATTGTAGTTAGAGACAATTCCATGCCTATCCTCCACTCTAGTAGTGCTCCAAACATTTTTGGCATGGATGCAATTGAACTGCCTGGCGTCGCAATTCAGGACAATGTACTTTGCGTCAGTGCCTCTGATCATGCAGACAATGTGCTCGCACTAGGCGATGATTTTTCTGATCTCTTTTCTATGGACCTTGGTTGTTTCACAGACTTTGCAGTGCATATTATAGTTAGAGACAATTCCATGCCTATTCTCCACTCTAGTAGTGCTCCAAACATTTTTGGCATGGATGCATTTGAACTTCCCCGCCCCACAATTCAGAACAATCTATTTTCTATCAACGCCTGTGACCATGCAGACAGTGTGGTCGTTCTGTGCGACGTTTTTGCTGATCTATTTTCTGAGGGCCTTGGTTGTACCACAGACTTTGTAGCGAATATTGTAGTTAGAGACAATTCCATGCCTATTCTCCTCTCTAGTAACGCTCCAAACATTTTTGGCATGGATGCATTTGAACTTTCTGGCCTTGCAATTAATGACAATGTACTTTGCATCAACGTCTGTGACCATGCAGACAGTTTGGTCGCACTATGCGATGATTTTGCTGATCCCTTTTATGTGGGCCTTATTTGTACACAGACTTTGCAGCGCATATTGTAGTTAGAGACTTTTCCATGCCTATTGTCCACTCTAGTAATGCTCCAAACATTTTTGGCATGGCTGCATTTTAACTTCCTGGCCTCGTAATTCAGGACAATGTACTTTGCATCAACGCCTTTGACCATGCAGACAGAGTGGTCGCACTATCCGATGATTTTGCTGATCTCTTTTCTGAGGGCCATGGTTTCACCAGACTTTGCAGCGCATTTAGTAGTTAGGGACCATTCCATGCCTATTCTACACTCTAGTAATGCTCTTAACATTTTTGGCATTGGATGCATTTGAACATTCTCGAGTCGCAATTGAGGACAATGTACTTTCCATCAACGCCTGTGACCATGCAGACAGTTTGGTCGCACTATGCGATGATTTTGCTGATCCCTTTTATGTGGGCCTTATTTGTACCACAGACTTTGCAGCGCATATTGTAGTTAGAGACTTTTCCATGCCTATTGTCCACTCTAGTAATGCTCCAAACATTTTTGGCATGGCTGCATTTTAACTTCCTGGCCTCGTAATTCAGGACAATGTACTTTGCATCAACGCCTGTGACCTTGCAGAGAGTGAGTTCGCACTATGCGATGATTTTGCTGATCTCTTTAATGAGGGCCATGGTTGTACCAGTGACTTTGCATCGCAAATTGTAGTTAGAGACAATTCCATGCCTATTCTAAACTCTAGTAATGCTCCAAAATTTTGGGCATGTATGCGTTTTAACTGTCTGGGCTCACAATTCAGGACAAAGTACCTTGCATCAACGCCTGTGACCATGCACACAGTGTGGTCGCACTATGCGATGATTTTGCTGATCTCTTTTCTGAGGGCCTTCGTTGTACCACAAACTTTGCACTGCATTTTGTATTTAGAGACAATTCCATGTCTATTCTCTACTCCAGTAATGTTCCAAACCTTTATGGCGTGGATGCACTTGAACTTGCTGGCCTCGCATTCGAGGACAATGTACTTTGCATCAACGCCTGTGACCTTGCAGAGAGTGTGGTCGCACTATGCGATGATTTTGATAATATCTCTTTTGAGGGCCTTGGTTCTACCACAGTCTTTGCAGCGCATATTTTAGTTAGAGACAATTATATGCCTATTCTCCTCTCTAGTAATGAGCCAAACATTTTTGCATGGATGCATTTGAACTTCCTGGCTTCGCAATTCGGGACAATGTGCATTGCAACAACACCTGTGGCCATGCAGACAGTGTGGTCGCACTATGCGATGATTTTGCTGATCTCTTTTCTGAGGGCCTTGGTTGTTTCACAGACTTTGCATCTCATATTGTAGTTAGAGACAATTCCATGCCCATTCTCCACTCTAGTAATGGACCAAACATATTTGGCATGGATGCATTTGAAATTTCTGGCCTCGCAATTCAGGACAATGTACGTTGCATTAACGGCTGTGACCATGCAGACAGTGTGGTCGCACTATGCAATGATTTTGCTGATCTCTTTTCTGAATGTCTTGGTTGTACTACAGACTCTATAGCGCATATTGTAGTTAGAGACAGTACCATGCCTATTCTCCACTCTAGTAATGCTCCAAACATTTTTGGAATGGATGCATTTGAACTTCCTGGCTCGCAATTCAGGACAATGTACTTTGCATCAACGCCAGTGACCATGCAGACTGTGTGGTCACACTATGCGATGATTTTGCTGATCTCTTTTGTGAGGGCCTTGGTTGTACCACAGAGTTTGCATGGCATATTGTAGTTAGAGACAATTCCATGCATATTCTAAACTCTAGTAATGCTCCAAGCATTTTGGCGTGGATGCATTTGAACTTTACGGCCTCGGAATTCAGGACAATGTACTTTGCATCAACGCCTGTGACCATGCACACAGTGTAGTGGCACTATGCGATGATTTTGCTGATCTCGTTTCTGAGGGCCTTCGTTGTATCACAAACTTTGCACTGCATATTGTAGTTAGAGAGTGTTCCATGACTATTCTCCACTCCACTAATGCTCCAAACCTTTATGGCATGGATGCATTTGAACTTGCTGGCCTCGCATTTCAGGACAATGTGCTTTGCATCAACGCCTGTGACCATGCAGAGAGTTTGGTCGCACTATGCGATTATTTTGATGATCTGTTTTTTTGAGGGTCTTGGTTGTACCACACACTTTGCAGCGCATATTGTAGTTAGAGACAATTCCATGCCTATTCTCCACTCTAATAATGTTCCAAACATTTTTGGCATGAATGCATTTGAACATTCTGGCCTCGCAATTCAGGACAATGTACTTTGCATCAAAGCCTGTGACCATGCACACAGTGTGGTCGCACTATGCGATGATTTTGCTGATCTCTTCTCTGAGGGCCTTTGTTGTGCCACAAACTTTGAACTGCAAAATGTAGTTAGAGACAATTCCATGCCTCTTCCCCACTCCAGTAATGCTCCAAACCTTTATGGCATGGATGCATTTGAACTTTCTGGCCTCACATTTCAGGACAATGTACTTTGCATCAACGCCTGTGACCATGCAGACAGTGTGGTCGCACTATGCGATGATTTTGCTGATCTCTTTTCTGAGGGCCTTGGTTGATTCACAGACTTTGCAGCACATATTGTAGTTAGAGACAATTCAATGCCTATTCTCCACTCTAGTAATGTTCCAAACATTTTTGGCATGGATGCATTTGAAATTCCTGGCCTCGCAATTCAGGACATTGTACTTTGCATCAACGCCTGTGACCTTGCAGACAGTGTGGTCGCACTATGCGATGATTTTGATGATCTCTTTTCTGAGGGTCTTGGTTGTATGACATACTTTGCAGCGCACATTGTAGTTAGACACAATACTATGCCTATTCTCCACTCTGGTAATGCTCCAAACATTTTTGCCATACATGCATTTGAACATTCTGGCCTCGCAATTCAGGACAATGTACTTTGCATCAACGCATGTGACCATGCACACAGTGTGGTCGCACTATGCGATGATTTTGCTGATCTCTTTTCTGAGGGCCTTCGTTGTACCACAATTTTTGCACTGCATATTGTAGTTAGAGAGAATTCTACGCCAATTCTCCATTCCAATAATGCTCCAAACCTGTATGGCATGGATGCATTTGAACTTTCTGGCCTCGCATTTCAGGACAATGTACTTTACATCAACGCCTGTGACCATGCAGAGAGTGTGGTCGCACTATGCGATGATTTTGATGATCTCTTTTTTTGAGGGCCTTGGTAGTACCACAGACTTTGCAGCGCATATTATAGTTAGAGACAATTCCATGCCTATTCTCCACTGTAGTAATGTTCCAAACTTTTTTGGCATGGATGCATTTGAACTTTCTGGCCTCGCAGATCATGACAATGTACTTTGCATCAACGCCTGTGACCATGCAGACAGTGTGGTCGCACTATGCGATGATTTTGCTGATCTCTTTTCTGAGGGCCTTGGTTGTTTCACAGACTTTGCAGCACATATTGTAGTTAGAGACAATTCAATGCCTATTCTCCACTCTAGTAATGTTCCAAACATTTTTGGCATGGATGCATTTGAAGTTCCTGGCCTCGCAATTCAGGACATTGTACTTTGCATCAACGCCTGTGACCTTGCAGACAGTGTGGTCGCACTATGCGATGATTTTGATGATCTCTTTTCTGAGGGTCTTGGTTGTATGACATACTTTGCAGCGCACATTGTAGTTAGACACAATACTATGCCTATTTTCCACTCTGGTAATGCTCGAAACATTTTTGCCATATATGCATTTGAACATTCTGGCCTCGCAATTCAGGACAATGTACTTTGCATCAACGCATGTGACCATGCACCCAGTGTGGTCGCACTATGCGATGATTTTGCTGATCTCTTTTCTGAGGGCCTTCGTTGTACCACAAACTTTGCACTGCATATTGTAGTTAGAGAGAATTCTACGCCAATTCTCCATTCCAATAATGCTCCAAGCCTGTATGGCATGGATGCATTTGAACTTTCTGGCCTCGCATTTCAGGACAATGTACTTTACATCAACGCCTGTGACCATGCAGAGAGTGTGGTCGCACTATGCGATGATTTTGATGATCTTTTTTTTTGAGGGCCTTGGTAGTACCACAGACTTTGCAGCGCATATTATAGTTAGAGACAATTCCATGCCTATTCTCCACTGTAGTAATGTTCCAAACATTTTTGGCATGGATGCATTTGAACTTTCTGGCCTCGCAGTTCATGACAATGTACTTTGCATCAACGCCTGTGACCATGCAGACAGTGTGGTCGCACTATGCGATGATTTTGCTGATCTCTTTTCTGAGGGCCTTGGTTGTTTCACAGACTTTGCAGCACATATTGTAGTTAGAGACAATTATATGAGTATTCTCCACCCTAGTGATGCTAGAAACATTTTTGGCATGGATGCATTTGAAATATCTGGCCCGAAATTCAGGAATAATGTACTGTGCATTAACGGCTGTGACCATGAAAACAGTTTGGTCACAGTATCCGATGATTTTGCTGTTCTCTTTTCTGAGGGCCTTCGTTGTACCAGACTTTGCAGCGCATATTGTAGTTACAGACAATTCCATGCCTATTCTCCACTCTAATAATGCTCTTCACATTTTCGGCATGGATGCATATGAACATTCTCGCATCGCATTTCAGGACAACGTACTTTTCTTCAACACCTGTGACAATGCAGACAGTGTGGTCGCACTATGTGATGGTTTTGCTGATCTCTATTCTGAGGGCCTTAGTTGTCACACAGACTTTGCAGGGCATATTGAAGTTAGAGACAATTCCATGCCTATTCTCCACTCTAGTAATGATCCAAACATTTTTGGCATGGATGCATTTGAAATTTCTGGCCTCGCAATTCAGGACAATTATTTTTGCATTAACGGCTGTGACCATGAAGACAATGTTGTTGCACTATACAATGATTTTGCTGATATCTTTTCTGAGGACCTTGGTTGTACCACACTTTGCAGCGCACATTGTAGTTATAGTTAATTCTATGCCTATTCTCAACTCTAGTAATGCTCTTAACATTTTTGGCATGGATGCACTTGAACATTCACGCCTCGCAATTGAGGACAACGTACTTTGCGTCAACGCCTGTGACCATGCAGACAGTGTGGTCGCACTATAAGATGATTTTGTTGATCTTTTTTCTGAGGGCCTTGGTTGTTTCACAGACTTTGCAGCGCATATTGTAGTGACAGACAATTCCATGCCTATTATCCACTCTAGTAATGCTTTTAACATTTTTGGCATAGATGCATTTGTACTTTCTGGCCTCACAATTCAGGAGGATGTACTTTGCATCAACGCCTGTGACCATGCAGAAAGTGTGTGGACGCACTATGCGATGATTTTGCTGATCCCTTTTCTGATGGCCTTGGTTGTACCTCAGACTTTGCAGCGCATATTGTAGTTAGAGACAATTCCATGCCTATTCTCCACTCTAGTAATGCTCTTAACATTCTTGGCATGGATGCATTGGAACTATCTGGCCTCACAATTCAGGACAATGTACTTTGCTGATCCCTTTCTGAGGGCCTTGGTTGTACCACAGACTATGCAGCGCGTGTTGTAGTTAGAGACAGTTCCATGATTGTACTCCACTCTAGTAATGCTCCAAACATTTTTGGCATGGATGCATTTGAACTTCCTGGCCTCGCAATTCAGAACATTGTACTTTGCATCAACGCCTGTGACCTTGCAAACAGTGTGGTCGCACTATGCGATGATTTTGATGATCTCTATTCTGAGGGCCTTGGTTGTACCACAGAGCTTGCAGCTCGTATTGTAGTTAGAGACAATTCCATGCATATTCTCCACTCTAGTAATACTCCAAACATTTTTTCGCATGGATGCATATGAACATTCTCGCCTCGCAATTCAGGACAATGTACTTTGCATCAACGCCTGTGACCATGCAGACAGTGTGGTCGCACTATGCGATGATTTTGCTGATCTCTTTTCTGAGGGCCTTCGTTGTACCACAAACTTTGCACTGCATATTGTAGTTAGAGACAATTCGATGCCTATTCTCCACTCTAGTAATGCTCCAAACATTTTTGGCATGGATGCATTTGCAATTTCTGGCCTCCAAATTCAGGACAATGTACTTTGCATTAACGCCTGTGACCATGCAGAAAGTTTCTGGACTCACTATGCGATGATTTTGCTGATCCCTTTTCTGATGGCCTTGGTTGTACCTCAGACTTTGCAGCGCATATTGTAGTTAGAGACAATTCCATGCCTATTCTCCACTCTAGTAATGCTCCAAACATATTGGCATCGATGCATTGGAACTATCTGGCCTCACAATTCAGGACAATGTACTTTGCTGATCCCTTTCTGAGGGTCTTTGTTGTACCACAGACTACGTAGCGCGTATTGTAGTTAGAGACAGTTCCATGATTGTTCCCCACTCTAGTAATGCTCCAAACATTTTTGGCATGGATGCATTTGAACTTCCTGGCCTCGCAATTCAGGACATTGTACTTTGCATCAACGCCTGTGACCTTGCAAACAGTGTGGTCGCACTATGCGATGTTTTTGCTGATCTCTTTTCTGAGGACCATGGTTGTACCACAGACATTAAAGCGCACATTTCATTTAGAGACAATTCTATGCCTATTCTCTACTGCAGTAATGCTCCTAACATTTTGGGCATGGATGTATTTTAACTTTCTGTCCTCACAATTCAGGACAATGTACTTTGCATCATTGTCTGTGACCACTCAGACAGTGTGGTCGCACTATGCGATGATTTTGCTGATCTCTTTTCTGAGAGCCTTGGTTGTACCACAGACCTTGCAGCGCATATTGTAGTTAGAGACAATTCCGTGCCTACTCTCCACTCTAGTAATGCTCCAAACATTTTTGGCATGTATGCATATGAACATTCTCGCCTCGCAATTCAGGAAAATGTACTTTGTTCAACGCCTGTGACCATGCACACAGTGTGGTCGCACTATGCGATGATTTTGCTGATCTCTTTTCTGAGGGCCTTCGTTGTACCACAAACTTTGCACTGCATATTGTAGTTAGAGACAATTCCATGCCTATTCTCCACTCCAGTAAAGCTCCAATCCTTTATGGCTTGGATGCATATCAACATTCTCGCCTCGCAATTCAGGACAATGTACTTTGCTTCAACGCCTGTGACCATGAACACAGTGTGATCGCACTATCCGATGTATTTGATGATCTCTTTTCTGAGGGCCTTGGTTGTTTCACAGACTTTGCAGCGCATATTGTAGTTAGAGACAATTCCATGCCTATTCTCTACTCTAGTAATGCTCCAAACATTTTTGGCATAGCTGCATTTGAAATTTCTGTCCTCGAAATTCAGGACAATGAACTTTGCATTAACGGCTGTGACCATGAAGACAGTGTGGTCGCACTATCCGATGATTTTGCTAATCTCTTTTCTGAGGGCCTTGGTTGTACCAGACTTTGCTGCACATATTGTAGTTATAGACAATTCCATGCCTATTCTCCACTCTAGTAATGCTCTTAACATTTTTGGCATGGATGCATATGAACATTCTCGCCTCGCCATTCAGGACAACGTACTTTTCATCAACGCCTGTGACCATGAAGAAAGTGTGTGGACGCACTATGCGATGATTTTGCTGATCCCTTTTCTGATGGCCTTGGTTGTACCTCAGACTTTGCAGCGCATGTTGTAGTTAGAGATAATTCCATGCGTATTCTCCCATCTATTAATTTTCCAATCATGTTTGGCATGGGCGTATTTGAACTTCCTGGCCTCGCAATTCAGGACAATGTACTTTACATCAACAACTGTGACCATGCAGACACTGTGGTCGCACTATGCGATGATTTTGCTGGTCTCTTTTCTGCGGGGCCTTGGTTGTATCACAGACTTTGCAACGATTATTGTAGTTAGACACATTTCGATGCCTATTCTAAACTCTAGTAATGCACCAAACATTTTTGCATAAATGCATTTGAATTTTTATCCTCACAAGTAAGGACAATGTATTTTGCATCAACGCCTGTGACCATGCAGACAATGTGGTCGCCCTATGCGATGATTTTGCTGATCCCTTTCTGAGGGCCTTGGTTGTACCACAGACTATGTAGCGCGTATTGTAGTTAGAGACAGTTCCATGATTGTTCTCCACTCTAGTAATGCTCCAAACAATTTTGGCATATATGCATTTGAACTTCCTGGCCTCGCAATTCAGGACACTGTAATTTGCATCAACGCCTGTGACCTTGCAGACAGTGTGGTCGCACTATGCGATGTTTTTGCTGATCTCTTTTCTGAGGACCATGGTTGTACCACAGATATTGAAGCGCACATTTTATTTAGAGACAATTCTATGCCTATTCTCTACTCCAGTATGCTCCTAACATTTTGGGCATGGATGTATTTTAACTTTCTGACCTCACAATTCAGGACAATGTACTTTGCATCATTGTCTGTTACCACTCAGACAGTGTGGTCGCACTATGCGATGATTTTGCTGATCTCTTTTCTGAGAGCCATGGTTGTACCACAGACCTTGCAGCGCATATTGTTGTTAAAGACAATTCCATGCCTATTCTCCACTCTAGTAATACTCCAAACATTTCTGGCATGGATGCATATGAACATTCTCGCCTCACAATTCAGGACAATATACTTTGCTTCAACGCCTGTGACCATGAACACAGTGTGGTCGCACTATCCGATGTATCTGTTGATCTCCCTTCTGAGGCCCTTGGTTGTTTCACAGACTTTGCAGCACATATTGTAGTTAGAGACAATTCCATGCCCTTTCTCCACTCTAGTAATGCTCCACACATTTTTGGCATGGATTCATTTGAAATTTCTCTCCTCGAAATTCAGGACAATGTACTTTGCATTAACGGCTGTGACCATGAAGACAGTGTGGTCGCACTATCCGATGATTTTGCTGATCTCTTTTCTGAGGGCCTTGGTTGTACCAGACTTTGCAGCGCATATTGTAGTTATAGACAATTCCATGCCTATTCTCCACTCCAGTAATGATCTTAACATTTCTGGCATGGATGCATATGAACATTGTCGCCTCGCTATTCAGGACAACGTACTTTTCATCAACGCCTGTGACCATGCAGAAAGTGTGTGGACGCACTATGCGATGATTTTGCTGATCCCTTTTCTGATGGACTTGGTTGTACCTCAGACTTTGCAGCGCATATTGTAGTTAGAGACAATTCCAAGCGTATTCTCCCATCTAGTAATTCTCCAAACGTGTTTGGCATGGACGTATTTGAACTTCCTGGCCTCGCAATTCTGGACAATGTACTTTACATCAGCAACTGTGACCATGCAGACAGTGTGGTCGCACTATGCGATGAATTTGCTGATCTCTTTTCTGCGGGGCCTTGGTTGTTTCACAGACTTTGCAACGAGTATTGTAGTTAGACACATTTCGATGCCTATTCTAAACTCTAGTAATGCACCAATCATTTTTGCATAAATGCATTTGAACTTTTATCCTCACAAGTAAGGACAATGTACTTTTCATCAACGCCAGTGACCATGCAGACAATGTGGTCGCCCTCTGCGATGATTTTGCTGCCCCTTTCTGAGGGCCTTGGTTGTACCACAGACTATGCAGCGCGTATTGTAGATAGAGACTATTCTATGCCTTTCCTCCACTCTAGTAAAGCTCCAAAAATTTTTCGCATTGGATGCATTTGAACTTTCTGGCCTCGCCATTCAGGACAATGTACTTTGCATCAACGCCTGTGAGCATACAGACAGTGTGGTCGCACTATGCGATGATTTTGCTGATCACTTTATTAGGGCCTTGGATGTACCACAGACTATGCATTGCGCATTGTAGTTAGAGACAATTCCATTCCTATTCTCCGCTCTAGCAATGTTCCAAACATTTTTTTCATGGATTGATTTGAACTTCCTGGCCTCGCAATTCAGGACAATGTACTTTGCATCATTGTCTGTGACCACGCAGACAGTGTGGCCGCACTATGCGATGATTTTGCTGATCTCTTTTCTGAGGGCCTTGGTTGTGCCACAGACCTTGCAGCGCATATTGTAATTAGAGACAATTGCATGCCTATTGTCCACTCTAGTAATTTTCCAAACATTTTTGGCATGGATGTATTTGAAATTCCTGGAATCGCAATTCAGGACAATGTACTTTGCATCAACGCCTGTGACCATGCAGACAGTGTGGTCGCACTATGCGATGATTTTGCTGATCTCTTTTCTGAGGGCCTTGGTTGTTTCACAGACTCTGCAGCGCATATTGTAGTTAGAGACAATTCCATGCCTATTCTAAACTCCAGTAATGCTCCAAACATTTTTGGTATGTATGCGTTTGACTTTCTGGGCTCGCAATACAGGACAAAGTACTTTGCATCAATGCCTATGACCATGCAGACAGTATGGTCGCAGTATGTGATGATTTTGCTGATCCCTTTTTTAGGGCCTTGGTTGTACCACAGACTTTGCAGCGCATATTGTAGTTAGAGACAGTACCATCCTTATTCTCCCCTCTAGTAATGATCCAATATTTTTGGAATGGATGCATTTGAACTTCCTGGCCTCGCAATTCAGGACAATGTACTTTGCATCAACGCCAGTGACCATGCAGACTGTGTGGTCACACTATGCGATGATTTTGCTGATCTCTTTTCTGAGGGCCTTGGTTGTTTCACAGACTTTGCAGCGCATATTGTATTTAGAGACAATTCCATGCCTATTCTCCACTCTAGTAATGCTCCAAACATTTTTGGCATGAATGCATATGAACGTTCTCACCTCGCAATTCAGGACAATGTACTTTGCATTAACGGCTGTGACCATGCAGACAGTGTGGTCGTACTACGTGATAATTTTTCTGATCCCTTTTCTGAGGGTCTTGGTTGTACCACAGACTATGCAGCGCATATTGTAGTTAGAGACAAATTCCACGCCTATTCTAAACTCTAGTAATGCTCCAAACATTTTTGCCATGGATGCATTTGAACTGTCCGGCCTCGTTATTCAGGGCAATGTACTTTGCATCAACGCCTGTGACAATCCACACAGTGTGGTCGCACTATGCGATGATTTTGCTAGTCTATTTTCTGAGGGCCTTCGTTGTATCACAAACTTTGCACTGCATATTGTAGTTAGAGACAATTCCATGCCTATTCTCCACTCTAGTAATGCTCGAAACATTTTTGAAATGGATGCATTTGAACTTTCTGGCCGCGCGATTCAGGACAATGTACTTTGCATCAACGCCTATGACCATGCAGACAGTGTGGTCGCACTATGCGATAATTTTGCTGATCACTTTCTTAGGGCCTTGGATGTACCACAGACTATGCATTGCGTATTATAGTTAGAGACAATTCCATTCCTATTCTCCACTCTAGCAATGTTCCAAACATTTTTTTCATGGATTTATTTGAACTTCCTGGCCTCGCAATTCTGGACAATGTACTTTGCATCAACGCCTGTGACCATGCAGACAGTGTGGTCTCACTATGCGACGATTTTGCTGATTACTTTTCTGAGGGCCTTCGTTGTACCACAGACTTTGCACTGCATATTGTAGTTAGAGTCAATTCCATGCCTATTCTCCACTCTAGTAATGCTCGAAACCTTTTTGGCATGAATGCCTTTGAACTTTCTGGCCTCGCATTTCAGGACAATTTACTTTGCATCAACGCCTGTGACCATGCAGAGAGTGTGGTCGCAATATGCGATGATTTTGATGATCTCTTTTTTTGAGGGCCTTGGTTGTACCACAGACTCTGCAGCGCATATTCTAGTTAGAGACAATTCCATGCGTATTCTCCACTCCAGTAATGTTCCAAACATTTTTGGCAGGGATGCATTTTAACATTCTGGCCTGGCAATTCAGGACAATGTACTTTGCATCATTGTCTGTGACCACGCAGACAGTGTGGCCGCACTATGCGATGATTTTGCTGATCTCTTTTCTGAGGGCCTTCGTTGTGCCACAGACTTTGCAGGGTGTATTGTAATTACAGACAATTGCATGCCTATTGTCCACTCTAGTAATGCTCCAAACATTATTGGCATAGATGTATTTGAAGTTCCTGGAATCGCAATTCAGGACAATGTACTTTGCATCAACGCCTGTGACCATGCAGACAGTGTGGTCGCACTATGCGATGATTTTGCTGATCTCTTTTCTGAGGGCCTTGGTTGTTTCACAGACTTTGCAGCGCATATTGTAGTTAGAGACAATACCATGCCTATTCTCCACTCTAGTAATGCTCCAAACATTTTAGGCATGGATGCATTTGAACTTCCTGGCCTCGCAATTCAGGACATTGTACTTTGCATCAACCCTGTGACCTTGCAGACAGTGTGGTCGCACTATGAGATGATTTTGCTGATCTCTTTTCTGATGGCCATATTTGAACCACAGACATTGAAGCGCACATTGTAGTTAGTGACGATTGTATGAATATTCTCCACTCCACTAATGCTTCAAACATTTTTGGCATGTATGCGGTTGAACTTTCTGGGCTCGCAATTCAGGACAATGTACTTTGCATCAACGCCTGTGACCTTGCAGACAGTGTAGTCGCTCTATGCGATGATTTTGCTGATCTCTTATCTGAGGGTCTTGGTTGTACCACAGACTTTTCAGCGCACATTGCAGTTAGAGACAATTCCATGCCTATTCTCCACTCTAGTAATACTCCAAACATTTTTGGCATGAATGCATATGAACATTCTCACCTCGCAATTCAGGACAATGTACTTTGCATCAACGCCTGTGACCATGCACCCAGTGTGGTCGCACTATACGATGATTTTGCTGATCTCTTTTCTCAGGGCATTCGTTGTACCACAAACTTTGCACTGCATATTGTAGTTAGAGACAATTCCATGCCTATTCTCCACTCCAATAATGCACCAAACAATTATGGCATGGATGCATTTGAACTTTCTGGCCTCGCATTTCAGGACAATGTTCTTTGCATCAACGCCTGTGACCATGCAGAGAGTGTGGTCGCAACTATGCGATAATTTTGCTGATCTCTTTTCTGAGGCCCTTCGTTGTACCACAAACTTTGCTCTGCATATTATAGTTAGAGACAATTCCATGCCTATTCTCCACTCTAGTAATGCTCGAAACATTTTTGGCATGGATGCATTTGAACTTCCTGGCCTCGCAATTCAGGACAATGTACTTTGCATCAACGCCTGTGACCATGCAGACAGTGTGGTCGCACTAACTCTATGATTTTGCTGATCTCTTCTCTGAGGGCCTTGGTTGTTTCACAGACTTTGCAGCGCACATTGTAGTTAGAGAAAATTTTATGCGTATTCTCAATTCTAGTAATGCTCCAGACATCTTGGCATGGATGCATTTGAAATGTCTGGCCTCCGAATTCAGGACAATGTACTTTGCATTAACGGCTGTGACCATCAAGACAGTGTGGTCGTACTATCCAATGATTTTGCTGATCTCTTTTCTGAAGGAATTGGTTGTACCACACTTTGCGGTGCATATTGTAGCAATAGACAATTCCATGCCTATTCTCCACTCTTGTGATGCTCTTAACATTTTTGGCATGTATGCATTTGAACATTATCGTCTAGCAATTCAGAACAACGTTCGTTGCATCAACGCCTGAGACCATGCAGACAGTGTGGTCGGACTATGTGATGATTTTGCTGATCTCTTTTCTAAAGGCCCTGGTTGTATCACAGACTACTCAGCGCATATTGTAGTTAGAGACAATTCCATGCCTATTCTCAACTCTAGTAATACTCCAAACAATTTTGGCATGGATGCATTTGAACTTGCTGGCGTCTCAATTCAGGACAATGTACCTTGCATCAACGCCTGTGACCATGCAGACAGTGTGGTCGCACTATGCAATGATTTTGCTGATCCCTTTCTTAGGGCCTCTGTTGTGCCACAGTCTATGCAGTGCGTATTGTAGTTAGAGACAATTCCATGCCTATTCTTTACTCTAGTAATGCTCGAATCATTTTTGGCATGGATGCATTTGAGCTTCCTGGCCTCGCAATTCAGGACACTGTACTTTGCATCAACGCCTGTGACCCTGCAGACAGTGTGGTCGCACTACGCGATGATTTTGCTGATCTCTTTTCTGAGGGCCATGGTTGTACCACAGACATTGAAGCGCACATTGTTGTTAGAGACAATTCTATGCCTATTGTCCACTCAAGTAATGCTCCACACATTTTGGGCAGGGTTGCATTTGAATTTCCTGGCCTCGCTATTCAGGACAATGTACTTTGCATCAACGCCTGTGACCATGCAGAAAGTGTGGTCGCTCTATGCATTGATTTTGCTGTGCTCTTTTCTGAGGGCATTGGTTGTTTCACAGACTTTGCAGCGCATACTGTAGTTAGAGACAATTCCATGCCTATTCTCCACTCTAGTAATACTCCAAACAATTTTGGGGTGGATGCATTTGAACTATCTGGCCTCTCAATTCAGGACAATGTACTTTGCATTAACGCTTGTGACCTTGCAGACAGTGTGGTCGCACTATGCGATGATTTTGCTGATCCCTTTCTTAGGGCCTTTGTTGTACCACAGACTATGCAGTGAATATTGTAGTTAGAGACAATTCCATGCCTATTCTTCACTCTAGTAATGCTCCAAACATTTTTCGCATGGATGCATTTAAACTTTCTGGCCTCGCAATTCAGGACATTGAACCTTGCATCAACGCCTGTGACCTTGCAGACAGTGTGGTCGCACTATGTGATGATTTTCTTGATCCCTTTTCCGAGGGCCTTCGTTGCACCACAAACTTTGCACTGCATATTGTAGTTAGAGACAATTCCATGGCTATTCTGAACTCCAGTAATGCTCCAAACCTTTATGGCGTGGATGCATTTGGACTTTCTGGCCTCGAATTTCAGGACAATGTACTTTGCATCAACGACTGTGACCAAGCAGACAGTATGGTCGCTGTATGCGATGATTTTGCTGATCTCTTTTATTAGGGCGTTGGTTGTACCACAGACTTTGCAGCGCATATTGTAGTTAGAGACAGTACCATGGCCTATTCTCCACTCTAGTAATGATCAAATATATTTGGAATGGATGCATTTGATCTTCCTGGCCTCGCAATTCAGGACATTGCACTTTGCATCAACGCCTGTGACCTTGCAGACAGTGTGGTCGCACTATGAGATGATTTTGCTGATCTCTTTTCTGATGGCCATGGCTGTATCACAGACACTGAAGCGCACATTGTAATTAGAGACAATTCTATGCCTATTCTCCACTCCAGTAATGCTCCAAACATTTTTGGCATGTATGCGTTTGAACTTTCTGGGCTCGCAAATCAGGGCAATGTACTTTGCATCATTGTCCGTGACCACGCAGACAGTCTGGTCGCAGTATGCGATGATTTTGCTGATCTCTTTTCTGAGGGCCTTGGTATTGCCACAGACCGCGCAGCGCATATTGTAGTTAGAGACAATTCCATGCCTATTCTAAACTCTAGTAATGCTCCAAACATTTTTGGCATGGATGCATTTGAACTTCCTGGCCTCGCAATTCAGGACATTGTACTTTGCATCAACGCCTGTGACCTTGCAGACAGTGTGGCCGCACTATGCGTTGATTTTGCTGATCTCTTTTCTGAGGGCCATGGTTGTACCACAGACATTGAAGCGCACATTGTAGTTAGAGACAATTCTATGCCTATTCTCCACTCCAGTAATGCTCCAAACATTTTGGGCAGGGATGCAATTTAACTTTCTGTTCTCGCAATTCAGGACAATGTACTTAGCATCATTGTCCGTGACCACGCAGACAGTCTGGTCGCAGTATGCGATGATTTTGCTGATCTCTTTTCTGAGGGCCTTGGTATTGCCACAGACCGTGCAGCGCATATTGTAGTTAGAGACCATTCCATGCCTATTCTAAACTCTAGTAATGCTCCAAACATTTTTGGTATGTATGCGTTTGACTTTCTAGGCTCGCAATTCAGGACAACGTACGTTGAATCAACGCCTGTTACCATGCAGACAGTGTGGTCACACTATGCGATGATTTTGCTGATCTCTTTTCTGAGGGCCTTCGTTGTACCACAAACTTTGCACTGCATATTGTAGTTAGAGACAATTCCATGCCTATTCTCCACCCCAGTAATGCTCCAAAACTTTATGGCATGGATGCATTTGAACTTACCGGCCTCGCATTTCAGGACAATGTACTTTGTATTAACGGCTGTGTCCATGCAGACAGTGTGATCGTACTACGTGATACTTTTTCTCATCCCTTTTCTGAGGTCCTTGGTTGTACCACAGACTATGCAGCGCATATTGTAGTTAGAGACAATTCCATGCCTATTCTAAACTCTAGTAATGCTCCAAACATTTTTGGTATGTATGCGTTTGACTTTCTAGGCCCGCAATTCAGGACAACGTACGCTGCATCAACGCCTGTTACCATGCAGACAGTGTGGTCGCACTATGTGATGATTTTGTTGATCTCTTTTTTGAGGGCCTTGGTTGTATCACAGACATTGCAGCGCATATTGTAGTTTGAGACAATTCCATGCATATTCTCCACTGTAGTAATGTTCCAAACAAATTTGGCATGGATGCATTTGAAATTTCTGGCCTCGCAGTTCAGGACAATGTACTTTGCATCAAAGCCTGTGACCATGCAGACTGTGTGGTCACACTATGCGATGATTTTGCTGATCCCTTTCTTAGGGCCTTTGTTGTACCACAGACTATGCAGTGCATATTGTAGTTAGAGACAATTCCATGCCTATTCTTCAGTCTCGTAATGCTCCAAACATTTTTCGCATGGATGCATTTAAACTTTCTGGCCTCGCAGTTCAGGACAATGTACTTTGCATCAGCGCCTGTGACCATGCAGACAGTGTGGTCGCACTATGCGATGATTTTGCTGATCTCTTTTCTGATGGCCTTGGTTGTACCACAGATTTTGCAGCGCACATTGTAGTTAGAGACAACTCCATGCCTATTCTCCACTCTAGCAATGCTCCAAACAATTTTGGCATGGATGCATTTGAACTTCCTGGCCTCGCAATTCAGGACATTGCACTTTGCATCAACGCCTGTGACCTTGCAGACAGTGTGGTCGCACTATGAGATGATTTTGCTGATCTCTTATCTGATGGCCATGGTTGTACCACAGACATTGAAGCACACATTGTAATTAGAGACAATTCTATTCCTATTCTCCACTCCAGTAATGCTCCAAACATTTTTGGCATGTATGCGTTTGAACTTTCTGGGCTCGCAATTCAGGGCAATGTACTTTGCATCAACGCCTGTGACCTTGCAGACAGTGTGGTCGCTCTATGCGATGATTTTGCTCATATCTTTTCTGAGGGTCTTGGTTGTACCACAGACTCTGCAGCCCACATTGTAGTTAGAGACAATTCCATGCCTATTCTCCACTCTAGTAATACTCAAAACATTTTTGGCATGAATGAATATGAACATTCTTGCCTCGCAATTCAGGACAATGAACTTTGCATCAACACCTGTGACCATGCAGACAGTGTGGTCGCACTATGTGATGATTTTGCTGAACTCTTTTCTGTGGGCCTTGGTTGTACCACAGACTTTGCAGCGCATATTGTAGTTAGAGTCAATTCCATGCCTATTCTCCACTCTAGTAATGCTCCAAACATTTTTGGCACGGATGCATTTGAACTTCCTGGCCTCGCAATTCAGGACATTGTACTTTGCATCAACGCCTGTGACCTTGCAGACAGTGTGGCCGCACTATGCGTTGATTTTGCTGATCTCTTTTCTGAGGGCCATGGTTGTACCACAGACATTGAAGCGCACATTGTAGTTAGAGACAATTCTATGCCTATTCTCCACTCCAGTATTGCTCCAAACATTTTGGGCAGGGATGCAATTTAACTTTCTGTCCTCGCAATTCAGGACAATGTACTTAGCATCATTGTCCGTGACCACGCAGACAGTCTGGTCGCAGTATGCGATGATTTTGCTGATCTCTTTTCTGAGGGCCTTGGTATTGCCACAGACCGTGCAGCGCATATTGTAGTTAGAGACCATTCCATGCCTATTCTAAACTCTAGTAATGCTCCAAACATTTTTGGTATGTATGCGTTTGACTTTCTAGGCTCGCAATTCAGGACAACGTACGTTGAATCAACGCCTGTTACCATGCAGACAGTGTGGTCACACTATGCGATGATTTTGCTGATCCCTTTTCTGAGGTCATTGGTTGTTTCACAGACTTTGCAGCGCATATTGTAGTTAGACACAATTCCATGCCTATTCTCCACTCTAGTAATGCTCCAAACATTTTTGGCATGAATGCAATAGAACTTTCCGCCCTCGGAATTCAGGACAATGTACTTTGCATCAACGCCTGTGACCATGCACACAGTGTGGTCGCACTATGCGATGATTTTGCTGATCTCTTTTCTGAGGGCCTTCGTTGTACAACAAACTTTGCACTGCATATAGTAGTTAGAGACAATTCCATGCTTATTCTCCACCCCAGTAATGCTCCAAAACTTTATGGCATGGATGCATTTGAACTTTCCGGCCTCGCATTTCAGGACAATGTACTTTGTATTAACGGCTGTGTCCATGCAGACAGTGTGATCGTACTACGTGATACTTTTTCTCATCCCTTTTCTGAGGTCCTTGGTTGTACCACAGACTATGCAGCGCATATTGTAGTTAGAGACAATTCCATGCCTATTCTAAACTCTAGTAATGCTCCAAACATTTTTGGTATGTATGCGTTTGACTTTCTAGGCCCGCAATTCAGGACAACGTACGCTGCATCAACGCCTGTTACCATGCAGACAGTGTGGTCGCACTATGTGATGATTTTGTTGATCTCTTTTTTGAGGGCCTTGGTTGTATCACAGACATTGCAGCGCATATTGTAGTTTGAGACAATTCCATGCATATTCTCCACTGTAGTAATGTTCCAAACAAATTTGGCATGGATGCATTTGAAATTTCTGGCCTCGCAGTTCAGGACAATGTACTTTGCATCAAAGCCTGTGACCATGCAGACTGTGTGGTCACACTATGCGATGATTTTGCTGATCTCTTTTATGAGGGCCTTTGTTGTACTACAAACTTTGCACTGCATATTGTAGTTAGAGACAATTCCATGCATATTCTCCACTCCAGTAATGCTCCAAATCTTTATTGTATGGATGCATTTGAACTTTCTGGCCTCGCATTTCAGGTAAATGTACTTTGCGTCAACGCCTGTGACGATGCAGAGAGTGTGGTCGCATTATGCGATGATTTTGATGATCTCTTTTTTTTAAGGACTTTGGTTGTACCACAGACTTTGCAGCGCATATTGTAGTTAGAGACTATTCCAAGCCTATTCTCCACTCTAGTAATGTTCCAAACATTTTTGGCATGGATGCATTTGAACTTCCTGGCCTCGCAATTCAGGACAATGTACTTTGCTTCAACGATTGTGACCATGCCGACAGTGTGGTCGCACTATGCTATGAATTTGCTGATCTCTTTTCTGAGGGCCTTGGTTGTTTCACAGACTTTGCAGCGCATATTGTAGTTAGAGACAATTCCATGACTATTCTCCACTCTAGTAATGCTCCAAACGTTTTTTGCATGGATGCATTTGAAATCTCTGGCCTCGCAATTCAGGACAATGTACTTGAATTAACGGCTGTGACCATGAAGACAGTGTGGTCGCATTATCCGATGATTTTGCTGATCTCTTCTCTGAGGGTCTTGGTTGTACCACACTTTGCAGCGCATATTGTAGTTATAGACAATTCCATGCCTATTCTCCACTCTAGTAATGCTATTTTCATTTTTGGGCTGGATGCATTTGAACATTCTCGCCTCGCAATTCAGGACATCGTACGTTGCATCAACGCCTGTGACCATGCAGACAGTGTGGTCGCACTATGTGATGATTTTGCTGATCTCTTTTCTGAGGGCCTTGGTTGTATCACAGACTTTGCAGCGCATACTCTAGTTAGAGACAATTCCATGCCTATTCTCCACTCTAGTAATCCTCCAAACAATTTTGGGATGGATGTGTTTGAACTTTCTGCCCTCTCAGTTCAGGACAATGTACTTTGCATCAACGCCTGTGACCATGCAGACAGTCTGATCGCACTATGCGATGATTTTGCTGATCCCTTTCTTAGGGCCTTTGTTGTACCACAGACTATGCAGTGCATATTGTAGTTAGAGACAATTCCATGCCTATTCGTCAGTCTCGTAATGCTCCAAACATGTTTGGCATGGATGCATTTGAACTTCCTGGCCTCGCAATTCAGGACATTGTACCTTGCATCAACGCCTGTGACCTTGCAGACAGTGTGGTCGCACTATGTGATGATTTTGCTGATCTCTTTTCTGATGGCCTTGGTTGTACCTCAGACTTTGCAGCGCATATTGTAGTTAGAGACAATTCCATACAAATTCTCCACTCTAGTAATACTCCAAACAATTTTGGCATGTATGCATTTGAACTTACTGGCCTCTCATTTCAGGACAATGTACTTTGCACCCTCACGTGTGTACCCATGCAGGCAGTGTGGTCGCACTATGCTATGACTTTGCTGATCCCTTTCTTAGGGCCTTTGTTTTACCACAGAGTATGCAGTGCGTGTTGTAGTTAGAGACAATACCATGCCTATTCTCCACTCCAGTAATGCTCCAAAATTTTGGGCATGAATGCATTTTAACTTTTTGGCCTCGCATTTCAGGACAATGTACTTTGAATCAATGTCTGTGACCATGCAGACTGTGTGGTCACACCATGCGATGATTTTGCTGATCTCTTTTCTGATGGCCTTGGTTGTACACAGACTTTGCAGCGCATATTGTTGTTAGAGACAATTCCATGCATATTCTCCACTCTAGTAATGCTCCAAACATGTTTGGCATGGATGCATTTGAACTTCCTGGCCTCGCAATTCAGGACATTGTACCTTGCATCAACGCCTGTGACCTTGCAGACAGTGTGGTCGCACTATGTGATGATTTTGCTGATCCCTTTTCTGAGGGCCTTCGTTGCACCACAAACTTTGCACTGCATATTGTAGTTAGAGACTATTCCATGGCTATTCTCCACTCCAGTAATGCTCCAAACCTTTATGGCATGGATGCATTTGGACTTTCTTCCCTCGTATTTCAGGACAATGTACTTTGCATCAACGCCTGTGACCATGCAGACAGTGTGGTCGCACTATGCGATGATTTTGCTGATCTCTATTCTGAGGGCCTAAGTTGTACCACAAACTTTGCACTGCATATTGTAGTTAAAGACAATTCTATGCCTATTCTCCACTCTAGTAATGCTCCAAACATTATTGGCATGGATGCATTTGAACTTCCTGGAATCGCAATTCAGGACAAGGTACATTCCTTCAATGCCTGTGACCATGCAGACAGTGTGGTCGCTCTATGTGATGTATTTGCTGATCTCATTTCTGAGGGCCTCGGTTGTATCGCAGACTTTGCAGCGCATATTGTAGTTAGAGACAATTCCATACAAATTCTCCACTTTAGTAATGCTATTTTCATATTTGGGCTGGATGCATTTGAACATTCTCGCCTCGCAATTCAGGACAACGTACGTTGCATCAACGCCTGTGACCATGCAGACAGTGTGGTCGCACTATGTGATGATTATGCTGATCTCTTTTCTGAGGGCCTTGGTTGTATCACAGACTTTGCAGCGCATACTCTAGTTAGAGACAATTCCATGCCTATTCTCCACTCTAGTAATACTCCAAACAATTTTGGGATGGATGTATTTGAACTTTCTGCCCTCTCAGTTCAGGACAATGTACTTTGCATTAACGCCTGTGACCATGCAGACAGTGTGGTCGCACTATGCGATGATTTTGCTGATCCCTTTCTTAGTGACTTTGTTGTACCACAGACTATGCAGTGCATATTGTAGTTAGAGACAATTCCATGCCTATTCTTCAGTCTAGTAATGCTCCAAACATTTTTCGCATGGATGCATTTAAACTTTCTGGCCTCGCAGTTCAGGACAATGTACTTTGCATCAGCGCCTGTGACCATGCAGACAGTGTGGTCGCACTATGCGATGATTTTGCTGATCTCTTTTCTGATGGCCTTGGTTGTACCTCAGACTTTGCAGCGCATATTGTAGTTAGAGACAATTCCATGCCTATTCTCCACTCTAGTAATGCTCCAAACATGATTGGCATGGATGCATTTGATCTTCCTGGCCTCGCAATTCAGGACATTGTACCTTGCATCAACGCCTGTGACCTTGCAGACAGTGTGGTCGCACAATGTGATGATTTTGCTGATCTCTTTTCTGAGGGCCATGGGTGTACCACACACATTAAAGCGCACATTGTAGTTAGAGACAATTCTATGTCTATTCTCCACTCCAGTAATGCTCCAAACATGTTTGGCATGGATGCGTTTGAACTTCCTGGCCTCGCAATTCAGGACAATGTACTTTGCATCAGCGCTTGTGACCATGCAGACAGTGTGTTCGCACTATGCGATGATTTTCATGATCTCTTTTCTGAGGGCCTTGGTTGTACCACAGACTTTGCAGCGCATATTGTAGTTAGACACAATTCCATGAATATTCTTCACTCTAGTTATGCTGCAAACATTTTTGGTAGGGATGCATTTGAACTTTCTGGCCTCCCAATTCAGGACAATGTACTTTGCATCAACGGTTGTGACCATGCAGACAATGAGGTCGCACTATGCGATGATTTAGCTGATCTCTTTTCTGATAGCCTTGGTTGTACCACAGCCTTTGCAGCGCGTATTGTAGTTAGAGACAATTCCATGCCTATTCTCCACTCCAGGAATGCTCCAAAAATTTTGGGCATGAATGCATTTTAACTTTTTGGCCTCGCATTTCAGGACAATGTACTTTGAATCAATGTGTGTGACCATGCAGACTGTGTGGTCACACCATGCGATGATTTTGCTGATCTCTTTTCTGATGGCCTTGCATGTACACAGACTTTGCAGCGCATATTGTTGTTAGAGACAATTCCATGCCTATTCTCCACTCTAGTAATGCTCCAAACATTTGTAGCATTGATGCATTTGAACTTCCTGCCCTCGCAATTCAGGACAATGTACTTTGCATTAACGGCTGTGTCCATGCAGACAGTGTGGTCGTACTACGTGATACTTTTTCTCATCCCTTTTCTGAGCTCCTTTGTTGTACCACAGACTATGCAGCGCATATTGTAGTTAGAGACAATTCCATGCCTATTCTAAACTCTAGTAATGCTCCAAACATTTTTGGTATGTATGCGTTTGACTTTCTAGGCTCGCAATTCAGGACAACGTATGTTGCATCAACGCCTGTTACCATGCAGACAGTGTGGTCACACTATGCGATGATTTTGCTGATCTCTTTTATGAGGGCCTTCGTTGTACTACAAACTTTTCACTGCATATTGTAGTTAGAGACAATTTAATGGCTATTCTGAACTCCAGTAATGTTCCAAACCTTTGTGGTGTGGATGCATTAGGACTTTCTGGCCTCGCATTTCAGGACAATGTACTTTGCATCAACGCCTGTGACCATGCAGACAGTGTGGTCGCACTATGCGATGATTTTGCTGATCTCTATTCTGAGGGCCTTCGTTGTACCACAAACTTTGCACTGCATATTGTAGTTAGAGACAATTCTATTCCTATTCTCTACTCCAGTAATGCTCCACACATTTTGGGCAGGGATGCATTTTAACTTTCTGGCCTCGCAATTCAGGACAATGTACTTTGCATCATTGTCTGTGACCACGCAGACAGTGTGGTCGAACTATGCAATGATTTTGCTGATCTCTTTTCTGAGGGCCTTGGTTGTACCACAGACCTTGCAGCACATATTGTAAGTAGTATCAATTCCGTGCCTATTCTCCACTCTAGTAATGCTCCAAACATTATTGGCATGGATGCATTTGAACTTCCTGGAATCGCAGTTCTGGACAACGTACATTCCTTCAATGCCTGTGACCATGCAGACAGTGTGTTCGCACTATGTGGTGAATTTGCTGATCTCATTTCTGAGGGCCTTGGTTGTATCACAGACTTTGCAGCGCATATTGTAGTTAGAGACAATTCCATACAAATTCTCCACTCTAGTAATACTCCAAACAATTTTGGCATGTATGCATTTGAACTTCCTGGCCTCTCATTTAAGGACAATGTACTTTGCACCCTCACGTGTGTATCCATGCAGGCAGTGTGGTCGCACTATGCTATGACTTTGCTGATCCCTTTCTTAGGGCCTTTGTTGTACCACAGAGTATGCAGTGCGTGTTGTAGTTAGAGACAATTACATGCCTATTCTCCACTCTAGTAATGCTCCAAACATTTTTCGCATAAAATGCATTTGAACATTCTGGCCTCGCATTTCAGGACAATGTACTTTGCATCAAAGCCTGAGACCATGCAGACAGTGTGATCGCACTATGCGATGATTTTGCTGAACTCTTTTCTGAGGGCCTTGGTTCTTTCACAGACTTTGCAACGCATATTGTAGTTAAAGGCAATTCCATGCCTAATCTCCACTTCAGTAATGTTCCAAACATTTTGGCATGGACGCATTTGAACTTTCTGGCCTCACAAATCAGGATAATGTACTTTGAATCATAGTCTGTGACCACGCAGACAGTGTGGTCGCACTATGCGATTATTTTGCTGATCTCTTTTCTGAGGGCCTTGGTTGTACCACTGACTTTGCAGCGCATATTGTTGTTAGAGACAATTCCATGCCTATTCTCCACTCTAGTAATGCTCCAAACATTTGTAGCATGGATGCATTTGAACTTCCTGCCCTCGCAATTAAGGACAATGTACTTTGCATTAACGGCTGTGTCCATGCAGACAGTGTGGTCATACTACGTGATACTTTTTCTCATCCCTTTTCTGGGCTCCTTGGTTGTACCACAGACTATGCAGCGCATATTGTAGTTAGAAACCATTCCATGTCTATTCTAAACTCTAGTAATGCTCCAAACATTTTTGATATGTATGCGTTTGACTTTCTAGGCTGGCAATTCAGGACAACGTACGTTGCATCAACGCCTGTTACCATGCGGACAGTGTGGTCACACTATGCGATGATTTTGCTGATCTCTTTTATGAGGGCCTTCGTTGTACTACAAACTTTGCACTGCATATTGTAGTTAGAGACAATTCCATGCATATTCTCCACTCCAGTAATGCTCCAAATCTTTATTGTGTGGATGCATTTGAACTTTCTGGCCTCGCATTTGAGGACAATGCACTTTGCATCAACGCCTGTGACGATGCAGAGAGTGTGGTCGCATTATGTGATGATTTTGCTGATCTCTTTTCTGAGGCCCTTGGTTGTATCACAGACTTTGCAGCGCATACTCTAGATAGAGACAATTCCATGCCTATTCTCCTCTCTAGTAATACTCCAAACAATTTTGGGATGGATGCATTTAAACTTTCTGGCCTCTCAATTCAGGACAATGTACTTTGCTTCAACGATTGTGACCATGCAGACAGTGTGGTCGTACTATGCTATGAATTTGCTGATCTCTTTTGTGATGGCCTTGGTTGTTTCACAGACTTTGCAGCGCATATTGTAGTTAGAGACAATTCCATGCCTATTCTCCACTCTAGTAATGCTCCAAACATTTTTTGCATGGATGCATTTGAAATTTCTGGCCTCGCAATTCAGGACAATGTACTTGAATTAACGGCTGTGACCATGAAGACAGTGTGGTCGCACTATCCGATGATTTTGCTGATCTCTTCTCTGAGGGTCTTGTTTGTACCACACTTTGCAGCGCATATTGTAGTTATAGACAATTCCATGCCTATTCTCCACTCTAGTAATGCTATTAACATTTTTGTGCTGGATGCATTTGAACATTCTCGCCTCGCAATTAAGGACAACGTACGTTGCATCAACGCCTGTGACCATGCAGACAGTGTGGTCGCACTATGTGATGATTTTGCTGATCTCTTTTCTGAGGCCCTTGGTTGTATCACTGACTTTGCAGCGCATACTCTAGTTAGAGACAATTCCATGCCTATTCTCCTCTCTAGTAATACTCCAAACAATTTTGGGATGGATGCATTTGAACTTTCTGGCCTCTCAATTCAGGACAATGTACTTTGCATCAACGCCTGTGACCATGCAGACAGTGTGGTCGCACTATTCGATGATTCTGCTGATCCCTTTCTTAGGGCCTTTGTTGTACCACAGACTATGCAGTGCATATTGTAGTTAGAGACAATTCCATGCCTATTCTTCACTCTAGTAATGCTCCAAACATTTTTCGCATGGATGCATTTAAACATTCTGGCCTCGCAGTTCAGGACAATGTACTTTGCATCAGCACCTGTGACCATGCAGACAGTGTGGTCGCACTATGCGATGATTTTGCTGATCTCTTTTCTGATGGCCTTGGTTGTACCTCAGACTTTGCAGCGCATATTGTAGTTAGAGACAATTCCATGCCTATTCTCCCCTCTAGTAATGCTCCAAACATGTTTGGCATGGATGCATTTGAACGTCCTTGCCTCGCAATTCAGGACATTGTACCTTGCATCAACGCCTGTGACCTTGCAGACAGTGTGGTCGCACTATGTGGTGATTTGGCTGATCTCTTTTCTGAGGGCCATGGTTGTACCACAGACATTAAAGCGCACATTGTAGTTAGAGACAATTCTATGTCTATTCTCCACATTGGTAATGCTCCAAACATTTTTGGCATGGATGAGTTTGAACTTCCTGGGCTCGCAATTCAGGACATTGTACTTTGCATCAGCGCCTGTGACCATGCAGACAGTGTGGTCGCACTATGCGATGATTTTGCTGATCTCTTTTCTGATGGCCTTGGTTGTACCTCAGACTTTGCAGCGCATATTGTAGTTAGAGACAATTCCATGCCTATTCTCCATTCTAGTAATGCTCCAAACATGTTTGGCATGGATGCATTTGAACTTCCTGGCCTCGCAATTCAGGACATTGTACCTTGCATCAACGCCTGTGACCTTGCAGACAGTGTGGTCGCACTATGTGATGATTTTGCTGATCCCTTTTCTGAGGGCCTTCGTTGCACCACAAACTTTGCACTGCATATTGTAGTTAGAGACTATTCCATGGCTATTCACCACTCCAGTAATGCTCCAAACCTTTATGGCGTGGATGCATTTGGACTTTCTGGCCTCGCAATTCAGGACAATGTACTTTGCATCATTGTCTGTGACCACACAGACAGTGTGGTCGAACTATGCAATGATTTTGCTGATCTCTTTTCTGAGGTTCTTGGTTGTACCACAGACATTGCAGCGCATATTGTAATTAGATACAATTCCATACAAATTCTCCACTCTAGTAATACTCCAAACAATTTTGGCATGTATGCATTTGAACTTTCTGGCCTCTCATTTCAGGACAATGTACTTTGCACCCTCATGTGTGTATCCATGCAGGCAGTGTGGTCGCACTATGCGATGACTTTGCTGATCCCTTTCTTAGGGCCTTTGTTGTACCACAGAGTATGCAGTGCGCGTTGTAGTTAGAGACAATTACATGCCTATTCTCCACTCTAGTAATGCTCCAAACATTTTTCACATTAAATGCATTTGAACTTTCTGGCCTCGCAATTCAGGACAATGTACTTTGCATCAAAGCCTGAGACCATGCAGACAGTGTGGTCGCACTATGCGATGATTTTGCTGATCTCTTTTCTGAGGGCCTTGGTTGTTTCACAGACTTTGCAACGCATATTGTAGTTAAAGGCAATTCCATGCCTATTCTCCACTTCAATAATGTTCCAAACATTTTGGCATGGACGCATTTGAACTTTCTGGCCTCACAAATCAGGATAATGTACTTTGAATCAATGTCTGTGACCACGAAGACAGTGTGGTCGCACTATGCGATTATTTTGCTGATCTCTTTTCTGAGGTCCTTCGTTGTACCAAAAACTTTGGAGTGCATATTGTAGTTAGAGACAATTCCATGCCTAATCTAAACTCTAGTAATGCTCCAAACATTTTTGGCATGTATGCGTTTGAACCTTCTGGGCTCGCAATTCAGGATAAAGTACTTTGCATCAACGCCTCTGACCATGCAGACAGTGTGGGCGCACTATGCGATGATTTTGCTGATCTCCTTAATGAGGGCCCTGGTTGTACCAGAGACTTTGCAGCGCATATTGTAGTTAGAGACAATTCCATGCCTATTCTCCACTCTAGTAATACTCCAAACATTTTTGGCATGGATGCATATGAACATTCTCGCCTCGCAATTCCGGACAATGTACTTTGCATCAAAGCCTGTGACCAAGCAGACAGTGTGGTCGCACTATTCGATGATTTTGCTGATCTCTTTTCTGTGGGCCTTGGTTGTACCACAGATTTTGCAGCGCATATTGTAGTTAGATACAATTCCATGCCTATTCTCCACTCCAGTAATGTTCCACACATTTTGGGCAGGGATGCATTTTAACTTTCTGACCTCGCAATTCAGGACAATGTATTTTGCATCATTGTCTGTGACCACGCAGACAGTGTGGTCGCACTATGCAATGATTTTGTTGATCTCTTTTCTGAGAGCCTTGGTTGTACCACAGAACTTTTAGCACATATTGTAGTTAGAGACAATTCCGTGCCTATTCTCCACTCTAGTAATGCTCCAAACATTTTTGGCATGGATGCATTTGAACTTCCTGGAATCGCAATTCAGGACAATGTACTTTGCATCAACGCCTGTGACCTTGCAGACAGTGTGGTCGCACTATGCGATGATATTGATGATCTCTTTTCTGAGGTTCTTGGTTGTACGACAGTCTTTGCAGCGCACATTGTAGTTAGAGACAATTGTATGCCTATTCTCCACTCTAGTAATGCTCCAAACATCTTTGGCATGTATGCATTTGAACATTCTGGCCTCGCAATTCAGGACAATGTACTTTGCATCAACGCCTGTGACCATGCAGACAGTGTGGTCGCACTATGCGATGATTTTGCTGATCCCTTTCTTAGGGCCTTTGTTGTACCACAGACTATGCAGTGCGTATTGTAGTTAGAGACAATTCCATGCCTATTCTTCACTCTAGTAATGCTCCAAACATTTTTCACATGGATGCATTTAAACTTTCTGGCCTCGCAATTCAGGACAATGTACTATGCATCAGCGCCTGTGACCATGCAGACAGTGTGGTCGCACTATGCGATGATTTTGCTGATCTCTTTTCCGATGGCCTTGGTTGTACCTCAGACTTTGCAGCGTATATTGTAGTTAGAGACAATTCCATGCTTATTCTCCACTCTAGTAATGCTCCAAACATGTTTGGCATGGATGCCTTTGAACTTCCTGGAATCGCAATTCAGGACATTGTACCTTGCATCAACGCCTGTGACCTTGCAGACAGTGTGGTCGCACTATGTGATGATTTTGCTGATCTCTTTTCTGAGGGCCATGGTTGTACCACAGATTTTGCAGCTTATATTGTAGCTAGAGACAATTCCATGCCTATTCTCCACTATAGCATGCTCCAAACATTTTTGGCATGGATGCATTTGAACTTCCTGGCCTCGCAATTCAGGACAATGTACTTTGCATCAGCGCCTGTGACCATGCAGACAGTGTGGTCACACTATGCGATGATTTTGATGATCTCTTTACTGATGGCCTTGGTTGTACCTCAGACTTTGCAGCGCATATTGTACTTAGAGACAATTCCATGCCTATTCTCCACTCTAGTAATGCTCCAAACATGTTTGGCATGGATGCATTTGAACTTTCTGGCCTCGCAATTCAGGACAATGTACTTTACATCAACGCCTGTGACCATACAGACAGCTGGGTCGCACTATGCGATGATTTTCCTGATGTATTTTCTGAGGGCTTTCGTTGTACCACTGACTTTGCAGCTCATATTGTAGTTAGAGACAATTCCATGCCAATTCTTCACTCTAGTAATGCTCCAAACATTTTTGGCATTGGATGCACTTGAACTTTCTGGCCTCGCAATTCAGGACAATGTACTTTGCATCAACGCTTGTGGCCATTCAGACAGTGTGGTCCCACTATGCGATGATTTTGCTGATCTCTTTTCCGATGGCCTTGGTTGTACCTCAGACTTTGCAGCTCATATTGTAGTTAGAGACAATTCCATGCCTATTCTCCATTATAGCATGCTCCAAACATTTTTGGCATGGATGCATTTGAACTTCCTGGCCTCGCAATTCAGGACAATGTACTTTGCATCAGCGCCTGTGACCATGCAGACAGTGTGGTCACACTATGCGATGATTTTGCTGATCTCTTTTCTGATGGCCTTGGTTGTACCTCAGACTTTGCAGCGCATATTGTACTTAGAGACAATTCCATGCCTATTCTCCACTCTAGTAATGCTCCAAACATGTTTGGCATGGATGCATTTGAACTTTCTGGCCTCGCAATTCAGGACAATGTACTTTACATCAACGCCTGTGACAATACAGACAGCTGGGTCGCACTATGCGATGATTTTCCTGATCTATTTTCTGAGGGCTTTCGTTGTACCACTGACTTTGCAGCGCATATTGTAGTTAGAGACAATTCCATGCCAATTCTTCACTCTAGTAACGCTCCAAACATTTTTGGCATGGATGCACTTGAACTTTCTCGCCTCGCAATTCAGGACAATGTACTTTGCATCAACGCTTCTGACCATGCAGACAGTGTGGTCCCACTATGCAATGATTTTGATGATCTCTTTTCTTAGGGCCTTGGTTGTACCACAGACTTTGCAGCGCATATTGTAGTTAGAGACAATTCCATGCCAATTCTTCACTCTAGTAATGCTGCAAACATTTTTGGTAAGGATGCATTTGAACTTTCTGGCCTCCCAATTCAGGACAATGTACTTTGCATCAGCGCCTGTGACCATGCAGACAGTGTGGTCGCACTATGAGATGATTTTGCTGATCTCTTTTCTGATGGCCTTGGTTGTACCTCAGACTTTGCAGCGCATATTGTACTTAGAAACAATTCCATGCCAATTCTCCACTCTAGTAATGCTCCAAACATGTTTGGCATGGATGCATTTGAACTTTCTGGCCTCGCAATTCAGGACAATGTACTTTACATCAACGCCTGTTACCATACAGACAGCTGGGTCGCACTATGCGATGATTTTCCTGATCTATTTTCTGAGGGCTTTCGTTGTACCACTGACTTTGCAGCGCAAATTGTAGTTAGAGACAATTCCATGCCAATTCTTCACTCTAGTAATGCTGCAAACATTTTTGGCATGGGTGCACTTGAACTTTCTCGCCACAATTCAGGACAATGTACTTTGCATCAACGCTTGTGACCATGCAGACAGTGTGGTCCCACTATGCGATGATTTTGCTGATCTCTTTTCTGAGGGCCTTGGTTGTACCACAGACTTTGCAGCGCATATTGTACTTAGAGACAATTCCATGCCAATTCTTCACTCTAGTAATGCTGCAAACATTTTTGGTATGGATGCATTTGAACTTTCTGGCCTCCCAATTCAGGACAATGTACTTTGCATCAACGGTTGTGACCATGCAGACAATGAGGTCGCACTATGCGATGACTTAGCTGATCTCTTTTCTGAGAGCCTTGGTTGTACCACAGCCTTTGCAGCGCGTATTGTAGTTAGAGACAATTCCATGCCTATTCTTCACTCTAGTAATGCTCCAAAAATATTGGGCATGAATGCATTTTAACTTTTTTGCCTCGCATTTCAGGACAATGTACTTTGAATCAATGTCTGTGACCATGCAGACTGTGTGGTCACACCATGCGATGATTTTGCTGATCTCTTTTCTGAGGGCCTTGGTTGTACACAGACTTTGCAGCGCATATTGTTGTTAGAGACAATTCCATGCCTATTTTCCACTCTAGTAATGCTCCAAACATTTTTAGCATGGATGCATTTGAACTTCCTGCCTCGCAATTCAGGACAATGTACTTTGCATCAACGCCTATGACCTTGCAGACAGAGTGGTCGCACTATGCGATGATTTTGCAGGTCTCTTTTCTGAGGGTCTTGGTTGTACCAAAGACTTTGCAGCGCACATTGTAGTTAAAGACAATTCTATGCCTGTTCTCCACTCTAGTAATGATCCAAACATTTTTGGCATGAATGCATTTGAACATTCTGGCCTCGCAATTCAGGACAATGTACTTTGCATCCACGCCTGTGACCATGCAAACAGTGTGGTCGCACTATGCGATGATTTTGCTGATCTCTTTTCCGAGGGCCTTCGTTGTACCAAAAACTTTGCAGTGCATATTGTAGTTAGAGACAATTCCATGCCTATTCTCCACTAAAGTAATGCTCCAAACTTTTTGGCATGGATGCATTTGAAAATTCTGGCCTCGCATTTCAGGACAATGTACTTTGCACCAACGCCTGTGACCATGCAGAGAGTGTGGTCGCACTATGCGATGATTTTGCTGATCTCTTTTTTGTGGGCCTTGGTTGTACCACAGATTTTGCAGCTTATATTGTAGCTAGAGACAATTCCATGCCTATTCTCCACTATAGCATGCTCCAAACATTTTTGGCATGGATGCATTTGAAGTTCCTTGCCTCGCAATTCAGGACAATGTACTTTGCATCCACGCCTGTGACCATGCAGACAGTGTGGTCGCACTATGCGATGATTTTGCTGATCTCTTTTCCGAGGGCCTTCGTTGTACCAAAAACTTTACAGCGCATATTGCAGTTAGAGCCAATTCCATGCCTATTCTAATCTCTAGTAATGCTATAAACATTTTTGGCATGTATGCGTTTGAACCTTCTGGGCTCGCAATTCAGGATAAAGTACTTTGCATCAACGCCTATGACCATGCAGACAGTGTGGTCGCACTATTCTATGATTTTGCTGATCTCTTTTCTGTGGGCCTTGGTTGTACCACAGATTTTGCAGGGCATATTGTAGTTAGAGACAATTAAATGATTATTCTCCACTCCAGTAATGCTAAACACATTTTGGGCAGGGATGCATTTTAACTTTCTGACCTCGCAATTCAGGACAATGTACTTTGCATCACTGTCTGTGTCCACGCAGACAGTGTGGTCGCACTATGCAATGATTTTGCTGATCTCTTTTCTGAGGGCCTTGGTTGTATCACAGACTTTGCAGCGCATATTGTAGTTGGAGACAATTCCATACCAATTCTCCACTCTAGTAATACTCCAAACAATTTTGGCATGGATCCATTTAAACATTCCCGCCTCCCTATTCAGTACAATGTACTTTGCATCTATGCTTGTGACCATGCAAACAGTGAGGTCGCACTATGCGATGATTTTGCTGAATTCTTTTCTGTGGGCCTTGGTTGTACTACAGAGTTTGCAGCGCATATTGTAGTTAGAGAAAATTCCATGCCTATTCTAAACTCTAGTAATGCTCCAGACATTTTTGGTATGTATGCGTTTGACTTTCTAGGCTGGCAATTCAGGCAAAGTACTTTTCATCAACGCCTGTGACCGTGCAGACAGTGTGGTCGCACTATGCGATGATTTGGCTGAATTCTATTATTAGTGCCTTGGTTGTACCACAGACTCTGCAGCGCATATTGTAGTAAGAGACAATTCCATGCCTATTCTCCACTCTAGTAATACTCCGAACATTTTTGGCATGGATGAATTCGAGGATTCTGGCCTCGCAATTCAGGACAATGTACTTTGATTCAACTTCTGTGACCTTGCAGACAGTGTGGTCGCTCTTTGCGTTGATTTTGATGATCTCTTTTCTGATGGCCTTGGTTGTACCGCAGACTTTGCAGCGCATATTATAGTAAGAGACAATTCCATGCCTATTCTCCACGCTAGTAATGTTGCAAACATTTTTAGCATTGATGCATTTGAACATCCTGTCCTCACAACTGAGGACCATGTACTTTGCATCAACGCCTGTGACCATGCAGACAGTGTGGTCACACTATGCGATGATTTTGATGATCTCTTTTCTGAGGGCCTCGGTTGTTTCACAGACTTTGCAGCGCATATTGTAGTTAGACACAATTCCATGCATATTCTCCACTCTAGTAATGCTCCAAACAATTTTGGCATTTATGCATTTGAAATTTCTGGCTTCACAGTTCAGGAAAATGTACTTTGCATTAACGGCTGTGACCATGCAGACAGTTTAGTCGCACAATGCGATAATTTTGCTGATCTGGTTTCTGAGGGCCTTGGTTGTACCACAGACTTAGCAGCACATTTTGTAGTTAGAAACAATTCCATGCTTATTCTCCACTCTATTAATGCTCCAAACATTTTTGGCATGTATGCATTTGAACATTACGGCCTCGGAATTTAGGACAATGTACTTTGCATCAACGCCTGTGACCATGCAGACAGTGTAGTCGCACTATGCGATAATTTTGCTGATCTGTTTTCTGAGGGCCTTGATTGTTTCACAGACTTTGCAGCGCATATTGTAGTTAGAGACAATTCCATGCCTATTTTCCACTCCAGTAATGCTCCAAACATTTTTAGCATGGATGCATTTGAACTTCCTGCCTCGCAATTCAGGACAATGTACTTTGCATCAACGCCTATGACCTTGCAGACAGAGTGGTCGCACTATGCGATGATTTTGCAGGTCTCTTTTCTGAGGGTCTTGGTTGTACCAAAGACTTTGCAGCGCACATTGTAGTTAAAGACAATTCTATGCCTGTTCTCCACTCTAGTAATGATCCAAACATTTTTGGCATCAATGCATTTGAACATTCTGGCCTCGCAATTCAGGACAATGTACTTTGCATCCACGCCTGTGACCATGCAAACAGTGTGGTCGCACTATGCGATGATTTTGCTGATCTCTTTTCCGAGGGCCTTCGTTGTACCAAAAACTTTGCAGTGCATATTGTAGTTAGAGACAATTCCATGCCTATTCTCCACTAAAGTAATGCTCCAAACTTTTTGGCATGGATGCATTTGAAAATTCTGGCCTCGCATATCAGGACAATGTACTTTGCACCAACGCCTGTGACCATTCAGAGAGTGTGGTCGCACTATGCGATGATTTTGCTGATCTCTTTTTTGTTGGCCTTGGTTGTACCACAGATTTTGCAGCTTATATTGTAGCTAGAGACAATTACATGCCTATTCTCCACTATAGCATGCTCCAAACATTTTTGGCATGGATGCATTTGAAGTTCCTTGCCTCGCAATTCAGGACAATGTACTTTGCATCCACGCCTGTGACCATGCAGACAGTGTGGTCGCACTATGCGATGATTTTGCTGATCTCTTTTCCGAGGGCCTTCGTTGTACCAAAAACTTTACAGCGCATATTGCAGTTAGAGACAATTCCATGCCTATTCTAATCTCTAGTAATGCTATAAACATTTATGGCATGTATGCGAATGAACCTTCTGGGCTCGCAATTCAGGATAAAGTACTTTGCATCAACGCCTATGACCATGCAGACAGTGTGGTCGCACTATTCGATGATTTTGCTGATCTCTTTTCTGTGGGCCTTGGTTGTACCACAGATTTTGCAGCGCATATTGTAGTTAGAGACAATTAAATGATTATTCTCCACTCCAGTAATGCTAAACACATTTTGGGCAGGGATGCATTTTAACTTTCTGACCTCGCAATTCAGGACAATGTACTTTGCATCATTGTCTGTGTCCACGCAGACAGTGTGGTCGCACTATGCAATGATTTTGCTGATCTCTTTTCTGAGGTCCTTGGTTGTATCACAGACTTTGCAGCGCATATTGTAGTTAGAGAAGATTCCATACCAATTCTCCACTCTAGTAATACTCCAAACAATTTTGGCATGGATCCATTTAAACATTCCCGCCTCCCTATTCAGTACAATGTACTTTGCATCTATGCTTGTGACCATGCAAACAGTGAGGTCGCACTATGCGATGATTTTGCTGAATTCTTTTCTGTGGGCCTTGGTTGTACTACAGAGTTTGCAGCGCATATTGTAGTTAGAGAAAATTCCATGCCTATTCTAAACTCTAGTAATGCTCCAAACATTTTTGGTATGTATGCGTTTGACTTTCTAGGCTGGCAATTCAGGCAAAGTACTTTTCATCAACGCCTGTGACCATGCAGACAGTGTGGTCGCACTATGCGATGATTTGGCTGAATTCTATTATTAGTGCCTTAATTGTACCACAGACTCTGCAGCGCATATTGTAGTAAGAGACAATTCCATGCCTATTCTCCACGCTAGTAATGTTGCAAACATTTTTAGCATTGATGCAGTTGAACATCCTGTCCTCACAACTGAGGCCCATGTACTTTGCATCAACGCCTGTGACCATGCAGACAGTGTGGTCACACTATGCGACGATTTTGATGATCTCTTTTCTGAGGGCCTTGGTTGTTTCACAGACTTTGCAGCGCATATTGTAGTTAGACACAATTCCATGCATATTCTCCACTCTAGTAATGCTCCAAACAATTTTGGCATTTATGCATTTGAAATTTCTGGCTTCACAGTTCAGGACAATGTACTCTGCATTAACGGCTGTGACCATGCAGACAGTTTAGTCGCACAATGCGATAATTTTGCTGATCTCGTTTCTGAGGGCCTTGGTTGTACCACAGACTTAGCAGCACATTTTGTAGTTAGAAACAATTCCATGCTTATTCTCCACTCTATTAATGCTCCAAACATTTTTGGCATATATGCATTTGAACATTGCGGCCTCGGAATTTAGGACAATGTACTTTGCATCAACGCCTGTGACCATGCGGACAGTGTAGTCGCACTATGCGATAATTATGCTGATCTCTTTTCTGAGGGCCTTGATTGTTTCACAGACTTTGCAGCGCATATTGTAGTTGGAGGCAAATCATTGCCTATTCTCCACTCTAGTAATGCTCCACACATTTTTGGCATGGATGCATTTGAAATTTCTGGCCTCGCAATTCAGGACAATGTACTTTGCATTAACGGCTGTGACCATGCAGAAAGTGTAGTCGCGCTGTGCGATGATTTTGATGATCTCTTTTCTGACGGCCTTAGTTGCACCACAGACCTTGCAGCGCATATTGTATTTACAGACAATTCCATGCCTATTCTCCACTCTAGTAATGCTCCAAACATATTTGGCATGGATGCATATGTACATTCTCTCCTCGCATTTCAAGACAATTTACATTGCATCAACGCCTGTGACCATGCTGACAGTGTGGTCGCACCATGCGATGATTTGGATGATCTCTTTTCTGAGGGCCTTGGTTGTACCACAAACTTTGCAGGGCATATCATAGTTAGAGAAAATTCCATGCATAATCTCCACTCTAGTAATGCTCCAAATATTTTTAGCATGGATGCATTTGAACTTCCTGGCATCGCAATTCAGGACAATGTACTTTGCATCAACGCCTATGACCATGCAGACAGTGTGGTCGCACTATGCGATGATTTTGCTGATCTCTTTTCTGAGGGCCTAGGTTGTTTCACAGACTTTGCAGCGCATATTGAAGTTAGAGACAATTCCATGCATTTTCTCCAATCTAGTAACGCTCCAAAAAATTTTGGCATCCATGCATTTGAACATTCCGGCTTCGCAGTTCAGGACAATGTACTTTGCATTAACGGCTGTGACCATGCAGACAGTGTCGTCGCACTATGCGATAATTTTTTTGTTCTCTTTTCTGAGGGCCTTGGTTGTTTCACAGACTTTGCAGTGCATATTGTAGTTAGAGACAATTCCATGCCTATTCTCCACTCCAGTAATGCTCCAAACCTTTTTGGCATGGGTGCGTTTGTACTTTCTGGCCTCGCATTTCAGGACAATGTACTTTGCATCAACGACTGTGACCATGCAGAGAGTGCGGTCGAACTATGCGATGATTTTGCTTATCTCTTTAATGAGGTCCTTGGTTGTACCACAGACTTTGCAGCGCATATTATAGTTAGAGACAATTCCATGCCTATTCTCCACTCTAGTAATGTTCCAAACATTTTTGGCATGGATGCATTTGAACATCCTGGTCTCGCAATTCAGGACAATGTACTCTGCATCAACGCCTGTGACGATGCAGACAGTGTGGTCGCACTGTGCGATGATTTTGCTGATCTCTTTTCTGAGGGCCTTGGTTGTACCACAGACTTTGCAGCGCATATTGTAGTTAGAGACAATTCCATGCCTATTCTCCACTCCAGTAATACTTTCAACATTTTTGGCATGGATGAATTTGAATATTCTGGCTTTGCAATTCAGGACAATGTACTTTGCATCAACGCCTGTGTCAATGCCGACAGTGTGGTGGCACTATGCGACGATTTTGCTGATATCTTTTCTAAAGGGCCTTGGTTGTTTCACATACTTTGTAGCGCATATTGTATTTAGAGACAATTCCATGCATATTCTCCACTCTAGAAATGCTCCAAACAATTTTGTCATGGATGCATTTGAACTTTCTGTCCTCGCAATTCAGGACAAATACTTTGCATCAACGCCTGTGACCATGCAGAGAGTGTGGTCGCACTATGCGATGATTTTGCTGATCTCTTTTCTGAGGGCCTTGGTAGTACAACAGACCTTGCAGCGCATATTGTAGTTAGAGACAATTCCATGCCTATTCTCCACTCTAGTAATGCTCCAAACAATTTCGGCATAGATGCATTTGAACTTCCTGGCCTCGCAATTCAGGACAATGTACTTTGCATCAATGCCTGTGACCTTGCAGATAGTGTGGTCGCACTATGCGATGATTTTGCTAATCTCCTTTCTGAGGGTCTTGGTTGTACCACAGACTTTGCAGAACACATTGTAGTTAGAGACACTTCTATGCCTATTCTCCACTCTAGTAATGCTCCAAACATTTTGGCATGTATGCATTTGAACATTCCGGCCTCGCAATTCAGTTCAATGTACTTTGTATTAACGCCTGTGACCATGCAGACAGTGTGGTCGCACTATGCAATGTTTTTGCTGATCTCTTTTCTGAGGGCCTTGGTTGTTTCACAGACTTTGCAGCGCATATTGTAGTTAGAGACAATTCCATGCCTATTCTCCACTCTAGTAATGCTCCAAACAATTTTGGCATTTATGCAATTGAAATTTCTGGCTTCGCAGTTCAGGACAATGTACTTTGCATTAACGCCTGAGACCATGCAGACAGTTTGGTCGCACTATGCGATTATTTTGCTGATCTCGTTTCTGAGGTCCTTGGTTGTACCACAGACTTTGCAGCACATATTGTCGTTAGAAACAATTCCATGCTTATTCTCATCTCTATTAATGCTCCAAACATTTTTGGCATGGATGCATTTGAACTTTCCGGCCTCTGAATTCAGGACAATGTACTTTGCATCAACGCCTGTGACCATGCAGACAGTGTGGTCGCACTATGCGATGTTTTTGCTCATCTCTTTTCTGAGGGCCTTGATTGTTTCACAGACTTTGCAGCGCATATTGTAGTTAGAGACAATTCCATGCCTATTCTCCACTCTAGTAATGCTCCAAACAATTTTGGCATTTATGCATTGGAAATTTCTGGCTTCGCAGTTCAGGACAATGTACTTTGCATTAACGCCTGTGACCATGCAGACAGTTTGGTCGCACTATGCGATAATTTTGCTGATCTCTTTTCTGAGGGCCTTGGTTGTTTCACAGACTTTGCAGTGCATATTGTAGTTAGAGACTATTCCATGCATATTCTCCACTCTAGTAATGCTCCAAACATTTTTGGCATTAATGCATTTGAAATTTCTGGCTTCGCAGTTCAGGACAATGTACTTTGCATTAACGCCTGTGACCATGCAGACAGTTTGGTCGCACTATGCGATAATTTTGCTGATCTCTTTTCTGAGGGCCTTGGTTGTTTCACAGACATTGCAGTGCATATTGTAGTTAGAGACTATTCCATGCCTATTCTCCACTCTAGTAATGCTCCAAACATTTTTGGCATTAATGCATTTGAAATTTCTTACATCGCAATTCTGGACAATGTACTTTGCATTAACGGCTGTGACTATGCAGACAGTGTGGTCGCACTATGCGATGATTTTGATCATCTCTTTTCTGAGGCCCTTGGTTGTACCACAGACTTTGCAGCGCATATTGTAGTTAGAGACAATTCAATGCCTATTCTCCACTCCAGTAATACTCCAAACATTTTTGGCATGGATGAATTTGAATATTCTGGCCTCGCAAATCAGGACAATGTGCTTTGCATCAACGCCTGTGACCTTGCAGACAGTGTGGTCGCTCTTTGCGATGATTTTGATGACCTCTTTTCTGATGGCCTTGGTTGTACCACAGATTTTGCAGCGCATATTGTAGTTAGAGACAATTCCATGCCTATTCAAAACTCTTGTAATGCTCCAAACATTTTTGGCATGTATGCGTTTGAACTTCCTGACCTCGCAATTTAGGACAAAGTACTTTGCATCAACGCCTGTGACCATGCAGACAGTGTGGTCGCACTATGTAATGATTTTGCTGATTTCTTCAATGAGGGCGTTGGTTGTACCAGAGACTTTGCAGCGCACATTGTAGTTAGAGACAATTCCATGCCTATTCTCCACTCTAGTAATGCTCCAAACATTTTTGGCATGGATGCATTTGAACTTCCTGGCCTCTCAATTCAGGACAATGTACTTTGCATCAACGCCTGTGACCATGCAGGCAGTGTGGTCGCACTATGCGATGATTTAGCTGATCTCTTTTTTGTGGGCCTTTGTTGTACCCCAGACTTTGAAGAGCATATTGTAGTTAGAGAGAATTCCATGCTTATTCTCCACTCCAGTAATGCTCCAAACATTTTTGGCATCAATTCATTTGAACTTTCCGGACTCGGAATTCATAACAATGTACTTTGCATCAACGCCTGTAACCATGCAGGAAGTGTGGTCCCACTATGCCATGATTTTGCTGATCTCTTTTCTGAGAGCCTTGGTTGTACCACAGACTTTCCAGCGCACATTGTAGTTCGAGACACTTCTATGCCTATTCTACACTCTAGTAATGCTCCAAACATTTTTGGCGTGTATGCATTTGAACATTCCGGCTTCGCAATTCAGGGCAATGTACTTTGTATTAACGCCTGTGACCATGCAGACAGAGTGGTCGCACTATGCGATGATTTTGCTGATCTCTTTTCTGTGGGCCTTGGTTGTACCAAAGACTTTGCAGCGCATATTGTAGTTACAGGCAATTCCATGCCTATTCTCCACTCTAGTAATGCTCCAAACGTTTTTGGCATGGATGCATTTGATCTTCCTGGCCTCGCAATTCAGGACAATGTACTTTGCATCAATGCCTGTGACCATGCAGACAGTGTGGTCGCACTATGCAATGATTTTGCTGATCTCTTTTCTGAGGGCCTTGGTTGTTTCACAGACTTTGCAGTGCATATTGTAGTTAGAGACAATTCCATGCCTATTCTCCACTCTAGTAATGCTCCAAACGTTTTTGGCATGGATGCATTTGATCTTCCTGGCCTCGCAATTCAGGACAATGTTCTTTGCATCAACGCCTTTGACCTTGCAGATAGAGTGGGCGCATAATGCGATGATTTTGCTGTTCTCCTTTCTGAGGGTCTTGGTTGTACCACAGACCTTGCAGCGAACATTGTAGTTAGAGACAATTCTATGCCTATTCTCCACTCTAGTAATGCTCCAAACATTTTTGGCATGTATGCATTTGAGCATTCCGGCCTCGCAATTCAGGACAATGTACTTTGCATTTACGCCTGTGACCATGCAGACAGTGTGGTCGCACTATGCGATGATTTTGATGATCTCTTTTCTGAGGGCCTTGGTTGTACCATAGACTTTGCAGCGCATATTATAGTTAGAGACAATTCCATGCCTATTCTCCACTCTAGTAATGCTCCAAACATTTTTGGCATGGATGCATTTTAACTTTCCGGCCTCGGAATTCAGGACAATGTACGTTGCATCAACGCCTGTGACCAGGCAGACAGTGTGATCGCACTATGTGATGATTTTGCTGATCTGTTTTCTGAGGCCTTGGTTGCACCACACACTTTGCAGCGCATATTGTAGTTAGAGACAATTCCATGCCTATTCAAAACTCTAGTAATGCTCCAAACATTTTTGGTATGTATGCGTTTGACTTTCTAGGCTCGCAATTCAGGACAAAGTACTTTGCATCAACGCCTGTGACCATGCAGACAGTGTGGTCGCACTATGCGATGATTTTGCTGATCACTTTTTTAGGGCTTTGGTGGTACCACAGTCCTTACAGCGCATATTGTAGTTAGAGACAGTTCCACGCATATTCTCCACTCTAGTAATACTCCAAACATTTTTGGCATGGATGCATTTGAACTTTCCGGCCTTGGAATTCAGGACAATGTACTTTGCATCAACGTCTGTGACCATGCAGACAGTGTGGTCACACTCTGCGATGATTTTACTGAACTCTTTACTGAGGGCCTTGGTTGTTTCACAGACTTTGCAGCGCATATTGTAGTTAGAGACAATTCCATGCATATTCTCCACTCTAGTAATGCTCCAAACAATTTTGGCATATATGCATTTGAAATTTTTGGCTTCGCAGTTCAGGACAATGTACTTTGCATTAACGGCTGTGACCATGCAGACAGTTTGGTCGCACTATGTGATAATTTTACTGATCTCTTTTCTGAGGGCCTTGGTTGTACCACAGACTATGCAGCGCATATTGTAGTTAGAGACAATTACATGCTTATTCTCCACTTTAGTAATGCTCCAAACATTTTTGGCATGGATGCATTTGAACTTCCGGCCTCGGAATTCAGGACAACGTACTTTGCATCAACGCCTGTGACCATGCAGACAGTATGGTTGCACTATGCGATGATTTTGCTGATCTCTATTCCGAGGGCCTTGGTGGTACCACAGAGTTAGCAGCGCATATTGTAGTTAGAGACAATTCCATGCCTATTCTTCACTCTAGTAATGCTCCAAACATTTTTGGCATGGATGCATTTGAACTTTCTGGCCTCGCAATTCAGGACAATGTACTTTCCATCAACGCCTGTGACCATGCAGATAGTGTGGTCGCACTATGCGATCATTTAGCTAATTACTTTTTTGTGGGCCTTGGTTGTACCACAGACTTTGCAGAGCATATTGTAGTTAGAGACATTTCCATGCCTATTCTCCACTCTATTAATGCTAAAAACATTTTTGTCATGGATGCATTTGAACTTCCTGGCCTCACAATTCAGGACAAAGTACTTTGCATCAACGACTGTGTCAATGCCGACAGTGTGGTGGCACTATGCGATGATTTTGCTGATCTTTTTTCTAAAGGACCTTGGTTGTTTCACATACATTGTAGCGCATATTGTAGTTAGAGACAATTCCATGCATATTCTCCACTCTAGAAATGCTCCAAACAATTTTGGCATGGATGCATTTGAACTTTCCGGCCTCGGAATTCAGGACAATGTACTTTGCATCAACGCCTGTGACCATGCAGACAGTGTGGTCGCACTCTGCGATGATTTTGCTGCTCTCTTTTCTGTGGGCCTTGGTTGTACCACAGACTTTGAAGAGCATATTGTAGTTAGAGACAATTCCATGCTTATTCTCCACTCCAGTAATGCTCCAAACATTTTTGGCATCAATTCATTTGAACTTTCCGGACTCGGAATTCATATCAATGTACTTTGCATCAACGCCTGTGACCATGCAGGCAGTGTGGTCGCACTATGCCATGATTTTGCTGATCTCTTTTCTGAGAGCCTTGGTGGTACCACAGAGTTTGCGGCGCATTTTGTAGTTAGAGACAATTCCATGCCTATTGTAAACACTAGTAATGCTCCAAACATTTTTGGCATGTATGCGCTTGAACCTCCTGGCCTCGCAATTCAGGACATAGTACCTTGCATCAACACCTGTGACCATGCAGGCAGTGTGGCGCACTATGCAATGATTTTGCTTATCTCTATAATGAGGGCCTTGGTAGTACCAGAGACTTTGCAGCGCATATTGTAGTTAGAGACAATTCCATGCCTATTCTTCACTCTAGTAATGCTCCAAACATTTTTGGCATGGATGCATTTGCACTTCCTGGCCTCGCAATTCAGGACATTGTAATTTACTTTAACGCCTGTGACCTTGCATACACTGTGGTCGCCTTATGAGATGATTATGCTGACCTCTTTTCTGAGGGGCTTCGTTGTAAAACAGAATTTGCAGCGCACACTGTAGTTAGAGACATTTCCATGCCTATTCTCCACTCCAGTAATGCTCCAAACATTTTTGGCATGGATGAATTTTAACTTTCTGGCCTCGCAATTCAGGACAATGTACTTTGAATCAACGCCTGTGACCTTGCAGATAGTGTGGTCGCACTATGCGATGATTTTGCTGATCTCCTTTCTGAGGGTCTTGGTTGTACCACAGACTTTCCAGCGCACATTGTAGTTCGAGACACTTCTACGCCTATTCTACACTCTAGTAATGCTCCAAACATTCATGGCGTGTATGCATTTGAACGTTCCGGCTTCGCAATTCAGGGCAATGTACTTTGTATTAACGCCTGTGACCATGCAAACAGTGTGGTCGCACTATGCGATGATTTTGCTGATCTCTTTTCTGTGGGCCTTGGTTGTACCAGAGACTTTGCAGCGCATATTGTAGTTAGAGGCAATTTCATGCCTATTCTTCACTCTAATAATGCTCCAAACGTTTTTGGCATGGATGCATTTGATCTTCCTGGCCTCGCAATTCAGGACAATGTACTTTGCATCAATGCCTGTGACCATGCAGACAGTGTGGTCGCACTATGCAATGATTTTGCTGATCTCTTTTCTGAGGGCCTTGGTTGTTTCACAGACTTTGCAGTGCATATTGTAGTTAGAGACAATTCCATGCCTATTCTCCACTTTAGTAATGCTCCAAACGTTTTTGGCATGGATGCATTTGATCTTCCTGGCCTCGCAATTCAGGACAATGTTCTTTGCATCAACGCCTGTGATCTTGCAGATAGAGTGGGCGCATAATGCGATGATTTTGCTGTTCTCCTTTCTGAGGGTCTTGGTTGTACCACAGACCTTGCAGCGAACATTGTAGTTAGAGACAATTCTATGCCTATTCTCCACTCTAGTAATGCTCCAAACATTTTTGGCATGTATGCATTTGAACATTCCGGCCTCGCAATTCAGGACAATGTACTTTGCATTTACGCCTGTGACCATGCAGACAGTGTGGTCGAACTATGCGATGATTTTGATGATCTCTTTTCTGAGGGACTTGGTTGTACCATAGACTTTGCAGCGCATATTATAGTTAGAGACAATTCCATGTCTATTCTCCACTCTAGTAATGCTCCAAACATTTTTAGCATGCATGCATTTGAACTTCCTGGCATCGTAATTCAGGACAATGTACTTTGCATCAACGCCTGTGACCATGCAAACAGTGTGGTTGCACTATGCGATGATTTTGCTGATCTCTTTTCTGAGGGCCTTGGTTGTTTCACAGACTTTGCAGCACATATTGTAGTTAGAGACAATTCCATGCCTATTATCCACTCTAGTAATGCTCCAAACATTTTTGGTATGGATGCATTTTAACTTTCCGGCCTCGGAATTCAGGACAATGTACGTTGCATCAACGCCTGTGACCAGGCAGACAGTGTGGTCGCACTATGTGATGATTTTGCTGATCTGGTTTCTGAGGCCTTGGTTGCACCACACACTTTGCAGCGCATATTGTAGTTAGAGACAATACCATGCCTATTCAAATCTCTATTAATGCTCCAAACATTTTTGGTATGTATGCGTTTGACTTTCTAGGCTCGCAATTCAGGACAAAGTACTTTGCATCAACGCCTGTGACCATGCAGACAGTGTGGTCGCACTATGTGATGATTTTGCTGATCACTTTTTTAGGGCTTTGGTGGTACCACAGTCCTTGCAGCGCATATTGTAGTTAGAGACAGTTCCACGCATATTCTCCACTCTAGTAATACTCCAAACATTTTTGGCATGGATGCATTTGAACTTTCCGGCCTTGGAATTCAGGACAATGTACTTTGCATCAACGTCTGTGACCATGCAGACAGTGTGGTCACACTCTGCGATGATTTTACTGAACTCTTTACTGAGGGCCTTGGTTGTTTCACAGACTTTGCAGCGCATATTGTAGTTAGACACAATTCCATGCATATTCTCCACTCTAGTAATGCTCCAAACAATTTTGGCATATATGCATTTGAAATTTTTGGCTTCGCAGTTCAGGACAATATACTTTGCATTAACGGCTGTGACCATGCAGACAGTTTGGTCGCACTATGTGATAATTTTACTGATCTCTTTTCTGAGGGCCTTGGTTGTACCACAGACTATGCAGCGCATATTGTAGTTAGAGACAATTACATGCTTATTCTCCACTCTAGTAATGCTCCAAACATTTTTGGCATGGATGCATTTGAACTTCCGGCCTCGGAATTCAGGACACCGTACTTTGCATCAACGCCTGTGACCATGCAGACAGTGTGGTTGCACTATGCGATGATTTTGCTGATCTCTATTCCGAGGGCCTTGGTGGTACCACAGAGTTAGCAGCGCATATTGTAGTTAGAGACAATTCCATGCCTATTCTAAACGCTAGTAAAGCTCCAAACATTTTTGGCATGTATGCGCTTGAACTTCCTGGCCTCGCAATTCAGGACAAAGTACTTTGCATCAACACCTGTGACCATGCAGACAGTGTGGTCGCACTATGCAATGATTTTGCTTACCTCTTTAATGAGGGCCTTGGTTGTACCAGAGGCTTTGCAGCGCATTTTGTAGTTACAGACAATTCCATGCCTATTCTTCACTCTAGTAATGCTCCAAACATTTTTGGCATGGATGCATTTGAACTTCCTGGCCTCGCGATTCAGGACAATGTACTTTCCATCAACGCCTGTGACCATGCAGATAGTGTGGTCGCACTATGCGATCATTTAGCTAATTACTTTTTTGTGGGCCTTGGTTGTACCACAGGCTTTGCAGAGCATATTGTAGTTAGAGACATTTCCATGCCTATTCTCCACTCTAGTAATGCTCCAAACATTTTTGGCATGGATGCATTTGAACTTCCTGGCCTCACAATTCAGGACAAAGTACTTTGCATCAACGACTGTGTCAATGCCGACAGTGTGGTGGCACTATGCGATGATTTTGCTGATCTCTTTTCTAAAGGACCTTGTTCGTTTCACATGCTTTGTAGCGCATATTGTAGTTAGAGACAATTCCATGCATATTCTCCACTCTAGAAATGCTACAAACAATTTCGGCATGGATGCATTTGAACATTCCGGCCTCGGAATTCAGGACAATGTACTTTGCATTTACGCCTGTGACCATGCAGACAGTGTGGTCGTACTATGCGATGATTTTGATGATCTCTTTTCTGAGGGACTTGGTTGTACCATAGACTTTGCAGCGCATATTATAGTTAGAGACAATTCCATGTCTATTCTCCACTCTAGTAATGCTCCAAACATTTTTAGCATGCATGCATTTGAACTTCCTGGCATCATAATTCAGGACATTGTACTTTGCATCAACGCCTGTGACCATGCAAACAGTGTGGTTGCACTATGCGATGATTTTGCTGATCTCTTTTCTGAGGGCCTTGGTTGTTTCACAGAATTTGCAGCACATATTGTAGTTAGAGACAATTCCATGCCTATTATCCACTCTAGTAATGCTCCAAACATTTTTGGCATGGATGCATTTTAACTTTCCGGCCTCGGAATTCAGGACAATGTACGTTGCATCAACGCCTGTGACCAGGCAGACAGTGTGGTCGCACTATATGATGATTTTGCTGATCTGTTTTCTGAGGCCTTGGTTGCACCACACACTTTGCAGCGCATATTGTAGTTAGAGACAATACCATGCCTAATCAAATCTCTATTAATGCTCCAAACATTTTTGGTATGTATGCGTTTGACTTTCTAGGCTCGCAATTCAGGACAAAGTACTTTGCATCAACGCCTGTGACCATGCAGACAGTGTGGTCGCACTATGTGATGATTTTGCTGATCACTTTTTTAGGGCTTTGGTGGTACCACAGTCCTTGCAGCGCATATTGTGATTAGAGACAGTTCCACGCATATTCTCCACTCTAGTAACACTCCAAACATTTTTGGCATGGATGCATTTGAACTTTCCGGCCTTGGAATTCAGGACAATGTACTTTCCATCAACGTCTGTGACCATGCAGACAGTGTGGTCACACTCTGCGATGATTTTACTGAACTCTTTACTGAGGGCCTTGGTTGTTTCACAGACTTTGCAGCGCATATTGTAGTTAGACACAATTCCATGCATATTCTCCACTCTAGTAATGCTCCAAACAATTTTGGCATATATGCATTTGAAATTTTTGGCTTCGCAGTTCAGGACAATGTACTTTGCATTAACGGCTGTGACCATGCAGACAGTTTGGTCGCACTATGTGATAATTTTACTGATCTCTTTTCTGAGGGCCTTGGTTGTACCACAGACTATGCAGCGCATATTGTAGTTAGAGACAATTACATGCTTATTCTCCACTCTAGTAATGCTCCAAACATTTTTGGCATGGATGCGGCCTCGGAATTCAGGACACCGTACTTTGCATCAACGCCTGTGACCATGCAGACAGTGTGGTTGCACTATGCGATGATTTTGCTGATTTCTATTCCGAGGGCGTTGGTGGTACCACAGAGTTAGCAGCGCATATTGTAGTTAGAGACAATTCCATGCCTATTCTAAACACTAGTAAAGCTCCAAACATTTTTGGCATGTATGCGCTTGAACTTCCTGGCCTCGCAATTCAGGACAAAGTACTTTGCATCAACACCTGTGACCATGCAGACAGTGTGGTCGCACTATGCAATGATTTTGCTTATCTCTTTAATGAGGGCCTTGGTTGTACCAGAGGCTTTGCAGCGCATTTTGTAGTTACAGACAATTCCATGCCTATTCTTCACTCTAGTAATGCTCCAAACATTTTTGGCATGGATGCATTTGAACTTCCTGGCCTCGCAATTCAGGACAATGTACTTTCCATCAACGCCTGTGACCATGCAGATAGTGTGGTCGCACTATGCGATCATTTAGCTAATTACTTTTTTGTGGGCCTTGGTTGTACCACAGACTTTGCAGAGCATATTGTAGTTAGAGACAATTCCATGCCTATTCTCCACTCTAGTAATGCTCCAAACATTTTTGGCATGGATGCATTTGAACTTCCTGGCCTCACAATTCAGGACAAAGTACTTTGCATCAACGACTGTGTCAATGCCGACAGTGTGGTGGCACTATGCGATGATTTTGCTGATCTCTTTTCTAAAGGACCTTGGTTGTTTCTCATACTTTGTAGCGCATATTGTAGTTAGAGACAATTCCATGCTTACTCTCCACCCTAGTAATGCTCCAAACATTTTTGGCACGGGTGAATTTGAACTTTGTGGCCTCGGAATTCAGGACAATGTACTTTGCATCAACGCCTGTGACCATGCAGACAGTGTGGTCGCACTATGCAATGATTACGCTTACCTCTTTAATGAGGGCCTTGGTAGTACCAGAGACTTTGCAGCGCATATTGTAGTTAGACACAATTCCATGCATATTCTCCACTCTAGTAATGCTCCAAACAATTCTGGCATATATGCATTTGAAATTTTCGGCTTCGCAGTTAAGGGCAATGTACTTTGCATTAACGGCTGTGACCATGCAGACAGTTTGGTCGCACTATGTGATAATTTTACTGATCTCTTTTCTGAGGGCCTTGGTTGTACCACAGACTATGCAGCGCATATTGTAGTTAGAGACAGTTACATGCTTATTCTCCACTCTAGTAATGCTCCAAACATTTTTGGCATTGATGCATTTGAACTTCCGGCCTCGGAATTCAGGACACCGTACTTTGCATCAACGCCTGTGACCATGCAGACAGTGTGGTTGCACTATGCGATGATTTTGCTGATCTCTATTCCGAGGGCCTTGGTGGTACCATAGAGTTAGCAGCGCATATTGTAGTTAGAGACAATTCCATGCCTATTCTAAACACTAGTAAAGCTCCAAACATTTTTGGCATGTATGCGCTTGAACTTCCTGGCCTCGCAATTCACACAAAGTACTTTGCATCAACACCTGTGACCATGCAGACAGTGTGGTCGCACTATGCAATGATTTTGCTTATCTCTTTAATGAGGGCCTTGGTTGTACCAGAGGCTTTGCAGCGCATTTTGTAGTTACAGACAATTCCATGCCTATTCTTCACTCTAGTAATGCTCCAAACATTTTTGGCATGGATTCATTTGAACTTCCTGGCCTCGCAATTCAGGACAATGTACTTTCCATCAACGCCTGTGACCATGCAGATAGTGTGGTCGCACTATGCGATCATTTAGCTAATTACTTTTTTGTGGGCCTTGGTTGTACCGCAGACTTTGCAGAGCATATTGTAGTTAGAGACAATTCCATGCCTATTCTCCACTCTAGTAATGCTCCAAACGTTTTTGTCATGGATGCATTTGATCTTCCTGGCCTCGCAATTCAGGACAATGTTTTTTGCATCAACGCCTGTGACCTTGCAGATAGAGTGGGCGCATAATGGGATGATTTTGCTGTTCTCCTTTCTGAGGGTCTTGGTTGTACCACAGACCTTGCAGCGAACATTGTAGTTAGAGACAATTCTATGCCTATTCTCCACTCTAGTAATGCTCCAAACATTTTTGGCATGTATGCATTTGAACATTCCGGCCTCGCAATTCAGGACAATGTACTTTGCATTTACGCCTGTGACCATGCAGACAGTGTGGTCGCACTATGCGATGATTTTGATGATCTCTTTTCTGAGGGCCTTGGTTGTACTACAGACTTTGCAGCACATATTGTAGTTAGAGACAATTCCATGCCTATTATCCACTCTAGTAATGCTCCAAACAATTTTGGCATATATGCATTTGAAATTTTTGGCTTCGCAGTTCAGGACAATGTACTTTGCATTAACGGCTGTGACCATGCAGACAGTTTGGTCGCACTATGTGATAATTTTACTGATCTCTTTTCTGAGGGCCTCGGTTGTACCACAGACTATGCAGCGCATATTGTAGTTAGAGACAATTACATGCTTTTTCTCCACTCTAGTAATGCTCCAAACATTTTGGGCATGGATGCATTTGAACTTCCGGCCTCGGAATTCAGGACGACGTACTTTGCATCAACGCCTGTGACCATGCAGACAGTGTGGTTGCACTATGCGATGATTTTGCTGATCTCTATTCCGAGGGCCTTGGTGGTACCACAGAGTTAGCAGCGCATATTGTAGTTAGAGACAATTCCATGCCTATTCTAAACACTAGTAATGCTCCAAACATTTTTGGCATGTATGCGCTTGAACTTCCTGGCCTCGCAATTCAGGACAAAGTACTTTGCATCAACACCTGTGACCATGCAGACAGTGTGGTCGCACTATGCAATCATTTTGCTTATCTCTTTAATGAGGGCCTTGGTTGTACCAGAGGCTTTGCAGCGCATTTTGTAGTTACAGACAATTCCATGCCTGTTCTTCACTCTAGTAATGGTCCAAACATTTTTGTCATGGATGCATTTGAACTTCCTGGCCTCGCAATTCAGGACAATGTACTTTCCATCAACGCCTGTGACCATGCAGATAGTGTGGTCGCACTATGCGATCATTTAGCTAATTACTTTTTTGTGCGCCTTGGTTGTACCACAGACTTTGCAGAGCATATTGTAGTTAGAGACATTTCCATGCCTATTCTCCACTCTAGTAATGCTCCAAACATTTTTGGCATGGATGCATTTGAACTTCCTGGCCTCACAATTCAGGACAAAGTACTTTGCATCAACGACTGTGTCAATGCCGACAGTGTGGTGGCACTATGCGATGATTTTGCTGATCTCTTTTCTAAAATACCTTGGTTGTTTCACATACTTTGTAGCGCATATTGTAGTTAGAGACAATTCCATGCATATTCTCCACTCTAGAAATGCTCCAAACAATTTTGGCATGGATGCATTTGAACTTTCCGGCCTCGGAATTCAGGACAATGTACTTTGCATCAACGCCTGTGACCATGCAGACAGTGTGGTCGCACTATGCGATGATTTTGCTGCTCTCTTTTCTGTGGGCCTTGGTTGTACCACAGACTTTGCAGAGCATATTGTAGTCAGAGACAATTCCATGCCTATTCTCCACTCTAGTAATTCTCCAAACATTTTTGGCATGGATGTATTTTAACTTCCTGGCCTCACAATTCAGGACAATGTACTTTGCATCAACGCCTGTGACAATGCAGACAGTGTGGTGGCACTATGCGATGATTCTGCTTATCTCTTTTCATTGGGCCTTGGTTGTACTACAGACTTTGCAGCGCATATTGTAGTTAGAGACAACTCCATGCCTATTATCCACTCTAGTAATGCTCCAAACATTTTTGGCATGGATGCATATCAACTTTCCGGCCTCGGAATTCAGGACAATGTACGTTGCATCAACGCCTGTGACCATGCAGACAGTGTGGTCGCACTATGTGATGATTTTGTTCATTTGTTTTCTGAGGGCCTTGGTTGCACCACAAACTTTGCAGCGCATATTGTAGTTAGAGACAATTCCATGCCTATTCAAAACTCTAGTAATGCTCCAAACATATTTGGCATGGATGCATTTGAACATTCTCGAGTCACAATTCAGGACAATGTACTTTGTATCAACGCCTGTGACCATGCAGACAGTGTGGTCGCACTATGCGATGATTTTGATGATCTCCTTTCTGACGGCCTTCGTTGTACCACAGACTTTGCACTGCATTTTATAGTTAGAGACAATTCCATGCCAATTCTAAACTCTAGTAATGCTCCAAACATTTTTGGCATGGATGCATTTGAACTTCCTGTCATCGCAATTCAGGACAATGTACTCTACAGCAACGCTTATGACCTTGCAGACAGTGTGGTCGCACTATGCGATGATTCTGCTGATCTCTTTTTTAGGGCCTTGGTTGTATCACAGACTTTGCAGCGCGTATTGTAGTTAGAGACAGTTCCACGCCTACTCTCCACTCTAGTAATACTCCAAACATTTTTGGCATGGGTGAATTTGAACTTTGTGGCCTCGGAATTCAGGACAATGTACTTTGCATCAACGCCTGTGACCATGTTTGGCATGGATGAATTTGAAAATTCAGGCATCGCAATTCAGGACAATGCACTTTGCATCAACGCCTGTGACCATGCAGACAGTGTGGTCTCACTATGCGATGATTTTGATGATCTCTTTTCTGTGGGCCTTGGTGGTACCACAGACTTTGCTGCGCATATTGTAGTTAGAGACAATTCCATGCCTATTCTCCACTCTAGTAATGCTCCAAACTTTTTTGGCATGGATGCATTTGAAATTCCTGGCCTCGCAATTCAGGGCAATGTACTTTGCATTAATGCCTGTGACCATGCAGACAGTGTGGTTGGACTATGCGATGATTTTGCTGATCTCTTTTCGGTGGGTCTTGGTTATACCACAGACTTTGCAGAGCATATTGTAGTTAGAGACAATTCCATGCATATTATCCACTCTAGTAATGCTCCAAACATTTTTGGAATGGATGCATTTGAACTTTCCCGCCTTGGAAATCAGGACAATGTACTTTGCATCAACGCCTTTGACCATGGAGACAGTGTGATCGCACAATGCAATGATTTTGCTGACCTCTTTAATGAGGGCCTTGGTTGTACCAGATACTTCACAGCGCATATTGTAGTTAGAGACAATTCCATGCCTATTCTCCACTCTAGTAATGCTCCAAACATTTTTGGCATGGATGCATTTGAACTTCCTGGCCTCACAATTCAGGACAATGAACGTTTCATCAAAGCCTGTAACCATGCAGACAATGTGGTCGCACTATGCTATGATTTTGCTGATCTCTTTTCTGAGGGCCTTGGTTGTACCACAGACTTTGAAGCGCACATTGTAGTTACACACAATTCCATGATTATTCTTCACTCTAGTAACGCTCCAAACATTTTTGGCATGGATGCATTTGAACACTCTAGCCTCGCAATTCAGGGCATTGTACTTTGCATCTATGCCTGTGACCATGCAGACAGTGTGGTTGCACTATGTGATGATTTTGCTGATCTGTTTTCTGAGGGCCTTGGTTGTACCACAGACTTTGCAGCGCATATTGTAGTTAGAGACAGTTCCATGCTTATTCTCCACCCTAGTAATGCTCCAAACAATTTTTGGAATGGATGCATATGAACATTCTCGTCTCGCAACTCAGAACCATGTACCTAACATCAACGCCTGTGACCATGCAGACAGTGTGGTCGCACTATATGATGATTTTGATGAACGCTTTTCTGAGGGACTTGGTTGTACCACAGACTTTGGAGCTCATATTATAGTTAGAGACAATTCCATGCCTATTCTCCACTCTAGTAATGCTCCAAACATTTTTAGCATGGATGCATTTAATCTTCCTGGCCTCGCAATTCAGGACAATGTACTTTGCATCAACGCCTGTGACCTTGAAGACAGTGTGGTCAGACTATGCGATGATTTTGCTGATCTCTTTTCTGAGGCATTGGTTGTACCACAGACGTTACAGCGCATATTGTAGTTAGAGACAATTCGATGCCTATTCTAACCTCTAGTAATCCCACAAACATTTTTGCCATGGATGCATATGAACATTCTCGCCTCGCAATTCACTACAATGTACTTTGAAACAATGCCTGTGACCATGCAGCCAGTGTGGTCGCACTTTGCGATGATTTTGCTGATCTCTTTTCTTTGGGCCTTGGTTGTACCACAGACTTTGCAGCGCATATTGTAGTTAGAGACAATTCCATGCCTATTCTCCACTCTAGTAATTCTCCAAACATTTTTGGCATATATGCATTTGAAATTCCTGGCCTCACAATTCAGGACAATGTACTTTGCATCAACGCCTGTGACCAAGCAGACAGTGTGGTCGCACTATGCAATGATTTTGCTGATCTCTTTAATGAGGGCCTTGGTTGTACCAGAGACTTCGCACCGCATATTGTAGTTAGAGACAATTCCATGCCTATTCTTCACTCTAGTATTGCTCCAAACGTATTTGGCATGGATGCATTTGAACATTCTCGAATCACAATTCAGGACAATCCACTTTGTATCAACGCCTGTGACCATGCAGACAGTGTGGTCGCACTATGCGATGATTTTGCTGATCTCTATTCTGAGGGCCTTGGTTGTACCACAGACTTTGAAGTGCACATTGTAGTTACAGACAATTCGATGATTATTCTTCACTCTAGTAACGCTCCAAACATTTTTGGCATGGATCCATTTGAACACTCTAGCCTCGCAATTCAGGACATTGTACTTTGCATCTATGCCTGTGACCATGCAGACAGTGTGGTCGCACTATGTGATGATTTTGCTGATCTGTTTTCTGAGGGCCATGGTTGTACCACAGACTTGGCAGCGCATATTGTAGTTAGAGACAGTTCCATGCTTATTCTCCACCCTAGTAATGCTCCAAACAATTTTTGGCATGGATGCATATGAACATTCTCGCCTCGCAACTCAGGACCATGTACCTAGCATCAATGCCTGTGACCATGCAGACAGTGTGGTCGCACTATACGATGATTTTGATGAACGCTTTTCTGAGGGACTTAGTTGTACCACAGACTTTGGAGCGCATATTATAGTTAGAGACAATTCCATGCCTATTCTCCACTCTAGTAATGCTCCAAACATTTTTAGCATGGATGCATTTGATCTTCCTGGCCTCGCAATTCAGGACAATGTACTTTGCATCAACGCCTGTGACCTTGAAGACAGTGTGGTCGGACTATGCGATGATTTTGCTGATCTCTTTTCTGAGGCATTGGTTGTACCACAGACGTTGGAGCGCATATTGTAGTTAGAGACAATTCCATGCCTATTCTTCACTCTAGTAATGCTCCAAATACTTGGCATGGATGCATTTGAACTTCCTGGCCTCACAATTCAGGACAATGAACTTTTCATCAAAGCCTGTAACCATGCAGACAGTGTGGTCGCACTATGCGATGATTTTGCTGATCTCTTTTCTGAGGGCCTTGGTTGTATCACAGACTTTGCAGCACATATTGTCGTTAGAGACAATTCCATGCATATTATCCATTCTAGTAATGCTCCAAACAATTTTGGCATGGATGCATTTGAAATTTCTGGCCTCACAATTCAAGACAATGTACTTTGCATGATCGGCTGTGACCATGCAGACAGTTCGGTCGCACTATGCGATAATTTTGCTGATCTCTTTTCTGAGGACCTTGGTTGTACGACGGACTTTGCAGCGCATATAGCAGTTAGAGACAATTTCATTCCTATTCTCCACTCTAGTGATGCTCCAAACATTTTTGGCATTGATGAATTTGAACTTAGTGGCCTCGCAATTCAGGACAATGTACTTTGCATCAACGGCTTTGAAATTGCACACAGTGTGGCCGCACTCTGCGATGATTTTACTGACCCCTTTTCTGAGGGCCTTGGCTGTACCACAGACTTTGCAGCGCATATTGTAGTTAAAGACAATTCCATGCCTATTCTAACCTCTAGTAATTCCACAAACATTTTTGCCATGGATGCATATGAACAATCTCGCCTCGCAATTCAGGACAATGTACTTTGCATCAACGCCTGTGACCATGCAGACAGTGTGGTCCCACTATGCGATGATTTTGATGATCTATTTTCTGTGGGCCTTGGTTGTACTATAGACTTCGCAGGGCATAATATGGTTACAGCCAATTCCATGCCTATTTTCCACTCTAGTAATGCTCCAAACATTTTTAGCATGGATGCATTTGAACTTCCTGGCCTCGCAATTCACTACAATGTACTTTGCAACAATGCCTGTGACCATGCAGCCAGTGTGGTCGCACTATGCGATGATTTTGCTGACCTCTTTTCTGAGGGCCTTGGTTGTTTCACAGACTTTGCAGCACATACTGTAGTTAGAGACAATTCCATGCATATTCTCCACTCTAGTAATGCTCCAAACAATTTTGGCATGGATGCATATGAAATTTCTGGCGTCACAATTCAGGACAATGTAAATTGCATGAACGGCTGTGACCATGCAGACAGTTCGGTCGCACTACGGAATAATTTTGCTGATCTCTTTTCTGAGGACCTTGGTTGTACGACGGACTTTGCAGCGCATATTGTAGTTAGAGACAATTTCATGAGTATTCTCCACTCTAGTAATGCTCCAAACATTTTTGGTATGGATGAATTTGAACTTTCTGGCCTCGCAATTTAGGACAATGTACTTTGCATCAACGCCTTTGACCTTGCAGACAGTGTTGCAGCACTCTGCGATTATTTTGCTGACCTCTCTTCTGAGGGCCTTGGCTGTATCACAGACTTTGCAGCGCATATTGTAGTTAAAGACAATTCCATGCCTATTCTAACCTATAGTAATTCTCCAAACATTTTTGCCATGGATGCATATGAACATTCTCGCCTCGCAATTCAGGACAATGTACTTTGCATCAACGCCTGTGACCATGCAGACAGTGTCGTCGCACTATGCGATGATTTTGATGATCTCTTTTCTGTGGGAAGTTGTTGTACCATAGACTTTGCAGGGCATATTATAGTTACAGCCAATTCCATGATTATTTTCCACTCTTGTAATGCTCCAAACATTTTTAGCATGGATGCATTTTAACTTCCTGGCTTCGCAATTCAGGACAATGTACTTTGAAACAACGCCTGTGACCATGCAGACAGTGTGGTGGCACAATGCGATGATTTTGCTGATCTCTTTTCTGTGGGCCTTGATTGTACCACAGACTTTGCAACGCAAATTGCAGTTAGAGACAATTCCATGCCTATACCCCACTCTACTAATTCTCCAAACATTTTTGGCATATATGCATTTGCACTTCCTGGACTCACATTTCAGGACAATGTACTTTGCATTAACCCCTGTGACCATGCAGACAGTGTCGTCGCACTATGCAATAATTTTGCTGATCTCTTTTCTGAGGGCCTTGGTTGATTCACAGACTTTGCAGCGCATATTGCAGTTAGAGACAATTCCATGAATATTCTCCACTCTATTAATGCTCCAAACAATTTTGGCATGAATGCATTTGAAATTTCTGGTTTCGCACTTCATCACAATGTACTATGCATTAACGGCTGTGACCATGCAGACAGTTCGGTCGCACTATGCGATAATTTTGCTGATCTCTTTTCTGAGGACCTTGGTTGTACCACAGACTTTGCAGCGCATATAGTAGTTAGAGAGAATTCCATACTAATTCTCCACTCTAGTAATGCTCCAAACATTTTTGGCATGGCTGCATTTTAACTTCCTGGCCTCGGAATTTAGGACAATGTACTTTGCATCATCGCCTGTGACCATGCAGACAGTGTGGTCGCACTATGCGATGATTTTGCTGATCTCTTTTCGGAGAGCCTTGGTTGTACCACAGAGTTTGCACCGCATATTGTAGTTAGAGACAATTCCATGCTTATTCTAAACTCTAGTAATGCTACAAATATTTGTTGCATGTATGCGTTTGAAATTTCTGGGCTCGCAGTTCAGGAAAAAGTACTTTGCATCAACGCCTGTGACCATGCAGACAGTGTGGTCGCACTGTGCAATGATTTTGCTGATCTCTTTAATGAGGGCCTTGGATGTACCACAGACTTAGCAGCGCATATTGTAGTTTGAGACAATTCCATGCCTATTCTCCACTCTAGTAATTCTCCAAACATTTTTGGCATGGATGCATTCGAACTTCCTGGCTTCGCAATTCAGGACAATGTAGATTGCATCAACGCCTGTGACCATGCAGACAGTGTGGTCGCACTGTGCAAATGATTTTGCTGATCTCTTTTCTGTGGGCCTTGGTTGTACCACAGACTTAGCAGCGCATATTGTAGTTTGAGACAATTCCATGCCTATTCTCCACTCTAGTAATGCTCCAAACATTTTTGGCACGAATGCATTTGAACTTCCTGGCCTCACAATTCAAGACAGTGTATTTTGCATCAACGCCTGTGACCATGCAGACAACTTGGTCGCACTATGCGATGATTTTGCTGATCTCTATTCTGAGGGCCTTGGTTGTTTCACAGACTTTGCAGCGCATATTGTAGTTAGAAACAATTCCATGCATATTCTACACTCTAGTAATGCTCCAAACAATTTTTGGCATGGATGCATATGAAATTCTTGGCTTCGCAGTTCAGGACAATTTACTTTGTATTAACGGCTGTGACCATGCAGACAGTTTGGTCGCACTATGCGATAATTTTGCTGATCTCTTTTCTGAGGGCCTTGGTTGTACCACAGACTTTGCAGCATATATTGTAGTTAGAGACAATTCCATGCTTATTCTCCATTCTAGTAATGCTCCAAACATTTTTGGCACTGATGCATTTGAACTTTCTGGCCTCGGAATTCAGAACAATGTACTTTGCATCTACGCCTATGACCATGCAGACAGTTTGGTCGCACTATGCGATAATTTTGCTGATCTCTTTTCTGATTGCCTTGGTTGTACCCCAGACTTTGCAGCACATATTGTAGTTAGAGACAATTCCATGCCTATTCTTCACTCTAGTAATGCTCCAAACATTTTTTGCATGGATGCATTTGAACTTCCTGGCCTCGCAATTCAGGACAATGTACTTTGCATCAACGCCTGTGACCATGCAGACAGTGTGGTTGCACTATACTGTGATTTTGCTGATCTCTTTTCTGTGGGTCTTGGTTGTACCACAGACTTTGCAGAGCATATTGTAGTTAGAGCCAATCCCATGCTTATTCTCCACTCTAGTAATGCTCCAAATATTTTTGGCATGGATGCATTTGAACTTTCCGGCCTTGGAATTCAGGACAATGTACTTTGCATCAACGCCTGTGACCATGCAGACAGTGTGGTCGCACTATGTAATGAATTTGCTGATCTCTTTTATGAGGGCCTTGGTTGTACCAGAGACTTTGCAGCGCAAATTGTAGTTAGAGACAATTCCATGCCTATCCTCCACTCTAGTAATACTCCAAACATTTTTGGCATGGATGAGTTTGAAATTTCTGGCCTCGCAATTCAGGACAATGTACTTTGCATCAACGCCTGTGACCATGCAGACTGTGTGGTCGCACTATGCGATGATTTTGCTGACCTATTTTCTGAGGGCCTTCGTTGTACCACTGACTTTTCAGCGCATATTGTTGTTAGAGACAATTACATGCCTATTCTTCACTCTAGTAATGCTCCAAACATTTTTGGCGTGGATGCATTAGAAGTTCCTGGCCTCACAATTAAGGACAATGTACTTTGCGTCAACGCCTGTGACCATGCAGACAGTGCGGTCGCACTATGCAATGATTTTGCTGACCTCTTTTCTGAGGGCCTTGGTTGTTTCACAGACTTTGCAGCGCCTATTGCAGTTAGAGACAATTCCATGCATATTCTCCACTCTAGTAATGCTCCAAACAATTTTGGCTTGGATGAATTTGAAAATTCTGGGCTCGCAATTCAGGACAATGTACTTTGCATCGACGCCTTTGACCATGCAGACAGTGTGGTCGCAATTTGCGATGATTTTGATGATCTCTTTTCTGATGGCCTTGGTTGTACCACAGACTTTGTAGCGCATATTATTATGATAAGAGACAATTCCATGCCTATTCTCAACTCTAGTAATGTTCCAAATATTTTTAGCATCGATGCATTTGAACTTCCTGGCTTCGCAATTCAGGACAATGTACATTGCATCAACGCCTGTGACCATGCAGACATTGTGGTCGCACTGTGCAATGATTTTGTTGATCTCTTTTCTGTAAGCCTTGGTTGTACCACTTACTTTTCAGCGCATATTGTTGATTGAGACAATTACATGCCTATTCTTCACTCTAGTAATGCTCCAAACATTTTTGGCGTGGATGCATTTGAACTTCCTGGCCTCGTAATTCAGGACAATGTACTTTGCATTAACGCCTGTGACCATGCAGACAGTGTGGTCGCACTATGCGATGATTTTGATGATCTCTTTTCTGAGGGCCTTGGTTGTACCAGAGACTTTGCAGCGCATATTGTAGTTAGAGACAATTCCATGCCTATTCTCCACTCTAGTAGTGCTCCAAACATTTTTGTCATGCATGCATTTGAACATTCTGGATTCCCAATTCAGGACAATGTACTTTGCATCAACGCCTGTGACCATGCTGACAGTGAGGTCGCACTATTCGATGATTTAGCTCATCTCTTTTCTGACTTTGCAGAGCATATTGTAGTTAGAGCCAATTCCATGCTTATTCTCCACTCTAGTAATGCTCCAAACATTTTTAGCATGGATGAATTTGAACTTTCCGGAATTGGAATTCAGGACAATGTACTTTGCATCAACGCCTGTGACCATGCAGACAGTGTAGTCGCACTATGCAATGATTTTGCTGATCTCTTTAATGAGGGCCTTGGTTGTACCAGAGACTTTGCAGCGCATATTGTAGTTAGAGACAATTCCATGCCTATCCTAAACTCTAGTAATACTCCAAACATTTTTGTCATGGATGCGTTTGAAACTTCTGGCCTCGAAATTCAGGACAATGTACTTTGCATCAACGCCTTTGACCATGCAGACAGTGTGGTCGCACTATGTGATGATTTTGCTGATCTATTTTCTGAGGTCCTTCATTGTACCACTGACTTTTCAGCGCATATTGTTGTTAGAGACAATTCCATGCCTATTCTTCACCCTAGTAATGCTCCAAACATTTTTGGCATGGATGCATTTGAACTTTACGGCCTTGGAATTCAGGACAATGTAATTTGCATCAACGCCTGTGACCATGCAGACAGTGTGGTCGCACTATGCAGTGATTTTGCTGAACTCTTTAATGAGGGCCTTGGTTGTACCAGAGACTTTGCAGCGCATATTGTAGTTAGAGACAATTCCATGCCTATCCTCCACTCTAGTAATACTCCAAACATTTTTGTCATGGATGCATTTGGACTTCCTGGCCTCACAATTCAGGAAAATGTACTTTGCGTCAAAGCCTGTGACCATGCAGACAGTGTGGTCGCACTATGCAATGATTTTGCTGATCTCTTTAATGAGGGCCTTGGTTGTACCAGAGACTTTGCAGCGCATATTGTAGTTAGAGACAATTCCATGCGTATCCTAAACTCTAGTAATACTCCAAACATTTTTGTCATGGATGCATTTGAACTTCCTGGCCTCACAATTCAGGAAAATGTACTTTGCGTCAACGCCTGTGACCATGCAGACAGTTTGGTCGCACTATGCGATAATTTTGCTGATCTCTTTTCTGAGGGCCTTGGTTGTACCACAGACTTTGCAGCATATATTGTAGTTAGAGACAATTCCATGCTTATTCTCCATTCTAGTAATGCTCCAAACATTTTTGACATGGATGCATTTGAACTTTCCGCCCTCGGAATTCAGAACAATGTACTTTGCATCTACGCCTATGACCATGCAGACAGTTTGGTCGCACTATGCGATAATTTTGCTGATCTCTTTTCTGATTGCCTTGGTTCTACCCCAGACTTTGCAGCACATATTGTAGTTAGAGACTATTCCATGCCTATTCTTCACTCTAGTAATGCTCCAAACATTTTTTGCATGGATGCATTTGAACTTCCTGGCCTCGCAATTCAGGACAATGTACTTTGCATCAACGCCTGTGACCATGCAGACAGTGTGGTTGCACTATACTGTGATTTTGCTGATCTCTTTTCTGTGGGTCTTGGTTGTACCACAGACTTTGCAGAGCATATTGTAGTTAGAGCCAATTCCATGCTTATTCTCCACTCTAGTAATGCTCCAAATATTTTTGGCATGGATGCATTTGAACTTTCCGGCCTTGGAAATCAGGACAATGTACTTTGCATCAACGCCTGTGACCATGCAGACAGTGTGGTCGCACTATGTAATGAATTTGCTGATCTCTTTTATGAGGGCCTTGGTTGTACCAGAGACTTTGCAGCGCAAATTGTAGTTAGAGACAATTCCATGCCTATCCTCCATTCTACTAATACTCCAAAAATTTTTGGCATGGATGAGTTTGAAATTTCTGGCCTCGCAATTCAGGACAATGTACTTTGCATCAACGCCTGTGACCATGCAGACTGTGTGGTCGCACTATGCGATGATTTTGCTGACCTATTTTCTGAGGGCCTTCGTTGTACCACTGACTTTTCAGCGCATATTGTTGTTAGAGACAATTACATGCCTATTCTTCACTCTAGTAATGCTCCAAACATTTTTGGCGTGGATGCATTAGAACTTCCTGGCCTCACAATTCAGGACAATGTACTTTGCGTCAACGCCTGTGACCATGCAGACATTGTGGTCGCACTGTGCAATGATTTTGTTGATCTCTTTTCTGTGGGCCTTGGTTGTACCACTTACTTTTCAGCGCATATTTTTGATAGAGACAATTACCTGCCTATTCTTCACTCTAGTAATGCTCCAAACATTTTTGGCGTGGATGCATTTGAACTTCCTGGCCTCGTAATTCAGGACAATGTACTTTGCATTAACGCCTGTGACCATGCAGACAGTGTGGTCGCACTATGCGATTATTTTGCTGATCTCTTTTCTGTGGGTCTTGGTCGTACCACAGACTTTGCAGCGCATATTGTAGTTAGAGACAATTCCATGCCTATTCTCCACTCTAGTAGTGCTCGAAACATTTTTGTCATGCATGCATTTGAACATTCTGGATTCCCAATTCAGGACAATGTACTTTGCATTAACGCCTGTGACCATGCTGACAGTGAGGTCGCACTATTCGATGATTTAGCTCATCTGTTTTCTGACTTTGCAGAGCATATTGTAGTTAGAGCCAATTCCATGCTTATTCTCCACTCTAGTAATGCTCCAAACATTTTTGGCATGGATGCATTTGAACTTTACGACCTTGGAATTCAGGACAATGTAATTTGCATCAACGCCTGTGACCATGCAGACAGTGTGGTCGCACTATGCAGTGATTTTGCTGAACTCTTTAATGAGGGCCTTGGTTGTACCAGAGACTTTGCAGTGCATATTGTAGTTAGAGACAGTTCCATGCCTATCCTCCACTCTAGTAATGCTCCAAACAATTTTGGCATGGATGAATTTGAAAATTCCGGCCTCGCAATTCAGGACAATGTACATTGCATCAACGCCTGTGACCATGCAGACAGTGTGATCGCACTGTGCAATGATTTTGTTGATCTCTTTTCTGTGGGCCTTGGTTGTACCACAGACTTTGCAACGCATATTGTAGTTTGAGACAATTCCATGCCTATTCTCCACTCTAGTTATGCTCCAAACATTTTTTGCACGAATGCATTTGAACATCCTGGCCTCACAATTCAAGACAGTGTACTTTGCATCAACGCCTGTGACCATGCAGACAGCGTGGTCGCACTATGCGATGATTTTGATGATCTCTTTTCTGAGGGCCTTGGTTGTTTCACAGACTTCGCAGCGCATATTATAGTTAGAGACAATTCCATACATATTCTACTCTCTAGTAATGCTCCAAACAATTTTGGCATGGATGCATTTGAAATTCTTTACTTCGCAGTTCAGGACAATGTACTTTGTATTAACGGCTGTGACCATGCAGACAGTTTGGTCGCACTATGTGATGATTTTGCTGATATCTTTTCTGAGGGCCTTTGTGGTACCACAGAGTTTGCAGCGCATATTATAGTTAGAGACAATTCCATGCCTATTCTTCACTCTAGTAATGCTCCAAATATTTTTGGCATGTATGCGTTTGAACTTCCTGGCCTCGCAATTCAGGACAAAGTACTTTGCATCAACGCCTGTGACCATGCAGACATTGTGGTCGCACTGTGCAATGATTTTGTTGACCTCTTTTCTGTGGGCCTTGGTTGTACCACTTACTTTTCAGCGCATATTGTTGATAGAGACAATTACATGCCTATTCTTCGCTCTAGTAATGCTCCAAACATTTTTGGCATGGATGCATTTGAACTTCCTGGCCTCGCAATTCAGGATAATGTACTTTGCATCAACGCCTGTGACCATGCAGACAGTGTGGTCGCACTATGCAATGATTTTGCTGATCTCTTTAATGAGGGCCTTGGTTGTACCAGAGACTTTGCAGAGCATATTGTAGTTAGAGATAATTCCATGCCTATTCTCCACTCTAGTAATGCTCCAAACAATTTTGTTATGGATGCATATGAAATTTCTGGCCTCACAATTCAGGACAATGTACTTTGCATGAACGGCTGTGACCATGCAGACAGTTCGGTCGCACTATGCGATGATTTTGCTGACCTCTTTTCTGAAGGCCTTGGTTGTTTCACAGACTCTGCCGCACATATTGTTGTTAGAGACAATTCCATGCATATTCTCCACTCTAGTAATGCTCCAAACAATTTTGACATGGATGCATATGAAATTTATGGCCTCACAATTCAGGACAATGTATTTTGCATGAACGGCTGTGACCATGCAGACAGTTCGGTCGCACTATGCAATAATTTTGCTGATCTCTTTTCTGAGGACCTTGGTTGTACGACAGACTTTGCAGCGCATATTGTAGTTAAAGACAATTCCATGCCTATTCTAACCTATAGTAATTCTCCAAACATTTTTGCCATGGATGCATATGAACATTCTCGCCTCGCAATTCAGGACAATGTACTTTGCATCAACGCCTGTGACCATGCAGACAGTGTCGTCGCACTATGCGATGATTTTGATGATCTCTTTTCTGTGGGCCTTGGTTGTACCATAGACTTTGCAGGGCATATTATAGCTACAGCCAATTCCATGCCTATTTTCCACTCTAGTAATGCTCCAAACATTTTTAGCATGGATGCATTTGAACTTCCTGGCTTCGCAATTCAGGAAAATCTACTTTGCAACAACGCCTGTGACCATGCAGACAGTGTGGTGGCACAATGCGATGATTTAGCTGCTCTCTCTTCTGTGGGCCTTGATTGTACCACAGACTTTGCAACGCAAATTGTAGTTAGAGACAATTCCATTCCTATACCCCACTCTACTGATTCTCCAAACATTTTTGGCATATATGCATTTGAACTTCCTGGCCTCACAATTCAGGACAATGTACTTTGCATTAACGCCTGTGACCATGCAGACAGTGTGGTCGCACTATGCAATAATTTTGCTGATCTCTTTTCTGAGGGCTTTGGTTGATTCACAGACTTTGCAGCGCAAATTGCAGTTAGAGACAATTCCATGCATATTCTCCACTCTATTAATGCTCCAAACAATTTTGGCATGAATGCATTTGAAATTTCTGGCTTCGCAGTTCAGGACAATGTACTTTGCATTAACGGCTGTGACCATGCAAACTGTTCGGTCGCACTATGCGATAATTTTGCTGATCTCTTTTCTGAGGACCTTGGTTGTGCCACAGACTTTGCAGCGGATATAGTAGTTAGAGAGAATTCCATACTTATTCTCCACTCTAGTAATGCTCCAAACATTTTTGGCATGGCTGCATTTTAACTTCCTGGCCTCGGAATTCAGGACAATGTACTTTGCATCAACGCCTGTGACCATGCAGACGGTGTGGTCGCACTATGCGATGATTTTGCTGATCTCTTTTCTGAGGGCCTTGGTTGTACCACAGAGTTTGCACCGCATATTGTAGTTAGAGACAATTCCATGCTTATTCTAAACTCTAGTAATGCTCCAAACATTTGTTGCATGTATGCGTTTGAAATTTTTGGGCTCGCAATTCAGGAAAAAGTACTTTGCATCAACGCCAATGACCATGCAGACAGTGTGGTCGCACTGTGCAATGATTTTGCTGATCTCTTTAATGAGGGCCTTGGATGTACCAGAGACTTTGCAGCGCATATTGTAGTTAGAGGCAATTCCATGCCTATTCTCCACTCTAGTAATACTCCAAACATATTTAGCATGGATGCATTTGAACATTCTGGCCTCGCAATTCAGGACAATGTACTTTGCAACAACGCCTGTGACCATGCAGACAGTGTGGTCGCACTATGCAACGATTTTGCTGATCTCTTTTCTGTGGGCCTTGGTTGTACCACATACTTTGCAGCGCATATTGTAGTTAGAGACAATTCCATGCATATTCTACACTCTAGTAATGCTCCAAACAATTTTTGGCATGGATGCATATGAAATTCTTGGCTTCGCAGTTCAGGACAATTTACTTTGTATTAACGGCTGTGACCATGCAGACAGTTTGGTCGCACTATGCGATAATTTTGCTGATCTCTTTTCTGAGGGCCTTGGTTGTACCACAGACTTTGCAGCATATATTGTAGTTAGAGACAATTCCATGCTTATTCTCCATTCTAGTAATGCTCCAAACATTTTTGGCATGGATGCATTTGAACTTTCCGGCCTTGGAATTCAGGACAATGTACTTTGCATCAACGCCTGTGACCTTGCAGACAGTGTGGTCGCACTATGTAATGAATTTGCTGATCTCTTTAATGAGGGCCTTTATTGTACCAGAGACCTTGCAGCGCAAATTGTAGTTAGAGACAATTCCATGCCTATCCTCCACTCTAGTAATACTCCAAACATTTTTGGCATGGATGAGTTTGAAATTTCTGGCATCGCAATTCAGGACAATGTACTTTGCATCAACACCTGTGACCATGCAGACTGTGTGGTCGCACTATGCGATGATTTTGCTGATCTATTTTCTGAGGGCCTTCGTTGTACCACTGACTTTTCAGCGCATATTGTTGTTAGAGACAATTACATGCCTATTCTTCACTCTAGTAATGCTCCAAACATTTTTGGCGTGGATGCATTTGAACTTCCTGGCCTCGTAATTCAGGACAATGTACTTTGCATTAACACCTGTGACCATGCAGACAGTGTGGTCGCACTATGCGATGATTTTGCTGATCTCTTTTCTGTGGGTCTTGGTTGTACCACAGACTTTGCAGAGCATATTGTAGTTAGAGCCAATTCCATGCTTATTCTCCACACTAGTAATGCTCCAAACATTTTTTTCATGGATGCATTTGAACTTCCTGGCCTCATAATTCAGGACAATGTACATTGCGTCAACACCTGTGACCATGCAGACAGTGCGGTCGCACTATGCAATGATTTTGCTGACCTCTTTTCTGAGGGCCTTGGTTGTTTCATAGACTTTGCAGCGCCTATTGCAGTTAGAGACAATTCCATGCATATTCTCCACTCTAGTAATGCTCCAAACAATTTTGGCATGGATGCATATGAAATTTCTGGCCTCACAATTCAGGACAATGTACTTTGCATGAACGGCTGTGACCATCAGACAGTTCGGTCGCACTATGCAATAATTTTGCTGATCTCTTTTCTGAGGACCTTGGTTGTACGACAGACCTTGCAGCGCATATTGTAGTTAGAGACAATTTCATGAGTATTCTCCACTCTAGTAATGCTCCAAACATTTTTGGTATGGATGAATTTGAACTTTCTGGCCTCGCAATTTAGGACAATGTACTTTGCATCAACGCTTTTGACCTTGCATACAGTGTTGCCGCACTCTGCGATGATTTTGCTGACCTCTCTTCTGAGGGCCTTGGCTGTATCACACACTTTGCAGCGCATATTGTAGTTAAAGACAATTCCATGCCTATTCTAACCTATAGTAATTCTCCAAACATTATTGCCATGGATGCATATGAACATTCTCGCCTCGCAATTCAGGACAATGTACTTTGCATCAACGCCTGTGACCATGCAGACAGTGTTGTCGCACTATGCGATGATTTTGATGATCTCTTTTCTGTGGGCCTTGGTTGTACCATAGACTTTGCAGGGCATATTATAGCTACAGCCAATTCCATGCCTATTTTCCACTCTAGTAATGCTCCAAACATTTTTAGCATGGATGCATTTGAACTTCCTGGCTTCGCAATTCAGGACAATGTACTTTGCAACAACGGCTGTGACCATGCAGACAGTGTGGTGGCACAATGCGATGATTTAGCTGATCTCTCTTCTGTGGCCTTGATTGTACCACAGACTTTGCAACGCATATATGCATTTGAACTTCCTGGCCTCACAATTCAGGACAATGTACTTTGCATTAACGCCTGTGACCATGCAGACAGTGTGGTCGCACTATGCAATAATTTTGCTGATCCCTTTTCTGAGGGCTTTGTTTGATTCACAGACTTTGCAGCGCATATTGCAGTTAGAGACAATTCCATGCATATTCTCCACTCTATTAATGCTCCAAACAATTTTGGCATGAATGCATTTGAAATTTCTGGCTTCGCAGTTCAGGACAATGTACTTTGCATTAACGGCTGTGACCATGCAAACAGTTCGGTCGCACTATGCGATAATTTTGCTGATCTCTTTTCTGAGGACCTTGGTTATACCACAGACTTAGCAGCGGATATAGTAGTTAGAGAGAATTCCATACTTATTCTCCACTCTTGTAATGCTCCAAACATTTTTGGCATGGCTGCATTTTAACTTCCTGGCCTCGGAATTCAGGACAATGTACTTTGCATCAACGCCTGTGACCATGCAGACGGTGTGGTCGCACTATGCGATGATTTTGCTGATCTCTTTTCTGAGGGCCTTGGTTGTACCACAGAGATTGCAGCGCATATTGTAGTTAGAGACAATTCCATGCTTATTCTAAACTCTAGTAATGCTCCAAACATTTGTTGCATGTATGCGTTTGAAATTTTTGGGCTCGCAATTCAGGAAAAAGTACTTTGCATCAACGCCTGTGACCATGCAGACAGTGTGGTCGCACTGTGCAATGATTTTGCTGATCTCTTTAATGAGGGCCTTGGATGTACCAGAGACTTTGCAGCGCATATTGTAGTTAGAGGCAATCCCATGCCTATTCTCCACTCTAGTAATACTCCAAACATTTTTAGCATGGATGCATTTGAACATTCTGGCCTCGCAATTCAGGAGAATGTACTTTGCAACAACGCCTGTGACCATGCAGACAGTGTGGTCGCACTATGCAACGATTTTGCTGATCTCTTTTCTGTGGGCCTTGGTTGTACAACATACTTTGCAGCGCATATTGTAGTTAGAGGCAATTCCATGCCCATTCTCCGCTCTAGTAATTCTCCAAACATTTTTGGCATGGATGCATTTGAACTTCGTGGCTTCGCAATTCAGGACAATGTACATTGCATCAACGCCTGTGACCATGCAGACAGTGTGGTCGCACTGTGCAAATGATTTTGCTGATCTCTTTTCTGTGGGCCTTGGTTGTACAACAGACTTAGCAGCGCATATTGTAGTTTGAGTCAATTCCATACCTATTCTCCACTCTAGTAATGCTCCAAACATTTTTGGCACGAATGCATTTGAACTTCCTGGCCTCACAATTCAAGACAGTGTACTTTGCATCAACGCCTGTGACCATGCAGACAGTGTGGTCGCACTATGTAATGAATTTGCTGATCTCTTTAATGAGGGCCTTGGTTGTACCAGAGACTTTGCAGCGCAAATTGTAGTTAGAGACAATTCCATGCCTATCCTCCACTCTAGTAATACTCCAAACATTTATGGCATGGATGCATTTGAACTTTCCGGCCTCGGAATTCAGGACAATGTACTTTGCATCAACGCCTATGACCATGCAGACAGTGTAGTCGCACTAAGCGATGATTTTGCTGATAACTTTTCTGAGGGCCTTGGTGTTACCACATAGTTTGCAGCGCATATTGTAGTTAGAGACAGTTCCATGCCTATCCTCCACCCTAGTAATACTCCAAACATTTTTGTCATGGATGCGTTTGAAATTTCTGGCCTCGCAATGCAGGACAATGTACTTTGCATCAACGCCTGTGACCATGCAGACAGTGTGGTCGCACTATGCGATGATTTTGCTGATCTATTTTCTGAGGGCCTTCATTGTACCACTTACTTTTCAGCGCATATTGTTGTTAGAGACAATTCCATGCCTATTCTTCACTCTAGTAATGCTCCAAACATTTTTGGCATGTATGCATTTGAACATTCTGGATTCCCAATTCAGGACAATGTACTTAGCATCAACGCCTGTGACCATGCTGACAGTGAGGTCGCACTATTCGATGATTTAGCTCATCTCTTTTCTGACTTTGCAGAGCATATTGTAGTTAGAGCCAATTCCATGCTTATTCTCCACTCTAGTAATGCTCCAAACATTTTTAGCATGGATGCATTTGAACTTTCCGGCCTTGGAATTCAGGACAATATACTTTGCATCAACGCCTGTGACCATGCAGACAGTGTGGTCGCACTATGCAATGATTTTGCTGATCTCTTTAATGAGGGAGTTGGTTGTACCAGAGACTTTGCAGCGCATATTGTAGTTAGAGACAATTCCATGCCTATCCTAAACTCTAGTAATATTCCAAACATTTTTGTCATGGATGCGTTTGAATTTTCTGGCCTCGAAATTCAGGACAATGTACTTTGCATCAACGCCTTTGACCATGCAGACATATGGTCGCACTATGTGATGATTTTGCTGATCTATTTTCTGAGGGCCTTCATTGTACCACTGACTTTTCAGCGCATATTGTTGTTAGAGACAATTCCATGCCTATTCTTCACTCTAGTAATGCTCCAAACATTTTTGGCATGTATGCATTTGAACTTTACGGCCTTGGAATTCAGGACAATGTAATTTGCATCAACGCCTGTGACCATGCAGACAGTGTGGTCGCACTATGCAATGATTGTGATGATCTCTTTTCTTAGGGAGCTGGTTGTTTCACAGAGTTTGCAGCGACTATTGCAGTTAGAGACAATTCAATGCACATTCTCCTCTCTAGTAATGCTCCAAACAATTTTGGCATCGATGAATTTGAAAATTCCAGCCTCGCAATTCAGGACAATGTACTTTGCATCGACGCTTTTGACCATGCAGACAGTGTGGTTGCACTTTGCGATGATTTTGATGATCTCTTTTCTGATGGCCTTGGTTGTACCACAGACTTTGTAGCGCATATTATTATAATAAGAGACAATTCCATGCCTATTCTCCACTCTAGTAATGTTCCAAACATTTTTAGCATCGATGCATTTGAACTTCCTGGCTTCGCAAATCAGGACAATGTACATTGCATCAATGCCTGTGACCATGCAGACAGTATGATCGCACTGTGCAATGATTTTGTTGATCTCTTTTCTGTGGGCCTTGGTTGTACCACAGACTTTGCAGCGCATATTGTAGTTTGAGACAATTCCATGCCTATTCTCCACTCTAGTAATGCTCCAAACATTTTTGGCACGTATGCATTTGAACATCCTGGCCACACAATTCAAGACAGTGTACTTTGCATCAACGCCTGTGACCATGCAGACAGCGTGGTCGCACTATGCGATGATTTTGCTGATCTCTTTTCTGAGGGCCTTGGTTGTTTCACAGACTTTGCAGCGCATATTGTAGTTAGAGACAATTCCATACATATTCTACACTCTAGTAATGCTCCAAACAATTTTGGCATGGATGCATTTGAAATTCTTTACTTCGCAGTTCAGGAAAATGTACTTTGTATTAACGGCTGTGACCATGCAAACAGTTTGGTCGCACTATGCGATGATTTTGCTGATATCTTTTCTGAGGGCCTTGGTGGTACCACAGAGTTTGCAGCGCATATTGTAGTTAGAGACAATTCCATGCCTATTCTTCACTCTAGTAATGCTCCAAATATTTTTAGCATGTATGCGTTTCAACTTCCTGGCCTCGCAATTCAGGACAAAGTACTTTGCATCAACGCCTGTGACCATGCAGACATTGTGGTCGCACTATGCAATGATTTTGCTGATCCCTTTAATGAGGGCCTTGATTGTACCAGAGACTTCACAGCGCATATTAAAGTTAGAGACAATTCCATGCTTATTCTCCACACTAGTAATGCTCCAAACATTTTTGGCATGGATGCATTTGAACTTCCTGGACTCGCAATTCAGGATAATGTACTTTGCATCAACGCCTGTGACCATGCAGACAGTGTGGTCGCACTATGCTGTGATTTTTCTGATCTCTTTTCTGTGGGTCTTGGTTGTACCACAGACTTTGCAGAGCATATTGTAGTTAGAGCCAATTCCATGCTTATTCTCCACTCTAGTAATGCACCAAACATTTTTGGCATGGATGCATTTGAACTATCCGGCCCTGGAATTCAGGACAATGTACTTTGCATCAACGCCTGTGACCATGCAGACAGTGTGGTCGCACTATTCGATGATTTTGCTGATCTATTTTCTGAGGGCCTTCATTGTACCACTGACTTTTCAGCGCATATTGTTGATAGAGACAATTACATGCCTATTCTTCACTCTAGTAATGCTCCAAACATTTTTGGCGTGGATGTATTTGAACTTCCTGGCCTCGCAATTCAGGACAATGTACATTGCATCAACGCCTGTGACCATGCAGACAGTGTGGTCGCACTGTGCAATGATTTTGCTGATCCCTTTTTTGTGGGCCTTGTTTGTACTACAGACTTTGCAGCGCATATTGTAGTTTGAGACAGTTCCATGCCTATTCTCCACTCTAGTAACGCTCCAAACATTTTTGTCACGAATGCATTTGAACTTCCTGGCCTCATAATTCAGGACAAAGTACTTTGCGTCAACGCTTGTGACCATGCAGACAGTGCGGCCCCACTATGCAATGATTTTGCTGACCTCTTTTCTGAGGGCCTTGGTTGTTTCACAGACTTTGCAGCGCCTATTGCAGTTAGAGACAATTCCATGCATATTCTCCACTCTAGTAATGCTCCAAACAATTTTGGCATGGATGAATTTGAAAATTCTGGGCTCGCAATTCAGGACAATGTACTTTGCATCGACGCCTTTGACCATGCAGACAGTGTGGTCGCAATTTGCGATGATTTTGATGATCTCTTTTCTGATGGCCTTGGTTGTACCACAGACTTTGCAGCGCATATTGTAGTTAGAGACAATTCCATGCATATTCTACACTCTAGTAATGCTCCAAACAATTTTGGCATGGATGCATTTGAAATTCTTGGTTTCGCAGTTCAGGACAATATACTTTGTATTAAGGGCTGTGACCATGCAGACAGTTTGGTCGCACTATGCGATAATTTTGCTGATCTCTTTTCTGAGGGCCTTGGTTGTACCACAGACTTTGCAGCGCATATTGTAGTAAGAGACAATTTCATGCTTATTCTCCACTCTAGTAATGCTTAAAACATTTTTGGCATGGATGCATTTGAACTTTCCGGCCTCGGAATTCAGGACAATGTACTTTGCATCAACGCCTATGACCACGCAGACTGTGTAGTCGCACTAAGCGATGATTTTGCTGATATCTTTTCTGAGGGCCTTGGTGTTACCACATAGTTTGCAGCGCATATTGTAGTTAGAGACAGTTCCATGCCTATCCTCCACTCTAGTAATACTACAAACATTTTTGTCATGGATGCGTTTGAAATTTCTGGCCTCGCAATGCAGGACAATGTACTTTGCATCAACGCCTGTGACCATGCAGACAGTGTGGTCGCACTATGCGATGATTTTGCTGATCTATTTTCTGAGGGCCTTCATTGTACCACTTACTTTTCAGCGCATATTGTTGATAGAGACAATTACATGCCTATTCTTCACTCTAGTAATGCTCCAAACATTTTTGGCGTGGATGCATTTGAACTTCCTGGCCTCGTAATTCAGGACAATGTACTTTGCATTAACGCCTGTGACCATGCAGACAGTGTGGTCGCACTATGCGATGATTTTGCTGATCTCTTTTCTATGGGTCTTGGTCGTACCACAGACTTTGCAGCGCCTATTGTAGTTAGAGACAATTCCATGCCTATTCTCCACTCTGGTATTGCTCCAAACATTTTGGCATGGATGCATTTGAAGTGCCTGGCCTCGCAATTCATAACAGTGTACTTCCAAACGCCTGTGACCATACAGACAGTGTGGTCGCAATTTGCGATGATTTTGATGATCTATTTTCTGATGGCCTTAGTTGTACCACAGACTTTGCAGCGCATTTTGTAGTTAGAGACAATTCCATGCATATTCTACACTCTAGTAATGCTCCAAACAATTTTGGCATGGATGCATTTGAAATTCTTGGCTTCGCAGTTCAGGACAATATACTTTGTATTAAGGGCTGTGACCATGCAGACAGTTTGGTCGCACTATGCGATAATTTTGCTGATCTCTTTTCTGAGGGCCTTGGTTGTACCACAGACTTTGCAGCGCATATTGTAGTAAGAGCCAATTCCATGCTTATTCTCCACTCTAGTAATGCTCCAAACATTTTTAGCATGGTTGCATTTGAACTTACCGGCCTTGGAATTCAGGACAATGTACTTTGCATCAACGCCTGTGACCATGCAGACAGTGTGGTCGCACTATGCAATGATTTTGCTGATCTCTTTAATGAGGGCCTTGGTTGTACCAGAGACTTTGCAGCGCATATTGTAGTTAGAGACAATTCCATGCCTATCCTAAACTCTAGTAATACTCCAAACATTTTTGTCATGGATGCGTTTGAAATTTCTGGCCTCGAAATTCAGGACAATGTACTTTGCATCAACGCCTTTGACCATGCAGACATATGGTCGAACTATGTGATGATTTTGCTGATCTATTTTCTGAGGGCCTTCATTGTACCACTGACTTTTCAGCGCATATTGTTGTTAGAGACAATTCCATGCCTATTCTTCACTCTAGTAATGCTCCAAATATTTTTGGCATGTATGCATTTGAACTTTACGGCCTTGGAATTCAGGACAATGTAATTTGCATCAACGCCTGTGACCATGCAGACAGTGTGGTCGCACTATGCAATGATTGTGCTGATCTCTTTTCTGAGGGAGCTGGTTGTTTCACAGAGTTTGCAGCGACTATTGCAGTTAGAGACAATTCAATGCACATTCTCCTCTCTAGTAATGCTCCAAACAATTTTGGCATCGATGAATTTGAAAATTCCGGCCTCGCAATTCAGGACAATGTACTTTGCATCGACGCTTTTGACCATGCAGACAGTGTGGTCGCACATTGCGATGATTCTGATGATCTCTTTTCTGATGGCCTTGGTTGTACCACAGACTTTGTAGCGCATATTATTATAATAAGAGACAATTCCATGCCTATTCTCCACTCTAGTAATGTTCCAAACATTTTTAGCATCGATGCATTTGAACTTCCTGGCTTCGCAATTCAGGACAATGTACATTGCATCAATGCCTGTGACCATGCAGACAGTGTGATCGCACTGTGCAATGATTTTGTTGATCTCTTTTCTGTGGGCCTTGGTTGTACCACAGACTTTGCAGCGCATATTGTAGTTTGAGACAATTCCATGCCTATTCTCCACTCTAGTAATGCTCCAAACATTTTTGGCACGACTGCATTTGAACATCCTGGCCTCGCAATTCAGGAGAAAGTACTTTGCATCAACGCCTGTGACCATGCAGACATTGTGGTCGCACTATGCAATGATTTTGCTGATCCCTTTAATGAGGGCCTTGATTGTACCAGAGACTTCACAGCGCATATTAATGTTAGAGACAATTCCATGCTTATTCTCCACACTAGTAATGCTCCAAACATTTTTGGCATGGATGCATTTGAACTTCCTGGCCTCGCAATTCAGGATAATGTACTTTGCATCAACGCCTGTGACCATGCAGACAGTGTGGTCGCACTATGCTGTGATTTTTCAGATCTCTTTTCTGTGGGTCTTGGTTGTACCACAGACTTTGCAGAGCATATTGTAGTTAGAGCCAATTCCATGCTTATTCTCCACTCTAGTAATGCACCAAACATTTTTGGCATGGATGCATTTGAACTTTCCGGCCCTGGAATTCAGGACAATGTACTTTGCATCAACGCCTGTGACCATGCACACAGTGTGGTCGCACTATTCGATGATTTTGCTGATCTATTTTCTGAGGGCCTTCATTGTACCACTGACTTTTCAGCGCATATTGTTGATAGAGACAATTACATGCCTATTCTTCACTCTAGTAATGTTCCAAACATTTTTGGCGTGGATGCATTTGAACTTCTTGGCCTCGCAATTCAGGACAATGTACATTGCATCAACGCCTGTGACCATGCAGACAGCGTGGTCGCACTGTGCAATGATTTTGCTGATCCCTTTTCTGTGGGCCTTGGTTGTACTACAGACTTTGCAGCGCATATTGTAGTTTGAGACAGTTCCATGCCTATTCTCCACTCTAGTAACGCTCCAAACATTTTTGGCACGAATGCATTTGAACATCCTGGCCTCACAATTCAAGACAGTGTACTCTGCATCAACGCCTGTAACCATGCAGACAGTGTGGTCGCACTATGCGATGATTATGCTGAACTCTTTTGTGAGTGCCTTCGTTGTACCACAGACTTTGCAGCGCATATTGTAGTTAGAGACAATTCCATGCCTATTCTCCACTCTAGTAATGCTCCAAACAATTTTGGCATGGATGCATATGAAATGTATGGCCTCACAATTCAAGACAGTGTTCTTTGCATCAACGCCTGTGACCAAGCAGACATCGTGGTCGCACTATGCGATGATTTTGCTGATCTCTTTTCTGAGGGCCTTCGTTGTTTCACAGACTTTGCAGCGATTATTGTAGTTTGAGACAGTTCCATGCCTATTCTCCACTCTAGTAACGCTCCAAACATTTTTGGCACGAATGCATTTGAACATCCTGGCCTCACAATTCAAGACAGTGTACTCTGCATCAACGCCTATGACCATGCAGACAGTGTAGTCGCACTAAGCGATAATTTTGCTGATTTCTTTTCTGAGGGCCTTGGTGCTACCACATAGTTTGCAGCGCATATTGTAGTTAGAGACAGTTCCATGCCTATCCTCCACTCTAGTAATACTCCAAACATTTTTGTCATGGATGCGTTTGAAATTTCTGGCCTCGCAATGCAGGACAATGTACTTTGCATCAACGCCTGTGTCCATGCAGACAGTGTAGTCGCACTATGCGATGATTTTGCTGATCTATTTTCTGAGGGCCTTCATTGTACCACTTACTTTTCAGCGTATATTGTTGATAGAGACAATTACATGCCTATTCTTCACTCTAGTAATGCTCCAAACATTTTTGGCATGGATGCATTTGAACTTCCTGGCCTTGTAATTCAGGACAATGTACTTTGCATTAACGCCTGTGACCATGCAGACAGTGTGGTCGCACTATGCGATGATTTTGCTGATCTCCTTTGTGTGGGTCTTGGTCGTACCACAGACTTTGCAGCGCATATTGTAGTTAGAGACAATTCCATGCCTATTCTCCACTCTAGTAGTGCTCCCAACATTTTTGTCATGCATGCATTTGAACATTCTGGAGTCCCAATTCAGTACAATGTACTTTGCATCAACGCCTGTGACCATGCTGACAGTGAGGTCGCACTATTCGATGATTTAGCTCATCTCTTTTCTGACTTTGCAGAGCATATTGTAGTTAGAGCCAATTCCATGCTTATTCTCCACTCTAGTAATGCTCCAAACATTTTTAGCATGGATGCATTTGAACTTTCCGGCCTTGGAATTCAGGACAATGTACTTTGCATCAACGCCTGTGACCATGCAGACAGTGTGGTCGCACTATGCAATGATTTTGCTGACCTCTTTAATGAGGGCCTTGGTTGTACCAGAGACTTTGCAGCGCATATTGTAGTTAGAGACAATTCCATGCCTATCCTAAACTCTAGTAACACTCCAAACATTTTTGTCATGGATGCGTTTGAAATTTCTGGCCTCGAAATTCAGGACAATGTACTTTGCATCAACGCCTTTGACCATGCAGACAGTGTGGTCGCACTATGTGATGATTTTGCTGATCTATTTTCTGAGGGCCTTCATTGTACCACTGACTTTTCAGCGCATATTGTTGTTAGAGACAATTCCATGCCTATTCTTCACTCTAGTAATGCTCCAAACATTTTTGGCATGTATGCATTTGAACTTTACGGCCTTGGAATTCAGGACAATGTAATTTGCATCAACGCCTGTGACCATGCAGACAGTGTGGTCGCACTATGCAATGATTTTGCTGAACTCTTTAATGAGGGCCTTGGTTGTACCAGAGACTTTGCAGCGCATATTGTAGTTAGAGACAATTCCATGCCTATCCTCCACTCTAGTAATACTCCAAACATTTTTGTCATGGATGCATTTGAACTTCCTGGCCTCACAATTCAGGAAAATGTGCTTTGCGTCAACGCCTGTGACCATGCAGACAGTGTGGTCCCACTATGCAATGATTTTGCTGATCTCTTTTCTGAGGGCGCTGGTTGTTTCACAGAGTTTGCAGCGACTATTGCAGTTAGAGACAATTCAATGCACATTCTCCTCTCTAGTAATGCTCCAAACAATTTTGGCATGGATGAATTTGAAAATTCCGGCCTCGCAATTCAGGACAATGTACCTTTCATCGACGCTTTTGACTATGCAGACAGTGTGGTCGCACTTTGCGATGATTTTGATGATCTCTTTTCTGATGGCCTTGGTTGTACCACAGACTTTGTAGCGCATATTATTATAATAAGAGACAATTCCATGCCTATTCACCACTCTAGTAACGCACCATACATTTTTGGCACGAATGCATTTGAACATCCTGGCCTCACAATTCAAGACAGTGTACTTTGCATCAACGCCTGTGACCATGCAGAGAGTGTGGTCGCACTTTACGATGATTATGCTGATCTCTTTTGTGAGTGCCTTGGTTGTACCACAGACTTTGCAGCGCATATTGTAGTTAGAGACAATACCATGCCTATTCTCCACTCTAGTAATGCTCCAAACAATTTTGGCATGGATGCATATGAAATGTATGGCCTCACAATTCAGGACAATGTACTTTGCATTAACGGCTGTGACCATGCAGACAGTGTGGTCGCACAGTGCAATGATTTTGCTGATCTCTTTAATGAGGGCCTTGGATGTACCAGAGACTTTGCAGCGCATATTGTAGTTAGAGACTATTCCATGCATATTCTCCACTCTAGTAATACTCCAAACATTTTTAGCATGGATGCATTTGAACATTCTGGCCTCGCAATTTAGGACAATGTAATTTGCATCGACGCCTTTGACCATGCAGACAGTGTGGTCGGACTTTGCGATGATTTTGATGATCACTTTTCTGATGGCCTTGGTTGTACCACAGACTTTGTAGCGCATATTATAGTAAGTGACAATTCCATGACTATTCTCCACACTAGTAATGTTCCAAACATTTTTAGCATCGATGCATTTGAACTTCCTGGCTTCGCAATTCAGGACAATGTACATTGCATCAACGCCTGTGACTATGCAGACAGTGTGGTCGCACTGTGCAATGATTTTGCTGATCCCTTTTCTGTGGGCCTTGGTTGTACCACTGACTTTGCAGCGCATATTGTAGTTTGAGACAATTCCATGCCTATTCTCCACTCTAGTAACGCTCCAAACATTTTTGGCACGAATGCATTTGAACATCCTGGCCTCACAATTCAAGACAGTGTACTTTGCATCAACGCCTGTGACCATGCAGACAGTGTGGTCGCACTATGCGATGATTATGCTGATCTCTTTTGTGAGTGCCTTGGTTGTACCACAGACTTTGCTGTGCATATTGTAGTTAGTGACAATTCCATGCCTATATTAACCTCTAGTAATTCTGCAAACAATTTTGGCATGGATGCATATGAAATGTATGGCCTCACAATTCAGGACAGTGTACTTTGCATTAACAGCTGCGACCATGCAGACAGTGTGGTCGCACTATGCAATGATTTTGCTGTTCTCTTTTCTGCGGGCCTTGGTTGTACCACAGACTTTGCAGTGCATATTGTAGTTAGAGACAATTCCATGCCTATTCTCCACTCTAGGAATTCTCCAAACATTTTTGGCATGGATGCATTTGAACTTCCTGGCCACACAATTCAGGACAATGTACTTTGCGTCAACGCCTGTGACCATGCAGACAGTGTGGTCGCACTTTGCGATGATTTTGATGATCTCTTTTCTGATGGCCTTGGTTGTACGACAGACTTTGTAGCGCATATTGTAGTTAGAGCCAATTCCATGCTTATTCTCCACTCTAGTAGTGCTGCAAACATTTTTGGCATGGATGCATTTGAACTTTTCGGCCTTGGAATTCAGGACTATGTACTTTGCATCAACGCCTTTGACCATGCAGACAGTGTGGTCGCACTATGTGATGATTTTGCTGATCTATTTTCTGAGGGCCTTCATTGTACCACTGACTTTTCAGAGCATATTGTTGTTAGAGACAATTCCATGCCTATTCTTCACTCTAGTAATGCTCCAAACATTTTTGGCATGTATGCATTTGAACTTTACGGCCTTGGAATTCAGGACAATGTAATTTGCATCAACGCCTGTGACCATGCAGACAGTGTGGTCGCACTATGCAATGATTTTGCTGGACTCTTTACTGAGGGCCTTGGTTGTACCAGAGACTTTGCAGCGCATATTGTAGTTAGAGACAATTCCATGCCTATCCTCCACTCTAGTAATACTCCAAACATTTTTGTCATGGATGCGTTTGAACTTCCTGGCCTCACAATTCAGGAAAATGTACTTTGCGTCAACGCCTGTGACCATGCAGACAGTGTGGTCCCACTATGCAATGATTTTGCTGATCTCTTTTCTGAGGGCGCTGGTTGTTTCACAGAGTTTGCAGCGACTATTGCAGTTAGAGACAATTCAATGCACATTCTCCTCTCTAGTAATGCTCGAAACAATTTTGGCATGGATGAATTTGAAAATTCCGGCCTCGCAATTCAGGACAATGTACTTTGCATCGACGCTTTTGACCATGCAGACAGTGTGGTCGCACTTTGCGATGATTTTGATGATCTCTTTTCTGATGGCCTTGGTTGTACCACAGACTTTGTAGCGCATATTATTATAATAAGAGACAATTCCATGCCTATTCTCCACTCTAGTAATGTTCCAAACATTTTTAGCATCGATGCATTTGAACTTATTGGCTTCGCAATTCAGGACAATGTACATTGCATCAACGCCTGTGACCATGCAGACAGTGTGATCGCACTGTGCAATGATTTTGTAGATCTCTTTTCTGTGGGCCTTGGTTGTACCACAGACTTTGCAGCGCATATTGTAGTTTGAGACAATTCCATGCCTATTCTCCACTCTAGTAACGCTCCAAACATTTTTGGCACGAATGCATTTGAACATCCTGGCCTCACAATTCAAGACAGTGTACTTTGCATCAACGCCTGTGACCATGCAGACAGTGTGGTCGCACTATGCGATGATTATGCTGATCTCTTTTGTGAGTGCCTTGGTTGTACCACAGACTTTGCTGTGCATATTGTAGTTAGTGACAATTCCATGCCTATATTAACCTCTAGTAATTCTGCAAACAATTTTGGCATGGATGCATATGAAATGTATGGCCTCACAATTCAGGACAGTGTACTTTGCATTAACAGCTGCGACCATGCAGACAGTGTGGTCGCACTATGCAATGATTTTGCTGTTCTCTTTTCTGCGGGGCCTTGGTTGTACCACAGACTTTGCAGTGCATATTGTAGTTAGAGACAATTCCATGCCTATTCTCCACTCTAGGAATTCTCCAAACATTTTTGGCATGGATGCATTTGAACTTCCTGGCCTCACAATTCAGGACAATGTACTTTGCGTCAACGCCTGTGACCATGCAGACAGTGTGGTCGCACTTTGCGATGATTTTGATGATCTCTTTTCTGATGGCCTTGGTTGTACGACAGACTTTGTAGCGCATATTGTAGTTAGAGCCAATTCCATGCTTATTCTCCACACTAGTAGTGCTGCAAACATTTTTGGCATGGATGCATTTGAACTTTTCGGCCTTGGAATTCAGGACTATGTACTTTGCATCAACGCCTTTGACCATGCAGACAGTGTGGTCGCACTATGTGATGATTTTGCTGATCTATTTTCTGAGGGCCTTCATTGTACCACTGACTTTTCAGAGCATATTGTTGTTAGAGACAATTCCATGCCTATTCTTCACTCTAGTAATGCTCCAAACATTTTTGGCATGTATGCATTTGAACTTTACGGCCTTGGAATTCAGGACAATGTAATTTGCATCAACGCCTGTGACCATGCAGACAGTGTGGTCGCACTATGCAATGATTTTGCTGGACTCTTTACTGAGGGCCTTGGTTGTACCAGAGACTTTGCAGCGCATATTGTAGTTAGAGACAATTCCATGCCTATCCTCCACTCTAGTAATACTCCAAACATTTTTGTCATGGATGCGTTTGAACTTCCTGGCCTCACAATTCAGGAAAATGTACTTTGCGTCAACGCCTGTGACCATGCAGACAGTGTGGTCCCACTATGCAATGATTTTGCTGATCTCTTTTCTGAGGGCGCTGGTTGTTTCACAGAGTTTGCAGCGACTATTGCAGTTAGAGACAATTCAATGCACATTCTCCTCTCTAGTAATGCTCGAAACAATTTTGGCATGGATGAATTTGAAAATTCCGGCCTCGCAATTCAGGACAATGTACTTTGCATCGACGCTTTTGACCATGCAGACAGTGTGGTCGCACTTTGCGATGATTTTGATGATCTCTTTTCTGATGGCCTTGGTTGTACCACAGACTTTGTAGCGCATATTATTATAATAAGAGACAATTCAATGCCTATTCTCCACTCTAGTAATGTTCCAAACATTTTTAGCATCGATGCATTTGAACTTATTGGCTACGCAATTCAGGACAATGTACATTGCATCAACGCCTGTGACCATGCAGACAGTGTGATCGCACTGTGCAATGATTTTGTAGATCTCTTTTCTGTGGGCCTTGGTTGTACCACAGACTTTGCAGCGCATATTGTAGTTTGAGACAATTCCATGCCTATTCTCCACTCTAGTAATGCTCCAAACATTTTTGGCACGAATGCATTTGAACATCCTGGCCTCACAATTCAAGACAGTGTACTTTGCATCAACGCCTGTGACCATGCAGACAGCGTGGTCGCCCTATGCGATGATTTTGCTGATCTCTTTTCTGAGGGCCTTGGTTGTTTCACAGACTTTGCAGCGCATATTGTAGTTAGAGACAATTCCATACATATTCTACACTCTAGTAATGCTCCAAACAATTTTGGCATGGATGCATTTGAAATTCTTTACTTCGCAGTTCAGGACAATGCACTTTGTATTAACGGCTGTGACCATGCAGACAGTTTGGTCGCACTATGTGATGATTTTGCTTATATCTTTTCTGAGGGCCTTGGTGGTACCACAGAGTTTGCAGCGCATATTGTAGTTAGAGCCAATTCCATGCTTATTCTCCACTCTAGTAATGCACCAAACATTTTTGGCACGGATGCATTTGAACTTTCTGCCCTCGCAATTCAGGACAATGTACTTTGCATCAACGCCTGTGACCATGCAGACAGTGTGGTCGCACTGTGCAATGATTTTGCTGATCCCTTTTCTGTGGGCCTTGGTTGTACCACAGACTTTGCAGCGCATATTGTAGTTTGAGACAGTTCCATGCCTATTCACCACTCTAGTAACGCTCCAAACATTTTTGGCACGAATGCATTTGAACATCCTGGCCTCACAATTCAAGACAGTGTACTTTGCATCAACGCTTGTGACCATGCAGACAGTGTGGTCGCACTATGCGATGATTATGCTGATCTCTTTTGTGAGTGCCTTGGTTGTACCACAGACTTTGCAGCGCATATTGTAGTTAGAGACAATTCCATGCCTATTCTCCACTCTAGTAATGCACCAAACATTTTTGGCATGGATGCATATGAAATGTATGGCCTCACAATTCAGGACAATGTACTTTGCATTAACGGCTGTGACCATGCAGACAGTGTGGTCGCACAGTGCAATGATTTTGCTGATCTCTTTAATGAGGGCCTTGGATGTACCAGAGACTTTGCAGCGCATATTGTAGTTAGAGACTATTCCATGCCTATTCTCCACTCTAGTAATACTCCAAACATTTTTAGCATGGATGCATTTGAACATTCTGGCCTCGCAATTTAGGACAATGTACTTTGCATCGACGCCTTTGACCATGCAGACAGTGTTGTCGCACTTTGCGATGATTTTGATGACCTCTTTTCTGATGGCCTTGGTTGTACCACAGACTTTGTAGCGCATATTATAGTAAGAGACAATTCCATGACTATTCTCCACACTAGTAATGTTCCAAACATTTTTAGCATCGATGCATTTGAACTTCCTGGCTTCGCAATTCAGGACAATGTACATTGCATCAACGCCTGTGACTATGCAGACAGTGTGGTCGCACTGTGCAATGATTTTGCTGATCCCTTTTCTGTGGGCCTAGGTTGTACCACAGACTTTGCAGCGCATATTGTAGTTTGAAACAATTCCATGCCTATTCTCCACTCTAGTAACGCTCCAAACATTTTTGGCACGAATGCATTTGAACATCCTGGCCTCACAATTCAAGACAGTGTACTTTGCATCAACGCCTGTGACCATGCAGATAGTGTGGTCGCACTTTGCGATGATTATGCTGATCTCGTTTGTGAGTGCCTTGGTTGTACCACAGACTTTGCAGCGCATATTCTAGTTAGAGACAATTCCATGCCTATTTTAACCTCTAGTAATTCTCCAAACAATTTTGGCATCGATGCATATGAAATGTATGGCCTCACAATTCAGGACAATGTACTTTGCATTAACAGCTGTGACCATGCAGACAGTGTGGTCGCACTATGCAATGATTTTGCTGTTCTCTTTTCTGCGGGCCTTGGTTGTACCACAGACTTTGCAGTGCATATTGTAGTTAGAGACAATTCCATGCCTATTCTCCACTCTTGTAATACTCCAAACATTTTTAGCATGGATGCATTTGAACATTCTGGCCTCGCAATTCAGGACAATGTACTTTGCAACAACGCCTGTGACCATGCAGACAGTGTGGTCGCACTGTGCAATGATTTTGCTGATCTCTTTAATGAGGGCCTTGGATGTACCAGAGACTTTGCAGCGCATATTGTAGTTAGAGACAATTCCATGCCTATTCTCCACTCTTGTAATACTCCAAACATTTTTAGCATGGATGCATTTGAACATTCTGGCCTTGCAATTCAGGACAATGTACTTTGCAACAACGCCTGTGACCATGCAGACAGCGTGGTCGCACTATGCTGTGATTTTTCTGATCTCTTTTCTGTGGGCCTTGGTTGTACCACAGGCTTTGCAGCGCATATTGTAGTTAGAGACAATTCCATGCCTATTCTCCACTCTAGTAATGCTCGAAACAATTTTGGCATGGATGAATTTGAAAATTCTGGCCTCGCAATTCAGGACAATGTACTTTGCATCGACGCCTTTGACCATGCAGACAGTGTGGTCGCACTGTGCAATGATTTTGCTGATCTCTTTTCTGTGCACCTTGGTTGTACCACAGACTTTGCAGCGCATATTGTAGTTTGAGACAATTCCATGCCTATTCTTCACTCTAGTAACTCTCCAAACATTTTTGGCACAAATGCATTTGAACTTCCTGGCCTCACAATTCAAGACAGTGTACTTTTCATCAACGCCTGTGACCATGCAGACAGTTTGGTCGCACTATGCGATGATTATGCTGATATCTTTTCTGAGTGCCTTGGTTGTACCACAGACCTATCAGCGCATATTGTAGTTAGAGACAATTCCATGCCTATTCTCTACTCTAGTAATGTTCCAAACATTTTTAGCATCGATGCATTTGTACTTCCTGGCTTCGCAATTCAGGACAATGTACATTGCATCAACGCCTGTGACCATGCAGACAGTGTGGTCGCACTGTGCAATGACTTTGCTGATCGCTTTTCTGTGCACCTTGGTTGTACCACAGACTTTGCAGGGCATATTGTAGTTTGAGACACTTCCATGCCTATTCTTCACTCTAGTAACTCTACAAACATTTTTGGCACAAATGCATTTGAACTTCCTGGCCTCACAATTCAAGACAGTGTACTTTTCATCAACGCCTGTGACCATGCAGACAGTTTGGTCGCACTATGCGATGATTATGCTGATATCTTTTCTGAGTGCCTTGGTTGTACCACAGACTTTGCAGCGCATATTGTAGTTAGAGACAATTCCATGCCAATTCTCTACTCTAGTAATGTTCCAAACATTTTTGGCATAGATGCATTTGAACTTCCCGGCCTCGGAATTCAGGACAATTTACTTTGCATCAACGCCTGTGACCATGCAGACAGTGTGGTCGCACTATGCGATGATTTTGATGATCTCTTTTCTGAGGGCCTTGGTTGTACCAAAGACTTTGCAGCGCATATTATAGTTAGAGACAATTCCATGCCTATTCTCCACTCTAGTAATGCTCCAAACATTTTTGGCATGGATGCATTTGATCTTCCTGGCCTCGCAATTCAGGACAATGTACTTTGCATCAACGCCTGTGACCTTGCAGACAGTGTGGTCGCACTATGTGATGATTTTGCTGATCTGTTTTCTGAGGGCCTTGGTTGTTTCACAGACGTTGCAGCGCATATTGTAGTTAGAGACAATTCCATGCCTATTCTCCACTCTAGGAATTCTCCAAACATTTTTGGCATGGATGCATTTGAACTTCCTGGCCTCACAATTCAGGACAATGTACTTTGCGTCAACGCCTGTGACCATGCAGACAGTGTGGTCGCACTTTGCGATGATTTTGATGATCTCTTTTCTGATGGCCTTGGTTGTACGACAGACTTTGTAGCGCATATTGTAGTTAGATCCAATTCCATGCTTATTCTCCACTCTAGTAGTGCTGCAAACATTTTTGGCATGGATGCATTTGAACTTTTCGGCCTTGGAATTCAGGACTATGTACTTTGCATCAACGCCTTTGACCATGCAGACAGTGTGGTCGCACTATGTGATGATTTTGCTGATCTATTTTCTGAGGGCCTTCATTGTACCACTGACTTTTCAGCGCATATTGTTGTTAGAGACAATTCCATGCCTATTCTTCACTCTAGTAATGCTCCAAACATTTTTGGCATGTATGCATTTGAACTTTACGGCCTTGGAATTCAGGACAATGTAATTTGCATCAACGCCTGTGACCATGCAGACAGTGTGGTCGCACTATGCAATGATTTTGCTGGACTCTTTACTGAGGGCCTTGGTTGTACCAGAGACTTTGCAGCGCATATTGTAGTTAGAGACAATTCCATGCCTATCCTCCACTCTAGTAATACTCCAAACATTTTTGTCATGGATGCATTTGAACTTCCTGGCCTCACAATTCAGGAAAATGTACTTTGCGTCAACGCCTGTGACCATGCAGACAGTGTGGTCCCACAATGCAATGATTTTGCTGATCTCTTTTCTGAGGGCGCTGGTTGTTTCACAGAGTTTGCAGCGACTATTGCAGTTAGAGACAATTCAATGCACATTCTCCTCTCTAGTAATGCTCGAAACAATTTTGGCATGGATGAATTTGAAAATTCCGGCCTCGCAATTCAGGACAATGTACTTTGCATCGACGCTTTTGACCATGCAGACAGTGTGGTCGCACTTTGCGATGATTTTGATGATCTCTTTTCTGATGGCCTTGGTTGTACCACAGACTTTGTAGCGCATATTATTATAATAAGAGACAATTCCATGCCTATTCTCCACTCTAGTAATGTTCCAAACATTTTTAGCATCGATGCATTTGAACTTATTGGCTTCGCAATTCAGGACAATGTACATTGCATCAACGCCTGTGACCATGCAGACAGTGTGATCGCACTGTGCAATGATTTTGTAGATCTCTTTTCTGTAGGCCTTGGTTGTACCACAGACTTTGCAGCGCATATTGTAGTTTGAGACAATTCCATGCCTATTCTCCACTCTAGTAATGCTCCAAACATTTTTGGCACGAATGCATTTGAACATCCTGGCCTCACAATTCAAGACAGTGTACTTTGCATCAACGCCTGTGACCATGCAGACAGCGTGGTCGCCCTATGCGATGATTTTGCTGATCTCTTTTCTGAGGGCTTTGGTTTTTTCACAGACTTTGCAGCGCATATTGTAGTTAGAGACAATTCCATACATATTCTACACTCTAGTAATGCTCCAAACAATTTTGGCATGGATGCATTTGAAATTCTTTACTTCGCAGTTCAGGACAATGTACTTTGTATTAACGGCTGTGACCATGCAGACAGTTTGGTCGCACTATGTGATGATTTTGCTGATATCTTTTCTGAGGGCCTTGGTGGTACCACAGAGTTTGCAGCGCATATTGTAGTTAGAGCCAATTCCATGCTTATTCTCCACTCTAGTAATGCACCAAACATTTTTGGCACGGATGCATTTGAACTTTCTGCCCTCGCAATTCAGGACAATGTACTTTGCATCAACGCCTGTGACCATGCAGACAGTGTGGTCGCACTGTGCAATGATTTTGCTGATCCCTTTTCTGTGGGCCTTGGTTGTACCACAGACTTTGCAGCGCATATTGTAGTTTGAGACAGTTCCATGCCTATTCACCACTCTAGTAACGCTCCAAACATTTTTGGCACGAATGCATTTGAACATCCTGGCCTCACAATTCAAGACAGTGTACTTTGCATCAACGCCTGTGACCATGCAGACAGTGTGGTCGCACTATGCGATGATTATGCTGATCTCTTTTGTGAGTGCCTTGGTTGTACCACAGACTTTGCAGCGCATATTGTAGTTAGAGACAATTCCATGCCTATTCTCCACTCTAGTAATGCTCCAAACGTTTTTGGCATGGATGCATATGAAATGTATGGCCTCACAATTCAGGACAATGTACTTTGCATTACCGGCTGTGACCATGCAGACAGTGTGGTCGCACAGTGCAATGATTTTGCTGATCTCTTTAATGAGGGCCTTGGATGTACCAGAGACTTTGCAGCGCATATTGTAGTTAGAGACTATTCCATGCCTATTCTCCACTCTAGTAATACTCCAAACATTTTTAGCATGGATGCATTTGAACATTCTGGCCTCGCAATTTAGGACAATGTACTTTGCATCGACGCCTTTGACCATGCAGACAGTGTGGTCGCACTTTGCGATGATTTTGATGATCTCTTTTCTGATGGCCTTGGTTGTACCACAGACTTTGTAGCGCATATTATAGTAAGAGACAATTCCATGACTATTCACCACTCTAGTAACGCTCCAAACATTTTTGGCACGAATGCATTTGAACATCCTGGCCTCACAATTCAAGACAGTGTACTTTGCATCAACGCCTGTGACCATGCAGACAGTGTGGTCGCACTATGCAATGATTTTGCTGTTCTCTTTTCTGCGGGCCTTGGTTGTACCACAGACTTTGCAGTGCATATTGTAGTTAGAGACAATTCCATGCCTATTCTCCACTCTTGTAATACTCCAAACATTTTTAGCATGGATGCATTTGAACATTCTGGCCTCGCAATTCAGGACAATGTACTTTGCAACAACGCCTGTGACCATGCAGACAGTGTGGTCGCACTGTGCAATGATTTTGCTGATCTCTTTAATGAGGGCCTTGGATGTACCAGAGACTTTGCAGCGCATATTGTAGTTAGAGACAATTCCATGCCTATTCTCCACTCTTGTAATACTCCAAACATTTTTAGCATGGATGCATTTGAACATTCTGGCCTTGCAATTCAGGACAATGTACTTTGCAACAACGCCTGTGACCATGCAGACAGCGTGGTCGCACTATGCTGTGATTTTTCTGATCTCTTTTCTGTGGGCCTTGGTTGTACCACAGGCTTTGCAGCGCATATTGTAGTTAGAGACAATTCCATGCCTATTCTCCACTCTAGTAATGCTCGAAACAATTTTGGCATGGATGAATTTGAAAATTCTGGCCTCGCAATTCAGGACAATGTACTTTGCATCGACGCCTTTGACCATGCAGACAGTGTGGTCGCACTGTGCAATGATTTTGCTGATCTCTTTTCTGTGCACCTTGGTTGTACCACAGACTTTGCAGCGCATATTGTAGTTTGAGACAATTCCATGCCTATTCTTCACTCTAGTAACTCTCCAAACATTTTTGGCACAAATGCATTTGAACTTCCTGGCCTCACAATTCAAGACAGTGTACTTTTCATCAACGCCTGTGACCATGCAGACAGTTTGGTCGCACTATGCGATGATTATGCTGATATCTTTTCTGAGTGCCTTGGTTGTACCACAGACCTATCAGCGCATATTGTAGTTAGAGACAATTCCATGCCTATTCTCTACTCTAGTAATGTTCCAAACATTTTTAGCATCGATGCATTTGTACTTCCTGGCTTCGCAATTCAGGACAATGTACATTGCATCAACGCCTGTGACCATGCAGACAGTGTGGTCGCACTGTGCAATGACTTTGCTGATCGCTTTTCTGTGCACCTTGGTTGTACCACAGACTTTGCAGGGCATATTGTAGTTTGAGACACTTCCATGCCTATTCTTCACTCTAGTAACTCTACAAACATTTTTGGCACAAATGCATTTGAACTTCCTGGCCTCACAATTCAAGACAGTGTACTTTTCATCAACGCCTGTGACCATGCAGACAGTTTGGTCGCACTATGCGATGATTATGCTGATATCTTTTCTGAGTGCCTTGGTTGTACCACAGACTTTGCAGCGCATATTGTAGTTAGAGACAATTCCATGCCAATTCTCTACTCTAGTAATGTTCCAAACATTTTTGGCATAGATGCATTTGAACTTCCCGGCCTCGGAATTCAGGACAATTTACTTTGCATCAACGCCTGTGACCATGCAGACAGTGTGGTCGCACTATGCGATGATTTTCATGATCTCTTTTCTGAGGGCCTTGGTTGTACCAAAGACTTTGCAGCGCATATTATAGTTAGAGACAATTCCATGCCTATTCTCCACTCTAGTAATGCTCCAAACATTTTTGGCATGGATGCATTTGATCTTCCTGGCCTCGCAATTCAGGACAATGTACTTTGCATCAACGCCTGTGACCTTGCAGACAGTGTGGTCGCACTATGTGATGATTTTGCTGATCTGTTTTCTGAGGGCCTTGGTTGTTTCACAGACGTTGCAGCGCATATTGTAGTTAGAGACAATTCCATGCCTATTCTCCACTCTAGGAATTCTCCAAACATTTTTGGCATGGATGCATTTGAACTTCCTGGCCTCACAATTCAGGACAATGTACTTTGCGTCAACGCCTGTGACCATGCAGACAGTGTGGTCGCACTTTGCGATGATTTTGATGATCTCTTTTCTGATGGCCTTGGTTGTACGACAGACTTTGTAGCGCATATTGTAGTTAGATCCAATTCCATGCTTATTCTCCACTCTAGTAGTGCTGCAAACATTTTTGGCATGGATGCATTTGAACTTTTCGGCCTTGGAATTCAGGACTATGTACTTTGCATCAACGCCTTTGACCATGCAGACAGTGTGGTCGCACTATGTGATGATTTTGCTGATCTATTTTCTGAGGGCCTTCATTGTACCACTGACTTTTCAGCGCATATTGTTGTTAGAGACAATTCCATGCCTATTCTTCACTCTAGTAATGCTCCAAACATTTTTGGCATGTATGCATTTGAACTTTACGGCCTTGGAATTCAGGACAATGTAATTTGCATCAACGCCTGTGACCATGCAGACAGTGTGGTCGCACTATGCAATGATTTTGCTGGACTCTTTACTGAGGGCCTTGGTTGTACCAGAGACTTTGCAGCGCATATTGTAGTTAGAGACAATTCCATGCCTATCCTCCACTCTAGTAATACTCCAAACATTTTTGTCATGGATGCATTTGAACTTCCTGGCCTCACAATTCAGGAAAATGTACTTTGCGTCAACGCCTGTGACCATGCAGACAGTGTGGTCCCACAATGCAATGATTTTGCTGATCTCTTTTCTGAGGGCGCTGGTTGTTTCACAGAGTTTGCAGCGACTATTGCAGTTAGAGACAATTCAATGCACATTCTCCTCTCTAGTAATGCTCGAAACAATTTTGGCATGGATGAATTTGAAAATTCCGGCCTCGCAATTCAGGACAATGTACTTTGCATCGACGCTTTTGACCATGCAGACAGTGTGGTCGCACTTTGCGATGATTTTGATGATCTCTTTTCTGATGGCCTTGGTTGTACCACAGACTTTGTAGCGCAGATTATTATAATAAGAGACAATTCCATGCCTATTCTCCACTCTAGTAATGTTCCAAACATTTTTAGCATCGATGCATTTGAACTTATTGGCTTCGCAATTCAGGACAATGTACATTGCATCAACGCCTGTGACCATGCAGACAGTGTGATCGCACTGTGCAATGATTTTGTAGATCTCTTTTCTGTAGGCCTTGGTTGTACCACAGACTTTGCAGCGCATATTGTAGTTTGAGACAATTCCATGCCTATTCTCCACTCTAGTAATGCTCCAAACATTTTTGGCACGAATGCATTTGAACATCCTGGCCTCACAATTCAAGACAGTGTACTTTGCATCAACGCCTGTGACCATGCAGACAGCGTGGTCGCCCTATGCGATGATTTTGCTGATCTCTTTTCTGAGGGCTTTGGTTTTTTCACAGACTTTGCAGCGCATATTGTAGTTAGAGACAATTCCATACATATTCTACACTCTAGTAATGCTCCAAACAATTTTGGCATGGATGCATTTGAAATTCTTTACTTCGCAGTTCAGGACAATGTACTTTGTATTAACGGCTGTGACCATGCAGACAGTTTGGTCGCACTATGTGATGATTTTGCTGATATCTTTTCTGAGGGCCTTGGTGGTACCACAGAGTTTGCAGCGCATATTGTAGTTAGAGCCAATTCCATGCTTATTCTCCACTCTAGTAATGCACCAAACATTTTTGGCACGGATGCATTTGAACTTTCTGCCCTCGCAATTCAGGACAATGTACTTTGCATCAACGCCTGTGACCATGCAGACAGTGTGGTCGCACTGTGCAATGATTTTGCTGATCCCTTTTCTGTGGGCCTTGGTTGTACCACAGACTTTGCAGCGCATATTGTAGTTTGAGACAGTTCCATGCCTATTCACCACTCTAGTAACGCTCCAAACATTTTTGGCACGAATGCATTTGAACATCCTGGCCTCACAATTCAAGACAGTGTACTTTGCATCAACGCCTGTGACCATGCAGACAGTGTGGTCGCACTATGCGATGATTATGCTGATCTCTTTTGTGAGTGCCTTGGTTGTACCACAGACTTTGCAGCGCATATTGTAGTTAGAGACAATGCCATGCCTATTCTCCACTCTAGTAATGCTCCAAACGTTTTTGGCACGGATGCATATGAAATGTATGGCCTCACAATTCAGGACAATGTACTTTGCATTACCGGCTGTGACCATGCAGACAGTGTGGTCGCACAGTGCAATGATTTTGCTGATCTCTTTAATGAGGGCCTTGGATGTACCAGAGACTTTGCAGCGCATATTGTAGTTAGAGACTATTCCATGCCTATTCTCCACTCTAGTAATACTCCAAACATTTTTAGCATGGATGCATTTGAACATTCTGGCCTCGCAATTTAGGACAATGTACTTTGCATCGACGCCTTTGACCATGCAGACAGTGTGGTCGCACTTTGCGATGATTTTGATGATCTCTTTTCTGATGGCCTTGGTTGTACCACAGACTTTGTAGCGCATATTATAGTAAGAGACAATTCCATGACTATTCTCCACACTAGTAATGTTCCAAACATTTTTAGCATCGATGCATTTGAACTTCCTGGCTTCGCAATTCAGGACAATGTACATTGCATCAACGCCTGTGACTATGCAGACAGTGTGGTCGCACTGTGCAATGATTTTGCTGATCCCTTTTCTGTGGGCCTTGGTTGTACCACAGACTTTGCAGCGCATATTGTAGTTTGAAACAATTCCATGCCTATTCTCCACTCTAGTAACGCTCCAAACATTTTTGGCACGAATGCATTTGAACATCCTGGCCTCACAATTCAAGACAGTGTACTTTGCATCAACGCCTGTGACCATGCAGACAGTGTGGTCGCACTATGCGATGATTATGCTGATCTCGTTTGTGAGTGCCTTGGTTGTACCACAGACTTTGCAGCGCATATTGTAGTTAGAGACAATTCCATGCCTATTTTAACATCTAGTAATTCTCCAAACAATTTTGGCATCGATGCATATGAAATGTATGGCCTCACAATTCAGGACAATGTACTTTGCATTAACAGCTGTGACCATGCAGACAGTGTGGTCGCACTATGCAATGATTTTGCTGTTCTCTTTTCTGCGGGCCTTGGTTGTACCACAGACTTTGCAGTGCATATTGTAGTTAGAGACAATTCCATGCCTATTCTCCACCCTTGTAATACTCCAAACATTTTTAGCATGGATGCATTTGAACATTCTGGCCTCGCAATTCAGGACAATGTACTTTGCAACAACGCCTGTGACCATGCAGACAGTGTGGTCGCACTGTGCAATGATTTTGCTGATCTCTTTAATGAGGGCCTTGGATGTACCAGAGACTTTGCAGCGCATATTGTAGTTAGAGACAATTCCATGCCTATTCTCCACTCTAGTAATGCTCGAAACAATTTTGGCATGGATGAATTTGAAAATTCTGGCCTCGCAATTCAGGACAATGTACTTTGCATCGACGCCTTTGACCATGCAGACAGTGTGGTCGCACTTGCGACGGGTCAGGCTCTTATCGCGCAGTTTCCTTTCCCTGAAAGAAAAACCACCTACCTCGTTTCTTAGGTAGTTGCTGCACTCGCCTCTCCTGATAGCAGCTACTGGAAAAATTGCAGAAAAGCAGTGTTGAAGAAACTGCAATTTAATAGCCGCTCACCGGAGGCCGCGATACATGTTTGCTGAAATACAATCTATGAGCAATCTTCCTAAATAAATTGAGTTATTGGAATGGTTGTAATTGTTTACTCAAACGAGAACGCGAAGTTGGTAATTCTATTTAAGCTCTTTATTGTCTTTAAGCCTGATCATCAGCCCGCTAATCTACGTTTGAAGAAAGTTCAGTTCACAATTCTATCCACACTCAAACCCCGCCAGAATTAGCTTTCAAAGTTACGGAATTTACTTAACTGCAACACAGACGATTTTCTAACATACACGTTTGCAGTCGATGTTCAATAATAGTTCGTTTTTTAACGTTAATGCTCGCCATAAGCACTTAGTAAAAGTTTACGAAGTACCGCCACGCTTTTAATTATTAAAGTTACTCGCGTCTTTCGCGGAACGAAAAGTCACAACTCGCTCAAACTCACACTACGCGTTACTGGACTCTTCCAGTCTCAAATCGCACAGTACCGAACCGATGAAGCCGTTTTATGACTTCATTTTACACATTATTCGCGAGGACACATCAAGCATGTCTCTTCTCGATCACAGTTCCTTCGCGACTCCTCATCCACTCGCGACTCACTCTCCTAGTCTGCTAACCGTCCTCGCATCTCATTGGCTCACACATCACACAGCCAATCAGAATTAACTCTTTGGGTGCGCCTCGCGCCAAAATCTAGCACGCACCAGTCATGACTTCTGAATCATTTACGTCATGATTTCTTGTTACACAAAATTTACTGTATAATTTAACAAACCGAAAGGAAAACTAGACTTTACTTTATTTCCAGAAATTATTTAAATACTCGCGAACGTTCTGGCTGCTTGTACAATACCATACACTCTTGGACATCCGACATTCACTAAGATGGGGAACCACTGGCGACTCTGTTCCCACGGTTACATCGTCTGAACACTTGCGAGTTCCAACCTAGATTTTATACACTTGCAAAGAATGGCGAATGTCCCTCTTTCATTCACTCAGGCACACTCATTCACTCTCACCTACTCATATAAAATAACTGTTCACAAAAATTCAAAACATTTATGGTTTTAACAAAGTTATAGGTGAATTTCTAAAAGTAAATTTCTCAAAATAAATACAAAAGCACGGAAGGTGATTTTGTTTCATAGTTGGATGGTCACTGAAGGTGATCTATACATAATGGTATTTATTTAGACTCGAAAATTGTAGAAATTTGCGTTTTCTGTAAGATTTTTCTAATTTCCAAAATATGCTGGTTTCAAAGCTCAAATTTGGATGACTTATTTTTATTCATAACAGAAACTAGTATATTAACTTTTAATTTCCTCAGGTTCCTCAGTTAGAAGTTATTAAAGATGAAAGTTCCACGTTATACACGCGGCTAGTTAGCGCACAGGTCTTACATTCTCACGGTACAGACATGCCATATGGTCGTGACGTCAGACGAACGGACACCGGTAATCTGCCCGCTACAGCACATATGCTAATCTGATGGCTACTTTACAGTCTGTCTACATTTCACAGTAAATATTTGATAGAAAACTGTGCGCTCGCACTAGTTGCGACGCCACACACCTCCTGAGGAAACTAAATTTTTTCATTCATGACAAACTTTTAGTTTTCTAAAAAAATTTCTATTAAAGATTTACTCAAACAGCTATTTAACATTTATAGTTCCTGTACATCAATCATCCACTTATACCTAGGGCTGACGACCTACAAAACATCTTATATCTAAACATGCACTTTTATCATCATTCAAAAAAAATTTTTCAGATTACAAAATTCTATTTACAAATTCCTGAAAGAGAAAACAAACCTAAATACTATCTTGATGTACGTCACACGCACACTAACACTACTATCGCTATGGTGAGCGTCACTTTTTTACCACTTACACTTAAGATTTTGATAGCACTCGTAGTTCGACCGGGTCCTGCTTGGGAGGTCCATTTCAAGTCTCGTGCTACCACCTCTGTTTACTTCGGCGCACCTGAAACATCAGCTGGCCTCAGTTCCCTTTCTAACTGCTACGTCTTAACCTACAGCAGCGATAAATGGCGCTATCTGCTTGACTCTAAAGTCTCATATTTTTGATAAAATTTACTTTACAGTATGTACAATTTTCAAAATTTTTTTTTTTTTTTTTTTTAAGTGAAAAGTGAATTGACTTTCCTAATGCAGTACCGAAGTGGCACATTTACTCTTTAATTACTTCTTCATCTCATAATCAAACAAGTTATGGTTACATAAGAAATACTAAGAAAAACAATTCCTACAAATAGTTCACAAATACATAATAAATCTCCGCCAGCACTGGTGACTCTCCAGTTCCTGTACAATACACAACAATATAAAATATACACAAAATTATCAATATTACAATTCTGTCTCCAGGCAATCTCCTGTAGTCCTGTCTCATAAATTAAACACTGAAAAATACATATTTACTTATTCATTTATCAACACTACAATCCTTATACTAATCTCTACGACAAACTTGGGGAGCTTTGTGTGTCTGGTCAAAAATGGAATCGATGTCATGGGTACTTTCCTCATCTCACATATCTGGAGTTACTTCAATTTCTTGTCAACATCAGGTTTTTTCTAGTCACATTCGGGTTTAATTTACAACTCTCATACTCATACTTCACACACTCAGGTTAGTATTTGTTAAAGCGTTTCCTACTAATCTGCGAAACCTCGTTACCCATACTTTCTAACATACATCCACCTCCTGAGTTACCAACGTCGCCTCAGCTCTGTTTACATTCGTAGCCTCACTTCCTTTTGTTTACAAACATCTCCTCTGTTTACCAACAAACGCCACCTCTGGTTACCAACATTAAGCTTTTTATTTACTCACCTTCGTAGCCTCACTTTTTCCTAATATCGAGCTAGCCAAACACTATGCTCATTCTTTCTCCTTTTCTCACATATTTCTCTTCATTTGACAGTCAGTCCTGCTGCACTGTCCCTTTAACTTAACTTCCTTTACCCCTTTGCCAGTCAACCTTGCTGCACTGTACCTTTACTCATTTTACCACTAAATCACCTCCTGAGGCTCTGACTTCATTGAACAGACAGTTTTGCTGTACTGCTCCATTTCCTTTCCTAAACATTAGCTTAATGCTACGTCTTAACATATCGTTCTGTTACTTAACAAACAGCTTCAATGTTCGTCACCATATTTTCTGAGGCTCTTACATTTCTTAGTTATTTTACCTTTCTAAGGGCATTACTCACACCTTAGGCCAAACATTTACTTTACTGAGACTTATTACTTATCTGAGGTATCTTAATCCTTTTTGATTTTCTCTTACACTCATTCCTTACGCTTAACCTATACTGCACTGAAGTTCTTTCCTACTCATTACTTAAACACTTTATCACTTAAAAACTACGATAGAGAAGAAGGAAAGACGATAGAATTTTAGTTCTGAATGAAAGAAGAGGTAGGTTGACAATACGGAAAAGAAAGTGGAAGAAATATTGTCAAACGACTCGAGACCTAGTGCTCGTCACGCACTTAGCTCTGCAAAGAGTGCAAAGCTCTCTGAGGTATCTACTCACTCCTGGCCACGTCTCTCTTTTGAACATATCTTTTCAAATCCACAATGTTCCTAAGCCCTAACACCTTATGTGATTTCACAAACTCCAGTCTATAAGCATTTGGGTGAGGCTTCTCTACGATTCTAAATGGGCCCACGTACTCATCGGTAAACTTCTTTGTTTCTGACGTAAGTTTCTTAGATCTTTCCCTAGTTTTCACTAGCACTAGATCCCCTACCTGAAAACTAGTGGGATCAGCTCTTGCGTCATGCCTTCTCTTTCTTTCCAGGGCCTTCTTTCTTACATTAATTAATTCTAGTAACTTCTCCTCGATCCTATTTCTGACACTCACAAGCTCAGACGGATCCTCTACTTTTTTACCACCGTACTCATTATAGCCCTCCAAGAATTTCTCTGTTTTACAAATACATATAGGAAAATCATTCTGCTCAGGATCCTCACGTAGCTGCTTACCGATGAAAGGTATAGTAATTAGTTTACCCTTAATTTTTACCATAACATCATTGGTAGAAAAATTCACCCATCCTTCATATTTATTCAAAAAGTCAGCCCCCACCAATATGTCTACACTCAGTCCATTTATAACTAAGAAGTTCTGTCTTATTTCTACTTCCTTAAATGCTATGGGTAGAAACACTTCCTGTTTTACTGTCTTCTTAGTCTTACCGGTTGCTACTACAATGTTCAAGCCACTTACTGGCATCTTAACAATCTGTTTACTGTTAGGGAGTTCATTTACCAAGTTCTGGGATACTGCACAGACTTCCGATCCAGTATCTATCAAACATTTAACTGGTTCATTTAATACTCTTAGCTCTACTATCGGTTGCCCTAAGTACTCTTTATTTATTTTGGGTTCTGCTTCCTCCAATAAATCTTGCACAATTTCTCTCCTTTCGAAGCCTGTCTTTTGGGTGGCAATCACATTCACACTTACAGGGTTTATTTCATGCTTATTATCACCCTCAATTCTAGTGGCAGCTCCTATTAGCCTATCCACTATTGCTAAGTCAAAACATTTTTCCAATGTTTCCCCCTCTTTCTCATTAACCTCCTTTTCTACGACCCTATCCAAGGCGTCGTCATTAACCTCTACCTCCTCCTCTAATCTATCCTCTTCTTCGTAACTATCTACAACATCAATTATCTTATCAAGCACAGTCACAACCCTGCCATTATTACTGTTCTCACCCCTATCCGACAGCTCTTCATTAGTTTTACTGTGCATAATGTCTTTCTGATTATTACCCTTATAACTAGTACTTAGTTCTTCAATAAGTGGCTTCTTATGATTATTCTTACAGTTAATTGGTTCATTAACCTCCACTTGACTTAAAGCTACTATCTCTGTCTGTTTTACGTTATCCTCCCTAAATTTTGTAGCACCAACATTTATGTTAGGTGGTCGTTCAGGCTGCTTTCTTATGAATGGTTTTGCCAGCGGATTTAACTTTAAACGCTGTTGCCTACGATCGCCAGCACACTCGTAGACAATTAATGGTTTTCCGAGCGCGGTGCGTCATCACTATGCCTCCAGCTGACCGCCTCACCTCCTGACATCTGTCGGCCGCTGTCATACTGCTCGCGTTCATTGAACCTGTTAACATATGTTCTTCCTCTACCACGTGAACTGCCACGGTATCCGCCGCCTCTCTGAACACCCATCCTATTAATGTTTACATCCGCGCGATTGTCATTCTGCCTAGCAGGCGGGCGATGCTCCCTCCTCATGTTTTCTTCTTCTTTTTGGACGGATTCAACCCTTTCTAAATACTGTACCAACTTGTCAATGTTATCTCGGGGCGCAGATATGATCTTAGTTTTCCAGTTCCACGGTAGCTTATTTTCTACCCCTAATATGATCTGTTCTGTTTCTAACTTATTACTAAGGTAGGACAGAGTTGTTACCCACCTTTGAACAAATCGTTTGATGCCCTCTCTCTTGGGGTCATACTTCTCTCCCGACCAGAACCGATTAAGAACATCCATCTGCTTTCTCTTTCCCCAGTATTCCTCAAAGAACGCTAATTTAAATTCTGACAATTTCGCGTATTTTTCAGAGGCTAAATTCCCCCATACTCTGGCCTCTCCCATCAAATTTGAAGTGATAAAGCCTATCTTTTGTTTATCGCTCCATACTTTCGGCAAAACGTCTTCAAAATCGTTCCAAAATTCTCTGGGGTGCATGTTCTTACTTGGGTCAAATTTTAAAAACTGTCTGTGGGTAACATACGCAACCTCGGTAGATTCAATTATTCCACTGGAAATTATACTACCACTATGGTTAGAAACACACTGTTCTACTTTGGTTAGTCTGCATTCATGCCCACAAAGTTGCTCATTCACACTTTCACTGAAATGGCTTATGTGAGTCTCTAAATTATTGACCTTATTTACAACTTGCTCTCCAAGTTTCTCACACCGAATTTTGGTATCATTTACTTTACATTCTAAGGCGGCATGATTAATTTCATTGGAATTCTCTACCACTTTTATGTGCTCACATACTTTATCTAATTCTGCATCAACATGGGATTTAAATTGCTGTTGATCCTCAGTAACCTGTTCGATTCGTGTCGTCAATTCACTTTGCACTTGAACAATATTTTCTGTACATTCTAGTTTAACCTGCTGTATTTCAACATTTACTTTACTACTGAGCACTGCTAAATCTTGCTTCCAACAGTCTCTGAGATCGGATATTTTGGAATCTAAATCAGCGCCCATTTTAGTCATCTCATTACTTAAATCAGATCCTAATTTAGACATTTTTGAATCCATTTGTGACATATTAGTTTCCAATTTTGATATACTGGAATCCATTTTTGACATACTGGAATCCATCTTACTTGACATATTGGAATCCAACACGTTCATCTTAGTTAATAGATTCATCAGCATACTGGCGACATTATCCTTCGCCCCCTCATTTGCTGATACAATGTCCCTATTAACATTAACTACCGGCATGGGTAACTGTAACTCACTGGGCACTGACATATTTGGATCTGACTCCAAACTATAATTAACATAGGATGAATCAGTCAAACTACTACTGAAATTGGGTTGAGACACGTCTAAACTAAAATTCATGGGGTCATTTTCCCCTGTCTCCATCCCACTATCACAACTTAGTTCCGCCTTTTTGTCACTTGGTTGAAACTCAGCCATTTTTCTCAGTTTGACTCCACAAACACACAGAGTTTTCAAAAGCACTGTACTTAACTTTGTGCTTCGGCGTGCTGCGTTGCTGCTAGATGAAACTGCGGGTCCGTTCACCATACACTGCAATGCTGTACCAGTTTCCGGGCCCCCGCTCGAATCAGCGCTGCCAACTGCCACTGCTGTCGTCGCCTCTGCGTAGTCTCCGTAGCTCGTCGTCTGCCAGACGCCGTCGTAGACTGCTATTCCAATCGGCGCGTAGTCACCGAAAAATTCTTCCGTTCCGTACAACACATTACAGTTCACGGACACTTTCACTGTCCTTCCTATTCACGTGGCGATATCAATTTGTACGCTACACAGTTCCTACACATAGCGAGCACTTCTGTATTGTCCGGTAATTGTCACTACTGCTTTTTTTGAAATTCACTGGAATTTACTATTTTTATTTCCCGGCCGATGCACCACTTGCGACGGGTCAGGCTCTTATCGCGCAGTTTCCTTTCCCTGAAAGAAAAACCACCTACCTCGTTTCTTAGGTAGTTGCTGCACTCGCCTCTCCTGATAGCAGCTACTGGAAAAATTGCAGAAAAGCAGTGTTGAAGAAACTGCAATTTAATAGCCGCTCACCGGAGGCCGCGATACATGTTTGCTGAAATACAATCTATGAGCAATCTTCCTAAATAAATTGAGTTATTGGAATGGTAGTAATTGTTTACTCAAACGAGAACGCGAAGTTGGTAATTCTATTTAAGCTCTTTATTGTCTTTAAGCCTGATCATCAGCCCGCTAATCTACGTTTGAAGAAAGTTCAGTTCACAATTCTATCCACACTCAAACCCCGCCAGAATTAGCTTTCAAAGTTACGGAATTTACTTAACTGCAACACAGACGATTTTCTAACATACACGTTTGCAGTCGATGTTCAATAATAGTTCGTTTTTTAACGTTAATGCTCGCCATAAGCACTTAGTAAAAGTTTACGAAGTACCGCCACGCTTTTAATTATTAAAGTTACTCGCGTCTTTCGCGGAACGAAAAGTCACAACTCGCTCAAACTCACACTACGCGTTACTGGACTCTTCCAGTCTCAAATCGCACAGTACCGAACCGATGAAGCCGTTTTATGACTTCATTTTACACATTATTCGCGAGGACACATCAAGCATGTCTCTTCTCGATCACAGTTCCTTCGCGACTACTCATCCACTCGCGACTCACTCTCCAAGTCTGCTAACCGTCCTCGCATCTCATTGGCTCACACATCACACAGCCAATCAGAATTAACTCTTTGGGTGCGCCTCGCGCCAAAATCTAGCACGCACCAGTCATGACTTCTGAATCATTTACGTCATGATTTCTTGTTACACAAAATTTACTGTATAATTTAACAAACCGAAAGGAAAACTAGACTTTACTTTATTTCCAGAAATTATTTAAATACTCGCGAACGTTCTGGCTGCTTGTACAATACCATACACTCTTGGACATCCGACATTCACTAAGATGGGGAACCACTGGCGACTCTGTTCCCACGGTTACATCGTCTGAACACTTGCGAGTTCCAACCTAGATTTTATACACTTGCAAAGAATGGCGAATGTCCCTCTTTCATTCACTCAGGCACACTCATTCACTCTCACCTACTCATATAAAATAACTGTTCACAAAAATTCAAAACATTTATGGTTTTAACAAAGTTATAGGTGAATTTCTAAAAGTAAATTTCTCAAAATAAATACAAAAGCACGGAAGGTGATTTTGTTTCATAGTTGGATGGTCACTGAAGGTGATCTATACATAATGGTATTTATTTAGACTCGAAAATTGTAGAAATTTGCGTTTTCTGTAAGATTTTTCTAATTTCCAAAATATGCTGGTTTCAAAGCTCAAATTTGGATGACTTATTTTTATTCATAACAGAAACTAGTATATTAACTTTTAATTTCCTCAGGTTCCTCAGTTAGAAGTTATTAAAGATGAAAGTTCCACGTTATACACGAGGCTAGTTAGCGCACAGGTCTTACATTCTCACGGTACAGACATGCCATATGGTCGTGACGTCAGACGAACGGACACCGGTAATCTGCCCGCTACAGCACATATGCTAATCTGATGGCTACTTTACAGTCTGTCTACATTTCACAGTAAATATTTGATAGAAAACTGTGCGCTCGCACTAGTTGCGACGCCACACACTGTGCAATGATTTTGCTGATCTCTTTTCTGTGCACCTTGGTTGTACCACAGACTTTGCAGCGCATATTGTAGTTTGAGACAATTCCATGCCTATTCTTCACTCTAGTAACTCTCCAAACATTTTTGGCACAAATGCATTTGAACTTCCTGGCCTCACAATTCAAGACAGTGTACTTTTCATCAACGCCTGTGACCATGCAGACAGTTTGGTCGCACTATGCGATGATTATGCTGATATCTTTTCTGAGTGCCTTGGTTGTACCACAGACCTATCAGCGCATATTGTAGTTAGAGACAATTCCATGCCTATTCTCTACTCTAGTAATGTTCCAAACATTTTTAGCATCGATGCATTTGTACTTCCTGGCTTCGCAATTCAGGACAATGTACATTGCATCAACGCCTGTGACCATGCAGACAGTGTGGTCGCACTGTGCAATGATTTTGCTGATCGCTTTTCTGTGCACCTTGGTTGTACCACAGACTTTGCAGGGCATATTGTAGTTTGAGACACTTCCATGCCTATTCTTCACTCTAGTAACTCTCCAAACATTTTTGGCACAAATGCATTTGAACTTCCTGGCCTCACAATTCAAGACAGTGTACTTTTCATCAACGCCTGTGACCATGCAGACAGTTTGGTCGCACTATGCGATGATTATGCTGATATCTTTTCTGAGTGCCTTGGTTGTACCACAGACTTTGCAGCGCATATTGTAGTTAGAGACAATTCCATGCCTATTCTCTACTCTAGTAATGTTCGAAACATTTTTGGCATAGATGCATTTGAACTTCCCGGCCTCGGAATTCAGGACAATTTACTTTGTATCAACGCCTGTGACCATGCAGACAGTGTGGTCGCACTATGCGATGATTTTGATGATCTCTTTTCTGAGGGCCTTGGTTGTACCAAAGACTTTGCAGCGCATATTATAGTTAGAGACAATTCCATGCCTATTCTCCACTCTAGTAATGCTCCAAACATTTTTAGCATGGATGCATTTGATCTTCCTGGCCTCGCAATTCAGGACAATGTACTTTGCATCAACGCCTGTGACCTTGCAGACAGTGTGGTCGCACTATGTGATAATTTTGCGGATCTGTTTTCTGAGGGCCTTGGTTGTTTCACAGACGTTGCAGCGCATATTGTAGTTAGAGACAATTCCATGCCCATTCTCCACTCTAGGAATTCTCCAAACATTTTTGGCATGGATGCATTTGAACTTCTTGGCCTCACAATTCAGGACAATGTACTTTGCGTCAACGCCTGTGACCATGCAGACAGTGTGGTCGCACTTTGCGATGATTTTGATGATCTCTTTTCTGATGGCCTTGGTTGTACGACAGACTTTGTAGCGCATATTGTAGTTAGAGCCAATTCCATGCTTATTCTCCACTCTAGTAGTGCTGCAAACATTTTTGGCATGGATGCATTTGAACTTTTCGGCCTTGGAATTCAGGACTATGTACTTTGCATCAACGCCTTTGACCATGCAGACAGTGTGGTCGCACTATGTGATGATTTTGCTGATCTATTTTCTGAGGGCCTTCATTGTACCACTGACTTTTCAGCGCATATTGTTGTTAGAGACAATTCCATGCCTATTCTTCACTCTAGTAATGCTCCAAACATTTTTGGCATGTATGCATTTGAACTTTACGGCCTTGGAATTCAGGACAATGTAATTTGCATCAACGCCTGTGACCATGCAGACAGTGTGGTCACACTATGCAATGATTTTGCTGGACTCTTTACTGAGGGCCTTGGTTGTACCAGAGACTTTGCAGCGCATATTGTAGTTAGAGACAATTCCATGCCTATCCTCCACTCTAGTAATACTCCAAACATTTTTGTCATGGATGCATTTGAACTTCCTGGCCTCACAATTCAGGAAAATGTACTTTGCGTCAACGCCTGTGACCATGCAGACAGTGTCGTCCCACTATGCAATGATTTTGCTGATCTCTTTTCTGAGGGCGCTGGTTGTTTCACAGAGTTTGCAGCGACTATTGCAGTTAGAGACAATTCAATGCACATTCTCCTCTCTAGTAATGCTCGAAACAATTTTGGCATGGATGAATTTGAAAATTCCGGCCTCGCAATTCAGGACAATGTACTTTGCATCGACGCTTTTGACCATGCAGACAGTGTGGTCGCACTTTGCAATGATTGTGATGATCTCTTTTCTGATGGCCTTGGTTGTACCACAGACTTTGTAGCGCATATTATTATAATAAGAGACAATTCCATGCCTATTCTCCACTCTAGTAATGTTCCAAACATTTTTAGCATCGATGCATTTGAACTTATTGGCTTCGCAATTCAGGACAATGTACATTGCATCAACGCCTGTGACCATGCAGACAGTGTGATCGCACTGTGCAATGATTTTGTAGATCTCTTTTCTGTGGGCCTTGGTTGTACCACAGACTTTGCAGCGCATATTGTAGTTAGAGACAATTCCATACATATTCTACACTCTAGTAATGCTCCAAACAATTTTGGCATGGATGCATTTGAAATTCTTTACTTCGCAGTTCAGGACAATGTACTTTGTATTAACGGCTGTGACCATGCAGACAGTTTGGTCGCACTATGTGATGATTTTGCTGATATCTTTTCTGAGGGCCTTGGTGGTACCACAGAGTTTGCAGCGCATATTGTAGTTAGAGCCAATTCCATGCTTATTCTCCACTCTAGTAATGCACCAAACATTTTTGGCACGGATGCATTTGAACTTTCTGCCCTCGCAATTCAGGACAATGTACTTTACATCAACGCCTGTGACCATGCAGACAGTGTGGTCGCACTGTGCAATGATTTTGCTGATCCCTTTTCTGTGGGCCTTGGTTGTACCACAGACTTTGCAGCGCATATTGTAGTTTGAGACAGTTCCATGCCTATTCACCACTCTAGTAACGCTCCAAACATTTTTGGCACGAATGCATTTGAACATCCTGGCCTCACAATTCAAGACAGTGTACGTTGCATCAACGCCTGTGACCATGCAGACAGTGTGGTCGCACTATGCGATGATTATGCTGATCTCTTTTGTGAGTGCCTTGGTTGTACCACAGACTTTGCAGCGCATATTGTAGTTAGAGACAATTCCATGCCTATTCTCCACTCTAGTAATGCTCCAAACATTTTTGGCATGGATGCATATGAAATGTATGGCCTCACAATTCAGGACAATGTACTTTGCATTAACGGCTGTGACCATGCAGACAGTGTGGTCGCACAGTGCAATGATTTTGCTGATCTCTTTAATGAGGGCCTTGGATGTACCAGAGACTTTGCAGCGCATATTGTAGTTAGAGACTATTCCATGCCTATTCTCCACTCTAGTAATACTCCAAACATTTTTAGCATGGATGCATTTGAACATTCTGGCCTCGCAATTTAGGACAATGTACTTTGCATCGACGCCTTTGACCATGCAGACAGTGTGGTCGCACTTTGCGATGATTTTGATGATCTCTTTTCTGATGGCCTTGGTTGTACCACAGACTTTGTAGCGCATATTATAGTAAGAGACAATTCCATGCCTATTCTCTACTGTAGTAATGTTCCAAACATTTTTAGCATCGATGCATTTGTACTTCCTGGCTTCGCAATTCAGGACAATGTACATTGCATCAACGCCTGTGACCATGCAGACAGTGTGGTCGCACTGTGCAATGATTTTGCTGATCGCTTTTCTGTGCACCTTGGTTGTACCACAGACTTTGCAGGGCATATTGTAGTTTGAGACACTTCCATGCCTATTCTTCACTCTAGTAACTCTCCAAACATTTTTGGCACAAATGCATTTGAACTTCCTGGCCTCACAATTCAAGACAGTGTACTTTTCATCAACGACTGTGACCATGCAGACAGTTTGGTCGCACTATGCGATGATTATGCTGATATCTTTTCTGAGTGCCTTGGTTGTACCACAGACTTTGCAGCGCATATTGTAGTTAGAGACAATTCCATGCCTATTCTCTACTCTAGTAATGTTCCAAACATTTTTGGCATAGATGCATTTGAAGTTCCCGGCCTCGGAATTCAGGACAATTTACTTTGCATCAACGCCTGTGACCATGCAGACAGTGTGGTCGCACTATGCGATGATTTTGATGATCTCTTTTCTGAGGGCCTTGGTTGTACCAAAGACTTTGCAGCGCATATTATAGTTAGAGACAATTCCATGCCTATTCTCCACTCTAGTAATGCTCCAAACATTTATAGCATGGATGCATTTGATCTTCCTGGCCTCGCAATTCAGGACAATGTACTTTGCATCAACGCCTGTGACCTTGCAGACAGTGTGGTCGCACTATGTGATAATTTTGCGGATCTGTTTTCTGAGGGCCTTGGTTGTTTCACAGACGTTGCAGCGCATATTGTAGTTAGAGACAATTCCATGCCTATGCTCCACTCTAGGAATTCTCCAAACATTTTTGGCATGGATGCATTTGAACTTCTTGGCCTCACAATTCAGGACAATGTACTTTGCGTCAACGCCTGTGACCATGCAGACAGTGTGGTCGCACTTTGCGATGATTTTGATGATCTCTTTTCTGATGGCCTTGGTTGTACGACAGACTTTGTAGCGCATATTGTAGTTAGAGCCAATTCCATGCTTATTCTCCACTCTAGTAGTCCTGCAAACATTTTTGGCATGGATGCATTTGAACTTTTCGGCCTTGGAATTCAGGACTATGTACTTTGCATCAACGCCTTTGACCAAGCAGACAGTGTGGTCGCACTATGTGATGATTTTGCTGATCTATTTTCTGAGGGCCTTCATTGTACCACTGACTTTTCAGAGCATATTGTTGTTAGAGACAATTCCATGCCTATTCTTCACTCTAGTAATGCTCCAAACATTTTTGGCATGTATGCATTTGAACTTTACGGCCTTGGAATTCAGGACAATGTAATTTGCATCAACGCCTGTGACCATGCAGACAGTGTGGTCGCACTATGCAATGATTTTGCTGGACTCTTTACTGAGGGCCTTGGTTGTACCAGAGACTTTGCAGCGCATATTGTAGTTAGAGACAATTCCATGCCTATCCTCCACTCTAGTAATACTCCAAACATTTTTGTCATGGATGCATTTGAACTTCCTGGCCTCACAATTCAGGAAAATGTACTTTGCGTCAACGCCTGTGACCATGCAGACAGTGTGGTCCCACTATGCAATGATTTTGCTGATCTCTTTTCTGAGGGCGCTGGTTGTTTCACAGAGTTTGCAGCGACTATTGCAGTTAGAGACAATTCAATGCACATTCTCCTCTCTAGTAATGCTCGAAACAATTTTGGCATGGATGAATTTGAAAATTCCGGCCTCGCAATTCAGGACAATGTACTTTGCATCGACGCTTTTGACCATGCAGACAGTGTGGTCGCACTTTGCGATGATTTTGATGATCTCTTTTCTGATGGCCTTGGTTGTACCACAGACTTTGTAGCGCATATTATTATAATAAGAGACAATTCCATGCCTATTCTCCACTCTAGTAATGTTCCAAACATTTTAAGCATCGATGCATTTGAACTTATTGGCTTCGCAATTCAGGACAATGTACATTGCATCAACGCCTGTGACCATGCAGACAGTGTGATCGCACTGTGCAATGATTTTGTAGATCTCTTTTCTGTGGGCCTTGGTTGTACCACAGACTTTGCAGCGCATATTGTAGTTAGAGACAATTCCATACATATTCTACACTCTAGTAATGCTCCAAACAATTTTGGCATGGATGCATTTGAAATTCTTTACTTCGCAGTTCAGGACAATGTACTTTGTATTAACGGCTGTGACCATGCAGACAGTTTGGTCGCACTATGTGATGATTTTGCTGATATCTTTTCTGAGGGCCTTGGTGGTACCACAGAGTTTGCAGCGCATATTGTAGTTAGAGCCAATTCCATGCTTATTCTCCACTCTAGTAATGCACCAAACATTTTTGGCACGGATGCATTTGAACTTTCTGCCCTCGCAATTCAGGACAATGTACTTTGCATCAACGCCTGTGACCATGCAGACAGTGTGGTCGCACTGTGCAATGATTTTGCTGATCCCTTTTCTGTGGGCCTTGGTTGTACCACAGACTTTGCAGCGCATATTGTAGTTTGAGACAGTTCCATGCCTATTCACCACTCTAGTAACGCTCCAAACATTTTTGGCACGAATGCATTTGAACATCCTGGCCTCACAATTCAAGACAGTGTACGTTGCATCAACGCCTGTGACCATGCAGACAGTGTGGTCGCACTATGCGATGATTATGCTGATCTCTTTTGTGAGTGCCTTGGTTGTACCACAGACTTTGCAGCGCATATTGTAGTTAGAGACAATTCCATGCCTATTCTCCACTCTAGTAATGCTCCAAACATTTTTGGCATGGATGCATATGAAATGTATGGCCTCACAATTCAGGACAATGTACTTTGCATTAACGGCTGTGACCATGCAGACAGTGTGGTCGCACAGTGCAATGATTTTGCTGATCTCTTTAATGAGGGCCTTGGATGTACCAGAGACTTTGCAGCGCATATTGTAGTTAGGGACTATTCCATGCCTATTCTCCACTCTAGTAATACTCCAAACATTTTTAGCATGGATGCATTTGAACATTCTGGCCTCGCAATTTAGGACAATGTACTTTGCATCGACGCCTTTGACCATGCAGACAGTGTGGTCGCACTTTGCGATGATTTTGATGATCTCTTTTCTGATGGCCTTGGTTGTACCACAGACTTTGTAGCGCATATTATAGTAAGAGACAATTCCATGACTATTCTCCACACTAGTAATGTTCCAAACATTTTTAGCATCGATGCATTTGAACTTCCTGGCTTCGCAATTCAGGACAATGTACATTGCATCAACGCCTGTGACTATGCAGACAGTGTGGTCGCACTGTGCAATGATTTTGCTGATCCCTTTTCTGTGGGCCTTGGTTGTACCACAGACTTTGCAGTGCATATTGTAGTTTGAAACAATTCCATGCATATTCTCCACTCTAGTAACGCTCCAAACATTTTTGGCACGAATGCATTTGAACATCCTGGCCTCACAATTCAAGACAGTGTACTTTGCATCAACGCCTGTGACCATGCAGACAGTGTGGTCGCACTATGCGATGATTATGCTGATCTCGTTTGTGAGTGCCTTGGTTGTACCACAGACTTTGCAGCGCATATTGTAGTTAGAGACAATTCCATGCCTATTTTAACCTCTAGTAATTCTCCAAACAATTTTGGCATCGATGCATATGAAATGTATGGCCTCACAATTCAGGACAATGTACTTTGCATTAACAGCTGTGACCATGCAGACAGTGTGGTCGCACTATGCAATGATTTTGCTGTTCTCTTTTCTGCGGGCCTTGGTTGTACCACAGACTTTGCAGTGCATATTGTAGTTAGAGACAATTCCATGCCTATTCTCCACTCTTGTAATACTCCAAACATTTTTAGCATGGATGCATTTGAACATTCTGGCCTCGCAATTCAGGACAATGTACTTTGCAACAACGCCTGTGACCATGCAGACAGTGTGGTCGCACTGTGCAATGATTTTGCTGATCTCTTTAATGAGGGCCTTGGATGTACCAGAGACTTTGCAGCGCATATTGTAGTTAGAGACAATTCCATGCCTATTCTCCACTCTTGTAATACTCCAAACATTTTTAGCATGGATGCATTTGAACATTCTGGCCTTGCAATTCAGGACAATGTACTTTGCAACAACGCCTGTGACCATGCAGACAGTGTGGTCGCACTATGCTGTGATTTTTCTGATCTCTTTTCTGTGGGCCTTGGTTGTACCACAGGCTTTGCAGCGCATATTGTAGTTAGAGACAATTCCATGCCTATTCTCCACTCTAGTAATGCTCGAAACAATTTTGGCATGGATGAATTTGAAAATTCTGGCCTCGCAATTCAGGACAATGTACTTTGCATCGACGCCTTTGACCATGCAGACAGTGTGGTCGCACTGTGCAATGATTTTGCTGATCTATTTTCTGTGCACCTTGGTTGTACCACAGACTTTGCAGCACACATTGTAGTTTGAGACAATTCCATGCCTATTCTTCACTCTAGTAACTCTCCAAACATTTTTGGCACAAATGCATTTGAACTTCCTGGCCTCACAATTCAAGACAGTGTACTTTTCATCAACGCCTGTGACCACGCAGACAGTTTGGTCGCACTATGCGATGATTATGCTGATATCTTTTCTGACTGCCTTGGTTGTACCACAGACCTATCAGCGCATATTGTAGTTAGAGACAATTCCATGCCTATTCTCTACTCTAGTAATGTTCCAAACATTTTTAGCATCGATGCATTTGTACTTCCTGGCTTCGCAATTCAGGACAATGTACATTGCATAAACGCCTGTGACCATGCAAACAGTGTGGTGGCACTGTGCAATGATTTTGCTGATCGCTTTTCTGTGCACCTTGGTTGTACCACAGACTTTGCAGGGCATATTGTAGTTTGAGACACTTCCATGCCTATTCTTCACTCTAGTAACTCTCCAAACATTTTTGGCACAAATGCATTTGAACTTCCTGGCCTCACAATTCAAGACAGTGTACTTTTCATCAACGCCTGTGACCATGCAGACAGTTTGGTCGCACTATGAGATGATTATGCTGATATCTTTTCTGAGTGCCTTGGTTGTACCACAGACTTTGCAGCGCATATTGTAGTTAGAGACAATTCCATGCCTATTCTCTACTCTAGTAATGTTCCAAACATTTTTGGCATAGATGCATTTGAACTTCCCGGCCTCGGAATTCAGGTCAATTTACTTTGCATCAACGCCTGTGACCATGCAGACAGTGTGGTTGCACTATGCGATGATTTTGATGATCTCTTTTCTGAGGGCCTTGGTTGTACCAAAGACTTTGCAGCGCATATTATAGTTAGAGACAAGTCCATGCCTAGTCTCCACTCTAGTAATGCTCCAAACATTTTTAGCATGGATGCATTTGATCTTCCTGGCCTCGCAATTCAGGACAATGTACTTTGCATCAACGCCTGTGACCTTGCAGACAGTGTGGTCGCACTATGTGATGATTTTGCTGATCTGTTTTCTGAGGGCCTTGGTTGTTTCACAGACGTTGCAGCGCATATTGTAGTTAGAGACAATTACATGCCTATTCTCCACTCTAGTAATGCTCCAAACATTTTTGATATGAATGCATTTGAACTTCCTGGCCTCACAATTCAGGACAATGAACTTTTCATCAAAGCCTGTAACCATGCAGACAGTGTGGTCGCACTATGCGATGATTTTGCTGATCTCTTTTCTGAGGGCCTTGGTTGTTTCACAGACTTTGCAGCACATATTGTAGTTAGAGACAATTCCATGCATATTCTCCACACTAGTAATGCTCCAAACATTTTTGGCATAGATGCATTTGAACTTCCCGGCCTCGGATTTCAGGACAATGTACTTTGCATCAACGCCTGTGACCATGCAGACAGTGTGGTCGCACTATGCGATGATTTTGGTGATCTCTTTTCTGAGGACCTTGGTTGTACGACGGACTTTGCAGCGCAGATTGTAGTTAGCGACAATTTCATGCCTATTCTCCACTCTAGTAATACTCCAAACATTTTTAGCATGGATGCATTTGAACATTCTGGCCTCGCAATTCAGGACAATGTACATTGCAAAAACGCCTGTGACCATGCAGACAGTGTGTTCACACTATGCAATGATTTTGCTGATCCCTTTAATGAGGGCCTTGATTGTACCAGAGACTTCACAGCGCATATTAAAGTTAGAGACAATTCCATGCTTATTCTCCACACTAGTAATGCTCCAAACATTTTTGGCATGGATGCATTTGAACTTCCTGGCCTCGCAATTATGGATAATGTACTTTGCATCAACGCCTGTGACCATACAGACAGTGTGGTCGCACAATGCAATGATTTTGGTGATCTCTTTTCTGCGGGCCTTGGTTGTTTCACAGACTTTGCAGCGCATATTGCAGTTAGAGACAATTCCATGCATATTCTCCACTCTAGTAATGCTCCAAACAATTTTGGCATGACTGCATTTGAAATTTCTGGCTTCGCAGTTCAGGACAATGTACTTGGCATTAACGGTTGAGATCATGCAGACAGTTTGGTCGCACTATGCGATAATTTTGCTGATCTCTTTTCTGAGGACCTTGGTTGTACCACAAACTTTGCAGCGCATAAAGTAGTTGCAGAAAATTCCATGCTTATTCTCCACTCTAGTGAGGTTCCAAACATATTTAGCATCGATGCATTTGAACTTCCTGGCCTCACAATTCAAGACAATGTACTTCGTATCAACGCCTGTGACCATGCAGACAGTGTGGTCGCACTATGCGACGATTTTGCTGACCTCTTTTCTGTGGGTGTTGATTGTACCACATACTTTGCAGAGCATATTGTAGTTGGAGTCAATTCCATGCCTATTCTAACCTCTAGTAATGCTCCACACATTTTTGCCATGGATGCATATGAACATTCCCGCCTCGCAATTCAGGACAATGTACTTTCCATCAACGCCTGTGGCCATGCAGACAGTGTGGTCGCACTATGTGATGATTTTGATGATCTCTTTTCTGTGGTCCTTGGTTGGCGCATATTATAGTTACAACCAATTCCATGCCTATTCTCCACTCTAGTAATGCTCAAAACATTTTTAGCATGGATGCATTTGAACTTCCTGGCCACGCAATACAGGACAATGTATTTTGCAACAAAGCCTGTGACCATGCAGACAGTGTGGTCGCACTATGCGATGATTTTGCTGATCTCTTTTCTGTGGGCCTTGGTTGTACCACAGACTTTGCAGCGCATATAGTAGTTAGAGTCAATTCCATGCTTATTCTCCACTCTAGTAATGCTCCAAACATTTTTGGCATGGATGCATTTGAATTTCCTGGCCTCGCAATTCAGGACAATGTACTTTGCATCAACGCCTGTGACCATGCAGACAGTGTGGTCGCACTATGCGATGATTTTCCTGATCTCTTTTCTGTGGGTGTTGATTGCACCACATACTTTGCAGAGCATATTGTAGTTAGAGACAATTCCATGCTTATTCTCCACTCTAGTAATGCTCCAAACAATTTTGGCATGGAGGCATTTGAACTTTCCGGCCTGGAATTCAGGACAATGTACTTTGCATCAACGCCTGTGACCATGCAGACAGTGTGGTCGCACTATGCAATGATTTTGCTGATCTCTGTAATGAGGGCCTTGGTTGTACCAGATACTTTGCAGCGCATATTGTAGTTAGAGACAATTCCATGCCAATCCTTCACTCTAGTAATACTCAAAACATTTTTGTCATGGATGCGTTTGAACTTTCTGGCCTCGCAATTTAGGACAATGTACTTTGCATCAACGCCTGTGACTATGCAGACAGTGTGGTCGCACTATGCGATGATTTTGCTGATCTATTTTCTGAGGGCCTTCGTTGTACCACTGACTTTGCAGCGCATATTGTTGTTAGAGACAATTCCATGCCTATTCTTCACTCTAGTAATGCTCCAAACATTTTTGACATGAATGCATTTGAACTTTCCGACCTCGGAATTCAGGACAATGTACTTTGCATCAACGCCTTTGACCATGCAGACAGTGTCGTCGCTCTTTGCGATGATTTTGATGATCTCTTTTCTGACGTCCTTGCTTGTACCACAGACTTTGCAGCGCATATTATAGTAAGAGACAATTCCATGCCTATTCTCCACTATTGTAATGTTCCAAACATTTTTAGCATTGATGCATTTGAACTCCCTGGCTTCGCAATTCATTACAATGTACATTGCATCAACGCCTGTGACCATGCAGACAGTGTGGTCGCACTATGCGATGATTTTGCTGATCTCTTTTCTGAGGGCCTTGGTTGTTTCACAGACTTTGCAGCGCATATTGTAGTTAGAGACAATTCCATGCATATTCTACCCTCTAGTATTGCTCCAAACAATTTCGGCATGGATGCATTTGACATTTTTGGCTTCGCAGTTCAGGACAATGTACTTTGCATTAAGGGCTGTGACCATGCAGACAGTTTGTTCGCACTATGCGATAATTTTGCTGATCTCTTTTCTGAGGGAATTGCTTAAACCACAGACTTTGAATAGCATATTCTAGTTAGAGACAATTCCATATTTATTCTCCACTCTAGTAATGCTCCAAACATATTTGGCATGGATGCATTTGAACTTTCCGGCCTCGGAATTCAGGACAATGTACTTTGCATCAACGCCTGTGACCATGCAGACAGTGTGGTCGCACTATGAATTGATTTTGCTGATCTCTTTAATGAGGGCATTGGTTGTACCACAGAATTTGCAGCGCATATTGTAGTTAGAGACAATTACATGCTTATTCTCCACTCTAGTAATTCTCCAAACATTTTTGGCATGGATGCATATGAACGTTCTCGCCTCGCAATTCAGGACAATGTACTTTGCATCAACGCCTGTGACCATGCAGACAGTGTGGTCGCACTATACGATGATTTTGATGAAATCTTTTTTGAGGGACTTGGTTGTACCACAGACTTTGCAGCGCATATTGTAGTTAGAGACAATTCCATGCCTATTAACCACTTTAGTAAAGCTCCAAATATTTTTGGCATGGATGCATTTGAAATTCCTGGCCTCACAATTCAGGACAATGAACTTTTCATCAAAGCCTGTAACCATGCAGACAGTGTGGTCGCACTATGCGATGATTTTGCTAATCTCTTTTCTGAGGGCCTTGGTTGTTTCACTGACTTTGCAGCACATATTGTAGTTAGAGACAATTCCATGTATATTCTCCACTCTAGTAATGCTCCAAACAATTTTGGCATGTATGCATTTGAAATTTCTGGCCTCGCAATTCAGGACAATGTACTTTGCATTAACGGCTGTCACCATGCAGACAGTGTGGTCGCACTATGCGATAATTTTGCTGATCTCTTTTCTGAGGGCCTTGATTGTACGACAGACTTTGCAGCACATATTGTAGTTAGAGACAATTTCATGCCTATTCTCCATTCTAGTAATGCTCCAAACATTTTTGGCATGGATGAATTTGAACCTTCTGGCCACGCAATTCAGGACAATGTACTTTGCATCAACGCCTTTGACCTTGCAGACAGTGTGGCCGCATTATGCGATGATTTTGCTGACCCTTTTTCTGAGGGCCTTGGCTGTAGCACAGACTTTGCAGCGCATATTGTAGTTAGGGACAGTTCCATGATTAATCTAACCTCTAGTAATGCACCAAACATTTTTGCCATGGATGCATATGAACATTCTCGCCTCGCAATTCAGGACAATGTACTTTGCATCTACGCCTGTGACCATGCAGACAGTGTGGTCGCACTATGCGATGATTTTGATGATCTCTTTTCTGTGGGCCTTGGCTGTACCATAGACTTTGGAGCGCATATTATAGTTACAGCCAATTCCATGCCTATTCTCCACTCTAGTAATGCTCCAAACATTTTTAGCATGGAAGCATTTGAACTTCCTGGCCTCACAATTCAGGACAATGTACTTTGCATCAACGCCTGTGACCATGCAGACAGTGTGGTCGCACTATGCAATGATTTTGCTGATCTCTTTTCTGAGGGCCTTGGTTGTTTCACAGACTTTGCAGCGCAAATTGCAATTAGATACGATTCCATGTTTATTCTCCATTCTACTAATGCTAAAAACAATTTTGGCATTAATGTATTTGATATTTCTGGCTTCGCAGTTTAGGACAATGTACTTTGCATTAATGGCTGTGACCATGCAGACAGTTCGGTCACACTATGCGATAATTTTGCTGATCTCTTTTCTGAGGACCTTGGTTGTACCACAGACTTTGCAGCGCATATAGTAGTTAGAGACAATTCCATGCTTATTCTCCACTCTAGTAATGCTCCAAACACTTTTGGCATGGATGCATTTGAACTTCCCGGCCTCGGAATTCAGGACAATGTACTTTGCATCAACAACGCTTGTGACCATGCGGACAGTGTGGTCGCACTATGGGATGATTTTGCTGATTCCTTTTCTGAGGGCCTTGGTTGTACCACTGAGTTTGCAGCGCATATTGTAGTTAGAGACAATTCTATTCCTATTCTAAACTCTAGTAATGCTGCAAACATTTGTGGCATGTATGCGTTTGAACTTTCTGGACTCGCAATTCAGGAAAAAGTACTTTGAATCAACGCCTGTGACCATGCAGACAGTTTGGTCGCACTATGCAATGATTTTGCAGCTCCATTTAATGGGGGCCTTGCTTGTACCAGAGACTTTGCAGCGCATATTGTAGTTAGAGACAATTCCATGCCTTTTCTCCACTCTAGTAATACTCCAAACATTTTTAGCATGGATGCATATGAACATTCTGGCCTCGCAATTCAGGAAAATGTACTTTGCATCAACGCCTGTGACCATGCTGACAGTGCAGTCGCACTATGCGATGATTTTGATGATCTCTTTAATGAGGTTTTTCGTTGTACCAGAGACTTTGCAGCGCATATTTTAGTTACAGACAATTCCATGCCTATTCTTCACTCTAGTAATGCTCCAAACTTTTTTGGCATGGATGCATTTGAACATTCTCGCCTCGCAATTCACGACAATGTACTCTGCATCAATGCCTGTGACCATGCAGACAGTATGGTCGCACTATGTGATGATTTTGCTGATCTCTTTAATGACGGCCTTGGTTGTACCACAGACCTTGCAGCTCATATTGTAGTTACAGACAATTCAATGTATATTCTTCACTCTAGTAATGCTCGCAAACATTTTTGGCGTGGATGCATATGAACATTCTCGCCTCCAGTACAGGTCACTGTACTTTGCATTAACGCCTGTGACCATGCAGACAGTGTGATCGCATAATGCGATGATTTTCATGAACTCTTTTCTGTGGGACTTGGTTGTACCACAAACTTTGCAGCGCATATTATAGTTAGAGACAATTCCATGCCTATTCTCCACTCTAGTAATCCTCCAAACATTTTTAGCATGGATGCATTTGATCTTCCTGCCTCGCAATTCAGGACAATGTACTTTGCATCAACGCCTGTGACCATGCAGACAGTGTGGTCTCACTATGCGATGATTTTGATGATCTCTTTAATGAGGGCCTAGGGTGTAACAGAGACTTTGCAGCGCATATTGTAGTTACAGACAATTCCATGCGTAATCTTCACTCTAGTACTGCTCCAAACTTTTTTGGCATGGATGTATTTGAACATTCTCGCCTCGCTATTCACGACAATGTACTCTGCATCTATGCCTGTGACCATGCAGACAGTGTGGTCGCACTATGTGATGATTTTTCTGACCTGTTTTCTGAGGGGCATGGTTGTACCACAGTCTTTGATGAGCATATTGTAGTTAGAGACAATTCCATTCCTATTCTCCACTCTACTAATTCTAGAAACATTTTTGGCATGGATGCATTTGAACTTTCTGGCCTCGCAATTCAGGACAATGTACTTTGCATCAACGCCTGTGGTCATGCAGACAGTGTGGTCGCACTATGCAATGATTTTGCTGACCTCCTTAATGACGGCCTTGGTTGTACCACAGACTTTGCAGGGCATATTGTAGTTACAGAAAATTCCATGCCTATTCTCCACTCTAGTAATGCACCAAACAATTTTCGCATTGATGCATATGAACATTATCGCCTCGCAATTCAGGACAATGTACTTTGCAAGAACGCCTGTGACCATGCTGACAGTGTGGTCGCACGATGCGATGATTTTGATGATCTCTTTTCTGAGGTCCTTCATTGTACCACTGACTTTGCAGCGCATATTGTAGTTAGAGACAGTTCCATGATTAATCTCGAATCTAGTAATGCTCCCAACGTTTTTGGCATGGATGCATTTGAAAATCCTGGCCTCGCAATTCAGGAAAATGTACTTTGCATCAACGCCTGTGTCCATGCTGACAGTGCAGTCGCACTATGCGATGATCTTGATGATCTTTTTAATGTGGGTTTTGGTTGTACCAGAGACTTTGCAGCGCATATTTTAGTTACAGACAATTCCATGCCTATTCTTCACTCTAGTAATGCTCCAAACTTTTTTGGCATGGATGCATTTGAAAATTTTCGCCTCGCAATTCACGACAATGTACTTTGCATCAACGCCTGTGACCATGCAGACAGTGTGGTCGCACTATGCGATGATTTTGCTGATCTCTTTTCTGAGGGCCTTTGTTGTACCATAAACTTTGCAGCGAATATTATAGTTACAGCCAATTCCTTACATATTCTCCACTCTAGTAATGCTCCAAACATTTTTATCATAGATGCATTTAAACTTCCTGGCCTCACAATTCAGGACAATGTACTTTGCAAGAACGCCTGTGACCATGCAGACAGTGTGGTCGCACTATGCAATGATTTTGCTGATCTCTTTAATGACGGCCTTGGTTGAACCACAGACCTTGCAGCGCATATTGTAGTTACAGACAATTCCATGAATATTTTTCACTCTAGTAATGCTCCAAACTTTTTTGGCATGGATGCATATGAACATTCTCGCCTCCAATTCAGGTCACTGTACTTTGCATTGACGCCTGTGACCATGCAGACAGTGTGATCGCACAATGCGATGATTTTCATGAACTCTTTTCTTTGGGACTTGGTTGTACCACAGACTTTGCAGCGCATATTATAGTTAGAGACAATTCCATGCCTATTCTCCACTCTAGTAATGCTCCAAACATATTTGGCATTTATGCATATGAACATTCTCGCCTCGCAATTCAGGACAATGTACATTGCATAATCGCCTGTGACCATGCAGACAGTGTGGTCACACTATGCGATGATTTTGATGATCTCTTTTCTGAGGGCCTTTGTTGTACCATAGACTTTGCACCGCATATATTAGTTACAGCCAATTCCATGCCTATTCTCCACTCTAGTATTGCTCCAAACATTTCTAGCATAGATGCATTTAAACTTCCTGGCCTCGCAATTCAGGACAATGTACTTTGCAAGAACGCCTGTGACCATGCTGACAGTGTGGTCGCACTATGCGATGATTTTGATGATCCCTTTTCTGAGGGCCTTCATTGTACCACTGACTTTGCAGCGCATATTGTAGTTAGAGGCAGTTCCATGTTTATTCTCCAATCTAGTAATGCTCCAAACATTTTTGGCATGGATGCATTTGAAATTCCTGGCCTCGCAATTCAGGACAATGTACTTTGCATCAACGCCTGTGACCTTGCAGACAGTGTGGTCGCACTATGCAATGATTTTGCTGATCTCTTTAATGACAGGCTTGGTTGTACCACAGACCTTGCAGCCCATATTGTAGTTACAGACAATTCCATGTATATTCTTCACTCTAGTAATGCTCCAAACATTTTTGGCATGGATGCATATGAACATTCTCGCCTCCAATTCATTTCACTGTACTTTGCATTAACGCCTGTGACCATACAGACAGTGTGGTCTCACTATGCGATGATTTTCATGATCTCTTTAATGAGGGCCTTGGTTGTATCAGAGACTTTGCAGCGCATATTGTAGTTACAGACAATTCCATGTGTATTCTTCACTCTAGTAATGCTCCTAACTTTTTTGGCATGGATGCATTTGAACATTCTCGCCTCGCAATTCACGACAATGTACTCTGCATCTATGCCTGTGACCATGCAGACAGTGTAGTCGCACTATGCGATTATTTTGATGATCTCTTGAATGGGGTTTTGGTTGTACCAGAGACTTTGCAGCGCATATTGTAGTTACAGACAATTCCATGCGTATTCTTCACTCTAGTACTGCTCCAAACATTTTTAGCATAGATGCATTTAAATTTCCTGGCCTCACAATTCAGGACAATGTACTTTGCAAGAACGCCTGTGACCATGCAGACAGTGTGGTCGCACTATGCAATGATTTTGCTGATCTCTTTAATGAGGGCCTTGGTTGTACCACAGACCTTGCAGCGCATATTTTAGTTACAGACAATTCCATGCCTATTCTCCACTCTAGTATTGCTCCAAACATTTCTAGCATAGATGCATTTAAACTTCCTGGCCTCGCAATTAAGGACAATGTACTTTGCATCAACGCCTGTGACCATGTTGACAGTGCAGTCGCACTATGCGATGATTTTGATGATCTTTTTAATGTGGGTTTTGGTTGTACCAGAGACTTTGCAGCGCATATTTTAGTTACAGACAATTCCATGCCTATTCTTCACTCTAGTAATGCTCCAAACTTTTTTGGCATGGATGCATTTGAAAATTTTCGCCTCGCAATTCACGACAATGTACTTTGCATCAACGCCTGTGACCATGCAGACAGTGTGGTCGCACTATGCGATGATTTTGCTGATCTCTTTTCTGAGGGCCTTTGTTGTACCATAGACTTTGCAGCGAATATTATAGTTACAGCCAATTCCTTACATATTCTCCACTCTAGTAATGCTCCAAACATTTTTATCATAGATGCATTTAAACTTCCTGGCCTCACAATTCAGGACAATGTACTTTGCAAGAACGCCTGTGACCATGCAGACAGTGTGGTCGCACTATGCAATGATTTTGCTGATCTCTTTAATGACGGCCTTGGTTGAACCACAGACCTTGCAGCGCATATTGTAGTTAGAGACAATTCCATGCCTATTCTCCACTCTAGTAATGCTCCAAACATTTTTATCATAGATGCATTTAAACTTCCTGGCCTCACAATTCAGGACAATGTACTTTGCATCAACGCCTGTTACCATGCTGACAGTGTGGTCGCACTATGCGATGATTTTGACGATCTCTTTTCTGAGGTCCTTCATTGTACCACTGACTTTGCAGCGCATATTGTAGTTAGAGACAGTTCCATGATTAATCTCCAATCTAGTAATGCTCCCAACGTTTTTGGCATGGATGCATTTGAAATTCCTGGCCTCGCAATTCAGGACAATGTACTTTGCATCAATGCCTGTGACCATGCAGACAGTGTGGTCGCACTATGTGATGATTTTGCTGATCTGTTTTTGAGGGACTTGGTTGTACCACAGTCTTTGATGCGCATATTGTAGTTAGAGACAATTCCATGCCTATTCTCCACTCTAGTAATGCTCCAAACACTTCTGGCATAGATGCATTTAAACTTCCTGGCCTCGCAATTTAGGACAATGTACTTTGCAAGAACGCCTGTGACCATACAGACAGTGTGGTCCCACTATGCGATGATTTTGGTGATCCCTTTTCTGAGGGCCTTCATTGTACCACTGACTTTGCATCGCATATTGTAGTTAGAGACAGTTCCATGTTTATTCTCCAATCTAGTAATGCTCCAAACATTTTTGGCATGGATGCATTTGAAATTCCTGGACTCACAATTCAGGACAATGTACTTTGCATCAACGCCTGTGACCTTGCAGACAGTGTGGTCGCACTATGCAATGATTTTGCTGATCTCTTTAATGACGGGCTTGGTTGTACCACAGACTTTGCAGCCCATATTGTAGTTACAGACAATTCCATGTATATTCTTCACTCTAGTAATGCTCCTAACTTTCTTGGCATGGATGCATTTGAACATTCTCGCCTCGCAATTCACGACAATGTACTCTGCATCTATTCCTGTTATTATTTAGACAGTGTGGTCGCACTATGTGATGATTTTTCTGATCTGTTTTCTGAGGGGCATTATTGTACCACAGTCTTTGATGCGCATATTGTAGTTAGAGACAATTCCATGCCTATTCTCCACTCTAGTAATGCACGAAACATTTTTGGCATGGATGCATATGAACATTCTCGCCTCGCAATTGAGGACAATGTACTTTGCAAGAACGAATGTGACCAATGCAGACAGTGTGGTCGCACTCTGCGATCATTTTGATGATCTCTTTTCTGAGGGCCTTTGTTGTACCGTAGACATTGCAGCGCATATTATAGTTACAGCCAATTCCATGCCTATTCTCCACTCTAATAATTCTCCTAACATTTTTGGCATGGATGCATTTGAACTTTCTGGCCTCGCAATTGAGGACAATGTACCTTGCATCAACGCCTGTGATCATCAGACAGTGTGGTCGCACTATGCAATGATTTTGCTGACCTCTTTAATGATGGCCTTTATTGTACCACAGACCTTGCAGGGGATATTGTAGTTACAGAAAATTCCATGCCTATTCTCCACTCTAGTAATGCACCAAACAATTTTCGCATTGATGCATATGAATATTCTCGTTTCGCAATTCAGAACAATGTACTTTGCAAGAACGCCTGTGACCATGCAGACAGTGTGGTCGCACTATGCAATAATTTTGCTGATCTCTTTAATGACGGCCTTGGTTGTAAAACAGACCTTGCAGCGCATATTGTAGTTACAGACAATTCAATGCCTATTCTTCACTCTAGTAATGCTCCAAACGTTTTTGGCATGGATGCATATGAACATTCTCGCCTCCAATTCAGGTCACTGTACTTTGCATTGACGCCTGTGACAATGCAGACAGCGTGGTCGCACTATGCGATAATTTTGCTGATCTGTTTTCGGAGGACCTTGATTGTACCACAGACTTTGCAGCGCATATAGTAGTTAGAGACAATTCCATGCTTATTCGCCACTCTAGTAATGCTCCAAAAATTTTAAGCATGGATGCATTTGAACTTCCTGGACTCGAAATTCAGGACAATGTACTTTGCAGCAACGCCTGTGACCATGCAGACAGTGTGGTCAACTATGCGATGATTTTGCTGATCTCTTTTCTGAGGGCCTTGGTTGTAACACAGAGTTTGCAGCGCATATTGTAGTTATAGACAATTCCATGCCTATTCTAAACTCTAGTAATGCTCCAAACATTTGTGGGATGTATGCGTTTGAACTTTCTGGGCTCGCAATACAAAAAAAACAACTTTGCATCAACGCCTGTGACCATGCAGCCAGTTAGGTCGCACTATGCAATGATTTTGCCGATCTCTTTAATGAGGGCCTTGGTTGTACCAGAGACTTTGCAGCGAATGTTGGAGTTAGAGAGAATTCCATGCCTATTCTCCACACTAGTAATACTCCAAACATTTTTAGCATGGATGCATTTGAACATTCTGGCCTCGCAAATCAGGACAATGTACTTTGCATTAACGCCTGTGACCATGCAGACAGTGTGATCGCACTATGAGATGATTTTCATGATCTCTTTTCTGTGGGACTTGGTTGTACCACAAACTTTGCAGCATATATTATAGTTAGAGTCAATTCCATTCCTATTCTCCACTCTAGTAATCCTCCAAACATTTTTAGCATGGATGCAATTGATCTTCCTGCCTCGCAATTCAGGATAATGTACTTTGCATCAACGCCTGTGACCATGCAGACAGTGTGGTCTCACTATGCGATGATTTTGATGATCTCTTTAATGAGGGCCTTGATTGTACCAGAGACTTTGCAGCGCATATTGTAGTTACAGACAATTCCATGCGTATTCTTCACTCTAGTAATGCTCCTAACTTTTTTGGCATGGATGCATTTGAACATTCTCGCCTCGCAATTCACGACAATGTACTCTGCATCTGTGCCTGTTACCATGCAGACAGTGTGGTCGCACGATGTAATGATTTTTCTGATCTGTTTTCTGAGGGGCATGATTGTACCACAGTCTTTGATGCGCAAATTGTAGTTAGAGACAATTCCATGCCTATTCTCCACTCTAGTAATGCACGAAACATTTTTGGCATGGATGCATATGAACATTCTCGCCTCGCAATTGAGGACAATGTACTTTGCAAGAATGCCTGTGACCAATGCAGACAGTGTGGTCGCACTCTGCGATCATTTTGATGATCTCTTTTCTGAGGGCATTTGTTGTACCGTAGACATTGCAGCGCATAATATAGTTACAGCCTATTCCATGCCTATTCTCCACTCTAATAATTCTCCAAACATTTTTGGCATGGATGCATTTGAACTTTCTGGCCTCGCAATTCAGGACAATGTACCTTGCATCAACGCCTGTGACCATGCAGACAGTGTGGTCGCACTAAGCAATGATTTTGCTGACCTCTATAATGACGGCCTTGGTTGTACCACAGACCTTGCAGGGGATATTGTAGTTACAGAAAATTCCATGCCTATTCTCCACTCTAGTAATGCACCAAACAATTTTCGCATTGATGCATATGAATATTCTCGCCTCGCAATTCAGGACAATGTACTTTGCAAGAACGCCTGTGACCATGCAGACAGTGTGGTCGCACTATGCAATAATTTTGCTGATCTCTTTAATGACGGTATTGGTTGTACCACAGACCTTGCAGCGCATATTGTAGTTACAGACAATACAATGCTTATTCTTCACTCTAGTAATGCTCCAAACATTTTTGGCATGGATGCATATGAACATTCTCGCCTCCAATTCAGGTCACTGTACTTTGCATTGACGCCTGTGACAATGCAGACAGTGTGATCGCACTATGCGATGGTTTTCATGAACTCTTTTCTGTGGGACTTGGTTGTACCACAGACTTTGCAGCGCATATTATAGTTAGAGACAATTCCATGCCTATTCTCCACTCTAGTAATCCTCCAAACATTTTTAGCATGGATGCATTTGATCTTCCTGCCCTCGCAATTCAGGACAATGTACTTTGCATCAACGCTTGTGACCATGCAGACAGTGTGGTCGCACTATGCAATGATTTTGCTGATCTCTTTTCTGAGGGCCTTGGTTGTTTCACAGACTTTGCAGCGCATATTGCAGTTAGAGACAATTCCATGCATATTCTCCACTCTAGTAATGCTCCAAACAATTTTGGCATGAATGCATTTGAAATTTCTGGGTTCGCATTTCAGGACATTGTACTTTGCATTAACGGCTGTGACCTTGCAGGCAGTGTGGTCGCACTATGCAATGATTTTGCTGATCTCTTTAATGACGGGCTTGGTTGTACCACAGACTTTGCAGCCCATATTGTAGTTACAGACAATTCCATGTATATTCTTCACTCTAGTAATGCTATAAAACGTTTTTGGCATGGATGCATATGAACATTCTCGCCTCCAATTCATTTCACTGTACTTTGCGTTAACGCCTGTGACCATGCAGACAGTGTGATCGCACTATGAGATGATTTTCATGAACTCTTTTCTGTTGGACTTGGTTGTACCACAAACTTTGCAGCGTATATTATAGTTAGAGACAATTCCATTCCTATTCTCCACTCTAGTAATCCTCCAAACATTTTTAGCATGGATGCATTTGATCTTCCTGCCTCGCAATTCAGGACAATGTACTTTGCATCAACGCCTGTGACCATGCAGACAGTGTTGTCTCACTATGCGATGATTTTGATGATCTCTTTAATGAGGGCCTTGGTTGTACCAGAGACTTTGCAGCGCATATTGTAATTACAGATAATTCCATGCGTATTCTTCACTCTAGTAATGCTCCTAACTTTTTTGGCATGGATGCATTTGAACATTCTCGCCTCGCAATTCACGACAATGTACTCTGCATCTATTCCTGTTATTATTTAGACAGTGTGGTCGCACTATGTGATGATTTTTCTGATCTGTTTTCTGAGGGGCATTATTGTACCACAGTCTTTGATGCGCATATTGTAGTTAGAGACAATTCCATGCCTATTCTCCACTCTAGTAATGCACGAAACATTTTTGGCATGGATGCATATGAACATTCTCGCCTCGCAATTGAGGACAATGTACTTTGCAAGAACGAATGTGACCAATGCAGACAGTGTGGTCGCACTCTGCGATCATTTTGATGATCTCTTTTCTGAGGGCCTTTGTTGTACCGTAGACATTGCAGCGCATATTATAGTTACAGCCAATTCCATGCCTATTCTCCACTCTAGTAATGCTCCAAACTTTTTTGGCATGGATGCATTTGAACATTCTCGCCTCGCAATTCACGACAATGTACTTTGCATCAACGACTGTGACCATTCAGACAGTGTGGTCACACTATGCGATGATTTTGATGATCCCTTTTCTGAGGGCCTTTGTTGTACCATAGACATTGCAGCGCATATTATAGTTACAGCCAATTCCATGAATATTCTCCACTCCAATAATTCTCCAAACATTTTTGGCATGGATGCATTTGAACTTTCTGGCCTCGCAATTCAGGACAATGTACTTTGCAAGAACGCCTGTGACCATGCAGACAGTGCGGTCGCACTATGCAATAATTTTGCTGATCTCTTTAAAGACGGCCTTGGTTGTACCACAGACCTTGCAGCGCATATTGTAGTTACAGACAATTCAATGCCTATTCTTCACTCTAGTAATGCTCCAAACGTTTTTGGCATGGATGCATATGAACATTCTCGCCTCCAATTCAGGTCACTGTACTTTGCATTGACGCCTGTGACAATGCAGACAGTGTGGTCGCACTATGCGATAATTTTGCTGATCTATTTTCGGAGGACCTTGATTGTACCACAGACTTTGCAGCGCATATAGTAGTTAGAGACAATTCCATGCTTATTCGACACTCTAGTAATGCTCCAAAAATTTTAAGCATGGATGCATTTGAACTTCCTGGACTCGAAATTCAGGACAATGTACTTTGCAGCAACGCCTGTGACCATGCAGACAGTGTGGTCAACTATGCGATGATTTTGCTGATCTCTTTTCTGAGGGCCTTGGTTGTAACACAGAGTTTGCAGCGCATATTGTAGTTATAGACAATTCCATGCCTATTCTAAACCCTAGTAATGCTCCAAACATTTGTGGGATGTATGCGTTTGAACTTTCTGGGCTCGCAATACAAAAAAAACAACTTTGCATCAACGCCTGTGACCATGCAGCCAGTTAGGTCGCACTATGCAATGATTTTGCCGATCTCTTTAATGAGGGCCTTGGTTGTACCAGAGACTTTGCAGCGAATGTTGGAGTTAGAGAGAATTCCATGCCTATTCTCCACACTAGTAATACTCCAAACATTTTTAGCATGGATGCATTTGAACATTCTGGCCTCGCAAATCAGGACAATGTACTTTGCATTAACGCCTGTGACCATGCAGACAGTGTGATCGCACTATGAGATGATTTTCATGATCTCTTTTCTGTGGGACTTGGTTGTACCACAAACTTTGCAGCGTATATTATAGTTAGAGTCAATTCCATTCCTATTCTCCACTCTAGTAATCCTCCGAACATTTTTAGCATGGATGCAATTGATCTTCCTGCCTCGCAATTCAGGATAATGTACTTTGCATCAACGCCTGTGACCATGCAGACAGTGTGGTCTCACTATGCGATGATTTTGATGATCTCTTTAATGAGGGCCTTGATTGTACCAGAGACTTTGCAGCGCATATTGTAGTTACAGACAATTCCATGCGTATTCTTCACTCTAGTAATGCTCCTAACTTTTTTGGCATGGATGCATTTGAACATTCTCGCCTCGCAATTCACGACAATGTACTCTGCATCTGTGCCTGTTACCATGCAGACAGTGTGGTCGCACGATGTGATGATTTTTCTGATCTGTTTTCTGAGGGGCATGATTGTACCACAGTCTTTGATGCGCAAATTGTAGTTAGAGACAATTCCATGCCTATTCTCCACTCTAGTAATGCACGAAACATTTTTGGCATGGATGCATATGAACATTCTCGCCTCGCAATTGAGGACAATGTACTTTGCAAGAATGCCTGTGACCAATGCAGACAGTGTGGTCGCACTCTGCGATCATTTTGATGATCTCTTTTCTGAGGGCATTTGTTGTACCGTAGACATTGCAGCGCATAATATAGTTACAGTCTATTCCATGCCTATTCTCCACTCTAATAATTCTCCAAACATTTTTGGCATGGATGCATTTGAACTTTCTGGCCTCGCAATTCATTACAATGTACTTTGCATCAACGCCTGTGACCATGCAGACAGTGTGGTCGCACTAAGCAGTGATTTTGCTGACCTCTTTAATGACGGCCTTGGTTGTACCACCGACCTTGCAGCGCATATTGTAGTTACAGACAATTCAATGCTTATTCTTCACTCTAGTAATGCTCCAAACATTTTTGGCATGGATGCATATGAACATTCTCGCCTCCATTTCAGGTCACTGTACTTTGCATTGACGCCTGTGACAATGCAGACAGTGTGATCGCACTATGCGATGGTTTTCATGAACTCTTTTCTGTGGGACTTGGTTGTACCACAGACTTTGCAGCGCATATTATAGTTAGAGACAATTCCATGCCTATTCTCCACTCTAGTAATCCTCGAAACATTTTTAGCATGGATGCATTTGATCTTCCTGCCCTCGCAATTCAGGACAATGTACTTTGCATCAACGCTTGTGACCATGCAGACAGTGTGGTCGCACTATGCAATGATTTTGCTGATCTCTTTTCTGAGGGCCTTGGTTGTTTCACAGACTTTGCAGCGCATATTGCAGTTAGAGACAATTCCATGCATATTCTCCACTCTAGTAATGCTCCAAACAATTTTGGCATGAATGCATTTGAAATTTCTGGCTTCGCATTTCAGGACATTGTACTTTGCATTAACGGCTGTGACCATGCAGACAGTGTGGTCGCACTATGCGATGATTTTGATGATCTCTTTTCTAAGGGCCTTTGTTGTACCATAGACTTTGTAGCGCATATTATCGTTACAGCCAATTCCATGCATATTCTCCACTCTAGTAATGCTCCAAACAGTTTTAGCACAGATGCATTTAAACTTCCTGGCCTCACAATTCAGGACAATGTACTTTGCAATAACGCCTGTGACCATGCAGACAGTGTGGTCGCCCTATGCAATGATTTTGCTGATCTCTTTAATGACGGCCTTGGTTGTACCACAGACCTTGCAGCGCATATTGTAGTTACAGACAATTCCATGCCTATTCTTCACTCTAGTAATGCTCCAAACATTTTTGGCATGGATGCATATGAACATTCTTGCCTCCAATTCAGGTCACTGTACTTTGCATTGACGCCTGTGACCATGCAGACAGTGTGACCGCACTATGCGTTGATTTTCATGAACTCTTTTCTTTGTGACTTGGTTGTACCACAGACTTTGCAGCGCATATTCTAGTTAGAGACAGTTCCATGTTTATTCTACAATCTAGTAATGCTCCAAACATTTTTGGCATGGATGCATTTGAAATTCCTGGCCTCGCAATTCAGGACAATGTACTTTGCATCAACGCCTGTGACCATGCAGACAGTGTGATCGCACTATGAGATGATTTTCATGAACTTTTTTCTGTGGGACTTGGTTGTACCACAAACTTTGCAGCGCATAGTATAGTTAGAGACAATTCCATGCCTATTCTCCACTCTAGTAATCCTCCAAACATTTCTAGCATGGATGCATTTGATCTTCCTGCCTCGCAATTCAGGACAATGTACTTTGCATCAACGCCTGTGACCATGCAGACAGTGTGGTCTCACTATGCGATGATTTTGATGATCTCTTTAATGAGGGTTTTGGTTGTACCAGAGACTTTGCAGCGCATATTGTAGTTACAGACAATTCCATGCCTATTCTTCACTCTAGTAATGCTCCAAACATTTTTGGCATTGGATGCATATGAACATTCTCGCCTCGCAATTCAGGACAATGTACTTTGCAATAACGCCTGTGACCATGCAGGCAGTGTGGTCGCATTATGCAATGATTTTGCTGATCTCTTTAATGACGGCCTTGGTTGTACCACAGACCTTGCAGCGCATATTGTAGTTACAGACAATTCAATGCCTATTCTTCACTCTAGTAATGCTCCAAACATTTTTGCCATGGATGAATATGAACATTCTCGCCTCCAATTCAGGTCACTGTACTTTGCATTGACGCCTGTGACAATGCAGACAGTGTGATCGCTCTATGCGATGGTTTTCATGAACTCTTATCTGTGGGACTTGGTTGTACCACAGACTTTGCAGCGCATATTGTAGTTAGAGACAATTCCATGCCTATTCTCCACTTTAGTAATTCTCCAAACATTTTTGGCATGGATGCATTTGAACTTCCTGGCCTCACAATTCAGGACAATGTATTTTGCATCAACGCCTGTGACCAGGCAGACAGTGTGGTCGCACTATGCAATGATTTTGCTGATCTCTTTTCTGAAGGCCTTGGTTGTAACACAGAGTTTGCAGCGCATATTGTAGTTATAGACAATTCCATGCCTATTCTAAACCTTAGTAATGCTCCAAACATTTGTGGCATGTATGCGTTTGAACTTTCTGGGCTCCCAATACAGGAAAAAGTACTTTGCATCAACGCCTGTGACCATGCAGCCAGTGAGGTCGCACTATGCAATGATTTTGCCGATCTCTTTAATGAGGGCCTTGGTTGTACCAGAGACTTTGCAGCGCATATTGGAGTTAGAGAGAATTCCATGCCTATTCTCCACTCTAGTAATACTCCAAACATTTTTAGCATGGATGCATTTGAACATTCTTTCCTCGCAATTCAGGACAATGTACTTTGCAACAACGCCTGTGACCATGCAGACAGTGTGGTCGCACTATGCGATGATTCTGCTGATCTCTTTTCAGTGGGACTTGGTTGTACCACAGACTTTGCAGCGCATATTGTAGTTAGAGACAATTCCATGATTATTCTTCACTCTAGTAATTCTCCAAACATTTTTATCATGGATGCATTTGAACTTCCTGGCATCACAATTCAGGAAAATGTACTTTGCATCAACGCCTGTGACCATGCAGACAGTGTCGTCGCACTATGCGATGATTTTGCTGACCTCTGTTCTGAGGGCCTTGGTTGTATCACAGACTTTGCAGCGCATATTGTAGTTAGAGACAATTCCATGAATATTCTCCACTCTAGTAATACTCCAAACATTTTTAGCATGGATGCATTTGAAATTTCTGGCTTCGCAGTTCAGGACATTGTACTTTGCATTAACTGCTGTGACAATGCAGACAGTGTGGTCGCACTATGCGATAATTTTGCTGATCTGTTTTCGGAGGACCTTGGTTGTACCACAGACTTTGCAGCGCATATAGTAGTTAGAGACAATTCCATGCTTATTCGCCACTCTAGTAATGCTCCAAAAATTTTAAGCATGGATGCATTTGAACTTCCTGGACTCGAAATTCAGGACAATGTACTTTGCATCAACGCCTGTGACCATGCAGACAGTGTGGTCAACTATGCGATGATTTTGCTGATCTCTTTTCTGAGGGCCTTGGTTGTAACACAGAGTTTGCAGCGCATATTGTAGTTATAGACAATTCCATGCCTATTCTAAACTCTAGTAATGCTCCAAACATTTGTGGCATGTATGCGTTTGAACTTTCTGGGCTCGCAATACAGGAAAAACAACTTTGCATCAACGCCTGTGACCTTGCAGCCAGTGAGGTCGCACTATGCAATGATTTTGCCGATCTCTTTAATGAGGGCCTTGGTTGTACGAGAGACTTTGCAGCGCATATTGGAGTTAGAGAGAATTCCATGCCTATTCTCCACACTAGTAATACTCCAAACATTTTTAGCATGGATGCATTTGAACATTCTGGCCTCGCAAATCAGGACAATGTACTTTGCATTAACGCCTGTGACCATGCAGACAGTGTGATCGCACTATGAGATGATTTTGCTGATCTCTTTTCTGCGGGCCTTCGTTGTTTCAAAGACTTTGCAGCGCATATTGCAGTTAGAGACAATTCCATGCATATTCTCCACTCTAGTAATGCTCCAAACAATTTTGGCATGACTGCATTTGAAATTTCTGGCTTCGCAGTTCAGGACAATGTACTTTGCATTAACGGCTGTTACCATGCAGACAGTTCGGTCGCACTAAGCGATAATTTTGCTGATCTCTTTTCTGAGGGCCTTGATTGTTCCACAGACTTTGCACCGCATATTGTAGTTAGAGACAATTCCATTCCTATTCTCCACCCTAGTAATACGCCAAACATTTTTGGCATGGATGAATTTGAAAATTCTGGCCTCGCAATTCAGGACAATGTACTTTGCATCGACGCCTTTGACCATGCAGACAGTGTGGTCGCACTTTGTTCTTATTTTGATGTTCTCTTTTCTGACGGCCTTGGTTGTACCACAGACTTTGCAGCGCATATAGTAGTTAGAGACAATTCCATGCTAATTCTCATATCTAGTAATGCTCCAAACATTTTTGGAAGGGATGCATTTGAACTTCCCGGCATCGGAATTCAGGACGATGTACATTGCAGCAACGCCTGTGACCATGCAGACAGTGTCGTCGCACTATGCGATGATTTTGCTGATCTCTTTTCTGAGGGCCTTGATTGCACCACAGACTTTGCACCGCATATTGTAGTTAGAGACAATTCCATTCCTATTCTCCACCCTAGTAATACTCCAAACATTTTTGGCATGGATGAATTTGAAAATTCTGGCTTCGCAATTCAGGACAATGTACTTTGCATCGACGCCTTTGACCATGCAGTCAGTGTGGTCGCACTTTGTTCTTATTTTGATGTTCTCTTTTCTGACGGCCTAGGTTGTACCACAGACTTTGCAGCGCATATTATAATAAGAGACAATTCCATGCCTATTCTCCACACTAGTAATGTTCCAAACGTTTTTAGCATTGATGCATTTGAACTTCCTGGTTTCGCAATTCAGGACCATGTACTTTGCATCAACGCCTGTGACCATGTAGACAGTGTCGTCGCACTATGCGATGATTTTGCTGACCTCTGTTCTGAGGGCCTTGGTTGTACCACAGACTTTGCAGCGCATATTGTAGTTAGAGACAATTCCATGAATATTCTCCACTCTGGTAATACTCCAAACATTTTTAGCATGGATGCATTTGAAATTTCTTTCTTCGCAGTTCAGGACATTGTACTTTGCATTAACTGCTGTGACAATGCAGACAGTGTGGTCGCACTATGCGATAATTTTGCTGATCTGTTTTCGGAGGACCTTGGTTGTACCACAGACTTTGCAGCGCATATAGTAGTTAGAGACAATTCCATGCTTATTCGCCACTCTAGTAATGCTCCAAAAATTTTAAGCATGGATGCATTTGAACTTCCTGGACTCGAAATTCAGGACAATGTACTTTGCAGCAACGCCTGTGACCATGCAGACAGTGTGGTCAACTATGCGATGATTTTGCTGATCTCTTTTCTGAGGGCCTTGGTTGTAACACAGAGTTTGCAGCGCATATTGTAGTTATAGACAATTCCATGCCTATTCTAAACTCTAGTAATGCTCCAAACATTTGTGGCATGTATGCATTTGAACTTTCTGGGCTCGCAAATCAGGACAATGTACTTTGCATTAACGCCTGTGACCATGCAGACAGTGTGATCGCACTATGAGATGATTTTCATGATCTCTTTTCTGTGGGACTTGGTTGTACCACAAACTTTGCAGCGTATATTATAGTTAGAGACAATTCCATTCCTATTCTCCACTCTAGTAATCCTCCAAACATTTTTAGCATGGATGCATTTGATCTTCCTGCCTCGCAATTCAGGACAATGTACTTTGCATCAACGCCTGTGACCATGCAGACAGTGTGGTCTCACTATGCGATGATTTTGATGATCTCTTTAATGAGGGCCTTGGTTGTACCAGAGACTTTGCAGCGCATATTGTAGTTACAGACAATTCCATGCCTATTCTTCACTCTAGTAATGCTCCAAACTTTTTTGGCATGGATGCATTTGAACATTCTCGCCTTGCAATTGAGGACAATGTACTTTGCAAGAATGCCTGTGACCATGCAGACAGTGTGGTCGCACTATGCAATGATTTTGCTGACCTCTTTAATGATGGCCTTGGTTGTACCACAGACCTTGCAGGTGATATTGTAGTTACAGAAAATTCCATGCCTATTCTCCACTCTAGTAATGCACCAAACAATTTTCGCATTGATGCATATGAATATTCTCGCCTCGCAATTCAGGACAATGTACTTTGCAAGAACGCCTGTGACCATGCTGACAGTGTGGTCGCACTATGCGATGATTTTGATGAACTCTTTAATGAGGGTTTTGGTTGTACCAGAGACTTTGCAGCGCATATTGTACTTACAGACAATTCCATGCCTATTCTTCACTCTAGTAATGCTCCAAACTTTTTTGGCATGGATGCATTTGAACATTCTCGCCTCCCAATTCACGACAATGTACTCTGCATCAATGCCTGTGACCATGCAGACAGTGTGGTCGCACTATGTGATGATTTTGCTGATCTGTTTTCTGAGGGACTTGGTTGTACCGCAGTCTTTGATGCGCATATTGTAGTTAGAGACAATTCCATGCCTATTCTCCACTCTAGTAATGTACCAAACATTTTTGGCATGGATGCATATGAACATTCTCGCCTCGCAATTCAGGAAAATGTACTTTGCATCAACGCCAGTGACCATTCAGACAGTGTGGTCACACAATGCGATGATTTTGATGATCTCTTTTCTGAGGGCCTTTGTTGTACCCTAGACATTGCAGCGCATATTATAGTTACAGCCAATTCCATGCCTATTCTCCACTCTAATAATTCTCCAAACATTTTTGGCATGGATGCATTTGAACTTTCTGGCCTCGCAATTCAGTACAATGTACTTTGCAGGAACGCCTGTGACCATGCAGACAGTGTGGTCGCACTATGCAATAATTTTGCTGATCTCTTTAATGACGGTATTGGTTGTACCACAGACCTTGCAGCGCATATTGTAGATACAGACAATTCAATGCCTATTCTTCACTCTAGTAATGCTCCAAACATTTTTGGCATGGATGCATATGAACATTCTCGCCTCAAATTCAGGTCACTGTACTTTGCATTGACGCCTGTGACAATGCAGACAGTGTGATCGCACTATGCGATGGTTTTCATGAACTCTTTTCTGTGGGACTTGGTTGTACCACAGACTTTGCAGCGCATATTATAGTTAGAGACAATTCCATGCCTATTCTCCACTCTAGTAATCCTCGAAACATTTGTAGCATGGATGCATTTGATCTTCTTGCCCTCGCAATTCAGGACAATGTACTTTGCATCAACGCCTGTGACCATGCAGACAGTGTGGTCGCACTATGCGATGATTTTGATGATCTCTTTTCTGTGGGCCTTGGTTGTAACACAGAGTTTGCAGCGCATATTGTAGTTACAGACAATTCCATGCCTATTCTAAACCTTAGTAGTGCTCCAAACATTTGTGGCATGTATGCGTTTGAACTTTCTGGGCTCCCAATACAGGAAAAAGTACTTTGCATCAACGCCTGTGACCATGCAGCCAGTGAGGTCGCACTATGCAATGATTTTGCCGATCTCTTTAATGAGGGCCTTGGTTGTACCAGAGACTTTGCAGCGCATATTGGAGTTAGAGAGAATTCCATGCCTATTCTCCACTCTAGTAATACTCCAAACATTTTTAGCATGGATGCATTTGAACATTCTGGCCTCGCAATTCAGGACAATGTACTTTGCAACAACGCCTGTGACCATGCAGACAGTGTGGTCGCACTATGCGATGATTCTGCTGATCTCTTTTCAGTGGGACTTGGTTGTACCACAGACTTTGCAGCGCATATTGTAGTTAGAGACAATTCCATGATTATTCTTCACTCTAGTAATTCTCCAAACATTTTTATCATGGATGCATTTGAACTTCCTGGCCTCACAATTCAGGAAAATGTACTTTGCATAAACGCCTGTGACCATGCAGACAGTGTGGTCGCACTTTGTTCTTATTTTGATGTTCTCTTTTCTGACGGCCTTGGTTGTACCACAGACTTTGCAGCGCATATAGTAGTTAGAGACAATTCCATGCTAATTCTCCAATCTAGTAATGCTCCAAACATTTTTGGAAGGGATGCATTTGAACTCCCCGGCATCGGAATTCAGGACGATGTACATTGCATCAACGCCTGTGACCATGCAGACAGTGTCGTCGCACTATGCGATGATTTTGCTGATCTCTTTTCTGAGGGCCTTGATTGCACCACAGACTTTGCACCGCATATTGTAGTTAGAGACAATTCCATTCCTATTCTCCACCCTAGTAATACTCCAAACATTTTTGGCATGGATGAATTTGAAAATTCTGGCCTCGCAATTCAGGACAATGTACTTTGCATCGACGCCTTTGACCATGCAGACAGTGTGGTCACACTTTGTTCTTATTTTGATGTTCTCTTTTCTGACGGCCTTGGTTGTACCACAGATTTTGCAGCGCATATTATAGTAAGAGACAAGTCCATGCCTATTCTCCACACTAGTAATGTTCCAAACGTTTTTAGCATTGATGCATTTGAACTTCCTGGTTTCGCAATTCAGGACCATGTACATTGCATCAACGCCTGTGACCATGTAGACAGTGTGATCGCACTATGCGATGATTTTGCTGACCTCTGTCCTGAGGGCCTTGGTTGTACCACAGACTTTGCAGCGCATATTGTAGTTAGAGACAATTCCATGAATATTCTCCACTCTAGTAATACTCCAAACATTTTTAGCATGGATGCATTTGAAATTTCTGGCTTCGCAGTTCAGGACATTGTACTTTGCATTAACTGCTGTGACCTAGCAGACAGTTTGGTCGCACTATGCGATAATTTTGCTGATCTCTTTTCTGAGGACCTTGGTTGTACCACAGACTTTGCCACGCACATTGTAGCTAGAGACAATTCTATGCCTATTCTCCACTCTAGTAATGCTCCAAACATTTTTGGAAGGGATGCATTTGAACTTCCCGGCATCGGAATTCAGGACGATGTACATTGCATCAACGCCTGTGACCATGCAGACAGTGTCGTCGCACTATGCGACAATTTTGCTGATCTCTTTTCTGAGGACCTTGGTTGTACGACGGACTTTGCAGCGCATATTGTAGTTAGAGACAATTTCATGCCTATTCTCCACTCTAGTAATGCTCCAAACATTTTTGGCTTGGATGCATTTGAACTTTCTGGCCTCACAACTCAGGACATTGAACTTTTCATCAAAGCCTGTAACCATGCAGACAGTGTGGTCGCACTATGCGATGATTTTTCTGATCTCTTTTCTGAGGGCCTTGGTTGTTTCACAGACTTTGCAGCACATATTGTAGTTAGAGACAATTCCATTCACATTCTCCACTCTAGTAATGCTCCAAACAATTTTGGCGTGGATGCATTTGAAATTTCTGGCCTCGCAATTCAGGACAATGTACTTTGCATTAACGGCTGTGACCATGCTGACAGTGTGGTCGCACTATGCGATAATTTTGCTGATCTCTTTTCTGAGGACCTTGGTTGTACCACAGACTTTGCAGCGCATATTGTAGTTAGAGACAATTCCATGAATATTCTCCACTCTAGTAATGTTCCAAACTTTTTTGGCATGGATGCTTTTGAACTTCCCAGCCTCGGAATTCAGGACAATGTACTTTGCATCAACGCCTGTGACCATGAAGACAGTGTGGTCGCACTATGCGATGATTTTGCTGATCTCTTTTCTGAGGGCATTGGTTGTACCACAGAGTTTGTAGCGCATATTGTAGTTAGAGACAATTCCATGCCTATTCTAAACTCTAGTAATGCTCCAAACATTTGTGCCATGTATGCATATGATCTTTCTGGGCTCGCAATTCAGGAAAAAGTACTTTGCATCAACGCCTGTGACCATGCAGACAGTGTGGTCGCACTATGCAATGGTTTTGCTGATCTCTTTAATGTGGGCCTTGGTTGTACCAGTGACTTTGCAGCGCATATTGTAGTTAGAGACAATTCCATGCCTATTCTCCACTCTAGTAATACTCCAAACATTTTTAGCATGGATGCATTTGAAATTTCTGGCTTCGCAGTTAAGGAAATTGTACTTTGCATTAACTGCTGTGACCTAGCAGACAGTTTGGTCGCACTATGCGATAATTTTGCTGATCTCTTTTCTGAGGACCTTGGTTGTACCACAGACTTTGCCGCGCACATTGTAGCTAGAGACAATTCTATGCCTATTCTCCACTCTAGTAATGCTCCAAACATTTTTAGCATGGATGCATTTGAACTTCCTGGCATCGCAATTCAGGACAATGTACTTTGCATCAACGCCTGTGACCTTGCAGTCAGTTTGGTCGCACTATGCGATGATTTTGCTGATCTGTTTTCTGAGGGCCTTGGTTGTACCACGGACTTTGAAGCGCACATTGTAGTTATAGACAATTCTATGCCTATTCTCAACTCTAGTAATTCTCCAAATATTTTTGGCATGGATGCATTTGAACATTGTCGCCTCCAGTTCAGGACAATGTACTTTGCATCAACGCCTGTGACCATGCAGACAGTGTGATCGCACTATGCGATGATTCTGATGAACTCTTTTCTGTGGGACTTGGTTGTACCACAGACTTTGCAGCGCATATTATAGTTAGAGACAATTCCATGCCTATTCTCCACTCTAGTAATACTCCAAACATTTTTGGCATGGATGAATTTGAAAATTTTGGCCTCGCAATTCAGGACAATGTACTTTGCATCAACGCCTGTGACCATGCAGACAGTGTGGTCGCACTATGCGAAGATTTTGATGATCTCTTTAATGAGGGCCTTGGTTGTACCAGAGACTTTGCAGCGCATATTGTAGTTTGAGAGAATTCCATGCCTATTCTTCACTCTAGTAATGCTCCAAACGTGTTTGGCATGGATGCATTTGAACATTCTCGCCTCGCAATTCTCGACAATGTACTCTGCATCAATGCCTGTGACCATGCAGACATTTTCGTCGCACTATGTGATGATTTTGCTGATCTGTTTTCTGAGGGACTTGGTTGTAATACAGTCTTTGATGTGCATATTGTAGTTAGCGACAATTCCATGCCTATTCTCCACTCTAGTAATGCACCAAACAATTTAGGCATGGATGTATATGAAGATTCTCGCCTCGCAATTCATAACAATGTACTTTGCAAGAACGCCTGTGACCATGCAGACAGTGTGGTCGCACTATGCGATGATTTTGATGATCTTTTTTCTGAGTGCCATGTTTGTACCAGAGACCTTGCAGCGCATATTGTAGTTACAGACAATTCCATGCCTATTCTTCACTCTAGTAATGCTCCAAACGTGTTTGGCATGAATGCATATGAACATTCTCGCCTCCAATTCAGGACAATGTACTTTGCATCAACGCCTGTGACCATGCAGACAGTGTGATCGCACTATGCGTTAATTTTGATGAACTCTTTTCTGATCGTCTTGGTTGTCCGACAGACTTTGAAGCTCACATTGTAGTTATAGACAATTATATGATTATTCTCCACTCTAGTAATGCTCCAAACATTTTTAGCATGGATGCATTTGAACTTCCTGGCATCGCAATTCAGGACAATGTACTTTGCATCAACGCCTGTGACCTTGAAGACAGTGTGGTCGCACTATGCGATGATTTTGCTGATCTCTTTTCTGAGGGCCTTGGTTGTTTCACAAACTTTGCAGCACATATTGTAGTTAGAGACAATTCCATGCGTATTCTCCACTCTAGCAATGCTCCAAACTATTTTGGCATGGATGCATTTGAAATTTCTGGCCTCGCAATTGAGGACAATGTACTTCGCATTAACGGCTGTGACCATGCAGACAGTGTGGTCGCACTATGCGATAATTTTGCTGATCTCTTTTCTGAGGGCCTTGGATGTACCAGAGACTTTGCAGCGCATATTGTAGTTAGAGACAATTCCATGCCTATTTTCACTCTAGTACTGCTCCAAACTTTTTTGGCATGGATGCATTTGAACATTCTCGGCTCGCAATTCACGACAATGTACACTGCATCAATGCCTGTGACCATGCAGACAGTGTGGTCGCACTATGTGATGATTTTGCTGATCTGTTTTGTGAGGGACTTGGTTGTAACACAGTTTTTGATGCGCATATTGTAGTTAGATACAATTCCATGCCTATTCTCCACTCTAGTAATGCACCAAACAATTTTGGAATGGATGTATATGAACATTCTGGCCTCGCAATTCAGGACAATGTACTTTGCATCAACGCCTGTGACCATGCAGACAGTGTGGTCGCACTATGCGATGATTTTGCTGATCTCTTTTCTGAGGGCATTGGTAGTACCACAGAGTTTGCAGCGCATATTGTAGTTAGAGACAATTCCATGCCTATTCTAAACTCTAGTAATGCTTTAAACATTTGTGCCATGTATGCGTATAAACTTTCTGGGCTCGCAATTCAGGAAAAAGTACTTTGCATCAACGCCTGTGACCATGCAGACAGTGTGATCGCACTATGCGATGATTCTGATGAACTCTTTTCTGTGGGACTTGGTTGTACCACAGACTTTGCAGCGCATATTATAGTTAGAGACAATTCCATGCATATTCTCCACTCTAGTAATACTCCAAACATTTTTGGCATTGGATGAATTTGAAAATTTTGGCCTCGCAATTCAGGGCAATGTACTTTGCATCAACGCCTGTGACCATGCAGACAGTGTGGTCGCACTATGCGATGATTTTGATGATCTCTTTAATGAGGGCCTTGGTTGTACCAGAGACTTGCAGCGCATATTGTAGTTTGAGACAATTCCATGCCTATTCTTCACTCTAGTAATGCTCCAAACGTGTTTGGCATGGATGCATTTGAACATTCTCGCCTCGCAATTCTCGACAATGTACTCTGCATCAATGCCTGTGACCATGCAGACATTTTGGTCGCACTATGTGATGATTTTGCTGATCTGTTTTCTGAGGGACTTGGTTGTAATACAGTCTTTGATGTGCATATTGTAGTTAGAGACAATTCCATGCCTATTCTCCACTCTAGTAATGCACCAAACAATTTAGGCATGGATGTATATGAACATTCTCGCCTCGCAATTCATAACAATGTACTTTGCAAGAACGCCTGTGACCATGCAGACAGCGTGGTCGCACTATGCGATGATTTTGATGATCTTTTTTCTGAGGGCCACGTTTGTACCAGAGACCTTGCAGCGCATATTGTAGTTACAGACAATTCCATGCCTATTCTTCACTCTAGTAATGCTCCAAACGTGTTTGGCATGAATGCATATGAACATTCTCGCCTCCAATTCAGGACAATGTACTTTGCATCAACGCCTTTGACCATGCAGACAGTGTGATCGCACTATGCGTTGATTTTGATGAACTCTTTTCTGATCGTCTTGGTTGTCCGACAGACTTTGAAGCTCACATTGTAGTTATAGACAATTATATGATTATTCTCCACTCTAGTAATGCTCCAAACATTTTTAGCATGGATGCATTTGAACTTCCTGGCATCGCAATTCAGGAAACTGTACTTTCCATCAACGCCTGTGACCTTGCAGACAGTGTGGTCGCACTATGCGATGATTTTGCTGATCTCTTTTCTGAGGGCCTTGGTTGTTTTACAAACTTTGCAGCACATATTGTAGTTAGAGACAATTCCATGCGTATTCTCCACTCTAGCAATGCTCCAAACTATTTTGGCATGGATGCATTTGAAATTTCTGGCCTCGCAATTGAGGACAATGAACTTCGCATTAACGGCTGTGACCATGCAGACAGTGTGGTCGCACTATGCGATAATTTTGCTGATCTCTTTTCTGTGGGCCTTGGATGTACCAGAGACTTTGCAGCGCATATTGTAGTTAGAGACAATTCCATGCCTATTTTCACTCTAGAAATGCTCCAAACTTTTTTGGCATGGATGCATTTGAACATTCTCGCCTCGCAATTCAGGACAATGTACATTGCAAGAACGCTTGTGACCATGCAGACAGTGTAGTCGCTCTATGCGATGATTTTGATGATCGCTTTTCTGAGGGCCTTCATTGTACCACTGACTTTGCAGCGCATATTTTAGTTAGAGACAGTTCCATGATTATTCTCCAATCTAGTAATGCTCCCAACATTTTTGGCATGGATGCATTTGAAATTCCTGGCCTCGAAATTCAGGACAATGTACTTTGCATCAACGCCTGTGACCTTGCAGAGAGTGTAGTCGCACTATGCGATGATTTTGCTGATCTCTTTAACGACGGCCTTGGTTGTACCACAGACCTTGCAGCGCATATTGTAGTTACAGACAATTCCGTGCTTATTCTTCACTCTAGTAATGCTCCAAACATTTTTGGCATGGATGCATATGAACATTCTCGCCTCCAATTCAGGTCACTGTACTTTGCAACAACGCCTGTGACCATGCAGACAGTGTGGTCGCTCTATGGGATGATTTTGCTGATCTGTTTTCTGCGGGACTTGGTTGTACCACAGACTTTGCACCGCATATAGTAGTTAGAGACAATTCCATGCCTATTCTCCACTCTAGTAATGCTCCAAACTTTTTTGGCATGGATGCATTTGAACTTCCTGACCTCACAATTCAAGACAATGTACTTTGCATCAACGCCTGTGACCATGCAGACAGAGTGGTCGCACTATGCGATGATTATGCTGATCTCTTTTCTGAGGGCCTTGGTTGTACCACAGACTTTGCAGCGCATATTGTAGTTAGAGACTATTCCATGCATATTCTCCACTCTAGTAATGCTCCAAACAATTTTGGCATGGATGCATTTGAAATTTTTGGCTTCGCAGTTCAGGACAATTTACTTTGCATTAACGGCTGTGACCATGCAGACAGTTTGGTCGCACTATGCGATAATTTTGCTGATCTCTTTTCTGAGGGCCTTGGTTGTACGACAGACTTTGCAGCACATATTGTAGTTGGAGACAACTTCATGCCTATTCTCCACTCTAGTAATGTTCCAAACATTTTTGGCATAGATGAATTTGAACTTTCTGCCCTCGCAATTTAGGACAATGTACTTAGCATCAACGCCTTTGACCTTGCAGACAGTGTGGCCTCACTATGGGATGATTTTGCTGGCCTCTTTTCCTCAGGGCCTTGGCTGTACCACCTACTTTGCAGCGCATATTGTAGTTAGAGACAATTCCATGAATATTCTCCACTCTAGTAATTCTCCAAACATTTTTGGCATGGATGCATTTGAACTTCCTGGCCTCACAATTCAGGACAATGTACTTTGCATCAATGCCTGTGACCATGCAGACAGTGTGGTCGCACTATGCGATGATTTTGAAGATCTCCTTTCTGAGGGCCTTGGTTGAACCACAGACTTTGCACCGAATTTTATAGTTAGAGACAATTCCATGCTCATTCTTCACTCTAATAATGCTCCAAACATTTTTGGCATTAATGCATTTGAACATTCTCGCCTCGCATTTCAGGACAATGTTCCTTGCATCAACGCCTGTGACCATGCAGACAGTGTGATCGCACTATGCGATGATTTTGAAGAACTCTTTTCTGATCGTCTTGGTTGTACGACAGACTTTGCCGCGCACATTGTAGTTATAGACAAATCTATGCTTATTCTCCACTCTAGTAATGCTCCAAACATTTTTAGCATGGATGCATTTCAACATTCTCGCCTCGCAATTCAGGAAAATGTACTTTGCATCTATGCCTGTGACCATGCAGACACTTTGGTTGTACTATACGATGATTTTGATGAACTCTTTTCTGAGATACTTGGTTGTACCACAGACTTTGCAGCGAATATTATAGTTAGAGACAATTCCATGCCTATTCTCCGATCTAGTAATGCTCCAAACATTTATGCATGGATGCATTTGATCTTCCTGGCCTCGCATTTCGAGACAGTGTACTTTGCATCAACGCCTGTGACCTTGCAGACAGTGTGGTTGCACTATGCGATGATTTTGCTGATCTCTTTTCTGAGGTCCTTTGTTGTACCACAGATGTTGCAGCGCATATTGTAGTTAGAGATAATTCCGTGCCTATTCTCCACTCTAATATTGATCCAAACATTTTTGGCATGGATGCATTTGAACTTCCTGGCCTCACAATTCCGGACAATGAACTTTTCATCAAAGCCGGTAACCATGTAGACAGTGTGGTCGCACTAAGCGATGATTTTGCTGATCTCTTTTCTGAGGGACTTGGCTATTTCACAGGCTTTGCAGCGCATATTGTTGTTAGAGACAATTCCATGCGTATTCTAACCTCTAGTAATGCTCCATACATTTTTGCCATGGATGCATATGAACATTCTCGCCTCGCAATTCAGGACAATGTACTTTGGATCAACGCCTGTGACCATGCAGACAGTGTGGTCGCACTATGCGAAGATTTTGCTGATCTCATTTCTGTGGGCCTTGGTTGTACCACAGATTTTGCAGTGCATATAGTAGTTAGAGACAATTCCATGCTTATTCTAAACTCTAGTAATGCTCCAAACATTTTTGGCATGGATGCATTTGAACTTCCTTGGCTCGGAATTCAGGACAATGTACTTTGCATCAACGCCTGTGACCATGCAGAGAGTGTGGTCGCACAATGCGATGATTTTGCTGATCTCTTTTCTGAGGTCCTTGGTTGTACCACAGAGTTTGCAGCGCATATTGTAGTTAGAGACAATTCACATGCTTATTCTAAACTCTAGTAATGCTCCAAACATTTGTGGCATGTATGCGTTTGAACTTTCTGGGCTCGCAATTAAGGAAAAAGTACTTTGCATCAACGCCTGTGACCATGCAGACAATGTGGTCGCACTATGCAATGATTTTGCTGATCTCTTTAATGAGGGCCTTGGTTGTACCAGAGACTTAACAGCGCATATTGTAGTTACAGACAATTCCATGCATATTCTCCACTCTAGTAATACTCCATACATTTTTAGCATGGATGCATTTGAACATTCTGGCCTCGCAATTCTGGACAATGTACTTTGCATTACAGCCTAGGACCTTGCAGGGAGTGTGGTCTCACTATGCGATAATTTTACTGATCTCCTCTCTGAGGGCCTTGGTTGTACCACAGACCTTCAGCGCCTATTGTAGTTACAGACAATTCCATTCCTATTCATCACTCTAGTAATGCTCCAAACATTTTTGGCATGGATGCATTTGAACATTCTCGCCTCGCAATTCATGACAATGTACTCTGCATCAATGCCTGTGACCATGTAGACAGTGTGGTCCCACTATGGGGTGATTTTGATGAACTCTTTTCTGTGGGATTTGGTTGTACCACAGACTGTGCAGTGCATATTATAGTTAGAGACAATTCAATGCCTATTCTCCACTCTAGTAATGCTAGAAACATTTTTAGCATGGATGCATTTGAATATTGTCGCCTCACAATTCAGGACAATGTACTCTGCATCAATGCCTGTGACCATGCAGACAGTGTGGTCGCACTATGTGATGATTTTGCTGATCTCTTTTCTGAGGGCCTTCGTTGTACCACTGACTTTGCAGCGCATATTGTATTTAGAGAAAATTCCATGCCTATTCTAAACTCTAGTAATGCTCCAAACATTTTTGGCATGTATCCGTTTGAACTTTCTGGGCTCGTAATTCAGGACAAAGTACTTTACATCAACGCCTGTGCCATTCAGACAGTGTTGTTGCACTATGCAATGATTTTGCTGATCTCTTTTCTGAGGGCCTTGGTTGTACCACAGACTTTGAAGCGCACATTGTAGTTAGAGACAATTCTATGCCTATTCTCAACTCTAGTAATGTTCCAAATATTTTTGGCATGAATGTATTTGAACTTCCCGACCTCGCAAATCAAGACAATGTTCTTTGCATCAACGCCTCTGACCATGCAAACAGTGTGGTCGCACTATGCGATGATTTTGCTGATAACTTTTCTGAGTGCCTTGGTTGTACCACAGACTTTGCAGCACACATTGTAGTTAGAGCCAATTCCATGTCTATTCTCCACTCTAGTAATGCTCCAAACATTTTTGCCATGATGCATTTGAACATTCTCACCTCGCAATTTACGACAATGTAGTCTGCATCAGTGCCTGTGACCATACAGACAGTGTAGTCACGCTATGTGATGATTTTGCTGAACTGTTTTCTGAGGGCCATGGTTGTACCACAGTCTTTGATGCGCGTATTGTAGTTAGAGACAATTCCATGCCTATTCTCCACTCTAGTAGTGCACCAATCATTTTTGGCATTGATGCATATGAACATTCTCGCCTCGCAATTCAGGACAATGTACTTTCCATCAAACCCTGTGACCATGCAGACAGTGTGGTCGCACAATGCGATGATTTTGATGATCTCTTTTCTGAGGTCCTTGGTTGTACCACAGACTTTGTAGCGCATATTATAGTTACAGACAATTCCATGCCTATTCTCCACTCTAGTAACCCTCCAAACATTTTTAGCATGGATGCATTTGAACTTCCTGGCCTCGCAATTCACCACAGTGTACTGTGCATCAACTTCTGTGACCAAGCAGACAGTGTGGTCGAACTATGCGATGATTTTGCTGATCTCTTTTCTTAGGGCCTTGGTTGTACCACAGACTTTGCAGCGCACATTGTAGTTAGAGACAATTCCATCCCTATTCTAAACTCTAGAAATGCTCCAAATATTTTTGGCATTGCTGCGTTTGAACTTTATGGGCTCGCAATTTAGGACAAAATACTTTGCAACAACGCCTGTGACCACGCAGACAGTGTGGTCGCACTATGCGATGATTTCCCTGATCCCTCTTCTGAGTGCTTTGGTTGTACCAAAGACTTTGCAGCGCATATTTTAGTTAGAGAAAATACCATGCCTATTCTCCACTCTAGTAATGCTCCAAACATTTTGGCATAGGTGAATTCCTAGGCTCGCAATTCAAGACAATGTAGTTTGCATCAACGCCTGTGACCATGCACACAGTATGATCGCACTATGTGATGATTTTGCTGATCTCTTTTCTGAGGGCCTTTGTTGTACCACAGAATATGCAGCGCAGATTGTAGTTAGAGACAATTCCATGCTTATTCATCAATCTAGTAATGCACAAACATTTTTGGCATGAATGAATTTGAACTTCCTGGCCTCGCAATTCAGGACAATGCACTTTGCATCAACACCTGTGACCATGCAGACAGTGTGGTCGCACTATGCTATGATTTTGCTGATCTCTTTTCTGAGGGCCTTGGTTGTACCGTGGACCTTGCAGCGCATATTGTAGTTACAGACAATTCCATTCCTATTCTTCACTCTAGTAATGCTCCAAACATTTTATGCATGGATGCATTTGAACATTCTCGCCTCGCAATTCAGGACAATGTACTTTGCATCAACGCCTGTGCCTAGCAGACAGTGTGGTCGCACTACGCGATGATTTTGCTGATTTCTTTTCTGAGGGCCTTGGTTGTACCACGGACCTTGCAGCGCATATTTGAGTTAGAGACAATTCTTTGCCTATTCTCCACTCTAGTTATGCTCCAAACATTTTTAGCATTGATGCATTTGAACTTCCTGGCCTCGCAATTCAGGACAATGTACGTTGCATCAACGCCTGTGACCATGCAGACAGTGGGGTCGCACTATGCGATGATTTTGCTGATCTCTTTTCTGTGGGCCTTGGTTGTACAACACACGTTGCAGCGCATATTGTAGTTAGAGACAGTTCCATGATAATTCTCCAATCTAGTAATGCTCCAAACATTTTTGGCATGGATGCATTTGAAATTCCAGGCCTCCCAATTCAGGACATTGTACTTTGCATCACTGCCTGTGACCTTGCAGGCAGTGTGGTCTCACTATGCGATAATTTTACTGATCTCTTTTCTGAGGGCCTTGGTTGTACCCTGGACCTTGCAGCGCATATTGTAGTTACAGACAATTCCATGCCTCTTCTTCACTCTAGTAATGCTCCAAACATTTTTGGCATGGATGCATTTGAACATTCTCGCCTCGCAGTTCATGACAATGTACTCTGCATCAATGCCTGTGTCCATGCAGACAGTGTGGTCGCACTATGCGATGATTTTGCAGATCTCTTTTCTGAGGGCCTTGGTTGTACCACGGACCTTGCAGCGCCTATTGTAGTTACAGACAATTCCATTCCTATTCATCACTCTAGTAATGCTCCAAACATTTTTGGCATCGATGCATTTCAACATTCCCATCTCGCAATTCACGACAATGTATTCTGCATCAATGCCTGTGACCATGCAAACAGTGTAGTCGCACTATGTGATGATTTTGCTGAACTGTTTTCTGAAGGCCATGGTTGTACCACAGACTTTGCAGCGCATATTGTAGTTAGAGACAATTACATGCCTATTCTAAACTCTAGTAATGCTCCAAACATTTTTGGCATGTATCCGTTTGAACTTTCTGGGCTCGCAATTCAGGACAAAGTACACTGCATCAACGCCTGTGCCATTCAGACAGTGTTGTCGCACTATGCAATGATTTTGCTGATCTCTTTTCTGAGGGCCTTGGTTGTACCACAGACTTTGATGCGCATATTGTACTTACAGACAATTCCATGCCTATTCTCCACACTAGTAATGCTCCAAACATTTTTGGCATGGATGCATTTGACCATTCTCGCCTCGCAATTCACGACAATGTAGTCTGCATCAATGCCTGTGACAATGCAGACAGTGTAGTCAAACTATGTGATGATTTTGCTGAACTGTTTTCTGAGGGCCATGGTTGTACCACAGTCTTTGATGCGCATATTGTAGTTAGAGACAATTCCATGCCTATTCTCCACTCTAGTAATGCACCAATCATTTTTGGTTTGGATGCATATGAACATTCTCGCCTCGCAATTCAGGACAATGTACATTCCATCAACCCCTGTGACCATGCAGACAGTGTGGTCGCACTATGCGATGATTCTGATGATCTCTTTTCTGAGGGCCTTCGTTGTACCACAGACTTTGTAGCGCATATTATAGTTACAGACAATTCCATGCCTATTCTCCACTCCAGGAATGCTCCAAACATTTTTAGCATGGATGCATTTGAACTTCCTGGCCTCGCAATTCACCACAGTGTACTTTGTATCAACGTCTGTGACCATGCAGACAGTGGGGTCGCACTATGCGATGATTTTGATGACCTCTTTTCTGTGGGCCTTGGTTATACCACAGAATATGCAGCCCATATTTTACTTAGAGACAGTTCCTTGATTATTCTCCAATCTAGTAATGCTCCATTCATTATTGCATGGATGCATTTGAACTTCCTGGGCTTGCAATTCAGGACATTGTACTTTGCATCATCGCCTGTGACCTTGCAGACAGTGTGGTCGCACTATGCATTGATTTTGCTGATCTCTTTTCTGAGGACCTTGGTTGTACCAATGACTTTGCAGCGCATATTGTAGTTACAGACAATTCCTTGCCTATTCTTCACTCTAGTAATGCTCCAAACATTTTTGGCATGGATGCATTTGAACATTCTCCCCTCGCAATTCAGGACAATATACTATGTATCAATGCCTGTGACCATGCAGACAGTGTGGTCGCACTATGTGATGATTTTGCTGATCTGTTATCTGAGGGCCTCTGTTGTACCACCGTCTTAGGGGCGCATATTGTAGTTAGAGATAATTCCATGCCTATTCTACACTCTAGTAATGCACCAAACATTTTTTGGCATGGATGCATATGAATAATCTTGCCTCCAATTCAGGACAATGCACTTTGCATCAACGCCTGTGACCATGCAGACAGTGTGATCGCACTATGCGATGATTTTGATGAACTCATTTCTGTGGGACTTGGTTGTACCACAGACTTTGCTGCGCATATTATAGTTAGAGACAATTCCATGCCTATTCTCCACTCTAGTAATGCTCCAAACATTATAGCATGGATGCATTTGATCTTCCTGGCCTCGCAATTCAGGACATTGTACTTTGCATCAACGCCTGTGACCTTGCAGACAGTGTGGTCGCACTATGCGATGATTTTGCTGATCTTGTTGGTGAGGGCCGTCGTTGTACCATTGACATTGCGGCGTATATTGTAATTATAGACAATTCCATGCTTATTCTTCACTCTAGTAATGCTCCAAACGTTTTTGGCATGAATGAATTTGAACTTTCTGGCCTCGCAATTCAGGACAATGCACTTTGCATCAACACCTGTGACCATGCAGACAGTGTGGTCGCACTATGCGATGATTTTGCTGATCTCTTTTCTGAGGGCCTTGGTTGTACCACAGCCTTTGCAGCGCATATTGTAGTTAGAGACAACTCATTGCCTATTCTCCACTCTAGTAATGCCCCAAACATGTTTAGCATTGATGCATTTGAACTTCTTGGTCTCGCAATTCAGGTCAATGTACTTTGCATCAACGCCTGTGACCATGCACACAGTGTGGTCGCACTATGCGATGATTTTGCTGATCTCTTTTCTGAGGGCCTTGGTTGTACCACAGACTTTGCAGCGCATATTGTAGTTAGAGACAATTCCATGCCTATTCTAAACTCTAGTAATGCTCCAAACATTTTTTGGCATATAGTTATTTGAACTTCCTGGCCTCGCAATTCAGGACAATGTACTTTGCATCATCGCCTGTGACCATGCAGACAGTGTGGTCGCACTATGCGATGATTTATCTGATCTGTTTTTTAAGGGCCTTGGTTGTATCACAGACTTTGCAGCGCATATTGTAGTTAGAGACGATTCCATGCCTATTCTCCACTCCAGTAATGCTCCAAACATTTTTGGCATGGATGCATTTGAAGTTTCGGGCCTCGCAATTCTGGACAATGTACTTTGCATCAACGCTTGTGACCATGCAGACAGTGTGGTCCCACTATGCGATGATTTGCTGATCTTTTTTCTGAGGGCCTTGGTTGTTTCACAGACTTTGCAGAGCATATTGTAGTTAGTGACAGTTCCTTGCCTATTCTCCACCCTAGTAATGCTCCAAACATTTTTGGCATGGATGCATTTGAACATTCTCGCCTCGCAATTCACCACAATGTACTTTGCATCAACGCCTGTGACAATGCAGACAGTGTGGTCGCACTATGCGATGATTTTGCTGATCTCTTTTCTGAGGGCCTTGGTTGTACCACAGACTTTGCAACAAATATTGTAGTTAGAGACAATTCCATGCCTATTCTCCACTGTAGTAATGCTCTAAACATTTTTGGCATGGATGCACTTGAACATTCTCGCGCTCGCAATTCACGACAATGTACTTTGCATCAACGCCTGTGACCATGCAGACAGTGTGTTCGCACTATGCGATGCTTTACCTGATCTCTTTTATAAGGACCTTGGTTGTACCACAGACTTTGCAGCGCAAATTGTAGTTAGAGACTATTCCATGCCTATTCTAAACTCTAGTAATGCTCCAAACATTTTTGGCATGGATCCGTTTGAACTTTCTGGGCTCGCAATTCAGGACGAAGTACTTAGCATCAACGCCAGTGACCATGCAGAAAGTCTGGTCGCACTATGCGATGATTTTGCTGAACTCTTTTATGAGGGCCGTGGTTCTACCACAGACTTTGCAGTGCACATTGTAGTTAGAGACAATTTTATGCCTATTCTAAACTTCAGTAATGCTCCAAATTTTTTGGCATGGATGCAGTTGAACTTTCTGGGCTCATAATTCAGAACAACATACTTCGCAACAACGCCTGTGACCATGCAGACAGTGTGGTCGCATTATGCGATGATTTTGCTGATTTCTTTTTGAGGGCCTTGGTTTCACCACAGACTGTGCAGCGCATTTTTTAGTTACAGGCAATTCCATGACTACTCTCCTCTCTAGTAATGCTCCAAATATTTTGGCATGGATGCATTTGAAATTGCTGGCCTCGCAAATCAGGACAATGTACTTTGCATTAACGACTGTGACTATGCAGACAGTGTGGTCGCACTATGATATGATTTTGCTGATCTCTTTTATGAGGGCCTTGGTTGTACCACAGACTTTGCAGCGCATATTGTAGTTTGAGACGATTCCATGCCTATTCTCCACTCTAGTAATGCTCCATACATTTTTGGCATGGATGCATTTGAACATTCTCGCCTCGCAATTCACGACAATGTACTCTGCATCAATGCCTGTGACCATGCATACAGTGTGGTCGCACTATGCGATGATTTTGCTGATCTGTTTTCTGAGGGCCATGGTTGTACCACAGTCTTTGATGCGCATATTGTAGTTAGAGACAATTCCATGCCTATTCTCCACTCTAGTAATGCACCAATCATTTTTGGTTTGGATGCATATGAGCATTCTCGCCTCGCAATTCAGGACAATGTACATTCCATCAACCCCTGTGACCATGCAGACAATGTGGTCGCACTATGCGATGATTTTGATGATCTCTTTTCTGAGGGCCTTCGTTGTACCACAGACTTTGTAGCGCATATTATAGTTACAGACAATTCCATGCCTATTCTCCACTCCAGGAATGCTCCAAACATTTTTAGCATGGATGCATTTGAACTTCCTGGCCTCGCAATTCACCACAGTGTACTTTGCATCAACGTCTGTGACCATGCAGACAGTGGGGTCGCACTATGCGATGATTTTGATGATCTCTTTTCTGTGGGCCTTGGTTATACCACAGAATATGCAGCCCATATTTTACTTAGAGACAGTTCCTTGATTATTCTCCAATCTAGTAATGCTCCATTCATTATTGCATGGATGCATTTGAATTTCCTGGGCTTGCAATTCAGGACATTGTACTTTGCATCATCGCCTGTGACCTTGCAGACAGTGTGGTCGCACTATGCATTGATTTTGCTGATCTCTTTTCTGAGGGCCTTGGTTGTACCAATGACTTTGCAGCGCATATTGTAGTTACAGACAATTCCATGCCTATTCTTCACTCTAGTAATGCTCCAAACATTTTTGGCATGGATGCATTTGAACATTCTCCCCTCGCAATTCATTACAATATACTATGTATCAATGCCTGTGACCATGCAGACAGTGTGGTCGCACTATGTGATGATTTTGCTGATCTGTTATCTGAGGGCCTCTGTTGTACCACCGTCTTAGGGGCGCATATTGTAGTTAGAGATAATTCCATGCCTATTCTACACTCTAGTAATGCACCAAACATTTTTTGGCATGGATGCATATGAGTAATCTTGCCTCCAATTCAGGACAATGCACTTTGCATCAACGCCTGTGACCATGCAGACAGTGTGATCGCACTATGCGATGATTTTGATGAACTCATTTCTGTGGGACTTGGTTGTACCACAGACTTTGCAGCGCATATTTTAGTTAGAGAAAATTCAATGCCTATTCTCCACTCTAGTAATGTTCCAAACATTTTGGCATAGGTGAATTTGAAGTTCCTAGGCTCGCAATTCAAGACAATGTAGTTTGCATCAACGCCTGTGACCATGCACACAGTATGATCGCACTATGTGATGATTTTGCTGATCTCTTTTCTGAGGGCCTTTGTTGTACCACAGAATATGCAGCGCAGATTGTAGTTAGAGACAATTCCATGCATATTCATCACTCTAGTAATGCACAAACATTTTTGGCATGAATGAATTTGAACTTTCTGGCCTCGCAATTCAGGACAATGCACTTTGCATCAACACCTGTGACCATGCAGACAGTGTGGTCGCACTATGCGATGATTTTGCTGATCTCTTTTCTGAGGGCCTTGGTTGTACCACAGCCTTTGCAGCGCATATTGTAGTTAGAGACAACTCATTGCCTATTCTCCACTCTAGTAATGCCCCAAACATGTTTAGCATTGATGCATTTGAACTTCTTGGTCTCGCAATTCAGGTCAATGTACTTTGCATCAACGCCTGTGACCATGCACACAGTGTGGTCGCACTATGCGATGATTTTGCTGATCTCTTTTCCGAGGGCCTTGGTTGTACCACAGACTTTGCAGCGCATATTGTAGTTAGAGACAATTCCATGCCTATTCTAAACTCTAGTAATGCTCCAAACATTTTTTGGCATGGAGTTATTTGAACTTCCTGGCCTCGCAATTCAGGACAATGTACTTTGCATCATCGCCTGTGACCATGCAGACAGTGTGGTCGCACTATGCGATGATTTATCTGATCTGTTTTTTAAGGGCCTTGGTTGTATCACAGACTTTGCAGCGCATATTGTAGTTAGAGACGATTCCATGCCTATTCTCCACTCCAGTAATGCTCCAAACATTTTTGGCATGGATGCATTTGAAGTTTCGGTCCTCGCAATTCTGGACAATGTACTTTGCATCAACGCTTGTGACCATGCAGACAGTGTGGTCCCACTATGCGATGATTAGCTGATCTTTTTTCTGAGGGCCTTGGTTGTTTCACAGACTTTGCAGCGCATATTGTAGTTAGTGACAGTTCCTTGCCTATTCTCCACCCTAGTAATGCTCCAAACTTTTTGGCATGGATGCATTTGGACATTCTCGCCTCGCAATTCACCACAATGTACTTTGCATCAACGCCTGTGACAATGCACACAGTGTGGTCGCACTATGCGATGATTTTGCTGATCTCTTTTCTGAGGGCCTTGGTTGTACCACAGACTTTGCAACAAATATTGTAGTTAGAGACAATTCCATGCCTATTCTCCACTGTAGTAATGCTCTAAACATTTTTGGCATGGATGCACTTGAACATTCTCGCGCTCGCAATTCACGACAATGTACTTTGCATCAACGCCTGTGACCATGCAGACAGTGTGGTCGCACTATGCGATGCTTTACCTGATCTCTTTTATAAGGACCTTGGTTGTACCACAGACTTTGCAGCGCAAATTGTAGTTAGAGACTATTCCTTGCCTATTCTCCACCCTAGTAATGCTCCAAACATTTTTGGCATGGATGCATTTGAACATTCTCGCCTCGCAATTCACCACAATGTACTTTGCATCAACGCCTGTGACAATGCAGACAGTGTGGGCGCACTATGCGATGATTTTGCTGATCTCTTTTCTGAGGGCCTTGGTTGTATCACAGACTTTGCAGCGCATATTGTAGTTAGAGACAATTCCATGCCTATTCTCCACTCTAGTAATGCTACAAACATTTTTGGCATGGATCCGTTTGAACTTTCTGGGCTCGCAATTCAGGACGAAGTACTTTGCATCAACGCCAGTGACCATGCAGAAAGTCTGGTCGCACTATGCGATGATTTTGCTGAACTCTTTTATGAGGGCCGTGGTTCTACCACAGACTTTGCAGTGCACATTGTAGTTAGAGATAATTTTATGCCTATTCTAAACTTCAGTAATGCTCCAAATTTTTTGGCATGGATGCGTTTGAACTTCCTGGCCTCGCAATTCAGGTCAATGTACATTGCATCAACGCCTGTGATCATGCAGACAGTGTGGTCGCACTATGCGATGTATTTGCTGATCTCTTTTCTGAGGGCCTTTGTTGTATCACAGACTTTGCAGCGCATATTGTAGTTAGAGGCAACTCCATCCCTATTCTGATCTCTAGTAATGCTCCAAATATTTTTGGAATGGATGCGTTTGAAATTTCTGGGCTCGCAATTTAGGACAAAATACTTTGCAACAATGCCTGTGACTACGCAGACATTGTGGTCGCACTATGCGATGATTTCGCTGATCTCTTTTCAGAGTGCCTTGGTTGTACCACAGACTTTGCAGTGCATATTGTAGTTAGAGACTATTCCATGCCTATTCTCCACTCTAGTAATGCTCCAAACATTTTCACAAAGATGCATTTGAAGTTCCTGGGCTCGCAATTCAGGACAATGTATTTGCATCGACACCTGTGACCATGCAGACAGTGTGGTCGCACTATGCGATGAGTTTGCTGATCTCTTTTCTGAGGGCATTGGTTGTACCACAGCCTTTGCAGCGCATATTGTAGTTAGAGACAATTCCATGCCTATTCTCCACTCTAGTAATGCTCTAAACATTCTTGGCATGGATGGATTTTAACTTTCTGGCCTCGCAATTCAGGACAATGTACTTTGCATCAACGCCTGTGGCCATGCAGACAGTGTGGTCGCACTATGCGATGATTTGCTGATCTCTTTTCTGAGGGCATTGGTTGTTTCACAGACGTTGCAGCGCATATTGTAGTTAGTGACAGTTCCTTGCCTATTCTCCACTCTAGTAATGCTCCAAAGAATTTTGGCATTGATGCATTTGAACTTCTTGGCCTCGCAATTCAGGACAATGTACTTTGCATCAACGCCTATGACCAAGCAGACAGTGTGGTCGCACTATGCGATGATTTGCTGATTTCTTTTCTGAGGGCCTTGGTTGTTTCACAGACTTTGCAGCGCATATTGTAGATAGAGACAATTCCTTGCCTATTCTCCACTCTAGTAATGCTCCAAACATTTTTGGCATGGATGCAATTAACATTCCCGCCACGCAATTCACCACAATGTACTTTGCATCAACGCCTGTGACCATGCAGACAGTGTGGTCGCACTATGCGATGATTTTGCTGATCTCTTTTCTGAGGGCCTTGGTTGTACCACAGAGTTTGCACCGCATATTGTAGTTAGAGACAAATCCATGCTTATTCTAAACTCTAGTAATGCTCCAAACATTTGTTGCATGTATGCGTTTGAAATTTCTGGGCTCGCAATTCAGGAAAAAGTACTTTGCATCAACGCCTGTGACCATGCAGACAGTGTGGTCGCACTGTGCAATGATTTTACTGATCTCTTTAATGAGGGCCTTGGATGTACCAGAGGCTTTGCAGCGCATATTGTAGTTAGAGGCAATTCCATGGCTATTCTCCACTCTAGTAATACTCCAAACATTTTTAGCATGGATGCATTTGAACTTTCTGGCCTCGCAGTTCAGGACAATGTACTTTGCATCAACGCCAGTGACCATGCAGACAGTGTGGTCGCACTATCCGATGATTTGCTGATCACTTTTCTCAGGGCCTTGGTTGTACCAAAGACTTTGCAACAAATATTGTAGTTAGAGACAATTCCATGCCTATTGTCCACTCTAGTAATGCTCCAAACATTTTTGGCATGGAAGCATTTGAACATTCTCGCCTCGCAATTCACGACAATGTACTTTGCATCAACGTCAGTGACCATGCAGAGAGTCTGGTCGCACTATGCAATGATTTTGCTGAACTCTTTTATGATGGCCGTGGTTCTACCACAGACTTTGCAGTGCACATTGTAGTTAGAGACAATTCCATGCCTATTCTAAACTTTAGTAATGCTCCAAATTTTTTGGCATGGATGCAGTTGAACTTTCTGGGCTTGGAATACAGAACAAAATACTTTGCAACAACGCCTTTGACCATGCAGACAGTGTGGTCGCACTATGAGATGATTTTGCTGATCTCTCTTATGAGGGCCTTGGTTGTACCAAATACTTTGCAGCGCATATTGTAGTTAAAGACAATTCCACACCTATTCTTCACTCTAGTAATGCTCCAAATATTTTTAGCATTGCATACATTTGAAATTCTTGGCCTCTCAATTGAGGACAAAATACTTTGCATCAACGCCTATGACCATGCAGACAGTGTGGTCGCACTATGCGATGATTTTGCTGATCTGTTTTCTGAGGGCCTTGGTTGTACCACAGACTTTGCAGCGCATATTGTAGTTAGTGACAGTTCCTTGCCTATTCTCCACTCTAGTAATGCTCCAAACATTTTCGGCATGGATGCACTTGAACTTTCTGGGCTCCCAATTTAGGACAAAATACTTTGCAACAACGCCTGTGACCACGCAGATAGTGTGGTATCACAATGCAATGATTTCGCTTATCTCTTTTCTGAGTGCCTTGGTTGTCCCACAGACTTTGCAGCGCATATTGTAGTTAGAGACAAAACCATGCCTAGTCTCCACTCTAGTAATGCTCCAAACATTTTGGCATGGATGCATTTGAACTTTATGGCCTCGCAATTCAGGACAATGTACTTTGCATCAACACCTGTGACCATGCAGACAGTGTGGACGCACTATGCGATGATTTTGCTGATCTCTTTTCTGAGGGCCTTGGTTGTACCACAGCCTTTGCAGCGCATATTGTAGTTAGAGACAATTCCATGCCTATTCTCCACTCTAGTAATGTTCCAAACATTTTTGGCATGGATGCATTTGAACTTTCTGGCCTCGCAATTCAGGACAATGAACTTTTCATCAACGCCTGTGACCATGCAGATAGTGTGGTCGCACTATGCGATGATTTGCTGATCTCTTTTCTGAGGGCCTTGGTTGTACCACAGAGTTTGCACCGCATATTGTAGTTAGAGACAATTCCATGCTTATTCTAAACTCTAGTAATGCTCCAAACATTTGTTGCATGTATGCGTTTGAAATTTCTGGGCTCGCAATTCAGGAAAAAGTACTTTGCATCAACGCCTGTGACCATGCAGACAGTGTGGTCGCACTGTGCAATGATTTTGCTGATCTCTTTAATGAGGGCCTTGGTTTTACCACAGACTTTTCAGCGCATATTGTAGTTAGAGACAATTCCATGCCTATTCTCGACTCTAGTAATGCTCCAAAAATTTTTGGCATGGATGCATTTGAAATTTCTGGCCTCGCAGTTCAGGACAATGTACTTTGAATCAACGCCTGTGACCATGCAGACAGTGTGGTCGCACTATGCGATGATTTTGCTGATCTCTTTTTTGAGGGCCTTGGTTGTACCACAGACTTTGCAGCGCATTTTGTAGTTTGAGACAATTCCATGCCTATTCTCCACTCCAGTAATGCTCCAAACCTTTTTGGCATGGATGCATTTGAACTTTCTGGTCTCGCAATTCACCACAATGTACTTTGCATCAACGCCTGTGACCATGCAGACAGTGTGTCGCACTATGCGATGATTTACTGATCCCTTTTCTGAGGGCCTTGGTTGTTTCACAGACTTTGCAGCGCATATTGTAGATAGAGATAATTCCTTGCCTATTCTCCACTCTAGTAATGCTCCAAACATTTTTGGCATGGATGCAATTAACATTCCCGCCTCGCAATTCACCACAATGTACTTTGCATCAACGCCAGTGACCATGCAGACAGTCTGGTCGCACTATGCGATGATTTTCCTTAATTCTTTTATGAGAGCCGCGTTTCTACCACAGACATTGCAGCGCACATTGTACTTAGAGACAATTCCATGATTATTCTCCACTCTAGTAATGCTGCAAACATTTTTGGCATGGATGCATTTGAACATTCATGCCTCGCATTTTAGGACAATGTACCCTACATCAACCCCATGGACCATGCAGACAGTGTGGTCGCACTATGCGATGATTTTGCTGATCTCTTTTCTGAGGACCTTCGTTGTACCAGACTTTGCAGCGCATACTGAGGTTAGAGAAAATTTCATGCCTATTCTCCACTCTAGTATTTCTCCAAACATATTTGGCATGGATGCATTTGAACTTCGTGGCTTCGCAATTCAGGACAATGTACATTGCATCAACGCCTGTGACCATGCAGACAGTGTGGTCGCACTGGGAAAATGATTTTGCTGATCTCTTTTCTGAGGGCCTCGGTTGTACCTCAGACTTTGCAGCGCACATTGTAGTTCGAGACAATTCCATGCCTATTCTCCACTCTAGTAATGCTCCAAACATTTTTGGCATGGATGCATTTGAACATTCATGCCTCGCATTCCAGGACTATGTACTCTGCATCAACCCCTGGGACCATGCAGGCAGTGTGGTCGTACTATGCGATGATTTTTCTGATCTCTCTTCTGAGGGCCTTTGTTGTACCAGACTTTGCAGCGCATATTGAGGTTAGAAAAAATTTAATGCTTATTCTCCACTCTAGTATTTCTCCAAACAGTTTTGGCAATGATGCATTTGCACTTACTGGCCTCGCAATTCAGGACAATGTAAATTGCATCAACGCCTGTGACATTGCAGACACTGTGGTCGCACTATGTGATGATTTTGCTGAACTCTTTTCTGAGGGCCTTGGTTGTACCACAGACTTTGCAGCGCATATTGTAGTTAGAGACAATTCCATGCCTATTCTAAACACTAGTAATGCTCCAAACATTTTTGGCATGGATGCGTTTGAAATATCTGGGCTCGCAATTCAGTACAAAATTCTTTGCAACAACGCCTGTGACCATGCAGACAGTGTGGTCGCATTATGCCATGATTTAGCTGATCTCTTTTCTCCAGGCCTTGGTTGTACCACAGACTTTGCAGCGCATATTGCAGTTGGAAACAATTCCACGCCTATTCTCCACTCTAGCAATGCTCCAAACATTTTTGGCATGGATGCATTTGAACATTCTTGCCTCACAATTCAGGACAATGTACTTTGCATCAACACCTGTGACCATGCAGACAGTGTGGTCGCACTATGTGCTGACTTTGCTGATCTCTTTTATGAGGGCCTTGGTTGTACCACAGACTATGCAGCGCAGATTGTAGTTAGAGACAATTCCATGCCTATTCCCCACTCTACTAATTCTCCAAATTTTTTTGGCATATATGCATTTGAACTTCCTGGCCTCACAATTCAGGACAATGTACTTTGCATTAACGCCTGTGACCATGCAGACAGTGTGGTCGCACTATGCAATAATTTTGCTGATCTCTTTTCTGAGGGCCTTGGTTGTTTCACAGACTTTGCAGCGCATATTGCAGTTAGAGACAATTCCATGCATATTCTCCACTCTATTATTGCTCCAAACAATTTTGGCATGAATGCATTTAAAATTTCTGGCTTCGCAGTCCAGTACAATGTAGTTTGCATTAACGGCTGTGACCATGTAGACAGTTCGGTCGCACTATGCGATAATTTTGCTGATCTCTTTTCTGAGGACCTTGGTTGTACCACAGACTTTGCAGCGCATATAGTAGTTAGAGACAATTCCATACTTATTCTCCACTCTAGTAATGCTCCAAACATTTTTGGCATGTCTGCATTTTAACTTCCTGGCCTCGGAATTCAGGACAATGTACTTTGCATCAACGCCTGTGACCATGCAGACAGTGTGGTTGCACTATACGATGATTATGTTGATCTCTTTTCTGAGGGCCTTGGTTGTACCACAGAGTTTGCACCGCATATTGTAGTTAGAGACAATTCCATGCTTATTCTAAACTCTAGTAATGCTCCAAACATTTGTTGCATGTATGCGTTTGAAATTTCTGGGCTCGCAATTCAGGAAAAAGTACTTTGCATCCACGCCTGTGACCATGCAGACAGTGTGGTCGCACTATGCGACGATTTTGCTGATCTCTTTTCTATGGGCCTTGGTTGTACCACAGACTTTGCAGCGCATATCGTAGTTAGAGACAATTCCATGCCAATTCTCCACTCTAGTAATTCTCCAAACATATTTGGCATGGATGCATTTGAACTTCCTGGCTTCGCAATTCAGGACAATGTACATTGCATCAACGCCTGTGACCATGCAGACAGTGTGGTCGCACTGTGCAAATGATTTTGCTGATCTCTTTTCTGTGGGCCTTGGTTGTACCACAGCCTTAGCAGCCCATATTGTAGTTTGAGACTATTCCATGCCTATTCTCCACTCTAGTAATGCTCCAAACATTTTTGGCACGAACGCATTTGAACTTCCTGGCCTCACAATTCAAGACAGTGTACTTTGCATCAACGCCTGTGACCATGCAGACAGTTAGGTCGCACTATGCGATAATTTTGCTGATCTCTTTTCTGATTGCCTTGGTTGTACCACAGACTTTGCAGCACATATTGTAGTTAGAGACAATTCCATGCCTATTCTTCAATCTAGTAATGCTCCAAATATTTTTGGCATGTATGCGTTTGAAGTTCCTGGCCTCGCAATTCAGGACAAAGTACTTTGCATCAACGCCTGTGACCATGCAGATAGTGTGGCCGCATTATGCAATGATTTTGCTGATCCCTTTAATGAGGGCCTTGATTGTACCAGAGACTTTGCAGCGCATATTGTAGTTAGAGACAATTCCATGCTTATTCTCCACACTAGTAATGATCCAAACATTTTTGGCATGGATGCATTTGAACTTCCTGGCCAAGCAATTCAGGACAATGTACTTTGCATCATCGCCTGTGACCATGCAGACAGTGTGGTCGCACTATACTGTGATTTTGCTGATCTCTTTTCTGTTGGTCTATGTTGTACGACAGACTTTGCAGAGCATATTGTAGTTAGAGCCAATTCCATGCTTATTCTCCACTCTAGTAATGCTCCAAATATTTTTGGCATGGATGCATTTGAACTTTCCGGCCTTGGAATTCAGGACAATGTACTTTGCATCAACGCCAGTGACCATGCAGACAGTGTGGTCGCACTATCCGATGATTTGCTGATCACTTTTCTCAGGGCCTTGGTTGTACCAAAGACTTTGCAACAAATATTGTAGTTAGAGACAATTCCATGCCTATTGTCCACTCTAGTAATGCTCCAAACATTTTTGGCATGGAAGCATTTGAACATTCTCGCCTCGCAATTCACGACAATGTACTTTGCATCAACGTCAGTGACCATGCAGAGAGTCTGGTCGCACTATGCAATGATTTTGCTGAACTCTTTTATGATGGCCGTGGTTCTACCACAGACTTTGCAGTGCACATTGTAGTTAGAGACAATTCCATGCCTATTCTAAACTTTAGTAATGCTCCAAATTTTTTGGCATGGATGCAGTTGAACTTTCTGGGCTTGGAATACAGAACAAAATACTTTGCAACAACGCCTTTGACCATGCAGACAGTGTGGTCGCACTATGAGATGATTTTGCTGATCTCTCTTATGAGGGCCTTGGTTGTACCAAATACTTTGCAGCGCATATTGTAGTTAAAGACAATTCCACACCTATTCTTCACTCTAGTAATGCTCCAAATATTTTTAGCATTGCATACATTTGAAATTCTTGGCCTCTCAATTGAGGACAAAATACTTTGCATCAACGCCTATGACCATGCAGACAGTGTGGTCGCACTATGCGATGATTTTGCTGATCTGTTTTCTGAGGGCCTTGGTTGTACCACAGACTTTGCAGCGCATATTGTAGTTAGTGACAGTTCCTTGCCTATTCTCCACTCTAGTAATGCTCCAAACATTTTCGGCATGGATGCACTTGAACTTTCTGGGCTCCCAATTTAGGACAAAATACTTTGCAACAACGCCTGTGACCACGCAGATAGTGTGGTATCACAATGCAGTGATTTCGCTTATCTCTTTTCTGAGTGCCTTGGTTGTCCCACAGACTTTGCAGCGCATATTGTAGTTAGAGACAAAACCATGCCTAGTCTCCACTCTAGTAATGCTCCAAACATTTTGGCATGGATGCATTTGAACTTTATGGCCTCGCAATTCAGGACAATGTACTTTGCATCAACACCTGTGACCATGCAGACAGTGTGGACGCACTATGCGATGATTTTGCTGATCTCTTTTCTGAGGGCCTTGGTTGTACCACAGCCTTTGCAGCGCATATTGTAGTTAGAGACAATTCCATGCCTATTCTCCACTCTAGTAATGTTCCAAACATTTTTGGCATGGATGCATTTGAACTTTCTGGCCTCGCAATTCAGGACAATGAACTTTTCATCAACGCCTGTGACCATGCAGATAGTGTGGTCGCACTATGCGATGATTTGCTGATCTCTTTTCTGAGGGCCTTGGTTGTACCACAGAGTTTGCACCGCATATTGTAGTTAGAGACAATTCCATGCTTATTCTAAACTCTAGTAATGCTCCAAACATTTGTTGCATGTATGCGTTTGAAATTTCTGGGCTCGCAATTCAGGAAAAAGTACTTTGCATCAACGCCTGTGACCATGCAGACAGTGTGGTCGCACTGTGCAATGATTTTGCTGATCTCTTTAATGAGGGCCTTGGATGTACCAGAGACTTTGCAGCGCATATTGTAGTTAGAGGCAATTCCATGACTATTCTCCACTCTAGTAATACTCCAAACATTTTTGGCATGGATGCAATTAACATTCCCGCCTCGCAATTCACCACAATGTACTTTGCATCAACGCCAGTGACCATGCAGACAGTCTGGTCGCACTATGCGATGATTTTCCTTAATTCTTTTATGAGAGCCGCGTTTCTACCACAGACATTGCAGCGCACATTGTACTTAGAGACAATTCCATGATTATTCTCCACTCTAGTAATGCTCCAAACATTTTTGGCATGGATGCATTTGAACATTCATGCCTCGCATTTTAGGACAATGTACTCTACATCAACCCCATGGACCATGCAGACAGTGTGGTCGCACTATGCGATGATTTTGCTGATCTCTTTTCTGAGGACCTTCGTTGTACCAGACTTTGCAGCGCATACTGAGGTTAGAGAAAATTTCATGCCTATTCTCCACTCTAGTATTTCTCCAAACATATTTGGCATGGATGCATTTGAACTTCGTGGCTTCGCAATTCAGGACAATGTACATTGCATCAACGCCTGTGACCATGCAGACAGTGTGGTCGCACTGGGCAAATGATTTTGCTGATCTCTTTTCTGAGGGCCTCGGTTGTACCTCAGACTTTGCAGCGCACATTGTAGTTCGAGACAATTCCATGCCTATTCTCCACTCTAGTAATGCTCCAAACATTTTTGGCATGGATGCATTTGAACATTCATGCCTCGCATTCCAGGACTATGTACTCTGCATCAACCCCTGGGACCATGCAGGCAGTGTGGTCGTACTATGCGATGATTTTTCTGATCTCTCTTCTGAGGGCCTTTGTTGTACCAGACTTTGCAGCGCATATTGAGGTTAGAAAAAATTTAATGCTTATTCTCCACTCTAGTATTTCTCCAAACAGTTTTGGCAATGATGCATTTGCACTTACTGGCCTCGCAATTCAGGACAATGTAAATTGCATCAACGCCTGTGACATTGCAGACACTGTGGTCGCACTATGTGATGATTTTGCTGAACTCTTTTCTGAGGGCCTTGGTTGTACCACAGACTTTGCAGCGCATATTGTAGTTAGAGACAATTCCATGCCTATTCTAAACACTAGTAATGCTCCAAACATTTTTGGCATGGATGCGTTTGAAATATCTGGGCTCGCAATTCAGTACAAAATACTTTGCAACAACGCCTGTGACCATGCAGACAGTGTGGTCGCATTATGCCATGATTTAGCTGATCTCTTTTCTCCAGGCCTTGGTTGTACCACAGACTTTGCAGCGCATATTGCAGTTGGAAACAATTCCATGCCTATTCTCCACTCTAGCAATGCTCCAAACATTTTTGGCATGGATGCATTTGAACATTCTTGCCTCACAATTCAGGACAATGTACTTTGCATCAACACCTGTGACCATGCAGATAGTGTGGTCGCACTATGTGCTGACTTTGCTGATCTCTTTTATGAGGGCCTTGGTTGTACCACAGACTATGCAGCGCAGATTGTAGTTAGAGACAATTCCATGCCTATTCCCCACTCTACTAATTCTCCAAATATTTTTGGCATATATGCATTTGAACTTCCTGGCCTCACAATTCAGGACAATGTACTTTGCATTAACGCCTGTGACCATGCAGACAGTGTGGTCGCACTATGCAATAATTTTGCTGATCTCTTTTCTGAGGGCCTTGGTTGTTTCACAGACTTTGCAGCGCATATTGCAGTTAGAGACAATTCCATGCATATTCTCCACTCTATTATTGCTCCAAACAATTTTGGCATGAATGTATTTAAAATTTCTGGCTTCGCAGTCCAGTACAATGTAGTTTGCATTAACGGCTGTGACCATGTAGACAGTTCGGTCGCACTATGCGATAATTTTGCTGATCTCTTTTCTGAGGACCTTGGTTGTACCACAGACTTTGCAGCGCATATAGTAGTTAGAGACAATTCCATACTTATTCTCCACTCTAGTAATGCTCCAAACATTTTTGGCATGTCTGCATTTTAACTTCCTGGCCTCGGAATTCAGGACAATGTACTTTGCATCAACGCCTGTGACCATGCAGACAGTGTGGTTGCACTATACGATGATTATGTTGATCTCTTTTCTGAGGGCCTTGGTTGTACCACAGAGTTTGCACCGCATATTGTAGTTAGAGACAATTCCATGCTTATTTTAAACTCTAGTAATGCTCCAAACATTTGTTGCATGTATGCGTTTGAAATTTCTGGGCTCGCAATTCAGGAAAAAGTACTTTGCATCCACGCCTGTGACCATGCAGACAGTGTGGTCGCACTATGCGACGATTTTGCTGATCTCTTTTCTATGGGCCTTGGTTGTACCACAGACTTTGCAGCGCATATCGTAGTTAGAGACAATTCCATGCCAATTCTCCACTCTAGTAATTCTCCAAACATATTTGGCATGGATGCATTTGAACTTCCTGGCTTCGCAATTCAGGACAATGTACATTGCATCAACGCCTGTGACCATGCAGACAGAGTGGTCGCACTGTGCAAATGATTTTGCTGATCTCTTTTCTGTGGGCCTTGGTTGTACCACAGCCTTAGCAGCCCATATTGTAGTTTGAGACTATTCCATGCCTATTCTCCACTCTAGTAATGCTCCAAACATTTTTGGCACGAACGCATTTGAACTTCCTGGCCTCACAATTCAAGACAGTGTACTTTGCATCAACGCCTGTGACCATGCAGACAGTTAGGTCGCACTATGCGATAATTTTGCTGATCTCTTTTCTGATTGCCTTGGTTGTACCACAGACTTTGCAGCACATATTGTAGTTAGAGACAATTCCATGCCTATTCTTCAATCTAGTAATGCTCCAAATATTTTTGGCATGTATGCGTTTGAAGTTCCTGGCCTCGCAATTCAGGACAAAGTACTTTGCATCAACGCCTGTGACCATGCAGATAGTGTGGCCGCATTATGCAATGATTTTGCTGATCCCTTTAATGAGGGCCTTGATTGTACCAGAGACTTTGCAGCGCATATTGTAGTTAGAGACAATTCCATGCTTATTCTCCACACTAGTAATGATCCAAACATTTTTGGCATGGATGCATTTGAACTTCCTGGCCAAGCAATTCAGGACAATGTACTTTGCATCATCGCCTGTGACCATGCAGACAGTGTGGTCGCACTATACTGTGATTTTGCTGATCTCTTTTCTGTGGGTCTATGTTGTACCACAGACTTTGCAGAGCATATTGTAGTTAGAGCCAATTCCATGCTTATTCTCCACTCTAGTAATGCTCCAAATATTTTTGGCATGGATGCATTTAAACTTTCCGGCCTTGGAATTCAGGACAATGTACTTTGCATCAACGCCTGTGACCATGCAGACAGTGTGGTCGCACTATGTAATGGATTTGCTGATCTCTTTAATGAGGGCCTTGGTTGTACCAGAGACTTTGCAGCGCATATTGTAGTTAGAGACAATTCCATGAATATCCTCCACTCTAGTAATACTCCAAAAATTTTTGGCATGGATGCGTTTGAAATTTCTGGCCTCGCAATTCAGGACAATGTACGTTGCATCAACGCCTGTGACCATGCAGACTGTGTGGTCGCACTATGCGATGATTTTGCTGATCTATTTTCTGAGGGTTTTCGTTGTACCACTGACTTTTCAGCGCATATTGTTGTTAGAGACAATTACATGCCTATTCTTCACTCTAGTAATGCTCCAAACATTTTTGGCGTGGATGCATTTGAACTTCCTGGCCTCGCAATTCAGGACAATGTACTATGCATTAACGCCTGTGACCATGCAGACAGTGTGGTCGCACTATGCAAAGATTTTGCTGATCTCTTTAATGAGGGCCTTGGTTGTACCAGAGACTTTGCAGCGCATATTGTAGTTAGAGACAATTCCATGCCTATCCTCCATTCTATAATACTCCGAACATTTTTGTCATGGATGCTTTTGAAATTTCTCGCCTCGCAATTCAGGACAATGTACTTTGCATCAACGCCTGTGACCATGCAGACAGTGTGGTCGCACTATGTGATGATTTTGCTGATCTATTTTCTTTGGTCCTTCATTGTACCACTGAGTTTTCAGCGCATATTGTTGTTAGAGACAATTCCATGCCTATTCTTCACTCTAGTAATGCTCCAAACATTTTTAGCATGGATGCATTAGATCTTCCTGGCCTCGCATTTCAGGACAATGTACTTTGCATCAACGCCTGTGACCTTGAAGACGGTGTGGTCGGACTATGCGATGATTTTGCTGATCTCTTTCCTGAGGCAATGGTTCTACCACAGACGTTGCAGCGCATATTGTAGTTAGAGACAATTCCATGCCTATTCTCCACTCTAGTAATGCTCCAAACATTTTTGGCATGGATGCATTTGAACTTCCTGGCCTCACAACTCAGGACAATAAACTTTTCATCAAAGCCTGTAACCATGCAGACAGTGTGGTCGCACTATGCGATGATTTTGCTGATCTCTTTTCTGAGGGCCTTGGTTGTTTCACAGACTTTGCAGCACATATTGTGGTTTGAGACAGTTCCATGCCTATTCTCCACTCTAGTAATACTCCAAACATTTTTAGCATGGATGCATTTGAACATTCTGGCCTCGCAATTCAGGACAATGTACATTGCAACAACGCCTGTGACCATGCAGACAGTGTGGTCGCACTATGCGATGATTTTGCTGATCTCTTTTCTGTGGGCCTTGGTTGTACCACAGACTTTGCAGCGCATATTGTAGTTAGAAACAATCCCATGCCTATCCTCCACTCCAGTAATACTCCAAACATTTTTGTCATGGATGAATTTGAACATCCTGGCATCGCAATTCAGGACAAAGTACTTTACATCAACGCCTGTGACCTTGCAGACAGTGTGGTCGCACTATGCGATGATTTTGCTGATCTCTTTTCTGAGGGCCTTGGTTGTACCACAGACTTTGAAGCGCACATTGTAGTTACAGACAAGTCCATGATTATTCTTCACTCTAGTAACGCTCCAAACATTTTTGGCATGGATGCATTTGAACACACTCGCCTCGCAATTCAGGGCAATGTGCTTTGCATCTATGCCTGTGACCATGCAGATATTGTGGTCGCACTATGTGATGATTTTGCTGATCTGTTTTCTGAGGGCCTTGGTTGTAAAACAGACTTTGCAGCGCATATTATAGTTAGAGACAATTCCATGCCTATTCTCCACTTTAGTAATGCTCCAAACGTTTTTAGCATGTATGCATTAGATCTTCCTGGCCTCGAATTTCAGGACAATGTACTTTGCATCAACGCCTGTGACCTAGAAGACAGTGTGGTCGGACTATGCGATGATTTTGCTGATCTCTTTTCTGAGGCCTTGGTTTTACCACAGACGTTGCAGCGCATATTGTAGTTAGAGACAATTCCATGCCTATTCTTTACTCTAGTAATGCTCCAAACAATTTTGGCATGGATGCATATGAAATGTCTGGCCTCACAATTCAGGACAATGTACTTTGCGTCAACGCCTGTGACCATGGAGACAGTGCGGTCGCACTATGCAATGATTTTGCTGACCACTTTTCTGAGGGCCTTGTTTGTTTCACAGACTTTGCAGCGCCTATTGCAGTTAGAGACAATTCCATGCATATTCTCCACTCTAGTAAAGCTCCAAACAATTTTGGCATGGATGAATTTGAAAATTCTGGCCTCACAATTCAGGACAATGTACTTTGCATCGACGCCTTTGACCATGCAGACAGTGTGGTCGCAATTTGCGATGATTTTGATGATCTCTTTTCTGATGGCCTTGGTTGTACCACAGACTTTGTAGCGCATATTATTATAATAAGAGACAATTCCATGCCTATTCTCCACTCTAGTAATGTTCCAAACATTTTTAGCATCGATGCATTTGAACTTCCTGGCTTTGCAATTCAGGACAATGTACATTGCATCAACGCCTGTGACCATGCAGACAGTGTGGTCGCACTGTGCAAAGATTTTGTTGATCTCTTTTCTGTGGGCCTTGGTTGTACCACAGACTTTGCAGCGCATATTGTAGTTTGAGTCAATTCCATGCCTATTCTCCACTCTAGTAATGCTCCAAACATTTTTGGCACGAATATATTTGAACTTCCTGGCCTCACAATTCAAGACAGTGTACTTTGCATCAACGCCTGTGACCATGCAGACAGCGTGGTCGCACTATGCGATGATTTTGCTGATCTCTTTTCTGAGGGCCTTGGTTGTTTCAAAGACTTTGCAGCGCATATTGTAGTTAGAGACAATTCCATGCATGTTCTACACTCTAGTAATGCTCCAAACAATTTTGGCATGGATGCATTTGAAATTCTTGGCTTCGCAGTTCAGAACAATGTACTTTGTATTAACGGCTGTGACCATGTAGACAGTTTGGTCGCACTATGCGATAATTTTGCTGATCTCTTTTCTGAGGGCCTTGGTTGCACCACAGACTTTGCAGCGCATATTGTAGTTAGAGACAATTTCATGCTTATTCTCCACTCTAGTAATGCTCCAAACATTTTTCGTATGGATGCATTTGAACTTTCCGGCCTCGGAATTCAGGACAATGTACTTTGCATCAACGCCTATGACCATGCAGACAGTGTGGTCGCACTAAGCGATGATTTTGCTGATATCTTTTCTGAGGGCCTTGGTGGTACCACATAGTTTGCAGCGCATATTGTAGTTAGAGACAATTCCATGCCTATCCTCCACTCTAGTAATACTCCAAACATTTTTGTCATGGATGCGTTTGAAATTTCTGGCCTCGCAATGCAGGACAATGTACTTTGCATCAACGCCTGTGACCATGCAGACAGTGTGATCGCACTATGCGATGATTTTGCTGATCTATTTTCTGAGGGCCTTCATTGTACCACTGACTTTTCAGCGCATATTGTTGATAGAGACAATTACACGCCTATTCTTCACTCTAGTAATGCTCCAAACATTTTTGGCGTGGATGCATTTGAACTTCCTGGCTTCGCAATTCAGGACAATGTACTTTGCATTAACGCCTGTGACCATGCAGACAGTGTGGTCGCACTATGCGATGATTTTGCAGATCTCTTTTCTGTGGGTCTTGGTTGTACCACAGACTTTGCAGCGCAGATTGTAGTTAGAGACAATTCCATGCCTATTCTCCACTCTAGTAATACACTAAACATTTTTAGCATGGATGCATTTGAACATTCTGGCCTCGCAATTCAGGACAATGTACTTTGCAACAACGCCTGTGACCATGCAGACAGTGTGGTCCCACTATGCGACGATTTTGCTGATCTCTTTTCTGTGGGCCTTGGTTGTACCACAGGCTTTGCAGCGCATATTGTAGTTAGAGACAATTGCATGCCTATGCTCCACTCTAGTAATACTCCAAACATTTTTGGCATGGATGCATTTGAACTTCCTGGCCTCACGATTCAGGAGAATGTACTTTGCGTCAACGCCTATGATCATGCAGACAGTGTGGTCGCACTATGCAATGATTTTGCTGATCTCTTTTCTGAGGGCGCTGGTTGTTTCACAGAGTTTGCAGCGACTATTGCAGTTAGAGACAATTCCATGCACATTCTCCACTCTAGTAATTCTCCAAACAATTTCGGCATTGGATGAATTTGAAAATTCTGGCCTCGCAATTCAGGACAATGTACTTTGCATCAACGCCTGTGACCATGCTGACCGTGAGGTCGCACTATTCGATGATTTAGCTCATCTCTTTTCTGACTTTGCAGAGCATATTGTAGATATAGCCAATTCCATGCTTATTCTCCACTCTAGTAATGCTCCAAACATTTTTGGCATGGATGCATTTGAACTTCCCGGCCTTGGAATTCAGGACAATGTACTTTGCATCAACGCCTGTGACCATGTAGACAGTGTGGTCGCACTATGTAATGATTTTGCTGATCTCATTAATGAGGGCCCCGGTTGTACCAGAGACTTTGCAGCGCATATTGTAGTTAGAGACAATCCCATGCCTATCCTCCACTCCAGTAATACTCCAAACATTTTTGTCATGGATGCGTTTGAAATTTCTGGCCTCGCAATGCAGGACAATGTACTTTGCATCAACGCCTGTGACCATGCAGACAGTGTGGTCGCACTATGCGATGTTTTTGCTGATCTATTTTCTGAAGGCCTTCATTGTACCACTCACTTTAGAGCGCATATTGTTGACAGAGACAATTACATGCCTATTCTTCACTCTAGTAATGCTCCAAATATTTTTGGCGTGGATGCATTTGAACTTTCCGGCCTTGGAATTCAGGACAAAGTACTTTGCATCAACGCCTGTGACCATGCAGACAGTGTGGTCGCACTATGCAATGATTTTGCTGATCTCTTTTCTGAGGCCTTGGTTTTACCACAGACGTTGCAGCGCATATTGTAGTTAGAGACAATTCCATGCCTATTCTCCACTCTAGTAATGTTCCAAACAATTTTGGCATGGATGCATATGAAATGTCTGGCCTCACAATTCAGGACAATGTACTTTGCATTAACGGCTGTGACCGTGCAGAGAGTTCGGTCGCACTATGTGATAATTTTGCTGATCTCTTTTCTGAAGGCCTTGGTTGTACGACTGACTTTGCAGCGCATATTGTAGTTAGAGACAATGTCATGCCTATTCTCAACTCTAGTAATGCTCCAAACATTTTTAGCATGGATGCATTTGAACTTCCTGGCATCGCAATTCAGGACAATGTACTTTACATCAACGCCTGTGACCTTGCAGATAGTGTGGTCGCACTATGCTGTGATTTTGCTGATCTCTTTTCTGTGGGTCTTGGTTGTACCACAGACTTTGCAGAGCATATTGTAGTTAGAGCCAAATCCATCCTTATTCTCCACTCTAGTAATGTTCCAAACATTTTTGGCATGGATGCATTTGAACTTTCCGGCCTTGGAATTCAGGACAATGTACTTTGCATCAACGCCTGTGACCATGCAGCCAGTGTGGTCGCACTATGCAATGATTTTGCTGATCTCTTTAATGAGGGCCTTGGTTGTACCAGAGACTTTGCAGCGCATATTGTAGTTAGAGACAATTCCATGCCTATCCTCCATTCTATAATACTCCGAACATTTTTGTCATGGATGCGTTTGAAATTTCTCGCCTTGCAATTCAGGACAATGTACTTTGCATCAACGCCTGTGACCACACAGACAGTGTGGTCGCACTATGTGATGATTTTGCTGATCTCTTTTCTGAGGGCCTTGGTAGTACCACAGACTTTGAAGCGCACATTGTAGTTACAGACAAGTCCATGATTATTCTTCACTCTAGTAACGCTCCAAACATTTTTGGCATGGATGCATTTGAACTCACTCGCCTCGCAATTCAGGGCAATGTGCTTTGCATCTATGCCTGTGACCATGCAGACATTGTGGTCACACTATGTGATGATTTTGCTGATCTGTTTTCTGAGGGCCTTGGTTGTAAAACAGACTTTGCAGCGCATATTATAGTTAGAGACAATTCCATCCCTATTCTCCACTTTAGTAATGCTCCAAACATTTTTAGCATGTATGCATTAGATCTTCCTGGCCTCGAATTTCAGGACAATGTACTTTGCATCAACGCCAGTGACCTTGAAGACAGTGTGGTCGGACTATGCGATGATTTTGCTGATCTCTTTTCTGAGGCCTTGGTTTTACCACAGACGTTGCAGCGCATATTGTAGTTAGAGACAATTCCATGCCTATTCTCCACTCTAGTAATACTCCAAACATTTTTAGCATGGATGCATTTGAACATTCTGGCCTCGCAATTCAGGACAATGTACTTTGCAACAACGCCTGTGACCATGCAGACAGTGTGGTCGCACTATGCGACGATTTTGCTGATCTCTTCTCTGTGGGCCTTGGTTGTATCACAGGCTTTGCAGCGCATATTGTAGTTAGAGACAATTCCATGCCTATTCTCCACTCTAGTAATACTCCAAACATTTTTGGCATGGATGCATTTGAACGTCCTGGCCTCACGATTCAGGACAATGTACTTTGCGTCAACGCCTGTGACCATGCAGACAGTGTGGTCGCACTATGCGATGATTTTGCTGATCTCTTTTCTGTGGGTCTTGGTTGTACCACAGACTTTGCAGAGAATATTGTAGTTAGAGCCAATTCAATGCTTATTCTCCACTCTAGTAATGCTCCAAACATTTTTGGCATGGATGCATTTGAACTTCCCGGCCTTGGAATTCAGGACAATGTACTTTGCATCAACGCCTGTGACCATGTAGACAGTGTGGTCGCACTATGTAATGATTTTGCTGATCTCATTAATGAGGGCCCTGGTTGTACCAGAGACTTTGCAGCGCATATTGTAGTTAGAGACAATCCCATGCCTATCCTCCACTCCAGTAATACTCCAAACATTTTTGTCATGGATGCGTTTGAAATTTCTGGCCTCGCAATGCAGGACAATGTACTTTGCATCAACGCCTGTGACCATGCAGACAGTGTGGTCGCACTATGCGACGATTTTGCTGATCTATTTTCTGAAGGCCTTCATTGTACCACTGACTTTTCAGCGCATATTGTTGATAGAGACAATTACATGTCTATTCTTCACTCTAGTAATGCTCCAAACATTTTTGGCGTAGATGCATTTGAACTTCCTGGCCTCGCAATTCAGGACAATGTACTTTGCATTAACGCCAGTGACCATGCAGACAGTGTGGTCGCACTATGCGATGATTTTGCTGATCACTTTTCTGTGTGTCTTGGTTGTACCACAGACTTTGCCGAGAATATTGTAGTTAGAGCCAATTCCAAGCTTATTCTCCACTCTAGTAATGCTCCAAACATTTTTGGCATGGATGCATTTGAACTTTCCGGCCTTGGAATTCAGGACAATGTACTTTGCATCAACGCCTGTGACCATGCAGACCGTGTGGTCGCACAGTGCAATGATTTTGCTGATCTCTTTAATGAGGTCCTTGGATGTACCAGAGACTTTGCAGCGCATATTGTAGTTAGAGACAATTCCATGAATATTCTCCACTCTACTAATGCTCCGAACAATTTTGGCATGGATGAATTTGAAAATTCTGGCATCGCAATTCAGGACAATGTACTTTGCATCGACTCCTTTGACCATGCAGACAGTGTGGTCGCACTTTGCGATGATTTTCATGATCTCTTTTCTGATGGCCTTGGTTGTACCACAGACATTGTAGCGCATATTATAGTAGGAGACAATTCCATGACTATTCTCCACTCTAGTAATGCTCCAAACAATTTTGGCATGGATGCATATGAAATGTCTGGCCTAACAATTCAGGACAATGTACTTTGCATTAACGGCTGTGACCATGCAGACAGTGTGGTCGCACTATGCGATGATTTTGCTGATCTCTTTTCTGAGGGCCTTGGTCGTACCACAGACTTTGAGATGCACATTGTAGTTACAGACAAGTCCATGATTATTCTTCACTCTAGTAACGCTCCAAACATTTTTGGCATTAATGCATTTCAACACTCTCGCCTCGCAATTCAGGACAATATACTTTGCATCTATGCCTGTGACCATGCAGACAGTGTGGTCGCACTATGTGATGATTTTGCTGATCTGTTTTCCGAGGGCCTTGGTTGTACCACAGACTTTGCAGCGCATATTGTAGTTAGAGACAGTTCCATGCTTATTCTCCACTCTAGTAACTCTCCAATCATTTCTGGCATGGATGCATATGAACATTCTAACCTCGCAATTCAGGACCATGTTCCTAGCATCAACGCCTGTGACCATGCAAACAGTGTGGTCGCACTATACGATGATTTTGATGAACTCTTTTTCTGAGGGACTTGGTTGTACCACAGACTTTGCAGCGCATATTATAGTTAGAGACAATTCCATGCCTATTCTCCACTTTAGTAATGCTCCAAACATTTTTAGCATGGATGCATTAGATCTTCCTGGCCTCGCAATTCAGGACAATATACTTTGCATCAACGCCTGTGACCTTGAAGACAGTGTGGTCGGACTATGCGATGATTTTGCTGATCTCTTTTCTGAGGCCTTGGTTGTACCACAGACGTTGCAGCGCATATTGTAGTTAGAGACAATTCCATGCCTATTCTCCACTCTAGTAATGCTCCAAATATTTTTGGCATGGATGCATTTGAACTTCCTGGCCTCACAATTCAGGGCAATGAACTTTTCATCAAAGCCTGTAACCATGCAGACAGTGTGGTCGCACTATGCGATGATATTGCTGATCTCTTTTCTGAGGGCCTTGGTTGTTTCACAGACTTTGCTGCACATATTGTAGTTAGAGACAATTAAATGCCTATTCTCCACTCTAGTAATTCTCCAAACATTTTTGGCATGGATGCATTTGAACTTCCTGGCCTCACAATTCCGGACAATGTACTTTGCGTCAACGCCTGTGACCATGCAGACAGTGTGGTCGCACTTTGCGATGATTTTGATGATCTCTATTCTGATGGCCTTGGTTGTACCACAGACTTTGTCGTGCATATTGTAGTTAGAGCCAATTCCATGCTCATACTCCACTCTAGTAATGCTGCAAACATTTTTGGCATGGATGCATTTGAACTTTCCGGCCTTGGAATTCAGGACAATGTACTTTGCATCAACGCCTGTAACCATGCAGACAGTGTGGTCGCACTGTGCAATGATTTTGCTGATCTCTTTAATGAGGGCCTTGGATGTACCAGAGACTTTGCAGCGCATAATGTAGTTAGAGACAATTCCATGCCTATTCTCCACTCTAGTAATACTCCAAACATTTTTAGCATGGATGCATTTAAACATTCTGGCCTCGCAATTCAGGACAATGTACTTTGCAACAACGCCTGTGACAATGCAGACAGTGTGGTCGCACTATGCGACGATTTTGCTGATCTCTTTTCTGTGGGCCTTGGTTGTACCACAGGCTTTGCAGCGCATATTGTAGTTAGAGACAATTCCATGCCTATTCTCCACTCTAGTAATGCTCCAAACAATTTTGGCATGGATGAATTTGAAAATTCTGGCCTCGAATTCAGGACAATGTACTTTGCATCGACGCCTTTGACCATGCAGACAGTGTGGTCGCACTTTGCGATGATTTTGATGATCTCTTTTCTGATGGCCTTGGTTGTACCACAGACTTTGCGCCGCATATTATAGTTAGAGACAATTCCAAGCCTATTCTCCACTCTAGTAATGCTCCAAACATTTTTAGCATGGATTCATTTGATCTTCCTTTCCTCGCAATTCAGGACAATGTACTTTGCATCAACGCCTATGACCATGCAGACAGTGTGGTCGCACTATGTGTTGATTTTGCTGATCTGTTTTCTGAGGGCCTTGGTTCTTTCTCAGACGTTGCTTCGCATATTGTAGTTAGAGACAATTCCATGCCTATTCTCCACTATAGTAATTCTCCAAACATTTTTGGCATGGATTCATTTGAACTTCCTGGCCTCACAATTCAGGACAATTTACTTTGCGTCAACGCCTGTGACCATGCATCAGTGCGGTCGCACTATGCAATGATTTTGCTGATCTCTTTTCTGAGGGCCTTGGTTGTTTCACGGACTTTGCAGCGCCTATTGCAGTTAGGGACAATTCCACGCATATTCTCCACTCTAGTAATGCTCCAAACAATTTTGGCATGGATGAATTTGAAAATTCTGGCCTCGCAATTCAGGACAAAGTACTTTGAATCGACGCCTTTGACCATACAGACAGTGTGGTCGCACTATGCGATGTTTTCGCTGATCTCTTTTCTGTGGTCCTTGGTTGTACCACAGACTTCGCAGCGCATATTGTAGTTAGAGAAAATTCCATGCCTATTGTCCACTCTAGTAATTCTCCAAACATTTTTGGCATGGATGCATTTCAACTTCCTGGCCTCACAATTCAGGACAATGTACTTTGCATCAACGCCTGTGACCATACAGACAGTGTGGTCGCACTATGCAATGATTTTGATGATCTCTTTTCGGAGGGTCTTCAATGTACCACTGACTTTACAGCGCATATTGTAGTTAGAGACAGTTCCATGATTATTCTCCAATCTAGTAATGCTCCAAACATTGTTGGCATGGATGCATTTGTAATTCCTGGCCTCGCAATTCAGGACAATGTGCTTTGCATCAACGCCTGTGACCATGCAGACAGTGTGGTCGCACTATGTGATGATTTTGATGATCTTTTTAATGAGGGCCTTGGTTGTACCAGAGACTTTGCAGAGCATATTGTAGTTACAGGCAATTCCATGCCTATTCTTCACTCTAGTAATGCTCCAAACATTTTTGGCGTGGATGCATATGAACATTCTCGCCTCCAATTCAGGTCACTGTACTTTGCATTAACGCCTGTGACCATGCAGACAGTGTGATCGCACTATGTGATGATTTTCATGAACTCTTTTCTGTGGGACTTGGTTGTACCACAAACTTTGCAGCGCATATTATAGTTAGAGACAATTCCATGCCTATTCTCCACTCTAGTAATTCTTCAAACATTTTTAGCATGGATGCATTTGATATTCCTCCTTCGCAATTCAGGACAATGTACTTTGCAAGAACGCCTGTGACCATGCAGACAGTGTGGTCGCACTCTGCGATGATTTTGATGATCTCTTTACTGAGGGCCTTTGTTGTACGACAGACTTTGCAGCGCATATTGTAGTTACAGCTAATTCCATGCCTATTTTCCACTCTAGTAATTCTAGAAACATTTTTGGCACGGATGCATTTGAACTTTCTGCCCTCGCAATTCAGGACAATGTACTTTGCATCAACGCCTGTTATCATGCAGACAGTGTGGTCGCACAATGGAATGATTTTGCTGACCTCTTTAATGACGGCCTTGGTTGTACCACAGACCTTGCAGGGCATATTGCAGTTACAGAAAATTCCATGCCTATTCTCCACTCTAGTAATGCACCAAACAATTTTCGCATTGATGCATATGAACATTCTCGCCTCGCAATTCAGGACAATGTACTTTGCAAGAACGCCTGTGACCATGCTGACAGTATGGTCGCACTATGCGATGATTTTGATGATCTCTTTTCTGAGGTCCTTCATTGTACCACTGACTTTGCAGCGCATATTGTAGTTAGATACAGTTCCATGATTAATCTCCAATCTAGTAATGCTTCCAACGTTTTTGGCATGGATGCATTTGAAATTCGCGGCCCCGCAATTCAGGACAATGTACTTTGCATCAACGGCTGTGACCATGCTGACAGTGTAGTCGCACTATGCGATGATTTTGATGATCTCTTTTCTGAGGGCCTTTGTTGTACCATAGACTTTGCAGCGCATATTATAGTTACAGCCAATTCCATGCATATTCTCCACTCTAGTAATGCTCCAAACATTTTTTGCATAGATGCATTTAAACTTCCTGGCCGCGCAATTCAGGACAATGTACTTTGCAAGAACGCCTGTGACCATGAAGACAGTGTGGTTGCACTATGCAATGATTTTGCTGATCTTTTCAATGACGACCTTGGTTGTACCACAGACCTCTCAGCGCATATTGTAGTTACAGACAATTCCATGCCTATTCTCCACTCTAGTAATCCTCCAAACATTTTTAGCATGGATGCATTTGATCTTCCTGCCCTCGCAGTTCGGGACAATGTACTTTGCATCAACGCCTGTGACCATGCAGAGAGTGTGGTCGCACTATGTGATGATTTTGATGATCTCTTTTCTGAGGGCCTTTGTTGTACCATAGACTTTGCACCGCATATAATAGTTACAGCCAATTCCATGCCTATTCTCCACTCTAGTAATGATCCAAACATTTCTAGCATAGATGCATTTAAACTTCCTGGCCTCGCAATTCAGGGCAATGTATTTTGCAAGAATGCCTGTGACCATGCAGACAGTGTGGTCGCACTATGCGATGATTTTGATGATCCCTTTTCTGAGGGCCTTCATTGTACCACTGACTTTGCAGCGCATATTGTAGTTAGAGACAGTTCCATGTATATTCTCCAATCTAGTAATGCTCCAAACATTTTTGGCATGGATGCATTTGAAATTCCTGGCCTCGCAATTCAGGACAATGTACTTTGCATCAACGCCTGTGACCTTGCAGACAGTGTGGTCGCCCTACGCAATGATTTTGCTGATCTCTTTAATGACGGGCTTGGTTGTACCACAGACCTTGCAGCCCATGTTGTAGTTACAGACAATTCCATGTATATTCTTCACGCTAGTAATGCTCCAAACGTATTTGGCATGGATGCATTTGAACTTTCTGGCCTCGCAATTCAGGACAATGTACTTTGCAAGAACGCCTGTGACCATGCAGACAGTGTGGTCGCACTATGCAATGATTTTGCTGATCTCTTTAATGACGGCCTTGGTTGTACCACAGACCTTGCAGCGCATATTGTAGTTACAGACAATTTAATGCCTATTCTTCACTCTAGTAATGCTCCAAACATTTTTGGCATGGATGAATATGAACACCCTCGCCTCCAATTCAGGTCACTGTACTTTGCATTGACGCCTGTGACAATACAGACAGTGTGATCGCACGATGCGATGGTTTTCATGAATTCTTCTCTGTGGGACTTGGTTGTACCACAGACTTTGCAGCGCATATTATAGTTAGAGACAATTCCATGACTATTCTCCACTCTAGTAATCCTCCAAACATTTTTAGCATGGATGCATTTGATCTTCTTCCTCTCGCAATTCAGGACAATGTACTTTGCATCAACGCCTGTGACCATGCAGACAGTGTGGTCGCACTATGCGATAATTTTGCTGATCTCTTTTCTGAGGGCCTTGGTTGTTTCACATACTTTGCAGCGCATATTGCAGTTAGAGACAATTCCATGCATATTCTCCTCTCTATTTATGCTCCAAACAATTTTGGCATGAATGCATTTGAAATTTCTGGCTTCGCAGTTCAGGACATTGTACTTTGCATTAACGGCTGTGACCATGCAGACAGTGTGGTCGCACTATGCGATAATTTTGCTGATCTGTTTTCTGAGGACCTTGGTTGTACCACAGACTTTGCAGCGCATATAGTATTTAGAGCCAATTCCATGCCTATTCTCCACTCTATTAATTCTCCAAACATTTTTGGCATGGATGCATTTGAACTTCCTGGCCTCACAACTCAGGACAATGTACATTGCATCAACGCCTGTGACCATGCAGACAGTGTGGTCGCACTATGCGATGATTTTGCTGATCTCTTTTCTGAGGGCCTTGGTTGTACCACTGAGTTTGCAGCGCATATTGTAGTTAGAGACAATTCTATGCCTATTCTTAACTCTAGTAATGCTCCAAACATTTGTGGCATGTATGCGTTTGACCTTTCTGGACTCGCAATTCAGGACAATGTACTTTGCAACAACGACTGTGACCATGCAGACCGTGTGGTCGCACTATGCGATGATTTTGCTGATCTCTTTTCTGTGGGCCTTGGTTGTACCACAGACTTGTCAGCGCATATAGTAGTTAGAGACAATTCCATGCTTATTCTCCACTCTAGTAATGCTCCAAACATTTTTGGCATGGATGCATTTGAAATTCCCGGCCTAGGAATTCAGGACAATGTACTTTGCATCAAATCCTGTCACCATGCAGACAGTGTGGTCGCACTATGCGATGATTTTGCTGACCTCTTTTCTGAGGACCTTGGTTGTACCACAGACTTTGCAGCGCATATAGTAGTTAGAGACAATTCCATGCTTATTCTCCACTCTAGTAATGCTCCAAACTTTTTTGACATAGATGCATTTGAACTTCCCAGCCTTGGAATTCAGGACAATGTACTTTGCATCAACGCCTGTGACCATGCAGACAGTGTGGACGCACTATGCGATGATTTTGATGATCTCTTTTCTGAGGGCCTTGGTTGTACCACAGATTTTGCAGCGCATATTGCAGTTAGAGACAATTCTATGAATATTCTCCACTCTAGTAATACTCCAAACATTATTAGCATGGATGCATTTGAACATTCTGGCCTCGCAATTCAGGACAATGTACTTTGCATCAACGCCTCTGACCATACAGTTAGTGTGGTCGCACTATGCGATGATTTTGATGATCTCTTTTCTTAGGGCCTTGGATGTACCACAGACCTTGCAGCCCATATTGTGGTTAGAGACAATTCCATGCCTATTCTTCACTCTAGTAATGCTCCAAACATGTTTGACATGGATGCATATGAACATTCTCGACTCCAATTCAGGACAATGTACTTTGCATCAACGCCTGTGTCCATGCAGACAGTGTGATCGCACTATGCGATGATTTTGATGAACTCTTTTCTGTGGGACTTGGTTGTATCACAGACTTTGCAGCGCATATTGTAGTTAGAGACAGTTCCATGCCTATTCTCCACTCTAGTAATGCTCCAAACATTTTTGGCATGGATGCATTTGAAATTCCTGGCCTCGCAATTCAGGACAATGTACTTTGCATCAACGCCTGTGACCTTGCAGACAGTGTGGTCACACTATGCGATGATTTTGATGATCTCTTTTCTGAGGACCTTTGTTGTACCATAGACATTGCAGCGCTTATTATAGTTACAGCCAATTCCATGCCTATTCTCCACTCTAATAATTCTCCAAACATTTTTGGCATGGATGCATTTGAACTTTCTGGCCTCGCAATTCAGGACAATGTACTTTGCATCAACGCCTGTGACCATGCAGACAGTGTGGTCGCACTATGCAATTATTTTGCTGATCTCTTTTCTGAGGGCCTTGGTTGTTTCACAGACTTTGCAGCGCATATTGCAGTTAGATACAATTCCATGCATATTCTCCACTCTAGTAATGCTCCAAACAATTTTGGCATGAATGCATTTGAAATTTCTGGCTTCGCAGTTCAGGACATTGTACTTTGCATTAACGGCTGTGACCATGCAGACAGTGTGGTCGCACTATGCGATAATTTTGCTGATCTGTTTTCTGAGGACCTTGGTTGTACCACAGACTTTGCAGCGCATATAGTAGTTAGAGCCAATTCCATGCCTATTCTCCACTCTAGTAATCCTCCAAACACTTTTGGCATGGATGCATTTGAACTTCCCGGCCTCGGAATTCAGGACAATGTACTTTGCATCAACAACGCTTGTGACCATGCGAACAGTGTGGTCGCACTATGCGATGATTTTGCTGATCTCTTTTCTGAGGGCTTTGGTTGTACCACTGAGTTTGCAGCGCATATTGTAGTTAGAGACAATTCTATGCCTATTCTAAATTTCAGTAATGCTCCAAACATTTGTGGCATGTATGCGTTTGAACTTTCTGGACTCGCAATTCAGGAAGAAGTACTTTGAATCAACGCCTGTGACCATGCAGACAGTGTGGTCGCACTATGCAATGATTTTGCAGCTCTATTTAACGGGGGCCTTGGTTGTACCAGAGACTTTGCAGCGCATATTGTAGTTAGAGACAATTCCATGCCTTTTCTCCACTCTAGTAATACTCCAAACATTTTTAGCATGGATGCATTTGAACATTCTGGCCTCGCAATTCAGGACAATGTACTTTGCAACAACGACTGTGACCATGCAGACCGTGTGGTCGCACTATGCGATGATTTTGCTGATCTCTTTTCTGTGGGCCTTGGTTGTACCACAGACTTGGCAGCGCATATAGTAGTTAGAGACAATTCCATGCTTATTCTCCACTCTAGTAATGCTCCAAACATTTTTGGCATGGATGCATTTGAACTTTCCGGCCTAGGAATTCAGGACAATGTACTTTGCATCAACGCCTGTGACCTTGCAGACAGTGTGGTCGCACTATGCAATGATTTTGCTGATCTCTTTAATGGCGGGCTTGGTTGTAGCACAGACCTTGCAGCCCATATTGTAGTTACAGACAATTCCATGTATATTCTTCACTCTAGTATATCTCCAAACATATTTGGCATGGATGCATATGAACATTCTCGCCTCCAATTCATTTCACTGTACTTTGCATTAACGCCTGTGACCATGCAGACAGTGTGATCGCACTATGAGATGATTTTCATGAACTCTTTTCTGTGGGACTTGTGTGTACCACAAACTTTGCAGCGCATATTATAGTTAGAGACAATTCCATGAATATTCTCCACTCTAGTAATGCTCCAAACATTTTTGGCATGGATGCATATGAACATTCTCGCCTCGCAATTCAGGACAATGTACTTTGCATCTACGCCTGTGACTATGCAGACAGTGTGGTCACACTATGCGATGATTTTGATGATCTCTTTTCTGAGGGCCTTTGTTGTACCATAGACATTGCAGCGCATATTATAGTTACAGCCAATTCCATGCCTATTCTCCACTCTAATAATTCTCCAAACATTTTTGGCATGGATGCATTTGAACTTTCTGGCCTCGCAATTCAGGACAATGTACTTTGCAAGAACGCCTGTGACCATGCAGACAGTGTGGTCACACTATGCGATGATTTTGATGATCTCTTTTCTGAGGGCCTTTGTTGTACCATAGACTTTGCAGCGCATATTATAGTTACAGCCAAATCCATGCCTATTCTCCACTCTAGTAATGCTCCAAACATTTTTAGCATAGATGCAGTTAATCTTCCTGGCCTCGCAATTCAGGACAATGTACTTTGCAACAACGCCTGTGACCATGCAGACAGTGTGGTCGCACTATGCGATGATTTTGCTGATCTCTTTTCTGTGGGCCTTGGTTGTACCACAGACTTTGCAGCGCATATTGTAGTTAGAGACAATTCCATGCCTATTCTCCGCTCTAGTAATTCTCCAAACATTTTTGGCATGGATGCATTTGAACTTCCTGGCCTCACAATTCAGGACAATGTACTTTGCATCAACGACTGTGACCATGCAGACAGTGTGGTCGCACTATGCTATGATTTTGCTGATCTCTTTTCTGAGGGCCTTGGTTGTTTCACAGACTTTGCAGCGCATATTGCAGTTAGAGACAATTCCATGCATATTCACCACTCTAGTAATGCTCCAAATAATTTTGGCATGAATGCATTTGAAATTTCTTCCTTCGCAGTTCAATACATTGTACTTTGCATTAACGGCTGTGACCATGCAGACAGTGTGGTCGCACTATGCGATAATTTTGCTGATCTGTTTTCTGAGTACCTTGGTTGTACCACAGACTTTGCAGCGCATATTGTAGTTAGAGACAGTTCCATGATTAATCTCCAATCTAGTAATGCTCCCAGCGTTTTTGGCATGGATGCATTTGAAATTCCTGCCCTCGCAGTTCGGGACAATGTACTTTGCATCAACGCCTGTGACCATGCAGACTGTGTGGTCGCACTATGTGATGATTTTGATGATCTCTTTTCTGAGGGCCTTTGTTGTACCATAGACTTTGCACCACATATAATAGTTACAGCCAATTCCATGCCTATTCTCCACTCTAGTAATGCTCCAAACATTTCTAGCATAGATGCATTTAAACCTCCTGGCCTCGCAATTCAGGACACGGTACTTTGCAAGAACGCCTGTGACCATGCAGAAAGTGTGGTCGCACTATGCGATGATTTTGATGATCCCTTTTCTGAGGGCCTTCATTGTACCACTGACTTTGCAGCGCATATTGTAGTTAGAGACAGTTCCATGTTTATTCTCCAATCTAGTAATGCTCCAAACATTTTTGGCATAGATGCATTTGAACTTCCCAGCCTTAGAATTCAGGACAATGTACTTTGCATCAACGCCTGTGACCATGCAGACAGTGTGGTCGCACTATGCGATGATTTTGCTGATCTCTTTTCTGAGGGCCTTGGTTGTACCACAGATTTTGCAGCGCATATTGCAGTTAGAGACAAATCTATGAATATTCTCCACTCTAGTAATACTCCAAACATTTTTAGCATGAATGAATTTGAACATTCTGGCTTCGCAATTCAGGACAATGTACTTTGCATCAACACCTGTGACCATGCAGTTAGTGTGGTCGCACTATGCGATGATTTTGATGATCTCTTTTCTGAGGGATTTCATTGTAACACTGACTTTTCAGCGCATATTGTAGTTAGAGACAGTTCCATGATTATTCTCCAATCTAGTAATGCTCCAAACATTTTTGGCATGGATGCATTTGAAATTCCTTGCCTCGCAATTCAGGACAATGTACTTTGCATCAACGCCTGTGACCTTGCAGACAGTGTTGTCGCTCTATGCAATGATTTTGCTGATCTCTTTAATGACGGCCTTGGTTGTACCACAGACCTTGCAGCCCATATTGTAGTTACAGACAATTCCATGTATATTCTTCACTCTAGTAATGCTCCAAACATTTTTGGCGTGGATGCATATGAACATTCTCGCCTCCAATTCAGGTCACTGTACTTTGCATTAACGCCTGTGACCATGCAGACAGTGTGATCGCATTATGTGATGATTTTCATGAACTCTTTTCTGTGGGACTTGGTTGTACCACAAACTTTGCAGCGCATATTATAGTTTGAGACAATTCCATGCCTATTCTCCACTCTAGTAATCCTTCAAACATTTTTAGCATGGATGCATTTGATCTTCCTGCCTCGCAATTCAGGACAATGTACTTTGCAAGAACGCCTGTGACCATGCAGACTGTGTGGTCGCACTCTGCGATGATTTTGATGATCTCTTTACTGAGGGCCTTTGTTGTACCATAGACATTGCAGCGCATATTATAGTTACAGCCAATTCCATGCCTATTCTCCACTCTAGTAATTCTAGAAACATTTTTGGCATGGATGCATTTGAACTTTCTGGCCTCGCAATTCAGGACAATGTACTTTGCATCAACGCCTGTGATCATGCAGACAGTGTGGTCGCACTATGCAATGATTTTGCTGACCTCTTTAATGACGGCCTTGGTTGTACCACAGACCTTGCAGGGCATATTGTAGTTACAGAAAATTCCATGCCTATTCTCCACTCTAGTAATGCACCAAACAATTTTCGCATTGATGCATATGAACATTCACGCCTCGCAATTCAGGACAATGTACTTTGCAAGAACGCCTGTGACCATGCTGACAGTGTGGTCGCACTATGCGATGATTCTGATGGTCTCTTTTCTGAGGTCCTTCATTGTACCACTGACTTTGCAGCGCATATTGTAGTTAGAGACAGTTCCATGATTAATCTCCAATCTAGTAATGCTCCCAACGTTTTTGGCATGGATGCATTTGAAATTCCTGGCCTCGCAATTCAGGACAATGTACTTTGCATCAAGGTTTGTGACCTTGCAGACAGTGTGGTCGCTCTATGCAATGATTTTGCTGATCTCTTTAATGACGGCCTTGGTTGTACCACAGACCTTGCAGCCCATATTGTAGCTACAGACAATTCCATGTATATTCTTCACTCTAGTAATGCTCCAAACATTTTTGGCGTGGATGCATATGAACATTCTCGCCTCCAATTCAGGTCACTGTACTTTGCATTAACGCATGTGACCATGCAGACAGTGTGATCGCACTATGTGATGATTTTCATGAACTCTTTTCTGTGGGACTTGGTTGTACCACAAACTTTGCAGCGCATATTATAGTTAGAGACAATTCCATGCCTATTCTCCACTCTATTAATCCTTCAAACATTTTTAGCATGGATGCATTTGATCTTCCTGCCTCGCAATTCAGGACAATGTACTTTGCAAGAACGCCTGTGACCATGCAGATAGTGTGGTCGCACTCTGCGATGATTTTGATGATCTCTTTACTGAGGGCCTTTGTTGTACCATAGACATTGCAGCGCATATTATAGTTACAGCCAATTCCATGCCTATTCTCCACTCTAGTAATTCTAGAAACATTTTTGGCATGGATGCATTTGAACTTTCTGGCCTCGCAATTCAGGACAATGTACTTTGCATCAACGCCTGTGATCATGCAGACAGTGTGGTCGCACTATGCAATGATTTTGCTGACCTCTTTAATGACGGCCTTGGTTGTACCACAGACCTTGCAGGGCATATTGTAGTTACAGAAAATTCCATGCCTATTCTCCACTCTAGTAATGCACCAAACAATTTTCGCATTGATGCATATGAACATTCACGCCTCGCAATTCAGGACAATGTACTTTGCAAGAACGCCTGTGACCATGCTGACAGTGTGGTCGCACTATGCGATGATTCTGATGATCTCTTTTCTGAGGTCCTTCATTGTACCACTGACTTTGCAGCGCATATTGTAGTTAGAGACAGTTCCATGATTAATCTCCTATCTAGTAATGCTCCCAACGTTTTTGGCATGGATGCATTTGAAATTCTTGCCCTCGCAGTTCGGGACAATGTACTTTGCATCAACGCCTGTGACCATGCAGACTGTGTGGTCGCACTATGTGATGATTTTGATGATCTCTTTTCTGAGGGCCTTTGTTGTACCATAGACTTTGCACCACATATAATAGTTACAGCCAATTCCATGCCTATTCTCCACTCTAGTAATGCTCCAAACATTTCTAGCCTAGATGCATTTAAACTTCCTGGCCTCGCAATTCAGGACACGGTACTTTGCAAGAACGCCTGTGACCATGCAGAAAGTGTGGTCGCACTATGCGATGATTTTGATGATCCCTTTTCTGAGGGCCTTCATTGTACCACTGACTTCGCAGCGCATATTGTAGTTAGAGACAGTTCCATGTTTATTCTCCAATCTAGTAATGCTCCAAACATTTTTGGCATGGATGCATTTGAAATTCCTGGCCTCGCAATTCAGGACAATGTACTTTGCATCAAGGTTTGTGACCTTGCAGACAGTGTGGTCGCTCTATGCAATGATTTTGCTGATCTCTTTAATGACGGCCTTGGTTGTACCACAGACCTTGCAGCCCATATTGTAGCTACAGACAATTCCATGTATATTCTTCACTCTAGTATTGCTCCAAACATTTTTGGCGTGGATGCATATGAACATTCTCGCCTCCAATTCAGGTCACTGTACTTTGCATTAACGCATGTGACCATGCAGACAGTGTGATCGCACTATGTGATGATTTTCATGAACTCTTTTCTGTGGGACTTGGTTGTACCACAAACTTTGCAGCGCATATTATAGTTAGAGACAATTCCATGCCTATTCTCCACTCTATTAATCCTTCAAACATTTTTAGCATGGATGCATTTGATCTTCCTGCCTCGCAATTCAGGACAATGTACTTTGCAAGAACGCCTGTGACCATGCAGACAGTGTGGTCGCACTCTGCGATGATTTTGATGATCTCTTTACTGAGGGCCTTTGTTGTACCATAGACATTGCAGCGCATATTATAGTTACAGCCAATTCCATGCCTATTCTCCACTCTAGTAATTCTAGAAACATTTTTGGCATGGATGGATTTGAACTTTCTGGCCTCGCAAATCAGGACAATGTACTTTGCATCAACACCTGTGATCATGCAGACAGTGTGGTCACACTATGCAATGATTTTGCTGACCTCTTTAATGACAGCCTTGGTTGTACCACAGACCTCTCAGCGCATATTGTAGTTACAGACAATTCCATGCCTATTCTTCACTCTAGTAATGCTCCAAACATTTTTGGCATGGATGCATATGAACATTCTCGCCTTATATTCAGGTCACTGTACCTTGCATTGACGCCTGTGACCATGCAGACAGTGTGATCGCACTATGCGATGACTTTCATAAACTCTTTTTTTTGACTTGGTTGTACCACAGACTTTGCAGCGCATATTATAGTTAGAGACAATTCCATGCCTATTCTCCACTCTAGTAATCCTCCAAACATTTTTAGCATGGATGCATTTGATCGTCCTGCCCTCGCAGTTCGGGACAATGTACTTTGCATCAACGCCTGTGACCATGCAGACAGTGTGGTCGCACTATGTGATGATTTTGATGATCTCTTTTCTGATGGCCTTTGTTGTACCATAGACTTTGCACCGCATATAATAGTTACAGCCAAATCCATGCCTATTCTCCACTCTAGTAATGCTCCAAACATTTCTAGCATAGATGCATTTAAACTTCCTGGCCTCGCAATTCAGGACAATGTACTTTTCATCAAAGCCTGTGACCATGCAGACAGTGTGGTCGCACTATGCAATGATTTTGCTGACCTCTTTAATGACGGCCTTGGTTGTACCACAGACATTGCAGGGGATATTGTAGTTACAGAAAATTCCATGCCTATTCTCCACTCTAGTAATGCACCAAACAATTTTCGCATTGATGCATATGAACATTCTCGCCTCGCAATTCAGGACAATGTACTTTGCAAGAACGCCTGTTACCATGCTGACAGTGTGGTCGCACTATTCGATGATTTTGATGATCTCTTTTCTGAGGTCTTTCATTGTACCACTGACTTTGCAGCGCATATTGTAGTTAGAGACAGTTCCATGATTAATCTCCAATCTAGTAATGCTCCCAACGTTTTTGGCATGGATGCATTTGAAATTCCTGGCCTCGCAATTCAGGAGAATGTACTTTGCATCAACGCCTGTGACCATGCAGACAGTGTGGTCTCACTATGCGATGATTTTGATGATCTCTTTAATGAGGGCCTTGGTTGTACAAGAGACTTTGCAGCGCGTATTGTAGTTACAGACAATTCCATGCCTATTCTTCACTCTAGTAATGCTCCAAATTTTTTTGGCATGGATGCATTTGAACATTCTCGCCTAACAATTCACGACAATGTACTCTGCATCAATGCCTGTGACCATGCATACAGTGTGCTCGCTCTATGTGATGATTTTTCTGATCTGTTTTCTGAGGGACTTGGTTACACCACAGACTTTGCAGCGCATATTGCAGTTAGAGACAATTCCATGAATATTCTCCACTCTAGTAATGCTCCAAACAATTTGGCATAAATGCATTTGAAAGTTCTGGCTTCGCAGTTCAGGACATTGTACTTTGCATTAAAGGCTGTGACCATGCAGACAGTGTGGTCGCACTATGTGATGATTTTGCTGATCTGTTTTCTAAAGGAATTGGTTGTACCACAGCCTTTGATGCGCATATTGTAGTTAGAAACAATTCCATGCCTATTCTCCACTCTAGTAATGCACCATACATTTTTGGCATGGATGCATATGAACATTCTCGCCTCGCAATTCACGATAATGTACTCTGCATCAATGCCTGTGACCATGCATATAGTGTGGTCGCACTGTGTGATGATTTTTCTGATCTGTTTTCTGAGGGACTTGGTTGTACCACAGTCTTTGATGCGCATATTGTAGTTAGAGACAATTCCATGCCTATTCACCACTCTAGTAATTCACCAAACATTTTTGGCATGGATGCATATGAACATTCTCGCCTCGCAATTCAAGACAATGTACTTTGCAAGAACGCCTGTGACCATGCAGACAGTGTGGTCGCACTATGCGATGATTTTGCTGATCTCTTTTCTGAGGGCCTTGGTTGTACCACAGAGTTTGCAGCGCATATTGTAGTTACAGACAATTCCATGCCTATTCTAAACTCTAGTAATGTTCCAAACATTTGTGACATGTATGCGTTTGGACTTTCTGGGCTCACAATACAGAAAAAGTACTTTGCATCAACGCCTGTGACCATGCAGACAGTGTGGTCGCACTATGCAATGATTTTTGCCGATCTCTTTAAGAGGGCCTTGGTTGTACCAGAGAGTTTGCAGCGCATATTGTAGTTAGAGAGAATTCCATGCCTATTCTCCACTCTAGTAATACTCCAAACATTTTTAACATGGATGCATTTGAACATTTTGGCCTCGCAATTCAGGTCACTGTACTTTGCATTGACGCCTGTGACAATGCAGACAGTATGATCGCACTATGAGATGATTTTCATGAACTCTTTTCTGTGGGACTTGGTTGTACCACAGACTTTGCAGCGCATATTATAGTTAGAGACAATTCCATGCCTATTCTCCACTCTAGTAATCCTCCAAACATTTTTACCATGGATGCATTTGATCTTCCTGCCCTCGCAATTCAGGACAATGTACTTTGCATCAACGCCTGTGACCATGCAGACAGTGTGGTCTCAGTATGCGATGATTTTCATGATCTCCTTAATGCGGGCCTTGGTTGTACCAGAGACTTTGCAGCGCGTATTGTAGTTACAGACAATTCCATGCCTATTCTTCACTATAGTAATGCTATAAATTTTTTTGGCATGGATGCATTTGAACATTCTCGCCTCGCAATTCACGACAATGTACTCTGCATCAATGCCTGTGACCATGCAAACAGTGTGGTCGCTCTATGTAATGATTTTTCTGATGTGTTTTCTGAGGGCCTTTGTTGTACCATATACTTTGCAGCACATATTATAGTTACAGCAAATTCCATGCCTATTCTCCACTATAGTAATGCTCCAAACATTTTTAGCATAGATGCACTTAAACTTCCTGCCCTCGCAATTCAGGACAATGTACTTTGCAACAACGCCTGTGACCATGCAGACAGTGTGGTCGCACTATACGATGATTTTGCTGATCTCTTTCCTGTGGGCCTTGGTTGTACCACAGACTTTGCAGCGCATATTGCAGTTAGACACAATTCCATGCATATTCTCCACTCTAGTAATGCTCCAAACAATTTGGCTTGAATGCATTTGAAATTTCTGGCTTCGCAGTTCAGGACATTGTACTTTGCATTAACGGCTGTGAACATGCAGACAGTTTGGTCGCACTATGCGATAATTTTGCTGATCTCTTTTCTGAGGGCCTTGGTTGTTTCACAGACTTTGCAGCGCATATTGCAGTTAGAGACAATTCCATGCATATTCTCCACTCTAGTAATGCTCCAAACAGTTTGGCATGAATGCATTTGAAATTTCTGGCTTCGCAGTTCAGGACATTGTACTTTGCATTAACGGCTGTGACCATGCAGACAGTGTGGTCGCACTATGCGATAATTTTGCTGATCTCTTTTCTGAGGACCTTGGTTGTACCACAGACTTTGCAGCGCATATAGTAGTTAGAGACAATTCCATGCTTATTCTCCACTCTAGTAATACTCCAAACATTTTTGCATGGATGCATTTGAACATTCTGGTCTCGCAATTCAGGACAATTTACTTTGCAACAACGCCTGTGACCATGCAGACAGTGTGGTCGCACTATGCGATGATTCTGCTGATATCTTTTCTGAGGGCCTTGGTTGTTTCACAGACTTTGCAGCGCATATTGCAGTTAGAGACAATTCCATGCATATTCTCCACTCTAGTAATGCTGCAAACAATTTTGGCATGACTGCATTTGAAATTTCTGGCTTCGCCGTTCAGGGCAATGTACTTTGCATTAACGGCTGTTACCATGCAGACAGTTCGGTCGCACTATGCGATAATTTTGCTGATCTCTTTACTGAGGACCTTGGTTGTACCACAGACTTTGCAGCGCATATTATAGTAAGAGACAATTCCTTGCCTATTCTCCACACTAGTAATGTTCCAAACGTTTTTAGCATTGATGCATTTGAACTTCCTGGATTCGCAATTCAGGACAATGTACATTACATCAACGCCTGTGACCATGCTGACAGTGTGGTCGCACTATGCGATAATTTTGCTGATGTCTTTTCTGAGGACCTTGGTTGTACCACAGACTTTGCAGCGCATATTGTAGTTAGAGACAATTCCATGCCTATTCTCCACTCTAGTAATGTTCCAAACATTTTTGGCAAGGATGCATTTGAACTTCCCATCCTCGGATTTCAGGCCGATGTACTTTGCATCAACGCCTGTGACCATGCAGACAGTGTGGTCGCTCTATGCGATGATTTTGCTTATCTCTTTTCTGAGGGCCTTGGTTGTACCACAGAGTTTGCAGCGCATATTGTAGTTAGAGACAATTCCATGCCTATTCTAAACTCTAGTAATGCTCCAAACTTGTTTGGCATGGATGCATATGAACATTCTCCCCTCCAATTCAGGACAATGTACTTTGCATCAACGCCTGTGACCATGCAGACAGTGTGATCGCACTATGCGATGATTTTGATGAACTCATTTCTGATCGTCTTGGTTGTACGACAGACTTTGCCGCGCACATTGTAGTTATAGACAAATCTATGCCTATTCTCCACTCTAGTAATGCTCCAAACATTTTTAGCATGGATGCATTTGAACTTCCTGGCATCGCAATTGAGGACAATGTACATTGCATCAACGCCTGTGACCTTGCAGACAGTGTGGTCGCACTATGCGATGATTTTGCTGAGCTCTTTTCTGAGGGCCTTGGTTGTTTCACAAACTTTGCAGCACATATTGTAGTTAGAGACAATTCCATGCGTATTCTCCACTCTAGTAATGCTCCAAACTATTTTGCCATGGATGCATTTGACATTTCTGGCCTCGCAATAGAGGACAATGTACTTTGCATTAACGGCTGTGACCATGCAGACAGTGTGGTCGCACTATGCGATAATTTTGCTGATCTCTTTTCTGAGGGCCTCTGTTGTACGACAGACTTTGCAGCGCATATTGTAGTTAGAAACAATTTCATGCCTATTCTCCACTCTAGTAATGCTCCAAACATTTTTGGCATGGATGATTTTGAACTTTCTGGCCACGCAATTCAGGACAATGTACTTTGCATCAACGCCTTTGACCTTGCAGACAGTGTGGCCGCACTATGGGATGATTTTGCTGACCTCTCTTCTGTGGGACTTGGTTGTACCACAGACTTTGCAGCGCATATTATAGTTAGAGACAATTCCATGCCTATTGTCCACTCTAGTAATGCTCCAAACGTTTTTGGCATGGATGCATTTTAACATTCTCGCCTCGCAATTCACGACAATGTACACTGCATCAATGCCTGTGACCATGCAGACAGTGTGGTCGCACTATTAGATGATTTTGCTGATCTGTTTTGTGAGGGACTTGGTTGTACCACAGTCTTCGATGCGCATATTGTAGTTAGAGACAATTCCATGCCTATTCTCCACTCTAGTAATGCACCAAACAATTTTGGCATGGATGTATATGAACATTCTCACCCCGCAATTCAGGACAATGTACTTTGCAAGAACGCCTGTGACAATGCAGACAGTGTGGTCGCACTATGCGATGATTTTGACGATCTCTTTTCTGAGGGCCATGTTTGTACCACAGACCTTGCAGCGCATATTGTAGTTACAGACAATTCCATGCTTATTCTTCACTCTAGTAATGCTCCAAACATGTTTGGCATGGATGCATTTGAACTTCCTGACCTCACAATTCAAGACAATGTACTTTGCATCAACGCCTGTGACCATGCAGACAGTGTGGTCGCACTATGCGATGATTTTGCTGATCTCTTTTCTGAGGGCCTTGGTTTTACCGCAGACTTTGCTGCGCATATTGTAGTTAGAGACAATTCCATGCCTATTCTCCACTCTAGTAATGCTCCAAACATTTTTGGCATGGATGCATTTGAACTTCCTGACCTCACAATTCAAGACAATGTACTTTGCATCAACACCTGTGTCCATGCAGACAGAGTGGTCGCACTATGCGATGATTATGCTGATCTCTTTTCTGAGGGCCTTGGTTGTACCACAGACTTTGCAAGCGCATATTGTAGTTAGAGACTATTCCATGCGTATTCTCCACTCTAGTAATGCTCCAAACTATTTTGGCATGGATGCATTTGAAATTTCTGGCCTCACAATTCAGGACAATGTACTTTGCATTAACGGCTGTGACCATGCAGACAGTGTGGTCGCACTATGCGATAATTTTCCTGATCTCTTTTCTGAGGGCCTTGGTTGTACGACAGACTTTGCAGCGCATATTGTAGTTAGAGACAATTTCATGCCTATTCTCCACTCTAGTAATGCTCCAAACATTTTTGGCATGGATGAATTTGACCTTTCTGGCCACGCAATTCAGGACAATGTACTTTGCATCAACGCCTGTGACCTTGCAGACAGTGTGGTCCCACTATGAGAAGATTTTGCTGATCTCTTTTCTGAGGGCCTTGGTTGTACCACAGACTTTGATGCGCACATTGTAGTTACAGACAATTCCATGCCTATTCTTCACTCTAGTAACGCTCCAAACATTTTTGGCATGGATGCATTTGATCATTCTCGCCTCGCAATTCAGGAAAATGTACTTTGCATCTATCCCTGTGACCATGCAGACAGTGTGGTCGCACTATGAGATGATTTTGATGATCTCCTTTCTGAGGGCCCTGCTTCTACCACAGACTTTGCACCGAATTTTATAGTTAGAGACAATTCCATGCCTATTATCCACTCTAGTAATGCTCAAAAAATTTTTAGCATGGATGCATTGAACTTCCTGGCAATGCAATTCAGGACAATGTACTTTGCATCAACGCCTGTGACCTTGCAGACCGTGTGGTCCCACTATGAGATGATTTTGCTGATCTCTTTTCAGAGGGCGTTGGCTGTACCACAGACTTTGATGCGCACATTGTAGTTACAGACAATTCCATGCCTATTCTTCACTCTAGTAACGCTCCAAACGTTTTTGGCATGGATGCATTTGATCATTCGCGCCTTGCAATTCAACAAAATGTACTTTGCATCTATGCATGTGACCATCCAGACAGTGTGGTCGCACTATGTGATGATTTTGCTGATCTCTTTTCTGAGGGCCTTGGTTGTTTCACAGACTTTGCAGCACGTATTGTAGTTAGAGACAATTCCATGCGTATTCTCCACTCTAGTAATGCTCCAAACTATTTTGGCATGGATGCATTTGAAATTTCTGGCCTCGCGACTCAGGACAATGTACTATGCATTAACGGCTGTGACCATGCAGTAAGTGTGGTCGCACAATGCGATGATATTGCTGATCTCTTTTCTGTGGGCCTTGGTTGTAGCACAGACTTTGCAGCGCATATTGCAGTTAGAGACAATTCCATGCCTATTCTCCACTCTAGTAATGCTCCAAACATTTTTGGCATGGATGCATTTGAACTTCCTGACCTCACAATTCAAGACAGTGTACTTTGCATCAACGCCTGTGACTATGCAGACAGTGTGGTCGCACTATGCGAAGATTTTGCTGATCACATTTCTGTGGGCCTTGGTTGTACTAAAGATTTTGCAGCGCATGTTATAGTTAGGGACAATTCCATGCTTATTCTCCACTCCAGAAACGCTCCAGACATTTTTGGCATGGATGAATTTGAACTTTCCGGCCTCGGAATTCAGGACAATGTACTTTGCATCAACGCCTGTGACCATGCAGACAATGTGGTCGCACTATGCGATGATTTTGCTGATCTATTTTCTGAGGGCCTTCATTGTACAACTGACTTTGCAGCGCATATTGTTGTTAGAGACAATTCCATGCCTATTCTCCACTCTAGTAATGCTCCAAACATTTTTAGCATGGATGCATTTGAACTTCCTGGCATCGCAATTCAGGACAATGTACTTTGCTTCAACGCCTGTGACCTTGCAGACAGTATGGTCGCACTATGCGATGATTTTGCTGATCTCTCTTCTGAGGGCCTTGGTTGTACCACAGACTTTGATGCGCACATTGTAGTTACAGACAATTCCATGTCTATTCTTCACTCTAGTAACGTTCCAAACATTTTTGGCATGGATGCATTTCAACATTCTCGCCTCGCAATTCAGGACAATGTACTTTGCATCTATGCCTGTGACGATGGAGACAGTGTGGTTGCACTATACGATGATTTTGATGAACTCTTTTCTGAGATACTTGGTGGTACCACAGACTTTGCAGCGCATATTATAGTTAGAGACAATTCCATGCCTATTCTCCGATCTAGTAATGCTCCAAACATTTTTAGCATGGATGCATTTGATCTTCATGGCCTCGCAATTCAGGACAGTGTACTTTGCATCAACGCCTGTGACCTTGCAGACAGTGTGGTCGCACTATGCGATGATTTTGCTGATCTCTTTTCTGAGGTCCTTTGTTGTACTACAGACGTTGCAGCGCATATTGTAGTTAGAGATAATTCCTTGCCTATTCTCCACTCTAGTATTGCTCCAAACATTTTTGGCATGGATGCATTTGAACTTCCTGGGCTCACAATTCCGGACAATGAACTTTTCATCAAAGCCGGTAACCATGCAGACAGTGTGGTCGCACTATGCGGTGATTTTGCTGACCTCTTTTCTGAGGGCCTTGGCTGTACCACAGGCTTTGCTGCGCATATTGTTGTTAGAGACAATTCCATGCGTATTCTAATTTCTAGTAATGCTCCAAACATTTTTGGCATGGATGCATTTGAACTTCCCGGCCTTGGAATTCAGGACAATGTACTTTGCATCAACGCCTGTGACCATGCAGAGAGGGTGGTCGCAGAATGAGATGATTTTGCTGATCTCTTTTCTGAGGGCCTTGGTTCTACCACAGTGTCTGCAGCGCATATTGTAGTTAGAGACGATTCACATGCTTATTCTAAACTCTAATAATGCTCAAAACATTTGTGGCATGTATGCGTTTGAACTTTCTGGGCAGGCAATTCAGGAAAAAGTACTTTGCATCAACGCCTGTGACCATGCAGACAGTGTGGTCGCACTATGCAATGATTTTACTGATCTCTTTAATGAGGGCCTTGGTTGTACCAGAGACTTAACAGCGCATATTGTAGTTACAGACAATTCCATGCGTATTCTCCACTCTAGTAATACTCTACACAATTTTAGCATGGATGCATTTGAACATTCTGGCCTCGCAATTCAGGACAATGTACTTTGCAACAACGTCTGTGACTATGCAGACATTGTGGTCACACTATGCGATGATTTTGTTGATCTCTCTTCTAAGGGCCTTATTTGTACCACAGACCTTGCAGCGGATATTGTAGTTACAGACAGTTCCATGCCTATTCTTCATTCTAGTAATGCTCCAAACATGTTTGGCATTGATGCATATGAACATTCTCGCCTCCAATTCAGGACAATGTACTTTGCATCAACACCTGTGACCATGCAGACAGTGTGATCGCACTATGCGAGGATTTTGGTGATCTCTTTTCTGAGGGCCTTGGTTGTACCACAGACATTGATGCGCACGTTGTAGTTACAGACAATTCGATGCCTATTCTTCACTCTAGTAACGTTCTAAACATTTTTGGCATGGATGCATATGAACATTCTCGCCTCCAATTCAGGACAATGCACTTTGCATCAACGCCTGTGACCATGCAGACAGTGTGATCGCACTATGAGATGATTTTGATGATCTCCTTTCCGAGGGCCTTGGTTGAACCACAGACTTTGTACCGCATTTTATAGTTAGAGACAATTCCATGCCTATTCTCCACTCTAGTAATGCACCAAACATTTTTAGCATGGATGCATTTGAACTTCCTGGCATCGCAATTCAGGACAATGTACCTTGCTTGTGACCTTGCAGACAGTGTGGTAACACTATGCGATGATTTTGCTGATCTCTCTTATGAGGGCCTTGGTTGTACCACAGACGTTGATGCGCACATTGTAGTTACAGACAATTCCATGCCTATTCTTCACTCTAGTAATGCTCCAAACATTTTTGGCGTGGATGCATATGAACATTCTCGCCTCCAAATCAGGACAATGTACTTTGCATCAACGCTGGTGACCATGCATACAGTGTGGTCGCACTATGCGATGATTTTGATGATCTCTTTTCTGAGGGCCTTTGTTGTACCACAGACTTTGAAGCGCACGTTGTAGTTATAGACAATTCTATGCCTATTCTCAACTCTAGTAAGGCTCCAAATATTTATGGTATGGATGCATTTGAACATCCTGACCTCGCAATTCAGGACAATGTACTTTGCATTAACGCCTGTGACCATGCAGACAGTGTGGTCGCTCTATGCGGAGATTTTGCTGACCTATTTTCTGAGGGGCTACGTTGTACCACAGACTTTGCAGCGCATATTGTAGTTCCAGACAATTCCATGCCTATTCTTCACTCTAGTAATGCTCCAAACATTTTTGGGATGGATGCATTTGAACTTCTTGGAGTCGCAATTCAGGACATTGCACTTTGAAAAACGTCTTTGACCTTGTAGACAGTGTGGCCGCACTATGCGATGATTTTGCTGATCTCTTTTCTGAGGGCCTTGGGTGTACCACAGACTTTGCAGCGCATATTGTAGTTAGACACAATTCCATGCCCATTCTAACCTCTAGTAATGCTCAAAACATTTGTGGCATGTATGCGTTTGAACTTTCTGGCCTAGCAATTCAGGAAAAAGTACTTTCCATCAACGCCTGTAACCATGCAGACAGTGTGGTCGCACTAAGCAACGATTTTGCTGATCTCTTTAATGAGGGCCTTGGTTTTACCAGATACTTTGCATCGCATATTGTAGTTAGAGACAATTCCATGCCAATTCTCCACTCTAGTAATACTCTAGACATTTTTCGCATGGATGCATTTGAACTTTCTTGCCTCGCAATTCTGGACAACGTACTTTGCATCAACGCCTGTGACCATGCAGACAGTGTGGTCGTACTATGCAATTAATTTGCTGATCTCTTTAATGACGGCCTTCGTTGTACCACAGACCTTGCAGCGCATATTGTAGTTACAGACAATTACATGCCTATTCTTCACTCTAGTAATGCTCCAAACATTTTTGGCATGTATGCATACGAACATTCTCGCCTCCAATTCAGGACAATGTACTTTGCATCAACGCCTGTGACCATGCAGACAGTGTGATCCCACAATGCGATGATTTTGATGAACTCTTTTCTGTGGGACTTGGTTGTACCACAGACTTTGCAGCGCATATTATAGTTAGAGACAATTCCATGCCTATTGTCCACTCTAGTAATCCTCCAAACATTTTTAGCATGGATGCATTTGATCTTCCTGGCCTCGCATTTCAAGACAATGTACTTTGAATCAACGCCTGTGACCATGCAGACGGTGTGGTCGCACTATGTGATGATTGTGATGATCTCTTTAATGAGGGCCTTGGTTGTACCAGAGACTTTGGAGCGCATATTGTAGTTACAGACAATTCCATGATTATTCTTCACTCTAGTAATGCTCCAAACATTTTTGGCATGGATGCATTTGAACTTCCTGGCATCGCAATTCAGGACATTGTACTTTGCATCAACGCCTGTGCCTAGCAGACAGTATAGTCGCACTATGCGATGATTTTGATGAACTCATTTCTGTGGGACTTGGTTGTACCACAGACTTTGCAGCGCATATTATAGTTAGAGACAATTCCATGCCAATTCTCCACTCTAGTAATGCTCCAAACATTATAGCATGGATGCATTTGATCTTCCTGGCCTCGCAATTCAGGACAATGTACCTTGCTTGCGACCTTGCAGACAGTGTGGTCGCACTATGCGATGATTTTGCTGATCTCTCTTATGGGGGCCTTGGTTGTACCACAGACGTTGATGCGCACATTGTAGTTACAGACAATTCCATGCCTATTCTTCACTCTAGTAATGCTCCAAACATATTTGGCGTGGATGCATATGAACATTCTCGCCTCCAAATCAGGACAATGTACTTTGCATCAACGCCGGTGACCATGCATACAGTGTGGTCGCACTTTGCGATGATTTTGATGATCTCTTTTCTGAGGGCCTTGGTTGTACCACAGACTTTGAAGCGCACATTGTAGTTATAGACAATTCTATGCCTATTCTCAACTCTAGTAAGGCTCCAAATATTTATGGTATGGATGCATTTGAAGATCCTGACCTCGCAATTCAGGACAATGTACTTTGCATTAACGCCTGTGACCATGCAGACAATGTGGTCGCTCTATGCGGAGATTTTGCTGATCTATTTTCTGAGGGGCTACGTTGTACCACAGACTTTGCAGCGCATATTGTAGTTCCAGACAATTCCATGCCTATTCTTCACTCTAGTAATGCTCCAAACATTTTTGGGATGGATGCATTTGAACTTCTTGGAGTCGCAATTCAGGACATTGCACTTTGAAAAACGCCTTTGACCGTGTAGACAGTGTGGCCGCACTATGCGATGATTTTGCTGATCTCTTTTCTGAGGGCCTTGGGTGTACCACAGACTTTGCAGCGCATATTGTAGTTAGACACAATTCCATGCCCATTCTAACCTCTAGTAATGCTCAAAACATTTGTGGCATGTATGCGTTTGAACTTTCTGGCCTAGCAATTCAGGAAAAAGTACTTTCCATCAACGCCTGTGACCATGCAGACAGTGTGGTCGCACTAAGCAATGATTTTGCTGATCTCTTTAATGAGGGCCTTGGTTGTACGAGAGACTTTGCAGCGCATATTGTAGTTAGAGACAATTCCATGCCTATTCTCCACTCTAGTAATACTCTAGACATTTTTAGCATGGATGCATTTGAACTTTCTTGCCTCGCAATTCTGGACAATGTACTTTGCATCAACGCCTGTGACCATGCAGACAGTGCGGTCGTACTATGCAATTAATTTGCTGATCTCTTTAATGACGGCCTTCGTTGTACCACAGACTTTGCAGCGCATATTATAGTTAGAGACAATTCCATGCCTATTCTCCACTCTAGTAATGCTCCAAACATTATAGCATGGATGCATTTGATCTTCCTGGCCTCGCAATTCAGGACAATGTACCTTGCTTGCGACCTTGCAGACAGTGTGGTCGCACTATGCGATGATTTTGCTGATCTCTCTTATGGGGGCCTTGGTTGTACCACAGACGTTGATGCGCACATTGTAGTTACAGACAATTCCATGCCTATTCTTCACTCTAGTAATGCTCCAAACATTTTTGGCGTGGATGCATATGAACATTCTCGCCTCCAAATCAGGACAATGTACTTTGCATCAACGCCGGTGACCATGCATACAGTGTGGTCGCACTATGCGATGATTTTGATGATCTCTTTTCTGAGGGCCTTGGTTGTACCACAGACTTTGAAGCGCACATTGTAGTTATAGACAATTCTATGCCTATTCTCAACTCTAGTAAGGGTCCAAATATTTATGGTATGGATGCATTTGAAGATCCTGACCTCGCAATTCAGGACAATGTACTTTGCATTAACACCTGTGACCATGCAGACAATGTGGTCGCTCTATGCGGAGATTTTGCTGATCTATTTTCTGAGGGGCTACGTTGTACCACAGACTTTGCAGCGCATATTGTAGTTCCAGACAATTCCATGCCTATTCTTCACTCTAGTAATGCTCCAAACATTTTTGGGATGGATGCATTTGAACTTCTTGGAGTCGCAATTCAGGACATTGCACTTTGAAAAACGCCTTTGACCTTGTAGACAGTGTGGCCGCACTATGCGATGATTTTGCTGATCTCTTTTCTGAGGGCCTTGGGTGTACCACAGACTTTGCAGCGCATATTGTAGTTAGACACAATTCCATGCCCATTCTAACCTCTAGTAATGCTCAAAACATTTGTGGCATGTATGCGTTTGAACGTTCTGGCCTAGCAATTCAGGAAAAAGTACTGTCCATCAACGCCTGTGACCATGCAGACAGTGTGGTCGCACTAAGCAATGATTTTGCTGATCTCTTTAATGAGGGCCTTGGTTGTACGAGAGACTTTGCAGCGCATATTGTAGTTAGAGACAAATCCATGCCTATTCTCCACTCTAGTAATACTCTAGACATTTTTAGCATGGATGCATTTGAACTTTCTTGCCTCGCAATTCAGGACAATGTACTTTGCACCAACGCCTGTGACCATGCAGACAGTGTGATCGCACTATGCGATTATTTTGATGAACTCTTTTCTGTGGGACTTGGTTTTACCACAGACTTTGCAGCGCATATTATAGTTAGAGACAATTCCATGCCTATTGTCCACTCTACTAATCCTCCAAACATTTTTTGCATGAATGCATTTGATCTTCCTGGCCTCGCATTTCAAGACAATGTACTTTGAATCAACGCCTGTGACCATGCAGACGGTGTGGTCGCACTATGCGATGATTTTGATGATCTCTTTAATGAGGGCCTTGGTTGTACCAGAGACTTTGCAGAGCATATTGTAGTTACAGACAATTCCATGATTATTCTTCACTCTAGTAATGCTCCAAACATTTTTGGCATGGATGCGTTTGAACTTCCTGGCATCGCAATTCAGGACATTGTACTTTGCATCAACGCCTGTGCCTAGCATACAGTATAGTCGCACTATGCGATGATTTTGATGATCTCTTTTCTGAGGGCCTTGGTTGTACCACAGACCTTGCAGTGCATATTGTAGTTAGACACAGATCCATGATTATTCTCCAATCTAGTAATGCTCCAAACATTTATGGCATGGATGCATTTGAACTTCCTAACCTCGCAATTCATGACAATGTACTTTGCATCAACGCTTGTGACCATGCAGACAGTATGGCCGCACTATGCGATGATTTTGCTGAGCTCTTTTCTGAGGGCCTTGGTTGTACTACAGAGTTTGCACCGCATATTGTAGTGAGAGACAATTCCATGCCTATTCTAAACTCTAGTAATGCTCCAAACATTTTTGGCATGAATGCATTTCATCTTCTTGACCTCGCAATTCATGACAATTTACTGTGCATCAACGCCTGTATCCATGCAGACAGTGTGGTCGCACTATGCGATGATTTTGATGACCTCTTTTCTGAAGGCCTTGGTTGTACCACAGACTTTCCAGCGCATATTATAGTTAGAGACAATTCCATGCCTATTCTCCACTATAGTAATGCTCCAAACATTTTTAGCATTGATGCATTTGAACTTTTTGGACTCGCAATTCAGGACAATGTACTTTGCATCAACGCCTGTGACCATGCAGACAGTGGGGTCGCACTATGAGATGATTTTGCTGATCGATTTTCTGTGGGCCTTGTTTGTACCACAGACCTTGCAGCGCATATTGTAGTTACAGGCAATTCCATGCCTATTCTCCGCTCTAGTAATGCTCCAAACATTTTTGGCATGGATGCATATGAACATTCTCGCCTCCAATTCAGGACAATGTACTTTGCATCAACGCCTGTGACCATGCATACAGTGTGGTCGCACTATGCGATGATTTTGATGATCTCTTTTCTGAGGGCCTTCGTTGTACCACAGACCTTGCAGCGCATATTGTAGTTACAGACATTATAGTAAGAGACAATTCCATGCCTATTCTCCACTCTAGTACTGTTCCAAACGTTTTTAGCATTGATGCATTTGAACTTCCTGGCCTCGCAATTCAGGGCAATGTACATTGCGTCAAAATCTGTGACCATGCAGACATAGTGGTCGCACTGTGCGATGATATTGCTGATCTCTTTTGTGTGGGCCTTGGTTGTACCACAGACTTTGCAGCGCATATTGTAGTTAGAGACAATTCCATGCCTATTCTCCACTCTAGTAATGCTCCAAACATTTTTGGCATGGATGCATTTGAACTTCCTGACCTCACAATTCAAGACAGTGTACTTTGCATCAACGCCTGTGACCATGCAGACAGTGTGGTCGCACTATGCGAAGATTTTGCTGATCACATTTCTGTGGGCCTTGGTTGTACCACGGATTTTGCAGCGCATATTATAGTTAGGGACAATTCCATGCCCATTCTCAACTCCAGAAACGCTCCAGACATTTTTGACATGGATGCATTTGAACTTTCTGGGCAGGCAATTCAGGAAAAAGTACTTTGCATCAACGCCTGTGACCATGCAGACAGTGTGGTCGCACTATGCAATGATTTTACTGATCTCTTTAATGAGGGCCTTGGTTGTACCAGAGACTTAACAGCGCATATTGTAGTTACAGACAATTCCATGCGTATTCTCCACTCTAGTAATACTTAAAACATTTTTAGCATGGATGCATTTGAACATTCTGGCCTCGCAATTCAGGACAATGTACTTTGCATCAACGCCTGTGAACATGCAGACAGTGTGGTCGCACTATGCGATGATTTTGTTGATCTTTTTTCTAAGGGCCTTGGTTGTACCACAGACCTTGCAGCGCATATTGTAGTTACAGACAGTTCCATGCCTATTCTTCACTCTAGTAATGCTCCAAACATGTTTGGCATGGATGCATATGAACATTCTCGCCTCCAATTTAGGACAATGTACTTTGCATCAACGCCTGTGACCATGCAGACAGTGTGATCGCACTATGAGATGATTTTGATGATCTCCTTTCTGAGGGCCTTGGTTGAACCAAAGACTTTGCACCGCATTTTATGGTTAAGGACAATTCCATGTTTTTTCTCCACTCTAGTAATGCACCAAACATTTTTAGCATGGATGTATTTGAACTTCCTGGCATCGCAATTCAGGACAATTTACTTTGCTTCAACGCCTGTGACCTTGCAGACAGTGTGGTCGCACTATGCGATGATTTTGCTGATCTCTCTTCTGAGGGCCTTGGTTGTACCACAGACTTTGATGCGCACATTGTAGTTACAGACAATTCCATGCCTATTCTTCACTCTAGTAACGTTCCAAACATTTTTGGCATTGATGCATTTGAACATTCTTGCCGTCAATTCAGGACAATGTCCTTTGCATCTATTCCTGTGACCATGCATACAGTGTGGTCGCACTATGTGATGATTTTGCACATCTGTTTTCTGAGGGCCTTGGTTGTACCACAGACTTTGCAGCGCATATTGTAGTTAGCGACAATTTCTTGCCTATTCTCCACTCTAGTAATGCTCCAAACATTTTTGGCATGGATGAATTTTAACTTTCTGGCCTTGCAATTCAGGACAATTACTTTGCATCAACGCCTTTGACCTTGCAGTCAGTGTGGCCGCACTATGCGATGATTTTGCTGACCTCTGTTCTGAGAGCCTTGTCTGTACCACAGACTTTGAAGCCCATATTGTAGTTAGAGACAATTCCATGCTTATTCTAACCTCTAGTAATGCTCCAGACGTTTTTGCCATATATGCATATGAATATTCTCGCATCACAATTCAGGACAATGTACTTTGCATCAACGTCTGTGACCATGCAGCGAGTGTGGTCGCACTATGCGATGATTTTGCTGATCTCTTTCCTGAGGGCCTTGGTTGTACCACAGACTTTGCAGCGCACATTGTAGTTAGAGACATTTCTATGCCTTTTCTCCACTCTAGTAATGCTCCAAACATTTTTAACATGGATGCATTTGAACTTCCTGGCATCGCAGTTCAGGACAATGTACTTTGCATCAACACCTGTGACCTTGCAGACAGTGTGGTCGCACTATGCGATGATTTTGCTGATCACTTTTCTGAGGGCCTTGGTTGTACCACAGACTTTGAAGCGCACGTTGTAGTTATAGACAATTCTATGCCTATTCTCAACTCTAGTAAGGCTCCAAATATTTATGGTATGGATGCATTTGAACATCCTGACCTCGCAATTCAGGACAATGTACTTTGCATTAACGCCTGTGACCATGCAGACAGTGTGGTCGCACTATGCGATGATTTTGCTGATCTATTTTCTGAGGGGCTATGTTGTACCACAGACTTTGCAGCGCATATTGTAGTTCCAGACAATTCCATGCCTATTCTTCACTCTAGTAATGCTCCAAACATTTTTGGCATGGATGCATTTGAACTTCCTATCCTCGCAATTCGGGGCATTGTACTTTGCATCATCGCCTGTGACCTTGCATACAATGTGGTCGCACTATGCGATGATTTTGCTGATCTCTTTTCTGAGGGCGTTGGTTGTACCACAGACTTTGAAGCGCACGTTGTAGTTACAGACAATTCCATGCCTATTCTCAGCTCTAGTTGTGTTCCAAATATTTTTGGCATGGATGCATTTGAACTTCCTGACCTCGCATTTCAGGACAATTTACTTTGCATCAACGCCTGTAACCATGCAGACAGTGTGGTCACACTATGCGATGATTTTGATAACCTCTTTTCGGAGGGCCTCGGTTGTACCACAGACTTTGCAGCGCATATTATAGATGGAGACAATTCCATGCCTATTCTCCACTCTAGTTATGCTCCAAACATTTTTAGCATTGATGCATTAGAACTTCCTGGCCTCGCAATTCAGGACAATGTACTTTGCATCAACGCCTGTGACCATGCAGACAGTGGGGTCGCTCTATGCGATGATTTTGCTGATCTCTTTTCTGTGGGCCTTGGTTGTACCACAGACCTTGCAGCGCATATTGTAGTTACAGACAATTCCATGCCTATTCTCCACTCTAGTAATGCTCCAAACATTTTTTGCATGGATGCATATGAACACTCTCACCTCCATTTCAGGACAATGTACTTTCCATCAACACCTGTTACCATGCAGACAGTGTGGTCGCACTATGCCATGATTTTGATGATCTCTTTTCTGAGGGCCTTCGTTGTACCACAGACCTTGCAGCGCACATTGTAGTTACAGACAATTCCATGCTTATTCTTCACTCTAGTAATGCTCCAAACATTTTTGGCATTGATGCATTTGAACTTTGCGGCCTTGGAATTCAGGACAATGTACTTTGCATCAACGCCTGTGACCATGCAGACAGTGTGGTCGCACTTTGCGATGATTTTGCTGAACTCATTTCTGAGGGCCTTGGTTATTCTACAGAGTTTGCACCGCGTATTGTAGTTAGAGACAATTCCATGCGTATTCTTCACTCTAGTTATGATCCAAACACATTTGGCATGAATGCATTTGACTTCCTGATATCGCAATTCAGGACAATTTACTTTGCATCAACGCCTGTAACCATGCAGACAGTGTGGTAGAACTATGCGATCATTTTGATGACCTCTTTTCTGAGAGCCTTGGTTGTACCACAGACTTTGCAGCGCATATTATAGATAGAGACAATTCCATGCCTATTCTCCACTCTAGTTATGCTCCAAACATTTTTAGCATTGATGCATTTGAACTTCCTGGCCTCGCAATTCAGGATATTGTACTTTGCATCACCGTCTGTGACCTTGCAGGCAGTGTGGTCGCACTATTCGATAATTTTACTGATCTCTTTTCTGAGGGCCTTGGTTGTACCACAGACTTTGAAGCGCACATAGTAATTAGAGACAATTCTATGCCTATTCTCAACTCTAGTAATGTTCCAAATATTTTTGGCATGGATGCAATTGAACTTCCTGACCTCGCAATTCAGGACAATGTACTTTGCATCAACGCCTATGACCATGCAAACAGTGGGGTCGCACTATGCGATGATTTCACTGATGATCTTGTCTGAGGGCCTTCGTTGTACCACTGACTTTGCAGCGCATATTGGAGTTACAGACAGTTCCAAGCCTATTCTTCACTCTAGTAATGCTCCAAACATTTTTGGCATTGATGCATTTGAACTTCCTGACCTCGCAATTCAGGACAATGTACTTTGCATCAACGCCTGTGACCATGCAGGCAGTGGGGTCGCACTATGAGATGATTTTGCTGATCGATTTTCTGTGGGCCTTGGTTGTACCACAGACCTTGCAGCGCAAATTGTAGTTACAGACAATTCCATGCCTATTCTCCACTCTAGTATTGCTCCAAACATTTTTGGCATGGATGCATATGAACATTGTCGCCTCCAATTCAGGACAATGTACTTTGCATCAACGCCTGTGACTATGCATACAGTGTGGTCGCACTATGCGATGATTTTCATGATCTCTTTTCTGAGGGCCTTCGTTGTACCACAGACCTTGCAGCGCATATTGTAGTTACGGACAATTCCATGCCTATTCCTCACTCTAGTAATGTTCCAAACATTTTTGGCATGAATGCATTTGAACTTCCTGGCCTCGGAATTCAGGACAATGTACTTTGCATCAACGACTGTGACCATGCAGACAGTGTGGTCGCACTATGCGATGATTTTGCTGAGCTCTTTTCTGAGGGCCTTGGTTGTACTACAGAGTTTGCACAGCATATTGTAGTTAGAGACAATTCCATGCCTATTCTAAACTCTAGTAATGCTCCAAACATTTTTCACATTGATGCATTTGAACTTCCTGGCCTCGCAATTTGGGACATTGTACTTTGCATCATCGCCTGTGACCTTGCATACAATGTGGTCCACTATGCGATGATTTTGCTGATCTCTTTTATGAGGGCGTTGGTTGTACCACAGACTTTGCTGCGCACATTGTAGTTACAGACAATTCCATGCCTATTCTCAGTTCTAGTAGTGTTCCAAATATTTTTGGCATGGATGCATTTGAACTTCCTGACCTCGCAATTCAGGACAATTTATTTTGCATCAACGCCTGTAACCATGCAGACAGTGTGGTCGCACTATGCGATGATTTTGATAACCTCTTTTCTGAGGGCCTTGGGTGTACCACAGACTTTGCAGCGCATATTATAGTTAGAGACAATTCCATGCCTATTCTCCACTCTAGTTATGCTCCAAACATGTTTAGCATTGATGCATTTCAACTTCCTGGCCTCGCAATTCAGGACAATGTACTTTGCATCAACGCCTGTGACCATGCAGACAGTGGGGTCGCTCTATGCGATGATTTTGCTGATCTCTTTTCTGTGGGCCTTGGTTGTACCACAGACCTTGCAGCGCATATTGTGGTTACAGACAATTCCATGCCTATTCTCCACTCTAGTAATGCTCCAAACATTTTTGGCATGGATGCATATGAACATTCTAGCCTCCATTTCAGGACAATGTACTTTCCATCAACGCCTGTTACCATGCAGACAGTGTGGTCGCACTTTGCGATTATTTTGCTGAGCTCTTTTCTGAGGGCCTTGGTTGTACTACAGAGTTTGCACCGCATATTGTAGTTAGAGACAATTCCATGCCTATTCTAAACTCTAGTAATGCTAAAAACATTCTTGGCATGGATGCATTTGAACTTCCTGACCTCGCAATTCATGACAATTTACTTTGCATCAACGCCTGTAACCATGCAGACAGTGTGGTAGCACTATGCGATCATTTTGATGACCTCTTTTCTGAGGGCCTTTGTTGTACCACAGACTTTGCAGCGCATATTATAATTAGGGACAATTCCATTCCTATTCTCCACTCTAGTTATGCTCCAAACATTTTTAGCATTGATACATTTGAACTACCTTGCAGGCAGTGTGGTCGCAGTATTCGATAATTTTACTGATCTCTTTTCTGAGGGCCTTGGTTGTACCACAGACTTTGAAGCGCACATTGCAGTTAGAGACATTTCCATGCCTATTCTCAACTCTAGTAATGTTCCAAATATTTTTGGCATGGATGCTATTGAACTTCCTGACCTCGCAATTCAGGACAATGTACTTTGCATCAACGCCTGTGACCATGCAAACAGTGGGGTCGCACTATGCGATGATTTTACTGATCTCTTTTCTGAGGGCCTTCGTTGTACCACTGACTTTGCAGCGCATATTGGAGTTACAGACAGTTCCAAGCCTATTCTTTACTCTAGTAATGCTCCAAACATTTTTGGCATGGATGCATTTTAACATTCTCGCCTCGCAATTCACGACAATGTATTCTGCATCAATGCCTGTGACCATGCAGACAGTGTAGTCGCACTATGTGATGATTTTGCTGAACTGTTTTCTGAGGGCTGTGGTGTTACCACAGTCTTTGATGGGCATATTGTAGTTAGAGACAATTCCATGCCTATTCTCCACTCTAGTACTGCACCAAACATTTTTGGCATGGATGCATATGAACATTCTCGCCTCGCAATTCAGGACAATGTACTTTGCATCAACGCCTGTGACCATGCAGACAGTGTGGTCCCACTATGGGATGATTTTGCTGATCTCTTTTCTGAGGGCCTTCGTTGTACCACTGACTTTGGAGCGCATACTGTAGTTAGAGACAATTCAATGCCTATTCTCCACTCTAGTAATGCACCAAACATTTTTGGCATGGATGCATTTGAACATTCTCGCTTCGCAATTCAGGACAATGTACTTTGCATCAACGCCTGTAACCATGCAGACAGTGTGGTCGCACTATGCGATGATTTTGCTGACCTCTTGTGTGAGGGCCTTGGTTGTACCACAGACTTTGCAGCGCATATTGTAGTTAGAGACAATTCCATGCCTATTCTAAACTCTAGTAATGCTCCAAACATTTTTGGCATGTATCCGTTTGAACTTTCTGGACTCGCAATTCAGGACAAAGTACTTTGCATCAACGCCTGTGCCATTCAGACAGTGTTGTCGCACTATGCAATGATTTTGCTGATCTCTTTTCTGAGGGCCTTGGTTGTACCACAGACTTTGAAGCGCACATTGTAGTTAGAGACAATTCTATGCCTATTCTCAACTCTAGTAATGTTCCAAATATTTTTGGCATGAATGCATTTGAACTTCCCGACCTCGCAATTCAGGACAATGTACTTTGCATCAACACCTGTGACCATGCAGACAGTGTAATCGCACTATGCGATGATTTTGCAGATCTCTTTTCTGAGGGCATTGATTGTACCACAGCCTTTGCAGCGCATATTGTAGTTAGAGACAATTCCTTGCCTATTCTCCACTCTAGTAATGCTCCAAACATTTTTGGCATGGATGCATTTGACCATTCTCGCCTCGCAATCCACGACAATGTAGTCTGCATCAATGCCTGTGACCATGCAGACAGTGTAGTCACACTATGTGATGATTTTGCTGAACAGTTTTCTGAGGGCCATGGTTGTACCACAGTCTTTGATGCGCATATTGTAGTTAGGGACAATTCCATGCCTATTCTCCAGTCTAGTAATGCACCAATCATTTTTGGCATGGATGCATATTAACATTCTCGCCTCGCAATTCAGGACAATGTACATTCCATCAACCCCTGTGACCATGCAGACAGTGTGGTCGCACTATGCGATGATTTTGATGATCTCTTTTCTGAGGGCCTTCGTTGTATCACAGACTTTGTAGCGCATATTATAGTTGCAGACAATTCCATGCCTATTCTCCACTCCAGTAATGCTCCAAACATTTTTAGCATGGATGCATTTGAACTTCCTGGCCTCGCAATTCACCACAGTGTACTTTGCATCAACGTCTGTGACCATGCAGACAGTGGGGTCGCACTATGCGATGATTTTGCTGATCTCTTTTCTGTGGGCCTTGGTTATACCAAAAATATGCAGCGCATATTTTAGTTAGAGACAGTTCCTTGATTATTCTCCAATCTAGTAATGCTCCATTCCTTTTTGCATGGATGAATTTGAACTTCCTGGAATTGCAATTCAGGACATTGTACTTTGCATCATCGCCTGTGACCTTGCAGACAGTGTGGTCGCACTATGTGATGATTTTGCTGATCTCTTTTCTGGGGGCCTTGGTTCTACCAACGACTTCGCAGCGCATATTGGAGTTACAGACAATTCCTTGCCTATTCTTCACTCTAGTAATGCTCCAAACATTTTTGGCATGGATGCATTTGAACATTCTCAACTCGCAATTCAGGACAATATACTATGTATCAATGCCTATGACCATGCAGACAGTGTGGTCGCACTATGTGATGATTTTGCTGGTCTGTTATCTGAGGGCCTCTGTTTTACCACCGTCTTTGGGGCGCATATTGTAGTTAGAGATAATTCCATGCCTATTCTACACTCTAGTAATGCACCAAACATTTTTTGGCATGGATGAATATGAATATTCTCTCCTAAAATTCAGGACAATGCACTTTGCATCAACGCCTGTGACCATGCAGACAGTGTGATCGCACTATGCGATGATTTTGATGAACTCTTTTCTGTGGGACTTGGTTGTACCACAGACCTTGCAGCGCATATTGTAGTTACAGACAATTCCATGCCCATTCTTCACTCTAGTAATGCTCCAAACACTTTTGGCATGGATGCATTTGAACATTGTCGCCTCACAATTTAGGACAATGTTCTCTGCATCAATGACTGTGACCATGCAGACAGTGTGGTCGCACTATGCGATGATTTTGATGATCTCTTTTCTGAGGGCCTTCGTTGTACCACAGAGCTTGCAGCGCATATTGTAGTTACAGACAATTCCATGCCTATTCTTCACTCTAGTAATGCTCCAAACATTTTTGGAATGGATGCATTTGAACTTTGCGGCCTCGGAATTCAGGACAATGTACTTTGCATCAACGCCTCTGACCATGCAGACAGTGTGGTCGCACTATGCGATGATTTTGCTGAGCTCTTTTCTGAGGGCCTTGGTTGTACTACAGAGTTTGCACAGCATATTGTAGTTAGAGACAATTCCATGCCTATTCTAAACTCTAGTAATGCTCCAAACATTTTTCGCATGGATGCATTTGAACTTCCTGGCCTCGCAATTAGGGACATTGTACTTTGCATCATCGCCTGTGACCTTGCATACAATGTGGTCGCACTATGCGATGATTTTGCTGATCTCTTTTCTGAGGGCGTTGGTTGTACCACAGACTTTGAAGCGCACATTGTAGTTACAGACAATTCCATGCCTATTCTCAGCTCTAGTAGTGTACCAAATATTTTTTGCATGGATGCATTTGAACTTCCTGACCTCGCAATTCAGGACAATTTACTTTGCATCAACGCCTGTAACCATGCAGACAGTGTGGTCGCACTATGCGATGATTTTGATAACCTCTTTTCTGAGGGCCTTGGTTGTACCACAGACTTTGCAGCGCATATTATAGTTAGAGACAATTCCATGCCTATTCTCCACTCTAGTTATGCTCCAAACATTTTTAGCATTGATGCATTTGAACTTCCTGGCCTCGCAATTCAGGACATAGTACTTTGCATCAACGCTTGTGACCATGCAGACAGTGGGGTCGCTCTATGCGATGATTTTGCTGATCTCTTTTCTGTGGGCCTTGGTTGTACCACAGACCTTGCAGCGCATATTGTGGTTACAGAAAATTCCATGCCTATTCTCCACTCTAGTAATGCTCCAAACATTTTTGGCATGGATGCATTTGACCATTCTCGCCTCGCAATCCACGACAATGTAGTCTGCATCAATGCCTGTGACCATGCAGACAGTGTAGTCACACTATGTGATGATTTTGCTGAACAGTTTTCTGAGGGCCATGGTTGTACCACCGTCTTTGATGCGAATATTGTAGTTAGGGACAATTCCATGCCTATTCTCCAGTCTAGTAATGCACCAATCTTTTTTGGCATGGATGCATATGAACATTCTCGCCTCGCATTTCAGGACAATGTACATTCCATCAACCCCTGTGAACATGCAGACAGTGTGGTCGCACTATGCGATGATTTTGATGATCTCTTTTCTGAGGGCCTTCGTTGTACCACAGACTTTGTAGCGCATATTATAGTTGCAGACAATTCCATGCCTATTCTCCACTCCAGTAATGCTCCAAACATTTTTAGCATGGATGCATTTGAACTTCCTGGCCTCGCAATTCACCACAGTGTACTTTGCATCAACGTCTGTGACCATGCAGACAGTGGGGTCGCACTATGCGATGATTTTGCTGATCTCTTTTCTGTGGGCCTTGGTTATACCAAAAATATGCAGCGCATATTTTAGTTAGAGACAGTTCCTTGATTATTCTCCAATCTAGTAATGCTCCATTCCTTTTTGCATGGATGAATTTGAACTTCCTGGAATTGCAATTCAGGACATTGTACTTTGCATCATCGCCTGTGACCTTGCAGACAGTGTGGTCGCACTATGTGATGATTTTGCTGATCTCTTTTCTGAGGGCCTTGGTTCTACCAACGACTTCGCAGCGCATATTATAGTTACAGACAATTCCATGCCTATTCTTCACTCTAGTAATGCTCCAAACATTTTTGGCATGGATGCATTTGAACATTCTCCCCTCGCAATTCAGGACAATATACTATGTATCAATGCCTGTGACCATGCAGACAGTGTGGTCGCACTAGGTGATGATTTTGCTGGTCTGTTATCTGAGGGCCTCTGTTTTACCACCGTCTTTGGGGCGCATATTGTAGTTAGAGATAATTCCATGCCTATTCTACACTCTAGTAATGCACCAAACATTTTTTGGCATGGATGAATATGAATATTCTCGCCTAAAATTCAGGACAATGCACTTTGCATCAACGCCTGTGACCATGCAGACAGTGTGATCGCACTATGCGATGATTTTGATGAACTCTTTTCTGTGGGACTTGGTTGTACCACAGACTTTGCAGCGCATATTATAGTTAGAGAGAATTCCATGCCTATTCTCCACTCTAGTAATGCTCCAAACATTATAGCATGGATGCATTTGATCTTCCTGGCCTCGCAACTCAGGACAATGTACTTTATATCAACGCCTGTGACCATGCAGACAGTGTGGTCGCACTATGCGATGATTTTGATGATCTCTTTTATGAGGGCCTTGGTTGTACCACAGACCTTGCAGCGCATATTGTAGTTACAGACAATTCCATGCCCATGCTTCAGTCTAGTAATGCTCCAAACACTTTTGGCATGAATGCATTTGAACATTGTCGCCTCACAATTTAGGACAATGTTCTCTGCATCAATGACTGTGACCATGCAGACAGTGTGGTCGCACTATGCGATGATTTTGATGATCTCTTTTCTGAGGGCCTTCGTTGTACCACAGAGCTTGCAGCGCATTTTGTAGTTACAGACAATTCCATGCCTATTCTTCACTCTAGTAATGCTCCAAACATTTTTGGCATGAATGCATTTGATCTTTGCGGCCTCGGAATTCAGGACAATGTACTTTGCATCAACGCCTGTGACCATGCAGACAGTGTGGTCGCACTATGCGATGATTTTGCTGAGCTCTTTTCTGAGGGCCTTGGTTGTACTACAGAGTTTGCACAGCATATTGTAGTTAGAGACAATTCCATGCCTATTCTAAACTCTAGTAATGCTCCAAACATTTTTCGCATGGATGCATTTGAACTTCCTGGCCTTGCAATTCGGGACATTGTACATTGCATCATCGCCTGTGACCTTGCATACAATGTGGTCGCACTATGCGATGATTTTGCTGATCTCTTTTCTGAGGGCGTTGGTTGTACCACAGACTTTGAAGCGCACATTGTAGTTACAGACAATTCCATGCCTATTCTCAGCTCTAGTAGTGTACCAAATATTTTTGGCATGGATGCAATTGAACATCCTGACCTCGCAATTCAGGACAATGTACTTTGCATCAACGCCTGTGACCATGCAAACAGTGGGGTCGCACTATGCGATGATTTTACTGATCTCTTTTCTGAGGGCCTTCGTTATACCACTGACTTTGCAGCGCATATTGGAGTTACAGACAGTTCCAAGCCTATTCATCACTCTAGTAATGCTCCAAACATTTTTGGCATGGATGCATTTGAACATTCTCGTATCGCAATTCACGACAATGTACTCTGCATCAATGCCTGTGACCATGCAGACAGTGTGGTCGCACTATGCGATGATTTTGATGATTTCTTTTCTGAGGGCCTTGGTTGTACCACGGACCTTGCAGCGCATATTCTAGTTAGAGACAGTTCCATGATTATTCTCTAATCTAGTATTGCTCCAACAATTTTTTGCATGGATGCATTTGAACTTCCTGGTATCGCAATTCAGGACATTGTACTTTGCATCACGCCTGTGACCTTTCAGACAGTGGGGTAACACTATGCAATGATTTTGCTGATCCCTTCTCTGAAGGCCTTGGTTGTACCACAGACTTTGAAGAGCACATAGTAGTTAGAGACCATCTATGCATATTCCCAACTCTAGTAATGTTCCAAATATTTTTGGCATGGATGCATTTGAACTTCCTGACCTAGCAATTCATGACAATTTACTTTGCATCAACGCCTGTGACCATGCAGACAGTGTGGCCGCAGTATGCGATGGTTTTGATGACCTCTTTTCTGAGGGCCTTGATGTACCACAGACTTTGCAGCGCATATTATAGTTAGAGTCAATTCTTTGCCTATTCTCCACTCTAGTTATGCTCCAAACATTTTTATCATTGATGCATTTGAACTTCCTGGCCTCGCAATTCAGGACAATGTACGTTGCATCAACGCCTGTGACCATGCAGACAGTGGGGTCGCACTATGCGATGATTTTGCTGATCTCTTTTGTGTGGGGCTTTGTTGTACCACAGACCTTGCAGCGCATATTCTAGTTAGAGGCAGTTCCATGATTATTTTCCATTCTAGTAATGCTCCAAACATTTTTGGCATGGATGCATTTGAACTTCCAGGCATCGCAATTCAGGACATTGTACTTTGCATCAAAGCCTGTGACCTTGCAGACAGTGTGGTCGCACTATGCGATGATTTTGCTGATCTTGTTGGTGAGGGCCTTCGTTGTACCACTGACTTTGCGGCGTATATTGTAATTATAGACAATTCCATGCTTATTCTTCACTCTAGTAATGCTCAAAACATTTTTGGTATGGATGCATTTGAACATTCTCGCCTCGCAATTCAGGACAATTTACTTTCCATCAATGCCTGTGACCATGCAGACAGTATGGTCGCACTATGTGTTGATTTTACTGATCTGTTTTCTGAGGGCCTTGGTTGTACCACAGTCTTTGGGGCGCATATTGTAGTTACAGACAATTCCATGCCTATTCTCCACTCTGGGAAGGCTCCAAACATTTTTGGCATAGATGCATTTGAACTTCCTGGCCTCGCAAATCAGGACAATGTACTTTGCATCGACGCCTCTGACCATGCAAACAGTGTGGTCGCACTATGCGATGATTTTGCTGATCTCCTTTCTGTGGGCCTTGGTTGTACCAGAGACTTTGCAACGCATTTTGTAAATAGAGACAATTCCATGCCTATTCTCCAATCTAGTACTGCTCCAAGCATTTTTGGCATTGATGCATTTGAACATTCTCGCCTCGCAATTCACGAAAATGTACTTTGCATCAATGCCTGTGCCCATGCCGACAGTGTGGTCGCACTATGCGATGATTTACTTGATTTCATTCCTAAGGTCCTTGGTTGCACCACATACTTTGCAGCGCATATTGTAGTTTGAGACAATCCCATGCCTATTCTCCACCCTAGTAATGCTCCAAACATTTTTGGCATGGATGCGTTTGAACTTCCTGGCCTCACAATTCAGAACAATGTGCTTTGCATCAACGCCTGTGACCATGCAGACAGTGTGGTCGCGCTATGCGATATTTTTGCTTATCTCTTTTCTGAGGTCCTTGGTTGCACCACAGACTTTGCAGCGCATATTGTAGTTGGAGACAATTCCATGCATATTCTCCACTCTAGTAATGCTCCAAACAATTTTGGCATTGATGCATTTGAACTTCTTGGCCTCGCAATTCAGGACAATGTACTTTGCATCAACGCCTGTGCCTAGCAGACAGTGTGGTCGCACTATGCGATGATTTTGATGATCTCTTTTCTGAGGGCCTTGGTTGTACCACGGACCTTGCAGCGCATATTGTAGTTACAGACAATTCCATTACTAGTCTTCACTCTAGTAATGCTCCAAACATTTTTGGCATGGATGCATTTGAACATTCTCGCCTCGCAATTCACGACAATGTACTCTGCATCAATGCCTGTGACCATGCAGACAGTGTGGTCTCACTATGCGATGATTTTGCTGATCTATTTTCTGAGGGTCTTCATTGTACCAATGACTTTGCAGAGCATATTGTAGTTAGACACAATTCCATGCCTATTCTTCACTCCAGTAATGCTCCAAACATTTTAGGCATGGATGCATTTGAACATTCTCGCCTCGCAATTCAGGACAATGTACTTTGCATCAACACCTGTGCCTAGCAGACAGTGTGGTCGCACTATGCGATGATTTTGTTGATTTCTTTTCTGAGGGCCTTAGTTGTACCACGGACCTTGCAGCGCATATTCCAGTTAGAGACAGTTCCATGATTATTCGCCAATCTAGTAATGCTCCAACAATTTTTGGCATGGATGCATTTGAACTTCCTGGTATCGCAATTCAGGACACTGTACTTTGCATCACGCCTGTGACCTTTCAGACAGTGGGGTAACACTATGCAATGATTTTGCTGATCCCTTTTCTGAAGGCCGTGGTTGTACCACAGACTTTGAAGAGCACATAGTAGTTAGAGATTATCTATGCATATCCCCAACTCTAGTAATGTTCCAAATATATTTGGCATGGATGCATTTGAACTTCCTGACCTCACAATTCATGACAATTTACTTTGCATCAACGCCTGTGACCATGCAGACAGTGTGGTCGCACAATGCGATGATTTTGATGACCTCTTTTCTGAGGGCCTTGGTTGTACCACAGACTTTGCAGCGCATATTATAGTTAGAGACAATTCTTTGCCTATTCTCCACTCTAGTTATGCTCCAAACATTTTTAGCATTGATGCATTTGAACTTCCTGGCCTCGCAAATCAGGACAATGTACTTTGCGTCGACGCATCTGACCATGCAAACAGTGTGGTCGCACTATGCGATGATTTTGCTGATATCTTTTCTGAGTGCCTTGGTTGTAAAACAGACTTTGCAGCACACATTGTAGTTAGAGCCAATTCCATGTCTATTCTCCACTCTAGTAATGCTCCAAACATTTTTGGCATGGATGCATTTGAATTTTCTTGCCTCGCAATTCAGGACGATGTATTTTGCTTCAACGCCTGTGACCATGCAGACAGTGTGGTCGCACTAGGTGATGATTTTGCTAATCTCTGTTCTGAGGGCCTTGGTGGTACCAGAGACTTTGCAACGCATTTTGTAGATAGAGACAATTCCATGCCTATTCTCCACTCTAGTAATGCTCCAAACATTTTTGGCATGGATGCATTTGAACATTCTCGCCTCGCAATTCACGACAATGTAGTCTGCATCAATGCCTGTGACCATGCAGACAGTGTAGTCACACTATGTGATGATTTTGCTGAACTGTTTTCTGAGGGCCATGGTTGTACCACAGTCTTTGATGCGCATATTGTAGTTAGAGACAATTCCATGCCTATTCTCCACTCTAGTAATGCACCAAACATTTTTGGCATGGATGCATATGAACATTCTCGCCTGGCAATTCACGACAATGTACTTTGCATTAACGTCTGTGACCATGCAGACAGTGTGGTCCCACTATGGGGTGATTTTGATGAACTCTTTTCTGTGGGATTTGGTTGTACCACAGACTGTGCAGTGCATATTATAGTTAGAGACAATTCAATGCCTATTCTCCACACTAGTAATGCCCCGAACATTTTTAGCATGGTTGCATCTGAATATTGTCGCCTCACAATTTATTACAATGTATTCTGCATCAATGGCTGTGACCATGCAGACAATGTGGTCGCACTATGTTATGATTTTGCTGATCTCTTTTCTGAGGGTCTTGGTTGTACCACAGACTTTGAAGCGCACATTGTAGTTAGAGACAATTCTATGCCTATTCTCAACTCTAGTAATGTTCCAAATAAATTGGGCATGAATGCATTTGAACCTTCCGACCTCGCAATTCATGAAAATGTACTTTGAATCAACGCCTGTGACCATGCTGACAGTGTTGTCGCACTATGCAATGATTTTGCTGATCTCTTTTCTGAGGGCCTTGGTTGTACCACAGGCCTTGCAGCGCATATTGTACTTACAGACAATTCCATGCCTATTCTCCACTCTAGTAATGCTCCAAACATTTTTGGCATGGATGCATTTGAACATTCTCGCCTCGCAATTCACGACAATGTAGTCTGCATCAATGCCTGTGACCATGCAGACAGTGTAGTCACACTATGTGATGATTTTGCTGAACTGTTTTCTGAGGGCCATGGTTGTACCACAGTCTTTGATGCGCATATTGTAGTTAGAGACAATTCCATGCCTATTCTCCACTCTAGTAATGCACCAATCATCTTTGGCATGGATGCATATGAACATTCTCGCCTCGCAATTCAGGACAATGTACATTCCATCAACCCCTGTGACCATGCAGACAGTGTGGTCGCACTATGCGATGATTTTGATGATCTCTTTTCTGAGGGCCTTCGTTGTACCACAGACTTTGTAGCGCATATTATAGTTACAGACAATTCCATGCCTATTCTCCACTCCAGTAATGCTCCAAACATTTTTAGCATTTATGCATTTGAACTTCCTGGCCTCGCAATTCACCACAGTGTACTTTCCATCAACGTATGTGACCATGCAGACAATGGGGTCGCACTATGAGATGATTTTGCTGATCTCTTTTCTGAGGGCCTTGGTTGTACCAATGACTTTGCAGCGCATATTGTAGTTACAGACAATTCCATGCCTATTCTTAACTCTAGTAATGCTCCAAACATTTTTGGCATGGATGCATTTGAACATTCTCCACTCACAATTCAGGACAATATACTATGTATCAATGCCTGTGACCTTGCAGACAAAGTGGTCGCACAATGCGATGATTTTGCTGATCTCTTTTCTGAGGGCCTTGGTTGTACCAATGACTTTGCAGCGCATATTGTAGTTACAGACAATTCCATGCCTATTCTACACTCTAGTAATGCACCAAACATTTTTTGGCATGGATGCATATGAATATTTCGCCTCCAATTCAGGACAATGCACTTTGCATCAACGCCTGTGACCATGCAGACCGTGTGATCGCACTATGGGATGATTTTGATGAAGCCTTTTCTGTGGGACTTGGTTGTAACACAGACTTTGCAGCGCATATTATAGTTAGAGACAATTCCATGCCTATTCTCCACTCTAGTAATGCTATAAACATTATAGCATGGATGCATTTGATCTTCCTGGCCTCGCAATTCAGGACAATGTACTTTATATCAACGCCTGTGACCATGCAGACAGTGTGGTCGCACTATGCGATGATTTTGATGATCTCTTTTCTGAGATCCTTGGTTGTACCACAGACCTTGCAGCGCATATTGTAGTTACAGACAATTCCATGCCTATTCTTCACTCTAGTAATGCTCCAAACACTTTTGGCATGGATGCATTTGAACATTGTCGCCTCACAATTCAGGACGATGTACTCTGCATCAATGACTGTGACCATGCAGACAGTGTGGTCGGACTATGCGATGCTTTTGCTGATTTATTTTCTGAGGGCCTTCATTGTACCACTGACTTTGCAGCGCATATTGTAGTTAGACACAATTCCATGCCTATTCTTCACTCCAATAATGCTCCAAACATTTTTGGCATGGATGCATTTGAACATTCTCGCCTCGCAATTCAGGACAATGTACTTTGCATCAACGCCTGTGCCTAGCAGACAGTGTGGTCGCACTATGCGATGATTTTGCTGATCTTGTTGGTGAGGGCCTTCGATGTACCACTGACTTTGCGGCGTATATTGTAATTATAGATAATTCCATGCTTATTCTTCACTCTAGTAATGCTCCAAACATTTTTGGTATGGATGCATTTGAACATTCTCGCCTCGGAATTCAGGACAATTTACTTTGCATCAATGCCTGTGACCATGCAGACAGTGTGGTCGCACTATGTGTTGATTTTGCTGATCTGTTTTCTGAGGGCCTTGGTTGTACCACAGTCTTTGGGGCGCATATTGTAGTTAGAGACAATTCCATTCCTATTCTCCACTCTAGTAATGCTCCAAACATTTTTGGCATTTAATGCATATGAACATTCTCGCCCGCAATTCAGGACAATATACTATGCATAAACGCCTGTGACCATGCAGACAGTGTGGTCGCACTATGCGATGATTTTGATGAACCCTTTTCTGTGGGACTTGGTTGTACCACAGACTTTGCAGCGCATATTGTAGTTAGAGACAATTCCATGCCTATTCTCCACTCTAGTAATTCTCCAAACATCTTTGGCATGGATGCATTTGAACTTCCTTGCCTCACAATTCAGGACAATGTACTTTGCATCAACGCCTGTAACCATGCAGACAGTGTGGTCGCACTATGCGATGATTTTGTTGATCTTTTTTTTGAGGGACTTGGTTGTTCCACAGACTTTGCAGCGCATATTGTAGTTAGAGACTATTCCATGCAAATTCTCGACTCTAGTAATGCTCCAAACAATTTTCGCATGGATGCATTTGAATTTTCTTGCCTCGCAATTCAGGACGATGTATTATGCATCAACGCCTGTGACCATGCAGACAGTGTGGTCGCACTATGTGATGATTTTGCTAATCTCTGTTCTGAGGGCCTTGGTTGTACCAGAGACTTTGCAACGCATTTTGTAGATAGAGACAATTCCATGCCTATTCTCCACTCTAGTAATGCTAGAAACATTTTTGGCATGGATGCATTTGAACATTCTCGCCTCGCAATTCACGACAATGTAGTCTGCATCAATGCCTGTGACCATGCAGACAGTGTAGTCACACTATGTGATGATTTTGCTGAACTGTTTTCTGAGGGCCATGGTTGTACCACAGTCTTTGATGCGCATATTGTAGTTAGAGACAATTCCATGCCTATTCTCCATTCTAGTAATGCACCAATCATTTTTGGCTTGGATGCATATGAACATTCTCGCCTCGCAGTTCAGGACTATGTACTTTCCATCAACCCCTGTGACCATGCAGACAGTGTGGTAGCACTATGCGATGATTTTGATGATCTCTTTTCTGAGGTCCTTGGTTGTACCACAGACTTTGTAGCGCATATTATAGTTACAGACAATTCCATGCCTATTCTCCACTCTAGAACTGCTCCAAGCATTTTTGGCATTGATGCATTTGAACATTCTCGCCTCGCAATTCACGACAATGTACTTTGCATCAATGCCTGTGACCATGCAGACAGTGTGGTCGCACTATGCGATGATTTACCTGATTTCATTCCTAAGGTCCTTGGTTGCACCAAATACTTTGCAGCGCATATTTTAGTTAGAGAGAATTCCATACCTATTCTAAACTTCAGTAATGCTCCAAACTTTTTTGGCATAGATGCGTTTGAACTTTCTGGGCTCGCAATTCAGAACAAAATACTTTGCAACAACGCCTGTGACCATGCAGACAGTGTGGTCGCACTATGCGATGATTTTGCTGATCTCTTTTCTGAGGTCCTTGGTTGCACCACACACTATGCAACGCATATTGTAGTTGGAGACAATTCCATGCATATTCTCCACTCTAGTAATGCTCCAAACAATTTTGGCATTGATGCATTCGAACTTCTTGGCCTCGCAATTCAGGACAATGTACTTTGCATCAACGCCTATGACCAAGCAGACAGTGTGGTCGCACAATGCGATGATTTTGCTGATCTATTTTCTTAGGGCCTTGGTTGTACCACAGACTTTGCAGCGCACATTGTAGTTAGAGACAATTCCATCCCTATTCTAAATTCTAGTAATGCTCCAAATATTTTTGGCATGGATGCGTTTGAACTTTCTGGGCTCGCAGTTCAGAACAAAATACTTTGCAACAACGCCTGTGACCATGCGGAAAGTGTGCTCGCACTATGCGATGATTTTGCTGATCTCTTTTCTGAGGTCCTTGGTGTTACCACAGACTTTGCAGCGCATATTTTAAGTTAGAGAAAATTCCATGCCTATTCTCCACTCTAGTAATGCTCCAAACATTTTGGCATAGGTGAATTTGAAGTTTCTAGGCTCGCAATTCAAGACAATGTAGTTTGCATCAACGCCTGTGACCATGCACACAGTATGATCGCACTATGTGATGATTTTGCTGATCTCTTTTCCGAGGGCCTTTGTTGTACCACAGAATATGCAGCGCAGATTGTAGTTAGAGACAATTCCATGCATATTCATCACTCTAGTAATGCACAAACATTTTTGGCATGAATGAATTTGAACTTCCTGGCCTCGCAATTCAGGACAATGTACTTTGCATCAACGCCTGTGGCCATGCATACAGTGTGGTCGCACTATGCGATGATTTGCTGATCTCTTTTCTGAGGGCATTGGTTGTTTCACAGACTTTGCAGCGCATATTGTAGTTAGTGACAGTTCCTTTCCTATTCTCCACTCTAGTAATGCTCCAAACATTTTTGGCAAGGATGCATTTGAACATTCATGCCTCGCAATTCACCACAATGTACTTTGCATCAACGCCTGTGACAATGCAGACAGTGTGGTCGCACTATGCGATGATTTTGCTGATCTCTTTTCTGAGGGCATTGGTTGTACCTCAGCCTTTGCAGCGCATATTGTAGTTAGAGACAATTCCATGATTATTCTCCACTCTAGTAATGTTCCAAACTTATTTGGCATAGATGCATTTTGAACATTCTGGTCTCGAAATTCAGGACAATGTACTTTCCATCAACGCCTGTGACCATGCAGAGAGTGTGGTCGCTCAGTGCGATGATTTTGCTGATTTCTTTAATGAGGGCCTTGGTTGTACCAAAGACTTTCCAGCGCATCATGTAGACAGAGACAATTCCATGCCTATTCTCCACTCTAGTAATGCTCCAAACATTTTTGGCATGGATCCGTTTGAACTTCCTGGCCTCGCAATTCAGAACTATGTACTTTGCATCAATGCCGGTGACCATGCAGACAGTGTGGTCGCATTATGCGATGATTTTGCTGATATCTTTTTGAGGGCCTTGGTTGCACCACAGACTGTGCAGCGCATATTGTAGTTACAGACAATTCCATGCCTATTCTCCTCTCTAGTAATGCTCCAAACATTTTGGCATGGATGCAATTGAAATTGCTGGCCTCGCAATTCAAGACAATGTACTTTGCATCAATGCCTGTGACCATGCAGACAGTGTGGTCGCACTATGCGATGATTTACCTGATTTCATTCCTAAGGTCCTTGGTTGCACCAAATACTTTGCAGCGCATATTTTAGTTAGAGAGAATTCCATACCTATTCTAAACTTCAGTAATGCTCCAAACTTTTTTGGCATAGATGCGTTTGAACTTTCTGGGCTCGCAATTCAGAACAAAATACTTTGCAACAACGCCTGTGACCATGCAGACAGTGTGGTCGCACTATGCGATGATTTTGCTGATCTCTTTTCTGAGGTCCTTGGTTGCACCACACACTATGCAACGCATATTGTAGTTGGAGACAATTCCATGCATATTCTCCACTCTAGTAATGCTCCAAACAATTTTGGCATTGATGCATTCGAACTTCTTGGCCTCGCAATTCAGGACAATGTACTTTGCATCAACGCCTATGACCAAGCAGACAGTGTGGTCGCACAATGCGATGATTTTGCTGATCTATTTTCTTAGGGCCTTGGTTGTACCAAAGACTTTGCAGCACATATTGTAGTTTGAGACAATTCCATGCCTATTCTCCACTGTAGTAATGCTCTAAACATTCTTGGCATGGATGGATTTGAACTTTCTGGCCTCGCAATTCAGGACAATGTACTTTGCATCAACGCCTGTGGCCATGCAGACAGTGTGGTCGCACTATGCAATGATTTTGCTGAACTCTTTTATGAGGGCCGTGGTTCTACCACAGACTTTGCAGTGCACATTGTAATTATAGACAATTCCATGCCTATTCTAAACTTTAGTAATGCTCCAAATTTTTTGGCATGGATGCAGTTGAACTTTCTGGGCTCGTAATTCAGAACAACATACTTCGCAACAACGCCTATGACCATGCAGACAGTGTTTTCGCACTATGCGATGATTTTGCAGATCTCTTTTCTGACGGCCTTGGTTGTAACAAAGACTTAGCAGCGCATATTGTAGTTAGAGACAATTCCATGCCTATTCTCCACTCTAGTAATGCTCCAAACATTTTTGGCATGGATGCGTTTCAACTTCCTGACCTCGCAATTCATGACAATGTACTTTGCATCAACGCGAGTGACCATGCAGACAGTGTGGTCGCATTATGCGATGATTTTGCTGATCTCTTTTCTGAGGGCCTTGGTTGCACCACAGACTGTGCAGCCCATATTGTAGTTACAGACAATTCCATGCCTATTCTCCTCTCTAGTAATGCTCCAAACATTTTGGCATAGGATGCATTTGAAATTGCTGGGTTCGCAATTCAAGACAATGTACTTTGCATCAACGCCTGTGACCATGCAGACAGTGTGGTCGCACTATGCGATGACTTTGCTGAACTCTTTTATGAGGTCCGTGGTTCTACCACAGACTTTGCAGTGCACATTGTAGTTAGAGACAATTCCATGCTTATTCTCCACTCTAGTAATGCTCCAAACTTATTTTGCATAGATTTATTTTTGAACATTCTGGTCTCGAAATTCAGGACAATATACTTTCCATCAACGCCTGTGACCATGCAGAGTGTGGTCGCTCAGTGTGATGATTTTACTGATTTCTTTAATGAGGGCCTTGGTTGTACCAAAGACTTTGCAGCGCATATTGTAGTTACAGACAATTCCATGCCTATTCTCCTCTCTAGTAATGCTCCAAACATTTTGGCATGGATGCAATTGAAATTGCTGGCCTCGCAATTCAAGACAATGTACTTTGCAACAACGCCTGTGACCATGCAGACAGTGTGGTCGCACTATGCGATAATTTTGCTGATCTCTTGTATGAGGGCCTTGGTTGTACCAAAGACTTTGCAGCACATATTGTAGTTTGAGACAATTCCATGCCTATTCTCCACTCTGGTAATGCTCCAAACATTGTTGGCATAGATGCATTTGAACTTCCTGGCCTCGTAATTCAGGACAATGTACTTTGCATCCACGCCTCTGTCCATGCAGACAGTGTGGTCGCACTATGCGATGATTGTGCTGATTTCTTTTCTGAGTGCCTTGGTTGTATCACAGACTTTGCAGCACATATTGTAGTTAGAGACAATTCCATGCCTATTCTCCACTCAAGTAATGCTCCAAACATTTTTGGCATGGATGCATTTGAACATTCTCGCCTCGCAATTCACCACAATGTACTTTGCATCAACGCCTGTGACCATGCAGACAGTGTGGTCGCACTATGCGATGATTCTGCTGATCTCTATTCTGAGGGCCTTGGTTGTACAACAGACTTTGCAATGCATAGTGTAGTTAGAGACAATTCATGCCTATTCTCCACTCTACTAATGCTCCAAACGTTTTTGGCATGGATGCATTTGAACATTCTCGCCTCGCAATTCACGACAATGTACATTGCCTCAACGCCTGTGACCACGCAGACAGTGTGGTCGCACTATGCGATGATGTACCTGATCTCTTTTCTAAGGGCCTTGGTTGCACCACAGACTTTGCAGCGCATATAGTAGTTAGAGAGAATTCCATGCATATTCTAAACTTTAGTAATGCTTCAAACTTTTTTGGCATGAATGCGTTTGAACTTTCTGGGCTCGCAATTCAGAACAAAGTACTTTGCAACAACGCCTGTGACCATGCAGACAGTGTGGTCGCACTATGCGATGATTTTACTGATCTCTCTTATGATGGCCTTGGTTGTACCACAGACTTTGCAGCGCATATTGTAGTTTGAGACAATTCCATGCCTATACTCCACACTAGTAATGCACAAACATTTTTGGCATGGATGCATTTCAACTTCCTTGTGTCGCAATCCAGGACAATGTACTTTGCATCAACACCTGTGACCATGCAGACAGTGTGGTCGCATTACGCGATGATTTTACTGATCTCTCTTATGATGGCCTTGGTTGTACCACTGACTTTGCAGCGCATATTGTAGTTTGAGACAATTCCATGCCTATTCTCCACTCTAGTAATGCTCCAAATATTTTTGGCATGGATGATTTATAACTTCCTGGCCTCGCAATTCAGGTCAATGTACTTTGCATCAACGCCTGTGATCATGCAGACAGTGTGGTCGCACTATGCGATGATTTTGCAGATCTGTTTTCTGAGGGCCTTGGTTCCACCACAGACTTTGCAGCGCGTATTGTAGTTGGAGACAATTCCATGCATATTCTCCACTCTAGTAATGCTCCAAATATATTTGGCGTGGATGCGTTTGAACTTTCTGGGCTCGCAATTTAGGACTAAATACTTTGCAACAATGCCTGTGACCACGCAGACATTGTGGTCGCACTATGTGATGATTTCGCTGATCTCTTTTCTGAGTTCCTTGGTTGTACCACAGACTTTGCAGCGCATATTGTAGTTAGAGACAATTCCATGCCTATTCTCCACTCTAGTAATCCCACAAACATTTTCGCATAGATGCATTAGAAGTTCCTGGGCTCGCAATTCAGGACAATGTACTTTGCATCAACACCTGTGACCATGCAGACAGTGTGGTCGCACTATGCGATGATTTTGCAAATCTCTTTTCTGAGGGCATTGATTGTACCACAGCCTTTGCAGCGCATATTGTAGTTAGAGACAATTCCACACCTATTCTTCACTCTAGTAATGCTCCAAATATTTTTAGCATTGGATACATTTGAAATTCTTGGCCTCTCAATTCAGGACAAAATACTTTGCATCAACGCCTATGACCATGCAGACAGTGTGGTCGCACTATGCGATGATTTTGCTGAACTCTTTTATGAGGCCTGTGGTTCTACCACAGACTTTGCAGTGCACATTGTAGTTAGAGACAATTCCATGATTATTCTCCACTCTAGTAATGCTCCAAACTTATTTGGCATAGATGCATTTTGAACTATCTGGTCTCAAAATTCAGGACAATGTACTTTGCAGCAACGCCTGTGACCATGCAGAGAGTGTGGTCGCGCAGTGCGATGATTTTGCTGATCTCTTTTCTGAGGGCCTTGGTCGTACCACAGACTTTGCAGCGCATATTGTAGATAGAAAGAATTCCATGCCTATTCTAAACTTTAGTAATGCTCCAAATTTTTTTGGCATGGATGCGGATGAACTTTCTGGGCTCGCAATTCAGAACAAAATACTTTGCAACAACGCCAGTGACCATGCACACAGTGTGGTCGCACTATGCGATGATTTTGCTGAACTCTTTTATGAGGGCCTTGGTTGTATCAAAGACTTTGCAGCGCATATTGTAGTTTAAGACAATTCCATGCCTATTCTCCATTCCAGTAATGCTCCAAACATTTTTGGCATGGATGCGTTTGAACTTCCTGTCCTCGCAATTCAGGTCAATGTACTTTGCATCAACGCCTGTGACCATGCAGACAGTGTGGTCGCACTATGCGATGATTTTGCTGATCTGTTTTCTGAGGGCCTTGGTTATACCACAGACTTTGCAGCGCAGATTGTAATTGGAGACAATTCCATACATATTCTCCACTCTAGTAATTCTCCAAACAATTTTGGCATTGATGCATTTGAGCTTCTTGGCTGCGCAATTCAGGACAATGTACTTTGCATCATCGCCTATGACCAAGCAGACAGTGTGGTCGCACTATGCGATGATTTTGCTGATCTGTTTTCTGAGGGCCTTGGTTGCACCACAGACTTTGCAGCGCATATTGTAGTCAGTGACAGTTCCTTGCCTATTCTCCACTCTAGTAATGCTCCAAACATTTTCGGCATGGATGCACTTGAACTTTCTGGGCTCGCAATTTAGGACAAAATACTTTGCAACAACGCCTGTGACCACGCAGCTAGTGTGGTATCACAATGCGATGATTTCGCTTATCTCTTTTCTGAGTGCCTTAGTTGTACCACAGACTTTGCAGCGCATATTGTAGTTAGAGACAAAACCATGTCTAGTCTCCACTCTAGTAATGCTCCAAATATTTTGGCATGGATGCATTTGAAGTTCCTGGGCTCTTAATTCAAGACAATGTACTTTGCATCATCGCCTGTGACCATGCAGACAGTGTGGTCGCACTATGTGATGATTTTGCTGATCTCTTTTCTGAGGGCCTTGGTTGTACCACAGACTATGCAGCGCAGATTGTAGTTAGAGACAATTCCATGCCTATTCTCCACTCTAGTAATGCTCCAAATATTATTGGCATGGGTGCTTTTGAACTTCCTGGCCTCGCTATTCAGGTCAATGTACTTTGCATCAACGCCTGTGACCATGCAGACAGTGTGGTCGCACTATGCGATGATTTTGCTGATCCCTTTTCTGAGGGCCTTGGTTGCTACACAGACTTTGCAGCGCGTATTGTAGTTGGAGACAATTCCATGCATATTCTCCACTCTAGTAATGCTCGAAATATTCTTGGCATGGATGCATTTGAACTTTCTGGCCTCGCAATTCAGGACAATGTACTTTGCATCAACGTCAGTGACCATGCAGAGAGTCTGGTCGCACTATGCAATGATTTTGCTGAACTCTTTTATGAGGGCCGTGGTTCTACCACAGACTTTGCAGTGCACATTGTAGTTAGAGACAATTCCATGCCTATTCTAAACTTTAGTAATGCTCCAAATTTTTTGGCATGGATGCAGTTGAACTTTCTGGGCTCGTAATACAGAACAAAATACTTTGCAACAACGCCTGTGACCATGCAGACAGTGTGGTCGCACTATGCGATGATTTCGCTGATCTCTTTTCTGAGGGCCTTGGTTGCTACACAGACTTTGCAGCGCGTATTGTAGTTGGAGACAATTCCATGCATATTCTCCACTCTAGTAATGCTCCAAATATTTTTGGCATGGATGCGTTTGAACTTTCTGGGCTCGCAATTTAGGACAAAATACTTTGCAACTATGCCTGTGAACACGCAGACATTGTGGTCGCACTATGTGATGATTTCGCTGATCTCTTTTCTGAGTGCCTTCGTTGTACCACAGACATTGCAGCGCATATTGTAGTTAGAGACAATTCCATGCCTATTCTCCACTCTAGTAATCCCCCAAACATTTTCGCATAGATGCATTAGAAGTTCCTGGGCTCGCAATTCAGGACAATGTACTTTGCATCAACACCTGTGACCATGCAGACAGTGTGGTCGCACTATGAGATGATTTTGCTGATCTCTCTTATGAGGGCCTTGGTCGTACCACAGAGTTTGCAGCGCATATTGTAGATAGAAAGAATTCCATGCCTATTCTAAACTTTAGTAATGCTCCAAATTTTTTTGGCATGGATGCAGATGAACTTTCTGGGCTCGCAATTCAGAACAAAATACTTTGCAACAACGCCAGTGACCATGCACACAGTGTGGTCGCTCTATGCGATGATTTTGCTGAACTCTTTTATGAGGGCCTTGGTTGTATCAAAGACTTTGCAGCGCATATTGTAGTTTAAGAAAATTCCATGCCTATTCTCCATTCCAGTAATGCTCCAAACAATTTTGGCATTGATGCATTTGAGCTTCTTGGCCTCACAATCTAGGACAATGTACATTGCATCAACGCCTACGACCAAGCAAACAGTGTGGTTGCACTATGCGTTGATTTTGCTGATCTGTTTTCTGAGGGCATTTATTGTACCACAGCCTTTGCAGCGCATATTGTAGTTAGAGACAATTCCTTGCCTATTCTCCACTCTAGTAATGCTCCAAACATTCTTGGCATGGATGCATTTGAACTTTCTGGCCTCGCAATTCAGGACAATGTACTTTGCATCAACGCCTGTGACCATGCAGACAGTGTGGTCGCACTATGCGATGATTTTGCTGATCTCTTTTCTGAGGGCCTTGGTTGCATCACAGTCTTTGCAGCGCGTATTGTAGTTGGAGACAATTCCATGCATATTCTCCACTCCAGTAATGCTCCAAATATTTTTGGCATGGATGCGTTTGAACTTTCTGGGCTCGCAATTTAGGACAAAATACTTTGCATCAACACCTGTGGCCATGCAGACAGTGTGGTCGCACTATGAGATGATTTCGCTGAACTCTTTTCTGAGGGCCTTGGTTGCAACACAGACTGTGCAGCGCATATTGTAGTTACAGACAATTCCATGCCTATTCTCCTCTCTAGTAATGCTACAAACATTTTGGCATGGATGCATTTGAAATTGCTGGCCTCGCAATTCAAGACAATGTACTTTGCATCAACGCCTGTGACCATGCAGACAGTGTGGTCGCACTATGTGATGATTTTGCTGATCTCTTTTCTGAGGGCCTTGATTGTACCACAGACTATGCAGCGCAGATTGTAGTTAGAGACAATTCCATGCCTATTCTCCACTCTAGTAATGCACAAACATTTTTGGCATGGATGCATTTCAACTTTCTTGCGTCGCAATTCAGGACAATGTATTTTTCATCAACCCCTGTGACCATGCAGACAGTGTGGTCGCACTATGCGATGATTTTACTGATCTCTCTTATGATGGCCTTGGTTGTACCACAGACTTTGCAGCGCATATTGTAGTTTGAGACAATTCCATGCCTATTCTCCACTCTAGTAATGCTCCAAATATTATTGGCATGGGTGCTTTTGAACTTCCTGGCCTCGCTATTCAGGTCAATGTACTTTGCATCAACGCCTGTGACCATGCAGACAGTGTGGTCGCACTATGCGATGATTTCGCTGATCTCTTTTCTGAGGGCCTTGGTTGCTACACAGACTTTGCAGCGCGTATTGTAGTTGGAGACAATTCCATGCATATTCTCCACTCTAGTAATGCTCCAAATATTTTTGGCATGGATGCGTTTGAACTTTCTGGGCTCGCAATTTAGGACAAAATACTTTGCAACTATGCCTGTGAACACGCAGACATTGTGGTCGCACTATGTGATGATTTCGCTGATCTCTTTTCTGAGTGCCTTCGTTGTACCACAGACATTGCAGCGCATATTGTAGTTAGAGACAATTCCATGCCTATTCTCCACTCTAGTAATCCCCCAAACATTTTCGCATAGATGCATTAGAAGTTCCTGGGCTCGCAATTCAGGACAATGTACTTTGCATCAACACCTGTGACCATGCAGACAGTGTGGTCGCACTATGCGATGATTTTGCAGATCTCTTTTCTGAGGGCATTGATTGTACCACAGCCTTTGCAGTGCACATTGTAGTTAGAGACAATTCCATGCCTATTCTAAACTATAGTAATGCTCCAAATTTTTTGGCATGGATGCAGTTGAACTTTCTGGGCTCGTAATACAGAACAAAATACTTTGCAACAACGCCTGTGACCATGCAGACAGTGTGTTCGCACTATGAGATGATTTTGCTGATCTCTCTTATGAGGGCCTTGGTTGTTCCACAGACTTTGCAGCGCATATTGTAGTTAGAGACAATTCCACACCTATTCTTCACTCTAGTAATGCTCCAAATATTTTTAGCATTGGATACATTTGAAATTCTTGGCCTCTCAATTCAGGACAAAATACTTTGCATCAACGCCTATGACCATGCAGACAGTGTGGTCGCACTATGCGATGATTTTGCTGAACTCTTTTATGAGGGCTGTGGTTCTACCACAGACTTTGCAGTGCACATAGTAGTTAGAGACAATTCCATGATTATTCTCCACTCTAGTAATGCTCCAAACTTATTTGGCATAGATGCGTTTTGAACTATCTGGTCTCAAAATTCAGGACAATGTACTTTGCAGCAACGCCTGTGACCATGCAGAGAGTGTGGTCGCGCAGTGCGATGATTTTGCTGATCTCTTTTCTGAGGGCCTTGGTCGTACCACAGACTTTGCAGCGCATATTGTAGATAGAAAGAATTCCATGCCTATTCTAAACTTTAGTAATGCTCCAAATTTTTTTGGCATGGATGCGGATGAACTTTCTGGGCTCGCAATTCAGAACAAAATACTTTGCAACAACGCCAGTGACCATGCACACAGTGTGGTCGCACTATGCGATGATTTTGCTGAACTCTTTTATGAGGGCCTTGGTTGTATCAAAGACTTTGCAGCGCATATTGTAGTTTAAGACAATTCCATGCCTATTCTCCATTCCAGTAATGCTCCAAACATTTTTGGCATGGATGCGTTTGAACTTCCTGTCCTCGCAATTCAGGTCAATGTACTTTGCATCAACGCCTGTGACCATGCAGACAGTGTGGTCGCACTATGCGATGATTTTGCTGATCTGTTTTCTGAGGGCCTTGGTTGTACCACAGACTTTGCAGCGCAGATTGTAATTGGAGACAATTCCATACATATTCTCCACTCTAGTAATGCTCCAAACAATTTTGGCATTGATGCATTTGAGCTTCTTGGCCTCACAATTCAGGACAATGTACTTTGCATCAACGCCTATGACCAAGCAGACAGTGTGGTCGCACTATGCGATGATTTTGCTGATCTGTTTTCTGAGGGCCTTGGTTGCACCACAGACTTTGCAGCGCATATTGTAGTCAGTGACAGTTCCTTGCCTATTCTCCACTCTAGTAATGCTCCAAATATTTTCGGCATGGATGCACTTGAACTTTCTGGGCTCGCAATTTAGGACAAAATACTTTGCAACAACGCCTGTGACCACGCAGCTAGTGTGGTATCACAATGCGATGATTTCGCTTATCTCTTTTCTGAGTGCCTTAGTTGTACCACAGACTTTGCAGCGCATATTGTAGTTAGAGACAAAACCATGTCTAGTCTCCACTCTAGTAATGCTCCAAATATTTTGGCATGGATGCATTTGAAGTTCCTGGGCTCTTAATTCAAGACAATGTACTTTGCATCATCGCCTGTGACCATGCAGACAGTGTGGTCGCACTATGTGATGATTTTGCTGATCTCTTTTCTGAGGGCCTTGGTTATACCACAGACTATGCAGCGCAGATTGTAGTTAGAGACAATTCCATGCCTATTCTCCACTCTAGTAATGCACAAACATTTTTGGCATGGATGCATTTCAACTTTCTTGCGTCACAATTCAGGACAATGTATTTTTCATCAAACCCCTGTGACCATGCAGACATTGTGGTCGCACTATGTGATGATTTCGCTGATCTCTTTTCTGAGTGCCTTCGTTGTACCACAGACATTGCAGCGCATATTGTAGTTAGAGACAATTCCTTGCCTATTCTCCACTCTAGTAATGCTCCAAACATTCTTGGCATGGATGCATTTGAACTTTCTGGCCTCGCAATTCAGGACAATGTACTTTGCATCAACGCCTGTGACCATGCAGACAGTGTGGTCGCACTATGCGATGATTTTGCTGATCTCTTTTCTGAGGGCCTTGGTTGCATCACAGTCTTTGCAGCGCGTATTGTAGTTGGAGACAATTCCATGCATATTCTCCACTCTAGTAATGCTCCAAATATTTTTGGCATGGATGCGTTTGAACTTTCTGGTCTCGCAATTTAGGACAAAATACTCTGCATCAACACCTGTGGCCATGCAGACAGTGTGGTCGCACTATGAGATGATTTCGCTGAACTCTTTTCTGAGGGCCTTGGTTGCAACACAGACTGTGCAGCGCATATTGTAGTTACAGACAATTCCATGCCTATTCTCCTCTCTAGTAATGCTACAAACATTTTGGCATGGATGCATTTGAAATTGCTGGCCTCGCAATTCAAGACAATGTACTTTGCATCAACGCCTGTGACCATGCAGACAGTGTGGTCGCACTATGTGATGATTTTGCTGATCTCTTTTCTGAGGGCCTTGATTGTACCACAGACTATGCAGCGCAGATTGTAGTTAGAGACAATTCCATGCCTATTCTCCACTCTAGTAATGCACAAACATTTTTGGCATGGATGCATTTCAACTTCCTTGCGTCGCAATTCAGGATAATGTATTTTTCATCAACCCCTGTGACCATGCAGACAGTGTGGTCGCACTATGCGATGATTTTGCAGATCTCTTTTCTGAGGGCATTGATTGTACCACAGCCTTTGCAGTGCACATTGTAGTTAGAGACAATTCCATGCCTATTCTAAACTATAGTAATGCTCCAAATTTTTTGGCATGGATGCAGTTGAACTTTCTGGGCTCGTAATACAGAACAAAATACTTTGCAACAACGCCTGTGACCATGCAGACAGTGTGTTCGCACTATGAGATGATTTTGCTGATCTCTCTTATGAGGGCCTTGGTTGTTCCACAGACTTTGCAGCGCATATTGTAGTTAGAGACAATTCCACACCTATTCTTCACTCTAGTAATGCTCCAAATATTTTTAGCATTGGATACATTTGAAATTCTTGGCCTCTCAATTCAGGACAAAATACTTTGCATCAACGCCTATGACCATGCAGACAGTGTGGTCGCACTATGCGATGATTTTGCTGAACTCTTTTATGAGGGCTGTGGTTCTACCACAGACTTTGCAGTGCACATAGTAGTTAGAGACAATTCCATGATTATTCTCCACTCTAGTAATGCTCCAAACTTATTTGGCATAGATGCATTTTGAACTATCTGGTCTCAAAATTCAGGACAATGTACTTTGCAGCAACGCCTGTGACCATGCAGAGAGTGTGGTCGCGCAGTGCGATGATTTTGCTGATCTCTTTTCTGAGGGCCTTGGTCGTACCACAGACTTTGCAGCGCATATTGTAGATAGAAAGAATTCCATGCCTATTCTAAACTTTAGTAATGCTCCAAATTTTTTTGGCATGGATGCGGATGAACTTTCTGGGCTCGCAATTCAGAACAAAATACTTTGCAACAACGCCAGTGACCATGCACACAGTGTGGTCGCACTATGCGATGATTTTGCTGAACTCTTTTATGAGGGCCTTGGTTGTATCAAAGACTTTGCAGCGCATATTGTAGTTTAAGACAATTCCATGCCTATTCTCCATTCCAGTAATGCTCCAAACATTTTTGGCATGGATGCGTTTGAACTTCCTGTCCTCGCAATTCAGGTCAATGTACTTTGCATCAACGCCTGTGACCATGCAGACAGTGTGGTCGCACTATGCGATGATTTTGCTGATCTGTTTTCTGAGGGCCTTGGTTGTACCACAGACTTTGCAGCGCAGATTGTAATTGGAGACAATTCCATACATATTCTCCACTCTAGTAATGCTCCAAACAATTTTGGCATTGATGCATTTGAGCTTCTTGGCCTCACAATTCAGGACAATGTACTTTGCATCAACGCCTATGACCAAGCAGACAGTGTGGTCGCACTATGCGATGATTTTGCTGATCTGTTTTCTGAGGGCCTTGGTTGCACCACAGACTTTGCAGCGCATATTGTAGTCAGTGACAGTTCCTTGCCTATTCTCCACTCTAGTAATGCTCCAAATATTTTCGGCATGGATGCACTTGAACTTTCTGGGCTCGCAATTTAGGACAAAATACTTTGCAACAACGCCTGTGACCACGCAGATAGTGTGGTATCACAATGCGATGATTTCGCTTATCTCTTTTCTGAGTGCCTTAGTTGTACCACAGACTTTGCAGCGCATATTGTAGTTAGAGACAAAACCATGTCTAGTCTCCACTCTAGTAATGCTCCAAATATTTTGGCATGGATGCATTTGAAGTTCCTGGGCTCTTAATTCAAGACAATGTACTTTGCATCATCGCCTGTGACCATGCAGACAGTGTGGTCGCACTATGTGATGATTTTGCTGATCTCTTTTCTGAGGGCCTTGGTTATACCACAGACTATGCAGCGCAGATTGTAGTTAGAGACAATTCCATGCCTATTCTCCACTCTAGTAATGCACAAACATTTTTGGCATGGATGCATTTCAACTTTCTTGCGTCACAATTCAGGACAATGTATTTTTCATCAAACCCCTGTGACCATGCAGACATTGTGGTCGCACTATGTGATGATTTCGCTGATCTCTTTTCTGAGTGCCTTCGTTGTACCACAGACATTGCAGCGCATATTGTAGTTAGAGACAATTCCTTGCCTATTCTCCACTCTAGTAATGCTCCAAACATTCTTGGCATGGATGCATTTGAACTTTCTGGCCTCGCAATTCAGGACAATGTACTTTGCATCAACGCCTGTGACCATGCAGACAGTGTGGTCGCACTATGCGATGATTTTGCTGATCTCTTTTCTGAGGGCCTTGGTTGCATCACAGTCTTTGCAGCGCGTATTGTAGTTGGAGACAATTCCATGCATATTCTCCACTCTAGTAATGCTCCAAATATTTTTGGCATGGATGCGTTTGAACTTTCTGGTCTCGCAATTTAGGACAAAATACTCTGCATCAACACCTGTGGCCATGCAGACAGTGTGGTCGCACTATGAGATGATTTCGCTGAACTCTTTTCTGAGGGCCTTGGTTGCAACACAGACTGTGCAGCGCATATTGTAGTTACAGACAATTCCATGCCTATTCTCCTCTCTAGTAATGCTACAAACATTTTGGCATGGATGCATTTGAAATTGCTGGCCTCGCAATTCAAGACAATGTACTTTGCATCAACGCCTGTGACCATGCAGACAGTGTGGTCGCACTATGTGATGATTTTGCTGATCTCTTTTCTGAGGGCCTTGATTGTACCACAGACTATGCAGCGCAGATTGTAGTTAGAGACAATTCCATGCCTATTCTCCACTCTAGTAATGCACAAACATTTTTGGCATGGATGCATTTCAACTTCCTTGCGTCGCAATTCAGGATAATGTATTTTTCATCAACCCCTGTGACCATGCAGACAGTGTGGTCGCACTATGCGATGATTTTGCAGATCTCTTTTCTGAGGGCATTGATTGTACCACAGCCTTTGCAGCGCATATTGTAGTTAGAGACAATTCCATGCCTATTCTCCACTCTAGTAATGCTCCAAATATTCTTGGCATGGATGCATTTGAACTTTCTGGCCTCGCAATTCAGGACAATGTACTTTGCATCAACGCCTGTGACCATGCAGACAGTGTGGTCGCACTATGCAATGATTTTGCTGAACTCTTTTATGAGGGCCGTGGTTCTACCACAGACTTTGCAGTGCACATTGTAGTTAGAGACAATTCCATGCCTATTCTAAACTTTAGTAATGCTCCAAATTTTTTGGCATGGATGCAATTGAACTTTCTGGGCTCGTAGTAGAGAACAAAATACTTTGCAACAACGCCTGTGACCATGCAGACAGTGTGTTCGCACTATGAGATGATTTTGCTGATCTCTCTTATGAGGGCCTTGGTTGTTCCACAGACTTGCAGCGCATATTGTAGTTAGAGACAATTCCACACCTATTCTTCACTCTAGTAATGCTCCAAATATTTTTAGCATTGGATACATTTGAAATTCTTGGCCTCTCAATTCAGGACAAAATACTTTGCATCAACGCCTATGACCATGCAGACAGTGTGGTCGCACTATGCGATGATTTTGCTGAACTCTTTTATGAGGGCTGTGGTTCTACCACAGACTTTGCAGTGCACATTGTAGTTAGAGACAATTCCATGATTATTCTCCACTCTAGTAATGCTCCAAACTTATTTGGCATAGATGCATTTTGAACTATCTGGTCTCAAAATTCAGGACAATGTACTTTGCAGCAACGCCTGTGACCATGCAGAGAGTGTGGTCGCGCAGTGCGATGATTTTGCTGATCTCTTTTCTGAGGGCCTTGGTCGTACCACAGACTTTGCAGCGCATATTGTAGATAGAAAGAATTCCATGCCTATTCTAAACTTTAGTAATGCTCCAAATTTTTTTTGGCATGGATGCGGATGAACTTTATGGGCTCGCAATTCAGAACAAAATACTTTGCAACAACGCCAGTGCCCATGCACACAGTGTGGTCGCACTATGCGATGATTTTGCTGAACTCTTTTATGAGGGCCTTGGTTGTATCAAAGACTTTGCAGCGCATATTGTAGTTTAAGACAATTCCATGCCTATTCTCCATTCCAGTAATGCTCCAAACATTTTTGGCACTGATGCGTTTGAACTTCCTGTCCTCGCAATTCAGGTCAATGTACTTTGCATCAACCCCTGTGACCATGCAGACAGTGCGGTCGCACTATGCGATGATTTTGCTGATCTGTTTTCTGAGGGCCTTGGTTGTACCACAGACTTTGCAGCGCAGATTGTAATTGGAGACAATTCCATACATATTCTCCACTCTAGTAATGCTCCAAACAATTTTGGCATTGATGCATTTGAGCTTCTTGGCCTCTCAATTCAGGACAATGTACTTTGCATCAACGCCAATGACCAAGCAGACAGTGTGGTCGCACAATGCGATAATTTTGCTGATCTGTTTTCTGAGGGCCTTGGTTGCACCACAGACTTTGCAGCGCATATTGTAGTCAGTGACAGTTCCTTGCCTATTCTCCACTCTAGTAATGCTCCAAACATTTTCGGCATGGATGCACTTGAACTTTCTGGGCTCGCAATTTAGGACAAAATACTTTGCAACAACGCCTGTGACCACGCAGATAGTGTGGTATCACAATGCGATGATTTCGCTTATCTCTTTTCTGAGTGCCTTAGTTGTACCACAGACTTTGCAGCGCATATTGTAGTTAGAGACAAAACCATGTCTAGTCTCCACTCTAGTAATGCTCCAAATATTTTGGCATTTATGCATTTGAAGTTCCTGGGCTCTTAATTCAAGACAATGTACTTTGCATCATCGCCTGTGACCATGCAGACAGTGTGGTCGCACTATGTGACGATTTTGCTGATCTCTTTTCTGAAGGCCTTGGTTGTACCACAGACTATGCAGCGCAGATTGTAGTTAGAGACAATTCCATGCCTATTCTTCACTATAGTAATGCACAAACATTTTTGGCATGGATGCATTTCAACTTCCTTGCGTCGCAATTCAGGACAATGTATTTTTCATCAACCCCTGTGACCATGCAGACAGTGTGGTCGCACTATGCGATGATTTTACTGATCTCTCTTATGATGGCCTTGGTTGTACCACAGACTTTGCAGCGCATATTGTAGTTTGAGACAATTCCATGCCTATTCTCCACTCTAGTAATGCTCCAAATATTATTGGCATGGGTGCTTTTGAACTTCCTGGCCTCGCTATTCAGATCAATGTACTTTGCATCAACGCCTGTGACCATGCAGACAGTGTGGTCGCACTATGCGATGATTTTGCTGATCTCTTTTCTGAGGGCCTTGGTTGCACCACAGACTTTGCAGCGCGTATTGTAGTTGGAGACAATTCCATGCATATTCTCCACTCTAGTAATGCTCCAAATATTTTTGGCATGGATGCGTTTGAACTTTCTGGGTTCGCAATTTAGGACAAAATACTTTGCAACAATGCCTGTGAACACGCAGACATTGTGGTCGCACTATGTGATGATTTCGCTGATCTCTTTTCTGAGTGCCTTCGTTGTACCACAGAAATTGCAGCGCATATTGTAGTTAGAGACAATTCCATGCCTATTCTCCACTCTAGTAAACCTCCAAACATTTTCGCATAGATGCATTTGAAGTTCCTGGGCTCGCAATTCAGGACAATGTATATTGCATCAACGCCTACGACCAAGCAAACAGTGTGGTTGCACTATGCGATGATTTTGCTGATCTCTTTTCTGAGGGCCTTGGTTGCATCACAGTCTTTGCAGCGCGTATTGTAGTTGGAGACAATTCCATGCATATTCTCCACTCAAGTAATACTCCAAATATTTTTGGCATGGATGCGTTTGAACTTTCTGGGCTCGCAATTTAGGACAAAATACTTTGCATCAAGACCTGTGGCCATGCAGACAGTGTGGTCGCACTATGAGATGATTTCGCTGATCTCTTTTCTGAGGGCCTTGGTTGCATCACAGTCTTTGCAGCGCGTATTGTAGTTGGAGACAATTCCATGCATATTCTCCACTCTAGTAATGCTCCAAATATTTTGGCATGGGTGCATTTGAAGTTCCTGGGCTCTTAATTCAAGACAATGTACCTTGCATCATCGCCTGTGACCATGCAGACAGTGTGGTCGCACTATGTGATGATTTTGCTGATCTCTTTTCTGAGGGCCTTGGTTGTACCACAGACTATGCAGCGCATATTGTAGTTTGAGACAATTCCATGCCTATTCTGCACTCTAGTAATGCTCCAAATATTATTGGCATGGGTGCTTTTGAACTTCCTGGCCTCGCTATTCAGGTCAATGTACTTTGCATCAACGCCTGTGACCATGCAGACAGTGTGGACGCACTATGCGATGATTTTGCTGATCTCTTTTCTGAGGGCCTTGGTTGCAACACAGACTGTGCAGCGCATATTGTAGTTACAGACAATTCCATGCCTATTCTCCTCTCTAGTAATGCTACAAACATTTTGGCATGGATGCATTTGAAATTGCTGGCCTCGCAATTCAAGACAATGTACTTTGCATCAACGCCTGTGACCATGCAAACAGTGTGGTCGCACTATGCGATAATTTTACTGGTCTCTCTTACGATGGCCTTGGTAGTACCACAGACTTTGCAGCGCATATTGTAGTTTGAGACAATTCCATGCCTATTCTCCACTCTAGTAATGCTCCAAATATTATTGGCATGGGTGCTTTTGAACTTCCTGGCCTCGCTATTCAGGTCAATGTACTTTGCATCAACGCCTGTGACCATGCAAACAGTGTGGTCGCACTATGCGACGATTTTGCTGATCTCTTTTCTGAGGGCCTTGGTTGCACCACAGACTTTGCAGCGCGTATTGTAGTTGGAGACAATTCCATGCATATTCTCCACTCTAGTAATGCTCCAAATATTTTTGGCATGGATGCGTTTGAACTTTCTGGGCTCGCAATTTAGGACAAAATACTTTGCAAAAATGCCTGTGAACACGCAGACATTGTGGTCGCACTATGTGATGATTTTGCTGATCTCTTTTCTGAGTCCTTGGTTGTACCACAGACATTGCAGCGCATATTGTAGTTAGAGACAATTCCATGCCTATTCTCCACTCTAGTAATCCTCCAAACATTTTCGCATAGATGCATTTGAAGTTCCTGGGCTCGCAATTCAGGACAATGTACTTTGCATCAACACCTGTGACCATGCAGACAGTGTGGTCGCACTATGCGATGATTTTGCAGATCTCATTTCTGAGGGCATTGATTGTACCACAGCCTTTGCAGCGCATATTGTAGTTAGAGACAATTCCATGCCTATTCTCCACTCTAGTAAAGCTCCAAACATTCTTGGCATGGATGCATTTGAACTTTCTGGCCTCGCAATTCAGGACAATGTACTTTGCATCAACGCCTGTGACCATGCAGACAGTGTGGTCGCACTATGCGATGATTTTGCTGATCTCTTTTCTGAGGGCCTTGGTTGCATCACAGTCTTTGCAGCGCGTATTGTAGTTGGAGACAATTCCATGCATATTCTCCACTCTAGTAATGCTCCAAATATTTTTGGCATGGATGCGTTTGAACTTCCTGGAGTCGCAATTTAGGACAAAATACTTTGCATCAACACCTGTGGCCATGCAGACAGTGTGGTCGCAATATGAGATGATTTCGCTGATCTCTTTTCTGATGGCCTTGGTTGCAACACAGACTGTGCAGCGCATATTGTAGTTACAGACAATTCCATGCCCATTCTCTTCTCTAGTAATGCTACAAACATTTTGGCATGGATGCATTTGAAATTGCTGGCCTCGCAATTCAAGACAATGTACTTTGCATCAACGCCTGTGACCATGCAGACAGTGTGGTCGCACTATGAGATGATTTCGCTGATCTCTTTTCTGAGGGCCTTGGTTGTTCCACAGACTTTGCAGCGCATATTGTAGTTAGAGACAATTCCACACCTATTCTTCACTCTAGTAATGCTCCAAGTATTTTTAGCATTGCATACATTTGAAATTCTTGGCCTCTCAACTCAGGACAAAATACTTTGCATCAACGCCTATGACCATGCAGACAGTGTGGTCGCACTATGCGATGATTATGCTGAACTCTTTTATGAGGGCTGTGGTTCTACCACAGACTTTGCAGTGCACATTGTAGTTAGAGACAATTCCATGATTATTCTCCACTCTAGTAATGCTCCAAACTTACTTGGCATAGATGCATTTTGAACTTTCTGGTCTCAAATTTCAGGACAATGTACTTTGCAACAACGCCAGTGACCATGCAGACAGTGTGGTCGCACTATGCGATGATTTTGCTGAACTCTTTTATGAGGGCCTTGGTTGTATCAAAGACTTTGCAGCGCATATTGTAGTTTAATACAATTCCATGCCTATTCTCTATTCCAGTAATGCTCCAAACATTTTTGGCATGGATGCGTTTGAACTTCCTGTCCTCGCAATTCAGGTCAATGTACTTTGCATCAACGCCTGTGACCATGCAGACAGTGTGGTCGCACTATGCGATGATTTTGCTGATCTCTTTTCTGAGGGCCTTGGCTGTACCACAGACTTTGCAGCGCATATTGTAGTTAGGGACAATTCCATGCCTATTCTCCACTCTAGTAATGCTCCGAACATTTTTGGCATGGAAGCATTTGAACCTCCTGACCTCGCATTTCAGGACAATGCACCTTGCATCAACGACTGTGCCCATGCAGACAGTGTGGTCGCACTATGCGATGATTTTGCTGATTTCTTTTCTGAGGGCCTTGGTTGTACCATAGACTTTGCAACGCATATTGTAGTTAGAGACAATTCCATGCCTATTCTCCACTCTAGTAGTGCTCCAAACAGATTTGGCATGGATGCATTTGCACTTTCTGGCCTAGCAATTCAGGACAATGTACTTTGCATCAACGCCTGTGACCATGCAGACAGTGTGGTCGCTCTATGCGATGATTTCGCTGATCTCTTTTCTGAGGGCCTTGGTAGTAATACAAACTTTGCAGTGCATATTGTAATTAGAGACAATTCCATGCCAATTCTCCACTCTAGTAATGCTCCAAACATTTTTGGCATGCATGCATTTGAAGTTTCTAACCTCGCAATTCATGACAATGTACTTTGCATTCTAGTAATGCTCCAAACATTTTTGGCATGCATGCATTTGAAGTTTCTAACCTCGCAATTCATGACAATGTACTTTGCATCAACCCCTGCGACGATGCAGACAGTGTGGTCGCACTATGCGATGATTTTGCTGATCTCTTTTCTCAGGGCCTTCATTGTACCACAGACTTTGAGGCGCATACTGTAGTTAGAGACAATTCTATTCCTATTCTCCACTCTAGTAATGTTCCAAACATTTTGGCGTGAATGCATTTGAACTTCCTGGCTTCGCAATTAAGGACAATTTACTTTGCATCAACACCTGTGTCCATGCAGACAGTGTGGTCCCACTATGCGATGATTTTGCCGATCTCTTATCTGAGGGCCTTGGTTGTACCACAGACTTTGCAGCGCATATTGTAGTTAGAGACAATTCCATGCCTATTCTCCACTCTAGTAATGCTCCAAACATTTTGGCATGGATACATTTGAACATTCTCGCCTCGCAATTCAGGACAATATACTTTGCATCAACGCTTGTCACCATGCAGACAGTGCGGTCACACTATGCCATGATTTTGCTGCTCTCTTTTCTGAATGCCTTAGCTCTACCACAGACTTTGCAGCGCATATTGTAGTTAGAGACAATTTCATGCCCATTCTCCACTCTAGTATTGCTCATAACATTTTTGGCATGGATGAATTTAATCTTTCTAGCCTCGCAATTCAAGACAATGTACTTTGCATCAACGCCTGTGACCATGCAGACAGTGTGGCCGCACTATGCGATGATTTTGCTGATCTCTTTTCTGAGGGCCTTGGTTGTACCACAGACTTCGCAGCGCATATTATAGTTAGAGACAATTCCATGCCTATTCTCCACTCTAGTAATGCTCCAAACATTTTGGCATGGATGCATTTGAACATTCTCGCCTCGCAATTCAGGACAATATACTTTGCATCAACGCTTGTCACCATGCAGACAGTGTGGTCACACTATGCCATGATTTTGCTGATTTCTTTTCTGAATGCCTTAGCTCTACCACAGACTTTGCAGCGCATATTGTAGTTAGAGACAATTCCATGCCTATTCTACGCTATAGTAATGCTCCAAATATTTTTTACATGGATGCATTTGAACTTCCTGGCCTCGAAATTCAGGACAATGTATTTTGCATCAACGCCTGTGACCATGCAGACAGTGTGGTCGCTCTATGCGATGATTTTGCTGATCACTTTTCTGAGGGCCTTCGTTGTAACACAGACTTTGCAGCGCATATTGTAGTTCGAGACAATTCCATGCCTATTCTCCACTCTAGTAATGCTCCAAAAATTTTTGGCATGTATGCATTTGAACTTACTGGCCTTGCAATTCAGGACAATGTACTTTGCATCAACGCCTGTGACCATGCAGATAGTGTGGTCGCACTACGCCATGATTTTGCTGATCTCTTTTCTGAGGGCCTTGGTCATACCACAGACTTTGAAGCGCATATTGTAGTTAGAGACAAATACATGCTTATTCTAAACTCTAGTAATGCTCCAAACGTTTCTGGCATGGTTGCATTTGAACTTCCTGGTCTCGCAATTCAGGACAATGTACTTTGCATCAACGCCTGTCACCATGCAGACGGTGTGGTCGCACAATGCGATGATTTCGCTGATCTCTTTTCTGAGGGCCTTGGTTGTACCACAGACTTTTCAGCGCATATTGTAGTTAGAGACAATTGCATGCCTATTCTCCACTCTAGTAATGCTCAAAACATTTTAGCATGGATGCATTTAAACATTCTCGCCTGGAAATTCAGGACAATATACTTTGCATCAACGCTATTGACCATGCAGACAGTGTGGTCACACTATGCGATGATTTTGCTGATCCCTTTTCTGAAGGCCTTGGCTCTACCACAGACTTTTCAGCGCATATTGTAGTTACAGACAATTTCATGCCCATTTTCCACTCTAGTAACGCTCATAACATTTTTGGCATGGATGAATTTCATTTTTCTGGCCTCACAATTCAGGACAATGTACCTTGCATCAACGTCTGTGACCATGCAGTCAGTGTGGTCGCATTAAGCGATGATTTTGCTGATCCCTTTTCTTAGGGCCTTGGATGTACCACAGACTTTGCAGCGCATATTGTAATTAGAAACAATTCTATGCCTATTCTACTCTCTAGTAATGCTTCAAACATTTTTGGCATCGATGCATTTGATGTTTCTCTCCTAGCAATTCAGGACAATGTACCTTGCATCAACGCCTGTGACCATGCAGGCAGTGTGGTCGCTCTATGCGATGATTTTGCTGATCTCTTTTCTAAGGACCTTGGTAGTACTACAGACTTTGCAGCGCATATTCAAGTTAGAGACAATTCCATGCCTATTCTAAACTTTAGTAATGCTCCAAACATTTTTGGCATGGATGCATTTGTACTTTCTGGCCTCGCAATTCAGGATAATGTATTTTGCAGTAACGCCTGTGACCTTGCAGACAGTGTGGCTTCTCTATGTAATGATTTTGCTGTTCTCTTTTCTGATGGCCTTGGTTGCACCACCGACTTTGCAGTGCATATTGAAGTTAGAGACATTTCCATGCCAATTCTCCACTCTAGTAATGCTCGAAACATTTTTGGCATCTATGCATGTGAACTTTCTGGCCCCGCAATTCTGGACAATGTACTTTGCATCAACGCCTGTGACCATGCAGACAGTGTGGTCGCACTATGCGATGATTTTGCTGATCACTTTTCTAAGGTCCTTTGTTGATCCACAGACATTGCAGCGCATATTGTAGTTAGAGACAATTCTATGCCTAATCTCCACTCTAGTAATGCTCGAAACATTTTTGGCATGGATGCATTTGAAAATTCTGGCCTCGTTATTCAGGACAATGTACTTTGCATCAACACTTGTGACCATGCAGATGGTGTGGTCACACTATGCGATGATTTTGCTGTCTTATTTTCTTTAGGCCTTGGTTGTACCACAGACTTTGCAGCGCATATTATAGTTAGAGACAATTCCATGAATATTCTAAACTCTAGTAATTCTCCAAACATTTTTGTAATGGATGCATTTGAACTTTCTGGCCTTGCAGTTCAGAACAATGTACTTTGCATCAACGTCTGTGACCATGCAGACAGTGTGGTCGCACTATGCAATGATTTTGCTGATCTCTTTAATGACGGCCTTGGTTGTACCACAGACCTTGCAGCGCATATTGTAGTTACAGACAATTCCATGCCTATTCTTCACTGTAGTAATAATCCAAACATTTTTGGCATGGATGCATATGAACATTCTCGCCTCCAATTCAGGTCACTGTACTTTGCATCAACGCCTGTGATCATGCAGACAGTGTGGTCGCACAATGCAATGATTTTGCTGATCTCTTTTCTGAGGGCCTTGGTTGTAACACAGACTTTGCAGCGTATAATTTAGTTAGCGACGATTCCATGCCTATTCTCCACTCTGGTAATGCTCCAAACATTTTCGGCATGATTGCAGGTGAACATTCTGGCCTCGCAATTCAGGACAATGTACGTTGCATCAATGCCTGTGAGCATGCAGGCAGTGTGGTCGCACTGTGCGATGATTTTGCTGATCTCTTTTCTGATGGCCTTGGTTGTACCACAGCCTTTGCAGCGCATATTGTAGTTATAGACAATTCCATGCCTATTCTCCACTCTGGTAATGCTCCAAACATTGTTGGCATGGATGCATTTGAACATTCTCGCAATTCAGGACAATGTACTTTGCATCAACGTCTGTGACCTTGCAGACAGTGTGATCGCACTATGCGATGATTTTGCTGACCTCTCTTCTGAGGGCATAGGTTGTACCACAGACTTTGCAGCGCATATTGTAGTTAGAGACAATTCCATGCCTCTTCTAAACTCTAGTAATGATCCAAACATTTTTGGCATGGATGCCCTTGAACTGCCTGGCCTCGCAATTCAGGACAATGTACTTTGCATCAACGCCTGCGACCATGAAGACAGTGAGGTCGTACTATGCGATAATTTTGCTGATCTCTTTTCTGAGGGCCTTGGTTGTACCACAGACTTTGCAGCGCATATTGTAGTTAGAGACACTTCCTTGCCTATTCTAATCTGTAGTATTGCTCCAAACAGTTTTGGCATGGAAGCATTTGAACTTTCAGGCCTCGCAATTCACCACAATGTACTTTGCATCAACGCCTGTGACCATGCAGACAGTGTGGTCGAACTATGTGATGATTTTGCTGATCTCTTTTTTGAGGACCTTGGTTGTACCAAAGACTTTTAGCGCATATTGTAGTTAGAGACAATTCCTTGCCTATTCTCCAGTCTAGAAATGCTCCAAACATTTTTGGCATGGATGCATTTGAACATGCTGGATTCGCAATTCAGGACAATGTACTTTGCATCAACGCCTGTGACCATGCAGACAGTGTGGTCCCACTATGCGATGATTTTGCAGATCTCTTTTCTGAGGGCCTTGGTTGTACCACAGACTTTGCAGTGCATATTGTAGTTAGAGACAATTCCATGCCTATTCTCCACTCTAGTAACGCTCCAAACATTTTGGGATATAGTTATTTGAACATCCTGCTTCGCAATCCAGGACAATGTACTTTGCATCATCGCCTGTGACCATGCAGACAGTGTGGTCGCACTATGCGATGATTTGGCTGATCTGTTTTTTTAGGGCCTTGGTTGTACCACAGACTTTGCAGCGCATATTGTAGTTAGAGACAATTCTATGCCTATTCTCCACTCTAGTAATGCTCCAAACATTTTTGTCATAGATGCATTTGAACTTCCTGGCCTCTTAATTCAGGACAATTTTCGTTATATCAACGCCTGTGAACATGCAAACAGTGTGGTCGCACTATGCGATGATTTTGCTGAACTCTTTTCTTAGGCCCTTGGTTGTGCCACAGACTTTGCTTCGCATATTGTAGTTGGAGGCAATTAATAGCCTATTCTAAACTCTAGTAAAGCTCCAAACATTTTTGGCATGTATGCATGTGAACATTCTGGCCTCGCAATTCAGGACAATGTACTTTGCATCAACTCCTGTGACCATGCAGACAGTGTGGTCCCACTATGCGATGATTTTGCAGATCTCTTTTCTGAGGGCCTTGGTTGTACCACAGACTTTGCAGTGCATATTGTAGTTAGAGACAATTCCATGCCTATTGTCCACTCTAGTAATGCTCCAAAAAATTTTGGCATGGATGCATTTGAAATTTCTGGCCTCGCAATTCAGGACAGTGTACTTTCCATCAACTCCTGTGACGCATGCAGACAGTGTGGCCGCACTATGCAATGATTTTGCTGATCTCTATTCTGAGGGCCTTGGTTTTACCACAGACCTTGCAGCGCATATTGTAGTTAGAAACAATTCCATGCATATTCTCCACTTTTGTTATGCTCCAAACATTTTTGGCATGGATGCATTTGAACTTGCTGGCCTCGCAATTCAGGACAGTGTAATTTGCATCAACGGTTGTGACGATGCAGACAGTGTGGTCGCACTATGCGATGATTTCGCTGACCCCTTTTCTCAGGGGCTTGGTTGTACCACAGACTTTACAGGGCATATTGTGGTTAGAGATAATTCCATGCTTATTCTCCACTCTAGTAATGCTCCAAACATTTTTGGCATGGATGCATTTCATCTATCTAGCCTCGCAATTTTGCACAATGTACTTTGCATCAACGCCTGTGACCATGCAGACAGTGTGGTCGCACTATGCGATGATTTTGCAGATCTCTTTTCTCAGGGCCTTCGTTGTACCACAGACTTTGCGGCGCATACTGTAGTTAGAGACAATTCCATGCCTATTCTCCACTCTAGTAATGCTCCAAACAATTTTGGCATGGATGCATTTGAACATCCTAGCCTCGCAATTCAGGACAATGTACTTTGCATCAACGCTAGTGACCATGAAAACAGTGTGGTCACACTATGGGATGATTTTGATGACCTCTTTTCTGAAGGCCTCGGTTCTACCAAAGACTTTACAGCGCATATTGTAGTTAGAGACAATTTCATGCCTATTATCCACTCTAGTAATGCTCCAAAATTTTTTTTGGATGCATTTGAACTCTCTGGCCTTGCATTTAATGACAATGTACTTTGCATTAACGCCTTTGACCTTGCAGACAGTGTGGTCGCACTATGCAATGATTTTGCTGACCTCTTTTCTGAGGGTCTTTGTTGTACCACAGACTTTGCAGCGCATATTGTAGTTAGAGACAATTCCATGCCTATTCTCCACTCTAGTAATGCTCCAAACATTTTTGGCATGGATGCCATTGAACTTCCTGGCCTCGCAATTCAGGACAATGTACTTTGCATCAACGCCTGTGACCATGCAGACAGTATGGTCGCACAATGCGATGATTTTGCTGACATCTTTTCTGAGATCCTTGGTTGTACCACAGACTTTGATGTGCATATTGTAGTTAGAGGCAATTCCATGCCTATTCTAAACTCTAGTAATGCTCCAAACATTTTTGGCACGGATGCATTTGAACTTCCTTGCCTCGCAATTCAGGACAACGTACTTTGCATCAAAGTCTGTGACCATGCGGACAGTGTGGTCGCACTTTGCGATGATTTTGCAGATCTATTTTCTGAGGGCCTTGGTTGTACCACAGACTTTGCAGTACAAATTGTTGTTAGCGACGATTCCATGCCTATTCTCCACTCTAGTAATGCTCCAAACCTTTTGGCATGGATGCATTTAAACATTCTCGCCTGGCAATTCAGGACAATATACTTTGCGTCAACGCTTGTGACCATGCAGTCAGTGTGGTCACATTATGCGATGATTTTGCTGGTCAATTTTCTGAAGGCCTTGGCTCTACCACAGACTTTGCAGCGCATATTGTAGTTTCAGACTATCTCATGCCCATTCTCCACTCTAGTAATGCTCATAACGTTTTTGGCATGGATGAATTTGTACTTTCTATCCTCGCAATTCAAGACAATGTACTTTGCATCAACGCCTTTGGACTTGCAGACAGTGTGGCCGCACTATGCGATCATCTTGCTGATCTCTTCTCTAAGGTCCTTGGTTGTACCACAGACTTTGCAGCGCATATTCAAGTTAGAGACAATTCCATGCCTATTCTACACTCTAGTATTGCTCCAAACACTTTTGGTATGGATGCATTTGAACTTCCTGGCCTTGTAATTCAGGACAATGTACTTTGCATCAACGCCTGTGACCATGCAGACAGTGTGGTCGCACTACGCCATGATTTTGCTGATCTCTTTTCTGAGGGCCTTGGTCATACCACAGACATTGAAGCGCATATTGTAATTAGAGACAAATCCATGCTTATTCTATACTCTAGTAATGCTCCCAACGTTTCTGGCATGGATGCATTTGAGCTTCCTGGCCTCGCAATTCAGGACAATGTAGTTTGCATCAACGCCTGTCACCATGCAGACGGTGTGGTCGCACCATGCGATGATTTCGCTGATCTCTTTTTTGAGGGCCTTGGTTGTACCACAGACTTTTCAGCGCATATTATAGTTAGAGACAATTCCATGCCTATTCTACACTCTAGTAATGCTCCAAACATTTTTGGCATGGATGCATTTGATTTTCCAGGCCTCGCACTTCAGGACAATGTACTTTGCATCAACACCTGTGACCATGCAGACAGTGTGGACACACAATGCGATGAATTTGCTGATCTCTTTCCTGAGGGCCTTGGTTGTACCACAGACTTTGCAGCGCATATTGTAGTTACAGACAATTTCATGCCCACTCTCCACTCTAGTAATGCTCATAACATTTTTGGCATGGATGAATTTGTACTTTCTGGCCTCACAATTCAAGACAATGTACTCTGCATCAACGCCTTTGAACTTGCAGACAGTGTGGCCGCACTATGCGATCATTTTGCTGATCTCTTTTCTAATGTCCTTGGTTGTACCACAGACTTTGCAGCGCATATTGTAGTTACAGACAATTTCATGCCCATTCTCCACTCTAGTAATGCTCATAACATTTTTGGCATGGATGAATTTGTACTTTCTGGCCTCGCAATTCAAGACTATGTACATTGCATCAACGCCTTTGAACTTGCAGACAGTGTGGCCGCACTATGCGATCATTTTGCTGATCTCTTTTCTTAGGGCCTTAGATGTACCACCGACTTTGCAGCGCATATTGTAGTTAGAGACAATTCTATGGCTATTCTACACTCTAGTAATGCTCCAACTATTTTTGGCATGGATGCATTTGAAATTCCTGGCCTCGCAATTCAGGACAAAGTACCTTGCATCAACGCCTGTGACCATGCAGACAGTGTGGTCGCTCTATGCGATGATTTTGCTGATCTCTTTTCTGAGGGCCTTGGTAGTACTACAGACTTTGCAGCGCATATTCAAGTTAGAGACAATTCCATGCCTATTCTACACTCTAGTAATGCTCCAAACATTTTTGGCATGGATGCATTTGAACCTTCTGGCCTCGCAATACAGGACAATATACCTTGCATCAACGCCTGTGACCATGCAGACATTGTGGTCGCACTATGCAATGATTTTCCTAAACACTTTTATGAGGACCTTGGTTGTAACACAGACTTTGCAGCGCATATTGTAGTTCGAGACAATTCGATGCCTATTCTCCACTCTAGTAATGCTCCAAACCTTTTTGGCATGGATGCATTTGAACCTTCTGGCCTCGCAATTCAGGACAATATATTTTGCATCAACGCTTGTGACCATGCAGACAGTGTGGTCACACTATGCGATGATTTTGCTGATCCCTTTTCTGAAGGCCTTGGCTCTACCACAGACTTTGCAGCGCATATTGTAGTTACAGACAATTTCATGCCCATTCTCCACTCTAGTAATGCTCATAACATTTTTGGCATGGATGAATTTGTACTTTTTGGCCTCGCAATTCAAGACTATGTACTTTGCATCAACGCCTATGAACTTGCAGACAGTGTGGCCGCACTATGCGATCATTTTGCTGATCTCTTTTCTTAGGGCCTTGGATGTACCACAGACTTTGCAGCGCATATTGTAGTTAGAGACAATTCTATGCCTATTCTACACTCTAGCAACGCTCCAACTATTTTTGGCATGGATGCATTTGAACTTCCTGGCCTCGCAATACAGGACAATATACTTTGCATCAACGTCTGTGACCACGCAGACAGTGTGGTCGCACTATGCAATGATTTTCCTAAACACTTTTATGAGGGCCTTGGTTGTAACACAGACTTTGTAGCGCATATTGTAGTTGGAGACAATTCGATGCCTATTCTCCACTCTGGTAATGCTCCAAATATTTTGGCATGGATGCATTTAAACATACTCGCCTGGCAATTCAGGACAATATACTTTGCATCAATGCTTGTGACCATGCAGACAGTGTGGTCACACTATGGGATGATTTTGCTGATCTCTTTTCTCATGGCCTTCGTTGTACCACAGACTTTGCATTGCATATTGTAGTTAGAGACAATTATGTGCCTATTCTCCACTCTAGTAATGCTCCTACCATTTTTGGCAAGGATGCATTTGAACTTTCTGGCCTCGCAATTCAGGACAATGTACTTTGCATCAACGCCTGTGACCATGCAGTAAGTGCGGTCGCACTATGCGATGATTTCGCTGACCTCTTTTCTGAGGGAATTGGTTGTACCACAGACTTTGCAGGGCATATTGAAGATAGAGTCAATTGCATGCCAATTCTCCACTCTAGTAATGCACCAAACAATTTTGGCATGGATGCATTTGAACTTTCTAGCCTTGCAATTCAGGTCAATGTACTTTGCATCAAGGACTGTGACCATGCAGACAGTGTGGTCGCACTATGCAATGATTTTCCTAAATACTTTTATGAGGGCCTTGGTTGTAACACAGACTTTGCAGCGCATATTGTAGTTGGAGACAATTCGATGCCTATTCTCCACTCTGGTAATGCTCCAAATATTTTGGCATGGATGCATTTAAACATACTCGCCTGGCAATTCAGGACAATATACTTTGCATCAACGCTTGTGACCATGCAGACAGTGTGGTCACACTATGCGATGATTTTGCTGATCCCTTTTCTGAAGGCCTTGCCTCTACCACAGACTTTGCAGCGCATATTGTAGTCACAGACAATTTCATGCCCATTCTCCACTCTAGTAATACTCAAAACATTTTTGGCATGGATGAATTTGTACTTTCTGGCCTCGCAATTCAAGACAATGTACTTTGCATCAACGCCTTTCAACTTGCAGACAGTGTGGCCGCACTATACGATCATTATGCTGATCTCTTCTCTAAGGTCCTTGGTTGTATCACAGACTTTGCAGCGCATATTCAAGTTAGAGACAATTCCATGCCTATTATACACTCTAGTAATGCCCCAAACATTTTTGAAATGGATGCATATGAACCTTCTGGCCTCGCAATACAGGACAATATACTTTGCATCAACGCCTGTGACCATGCAGACAGTGTTCGCACTATGCAATGATTTTCCTAAATACTTTTATGAGGGCCTTGGTTGTAACACAGACTTTGCAGCGCATATTGTAGTTCGAGACAATTCGATGCCTATTCTCCACTCTAGTAATGCTCCAAACATTTTTGGCATGGATGCATTTGAACTTCCTGGCCTCGCAATTCAGGACAATGTACTTTGCATCAACGCCTGTGACCATGCAGACAGTGTGGACGCACAATGCGATGATTTTGCTGATCTCTTTTCTGAGGGCCTTGGTTGTACCACAGACTTTGCATGTCACATTGTAGTTAGAGACAATTGCATGCCTATTCTCCACTCTAGTAATGCTCCAAACCTTTTGGCATGGATGCATTTAAACATTCTCGCCTGGCAATTCAGGACAATATACTTTGCGTCAACGCTTGTGACCATGCAGACAGTGTGGTCACACTATGCGATGATTTTGCTGGTCCCTTTTCTGAAGGCCTTGGCTCTACCACAGACTTTGCAGCGCATATTGTAGTTACAGACAATTTCATGCCCATTCTCCACTCTAGTAATGCTCATAACATTTTTGGCATGGATGAATTTGTACTTTCTATCCTCGCAATTCAAGACAATGTACTTTCCTTCAACGCCTTTGAACTCAGACAGTGTGGCCGCACTATGCGATCATCTTGCTGATCTCTTCTCTAAGGTCCTTGGTTGTACCACAGACTTTTCAGCGCATATTCAAGTTAGAGACAATTCCATGCCTATTCTACACTCTAGTAATGCTCCAAACATTTTTGGCATGGATGCATTTGAACTTCCTGGCCTTGTAATTCAGGACAATGTACTTTGCATCAACGCCTGTGACCATGCAGACAGTGTAGTCGCAGTACGCCATGATTTTGCTGATCTCTTTTCTGAGGGCCTTGGTTGTACCACAGACTTCACAGCACATGTTGTAGTTAGACACAATTCCATGCCTAGTCTCCACTCCAGTAATGCTCCAAACAATTTTGGCATTGATGCATTTGAAGTTTCTGGCCTAGCGATTCAGGACAATGTACCTTGCATCAACGCCTGTGACCATGCAGACAGTGTGGTCGCTCTATGCGATGATTTTGCTGATCTCTTTTCTGAGGGCCTTGGTAGTACTACAGACTTTGCAGCGCATATTCAAGTTAGAGACAATTCCATGCCTATTCTACACTCTAGTAATGCTCCAAACATTTTTGGCATGGATGCATTTGAACTTCCTGGCTTCGCAATTCAGGACAATGTACTTTGCATCAACGCCTGTGACCAGGCAGACAGTGTGGCCGCACTATGCGATGATTTTGCTGATCTCTTTTCTCATGGCCTTCGTTGTAACACAGACTTTTCATCGCATATTGTAATTAGAGACAATATCGTGAATATTCTCCACTCTAGTAATGCACCTACCATTTTTGGCATGGATGCATTTGAACGTTCTGGCCTCGCAATTCAGGACAATGTACTTTGCATCAACGCCTGTGACCATGCAGTAAGTGTGGTCGCACTATGCGATGATTTTGCTGACCTCTTTTCTGAGGGCCTTGGTTGTACCACAGACTTTGCAGGGCATATTGAAGTTATAGTCAATTGCATGCCTATTCTACACTCTAGCAGTGCTCTAAACATTTGGGCATGTATGCATTTCAATTTTCTGGCCTCGCAAATCAGGACAATGTACTTTGCATCAACGAATCTGACCTTGCAGACAGTGTGGCCGCACAATGCAATGATTCTGCTGATCTCTTTTCTGAGGGCCTTGGTTGTACCACAGACTTTGCAGTATATATTGTAGTTAGAGACAAATCCATGCCTTTTCTACACTCTAGTAATGCTCCAAACATTTTATCATAGATGGATTTTAACTTTCTGGCCTCGTTATTCAGGACAATGTACATTGCATCAACGCCTGAGACACTGCAGACAGTGTGGCCGCACTATGCAATGATTTTGCTGACCTCTTTTCTGAGGGCCTTGGTTGTACCACAGACTTTGCAGTATATATTGTAGTTAGAGACAAATCCATGCCTATTCTAAACTTTCGTAATGGTCCAAACATTTTTGGCATGGATGCATTTGAACTTCCTGGCCTCGCAATTCAGGACAATGAACATTGCATCAACGCCTGTGACCATGCAGTCAGTCTGGTGGCACTATGCGATGATTTTTATGACCTCTTTTCTAAGGGCCTTGGTTGTACCACAGACTTTGCAGCGCATATTATAGTTAGAGACAATTCCATGCCTATTCTAAACTCTAGTAATTCTCCAAACATTTTTGTAATGAATGCATTTGAACTTTCTGGCCTCGCAATTCAGAACAATGTACTTTGCATCAAAGCTTGTGACCATGCAGACAGTGTGGTCGCACTATGCGATGATTTTGCTGACTTCTTTTCTGAACTCTATGGTTCTACCACAGACTTTGCAGCGCATATTGTAGTTTGAGACAATTTCATGCCTATTCTCCACTCTAGTAATGCTCCACACATTTTTGGCATTGGTGCATTTGAACATTCAGCCCACGCAATTCAGGACAATGTACTTTGCATCAACGGCTGTGACCATGCAGACAGTGTGGTCGACAATGCGATGATTTTCCTGATCTCTTTTCAGAGGGCCTGGGTTGTACCACAGACTTTACAGTGCATATTGTAGTTAGAGACAATTTCATGCCTATTCTCCACTCTAGTAATGCACCAAACATTTTGGCATGGGTGCATTTGATCTTTCTGGCCTCGTTATTCAGGACAATGTAGTTTGCATCAACGCCTGTGACCATGCAGACGGTGGGGTCGCACTATGCAATGATCTCTTTCTGAGGGTCTTGGTTGTACCACAGTCTTTGCAGTTCAAATTGTAGTTAGCGACGATTCCATGCCTGTTCTCCAATCTAGTAATGCTCCAAACATTTTTAGCATGGATGCATGTGAACTTTCTGACCACGCAATTCAGGACAATGTACATTGCATCAATGCCTGTGACCATGCAGGCATTGTGGTCGCACTGTGCGATGATTTTGCTTATCTCTTTTCTGATGGCCTTGGTTGTACCACAGACTTTGCTGCGCATATTATAGTTAGAGACAATTCCATGCCTATTCTAAACTCCAGTAATGCTCCATACATTTTTGGCATTAATGCCTTTGTACTTCCTGGCCTCGCAATTCAGGACAATGTACTTTGCATCAACGCCTGCGACCATGCAGACAGTGAGGTCGCACTATGCGATAACTTTGCTGATCTCTTTTCTGAGGGCCTTGGTTGTACCACAGACTTTGCAGCGCATATTGTAGTTAGAGACAATTCCTTGTTTATTCTAAACTCTAGTAATGCTCCAAACATTTTTGGCATGGATGGATTTGAACTTTTTGGCCTCGGAATTCAGCACAATGTACTTTGCATCAACGCCTGTGACCATGCAGACAGTGTGGTCGCACTATGCGATGATTTTGTTGATCTATTTTCTGAATGCCTTGGTTGTACCACAAACTTTGCAGCGCATATTGTAGTTAGAGACAATTCCATGCCTATTCTACACTCTAGTAATTCTCCAAACATTTTTGGCATGGATGCATTTAACTTCCTGGTCTCACAATTCAGGACAATGTACTTTCCATCAACGCCTGTGACCATGCAGACAGTGAGGTCGCACTATTCGATGATTTTACTGATCTCTTTTCTGAGGGCCTTGGTTGAACCACAGACTTTGCAGCGCATATTGTAGTTAGAGACCATTCCATGCCTATTCTACACTCTAGTAATGCTCCAAACATTTTTGGCATGGATGCATTTGAACTTCCTGGCCTCGCAATTCAGGACAATGTACTTTGCCACAACGCATGTAACCATGCAGACATTTTTGGCATGGATGCATTTAACGTCCTGGCCTCGCAATTCAGGTCAATGTACTTCGCTTCAACGCCTGTGACCATGCAGACAGTGTGGTCGCACTATGCGATGATTTCGCTGATCTCATTTCTGAAGGCCTTGGTTGTACCACAGACTTTGCAGCGCATGTTGTAGTTAGAGACAATTCCATGCCTATTCTCCTCGCTAGTAGTGCTCCAAACATTTTTGGCATGGATGCATTTGAAATTCCTTGCCTCGCAATTCAGGACAATGTACTTTGCATCAACGCCTGAGATCATGCAGACAGTGTGGTCGCACTATGCGATAATTCTGCTGATCTCATTTCCGAGGGCCTTGGTTCTACCACACATTTTGCAGCGCATATTGTAGTTAGAGACAATTCCATGTCTATTTTCCACTCTAGTAATGCACCAAACATTTTTGGCGTGGATGAATTTGAACTTTCTGTCCTCGCAATTCAGGACAATGTACTTTGCACCAACGCCTGTGACCATGCAGACAGTGTGGTCGCACTATGCGATGATTTTGCTGATCTCTTTTCTGAGGGCCTTGGCTGTACCACAGACTTTGCAGCGCATATTGTAGTTAGAGACCATTCCATGCCTATTCTACACTCTAGTAATGCTCCAAACATTTTTGGCATGGATGCATTTGAACTTTCTGGATTCGCAACTCAGGACAATGTACTTTGCATCAACGCCTGTGACCATGCAGACAGTGAGGTCGCACTATGCGATGATTTTGCTGATCTCTTTTCTGAGGGTCTTGGTTGTACCACAGACTTTGCAGCGCATATTGTAGTTAGACACAATTCCATGCCTATTCTCCACTCTAGTAATGCTCCAAACATTTTTGGCATGGATGCATTTGAACTTCCTGGCCTCGCAATTCAGGACAATGTACTTTGCATCAACGCCTGTGACCATGCAGACAGTATGGTCGCACAATGCGATGACTTTGCTGATCTCTTTTCTGAGGGCCTTGGTTGTACCACAGACTTTGCAGCGCATATTGTAATAAGAGACAATTCCATGCCTATTCTACACTCTGGTAATGCTCCAAACATTTTGGCATGGATGCGTTTTAACTTTCTGGCTTCGCTATTCAGGACAATGTAGTTTGCATCAACACCTTTGACCATGCAGACAGTGGGGTCGCACTATGCCATGATCTCTTTCTGAGGGTCTTGGTTGTACCACAGACTTTGCAGTTCAAATTCTAGTTAGCGACGATTCCATGCCTATTCTCCACTCTAGTAATTCTCCAAACACTTTTGGCATGGATGCATTTCAACATTCTCGCCTCGATATTCACGACAATGTACTTTGCATCAACGCCTGTGACCATGCAGACAGTGTGGTCGCACAATGCGATGATTTTGCTGATCTCTCTTCTGAGGGCATAGGTTGTACCATAGAGTTTGCAGCGTATATTGTAGTGAGAGACAATTCCATGCCTATTCTAAACTCCAGTAATGCTCCATACATTTTTGGCATGGATGCATTTGTACTCCCTGCCCTCGCAATTCAGGACAATGTAATTTGCATCAACGCCTGCGACCATGTAGACAGTGAGGTCGCACTATGCGATAATTTTGCTGATCTCTTTTCTGAGGGCCTTGGTTGTACCACAGACTTTGCAGCGCATATTGTAGTTAGAGACAATTCCTTGTTTATTCTAGACTCTAGTATTGCTCCAAACATTTTTGGCATGGATGGATTTGAACTTTTTGGCCACGGAATTCAGCACAATGTACTTTGCATCAACGCCTGTGACCATGCAGACAGTGTGGTCGCACTATGCAATGATTTTGTTGATCTATTTTCTAATGCCTTGGTTGTACCACAAACTTTGCAGCGCATATTGTAGTTAGAGACAATTCCATGCCTATTCTCCACTCTAGTAATGCTCTAAATATTTTTGCAATGGATGCATTTCAACATCCTGGCTTCGCAATTCAGGATAATGTACTTTGCATCAACGCCTGTGACCAAGCAGACAGTGTGGTCGGACGATGCGAAGATTTTGCTGATCTCTTTCCTGAGGGCTTTGGTTGTAATACAGACTTTGCAGCGCATATTGTTGTTAGAGACAATTCCATGCCTATTCATAACTCTAGTAGTGCTCCAAACGGTTTTGGCATGGATGCATTTGAACTTTCTGGCCTCGCAATTCAGGACAATGTACTTTGCATCAACGCCTGTGACCATGCAGACAGTGTGGTCGCACTATGCAATGATTTTGTTGATCTATTTTCTAATGCCTTGGTTGTACCACAAACTTTGCAGCGCATATTGTAGTTAGAGACAATTCCATGCCTATTCTCCACTCTAGTAATGCTCTAAATATTTTTGCAATGGATGCATTTGAACATCCTGGCTTCGCAATTCAGGACAATGTACTTTGCATCAACGCCTGTGACCAAGCAGACAGTATGGTCGCACGATGCGAAGATTTTGCTGATCTCTTTCCTGAGGGCTTTGGTTGTAATACAGACTTTGCAGCGCATATTGTTGTTAGAGACAATTCCATGCCTATTCATAACTCTAGTAGTGCTCCAAACGGTTTTGGCATGGATGCATTTGAACTTCCTGGCCTCTTAATTCAGGACAATTTACTTTCTATCAACGCCTGTGAACATGCAAACAGTGTGGTCGCACTATGCGATGATTTTGCTGATCTCTTTTCTTAGGCCCTTGGTTGAACCACAGACTTTGCAGCACATATTGCAGTTAGAGACAATTCCATGCCTATTCTACACTCTAGTAATTCTCCAAACATTTTTGGCATGGATGCATTTAACTTCCTGGCCTCACAATTCAGGACAATGTACTTTCCATCAACGCCTGTGACCATGCAGACAGTGAGGTCGCACTATTCGATGATTTTACTGATCTCTTTTCTGAGGGCCTTGGTTGAACCACAGACTTTGCAGCGCATATTGTAGTTAGAGACCATTCCATGCCTATTCTACACTCTAGTAATGCTCCAAACATTTTTGGCATGGATGCATTTGAACTTCCTGGCCTCGCAATTCAGGACAATGTACTTTGCCACAACGCATGTAACCATGCAGACATTTTTGGCATGGATGCATTTAACGTCCTGGCCTCGCAATTCAGGTCAATGTACTTCGCTTCAACGCCTGTGACCATGCAGACAGTGTGGTCGCACTATGCGATGATTTCGCTGATCTCATTTCTGAAGGCCTTGGTTGTACCACAGACTTTGCAGCGCATGTTGTAGTTAGAGACAATTCCATGCCTATTCTCCTCGCTAGTAGTGCTCCAAACATTTTTGGCATGGATGCATTTGAAATTCCTTGCCTCGCAATTCAGGACAATGTACTTTGCATCAACGCCTGTGATCATGCAGACAGTGTGGTCGCACTATGCGATAATTCTGCTGATCTCATTTCCGAGGGCCTTGGTTCTACCACACATTTTGCAGCGCATATTGTAGTTAGAGACAATTCCATGTCTATTTTCCACTCTAGTAATGCACCAAACATTTTTGGCGTGGATGAATTTGAACTTTCTGTCCTCGCAATTCAGGACAATGTACTTTGCACCAACGCCTGTCACCATGCAGACAGTGTGGTCGCACAATGCGATGATTTTGCTGATCTCTTTTCTGAGGGCCTTGGCTGTACCACAGACTTTGCAGCGCATATTGTAGTTAGAGATCATTCCATGCCTATTCTACACTCTAGTAATGCTCCAAACATTTTTGGCATGGATGCATTTGAACTTTCTGCTTCGCTATTCAGGACAATGTAGTTTGCATCAACACCTTTGACCATGCAGACAGTGGGGTCGCACTATGCCATGATCTCTTTCTGAGGGTCTTGGTTGTACCACAGACTTTGCAGTTCAAATTCTAGTTAGCGACGATTCCATGCCTATTCTCCACTCTAGTAATTCTCCAAACACTTTTGGCATGGATGCATTTCAACATTCTCGCCTCGATATTCACGACAATGTACTTTGCATCAACGCCTGTGGCCATGCAGACAGTGTGGTCGCACTATGCGATGATTTTGCTGATCTCTTTTCTGCATGCCTTGGTTGTACCACAGACTTTTAGCGCATATTGTAGTTACAGACAATTCCTTGCCTATTCTCCAGTCTAGTAATGCTCCAAACATTTTTGGTATGGATGCATTTGATCTTCCTGGCCTCGCAATTCAGGACAATGTACTTTGCATCAACGCCTGTGACCATGCAGACAGTGTGGTCGCACTATGCGATGATTTTGCTGATCTCTCTTCTGAAGGCCTAGGTTGTACCACAGACTTTGCAGCGCATATCGTAGTTAGAGACAATTCCATGCCTATTCTAAACTCTAGTAATGCTCCAAACATTTTTTGGCATCGAGTTATTTGAACTTCCTGGCCTCGCAAATCAGGACAATGTACTTTGCATCATCGCCTGTGACCATGCTGACAGTGTGGTCGCACTATGCGATGATTTTCCTGATCTCTTTTCTGAGGGCTTTGGTTGTACCACAGACTTTGCAGCGTATATTGTCGTTAGGGACAATTCCATGCCTATTCTAAACTCTAGTAATGCTCCAAACATTTTTGGCATAGATGCCTTTGAACTACCTGGCCTCGCAATTCAGGACAATGTACTTTGCATCAACGACTGCGACCATGCAGACAGTGTGGTCGAACTATGCAATGGTTTTGCTGATCTCTTTTCTGAGGGCTTTGGTTGTACTATAGACTTTGCAGCGCATATTGTATTTAGAGACAATTCCTTGCCTATTATAAACTCTAGTATTGCTCCAAACACTTTTGGCATGGATGCATATGAACTTTTTGGCGTCGCAATTCAGCACAGTGTACTTTGCATCAACGCCTGTGACCAGGCAGACAATGTGGTCGCACTATGCGATGATTTGGTTGATCTGTTTTTTTAGGGCCTTGTTTGTACCACAGACTTTGCAGGGCATTTTGTAGTTAGAGACAATTCTATGCCTATTCTCCACTTTAGTAATGTTCCAAACATTTTTGTCATAGATGCATTTGAACTTCCTGGCCTCTTAATTCAGGACAATTTACTTTCCATCAACGCCTGTGAGCATGTAAACATTGTGGTCGCACTATGCGATGATTTTGCTGATCTCTTTTCGTAGGACCTTGGTTGTGCCACAGACTTTATTCTCATATTGTAGTTAGAGGCAATTAATTGCCTATTCTAAACTCTAGTAATGCTCCAAACATTTTTGGCATGGATGCATTTGAACTTCCTGGCCTCGCAATTCAAGACAATGTACTTTGCATCAACGCCTCGGACCATGCAGACATTTTTGGCATGCATTCATTTAACGTCCTGGCCTCGCAATTCAGGTCAATGTACTTCGCATCAACGCCTGTGACCATGCAGACAGTGTGGTCGCACTATGCGATGATTTCGCTGATCTCTTTGCTGAAGACCTTGGTTGTACCACAGACTTTGCAGCTCATTTTGTAGTTAGATACAATTCCATGCCTATTCTCCTCGCTAGTAGTGATCCAAACATTTTTGGCATGGATGCATTTGAACTTCCTGGCCTCGCAAATCAGGACAATGTACTTTGCATCAACGCCTGTGACCATGCAGACAGTATGGTCGCACAATGCGATGATTTTGCTGATCTCTTTTCTGAGGGCCTTGGTTGTACCACAGACTTTGCAGCGCATATTGTAATAAGAGACAATTCCATGCCTATTCTACACTCTGGTAATGCTCCAAACATTTTGGCATGGATGCGTTTTAACTTTCTGCTTCGCTATTCAGGACAATGTAGTTTGCATCAACACCTTTGACCATGCAGACAGTGGGGTCGCACTATGCCATGATCTCTTTCTGAGGGTCTTGGTTGTACCACAGACTTTGCAGTTCAAATTCTAGTTAGCGACGATTCCATGCCTATTCTCCACTCTAGTAATTCTCCAAACACTTTTGGCATGGATGCATTTCAACATTCTCGCCTCGATATTCACGACAATGTACTTTGCATCAACGCCTGTGGCCATGCAGACAGTGTGGTCGCACTATGCGATGATTTTGCTGATCTCTTTTCTGCATGCCTTGGTTGTACCACAGACTTTTAGCGCATATTGTAGTTAGAGACAATTCCTTGCCTATTCTCCAGTCTAGTAATGCTCCAAACATTTTTGGTATGGATGCATTTGATCTTCCTGGCCTCGCAATTCAGGACAATGTACTTTGCATCAACGCCTGTGACCATGCAGACAGTGTGGTCGCACTATGCGATGATTTTGCTGATCTCTCTTCTGAGGGCCTAGGTTGTACCACAGACTTTGCAGCGCATATCGTAGTTAGAGACAATTCCATGCCTACTCTAAACTCTAGTAATGCTCCAAACATTTTTTGGCATCGAGTTATTTGAACTTCCTGGCCTCGCAAATCAGGACAATGTACTTTGCATCATCGCCTGTGACCATGCTGACAGTGTGGTGGCACTATGCGATGATTTTGCTGACCTCTTTTCTGAGGGCTTTGGTTGTACTATAGACTTTGCAGCGCATATTGTATTTAGAGACAATTCCATGCCTATTCTAAACTCTAGTATTGCTCCAAACACTTTTGGCATGGATGCATATGAACTTTCTGGCGTCGCAATTCAGCACAGTGTACTTTGCATCAACGACTGCGACCATGCAGACAGTGAGGTCGAACTATGCAATGATTTTGCTGATCTCTTTTCTGAGGGCTTTGGTTGTACTATAGACTTTGCAGCGCATATTGTATTTAGAGACAATTCCTTGCCTATTATAAACTCTAGTATTGCTCCAAACACTTTTGGCATGGATGCATATGAACTTTCTGGCGTCGCAATTCAGCACAGTGTACTTTGCATCAACGCCTGTGACCAGGCAGACAGTGTGGTCGCACTATGCGATGATTTCGCTGATCTCTTTGCTGAAGACCTTGGTTGTACCACAGACTTTGCAGCTCATTTTGTAGTTAGATACAATTCCATGCCTATTCTCCTCGCTAGTAGTGATCCAAACATTTTTGGCATGGATGCATTTGAACTTCCTGGCCTCGCAATTCAGGACAATGTACTTTGCATCAACGCCTGTGACCATGCAGACAGTATGGTCGCACAATGCGATGATTTTGCTGATCTCTTTTCTGAGGGCCTTGGTTGTACCACAGACTTTGCAGCGCATATTGTAATAAGAGACAATTCCATGCCTATTCTACACTCTGGTAATGCTCCAAACATTTTGGCATGGATGCGTTTTAACTTTCTGCTTCGCTATTCAGGACAATGTAGTTTGCATCAACACCTTTGACCATGCAGACAGTGGGGTCGCACTATGCCATGATCTCTTTCTGAGGGTCTTGGTTGTACCACAGACTTTGCAGTTCAAATTCTAGTTAGCGACGATTCCATGCCTATTCTCCACTCTAGTAATTCTCCAAACACTTTTGGCATGGATGCATTTCAACATTCTCGCCTCGATATTCACGACAATGTACTTTGCATCAACGCCTGTGGCCATGCAGACAGTGTGGTCGCACTATGCGATGATTTTGCTGATCTCTTTTCTGCATGCCTTGGTTGTACCACAGACTTTTAGCGCATATTGTAGTTAGAGACAATTCCTTGCCTATTCTCCAGTCTAGTAATGCTCCAAACATTTTTGGTATGGATGCATTTGATCTTCCTGGCCTCGCAATTCAGGACAATGTACTTTGCATCAACGCCTGTGACCATGCAGACAGTGTGGTCGCACTATGCGATGATTTTGCTGATCTCTCTTCTGAGGGCCTAGGTTGTACCACAGACTTTGCAGCGCATATCGTAGTTAGAGACAATTCCATGCCTATTCTAAACTCTAGTAATGCTCCAAACATTTTTTGGCATCGAGTTATTTGAACTTCCTGGCCTCGCAAATCAGGACAATGTACTTTGCATCATCGCCTGTGACCATGCTGACAGTGTGGTCGCACTATGCGATGATTTTGCTGATCTCTTTTCTGAGGGGTTTGGTTGTACCACAGACTTTGCAGCGTATATTGTCGTTAGGGACAATCCCATGCCTATTCTAAACTCTAGTAATGCTCCAAACATTTTTGGCATTGATGCCTTTGAACTACCTGGCCTCGCAATTCAGGACAATGTACTTTGCATCAACGACTGCGACCATGCAGACAGTGAGGTCGAACTATGCAATGATTTTGCTGATCTCTTTTCTGAGGGCTTTGGTTGTACTATAGACTTTGCAGCGCATATTGTATTTAGAGACAATTCCTTGCCTATTATAAACTCTAGTATTGCTCCAAACACTTTTGGCATGGATGCATATGAACTTTCTGGCGTCGCAATTCAGCACAGTGTACTTTGCATCAACGCCTGTGACCATGCAGACAGTGTGGTCGCACTATGCGATTATTCTGCTGATCTCATTTCTCAGGGCCTCGGTTCTACCACACATTTTGCAGCGCATATTGTAGTTAGAGACAATTCCATGATTATTTTCCACTCTAGTATTGCTACAAACTTTTTTGGCATGGATGCATTTGAACATTCTCCCCTCCAATTCAGGACAATGTACTTTGCATCAATGCTTGTGACCATGCTGACAGTGTGGTCGCACTATGCGATGATTTTGCTGATCTCTTTTCTGAGGGCGTTCGATGTACCACAGATTTTACAGCGCATATTTTAGTTTGAGACAATTCCATGCCTATTCTCCACTCTAGTAATGCTCCAAACTTTTTTGGCATGGATGCATTTAAACTTCGTAGCCTCGCAATTCAGGACAATGTACTTTGCACCAACGCCTGTGACCATGCAGACAGTGTGGTCGCACTATGCGATGTATTTGCTGATCTCTTTTCTGAGGGCCTTGGATGTACCACAGACTTTGCAGCGCATATTGTAGTTAGAGACAATTCCATGCCTATTCTCCACTCTAGTAATGCTCCAAACAATTTTGGCATGGACGCATTTGAAATTTCTGGCCTCGCAATTCAGGACAGTGTACTTTCCATCAACCACTGTGATGCATTCAGACAGTGTGGCCGCACTATGCAATGATTTTGCTGATCTCTTTTCTGAGGGCCTTGGCTTTACCACAGACTTTGCAGCGCATATTGTAGTTAGAAACAATTCCATACCTATTCTCCACTTTAGTAATCCTCCAAACATTTTTGGCATGGATGCATTTGAACTTCCTGGCCTCGAAATTCAGGGCAATGTAATTTGCATCAATGGTTGTGACGATGCATACAGTGTGGTCGCACTATGCGATGATTTCGCTGACCCCATTTCTGAGGGCCTTGGTTGTACCACAGACTTTGCAGGGCATATTGTCGTTAGAGATAATTCCGTGCTTATTCTCCACTCCAGTAATGCTCCAAACATTTTGGCATGGATGCGTTTGAACTTTCTGGCCTCATTATTCAGGACAATGTAGTTTGCATCAACGTCTGTGACCATGCAGACAGTGTGGTCGCAATTTGCGGTGATTTTGCTGCTCTCTTTTCTGAGGGCCTTGGTTGTACCACAGACTTTGCAGCGCACATTTTAGTTAGAGACAATTCCATTGCTATTCTACACTCTCGTAATGCTCCAAACATTTTGGCATGGATGCGTTTAAACTTTCTGGCCTCGTTATTCAGGACAATGTAGTTTGCATCAACGCCTGTGACCAAGCAGACAGTGTCGTCGCACGAAGCGGTGATTTTGCTGATCTCTTTCCTGAGGGCTTTGGTTGTAATACAGACTTTGCAGCGCATATTGTTATTAGAGACAATTCCATGCCTATTCAAAACTCTGGTAGTGCTCCAAACGTTTTTGGCATGGATGCATTGGAAACTTTCTGGCCTCCCAATTCAGGACAATGTACTTTGCATCAACGCCTGTGACCTTGCAGACACTGTGGCCACACTATGCAATGATTTTGCTGATCTCTTTTTTGAGGGCCTTGGTTGTACCACAGACTTTGCAGTGCATATTGTAGTTAGAGACAATTCCATGCCTATTCTAAACTTTAGTAATGCTCCAAACTTTTTTGGCATGGATGCATTTGTACTTTCTGGCCTCGCAATTCAGGACAATGTACATTGCATCAACGCCTGTGTCCATGCAGACAGTGTGGTCGCACTATGCAATGATTTTTCTGATCTCTTTTCTAAGGGCCTTGGTTGAACCACAGACTTTGCTGCGCATATTGTAGGTAGAGACAATTCCATGCCTATTTTCCACTCTAGTAATGATCCAAACATTTTGGGATATAGTTATTTGAACTTCTTGCCTCGCAATCCAGGACAATGTACTTTGCATCATAGCCTGTGACCTTGCAGACAGTGTGGTCGCACTATGCGATGATTTTGCTGATCTGTTTTCTGAGGGCATTGATTGTACCACAGCCTTTGCAGCGCATATTGTAGTTAGAGACAATTCTATGCCTATTCTCCACTCTAGTAATGCTCCAAAAATGTTTGTTATAGATGCATTTGAACTTCCTGGCCTCTTAATTCAGGACAATATACTTTCCATCAACGCCTGTGAACATGTAAACAGTGTGGTCGCACTATGCGATGATTTTGCTGATCTCTTTTCTTAGGCCCTTGTTTGTGCCACACACTATGCTTCGCATATTGTAGTTCGAGGCTATTAATTGCCTGTTCTAAACTCTAGTAATGCTCCAAACATTTTTGCCATGTATGCATATGAACTTTCTGGCCTCGCAATTCAGGACAATGTAATTTGCATCAATGGTTGTGACGATGCAGACAGTGTGGTCGCACTATGCGATGATTTCGCTGACTCCTTTTCTGAGGGCCTTGGTTGTACCACAGACTTTGCAGGGCATATTGTGGTTAGAGATAATTCCATGCTTATTCTCCACTCTAGTAATGCTCCAAACATTTTTGGCATGGATGCATTTGAACATCCTAGCCTCGCAATTCAGGACAATGTACTTTGCATCAACGCTAGTGACCATGAAGGCAGTGTGGTCACACTATGGGATGATTTTGCTGACTTCTTTTCTGAAGGCCTTGGTTCTACCACAGACTTTACAGCGCATATTGTAGTTAGAGACAATTTCATGCCTATTCTCCACTCTAGTAATGCTACAAATTTTTTTTGGATGCATTTGAACTTTCCGGCCTTGCATTTCATGACAATGTACTTTGCATCAACGCCTTTGACCTTGCAGACAGTGTGGTCGCACTATGCGATAATTTTGCTGACCTCTTTTCTGAGGGTCTTGGTTGTACCACAGACTTTGCAGCGCATATTGTAGTTAGAGAAAATTCCATGCCTATTCTAAACTCTAGTAATGCTCCAAACATTTTGGGCATGGATGCCATTGAACTACCTGGCCTCGCAATTCAGGACAATGTACTTTGCATCAACGCCTGTGACCATGCAGACAGTGTGGTCGCACTATGCGATAATTTTCCTGACCTCTTTTCTGAGGGTCTTGGTTGTACCACAGACTTTGCAGCGCATATTGTAGTGAAAGACAATTCCCTGCTTATTCGAAACTCTAGTAATTCTCCAATCATTTCTGTGATGTATGCATTTGAACTTTCTGGCCTCGCAATTCAGGACAATGTACTTTGCATCAACGTCGGTGACCATGCAGACAGTGTGGTCCCACTATGCGATGATTTTGCTGATTTCTTTTCTGAGGGCCTTGGTTGTACCACGGACTTTGCAGCGCATATTGTAGTTAGAGACAATTCCATGCCTATTCTACACTCTCGTAATGCTCCAAACATTTTGGCATGGATGCGTTTTAACTATCTGGCTTCGTTATTCAGGACAATGTAGTTTGCATCAACGCCTGTGACCATTCAGACAGTGGTTTCACACTATGCCATGATCATTTTCTGAGGGTTTTGGTTGTACAACAGGCTTTGCAGTTCAAATTGTAGTTAGCGACGATTCCATGCCTATTCTCCACTCTAGTATTTCTCCAAACACTTTTGGCATGGATGCATGTGAACTTTCTGGCCTCGCAGTTCAAGACAATGTACGTTGCATCAATGCCTGTGACCATGCAGACAGTGTGGTCGCACTATGCGATGATTTTGCTGATCTCTTTTCTGAATGCCTTGGTTGTACCACAGACTTTTAGCGCATATTGTAGTTAGAGACAATTCCTTGCCTATTCTCAAGTCTAGTAATGCTCCATACATTTTTTGGAATGGATGCATCTGATCTTCCTGGCCTCGCAATTCAGGACAATGTACTTTGCATCAACGTCTGTGACCATGCAGACACTGTGGTCGCACTATGCGATGATTTTGCTGATCTCTCTTCTGAGGGCATAGGTTGTACCACAGACTTTGCAGCGCATATTATAGTTAGAGACAATTCCATGCCTATTCTAAACTCTAGTAATGCTCCAAACATTTTTGGCATGGATGCCATTGAACTACCTGGCCTCGCAATTCAGGACAATGTACTTTGCATCAACGCCTGTGACCATGCAGACAGTGAGGTCGCACTATGCGATTACTTTGCTGATCTCTTTTCTGAGGGCCTTGATTGTACCACAGACTTTGCAGCGCATATTGTAGTTAGAGACAATTCCTTGCCTATTCTAAACTCTAGTATTGCTCCAGTCATTTTTGGCATGGATGCATTTGAACTTTCTGGCCTCGCAATTCAGCACAATGTACTTTGCATCAACGCCTATGACCATGCAGAGAGTGTGGTCGGACTATGAGATGATTTTGTTGATCTATTTTCTGAATGCCTTGGTTGCACCACAAACTTTGCACCGCATATTGTAGTTAGAGACAATTCCATGAGTATTCTCCACTCTAGTAATGCTCTAAATATTTTTGGCATGAATGCATTTGAACCTCCTGGCTTCGCAATTCAGTACAATGTACTTTGCATCAACGCCTGTGACCAAGCAGACAGTGCGGTCGCACGAAGCGGCGATTTTGCTCATCTCTTTCCTGACGGCTTTGGTTGTAATACAGACTTTACAGTGCATATTGTAGTTAGAGACAATTCCTTGCCTATTTTCCAGTCTAGAAATGCTCCAAAGATTGTTGGCATGGATGCATTTGAACATGCTGGATTCGCAATTCAGGACAATGTACATTGCATCAACGCCTGTGACCATGCAGACAGTGTGGTCGCACTATGCGATGATTTTGCTGATCTCTTTTCTTAGGGCCTTGTTTGTGCCACAGACTTTGCTTCGCATATTGTAGTTAGATGCAGTTAATTGCCTATTCTAAACTCTAGTATTGCTCCAAACATTTTTGGCATGTATGCATATGAACTTTCTGACCTCGCAATTCAGGACAATGTACTTTGCATCAACGCCGGTGACCATGCAGACAGTGATGTCGCACTATGCGATGATTTTGCTGATCTCTTTTCTGAGGGCCTTGGTTGTACCACGGACTTTGCAGCGCATATTGTAGTTAGTGACAATTCCATGCCTATTCTCCACTCTGGTAATGCTCCAAACATTGTTGGCATGGATGCATTCGAACATTCTCGACTCGCAATTCACGACAATGTACTTTGCATCAACGCCTGTGACCATGCAGACAGTGTGGTCGCACTATGCGATGATTTTGATGATCTCTTTTCTGAATGCCTTGGTTGTACTACAGACTTTTAGCACATATTGTGGTTAGAGACAATTCCTTGCCTATTCTCCAGTCTAGTAATGCTCCAAACATTTTTGGTATGGATGCATTTGAACTTCCTGGCCTCGCAATTCAGGACAATGTACTTTGCATCAACGTCTGTGACCATGCAGACAGTGTGGTCGCACTTTGCGATGATTTTGCTGATATCTCTTCTGAGGGACTAGGTTGTACCACAGACTTTGCAGCGCATATTGTAGTTAGAGACAATTCCATGCCTATTCTAAACTCTAGTAATGCTCCAAACATTTTTTGGCATGGAGTTATTTGAACTTCCTGGCCTCGCAATTCAGGACAATGTACTTTGCATCATCGCCTGTGACCATGCAGACAGTGTGGTCGCACTATGCGATGATTTTGCTGATCTCTCTTCTAAGGGCATAGGTTGTACCACAGACTTTGCAACGCATATTGTAGTTAGAGACAATTCCATGCCTATATTAAACTCTAGTAATGCTCCAAACCTTTTTGGCATGGATGCCTTTGAACTATCTGGCCTCGCAATTCAGGACAATGTACTTTGCATCAACGCCTGAGACCATGCAGACAGTGAGGTCGCACTATGCGATAATTTTGCTGATCTCTTTTCTGAGGGCCTTGGTTGTACCACAGACTTTGCAGCGCATATTGTAGTTAGAGACAATTCCTTGCCTTTTCTAAATTCTAGTATTGCTCCAAACATTTTTGGCATGGATGCATTTGAACTTTCTGACCTCGCAATTCAGGACAATGTACTTTGCATCACCGCCTGTGACCATGCAGACAGTGTGGTCGCACTATGCGATGATTTTGTTGATCTATTTTCTGAATGCCTTGGTTGTACCACAAACTTTGCAGCGCATATTGTAGTTAGAGACAATTCCATGCCTATTCTCCACTCTAGTAATGCTCTAAATATTTTTGGCATGGATGCATTTGAACCTCCTGGCTTCGCAATTCAAGACAATGTACTTTGCATCAACGCCTGTGACAATGCAGACAGTGTGGTCGCACTATGCGATGATTCTGCTGTTCTCTTTTCTGAGTGCCTTGGTTGTACCTCAGACTTTGCAGCGCATATTGTAGTTAGACAATTCTATGCCTATTCTCCATCCTAGTAATGCTATAAATATTTTTTCATGGATGCATTCGAACTTTCTGGCCTCGCGATTCAGGACAATGTACTTTGCAACAACGCCTGTGACCTTTCAGACAGTGTGGTCGCACTATGCGGTGATTTTGTTGATCTATTTTCTGAATGCCTTGGTTGTACCACAAACTTTGCAGCGCATATTGTAGTTAGAGACAATTCCATGCCTATTCTCCACTCTAGTAATGCTCTAAATATTTTTGGCATGGATGCATTTGAACCTCCTGGCTTCGCAATTCAAGACAATGTACTTTGCATCAACGCCTGTGACAATGCAGACAGTGTGGTCGCACTATGCGATGATTTTGCTGATCTCTCTTCTAAGGGCATAGGTTGTACCACAGACTTTGCAACGCATATTGTAGTTAGAGACAATTCCATGCCTATATTAAACTCTAGTAATGCTCCAAACATTTTTGGCATGGATGCCTTTGAACTATCTGGCCTCTTAATTCAGGACAATTTACTTTCCACCAACGCCTGTGAACATGCAAACATTGTGGTCGCACTATGCGATGATTTTGCTGTTCTCTTTTCTGAGGGCCTTGGTTGTACCACAGACTTTGCAGGGCATATTGTAGTTAGAGACAATTCCATGCCTATTCTCCACTCTAGTAATGCTCCAAACATTTTTGGCGTGGATGAATTTGTACTTTCTGTCCTCGCAATTCAGGAAAATGTACTTTGCACCAACGCCTGTGACCATGCAGACAGTGTGGTCGCACTATGCGATGATTTTGCTGTTCTCTTTTCTGAGGGCTTTGGTAGTACCACAGACTTTGCAGGGCATATTGTGGTTAGAGATAATTCCATGCTTATTCTCCACTCTAGTAATGCTCCAAACATTTTTGGCATGGATGCATTTAATCTATCTAGCCTTGCAATTTTTTACAATGTACTTTGCATCAACGCCTGTGACCATGCAGACAGTGTGGTCGCACTATGCGATCATTTTGCGGATCTCTTTTCTCAGGGCCTTCGTTGTACCACAGACTTTGCGGCGCATACTGTAGTTAGAGACAATTCCATGCTTATTCTCCACTCTAGTAATGTTCCAAACATTTTTAGCATGGATGCATTTGAACTTCTTTGCCTCGCTATTCAGGACAATGTACTTTGCATCAACGTCTGTGATCATGCAGACAGTGTGGTCGCACTTTGCGATGATTTTGCTTATCACTTTTCTGAGGGCTTTGGTTGTACCACAGACTTTGCAGCGCATATTGTAGTTAGAGACAATTCCATGCCTATTCTACACTCTCGTAATGCTCCAAACATTTTGGCATGGATGTGTTTCAACTTTCTGGATTCGTTCTTCAGGACAATGTAGTTTGCATCAACGCCTGTGACCATGCAGACAGTGGGGTCGCACTATGCCATGATCTCTTTCTGAGGGTCTTGGTTGTACCACAGACTTTGCAGTTCAAATTGTAGTTAGCGACGATTCCATGCCTATTCTCCACTCTAGTAATTCTACGAACACTTTTCGCATGGCTGCATGTGAACTTTCTGGCCTCGCAATTAAGGACAATGTACGTTGCATCAATGCCTGTGACCATGCAGACAGGGTGGTCACACTGTGCGATGATTTTGCTGATCTCATTTCTGATGGCCTTGGTTGTACCACAGGCTTTGCTGCGCATATTTTAGTTATAGACAATTCCATGCCTATTCTCCACTCTGGTAATGCTAAAAACATTGTTGGCATGGATGCATTTGAACATTCTCGCCTCGCAATTCAGGACAATGTACTTTGCATCAACGCCTGTGATCATGCAGACAGTGTGGTCGCACTATGCGATGATTTTGCTGATCTCTTTTCTGAATGCCTTGGTTGTAACACAGACTTTTAGCGCATATTGTAGTTAAAGACAATTCCATGCCTATTCTAAACTCTAGTAATGCTCCAAACATTTTTGGCATGGAGTTATTTGAACTTCCTGGCCTCGCAGTTCAGGACAATGTACTTTGCATCATCGCCTGTGACCATGCAGACAGTGTGGTCGCACTATGCGATGATTTATCTGATCTGTTTTTTAAGGACCTTGGTAGTACCGCAGACTCTGCAGCGCATATAGTAGTTAGAGACAATTCCATGCCTATTCTCCACTCTAGTAATGCTCCATACATTTTTATCATGGATGCATTTGAACTTCCTGGCCTCGTAATTCAGGACAATGTACTTTCCATCAACGCCTGTGAACATGCATACAGTGTGGTCGCACTATGCGATGATTTTGCTGATCTCTTTTCTGAGGGCTTTGGTTGTACCACAGACTTTGCAGCGTATATTGTCGTTAGGGACAATTCCATGCCTATTCTCCACTCTAGTAATGCTCTAAATATTTTTGGCATGGATGCATTTGAACCTCCTGGCTTCGCAATTCAAGACAATGTACTTTGCATCAACGCCTGTGACCATGCAGACAGTGTGGTCGCACTATGCGATGATTCTGCTGATCTCTTTTCTGAGTGCCTTGGTTGTACCTCAGACTTTGCAGCGCATATTGTAGTTAGACAATTCTATGCCTATTCTCCATCCTAGTAATGCTATAAATATTTTTTCATGGATGCATTCGAACTTTCTGGCCTCGCAATTCAGGACAATATACTTTGCAACAACGCCTGTGACCTTTCAGACAGTGTGGCCACACTATGCAATGATTTTCCTGATTTCTCTTCTGAGGGCTTTGGTTGTACCACAGACTTTGGAGCGTATATTGTAGTTTGTGACAGTTCCTTGCCTATTCTAAACTCAAGTATTGCTCCAAACATTTTTGGCATGGATGCATATGAACATTCTGGCCTCGCAATTCAGCACAATGTACTTTGCATCATCGGCTGTGACCATGCAGACAGTGTGGACGCACTATGCGATGATTTTGCTGATCTCTCTTCTAAGGGCATAGATTGTACCACAGACTTTGCAACGCATATTGTAGTTAGAGACAATTCCATGCCTATATTAAACTCTAGTAATGCTCCAAACATTTTTGGCATGGATGCCTTTGAACTATCTGGCCTCTTAATTCAGGACAATTTACTTTCCATCAACGCCTGTGAACATGCAAACATTGTGGTCGCACTATGCGATGATTTTGCAGTTCTCTTTTCTGAGGGCCTTGGTTGTACCACAGACTTTGCAGGGCATATTGTAGTTAGAGACAATTCCATGCCTATTCTCCACTCTAGTAATGCTCCAAACATTTTTGGCGTGGATGAATTTGTACTTTCTGTCCTCGCAATTCAGGAAAATGTACTTTGCACCAACGCCTGTGACCATGCAGACAGTGTGGTCGCACTATGCGATGATTTTGCTGTTCTCTTTTCTGAGGGCTTTGGTAGTACCACAGACTTTGCAGGGCATATTGTGGTTAGAGATAATTCCATGCTTATTCTCCACTCTAGTAATGCTCCAAACATTTTTGGCATGGATGCATTTAATCTATCTAGCCTTGCAATTTTTTACAATGTACTTTGCATCAACGCCTGTGACCATGCAGACAGTGTGGTCGCACTATGCGATCATTTTGCGGATCTCTTTTCTCAGGGCCTTCGTTGTACCACAGACTTTGCGGCGCATACTGTAGTTAGAGACAATTCCATGCTTATTCTCCACTCTAGTAATGTTCCAAACATTTTTAGCATGGATGCATTAGAACTTCTTTGCCTCGCTATTCAGGACAATGTACTTTGCATCAACGTCTGTGATCATTCTGACAGTGTGGTCGCACTTTGCGATGATTTTGCTTATCACTTTTCTGAGGGCCTTGGTTGTACCACAGACTTTGCAGCGCATATTGTAGTTAGAGACAATTCCATGCCTATTCTACACTCTCGTAATGCTCCAAACATTTTGGCATGGATGCGTTTCAACTTTCTGGATTCGTTCTTCAGGACAATGTAGTTTGCATCAACGCCTGTGACCATGCAGACAGTGGGGTCGCACTATGCCATGATCTCTTTCTGAGGGTCTTGGTTGTACCACAGACTTTGCAGTTCAAATTGTAGTTAGCGACGATTCCATGCCTATTCTCCACTCTAGTAATTCTACGAACACTTTTCGCATGGCTGCATGTGAACTTTCTGGCCTCGCAATTAAGGACAATGTACGTTGCATCAATGCCTGTGACCATGCAGACAGGGTGGTCGCACTGTGCGATGATTTTGCTGATCTCATTTCTGATGGCCTTGGTTGTACCACAGGCTTTGCTGCGCATATTTTAGTTATAGACAATTCCATGCCTATTCTCCACTCTGGTAATGCTAAAAACATTGTTGGCATGGATGCATTTGAACATTCTCGCCTCGCAATTCAGGACAATGTACTTTGCATCAACGCCTGTGATCATGCAGACAGTGTGGTCGCACTATGCGATGATTTTGCTGATCTCTTTTCTGAATGCCTTGGTTGTAACACAGACTTTTAGCGCATATTGTAGTTAAAGACAATTCCATGCCTATTCTAAACTCTAGTAATGCTCCAAACATTTTTGGCATGGAGTTATTTGAACTTCCTGGCCTCGCAGTTCAGGACAATGTACTTTGCATCATCGCCTGTGACCATGCAGACAGTGTGGTCGCACTATGCGATGATTTATCTGATCTGTTTTTTAAGGACCTTGGTAGTACCGCAGACTCTGCAGCGCATATAGTAGTTAGAGACAATTCCATGCCTATTCTCCACTCTAGTAATGCTCCATACATTTTTATCATGGATGCATTTGAACTTCCTGGCCTCGTAATTCAGGACAATGTACTTTCCATCAACGCCTGTGAACATGCATACAGTGTGGTCGCACTATGCGATGATTTTGCTGATCTCTTTTCTGAGGGCTTTGGTTGTACCACAGACTTTGCAGCGTATATTGTCGTTAGGGACAATTCCATGCCTATTCTCCACTCTAGTAATGCTCTAAATATTTTTGGCATGGATGCATTTGAACCTCCTGGCTTCGCAATTCAAGACAATGTACTTTGCATCAACGCCTGTGACCATGCAGACAGTGTGGTCGCACTATGCGATGATTCTGCTGATCTCTTTTCTGAGTGCCTTGGTTGTACCTCAGACTTTGCAGCGCATATTGTAGTTAGACAATTCTATGCCTATTCTCCATCCTAGTAATGCTATAAATATTTTTTCATGGATGCATTCGAACTTTCTGGCCTCGCAATTCAGGACAATATACTTTGCAACAACGCCTGTGACCTTTCAGACAGTGTGGCCACACTATGCAATGATTTTCCTGATTTCTCTTCTGAGGGCTTTGGTTGTACCACAGACTTTGGAGCGTATATTGTAGTTTGTGACAGTTCCTTGCCTATTCTAAACTCAAGTATTGCTCCAAACATTTTTGGCATGGATGCATATGAACATTCTGGCCTCGCAATTCAGCACAATGTACTTTGCATCATCGGCTGTGACCATGCAGACAGTGTGGACGCACTATGCGATGATTTTGCTGATCTCTCTTCTAAGGGCATAGATTGTACCACAGACTTTGCAACGCATATTGTAGTTAGAGACAATTCCATGCCTATATTAAACTCTAGTAATGCTCCAAACATTTTTGGCATGGATGCCTTTGAACTATCTGGCCTCTTAATTCAGGACAATTTACTTTCCATCAACGCCTGTGAACATGCAAACATTGTGGTCGCACTATGCGATGATTTTGCAGTTCTCTTTTCTGAGGGCCTTGGTTGTACCACAGACTTTGCAGGGCATATTGTAGTTAGAGACAATTCCATGCCTATTCTCCACTCTAGTAATGCTCCAAACATTTTTGGCGTGGATGAATTTGTACTTTCTGTCCTCGCAATTCAGGAAAATGTACTTTGCACCAACGCCTGTGACCATGCAGACAGTGTGGTCGCACTATGCGATGATTTTGCTGTTCTCTTTTCTGAGGGCTTTGGTAGTACCACAGACTTTGCAGGGCATATTGTGGTTAGAGATAATTCCATGCTTATTCTCCACTCTAGTAATGCTCCAAACATTTTTGGCATGGATGCATTTAATCTATCTAGCCTTGCAATTTTTTACAATGTACTTTGCATCAACGCCTGTGACCATGCAGACAGTGTGGTCGCACTATGCGATGATTTTGCAGTTCTCTTTTCTGAGGGCCTTGGTTGTACCACAGACTTTGCAGGGCATATTGTAGTTAGAGACAATTCCATGCCTATTCTCCACTCTAGTAATGCTCCAAACATTTTTGGCGTGGATGAATTTGTACTTTCTGTCCTCGCAATTCAGGAAAATGTACTTTGCACCAACGCCTGTGACCATGCAGACAGTGTGGTCGCACTATGCGATGATTTTGCTGTTCTCTTTTCTGAGGGCTTTGGTAGTACCACAGACTTTGCAGGGCATATTGTGGTTAGAGATAATTCCATGCTTATTCTCCACTCTAGTAATGCTCCAAACATTTTTGGCATGGATGCATTTAATCTATCTAGCCTTGCAATTTTTTACAATGTACTTTGCATCAACGCCTGTGACCATGCAGACAGTGTGGTCGCACTATGCGATCATTTTGCGGATCTCTTTTCTCAGGGCCTTCGTTGTACCACAGACTTTGCGGCGCATACTGTAGTTAGAGACAATTCCATGCTTATTCTCCACTCTAGTAATGTTCCAAACATTTTTAGCATGGATGCATTAGAACTTCTTTGCCTCGCTATTCAGGACAATGTACTTTGCATCAACGTCTGTGATCATTCTGACAGTGTGGTCGCACTTTGCGATGATTTTGCTTATCACTTTTCTGAGGGCCTTGGTTGTACCACAGACTTTGCAGCGCATATTGTAGTTAGAGACAATTCCATGCCTATTCTACACTCTCGTAATGCTCCAAACATTTTGGCATGGATGCGTTTCAACTTTCTGGATTCGTTCTTCAGGACAATGTAGTTTGCATCAACGCCTGTGACCATGCAGACAGTGGGGTCGCACTATGCCATGATCTCTTTCTGAGGGTCTTGGTTGTACCACAGACTTTGCAGTTCAAATTGTAGTTAGCGACGATTCCATGCCTATTCTCCACTCTAGTAATTCTACGAACACTTTTGGCATGGCTGCATGTGAACTTTCTGGCCTCGCAATTAAGGACAATGTACGTTGCATCAATGCCTGTGACCATGCAGACAGGGTGGTCGCACTGTGCGATGATTTTGCTGATCTCATTTCTGATGGCCTTGGTTGTACCACAGGCTTTGCTGCGCATATTTTAGTTATAGACAATTCCATGCCTATTCTCCACTCTGGTAATGCTAAAAACATTGTTGGCATGGATGCATTTGAACATTCTCGCCTCGCAATTCAGGACAATGTACTTTGCATCAACGCCTGTGATCATGCAGACAGTGTGGTCGCACTATGCGATGATTTTGCTGATCTCTTTTCTGAATGCCTTGGTTGTAACACAGACTTTTAGCGCATATCGTAGTTAAAGACAATTCCATGCCTATTCTAAACTCTAGTAATGCTCCAAACATTTTTGGCATGGAGTTATTTGAACTTCCTGGCCTCGCAGTTCAGGACAATGTACTTTGCATCATCGCCTGTGACCATGCAGACAGTGTGGTCGCACTATGCGATGATTTATCTGATCTGTTTTTTAAGGACCTTGGTAGTACCGCAGACTCTGCAGCGCATATAGTAGTTAGAGACAATTCCATGCCTATTCTCCACTCTAGTAATGCTCCATACATTTTTATCATGGATGCATTTGAACTTCCTGGCCTCGTAATTCAGGACAATGTACTTTCCATCAACGCCTGTGAACATGCATACAGTGTGGTCGCACTATGCAATGATTTTGCTGATCTCTTTTCTGAGGGCTTTGGTTGTACCACAGACTTTGCAGCGTATATTGTCGTTAGGGACAATTCCATGCCTATTCTAAACTCTAGTAATGCTCCAAACATTTTTGGCATAGTTGCCTTTGAACTACTTGGCCTCGCAATTCAGGACAATGTACTTTGCATCAACGCCTGCGACCATGCAGACAGTGAGGTCGCACTATGCGATGATTTTGCTGATCTCTTTTCTGAGGGCTTTGGTTGTACCACAGACTTTGCAGCGCATATTGTAGTTAGAGACAATTCCTTGCCTATTCTAAACTCTTGTATTGCTCCAAACAATTTTGGCATGGATGCATATGAACTTTCTGGCCTCGCAATTCAGCACAATGTACTTTGCATCAACGCCTGTGACCAGGCAGACACTGTGGTCGCACTATGCGATAATTTTGTTGATCACATTTCTGAATGTCTTGGTTGTACCACAAACTTTGCAGCCCATATTGTAGTTAGGGACAATTGCATACCTATTCTCTACTCTAGTAATGCTCCAAAAGTTTTTGGCATGGATGCATATGAACGTTCTGGCCTCGAAATTCAGGACAATGTACTTTGCATTAACGCCTGTGACCATGCAGACAGTGTGGTCGCACTATGCGATGATTTTGTTGATCTCTTTTCTGAATGCCTTGGTTGTACCACAAACTTTGCAGCGCATATTGTAGTTAGAGACAATTCCTTGCCTATTCTCCAGTCTAGAAATGCTCCAAACATTTTTGGCATGGATGCATTTGAACAAGCTGGATTCGCAATTCAGGACAATGTACTTTGCATCAACGCCTGTGACCATGCAGACAGTGTGGTCGCACTAAGCGATGATTTTCCTGATCTCTTTTCTGAGGGCCTTGGTTTTACCACAGACTTTGCAGCGCATACTGTAGTTAGACAATTCCATGCCAATTCTCCATCCTAGTAATGCTATAAACATTTTTGGCATGGATGCATTTGAACTTTCTGGCCTCGCAATTCAGGACAATGTACTTTGCATCAACGCCTGTGACTTTGCAGACAGTGTGGCCACACTATGCAATGATTTTGTTGATCTCTTTTCTGAGGGCCTTGGTTGTACCACAGACTTTGCAGTGCATATTGTAGTTAGAGACAATTCCATGCCTATTCTAAACTTTAGTAATGCTCCAAACACTTTTGGCACGGATGCATTTTTACCTTCTGGCCTCGCAATGCAGGACAATGTACATTGCATCAACGTCTGTGTCCATGCAGACAGTGTGGTCGCACTATATATTGATTTTGCTGATCTCTTTTCTAAGGGCCTAGGTTGAACCACAGACTTTGCAGCGCATATTGTAGTTAGAGACAATTCCATGCATATTCTCCACTCTAGTAATGCTCCAAACATTTTGGCATATAGTTATTTGAACTTCCTGCCTCGCAATCCTGGACAATGTACTTTGCATCATCGCCTGTGATCATGCAGACAGTGTGGTCGCACTATGCGATGATTTGGCTGATCTGTTTTTTAGGGCCTTGGTTGTACCACAGACTTTGCAGGGCATATTGTAGTTAGAAACAATTCTATGCCTATTCTCCACTTTAGTAATGCTGCAAACATTTTTGTCATAGATGCATTTGAAATTCCTGGCCTCTTAATTCAGGACAATTTACATTCCATCAACGCCTGTGAACATGCAAAAATTGTAGTCGCACTATGCGATGATTTTGCTGCTCTCTTTACTGAGGCCCTTCGTTCTACCAGAAACTTTACAGCGCATATTGTAGTTTGAGACAATTCCATGCCTATTCTCCACTCTAGTAATGCTCCAACCATTTTTGTCATGCAAGCATTTGATCTTTCTGGCCTCGCAATTCAGGACAATGTACTTTCATTCAACGCCTGTGACCATGCAGACCGTATGGTCGCACTATGAGTTGATTTTGCTGTTCTCTTTTCTGAGGGCCTTGGTAGTACCACAGACTTTGCAGAGCATATTGTAGTTAGAGAGAATTCCATGCCTATTCTCCACTCTAGTAATGCTCCAAACAATTTTGGCATGGATGCATTTGAAATTTCTGGCCTCGCAATTCAGGACAATGTACTTTGAATCAACGCCAGTGACCATGCAGACAGTGTGGTCGCACTATTCGATGATTTTGCTGATCTCTTTTCTGAGGGCCTTGGTTGTAAAACAGACTTTGCAGTGCATATTGTAGTAAGAGACAATTCCATGCCTATTCTAACCTTTAGTAATGCTCCAAACAATTTCGGCATGGATGCTTTGAAATTTCTGGTCTCGCAATTCAGGTCAATGTAATTTGCATCAACGCCTGTGTCCATGCAGACAGTGTGGTCGCACTATGCTACGATTTTGCTGATCTCTTTTCTAAGGGCCTTGGTTGAACCACAGACTTTGCAGCACATATTGTAGTTAGAGACAATTCCATGCAAATTCTCCACTCTAGTAATGCTCCAAACATTTTGGCATATAGTTATATGAACTTCCTGCCTCGCAATCCTGGACAATGTACTTTGCATCATCGCATGTGACCATGCTGACAGTGTGGTCGCATTATGCGATGATTTGGCTGATCTGTTATTTTAGGGCCTTGGTTGTACCACAGACTTTGCAGGGCATATTGTAGTTAGAGACAATTCTATGCCTATTCTCCACTTTAGTAATGCTGCAAACATTTTTGTCATAGATGCATTTGAACTTCCTGGCCTCTTAATTCAGGACAATTTACTTTCCATCAACGCCTGTGAACATGCAAACATTGCGGTCGCACTATGCAATGATATAGCTGATATATTTTCTGAGGGCCTTGGTTGTACCACAGACTTTGCAGCGCATATTGTAGTTAGACAATTCCAAGCCTATTCTCCATCCTAGTAATGCTAGAAAACTTTTTTGGCATGGATGCATTTAAAATTTTTGGCCTCGCAATTCAGGACAATGTACTTTCCATCAACGCCTGTGACCATGCAGACAGTGAGGTCGCACTATTCGATCATTTTACTGATCTCTTTTCTGAGGGCCTTGGTTGAACCACGGACTTTGCAGCGCATATTGTAGTTAGAGACAATTCCATGCCTATTCTACACTCTAGTAATGCTCCAAACATTTTTGGCATGGGTGCATTTAACTTCCTGGCCTCGCAATTCAGGTCAACGTACTTTGCATCAACGTCTGTGACCATGCAAACAGTGTGGTCGCACTATGGGATGATTTTGCTGCTCTCTTTACTGAGGCCCTTCGTTGTACCAGAAACTTTACAGCGCATATTTTAGTTTGAGACAATTCCATGCCTATTCTCCACTCTAGTAATGCTCCAAACATTTTTGTCATGCAAGCATTTGAACTTTCTGGCCTCGCAATTCAGGACAATGTACTTTGCATCAACGCCTGTGACCATGCAGACCGTATGGTCGCACTATGCGATGATTTTGCTGTTCTCTTTTCTGAGGGCCTTGGTTGTACCACAGACTTTGCAGCCCATATTGTAGTTAGAGACAATTCCATGCCTATTCTACACACTAGTAATGCTCCAAACATTTTGGCATGGGTGCATTTGAAATTCCTGGCCTCGTTATTCGGGACAATGTACTTTGCTTCAACGGCTGTGACCTTGCAGACAGTGTGGCCGCACTATGCAATGATATTGCTGATATCTTTTCTGAGGGCCTTGGCTGTACCACAGACTATGCAGCGCATATTGTAGTTAGAGACCATTCCATGTCTATTCTACACTCTAGTAATGTTCCAAACATTTTTGGCATGGATGCATTTAACTTCCTGGCCTCGAAATTCAGGACAATGTACTTTGCATCAACGCCTGTGACCATGCAGACAGTGTGGTCGCACTATGCGATGATTTTGCTGCTCTCTTTACTGAGGCCCTTCGTTGTACCAGAAACTTTACAGCGCATATAGTAGTTTGAGACAATTCCATGCCTATTCTCCACTCTAGTATTGCTCCAAACATTTTTGTCATGCAAGCATTTGAAATTTCTGGCCTCGCAATTCAGGACAATGTACTTTGCATCAACGCCTGTGACCATGCAGACCGTATGGTCGCACTATGCGATTATTTTGCTGTTCTCTTTTCTGAGGGCCTTGGTAGTACCACAGACTTTGCAGGGCATATTGTAGTTAGAGACAATTGCATGCCTATTCTCCACTCTAGTAATGCTCCAAACAATTTTGGCATTGATGGATTTGAAATTTCTGGCCTCGCAATTCAGGACAATGTACTTTGAATCAACGCCTGTGACCATGCAGACAGTGTGGTCGCACTATTCGATGATTTTGCTGATCTCTTTTCTGAGGGCCTTGGTTGTACCACAGAGTTTGCAGCCCATATTGTAGTTAGAGACAATTCCATGCCTATTCTACACTCTAGTAATGCTCCAAACATTTTGGCATGGGTGCATTTGAACTTCCTGGCCTCGTTATTCGGGACAATGTACTTTGCATCAACGGCTGTGACCTTGCAGACAGTGTGGCCGCACTATCCAATGATATTGCTGATATCTTTTCTGAGGGCCTTGGTTGTATTACAGACTTTGCAGCGCATATTGTAGTTAGACAATTCCATGCCTATTCTCCATCCTAGTAATGCTATAAACATTATTGGCATGGATGCATTTGAACTTTCTGGCCTCGCAATTCAGGACAATGTACTTTGCATCAACGTCTGTGACCATGCAGACCGTATGGTCGCACTATGCGATGATTTTGCTGTTCTCTTTTCTGAGGGCCTTGGTAGTACCACAGACTTTGCAGAGCATATTGTAGTTAGAGACAATTCCATGCCTATTCTCCACTCTAGTAATGCTCCAAACAATTTTGGCATGGATGCATTTGAAACTTCTGGCTTCGCAATTCAGGACAATGAACTTTGAATCAACGCCTGTGACCATGGAGATAGTGTGGTCGCACTATTCGATGATTTTGCTGATCTCTTTTCTGAGGGCCTTGGTTGTACCACAGACTTTGCAGCCCATATTGTAGTTAGAGACAATTCCATGCCTATTCTACACTCTAGTAATGGTCCAAACATTTTGGCATGGGTGCATTTAAACTTCCTGGCCTCGTTATTCGGGACAATGTACTTTGCATCAACGCCTGTGACTTTGCAGACAGTGTGGCCACACTATGCAATGATTTTGTTGATCTCTTTTCTGAGGGCCTATGTTGTTCCACAGACTTTGCAGTGCATATTGTAGTTAGAGACAATTCCATGACTATTCTAAACTTTAGTAATGCTCCAAACATTTTTGGCATGGATGCATTTGTACTTTCTGGCCTCGCAATCCAGGACAATGTACATTGCATCAACGCCTGTGTCCATGCAGACAGTGTGGTCGCACTATGCAATGATTTTGCTGATATCTTTTCTAAGGGCCTTGGTTGAACCACAGACTTTGTAGCGCATATTGTAGTTAGAGACAATTCCATGCATATTCTCCACTCTAGTAATGCTCCAAACATTTTGGCATATAGTTATTTGAACTTCCTGCCTCGCAATCCTGCACAATGTACTTTGCATCATCGCCTGTGACCATGCAGTCAGTGTGGTCGCACTATGTGATGATTTTGCTGAACTTTTTTCTGAGGGCCTTGGTTGAACCACAGACTTTGCAGCGCATATTGTAGTTAGAGACAATTCCAGGCCTATTCTACACCCTAGTAATGTTCCAAACATTTTTGGCATGGACGCATTTGAACTTCCTTGCCTCACAATTCAGGACAATGTACTTTCCATCAACGCCTGTGACCATGCAGACAATGAGGTCGCACTATTCGATGATTTTACTGATCTCTTTTCTGAGGGCCTTGGTTGAACCACAGACTTTGCAGCGCATATTGTAGTTAGAGACAATTCCATGCCTATTCTACACTCTGGTAATGTTCCAAACATTTTTGGCATATATGCATTTGAACTTCCTGGCCTCGCAATTCAGGACAATGTACTTTGCATCAACGCCTGTGACCATGCAGACAGTGTGGTCGCACTATGCGATGATTCTGTGATCTCTTTTCTGAGGGTCTTGGTTCTACCACACATTTTGCAGCGCATATTGTAGTTAGAGACAATTCCAGGCCTATTTTCCACTCTAGTAATGCTCCAAAGGTTTTTGGCATGGATGAATTTGAACTTCCTGTCCTCGCAATGCAGGACAATGTACTTGGCACCAACGCCTGTGACCATGCAGACAGTGTGGTCGCACTATGCGATGATTTTGCTGATCTCTTTTCATAGGTCCTTGGCTGTACCACAGACTTTTCAGCGCATATTGTAGTTAGACACCATTCCATGCCTATTCTCCACTCTAGTAATGCTCCAAACATTTTTGGCATGGATGCATTTGAACTTTCTGTCCTCGCAATGCAGGACAGTGTACTTTGCTCCAACGCCTGTGAAAATGCAGACAGTGTGGTCGCACTATGCGGTGATTTTGCAGATCTCTTTTCTGAGGGCCTTGGCTGTACCACAGACTTTGCAGCGCATATTGTAGTTAGAGACAATTCCATGCCTATTCTACACTCTAGTAATGCTCCAAACATTTTTGGCATGGATGCATTTAACATCCTGACCTCGAAATTCAGGACAATGTACTTTGCATCAACGCCTGTGACTATGCAGACAGTGTGGTCGCACTATGCGATGATTTTGCTGTTCTCTTTTATGAGGGCCTTGGTAGTACCACAGACTTTGCAGAGCATATTGTAGTTAGAGACAATTCCATGCCTTTTCTCCACCGTAGTAATGCTCCAAACAATTTTGGCATGGATGCATTTGTAATTTCTGGCCTCGCAATTCAGGACAATGTACTTTGAACCAACGCCTGTGACCATGCAGACAGTGTGGTCGCACTATTCGATGATTTTGCTGATCTCTTTTCTGAGGGCCTTGGTTGTACCACAGACTTTGCAGCGCATATAGTAGTTAGAGACAATTCCATGCCTATTCTCCACTCAAGTAATGCTCCACACATTTTTGGCATGGATGCATTTGAACTTCCTGGAATCGCAATTCAGGACAATGTACTTTACATCAACGGCTGTGACCATGCAGACAGTGTGGTCGCACTATGCGATGATTTTGCTGATCTCTTTTCTGAGGGCCTTGGTTGTAACACAGACTTTGCAGTGCATATTGTAGTTAGAGACAATTCCATGGGTATTCTCTAATCCAGTAATACTCCAAGCATTTTTGGCATGGATGCATTTGAACTTACTGACCTCGCAATTCAGGACAATGTACTTTGCATCAACGCCTGTGACCATGCAGACAGTGTGGTCGCACTATGGAAAGATTTTGCTGATGTCTTTTCTAACGGCCTTGGTTGAACCACAGACTTTGCAGCACATATTGTAGTTAGGGACAATTCCATGCATATTCTCCACTCTAGTAATGCTCCAAACATTTTGGCATATAGTTATTTGAACTACCTGCCTCGCAATCCTGGAGAATGTACTTTGCATCATCGCCTGTGACCATGCAGACAGTGTGGTCGCACTATGCGATGATTTGGCTGATCTGTTTTTTTAGGGCCTTGGTTGTACCACAGACTTTGCAGGGCATATTGTAGTTAGAGACAATTCCATGCCTATTCTCCACTCTAGAAATGCTCCAAACATTTTTGGCATGGATGCATTTGAACTTCCTGGCCTCGTAATTCAGGACAATGTAACTTGCATCAACGCCTCTGACCATGCAGACAGTGTGGTTGCACTATGCGATGATTTTGCTGATCTCTTTTCTGAGGGCCTTGGTTGTACCACAGACTTTGCAGCGCATTTTGTAGTTAGAGTCAATTCCATGACTATTCTAAACATCAGTAATGCTCCAAACATTTTTGGTGTGGATGCATTTGAACTTTCTGGCCTCGCAATTTAGGACAATGTACTCTGCATCAACGACTGTGACCATGCAGACAGTGTGGTCTCACCAAGTGACGATTTTGCTGATCTGTTATCTGAGGGCCTTGGCTGTACCACAGACTTTGCAACGCATATTGTAGTTAGAGACAATTCCAAGCCTATTCTCCACTCTAGTAATGCTCCAAACATTTTTGGCATAAATGCATTTGAACATTCTCGCCTCGCAATTCAGGACAATGTACTTTGCATCAACGCTTGTGACCATGAAGACAGTGTGGTCACACTATGCGATGATTTTGCTGACTTCTTTTTGAAGGAATTGGTTCTACCACAGACTTTGCAGCGCATTTTGTAGTTAGAGTCAATTCCATGACTATTCTAAACATCAGTAATGCTCCAAACATTTTTGGTGTGGATGCATTAGAACTTTCTGGCCTCGCAATTCAGGACAATGTACTTTGCATCAACGCCTGTGACCATGCAGACAGTGTGGTCGCACTATGCGATGATTTTGCTGATCTCTCCCCTGAGGGCCTTGGCTGTACCACAGAATTTGCAGATCATATTGTAGTTAGAGACACTTCCATGCCTTTTCTAAACTCTAGTAATGCTCCAAACAATTTTGGCATGGATGCATTTGAACTTCCTGGCCTTGCAATTCAGGACAATGTACTTTGCATAATCGCCTGTGACCATGCAGACAGTGTGGTCGCACTATGCGATGATTTGGCTGATCTTTTTTTTGAGGGCCTTGGTTTACCGCAGACCTTGCAGCTTATATTGTACTTAGAGACAATTACATGCCTATTCTCCACTCTAGTAATGCTTCAAACAGTTTTGGCATGGATGCATTTTAATTTCCTGGCCTCGTAATTCAGGATAATGTATCTTGCATCAACGCCTGCGACCATGCAGACAGTGTGGTTGCACTATGCGATGATTTTGCTAATCTCTTTTCTGAGGGCCTTGGTATTACTACAGACTTTGCAGCGCATATTGTAGTTAGAGTCAATTCCAGGCCTATTCTAAACTCTAGTAATACTCCAAACATTTTTGGCATGGATGCATTTGAACTTTCTGGCCTCGCAATTCAGGACAATGTACTTTGCATCAACGCCTGTGACCATGCAGACAGTGTGGTCGCACTATGTGATGATTTTGCTGATCTCTTTTCTGAGGGCCTTGGCTGTACCACAGACTTTGCAGATAATATTGTAGTTAGAGACAATTCCATGCCTATTTTCCACTCAAGTAATGCTCCAAACATTTTTGGCATGGATGCATTTGAAATTCCTGGCCTCGCAATTCAGGACAATGTACTTTGCATCAACGCCTGTGACCATGCAGACAGTGTGGTCGCGCAATGCGACGATTTTGCTGATCTCTTTTCTGAGGGCCTTGGTTGTACCACAGTCTTTGCAGCGCATATTGTAGTTAGAGACAATTCCATGCCTATTCTACACTCTAGTAATGCTCCAAACATTTTGGCATGGTTGCATTTGAACTTCCTGGCCTTGATATTCAGGACAATGTACTTCGCATCAACACCTGTGACCTTGCAGACAGTGTGTCATAACTATGCAATGATATTGCTGACCTCTTTTCTGAGGGCCTTGGTTGTACCACAGACTTTGCAGTGCATATTGTAGTTAGAGGCAATTCCATGCCAATTCTAAACTCTAGTAATGCTCCAAACATTTTTGGCATGGATGCATTTTAACTTCCTGGCCTCGTAATTCAGGACAATGTATCTTGCATCAACGCCTGTGACCATGCAGACAGTGTGGTCGCACTATGCGATGATTTCGCTGATCTCTTTTCGGAAAGTTTAGGTTGTACCACAGACTTTGCAGTGCATATTGTAGTTAGAGACAATTCCATGCCTATTCGCCACTCCAGTAATGCTCCAAACCTTTTTGGTATGGATGCATTTGAACTTTCTGTATTCGCAATTCAATACAATGTACTTTGCATCAACGCCTGTGACCATGCAGAGGTTTGTGGTCGCACTATGCGATGATTTTGCTGATCTCTTTTCTCAAGGCCTTCGTTGTACCACAGACTTTGCGGCGCATACTGTAGTTAGAGACAATTCCATGCCTATTCTACACTCTAGTAATGCTCCAAACATTTTGGCATGGATGCATTTGAACTTCCTGGAATAGTTATTCAGGACAATGTAATTTGCAGCATCACCTGTGACCTTGCAGACAGTGTGGCCGCACTATGCAATGATATTGCTGATCTCTATACTGAGGGCCTTGGTTGTACCACAGACTTTGCAGTGCATATTGTAGTTAGAGACAATTCCATGACTTTTCTCCACTCAAGTAATGCTGCAAACATTTTTGGCATGGATGCATTTGAACTTCCTGGCCTCGCAATTCAGGACAATGTACTTTGCATCATCGCCTGTGACCATGCAGACAGTGTGGTTGCACTATGCGATGATTTTGCTGATCTCTTTTCTGAGGGCCTTGGTTGTACCACAGACTTTGCAGCGCACATTGTAGTTAGAGTCAATTCCATGCCTATCCTACACTCTAGTAATGCTCCAAACATTTTTGGCATGGATGCATTTGAACTTTCTGGCCTCGCAATTCAGGACAATATACTTTGCATCAACGCTTGTGACCATGAAGACAGTGTGGTCATACTATGCGATGATTTTGCTGACTTCTTTTCTGAAGTCCTTGGTTCTACCACAGACTTTGCAGTGCATATTGTAGTTAGAGACAATTCCGTGCCTATTCTAAACTCTAGTAATGCTCCAAACATTTTTGGCATGTATGCATTTGAACTTTCTGGCCTCGCAATGCAGGACAATGTACTTTGCATCAACGCGAGTGACCATGCAGGCAGTGTGGTCGCACAATGCGACGATTTTGCTGATCTCTTTTCTGAGGGCATTGGTTGTACCACAGACTTTGCAGCGCATATTGTAGTTAGAGACAATTCCATGCCTATTATACACTTTAGTAATGCTCCAAACATTTTGGCGTGGGTGCATTTGAACTTCCTGGCCTCGATATTCAGGACAATGTACTTCGCATCAACACCTGTGACCTTGCAGACAGTGTGACCCAACTATGCAATGATATTGCTGACCTCTTTTCCGAGGGCCTTGGTTGTACCACAGACTTTGCAGTGCATATTGTAGTTAGAGGCAATTCCATGCCTATTCTAAGCTCTAGTAATGCTCCAAACATTTTTGGCATGGATGCATTTTAACTTCCTGGCCTCGTAATTCAGGATAATGTATCTTGCATCAACGCCTGTGACCATGCAGACAGTGTGGTCGCACTATGCGAAGATTCTGCTGATCTCATTTCTGAGGGCCTTGGTTCTACCACAGACTTTGCAGCGCATATTGTAGTTAGAGACAATTCCATGCCTATTCTACACTCTAGTAATGCTCCAAACATTTTGGCATGGATGCATTTGAACTTCCTGCAATCGTTATTCAGGACAATGTCCTTTGCAGCAACGCCTGTGACCTTGCAGACAGTGTGGCCGCACTATGCAATGATATTGCTGATCCCTTTACTGAGGGCCTTGGTTGTACCACAGACTTTGCAGTGCATATTGTAGTTAGAGGCAATTCCATGCCTATTCTAAGCTCTAGTAATGCTCCAAACATTTTTGGCATGGATGCATTTTAACTTACTGGCCTCGTAATTCAGGATAATGTATCTTGCATCAACGCCTGTGACCATGCAGACAGTGTGGTCGCACTATGTGATGATTTTGCTGATCTCTTTTCTGGGGGCCTTCGTTGTACCACAGACTTTGCAGCACATATTGTAGTTAGAGACAATTCCATGCCTATTCTACACTCCACTAATGCTCCTAACTTTTTTGGCATGGATGTATTTGAACTTCCTGGCCTCGCAATTCAGCACAATGTACTTTGCATCAACGCCTGTGACCATGCAGACAGTTTGGTCGCACAATGCGACGATTTTGCTGATCTCTTTTCTGAGGGCATTGGTTGTACCACAGACTTTGCAGTGCATATTGTAGTTAGAGGCAATTCCGTGCCAATTCTAAACTCTAGTAATGCTCCAAACATTTTTGGCATGGATGCATTTTAACTTCCTGGCCTCGTAATTCAGGACAATGTATCTTGCATCAACGCCTGTGACCATGCAGACAGTGTGGTCGCACTATGCGATGATTTCGCTGATCTCTTTTCCGAAAGTTTAGGTTGTACCACAGACTTTGCAGTGCATATTGTAGTTAGAGACAATTCCATGCCTATTCTCCACTCCAGTAATGCTCCAAACCTTTTTGGTATGGATGCATTTGAACTTTCTGTATTCGCAATTCAATACAATGTACTTTGCATCAACGCCTGTGACCATGCAGAGGTTTGTGGTCGCACTATGCGATCATTTTGCTGATCTCTTTTCTCAAGGCCTTCGTTGTACCACAGACTTTGCGGCGCATACTGTAGTTAGAGACAATTCCATGCCTATTCTACACTCTAGTAATGCTCCAAACATTTTGGCATGGATGCATTTGAACTTCCTGGAATAGTTATTTAGGACAATGTACTTTGCAGCATCACCTGTGACCTTGCAGACAGTGTGGCCGCACTATGCAATGATATTGCTGATCTCTATACTGAGGGCCTTGGTTGTACCACAGACTTTGCAGTGCATATTGTAGTTAGAGACAATTCCATGACTTTTCTCCACTCAAGTAATGCTGCAAACATTTTTGGCATGGATGCATTTGAACTTCCTGGCCTCGCAATTCAGGACAATGTACTTTGCATCATCGCCTGTGACCATGCAGACAGTGTGGTTGTACTATGCGATGATTTTGCTGATCTCTTTTCTGAGGGCCTTGGTTGTACCACAGACTTTGCAGCGCACATTGTAGTTAGAGTCAATTCCATGCCTATCCTACACTCTAGTAATGCTCCAAACATTTTTGGCATGGATGCATTTGAACTTTCTGGCCTCGCAATTCAGGACAATATACTTTGCATCAACGCTTGTGACCATGAAGACAGTGTGGTCATACTATGCGATGATTTTGCTGACTTCTTTTCTGAAGTCCTTGGTTCTACCACAGACTTTGCAGTGCATATTGTAGTTAGAGACAATTCCGTGCCTATTCTAAACTCTAGTAATGCTCCAAACATTTTTGGCATGTATGCATTTGAACTTTCTGGCCTCGATATTCAGGACAATGTACTTCGCATCAACACCTGTGACCTTGCAGACAGTGTGACCCAAATATGCAATGATATTGCTGACCTCTTTTCCGAGGGCCTTGGTTGTACCACAGACTTTGCAGTGCATATTGTAGTTAGAGGCAATTCCATGCCTATTCTAAACTCTAGTAATGCTCCAAACATTTTTGGCATGGATGCATTTTAACTTCCTGGCCTCGTAATTCAGGACAATGTATCTTGCATCAACACCTGTGACCTTGCAGACAGTGTGACCCAACTATGCAATGATATTGCTGACCTCTTTTCCGAGGGCCTTGGTTGTACCACAGACTTTGCAGTGCATATTGTAGTTAGAGGCAATTCCATGCCTATTCTAAGCTCTAGTAATGCTCCAAACATTTTTGGCATGGATGCATTTTAACTTCCTGGCCTCGTAATTCAGGATAATGTATCTTGCATCAACGCCTGTGACCATGCAGACAGTGTGGTCGCACTATGCGAAGATTCTGCTGATCTCATTTCTGAGGGCCTTGGTTCTACCACAGACTTTGCAGCGCATATTGTAGTTAGAGACAATTCCATGCCTATTCTACACTCTAGTAATGCTCCAAACATTTTGGCATGGATGCATTTGAACTTCCTGCAATCGTTATTCAGGACAATGTCCTTTGCAGCAACGCCTGTGACCTTGCAGACAGTGTGGCCGCACTATGCAATGATATTGCTGATCCCTTTACTGAGGGCCTTGGTTGTACCACAGACTTTGCAGTGCATATTGTAGTTAGAGGCAATTCCATGCCTATTCTAAACTGTAGTAAAGCTCCAAACATTTTTGGCATGGATGCATTTGAACTTCATGGCCTCGTAATTCAGGACAATGTATCTTGCATCAACGCCTGTGGCCATGCTGACAGTGTGGTTACACTATACGATGATTTTGCTGATCTCTTTTCTGAGGGCCTTGGTTGTTTCACAGACTTTGCTGCGCATATTGTAGTTAGAGACAAATCCCTTCCTATTCTAAACTCTAGTAATGCTGCAAACATTTTTAACATGTATGCATTTGAACTTTCTGGCATCGCAATTCAGGACAATGTACTTTGCATCAACGCTTGTGACCATGCAGACAGTGTGGTCGCAATATGCGATGATTTCGCTTTTCTCTTTTCTGAAGTCCTTGGTTGTACCACAGACTTTGCAGCGCATATTGTAGTTAGAGACAGTTCCAAGCCTATTCTCCACTCTAGTATTGCTCCAAACATTTTTGGCATGGATGCATTTGAACTTCCTGGCCTCGTAATTCAGGACAATGTATCTTGCATCAACGCCTGTGGCCATGCAGACAGTGTGGTCGCATTATTCGATGATTTTACTGATCTCTTTTCTGAGGGCCTTGGTTGTACCACAGACTTTGCAGCGCATATTGTAGTTAGAGACAATTCCATGCCTATTCCCCACTCTGTCCATGCTCTAAACCTTTTTGCAATTGATGCATTTAAACATCCAGCCCTCGCAATACAGGTCAATGTACTTTGCATCAACGCCTGTGACCATGCAGACAGTGTGGTCGCACTATGTGATGATCTTGCTGATCTCTTTTCTGAGGGCCTTGGTTGTACCACAAACTTTGTAGCACATATTTTAGTTAGAGACAATTCCATGCCTATTTTACACTCTAGTAATGCTCCAAACATTTTTGGCATGGATGCATTTGAACTTTCTGTCCTCGCAATTCAGGACAATGTACTTTGCACCAACGCCTGTGACCATGCAGACAGTGTGGTCGCACTAAGCGATGATTTTGGTGATCTCTTTTCTGAGGGCCTTGGTTGTAGCACAGACTTTGAAACGCATATTATAGTTAGAGACAATTCGATGCCTATTCTACATTCTAGTAATGCTCCAAACATTTTTGGCATGGATGCATTTGAACTTTCTGTATTCGCAATTCAGGACAATGTACTTTGCATCAACGACTGTGACCATGCAGACAGTGAGGTCGCACTATGCGATGATTTTGCTGATCTCTTTTCTGAGGGCCTTGGTTGTAGCACAGACTTTGCAGCGCACATTGTAGTTAGAGACAATTCCATGCCTATTCTACACTCTAGTAATGCTGCAAACATTTTTGGCATGGATGCATTTGAACTTCCTGGCCTCGAAATTCAGGACAATGTACTTTGCATCAACGCCTGTGACAATGCAGACAGTGTGGTCGCACTATGTGATGATTTTGCTGATCTCTTTTCTGAGGGCCTTGGTTGTACCACAGACTTTGCAGCACATATTGTAGTTAGAGACAATTCCATGCCTATTTTACACTCTAGTAATGCTGCAAACATTTTTGGCATGAATGCATTTGAACTTCCTGGTCTCGCAATTCAGGACAATGTACTTTGCATCAACGCCTGTGACCATGCAGAAAGTGAGGTCGCACTATTCGATGATTTTGCTGATCTCTTATCTGAGGGCCTTGGTTGTACTACAGACTTTGCAGTGCATATTGTAGTTAGTGGCAATTCCATGCCTTTTCTAGACTCTTGTAATGCTCCAAACAATTTTGGCATGGATGCATTTGAACTTCCTGGCCTTGCAATTCAGGACAATGTACTTTGCATCATCGCCTGCGACCATGCAGACAGTGTGGTCGCACTATGCGATGATTTTGCTGATCTCTTTTCTCAGGGCCTTGGTTGTACGACAGACTTTGCAGCACATATTGTATTTAGAGACAATTCCATGCCTATTCTACACTCTAGTAATGCTCCAAACATTTTTGGCATGGATGCATTTGAACTTCCTGGCCTCGCAATTCAGGACAATGTACTTTGCATCAACGCCTGTGACCATGCAGACAGTGTGGTAGCTATATGCGATGATTTCGCTGATCTCTTTTCTGAAGGCCTTGGTTGTACCACAGACTTTGCAGTGCATATTGTATTTAGAGACAATTCCATGCCTATTCTCCACTCCAGTAATGCTCCAAACCTTTTTGGCATGGATGCATTTGAACATTCTGGCTCGCAATTCAGGACAATATAGTTTGCATCAACGCCTGTGACCATGCAGACAGTGTGGTCGCACTATGCAATGATTTTGCTGATCTCTTTTCTCAGGGCTTCCGTTGTACGAAAGACTTTGCGGCGCATAATGTAGTTAGAGACAATTCCATGCCTATTCTCTACTCTAGTAATGTTCCAAACATTTTGGCATGGATGCATTTGAACTTCCTGGCCTCGCAATTGAATACAATGAATTTAGCATCACCGCCTGTGACCATGCAGACAGTGTGGTCTCACCAAGTAACGATTATGCTGATCTCTTTTCTGAAGGCCTTGGTTCTACCACAGGCTTTGCAGTGCATATTGTAGTTAGAGACAATTAAGTGCCTATTCTAAACTCTAGTAATGCTCCAAACATTTTTGGCATGTATGCATTTGAACTTTCTGGCCTCGCAATTCAGGACAATGTACTTTGCATCAACGCCTGTGACCATGCGGACAGTGTGGTCGCACTATGCGATGATTTTGCTGTTCTCATTCCTGAGGGCCTTGGCTGTACCACAGACTTTGCAGATAATATTGTAGTTAGTGACAATTCCATGCCTATTTTCCACTCAAGTAATGCTGCAAACATTTTTGGCATGGATGCATTTGAAGTTCCTGGCCTCGCAATTCAGGACAATGTACTTTGCATCAACGCCTGTGACCATGCAGACAGTGTGGTCGCACAATGCGATGATTTTGCTGATCTCTTTTCTGAGGGCCTTGGTTGTACCACAGACTTTGCAGCGCATATTGTAGTTAGAGACAATTCCATGCCTATTCTACACTCTAGTAATGCTCCAAACATTTTGGCATGGTTGCATTTGAACTTCCTGGCCTCGATATTCAGGACAATGTACTTTGCATCAACACCTGTGACCTTGCAGACAGTGTGGCATAACTATGCAATGATATTGCTGTCCTCTTTTCTGAGGGCCTTGGTTGTACCACAGACTTTGCAGTGCATATTGTAGTTAGAGGCAATTCCATGCCTATTCTACACTCTAGTAATGCTCCAAACATTTTAGCATGGATGCATTTGAACTTCCTGGAATCGTTATTCAGGACAATGTACTTTGCAGCAACACCTGTGACATTGCAGACAGTGTGGCCGCACTATGCAATGATATTGCTGATCTCTTTACTGAGGGCCTTGGTTGTACCACAGACTTTGCAGCCCATATTGTAGTTAGAGACAATTCCATGCCTATTCTCCACTCAAGTAATGCTCCAAACATTTTTGGCATGGATGCATTTGAACTTCCTGGCCTCGCAATTCAGGACAATGTACTTTGCATCATCGCCTGTGACCATGCAGACAGTGTGGTCGCACTATGCGATGATTTGGCTGATGTGTTTTTTGAGGACCTTGGTTTACCTCAGACTTTGCAGCGCATATTGTAGTTAGAGACAATTCCATGCCTATTCTCCACTCTAGTAATGCTCCAAACATTTTTTGCATGGATGCATTTGAACTTCCTGGCCTCGTAATTCAGGACAATGTATCTTGCATCAACGCATGTGACCATGCAGACAGTGTGGTTGCACTATGCGATGATTTTGCTGACTTCTTTTCTGAAGGCCTTGGTTCTACCACAGACTTTGCAGTGCATATTGTAGTTAGAGACAATTCTGTGCCTATTCCAAACTCTAGTAATGCTCCAAACATTTTTGGCATGTATGCATTTGAACTTTCTGGCCTCGTAATGCAGGACAATGTACTTTGCATCAACGCCAGTGACCATGCAGACAGTGTGGTTGCACTATGCGATGATTTTGCTGTTCTCTTTCCTGAGGGCCTTGGCTGTACCACAGACTTTGCAGATAATATTGCAGTTAGAGACAATTCCATGCCTATTTTCCACTCAAGTAATGATCCAAACATTTTTGGCATGTATGCATTTGAACTTTCTGGCCTCGCAATGCAGGACAATGTACTTTGCATCAACGCCAGTGACCATGCAGACAGTGTGGTCGCACTATGTGATGATCTTGCTGATCTCTTTTCTGAGGGCCTTGGTTGTACCACAAACTTTGTAGCATATATTTTAGTTAGAGACAATTCCATGCCTATTTTACACTCTAGTAATGCTCCAAACATTTTTGGCATGGATGCATTTGAACTTTCTGTCCTCGCAATTCAGGACAATGTACTTTGCACCAACGCCTGTGACCATGCAGACAGTGTGGTCGCACTAAGCGATGATTTTGGTGATCTCTTTTCTGAGGGCCTTGGTTGTAGCACAGACTTTGAAACGCATATTATAGTTAGAGACAATTCGATGCCTATTCTACACTCTAGTAATGCTCCAAACATTTTTGGCATGGATGCATTTGAACTTTCTGTATTCGCAATTCAGGACAATGTACTTTGCATCAACGACTGTGACCATGCAGACAGTGAGGTCGCACTATGCGATGATTTTGCTGATCTCTTTTCTGAGGGCCTTGGTTGTACCACAGACTTTGCAGCGCACATTGTAGTTAGAGACAATTCCATGCCTATTCTACACTCTAGTAATGCTGCAAACATTTTTGGCATGGATGCATTTGAACTTCCTGGCCTCGAAATTCAGGACAATGTAGTTTGCATCAACGCCTGTGACAATGCAGACAGTGTGGTCGAACTATGTGATGATTTTGCTGATCTCTTTTCTGAGGGCCTTGGTTGTACCACAGACTTTGCAGCACATATTGTAGTTAGAGACAATTCCATGCCTATTTTACACTCTAGTAATGCTGCAAACATTTTTGGCATGAATGCATTTGAACTTCCTGGCCTCGCAATTCAGGACAATGTACTTTGCATCAACGCCTGTGACCATGCAGAAAGTGAGGTCGCACTATTCGATGATTTTGCTGATCTCTTATCTGAGGGCCTTGGTTGTACTACAGACTTTGCAGTGCATATTGTAGTTAGTGGCAATTCCATGCCTTTTCTAGACTCTTGTAATGCTCCAAACAATTTTGGCATGGATGCATTTGAACTTCCTGGCCTTGCAATTCAGGACAATGTACTTTGCATCATCGCCTGCGACCATGCAGACAGTGTGGTCGCACTATGCGATGATTTTGCTGATCTCTTTTCTCAGGGCCTTGGTTGTACCACAGACTTTGCAGCACATATTGTATTTAGAGACAATTCCATGCCTATTCTCTACTCTAGTAATGTTCCAAACATTTTGGCATGGATGCATTTGAACTTCCTGGCCTCGCAATTGAATACAATGAATTTAGCATCACCGCCTGTGACCATGCAGACAGTGTGGTCTCACCAAGTAACGATTATGCTGATCTCTTTTCTGAAGGCCTTGGTTCTACCACAGGCTTTGCAGTGCATATTGTAGTTAGAGACAATTAAGTGCCTATTCTAAACTCTAGTAATGCTCCAAACATTTTTGGCATGTATGCATTTGAACTTTCTGGCCTCGCAATTCAGGACAATGTACTTTGCATCAACGCCTGTGACCATGCGGACAGTGTGGTCGCACTATGCGATGATTTTGCTGTTCTCATTCCTGAGGGCCTTGGCTGTACCACAGACTTTGCAGATAATATTGTAGTTAGTGACAATTCCATGCCTATTTTCCACTCAAGTAATGCTGCAAACATTTTTGGCATGGATGCATTTGAAGTTCCTGGCCTCGCAATTCAGGACAATGTACTTTGCATCAACGCCTGTGACCATGCAGACAGTGTGGTCGCACAATGCGACGATTTTGCTGATCTCTTTTCTGAGGGCCTTGGTTGTACCACAGACTTTGCAGCGCATATTGTAGTTAGAGACAATTCCATGCCTATTCTACACTCTAGTAATGCTCCAAACATTTTGGCATGGTTGCATTTGAACTTCCTGGCCTCGATATTCAGGACAATGTACTTTGCATCAACACCTGTGACCTTGCAGACAGTGTGGCATAACTATGCAATGATATTGCTGATCTCTTTACTGAGGGCCTTGGTTGTACCACAGACTTTGCAGCCCATATTGTAGTTAGAGACAATTCCATGCCTATTCTCCACTCAAGTAATGCTCCAAACATTTTTGGCATGGATGCATTTGAACTTCCTGGCCTCGCAATTCAGGACAATGTACTTTGCATCATCGCCTGTGACCATGCAGACAGTGTGGTCGCACTATGCGATGATTTGGCTGATGTGTTTTTTGAGGACCTTGGTTTACCTCAGACTTTGCAGCGCATATTGTAGTTAGAGACAATTCCATGCCTATTCTCCACTCTAGTAATGCTCCAAACATTTTTGGCATGTATGCATTTGAACTTTCTGGCCTCGCAATGCAGGACAATGTACTTTGCATCAACGCCAGTGACCATGCAGACAGTGTGGTTGCACTATGCGATGATTTTGCTGTTCTCTTTCCTGAGGGCCATGGCTGTACCACAGACTTTGCAGATAATATTGTAGTTAGAGACAATTCCATGCCTATTTTCCACTCAAGTAATGCTCCAAACATTTTTGGGCATGGATGCATTTGAACTACCTGGCCTCGCAATTCAGGACAATGTACTTTGCATCAACGCCTGTGACCATGCAGACAGTGTGGTCGCACTATGCGATGATTTCGCTGATCTCTTTTCTGAAAGTTTTGTTTATACCACAGACTTTGCAGTGCATTTTGTAGTTTGAGACAATTCCATGCCTATTCTCCACTCCAGTAATGCTCCAAACCTTTTTGGCATGGATGCATTTGAACTTTCTGGTCTCGCAATTCAATACAATGTACTTTGCATCAACGCCTGTGACCATGCAGACTGTGTGGTCGCACTATGCGATGATTTTGCTGATCTCTTTTCTCAGGGCCTTCGTTGTACCACAGACTTTGCGGCGCATACTGTAGTTAGAGACAATTCCATGCATATTCTACACTCTAGTAATGCTCCAAACATTTTGGCATGGATGCATTTCAACTTCCTGGAATCGTTATTCAGGACAATGTACTTTGCAGCAACACCTGTGACCTTGCAGACAGTGTGGCCGCACAATGCAATGATATTGCTGATCTCTTTACTGAGGGCCTTGGTTGTACCACAGACTTTGCAGCCCATAATGTAATTAGAGACAATTCCATGCCTATTCTCCACTCAAGTAATGCTCCAAACATTTTTGGCATGGATGCATTTGAACTTCCTGGCCTCGCAATTCAGGACAATGTTCTTTGCATCATCGCCTGTGACCATGCAGACAGTGTGGTCGCACTATGCGATGATTTGGCTGATGTGTTTTTTGAGGGCCTTGGTTTACCGCAGACTTTGCAGCGCATATTGTAGTTAGAGACAATTCCATGCCTATTCTACACTCTAGTAATGCTCCAAACATTTTTTGCATGGATGCATTTGAACTTCCTGGCCTCGTAATTCAGGACAATGTATCTTGAATCAACGCATGTGACCATGCAGACAGTGTGGTTGCACTATGCGATGATTTTGCTGTTCTCTTTCCTGAGGGCCATGGCTGTACCACAGACTTTGCAGATAATATTGTAGTTAGAGACAATTCCATGCCTATTTTCCACTCAAGTAATGCTCCAAACATTTTTGGCATGGATGCATTTGAACTTCCTGGCCTCGCAATTCAGGACAATGTACTTTGCATCAACGCTTGTGACCATGAAGACAGTGTGGTCACACTATGCGATGATTTTCTTGACTTCTTTTCTGAAGCCCTTGTTTCTACCACAGACTTTGCAGTGCATATTGTAGTTAGAGACAATTCCGTGCCTATTCTAAACTCTAGTAATGCTCCAAATATTTTTGGCATGTATGCATTTGAACTTTCTGGCCTCGCAATGCTGGACAATGTACTTTGCATCAACGCCAGTGACCATGCAGACAGTGTGGTCGCACTATGCGATGATTTTGCTGTTCTCTTTCCTGAGGGCCTTGGCTGTACCACAGACTTTGCAGATAATATTGTAGTTAGAGACAATTGCATGCCTATTTTCCACTCAAGTAATGGTCCAAACATTTTTGGGCATGGATGCATTTGAACTTCCTGGCCTCGCAATTCAGGTCAATGTACTTTGCATCAACGCCTGTGACCATGCAGACAGTGTGGTCGCACTATGCGAAGATTCTGCTGATCTCATTTCTGAGGGCCTTGGTTCTACCACAGACTTTGCAGCGCATATTGTAGTTAGAGACAATTCCATGCTTATTTTCCACTCTAGTATTGCTACAAACATTTTTGGCATGGATGCATTTGAACATTCTCGCCTCCAATTCAGGACAATATACTTTGGATCAACGCTTGTGACCATGCTGACAGTTTGTTCGCACTATGCGATGATTTTGCTGATCTCTTTTCCGAGGGCCTTCGTTGTACCACAAACTTTACAGCGCATATTTTACTTTGAGACAATTCCATGCCTATTCTCCAGTCTAGTAATACTCCAAACATTTTGGCATGGGTGCATTTGAACTTCCTGGCCTCGATATTCAGGATAATGTACTACGCATCAACACTTGTGACCTGGCAGACAGTGTGGCCCAACTATGCAATGATATTGCTGACCTCTTTTCTGAGGGCCTTGGTTGTACCACAGACTTTGCAGTGCATATTGTAGTTAGAGGCAATTTCATGCCTATTCTAAACTCAAGTAATGCTCCAAACATTTTTGGCATGGATGCATTTTAACTTCCTGGCCTCGTAATTCAGGACAATGTATCTTGCATCAACGCCTGTGACCATGCAGACACTGTGGTCGCACTATGTGATGATTTTGCTGATCTCTTTTCTGAGGGCCTTGGTTGTACCACAGACTTTGCAGCACATATTGTAGTTAGAGACAATTCCATGCCTATTCTACACTCCACTAATGCTCCTAACTTTTTTTTCATGGATGCATTTGAACTTCCTGGCCTCGCAATTCAGGACAATGTACTTTGCATCAACGCCTGTGACCATGCAGACAGTGTGGTTGCACTATACGATGATTTTGATGAACTCTTTTCTGAGATACTTGGTTCTACCACAGACTTTGCAGCGCATATTGTAGTTAGAGACAATTCCATGCCTATTTTCCACTCTAGTATTGCTACAAACCTTTTTGGCATGGATGCATTTGAACTTCCTGGCCTCGCAATTCAGGACAATGTACTTTCCATCAACGCCAGTGAACATGCAGACAGTGTAGTCGCACTATGCGAAGATTTTGCTTTTCTCTTTTCTCAGGGCTTTCGTTGTACCACAGACTTTGCGGCGCATACTGTAGTTAGAGACAATTCCATGCCTATTCTTTACTCTAGTAATGTTCGAAACATTTTGACATTGATGCATTTAAACTTCGTGGCCTCGCAATTGAATACAATGAATTTTGTATCAACAACTGTGACCATGCAGACAGTGTGGTCTCACCATGTGACGATTTCGCTGATCTCTTTTCTGAGGGCCTTGGTTGTACCACAGACTTTGCAGCGCATATTGTAGTTAAAGATTATTCCATGCCTATTCTCCACTCTAGTAATGCTCCAAACATTTTTGGCATGGATGCATTTGAACATTCTCGCTTTTAACATGTATGCATTTGAACTTTCTGGCCCGCAATTCAGGACAATGTACTTTGCATCAACGCCTGTGACCATGCAGACAGTGTGGTCGCAATATGCGATGATTTCGCTTTTCTCTTTTCTGAAGTCCTTGGTTGTACCACAGACTTTGCAGCGCATATTGTAGTTAGAGACAATTCAGTGCCTATTCTACACTCTACTAATGCTCCAAACATTTAGGCATGGATGCATTTGAACTTCCTGGAATCGTTATTCAGGACAATGTACTTTGCAGCAACGCCTGTGACCTTGCAGACAGTGTGGCTGCACTATGCAATGATATTGCTGATCCCTTTACTGAGGGCCTTGGTTGTACCACAGACTTTTCAGAGCATATTGTAGTTAGAGACAATTCCATGGCAATTCTCCACTCTAGTAATGCTCGAAACATTTTTGGCATGGATGCATTTCAACTTTCTGGATTTGCAAATCAGGACAATGTACTTTGAATCAACGCCTGTGACCATGCAGACAGTGTGGTCGCACTGTGCGATGATTTTGCTGCCCTCTTTACTGAGGGCCTTCGTTGTACCACAGACTTTGCAGCACATATTGTAGTTAGAGACAATTCCATGCCTATTCTACACTCGGGTAATGCTCCAAATATTTTTGGCATGGATGCATTTGAACTTTCTGGATTCGCAATTCAGGACAATGTACTTTGCATCAACGCCTATGACAATGCAGACAGTGAGGTCACACTATGCGATGATTTTGCTGATCTCTTTCCTGAGAGCCTTGGTTGTACCACAGACTTTGCAGCGTAAATTGTAGTAAGAGAAAATTCCATGCCTATTTTCCACTCTAGTATTGCTACAAACATTATTGGCATGGATGAATTTAACTTCCTGGCCTCAAAATTCAGGTCAATGTACTTTGCATCAACGTCTGTGACCATGCAGACAGTGTGGTCGCACTATGTGATGATTTTGCTGATCTCTTTTCTAAGGGCCTTGGTTGTACCACAGACTTTGCAGCGCATATTATAGTTAGAGACAATTCCATGCCTATTCTCCACTCTAGTAATGCTCCAAACATTTTTGGCATGGATGCATTTGAACATTCTCGCCTCGCAATTCAGGACAATGTACTTTGATCAACGCTTGTGACCATGAAGACAGTGTGGTCACACTATGCGATGTTTTTGCTGACTTCTTTTCTGAAGGCCTTGGTTCTACCACAGACTTTTCAGTGCATATTGTAGTTAGAGACAATTCCGTGCCTATTCTAAACACTAGTAATGCTGCAAACATTTTTGGCATGTATGCATTTGATCTTTCTGGCCTCGCAATCCAGGACAATGTACTTTGCATCAACGCCTGTGACCATGCAGACAGTGTGGTCGCACTATGCGATGATCTTGCTGATCTCTTTTCTGAGGGTCTTGGTTGTACCACAGACTTTGCAGCGCATATTGTAGTTAGAGACAATTCCATGCCTATTCTACACTCTAGTAATGGTCCAAACATTTTTGGCTTGGATGCATTTAACTTCCTGGACACGGAATTCAGGTCAATGTACTTTGCATCAACGCCTGTGACTATGCAGACAGTGTGGTCGCACTATGCGACGATTCCGCTGATCTCATTTCTGAGGGCCTTGGTTCTACCACAGACTTTGCAGCGCATATTGTAGTTAGAGACCATTCCATGCCTATTTTCCACTCTAGTATTGCTACAAACATTTTTGGCATGGATGCATTTGACATTCTCGCCTCCAATTCAGGACAATGTACATTTCATCAACGCTTGTGACCATACTGACAGTGTGGTCGCTCTATGCGATGATTTTACTGATCTCTTTTCTGAGGGCCTTCGTTGTACCAAAGACTTTGCAGCGCATATTTTAGTTACAGACAATTCCATGCCTATTCTCCACCATAGTAATGCTCCAAACATTTTTGGCATGGATGCATTTGAACTATCTGCCCTCGCAATTCAGGACAATGTACTTTGCACCAACGCCTGTGACCATGCAGACAGTGTGATCGCACTATGCGATGATCTTGCTGATCTCTTTTCTGAGGGTCTTGGTTGTACCACAGACTTTGCAGCGCATATTGTAGTTAGAGACAATTCCATGCCTATTCTACACTCTAGTAATGCTCCAAACATTTTTAGCATTGATGCATTTCATCTTCCTGGCCACGCAATTCAGGACAATGTACTTTGCATCAACGCCTGTGACCATGCAGATCATGTGGTCGCACTATGCGATGATTTTGCTGATCTCTTTTCTGAGGGCCTTGGTTGTACCACAGATGTTGCAGCGCATATTGTAGTTAGAGACCATTGATTGCCTATTCTACACTCTAGTCATGCTCCAAACATTTTTGGAAAGGATGCATATGGACTATCTGGCCTCACAATTCAGGACAATGTACTTTGCATCAACGCATGTGACCATGCAGACAGTGTGGTTGCACTATGCGATGATTTTGATGAACTCTTTTCTGAGGGCCTTAGTTGAACCACAGACTTTGCAGTGCGTATTGTAGTTAGAGACAATTCCATGCCTATTCTCCACTCCAGTAATGCTCCAAACCTTTTAGGCATGGATGCATTTGAACTTGCTGGCCTCGCAATTCAGGACAATGTACTTTGCATCTACGCTTGTGACCATGCAGACAGTGTGGTCGCACTATGCGATGATTTTGCTGCTCTCTTTTCTGAGGGCCTTGGTGGTACGACAGACTTTGCAGCGCATATTGTAGTTAGAGACAATTCCATGCCTATTCTAAACTCTAGTAATGCTCCAAACACTTTTGGCATGGATGCATATGAACTTTCTATCCTCGCAATTCAAGACAATGTACTTTGCATCAACGCCTGTGACCATGCAGATAGTGTGGTCGCACTATGCATTGATTTTGCTGATCTCTTTTCTGAGGGCCTTGGTTGTAGCACAAACTTTGCAGCACATTTTGTAGTCAGAGACAGTTCCTTGCCTATTCTCCACTCTAGTAATGCTCTAAATATTTTTGGCATGGATGCATTTGAACCTTCTGGCCTCGCAATTCAGGAAAATGTACTTTTCATCAACGCCTGGGACTAAGCAGACAGTGTGATCGCACGATGTAATGATGTTGCTGATCTATTTTCTGAGGGCTTTGGTTGTATGTAATACATTCATTGCAGCGCATATTGTAGTTACAGACAATTCCATGCCTATTCTCCACTCTAGTAATGCCCCAAATATTTTCGGCATAGATGCATTTGAACTTTCTGGCCTCGCAATTCAGCACAATGTACTTTCCATCAAAGCCTGTGACCATTCAGACAGTGTGGTCACACTATGCGATGATTTTGCTGTTCGCTTATCTGAAGGCCTTTGTTGTTTCACAGACTTTGTAGCGCATATTGTAGTTAGAGACAATTCCATGCCTATTCTCCACTCTAATCCTGCGCCGAACATTTTTGGCATGGATGCATTTGAACTTCCTGGCCTCGCATTAATGACAATGCACTTTGCATCAACGCCTGTGACCATGCAGACAGTGTGGTCACACTATGCAATGATTTTGCTGTTCTCTTTTGTGAGGGCCTTGGTTTTACCACAGACTTTGCAGCGCATATTGTAGTCAGAGACAATTCCATGCATATTCTCCACTCTAGTAATACTCCAAACATTTTTGGCAAGGATGCATTTGAACTCTCTGGCCTCCCAATTCAGGACAATGTAATTTGCATCAACGCCTGTGACTATGCAGACAGTGTGGTCGCACTATGCGATTATTTCGCTGTTCTCTTTTCTCAGGGCCTTGGTTCTACCATAGAATTTGCAGCGCATATTGTATTTAGAGACAATTCCATGCCTATTCTCAACTCTAGTAATGCTCCAAACATTTTTGGCAAGGATGCATTTGAACTCTCTGGCCTCGCAATTCATTACAATGTACTTTGCATCAACGCCTGTGACCATGCAGACCGTATGGTCGCACTATGCGAAGATTTTGCTGTTCTCTTTTCTGAGGGCCTTGGTAGTACCACAGACTTTGCAGAGCATATTGTAGTTAGAGATAATTCCATGCCTATTCTCCACTCCACTAATGCTCCAAACAATTTTGCCATGGATGCATTTGAACGTTCTGGCCTAGCAATTCAGGACAATGTACTTTGAGTCAACGCCTGTGACCATGCAGACAGTGTGGTTGCACTATGCGATGATTTTGCTGATCTCTTTTCTGAGGGCCTTGGTTGTACCACAGACTTTGCAGCGCATATTGTAGTTAGAGAAAATTCCATGAATATTCTCCACTCTAGTAATGCTCCAAACATTTTTGGCATGGATACATTTGAACTTCCTGGCCTCGAAATTCAGGACAATGTAGTTTGCATCAACGCCTGTGAGCATGCTGAGAGTGTGGTCGTACTATGCGATGATTTCGATGTCCTCTTTTCTCAGGGCCTTGGTTGTACCACAGAATTTGCAGCGCATATTATATCTAGAGACAATTCCATGCCTATTCTCAACTCTAGTATTGCTCCAAACGTTTTTGGCAAGGACGCATTTGAACTTTCTGGTCTCGCAATTCAGGACAATGTACTTTGCATCAATGCCTGTGACCATGCACACAGTGTGGTCGCACTATGCAATGATTTTACTGATCTCTTTAATGAGGGCCTTGGTTGTACCAAAGACTTAACAGCGCATATTGTAGTTACAGACAATTCCATGCGTATTCACCACTCTAGTAATGCTCCAAACATTTTGGGATGGATGCATTTGAACTTCCTGGCCTCGCAATTCAGGACAATGTACTTTGCATCAACGCCTGTGACCATGCAGACAGTGTTGTCACAATATGCGATGATTTAGCTGTTCTCTTTTTTGAGGTCCTTGGTTTTACCACAGACTTTGCAGCGCATATTGTAGTCAGAGACAATTCCATGCCTATTCTCCACTCTAGTAATGCTCCAAACATTTTTGTCAAGGATGCATTTGAACTTTCTGGCCTCGCAATTCAGGACAATGTACTTTGCATCAATGCCTGTGACCATGGAGACCGTATGGTCGCCCTATGCGATGATTTTACTATTCCCTTTTCTGAGGGCTTTGGTATTACCACAGACTTTGAAGAGCATATTGTAGTTAGAGACAATTCCATGCTTATTCTCCACTCAAGTAATGCTGCAAACAATATTGGCATGGATGCATTTGAACTTTCTGGCCTCGCAATTCAGGACAATGTACTTTGAATCAACGCCTGTGACCATGGAGACAGTGTGGTTGCACAATGCGATGATTTTGCTGATCTCTTTTCTGAGGGCCTTGGTTGTATGACAGACTTTGCAGCGCATATTGTAGTTAGAGACAATTCCATGCTTATTCTAAACTCTAGTAATGCTCCAAACATTTTTGGCATGGATGCATATGAGCTTTCTGGCCTCGCAATTCAGGACAATGTACTTTGCATCAACGCCTGTGACCATGCACACAGTGTGGTCGCACTATGCAATGATTTTACTGATCTCTTTAATGAGGGTCTTGGTTGTACCAAAGACTTAACAGCGCATATTGTAGTTAGAGACAATTCCATGCCTATTCTGCACTCTAGTAATGCTCCAAACATTTTGGGATGGATGCATTTGAACTTCATGTCCTCGCAATTCAGGACAATGTACTTTGCATCAACGCCTGTGACCATGCAGACAGTGTGGTCGCACTATGCGATGATTTTGCTGAACTCTTTTCTGAGGGCCTTGGTTGAACCACAGACTTTGCAGTGAATATTGTAGTTAGAGACAATTCCATGCCTATTCTCCACTCCAGTAATGCTCCAAACCTTTTAGGCATGGATGCATTTGAACTTTCTGGACTCGCAATTCAGGACAATGTACTTTGCATCAACGCCTGTGACCATGCAGACAGTGTGGTTACACTATGCGATGATTTTGATGTTCTCTTTTGTAAGGGCCTTGGTTTTACCACAGACTTTTCAGCGCATATTGTAGTTAGAGACAATTCCATGCCTATTCTCGACTCTAGTAATGCTCCGAAAATTTTTGGCATGGATGCATTTGAACTTTCTGGCCTCGCAGTTCAGGACAATGTACTTTGAATCAACGCCTGTGACCATGCAGACAGTGTGGTCGCACTATGCGATGATTTTGCTGATCTCTTTTTTGAGGGCCTTGGTTGTACCACAGACTTTGCAGCGCATATTGTAGTTAGAGACAATTCCATACCCATTCTCCACTCTAGTAATGCTCCAAACATTTTTGGCATGGATACATTTGAACTTCCTGGCCTCGAAATTCAGGACAATGTAGTTTGCATCAACGCCTGTGACCATGCAGACAGTGTGGTCGCACTATGCGATGATTTCGCTGACCTCTTTTCTCCGGGCCTTGGTTGTACCACAGAATTTGCAGCGCTTATTGTATTTAGAGACAATTCCATGCCTATTCTCAACTCTAGTAATGTTCCAAACATTTTTGGCAAGGATGCATTTGAACTTTCTGGCCTCGCAATTCGGGACAATGTACTTTGCATAAACGCCTGTGACAATGCAGACAGTGTGGTCGCACTATGCGATGATTTTGCTGAACTCTTTTCTGAGGGCCTTGGTTGAACCACAGACTTTGCAGTGCATATTGTAGTTATGGACAATTCCATGCCTATTCTCCACTCCAGTAATGCTCCAAACCTTTTAGGCATGGATGCATTTGAACTTTCTGGACTGGCAATTCAGGACAATGTACTTTGTATGAACGCCTGTGACCATGAAGACAGTTTGGTCACACTATGCGATGAATTTGAAGTTCTCTTTTGTGAGGGCCTTGGTTATACCACAGACTTTGCAGCGCATATTGTACTTAGAGACAATTCCATGCCTATTCTCCACTCTAGTAATGCTCAAAACATTTTTGGCATGGATGCATTTGAACTTTCTGGCCTCGCAATTCAGGACAATGTACTTTGCATCAATGCCTGTGACCATGCAGGCACTGTGGTCGCACTATGCGATGATTTTGCTGATTTCTTTTCTGAGGGCCTTGGTTGTACCAGACTTTGCATCGCATATTGTAGTTAGAGACAATTCCACGCCTATTCTCCACTCTAGTAATGGTCCAAACATTTTTGGCATGGATGCATTTGAACTCCGTGGCCTCCCAATTCAGGAAAATGTACTTTGTATCAACGCCTGTGACTATGCAGACAGTGTGGTCGCACTATGCGATGTTTTCGCTGATCTCTTTTCTCAGGGCCTTGGTTGTACCACAGAATTTGCAGGGCATATTGTATTTACAGACAATTCCATGCCTAGTCTCCACTCAAGTAATGCTCCAAACATTTTTGGCATGGAAGCATTTGAACTTTCTGGCCTCGCAATTCAGGACAATGTACTTTGCATCAATGCCTGTGACCATGCAGGCACTGTGGTCGCACTATGCGATGATTTTGCTGATTTCTTTTCTGAGGGCCTTGGTTGTACCAGACTTTGCATCGCATATTGTAGTTAGAGACAATTCCACGCGTATTCTCCACTCTAGTAATGGTCCAAACATTTTTGGCATGGATGCATTTGAACATTCTCGCCTCGAAATTCAGGACAATGTACTTTGCATCAACGCTTGTGACCATGCTGACAGTGTGGTCGCACTATGCGATGATTTTACTGATCTCTTTAATGAGGGCCTTGGTTGTACCAAAGACTTAACAGCGCATATTGTAGTTACAGACAATTCCATGCGTATTCACCACTCTAGTAATGCTCCAAACATTTTGGGATGGATGCATTTGAACTTCCTGGCCTCGCAATTCAGGACAATGTACTTTGCATCAACGCCTGTGACCATGCAGACAGTGTTGTCACACTATGCGATGATTTAGCTGTTCTCTTTTTTTAGGTCCTTGGTTTTACCACAGACTTTGCAGCGCATATTGTAGTCAGAGACAATTCCATGCCTATTCTCCACTCTAGTAATGCTCCAAACATTTTTGTCAAGGATGCATTTGAACTTTCTGGCCTCGCAATTCAGGACAATGTACTTTGCATCAATGCCTGTGACCATGGAGACCGTATGGTCGCCCTATGCGATGATTTTACTATTCCCTTTTCTGAGGGCTTTGGTATTACCACAGACTTTGAAGAGCATATTGTAGTTAGAGACAATTCCATGCCTATTCTCCACTCAAGTAATGCTGCAAACAATATTGGCATGGATGCATTTGAACTTTCTGGCCTCGCAATTCAGGACAATGTACTTTGAATCAACGCCTGTGACCATGGAGACAGTGTGGTTGCACAATGCGATGATTTTGCTGATCTCCTTTCTGAGGGCCTTGGTTGTATGACAGACTTTGCAGCGCATATTGTAGTTAGAGACAATTCCATGCTTATTCTAAACTCTAGTAATGCTCCAAACATTTTTGGCATGGATGCATATGAGCTTTCTGGCCTCGCAATTCAGGACAATGTACTTTGCATCAACGCCTGTGACCATGCACACAGTGTGGTCGCACTATGCAATGATTATACTGATCTCTTTAATGAGGGTCTTGGTTGTACCAAAGACTTAACAGCGCATATTGTAGTTAGAGACAATTCCATGCCTATTCTGCACTCTAGTAATGCTCCAAACATTTTGGGATGGATGCATTTGAACTTCATGTCCTCGCAATTCAGGACAATGTACTTTGCATCAACGCCTGTGACCATGCAGACAGTGTGGTCGCACTATGCGATGATTTTGCTGAACTCTTTTCTGAGGGCCTTGGTTGAACCACAGACTTTGCAGTGAATATTGTAGTTAGAGACAATTCCATGCCTATTCTCCACTCCAGTAATGCTCCAAACCTTTTAGGCATGGATGCATTTGAACTTTCTGGACTCGCAATTCAGGACAATGTACTTTGCATCAACGCCTGTGACCATGCAGACAGTGTGGTTACACTATGCGATGATTTTGATGTTCTCTTTTGTAAGGGCCTTGGTTTTACCACAGACTTTTCAGCGCATATTGTAGTTAGAGACAATTCCATGCCTATTCTCGACTCTAGTAATGCTCCAAAAATTTTTGGCATGGATGCATTTGAAATTTCTGGCCTCGCAGTTCAGGACAATGTACTTTGAATCAACGCCTGTGACCATGCAGACAGTGTGGTCGCACTATGCGATGATTTTGCTGATCTCTTTTTTGAGGGCCTTGGTTGTACCACAGACTTTGCAGCGCATATTGTAGTTAGAGACAATTCCATACCCATTCTCCACTCTAGTAATGCTCCAAACATTTTTGGCATGGATACATTTGAACTTCCTGGCCTCGAAATTCAGGACAATGTAGTTTGCATCAACGCCTGTGACCATGCAGACAGTGTGGTCGCACTATGCGATGATTTCGCTGACCTCTTTTCTCCGGGCCTTGGTTGTACCACAGAATTTGCAGCGCTTATTGTATTTAGAGACAATTCCATGCCTATTCTCAACTCTAGTAATGTTCCAAACATTTTTGGCAAGGATGCAATTGAACTTTCTGGCCTCGCAATTCGGGACAATGTACTTTGCATAAACGCCTGTGACAATGCAGACAGTGTGGTCGCACTATGCGATGATTTTGCTGAACTCTTTTCTGAGGGCCTTGGTTGAACCACAGACTTTGCAGTGCATATTGTAGTTATGGACAATTCCATGCCTATTCTCCACTCCAGTAATGCTCCAAACCTTTTAGGCATGGATGCATTTGAACTTTCTGGACTGGCAATTCAGGACAATGTACTTTGTATGAACGCCTGTGACCATGAAGACAGTTTGGTCACACTATGCGATGAATTTGAAGTTCTCTTTTGTGAGGGCCTTGGTTATACCACAGACTTTGCAGCGCATATTGTACTTAGAGACAATTCCATGCCTATTCTCCACTCTAGTAATGCTCAAAACATTTTTGGCATGGATGCATTTGAACTCCGTGGCCTCCCAATTCAGGAAAATGTACTTTGTATCAACGCCTGTGACTATGCAGACAGTGTGGTCGCACTATGCGATGATTTCGCTGATCTCTTTTCTAAGGGCCTTGGTAGTACCACAGAATTTGCAGGGCATATTGTATTTACAGACAATTCCATGCCTAGTCTCCACTCTAGTAATGCTCCAAACATTTTTGGCATGGATGCATTTGAACTTTCTGGCCTCGCAATTCAGGACAATGTACTTTGCATCAATGCCTGTGACCATGCAGGCACTGTGGTCGCACTATGCGATGATTTTGCTGATTTCTTTTCTGAGGGCCTTGGTTGTACCAGACTTTGCATCGCATATTGTAGTTAGAGACAATTCCACGCCTATTCTCCACTCTAGTAATGGTCCAAACATTTTTGGCATGGATGCATTTGAACATTCTCGCCTCGAAATTCAGGACAATGTACTTTGCATCAACGCTTGTGACCATGCTGACAGTGTGGTCGCACTATGCGATGATTTTGCTGATCTCCTTCCTGAGGGCCTTCGTTGTACCAAAGACTCTGCACAGCATATTTTAGTTAGAGATAATTCCATGCCTATTATCAACTCTAGTAATGCTCGAAACATTTTTGTCATGGATGCATTTGAACTTCCTGGCCTCGCAATTCAGGACAATGTACTTTGCATCAACGCCTGTGACCATGCAGACAGTGTGGTCGCACTATGCGTTGATTTTGCTGATGTTTTTTCTAGGGGCTTTGGTTGTATGTAATACAGACTTTGCAGCGCATATTGTAGTTAGACACAATTCCATGCCTATTTTCCACTCTAGTATTGCTCCAAACATTTTTGGCATGGATGCATTTCAACATTCTTGCCTCCAATTGAGGACAATGTACTTAGCATCAACGCTTGTGACCATGCTGGCAGTGTGGTCGCAGTATGCCATGATTTTGATAATCTCTTTTCTGAGGGCCTTGGTTGTACAACAGACTTTCCAGCGCATATTGTAGTTAGAGACAATTCCATGCCTATTCTACACTCTAGTAATGCTCCAATCAATTTTGGCATGGATGCATTTGAACTTCCTGGCCTCGCAATTCTGGTCAATGTACTTTGCATCAACGCCTGTGACCATGCAGACAGTGTGGTCGCACTATGCGATGATTTTGCTGATCTCTTTTCTGAAGGCCTTGGTTGTACCACAGACTTTGCAGCGTATATTGTAGTTAGAGACAATTCCATGCCTATTCTCCCCACCAGTAATGCTTCGAACATTTTTGGTATGGATGCATTTGAACTTGCTGTCCTCGCAATTCAGGCAGTGTACTTTGCATCAACGCTTGTGACCATGCAGACAGTGTGGTCGCACTACTTAATGATTGTGCTGATCTCTTTTCTGAGGGCCTTGGAAGTACCACAGACTTTGTAGCGCAAATTGTAGTTAGAGACAATTCCATGCCTTTTCTCCACTCTAGTAATGCTCCAAACATTTTTGGCATGGATGCATTTGAACATTCTCGCCTCGCTATTCAGGACATCTACTTTGCACCAACACTTGTCACCATTCTGACAGTATGGTCGCACTATGCGATGATTTTGCTGATCTGTTTTCTGAGGGCCTTCGTTGTACTACAGACTTTACAGCGCATGTTGTAGTTTGAGACAATTCCATGACTATTCTGCACTCTAGTAATGCTACAAACAATTTTGGCATGGATGCAATTGAACTTTCTGGCCTCGCAATTCACTACAATGTACTTTGCATCAACGCCTGTGACCATGCACGCAGTGTGGTCGCACTATGTGATGGTTTTTCTGATCTCCTTTCTGAGGGCCTTGGTTGTACCACAGACTTTGCAGCGCATATTGTAGTTAGAGACAATTCCAAGCCTATTCTCCACTCTAGTTATGCTCCAAACAAATTTGGCATGGATGTATTTGAACTTTCTGGCCTCAAAATTCACTACAATGTACTTTGCATTAACGCCTGTGACCATGCAGACAGTGTGCTCGCACTATGCGATGATTTTGCTGACACTTTTTCTGAGGGTCTTAATTGTATCACAGAGTTTGCAGTGCATATTGTACTTAGAGACAATTCCATGCCTATTCTAACCTCTAGTAATGCTCGAAACATTTTGGCATGGATGCATTTGAACTTCCTATCCTCGCAATTCTGGACAATGTACTTTGCATCAACGCCTGTGACCATGCAGAAAGTGTGGTCGCACTATGCGATGATTTTGATGACCTCTTTTCTTAGGCCCTTGGTTGTGCCACAGACTTTGCACCGCTTATTGTAGTTAGAGACAATTCCTTGCCTATTCTAAACTCTAGTAATGCTCCAAACATATTTGGCACAGATGCATATGAACTTTCTGGCCTCACAATTCCGGTCAATGTACTTTGCATCAACGCCTGTGACCTTGCAGTAAATGTGGCCGCACTATGCGATGATTTTGCTGATTTCTTTTCTGAGGGCCTTGGTTGTACCACAGACATTGCAGCGCATATTGTAGTTAGAGACAATTCCATGCCTATTCTCCACTCTAGTAATGCTCTAAACATTTTTGGCATTGTTGCATTTCAACATTCTCGTCTCGCAGTTCAGGACAATGTACTTTGCATCAACGCTTGTCACCATTCTGACAGTGAGGTCGCACTATGCGATGATTTTGCTGATCTCTTTTCTGAGGTTCTTCGTTGTACTACAGACTTTACAGCGCATGTTGTAGTTTGAGACAATTCCCTGCCTATTCTCCACTCTTGTAATGCTCCAAATATTTTTGGCATGAATGCATTTCAACATTCTCGCCTCGCAATTCAGGACAATGTATTTTGCATCAACGCTTGTGACCATGCTGACAGTGTGGTCGCACTATGCGATGATTTCGCTGTTCTCTTTTCTGATGGCCTTGGTAGTACCACAGACTTTTTTGTGCATAGTGTAGTTAGAGATAATTCCATGCCTATTCTCCACTCTAGTAATGCTCCAAACAATTTTGGCATGGATGCATTTCAACTTTCTGGCCTCGCAATCCACTACAATGTACTTTGCATCAACGCCTGTGACCATGCAGACAGTGTGGTCGCACTATGCGATGGTTTTGCTGATCTCTTTTCTGAGGGCCTTGGTTGTACCACCGACTTTGCAGCGCATATTGTTGTTAGAGACAATTCCATGCCTATTCTCCACTCTAGTAATGCTCCAAACATTTTTGGCATGGATGCATTTGAACTTCCTGGCCTCGACATTCAGGACAATGTAGTTTGCATTAACGCCTGTGACCATGCAGACAGCGTGGTTACACTATGCGATGATTTCGCTGATCTTTTTTCTAGGGGCTTTGGTTGTATGTAATACAGACTTTGCAGCCCATATTGTAGTTAGAGACAATTCCATGCCTATTCTCCCAGCCAGTAATGCATCAAACATTTTTGGTTTGGATGCATTTGAACTTGCTGTCCTCGCAATTCAGGGCAGTGTACTTTGCATCAACGCTTGTGACCATGCAGACAGTGTGGTCGCACTATGCGATGATTCTGCTGATCTCTTTTCTGAGGGCCTTGGATGTACCACAGACTTTGTAGAGCAAATTGTAGTTAGAGATAATTCCATGCCTATGCTCCACTCTAGTAATGCTCCAAATATTTTTGGCATGGATGCATTTGAACATCCTCGCCCCGCAATTCAGGACATCTACTTTCCATCAACACTTGTCACCATTCTGACAGTGTGGTCGACATTGCGATGATTTTGCTGACCTGTTTTCTGAGGGCCTTCGTTGTACTACAGACTTTACAGCGCATGTCGTAGTTTGAGACAATTCCATGTCTATTCTGCACTCTAGTAATGATACAAACAATTTTGGCATGGATGCATTTGAACTTTCTGGCCTCGTAATTCACTACAATGTATTTTGCATCAAAGCCTGTACCATGCAGGCAGTGTGGTCGCACTATGTGATGGTTTCGCTGATCTCCTTTCTGAGGGCCTTGGTTATACCACAGACTTTGCAGCGCATATTGTAGTTAGAGACAATTCCATGCCTATTCTCCACTCTAGTAATGCTCCAAACATTTCTGGCATGGATGCATTTGAACTTCTTGGCCTCGAAATACAGGACAATGTAGTTTGCATCAACGCCTGTGACCATGCAGACTGTGTGGTCGCACTATGCGATGATTTTGCTGACCTCTTTTCTGAGGGCCTTGGTTGTACCACAGACTTTGCAGTGCATATTGTAGTCAGAGACAATTCCATGCCTATTCTCCACTCTAGTTATGCTCCAAACAAATTTGGCATGGATGTATTTGAACTTTCTGGCCTCACAATTCACTACAATGTACTTTGCATTAACGCCTGTGACCATGCTGACAGTGTGGTCCCCCTATGCGATGATTTTGCTGACACTTTTTCTGAGGAACTTAATTGTACCACAGAATTTGCAGTGCATGTTTTAGTTAGAGACAATTCCATGCCTATTCTAAACTCTAGTAATGCTCGAAACATTTTGGCATGGATGCATTTGAACTTCCTGGCCTCGCAATTCAGGACAATGTACTTTGCATCAACGCCTGTGACCATGCAGACAGTGTGGTCGCACAATGGGATGATTTTCATGATCTCTTATCTGAGGGCCTTGGTTGTACCACAGACTTTGCAGCGCATATTGTGTTAGAGACAATTCCATGCCTTTTCTCCACTCTAGTAATACACCAAACATTTTTGGCATGGATGCATTTCTACTTCCTGGCCTCGCAATTGAGGGCAATGTACTTTGCATCAACGCCTGTGACCAAGCAGACAGTGTGGTCACACGATGCGATGATTTTGCTGATCTCTTTTCTGAGGGCTTTGGTTGTAATACAGACTTAGTTGGTGCATAATGTAGTTAGAGACTTTTCCATGACTATTCAAAACTCAAGTATTGCTCCAAACGTTTTTGGCATGGATGGATTTGAACTTTCTGGATTCGCAATTCAGGACAATGCACTTTGCATCAACGTCAGTGACCATGCAGACAGTGTGGTGGCACTATGCGATGATTTTGCTGAACTCTTTTCTGAGGGCCTTGGTGGTACCACAGACTTTGCAGCGCATATTGTAGTTAGAGACAATTCCATGCCTATTTCCATCCTAGTAATGCTCCAAGCACTTTTGGCATGGATGCATTTGAAATTTCTGGCCTCACAATTCAGGACAGTGTACTTTGCATCAACGCCTGTAACCATGCAGACAGTGTGGTCCCACTATGTGATGATTTTGCTGATCTCTTTTCTGAGGGCCTTCGTTGTACCACAGACTTTGCAGTGCATATAGTAGTTAGAGACAATTCCATGCCTATTCTCAACTCTAGTAATGTTCCAAACATTTTGGCATGGATGCATTTGAACGTCCTGGCCTCGCAATTCAGGACAATGTACTTTGCTTCAACGCCTGAGACCATGCGGACAGTGTGGTCACACTATGCGATGATTTTGATGATCTCTTATCTGAGGGCCTTGGTTGTACCACAGACTTTGCAGTGCATATTGTAGTTAGAGACAATTTCATGCCTATTCTAAACTGTGGTAAGTTTCCAAACATTTTTGGAATGGACGCATTTGAATTTCCTGGCCTCGCAATTCAGGACAATGTACTTTGCATCAACGCTTGTGACAATGCAGACAGTGTGGCCACACTATGCGATGATTTTGCTGATCTGTTTTCTGAGGGCCTTGGTTGTACCACAGGCTATGCAACGCATATTGTAGTTAGAGACAATTTCATGCCTATTCTCCACTCTAGTAATGCTCCAAACATTTCTGGCAAGGATGCATTTGCACTTTTTGGCCTCGCAATTCAGGACAATGTAATTTGCATCAACGCCTGTGACCATGCAGGCAGAGTGGTCGCACTATGGGATGATTTTGATGACCTCTTTTCTGAAGGCCTTGGTTGTAATACAGACTTTGCAGCGAATATTGTAGTTAGAGACAATTCCATTCCTATTCTCTACTCTAGTAATGCTTCTAACAATTTTGGCATGGATGCATTTGAACTTTCTGGCCTCGCAATACAGGACAATGTACTTAGCATCAACGCCTCTGACCATGCAGAGAGTGTGGTCGCACTATGCAATTCTTTTGCTCACATCTTTTTTAAGGGCCTTCGTTGTAATACAGACTTTGCAGTGCATATTATAGTTAGAGGCTATTCCATGCCTATTCTACACCTTAGTAATGCTCCAAACATTTTTGGCATGGATGCATTTGAACTTCTTGGCCTCGCAATTCAGGACAATGTACTTTTCATCAACGCCTGTGACCATGCAGACAGTGTGGCCAAACTATGATGATGATTCTGCTGATCTCATTTCTGAGGGCCTTGGTTCTACCACAGACTTTGCACCGCACATTGTAGTTAGAGACAATTCCGTGCCTATTTTCCATTCTAATATTGCTCCAAACTTTTTTGGCATGGATGCATTTCAACATTCTCGCATTCATTTCAGGACAATGTACTTAGCATGAACGCTTGTGACCATGCTGACAGTGGTCGTACTAAGCGATGATTTTGCTGATCTGTTTTATGAGGGCCTTGGTTGTACCACAGACTTTGCAGCGCAAATTGTAGTTAGAGACAATTCCATGCCTATTCTACACTCTAGTAATGCTCCAAACATTTTTGGCTTGGATGCATTTGAACTTGCTGTCCTCGCAATTCAGGGCAGTGTACTTTGCATCAACGCTTGTGACCATGCAGACAGTGTGGTCGCACTATGCGATGATTCTGCTGATCTCTTTTCTGAGGGCCTTGGATGTACCACAGACTTTGCAGCGCATATTGTAGTTAGAGACAATTCCATGCCTATTCTCCACTCTAGTAATGCTGCAAACATTTTTGGCATGGATGCATTTGAACATTCTCGCCTCGCAATTCAGGACAATGTACTTTGCATCAACGCTTGTCACCATTCTGACAGTGTGGTCGCACTATGCGATGATTTTGCTGATCTGTTTTTTGAGCGCCTTCGTTGTACTACAGACTTTACAGCGCATGTTGTAGTTTGAGACAATTCCATGCCTATTCTCCACTCTAGTAATGCTCCAAACATTGTTGGCATGGATGCATTTGAACATTCTCGCCTCGCAATTCAGCACAATGTACTTTGCATCAACGCTTGTGACCAAGCAGACAGTGTGGTCGCACGATGCGATGATTTTGCTGACTTCTTTACTGAGGGCTTTGGTTGTAATACAGACTTTGCAGCGCATATTGTAGATAGAGACGATTCCATGTATATTCTCCACTCTAGTAATGCTCCAAACATTTTTGGCATGGATGTATTTGAACTTTCTGGCCTCACAATTCAGGACAATGTACTTAGCAATAACGCCTGTAACCATGCAGACAGTGTGGTCCCACTATGCGATGATTTTGCTGATCTCTTTTCTGAGGGCCTTCGTTGTACCAAAGACTCTGCACAGCATATTGTAGTTAGAGATAATTCCATGCCTATTCTCAACTCTAGTAATGCTCCAAACATTTTGGCATGGATGCATTTGAATTTCCTGGCCTCGCAGTTCAGGACAATGTACATTGCATCAACGCCTGAGACCATGCAGACAGTGTGGTCGCACAATGCGATGATTTTGATGATCTCTTATCTGAGGTCCTTGGTTGTACCACAGACTTTGCAGTACATATTGTAGTTAGAGACAATTTCATGCCTATTCTAAACTGTAGTAAGTTTCCAAACATTTTTGGCATGGATGCATTTGAATTTCCTGGCCTCGCAATTCAGGACAATGTACTTTGCATCAACGCTTGTGACGATGCAGACAGTGTGGCCATACTATGCGATGATTTTGCTGATCTGTTGTCTGAGGGCCTTGGTTGTACCACAGACTTTGCAGGGCATATTGTGGTTATAGACAATTCCATGCCTATTCTCCAATCTAGTAATGCTCCAAACATTTTTGGCATGGATGCATTTGAAATTTTTGGCCTCGCAATTCAGGACAATGTACTTTGCATCAACGCCTATGACCATGCAGACAGTGTGGTCGCACTATGGGATGATTTCGCTGATCTCTTTTCTGAGGGCCTTGGCTGTACGACAGACTTTGCAGCGCATTTTGTAGTTAGTGACAATTCCATGCCTATTCTCCATCCTAGTAATGCTCCAAACATTTTTGGCATGGATGCATTTGAACTTTCTGGCCTCGCAATTCAGGACAATGTACTTTGCATCAACGCCTGTGACCATGCAGACAGTGTGGTCGCACTATGCGATGATTTTGCTGACCTCTTTTCTGAAAGCCTTGGTTGTAATACAGACTTTGCAGCGCATATTGTAGTTAGAGACAATTCCATGCCTATTCTTCACTCTAGTAATGCTTCTAACAATTTAGGCATGGATGCATTTGAACTTTCTGGCCTCGCAATGCAGGACAATGTACTTTGCATCAACGCTTGTGATCATGCAGTCAGTGTTGTCGCACATTACGATGATTATGCTGATCTCTTTTCTGAGGGCCATGGTTGTACCACAGACTTTGCAGCGCACATTATAGTTAGTGACAATTCCATGACTATTCTCCACTCTAGTAATGCTCCAGACCTTTTTGGCATGGATGCATTTAAACTTCCTGGCCTCGCAATTCAGGACAATGTACTTTGCGTCGACGCCTGTGACCATGCAGACAGTGTGGTCGAACTATGCTATGATTTTAATGCTTCCTTTTCTGAGGGCCTTGGTTGTACCACAGACATTGCAGCGCATATTGTACTTAGAGACAATTCCATTCCTATTCACCACTCTAGTAATGCTCCAAACATTTTCGGCATGGATGCATTTGAAACTCCTCGCCTCGCAATTCAGGACAATGTACTTTGCATCAACTCCTGTGACAATGCAGACCGTGTGGTCGCACTACGTGATGATTTGGCTTATCTCTTTTCTGAAGGCCTTGGTTGTACCACAGACTTTGCAGCACTTATTTTTTCTGATCTCTTTTCTGAGGGACTTGGTTGTACCACAGACTTTGCAGCGCATATTGTAGTTAGAAGCAATTGCATGCCTATTCTCCACTCTAGTAATGCTCCAAACATTTTTGCCATGGATGCATTTGAACTTTCTGCCCTCGCAATTCAGGACAATATAAATTGCACCAACGCCTGTGACCATGCAGACAGTGTGGTCGCACTATGCGATGATTTTGCTGATCTCTTTTCTGAGGGCCTTGGTTGTACCACAGACTTTGCAGCGCATATTGTAGATAGAGACAATTCCATGCCTATTCACCACTCTAGTAATCCTCCAAACATTTTTTGGAATGGATGCATTTGAACTTCCTGGCATCGCAATTAAGGACAATGTACTTTGCATCAACGCCTGTGACCATGCAGACTGTGTGGTCGCACTATGCGATTATTTTGCTGATCTCTTTTCTGAGGGCCTTGATTGTACCACAGACTTTGCAGCGCATATTGTAGTTAGAGACAATTACATGCCTATTCGACATTCTAGTAATGTTCCAAACATTTTTGCCATGGATGCATTTGAACTTTCTGCCCTCGCAATTCAGGACAATATACATTGCACCAACGCCTGTGACCATGCAGACAGTGTGGTCGCACTATGTGATGATTTTTCTCTTCTCTTTTCTGAGGGCCTTGGTTGTACCAGAGACTTTGCAGCGCATTTTGTAGTTCCAGACAATTCCATGCCTAGTCTAAACTCTAGTAATGCTCCAAACATTTTTGGCATGGATGCATTTGAACTTCGTGTTCTCGCAATTCAGGCAATGTACTTTGCATCAACGCCTGTGACCATGCAGACAGTGATGTCGCACTATGTGAAGATTTTGCTGATCTCTTTTCTGAGGGCCTTGGTTGTACCACAGACCTTGCAGCTCATATTGTACTTAGAGACAATTCCATGCCTATTCTCCACTATAGTATAGCTCCAAACATTTTTTGCATGGATGCATTTGAACGTTCTGGCCTCACAGTTGGAGACAATGTACTTTGCATCAACGCTTAGACCATGCAGACAGTGTGGTCGCACTATGTGATGATTTTGCTGATCTCTTTTCTGAGGGCCTTGGGTGTACCACAGACTTTACAGCGCATATTGTAGAGTGAGAGTATTCCATGCCTATTCTCCACTCTAGTAATTCTCCAAACCTCTTTTGGCATGGATGCATTTGAAATTTCTGGCCTTGCAATTTAGGACACTGAACATTGCATCAACGCCTGTGACCATGCAGACAGTGATGTCGCACTATGTGAAGATTTTGCTGTTCTCTTTTCTGAGGGCCTTGGTTGTACCACAGACTTTGCAGCGCATATTGTAGTTTGAGACAATTCCATGCCTATTCTCCACTCTACTAATGCTCCAAACAATTCAGGACAATGTACTTTGCATAAACGCTTGTGATCATGCAGACAGTGGTGTCGCACTATGCGATGATTTTGCTGATCTCTTTTCTGAGGGCCTTGGTTGTACCACAGACTTTGCAGCGCATATTGTAGATAGAGACAATTCCATGCCTATTCTCCACTCTAATAATGCTCCAAACATATTTGACATGGATGCATTTGAACTTCCAGGCCTCGCAATTCAGGACAATGTACTTTGCATCAACGCTTGTGATCATGCAGACAGTGTGGTCGAACTATTCTATGATTTTAATGCTTCCTTTTCTGAGGGCCTTGGTTGTACCACAGACATTGCAGCGCATATTGTACTTAGAGACAATTCCACGCCTATTCACCACTCTAGTAATGCTCCAAACATTTTCGGCATGGATGCATTTGAAACTCCTCGCCTCGCAATTCAGGACAATGTACTTTGCATCAACTCCTGTGACAATGCAGACCGTGTGGTCCCACTACATGATGATTTGGCTTATCTCTTTTCTGAAGGCCTTGGTTGTACCACAGACTTTGCAGCGCTTATTTTTTCTGATCTCTTTTCTGAGGGACTTGGTTGTACCACAGACTTTGCAGCGCATATTGTAGTTAGAGGCAATTCCATGCCTATTCACCACTCTAGTAATCCTGCAAACTTTTTTGGCATTGATGCATTTGAAATTTCAGGCCTCGCAATTCAGGACAGTGTACTTTGCTTTAACCCCTGTAACCACGCAGACAGTGTGGTCGCACTATGCAATGATTTTGCTAATCTGTTTTCTGAGGGCCTTGGTTGTACCTCAGACTTTGCAGCGCATATTGTAGTTAGAGACAATTCCATGCCTATTCCTGACTCTAGTAATGCTACAAACATTTTTGGCATGGATGCATTTGAACTTCCTGCCCTCGCAATTTAGGGCAATGTACTTTGCATCAAACCCTGTGACCATGCAGACAGTGTGGTCGCACTATATGATTATTTTTCTAATCTCTTTTCTGAGGGCCTTCGTTGTACCACAGACTTTGCGGCGCATATTGTAGTTAGAGACAATTACATGCCTATTCTACATTCTAGTAATGCTCCAAACATTTTTGCCATGGATGCTTTTGAACTTTCTGCCCTCGCAATTCAGGACAATATACATTACACAAACGATTGTGACCATGCAGACAGTGTGGTCGCACTATGTGATGATTTTTTTGTTCTCTTTTCTGAGGGCCTTGGTTGTACCACAGACTTTGCAGCGCATATTGTAGTTCGAGAGAATTCCATGCCTAGTCTAAACTCTAGTAATGCTCCAAATATTTTTGGCATGGATGCATAGTAACTTCGTGGCCTCGCAATTCAGGACAATGTACTTTGCATCAACGCCTGTGACCATGCAGAAAGTGATGTCGCACTATGTGAAGATTTTGCTGATTTCTTTTCTGAGGGCCTTGGTTGTACCACAGACTTTGCAGCGCATATTGTAGTTAGAGTCAATTCCATGCCTATTCTCCACTCTAGTAATCCTGCAAACTTTTTTGGCATTGATGCATTTGAAATTTCAGGCCTCGGAATTCAGGACAGTGTACTTTGCTTTAACCCCTGTAACCACGCAGACAGTGTGGTCGCACTATGCAATGATTTTGCTAATCTGTTTTCTGAGGGCCTTGGTTGTACCTCAGACTTTGCAGCGCATATTGTAGTTATAGACAATTCCATGCCTATTCCTCACTCTAGTAATGCTCCAAACATTTTTGGCATGGATGCATTTAAAGTTCCTGGCCTCGCAATTCAGGACAATGTACTTTGCATCAAACCCTGTGACCATGCAGACAGTGTGGTCGCATTATATGATTATTTTTCTAATCTCTTTTCTGAGGGCCTTCGTTGTACCACATACTTTGCAGCGCATATTGTAGTTAGAGACAATTCCATGCAAATTCTAAACACTAGTGATGCTCCAAACATTTTTGGCATGGATGCATTTGAACTTCCGGGCCTCGCAATTAAGGACAATGTACTTTGCATCAACGCTTGTGACCATGCAGACAGTGTGGTCGCACATTGCGATGATTTTTCTGATCTCTTTCTTCAGGGCCTTCGTTGTACCACAGACCTTGCTGCTCATATTGTAGTTAGAGACAACTCTATGCCTATTCTCCACTATAGTATTGCTCCACACATTATTGGCATGGATGCATTTGAACGTTCTGGCCTCACAGTTCGAGACAATTTACTTTGCATCAACGCTTTTGACCATGCAGACAGTGTGCTCGCACTATCTGATGATTTTGCTGATCTCTTTTCTGAGGGCCTTGGTTGTACCACAGACCTTGCAGCTCATATTGTAGTCAGAGACAATTTCATGCCTATTCCTCACTCTAGTAATGCTCCAAAAATTTTTGGCATGGATGCATTTGTAATTCCTTTTCTCGCAATTCAGGACAATGTACTTTGCATCAACGCCTGTGACCATGCAGACAGTGTGGTCGCACTATGTGATGATTTTGCTGATCTCTTTTCTGAGGGCCTTGGTTGTACGACAGACTTTGCAGCGCATATTGTATTTAGAGACAATTCCATGGCTATTCCCCACTCTAGTAATACTCCGAACATTTTTGGCGTGGATTCATTTAAATATTCTGGCCTCGCAATTCAGGACAATGTAATTTGCATCAACGCCGTTGACCATGCAGACAGTGTGGTCGCACTATGTGATGACTTTGCTGATCTGTTTTCTGACGGCCTTCGTTGTACCACAGACTTTGCAGCGCATATTGTATTTAGAGACGATTCCATGCCTATTCTCCACTCTAGTAATGCTCCAAACATTTTTGTCATGGATGCATTTAAAGATTGTGGCCTCGCAATTCAGGACAATGTACTTTGCATCAATGCCTGTGACCATGCAGACAGGGTGGTCGCACTATGCGATGGTTTTGCTGATCTCTTTTCTGAGGGCCTTGGTTGTACCACAGGCTTTGCAGCGCATATTTTAGTTAGACACAATTCCATGCCTACTCCTCACTCTAGTTATGCTCCAAACATTTTTGCCATTGATGCATTTAAAATTCCTGGCCTCGCAATTCAGGACAATGTACTTTGCATCAACGCCTGTGACAATGCAGACACTTGGTCGCACTATGCGTTGATTTTGCTTATCTCTTTTCTGAGGGCCTTGGTTGTACCACAGACTTTGCAGCGCATATTGTAGTTGGAGACAATTCCATGCCTATTCTCCACTCTAGTAATTCTCCAAACATTTTTGGCATGGATGCTTTTGAAATTTCAGACCTCGCAATTCAGGACAGTGTACCTTGCATCAACTCCAGTGACCATGCAGACAGTGTGGTCGCACTATGCGATGGTTTTGCTGATCTCCTTTCTTAGGGCATTGATTGTACCACAGACTTTGCAACGCATATTGTAGTTAGAGACAATTCCATGCCTATTCTCCACTCTAGTAATGCTCCAAACATTTTTCTCATGGATGCATTTGAACTTCCTGTCCACGCAGTAAAGGACAAAGTACTTTGCATCAACGCATGTGACTATGCAGTTAGTGTGGCCGCACTATGCGTTGATTTTGCTGATCTCTTTTCTGAGGGCCTTGGTTGTACCACAGCCTTTGCAGCTCATATTGTAGTTAGAGACAATTCCATGCTTATTCCCCACTCTAGTAACGCTCCAAACATTTTTGGCGTGGATGCATTTAAAGATTCTGGCCTCGCAATCCAGGACTATGTACTTTGCATCAACGCCTGTGACCATGCCGACAGTGTGGTCTCACTATTCGATGATTTTGCTGATCTCTTTTTTGAGGGCCTTTGTCGTAACACAGACTTTGCAAGGCATATTGTAGTTAGAGACAATTCCATGCTTATTCTCCACTCTAGTAATGCTCCAAACATATTTGGCAAAGATGCATTTAAACTTTCTGGCCCTCGAAATTACGGACAATGTACTTTGCATCAACGCCTGTGACCTTGCAGAGAGAGTGCCCACACTGTGCGATGATTTTGCTGATCTCTTTTCTGAGGGCCTTGGTTGTACCACAGACTTTGCAGCGCATATTGTAGATAGAGACAATTCCTTGCCTATTATAAACTCTAGTATTGCTCCAAACATTTTTGGCATGGATTCATATGAACTTTCTGTCCTCGCAATTCAGCACAATGTACTTTTCATCAACGCCTGTGACCAGGCAGACAGTGTGGTCGCACTATGCGATGATTTTGCTAATCTCTTTTCTGAGGGCCTTGGTTGTACCACAGACTTTGCAGCGCATATTGTAGTTAGAGAAAATTCCATGCCTATTCTCCACTGTAGTAATGCTCCAAACAATTTTGGCATGGATGCATTTGAACTTCCTGGCCTCGCAATTCAGGACAATGTACTTTGCATCAACGCCTGTTACAATGCAGACAGTGTGGTCGCACTACGTGATGATTTTGCTGATCTATTTTCTGGGGGCCTTGGTTGTACCACAGACTTTGCAGCGCATATTGTAGATAGAGACAGTTCCATGCCTGTTCTCCACTCTCGTAATCCTCCAAACATTTTTGGCATGGATGCACTTTACATTTCAGACCACGCAATTCAGGACAGTGTACCTTGCATCAACGCCAGTGACCATGCAGACAGTGTGGTCGAACTATGTGATGATTTTGCTGATCCCTTTTCTGTGGGCCTTGGTTGTACCACAGACTTTGCAGCGCATATTGTATTTAGAGACAATTCCATGCCTATTCCATACTTTAGTAATGCTACTAACATTTTTGGCATAGATGCATTTAAGGATTCTGGCAGCGCAATTCAGGACAATGTACTTTGCATCAAACCCTGTGACCATGCAGACACTGTGGTCGCACTACGCGATGATTTTGCTAATCTCTTTTCTGAGGGCCTTCGTTGTATCACAGACTTTGCACCGCATATTGTATTTAGAGACAATTCCATGCAAATTCTAAACTCTAGTAATGCTCCAAAACTTTTTTGGCATGGATGCATTTGAACTTCCGAGCCTCGCTTTTAAGTACAATGTACTTTGCATCAACGCGTGTGACCATGCAGACAGTGTGGCCGCCCATTGCGATGATTTTGCTGATCTCTTTCCTCAGGGCCTTCGTTGTACCACAGACCTTGCTGCTCATATTGTAGTTAGAGACAACTCCATGCCTATTCTCCACTATAGTATTGCTCCAAACATTATTGGCATGGATGCATTTGAACGTTCTGGTCTCACAGTTCGAGACAATTTACTTTGCATCAACGCTTTTGACCATGCAGACAGTGTGGTCGCACTATCTGATGATTTTGGTGATCTCTTTTCTGAGGGCCTTGGTTGTACCACAGACCTTGCAGCTCATATTGTAGTCAGAGACAATTTCATGCCTATTCCTCACTCTAGTAATGCTCCAAAAATTTTTGGCATGGATGCATTTGTAATTCCTTTTCTCGCAATTCAGGACAATGTACTTTGCATCAACGCCTGTGACCATGCAGACAGTGTGGTCGCACTATGTGATGATTTTGCTGATCTCTTTTCTGAGGGCCTTGGTTGTACCACAGACTTTGCAGCGCATATTGTATTTAGAGACAATTCCATGGCTATTCCCCACTCTAGTAATACTCCGAACATTTTTGGCGTGGATTCATTTAAATATTCTGGCCTCGCAATTCAGGACAATGTAATTTGCATCAACGACTGTGACCATGCAGACAGTGTGGTCGCACTATGTGATGACTTTGCTGATCTGTTTTCTGACGGCCTTCGTTGTACCACATACTTTGCAGCGCATATTGTATTTAGAGACGATTCCATGCCTATTCTCCACTCTAGTAATGCTCCAAACATTTTTGTCATGGATGCATTTAAAGATTGTGGCCTCGCAATTCAGGACAATGTACTTTGCATCAATGCCTGTGACCATGCAGACAGGGTGGTCGCACTATGCGATGGTTTTGCTGATCTCTTTTCTGAGGGCCTTGGTTGTACCACAGGCTTTGCAGCGCATATTTTAGTTAGACACAATTCCATGCCTACTCCTCACTCTAGTTATGCTCCAAACATTTTTGCCATTGATGCATTTAAAATTCCTGGCCTCGCAATTCAGGACAATGTACTTTGCATCAACGCCTGTGACAATGCAGACACTTGGTCGCACTATGCGTTGATTTTGCTTATCTCTTTTCTGAGGGCCTTGGTTGTACCACAGACTTTGCAGCGCATATTGTAGTTGGAGACAATTCCATGCCTATTCTCCACTCTAGTAATTCTCCAAACATTTTTGGCATGGATGCTTTTGAAATTTCAGACCTCGCAATTCAGGACAGTGTACCTTGCATCAACTCCAGTGACCATGCAGACAGTGTGGTCGCACTATGCGATGGTTTTGCTGATCTCCTTTCTTAGGGCATTGATTGTACCACAGACTTTGCAACGCATATTGTAGTTAGAGACAATTCCATGCCTATTCTCCACTCTAGTAATGCTCCAAACATTTTTCTCATGGATGCATTTGAACTTCCTGTCCACGCAGTAAAGGACAAAGTACTTTGCATCAACGCATGTGACTATGCAGTTAGTGTGGCCGCACTATGCGTTGATTTTGCTGATCTCTTTTCTGAGGGCCTTGGTTGTACCACAGCCATTGCAGCTCATATTGTAGTTAGAGACAATTCCATGCTTATTCCCCACTCTAGTAACGCTCCAAACATTTTTGGCGTGGATGCATTTAAAGATTCTGGCCTCGCAATCCAGGACTATGTACTTTGCATAAACGCCAGTGACCATGCAGACAGTGTGGTCTCACTATTCGATGATTTTGCTGATCTCTTCTTTGAGGGCCTTTGTCGTAACACAGACTTTGCAAGGCATATTGTAGTTAGAGACAATTCCATGCATATTCTCCACTCTAGTAATGCTCCAAACATATTTGGCAAAGATGCATTTAAACTTTCTGGCCCTCGAAATTCCGGACAATGTACTTTGCATCAACGCCTGTGACCTTGCAGAGAGAGTGCCCACACTGTGCGATGATTTTGCTGATCTCTTTTCTGAGGGCCTTGGTTGTACCACAGACTTTGCAGCGCATATTGTAGATAGAGACAATTCCTTGCCTATTATAAACTCTAGTATTGCTCCAAACATTTTTGGCATGGATTCATATGAACTTTCTGTCCTCGCAATTCAGCACAATGTACTTTTCATCAACACCTGTGACCAGGCAGACAGTGTGGTCGCACTATGCGATGATTTTGCTAATCTCTTTTCTGAGTGCCTTGGTTGTACCACAGACTTTGCAGCGCATATTGTAGTTAGAGAAAATTCCATGCCTATTCTCCACTGTAGTAATGCTCCAAACAATTTTGGCATGGATGCATTTGAACTTCCTGGCCTCGCAATTCAGGACAATGTACTTTGCATCAACGCCTGTTACAATGCAGACAGTGTGGTCGCACTACGTGATGATTTTGCTGATCTATTTTCTGGGGGCCTTGGTTGCACCACAGACTTTGCAGCGCATATTGTAGTTAGAGTCAATTCCATGCCTATTCTCCACTCTAGTAATGCTACATCCATATTTTTGGTATGGATGCATTTGAACTTTCTGGCCTCGCAATTCAGGATAATGTACTTTGCACTAACGCCAGTGACCATGCAGACAGTGTGGTCGCACTATTCGATGATTTTGCTGATCATTTTTCTGAGGGCCTTGGTTGTATCACAGACTTTGCAGCGCATATTGTAGATGGAGACAATTCCATGATTATTCTCCACTCTAGTAATCCTCCACCCCGTTTTTGGCATTAATGCATTTGATATTTCAGGCCTCGCAATTCAGGACAGTGTTTTTTGCAACAACCTCTGTGATGCATGCAGACAGTGTGGTCGCACTATGCAATGATTTTGTTGATCTCTTTTCTGAGGGCCTCGATTTTTCCACAGACTTTGCAGCGCATATTGTAGTTAGAGACAATTCCATGCCTATTCTCCACTCTAGTAAGGCTCCAAACATTTTTGTCATGGGTGCATTTGAACGTTCTGGCCTCGCAATTCAGGTCAATGTACTTTGCACTTACGCCTGTGACCATGCAGAATGTGTGGTCGCACTACGCAATGATTTTTTTGATCTCTTTTCTGAAGGCATTGGTTGTACCACACACTTTGCAGCGCATATTGTAGTTAGAGACAATTCCATGCCTATTCTCCATTCTAGTAATGCTCCAAACATTTTTGGAGTGGATGAATTTGAACTTTCTGGCCTCGCAATTCAGGACAATGTACTTTGCATCAACGCCTGTGACCATGCAGACAGTGTGGTCGCACTATTCGATGATTTTGCTGATCATTTTTCTGAGGGCCTTGGTTGTATCACACACTTTGCAGCGCATATTGTAGTTAGAGACAATTCCATGCCTGTTCTCCATTCTAGTAATGCTCCAAACATTTTTGGAGTGGATGAATTTGAACTTCCTGGCCTCACAATTCAGGACAGTGTACTTTGTATCAATGCCTGTGACCATGCAGACAGTGTGGTCGCACTATGCGATGATTTTGCTGATCTCTTTTCTGAGGGAATTGGTTGTACCATAGACTTTGCAGCGCATATTGTATTTAGAGACGATTCCATGCCTATTCCCCACTCTACTAATGCTCCAAACATTCTTGGCATGGATGCATTTAAAGATTCTGGCCTCGCAATTCAGGACAATGTACTTTGCATCAATGCCTGTGACCATGCAGACAGTGTGGTCGCACTCTGCGATGATTTTGCTGACCTCTTTTCTGAGACCCTTCGTTGTACCACAGACTTTGCAGCTCATATTGTAGTTAGAGACAAATTCAATGCCTATTCTTCACTCTAGTAATGCTCCAAACATTTTTGGCATGGATGCATTTGAACTTCCTGGCCTCGCAACTAAGGACAATGCACTTTGCATCAACGCCTGTGACCATGCAGACAGTGTGGTCGCACTATGCGATGATTTTGCTAATCTCTTTTCTGAGGGCCTTGGTTGTACCACAGACTTTGCAGCGCATATTGTAGTTAGAGAAAATTCCATGCCTATTCTCCACTGTAGTAATGCTCCAAACAATTTTGGCATGGATGCATTTGAACTTCCTGGCCTCGCAATTCAGGACAATGTACTTTGCATCAACGCCTGTTACAATGCAGACAGAGTGGTCGCACTACGTGATGATTTTGCTGATCTATTTTCTGGGGGCCTTGGTTGCACCACAGACTTTGCAGCGCATATTGTAGTTAGAGACAATTCCATGCCTATTCTCCACTCTAGTAATACTACATCCATATTTTTGGTATGGATGCATTTGAACTTCCTGGCCTCGCAATTCAGGATAATGTACTTTGCACCAACGCCAGTGACCATGCAGACAGTGTGGTCGCACTATTCGATGATTTTGCTGATCATTTTTCTGAGGGCCTTGGTTGTATCACAGACTTTGCAGCGCATATTGTAGATGGAGACAATTCCATGATTATTCTCCACTCTAGTAATCCTCCACACCTTTTTTGGCATTAATGCATTTGATATTTCAGGCCTCGCAATTCGGGACAGTGTTGTTTGCAACTACCTCTGTGATGCATGCAGACAGTGTGGTCGCACTATGCAATGATTTTGTTGATCTCTTTTCTGAGGGCCTCGATTTTTCCACTGACTTTGCAGCGCATATTGTAGTTAGAGACAATTCCATGCCCATTCTCCACTCTAGTAAGGCTCCAAACATTTTTGTCATGGGTGCATTTGAACGTTCTGGCCTCGCAATTCAGGACAATGTACTTTGCACTTACGCCTGTGACCATGCAGAATGTGTGGTCGCACTACGCAATGATTTTTTTGATCTCTTTTCTGAAGGCATTGGTTGTACCACACACTTTGCAGCGCATATTGTAGTTAGAGACAATTCCATGCCTATTCTCCATTCTAGTAATGCTCCAAACATTTTTGGAGTGGATGAATTTGAACTTTCTGGCCTCGCAATTCAGGACAATGTACTTTGCATCAACGCCTGTGACCATGCAGACAGTGTGGTCGCACTATTCGATGATTTTGCTGATCATTTTTCTGAGGGCCTTGGTTGTATCACACACTTTGCAGCGCATATTGTAGTTAGAGACAATTCCATGCCTGTTCTCCATTCTAGTAATGCTCCAAACATTTTTGGAGTGGATGAATTTGAACTTCCTGGCCTCACAATTCAGGACAGTGTACTTTGTATCAATGCCTGTGACCATGCAGACAGTGTGGTCGCACTATGCGATGATTTTGCTGATCTCTTTTCTGAGGGAATTGGTTGTACCATAGACTTTGCAGCGCATATTGTATTTAGAGACGATTCCATGCCTATTCCCCACTCTACTAATGCTCCAAACATTCTTGGCATGGATGCATTTAAAGATTCTGGCCTCGCAATTCAGGACAATGTACTTTGCATCAATGCCTCTGACCATGCAGACAGTGTGGTCGCACTCTGCGATGATTTTGCTGACCTCTTTTCTGAGAGCCTTCGTTGTTCCACAGACTTTGCAGCTCATATTGTAGTTAGAGACAAATTCAATGCCTATTCTTCACTCTAGTAATGCTCCAAACATTTTTGGCATGGATGCATTTGAACTTCCTGGCCTCGCAACTAAGGACAATGCACTTTGCATCAACGCCTGTGACCATGCAGACAGTGTGGTCGCACTATGCGATGATTTTGCTAATCTCTTTTCTGAGGGCCTTGGTTGTACCACAGACTTTGCAGCGCATATTGTAGTTAGAGAAAATTCCAAGCCTATTCTCCACTGTAGTAATGCTCCAAACAATTTTGGCATGGATGCATTTGAACTTCCTGGCCTCGCAATTCAGGACAATGTACTTTGCATCAACGCCTGTTACAATGCAGACAGTGTGGTCGCACTACGTGATGATTTTGCTGATCTATTTTCTGGGGGCCTTGGTTGCACCACAGACTTTGCAGCGCATATTGTAGTTAGAGACAATTCCATGCCTATTCTCCACTCTAGTAATACTACATCCATATTTTTGGTATGGATGCATTTGAACTTCCTGGCCTCGCAATTCAGGATAATGTACTTTGCACCAACGCCAGTGACCATGCAGACAGTGTGGTCGCACTATTCGATGATTTTGCTGATCATTTTTCTGAGGGCCTTGGTTGTATCACAGACTTTGCAGCGCATATTGTAGATGGAGACAATTCCATGATTATTCTCCACTCTAGTAATCCTCCACACCTTTTTTGGCATTAATGCATTTGAAATTTCAGGCCTCGCAATTCAGGACAGTGTTGTTTGCAACTACCTCTGTGATGCATGCAGACAGTGTGGTCGCACTATGCAATGATTTTGTTGATCTCTTTTCTGAGGGCCTCGATGTTTCCACAGACTTTGCAGCGCATATTGCAGTTAGAGACAATTCCATGCCCATTCTCCACTCTAGTAAGGCTCCAAACATTTTTGTCATGGGTGCATTTGAACGTTCTGGCCTCGCAATTCAGGACAATGTACTTTGCACTTACGCCTGTGACCATGCAGAATGTGTGGTCGCACTACGCAATGATTTTTTTGATCTCTTTTCTGAAGGCATTGGTTGTACCACACACTTTGCAGCGCATATTGTAGTTAGAGACAATTCCATGCCTATTCTCCATTCTAGTAATGCTCCAAACATTTTTGGAGTGGATGAATTTGAACTTTCTGGCCTCGCAATTCAGGACAATGTACTTTGCATCAACGCCTGTGACCATGCAGACAGTGTGGTCGCACTATTCGATGATTTTGCTGATCATTTTTCTGAGGGCCTTGGTTGTATCACACACTTTGCAGCGCATATTGTAGTTAGAGACAATTCCATGCCTGTTCTCCATTCTAGTAATGCTCCAAACATTTTTGGAGTGGATGAATTTGAACTTCCTGGCCTCACAATTCAGGACAGTGTACTTTGTATCAATGCCTGTGACCATGCAGACAGTGTGGTCGCACTATGCGATGATTTTGCTGATCTCTTTTCTGAGGGAATTGGTTGTACCATAGACTTTGCAGCGCATATTGTATTTAGAGACGATTCCATGCCTATTCCCCACTCTACTAATGCTCCAAACATTCTTGGCATGGATGCATTTAAAGATTCTGGCCTCGCAATTCAGGACAATGTACTTTGCATCAATGCCTGTGACCATGCAGACAGTGTGGTCGCACTCTGCGATGATTTTGCTGACCTCTTTTCTGAGAGCCTTCGTTGTACCACAGACTTTGCAGCTCATATTGTAGTTAGAGACAAATTCAATGCCTATTCTTCACTCTAGTAATGCTCCAAACATTTTTGGCATGGATGCATTTGAACTTCCTGGCCTCGCAACTAAGGACAATGCACTTTGCATCAACGCCTGTGACCATGCAGACAGTGTGGTCGCACTATGCGATGATTTTGCTAATCTCTTTTCTGAGGGCCTTGGTTGTACCACAGACTTTGCAGCGCATATTGTAGTTAGAGAAAATTCCAAGCCTATTCTCCACTGTAGTAATGCTCCAAACAATTTTGGCATGGATGCATTTGAACTTCCTGGCCTCGCAATTCAGGACAATGTACTTTGCATCAACGTTTGTGACAATGCAGACAGTGTGGCCACACTATGCGATGATTTTGCTGATCTGTTTTCTGAGGGCCTTGGTTGTACCACAGGCTATGCAACGCATATTGTAGTTAGAGACAATTTCATGCCTATTCTCCACTCTAGTAATGCTCCAAACATTTCTGGCAAGGATGCATTTGCACTTTTTGGCCTCGCAATTCAGGACAATGTAATTTGCATCAACGCCTGTGACCATGCAGGCAGAGTGGTCGCACTATGCGATGATTTTGATGACCTCTTTTCTGAAGGCCTTGGTTGTAATACAGACTTTGCAGCGAATATTGTAGTTAGAGACAATTCCATTCCTATTCTCCACTCTAGTAATGCTTCAAACAATTTTGGCATGGATGCATTTGAACTTTCTGGCCTCGCAATACAGGACAATGTACTTAGCATCAACGCCTCTGACCATGCAGAGAGTGTGGTCGCACTATGCAATTCTTTTGCTCACATCTTTTTTAAGGGCCTTCGTTGTAATACAGACTTTGCAGTGCATATTATAGTTAGAGGCTATTCCGTGCCTATTCTACACTCTAGTAATGCTCCAAACATATTTGGCATGGATGCATTTGAACTTCTTGGCCTCGCATTTCAGGACAATGTACTTTTCATCAATGCCTGTGACCATGCAGACAGTGTGGTCGCACTATGCGATGATTCTGCTGATCTCATTTCTGAGAGCCTTCGTTCTACCACAGACTTTGCACCGCCTATTGTAGTTAGAGACAATTCCATGCCTATTTTCCACTCTAATGTTGCTAAAAACGTTTTTGGCATGGATGCATTTCAACATTCTCGCATTCATTTCAGGACAATGTACTTAGCTTCATCGCTTGTGACCATGCTGACACTGGTCGTACTATGCGATGATTCTGCTGATTTCTTTTCTGAGGGCCTTGGATGTACCACAGACTTTGCAGCGCATATTGTAGTTAGAGACAATTCCATGCATTTTCTCCACTCTAGTAATGCTCCAAACATTTTTGGCATGGATGCATTTGAACTTCCTTTCCTCGAAATTCTGGACAATGTAGTCTGCATCAACGCCTGTGACCATGCAGACCGTATGGTCGCACTTTTCGAAGATTTCACTGTTCTCTTTTCTGAGGGCCTTGGTAGTACCACAGACTTTCCAGCGCATATTGTAGTTAGAGACAATTCCATGCATTTTCTCCACTTTAGTAATGCTCCAAACATTTTTGGCATGGATGCATTTGAACTTCCTTTCCTCGAAATTCAGGACAATGTAGTTTGCATCAACGCCTGTGACCATGCAGACAGTGTGGTTGCACTATGCGATGATTTTGCTGATCTTTTTTCTGAAGGCCTTGGTTGCACCACAGACTTTGCAGCACATATTGTAGTTAGAGACAATTCCATGCCTATTCTCCAGCCTAGTAATGCTAAAAACATTTTGGCATGGATGCATTTGAACTTTCTGCCCTCGCAATTCATGACAAAGTACTTTGCATCAACGCCTGTGACCATGCAGACAGTGTGGTCGCACTATGCGATGATTTTGCTGACTTCTTTTCTGTGGGCCTTGGTTGTACCACAGACTTTGCAGCGCATATTGTAGTTAGAGACAATTCCATGTCTATTCTCCACTCTAGTTATGCCCCAAACAAATTTGGCATGGATGTATTTGAACTTTCTGGCATCGCAATTCACTACAATGTACTTTGCATTAACGACTATGACCATGCAGACAGTGTGGTCGCACTATGCGATCATTTTGCTGATCTCTGTTCTGAGGGCCTTCATTGTACCACAGACTTTGCAGTGCATTTTGTAGTTAGAGACAATTCCGTGCTTATTCTAAACTCTAGTAATGCTCGAAACATTTTGGCATGGATGCATTTGAACTTCCTGGCCTCGCAATTCAGGACAATGTACTTTGCATCAACGCCTGTGACCATGCAGACAGTGTTGTCGCAATATGCGATGATTTTGATGATCTCTTATCTGAGGGCCTTGGTTGTACCACAAACTTTGCAGCGCATATTGTGTTAGAGACAATTCCATGCATTTTCTCCGCTCTAGTAATGCTCCAAATATTTTTGGCATGGATGCATTTGAACTTCTTGGCCTCGCAATTCAGGACAATGTACTTTGCATCAACGCTTGTGACCATGCACACAGTGTGGTCGCACTATGCGATGATTTCGCTGATCCCTTTTCTGAGGGCCTTGGTTCTACCACAGAATTTGCAGCGCATATTGTAGTTAGAGACAATTCCATGCCTTTTCTCCACTCTAGTAGTGCTCCAAACATATTTGGCACAGATGCATATGAACTTTCTGGCCTCGCAATTCCGTACAATGTACTTTGCATCAACGCCTGTGACCATGCAGACATGCACTGCGCGATGATTTTGCCGAGATCTATTCTGAATGCCTTGGTTGTACCACAAACTTTGCAGTGCATATTGTAGTTAGAGACAATTCCATTCCTAATCTCCACTCTAGTAATGCTCCAAATATTTTTGGCAATAATGCATTTGAACCTCCTGGACTCGCAATTAAGGACAATGTACTTTGCATCAACGCCTGTGGCCAAGCAGACAGTGTGGTCGCACTATGCGATGATTTCGCTGATCCCTTTTCTGAGGGCCTTGGTTCTACCACAGAATTTGCAGCGCATATTGTAGTTAGAGACAATTCCATGCCTTTTCTCCACTCTAGTAATGCTCCAAACATATTTGGCACAGATGCATATGAACTTTCTGGCCTCGCAATTCCGTACAATGTACTTTGCATCAACGCCTGTGACCATGCAGACATTGTGGTCGCACTGCGCGATGATTTTGCCGAGCTCTATTCTGAATGCCTTGGTTGTACCACAAACTTTGCAGTGCATATTGTAGTTAGAGACAATTCCATTCCTAATCTCCACTCTAGTAATGCTCCAAATATTTTTGGCATGGATGCATTTGAACCTCCTGGACTCGCAATTAAGGACAATGTACTTTGCATCAACGCCTGTGGCCAAGCAGACAGTGTGGTCGCACTATGCGATGATTTCGCTGATCCCTTTTCTGAGGGCCTTGGTTCTACCACAGAATTTGCAGCGCATATTGTAGTTAGAGACAATTCCATGCCTTTTCTCCACTCTAGTAATGCTCCAAACATATTTGGCACAGATGCATATGAACTTTCTGGCCTCGCAATTCCGTACAATGTACTTTGCATCAACGCCTGTGACCATGCAGACATTGTGGTCGCACTGCGCGATGATTTTGCCGAGCTCTATTCTGAATGCCTTGGTTGTACCACAAACTTTGCAGTGCATTTTGTAGTTAGAGACAATTCCATTCCTAATCTCCACTCTAGTAATGCTCCAAATATTTTTGGCATGGATGCATTTGAACCTCCTGGACTCGCAATACAGGACAATGTACTTAGCATCAACGCCTCTGACCATGCAGAGAGTGTGGTCGCACTATGCAATTCTTTTGCTCACATCTTTTTTAAGGGCCTTCGTTGTAATACAGACTTTGCAGTGCATATTATAGTTAGAGGCTATTCCATGCCTATTCTACACCTTAGTAATGCTCCAAACATTTTTGGCATGGATGCATTTGAACTTCTTGGCCTCGCAATTCAGGACAATGTACTTTTCATCAACGCCTGTGACCATGCAGACAGTGTGGCCAAACTATGATGATGATTCTGCTGATCTCATTTCCGAGGGCCTTGGTTCTACCACAGACTTTGCACCGCACATTGTAGTTAGAGACAATTCCGTGCCTATTTTCCATTCTAATATTGCTCCAAACTTTTTTGCCATGGATGCATTTCAACATTCTCGCATTCATTTCAGGACAATGTACTTAGCATGAACGCTTGTGACCATGCTGACAGTGGTCGTACTAAGCGATGATTTTGCTGATCTCTTTTATGAGGGCCTTGGTTGTACCACAGACTTTGCAGCGCAAATTGTAGTTAGAGACAATTCCATGCCTATTCTACACTCTAGTAATGCTCCAAACATTTTTGGCTTGGATGCATTTGAACTTGCTGTCCTCGCAATTCAGGGCAGTGTACTTTGCATCAACGCTTGTGACCATGCAGACAGTGTGGTCGCACTATGCGATGATTCTGCTGATCTCTTTTCTGAGGGCCTTGGATGTACCACAGACTTTGCAGCGCATATTGTAGTTAGAGACAATTCCATGCCTATTCTCCACTCTAGTAATGCTCCAAACATTTTTGGCATGGATGCATTTGAACATTCTCGCCTCGCAATTCAGGACAATGTACTTTGCATCAACGCTTGTCACCATTCTGACAGTGTGGTCGAACTATGCGATGATTTTGCTGATCTGTTTTCTGAGCGCCTTCGTTGTACTACAGACTTTACAGCGCATGTTGTAGTTTGAGACAATTCCATGCCTATTCTCCACTCTAGTAATGCTCCAAACATTGTTGGCATGGATGCATTTGAACATTCTCGCCTCGCAATTCAGCACAATGTACTTTGCATCAACGCTTGTGACCATGCTGACAGTGTGGTCGCACAATGCGATGACTTTGCTGCTCTCTTTTTTGTGGGCCTTCGTTGTACCACAGACTTTACAACGCCTACTGTAGTTTGAGACAATTCCATGCCTATTCTCCAGTCTAGTAATGGACGAAAAATTTTTGGCATGGATGCATTTGAACTTTCTGGCCTCGCAATTCAGGACAATGTACTTTGCATCAACGCCTGTGACCATGCAGACCGTATGGTCGCACTTTGCGAAGATTTCGCTGTTCTCTTTTCTGAGGGCCGTGGTAGTACCACAGACTTTGCAGCGCATATTGTAGTTAGAGACAATTCCATGCCTATTCTCCACTCTAGTAATGCTCCAAACAATATTGGCTTGGATGCATTTGAATTTCCTTTCCTCGAAATTCAGGAGAATGTAGTTTGCATCAACGCCTGTGACCATGCAGACAGTGTGGTCGCACTATGCGATGATTTTGCTGATCTTTTTTCTGAGGGCCTTGGTTGCACCACAGACTTTGTAGCGCATATTGTGTTAGAGACAATTCCATGCCTTTTCTCCACTCTAGTAATGCTCCAAACATTTTTGGCATGGATGCATTTGAACTTCCTGGCCTCGCAATTCAGGACAATGTACTTTGCATCCACGCCTGTGACCAAGCAGACAGTGTGGTCGCACGATGCGATGATTTTGCTGACCTCTTTTCTGAGGGCTTTGGTTGTAATACAGACTTTGCAGCGCATATTGTAGTTAGAGACGATTCCATGTATATTCTCCACTCTAGTAATGCTCCAAACATTTTTGGCATGGATGTATTTGAACTTTCTGGCCTCACAATTCAGGACAATGTACTTAGCAATAACGCCTGTAACCATGCAGACAGTGTGGTCCCACTATGCGATGATTTTGCTGATCTCTTTTCTGAGGGCCTTCGTTGTACCAAAGACTCTGCACGGCATATTGTAGTTAGAGATAATTCCATGCCTATTCTCAACTCTAGTAATGCTCCAAACATTTTGGCATGGATGCATTTGAATTTCCTGGCCTCGCAGTTCAGGACAATGTACTTTGCATCAACGCCTGAGACCATGCAGACAGTGTGGTCGCACAATGCGATGATTTTGATGATCTCTTATCTGAGGGCCTTGGTTGTACCACAGACTTTGCAGTACATATTGTAGTTAGAGACAATTTCATGCCTATTCTAAACTGTAGTAAGTTTCCAAACATTTTTGGCATGGATGCATTTGAATTTCCTGGCCTCGCAATTCAGGACAATGTACTTTGCATCAACGCTTGTGACGATGCAGACAGTGTGGCCATACTATGCGATGATTTTGCTGATCTGTTTTCTGAGGGCCTTGGTTGTACCACAGACTTTGCAGGGCATACTGTGGTTATAGACAATTCCATGCCTATTCTCCAATCTAGTAATGCTCCAAACATTTTTGGCATGGATGCATTTGAAATTTTTGGCCTCGCAATTCAGGACAATGTACTTTGCATCAACGCCTATGACCATGCAGACAGTGTGGTCGCACTATGGGATGATTTCGCTGATCTCTTTTCTGAGGGCCTTGGCTGTACGACAGACTTTGCAGCGCATTTTGTAGTTAGTGACAATTCCATGCCTATTCTCCATCCTAGTAATGCTCCAAACATTTTTGGCATGGATGCATTTGAACTTTCTGGCCTCGCAATTCAGGACAATGTACTTTGCATCAACGCCTGTGACCATGCAGACAGTGTGCTCGCACTATGCGATGATTTTGCTGACCTCTTTTCTGAAAGCCTTGGTTGTAATACAGACTTTGCAGCGCATATTGTAGTTAGAGACAATTCCATGCCTATTCTTCACTCTAGTAATGCTTCTAACAATTTAGGCATGGATGCATTTGAACTTTCTGGCCTCACAATGCAGGACAATGTACTTTGCATCAACGCTTGTGATCATGCAGTCAGTGTTGTCGCACATTACGATGATTATGCTGTTCTCTTTTCTGAGGGCCATGGTTGTACCACAGACTTTGCAGCGCATATTATAGTTAGTGACAATTCCATGACTATTCTCCACTCTAGTAATGCTCCAGACCTTTTTGGCATGGATGCATTTAAACTTCCTGGCCTCGCAATTCAGGACAATGTACTTTGCATCGACGCCTGTGACCATGCAGACAGTGTGGTCGAACTATGCTATGATTTTAATGCTTCCTTTTCTGAGGGCCTTGGTTGTACCACAGACGTTGCAGCGCATATTGTACTTAGAGACAATTCCATTCCTATTCACCACTCTAGTAATGCTCCAAACATTTTCGGCATGGATGCATTTGAAACTCCTCACCTCGCAATTCAGGACAATGTACTTTGCATCAACTCCTGTGACAATGCAGACCGTGTGGTCGCACTACGTGATGATTTGGCTTATCTCTTTTCTGAAGGCCTTGGTTGTACCACAGACTTTGCAGCGCTTATTTTTTCTGATCTCTTTTCTGAGGGACTTGGTTGTACCACAGACTTTGCAGCGCATATTGTAGTTAGAGGCAATTCCATGCCTATTCTCCACTCTAGTAATGCTCCAAACATTTTTGCCATGGATGCATTTGAACTTTCTGCCCTCGCAATTCAGGACAATATAAATTGCACCTACGCCTGTGACCATGCAGACAGTGTGGTCGCACTATGCGATGATTTTGCTGATCTCTTTTCTGAGGGCCTTGGTTGTACCACAGACTTTGCAGCGCATATTGTAGATAGAGACAATTCCATGCCTATTCACCACTCTAGTAATCCTCCAAACTTTTTTTGGAATGGATGCATTTGAACTTCCTGGCATCGCAATTAAGGACAATGTACTTTGCATCAACGCCTGTGACCATGCAGACTGTGTGGTCGCACTATGCGATTATTTTGCTGATCTCTTTTCTGAGGGCCTTGATTGTACTACAGACTTTGCAGCGCATATTGTAGTTAGAGACAATTACATGCCTATTCGACATTCTAGTAATGTTCCAAACATTTTTGCCATGGATGCATTTGAACTTTCTGCCCTCGCAATTCAGGACAATATACATTGCACCAACGCCTGTGACCATGCAGACAGTGATGTCGCACTATGTGAAGATTTTGCTGATCTCTTTTCTGAGGGCCTTGGTTGTACCACAGACTTTGCAGCGCATATTGTAGTTAGAGTCAATTCCATGCCTATTCTCCACTCTAGTAATCGTCCAAACTTTTTTGGCATTGATGCATTTGAAATTTCAGGCCTCGCAATTCAGGACAGCGTACTTTGCTTTAACCCCTGTGACCACGCAGACAGTGTGGTCGCACTATGCAATGATTTTGCTGATCTGTTTTCTGAGGGCCTTGGTTGTACCTCAGACTTTGCAGCGCATATTGTAGTTAGAGTCAATTCCATGCCAATTCTCATCTCTACTAATGCTACAAACATTCTTGGCATGGATACATTTGAACTTTCTGTCCTCGCAATTTAGGACAATGTACTTTTCACCAACGCCTTTGACAGTGCAGACAGTGTGGTCGCACTATGCAATGATTTTGCTGATCTGTTTTCTGAGGGCCTTGGTTGTACCTCAGACTTTGCAGCGCATATTGTAGTCAGAGACAATTCCATGCCTATTCTCAACTCTAGTAACGCTCCAAACATTTTTGGCATGGATGCATTTGAAGTTCCTGCCCTCGCAATTCAGGACAATGTACTTTGCATCAACGCCTGTGACCATGCAGACAGTGTGGTCGTACTATGCGATGATTGTGCTATTCTCTTTTCTGAGCGCCTAAATTGTACCATAGACTTTGCAGCGCATATTGTAGTTAGAGACAATTCCATGCCTATTCCATTCTTTAGTAATGCTCCAAACATTTTTGGCATGGATGCATTTAAGGATTCTCGCCGCGCAATTCAGGACAATGTACTTTGCATCAAACCCTGTGACCATGCAGACAGTGTGGTCGCACTATGCGATGATTTTGCTAATCTTTTTTCTGAGGGCCTTCGTTGTACCACATACTTTGCAGCGCATATTGTAGTTAGAGACAATTCCATGCCTAGTCTAAACTCTAGTAATGCTCAAAACATTTTTGGCATGGATGCATTTGAACTTCCGGGCCTCGCAATTCAGGCAATGTACTTTGCATCAACGCCTGTGACCATGCAGACAGTGATGTCACGCTATGTGAAGATTTTGCTGATCTGTTTTCTGAGGGCCTTGGTTGTACCACAGACTTTGCAGCGCATATTGTAGTTAGAGGCAATTACATGCCTATTCTCCACTCTAGTAATTCTCCAAACATTTTTGCCATCGATGCATTTGAAATTTCTGGCCTCGCAATTGAGGACAATGTACTTTGCACCAACGTCTGTGACCATGCAGACAGTGTGGTCGCACTATGCGATGACTTTGCTGATCTCTTTTCTGAGGGCCTTAGTTGTACCACAGACTTTGCAGCACATATTGTAGTTAGACACAATTCCATGCCCATTCCCCTCTATAGTAATGCTCCAATCATTTTCGGCAGGGATGGATTTAAACTTCCTGGCCTCGCAATTCAGGACAATGTACTTTGCATCAACGTTTGTGACCATGCAGACAGTGTGTTCGCACTATGCGATGATTTTGCTGTTCTCTATTCTGAGGGCCTTGGTTGTACCACAGACTTTGCAGCGCATATTGTAGTTTGAGACAATTCCATGCCTATTCTCCACTCTAATAATGCTCCAAACTTATTTGACATGGATGCATTTGAACTTCCAGGCCTCGCAATTCAGGACAATGTACTTTGCATCAACGCTTGTGAGCATGCAGACAGTGTTGTCGCACTTTACGATGATTATGCTGATCTCTTTTCTGAGGGCCTTGGTTGTACCACAGACTTTGCAGCGCATATTATAGTTAGTGACAGTTCCATGACTATTCTCCACTCTAGTAATGCTCCAGACCTTTTTGGCATGGATGCATTTAAACTTCCTGGCCTCGCAATTCAGGACAATGCACTTTGCATCGACGCCTGTGACCATGCAGACAGTGTCGTCGAGCTATGCTATGATTTTAATGCTTCCTTTTCTGAGGGCCTTGGTTGTACCACAGACATTGCAGCGCATATTGTACTTAGAGACAATTCCATGCCTATTCACCACTCTAGTAATGCTCCAAACATTTTCGGCATGGATGCATTTGAAACTCCTCGCCTCGCAATTCAGGACAATGTACTTTGCATCAACTCCTGTGACAATGCAGACCGTGTGGTCGCACTACGTGATGATTTGGCTTATCTCTTTTCTGAAGGCCTTGGTTGCACCACAGTCTTTGCAGCGCTTATTTTTTCTTATCTCTTTTCTGAGGGACTTGATTGTACCACAGACTTTGCAGCGCATATTGTAGTTAGAGGCAATTCCATGCCTATTCTCCACTCTAGTAATGCTCCAAACATTTTTGCCATGGATGCATTTGAACTTTCTGCCCTCGCAATTCAGGACAATATACATTGCACCAACGCCTGTGACCATGCAGACAGTGTGGTCGCACTATGCGATGATTTTGCTGATCTCTTTTCTGCGGGCCTTGGTTGTACCACAGACTTTCCAGCGCATATTGTAGATAGAGACAATTCCATGCCTATTCACCACTCTAGTAATCCTCCAAAACTTTTTTTGGAATGGATGCATTTGAACTTCCTGGCATCGCAATTAAGACAATGTACTTTGCATCAACGCCTGTGACCATGCAGACTGTGTGGTCACACTATGCGATTATTTTGCTGATCTCTTTTCTGAGGGCCTTGATTGTACCACAGACTTTGCAGCGCACATTGTAGTTAGAGACAATTACATGCCTATTCTACATTCTAGTAATGCTCCAAACATTTTTGCCATGGATGCATTTGAACTTTCTGCCCTCGCTATTCAGGACAATATACATTGCACGAACACCTGTGACCATGCAGACAGTGTGGTCGCACTATGTGATGATTTTTCTGATCTCTTTTCTGAGGGCCTTGGTTGTACCACACACTTTGCAGCGCATATTGTAGTTAGAGTCAATTCCATGCCTATTCTCCACTCTAGTAATCGTCCAAACTTTTTTGGCATCGATGCATTTGAAATTTCAGGCCTCGCAATTCAGGACAGTGTACTTTCCTTTAACCCCTGTGACCACGCAGACAGTGTGGTCGCACTATGCAATGATTTTGCTGATCTGTTTTCTGAGGGCCTTGGTTGTAACTCAGACTTTGCAGCGCATATTGTTGTTAGAGTCAATTCCATGCCAATTCTCATCTCTACTAATGCTACAAACATTCTTGGCATGGATACATTTGAACTTTCTGTCCACGCAATTCAGGACATTGTACTTTTCACCAACGCCTTTGACAGTGCAGACAGTGTGGTCGCACTATGCGATGATTTTGCTGATCTCTGTTCTGAGGGCCTTGGTTGTACCACAGACTTTGCAGCGCATATTGTAGTTAGAGACAATTCCATGCCTATTCTCATCTCTAGTAACGCTACAAACATTTTTGGCATGGATGCATTTGAAGTACCTGGCCTCGCAATTCAGGACAATGTACTTTGCATCAATGCCTGTAACCATGCAGACAGTGTGGTCGTACTATGCGATGATTTTGCTATTCTCTTTTCTGAGAACCTTGGTTGTACCACAGACTTTGCAGCTCATATTGTAGTTAGAGTCAATTCCCCTCCTATTCTCCACTCTAGTAATCGCCCAAACTTTTTTGGCATTGATTCATTTGAAATTTCAGGCCTCGCAATTCAGGACAGTGTACTTTGCTTTAACCCCTGTGACCACGCAGACAGTGTGGTCGCACTATGCAATGATTTTGCTGATCTGTTTTCTGAGAGCCTTGGTTGTACCTCAGACTTTGCAGCGCATATTGTAGTTAGAGACAATTCCATGCCTATTCCTCACTCTAGTAATGCTCCAAACATTTTTGGCATGGATGCATTTGAACTTCCTGGCCTCGCAATTCTGGACAATGTACTTTGCATCAACGCCTGTGACCATGCAGACAGTGTGGTCGTACTATGCGATGATTTTGCTATTCTCTTTTCTGAGCGCCTAAATTGTACCATAGACTTTGCAGCGTATATTGTAGTTAGAGACAATTCCATGCCTATTCCATACTTTAGTAATGCTCGAAACATTGTTGGCATGGATGCATTTAAGGATTCTGGCCGCGCAATTCAGGACAATGTACTTTGCATCAAACCCTGTGACCATGCAGACAGTGTGGTCGCACTATGCGATGATTTTGCTAATCTCTTTTCTGAGGGCCTTCGTTGTACCACATACTTTGCAGTGCATATTGTAGTTAGAGACAATTCCATGCCTAGTCTAAACTCTAGTAATGCTCAAAACATTTTTGGCATGGATGCATTTGAACTTCCGGGCCTCGCAATTCAGGCAATGTACTTTGCATCAACGCCTGTGACCATGCAGACAGTGATGTCGCACTATGTGAAGATTTTGCTGATCTCTTTTCTGAGGGCCTTGGTTGTACCACAGACTTTGCAGCGCATATTGTAGTTAGAGGCAATTCCATGCCTATTCTCCACTCTAGTAATTCTCCAAACATTTTTGCCATGGATGCATTTGAAATTTCTGGCCTCGCAATTCAGGACAATGTACTTTGCACCAACGCCTGTGACCATGCAGACAGTGTGGTCAAACTATGCGATGATTTTGCTGATCTCTTTTCCGAGGGCCTTGGTTGTACCACAGACTTTGCAGCGCATATTGTAGATTGAGACAATTCCATGCCTATTCTCCACTCTAGCAATCTTCCAAACCTTTTTTGACATGGATGCATTTGAACTTTCTGTCCTCGCAATTCAGGACAATGTACTTTGCATTAATGCATGTGTCTATGCAGACAGTGTGGTCGCACTATGGGATGATTTTGCTGATCTTTTTTCTGAGGGCCTTGGTTGTACCACAGACTTTGCAGCGCATATTGTAGTTCGAGACAATTCCATGCTAGTCTAAACTCTAGTATTGCTCCAAACATTTTTGGGATGGATGCATTTGAACTTCATGGCCTCGATATTCAGGACAATGTACTTTGCATCAACGCTTCTGACCATGCAGGCAGTGTGGTCGATGATTGCGATGATTTTGCTGATCTCTTTCCTCAGGGCATTGTTGTACCACAGACCTTGCAGCTCATATTGTACTTAGACGCAACTCCATGCCTATTCTCCACTATAGTATTGCTCCAAACATTTTTGGCATGGATGCATTTGAACGTTCTGGCCTCACAGTTGGAGACAATGTACTTTTCATCAACGCCTGTGACCATGCAGACAGTGTGGTCGCACTATGCGATGATTTTGCTGTTCTCTTTTCTGAGGGCCTTGGTTGTACCACAGACTTTGCAGCGCATATTGTAGTTTGAGACAATTCCATGCCTATTCTCCACTCTAATAATGCTCCAAACATATTTGACATAGATGCATTTGAAATTCCAGGCCTCGCAATTCAGGACAATGTACTTTGCATCAACGCCTGTGACCATGGAGACAGTGTGGTCGAACTATGCGATGATTTTGCTATTCTCTTTTCTTAGAACCTTGGTTGTAACACAGACCTTACAGCGCATATTGTTATTAGAGACAATTCCACGCCTATTCTCCACTCTAGTAATGCACCAAACGTTTTTGGCATGGATGCATTTGGACTTCCTATCCTCGCAATTCAGGACAATGTACTTTGCATCAACGCCTGTGACCATATAAACAGTGTGGTCGCACTATGCGATGATTTTGCTGACCTCTCTTCTGAGGGCCTTGGTTGTACCACAGACTTTGCAGCGCATATTGTAGTTAGAGACAATTCCATGCCTATTCTCAACTCTAGTCACGCTCCAAACATTTTTGGCATGGATGCATTTCAAATTCCTGGCCTTGCAATTCAGGACTATGTACTTTGCATCAACGCCTGTGACCATGCAGACAGTGTGGTCGTACTATGCGATGATTTTGCTATTCTCTTTTCTGAGAACCTTGGTTGTAACACAGACCTTACAGCGCATATTGTAGTTAAAGACAATTCCATGCCTATTCTCCACTCTAGTAATGCTCCAAACGTTTTTGGCATGGATGCATTTGAATTTCCTGGCCTCGCAATTCAGGACAATGTACTTTGCATCAACGCCTGTGACCATGTAGACAGTGTGGTCGCACTATGCGATGATTTTGGTGATCTCTTTTCTGAGGGCCTAAATTGTACCATAGACTTAGCAGCGCATATTGTAGTTAGAGACAATTCCATGCCTATTCCATTCTTTAGTAATGCTCCAAACATTTTTGGCATGGATGCATTTGAACTTCATGGCCTCGATATTCAGGACAATGTACTTTGCATCAACGCTTCTGACCATGCAGGCAGTGTGGTTGCAGATTGCGATGATTTTGCTGATCTGTTTCCTCATTGCATGGTTGTACCACAGACCTTGCAGCTCATATTGTACTTAGAGACAATTCCATGCCTATTCTCCACTATAGTATTGCTCCAAACATTTTTGGCATGGATGCATTTGAACGTTCTGGCCTCACAGTTGGAGACAATGTACTTTGCATCAACGCTTAGACCATGCAGACAGTGTGGTCGCACTATGTGATGATTTTGCTGATCTCTTTTCTGAGGGCCTTGGGTGTACCACAGACTTTACAGCGCATATTGTAGAGTGAGAGTATTCCATGCCTACTGTCCACTCTAGTAATTCTACAAACCTCTTTTGGCATGGATGCATTTGAAATTTCTGGCCTTGCAATTTAGGACACTGAACATTGCATCAAGGCCTGTTATCATGCAGACAGTGTGGTCGCACTATGCCATGACTTTGCTGATCTCTTTCTGAGGGCCTTAGTTGTACCACAGACTTTGCAGCACATATTGTAGTTAGACACAATTCCATGCCCATTCCTCTCTATAGTAATGCTCCAATCATTTTCAGCAGGGATGGATTTAAACTTCCTGGCCTCGCACTTCAGGACAATGTACTTTGCATCAACGCCTGTGACCATGCAGACAGTGTGGTCGCACTATGCGATGATTTTGCTGTTCTCTTTTCTGAGGGCCTTGGTTGTACCACAGACTTTGCAGCGCATATTGTAGTTTGAGACAATTCCATGCCTATTCTCCACTCTACTAATGCTCCAAACAATTCGGGACAATGTACTTTGCATAAACGCTTGTGATCATGCAGACACTGTTGTCGCACTATGCGATGATTTTGCTGATCTCTTTTCTGAGGGCCTTGGTTGTACCACAGACTTTGCAGCGCATATTGTAGATAGAGACAATTCCAAGCCTATTCTCCACTCTAATAATGCTCCAAACATATTTGACATGGATGCATTTGAACTTCCAGGCCTCGCAATTCAGGACAATGTACTTTGCATCAACGCTTGTGATCATGCAGACAGTGTGGTCGAACTATGCTATGATTTTAATGCTTCCTTTTCTGAGGGCCTTGGTTGTACCACAGACATTGCAGCGCATATTGTACTTAGAGACAATTCCACGCCTATTCACCACTCTAGTAATGCTCCAAACATTTTCGGCATGGATGCATTTGAAACTCCTCGCCTCGCAATTCAGGACAATGTACTTTGCATCAACTCCTGTGACAATGCAGACCGTGTGGTCCCACTACATGATGATTTGGCTTATCTCTTTTCTGAAGGCCTTGGTTGTACCACAGACTTTGCAGCGCTTATTTTTTCTGATCTCTTTTCTGAGGGACTTGGTTGTACCACAGACTTTGCAGCGCATATTGTAGTTAGAGGCAATTCCATGCCTATTCACCACTCTAGTAATCCTGCAAACTTTTTTGGCATTGATGCATTTGAAATTTCAGGCCTCGCAATTCAGGACAGTGTACTTTGCTTTAACCCCTGTAACCACGCAGACAGTGTGGTCGCACTATGCAATGATTTTGCTAATCTGTTTTCTGAGGGCCTTGGTTGTACCTCAGACTTTGCAGCGCATATTGTAGTTAGAGACAATTCCATGCCTATTCCTGACTCTAGTAATGCTACAAACATTTTTGGCATGGATGCATTTGAACTTCCTGCCCTCGCAATTTAGGGCAATGTACTTTGCATCAAACCCTGTGACCATGCAGACAGTGTGGTCGCACTATATGATTATTTTTCTAATCTCTTTTCTGAGGGCCTTCGTTGTACCACAGACTTTGCGGCGCATATTGTAGTTAGAGACAATTACATGCCTATTCTACATTCTAGTAATGCTCCAAACATTTTTGCCATGGATGCTTTTGAACTTTCTGCCCTCGCAATTCAGGACAATATACATTACACAAACGATTGTGACCATGCAGACAGTGTGGTCGCACTATGTGATGATTTTTTTGTTCTCTTTTCTGAGGGCCTTGGTTGTACCACAGACTTTGCAGCGCATATTGTAGTTCGAGAGAATTCCATGCCTAGTCTAAACTCTAGTAATGCTCCAAATATTTTTGGCATGGATGCATAGTAACTTCATGGCCTCGCAATTCAGGACAATGTACTTTGCATCAACGCCTGTGACCATGCAGAAAGTGATGTCGCACTATGTGAAGATTTTGCTGATTTCTTTTCTGAGGGCCTTGGTTGTACCACATACTTTGCAGCGCATATTGTAGTTAGAGACAATTCCATGCAAATTCTAAACACTAGTAATGCTCCAAACATTTTTGGCATGGATGCATTTGAACTTCCGGGCCTCGCAATTAAGGACAATGTACTTTGCATCAACGCTTGTGACCATGCAGACAGTGTGGTCGCACATTGCGATGATTTTTCTGATCTCTTTCTTCAGGGCCTTCGTTGTACCACAGACCTTGCTGCTCATATTGTAGTTAGAGACAACTCTATGCCTATTCTCCACTATAGTATTGCTCCACACATTATTGGCATGGATGCATTTGAACGTTCTGGCCTCACAGTTCGAGACAATGTACTTTGCATGAACGCTTTTGACCATGCAGACAGTGTGGTCGCACTATCTGATGATTTTGCTGATCCCTTTTCTGAGGGCCTTGGTTGTACCACAGACCTTGCAGCTCATATTGTAGTCAGAGACAATTCCATGCCTATTCCTCACTCTAGTAATGCTCGAAATATTTTTGACATGGATGCATTTGAAATTCCTGGCCTCGCAATTCAGTACAATGCACTTTGCATCAACGCCTGTGACCATGCAGACAATGTGGTCGCACTATGTGATGATTTTGCTGATCTCTTTTCTGAGGGCCTTGGTTGTACCACAGACTTTGCAGCGCATATTGTAGATAGAGACAGTTCCATGCCTGTTCTCCACTCTCGTAATCCTCCAAACATTTTTGGCATGGATGCATTTGAACTTCCGAGCCTCGCTTTTAAGTACAATGTACTTTGCATCAACGCCTGTGACCATGCAGACAGTGTGGTCGCACTATCTGATGATTTTGCTGATCTCTTTTCTGAGGGCCTTGGTTGTACCACAGACCTTGCAGCTCATATTGTAGTCAGAGACAATTTCATGCCCATTCATCACTCTAGTAATGCTCCAAAAATTTTTGGCATGGATGCATTTGTAATTCCTTTTCTCGCAATTCAGGACAATGTACTTTGCATCAACGCCTGTGACCATGCAGACAGTGTGGTCGCACTATGTGATGATTTTGCTGATCTCTTTTCTGAGGGCCTTGGTTGTACCACAGACTTTGCAGCGCATATTGTATTTAGAGACAATTCCATGGCTATTCCCCACTCTAGTAATACTCCGAACATTTTTGGCGTGGATTCATTTAAATATTCTGGCCTCGCAATTCAGGACAATGTAATTTGCATCAACGCCTGTGACCATGCAGACAGTGTGGTCGCACTAAGTAATGACTTTGCTGATCTGTTTTCTGACGGCCTTCGTTGTACCACAGACTTTGCAGCGCATATTGTATTTAGAGACGATTCCATGCCTATTCTCCACTCTAGTAATGCTCCAAACATTTTTGTCATGGATGCATTTAAAGATTGTGGCCTCGCAATTCAGGACAATGTACTTTGCATCAATGCCTGTGACCATGCAGACAGGGTGGTCGCACTATGCGATGGTTTTGCTGATCTCTTTTCTGAGGGCCTTGGTTGTACCACAGGCTTTGCAGCGCATATTTTAGTTAGACACAATTCCGTGCCTACTCCTCACTCTAGTTATGCTCCAAACATTTTTGCCATTGATGCATTTAAAATTCCTGGCCTCGCAATTCAGGACAATGTACTTTGCATCAACGCCTGTGACAATGCAGACACTTGGTCGCACTATGCGTTGATTTTGCTTATCTCTTTTCTGAGGGCCTTGGTTGTACCACAGACTTTGCAGCGCATATTGTAGTTGGAGACAATTCCATGCCTATTCTCCACTCTAGTAATTCTCCAAACATTTTTGGCATGGATGCTTTTGAAATTTCAGACCTCGCAATTCAGGACAGTGTACCTTGCATCAACTCCAGTGACCATGCAGACAGTGTGGTCGCACTATGCGATGGTTTTGCTGATCTCCTTTCTTAGGGCATTGATTGTACCACAGACTTTGCAACGCATATTGTAGTTAGAGACAATTCCATGCCTATTCTCCACTCTAGTAATGCTCCAAACATTTTTCTCATGGATGCATTTGAACTTCCTGTCCACGCAGTAAAGGACAAAGTACTTTGCATCAACGCATGTGACTATGCAGTTAGTGTGGCCGCACTATGCGTTGATTTTGCTGATCTCTTTTCTGAGGGCCTTGGTTGTACCACAGCCTTTGCAGCTCATATTGTAGTTAGAGACAATTCCATGCTTATTCCCCACTCTAGTAACGCTCCAAACATTTTTGGCGTGGATGCATTTAAAGATTCTGGCCTCGCAATCCAGGACTATGTACTTTGCATCAACGCCTGTGACCATGCAGACAGTGTGGTCTCACTATTCGATGATTTTGCTGATCTCTTTTTTGAGGGCCTTTGTCGTAACACAGACTTTGCAAGGCATATTGTAGTTAGAGACAATTCCATGCATATTCTCCACTCTAGTAATGCTCCAAACATATTTGGCAAAGATGCATTTAAACTTTCTGGCCCTCGAAATTCCGGACAATGTACTTTGCATCAACGCCTGTGACCTTGCAGAGAGAGTGCCCACACTGTGCGATGATTTTGCTGATCTCTTTTCTGAGGGCCTTGGTTTACCACAGACTTTGCAGCGCATATTGTAGATAGAGACATTTCCTTGCCTATTATAAACTCTAGTATTGCTCCAAACATTTTTGGCATGGATTCATATGAACTTTCTGTCCTCGCAATTCAGCACAATTTACTTTTCATCAACGCCTGTGACCAGGCAGACAGTGTGGTCGCACTATGCGATGATTTTGCTAATCTCTTTTCTGAGGGCCTTGGTTGTACCACAGACTTTGCAGCGCATATTGTAGTTAGAGAAAATTCCATGCCTATTCTCCACTGTAGTAATGCTCCAAACAATTTTGGCATGGATGCATTTGAACTTCCTGGCCTCGCAATTCAGGACAATGTACTTTGCATCAACGCCTGTTACAATGCAGACAGTGTGGTCGCACTACGTGATGATTTTGCTGATCTATTTTCTGGGGGCCTTGTTTGCACCACAGACTTTGCAGAGCATATTGTAGTTAGAGTCAATTCCATGCCTATTCTCCACTCTAGTAATGCTACATCCATATTTTTGGTATGGATGCATTTGAACTTTCTGGCCTCGCAATTCAGGATAATGTACTTTGCACGAACGCCAGTGACCATGCAGACAGTGTGGTCGCACTATTCCATGATTTTGCTGATCATTTTTCTGAGGGCCTTGGTTGTATCACAGACTTTGCAGCGCATATTGTAGATGGAGACAATTCCATGATTATTCTCCACTCTAGTAATCCTCCACACCGTTTTTGGCATTAATGCATTTGAAATTTCAGGCCTCGCAATTCAGGACAGTGTTTTTTGCAACAACCTCTGTGATGCATGCAGACAGTGTGGTCGCACTATGCAATGATTTTGTTGATCTCTTTTCTGAGGGCCTCGATTTTTCCACAGACTTTGCAGCGCATATTGTAGTTAGAGACAATTCCATGCCTATTCTCCACTCTAGTATTCTCCAAACATTTTTGTCATGGGTGCATTTGAACGTTCTGGCCTCGCAATTCAGGACAATGTACTTTGCACTTACGCCTGTGACCATGCAGAATGTGTGGTCGCACTACGCAATGATTTTTTTGATCTCTTTTCTGAAGGCATTGGTTGTACCACACACTTTGCAGCGCATATTGTAGTTAGAGACAATTCCATGCCTATTCTCCATTCTAGTAATGCTCCAAACATTTTTGGAGTGGATGAATTTGAACTTTCTGGCCTCGCAATTCAGGACAATGTACTTTGCATCAACGCCTGTGACCATGCAGACAGTGTGGTCGCACTATTCGATGATTTTGCTGATCATTTTTCTGAGGGCCTTGGTTGTATCACACACTTTGCAGCGCATATTGTGGTTAGAGACAATTCCATGCCTGTTCTCCATTCTAGTAATGCTCCAAACATTTTTGGAGTGGATGAATTTGAACTTCCTGGCCTCACAATTCAGGACAGTGTACTTTGTATCAATGCCTGTGACCATGCAGACAGTGTGGTCGCACTATGCGATGATTTTGCTGATCTCTTTTCTGAGGGAATTGGTTGTACCATAGACTTTGCAGCGCATATTGTGTTTAGAGACGATTCCATGCCTATTCCCCACTCTACTAATGCTCCAAACATTCTTGGCATGGATGCATTTAAAGATTCTGGCCTCGCAATTCAGGACAATGTACTTTGCATCAATGCCTGTGACCATGCAGACAGTGTGGTCGCACTCTGCGATGATTTTGCTGACCTCTTTTCTGAGAGCCTTCGTTGTACCACAGACTTTGCAGCTCATATTGTAGTTAGAGACAAATTCAATGCCTATTCTTCACTCTAGTAATGCTCCAAACATTTTTGGCATGGATGCATTTGAACTTCCTGGCCTCGCAACTAAGGACAATGCACTTTGCATCAACGCCTGTGACCATGCAGACAGTGTGGTCGCACTATGCGATGATTTTGCTAATCTCTTTTCTGAGGGCCTTGGTTGTACCACAGACTTTGCAGCGCATATTGTAGTTAGAGAAAATTCCATGCCTATTCTCCACTGTAGTAATGCTCCAAACAATTTTGGCATGGATGCATTTGAACTTCCTGGCCTCGCAATTCAGGACAATGTACTTTGCATCAACGCCTGTTACAATGCAGACAGTGTGGTCGCACTACGTGATGATTTTGCTGATCTATTTTCTGGGGGCCTTGGTTGCACCACAGACTTTGCAGCGCATATTGTAGTTAGAGACAATTCCATGCCTATTCTCCACTCTAGTAATACTACATCCATATTTTTGGTATGGATGCATTTGAACTTCCTGGCCTCGCAATTCAGGATAATGTACTTTGCACCAACGCCAGTGACCATGCAGACAGTGTGGTCGCACTATTCGATGATTTTGCTGATCATTTTTCTGAGGGCCTTTGTTGTATCACAGACTTTGCAGCGCATATTGTAGATGGAGACAATTCCATGATTATTCTCCACTCTAGTAATCCTCCACACCTTTTTTGGCATTAATGCATTTGAAATTTCAGGCCTCGCAATTCAGGACAGTGTTGTTTGGAACTACCTCTGTGATGCATGCAGACAGTGTGGTCGCACTATGCAATGATTTTGTTGATCTCTTTTCTGAGGGCCTCGATTTTTCCACAGACTTTGCAGCGCATATTGTAGTTAGAGACAATTCCATGCCTATTCTCCACTCTAGTAAGGCTCCAAACATTTTTGTCATGGGTGCATTTGAACGTTCTGGCCTCGCAATTCAGGACAATGTACTTTGCACTTACGCCTGTGACCATGCAGAATGTGTGGTCGCACTACGCAATGATTTTTTTGATCTCTTATCTGAAGGCATTGGTTGTACCACACACTTTGCAGCGCATATTGTAGTTAGAGACAATTCCATGCCTATTCTCCATTTTAGTAATGCTCCAAACATTTTTGGAGTGGATGAATTTGAACTTTCTGGCCTCGCAATTCAGGACAATGTACTTTGCATCAACGATTGTGACCATGCAGACAGTGTGGTCGCACTATTCGATGATTTTGCTGATCATTTTTCTGAGGGCCTTGGTTGTATCACACACTTTGCAGCGCATATTGTAGTTAGAGACAATTCCATGCCTGTTCTCCATTCTAGTAATGCTCCAAACATTTTTGGAGTGGATGAATTTGAACTTCCTGGCCTCACAATTCAGGACAGTGTACTTTGTATCAATGCCTGTGACCATGCAGACAGTGTGGTCGCACTATGCGATGATTTTGCTGATCTCTTTTCTGAGGGAATTGGTTGTACCATAGACTTTGCAGCGGATATTGTATTTAGAGACGATTCCATGCCTATTCCCCACTCTACTAATGCTCCAAACATTTTTGGCATGGATGCATTTAAAGATTCTGGCCTCGCAATTCAGGACAATGTACTTTGCATCAATGCCTGTGACCATGCAGACAGTGTGGTCGCACTCTGCGATGATTTTGCTGACCTCTTTTCTGAGAGCCTTCGTTGTACCACAGACTTTGCAGCTCATATTGTAGTTAGAGACAAATTCAATGCCTATTCTTCACTCTAGTAATGCTCCAAACATTTTTGGCATGGATGCATTTGAACTTCCTGGCCTCGCAACTAAGGACAATGCACTTTGCATCAACGCCTGTGACCATGCAGACAGTGTGGTCGCACTATGCGATGATTTTGCTAAGCTCTTTTCTGAGGGCCTTGGTTGTACCACAGACTTTGCAGCGCATATTGTAGTTAGAGAAAATTCCATGCCTATTCTCCACTGTAGTAATACTCCAAACAATTTTGGCATGGATGCATTTGAACTTCCTGGCCTCGCAATTCAGGACAATGTACTTTGCATCAACGCCTGTTACAATGCAGACAGTGTGGTCGCACTGCGTGATGATTTTGCTGATCTATTTTCTGGGGGCCTTGGTGGCACCACAGACTTTGCAGCGCATATTGTAGTTAGAGTCAATTCCATGCCTATTCTCCACTCTAGTAATGCTACATCCATATTTTTGGTATGGATGCATTTGAACTTCCTGGCCTCGCAATTCTGGATAATGTACTTTGCACCAACGCCAGTGACCATGCAGACAGTGTGGTCGCACTATTCGATGATTTTGCTAATCTCTTTTCTGAATGCCTTGGTTGTACCACAGACTTTGCAGCGCTTATTGTAGTTAGAAGCAATTCCATGCCTATTCGGCACTCTAGTAGTGCTCCAAACGTTTTTGGCACGGATGCATTTGAACTTCCTGGCCTCACAATTCAGGACAGTGTACTTTGTATCAATGCCTGTGACCATGTAGACAGTGTGGTCGCACTATGCGATGATTTTGCTGATCTCTTTTCTGAGGGAATTGGTTGTACCATTGACTTTGCAGCGCATATTGTATTTAGAGACGATTCCATGCATATTCCCACTCTAGTAATGCTCCAAACATTTTTGGCATGGATGCATTTAAAGATTCTGGCCTCGCAATTCAGGACATTGTACTTTGCATCAATGCCTGTGACCATGCAGAGAGTGTGGTCGCACTCTGCGATGATTTTGCTGATCTCTTTTCTGAGAGCCTTCGTTGTACCACAGACTTTGCAGCTCATATTGTAGTTAGAGACAAATTCCATGCCTATTCTTCACTCTAGTAATGCTCCAAACATTTTTGGCATGGATGCATTTGAACTATCTGGCCTCGCAATTAAGGACAATGTACTTTGCATCAAAGCCTGTGACCATGTAGACAGTGTGGTCGCACTATGCGATGATTTTGCTAATCTCTTTTCTGAGGGCCTTGGTTGCAACACAGACTTTGCCGCGCATATTGTAGTTAAAGTCAATTCCATGCCTATTCTTCACTCTAGTAATCCTCCAAACATTTTTGGCATGGATGCATTAGAAATTTCAGGCCTCGCAATTCAGGACAGTGTACTTTGCATCAACCCCTGTGACGATGCAGACAGTGAGGTCGCACTATGCGATGATTTTGCTGATCCCTTTTCTGAGGGACTTGGTTTTTATACAGACTTTGCAGCGCATATTCTAGTTAGAGACAATTTCATGCCTATTCTCCACTCTAATAATGCTCCAAAAATTTTTGGCAATTTATGCATTTGAAATTTCAGTCCTGGCAATTCAGGACAGTGTACTTTGCATCAATCCCTGTGACGATGCAGAAAGTGTGGTCGCACTATGCCATGATTTTCCTGATCCCTTTTCTGAGGGACTTGGTTTTAATACAGACTTTGCAGCGCATATTGTAGTTAGAGACAATTCCATGCCTATTCTCCACTATAGTAATGCTCCAAACATTTTTGGCATGGATGCATTTGAACTATCTGGCCTCGCAATTAAGGACAATGTACTTTGCATCAAAGCCTGTGACCATGTAGACAGTGTGGTCGCACTATGCGATGATTTTGCTAATCTCTTTTCTGAGGGCCTTGGTTGTACCATAGACTTTGCACCGCATGTTGTAGTTAGAGACAATTCCATGCCTATTCTCCACTCTAGTAATCCTCCAAATATTTTTGGCATTTATGCATTTGAAATTTCAGGCCTCGCAATTCAGGACAATGTACTTTGCATCAACTCCTGTGACAATGCAGACAGTATGGTCGCACTATGCGATGATTTTGCTAATCTCTTTTCTGAGGGCCTTGGTTGTACCACAGACTTTGCAGCGCATATTGAAGTTAGAGACAATTCCATGCCTATTCTCGACTCTAGCAATGCTCCAAACATTTTTGGAATGGATTCATTTGAACTTTCGGGCCTCGCAATTCAGGATAATGTACTTTGCACCAACGCCAGTGACCATGCAGACAGTGGGGTCGCACTATTCGATGATTTTGCTGATCTCTTTTCTGAGGGCCTCGATTTTTCCACAGACTTTGCAGCGCATATTGTAGTTAGAGACAATTACATGCCTATTCTACATTCTAGTAATGCTCCAAACATTTTTGTCATGGGTGCATATGAACGTTCTGGCCTCGCAATTCAGGACAATGTACTTTTCGCACTTACGCCTGTGACCATGCAGAATGTGTGGTCGCACTACGCAATGATTTTTTTGATCTCTTTTCTGAAGGCATTGGTTGTACCACACACTTTGCAGCGCATATTGTAGTTAGAGACAATTCCATGCCTATTCTCCATTCTAGTAATGCTACAAACATTTTTGGAGTCGATAAATTTAACTTTCTGGCCTCGCAATTCAGGACAATAAACTTTGCCTCAACGCCTGTGATCATGCGGACAGTGTGGTCGCACTATGCGATGATTTTGCTGATCTCTTTTCTGAGGGCCTTGGTTGTACCACAGACTTTGCAGCGCATATTGTAGTTAGAAGCAATTCCATGCCTATTCTGCACTCTAATAGTGCTCCAAACGTTTTTGGCACGGATGCATTTGAACTTCCTGGCCTCACAATTCAGGACAGTGTACTTTGTATCAATGCCTGTGACCATGCAGACAGTGTGGTCGCACTCTGCGATGATTTTGCTGATCTCTTTTCTGAGAGCCTTCGTTGTACCACAGACTTTGCAGCTTTTTTCTAGTTAGAGACAAATTCCATGCATATTCTTCACTCTAGTAATGCTCCAAACATTTTTGGCATGGATGCATTTGAACTTCCTGGCTTCGCAACTAAGGACAATGTACTTTGCATCAACGCCTGTGACGATGCAGACAGTGAGGTCGCACTATGCGATGATTTTCCTGATCCCTTATCTGAGGGACTTGGTTTTAATACAGACTTTGCAGCGCATATTGAAGTTAGAGACAATTCCATGCCTATTCTCGACTCTAGCAATGCTCCAAACATTTTTGGCATGGATGCATTTAAAGATTCTGGCCGCGCAATTCAGGACAAAGTACTATGCATCAATGCCTGTGACCATGCAGACAGTGTGGTCGCACTCTGCGATGATTTTGCTGATCTCTTTTCTGAGAGCCTTCGTTGTACCACAGACTTTGCAGCTCATATTGTAGTTAGAGACAAATTCCATGCCTATTCTTCATTTTAGTAATGTTCCAAACATTTTTGGCATGGATGCATTTGAACTTCCTGGCCTCGCAACTAAGGACAATGTACTTTGCATCAACGCCTGTGACCATGGAGACAGTGAGGTCGCATTATGCGATGATTTTCCTGATCCCTTTTCTGAGGGACTTGGTTTTAATACAGACTTTGCAGCGCATATTCTAGTTAGAGACAATTTCATGCCTATTCTCCACTCTAGTAATGCTCCAAAAATTTTTGGCAATGGATGCATTTGAAATTTCAGTCCTGGCAATTCAGGACAGTGTACTTTGCATCAATCCCTGTGACGATGCAGAAAGTGTGGTCGCACTATGCGATAATTTTGCTGATCTCTTATCTGAGGGCGTTGGTTGTACCACAGACTTCTCAGCGCATATTGGAGAAAGAGACAATTCCATGCCTATTCTCCACTCTAGTAATCCTCCAAACCTTTTTTGGCATGGATGCATTTTAACTTTCTGGCCTCGCAGTACAAGGCTAAGTACTTTGGATCAATGCCTGTGACCATGCAGAGAGTGTGGTCGCACTATGGGACGATTTTGATGATCTCTTTCCTGAGGGCCTTGGTTTTACCACGGACTATTCAGCGCATATTGTAGTTAGAGTCAATTCCATGCATATTCTCCACTATAGTAATCCTCCAAACATTTTTGGCACGGATGCATTTGAAATTTCAGGCCTGGCAATTCAGGACAGTCTACTTTGCATCAACCCCTGTGACGATGCTGACAGTGTGGTCGCACTATGTGATGATTTTGCTGATCGCTTTTCTGACGGCCTTGGTTGTACCACAGACTTTGCAGCGCATATTGCAGTTAGAGTCATTTCCATGCCTTTTCCCCACTCTAGTAATGCAATAAACATTTTTGGCATGGATGCGTTTGAACTTTCTGGCCTCGCAATTCAGGACAATGTACTTTGCACCAACGCCTGTGACCAAGCAGACAGTGTGGCCGCACTATGCGATAATTTTGCTGATCTCTTATCTGATAGCCATGGTTGTACCACAGATTTCTCAGCGCATATTGGAGAAAGAGACAATTCCATGCCTATTCTCCACTCTAGTAATCCTCCAAACCTTTTTTGGCATGGATGCATTTGAACTTTCTGGCCTCGCAATTCAGGACAATGTACTTTGCACCAACGCCTGTGACCATGCAGACAGTGTGGCCGCACTATGCGATAATTTTGCTGATCTCTTATCTGATAGCCATGGTTGTACCACAGATTTCTCAGCGCATATTGGAGAAAGAGACAATTCCATGCCTATTCTCCACTCTAGTAATCCTCCAAACCTTTTTTGGCATGGATGCATTTGAACTTTCTGGCCTCGCAATTCAGGACAATGTACTTTGCATCAACGCCTGTGACTTTGCAGACAGTGTGGTAGCATTATTCGATGATTTTGCTGACCTCTTTTCTGAGGGCCTTGGTTGTACCACAGACTTTGCAGCGCATATTGTAGTTAGAGTCAATTCCATGCCTATTCATCACTCTAGTAATCCTCCAAACATTTTTGGCATAGATGCATTTGAAATTTCAGGCCTGGCAATCCAGGACAGTGTACTTTGCATCTACTCCAGTGACAATGCAGACAGTGTGGAGGCACAACGCAACGATTTTGCTGATCTCTTTTCTGAGGGCTTTGGTTGTACCACAGACTTTGTAGCGCATAATGTAGTTAGAGACGGTTCCAAGCCTATTCTGCACTCTAGTAATGCTCCAAACAATTTTGGCATGGATGCACTTGAAATTCCTGGCCTCGCAGTCAGGACAATTAACGTTGCTTCAACGCCTGTGACCATGCAGACAGTGTGGACGCACTATGGGATGATTTCGCTGATCTCTTTTCTGAGGGCCTTGGTTGTACCACAGACTTAGCAGAGCATTTTGTAGATAGAGACAATTCCATGCATATTCACCACTCTAGTAATCATCCAAACCTTTTTGGCATGTATGAATTTGAAATTTCAGGCCTCGCAATTCAGTAAAGTGTTCTTCGCATCAATCCCTGTGACGCATGCAGTCAGTGTGGTCGCACTATGCAATGATTTTGCTGATCTCTTTTCTTAGGGCCTATGTTTTACCACAGACTTTGCAGTGCATATTGTAGTTAGAGACAATTCCATGCCTATTCTCCACTCTAGTAATCCTCCAAACCTTTTTTGGCATGGATGCATTTGAACTTTCTGGCCTCGCAGTACAAGGCTAAGTACTTTGCATCAACGCCTGTGACCATGCAGAGAGTGTGGTCGCACTATGGGACGATTTTGATGATCTCTTTTCTGAGGGCCTTGGTTTTAAAACAGACTATTCAGCGCATATTGTAGTTAGAGTCAATTCCATGCATATTCTCCACTATAGTAATCCTCCAAACATTTTTGGCACGGATGCATTGAAATTTCAGGCCTGGCAATTCAGGACAGTCTACTTTGCATCAACCCCTGTGACGATGCTGACAGTGTGGTCGCACTATGTGATGATTTTGCTGATCGCTTTTCTGACGGCCTTGGTTGTACCACAGTCTTTGCAGCGCATATTGCAGTTAGAGTCTTTTCCATGCCTTTTCCCCACTCTAGTAATGAAATAAACATTTTTGGCATGGATGCGTTTGAACTTTCTGGCCTCGCAATTCAGGACAATGTACTTTGCACCAACGCCTGTGACCATGCAGACAGTGTGGCCGCACTATGCGATAATTTTGCTGATCTCTTATCTGATAGCCATGGTTGTACCACAGATTTCTCAGCGCATATTGGAGAAAGAGACAATTCCATGCCTATTCTCCACTCTAGTAATCCTCCAAACCTTTTTTGGCATGGATGCATTTGAACTTTCTGGCCTCGCAATTCAGGACAATGTACTTTGCATCAACGCCTGTGACTTTGCAGACAGTGTGGTAGCATTATTCGATGATTTTGCTGACCTCTTTTCTGAGGGCCTTGGTTGTACCACAGACTTTGCAGCGCATATTGTAGTTAGAGTCAATTCCATGCCTATTCTCCACTCTAGTAATGTTCGAAACACTTTTGGCATGGATGCATTGGTACTTTCTGCCCTCGCAATTCAGGACAATGTACTTTGCACCAACGCCTGTGACCATGCAGACTGTGTGGTCGCACTATGCGATAATTTTGCTGATCTCTTATCTGAGGGCTTTGGTTGTATCACAGACTTCTCAGCGCATATTGGAGAAAGAGACAATTCCATGCCTATTCTCCACTCTAGTAATCCTCCAAACCTTTTTTGGCATGGATGCATTTGAACTTCCTGGCCTCGCAACTGAGGACAATGTACTTTCCATCAACGCCTGTGACCATGCAGACAGTGTAGACGCACTATGTGATGATTTTGCTGATCTCTTTTCTGAGGGCCTTGGTTGCAACACAGACTTTGCAGCGCATATTGTAGTTAGAGACAATTCCATCCCTATTCTAAACTCTAGTAATGTTCAAAATATTTTTGGCATCGATGCGTTTAAACTTTGTGGGCTCGCAATTTAGGACAAAATACTTTGCAACAACGCCTGTGACCACGCAGACAGTGTGGTCGCACTATGCGATGATTTCGCTGATCTCTTTTCTGAGTGCCTTGCTTGTACCACAGACTTTGCAAAGCATATTTTAGTTAGAGGCAATTCCATGCCTATTCTCCACTCTAGTAATGCATCAAACATTGTGGCATAGATGCATTTGAAGTTCGTAGGCTCGCAATTCAATACAATGTAGTTTGCATCAACGTCTGTGACCATGCAGACAGTGTGATCGCACTATGTGATGATTTTGCTGATCTCTTTTCTGAGGGCCTTTGTTGTACCACAGAATATACAGCGCAGGTTGTAGTTAGAGACAATTCCAGGCATATTCTCCACTCTAGTAATACTCCAAAAATTTTTGGCATGGATGCATTTGAACTTTCTGGCCTCGCAATTCAGGACAATGTACTGTGCATCAACGCCTGTGACCATGCAAACAGTGTGGTCGCACTATGCGATGATTTGGTGATCTCTTTTCTGAAGGATTTGGTTGTTTCACAGACTTTGCAGCGCATACTGTAGTTAGTGACAGTTCCTTGCTTATTCTCCACTCTAGTAATGCTCCAAACATTTTAGGCATGGATGCATTAGAACATTCTCGTCTCGCAATTCACGACAATGTATTTTGCATCAACGCCTGTGACCATGCCGACAGTGTGGTCGCACTATGCGATGATTTACCTGATCTCTATTCTAAGGGCCTTGGTTGTACCACAGACTTTGCAGCGCATATTGTAGTTAGAGATAATTCCATGCCTATTCTAAACTCTAGTAATGCTCCAAACATTTTAGGCATGGATGCGTTTGAACTTTCTGGGCTCGCAATTCAGGACAAAGTACTTTGCATCAACGCCAGTGACCATGCAGACAGTCTGGTCGCACTATGCGATGATTTTGCTGAACTCTGTTATGAGGGCCGTGGTTCTACCACAGACTTTGCAGTGCACATTGTAGTTAGAGACAATTCCATGCCTATTCTAAACTTTAGTAATGCTCCAAACTTTTTTGGCATGGTTGCGTGAGAACTACCTGGCCTCGCAATTCAGAACAATGTACTTTGCATCAACGCCTGTTACTATGCAGACAGTGTGGTTGCATTGTGCGATGAATTTGCTGATATCTTTTTGAGGGCCTTGGTTGCACCACAGACTGTGAAGCGCATATTGTAGTTACAGACATTTCCATGCCTATTCACCTATCTAGTAATGCACCAAACATTTTGGCATGGATGCACTTGAAATTGCTGGCCTCGCAATTCAACACAATGTACATTGCATCAACGCCTGTGACCATGCAGACAGTGTGGTCGCAGTATGCGATGATTTTGATGATCTCTTTTCTGAGGGCCTTGGTTGTACCACAGACTTTGCAGCGCATATTGTAGTTAGAGACAATTCCATGCCTATTCTAAACTCTAGTAATGCTCCAAACATTTTTTGGCATGGAGTTATTTCAAGTACCTGGCCTCGCAATTCAGGACAATGTACTTTGCATCATCGCCTGTGACCACGCAGGCAGTGTGGTCGCACTATGCGATGATTTATCTGATCTGTTTTTTAAGGGCCTTGGTTGTACCACAGACTTTGCAGCGCATATTGTAGTTAGAGACGATTCCATGCCTATTCTCCACTCCAGTAATGCTCCAAAAATTTTTGGCATGGATGCATTTGAACTTTCGGGCCTCGCAATTCTGGACAATGTACTTTGCATCAACGCCTGTGACCATGCAGACAGTGTGGTCCCACTATGCGATGATTTGCTGATCTCTTTTCTGAGGGCCTTGGTTGTTTCACATACTTTGCAGCGCATATTGTAGTTAGAGACAATTCCATTCCTATTCTCCACTCTAGTAATGCTCCAAACATTTTTGGCATGGATGCGTTTGAACTTCCTGGCCTCGCAATTCAGAACAATGTACTTTGCATCAACGCCTGTGACCATACAGACAGTGTGGTCGCATTATGCGATGATTTTGCTGATCTCTTTTTGAAGGCCTTGGTTTCACCACAGACTGTGCAGCGCATATTGTAGTTACAGGCAATTCCATGCCTATTCTCCTCTCTAGTAGTGCTCCGAATATTTTGGCATGGATGCATTTGAAATTGCTGGCCTCGCAATTCAAGACAAATAATTTTGTGTCAACGCCTGTGACCATGCAGACAGTGTGGTCGCACTATGCGATAATTTTGCTGATCTCTTTTATGAGGGCCTTCGTTGTACCAAAGACTTTGCAGCACATATTGTAGTTTGAGACAATTCCATGCCTATTCTCCACTCTAGTAATGCTCCAAACATTTTTGGCATAGATGCATTTGAACATCCTGGCCTCGTAATTCAGGACAATGTACTTTGCATCCACGCCTCTGTCCATGCAGACAGTGTGGTCGCACTATGCGATGATTGTGCTGATTTCTTTTCTGAGTGCCTTGGTTGTACCACAGACTTTGCAGCACACATTGTAGTTAGAGACAATTCCATGCATATTCTCCAGTCTAGAATTGCTTCAAGCATTTTTGGCATGGATGCATTTGAAATTTCTGGCCTCGCAATTCAGGACAATGTACTTTGCATTAACGGCTGTGACCATGCAGACAGTGTGGTCGCACTATGCTATGATTTTGCTGATCTCTTTTATGAGGGCCTTGGTTGTACCACAGACTTCGCACCGCATGTTTTAGTTTGAGATAATTCCATGCCTATTCTCCACTCTAGTAATGCTCCAAACATTTTTGGCATGGATGCGTTTGAACTTCCTGGCCTCGCAATTCAGGTCAATGTACATTGCATCAACGCCTGTGACCATGCAGACAGTGTGGTCGCACTATGCGATGTATTTGCTGATCTCTTTTCTGAGGGCCTTTGTTGTACCACAGACTTTGCAGCGCATATTGTAGTTAGAGACAATTCCATGCCTATTCTAAATTCTAGTAATGCTCCAAACATTTTAGGCATGGATGCGTTTGAACTTTCTGGGCTCGCAATTCAGGACAAAGTACTTTGCATCAACGCCAGTGACCATGCAGACAGTCTGGTCGCATTATGCGATGATTTTGCTGAACTCTGTTATGAGGGCCGTGGTTCTACCACAGACTTTGCAGTGCACATTGTAGTTAGAGACAATTCCATGCCTATTCTAAACTTTAGTAATGCTCCAAACTTTTTTGGCATGGTTGCGTGAGAACTTCCTGGCCTCGCAATTCAGAACAATGTACTTTGCATCAACGCCTGTTACTATGCAGACAGTGTGGTTGCATTGTGCGATGAATTTGCTGATATCTTTTTGAGGGCCTTGGTTGCACCACAGACTGTGAAGCGCATATTGTAGTTACAGACAATTCCATGCCGATTCTCCTCTCTAGTAATGCTCCAAACATTTTGGCATGGATGCACTTGAAATTGCTGGCCTCGCAATTCAACACAATGTACTTTGCATCAACGCCTGTGACCATGCAGACAGTGTGGTCGCACTATGCGATGATTTTGATGATCACTTTTCTGAGGGCCTTGGTTGTACCACAGACGTTGCAGCGCATATTATAGTTAGAGACAATTCCATTCCTATTCTCCACACGAGTAATGCTCAAAACATGTTTAGCATTGATGCATTTGAACTTCTTGGCCTCGCAATTCAGGTCAATGTACTTTGCATCAACGCCTGTGACCATGCACACAGTGAGGTCGCACTATGCGATGATTTTGCTGATCTCTTTTCTGAGGGCCTTGGTTGTACCACAGACTTTGCAGCGCATATTGTAGTTAGAGACAATTCCATGCCTATTCTAAACTCTAGTAATGCTCCAAACATTTTTTGGCATGGAGTTATTTGAACTACCTGGCCTCGCAATTCAGGACAATGTACTTTGCATCATCGCCTGTGACCATGCAGACAGTGTGGTCGCACTTTGCGATGATTTATCTGATCTGATTTTTAAGGGCCTTGGTTGTACCACAGACTTTGCAGCGCATATTGTAGTTAGAGACGATTCCATGCCTATTCTCCACTCCAGTAATGCTCCAAAAATATTTGGCATGGATGCATATGAACTTTTGAGCCTCCAATTCTGGACAATGTACTTTGCATCAACGCCTGTGACCATGCAGACAGTGTGGTCCCACTATGCGATGATTTGCTGATCTCTTTTCTGAAGGCCTTGGTTGTTTCACAAACTTTGCGGCGCATATTGTAGTTAGTGACAGTTCCTTGCCTATTCTCCACCCTAGTAATGCTCCAAACATTTTTGGCATGGATGCATTTGAACATTCTTGCCTCGCAATTCACCACAATGTACTTTGCATCAACGCCTGTGACCATGCAGACAGTGTGGTCGCACTATGCTATGATTTTGCTGGTCTCTTTTATGAGGGCCTTGGTTGTACCACAGACTTTGCAGCGCATATTGTAGTTTGAGACAATTCCAAGCCTATTCTCCACTCTAGTAATTCTCCAAACATTTTTGGCATTGATGCGTTTGAACTTCCTGGCCTCGCAATTCAGAACAATGTACTTTGCATCAACGCCTGTGACCATACAGACAATGTGGTCGCATTATGCGAAGATTTTGCTGATCTCTTTTTGAGGGCCTTGGTTTCACCACAGACTGTGCAGCGCATATTGTAGTTACAGACAATTCCATGCCTATTCTCCTCTCTAGTAGTGCTCCAAATATTTTGGCATGGATGCATTTGAAATTGCTGGCCTCGCAATTCAAGACAATGTATTTTGTGTCAACGCCTGTGACCATGCAGACAGTGTGGTCGCACTATGCGATAATTTTGCTGATCTCTTTTATGAGGGCCTTCGTTGTACCAAAGACTTTGCAGCACATATTGTAGTTTGAGACAATTCCATGCCTATTCTCCACTCTAGTAATGCTCCAAACATTTTTGGCATAGATGCATTTGAACATCCTGGCCTCGTAATTCAGGACAATGTACTTTGCATCCACGCCTCTGTCCATGCAGCAGTGTGGTCGCACTATGCGATGATTGTGCTGATTTCTTTTCTGAGTGCCTTGGTTGTACCACAGACTTTGCAGCACACATTGTAGTTAGAGACAATTCCATGCATATTCCCCACTCTAGAATTGCTTCAAGCATTTTTGGCATGGATGCATTTGAAATATCTGGCCTCGCAATTCAGGACAATGTACTTTGCATTAACAGCTGTGACCATGCAGACAGTGTGGTCGCACTATGCTATGATTTTGCTGATCTCTTTTATGAGGGCCTTGGTTGTACCACAGACTTTGCAGCGCATATTGTAGTTTGAGACAAATCCATGCCTATTCTCCACTCTAGTAATGCTCCAAACATTTTTGGCATGGATGCGTTTGAACTTCCTGGCTTCGCAATTCAGGTCAATGTACATTGCATCAACGCCTGTGACCATGCAGACAGTGTGGTCGCACTATGCGATGTATTTGCTGATCTCTTTTCTGAGGGCCTTTGTTGTACAACAGACTTTGCAGCGCATATTGTAGTTTGAGACAATTCCATGCCTATTCTCCACTCTAGTAATGCTCCAAACATTTTTGGCATGGATGCGTTTGAACTTCCTGGCCTCGCAATTTAGGACAAAATACTTTGCAACAATGCCTGTGACCACGCAGACAGTGTGGTCGCACTATGCGATGATTTCGCTGATCTCTTTTCTGAGTGCCTTGGTTGTACCACAGACTTTGCAGTGCACATTGTAATTAGAGACAATTCCATGCCTATTCTACACTCTAGTAATGTTCCAAACATTTTGGCATGGATGCACTTGAAATTGCTGGCCTCGCAATTCAACACAATGTACATTGCATCAACGCCTGTGACCATGCAGACAGTGTGGTCGCAGTATGCGATGATTTTGATGATCTCTTTTCTGAGGGCCTTGGTTGTACCACAGACTTTGCAGCGCATATTGTAGTTAGAGACAATTCCATGCCTATTCTAAACTCTAGTAATGCTCCAAACATTTTTTGGCATGGAGTTATTTCAAGTACCTGGCCTCGCAATTCAGGACAATGTACTTTGCATCATCGCCTGTGACCACGCAGGCAGTGTGGTCGCACTATGCGATGATTTATCTGATCTGTTTTTTAAGGGCCTTGGTTGTACCACAGACTTTGCAGCGCATATTGTAGTTAGAGACGATTCCATGCCTATTCTCCACTCCAGTAATGCTCCAAAAATTTTTGGCATGGATGCATTTGAACTTTCGGGCCTCGCAATTCTGGACAATGTACTTTGCATCAACGCCTGTGACCATGCAGACAGTGTGGTCCCACTATGCGATGATTTGCTGATCTCTTTTCTGAGGGCCTTGGTTGTTTCACATACTTTGCAGCGCATATTGTAGTTAGAGACAATTCCATTCCTATTCTCCACTCTAGTAATGCTCCAAACATTTTTGGCATGGATGCGTTTGAACTTCCTGGCCTCGCAATTTAGGTCAATGTACATTGCATCAACGCCTGTGACCATGCAGACAGTGTGGTCGCACTATGCGATGTATTTGCTGATCTCTTTTCTGAGGGCCTTTGTTGTACCACAGACTTTGCAGCGCATATTGTAGTTAGAGACAATTCCATGCCTATTCTAAATTCTAGTAATGCTCCAAACATTTTAGGCATGGATGCGTTTGAACTTTCTGGGCTCGCAATTCAGGACAAAGTACTTTGCATCAACGCCAGTGACCATGCAGACAGTCTGGTCGCATTATGCGATGATTTTGCTGAACTCTGTTATGAGGGCCGTGGTTCTACCACAGACTTTGCAGTGCACATTGTAGTTAGAGACAATTCCATGCCTATTCTAAACTTTAGTAATGCTCCAAACTTTTTTGGCATGGTTGCGTGAGAACTTCCTGGCCTCGCAATTCAGAACAATGTACTTTGCATCAACGCCTGTTACTATGCAGACAGTGTGGTTGCATTGTGCGATGAATTTGCTGATATCTTTTTGAGGGCCTTGGTTGCACCACAGACTGTGAAGCGCATATTGTAGTTACAGACAATTCCATGCCGATTCTCCTCTCTAGTAATGCTCCAAACATTTTGGCACGGATGCACTTGAAATTGCTGGCCTCGCAATTCAACACAATGTACTTTGCATCAACGCCTGTGACCATGCAGACAGTGTGGTCGCACTATGCGATGATTTTGATGACCACTTTTTTGAGGGACTTGGTTGTACCACAGACGTTGCAGCGCATATTATAGTTAGAGACAATTCCATTCCTATTCTCCACTCGAGTAATGCTCAAAACATGTTTAGCATTGATGCATTTGAACTTCTTGGCCTCGCAATTCTGGACAATGTACTTTGCATCAACGCCTGTGACCATGCAGACAGTGTGGTCCCACTATGCGATGATTTGCTGATCTCTTTTCTGAAGGCCTTGGTTGTTTCACAAACTTTGCGGCGCATATTGTAGTTAGTGACAGTTCCTTGCCTATTCTCCACCCTAGTAATGCTCCAAACATTTTTGGCATGGATGCATTTGAACATTCTTGCCTCGCAATTCACCACAATGTACTTTGCATCAACGCCTGTGACCATGCAGACAGTGTGGTCGCACTATGCTATGATTTTGCTGGTCTCTTTTATGAGGGCCTTGGTTGTACCACAGACTTTGCAGCGCATATTGTAGTTTGAGACAATTCCATGCCTATTCTCCACTCTAGTAATTCTCCAAACATTTTTGGCATTGATGCGTTTGAACTTCCTGGCCTCGCAATTCAGAACAATGTACTTTGCATCAACGCCTGTGACCATACAGACAATGTGGTCGCATTATGCGAAGATTTTGCTGATCTCTTTTTGAGGGCCTTGGTTTCACCACAGACTGTGCAGCGCATATTGTAGTTACAGACAATTCCATGCCTATTCTCCTCTCTAGTAGTGCTCCAAATATTTTGGCATGGATGCATTTGAAATTGCTGGCCTCGCAATTCAAGACAATGTATTTTGTGTCAACGCCTGTGACCATGCAGACAGTGTGGTCGCACTATGCGATAATTTTGCTGATCTCTTTTATGAGGGCCTTCGTTGTACCAAAGACTTTGCAGCACATATTGTAGTTTGAGACAATTCCATGCCTATTCTCCACTCTAGTAATGCTCCAAACATTTTTGGCATAGATGCATTTGAACATCCTGGCCTCGTAATTCAGGACAATGTACTTTGCATCCACGCCTCTGTCCATGCAGCAGTGTGGTCGCACTATGCGATGATTGTGCTGATTTCTTTTCTGAGTGCCTTGGTTGTACCACAGACTTTGCAGCACACATTGTAGTTAGAGACAATTCCATGCATATTCCCCACTCTAGAATTGCTTCAAGCATTTTTGGCATGGATGCATTTGAAATATCTGGCCTCGCAATTCAGGACAATGTACTTTGCATTAACGGCTGTGACCATGCAGACAGTGTGGTCGCACTATGCTATGATTTTGCTGATCTCTTTTATGAGGGCCTTGGTTGTACCACAGACTTTGCAGCGCATATTGTAGTTTGAGACAAATCCATGCCTATTCTCCACTCTAGTAATGCTCCAAACATTTTTGGCATGGATGCGTTTGAACTTCCTGGCTTCGCAATTCAGGTCAATGTACATTGCATCAACGCCTGTGACCATGCAGACAGTGTGGTCGCACTATGCGATGTATTTGCTGATCTCTTTTCTGAGGGCCTTTGTTGTACAACAGACTTTGCAGCGCATATTGTAGTTTGAGACAATTCCATGCCTATTCTCCACTCTAGTAATGCTCCAAACATTTTTGGCATGGATGCGTTTGAACTTCCTGGCCTCGCAATTTAGGACAAAATACTTTGCAACAATGCCTGTGACCACGCAGACAGTGTGGTCGCACTATGCGATGATTTCGCTGATCTCTTTTCTGAGTGCCTTGGTTGTACCACAGACTTTGCAGTGCACATTGTAATTAGAGACAATTCCATGCCTATTCTAAACTTTAGTAATGCTCCAAATTTTTTTTCATGGATGCAGCTGAACTTTCTGGGCTCGTAATTCTGAACAACCTACTTTGCAACAACGCCTGTGACAATGCAGACAGTGTTTTCGCACTATGCGATGATTTTGCAGATCTCTTTTCTGAGGGCCTTGGTTGCACCACACACTTTGCAGCGCATTTTGTAGTTAGATACAATTCCATGCCTATTCAAAACTCTAGTAATCCTCCAAACCTTTTTTGGCATGGATGCATTTGAACTCCTTGGCCTCGCAATTCAGGACAATGTACTTTGCATCAACGCCTATGACCAAGCAGGCAGTGTGGTCGCACTATTCGATGATTTTGATGATCTCTTTTCTTAGGGCCTTGGTTGTACCACAGACTTTGCAGCGCATATTGTAGTTAGAGACAATTCCATCCCTATTCTAAACTCTAGTAATGCTCAAAATATTTTTGGCATGGATGCGTTTGAAATTTCTGGGCTCGCAATTTAGGACAAAATACTTTGCAACAACGCCTGTGACCACGCAGACTGTGTGGTCGCACTATGCGATGATTTCGCTGATCTCTTTTCTGAGTGCCTTGGCTGTACCACAGACTTTGCAAAGCATATTTTAGTTAGAGACAATTCCATGTCTATTCTCCTCTCTAGTGATGCATCAAACATTTTGGCATAGATGCATTTGAAGTTCCTAGGCACGCAATTCAAGACAATGTAGTTTGCATCAACGCCTGTGTCCATGCAGACAGTGTGATCGCACTATGTGATGATTTTGCTGATCTCTTTTCTGAGGGCCTTTGTTGTACCACAGACTATACAGCGCAGGTTGTAGTTAGAGACAATTCCAGGCATATTCTCCACTCTAGTGATACTCCAAACATTTTTGGCATGGATGCATTTGAACTTTCTGGCCTCGCAATTCAGGACAATGTACTGTGCATCAACGCCTGTGACCATGCAAACAGTGTGGTCGCACTATGCGATGATTTGCTGATCTCTTTTCTGAAGGCCTTGGTTGTACCACAGACTTTGCAGCGCATATTGTAGTTAGAGCCGATTCCATGCCTATTCTTCACTCCAGTAATGCTCCAAACATTTTTGGCATAGATGCATTTGAACTTTCTGGCCTCGCAATTTTGGACAATGTACTTTGCATCAACGCCTGTGACCATGCAGACAGTGTGGTCGCACTATGCGATGTATTTGCTGATCTCTTTTCTGAGGGCCTTTGTTGTACCACAGACTTTGCAGCGCATATTGTAGTTAGAGACTATTCCATGCCTATTCTCCACTCTAGTAATGCTCCAAACATTTTCGCAAAGATGCATTTGTAGTTCCTGGGCTCGCAATTCAGTACAATGTACTTTGCATTAACGGCTGTGACCATGCAGACAGTGTGGTCGCAATATGCTATGATTTCGCTGATCTCTTTTATGAGGGCCTTGTTTGTACCACAGACTTTGCAGCGCATATTGTAGTTTGAGACAATTCCATGCCTATTCTCCACTCTAGTAGTGCTCCAATCATTTTGGCATGGATGCGTTTGAACTTCCTGGCCTCGCAATTCAGGTCAATGTACATTGCATCAACGCCTGTGACCATGCAGACAGTGTGGTCGCACTATGCGATGTATTTGCTGATCTCTTTTCTGAGGGCCTTTGTTGTACCACAGACTTTGCAGCGCATATTGTAGTTAGAGACAATTCCATCCCTATTCTAATCTCTAGTAATGCTCCAAATATTTTTGGAATGGATGCGTTTGAACTTTCTGGGCTCGCAATTTAGGACACAATACTTTGCAACAATGCCTGTGACCACGCAGACAGTGTGGTCGCACTATGCGATGATTTCGCTGATCTCTTTTCTGAGTGCCTTGGTTGTACCACAGACTTTGCAGTGCACATTGTAGTTAGAGACTATTCCATGCCTATTCTCCACTCTAGTAATGCTCCAAACATTTTCGCAAAATGCATTTGAAGTTCCTGGGCTCGCAATTCAGGACAATGTATTTTGCATCAACACCTGTGACCATGCAGACAGTGTGGTCGCACTATGCGATGATTTTGCTGCTCTCTTTTCTGAGGGCATTGGTTGTACCTCAGCCTTTGCAGAGCATATTGTAGTTAGAGACAATTCCATGCCTATTCTCCACTCTAGTAATGCTCTAAACATTCTTGGCATGGATATATTTGACATTTCTGGCCTCGCAATTCAGGACAATGTACTTTGCATCAACGCCTGTGGCCATGCAGACAGTGTGGTCGCACTATGCGATGATTTGCTGATCTCTTTTCTGAGGGCATTGGTTGTTTCACAGACTTTGCAGCGCATATTGTAGCTAGTGACAGTTCCTTGCCTATTCTCCTCTCTAGTAATGCTCCAAACATTTTTGGCATGGATGCATTTGAACATTCTCACCTCGCAATTCACAATAATGTACTTTGCATCAACGCCTGTGACCATGCAGACAGTGTGGTCGCACTATGCGATGATTTACCTGATCTCTTTTCTAAGGGCCTTGGTTGTACCACAGATTTTGCAGCGCATATTGTAGTTAGAGACAATTCCATGCCTATTCTAAACTCTAGTAATGCTCAAACATTTTAGGCATGGATGTGTTTGAACTTTCTGGGCTCGCAATTACGGACAAAGTACTTTGCATCAACGCCAGTGACCATGCAGACAGTCTGGTCGCACTATGCGATGATTTTGCTGAACTCTTTTATGAGGGCCGTGGTTCTACCACAGACTTTGCATTGCACATTGTAGTTAGAGCAATTCCATGCCTATTCTAAACTTTAGTAATGCTCCAAACTTTTTTGGCACGGTTCCGTGCGAACTTCCTGGCCTCGCAATTCAGAACAATGTACTTTGCATCAACGCTTGTGACCATGCAGACAGTGTGGTCGCATTGTGCGATGAATTTGCTGATATCTTTTTGAGGGCCTTGGTTGCACCACAGACTGTGAAGCGCATATTGTAGTTACAGATAATTCCATGCCTATTCTCCTCTCTAGTAAAGCTCCAAACATTTTGGCATGGATGCATTTGAAATTGCTGGCCTCGCAATTCAACACAATGTACTTTGCATCAACGCCTGTGACCATGCAGACAGTGTGGTCGCACTATGCGATGATTTTGATGTTCTCTTTTCTGAGGGCCTTGGTTGTACCACAGACGTTGCAGCGCATATTATAGTTAGAGACAATTCCATGCCTATTTTCCACTATAGTAATGCTCCAAACATTTTCGCAAAGATGCATTTGAAGTTCCTGGGCTCGCAATTCAGGACAATGTACTTTGCATCAACACCTGTGACCATGCAGACAGTGTGGTCGCACAATGCGATGATTTTGCTGATCTCTTTTCTGAGGGCATTGGTTGTACCTCAGCCTTTGCAGCGCATATTGTAGTTAAAGACAATTCCATGCCTATTCTCCACTCTAGTAATGCTCTAAACATTCTTGGCATGGATATATTTGAACTTTCTGGCCTCGCAATTCAGGACAATGCACTTTGCATCAACGCCTGTGGCCATGCAGACAGTGTGGTCGCACTATGCGATGATTTGCTGATCTCTTTTCTGAGGGCATTGGTTGTTTCACAGACTTTGCAGCGCATATTGTAGATAGAGACAATTCCTTGCCTATTCTCCACTCTAGTAATGCTCCGAACATTTTTGGCATGGATGCATTTAACTTTCTCGCTTCGCAATTCACCACAATGTTCTTTGCATCAAAGTCTGTGACCAAGCAGACAGTGTGGTCGCACTATGCGATGATTTTGCTGATCTCTTTTCTGAGGGCCTTGGTTGTACCACAGACTTTGCAACGCATATTGTAGTTAGAGACAATTCCGTGCCTTTTCTCCACTCTAGTAATGCTCCAAACATTTTTGGCATTGATGCATTTGAACAGTCTCGCCTCGCAATTCAGGACAATGTACTTTACATCAACGCCTGTGACCATGCAGACTTTGTGGTCGCACTATGCGATGATTTACCTGATCTCTTTTCTAAGGGCCTTGGTTGTACCACAGACTTTGCAGCGCATACTGTAGTTACAGACAATTCCATGCCTATTCTAAACACTAGTAATGCTCCAAACATTTTTGGCAAGGATGCGTTTGAGCTTTCTGGACTCGCAATTCAGGACAAAGTACTTTGCATCAACGCCAGTGACCATGCAGACAGTCTAGTCGCACTATGCGATGATTTTCCTTATCTCTTTTATGAGAGCCGTGGTTCTACCACAGACTTTGCACCGCACATTGTAGTTAGATACAATTCCATGATTATTCTCCACTGTAGTAATGCTCCAAACATTTTTGGCATGGATGCATTTGAACATTCATGCCTCGCATTTCAGGACAATGTACTCTACATCAACCCCACGGACCATGCAGACAGTGTGGTGCCACTATGCGATGATTTTGCTGATCTCTTTTCTGAGTACCTTCGTTGTACCAGACTTTGCAGCGCATATTGAGGTTAGAGAAAATTTCATGCCTATTCTCCACTCTAGTATTTCTCCAAACATATTTGGCAATGATGCATTTGAACTTTCTGGCCTCGTAATTCAGGACAACGTACTTTGCATCAACGCCTGTGACCATGCAGACAGTCTGGTCGCACTATCTGATGATTTTGCTGCACAATTTTATGAGGGCCTTTGTTGTACCAAATACTTTGCAGCGCACATTGTAGTTAGAGACAACTCCATGCGTATTCTAAACACTAGTTCCTATCCAAATATTTTTGGCATGGATGCGTTTGAACTTTCTGGGCTCGAAATTAAGAACAATATACTTTGCAACAACGCCTGTGACCATGCAGACAGTGTGGTCGCACTATGCGATGATTTTGCTGATCTCTTTTATGAGGGCCTTGGTTGTACCACAGACTTTGAAACGCACATTGTAGTTAGAGACAATTCCATGCCTATTCTCCACTATAGTAATGCTCCAAACACTTTTGGCATGGATCCATTTGAACTTTCTGGCCTCGCAATTCAGGACAATGTACTTTGCATCAACGCCTGTGACCATGCGGACAGTGTGGTCGAACTATGCGATTATTTTGATGATCTCTTTTCTCAGGGCCTTGGCTCTACCACAGTTTTTGCAGTGCATGTTGTAGTTGGAGACAATTCAATGCCTATTCTCCACTCTAGTAATGCTCCTAATATTTTTGACATGGATGCATTTGGACATTCTCGCCTCGCAATTCAGGACAATGTACTTCGCATCAACGCCGGTGACCATGCAGACAGTGTGGTCGCACTATGTGATGACTTTGCTGATCTCTTTCCTGAGGGCCTTGGTTGTACCAGAGACTATGCAGCGCAGATTGTAGTTAGAGACAATTCCATGCCTATTCTCCACTCTAGTAATGCTATAAAACATTTTTGGCATGGATGCATTTGAACTTACTGGCCTCGCAATTCAGGACAATGTACTTTGCATCAATGACTGTGACCATGCAGACAGTGTGGTCGCACTATGCGATCATTTTGCTGGACACTTTTCTGAAGGCCGTGGTTGTACCACAGACTTTGCAGCGCATATTGTAATTAGTGAAAATTCCATGCCTATTCTCCACTCTAGTAATGGTCCAAATATTTTGCCATGGATGCTTTTGAAATTTCTGGCCTCGCAATTAAGGACAATGTACTCTGAATCAACGCCTGTGACCATGCAGACAGTGTGGTCGCACTATGCGATGATTTTGCTGATCTCTTTTCTGAGGGCTTTGGTTGCACCACAGACTTTGCATCGCATATTGTAGTTACAGACAATTCCATGCCTATTCTCCTCTCTGTAATGCTCCAAACATTTTGGCATGGATGCATTTGAAATTGCTGGCATCGCAATTCAAGACAATGTACTTTGCATCAACGCCTGTGACCAAGCAGACAGTGTGGTCGCACTATGCGATGATTTTGCTGATGTCTTTTCTGAGGGCCTTGGTTGTACCACAGACTTTGCAGCGCACATTGTAGTTAGAGACAATTCCATGCCTACTCTCCACTCTAGTAATGCTCCAAACATTTTTGGCATGGATGCATTTGAACATTCATGCCTCGCATTTCAGGACTATGTACACTGCATCAACCCCTGGGACCATGCAGACAGTGTGGTCGTACTATGCGATAATTTTTCTGATCTCAATTCTGAGGGCCTTCGTTGTGCCAGACTCTGCAGCGCATATTGAGGTTAGAGAAAATTTCATGCCTATTCTCCACTCTAGTATTTCTCCAAACAGTTTTGGCAATGATGCATTTGCACTTACTGGCCTCGCAATTCAGGACAATGTAAATTGCATCAACGCCTTTGACCTTGCAGACACTGTGGTCGCACTATGTGATGATTTTCCTGAACTATTTTCTGAGGGCCTTGGTTGTACCAACGACTTTGCAGCGCATATTGTAGTTAGAGACAATTCCATGCCTATTCTAAACACTAGTAATGCTCCAAACATTTTTGGCATGGATGCGTTTGAACTTTCTGGGCTCGCAATTCAGAACAAAATACTTTGCAACAACGCCTGTGACCATGCAGACAGTGTGCTCGCACTATGCGATGATTTTGCTGATCTCTTTTATGAGGGCCTTGGTTGTACCACAGACTTTGCAGCGCGTATTGTAGTTAGAGACAATTCCATGCTTATTCTAAACACTAGTAATGCTATAAACATTTTTGGCATGGATGCGTTTGAACTTTCTGGCCTCGCAATACAGAACAAAATACTTTGCAACAACGCCTGTGACCATGCAGACAGTGTGGTCGCACTATGCGATGATTTTGCTGATCTCTTTTATGAGGGCCTTGGTTGTACCACAGACTTTGCAGCGCATATTGTAGTTTGGAACAGTTCCATGCCTATTCTCCACTCTAGTAATGCTCCAAACCTTTTTTTGCATTGAAGCATTTGAACTTCCTGGCCTCGCAATACAGGACAATTTACTTTGCATCAACGATTGTTACCATGCAGACAGTGTGGTCGCACTATGCTATGATTTTCCTGATCTCTTTTCTGAGGGCCTTGGTTGTACCACAGACTTTGCAGCGCATATTGTAGTTAGAGACAATTCCATGCCTATTCTAAACTCTAGTAATGCTCCAAACATTTTTGGCATGGATGCATTTGAACTTTCTGGCCTTGCAATTCAGGGCAATGTACTTTGCATCAACGCCTGTGACCATGCACACATTGTGGTCGCACTATGCGATGATTTTGCTGATCTCTTTTCTGAGGGCCTTGGCTGTACCACAGACTTTGCAACGCACATTGTAGTTAGAGACAATTCCATGCCTATTCTAAACTCTAGTAATGCTCCAAACATTTTTGGCATGGATGCATTTGAACTTTCTGGCCTCGCAATTCAAGACAATGTACTTTGCATCAACGGCTGTGACCATGCAGACAGTGTGGTCGCATTATGCGATGATTTAGCTTATCTCTTTTCTCCGGGCCTTGGTTGTACCACAGACTTTGCAGTGCATATTGCAGTTGGAAACAATTCCATGCCTATTATCCACTCTAGTAATGCTCCAAACATTTTTGGCATCGATGCATTTGAACATTCTCGCCTCGCAATTCAGGACAATGTACTTTGCATCAACACCTGTGACCATGCAGACAGTGTGGTCGCACTATGTGCTGACTTTGCTGATCTCTTTTATGAGGGCCTTGGTTGTACCACAGACTATGCAGCGCAGATTCCATGCCTATTCTCCACTCTAGTAATGGTCCAAACATTTTTCCCATAGATGCATTTGAACTTTCTGGCCTCGCAATTAAGGACAATGTACTTTGAATTGAAGCCTGTGACCTTGCAGACAGTGCGGTCGCACTTTGCGATGATTTTGCTGATCTCTTTTCTCAGGGCCTTAGTTGTACCACAGACTTTGCAGCTCACATTGTAGTTAGAGACAATTCCATGCCTATTCTACACTCTAGTAATGTTCCAAACATTTTGGCGTGGATGCATTTGAAGTTTCTGGCCTACCAATTCTGGACAATGCACTTTGCATCAAAGCCTGTGACCATGCAGACAGTGTGGTCGCACTATGCGATGATTTTGCTGAACTCTTTTATGAGGGCCTTGGTTGTACCACAGACTTTGCAGCGCATATTGTAGTTAGAGAACATTCTATGCCTATTCTCCACTCTAGTAATGCTCCAAACATTTTGGCGTGGATGCATTTGAAGTTTCTGGCCTCGCAATTCAGGACAATGTACTTTGCATCAACGCCTGTGACCTTGCAGAGAGTGTGATTGCACTTTGCGATGATTTCGCTGATCTCTTTTCTGAGGGCCTTGGTTGTACCACAGACTTTGCAGCGCATATTGTAGTTAGAGATAATTCCATGCCTATTCTAAACTCTAGTAATACTCCAAACATTTTTGGCATGAATGCATTTGAACTTCCTGGCCTCGCATTTCAGGGCAATGCACATTGCATCAACGCCTGTGACCATGCAGAAAGTGTAGTCGCACTATACGATGATTTTGCTGATCCCTTTTCTGGGGGCCTTCGTTGTACCACAGACTTTGCAGTGCATATTGTAGTTAGAGACAATTCCATGCCTATTCCCTATTCCAGTAATGCTCCAAACCTATTTGGCATGGATGCATTTGAAGTTTCTGGCTTCGCAAGTCAGGACAATGTACTTTGCATTAACGCCTGTGACCATGCGAACAGTGTAGTCGCACAATGCGATGATTTTGCTGATCATATTTCTCAGGGCCTTCATTGTACCACAGACTTTGAGGCGCATACTTTAGTTAGAAACAATTCTATTCCTATTCTCCACTCAACTAATGCTCCAAACATTTTGGCATGGACGCATTTGAACTTCCTGGCCTCGCAATTCAGGACAATGTACTTTGCATCAACGCTTGTGACCATTCAACCAGTGTGGTCGCACTATGCAATGATTTTCCTAAACACTTTTATGAGGGCCTTGGTTGTAACACCGACTTTGCAACGCATATTTTAGTTCGAGACAATTCCATGCCTCTTCTCCACTCTAGTAATGCTCCAAACATTTTTGGCATGGATGCATTTGAACTCCCTGGCCTTGCAATTCTGGATAATGTACTTTGCATCAACGCGTGTGACCATGCAGACAGTGTGGTCGCACTATGCGATGATTTTGCTGATCTCTTTTCTGAGGGCCTTGGTTGTACCACAGACTTTGCAGCGCATATTGTAGTTAGAGACAATTCCATGCCTATTATACACTCTACTAATGCTCCAAACATTTTTGGCATGGATGCATTTGAACCTCCTGGCCTCACAATCCAGGACAATGTACTTTGCATCAACGCCTCTGACCATGCAGACAGTGTGGTAGCACAATGCGATAATTTTGCTGATCTCTACTCTGAGGGCCTTGGTTGTACCACAGACTTTGCAGCGCATATTGTAGTTAGAGACAATTCCATGCCTATTCTACACTCTAGTAATGCTCCAAACATTTTGACATGGATGCATTTGAAATTTCTGGCCTCATTATTCAGTACAATGTAGTTTGCATCAACGCCTGTGACCTTGCAGACTGTGTGGCCGCACTATGCAATGATTTTGGTGATCTCTTTTCTGATGGCCTTGGTTGTACCACAGACTTTGCAGTGCATATTGTAGTTAGAGAAAATTCCATGCCTATTCTAAACTTTACTAACGCTCCAAACATTTTTGGCATGGATGCATTTGTACTTTCTTGCCTCGTAATTCAGGACAATGTACTTTGCATCAACCCCTGCGACGATGCAGACAGTGTAGTCGCACTATGCAATGATTTTGCTGAGCCCTTTTCTGAGGGCCTTCGTTGTACCACAGACTTTGCAGTGCATATTGTAGTTAGAGAATATTCCATGCCTTTTCCCTATTCCAGTAATGCTCCAAACCTATTTGGCATGGATGCATTTGAAGTTTCTGGCTTCGCAAATCAGGACAATGTACTTTGCATCAACGTCTGCGACCATGCGGACAGTGAGGTCGCCCAATGCGATGATTTTGCTGATCACATTTCTCAGGGCCTTCATTGTACCACAGACTTTGAGGCGCATACTTTAGTTAGAAGCAATTCTATTCCTATTCTCCACTCTACTAATGCTCCAAATATTTTGGCATGGATGCATTTGACCTTCCTGGCCTCGCAATTCTGGTCAATGTACTTTGCATCAACGCTTGTGACCATGCAGACAGTGTGGTCGCACTAAGCGATGATTTTGATGATCTCTTTTCTGAGGGCCTTGTTTGTACCACAGACTTTGCAGCGCATATTTTAGTTAGAGGCAATTCCATGCCTATTCTCCACTCTAGTAATGCTCCAAACATTTTTGGCATGAATGCATTTGATCTTCCTGGATTCGCAATTCAGGACAATGTACCTTGCATCAACGCCTGTGACCATGCACACATTGTGGTCGCACTATGCGATGATTTTGCTGATCTCTTTTCTGAGGGCCTTGGCTGTACCACAGACTTTGCAACGCATATTGTAGTTAGAGACAATTCCATGACTATTCTAAACTCTAGTAATACTCCAAACATTTTTGGCATGAATGCATTTGAACTTCCTGGCCTCGCATTTCAAGACAATGCACTTTGCATCAACATCTGTGACCATGCAGACAGTGTAGTCGCACTATGCGATGATTTTGCTGATCCCTTTTCTGAGGGCCTCCGTTGTACCACAGACTTTGCAGTGAATATTATAGTTAGTGACATTTCCATGCCTATTCTCCATTCCAGTAATGCTACAAACCTTTTTGGCATGGATGCATTTGAAGTTTCTGGCTTCGCAAATCAGGACAATGTACTTTCCATCAACACCTGTGACCATGCGGACAGTGGGGTCGCACAATGCGATGATTTTGCTGATCACATTTCTCAGGGCCTTAATTGTACCACAGACTTTGAGGCGCATACTTTAGTTAGAAACAATTCTATTCCTATTCTCCACTCTACTAATGCTCCAAACATTTTGGCATGGACGCATTTGAACTTCCTGGCCTCGCAATTCAGGACAATGTACTTTGCATCAACGCTTGTGACCATTCAACCAGTGTGGTCACACTATGCGATGATTTTGATGATCTCTTTTCTGAGGGCCTTGTTTGTACCACAGACTTTGCAGCGCATATTGTAGTTAGAGACAATTTCATGCCTATTCTCCACTCTAGTAATGCTCCAAACATTTTGGCATGGATGCATTTGAACTTCCTGTCCTCGCAATTCAGGACAATGTACATTCCATCAACGCCTGTGACCGTGCAGACAGTGTGGTCGCACTATGCGATGATTTTGCTGAACTATTTTATGAGGGAGTTGGTTGTACCAATGACTTTGCAACGCATATTGTTGTTAAAGACAATTCCATGCTAATTCTAAACTCTAGTAATTCTCCAATTATTTCTGCCATGGATGCATTTGAACTTTCTGGCCTCGCAATTCAGGACAATGTAATTTGCATCAACGCCGGTGACCATGCAGACAGTGTGGTCGCACTATGCGATGATTTTGCTGATCTCTTATCTGAGGGCCTTGGTTGTACCACAGACTTTGCACCGCATATTGTAGTTAGAGACAATTCCATGTGTATTCTCCACTCTAGTAATGCTCCAAACATTTTTGGCATGGATGCATTTGAACTACCTGGCCTTGCAATTCAGGATAATGTACTTTGCATCAACGCGTGTGACCATGCAGACAGTGTGGTCGCACTATGCGATGATTTTGCTGATCTCTTTTCTGAGGGCCTTGGTTGTACCACAGACTTTGCAGCGCATATTGTAGTTAGAGACAATTCCATGCCTATTATACACTCTACTAATGCTCCAAACATTTTTGGCATGGATGCATTTGAACTTCCGGGCCTCACAATCCAAGACAATGTACTTTGCATCAACGCCTCTGACCATGCAGACAGTGTGGTAGCACAATGCGATAATTTTGCTGATCTCTACTCTGAGGGCCTTGGTTGTACCACAGACTTTGCAGCTCATATTGTAGTTAGAGACAATTCCATGCCTATTCTACACTCTAGTAATGCTCCAAACATTTTGACATGGATGCATTTGAAATTTCTGGCCTCATTATTCAGTACAATGTAGTTTGCATCAACGCCTGTGACCTTGCAGACTGTGTGGCCGCACTATGCAATGATTTTGGTGATCTCTTTTCTGATGGCCTTGGTTGTACCACAGTCTTTGCAGTGCATATTGTAGTTAGAGACAATTCCTTGCCTATTGCCTATTCTGGTAATGCTCCAAACCTATTTGGCATGGATGCATTTGAAGTTTCTGGCTTCGCAAATCAGGACAATGTACTTTGCATCAACGCCTGTGACCATGCGGACAGTGAGGTCGCACAATGCGATGATTTTGCTGATCACATTTCTCAGGGCCTTCATTGTACCACAGACTTTGAGGCGCATACTTTAGTTAGAAACAATTCTATTCCTATTCTCCACTCTGCTAATGCTCCAAATATTTTGGCATGGATGCATTTGAACTTCCTGGCCTCGCAATTCTGGTCAATGTACTTTGCATCAACGCTTGAGACCATGCAGACAGTGTGGTCGCACTAAGCGATGATTTTGATGATCTCTTTTCTGAGGGCCTTGTTTGTACCACAGACTTTGCAGCGTATATTTTAGTTAGAGACAATTCCATGCCTCTTCTCCACTCTAGTAATGCTCCAAACATTTTTGGCATGAATGCATTTGAACTTCCTGGCCTCGCAATTCAGGACAATGTACCTTGCATCAACGCCTGTGACCGTGCAGACAGTGTGGTCGCACTATGCGATGATTTTGCTGAACTCCTTTATGAGGGCCTTGGTTGTACCACAGACTTTGCAGCGCATATTGTAGTTAAAGACAATTCCCTGCTTATTCTAAACTCTAGTAATTCTCCAATCATTTCTGCCATGTATGCATTTGAACTTTCTGGCCTCGAAATTCAGGACAATGTACTTTGCATCAACGCCGGTGACCATGCAGACAGTGTGGTCGCACTATGCGATGATTTTGCTGATCTCTTCTCTGAGGGCCTTGGTTGTACCACAGACTTCGCAACGCATATTGTAGTTAGAGACAATTCCATGACTATTCTAAACTCTAGTAATACTCCAAACATTTTTGGCATGAATGCATTTGAACTTCCTGGCCTCGCATTTCAGGACAATGCACTTTGCATCACCATCTGCGACCATGCAGACAGTGTAGTCGCACTATGCGATGATTTTGATGATCCCTTTTCTGAGGGCCTTGTTTGTACCACAGACTTTGCAGCGCATATTGTAGTTAGAGAAAATTCCATGCCTATTCTAAACTTTACTAACGCTCCAAACATTTTTGGCATGGATGCATTTGTACTTTCTTGCCTCGTAATTCATGACAATGTACTTTGCATCAACCCCTGCGACGATGCAGACAGTGTAGTCGCACTATGCGATGATTTTGCTGATCCCTTTTCTGAGGGCCTTCGTTGTACCACAGACTTTGCAGTGCATATTGTAGTTAGAGACAATTCCAGGCCTATTCTCCACTCCAGTAATGCTCCAAACCTTTTTGGCATGGATGCATTTGAAGTTTCTGGCTTCGCAAATCAGGACAATGTACTTTGCATCAACTCCTGTGACCATGCGGACAGTGTGGTCGCACTTGCGATGATTTTGCTGATTTCTTTTCTCAGAGCCTTTATTGTACCACAGACTTTGAGGCGCATACTGTAGTTAGAGACAATTCTATTCCTATTCTCCACTCCAGTAATGTTCCAAACATTTTGGCGTGGATGCATTTGAACTTCCTGGCGTCGCAATTAAGGACAATGTACTTTGCATCAACGCTTGTGACCATGCAGACAGTGTGGTCGCACTATGCGAAGATTTTGATGATCTCTTTTCTGAGGTCCTTGGCTGTACCACAGACTTTGCAGCGCATATTGTAGTTACAGACAATTTCATGTCTATACGCCACTCTAGTAATGCTCCAAACATTTTTGGCATGGATGCATTTGAACTTTCTGGCCTCGCAATTCAGGACAATGTACCTTGCATCAACACCTGTGTAAATGCAGACAGTGTGGTCCCACTATGCGATGATTTTGCCGATCTCTTATCTGAGGGCCTTGGTTGTACCACAGACTTTGCAGCGCATATTGTACTTAGAGACAATTCCATGAATATTCTCCTCTCTAGTAATGCTCCAAACATTTTGGCATGGATGCAGTTGAACATTCTCGCCTCGCAATTCAGGACAATGTAATTTGCATCAACGCTTGTCACCATGCAGACAGTGCGGTCACACTATGCGATGACTATGCTGATCTGTTTTCTGAGGGCCTTGGTTGTACCACAGACTTCGCAGCGCATATTATAGTTAGAGACAATTCCATGCCTGTTCTCCACTCTAGTAATGCTCCAAACAATTTTGGCATGGATGCACTTGATCTTTCTGGCCTAGCGATTCAGGACAATGTACTTTGCATCAACGCCTGTGACCACGTAGACAGTGTGGTCACTCTATGTGATGATATTGCTCATCTCTTTTCTGAGGGCCTTGGTAGTACTACAGACTTTGAAGCGCATATTCAAGTTAGAGACAATTCCATACCTATTCTACACTCTAGTAATGCTCCAAACATTTTTGGCATGGATGCATTTGAACCTTCTGGCCTCGCAATACAGGACAATATACTTTGCATCAACGCCTGTGATATGCAGACAATGTGGTCGGACTATGCAATGATTTTCCTAAACAATTTTATGAGGGCCTTGGTTGTAACACAGACTTTGCAGCGCATATTGTAGTTCGAGACAATTCCATGATTATTCTCCACTCTAGTAATGCTCCAAACATTTTTGGCATGGATGCATTTGAAATTCCTGGCCTCGCAATTCAGGACAATGTACTTTGCCTCAACGCCTGTGACCATACAGACAGTGTGGTCGCACTATGCGATAATTTTGGTGATCTCTTTTCTGAGGGCCTTGGTTGTACCACAGACTTTGCAACACATATTGTAGTTAGATACAATTCCATGCCTATTCTCCACTCTAGTAATGCTCCAAACATTTCTGGCATGGATGCATTTGACCTTCCTGGCCTCGCAATTCAGGACAGTGTACTTTGCATCAACGCCTGTGACCATGCAGACGGTGTGGTCGCACAATGCGAATATTTCGCTGATCTTTTTCCTGAGAGCGTTGGTTGTACCACAGACTTTGCAGCGCATATTGTAGTTAGAGACAATTTCATGGATATTCTGAACTCTAGTAATGCTCCAAACATTTTTGAATGGATGCATTTGATTTTTCTGGCCAAGCAATTCCGGACAATGTTTTTGCATCAACGTCTGTGACCATGCAGACAGAGTGGTCGCACTAAGCGATGATTTTGCTGATCACATTTCTCTGGGCCTTCATTGTGCCACAGACTTTGAGGCGCATACTTTAGTTAGAAACAATTCTATTCCTATTCTCCACTCTACTAATGCTCCAAATATTTTGGCATGGATGCATTTGACCTTCCTGGCCTCGCAATTCTGGTCAATGTACTTTGCATCAACGCTTGTGACCATGCAGACAGTGTGGTCGCACTAAGCGATGATTTTGATGATCTCTTTTCTGAGGGCCTTGTTTGTACCACAGACTTTGCAGCGCATATTTTAGTTAGAGACAATTCCATGCCTATTCTCCACTCTAGTAATGCTCCAAACATTTTTGACATGAATGCATTTGATCTTCCTGGATTCGCAATTCAGGACAATGTACCTTGCATCAACGCCTGTGACCATGCACACATTGTGGTCGCACTATGCGATGATTTTGCTGATCTCTTTTCTGAGGGCCTTGGCTGTACCACAGACTTTGCAACGCATATTGTAGTTAGAGACAATTCCATGCCTATTATACACTCTAGTAATGCTCCATACATTTTTGGCATGGATGCATTTGAACTACCTGGCCTTGCAATTCAGGATAATGTACTTTGCATCAACGCCTCTGACCATGCAGACAGTGTGGTCGCACTATGCGATGATTTTGCTGATCTCTTTTCTGAGGGCCTTGGTTGTACCACAGACTTTGCAGCGCATATTGTAGTTAGAGACAATTCCATGCCTATTATACACTCTACTAATGCTCCAAACATTTTTGGCATGGATGCATTTGAACTTCCGGGCCTCACAATCCAAGACAATGTACTTTGCATCAACGCCTCTGACCATGCAGACAGTGTGGTAGCACAATGCGATAATTTTGCTGATCTCTACTCTGAGGGCCTTGGTTGTACCACAGACTTTGCAGCGCATATTGTAGTTAGAGACAATTCCATGCCTATTCTACACTCTAGTAATGCTCCAAACATTTTGACATGGATGCATTTGAAATTTCTGGCCTCATTATTCAGTACAATGTAGTTTGCATCAACACCTGTGACCTTGCAGACTGTGTGGCCGCACTATGCAATGATTTTGGTGATCTCTTCTCTGATGGCCTTGGTTGTACCACAGACTTTGCAGTGCATATTGTAGTTAGAGACAATTCCATGCCTATTCCCTATTCCAGTAATGCTCCAAACCTATTTGGCATGGATGCATTTGAAGTTTCTGGCTTCGCAAATCAGGACAATGTGCTTTGCATCAACGCCTGTGACCATGCGGACAGTGAGGTCGCACAATGCGATGATTTTGCTGATCACATTACTCAGGGCCTTCATTGTACCACAGACTTTGAGGCGCATACTTTAGTTAGAAACAATTCTATTCCTATTCTCCACTCTGCTAATGCTCCAAATATTTTGGCATGGATGCATTTGAACTTCCTGGCCTCGCAATTCTGGTCAATGTACTTTGCATCAACGCTTGAGACCATGCAGACAGTGTGGTCGCACTAAGCGATGATTTTGATGATCTCTTTTCTGAGGGCCTTGTTTGTACCACAGACTTTACAGCGCATATTTTAGTTAGAGACAATTCCATGCCTCTTCTCCACTCTAGTAATGCTCCAAACATTTTTGGCATGAATGCATTTGAACTTCCTGGCCTCGCAATTCAGGACAAAGTACTTTGCATCAACGCCTGTGACCGTGCAGACAGTGTGGTCGCACTATGCGATGATTTTGCTGAACTCCTTTATGAGGGCCGTGGTTGTACCACAGACTTTGCAGCGCATATTGTAGTTAAAGACAATTCCCTGCTTATTCTAAACTCTAGTAATTCTCCAATCATTTCTGCCATGTATGCATTTGAACTTTCTGGCCTCGAAATTCAGGACAATGTAATTTGCATCAACGCCGGTGACCATGCAGACAGTGTGGTCGCACTATGCGATGATTTTGCTGATCTCTCCTCTGAGGGCCTTGGTTGTACCACAGACTTCGCAACGCATATTGTAGTTAGAGACAATTCCATGACTATTCTAAACTCTAGTAATACTCCAAACATTTTTGGCATGAATGCATTTGAACTTCCTGGCCTCGCATTTCAGGACAATGCACTTTGCATCACCATCTGTGACCATGCAGACAGTGTAGTCGCACTATGCCATGATTTTGCTGATCCCTTTTCTGAGGGCCTCCATTGTACCACAAACTTTGCAGTGAATATTATAGTTAGAGACAATTCCATGCCTATTCTCCATTCCAGTAATGCTACAAACCTTTTTGGCATGGATGCAATTGAAGTTTCTGGCTTCGCAAATCAGGACAATGTACTTTCCATCAACACCTGTGACCATGCGGACAGTGTGGTCGCACAATGCGACGATTTTGCTGATCACATTTCTCAGGGCCTTCATTGTACAACAGACTTTGAGGCGCATACTTTAGTTAGAAACAATTCTATTCCTATTCTCCACTCTACTAATGCTCCAAACATTTTGGCATGGACGCATTTGAACTTCCTGGCCTCGCAATTCAGGACAATGTACTTTGCATCAACGCTTGTGACCATTCAACCAGTGTGGTCGCACTATGCGATGATTTTGATGATCCCTTTTCTGAGGGCCTTGTTTGTACCACAGACTTTGCAGTGCATATTGTAGTTAGAGACAATTTCATGCCTATTCTCCACTCTAGTAATGCTCCAAACATTTTGGCATGGATGCATTTGAACTTCCTGTCCTCGCAATTCAGAACAATGTACATTCCATCAACGCCTGTGACCGTGCAGACAGTGTGGTCGCACTATGCGATGATTTTGCGGAACTATTTTATGAGGGAGTTGGTTGTACCAATGACTTTGCAACGCATATTGTTGTTAAAGACGATTCCATGCTTATTCTAAACTCTAGTAATTCTCCAATTATTTCTGCCATGGATGCATTTGAACTTTCTGGCCTCGCAATTCAGGACAATGTAATTTGCATCAACGCCGGTGACCATGCAGACAGTGTGGTCGCACTATGCGATGATTTTGCTGATCTCTTTTCTGAGGGCCTTGGTTGTACCACAGACTTTGCAGCGCATATTGTAGTTAGAGACAATTCCATGTGTATTCTCCAGTCTAGTAATGTTCCAAACATTTTGATGTGGATGCATTTGAAGTTTCTGGCCTAGCAATTCAGGACAATGTACTTTGCATCAACGCGTGTGACCATGCAGACAGTGTGGTCGCTCTATGCGATTATTTTGCTGATCTCTTTTCTGAGGGCCTTGGTAGTACTACAGACTTTGAAGCGCATATTCAAGTTAGATACAATTCCATACCTATTCTACACTCTAGTAATGCTCCAAACATTTTTGGCATGGATGTATTTGAACCTTCTGGCCTCGCAATACAGGACACTATACTTTGCATCAACGCCTGTGAACATGCAGACAGTTTGGTCGCACTATGCAATGATTTTCCTAAACACTTTTATGAGGGCCTTGGTTGTAACACAGACTTTGCAGCGCATATTGTAGTTTGAGACAATTCCATGCCTATTCTCCACTCTAGTAATGCTCCAAACATTTTTGGCATGGATGCATTTGAACTCCCTGGCCTTGCAATTCAGGATAATGTACTTTGCATCAACGCCTGTGACCATGCAGACAGTGTGGTCGCACTATACGATGATTTTGCTGATCTCTTTTCTGAGGGCCTTGGTTGTACCACAGACTTTGCTGCGCATATTTTAGTTAGAGTCAATTCCATGCCTATTCTACACTCTAGTAATGCTCCAAACATTTTTGGCATGGATGCATTTGAACTTCCTGGCCTCACAATCCAGGACAATGTACTTTGCATCAACGCCTCTGACCATGCAGACAGTGTGGTAGCACAATGCGATAATTTTGCTGATCTCTACTCTGAGAGCCTTGGTTGTACCACAGACTTTGCAGTGCATATTGTAGTTAGAGAAAATTCCATGCCTATTCTAAACTTTACTAACGCTCCAAACATTTTTGGCATGGATGCATTTGTACTTTCTTGCCTCGTAATTCAGGACAATGTACTTTGCATCAACCCCTGCGACGATGCAGACAGTGTAGTCGCACTATGCGATGATTTTGCTGATCCCTTTTCTGAGGGCCTTCGTTGTACCACAGACTTTGCAGTGCATATTGTAGTTAGAGACAATTCCAGGCCTATTCTCCACTCCTGTAATGCTCCAAACCTTTTTGGCATGGATGCATTTGAAGTATCTGGCTTCGCAAATCAGGACAATGTACTTTGCATCAACTCCTGTGACCATGCGGACAGTGTGGTCGCACTATGCGATGATTTTGCTGATTTCTTTTCTCAGAGCCTTTATTGTACCACAGACTTTGAGGCGCATACTGTAGTTAGAGAAAATTCTATTCCTATTCTCCACTCCAGTAATGTTCCAAACATTTTGGCGTGGATGCATTTGAACTTCCTGGCGTCGCAATTAAGGACAATGTACTTTGCATCAACGCTTGTGACCATGCAGACAGTGTGGTCGCACTATGCGAAGATTTTGATGATCTCTTTTCTGAGGGCCTTGGTTGTACCACAGACTTTGCAGCGCATATTGTAGTTACAGACAATTTCATGTCTATACTCCACTCTAGTAATGCTCCAAACATTTTTGGCATGGATGCATTTGAACTTTCTGGCCTCGCAATTCAGGACAATGTACTTTGCATCAACACCTGTGTCCATGCAGACAGTGTGGTCCCACTATGCGATGATTTTGCCGATCTCTTATCTGAGGGCCTTGGTTGTACCACAGACTTTGCAGCGCATATTGTACTTAGAGACAATTCCATGCCTATTCTCCACTCTAGTAATGCTCCAAACATTTTGGCATGGATGCATTTGAACATTCTCGCCTCGCAATTCAGGACAATGTAATTTGCATCAACGCTTGTCACCATGCAGACAGTGCGGTCACACTATGCGATGACTATGCTGATCTCTTTTCTGAGGGCCTTGGTTGTACCACAGACTTCGCAGCGCATATTATAGTTAGAGACAATTCCATGCCTGTTCTCCACTCTAGTAATGCTCCAAACAATTTTGGCATGGATGCACTTGACCTTTCTGGCCTAGCAATTCAGGACAATGTACTTTGCATCAACGCCTGTGACCACGTAGACAGTGTGGTCGCTCTATGTGATGATATTGCTCATCTCTTTTCTGAGGGCCTTGGTAGTACTACAGACTTTGAAGCGCATATTCAAGTTAGATACAATTCCATACCTATTCTACACTCTAGTAATGCTCCAAACAGTTTTGGCATGGATGCATTTGAACCTTCTGGCCTCGCAATACAGGACAATATACTTTGCATCAACGCCTGTGATATGCAGACAATGTGGTCGGACTATGCAATGATTTTCCTAAACAATATTATGAGGGCCTTGGTTGTAACACAGACTTTGCAGCGCATATTGTAGTTCGAGACAATTCCATGATTATTCTCCACTCTAGTAATGCTCCAAACATTTTTGGCATGGATGCATTTGAAATTCCTGGCCTCGCAATTCAGGACAATGTACTTTGCCTCAACGCCTGTGACCATACAGACAGTGTGGTCGCACTATGCGATAATTTTGGTGATCTCTTTTCTGAGGGCCTTGGTTGTACCACAGACTTTGCAACGCATATTGTAGTTAGATGCAATTCCATGCCTATTCTCCACTCTAGTAATGCTCCAAACATTTCTGGCATGGATGCATTTGACCTTCCTGGCCTCGCAATTCAGGACAGTGTACTTTGCATCAACGCCTGTGACCATGCAGACAGTGTGGTCGAACTATGCGATGATTTTGATGATCTCTTTTCTGAGGGCCTTGGTTGTACCACAGACTTTGCAGCGCATATTGTAGTTACAGACAATTTCATGTCTATACTGCACTCTAGTAATGCTCCAAACAATTTTGGCTTGGATGCATTTGAATTTTCTGGCCTAGCAATTCAGGACAATGTACTTTGCATCAACGCCTTTGACCACGCAGACACTGTGGTCGCTCTATGCGATGATTTTGCTGATCTCTTTTCTGAGGGCCTTGGTAGTACTACAGACTTTTAAGCGCATATTCAAGTTAGAGACAATTCCATACCTATTCTACACTCTAGTAATGCTCCAAACATTTTTGGCATGGATGCATTTGAACCTTCTGGCCACGCAACACAGGACAATATACTTTGCATCAACGCCTGTGACCATGCAGAGAATGTGGTCGCACTGTGCAATGATTTTCCTAAACACTTTTATGAGGGCCTTCGTTGTAACACAGACTTTGCAACGCATATTGTAGTTAGAGTCAATTCCATGCCTATTCTCCACTCTAGTAATGCTCCAAACATTTTTGGCATGGATGCATTTGAACTTCCTGGCTTCGCAATTCAGGACAATGTACTTTGCCTCAACGCCTGTGACCATGCAGACAGTGTGGTTGCAATATGCGATGATTTTGATGATCTCTTTTCTGAGGGCCTTGGTTGTACCACAGACTTTGCAACGCATATTGTAGGTAGAGGAAATTCCATGCCTATTCTCCACTCTAGTAATGCTCCAAATATTTTTGGCATGGATGCATTTCAACTTACTGGCCTTGCAATTCAGGACAATGTGCTTTGCATCAACGCCTCTGTCCATGCAGACAGTGTGGTCGCACTACGCCATGATTTTGCTGATCTCTTTTCTGAGGGCCTTGGTCATACCACAGACTTTGAAGCGCATATTGTAGTTAGACACAAATACATGCTTATTCTAAACTGTAGTAATGCTCCAAACATTTCTGGCATGGATGCATTTGAACTTCCTGGCCCTGCAATTCAGGACAATGTACTTTGCATCAACATCTGTGACCATGCAGACAGTGTGGACGCACAATGCGATGATTTTGCTGATCTCTTTTCTGAGGGCCTGTGTTGTACCACAGACTTTGCAGGTCATATTGTAGTTAGAGACAATTGCATGCCTATTCTCCACTCTAGTAATGCTCCAAACAATTTGGCATGGATGCATTTAAACATTCTCGCCTGGCAATTCAGGACAATATACTTTGCATCAACGCTTGTGACCATGCAGACAGTGTGGTCACACTATGCGATGATTTTGCTGATCCCTTTTCTAAAGGCCTTGCCTCTACCACAGACTTTTCAGCGCATATTGTAGTTACAGACAATTTCATGCCCATTCTCCACTCTAGTAATGCTCATAACATTTTTGGCATGGATGAATTTGTACTTTCTGGCCTCGCAATTCAAGACAATGTACTTTACATCAACGCCTTTAAACTTGCAGACATTGTGGCCGAACTATGCGATGATTTTGCTGATCTCTTTTCTAAGGGCCTTGGTAGTACTACAGACTTTGCAGCGCATATTCAAGTTAGAGACAATTCGATGCCTATTCTACACTCTAGTAATGCTCCAAACGTTTTGGCATGGATGCATTTGAAGTTTCTGGCTTCGCAAATCAGGACAATGTACTTTGCATCAACTCCTGTGACCATGCGGACAGTGTGGTCGCACTATGCGATGATTTTGCTGATTTCTTTTCTTAGAGCCTTTATTGTACCACAGACTTTGAGGCGCATACTGTAGTTAGAGACAATTCTATTCCTATTCTCCACTCCAGTAATGTTCCAAACATTTTGGCGTGGATGCATTTGAACTTCCTGGCGTCGCAATTAAGGACAATGTACTTTGCATCAACGCTTGTGACCATGCAGACAGTGTGGTCGCACTATGCGAAGATTTTGATGATCTCTTTTCTGAGGGCCTTGGTTGTACCACAGACTTTGCAGCGCATATTGTAGTTACAGACAATTTCATGTCTATATCCACTCTAGTAATGCTCCAAACATTTTTGGCATGGATGCATTTGAACTTTCTGGCCTCGCAATTCAGGACAATGTACTTTGCATCAACACCTGTGTCCATGCAGACAGTGTGGTCCCACTATGCGATGATTTTGCCGATCACTTATCTGAGGGCCTTGGTTGTACCACAGACTTTGCAGCGCATATTGTACTTAGAGACAATTCCATGCCTATTCTCCACTCTAGTAATGCTCCAAACTTTTTGGCATGGATGCATTTGAACATTCTCGCCTCGCAATTCAGGACAATGTAATTTGCATCAACGCTTGTCACCATGCAGACAGTGCGGTCACACTATGCGATGACTATGCTGATCTCTTTTCTGAGGGCCTTGGTTGTACCACAGACTTCGCAGCGAATATTATAGTTAGAGACAATTCCATGCCTGTTCTCCACTCTAGTAATGCTCAAAACAATTTTGGCATGGATGCACTTGATCTTTCTGGCCTAGCAATTCAGGACAATGTACTTTGCATCAACGCCTGTGACCACATAGACAGTGTGGTCGCTCTATGTGATGATATTGATCATCTCTTTTCTGAGGGCCTTGGTAGTACTACAGACTTTGAAGCGCATATTCAAGTTAGAGACAATTCCATACCTATTCTACACTCTAGTAATGCTCCAAACATTTTTGGCATGGATGCATTTGAACCTTCTGGCCTCGCAATACAGGACAATATACTTTGCATCAACGCCTGTGATATGCAGACAATGTGGTCGGACTATGCAATGATTTTCCTAAACAATTTTATGAGGGCCTTGGTTGTAACACAGACTTTGCAGCGCATATTGTAGTTCGAGACAATTCCATGATTATTCTCCACTCTAGTAATGCTCCAAACATTTTTGGCATGGATGCATTTGAAATTCCTGGCCTCGCAATTCAGGACAATGTACTTTGCCTCAACGCCTGTGACCATACAGACAGTGTGGTCGCACTATGCGATAATTTTGGTGATCTCTTTTCTGAGGGCCTTGGTTGTACCACAGACTTTGCAACGCATATTGTAGTTAGATACAATTTCATGCCTATTCTCCACTCTAGTAATGCTCCAAACATTTCTGGCATGGATGCATTTGACCTTCCTGGCCTCGCAATTCAGGACAGTGTACTTTGCATCAACGCCTGTGACCATGCAGACGGTGTGGTCGCACAATGCGATGATTTCGCTGATCTCTTTCCTGAGAGCGTGGTTGTACCACACACTTTGCAGCGCATATTGTAGTTAGAGACAATTTCATGGATATTCTGAACTCTAGTAATGCTCCAAACATTTTTGAATGGATGCATTTGATTTTTCTGGCCAAGCAATTCCGGACAATGTTTTTGCATCAACGTCTGTGACCATGCAGACAGAGTGGTCGCACTAAGCGATGATTTTGCTGTTCTCTTTTCTGAGGGCCTTGGTTGTACCACAGACTTTGCAGCGCATATTATCGTCAGAGACAATTCCATGCCTATTCTACACTCTAGTAATGCTTCAAATATTTTTTACATGGATGCATTTGAACTTCCTGGCCTCGAAATTCAGGACAATGCATTTAGCATCAACGCCTGTGACCATGCAGACAGTGTGGTCGAACTATGCGATGATTTTGATGATCTCTTTTCTGAGGGCCTTGGTTGTACCACAGACTTTGCAGCGCATATTGTAGTTACAGACAATTTCATGTCTATACTGCACTCTAGTAATGCTCCAAACATTTTTGGCTTGGATGCATTTGAATTTTCTGGCCTAGCAATTCAGGACAATGTACTTTGCATCAACGCCTTTGACCACGCAGACACTGTGGTCGCTCTATGCGATGATTTTGCTGATCTCTTTTCTGAGGGCCTTGGTAGTACTACAGACTTTTAAGCGCATATTCAAGTTAGAGACAATTCCATACCTATTCTACACTCTAGTAATGCTCCAAACATTTTTGGCATGGATGCATTTGAACCTTCTGGCCTCGCAACACAGGACAATATACTTTGCATCAACGCCTGTGACCATGCAGAGAATGTGGTCGCACTGTGCAATGATTTTCCTAAACACTTTTATGAGGGCCTTCGTTGTAACACAGACTTTGCAACGCATATTGTAGTTAGAGTCAATTCCATGCCTATTCTCCACTCTAGTAATGCTCCAAACATTTTTGGCATGGATGCATTTGAACTTCCTGGCCTCGCAATTCAGGACAATGTATTTTGCCTCAACGCCTGTGACCATGCAGACAGTGTGGTTGCAATATGCGATGATTTTGATGATCTCTTTTCTGAGGGCCTTGGTTGTACCACAGACTTTGCAACGCATATTGTAGGTAGAGGAAATTCCATGCCTATTCTCCACTCTAGTAATGCTTCAAATATTTTTGGCATGGATGCATTTCAACTTACTGGCCTTGCAATTCAGGACAATGTGCTTTGCATCAACGCCTCTGTCCATGCAGACAGTGTGGTCGCACTACGCCATGATTTTGCTGATCTCTTTTCTGAGGGCCTTGGTCATACCACAGACTTTGAAGCGCATATTGTAGTTAGACTCAAATACATGCTTATTCTAAACTGTAGTAATGCTCCAAACATTTCTGGCATGGATGCATTTGAACTTCCTGGCCCTGCAATTCAGGACAATGTACTTTGCATCAACATCTGTGACCATGCAGACAGTGTGGTCGCTCTATGCGATGATTTTGCTGATCTCTTTTCTGAGGGCCTTGGTAGTACTACAGACTTTGCAGCGCATATTCAAGTTAGAGACAATTCCATGCCTATTCTACACTCTAGTAATACTCCAAACATTTTATCATGGATGCATTTTAACTTTCTGGCCTTGTTATTGAGGACAATGTACATTGCATCAACGCCTGTGACCTTGCAGACAGTGTGGCCGCACTATGCAATGATTTTGCTGATCTCTTTTCTGAGGGCCTTGGTTTTACCACAGACTTTGCAGTGTATATTGTAGTTAGAGACAATTCCATGCCTATTCCAAACTTTCGTAATGGTCCAAACATTTTTGCCACGGATGCATTTGAACTTCCTGGACTCGCAATTCAGGACAATGAACTTTGCATCAACGCCTGTGAACATGCAGACAGTCTGGTAGCACTATGCGATGATTTTTATGACTTCTTTTCTGAGGGCCTTGGTTGTAACACAGACTTTGCAGCGCATATTATAGTTAGAGTCAATTCCATGCCTATTCTAAACTCTAGTAATTCTCCAAACATTTTTGTAATGGATGCATTTGAAATTTCTGGCCTCGCAATTCAGAACAATGTACTTTGCATCAACCCTTGTGACCATGCAGATGGTGTGTTCACACTATGCGATGATTTTGCTCACTTATTTTCTGAAGGCCTTGGTTGTACCACAGACTTTGCAGTGTGTATTGTAGTTAGAGTCAATTCCATGCCTATACCAAACTTTCGTAATGGTCCAAACGTTTTTGCCATGGATGCATTTGAACTTCCTGGCCTCGCAATTCAGGACAATGTACTTTGCATCAACGCCTGTGACCATGCAGACAGTGTGGTCGCACTATGCGATGATTTTGCTGATCTCTTTTCTGAGGGCCTTGGTTGTACCACAGACTTTGCAGCGCATATTGTAGTTAGAGACAATTCCATGTCTATTATACACTCTACTAATGCTCCAAACATTTTTGGCATGGATGCATTTGAACATCCTGGCCTCACAATCCAGGACAATGTATTTTGAATCAACGCCTCTGACCATGCAGACAGTGTGGTAGCACAATGCGATAATTGTGCTGATCTCTACTCTGAGGGCCTTAATTGTACCACAGACTTTGCAGCGCATATTGTAGTTAGAGACAATTCCATGCCTATTCTACACTCTAGTAATGCTCCAAACATTTTGACATGGATGCATTTGAAATTTCTGGCCTCATTATTCAGTACAATGTAGTTTGCATCAACGCCTGTGACCTTGCAGACTGTGTGGCCGCACTACGCAATGATTTTGGTATTCTCTTTTCTGATGGCCTTGGTTGTACCACAGACTTTGCAGTGCATATTGTAGTTAGAGAAAATTCCATGCCTATTCTAAACTTTACAAACGCTCCAAACATTTTTGGCATGGATGCATTTGTACTTTCTTGCCTCGTAATTCAGGACAATGTACTTTGCATCAACCCCTGCGACGATGCAGACAGTTAGTCGCACTATGCGATGATTTTGCTGATCCCTTTTCTGAGGGCCTTCGTTGTACCACAGACTTTGCAGTGCATATTGTAGTTTGAGACAATTCCAGGCCTATTCCCCACTCCAGTAATGCTCCAAACCTTTTTGGCATGGATGCATTTGACCTTTCTGGCTTCGCAAATCAGGACAATGTACTTTGCATCAACTCCTGTGACCATGCGGACAGTGTGGTTGCAATATGCGATGATTTTGATGATCTCTTTTCAGAGGGCCTTGGTTGTACCACAGACTTTGCAACGCATATTGTAGTTAGAGGCAATTCCATGCCTATTCTCCACTCTAGTAATGCTCCAAACATTTTTGGCATGGTTGCATTTCAACTTACTGGCCTTGCAATTCAGGACAATGTACTTTGCATCAACGCCTGTGATCATGCAGACAGTGTGGTCGCACAACGCCATGATTTTGCTGATCTCTTTTCTGAGGGCCTTAATCATACCACAGACTTTGAAGCGCATATTGTAGTTAGAGACAAATAAATGCTTATTCTAAACTCTAGTAATGCTCCAAACATTTCTGACATGGCTGCATCTGAACTTCCTGGCCTTGCAATTCAGGACAATGTACTTTGCATCAACACCTGTGACCATGCAGACAGTGTGGACGCACAATGCGATGATTTATCTGATCTCTTTTCTGAGGGCCTGTGTGGTACCACAGACTTTGCAGGTCATATTGTAGTTAGAGACAATTGCATGCCTATTCTCCACTCTAGTAATGCTCCAAACAATTTGGCATGGATGCATTTAAACATTCTCGCCTGGCAATTCAGGACAATATACTTTGCATCAACGCTTGTGACCATGCAGACAGTGTGGTCACACTATGCGATGATTTTGCTGATCCCTTTTCTAAAGGCCTTGGCTCTACCACAGACTTTTCATCGCATATTGTAGTTAAAGGGAATTTCATGCCCATTCTCCACTCTAGTAATGCTCATAATATTTTTGTCATGGATGAATTTCTACTTTCTGGCCTCGCAATTCAAGACAATGTACTTTGCATCAACGCCTTTGAACTTGCAGACAGTGTGGCCGAACTATGCGATCATTTTGCTGATCTCTTTTCTAAGGTCCTTAGTTGTACCACAGACTTTGCAGCGCCTATTGTAGTTAGAGACAATTCTATGCCTATTCTACACTCTAGTAATGCTTCAAACATTTTTGGCATGGATGCACTTGAACTTCCTGGCCTCGCAATTCAGGACAATGTACTTTGCATCAACACCTGTGACCATGCAGACAGTGTGGACGCACAATGCGATGATTTTGCTGATCTCTTTTCTGAGGGCCTGTGTTGTACCACAGACTTTGCAGGTCATATTGTAGCTAGAGACAATTCCATGCCTATTCTCCACTCCAGTAATGCTCCAAACAATTTTGGCATTGATGCATTTGAAGTTTCTGGCCTAGCAATTCAGGACAATGTACCTTGCATCAACGCCTGTGACCATGCAGACAGTGTGGTCGCTCTATGCGATGATTTTGCTGATCTCTTTTCTAAGGGCCTTGCTAGTACTACAGACTTTGCAGCGCATATTCAAGTTAGAGACAATTCGATGATTATTCTACACTCTAGTAATGCTTCAAACATTTTTGGCATGGATGCATTTGAACATTCTGGCCTCGCGAAACAGGACAATGTACTTTGCATCAACGACTGTGACCTTGCAGACAGTGTGGCCACACAATGCAAGGATTTTGCTGATCTCTTTTCTGAGGGCGTTGGTTGTACCGCAGACTTTGCAGTGCATATTGTAGTAAGAGACAATTCCATGCCTATTCTAAACTTTAGTAATGCTCCAAACATTTTTGGCATGGATGCATTTGTACTTTCTGTCCTCGCAATTAAGGATAATGTATTTTGCATCAACGCCTGTAACCTTACAGACAGTGTGGCCGCTCTATGCAATGATTTTGCTGATCTCTTTTCTGAGGGCCTTGGTTGTACCACAGACTTTGCAGTGCATATTGAAGTTAGAGACAATTCCATGCCAATTCTCCACTCTAGTAATGCTTGAAACATTTTTGGCATCTATGCATGTGAACTTTCTGGCCTAGCAATTCAGGACAATGTACTTTGCATCTACGCCTCTGACCATGCAGACAGTGTGGTCGCACTATGCGATGATTTTGCTGATCTCTTTTCTGAGGGCCTTGGTTGTACCACAGACTTTGCAGCACATATTGTAGTTAGATACAATTCAATGCCTATTCGACACTCTAGTAATGCTCCAAACATATTTGGCATGGATGCATTTGAACTTCCTGGCCTCACAATTCAGGACACTGTACTTTGCATCAACGCCTGTGACCATGCAGACAGTGTGGTCGCACAATGCGATGATTTTGCTGATCTCTTTTCTGAGGGCCTTGGTTGTACCACAGACTTTGCAGCGCATACTGTAGTTAGAGACAATTCCATGCCTACTCTACACTCTCGTAATGCTCCAAACATTTTGGCATGGATGCCTTTAAACTTTGTGGCCTCGTTATTCAGGACAATGTAGTTTGCATCAACGCCTTTGACCATGCAGACAGTGGGGTCGCACTATGCGATGATATTGCTGATCTCTCTTCTGAGGGCATAGGTTGTACCACAGACTTTGCAGCGCATATTGTAGTTAGAGACAATTCCATGCCTATTCTAAACTCTACTAATGCTCCAAACATTTTTGGCATGGATGCCTTTGAACTGCCTGGCCTCGCAATTCAGGACAATGTACTTTGCATCAACGCCTCCGACCATGCAGACAGTGAGGTCGCACTATGCGATAATTTTGCTGATCTCTTTTCTGAGGGCCTTGGTTTTACCACAGACTTTGCAGCGCATATTGTAGTTAGAGACAATTCCTTGCCTATTCTAATCTCTAGTAATGCTCCAAACATATTTGGCATGGATGCATTTGAACTTCCTGGCCTTACAATTCAGGACACTGTACTTTGCATCAACGCCTGTGACCATGCAGACACTGTGGTCGCACAACGCGATGATTTTGCTGATCTCTTTTCTGAGGGCCTTGGTTGCACCACAGACTTTGCACCGCATACTGTAGTTAGAGACAATTCCATGCCTATTCTAAACTCTACTAATGCTCCAAACATTTTTGGCATGGATGCATTTGAACTTTCTGGCCACGCGATTCAGGACAATGTACCTTGCATCAACGTCTGTGACCATGCAGACAGTGCGGTAGCACAAAGCGATGATTTTGCTGATCCCTTTTCTTAGGGCCTTGGATGTACCACAGACTTTGCAGCGCATATTGTAGTTAGAGACAATTCTATGCCTATTCTACACCCTAGTAATGCTTCAAACATTTTTGGCACGGATGCATTTGAACTTCCTGGCCGCGCAATTCAGGACAAAGTACTTTGCATCAACGCCTGTGACCATGCAGACATTGTGGTCGCACAATGCGATGATTTTGCTGATCTCTTTTCTGAGGGCCTTGGTTGTACCACAGACTTCGCAGCGCATATTGTAGTTAGAGACAATTCCATGCCTATTCTCCACTCCAGTAATGCTCCAAACAATTTTGGCATTGAGGCAATTGAAGTTTCTGGCCTAGCAATTCAGGACAATGTACCTTGCATCAACGACTGTGACCTTGCAGACAGTGTGGCCACACAATGCAATGATTTTGCTGATCTCTTTTCTGAGGGCGTTGGTTGTACTGCAGACTTTGCAGTGCATATTGTAGTAAGAGACAAATAAATGCTTATTCTAAACTCTAGTAATGCTCCAAACATTTCTGGCATGGATGCATTTGAACTTCCTGGCCTTGCAATTCAGGACAATGTACTTTGCATCAACACCTGTGACCATGCAGACAGTGTGGACGCACAATGCGATGATTTTGCTGATCTCTTTTCTGAGGGCCTGTGTTGTACCACAGACTTTGCAGGTCATATTGTAGTTAGAGACAATTGCATGCCTATTCTCCACTCTAGTAATGCTCCAAACAATTTGGCATGGATGCATTTAAACATTCTCGCCTGTCAATTCATGACAATATACTTTGCATCAACGCTTGTGACCATGCAGACAGTGTGGTCACACTATGCGATGATTTTGCTGATCCCTTTTCTAAAGGCCTTGGCTCTACCACAGACTTTTCAGCGCATATTGTAGTTACAGACAATTTCATGCCCATTCTCCACTCTAGTAATGCTCATAATATTTTTGTCATGGATGAATTTCTACTTTCTGGCCTCGCAATTCAAGACAATGTACTTTGCATCAACGCCTTTGAACTTGCCAACAGTGTGGCCGAACTATGCGATCATTTTGCTGATCTCCTTTCTAAGGTCCTTAGTTGTACCACAGACTTTGCAGCGCATATTGTAGTTAGAGACAATTCTATGCCTATTCTACACTCCAGTAATGCTTCAAACATTTTTGGCATTGATGCATTTGAACTTCCTGGCCTCGCAATTCAGGACAATGTACTTTGCATCAACACCTGTGACCATGCAGACAGTGTGGACGCACAATGCGATGATTTTGCTGATCTCTTTTCTGAGGGCCTGTGTTGTACCACAGACTTTGCAGGTCATATTGTAGTTAGAGACAATTCCATGCCTATTCTCCACTCCAGTAATGCTCCAAACAATTTTGGCATTGATGCATTTGAAGTTTGTGGCCTAGCAATTCAGGACAATGTACCTTGCATCAACGCCTGTGACCATGCAGGCAGTGTGGTCGCTCTATGCGATGATTTTGCTGATCTCTTTTCTAAGGCCCTTGCTAGTACTACAGACTTTGCAGCGCATATTCAAATTAGAGACAATTCGATGACTATTCTACACTCTAGTAATGCTTCAAACATTTTTGGCATGGATGCATTTAAACCTTCTGGCCTCGCAAAACAGGACAATGTACTTTGCATCAACGACTGTGACCTTGCAGACAGTGTGGCCACAAAATGCAAGGATTTTGCTGATCTCTTTTCTGAGGGCGTTGGTTGTACCGCAGACTTTGCTGAGCATATTGTAGTTATAGACAATTCCATGCCTGTTCTCCACTCTGGTAATGCTCCAAACATTGTTGGCATGGATGCATTTGAACATTCTCGCAATTCAGGACAATGTACTTTGCATCAACGTCTGTGACCATGCAGACAGTGTGGTCGCACTATGCGATGATATTGCTGATCTCTCTTCTGAGGGCATAGGTTGTACCACAGACTTTGCAGCGCATATTGTAGTTAGAGACAATTCCATGCCTATTCTAAACTCTACTAATGCTCCAAACATTTTTGGCATGGATGCCTTTGAACTGCCTGGCCTCGCAATTCAGGACAATGTACTTTGCATCAACGCCTGCGACCATGCAGACAGTGAGGTCGCACTATGCGATAATTTTGCTGATCTCTTTTCTGAGGGCCTTGGTTGTACCACAGACTTTGCAGCGCATATTGTAGTTAGAGACAATTCCTTGCCTATTCTAATCTCTAGTATTGCTCCAAACTGTTTTGGCATGGATGCATTTGAACTTTCTGGATTCGCAATTCAGGACAATGTACTTTGCATCAACGCCTGTGACCATGCAGACAGTGAGGTCGCACTATGCGATGATTTTGCTGATCTCTTTTTTGAGGGCCTTGGTTGTACCACAGACTTTGCAGTGCATATTGTAGTTACAGACAATTCCATGCCTATTCTACATTCTAGTAATGCTGCAAACATTTTTGGCATGGATGCATTTAACTTCCTGGCCTCGAAATTCAGGATAATGTACTTTGCATCAACGCCTGTGACCTTGCAGACAGTGTGGTCGCACTATGCGATGATTTTTCTGTTGTCTTTTCTGAGGGCCTTGGTAGTACCACAGACTTTGCAGAGCATATTGTAGTTAGAGACAATTCCATGCCTATTCTCCACTCTAGTAATGCTCCAAACAATTTTCGCATGGATGCATTTGAAATTTCTGGCCTCGCAATTCAGGACAGTGTAATTTGCATCAACGGTTGTGACGACGCAGACAGTGTGGTCGCACTATGCGATGATTTCGCTGACCCCATTTCTCAGGGCCTTCGTTGTACCACAGACTTTGCGGCGCACACTGTAGTTAGAGACAATTCCATGCCTATTCTCCACTCTAGTAATGTTCCAAACATTTTGGCATGGATGCATTTGAACGTCCGGGCCTCGCAATTCAATACAATGAATTTTGCATCAACGCCTGTGGCCATGCATACAGTGTGGTCGTACTATGCGACGATGTTGATGATCTCTTTTCATAGGGCCTTGGTTGGACCACAGACTTTGCAGCGCATATTGTAGTTAGAGACAATTCCATGCCTATTCTCCACTCTAGTAATGCTCCAAACATTTTTGGCATGGATGCATTTGAACATTCTGGCCTCGCAATTCAGGACAATGTACTTTGCATCAACGCTAGTGACCATGATGACAGTTTGGTCACACTATGGGATGATTTTGATGACTTCTTTTCTGAAGGCCTTGGTTCTACCACAGACTTTACAGCGCATATTGTAGTTAGAGACAATTTCATGCCTATTCTCCACTCTCGTAATGCTCGAAAAATTTTTTTGGATGCATTTGAATTTTCTGGCCTTGCATTTCATGACAATGTACTTTGCATCAACGCCTTTGACCTTGCAGACCGTGTGGTCGCACTATGCGATGGTTTTGCTAACCTCTTTTCTGACGGTCTTGGTTGTACCACAGACTTTGCAGCGCATATTGTAGTTAGAGACAATTCCATGCCTATTCTCCACTCTAGTAATGCTCCAAACATTTTTTGCATGGATGCATTTGAACTTCCTGGCCTCGAAATTCAGGACAGTGTACTTTGCATCTACGCCTGTGACCATGCAGACAGTATGGTGGCACAATGCGATGATTTTGCTGACCTCTTTTCTGAGATCCTTGGTTGTACCACAGACTTTGCAGTGCAGATTGTACTTAGAGCCAATTGCATGCCAATTCTAAACTATAGTAATGCTCCAAACATTTTTGGCATGAACGCATTTTAACTTCCTTTCCTCGCAATTCAGGACAATGTACTTTGCATCAACGTCTGTGACCATGCAGACAGTGTGGTCGCCCTGTGCGATGATTTTGCTGCTCTCTTTTCTGAGGGCCTTGGTTGTACCACAGACTTTGCAGCGCATATTGTAGTTAGAGACAATTCCATTCCTATTCTACACTCTCGTAATGCTCCAAACATTTGGGCATGGATGCGATTGAACTTTCTGGCTTCGTTATTCAGGACTTTGTAGTTTGCATAAACGCCTGTGACCATGCAGACAGTGGGGTTGCACTATGCCATGATCTCTTTCTGAGGGTCTTGGTCGTACCACAGACGTTTTAGTTGAAATTGTAGTTAGCGACGATTCCATGCCTATTCTCCACTATAGTAATTCTCCAAACACTTTTGGCATGGATGCATGTGTACTTCCTGGCCTCGAAATTAAGGACAATGTTCGTTGCATCAATGCCTGTGACCATGCAGACAGTGTGGTCGCCCTGTGCGATGATTTTGCTGATCTCTTTTCTGATGGCCTTGGTTGTACCACAGACTTTGCTGCGCATATTGTAGTTATAGACAATTCCATGCCTATTCTCCACTCTGGTAAAGCTCCAAACATTGTTGGCATGGATGCATTTCAACATTCTCGCCTCGCAATTCAGGACAATGTACTTTGCATCAACGCCTGTGACCATTCAGACAGTGTGGTCGCACTATGCGATGATTTTGCTGATCTCTTTCCTGAATGCCTTGGTTGTACCACAGACTTTTAGCGCATATTGTAGTTAGAGACAGTTCCTTGAATATTCTCCAGTCTAGTAATGCTCCAAACATTTTTGGTATGGATACATTTGAACTTCCTGGCCTCGCAATTCCGGACAATGTACTCTGCATCAACGCCTGTGACCATGCAGACAGTGTGGTCGCACTATGCGATGATTTTGTTGATCTATTTTCTGATTGCCTTGGTTGTACCACAAACTTGGCAGCGCATATTGTAGTTAGAGACAATTCCATGCCTAATCTCCACTCTAGTAATGCTCCAAACATTTTTGGTATGGATGCATTTGAACGTCCTGGCTTCGCAATTCAGGACAATGTACTTTGCATCAACGCCTGTGACCATGCAGACAGTGTGGTCGCACGATGCGAAGATTTTGCTGATCTCTTTCCTGAGGGCATTGGTTGTAATACAGAATTTGCAGCGCATATTGTTGTTAGAGAGAATTCCATGCCTATTCAAAACTCCAGTAGTGCTCCAAACGTTTTTGGCATGGATGCATTTGAACTTTCTGGCCTCGCAATTCAGGACAATGTACTTTGCATCAACGCCTGTGACCATGCAGACAGTGTGGTCGCACTATGCGATGATTTTGCTAATCTCTTTTCTGAGTGCCTTGGTTGTACCACAGACTTTGCAGCGCATATTGTAGTTAGACAATTCCATGCCTATTCTCCAGTCTAGAAATGCTATAAACATTTTTAGCATCGATGCATTCGTACTTTCTGGCCTCGCAATTCAGGACAATGTACTTTGCATCAACGCCTGTGACCTTGCAGACAGTGTGGCCACACTATGCAATGATTTTGCTGATCTCTTTTCTGATGGCCTTGGTTGTACCACAGACTTTACAGTGCATATTGTAGTTAGAGACAATTCCATGCCTATTCTAAATTTTAGTAATGCTCCAAACATTTTTGGCATGGATGCATTTGAACTTCCTGGCCTCTTAAGTCAGGACAATTTACTTTCTATCTACGCCTGTGAACATGCAAACAGTGTGGTCGCACTATGCGATGCTTTTGCTGATCTCTTTTCTTAGGCCCTTGGTTGAACCACAGACTTTGCAGCGCATATTGTAGTTAGAGACAATTCCATGACTATTCTCCACTCTAGTAATGCTCCAAACATTTTGGGATATAGTTATTTGGACTTCCTGCCTCGCAATCCAGGACAATGCACTTTGCATCATCACCTGTGACCATGCAGACAGTGTGGTCGCACTATGCGATGATTTGGCTGATCTGTTTTTTTAGGGCCTTGGTTGTACCACAGACTTTACAGCGCATATTGTAGTTAGAGACAATTCCATGCCTATTCTCCACTCTAGTAATGCTCCAAACATTTTGGGATATAGTTATTTGAACTTCCTGCCCCGCAATCCAGGACAATGTACTTTGCATCATCGCCTGTGACCATGCAGACAGTGTGGTCGCACTATGCGATGATTTGGCTGACCTCTTTTCTTAGGCCCTTGGTTGTGCCACAGACTTTGCTTCGCATAATGTAGTTAGAGGCAATTAATTGCCTATTCTAAACTCTAGTAATGCTCCAAACATTTTTGGCATGTATGCATTTGAACTTTCTGGCCTCGCAATTCAGGACAATGTACTTTGCATCAACTCCTGTGACCATGCAGACAGTGTGGTCGCACTATGCGATGCTTTTGCTGCTCTCTTTACTGAGGGACTTCTTTGTACCACAAACTTTACAGTGCATATTGTAGTTAGAGACAATTCCATGCCTATTCTCCACTCTAGTAATGCTCCAAACATATTTGGCATGGATGCATTTGAACATCCTAGCCTCGCAATTCAGGACAATGTACTTTGCATCAACGCTAGTGACCATGAAGACAGTGTGGTCACACTATGGGATGATTTTGCTGACTTCTTTTCTGAAGGCCTTGGTTCTACCACAGACTTTACAGCGCATATTGTAGTTAGAGTCAATTTCATGCCTATTCTCCACTCTAGTAATGCTCCAAAATTTTTTTTGGATGCATTTGAACTTTCTGGCCTTGCATTTAATGACAATGTACTTTGCATCAACGCCTGTGACCATGCAGACAGTATGGTCGCACAATGCGATGATTTTGCTGATCTCTTTTCTGAGGGCCTTGGTTGTACCACAGACTTTGCAACGCATATTGTAGTAAGAGACAATTCCATTCCTATTCTACACTCTCGTAATGCTAAAAACATTTTGGCATGGATGCGTTTTAACTTTTTGGCTTCGTTATTCAGGACAATGTAGTTTGCATCAACGCCTTTGACCATGCAGACAGTGGGGTCGCACTATGCCATGATCTCTTTCTGAGGATCTTGGTTGTACCATAGACTTTGCAGTTCAAATTCTAGTTAGCGACGATTCCATGCCTATTCTCCACTCTAGTAATTCTCCAGACACTTTTGGCATGGATGCATGTCAACTTTCTGGCCTTGCAATTCAGGAATATGTACTTTGCATCAACGCCTGTGACCATGCAGACAGTGTGGTCGCACAATGCGAAGATTTTGCTGATCTCTTTTCTGAATGCCTTGGTTGTACCACAGACTTTGCAGCGCATATTGTAGTTAGAGACAATTCCATGCTTATTCTAATCACTAGTAATGCTCCAAACATTTTTCGGCATGGAGTTATTTGAACTTCCTGGCCTCGCAATTCAGGACAATGTACTTTGCATCATCGCCTGTGACCATGCAGACAGTGTGGTCGCACTATGCGATGATTTTTCTGATCTGTTTGTTAAGGGCGTTGGTTGTACCGCAGACTCTGCAGCGCATATTGTAGTAAGAGACAATTCCATGCCTATTCTCCACTCTAGTAATGCTCCATACATTTTTGGCATGGATGCATTTGAACTTCCTGGCCTTGTAATTCAGGACAATGTACTTTGCATCAACGACAGCGACCATGCAGAGAGTGAGGTCGCACTATGCAATGATTTTGCTGATCTCTTTTCTGAGGGCTTTGGTTGTACCACAGACTTAGCAGCGCATATTGTAGTTAGAGACAATTCCTTGCCTATTATAAACTCTAGTATTGCTCCAAGCATTTTTGGCATGGATTCATATGAACTTTCTGTCCTCGCAATTCAGCACAATGTACTTTTCATCAACGCCTGTGACCAGGCAGACAGTGTGGTCACACTATGCGATGATTTGGCTGATCTGTTTTTTTAGGGCCTTGTTTGTACCACAGACTTTGCAGGGCATATTGTAGTTAGAGACAATTCTATGCCTATTCTCCACTTTAGTAATGCTCCAAACATTTTTGTCATAGATGCATTTTAACTTCCTCGCCTCGAAATTCGGGACAATGTAATTTGCATCAACGGTTGTTACGACGCAGACAGTGTGGTCGCACTATGCGATGATTTCGCTGATCTCTTTTCTGAAGACCTTGGTTGTACCACAGACTTTGCAGCGCATGTTGTAGTTAGAGACAATACCAAGCCTATTCTCCTCGCTAGTAGTGCTCCAAACATTTTTGGCATGGATGCATTTGAACTTCCTGGCCTCGCAATTCAGGACAATGTACTTTGCATCAACGCCTGTGACCATGCAGACAGTGTGGTCGCACTATGTGATGATTCTGCTGATCTTTTTTCTGAGGGCCTTGGTTCTACCACACATCTTGCAGCGTATATTGTAGTTAGAGACAATTCCATGCCTATTTTCCACTCTAGTATTGCTACAAACATTTTTGGCATGGATGCATTTGAACATTCTCGCCTCCAATTCAGGACAATGTACTTTGCATCAATGCTTGTGACCATGCTGACAGTGTGGTCGCACTATGCGATGATTTTGCTGATCTCTTTTCTGAGGGCCTTGGCTGTACCACAGACTTTGCAGCGCATATTGTAGTTAGAGACCATTCCATGCCTAGTCTACACTCTAGTAATGCTCCAAACATTTTTGGCATGGATGCATTTGAACTTTCTGGATTCGCAATTCAGGACAATGTACTTTGCATCAACGCCTGTGACCATGCAGACAGTGAGGTCGCACTATGCGATGATTTTGCTGATCTCTTTTCTGAGGGCCTTGGTTGTACCACAGACTTTGCAGTGCATATTGTAGTTACAGACAATTACATGCCTATTCTACATTCTAGTAATGCTGCAAACATTTTTGGCATGGATGCATTTAACTTCCTGGCCTCGAAATTCAGGAGAATGTACTTTGCATCAACGCCTGTGACCTTGCAGACAGTATGGTCGCACTATGCGATGATTTTTCTGTTGTCTTTTCTGAGGGCCTTGGTAGTACCACAGACTTTGCAGAGCATATTGTAGTTAGAGACAATTCCATGCATCTTCTCAACTCTAGTAATGCTCCAAACAATTTTCGCGTGGATGCATTTGAAATTGCTGGCCTCGCAATTCAGGACAGTGTACTTTCCATCAACCACTGTGACGCATGCAGACAGTGTGGACGCCCTATGCAATGATTTTGCTGATCTCTTTTCTGAGGGCCTTGGTTTTACCGCAGACTTTGCAGCGCATGTTGTAGTTAGAAACAATTCCATGCCTATTCTCCACTTTAGTAATGCTCCAAACATTTTTGGCATGGATGCATTTTAACTTCCTCGCCTCGAAATTCAGGACAATGTAATTTGCATCAACGGTTGTGACGACGCAGACATTGTGGTCGCACTATGCGATGATTTCGCTGACCCCATTTCTGAGGGCCTTGGTTGTACCACAGACTTTGCAGGGCATATTGTGGTTAGAAATAATTCCATGCTTATTCTCTACTCTAGTAATGCTCCAAACATATTTGGCATGGATGCGTTTGATCTATGTAGCCTCGCAATTTTGGACAATGTACTTTGCATCAACGCCTGTGACCATGCAGACAGTGTGGTCGCACTATGTGATGATTTTGCGGACCACTTTTCTCAGGGCCTTCGTTGTACCACAGACTTTGCGGCGCATACTGTAGTTAGAGACAATTCCATGCCTATTCTCCACTCTAGTAATGTTCCAAACATTTTGGCATGGCTGCATTTGAACTTCCGGGCCTCGCAATTCAATACAATGAATTTTGCATCAACGCCTGTGACCATGCAGACAGTGTGGTCGGACTATGCGACGATGTTGATGATCTCTTTTCATAGGGCCTTGGTTGGACCACAGACTTTGCAGCGCATATTGTAGTTAGAGACAATTCCATGCCTATTCTCCACTCTAGTAATGCTCCAAACATTTTTGGCATGGATGCATTTGAACATTCTGGCCTCGCAATTCAGGACAATATACTTTGCATCAACGCTAGTGACCATGATGACAGTTTGGTCACACTATGGGATGGTTTTGCTGACTTCTTTTCTGAAGGCCTTGGTTCTACCACAGACTTTACAGCGCATATTGTAGTTAGAGACAATTTCATGCCTATTCTCCACTCTAGTAATGCTCGAAAAATTTTTTTGGATGCATATGAATTTTCTGCCCTTGCATTTCCATGACAATGTACTTTGCATCAACGCCTTTGACCTTGCAGACCGTGTGGTCGCACTATGCGATGATTTTGCTAACCTCTTTTCTGACAGTCTTGGTTGTACCACAGACTTTGCAGCGCATATTGTAGTTAGAGCCCATTGCATGCCTATTCTAAACCCTAGTAATGCTCCAAACATTTTTGGCATGGATGCATTTGAACTTCCTGGCCTCGCAATTCAGGACAGTGTACTTTGCATCTACGCCTGTGACCATGCAGACAGTATGGTGGCACAATGCGATGATTTTGCTGATCACTTTTCTGAGATCCTTGGTTGTACCACAGACTTTGCAGTGCATATTGTAGTTAGAGCCCATTGCATGCCTATTCTAAACCCTAGTAATGCTCCAAACATTTTTGGCATGGATGCATTTGAACTTCCTTTCCTCGCAATTCAGGACAATGTACTATGCATCAACGTCTGTGACCATGCAGACAGTGTGGTCGCACTTTGCGATGATTTTGCTGCTCTCTTTTCTGAGGGCCTTGGTTGTACCACAGACTTTGCAGCGCATATTGTAGTTAGAGACAATTCCATTCCTATTCTACACTCTCGTAATGCTCCAAACATTTGGGCATGGATGCGATTGAACTTTCTGGCTTCGTTATTCAGGACTTTGTAGTTTGCATCAACGCCTGTGACCATGCAGACAGTGGGGTTGCACTATGCCATGATCTCTTTCTGAGGGTCTTGGTTGTACCACAGACTTTGCAGTTCAAATTGTAGTTAGCGACGATTCCATGCCTATTCTCCACTATAGTAATTCTCCAAAAACTTTTGGCATGGATGCATGTGAACTTTCTGGCCTCGAAATTAAGGACAATATTCGTTGCATCAATGCCTGTGACCATGCAGACAGTGTGGTCGCCTGTGCGATGATTTTCTGATCACTTTTCTGATGGCCTTGGTTGTACCACAGACTTTGCTGCGCATATTGTAGTTATAGACAATTCCATGCCTATTCTCCATTCTGGTAATGCTCCAAACATTGTTGGCATGGATGCATTTCAACATTCTCGCCTCGCAATTCAGGACAATGTACTTTGCATCAACGCCTGTGACCATGCAGACAGTGTGGTCGCACTATGCGATGATTTTGCTGCTCTCTTTCCTGAATGCCTTGGTTGTACCACAGACTTTTAGCGCATATTGTAGTTAGAGACAGTTCCTTGCCTATTCTCCAGTCTAGTAATGCTCCAAACATTTTTGGTATGGATGCATTTGAACTTGGTGGCCTCGCAATTCCGGACAATGTACTTTGCATCAACGCCTGTGACCATGCAGACAGTGTGGTCGCACTATGCGATGATTTTGCTGATCTCTCTTTTGAGGGCCCAGGTTGTACCACAGACTTTGCAGCGCATATTGTAGTTAGAGACAATTCCATGCCTATTCTAAACTCTAGTAATGTTCCAAACAGTTTTTGGCATGGAGTTATTTGAACTTCCTGGCCTCGCAATTCAGGACAATGTACTTTGCATCATCGCCTGTGACCATGCAGACAGTGTGGTCGTACTATGCGATGATTTATTTGATCTGTTTTTTAAGGGCCTTGGTTGTACCGCAGACTCTGCAGCGCATATTGTAGTTAGAGACAATTCCATGAAAATTCTAAACTCTAGTAATACTCCAAACATTTTTGGCATAGATGCCTTTGAACTACCTGGCCTCGGAATTCAGGACAATGTACTTTGCATCAACGACTGCGACTATGCAGACAGTGAGGTCGCATTATGCGATGATTTTGCTGATCTCTTTTCTGAGGGCTTTGGTTGTACCACAGACTTTGCAGCGCATATTGTAGTTAACGACAATTCCTTGCCTGTTCTAAACTCTAGTATTGCTCCAAACATTTTTGGCATGGATGCATATGAACTTTCTCGCCTCGCACTTCAGCACAATGTACTTTGCATCAACGCCTGTGACAATGCAGACAGTGTGGTCGCACTACCCGATGACTTTACTGATCTCTTTTCTGAGGGCCTTGGTTGTACCACAGGCTTTTAGCGCATATTGTAGTTAGAGACAATTCCTTGCCTATTCTCCAGTCTAGAAATGCTCCAAACATTTTTGGCATGGATGCATTTGAACATGCTGGATTTGCAATTCAGGACAATGTACTTTGCATCAACGGCTGTGACCATGCAGACCGTGTGGTCGCACTATGCGATGATTTTGCTGATCTCTTTTCTAAGGGCCTTGGTTGAAACATGGACTTTGCAGCGCATATTGTAGTTAGAGACAATTCCATGCATATTCTCCACTCCAGTAATGCTCCAAACGTTTTGGCATTTAGTTATTTGAACTTCCTGCCTCGCAATCCTGGACAATGTACTTTGCATTATCGCCTGCGACCATGCAGACAGTGTGGTCGCACTATGCGATGATTTGGCTGATCTGTTTTTTTAGGGCCTTGGTTGTACCACAGACTTTGCAGTTCATATTGTAGTTAGAGACAATTCCATACCTATTCTACACTCAAGTAATGCTCCAACCATTTTTGGCATGGATGCATTTGAAACTTCTGGCCTCGTAATACAGGACAATATACTTTGAATCAACGCCTGTGACCATGCAGACAATGTGGCCGCACTATGCAATGATTTTCCTTAACACTTTTATGTGGGCCTTGGTTGTAACACAGACTTTGCAGCGCATATTGTAGTTGGAGACAATTCCATGCCTATTCTCCACTCTAGTAATGCTCCAAACATTTTTGGCATGGATGCATTTGAACTTCCTGGCCTCGCAGTTCAGGACAATGTACTTTGCCACAACGCCTGTGACCATGCAGACAGTGTGGCAGCAATATGCGATGATTTTGATGATCTCTTTTATGAGGGCCTTGGTTGTACCACAGACTTTGCAACGCATATTGTAGTTAGAGACAATTCCACGCCTATTCTCCACTCTAGTAATGCTCCATACATTTTTGGCATGGATGCATTTGAACTTCCTGGCCTTGCAATTCAGGACAATGTACTTTGCATCAACGCCTGTGACCATGCAGACAGTGTGGTCGCACTACGCCATGATTTTGCTTATCTCTTTTCTGAGTGCCTTGGTCATACCACAGACTTTGAAGCGCATATTGTAGTTAGAGACAAATCCATGCTTATTCTAAACTCTAGTAATGCTCCAAACATTTCTGGCATGGATGCATTTGAACTTCCTGGCCTCGCAATTCAGGACAATGCACTTTGCATCAACGCCTGTGACCATGCAGACGGTGCGGTCGCACAATGCGATGATTTCGCAGATCTTTTTTCTGAGGGCCTCGGTTGTACCACAGACTTTTTAGCGCATATTGTAGTTAGAGACAATTCCATGCCTATTCTACTCTCTAGTAATGCTCCAAACATTTTTGGCATGGATGCATTTAAACTTCCTGGTCTCGCACTTCAGGACAATGTACTTTGCATCAACACCTGTGACCATGCAGACAGTGTGTGCGCATAATGCTATGATTTTGCTGCTCTCTTTTCTGAGGGCCTTGGTTGTACCACAGACTTTGCAGGTCATATTGTAGTTAGAGACAATTGCATGCCTATTCTCCACTCTAGTAATGCTCCAAACATTTTGGCATGGATGCATTTAAACATTCTCGCCTGGCAATTCAGGACAATATACTTTGCATCAACGCTTGTGACCATGCAGACAGTGTGGTCACACTATGCGATGATTTTGCTGATCCCTTTTCTGAAGGCTTTGGATCTACCCCAGACTTTGCAGCGCATATTGTAGATACAGACAATTTCATGCCCATTCTCCACTCTAGTAATGCTCATAACATTTTTGGCATGGATGAATTTGTACTTTCTGGCCTCGCAATTCAAGACAATGTACTTTGCATCAACGCCTTTGAACTTGCAGACAGTGTGGCCGCACTATGCGATCATTTTGCTGATCTCTTTTCCAAGGTCCTTCGTTGTACCACAGACTTTGCAGCGCATATTGCAGTTAGAGACAATTCCATGTCTATTCTAAACCCTAGTAATGCTCCAAACATTTTTGGCATGGATGCATTTGATTTTTCTGGCCTCGCAATTCAGGACAATGTACCTTGCATCAACGTCTGCGACCATGCAGACCGAGTGGTCGCACTAAGCGATGATTTTGCTGATCCCTTTTCTGAGGGCCTTGGATGTACCACAGACTTTGCAGCGCATATTGTAGTTAGAGACAATTCTATGCCTATTCTACACTCTAGTAATGCTCCAGACATTTTTGGCATGGATGCATTTGAACCTTCTGGCCTAGCATTACAGGACAATATACTTTGCATCAACGACTGTGACCATGCAGACAGTGTGGTCGCACTATGCAATGATTTTCCTAAACACTTTTATGAGGGCCTTGGTTGTAACACAGACTTTGCAGCGCATATTGTAGTTCGAGACAATTCGATGCCTATTCTCCTCTCTAGTAATGCACCAAACATTTTTGGCATGGATGCATTTGAACTGCCTGGCCTCGCAATTCAGGACAAAGTACTTTGCATCAACGCCTGTGACCATGCAGACAGTGTGGTCGCACTATGCGATGATTTTGGTGATCTCTTTTATCGTGGCCTTCGTTATACCACAGACTTTGCATCGCATATTGTAGTTAGAGACAATTCCGTGCCTATTCTCCACTCTAGTAATGCTCCTACCATATTTGGCATGGATGCATGTGAACTTTCTGGCCTCGCAATTCAGGACAAGGTACTTTGCATCAACGCCTGTGACCATGCACACAGTGTGGTCGCACTATGCGATGATTTTGCTGATCTCTTTTCTGAGGTTCTTGGTTGTCCCAGAGACTTTAGAGCGCATATTGTAGTTAGAGACAATTCTATGCCTATTCTCCACTCTAGTAATGCTCCAAACATTTTGGCATGGATGCATTTGATCTTTCTGGCCTCGTTATTCAGGACAATGTACTTTGTATCAACGCCTGTGACCATGCAGACAGTGTGGTCGCACTACGCCATGATTTTGCTGATCTCTTTTCTGAGGGCCTTGGTCATACCACAGACTTTGAAGCGCATATTGTAGTTAGAGACAAATCCATGCTTATTCTAAACTCTAGTAATGCTCCAAACATTTCTGGCATGGATGCATTTGAACTTCCTGGCCTCGCAATTCAGGACAATGTACTTTGCATCAACGCCTGTGACCATGCAAACGGTGTGGTCGCACATAGCGATGATTTCGCTGATCTCTTTTCTGAGGGCCATGGTTGTACCACAGACTTTTCAGCGCATATTGTAGTTAGAGACAATTCCATGCCTATTCTACACTCTAGTACTGCTCCAAACATTTTTGGCATGGATGCATTTGAACTTCCTGGCCTCGCACTTCAGGACAATGTACTTTGCATCAACACCTGTGACCATGTAGACAGTGTGGACGCATAATGCGATGATTTTGCTGATCTCTTTTCTGAGGGCCTTGGTTGTACCACAGACCTTGCAGGTCATATTGTAGTTAGAGACAATTGCATGCCTATTCTCCACTCTAGTAATGCTCCAAACATTTTGGCATGGATGCATTTAAACATTCTCGCCTGGCAATTCAGGACAATACACATTGCATCAACGCCTGTGACCATGCAGACAATGTGGTCACACTATGCGATGATTTTGCTGATCCCTTTTCTGAAGGCCTTGGATCTACCACAGACTTTGCAGCGCATATTGTAGTTACAGACAATTTCATGCCCATCCTCCACTCTAGTAATGCTCATAACATTTTTGGCATGGATGAATTTGTACTTTCTGGCCTCGCAATTCAAAACAATGTACTTTGCATCAACGCCTTTGAACTTGCAGACAGTGTGGCCGCACTATGCGATCATTTTGCTGATCTCTTTTCCAAGGTCCTTGGTTGTACCACAGACTTTGCAGCGCATATTGTAGTTAGAGACAATTCCATTTCTATTCTAAACCCTAGTAATGCTCCAAACATTTTTGGCATAGATGCATTTGATTTTTCTGGCCTCGCAATTCAGAACAATGTTCCTTGCCTCAACATCTGTGACCATGCAGACAGTGTGGTCGCACTAAGCGATGATTTTGCTGATCCCTTTTCTGAGGGCCTTGGATGTACCACAGACTTTGCAGCGCATATTGTAGTTAGAGACAATTCTATGCCTATTGTACACTCTAGTAATGCTCCAACTATTTTTGGCAAGGATGCATTTGAACTTCCTGGCATCGCAATTCAGGACAAAGTACTTTGCATCAACGCCTGTGACCATGCAGACAGTGTGGTCGCTCTATGCGATGATTTTGCTGATCTCTTTTCTGAGGGCCTTGGTAGTACTACAGACTTTGCAGCGCATATTCAAGTTAGAGACAATTCCATGCCTATTCTACACTCTAGTAATGCTCCAAACGTTTTTGGCATGGATGCATTTGAACCTTCTTGCCTCGCAATACAGGACAATATACTTTGCATCAACGACTGTGACCATGCAGACTGTGTGGTCGCACTATGCAATGATTTTCCTAAACACTTTTATGAGGGCCTTGGTTGTAACACAGACTTTGCAGCGCATATTGTAGTTCGAGACAATTCGATGCCTATTCTCCTCTCTAGTAGTGCACCAAACATTTTTGGCATGGATGCATTTGAACTTCCTGGCCTCGCAATTCAGGACAATGTACTTTGCATCAACGCCTGTGACCATGCAGACGGTGCGGTCGCACTATGCGATGATTTTGGTGATCTCTTTTCTCGTGGCTTTCTTTATACCACAGACTTTGCATCGCATATTGTAGTTAGAGACAATTCCGTGCCTATTCTCCACTCTAGTAATGCTCCTACCATTTTTGGCATGGATGCTTGTGAACTTTCTGGCCTCGAAATTCAGGACAAGGTACTTTGCATCAACGCCTGTGACCATGCACACAGTGTGGTAACACTATGCGATGATTTTGCTGATCTCTTTTGTGAGGTTCTTGGTTGTCCCAGAGACTTTGCAGCGCATATTGTAGTTAGAGACAATTCTATGCCTATTCTCCACTCTAGTAATGCTCGAAACATTTTTGGCATGGATGCATTTGAACATTCTGGCTTCGTTATTCAGGACAATGTACTTTGCATCAACCCTTGTGACCATGCAGACGGTGTGGTCACACTATGCGATGATTTTGCTGACCTATTTTCTGAAGGCCTTGGTTGTACCACAGACTTTGTAGCGCATATTGTAATTAGAGACAATTCCATGGCTATTCTACACTCTAGTAATGCTCCAAACATCTTATGATGGATGCATTTTAACTTTCTGGCCTCGTTATTCAGGACAATGTACATTGCATCAACGCCTGTGACCTTGCAGACAGTGTGGCCGCACTATTCAATGATTCTGATGACCTCTTTTCTGAGGGATTTGGTTGTACCACAGACTTTGCAGCGCATATTGTAGTTAGAGACAATTCTATGCCTATTCTACTCTCTAGTAATGCTCCAACTATTTTTGGCAAGGATGCATTTGAACCTCCTGGCCTCGCAATTCAGGACAAAGTACTTTGCATCAACGCCTGTGACCATGCAGACAGTGTGGTCGCTCTATGCGATGATTTTGCTGATCTCTTTTCTGAGGGCCTTGGTAGTACTACAGACTTTGCAGCGCATATTCAAGTTAGAGACAATTCCATGCCTATTCTACACTCTAGTAATGCTCCAAACATTTTTGGCATGGATGCATTTGAACCTTCTTGCCTCGCAATACAGGACAATATACTTTGCATCAACAACTGTGACCATGCAGACTGTGTGGTCGCACTATGCAATGATTTTCCTAAACACTTTAATGAGGGCCTTGGTTGTAACACAGACTTTGCAGCGCATATTGTAGTTCGAGACAATTCGATGCCTATTCTCCTCTCTAGTAGTGCACCAAACATTTTTGGCATGGATGCATTTGAACTTCCTGGCCTCGCAATTCAGGACAATGAACTTTGCATCAACGCCTGTGACCATGCAGACAGTCTGGTGGCACTATGCGATGATTTTTATGACCTTTTTTCTGAGGGCCTTGGTTGTACCACAGCCTTTGCAGCACATATTATAGTTAGAGACAATTCCATGCCTGTTCTAAACTCTAGTAATTCTCCAAACATTTTTGTAATGGATGCATTTGAACTTTCTTGCCTCGCAATTCAGAACAATGTACTTTGCATCAACGCTTGTTTCCATGCAGACAGTGTGGTCGCACTATGCGATGATTTTGCTGACTTCTTTTCTGAATGCCTTGGTTCTACCACAGACTTTGCAGCGCATATTGTAGTTTGAGACAATTTCATGCCTATTCTCCACTCGAGTAATGCTCCAAACATTTTGTCATGGATGCATTTGATCTTTCTGTCCTCGTTATTCAGGACAATGTACTTTGCATCAACGCCTGTGACCATGCAGACGGTGTGGTCGCACAATGCGATGATTTCGCTGATCTCTTTTCTGAGGGCCATGGTTGTACCACAGACTTTGTAGCGCATATTGTAGTTAGAGACAATTCCATGCCTATTCTACACTCTAGTAATGCTCCAAACATTTTTGGCATGGATGCATTTAAACATTCTCGCCTGGCAATTCAGGTCAATATTTTTTGCATCAACGCTTGTGACCATGCAGACAGTGTGGTCACACTATGCGATGATTTTGCTGATCCCTTTTCTGAAGGCCTTGGCTCTACCACAGACTTTGCAGCGCATATTGTACTTACAGACAATTTCATGCCCATTCTCCACTCTAGTAATGCTCGTAACATTTTTGGCATTGGATGAATTTGTACTTTCTGGCCTCGCAATTCAAGACAATGTACTTTGCATCAACGCCTTTGAACTTGCAGACAGTGTGGCCGCACTATGCGATCATTTTGCTGATCTCTTTTCTAAGGCCGTTGGTTGTACCACAGACTTTGCAGCGCATATTGTAGTTAGAGACAATTCCATGTCTATTCTAAACCCTAGTAATGCTCCAAACTTTTTTGGCATGGATGCATTTGATTTTTCTGGCCTAGCAATTCAGGACAATGTACCTTGCATCAACGTCTGTGACCATGCAGACAGTGTGGTAGCACTAAGCGATGATTTTGCTGATCCCTTTTCTGAGGGCCTTGGATGTACCACAGACTTTGCAGCGCATATTGTTGTTAGAGACAATTCTATGCCTATTCTACACTCTAGTAATGCTCCAAACATTTTTGGCATGGATGCATTTGAACCTTCTGGCCTCGCAATACAGGACAATATACTTTGCATCAACGAATGTGACCATGCAGACAGTGTGGTCGCACTATGCAATGATTTTCCTAAACACTTTTATGAGGGCCTTGGTTATAACACAGACTTTGCAGCGCATATTGTAGTTAGAGACAATTCTATGCCTATTGTCCACTCTAGTAATGCTCGAAAAATTTTTGGCATGGATGCATTTGAACATTCTGGCCTCGTTATTCAGGACAATGTACTTTGCATCAACCCTTGTGACCATGCAGACGGTGTGGTCACACCATGCGATGATTTTGCTGACTTATTTTCTCAAGGCCTTGGTTGTACCACAGACTTTGCAGCGCATATTGTAATTAGAGCTAATTCCATGCCTAATCTCCACTCTAGTAATGCTCTAAATATTTTTGGCATTGGTGCATTTGAATATTCAGCCATCGCAATTCAGGACAATGTTCTTTGCATAACGCCTGTGACCATGCAGGAAGTGTGGTCGCACAATGCCATGATTTAGCTGATCTCTTTTCTGAGGGCCTGGGTTGTACCACAGACTTTGCAGTGCTTTTGTAGTTACAGACAATTTCATGCCTATTCTCCACTCTAGTAATGCTCCAAACAATTTGGTATGGATGCATTTGATCTTTCTGGCCTCGTTATTCAGGACAATGTAGTTTGCGTCAACGCCTGTGACCATGCAGACAGTGTGGTCGCACTATGCGATGATTTTGCTGATCTCTTTTCTGAGGGTATTGGTTGTACCACAGACTTTGCAGCACATATTGTAGTTAGAGACAATTCCATGCCTATTTTACACTCTCGTAATGCTCCAAACATTTTGGCATGGATGCGTTTGAACTTTCTGGCCTCGTTATTCAAGACAATGTAGTTTGCATCAACGCCTGTGACCATGCAGACAGTGGGGTCGCACTATGCGATTATCTCTTTCTGAGGGTCTTGGTTGAACCACAGACTTTGCAGTACAAATTGTAGTTAGTGAAGATTCCATGCCTATTCTCCACTCTAGTAATGCTCCAAACATTTTTGACATGGATGCATGTATACTTTCTGGCCTTGCATTTCAGGACAATGTACGTTGCATCAATGCCTGTGACCAAGCAGGCAGTGTGGTCGCACTGTGCGATGATTTTGCTGATCTCTTTTCTGATGGCCTTGCTTGTACCACAGACTTTGCTGCGCATATTGTAGTTATAGACAATTCCATGCCTATTCTCCACTCTGGTAATGCTCCAAACATTGTTGGCATGGATGCAATTGAACATTCTCGCAATTCAGGACAATGTACTTTGCATCAACGTCTGTGACCATGCAGACAGTGTGGTCGTACTATGCGATGATTTTGCTGATCTCTCTTCTGAGGGCATAGGTTGTACCACAGACTTTGCAGCTCATATTGTAGTTAGAGACAATTCCATGCCTATTCTAAACTCTAGTAATGCTCCAAACATTTTTGGCATGGATGCATTTGTACTTTCTGGCCTCGCAACCCAGGACAATGTACATTGCATCAATGCCTGTGTCCATGCAAACAGTGTGGTCGCACTATGCAATGATTTTGCTGATCTCTTTTCTAAGGGCCTTGGTTGTACCACAGACTTTGCAGCGCATATTGTAGTTAGAGACAATTCTATGCCTATTCTACTCTCTAGTAATGCTCCAACTATTTTTGGCAAGGATGCATTTGAACCTCCTGGCCTCGCAATTCAGGACAAAGTACTTTGCATCAACGCCTGTGACCATGCAGACAGTGTGGTCGCTCTATGCGATGATTTTGCTGATCTCTTTTCTGAGGGCCTTGGTAGTACTACAGACTTTGCAGCGCATATTCAAGTTAGAGACAATTCCATGCCTATTCTACACTCTAGTAATGCTCCAAACATTTTTGGCATGGATGCATTTGAACCTTCTTGCCTCGCAATACAGGACAATATACTTTGCATCAACGACTGTGACCATGCAGACTGTGTGGTCGCACTATGCAATGATTTTCCTAAACACTTTAATGAGGGCCTTGGTTGTAACACAGACTTTGCAGCGCATATTGTAGTTAGAGACAATTCCATGCCTATTCTACACTCTAGTAATGCTCCAAACATTTTTGGCATGGATGCATTTAAACATTCTCGCCTGGCAATTCAGGTCAATATTTTTTGCATCAACGCTTGTGACCATGCAGACAGTGTGGTCACACTATGCGATGATTTTGCTGATCCCTTTTCTGAAGGCCTTGGCTCTACCACAGACTTTGCAGCGCATATTGTACTTACAGACAATTTCATGCCCATTCTCCACTCTAGTAATGCTCGTAACATTTTTGGCATTGGATGAATTTGTACTTTCTGGCCTCGCAATTCAAGACAATGTACTTTGCATCAACGCCTTTGAACTTGCAGACAGTGTGGCCGCACTATGCGATCATTTTGCTGATCTCTTTTCTAAGGCCGTAGGTTGTACCACAGACTTTGCAGCGCATATTGTAGTTAGAGACAATTCCATGTCTATTCTAAACCCTAGTAATGCTCCAAACATTTTTGGCATGGATGCATTTGATTTTTCTGGCCTAGCAATTCAGGACAATGTACCTTGCATCAACGTCTGTGACCATGCAGACAGTGTGGTAGCACTAAGCGATGATTTTGCTGATCCCTTTTCTGAGGGCCTTGGATGTACCACAGACTTTGCAGCGCATATTGTTGTTAGAGACAATTCTATGCCTATTCTACACTCTAGTAATGCTCCAAACATTTTTGGCATGGATGCATTTGAACCTTCTGGCCTCGCAATACAGGACAATATACTTTGCATCAACGAATGTGACCATGCAGACAGTGTGGTCGCACTATGCAATGATTTTCCTAAACACTTTTATGAGGGCCTTGGTTATAACACAGACTTTGCAGCGCATATTGTAGTTAGAGACAATTCTATGCCTATTGTCCACTCTAGTAATGCTCGAAAAGTTTTTGGCATGGATGCATTTGAACATTCTGGCCTCGTTATTCAGGACAATGTACTTTGCATCAAACCTTGTGACCATGCAGACGGTGTGGTCACACCATGCGATGATTTTGCTGACTTATTTTCTGAAGGCCTTGGTTGTACCACAGACTTTGCAGCGCATATTGTAATTAGAGCTAATTCCATGCCTAATCTCCACTCTAGTAATGCTCTAAATATTTTTGGCATTGGTGCATTTGAATATTCAGCCATCGCAATTCAGGACAATGTTCTTTGCATAACGCCTGTGACCATGCAGGCAGTGTGGTCGCACAATGCCATGATTTAGCTGATCTCTTTTCTGAGGGCCTGGGTTGTACCACAGACTTTGCAGTGCTTTTGTAGTTACAGACAATTTCATGCCTATTCTCCACTCTAGTAATGCTCCAAACATTTTGGTATGGATGCATTTGATCTTTCTGGCCTCGTTATTCAGGACAATGTAGTTTGCGTCAACGCCTGTGACCATGCAGACAGTGTGGTCGCACTATGCGATGATTTTGCTGATCTCTTTTCTGAGGGTATTGGTTGTACCACAGACTTTGCAGCACATATTGTAGTTAGAGACAATTCCATGCCTATTTTACACTCTCGTAATGCTCCAAACATTTTGGCATGGATGCGTTTGAACTTTCTGGCCTCGTTATTCAAGACAATGTAGTTTGCATCAACGCCTGTGACCATGCAGACAGTGGGGTCGCACTATGCGATGATCTCTTTCTGAGGGTCTTGGTTGAACCACAGACTTTGCAGTACAAATTGTAGTTAGTGAAGATACCATGCCTATTCTCCACTCTAGTAATGCTCCAAACATTTTTGACATGGATGCATGTATACTTTCTGGCCTTGCATTTCAGGACAATGTACGTTGCATCAATGCCTGTGACCATGCAGGCAGTGTGGTCGCACTGTGCGATGATTTTGCTGATCTCTTTTCTGATGGCCTTGCTTGTACCACAGACTTTGCTGCGCATATTGTAGTTATAGACAATTCCATGCCTATTCTCCACTCTGGTAATGCTCCAAACATTGTTGGCATGGATGCAATTGAACATTCTCGCAATTCAGGACAATGTACTTTGCATCAACGTCTGTGACCATGCAGACAGTGTGGTCGCACTATGCGATGATTTTGCTGATCTCTCTTCTGAGGGCATAGGTTGTACCACAGACTTTGCAGCGCATATTGTAGTTAGAGACAATTCCATGCCTATTCTAAACTCTAGTAATGCTCCAAACATTTTTGGCATGGATGCATTTGTACTTTCTGGCCTCGCAACCCAGGACAATGTACATTGCATCAATGCCTGTGTCCATGCAAACAGTGTGGTCGCACTATGCAATGATTTTGCTGATCTCTTTTCTAAGGGCCTTGGTTGTACCACAGACTTTGCAGCGCATATTGTAGTTAGAGCTAATTCCATGCCTAATCTCCACTCTAGTAATGCTCTAAATATTTTTGGCAAGGATGCATTTGAACCGCCTGGCTTCGCAATTCAGGACAATGTACTTTGCATCAACGCCTGTGACCAAGCAGACAGTGTGGTCGCACGAAGCGGTGATTTTGCTGATCTCTTTCCTGAGGGCTTTGGTTGTAATACAGACTTTGCAGCGCATATTGTTGTTAGAGACAATTCCATGCCTATTCAAAACTCTGATAGTGCTCCAAACGTTTTTGGCATGGATGCATTTGAACTTTCTGCCCTCGCAATTTTGGACAGTGTACTTTGCATCAACGCCTGTGACCATACTGACAGTGTGGTCGCACTATGCGATGATTTTGCTGATCTCTTTTCTGAGGGCGTTGGTTGTACCACAGACTTTTAGCGCATATTGTAGTTAGACAATTCCATGCCTATTCTCCATCCTAGTAATGCTATAAACATTTTTTCATGGATGCATTCGAACTTTCTGGCCTCGCAATTCAAGACAATGTACTTTGCATCAACGCCTTTGAACTTGCAGACAGTGTGGCCGCACTACGCGATCATTTTGCTGATCTCTTTTCTAAGGCCGTTGGTTGTACCACAGACTTTGCGGCGCATATTGTAGTTAGAGACAATTCCATGTCTATTCTAAACCCTAGTAATGCTCCAAACATTTTTGGCATGGATGCATTTGATTTTTCTGGCTTAGCAATTCAGAACAATGTACCTTGCATCAACGTCTGTGACCATGCAGACAGTGTAGTAGCACTAAGCGATGATTTTGCTGATCCCTTTTCTGAGGGCCTTGGATGTACCACAGACTTTGCAGCGCATATTGTAGTTAGAGACAATTCTATGCCTATTCTACACTCTAGTAATGCTCCAACTAATTTTGGCATGGATGCATTTGAACTTCCTGGCCTCGCAATTCAGGACAAAGTACTTTGCATCAACGCCTGTGACCATGGAGACAGTGTGGTCGCACAATGCGATGATTTTCCTGATGTCTTTTCTGAGGGCCTTGGTTGTACCACAGACTTCGCAGCGCATATTGTAGTTAGAGACAATTCCATGCCTATTCTCCACTCCAGTAATGCTCCAAACAATTTTGGCATGGATGCATTTGAAGTTTCTGGCCTAGCAATTCAGGACAATGTACCTTACATGAACGCCTGTGACCAAGCAGACAGTGTGGTCGCTCTATGCGATGATTCTGCTGATCTCTTTTCTGAGGGCTTTGGTAGTACTACAGACTTTGCAGCGCATATTCAAGTTAGACACAATTCCATGCCTATTCTACACTCTAGTAATGCTCCAAACATTTTTGGCATGGATGCATTTGAACCTTCTCGCCTCGCAATACAGGACAATATACTTTGCATCAACGACTGTGACCATGCAGACAGTGTGGTCGCACTATGCAATGATTTTCCTAAACACTTTTATGAGGGCCTTGGATGTAACACAGACTTTGCAGCGCATATTGTAGTTCGAGACAATTCGATGCCTATTCTCCTCTGTAGTAATGCTCCCACAATTTTTGGCATGGATGCATTTGAACTTCCTGGCCTCGCAATTCGGGACAATGTACTTTGCATCAACGCCTGTGACCATGCAGACAGTGTGGTCGCACAATGCGATGATTTTGCTGATCTCTTTACTCGTGGCCTTCGTTTTACCACAGACTTTGCATCGCATATTGTAGTTAGAGACAATTCCGTGCCTATTCTCCACTCTAGTAATGCTCCTACCATTTTTGGCATGGATGCATGTATACTTTCTGGCCTTGCATTTCAGGACAATGTACGTTGCATCAATGCCTGTGACCATGCAGGCAGTGTGGTCGCACTGTGCGATGATTTTGCTGATCTCTTTTCTGATGGCCTTGGTTGTACCACAGACTTTGCTGCGCATATTGTAGTTATAGACAATTCCGTGCCTATTCTCCACTCTGGTAATGCTCCAAACATTGTTGGCATGGATGCAATTGAACATTCTTGCAATTCAGGACAATGTACTTTGCATCAACGCCTGTGACCATGGAGACAGTGTGGTCGCACAATGCGATGATTTTCCTGATGTCTTTTCTGAAGGCCTTGGTTGTACCACAGTCTTTGCAGCGCATATTGTAATTAGAGAAAATTCCATGGCTATTCTACACTCTAGTAATGCTCCAAACTTCTTGTCATGGATGCATTTTAACTTTCTGGCCTCGATATTCAGGACAATGTACATTGCATCAACACCTGTGACCTTGCAGACACTGTGGCCGCACTATTCAATGATTCTGATGACCTCTTTTCTTAGGGCCTTGGTTGTACCACAGACCTAGCAGTGTATATTGTAGTTTGACACAATTTCATGCCTATTCTCCACTCTAGTAATGCTCCAAACATTTTTGGCATTGGTGCATTTGACATTCAGCCATCGCAATTCAGGACAATGTTCTTTGCATCCACACCTGTGACCATGCAGACAGTGTGGTCGCACATTGCCATGATTTTGCTGATCTCTTTTCTGAGGGCCTGGGTTGTACCACAGACTTTGCAGTGCATATTGTAGTTAGAGACAATTTCATGCTTATACTCCACTCTAGTAATGCTCCAAACATTTTGGTATGGATGCATTTGATCTTTCTGGCCTCGTTATTCAGGACAATGTAGTTTGCGTCAACGCCTGTGACCATGCAGACAGTGGGGTCGCACTATGCGATGATCTCTTGCTGAGGGTCTTGGTTGTACCACAGACTTTGCAGTTCAAATTGTAGTTAGCGAAGATTCCATGCCTATTCTCCACTCTAGTAATGCTCCAAACATTTTTGACATGGATGCATGTATACTTTCTGGCCTTGCATTTCAGGACAATGTACGTTGCATCAATGCCTGTGACCATGCAGGCAGTGTGGTCGCACTGTGCGATGATTTTGCTGATCTCTTTTCTGATGGCCTTGGTTGTACCACAGACTTTGCTGCGCATATTGTAGTTATAGACAATTCCATGCCTATTCTCCACTGTGGTAATGCTCCAAACATTGTTGGCATGGATGTATTTGAACATTCTCGCAATTCAGGACAATGTACTTTGCATCAACGTCTGTGACCATGCAGACAGTGTGGTCGCACTATGCGATGATTTTGCTGATCTCACTTCTGAGGGCATAGGTTGTACCACAGACTTTTCAGCGCATATTGTAGTTAGAGACAATTCCATGCCTATTCTAAACTCTAGTAATGCTCCAAACATTTTTGGCATGGATGCATTTGTACTTTCTGGCCATGCAACCCAGGACAATGTACATTGCATCAACGCCTGTGTCCATGCAAACAGTGTGGTCGCACTATGCAATGATTTTGCTGATCTCTTTTCTAAGGGCCTTGGTTGTACCACAGACTTTGCAGCGTATATTGTGGTTAGAGCTAATTCCATGAATAATCTCCACTCTAGTAATGCTCTAAATAATTTTGGCATGGATGCATTTGAACCTCCTGGCTTCGCAATTCAGGACAATGTACTTTGCATCAACGCCTGTGACCAAGCAGACAGTGTGGTCGCACGAAGCGGTGATTTTGCTGATCTCTTTCCTGAGGGCTTTGGTTGTAATACAGACTTTGCAGCGCATATTGTAGTTAGAGACAATTCCATGCCTATTCAAATCTCTGGTAGTGCTCCAAACGTTTTTGGCATGGATGCATTTGAACATGCAGGATTCGCAATTCAGGACAATGTACTTTGCATCAACGACTGTGACCATGCAGACAGTGTGGTCGCACTGTGCGATGATTTTGCTGATCTCTTTTCTGAGTGCCTTGGTTGTACCACAGACATTGCAGCGCATATTGTAGTTAGACAATTCCATGCCTATTCTCCATCCTAGTAATGCTATAAACATTTTTTCTTGGATGCATTCGAACTTTCTGGCCTCGCAATTCAGGACAATGTACTTTGCATCAACGCCTGTGACCTTGCAGACACTGTGGCCACACTATGCAATGATTTTGCTGATCTCTTTTCTGATGGCCTTGGTTGTACCACAGACTTTGCAGTGCATATTGTAGTTAGAGACAATTCCATGCCTATTCTAAACTTTAGTAATGCTCCAAACATTTTTGGCATGGATGCATTTGTATTTTCTGGCCTCGCAATCCAGGACAATGTACATTGCATCAACGCCTGTGTCCATGCAGACAGTGTGGTCGCACTATGCAATGATTTTGCTTATCTCTTTTCTAAGGGCCTTGGTTGAACCACAGACTTTGCAGCGCATATTGTAGTTAGAGACAATTCCTTGCCTATTCTCCAGTCTAGTAATGCTCCAAACATTTTTGGTATGGATGCTTTTTAACTTTCTAGCCTCGCAATTCAAGACAATGTACTTTGCATCAACGTCTGTGACCATGCAGACAGTGTGGTCGCACTTTGAGATGATTTTGCTGATCTCTCTTCTGAGGGCCTAGGTTGTACCGCAGACTTTGCAGCGCATATTGTAGTTAGAGACAATTCCATGCCTATTCTAAACTCTAGTAATGCTCCAAACATTTTTGGCATGGATGCATTTGTACTTTCTGGCCTCGCAATCCAGGACAAGTACATTGCATCAACGCCTGTGTCCATGCAGACAGTGTGGTCGCACTATGCAATGATTTTGCTGATCTCTCTTCTGAGGGCATAGGTTGTACCACAGACTTTGCAGCGCATATTGTAGTTAGACAATTCCATGCCTATTCTCCATCCTAGTAATGCTATAAACATTTTTTCATGGAGGCATTCGAACTTTCTGGCCTCGCCATTCAGGACAATGTACTTTGCATCAACGCCTGTGACCTTGCAGACACTGTGGCCACACAATGCAATGATTTTGCTGATCTCTTTTCTGATGGCCTTGGTTGTACCACAGACTTTGCAGTGCATATTGTAGTTAGAGACAATTCCATGCCTATTCTAAACTTTAGTAATGCTCCAAACATTTTTGGCATGGATGCATTTGAACTTCCTGGCCTCGCAATTCAGGACAATATACTTTGCATCAACGCTTGTGACCATGCAGACAGTGTGGTCACACTATGCGATGATTTTGCTGATCCCTTTTCTGAAGGCCTTGGCTCTACCACAGACTTTGCAGCGCATATTGTACTTACAGACAATTTCATGCCCATTCGCCACTCTAGTAATGCTCATAACATTTTTGGCATTGGATGAATTTGTACTTTCTGGCCTCGCAATTCAAGACAATGTACTTTGCATCAACGCCTTTGAACTTGCAGACAGTGTGGCCGCACTATGCGATCATTTTGCTGATCTCTTTTCTAAGGCCGTTGGTTGTACCACAGACTTTGCAGCGCATATTGTAGTTAGAGACAATTCTATGCATATTCTACACTCTAGTAATGCTCCAACAATTTTTGCATGGATGCATTTGAACTTCCTGGCCTCGCAATTCAGGACAAAGTACTTTGCATCAACGCCTGTGACCATGGAGACAGTGTGGTCGCACAATGCGATGATTTTCCTGAACTCTTTTCTGAGGGCCTTGGTTGTACCACAGACTTCGCAGCGCATATTGTAGTTAGAGACAATTCCATGCCTATTCTCCACTCTAGTAATGCTCCAAACATTTTTGACATGGATGCATGTATACTTTCTGGACTTGCATTTCAGGACAATGTACGTTGCATCAATGCCTGTGACCATGCAGGCAGTGTGGTCGCACTGTGCGATGATTTTGCTGATCTCTTTTCTGATGGCCTTGGTTGTACCACAGACTTTGCAGCGCATATTGTAGTTATAGACAATTCCATGCCTATTCTCCACTCTGGTAATGCTCCAAACATTGTTGGCATGGATGCATTTGAACATTCTCGCAATTCAGGACAATGTACTTTGCATCAACGTCTGTGACCATGCAGACAGTGTGGTCGCACGAAGCGGTGATTTTGCTGATCTCTTTCCTGAGGGCTTTGGTTGTAATACAGACTTTGCAGCGCATATTGTTGTTAGAGACAATTCCATGCGTATTCAAAACTCTGGTAGTGCTCCAAACGTTTTTGGCATGGATGCATTTGGACTTTCTGGCCTCGCAATTTAGGACAGTGTACTTTGCATCAACGCCTGTGACCATGCAGACAGTGTGGGCTTACTATGCGATGATTTTGCTTATTTCTTTTCTGAGGTCTTTGGTTGTACCACGGACTTCACAGCGCATATTGTAGTTAGAGACAATTCCATGCCTATTCTCCACTCTAGTAATGCTCCATACATTTTTGGGACGGATTCATTTGAACATTCTGGCCTCGCAATTCAGGACAATGTACTTTGCATCAACGCCTGTGACCATGCAGACAGTGTGGTCGCACTGTGCGGTGATTTTGCTGATCTCTTTTCTGAGTGCCTTGGTTGTACCACAGACATTGCAGCGCATATTGTAGTTAGACAATTCCATGCCTATTCTCCATCCTAGTAATGCTATAAACATTTTTTCATGGATGCATTCGAACTTTCTGGCCTCGCAATTCTTGACAATGTACTTTGCATCAACGCCTGTGACCTTGCAGACACTGTGGCCACACTATGCAATGATTTTGCTGATCTCTTTTCTGATGGCCTTGGTTGTACCACAGACTTTGCAGTGCATAGTGTAGTTAGAGACAATTCCATGCATATTCTAAACTTTAGTAATGCTCCAAACATTTTTGGCATGGATGCATTTGTACTTTCTGGCCTCGCAATCCAGGACAATGTACATTACATCAACGCCTGTGTCCATGCAGACAGTTTGGTCGCACTATGCAATGATTTTGCTGATCTCTTTTCTAAGGGCCTTGGTTGAACCACAGACTTTGCAGCGCATATTGTAGTTAGAGACAATTCCTTGCCTATTCTCCAGTCTAGTAATGCTCCAAACATTTTTGGTATGGATGCATTTGAACTTCCTAGCCTCGCAATTCAGGACAATGTACTTTGCATCAACGTCTGTGACCATGCAGACAGTGTGGTCGCACTTTGAGATGATTTTGCTGATCTCTCTTCTGAGGGCCTAGGTTGTACCGTAGACTTTGCAGCGCAAATTGTAGTTAGAGACAATTCCATGCCTATTCTAAACTCTAGTAATGCTCCAAACATTTTTTGGCATGGAGTTATTTGAAGTTCCTGGCCTCGCAATTCAGGACAATGTACTTTGCATCATCGCCTGTGACCATGCAGACAGTGTGGTCGCACTATGCGATGATTTTGCTGATCTCTCTACTGAGGGCATAGGTTGTACCACAGACTTTGCAGCGCATATTGTAGTTAGAGACAATTCCAAGCCTATTCTAAACTCTAGTAATGCTCCAGACATTTTTGGCATGGATGCCTTTGAACTACCTCGCCTCGCAATTCAGGACAATGTACTTTGCATCAACGCCTGCGACCATGCAGACAGTGAGGTCGCATTATGCGATAATTTTGCTGATCTCTTTTCTGAGGGCCTTGGTTGTACCACAGACTTTGCAGCGCATATTGTAGTTAGAAACAATTCCTTGCCTATTCTCCACTCTAGTAATGCTCTAAATATTTTTGGCATGGATGCATTTGAACCTCCTGGCTTCGCAATTCAGAACAATGTACTTTGCATCAACGCCTGTGACCAAGCAGACAGTGTGGTCGCACGAGGCGGTGATTTTGCTGATCTCTTTCCTGAGGGCCTTGGTTGTACCACAGACTTTGCAGCGCATATTGTAGTTATAGACAATTCCATGCCTATTCTCCACTCTGGTAATGCTCCAAACATTGTTGGCATGGATGCATTTGAACATTCTCGCCTCGCAATTCTCGACAATGTACTTTGCATCAACGCCTGTGACCATGCAGACAGTGTGGTCGCACTATGCGATTATTTTGCTGATCTCTTTTCTGAATGCCTTGGTTGTACCACAGACTTTTAGCGCATATTGTGGTTAGAGACAATTCCTTGCCTATTCTCCAGTCTAGTAATGCTCCAAACATTTTTGGTATGGATGCATTTGAACTTCCTGGCCTCGCAATTCAGGACAATGTACTTTGCATCAACGTCTGTGATCATGCAGACAGTGTGGTCGCACTTTGCGATGATTTTGCTGATCTCTCTTCTGAGGGCCTAGGTTGTACCACAGACTTTGCAGCGCATATTGTAGTTAGAGACAATTCCATGCCTATTCTCCTCTCTAGTAATGCTCCAACAATTTTTGGCATGGATGCATTTGAACTTCCTGGCCTCGCAATTCAGGACAATGTACCTTGCATCAACGCCTGTGACCATGCAGACAGTGTGGTCGCACTATGCGATGATTTTGCTGATCTCTTGTCTCGTGGCCTTCGTTATACCACAGACTTTGCAGCGCATATTGTAGTTAGAGACAATTCTATGCATATTGTCCACTCTAGTAATGCTCGAAACATTTTTGGCATTGATGCATTTGATCTTTCTGGCCTCGTTATTCAGGACAATGTACTTTGCATCAACCCTTGTGACCATGCAGACGGTGTGGTCACACCATGCGATGATTTTGCTGACTTATTTTCTGAAGGCCTTGGTTGTACCACAGACTTTGCAGCGCATATAGTAATTAGAGAAAATTCCATGGCTATTCTACACTCTAGTAATGCTCCAAACATCTTATCATGGATGCATTTTAACTTTCTGGCCTCGTTATTCAGGACAATGTACATTGCATCAACGCCTGTGACCTTGCAGACACTGTGGCCGCACTATTCAATGATTCTGATGACCTTTTTTCTTAGGGCCTTGGTTGTACCACTGACTTTGCAGTGTATATTGTAGTTTGACACAATTTCATGCCTATTCTCCACTCTAGTAATGCTCCAAACATTTTTGGCATTGGTGCACTTGAACATTCAGCCATCGCAATTCAGGACAATGTTCTTTGCATCAACGCCTGTGACCATGCAGACAGTGTGGTCGCACAATGCCATTACTTTGCTGATCTCTTTTCTGAAGGCCTGGGTTGTACCACAGACTTTGCAGTGCATATTGTAGTTAGAGACAATTTCATGCCTATTCTCCACTCTAGTAATGCTCCAAACATTTTGGTATGGATGCATTTGATCTTTCTGGCCTCGTTATTCAGGACAATGTAGTTTGCGTCAACGCCTGTGACCATGCAGACAGTGTTGTCGCACTATGCGATGATTTTGCTGATCTCTTTTCTGAGGGCATTGGTTGTACCACAGACTTTGCAGCACATATTGTAGTTAGAGACAATTCCATGCCTATTTTACACTCTCGTAATGCTCCAAACATTTTGGCATGGATGCGTTTGAACTTTCTGGCCTCGTTATTCAAGACAATGTAGTTTGCATCAACGCCTGTGACCATGCAGACAGTGGGGTCGCACTATGCGATGATCTCTTTCTGAGGGTCTTGGTTGTACTACAGACTTTGCAGTTCAAATTGTAGTTAGCGAAGATTCCATGCCTATTCTCCACTCTAGTAATGCTCCAAACATTTTTGGCATGGATGCATGTATACTTTCTGGCCTTGCATTTCAGGACAATGTACGTTGCATCAATGCCTGTGACCATGCAGGCAGTGTGGTCGCACTGTGCGATGATTTTGCTGATCTCTTTTCTGATGGCCTTGGTTGTACCACAGACTTTGCTGCGCATATTGTAGTTATAGACAATTCCATGCCTATTCTCCACTCTGGTAATGCTCCAAACATTGTTGGCATGGATGCATTTGAACATTTTCGCAATTCAGGACAATGTACTTTGCATCAACGTCTGTGACCATGCAGACAGTGTGGTCGCACTATGCGATGATTTTGCTGATCTCTCTTCTGAGGGCATAGGTTGTACCACAGACTTTGCAGCGCATATTGTAGTTAGAGACAATTCCATGCCTATTCTAAACTCTAGTAATGCTCCAAACATTTTTGGCATGGATGCATTTGTACTTTCTGGCCACGCAACCCAGGACAATGTACATTGCATCAACGCCTGTGTCCATGCAAACAGTGTGGTCGCACTATGCAATGATTTTGCTGATCTCTTTTCTAAGGGCCTTGGTTGTACCACAGACTTTGCAGCGCATATTGTAGTTAGAGCTAATTCCATGAATTATCTCCACTCTAGTAATGCTCTAAATATTTTTGGCATGGATGCATTTGAACCTCCTGGCTTCGCAATTCAGGACAGTGTACTTTGCATCAACGCCTGTGACCATGCTGACAGTGTTGTCACTCTATGCGATGATTTTGCTGATCTCTTTTCTGAGGGCCTTGGTTGTACCACAGACTTTGCAGTGCATATTGTAGTTAGAGACAATTCCATGCCTATTCTAAACTTTAGTAATGCTCCAAACATTTTTGGCATGGATGCATTTGTACTTTCTGGCCTCGCAATCCAGGACAATGTACATTGCATCAACGCCTGTGCCCATGCAGACAGTGTGGTCGCACTATGCAATGATTTTGCTGATCTTTTTTCTAAGGGCCTTGGTTGAACCACAGACTTTGCAGCGCATTTTGTAGTTAGAGACAATTGCTTGCCTATTCTCCAGTCTAGTAATGCTCCAAACATTTTTGGCATGGATGCCTTTGAACTACCTGGCCTCGCAATTCAGGACAATGTACTTTGCATCAACGCCTGCGACCATGCAGACAGTGAGGTCGCACTATGCGATAATTATGCTGATCTCTTTTCTGAGGGCCTTGGTTGTACCACAGACTTTGCAGCGCATATTGTAGTTAGAAACAATTCCTTGCCTATTCTCCACTCTAGTAATGCTCTAAATATTTTTGGCGTGGATGCATTTGAACCTCCTGGCTTCGCAATTCAGAACAATGTACTTTGCATCAGCGCCTGTGACCAAGCAGACAGTGTGGTCGCACGAGGCGGTGATTTTGCTAATCTCTTTCCTGAGGGCTTTGGTCATACCACAGACTTTGAAGCCCATATTGTAGTTATAGACAATTCCATGCCTATTCTCCAGTCTGGTAATGCTCCAAACATTGTTGGCATGGATGCATTTGAACATTTTCGCAATTCAGGACAATGTACTTTGCATCAACGTCTGTGACCATGCAGACAGTGTGGTCGCACTATGCGATGATTTTGCTGATCTCTCTTCTGAGGGCATAGGTTGTACCACAGACTTTGCAGCGCATATTGTAGTTAGAGACAATTCCATGCCTATTCTAAACTCTAGTAATGCTCCAAACATTTTTGGCATATATGCATTTGTACTTTCTGGCCACGCAACCCAGGACAATGTACATTGCATCAACGCCTGTGTCCATGCAAACAGTGTGGTCGCACTATGCAATGATTTTGCTGATCTCTTTTCTAAGGGCCTTGGTTGTACCACAGACTTTGCAGCGCATATTGTAGTTAGAGCTAATTCCATGAATTATCTCCACTCTAGTAATGCTCTAAATATTTTTGGCATGGATGCATTTGAACCTCCTGGCTTCGCAATTCTGGACAGTGTACTTTGCATCAACGCCTGTGACCATGCTGACAGTGTTGTCGCTCTATGCGATGATTTTGCTGATCTCTTTTCTGAGGGCCTTGGTTGTACCACAGACTTTGCAGTGCATATTGTAGTTAGAGACAATTCCATGCCTATTCTAAACTTTAGTAATGCTCCAAACATTTTTGGCATGGATGCATTTGTACTTTCTGGCCTCGCAATCCAGGACAATGTACATTGCATCAACGCCTGTGTCCATGCAGACAGTGTGGTCGCACTATGCAATGATTTTGCTGATCTCTTTTCTAAGGGCCTTGGTTGAACCACAGACTTTGCAGCGCATTTTGTAGTTAGAAACAATTCCTTGCCTATTCTCCACTCTAGTAATGCTCTAAATATTTTTGGCGTGGATGCATTTGAACCTCCTGGCTTCGCAATTCAGAACAATGTACTTTGCATCAGCGCCTGTGACCAAGCAGACAGTGTGGTCGCACGAGGCGGTGATTTTGCTGATCTCTTTCCTGAGGGCTTTGGTTGTAATACAGACTTTTCTGTGCATATTGTAGTTAGAGACAATTCCTTGCCTATTCTCCATTCTAGAAATGCTCCAAACATTTTTGGCATGGATGCATTTGAACTTTCTGGCCTAGCAATTCAGGACAATGTACTTTGCATCAATGCCTGTGACCATGCAGACAGTGTGGTCGCACTATGCGATGATTTTGCTGATCTCTTTTCTGAGTGCCTTGGTTGTTCCACAGACTTTGCAGCGCATATTGTAGTTAGAGACAATTCCATGCCTATTCTCCACTCTAGTAATGCTCCAAACATTTTGAGATATAGTTATTTGAACTTCCTGCCTCGCAATCCAGGACAATGAACTTTGCATCTTCGCCTGTGACCATGCAGACAGTGTGGTCGCACGATGCGAAGATTTTGCTGATCTCTTTCCTGAGGGCATTGGTTGTAATACAGACTTTGCAGCGCATATTGTTGTTAGAGAGAATTCCATGCCTATTCAAAACTCCAGTAGTGCTCCAAACGTTTTTGGCATGGATGCATTTGAACTTCCTGGCCTCGCAATTCAGGACAATGTACTTTGCATCAACGTCTGTGACCATGCAGACAGTGTGGTCGCACTTTGCGATGATTTTGCTGATCTCTCTTCTGAGGGCCTAGGTTGTACCACAGACTTTGCAGTGCATATTGTAGTTAGAGACAATTCCATGCCTATTCTAAACTCTAGTAATGCTCCAAACATTTTTGGCATGGATGCCTTTGAACTACCTGGCCTCCCAATTCAGGACAATGTACATTGCATCAACGCCTGCGACCATGCAGACAGTGAGGTCGCACTATCCGATAATTTTGCTGATCACTTTTCTGAGGGCCTTGGTTGTACCACAGACTTAGCAGCGCATATTGTAGTTAGAGACAATTCCTTGCCTATTCTAAACTCTAGTATTACACCAAACATTTTTGGGATGGATGCATTTGAAATTTCTGGCCTTGCAATTCAGCACAATGTACTTTGCATCAACGCCTGTGACCATGCAGACAGTGTGGTCGCACTAGGCGATGATTTTGTTGATCTATTTTCTGAATGCCTTGGTTGTACCTCAAACTTTGCAGCGCATATTGTAGTTAGAGACACATCCATGCCTATTCTCCACTCTAGTAATGCTCTAAATATTTTTGGCATGGATGCATTTGAACCTCCTGGCTTCGCAATTCAGGACAATGTACTTTGCATCAACGCCTGTGACCAAGCAGACAGTGTGGTCGCACGAAGCGGTGATTTTGCTGATCTCATTCCTGAGCGCTTTGGTTGTAATACAGACTTTGCAGTGCATATTGTAGTTAGAGACAATTCCTTGCCTATTCTCCAGTCTAGAAATGCTCCAAAGATTTTTGGCGTGGATCCATTTGAACATGCTGGATTCGCAATTCAGGACAATGTACTTTGCATCAACACCTGTGACAATGCAGACAGTGTGGTCGCACTATGCGATTATTTTGCTGATCTCTTTTCTGAGTGCCTTGGTTGTACCACAGACTTTGCAGCGCATATTGTAGTTTGTCAATTCCATGCCTATTCTCCATCCTATTAATGCTATTAACATTTTTTCATGGATGCATTCGAACTTTCTGGCCTCGCAATTCAGGACAATGTACTTTGCATCAACGCCTGTGACCTTGCAGAGAGTGTGGCCACACTATGCAATGATTTTGCTGATCTCTTTTCTAAGGGCCTTGGTTGAACCACAGACTTTGCAGCGCATATTGTAGTTAGAGACAATTCCATGCCTATTCTCCACACTAGTAATGCTCCAAACATTTTGCGATATAGTTATTTGAACTTCCTGCCTCGCAATCCAGGACAATGTACTTTGCATCATCGCCTGTGACCATGCAGACAGTGTGGTCGCACTATGTGATGACTTGGCTGATTTTTTTTTAGGGCCTTGGTTGAACCACAGACTGTGCAATGCAAATTGTAGTTGGAGACAATTCTATGCCTATTCTCCACTCTGGTAATGCTCCAAACATTGTTGGCATGGATGCATTTGAACATTCTCGCCTCGCAATTGAGGACAATGTACTTTGCATCAACGCCTGTGACCATGCAGACAGTGTTGCCGCGCTATGCAATGATTTTGCTGATCTCTTTTCTGAGGGCCTAGGTTTTACGACAGACTTTGCAGCGCATATTGTAGTTAGAAACAATTCCATGCCTATTCTCCACTTTAGTAATGCTCCAAACATTTTTGGAATGGATGCAATTAAACTTCCTGGCCTCGCAATTCAGGACAATGTATTTTGCATCAACGGTTGTGACGATGGAGACTGTATGGTCGCACTATGCGATGATTTCGCTGACCCCTTTTCTGAGGGCCTTGGTGGTACCACAGACTTTGCAGGGCATATTGTGGTTAGAGTTAATTCCATGCTTATTCTCCACTCTAGTAATGCTCCAAACATTTTTTTCATGGATGCATTTGAAATTCCTGGCCTCACAATACAGGACAATGTACTTTGCATCAACGCCTTTGACCTTGCAGACAGTGTGGTCGCACTATGCGATGATTTTGCTGACCTCTTTTCTGAGGGTCTTATTTGTACCACAGACTTTGCAGCGCATATTGTAGTTAGAGACAATTCCTTGCCTATTCTCCACTCTAGTAATGCTCCAAACATTTTTGGCATGGATGCATTTGAACTTCTTGGCCTCGCAATTCAGGACCATGTACTTTGCATCAACGCCGGTGACCATGCAGACAGTGTGATCGCACTATGCGATGATTTATCTGATCTGTTTTTTAAGGGCCTTGGTTGTACCGCAGACTCTGCAGCGCATATTGTAGTTAGAGACAATTCCATGCTTATTCTCCACTCTAGTAATGCTCCATACATTTTTAGCATGGATGCATTTGAACTTCCTAGCCTCGTAATTCACGGCAATGCACTTCCCATCAACGCCTGTCAACATGCAGACAGTGTGGTCGCACTATGCGATGATTTTGCTGATCTCTCTTCTGAGGGCTTTGGTTGTACCACAGACTTTGCAGCGTATATTGTAGTTAGGGACAATTCCTTGCCTATTCTCCACTCTAGTAATGCTCCAAGCAATTTTGGCATGGATGCATTTCAAATTTCTGGCCTCGCAATTCAGGACAGTGTACTTTCCATCAACCACTGTGACGCATTCAGACAGTGTGGCCGCACTATGCAATGATTTTGCTGATCTCTCTCCTGAGGGCCTTGGTTGTACCACAGACATTGCAGGGCATATTGTGGTTAGAGATAATTCCATGCTTATTCTCCACTCTAGTAATGCTCCAAACATTTTTGGCATGGATGTATTTGATCTATCTAGCCTCGCAATTTTGGACAATGTACTTTGCATCAACGCCTGTTGCCATGCAGACAGTGGGGTCGCACTATGCCTTGAGCTCTTTCTGAGGGTCTTGGTGGTACCACAGACTTTGCAGTTCAAATTGTAGTTAGCGACGATTCCATGCCTATTCTCCACTCTAGTAATTCTACAAACACTTTTGGCATAGATACATGTGAACTTTCTGGCCTCGCAATTAAGGACAATGTACGTTGCATTAATGCCTGTGACCATGCAGACAGTGTGGTCACACTGTGCGATGATTTTGCTGACCTCTTTTCTGATGGCCTTGGTTGTACCACAGACTTTGCTGCGCATATTGTAGTTATAGACAATTCCATGCCTATTCTCCACTCTAGTAATGCTCCATACATTTTTATCATGGATGCATTTGAACTTCCTGCCCTCGTAATTCAGGACAGTGAACTTTCCATCAACGCCTGTGAACATGCATACAGTGTGGTCGCAATATGCGATGATTTTGCTGATCTCTTTTCTGAGTTCTTTGGTTGTACCACAGACTTTGCAGCGCATATTGTAGTTAGACAATTCCATGCCTATTCTCCATCCTAGTAATGCTATAAACATTTTTGGCATGAATGCATTTGAACTTTCTGGCCTCGCAATTCAGGACAATGTACTTTGCATCAACGCCTGTGACTTTGCAGACAGTGTGGCCACACTATGCAATGATTTTGTTCATTTCTTTTCTGAGGGCCTCGGTTGTACCACAGACTTTGCAGTGCATATTGTAGTTAGACACAATTCCAGCCCTATTCTAAACTTTAGTAATGCTCCAAACATTTTTGGCATGGATGCATTTGTAGTTTCTGTCCTCGCAATCCAGGACAATGTATTTTGCATCAACGCCTGTGTCCATGCAGACAGTGTGGTCGCACTATATAATGATTTTGTTGATCTCTTTTCTAAGGGCCTTGGTTGAACCACAGACTTTGCAGCGCATATTGTAGTTAGAGACAATTCCATGCATATTCTCCACTTTAGTAATGCTGCAAATGTTTTTGTCATAGATGCATTTGAACTTCCTGGCCTCTTAATTCAGGACAATTTACATTCAATCAACGCCTGTGAACATGCAAACATTGTGGTCGCACTATGCGATGATTTTGCTGACCTCTTTTCTTAGGCCCTTTGTTGTGCCACAGACTTTGCTTCTCATATTGTAGTTAGAGGCAATTAATTGCCTATTCTAAACTCTAGTAATGCTCCAAACATTTTTGGCATGGATGCATTTGAGCCTTCTGGCTTCGCAATTCAGGACAATGTACTTTACATCAACGCCTATGACCATGCAGACAGTGTGGTCGCACTATGTGATGATTTTGCTGATCTCTTTTCTGAGGGCCTTGGTTGTACCACAGACTTTGCAGCACATATTGTACTTAGAGACAATTCCATGCCTATTCTACTCTCTAGTAATTCTCCAAACATTTTTGGCATCTATGCATTTGAACTTCCTGGCCTCACAATTCAGGACAATATACTTTCCATCAACGCCTGTGACCATGCAGACAGTGAGGTCGCACTATTCGATCATTTTACTGATCTCTTTTCTGAGGGCCTTGGTTGAACCACAGACTTTGCAGCGCATATTGTAGTTAGAGACAATTCCATGCCTATTCTACACTCTAGTAATGCTCCAAACATTTTTGGCATCGATGCATTTAACTTCCTGGCCTCGAAATTCAGGTCAATGTACTTTGCATCAACGCCTGTGACCATGCAAACAGTGTGGTCGCACTATGCGATGATTTCGCTGATCTCTTTTCAGAAGGCCTTGGTTGTACCACAGACTTTGCAGCGCATGTTGTAGTTAGAGACAATTCCATGCGTATTCTCCACGCTAGTAGTGCTCCAAACATTTTTGGCATGGATGCATTTGAACTTCCTGGCCTCGCAATTCAGGTCAATGTACTTCGCATCAACGCCTGTGACCATGCAGTCAGTGTGGTCGCACTATGCGATGATTCTGCGGATCTCGTTTCTGTGGGCCTTGGTTCTACCACACATTTTGCAGCGCACATTGTAGTTAGAGAAAATTCCATGCCTATTTTCCACTCTAGTATTGCTACAAACATTTTTGGCATGGGTGCATTTGAACTTCCTGGCCTCGTTATTCGGGACAATGTACTCTGCATCAACGGCTGTGACCTTGCAGACAGTGTGGCCGCACTATGCAATGATATTGCTGATATCTTTTCTGAGGGCCTTGGTTGTACCACGGACTTTGCAGCGTATATTGTAGTTAGACAATTCCATGCCTATTCTCCATCCTAGTAATGCTACAAACATTTTTGGCATGGATGCATTTGAAATTTCTGGCCTCGTAATTCAGGACAATGTACTTTGAATCAACGCCTGTAACCGTGCAGATCGTATGGTCGCACTATGGGATGATTTTGCTGTTCTCCTTTCTTAGGGCCTTGGTTGTACCACAGACTTTACAAGGCATATTGTAGTTAGAGACATTTCCATGCCTATTCTCCACTCTAGTAATGCTCCAAACATTTTTGGCATGGATGAATTTGAACTTTCTGTCCTCGCAATGCAGAACAATGTACTTTGCACCAACGCCTGTGACCATGCAGACAGTGTGGTCGCACTATGGGATGATTTTGCTGACCTCTTTTCTGAGGGCCTTGGTTGTACCACAGACTTTGCAGGGCATATTGTAGTTAGAGACAATTCCATGCTTATTCTCCAATCTGGTAATGCTCCAAACATTTTTGGCATGGATGAATTTGAACTTTCTGTCCTCGCAATGCATGACAATGTGCTTTGCACCAACGCCTGTGAAAATGCAGACACTGTGGTCGCACTATGAGATGATTTTGCTGATCTCTTTTCTGAGGGCCTTGGCTGTACCACAGACTTTGCTGCGCATATTGTAGTTAGAGACCATTCCATGCCTATTCTACACTCTAGTAATGCTCCAAACATTTTTGGCATGGATGCATTTAATTTCCTGGCCTCGAAATTCAGGACAATGTACTTTGCATCAACGCCTGTGACCATGCGGACCGTATGGTCGCACTAAGCGATGATTTTGCTGTTCTCTTTTCTGAGGGCCTTGGTAGTACAACAGACTTTGCAGAGCATATTGTAGTTAGAGACAATTCCATGCCTATTCTCCACTCTAGTAATGCTCCAAACAATTTTGGCATGGATGCATTTGAAATTTCTGACCTCGCAATTCAGGACAATGTACTTTGCATCAACGCCTGTGACCATGCACACCGTATGGTCTCACTATGCAATGATTTTGCTGTTCTCTTTTCTGAGGGCCTTGGTAGTACCACAGACTTTGCAGAGCATATTGTAGTTAGAGACAATTCCATGCCTATTCTCCACTCTAGTAATTCTCCAAACAATTTTGGCATGGATGCATTTGAAATTTCTGACCTCGCAATTCATTACAATGTACATTGCCACAACGCCTGTGACCATGCAGACAGTGTGGTCACACAATGCGATGATTTTGCTGATCTATTATATGAGGGGCTTGGTTGTACCAAAGACTTTACCAGCGCATATGCGATTATTTTTATGATCTCTTTTATGAGGGCCTTGGTTGTACCACAGACTTTGCAGCGCATATTGTAGTTAGAGACAATTCTATGCCTATTCTCCACTTTAGTAATGCTGCAAAAATTTTTTTCATAGATGCATTTAAACTTCCTGGCCTCTTAATTCAGGACAATTTACTTTCCATCAACGCCTGTGAACATGCAAACATTGTGGTCGCACTATGCGATGATTTTGCTGATCCCTTTTCTTAGGCCCTTTGTTGTGCCACAGACTTTGCTTCTCATATTGTAGTTAGAGGCAATTAATTGCCTATTCTAAACTCTAGTAATGCTCCAAACATTTTGGCATGGGTGCATTTGAACTTCCTGGCCTCGATATTCGGGACAATGTACTTTGCATCAACGGCTGTGACCTTGCAGACAGTGTGGCCGCACTATGCAATGATATTGCTGATATCTTTTCTGAGGGCCTTGGTTGTACCACAGACTTTGCAGCGTATATTGTAGTTAGACAATTCCATGCCTATTCTCCATCCTAGTAATGCTATAAACATTTTTGGCATGGATCCATTTGAAATTTCTGGCCTCTCAATTCAGGACAATGTACTTTGAATCAACGCCTGTGACCATGCAGACAGTGAGGTCGCACTATTCGATCATTTTACTGATCTCCTTTCTGAGGGCCTTGGTTGAACCACAGACTTTGCAGCGCATATTGTAGTTAGAGACAATTCCATGCCTATTCTACACTCTAGTAATGCTCCAAACATTTTTGGCATGGATGCATTTAACTTCCAGGCCTCGCAATTCAGGACAATGTACTTTGCATCAACGCCTGTGACCATGCAGACAGTGTGGTCGCACTATGCGATGATTCTGCTGATCTCATTTATGAGGGCCTTGGTTCTACCACACATTTTGCAGCGCATATTGTAGATAGAGACAATTACATGCCTATTTTCCACTCTAGTATTGCTACAAACATTTTTGGCATGGATGCATTTAAACTTCGTAGCCTCGCAATTCAGGACAATGTACTTTGAATCAACGCCTGTAACCATGCAGACCGTATGGTCGCACTATGGGATGATTTTGCTGTTCTCCTTTCTTAGGGCCTTGGTTGTACCACAGACTTTACAGGGCATATTGTAGTTAGAGACAATTCCATGCCTATTCTCCACTCTAGTAATGCTCCAAACATTTTTGGCATGGATGAATTTGAACTTTCTGTCCTCGCAATGCAGAACAATGTACTTTGCACCAACGTCTGTGACCATGCAGACAGTGTGGTCGCACTATGCGATGATTTTGCAGACCTCTTTTCTTAGGCCCTTTGTTGTGCCACAGACTTTGCTTCTCATATTGTAGTTAGAGGCAATTAATTGCCTATTCTAAACTCTAGTAATGCACCAAACATTTTTGGCATGGATGCATTTGATCTTTCTGGCCTCGCAATTCAGGACAATGTACTTTACATCAACGCCTATGACCATGCAGACAGTGCGGTCGCACTATGATTTAATTTTGCTGATCTCTTTTCTGAGGGATTTGGTTGTACCAAAGACTTTGGAACGCATATTGTAGTTAGAGACAATTCCATGCCTATTCTCCACACTAGTAGAGATCCAAACATTTTTGGAATGGATGCATTTGAAATTTCTGGCCTCGCAATTCAGGACAATGTACTTTGCATCAACGCCTGTGACCATGCAGACTGTGTGGTCGCACTATGCGATGATTCTGCTGATCTCATTTCTGAGGGCCTTGGTTCTACCACACATTTTGCAGCGCATATTGTAATAAGAGACAATTCCATGCCAATTTTCCACTCTAGTATTGCTACAAACATTTTTTGCATTGATGCATTTAATCTTCCCAGACTCGCAATTCAGGACAATGTACTTTGAATCAACGCCTGTAACCATGCAGACCGTATGGTCGCACTATGGGATGATTTTGCTGTTCTCTTTTCTGAGGGCCTTGGTTGTACCACAGACTTTGCAGATCATATTGTAGTTAGAGACAATTCCATGCCTATTCTCCACTGTAGTAATGCTCCAAACATATTGGCATGGATGTATTTGAACTTTCTGTCCTCGCAATGCAGGACAATGTACTTTGCACCAACGCCTGTGAAAATGCAGACAGTGTGGTCGCACTATGCGATGATTTTGCTGACTTCTTTTCTAAGGGCCTTGGCTGTACCACAGACTTTGCAGGGCATATTGTACTCAGAGACCATTCCATGCCTATTCTACACTCTAGTAATGCTCCAAACATTTTTGGCATGGATGCATTTAACTTCCTGGCCTCGAAATTCAATACGATGTACTTTGCATCAACGCCTGTGACCATGCAGACAGTGTGGTCGCACTATGCGATGATTTTCCTGCTCTCTTTACTGAGGCCCTTCGTTGTACCAGAAACTTTACAGCGCATATTGTAGTTTGAGACAATTCCATGAATATTCTCCACTCTAGTAATGTTCCAAACATTTTTGTCATGCAAGCATTTGAACTTTCTGGCCTCGCAATTCAGGACAATGTACTTTCCATCAACGCCTGTGACCATGCAGACAGTGTGGTCGCACTATTCGATGATTTTGCTGATCTCTTTTCTGAGGGCCTTGGTTGTACAACAGACTTTGCAGCCCATATTGTAGTTAGAGACAATTCCATGCCTATTCTACACTCTAGTAATGCTCCAAACATTTTGGCATGGGTGTATTTGAACTTCATGGCCTCGTTATTCGGGACCATGCACTTTGCATCAACGGCTGTGACCTTGCAGACAGTGTGGCCGCACTATGCAATGATATTGCTGATATCTTTTCTGCGGGCCTTGGTTGTACCACCGACTTTGCAGCGCATTTTGTAGTTAGACAATTCCATGCCTATTCTCCATCCTAGTAATGCTATAAACATTTTTGGCATGGATGCATTTGAAATTTCTGGCCTCTCAATTCAGGACAATGTACTTTGAATTAACGCCTGTGATCATGCAGACAGTGTGGTAGCACTATTCGAGGATTTTGCTGATCTCTTTTCTGAGGGCCTTGGTTGTACCTCAGACTTTGCAGTGCATATTGTAGTAAGAGACAATTCCATGCCTATTCTAAACTTTAGTAATACTCCAAACATTTTTGGCATGGATGCATTTGAAATTTCTGGCCCCGCAATTCAGGTCAATGTACTTTGCTTCAACGCCTGTGTCCATGCAGACAGTGTGGTCGCACTATGCAACGATTTTGCTGATCTCTTTTCTACGGCCTTGGTTGAACCACAGACTTTGCAGCACATATTGTAATTAGAGACAATTCCATGCCTATTTTCCACTCTAGTATTGCTACAAACATTTTTTGCATTGATGCATTTAATCTTCCCAGACTCGCAAATCAGGACAATGTACTTTGAATCAACGCCTGTAACCATGCAGACCGTATGGTCGCACTATGGGATGATTTTGCTGTTCTCTTTTCTGAGGGCCTTGGTTGTACCACAGACTTTGCAGATCATATTGTAGTTAGAGACAATTCCATGCCTATTCTCCACTGTAGTAATGCTCCAAACATATTGGCATGGATGAATTTGAACTTTCTGTCCTCGCAATGCAGGACAATGTACTTTGCACCAACGCCTGTGAAAATGCAGACAGTGTGGTCGCACTATGCGATGATTTTGCTGACTTCTTTTCTAAGGGCCTTGGCTGTACCACAGACTTTGCAGGGCATATTGTACTCAGAGACCATTCCATGCCTATTCTACACTCTAGTAATGCTCCAAACATTTTTGGCATGGATGCATTTAACTTCCTGGCCTCGAAATTCAATACGATGTACTTTGCATCAACGCCTGTGACCATGCAGACAGTGTGGTCGCACTATGCGATGATTTTCCTGCTCTCTTTACTGAGGCCCTTCGTTGTACCAGAAACTTTACAGCGCATATTGTAGTTTGAGACAATTCCATGAATATTCTCCACTCTAGTAATGTTCCAAACATTTTTGTCATGCAAGCATTTGAACTTTCTGGCCTCGCAATTCAGGACAATGTACTTTCCATCAACGCCTGTGACCATGCAGACAGTGTGGTCGCACTATTCGATGATTTTGCTGATCTCTTTTCTGAGGGCCTTGGTTGTACAACAGACTTTGCAGCCCATATTGTAGTTAGAGACAATTCCATGCCTATTCTACACTCTAGTAATGCTCCAAACATTTTGGCATGGGTGTATTTGAACTTCATGGCCTCGTTATTCGGGACAATGCACTTTGCATCAACGGCTGTGACCTTGCAGACAGTGTGGCCGCACTATGCAATGATATTGCTGATATCTTTTCTGAGGGCCTTGGTTGTACCACCGACTTTGCAGCGCATTTTGTAGTTAGACAATTCCATGCCTATTCTCCATCCTAGTAATGCTATAAACATTTTTGGCATGGATGCATTTGAAATTTCTGGCCTCTCAATTCAGGACAATGTACTTTGAATTAACGCCTGTGATCATGCAGACAGTGTGGTAGCACTATTCGAGGATTTTGCTGATCTCTTTTCTGAGGGCCTTGGTTGTACCTCAGACTTTGCAGTGCATATTGTAGTAAGAGACAATTCCATGCCTATTCTAAACTTTAGTAATGCTCCAAACATTTTTGGCATGGATGCATTTGAAATTTCTGGCCCCGCAATTCAGGTCAATGTACTTTGCTTCAACGCCTGTGTCCATGCAGACAGTGTGGTCGCACTATGCAACGATTTTGCTGATCTCTTTTCTACGGCCTTGGTTGAACCACAGACTTTGCAGCACATATTGTAATTAGAGACAATTCCATGCCTATTTTCCACTCTAGTATTGCTACAAACATTTTTTGCATTGATGCATTTAATCTTCCCAGACTCGCAAATCAGGACAATGTACTTTGAATCAACGCCTGTAACCATGCAGACCGTATGGTCGCACTATGGGATGATTTTGCTGTTCTCTTTTCTGAGGGCCTTGGTTGTACCACAGACTTTGCAGATCATATTGTAGTTAGAGACAATTCCATGCCTATTCTCCACTGTAGTAATGCTCCAAACATATTGGCATGGATGAATTTGAACTTTCTGTCCTCGCAATGCAGGACAATGTACTTTGCACCAACGCCTGTGAAAATGCAGACAGTGTGGTTGCACTATGCGATGATTTTGCTGATTTCTTTTCTAAGGGCCTTGGCTGTACCACAGACTTTGCAGCGCTTATTGTACTTAGAGACCATTCCATGCCTATTCTACACTCTAGTAATGCTCCAAACATTTTTGGCATGGATGCATTTAACTTCCTGGCCTCGAAATTCAATACGATGTACTTTGCATCAACGCCTGTGACCATGCAGACAGTGTGGTCGCACTATGCGATGATTTTGCTGCTCTCTTTACTGAGGCCCCTCGTTGTACCAGAAACTTTACAGCGCATATTGTAGTTTGAGACAATTCCATCAATATTCTCCACTCTAGTAATGCTCCAAACATTTTTGTCATGCAAGCATTTGAACTTTCTGGCATCGCAATTCAGGACAATGTACTTTCCATCAACGCCTGTGTCCATGCAGACAGTGTGGTCGCACTATTCGATGATTTTGCTGATCTCTTTTCTGAAGGCCTTGGTTGTACAACAGACTTTGCAGCCCATATTGTAGTTAGAGACAATTCCATGCCTATTCTACACTCTAGTAATGCTCCAAACATTTTGGCATGGGTGCATTTGAACTTCATGGCCTCGTTATTCGGGACAATGCACTTTGCATCAACGGCTGTGACCTTGCAGACAGTGTGGCCGCACTATGCAATGATATTGCTGATATCTTTTCTGAGGGCCTTGGTTGTACCACCGACTTTGCAGCGCATTTTTTAGTTAGACAATTCCATGCCTATTCTCCATCCTAGTAATGCTATAAACATTTTTGGCATGGATCCATTTGAAATTTCTGGCCTCTCAATTCAGGACAATGTACTTTGAATTAACGCCTGTGACCATGCAGACAGTGTGGTCGCACTATTCGAGGATTTTGCTGATCTCTTTTCTGAGGGCCTTGGTTGTACCACAGACTTTGCAGTGTATATTGTAGTGAGAGACAATTCCATGCCTATTCTAAACTTTAGTAATGCTCCAAACATTTTTGGCATGGATGCATTTGAAATTTCTGGCCTCGCAATTCAGGTCAATGTACTTTGCTTCAACGCCTGTGTTCATGCAGACAGTGTGGTCGCACTATGCAACGATTTTGCTGATCTCTTTTCTAACGGCCTTGGTTGAACCACAGACTTTGCAGCACATATTGTAGTTAGAGACAATTCCATGCATATTGTCCACCCTAGTAATGCTCCAAAGATTTTGGCATATAGTTATTTGATTTTCCTGCCTCGCAATCCTGGACAATGTACTTTGCATCAACGCCTGTGAACATGCAAACATTGTGGTCGCACTATGCGATGATTTTGGTGATCTCTTTTCTGAGGGCCTTGGTTGTAAAACAGACTTTGCTGCGCATATTGTAGTTAGACAATTCCATGCCTATTCTATATCCTAGTAATGCTATAAACATTTTTGGCATGGATGCATTTCAACTTTCTGGCCTCGCAATTCAGGACAATGTAGTTTGCATCAACGCCTGTGACTTTGCAGACAGTGTGGCCACACTATGCAATGATTTTGTTGATCTCTTTTCTGAGGGCCTTGGTTGTACCACAGACTTTGCAGTGCATATTGTAGTTAGAGACAATTCCATGCCTATTCTAAACTTTAGTAATGCTCCAAACATTTTTGGCATGGATGCATTTGTACTTTCTGGCCCCGCAATTCAGGACAATGTACTTTCCATCAACGCCTGTGACCATGCAGACAGTGTGGTCGCACTATTCGAAGATTTTGCTGATCTCTTTTCTGAGGGCCTTGGTTGTACCACCGACTTTGCAGCGCATTTTGTAGTTAGACAATTCCATGCCTATTCTCCATCCTAGTAATGCTATAAACATTTTTGGCATGGATGCATTTGAAATTTATGGCCTCTCAATTCAGGACAATGTACTTTGAATTAACGCCTGTGACCATGCAGACAGTGTGGTCGCACTATTCGAGGATTTTGCTGATCTCTTTTCTGAGGGCCTTGGTTGTACCACAGACTTTGCAGTGCATATTGTAGTAAGAGCAAATTCCATGCCTATTCTAAACTTTAGTAATGCTCCAAACATTTTGGCATGGGTGCATTTAAACTTCCTGGCCTCGTTATTCGGGACAATGTACTTTGCATCATCGCCTGTGACCATGCAGACAGTGTGGTCGCACTATGCGATGATTTTGCTGATCTCTTTTTTGAGGGCCTTGGTTGTACCACAGACTTTGCAGCACATATTGTAGTTAGAGACAATTCCATGCATATTGTCCACCCTAGTAATGCTCCAAACATTTTGGGATATAGTTATTTGATTTTCCTGCCTCGCAATCCTGGACAATGTACTTTGCATCAACGCCTGTGATCATGCAAACATTGTGGTCGCACTATGCGATGATTTTGGTGATCTCTTTTCTGAGGTCCTTGGTTGTAAGACAGACTTTGCTGCGCATATTGTAGTTAGACAATTCCATGCCTATTCTATATCCTAGTAATGCTATAAACATTTTTGGCATGGATGCATTTCAACTTTCTGGCCTCGCAATTCAGGACAATGTAGTTTGCAATAACGCCTGTGACTTTGCAGACAGTGTGGCCACACTATACAATGATTTTGTTGACCTCTTTTCTGAGGGCCTTGGTTTTACCACAGACTTTGCAGTGCATATTGTAGTTTGAGACAATTCCATGCCCATTCTAAACCTTAGTAATGCTCCAAACATTTTTGCCATGGATGCATTTGTACTTTCTGGCCTCGCAATCCAGGACAATGTACATTGCATCAACGACTGTGTCCATGCAGACAGTGCGGTCGCACTATGTGATGATTTGGCTGATCTGTTTTTTTAGGGCCTTGGTTGTACCACAGACTTTGCAGGGCATATTGTAGTTAGAGACAATTCTATGCCTATTCTGCACTTTAACAATGCTGCAAACATTTTTGGCAAGGATGCATTTAACTTCCTGGCCTCGAAATTCAGGACAATGTACTTTGCATCAACGCCTGTGACCATGCAGACCGTATGGTCGCACTATGCGATGATTTTGCTGTTCTCTTTTCTGAGGGCCTTGGTAGTACCACAGACTTTGCAGCGCAAATTGCAGTTAGAGACAATTCCATGTCTATTCTCCACTCTAGTAATGATCCAAATATTTTTGGCATGTATGCATTTGAACTTCCTGGCCTCGTAATTCAGGACAATGTATATTGCATCAACGCCTGTGACCATGCAGACAGTGTGGTTGCACCATGCGATGATTTTGCTGATCTCTTTTCTGAGGGCCTTGGTTGTACCACAGACTTTGCAGTGCATATTGTAGTTAGAGACAATTCCATGCCAATTCTAAACTTTAGTAATGCTCCAAACATTTTCGGCATGGATGCATTTGTACTTTCTGGCCTCGCAATCCAGGACAATGTACATTGCATCAACGTCTGTGTCCATGCAGACAGTGTGGTTGCACTATGCAACGATTTCGATGATATCTTTTCTAAGGGCCTTGGTTGAACCACAGACTTTGCAGCGCATATTGTCGTTAGAGACAATTCCATGCATATTCTCCACTCTAGTAATGCTCCAAACATTTTTGTCATAGATGCATTCCAATTTCCTGGCCTCTTAATTCAGGACAATTTATTTTCCATCAACGCTTGTGAACAATTCAAACATTGTGGTCGAACTATGCGATGATTTTGCTGATCTCTTTTCTTAGGCCCTTGGTTGTGCCACAGACTTTCTTCTCATATTGTAGTTAGAGGCAATTAATTGCCTATTGTAAACTCTAGTAATGCTCCAAACATTTTTGGCATGGATGCATTTGATCTTTCTGGCCTCGCAATTAAGGACAATGTACTTTGCATCAACGCCTATGACCATGCAGACAGTGTGGTCGCACTATGTGATGATTTTGCTGATCTCTTTTCTGAGGGCTTTGTTTGTACCACAGACTTTGCAGCACATATTGTAGTTAGAGACAATTCCATGCTTATTCTACACTCTAGTAGTTCTCCAAACATTTTTGGCATGGACGCATTTGAACTTCCTGGCCTCACAATTCAGGACAATGTACTTTCCATCAACGCCTGTGACCATGCAGACAGTTAGGTCGCACTATGCGATGATTTCGCTGATCTCTTTTCTGAAGGCCTTGGTTGTACCACAGACTTTGCATCGCATGTTGTAGTTAGAAACAATTCCATGCCTATTCTCCACGCTAGTAGTGCTCCAAACATATTGGGCATGGATGCATTTGAACTTCCTGGCCTCGCAATTCAGGGCAATGTACTTTGCATCAACGCCTGTGACCATGCAGACAGTGTGGTCGCACTATGCGATGATTTTGCTGCTCTCTTTACTGAGGGCCTTCGTTGTACCAGAAAGTTTACAGCGCATATTGTAGTTTGAGACAATTCCATGCCTATTCTCCACTCTAGTAATGCTCCAAATATTTTTGTCATGCAAGCATTTGAACTTTCTGGCCTAGCAATTCACGACAATGTACTTTGCATCAACGCCTGTGACCATGCAGACCGTATGGTCGCACTATGCAATGATTTTGCTGTTCTCTTTTCTGAGGGCCTTGGTAGTACCACAGACTCTGCAGAGCATATTGCAGTTAGAGACAATTCCATGCCTATTCTCCACTCTAGTAATGCTCCAAACAATTTTGGCGTGGATGCATTTGAAATTTCTGGCCTCGCAATTCAGGACAATGTACTTTGACTCAACGCCTGTGACCATGCAGACAGTGTGGTCGCACTATTCGATGATTTTGCTGATCTCTTTTCAGAGGGCCTTGGTTGTACCACAGACTTTCAGCGCATATTGTAGTTACAGACAATTCCATGCCTAATCTCCACTATAGTAATGCTCCAAACATTTTGGCATGGGTGCATTTAAACTTCCTGGCCCTCGTTATTCGGGACAATGTACTTTGCATCATCGCCTGTGACCATGCAGACAGTGTGGTCGCACTATGCGATGATTTTGCTGATCTCTTTCTTGAGGGCCTTGGTTGTACCACAGACTTTGCAGTGCGTATTGTAGTTAGATACAATTCCATGCCTATTGTCCACTCCAGTATTGCTCCAAACCTTTTTGGCATGGATGCATTTGAACATTCTGGCCTCGCAATTCAGCACAACGTACTTTGCATCAACGCCTGTAACCATGCAGACAGTGTGGTCGCACTATGCAATGATTTTGCTGATCTCTTTTCTGAAGGCCTTGGTTGTACCACAGACTTTGCAGTGCATATTGTATTTAGAGACAATTCCATGCCTATTCTCCACTGCAGTAATGCTCGAAATATTTTGGCATGGGTGCATTTAAACTTCCTGGCCTCGTTATTCGGGACAATGTACTTTGCATCATCGCCTGTGACCATGCAGACAGTGTGGTCGCACTATGCGATGATTTTGCTGATCTCTTTTTTGAGGGCCTTGGTTTTACCACAGACTTTGCAGTGCATCTTGTAGTTAGATACAATTCCATGCCTATTGTCCACTCCAGTATTGCTCCAAACCTTTTTGGCATGGATGCATTTGAACATTCTGGCTCGCTATTCAGGACAATGTACTTTGCATCAACGCCTGTGACCATGCAGACAGTGCGGTCGCACTATGCAATGATTTTGCTGATCTCTTTTCTCAGGGCCTTCGTTGTACGACAGACTTTGCGGCGCATACTGTAGTTAGAGACAATTCCATGCCTATTCTCTACTCTAGTAATGTTCCAAACATTTTGGCATGGATGCATTTGAACTTCCTGGCCTCGCAATTGAATACAATGAATTTTGCATCACCGCCTGTGACCATGCAGACAGTGTGGTCTCACCAAGTGACGATTATGCTGATCTCTTTTCTGAGGGTCTTGGTTGTACCACAGACTTTGCAGCGCATATTGTAGTTAGAGACCATTCCATGCCTATTCTACACTCTAGTAATGCTCCAAACATTTTGGCATGTGTGCATTTGAACTTCCTGGCCTCGATATTCAGGACAATGTACTTCGCATCAACACCTGTGACCTTGCAGACAGTGTGGCCCAACTATACAATGATATTGCTGACCTCTTTTCTGAGGGCCTTGGTTGTACCACAGACTTTGCAGTGCATATTGTAGTTAGAGGCAATTCCTTGCCTATTCTAAACTCTAGTAATGCTCCAAACATTTTTGGCATGGATGCATTTGAAATTCATGGCCTCGTAATTCTGGACAATGTATCTTGCATCAACGCCTGTGACCATGCAGACAGTGTGGTCGCACTATGTGATGATTTTGCTGATCTCTTTTCTAAGGGCCTTGGTTGTACCGCAGACTTTGCAGCACATATTGTAGTTAGAGACAATTCCATGCCTATTCTAAACTCCAGTAATGCTCCTAACCTTTTTGGCATGGATCATTTGAACTTCCTGGCCTCGCAATTCAGGACAATGTACTTTGCATCAACGCCTGTGACCATGCAGAGAGTGAGGTCGCACTATTCGATGATTTTGCTGAATTCTTTTCTGAGGGCCTTGGTTGTACCACAGAGTTTAGAGCGCATATTGTAGTTAGATACAATTCCATGCCTATTCTACACTCTAGTAATGCTCCAAACATTTTTGGCATGGATGCATTTGAACTTTCTCGCCTTGCAATTCAGGACAATGTACTTCACATCAACGCCTGTGACCATGCAGACAGTGTGGTCGCCACTATGCGATGATTTTGCTGATCTCATTTCTCAGAGCCTTCGTTGTACCACAGACTTTGCGGCGCATACTGTAGTTAGAGACAATTCCATGCCTATTCTACACTCTAGTAATGCTCCAAACATTTTGGCATGGATGCATTTGAACTTCCTGGAATCGTTATTCAGGACAATGTTTTTTGCATCAAAGCTTGTGACCATGCAGAGAGTGTGGTCGCAATATGCGATGATTTCGCTTTTCTTTTTTTCTGAAGTCCTTGGTTGTACCACAGACTTTGCAGCGCACATTGTAGTTAGAGACAATTCCGTGCCTATTCTACACTCTAGTAATGCTCCGAACATTTTTGGCATGGATGCATTTGAACTTCTTGGCCTCGCAATTCAGGACAATGTACTTTGCATCAACGCCTGTGACCATGCAGAGAGTGTGGTCGCAATATGCGATGATTTCGCTTTTCTCTTTTCTGACGTCCTTGGTTGTACCACAGACTTTGCAGCGCATATTGTAGTTAGAGAAAATTCCGTGCCTATTCTACACTCTAGTAATGCTCCAAACATTTTGGCATGGATGCATTTGAACTTCCTGGAATCGTTATTCAGGACAATGTACTTTGCAGCCACGATTGTGACCTTGCGGACAGTGTGGTCGCAATATGCGGTGATTTCGCTTTTCTCTTTTCTGACGTCCTTGGTTGTACCACAGACTTCGCAGCGCATATTGTAGTTAGAGAAAATTCCGTGCCTATTCTACACTCTAGTAATGCTCCAAACATTTTGGCATGGATGCATTTGAACTTCCTGGAATCGTTATTCAGGACAATGTACTTTGCAGCCACGATTGTGACCTTGCAGACAGTGTGGCCGCACTATGCAATGATATTGCTGATCCTTTTACTGAGGGCCTTGGTTGTACCACAGACTTTGCAGTGCATATTGTAGTTAGAGGCAACTCCATGCCTATTCTAAACTCTAGTAATGCTCCAAACATATTTGGCATGGATTCATTTGCACTTCCTGGCCTCGTAATTCAGGACAATGTATCTTGCATCAACGCCTGTGGCCATGCAGACAGTGTGGTTACACTATACGATGATTTTGCTGATCTCTTTACTGAAGGCCTTGGTTGTTTCACAGACTTTGCTGCGCATATTGTAGTTAGAGACAAATCCCTTCCTATTCTAAACTTTAGTAATGCTGCAAACATTTTTAACATGTATGCATTTGAACTTTCTGGCATCGCAATTCAGGACAATGTACTTTGCATCAACGCTTGTGACTATGCAGACAGTGTGGTCGCAATATGCGATGATTTCGCTTTTCTCTTTTCTGAAGTCCTTGGTTTTACCACAGACTTTGCAGTGCATCTTGTAGTTAGATACAATTCCATGCCTATTGTCCACTCCAGTATTGCTCCAAACCTTTTTGGCATGGATTTATTTGAACATTCTGGCTCGCTATTCAGGACAATGTACTTTGCATCAACGCCTGTGACCATGCAGACAGTGCGGTCGCACTATGCAATGATTTTGCTGATCTCTTTTCTCAGGGCCTTCGTTGTACGACAGACTTTGCGGCGCATACTGTAGTTAGAGACAATTCCATGCCTATTCTCTACTCTAGTAATGTTCCAAACATTTTGGCATGGATGCATTTGAACTTCCTGGCCTCGCAATTGAATACAATGAATTTTGCATCACCGCCTGTGACCATGCAGACAGTGTGGTCTCACCAAGTGACGATTATGCTGATCTCTTTTCTGAGGGCCTTGGTTGTACCACAGACTTTGCAGCGCATATTGTAGTTAGAGACCATTCCATGCCTATTCTACACTCTAGTAATGCTCCAAACATTTTGGCATGTGTGCATTTGAACTTCCTGGCCTCGATATTCAGGACAATGTACTTCGCATCAACACCTGTGACCTTGCAGACAGTGTGGCCCAACTATACAATGATATTGCTGACCTCTTTTCTGAGGGCCTTGGTTGTACCACAGACTTGCAGTGCATATTGTAGTTAGAGGCAATTCCTTGCCTATTCTAAACTCTAGTAATGCTCCAAACATTTTTGGCATGGATGCATTTGAAATTCATGGCCTCGTAATTCAGGACAATGTATCTTGCATCAACGCCTGTGACCATGCAGACAGTGTGGTCGCACTATGTGATGATTTTGCTGATCTCTTTTCTAAGGGCCTTGGTTGTACCGCAGACTTTGCAGCACATATTGTAGTTAGAGACAATTCCATGCCTATTCTAAACTCCAGTAATGCTCCTAACCTTTTTGGCATGGACCATTTGAACTTCCTGGCCTCGCAATTCAGGACAATGTACTTTGCATCAACGCCTGTGACCATGCAGAGAGTGAGGTCGCACTATTCGATGATTTTGCTGAATTCTTTTCTGAGGGCCTTGGTTGTACCACAGAGTTTAGAGCGCATATTGTAGTTAGATACAATTCCATGCCTATTATACACTCTAGTAATGCTCCAAACATTTTGGCATGGATGCATTTGAACATCCTGGAATCGTTATTCAGGACAATGTTTTTTGCATCAAAGCTTGTGACCATGCAGAGAGTGTGGTCGCAATATGCGATGATTTCGCTTTTCTTTTTTTCTGAAGTCCTTGGTTGTACCACAGACTTTGCAGCGCATATTGTAGTTAGAGACAATTCCGTGCCTATTCTACACTCTAGTAATGCTCCGAACATTTTTGGCATGGATGCATTTGAACTTCTTGGCCTCGCAATTCAGGACAATGTACTTTGCATCAACGCCTGTGACCATGCAGAGAGTGTGGTCGCAATATGCAAAGATATTGCTGATCCTTTTACTGAGGGCCTTGGTTGTACCACAGACTTTGCAGTGCATATTGTAGTTAGAGGCAATTCCATGCCTATTCTAAACTCTAGTAATGCTCCAAACATATTTGGCATGGATTCATTTGCACTTCCTGGCCTCGTAATTCAGGACAATGTATCTTGCATCAACGCCTGTGGCCATGCAGATAGTGTGGTTACACTATACGATGATTTTGCTGATCTCTTTACTGAAGGCCTTGGTTGTTTCACAGACTTTGCTGCGCATATTGTAGTTAGAGACAAATCCCTTCCTATTCTAAACTTTAGTAATGCTGCAAACATTTTTAACATGTATGCATTTGAACTTTCTGGCATCGCAATTCAGGACAATGTACTTTGCATCAACGCTTGTGACTATGCAGACAGTGTGGTCGCAATATGCGATGATTTCGCTTTTCTCTTTTCTGAAGTCCTTGGTTGTACCACAGACTTTGCAGCGCATATTGTAGTTAGAGACAATTCCATGCCTATTCTACACTCTAGTAATGCTCCAAACATTTTTGGCATGTATGCATTTGAACTTAATGGCCTCGTAATTCAGGACAATGTATCTTGCATCAACGCCTGTGGCCATGCAGATAGTGTGGTTGCACTATGCGATGATTTTGCTGATCTCTTTTCTGAGGCCCTTTGTTGTACCACAGACTGTGCAGCGCATATTGTAGTTGGAGTCAATTCCATGCCTATTCTCCACTCTAGTAATGCTCCAAACATTTTTGGCATGGATGCATTTGAACTTCTTGGCCTCGCAATTCAGGACAATGTACTTTGCATCAACGCCTGTGACCATGCAGTGAGGTCGCACTATTCGATAATTTTGCTGATCTCTTTTCTGAGGGCCTTGGTGGTACCACAGACTTTGCAGCGCATATTCTAGTTAGAGACAATTCCATGCCTATTCCCCACTCTGGTAATGCTCCAAACATTTTTGGAATTGATGCATTTAAACATCCAGCCCTCGCGATTCAGGTCAATGTACTTTGCATCAACGCCTGTGACCATCTAAACAGTGTGGTCGCTCTATGCGATGATTTCGCTGATCCCTTTTCTGAGGGCCTTGGTTGTACCACAGACTTTGCAGCGCATATTGTAGTTAGAGTCAATTCCATGCCTATTCTAAACTCTAGTAATACTCAAAACATTTTTGGCATGGATGCATTTGATCTTTCTGGCCTCGCAATTCAGGACAATGTACTTTGCAACAACGCCTGTGACCATGCAGACAGTGTGGTCTCACCAAGTGACGATTATGCTGATCTCTTTTCTGAGGGCCTTGGTTGTACCACAGACTTTGCAGCGCATATTGTAGTTAGAGACCATTCCATGCCTATTCTACACTCTAGTAATGCTCCAAACATTTTGGCATGTGTGCATTTGAACATCCTGGCCTCGATATTCAGGACAATGTACTTCGCATCAACACCTGTGACCTTGCAGACAGTGTGGCCCAACTATACAATGATATTGCTGACCTCTTTTCTGAGGGCCTTGGTTGTACCACAGACTTTGCAGTGCATATTGTAGTTAGAGGCAATTCCTTGCCTATTCTAAACTCTAGTAATGCTCCAAACATTTTTGGCATGGATGCATTTCAAATTCATGGCCTCGTAATTCAGGACAATGTATCTTGCATCAACGCCTGTGACCATGCAGACAGTGTGGTCGCACTATGTGATGATTTTGCTGATCTCTTTTCTAAGGGCCTTGGTTGTACCGCAGACTTTGCAGCACATATTGTAGTTAGAGACAATTCCATGCCTATTCTAAACTCCAGTAATGCTCCTAACCTTTTTGGCATGGATGCATTTGAACTTCCTGGCCTCGCAATTCAGGACAATGTACTTTGCATCAACGCCTGTGACCATGCAGAGAGTGAGGTCGCACTATTCGATGATTATGCTGAATTCTTTTCTGAGGGCCTTGGTTGTACCACAGAGTTTAGAGCGCATATTGTAGTTAGATACAATTCCATGCCTATTCTACACTCTAGTAATGCTCCAAACATTTTTGGCATGGATGCATTTAACTTCCTGGCCTCGCAATTCAGGTCAATGTACCTTGCATCAACGCCTGTGACCATGCAGACAGTGTGGTCGCACTATGCGATGATTTCGCTGATCTCTTTTATGAAAGTTTTGGTTGTACCACAGCCTTTGCAGTGCATATTGTAGTTAGAGACAATTCCATGCCTATTCTCCACTCCAGTAATGCTCCAAACCTTTTTGGCAAGGATACATTTGAACTTTCTCGCCTTGCAATTCAGGACAATGTACTTCACATCAACGCCTGTGATCATGCAGACAGTGTGGTCGCCACTATGCGATGATTTTGCTGATCTCATTTCTCAGGGCCTTCGTTGTACCACCGACTATGCGGCGCATACTGTAGTTACAGACAATTCCATGCCTATTCTACACTCTAGTAATGCTCCAAACATTTTGGCATGGATGCATTTGAACTTCCTGGAATCGTTATTCAGGACAATGTTTTTTGCATCAAAGCTTGTGACCATGCAGAGAGTGTGGTCGCAATATGCGATGATTTCGCTTTTCTTTTTTTCTGAAGTCCTTGGTTGTACCACAGACTTTGCAGCGCATATTGTAGTTAGAGACAATTCCGTGCCTATTCTACACTCTAGTAATGCTCCGAACATTTTTGGCATGGATGCATTTGAACTTCTTGGCCTCGCAATTCAGGACAATGTACTTTGCATCAACGCCTGTGACCATGCAGAGAGTGTGGTCGCAATATGCGATGATTTCGCTTTTCTCTTTTCTGACGTCCTTGGTTGTACCACAGACTTTGCAGCGCATATTGTAGTTAGAGAAAATTCCGTGCCTATTCTACACTCTAGTAATGCTCCAAACATTTTGGCATGGATGCATTTGAACTTCCTGGAATCGTTATTCAGGACAATGTACTTTGCAGCCACGATTGTGACCTTGCAGACAGTGTGGTCGCAATATGCGATGATTTCGCTTTTCTCTTTTCTGACGTCCTTGGTTGTACCACAGACTTTGCAGCGCATATTGTAGTTAGAGAAAATTCCGTGCCTATTCTACACTCTAGTAATGCTCCAAACATTTTGGCATGGATGCATTTGAACTTCCTGGAATCGTTATTCAGGACTATGTACTTTGCAGCCACGATTGTGACCTTGCAGACAGTGTGGCCGCACTATGCAATGATATTGCTGATCCTTTTACTGAGGGCCTTGAATGTACCACAGACTTTGCAGTGCATATTGTAGTTAGAGGCAACTCCATGCCTATTCTAAACTCTAGTAATGCTCCAAACATATTTGGCATGGATTCATTTGCACTTCCTGGCCTCGTAATTCAGGACAATGTATCTTGCATCAACGCCTGTGGCCATGCAGACAGTGTGGTTACACTATACGATGATTTTGCTGATCTCTTTTCTGAAGGCCTTGGTTGTTTCACAGACTTTGCTGCGCATGTTGTAGTTAGAGACAAATCCCTTCCTATTCTAAACTTTAGTAATGCTGCAAACATTTTTAACATGTATGCATTTGAACTTTCTGGCATCGCAATTCAGGACAATGTACTTTGCATCAACGCTTGTGACTATGCAGACAGTGTGGTCGCAATATGCGATGATTTCGCTTTTCTCTTTTCTGAAGTCCTTGGTTGTACCACAGACTTTGCAGCGCATATTGTAGTTAGAGACAATTCCATGCCTATTCTACACTCTAGTAATGCTCCAAACATTTTTGGCATGTATGCATTTGAACTTAATGGCCTCGTAATTCAGGACAATGTATCTTGCATCAACGCCTGTGGCCATGCAGACAGTGTGGTTGCACTATGCGATGATTTTGCTGATCTCTTTTCTGAGGCCCTTGGTTGTACCACAGACTGTGCAGCGCATATTGTAGTTACAGTCAATTCCATGCCTATTCTCCACTCTAGAAATGCTCCAAACATTTTTGGCATGGATGCATTTGAACTTCTTGGCCTCGCAATTCAGGACAATGTACTTTGCATCAACGCCTGTGACCATGCAGTGAGGTCGCACTATTCGATAATTTTGCTGATCTCTTTTCTGAGGGCCTTGGTGGTACCACAGACTTTGCAGCGCATATTCTAGTTAGAGACAATTCCATGCCTATTCCCCACTCTGGTAATGCTCCAAACATTTTTGGAATTGATGCATTTAAACATCCAGCCCTCGCGATTCAGGTCAATGTACTTTGCATCAACGCCTGTGACCATCTAAACAGTGTGGTCGCTCTATGCGATGATTTCGCTGATCCCTTTTCTGAGGGCCTTGGTTGTACCACAGACTTTGCAGCGCATATTGTAGTTAGAGTCAATTCCATGCCTATTCTAAACTCTAGTAATACTCAAAACATTTTTGGCATGGATGCATTTGATCTTTCTGGCCTCGCAATTCAGGACAATGTACTTTGCAACAACGCCTGTGACCATGCAGACAGTGTGGTCGCACTATGTGATGATTTTGCTGACCACTTTTTTGAGGGCCTTGGTTGTACCAGAGACTTTGCAGCACATATTGTAGTTAGAGACAATTCCATGCCTATTTTACACTCTAGTAATGCTCCAAACATTTTTGGCATGGATGCATTTTAACTTCCTGGTCTCGCAATTCAGGACAATGTACTTTGCATCAACGCCTGTGACCATGCAGAAAGTGAGGTCGCACTATTCGATGATTTTGCTGATCTCTTTTCTGAGGGCATTGGTTGTACCACAGACTTTGCAGCGCATATTGTAGTTAGAGACAATTCCATGCCTATTCTCCCCTCCAGTAATGCTCCTAACCTATTTGGCATGGATGCATTTGAACATTCTGTCCTCGCAATTCAGGACAATGTACTTTGCATCAACGCTTGTGACCATGAAGACAGTGTGGTCACACTATGCGATGATTTTGCTGACTTCTTTTCTGAAGGCCTTGGTTCTTCCACAGACCTTCCTGTGCATATTGTAGTTAGAGGCAATTACATGCCTATTCTAAACTTTAGTAATTCTCCAAACATTTTTGGCATGGATGCATTTGAACTTCCTGGACTCGCAATTCAGGACAATGTACTTTGCATCATCGCCTGTGACCATGCAGACAGTGTGGTCGCACTATGCGATGATTTGGCTGATCTATTTTTTGAGGGCCTTGGTTTACCGCAGACTTTGCAGCGCATATTGTAGTTAGAGAAAATTCCGTGCCTATTCTACACTCTAGTAATGCTCCAAACATTTTGGCATGGATGCATTTGAACTTCCTGGAATCGTTATTCAGGACAATGTACTTTGCAGCCACGATTGTGACCTTGCAGACAGTGTGGCCGCACTATGCAATGATATTGCTGATCCTTTTACTGAGGGCCTTGGTTGTACCACAGACTTTGCAGTGCATATTGTAGTTAGAGGCAAGTCCATGCCTATTCTAAACTCTAGTAATGCTCCAAACATATTTGGCATGGATGCATTTGCACTTCCTGGCCTCGTAATTCAGGACAATGTATCTTGCATCAACGCCTGTGGCCATGCAGACAGTGTGGTTACACTATACGATGATTTTGCTGATCTCTTTTCTGAGGGCCTTGGTTGTTTCACAGACTTTGCTGCGCATATTGTAGTTAGAGACAAATCCCTTCCTATTCTAAACTTTAGTAATGCTGCAAACATTTTTAACATGTATGCATTTGAACTTTCTGGCATCGCAATTCAGGACAATGTACTTTGCATCAACGCTTGTGACTATGCAGACAGTGTGGTCGCAATATGTGATGATTTCGCTTTTCTCTTTTCTGAAGTCCTTGGTTGTACCACAGACTTTGCAGCGCATATTGTAGTTAGAGACAATTCCATGCCTATTCTACACTCTAGTAATGCTCCAAACATTTTTGGCATGGATGCATTTGAACTTAATGGCCTCGTAATTCAGGACAATGTATCTTGCATCAACGCCTGTGGCCATGCAGACAGTGTGGTTGCACTATGCGATGATTTTGCTGATCTCTTTTCTGAGGCCCTTGGTTGTACCACAGACTGTGCAGCGCATATTGTAGTTAGAGTCAATTCCATGCCTATTCTCCACGCTAGTAATGCTCCAAACATTTTTGGCATGGATGCATTTGAACTTCTTGGCCTCGCAATTCAGGACAATGTACTTTGCATCAACGCCTGTGACCATGCAGTGAGGTCGCACTATTCGATGATTTTGCTGATCTCTTTTCTGAGGGCCTTGGTTGTACCACAGACTTTGCAGCGCATATTCTAGTTAGAGACAATTCCATGCCTATTCCCCACTCTGGTAATGCTCCAAACATTTTTGGAATTGATGCATTTAAACATCCAGCCCTCGCGATTCAGGTCAATGTACTTTGCATCAACGCCTGTGACCATGCAGACAGTGTGGTCGCTCTATGCGATGATTTCGCTGATCCCTTTTCTGAGGGCCTTGGTTGTACCACAGACTTTGCAGCACATATTGTAGTTAGAGGCAATTCCTTGCCTATTCTACACTCCAGTAATGCTCCTAACCTTTTTGGCATGGATGCATTTGAACTTCCTGGCCTTGCAATTCAGGACAATGTACTTTGCATCAACGCCTGTGACCATGCAGAGAGTGAGGTCGCACTATTCGATGATTTTGCTGATTTCTTTTCTGAGGGCCTTGGTTGTACCACAGACTTTAGAGCGCATATTGTAGTTAGATACAATTCCATGCCTATTCTACACTCTAGTAGTGCTCCAAACATTTTTGGCATGGATGCATTTAACTTCCTGGCCTCGCAATTCAGGTCAATGTACCTTGCATCAACGCCTGTGACCATGCAGACAGTGTGGTCGCACTATGCGATGATTTCGCTGATCTCCTTTCTGAAAGTTTTTGTTGTACCACAGACTTTGCAGTGCATATTGTAGTTAGAGACAATTCCATGCCTATTCTCCACTCCAGTAATGCTCCAAACCTTTTTGGCATGGATGCATTGAACTTTCTCGCCTCGCAATTCAGGACAATGTACTTCACATCAACGCCTGTGACCATGCAGACAGTGTGGTCGCACTATGCGATGATTTTGCTGATCTCTTTGCTCAGGGCCTTCGTTGTACCACAGACTTTGCGGCGCATACTGTAGTTAGAGACAATTCCATGCCTATTCTACACTCTAGTAATGCTCCAAACATTTTGGCATGGATGCATTTGAACTTCCTGGAATCGTTATTCAGCACAATGTCATTTGCATCAAAGCTTGTGACCATGCAGAGAGTGTGGTCGCACTATGCGATGATTTGGCTGATGTGTTTTTTGAGGGCCTTGGTTTACCGCAGATTTTGCAGTGCATATTGTAGTTACAGACAATTCCATGCCTATACTCCCCTCCAGTAATGCTCCAAACATTTTTGGCATGGATGCATTAGAACTTTCTGGCCTCACAATTCAGGACAATGTACTTTGTATCGTCGCCTGTGACCATGCAGAAAGTGTGGTCGCACTATGCGATGATTTGGCTGATGTGTTTTTTGAGGGCCTTGATTGTACCACAGACTTTGCAGTGCATATTGTAGTTAGAGGCAATTACTTGCCTATTCTAAACTTTAGTAATGCTCCAAACATTTTTGGCATGGATGCATTTGAACTTCCTGGAATCGTTATTCAGGACAATCTACTTTGCATCGTCGCCTGTGACCATGCAGAAAGTGTGGTCGCACTATGCGATGATTTGGCTGATCTGTTTTTTGAGGGCCTTGGTTGTACCACAGACTTTGCAGTGCATATTGTAGTTAGAGGCAATTACATGCCTATTCTAAACTTTAGTAATGCTCCAAACATTTTTGGCATGGATGCATTTGAACTTCCTGGCCTCGCAATTCAGGACAATGTACTTTGCATCAACGCCTGTGACCATGCAGACAGTGTGGTCGCAATATGCGATGATTTCGATTTTCCCTTTTCTGAAGGCCTTTTTGGTAGCACAGACTTTGCAGCGCATATTGTAGTTGGAGACTATTCCATGCCTATTCTACACTCTAGTAATGCTCCAAACATTTTGGCATGGATGCCTTTGAACTTCCTGGAATCGTTATTCAGGACAATGTACTTCGCAGCAACGCCTGTGACCTTGCAGACAGTGTGGCCACACTATGCAATGATATTGCTCATCCCTTTACTGAGAGCCTTGGTTGTACCACAGACTTTGCAGTGCATATTGTAGTTAGAGGCAATTCCATGCCTATTCTAAACTCTAGTAATGCTCCAAACATTTTTGGAATGGATGCATTTGAACTTCCTGGCCTCGCAATTCAGGACAATGTACTTTGCATCACCGCCTGTGACCATGCAGAAAGTGTGGTCGCACTATGCGATGATTTGGCTGATCTGTTTTTTGAGGGCCTTGGTTTTCCGCAGATTTTGCAGCGCATATTGTAGTTAGAGACAATTCCATGCCTATTTACCACTCGAGTAATGCTCCAAACATTTTTGACATGGATGCATTTGAACTTCCTGGCTTCGTAATTCAGGACAATGTACTTTGCACCAACGCCTGTGACCATGCAGACAGTGTGGTCGCACTATGCGATGATTTTGCTGATCTCTTTTCTGAGGGCCTTGGTTGTACCACAGACTTTGCAGCGCATATTGTAGTTAGAGACAGTTCCATGCCAATTATACGCTCTAGTAATGCTTCAAACATTTTTGGCATGGATGCATTTGAACTTTCTGGATTCGCAATTCAGGACAATGTAATTTGCATCAACGCCTATGACCATGCAGACAGTGAGGTCACACTATGCGATGATTTTGCTGATCTCTTTCCTGAGGGCCTTGGTTGTACCACAGACTTTGCAGCCCAAAATGTAGTTAGAGACAATTCCATGCCTATATTATACTCTAGTATTGCTACAAACATTTTTGGCATGGATGCATTTAACTTCCTGGCCTCAAAATTCAGGTCAATGTATTTTGCATCAACGTCTGTGACCATGCAGACAGTGTGGTCGCACTATGTGATGATTTTGCTGATCACTTTTCTGAGGGCCTTGGTTGTACCACAGACTTTGCAGCACATATTGTAGTTAGAGACAATTCCATGCCTATTCTACACCCTAGTAATGCTCCAAACAATTTTGGCATGGATGCATTTGAACTTCCTAGCCTCGCAATTCAGGGCAATGTACTTTGCATCTACGCCTGTGGCCATGCAAGCAGTGAGGTCGCACTATTCGATGATTTTGCTGATCTTTTTTCTGAGGGCCTTGGTTGTACCACAGACTTTGCAGCGCATATTGTAGTTAGAGACAATTCCATGCCTATTCTCCACTCTAGTAATGCTCCAAACATTTTTGGCATGGCTGCATTTGAACATTCTCGCCTCGCAATTCAGGACAATGTACTTTGCATCAACGCTTGTGACCATGAAGACAGTGTGGTCACACTATGCGATGATTTTGCTGAATTCTTTTCTGAAGACCTTGGTTCAACCACAGACTTTGCAGTGCATATTGTAGTTAGAGGCAGTTCCATGCCTATTCTAAACTCTAGTAATGCTCCAAACATTTTTGGCATGGATGCAATCTAACTTCCTGGCCTCGTAATTCAGGACAATGTATCTTGCAGCAACGCCTGTGACCATGCAGACAGTGTGGTTGCACTATGCGATGATTTTGCTGATCTCTTTTCTGAGGCAATTGGTTGTACCACAGACTTTGCAGTGCATATTGTAGTTACAGTCAATTCCATGCCTATTCTCCACTCTAGTAATGCTCCAAACATTTTTGGCATGGATGCATTTGAACTTCCTGGTCTAGCAATTCAGGACAATGTACTTTGAATCAACGCCTGTGTCCATGCAGACAGTGAGGTCGCACTATTCGATGATTTTGCTGATCTCTTTTCTGAGGGCCTTGGTTGTACCACAGACCATGCAGCGTATATTGTAGTTAGAGACAATTCCATGCCTATTATACACTCTAGTAATGGTCCAAACATTTTTGGCTTGGATGCATTTAACTTCCTGGCCTTGGAATTCAGGTCAATGTACTTTGCATCAACGCCTGTGACCATGCAGACACTGTGGTCGCACTATGCGATGATTTCGCTGATCTCTTTTCTGAAGGCCTTGGTTGTACCACAGACTTTGCAGTGCATATTCTAGTTAGAGACAATTCCATGCCTATTCTCCACTCTAGTAATGCTCCAAACATTTTTAGCATGAATGCATTTGAACTTCCTGGCCTCGCAATTCAGCACAATGTACTTTGCATCTACGCCTGTGACCGTGCAGACAGTGTGGTCGCACTATGCGATGAATTTACTGATTTCTTTTCTGAGGGCCTTCGTTGTACCACAGACTTTACAGCGCATATTTTAGTTTGAGACAATTCCATGCCTATTCTCCACTCTAGTAATGCTCCAAACATTTTTGGCATGGATACATTTAATCTTTCTGGCCTCGCAATTTAGGACAATGTACTTTGAATCAACGCCTGTAACCATGCAGACCGTTTGGTCACAATATGCGATGATTATGCTGTTCTCTTTTCTGAGGTCCTTGGTTGTACCAAAGACTTTGCAGCGCATATTGTAATTAGAGACAATTCCATGCCTATTCTCCACCATAGTAATGCTCCAAACATTTTTGGCATGGATGCATTTGAACTTTCTGCCCTCGCAATTCAGGACAATGTACTTTGCATCAACGCCTGTGACCATGCAGACGCACTATGCGATGATTTTGCTGATCTCTTTTCTGAGGGCCTTGGTTGTACCACAGAGTTTGCAGCGCATATTGTAGTTAGAGACAATTCCATGCCTATTCTACACTCTAGTAATGCTCCAAACATTTTTGGCATGGATGCTTTTGAACTTGCTGGCCTCGCAATTCAGGACAATGTACTTTGCATCAACGCTTGTGACCATGCAGACAGTGTGGTCGCACTATGCGATGATTTTGCTGATCTCTTTTCTGAGGGCCTTGGTGGTACGACAGACTTTGCAGCGCATATTGTAGTTAGAGACAATTCCATGCCTATTCTAAACTCTAGTAATGCTCCAAACACTTTTGGCATGGATGCATATGAACTTTCTGGCCTCGCAATTCAGGACAATGTACTTTGCATCAACGCCTGTGACCATGCAGACAGTGTGGTTGCACTATGCGATGATTTTGCTGATCTCTTTTCTGAATGCCTTGGTTGTACCACAAACGTTGCAGCTCATATTGTAGTTAGAGACAGTTCCTTGCTTATTCTCCACTCTAGTAATGTTCTAAATATTTTTGGCATGGATGCATTTGAACCTTCTGGCCTCGCAATTCAGGAAAATGTACTTTGCATCAACGACTGGGACCAAGCAGACAGTGTGGTCGCACGATGTAATGATTTTGCTGATCTCCTTTCTGAGGGCTTTGGTTGTATGTAATTCAGACTTTGCAGCGCATATTGTAGTTATAGACAATTCCATGCCTATTCTCCACTCTAGTAATGCCCCAATTATTTTTGGCATGGATGCATTTGAACTTTCTGGCCTCGCAATTCAGCACAATGTACTTTCCATCAAAGCCTATGACCATTCAGACAGTGTGGTCACACTATGCGATGATTTTGCTGCTATCTTTTCTGAAGGCCTTTGTTGTTTCACAGACTTTGTAGAGCATATTGTAGTTAGAGAATATTCCATGCCTATTCTCCACTCTAATCCTCACCGAACATTTTTGGCATGGATGCATTTGAACTTCCTGGCCTCGCAATTAATGATAATGTACTTTGCATCAACGCCTGTGACCATGCAGACAGTGTGGTCACACTCTGCGATGATTTTGCTGTTCTCTTTTGTGAGGGCCTTGGTTTTACCACAGACTTTGCAGCGCATAATGTAGTTAGAGACAATTCCATGCCTATTCTCCACTCAAGTAATGCTCCAAACATTTTTGGCAAGGATGCATTTGAACTCTCTGGCCTCCCAATGCAGGACAATGTAATTTGCATCAACGCCTGTTACCATGCAGACAGTGTGGTCGCACAATGCGATTATTTCGCTGATCTCTTTTCTCAGGGCCTTGGTTGTACCACAGAATTTGCAGCGCATATTGTATTTAGAGACAATTCCATGCCTATTCTCAACTACAGTAATGCTCCAAACATTTTTGGCAAGGATGCATTTGAACTTTCTGGCCTCGCAATTCAGGACAATGTACTTTGCATCAACGCCTGTGACCATGCAGACCTAATGGTCGCACTATGCGAAGATTTGGCTGTTCTCTTTTCTGAGGGCCTTGGTAGTACCACAGACTGTGCAGAGCATATTGTAGTTAGAGATAATTCCATGCCTATTCTCCACTCCACTAATGCTCCAAACAACTTTGCCATGGATGCATTTGAACTTCCTGGCCTCGAAATTCAGGACAATGTTGTTTGCATCAACGCCTGTGACCAAGCAGACAGTGCGGTCGCACGATGCGATGATTTTGCTGATCTCTTTTCTGATGGCTTTGGTTGTATGTAATACAGACTTTGCAGCGCATATTGTAGTTAGAGACAATTCCATGCCTATTGAAAACTCTAATAGTGCTCCAAACGTTTTTGGCATTGATGCATTTGAACTTTCTGGCCCTGCATTACAGGACTAAGTACTTTGCATCAACGCCTGTGACAATGCAGACAGTGTGGTCGCACTATTTGATGATTTTGCTGACCTCTTTTCTGAGGGCCTTCATTGTGCCACAGACTCTGCAATGCATATTGTAGTTAGAGAAAATTCCATGCCTATTCTCCACTCTAGTAATGCTCCAAACATTTTGGGATGAATGCATTTTAATTTCATGGACTCGCATTTCAAGACAATGTAATTTGCATCAACGCCTGTGACCATGCAGACAGTGTGGTCGCACTATGCGATGATTTTGTTGATCTCTTTTCTGAGGGCCTTGGTGGTACGACAGACTTTGCAGCGCATATTGTAGTTAGAGACAATTCCATGCCTATTCTCCACTCTATTAATGCTCCAAACATTTTTGGCATGGATGCATTTGAACATTCACGCCTCGCAATTCAGGACAATGTACTTTGCATCAACGCTTGTGACCATGCAGACAGTGTGGTTGCACTGTGCGATGATTTTGCTGCTTTCTTTACTGAGGGCCTTCGTTGTACCACCGACTTTACAGCGCATATTGTAGTTTGAGACAATTCCATCCCTATTCTCCACTCTAGTAGTGCTCCAAACATTTTTGTCATGGATGCATTTGAACTTTCTGGCCTCGCAATTCAGAACAAGGTACTTTGAGTCAACGCCTGTGACCATGCAGACAGTGTGGTTGCATTGTGCGATGATTTTGTTGATCTCTCTTCTGAGGGCCTTGGTTGTACCACAGACTTTGCAGCGCATATTGTAGTTAGAGACAATTCCATGCTTATTCTCCACTCTAGTAATGCCCCAAATATTTTTGGCATGGATGCATATGAACTTTCTGGCCTTGCAATTCAGCATAATGTACTTTCCATCAAAGCCTATGACCATTCAGACAGTGTGGTCGCACTATGCGAAGATTTGGCTGTTCTCTTTTCTGAGGGCCTTGGTAGTACCACAGACTGTGCAGAGCATATTGTAGTTAGAGATAATTCCATGCCTATTCTCCACTCCACTAATGCTCCAAACAACTTTGCCATGGATGCATTTGAACTTCCTTTCCTCGAAATTCAGGACAATGTTGTTTGCATCAACGCCTGTGACCAAGCAGACAGTGCGGTCGCACGATGCGATGATTTTGCTGATCTCTTTTCTGATGGCTTTGGTTGTATGTAATACAGACTTTGCAGCGCATATTGTAGTTAGAGACAATTCCATGCCTATTGAAAACTCTAATAGTGCTCCAAACGTTTTTGGCATTGATGCATTTGAACTTTCTGGCCCTGCATTACAGGACTAAGTACTTTGCATCAACGCCTGTGACAATGCAGACAGTGTGGTCGCACTATTTGATGATTTTGCTGACCTCTTTTCTGAGGGCCTTCATTGTGCCACAGACTCTGCAATGCATATTGTAGTCAGAGACAATTCCATTCCTATTCTCCACTCTAGTAATGCTCCAAACATTTTGGGATGAATGCATTTTAATTTCATGGACTCGCATTTCAAGACAATGTAATTTGCATCAACGCCTGTGACCATGCAGACAGTGTGGTCGCACTATGCGATGATTTTGTTGATCTCTTTTCTGAAGGCCTTGGTGGTACGACAGACTTTGCAGCGCATATTGTAGTTAGAGACAATTCCATGCCTATTCTCCACTCTATTAATGCTCCAAACATTTTTGGCATGGATGCATTTGAACATTCACGCCTCGCAATTCAGGACAATGTACTTTGCATCAACGCTTGTGACCATGCAGACCGTGTGGTTGCACTGTGGGATGATTTTGCTGCTTTCTTTACTGAGGGCCTTCGTTGTACCACCGACTTTACAGCGCATATTGTAGTTGAGACAATTCCATGCCTATTCTCCACTCTAGTAGTGCTCCAAACATTTTTGTCATGGATGCATTTGAACTTTCTGGCCTCGCAATTCAGAACAAGGTACTTTGAATCAACGCCTGTGACCATGCAGACAGTGTGGTTGCATTGTGCGATGATTTTGTTGATCTCTTTTCTGAGGGCCTTGGTTGTACCACAGACTTTGCAGCGCATATTGTAGTTAGAGACAATTCCATGCCTATTCTCCACTCTAGTAATGCTCCAAACATTTTTGGCATGGATACATTTGAATTTCCTGGCCTCGAAATTCAGGACAATGTAGTTTGCATCAACGCCTGTGAGCATGCAGAGAGTGTGGTCGCACTTTGCGATGATTTCGCTGTCCTCTTTTCTCAGGGCCTTGATTGTACCACATAATTTGCAGCGCATATTATATTTAGAGACAATTCCATGCCTATTCTCATATCTAGTATTCCTCCAAACATTTTTGGCAATCATGCATTTGAACTTTCTGGCCTCGCAATTCAGGACAATGTACTTTGCATCAACGCCTGTGACCATGCAGACAGTGTGGTCGCACTATGCGATGATTTTGCTGAACTCTTTTCTGAGGGCCTTGGTTGAACCACAGACCTTGCAGTGCATATTGTAGTTAGAGACAATTCCATGCCCATTCTAAACTCTAGTAATGCTCCAAACATTTTTGCCATGGATGCATATCAACTTTCTGGCCTCGCAATTCAGGACAATATACTTTGCATCAACGCCTGTGACCATGCAGACAGTGTGGTCGCACTATGCGATGATTACGCTGACCTCTTTTCTCAGGGCCTTGGTTGTACCACAGAATTTGCAGCGCTTATTGTATTTAGAGACAATTCCATGCCTATTATCAACTCTAGTAATGATCCAAACATTTTTGGCAAGGATGCATTTGAACTTTCTGGCCTCGCAATTCAGGACAATGTACTTTGCATCAACGCCTGTGACCATGCTGACAGTGTGGTCGCACTACGCGATGTTTTTGCTGAAATCTTTTCTGAGGGCCTTGGTTGAACCACAGACTTTGCAGTGCATATTGTAGTTAGAGACAATTCCATGCCTATTCTCCACACTAGTAATGCTCCAAACATTTTTGGCATGGATTCATTTGAACCTTCTGGCCTCGCAATTCAGGACAATGTACTTTGCATCATCGCCTGTGACCAAGCAGACAGTGCGGTCGCACGATGCGATTATTTTGCTGATCTCTTTTCTGAGGTCTTTGGTTCTATGTAATACAGACTTTGCATCGCATATTGTAGTTAGAGACAATTCCATGCCTATTCAAATCTCTAGTCGTGCTCCAAACGTTTTTGGCATTGATGCATTTAAACTTTCTGGCCTCGCAGTACAGGACTAAGTACTTTGCATCAACGCCAGTGATAATGCAGACAGTGTGGTGGCACTACGTGATGATTTTGCTGATCTCTTTTCTGAGGGCCTTCATTGTACCACAGACTTTGCAATGCATATTGTAGTTAGAGACAATTCCATGCCTATTCTCCACTCTAGTAATGCTCCAAACATTTTGGGATGGATGCATATGAACTTCATGGCCTCGCAATTCAGGCCAATGTACTTTGCATCAACGCCTGTGACCATGCAGACAGTGTGGTCACACTATGCGATGATTTTGCTGTTCTCTTTTCTGAGGGCCTTGGTTTTACCACAGACTTTGCAGCGCATATTGTAGTTAGAGACAATTCCATGCCTATTCTCCACTCTAGTAATGCTCCAAAAATTTTTGGAAAGGATGCATTTGAACTCTCTGGCCTCTCAATTCAGGACAATGTACTTTGCATCAACGCCTGTGACTACTCAGACAGTGTGGTCGCACTATGCGATGATTTTGCTGATCTCTTTTCACAGGGCCTTGGTTGTACCACAGAATTTGCAGGGCATATTGTATTTACAGACAATTCCATGCCTAGTCTCCACTCTAGTAATGCCCCAAACATTTTTGGCATGGATGCATTTGAACTTTCTGGCCTCGCAATTCAGGACAATGTACTTTGCATCAATGCCTGTGACCATGCAGGCAGTGTGGTCGCACTATGCGATGATTTTGCTGATTTCTTTTCTGAGGGCCTTGGTTGTACCAGACTTTGCATAGCATATTGTAGTTAGAGACAATTCCATATCTATTCTCCACTCTAGTAACGCTCCAAACATTTTTGGCATGGATGCATTTGAACATTCTCGCCTCGCAATGCAGGACAATGTACTTTGCATCAATGCTTGTGACCATGCTGACAGTGTGGTCGCACTATGCGATGATTTTTCTGATCTCTTTCCTGAGGGCCTTCGTTGTACCAAAGACTCTGCACAGCATATTGTAGTTAGAGATAATTCCATGCCTATTCTCAACTCTAGTAATGCTCTAAACATTTTTGGCATGGATGCATTTGAACTCCCTGGCCTCGCAATTCAGGACAATGTACTTTATATCAACGCCTGTGACCAAGCAGACAATGTGGTCGCACTATACGATGATTTCGCTGATCCCTTTTCTGAGGGTCTTGGTTGTACCACAGAAATTTGTAGCGCATATTATAGTTAGAGACAATTCCATTCCTATTCTCCACTCTATTAATGCACCAATCATTTTTGGCATGGATGCATTTGAACTTTCTGGCATCGCAATTCAGGACAATGTACTTTGCATCAACGCCTGTGACCATGCAGACCGTATGGTCGCACTTTGGGATGATTTCGCTGTTCTCTTTTCTGAGGGCCTTGGTAGTACCACACACTTTTTTGCGCATATTGTAGTTAGATACAATTCCATGCCTATTCTCCACTCTAGTAATGCTCCAAACAATTTTGCCATGGATGCATTTGAACTTTCTTGCCTCGCAATTCACTACCTTGTACTTTGCATCAACGCCTGTGACCATGCAGAGAGTGTGGTCGCACTATGCGATGGTTTTGTTGATCTCTTTTCTGAGGGCCTTGGTTGTACCACCGACTTTGCAGCGCATATTGTTGTTGAAGACAGTTCCATGCCTATTCTCCACTCTAGTAACGTTCCAATCATTTTTGGCATGGATGCATTTGAACTTCCTGGCCTCGAAATTCAGGACAATGTAGTTTGCATCAACGCCTGTGACCATGCAGACAGTGTGGTCGCACTATGAGATGATTTTGCTGCTCTTTTTTCTGAGTGCTTTGGTTGTATGTAATACAGACTTTGCACCGCATATTAAAGTTAGAGACAATTCCATGCCTATTCTCCACTCTAGTAATGCTCCACACATTTTTGGCATGGATGCATTTGAACATTCTCGCCTCGCAATTCAGGACATCTACTTTGCATCAACACTTGTCACCTTTCTGACAGTGTGGTCTCACTATGCGATGATTTTGCTGATCTGTTTTCTGATTGCCTTCGTTGTACTACAGACTTTACAGCGCATGGTGTAGTTTGAGACAAATCCATGCCTATTCTCCACTCTAGTAATGCTCCACACAATTTTGGCATGGATGCATTTCAACATTCTAGCCTCGATATTCAGGACATTGTACTTTGCATCAACGCCTGTGACCATGCAGACAGTGTGGTCGCACTATGCGATGATTTTGCTGATCTTTTTTCTGAGGGCTTTGGTTGTAGGTAATACAGACATTGCAGCGCATTTTGTAGTTAGACAATTCTATGCCTATTCTCCAATCTAGTAATGCTCTAAACTTTTTTGGCATGGATGCATTTGAACTTTCTGGCATCGCAATTCAGGACAATGTACTTTGCATCAACGCCTGTGACCAAGCAGACAGTGTGGTCGCACTATGCGATGATTTTGCTGACCTCTTTTCTGAGGTCCTTGTTTGTACCAAAGACTTTGCAGCGCATAATGTAGTTAGAGACAATTCCATGCCTATTCTCCACTCTAGTTATGTTCCAAACAAATTTGGCGTGGATGTATTTGAACTTTCTGGCATCGCAATTCACTACAATGTACTTTGCATTAACCTCTGTGACCATGCAGACAGTGTGGTCGCACTATGCGATGATTTTGCTGACACTTTTTCTGAGGGTCTTAATTGTACCACAGACATTTCAGTGCATATTGTAGTTAGAGACAATTCCATGCCTATTCTAAACTCTAGTAATGCTCGAAACATTTTGGCATGGATGCATTTGAACATTCTGCCCTCACAATTCCGGACCATGTACTTTGCATCAACGCCTGTGACCTTGCAGTCAGTGTGGCCGCACTATGCGATGATTTTGCTGATCTCTTTTCACAGGGCCTTGGTTGTACCACAGACTTTGCATCGCATATTGTAGTTAGAGACTATTCCATGCCTATTCTCCACTCTAGTAATGCTCTAAACATTTTTGGCATTGATGCATTTGAACATTCTCGCCTCGCAATTCAGGCAATGTACTTTGCATCAACGCTTGCCACCATTCTGACAGTGAGGTCGCACTATGCGATGATTTTGCTGCTCCCTTTTTTGTGGGCCTTCGTTGTACCACAGACTTTACAGCGCCTATTGTAGTTTGAGACTATTCCATGCCTATTCTCCACTCTAGTAATGCTCCAAACATTTTTGGCATGGATGCATTTGAACTTTCTGGCCTCGCAATTCAGGACAATGTACTTTACATCAACGCCTGTGACCATGCAGACCGTATGGTCGCACTCTGCGATGATTTCGCTGTTCTCTTTCCTGATGGCCTATGTAGTACCACAGACTATTTTGTGCATATTGTTGTTAGAGACAATTCCATGCCTATACTCCACTCTAGTAATGCTCCAAACATTTTTGGCATGGATGCATTTGAACTTCCTGGCCTCGAAATTCAGGACAATGTAGTTTGCATCAACGCCTGTGACCATGCAGACAGTGTGGTCGCACTATGAGATGATTTTGCTGATCTTTTTTCTGAGGGCTTTGGTTGTATGTAATACAGACTTTGCAGTGCATATTGTAGTTAGAGACAATTCTATGCCTATTTTCCATTCTAGTATTGCTCCAAACATTTTTGGCATGGATGCATTTCAACATTCTCGCCTCCAATTCAGGACAATGTACTTAGCATCAACGCTTGGGACCATGCTGACAGTGTGGTCGCACTATGCGATGATTTTGCTGCTCTCTTTTTTGTGGGCCTTCGTTGTACCACAGACTTTACAGCGCCTATTGTAGTTTGAGACTATTCCATGCCTATTCTCCACTCTAGTAATGCTCCAAACATTTTTGGCATGGATGCATTTGAACTTTCTGGCCTCACAATTCAGGACAATGTACTTTACATCAACGTCTGTGACCATGCAGACCGTATGGTCGCACTCTGCGAAGATTTCGCTGTTCTCTTTTCTGATGGCCTTGGTAGTACCACAGACTTTTTTGTGCATAGTGTAGTTAGAGACAATTCCATGCCTATTCTCCACTCTAGTAATGTTCCAAACAATTTTGGCATGGATGCATTTGAACTTTCTGGCCTCGCAATTCACTACAATGTACTTTGCATCAACGCCTGTGACCATGCAGACAGTGTGGTCGCACTATGCGATGGTTTTGCTGGTCTCTTTTATGAGGGCCTTGGTTGTACCACCGACTTTGCAGCGCATATTGTTGTTAGAGACAATTCCATGCCTATTCTCCGCTCTAGTAATGCTCCAAACATTTTTGGCATGGATGCATTTGAACTTCCTGGCCTCGCAATTCAGGACAATGTACTTTGCATCAACGATTGTGACCATGCAGGCAGTGAGGTCGCACTATGCGATGATTTTGCTGATCTCTTTTCTGAGGGCCTTGGTTGTACCACAGACTTTGCAGCGCAAATTGTAGTTAGAGACAATTCCATGAGTCTTCTACATTCTAGTAATGCTCCAAACATTTTTGGCGTGCATGCATTTAACTTCCTGGCCTCGCAATTCTGGTCAATGTACTTTGCATCAACGCCTGTGACCATGCAGACAGTGTGGTCGCACTATGCGATGATTTTGCTGATCTCTTTTCTGAAGGCCTTGGTTGTACCACAGACTTTGCAGCGCATATTGTAGTTAGAGACAATTCTATGACTATTCTCCACTCTAGTAATGCTCCAAACATTTTTGGCATGGATGCATTTGAAGATTCTCGCCTCGCAATTCAGGACATCTACTTTGCATCAACACTTGTCACCATTCTGACAGTGTGGTCGCACTATGCGATGATTTTGCTGATCTGTTTTCTGAGGGCCTTCGTTGTACTACAGACTTTACAGCGCATGTTGTTTTTTGAGACAATTCCATGCCCATTCTCCACTCTAGTAATGCTACAAACCATTTTGGCATGGATGCATTTGAACTTTCTGTCCTCGCAATTTACTACAATGTACTTTGCATCAACGCCTGTGACCATGCAGGCAGTGTGTTCGCACTATGTGATGGTTTTGCTGATCTCCTTTCTGAGGGCCTTGGTTGTACCACAGACTTTGCAGCGCATATTGTAGTTAGAGACAATTCCATGCCTATTCTCCACTCTAGTAATGCTCCAAACATTTCTGGCATGGATGCATTTGAACTTCTTGGCCTCGAAATTCAGGACAATGTAGTTTGCATCAACGCCTGTGACCATGCAGACAGTGTGGTCGCACTATGCGATGACTTTGCTGACCTCTCTTCTGAGGGAATTGGTTGTACCACAGACTTTGCAGCACATATTGTAGTTAGAGACAATTCCATGCCTATTCTTCATCCTAGTAATGCTAAAAACATTTTGGCATGGATGCATTTGAACTTTCTGGACTCGCAATTAAGGACAATGTATTTTGCATCAACGCCTGTGACCATGCAGACAGTGTGGTCGCACTATGCGATGATTTTGCTGACCTCTTTTCTGAGGGCCTTGGTTGTACCACAGACTTTGCAGCGCATATTGTAGTTAGAGACAATTCCATGCCTATTCTCCCCTCTAGTTATGCTCCAAACAAATTTGGCATGGATGTATTTGAACTTTCTGGCCTCAAAATTCACTACAATGTACATTGCATTAACGCCTGTGACCATGCAGACAGTGTGGTTGCACTATGCGATGATTTTGCTGACACTTTTTCTGAGGGTCTTAATTATACCACAGACTTTGCAGTGCATATTGTAGTTAGAGACAATTCCATGCCTATTCTAAACTCTAGTAATGCTCGAAACATTTTGGCATGGATGCATTTGAACTTCCTAGCCTCGCAATTCAGGACAATGTTCTTTGCATCAACGCCTGTGACCATGCAGACAGTGTGGTCGCACTATGCGATGATTTTGATGATCTCTTATCTGAGGGCCTTGGTTGTACCACAGACTTTGCAGCGCATATTTTGTTAGAGACAATTCCATGCCTTTTCTGCACTCTAGGAATGCTCCAAACATTTTTGGCATGGATGCATTTGAACTTCCTGGCCTCGCAATTCAGGACTATGTACTTTGCATCAACGCCTGTGACCATGCAGACAGTGTGGTCGCACTATGCGATGATTTCGCAGATCCCTTTTCTGAGGGCCTTGGTTGTACCACTGAATTTGCAGCGCTTATTGTAGTTAGAGACAATTCCATTCCTATTCTCAACTCTAGTAATACTCCAAACATTTTTGGCATGGCTGCATTTGAACTTTCTGCCCTCACAATTCAGGACAATGTACTTTGCTTCAACGACTGTGACCATGCAGACCGTGAGGTCGCACTATGCAATGGTTTTGCTGACCTCTTTTCTAATGCCCTTGGTTGTGTCACAGACTTTGCACCGCTTATTGTAGTTAGAGACAATTCCTTGCCTATTCTAAACTCTAGTAATGCTCCAAACATATTTGGCACAGATGCATATGAACTTTCTGGCCTCGCAATACCGGACAATGTACTTTGCATCAACGCCTGTGACCTTGCAGTCAGTGTGGCCGCACTATGCGATGATTTTGCTGATCTCTTTTCGGAGGGCCTTGGTTGTACCACAGACTTTGCAGCGCATATTGTAGTTAGAGACAATTCCATGCCTATTCTCCACTCTAGTAAAGCTCTAAACATTTTTGGCATGGATGCATTTGAACATTCTCGCCTCGCAATTCAGGCAATGTACTTTGCATCAACGCTTGTAACCATTCTGACAGAGAGGTCGCACTATGCGATGATTTTGCTGCTCTCTTTTTTGTGGGCCTTCGTTGTACCACAGACTTTACAGCGCCTATTGTAGTTTGAGACTATTCCATGCCTATTCTCCACTCTAGTAATGCTCCAAACATCTTTGGCATGGATGCATTTGAACTTTCTGGCCTCGCAATTCACTACAATGTACTTTGCATCAACGCCTGTGACCATGCAGACAGTGTGGTCGCACTATGCGATGGTTTTGCTGATCCCTTTTCTGAGGGCCTTGGTTGTACCACCGACTTTGCAGCGCATATTGTTGTTAGAGACAATTCCATGCCTATTCTCCACTCTAGTAATGCTCCAAACATTTTTGGCATGGATGCATTTGAACTTCCTGGCCTCGAAATTCAGGACAATGTAGTTTGCATCAACGCCTGTGACCATGCAGACAGTGTGGTCGCACTATGAGATGATTTTGCTGATCTTTTTTCTGAGGGCTTTGGTTGTATGTAATACAGACTTTGCAGTGCATATTGTAGTTAGAGACAATTCTATGCCTATTTTCCATTCTAGTATTGCTCCAAACATTTTTGGCATGGATGCATTTCAACATTCTCGCCTCCAATTCAGGACAATGTACTTAGCATCAACGCTTGGGACCATGCTGACAGTGTGGTCGCACTATGCGATGATTTTGCTGCTCTCTTTTTTGTGGGCCTTCGTTGTACCACAGACTTTACAGCGCCTATTGTAGTTTGAGACTATTCCATGCCTATTCTCCACTCTAGTAATGCTCCAAACATTTTTGGCATGGATGCATTTGAACTTTCTGGCCTCACAATTCAGGACAATGTACTTTACATCAACGTCTGTGACCATGCAGACCGTATGGTCGCACTCTGCGAAGATTTCGCTGTTCTCTTTTCTGATGGCCTTGGTAGTACCACAGACTTTTTTGTGCATAGTGTAGTTAGAGACAATTCCATGCCTATTCTCCACTCTAGTAATGTTCCAAACAATTTTGGCATGGATGCATTTGAACTTTCTGGCCTCGCAATTCACTACAATGTACTTTGCATCAACGCCTGTGACCATGCAGACAGTGTGGTCGCACTATGCGATGGTTTTGCTGGTCTCTTTTATGAGGGCCTTGGTTGTACCACCGACTTTGCAGCGCATATTGTTGTTAGAGACAATTCCATGCCTATTCTCCGCTCTAGTAATGCTCCAAACATTTTTGGCATGGATGCATTTGAACTTCCTGGCCTCGCAATTCAGGACAATGTACTTTGCATCAACGATTGTGACCATGCAGGCAGTGAGGTCGCACTATGCGATGATTTTGCTGATCTCTTTTCTGAGGGCCTTGGTTGTACCACAGACTTTGCAGCGCAAATTGTAGTTAGAGACAATTCCATGAGTCTTCTACATTCTAGTAATGCTCCAAACATTTTTGGCGTGCATGCATTTAACTTCCTGGCCTCGCAATTCTGGTCAATGTACTTTGCATCAACGCCTGTGACCATGCAGACAGTGTGGTCGCACTATGCGATGATTTTGCTGATCTCTTTTCTGAAGGCCTTGGTTGTACCACAGACTTTGCAGCGCATATTGTAGTTAGAGACAATTCTATGACTATTCTCCACTCTAGTAATGCTCCAAACATTTTTGGCATGGATGCATTTGAAGATTCTCGCCTCGCAATTCAGGACATCTACTTTGCATCAACACTTGTCACCATTCTGACAGTGTGGTCGCACTATGCGATGATTTTGCTGATCTGTTTTCTGAGGGCCTTCGTTGTACTACAGACTTTACAGCGCATGTTGTTTTTTGAGACAATTCCATGCCCATTCTCCACTCTAGTAATGCTACAAACCATTTTGGCATGGATTCATTTGAACTTTCTGTCCTCGCAATTTACTACAATGTACTTTGCATCAACGCCTGTGACCATGCAGGCAGTGTGTTCGCACTATGTGATGGTTTTGCTGATCTCCTTTCTGAGGGCCTTGGTTGTACCACAGACTTTGCAGCGCATATTGTAGTTAGAGACAATTCCATGCCTATTCTCCACTCTAGTAATGCTCCAAACATTTCTGGCATGGATGCATTTGAACTTCTTGGCCTCGAAATTCAGGACAATGTAGTTTGCATCAACGCCTGTGACCATGCAGACAGTGTGGTCGCACTATGCGATGACTTTGCTGACCTCTCTTCTGAGGGAATTGGTTGTACCACAGACTTTGCAGCACATATTGTAGTTAGAGACAATTCCATGCCTATTCTTCATCCTAGTAATGCTAAAAACATTTTGGCATGGATGCATTTGAACTTTCTGGACTCGCAATTAAGGACAATGTATTTTGCATCAACGCCTGTGACCATGCAGACAGTGTGGTCGCACTATGCGATGATTTTGCTGACCTCTTTTCTGAGGGCCTTGGTTGTACCACAGACTTTGCAGCGCATATTGTAGTTAGAGACAATTCCATGCCTATTCTCCCCTCTAGTTATGCTCCAAACAAATTTGGCATGGATGTATTTGAACTTTCTGGCCTCAAAATTCACTACAATGTACATTGCATTAACGCCTGTGACCATGCAGACAGTGTGGTCGCACTATGCGATGATTTTGCTGACACTTTTTCTGAGGGTCTTAATTATACCACAGTCTTTGCAGTGCATATTGTAGTTAGAGACAATTCCATGCCTATTCTAAACTCTAGTAATGCTCGAAACATTTTGGCATGGATGCATTTGAACTTCCTAGCCTCGCAATTCAGGACAATGTTCTTTGCATCATCGCCTGTGACCATGCAGACAGTGTGGTCGCACTATGCGATGATTTTGATGATCTCTTATCTGAGGGCCTTGGTTGTACCACAGACTTTGCAGCGCATATTTTGTTAGAGACAATTCCATGCCTTTTCTGCACTCTAGGAATGCTCCAAACATTTTTGGCATGGATGCATTTGAACTTCCTGGCCTCGCAATTCAGGACTATGTACTTTGCATCAACGCCTGTGACCATGCAGACAGTGTGGTCGCACTATGCGATGATTTCGCAGATCCCTTTTCTGAGGGCCTTGGTTGTACCACTGAATTTGCAGCGCATATTGTAGTTAGAGACAATTCCATTCCTATTCTCAACTCTAGTAATACTCCAAACATTTTTGGCATGGCTGCATTTGAACTTTCTGCCCTCACAATTCAGGACAATGTACTTTGCTTCAACGACTGTGACCATGCAGACCGTGAGGTCGCACTATGCAATGGTTTTGCTGACCTCTTTTCTAATGCCCTTGGTTGTGTCACAGACTTTGCACCGCTTATTGTAGTTAGAGACAATTCCTTGCCTATTCTAAACTCTAGTAATGCTCCAAACATATTTGGCACAGATGCATATGAACTTTCTGGCCTCGCAATACCGGACAATGTACTTTGCATCAACGCCTGTGACCTTGCAGTCAGTGTGGCCGCACTATGCGATGATTTTGCTGATCTCTTTTCGGAGGGCCTTGGTTGTACCACAGACTTTGCAGCGCATATTGTAGTTAGAGACAATTCCATGCCTATTCTCCACTCTAGTAAAGCTCTAAACATTTTTGGCATGGATGCATTTGAACATTCTCGCCTCGCAATTCAGGCAATGTACTTTGCATCAACGCTTGTAACCATTCTGACAGAGAGGTCGCTCTATGCGATGATTTTGCTGCTCTCTTTTTTGTGGGCCTTCGTTGTACCACAGACTTTACAGCGCCTATTGTAGTTTGAGACTATTCCATGCCTATTCTCCACTCTAGTAATGCTCCAAACATCTTTGGCATGGATGCATTTGAACATTCTGGCCTCGCAATTCACTACAATGTACTTTGCATCAACGCCTGTGACCATGCAGACAGTGTGGTCGCACTATGCGATGGTTTTGCTGATCCCTTTTCTGAGGGCCTTGGTTGTACCACCGACTTTGCAGCGCATATTGTTGTTAGAGACAATTCCATGCCTATTCTCCACTCTAGTAATGCTCCAAACATTTTTGACATGGATGCATTTGAACTTCCTGGCCTTGAAATTCAGGACAATGTAGTTTGCATTAACGCCTGTGACCATGCAGATAGTGTGGTTGCACTATGCGATGATTTCCTGATCTTTTTTCTAGGGGCTTTGGTTGTATGTAATAGAGACTTTGCAGCGCATATTGTAGTTAGAGACAATTCCACGCCTTTTTCCACTCTAGTATTGCTCCAAACATTTTTGGCATGGATGCATTTGAACATTCTCACCTCGCAATTAAGGACATCTACTTTGCATCAACACTTGTCACCATTCTGACAGTGTGGTCGTACTATTCGATGATTTTGCTGATCTGTTTTCTGAGGGTCTTCGTTGTACCACAGACTTTACAGCGCCTATTGTAGTTTGAGACAATTCCATGCCTATTCTCCACTCTAGTAATGCTCCAAACATTTTTGGTATGGATGCATTTGAATTTGCTGTCCTCGCAATTCAGGGCAGTGTACTTTGCATCAACGCTTGTGACCATGCAGACAGTGTGGTCGCAGTATGCGATGATTCTGCTGATCTCTTTTCTGAGGGCCTTGGATGTACCACAGACTTTGTAGCGCAAATTGTAGTTAGAGACAATTCCATGCCTATTCTCCACTCTAGTAATGCTCCAAACATTTTTGGCATGGATGCATTTGAACATTCTCGCCTCGCAATTCAGGACATCTACTTTGCATCAACACTTGTCACCATTCTGACAGTGTGGTCGCACTATGCGATGATTTTGCTGATCTGTTTTCTGAGGGCCTTCGTTGTACTACAGGCTTTACAGCGCACGTTGTAGTTTGAGACAATTCCATGCCTATTCTCCACTCTAGTAATGCTCGAAACATTTTGGCATGGATGCATTTGAACTTCCTGGCATTGCAATTCAGGACAATGTACTTTGCATCAACGCCTGTGACCATGCAGACAGTGTGCTCGCACAATGCGATGATTTTGATGATCTCTTATCTGAGGGCCTTGGTTGTACCACAGACTTTGCAGCGCATATTGTGTCAGAGACAATTCCATGCCTTTTCTCCACTCTAGTAACGCTCCAAACATTTTTGGCATGGATGCATTTGAACTTCCTGGCCTCGCAATTCAGGACAATGTACTTTGCATCAACGCTTGTCACCATTCTGACAGTGAGGTCGCACTATGCGATGATTTTGCTGATCTGTTTTCTGAGGGTCTTCGTTGTACTACAGACTTTACAGCGCATGTTGTAGTTTGAGACAATTCCCTGCCTATTCTCCACTCTAGTAATGCTCCAAACATTTTTGGCATGGATGCATTTCAACATTCTCGCCTCGCAATTCAGGACAATGTATTTTGCATCAACGCTTGTGACCATGCTGACAGTGTGGTCGCACTATGCGATGATTTTGCTGCTCTCTTTTTTGTGGGCCTTCGTTGTACCACAGACTTTACAGCGCCTATTGTAGTTTGAGACTATTCCATGCCTATTCTCCACTCTAGTAATGCTCCAAACATTTTTGGCATGGATGCATTTGAACTTTCTGGCCTCGCAATTCAGGACAATGTACTTTGCATCAACGTCTGTGACCATGCAGACCGTATGGCCGCACTTTGCGATGATTTCGCTGTTCTCTTTTCTGATGGCCTTGGTAGTACCACAGACTTTTTTGTGCATAGTGTAGTTAGAGACAATTCCATGCCTATTCTCCACTCTAGTAATGCTCCAAACATCTTTGGCATGGATGCATTTGAACTTTCTGGCCTCGCAATTCACTACAATGTACTTTGCATCAACGCCTGTGACCATGCAGACAGTGTGGTCGCACTATGCGATGGTTTTGCTGATCCCTTTTCTGAGGGCCTTGGTTGTACCACCGACTTTGCAGCGCATATTGTTGTTAGAGACAATTCCATGCCTATTCTCCACTCTAGTAATGCTCCAAACATTTTTGGCATGGATGCATTTGAACTTCCTGGCCTTGAAATTCAGGACAATGTAGTTTGCATCAACGCATGTGACCATGCAGACAGTGTGGTCGCACTATGCGATGATTTTGCTGATCTTTTATCTGAGGGCCTTGGTTGCACCACAGACTTTGCAGCACATATTGTAGTTAGAGACAATTCCATGCCTATTCTACAGCCTAGTAATGCTAAAAACATTTTGGCATGGATGTATTTGAACTTTCTGGCCTCGCTATTCACTACAATGTACTTTGCATTAACGCCTGTGACCATGCAGACAGTGTGGTCGCACTATACGATCAATTTGCTGATCTGTGTTCTGAGGGCCTTCATTGTACCACAGACTCTGCAGTGCATTTTGTAGTTAGAGACAATTCCATGCATATTCTAAACTCTAGTAATGCTCGAAACATTTTGGCATGGATGCATTTGAACTTCCTGGCCTCGCAATTCAGGACAATGTACTTTGCATCAACGCCTGTGACCATGCAGACAGTGTGCTCGCACAATGCGATGATTTTGCAGAGTTCTATTCTGAATGCCTTGGTTGTACCAGAAACTTTGCAGCGCATATTGTGTCAGAGACAATTCCATGCCTTTTCTCCACTCTAGTAATGCTCCAAACATTTTTGGCAAGGATGCATTTGAACTTCCTGGCCTCGCAATTCAGGACAATGTACTTTGCATCAACGCCTGTTACCATGCAGATAGTGTGGTCGTGCTATGCGATGATTTTGCTGATCTCTTTTCTGAGGGCCTTGGTTGTACCACAGACTTTGCAGATCATGTTGTTGTTATAGACAATTCCAAGCCTAATCTTCACTGTAGTAATGCCCCTAACATTTATTCCTTCGATGCATTTGAGCATTCAAACCTCGCAACTCAGGACAATGTACTTTCCATCATCGCTTGTGACCATGCACACAGTGTGGTCGCACTATGCGATGATTTTGCTGATCTCTTTTCTGAGGGCCTTGATGGTACCACAGATTCTGCAGCGCATATTGTAGTTAGAGATAATTCCATGCCTATTCTCCACTCTAGCAATGCTCCAAACATTTTTGGCATGGTTTCTTTTCAACTTTCTGGCCTCGCAATTCAGGACAATGTACTTTGCATCGACACCTGTGACCATGCAGACAGTGTGGTCGTACTATGCGATGATTTTGCAGATCACTTTTTGAGGGCCTTGGTTGTACCACAGACTTTGCAGCGCATGTTGTATTTATAGACAATTCCATGCCTATTCTCCACTCTAGTAATGACCCAAACATTTTTTTCATGGATGCATTTGAACATTCTCGCTTCGCAATTCAGGACAATGTACACTGCATCAACGCCTGTGACCATGCAGATAGCGTGGTCGCACTATGCGATGATTTTGCTGATCTCTTTCTGAGGGCCTTGGTATTACCACAGACTTTGCAGCGCATATTGTAGTTAGAGACAAATCCATGCCTATTCTCCACTCTATTAAAGCTCCAAACATTTTTTGGCATAGATGCATTTGAACTTTCTGGCCTCGCAATTCAGGACAATGTACTTTGCATCAACGCCTGTGACCATGCAGACAGTGTGGTCACACTATGCGATGATTTCGCTGATCTCTTTTTTGAGGGCCTTGGTTGTACCACAGTTTTTGCATCGCATATTGTAGTTAGAGACAATTCCATGCCTTTTCTCCACTCTAGCAATGCTCCAAACATTTATGGCATGGATGCATTTGAACTTTCTGGCCTCGCAGTTAAGGCAATGTACTTCCCATCAAAGCCTGTGACCATACAGACAGTGTTGTCGCACTACTCGATAATTTCGCTGATATCATTTCTGAGTTCCTTGGTTGTACCACAGACTTTGCAGCGCATATTGTAGTTAGAGACAATTCCATGCCTATTCTCCATCCTTGTAATGCTCCAAACATTTTTGGCATGGATGCATTTGAACTTTCTGGCCTCTCAATTCAGGACAATGTACTTAGAATCAACGACTGTGACCATGCAGACAGTGAGGTCGCACTTTTCGATGATTTTGCTGATCTCTTTTCTGAGGGCCTTGGTTGTACCAGAGACTTTGAAGCGCATATTGTAGTTAGAGGCAATTCCATGCCTATTTTCTACTCTAGTAATGCCCCAAACATTTTTGGCATAGATGCATTTGAACATTCCCGCCTCCCAATTCAGGACAATGTACTTTCCATCATCGCTTGTGACCATGCAGACAGTGTGGTCGCACTATGCGATGATTTTGCTGATCTCTTTCTGAGGGCATTGGTTGTACCACAGACTTTGCTGCGCATATGGTTGTTAGAGACAATTCCATGGCTATTCTCCACTCTAGTAATGCTCCAAACATTTTTGGCATGGATGCATTTGAACTTTCTGGCCTCGCAATTCAGGACAATGTACTTTGCATCAACGCTTGTGACCATGCAGACAGTATTGTCGCACTATGCGATGATTTTGCTGATCTCTTTTCTGAGGGCCATGGTTGTACCACAGACTTTGCAGCGCATATTGTAGTTAGAGACAATTCCATGCCTGTTCTATACTCTAGTAATGCTCCAAACATTTTTGGCATGGATGCATTTGAACTTCCTGGTCTCGCTATTCAGAACAATGTACTTTGCATCAACGCCTGTGACCATGCAGACAGTGTGGTCGTACTATGCGATGATTTTGCTTATCTCTTTTCTGAGGGCCTTCGTTGTACCACAGCCTTTGCAGCGCATTTTGTAGTTGGAGACAATTGCCTGCCTATTCTCCATCCTAGTAATGCTCCAAAGATTTTTGGCATGGATGCATTTGAACTTTCTGGCCTCGCAGATAAGGCAATGTACTTTCCATCAAAGCCTGTGAGCAATGCAGACAGTGTAGTCGCACTACTCTATAATTTCGCTGATCTCATTTCTAAGTTCCTTGGTTGTTTCACAGACTTTGCAGCCAATATTGTAGTTAGAGACAATTCCATGCCTATTCTCCACTCTAGTAATGCTCCAAACATTTATGGCATGAATGCATTTGAACTTTCTGGCCTCGCAGTTAAGGCAATGTACTTTTCATCAAAGCCTGTAACCATGCAGACAACGTGGTCCCACTAATCGATAATTTCGCTGATCTCATTTCTGAGTTCCTTGATTGTACCTCATACTTTGCAGCGCATATTGTAGTTAGAGACCAATCCACGACTATTCTCCACTCTATTAATGCTCCAAACATAATTGGCATAGATGCATTTGAATTTTCCGGCCTCACAATTCAGGAAATGTACTTTGCAACAACGACCTAACCATGCAGACAGTGTGGTCACACTATGCGATGATTTTGCTGATCTCTTTTCTGAGGGCCTCGGTTGTACCACAGACTTTGCAGTGCGTTTGTAGTTATAGAGAATTCCATGCCTATTCTCCACTCTAGTAATGCCCCAAACATATTTTTCATGGATGCATTTGAACATTCCCGCCTCGGAATTCAGGGCAATGTACTTCCCATCATTCCTTGTGTCCATGCAGACAGTGTGGTCGCATTATGCGATGATTTTGCTGATCTCTTTTCTGAGTGCCTTGGTTGTACCACAGTCTCTGCAGCGCATATTGTTGTTAGAGATAATTCCATGCCTATTCTCCACTCTAGTAATGCTCCAAACATTTTTGGCATGGATTCTTTTCAACTTTCTGGCCTCGCAATTCAGGACAATGTACTTTGAATCAGCACTTGTGACCATGCAGACAGTGTGGTCGCACTATGCGATAATTTTGCTGGTCTCTTTTCTTAGGCCCTTGGTTGTGCCACAGACTTTGCACCACGTATTTTAGTTAGAAACAAATCCATGCCTATTCTCCAATCTAGTAATGCATCAAATATTTTTGGCATGGATGTAATTTTTAATTTCTGGCCTCACAATTCACGACGATGTACATTGCATCAACGCCTGTGACCAAGCAGACAGCGTGGTAGCACTATGCGATGATTTTCAGGATCTCTTTTCTGAGGGCCTTGGTTGTACCAAAGTTTTTGCAGCGCATATTGTAGTTAGAGACAATTCCATGCCTATTCTCCACTCTAGTACTGCTCCAAACATTTTAGCCGAGGATGCATTTGAACTTTCGTGCAAAGCAATTCAGGACTATGCCCTTTGCATCAACGCCTGTGACCATGCAGAATGTGTGGTCGCACTATGCGATGAAATTTGCTGATCTCTTTTCAGAGGACCTTGGTTGGACCACAGACTTTGCAGCGCATATTGTAGTTACAGACATTTACATGCCTATTCTCCACTCCAGTAATGCTCCAAACATTTTTGGCATGGATGCATTTGAACATCCTGGCCTTGCAATTAAGGACAATGTTCTTTGCAACAACGCCTGTGACTATGCAGACAGTGTGGTCGCACTACGCGATGATTTTGCTGATCTCTTTTCTTAGGCCTTTGGTTGTGCCACAGACTTCGCACTGCATATTTTTGGTTAGAAACAAATCCATGCCTATTCTCCACTCTAGTAATGCTTCAAATATTTTTGGCATGGCTGCATTTGAACTTTCTGGCCTCCCAATTAAGGACAATGTACTTTGCATCAATGACTCTGACCATGCAGCCAGTGTGGTTGCAGTATGAGATGATTTTGCTGATCTCTTTTGTGAGGGCCTTGGTTGTAAAACAGACTTCGCAGTGCTTAATGTAGTTAGAGACAATTCCATGCCTATTCTCCACTCTAGTAATGCTCCAAACATTTTTGCCATGGATGCATTTGAACTTCCAGGCCTCGCAATTCAGGACAATGTACTTTGCATCAATGCCTCTGACCATGCAGCCAGTGTGGTTGCAGTATGAGATGATTTTTCCCATCTCTTTTCTGAGGGCCTTGGTTGTTTCACAGACTTTGCAGCGCATATTGTAGTTTGAGACAAATCCATGCCTATTCTCCACTCTAGTAATGTTCCAAACATTTTTGGCATGGATGCATTCGAACTTCCTGGCCTCCCAATTCAGGACAATGTACTTTGCATCAATGCCTCTGACAATGCAGCCAGTGTGGTTGCAGTATGAGATGATTTTGCTGATCTCTTTTGTGAGGGCCTTGGTTGTACCACAGACTTTGCAGTGCGTAATGTAGTTAGAGAAAATTCCATGCCTATTCTCCACTCTAGTAATGCTCCAAACATTTTTGCCATGGATGCATTTGAAATTTCTGGAATCACAGGTCAGGACAATGTACTTTCCATCAAAGCCTGTGACCATGCAGACAGTGTGGTCGCACTATGTGATGATTTTGCTGATCTCTTATGTGAGGGCCTTGGTTGTACCACAGACTTTGCAGTGCGTAATGTAGTTAGAGATAATTCCATGCCTATTCTCCACTCTAGTAATGCTTCAAATATTTTTGGCATGGCTGCATTTGAACTTTCTGGCCTCCCAATTAAGGACAATGTACTTTGCATCAATGACTCTGACCATGCAGCCAGTGTGGTTGCAGTATGAGATGATTTTGCTGATCTCTTTTGTGAGGGCCTTGGTTGTAAAACAGACTTCGCAGTGCTTAATGTAGTTAGAGACAATTCCATGCCTATTCTCCACTCTAGTAATGCTCCAAACATTTTTGCCATGGATGCATTTGAACTTCCAGGCCTCGCAATTCAGGACAATGTACTTTGCATCAATACCTGTGACCCTGCAGACAGTGTGGTAACACTATGCGATGATTTTGCTAATCTCTTCTCTGAGAGCCTTGGCTGTACCACAGTTTTTGCAGCGCATATTCTAGTCAGAGACAATTCCATGCCTATTCTCCACTCTAGTAATGTTCCAAACATTTTTGGCATGGATGCATTCGAACTTCCTGGCCTCCCAATTCAGGACAATGTACTTTGCATCAATGCCTCTGACAATGCAGCCAGTGTGGTTGCAGTATGAGATGATTTTGCTGATCTCTTTTGTGAGGGCCTTGGTTGTACCACAGACTTTGCAGTGCGTAATGTAGTTAGAGAAAATTCCATGCCTATTCTCCACTCTAGTAATGCTCCAAACATTTTTGCCATGGATGCATTTGAAATTTCTGGAATCACAGATCAGGACAATGTACTTTCCATCAAAGCCTGTGACCATGCAGACAGTGTGGTCGCACTATGTGATGATTTTGCTGATCTCTTATGTGAGGGCCTTGGTTGTACCACAGACTTTGCAGTGCGTAATGTAGTTAGAGATAATTCCATGCCTATTCTCCACTCTAGTAATGCTCCAAACATTTTTGCCATGCATGCATTTGAACTTTCTGGCCTCACAGTTCAGGACAATGTACTTTGCATCAACGCCTGTGACCATGCAGACAGTGTGGTCGCACTTTGCGATGATTTTGCTGATCTCTTTTCTGAGGGCCTTGGTTGTACCACAGACTTTGCAGCGCATTTTGTAGTTAGAGACAATTCCATGCCTATTCTCCACTCTAGTACTGCTCCAAACATTTTAGCCAAGGATGCATTTGAACTCTCGTGCATAGCAATTCAGGACTATGCCCTTTGCATCAACGCCTGTGCCATGCAGACTCTGTTGTCGCACTATGCGATGAAATTTGTTGATATCTTTGCTTAGGTCTTTGGTTGTGCAACAGACTTTGCACCGCATATTTTTGGTTAGAAACAAATCCATGCCTATTCTCCACTCTAGTAATGCTTCAAATATTTTTGGCATGGTTGCATTTGAACATTCTGGCCTCGAAATTCACTACGATGTACATTGCATCAACGCCTCTGACCATGCAGATACTGTGGTCGCACTATGCGATGATTTTGCTGACCTCTTTTCTGAGGGTCTTGGTTGAACCACAGTCTTTGCAGCGCATATTGTAGTCAGACACAATTCCATGACTATTCTCAACTCTAGTGATGCTCCAAACATTTTTGGAATTGATGCATATAAACATCCAGGCCTCGCAATTCAGGACAATGTACTTTGCATTAACGCCTGTGACCATGCAGACAGTGTGGTCGCACTATGCGATGATTTTGTTGATCTCTTTTCTGAAGACCTTGATTGTACCACAGACTTTGCAGCACATATTGTGGTTACAGACAATTCTATGCCTATTCTCCACTCTAGTATTGCTCCAAACATTTTTGGCATGGATCCATTTGAACATCCCGGCTTGGCAATTAAGGACAATGTACTTTGCATCAACGCCTGTGACCACAGAGACAGTGTGGTCGCACTTTGCGATGATTTTGTTGTTCTCTTTTCTAAGAGCCTTGGTTGTACAACACAATTTGCAGTGCATATTGTAGTTAGAGACAATTCCATGCCTATTCTCCACTCTAGTACTGCTCCAAACATTTTTGGCATGGATGCATTGCATCTTCCTGGCCTCGCAATGGAGGACAATGCACTTTGCATCAACAACTATGACCATGCAGACAGTGTGGTCGCACTATGCGAAGATTTTGCTGATGTCTTTTCTGAGATCCTTGGTTGTACCACAGACTTTGCAGCGCATATTGTAGTTAGAGACAAATCCATGCCTATTCTCCAATCTAGTAATGCTCCAAACATTTTTGGCATGGATGCATTTGAACTTCCTGGCCTCGCAATTCAGCACAATGTACTTTCCATCAAAACCTGTGACCATGCAGACAGTGTGGTTTTACCATGCGATGATTTTGCTGATCGCTTTTCTGAAGGCCTTGGTTGTTTCACAGACTTTGTAGTGCATATTGTAGTTAGAGACAATTCCATTCCTATTCTCCACTTTAGTAATGATAAAAACATTTTTGGCATGGACGCTTTTTAACTTCCTGACCTCATAATTCAGGACAATGTACTTTGCATCATCGCCTGTGACCATGCAGACAGGGTGGTCGCATTATGCGATGATTTTGCTGATCTGTTTTCTGAGGGCCTTGGTTGTTTCACAGACTTTGCAGCGCATATTGTAGTTAGAGACAATTCCATGCCTATTCTCCACTCTATTAATGCTCCAAACATATTTGGCAAGGATGCATTTGAGCTTTCTTTCCTCGGAATTCAGGACAATGTACTTTGCATCAACGCCTGTGACCATGCAGACAATGTGGTCGCACTATGCGATGATTTTGCTGATCTTTTTCGTGAGGGCCTTGGTTGTACCACAGACATTGCTGCGCATATTGTAGTTAGAGACAATTCCATGCATAATCCCCACTCTAGTAATGCTACAAAAATTTTTTCATGGATGCATTTGATCTTCCTAGCCTAACAATTCAGGACAATGTACTTTGCATCAACCCCTGTGACCATGCAGACAGTGTGGTCGCACTATGGGATGATTTTGCTGATGTCTTTTCTGAAGGCCTTGGTTGTACCACAGACTTCGCAGCGCATATTGTAGTTAGAGACAATTCCATGCCTATTCTCCACTCTAGTAATGCTCCAAACATTTTTGGCATGGATGCATTTGAAATTCCTGGTCTCGCAGTTCGAGGCAATGTACTTTGCATCAACACCTGTGACCATGCAAACTGTGTGGTCGCACTATGCGTTGATTTTGCTGTTCTCTTTTCTGAGGGCCTTTGTTAAAGCAGACTATGCAGCACATATTGTAGTTGGAGACCATTCCATGCCTATTCTCCAGTCTAGTAATGCTCCAAACATTTTTTGGCATGGATGCATTTTTACTTCTTGGCCTCGCAATTCAGGAAATTGTACTCTTCATCACAGTCTGTGACCATGCAGACAGTGTGGTCGCAGTATGCGATGATTTTGCAGATCTGTTTTCTGACGGCCTTGGTTGTACGACAGACTTTGCTGCGCATATTGTAGTTAGAGACAATTCCATGCATAATCCCCACTCTAGTAATGCTACAAAAATTTTTGGCATGGATGCATTTGATCTTCCTAGCCAAACAATTCAGGACAATGTTCTTTGCATCAACCCCTGTGACCATGCAGACAGTGTGGTCGCACTATGGGATGATTTTGCTGATGTCTTTTCTGAAGCCCTTGGTTGTACCACAGACTTCGCAGCGCATATTGTAGTCAGAGACACTTCCATGCCTATTCTCCACTCTAGTAATGCTCCAAACATTTTTGGCATTAATGCAATTAAAATTCTAGGCCTCGCAATTAAGGACAATGTACTTTGCATCAACGCCTGTGACGATGCAGACAGTGTGGTCGCACTATGCGATGATTTTGCTGATCTCTTTTCTGAGGGTCTTGGTTGTACCACACACTTTGCAGCGCATATTGTAGTTAGAAACACTTCCATACCCATTCTCCGCTCCAATAAAGCTCCAAACATTTTTGGCAATGATGCATTTAACTTTCTGGCCTCGCAATTCAGGATAATGTACTTTGCATCAACGCCTGTGACCATACAGAGAGTGTGGTCGCACTATGCGATGATTTTGCTGATCTCGTTTCTGCGGGCCTTGGTTGTACCAGACTATGCACCGCATATTTCAGTTAGAGACAATTCTATGCCTATTCTCCACTCTAGTATTGGTCCAAACATTTTTGGCATGGAAGCATTTGAACATTCTGGCCTCGCAATTCAGGACAATGTACTTTCCAACAACGAATGTGACAATGCAGACATTGTGGTCGCACTATGCGATGATTTTGCTGATGTCTTTTCTGAGGGTCTTGATTGTACCACAGACTTTGCAGTGCATATTGTAGTTAGAGACAATTCCATGCCTATTGTCCGCTCTGGTAATGCTCCAAACATTTTTGGCATGGATGCATTTGAACTTTCTGGCCTCGCAATTCAGTACAATGTACTTTGCATCAACGCCTGTGACCTTGCAGACAGTTTGGCCACACTATGCGATTATTTAGCTGATATCTGTTCTGAGGTCCTTGGTTGTACAACAGATGTTGCAGCGCATATTGTAGTTACAGACAATTCCATGCCCCTTCTCCACTCTAGTAATGCTCCAAACATTTTTGGAATGGTTGCATTTGAACTTTCTGGCCTCGTAATTCAGGACAATGTACTTTGCATCAACGCCTGTGACCATGCAGACAGTGTGGTCGCACTATGCGATGGTTTAGCTAATCTCTTTTCTGAGGGCCTTGGTTGTACTGGACATTGCAGCGCATATTGTAGTTACAGACAATTCCATGCCTATTCTCCAGTCTAGTAATGCTCCTAATATTTTTGGCATGTAAGCTTTTCAACTTTCTGCCGTCGCAATTCAGGGCAATGTACATTACATCAACGCTTGTGAGCATGCAGACAGTTTGGTGGCACAATCCGGTGATTTAGCTGATCTCTTTTCTGAGGGCCTTGGTTGTACCAGACATTTCTGCGCATATTGTAGTTGGACACAATTCCATGCCTATCCTTCACTCTAGTAATGGTCCAATCATTTTTGGCACGGATGAATTTGTACTTCCTGGCCTGGCAATTCAGGACGATGTACTTTGCATCAACGCCTGTCACCATGCAGACAGTGTGGTCGCACTATGCGATGATTTTGATGATCTTTTATCTGAGGACCACGTTTGTACCACAGACTTTGCTGCGCATATTGTAGTTAGAGACAATTCCATGCCTATTCTCCACGCTATTAATGCTCCAAATATATTTGGCATGGATGCATTTGAGCTTTCTTTCCTCGGAATTCAGGACAATGTACTTTGCATCAACGCCTGTGACCATGCAGACAAAGTGGTCGCACTATGCGATGATTTTGCTGAACATTTTCCTGAGGGCCTTGGTTGTACCACTGACTTTGCTGCGCATATGGTAGTTAGAGACATTTCCAAGCCTATTCTCCACTCTAGTAATGCTCCTAACATTTTTGGCATTAATGCATTTGAACTTCCTGGCCTCGCAATTCAGTACATTGTACTTTGCATCGTCGCCTGTGACCATGCAGACAGTGTGTTCGCACTATGCGATGATTTTGCTGATCTCTTTTCTGAGGGCCTTGATTGTACCACAGACTTTGCAGCGCATATTGTAGTTAGAGACAATTCCATGCATAATTCCCACTCAAGTAATGCTACAAAAAAATTTATCATGAATGCATTTGATCTTCCTGGCCTAACAATTCAGGACAATGTACTTTGCATCAACCCCTGTGACCATGCAGACAGTGTGGTCGCACTATGGGATGATTTTTGCTGATAACTTTACTGAGGGCCTTGGTTGCACCATAGACTTTGCAGCGTATATTCTAGTTAGAGACAAATCCATGCCTATTCTCCACTCTAGTAATGGTCCAAAAATTTTTGGCATGGATGAATTTGAACTTCCTGGCCTGGCAATTCAGCACAATGTACTTAGCATCAACGCCTATGACCATGCAGACAGTGTGGTCGCACTATATGATGATTTTCCTGATCTCTTACTGAGGGCCTAGGTTGTACCACAGACTTTGTAGAGCATATTGTAGTTAGAGACAATTCCATGCCTATTCTCCACTCTAGTAATGCTCTAAACATTTTTCGCATGGATGCATTGTAAATTCTTGGTCTCGCAGTTCGAGACAATGTACTTTGCATCAACACCTGTGACCATGCCGACTGTGTGGTCGCACTATGCGATGATTTTGCTGCTCTCTTTTCTGAGGGCCTTGTTTGTACCAGACGATGCAGCGCATATTGTTGTTTGAGGCAATTCCATGCCTATTCTCCACTCTAGTTAAGCTCCAAACATTATTGGCAATGATGCATTTGAACTTTCTGGGCTCGCAATTGAGGGCAATGTACTTTGCATCAACGCCTGTGACCATGCAGACAGTGTGGTCGCACTATGCGTTGATTTTGCTGATCTCTTTTCTAAGGACCTTGCTTGTACAAGACTTTGCAGCGCATATTGTAATTGGAGACAATTCCATGCCTATTCTCCACTGTAGTAATGCTCCAAACTTTTTTGCCATGAATGCATTTGAAAATTCAGGCCTCACTATTCAGGACAATGAACTTTGCATAACGACTTTGACCATGCAGACAGTGTGGTCGCACTATGCGATGATTTTGCTGATCTCTTTTCTGAGGGCCTTGGTTGTACCACATACTTATCAGCGCACATAGTAGTTAGAGTCATTTCCATGACTATTCTCCACTCTAGTAACGCTCCAAACAATTTTCGCATGGATGCATTTGAAATTCCTGGCCTCGCAATTCAAGACAATGTACTTTGCATCAACGCCTGTGACCATGGAGACAGTGTGGTCGCACTATGCGACGATTTTGCTGATCTCTTTTCTGAGGGCCTTGGTTGTACTACACACTTTGCAGCGCATATTGTAGTTAGAGACAATTCCATGCCTATTCTCCACTCTAGTAAAGCTCCAAACATTTTTGGCAATGATGCATTTAAGTTTCTGGCCTCGCAATTCAGGACAATGTACTTTGCATCAACGCCTGTGACCATGCAGACAGTGTGGTCGCACTATGCGATGATTTTGCTGATCTCTTTTCTGAGGGCCTTGGTTGTACCACACACTTTGCAGCGCATATTGTAGTTAGAGACAATTCCATGCCCATTCTCCACTCCAGTAAAGCTCCAAACATTTTTGGCAATGATGCATTTAACTTTCTGGCCTCGCAATTCAGGACAATGTACTTTGCATCAACGCGTGTGACCATGCAGAGAGTGTGGTCGCATTATGCGATGATTTTGCTGATCTCTTTTCTGCGGGCCTTGGTTGTGCCATAGGCTTTGCTGCGCATATTGTAGTTAGAGACAATTCCATGCTTATTCTCCACTCTAGTAATGCTCCAAACATTTTAGGCATGGATGCATATGAACATTCTCGCCTCGCAATTCGCGACAGTGTACTTTGCATCAACGCCTGTGACCATGCAGACAGTGTGGTCGCAATATGCGATGATTTTGCTGATCTCTTTTCTGTATGCCTTGGTTGTGCCACAGACTTTGCAGTGCATATTGTACTTAGAGACAATTCCATGCCTATTGTCCGCTCTGGTAATGCTCCAAACATTTTTGGCATATATGCATTTGAACTTTCTGGCCTCGCAATTCAGTACTATGTACTTTGCATCAACGCCTGTGACCTTGCAGACAGTTTGGCCACACTATGCGATGATTTAGCTGATATCTGTTCTGAGGTCCTTGGTTGTACAATAGATGTTGCAGCGCATATTGTAGTTACAGACAATTCCATGCCCCTTCTCCACTATAGTAATGCTCCAAACATTTTTGGAATGGTTGCATTTGAACTTTCTGGCCTCGTAATTCAGGACAATGTACTTTGCATCAACGCCTGTGACCATGCAGACAGTGTGGTCGCACTATGCGATGGTTTAGCTAATCTCTTTTCTAAAGGGCCTTGGTTGTACTAGACATTGCAGCGCATATTGTAGTTATAGACAATTCCATGCCTATTCTCCACTCTAGTAATGCTCCTAATATTTTTGGCATGGAAGCTTTTCAACTTTCTGGCGTCGCAATTCAGGGCAATGTACATTGCATCAACGCTTGTGACCATGCAGACAGTTTGGTCGCACAATGCGATGATTTAGCTGATCTCTTTTCTGATGGCCTTGGTTGTGCCATAGGCTTTGCTGCGCATATTGTAGTTAGAGACAATTCCATGCTTATTCTCCACTCTAGTAATGCTTTAAACATTTTTGTCATTCATGCATTTGCACTTCCTATCCTCGCAATTCAGGACAATTTACTTTGCATCAACGCCTGTGACCATGCAGACAGTGAATTCGCACTATATGATGATTTTCCTGATCTCTTTCTGAGGGCCTAGGTTGTACCACAGACTTTGTAGCGCGTATTGTAGTTAGGGACAATTCCATGCCTATTCTCCACTCTAGTAATACGCCAAACCTTTTTGGCAAGGATGCATTTGAAATTCCTGGTCTCGCAGTTCGAGGCAATGTACTTTGCATCAACACCTGTGACCATGCAAACTGTGTGGTCGCACTATGCGGTGATGTTCCTGATCTCTTTTCTGAGGGCCTTTGTTGTAGCAGACTATGCAGCACATATTGTAGCTGGAGACAATTTCATGCCTATTCTCCACTCCAATAGAGCTCCAAACATTTTTGGCATGGATGCATTTGAACATTCTGCACTCACAATTCAGGACAATGTACTTTGCATCAACGCCTGTGACCTTGCAGTCAGTGTGGCCGCACTATGCGATGATTTTGCTGATCTCTTTACTGAGGTCCTTGGTTGTAGCACAGCCGTTGCAGCGCATATTGTAGTTAGAGACAATTCCATGCCTATTCTCCACTCTAGTAATGCTCCAAACGTTTTTGGCATTAATGCAATTAAAATTCTAGGCCTCGCAATTAAGGACAATGTACTTTGCGTCAACGCCTGTGACCATGCAGACAGTGTGGTCGCACTATGCGATGATTTTGCTGATCTCTTTTCTGAGGGCCTTGGTTGTACCACACACTTTGCAGCGCATATTGTAGTTAGAGACAATTCCATGCCCATTCTACACTCCAGCAAAGCTCCAAACATTATTGGCAATGATGCATTTAACTTTCTGCCCTCGCAATTCAGGACAATGTACTTTGCATCAACGCCTGTGACCATGCAGAGAGTGTGGTCGCACTATGCGATGATTTTGCTGATCTCTTTTCTGCGGGCCTTGGTTGTACCAGACTATGCACCGCATATTGCAGTTAGAGACAATTCCATGCCTATTCTCCACTCTAGTATTGCTCCAAACATTTTTAGCATGGAAGCATTTGAACATTCTTGAATCGCAATTCAGGACAATGTACTTTGCAACAACGAATGTGACCATGCAGACAGTGTGGTCGCAATATGCGATGATTTTGCTGATCTCTTTTCTGTATGTCTTGGTTGTACCACAGACTTTGCAGTGCATATTGTAGTTAGAGACAATTATATGCCTATTGTCCGCTCTGGTAATGCTCCAAACATTTTTGGCATGGATGCATTGGAACTTTCTGGCCTCGCAATTCAGTACTATGTACTTTGCATCAACGCCTGTGACCTTGCAGACGGTTTGGCCACACTATGCGATGATTTAGCTGATATCTGTTCTGAGGTCCTTGGTTGTACAAAAGATGTTGCAGCGCATATTGTAGTTACAGACAATTCCATGCCCCTTCTCCACTCTAGTAATGCTCCAAACATTTTTGGAATGGTTGCATTTGAACTTTCTGGCCTCGTAATTCAGGACAATGTACTTTGCATCAACGCCTGTGACCATGCAGACAGTGTGGTCGCACTATGCGATGGTTTAGCTAATCTCTTTTCTGAGGGCCTTGGTTGTACTAGACATTGCAGCGCATATTGTAGTTATAGACAATTCCTTGCCTATTCTCCACTCTAGTAATGCTCCTAATATTTTTGGCATGGAAGCTTTTCAACTTTCTGGCGTCGCAATTCAGGGCAATGTACATTGCATCAACGCTTGTGACCATGCAGACAGTTTGGTCGCACAATGCGATGATTTAGCTGATCTCTTTTCTGAGGGCCTTGGTTGTACCAGACATTTCTGCGCATATTGTAGTTGGACACAATTCCTTGCCTATCCTTCACTCTAGTAATGGTCCAATCTTTTTTGGCATGGATGAATTTGTACTTCCTGGCCTTGACATTCAGGACAATGTACTTTGCATCAACGCCTGTGACCATGCAGACAGTGTATTCGCACTATATGATGATTTTCCTGATCTCTTTCTGAGGGCCTAGGTTGTACCACAGACTTTGTAGCGCGTATTGTAGTTAGGGACAATTCCATGCCTATTCTCCACTCTAGTAATGCTCCAAACAATTTTCGCATGGATGCATTTGAAAATCTTGGCCTCGCAATTCAAGACAATGTACTTTGCATCAACGCCTGTGACCATGGAGACAGTGTGGTCGCACTGTGCGACGATTTTGCTGATGTCTTTTCTGAGTGCCTTGGTTGTACCACTGACTTTGCAGCGCATATTGTAGTTAGAGACAATTCCATGGCTATTCTCCACTCTAGTAATGCTCCAAACATTTTTGGCATTAATGCAATTAAAATTCTATGCCTCGCAATTAAGGACAATGTACTTTGAATCAACGCCTGTGACCATGCAGATAGTGTGGTCGCACTATGCGATGATTTTGCTGATCTCTTTTCTGAGGGCCTTGGTTGTACGACAGACTTTGTAGTGCATATTGTAGTTAGAGACAATTCCATGCCTATTCTCCACTCTAGTACTGCTCCAAACATTTTTGGCATGGATGCATTTGAAGTTTCTGTCCTCGAAATTCAGGACAATGTACTTTGACCTGTGACCTTGCAGACAGTTTGGCCACACTATGCGATGATTTAGCTGATATCTGTTCTGAGGTCCTTGGTTGTACCACAGACGTTGCAGCGCTTATAGTAGTTACAGACAATTCCATGCCCCTTCTCCACTCTAGTAATGCTCCAAACATTTTTGGAATGGCTGCATTTGAACTTTCTGGCCTCGTAATTCAGGACATTGTACTTTGCATCAACGCCTGTGACCATGCAGACAGTGTGGTCGCACTATGCGATGATTTAGCTGATCTCTTTTCTGAGGGCCTTGGTTGTACCAGACATTGCAGCGCATATTGTAGTTACAGACAATTCCATGCCTATTATCCACTCTAGTAATGCTCCTAATATTTTTGGCATGGAAGCTTTTCAACTTTCTGGCGTCGCAATTCAGGGCAATGTACATTGCATAAACGCCTGTGACCATGCACACAGTGTTGCCGCACTTTGCGATGATGTTGCTGTCCTCTTTTCTAAGGGTCTTGGTTGTGCCATAGATATGCTGCGCATATTGTAGTTAAAGACAATTCCATGATTATTCTCCACTCTAGTAATGCTTTAAACATTTTTTGGCATTCATGCATTTGCAGTTCCTGGCCTCGAAATTCAGGACAATTTACTTTGCATCAACGATTGTGACCATGCAGACAGTGTGGTCGCACTATATGATGATTTTCCTGATCTCTTTCTAAGGGCCTAGGTTGTACCACAGACTATGTAGCGCATATTGTAGTTAGAGACAATTCCAGGCCAATTCTCCACTCTAGTAATGCGCCAATTCTTTTTGGCATGGATGCATTTGAAATTCCTGGTCTCGCAGTTCGAGGCAATGTACTTTGCATCAACACCTGTGACCATGCAAACTGTGTGGTCGCACTATGCGATGATTTTGCTGATCAATTTTCTGAGGGCTTTTGTTGTAGCAGACTATGCAGCACATATTGTAGTTGGAGACAATTCCATGCCCATTCTCCACTCCAGTAGAGCTCAAAACATTTTTGGCATGCATGCATTTGAACTTTCTGCTTTCGCAATTCAGGACAATGTACTTTGCATCAACGCCTGTGACCTTGCAGTCAGTGTGGCCGCACTATGCGATGATTTTGCTGATCTCTTTTCTGAGGGCCTTGGTTGTAGCACAGACATTGCAGCGCATATTGTAGTTAGAGACAATTCCATGCCTATTCTCCAATCTAGTAATGCATCAAACATTAATGGCATGGATGCATTTGAACTTTATGGCCTCGCAATTGAGGGCAATGTACATTGCATCAACGCCTGTGACCATGCAGACAGTGTGGTCGCACTATGCGATGATTTTGCTGATCTCTTTTCGAGGACCTTGCTTGTACCAGACTTTGCAGCGCATATTGTAGTTAGAGACAATTCATTGCCTACTCTCCACTCTAGTAATGCTCCAAACTTTTTTGGCATGGATGCATTTGAACATTCAGGCCTCACAGTTCAGGACAATGTACTTTGCATAACGACTTTGACCATGCAGACAGTGTGGTCGCACTATGCGATGATTTTGCTGATCTCTTTTCTGAGGGCCTTGGTTGTACCACATACTTATCAGCGCACATAGTAGTTAGAGTCATTTCCATGCCTATTCTCCACTCTAGTAATGCTCCAAACATTTTTCGCATGGATGCATTTGAAAATCCTGGCCTCGCAATTCAAGACAATGTACTTTGCCTCAACGCCTGTGACCATGGAGACAGTGTGGTCGCACTATGCGACGATTTTGCTGATCTCTTTTCTGAGTGCCTTGGATGTACCACAGACTTTGCAGCGCATATTGTAGTTACAGACAATTCCATGCCTATTCTCCACTCTAGTACTGCTCCAAAATTTTTGGCATGGATGCATTTGAAGTTTCTGGCCTCGCAATTCAGGACAATGTACTTTGACCTGTGACCTTGCAGACAGTTTGGCCACACTATGCGATGATTTAGCTGATATCTGTTCTGAGGTCCTTGGTTGTACCACAGACGTTGCAGTGCATATAGTTGTTATAGACAATTCCATGCCCCTTCTCCACTCTAGTAATGCTCCAAACATTTTTGGCATTAATGCAATTAAAATTCTAGGCCTCGCAATTAAGGACAATGTACTTTGCATCAACGCCTGTGACCATGCAGACAGTGTGGTCGCACAATGCGACGATTTTGCTGATCTCTTTTCTGAGTGCCTTGGATGTACCACAGACTTTGCAGCGCATATTGTAGTTACAGACAATTCCATGCCTATTCTTTACTCTAGTAATGCTCCAAACATTTTTGGCATTAATGCAATTAAAATTCTAGGCCTCGCAATTAAGGACAATGTACTTTGCATCAACGCCTGTGACCATGCAGACAGTGTGGTCGCACTATGCGATGATTTAGCTGATCTCTTTTCTGAGGGCCTTGGTAGTATCACATACTTTGCAGCGCATATTGTAAATAAACACAATTACATGCCTATTCTATACTCTAGTAGTGCTCCAAACATTTTTGGCATGGATGCATTGGAAATTCTTGGTCTCACAGTTCAGGGCAACGTAGTCTGCATCAACACCTGTGACCATGCAGACTGTGTGGTCGCACTATGCGATGATTTTGCTGCTCTCTTTTCTGAGGGCCTTGTTTGTACCAGACGATGCAGCGCATATTGTTGTTAGAGACAATTCCATGCCTATTCTCCACTCTAGTTAAGCTCGAAACATTATTGGCAATGATGCACTTAACTTTCTGGCTTCGCAAATCAGGACAATGTATTTTGCGTCAACGCCAATGACCATGCAGACAGGGTGGTCGCACTATGCGATGATTTTGCTGATCTCTTTTCTGAGGGCCTTGGTTGTACCTCAGTTTTTGCAGCGCATATTGTAGTTAGAGATAATTCCATGCCTATTCTCCACTCTAGAAATGCTCCAAACATTTTTGGCATGGATGCATTTGTACTTCCCGGCCTCGCAATTCAGGACAATGTACTTTGCATTAATGCCTCTGACCATGCAGCCCGTGTTATCGCAATATGAGATGATTTTGCTGATCTCTTTTCTGAGGGCCTTGGTAGTATCACAGACTTTGCAGCGCATATTGTAAAAAAACACACTTACATGCCTATTCTCTACTCTAGTAGTGCTCCAAACATTTTTGGCATGGATACATTTGAACTTTCTGGCCTAGGAGTTCTGGACAATCTAGTTTCCTTCAAAACCTGTGCCCATGCAGACAGTGTGGTCACACCATGCGATGATTTTGCTGATCTCTATTCTGAAGGCCTTGGTTGTTTCACAGACTTTGCAGGGTATATTGTAGTTAGAAACAATTCCATGCCTATTCTACACTCGAGTAATGCTCCAAACGTATTGGGCATAGATGCATTTGAACTTTCTGGCCTAGAAATTCTGGACGATGTACTTTGCATTAATGCCTGTGACCTTGCAGACAGTGTGGCTGAAATATGCGATGATTTTGCAGATCTCTTTATGAGGGCCTTGGTTGTACCATAGACTTTGCAGCGCATATTGTAGTTAGAGACAAATCCATGCCTATTCTCCACTCTAGAAATGGTCCAAACATTTTTGGCATGGATGAATTTGAACTTCCTGGCCACGCAATTCAGGACAATGTACTTCGCATAAACGCCTGTGACCATGCAGACAGTGTTGCCGCACTATGCGATGATGTTGCTGTCCTCTTTTCTAAGGGCCTTGGTTGTGCCATAGACTTTGCTGCGCATATTGTAGTTAGAGACAATTCCATGATTATTCTCCACTCTAGTAATGCTTTAAACATTTTTGGCATTCATGCATTTGCACTTCCTGGCCTCGAAATTAAGGACAATTTACTTTGCATCAACGCCTGTGACCATGCAGACAGTGTGGTCGCACTATACGATGATTTTCCTGATCTCTTTCTGTGGGTCTAGGTTGTACCACAGACTATGTAGCGCATATTGTAGTTAGAGACAATTCCATACATATTCTCCACTCTAGTAATGCCTCAAACATTAACGGCATTGATGCATTTGAACTTTATGGAGTCGCAATTGAGGGCAATGTACATTGCATCAACGCCTGTGACCATGCAGACAGTGTGGTCGCAGTATGCGATGATTTTGCTGATATCTTTTCTGAGGGCCTTGGTTGTACCACAGATTTTGCAGTGTATATTGTAGTTAGAGTCAATTAGATGCCTATTCTAAACTCTAGTAATGCTCCAAACGTTGTTGGCATGGATGCATTTGAACTTCCTTGCCTCGCAATTCAGGTCAATGTACTTTGCATCATCGCCTGTGACCACGCAGACAGTGTGGTCGCACTATGCGATGATTTGGCTGACCTCTTTTCTGAGGGCCTTGGTTTACCTTAGACTTTGCAGCGCATATTGCATTTAGAGACAAATCCATGCCTATTCTCCACCCTAGTAATGTTCCAAACATGTTTGGCATGGATGAATTTGAACTTCCTGGCCTGGCAATTCAGGACACTGTACTTTGCATCAACGCCTGTGACCATGCAGACAGTGTGGTCGCACTATATGATGATTTTCCTGATCTCTTACTGAGGGCCTAGGTTGTACCACAGACTTTGTAGAGTATATTGTAGTTAGAGACAATTCCATGCCTATTCTCCACTCTAGTAATGCTCCAAACATTTTTGGCATGGATGCATTTGAACTTTCTGGCCTCGCAATTCAGGACAATGTACTTTGACCTGTGACCTTGCAGACAGTTTGGACACACTATGCGATGCTTTTGCTGATCTCTTTTCTAAGGGCCTTGGTTGTAACACAAACTTTGCAACGCATATCGTAGTTAGAGACAATTCCATGCCTATTCTCCCCTCTAGTAACGCTCCAAACATTTTTGGCATGGATGCATTGGAAATTCCTGGTCTCGCAGTTCGAGACAATGTACTTTGCATCAACACCTGTGACCATGCAGACTGTGTGGTCGCACTATGCGATGATTTTGCTGATCTCTTTTCTGAGGGCATTGGTTGTACCACAGACTTCGCAGCACAAATTGTAGTTAGAGACAATTCCATGCCAATTCTCCACTCTAGTAATGCTTTAAACATTTTGGGCATTTATGCATTTTCACTTCCTTGCCTCGCAATTAAGGACAATGTACTTTGCATCAACGCCTGTGACCATGCAGACTGTGTGGTCGCACTATGCGGTGATTTTGCTGATCTCGTTTCCTAGGGCCTTTGTTGTAGCAGACTATGCAGCGCATATTGTAGTTGAAGACAATTCCATGCCTATTCTCCCCTCTAGTAGAGCTCCAAAAATTTTTGGCATGGATGCATTTGAACTTTCTGGCCTCGCAATTCAGGACAATGTACTTTGCATCAACGCCTGTGACGTTGCAGACAGTGTGGCCGCACTATGCGATGATTTTGCTGATGTCTTTTATGAGTGCCTTGGTTGTACCACAGACTTCGCAGCGCATATTGTAGTTAGAGACAATTCCATGCTTATTCTCCACTCTAGTAATGCTCCAAACAATTTTGGCATGGATGCATTTGAACATTCTGGCCTCGAAATTAAGGACAATGTACTTTGCATCAACGACTTTGACAATGCAAACAGTGTGATCGCACTATGTGATGATTTTGCTGATCTCTTTTCTAAAGGCCTTGGTTTTACCACAGACTTTCCAGCACATAAATTAAATAGAGACAATTCCATGCCTATTCTACACTCAAGTAATGCTCCAAACATATTGGGCATAGATGCATTTGAACTTTCTGGCCTCGAATTTCAGGACAATGTACTTTGCATTAATGCCAGTGACCTTGCAGACAGTCTGGCCGAACTATGCGATGATTTTGAAGATCACTTACTGAGGGCCTTGGTTGCACCATAGACATTGCAGCGCATATTGTAGTTAGAGACAAATCCATGCCTATTCTCCACTCTAGTAATGCTCCAGACATTTTTGGCATGGATGCATTGGAAATTTTTGGTCTCACAGTTCGAGACAATGTACCTTGCATCAACACCTGTGACCATGCAGACTGTGTGGTCGCACTATGTGTTGATTTTGCTGACCTCCTTTCTGAGGGCCTTGGTTGTACCACAGACTTTGCAGCGCATATTGTAGTTAGAGACAATTCCATGCCTAATCTCCACTCTAGTAATGCCCATAACATTTAGGCATGGATGCATTTGAGCTTCCTGGGATTGCAATTAAGGACAATGTACTTAGCATCAACGCCTGTGAGCAAGCAGATAGTGTGGTCAAACTATGCGATGATTTTGCTGCTCTCTTTTCTGAGGGCCTTGTTTGCACCAGATAGTGCAGCTCAAAATGCAGTTAGAGACAATTCCATGCCTATTCTCCACTCTAGTAAAGCTCCAAACATTTTTGGCAATGATGCATTTGTACTTTCTGGCCTCGCAAATCAGGACAATGTACTTTGCATCAACGTCAATGACCATGCAGACAATGCGGTCGCACTATGAGATGATTTTGATGATCTCTTTCCTGAGGGCCTTGGTAGTATCACAGACTTTGCAGCGCATATTGTAAATAAACACAATTACATGTCTATTCTATACCCTAGTAGTGCTCCCAACATTTTTGGCATTGAACATTCTGGCCTCGTAGTTCAGGACAATCTACTTTCCATCAAAACCTGTGACCATGCAGACAGTGTGGTCACACTATGCGATGATTTTGCTGATCTCTTTTCTGAAGGCCTTGGTTGTTTCACAGATTTTGCAGCGCATATTGTAGTTAGAGACAATTCCATGCCTATTCTCCACTCTAATCCTGCGCCAAACATTTATGGCCTGGATGCATTTGATCTTCCTGGCTCCGCAATTAAGGACGATGCACTTTGCATCAATGCCTGTGACCATGCAGACAGTGTGGTCGCACTATGCAATGATTTCGATGATCTTTTTTCTGAGGGCCATGCTTGTACCACAGACTTTGCTGCGCATATTGTAGTTAGAGACAATTACATGCCTATTCTCCCCTCTATTAATGCTCCAAACATATTTGGCATGGATGCATTTGAGCCTTCTTTCTTCGGAATTCAGGACAATGTACTTTGCATCAACGCCTGTGACCATGCAGACAATGTGGTCGCACTATGCGATGATTTTGCTGATCTCTTTTCTGAGGGCCTTTATTGTACCACAGATTTTGCAGCGCATATTGTAGTTAGATACAATTCCATGTATAATCCCCACTCTAGTAATGCTACACACATTTTTGGCATGGATGCATTTCATCTTCCTGGCTTAACAATTCAGTACAATGTACTTTGCATCAACCCCTGTGACCATGAAGACAGTGTGGTCGCACTATGCAATGTTTTTGCTGATGTCTTTTCTAAGGGCCTTTGTGTACCACAGACTTTGCTGCGCATATTGTAGTTAGAGACAATTGCATGCCTATTCTCCACTCTCGTAATGCTCCAAACATTTTTGGCATTAATGCATTTGAACTTCCTGGCCTCGCAATTATGTACAGTGTACTTTGCATCATCGCCTGTGACCATGCTGACAGTGTGGTTGCAGTATGGGATGATTTTGCTGATGCCTTTTCTGCGGGCCTTGGTTGTACCACAGACTTCGCAGCGCATATTGTAGTTAGAGACAATTCCATGCCTATTCTCCACTGTAGTAATGCTCCAAACAATGCCCTTGACATTCAGGACAATGTACTTTGCATCAACGACTTTGACAAAGCAGACAGTGTGGTCGCACTATGCGATGATATTGCAGATCTCATTTCTGACGGCCTTGGTTGTACCACAGACTTTGCAGCGCATAAATTAAATAGAGACAATTCCATGCTTATTCTACACTCGAGTAATGCTCCAAACGTATTGGGCATAGATGCATTTGAACTTTCTGGCCTCGAAATTCAGGACAATGTACTTTGCATCAACGCCAGTGACCTTGCAGACAGTGTGGTCGCACTATGCGATGATTTTGCTGATGTCTTTTCTGAGGGACTTGGTTGTACCACAGACTTTGCAGCTCATATTGTGGTTAGAGACAATTCCATGCCTATTCTCCACTCTAGTAATGCTCCAAACATTTTAGGCATGGATGCATATGAACATTCTCGCCTCGCAATTCACGACAGTGTACTTTGCATCAACGCCTGTGACCATGCAGCCAGTGGGGTCGCACTATGCGATGATTTTGCTGATCTCTTTTCTGAGGGCCTTGGTTGTACCAAAGACTTTGCAGCGCATATTGTAGTTAGAGACAATTCCATGCCTATTCTCCACTCTAGTAATGCTCCAAACGTTTTTGGCATGGAAGCTTTTTAACTTTCTGGAGTCGCAATTCAGGGCAATGTACATTGCATCAACGCTTGCGACTATGCAGACAGTGTGGCCGCACAATGCGATGATTTAGCTGATCTCCTTTCTGAGGGCCTTGGTTGTACCAGACTTTGCTGCGCATATTGTAGTTGGACACAATTCCATGCCTATTCTGAACTCTAGTAATGCTCCAAACATTTTCGGCATGGAGGCATTTGAACTTTCTGGCGTCGCAATTCAGGACAATGTACATTGCATCAACGCCTGAGACCTTGCAGACAGTGTGGCCGCACTATGCGATGATTTTGCTGATGTCTTTTATGGGTGCCTTGGTTGTACCACAGACATCGCAGCGCATATTGTAAATAGAGACAAATATATGCCTATTCTCCACTTTAGTAATGGTCCAAACATTTTTGGCATGGATGAATTTGAACCTCCTGGCCTGGCAATTCAGGGCAATGTATTTAGCATCAACGCCTGGGACCATGCAGACAGTGTGGCCGCACTATATGATGATTTTCCTGATCTCTTACTGAGGGCCTAGGTTGTACCACAGACTTTGTAGCGCATATTGTAATTGGAGTCAATTCCATGCGTATTCTCCACTCTAGTAATGCTCCAAACATTTTTGGCAAGAATGCCTTTGTTCTTCCTGGCCTCGCAATTACGGACAATGTACTTTGCATCAACGCCTGTGACCTTGCAGACAGTGTGGCCGAACTATGCGATGATTTTGCCTATCTCTTTACTGAGGGACTTGGTTGCACCATATACTTTGCAGCGCATATTGTAGTTAGAGACAATTCCATGCCTATTCTCCACTCTAGTAAAGCTCCAAACATTTTTGGGAATGATGCATGTAACTTTCTGGCCTCGCAAATCAGGACAATGTACTTCGCATCAACGCCTGTGACCATGCAGATAATGTGATCGCACTATGCGATTATTTTGCTGATCTCTTTCCTGATGGCCTTGGTTGTACCAGACTATGCACTGCATATTGCAGTTAGAGACAATTCCATGCCTATTCTCCACTCTAGTATTGGTCCAAACATTTTTGGCATGGAAGCATTTGAACTTTCTGGCCTCGCAATTCAGGACAATGTACTTTGCATCAACGCCTGTGACCATACAGACAGTGTGGTCGCACTATGCGATGATTTTGGTGATGTCTTTTCTGAGGGACTTGGTTGTACCACAGACTTTGCAGCGCATACTGTAGTTAGAGACAATTCCATGCCTATACTCCACTCTAGTAATGCTCCAAACATTTTTGGCATGGATGCATTTGAACATTCTCGCCTCGCAATTCACGACAGTGTACTTTGCATCAACGCCTGTGACCATGCAGACAGTGTGGTCGCACTACGCGACGATTTTGCTGATCTCTTTTCTGAGGGCCTAGGTTGTACCACAGACTTTGCAGCGCATATTGTAGTTACAGACAATTCCATGCCTATTCTTCACTCTAGTAATGCACCAAATATTTTAGGCACGGGAGCTTTTTAACTTTCTGGCGTCGCAATTCAGGGCAAAGTACATTGCATCAACGCTTGTGACCATGCAGACAGTGTGGCCGCACAATGCGATGATTTAGCTGATCTCTTTTCTGAGGGCCTTTGTTGTACCAGACTTTGCTGCGCATATTGTAGTTGGACACAATTCCATGCATATTCTGAACTCTAGTAATGCTCCAAACATTTTTGACACGGATGCATTTTAACTTTCTGGCCTCGCGATTCAGGACAATGTACTTTGCATCAACGACTTTGACAATGCAGACAGTGTGGTCGCACTATGCGATCATTTTGCTGATCTCTCTTCTGAGGGCCTTGGTTGTACCACAGACTTTGCAGCGCATAAATTAAATAGAGACAATTCCATGCATATTCTACACACGAGTAAAGCTCCAAACGTATTGGGCATAGATGCATTTGAACTTTCTGGCCTCGAAATTCAGGACAATGTACTTTGCATCAATGCCAGTGACCTTGCAGACAGTGTGGCCGAACTATGCGATGATTTTGCCTATCTCTTTACTGAGGGACTTGGTTGCACCATAGACTTTGCAGCGCATATTGTAGTTAGAGACAATTCCATGCCTATTCTCCACTCTAGTAAAGCTCCAAACATTTTTGGCAATGATGCATTTGAAATTTCTGGCCTCGCAAATCAGGACAATGTACTTTGCAACAACGCCTGTGACCATGCAGATAGTGTGGTCGCACTATGCGATGATATAGCTGATCTCTTTTTTCTGAGTGCCTTGGTTGTACCAGACATTGCAGCGCATATTGTAGTTAGAGACAATTCCATGCCTATTCTCCATTCTAGTAATGCTCCAAATATTTTTGGCATGGAAGCTTTTCAACTTTCTGGCGTCGCAATTCAGCGCAATGTACATTGCATCAACACTTGTGACCATGCAGACAGTGTGGTCACACAATGCGATGATTTAGCTCATCTCTTTTCTGAGTGCCTTGGTTGTACCAGACTTTGCAGCGCATATTGTAGTTGTACACAATTCCATGCCTATTTTCACTCTAGTAATGCTCCAAACATTTTTGACATGGATGCATTTTAACATTCTGGCCTCGCAATTCAGGAAAATGTACTTTGCATCAACGCCTGTGACGTTGCAGACAGTGTGGCCGCACTATGCTATGATTTTGCTGATCTCTTTTCTGAGGGCCTTGGTTGTACCACAAACTTTGCAAAGCATATTGTAGTTAGAGACAATTCCATGCCTATTCTCCACTCTAGTAATGCTTCCAACATGTTTGGCATGGATGCATTTGCACATACTGGCCTCGCAATTCAGAACAATGTACTTTGCATCAACGCCTGTGACCATGCAGACAGTGTGGTCGCACTGCGCTATGATTTTGCTGATCTCTTTTCTGAGGGCCCTCGTTGTACCACAGACTTTGCAGCGCATATTGTAGTAAGAGACAAATCCATGCCTATTCTCCACTTGGTTGCACCATAGACTTTGCAGCGCATATTGTAGTTAGAGACAATTAAATGCCTAGTCTCCACTCTAGTAATGCTCGAAACATTTTTGGCATGGATGCATTTGAACTTTCTGGCCTCGCAATTCAGGACAATGAACTTTGCATGAACGCCTTTGAGCTTGCAGACAGTGTGGTCGCAGTATGATTTGATTTTGCTGATCTCCTTTCTGAGGGCCTTGGTAGTACCACAGACTTTGCAGCGCATATTGTAGTTAGAGACAAATCCATGCCTATTCTCCACTCTAGTAATGCTCCAAACATTTTTGGCAAGAATGCCTTTGTTCTTCCTGGCCTCGCAATTACGGACAATGTACTTTGCATCAACGCCTGTGACCATGCAGACAGTGTGGTCGCACTATGCGATGATTTTGCTGTTCTCTTTTCTGAGGGGTTTGGTTGTACCACAGACTTTGCAGCGCATATTGTAGTTAGAGACAATTCCATGCCTATTCTCTACTCTAGTAATGCTACAAACATTTTTAGCATGGATGCATTCGAACTTTCTGGCCACGCAATTCAGGACACTATACTTTGCATCAACGCCTGTGACCATTCAGACAGTGTGGTCGCACTCTGCGATGATTTTGCTGATCTCTTTTCCGATGCCCTTGGTTGTACCAGACTATGCAGCGCATATTGTAGTTAGAGACAATTCCATGCCGATTCTCCTCTCTCGTAGTGCTCCAAACATTTTTGGCATGGACTCATTTGAACCTTCCGGCCTCACAATTGAGTACAATCTATTTTGCATCAACGTCTGTGACCATGCAGACAGTGTGATCGCACTATGCGATGATTTTGCTGACCTCTTTTCTGAGGGCCTTGGTTGTACCACAGACTTTGCAGCGCATATTGTAGTTAGAGACAAATAAATGCCTATTCTCCTCTCTAGTAATGCTCCAAACATTTTTGGCATTTATGCATTTGAACATCCTGGACTCTCAATTCAGGACAATGTACCTTGCCTCAACACCTGTGACCATGCAGACAGTTTGGTCATACTGTGCGATGTTTTTGCTTATCTCTTTTCTGAGGGCCTTGGTTGTACCACAGACTTTGTAGCGCATATTGTAGTTAGAGACAATTCCATGCCTATTCTCCACTCTAGTAATGCTCCAAACATTTTTGGCATGGATGCATTTGAAGTTCCTGGCCTCGCAATTCAGGTCAATGTATTTTCCTTCAACGCCTGTGACCATGCAGACAGTGTGGTCGCACTATGATTTAATTTTGCTGATCTCTTTTCTGAGGGCCTTGGTTATTCCAGACTTTTAATCGCATATTGTAGTTAGAGACAATTCCATAACTATTCTCCACTCTAGTAATGCTCCCAACGTTTTTGACATGGATGCATTTTAATTTTCTGGCCTCGCAATTCAGGACAATGTACTTTGCATCAACGCCTGTGACCATGCACAAAGTGTGGTCGCACTATGCGATGATTTTGCTGATCTGTTACTGAGAGCCTTGGCTGTACTAGGCTTTGCAGCTAATATTGTAGTTAGAGACAATTCCATGCCTGTTCTCCACTCTAGTATTGCTCCAAACATTTTTGGCATGGACACATTTGAACCCTCCGGCCTCGCAATAGAGGAAAATGTACTTTGCATCAATGCCTATGACCATGCAGACAGTGTGGTCGCACTATGATTTAATTTTGCTGATCTCTTTTCTGAGGGATTTGGTTGTACCAAAGACTTTGCAACGCATATTGTAGTTAGAGACAATTCCATGCCTACTCTCCACTCTAGTAATGTTCCAAACATTTTTGGCATGGATGCATTTGCACTTACTGGCATCGCAATTCAGGACAATGTACTTCGCTTCAACGCCTGTGACCATGCAGACAGTGTTGTCGCACTATGCGATGATTTTGCTGATCTCTTTTCTGAGGGAGTAGGTTGTACCACAGACTTTGCAAAGCATATTGTAGTTAGAGACAATTCCATGCCTATTATCCACTCTAGTAATGCTCCCAACATTTTTGGCATGAATGCATTTGCACTTACTGGCATCGCAATTCAGGACAATGTACTTTGCATCAACGCCTGTGACCGTGCAGACAGTGTGGTCGCACTGCGCTATGATTTCGCTGATCTCTTTTCTGAGGGCCTTGGTTGTACCACAGACTTTGCAGCGCATATTGTAGTTAGAGACAATTCCATGCCTACTCTCCACTCTAATAATGCTCCAAACATTTTTGGCAAGGATGCATTTGAGCTTCCTGGCCTCGCAATTAAGGACAATGTACTTTGCATCAACGCCTGTGACCATGCAGACAGTGTGGTCGCACTATGCGATGATTTTGCTGTTCTCTTTTCTGAGGTCCTTGGTTGTACCACAGGATTTGCAGCGCATATTGTAGTTACAGACAATTCCATGCCAATTCCCCACTCTAGTAATGCTCCAAACATATTCGGCATGGATGCATTTGGACTTCCTGGCTTCGCAATTCAGGACAATGTACTTTGCATCAACGCCTGTGACCAAGCAGATAGTATCGTCACACTACGCGAGATTTTTCTGACTCTTTTCTGACGGCCTTGTTTGTACCAGACGATGCAGCGCATATTGCAGTTAGAGACAATTCCATGCCTATTCTCCATTCTAGTAATGCTCCAAATATTTTTGGCATGGAAGCTTTTCAACTTTCTGGCGTCGCAATTCAGCGCAATGTACATTGCATCAACGCTTGTGAAAATGCAGACAGTGTGGTCACACAATGCGATGATTTAGCTCATCTCTTTTCTGAGGGCCTTGGTTGTACCAGACTTTGCAGCGCATATTGTAGTTGTACACAATTCCATGCCTATTCTTCACTCTAGTAATGCTCCAAACATTTTTGACATGGATGCATTTTAACATTCTGGCCTCGCAATTCAGGACAATGTACTTTGCATCAACGCCTGTGACGTTGCAGACAGTGTGGCCGCACTATGCGATGATTTTGCTGATCTCTTTTCTGAGGGCCTTGGTTGTAAGAGACTTTGGAGCGCATATTGAAGTTAGAGACAATTCCATGCCTCTTCTTCATTCTAGTAATGCTCCAAACATTTTTGGCATGGATGCATTTGAACTTTCTGGTCTCGCAATTCAGGACAGTGTACTTTGCATCAACGCCTGTGACCATGCAGACAGTGTGGTCGCACTATGCGATGATTTTGCTGATCTCTTTTCTGAGGGAGTTGGTTGTACCACAGGCTTTGCAAAGCATATTGTAGTTAGAGTCAATTCCATGCCTATTCTCCACTCTAGTAATGCTCCCAACGTTTTTGGCATGGATGCATTTGCACATACTGGCCTCGCAATTCAGGACAATGTACTTTGCATCAACGCCTGTGACCATGCAGACAGTGTGGTCGCACTGCGCTATGATTTCGCTGATCTCTTTTCTGAGGGCCTTGGTTGTACCACAGACTTTACAGCGCTTATTGTAGTTAGAGACAATTCCATGCCTAGTCTCCACTCTAGTAATGCTCCAAACATTTTTGGCATGGATGCATTTGAACTTTCTGGTCTCGCAATTCAGGACAGTGTACTTTGCATCAACGCCTGTGACCATGCAGACAGTGTGGTCGCACTATGAATTGATTTTGCTGATCTCTTTTCTGAGGGAGTTGGTTGTACCACAGACTTTGCAAAGCATATTTTAGTTAGAGACAATTCCATGCCTATTCTCCACTCTAGTAATGCTCCCAACATTTTTGGCATGGATGCATTTGCACTTACTGGCCTCGCAATTCAGGACAATGTACTTTGCATCAACGCATGTGACCATGCAGACAGTGTGGTCGCACTGCGCTATGATTTCGCTGATCTCTTTTCTGAGGGCCTTGGTTGTACCACAGACTTTACAGCGCATATTGTAGTTAGAGACAATTCAATGCCTAGTCTCCACTCTAGTAATGCTCCAAACATTTTTGGCATGGATGCATTTGAACTTTCTGCCCTCGCAATTCAGGACAATGTACTTTGCATCAACGCCTTTGAGCTTGCAGACAGTGTGGTCGCACTATGCGATAATTTTGCTGACCTCTTTTCTGAGGGCCTTAGTTGTACCACAGACTTTGCAGCGCATATTGTAGTTAGAGACAATTCCATGCCTACTCTCCACTCTAGTAATGCTCCAAACATTTTTGGCATGGATGCATTTGTACTTCCTGGCTTCAGAATTCTGGACAATGTACTTTCCATCAACGCCTCTTATCATGCAGATAGTGTGGTCGCAATATGCGATGATATTTCTGATCTCTTTTCTGAGGGCCTTGGTTGTACCAGACTATGCACCGCATATTGTAGTTAGAGACAATTCCATGCCTCTTCTACACTCTAGTAAAGGCCGAAACATTTTTGTCATGGATGCTTTTAAACTTTCTAGCAACGCAATTCAGGACAATGTACTTTGCATCAACGATTGTGACCATGCAGACAGTGCGGTTGCACTATGCGATAATTTTTCTGATCTCTTTTTTGAGGGCCTTGGTTGTACCACAGACTTTGCAGCGCATATTGTAGTTAGAGACAATTCCATGCCTATTCTCCACTCTAGCAATGCTCCCAACATTTTTGACATGGATGCATTTGAACTTCCTGACCTCGCAATTCAGGACAACGTACTTTGCATGAGCGATTGTGACCATGCAGACAGTGCGGTCGCACTATGCGATAATTTTGCTGATCTCTTTTCTGAGGGCCTTGGTTGTACCACAGACTTTGCAGCGCATATTGTAGTTAGAGACAATTCCATGCCTATTCTCCACTCTAGTAATGCTCCAAACATTTTTGGCATGGATACATTTGAACTTCTTGGCCTCGCAATTCAGGACAAAGTACTTTGCATCAACGCTTGTGACCATGCAGACAGTGTGGTCGCAATATGCGATAATTTTGCTGATCCCTTTTCTGAGGGCCTTTGTTGTACCACAGACTTTGCTGCACATATTGTAGTTAGAGACACTTCCATATCTATTCTCCACTCTAGTAATGCTCCAAATATTTTTGGCACAGATGCATTTGAACTTCCTGGCCTCGCAATTCAGGACAATGTACTTTGCATCAACGATTGTGACCATGCAGACAGTGTGGTCGCACTATGCGATAATTTTCCTGATGTCTTTTCTGAGGGCCTTGGTTGTACCACAGACTTTGCAGCGCATATTGTAGTTAGAGACAATTCCATGCCTATTCTCCACTCTAGTAATGCTCCAAACATTTTTGGCATGGATGCATTTGAAATTTGTGGTCTCGCAATTCAGCACAATGTACTTTGCATTAACGACTGTGACCATGCAGACAGTGTGGTCGCACTATCCTAGGATTTTGCTGATTTCATTTCTGAGGGCCTTAGTTGTACCAGACTTTGCAGCACATATTGTAGTTATATACAATTCCATGCCTATTCTCCACTCTAGTAATGCTCCAAACATTTTTGGCATGGATGCATTTGAACTTTCTGGTCTCGCAATTCAGGACAGTGTACTTTGCATCAATGCCTGTGACTATGCAGACAGTGTGGTCGCACTATGCTATGATTTTGCTGATCTCTTTTCTGAGGGCCTTGTTTGTACCACAAACTTTGCAAAGCATATTGTAGTTAGAGACAATTCCATGCCTATTCTCCACCCTAGTAATGATTCCAACATTTTTGGCACAGATGCATTTGCACTTACTGGCCTCGCAATTCAGGACAATGTACTTTGCATTAACGCCTGTGACCATGCAGACAGTGTGGTCGCACTGCGCTATGATTTTGCTGATCTCTTTTCTGAGGGCCCTGGTTGTACCACAGACTTTACAGCGCATATTGTAGTTAGAGACAATTAAATGATTAGTCTCCACTCTAGGAATGCTCCAAACATTTTTGGCATGGATGCATTTGAACTTTCTGGCCTCGCAATTCAGGACAATGTACTATGCATGAACGCCTTTCAGCTTGCAGACAATGTGGTCGCAGTATGATTTGATTTTGCTGATCTCCTTTCTGAGGGCCTTATTTGTAACACAGACTTTGCAGCGCATATTGTGGTTATAGACAAATCCATGCCTATCCTCCACTCTAGTAATGCTCCAAACATTTTTGGCAAGGATGCATTTGAACTTCCTGGCCTCGCAATTCAGGACAATGTACTTTGCATCAACGCCTGTGACCATGCAGACAGTGCGGTCGCACTATGCGATAATTTTGCTGACCTCTTTTCTGAGGGCCTTGGTTGTACCACAGACTTTGCAGCGCATATTGTAGTTAGAGACAATTCCATGCCTATTCTCCACTCTAGAAATGCTCCAAACATTTTTGGCATGGATACATTTGAACTTCCTGGCCTCGCAATTCAGGACAATGTACTTTGCATCAACGCTTGTGACCATGCAGACAGTGTGGTCGCACTATGCGATGATTTCGCTGACCTCTTTTCTGAGGGCCTTGGTTGTACCAGACTGTGCACCGCATATTGTAGTTAGAGACAATTCCATGCCTATTCTACACTCTAGTAAAGGCCCAAACATTTTTGGCGTGGATGCATTTGAACTTTCTGTCCACGCAATTCAGGACAATGTACTTTGCATCAACGATTGTGACCATGCAGACAGTGTGGTCGCACTATGCGATGATTTATCTGATCTCTTTTCTGAGGGCCTTGGTCGTACCAGACTTTGAAGCGCATATTGTAGTTAGAGACAATTCCATACCTATTCTCCTCTCTAGTAATGATCCAAACATTTTTGGCATGGATGCATTTGAACATCCTGGACTCTCAATTCAGGACAATGTACTTTGCCTCAACGCCTGTGACCATGCAGACAGTATGGTCGCACTGTGCGATGTTTTTGCTTATCTCTTTTCTTAGGGCCTTTATTGTACCGCAGACGTTGCAGCGCATATTGTAGTTAGAGACAATTCCATGGCTATTCTCTACTCTAGTAATGCTACAAACATTTTTAGCATGGATGCATTCGAACTTCCTGGCCTCGCAATTATGGACAATATACGTTACATCAACACCTGTGACCTTTGCAGATAGTGTGGTCGCACCGTACGATGATTTAGCTGAACTATTATCCGAGGACCATGGTTGTACCAGACTATGCAGCACGTATTGTAGTTAGAGACAATTCCATGCCTATTCTCCACTCAAGTAATGCTCCCAACATATTTGGCATGGATGCATTTGAAGTTTCTGGCCACGCAATTCAGGACACTATATTTTGCATCAACGCCTGTGACCATTCAGACAGTGTGGTCGCACTATGCGATGATTTAGCTGATCTCTTTTCTGAGGGCCTTGGTCGTACCAGACTTTGAAGCGCATATTGTAGTTAGAGACAATTCCACGCCTAGTCTCCACTCTAGTAATGCTCCAAACATTTTTGGCATGGACGCATTTGAACTTCCTGGCCTCGCAATTCAGGACAATGTACTTTGCTTCAACGACTGTGACCACGCAGACAGTGCGGTCGCACTATGCGTTAAATTTGCTGACCTCTTTTCTGAGGGCCTTGGTTGTACCACAGACTTTGTAGCGCATATTGTGGTTATAGAGAATTCCATGCCTATTCTCCACTCTAGTAATGCTCCAAACATTTTTGGCATGGATGCATTTGAACTTCCTGGCCTTGCAATTCAGGACAATGTATTTTGCATCAACGCCTGTGACCATGCCGACAGTGTGGTCGCACTATGCGATGATTTTGCTGTTCTCTTTTCTGATGGCCTTGGTTGTACCACAGACTTTGCAGCGCATATTGTAGTTAGAGAGAATTGCATGCTTTTTCCCCAGTCTAGTAACGCTCCAAACATTTCTGGCATGGATGGACTTGAACTTTCTGGCCTCGCAATTCAGGACAATGTACTTTGCATCAACGCCTGTGACTATGCAGACAGTGTGGTCGCACTATGCGATGATTTAGCTGATCTCTTTTCTGAGGGCCTTGGTTGTACCAGCCTTTGCTGCGCATATTGTAGTTAGAGACAATTCCATGCCTATTCTCCTCTCTAGTAATGCTCCAAACATTTTTGGCATGGATGCATTTGAACATCCTGGACACTCAATTCAGGACAAATTACTTTGCCGCAACGCCTGTGACCATGCAGACAGTTTGGTCGCACTGTGCGATGATTTTACTTATCTCTTTTCTGAGGGCCTTTGTTGTACCACAGACTTTGTAGCGCATATTGTAGTTAGAGACAATTCCATGCCTATTCTCCACTCTAGTATGCTCCAAACATTTTTGCCAAGGATGCATTTGAACTTCCTGGCCTCGCAATTCAGGACAATGTACTTTGCATCAACGCCTGTGACCATGCAGACAGTGTGGTCGCACTATGATTTAATTTTGCTGATCTCTTTTCTGAGGGCCTTGGTAGTACCACAGACTTTGCAACGCATATTGTAGTTAGAGACAATTCCATGCCTAGTCTCCACTCTAGTAATGCTCCAAACATTTTTGGCATGGATGCATTTGATCTTTCTGGTCTCGCAATTCAGGACAGTGTACTTTGCATCAACGCCTGTGACCATGCAGACAGTGTGGTCGCATTATGATTTGATGTTGCTGATCTCTTTTTTCTGAGGGCCTTGGCCGTAGTACACTTTGCAGCGCATATTGTAATTAGACACAATTCCATGCCTGTTCTTCACTCTAGTACTGCTCCAAACATTTTTGGCATGGATGCATTTGAACTTTCTGGCCTCGCAATTCACGACAATATACTTTGCATCAACGCTTGTGACCATGCAGAGAGTGTGGTCTCACTATGCAATGATTTTGCTGACCTCTTTTCTGAGGGCCTTGGTTGTACTACAGACTTTGCAGCGCATATAGTAGATAGAGACAATTCCATGCCTATTCTCCACTCTAGTAATCCTCCAAAACTTATTTGGCATGCATGCATTTGAATTTTCTGGTCTCTCAATTCAGGACAATGTGCTTTGCATCAACGCCTGTTACCATGCAGACAGTATGGTTGCACTATGCGATGACTTTGCTGATCTCTTTTCTGAGGGCCTTGGTTGTACCACAGACTTTATAGCGCATATTGTATTTAGAGGTAACTCCATGCCTATGCTCCAAACTAGTAATGCTCCAACCTTTTTTGGCATGGATGCATTTGAACTTCCAGGACTCTCAATTCAGGACAATGTACTTTGCATCAACGCCTGTGACAATGCAGACAGTTTGCTCGCACTGTGCGATGATTTTGCTTATCTCTTTTCTGAGGGCCTTAGTTGTACCATAGACTTTGCAGCTCATATTGTTGTTAGAGACCATTCCATGCCTATTTTCCACTCTAGTAATGCTCCAAATATTTTTGGCATTAATGCATTTCAACTTTCTGGCCTCGCAATTAAGGACAATGTCCTTTGCATCAACGATTGTTACCATACAGACAGTGTGGTCTCACTATGCTATGATTTTGCTGATCTCTTTTCTGAGGGCCTTGGTTGTACCACAGACTTTACAACACATATTGTAGTTAGAGACAATTCCATGCCTATTTTCCATTCTAATATTGCTCCAAACTTTTTTGGCAGGGATGCATTTCAACATTCTCGCATTCATTTCAGGACAATGTACTTAGCATCAACACTTGTGACCATGCTGACAGTGGTCGTACTATGCGATGATTTAGCTGATCTCTTTTCTGAGGGCCTTGGTTGTACCAGGCATTACACCACATATTCTAGTTAAAGACAATTCCATGACTATTCTCCTCTCTAGTAATGCTCCAAACATTTTTGGCATGGATGCATTTGAACATCCTGGACTCTCAATTCAGGACAATGTACTTTGCCTCAACGCCTGTGACCATGCAGACAGTTTGGTCGCACTGTGCGATTATTTTGCTTCTCTCTTTTCTGAGGGCCTTTGTTGTACCACAGACTTTGCAGCGCATATTGTAGTTAGAGACAATTCCATGCCTATTCTCCACTCTAGTAATGCTCCAAATATTTTTGACAAGGATGCATTTAAACTTCCTTGCCTCGCAGTTACGGACAATGTACTTTGCATCAACGCCTGTGACCATGCCGACAGTGTGGTCGCACTATGCGATGATTTTGCTGTTTTCTTTTCTGAGGGCCTCGGTTGTACCTCAGACTTTGCAGCGCATATTGTAGTTAGAGACAATTCCATGCCTATTCTCCACTCTAGTAATGCTCCAAACATTTTTGCCAAGGATGCATTTGAACTTCCTGGCCTCGCAATTCAGGACAATGTACTTTGCATCAACGCCTGTGACCATGCAGACAGTGTGGTCGAACTATGATTTAATTTTGCTGATCTCTTTTCTGAGGGCCTTGGCTGTAGTAGACTTTGCAGCGCATATTGTAATTAGAGACAATTCCATGCCTACTCTCCACTCTAGTAATGCTCCAAACATTTTTGGCATGGATGCATTTGAACTTCCTGGCCTCGCCATTCAGGACAATGTATTTTGCATCAACAATTGTGACCATGCAGACAGTGCGGTCGCAATATGCGATAATTTTAGTGATCTCTTTTCTGAGGGCCTTGGTTGTACCACAGACTTTGCAGCGCATATTGTAGTTAGAGACAATTCCATGCCTATTCTCCACTCTAGTAATGCTCCAAATATTTTTGGCAAGGATGCATTTAAACTTCCTTGCCTCGCAGTTACGGACAATGTACTTTGCATCAACGCCTGTGACCATGCCGACAGTGTGGTCGCACTATGCGATGATTTTGCTGTTTTCTTTTCTGAGGGCCTTGGTTGTACCGCAGACTTTGCAGCGCATATTGTAGTTAGAGACAATTCCATTCCTCTTCTCCACTCTAGTAATGCTCCAAACGTTTTTGGAATGTATGCATTTGATCTTTCTGGCCTCGCAATTCAGGACAATGTACTTTGCATCAACGCCTGTGACTATGCAGATAGTGTGGTCGCACTATGCGATTATTTAGCTGATCTCTTTTCTGAGGGCCTTGGTTGTACCAGGCTTTGCAGCGCATATTGTAGTTAGAGACAATTCCATGCCTATTCTCCTCTCTAGTAATGCTCCAAACATTTTTGGCATGGATGCATTTGAAATTCCTGGCCTCGCCATTCAGGACAATGTATTTTGCATCAACAATTGTGACCATGCAGACAGTGCGGTCGCAATATGCGATAATTTTAGTGATCTCTTTTCTGAGGGCCTTGGTTGTACCACAGACTTTGCAGCGCATATTGTAGTTAGAGACAATTCCATGCCTATTCTCCACTCTAGTAATGCTCCAAATATTTTTGGCAAGGATGCATTTAAACTTCCTTGCCTCGCAGTTACGGACAATGTACTTTGCATCAACGCCTGTGACCATGCCGACAGTGTGGTCGCACTATGCGATGATTTTGCTGTTTTCTTTTCTGAGGGCCTTGGTTGTACCGCAGACTTTGCAGCGCATATTGTAGTTAGAGACAATTCCATGCCTCTTCTCCACTCTAGTAATGCTCCAAACGTTTTTGGAATGTATGCATTTGATCTTTCTGGCCTCGCAATTCAGGACAATGTACTTTGCATCAACGCCTGTGACTATGCAGATAGTGTGGTCGCACTATGCGATTATTAACTGATCTCTTTTCTGAGGGCCTTGGTTGTACCAGGCTTTGCAGCGCATATTGTAGTTAGAGACAATTCCATGATTATTCTCCTCTCTAGTAATGCTCCAAACATTTTTGGCATGGATGCATTTGAGCATCCTGGACTCTCAATACAGGACACTGTACTTTGCCTCAACGCCTGTGACCATGCGGAGAGTTTGGTCGCACTGTGCGATGATTTTGCTTATCTCTTTTCTGAGGGCCTTTGTTGTACCATAGACTTTGCAGCGCATATTGTAGTTAGAGACAATTCCATGCTTTTTCTCCACTCTAGTAATGCTCCAAACATTTTTGGCATGGATGCATTTGAACTTCCTGGCCTCGCAATTTCGCACAATATATTTTGCATCAACGCCTGTGACCATGCAAACAGTGTGGTCGCACTATGCGATGATTTTGCTGTTCACTTTTCTGAGGGCCTTGCTTGTACCACAGACTTTGCAGCGCATATTGTGGTTAGAGACAAATCCATGCCTATTCTCCACTCTAGTAATGCTCCAAACATTTTTGGAATGGATGCATTTGAACTTCCTGGCCTCGCAGTTCAGGACAATGTATTTTGCATCAACGATTGTGACCGTGCAGACAGTGTGGTTGCACTATGCGATGATTTTGCTGTTCTCTTTTCTGAGGGCCTTGCTTGTACCACGGACTTTGCAGCGCATATTGTGGTTAGAGACAATTCCATGCTTTTTCTCCACTCTAGTAATGCTCCAAATATTTTTGGTAAGGATGCATTTAAACTTCCTTGCTTCGCAATTACGGACAATGTACTTTGTATCAACGCTTGTGACCATGCAGACAGTGTGGTCGCTCTATGCGATGATTTTGCTGTTCTCTTTTCTGAGGGCCTTGGTTGTACCACAGACTTTGCAGCGCATATTGTGTTTAGAGACAATTCCATGCCTATTCTCCACTCTAGTAATGCTCCAAACATTTTTGGCATGGATGCATTTGAACTTTCTGGCCTAGCAAATCCGGACAGTGTACATTGCATCAACGCCTCTGACCATGCAGACAGTGTGGTCGCACTCTGTGATGATTTTGCTGATCTCTTTTCTGCGTGCCTTGGTTGTACCAGACTTTGCACCGCATATTGTAGTTAGAGACAATTCCATGCCTAGTCTCCACTCTAGTAATGCTCCAAAAATTTTTGGCATGGATGCATTTGAAATTCCTGGGCTCGCAATTCAGGACATTGTACTTTGCATCAACGCCTTTGAGCTTGCAGACAGTGTGGTCGCACTATGATTTGATTTTGCTGATCTCTTTTCTTAGGGCCTTGGTTGTACTAGGCTTTGCAGCGCATATTGTAGTTAGAGACAATTCCATGCCTATTCTCCTCTCTAGTAATGCCCCAAACATTTTTGGCATGGATGCATTTGAACTTTCTGGCCTAGCAAATCCGGACAGTGAACATTGCATCAACGCCTGTGACCATGCAGACAGTTTGGTCGCACTGTGCGATGATTTTGCTTATCTCTTTTCTGAAGGCCTTGGTTGTACCACATCCTTTGCAGCGAATATTGTAGTTAGAGACAATTCCATGCCTATTCTAAACTCTAGTAATGCTCCAAACATTTTTGCCATGGATGGATTTGAACTTCCTGGAATCGCAATTCAGGACAATGTACTTTGCATCAACGCCTGTGACCATGCAGACAGTGTGGTCGCACTATGATTTGATTTTGCTGATTTCCTTTCTTAGAGCGTTGGTTGTACCACAGACTTTGCAGCGCATATTGTAGTTAGAGACAATTCCATGCCTATTCTCCACTGTAGTAATGCTCCAAATATTTTGACATGGATGCATTTGAACATCCTGGACTCTCAATTCAGGACATTGTACCTTGCCTCAACGCCTGTGACCATGCAGACAGTGTGGTCGCACTATACGTTGATTTTGCTAATCTCTTTTCCGAGGACCTCGGTTATACCAGTCTATGCAGCGCATATTATAGTTAGAGACAATTCCATTCCTATTCTCAACTCTAGTAATACCCCAAACATATTTGGCATGGATGCATTTGAACTTGCTGGCCTCGCAATTCAAAACAATGTACTTTGCATCAACGCCAGTGACGATGAAGACAGTGTGGTCGCACTATGCGATGATTTTGCTGATCTCTTTTCTGAGGGCCTTAGTTGTACCACAGAATTTGCAGCGCATATTGTAGTTAGAGACAATTCCATGCAAATTCTTCACTCTAGTAATGCTCCAGATATTTTTGGCATGGTTTCATTTGCACTTCCTGGCCTCGCAATTCAGGACAATGTACTTTGCATCAACGCCTGTGACAATGCAGAGAGTGTGGTCGCACTATGCGATGATTTTGCTGATCTCTTTTCTGAGGGCCATGGTTGTACCACAGACTTTGCAGCGCATATTGTAGTTAGAGACAGTTCGATGCCTATTCTCCACTCTAGTAATTATCCGAACATTTTTGGCCTGGATGCATTTCAGCTTTCTTAATTTGCAATTCAGGACAATGTACTTTGCATCAACGCCTGTGAGAATGCAGACAGTGTGGTCGCACTATGCGATGGTTTTGCTGATCTCTTTTCTGAGGGCCTTGGTTGTACCACAGACTTTGCAGCGCATATTATATTTAGAGACAATTCCATGACGATTCTCCACTCTAGTAATGCTCCCAACGTTTTTAGCATGGATGCATTTGCACTTCCTGGCCTCGCAATTCAGGACAATGTACATTGCATCAACACCTGCGACCATGCAGACAATGTGGTCGCACTATGCGATGATTTTGCTGATCTCTTTTCTGAGGGCCTTTGTTGTACCATAGACTTTGCAGCGCATATTGTAGTTAGAGACAATTCCATGCTTTTTCTCCACTCTAGTAATGCTCCAAACATTTTTGGCATGGATGCATTTGAACTTCCTGGCCTCGCAATTTCGCACAATATATTTTGCATCAACGCCTGTGACCATGCAAACAGTGTGGTCGCACTATGCGATGATTTTGCTGTTCACTTTTCTGAGGGCCTTGCTTGTACCACAGACTTTGCAGCGCATATTGTGGTTAGAGACAAATCCATGCCTATTCTCCACTCTAGTAATGCTCCAAACATTTTTGGCATGGATGCATTTGAACTTCCTGGCCTCGCAGTTCAGGACAATGTATTTTGCATCAACGATTGTGACCGTGCAGACAGTGTGGTTGCACTATGCGATGATTTTGCTGTTCTCTTTTCTGAGGGCCTTGCTTGTACCACGGACTTTGCAGCGCATATTGTGGTTAGAGACAATTCCATGCTTTTTCTCCACTCTAGTAATGCTCCAAATATTTTTGGTAAGGATGCATTTAAACTTCCTTGCTTCGCAATTACGGACAATGTACTTTGTATCAACGCTTGTGACCATGCAGACAGTGTGGTCGCACTATGCGATGATTTTGCTGTTCTCTTTTCTGAGGGCCTTGGTTGTACCACAGACTTTGCAGCGCATATTGTGTTTAGAGACAATTCCATGCCTATTCTCCACTCTAGTAATGCTCCAAACATTTTTGGCATGGATGCATTTGAACTTTCTGGCCTAGCAAATCCGGACAGTGTACATTGCATCAACGCCTCTGACCATGCAGACAGTGTGGTCGCACTCTGTGATGATTTTGCTGATCTCTTTTCTGCGTGCCTTGGTTGTACCAGACTTTGCACCGCATATTGTAGTTAGAGACAATTCCATGCCTAGTCTCCACTCTAGTAATGCTCCAAAAATTTTTGGCATGGATGCATTTGAAATTCCTGGGCTCGCAATTCAGGACATTGTACTTTGCATCAACGCCTTTGAGCTTGCAGACAGTGTGGTCGCACTATGATTTGATTTTGCTGATCTCTTTTCTTAGGGCCTTGGTTGTACTAGGCTTTGCAGCGCATATTGTAGTTAGAGACAATTCCATGCCTATTCTCCTCTCTAGTAATGCCCCAAACATTTTTGGCATGGATGCATTTGAACTTTCTGGCCTAGCAAAACCGGACAGTGAACATTGCATCAACGCCTGTGACCATGCAGACAGTTTGGTCGCACTGTGCGATGATTTTGCTTATCTCTTTTCTGAAGGCCTTGGTTGTACCACATTCTTTGCAGCGAATATTGTAGTTAGAGACAATTCCATGCCTATTCTAAACTCTAGTAATGCTCCAAACATTTTTGCCATGGATGGATTTGAACTTCCTGGAATCGCAATTCAGGACAATGTACTTTGCATCAACGCCTGTGACCATGCAGACAGTGTGGTCGCACTATGATTTGATTTTGCTGATTTCCTTTCTTAGGGCGTTGGTTGTACCACAGACTTTGCAGCGCATATTGTAGTTAGAGACAATTCCATGCCTATTCTCCACTGTAGTAATGCTCCAAATATTTTGACATGGATGCATTTGAACATCCTGGACTCTCAATTCAGGACATTGTACCTTGCCTCAACGCCTGTGACCATGCAGACAGTGTGGTCGCACTATACGATGATTTTGCTAATCTCTTTTCCGAGGACCTTGGTTATACCAGTCTATGCAGCGCATATTATAGTTAGAGACAATTCCATTCCTATTCTCAACTCTAGTAATACCCCAAACATATTTGGCATGGATGCATTTGAACTTGCTGGCCTCGCAATTCAAAACAATGTACTTTGCATCAACGCCAGTGACGATGAAGACAGTGTGGTCGCACTATGCGATGATTTTGCTGATCTCTTTTCTGAGGGCCTTAGTTGTACCACAGAATTTGCAGCGCATATTGTAGTTAGAGACAATTCCATGCAAATTCTTCACTCTAGTAATGCTCCAGATATTTTTGGCATGGTTTCATTTGCACTTCCTGGCCTCGCAATTCAGGACAATGTACTTTGCATCAACGCCTGTGACAATGCAGAGAGTGTGGTCGCACTATGCGATGATTTTGCTGATCTCTTTTCTGAGGGCCATGGTTGTACCACAGACTTTGCAGCGCATATTGTAGTTAGAGACAGTTCGATGCCTATTCTCCACTCTAGTAATTATCCGAACATTTTTGGCCTGGATGCATTTCAGCTTTCTTAATTTGCAATTCAGGACAATGTACTTTGCATCAACGCCTGTGAGAATGCAGACAGTGTGGTCGCACTATGCGATGGTTTTGCTGATCTCTTTTCTGAGGGCCTTGGTTGTACCACAGACTTTGCAGCGCATATTATATTTAGAGACAATTCCATGACGATTCTCCACTCTAGTAATGCTCCCAACGTTTTTAGCATGGATGCATTTGCACTTCCTGGCCTCGCAATTCAGGACAATGTACATTGCATCAACACCTGCGACCATGCAGACAATGTGGTCGCACTATGCGATGATTTTGCTGATCTCTTTTCTGAGGGCCTTGGTTGTACCACAGAATTTGCAGCGCATATTGTAGTTAGAGACAATTCCATGCAAATTCTTCACTCTAGTAATGCTCCAAATATTTTTGGCATGGTTTCATTTGCACTTCCTGGCCTCGCAATTCAGTACAATGTACTTTGCATCAACGCCTCTGACCATGCAGACAGTGTGGTCGCACTATGCGATGATTTTGCTGATCTCTATTCTGAGGTCCTTGGTTATACCACAGACTTTGCAAAGCATATTGTAGTTAGAGACAATTAAATGCAAATTCTTCACTCTAGTAATGCTCCAAACATTTTTGGCATGGTTTCATTTGAACTTCCTGGCCTCACATTTCAGGACAATGTACTCTGCATCAACGCCTGTGACCATGCAGACAGTGTGGTCGCACTATGTAATGATTTTGCTGACCTCTTTTCAGAATGTCTTGGTTGTACCAAAGACATTGCCGCGCATATTGTAGTTAGAGACTATTCCATGCTTATTCTCCACTCTAGCAATGCTCCAAACATTTTTGGCATGGATGCATTTGAACTTCCTGGCCTCGCAATTCAGGACAATTTTCTTTGCATCAACGCCTGTGACAATGCAGACAGAGTGGTCGCACCATGCGATGGTTTTGCTGATCTCTTTTCTGAGGGGCATGGTTGTACCACAGACATTGCAGCCCATATTGTACTTAGAGACAATTCCATGCCTATTCTCCACTTCATTAATGCTCCAAATATTTTTGGCATGGATGCATTTGAACTTCCTCGCCTCGTAATGGCGGACAATGTACTTCGCCTCAACGCTCGTGACCATGCAGACAGTGTGGTTGCACTATGCGATGATTTTGCTGATCTCTTTTCTGAGGGCCTTGGTTGTACCACAGACTTTGCAAAGCATATTGTAGTTAGAGACAATTCCATGCCTATTCTCCACTCTTGTAAAGCTCCAAACATTTTTGGCATAGATGCATTTTAACTTTCTGGCTTCGCAATTCAGAACAGTGTACTTTGCATCGACGCCTGTGACCATGCAGACATTGTGGTCGCACTATGCGATGGTTTTGCTGATCTCTTTTCTGAGGGCCTTTTTTGTACCACAGACTTTGCAGCGCATATTGTAGTTAGAGATAATTCCATGCCTATTCTCCACTCTAGTAATGCTCCAGACATTTTTGGCAAGGATGCATTTGAACTTCCTGCCCTCGCACTTCAGGACAATGTACTTTGCATTAACGCCAGTGACCATGCAGACAGTGTGGTCGCACTATGCGATGATTTTGCTGATCTCTTTTCTGAGGGCCTTGGTTGTACCACAGACTTTGCAGAGAATATTGTAGTTAGAGACAATACCGTGTCTAGTATCCACTCTAGTAACGCTAAAAACATTTTTGGCATGGATGCATTTGAACTTGCTGGCCTCGCAATTCAGTACAATGTACTTTGCATTAACGCCTTTGAGCTTGCAGACAGTGTGGTCTCACTATGATTTGATTTTGCTGATCTCTTTTCTGAGGGCCTTGGTTGTCCCACAGACTTTGCAGCGCATATTGTAGTTAGAGACAACTCCATGCCTATTCTCCACTCTAGTAACGCTATAAACATTTTTGACATGGATGCATTTTAACTTGCTGGCTTCGCAATTCATGACAATGTACTTTGCATCAACGCTTAAGAGCTTGCAGACAGTGTGGCCGCACTATGCGGTGATTTTGCTGATCTCTTTTCTGAGAGCCTTGGTGTTACCACAGACTTTGTGCGCATATTGTAGTTAGAGACAATTCCATGCCTATTCTCTACTCTAGTAATACTCCAAACATTTTTGGCATTGATGCATTTGAACCTTCTGGCCTCACAATTCAGGACAGTGTACTTTGCATCAACGCCTGTGACCATGCAGAAAGTGTGGCCGCACTATGCGATGATTTTGCTGATCTCTTTTCTGAGGGTCCTGGTTGTACCACAGACTTTGCTTCGCATATTGTAGTTAGAGACAATTCCATGCCTATTCTCCACTCTAGTAATCCTCCAATCATTTTTGGCATGGATGCATTTGAACTTTATGGCCTCGCAATTCCAAACAATGTACTTTGCATCAACGCCTGTGACGATGCAGACAGTGTGGTCGCACTATGTGATGATTTTGCTGATCTCTTTTCTGAGGGCCTTGGTTGTACCACAGACTTTGCAGCGCATATTGTAGTTAGAGACAATTCCATGCAATTTCTTCACTCTAGTAATCCTATAAACATTTTTGGCATGGTTCCATTTGAACTACCTCTCCTCGCAATTCAGGACAATGTACTTTGCATCAACGCCTGTGACGATGCAGACAGTGTGGTCGCACTATACGATGATTTTGCTAATCTCTTTTCCGAGGACCTTGGTTATACCAGTCTATGCAGCGCATATTATAGTTAGAGACAATTCCATTCCTATTCTCAACTCTAGTAATGCTCCAAACATATTTGGCATGGATGCATTTGAACTTTCTGGCCTCGCAATTCAGGAAAATGTACTTTGCATCAACGCTTGTGAGCTTGCAGACAGTGTGGTCACACAATGCGATGATTTAGCTCATCTCTTTTCTGAGGGCCTTGGTTGTCCCACAGAATTTGCAGCGCGTATTGTAGTTAGAGACAACTCCATGCCGTATTCTCCACTCTAGTAACGCTATAAACATTTTTGACATGGATGCATTTTAACATTCTGACCTCGCAATTCAAGACAATGTGCTTTGCAATAACATCTGTGTCCTTGCAGACAGTGTGGTCGCACTATGCGATGATTTTGCTGATCTCCTTTCTGTGGGCCTTGGTTGTCCCACAGTTTTTGCAGCGCATATTGTAGTTAGAGACAACTCCATGCCTATTCTCCACTCTAGTAACGCTATAAACATTTTTGACATGGATTCATTTTAACTTGCTGGCCTCGCAATTCAAAACAATGTACTTTGCATCAACGCCAGTGACGATGAAGACAGTGTGGTCGCACTATGCGATGATTTTGCTGATCTCTTTTCTGAGGGCCTTGGTTGTACCACAGAATTTGCAGCGCATATTGTAGTTAGAGACAATTCCATGCAAATTCTTCATTCTAGTAATGCTCCAAATATTTTTGGCATGGTTTCATTTGCACTTCCTGGCCTCGCAATTCAGGACAATGTACTTTGCATCAACGCCTGTGACAATGCAGAGAGTGTGGTCGCACTATGCGATGATTTTGCTGATCTCTTTTCTGAGGGCCATGGTTGTACCACAGACTTTGCAGCGCATATTGTAGTTAGAGATAGTTCGATGCCTATTCTCCACTCTAGTAATTATCCAAACATTTTTGGCCTGGATGCATTTCAGCTTTCTTAATTTGCAATTCAGGACAATGTACTTTGCATCAACGCCTGTGAGAATGCAGACAGTGTGGTCGCACTATGCGATGGTTTTGCTGATCTCTTTTCTGAGGGCCTTGATTGTACCACAGACTTTGCAGCGCATATTATATTTAGAGACAATTCCATGACGATTCTCCACTCTAGTAATGCTCCCAACGTTTTTAGCATGGATGCATTTGCACTTCCTGGCCTCGCAATTCAGGACAATGTACTTTGCATCAACACCTGCGACCATGCAGTCAGTGTGGTCGCACTATGCGATGATTTTGCTGATCTCTTTTCTGAGGGCCTTGGTTGTACCACAGAATTTGCAGCGCATATTGTAGTTAGAGACAATTCCATGCAAATTCTTCACTCTAGTAATGCTCCAAATATTTTTGGCATGGTTTCATTTGCACTTCCTGGCCTCGCAATTCAGTACAATGTACTTTGCATCATCGCCTCTGACCATGCAGACAGTGTGGTCGCACTATGCGATGATTTTGCTGATCTCTATTCTGAGGTCCTTGGTTATACCACAGACTTTGCAAAGCATATTGTAGTTAGACACAATTAAATGCAAATTCTTCACTCTAGTAATGCTCCAAACATTTTTGGCATGGTTTCATTTGAACTTCCTGGCCTCACAATTCAGGACAATGTACTTTGCATCAACGCCTGTGACCATGCAGACAGTGTGGTCGCACTATGTAATGATTTTGCTGACCTCTTTTCAGAATGTCTTGGTTGTACCAAAGACTTTGCCGCGCATATTGTAGTTTGAGACTATTCCATGCTTATTCTCCACTCTAGCAATGGTCCAAACATTTTTGGCATGGATGCATTTGAACTTCCTGGCCTCGCAATTCAGGACAATTTTCTTTGCATCAACGCCTGTGACAATGCAGACAGAGTGGTCGCACCATGTGATGGTTTTGCTGATCTCTTTTCTGAGGGCCATGGTTGTACCACAGACATTGCAGCGCATATTGTACTTAGAGACAATTCCATGCCTATTCTCCACTTCATTAATGCTCCAAATATTTTTGGCATGGATGCATTTGAACTTCCTCGCCTCGCAATGGCGGACAATGTACTTCGCCTCAACGCTCGTGACCATGCAGAGAGTGTGGTCGCACTATGCGATGATTTTGCTGATCTCTTTTCTGAGGGCCTTGGTTGTACCACAGACTTTGCAAAGCATATTGTAGTTAGAGATAATTCCATGCCTATTCTCCACTCTAGTAATGCTCCAGACATTTTTGGCAAGGATGCATTTGAACTTACTGCCCTCGCACTTCAGGACAATGTACTTTGCATTAACGCCTGTGACCATGCAGACAGTGTGGTCGCACTATGCGATGATTTTGCTGATCTCTTTTCTGAGGGCCTTGGTTGTACAACAGACTTTGCAGAGAATATTGTAGTTAGAGACAATACCGTGTCTAGTATCCACTCTAGTAATGCTAAAAACATTTTTGGCATGGCTGCATTTGAACTTGCTGGCCTCGCAATTCAGTACAATGTACTTTGCATTAACGCCTTTGAGCTTGCAGACAGTGTGGTCTCACTATGATTTGATTTTGCTGATCTCTTTTCTGAGGGCCTTGGTTGTCCCACAGACTTTGCAGCGCATATTGTAGTTAGAGACAACTCCATGCCTATTCTCCACTCTAGTAACGCTATAAACATTTTTGACATGGATGCATTTTAACTTGCTGGCTTCGCAATTCATGACAATGTACTTTGCATCAACGCTTAAGAGCTTGCAGACAGTGTGGCCGCACTATGCGATGATTTTGCTGATCTCTTTTCTGAGGGCCTTGGTTGTACCACAGACTTTGCAAAGCATATTGTAGTTAGAGACAATTCCATGCCTATTCTCCACTCTTGTAATGCTCCAAACATTTTTGGCATAGATGCATTTTAACTTTCTGGCTTCGCAATTCAGAACAGTGTACTTTGCATCGACGCCTGTGACCATGCAGACATTGTGGTCGCACTATGCGATGGTTATGCTGATCTCTTTTCTGAGGGCCTATTTTGTACCACAGACTTTGCAGCGCATATTGTAGTTAGAGACAATTCCATGCCTATTCTCCACTCTAGTAATCCTCCAATCATTTTTGGCATGGATGCATTTGAACTTTATGGCCTCGCAATTCCAAATAATGTACTTTGCATCAACGCCTGTGACGATGCAGACAGTGTGGTCGCACTATGTGATGATTTTGCTTATCTCTTTTCTGAGGGCCTTGGTTGTACCACAGACTTTGCAGCGCATATTGTAGTTAGAGACAATTCCATGCAATTTCTTCACTCTAGTAATCCTATAAACATTTTTGGCATGGTTCCATTTGAACTACCTCTCCTCACAATTCAGGACAATGTACTTTGCATCAACGCCTGTGACTATGCAGACAGTGTGGTCGCACTATGTGATGATTTTGCTCATCTCTTTTCAGAGGGTCTTGGTTGTACCAAAGACTTTGCAGTGCATATTGTAGTTAGAGACAATTCCATGCCTTTTCACCACTCTAGCAATGCTCCAAACATTTTTGGCATGGATGCATTTGAACTTCCTGTCCTCTTAATTCACAACAATGTACTTTGCATCAACGCCTTTGAGCTTGCATTCAGTGTGGACGCACTATGATTTGATTTTGCTGATCTCTTTTCTGAGGGCCTTGTTTGTACCACAGACTTTATAGCGCATATTGTAGTCAGAGACAGTTCCATGCCTATTCTCCACTCTAGTAATTATCCAAACATTTTTGGCCTGGATGCAATTGAACTTCCTGGCCTCGCAATTCAGGACAATTTACTTTCCATCAACGCCTTTGAGCTTGCAGACAGTGTGGTCGCACTATGATTTGATTTTGCTTATACCTTTTCTGACGGCCTTGGTTGTCCCACAGACTTTGCAACGCATATTGTAGTTAGAGACAACTCCAATGCCTATTCTCCACTCTAGTAACGCTATAAACATTTTTGACATGGATGCATTTCAACTTGCTGTCCTCGCAATTCATGACAATGTACTTAGCATCAACGCTTTTGAGCTTGCAGAAAGTGTGGCCGCACTACGATTTGATTTTGCTGATCTTAATTCTGAGGGCCTTGTTTGTACCACAGACTTTGCAGCGCATATTGTAGTTGGAGACAATTCTATGCAAATTCTTCACTCTAGTAATGCTCCAAACATTTTTGGCATGGATGCATTTGAACTTTCTGGCCTTGCAATTCAAAACAATGTATTTTGGATCAACGCCTGTCACCATGCAGACAGTGCACTCGCACTATGCGATGGTTTTGCTGATCTCTTTTCTGAGGGCCTTGGTTGTACCACACACTTTGCAGCGCATATTGTAGTTAGAGACGATTCCATGCCTACTCTCCACTCTAGTAAAGCTCCAAATATATTTGGCATGGATGCATTTGAACTTTCTATCCTCGCACTTCAGGACAATGTACTTTGCATCAACTCCTGTGACCATGCAGACAGTGTGGTCGCACTAAGCGATTATTTTGCTGATATCTTCTCTGAGGGCCTTGGTTGTACCACAGACTTTGCAGCGCATATTGTAGTTAGAGACAATTCCATACCTATTCTCCACTCTAGTATTGCTCCAAACATTTTTGGCATGGATGCATTTGAACTTCCTGGCCTCGCAATTACGGACAATGTACTTTGCCTCAACTCCTCTGACCATGCAGACACTATGGTCGCACTATGCGATGATTTTGCTGATCGCTTTTCTGAGGGCCTTGGTTGTACCACAGACTTTGCAAAGCATATCGTAGTTAGAGACAATTCCATGCCTATTCTCCACTCTAGTAATACTACAAACATTTTTGGCTAGGTTGCATTTGAACTTCCTGGCTTCGCAATTCTGGACAATGTACTTTGCATCAAGGCCTGTGACCATGCAAACAGTGTGGTCGCACTATGCGATGATTTTGCTGATCTCTTTTCTGAGGTCCTTGGTTGTACCACAGACTCTGCAGAGCATATTGTAGTTAGAGTCAATTCCATGCCTATTCTCCACTCTAGTAACGTTATAAACACTTTTGACATGGATGCATTTTAATTTGCTGGCCTTGCAATTCATAACAATGTACTTAGCATCAACGCTTGTGAGCTTGCAGACAGTGTGGCCGCTCTGTGCGATGATTTTGCTGATTTCTTTTCTGAGGGCCTTTGTTGTACCACAGACTTTGCAGTGCATATTGTAGTTAGAGACAATTCCATGCTTATTCTCCACTCTAGTAATGCTCCCAACATTTTTGGCAATGATGCATTTCACTTCCTGGACTCGCAATTCAGGACAATGTACTTTGCATCAACGCCCGTGACCATGGAGACAGTGTGGTCGCACTGCGCTATGATTTTGCTGATCTCTTTTCTGAGGGCCTTGGTTGTACCACAGACTTTGCAGTACATACTGCAGTTAGAGACAATTCCATGTCTATACCCCACTCTAGTAATGCTCCAAACATTCTTGGCATGGGTGCATTTGAACCTCCTGGCCTCGCAATTGCGGACAATTTACTTTGCATCAACGCCTGTGACAATGCAGACAGTGTTGTCGCACTATGCGATGGTTTTGCTGACCTCTTTTCTGAGGGCCTTGGTTGTACCACAGACTTTGCAGCGCATATTGTAGTTAGAGACAATCCCATGCCTATTATCCACTCTAGTAATGCTCCAAATATATATGGCATGGATGCATTAGCACTTTCTATTATCGCACTTCAGTACAATGTACTTAGCATCAACGCCTGTGACCATGCAGACAGTGTGGTCGCACTATGCGATAATTTTGCTGATATCTTTTCTGAGGGCCTTGGTTGTACCACAGACTTTGCAGTACATACTGCAGTTAGAGACAATTCCATGTCTATACCCCACTCTAGTATGCTCCAAACATTCTTGGCATGGGTGCATTTGAACCTCCTGGCCTCGCAATTCTGGACAATTTACATTGCATCAACGCCTGTGACCATGCAGACAGTGTGGTCACACTATGCGATGATTTTGCTGATCACTTTTCTGTGGGATTTGGTTGTCCCACAGACTTTGCAGCGCATATTGTAGTTAGAGACAACTCCATGCCTATTCTCCACTCTAGTAACGCTATAAACATTTTTGACATGGATGCATTTTAACTTGCTGGCCTCGCAATTCATGACTATGTACTTTGCATCAACGCCTGCGACCATGCAGACAGTGTGGTCGCACTATGCGATGATTTTGCTGATCTCTTTTCTGAGGGCCTTGGTTGTATCACAGACTTTGCAACGCATATTGTAGTTAGAGACAATTCGATGCCGATTCTCCACTCTAGTAATGCTCCCAACATCTTTGGCTTTGATGCATTAGCACTTCCTGGCCTCACAATTCAGGACAATGTACTTTGCATCAACGCCTGTGACCATGCAGACAGTGTGGGCGCACTGCGCTAAGATTTTGCTTATCTCTTTTTCTGAGCGCCTTGGTTGTATCACAGACATTGCAGCGCTTATTGTAGTTAGAGACCACTCCATGCCAATTCTCCACTCTAGTAATGCTCCAAACATTTATGGCATGAATGCATTTGAACTTCCTGGCCTCGCAATTCAGGACAATGTACTTTGCATCAACGCCTGCGACCATCCAGACAGTGTGGTCCAAATATGCGATGATTTTACTGATCTCTTTTCTGAGGGCCTTGGTTGTACCACAGACTTTGCAGCGCATATTGTAGTTAGAGACAATTACATGCCGATTCTCCACTCTAGTAATGCTCTCAACATTTTTTTCATGGATGCATTTGAAATTTCTGGCCTCGCAATTCAGGTCAATGTACTTTGCATCAACGCCTTTGAGCTTGCTGACAGTGTGGTCGCACTATGATTTGATTTTGCTGATATCTTTTCTGAGGGCCTTGGTTGTACCACAGACTTTCCAGCGCATATTGTAGTTAGAGATAATTCCATGCCTATTCACCATTCTAGTAATGCTCCAAACATTTTTGGCATGTATGCTTTTGAACTTTCTGGCCTCGCAATAAAGGTCAATGTACTTTGCATCAACGCCTGAGACCATGCAGACATTGTTGTAGCACTGCGCTGTGATTTTGCTGATCTCTTTTCTGAGGGCCTTGGTTGTACCACAGACTTTGCAACGCATACTCTAGTTACAGACAATTCCATGCCTATTCTCCACACTAGTAATGCTCCAAATATTATTGGCATGAATGCATTTACACTTTCTGGCCTCGCAGTTCAGCACAATGTTCTTTGCATCAACGACTGTGAGGATGCAGACAGTGTGGTCGCACTATGCGATGATGTTGCTGGAGTCTTTTTCGAGGACCTGGGTCGTACCACAGACTTTGCAGCGCATATTGTAGTTAGAGACAATTGCATGCCAATTCTGCACTCTAGTATTGCTCCAAATATTTTTGGCATGGATGCATTTGACCTTCCTGGCCTCGCACTTCAGGACAATGTACTTTGCATTAACGCCTGTGTCCATGCAGACAGTAAGGTCGCACTATGCGATGATTTTGCTGGTCTCTTTTCTGAGGGCCATGGTTGTAGCACAGATTTTGCAGCGAATATTGTAGTTAGAGACAACTCCGTGCCTAGTCTCCACTCTAGAAATGTTCCAAACATTTTTGACATGGATGCATTTGAACATTCTGGCCTCGCAATTCAGGACAATGTACTTCGCATCAACGCCTTTGAGCTTGCAGACAGTGTGGTGGCACTATGATTTAATTTTGCTGATCTCTTTTCTGAGGGCCTTGGTTGTACCACGGACTTTGCAGCGCATATTGTAGTTAGAGACAATTCCATGTCTATTCTCCACTCTAGTAATGCTTCAAACATTCTTGGCAAGGATGCATTTGCTCTTCCTGGCCTCGCAATTCAAAACAATGTACTTTGCATCAACGCCTGTGACGATGCAGACAGTGTGGTCGCACTATGTGATGATTTTGCTGATCTCTTTTCAGAGGGTCTTGGTTGTACCAAATACTTTGCAGCGCAAATTCTAGTTAGAGACAATTAAGTGCCTATTCTCCACTCTAGCAGTGCTCCAAACATTTTTGGCGAGAATGCATTTGAACTTCCTGGCCTCGCAATTCAGGACAATGTAGTTTGCATCAACGATTATGACCATGCAGACAGTTCCGTCGCACTATGCGATAATTTTGCTGATCTCTTTTCTGAGATCCTTGGTTGTACCACAGACTTTGCAGCGCATATTGTAGTTAGAGACAATTCCATGCCTATTCTCCACTCTAGTAACGCTCCAAACATTTTTGGCATTGCTGCATTTGAACTTCCTAACCTCGCAATGATGGACAATGTACTTTGCCTCAACGCCTGTAACCATGCAGACAGTGTGGTCGCACTATGTGATGATTTTGCTCATATCTTTTCTGAGGGCTTTGGTTGTACCACAGACTTTGCAAAGCATATTGTAGTTAGAGACAATTCCATGCCTATTCTCCACTCTAGTAATGCTCCAAACATTTTTGGCATGGTCGCATTTGAACTTTCAGGATTCGCAATTCAGGACAATGTACTTTGCATCAACGCCTGTGACCATGCTGACAGTGTGGTCGCACTATGTGATAATTTGGCTGGTCTCTTTTCAGAGGGTCTTGGTTGTACCAAAGACTTTGCAGCGCATATTGTAGTTAGAGACAATTCCATGCCTATTCTCCACTATAGTAGTGCTCCAGACATTTTTGGCTATTATGCATTTGAACTTTCTGGCCTCGCAGTACAGTAAAATGTACTTTGCATCAACGCCTGTGACCATGCAGACAGTGTGGTCGCACTATGCGATGATTTTGGTGATTTCATTTCTGAGGGCCTTGGTTGTACCAGACTTTGCTTCGCATATTGTACTTAGAGACAATTCCATGAATATTCTCCACTCTAGTAATGCTCAGAGCATTTTTGACATGGATGCATTTTAACATTCTGACCTCTCAATTCAGAATAATGTGCTTTGCAATAACATCTGTGTCCTTGCAGACAGTGTGGTCGCACTATGCGATGATTTTGCTGATCCCTTTTCTGTGGGCCTTGGTTGTCCCACAGACTTTTAGCGCATATTGTAGTTAGAGACAACACCATGCCTATTCTCCACTCTAGTAACGCTATAAACATTTTTGACATGGATGCATTTTAACTTGCTGGCCTCGCAATTCATGACTATGTACTTTCATCAACGCCTGCGACCATGCAGACAGTGTGGTCGCACTACGCAATGATTTTGCAGATCTCTTTTCTGAGGGCCTTGGTTGTACCACAGACTTTGCAGCGCATATTGTAGTTAGAGACAATTCCAAGCCGATTCTCCACTCTAGTATTGCTCCCAACATCTTTGGCTTGGATGCATTAGCACTTCCAGGCCTCGCAATTCAGGACAATGTACTTTGCATCAACGCCTGTGACCATGCAGACAGTATGGTCGCACTGCGCTAAGATTTTGCTTATCTCTTTTCTGAGGGCCTTGGTTGTACCACAGACATTGCTGCGCAGATTGTAGTTAGAGACAACTCCATGCCAATTCTCCACTATAGTAGTGCTCCAAACATTTTTGGCATGGATGCATTAGATCTTCCTGGCCTCGCAATTCAGGACAATGTCATTGCATCAACGATTGTGACCATGCAGACAGTGCGGTCGTACTATGCGATAATTTTCCTGATGTCTTTTCTGAGGGCCTTGGTTGTACCACAGACTTTGCAGCGCATATTGTATTTAGAGTCAATTCCATGCCTATTCTCCACTCTAGTAATGCTCCAGACATTTTTGGCTAGGATGCATTTGAACTTCCTGCCCTCGCACATCAGGACAATGTACTTTGCATTAACGCCTGTGACCATACAGACAATGTGGTTGCACTATGCGATGATTTTGCTGATTTCTTTTCTGAGGGCCTTGGTTGCATCACAAACTTTGCAGAGAATGTTGTAGTTATAGACAATTCCATGCGTATTCTCCACTCTAGTAATGCTCCAAACATTTTTGGCATTGATGCATTTTAACTTCCTGTCCTCGCAATTCAGAACAGTGTGCTTTGCATCGACGCCTGTGACAATGCAGACAGTGTGGTTGCACTATGCGATGGTTTTGCTGATCTCTTTTTTGAGGGCCATGGTTGTACCACAGACTTTGCAGCGCATATTGTAGTTAGAGACAGTTCCATGCCTATTCTCCATTCTAGTAATGATCCAAACATTTTTGGCATGGATGCATTTGCACTTCCTGGCCTCGCAATTCAGGACAATGTACTTTGCATCAACGTCTCTGACCATGCAGACAGTGTGGTCGCACGATGCGATGATTTTGCTGATCTCTTTTCTGAAAGCCTTGGTTATACCAAAGACTTTGCAAAGCATATTGTAGTTAGAGACATTTCCATGCCTATTCTCCACTCTAGTAATCCTTCAAACATTTTTGGCATGGGTGCATTTGAACTTCCTGGCAACGCAATTCAGGACAATGTACTTTGCATCAACGATTGTGACCATGCAGACAGTGTGGTCGCACTGTGCGATGATTTTGCTGATCTCTTTTCTGAGGGCCTTAGTTGTACCACAGACTTTGCAGCGAATTTTGTAGTTAGAGACAATTCCATGCCTAGTCTCCACTCTAGTAATGATCCAAACATTTTTGGGCATGGATGCATTTGAACTTTCTGGCCTCGCAATTCAGGTCAATGTACTTTGCATCAACGCCTTTGAGCTTGCAGACTGTGTGGTCACACCATGATTTGATTTTGCTGATATCTTTTTCTGAGGGCCTCGGTTGTCCCACAGACTTTGCAACGCATATTGTAGTTAGAGACAACTCCATGCCTATTCTCCACTGTAGTAACGCTATAAACATTTTTGGCATGGATGCATTTGAACTTCCTGGCCTCGCAATTCAGGACAATATACATTGCATCAACGATTGTGACCATGCAGACAGTGTGGTGGCACTGTGCGATGATTTTGCTGATCTCTTTTCTGAGGGCCTTAGTTGTACCACAGACATTGCAGCGCATATTGTGGTTAGAGACAATTCCATGCCGATTCTCCACTCTAGTAATGCTCCCAACATTTTTGGCATGGATGCAATTGCACTTCCTGGCCTCGCAATTCAGGACAATGTACTTTGCATCAACGTCTCTGACCATGCAGACAGTGTGGTCGCACTGCACTATGATTTTGCTGATCTCTTTTCTGAGGGCCTTAGTTGTACCACAGACTTTGCAGCGCATATTGTAGTTGGAGACATTTCCTTGCCTATTCTCCACTCTAGTAGCGCTCCAAACATTTTTGGCATTGATGCATTTGAACTTCCTAACCTCACAATGATGGATAATGTACTTTGCCTCAACGCCTGTAACCATGCAGACAGTGTGGTCGCACTGCGCTAAGATTTTGCTTATCTCTTTTCTGAGGGCCTTGGTTGTACCACAGACATTGCAGCGCATATTGAAGTTAGAGACAACTCCATGCCAATTCTCCACTCTAGTAATGCTCCAAACATTTTTGGCATGAAAGCATTTGAACTTCCTGGCCTCGGAATTCAGGACAATGTACTTTGCATTAACGCCTGCGACCATGCAGACAGTGTGGTCCAAATATGCGATGATTTTGCTGATCTCTTTTCTGAGGGCCTTGGTTGTACCACAGACTTTACAGCGCACATTGTAGTTAGAGACAATTCAATGCCGATTCTCAACTCTAGTAATGCTCCCAACATTTTTGGCATGGATGCATTTGCAATTCCTGGCCTCGCAATTCAGGTCAATGTACTTTGCATCAACGCCTTTGATCTTGCTGACAGTGTGGTCGCACTATTATTTGATTTTGCTGATATCTTTTCTGAGGGCCTTGGTTGTACCACAGACTTTGCAGCGCATACTCTAGTTGGAGACAATTCCATGCCTATTCCCCACTCTAGTAATGCTCCAAACGTTTTTGGCATGAACGCATTTAAACTTTCTGGCCTCGCAATTCTTGACAATGTTCTTTGCATCAACGACTGTCACGATGCAGACAGTGTGGTCGCACTATGCGATGATGTTGCTGATGTCTTTTTTCGAGGACCTTGCTTGTACCACAGACTTTGCAGCGCATATTGTAGTTAGAGACAATTGCATGCCAATTCTCCACTCTAGTAATGCTCCAAACATTTTTGGCATGGATGCATTTGAACTTCCTGGCCTCGCAATTCTGGACAATGTACTTTGCATCAACGCCTGTGACCATGCAGACAGTGTGGTCGCACTATGCGATGATTTTGCTGATCTCTTTTCTGAGGGCCTTGGTTGTACCACAGACTTTACAGCGCACATTGTAGTTAGAGACAATTCAATGCAAAATCTTCACTCTAGTAATGCTCCAAACATTCTTGGCATGGTTCCATTTGAACTTCCTGGCCTCACAATTCAGCACAATGTACTTTGCATCAACGCTTGTGACCATGCGGACAGTGTGGTCGCACTGTGTGATGATTTTGCTGATCTCTTATCAGAGGGCCTTGGCTGTACCACAGACTTTGCAGCGAATATTGTAGTTAGAGACAATTCCATGCCTAGTCTCCACTCTAGTAATGCTCCAAACATTTTTGGCATGGATGCATTTGAACTTTCTGGCCTCGCAATTCAGGTCAATGTACTTTGCATCAAGGCCTTAGAGCTTGCGGACAGTGTGGTCGCACTATGATTTGATTTTGCTGAAAACTTTTCTGAGGGCCTTGGTTGTACCAGAGACTTTGCAGCGCATATGGTAGTTAGAGATAATTCCATGCCTATTCTCCACACTAGTAATGCTCCAAACATTTTTGGCAAGGATGCATTTGCACTTCCTGCTCTCGCACTTCAGGACAATGTACTTTGCATTAACGCCTGTGACCATGCAGACAGTGTGGTCCAACTACGCGATGATTTTGCTGATCTCTTTTCTGAGGGCCTTCGTTGTACCACAGACTTTGCAGCGCATATTGTAGTTATATACAACTCCATGCCTATTCTCCACTCTAGTAACGCTATAAACATTTTTGACATGAATGCATTTTAACTTGCTGGCCTCGCAATTCATGACTATGTACTTTGCATCAACGCCTGCGACGATGCAGACAGTGTGGTCGCACTATGCAATGATTTTGCTGATCTCTTTTCTGAGGGCCTTGGTTGTACCACAGACTTTGCTGCGCATATTGTAGTTAGAGACAATTTCATGCCGATTCTCCACTCTAGTAATGCTCCCAACATCTTTGGCTTGGATGCATTAGCACTTCCTGGCCTCGGAATTCAGGACAATGTTGGTCTCTTTTCAGAGGGTCTTGGTTGTACCAAAGACTTTGCAGCGCATATTGTAGTTAGAGAATTTAACATGCCTATTCTCCACTCTAGTAATGCTCCAAACATTTTTGGCATGGATGCATTTGAACTTTCTGGCCTCGCATTTCAGGACAGTGTACTTTGCATCAACGCCTGTGACCATGCAGACAGTGTGGTCGCACTATGCGATGATTTTGCTGATATCTTTTCTGAAGGCCTTTTTTGTAGCACAGATTTTGCAGCGAATATTGTAATTAGAGACAATTCCGTGCCTAGTCTCCACTCTAGTAATGCCCCAAACATTTTTGACATGGATGCATTTGAACATTCTGGCCTCGCAATTCAGGACAATGTAATTTGCATCAACGCCCTTGAGCTTGCAGACAGTGTAGTCGCACTATGATTAATTTTGCTGATATCTTTTCTGAGGGCCTTGGTTGTACCACAGACTTTGCAGCGGATATTGTAGTTAGAGATAATTCCATGCCTATTCTCCACTCTAGTAATGCTCCAAACATTTTTGGTAAGGTTGCATTTGAACTTCCTGCCCTCGCACTTCAGGACAATGTACTTTGCATTAACGCCTGTGATCATGCAGACAGTGTGGTCGCACTATGCGATGATTTTGCTGATCTCTTTTCTGAGGGCCTTGGTTGTAGCACAGATTTTGCAGCGAATATTGTAGTTAGAGACAATTCCATGCCTAGTCTCCACGCTAGTAATGCTCCAAACATTTTTGACATGGATGCATTTGAACATTCTGGCCTCGCAATTCAGGACAATGTACTTTGCACCAACGCCTTTGAGCTTGCAGACAGTGTGGTCGCACTATGATTTTATTTTGCTCATTTCTTTTCTGAGGGCCTTGTTTGTCCCAAAGACTTTGCAGCGCATATTGTAGTTAGAAACAACTCCATGCCTATTCTCCACTCTAGTAACGCTTTAAACATTTTTGACATGGATGCATTTTAACTTGCTGGCCTCGCAATTCATGACAGTGTACGTATCATCAACGCTTGTGAGCGTGCAGACAGTGTGGTCGCACTATGTGATGAGTTTGCTGATCTCTTTCCTGAGGGCCTTGGTTATACCACAAACTTTGCAAAGCATATTGTACTTAGAGAAATTTCCAGGCCTATTCTCCACTCTAGTATTACTCCAAACATTTTTGGCATTGATGCATTTGAACTTTCTGGCCTCGCAATTCTGGACAATGTACTTTGCATCAACGCCTTTGACCATGCAGACAGTGTGGTCGCACTGCGCTATGATTTTGCTGATCTCTTTTCTGAGGGCCTTGGTTGTACCACAGACTTTGCAGCGCATATTGTAGTTCCAATTCCTTGCCTATTCTCCACTCTAGTAGTGCTTCAAACATTTTTGGCTTTGATGCATTTGAACTTTCTGGCCTCTCAATTCACGACAATGTACTTTGCATCAACGCCTGTGACGATGCACACAGTGTGGTCGCAGTATGCGATGGTTTTGCTGATCTCTTTTCTGAGTACCTTGGTTGTACCACAGACATTGCAGCGCATATTGTAGTTAGAGACAATTCCATGCCTAGTCTCCACTCTAGTAATGCTCCAAACATTTTTGTCATGGATGCATTTGAACTTTCTGGCCTCGCAATTCAGGTCAATGTACTTTGCATTAACGCTTGTGACCATGCAGACAGTGTGGTCGCACTATGCGATGATTTTGCTGATCTCTTTTCTGAGGGCCTTGGTTGTAGCTCACATTTTGCAGCGAATGTTGTAGTTAGAGACAATTCCATGCGTAGTCTCACCTCTAGTAACGCTATAAACATTTTTGACATGGTTGCATTTGAACTTTTTGGCCTGGCAATTCAGGACAATGTACTTTGCATCAACGCTTGTGAGCTTGCAGAAAGTGTGGTCGCACTATGTGATGATTTTGCTGATCTCTTTCCTGAGGGCCTATGTTGTACCACAGACTTTGCAGCGCATATTGTAGTTAGAGACATTTCCATGCAAATTCTTCACTCTAGTAATGCTCCAAACATTCTTGGCATGGTTCCATTTGAACTTCCTGGCCTCGCAATTCTGGACAATGTACTTTGCATCAACGCATGTGACCAAGCACACATTGTGGTCGCATTGTGTAATGACTTTCCTGATCTCTTTTCAGAGGGTCTTGGTTGTACCAAAGACTTTGCAGCGAATATAGTTGTTAGAGACAAATCCATGCATATTCTCCACTCTAGCAATGCTCCAAACATTTTTGGCATGGATACATTTGAACTTCCTGGCCTCGCAATTCTGGACAATGTACTTTGCATCAACAATTGTGACAATGCATACAGTGCGGTCGCACTATGCGATAATTTTTCTGATGTCTTTTCTGATGGCCTTGGTTGTACCACAGACTTTGCAGCGCATATTGTAGCTAGAGACAGTTCCATGCCTATTCTCCACTCTAGTAATTATCCAAACATTTTTGTCATGGATGCATTTGAGCTTTCTGGCTTTGCAATTCAGGACAATGTACTTTGCATCAACGCCTGTGACAATGCAGACAGTGTGGTCACACTCTGCGATGGTTTTGCTGATCTCTTTTCTGAGGGCCTTGGTTGTACCACAGACTTTGCAGCGCATATTGTAGTTAGAGACAATTCCATGCCTATTCTCCACTCTAGCAATGCTCCAAACATTTTTGGCGTGGGTGCATTTGAACTTCCTGGCCTCACAATTACGGACAACGTACTTTGCCTCAACGCCTGTGACCATGCAGACAGTGTGGTCGCACTATGCGTTGATTTTGCTGATCTCTTTTCTGAGGGCCTTGGTTGTACCACAGACTTTACAGCGCATATTGTAGTTAGAGATAATTCCATGCCTACTCTCCACTCTAGTAATGCTCCAAACATTTTTGGCATGGATGCATTTGAACTTCCTGCCCTCGCACTTCAGGACAATGTACTTTGCATTAAAGCCTGTGACCATGCAGACAGTGTTGTCGCATTATGCGATGATTTTGCTGATCTCTTTTCTGAGGGCCTTGGTTGTACCACTGACTTTACAGCGCATATTGTAGTTAGAGACAGTTCCATGCCTAGTCTCCACTCTAGTAATGCTCCAAACATTTTTTGCATTGTTCCATTTGAACTTTCTGGCCTCGCAATTCAGGACAATGTACATTGCATCAACGCCTTTGAGCTTGCTGGCAGTGTGGTCGCACTATGATTTGATTTTGCTGAACTCTTTTCTGAGGGCCTTGCTTGTACCACAGACTTTGCAGCGCATATTGTAGTTAGAGGTATTTCCATGCCTATTCTACACTCTAGTAATGCTCCAAACATTTTTGGCAAGAATGCATTTGAACTTCCTGCCCCCGCACTTCATGACAATGTACTTTACATCAACTCCTGTGACCATGCAGACAGTGTGGTCGCACTATGCGGTGGTTTTGCTGATCTCTTTTCTGAGGGCCTTGGTTGTAGCACAGACTTTGAAAAGCATATTGTAGTTTGAGACAATTCCATGCAAATTCATCACTCTAGTAATACTCCAAACATTTTTGGCATGGTTCCATTTGAACTTCCTGGCCTCGCAATTCAAGGACAATGTACTTTGCATCAACGATTGTGACCATGCAGACAGTGCGGTCGCACTATGCGATAATTTTGCTGATGTCTTTTCTGAGGGCCTTTGTTGTACCACAGACTTTGCAGCTTATATTGTAGTTAGAGACAGTTCCATCTCTATTCTCCACTCTAGTAATTATCCAAACATTTTTGGACTGGATGCAATTGAGCTTTCTGCCTTTGCAATTCACGACAATGTACTTTGCATCAACGCCTGTGACAATGCAGACAGTGTGGTCGCAGTAAGCGATGGTTTTGCCGATCTCTTTTCAGAGGGCCTTGGTTGTACCAGATTCTTTCCAGCGCATATTGTAGTTAGAGAGAATTCCATGCCTATTCTCCACTCTAGTAATCCTCCAAACATTTTTGGCATTGATGCATTTGAACTTTCTGGCCTCGCAATTCAGGACAATATACTTTGCATCAACGATTGGGATCATGCAGCCAGTGTGGTCGCACAATGCGATGATTTTGCTGTTATCTTTCCTGAGGGCCTTGGTTGTACCACAGACTTTGTAGCGAATATTGTAGTTAGAGACAATTCCATGCCTAGTCTCCACACTAGTAATGCTCCAAACATCTTTGGCATGGATGCATTTGAACTTTCTGGCCTCGCAATTCAGGACAATGTACTTTGCATCAACGCCTTTGAGATTGCAGACAGTGTGGTCGCACTGTGATTTGATTTTGCTGATCTCTTTGCTGAGAGCGTTGGTTGTATCGCAGACTTTGTAGCGCATATTGTAGTTAGAGTTAATTCCATGCCTATTCTCCCCTCTAGTAATGCTCCAAACATTTTTGGCAAGGATGCATTTGACCTTCCTGCCCTCGCACTTCAGGACAATGTACTTTGCATCAAAGCCTGTGACCATGCAGACAGTGTGGTCGCACTATGCGATAGTTCTGCTTATCTCTTTTCTGAGAGCCTTGGTTGTACCATAGACTTTGCAGCGCATATTGTAGTTAGTGAAAGTTCCATGCCTATTCTCCACTCAAGTAATTACGCAAACATTTTTGGTCTGGATGCATTTGAGCTTTCTGGCTTTGCAATTCAGTACAATGTACTTTGCAACAACGCCTGTGACCATGCAGACAGTGTGGTCGCACTATGCGGTGGCTTTGCTGATCTCTTTTCTGAGGGCCCTGTTTGAACAACAGACTTTGCAGCGCATATTGTAGTTAGAGATAATTCCGTGCCTATTCTCCACTCTAGTAATGCTCCAAACATTTTTGGCAAGAATGCATTTGAACTTCCTGCCCTTGCACTTCAGTACAATGTACTTTGCATCAACGCCTGTGACCATGCAGACAGTGTGCTCGCACTATGCGACGGTTTTCCTGATCTCTTTTCTGAGGGCCTTGGTTGTACCACAGACATTGCAGCGCATATCGTAGATAGAGACAATTTCATGCCCATTCTCCACTCTAGTAATGCTCCAAACATTTTTGGCATGGATGCATTTGAACTTCCTGGCCTCACAATTACGGACAATGTAGTTTGCATCAACGATTGTGACCATGCAGAGAGTGTGGTCGCACTGTGCGATGGTTTTGCTGATCTCTATTCTGAGGACTTGGTTGTAGCACAGACTTTGCAGCGCATATGGTAGTTAGAGACAATTCCATGCCTATTCTCCACTCTAGTAATGCTCCAAACATTTTTGGCATGGATGCATTTGAACTTCGTGGCCTCGCAATTACGGACAATGTACTTTGCCTCAACGCCTGTGAAAATGCACACAGTGTGGTCGCTCTATGCGATGATTTTGCTGATCTCTTTTCTGAGGGCCTTAGTTGTACCACAGACTTTGCAGCGCATATTGTAGTTAGAGACAATGAAATGCCTATTCTCCACTCTAGTAATGCTCCAAACATTTATGGCATTGCTGCATTTGAACATCCTAACCTCGCAATGATGGACAATGTACTTTGCCTCAACGCCTGCAACCATGCAGACAGTGTGGTCGCACTATTTGATGATTTTGCTCATTTCTTTTCTGAGGGCTTTGGTTGTACCACAGACTTTGCAAAGCATATTGTAGTTAGAGACAATTCCATGCCTATTCTCCACTCTAGTAATGCTCCAAACATTTTTGGCATGGTCACATTTGAACTTTCAGGATTCGCAATTCAGGACAAGGTACTTTGCATCAACGCCTGTGACAATGTAGACAGTGTGGTTGCACTATACGATGATTTTGCTAATCTCTTTTCCGAGGACCTTGGTTATACCAGTCTACGCAGCGCATATTATAGTTAAAGACAATTCAATGCCTGTTCTCAACCCTAGTAATGCTCCAAACATATTTGGCATGGATGCATTTGAACTTTCTGGCCTCGCAGTTCAGTAAAATGTACTTTGCATCAACGCCTGTGACCATGCAGACAGTGTGGTCGCACTATGCGATGATTTTGGTGATTTCTTTTCTGAGGGCCTTGGTTGTACCAGACTTTGCATCGCATATTGTACTTAGAGACAATTCCATGAATATTCTCCACTCTAGTAATGCTCAGAGCATTTTTGACATGGATGCATTTTAACATTCTGGCCTCACAATTCAGGTCAATGTACTTTGCATCAATGCCTTTGAGCTTGCGGACAGTGTAGTTGCACTATGATTTGATTTTGCTGATATCTTTTCTGAGGGCCTTTGTTGTACCAAAGACTTTGCAGCGCATATTGTAGTTAGAGATAATTCCATGCCTATTCTCCACTCTAGTAATGCTCCAAACATTTTTGGCATGGATGCATTTGAACTTTCTGGCCTCGCAATTCAGGACAATGTACTTTGCATCAACGCCTTTGAGATTGCAGACAGTGTGGTCGCACTGTGATTTGATTTTGCTGATCTCTTTGCTGAGAGCGTTGGTTGTATCGCAGACTTTGTAGCGCATATTGTAGTTAGAGTTTATTCCATGCCTATTCTCCCCTCTAGTAATGCTCCAAACATTTTTGGCAAGGATGCATTTGACCTTCCTGCCCTCGCACTTCAGGACAATGTACTTTGCATCAAAGCCTGTGACCATGCAGACAGTGTGGTCGCACTATGCGATAGTTCTGCTTATCTCTTTTCTGAGAGCCTTGGTTGTACCATAGACTTTCCAGCGCATATTGTAGTTAGTGACAGTTCCATGCCTATTCTCCACTCAAGTAATTACGCAAACAATTTTGGTCTGGATGCATTTGAGCTTTCTGGCTTTGCAATTCAGTACAATGTACTTTGCAACAACGCCTGTGACCATGCAGACAGTGTGGTCGCACAATGCGGTGGCTTTGCTGATCTCTTTTCTGAGGGCCCTATTTGTACAACAGACTTTGCAGCGCATATTGTAGTTAGAGATAATTCCGTGCCTATTCTCCACTCTAGTAATGCTCCAAACATTTTTGGCAAGAATGCATTTGAACTTCCTGCCCTTGCACTTCAGTACAATGTACTTTGCATCATCGCCTGTGACCATGCAGACAGTGTGCTCGCACTATGCGACGGTTTTCCTGATCTCTTTTCTGAGGGCCTTGGTTGTACCACAGACATTGCAGCGCATATCGTAGATAGAGACAATTTCATGCCCATTCTCCACTCTAGTAATGCTCCAAACATTTTTGGCATGGATGCATTTGAACTTCCTGGCCTCACAATTACGGACAATGTAGTTTGCATCAACGATTGTGACCATGCAGAGAGTGTGGTCGCACTGTGCGATGGTTTTGCTGATCTCTATTCTGAGGACTTGGTTGTAGCACAGACTTTGCAGCGCATATGGTAGTTAGAGACAATTCCATGCCTATTCTCCACTCTAGTAATGCTCCAAACATTTTTGGCATGGATGCATTTGAACTTCGTGGCCTCGCAATTACGGACAATGTACTTTGCCTCAACGCCTGTGAAAATGCACACAGTGTGGTCGCTCTATGCGATGATTTTGCTGATCTCTTTTCTGAGGGCCTTAGTTGTACCACAGACTTTGCAGCGCATATTGTAGTTAGAGACAATTGCATGCCTATTCTCCACTCTAGTAATGCTCCAAACATTTATGGCATTGCTGCATTTGAACTTCCTAACCTCGCAATGATGGACAATGTACTTTGCCTCAACGCCTGTAACCATGCAGACAGTGTGGTCGCACTATTTGATGATTTTGCTCATTTCTTTTCTGAGGGCTTTGGTTGTACCACAGACTTTGCAAAGCATATTGTAGTTAGAGACAATTCCATGCCTATTCTCCACTCTAGTAATGCTCCAAACATTTTTGGCATGGATGCATTTGAACTTCGTGGCCTCGCAATTACGGACAATGTACTTTGCCTCAACGCCTGTGAAAATGCACACAGTGTGGTCGCTCTATGCGATGATTTTGCTGATCTCTTTTCTGAGGGCCTTAGTTGTACCACAGACTTTGCAGCGCATATTGTAGTTAGAGACAATGAAATGCCTATTCTCCACTCTAGTAATGCTCCAAACATTTATGGCATTGCTGCATTTGAACTTCCTAACCTCGCAATGATGGACAATGTACTTTGCCTCAACGCCTGTAACCATGCAGACAGTGTGGTCGCACTATTTGATGATTTTGCTCATTTCTTTTCTGAGGGCTTTGGTTGTACCACAGACTTTGCAAAGCATATTGTAGTTAGAGACAATTCCATGCCTATTCTCCACTCTAGTAATGCTCCAAACATTTTTGGCATGGTCACCTTTGAACTTTCAGGATTCGCAATTCAGGACAAGGTACTTTGCATCAACGCCTGTGACAATGTAGAAAGTGTGGTTGCACTATACGATGATTTTGCTAATCTCTTTTCCGAGGACCTTGGTTATACCAGTCTATGCAGCGCATATTATAGTTAAAGACAATTCAATGCCTGTTCTCAACCCTAGTAATGCTCCAAACATATTTGGCATGGATGCATTTGAACTTTCTGGCCTCGCAGTTCAGTAAAATGTACTTTGCATCAACGCCTGTGACCATGCAGACAGTGTGGTCGCACTATGCGATGATTTTGGTGATTTCTTTTCTGAGGGCCTTGGTTGTACCAGACTTTGCATCGCATATTGTACTTAGAGACAATTCCATGAATATTCTCCACTCTAGTAATGCTCAGAGCATTTTTGACATGGATGCATTTTAACATTCTGGCCTCACAATTCAGGTCAATGTACTTTGCATCAATGCCTTTGAGCTTGCGGACAGTGTAGTTGCACTATGATTTGATTTTGCTGATATCTTTTCTGAGGGCCTTTGTTGTACCAAAGACTTTGCAGCGCATATTGTAGTTAGAGATAATTCCATGCCTATTTTCCACTCTAGTAATGCTCCAAACATTTTTGGCAAGGATGCATTTGCACTTCCTGCCCTCGCACTTCAGCACAATGTACTTTGCATTAACGCCTGTGACCATGCAGACAGTAAGGTCGAACTATGCGATTATTTTGCTGGTCTCTTTTCTGAGGGCCATGGTTGTAGCACAGATTTTGCAGCGAATATTGTAGTTAGAGACAATTCCGTGCCTAGTCTACTCTCTAGTAATGCTCCAAACATTTTTGACATGGATGCATTTGAACGTTCTGGCCTCGCAATTCAGGACAATGTACTTCGCATCAACGCCTTTGAGCTTGCAGACAGTGTGGTGGCACTATGATTTAATTTTGCTGATCTCTTTTCTGAGGGCCTTGGTTGTACCACGGACTTTGCAGCGCATATTGTAGTTAGAGACAATTCCATGCCTATTCTCCACTCTAGTAATGCTTCAAACATTCTTGGCAAGGATGCATTTTCTCTTCCTGGCCTCGCAATTCCAAACAATGTACTTTGCATCAACGCCTGTGACGATGCAGACAGTGTGGTCGCACTATGTGATGATTTTGCTGATCTCTTTTCAGAGGGTCTTGGTTGTACCAAATACTTTGCAGCGCAAATTGTAGTTAGAGACAATTCCGTGCCTATTCTCCACTCTAGCAATGCTCCAAACATTTTTGGTGAGAATGCATTTGAACTTCCTGGCCTCGCAATTCAGGACAATGTACTTTGCATCAACGATTATGACCATGCAGACAGTTCGGTCGCACTATGCGATAATTTTGCTGATCTCTTTTCTGAGATCCTTGGTTGTACCACAGACTTTGCAGCGCATATTGTAGTTAGAGACAATGAAATGCCTATTCTCCACTCTAGTAATGCTCCAAACATTTATGGCATTGCTGCATTTGAACTTCCTAACCTCGCAATGATGGACAATGTACTTTGCCTCAACGCCTGTAACCATGCAGACAGTGTGGTCGCACTATTTGATGATTTTGCTCATTTCTTTTCTGAGGGCTTTGGTTGTACCACAGACTTTGCAAAGCATATTGTAGTTAGAGACAATTCCATGCCTATTCTCCACTCTAGTAATGCTCCAAACATTTTTGGCATGGTCACATTTGAACTTTCAGGATTCGCAATTCAGGACAAGGTACTTTGCATCAACGCCTGTGACAATGTAGACAGTGTGGTTGCACTATACGATGATTTTGCTAATCTCTTTTCCGAGGACCTTGGTTATACCAGTCTATGCAGCGCATATTATAGTTAAAGACAATTCAATGCCTGTTCTCAACCCTAGTAATGCTCCAAACATATTTGGCATAGATGCATTTGAACTTTCTGGCCTCGCAGTTCAGTAAAATGTACTTTGCATCAACGCCTGTGACCATGCAGACAGTGTGGTCGCACTATGCGATGATTTTGGTGATTTCTTTTCTGAGGGCCTTGGTTGTACCAGACTTTGCATCGCATATTGTACTTAGAGACAATTCCATGAATATTCTCCACTCTAGTAATGCTCAGAGCATTTTTGACATGGATGCATTTTAACATTCTGGCCTCACAATTCAGGTCAATGTACTTTGCATCAATGCCTTTGAGCTTGCGGACAGTGTAGTTGCACTATGATTTGATTTTGCTGATATCTTTTCTGAGGGCCTTTGTTGTACCAAAGACTTTGCAGCGCATATTGTAGTTAGAGATAATTCCATGCCTATTTTCCACTCTAGTAATGCTCCAAACATTTTTGGCAAGGATGCATTTGCACTTCCTGCCCTCGCACTTCAGCACAATGTACTTTGCATTAACGCCTGTGACCATGCAGACAGTAAGGTCGAACTATGCGATTATTTTGCTGGTCTCTTTTCTGAGGGCCATGGTTGTAGCACAGATTTTGCAGCGAATATTGTAGTTAGAGACAATTCCGTGCCTAGTCTACACTCTAGTAATGCTCCAAACATTTTTGACATGGATGCATTTGAACGTTCTGGCCTCGCAATTCAGGACAATGTACTTCGCATCAACGCCTTTGAGCTTGCAGACAGTGTGGTGGCACTATGATTTAATTTTGCTGATCTCTTTTCTGAGGGCCTTGGTTGTACCACGGACTTTGCAGCGCATATTGTAGTTAGAGACAATTCCATGCCTATTCTCCACTCTAGTAATGCTTCAAACATTCTTGGCAAGGATGCATTTTCTCTTCCTGGCCTCGCAATTCCAAACAATGTACTTTGCATCAACGCCTGTGACGATGCAGACAGTGTGGTCGCACTATGTGATGATTTTGCTGATCTCTTTTCAGAGGGTCTTGGTTGTACCAAATACTTTGCAGCGCAAATTGTAGTTAGAGACAATTCCGTGCCTATTCTCCACTCTAGCAATGCTCCAAACATTTTTGGTGAGAATGCATTTGAACTTCCTGGCCTCGCAATTCAGGACAATGTACTTTGCATCAACGATTATGACCATGCAGACAGTTCGGTCGCACTATGCGATAATTTTGCTGATCTCTTTTCTGAGATCCTTGGTTGTACCACAGACTTTGCAGCGCATATTGTAGTTAGAGACAATTCCATGCCTATTCTCCACTCTAGTAATGCTCCAAACATTTTTGGCATTGCTGCATTTGAACTTCCCAACCTCGCAATGATGGACAATGTACTTTGCCTCAACGCCTGTAACCATGCAGACAGTGTGGTCGCACTATGTGATGATTTTGCTCATATCTTTTCTGAGGGCTTTGGTTGTAGCACAGACTTTGCAAAGCATATTGTAGTTAGAGACAATTCCATGCCTATTCTCCACTCTAGTAATGCTCCAAACATTTTTGGCATGGATGCATTTGAACTTTCTGGCCTCGCAATTCAGGACAATGTACTTTGCATCAACGCCTTTGAGATTGCAGACAGTGTGGTCGCACTGTGATTTGATTTTGCTGATCTCTTTGCTGAGAGCGTTGGTTGTATCGCAGACTTTGTAGCGCATATTGTAGTTAGAGTTAATTCCATGCCTATTCTCCCCTCTAGTAATGCTCCAAACATTTTTGGCAAGGATGCATTTGACCTTCCTGCCCTCGCACTTCAGGACAATGTACTTTGCATCAAAGCCTGTGACCATGCAGACAGTGTGGTCGCACTATGCGATAGTTCTGCTTATCTCTTTTCTGAGAGCCTTGGTTGTACCATAGACTTTGCAGCGCATATTGTAGTTAGTGACAGTTCCATGCCTATTCTCCACTCAAGTAATTACGCAAACATTTTTGGTCTGGATGCATTTGAGCTTTCTGGCTTTGCAATTCAGTACAATGTACTTTGCAACAACGCCTGTGACCATGCAGACAGTGTGGTCGCACTATGCGGTGGCTTTGCTGATCTCTTTTCTGAGGGCCCTGTTTGTACAACAGACTTTGCAGCGCATATTGTAGTTAGAGATAATTCCGTGCCTATTCTCCACTCTAGTAATGCTCCAAACATTTTTGGCAAGAATGCATTTGAACTTCCTGCCCTTGCACTTCAGTACAATGTACTTTGCATCAACGCCTGTGACCATGCAGACAGTGTGCTCGCACTATGCGACGGTTTTCCTGATCTCTTTTCTGAGGGCCTTGGTTGTACCACAGACATTGCAGCGCATATCGTAGATAGAGACAATTTCATGCCCATTCTCCACTCTAGTAATGCTCCAAACATTTTTGGCATGGATGCTTTTGAACTTCCTGGCCTCACAATTACGGACAATGTAGTTTGCATCAACGATTGTGACCATGCAGAGAGTGTGGTCGCACTGTGCGATGGTTTTGCTGATCTCTATTCTGAGGACTTGGTTGTAGCACAGACTTTGCAGCGCATATGGTAGTTAGAGACAATTCCATGCCTATTCTCCACTCTAGTAATGCTCCAAACATTTTTGGCATGGATGCATTTGAACTTCGTGGCCTCGCAATTACGGACAATGTACTTTGCCTCAACGCCTGTGAAAATGCACACAGTGTGGTCGCTCTATGCGCTGATTTTGCTGATCTCTTTTCTGAGGGCCTTAGTTGTACCACAGACTTTGCAGCGCATATTGTAGTTAGAGACAATGAAATGCCTATTCTCCACTCTAGTAATGCTCCAAACATTTATGGCATTGCTGCATTTGAACTTCCTAACCTCGCAATGATGGACAATGTACTTTGCCTCAACGCCTGTAACCATGCAGACAGTGTGGTCGCACTATTTGATGATTTTGCTCATTTCTTTTCTGAGGGCTTTGGTTGTACCACAGACTTTGCAAAGCATATTGTAGTTAGAGACAATTCCATGCCTATTCTCCACTCTAGTAATGCTCCAAACATTTTTGGCATGGATGCATTTGAACTTCGTGGCCTCGCAATTACGGACAATGTACTTTGCCTCAACGCCTGTGAAAATGCACACAGTGTGGTCGCTCTATGCGATGATTTTGCTGATCTCTTTTCTGAGGGCCTTAGTTGTACCACAGACTTTGCAGCGCATATTGTAGTTAGAGACAATGAAATGCCTATTCTCCACTCTAGTAATGCTCCAAACATTTATGGCATTGCTGCATTTGAACTTCCTAACCTCGCAATGATGGACAATGTACTTTGCCTCAACGCCTGTAACCATGCAGACAGTGTGGTCGCACTATTTGATGATTTTGCTCATTTCTTTTCTGAGGGCTTTGGTTGTACCACAGACTTTGCAAAGCATATTGTAGTTAGAGACAATTCCATGCCTATTCTCCACTCTAGTAATGCTCCAAACATTTTTGGCATGGTCACATTTGAACTTTCAGGATTCGCAATTCAGGACAAGGTACTTTGCATCAACGCCTGTGACAATGTAGACAGTGTGGTTGCACTATACGATGATTTTGCTAATCTCTTTTCCGAGGACCTTGGTTATACCAGTCTATGCAGCGCATATTATAGTTAAAGACAATTCAATGCCTGTTCTCAACCCTAGTAATGCTCCAAACATATTTGGCATGGATGCATTTGAACTTTCTGGCCTCGCAGTTCAGTAAAATGTACTTTGCATCAACGCCTGTGACCATGCAGACAGTGTGGTCGCACTATGCGATGATTTTGGTGATTTCTTTTCTGAGGGCCTTGGTTGTACCAGACTTTGCATCGCATATTGTACTTAGAGACAATTCCATGAATATTCTCCACTCTAGTAATGCTCAGAGCATTTTTGACATGGATGCATTTTAACATTCTGGCCTCACAATTCAGGTCAATGTACTTTGCATCAATGCCTTTGAGCTTGCGGACAGTGTAGTTGCACTATGATTTGATTTTGCTGATATCTTTTCTGAGGGCCTTTGTTGTACCAAGGACTTCGCAGCGCATATTGTAGTTAGAGATAATTCCATGCCTATTTTCCACTCTAGTAATGCTCCAAACATTTTTGGCAAGGATGCATTTGCACTTCCTGCCCTCGCACTACAGCACAATGTACTTTGCATTAACGCCTGTGACCATGCAGACAGTAAGGTCGAACTATGCGATTATTTTGCTGGTCTCTTTTCTGAGGGCCATGGTTGTAGCACAGATTTTGCAGCGAATATTGTAGTTAGAGACAATTCCGTGCCTAGTCTACACTCTAGGAATGCTCCAAACATTTTTGACATGGATGCATTTGAACGTTCTGGCCTCGCAATTCAGGACAATGTACTTCGCATCAACGCCTTTGAGCTTGCAGACAGTGTGGTGGCACTATGATTTAATTTTGCTGATCTCTTTTCTGAGGACCTTGGTTGTACCACGGACTTTGCAGCGCATATTGTAGTTAGAGACAATTCCATGCCTATTCTCCACTCTAGTAATGCTTCAAACATTCTTGGCAAGGATGCATTTTCTCTTCCTGGCCTCGCAATTCCAAACAATGTACTTTGCATCAACGCCTGTGACGATGCAGACAGTGTGGTCGCACTATGTGATGATTTTGCTGATCTCTTTTCAGAGGGTCTTGGTTGTACCAAATACTTTGCAGCGCAAATTGTAGTTAGAGACAATTCCGTGCCTATTCTCCACTCTAGCAATGCTCCAAACATTTTTGGTGAGAATGCATTTGAACTTCCTGGCCTCGCAATTCAGGACAATGTACTTTGCATCAACGATTATGACCATGCAGACAGTTCGGTCGCACTATGCGATAATTTTGCTGATCTCTTTTCTGAGATCCTTGGTTGTACCACAGACTTTGCAGCGCATATTGTAGTTAGAGACAATTCCATGCCTATTCTCCACTCTAGTAATGCTCCAAACATTTTTGGCATTGCTGGATTTGAACTTCCCAACCTCGCAATGATGGACAATGTACTTTGCCTCAACGCCTGTAACCATGCAGACAGTGTGGTCGCACTATGTGATGATTTTGCTCATATCTTTTCTGAGGGCTTTGGTTGTAGCACAGACTTTGCAAAGCATATTGTAGTTAGAGACAATTCCATGCCTATTCTCCACTCTAGTAATGCTCCAAACATTTTTGGCATGGTCGCATTTGAACTTTCATTATTCGCAATTCAGGACAATGTACTTTGCATCAACGCCTGTGACCATGCTGACAGTGTGGTCGCACTATGCGATGGTTTTGCTGATCTCTTTTTTGAGGGCCATGGTTGTACCACAGACTTTGCAGTGCATATTGTAGTTAGAGACAGTTCCATGCCTATTCTCCACTCTAATAATGATCCAAACATTTTTGGCATGGATGCATTTGCACTTCCTTGCCTCGCAATTCAGGACAATGTACTTTGCATCAACGTCTCTGACCATGCAGACAGTGTGGTCGCACTATGCGATGATTTTGCTGATCTCTTTTCTGAGGGCCTTGGTTGTACCACAGACTTTGCAGCGAATATTGTAGTTAGAGACAATTCCATGCCTAGTCTCCACTCTAGTAATGCTCCAAACATTTTTGGCATGGATGCATTTGAACTTTCTGGCCTCGCAATTCAGGTCATTTGCATCAACGCCTTTGAGCTTGCAGACTGTGTGGTCGCACTATGATTTGATTTTGCTGATATCTTTTTCTGAGGGCCTTGGTTGTCCCACAGACTTTGCAACGCATATGGTAGTTAGAGACAACTCCATGCCTATTCTCCACTGTAGTAACGCTTTAAACATTTTTGGCATGGATGCATTTGCACTTCCTGGCCTCGCAATTCAGGACAATATACATTGCATCAACGATTGTGACCATGCAGACAGTGTGGTGGCACTGTGCGATGATTTTTCTGATCTCTTTTCTGAGGGCCTTAGTTGTACCATAGACTTTGCAGCGCATATTGTAGTTAGAGACATTTTCTTGCCTATTCTCCACTCTAGTAATGCTCCAAACATTTTTGGCATTGATGCATTTGAACTTCCTAACCTCACAATGATGGATAATGTACTTTGCCTCAACGCCTGTAACCCTGCAGACAGTGTGGTCGCACTATGTGATGATTTTGCTCATATCTTTTCTGAGGGCTTTGGTTGTACCACAGACTTTGCAAAGCGTATTGTAGTTAGAGACAATTCCATGCCTATTCTCCACTCAAGTAATGCTCCAAACATTTTTGGCATGGTCGCATTTGAACTTTCAGGATTCGCAATTCAGGACATTGTACTTTGCATCAACGCCTGTGACAATGTAGACAGTGTGGTTGCACTGTACGATGATTTTGCTAATCTCTTTTCCGAGGAGCTTGGTTATACCAGTCTATGCAGCGCATATTATAGTTAAAGACAATTCCATGCCTGTTCTCAACCCTAGTAATGCTCCAAACATATTTGGCATGGATGCATTTGAACTTTCTGGCCTCGCAGTACAGGAAAATGTACTTTGCATCAACGCCTGTGACCATGCAGACAGTGTGGTCGCACTATGCGATGATTTTGGTGATTTCTTTTCTGAGGGCCTTGGTTGTACCAGACTTTGCATCGCATATTGTACTTAGAGACAATTCCATGAATATTCTCCACTCTAGTAATGCTCAGAGCATTTTTGACATGGATGCATTTTAACATTCTGACCTCTCAATTCAGAATAATGTGCTTTGCAATAACATCTGTGTCCTTGCAGACAGTGTGGTCGCACTATGCGATGATTTTGCTGATCCCTTTTCTGTGGGCCTTGGTTGTCCCACAGACTTTTAGCGCATATTGTAGTTAGAGACAACACCATGCCTATTCTCCACTCTAGTAACGCTATAAACATTTTTGACATGGATGCATTTTAACTTGCTGGCCTCGCAATTCATGACTATGTACTTTGCATCAACGCCTGTGACCATGCTGACAGTGTGGTCGCACTATGTGATAATTTGGCTGGTCTCTTTTCAGAGGGTCTTGGTTGTACCAAAGACTTTGCAGCGCATATTGTAGTTAGAGACAATTCCATGCCTTTGCTCCACTATAGTAGTGCTCCAGACATTTTTGGCTAGGATGCATTTGAACTTCCTGCCCTCGCACTTCAGGACAATGTACTTTGCAAACACTATTATTTGATTTTGCTGATATCTTTTTTGAGGGCTTTGGTTGTACCACAGACTTTGCGGCGCACACTCTAGTTGGAGACAATTCCATGCCTATTCCCCACTCTAGTAATGCTCCAAACATTTTTGGCATGAATGCATTTAAACTTTGTGGCCTCGCAATTCTTGACAATGTTCTTTGCATCAACGACTGTCACGATGCAGACAGTGTGGTCGCACTATGCGATGATGTTGCTGATGTCTTTTTCGAGGACCTTGCTTGTACCACAGACTTTGCAGCGCATATTGTAGTTAGAGACAATTGCATGCCAATTCTCCACTCTAGTAATGCTCCAAACATTTTTGGCATGGATGCATTTGAACTTCCTGGCCTCGCAATTCAGGACAATGTACTTTGCATCAACGCCTGTGACCATGCAGACAGTGTGGTCGCACTATGCGATGATTTTGCTGATCTCTTTTCTGAGGGCCTTGGTTGTACCACAGACTTTGCAGCGCATATTGTAGTTAGAGACAATTCCATGCAAAATCTTCACTCTAGTAATGCTCCAAACATTCTTGGCATGGTTCCATTTGAACTTCCTGGCCTCACAATTCAGCACAATGTACTTTGCATCAACGCTTGTGACCATGCGGACAGTGTGGTCGCACTGTGTGATGATTTTGCTGATATTGTGATCAGAGGGCCTTGGCTGTACCACAGACTTTGCAGCGAATATTGTAGTTAGAGACAATTCCATGCCTAGTCTCCACTCTAGTAATGCTCCAAACATTTTTGGCATGGATGCATTTGAACTTTCTGGCCTCGCAATTCAGGTCAATGCACTTTGCATCAAGGCCTTAGAGCTTGCGGACAGTGTGGTCGCACTATGATTTGATTTTGCTGAAATCTTTTCTGAGGGCCTTGGTTGTACCAGAGACTTTGCAGCGCATATGGTAGTTAGAGATAATTCCATGCCTATTCTCCACACTATTAATGCTCCAAACATTTTTGGCAAGGATGCATATGCACTTCCTGCTCTCGCACTTCAGGACAATGTACTTTGCATTAACGCCTGTGACCATGCAGACAGTGTGGTCCAACTATGCGATGATTTTGCTGATCTCTTTTCTGAGGGCCTTCGTTGTACCACAGACTCTAGTAATGCTCCAAACATTTTTTGCATGGATGCATTTGAACTTTCTGGCCTCGCAATTCAGGACAATGTACTTTGCATCAACGCCTTTGAGCTTGCAGACAGTGTGTTCGCACTGTGATTTGATTTTGCTGATCTATTTGCTGAGGGCGTTGGTTGTACCACAGACTTTGTAGCGCATATTGTAGTTAGAGTTAATTCCATGCCTATTCTCCCCTCTAGTAATGCTCCAAACATTTTTGGCAAGGATGCATTTGACCTTCCTGCCCTCCCACTTCAGGACAATGTACTTTGCATCAACGCCTGTGACCATGCAGACAGTGTGGTCGCACTATGCGATAGTTCTGCTTATCTCTTTTCTGAGGCCCTTGGTTGTACCATAGACTTTGCAGCGCATATTGTAGTTAGAGACAGTTCCATGCCTATTCTATACTCAAGTAATTATGCAAACATTTTTGGCCTGGATGCATTTGAGCTTTCTGGCTTTGCAATTCAGGACAATGTACTTTGCAACAACGCCTGTGACCATGCAGACAGTGTGGTCGCACTATGCGGTGGCTTTGCTGATCTCGTTTCTGAGGGCCCTGTTTGTACAACAGACTTTGCAGCGCATATTGTAGTTAGAGATAATTCCATGCCTATTCTCCACTCTAGTAATGCTCCAAACATTTTTGGCAAGAATGCATTTGAACATCCTGCCCTTGCACTTCAGTACAATGTACTTTGCAACAACGCCTGTGACCATGCAGACAGTGTGCTCGCAATATGCGACGGTTTTGCTGATCTCTTTTCTGAGGGCCTCGGTTGTACCACAGACATTGCAGCGCATTTCGTAGTTAGAGACAATTTCATGCCCATTCTCCACTCTAGTAATGCTCCAAACATTTTTGGCATGGATGCATTTGAACTTCCTGGCCTCAAAATTACGGACAATGTACTTTGCATCAACGATTGTGACCATGCAGACAGTGTGGTCGCACTATGCGATGGTTTTGCTGATCTCTATTCTGAGGACTTGGTTGTACCACAGACTTTGCAGCGCATATTGTAGTTTTAGACAATTCCATGCCTATTCTCCACTCTATTAATGCTCCAAACATTTTTGGCATGGATGCATTTGAACTTCGTGGCCTCGCAATTACGGACAATGTACTTTGCCTCAACGCCTGTGAAAATGCACACAGTGTGGTCGCGCTATGAGATGATTTTGCTGATCTCTTTTGTGAGGGCCTTGGTTGTACCACAGACTTTGCAGCGCATATTGTAGTTAGAGACAATGCCATGCCTATTCTCCACTCTAGTAATGCTCCATACATTTTTGGCATGGTTGCATTTGAACTTCCTGGCCTCGCAGTTCAATACAATGTATATTGCCTCAACGCCTGTGACCATGCAGACAGTGTGGTCGCACTATGCGATGATTTTGCTTATCTCTTTTCTGAGGGCCTTGGTTGTACCACAGACTTTGCAGCGCAAATTGTAGTTAGAGACAGTTCCGTGCCTATTCTCCACTCTAGTAATGCTCCAAACATTTTTGGCCTGGATGCATTTTAGCTTTCTGGCTTTGAAATTCAGGACAATGTACTTTGCATCAACGCCTGTAACCATGCAGACAGTGTGGTCGCACTATGCGATGGTTTTGCTGATCTCTTTTCTGAGGGCCTTGGTTGTACCACAGACATTGCAGTGCATACTGTAGTTTGAGACCATTCCATGCCTATTCTCCACTCTAGTAATGCTATAAACATTTTTGGCATGGATGCATTTGAAATTCCTGGCCTCGCAATTCAGGACAATGTACTTTGCATCAACGCCTTTGACCATGCAGACAGTGTGGTCGCACTATGCGATGGTTTTGCTGATCTCTTTTCTCAGGGCCTTAGTTGTACCACAGACTTTGCAGCGCTTATTGTAGTTTGAGACAGTTCCGTGCCTATTCTCCACTCTAGTAATGCTCCAAACATTTTTGACATGTATGCATTTGACCTTCCTGGTCTCGCAATTCAGGACAATGTACTTTGCATCAACGCCTGTGACCATGCAGAAAGTGTGGTCGCAGTATGCGATGATTTTTTCGAATTTTTTTCTGAGGTCTTGGTTTTACCACAGACTTTGCAGCCCATATTGTAGTTAGAGACAATTCCCTGCCTATTCTCCTTTTTAGTAGTGCTCCAAACATTTTTGGCATGCATGAATTTGAACCTTCTGGCCCTCGAAATTCAGGGCAATGTACTTTGCATCAACGCCTGTGACCATGCAGACAGTGTGGTCGCACTATGCGATGGTTTTGCTGATCTCTTTTCTGAGGGCCTAGGTTGCACCAAAGACTTTGCAGCGCATATTGTAGTTAGAGACAATTCCATGCCTATTCTCTACTCTAGTAAAGCTCCAAACATTTTTGGCATGGATGCATTTGAACTTCCTGACCTCGCAATTACGGACAATGTACTTTGCATCAACGCCTGTGACCAAGCAGACAGTGTGGTCGTACTATGCGACTATTTTGCTGATCTCTTGTCTGAGGGCATTGGTTGTACCACAGACTTTGCAAAGCATATTGTAGTTAGAGACAATTCCGTGATTATTCTCCACTTTTGTAGTGCTCCAAACATTTTTGGCACGGATGTATTTGAACCTTCTGGCCGTCGAAATTCATGACAATGTACTTTGCGTCAACGCCTGTGACCTTGCAGACAGTGTGGCCGCAATATGCGAAGATTTTGCTGATCTCCTTTCTGAGTGCTTTGGATGTACCACAGACATTGCAGCGCATATTGTAGTTAGAGACAATTCCATGCCTATTCTCCACTCTAGTATTGCTCCAAACATTTTTGGCATGTATGCATTTGAACTTCCTGGCCTCGCAGTTACGGACAATGTACTTTGCCTCAACGCCTGTGACCTTGCAGACAGTGTGGTCGCACTATGCAATGATATTGCTGATCTCTATTCTGAGGGCCTTGGTTGTACCACAGACTTTGCAGCGCATATTGTAGTTAGAGACAATTCCATTCCAGGTCTCCACTCAGGTAATGCTCCAAACCTTTTTGGCATAGACGCATTTGAAATTCCTGGCCTTGCAATTCGGGACAATGTCCTTTGCCTCAACGCGTGTGACCATCCAGCCCGTGTGGTCGCACTATGCGGTGATTTTCCTGATATCTTTTCTGAGGGCCTTGGTTGTACCACAGACCTTGTAGCGCATATAGTAGTTAGAGACAATTCCATGTCTAATCCCCAATCTAGTAATTCTCCAAACATATTTAACATGGATGCATTTGAACTTTCTGGCCTCTCAATTCAGGACAATGTACATTGCATCAACGCCTGTGACCATGCAGACAGTGTGGGCGCACTATCCGATGATTTTGCAGATCTCTTTTCAGGGGGCCTTGGTTGTACCACACACTTTGCAGAGCTTATTGTAGTTAGAGACAATTCTATTCCTATTCTCCACTCTAGTAATGCTCCAAACATTTTTGGCATGGTTGCATTTGAACTTCCTGGCCTCGCAATTCAGGACAATGTACTTTGCATCAACGCCTGTGACCATGCAGACAGTGTGGTCGCACTATGCGATGACTTTCCTGAACTCTTTTCTGAGGTCCTTGGTTGTACCACAGACTTTGCAGCACATATTGTAGTTAGAGACAATTCCGTGATTATTCTCCACTTTAGTAGTGCTCCAAACATTTTTGGCATTGATGTATTTGAATCTTCTGGCCGTCGAAATTCAAGACAATGTACTTTACGTAACGCCTGTGACCTTGCAGACAGTGTGGCCGCACAATGCGAAGATTTTGCTGATCTCCTTTCTGAGGGCTTTGGATGTACCACAGACACTTCAGCGCATATTGTAGTTAGAGACAACTCCTTACCTATTCTCCAACCTAGTAAAGCTCCAAACATTTTTGGCATGGATGCATTTGAACTTCCTGGCCTCGCATTTAAGGACAATGTACTTTGCATCAACGCCTATGACCATGCAGACAGCGTGGTCGCACTATGTGATGATTCTGCTGATCTCTTTCCTGAGGGCGTTGGTTGTACTACAGACTTTGCAGCGCATATTGTAGTTAGAGACAATTCCATGTCTATTCTCCACTCTAGTAATGCTCCAAACATATTTGGCATTTATGCATTTGAACTTTCTGGCCTCTCAATTCAGGACAATGTACTTTGCATCAACGCCTGTGACCATGCAGACAGTGTGGTCTCACTATGCAATGATTTTGCTGATCTCTTTTCTTAGGGCCTTGGTTGTACCATAGACTTTGCTGCGCATATTGTAGATAGAGGCAATTCCATGCCTATTCTCCACTTTAGCATCCCAAAAAACTTTTTTGGCATGTATGCATTTGAACTTTCTGGTCTCGCAATTCAGGACAATGTACATTGCATTAACGCCTGTGACCATGCAGACAGTGTGGGGTACTATGCGATGATTTTGCTATTCTCCTTTCTGAGAACCTTGGTTGTAACACAGACCTTACAGCGCATATTGTAGTTGGAGACAGTTCCATGCCTATTCTCCACTCTAGTAATGCTCCAAACGTTTTTGGCATGGATGCATTTAAAATTCCTGGCCTCGCAATTCAGGACAATGTACTTTGCATCAACGCCTGTGACCATGCAGACAGTGTGGTCGCACTATGCGATGATTTTCCTGATCTCTTTTCTGAGGGCCTAAATTGTACCACAGACTTTGCAGCGCATATTGTAGTTAGAGACAATTCCATGCCTATTCCATACTGTAGTAATGCTCCAAACATTTTTGGCATGGATGCATTTAAGGATTCTTGCCGCACAATTCTGGACAATGTACTTTGCATCAAACCCTGTGACCATGCAGACAGTGTGGTCGCACTATGCGATGATTTTGCTTATCTCTTTTCTGAGGGCCTTGGTTGTACCACAGACTTTGCAGCGCAAATTGTAGTTAGAGACAGTTCCGTGCCTATTCTCCACTCTAGTAATGCTCCAAACATTTTTGGCCTGGATGCATTTTAGCTTTCTGGCTTTGAAATTCAGGACAATGTACTTTGCATCAACGCCTGTAACCATGCAGACAGTGTGGTCGCACTATGTGAAGGTTTTGCTGACCTCTTTTCTGAGGGCCTTGGTTGTACCACAGACTTTGCAGCGCATATTGTAGTTAGAGGCAATTCCATGCCTATTCTACATTCTAGTAATGCTCCAAACATTTTTGGCATGGATGCATTTGAACTTTCTGCCCTCGCAATTCAGGACCAAATACATTGCACCAACGCCTGTGACCATGCAGACAGTGTGGTCGCACTATGCGATGATTTTGCTGATCTCTTTTGTGAGGGCCTTGGTTGTACCACAGACTTTGCAGCGCATATTGTAGATAGAGACAATTCCATGCCTATTCTCCACTCTAGCAATCCTCCAAACCTTTTTTGACATGGACGCATTTGAACATACAGGCCCCCGAAATTCAGGACAATGTACTTTGCATTAACGCCTGTGAGTATGCAGACAGTGTGGTCGCACTATGTGATGATTTTTCTGTTCTCTTTTCAGAGGGCCTTGGTTGTACCACAGACTTTGCAGGGCATATTGTATTTGGAGACAATTCCATGCCTAGTCTAAACTCTAGTAATGATCCAAACATTTTTGGCATGGATGCATTTGAACTTCGTGGCCTCGCAATTCAGGACAATGTATTTTGCATCAACACCTGTGACCATGCAGACAGTGATGTCGCACTATGTGAAAATTTTGCTGATCTCTTTTCTGAGGGCCTTGGTTGTACCACAGACTTTGCAGCGCATATTGTAGTTAGAGTCAATTCCATGCCTATTCTCCACTCTAGTAATCCTCCAAACTTTTTTGGCATTGATGCATTTGAAATTTCAGGCCTCGCAATTCAGGACAGTGTACTTTGCCTTAACCCCTGTGACCACGCAGACAGTGTGGTCGCACTATGCGATGATTTTGCTGATCTCTGTTCTGAGGGCCTTGGTTGTACCACAGACTTTGCAGCGCATATTGTAGTTAGAGACAATTCCATGCCTATTCCATACTTTTGTAATGCTCCAAACAATTTTGGCATGGATGCATTTAAGGATTCTGGCCGCGCAATTCAGGACAATGTACTTTACATCAAACCCTGTGACCATGCAGACAGTGTGGTCGCACTATGCGATGATTTTGCTAATCTCTTTTCTGAGGGCCTTCGTTGTACCACATACTTTGCAGCGCATATTGCAGTTAGAGACAATTACATGTCTAGTCTAAACTCTAGTAATGCTCCAAACATTTTTGGCATGGATGCATTTGAACTTCCGGGCCTCGCAATTCAGGCAATGTACTTCGCATCAACGCCTGTGACCATGCAGACAGTGATGTCGCACTATGTGAAGATTTTGCTGACCTCTTTTCTGAGGGCCTTGGTTGTACCACAGACTTTGCAGTGCATATTGTAGATAGAGACAATTCCAAGCCTATTCTCCACTCTAGCAATCTTCCAAACCTTTTTTGAAATGGATGTATTTGAACTTTCTGGCCTCGCAATTCAGGACAATGTACTTTGTATTAACGCCTGTGACTATGCAGACAGTGTGGTCGCACTATGCGATTACTTTGCTGATCTCTTTTCTGAGGGCCTTAGTTGTACCACAGACTTTGCAGCACATATTGTAGTTAGACACAATTCCATGCCCATTCCCCACTACAGTAATGCTCCAAACATTTTCGAAATGGATGGATTTAAACTTCCTGGTCTCGCAATTCAGGACAATGTACTTTGCATCAATGCCTGTGATCATGCAGACAGTGTTGTCGCACTTTACGATGATTATGCTGATCTGTTTTCTGAGGGCATTGGTTGTACCACAGACTTTGCAGCGCATATTGTAGTTAGTGACAATTCCATGACTATTCTCCACTCTAGTAATGCTAAAGACCTTTTTGGCATGGATGCATTTAAACTTCCTGGCCTCGCAATTCAGGACAATGTACTTTGCATCGACGCCTGAGACCATGCAGACAGTGTGGTCGAACTATGCTATGATTTTCCTGCTTCCTTTTCTGAGGGCCTTGGTTGTACCACAGACATTGCAGCGCATATTGTAGTTAGAGACAATTCCATGCCTATTCACCACTCTAGTAATGCTCCAAACATTTTTGGCATGGATGCATTTCAAACTCCTCGCCTCGCAATTCAGTACAATGTACTTTGCATCAACTCCTGTGACAATGCAGACCGTGTGGTCGCACTACGTGATGATTTGGCTTATCTCTTTTCTGAGGGCCTTGGTTGTACCACAGACTTTGCAGCGCTTATTGTAGTCAGAGACAATTCCATGCCTATTTTACACTCTAGTAGTGCTCCAAACATTTTGGCATGGATGCATTTGAACTTTCTGTCATCGCAGTACAGGACTAAGTACTTTGCATTAACGCCTGTGACCATGCGGACAGTGTGGTCGCACTATGCGGTGATTTTGATGATCTCTTTTCTGAGGGCCTTGGTTGTACCACAGACTTTGCAGCGCATATCTTAGTTAGAGACAATTCCATGCCTATTCTCCACTCTAGTAATGATCCAAACATTTTTGGCATGGATGCATTTGAACTTCCAGGCCTCGCAAATAAGGACAATGTGCTTTGCATCATCCCCTGTGACCATGCAGACAGTGTAGTCGCTCTATGTGATAATTTTGCTGAACTCTTTTCTGACGGCTTTGGTTGTACCAAAGACTTTGCAGCGCATATTGTTGTTAGAGTCAGTTCCATACCTATTCTCCACTCTAGTAATCCTACAAACATTTTTGGCATAGATGCATCTGAAATTTCATGCCTCGCAATTCAGGACAGTGTACTTTGCATCAACGCCTGTGACCATGGTGACAGTGTGGCCGCACTATGCGATGATTTTGCTGATCTCTTTTCTGACGGCCTTGGTTGTACCACAGACTTGGCAGCGCATATTGTAGTTAGAGACAATTCCATGCCTATTCACCACTCTAGTAATGATCCAAACATTTTTGGCATGGATGCATTTGAAACTCCTCGCCTCGCAATTCAGGACAATGTACTTTGCATCAACTCCTGTGACAATGCAGACCGTGTGGTCGCACTACGTGTTGATTTGGCTTATCTCTCTTCTGACGGCCTTGGTTGTACCACAGACTTTGCAGCGCTTATTTTTTCTGATCTCTTTTCTGAGGGACTTGGTTGTACCACAGACTTTGCAGCGCATATTGTAGATAGAGACAATTCCATGCCTATACTCCACTCTAGTAATCCTCCAAACTTTTTTGGCATGGATGATTTTGAACTTCCTGGCATCGCAATTAAGGACAATGTACTTTGCATCAACGCCTGTGACCATGCAGACCGTGTGGTCGCACTATGCGATTATTATGCTGATCTCTTTTCTGAGGGCCTCGATTGTACCACAGACTTTGCAGCGCATATTGTAGTTAGAGACAATTACATGCCTATTCTACAATCTAGTAATGCTCCAAACATTTTTGGCATGGATGCATTTGAACTTTCTGGCCTTGCAATTCAGGACACTGAACATTGCATCAACGCCTGTGACCATGCAGACAGTGTGGTCGCACTATGCGATGACGTTGCTGATCTCTTTTCTGAGGGCCTTAGTTGTACCACAGACTTTGCAGCGCATATTGTAGTTAGACACAATTCCATGCCCATTCCCCACTATAGTAATGCTCCAAACATTTTCGGCATGGATTGATTTAAACTTCCTGGCCTCGCAATTCAGGACAATGTACTTTGCATCAACGCCTGTGATCATGCAGACAGTGTTGTCGCACTTTACGATGATTATGCTGATCTCTTTTCTGAGGGCATTGGTTGTACCACAGACTTTGCAGCGCATATTGTAGTTTGAGACAATTCCATGCCTATTCTCCACTCTAATAATGCTCCAAACATTTTTGGCATGGATGCATTTGAAACTCCTCGCCTCGCAATTCAGGACAATGTACTTTGCATCAACGCCTGTGATCATGCAGACAGTGTTGTCGCACTTTACGATGATTATGCTGATCTCTTTTCTGAGGGCATTGGTTGTACCACAGACTTTGCAGCGCATATTGTAGTTAGTGACAATTCCATGACTATTCTCCACTCTAGTAATGCTCCAGACTTTTTGGCATGGATGCATTTAAACTTCCAGGTCTCGCAATTCAGGACAATGGACTTTGCATCGACGCCTGTGACCATGCAGACAGTGTGGTCGAACAATGCTATGATTTTCCTGCTTCCTTTTCTGAGGGCCTTGGTTGCACCACAGACATTGTAGCGCATATTGTAGTTAGAGACAATTCCATGCCTATTCACCACTCTAGTAATGCTCCAAACATTTTTGGCATGGATGCATTTGAAACTCCTCACCTCGCAATTCAGGACAATGTACTTTGCATCAACTCCTGTGACAATGCAGACCGTGTGGTCGCACTACGTGATGATTTGGCTTATCTCTTTTCTGAGGGCCTTGGTTGTACCACTGACTTTGCAGCGCTTATTTTTTCTGATCTCTTTTCTGAGGGACTTGGTTGTACCACAGACTTTGCAGTGCATATTGTAGATACAGACAATTCCATGCCTATTCTCCACTCTAGCAATCCTCCAAACCTTTTTTGACATGGATGCATTTGAACATTCAGGCCCTCGAAATTCAGGACAATGTACTTTGCATTAACGCCTGTGGCTATGCAGACAGGGAGGTCGCACTATGTGATGATTTTTCTGTTCTCTTTTCTGAGGGCCTTGGTTGTACCACAGACTTTGCAGCGCATATTGTAGTTCGAGACAATTCCATGCCTAGTCTAAACTCTAGTAATGCGCCAAACATTTTTGGCATGGATGCATTTGAACTTCGTGGCCTCGCAATTCAGAACAATGTACTTTGCACCAACGCCTGTGACCATGCAGACAGTGATATCGCACTATGTGAAGATTTTGCTGATCTCTCTTCTGAGGGCTTTGGTTGTACCACAGACTTTGCAGCGCATATTGTAGTTAGAGACAATTCCATGCCGATTCCTCACTCTAGTAATGCTCTAAACATTTTTGGCATGGATGCATTTGAACTTCCTGGCTTTGCAATTAAGGACAATGCACTTTGCATCAACGCCTGTGACCAGGCAGACAGTGTGGTCGCACTATGCGATGATTTAGCTTATCTCTTTTCTGAGCTCCTTGGTTGTACCACAGACTTTGCAGCGCTTATTGTAGTTAGAGTCAATTCCATGCCAATTCTCATCTCTACTAATGCTACAAACATTCTTGGCATGGATACATTTGAATTTTCTGTCCTCGCATTTCAGGACAATGTACTTTTCACCAACGCCTTTGACAGTGCAGACAGTGGGGTCGCACTATGCGATGATTTTGCTGATCTCTGTTCTGAGGGCCTTGGTTGTACCACAGACTTTGCAGCGCATATTGTAGTTAGAGACAATTCCATGCCTATTCTCAACTCTAGTAACACTCCAAACATTTTTGGCATGGATGCATTTGAAGTTCCTGGCCTCGCAATTCAGGACAATGTAATTTGCATCAACGCCTGTGTCCATGCAGACAGTGTGGTCGTACTATGCGATGATTTTGCTATTCTCTTTTCTGAGAACCTTGGTTGTAACACAGACCTTTTAGCGCATATTGTTATTAGAGACAATTCCATGCCTATTCTCCACTGTAGTAATGCTCCAAACGTTTTTGGCATGGATGCATTTGAACTTCCTGGCCTCGCAACTCAGGACAATGTACTTTGCATCAACGCCTGGGTCCATGTAGACAGTGTGGTCGCACTATGCAATGATTTTGCTGATCTCTTTTCCGAGGGCCTTGGTTGTACCACTGACTTTGCATCGCATATTGTAGTTAGAGAAATATCCATGCCTGTTCCATACTCTAGTAATGCTCCAAACATTTTTGGCATTGATGCATTTGAACTTCCTGGCCTCGCATTTCAGGACAATGTACTTTGCATCAACGAGTGTGACCATGCAGACAGTGTGGTCTCACTATTCGATGATTTTGCTGATCTCTTTTTTGAGTGCCTTTGTCGTAACACAGACTTTGCAGGGCATATTGTATTTGGAGACAATTCCATGCCTAGTCTAAACTCTAGTAATGCTCCAAACATTTTTGGCATAAATGCACTTGAACTTCATGGCCTCGATATTCAGGACAATGTACTTTGCATCAACATTTCTGACCATGCAGGCAGTGTGGTCGCAGATTGCGATGATTTTGCTGATCTCTTTCCTCAGGGCATGGTTGTATCACAGACCTTGCAGCTCATATTGTACTTAGAGACAATTCCATGCCTATTCTCCACTATAGTATTGCTCCAAACATTTTTGGCATGGATGCATTTGAACGTTCTGGCCTCACAGTTCGAGACAATGTACTTTGCATCAACGCTTGTGACCATGCAGACAGTGTGGTCGCACTATGTGATGATTTTGCTGATTTATTTTCTGAGGGCCTTGGGTGTACCACAGACTTTACAGTGCATATTGTTGAGTGAGACTATTCCATGCCTATTCTCCACTCTAGTAATCCTCCAAACCACTTTTGGCATGGATGCATTTGAACTATCTGGCCTTGCGATTCAGGGCACTTAACATTGCATCAACGCCTGTGACCATGCAGACAGTGTGGTCGCACTATGCGATTACTTTGCTGATCTCTTTTCTGAGGGCCTTAGTTGTACCACAGACTTTGCAGCACATATTGTAGTTAGACACAATTCCATGCCCATTCCCCACTATAGTAATGCTCCAAACATTTTCGAAATGGATGGATTTAAACTTCTTGGTCTCGCAATTCAGGACAATGTACTTTGCGTCAACGCCTGTGAGCATGCAGACAGTGTGGTTGCACTATGCGATGATTTTGCTGTTCTCTTTTCTGAGGGCATTGGTTGTACCACAGACATTGCAGCGCATATTGTAGTTAGAGACAATTCCATGAATAGTCACCACTCTAGTAATGCTCCAAACATTTTTGGCATGGATGCATTTGAAACTCCTCGCCTCGCAATTCAGTACAATGTACTTTGCATCAACTCCTGTGACAATGCAGACCGTGTGGTCGCACTACGTGATGATTTGGCTTATCTCTTTTCTGAGGGCCTTGGTTGTACCACAGACTTTGCAGCGCTTATTTTTTCTGATCTCTTTTCTGAGTGACTTGGTTGTACCACAGACTTTGCAGCGCATATTGTAGTTAGAGGCAATTCCATGCCTATTCTCCACTCTCTTAATGCTCCAAACATTTTTACCATGGATGCATTTGAACTTTCTGCCCTCGCAATTCAGGACAATATACATTGCACCAACGCCTGTGACCATGCAGACAGTGTGGTCGCACTATGCGATGATTTTGCTGATCTCTTTTCTGAGGGCCTTGGTTGTACCACAGACTTTGCAGCGCATATTGTAGATAGAGACAATTCCATGCCTATTCACCACTCTAGTAATCCTCCAAACTTTTTTTGGCATGGATGCATTTGAACTTCCTGGCATCGCAATTAAGGACAATGTACTTTGCATCAACGCCTGTGACCATGCAGACTGTGTGGTCGCACTATGCGATTATTTTGCTGATCTCTTTTCTTAGGGTCTTGATTGTACCACAGACTTTGCAGCGCATATTGTAGTTAGAGACAATTACATGCCTATCCTACATTCTAGTAATGTTGCAAACATTTTTGCCATGGATGCATTTGACCTTTCTGCCCTCACAATTCAGGACAATATACATTGCACCAACGCCTGTGACCATGCAGACAGTGTGGTCACACTATGCGATGATTTTGCTGATCTCTTTTCTGAGGGCCTTATTTGTACCACAGACTTTGCAGTGCATATTGTAGATAGAGACGATTCCATGCCTATTCTCCACTCTAGCAATGCTCCAAACCTTTTTTGACATGGATGCATTTGAACATTCAGGCCCTCGAAATTCAGGACAATGTACTTAGCATTAACCCCTGTGACTACGCAGACAGTGTGGTCGCTCTATGCAATGATTTTGCTGATCTGTTTTCTGAGGGCCTTGGTTGTACCTCAGACTTTGCAACGCATATTGTAGTTAGAGATAATTCCATGCCTATTCCTCACTCTAGTAATGCTCCAAACATTTTTGGCATGGATGCATTTGAACTTCCTGGCCTTGCAATTAAGGACAGTGTACTTTGCATCAACGCCTGTGACCAGGCAGACAGTGTGGTCGCACTATGCGTTGATTTTGCTTATCTCTTTTCTGAGCTCCTTGGTTGTACCACAGACTTTGCAGCGCTTATTGTAGTTAGAGTCAATTCCATGCCAATTCTCATCTCTACTAATGCTACAAACATTCTTGGCATGGATACATTTGAATTTTCCGTCCTCGCATTTCAGGACAATGTACTTTTCACCAACGCCTTTGACAGTGCAGACAGTGTGGTCGCACTATGCGATGATTTTGCTGATCTCTGTTCTGAGGGCCTTGGTTGTACCACAGACTTTGCAGCGCATATTGTAGTTAGAGACAATTCCATGCCTATTCTCAACTCTAGTAACACTCCAAACATTTTTGGCATGGATGCATTTGAAGTTCCTGGCCTCGCAATTCAGGACAATGTAATTTGCATCAACGCCTGTGTCCATGCAGACAGTGTGGTCGTACTATGCGATGATTTTGCTTTTCTCTTTTCTGAGAACCTTGGTTGTAACACAGACCTTTTAGCGCATATTGTTATTAGAGACAATTCCATGCCTATTCTCCACTGTAGTAATGCTCCAAACGTTTTTGGCATGGATGCATTTGAACTTCCTGGCCTCGCAATTCAGGACAATGTACTTTCCATCAACGCCTGTGACCATGCGGACAGTGTGGTCGCATTATTCGATGATTTTTCTGATCTCTTTTCTGAGGGCCTTGGTTGTAACACAGACTTTGCAGTGCATATTCTAGTTAGAGTCAATTCCATGCCTATTCTCCACTCTAGTAATTCTCCAAACATTTTTGGCATGGATGCAATTGAAATTTCAGACCTAGCAATACAGGACAGTGTACTTTGCATCAACGCCTGTGACAATGCAGACAGTGTGGTCGTACTATGCGATGATTTTCCTGTTCTCCTTTCTGAGAACCTTGGTTGTAACACAGACCTTACAGCGCATATTGTTATTAGAGACTATTCCATGCCTATTCTCCACACTACTAATGCTCCAAACGTTTTTGGCATGGATGCATTTGAACTTCCTGGCCTCGCAGTAAAGGACAAAGTACTTTGCATCAACGCATGTGACTATGCAGTTAGTGTGGTCGCACTATGCGTTGATTTTGCTGATCTCTTTTCTTAGGGCCTTGGTTGTACCACAGTCTTTGCAGCTCATATTGTAGTTAGAGACAATTCCATGCCTATTCCCCACTCTAGTAACGCTCCAAACATTTTTGGCGTGGATGCAATTAAAGATTCTGGCCTCGCAACTCAGGACAATGTACTTTGCATCAACGCCTGGGTCCATGTAGACAGTGTGGTCGCACTATGCAATGATTTTGCTGATCTCTTTTCCGAGGGCCTTGGTTGTACCACAGACTTTGCAGCGCATATTGTAGTTAGAGAAATATCCATGCCTGTTCCATACTCTAGTAATGCTCCAAACTTTTTTGGCATTGATGCATTTGAACTTCCTGGCCTCGCATTTCAGGACAATGTACTTTGCATCAACGAGTGTCACCATGCAGACAGTGTGGTCTCACTATTCGATGATTTTGCTGATCTCTTTTTTGAGTGCCTTTGTCGTAACACAGACTTTGCAAGGCATATTGTAGTTAGAGACAATTCCATGCATAACTCCACTCTAGTAATGCACCAAACATATTTGGCAAAGATGCATTTAAACTTTCTGGCCCTCGAAATTCCGGACAATGTACTTAGCATCAACGCCTGTGAGCTTGCAGAGAGTGTGCCCACACTGTGCGATGATTTTGCTGATCTATTTTCTGAGGGCCTTGGTTTTACCACAGACATTGCAGCGCATATTGTAGTTAAAGACAACTCCATGCCTTTTCTCCAATTTAGTAATTTTCCAAACATTTTTGGCATGGATGCATCTGAAATTCCTGGCCTCGCAATTCAGGACAAAGTACTTTGCATTAAAGGCTGTGACCATGCAGACAGTGTAGTCGCACTATGCGATGATTTAGCTGACCTCTTTTCTGAGGGCCTTGGTTGTACCACAGACTTTGCAGCGCATATTGTAGTTAGAGTCAATTCCATGCTTATTCTCCACTCTAGTAATCCTCCAAACATTTTTGGCATGGATGCATTTGAATTTTCTGGCCTCGCAATTCAGGACAATGTACTTTGCATCAACGCCTGTGACCATGCAGACAGAGTGGTCGCACTATGCGATGATTTTGCTGATCTCTTTTGTAAGGGCCTTGGTTGTACCACAGACTTTGCAGCGCATATTGAAGTTAGAGACAATTCCATGCCTATTCTCGACACTAGCAATGCTCCAAACAATTTTGGCATGGATTCATTTGAACTTTCTGGCCTCGCAATGCAGGACAATAAACTTTGCCTCAACGCCTGTGACCATGCGGACAGTGTGGTCGCACTATGCGATGATTTTGCTGATCTCTTTTCTGATGGCCTTGGTTGTACCACAGTCTTTGCAGCGCATATTGTAGTCAGAGACAATTCCATGATTATTCTTCACTCTAGTAATGCTCCAAACATTTTTGGCATGGATGCATTTGAACTTTCTGGCCTCGCAATTCAGGACAATGTACTTTGTATCAACGCCTGTGACCATGCAGACAGTGAGGTCGCACTATGCGATGATTTTGCTGATCTCTTTTCTGAGGGCATTGGTTGTACCATAGACTTTGCAGCGCATATTGTAGTTAGAGACAATTCCATGCCTATTCTCCACTCTAGTAATGCTCCAAACATTTTTGCCATGGATGCATTTAAAGATTCTGGCCTCGCAGTACAGGGCTAAGTACTTTGCATCAACGCCTGTGACCATCCAGACAGTGTGGACGCACTATGTGATGATTATGCTGATCTCTTTTCTAAAGGCCTTGGTTGCAACACAGACTTTGCCGCGCATATTGTAGTTAAAGTCAATTCCATGCCTATTCTTCACTCTAGTAATCCTCCAAACATTTTTGTCATGGATGCATTTGAAATTTCAAGCCTCGCAATTCAGGATAATGTACTTTGCACCTACGACTTTGACCATGCAGATAGTGTGGTCGCACTACGCGAATATTTTGCTGATCTCTTTTCTGAAGGCTTTGGTTGTACCACACACTTTGCAGCGCATATTGTACTTAGAGACAACTCCATGCCTATTCTCCATTCTAGTAATGCTCCAAACATATTTGGCGTGGATGAATTTGAACTTTCTGGCCTCGCAATTCAGGACAATGTACTTTGCATCAACGCCTGTGACCATGCAGACAGAGTGGTCGCACTATGCGATGATTTTGCTGATCTCTTTTGTGAGGGCCTTGGTTGTACCACAGACTTTGCAGCGCATATTGAAGTTAGAGACAATTCCATGCCTATTCTCGACTCTAGCAATGCTCCAAACAATTTTGGCATGGATTCATTTGAACTTTCTGGCCTCGCAATGCAGGACAATAAACTTTGCCTCAACGCCTGTGACCATGCGGACAGTGTGGTCGCACTATGCGATGATTTTGCTGATCTCTTTTCTGATGGCCTTGGTTGTACCACAGTCTTTGCAGCGCATATTGTAGTCAGAGACAATTCCATGATTATTCTTCACTCTAGTAATGCTCCAAACATTTTTGGCATGGATGCATTTGAACTTTCTGGCCTCGCAATTCAGGACAATGTACTTTGTATCAACGCCTGTGACCATGCAGACAGTGAGGTCGCACTATGCGATGATTTTGCTGATCTCTTTTCTGAGGGCCTTGGGTGTACCACAGACTTTACAGTGCATATTGTTGAGTGAGACTATTCCATGCCTATTCTCCACTCTAGTAATCCTCCAAACCTCTTTTGGCATGGATGCATTTGAACTATCTGGCCTTGCGATTCAGGGCACTTAACATTGCATCAACGCCTGTGACCATGCAGACAGTGTGGTCGCACTATGCGATTACTTTGCTGATCTCTTTTCTGAGGGCCTTAGTTGTACCACAGACTTTGCAGCACATATTGTAGTTAGACACAATTCCATGCCCATTCCCCACTATAGTAATGCTCCAAACATTTTCGAAATGGATGGATTTAAACTTCCTGGTCTCGCAATTCAGGACAATGTACTTTGCGTCAACGCCTGTGAGCATGCAGACAGTGTGGTCGCACTATGCGATGATTTTGCTGTTCTCTTTTCTGAGGGCATTGGTTGTACCACAGACATTGCAGCGCATATTGTAGTTAGAGACAATTCCATGAATAGTCACCACTCTAGTAATGCTCCAAACATTTTTGGCATGGATGCATTTGAAACTCCTCGCCTCGCAATTCAGTACAATGTACTTTGCATCAACTCCTGTGACAATGCAGACCGTGTGGTCGCACTACGTGATGATTTGGCATATCTCTTTTCTGAGGGCCTTGGTTGTACCACAGACTTTGCAGCGCTTATTTTTTCTGATCTCTTTTCTGAGTGACTTGGTTGTATTACAGACTTTGCAGCGCATATTGTAGTTAGAGGCAATTCCATGCCTATTCTCCACTCTCTTAATGCTCCAAACATTTTTACCATGGATGCATTTGAACTTTCTGCCCTCGCAATTCAAGACAATATACATTGCACCAACGACTGTGACCATGCAGACAGTGTGGTCGCACTATGCGATGATTTTGCTGATCTCTTTTCTGAGGGCCTTGGTTGTACCACAGACTTTGCAGCGCATATTGTAGATAGAGACAATTCCATGCCTATTCACCACTCTAGTAATCCTCCAAACTTTTTTTGGCATGGATGCATTTGAACTTCCTGGCATCGCAATTAAGGACAATGTACTTTGCATCAACGCCTGTGACCATGCAGACTGTGTGGTCGCACTATGCGATTATTTTGCTGATCTCTTTTCTTAGGGTCTTGATTGTACCACAGACTTTGCAGCGCATATTGTAGTTAGAGACAATTACATGCCTATCCTACATTCTAGTAATGTTGCAAACATTTTTGCCATGGATGCATTTGACCTTTCTGCCCTCGCAATTCAGGACAATATACATTGCACCAACGCCTGTGACCATGCAGACAGTGTGGTCACACTATGCGATGATTTTGCTGATCTCTTTTCTGAGGGCCTTATTTGTACCACAGACTTTGCAGTGCATATTGTAGATAGAGACGATTCCATGCCTATTCTCCACTCTAGCAATGCTCCAAACCTTTTTTGACATGGATGCATTTGAACATTCAGGCCCTCGAAATTCAGGACAATGTACTTAGCATTAACGCCTGTGACTATGCAGACAGTGTGGTCGCACTATGTGGTGATTTTTCTGTTCTCTTTTCTGAGGGCTTTGGTTGTACCAGAGACTTTGCAGCGCATATTGTAGTTCGAGACAATTCCATGCCTAGTCTTAACTCTAGTAATGCTCCAAACATTTTTGGCATGGATGCATTTGAACTTTCTGGCCTCGCAATTCAGGACAATGTACTTTGCATCAACGCCTGTGACCATGCAGACAGTGATGTCGCACTATGTGAAGATTTTGCTGATCTCTTTTCTGAGGGCTTTCGTTGTACCACAGACTTTGCAGCGCATATTGTAGTTAGAGTCAATTCCATGCCTATCTCCTCTCTAGTAATCGTCCAAACTTTTTTGGCATTGATGCATTTGAAATTTCAGGCCTCGCAATTCAGGACAGTGTACTTTGCTTTAACCCCTGTGACTACGCAGACAGTGTGGTCGCTCTATGCAATGATTTTGCTGATCTGTTTTCTGAGGGCCTTGGTTGTACCTCAGACTTTGCAACGCATATTGTAGTTAGAGATAATTCCATGCCTATTCCTCACTCTAGTAATGCTCCAAACATTTTTGGCATGGATGCATTTGAACTTCCTGGCCTTGCAATTAAGGACAGTGTACTTTGCATCAACGCCTGTGACCAGGCAGACAGTGTGGTCGCACTATGCGTTGATTTTGCTTATCTCTTTTCTGAGCTCCTTGGTTGTACCACAGACTTTGCAGCGCTTATTGTAGTTAGAGTCAATTCCATGCCAATTCTCATCTCTACTAATGCTACAAACATTCTTGGCATGGATACATTTGAATTTTCCGTCCTCGCATTTCAGGACAATGTACTTTTCACCAACGCCTTTGACAGTGCAGACAGTGTGGTCGCACTATGCGATGATTTTGCTGATCTCTGTTCTGAGGGCCTTGGTTGTACCACAGACTTTGCAGCGCATATTGTAGTTAGAGACAATTCCATGCCTATTCTCAACTCTAGTAACATTCCAAACATTTTTGGCATGGATGCATTTGAAGTTCCTGGCCTCGCAATTCAGGACAATGTAATTTGCATCAACGCCTGTGTCCATGCAGACAGTGTGGTCGTACTATGCGATGATTTTGCTATTCTCTTTTCTGAGAACCTTGGTTGTAACACAGACCTTTTAGCGCATATTGTTATTAGAGACAATTCCATGCCTATTCTCCACTGTAGTAATGCTCCAAACGTTTTTGGCATGGATGCATTTGAACTTCCTGGCCTCGCAATTCAGGACAATGTACTTTCCATCAACGCCTGTGACCATGAGGACAGTGTGGTCGCATTATTCGATGATTTTTCTGATCTCTTTTCTGAGGGCCTTGGTTGTAACACAGACTTTGCAGTGCATATTCTAGTTAGAGTCAATTCCATGCCTATTCTCCACTCTAGTAATTCTCCAAACATTTTTGGCATGGATGCAATTGAAATTTCAGACCTAGCAATACAGGACAGTGTACTTTGCATCAACGCCTGTGACAATGCAGACAGTGTGGTCGTACTATGCGATGATTTTCCTGTTCTCCTTTCTGAGAACCTTGGTTGTAACACAGACCTTACAGCGCATATTGTTATTAGAGACAATTCCATGCCTATTCTCCACACTACTAATGCTCCAAACGTTTTTGGCATGGATGCATTTGAACTTCCTGGCCTCGCAGTAAAGGACAAAGTACTTTGCATCAACGCATGTGACTATGCAGTTAGTGTGGTCGCACTATGCGTTGATTTTGCTGATCTCTTTTCTTAGGGCCTTGGTTGTACCACAGTCTTTGCAGCTCATATTGTAGTTAGAGACAATTCCATGCCTATTCCCCACTCTAGTAACGCTCCAAACATTTTTGGCGTGGATGCAATTAAAGATTCTGGCCTCGCAACTCAGGACAATGTACTTTGCATCAACGCCTGGGTCCATGTAGACAGTGTGGTCGCACTATGCAATGATTTTGCTGATCTCTTTTCCGAGGGCCTTGGTTGTACCACAGACTTTGCAGCGCATATTGTAGTTAGAGAAATATCCATGCCTGTTCCATACTCTAGTAATGCTCCAAACTTTTTTGGCATTGATGCATTTGAACTTCCTGGCCTCGCATTTCAGGACAATGTACTTTGCATCAACGAGTGTGACCATGCAGACAGTGTGGTCTCACTATTCGATGATTTTGCTGATCTCTTTTTTGAGTGCCTTTGTCGTAACACAGACTTTGCAAGGCATATTGTAGTTAGAGACAATTCCATGCATAACTCCACTCTAGTAATGCACCAAACATATTTGGCAAAGATGCATTTAAACTTTCTGGCCCTCGAAATTCCGGACAATGTACTTAGCATCAACGCCTGTGAGCTTGCAGAGAGTGTGCCCACACTGTGCGATGATTTTGCTGATCTATTGTCTGAGGGCCTTGGTTTTACCACAGACATTGCAGCGCATATTGTAGTTAAAGACAACTCCATGCCTTTTCTCCAATTTAGTAATTTTCCAAACATTTTTGGCATGGATGCATCTGAAATTCCTGGCCTCGCAATTCAGGACAAAGTACTTTGCATTAAAGGCTGTGACCATGCAGACAGTGTAGTCGCACTATGCGATGATTTAGCTGACCTCTTTTCTGAGGGCCTTGGTTGTACCACAGACTTTGCAGCGCATATTGTAGTTAGAGTCAATTCCATGCTTATTCTCCACTCTAGTAATCCTCCAAACATTTTTGGCATGGATGCATTTGAACTTTCTGGCCTCGCAATTCAGGATAATGTACTTTGCACCTACGACTTTGACCATGCAGATAGTGTGGTCGCACTACGCGAATATTTTGCTGATCTCTTTTCTGAAGGCTTTGGTTGTACCACACACTTTGCAGCGCATATTGTACTTAGAGACAACTCCATGCCTATTCTCCATTCTAGTAATGCTCCAAACATATTTGGCGTGGATGAATTTGAACTTTCTGGCCTCGCAATTCAGGACAATGTACTTTGCATCAACGCCTGTGACCATGCAGACAGAGTGGTCGCACTATGCGATGATTTTGCTGATCTCTTTTGTGAGGGCCTTGGTTGTACCACAGACTTTGCAGCGCATATTGAAGTTAGAGACAATTCCATGCCTATTCTCGACTCTAGCAATGCTCCAAACATTTTTGGCATGGATGCATTTGAACTTTCTGGCCTCGCAATGCAGGACAATAAACTTTGCCTCAACGCCTGTGACCATGCGGACAGTGTGGTCGCACTATGCGATGATTTTGCTGATCTCTTTTCTGATGGCCTTGGTTGTACCACAGTCTTTGCAGCGCATATTGTAGTCAGAGACAATTCCATGATTATTCTTCACTCTAGTAATGCTCCAAACATTTTTGGCATGGATGCATTTGAACTTTCTGGCCTCGCAATTCAGGACAATGTACTTTGTATCAACGCCTGTGACCATGCAGACAGTGAGGTCGCACTATGCGATGATTTTGCTGATCTCTTTTCTGAGGGCATTGGTTGTACCATAGACTTTGCAGAGCATATTGTAGTTAGAGACAATTCCATGCCTATTCTCCACTCTAGTAATGCTCCAAACATTTTTGCCATGGATGCATTTAAAGATTCTGGCCTCGCAGTACAGGGCTAAGTACTTTGCATCAACGCCTGTGACCATCCAGACAGTGTGGACGCACTATGTGATGATTATGCTGATCTCTTTTCTAAAGGCCTTGGTTGCAACACAGACTTTGCCGCGCATATTGTAGTTAAAGTCAATTCCATGCCTATTCTTCACTCTAGTAATCCTCCAAACATTTTTGTCATGGATGCATTTGAAATTTCAAGCCTCGCAATTCAGGACAGTGTACTTTGCATCAACCCCTGTGACGATGCAGACAGTGAGGTCGCACTATGCGATGATTTTTCTGATCCCTTTTCTGAGGGACTTGGTGTTAATACAGACTTTGCACCGCATATTCTAGTTAGAGACAATTTCATGCCTATTCTCCACTCTAGTAATGCTCCAAAAATTTTTGGCATGGATGCATTTGAACTTTCTTGCCTCGCAATTCATTACAATGTACTTTGCACCAACGCCTGTGACCATGCAGACAGTGTGGTCGCACTATGCGATGATTTTGCTCATCTATTTTCTGAGGGTCTTGGTTGTACCACAGACTTTGCAGCGCATATTGTAGTTAGAGACAATTCCATGCCTATTCTCCACTCTAGTAATGCTAAAAACATTTTTGGCATAGTTGCATTTGAACTTTTTGGCCTCGCAATTCAGGACAATGTACTTTGCACCAACGCCTGTGACCATGTAGACAGTGTTGTCGCACTATGCGATAATTTTGCTGATCTCTTATCTGAGGGCCTTGGTTGTACCACAGACTTCTCAGCGCATATTGGAGAAAGATACAATTCCATGCCTATTCTCCACTCTAGTAACCCTTCAAATCTTTTTTGGCATGGATGCATTTGAACTTTCTGGCCTCGCAGTTAAGGACAATGTACTTTGCATCAACGCCTGTGACCTTGCAGACAGTGTGGTAGCATTATTCGATGATTTTGCTGATCTCTTTTCTGAGGGTCTTGGTTGTACCACAGACTTTGCCACGCATATTGTAGTTGGAGTCAATTCCATGCATATTCTCCACACTAGTATTCCTACAAACATTTTTGGCATGGATGCATTTTAAATTTCAGGCCTGGCAATTCAGGACAGTGTACTTTGCATCAAGCCCTGTGACGATGCTGACAGTGTGGTCGCACTATGCGATGATTTTGCTGATCGCTTTTCTGACGGCCTTGGTGTACCACAGACTTTGCAGCGCATATTACAGTTAGAGTCATTTCCATGCCTTTTCCCCACTCTAGTAATGCAATAAACATTTTTGGCATGGATGCGTTTGAACTTTCTGGCCTCACAATTCAGGACAATGTACTTTCCACCAACGCCTGTGACCATGCAGACCGTGTGGCCGCACTATGCGATAATTTTGCTGATCTCTTATCTGAGAGCCATGGTTGTACCACAGACTTCTCAGCGCATATTGGAGAAACAGACAATTCCATGTCTATTCTCCACTCTAGTAATCCTCCAAACCTTTTTTGGCATGGATGCATTTGAACTTTCTGGCCTCGCAATTCAGGACAATGTACTTTGCGTCAACGCCTGTGACTTTGCAGACAGTGTGGTAGCATTATTCGATGATTTTGCTGACCTCTTTTCTGAGGGCCTTGGTTGTACCAGAGACTTCGCAGCGCATATTGTAGTTAGAGTCAATTCCATGCCCATTCATCACTCTAGTAATACTCCAAACATTTTTGGCATATATGCATTTGAAATTTCAGGCCTGGCAATTCAGGAAAGTGTACTTTGCATCTACCCCAGTGACAATACAGATAGTGTGGTCGCACAATGCAACGATTTTGCTGATCTCTTTTCTGAGGGCTTTGGTTGTACCACAGACTTTGTAGCGCATATTGTAGTTAGAGACTGTTCCAAGCCTATTCTCCACCCTAGTAATGCTCCAAACAATTTTGGCATGGATGCATTTGAAACTCCTGGCCTCGCAGTCAGGACAATGTACGTTGCTTCAACGCCTGTGACCATGCAGACAGTGTGGTCGCACTATTCGATGATTTTGCTGATCTCTTTTCTGAGAGCCATGGTTGTACCACAGACCTTGCAGCTCATATTGTAGTCAGAGACAATTTCATGCCTATTCCTCACTCTAGTAATGCTCCAAATATTTTTGGCATGGATGCATTTGAAATTCCTGGCCTCACAATACAGGACAATGTACTTTGCATCAACGCCTGTGACCATGCAGACAGTGTGGTCGCACTATGTGATGATTTTGCCGATCTCTTTTCTGAGGGCCGTGGTTGTACCACAGACTTTGCAGCGCATATTGTAGTTAGAGACAATTCCATGCCTATTCTCCACTCAAGTAATGCTCCAAACATTTTTGGCATGGATGCATTTGAACTTCCTGGCCTCGCAGTACAGGAAAAAGTACTTTGCATCAACGCCTGCGACTATGCAGACAGTGTGGTCGCACTATTCGATGATTTTGCTGATCTCTTTTCTGAGAGCCATGGTTGTACCACAGACTTTGCAGCTAATATTGTAGTTAGAGACAATTCCATGCCTATTCCCCACTCTAGTAATTCTCCGAACATTTTTGGCGTGGATTCATTTAAATATTCTGGCCTGGCAATTCAGGACAATGTAATTTGCATCAATGCCTGTGACCATGCAGACAGGGTGGTCGCACTATGCGATGATTTTGCTGATCTCTTTTCTGAGGGCCTTGGTTGTACCACAGACTTTACAGCGCATATTGTAGTTAGACACAATTCCATGCCTACTCCTCACTCTAGTTATGCTCCAAACATTTTTGGCATTGATGCAATTGAAATTTCAGACCTCGCAATTCAGGACAGTGTACCTTGCATCAACGCCAGTTACCATGCAGACAGTGTGGTCGCACTATGTGATGATTTTTCTGTTTTCTTTTCAGAGGGCCTTGGTTGTACCACAGAATTTGCAGCGCATATTGTAGTTAGAGACAATTCCAAGCCTATTCTCCACTCTAGTAATTCTCCAAACATTTTTGGCATGGATGCATTTGAGCTTCCTGGCCTCGCAGTAAAGGACAAAGTACTTTGCATCAACGCATGTGACTATGCAGTTAGTGTGGTCGCACTATGCGTTGATTTTGCTGACCTCTTTTCTGAGGGCCTTGGTTGTACCACAGCCTTTGCAGCTCATATTGTAGTTAAAGACAATTCCATGCCTATTCCCCACTCTAGTAACGCTCCAAACATTTTTGGCGTGAATGCAATTAAAGATTCTGGACTCGCAATTCAGGACAATGTACTTTGCATCAACCCCTGTGATGATGCAGACAGTGAGTTCGCACTATGCGATGATTTTTCTGATCCCTTTTCTGAGGGACTTGGTGTTAATACAGACTTTGCAGCGCATATTCTAGTTAGAGACAATTTCATGCCTATTCTCCACTCTAGTAATGCTCCAAAAGTTTTTGGCATGGATGCGTTTGAACTTTCTTGCCTCGAAATTCATTACAATGTACTTTGCACCAACGCCTGTGACCATGCAGACAGTGTGGTCGCACTATGCGATGATTTTGCTCATCTCTTTTCTGAGGGTCTTGGTTGTACCACAGACTTTGCAGCGCATATTTTAGTTAGAGACAATTCCATGCCTAATCTCCACTCTAGTAATGCTAAAAACATTTTTGGCATGGTTGCATTTGAACTTTTTGGCCTCGCAATTCAGGACAATGTACTTTGCACCAACGCCTGTGACCATGCAGACAGTGTGGTCGCACTATGCGATAATTTTGCTGATCTCTTATCTGAGGGCCTTGGTGGTACCACAGACTTCTCAGCGCATATTGGAGAAAGATACAATTCCATGCCTATTCTCCACTCTAGTAATCCTTCAAACCTTTTTTGGCATGGATGCATTTGAACTTTCTGGCCTCGTAATTCAGGACAATGTACTTTGCATCAACGCCTGTGACCTTGCAGACTGTGTGGTAGCATTATTCGATGATTTTGCTGATCTCTTTTCTGAGGGTCTTGGTTGTACCACAGACTTTGCAGCGCATATTGTAGTTACATTTCCATGCCTATTCTCCACTCTAGTAATGCTCCAAACATATTTGCCATGGATGCTTTTGAACTTTCTGGCCTCGCAGTACAAACCTAAGTACTTTGCATCAACGCCTGTGACCATGCAGAGAGTGTGGTCGCACTATGGGACGATTTTAATGATCTCTCTTCTGAGGGCCTTGGTTGTACCACAGACTTTACAGCGCATATTGTAGTTAGAGTCAATTCCATGCATATTCTCCACTCTAGTATTCCTCCAAACATTTTTGGCATGGGTGCATTTGAAATTTCAGGCCTGGCAATTCAGGACAGTGTACTTTGCATCAACCCCTGTGATGATGCTGACAGTGTGGTCGCACTATGTGATGATTTTGCTGATCGCTTTTCTGACGGCCTTGGTTGTACCACAGACTTTGCAGCGCATATTGCAGTTAGAGTCATTTCCATGCCTTTTCCCCACTCTAGTAATGCAATAAACATTTTTGGCATGGATGCGTTTGAACTTTCTTGCCTCGCAATTCAGGACAATGTACTTTGCACCAACGCCTGTGACCATGCAGACAGTGTGGCCGCACTATGCGATAATTTTGCTGATCTCTTATCTGAGAGCCATGGTTGTACCACAGACGTCTCAGCGCATATTGGAGAAACAGACAATTCCATGCCTATTCTCCACTCTAGTAATCCTCCAAACCTTCTTTGGCATGGATGCATTTGAACTTTCTGGCCTCGCAATTCAGGACAATGTACATTGCATCAACGCCTGTGACTTTGCAGACAGTGTGGTAGCATTATTCGATGATTTTGCTGACCTCTCTTCTGAGGCCATTGGTTGTACCACAGACTTCCCAGCGCATATTGTAGTTAGAGTCAATTCCATGCCCATTCATCACTCTAGTAATTCTCCAAACATTTTTGGCATAGATGCATTCGAAATTTCAGGCATGGCAATTCAGGACAGTGTACTTTGCAACTACCCCAGTGACAATGCAGATTGTGTGGTCGCACAATGCAACGATTTTGCTGATCTCTTTGCTGAGGGCTTTGGTTGTACCACCGACTTTGTACCGCATATTGTAGTTAGAGACTGTTCCAAGCCTATTCTCCACCCTAGTAATGCTCCAAACAATTTTGGCATGGATGCATTTGAAACTCCTGGCCTCGCAGTCAGGACAATGTACGTTGCTTCAACGCCTGTGACCATGCAGACAGTGTGGTCGCACTATTCGATGATTTTGCTGATCTCTTTTCTGAGGCCTTGGTTGTAACACAGACTTTGAAGCGCATATTGCAGTTAGAGACAATTCCATGTCTATTCTCTACTCTAGTATTTCTCCAACCATTTTTGGCATGGATGCATTTGAACATTCTGGCCTTGCTGTGCAGGACTAAGTACTTTGCACCAACGCCTGTGGCCATGCAGACAGTGTGGACGCACTATGCGATGATTTATCTGACCTCTTTTCAGAGGGCCTTGGTTGTATCACAGACTTTGCAGCTAATATTGTAGTTAGAGACAATTCCATGCCTATTCCCCACTCTAGTAATACTCCGAACATTTTTGGCGTGGATTCATTTAAATATTCTGGCCTCGCAATTCAGGACAATGTAATTTGCATCAATGCCTGTGACCATGCAGACAGGGTGGTCGCACTATGCGATGATTTTGCTGATCTCTTTTCTGAGGGCCTTGGTTGTACCACAGACTTTGCAGCGCATATTGTAGATAGACACAATTCCATGCCTACTCCTCATCCTAGTTATGCTCCAAACATTTTTGGCATTGATGCATTTAAAATTCCTGGCCTCGCAATTCAGGACAATGTATTTTGCATCAACGCCTGTGACAATGCAGACACTTGGTCGCACTATGCGTTGATTTTGCTTATCTCTTTTCTGAGGGCCTTGGTTGTACCACAGACTTTCAGCGCATATTGTAGTTGGAGACAATTCCATGCCTATTCTCCACTCTAGTAATGCTCCAAACATTTTTGGCATTGATGCATTGGAACTTCCTGGCCTCGCAATTCAGGACAATGTACTTTGCATCAACGCCTGTGACCATACGGACAGTGTGGTCGCACTATTCGATGATTTTTCTGATTTCTTTTCTGAGGGCCTTGGTTGTAACACAGACTTTGCAGTGCATATTCTAGTTAGAGTCAATTCCATGCCTATTCTCCACTCTAGTAATTCTCCAAACATTCTTGGCATGGATGCAATTGAAATTTCAGACCTCGCAATTCAGGACAGTGTACCTTGCATCAACGCCAGTGACCATGCAGACAGTGTGGTCGCACTATGTGATGATTTTTCTGTTCTCTTTTCTGAGGGCCTTGGTTGTACCACAGACTTTGCAGCGCATATTGTAGTTAGAGACAATTCCATTCCTATTCTCCACTCTAGTAATGCTACAAACATTTTTGGCAAGGATGCATTTGAACTCCCTGGCCTCGCAGTAAAGGACAAAGTACTTTGCATCAACGCATGTGACTATGCAGTTAGTGTGGTCGCACTATGCGATGATTTTGCTGATCTCTTTTCTGAGGGCCTTGGTTGTACCACAGCCTTTGCAGCTCATATTGTAGTTAGAGACAATTCCATGCCTATTCCCCACTCTAGTAACGCTCCAAACATTTTTGGCGTGGATGCAATTAAAGATTCTGGCCTCGCAATTCAGGACAATGTACTTTGCATCAACGCCTGGGTCCATGTAGACAGTGTGGTCGCACTATGCGATGATTTTGCTGATCTCTTTTCCGAGGGCCTTGGTTGTACCACAGACTTTGCAGCGCATATTGTAGTTGGAGACAATTCCATGCCTATTCTCCACTCTAGTAATGCTCCAAACATTTTTGGCATGGATTCATTTGAACTTTCTGTTCTCGCAATTCAGGACAATAAACATTGCCTCAATGCCTGTGACCATGCGGACAGTGTGGTCGCACTATGCGATGATTTGGCTGATCTCTTTTCTGAGGGCCTTGGTTGTACCACAGTCTTTGCAGCGCATATTGTAGTTAGAAGCAATTCCATGCCTATTCTGCACTCTAATAGTGCTCCAAACGTTTTTGGCACGGATGCATTTGAACTTCCTGGCCTCACAATTCTGGACAGTGTACTTTGTATCAACGCCTGTGACCATGCAGACAGTGTGGTCGCACTATGCGATGATTTTGCTGATCTCTTTTCTGAGGGCATTGGTTGTACCATAGACTTTGCAGCGCATATTGTAGTTAGAGAAATATCCATGCCTATTCCATACTCTAGTAATGCTCCAAACTTTTTTGGCATTGATGCATTTGAACTTCCTGGCCTCGCATTTCAGGACAATGTACTTTGCATCAACGCCTGTGACCATGCAGACAGTGTGGTCTCACTATTCGATGATTTTGCTGATCTCTTTTTTGAGGGCCTTTGTCGTAACACAGACTTTGCAGCGCATATTGCAGTTAGAGTCAATTCCATGCTTATTCTCCATTCTAGTAATCATCCAAACATTTTTGGCATGGATGCATTTGAACTTTCTAGCCTCGCAATTCAGGATAATGTACTTTGCACCTACGCCTGTGACCATGCAGAATGTGTGGTCGCTCTATGCGATGATTTTTTTGATCTCTTTTCTGAAGGCATTGGTTGTACCACACACTTTGCAGCGCATATTGTAGTTAGACACAATTCCATGCCTATTGTCCATTCTAGTAATGCTCCAAACATATTTGGCGTGGATGAATTTCAACTTTCTGGCCTCGCAATTCAGGACAATGTACTTTGCATCAACGCCTGTGACCATGCAAACAGAGTGGTCGCACTATGCGATGATTTTGCTGATCTCTTTTGTGAGGGCCTTGGTTGTACCACAGACTTTGCAGCGCATATTGAAGTTAGAGACAATTCCATGCCTATTCTCCACTCTAGCAATGCTCCAAACATTTTTGGCATGGATTCATTTGAACTTTCTGGCCTCGCAATTAAGGACAATAAACATTGCCTCAACGCCTGTGACCATGCGGACAGTGTGGTCGCACTATGCGATGATTTGGCTGATCTCTTTTCTGAGGGCCTTGGTTGTACCACAGTCTTTGCAGCGCATATTGTAGTTAGAAGCAATTCCATGCCTATTCTGCACTCTAATAGTGCTCCAAACGTTTTTGGCACGGATGCATTTGAACTTCCTGGCCTCACAATTCTGGACAGTGTACTTTGTATCAACGCCTGTGACCATGCAGACAGTGTGGTCGCACTATGCTATGATTTTGCTGATCTCTTTTCTGAGGGCATTGGTTGTACCATAGACTTTGCAGCGCATATTGTAGTTAGAGAAATATCCATGCCTATTCCATACTCTAGTAATGCTCCAAACTTTTTTGGCATGGATGCATTTGAACTTTCTAGCCTCGCAATTCAGGATATTGTACTTTGCACCTACGCCTGTGACCATGCAGAATGTGTAGTCGCACTATGCGATGATTTTTTTGATCTCTTTTCTGAAGGCATTGGTTGTACCACACACTTTGCAGCGCATATTGTAGTTAGAGACAATTCCATGCCTATTCTCCACTCTAGGAATGCTCCAGACATTTTTGGCATGGATGCGTTTAAAGATTCTGGCCTCGCAATTCAGGACAATGTATTTGGCATCAAAGCCTGTGACCATGCAGACAGTGTGGTCGCACTCTGCGATGATTTTGCTGATCTCTTTTCTGAGAGCCTTCGTTGTACCACAGACTTTGGAGCTCATATTGTAGTTAGAGACAAACTCCATGCCTATTCTTCACTCTAGTAATGCTCCAAACATTTTTGGCATGGATGCATTTGAACTTCCAGGCCTCGCAACTAAGGACAATGTACTTTGCATCAACGCCTGTGACCATGCAGACAGTGTGGTCGCACTTTGCGATGATTTTGCTGATCTCTTATCTGAGGGCCTTGGTTGTACAACAGACTTTGCAGCGCATATTCTAGTTAGAGACAATTCCATGCCTATTCTCCACTCTAGTAATGCCCCAAACCTTTTTGGCATGGTTGCATTTGAACTTCCTGGCCTCGCAGTACAGGGCTAAGTACATTGCATCAACGCCTGTGACCATGCAGACAGTGTGGACGCACTATGTTATGATTTTGCTGATCTTTTTTCTGAGGGACTTGGTTTTAATACAGACTTAACAGCGCATATTCTAGTTAGAGACAATTTCATGCCTATTCTCCACTCTAGTAATGCTCCAAAAATTTTTGGCATGGATGCATTTGAACTTTTTGGCCTCGCAATTCAGGACAATGTACTTTGCACCAACGCCTGTGACCTTGCAGACAGTGTGGTCGCACTATGCGATAATTTTGCTGATCTCTTATCTGAGGGCCTTGGTTGTACCACAGACTTCTCAGCGCATATTGGAGAAAGATACAATTCCATGCCTATTCTCCACTCTAGTAATCCTTCAAACCTTTCTTGGCATGGTTGCATTTTAACTTTCTGGCCTCGCAATTCAGGACAATGTACTTTGCATCAACGCCTGTGACCTTGCAGACAGTGTGGTAGCATTATTCGATGATTTTGCTGATCTCTTTTCTGAGGGTCTTGGTTGTACCACAGACTTTGCAGCGCATATTGTAGTTAGTGACAATTCCATGTCTATTCTCCGCTCTAGTAATGCTCCAAACATTTTTGCCATGGATGCATTTGAAGTTTCTGGCCTCGCAGTACAAAGCTAAGTACTTTGCATCCACGCCTGTGACCATGCAGAGAGTGTGGTCGCACTATGGGACGATTTTGATGATCTCTCTTCTGAGGGCCTTGGTTGTACCAGAGACTTTTCAGCGCATATTGTAGTTAGAGTCAATTCCATGCATATTCTCCTCTGTAGTAATCCTCCAAACATTTTTATCATAGATGCATTTGAAATTTCAGGCCTGGCAATTCAGGACAGTGTACTTTGCATCAACCCCTGTGACGATGCAGACAGTGTGGTCGCACAATGCGATGATTTTGCTGATCGATTTTCTGACGACCTTGGTTGTACCACAGACTTTGCCGCGCATATTGTAGTTAGAGTCAATTCCATGCATATTCTCCACTCTAGTATTCCTCCAAACATTTTTGGCATGGATGCATTTGAAATTTCAGGCCTGGCAATTCAGGACAGTGTACTTTGCATCAACCCCTGTGACTTGCTGACTGTGTGGTCGCACTATGTGATGATTTTGCTGAACGCTTTTCTGACGGCCTTGGTAGTACCACAGACTTTGCAGCGCATATTGCAGTTAGAGTCATTTCCATGCCTTTTCCCCACTCTAGTAATGCAATAAACATTTTTGGCATGGATGCATTTGAACTTTCTGTCCTCGCAATTCAGGACAATTTACTTTGCACCAACGCCTGTGACCATGCAGACAGTGTGGCCGCACTATGCGATAATTTTGATGATTTCTTATCTAAGAGCCATGGTTGTACCACAGACTTCTCAGCGCATATTGGAGAAACAGACAATTCCATGCCCATTTTCCACTCTAGTAATCCTCCAAACCTTTTTTGGCATGGATGCATTTGAACTTTCTGGCCTCGCAGTCAGGACAATGTACGTTGCTTCAACGCCTGTGACCATGCAGACAGTGTGGTCGCACTATTCGATGATTTTGCTGATCTCTTTTCTGAGGTCTTGGTTGTAACACAGACTTTGCAGCGCATATTGCAGTTAGAGACAATTCCATGCCTATTCTCCACTCTAGTATTTCTCCAACCATTTTTGGCATGGATGCATTTGATCAGTCTGGCCTTGCTGTGCAGGACTAAGTACTTTGCACCAACGCCTGTGGCCATGCAGACAGTGTGGTCGCACTATGCGATGATTTTGATGATCTCTTTTCTGAGGGCCTTGGTTGTACCACAGACATAGCAGCGCGTATTGTAGATAGGGACAATTCCATGCCTATTCTCCAGTCTATTACTCGTCCAAACATTTTTTGCCATGGATGCATTTGAACTTTCTAGCCTCGCAATTTAGGTCAATGTACTTTGCATCAACGCCTATGACCATGCAGACAGTGTGGTCGCACTTTGGGATGATTTTGCTGATCTCTTTTCTGAGGGCATTGGTTGTACCACAGACTTTTCAGCGCATATTGTAGTTACAGACAATTCCATGCCTATTCTCCACTCTTGTAATGCTCTAAACATTTTTTGCATGGATGCATTTGAAATTCCTGGGCTCGCAATTCAGGACAATGTACTTTGCCTCAATGCCTGTGACCATGCAGACAGTGTGGTTGCACTATGCGATGATTTTGCTGATCACTTTTCTGACGGCCTTGGTTGTACCACAGACTTTGCAGCGCATACTGTAGTTAGAGTCAATTCCATGCCTTTTCTCCACTCTAGTAAGGAAATAAACATTTTTGGCATGGATGCAATGAACTTTCTGCCCTCGCAATTCAGGACAATGTACTTTGCACCAACGCCTGTGACCATGCAGACAGTGTGGTCGCACTATGCGATAATTTTGCTGATCTCTTATCTGAGGGCTTTGGTTGTACCACAGACTTCTCAGCGCATATTGGAGAAAGAGACAATTCCATGCCTATTCTCCACTCTAGTAATCCACCAAACCTTTTTTTTTTGGATGCATTTGAACTTTCTGGGCTCGCAATTCTGCACAATGTACTCTGCATCAACGCCTGTGACCATGCAGACTGTGTGGTAGCATTATTCGATGATTTTGCTGATTTCTTTTCTGAGGGCCTTGGTTGTACCACAGGCTTTTCAGCGCATATTGTAGTTAGAGACAATTCCATGCCTATTCTATACTCTGGTAAAGCTCCAAACATTTTTGGCATGGATGCATTTGAAGTTTCTGGCCTCGCAGTACAATACTAAGTACTTTGCATCAACGCCTATGACCATGCTGACAGTGTGGTCGCACTATTTGATGATTTTGCTGATCTCTTTTCTGAGGGCCTTGGTTGTACCACAGACTTTGCAGCGCATATTGTAGTTAGAGTCAATTCCATGCCTATTCATCACTCTAGTAATCCTCCAAACATTTTTGGCATGGATGCATTTGAAATTTCAGGCCTTGCAATTCAGTACAGTGTACTTTGCATTTACCCCTGTGACAATGCAGACAGTGTGGTCGCACTATGCAACGATTCTGCTGATCTCTTTTCTGAGGGCATTGGTTGTACCACAGACTTCGTAGGGCATATTGTAGTTAGAGACAATTCCAAGCCTATTCTCCACTCTAGTAATGCTCCAAACAACTTTGGCATTGGATGCATTTGATATTCCTGGCCTCGCAGTCAGGACAATGTACTTTGCTTCAACGCCTGTGAAAAGCAGACAGTGTGGTCGCACTATTCGATGATTTTGCTGATCTCTTTTCTGAGGCCTTGGTTGTAACACAGGCTTTGCAGCGCATATTGTAGTTAGAGACAATTCCATGAATATTCTCCACTCTAGTATTTCTCAAACCATTTTTGGCATGGATGCATTTGAACAGTCTGGCCTTGCTGTGCAGGACTAAGTACTTTGCATCAAGGCCTGTGACCATGCAGACAGTGTGGTCGCACTATGTGATGATTTTGCTGATATCTTTTCTGAGAGCCTTGGTTGTACCACAGACTTTGCAGCGCATATTGTCGTTAGAAGCAATTCCATACCAATTCTCCACTCTAATAGTGCTCCAAACATTTTTGGCACGGATGTACTTGACCTTTCTGGCCTCAGAATGCAGGACAGTGTGCTTTGCATCAACGCCTGTGAACATGCAGACAGTGTGGTCGCACTATTCGATGATTTTGCTGATCTCTTTTCTGAGGGCCTTGGTTGTAACACAGACTTTGGAGCGCATATTGTAGTTAGAGACAATTCCACGATTATTCTCCACTATTGTAATGCTCCAAACATTTTTGCCATGGATGAATATGAACTTTCTGGCCTCGTAATTAAGGACAAATTACCTTGCATCAACGCCTGTGACCATGCAGACAGTGTGGTCGCACTATGCGATGATTTTGCTGATCTCTTTTCTGAGGGCCTTCGTTGTACCACAGACTTTGAGGGCATATTGTAATTAGAGACAAATCCATGCCTATTCTCCACTCTAGTAATACACCAAACATTTTTGGCATGGATGTATTTGAACTTCCTGCTCTCGAAATTCAGGACAATGTACTTTGCACCTACGCCTGTGACCATGCAGAATGTATGGTGGCACTATGCGATGATTTTTTTGATCTCTTGTCTGAGGGCCTTGGTTGTACCAAAGACTTTGCAGCGCATATTGTAGTTAGCGACAATTCCATGCTTATTCTCCACTCTAGTAATGCTCCAAACATTTCTGGCATGGATGCATTTGAACTTCCTGGCCTCGCAATTCAGGATAATGTACTTTGCATCAACGCCTGTGACCATGCAGACAGTGTGGTCGCACTATGCGATGATTTTGCTTTTCTCTTTTCTGAGGGCCTTGGTTGTAATAGAGACGTAGCAGCGCATATTGTAGATAGAGACAATTCCATGCCTATTCGCCACTCTAGTAATCATCCAAAACATTTTTGGCATGGATGCATTTGAAATTTCTGGCCTAGCAATTCAGGACAATGCACTTTGCATCAACGGATGTGACGATGCAGACAGTGTGGTCACCCTATGCGATGATTTAGCTGATCTCTTTTCTGAGGGCCTTGGTTGTACCACACACTTTGCAGCGCATATTGTAGTTAGAGTCATTTCCATGCCTATTCTCGACTCTACCAATGCTCCAAACATTGTTGGCATGGATTCATTTGAACGTTCTGCCCTCACAATTCAGGGCAGTGTACTTTGCCTCAACGCCTGTGACCATGCAGACAGTGTGGTCGCACTATGCGATGATTTTGCTGATCTCTTTTTTGGGGGCCTTGGTCGTACCACAGACTTTGCAGCGCATATCGGAGATAGAGACAATTCCATGACTTTTCACCACTCTAGTAATAATCCAAACCGTTTTTGGCATGGATGCATTTGAACTTTCTGGACTAGCAATTCAGGGCAATGCACTTTGCATCGACGCCTGCGACCATGCAGACAGTGCGGTCGCACTATGCGATGATTTTGCTGATCTCTTTTGTAAGGGCCTTGGTTGTACCACAGACTTTGCAGCGCATATTGTAGTTAGAGTCAATTCCATACCTATTCTCCACTCTAGTAATCCTCCAAACATTTTGGAATGTATGCATTTGAAATTTCAGGCCTCGAAATTCAGTACAGTGTTCTTCGCATCAACCTCTGTGACGCATTCAGACAGTGTGGTCGCACTGTGCAATGATTTTGCTGATCTCTTTTCTGAGGGCCTTGGTTTTACCATAGACTTTGCAGAGCATATTGTAGTTAGCGACAATTCCATGCTTATTCTCCACTCTAGTAATGCTCCAAACATTTCTGGCATGGAAGCCTTTGAACTTCCTGGCCTCGCAATTCAGGATAATGTACTTTGCACCCACGCCTGTGGCCATGCAGACAGTGTGGTCGCACTATTCGATGCTTTTGCTGATCTCTTTTCTGAGGCCTTGCTTGTAACACAGACTTTGCAGCGCATATTGTAGTTAGAGACAATTCCATGCCTATTTTCCAGTCTAGTATTTCTCCAACCATTTTTGGCATGGATGCATTTGTACTGTCTGGCCTTGATGTACAGGACTAAGTACTTTGCATCAACGCCTGTGACCATGCAGACAGTGTGGTCGCACTATCCGATGATTTTGCTGATCTCTTTTCTGAGTGCCTTGGTTGTACCACAGACTTTGCAGCGCATATTGTAGTTAGAGACTATTCCATGCCTATTCTCCAATCTAGTAATGATCCAGACATTTGCGGCATGGATGCATTTGAAACTCCTGGCCTCGCAATTCAGCACAATGTACTTTGCATCAACGCCTGTGACCATGCAGACAGTGTGGTCGCACTATTTGATGATTTTGCTGATCTCATTTCTGAGGGCCTTGGTTGTACCACAGACTTTGCAGCGCATATTCTAGTTAGAGTCAATTCGATGCCTGTTCCAAACATTTTTGGCATGGATGCATTTAATTTTCAGGCCTCGCAATTCGTTACAGTGTACTTTGCATCAAACCCGGTGACGATGCAGACAGTGTGGTCGCACTATGCAACGATTTTGCTGATCCCTTTTCTGAGGTCCTTCGTTGTACGACACACTTTGCAGCGCATATTGTACTTAGAGACAATTCCATGCCTATTCTCCACTATAGTAATGCTCCAAAAATTTTTGGCATGGATGCATTTGAACTTTCTGGCCACGAAATTCAGGACAATGTACTTTGCACCAACGCCTGTGACCATGCAGACAATGTGGTCGCACTATGCGATGATTTCACTGATCTCTTCTCTGAGGGCCTTGGTTGTACGACAGCCTTTGCAGCACATATTGCTGATAGAACCAACTCCATGCCTATTCTCCACTCAAGTAATCCTCCAAACATTTTTTTCATGGATGGATTTGAACTTTCTGGCCTCGCAATTCAGGACAATGTACTTTGCATTAACGCCTGTGACCATGCAGACAGTGTGGTCACACTATGTGATGATTTTTCATCTTTTTTCTGCGGGACCTGGTTGTACCACATATTTTGCAGCGTATATTATATATAGCGACAATTCCATGCCTATTCTCCTATCTAGTAATGCACATAACATTTTTGGCATGGTTGCATTTGAATTTTCTGGCCTCGCAATTAAGAACAATGTACTTCTCACCAACGCCTGTAACCATGCAGGCAGTGTGGTCGCACTATGCGATGATTTTGCTGATCTCTTTTCTGAGGGCCTTGGTTGTACCACAGACTTTGCAGCGCATATTGGAGATAGAGACAATTCCATGCCTATTCACCACTCTAGTAATCATCCGAACCGTTTTTGGCATGGATGCATTTGAACTTTCTGGACTAGCAATTCAGGACAATCCACTTTGCATCGACGCCTGTGACCATGCAGACAGTGTGGTCGCACTATGCGATGATTTTGCTGATCTCTTTTCTGAGGGCCTTGGTTGTACCAGACTTTGCAGCGCATATTGTAGTTAGAGACAATTCCATGATATTCTCTACTCTAGTAATGCTCCAAACATTTTTGGCATGGATGCATTTGGAATTCCTGGCCTCGCATTTCGGGGCAAAGTACTTCGCCTCAACGCCTGTGACCATGCAGACAGTTTGGTCGCACGATGTGATGATTTTTGATCTTTTTTCTGAGGGCTTTGGTTGTACCACAGCATTTGCAGCGCATATTGGAGATACAGAAAATTCCATGCCCATTCTCTGTTCTAGTAATCATTCAAACTTTTTTGGCATGGATGCTTTTGATGTTTCTGGCCTCGCAATTCTGGACAATGTACTTTGCATCAACGCCTGCGACCATGCAGACAGTGTGGTCGCACTATGCGATGATTTTGCTGATCTCTTTTCTGAGGGCCTTGGTTTTACCACAGACTTTGCAGTGCATATTGTAGTTAGAGACAATTCCATGCATATTCTCCACTCTAGTAATGCTCCAAACATTTTTGGCATGGATGCATTCGAACTTTCTGGCCTCGCAATTCAAGACAATGTACTTTGCACCTACGCCTGTGACCATGCAGAATGTATGGTGGCACTATGCGATGATTTTTTTGATCTCTTTTCTGAGGGCCTTCGTTGTACCACAGACTTTGCAACGCATATTGTAGTTAGCGACAATTCCATGCTTATTCTCCACTCTAGTAATGCTCCAAACATTTCTGGCATGGATGCATTTGAACTTCCTGGCCTCGCAATTCAGGATAATGTACTTTGCATCAACGCCTGTGACTATGCAGACATTGTGGTCGCACTAGTCAATGCTTTTGCTGATCTCTTTTCTGAGGACTTGGTTGTAACACAGACTTTGCAGCGCATATGGTAGTTAGAGACAATTCCATGCCTATTCTCCAGTCTAGTATTTCTCCAACCATTTTTGGCATGGATGCATTTGTACTGTCTGGCCTTGCTGTACAGGACTAAGTACTTTGCATCAACGCCTGTGACCATGCAGACAGTGTGGTCGCACTATGCGATGATTTTGCTGACCTCTTTTCTGACTGCCTTGGTTGTACCACAGACTTTGCAGCGCATATTGTAGTTAGAGACTTTTCTATGCCTATTCTCCACTCTAGTAATCCTCCAAACCTTTGTTGGCATGGATGCATTTGAACTTTCTGGCCTCGCAATTCAGGACAATGTAATTTGCATCAACGCCTGTGACCATGCAGACAGTGTGGTCGCACTATTTGATGATTTTGCTGATCTCATTTCTGAGGGCCTTGGTTGTACCACAGACTTTGCAGCGCATATTCTAGTTAGAGTCAATTCCATGCCTGTTCACCACACTAGTAACCCTCCAAACATTTTTGGCATGGATGCATTTAATTTTCAGGCCTCGCAATTCGTTACAGTGTACTTTGCATCAAACCCAGTGACGATGCAGACAGTGTGGTCGCACTATGCAACGATTTTGCTGATCCCTTTTCTGAGGTCCTTCGTTGTACGACACTTTCTGGACTAGCAATTCAGGACAATGCACTTTGCATCGACGCCTGCGACCATGCAGACAGTGTGGTCGCACTTTGGGATGATTTTGCTGATCTCTTTTCTGAGGGCATTGGTTGTACCACAGACTTTTCAGCGCATATTGTAGTTACAGACAATTCCATGCCTATTCTCCACTCTAGTAATGCTCTAAACATTTTTGGCATGGATGCATTTGAATTTCCTGGCCTCGCAATTCAGGACAATGTACTTTGCCTCAATGCCTGTGACCATGCAGACAGTGTGGTTGCACTATGCGATGATTTTGCTGATCACTTTTCTGACGGCCTTGGTTGTACCACAGACTTTGCAGCGCATACTGTAGTTAGAGTCAATTCCAAGCCTTTTCTCCACTCTAGTAAGGAAATAAACATTTTTGACATGGATGCAATGAACTTTCTGCCCTCGCAATTCAGGACAATGTACTTTGCACCAACGCCTGTGAACATGCAGACAGTGTGGTCGCACTATGCGATAATTTTGCTGATCTCTTATCTGAGGGCTTTGGTTGTACCACAGACTTCTCAGCGCATATTGGAGAAAGAGACAATTCCATGCCTATTCTCCACTCTAGTAATCCTCCAAACCTTTTTTGGCATGGATGCATTTGAACTTTCTGGGCTCGATATTCTGCACAATGTACTCTGCATCAACGCCTGTGACCATGCAGACAGTGTGGTAGCATTATTCGATGATTTTGCTGATTTCTTTTCTGAGGGCCTTGGTTGTACCACAGGCTTTTCAGCGCATATTGTAGTTAGAGACAATCCATGCCTATTCTATACTCTAGTAAAGCTCCAAACATTTTTGGCATGGATGCATTTGAAGTTTCTGGCCTCGCAGTACAATACTAAGTACTTTGCATCAACGCCTATGACCATGCTGACAGTGTGGTCGCACTATTTGATGATTTTGCTGATCTCTTTTCTGAGGGCCTTGGTTGTAACACAGGCTTTGCAGCGCATATTGTAGTTAGAGACAATTCCATGAATATTCTCCACTCTAGTATTTCTCAAACCATTTTTGTCATGGATGCATTTGAACAGTCTGGCCTTGCTGTGCAGGACTAAGTACTTTGCATCAAGGCCTGTGACCATGCAGACAGTGTGGTCGCACTATGCGATGATTTTGCTGATATCTTTTCTGAGGGCCTTGGTTGTACCACAGACTTTGCAGCGCATATTGTAGTTAGAAGCAATTCCATGCCAATTCTCCACTCTAATAGTGCTCCAAACATTTTTGGCACGGATGTACTTGACCTTTCTGGCCTTAGAATGCAGGACAGTGTACTTTGCATCAACGCCTGTGACCATGCAGACAGTGTGGTCGCACAATGCGATGATTTTGCTGATCTCTTTTCTGAGGGCCTTGGTTGTACCACAGACATTACAGCGCGTATTGTAGTTAGAGACAATTCCTTGCCTATCCTCCACTCTAGTAATGCTCCAAACATATTTGGCATGGATGCATTTGATCTTTCTGGCGTCACAGATCGAGACAATGTACTTTGCATCAACGCCTGTGACCATGCAGACTGTCTGGTCGCACTATGCGATGATTATGCTGATCTCTTTTCTGAGGGCCTTGGTTGTATCACAGTTTTTGCAGTGCATATTGTAGTTAGAGACAATTCCATGCCTATTCTTCACTCTAGTAATGCTCCAAACATTTTTGGCATGGATTCATTTGAAATTCCTGGCCTTGGAATTCACGACAATGTACTTTGCATCAACGCGTGTGACCATGCAGACAGTGTGGTCGCACTATGCGATGATTTTGCTGATCTCTTTTCTGAGGGCCTTATTTGTACCACAGACTTAGCAGCGCGTATTGTAGATAGAGACAATTCCATGCCTATTCTCCACTCTATTAATCCTCCAAACCTTTTTTGGCATGGATGCATTTGAACTTTCTGGCCTCGCAATTCAGGTCAATGTACTTTGCATCAACGCCTGTGAACATGCAGACAGTGTGGACGCACTATTCGATGATTTTGCTGATCTCTTTTCTGAGGGCCTTGGTTGTAACACAGACATTGAAGCGCATATTGTAGTTAGAGACAATTCCACGATTATTCTCCACAATAGTAATGCTCCAAACATTTTTGCCATGGACGAATATGAACTTTATGGCCTCGTAATTAAGGACAAATTACCTTGCATCAACGCCTGCGACCATGCAGACAGTGTGGTCGCACTATGCGATAATTTTGCTGATCTCTTATCTGAGGGCTTTGGTTGTACCACAGACTTCTCAGCGCATATTGGAGAAAGAGACAATTCCATGCCCTTTCTCCACTCTAGTAATGCACCAAACATTTTTGGCATGGATGCATTTGAATTTCCTGCTCTCGAAATTCAGGTCTATGTACTTTGCACCAACGCCTGTGGCCATGCAGACAGTGTGGTCGCACTATGCGATGATTTTGCTGCTCTCTTTTCTGAGCGCCTTGGTTGTACCACAGACTTTGCAACGCTTATTGTAGATAGAGACAATTCCATGCATATTCACCACTCTAGTAATCATCCAAACCTTTCTTGGCATGGGTGCATTTGAACTTTCTGGGCTCGCAATTCTGCACAATGTACTCTGCATCAACGCCTGTGACCATGCAGACAGTGTGGTAGCATTATTCGATGATTTTGCTGATTTCTTTTCTGAGGGCCTTGGTTGTACCACAGGCTTTTCAGCGCATATTGTAGTTAGAGACAATTCCATGCCTATTCTATACTCTGGTAAAGCTCCAAACATTTTTGGCATGGATGCATTTGAAGTTTCTGGCCTCGCAGTACAATACTAAGTACTTTGCATCAACGCCTATGACCATGCTTACAGTGTGGTCGCACTATTTGATGATTTTGATGATCTCTTATCTAAGGGCCTTGGTTGTACCACAGACTTTGCAGCGCATATTGTAGTTAGAGTCAATTCCATGCCTATTCATCACTCTAGTAACCCTCCAAACATTTTTGGCATGGATGCATTTGAAATTTCAGGCCTCGCAATTCAGTACAGTGTACTTTGCATTTACCCCTGTGACAATGCAGACAGTGTGGTCGCACTATGCAACGATTCTGCTGATCTCTTTTCTGAGGGCATTGGTTGTACCACAGACTTTGTAGGGCATATTGTAGTTAGAGACAATTCCAAGCCTATTCTCCACTCTAGTAATGCTCCAAACAACTTTGGCATGGATGCATTTGATATTCCTGGCCTCGCAGTCAGGACAATGTTCTTTGCTTCAACGCCTGTGAAAAGCAGACAGTGTGGTCGCACTATTCGATGATTTTGCTGATCTCTTTTCTGAGGCCTTGGTTGTAACACAGGCTTTGCAGCGCGTATTGTAGTTAGAGACAATTCCATGAATATTCTCCACTCTACTATTTCTCAAACCATTTTTGGCATGGATGCATTTGAACAGTCTGGCCTTGCTGTGCAGGACTAGGTACTTTGCATCAAGGCCTGTGACCATGCAGACAGTGTGGTCGCACTATGCGATTATTTTGCTGATATCTTTTCTGAGAGCCTTGGTTGTACCACAGACTTTGCAGCGCATATTGTAGATAGAAGCAATTCCATGCCAATTCTCCAATCTAATAGTGCTCCAAACATTTTTGGCACGGATGTACTTGACCTTTCTGGCCTCAGAATGCAGGACAGTGTACTTTGCATCAACGCCTGTGACCATGCAGACAGTGTGGTCGCACAATGCGATGATTTTGCTGATCTCTTTTCTGAGGGCCTTGGTTGTACCACAGACATTACAGCGCGTATTGTAGTTAGAGACAATTCCTTGCCTATTCTCCACTCTAGTAATGCTCCAAACATATTTGGCATGGATGCATTTGATCTTTCTGGCGTCACAGTTCGAGACAATGTACTTTGCATCAACGCCTGTGACCATGCAGACTGTCTGGTCGCACTATGCGATGATTATGCTGATCTCTTTTCTGAGGGCCTTGGTTGTATCACAGTTTTTGCAGTGCATATTGTAGTTAGAGACAATTCCATGCCTATTCTTCCCTCTAGTAATGCTCCAAACATTTTTGGCATGGATTCATTTGAAATTCCTGGCATTGCAATTCAGGACAATGTACTTTGCATCAACGCGTGTGACCATGCAGACAGTGTGGTCGCACTATGCGATGATTTCGCTGATCTCTTTTCTGAGGGCCTTATTTGTACCACAGACTTAGCAGCGCGTATTGTAGATAGAGACAATTCCATGCCTATTCCCCACTCTATTAATCCTCCAAACCTTTTTTGGCATGGATGCATTTGAACTTTCTGGCCTCGCAATTCAGGTCAATGTCTTTTGCATCAACGCCTGTGAACATGCAGACAGTGTGGTCGCACTATTCGATGATTTTGCTGATCTCTTTTCTGACGGCCTTGGTTGTAACACAGACTTTGGAGCGCATATTGTAGTTAGAGACAATTCCACGATTATTCTCCACTATAGTAATGCTCCAAACATTTTTGCCATGGATGAATATGAACTTTCTGGCCTCGTAATTAAGGAGAAATTACCTTGCATCAACGCCTGTGACCATGCATACAGTGTGGTCGCACTATGCGATGATTTTGCTGATCTCTTTTCTGAGGGCCTTCGTTGTACCACAGACTTTGAGCGCATATTGTAATTAGAGACAATTCCATGCCTATTCTCCACTCTAGTAATGCACCAAACATTTTTGGCATGGATGTATTTGAACTTCCTGCTCTCGAAATTCAGGACAATGTACTTTGCACCAACGCCTGTGGCCATACAGACAGTGTGGTCGCACTATGCGATGATTTTTCTTTTCTCTTTTCTGAGGGCCTTGGTTATACTACAGACATAGCAGCGCATATTGTAGATAGAGACAATTCCAAGCCTATTCACCACTCTAGTAGTCATCCAAACCATTTTTGGCATGGATGCATTTGAACTTTCTGGCCTAGCAATTCAGGACAATGCACTTTGCATCAACGAATGTGACGATGCAGACCGTGTGGTCACCCTATGCGATGATTTAGCTGATTTCTTTTCTGAGGGCCTTGGTTTTACCACAGACTTTGCAGAGCATATTGTAGTTAGAGACAATTCCATGCCTATTCTCCACTCTAGTAATGCTCCAAACATTTTTGGCATGGATGCATTCGAACTTTCTGGCCTCGCAATTCAGGACAATGTACTTTGCACCTACGCCTGTGACCATGCAGAATGTATGGTGGCACTATGCGATGATTTTTTTGATCTCTTTTCTGAGGGCCTTGGTTGTACCAAAGACTTTGCAGCGCATATTGTAGTTAGCGACAATTCCATGCTTATTCTCCACTCTAGTAATGCTCCAAACATTACTGGCATGGATGCATTTGAACTTCCTGGCCTCGCAATTCAGGATAATGTACTTTGCATCAACGCCTGTGACCATGCAGACAGTGTGGTCGCACTATGCGATGATTTTGCTTTTCTCTTTTCTGAGGGCCTTGGTTGTAATAGAGACGTAGCAGCGCATATTGTAGATAGAGACAATTCCATGCCTATTCGCCACTCTAGTAGTCATCTAAAACATTTTTGGCATGGATGCATTTGAAATTTCTGGTCTAGCAATTCAGGACAATGCACTTTGCATCAACGGATGTGACGATGCAGACAGTGTGGTCACCCTATGGGATGATTTAGCTGATCTCTTTTCTGAGGGCCTCGGTTGTACCACACACTTTGCAGCGCATATTGTAGTTAGAGTCATTTCCACGCCTATTCTCGACTCTACCAATGCTCCAAACATTGTTGGCATGGATTCATTTGAACGTTCTGCCCTCACAATTCAGGGCAGTGTACTTTGCCTCAACGCCTGTGACCATGCAGACAGTGTGGTCGCACTATGCGATGATTTTGCTGATCTCTTTTTTGAGGGCCTTGGTTGTACCACAGACTTTGCAGCGCATATCGGAGATAGAGACAATTCCATGACTTTTCACCACTCTAGTAATAATCCAAACCGTTTTTGGCATGGATGCATTTGAACTTTCTGGACTAGCAATTCAGGACAATGCACTTTGTATCGACGCCTGCGACCATGCAGACAGTGTGGTCGCACTATGCGATGATTTTGCTGATCTCTTTTCTAAGGGCCTTGGTTGTACCACAGACTTTGCAGCGCATATTGTAGTTAGGGACAATTAAATGCCTCTTCTCCACTCTAGTATTGCTCCAAACTTTTTTGGCATGGATGCATTCGAACTTTCTGGCCTCGCAGTACAGGACTAAGTACTTTGCATCAACGCCTGTGACCATGCAGACAGTGTGGTCGCACTATGGGTTGATTTTGCTGATCTCTTTTCTGAGGGCGTTGGTTGTATCACAGACTTTTCAGCGCATATTGTAGTTACTGACAATTCCATACCTATTCTCCACTCTAGTAATGCTCTAAATATTTTTGGCATGGATGCATTTGAACTTCCTGAGCTCACAATTCAGGTCAATGTACCTTGCATCAACGCCTTTGACCATGCAGACAGTGTGGTCGCACTATGCTATGATTTTGCTGATCTCTTTTCTGGTGGCCTTGGTTGTACCACAGACTTTGCAGCGCATATTGTAGTTAGAGTCAATTCCATACCTATTCTCCACTCTAGTAATCCTCCAAACATTTTGGAATGTATGCATTTGAAATTTCAGGCTTCGCAATTCAGTAAAGTGTTCTTCGCATCAACCTCTGTGACGCATTCAGACAGTGTGGTCGCACTGTGCAATGATTTTGCTGACCTCTTTTCTGAGGGCCTTGGTTTTACCACAGACTTTGCAGTGCATATTGTAGTTAGAGACAATTCCATGCCTATTCTCCACTCTAGTAATGCTCCAAACATTTTTGGCATGAATGCATTTAAAACTTTCTGGCCTCGCAATTCAGGACAATGTACTTTGCACCTACGCCTGTGACCATGCAGAATGTATGGTGGCACTATGCGATGATTTTTTGATCTCTTTTCTGAGGGCCTTCGTTGTACCACAGACTTTGCAGCGCATATCCTAGTTAGAGTCAATTCCATGCCTATTCACCACACTAGTAACCCTCCAAACATTTTTGGCATGGATGCATTTAATTTTCAGGCCTCGCAATTCGTTACAGTGTACTTTGCATCAAACCCAGTGACGATGCAGACAGTGTGGTCGCACTATGCAACGATTTTGCTGATCTCTTTTCTGAGGTCCTTCGTTGTACGACACACTTTGCAGCGCATATTGTACTTAGAGACAATTCCATGCCTATTCTCCACTATAGTAATGCTCCAAAAATTTTTGGCATGGATGCATTTGAACTTTCTGGCCACGAAATTCAGGACAATGTACTTTGCACCAACGCCTGTGACCATGCAGACAATGTGGTCGCACTATGCGATGATTTCGCTGATCTCTTCTCTGAGGGCCTTGGTTGTACGACAGCCTTTGCAGCACATATTGCTGGTAGAACCAACTCCATGCCTATTCTCCACTCAAGTAATCCTCCAAACCTTTTTTTCATGGATGGATTTGAACTTTCTGGCCTCGCAATTCAGGACAATGTACTTTGCATTAACGCCTGTGACCATGCAGACAGTGTGGTCACACTATGTTTTGATTTTTCATCTTTTTTCTGAGGGCCCTGGTTGTACCACATATTTTGCAGCGTATATTATATATAGCGACAATTCCATGCCTATTCTCCTATCTAGTAATGCACATAACATTTTTGGCATGGTTGCATTTGAACTTTCTGGCCTCGCAATTAAGAACAATGTACTTCTCACCAACGCCTGTAACCATGCAGGCAGTGTGGTCGCACTATGCGATGTTTTTCTGATCTCTCTTCTGAGGGCCTTGGTTGTACCACAGACTTTGCAGCGCATATTGGAGATAGAGACAATTCCATGCCTATTCACCACTCTAGTAATCATCCAAACCGTTTTTGGCATGGATGCATTTGAACTTTCTGGACTAGCAATTCAGGACAATGCACTTTGCATCGACGCCTGTGACCATGCAGACAGTGTGGTCGCACTATGCGATGATTTTGCTGATCTCTTTTCTGAGGGCCTTGGTTGTACCAGACTTTGCAGCGCATATTGTAGTTAGAGACAATTCCATGTTATTCTCTACTCTAGTAATGCTCCAAACATTTTTGGCATGGATGCATTTGGAATTCCTGGCCTCGCAATTCGGGGCAAAGCACTTCGCCTCAACGCCTGTGACCATGCAGACAGTTTGGTCGCACTATGTGATGATTTTTGATCTTTTTTCTGAGGGCTTTGGTTGTACCACAGCCTTTGCAGCGCATATTGGAGATACAGAAAATTCCATGCCCATTCTCTGTTCTAGTAATCATTCAAACTTTTTTGGCATGGATGCTTTTGATGTTTCTGGCCTCGCAATTCTGGACAATGTACTTTGCATCAACGACTGCGACCATGCAGACAGTGTGGTCGCACTATGCGATGATTTTGCTGAACTCTTTTCTGAGGGCCTTGGTTGTAACACAGACTTTGCAGCGCATATTGTAGTTAGAGACAATTCCATGCATATTCTCCACTCTAGTAATGCTCCAAACATTTTTGGCATGGATGCATTTGAAATTCCTAGCCTCACAATTTAGGACAGTGTATCTTGCATCAACGCCTGTGACCATGCAGACAGTGTGAACGCACTATGCGATGATTTTGCTGATCTCTTTTCTGATTGCCTAGGTTGTACCACAGACTTTGCAGCGCATATTGTAGTTAGAGACAATTCCATGCCTATTCTCCACTCTGGTAAAGCTCCAAACATTTTTGGCATGGATGCATTTGATGTTTCTGGCCTCGCAGTACAATACTATGTACTTTGCATCAACGCCTATGACCATGCAGACAGTGTGGTCGCACTATTTGATGATTTTGCTAATCTCTTTTCTGAGGGCCTTGGTTGTTCCACAGACTTTGCAGCGCATATTGTAGTTAGAGTCAATTCCATGCCTATTCATCACTCTATTAACCCTCCAAACATTTTTGGCATGGGTGCATTTGAAATTTCAGGCCTCGCAGTCAGGACAATGTACTTGGCTTCAACGCCTGTGAAAAGCAGACAGTGTGGTCGCACTATTCGATGATTTTGCTGGTCTCTTTTCTGAGGCCTTGGTTGTAACACAGACATTGCAGCGCATATTGTAGTTAGAGACAATTCCATGCCTATTCTCCACTCTAGTATTTCTCCAACCATTTTTTGCATGGATGCATTTGAACTGTCTGGCCTTGCTGTACAGGACTAAGTACTTTGCATCAACGCCTGTGACCATGCAGACAGTGTGGTCGCACCTTGCGATGATTTTGCTGATCTCGTTTCTGAGGGCCTTGGTTGTACCAGACTTTGCAGCGCATATTGAATTTAGAGACAATTCCATGCTTATTCACCACTCTAGTAATCATCCAAACCGTTTTTGGCATGGATGCATTTGAACTTTCTGGACTAGCAATTCAGGACAATGCACTTTGTATCGACGCCTGTGACCATGCAGACAGCGTGGTCGCACTATGCGATGGTTTTGCTGATCTCTTTTCTGAGGGCCTTGGTTGTACCAGACTTTGCAGCGCATATTGTAGTTAGAGACAATTCCATGATATTCTCTACTCTAGTAATGCTCCAAACATTTTTGGCATGAATGCATTTGAAGTTTCTAGCCTCCCAGTACAGGACTAAGTACTTTGCATCATCGCCTGTTACCATGCAGACAGTGTGGTCGCACTATGTGATGATTTTGCTGATGTTTTTACTGAGGGCCTTGGTTGTACCACAGCCTTTGCAGCGCATATTGTAGTTAGAGTCAATTCCATGCCTATTCTCCACTCTAGTAACCCATGAAACATTTTTGGCATGGATAAATTTGAAACTTCAGGCCTCGCAAATAAGGACAGTGTACTTTGCATCAACCCCTGTGACGATGCAGACAGTGTGGTCGCACTATGCAGCGATTTTGATGATCTCTTTCCTGAGGGCCTTCGTTGTACCACAGACTTTGCAGCGCATATTGTAGTTAGAGACAATTCCATGATACTCTCTACTCTAGTAATGCTCAAAACATTTTTGGCATGGATGCGTTTGAAATCCTGGCCTCGCAATTCAGGACAAAGTACATTGCATCAGCGCCTGTGTCCCTGCAGACAGTGTGGTCGCACTATGTGATGATTTTTTATCTCTTTTCTGAGGGCTTTGGTTGTACCACAGACTTTGCAGCGCATATTGTAGTTAGAGACAATTCTATGCCCATTCTCTACTCTAGCAATCATCCAAACCTTTTTTCGCATGGATGCATTTGAACTTTCTGGCCTCGCTATTCAGGACAATGTACTTTGCATCAAAGGCTGCGACCATGCAGACAGTGTGGTCGCACTATGCGATGATTTTGCTGATCTCTTTTCTGAGGGCCTTGGTTGTACCACAGACTTTGCAGTGCATATTGTAGTTAGAGACAAATCCATGCATATTCTCCACTCTAGTATTGCTCCAAATACTTTTGGCATGGATGCATTTCAACTTCCTGGCCTCTCAATTCAGGACAGGGTACTTTGCATTAACGCCTGTGACCATGCAGACAGTGTGGTCGCACTATGCGATGATTTTGCTGATCTCTTTTCTGAGGGCCTTGGTTGTACCACAGACTTTGCAGCGCATATTGTAGTTAGTGACAATTCCATGCCTATTCTCCACGCTAGTAATGCTCCAAACATTTGTGGCATGGATGCATTTGAACTTTCTGGCCTCGCAATTAAGGACAATGTACTTTGCATCAACGCCTGTGACCGTGTAGATAGTGCGGTCGCACTATGCCATGATTTTGCTGATCCCTTTTCTGAGGGCCTTCGTTGTACCACAGACTTTGCAGCGCATATTGTAGTTAGAGACAATTCCATGATACTCTCTACTCTAGTAATGCTCAAAACATATTTGGCATGGATGCATTTGAAATCCTGGCCTCGCGATTCAGGACAAAGTACTTTGCATCAGCGCCTGTGTCCCTGCAGACAGTTTGGTCGCACTATGTGATGATTTTTGATCTCTTTTCTGAGGGCTTTGGTTGTACCACAGCCTTTGCAGCACATATTGGAGATACAGACAATTCCATGCCCATTCTCTACTCTAGTAATCATCCAAATCTTTTTTGGCATGGATGCATTTCAACTTTCTTGTTTCGCAATTCAGGACAATGTACTTTGCATCAACGCCTGCGACCATGCAGAGAGTGTGGTCGCACTATGCGATGATTTTGCTGGTCTCTTTTCTGAGGGCCTTGGTTGTACCACAGACTTTGCAGTGAATATTGTAGTTAGAAGCAATTCCATGCCAATTATCCACTCTAATAGTGCTCCAAAAATTTTTGGCACGGATGCACTTGAACTTCCTGGCCTCAGAATTCAGGACAGTGTACTTTGCATCAACGCCTGTGACCATGCAGACAGTGTCGTCGTGCAATGCGATGATTTTGCTGATCTCATTTCTGAGGGCCTTCGTTGTACCACAGACATTGCAGTGCGTAATGTAGTTAGAGACAATTCCATGCCTATTCTCCACTCTAGTAATGCTCCAAACATTTTTGGTATGGATGCATTTGAACTTCCTGAGCTCGCAGTTCAGGAGAATGTACTTTGCACCAACGCCTGTTGCCATGCAGACAGTGTGGTCGCACTATGCGATGATTTTGCTGATCTCTTTTCTGAGGGCCTTCGTTGTACCACAGACTTAGCAGCACGTATTGTAGATTGAGACAATTCCATGCCTATTCTCCACTCTATTAATCCTCCAAACCTTTTTTGGCATGGATGCATTTGAACTTTCTGGCCTCGCAATTCAAGTCAATGTACTTTGGATCAACGCTTGTGACCATGCAGATTGTATGGTCACAAGATGCGATGATTTTTTTGATCTCTTTTCTGAGGGCCTTGGTTGTACCACAGACTTTACAGCGCATATTGTAGTTAGCGACACTTCCATGCCTATTCTCCACTCTAGTATTGCTCCAAACATTTCTGGCATGGATGCATTTCAAATTCCTGGCACCGCAACTCAGGTCTAAGTACTTTGCATCAACGCCTGTGACCATGCAAACAGTGTGGTCGCACCTTGCGATGATTTTGCTGATCTCTTTTCTGAGGGCCTTGGTTGTACCACAGACTTTGCAGCACATATTGTAGTTAGAAGCAATTCCATGCCTATTCCCCACTCTAATAGTCCTCCAAACATTTGTGGCACGGATGCATTTGAATTCCTTGGCCTCACCATTCAGGACAGTGTACTTTGCATCAAAGCCTGTGACCTTGCAGACAGTGTGGTCGCACTATTCGATGATTTTGCTAATCTCTTTTTTGAGGCCTTGGTTGTAACACAGACTTTGCAGCGCATATTGTAGTTACAGACAATTCCATGCCTATTCTCCACTCTAGTATTTTTCCAACCATTTTTGGCATGGATGCATTTGAACTGTCCGGCCTTGCTGTACAGGACTAAGTACTTTGCATCAACGCCTGTGACCATGTAGACAGTGTGGTCGCACCTTGCGATGATATTGCTGATCTCTTTTCTGAGGGCCTCCGTTGTACCACAGACTTTGCAGCGGATATTGTAGTTAGAGACAATTCCATGATACTCTCTACTCTAGTAATGCTCAAAACATTTTTGACATGGATGCATTTGAAATCCTGGCCTCGCAATTCAGGACAAAGTACTTTGGATCAGCGCCTGTGACCATGCAGACAGTGTGGTCGCAGTATGCGATGATTTTGCTGATCTCTTTTCTGAGGGCCTTGGTTGTACCACAGACTTTGCAGCGCATATTGTAGTTAGAGACAATTCCATGCATATTTTCCACTCTAGTAATGCTCCAAATATTTTTGGCATGGATGAATTTGAACTTCCTGGCCTCTCAATTCGGGACAGTGTACTTTGCATTAACGCCTGTGACCATGTAGATAGTGTGGCCGCACTATGCGATGATTTTGCTGATCTCTTTTCAGAGGGCCTTGGTTGTACCACAGATAATGCAGCGCATATTGTAGTTAGAGACAATTCCATGCCTATTCTCCACTCTAGTAATGCTCCAAACATTTTTGGCATTGATGCATTTGAACTTTCTGGCCTCGCAATTAAGGACAATGTATTTTGCATCAACGCCTGTGACCACGTAAACAGTGTGGTCGCACTATGCGATGATTTTGCTGATCTCTTTTCTGCGGGCCTTGGTTGTACCACAGACTTCTACTGCGCATATTGTAGTTAGAGACAATTCCAATCCTAATCTCCACTCTAGTAATGCTCCAAACATTTTTGGCATTGATGCATTTGAACTTTCTGGCCTCTCAATTCAGGACAATGTACTTTGCCTCCACACCCTTGACCAGGCAGACAGTGTGGTCGCACTATGCGATGATTTTGCTGTTCTCTTTTCTGAGGGCCTTGATTGTACTACATACTTTGCAGCGCATATTGTAGTTAGACACAATTCCATGCCTGTTCTCCACTCTAGTAATGCTCCAAACATTTTTGGCATGGATGGATTTGAAATTCCTGGCCTCGCAACTCAGGGCAAAGTACTTTGCCTCAACGCCTGTGACCATGCAGACAGTTTGGTCGCACTATGTGATGATTTTTGATCTCTTTTCTGAGGGCTTTGGTTGTACCACAGCCTTTGCAGCACATATTGGAGATACAGACAATTCCATGCCCATTGTCTACTCTAGTAATCATCCAAATCTTTTTTGGCATGGATGCATTTCAACTTTCTGGTTTCGCAATTCAGGACAATGTACTTTGCATCAACGCTTGCGACCATGCAGACAGTGTGGTCGCACTATGCGATGATTTTGCTAGTCTCTTTTCTGAGGGCCTTGGTTGTACCACAGATTTTGCAGTGAATATTGTAGTTAGAAACAATTCCATGCCTATTCTCCACTCTAGTAATGCTCCAAACATTTTGGCATGGATGCATTTGAACTTCCAGGCCTCACAATTCAGGACAGTGTACCTTGCATCAACGCCTGTGACCATGCAGACAGAGTGGTCGCACTATGCGATGATTTTGCTGATCTTTTTTCTGAGGGCCTAGGTTGTACCACAGACTTTGCACCGCATATTGTAGTTAGAGACAATTCCATGCCTATTCTCCACGCTAATAATGCTCAAAACATTTGTGGCATGGATGCATTTGAAACTCCTGACATCGCAATGCAGGACAATGTACTTTGCATCAACGCCTGTGACAATGCAGACAGTATGGTCGCACTCCGTGATGATTTTGCTGATCTCTTTTCTGAGGGCTTTGGTTGTACCACAGCCTTTGCAGCACATATTGGAGATACAGACAATTCCATGCCCATTGTCTACTCTAGTAATCATCCAAATCTTTTTTGGCATGGATGCATTTCAACTTTCTGGTCTCGCAATTCAGGACAATGTACTTTGCATCAACGTCTGCGACCATGCAGACAGTGTGGTCGCACTATGCGATGATTTTGCTAGTCTCTTTTCTGAGGGCCTTGGTTGTACCACAGAGATTGCAGCGAGTATTGTAGTTAGAGTCAATTCCATTCCCATTCTCCACTCTAGTAATCCTACAAACGTTTTTGGCACGGATTCCTTTGAAATTTCATACATCGCAATTCAGGACCGTGTACTTTGCATCAACGCCTGTGACCATGCAGACAGTGTGGTCGCACTATGTGATGATTATTGATCTCTTTTCTGAGGGCTTTGGTTGTACCACAGATTTTGCAGCGCATATTCTAGTTAGAGTCAATTCCATGCCTATTCTCCACTCTACTAATGCTCCAAACACTTTTGGCATGGATGCATTTGAAGTTTCTGGCCTCGCAGCACAGGACTAAGTACTTTGCATCAACGCCTGTTACCATGCAGACAGTGTGGTCGCACTATGTGATGATTTTGCTGACCTCTTCCCTGAAGGCCTTGGTTGTACCACAGACTTTGCAGCACATATTCTAATTAGAGACAATTACAAGCCTATTCTTCACTCTAGTAATCCTCCAAACATTTTTGGCATGGATGCATTTGAACTTTCTGGCCTCGAAATTCAGGACAATGTAATTTGCACCATTGCCTGTGACCATGCAGACAATGTGGTAGCACTATGCGATGATTTCGCTGAGTTCTTTTCTGAAGGCCTTGGTTGTACCACAGACTTTCCAACGCATATTGGATATAGAAACAATTCCATGCCTATTCTCCGCTCTAAGACTCCTCCAAACCTTTTTTATCATGGATGCATTTAATTTTATGGCCTCGCAATTTAGGACAATGTACTTTGCAATATCGCCTGTGACCATGCAGACAGTGTCATCGCACTATGCGATGATTTTGCTGATCTCTTTTCTGATGTCCTTGGTTGTACCACAGACTTTGCAGCGCATATTGTAGTTAGAGACAATTCCATGCCTATTCTGCACTCTAGTAATGCTCCAAACATTTTTGGCATGGATGCATTTGAAATTTCATACCTCGCAATTCAGGACGGTGGACTTTGCATCAACGCCTGTGACCATGCAGACAGTGTGGTCGCACTATGCGATGATTTTACTGATCTCATTTCTGAGGGCCTTGGTATTACCACAGACTTTGCGGCGCATATTGAAGTTAGAGACAATTCCATGCCTATTCTCGACTCTACCAATGCTCCAAACATTGTTGGCATGGATTCATTTGAAGTTTCTGTCCTTGCAATTCAGGGCAGTGTACTTTCCCTCAACGCCTGTGACCATGCAGGCAGTGTGGTCGCACTATGTGATGATTTTGCTGATCTCTTTTCTGAGGGCCTTGGTTGTACCACAGACTTTGCAGCGCATATTGTGGATAGAGACAATTCCATGCCCATTCATTACTCTTGTAACTATCCAAACCTTTTTTGGCATCGATGCATTTGAACTTTCTGGCCTCACAATTCAGGACAATGTACTTTGCATCAACGCCTGTGACAGTGCAGACAGTGTGGTCGCACTAGGTGATGATTTTGCTGATCTCTTTTCTGAGGGCCTTGGTTGTACCACAGACATTTTAGCGCATATTGTAGTTAGAGTCAATTCCATGACTATTCTCCACTGTAGTAATCCTCCAAACATTTTTGGTACGGATTCATTTGAAATTTCATACCTCGCAAATCAGGAGAGTGTACTTTGCATCGACTCCTATGACCATGCAGACAGTGGGGTCGCACTATGAGATGATTTTGCCGATCTCTTTTCTGAGGGCCTTGGTTTTACCACAGACTTTGCAGTGCATATTGAAGTTAGAGACAATTCCATGCCTAGTCTCGACTCTACCAATGCTCAAAACATTGTTGGCATAGATTCATTTGAACTTTCTGGCCTCGCAATACAGGACAATGTACGTTGCCTCAACGCCTGTGAGAATGCAGACTGTGTGGTCGCACTATGCGATGAATTTGCTGATCTCCTTCCTTAGGGCATTGGTTGTACCACAGACTTTACAGCGCATATTGTAGTTAGAGACAATTCCATGCCTATTCTCCACTATAGTTATGCTCCAAACATTTTTGTCAAGGATGCATTTGAACTTTCTGCCCTCGCAATTAAGGACAATGTACTTTGCATCAAAGCCTGTGACCATGTAGACAGTGTGGTCGCACTATGCGATGATTTTGCTGATCTCTTTTCTGAGGGCCTTGGTTGTACCACAGACTTTGCAGCGCATATTGTAGTTAGAGACAATTCCATGCGTATTCTCCACTCTAGTAATGCTCCAAACATTTTTGGCATGGATGCATTTGAACTTTCTGGCCTCGCAGTTAAGGACAATGTATATAGCATCAACGCCTGTGACCATGTAGACAGTGTCGTCCCACTATACGATGATTTTGCTGATCTCTTTTCTGAGGGCCTTGGTGCTACCACAGACTTTGCTGCGCATTTTGTAGTTAGAGACAATTCCATGCCTATTCTCCACTCTAGTAATGCTCCAAACATTTTTGGTATGGATGCATTTGCAATTTCAGGCCTCGCAATTCAGGACAGTGTACTTTGAACCAAACCCTGTGACCATGCAGAAAGTGTGGTCGCACTATGCGATGATTTTGCTGATCTCTTTTCTGAGGGAGTTGGTTGTACCACAGACTTTGCAGCGCATATTGTAGTTAGAGACAATTTCATGCCTATTCTCCACTCTAGTAATGCTCCAAACATTTTTGGCATGGACGCATTTGAAATTCCTGGCCTCGCAATTCAGGACAAAGTACTTTGCGTCAACGCCTGTGACCATGCAGACAGTGTGGTCGCACTACGTGATGATTTTTGATCTCATTTCTGAGGGCTTTGGTTGTACCACAGACTTTGCAGCGCATATTGTAGTTAGAGACAATTCCATGCCTATTCCCCACTCTAGTAATGCTCCGAACAATTTTGGCATGGATGCATTTGAAATTCCTGGCCTCGCAATTCAGGACAAAGTACTTTGCATCAGCGCCTGTGACTATGCAGACAGTGTGATCGCACTGTGATTTTTGATCTCTTTTCTGAGGGCTTCGGTTGTACCACAGACTTTGCAGCGCATATTGTAGTTAGAGGCAATTCCATGCCTTCTCCACTCTATTAATGTACCAAACATTTTTGGCATGGATGCATTTGAACATACTGGCCTCGCAATTCAGGACAATGTACTTTTCGCCAACGCCTGTGACCATGCAGGCAGTGGGGTCGCACTATGCGATGATTTTGCTGATCTCTTTTCTGAGGGCCTTGGTTGTACCACAGACTTTGCAGTGCATAATGTGGATAGAGACATTTCCATGCCCATTCTCTACTCTAGTAATTATCCAACCTTTTTTTGGCATCTAAGCATTTGAACTTTCCGGCCTCGCAATTCAGGACAATGCACTTTGCATCAACGCCTGTGACCATGCAGACAGTGTGGTCGCACTATGCGATCATTTTGCTGATCTCTTTTATGAGGGCCTTGGTTGTACCACAGACATTGCAGCGCATATTGTAGTTAGAGACAATTCCATGCATATTCTCCACTCTAGTAATGCTCAAAACATTTTTAGCATGGATGTATTTGAACTTCCTGGCCTCACAATTCAGGACACTGTACTTTGCATCACCACCTGTGACCATGCAGACAGAGTGGTCGCACTATGCGATGATTTTGCTGATCTCTTCTCTGAGGGCCTGGGATGTACCACAGACTTTGCAGCGCATATTGTAGTTAGAGACAATTCCATGCTTATTCTCCACTCTAGTAATGCTCCAGACATTTGTGGCATGGATGCATTTGAAACTCCTGGCATCGCAATTCAGGACAATGTACTTTGCATCAACGCCTGTGACAATGCAGACAGTGTGGTCGCACTACGTGATAATTTTGATGATCTCTTTCCTGAGGGCCTTCGTTGTACCACAGACATTGCAGCGCATATTGTAGTTAGAGTCAATTTTATGACTATTCTCCAATGTAGTAATCCTCCAAACATTTTTGGCACGGATTCATTTGAAATTTCATACCTCGCAATTCTGGACAGTGTACTTTGCATCAACTCCTGTAACCATGCAGACAGTGTGGTCGTACTATGCGATGATTTTGCTGATCTCTTTTCTGAGGGCCTTGGTTGTACCACAGGTTTTGCAGCGCATTTTGTAGTTAGAGACAATTCCATGCCTATTCTCCACTCAAGTAATGCTCCAAACATTTTTGCATGGATGCATTTGAACATTCTGGCCTCGCAATTAAGGTCAACGTATTTTGCATCAACGCCTGTGACCATGTAGACAGTGTGGTCGCACTACGTGATGATTTTTGATCTCTTTTCTGAGGGCTTTGGTTGTACCCCAGACTTTGCAGCGCGTATTGTAGTTAGAGACAATTGCATGCCTATTCTCCACTCTAGTAATGCTCCAAACAATTTTGGCATTGATGCATTTGAACCTTCTTGCCCTCGAAATTCAGGACAATGTACGTTGCAACAACGCCTGTGACCATGCAGACAGAGTGATCGCACTATGCGAATATTTTACTGATCTCTTTTCTGAGGGCCTTGGTTGCACCACAGACTTTGCAGTGCATATTGTTAGAGACAATTCCATGCCTGTTCTCGACTCTACCAATGCTCCAAACATTGTTCCCATTGATTCATTTGAACTTTCTGTCCTTGCAATTCAGGGCAGTGTACTTTGCCTCAACGCCTGTGACCATGCAGGCAGTGTGGTCGCACTATGTAATGATATTTGATCTCTTTTCTGATGGCTTTGGTTGTACCACAGACTTTGCAGCGCATATTGTAGTTAGAGACAATTCCGTGCATATTCTCCACTCTAGTAATGCACCAAACATTTTTGGCATGGATGCATTTGAACATTCTGGCCTCGCAATTCAGGACAATGTACTTTTCGCCAACGCCTGTGACAATGCAGGCAGTGTGGTAGCACTATGCGATGATTTTGCTGATCTCTTTTCTGAGGGCCTTGGTTGTACCACAGACATTGCAGCGCATATTGAAGTTAGAGACAATTCCATGACTATTCTCGACACTACCAATGCTCCAAACATTGTTGGCATAGATTCATTTGAACTTTCTGGCCTCGCAATACAGGACAATGTACTTTGCCTCAACGCCTGTGAGCATGCAGACTGTGTGGTCGCACTATGCATGGATTTTGCTGATCTCCTTTCTTAGGGCGTTGGTTGTACCACAGACTTTGCAGCGCATATTGTAGTTAGAGACAGTTCCATGCCTATTCTCCACTATAGTAAAGCTCCAAACATTTTGGCATGGATGCATTTGACATTTCTGGCCTCGCAATTAAGGACAATGTACTTTGCATCAAAGCCTGTGACAATGTAGACAGTGTGGTCGCACTGTGCGATGATTTTGCTGATCTCTTTTCTGAGGGCCTTGGTTGTACCACAGGCTTTGCAGCGCATTTTGTAGTTGGAGACAATTCCAAGCCTATTCTCCACTCTAGTAATGCTCCAAACGTTTCTGGCATGGATGCATTTGAAATTTCTGGCCTCGCAATTCAGGACAATGTACGTTGCAACAACGCCTGTGACCATGCAGGCAGAGTGGTCGCACAATGCGAATATTTTACTGATCTCTTTTCTGAGGGCCTTGGTTGCACCACAGACTTTGCAGCGCATATTGTTAGAGACAATTCCATGCCTATTCTCCACTCTAGTAATGCTCCAAACATCTGTGGCATGGATGAATTTGAAATTTCCGGCCTCTCAGTTCGAGACAATGTACTTTGCATCAACGCCTGTGACCATGCAGACAGTGTGGTCGCACTATGCGTGGATTTTGCTGATCTCTTTTCTGAGGGCCTTGGTTGTACCACAGACTTTGCAGCGCATAATGTGGATAGAGACATTTCCATGCCCATTCTCTACTCTAGTAATTATCCAAACTTTTTTTGGCATCGAAGCATTTGAACTTTCCGGCCTCGCAATTCAGCACAATGAACTTTGCATCAACGCCTGTGACCATGCAGACAGTGTGGTCGCACTATGTGATCATTTTGCTGATCTCTTTTATGAAGGCCTTGGTTGTACCACAGACATTGCAGCGCATATTGTAGTTAGAGACAATTCCATGCATTATTCTCCACTCTAGTAATGCTCAAAACATTTTTGGAATGGATGCATTTGACCTTCCTGGCCTCGCAATTCAGGACAGTGTATTTGCATCAACGCCTGTGACCATTCAGACAGTGTGGTCGCACTATGCGATCATTTTGCTGATCTCTTTTATGAGGGCCTTGATTGTACCACAGACATTGCAGCGCATATTGTAGTTAGAGACAATTCCATGCATATTCTCCACTCTAGTAATGCTCAAAACATTTTTAGCATGGATGCATTTGAACTTCCTGGCTCACAATTCAGGACACTGTACTTTGCATCACCACCTGTGACCATGCAGACAGTGTGGTCGCACTATGCGATGATTTTGCTGATCTCTTTTCTGAGGGCCTGGGATGTACCACATACTTTGCAGCGCATATTGTAGTTAGAGACAATTCCATGCTTATTCTCCACTCTAGTATTGCTCCAGACATTTGTGGCATGGATGCATTTGAAACTCCTGGCCTCGCAATTCAGGACAATGTACTTTGCTTCAACGGCTGTGACAATGCAGACAGTGTAGTCGCACTACGTGATGATTTTGCTGATCTCTTTCCTGAGGGCCTTCGTTGTACCACAGACATTGCAGCGCATATTGTAGTTAGAGTCAATTTTATGACTATTCTCCACTGTAGTAATCCTCCAAACATTTTTGGCACGGATTCATTTGAAATTTCATACCTCGCAATTCTGGACAGTGTACTTTGCAGCAACTCCTGTGACCATGCAGACAGTGTGGTCGCACTATGAGATGATTTTGCTGATCTCTTTTCTGAGGGCCTTGGTTGTACCACAGACTTTGCGGCGTATATTGAAGTTAGAGACAATTCCATGACTATTCTCGACTCTACCAATGCTCCAAACATTGTTCCCATTGATTCATTTGAACTTTCTGTCCTTGCAATTCAGGGCAGTGTACTTTGCCTCAACGCCTGTGCCCATGCAGGCAGTGTGGTCGCACTATGTAATGATATTTGATCTCTTTTCTGATGGCTTTGGTTGTACCACAGAGTTTGCAGCGCATATTGTAGTTAGAGACAATTCCATGTCTATTCTCCACTCTAGTAATGCACCAAACATTTTTATCATGGATGCATTTGAACATTCTGGCCTCGCAATTCAGGACAATGTACTTTTCGCCAACGCCTGTGACCATGCAGGCAGTGTGGTAGCACTATGCGATGATTTTGCTGATCTCTTTTCTGAGGGCCTTGGTTGTACCACAGACATAGCAGCGCATATTGTAGTTAGAGTCAATTCCATGCCTATTCTCCACTGTAGTAATCCTCCAAACATTTTTGGTACGGATTCATTTGAAATTTCATACCTCGCAAATCAGGAGAGTGTACTTTGCATCAACTCCTATTACCATGCAGACAGTGGGGTCTCATTATGAGATGATTTTGCCGATCTCTTTTCTGAGGGCCTTGGTTGTACCACAGACTTTGCAGCGCATATTGAAGTTAGAGACAATTCCATGCCTATTCTCGACTCTACCAATGCTCCAAACATTGTTGGCATAGATTCATTTGAACTTTCTGGCCTCGCAATACAGGACAATGTACTTTGCATCAAAGCCTGTGACCATGTAGACAGTGTGGTCGCACTATGCGATGATTTTGCTGATCTCCTTTCTGAGGGCCTTGGTTGTACCACAGACTTTGCAGCGCATATTGTAGTTAGAGACAATTCCATGCGTATTCTCCACTCTAGTAATGCTCCAAACATTTTTGGCATGGATGCATTTGAACTTTCTGGCCTCGCAATTAAGGACAATGTATTTTGCATCAACGCCTGTGACCATGCAGGCAGTGTGGTCGCACTATGCGATGATTTTGCTGATCTCTTTTCTGAGGGCCTTGGTTGTACCACAGACTTTGCAGCGCATTATGTGGATATTGACATTTCCATGCCCATTCTCTACTCTAGTAATTATCCAAACTTTTTTTGGCATCGAAGCATTTGAACTTTCCGGCCTCGCAATTCAGGACAATGCGCTTTGCATCAACGCCTGTGACCATGCAGACAGTGTGGTCGCACTATGCGATCATTTTGCTGATCTCTTTTATGAAGGCCTTGGTTGTACCACAGACATTGCAGCGCATATTGTAGTTAGAGACAATTCCATGCATATTCTCCACTCTATTAATGCTCAAAACATTTTTGGAATGGACGCATTTGACCTTTCTGGCCTCGCAATTCAGGACAGTGTATTTGCATCAACGCCTGTGACCATTCAGACAGTGTGGTCGCACTATGCGATCATTTTGCTGATCTCTTTTCTGAGGGCCTTGGTTGTACCACAGGCTTTGCAGCGCATTTTGTAGTTAGAGACAATTCCATGCCTATTCTCCACTCTAGTAATGCTCCAAACATTTTTGGCATGGATGCGTTTGAACTTTCTGGCCTCGCAATTAAGGTCAATGTATTTTGCATCAACGCCTGTGACCATGTAGACAGTGTGGTCGCACTACGTGATGATTTTTGATCTCTTTTCTGAGGGCTTTGGTTGTACCCCAGACTTTGCAGCGCGTATTGTAGTTAGAGACAATTGCATGCCTATTCTCAACTCTAGTAATGCTCCAAACATTTTTGGCATTGATGCATTTGAACCTTCTTGCCCTCGAAATTTAGGACAATGTACGTTGCAACAACGCCTGTGACCATGCAGACAGAGTGGTCGCAGTATGCGAATATTTTACTGATCTCTTTTCTGAGGGCCTTGGTTGCACCACAGACTTTGCAGCGCATATTGTTAGAGACAATTCCATGCCTATTCTCGACTCTACCAATGCTCCAAACATTGTTCCCATTGATTCATTTTAACTTTCTGTCCTTGCACTTCAGGGCAGTGTACTTTGCCTCAACGCCTGTGACCATGCAGGCAGTGTGGTCCCACTATGTAATGATATTTGATCTCTTTTCTGATGGCTTTGGTTGTACCACAGACTTTGCAGCGCATATTGTAGTTAGAGACAATTCCATGCCTATTCTCCACTCTAGTAATGCACCAAACATTTTTGGCATCTATGCATTTGAACATTCTGGCCTCGCAATTCAGGACAATGTACTTTTCGCCAACGCCTGTGACCATGCAGGCAGTGTGGTAGCACTATGCGATGATTTTGCTGATCTCTTTTCTGAGGGCCTTGGTTGTACCACAGACATTGCAGCGCATATTGTAGTTAGAGTCAATTCCATGCCTATTCTCCACTGTAGTAATCCTCCAAACATTTTTGGTACGGATTCATTTGAAATTTCATACCTCGCAAATCAGGAGAGTAGACTTTGCATCAACACCTATGACCATGCAGACAGTGGGGTCTCACTATGAGATGATTTTGCCGATCTCTTTTCTGAGGGCCTTGGTTGTACCACAGACTTTGCAGCGCAAATTGAAGTTAGAGACAATTCCATGACTATTCTCGACTCTACCAATGCTCCAAACATTGTTGGCATAGATTCATTTGAACTTTCTGGCCTCGCAATACAGGACAATGTACGTTGCCTCAACGCCTGTGACAATGCAGACTATTTGGTCGCACTATGCGATGATTTTGCTGATCTCCTTTCTTAGGGCATTGGTTGTACCACAGACTTTGCAGCGCATATTGTAGTTAGAGACAATTCCATGCGTATTCTCCACTCTAGTAATGCTCCAAACATTTTTGGCATGGATGCATTTGAACTTTCTGGCCTCGCAATTTAGGACAATGTATTTTGCATCAACGCCTGTGACCATGCACACAGTGTGGTCGCACTATGCCATGATTTTGCTGATCTCTTTTCTGAGGGAGTTGGTTGTACCACAGACTTTGCAGCGCATATTGTAGTTAGAGACAATTTCATGCCTATTCTCCACTCTAGTAATGCTCCAAACATTTTTGGCATGGACGCATTTGAAATTCCTGGCCTCGCAATTCAGGACAAAGTACTTTGCGTCAACGCCTGTGACCATGCAGACAGTGTGGTCGCACTACGTGATGATTTTTGATCTCATTTCTGAGGGCTTTGGTTGTATCACAGACTTTGCAGCGCATATTGTGGTTAGAGACAATTCCATGCCTATTCTCCACTATAGTAATGCTCCAAACATTTTGGCATGGATGCATTTGAACATTCTGTCCTCGGAATTAAGGACAATGTACTTTGCATCAAAGCCTGTGACCATGTACACAGTGTGATCGCACTATGCGATGTTTTTGCTGATCTCTTTTCTGAGGGCCTTGGTTGTACCACAGGCTTTGCAGCGCATTTTGTAGTTAGAGACAATTCCAAGCCTATTCTCCACTCTAGTAATGCTTCAAACGTTTCTGGCATGGATGCATTTGAAATTTCTGGCCTCGCAATTCAGGACAATGTACGTTGCAACAACGCCTGTGACCATGCAGGCAGAGTGGTCGCACTATGCGAATACTTTACTGATCTCTTTTCTGAGGGCCTTGGTTGCACCACAGACTTTGCAGCGCATATTGTTAGAGACAATTCCATGCCTATTCTCCACTCTAGTAATGCTCCAAACATATGTGGCATGGATGTATTTGAACTTTCCGGCCTCTCAGTTCGAGACAATGTAGTTTGCATCAACGCCTGTGACCATGCAGACAGTGTGGTCGCACAATGCGATGATTTTGCTGATCTCTTTTCTGGAGGCCTTTGTTGTACCACAGACTTTGCAGCGCAAATTGTAGTTAGAGACAATTCCATGCCTATTCTTCACTCTAGAATCCTCCAAACGTTTCTGGCATGGATGCATTTGAAATTTCTGGCCTCGCAATTCAGGACAATGTACTTTGCATCAACGCCTGTGACCATGCAGAGAGTTTGGTCGCACTATGCGATGATTTTGCTGATCTCTTTACTGAAGGCCTTGGTTGTACCACAGACTTTACAGCGCATATTGTAGTCAGAGACAATTGCATGCCTATTCTCGACTGTACCAATGCTCCAAACATTGTTGGCATGTATTGATTTGAACTTTCTGCCCTCGCAATCCAGGACAGTGTACTTTGCCTCAACGCCTGTGACCATGCAGACAGTGTGGTCGCACTATGCGATGATTTTGATGCTCTCTTTTCTGAGGGCCTTGGTTGTACCACAGACTTTGCAGCGGATATTGTAGTTAGTTACAGTTCCATGCCTATTTTCCACTATAGTAATGCTCCAAACATTTTTGGCTTGGATGCATTTGAACTTTCTGGCCTCGCAATTAAAGACAATGTACTTTGCATCAACGCCTGTGACCATGTAGACAGTGTGGACGCACTATGCGGTGATTTTGCTGATCACTTTTCTGAGGGCCTTGAATGTACCACAGACTTTGCAGCGCAAATTGTAGTTAGTGACAATTCCATGCCTCTTCTCCACTCTAGTAATGTTCAAAACATTTTTGGAATGGATGCATTTGACCTTTCTGGCCTCGCAATTCAGGACAATGTACTTTGCATCAACGCCTGTGACCATGCAGACAGTGTGGTCGCACTATGCGAATATTTTACTGATCTCGTTTCTGAGGGCCTTGGTTGTACCAAAGACTTTGCAGCGCATATTGTTAGAGACAATTCCATGCCTATTCTCCACTCTAGTAATGCTCCAAACATCTGTGGCATGGATGTATTTGAACTTTCCGGCCTCTCAGTTCGAGACAATATACCTTGCATCAACGCCTGTGACAATGCAGACAGTGTGGTCACACTACATGATGATTTTTCTGATCTCTTTTCTGAAGGCCTTGGTTGTACCACACACTTTGCAGTGCATATTGTAGTTAGAGTCATTTCCATGCCTATTCTCCACTCTAGTAATCCTCCAACCATTTTTCGCACGGATTCATTTGAAATTTCATACCTCGCAATTCAGGACATTGGACTTTGCATCAACGAATGTGACCATGCAGACAGTATGGTCGCCCTATGCGATGATTTTGCTGATCTCTTTTCTGAAGGCCTTGGTTGTACCACAGACTTTACAGCGCATATTGTAGTCAGAGACAGTTGCATGCCTATTCTCCACTCTAGTAATGCTACAAACATTTGTGGCATGGATGCATTTGAATCTCCTGGCCTCGCAATTCTGGACAATGTACTTTGCATCAACGTCTGTGACAATGCAGACAGTGTGGTCACACTACGTGATGGTTTTTCTGATCTCTTTTCTGAGGGCCTTGGTTTTACCACAGACTTTGCAGCGCATATTGTAGTTAGAGACAATTCCATGCCTATTCTTCACTCTAGAATCCTCCAAACGTTTCTGGCATGGATGCATTTGAACTTTCTGGCCTCGCAATTAAAGACAAAGTACTTTGCATCAACGCCTGTGACCTTGTAGACAGTGTGGACGCACTATGCGGTGATTTTGCTGATCACTTTTCTGAGGGCCTTGAATGTACCACAGACTTTGCAGCGCATATTGTAGTTAGAGACAATTCCATGCCTCTTCTCCACTCTAGTAATGCTCAAAACATTTTTGGAATGGATGCATTTGACCTTTCTGGCCTCGCAATTCAGGACAATGTACTTTGCATCAACGCCTGTGACCATGCAGACAGTGTGGTCGCACTATGCGATGATTTTGCTGATCTCTTTTCAAAGGACTTGGCTGTACCACAGACTTTACAGCGCATATTGTAGTTAGAGACAATTGCATGCCTGTTCTCCACTTTAGTAATGCTCCAAACATTTGTGGCATGGATGTATTTGAAACTCCTGGCCTCGCAATTCAGGACAATGTTCTCTGCATCAACGCCTGTGTCAATGCAGACAGTGTCGTCGCACTACGTGATGATTTTGCTGATCTCTTTTCTGAGGGCCTTGGTTGTACCACAGACTTTGCAGCGCATATTGTAGTTAGAGACAATTCCATGCCTATTCTCCACTATAGTAATGCTCCAAACATTTTTGGCTTGGATGCATTTGAACTTTCTGGCCTCGCAATTAAAGACAATGTATTTGCATCAACGCCTGTGACCATGCAGACAGTGTGGTCGCACTATGCTATGATTTTGCTGATCTCTTTTCTGAGGGCTTTGATTGTACCACATAGTTTGCAGCGCATATTATAGTTACAGACAATTCCATGCCTATTCTCCACTCTATTAAAGCTCCAAACATTTTTGGCATGGATACATTTGAAATTCTTGGCCTCGCAATTCAGGGCAAAGTACTTTGCATCAACGCCTGTGACCATGCAGACAGTGTCGTCACACTATGTGATGATTTTTGATCAATTTTCTGAGGGCTTTGTTTGTACTATAGACTTTGCAGCGCATATTGGAGGTAGAAACAATTCCATGATTATTCTCCACTCTAGTAATCCTCAAAACCTTTTTTATCATGGATTGCATTTCAATTTTCTGGGCTCGCAATTCAGCACAATGTATTTTGCATCAACGCCTGTGACCATGCAGACAGTGTGGTCGCACTATGCGATGATTTTGCTGATCTCTTTTCTGAGGGCCTTGGTTGTACCACAGACTTTGCAGCGCATATTGCAGTTAGAGTCAATTCCATGCCTATTCTCCACTCTATTAATCATCCAAACATTTTTGGCAGGGATTCAATTGAAATTTCATACCTCGCAATTCAGGACAGAGTACTTTGCATCAACGCCTGTGACCATGCAGACAGTGTGGTCGCACTATGCGATGATTTTGCTGATCTCTTTTCTGAGGGCCTTCGTTGTACCACAGACTTTGCAGCGCATATTGGAGTTAGAGACAATTCCATGCCTATTCTCCACTCTAGTAATGCTCCAAACATTTTTGGCATGGAAGCATTTGAAATTCCTTGCGTAGCAATTCAGGACAAAGTACTTTGCATCAGCGCCTGTGACCATGCAGACAGTGTGGTCGCACTATGTGGTGATTTTTGATCTCTTTTCTGAGGGCTTTGGTTGTACAACAGACTTTGCAGCGCATATTGTAGTTAGAGACAATTCCATGCCAAATCCCCACTCTAGTAATGCTCCAAACATTTTTGGCATGGATGCATTTGAACTTCCTGGCCTCGCAATTCAGGACAGTGTACTTTTCACCAACGCCTGTGACCATGTAAGCAGTGTGGTCGCACTATGCGATGATTTTGCTGATCTCTTTTCTGAGGGCCTAGGTTGTACCACAAACTTTGCAGCGCATATTGTAGTTAGAGATAATTCCATGCCTATTCCACACTCTAGTAATGCTCCAAACATTTGTGGCATGGATGCATTTGAAACTCCTGCCCTCGCAATTCAGGACAATGTACTTTGCATAAACGCCTGTGACAATGCAGACAGTATGGTCACACTACGTGATGATTTTGCTGATCTCTTTTCTGAGGGCCTTGGTTGTACCACAGACTTTGCAGCGCATATTGTAGTTAGAGACAATTCCATGCCTATTCTCCACTCAAGTAATGCTCCAAACATTTTTGGAATGGATGCATTTAAACTTCCTGGCCTCGCAGTACAGGAAAAAGTACTTTGCATCAACGCCTGTGACCATGCAGACAGTGTGGTCGCACTATGTGATGACTTTGCTGATCTGTTTTCTGACGGCCTTCGTTGTACCACAGACTTTGCAGCGCATATTGTATTTAGAGACGATTCCGTGCCTATTCTCCACTCTTCTAATGCTCCAAACATTTGTGGCATGGATGCACTTGAAAGTCCTGGCCTCGCAATTCAGGACAAAGTACTTTGCATCAATGCCTGTGACCATGCAGACAGGATGGTCGCACTATGCGATGATTTTGCTGATCTCTTTTCTGAGGGCCTTGGTTGTACCACAGACTTTGCAGCGCATATTGTAGTTAGACACAATTCCATGCCTACTACTCACTCTTGTTATGCTCCTAACATTTTTGGCATTGATGCATTTAAAACCCCTTGCCTCGCAATTCAGGACAATGTACTTCACATCAAAGCCTGTGACAATGCAGACAGGGTGGTCGCACTACGTGATGATTTTTCTGATCTCTTTTCTGAGGGCCTTGGTTTTACCACAGACTTTGCAGCGCATATTGAAGTTAGAGACAATTCCATGCCTATTCTCGACTCTATCAATGCTCCAAACATTGTTGGCATGAATTCATTTGAACATTCTGCCCTCGCAATTCAGGACAGTGTACTTTGCCTCAACGCCTTTGACCATGCAGACAGTGTTGTCGCACTATGCGATGATTTTGCTGATCTCTTTTCTGAGGGCCTTGGTTGTACCACAGACTTTGCAGCGCATATTGTAGTTAGAGACAATTCCATGCCTATTCTCCACTATAGTAATGCTCCAAACATTTTTGGCTTGGATGCATTTGAACTTTCTGGCCTCGCAATTAAAGACAATGTATTTGCATCAACGCCTGTGACCATGCAGACAGTGTGGTCGCACTATGCTATGATTTTGCTGATCTCTTTTCTGAGGGCTTTGATTGTACCACATAGTTTGCAGCGCATATTGTAGTTACAGACAATTCCATGCCTATTCTCCACTCTATTAAAGCTCCAAACATTTTTGGCATGGATACATTTGAAATTCTTGACCTCGCAATTCAGGGCAAAGTACTTTGCATCAACGCCTGTGACCATGCAGACAGTGTCGTCACACTATGTGATGATTTTTGATCAATTTTCTGAGGGCTTTGTTTGTACTATAGACTTTGCAGCGCATATTGGATGTAGAAACAATTCCATGCCTATTCTCCACTCTAGTAATCCTCCAAACCTTTTTTATCATGGTTTGCACTTCAATTTTCTGGGCTCGCAATTCAGCACAATGTATTTTGCATCAACGCCTGTGACCATGCAGGCAGTGTGGTCGCACTATGCGATGATTTTGCTGATCTCTTTTCTGAGGGCCTTGGTTGTACCACAGACTTTGCAGCGCATATTGTAGTTAGAGACAATTCCATGCCAACTCTCCACTCTAGTAATGCTCCAAACATTTGTGGCATGGATGCATTTGAAAGTCCTGGCCTCGCAATTCAGGACAATGTACTTTGCATCAACACCTGTGACAATGCACACAGTGTGGTCGCACTAGGTGATGATTTTGCTGATCTCTTTTCTGAGGGCCTTGGTTGTACCACAGACTTTGCAGCGCATATTGCAGTTAGAGTCAATTCCATGCATATTCTCCACTCTAGTAATCATCCAAACATTTTTGGCAGGGATTCAATTGAAATTTCATACCTCGCAATTCAGGACAGAGTACTTTGCATCGACGCCTGTGACCATGCAGACAGTGTGGTCGCACTATGCGATGATTTTTCTGATCTCTTTTCTGAGGGCCTTCGTTGTACCACAGACTTTGCAGCGCATATTGGAGTTAGAGACAATTCCATGCCTATTCTCCACTCTAGTAATGCTCCAAACATTTTTGGCATGGAAGCATTTGAAATTCCTTGCGTAGCAATTCAGGACAAAGTACTTTGCATCAGCGCCTGTGACCATGCAGACAGTGTGGTCGCACTATGTGGTGATTTTTGATCTCTTTTCTGAGGGCTTTGGTTGTACAACAGACTTTGCAGCGCATATTGTAGTTAGAGACAATTCCATGCCAAATCCCCACTCTAGTAATGCTCCAAACATTTTTGGCATGGATGCATTTGAACTTCCTGGCCTCGCAATTCAGGACAGTGTACTTTTCACCAACGCCTGTGACCATGTAAGCAGTGTGGTCGCACTATGCGATGATTTTGCTGATCTCTTTTCTGAGGGCCTAGGTTGTACCACAAACTTTGCAGCGCATATTGTAGTTAGAGATAATTCCATGCCTATTCCACACTCTAGTAATGCTCCAAACATTTGTGGCATGGATGCATTTGAAACTCCTGCCCTCGCAATTCAGGACAATGTACTTTGCATAAACGCCTGTGACAATGCAGACAGTATGGTCACACTACGTGATGATTTTGCTGATCTCTTTTCTGAGGGCCTTGGTTGTACCACAGACTTTGCAGCGCATATTGTAGTTAGAGACAATTCCATGCCTATTCTCCACTCAAGTAATGCTCCAAACATTTTTGGAATGGATGCATTTAAACTTCCTGGCCTCGCAGTACAGGAAAAAGTACTTTGCATCAACGCCTGTGACCATGCAGACAGTGTGGTCGCACTATGTGATGACTTTGCTGATCTGTTTTCTGACGGCCTTCGTTGTACCACAGACTTTGCAGCGCATATTGTATTTAGAGACGATTCCGTGCCTATTCTCCACTCTTCTAATGCTCCAAACATTTGTGGCATGGATGCACTTGAAAGTCCTGGCCTCGCAATTCAGGACAAAGTACTTTGCATTAATGCCTGTGACCATGCAGACAGGGTGGTCGCACTATGCGATGATTTTGCTGATCTCTTTTCTGAGGGCCTTGGTTGTACCACAGACTTTGCAGCGCATATTGTAGTTAGACACAATTCCATGCCTGCTACTCACTCTTGTTATGCTCCTAACATTTTTGGCATTGATGCATTTAAAACTCCTTGCCTCGAAATTCAGGACAATGTACTTTACATCAAAGCCTGTGACAATGCAGACAGGGTGGTCGCACTACGTGATGTTTTTTCTGATCTCTTTTCTGAGGGCCTTGGTTTTACCACAGACTTTGCAGCGCATATTGAAGTTAGAGACAATTCCATGCCTATTCTCGACTCTATCAATGCTCCAAACATTGTTGGCATGAATTCATTTGAACATTCTGCCCTCGCAATTCAGGACAGTGTACTTTGCCTCAACGCCTTTGACCATGCAGACAGTGTGGTCGCACTATGCGATGATTTTGCTGATCTCTTTTCTGAGGGCCTTGGTTGTACCAATGACTTTGCAGCGCATATTGTAGTTAGAGACAATTCCATGCCTATTCTCCACTCTAGTAATGCTCCAAACATTTGTGGCATGGATGCACTTGAAAGTCCTGGCCTCGCAATTCAGGACAATGTACTTTGCATCAACGCCTGTGACAATGCAGACAGGGTGGTCGCACTACGTGATGATTTTTCTGATCTCTTATCTGAGGGCCTTGGTTGTACCACACACTTTGCAGCGCATATTGTAGTTAGAGTCAATTCCATGCCTATTCTCCACTATAGTAATGTTCCAAACATTTTGGCATGGATGCATTTGAACTTTCTGGCCTCGCAATTAAGGACAATGTACTTTGCATCAAAGCCTGTGACCATGTACACAGTGTGGTCGCACTATGCGATGATTTTGCTGATCTCTTTTCTGAGGGCCTTGGTTGTACCACAGGCTTTGCAGCGCATTTTGTAGTTAGAGACAATTCCAAGCCTATTCTCCACTCTAGTAATGCTCCAAACGTTTCTGGCATGGATGCATTTGAAATTTCTGGCCTCGCAATTCAGGACAATGTACGTTGCAACAACGCCTGTGACCATGCAGGCAGAGTGGTCGCACTATGCGAATACTTTACTGATCTCATTTCTGAGGGCCTTGGTTGCACCACAGACTTTCCAGCGCATATTGTTAGAGACAATTCCATGCCTATTCTCCACTCTAGTAATGCTCCAAACAATTGTGGCATGGATGTATTTGAACTTTCCGGCCTCTCAGTTCGAGACAATGTACTTTGCATCAAATCCTGTGACCATGCAGACAGTGTGGTCGCACTGTGCGATGATTTTGCTGATCTCTTTTCTGGAGGCCTTTGTTGTACCACAGACTTTGCAGCGCATATTGTAGTTAGAGACAATTCCATGCCTATTCTTCACTCTAGAATCCTCCAAACGTTTCTGGCATGGATGCATTTGAAATTTCTGGCCTCGCAATTCAAGACAATGTACTTTGCATCAACACCTGTGACCATGCAGAGAGTTTGGTCGCACTATGCGATGATTTTGCTGATCTCTTTTCTGAAGGCCTTGGTTGTACCACAGACTTTACAGCGCATATTGTAGTCAGAGACAATTGCATGCCTATTCTCGACTGTACCAATGCTCCAAACATTGTTGGCATGGATTCATTTGAACTTTCTGCCCTCGCAATCCAGGACAGTGTACTTTGCCTCAACGCCTGTGACCATGCAGACAGTCTGGTCGCACTATGCGATGATTTTGATGCTCTCTTTTCTGAGGGCCTTGGTTGTACCACAGACTTTGCAGCGCATATTGTAGTTAGTTACAGTTCCATGCCTATTTTCCACTATAGTAATGCTCCAAACATTTTTGGCTTGGATGCATTTGAACTTTCTGGCCTCGCAATTAAAACAATGTACTTTACATCAACGCCTGTGACCATGTAGATAGTGTGGACGCACTATGCGGTGATTTTGCTGATCACTTTTCTGAGGGCCTTGAATGTACCACAGACTTTGCAGCGCATATTGTAGTTAGTGACAATTCCATGCCTCTTCTCCACTCTAGTAATGTTCAAAACATTTTTGGAATGGATGCATTTGACCTTTCTGGCCTCGCAGTTCAGGACAATGTACTTTGCATCAACGCCTGTGACCATGCAGACAGTGTGGTCGCACTATGCGAATATTTTACTGATCTCTTTTCTGAAGGCCTTGGTTGTACCAAAGACTTTGCAGCGCATATTGTTAGAGACAATTCCATGCCTATTCTCCACTCTAGTAATGCTCCAAACATCTGTGGCATGGATGTATTTGAACTTTCCGGCCTCTCAGTTCGAGACAATGTACTTTGCATCAACGCCTGTGACAATGCAGAAAGTGTGGTCACACTACGTGATGATTTTTCTGATCTCTTTTCTGAGGGCCTTGGTTGTACCACACACTTTGCAACGCATATTGTAGTTAGAGTCAATTCCATGCCTATTCTCCACTCTAGTAATCCTCCAACCATTTTTCGCACGGATTCATTTGAAATTTCATACCTCGCAATTCAGGACATTGGACTTTGCATCAACGCCTGTGACCATGCAGACAGTATGGTCGCCCTATGCGATGATTTTGCTGATCTCTTTTCTGAAGGCCTTGGTTGTACCACAGACTTTACAGCGCATATTGTAGTCAGAGACAATTGCATGCCCATTCTCCACTATAGGAATGCTCCAAACATTTTTGGCTTGGATGCATTTGAACTTTCTGGCCTCGCAATTAAAGACAATGTATTTGCATCAACGCCTGTGACCATGCAGACAGTGTGGTCGCACTATGCGATGATTTTGCTGATCTCTTTTCAAAGGACGTGGCTGTACCACAGACTTTACAGCGCATATTGTAGTTAGAGACAATTGCATGCCTGTTCTCCACTTTAGTAATGCTCCAAACATTTGTGGCATGGATGTATTTGAAACTCCTGGCCTCGCAATTCTGGACAATGTTCTCTGCATCAACGCCTGTGTCAATGCAGACAGTGTCGTCGCACTACGTGATGATTTTGCTGATCTCTTTTCTGAGGGCCTTGGTTGTACCACAGACTTTGCAGCGCATATTGTAGTTAGAGACAATTCCATTCCTATTCTCCACTATAGTAATGCTCCAAACATTTTTGGCTTGGATGCATTTGAACTTTCTGGCCTCGCAATTAAACACAATGTATTTGCATCAACGCCTGTGACCATGCAGACAGTGTGGTCGCACTATGCTATGATTTTGCTGATCTCTTTTCTGAGGGCTTTGATTGTACCACATACTTTGCAGCGCATATTGTAGTTACAGACAATTCCATGCCTATTCTCCACTCTATTAAAGCTCCAAAGATTTTTGGCATGGATGCATTTGAAATTCTTGGCCTCGCAATTCAGGGCAAAGTACTTTGCATCAACGCCTGTGACCATGCAGACAGTGTCGTCACACTATGTGATGATTTTTGATCAATTTTCTGAGGGCTTTGTTTGTACTATAGACTTTGCAGCGCATATTGGAGGTAGAAACAATTCCATGCCTATTCTCCACACTAGTAATCCTCCAAACCTTTTTTATCATGGATTGCATTTCAATTTTCTGGGCTCGCAATTCATCACAATGTATTTTGCATCAACGCCTGTGACCATGCAGACAGTGTGGTCGCACTATGCGATGATTTTGCTGATCTCTTTTCTGAGGGCCTTGGTTGTACCACAGACTTTGCAGCGCATATTGTAGTTAGAGACAATTCCATGCCTATTCTCCACTCTAGTAATACTCCAAACATTTGTGCATGGATGCATTTGAAAGTCCTGGCCTCGCAATTCAGGACAAAGTACTTTGCATCAATGCCTGTGACCATGCAGACAGGGTGGTCGCACTATGCGATGATTTTGCTGATCTCTTTTCTGAGGGCCTTGGTTGTACCACAGACTTTGCAGCGCATATTGTAGTTAGACACAATTCCATGCCTACTCCTCACTCTTGTTATGCTCCTAACATTTTTGGCATTGATGCATTTAAAACTCCTTGCCTCGCAATTCAGGACAATGTACTTTACATCAAAGCCTGTGACAATGCAGACAGGGTGGTCGCACTACGTGATGATTTTTCTGATCTCTTTTCTGAGGGCCTTGGTTGTACCACAGACTTTGCAGCGCATATTGTAGTTAGAGACAATTCCATGCCTATTCTCCACTCTAGTAATGCTCCAAACATTTGTGGCATGGATGCACTTGAAAGTCCTGGCCTCGCAATTCAGGACAATGTACTTTGCATCAACGCCTGTGACAATGCAGACAGGGTGGTCGCACTACGTGATGATTTTTCTGATCTCTTTTCTGAGGGCCTTGGTTGTACCACACACTTTGCAGCGCATATTGTAGTTAGAGTCAATTCCATGCCTATTCTCCACTATAGTAATGCTCCAAACATTTTGGCATGGATGCATTTGAACTTTCTGGCCTCGCAATTAAGGACAATGTACTTTGCATCAAAGCCTGTGACCATGTACACAGTGTGGTCGCACTATGCGATGATTTTGCTGATCTCTTTTCTGAGGGCCTTGGTTGTACCACAGGCTTTGCAGCGCATTTTGTAGTTAGAGACAATTCCAAGCCTATTCTCCACTCTAGTAATGCTCCAAACGTTTCTGGCATGGATGCATTTGAAATTTCTGGCCTCGCAATTCAGGACAATGTACGTTACAACAACGCCTGTGACCATGCAGGCAGAGTGGTCGTACTATGCGATGATTTTGATGCTCTCTTTTCTGAGGGCCTTGGTTGTACCACAGACTTTGCAGCGCATATTGTAGTTAGTTACAGTTCCACGCCTATTTTCCACTATAGTAATGCTCCAAACATTTTTGGCTTGGATGCATTTGAACTTTCTGGCCTCGCAATTAAAACAATGTACTTTACATCAACGCCTGTGACCATGTAGACAGTGTGGACGCACTATGCGGTGATTTTGCTGATCACTTTTCTGAGGGCCTTGAATGTACCACAGACTTTGCAGCGCATATTGTAGTTAGTGACAATTCCATGCCTCTTCTCCACTCTAGTAATGTTCAAAACATTTTTGGAATGGATGCATTTGACCTTTCTGGCCTCGCAATTCAGGACAATGTACTTTGCATCAACGCCTGTGACCATGCAGACAGTGTGGTCGCACTATGCGAATATTTTACTGATCTCTTTTCTGAGGGCCTTGGTTGTACCAAAGAGTTTGCAGCGCATATTGTTAGAGACAATTCGATGCCTATTCTCCACTCTAGTAATGCTCCAAACATCTGTGGCATGGATGTATTTGAACTTTCCGGCCTCTCAGTTCGAGACAATGTACTTTGCATCAACGCCTGTGACAATGCAGAAAGTGTGGTCACACTACGTGATGATTTTTCTGATCTCTTTTCTGAGGGCCTTGGTTGTACCACACACTTTGCAGCGCATATTGTAGTTAGAGTCAATTCCATGCCTATTCTCCACTCTAGTAATCCTCCAATCATTTTTCGCACGAATTCATTTGAAATTTCATACCTCGCAATTCAGGACATTGGACTTTGCATCAACGCCTGTGACCATGCAGACAGTATGGTCGCCCTATGCGATGATTTTGCTGATCTCTTTTCTGAAGGCCTTGGTTGTACCACAGACTTTACAGCGCATATTGTAGTCAGAGACAATTGCATGCCCATTCTCCACTATAGTAATGCTCCAAACATTTTTGGCTTGGATGCATTTGAACTTTCTGGCCTCGCAATTAAAGACAATGTATTTGCATCAACGTCTGTGACCATGCAGACAGTGTGGTCGCACTATGCGATGATTTTGCTGATCTCTTTTCAAAGGACTTGGCTGTACCACAGACTTTACAGCGCATATTGTAGTTAGAGACAATTCCATGCCTATTCTCCACTATAGTAATGCTCCAAACATTTTTGGCTTGGATGCATTTGAACTTTCTGGCCTCGCAATTAAAGACAATGTATTTGCATCAACGCCTGTGACCATGCAGACAGTGTGGTCGCACTATGCTATGATTTTGCTGATCTCTTTTCTGAGGGCTTTGATTGTACCACAGACTTTGCAGCGCATATTGTAGTTACAGACAATTCCATGCCTATTCTCCACTCTATTAAAGCTCCAAACATTTTTGGCATGGATGCATTTGAAATTCTTGGCCTCGCAATTCAGGGCAAAGTACTTTGCATCAACGCCTGTGACCATGCAGACAGTGTCGTCACACTATGTGATGATTTTTGATCAATTTTCTGAGGGCTTTGTTTGTACTATAGACTTTGCAGCGCATATTGGAGGTAGAAACAATTCCATGCCTATTCTCCACTCTAGTAATCCTCCAAACCTTTTTTATCATGGATGCATTTCAATTTTCTGGGCTCGCAATTCAGCACAATATATTTTGCATCAACGCCTGTGACCATGCAGACAGTGTGGTCGCACTATGCGATGATTTTGCTGATCTCTTTTCTGAGGGCCTTGGTTGTACCACAGACTTTGCAGCGCATATTGTAGTTAGAGACAATTCCATGCCTATTCTCCACTCAAGTAATGCTCCAAACATTTTTGGAATGGATGCATTTAAACTTCCTTGCCTCGCAGTACAGGAAAAAGTACTTTGCATCAACGCCTGTGACCATGCAGACAGTGTGGTCGCACTATGTGATGACTTTGCTGATCTGTTTTCTGACGGCCTTCGTTGTACCACAGACTTTGCAGCGCATATTGTATTTAGAGACGATTCCGTGCCTATTCTCCACTCTTCTAATGCTCCAAACATTTGTGGCATGGATGCACTTGAAAGTCCTGGCCTCGCAATTCAGGACAATGTACTTTGCATCAACGCCTGTGACAATGCAGACAGGGTGGTCGCACTACGTGATGATTTTTCTGATCTCTTTTCTGATGGCCTTGGTTGTACCACACACTTTGCAGCGCATATTGTAGTTAGAGTCAATTCCATGCCTATTCTCCACTATAGTAATGCTCCAAACATTTTGGCATGGATGCATTTGAAATTTCTGGCCTCGCAATTAAGGACAATGTACTTTGCATCAAAGCCTGTGACCATGTACACAGTGTGGTCGCACTATGCGATGATTTTGCTGATCTCTTTTCTGAGGGCCTTGGTTGTACCACAGGCTTTGCAGCGCATTTTGTTGTTAGAGACAATTCCAAGCCTATTCTCCACTCTAGTAATGCTCCAAACGTTTCTGGCATGGATGCATTTGAAATTTCTGGCCTCGCAATTCAGGACAATGTACGTTGCAACAACGCCTGTGACCATGCAGGCAGAGTGGTCGCACTATGCGATGATTTTGCTGATCTCTTTTCTGGAGGCCTTTGTTGTACCACAGACTTTGCAGCGCATATTGTAGTTAGAGACAATTCCATGCCTATTCTTCACTCTAGAATCCTCCAAACGTTTCTGGCATGGATGCATTTGAAATTTCTGGCCTCGCAATTAAGGACAATGTACTTTGCATCAACGCCTGTGACCATGCAGAGAGTTTGGTCGCACTATGCGATGATTTTGCTGATCTCTTTTCTGAAGGCCTTGGTTGTACCACAGACTTTACAGCGCATATTGTAGTCAGAGACAATTGCATGCCTATTCTCGACTGTACCAATGCTCCAAACATTGTTGGCATGGATTCATTTGAACTTTCTGCCCTCGCAATCCAGGACAGTGTACTTTGCCTCAACGCCTGTGACCATGCAGACAGTCTGGTCGTACTATGCGATGATTTTGATGCTCTCTTTTCTGAGGGCCTTGGTTGTACCACAGACTTTGCAGCGCATATTGTAGTTAGTTACAGTTCCATGCCTATTTTCCACTATAGTAATGCTCCAAACATTTTTGGCTTGGATGCATTTGAACTTTCTGGCCTCGCAATTAAAACAATGTACTTTACATCAACGCCTGTGACCATGTAGACAGTGTGGACGCACTATGCGGTGATTTTGCTGATCACTTTTCTGAGGGCCTTGAATGTACCACAGACTTTGCAGCGCATATTGTAGTTAGTGACAATTCCATGCCTCTTCTCCACTCTAGTAATGTTCAAAACATTTTTGGAATGGATGCATTTGACCTTTCTGGCCTCGCAATTCAGGACAATGTACTTTGCATCAACGCCTGTGACCATGCAGACAGTGTGGTCGCACTATGCGAATATTTTACTGATCTCTTTTCTGAGGGCCTTGGTTGTACCAAAGAGTTTGCAGCGCATATTGTTAGAGACAATTCCATGCCTATTCTCCACTCTAGTAATGCTCCAAACATCTGTGGCATGGATGTATTTGAACTTTCCGGCCTCTCAGTTCGAGACAATGTACTTTGCATCAACGCCTGTGACAATGCAGAAAGTGTGGTCACACTACGTGATGATATTTCTGATCTCTTTTCTGAGGGCCTTGGTTGTACCACACACTTTGCAGCGCATATTGTAGTTAGAGTCAATTCCATGGCTATTCTCCACACTAGTAATCCTCCAATCATTTTTCGCACGGATTCATTTGAAATTTCATTCCTCGCAATTCAGGACATTGGACTTTGCATCAACGCCTGTGACCATGCAGACAGTATGGTCGCCCTATGCGATGATTTTGCTGATCTCTTTTCTGAAGGCCTTGGTTGTACCACAGACTTTACAGCGCATATTGTAGTCAGAGACAATTGCATGCCCATTCTCCACTATAGTAATGCTCCAAACATTTTTGGCTTGGATGCATTTGAACTTTCTGGCCTCGCAATCAAAGACAATGTATTTGCATCAACGCCTGTGACCATGCAGACAGTGTGGTCGCACTATGCGATGATTTTGCTGATCTCTTTTCAAAGGACTTGGCTGTACCACAGACTTTACAGCGCATATTGTAGTTAGAGACAATTCCATGCCTATTCTCCACTATAGTAATGCTCCAAACATTTTTGGCTTGGATGCATTTGAACTTTCTGTCCTCGCAATTAAAGACAATGTATTTGCATCAACGCCTGTGACCATGCAGACAGTGTGGTCGCACTATGCTATGATTTTGCTGATCTCTTTTCTGAGGGCTTTGATTGTACCACAGACTTTGCAGCGCATATTGTAGTTACAGACAATTCCATGCCTATTCTCCACTCTATTAAAGCTCCAAACATTTTTGGCATGGATGCATTTGAAATTCTTGGCCGCGCAATTCAGGGCAAAGTACTTTGCATCAACGCCTGTGACCATGCAGACAGTGTCGTCACACTATGTGATGATTTTTGATCAATTTTCTGAGGGCTTTGTTTGTACTATAGACTTTGCAGCGCATACTGGAGGTAGAAACAATTCCATGCCTATTCTCCACTCTAGTAATCCTCCAAACCTTTTTTATCATGGATGCATTTCAATTTTCTGGGCTCGCAATTCAGCACAATATATTTTGCATCAACGCCTGTGACCATGCAGACAGTGTGGTCGCACTATGCGATGATTTTGCTGATCTCTTTTCTGAGGGCCTTGGTTGTACCACAGACTTTGCAGCGCATATTGTAGTTAGAGACAATTCCATGCCTATTCTCCACTCTTGTAATGCTCCAAACATTTGTGGCATGGATGCATTTGAAAGTCCTGGCCTCGCAATTCAGGACAATGTACTTTGCATCAACGCCTGTGACAATGCACACAGTGTGGTCGCACTACGTGATGATTTTGCTGATCTCTTTTCTGAGGGCCTTGGTTGTACCACAGACTTTGCAGCGCATATTGCAGTTAGAGTCAATTCCATGCATATTCTCCACTCTAGTAATCATCCAAACATTTTTGGCAGGGATTCAATTGAAATTTCATACCTCGCAATTCAGGACAGAGTACTTTGCATCAACGCCAGTGACCATGCAGACAGTGTAGTCGCACTATGCGATGATTTTGCTGATCTCTTTTCTGAGGGCCTTCGTTGTACCACAGACTTTGCAGCGCATATTGTAGTTAGAGACAATTCCATGCCTATTCTCCACTATAGTAATGCTCGAAACATTTTTGGCTTGGATGCATTTGAACTTTCAGGCCTCGCAATTAAAGACAATGTATTTTGCATCAACGCCTGTGACCATGTAGACTGTGTGGACGCACTATGCGGTGATTTTGCTGATCACTTTTCTGAGGGCCTTGAATGTACCACAGACTTTACAGCGCATATTGTAGTTAGAGACAAATGCATGCCTGTTCTCCACTCTAGTAATGCTCCAAACATTTGTGGCATGGATGCATTTGAAACTCCTGGCCTCGCAATTATGGACAATGTACTTTGCATCAACGCTTGTGACAATGCAGACAGTGTGGTCGCACTACGTGATGATTTTGCTGATCTCTTTTCTGAGGGCCTTGGTTGTACCACACACTTTGCAGCGCATATTGTAGTTACAGTCAATTCCAAGCCTATTCTCCACTCTAGTTATCCTCCAAACATTTTTGGCACGGATTCATTTAAAATTTCATACCTCGCAATTCAGGACAGTGGACTTTGCATCAACGCCTGTGACCATGCAGACAGTGTGGTCGCACTATGTGGTGATTTTTGATCTCTTTTCTGAGGGCTTTGGTTGTACAACAGACTTTGCAGCGCATATTGTAGTTAGAGACAATTCCATGCCTAATCCCCACTCTAGTAATGCTCCAAACATTTTTGGCATGGATGCATTTGAACTTCCTGGCCTCGCAATTCAGGACAGTGTACTTTTCACCAACGCCTGTGACCATGTAAGCAGTGTGGTCGCACTATGCGATGATTTTGCTGATCTCTTTTCTGAGGGCCTAGGTTGTACCACAAACTTTGCAGCGCATATTGTAGTTAGAGATAATTCCATGCCCATTCCACACTCTAGTAATGCTCCAAACATTTGTGGCATGGATGCACTTGAAAGTCCTGGCCTCGCAATTCAGGACAAAGTACTTTGCATCAATGCCTGTGACCATGCAGACAGGGTGGTCGCACTATGCGATGATTTTGCTGATCTCTCTTCTGAGGGCCTTGGTTGTACCACAGACTTTGCAGCGCATATTGTAGTTAGACACAATTCCATGCCTACTCCTCACTCTTGTTATGCTCCTAACATTTTTGGCATTGATGCATTTAAAACTCCTTCCCTCGCAATGCAGGACAATGTACTTTACATCAAAGCCTGTGACAATGCAGACAGGGTGGTCGCACTACGTGATGATTTTTCTGATCTCTTTTCTGAGGGCCTTGGTTGTACCACACACTTTGCAGCGCATATTGTAGTTAGAGTCAATTCCATGCCTATTCTCTACTCTAGTAATCCTCCAAACATTTTTGGCACGGATTCATTTGCAATTTTATACCTGGCAATTCAGGTCAGTGTACTTTGCATCAACGCCTGTTACCATGCTGACAGTGTGGTCGCACTATGCGATGATTTTGCTGATCTCTTTTCTGAGGGCCTTGGTTGTACCATAGACTTTGCAGCGCATATTGTTGTTAGAGACAATTCCATGGCTATTCTCCATTATAGTAATGCTCCAAACATTTTTGGCTTGGATGCATTTGATCTTTCTGGCCTCGGAATTAAAGACCAAGTACTTTGCATCAACGCCTAAGACCATGTAGACAGTGTGGACGCACTATGCGGTGATTTTGCTGATCACTTTTCTGAGGGCCTTGATTGTACCACAGACTTTGCAGCGCGTATTGTAGTTCGACACAATTCCATGCTTCTTCGCCACTCTAGTAACGCTCCAAACATTTTTGGCATGGATGCATTTTAACTTTCTAGCCTCTCAATTCAGGACAATGTACTTTGCGTCAACGCCTGTGACCATGCAGACATTGTGGTCGCACTATGTGATGATTTTAGATCTCTTTTCTGAAGGCTTTGGTTGTACGACAGTTTTTGCAGCGCATATTCTAGTTAGAGACAATTCCAAGCCTATTCTTCACTCTAGTAATCCTCCAAACATTTTTGGCATGGATGCATTTGAATTTTCAGGCCTCGCAATTCAGGACAGTGTACTTTGTATCAACCCCTGTGACCATGCAGACAGTGTGGTCGCACTATGCGATGATTTTGCTGATCTCTTTTTTGAGGGTCTTGGTTGTACCACAGACTTTGCAGCGCATATTGTAGTTAGAGACAATTCCATGCCTATTCTCCACTCTAGTAATGCTCCAAACATTTTTGGCATGGATGCATTTGAACTTTCTGGTCTCACAGTTCGAGACAATGTACTTTACATCAACGCCTGTGACCATGCTGACAGTGAGCTCACACTATGCGATGATTTTGCTGATATCTTTTCCGAAGGCCTTGGTTGTACCACAAACTTTGTAGCGCATATTGCCGTTACAGACAATTCCATGTATATTCTCCATTCTAGTAATTCTCCAAACATTTTTGGCATGGATGCATTTGAAATTTCTTGCCTCACAATTCAGGACAATGTACTTTGCATCAACGCCTGTGACCATGCAGACAAGTGGTCGCACTATGCGATGATTTTGCTGATCTCTTTTCTGTGGACCTTTTTTGTACAACAATTATCAGCGCACATTGTAGTTAGAGACAATTCCATGCCTATTCTCCACTCTAGTAATGCTCCAAATATTTTTGGCATAGAATCATTTGCACTTTCTGGCATCGAAATTCAGGACAATGTACATTGCATCAACGTCTGTGACCATGCAGACAGGGTGGTCGCACTATGCGATGATTTTGCTGATTTCTTTTCTGAGGGTCTTGGTTGTACCACAGACTTTGCAGCGCATATTGTAGTTAGAGACCATTCCATGCCTATTCTCCACTCTAGTAACGCTCCAAACATTTTTGGCATGGATGCATTTGAACTTTCTGGCCTTGCAATTCAGGACAATGTACTTTGCATCAACGCCTGTGACCATGCAGACACGTGGTCGCACTATGTGATGATTTTGCTGATCTCATTTCTGTGGTCCTAGGTTGTACCACAGACTTTGCGGCGCATATTGTAGTTACAGACAATTCCATGCCTATTCTCCACTCTAGTAATGCTCCAAACCTTTTTGGCATGGATGCATTTGAAATTCCTGGCGTCGCAATTCAGGACAATATACTTTGCATCAACGCCTGTGACCATGCAGACATGTGGTCACACTATGCAATGATTTTGCTGATCTCTTTCCTGTGGGCCTTTTATGTACCACAATTATCAGCGCACATTGTAGTTAGAGACATTTCCATGCCTATTCTCCACTCTAGTAATATTACAAACTTTTTTGGCATGGATGCATTTGAACTTCCTGGCCTCGCAATTCATGACAATGTACTTTGCATCAATGCCTGTGACCATGATGACAGTGTGGTCGAACTATGCGATTATTTTGCTGATCTCTTTTTTGAGGACCTTGGTTGTACCACAGACTTTACAGAGCATATTGAAGTTAGAGACAATTGCATGCCTATTGTCCACTCTGGTAATGCTCCAAACATTTTTGGCATGGATGCATTTGAACTTTCTGGCCTCACAATTCAGGACAATATACTTTGCATCAACGCCTGTGACCATGCAGACATGTGGTCGCACTATGTGATGATTTTGCTGATTGCTTTTCTGTCTGCCTAGGTTGTACCAGACTTTGTAGCGCATATTGTAGTTAGACACAATTCCATGCCTATTCTCCACTCTAGTAATGCTCCAAACATCTTTGGCATGGATTCTTTTGAACTTTCTGGCCTCACAAGTCAGCACAATTTACTTTGCATCAACGTCTGTGACCATGCAGACAGTCTGGTCGCACTATGCGATGATTTTGGTGATCTCTTTTCTGAGGACCTTGGTTGTACCACAGACTTTACAGAGCATATTGAAGTTAGAGTCAATTCCATGCCTATTCTCCACTCTAGTAATGCTCCAAATATTTTTGGCATGGATGCATTTGAACTTTCTGGCCTCGAAATTCAAGACATTGTACTTTGCGTAAACGCCTATGACCATGCAGACAGTGTGGTCACACTATGTGGCGATTTTTGATCTCTTTTCTGAGGGCTTTGGTTGTACCACAGACTTAGCAGCGAATATTGTAGTTAGAGTCAATTCCATGCCTATTCTCCACTCTAGTAATGCTCCAAACATTTTTGGCATGGATGCATTTGAACTTTCTTGCCTCGAAATTCAGAACAATGTACTTTGCATCAACGTCTGTGACCATGCAGACAGTGTGGTCACACTATGCGATGATTTTGCTGATATCTTTTCTGAATGCCTTGGTTGAACCACAAACTTTGTAGCGCATATGGCAGTTAGAGACAATTCCATGTATATTCTCCACTCTAGTAATGCTCCAAACATTTTTGGCATGGATGCATTTGAACTTTCTTGCCTCGAAATTCAGAACAATGTACTTTGCATCAACGTCTGTGACCATGCAGACAGTGTGGTCACACTATGCGACGATTTTGCTGCTCTCCTTTCTGAGGGCCATGGTTGTACCACAGACTTTGCAGCGCATATTGTAGTTAGAGACAATTCCATGCCTATTCTTCACTCTTGTAATCCTAATAATATTTTTGTCATGGATGCATTTGAACTTTCTGGCCTCGAAATTCAAGACAATGTAATTTGCGTCAACGCCTGTGACCATGCAGACAGTGTGGTCACACTATGCGATGATTTTGCTGATATCTTTTCTGAATGCCTTGGTTGAACCACAAACTTTGTAGCGCATATGGCAGTTAGAGACAATTCCATGTATATGCTCCACTCTAATAATCCTCCAAACATTTTTGGCATGGACGCATTTGAAATTTCTGGCCTCACAATTCAGGACAATGTACTTTGCATCAACGCCTGTGACCATGCAGACATGTGGTCGCACTATGCGATGATTTTGCTGATCTCTTTTCTGAAGGCCTTGGTTGTACCACAGACTTTGCAGCGGTTATTATAGTTAGAGACAATTCCATGCCTATTCTTCACTCTTGTAATCCTAATAATATTTTTGGCATGGATGCATTTGAACTTTCTGCCCTCGAAATTCAAGACAATGTACTTTGCGTCAACGCCTGTGACCATGCAGACAGTGTGGTCACACTATGTGGTGATTTTTGATCTCTTTTCTGAGGGCTTTGGTTGTGACACAGACTTTGCAGCGCATATTGTAGTTAGAGACAATTCCATGCCTATTCTCCACTGTAGTAATGCTCAAAACATCTTTGGCATGGATTTATTTGAGCTTTCTGGCCCCACAATTCAAGACAGTGTACTTTGCCTCAACGCCTGTGACCATGCAGACAGTATGGGCGCACTATGCGACGATTTTGCTGATCTCTTTTCTGAGGGCCTTGGTTGTACCACAGAATTTGCAGAGCATATTGTAGTTAAAGACTATTCCATGCCTAATCCCATCTAGTAATGCTCCAAACATTTTTGGCATGGATGCATTTGAACTTTCTGGCCTCACAGTTCGAGACAATGTACTTTGCGTCAACGCCTGTGACCATGCAGACAGTGTGGTCGCACTATGCGATAATTTTGCTGAAATCTTTCAAAAGGCCTTGGTTGTACCACAGACTTTGCAGCGCATATTTTTGGTTAGAAACAAATCCATGCCTATTCTCAGCTCTAGTAATTCTTCAAATATTTTTGGCATGGATGCATTTGAAATTTCAGGCCTCGCAATTCTGGACAGTGTACTTTGCATCACCCCTGTGACCATGCAGACAAGTATGGTCGCACTATGCGATGATTTTGCTGATCTCGTTTCTGAGGGCCTTGGTCGTACCACAGACTTTACAGAGCATATTGAAGTTAGAGACAATTGCATGCCTATTCTCCACTCTGGTAATGCTCCAAACATTTTTGGCATGGATGCATTAGAACTTTCTGGCCTCGCAATTCAGGACAATATACTTTGCATCAACGTCTGAGACCATGCAGACATGTGGTCACACTATGCAATGATTTTGCTGATCTCTTTCCTGTGGGCCTTTTATGTACCATAATTATCAGCGCACATTGTAGTTAGAGACATTTCCATGCCTATTCTCCAGTCTAGTATTATTCCAAACCTTTTTGGCATGGATGCATTTGAACTTCCTGGCCTCGCAATTCATGACAATGTACTTTGCATCAATGCCTGTGACCATACAGACAATGTGGTCGCACTATGCGATTATTTTGCTGATCTCTTTTCCGAGGGGCTTGGTTGTACCACAGACTTTGCACCGCATATTGTACTTAGAGACTATTCCATGCCTATTCTCCAGACTAGTAATGCTCCTAACATTTTTGGCATGGATGCATTTGAACTTTCTGGCCACGAAATTCAGGACAATGTACATTGCATCAACTTCTGTGACCATGCAGACAGTTTGGTCGCACTATGCGATGACTTGGCTGATCTCTTTTCTGAGGGGCTTAGTTGTACCACAGACTTTTCAGCGCATATTATAGTTAGAAACAATTATATGCCTATTCTCCACTCTAGTAACACTCCAAACATTTTTGGCAAGATGCATTTGAACTTTCTGGCCTTGCAATTCAGGACAATGTACTTTGCATCAACGCCTGTGACCATGCAGACATGTGGTCGCACTATGTGATGATTTTGCTGATCTCTTTTTTGTCTGCCTAGCTTGTACCAGACTTTGTAGTGCATATTGTAGTTAGAGACAATTCCATGCCTATTCTCCACTCTAGTAATGCTATAAACATCTTTGGCATGGATTCATTTGAACTTTCTGGCCTCACAATTCAGGACAATGTACTTTGCATCAACGCCTGTGACCATGCAGACAGTCTGGTCGCACTATGCGATGATTTTGCTGATCTCTTTTCTGAAGGCCTTGGTTGTACCACAGACTTTGCAGCGCATATTGTAGTTAGAGTCAATTCCATGCCTATTCTCCATTCTAGTAATGCTCCAAATATTTTTGGCATGGATACATTTGAACTTTCTGGCCTCGAAATTCAAGACGTTGTACTTTGCGTCAACACCTATGTCCATGCAGACAGTGTGGTCACACTATGTGGTGATTTTTGATCTCTTTTCTGAGGGCTTTGGTTGTACCACAGACTTTGCAGCGAATATTGTAGTTAGAGTCAATTCCATGCCTATTCTCCACTCTAGTAATGCTCCAAACATTTTTGGCATGGATGCATTTGAACTTTCTGGCCTCGAAATTCAGAACAATGTACTTTGCATCAAATTCTGTGACCATGCAGACAGTGTGGTCGCACTATGCGAAGATTTTACTGATCTCTTTTCTGAGGGCCTTGGTTGTACCACAGACTTTGCAGCGCATATTGTAGTTAGAGGCAATTCCATGTCTATTCTCCACTCTAGTAATGCTCCAAACATCTTTGGCATGGATTCATTTGATCTTTCTATCCCCAAAATTCAATACAGTGTACTTTGCATCATTGCCTGTGACCATGCAGACAGTATGGGCGCACTATGCGACGATTTTGCTGATCTCTTTTCTGAGGTCCATGATTGTACCACAGACTTTGCAGCGCATATTGTAGTTAGAGGCGATTCCATGCCTATTCCCAATTAGTAATGCTCCAACCATTTTTGGCATGGATGCATTTGAACTTTCTTGCCTCATAGTTCGAGACAATGTACTTTGCATCAACGCCAGCGACCATGCAGACAGTGTGGTTGTACTAACCGATGATTTTGCTGATCCCTTATCTGAAGGCCTTGGTTGTACCACAGATTTTGCAGCGCATATTCTAGTTAGAGACAATTCCAAGCCTATTCTTCACTCTAGTAATCCCAAAAACATTTGTGGCATTGATGCATTTAAAATTTCAGGCCTCGCAATTCAGGACAGTGTACTTTGTATCAACCCCTGTGACCATGCAGACAGTGTGGTCACACTATGCGATGATTTTGCTGATATCTTTTCTGAAGGCCTTGGTTGTACCACAAACTTTGTAGCGCATATTGCAGTTAGAGACAATTCCATGTATATTCTCCACTCTAGTAATAATCCAAACATTTTTGGCATGGATGCATTTGAAATTTCTGGCCTCACAATTCAGGACAATGTACTTTACATCAACGCCTGTGACCATGCAGACATTTTGTCGCACTATGCGATGATTTTGCTGATCTCTTTTCTGTGGGCCCTTTTTGTACAACAATTATCAGTGCACATTGTAGTTAGAGACTATTCCATGCCTATTCTCCACTCTAGTAATGCTCCAAACATTTTTGGCATAGATGCATTTGCACTTTCTGGCATCGAAATTCAGGACAATATACATTGCATCAACGTCAGTGACCATGCAGACAGTGTGGTCGCACTATGCGATGATTTTGCTGACCTCTTTTCTGAGGGGCTTGGTTCTACCACAGACTTTGCAGCGCATATTGTAGTTAGAGACAATTCCATGCCTATTCTCCACTCTAGTAACGCTCCGAAAATTTTTGGCATGGATGCATTTAAACTTTCTGGCCTTGCTATTCAGGACAATGTATTTTGCATCAACGCCTGTGACCATTCAGACATGTGGTCGCACTATGTGATGATTTTGCTGATCTCTTTTCTGTGGGACTAGGTTGTACCAGACTTAGCAGCGCACATTGTAGTTAGAGACAATTCCACGCCTATTCTCCACTCTAGTGATGCTGCAAACATTTTAGGCATGGATGCATTTGAACTTCCTGGCCTCGCATTTCAGGACAATGTATTTTGCATCAACGCCTGTGAGCATGCAGACAGTGTGGTAGCACTATGCGATGATTTTGCTCATCTCCTTTCTGAGGGCCTTGGCTGTATCACAGACTTTGCAGCGCATATTGTAGTTACAGACAATTCCATGCCTATTCTCCACTCTACTAATGTTCCAAACATTTTTGGCATGGATGCATTTGAAATTCCTGCCCTCGCTATTCAGGACAATGTACTTTGCATCAATGCCTGTGACCATGCAGACAGTGCGGTCGCACAATGCGATTTTTTGCTGATCTCTTTTCGGAGGGCCTTGGTTGTACCACAGACTTTGTATCGCATATTGTATTTAGAGACAATTCCATGCCTGTTCTCCACTATAGTAATGCTCCAAACATTTTTGGCATGGATGCGTTTGAAATTCCTGGCCTCGCAATTCAGGACAAAGTACTTTGCGTCAACGCCCGTGACCATGCAGACATTGTGGTCGCACTATGTGATGATTTTAGATCTCTTTTCTGAAGGCTTTGGTTGTACGACAGACTTTGCAGCGCATATTCTAGTTAGAGACAATTCCAAGCCTATTCTTCACTCTAGTAATCCTCCAAACATTTTTGACATGGATGCATTTGAACTTTCTGGCTCGCAATTCAGGACAATATACTTTGCATCAACGCCTGTGACCATGCAGACATGTGGTCACACTATGCGATGATTTTGCTGATCTCTTTCCTGTGAGCCTTTTATGTACCACAATTATCAGCGCACATTGTAGTTAGAGACATTTCCATGCCTATTCTCCACTCTAGTAATATTCCAAACCTTTTTGGCATGGATGCATTTGAACTTCGTGGCCTCGCAGTTCATGACAATGTACTTTGCATCAATGCCTGTGACCATACAGACAGTGTGGTCGCACTATGCGATTATTTTGCTGATCTCTTTTTTGAGGACCTTGGTTGTACCACAGACTTTACAGAGCATATTGAAGTTAGAGACAATTGCATGCCTATTGTCCACTCTGGTAATGCTCCAAACATTTTTGGCATGGATGCATTTGAACTTTCTGGCCTCACTATTCAGGACAATATACTTTGCATCAACGCCTGTGACCATGCAGACATGTGGTCGCACTATGTGATGATTTTGCTGATTGCTTTTCTGTCTGCCTAGATTGTACCAGACTTTGTAGCGCATATTGTAGTTAGACACAATTCCATGCCTATTCTCCACTCTAGTAATGCTCCAAACATCTTTGGCATGGATTCATTTGAACTTTCTGGCCTCACAAGTCAGCACAATTTACTTTGCATCAACGTCTGTGACCATGCAGACAGTCTGGTCGCACTATGCGATGATTTTGGTGATCTCTTTTCTGAGGACCTTGGTTGTACCACAGACTTTACAGAGCATATTGAAGTTAGAGTCAATTCCATGCCTATTCTCCACTCTAGTAATGCTCCAAATATTTTTGGCATGGATGCATTTGAACTTTCTGGCCTCGAAATTCAAGACATTGTACTTTGCGTATACGCCTATGACCATGCAGACAGTGTGGTCACACTATGTGGCGATTTTTGATCTCTTTTCTGAGGGCTTTGGTTGTACCACAGACTTTGCAGCGAATATTGTAGTTAGAGTCAATTCCATGCCTATTCTCCACTCTAGTAATGCTCCAAACATTTTTGGCATGGATGCATTTGAACTTTCTTGCCTCGAAATTCAGAACAATGTACTTTGCATCAACGTCTGTGACCATGCAGACAGTGTGGTCACACTATGCGATGATTTTGCTGATATCTTTTCTGAATGCCTTGGTTGAACCACAAACTTTGTAGCGCATATGGCAGTTAGAGACAATTCCATGTATATTCTCCACTCTAGTAATGCTCCAAACATTTTTGGCATGGATGCATTTGAACTTTCTTGCCTCAAAATTCAGAACAATGTACTTTGCATCAACGTCTGTGACCATGCAGACAGTGTGGTCACACTATGCGACGATTTTGCTGCTCTCCTTTCTGAGGGCCATGGTTGTACCACAGACTTTGCAGCGCATATTGTAGTTAGAGACAATTCCATGCCTATTCTTCACTCTTGTAATCCTAATAATATTTTTGTCATGGATGCATTTGAACTTTCTGGCCTCGAAATTCAAGACAATGTACTTTGCGTCAACGCCTGTGACCATGCAGACAGTGTGGTCACACTATGCGATGATTTTGCTGATATCTTTTCTGAATGCCTTGGTTGAACCACAAACTTTGTAGCGCATATGGCAGTTAGAGACAATTCCATGTATATTCTCCACTCTAATAATCCTCCAAACATTTTTGGCATGGACGCATTTGAAATTTCTGGCCTCACAATTCAGGACAATGTACTTTGCATCAATGCCTGTGACCATGCAGACATGTGGTCGCACTATGCGATGATTTTGCTGATCTCTTTTCTGAAGGCCTTGGTTGTACCACAGACTTTGCAGCGGATATTATAGTTAGAGACAATTCCATGCCTATTCTTCACTCTTGTAATCCTAATAATATTTTTGGCATGGATGCATTTGAACTTTCTGGCCTCGAAATTCAAGACAATGTACTTTGCGTCAACGCCTGTGACCATGCAGACAGTGTGGTCACACTATGTGGTGATTTTTGATCTCTTTTCTGAGGGCTTTGGTTGTGACACAGACTTTGCAGCGCATATTGTAGTTAGAGACAATTCCATGCCTATTCTCCACTGTAGTAATGCTCAAAACATCTTTGGCATGGATTTATTTGAGCTTTCTGGCCCCACAATTCAAGACAGTGTACTTTGCCTCAACGCCTGTGACCATGCAGACAGTATGGGCGCACTATGCGACGATTTTGCTGATCTCTTTTCTGAGGGCCTTGGTTGAACCACAGAATTTGCAGAGCATATTGTAGTTAGAGACTATTCCATGCCTAATCCCATCTAGTAATGCTCCAAACATTTTTGGCATGGATGCATTTGAACTTTCTGGCCTCACAGTTCGAGACAATGTACTTTGCGTCAACGCCTGTGACCATGCAGACAGTGTGGTCGCACTATGCGATAATTTTGCTGAAATCTTTCAAAAGGCCTTGGTTGTACCCCAGACTTTGCAGCGCATATTTTTGGTTAGAAACAAATCCATGCCTATTCTCAGCTCTAGTAATTCTTCAAATATTTTTGGCATGGATGCATTTGAAATTTCAGGCCTCGCAATTCTGGACAGTGTACTTTGCATCACCCCTGTGACCATGCAGACAAGTATGGTCGCACTATGCGATGATTTTGCTGATCTCGTTTCTGAGGGCCTTGGTCGTACCACAGACTTTACAGAGCATATTGAAGTTAGAGACAATTGCATGCCTATTCTCCACTCTGGTAATGCTCCAAACATTTTTGGCATGGATGCATTAGAACTTTCTGGCCTCGCAATTCAGGACAATATCCTTTGCATCAACGTCTGAGACCATGCAGACATGTGGTCACACTATGCGATGATTTTGCTGATCTCTTTCCTGTGGGCCTTTTATGTACCATAATTATCAGCGCACATTGTAGTTAGAGACATTTCCATGCCTATTCTCCAGTCTAGTATTATTCCAAACCTTTTTGGCATGGATGCATTTGAACTTCCTGGCCTCGCAATTCATGACAATGTACTTTGCATCAATGCCTGTGACCATACAGACAATGTGGTCGCACTATGCGATTATTTTGCTGATCTCTTTTCCGAGGGGCTTGGTTGTACCACAGACTTTGCACCGCATATTGTACTTAGAGACTATTCCATGCCTATTCTCCAGACTAGTAATGCTCCAAACATTTTTGGCATGGATGCATTTGAACTTTCTGGCCACGAAATTCAGGACAATGTACATTGCATCAACTTCTGTGACCATGCAGACAGTTTGGTCGCACTATGCGATGACTTGGCTGATCTCTTTTCTGAGGGGCTTAGTTGTACCACAGACTTTTCAGCGCATATTATAGTTAGAAACAATTATATGCCTATTCTCCACTCTAGTAACGCTCCAAACATTTTTGGCAAGATGCATTTGAACTTTCTGGCCTTGCAATTCAGGACAATGTACTTTGCATCAACGCCTGTGACCATGCAGACATGTGGTCGCACTATGTGATGATTTTGCTGATCTCTTTTTTGTCTGCCTAGCTTGTACCAGACTTTGTAGTGCATATTGTTGTTAGAGACAATTCCATGCCTATTCTCCACTCTAGTAATGCTATAAACATCTTTGGCATGGATTCATTTGAACTTTCTGGCCTCACAATTCAGGACAATGTACTTTGCATCAACGCCTGTGACCATGCAGACAGTCTGGTCGCACTATGCGATGATTTTGCTGATCTCTTTTCTGAAGGCCTTGGTTGTACCACAGACTTTGCAGCGCATATTGTAGTTAGAGTCAATTCCATGCCTATTCTCCATTCTAGTAATGCTCCAAATATTTTTGGCATGGATACATTTGAACTTTCTGGCCTCGAAATTCAAGACGTTGTACTTTGCGTCAACACCTATGTCCATGCAGACAGTGTGGTCACACTATGTGGTGATTTTTGATCTCTTTTCTGAGGGCTTTGGTTGTACCACAGACTTTGCAGCGAATATTGTAGTTAGAGTCAATTCCATGCCTATTCTCCACTCTAGTAATGCTCCAAACATTTTTGGCATGGATGCATTTGAACTTTCTGGGCTCGAAATTCAGAACAATGTACTTTGCATCAAATTCTGTGACCATGCAGACAGTGTGGTCGCACTATGCGAAGATTTTACTGATCTCTTTTCTGAGGGCCTTGGTTGTACCACAGACTTTGCAGCGCATATTGTAGTTAGAGGCAATTCCATGTCTATTCTCCACTCTAGTAATGCTCCAAACATCTTTGGCATGGATTCATTTGATCTTTCTATCCCCAAAATTCAATACAGTGTACTTTGCATCAACGCCTGTGACCATGCAGACAGTATGGGCGCACTATGCGACGATTTTGCTGATCTCTTTTCTGAGGTCCATGATTGTACCACAGACTTTGCAGCGCATATTGTAGTTAGAGGCGATTCCATGCCTATTCCCAATTAGTAATGCTCCAACCATTTTTGGCATGGATGCATTTGAACTTTCTTGCCTCATAGTTCGAGACAATGTACTTTGCATCAACGCCAGCGACCATGCAGACAGTGTGGTTGTACTAACCGATGATTTTGCTGATCCCTTATCTGAAGGCCTTGGTTGTACCACAGATTTTGCAGCGCATATTCTAGTTAGAGACAATTCCAAGCCTATTCTTCACTCTAGTAATCCCAAAAACATTTTTGGCATTGATGCATTTAAAATTTCAGGCCTCGCAATTCAGGACAGTGTACTTTGTAGCAACCCCTGTGACCATGCAGACAGTGTGGTCACACTATGCGATGATTTTGCTGATATCTTTTCTGAAGGCCTTGGTTGTACCACAAACTTTGTAGCGCATATTGCAGTTAGAGACAATTCCATGTATATTCTCCACTCTAGTAATAATCCAAACATTTTTGGCATGGATGCATTTGAAATTTCTGGCCTCACAATTCAGGACAATGTACTTTACATCAACGCCTGTGACCATGCAGACATTTTGTCGCACTATGCGATGATTTTGCTGATCTCTTTTCTGTGGGCCCTTTTTGTACAACAATTATCAGTGCACATTGTAGTTAGAGACTATTCCATGCCTATTCTCCACTCTAGTAATGCTCCAAACATTTTTGGCATAGATGCATTTGCACTTTCTGGCATCGAAATTCAGGACAATATACATTGCATCAACGTCAGTGACCATGCAGACAGTGTGGTCGCACTATGCGATGATTTTGCTGACCTCTTTTCTGAGGGGCTTGGTTCTACCACAGACTTTGCAGCGCATATTGTAGTTAGAGACAATTCCATGCCTATTCTCCACTCTAGTAACGCTCCGAAAATTTTTGGCATGGATGCATTTGAACATTCTGGCCTTGCTATTCAGGACAATGTATTTTGCATCAACGCCTGTGACCATGCAGACATGTGGTCGCACTATGTGATGATTTTGCTGATCTCTTTTCTGTGGGACTAGGTTGTACCAGACTTAGCAGCGCACATTGTAGTTAGAGACAATTCCACGCCTATTCTCCACTCTAGTGATGCTGCAAACATTTTAGGCATGGATGCATTTGAACTTCCTGGCCTCGCATTTCAGGACAATGTATTTTGCATCAACGCCTGTGAGCATGCAGACAGAGTGGTAGCACTATGCGATGATTTTGCTGATCTCCTTTCTGAGGGCCTTGGCTGTATCACAGACTTTGCAGCGCATATTGTAGTTACAGACAATTCCATGCCTATTCTCCACTCTACTAATGTTCCAAACATTTTTGGCATGGATGCATTTGAAATTCCTGCCCTCGCTATTCAGGACAATGTACTTTGCATCAATGCCTGTGACCATGCAGACAGTGTGGTCGCACAATGCGATTTTTTGCTGATCTCTTTTCGGAGGGCCTTGGTTGTACCACAGACTTTGTATCGCATATTGTATTTAGAGACAATTCCATGCCCGTTCTCCACTATAGTAATGCTCCAAACATTTTTGGCATGGATGCGTTTGAAATTCCTGGCCTCGCAATTCAGGACAAAGTACTTTGCGTCAACGCCCGTGACCATGCAGACATTGTGGTCGCACTATGTGATGATTTTAGATCTCTTTTCTGAAGGCTTTGGTTGTACGACAGACTTTGCAGCGCATATTCTAGTTAGAGACAATTCCAAGCCTATTCTTCACTCTAGTAATCCTCCAAACATTTTTGACATGGATGCATTTGAACTTTCTGGCTCGCAATTCTGGACAATATACTTTGCATCAACGCCTGTGACCATGCAGACATGTGGTCACACTATGCGATGATTTTGCTGATATCTTTTCTGAAGGCCTTGGTTGTACCACAATCTTTGTAGCGCATATTGCAGTTAGAGACAATTCCATGTATATTCTCCACTCTAATAATCCTCCAAATATTTTTGGCATTGATGCATTTGAAATTTCTGGCCTCACAATTCAGGACAATGTACATTGCATCAACGTCTGTGACCATGCAGACAGGGTGGTCGCACTATGCGATAATTTTGCTGATCTCTTTTCTGAGGGTCTTGGTTGTACCACAGACTTTGCAGCGCATATTGTAGTTAGAGACAATTCCATGCCTGTTCTCCACACTAGTAACGCGCCAAACATTTTTGGTTGGATGCATTTGAACTTTCTGGCCTTGCAATTCAGGACAATGTACTTTGCATCAACACCTGTGACCATGCAGACATGTGGTCGCACTATGTGATGATTTTGATGGTCTCTTTTCTGTGGTCCTAGGTTGTACCAGACTTAGCAGCGCACATTGTAGTTAGAGACAATTCCACGCCTATTCTCCACTCTAGTAATGCTCCAAACATTTTAGGCATGGATGCATTTGAACTTCTTGGCCTCGCATTTTAGGACAATGTACTTTGCATCAACCCCTGTGACCATGCAGACAGTGTGGTCGCACTATGCGATGATTTTGCTAATCTCTTTTCTGAGGGCCTTGGTAGTACCAAAGACTTTACAGCGCATATTGTAGTTAGAGACAATTGCATGCATATTCTCCACTCTAGTAATGCTCCAAACATTTTTGGCATGGACGCATTTGAACTTTCAGGCCTAGCAATTCAGGACAGTGTACTGTGCATCAACCCCTGTGACCATGCAGGCAGTCTGGTCGCACTATGCGATGATTTTGCTGATCTCTTTTCTGAAGGCCTTGGTTGTACCACAGACTTTGCAGCGCATATTGTAGTTAGAGACAATTCCATGCCTATTCTTCACTCTTGTAATCCTAAAAATATTTTTTTCATGGATGCATTTGAACTTTCTGGCCTCGAAATTCAAGACAATGTACTTTGCGTCAACGCCTGTGACCATGCAAACAGTGTGGTCACACTATGTGGAGATTTTTTATCTCTTTTCTGAGGGCTTTGGTTGTACCGCAGACTTTGCAGCGCATATTGTAGTTAGAGACAATTTCATGCCTATTCTCCCCTGTAGTAATGCTCAAAACATCTTTGGCATGGATTTATTTGAGCTTTCTGGCCTCGAAATTCAGGACAATGTACATTGCATCAACGTCTGTGACCATGCAGACAGTGTGGTCGCACTATGCGATGATTTTGCTGATCCCTTTTCTGAAAGCCTTGGTTTTACCACAGATTTTGCAGCGCATATTCTAGTTAGAGACAATTCCAAGTCTATTCTTCACTCTAGTAATCCCAAAAACATTTTTGGCATGGATGCATTTAAAATTTCAGGCCTCGCAGTTCAGGACAGTGTACTTCATATCAACATCTGTGACCATGCAGACAGTGTTGTCGCACTATGCGATGATTTTGCTGACCTCTTTTCTAAGGGCCTTGGTTGTACCACAGACTTTGCAATGCATATTGTAGTTACAGACAATTCCATGCCTATTCTCCACTCTAGTAATGCTCCAAACAATTTTGGCATGGATGCATTTGAATTTTCAGGTCTCACAATTCAGTACAATGTAGTTTGCAAAACGCCTGTGACCATGCAGACAGTGTGGTCGCACTATGCGATGATTTTGCTGATCTCTTTTCTGAAGGCCTTGGTTGTACCACAGACTTTGCAGCGCATATTGTAGTTAGAGACAATTCCATGCCTATTCTCCACTGTAGTAATGCTCAAAACATCTTTGGCATGGATTTATTTGAGCTTTCTGGCCACACAATTCAAGACAGTGTACTTTGCCTCAACGCCTGTGAACTTGCAGACAGTATGGGCGCACTAAGTGACAATTTTGCTGATCTCTTTTCTGAGAGCCTTGGTTGTACCACAGACTTTGCAGAGCATATTGTAGTTAGAGACTATTCCATGCCTAATCCCATCTAGTAATGCTCCAAACATTTTTGGCATGGATGCATTTGAACTTTCTGGCCTCACAGTTCGAGACAATGTACGTTGCGTCAACGCCTGTGACCATGCAGACAGTGTGGTCGCACTATGCTATGATTTTGCTGAACTCTTTCAGAAGGCCTTGGTTGTACCACAGACTTTGCAGCGCATATTGTAGTTAGAGACAAGTCCATGCCTATTCTTCACTCTAGAATCCTCCAAACATTTTTGGCATGGATGCATTTGAAATTTCAGGCCTCGCAATTCAGGAAAGTGTACTTTGCATCACCCCTGTGACCATTCAGACAAGTGTGGTCGCACTATGCGATGATTTTGCTGATCTCGTTTCTGAGGGCCTTGGTTGTACCGCAGAGTTTACAGAGCATATTGAAGTTAGAGACAATTGCATGCCTATTCTCCACTCTAGTAATGCTCCAAACATTTTTGACATGGATGCATTTGAAATTTCTGGCCTCGCAATTCAGGACAATGTACTTTGCATCAACGCCTGTGACCATGCAGACAGTGTGGTCGCACTATGCGATGATTTTGCTGATCTCTTTTCTGAAGGCCTTGGTTGTACCACAGACTTTGCAGCGCATATTGTAGTTAGAGACAATTCCATGCCTATTCTCCACTGTAGTAATGCTCAAAACATCTTTGGCATGGATTTATTTGAGCTTTCTGGCCCCACAATTCAAGACAGTGTACTTTGCCTCAACGCCTGTGACCATGCAGACAGTATGGGCGCACCAAGTGACGATTTTGCTGATCTCTTTTCTGAGAGCCTTGGTTGTACCACAGACTTTGCAGAGCATATTGTAGTTAGAGACTATTCCATGCCTAATCCCATCTAGTAATGCTCCAAACATTTTTGGCATGGATGCATTTGAACTTTCTGGCCTCACAGTTCGAGACAATGTACTTTGCGTCAACGCCTGTGACCATGCAGACAGTGTGGTCGCACTATGCTATGATTTTGCTGAACTCTTTCAGAAGGCCTTGGTTGTACCACAGACTTTGCAGCGCATATTGTAGTTAGAGACAATTCCATGCCTATTCTTCACTCTAGAATCCTCCAAACATTTTTGGCATGGATGCATTTGAAATTTCAGGCCTCGCAATTCAGGACAGTGTACTTTGCATCACCCCTGTGACCATTCAGACAAGTGTGGTCGCACTATGCGATGATTTTGCTGATCTCGTTTCTGAGGGCCTTGGTTGTACCACAGAGTTTACAGAGCATATTGAAGTTAGAGACAATTGCATGCCTATTCTCCACTCTAGTAATGCTCCAAACATTTTTGACATGGATGCATTTGAAATTTCAGGCCTCGCAATTCAGGACAATGTACTTTGCATCAACGCCTGTGACCATGCAGACAGTGTGGTCACACTATGCGATGATTTTGCTGATATCTTTTCAGGAAGCCTTGGTTGTACCACAGACTATGCAGCGCATATTGCAGTTAGAGGCAATTCCTTGCCTATTCTCCACTCTAGTAATGCTCCACACATTTTTGGCATGGATGCATTTGAACTTTCTGGCTCGCAATTCAGGACAATATACTTTGCATCAACGCCTGTGACCATGCAGACATGTGGTCACACTATGCGATGATTTTGCTGATCTCTTTCCTGTGAGCCTTTTATGTACCACAATTATCAGCGCACATTGTAGTTAGAGACATTTCCATGCCTATGCTCCACTCTAGTAATATTCCAAACCTTTTTGGCATGGATGCATTTGAACTTCGTGGCCTCGCAGTTCATGACAATGTACTTTGCATCAATGCCTGTGACCATACAGACAGTGTGGTCGCACTATGCGATTATTTTGCCGATCTCTTTTCTGAGGGGCTTGGTTGTACCACAGACTTTGCACCATATATTGTAATTAGAGACAATTCCATGCCTATTCTTCACTCTTGTAATCCTAAAAACATTTTTGGCATGGATGCATTTGAAATTTAAGGCCTCGCAATTCACGACAGTGTACTTTGCATCAACCCCTGTGACCATGAAGACAGAGTGGTCGCACTATGCGATTATTTTGCTGATCTCTTTTCTGAGGGCATTGGATGTACCACAATCTTTGCAGCGCATATTGTAGTTTGTTGTCAATTCCATGCCTATTCTCCACTCTAGTAATCCTCCAAACATTTTTGGCATGGATGCATTTGAATTTTCTGGCCTCACAATTCAGTACAGTGTAGTTTGCATAACGCCTGTGACCATGCAGACAGTGTGGTCGCACTATGCGATGATATTGCTGACCTCTTTTCTGATGGCCTTGGTTGTATCAAAGACCTTGCAGCGCATATTGTAGTTAGAGATAATTCCATGCCTATTCTCCACTCTAATAATGCTCCAAACCTTTTTTGCATATATGCATTTGAACATCCTGGCCTCGCAATTCAGGACAATGTACTTTGCATCAATGCCTGTGACCATGCAGACAGTGTGGTCGCACTATGCGATTTTTTGCTGATCTCTTTTCGGAGGGCCTTGGTTGTACCACAGACTTTGTGCCGCATATTGTACTTTGAGACAATTCCATGCCTGTTCTACACTCTATTAATGCTCCAAACATTTTTGGCATTGATGCATTTGAAATTCCTGGCCTCGCAATTCAGGACAAAGTACTTTGCGTCAACGCCTGTGACCATGCAGACATTGTGGTCACACTATGTGATGATTTTAGATCTCTTTTCTGATGGCTTTGGTTGTACGACAGACTTTGCAGGGCATATTCTAGTTAGAGAGAATTTCAAGCCTATTCTTTACTCTAGTAATCCTCCAAACATTTTTGGCATGGATGCATTTGAGTTTTCAGGCCTCCCAATTCAGGATAGTGTACTTTGTATCAACCCCTGTCACCATGCAGACAGTGTGGTCGCACTATGCGATGATTTTGCTGATCTCTTTTCTGAGGGTCTTGGTTGTAGTTACAAACAATTCCATGCCTATTCTCCACTCTAGTAATGCTCCAAACCTTTTTTGCATGGATGCATTTGAACTTCCTGGCCTCGTAATTCAGGACAATGTACTTTACATCAACGCCTGTGACCATGCTGACAGTGTGCTCAAACTATGCAATGATTTTGCTGATATCTTTTCTGAAGGCCTTGGTTGTACCACAAACTTTGTAGCGCATATTGCAGTTAGAGACACTTGCATGCATATTCTCCACTCTAGTAATGCTCCAAACGTTTTTGGCATGGACGCATTTGAACATTCCGGCCTCACAGTTCGAGACAGTGTACTTTGCATCAACGCCTGCGACCATGCAGACATGTGGTCGCACTATGTGATGATTTTTCTGATCTCTTTTCTGATGTCCTAGGTTGTACCACACTTAGCAGCTTACATTGTAGTTAGAGACAATTCCACGCCTATTCTCCACTCTAGTAATGCTCCAAACATTTTAGACATGGATGCATTTGAACTTCTTGGCCTCGCATTTTAGGACAATGTATTTTGCATCAACCTCTGTGACCATGCAGACAGGGTGGTCGCACTATGCGATGATTTTGCTGATCTCTTTTTTGAAGGCCTTGGTTGTACCACAGACTTTGCAGCGCATATTGTAGTTAGAGACAATTCCATGCCTATTCTTCACTCTAGTAATCGTAAAAATATTTTTGGCATGGATGCATTTGAACTTTCTGGCCTTGAAATTCAAGACAATGTACTTTGCGTCAACACCTGTGACAATGCAGACAGTGTGGTCACACTATGTGGTGATTTTTGATCTCTTTTCTGAGGGCTTTGGTTGTACCACAGACTTTGCAGCGCATATTGTAGTTTGAGACAATTCCATGCCTATTCTCCACTGTAGTGATGCTCAAAACATCTTTGGCATGGATTTATTTGAGCTTTCTGTCCCCACAATTCAAGACAGTGTACTTTGCCTCAACGACTGTGACCATGCAGACAGTATGGGCGCACTATGCGACGATTTTGCTGATCACTTTCCTGTGGGCCTTTTATGGACCACAATTATCAGCGCACATTGTAGTTAGAGACATTTCCATGCCTATTCTCCACTCTAGTAATATTAGAAACCTTTTTGACATGGATGCATTTGAACTTCCTGGCCTCGCAATTCATGACAATGTACTTTGCATCAATGCCTGTGACCATACAGACAGTGTGGTCGCACTATGCGATTATTTTGCTGATCTCTTTTCTGAGGGGCTTGGTTGTACCACAGACTTTGCACCGCATATTGTAGTTAGAGACTATTCCATGCCTATTCTCCAGACTAGTAATGCTCCAAACATTTTTGGCATGGATGCATTTGAACTTTCTGGCCACGAAATTCAGGACAATGTACATTGCATCAACTTCTGTGACCATGCAGACAGTTTGGTCGCACTATGCGATGATTTGGCTGATCTCTTTTCTAAGGGGCTTAGTTGTACCACAGACTTTGCAGCGCATATTATAGTTAGAAACAATTATATGCCTATTCTCCACTCTAGTAACTCTCCAAACATTTTTGGCAGGATGCATTTGAACTTTCAGGCCTTGCAATTCCGGACAATGTACATTGCATCAACGTCTGTGACCATGCAGACATGTGGTCGCACTATGTGATGATTTTGCTGATCTCTTTTCTGTCTGCCTAGGTTGTACCAGACTTTGTAGCGCATATTGTAGTTAGAGACAATTCCGTGCCTATTCTCCACTCTAGTAATGCTCCATATATCTTTGGCATGGATTCATTTGAACTTTCTGGCCTCACAATTCTGGACAATGTACTTTGCATCAACGCCTGTGACCATGCAGACAGTCTGGTCGCACTATGCGATAATTTTGCTGATCTCTTTTCTGAAGGCCTTGGTTGTACCACAGACTTTGCAGCGCGTATTGTAGTTAGAGACAATTACATGCCTATTCTTCACTCTTGTAATCCTAAAACCATTTTTGACATGGATGCATTTGAAATTTCAGGCCTCGCAATTCAGGACAGTGTAGTTTGCATCAACGCCTGTGACCATGAAGACAGTGTGGTCGCACTATGCGATTATTTTGCTGATCTCTTTTTTGAGGACCTTGGTTGTACCACAGACTTTGCAGCGCATATTGTAGTTAGAGTCAATTCCATGCCTATTCTCCACTCTAGTAACGCTCCAAATATTTTTGGCATGGATGCATTTGAACTTTCTGGCCTCGAAATTCAAGACATTGTAATTTGCGTCAACGCCTATGACCATGCAGACAGTGTGGTCACACTATGTGGTGATTTTTGATCTCTTTTCTGAGGGCTTTGGTTGTACCACAGACTTTGCAGCGAATACTGTAGTTAGAGACAATTATATGCCTATTCTTCACTCTAGAATCCTCCAAACATTTTTCGGATGGATGCATTTGAAATTTCAGGCCTCTCAATTCAGGACAGTGTACTTTGCATCACCCCTGTGACCATGCAGACAAGTGTGGTCGCACTATGCGATGATTTTGCTGATCTCTTTTCTGAGCGCCTTGGTTGTACCACAGACTTTGCAGAGCATATTGTAGTTAGAGACTATTCCTTGCCTAATCCCATCTAGTAATACTCCAAACATTTTTGGCATGGATGCATTTAAACTTTCTGGCCTCACAGTTCGAGACAATTTACTTTGCGTTAACGCCTGTGACCATGCAGACAGTGTGGTCGAACTATGCGATGATTTTGCTGAACTCTTTCAGAAGGCCTTGGTTGTATTACAGACTTTGCAGCGCATATTGTAGTTAAAGACAATTCCATGCCTATTCCTTACTCTAGAATCCTCCAAACATTTTTGGCATGGATGCATTTGAAATTTCAGGCCTCGCAATTCAGGACAGTGTACTTTGCATCACCCCTGTGACCATGCAGACAAGTGTGGTCGCACTATGCGATGATTTTGCAGATCTCGTTTCTGAGGGCCTTGGTTGTACCACAGACTTTACAGAGCATATTGAAGTTAGAGACAATTGCATGCCTATTCTCCACTCTAGTAATGCTCCAAAGATTTTTGACATGCATGCATTTGAAATTTCTGGCCTCGCAATTCAGGACAATGTACCTTGCATCAACGTCTGTGCCATGCAGACAGTGTGGTAACACTATGCGATGATTTTGCTGATATCTTTTCAGAAAGCCTTGGTTGTACCACAGACTTTGCAGCGCATATTGTAGTTAGAGACTATTCCATGCCTATTCTCCAGACTAGTAATGCTCCAAACATTTTTGGCATGGATGCATTTGAACTTTCTGGCCACGAAATTCAGGACAATGTACATTGCATCAATTGTGTGACCATGCAGACAGTTTGGTCGCACTATGCGATGATTTGGCTGATCTCTTTTCTGAGGGGCTTAGTTGTACCACAGACTTGGCAGCGCATATTATAGTTAGAAACAATTATATTCCTATTCTCCACTCTAGTAACGCTCCAAACAATTTTGGCAGGATGCATTTGAACTTCCTGTTCTCGCAATTCAGGACAATGTACTTTGCATCAATGCCTGTGACCATGCAGACAGTGTGGTCGCACTATGCGATTATTTTGCTGATCTCTTTTCTGAGGGCCTTGGTTGTACCACAGACTTTGTACCGCATATTGTAGTTAGAGACTATTCCATGCCCATTCTCCACACTCTTAAGGCTCCAAACATTTTTGGAATGGATGCATTTGAACTTTCTGGCCACAAAAATCAGGACAATGTACATTGCATCAACGTCTGTGACCATGCAGACAGTGTGGTCGCACTATGCGATGATTTTGCTGATTCCTTTTCTGAAGGCCTTGGTTTTACCACAGATTTTGCAGCGCATATTCTAGTTAGAGACAATTCCAAGTTCATTCTTCACTCTAGTAGTCCCAAAAATATTTTTGGCATGGAAGCATTTAAAATTTCAGTCCTCGCAATTCAGGACAGTGTACTTCATATCAACATCTGTGACCATGCAGACAGTGTGGTCGCACTATGCGATGATTTTGCTGTCCTCTTTTCTAAGGCCCTTGGTTGTACCACAGACTTTGCAATGCGTATTGTAGTTAGAGACAATTCCATGCCTATTCTCCACTCTAGTAACGCTCCAAACATTTTTGGCATGGATGCATTTGAATTTTCTGGCCTCACAATTCAGTACAGTGTAGTTTGCATAACGCCTATGAACATGCAGACAGTGTGCTCGCACTATGCGATGATTTTGCTGACCTCTTTATTGAGGGCCTAGGTTGTACCAAAGACCTTGTAGCGCATATTGTAGTTAGAGACAATTCCATGCCTATTCTCCACTCTAGTAATGCTCCAAACCTCTTTTGCATGGATGCATTTGAACTTCCTGGCCTCGCAATTCAGGACAATGTACTTTGCATCAATGCCTGTGACCATGCAGTCAGTGTGGTCGCACTATGCGATTTTTTCTGATCTCTTTTCGGAGGGCCTTGGTTGTACGACAGACTTTGTACCGCATATTGTATTTAGAGACAATTCCATGCCTGTTCTCCACTCTAGTAATGCTCCAAACATTTTTGGCATGGATGCGTTTGAAATTCCTGGCCTCGAAATTCAGGACAAAGTACTTTGCGTCAACGCCTGTGACCATGCAGACATTGTGGTCGCACTATGTGATGATTTTAGATCTCTTTTCTGAAGGCTTTGGTTGTACGACAGGCTTTGCAGCGCATATTCTAGTTAGAGACAATTCCAAGCCTATTCTTCACTCTAGTAATCCTCCAAACATTTTTGGCATGGATGCATTTGAATTTTCAGGCCTCGCAATTCAGGACAGTGTACTTTGTATCAACCCCTGTGACCATGCAGACAGTGTGGTCGCACTATGCAATGATTTTGCTGATCTCTTTTCTGAGGGTCTTGGTTGTACCACAGACTTTGCAGCGCATATTGTAGTTAGAGACAATTCCATGCCTATTCTCCACTCTAGTAATGCTCCAAACATTTTTGGCATGGATGCATTTGAACTTTCTGGTCTCACAGTTCGAGACAATGTACTTTACATCAACGCCTGTGACCATGCTGACAGTGTGCTCACACTATGCGATGATTTTGCTGATATCTTTTCTGAAGGCCTTGGTTGTACCACAAACTTTGTAGCGCATATTGCAGTTAGAGACAATTCCATGTATATTCTCCACTCTAGTAATCCTCCAAACATTTTTGGCATGGATGCATTTGAAATTTCTGGCCTCACAATTCAGGACAATGTACTTTGCATCAACGCCTGTGACCATGCAGACATGTGGTCGCACTATGTGATGATTTTGCTGATCTCTTTTCTGTGGTCCTAGGTTGTACCAGACTTAGCAGCACACATTGTAGTTAGGGACAATTCCACGAATATTCTCCACTCTAGTAATGCTCCAAACATTTTAGGCATGGATGCATTTGAACTTCTTGGCCTCGCATATTAGGACAATGTATTTTGCATCAAACCCTGTGACCATGCAGACAGTGTGATCGAACTATGCGATGATTTTGATGATCTCCTTTCTGAGGGCCTTGGTTGTATCACAGGCTTTGCAGCGCATATTGTAGTTACAGACAATTCCATGCCTATTCTCCACTCTAGTAATGCTCCAAACATTTTTGGCATTGATGCATTTGAAATTCCTGGCCTCGCTATTCAGGACAATGTACTTTCATCAATGCCTCTAACAATGCATAGAGCGTGGCTGCACTACGTGGTGATTTTGCTGATCTCTTTTCTGAGGGCATTGGATGTCCCACAATCTTTGCAGCGCATATTGTAGTTAGTGTCAATTCCATGCCTATTCTCCACTCTAGTAATCGTCCAAACATTTTTGGCATGGATGCATTTGAAATTTCAGACCTCGCAATTCAGGACAGTGTACTTTGAATCAACGCCTGTGACCATGCAGACAGTGTGGTCTCACTATGCGATGATTTTGCTGACCTCTTTTCTGATGGCCTTGGTTGCACTAAAGACCTTGCAGCGCATTATTTAGTTAGAGACAATTCCATGCCTATTCTCCACTCTAGTAATGCTCCAAACATTTTTGGCATGGATGCATTTGATCTTTCTGGCCTCACAGTTCGAGACAATGTACTTTGCATCAACGCCTGTGACCATGCAGATAGTGTGGTCGCACTATGCGATGATTTTGCTGATCCCTTTCTGAAGGCCTTGGTTGTACCACAGAGTTTGCAGCGCATATTGTAGTTAGAGAATATTCCATGCCTATTCTCCACTCTAGTAATATTCCAAACCTTTTTTGCATGGATGCATTTGAAACTCCTGGCCTCGCAATTCAGGACAATATACTTTGCATTAATGCCTGTGACAATGCAGACAGTTGGCCGCACTAAGTGGTGATTTTACTTATCTCTTTTCTGAGGGCATTGGATGTACCACAATCTTTGCAGCGCATATTGTAGTTAGTGTCAATTCCATGCCTATTCTCCACTCTAGTAATCGTCCAAACATTTTTGGCATGGATACATTTGAAATTTCAGACCTTGCAATTCAGGACAGTGTACTTTGAATCAACGCCTGTGACCATGCAGACAGTGTGGTCGCACTATGCGATGATTTTGCTGTCCTCTTTTGTGAGGGACTTGGTTGTACCACAGACCTTGAAGCGCATATTGTAGTTAGAGACAATTCCATGATTATTCTCCACTCTAGTAATGCTCCAAACATTTTTGGCATGGATGCATTTGAACTTTCTGGCCTTGCTATTCAGGACAATGTATTTTGCAACAACGCCTGTGACCATGCAGACATGTGGTCGCACTATGTGATGATTTTGCTGATCTCTTTTCTGTGGGCCTAGGTTGTACCAGACTTAGCAGCGCACATTATAGTTAGAGACAATTCCACGCCTATTCTCCACTCTAGTAATGCTCCAAACATTTTAGGCATGGATGCATTTGAACTTCCTGGCCTCGCATTTAAGGACAATGTATTTTGCATCAATGCCTGTGACCATGCAGACAGTGTGGTCGCACTATGCGATGATTTTGCTGATCTCCTTTCTGAGGGCCTTGGTTGTATCAAAGACTTTGCAGCGCATATTGTAGTTACAGACAATTCCATGCCTATTCTCCACTCTACTAATGCTCCAAAAATTTTTGGCATGGATGCATTTGAAATTCCTGCCCTCGCTATTCAGGACAATGTACTTCGCATCAATGCCTGTAACAATGCAGACAGTGTGGCCGCACTACGTATTGATTTTGCTGATCTCTTTTCTGAGGGCATTGGATGTACCACAATCTTTGCAGTGCATATTGTAGTTTGTTGTCAATTCCATGCCTTATCTCCACTCTAGTAATCCTCCAAACATTTTTGGCGTGGATGCGTTTGAAATTTCAGACCTCGCAATTCAGGACAGTGTACTCTGAATCAACGCCTGTGATCATGCAGACAGTGTGGTCGCACTATGCGATGATTTTACTGATCTCTTTTCTAAGGGCCTTGGTTGTACCACAAACTTTGCATCGCATATTGTAGTTAGAGACAATTCCATGCCTATTCTCCACTCTAGTAATGCTCCAAAACTTTTTTGCATAGATGCATTTGAACTTCCTGGCATCAGAATTCAGGACAATGTACTTTGCATCAATGCCTGTGACCATGCAGACAGTGTGGTCGCACTATGCGATTATTTTGCTGATCTCTTTTCTGAGGGCCTTGGTTGTACCACAGACTTTGTACCACATATTGTAGTTAGAGACAATTCCATGCCTATTCTCCACTCTAGTAATGCTCCAAACATTTTTGGCATGGATGCATTTGAATTTTCTGGCCTCACAATTCAGTACAGTGTAGTTTGCATAACGCCTGTGACCATGCAGACAGTGTGCTCGCACTATGCGATGATTTTGCTGACCTCTTTTCTGAGGGCCTTGGTTGTACCAAAGACCTTGCAGTGCATATTGTAGTTAGGGACAATTCCATGCCTATTCTGCACTCTAGTAATGCTCCAAACCTTTTTTGCATGGATGCATTTGAACTTCCTGGCCTTGTGATTCAAGACAATGTACTTTGCATCAATGCCTGTGACCATGCAAACAGTGTGGTCGCACTATGCGATTTTTTCTGATCTCTTTTCGGATTGCCTTGGTTGTACCACAGACTTTGTACCGCATATTGTATTTAGAGACAATTATATGCCTGTTCTCCACTCTAGTAATGCTCCAAACATTTTTGGCTTGGATGCGTTTGAAATTCCTGGCCTCGCAATTCAGGACAAAGTACTTTGCGTCAACGTCTGTGACCATGCAGACAGTGTGGTCGCACTATGCGTTGATTTTTGATCTCCTTTCTGAAGGCTTTGGTTGTACGACAGACTTTGCAGCGCATATTCTAGTTAGAGAGAATTCCAAGCCTATTCTTCACTCTAGTAATCCTCCAAACATTTTTGGCATGGCTGCATTTGAAATTTCTGGCCTCGAAATTCAGGACAATATACATTGCATCAACGCCTGTGACCATGCAGACAGTGTGGTCGCACCATGCGATGATTTTGCTGATCTCTTTTCTGAGGGGCTTGGTTGTACCACAGACTTCGCAGCGGTTATTGTTGTTAGTGATAATACCATGCATATTCTCCATTCTAGTAAAGCTCCAAACATTTTTGGCATGGATGCATTTGAACTTTCTGGCCTCGCAGTACAGGACTAAGTACTTTGCATCAACGCCTGTGACCATGCAGATAGTGTGGTCGCACTATGCGATGATTTTGCTCATCTCTTTTCTGAGGGCCTTGGTTGTACCACAGACTTTGCAGCGCATATTGTAGTTAGAGACAACTTCATGCCTATTCTCCACTCTAGTAGTGCCTCCAAACATTTTTGGCATGGATGCATTTGAAATTCCTGGCCTCGAAATGCAGGAAAAAGTACCTTGCATCAACGCCTGTGACCATGCAGACATGTGGTCGCACTATGCGATGATTTTGCTCATCTCTTTTCTGTGGGCCTTTTTTGTACAACAATTATCAGCGCACATTGTAGTTAGAGACAATTCCATGCCTATTCTCCACTCTAGTAATCCTCCAAACCTTTTTGGCATGGATGCATTTGAATTTCCTGGCCTCGCAATTCAGGACAATGTACTTTGCATCAATGCCTGTGACCATGCAGACAGTGTGGTCGCACTATGCGATTATTTTGCTGATCTGTTTTCTGAGGGCCTTGGTTGTACCACTGACTTTGCACCGCATATTGTAGTTAGAGACTATTTCATGCCTATTCTCCACTCTAGTATTGCTCCAAACATTTTTGGCATAGATGCATTTGAACTTTGTGGCATCGAAATTCAGGACAATGTACATTGCATCAACGTCTGTGACCATGCAGACAGTGTGGTCGCACTATGCGATTATTTTGCTGATCTCTTTTCTGAGGGTCTTGGTTGTACCACAGACTTTGCAGCGCATATTATAGTTAGAGACAATTCCATGCCTATTCTCCACTCTAGTAACGCTCCAAACATTTTTGGCATGCATGCATTTGAACTTTCTGGCCTTGCAATTCAGGACAATGTACTTTGCATCAACGCCTGTGACCATGCAGACATGTGGTCGCACTATGTGATGATTTTGCTGATCTCTTTTCTGTGGTCCTAGGTTGTACCAGACTTAGCGGCACACATTGTAGTTAGGGACAATTCCACGCCTATTCTCCACTCTAGTAATGCTCCAAACATTTTAGGCATGGATGCATTTGAACTTCTTGGCCTCGCATATTAGGACAATGTATTTTGCATCAACCCCTGTGACCATGCAGACAGTGTGATCGAACTATGCGATGATTTTGATGATCTCCTTTCTGAGGGCCTTGGTTGTATCACAGGCTTTGCAGCGCATATTGTAGTTACAGACAATTCCATGACTATTCTCCACCCTAGTAATGCTCCAAACATTTTTGGCATTGATGCATTTGAAATTCCTGGTCTCGCTATTCAGGACAATGTACTTTGCATCAATGCCTGTAACAATGCAGACAGTGTGGCTGCACTAAGTGGTGATTTTGCTGATCTCTTTTCTGAGGGCATTGGATGTACCACAATCTTTGCAGCGCATATTGTAGTTAGTGTCAATTCCATGCCTATTCTCCACTCTAGTAATCGTCCAAACATTTTTGGCATGGATGCATTTGAAATTTCAGACCTCGCAATTCAGGACAGTGTACCTTGAATCAACGCCTGTGACCATGCAGACAGTGTGGTCTCACTATGCGATGATTTTGCTGATCTCTTTTCTAAGGGCCTTGGTTGTACCACAGACTTTGCAACGCATATTGTAGTTAGAAACAATTCCAAGCCTATTCTCCACTCTAGTAATGCTCCAAACATTTTTGGCGTGGATGCATTTGAATTTTCTGGCCTCACAATTCAGGACAGTGTAGTCTGCATCAACGCCCCTGACCATGCAGACAGTGTGTTCGCACTATGCGATGATTTTGCTGACCTCTTTTCTGAGGGCCTTGGTTGCACTAAAGACCTTGCAGCGCATAATTTAGTTAGAGACAATTCCATGCCTATTCTCCACTCTAGTAATGCTCCAGACATTTTTGGCATGGATGCATTTGATCTTTCTGGCCTCACAGTTCGAGACAATGTACTTTGCATCAACGCCTGTGACCATGCAGACAGAGGTGTCGCACTATGCGATGATTTTGCTGATCCCTTTTCTGAAGGCCTTGGTTGTACCACAGACTTAGCAGCGCACATTGTAGTTAGAGACAATTCCACGCCTATTCACCACTCTAGTAATGCTCCAAACATTTTAGGCATAGATGCATTTGAACTTCCTGGCCCCACATTTCAGGACAATGTATTTTGCATCAATGCCTGTGACCATGCAGACAGTGTGGTCGCACTATGCGATGATTTTGCTGATCTCCTTTCTGAGGGCCTTGGGTGTATCACAGACTTTGTAGCGCATATTGTAGTTACAGACAATTCCATGCCTATTCTCCACTCTACTAATGCTCCAAACATTTTTGGCATGGATGCATTTGAAATTCCTGCCCTCGCTATTCAGGACAATGTACTTCGCATCAATGCCTGTAACAATGCAGACAGTGTGGCCGCACTACGTATTGATTTTGCTGATCTCTTTTCTGAGGGCATTGGATGTACCACAATCTTTGCAGCGCATATTGTAGGTTGTTGTCAATTCCATGCCTATTCTCCACTCTAGTAATCCTCCAAACATTTTTGGCATGGATGCATTTGAAATTTCAGACCTCACAATTCAGGACACTGTACTCTGAATCTACGCCTGTGACCATGCAGACAGTGTGGTCGCACTATGCGATGATTTTACTGATCTCTTTTCTAAGGGCCTTGGTTGTACCACAGACTTTGCAACGCATATTGTAGTTAGAGACAATTCCATGCCTATTCTCCACTCTAGTAATGCTCCAAACCTTTTTTGCATTGATGCATTTGAACTTCCTGGCCTCAGAATTCAGGACAATGTACTTTGCATCAATGCCTGTGACCATGCAGACAGTGTGGTCGCACTATGCGATTATTTTGCTGATCTCTTTTCTGAGGGCCTTGGTTGTAACACAGACTTTGTACCGCATATTGTAGTTAGAGACAATTCAATGCCCATTCTCCACACTAGTAAGGCTCCAAACATTTTTGGCATGGATGCATTTGAACTTTCTGGCCTCGAAACTCAGGACAATGTACATTGCATCAACGTCTGTGACCATGCAGACAGTGTGGTCGCACTATGCGATGATTTTGCTGATCTCTTTTCTGAGGGGCTTGGTTGTACCACAGACTTCGCAGCGGATATTGTTGTTAGTGATAATACCATTCATATTCTCCATTCTAGTAAAGCTCCAAACATTTTTGGCATGGATGCATTTGAACTTTCTGGCCTCGCAGTACAGGGCTAAATACTTTGCATCAACGCCTGTGACCATGCAGATAGTGTGGTCGCACTATGCGATGATTTTGCTCATCTCTTTTCTGAGGGCCTTGGTTGTACCACAGACTTTGCAGCGCATATTGTAGTTAGAGACAACTCCATGCCTATTCTCCACTCTAGTAGTGCTCCAAACATTTTTGGCATGAATGCATTTGAAATTCCTGGCCTCGAAATGCAGGAAAAAGTACCTTGCATCAACGCCTGTGACCATGCAGACATGTTGTCGCACTATGCGATGATTTTGCTCATCTCTTTTCTGTGGGCGTTTTTTGTACAACAATTATCAGCGCACATTGTAGTTAGAGACAATTCCATGCCTATTCTCCACTCTAGTAATCCTCCAAACCTTTTTGTCATGGATGCATTTGAACTTCCTGGCCTCGCAATTCAGGACAATGTACTTTGCATCAATGCCTGTGACCATGCAGACAGTGTGGTCGCACTATGCGATTATTTTGCTGATCTGTTTTCTGAGGGCCTTGGTTGTACCACTGACTTTGCACCGCATATTGTAGTTAGAGACTATTTCATGCCTATTCTAAACTCTAGTAATGCTCCAAACATTTTTGGCATAGATGCATTTGAACTTTGTGGCATCGAAATTCAGGACAATGTACATTGCATCAACGTCTGTGACCATGCAGACAGTGTGGTCGCACTATGCGATGATTTTGCTGATCTCTTTTCATTGGTCCTAGGTTGTACCAGACTTAGCAGCGCACATTGTAGTTAGAGACAATTCCACACCTATTCTCCACTCTAGTAATGCTCCAAACATTTTAGGCATGGATGCATTTGAACTTCCTGGCCTCGCATTTCAGGACAATGTATTTTGCATCAACGCCTGTGACCATGCAGACATGTGGTCGCACTATGCGATGATTTTGCAGATCTCTTTTCTGTGGGCCTTTTTTGTTCCACAATTATCAGCGCACATTGTAGTTAGAGAACACTCCATGCCTATTCTCCACTCTAGTAATGCTCCAAACATTTTTGGCATGCATGCATCTGAACTTTCTGGCCTTGCAATTCAGGACAATGTACTTTGCATCAACGCCTGTGATCATGCAGACATGTGGTCGCACTATGTGATGATTTTGCTGATCTCATTTCTGTGGTCCTAGGTTGTACCAGACTTAGCAGCGCACATTGTAGTTAGGGACAATTCCACGCCTAATCTCCACTCTACTAATGCTCCAAACATTTTAGGCATGGATGCATTTGAACTTCTTGGCCTCGCATTTTAGGACAATGTATTTTGCATCAACCCCTGTGACCATGCAGACAGTGTGATCGAACTATGCGATGATTTTGCTGATCTCCTTTCTGAGGGCCTTGGTTGTATCACAGACTTTGCAGCGCATATTGTAGTTACAGACAATTCCATGCCTATTCTCCACTCTAGTAATGCCCCAAACATTTTTGGCATGGATGCATTTGAATTTTCTGGACTCACAATTCAGGACAGTGTAGTTTGCATCAACGCCTGTGACCATGCAGAAAGTGTGTTCGCACTATGCGATGATTTTGCTGACCTCTTTTCTGAGGGCCTTGGTTGCACCAAAGACCTTGCAGCGCATAATTTAGTTAGAGACAATTCCATGCCTATTCTCCACTCTAGTAATGCTCCAAACATTTTTGGCATGGATGCTTTGGATCTTTCTGGCGTCACAGTTCGAGACAATGTACTTTGCATCAACGCCTGTGACCATGCAGACAGTGTGGTCGCACTATGCCATGATTTTACTGATGCCTTTTCTGAAGGACTTGGTTGTACCACAGACTTTGCAGCGCATATTCTAGTTAGAGACAATTCCAAGCCTATTCTTCACTCTAGTAATCCTAAAAACATTTTTGGCATGGATATATTTGAAATTTCAGGCCTCGCAGTTCAGGACAGTGTACTTCATATCAACCCCTGTGACCATGAAGACAGTGAGGTCGCCCTATGCGATGATTTTGCTGATTTCTTTTCTGAGGGCCTTGGTTGTACCACAGACTTTGCAGCGCATATTGTAGTTAGAGACAATTCCATGCATATTCTCCACTCTAGTAATGGTCCAAACGTTTTTGGCATGGATGCATTTGAAACTCCTGGCCTCGCAATTCAGGACAATGCACTTTGCATCGACGCCTGTGAGAATGCAGACAGTGTGGTCACACTAAGTGATGATTTTCCTGTTCTCTTTTCTGAGGGCCTTGGTTGTACCACAGACTTTGCAGCGCATATTGCAGTTAGAGACAATTCCATGCCTATTCTCCACTCTAGTAATGCTCCAAACATTTTTTGCATGGATGCATTGGAACTTTCTGGCCTCGCAATCCAGGACAATGTACTTTGCTTCAACGCCTGTGACCATGCAGACATGTGGTCGCACTATGCAATGATTTTGCTGATTTCTTTTCTGAGGGCCTTGGTTGTACCACAGACTTTGCACCGCATATTGTAGTTAGAGACTATTCCATGGATATTCTCCACACAAGTAATGCTCCAAACATTTTTGGCATGGCTGCATTTGAAATTTCTGGCCTCGAAATTCAGGACAATGTACATTGCATCAACGCCTGTGACCATGCAGACAGTGTGGTCGCACTATGCGATGATTTTGCTGATCTCTTTTGTGAGGGGCTTGGTTGTACCACAGACTTCGCAGCGGATATTGTTGTTAGTGATAATTCAATGCCTATTCTCCATTCTAGTAAAGCTCCAAACATTTTTGGCATGGATGCATTTGAACTTTCTGGCCTCGCAGTACAGGACTAAGTACTTTGCATCAACGCCTGTGACCATGCAGATAGTGTGGTCGCACTATGCGATGATTTTGCTCATCTCTTATCTGAGGGCCTTGGTTGTACCACAGACTTTGCAGCGCATATTGTAGTTAGAGACAACTCCATGCCTATTCTCCACTCTAGTAGTGCTCCAAACATTTTTGGCATGGATGCATTTGAAATTCCTGGCCTCGAAATGCAGGAAAAAGTACCTTGCATCAACGCCTGTGACCATGCAGACAGTGTGGTCGCACTATGCGATGATTTTGCTGACCTCTTTTCTGAGGGCCTTGGTTGCAGCAAAGACCTTGCAGCGCATAATATAGTTAGAGACAATTCCATGCCTATTCTCCACTCCAGTAATGCTCCAAACATTTTTGGCATGGATGCTTTTGATCTTTCTGGCCTCACAGTTCGAGACAATGTACTTTGCATCAACGCCTGTGACCATGCAGACAGAGTGGTCGCACTATGCGATGATTTTACTGATCCCTTTTCTGAAGGCCTTGGTTGTACCACAGAGTTTGCAGCGCATATTGTAGTTAGAGAATATTCCATGCCTATTCTCTACTCTAGTAATCCTCCAAACCTTTTTTGCATGGATGCATTTGAAACTATTGGCCTCGCAATTCAGGACAATGTACTTTGCATTAATGCCTGTGACAATGCAGACATTTGGCCGCACTACGTGGTGATTTTGCTTATCTCTTTTCTGAGGGCATTGGATGTACCACAATCTTTGCAGCGCATATTGTAGTTAGAGTATGTTCCATGCCTATTCTCCACTCTAGTAATCCTCCAAACATTTTTGGCATGGATACATCTGAAATTTCAGACCTCGCAATTCAGGACAGTGTACTTTGAATCAACGCCTGTGGCCATGCAGACAGTTTGGTCGCACTATGCGATGATTTTGCTGTCCTCTTTTGTGAGGGACTTGGTTGTACCACAGACCTTGCAGCGCATATTGTAGTTAGAGACAATTCCATGCCTATTCTCCACTCTAGTAATGCTCCAAACATTTTTGGCACGGATGCATCTGATCATTCTGGCCTCACAGTTCGAGACAATATACTTTGCATCAACGCCTGTGACCATGCAGACAGTGTGGTCGCACTATGCCATGATTTTACTGATCCCTTTTCTGAAGGACTTGGTTGTACAACAGACTTTGCAGCGCATATTCTAGTTAGAGACAATTCCAAGCCTATTCTTCACTCTAGTAATCCTAAAAACATTTTTGGCATGGATATATTCGAAATTTCAGGCCTCGCAGTTCAGGACAGTGTTCTTCATATCAACCCCTGTGACCATGAAGACAGTGAGGTCGCACTATGCGATGATTTTGCTGATCTCCTTTGTGAGGGCCTTGGTTGTACCACAGACTTTGCAGCGCATATTGTAGTTAGAGACAATTCCATGCCTATTCTCCACTCTAGTAGTGCTCCAAACATTTTTGGCATGGATGCATTTGAAATTCCTGGCCTCGCAATGTAGGACAAAGTACCTTGCATCAACGCAGGTGACCATGCAGACAGTGTGGTCGCACTATGCGATGATTTTCCTGTTCTCTTTTCTGAGGGCCTTGGTTGTACCACAGACTTTGCAGCGCATATTGCAGTTAGAGACAATTCCATGCCTATTCTCCACTCTAGTAATGCTCCAAACATTTTTTTGCATGGATGCATCGGAACTTTCTGGCCTCGCAATCCAGGACAATGTACTTTTCATCAACGCCTGTGACCATGCAGACATGTGGTCGCACTATGCAATGATTTTGCTGATTTCTTTCATGAGGGCCTTGGTTATACCACAGACTTTGCACCACATATTGTAGTTAGAGACTATTCCATGGATATTCTCCACACAAGTAATGCTCCAAACATTTTTGGCATGGCTGCATTTGAAATTTCTGGCCTCGAAATTCAGGACAATGTACATTGCATCAACGCCTGTGACCATGCAGACAGTGTGGTCGCACTATGCGATGATTTTGCTGATCTCTTTTCTGAGGGTCTTGGTTGTACCACAAACTTCGCAGCGGATATTGTTGTTAGTGATAATTCCATGCCTATTCTCCATTCTAGTAAAGCTCCAAACATTTTTGGCATGGATGCATTTGAATTTTCTGGCCTCGCAGTACAGGACTAAGTACTTTGCATCAACGCCTGTGACCATGCAGATAGTGTGGTCGCACTATGCGATGATTTTGCTCATCTCTTATCTGAGGGCCTTGGTTGTACCACAGACTTTGCAGCGCATATTGTAGTTAGAGACAACTCCATGCCTATTCTCCACTCTAGTAGTGCTCCAAACATTTTTGGCATGGATGCATTTGAAATTCCTGGCCTCGAAATGCAGGAAAAAGTACCTTGCATCAACGCCTGTGACCATGCAGACAGTGTGGTCGCACTATGCGATGATTTTGCTGACCTCTTTTCTGAGGGCCTTGGTTGCAGCAAAGACCTTGCAGCGCATAATTTAGTTAGAGACAATTCCATGCCTATTCTCCACTCTAGTAATGCTCCAAATATTTTTGGCATGGATGCTTTTGATCTTTCCGGCCTCACAGTTCGAGACAATGTACTTTGCATCAACGCCTGTGACCATGCAGACAGAGTGGTCGCACTATGCGATGATTTTACTGAACCCTTTTCTGAAGGCCTTGGTTGTACCACAGAGTTTGCAGCGCATATTGTAGTTAGAGAATATTCCATGCCTATTCTCTACTCTAGTAATCCTCCAAACCTTTTTTGCATGGATGCATTTGAAACTATTGGCCTCGCAATTCAGGACAATGTACTTTGCATTAATGCCTGTGACAATGCAGACATTTGGCCGCACTACGTGGTGATTTTGCTTATCTCTTTTCTGAGGGCATTGGATGTACCACAATCTTTGCAGCGCATATTGTAGTTAGAGTATGTTCCATGCCTATTCTCCACTCTAGTAATCCTCCAAACATTTTTGGCATGGATACATCTGAAATTTCAGACCTCGCAATTCAGGACAGTGTACTTTGAATCAACGCCTGTGGCCATGCAGACAGTTTGGTCGCACTATGCGATGATTTTGCTGCCCTCTTTTGTGAGGGACTTGGTTGTACCACAGACCTTGCAGCGCATATTGTAGTTAGAGACAATTCCATGCCTATTCTCCACTCTAGTAATGCTCCAAACATTTTTGGCACGGATGCATCTGATCTTTCTGGCCTCACAGTTCGAGACAATATACTTTGCATCAACGCCTGTGACCATGCAGACAGTGTGGTCGCACTATGCCATGATTTTACTGATCCCTTTTCTGAAGGACTTGGTTGTACAACAGACTTTGCAGCGCATATTGCAGTTAGAGACAATTCCATGCCTATTCTCCACTCTAGTAATGCTCCAAACATTTTTTTTGCATGGATGCATTGGAACTTTCTGGCCTCGCAATCCAGGACAATGTACTTTTCATCAACGCCTGTTTCCATGCAGACATATGGTCGCACTATGCAATGATTTTGCTGATTTCTTTTCTGAGGGCCTTGGTTATACCACAGACTTTGCACTGCATATTGTAGTTAGAGACTATTCCATGGATATTCTCTGCACAAGTAATGCTCCAAACATTTTTGGCATGGCTGCATTTGAAATTTCTGGCCTCGAAATTCAGGACAATGTACATTGCATCAACGCCTGTGACCATGCAGACAGTGTGGTCGCACTATGCGATGATTTTGCTGATCTCTTTTCTGAGGGTCTTGGTTGTACCACAAACTTCGCAGCGGATATTGTTGTTAGTGGTAATTCCATGCCTATTCTCCATTCTAGTAAAGCTCCAAACATTTTTGGCATGGATGCATTTGAACTTTCTGGCCTCGCAGTACAGGACTAAGTACCTTGCATCAACGCCTGTGACCATACAGATAGTGTGGTCGCACTATGCGATGATTTTGCTCATCTCTTTTCTGAGGGCCTTGGTTGTACCACAGACTTTGCAGCGCATATTGTAGTTAGAGACAACTCCATGCCTATTCTTTACTCTAGTAGTGCTCCAAACATTTTTGGCATGGATGCATTTGAAATTCCTGGCCTCGAAATGCAGGAAAAAGTACCTTGCATCGACCTCTTTTCTGAGGGCCTTGGTTGCAGCAAAGACCTTGCAGCGCTTAATTTAGTTAGAGACAATTCCATGCCTGTTCTCCACTCTAGTAATGCTCCAAACATTTTTGGCATGGATGCTTTTGATCTTTCTGGCCTCACAGTTCGAGACAATGTACTTTGCATCAACGCCTGTGACCATGCAGACAGAGTGGTCGCACTATGCGATGATTTTACTCATCCCTTTTCTGAAGGCCTTGGTTGTACCACAGAGTTTGCAGCGCATATTGTAGTTAGAGAATATTCCATGCCTATTCTCTACTCTAATAATCCTCCAAACCTTTTTGGCATGGATGCATTTGAAACTATTGGCCTCGCAATTCAGGACAATGTACTTTGCATTAATGCCTGTGACAATGCAGACATTTGGCCGCACTACGTGGTGATTTTGCTTATCTCTTTTCTGAGGGCATTGGATGTACCACAATCTTTGCAGCGCATATTGTAGTTAGAGTATGTTCCATGCCTATTCTCCACTCTAGTAATCCTCCAAACATTTTTGGCATGGATACATCTGAAATTTCAGACCTCGCAATTCAGGACAGTGTACTTTGAATCAACGCCTGTGGCCATGCAGACAGTTTGGTCGCACTATGCGATGATTTTGCTGCCCTCTTTTGTGAGGGACTTGGTTGTACCACAGACCTTGCAGCGCATATTGTAGTTAGAGACAATTCCATGCCTATTCTCCACTCTAGTAATGCTCCAAACATTTTTGGCACGGATGCATCTGATCTTTCTGGCCTCACAGTTCGAGACAATATACTTTGCATCAACGCCTGTGACCATGCAGACAGTGTGGTCGCACTATGCCATGATTTTACTGATCCCTTTTCTGAAGGACTTGGTTGTACAACAGACTTTGCAGCGCATATTCTAGTTAGAGACAATTCCAAGCCTATTCTTCACTCTAGTAATCCTAAAAACATTTTTGGCATGGATATATTTGAAATTTCAGGCCTCGCAGTTCAGGACAGTGTACTTCATATCAACCCCTGTGACCATGAAGACAGTGAGGTCGCACTATGCGATGATTTTGCTGATCTCCTTTGTGAGGGCCTTGGTTGTACCATAGACTTTGCAGCGCATATTGTAGTTAGAGACAATTCCATGGATATTCTCCACTCTAGTAGTGCTCCAAACATTTTTGGCATGGATGCATTTGAAATTCCTGGCCTCGCAATGTAGGACAAAGTACCTTGCATCAACGCAGGTGACCATGCAGACAGTGTGGTCGCACTATGCGATGATTTTGCTGATCTCTTTTCTGAGGGTCTTGGTTGTACCACAGACTTCGCAGCGGATATTGTTGTTAGTGATAATTCCATCCCTATTCTCCATTCTAGTAAAGCTCCAAACATTTTTGGCATGGATGCGTTTGAACTTTCTGGCCTCGCAATTCAGGACAATGTATTTTGCACCAACGCCTGTGATTATGCGGACAGTGTGGTCGCACTATGCGATGATTTTGCTGATCTCTTTTCTGAGGGCGTTGGTTGTACCACAGACTTTGCAGCGCATATTGTACTTAGAGACAATTCCATGCCTGTTCTCCACTCTAGTAATGCTCCAAACATTTTTGGCATGGATGCATTTGAAATTCCTGGCCTCGCAATTCAGGACAAAGTACTTTGCGTCAACGCCTGTGACCATGCAGACATTGTGGTCGCACTATGTGATGATTTTAGATCTCTTTTCTGAGGGCTTTGGTTGTACGACAGACATTGCAGCGCATATTCTAGTTAGAGACAATTCCAAGCCTACTCTTCACTCTAGTAATCCTCCAAACATTTTTGGCATGGATGCATTTGAAATTTCGGGCCTCGCAATTCAGGACAGTGTACTTTGTATCAACCCCTGTGACCATGCAGAATGTGTGGTCGCACTATGCGATAATTTTGCTGATCTCTTTTCTGAGGGTATTGGTTGTACCACAGACTTTGCATCGCATATTGTAGTTAGAGACAATTACATGCCTATTCTCCACTCTAGTAATGCTCCAAAAATGTTTGGCATGGATGCATTTGAACTTTCTGGCCTCGCAGTACAGGACTAAGTACTTTGCATCAACGCCTGTGACCATGCAGACAGTGTGGTCGCACTATGCGATGATTTTGGTCATCTCTTTTCTGAGGGCCTTGGTTGTACCTCAGACTTTGCAGCGCATATTGTAGTTACAGACAATTCCATGCCTATTCTCCACTCTAGTAATGGTCCAAACATTTTTGGCATGGATGCATTTGAAACTCCTGGCCTCGCAATTCAGGACAATGTACTTTGCATCGATGCCTGTGACAATGCAGACAGTGTGGTCGCACTAAGTGATGATTTACCTGTTCTCTTTTCTGAGGGCGTTGATTGTACCACAGACTTTGCAGCGCATATTGCAGTTAGAGACAATTCCATGCCTATTCTCCACTCTAGTAATGCTCCAAACATTTTTTGCATGGATGCTTTTGAACTTTCTGGCCTCGCAATTGAGGACAATGTATTTTGCATCAACGGCTATGACCATGAAGACATGTGGTCGCACTATGCGATGATTTTGCTGATCTCTTTTCTTTGGGCCTTTTTTGTACCACAATTATCAGCGAACATTGTTGTTAGAGACAATTCCATACTTTTCTCCAATATAGTATTGCTTCAAACATTTTTGGCATGCATGCATTTGAACGTCCTGGCCTCGCAATTCAGGACAATGTAATTTGAATCAATGCCTGTGACGATGCAGACAGTGTGGTCGCACTATGCGATGATTTTGCAGGTCTCTTTTCTGAGGGCCTTGGTTGTACCACAGACTTTGTAGTGCATGTTGTAGTTAGAGACAATTCCATGCCTATTCTCCACTCTAGTAATGCTCCAAACATTTTTGGCATGGATGCATTTGTATTTTCTGGCCTCATAATTCAGGACAGTGTAGTTTGCATCAACGCCTGTGACCATAAAGATAGTTTGGTCGCACTATGCGATGATTTTGCTGACCTCTTTTCTGAGGGCCTTGGTTGTACCACAGACTTTGCTGCGCATGGTGAAGTTAGAAACAATTCCATGCCTAGTCTCCACTCTAGTAATGCTTCAAACATTTTTGGCACGGATGCTTTTGATCTTTCTGGCATCACAGTTCGAGACAATTTACTTTGCATCAACGCCTGTGACCATGCAGACTATGTGGTCGCACTAATCGATGATTTTGCTGATCTCTTTTCAGAGGGCCTTGGTTGTATTACAGACTTTGCAGCGCATATTGTAGTTAGAGACAATTCCATGCCTATTCTCCACTCTACTAATGCACCAAACATTTTTGGCATGGATGTATTTGAACTTTCTATTTTCGCAATTAATGACAATGTACACTCCTGGAAATGGAAAAAAGAACACATTGACACCGGTGTGTCAGACTCACCATACTTGCTCTGGACACTGCGAGAGGGCTGTACATGCAATGATCACACGCATGGCACAGCGGACACAACAGGAACCGCGGTGTTGGCCGTCGAATGGCGCTAGCAGCGCAGCATTTGTGCACCGCCGTATTCAGTGTCATCCAGTTTGCCGTGGCATACGGAGCTCCATCGCAGTCTTTAGCACTGGTTGCATGCCACGACAGTGTGGACATGAACCGTATGTGCAGTTGACGGACTTTGAGCGAGGGGGTATAGTGGGCATGCGGGAGGTCGGGTGGATGTACCACCAGAATACTCAACACATGGGGCGTGGGGTCTCCACAGTACATCGATGTTATCGCCAGTGGTCGGCGGAAGGTGCATGTGCCCGTCGACCTGTGACCGGACCGCAGCGACGCACGGATGCACGCCAACACCGTAGGATCCTACGCAGTGCCGTAGGGGACCGCACCGCCACTTCCCAGCAAATTAGGGACACTGTTGCTCCTGAGGTATCGGCGAGGACCATTCGCAACCGTCTCCATGAAGGTGGGCTACGGTCCCGCACACAGTTAAGCCGTCTTCCGCTCACGCCCCAACATCGTGCAGCCCGCCTCCAGTGGTGTCGCCACAGGCGTCAATGGAGGGACGAATGGAGACGTGTCGTCTTCAGCGATGAGAGTCGCTTCTGCCTTGGTGCCAATGATGGTCGTATGCGTGTTTGGCGCCGTGCAGGTGAGCGCCACAATAGGGACTGCACACGACCGAGGCACACAGGGGACACTGAATAGTGCACGGTACATCCAAACAGTCATCGAACCCATCGTTGTACCATTCCTAGACCGGCAAGGGAACTTGTTGTTCCAACAGGACAATGCACGTCCGCATGTATCCCGTGCCACCCAACGTGCTCTAGAAGGTGTAAGTCAACTACCCTGGCCAGCAAGATCTCCGGATCTGTCCCCCATTGAGCATGTTTGGGACTGGATGAAGCGTCATCTCACGCAGTCTGTACGTCCAGCACGAACGCTGGTCCAACTGAGGCGCCAGGTGGAAATGGCATGGCAAGCCGTTCCACACGACTACATCCAGCATCTCTACGGTCGTCTCCATGGGAGAATAGCAGCCTGCATTGCTGCGAAAGGTGGATATACACTGTACTAGTGCCGACATTGTGCATGCTCTGTTGCCTGTATCTATGTGCCTGTGGTTCCGTCAGTGTTATCATGTGATGTATCTGAACCCAGGAATGTGTGATTTTGCTGATCTCTTTTCTAAGGGCCTTGGTTGTACCACAGACTTTGCAGCGCATATTGTAGTTAGAGAAAATTCCATGCCTATTCTCCACTCTAGTAATGCTCCAAACATTTTTGGCATGGATGCATTTGAACTATCTGTCCTCTCAGTACAGGACCAAGTACTTTGCCTGAACGCCTGTGACCATGCAGACAGTGTGGTCGCACTATGCGATGATTTTGCTGATCTCTTTTCTGAGGGCCTTGCTTGTACCACAGACTTTGCAGCGCATATTATAGTTAGAGACAAATCCATACCTATTCTCCACTCTATTAATGCTCCAAACACTTTTGGCATGAATGCATTTGAACTTTCTGGCCTCACAGTTCGAGCCAATGTACTTTGCATGAACGCCTGTGGCCATGCAGACAGTGTGGTCGCACTATGCTATGATTTTGCTGATCTGTTTTCTGAGGGCCTTGGTTGTACCACAAACTTTGCAACGCATATTGTAGTTAGAGACAATTCCATGCCTATTCTCCACTCTAGTAATGCTCCAAACATTTATGGCATGGATGCATTTGAAATTCCTGGCCCCGCAATTCAGGACAATGTACTTTGTATCAACGTGAGTGACCATGCAGATAGTGTGGTCGCACTATGCGATGATTTTGCTGATCTCTTTTCTGAGGGCCTTGGTTGTACCTCAGACTTTGCAGCGCATATTGCAGTTAGAGTCAAAGCCATGCCTACTCTCCACTCTAGTAACCCTCCAAACATTTTTGGCATGTAAGCATTTGAAATATCAGACCTCGCAATTCTGGACAGTGTACTTTGCATCAACCGCTGTGACCATGCAGAAAGTGTGGTCGCACTATGTGATGATTTTGCTGATCTCTTTTCTGAGGGCCTTGGTTGTACCACAGACTTTGCAGTGCATATTGTAGTTAGAGACAATTCCATGCCTATTCTCCACTCTAGTAATGCTCAAAACTTTTTTGGCATGGATGCATTTGATCTTTCTGGCCTCACAGTTAAAGACAATGTACTTTGCATCAACGCCTGTGACCATGCAGACAGTGTGGTCGCACTATGCGATGATTTTGCTGATCTCTTTTCTGAGGGCCTTCGTTGTACCACAGTCTTTGCAGCCCATATTGTAGTTAGAGACAATTCCATGCCTATTCTCCAATCTAGTAATGCTCCAAACGTTTTTGGCATAGGTGCATTTGATCTTTCTGGCCTCACAGTTCGAGACAATGTACTTTGCATCAACGCCTGTGACCATGCAGACAGTGTGGTCGCAATATGCGATGATTTTGCTGATCTCTTTTCTGAGGACCTTGGTTGTACCACAGACTTTGCAGTGCATATTATAGTTAGAGACAATTCCATGTCTATTCTCCACTCTAGAAATGCTCCAAACATTCTTGGCATGGATGCATTTGAACTTTCTGGACTCGCAATTCAGGACAATGTATTTTGCATCAACGCCTGTGACAAAGCAGACAGTGTGGTCGCACTATGAGATGATTTTTTACTCTTTTCTTAGGGCTTTGGTTGTACCACAGACTTTGCAGCGCATATTGTAATTAGAGTCAATTCCATGCCTGTTCTCCACTCTAGTAATGCTCCAATCATTTTTGTCTTGGATCCATTTGAACTATCTGGCCTCGCAATTAATTACAATGTACTTTGCATCAACGCCTGTGACCATGCAGACTGTGTGGTCGCAATATGCGATGATTTTGCTGATCTCTTTTCTGAGGACCTTGCTTGTACCACGGTCTTTGCAGTGCATATTATAGTTAGAGACAATTCCATGTCTATTCTCCACTCTAGAAATGCTCCAAACATTTTTGGCATGGATGCATTTGAACTTTCTGGACTCGAAATTCAGGACAATGTACTTTGCATCAACGCCTGTGACGATGCAGGCAGTGTGGTCGCACTATGCGTTGATTTTGCTGAACCCTTTTCTGAAGGCCTTTGCTGTACCACAGACTTACCAGCGCATATTGTAGTTAGAGACAATTCCATGCCTATTCTCCACTCTAGTAATCCTCCAAACATTTTTGGCATGGAGGTATTTGAACTTTCTGGCCTCGCAATTCAGGACAATGTATTTTGCATCAACGCCTGTGACCAAGCAGACAGTGTGGTCGCACTATGAGATGATTTTTTACTCTTTTCTTAGGGCTTTGGTTGTTCCACAGACTTTGCAGCGCATATTGTAGTTAGAGTCAATTCCATGCCTGTTCTCCACTCTAGTAATGCTCCAATCATTTTTGTCTTGGATGCATTTGAACTATCTGGAATCACAATTAATTTCAATGTACTTTGCATCAACGCCTGTGACCATGCAGACTGTGTGGTCGCAATATGTGATGATTTTGCTGATCTCTTTTCTGAGGGCCCTGGTTGTACCACAGACTTTGCAGCGCATATTGTAGTTAGAGACAATTCCATGCCTATTCTCCACTCTAGTAATGCTCCAAATATTTTTGGCATGGATGCATTTGAACTTTCTGGCCTCGAAATTCAGGACAATGTACTTTGCATCAACGCCTGTGACGATGCAGGCAGTGTGGTCGCACTATGCGTTGATTTTGCTGAACCCTTTTCTGAAGGCCTTTGCTGTACCACAGACTTACCAGCGCATATTGTAGTTAGAGACAATTCCATGCCTATTCTCCACTCTAGTAATCCTCCAAACATTTTTGGCATGGAGGTATTTGAACTTTCTGGCCTCGCAATTCAGGACAATGTATTTTGCATCAACGCCTGTGACCAAGCAGACAGTGTGGTCGCACTATGAGATGATTTTTTAACTCTTTTCTTAGGGCTTTGGTTGTACCACAGACTTTGAAGCGCATATTGAGGTTAGAGTTAGTTGCATGCCTATTCTCCACTCTAGTAATCCTCCAAACATTTTTGGCATGGATGCATTTGATATTTCAGGCCTCGCAATTCAGGACAGTATACTTTGCATTAACGCCTGTGACCATGCAGACATTGTGGTCGCACTATGCTATGATTTTGCTGATCTGTTTTCTGAGGGCCTTGGTTGTACCACAAACTTTGCAACGCATATTGTAGTTAGAGACAATTCCATGCCTATTCTCCACTCTAGTAATGCTCCAAACATTTATGGCATGGATGCATTTGAAATTCCTGGCCCCACAATTCAGGACAATGTACTTTGTATCAACGTGAGTGACCATGCAGATAGTGTGGTCGCACTATGCGATGATTTTGCTGATCTCTTTTCTGAGGGCCTTGGTTGTACCTCAGACTTTGCAGCGCATATTGCAGTTAGAGTCAAAGCCCTGCCTACTCTCCACTCTAGTAACACTCCAAACATTTTTGGCATGTAAGCATTTGAAATATCAGACCTCGCAATTCTGGACAGTGTACTTTGCATCAACCGCTCTGACCATGCAGAAAGTGTGGTCGCACTATGTGATGATTTTGCTGATCTCTTTTCTGAGGGCCTTGGTTGTACCACAGACTTTGCAGCGCATATTGTAGTTAGAGACAATTCCATGCCTATTCTCCACTCTAGTAATGCTCCAAACTTTTTTGGCATGTATGCATTTGATCTTTCTGGCCTCACAGTTAAAGACAATGTACTTTGCATCAACGCCTGTGACAATGCAGACAGTGTGGTCGCACTATGCGATGATTTTGCTGATCTCTTTTCTGAGGGCCTTCGTTGTACCACAGTCTTTGCAGCCCATATTGTAGTTAGAGACAATTCCATGCCTATTCTCCAATCTAGTAATGCTCCAAACATTTTTGGCATGAATGCATTTGAACATTCTGCCTCGCAATTCAACACAAACTACTTTGCATCAACGCCTGTGGCCATGCTGACATGTGGTCGCACTATGCTATGATTTAGCTGATCTCTTTTCTGTGGGCCTTTTTTGTACCACAATTATCAGCACACATCGTAGTTAGAGACAATTCCATGCCTATTCTCCACTCTAGTAATGCTCCAAACGTTTTTGGCATAGGTGCATTTGATCTTTCTGGCCTCACAGTTCGAGACAATGTACTTTGCATCAACGCCTGTGACCATGCAGACAGTGTGGTCGCAATATGCGATGATTTTGCTGATCTCTTTTCTGAGGACCTTGGTTGTACCACAGACTTTGCAGTGCATATTATAGTTAGAGACAATTCCATGTCTATTATCCACTCTAGAAATGCTCCAAACATTTTTGGCATGGATACATTTGAATTTTCTGGACTCGCAATTCAGGACAATGTATTTTGCATCAACGCCTGTGACAAAGCAGACAGTGTGGTCGCACTATAAGATGATTTTTTACTCTTTTCTTAGGGCTTTGGTTGTACCACAGACTTTGCAGCGCATATTGTAATTAGAGTCAATTCCATGCCTGTTCTCCACTCTAGTAATGCTCCAATCATTTTTGTCTTGGATGCATTTGAACTATCTGGCCTCGCAATTAATTACAATGTACTTTGCATCAACGCCTGTGACCATGCAGACTGTGTGGTCGCAATATGCGATGATTTTGCTGATCTCTTTTCTGAGGGCCTTGGTTGTACCACAGACATTGCAGTGCATATTATAGTTAGAGACAATTCCATGCCTATTCTCAACTCTAGTAATGCTCCAAACATTTCTGGCATGGATGCATTTGATCTTTCTGGCCTCACAGTTCGAGACAATGTACTTTGCATCAACGCCTGTGACCATGCAGGCAGTGTGGTCGCACTATGAGATGGTTTTTTAACTCTTTTCTTAGGGCTTTGGTTGTACCACAGACTTTGCAGTGCATATTGAGGTTAGAGTTAGTTGCATGCCTATTCTCCACTCTAGTAATCCTCCAAACATTTTTGGCATGGATGCATTTGATATTTCAGGCCTCGCAATTCAGGACAGTATACTTTGCATTAACGCCTGTGACCATGCAGACATTGTGGTCGCACTATGCTATGATTTTGCTGATCTGTTTTCTGAGGGCCTTGGTTGTACCACAAACTTTGCAACGCATATTGTAGTTAGAGACAATTCCATGCCTATTCTCCACTCTAGTAATGCTCCAAACATTTATGGCATGGATGCATTTGAAATTCCTGGCCCCGCAATTCAGGACAATGTACTTTGTATCAACGTGAGTGACCATGCAGATAGTGTGGTCGCACTATGCGAAGATTTTGCTGATCTCTTTTCTGAGGGCCTTGGTTGTACCTCAGACTTTGCAGCGCATATTGCAGTTAGAGTCAAAGCCATGCCTACTCTCCACTCTAGTAACCCTCCAAACATTTTTGGCATGTAAGCATTTGAAATATCAGACCTCGCAATTCTGGACAGTGTACTTTGCATCAACCGCTGTGACCATGCAGAAAGTGTGGTCGCACTATGTGATGATTTTGCTGATCTCTTTTCTGAGGGCCTTCGTTGTACCACTGTCTTTGCAGCCCATATTGTAGTTAGAGACAATTCCATGCCTATTCTCCAATCTAGTAATGCTCCAAACATTTTTGGCATGAATGCATTTGAACATTCTGAGTCGCAATTCAACACAAACTACTTTGCATCAACGCCTGTGGCCATGCAGACATGTGGTCGCAATATGCGATGATTTAGCTGATCTCTTTTCTGTGGGCCTTTTTTGTACCACAATTATCAGCACACATCGTAGTTAGAGACAATTCCATGCCTATTCTCCACTCTAGTATTGCTCCAAACATTTTTGGCATGGATGCATTTGATCTTTCTGGCCTCACAGTTCGAGACAATGTACTTTGCGTCAACGCCTGTGACCATGCAGACTGTGTGGTCGCAATACATGATGATTTTGCTGATCTCTTTTCTGTGGGCCTTGGTTGTACCAGACTTAGCAGCGCACATTGTAGTTAGAGACAATTCCATGCCAATTCTCCACTGTAGTAATGCTCCAAACGTTTTTGGCATAGATGCATTTGATTTTTCTGGCCTCACAGTTCGAGACAATGTACTTTGCATCAACGCCTGTGACCATGCAGACAGTGTGGTCGCAATATGCGATGATTTTCCTGATCTCTTTTCTGAGGACCTTGGTTGTACCACAGACTTTGCAGTGCATATTATAGTTAGAGACAGTTCCATGTCTATTCTCCACTCTAGAAATGCTCCAAACACTTTTGGCATGGATGCATTTGAACTTTCTGGACTCGCAATTCAGGACAATGTATTTTGCATCAACTCATGTGACAAAGCAGACAGTGTGGTCGCACTATGAGATGATTTTTTACTCTTTTCTTAGGGCTTTGGTTGTACCACAGACTTTGCAGCGCATATTGTAATTAGAGTCAATTCCATGCCTGTTCTCCACTCTAGTAATGTTCCAATCATTTTTGTCTTGGATGCATTTGAACTATCTGGCCTCGCAATTAATTACAATGTACTTTGCATCAACGCCTGTGACCATGCAGACTGTGTGGTCGCAATATGCGATGATTTTGCTGATCCCTTTTCTGAGGGCCTTGGTTGTACCACAGACCTTGCAGTGCATATTATAGTTAGAGACAATTCCATGCCTATTCTCAACTGTAGTAATGCTCCAAACATTTTTAGCATGGATGCATTTGAACATTCTGGCCTCGCAATTCAGGACAATGTACTTTGCATCAACGCGTGTGACCATGCAGACATGTGGTCGCACTATGCGATGATTTTGCTGATCTCTTTTCTGCGTGCCTTAGTTGTACCAGGCTTAGCAGCGCACATTGTAGTTAGAGACAATTCCATGCCTATTCACCACTCTAGTAATCCTCCAAACATTTTTTGCATGGATGCATTTGAACTTTCCGACCCCGCAATTCAGGACAATGTACTTTGCATCAACGCCTGTGACCATGCAAACAGTGTGGTTGCACTATGCAATGATTTTGCTGATCTCCATTCTGAGGGCCTTGGGTGTACTAGAGAATTTGCAGCGCATATTGAAGTTAGAGACAATTCCATGCCAATTCTCCACAATAGTAATGCTATAAACATTTTTGGCATGGATGCATTTGATCTTTCAGGCCCCACAGTTCGAGACAATGTACATTGCATCTACGCCTGTGACCATGCAGACAGTCTCGTCGCATAATGCGATGATTATGCTGATCTCTTTTCTGAGGGCCTTGGTTGTACCACAGACTTTGCAGTGCATATTGTAGTTAGAGACAATACCATGCCTATTCTTCACTCTAGTAATGCTCCATACATTTTTGGAATGGATGCATTTGAAGTTCCTGACCTTGCAATTCAGGGCAATGTACTTTGCATTAACGCGTGTGACCATGCAGACAGTGTGGTCGCACTATGCGCTGATTTTGGTGATCTCTATTCTGTGGGCCTTGGTTGTACAACAGACTTTGCACCGCATATTGAAGTTTGAGACAATTCCGTGCCTATTCTTCACTCTAGTAATGCTCCAAACATCTTTGGCTTGGATGCATTTGAAATTCCTGGCCTCGTAATTCAGGACAATGTACTTTGTATCAACGCGTGTGACCATGCAGACAGTGTGGTCGCACTATGCAATGATTTTGCTGATCTCTTTTCTGAGGGCCTTGGTTGTACCACAGACTTTGCACCGCATATTGCAGTTAGAGTCAATTCCATTCCTACTCTACACTCTAGTAATGCTCCAAACATTTTTGGCATGGTTGCATTTGAACGTCCTGACCTCGCAATTCAGGACAATGTATTTTGCATCAATGCCTGTGACCATGCAGACAGTGTGGCCGCACTATGCGATTATGTTGCTGATCTCTTTTCTGAGGGCCTTGGTTGTACCACAGACTTTGCAGCGCATATTGTAGTTAGAGACGATTCCATGAATATTCTCCACTCTAGTAATGCTCCAAACATTTTTGGCATGGATGCATTTGATCTTTCTGGCCTCACAGTTCGAGACAATGTACTTTGCATCAACGCCTGTGACCATGCAGACTGTGTGGTCGCACTATGCGATGACTTTGCTGATCTCTTTTCTGAGTGCCTTGGTTGTACCACAGACTTTGCAGCGCATATTATAGTTAGAGACAATTCCATGCCTATTCTCCACTCTAGTAATGCTCCAAAATTTTTGGCATGGATGCATTTGAACTTTCTGGCCACGCAATTCAGGACAATGTACTTTGCATTAACGCCTGTGACCATGCAGATATGTGGTCGCACTATGCGATGATTTTGCTGATCTCTTTTCTGTGTGCCTTGGTTGTAAAAGACTTAGCAGCGCACTTTGTAGTTAGAGACCATTCCATGCCTATTCTCCACTATAGTAATCCTCCAAACATTTTTGGCATGGATGCATTTGTACTATCTGGCCTCACAATTCAGGACAATGTACTTTGCATCAACGCCTGTGACCATGCAGACAGTGTGGTCACACTATGCGATGATTTTGCTGATCACTTTTGTGAGGGCCTTCGTTGTACCACAGACTTTGCAGCGTATATTGTAGTTAGAGACAATTCCATGCCTATTCTCCATTCTACTAATGCTCCAAACATTTTTGGCATGGATGCATTTGAAATTTCTGCCTCGCATTTCACGACAATGTACTTTGCATCAACGCCTGTGGCCATGCAGACATGTGATCACACCAAACGATGATTTTGCTGATCTCTTTTCTGTGGGCCTTTTTTGTACCACAATTATCAACGCACATCGTAGTTACAGACAATTATATACCTATTCTCCACTCCAGTATTGCTATAAAAGTTTTGGCATGGATGCATTTGAACTTCCTGGCCTCGCAATTCAGGACAATGTACTTTGCATCAATACCTGTGACCATGCAGACAGTGTCGTCGCACTATGCGATTATTTTGCTGATCTCTTTTCTGATGGCCTTGGTTGTACCACAGACTTTGCAGCGCGTATTGTAGTTAAGTAGAATTCCATGCATATTCTCCACTCTAGTAATGCTACAAACATTTTTGGCATGGATGCATTTGATCTTTCTGGCCTCACAGTTCAAGACAATGTACTTTGCATCAACGCCTGAGACCATGCAGGCTGTGTGGACGCACTATGCGACGATTTTGCTGATCTCTTTTCATAGGGCCTTGGTTGTACCACAGACTTTGCAGCGCATATTGCAGTTAGAGTCAATTCCATTCCTATGCTCCACTCTTGTAATGCTCCAAACATTTTTGGCATGGTTGCATTTGAACCATCTGACCTCGCAATTAAGGACAATGTACTTTGCACTAACGCCTGTGACCATGCAGACAGTGTGGTCGCACTATGCGATGATTTTGCTGATCACTTTTGTGAGGGCCTTCGTTGTACCACAGACTTTGCAGCGTATATTGTAGTTAGAGACAATTCCATGCCTATTCTCCACTCTAGTAATGCTCCAAACATTTTTGGCATGGATGCATTTGACCTTTCTGGCCTCACAGTTCGAGACAATGTACTTTGCATCAGCGCCTGTGACCATGCAGACATTGTGGTCGCACTATGCGATGACTTTGCTGATCTCTTTTCTGAGGGCCTTGGTTGTACCACAGACTTTGCAGCGCATATTATAGTTACAGACAATTCCATGCCTATTCTCCACTCTAGTAATGTTCCAAAATTTTTGGCATGGGTGCATTTGAACTTTCTGGCCTCGCAATTCAGGACAATGTACTTTGCATTAACGCCTGTTACCATGCAGATATGTGGTCGCACTATGCGATGATTTTGCTGATCTCTTTTCTGTTGGCCTTGGTTGTACCAGACTTAGCAGCGCACATTGTAGTTAGAGACAATTCGATGCCTATTCTCCACTATATTAATCCTCCAAACATTTTTGGCATGGATGCAATTGTATTATCTGGCCTCACAATTAAGGACAATGTACTTTGCATCAACGCCTGTGACCATGCAGACAGTGTGGTTGCACTAAGCAATGATTTTGCTGAACTCCTTTCTGAGAGCCTTGGTTGGACCACAGACTTTGCAGCGTATATTGCAGTTAGAGTCAATTCCATTCCTATTCTCCACTCTTGTAATGCTCCAACATTTTTGGCATGGATGCATTTGAACTATCTGACCTCGCAATTAAGGTCAATGTACTTTGCATCAACGCCTGTCACCATGCAGATAGTGTGGTCGCACTATGCGATGATTTTGCTGATCTCTTTTCTGAGGGCCTTGGTTGTACCACAGACTTTGCAGCGCATATTGCAGTTAGAGTCAATTCCATTCCTATTCTACACTCTAGTAACGCTCCAAACATTTTTGGCAAGGATGCATTTGAAATTTCTGCCTCGCATTTCCGGACAATGTACTTTGCATCAACCCCTGTGGCCATGCAGACATGTGATCACACCAAACGATGATTTTGCTGATCTCTTTTCTGTGGGCCTTGTTTGTACCACAATTATCAGCGCACATCGTAGTTAGAGACAATTCCATGCCTATTCTCCACTCCAGTATTGGTATAAACATTTTTGGCATGGATGCATTTGAACTTCCTGTCCTCGCAATTCAGGACAATGTACTTTGCATCAACACCTGTGACCATGCAGACAGTGTCGTCGCACCATGCGATTATTTTGCTGATCTCTTTTCTGAGGTCCTTGGTTGTACCACAGACTTTGCAGCGCGTATTGTAGTTACAGACAATTCCATTCCTATTCTCCACTCTAGTAATCTTCCACACATATTTTGCATGGATGCATTTGAAATATCAGACCTCGCAATTCTGGACAGTGTACTTTGCATGAAAGCCTGTGACCATGCAGACAGTGTGGTCGCACTATGTGATGATTTTTTAACTCACTTCTTAGGGCTTTGGTTGTACCACAGACTTTGCAGCGCATATTGTAGTTAGAGTCAATTCCATGCCTGTTCTCCACTCTAGTAATGCTCCAAATATTTTTGGCATGGTGGCATTTGAACTTTCTGTCCTCGAAATTCAGGACAATCAACTTTGCATCAACGCCTGTGACCATGCAGACTGTGTGGACGCACTATGCGATGATTTTGCTGATCTCTTTTCTGTGGGCCTTGGTTGTACCATGGACTTTGCAGTGCATATTATAGTTAGAGACAATTCCATGATTATTCTCCACTATTGTAAAAATACAAACATTTTTGGCATGGATGCATTTGAACTTTCTGGCCTAGCAATTCAGGACAATCAACTTTGCATCAACGCCTGTGACCATGCAGACATGTGGTCGCACTATGCAATGATTTTGCTGATCTCTTTTCAGTGGGCCTTTTTTGTACTACAATTATCAGCGCACATCGTAATTAGAGACATTTCCATGCCTATTCTCCACTCTAGTATTGCCCCAAACATTTTTGGCATGGATGTATTTGAACTTCCTGGCCTCGCAATTCAGGACAATGTACTTTGCATCAATGCCTGTGACCATGCAGACATTGTGGTCGCACTATGCGATTATTTTGCTGATCTCTTTTCTGATGGCCTTGGTTGTACCATAGACTTTGCAGCGCATATTGCAGTTAGAGACAATTCCATGCCTATTCTCCACTCTAGTAATGCTCCAATCATTTTTGGCATGGATGCATTTGAAATTCCTGGCATCGCAATTCAGGACAAAGTACTTTGCATCAAAGCCTGTGACCATGCAGATAGTGTGGACGCACTATGTGATGATTTTTTAACTCTCTTCTTAGGGCTTTGGTTGTACCACAGACTTTGTAGCGCATATTGTAGTTAGAGTCAATTCCATGCCTGTCCTCCACTCTAGTAATGCTCCAAACATTTTTGGCATGGATGCATTTGAACTTTCTGTCCTCGAAATTCAGGACAATTTACTTTGCATCAACGCCTGTGACCATGCATACAGTTTGGTCGCTCTATACGATGATTTTGCTGATCTCTTTTCTGACGGCCTTGGTTGTACCAAAGATTTTGCAGCGCATATTGTACTTAGTGACAATTCCATGCCTATTCTCCAGTCTAGTAATGCTCCAAACATTTTTGGCACGGATGCATTTGAACATTCTGTCCTCCCAGTACAGGACTAAGTACTTTGCATGAACGCCTGTAACCATGCAGACAGTGTGGTCGCCCTATGCGATGATTTTGCTGATCTCTTTTCTGAGGGCCTTGGTTGTACCACAGAATTTGCAGCGCATATTGTAATTAGAGAAAATTCCATGCCTATTATTCACTCTAGTAATGCTCCAAACATATTTGGCATGGATGCATTTGAAATTCCTGGCCTCGCAATTCAGTACAATGTATTTTGCATCAACGTGTGTGACCATGCAGACAGTGTGGTCGCACTATGCGATGATTTTGCTGATCTCTTTTCTGAGGGCCATTGTTGTACCAAAGACTTTGAAGCGCATATTGTAGTTAGAGACAATTCCATGTCTATTCTATACTCTAGTAATGCTCCAAACATTTTTGGCATGGATGCATTTGATCTTTCTGGCCTCACAGTTCGAGACAATGTACTTTGCATCAACGCCTGTGACCATGCAGGCAGTGTGGTCGCACTATGCGATGATTTTGCTGATCTCTTTTCTAAGGGCCTTGGTTGTACCACAGTTTTTGCAGCGCATATTGTAGTTAGAGACAATTCCAAGCCTATTCTTCACCCTAGTAATGCTCCAAAAATTTTTGGCATCCATGCATTTGAAATTCCTGGCCTCGCAGTTCAGGACAATGTACTTTGCTTCAACGCCAGTGACCATGCAGACAGTTTGGTCGCACTATGCGATGATTTTGCTGATCTCTTTTCTGAGGGCCTTGGTTGTACCAAAGTTTCTGCAGCGCATATTATAGTTAGAGACAATTCCATGCCTATTCTCCACACTAGTAAAGATCCAAACATTTTTGGCATGGATGCATTTGAACTTTCTGTCCTCGAAATTCAGGACAATTTACTTTGCATCAACGCCTGTGACCATGCAGACAGTTTGGTCGCTCTATACGATGATTTTGCTGATCTCTTTTCTGACGGCCTTGGTTGTACCAAAGATTTTGCAGCGCATATTGTACTTAGTGACAATTCCATGCCTTTTCTCCAGTGTAGTAATGCTCCAAACATTTTTGGCACGGATGCATTTGAACATTCTGTCGTCCCAGAACAGGACTAAGTACTTTGCATCAACGCCTGTAACCATGCAGACAGTGTGGTCGCTCTATGCGATGATTTTGCTGATCTCTTTTCTGAGGGCCTTGGTTGTACCACAGACTTTGCAGCGCATATTGTAATTAGAGACAATTCCATGCCTATTATTCACTCTAGTAATGCTCCAAACATATTTGGCATGGATGCATTTGAACTAACTGACCTCGCAATTAAGGACAATGTACTTTGCATCAACGCCTGTGACCATACAGACAGTGTGGTCGCACTATGCGATGATTTTGCTGATCTCTTTTCTGAGGGCCATTGTTGTACCAAAGACTTTGAAGCGCATATTGCAGTTAGACTCAATTCCATGCCTATTCTCCACTCTAGTAACCTTCCAAACATATTTGGCATGGATGCATTTGAAATATCAGACATCGCAATTCTGGACAGTGTACTTTGCATCAACCCTTGTGACCATGCAGACAGTGTGGTCGCAATATGCGATGATTTTGCTGATCGCTTTTCTGAGGGCCTTAGTTGTACCACAGACTTTGCAGCGCATATTGTAGTTAGAGACAATTCCATGTCTATTCTATACTCTAGTAATGCTCCAAACATTTTTGGCATGGATGCATTTGATCTTTCTGGCCTCACAGTTCGAGTCAATGTACTTTGCATCAACGCCTGTGACCATGCAGGCAGTGTGGTCGCACTATGCGATGATTTTGCTGATCTCTTTTCTAAGGGCCTTGGTTGTACCACAGTTTTTGCAGCGCATATTGTAGTTAGAGACAATTCCAAGCCTATTCTTCACTCTAGTAATGCTCCAAAAATTTTTGGCATCGATACATTTGAAATTAATGACCTCGCAATTCAGGACAATGTACTTTGCATCAACGGGTGTGACCATGCAGACAGTGTGGTCGAACTATGCGATGATTATGCTGATCTCTTTTCTGAGGCCCTTGGATGTACCACAGACTTTGCAGCGCGTATTGTAGTTACAGACAACTCCATGCCTATTCTCCACTCTAGTAATGCTCCAAACATTTTTGGCATGGATGCATTTGATCTTTCTGGCCTCACAGTTCTAGACAATGTACTATGCATTAACGCCTGTGACCATGCAGACTGTGTGGACGCACTATGCGATGATTTTGCTGATCTATTTTCTGTGTGCCTTGGTTGTACCATGGACTTTGCATCGCATTTTATAGTTAGAGACAATTCCATGCCTATTGTCCACTCTAGTAAAGATCCAAACATTTTTGGCATGGATGCATTTGAACTTTCTGGCCTCGCAATTCAGGACAATCAACTTTGCATTTACGCCTGTGACCATGCAGACATGTGGTCGCACTATGCGATGATTTTGCTGATCTCTTTTCAGTGGGCCTTGGTTGTACCAGACTTAGCAGCGCACATTGTAGTTAGAGACAATTCCATGCCTATTCTCCACTATAGTCATCCGCCAAACATTTTTGGCATGGATGCATTTGTTCTTTCTGGTCTCGCAATTCAGGACAATGTACTTTGCATCAACGCCTGTGACCATGCAGACATGTGGTCGCACGAAGTGTTGATTTTGCTGATCTCCTTTCTGAGGGCGTTGGATGTACCAGAGACTTTGCAGTGCATATTGATGTTAGAGACAATTCCATGCCTATTCTCCACTCTAGTAATGCTCCAAATATTTTTGGCATGGATGCATTTGAACTTTCGGAGCCTCACAATTCCGGACAATGCACTTTGCCTCAACGCCTGTGACCATGCAGACAGTTTGGTCGCTCTATGCGATAATTTTGCTGATCTCTTTTCTGAGGGCCTTGGTTGTACCACAGACTTTGCAGCGCATATTGTAATTAGAGACAATTCCATGCCTATTCTTCACTCTAGTAATGCTCCAAACATTTTTGGCATGGATGCATTTGAAATTCCTGGCGTCGCATATTCAGGACAATGTATTTTGCATCAACGCGTGTGACCATGCAGACAGTGTGGTCGCACTATGCGATGATTTTGCTGATCTCTTTTCTGAGGTCCATTGTTGCACCAAAGACTTTGCAGCGCATATTGCAGTTAGACTCAATTCCATGCCTATTCTCCACTCTAGTAATCCTCCAAACATTTTTGGCATGGATGCATTTGAAATATCAGACCTCGCAATTCTGGACAGTGTACTTTGCATCAACCCCTGTGATCATGCAGATAGTGTAGTCGCATTATGCGATGATTTTGCTGATCGCTTTTCTGTGGACCTTGGTTGTACCACAGACTTTGCAGCGCATATTGTAGTTAGAGACAATTCCATGCCTATTCTCCACTCTAATAATGCTCCAAACATTTTTGGCATGGATGCATTTGATCTTTCTGGCCTCACAGTTCGAGACAATGTACTTTGCATCAACGCCTGTGATCACGCAGGCAGTGTGGTCGCACTATGCGATGATTTTACTGATCTCTTTTCTGAGGGCCTTGGTTGTACCACAGATTTTGCAGCGCATATTGCAGTTAGAGTCAATTCCATTCCTATTCTCCACTCTTGTAATGCTCCAAACATTTTTGGCATCGATGCATTTGAAATTTCTGCTCGCAATTCAGGACAATGTACTTTGTGTCAACGCCTGTGGCCATGCAGACATGTGGTCGCACTATGCGATGATTTTGTTGACGTCTTTTCTGTGGGCCTTTTTTGTACTACAATTATCAGCGCACATCGTAATTAGAGACATTTCCATGCCTATTCTCCACTCTAGTATTGCTCCAAACATTTTTGGCATGGATGTATTTGAACTTCCTGGCCTCGCAATTCAGGACAATGTACTTTGCATCAATGCCTGTGACCATGCAGACATTGTGGTCGCACTATGCGATTATTTTGCTGATCTCTCTTCTTAGGGCTTTGGTTGTACCACAGACTTTGTAGCGCATATTGTAGTTAGAGTCAATTCCATGCCTGTCCTCCACTCGAGTAATGCTCCAAACATTTTTGGCATGGATGCATTTGAACTTTCTGTCCTCGAAATTCAGGACAATTTAATTTTGCATCAACGCCTGTGACCATGCAGACAGTTTGGTCGCTCTATACGATGATTTTGCTGATCTCTTTTCTGAGGGCCTTGGTTGTACCACAGACTTTGCAGCGCATATTGTAATTAGAGACAATTCCATGCCTATTATTCACTCTAGTAATGCTCCAAACATATTTGGCATGGATTCATTTGAAATTCCTGTTCTCGCAATTCAGGACAACGTATTTTGCATCAACGCCTGTAACCATGCAGACAGTGTGGTCGCACTATGTGATGATTTTGCTGATCTCTTTTCTGAGGGCCATTGTTGTACCAAAGACTTTGCAGCGCATACTGCAGTTAGACTCAATGTCATGCCTATTCTCCACTCTAGTAATCTTCCAAACATATTTGGCATGGATGCATTTGAAATATCAGACCTCGCAATTCTGGACAATGTACTTTGCATCAACCCTTGTGACCATGCAGACAGTGTGGTCGCATTATGCGATGATTTTGCTGATCGCTTTTCTGAGGGCCTTGGTTCTACCACAGACTTTGCAGCGCATATTGTAGTTAGAGACAATTCCATGTCTATTCTATACTCTAGTAATGCTCCAAACATTTGTGGCATGGATGCATTTGATCTTTCTGGCCTCACAGTTCGAGACAATGTACTTTGCATCAACGCCTGTGACCATGCAGGCAGTGTGGTCGCACTATGCGATGATTTTGCTGATCTCTTTTCCAAGAGCCTTGGTTGTACCACAGTTTTTGGAGCGCATTTTGTAGTTAGAGACAATTCCAAGCCTATTCTTCACTCTAGTAATGCTCCAAACATTTTTGGCATGGATGCATTTGAACTTTTGGGCCTCACAATTCCGGACAATGTACTTTGCCTCAACGCCTGTGACCATGCAGACAGTGTGGTCGCACTATGCGATGATTTTGCTGATCTCCTTTCTGAGGGCCTTGGTTGTACCACAGACTTTGCAGCGCATATTGTAGTTAGAGACAATTCCATGCCTATTCTCCACTCTAGTAATGCCCCAAACATTTTTGGCATCGATGCATTTGAAACATCTGTCCTCGCAATTAAGGACATTGTACTTTGCATCAACGCCTGTGACCATGCAGACAGTGTGTTGGCACTATGCGATGATTTTGCTGATCACTTTTCTGAGGGCCTTCGTTGTACTACAGATTTTGCAGCGCATATTGTAGTTAGAGACAATTCCACGCCTATTCTCCATTCTAGTAATGCTCCAAACATTTTTGGCATGCATGCATTTGAACTTTCTGCCTCGCAATTCAGGACAATGTACTTTGCATCAACGCCTGTGACCATGCAGACAGTTTGGTCACTCTATACGATGATTTTGCTGATCTCTCTTCTGACGGCCTTTGTTGTACCACAGACTTTGCAGCGCATATTGTAGTTAGAGACAATTCCATGCCTATTCCCCAGTCTAGTAATGCTCCAAACATTTTTGGCATGGATGCATTTGATCTTTCTGGCCTCACAGTTCGAGACAATGTACTTTAAATCAACGCCTGTGACCATGCAGACAGTGTGGTCGCACTATGCGATGATTTTGCTGATCTCTTTTCTGAGGTTCTTGGTTGTACCTCAGACTTTGCAGCGCATATTGTAGTTAGCGACAATTCCATGCCTATTCTCCACTCTAGTAATGCTCCAAACATTTTTGGCATGAATGCATTTGAAATTCCTGGCATCGCAATTCAGGACAAAGTACTTTGCATCAAAGACTGTGACCATGCAGACAGTGTGGTCGCACCATGTGATGATTTTTTAACTCTCTTCTTAGGGCTTTGGTTGTACCACAGACTTTGCAGCGCATATTGTAGTTAGAGACAATTCCATGCCTATTCTCCACACTAGTAATGGTCCAAACATTTTTGGCATGGATGCATTTGAACTAACTGACCTCGCAATTAAGGACAATGTACTTTGCATCAACGCCTGTGACCATACAGACAGTGTGGTCGCACTATGCGGTGATTTTGCTGATCACTTTTCTGAGAGCCTTCGTTGTACCACAGACTTTGCAGCGCATATTGTAGTTAGAGACAATTCTATGCATATTCTCCAATCCAGTAATGCTCCAAACAGTTCTGGCATAGATGCATTTAAACTTTCTGCCTCGCAATCCACGACAATCTACTTTGCATCAACGCCTGTGGCCATGCAGACATGTGGTCGCACTATGCAATGAGGGCCATTGTTGTACCAAAGACTTTGCAGCGCATATTGCAGTTACACTCAATTCCATGCCTCTTCTCCACTCTAGTAATCCTCCAAACATATTTGGCATGGATGCATTTGAAATATCAGACCTCGCAATACTGGACAGTGTACTTTGCATCAACCCCTGTGACCATGCAGACAGTGTGGTCGCATTATGCGATGATTTTGCTGATCGCTTTTCTGAGGGCCTTGGTTGTACCACAGACTTTGCAGCGCATATTGTAGTTAGAGACAATTCCATGTCTATTCTATACTCTAGTAATGCACCAAACATTTTTGGCATGGATGCATTTGATCTTTCTGGCCTCACAGTTCGAGACAATGTACTTTGCATCAACGCCTGTGACCATGCAGGCAGTGTGGTCGCACTATGCGATGATTTTGCTGATCTCTTTTCTAAGGGCCATGGTTGTACCACAGATTTTGCAGCGCATATTGTAGTTAGAGACAATTCCAAGCCTATTCTTCACTCTAGTAATGCTATAAACATTTTTGGCATGGATGCATTTGAAATTCCTGGCATCGCAATTCAGGACAAAGTACTTTGCATCAAAGCCTGTGACCATGCAGGTAGTGTGGTCGCACTATGTGATGATTTTTTTACTCTCTTCTTCGGGCTTTGGTTGTACCACAGACATTGCAGCGCATATTGTAGTTAGAGTCAATTCCATGCCAGTCCTCCACTCTAGTAATGATCCAAATATTTTTGGCATGGATGCATTTGAACTTTCTGTCCTCGAAATTCAGGACAATTTACTTTGCATCAACGCCTGTGACCATGCATACAGTTTGGTCGCTCTATGCCATGATTTTGCTGATGTCTTTTCTGACGGCCTTGGTTGTACCACAGACTTTGCAGCGCATATTGTAGTTAGTGACAATTCCATGCCTATTCTCCAGTCTAGTAATGCTCCAAACATTATTGGCATGGATGCATTTGAACTTTCTGTCCTCCCAGTACAGGACTAAGTACCTTGCATCAACGCCTGTAACCACGCAGACAGTGTGGTCGCACTATGCGATGATTTTGCTGACCTCTTTTCTGTGGGCCTTGGTTGTACCATGGACTTTGCAGCGCATATTATAGTTAGAGACAATTCCATGGCTATTCTCCACTCTAGTAAAGATCCAAACATTTTTGGGATGGATGCATTTGAATTTTCTGGCCTCCAATTCAGGACAATCAACTTTGCATTTACGCCTGTGACCATGCAGACATGTGGTCGCACTATGCGATGATTTTGCTGATCTCTTTTCAGTGGGCCTTGGTTGTACCAGACTTAGCAGCGCACATTGTAGTTAGAGACAATTCCATGCCTATTCTCCACTATAGTAATCCTCCAAACATTTTTGGCATGGATGCATTTGTTCTTTCTGGTCTCGCAATTCAGGATAATGTACTTTGCATCAACGCCTGTGATCATGCAGACAGTTTGGTCCCACTATGCGACGATTTTTTAACTCTTTCCTTAGGGCTTTGGTTGTACCACAGACTTTGCAGCGCAAATTGTAGTTAGAGACAATTGCATGTCTATTCTCCACTCTAGTAATGCTCCAAATATTTTTGGCATGGGAGCATTTGAACTTTCTGGCCTCGAAATTAAGGCCAATGTACTTTGCATCACCGCCTCAGACCATGCAGACAGTTTGGTCGCTCTATGCAATGATTATGCTGATCTCTCTTCTGACGGCCTTGGTTGTACCACAGACTTTGCAGCGCATATTGTAGTTAGAGACAATTCCATGCCTATTCTCCACTCTAGTCATGCCCCAAACATTTTTGGCATCGATGCATTTGAAACATCTGTCCTCGCAATTAAGGACATTGTACTTTGCATCAACGCCTGTGACCATGCAGACAGTGTGTTGGCACTATGCGATGATTTTGCTGATCACTTTTCTGAGGGCCTTCGTTGTACAACAGATTTTGCAGCGCATATTGTAGTTAGAGACAATTCCATGCCTATTCTCCAATCTAGTAATGCTCCAAACATTTTTGGCTTGCATGCATTTGAACTTTCTGCCTCGCAATTCAGGACAATGTACTTTGCATCAACGCCTGTGACCATGCAGACAGTTTGGTCACTCTATGCGATGATTTTGCTGATCTCTCTTCTGACGGCCTTGGTTGTACCACAGACTTTGCCGCGCATATTGTAGTTAGAGACAATTCCATGCCTATTCCCCAGTCTAGTAATGCTCCAAACATTTTTGGCATGGATGCATTTGATCTTTCTGGCCTCACAGTTCGAGACAATGTACTTTAAATCAACGCCTGTTACCATGCAGACAGTGTGGTCGCACTATGCGATGATTTTGCTGATCTCTTTTCTGAGGTTCTTGGTTGTACCTCAGACTTTGCAGCGCATATTGTAGTTAGAGACAATTCCCTGCCTATTCTCCACACTAGTAATGGTCCAAACATTTTTGGCATGGATGCATTTGAACTAACTGACCTCGCAATTAAGGACAATGTACTTTGCATCAACGCCTGTGACCATACAGACAGTGTGGTCGCACTATGCGATGATTTTGCTGATCACTTTTCTGAGGGCCTTCGTTGTACCACAGACTTTGCAGCGCATGTTGTAGTTAGAGACATCTCTATGCCTATTCTCCAATCTAGTAATGCTCCAAACAGTTCTGGCATGGATGCATTTAAACTTTCTGCCTCGCAATCCACGACAATGTACTTTGCATCAACGCCTGTGGTCATGCAGACATGTGGTCGCACTATGCAATGATTTTGCTGATCACATTTCTGTGGGCCCTTTTTGTACTACAATTCTCAGCGCACATCGTAGTTAGAGACAATTCCATGCCTATTCTCCACTCTAGTAATGCTCCAAACATTTTTGGCATGGATGCATTTGAAATTCCTGGCATCGCAATTCAGGACAAAGTACTTTGCATCAAAGACTGTGACCATGCAGACAGTGTGGTCGCACCATGTGATGATTTTTTAACTCTCTTCTTAGGGCTTTGGTTGTACCACAGACTTTGCAGCACATATTGTAGTTAGTGTCAATTCCATGCCTGTTCTCCACTCTAGTAACGCTCCAAATATTTTTGGCATGGATGCATTTGAACTTTCTGTCCTCAAAATTCAGGACAATTTACTTTGCATCAACGCCTGTGACCATGCAGACAGTTTGGTCGCTCTATGCGATGATTTTGCTGATCTCTTTTCTGACGGCGTTGGTTGTACCCCAGACTTTGCAGCGCATATTGCAGTTAGTGACAATTCCATGCCTATTCTCCAGTCTAATAATGCTCCAAACATTTTTGGAATGGATGCATTTGAACATTCTGTCCTCCCAGTACAGGACTAAGTACTTTGCATCAACGCCTGTAACCATGCAGACAGTGTGGTCGCACTATGCGATGATTTTGCTGATCTCTTTTCTGAGGGCCTTGGTTGTACCACACACTTTGCAGCGCATATTGTAATTAGAGACAATTCCATGCCTATTCTTCACTCTAGTAATGCTCCAAACATTTTTGGCATGGATGCATTTGAAATTCCTGGCCTCGCAATTCAGGACTATGTATTTTGCATCAACGCGTGTGACCATGCAGACAGTGTGGTCGCACTATGCGATGATTTTGCTGATCTCTTTTCTGAGGGCCATTGTTGTACCAAAGACTTTGCAGCGCAAATTGCAGTTACACTCAATTCCATGCCTCTTCTCCACTCTAGTAATCCTCCAAACTTATTTGGCATGGATGCATTTGAAATATCAGACCTCGCAATACTGGACAGTGTACTTTGCATCAACCCCTGTGACCATGCAGACAGTGTGGTCGCATTATGCGATGATTTTGCTGATCGCTTTTCTGAGGGCCTTGGTTGTACCACAGACTTTGCAGCGCATATTGTAGTTAGAGACAATTCCATGTCTATTCTATACTCTAGTAATGCCCCAAACATTTTTGGCATGGATGCATTTGATCTTTCTGGCCTCACAGTTCGAGACAATGTACTTTGCATCAACGCCTGTGACCATGCAGGCAGTGTGGTCGCACTATGCGATGATTTTGCTGATCTCCTTTCTGAGGGCCTTGGTTGTACCACAGACTTTGCAGCGCATATTGTAGTTAGAGACAATTCCATGCCTATTCTCCACTCTAGTAATGCCCCAAACATTTTTGGCATCGATGCATTTGAAACATCTGTCCTCGCAATTAAGGACATTGTACTTTGCATCAACGCCTGTGACCATGCAGACAGTGTGTTGGCACTATGCGATGATTTTGCTGATCACTTTTCTGAGGGCCTTCGTTGTACTACAGATTTTGCAGCGCATATTGTAGTTAGAGACAATTCCACGCCTATTCTCCATTCTAGTAATGCTCCAAACATTTTTGGCATGCATGCATTTGAACTTTCTGCCTCGCAATTCAGAACAATGTACTTTGCATCAACGCCTGTGACCATGCAGACAGTTTGGTCACTCTATACGATGATTTTGCTGATCTCTCTTCTGACGGCCTTTGTTGTACCACAGACTTTGCAGCGCATATTGTAGTTAGAGACATTTCCATGCCTATTCCCCAGTCTAGTAATGCTCCAAACATTTTTGGCATGGATGCATTTGATCTTTCTGGCCTCACAGTTCGAGACAATGTACTTTAAATCAACGCCTGTGACCATGCAGACAGTGTGGTCGCACTATGCGATGATTTTGCTGATCTCTTTTCTGAGGTTCTTGGTTGTACCTCAGACTTTGCAGCGCATATTGTAGTTAGCGACAATTCCATGCCTATTCTCCACTCTAGTAATGCTCCAAACATTTTTGGCATGAATGCATTTGAAATTCCTGGCATTGCAATTCAGGACAAAGTACTTTTCATCAAAGACTGTGACCATGCAGACAGTGTGGTCGCACCATGTGATGATTTTTTAACTCTCTTCTTAGGGCTTTGGTTGTACCACAGACTTTGCAGCGCATATTGTAGTTAGAGACAATTCCATGCCTATTCCCCAGTCTAGTAATGCTCCAAACATTTTTGGCATGGATGCATTTGAACTAACTGACCTCGCAATTAAGGACAATGTACTTTGCATCAACGCCTGTGACCATACAGACAGTGTGGTCGCACTATGCGATGATTTTGCTGATCACTTTTCTGAGAGCCTTCGTTGTACCACAGACTTTGCAGCGCATATTGTAGTTAGAGACAATTCTATGCATATTCTCCAATCCAGTAATGCTCCAAACAGTTCTGGCATAGATGCATTTAAACTTTCTGCCTCGCAATCCACGACAATCTACTTTGCATCAACGCCTGTGGCCATGCAGACATGTGGTCGCACTATGCAATGATTTTGCTGATCTCTTTTCTGTGGGCCCTTTTTGTACTACAATTCTCAGCGCACATCGTAGTTAGAGACAATTCTATGCCTATTCTCCACTCTAGTATTGCTCCAAACATTTTTGGCATGGATGCATTTGAACTACCGGGTCTCGCAATTCAGGTAAATCTACTATGCATGAATGCATGTGACCATGCAGACATTGTGATCGCACTATGCGTTTATTTAGATGACCTCTTTTCTGAGGGCCTTGGTTGTACCACAGACTTTGCAGCGCATATTGTAGTTAGCGACAATTCCATGCCTATTCTCCACTCTAGTAATGCTCCAAACATTTTTGGCATGGATGCATTTGAAATTCCTGGCATCGCAATTCAGGACAAAGTACTTTGCATCAAAAACTGTGACCATGCAGACAGTGTGGTCGCACCATGTGATGATTTTTTAACTCTCTTCTTAGGGCTTTGGTTGTACCACAGACTTTGCAGGACATATTGTAGTTAGAGTCAATTCCATGCCTGTTCTCCACTCTAGTAACGCTCCAAATATTTTTGGCATGGATGCATTTGAACTTTCTGTCCCCAAAATTCAGGACAATTTACTTTGCAACAACGCCTGTGACCATGCAGACAGTTTGGTCGCTCTATGCGATGATTTTGCTGATCTCTTTTCTGACGGCCTTGGTTGTACCCCAGACTTTGCAGCGCATATTGCAGTTAGTGACAAATCCATGCCTATTCTCAAATCTAATAATGCTCCAAACATTTTTGGAATGGATTCATTTGAACATTCTGTCCTCCCAGTACAGGACTAAGTACTTTGCATCAACGCCTGTAACCATGCAGACAGTGTGGTCGCACTATGCGATGATTTTGCTGATCTGTTTTCTGAGGGCCTTGGTTGTACCACAGACTTTGCAGCGCATATTGTAGTTAGAGACAATTCCATGCCTATTCTTCACTCTAGTAATGCTCCAAACATTTTTGGCATGGATGCATTTGAAATTCCTGGCCTCGCAATTCAGGACTATGTATTTTGCATCAACGCGTGTGACCATGCAGACAGTGTGGTCGCACTATGCGATGATTTTGCTGATCTCTTTTCTGAGGGCCATTGTTGTACCAAAGACTTTGCAGCGCATATTGCAGTTACACTCAATTCCATGCCTCTTCTCCACTCTAGTAATCCTCCAAACATATTTGGCATGGATGCATTTGAAATATCAGACCTCGCAATACTGGACAGTGTACTTTGCATCAACCCCTGTGACCATGCAGACAGTGTGGTCGCATTATGCGATGATTTTGCTGATCGCTTTTCTGAGGGCCTTGGTTGTACCACAGACTTTGCAGCGCATATTGTAGTTAGAGACAATTCCATGTCTATTCTATACTCTAGTAATGCACCAAACATTTTTGGCATGGATGCATTTGATCTTTCTGGCCTCACAGTTCGAGACAATGTACTTTGCATCAACGCCTGTGACCATGCAGGCAGTGTGGTCGCACTATGCGATGATTTTGCTGATCTCTTTTCTAAGGGCCATGGTTGTACCACAGATTTTGCAGCGCATATTGTAGTTAGAGACAATTCCAAGCCTATTCTTCACTCTAGTAATGCTCCAAAAATTTTTGGCATCGATGCATTTGAAATTCCTGGCCTCGCAATTCAGGACAATGTACTTTGCATCAACGCCTGTGACCATGCAGACAGTTTGGTCGCTCTATGCGATGATTTTGCTGATCTCTTTTCTGACGGCCTTGTTTCTACCACAGACTTTGCAGCGCATATTTTAGTTACAGACAATTCCATGCCTATTCCCCAGTCTAGTAATGCTCCAAACATTTTTGGCATGGATGCATTTGATCTTTCTGGCCTCACACTTCGATACAAGTACTTTGAATCGACGCCTGTGAACATGCCGACAGTGTGGTCGCACTATGCGATAATTTTGCTGATCTCTTTTCTAAGGGCCTTGGTTGTACCACAGAGTTTGCAGCGCATATTGCAGTTAGAGTCAATTCCATTCCTATTCTCCACTCTTGTAATGCCTTAAACATTTTTGGCATGGATGCATTTGAACTATCTGACCTCGCAATTAAGGACAATGTCTTTGCATCGACGCCTGTGTCCATGCAGACAGTGTGTTCGCACTATGCGATGATTTTGCTGATCTCTTTTCTGTGGGCCTTTTTTGTACTACAATTATCAGCGCACATCGTAGTTAGAGACAATTCCATGCCTATTCTAGACTCTAGTATTGCTCCAAACATTTTTGGCATGGATGCATTTGAACTTCCTGGCCTCGCAATTCGGGACAATGTACTTTGCATCAATGCCTGTGACCATGCAGACATTGTGGTCGCACTATGCGATTATTTTGCTGATCTCTTTTCTGAGAGCCTTGGTTGTACCACAGACTTTGCAGCGCATATTGTAGTTAGAGACAATTCCATGCCTATTCTCCACTCTAGTAATGCTATAAACATTTTTGGCATGGATGCATTTGAAATTCCTGGCATCGCAATTCAGGACAAAGTACTTTGCATCAAAGCCTGTGACCATGCAGGTAGTGTGGTCGCACTATGTGATGATTTTTTTACTCTCTTCTTCGGGCTTTGGTTGTACCACAGACATTGCAGCGCATATTGTAGTTAGAGTCAATTCCATGCCAGTCCTCCACTCTAGTAATGCTCCAAATATTTTTGGCATGGATGCATTTGAACTTTCTGTCCTCGAAATTCAGGACAATTTACTTTGCATCAACGCCTGTGACCATGCATACAGTTTGGTCGCTCTATGCCATGATTTTGCTGATGTCTTTTCTGACGGCCTTGGTTGTACCACAGACTTTGCAGCGCATATTGTAGTTAGTGACAATTCCATGCCTATTCTCCAGTCTAGTAATGCTCCAAACATTTTTGGCATGGATGCATTTGAACTTTCTGTCCTCCCAGTACAGGACTAAGTACCTTGCATCAACGCCTGTAACCACGCAGACAGTGTGGTCGCACTATGCGATGATTTTGCTGCTCTCTTTTCCGAAGGCCTTGGTTGTACCACAGACTTTGCAGCGCATATTGTAGTTAGTGACAAATCCAAACCTATTCTCCTCTCTAGTAATGCTCCAAACATTTTTGGCATGGATTCATTTGATCTTTCTGGTCTCACAGTTCGAGACAATGTACTTTGCATCAACGCCTGTGACCATGCAGGCAGTGTGGACGCACTATGCGATGATTTTTTAACTCTCTTCTTAGGGCTTTGGTTGTACCACAGACTTTGCAGCGCATATTGTAGTTAGAGACAATTGCATGTCTATTCTCCACTCTAGTAATGCTCCAAATATTTTTGGCATGGGAGCATTTGAACTTTCTGGCCTCGAAATTATGGACAATGTACTTTGCATCACCGCCTCAGACCATGCAGACAGTTTGGTCGCTCTATGCAATGATTATGCTGATCTCTCTTCTGACGGCCTTGGTTGTACCACAGACTTTGCAGCGCATATTGTAGTTAGAGACAATTCCATGCCTATTCTCCACTCTAGTCATGCGCCAAACATTTTTGGCATCGATGCATTTGAAACATCTGTCCTCGCAATTAAGGACATTGTACTTTGCATCAACGCCTGTGACCATGCAGACAGTTTGGTCACTCTATGCGATGATTTTGCTGATCTCTCTTCTGACGGCCTTGGTTGTACCACAGACTTTGCCGCGCATATTGTAGTTAGAGACAATTAGATGATTATTCCCCAGTCTAGTAATGCTCCAAACATTTTTGGCATGGATGCATTTGATCTTTCTGGCCTCACAGTTCGAGACAATGTACTTTAAATCAACGCCTGTTACCATGCAGACAGTGTGGTCGCTCTATGCAATGATTATGCTGATCTCTCTTCTGACGGCCTTGGTTGTACCACAGACTTTGCAGCCCGTATTGTAGTTATAGTCAATTCCATGCCTGTTCTCCACTCTAGTAATGCTCCAAATATTTTTGGCATGGATGCACTTCAACTTTCTGTCCGCGAAATTCAGGACAATTTACTTTGCATCAACGCCTGTGACCATGCAGACTGTGTGGACGCACTATGCGATGATTTTGCTGACCTCTTTTCTGTGGGCCTTGGTTGTACCATGGACTTTGCAGCGCATATTATAGTTAGAGACAATTCCATGGCTATTCTCCACTCTAGTAAAGATCCAAACATTTTTGGGATGGATGCATTTGAATTTTCTGGCCTCGCAATTCAGGACAATCAACTTTGCATTTACGCCTGTGACCATGCAGACATGTGGTCGCACTATGCGATGATTTTGCTGATCTCTTTTCAGTGGGCCTTGGTTGTACCAGACTTAGCAGCGCACATTGTAGTTAGAGACAATTCCATGCCTATTCTCCACTATAGTAATCCTCCAAACATTTTTGGCATGGATGCATTTGTTCTTTCTGGTCTCGCAATTCAGGATAATGTACTTTGCATCAACGCCTGTGATCATGCAGACAGTTTGGTCCCACTATGCGACGATTTTTTAACTCTTTCCTTAGGGCTTTGGTTGTACCACAGACTTTGCAGCGCATATTGTAGTTAGAGACAATTGCATGTCTATTCTCCACTCTAGTAATGCTCCAAATATTTTTGGCATGGGAGTATTTGAACTTTCTGGCCTCGAAATTAAGGACAATGTACTTTGCATCACCGCCTCAGACCATGCAGACAGTTTGGTCGCTCTATGCAATGATTATGCTGATCTCTCTTCTGACGGCCTTGGTTGTACCACAGACTTTGCAGCGCATATTGTAGTTAGAGACAATTCCATGCCTATTCTCCACTCTAGTCATGCGCCAAACATTTTTGGCATCGATGCATTTGAAACATCTGTCCTCGCAATTAAGGACATTGTACTTTGCATCAACGCCTGTGACCATGCAGACAGTGTGTTGGGACTATGCGATGATTTTGCTGATCACTTTTCTGAGGGCCTTCGTTGTACCACAAATTTTGCAGCGCATATTGTAGTTAGAGACAATTCCATGCCTATTCTCCAATCTAGTAATGCTCCAAACATTTTTGGCTTGCATGCATTTGAACTTTCTGCCTCGCAATTCAGGACAATGTACTTTGCATCAACGCCTGTGACCATGCAGACAGTTTGGTCACTCTATGCGATGATTTTGCTGATCTCTCTTCTGACGGCCTTGGTTGTACCACAGACTTTGCCGCGCATATTGTAGTTAGAGACAATTAGATGATTATTCCCCAGTCTAGTAATGCTCCAAACATTTTTGGCATGGATGCATTTGATCTTTCTGGCCTCACAGTTCGAGACAATGTACTTTAAATCAACGCCTGTTACCATGCAGACAGTGTGGTCGCACTATGCGATGATTTTGCTGATCTCTTTTCTGAGGTTCTTGGTTGTACCTCAGACTTTGCAGCGCATATTGTAGTTAGAGACAATTCCCTGCCTATTCTCCACACTAGTAATGGTCCAAACATTTTTGGCATGGATGCATTTGAACTAACTGACCTCGCAATTAAGGAAAATGTACTTTGCATCAACGCCTGGACCATACAGACAGTGTGGTCGCACTATGCGATGATTTTGCTGATCACTTTTCTGAGGGCCTTCGTTGTACCACAGACTTTGCAGTGCATGTTGTAGTTAGAGACATCTCTATGCCTATTCTCCAATCTAGTAATGCTCCAAACAGTTCTGGCATGGATGCATTTAAACTTTCTGCCTCGCAATCCACGACAATGTACTTTGCATCAACGCCTGTGGTCATGCAGACATGTGGTCGCACTATGCAATGATTTTGCTGATCACTTTTCTGTGGGCCCTTTTTGTAATACAATTCTCAGCGCACATCGTAGTTAGAGACAATTCCATGCCTATTCTCCACTCTAGTAATGCTCCAAACATTTTTGGCATGGATGCATTTGAAATTCCTGGCATCGCAATTCAGGACAAAGTACTTTGCATCAAAGACTGTGACCATGCAGACAGTGTGGTCGCACCATGTGATGATTTTTCAACTCTCTTCTTAGGGCTTTGGTTGTACCACAGACTTTGCAGCACATATTGTAGTTAGTGTCAATTCCATGCCTATTCTCCAGTCTAATAATGCTCCAAACATTTTTGGAATGGATGCATTTGAACATTCTGTCCTCCCAGTACAGGACTAAGTACTTTGCATCAACGCCTGTAACCATGCAGACAGTGTGGTCGCACTATGCGATGATTTTGCTGATCTCTTTTCTGAGGGCCTTGGTTGTACCACACACTTTGCAGCGCATATTGTAATTAGAGACAATTCCATGCCTATTCTTCACTCTAGTAATGCTCCAAACATTTTTGGCATGGATGCATTTGAAATTCCTGGCCTCGCAATTCAGGACTATGTATTTTGCATCAACGCGTGTGACCATGCAGACAGTGTGGTCGCACTATGCGATGATTTTGCTGATCTCTTTTCTGAGGGCCATTGTTGTACCAAAGACTTTGCAGCGCAAATTGCAGTTACACTCAATTCCATGCCTCTTCTCCACTCTAGTAATCCTCCAAACATATTTGGCATGGATGCATTTGAAATATCAGACCTCGCAATACTGGACAGTGTACTTTGCATCAACCCCTGTGACCATGCAGACAGTGTGGTCGCATTATGCGATGATTTTGCTGATCGCTTTTCTGAGGGCCTTGGTTGTACCATAGACTTTGCAGCGCATATTGTAGTTAGAGACAATTCCATGTCTATTCTATACTCTAGTAATGCACCAAACATTTGTGGCATGGATGCATTTGATCTTTCTGGCCTCACAGTTCGAGACAATGTACTTTGCATCAACGCCTGTGACCATGCAGGCAGTGTGGTCGCACTATGCGATGATTTTGCTGATCTCTTTTCTAAGGGCCATGGTTGTACCACAGATTTTGAAGCGCATATTGTAGTTAGAGACAATTCCAAGCCTATTCTTCATTCTAGTAGTGGTCCAAAAATTTTTGGCATCGATGCATTTGAAATTCCTGGCCTCGCAATTCAGGACAATGTACTTTGCATCAACGCCTGTGACCATGCAGACAGTTTGGTCGCTCTATGCGATGATTTTGCGGATCTCTTTTCTGTCGGCCTTGTTTGTACCACAGACTTTGCAGCGCATATTGTAATTAGAGACAATTCCATGCCTATTCTTCACTCTAGTAATGCTCCAAACATTTTTGGCATGGATGCATTTGATCTTTCTGGCCTCACACTTCGAGACAAGTACTTTGAATCGACGCCTGTGACCATGCCGACAGCGTGGTCGCACTATGCGTTGATTTTGCTGATCTCTTTTCTGAATGCCTTGGTTGTACCACAGACTTTGCAGCGCATATTGTACTTAGAGACAATTCCATGCCTATTCTGCACTCTTGTAATGCTCCAAACATTTTTGGCATCGATGCATTTGAAATTCCTGGCCTCGCAATTCAGGACAATGTACTTTGCATCAACGCGTGTGACCATGCAGACAGTGTGGTCGCACTATGCGATGATTTTGCTGATCTCTTTTCTGAGGTCCTTGGTTGTACCACAGAGTTTGCAGCGCATATTGCAGTTAGAGTCAATTCCATTCCTATTCTCCACTCTTGTAATGCCTTAAACATTTTTGGCATCGATGCATTTGAAATTCTTAACCTCGCAATTCAGGACAATGTACTTTGCATCAACACGTGTGACCATGCAGACAGTGTGGTCGCACTATGCGATGATTTTGCTGATCTCTTTTCTGAGGGCCATTGTTGTACCAAAGACTTTGCATCGCATATTGCAGTTACACTCAATTCCATGCCTCTTCTCCACTCTAGTAATCCTCCAAACATATTTGGCATGGATGCATTTGAAATATCAGACCTCGCAATACTGGACAGTGTACTTTGCATCAACCCCTGTAACCATGCAGACAGTGTGGTCGCATTATGCGATGATTTTGCTGATCGCTTTTCTGAGGGCCTTGGTTGTACCACAGACTTTGCAGCGCATATTGTAGTTAGAGACAATTCCATGTCTATTCTATACTCTAGTAATGCACTAAACATTTTTGGCATGGATGCATTTGATCTTTCTGGCCTCACAGTTCGAGACAATGTACTTTGCATCAACGCCTGTGACCATGCAGGCAGTGTGGTCGCACTATGCGATGATTTTGCTGATCTCTTTTCTAAGGGCCATGGTTGTACCACAGATTTTGCAGCGCATATTGTAGTTAGAGACAATTCCAAGCCTATTCTTCACTCTAGTAATGCTCCAAAAAGTTTTGGCATCGATGCATTTGAAATTCCTGGCCTCACAATTCAGGACAATGTACTTTGCATCAACGCCTGTGACCATGCAGACAGTTTGGTCGCTCTATGCGATGATTTTGCTGATCTCTTTTCTGACGGCCTTGTTTGTACCACAGACTTTGCAGCGCATATTTTAGTTACATTCAATTCCATGCCTATTCCCCAGTCTAGTAATGCTCCAAACATTTTTGGCATGGATGCACTTGATCTTTCTGGCCTCACACTTCGAGACAAGTACTTTGAATCGACGCCTGTGACCATGCCGACAGTGTGGTCGCACTATGCGATGATTTTGCTGATCTCTTTTCTGAGGGCCTTGGTGGTACCACAGACTTTGCAGCGCATATTGCAGTTAGAGTCAATTCCATTCCTATTCTCCACTCTTGTAATGCCTTAAACATTTTTGGCATGGATGCATTTGAACTATCTGACCTCGCAATTACGGACAATGTACTTTGCATCGACGCCTGTGACCATGCAGACAGTGTGTTCGCACTATGCGATGATTTTGCTGATCTCTTTTCTGTGGGCCTTTTTTGTACTACAATTATCAGCGCACATCGTAGTTAGAGACAATTCCATGCCTATTCTCCACTCTAGTATTGCTCCAAACATTTTTGGCATGGATGCATTTGAACTTCCTTGCCTCGCAATTCAGGACAATGTACTTTGCATCAATGCCTGTGACCATGCAGACATTGTGGTCGCACTATGCCATTATTTTGCTGATCTCTTTTCTGAGAGCCTTGGTTGTACCACAGACTTTGCAGCGCATATTGTAGTTAGAGACAATTCCATGCCTATTCTCCACTCTAGTAATGCTATAAACATTTTTGGCATGGATGCATTTGAAATTCCTGGCATCGCAATTCAGGACAAAGTACTTTGCATCAAAGCCTGTGACCATGTAGGTAGTGTGGTCGCACTATGTGATGATTTTTTTACTCTCTTCTTCGGGCTTTAGTTGTACCACAGACATTGCAGCGCATATTGTAGTTAGAGTCAATTCCATGCCAGTCCTCCACTCTAGTAATGCTCCAAATATTTTTGGCATGGATGCATTTGAACTTTCTGTCCTCGAAATTCAGGACAATTTTTTGCATCAACGCCTGTGACCATGCATACAGTTTGGTCGCTCTATGCCATGATTTTGCTGATGTCTTTTCTGACGGCCTTGGTTGTACCACAGACTTTGCAGCGCATATTGTAGTTAGTGACAATTCCATGCCTATTCTCCAGTCTAGTAATGCTCCAAACATTTTTGGCATAGATGTATTTGAACTTCCTGTCCTCCCAGTACAGGACTAAGTACTTTGCATCAACGCCTGTAACCATGCAGACAGTGTGGCCGCACTATACGTTGATTTTGCTGATCTCTTTTCCGAAGGCCTTGGTTGTACCACAGACTTTGCAGCGCATATTGTAGTTAGTGACAATTCCATGCCTATTCTCCAGTCTAGTAATGCTCCAAACATTTTTGGCATGGATGCATTTGAACTTTCTGTCCTCCCAGTACAGGACTAAGTACCTTGCATCAACGCCTGTAACCACGCAGACAGTGTGGTCGCACTATGCGATGATTTTGCTGATCTCTTTTCCGAAGGCCTTGGTTGTACCACAGACTTTGCAGCCCGTATTGTAGTTATAGTCAATTCCATGCCTGTTCTCCACTCTAGTAATGCTCCAAATATTTTTGGCATGGATGCATTTGAAATTCCTGGCCTCGCAATTCAGGACTATGTATTTTGCATCAACGCGTGTGACCATGCAGACAGTGTGGTCGCACTATGCGATGATTTTGCTGATCTCTTGTCTGAGGGCCATTGTTGTACCAAAGACTTTGCAGCGCATATTGCAGTTACACTCAATTCCATGCCTCTTCTCCACTCTAGTAATCCTCCAAACATATTTGGCATGGATGCATTTGAAATATCAGACCTCGCAATACTGGACAGTGTACTTTGCATCAACCCCTGTGACCATGCAGACAGTGTGGTCGCATTATGCGATGATTTTGCTGATCGCTTTTCTGAGGGCCTTCGTTGTACCACAGACCTTGCAGCGCATATTGTAGTTAGAGACAATTCCATGTCTATTCTATACTCTAGTAATGCACCAAACATTTTTGGCATGGATGCATTTGATCTTTCTGGCCTCACAGTTCGAGACAATGTACTTTGCATCGACGCCTGTGACCATGCAGGCAGTGTGGTCGCACTATGCGATGATTTTGCTGATCTCTTTTCCGAAGGCCTTGGTTGTACCACAGACTTTGCAGCCCGTATTGTAGTTATAGTCAATTCCATGCCTGTTCTCCACTCTAGTAATGCTCCAAATATTTTTGGCATGGATGCATTTGAACTTTCTGTCCTCGAAATTCAGGACAATTTACTTTGCATCAACGCTGGTGACCATGCAGACAGTTTGGTCGCTCTATGCGATGATTTTGCTGATCTCTTTTCTGAATTCCTTGGTTGTACCACAGACTTTGCAGCGCATATTGTACTTAGAGACAATTCCATGCCTATTCTGCACTCTTGTAATGCTCCAAACATTTTTGGCATCGATGCATTTGAAATTCCTGGCCTCGCAATTCAGGACAATGTACTTTGCATCAACGCGTGTGACCATGCAGACAGTGTGGTCGCACTATGTGATGATTTTGCTGATCTCTTTTCTGAGGGCCTTTGTTGTACCAAAGACTTTGCATCGCATATTGCAGTTACACTCAATTCCATGCCTCTTCTCCACTCTAGTAATCCTCGAAACATATTTGGCATGGATGCATTTGAAATATCAGACCTCGCAATACTGGACAGTGTACTTTGCATCAACCCCTGTGACCATGCCGACAGTGTGGTCGCACTATGCGATGATTTTGCTGATCTTTTTTCTGAGGGCCTTGGTGGTACCACAGACTTTGCAGCGCATATTGCAGTTAGAGTCAATTCCATTCCTATTCTCCACTCTTGTAATGCCTTAAACATTTTTGGCATGGATGCATTTGAACTATCTGACCACGCAATTAAGGACAATGTACTTTGCATCGACGCCTGTGACCATGCAGACAGTGTGTTCGCACTATGCGATGATTTTGCTGATCTCTTTTCTGTGGGCCTTTTTTGTACTACAATTATCAGCGCACATTGTAGTTAGAGACATTTCCATGCCTATTCTCCACTCTAGTATTGCTCCAAACATTTTTGGCATGGATGCATTAGAACTTCCTGGCCTCGCAATTCAGGACAATGTACTTTGCATCAATGCCTGTGACCATGCAGACATTGTGGTCGCACTATGCGATTATTTTGCTGATCTCTTTTCTGAGGGCCTTGGTTGTACCACAGACTTTGCAGCGCATATTGTAGTTAGAGACAATTCCATGCTTATTCTCCACTCTAGTAATGCTATAAACATTTTTGGCATGGATGCATTTGAAATTCCTGGCATCGCAATTCAGGACAAAGTACTTTGCATCAAAGCCTGTGACCATGCAGGTAGTGTGGTCGCACTATGTGATGATTGTTTTACTCTCTTCTTCGGGCTTTGGTTGTACCACAGACATTGCAGCGCATATTGTAGTTAGAGTCAATTCCATGCCAGTCCTCCACTCTAGTAATGCTCCAAATATTTTTGGCATGGATGCATTTGAACTTTCTGTCCTCGAAATTCAGGACAATTTACTTTGCATCAACGCTTGTGACCATGCAGACAGTTTGGTCGCTCTATGCGATGATTTTGCTGATCTCTTTTCTGACGGCCTTGGTTGTACCACAGACTTTGCAGCGCATATTGTAGTTAGTGACACTTCCATGCCTATTCTCCAGTCAAATAATGCTCCAAACATTTTTGGCATGGATGCATTTGAACTTTCTGTCCTCAAAATTCAGGACAATTTACTTTGCATCAACGCCTGTGACCATGCAGACAGTTTGGTCGCTCTATGCGATGATTTTGCTGATCTCTTGGTTGTACCCCAGACTTTGCAGCGCATATTGCAGTTAGTGACAATTCTATGCCTATTCTCCAGTCTAATAATGCTCCAAACATTTTTGGAATGGATGCATTTGAACATTCTGTCCTCCCAGTACAGGACTAAGTACTTTGCATCAACGCCTGTAACCATGCAGACAGTGTGGTCGCACTATGCGATGATTTTGCTGATCTCTTTTCTGAGGGCCTTGGTTGTACCACAGACATTGCAGCGCATATTGTAATTAGAGACAATTCCATGCCTATTCTTCACTCTAGTAATGCTCCAAACATTTTTGGCATGGATGCATTTGAAATTCCTGGCCTCGCAATTCAGGACTATGTATTTTGCATCAACGCGTGTGACCATGCAGACAGTGTGGTCGCACTATGCGATGATTTTGCTGATCTCTTGTCTGAGGGCCATTGTTGTACCAAAGACTTTGCAGCGCATATTGCAGTTACACTCAATTCCATGCCTCTTCTCCACTCTAGTAATCCTCCAAACATATTTGGCATGGATGCATTTGAAATATCAGACCTCGCAATACTGGACAGTGTACTTTGCATCAACCCCTGTGACCATGCAGACAGTGTGGTCGCATTATGCGATGATTTTGCTGATCGCTTTTCTGAGGGCCTTCGTTGTACCACAGACCTTGCAGCGCATATTGTAGTTAGAGACAATTCCATGTCTATTCTATACTCTAGTAATGCACCAAACATTTTTGGCATGGATGCATTTGATCTTTCTGGCCTCACAGTTCGAGACAATGTACTTTGCATCGACGCCTGTGACCATGCAGGCAGTGTGGTCGCACTATGCGATGATTTTGCTGATCTCTTTTCCGAAGGCCTTGGTTGTACCACAGACTTTGCAGCCCGTATTGTAGTTATAGTCAATTCCATGCCTGTTCTCCACTCTAGTAATGCTCCAAATATTTTTGGCATGGATGCATTTGAACTTTCTGTCCTCGAAATTAAGGACAATTTACTTTGCATCAACGCTTGTGACCATGCAGACAGTTTGGTCGCTCTATGCGATGATTTTGCTGATCTCTTTTCTGACGGCCTTGTTTGTACCACAGACTTTGCAGCGCATATTTTAGTTACAGACAATTCCATGCCTATTCCCCAGTCTAGTAGTGCTCCAAACATTTTTGGCATGGATGCATTTGATCTTTCTGGCCTCACACTTCGAGACAAGTACTTTGAATCGACGCCTGTGACCATGCCGACAGTGTGGTCGCACTATGCGATGATTTTGCTGATCTCTTTTCTGAATTCCTTGGTTGTACCACAGACTTTGCATCGCATATTGCAGTTACACTCAATTCCATGCCTCTTCTCCACTCTAGTAATCCTCCAAACATATTTGGCATGGATGCATTTGAAATATCAGACCTCGCAATACTGGACAGTGTACTTTGCATCAACCCCTGTGACCATGCCGACAGTGTGGTCGCACTATGCGATGATTTTGCTGATTATTTTTCTGAGGGCCTTGGTGGTACCACAGACTTTGCAGCGCATATTGCAGTTAGAGTCAATTCCATTCCTATTCTCCACTCTTGTAATGCCTTAAACATTTTTGGCATGGATGCATTTGAACTATCTGACCACGCAATTAAGGACAATGTACTTTGCATCGACGCCTGTGACCATGCAGACAGTGTGTTCGCACTATGCGATGATTTTGCTGATCTCTTTTCTGTGGGCCTTTTTTGTACTACAATTATCAGCGCACATCGTAGTTAGAGACATTTCCATGCCTATTCTCCACTCTAGTATTGCTCCAAACATTTTTGGCATGGATGCATTTGAACTTCCTGGCCTCGCAATTCACGACAATGTACTTTGCATCAATGCCTGTGACCATGCAGACATTGTGGTCGCACTATGCGATTATTTTGCTGATCTCTTTTCTGAGGGCCTTGGTTGTACCACAGACTTTGCAGCGCATATTGTAGTTACAGACAATTCCATGCTTATTCTCCACTCTAGTAATGCTATAAACATTTTTGGCATGGATGCATTTGAAATTCCTGGCATCGCAATTCAGGACAAAGTACTTTGCATCAAAGCCTGTGACCATGCAGGTAGTGTGGTCGCACTATGTGATGATTTTTTTACTCTCTTCTTCGGGCTTTGGTTGTACCACAGACATTGCAGCGCATATTGTAGTTAGAGTCAATTCCATGCCAGTCCTCCACTCTAGTAATGCTCCAAATATTTTTGGCATGGATGCATTTGAACTTTCTGTCCTCGAAATTCAGGACAATTTACTTTGCATCAACGCCTGTGAGCATGCATACAGTTTGGTCGCTCTATGCCACGATTTTGCTGATGTCTTTTCTGACGGCCTTGGTTGTACCACAGACTTTGCAGCGCATATTGTAGTTAGTGACAATTCCATGCCTATTCTCCAGTCTAGTAATGCTCCAAACATTTTTGGCATGGATGTATTTGAACTTTCTGTCCTCCCAGTACAGGACTAAGTACTCTGCATCAACGCCTGTAACCATGCAGACAGTGTGGTCGCACTATACGATGATTTTGTTGATCTCTTTTCCGAAGGCCTTGGTTGTACCACAGACTTTGCAGCGCATATTGTAGTTAGTGACAATTCCAAGCCTATTCTCCAGTCTAGTAATGCTCCAAACATTTTTGGCATGAATGCATTTGAACTTTCTGTCCTCCCAGTACAGGACTAAGTACCTTGCATCAACGCCTGTAACCACGCAGACAGTGTGGTCGCACTATGCGATGATTTTGCTGATCTCTTTTCCGAAGGCCTTGGTTGTACCACAGACTTTGCAGCCCGTATTGTAGTTATAGTCAATTCCATGCCTGTTCTCCACTCTAGTAATGCTCCAAATATTTTTGGCATGGATGCATTTGAACTTTCTGTCCTCGAAATTCAGGACAATTTACTTTGCATCAACGCCTGTGACCATGCAGACAGTTTGGTCGCTCTATGCGATGATTTTGCTGATCTCTTTTCTGACGGCCTTGGTTGTACCACAGACTTTGCAGCGCATATTGTAGTTTGTGACACTTCCATGCCTATTCTCCAGTCAAATAATGCTCCAAACATTTTGGGCATGGATGCATTTGAACTTTCTGTCCTCCCGGTACAGGACTAAGTACTTTGCATCAACGCCTGTAACCATGCAGACAGTGTGGTCGCACTATGCGACGATTTTGCTGATCTCTTTTCTGAGGGTCTTGGTTGTACCACAGACTTTGCAGCGCATATTGTAGTCAGAGTCAATTCCATGCCTGTTCTCCACTCTAGTAATGCTACAAACATTTTTGGCATTGTTGCATTTGATCTTTCTGGCCTCACAGTGTAAGACAATGACTTTGCATCGACGCCTGTGACCATGCAGACAGTGTGGTCTTACTATGCGATGCTTTTGCTGATCTCTTTTCTGAGGGCCTTTGTTATACCAAAGACTTTGCAGCGCATATTGTAGTTAGAGACAATTCCATGCCTATTCTCCAGCCTAGTAATGCTCCAAACATTTTTGGCATGGATGCATTTGAACTTTCTGTCCCCCCAGTACAGGAATAAGTACTTTGCATCAACGCCTGTGACCATGCAGACAGTGTAGGTCGCAATATGCGATGATTTTGCTGATCTCTTTTCTGAGGGTCTTGGTTGTACCACAGACTTTGCAGCGCATATTGTAGTTAGAAGCAATTCCATGGCTATTCTCCACTCTAGTAGTGCTCCAAACATTTTTTGCATGGATGCATTTGGGCTTCCTCAACTTACAGTTTAGGACAGTGTACTTTGCATCAACGCCTGTGACCATGAGACAGCTTGGTCGCACTATGCGATTATTTTGCTGATCTCTTTTCTGAGGGCCTTGGTTGTGCCACAGACTTTGCAGCGCATATTGTAGTTAGAGACCATTCCATGCGTATTCTCCACTCTAGTGATGCTACAAACATTTTTGGCATTGTTGCATTTGATCTTTCTGGCCTCACAGTGTGAGACAATGACTTTGCATCGACGCCTGTGACCATGCAGACAGTGTGGTCTTACTATGCGATGATTTTGCTGATCTCTTTTCTGAGGGCCTTGGTTGTGCCACAGACTTTGCAGCGCATATTGCAGTTAGAGACAATTCCATACCTATTCTTCACTCTAGTAATGCTCCTAACATTTTTGGCATGGATGCATTTGAAATTCCTGGCCTCGCAATTCAGGACAGTGTACTTTGCATCAACGCCTGTGACCATGCAGACATGTGGTCGCACTATGCGATGATTTTGCTGATCTCTTTTCTGTTGGCCTTTTTTGTACCACAATTATCAGCGCACATTGTAGTTAGAGACAATTCCATGCCTATTCTCCACACTAGTAATGCTCCAAACATTTTTGTCAAGGATGCATTTGAACTTCCTGGCCTCGCAATTCAGGACAATGTACTTTGCATCAATGCCTGTGATCATGCAGACAGTGTAGTCGCACTATGCGATTGTTTTGCTGATCTCTTTTCTGAGGGCCTTGGTTGTACCACAGACTTTGCACTGCATATTTTAGTTAGTGACTTATACATGCCTATTCTCTACTCTAGTAATGCTCCATACTTTTTTGGCATGGATGCATTTGAACTTTCTGGCCTCGCAATTCAGGACAATGTACTTTGCATCAACGCCTATGACCATGCAGTGTGGCTGCACTATGCAATGATTTTGCTGATCTCTTTTCTGAGGGCCTTGGTTGTACCACAGACTTTGCAGCGCATATTGTAGTTAGAGACAATTTTTATGCCTATTCTCCACTCTAGTAATGCTCCAAACATTTTTGGCATAGATGCATTTGAACTTTCTGGCCTCGCAATTCAGGACAATGTACTTTCCATCAATGCCTGTGACCATGCAGACAGTGTGGTCGCAGTATGCGATGATTTGATTATCTCATTTCTGAGGGCCTTGGTTGTACCACAGACTTTGCAGCGCATATTTAGTTAGAGACAATTCCATGCCTTTTCTCCAGTCTAGTAATGCTCCATACTTTTTTGGCATGGATGCATTTGAACTTCCTGGCCTCGGAATTCAGGAGGATGTACTTTGCATCAACGCCTGTGACCATTCAGACTCAGATCGTCAACAAGTCACTGTGCAAGCTGGTTGTAGCTCCATAAATGTGTGGGCTGTGTTTACGAGTAATGAGCTGTGTCCTCTGGATGTTTGGGTGTCTGGAGACCATTTGCAGCCGTTCATGGACGTCATATTCCCAAACAGTGATGGAATTCTTATGGATGACAATGCATCATGTCACAGAGCCACAAATGTTCTCGATTTGTTTGAAGCACATACTGGAAAGTTGGATCGAATGGTTCGCCCACCCAGATAGCTCGACATGAATACCATCGAAAATATATGGGACATAATAGACAGGTCAGTTCATGCTCAACATCTTGCACCAGCAACACTTTAGCAATTAAAGACGGCTATAGAGGCGTCATGTTCATTATTCCTGCAGTGGACTTCCAGCTACTTGTTGAGCCCATGACACGTCGAGCTGCTGCACTACACCGGGTTAAAGGAGTTTCGACACGATATTAGGAGGAATCCCATGACTTACGTCACCTCAGTGTAAGGTTTGGTACGTATTTCATGGTTTATGTTAATACCTATTGATTATGGCTTCAACAAGGCCGCTACGGTCGCAGGTTCGAATCCTGCCTCGAGCATGGATGTGTGTGATGTCCTTAGGTTAGTTAGGTTTAAGTACTTCTAAGTTCTAGGGGACTGATGACCTTAGAAGTTAAGTCCCATAGTGCTGAGAGCCATTTTTCAACAACAAGGGAAAAAAAGGGAATAAGGAACAACTTAAAATAAGTTACAGTCAAATCAGCCAAAGTTAATTTACAGGAGCGTGACAAGAATCAGAACAATCTAGCCAGTATCAATGGCAGATCCAAATGAGTGGAGTGCTGGGGGAAGAATTCCATGCATATTTCCAGAAGTAAACGCCCCTTAATCATAATGTTTGGATTCTATAGACTACGACATGTGATGGCCAGTGCATATTTTAGTTACTCCTTATTTGTTCATTGCAAAGTGTTTTTCTCAGCGATACTGCTATAGGCATTTAAAGAATTGTTAGGCTACCATTTACTGGATCTTTTGTTTATTTCTTTATTATAAAGTATTTCTCTTTTGTAGCGGCTTTCAAGCTGTCGTAGGTTGGCATACATTTCAAGTGTTGTGTAGGCACATGGTAGAAACTGAGTTGGCAACACTACCGCTAGCAGCCTTTGCTATTTTGAAAGACGCAAACAAGGTGACCAACTCCAGCGCTTTCTTGGTCACCTGTTTCACAATACCGTTGACAATTTCTAGAAAGTCACTAGGTTTGATGAATGATTTGTATTTCCAACGTATTCTCAGACTTTATACAAAACTTTAACTGTTTTGTTTCATTCATCCTTTTGAAGCCATAGCCTAATAAACTTTAAGATTTTGCCATTCCCTAAAACCCACCGTCCTAGGAGGTGGCACAGTTCTTCGTCTCCCTCCTCCCCCCTCAACACAAATTCGATCCTGCTGCAAGAACGGTGGCTTCTATACTGTACATCTTTGTCTTCTCAAGAACATCAGTGTTTGATACGATGTTGTCCCTTTGATTTTCATAATGTGCCTGAGAGAAGTTTTTAGGATTGTGGCGATATAGCATCCAGGTATCTTAACCATAGCGCAGGGTAGAAATAAGAACTGCTCGATACACTGTCAGTTTGTTAGATAGTGTCAGAACTTTATTCAGGAAGACCCAATGTAGGAGACGTCCAAAAGCAACTAGTGTTTTGTGAATCTGTTCTCCACACCGTTTTCCAATGAGCAATTGGTTGATAATATACATTCTAGTGGAAGTGGTCTACATGTTACAAGGGCGTGCTGAAAATACAGATATCAAAATCCAGAAAGGCACTTCCAGGAATTGGCTATGCGAGTACCTTTGTTTTTTAGATGTTTATAGCCAGGCCAAACTATTCGTTTTCATTACTGAAACAATCTGCAGACAGTAGCATCTCTGCGGGTATGTGACCTGGAGAAGCAGTGTCGTCTGCATACTGCAATTCAGGTAACTAAGAGAGACTTGTGAACCTTTTAGAAATCAGTCTGGACTGATTAAATGGTCCTCGGTAAATCATTAATTAAGTTCTACTCCTGCACTGTTTACAGAGGATATCTCATAAAGTATGGCTGCTATGTACAGAGAACACGACGTTGGCGCAAGGACATATCCTCGTTTGAGCCTATTTGAAATAGAGAATTTGTCAGATGTTTCATCCTGATATGGCACTTGTCCAGGCATGCCATCAGGAAAAGCTAGGATCAGTCGAAGATAGTGTTCAGGGTAAGTGAAATATTTTAAGACCTTCCACCCAGCATCTCTAGGCACTGTATGAAAGCCCTTTTCTAGGAAACAGAATACAAATAGCAATTACTTATGTTGTTCCCTGCATTTCTCCTGTAGTTTTGGAACCATACATCGGCCTTTAAGGCCTTTAGGTCTGCTCAAAGGCGGCTTCTGAGGTAGTGCCACTGTTCTGTGGCACCACTTATATATATATAAAGCGAAATCACTATTTCGCATAAAACACTGTTTCGGAGTAGATATTTTCCGATTTGAAGAGGCGCGTTTCACCACATGCGCTCTCGTGGTAGGTTTCTGAAAGTTGGAGCCAACTGCAGATAGGCACCGTCTGCCCTCAGAAGGGCTGCGTGAAATGCTCAGCTGTTGGTTTCTACACGCTTCTTATGGCGGTGGTGGAGCTACAGCTAGTCTAATTCAAACCTTTACGTTCTTTCCGCCAGAGAGAAGTAAAGTGCCATACCTAAAGCTGAGAGCCTGTATAGAGAGAGAGAGAGAGAGAGAGAGAGAGAGAGTGGCCAATGCCGCTACGGCGGCCATGTTTCTGCCAAACTTCGGGTGGAACATTCGGACGGGCGATAGTGCAATGCAAAGTCCGCGGAAATACTTCTATCCCCAAGACAAAAACACGAGACGAATTTGCGAGAAATACTCAAGAAAACGTTTTTCGAACAATTGAATGCTTACTGGATCAGTAATACCCTAGTAGTACAATTTCCTGCAGTGAATGTGAAAACCATTCGGGACCTAGATATGTCTGTTTTGACGCTCGTTTGGAAGACAGATCACGGCAACAACAAGAACTTAAACAACAAATATAGGCCCTGTGGGATTTGTTTTCAATCTCAAGCGCAAAAAGCTAAAAATATACCGCACATTACGTCTGATAAAATCATAAGCAGCATACCACTTGTGACGCGCAAAAATGTTTGAAGACATGACAGAAAGTATTCATAAGACGTTCACACAGACTGAATGCTTCTCATGGGTAATTTCACCGTTAAGAAACATCACTGATATCAGGCGTCGTAAAATGCACTGCAGTAACGAATTAATATAACAAGAAAACTAATTCCAACAAATTACTATCGCAATTCAGAGAATAAATCTGCAGACGTGGTATGCCACAGAATGGAAAGGTTTACAAAGACGATTTGTTAAGGAAAAAGTTTGCAAGTGAATAGTGCTGACGCATCCCACTACCAATGCGAAAAACATGTGCTACTAATTTATCCGTGTCGAAACTCAGGCGATGATAACAGTGAAGCACACAAAATGCCATGTATTCTGGTTCGCAAAAAAACTGCAATTGACGTCACAAATTTTCCGTTACCAGTGGGGACTGGCGGAGTTAGGCCTCATAAAAACTTGTGGTGAGAGACACGAAAATTTAAAAAAATGTGTTACATAAAAAATCAATACATTGCAATACTTGTTGGTGCTATGGTGTTGGAAGGAAACAAGAACAGGCCCCTGAAACTGAGGGTTACTTGGAGAGGCACCCACATGCCTTGCTCATACGGTGGCATCAAGCAGTCAGGCCTGCAAAATGAGTGGTCTGCCAAGCGAGTGGACTCATTCTTATTTATCGAGTAACATGAACTCTAGTACTCACAATTAGGTTACAAGTTATTCTCCTGTTTGAATATTACGCAACGGAAACGGAAACGCACATCTGACTATTAGTAATTTACACAACTCTGACTCTTCACTACGCACTGGCAATACCACATTTTCTTTCTTTTTTAACGGCTTTGATCAACACGTGGCCATCGCACTGAATATAAATGGCGCACACATTATAAATTCTGGGTATCATGACAACATACTATTCGAAGGAGAAGGCCACCAATCTTTTTTTTTTCACTATCTTATTTATTCCGATGAATTCTATAACCTAAACACACAAATTCTATAACCTACAACAATAACACATGAGAAATTCCACCCAGTGGGCATGGCTTTACATTGGTGATTCTCTATCTTATGGTCTCGTAATTATTTAACGCTACAGTGCACTTTCTGGATAGGATGGTGGATCTCTTACTATATCTCACACTTCGACTCTCACACCCATCATCACGAAAATTTCCTCCAGACTGAGTGGTACAAAAAGGAACATGCATAACCCACTGCCTCTGAAACTATCTTGTTACTCTCCCATGCCAACCACACATACTTAAATTTCATGAAATACATCACAGTGGCAACACACAATACAAAGAATAGTCACAACGTTATAATCACATCACTTTCAGCTTTCCCACTTCAATTAGTATTTATCCCAGTTTCACACGACACTGCCCCACTTCGTAACTTCTCTTTCCTACTATGAACTCTGGAGGATATATGCACGTCTTCCTGTGCAATGCAACCAAGTGGCATTGCTGGATAGACGGCTGACTCACCTTGCTTCTCTCTCAGAGTATTATAGTTTGAACCAAGCGTCACACGGAAACATAACACGCAAAGTAATATTAAGAACATATTCATCACACACGCGAGTCCTCAATTGATACCATGGACGAGTACTTCTCTTTATCCTTTGTCTCATACACAGATGAGATTCACACAGTACTCACCATGTGGAAGTACTCGTCTCTAATTTCAAGTCCTGCACACGCCATTTCTTAAATATTTCCAACTTATAGTACACACGCTAGTAATTCAGCTTAACTTAAGCACTCGGAATTATTTCAACTTACTGCTAACTTATTGCTACACGTGGTTTCATTGTGACCATTGGTCACTTCCGATGATTACTATGAGCCCCTTAATATTACCTGCCTGACATTTCATTCTTCCCACACAAGTTCCTGAAATAGAGAAATTATTATTCCAAACTACTCTTAAGTAACATTCTGGAAACATCCCCCAGGCTGTGGCTAAGCCATGTCTCCGCAATATCCTTTCTTTCAGGAGTGCTAGTTCTGCAAGGTTCACAGAAGAGCTTCTGTAAAGTTTGGAATGTAGGAGACGAGGTACTGGCAAAAGTAAAGCTGTGAGTACCGGGCGTGAGTCGTGCTTCGGTAGCTCAGTTGGTAGAGCACTTGCCCGTGAAAGGCAGAGGTCCCGAGTTCGAGTCTCGGTCGGGCACACAGTTTTAATCTGCCAGGAAGTTTCATATCAGCGCACACTCCTCTGCAGAGTGAAAATCTCATTCGGGAAACATCCCCCAGGCTGTGGCTAAGCCATGTCTCCGCAATATCCTTTCTTTCAGGAGTGCTAGTTCTACAAGGTTCGCAGAAGAGCTTCTGTAAAGTTTGGAAGGTAGGAGACGAGGTACTGGCAGAAGTAAAGCTGTGAGTACCGGGCGTGAGTCGTGCTTCGGTAGCTCAGTTGGTAGAGCACTTGCCCGTGAAAGGCAGAGGTCCCGAGTTCGAGTCTCGGTCGGGCACACAGTTTTAATCTGCCAGGAAGTTTCATATCAGCGCACACTCCGCTGCAGAGTCAAAATTCTCATTCTACTCTTAAGTATTTCACGTGCATACCATGTCTCCACTCTTTTGTCTTTATGGAGCACACCTCAGACAGGTCTTACCAACACTAGATCCAGCGGCAGAGTGCTGAAAACATGGTCGTTCTTTAGGTCATCTCGCACCTCCATCGAGGTAGGGGAAGACCATGCTACCCATTGGTCAGCCACATTTCAGGCGCTCAAAGCACAGGTAAATTTCATCTCTTCGGTTCCATCAAAGGTGACCAAAGGACCGTCTCAAAGATGATCATATATTGCACATTCACTATCTGTGGTCAGCAGATGACCATACATTTATTCATTTCGCAGATCTCACCAAATTGGATGTAGGGATTTATTTTGTGGGAGTGCACATGTAATCAGTTAAATACACTCCTGGAAATGGAAAAAAGAACACATTGACACCGGTGTGTCAGACCCACCATACTTGCTCCGGACACTGCGAGAGCGCTGTACAAGCAATGAACACACGCACGGCACAGCGGACACACCAGGAACCGCGGTGTTGGCCGTCGAATGGCGCTAGCTGCGCAGCATTTGTGCACCGCCGCCGTCAGTGTCAGCCAGTTTGCCGTGGCATACGGAGCTCCATCGCAGTCTTTAACACTGGTAGCATGCCGCGACAGCGTGGACGTGAACCGTATGTGTAGTTGACGGACTTTGAGCGAGGGCATATAGTGGGCATGCGGGAGGCCAGGTGGACGTACCGCCGAATTGCTCAACACGTGGGGCGTGAGGTCTCCACAGTACATCGATGTTGTCGCCAGTGGTCGGCGGAAGGTGCACGTGCCCGTTGACCTGGGACCGGACCGCAGCGACTCACGGATGCACGCCAAGACCGAAGGATCCTATGCAGTGCCGTAGGGGACCGCACCGCCACTTCCCAGCAAATTAGGGACACTGTTGTTCCTGGGGTATCGGCGAGGACCATTCGCAACCGTCTCCATGAAGCTGGGCTACGGTCCCGCACACCGTTAGGCCGTCTTCCGCTCACGCCCCAACATCGTGCAGCCCGCCTCCAGTGGTGTCGCGACAGGCGTGAATGGAGGGGCGAGTGGAGACGTGTCGTCTTCAGCGATGAGAGTCGCTCCTGCCTTGGTGCCAATGATGGTCGTATGCGTGTTTGGCGCCGTGCAGGTGAGCGCCACAATCAGGACTGCATACGACCGAGGCACACAGGGCCAACACCCGGCATCATGGTGTGGGGAGCGATTTCCTCACCTCTGGTGATCGTTGAGGGGACACTGAATAGCGCACGGTACATCCAAACCGTCATCGAACCCATCGTTCTACCATTCCTAGACCGGCAAGGGAACTTGCTGTTCCAACAGGACAATGCACGTCCGCATGTATCCCGTGCCACCCAACGTGCTGCAGAAGGTGTAAGTCAACTACCCTGGCCAGCAAGATCTCGGGATCTGTCCCCCATTGAGCATGTTTGGGACTGGATGAAGCGTCGTCTAACGCGGTCTGCACGTCCAGCACGAATGCTGGTCCATCTGAGGCGCCAGGTGGAAATGGCATGGCAAGCCGTTCAACAGGACTACATCCAGCATCTCTACGATCGTCTCCATGGGAGAATAGCAGCCTGCATTGCAGCGAAAGGTGGATATACACTGTACTAGTGCCGACATTGTGCATGCTCTGTTGCCTGTGTCTATGTGCCTGTGGTTCTGTCAGTGTGATCATGTGATGTATCTGACCCCAGGAATGTGTCAATAAAGTTTCCCCTTCCTGGGACAATGAATTCACTGTGTTCTTATTTCAATTTCCAGGAGTGTAGATAAATTGTCATTCTTTCCTACACTGGTATCCGGCTTTGCTGTATTAATTGAAACTGAGTTATTATTAGAAAATAATATGTTGTTATGACAGGAATAACGAAGAATGTTGTACCTATTTTCAATGTCGGGCTATACTGTACCCTTTCAACTTCATTGAAGTAAAGATGCAAACAATTTTGGCTACAGGATTAACCTTTAAGAAATCTATGAACATATGAGTTAAGGAATTAGTAGCTGGAACATGAAACTTAGATACAACTGAAACACAGTCCTTCAGCCAAAAAAAATTTAGGAGCTTAAGCACGAGACATAATTTCTTATAACTGTCACATAATGCTGATCATATTCACTACAACTACCCAACATTTTGAGCCAGTGCATGCATAGTAGAGGTTGTGATGGCCAAATTTCAAGCACATATTGTTCATTTTCAGAGAGAATATCTTCAGGCGAAATCTGACAAACCATTTAACCTATTTCAACTTAATTTTGTGGCAATCAGGAAACTGAAATCCTTGGATTTGATCATCACTATGATATTTATCAATGACAAACTGAAAACAGTTCAAATTCTGTGAGTTTTCAAGTGTAGCAGCAATATTCCTAAAAGTCACTTCCATTTCCAAAATAAAGGAAAAACACTCCTCTGAGGCATAGATAAGGCTGTCGTTTTCGTTTCTGAACTGTTTCAAACTCACAAAAGTTCAATAATCTTTGTTTTGTCTGGTATATGAAGTTACAACATTCAGGCACTTCTCAGACAGCTTCTCAAATTCCATTGCCCTCCCTATAACATATCCAGCAATATAATGCGTTTCTTTCAGTTTTACTTAAGTCATCCTCACAACTGATTTCATGCTCTTTCCAACCTTTTGGAAGCTTAAAAGCAGGCTGAGTTACAGATGATGTTGGGCGTGTAATGGAATGTTGGTCAAGAAAACTTGAAACGTAGACAGAATCAGCCTTGTCATAGAATCCTTTCCCTACATCTGTGAAATACTGAGCAACCTAAATAGTTTTCTAATTGTTTTTGAACTGCAGTGCTGTGGGAACCTTCTGTATACTTCTAACACAGGAAAACAAATTTTCTAGGCAATCTTGTGTTAATATAACTGTCGGCAAAAACTTGTAATTATTCTTGTGTAAAAAGATTTCCTGCACTTTGTGTGGACAGTCTCACACCACTATGAACCTTTCCAGTGACCAAATTTTCCAATATCACTCTGCCCAAGTATCATCATAACTTCATTTGGCAACGTGATGGCCTCCTTGTATCTTTCTTGATTGAAGGTGCTGAGGGCAGTAATTGGATGCCTAGAAGTCACTGTTAAAAACTACTTGTCAACTATCAGAGGACATAAGCTTCAGACCACAACTGGTTTTGTGACTGAGAAAAGTACATTCCCCAGAAACTTACAATTTGCTGAACTTACTTCGTTCGATTATATCTGTTGTTAGTTTGGGAGCAAGTATCAAATCATTATCCTGATCAGAATAATGTAGTTCCTTGATATGATTACAGTCAACAACTGTGAATGGCAACTTATATTTGTTCCTTATACTCTTAGGAATGTTTATAACACTGTTGGACGGTAAACATCGTCTAATATTTTTTAAAATGTGTGCAACATCTACAGTAAAGTAGAAAAAAACTACCTGGATTTTCAGGATATAAAATGTAATTCTGAAACACAGAATTTTTTCCAGAAACAATTCCAAAATATCTCTATATTCTTTGATTTGCAGCATCTATATCTGATGTCACACACTGTACACATAGTCCTATATGTTCACTGCATTTAATTATTTGTAAAACGATGCCACACAAAACTTTACCACTTACATTACTTCCACTAAAATGATATGCCATTACTTGCTTCTTTCTGGAAGAGATACCGCCCTAAAGAAAAACACAAGCATATGTGGCAACACCTTCATGGTTTGAAGGGTAACATAGCCAGTAAACATCAGACTCCCTGCTTGGAGAATTGACATTTCATCAAGCAGTAGAACACAGTCAAGTTCTTTTTCGCTCATACATTCAACCTTTTTTTTTAAGAAGTGTGAAGATTTGGCTAGAAAACCAGAACTGAAGTTCAAATCTTGAAGTCTCCTCCTTAGTGTACGCTGTGATGGCAATGGGAAACCTGAACTAATTAAATAATCAAATCCCTTGATACCACATGCAAATTTCAACTGAAGAGCTTTTTTCACACTACTCGCTGTACATTTCACTTATTTCTTATTTAGACTCTCCAGTAGATTTTCATTGAACTATGTTTTAAGTATATGTGGTACTGCTTGACACCTGCTGCGGAGTTTCTTTTTTTAGTCGTGTATTGCTAAAAGCAAGACAACAGACATCCTTCCTGCGAGCTGAAATCTGACCTTGTTGAACATGAATGTAACTTTCTAGATTATATAATTTTTCTGTGAGTTCACATTCTATTGGTTAACTTATGTCGCGGTCTTGCACACTACACGTTGGGACTGCTGCTTTCATTTTCTTGAGTTGGATGCTGATGGTGTAGTTTAATTGTCCTTCTTTTAACCTTTGGTACTAAGTGAGGAATTTGAGCTTCCTGTTGCCATCGACCCTCAGTTTCTCTCATTGGTCATCAGTGAAATGTATCTATAATAAAGAACCAAAAGAAATGAGGTGTGGTAACTTGATATCTGAAAAACATATACAGGGTGGTCCATTGATAGTGACCGGCTGAAATATCTCACGAAATAAGCATCAAAAGAAAAAACTACAAAGAACGAAACTCGTCTAGCTTGAAGGGGGAAATCAGATGGCGCTATGGTTGGCCCGCTAGATGGCGCTGCCATAGGTCAAACGGATATCAACTGCGTTTTTTGAAATAGGAACCCCCATTTTTTATTACATATTCGTGTAGTACGTAAAGAAATATGAATGTTTTAGTTGGACCATTTTCTTTGATTTGTGACAGATGGCGCTGTAATATTCACAAGTACATGGTATCACGTAACATTCCGCCAGTGCGGACGGTATTTGCTTCGTGATACATTACCCGTGTTAAAAGGGACCGTTTACAAATTGCGGAAAAGGTTGACATCGTGTTGATGATTGGCCATTGTGATCAAAAGGCCCAACGGGCGTGTGCTATGTATGCTGCTCGGTATCCTGGTCGACATCATCCAAATGTCCGGACCGTTCGCCGGAAACAGGAAGTGTTCAGCCACATGTGAAACGTCAACCACGTTCAGCAACAAATGATGATACCCATGTACGTGTTTTAGCTGCTGTTGCGGCTAATCAGCATATCAGTAGCGGACAAATTCCGCGAGAACCATGAATCTCAAAAACGTCGGTGTTGAGAATGCTACATCAACATCGATTGCACCCGTACCATATTTCTATGCACCAGGACTTGCATGGCGACGACTTTGAACGTCATGTACAGTACTGCCACTGGGCACAAGAGAAATTACGGGGCGATGACAGATTTTTGCAAGCGTTCTATTTAGCGACAAAGCGTCATTCACCAATAGCGGTAACGTAAACCGGCATAATATGCACTATTGGGCAACGGAAAATCCACGATGGCTGCGAGAAGTGGAACATCAGTGACCTTGGCGGGTTAAGGTATGGTGCTGCATTATGGGAGGAAGGATGATTGGCCACCATTTTATTGATGGCAATCTAAATGGTGCAATGTATGCTAATTTCCTACGTAATGTTCTACCGATGTTGCTACAAGATGAATCACTGCATGACAGAATGGCAATGTACTTCCAACATGATAGATGACCGGCACATAGCTCACGTGCGGTTGAAGCAGTGTTGAATAGCATATTTCATGACAGGTGGATTAGTCGTCGAAGCACCATACCATGGCCCGCACGTTCACCAGATCTGACGTCCCCGGATTTCTTTCTGTGGGGAAAGTTGAAGAATATTTGCTATCGTGATCCACCGATAACACCTGACAAGATGCGTCAGCGCATTGTCAATGCATGTGCACACATTACGGAAGGCGAACTATTCGCTGTTGAGAGAAATGTCGTTACACGTATTGCCAAATTCATTGAGGTTGACGGACATCATTTTGTGCATTTATTGCATTAATGTGGTATTTACAGTTAATCACGCTGTGACAGCATGCGTTCTCAGAAATGATAAGTTCACAAAGGTACATGTATCACATTCGAACAACCGAAATAAAATGTTGTAACGTACCTACGTTCTGTATTTTAATTTAAAAAACCTACCTGTTATCAACTGTTCGTCTAAAATTGTGAGCCATATGTTTGTGACTATTACAGCGCCATCTATCACAAAGAGAAAAAAGTGGTCCAACTAAAACATTCATATTTCTTTAAGTACTACACGAATATGTAATAAAAAATGGGGGTTCCTATTTTAAAAAACGCAGTTGATATCCGTTTGATCTATGGCAGAGCCATCTAGCGGGCCAACCATAGCGCCATCTGGTTTCCCCCTTCAAGCTAGACGAATTTCATTCTTTGTAGTTTTTTCGTTTGACGCTTATTTCGTGAGATATTTGGCCCGGTCACGATCAATGGACCATCCTGTATTCATAAATATACTAGAGGGGAAAAAAAGAGAGACAAACTCTGAAAAAAAAGCTGTGAAGCTTTCTGCCCAAACAGAAGCAATTAAAAATTGATAAAAAGATAGTGTAGTCACCTGGAATGACAAGACTCTGTCGACATCTGCTACATAACTACATTTTAATTCTATGCTTATAAAAATTAATGTGCTATAAAAATTTGCACACAGTCAATACACAGGCCAAATGTCACATATGAGAGTTACATCTAGCTTACAACTCATGATGTATGCAGCTGCAAGGTTAAAACCATATACTTCGCATAGATAAGAGTAGTTCGTCCGTTTCGACAAGGCTCCTGTGTGATTTACGTCCCCCTTTTAACTGCTACAGCCCAGTGCTTTCTTCTTTCCTCATTTCGCGGAAATACAAGCACACAAAACCCACCTTCGCATCAGCACAACCTGATATCGTTCCTGAATGTCTGCAGAATGAATTAAAAGGCAGTCAACCACATATGGTACCATTGCTATCGTGCTTGCTTCAAAACAGTACGTACTGATTTAATAACAAAATACTTTCATATTTGACCTCAAATTTAAGTTCGCACGTGTAAATTTTGAGCAAAAAGCTGACTAAGTAAAGTGCAAACACATAAAGACTGCATGATAAAGCTGTAAATAACTCAAATTACCTTCTAATTGTTTCCAAAAGGCTTCAAAATAGTAATCTAACTCCGAAAAGCACTGTGAACGACCTGTGGCAAAAACATGGCGTCGCAGCGGCTGAGCCAATCACATGCCATTTCACCTATGGACGCATTGTCTCTATATATAGGCTCTGTAACTTAGAGCGCGATCTGCCATCTAGCGATCATGTGAAAATACATCGGGGCGCATATTTCTTGTAATCCAGTTTTACAATATTTCTGCAAGTTAATGCTAATGCATTTCTAACCACTAACTGATGCTTAATTAAATCGAATACAGAAGTAATATACACTCCTGGAAATGGAAAAAAGAACACATTGACACCGGTGTGTCAGACCCACCATACTTGCTCCGGACACTGCGAGAGCGCTGTACAAGCAATGATCACACGCACGGCACAGCGGACACACCAGGAACCGCGGTGTTGGCCGTCGAATGGCGCTAGCGGCGCAGCATTTGTGCACCGCCGCCGTCAGTGTCAGCCAGTTTGCCGTGGCATACGGAGCTCCATCGCAGTCTTTAACACTGGTAGCATGCCGCGACAGCGTGGACGTGAACCGTATGTGCAGTTGACGGAGTTTGAGCGAGGGCGTATAGTGGGCATGCGGGAGGCCAGGTGGACGTACCGCCGAATTGCTCAACACGTGGGGCGTGAGGTCTCCACAGTACATCGATGTTGTCGCCAGTGGTCGGCGGAAGGTGCACGTGCCCGTCGACCTGGGACCGGACCGCAGCGACGCACGGATGCACGCCAAGACCGTAGGATCCTACGGAGTGCCGTAGGGGACCGCACCGCCACTTCCCAGCAAATTAGGGACACTGTTGCTCCTGGGGTATCGTCGAGGACCATTCGCAACCGTCTCCATGAAGCTGGGCTACGGTCCCGCACACCGTTAGGCCATCTTCCGCTCACGCCCCAACATCGTGCAGCCCGCCCCCAGTGGTGTCGCGACAGGCGTGAATGGAGGGACGAATGGAGACGTGTCGTCTTCAGCGATGAGAGTCGCACCTGCCTTGGTGCCAATGATGGTCGTATGCGTGTTTGGCGCCGTGCAGGTGAGCGCCACAATCAGGACTGCATATGACCGAGGCACACAGGGCCAACGCCCGGCATCATGGTGTGGGGAGCGATCTCCTACACTGGCCGTACACCTCTGGTGATCGTCGAGGGGACACTGAATAGTGCACGGTACATCCAAACCGTCATCGAACCCATCGTTCTACCATTCCTAGACCGGCAAGGCAACTTGCTGTTCCAACAGGACAATGCACGTCCGCATGTATCCCGTGCCACCCAACGTGCTGTAGAAGGTGTAAATCAACTACCCTGGCCAGCAAGATCTCGGGATCTGTCCCCCATTGAGCATGTTTGGGACTGGATGAAGCGTCTTCTAACGCGGTCTGCACGTCCAGCACGAACGCTGGTCCAACTGAGGCGCCAGGTGGAAATGGCATGGCAAGCCGTTCCACAGGACTACATCCAGCATCTCTACGATCGTCTCCATGGGAGAATAGCAGCCTGCATTGCTGCGAAAGGTGGATATACACTGTACTAGTGTCGACATTGTGCATGCTCTGTTGCCTGTGTCTATGTGCCTGTGGTTCTGTCAGTGTAATCATGTGATGTATCTGACCCCCAGAAATGTGTCAATAAAGTTTCCCCTTCCCGGGACAATGAATTCACGGTGTTCTTATTTCCATTTCCAGGAGTGTACTTATGCATCGTTATATATAACTATATGTAATTTGAATATAATTATGCCGTTAGATTTTGAGACTGAGAAGCATTACTTCACTATTGGTATATTTCACAACAGCAGGGCTATTACTACACAATAAAAAACTACCATATTCACCACCTATTGAGCATCTGTTTTCCAAACAAAGTAGTGCTCGTTACATTTGTGTAATACAGTTCTGTACAAACATGTTGTAATTATTGGAAGCTCAGGTAATTGACTGTGTATAGCTGTATGCACAGTGTTATCTGTAAGGGAAGATTCTGTTGACTGTGAAAATAGCAAACATGAACAGAGTAAATAAGTTATTAAAAACGCCTTTTAGTGACCAGACTTTCAGATAAAAAACACTAAGTAGGCCTCTCCCGAATCTGAATCTGTAGCAGCCGGCCGCTGTGACAGAGCCGTTCTAGGCGCTTCAGTCCGAAACCACGCTGCTACTATGGTCGCAGGTTCGAATCCTGCCTCGGGCATGGATGTGTGTGATGTCTTTAGGTTAATTAGGTTTAAATCTAGGGGAGTGATGACCTCAGATGTTAAGTCCCATAGTGCTTAGAGCCTTTTGAACCATTTTGAATCTGTAGCAGCAAACAAAAAATCGATGCCATAAGTTTAATCCAGAAATTTACCAAAGGAAGAAATGGATTTGTGGTTGCGGAGAATGCAACGCTGTTTTTTTGGTGTAAGACCGGAATAGCTGATATTGGGCATACACGGTCTAAAATGAAAGTACACGAAATCTCAAAGCTGCACGTGGATAATGTGCTTAGGCTTCCATTTCTACGCAAAACCAAAATTCAGCGGAAATTAGAGTCGCAGTATAGACAAACAACTGACAGCCACAACAAACGTGTACAAAAGAATAGATATATATTGAATTTAATTATAAACTGTATTCGGTTCTGTGATGCTTTGAAACTCGCTCTCAGGGGCCACGATAAATCTGATGCCTCTCAAAGTAAGGGGTTTCTCGCGAGCTAATTCTTTTCATCTCGGAACTGGATAAAGATCTTCAAGTTCATTTCATTCGAGCATCAGTGTTCAAAGGCATTACTAAAACTGTTCAAAACGAACTACTACCATGCATGTTGGGAGTATACTGTGATGAAGTTCGTAAAGAAATAAAATGTGCCTACTATGTTGCAATAATCGCGGATAAAAGCACATATGTCTCTTGCAAATTTCAGTTGGTTATTGTTTTGCGTTATGTTGTTGAGGCAAAACCATTTGAAAGATTTTGGAACTTTATTATTCCATAAAGTAAGAATGCACATACTATAGCTGAGAGTATTCTGAAAGAAATTGAACCATTAATTCGCGATGATCGAGTGAAACTAATAGCTCAGAGTTACGATGGTGCAAACGTCATGAGTGGCACGTCGGACGGGGTTCAGAAATTAAAGACAAATATCCAGAAGCAAAATGCAGCCATTGTTGCGTGTATCAGCTCAACCTTTCGCCTACGGCAGCCTCTGTTAATCGTAAAGCCCGGATCTTTTATGCACACCTTTTAGGTAATTCTTTCTTTGCTAACTCGCCACAGAGATCAAAAGCGTTGCATAGTATTATTCAAAAAAGCTAGCCCCGTGAGTGTGAAGAGATGGAATTACCATTCGCGAGTAGTTAAAGATGTTTATGGAAACAGGGAAAAATATTATTACTGTCCACTATTGAAGAACCTGGTCCATACAAATGCAAGACAACCACAATATTGAAGCTGCAATGCAAAACATCAGAGACGACATTGACTCCATCCTTAACGAGATTAGTTTCGAAAATGACGAAAAGATGACTGCCAAGAAGCCATGGAGTCTTGATGGGCACAGAAAACAGAGACGCTTCGGAAATGTGCGATGCCGTCCTTTCTGAAATAAATTTACGTTTTCAGCTCACTGGACACCTCATTGCAACCAACTTATTTGATGTAAAACAGTTGGAAAAATACATCACAGATTTTCCAATAAATACCTTGAAATTAAAGACACATATACATTTCTGGAAACAATGAAGCTGAAGAGCGAGCTTCAGATCTATGTTAGGCCTGAGTTGAGAGCATTTGCATTTCTTTCGCTGATTCTATGAAGTTTGTGACACATTCGACAAGATTTTTAAAGTTTTGAAACTGCTAATCACGTCGCCTATCTCGACATCAGAAGCTGAGCGATGCTTTTCAATGCTCAAGAGAATTAAAACGTTCCTACGAAACACCATAAAAGAAGAATAACTGAGTGCCATAAGGGATGCTACCCTGTGAAAAGGTACTCATATGTAAAATTGAAGATTTCAGTCTGAGATGATAGTGTGGTGTCACCGCCAAACACCAGACTTGCTAGGTGGTAGCCTTTAAATCGGCCGCGGTCCGATAGTATACGTCGGACCCGCTTGTCGCCACTGTCAATGATTGCAGACCGAGCGCCGCCACACGGCAGGTCTAGAGAGGCTTCCTAGCATTCGCCCCAGTTGTACAGCCGACTCTGCTAGCGATGGTTCACTGACTTCTACGCTCTCATTTGCCGAGACGATAGTTAGCATAGCCTTCAGCTACGTTATTTGCTACGATCTAGCAAGCCGCCAGTATCCGTACTATTGATATTGTGAATTATGTACCATAAAGAGCGACGTTCTCCATTAATGGACTAAAGTTAAGTATTCCACCAGCTACGTCCGTTTTTGTCAATTGTTATTCCCTTGTCATGTTCCAGACCTCACGCCAGCCTGTGTGAGCTGAGACGCGTGAATTTCGGCCTCCTTTAGAAAAACACGGTTGGCTCCCTGCCAACCACTACAGATAGATTTTTTTGAAAACAACAGCACATGACGACATCCAAGATGGCGGCCATTACGTCAGCTGGTGACGCAAGTACCGTTATCCAAGATGGTGAAGAAGTGCACCACCCCCCCCCCTCCCTGCCATGCACCCCTGGAGGGAAGTTCAAATTCCGTCGGGATAACCTAGGTCACTGGACTGCCATCTCTTCATAGAAACCTGTGGAAAGCTCAAATTCCATCAGGACAATGCAAGAAACATCTACTGATCTATGAAAATTGTGGGAAAATAGGTCACTTGGGCCACCTCCACTAACCTAAGCCATCCACCACCACCTCTTCCTAGGGATTGGCTGGAAAACGACTCAGCCTGCACTGGGGTGCTGGAGAGAGGAAGGAGTATACATTACTTATTTTGGAACAATTTATTTAGGAATGGATTGTGAGAGATAGTATATTTAATAAAAAGCACATGCTCTGGCATGCTTGGAGTCACACCACACAGCCTACAGACCTGTAAACTACTCCTAAATTACCAAAATTACTCATGTATAATGCTCTGCAGACGAGCTTTCTAGTTGTAAACTGTCAAAATAATGCATTGAACAGCCTAAAGACGTGAAAACCACTTGCAAGTAATGCAATAGATTTATGTTCAGAGAGGCAAACAACTTGTAAATTGTCCAAATAATAATCCATCTAAAAAATTCTGCAAACATGTTTACTAATCGTCAGCAATCCAGTGTGTTCACCACGAGGTCCGGAGTCCAACTGACCTAGTACACAATGCCACCACCAGAGGGTACTGTTGTCTGTTCCATTCTGTTAGCTGATGATGCAAGTACCGTCACTCAAGATTGTGTATTTTGGCGGGAACCAGTGTGTTCACCATGAGGTCTGGACCTAGTACACAGTACTGCCACCAGAGGGAGCTGTCGTCCATTCCATGATATAACCCAAGATGGTTGGGGGAAAAGGTGGGAAAAGGACTCAGACTGTGCTGGACATAAGTCTTTATTGTGCAGACAGTGTCTCCACCATGAGGTCTAGAGTCCAACTGACCTAGTACACAGTACTGCCAGTAGAGGAGCTGTTGTCCATTCCATGGCGTAACCTGAGATAGCTGTCTGTAGGGGAAAATGACTCAGCCTGCACTGGGCTGCTGGAGAGAGGAAGGAGTGTACTTCATTTATTTTGGAACAATTAACTTAGGGATGGATTTTAAATAGTATATTTATCACATTGATGCAAAACACATGCCCTGCCATGCTTGGGGTCACGCCACACAGCGTACAGACCTGTAAACTGCCTGTAAATTACCGAAATAACGCTCTAGAGACACACAAATGACTCCTAAATTACCGAGATTATTTCAGTACACAGCACACAGACATGCAAACTCCTCCTAAATAATGCAGTACAGTGATGTGCAGACACGAAATCAACTCATGAACTGTCTGAATAATGCATAACACAGCCTACAGACCTGCTCGCAAAATAATCCAAGGGACACGCAAACAACATGTGCAGACATTGCACATGGCCTCCTGGCCACTAAACCGCAGAGGAGGTTACTGCACACGCTCCCAGAAGTCTAGATGCACCGGAGGCCTCCACGTGGCCGTCACCAGCCAACATATGCACAGGTGCCCATTTGAGTCCCTCAACCATCAGATAGTGACATCCCTAACACGTTTGCTAATCGTCAACTATCGAAATCATACACTACACACCTTTACACAAAATAATGCAACAAACACTAAAACAACTCCTAAATCATCAGAAGATAATGCATGTGTAACGCTCACAACGATTAAACAGCCAATAATAATCCATTGCATAAACACTCAGTGTACGTGAAAGACACTTCCAAACTATAATCAGGGGCAACTATCAGAAGCTCCAACGTGCTCTGCAGGACCAGCTGGATGCAAGTCAGCACAGGAGTGCTGCTGATGGCATGTCAAAGTCACCTCTACAGCTGAAGTCCTTCGAGTGTTATACTGATGTCACATCTTTATCTAAATATGCGCCAAGTCATCCTCTGGGCTGCACACTCATGTGTTTGCCGCTCCTGGTTTGATCCCTCTCTGTACCTGCGGTCCAGTCAAGACTTAATAACCGAGTAAGTCGCCCTCGCAGACGCTGCAAAACTCCGTCCCATAATAGCACAGGGTGCATTGTTCCTCGCTCTCCTAATGGAACATGCGAGACGTGTCTAGCCATGCTTAACTGCCTAGTGTAACTGACACAATGCCGCAAAATGCAAGCACGTAGCTGCAAACCATCGCAAGTGCATCCAACAAGGTTCTCAATCTTATACTGATGGCTATGTAAAATAAGAAGCAAGTCAACCTCTCGGAAATTGTATAGTGTCCCAGAAATCGTTAATGTTAACTTTTGTAGGAGCTTTCATGATGTCTCGGCTTGTACGCATGGAAATTCTTGGTGTAACAGAACCTGTTTACGAAAACAGCGCAGAATAGCATCGAATGCATTTTTCCTCGCGGTCCTAACGTGGCACCCCATCCATCACGTGTTACCCTTAGTGGAAAACGTTAAGTCCTGCTTTCAACATGTGCTATGTCTGAACACGTGCTCTGTGTTCGAAGTTTGGTCCACCAGTGCAGGGAAAAGGGTCCTGGGAGCCATCTGCGACACATGGATACACACAGACACACAGAAAACGGAAAGAATACTCTCCAAATGTGGATGTGACTGGTTTCAATCGAGTACAGTGCTATATTACATTTCCCAATCAGTGTATTTGGGATAGGTGTTAGTAGATGTGCTACATTTACAAGCTATTCTAGAACACAGAAGGTTATGTCATGACAGCATTCATGGAACTGACATAAAATCGATAGAATTGCGAAAAATTACGAGAGGATAGGTATTAATTGACCTAATATACACCAAAATGTGGGGAAATTGAATAAGTACTTGTGTAACCTCTGGTTGGCGAAGAGCAATTTGTACATGGGAACAAATATGCCGCACCAAGAGGATTCCGAGAAGTCGTCGACATGGAACCAAAGGGAATCAGGGAGCAGTCAATTTTTTCCATTGAGGTGACACTACCCTGTATGTCTATTAAGGTATCAGTGATTCACTCGAGTTGACTACTGTATTTGACCCTTCTCAGGAAGACAGAGGACCATCTGTCTCCAAGCTTATGTGTATCTGCGTTAAAGGATGTCAAAGATTAGACATGGTGATCGATTGAGATGGTGCTGTAACGAGGTAAGATTTAATGGTACACTGATGAAGCATTCTAGAGAGGGAGAATTTGTTGTAGTTCAATTTTTCCACTGTTCTGTCATGACGCGTCAGTCGCATGACATAACCTACGTTCAACTCGTATACAGCCACATGTTTTGTCTGTGATTTAAAACACTATTTTCTTGCAACCGTTAATGGTAAACCTGTCAGTTATCAGAGAACTTCTATCTCATGTGTGATGAAACATCACACATTCCTCTAAATTAACCATGATTTATGCAATATACTCCATCCCTCTGTCGCATTTTTGGTGTAAAATCGAGACTTCAGCTTCATAACTAAGTTAGCGATAGGTGATTGTGAGGCACTGCAATACCCATGTATACATTTGCATGACAGGTGTGCTGTTTGCAGAGCTATTGACGGAATGACTTGTAATTGTCACTTTTTGGACGCTGCTGCTATGCGTTTATCTGTTTCCTTGTAAGAGGTATTCCCTATTTCTAAACATAATTTTATATGGGGGTGATGTAGGCTTAGTATAATTTCTGAAGCTTGATCGAATGTGAACAGTGGGTGCTATACATCTCTGGAAAGCTATATTGTGCTCGTATCACAGAGACCCAATGTTTTAAGTAAGTAGTTTTTTGGTTTTACGGTTTGATAATGTAGTTTATGGTGGAGAAACGGGGAAGAAGGATGTATGTCATACGCTTGAAATATACACTCCTGGAAATTGAAATAAGAACACCGTGAATTCATTGTCCCAGGAAGGGGAAACTTTATTGACACATTCCTGGGGTCAGATACATCACATGATAACACTGACAGAACCACAGGCACATAGACACAGGCAACAGAGCATGCACAATGTCGGCACTAGTACAGTGTATATCCACCTTTCGCAGCAATGCAGGCTGCTATTCTCCCATGGAGACGATCGTAGAGATGCTGGATGTAGTCCTGTGGAACGGCTTGCCATGCCATTTCCACCTGGCGAATCAGTTGGACCAGCGTTCGTGCTGAACGTGCAGACCGCGTTAGACGACGCTTCATCCAGTCCCAAACATGCTCAATGGGGGACAGATCCGGAGATCTTGCTGGCGAGGGTAGTTGACTTACACCTTCTAGAGCACGTTGGGTGGCACAGGATACATGCGGACGTGCATTGTCCTGTTGGAACAGCAAGTTCCCTTGCCGGTCTAGGAATGGTAGAACGATGGGTTCGATGACGGTTTGGATGTACCGTGCGCTATTCAGTGTCCCCTCGACGATCACCAGAGGTGAGGAAATCGCTCCCCACACCATGATGCCGCGTGTTGGCCCTGTGTGCCTCGGTCGTATGCAGTCCTGATTGTGGCGCTCACCTGCACGGCGCCAAACACGCATACGACCATCATTGGCACCAAGGCAGGAGCGACTCTCATCGCTGAAGACGACACGTCTCCATTCGTCCCTCCATTCACGCCTGTCGCGGCACCACAGGAGGCGGGGTGCGCGATGTTGGGGCGTGAGCGGAAGACGGCCTAACGGTGTGCGGGACCGTAGCCCAGCTTCATGAAGACGTTTGCGAATGGTCCTCGCCGATACCCCAGGAGCAACAGTGTCACTAATTTGCTGGGAAGTGGCGGTGCGGTCCCCTACGGCACAGCGTAGGATCCTACGGTCTTGGTGTGCATCTGTGCATCGCTTCGGTCCGGTCCCAGGTCGACGGGCACGTGCACCTTCCGCAGACCATTGGCGACAACATCGATGTACTGTGGAGACCTCACGCCCCACGTGTTGAGCAATTCGGTAGTACGTCCACCCGGCCTCCCGCATGCCCGCTATATGCCCTCGCTCAAAGTCCGTGAACTGCACATACGGTTCACGTCCACGCTGTCGCGGCATGCTACCAGTGTTAAAGACTGCGATGGAGCTCCGTATGCCACGGCAAACTGGCTGACACTGACGGCGGCGGTGCACAAATGCTGCGCCGCTTGCGCCATTCGACGGCCAACACCGTGGTTCCTGGTGTGTCCGCTGTGCCGTGCGTGTGATCATTGCTTGTACAGCCCTCTCGCAGTGTCCGGAGCAAGTATGGTGGGTCTGACACACCGGTGTCAATGTGTTCTTTTTTCCATTTCCAGGAGTGTATTTCTTACATGGGAATATTGGCAGCGCTACATTCCATATGACTCATAGGTCAGAAAGGCAAGCGATCTAACATTATAGCCCATTTTATGTGAGGAACGATGTAGCCTTAGGACTGCATGTGTTTATGTTCACTCTTACCAATACCTTCCAGGTACTGATCCTAGACTCTGGAATAATACTTCAAAATCAATAGCTTGGTCGTTTATTGTAAGAATGCTTCCAATTCCATCAGTATGCAGCTTCATCGCTCAAAAAATCACTCGTTTCTCCTTCTCCTTCATGTCTAGCTATTATACACTCCTGGAAATTGAAATAAAAACACCGTGAATTCATTGTCCCAGGAAGGGGAAACTTTTTTGACACATTCCTGGGGTCAGATACATCACATGATAACACTGACAGAACCACAGGCACATAGACACAGGCAACAGAGCATGCACAATGTCGGCACTAGTACAGTGTATATCCACCTTTCGCAGCAATGCAGGCTGCTATTCTCCCATGGAGACGATCGTAGAGATGCTGGATGTAGTCCTGTGGAACGGCTTGCCATGCCATTTCCACCTGGCGCCTCAGTTGGACCAGCATTCGTGCTGGACGTGCAGACCGCGTTAGACGACGCTTCATCCAGTCCCAAACATGCTCAATGGGGGACAGATCCGGAGATCTTGCTGGCCAGGGAAGTTGACTTACACCTTCTAGAGCATTTGGGTGGCACGGGATACATGCGGACGTGCATTGCCCTGTTGGAACAGCAAGTTCCCTTGCCAATCTAGGAATGGTAGAACGATGGGTTCGATGACGGTTTGGATGTACCATGCACTATTCAGTGTCCCCTCGACGATCACCAGAGGTGTACGGCCAGTGTAGGAGATCGCTCCCCACACCATTATGCCGGGTGTTGGCCCTGTGTGCCTCGGTCGTATGCAGTCCCGATTTTGGCGCTCACCTGCACGGCGCCAAACACGCATACGACCATCATTGGCACCAAGGCACAAGCGACTCTCATCGCTGAACACGACACGTCTCCATTCGTCCCTCCATTCACGCCTGTTGCGACACCACTGGAGGCGGGGTGCACGATGTTGGGGCGTGAGCGGAAGAGGGCCTAACGGTGTGCGGGACCGTAGCCCAGCTTCATGGAGACGGTTGCGAATGGTCCTCGTCGATACCCCAGGCGCAACAGTGTCACTAATTTGCTGGGAAGTGGCGGTGCGGTCCTCTACGGCACTGCGTAGGATCCTACGGTCTTGGCGTGCATCCGTGCGTCGCTGCGGTCCGGTCCCAGGTCGACGGGCATGTGCACCTTCCGCCGAACACTGGCGACAACATCGATGAACTGTGGAGACCTCACGCCCCACGTGTTGAGCAATTCGGCGGTACGTCCACCTGGCCTCCCGCATGCCCACTATACGCCCTCGCTCAAAGTCCGTCAACTACACATACGGTTCACGTCCACGCTGTCGCGGCATGCTACCAGTGTTAAAGACTGCGATGGAGCTCCGTATGCCACGGCAAACTGGCTGACACTGACGGCGGCGGTGCACAAATGCTGCGCAGCTAGCGCCATTCGATGGCCAACACCGCGGTTCCTGGTGTGTCCGCTGTGCCGTGCGTGTGATCATTGCTTGTACATCCCTCTCGCAGTGTCCGGAGCAAGTATGGTGGGTCTGACACACCGGTGTCAATGTGTTCTTTTTTCCATTTCCAGGAGTGTATTACAACACTTTCAGATATGTTACTACACATCGATAAGGAGTGTTAACCTCCTCGACATGGCCACATCTCGAGATATATTGTGCACTTGGATGGGTGAGGACTCGGCAAGGTCCTTTAATTTATGAGATGTGAAATGTAGCACTCTATTTCGGGTCAATTGCAGATTAAATCGGTAACAGTGCTGCAGAGTGGGTTGGTCAGTGACAGTGTGAGAGGAGGCATTTCAGCTCTAATTTTACCCTAAGACGCCAAGAATGCTTTGTGACTCCCATCAGCATAGGGATAGATCGTAAATCAAGCACCATGCTTGAGGTCTTAGAAATATGTGGAGCGCTGTCTTATTTACTTTGATGATGGATGTGTTCCGAGAATTAACAACGCATGGACCTACTGCACATTCATCTATCCACTTTCACAATGATACTCGCAAAGTGGGGAGGGGCTGGGTTTAGCTATGATACTGAAATTGGGAAACATGCTGTCACATCATTGCCCAGTGTTCAAATTACTAAAAATTGGTAAAATTGTTGACACAATCAACTGCAATTGTTATTATTTCAGTACATCGTCCGCTGGCATGCTGTTGGTTACCATATAATAATTGACTGACATCGCTTGTTTGAGTTGGGGATAGAGTTTTGGTGGGGAACAATACCTTCTGGGGACAGATACCACTGAAACAGTGATCGTGTACATGACTGCAGTATGAGGAATCAGTCGAAACAGAACACGGAGGCATCAGCTATTGCATCACAATGACAGATGAGTTTAAATGTAGAGGTCGTCAATCACTTTTGAACAGCAGATTGGAAACTCTACACAACGCCACCAAACTTTTCCCATTTCCTTATGTTGTAACTGTATTTTATTTAAAATAATCCAGTGTGAGTGGCATGTTAGGGTAGGTGCAGTAACAACATGTTTTATGCTTGTGACGTCTAGTTTTCTGCGAGAGGCAATGAATTAGAACGTGTTTATTTCAGTTTCGAACCTGATACAGACCTCAAAGTCGTGGCGGAAAACAAAATGTATGGCAGTGTAGAAGGCGTGTTACATCAGAAAAAAACAATGTTTCACACAACGACACAGGGTCACAGGGAGCATCTCTTGTGATGTACAGTAAAGTATGTATGATACCATCCTCCTCCTATAGTATGGGTGATGAAACATTAAACTGGTCTGTGCAGTTTATCAATGTCTTATATTTAATAGGATAATCATGTGTGCTCGAAGCCGGCATGCATGCGGCATTTGTTTTCGGTATATAGGAGGAGAGAGATGCAGTAAAAATTTTATCGAGTTCTCAATTGGATGAAGTTAGTGGAACTTTTATATTTTGTAATTTTTCTCTGTTGGATGGTACAGAATAACGATGATACCATGTTGGGCTAAAAGATGTCTATGTGACCTGAGGGATGAGGATCTGTTTTGGACTGCAGTATCTGTATGTAGTTTGTGGATGCACCACAGTGCATCCATTTCCACTGAATGATTAATACATGGTCCTGTTGCACTAACTCAGGTCACTCTGTTTCTACACTGGTTGCAGAAGGAGGTGCATATGGCTTTCTTCGACTTCTAGCCAGTTTCGACTTACATTGGAACGATCACATGTGCAAAACTACGGAAATGGACTGACTAAAACCACACTGGAATTTTACTGTAGCAGACAGGTTTGAGAAAGGTGACCCGTTTCGGGATATGAGAGTGCCAGAAATATGATTCAGTAGTTGCTGTAAGGTGCCTCATTTAGAGATATGAGAGTGCCAGAAATATGATTCACTTGTGGCTATAATAATTAGAGGACTTCTCCATAGGATCCAACACAGGTATGTGGTTGAATGAAAACACTTGATTCCAAATCATAGACACCATTTCTAACAGATAGCATAACACTAGATATCTCACAAGCTAGTGTACATTTCTTACATCAGCACACCATCTACTACTGTTTGTGATACTTCTCAATCAGTCATCACCTATAACTCAGTGGATATATCGCAAAACGTCTGACATGGTATTAAGACAGAATATGTTACAAATACTGGAGAAATATGTAGTGGCGGTGGCGTGAGAGGGTTGCAAATAGCAGTTTTGGGCCACATTCCTCAGCCATATCACTTTCAAAATTCAGCGATTTGATGACGAGGTTGCAATGTGAGCTACATGTAACCAGACTGCTGGTCTGATAATATTCCCTCCTACGATCACCGTCTCGGTATATGTCTGGAAAAACTACATGATTCGTAGGTAATGCCATATGTAGATTTATAAAGCCAGTGTAGCATTTAACATGGATACATGTGTGAACATGTACAACCAAGACAACTTGTTACAGTATCATAGAGTAGTTGTTTGGATGGAGTTTTTTAACATGTGATGGTTTGTACGATGATAAAACCTCTCATTCTAATGGTGGTAGCACTCACAAGAAAAACTTCTGAGACATGTCCTCCCATCGTTGATTTTCGAGTAGATATATTTTGTAGGATCTGGCTCACTAACTCATTTTTAAACTAAATACTGTATTTTATAAATAAGACAACCGATTTTTATAAATCAGTAAAAAAGTCAGTATATTTAATTAACTAAACCAAATTTATAACGATAAATAAATACCTATTATTTACCATAATACAACTAATTATAATATATAATACTAACATCATTTACAACACGATTTTAACACAATAACATGCATTAGATAAAAGTCTAAATTATTTTTAAAATTTTTAAATTGTTAATGTAAGTAAATAATTAAAATGTATAAGTTAAAACAGTACATTTCACACTGTGAAAGTAAGTAAATAATTAAAACGTATTAGTTAACAAAAGTAAATTATATTGAAATTTTCAGTTTTTATTATTTCTATCTTTCTTACAATGTTTCAGATATGTACATAAGTATGAAACTAACACTTTTATAAATTTTTTAAGGTTTTGATTTATTTATCTAGAATAAAATAGTAATAATTAACAGTTTTCAGTAAGTAATCAATGTTGTGCATCATATGTAAGAATTTTCTTAACAGATATAATTATATAAGCAAGTATATCATTAAAAGTTGCACAAAGTTCCATGTTTGTTTTTTGTGTGGTTATAATATTTTTTCTATATGCCATATTTATTACATAAATTGTATAATTAGTATTAAAACTAAATGGATTAATATCAATATCTAATTTAGGTAAGTAATTCATTTAAAATCTAAAAATGCTTCATATGTTTTCAGAAAATTGTTTGGTGGATTAATATCCCACATTTGGTGAAGAAAAACTTCATTTTTACTGTTTTTTAAATATATATTCTGTAGTTTAACATGATCAAAAAATGATGAATCAACTAGTTGATTATTTTTGCAATTTGTCTGAAATACAACAAAAACAAAATATGGCATATCAAATTTTATAGAATTCTAGTAATTTGTTATATCTACTTCAAAATTATTTGAGCCAGACAATCTCGCAACTTCTACCTTTTGAACTTCATAAAGAGAAATAGAAATTTTAGGATATTTTATAATATTTTCACATTGTTCAATCAAATTGGTTCATATTTAACAACATGTACACGAATTTCCATAGATTCTATAAATATTTTACATTCCTTAGAGAGTGTATCTTTTATTTAAACACCAGCACAATTTTGTCAAACCAACATAAAATTGTATCTCCAGAAAATGAACTACTTGTATAAACTATAGTAAAAATTCCTTCCAACATAATTTCTTTATAAACCTTAAAAATATTCACGAAGCATTAATAATGGATAAAGTAGTTCATTTTTTTACTATTTATTTTTCCCATAATAAAAATATGTTCTTCAAAACTTGTTTGGCAGTAGTAGATAAAGTTAAATGTAGTAAAATGTTGATGAAACAAAAGGATGTTCAATTCTAGATAATATATTATTTCCTATTGCTACAAAGTCTAACAGTATAGTTACATAATTATCAAGTAATTTTTTGTTTGATCGTAAGGTGGATAATCTATACCATTGTTTCCAATAAAACTAAAAAGAATGTACAGTTGTGCATGATTTGGTTGAAGCCAACCAGGAGCAATGTGTATTACAATTTCTGTGTCTTTGTTAGGAACATTTAAATTATTTTTCGTTTTGTCATGAACAAAACAGATAACATTCAATTTCATTCAGTATTGTTTTAGAAATAACTTATTTATTAAGGAAAAAATTATTAAGACATTTTTAAATAACTGTTGCAGTAGCACCAATAAACAAATTTAAGAATTTCATCAGTTATAGTAACTTCTAAATCGGAATTTTTTAAAAAATAGAAACATTTAGAGGATAATATGGACCATAAATTGTTGGTTAAACTAATTCTGGAGTATGTTTAGATGAAGCAAAAATATTAGTTACTTTATGAAAATGATCATTATGTTTTATATAAATTCCATCAGCAATTTTAAATTTATATTGATTAATTCAAAAGGAATTATTTTAGGAATACTTTTAGCTACAACTTTTTCATTAGCTTGAGCAATTTAATTAGTAAAACCAAGTAAATTCGCAATACTAACTTCTATATCCATATTTATTTTACACCACTTTCAATAACAATTCAGCTTAAATTTTCATCTGCTTTAATGTGTATGTTAGGTTTTTTAAATGTTTAAATTATTTAAACTCTATTAACCTACAGGAAAATATATTGTTTCTCTATCCTAATAAAGTTTATTATATTTTGTTGAAATATTTCGTGTTTAAAAAGTTGAATAAAAACGAACTAATAAACCATTAGTACAATTATCATTTATTGGAACAGTTAATCTCTTTCTAAGTATAGAAGATTTATCACTGTGTAATCTACTCATTTACTTCCGAAAAATTATTGATAAATGAAAAAATATGAAGAACTGAAAAAATATTAATAATTGAAACAATTATAAATAAACGAAAATGTTAGTAAATAACAAGAAAATTGTTAATAAGCCAAAAATTGTTAATAAATGAAAAATTATTGATCAATGAATAAATAACTAATAAATGAAAACGTGATTAATAAATGAACAAAACAGACTTAGAATCTAAAGTAAGAATTGAGTTAAAAAACCAACATGGTAAAGTTTACCAAATTCTATAAGATGAACAATAATACATGATGATTAAATTGATATAAAAATAAACATTTGTATGTTTATCAAAGAGTGTAGAACAACCAAAATATCAAGAATTTATAAAACTATGTACAATTATTAAAGATTAAATTAATAAACAAATTTATATTTAAATGAGAACAATGAAGAAATTATTGCATTAGATCAACCTGTTATTGATGCTATGGCATTGATGGTTTAGGTGGTAATGCTTTAAAAACAATTGAAGAAAATAGGAAAGATGAAAAACAAATGACTCCATATCATTGTACAGTAGATTTTGTAGATTTATTACCAATGAAAAAATTTGCAGATTGGTTTGATGATATTACTGAATAATATGAGTATACATTAAGTGAAGGAGAAATTATAATTAAATTTCATAAATACTAAGAAAAAACAGAAAGTAAAAAGATAATTGAAACTAAAAAGTTAAATGTTAGTGAAATAATGTTACAGAATATTAAAAATAGTGATGATAAAATTTTTGGTTTAAATTTGTTGGTATGTGAAATTTCTTGGTAGTTTACCTGTAATATTTAATGGTAATAAATTAACAATTGGTAAAAAGAAACATATTGAGGTATAGATGGATTAATGTGACTTTTAACTGAAAAAAAGTAACTATAGAAGATTTAAATAAAAAGTTTGGTGGAACATATTTATCAAATTATGCAGATATATTATTAAATTCAGGAGCATTATATTCTGATAAAAATCCAAATAAAAGAGAGTAGACGTTATAATATAAATACTTAATAAAATCATTTGTTGATGATTATTTTCCAAACTTAAGAAGAGCTATAGATGATTAACATATTAGTTCTACTGAAAAAAATACTTGAAGGTTTAGTTAAAAATATAACATATATCAATTGAAAATGTTTGGTTAAATGATGTTAAATAATTAATTGATAAATTAGCAGTTATTAATGGTTAAGAATTAGCTCGAGATTAAAGTTTATCATACTGAAAAGTGAGTATTGAAAAAATCTTAACAAATTAATTTAGTGATTTTATAACTGAAAATCAAATAATTCCCTATTTAATAAGATTAATGAATAGCCTTCCACATTCATTTTGAAAAAGTGGTAAATACGGAAAACAAACTACCATTTCAGGTTATACATTTGGTGGTCACTTAATTGTCACATAACATGTCACATACAATCAACATTTGGGACATACATGATTCATCATTTTAAAGCTACTTTCCAATTTTAAGTATACAGAATTATTTACAGATGTTTTGTAATTTTAAGTGTTACAAAATGATTTAACATGATAATGTTGATAATAAAGTAAAATTAAGAATAAATATTTAGTTAAAGTACTTTTTTAGCAAGAACTAACATAAAATTAAACATAAGGCATAGTTACTTGTAACAATCAATCATAAATTCTTCTACACTGTGAGAATATTTATTTGCTAGGTACTTTTTTTAAAACAAAGTCCAAATTCTTATGGTTCATAATTTTAAAATTTTTCACTGATTTTATTTTCCTCTACAGTGACAAGACTATTCCACATGCAGTGAACATCTAGAACATACAATGATCTTGACCTGATCATTTTAGGATGTTCCAAACATGTCTCACATCAAAATAAACTGTCGAAAAACCTGGAAGAAATGAAGATTCCCTTACCAACAAATATTGAAACATTAATGAGGGAGAACAATCTGAAAGATGAACATTTTACTAGAATGTTAGCTACAAGAAGCGAAGATAAAGGTCTGGCATATAAAATACCGAATTTGTGATTGCAACATTGTAATTTTACATATGTATAAAGCAGATATATATTTAAAATTTAACTGAAGTCAATAACCTTTGCGAATGTAATGGCTGTATTGTTAAGTCCAAAATTAAAATGAAATTAATAAAAAGTTCCGTAAAGTGACATAAAAATTGCATTCTCAATTAAGTAGGTTTAAAAGGGAAATATTAATAGGGCACTTAACGACTTATTATAGTTATTTCTTAATAAATCTAACTGAAATGACAAAAGTTACTGAATGTATTTCATTTTCCACACCAGAAGAGTAATTTACTGTTTAATGAAGAATATTTCAATTAATTTTTACATAAAAAAATATCTTAGGAGAATACTAAGTAGTTAAGTAGGTTGAGCAATGAATTACAATGTAGACCAATTTTTTGAAACAAAAAACAATACTAATCAAAAAATTTTTTGAAACAAAAAACAATACTAATCGAAAAATCATATATTATTACAGATATGTAAACGACACTATAATGCTTATAGAAGGTAACTTAACTGACATCGACGAAATACATAAAGCACTCAATCAGTTGCACCCCAAAATGAAATTCACCATAGAACACGAAACTAACAAAACAATTAACTTCCTCGACCTAACTATTAAGAACACTAACAACAAACATTGCTTCCAAATTTACAGAAAGCCTACCACAACAGACTGTATTATTAATGCACACTCATGTCATCCAAAAGCCCACAAACTCGCATTCTTTCACACAATGCTAAACAGACTAATAAACTTACCATTAGAAGATGAAGCAATCCAGAGGGAAATAAAAATCTTAGAATACATAGCCCAGCAAAATGAGTATGACCCCAAAATTGTAACACAATTATACCAAAATAAAACAAAACCTGAAAGGCACAACATACATAAAGAAATAACATTAAGCACACACACAACAAAAACGAAGAAAACAAAATACGTAACCACGACCTATCTAGGAAACATCTCGAACAAAATTAACAAATTATTCAACAAAACCGACATCACATTTGCATTTCAAAACACACACAACCTCAAACATAAAATCCACAACGGCAGCTCGAAAATTCCCATACACAATAATCCTGGCGTTTACGAAATTTCGTTTAACACATGCCAAAAATTCTACATAGGGCAAACTGGTAGAAACTTCAAAATTAGATATAAAGAGCACACCAGAGAAAGTGAAAACAACCCATCTACATTTTTTCAACATTTACAAGCTGAGAAACACTATGTAAAACCCATAAACGAAGCACTTGAAATCCCACATATCACGCAAAAGGGAACACTGTTGAACATCCTGGAGGAAATAGAGATATATTCATATGCATACAGCAACCCAACAAATTTACTGAACGAACAAACCGACCTAAAGCACAAAAATTATATAGAAAACTTTATTCACATTATAAATCGGGAAAACGGGTAAATTTAATATCAGCGACTCTAAACAACACATATCCATAGCAACAGCGATAACATGAGTAGTGCAAAACAGAGACAGAACACCAACATAAATCATAGATAACAATTATTACGAAAAATTAAAAACGTAAAATAAAACTAAAACTAACTTTAGGCAAAAACGTAATCAGAAACAAACCTACATGAAAAGTAGTTATAATAAACAACTGACTTTCATACATCCTTTGTTTATAGTGGTAACTATGTAAACATATGACATCGCTGACCCACTGTCATCTAACTGTCAGAAAAGTAACGTAGTAACATCTGATTTATATGTCCACTCTACACCTGGAAGAATCAATAATTACAAAACAGACAGGACATGACAGCAACGATGTCACATATAAGGTAAAACACCTAAGAATATATTATAAATTCTCAGTTCGTAGTTACAAAACCATTATAATAAGACCATCACTTATCCATGTATTTACAGAGCACCTGACGATGGCAAGTTGCCGAAATGGGCTCATTGTGAATAAAATAAAACACAAACAACTTACATAGCAGTGCACCTGGATATTTCATAAATAATTATGTCATTAAAAGACATATTTCGCGCTGCGGGCCCCAAAGAACACAAAACCTCTGCCTGTGTTACCAATGGAAGTACATTATGCTATTAAGTGGAAAATAAGGCTAAAAAAACCTCACACAATTACATACCAATATCATTAATGTCATTTCGCTGCAGAATTCTAAATCATATTCTAAGTTTGAACATGATAAATTTCCTTGAGAGAGAAAAGCTTCAATCCACAATTCAAGATGTGTTTAGAAATCATCACTAGTGTAAAATGCATCTTGCCCTTTTCTTACATGATACCAGCAAACCATACTGTGGATGAAGGGCAACAGGCAGATTGCATATTCTTAGTTTTTGGGAAAGTGTTTGACACAGTGCCGCTCTGTAGGGTGTTAATGGAGGTATGACAATAGGAAATAGGTTGTTATATAATTACAAGAGCAGCTCAAAGACTTCCTAAGAAATAAAACCCTGTAAGTTTTCCTGGACAGTGAGTGTTTCCATCAGAGAAAGAATTGACATCAGTAGTGCCACAGGGAAGTGTGGTAGGGCCTCTCTCATTCTCTGAATACATAAACAAACTGACAGGTAGGGTGAGCAGCAATCTTTGATTTTTTGCTGAAGGGAAAGTGTTGTCATTAGGGTATTTGTGGAAGGATATAGGATAACTCAGAAAGAATTTCTATTTGTTGTGACGAATGGTAGCTTGCTCTAAGTACATACAAATGTAAGTTGATGAATAAGAGTAGGAATAACAATCCAGTAATGATCAGAATGTTCAAATAGAATGTTAGTTTTGCACTACTTGGAACTGTTACATCGATTGTTATATTGATCAGCCATAAGCCTTCCATATTTTGAAAAGAGACAAAACAGGTTCCCATCGGTCCACACTACAAACCTCAAGCCAGCAATGAGAGATTGTATGGCTGCAAGTGATACACCATTTTGAGGAGGCACACTAGATAGGCTGCTTTGATATCTTTCACTTATTAGACAACTTCATTCATCATCTGGTCATGAGCATCTAATCTTCATAGGTCATTCCTGCCATTCTGTCACATTGACCTATGTTATTCCACTGATTCCATACAACTGTCAGGCAGATATGCACCACTTCCCTGCCTGGATTTCTGCTATCAGCAGAGAGTGACATGACTTCCTGGTACCAGTTCTACCTTTTTTACAGTGGTTCAAAGCAACCAGTGTTTTAATGGGGTGTTTAATATTTTTGAGCTTACCTTTTATCATTGCAGTTCTCTCCAAGTAACAATTTTACATACATATTAGGAAATCTGAGCAAAAATGCTACCAAAGTAAACGCTAACTCAGTTTTACTGTAAACTATGATTACCTTGGACCAGTTTTTGCCTGTCTTTTTATGTATGCTGAGAAAATAAAGAATAACAGCAGAGAGAAAATATCAAAAACATTTTTCTTGTGTTGTCAAAGTCTTCTACCATCAATTAAGTACTGTAAGTTACTAAACAAAACCATTATATCTGTTGCTATGGTACCATAGAAAAAACTATGCCAATGCTACCCACACACAGTCTTTTCTTCAAGATGTTGGGACAAAATAAACTTAATGAATATCTCTAGAGTAGCCATTCATGAGCCTGACGAACAAACTCTAAATGTTTCGAGTAATATTGAACCTTTTTCAGAAAGTGATACGCTAAATAAACAAGTGTAGTGTATTTCCTGAACTGATCAATTAATTTTCAGGATACACTATGGTAACTATTTGCCATACCATGATTTATTAAACTATTATTTTAGTCACTTCATTGGTACCTGATGCAAAACTACTCATTATTAGAAGCTATGTTCATGAGCCTAAACCATGCCTACCCAATGTCACTTTCCAAGGCAGAATGGCAATTAGGTGGTACTGTGGTAAGATAATGGACTCAGCTGATCTGCCTCTGAAAAATTCATGGCCAGTTTCTTTGTCCATCTCCTCATTCTTTTCTGATTAGGCTTCTCTTATACAAAAGATAACGGAAAAGTGGTGCACAGGATTATTCAGTAATACCTACAAACTATGCCAAATATTAGGATGTTAGCTTTTATAGTTCCTGAGAAAAGGTACATAATAGCTCAAAAAAGTCCATTTACAGCAACTCAAATTTCAAGTTTTTATTTCAATTTTTGACAATATTGCTATACCTCTAGTGAATAACGCTGTCCTTATCCATAATCTTTACTCTCTTCCTCATCTTCCTGGACTATTCTCCTACCTCCTTTGCCTAATCATCTTTTGCATTTTTTCTTCTGCTATCTGATCTTTGTTCAACCACACTTCATCGATGCTTCTGAATATAAGACTGGACAGGCAACACATGCAGCCATCACCGCAGCAACTGAGGACACAAATATTGTGTTCAAACGATACTTCCATATAAGGTGACTGTAACTCTCATTTCTATTCTGTGTTTCCCATGTACACGTTTTTCAGCACTCCACGATTGTCTAGGTACCAGAAAGTTGGTTGTATAACATTTAAAACAGCAAATGGCAAACAGCGTTTGTGAGTGTATGGCTTCCCACTGGCTTCTGCCTAAAGATATTTGCACATGATATGTCACAAAGAGGATGTTGAGGAGAATCACCTGTGGAAATTTGTGAATGAATGTTGGCCTCTTGGCTTGCTGCACTGTTTTCACTCTATGTAACTATCCCTGATACCTTTTCCATACTATATTTGTAAAGTGCTAATTTCCTTATCTGTCAGTCTGTTAACACCTCCCAGTGACTTCTAACATATACTATTCTTTAAAAAAAGGTTGTGAAGAAAACGAACAAGGAAAAATAATATTTATCTCAGTCTTGTAGACTCATCTGCAGTTCGTTTCGATTGTATAAAAGAATAATTAACACTCACAAAAGTCTAGCATAGCGGAGGGGTGCATCATGGCTTAAAAAGACAGGACATGGCAGATACACAAACAAGCTTTTTTAAAACGTATTTCCAGCCAGAGTCCGATTTTGAAACTTTGCAATGTTACCCGTATTCTTAAAGAATCAATCTAAGAAATTACTAAATAAAAATCTCTATTTTGCAATTTTGCCTTACATCTGCCCTTGAATATGCTTAAACTAAAATATTTATTAACAGCCTTATATATTGGTCTACATTGTAATTCATTGCTCAACCTACTTAACTACTTAGTATTCTCCTAAGATATTTTTTTATGTAAAAATTAATTGAAATATTCTTCATTAAACAGTAAATTACTCTTCTGGTGTGGAAAATGAAATACATTCAGTAACTTTTGTCATTTCAGTTAGATTTATTAAGAAATAACTATAATAAGTCGTTAAGTGCCCTATTAATATTTCCCTTTTAAACCTACTTAATTGAGAATGCAATTTTTATGTCACTTTACGGAACTTTTTATTAATTTCATTTTAATTTTGGACTTAACAATACAGCCATTACATTCGCAAAGGTTATTGACTTCAGTTAAATTTTAAATATATATCTGCTTTATACATATGTAAAATTACAATGTTGCAATCACAAATTCGGTATTTTATATGCCAGACCTTTATCTTCGCTTCTTGTAGCTAACATTCTAGTAAAATGTTCATCTTTCAGATTGTTCTCCCTCATTAATGTTTCAATATTTGTTGGTAAGGGAATCTTCATTTCTTCCAGGTTTTTCGACAGTTTATTTTGATGTGAGACATGTTTGGAACATCCTAAAATGTTCAGGTCAAGATCATTGTATGTTCTAGATGTTCACTGCATGTGGAATAGTCTTGTCGCTGTAGAGGAAAATAAAATCAGTGAAAAATTTTTAAATTATGAACCATAAGAATATGGACTTCGTTTTAAAAAAAGTACCTAGCAAATAAATATTCTCACAGTGTAGAAGAATTTATGATTGATTGTTACAAGTAACTATGCCTTATGTTTAATTTTATTTTAGTTCTTGCTAAAAAAGTACTTTAACTAAATATTTATTCTTAATTTTACTTTATTATCAGCATTATCATATTAAATCATTTTGTAACACTTAAAATTACAAAACATCTGTAAATAATTCTGCATACTTAAAATTGGAAAGTAGCTTTAAAATGATGAATCATGTATGTCCCAAATGTTGATTGTATATGACATGTTATGTGACAATTAAGTTTGTATTGTATTCTATTGTATTCTGGGTGTGTATGGAAACATGCATCTCCCAACCTCATTTCGTGAAAGTCTTGATAATTTTAAGTTGCACAGCAATAACATCGTTGTGATTCTGTTGGTTTGTAATATATTGCATTCCCTTATCCAATGGGTGTTATGAAAGAGAGGACCCTTTTGGCTTTGGCATTGTGACCTCAAACTGCAGAGTAATAGGCTCACCACTTGTCATGATCAGAAACTTCGTGAACACAGAGGTGTCTTATGATTGTTATTATTTTCAGAATTTCCTAAAATTTTGTCACTGATAAAAGGACTGACTCTCATTCTGGCAAATGTCATCCATTAAAAGCAGTTTAATTGGGTACTAAATCCACATACCCAGGATTTTAGGCAGTCTTTAGTAATTATGTAAATATTACTCATGAGTACTATAAATATTTCTGCATGATTTGGCATCTGCTGATTGGTACATACTAGTATGCCCCATTCGCCTTGCCTGTAGTGTGTGGGTTTTCTCTCTCTCTCTCTCTCTCTCTCTCTCTCTCTCTCTCTCTCTCTCTCTCTCTGTGTGTGTGTGTGTGTGTGTGTGTGTGTGTGTGTGTGTGTGTGTGTGTGTGTGTGTGGGTGGGTGTGGGTGAGTGTGTGTGTGGGTGGGTGAGTGTAGGCCAACTTCTGCATGAGGAATTAGGACCAGAACACCAGGTCACAAATTTTTTCAAACCAAGTGCTAGTCTGGATCAGGTGACAGAGGATTTAGGTTCACTCTGTAAAGGATTTACCAGGGAAGACACTGTGGTTATTGTGGGAGGGCCATCTAGACACACCAACGTTGAATTTGTATCTGTCCTGAGATGACATGACCGGCCTCATTTGAACTCTTCTGTTGGGAGAGTTAATTTGGTGTTGGAATGGCTGCTTGGGTCGGGTGCGGGGGCTCATATTGGTGTGGTTCCTGTTGATTCTCTCGGTAGGTGGGACTATACCAGGCACGGTCTACATCTCAACAGGAAAGGGAAGGGTAAACTGGCTGGGGTAATAGAAGGAAATTTAAGGGGAGGCATTGCCATGAATGGTAAAATACCAGTGGTTGCAGGTGTTGGAGCAGCACCTTTTCTGGAATAGGTAAGACAGAAAGGTGTCAAGTTCTACGAGAGGTTAGGATTGAAACAAATCTTCAGTTTAGGAAAGAAATTAAACAGGACAATTCTAGCACATTGGCTCACCAATCACAGCTGCCAACTATAAATTTTCACCAATCACCAGAAATTTTATCTCCACCCAGTTGTATCTCAGTCCTAGGTAACTGCATTGATGAATTAAAGTCACCCAAGCCAGTTGACATAATCTGCCTCTCTGAACACCATGTGACCACTGGTATAGGAACTAGGCCTAAGCACAATGAGAAACTCAGACAGGAGACTACTGCAAATGTTAGAATAAGGAAAGGTTCTCATAAAAGTATATTTAAAAATAATGTAAGTATATTTCACCAAAATAATGAGAGTTTGAAGAATAAAACAGATGAGCTCCTGGTTTGTTTAGAAGATTTAGAAGCTGAGAATGAAATAGATATACTATGCTGTCTGAGAATCACATTGTTACTGATATGGATAAGGTAAATGTAAATGGATATAAGCTCTCTGCACGTGTAATTAGAGAAAATATGGAGAAAGGAGGAGTTGCCATATATGTCAAAAGTTATTATTGTGCAAAAAGTATCGAAACAAAAAAGTTTTGTGTAGAGAAACATATAGAAGCATGTGCCTGCTAGCTTAAATTAAATAAAGGCACATTTATAATTGTAACTGTATATAGGTCCCCATTGGGAAATGTTCATCTCCTTCTGAAAAATTTGGACTCCTTGTTGTGCTATCTGTCAGACAGGGGAAAGCAAATTATTATTTGTGGGGACTTCAATGTAGATTCTCTGAAAGAGGGTAATAGGAAAAATGACCTTGAAGTATTACTCGGTTCTTTCAATTTGACACCCGTTATTGATTTTCCTACTCGGGTGGTAAAGGATAGCAGCTCTCTGATAGATAACTTCTTTATAGACCAAGATAAGCTTAACCAGATAAATGCTCAGCCTGTTCAGAATGGTCTCTCTGATCATGGTGCACAGCTAGTTACAATATATGACATAGCTCCATGCACCAGTATTGAACAGTCCTCCAAAGTAGTACATTCAGTCAATGATTTAACAATTGCAAATTTCAGGGAAAGCCTACAGCAGTTAGACTGGGATGAGGTGTACCGTGAACCTGATGCCAATTAAAAATAAAATTTATTTCGTGACACTTTTGTAAATGAATTTGAAAACTGCTCCCCGAAGAAAATAGTTAAATATAGTCATAAGAAACCATGTAAAAAACCATGGTTCACTAAGGGTATAAAAATATCTTGTAACCGAAAAAGGGAAATGTATCTGACAGCAAAAAAGAGTAGTGACCCAGAAACTATCAAACATTATAAAAACTACTGTGCTATATTAAGAAAAGTTATTAAAAAGTCCAGAAGTATGTGTATCATGTGCGAAATCAGCAACTCTGATAATAAAATTAAAACAATTTGGAATATTATTAAAAGAGAAACAGAACAATGAAGAGCACAGAAAGGCAGTATTACCATCAATTTGAATGAAAACTTTACAACCAAAAAGTCAGAAGTTGAAAATATTTTAAAAATCATTTTGTAAATGTTGTGGATATAGTAGGATCCACGTGTTCATTAGAAGATGCTAGGCTGTTAATGGAAGAGGCCATACCTATGCAACTTGATACAATTGAAATCTCACCCACTTCTCCCTCTGAAATTAGGAAAATAATAAACTTGCTTAAAAGCAAAAACTCACATGGAATTGATGGCATTTCCAGCAAAATACTAAAAGCTGGTTCTCAACAGATAAGTAAGATTCTCAGCCAGCTGTGTAAGAGCTCTCTGGAACAGGGCATTTTGCCTGACAGACTGAAATATGCTATTGTTATACCTTTGCATAAAAAAGGGGATAGATCTTATGCCAACAATTAGCGTCCAATCTCCCTTCTAATAGCTTCATCCAAACTTTTTGAGAAAGTAATGGATTCTAGAGTAGCTTCACATATCTGTAAAAATGAAGTACTAACAAAATGTCAGTTTGGTTTCCAGAAAGGTTTTTCAACAGAAAATGCCATATATGCTTTCACCAATGAAATTTTGAATGATCTGAATAACCGAACACCACCCATTGGGATTTTTTGTGATCTCTCAAAGGCTTTTGATCGTGTAAATCATGAAATTCTGCTAGACAAGCTGAAGTATTGTGGCATGAGTGGGACAGTGCACAAATGGTTTAATTCGTACCTAACTGGAAGAGTGCAGAAAGTTCAAATAAACAGTTCTCATAATAAGCAAAGTTCAGCACATTCCTCAAACTGGGGAACTATCAAGAATGGGGTTCCACAAGGGTCGGTCTTCGGTCCTGTGTTGTTCTTAATATGTATTAATGACTTGCCATTCTATATTCATGAAGAGGCAAAGTTAGTTCTCTTTGCTGATGATACAGGTATAGTACTCACACCTGAAAAACAAGAATTAACTGATGAAATTGTGAATAATGTCTTTCAAATAATTACTAAGTGGCTCCTAGTAAATGGGCTCTCACTGAATTTTGATAAGACACAGTACATACAGTTCAGTACAGTAAATGATATGACGCCGTCAATAAATATAGACATAATCAGAAGCATATAGCTAAGGTAGAATATTCAAAATTTTTAGGTGTGTCCATTGATGAGAGATTAAATTGGAAGAAACACATTGATGATCTGCTGAAACGTTTGAGTTCAGCTGCTTATGCAATAAGAGTAATTGCAAATTTTGGTAATAAACATCTTAGTAAATTAGTTTACTATACCTATTTTGACTCATTGCTTGCATATGGCATCATATTTTGGGGTGATTCATCAATGAGGAATAAAATGTTTATTGCACAAAAGCGTGTAATCAGAATAATAGCTGGAGTCCACCCATGATCATCCTGCAGACATTTATTTAAGGATCTAGGGATATTCACAGTAGCTTCTCAGTACATATACTCTCTTATGAAATTTGTTATTAACAACCAACCCCAATTCAAAAGTAATAGCATGTGCATAACTACAATAAAGGATGATCTTCACTATTCAAGATTAAATCTAACTTTGGCACAGAAACAGGTGAATTATACTGCCACTAAAGTCTTTGATCACTTACCAGATAGTATCAAACGTCTGACAGAAAACCAACAAGTATTTAAGAAGAAATTAAAAGAATTTCTGAATGACAAATCCTTCTACTCCATAGAGGAATTTTTCGATATAAATTAAGAAAAAAAAGAAAAAAAAACAAAAAATAAAAAAGTTGTTATATTAATTTAATTATGTTGTTAAATTAACTTAATTATGTCATGTATTGGAAAATTTGATTCGTTCCACATCGTTACGAAATATCGTATTCATGATCCATGGAACTAGTATTAATCTAATCTAATCTCAGCCCTTTTCCATTGTACACTTTCACCCAAGTAAATTTTTTGCTATTAATTGTGATACACACACACACACACACACACACACACACACACATATTGTATACAAGTCTTCCACATGGCCACATGGCCGTCCCTACACTTATTGCAAAAAGTTTCATCATATGTGATATCAACTGAAGTTTGTGACTGAATTGAGGACTTGTTGGTAGGGATGACCAGCATGTTATTTTGGATGGAGTGTCTTCATCAGATGTAGAGGTAACATTTTGTGAGCCCCAGGGATGTGTGTTGGGACCCTTGCTGTTTGTGTTGTATTTTACTGACCTTTCAGACAATATTAAGAACCTCAGACTCTTTACAGGTAATGCTGTTAATTATATGAAGTACCTTCTGAAAGAAGCTGCATAGTTAGTCAGTCAGATCTTGATAAGATTTCAATGTGGTGCAAAGACTGGCTACTTGCTTTTAATGTTCAGAAATGCAAAATTGTACACATCATGAAAAGCTAAAATTTAAGTGTTCTGTGACTATAATGTCAGTGAGTCACTGTTGGAATTATCCAACTCATACAAATACCTTTGTGGAAAACTTTGTATGGATATGAAATGGAGTGATCACATTGGCTCAGTTGTGGATAAAACAGATGGTAGACTTCAATATATTAATAGGATACTGGGGAAGTCCAATCAGTCTACAAAGGAGGTTGCTTACTGATTACTTGTGTGACCTGCTTCAGAATGTTGCTCAAATGTGTGGGACCCTTGCCTAATATGAGTAACAAGGGATATAAAACTTACACAGAGAATGCGGTACAAATGATCACAGGGCTGTTTTACCCTTGGGAAAGTGATACAGAGATGCTGAGGGAACTGAACTGGAAGAGTCTTTAAGACAGACATAAACTATGCGAAGTTAGTCTACTAATAGAATTTCAAGAGCCAACTGTAACTGATGATTATATGTATATTCTAAAAACCCCTATGTATCACTCACATGAGGATCATGAGGGAAAAATTAGAATAATTCGAGCACACACACAGGCATTTAAACAATCATTTTTCCTGTGTTCCATACATCAATTGAATTGAAAGAAAGCTAATAACTGGTACAGTGGGACAAATCTCTGCCATGCACTTCATGGTTCTTTGCGGAGTACGGATGTAGATATAGCATAATTTGCGCCATTTTAAATCACTTCAGAGAACCAGATATTCCAGTGATACTGTTCAGTTCCTGTTGTCCTGTGTTTTCAAGACCGATTTGACAACTGTTGTCCAAGCAAGTATGTATCATTTGGCTCCACTCGCCCCCCCCCTTCCTCCCTTCAGTCATTAGTTGCTTTTTCTTTGAACTCTTGGTAAGGTCTTTAATAAACAATATAAATCTAGTGATAGTGGAAATAGTCTTTCTTTTTTTCTTTTAAAACCAGTAGGAGAGAGAGCTGTTGCTTGTTAACTTTTCAGACTTTTACCTCTTTCCTGCCCTGTAATACATCTACATCTACATGACTACTCTGCAATTCACATTTAAGTGCTTGGCAGAGGGTTCATCGAACCACAATCATACTATCTCTCTACTATTCCACTCCCGAACAGCGAGCGGGAAAAACGAACACCTAAACATTTCTGTTCGAGCTCTGATTTCTCTTATTTTATTTTGATGATCATTCCTACCTATGTAGGTTGGGCTCAACAAAATATTTTCGCATTCGGAAGAGAAAGTTGGTGACTGAAATTTCGTAAAAAGGTCTCGCCGCGACGTTAAACGTCTATGCTGTAATGACTTCCATCCCAACTCGTGTATCGTATCTGCCACACTCTCTCCCCTATAACGTGATAATACAAAACGAGCTGCCCTTTTTTGCACCCTTTCGATGTCCTCCGTCAATCCCACCTGGTAAGAATCCCACACCGTGCAGCAATATTCTAACAGAGGACGAACGAGTGTAGTGTAAGCTGTCTCTTTAGTGGACTTGTTGCATCTTCTAAGTGTCCTGCCAATGAAACGCAACCTTTGGCTCGCCTTCCCGACAATATTATCTATGTAGTCCTTCCAACTGAAGTTGTTCGTAATTTCAACACCCAGGTACGTAGTTGAATTGACAGCCTTGAGAATTGTACTATTTATCGAGTAATCAAATTCCAACGGATTTCTTTTGGAACTCATGTGGATCATCTCACACTTTTCGTTATTTAGCGTCAACTGCCACCTGACACACCATACAGCAATCTTTTCTAAATCGCTTTGAAACTGATACTGGTCTTCGGATGACCTTACTAGACGGTAAATTACAGCATCATCTGCGAACAATCTAAGAGAACTGCTCAGATTGTCACCCAGGTCATTTATATAGATAAGGAATAGCAGAGGTCCCAGGACGCTTCCCTGGGGAACACCTGATATCACTTCAGTTTTACTCGATGATTTGCCATCTATTACTATGTACTGCGACCTTCCTGACAGGAAATCACGAATCCAGTCGCACAACTGAGACGATACCCCATAGGCCCGCAGCTTGATTAGAAGTCGCTTGTGAGGAACGGTGTCAAAAGCTTTCCGGAAATCTAGAAATACGGAATCAACTTGAGATCCCCTGTCGATAGCGGCCATTACTTGTGCGAATAAAGAGCTAGCTGCGTTGCACAAGAGCGATGTTTTCTGAAGCCATGCTGATTACGTGTCAATAGATCGTTCCCTTCGAGGTGATTCATAATGTTTGAATACAGTATATGCTCCAAAACCCTACTGCAAACCGACGTCAATGATATAGGTCTGTAGTTAAATGGATTACTCCTACTACCCTTCTTGAACACTGGTGCGACCTGCGCAATTTTCCAATCTGTAGGTACAGATCTATCGGTGAGCGAGCGGTTGTATATGAGTGCTACGTAGAGAGCTATAGTATCAGCGTAATCTGAAAGGAACCTAATCGGTATACAATCTGGACCTAAAGACTTGCCCGTATCAAGCGATTTGAGTTGCTTCGCAACCCCTAAGGTATCTACTTCTAAGAAACTCATGCTAGCAGATGTTCGTGTTTCAAATTCTGGAATATTCCATTCGTCTTCCCTGGTGAAGGAATTTCGGAAAACTGCGTTCAATAACTCCGCTTTAGCGGCACAGTCGTCGATAACAGTACCATCGGCACTGCGCAGCGAAGGTATTGACTGCGTCTTGCCGCTTGTGTACTTTACATACGACCAGAATTTCTTCGGATTTTCTACCAAATTTCGAGACAATGTTTCGTTGTGGAACCTATTAAAGGCATCTAGCATCGAAGTACGTGCCAAATTTCGCGCGTCTGTAAATTTTAGCCCATCTTCGGGATTTCGCGTTCTTCTGAACTTCGCACGCTTTTTCCGTTGCCTCTGCAACAGCGTTCGGACCTTTTTTGTGTACCACGGGGGATCCGTTCCATATCTTACCAATTTATGAGGTATGAATCTCTCAATTGCTGTTGCTACTATATCTTTGAATTTGAGCCACATCTCGTCTACATTCGCATAGTCAGTTCGGAAGGAATGGAAATTGTCTTTTAGGAAGGCTTCTAGTGACACTTTATCCGCTTTTTTAAATAAAATTATTTTGCGTTTGTTTCTGATGGATTTGGAAGAAATGGTATTGAGCCTAGCTACAACGACCTTGTGATCACTAATCCCTGTATCAGTCATGATGCTCACTATCAGCTCTGGATTGTTTGTGGCTAAGAGGTCAAGTGTGTTTTCGCAACCATTTACAATTCGCGTGGTTTCGTGGACTAACTGCTCGAAATAATTTTCGGAGAAAGCATTTAGGACAATCTCGGAAGACGTTTTCTGCCTACCACCGGTTTTGAACAAGTATTTTTGCCAACATACCGAGGGTAGGTTGAAGTCCCCACCAACTATAACCGTATGAGTGGGGTATTTATTTGTTACGAGACTCAGATTTTCTCTGAACTGTTCAGCAACTATATCATCGGAGTATGGGGTTCAGTAGAAGGAGCCCATTATTAACTTAATTCGGCTGTTAAGTATAGCCTCCACCCATACCAATTCGCACGGAGTATCTACTTCGACTTCACTACAAGATAAAGCACAACTGACAGACACAAACTATAGCCAGCTTTCTGTACCTATAACGATATCAGGTTCTGTGCTTTCTATTAGCGCTTGAAGCTCAGGGACTTTTCCAGCGCAACTACAACAATTTACAACTACAATTCCGACTGTTCCTTGCTCCAAGCACGTCCTGTAATTGCCATGCACCCTTTGACATTGCAGTCCACCCCGTACTTTCCCGAGGCCTTCTAACCTAAAAAACAGCCCATTCCGCGCCACACAGCCTCCGCTACCCGTGTAGCCGCCAGCTGAGTGTAGTGAACTCCTGACCTATTCAGCGGAACCCGAAACCCCACCACCCTATGGCGCAAGTCAAGGAATCTGCAGCCAACACGGTCGCAAAACCGTCTGAGCCTCTGATTCAGACCCTCCACCCGGCTCTGCATCAAAGGTCCGCAGTCGGTTCTGTCAACGATGCTGCAGATGGTGAGCTCTGCCTTCATCTCGTAAGCAAGACCGGCAGCCTTCACCAAATCAGATAGCCGCTGGAATCCAGAGAGAATTTCCTCAGATCCAGAGCGACACACGTCATTAGTGCCGACATGTGCCACCACCTGCAGCTGGCTGCACCCTGTGCTCTTCATGGCATCTGGAAGGACCCTTTCCACATCAGGAATGACTCCTCCCGGAATGCACACGGAGTGCACACTGGATTTCTTCCCCTCCTTAGCCGCCGCATCCCTAAGGGGCCCCATTATGCGCCTAACATTGGAGCTCCCAACTACCACTAAGCCCACCCTCTGGAATTGCCCGGACCTTGAAGGCTGAGAATGATCCTCTGTAACAGGGCAGGCAGCTGCATCGGGCTCAGCCAGAGACAGTGCCTGAAACCAGTTTGTCAGACGCACCGGGGAGGCTTTCTGATCAGCCTCCGGGAACGCCTTTCGCTGCCTGCCACGCCTTGGAACGACCTCCCAATCAACCACAGGCGAGGGCTCAGCCCCACTGCGGGCAGCAACCGGGGCAACCACAGCGGCAGACCGATCTTGGGACAGACGGGACGAGGTTGACATCCCCGTGATACCCAAGTCCGGCTCCCCACAGTGGTGCCCATTGGCAACAGCCTCAAGCTGCGCGATCGAAGTCAGCGCCGATTGCAGCTGTGAGCGAAGGGATGCCATGTCAGCCCTCATCCGAACACAGCAATCGCAGTCCCTGTCCATTCTAATCGATGTTGAACAACAGTTACTGAAACACGAGTCCGTGCCTAAATAACGCAAGCGAAACACGCAAAGAATGTATCAACTAACCTGTACAAATGCCAAACGACTGCGCTACAATCTGCTAAATTTACGATTACAGTAACTAAAACTCGAAATTGCACCTCCTACACGAAACTCACACGCAATTTAAATAAGAATCTACCAAGTAACCACTAAAGTGCGATGCTACAACTTTCAAATACTATAATACGCCCGAAATATATGAATTAAACAATGCAAGTACCCAAAAACACGCAAATAAATTAATTAAACTATCTAACAAATAAGTAAGCTACGGTTATACGACTTGCTGCTGCAGCTGCTTATCCAACGGCGGCAGGGAGCACAATGGCTGTGACCAACCGACACTGGCTGTTCAAAACAAAAACAGAAGACAGACGACTACGCGAATTTACACTATTCAGGTACTAAGGCGCAATGCTACAACCCTCAAATACTATAATACGCCCGAAATATATGAATTAAACAATGCAAGTACCCAAAAACACGCAAAGAAATTAATTAAACTATCTAACAAATAAGTAAGCTAGGGTTATACGACTTGCTGCTGCAGCTGCTTATCCAATGGCAGCAGGGAGCACAATAAAAGTTTAACAATTTTCTTAATCCATTTCTAAATGAAGGCGTTTGTGTTCTATGTGTTGTAGTCATTTTCTGAAATTACAAAAACTGCTACAGTGAATTAAAGTCTTTCTAAATGTGAAAATGTATTACAAGGTACAACACGGTCATGTACCTAGGAACAAATGTTCAATTGGCATTTAATACCTTTGTAACTGAGAAAATCCTGCCAATACTGTAGTTGATAGTTTGTTTCATTATTACTGTACTACACACCAATAACAAGTAAGTGAAATCTAAGCAAGCAGCAGTATTACCAAAAAGTAGTTGCAAACAAAATGAATTTTGTATCTGGCAGGCCACTTGAATTTGTGCACACAATGGCCTGACTGACTAACTTTGATGCTAATTCATATAGAAATCACACAACACATCAATTTTCTTCTTAACTATTATTTCCCACCAAACCCTGAGCTGCAACACCCTAACAAGTTCGCCAGACTGTTTTTGACTACCCTGTATAAATACTTCAGAAAATGTATAGAATTTTACTCGCCATATACTTCTGTACCTGAAGACTTAACAATAGATTCCAAGTAGATTTAATATATTATACAGCACTTAAATGTTCAAAATGTGAAAGATTGTAAAAGGTTGTGAAAAACAGAAACTCATACCTGACAACAAAAAGGACTGCAGAAATTGGTGGAAAATGCATATAGTGGTCTCCAGTGGGTGTTCCTTGATATCATTTTAACATTGGTCACTTTACAGAAGTATCTACATACCGCTTTCTAGATCAGTGGGATTAGTCTTAACCCATATTTTTACTTCACGTCCTTACCTGCCCCAGTGGTTTATCTTGAAGCCAGCCCTGCTCACTGATTTCTGGTATCACTTAGTATCAGGGCCAAAGCAACGAAATTCCCATTAGTGAGAGAATCACAGGGAGGAAACTTGACACAGTATTCTTCTGTAAAAATGAGGAACCGAAAGCCCTCACCATTCTGTAACAAGAAATTAGATTTTGAAAGACATTGTTATTTTTCTTCCTATGTTTAAATTATGCATGGTTCACAAATGGGTTAAAATATTGTGTACTTCTAGGTGCACTATCTTCTAGCTGCAACACTTCATACACAATGCTCTGCAACGGAAATAAACTTCTTTATCTTACTTCAGTGTTAAATATTAAAATGTAAAACAATATCCATTGAAACTGATATGTTTTAAAGTATCTACAAAAGAACTACTCCTATTTATTTTATTTTTCTAGTTATATAATATGTTTTCCATTGAATTGAATGGAAAGAGTGAAAACACAAAAGTTCTGAAATTTTTTGTTTAATAGTGGAAATAATTCCAGAAATTACAAAGTACTTCACTGTGTCTCAGAAAAAAGTGTGTTGCAAATTGAAAAATATTATCCAGGTTTGTTTGTAATGACAAGTTCAACATAAGATACTTGGGTTACATGAGAAAACTAATTCACCAGCAGATTGCTAAAAATTTTAGAAAATTTGGAATAAAAATAGTTGAAAACTGATAAGCTGGGTCAGTTGTTCTTTTATGCAAATGAAAAGGTAAACACCATTTTTGGTGTCATATGAAAGAGAAATAATATTAAGTCATGTAAAGATAATGTGTCAAACAAAAACTATAACTTATAATGTGCTGACGTAGATTTTTATTGCTTGTTGTGGCTGAAATTTGAGCCCAGTCAGATATCAAACGTTTATGTTATGAATACATTTCAATTAACTAGTACAATATTTGATACTGAAGTCAGTGACGGCTCGTTACATCACATTTGCAACTATGTTGTAAACAGCTACTTTGTGGATGAATGTTTAGTGGAATATCTTTTCGTTCATTCTCAAATACTTTCACTTTCGCCAGTTTTTGGTACCATAACAACAGTAATTAGTATGGGACACCTGCAACGAAATTCCCATTACTGAGAGAATCACAGGGAGGAAACTTGACACAGTATTCTTCTGTAAAAATGAGGAACAGAAAGCCCTCACCATTCTGTAACACAAAGTTGATGAGATGAACAGTGCAAATTACTGTCAGTGGTTGCAGAACCAACTCCTTTCAAATCCTCCAGACTGATGAATTATTATACTTTACAGTGTTCTCAATAATACATATCAAGAAAGCGAATGAAACTGTATCATTGTGGCTGAAAAATAGGTGACTGCTTTAACGCACATCTGAAAAATGGAAATTCCAGGCACACAGTCACCCTTGGCATTACCGAGATTTCATTCTTCTTGCAGCTTTTTATTAAGGCTATCTTCCATCCCCATCAATCGTATCTGCTGCACAGTAGCACTGTCAGTGAGTTTGTTGGATTAGTCTCTCTCTCTCTCTCTCTCTCTCTCTCTCTCTCTCTCTCCCTCTCTGTCTGTCTGTCTGTCTGTCTGCCTGTATGGTTTTGTTTTAAGTGACCTAGTTGTTATAAAATGTTAGAATGTAGTCTTTCTTTTCTTCTTTCCATACAGAAGAGGAAATACTTGATGCAGAACATTAATAAGTGTGGTTGGATTCAATCTGTGGATAAACAAATTTCATCTAACAACCTCTTGTGAAATAAGGACAATTATTAAATCTTTGAAGAATAAGTGTTCTGTTGGAGTAAATGGCATCTCTAACAAGTTGTTAAAACAATGTGGAGCAGTTATAGCTGATGTTTTGAGTCATAAATGTAATGCATCACTGACTCAGGATATTTTTCCAGACAGGTTAAAATATGCCATTGTCAGGCCTCTCTACAAAAAGGGGGAAACCACAAATGCCAATAATCACTAGCCAGTAGTATACTTGCTTACAGCATTTTCAAATATCTTTGAGAGAGTAATGTACTCAAGGTTGTTAGCCATCTCAGCAGTAATGGGATACTTAGTAAATCACAGTTCGGATTTCAGAAATCCTGTTCCACTGAGACAGCAATATACAATTTTTACTGTCCACATAATAGAGTCTTTAAATAGTAAAATGCCACCAATAGGAATATTCTGTGACTTATCCAAAGCATTTGATTGTGTGAGCCAGGACATTATGTTAGGGAAATTACAATTCTATGGTATAAATGGAACAGCATATGAGTGATTTAAGTCATATCTACAGAACAGGAAGCAAAAAGTCTCTTTATATGCTTAAGGTGATTCAAAGGCATTTGCCACTTCATCTAACTGGGGTGAAATTACATTAGGTGTTCCACAAGGTTCGATCATGGGTCCCCTCCTGTTCTTGATATATGTGAGTGACCTCCCTTCTACTGTGAAACAAAATGCTGAACTGACAATGTTTGCTGATGATACAATCATAATTATTAATCCAGTAAAAGAAAGTCTGACAGGAAATGATACAAATAAGGTCTTTGGAAAAGTTATTAATTGGTTTTCTGCAAATGGGCTTGCTCTGAACTTTGAAAAAACACAGTACATCCAATTTTCTGCTGCAAAAAGTATAATTCCTTCTATAAACATAACACATCAAAAGACGTCAGTAGCCAGGGTAGAGGATAATAAGTTTTTGGGTCTACATGTAGATGAGAATCTTAATTGGAAAAGTGATATTTTGGATCTCCTAATACGACTAGGTTCAGCAATTTTTGCAATCAGAATAATTGCCAAATCTGAGGATGTAGAACATAGTAAGCTAACATACTTTGCATACTTCCACTCTTTGATGTCATACGGAATAGCATTCTGGGGCAACTCAATGCTTAGGCAAAAGGTATTCACTGCTCAAAAGAAAGTAGTTAGAATAATGTGTGGGGTTCATAGTCACACATCTTGTAGGCATGTGTTTAAAAGGTTAGGAATTATTTCAACTGCTTCACAGTACGTTTATTCAGTAATGAATATTTTTTCAGCAACATAGACCAGTTTAAAATCAACAACAACATTCATGATACAACACCATAAAAAAGAAAGACATACACTATCCTTTACTTAACCTACCTTTGGCACAGAAAGGGGTAAAATATGCTGCTATAAAACTTTTTGATAAATTACCAGATGAAATAAAATGTCTGACAGACAGCAGTAATAGTTTCAAAAACAAATTGAAATCATACCTCGCCCAAAATATTATTTTAGACTCCAAGTTTACAAGGAAACACAGCAGTAGTGGCAGAACCAAAATTTTAAGTGTCAGAAACAGCATCACCATCAATAACAACAAATAGAAGGCTGTTGGGCAGAAGAAATGCTGAGCCTCCTTCTCATCTCAACGATTTTTTATGTGTGGGCCTGAAGAAAAAGAAGAGACAATAGTAGGTAGAGCCAAGTGTCTCCTCTCTCCTGTCTGAAGACAGATTCCAATGGATTCTCGATTCTCAGTCAGCTAACAGCACTAACAGAATGAAAAAGCAAGAGGAAGGCATCTCTTTCTTTCATCAAACTACAAGGGGCCTCTTAAACAAAACAGATTAGCTTCTTATTAACATTGGTGAAAAGGACAGTATAAATAATGCTCAGATTTTGTACTTAACTGAGCACCATGTTACTAATAAATGCGCCTTGCCATCTATAGTAAATTATAGTTTAGTATCATACTACTGTAGGGAAAGTAAAGACACAGGTGGATTACCAATTTATGTTAAGGATAGTGTAGCATACAAAGCTATAGATATTAAGAAATACTGTGTGGAACAACAATTTGTGGCATGTGCCATAGAAATAATAACTAAATTATACCCAATAATAGTGTTGGCTGTCTGCAGGGCTACTTCAGGTGACATAAAAACTTTTCTCCATCAGTGGAACTCCTTCTGTCAGGGTTACTTTCAAAAGCAAAGGATATTGTAGTTTTAGGTGATTTCAGTATAAACTTTATGACAGAAAATAAGAATAAAATTGACTTTGAGATTGTGATGACCTTACATAATCTGACATCTGTAATAAATTTCCCAACTAGAATTACATGTGAGTGCTAAACTATGATAGACAACATTTCCTTAGATGTAAGTAGACAACAGAATTAAATTTTCAGGCAAGTTATAAGTGGGCTTTCAGAACATGATGGACAAATTCTCACTCTTTATGATGTTAATCTGTTCAAAGAAGAATTTCCTCAATGGAAATTCAGAAGAGTAATGAATGAAGAGGCAAAAGGAACTTTCAGCCACAGGTTGGAGCAAATGGATTGGTCTTTATACATAGCCATGATAATGATGATACTAAATTTAACTGTTTTATAAATGAATTCTGTGCTCCTTTTTAAGAAATATTTCCAACGAAATGGATAAGAAACAGTGCTTCTAATTATGTAAGTAAGCCTTGGATTACAGAAGGTATAAAACAGTTATGTAAAACCAAAAGGGAAACTTATGGTGCAATAAGATTCTGTAAATATGTAGAAAAATGGGAACACTATAGATTTTACTGTAAAATTTTGAAGAAACTAATACAAAAATCAAAAGCCCTTTATTATGAGAAGAAAATAGATAATTCTAATAATACAATGAAAAAAATTTGGAGCATTGTAAAAAAAGAAACGGGAATAGATACAACAAGCAAAGAAGATTCAAAAAAATCAGATATGAAGGTACCCTAGTAGATAACCCCAAAACGGTGGCTGATATTTTTAATAAACACTTCCTATCAGTAACTCAACAGATTGGTTGCAAAGCCCAATGTTGATGAAGCTGTAATTCTGTGTCAAGCAGTATATTCAAACACAATTTCAGAAATGCACCTTAATCCTGTCACTGTGCAAGAAATTCCAAAATCATTATCTCTCTAAAAAGTACAAACTCTGTAGGGGTTGGTAATATATCTAGTAATCTATTGAAATATTCTTGTGTGTGGATAAGGGACATTCTCTGTCATATTTTCAACGCTTTCTTTCAAAAAGGTGTTGTTCCCAGTAGACTTAAGTATACCATCGTGAAGCCCCTGTACAAAAAGTGCAATAAAGCTGAACTAACTAACTATCGACCTTACTCTTTGCTGACAGCTTTCTCCACAGTTCTAGTAAAGCTAATACATGTAAGAATTACTGATCATCTCATGAAGAATGGAGTTCTCAGCAAGAGCCAATTTGGCTTGCAAAAGGGCTGTTCAACAGAAGACGCAATCTAATCATTTGCAAACGAAGTTCTAGAAACCCTTAATGAAAAAATGCAGCACTTGGTGTCTTCTGTGATTTTTTCCAAAGCGTTTGACTGTGTTGATCACCAGATTCTCTTGCAAAAAGCAAAATTAGTAGGAACAAGTGGTGTTGCAGGCAATTGGCTACAGTCGTACCTCCAAAACAGAAAACAAAAAGTTGTCTTGAATAGCTCAGGTGGAGTATGTGATGCTTCATCAGATTCTGAATGGAGTTCCATTACATGTGGAGTGCCTGCCTCAGGGCTCAATTCTTGGGCTACTATTATTTCTGATTTTTATAAATGATCTGCCATCATGTACAAGCATGCAGTGTACATTTACATTATTTGCTGATGATACCACAATTTTTATGAGCAGTAGAACAGACAACAATCTTCAGGAACTCATTAATTACATACTCTCAGATGTGGTTAATTGGTTCAAGGTGAATGGTCTCTCATTAAATTCCAGTAAGACTGGTTCATTCAATTCTGTACAAAAACAGAAAAGAGAGAGAGAGAGATAAGTGTGACATGTGTTATTCAACCAATAGAAAGAATGGAAACAACAGAATTTCTTGGAGTGCACATTGACAAGAAAATGAACTGGTCTTCACATATTATTGATCTCTGTAACAGGCTTAGCTGTGCTACCTATGCTTTACAGGTTGTCACTACATGTTTTCAACTTAACACTGCAAAAGTGGCATACTATGGCTATTTTCATTCTCTCACTGAAATGGAATTATTTTTTGGGGCAACCAGCAATCAGCAAGGAAAGTGTTCATTGCACAGAAGTTAGCTTTAAGAATTATATGTGGATTGTGCCCAAGAGACTCGTGTAGAAATAGTTTTAGTAAACTTAAAATATACACAACGACATACCAATATATTTTTTATCTCATGTGTTTTGTTTATAAGAATATAGAGATATTTCAACCAAACAGTAATTATCATGAGCATAACACGTGGAGGAAGAATGACATTCACTGTGAGCTCAGAAATTTGAGATTGGCGCAAAAGGGTGTCCACTACACTGGAGCAAAACTCTTCAACACTATTCCTACTGAAATAAAGACAGAGATTCATAACAAGAGTAAGTTTAAGAAAACACTAAAAATATTTCTGCTAGTAAAAGCTTTTTACACTCTATATGAATTTTTAACTAAATAAGTTCTAATATTTTAATATTATATAATACAAGTTGACTTAATGCCACTAAGAAAGTTAATTAACCTGAGCTCTGTATCTGTGTGTGCTCTGTATCTATTTTCTGTAGTGTTTTAATGATTCTAAGAAAATATGTATTTTCTTTTTCTGTAATGCTGCCCAAAGAATTTACTGTATCAATTTTTATATAATTATGTACTAAAATTTCTGTATATGCTATAAGATAATCAGATTGTATTTGTAAAAAACTGACTCATTCCACTTCCTTGTGTATCCAACACAGTTGGACCTATGGAACACTAAATAAATCAAATCAAATCTTGACAACTCCTATACCGTAGATGAATTCTTGAATATGAGTAAATCTGGAGATATGATATATCCATTTTGTGCCATTTAAGGGAATGGGATAGATAATAGGAATATTTAGGTATAACACTATAATGTAAAAAAACCTTGTTTCCTGTGCGCATTTGACACGTTTCACATCATAACAGTTTTTCCATGCTATTGATCAATGGAACATATAACTAACTAACTAAGAATGTCCGTTACCTGTTTCTCCTGCCCACACTTGTCTTTCAGTTTACAACTTCACTAAAGTATCTGCTGTACTTAAGTGTACAGCTTCTCCACTATGTGACAGACTCATAGTCTCTTAACTCCTTTGCTATTTCCTTGCAGTGTGTGCTAAAAATGATTTAGTTACTTATATTTGATGTGTGACTTATGTTACTGGATGTAATTTTGCTTTTGTTGCAGGTAGATTTTGGACAGCTGCTGTTGTCTACCAGTAAGTATCATCTGTTAAACTTTACTTTCCTTTCCTTGAGAAATCTGATTAAAGTGTTGGTAAGTCTGATTATATAATTCTTATACAAACAGCCCCATCAGTGATCATACAAATAAAGCTACACTTAATTTACAAGAAAGCTACACTAAATTTGAAATAAACTCAAAATATTATTTTCTTATTAAGGATCAAACTGTACAATAAACTATACAAAGACATTATAGAGATAATTAAAATCAAAATATGTATGGCTTTTTTTAACAATTCCATCATCCATTTTATCCTCCCTACTATCAAACATTTCAAAAGTGCGATCCAATGCCTGGTACACTTTTTCTTCCAAAACATGCATCACTTTTCATAGCTTCTGTTTGGCATATGAGGCCTTGCTGTGATTTGGAATGGAATGAATCTTTAAGGGAGAGCACTCCAAATCATCTAACATTTTATTTGCATCCTTGATACATTGACTTTCTAGCACTAACTCATGAAAGTTACCTCTGGGTCACTGGCATCACTTTCACTTCCATTACAGTTTTTTTAAGTCTGACAATATGTAAAAAGTTTTTTGCCTGGTGTGACATCAATTTTCTTAGCTATTATCTATCAGCCTGTGAATTCTGAAATGATCACAAGTTCTTTGATGGCTTCCAAAAACCTTTGGGTAATAGTAACTGTGATGTCCATTTATACAGGGTAGTCCATTGATAGTCACTGGGCCAAACATCTCACAAAAAACTACAAAGAACAAAACTCATCTAGCTTGAAGGGGTAAACCAGATGGCGCTATGGTCAGCCTGCTAGATGGTGCTGCCATAGTTGAAACGGATATCAACTGTGTTTTTTTTAATATGAACCCCCATTTTTTATTACATATTCGTGTAGTACGTAAAGAAATATGAATGTTTTAGTTGGACCACTTTGTTCACTTTGTGATAGATGGCGCGGTAATAGTCACAAATATATAATTACGTGGTATCACGTAACATTACACCAGTGTGGACAGTATTTACTTTGTGATACATTACTTGTGTTCAAATGGACCGTTTACCAATTGCGGAAAAGGTCGATATCGTGCTGATGTATGGCTATTGTGATCAAAATTCCCAACAGGCATTTGCTACGTATACTGCTCGGTGTCCTGGACGACATCATCTAAGTGACTGGACTGTTAGCTGCATAGTTATGTTATTTAAGGAAACAGGAAGTGTTCAGCCACATTAGTTGGACCACTTTGTTCACTTTGTGATAGATGGCGCTGTAATAGCCGCAAATGTATAATTACGTGGTATCACGTAACATTCCACCAGTGTTGACAGTATTTACTTTGTGATACATTACTTGTGTTAAAATGGACCATTTACCAATTGCGCAAAAGGTCGTTATCGTGCTGATGTATGGCTATTGTGATCAAAATGCCCAACAGACATGTCCTATGTATGCTGCTCGGTATCCTGGACGACATCATCCATGTGTCTGGACTGTTAGCTGGCGATTATGTTATTTCAGGAAACAGGAAGTGTTCAGCCACATGTGAAACATGAACCACGACTTGCAACAAATGTTGATGCCCAAGTAGATGTTTCAGCTGCTGTTACAGATAATCCGCACATCAGTAGCAGACAAACTGCGTTAGAATTGGGAATCTCAAAAATTCCTATGCTGAGAATGCTACATCAACATCGATTGCACTCGTATCATATTTCTATGCACCAGCAATTGCATAGTGACGCCTTTGAACGTCGTGTACAGCACAAGAGAAATTATGGAACAATGACAGAATTTTTGCATGCATTCCATTTAGCGATGAAGCGTCATTCACCATCAGTGGTAATGTAAACCGGCATAATATGCACCACTGGGCAACTGAAAATCCACTATGGCTGCGACAAGTGGAACATCAGCAACCTTAGTGGGTTAATGTAGGGTTAGGCATTATGGGAGGAAGGATAATTGGCCCCCATTTTATCGATGGCAATCTAAATGGTGCAATGTATGCTAATTTTCTACGTAACGTTCTACCAATGTTACTACAAGATGTTTCACTGCATGACAGAATGGTGATGTACTTCCAAGATGATGGAGGTCTAGCACATAGATCGCATGCAGCTGAAGTGGTATTGAATAGCATCTTTCATTACAGATGGATTGGCCATCGAAGCACCACACCATGGCCTGCACGTTCACCGGATCTGACGTCCCCACATTTCTTTCTGTGGGGAAAGTTGGATATTTGCTATCGTGATCCACCAACTACACCTGACAACATGCATCAGCACATTGTCAATGCATGTGCGAACATTATGGAAAGCGAACTACTCACTGTTGAAATTAATATCGTTACACATAACGCCAACTGCATTGAGATTGACGGACATCATTTCGGGCATGTATTGCATTAATGTGGTATTTACAGGTACTCACGCTGTAACAGCATGCGTTCTCAGAAATGATAAGTTCACAAAGTTACATTTATCTGTCTGACCTGTGGCAGCGCCATCTGGTTTCCCCCTTCAAGCTACACAAATTTCGTTCTTTGCAGTTTTTTCGTTTGACACTTATTTTGTGAGTTATTTGCCCCAGTCACGATCAATGGATCACCCTGTATAGTTCTTTCTTGATATTATCAATTTTTATATTGGACCGTAAAACTACCAAATCGCGTTGGTCTTCACTCATCTTTGAAAAAAAATGAAGAATTTTTACTGAGTTGTAAGTTGTCAAATGACATGGAGCTGTAATTTTCTGCGACAACATGAATTCATATTTTCCATTGTAAATAACTGGGCACTACTTCAATTAAAAACACACTGCATTACAAACAGAATGATAAGTGGCTGCACCAGAAGCCAATACAACCTGTCTCACAGAAAGACAAAGAGGAACTGAGGCCAGAAGGACCAATTGTTGCATATTAATGATGTTCAACAACACATGGCAGTGACTGTTGCAGTGTTTTCATTGATGCACATGTTTCTAACAAGCTACTACAAACACACCCAACACTTTATAACCATGACCTGGTAGTTAGCTGCACAGGTAAATGTGATATATTATAGTCTTTCAAAAAATCACTTAATAAAATGATATAAATTTCTCACACATAAGAGTGATTTGTCTGCCTAGAATAATTGATATGTAAATATGCTAATTTGAGACACCTTCATCTGAGGCACTAGGTGTCACAATTGGCTGAATTAACTTGGAATGACCTTTTTTACATTAAAAAGGTTTTTTATTTCTGATTTATTTGTGTATCCTTTTACAGAAAACCCTTTAATATTTATAATTTTTTTAGAAAGCTTACAGCCTTAGGCATTTTTTAGACCAAAATTAGGTTCAGAGCAATCTGGAGAAATGTGACATAAGTGATGCACCTTCACTCATGACACGTACAATTTCGGAGATCATGCATCCATATGGTTCACAGGCCCACTTATAGAGGCCAACTGGGTCAAGCCTCTGGTGTGTTCTGGAGAGCCACCAAAAAACAGTATTATTTAGCCATCACAAATGTGTGATGTGTGCTTGACTTATTCTGTAACCTGGTTACTCTTATCCATTCAGTGTGTTCAGTACTATGTGCAACCTGTACTTCATTGTATCTTATGTTGTCTCTCAGTACCATGCTCCATAAATTATGTTTGTTCTTATTAGAACAATAAGTGTTTTTCAAGGTCCTTGTGATTGTTCCTGAAATTGTAAAGTGACATATATTAACATATTATTTGTAATTTTCTTTGAAACTTTAATGCTTAAACAAATTCATTCATGCTAACTATATGTGTCTCTTAACTTCAGAAAGAAATTACAAATAAAAAGCTTTCTAAACAGCTGAGTTATGAGTATTTCTGTAGACAAGTAGCATTTCACATGGACATTCTCGAAGAGCCAAATTATCACAACATCACTATACTGAAAATTCAGTATAAGAAACATTTAAATCTGAGACCAAAAAGAATATCCAGAAGGTCCTTTGTTATAGGTATGAGCTAGTATACAAAGTCCCATGAAAATCTGTAATAGACAGCTATAAATCCTAGAATTATTTGGTGAGTTAACATGGAATGACCCCAGACGCCCTTCATCCATTACCTGTTTCTAATCAAGACTCATATAGAAGGTCACACATTACCCACATATTATTTGTTATTTTTATTCTTTCTCAAATATTTTGTAGGACATATATTTCTATTGCAGATGTTGTTCTCTTTTGTACTTGTTTGTGTGTTGTGATTGTCTATTAACTGAATTCACTTATTACATAACGTTCTTATAATCAGAGTAAATTTTTAGAGGGGATGGTCATAGGTGTTATTTTGTTCCTGGAACACAGAAAGGCTTAATTATTATTATTATTGTTTAAGCTGTTATTTCACTTGTATCTTATTCATTGTGTTCTGATTCAGTGGTTTGTTTCTCATTATGGTAAAAAATTACCATTTCCATCTTCATCTGTAAGGAGAAAGGTACTGTACTTGTTGTTATGATTGTTGCAGTGTCAATTGATATTTAAGTATAAGTGAATACTAATAATCTACATAACAAGTGTTACATATCATGATAATTTTAGAGATTCCTTTAATGACTTAGCATATGAAGAAATATGTAATAGCAGCTTTCTTTGAACATGCAGATATTTAGCATGTGAATCTTATGAGAAGAAAGTAGATACTAACCCTGAAACTTAACAGAGAAGTATTCTTGGCAGAATTTCAGAGTGTGCCTGAGAGCCAGTGGGAGCCTTTCTTTACAATTTTCATGTGTATGTCACAAAACAAAACGGCAGACACTGTTTTATAGCAGTCATACTTCCTCATTTAAAATGGAAACAGAACATTCCATCCTGGTATTGATCACGAGAGCTACACAACAAGTAAGGGCTATGGAATGAATGTTTTTTGGGTAGATCTAGTTGACGATAATCAAACTGCGGGCCATGGGTTGCATGTCTCTTGATTCAAGTATTTGTGTAGTCCACAGTTCCCAGCCGTACTTTATTATAGTATACATCTAGAGACTATCAGACAAATCAAAATATGTCAGTTATCGCTAAGAACTTCTTACAAGGGAATGGTCCAGTCCAGCATGTTGAAACATACCCTGAAAGTTTTCACACAGGAAGAATACACAGAAAGAAATGCACTGCCGAAATTTTAATTGATAAGGTGCACTTCAAGTATTAAAAAAATGGAAGTTATTCACTTTTGCCACATGATGAACCACTTATTACAGCAGACTGTACAGCCTTTTCTGCCTAGTGGACAATCCAGCAAACGAGCAGACACAGCCGTGACAACAGAACATAGGGTGAAGTCCACTTGTGAATTTTAAGCACTTAAACCATATCCAAAAATGTCTCACATTGTTAATTTTTTGAATAACCATTAGTTCATATTGACAGCTAAAGTGTTGCAGATTTTGTTGTTGCACATGCATCTGGCTGGGGAAACAAAATCAAGGCAGGTTACCACACTACGTAACAGAAAACTTTCATCAGTTGTGACTTCAATTCATTACATTATTTTATAAAAAATTCTGTAGCACAGTTCTTACGATAGTTTTTTAACACAGTATGTTCTACCAACAATGAAGTAGTTCCTTATTTATTCACTGTAGTTACCACAAAAACGCAAAGTATATGACGAAGGTAAAAATTTTCTTTACACAAGGCACACCAGATGAGAGAAAAATTAATTCATTGAGGCACACTAATTACTAGTTTTATTTAGACAGAACTGGGATGGAGTAAGAAATGGTCGTGGCCATTGCTCTGCATATTATGCTGCAAACTGACAATACACAAATGATTGAAGTTTAACAATACTGTTATGCTGATAAACATGAAATGACAAAGAGCTATCAGAAATTACATTGTTAAACAAATTTCTGTAAACTGCTCCACATTGTTGAAAAATTTCTTTAATAAGAGATTGAGTCACACTATTAGATCCAAATGCAATTTGAATTAGATTAATAGCATTTTTGTCCCCATCCTAAGGACCTATGGATGGAGGAGTTGATATTTCCAGGTCAAGAGTCCAACAAAAACAATGAATTGTTTTGTGCAACTGGTAAGAATACATTCTGAATGTGGTACTGAAAATTATTCTTTCCCTGTTTTCCAGACTTTTCTGTTTCAATTCAGTGATTCTTGTGACTAAACAGTCCTTTAAATCGTAGGCCTTAATAACCTTAAGGTTCATGAAGACACATGTAAAGCTGTGGAAACAGTAATCCACTGATACCTATCACTGGCATTGTTGTATATGAATGTGCCATAGGATTTATTGACTGCACAAGCAGCTGACAGCATTTTAGGGGATAACAAGAAGCTACACATTTGTCTTTAGTACTACCTATTAATGTCTTCTTTACAAGCTTACTTGAAGTAAACTTTATAATTTTGCAACTTCCTTTTCTGTATAATTATCTGAATCTGTTTAATCAGGTCAAAGAAACCTGAAAATCAGTAATGTTCGTCTCACTCACAATTCGTAGATTTCCCTAAGTAATGGTGCATTGACTCTCATGCATGCAGTACCAGATCTTTGAATAGTTTTCCTTTGACACATGTGTGAGTTTTGCTTTGGCACATATTTCATATTGCTTGTAAATCTTTCTTCCATTTATGCAATCCATATTCAGATTTTATGAAACAAAACTAGCTTTTAAAATATGTAATAAAGCCAGGATTAGTATTTTGCTTGGAGTACTCATGCAATCTTCTTTTATTCTGAGATGATATCCTTACCCATTTTGTAACACTTGTTTGTCTTTTGAGCAGAGGTAAATGTACTTATTTTCCTGGGAAAAGCCATTTCAAAAAATGTTTGAATGTAGCCATAAACTTACCATATTTCTCGTTGGTATCAGTACAGTGATGTACATCTTTCACACTTTAGGAGAGAACTAAAATATCACACATTTTTTTGTACCGCAGTTCCGAACAGTGTGTCGTATTCTACTGAGAACTGAGTATCCTGAAATATTCATTGCAAGAATTTCAGCATTGTGATTACTAAAATGTGTGTTTACAAACTTGTATATTATAGGCATACTTGCACATATTTATCAAGATCTGATCAATAATAGATGGAGTGCTTGGTGTTTCTCGAGTTGGTTCAATTACCATTGCACTGATGTTGAACGACTGTAGTAAATTTGAGTCGCTCGTTTCCAAAACGTTCTTTATCTAATTTTTGTGGAAATTGAGTTATTGTTACCATAGCATTCATCAGATTCTTTTACATCATATTAAACTACGGTTTTCATTCAAAACTTCCTTTAAACCGTTACTATTTAATAATAAAATCCTGCAATATGCCTATTTAGTTTCAGAATGTCCCTTATCCAATCCAACAAGGCCGACTCAACTACCACTAATTTTTCTAACAAAACGACCTATATCCTTTGCCTTTTTCTATACAGTGTGTCATTTTTTTTTCAAAAGTGACCTTTACACACAGTGCAACTACCAACCATTTTAAGGGATACGGTAATTTTAAATCATTATGTAGGGTAATTTTCCAGTGAAATATGTTGTGGTATGACTGGTGGTCAGCTGAAGCTAAGTTTTGTTTACTGTTCACAATCTGTTATTTTTTTATTTATTGTGAAGTTGGTGCTTGTTTTCCGTTATCACCATGGCGTTTTTACTAGTTTTTGTTCTCAAAATTCTTACCATTAATTGAAATTAGGCTGTTTTTAAGTGTTCTTCTGCATTAAAAGTGAGCTTCTTGTTTTAAAAGTGTACTGTACATGTAGTGTTGTAGGTCTAAAAGTTGATAAACTTTGTGGTTAACCAATGGAGGAACTATAATCTCAAATTACTGAACAACAGGTTATGGAGGGACTGTAGATAACTCGATGCCAGAAGAATAAAGGAAGGAAATGTATAAAAGATCCAGATAAATGGAAAAAGGCAATAGAGAAACAGAAGCTCTACAAGTCAAAGACTTTGCCATGACTACCAAAGTGCCTTCATTCTGATCAAGTTTTTAGGTGTACTCAGCTTACAATGCAAGATATTTGTAAGTTTCAGGGAGGCTTTTATTTTTCTAAGAATAAAATTGATCACGAGAACTATATGCTTCAATATACTGTAAGTAAAACACCTAAGCTTAGGAGAACTAATGAAGATTAACGGAGACAAATCACTGAAAATTGGAATCACTATCTAATCCCCCAACCAAATCTGGAAACACTGCTTTGGTTCAGGCACGTAAAAATCCTTTTGTGGCATACTTGGTGTTAGTGAGAAAAAGGCTCAATGAGTTTGTAAGAGACATTTCGACTCCAGAAATCTAGCTGTAGGAAATAGAGGAGGAGACAATAAGTTTAAGCTGTCTGAGGCTAAAAGGCAATCTGCTAAGTCATTCATATAGAGTCTCTGTCCACTTGAATATATTATTGCAGAAACACCAAAATTACAAGACAGTATTTTTTGACATATCTTTCAATAAGTAAGTTTCACAACGCTTACAATTCAAGAGTAGAAAGTGATCTTCATGTTCCATATTCATATTTTTATGAGATAATTGTCAAAGATTATAACTTAAGCTTTGGCTCTGCTGCTGTGGACAAGTGCTCCAAATGTATCCAGTTTTAGTTGAAATTTGACAACAGAGACAAATCGGTTGAAATTGATTTCAATCTCCACAAAAAGGGGACGCAACCATTCTTTAATTTACTGAAAAATGAAAATGAAATCACCCTTTCCTTTGACTGCCAAAAGAATTTAGTTTTACCCAAAATCCCTGACCAGGCAGCTTACTATAGTCGACAGTTCTATTTATTTAACTTTATTATCTGCCAAGTTACATCTAAAGATAAGCAGACAAGAAACCGTGGTTTTATATAGCACTGGATGGAATCGAAATTGAAAAAAGGTTCAAATGAAATTGCATCAGCAATTTTTCATAGGCTAAAAAACACTTACTTGTAAGAAGTGACCACTGTAAGGCTATTTTCGGATGATTGTGGAGACAAAACCGTAACATTTCAAAGATGATTATGCTTCAATACTGGTTGGTAAATGACGTGCCACGAAATATTAAAGACATTGTTTTAGTATCCCCTGTACCAGGAAATTCGTATATGCTGCCTGATCGTGTATTTGGATAACTGAGAAGGAAATGCAAAATTATGACACTATTGTTAAGACTGAGAAATAGATTGAAATCTTTAAGGAATGTGGAACTTTTTTTCAGTATTACTGAGACCTGTAATATTTTTGATTCGAAGAAGGTATGTGAAAATTACCAAAAGAAGCCTGGAAATTGACACTTCAATTTTCTACTGTTGAAAGATTTATTATAACACTAGGCAATGTGCCAACCTGTGAAGTACTTGTTGCAGGTGAACATTGGTATAATACCAATCTCTCAGTAAGCCTAAAAAAGTACTCAAAACTGGATTTAAAGATCAAATCTTTGAACTACCGTTAGTACTACCTGGAGTAACAGTAAAAGAGCTGAAAGTGAAAGATGTCAAGAAGCTTTTGACTCTTCACTTTGGCGAAAACTGGGCTCAAAATTAGTATATTCAATCCAGTACAGAATATACCTGAAGAACAATCTGATGATGAAAATTCAGGTGGACACATGGACGATGAAAATGGCTTTTAAGTTCTTCACAGCAGTTAACAGGACAAATTCTGATTTAAATAAGTAAATGACTACCCTTAAGGCACATTTAAAATTATATTTTCTGTAATGTGTATGGTTATAATGTTATGTTATTTTTAATAATTTTCTGGTAAATGTATGTTTCTATCTGCTTCCCTAGCTTAACCTGAAATTATTTCAGTTGTTTCAAAAATACCTATAGACATTGTATGGACAAAAATTAAATTATATGCATTTACTAAATAAACACTGTTTATAATTTTTCCCATATTTTCTTTTCCAAATTGTCTCTTATCCAAAGTTTTTGTTTTCAAAATCTCTCTTCATATTTTGGATCAAAAACGTCCCTCATTCAAGAGTTATTTATTTATAACCAAATTTGAAATAAGCTATTTTTATGTTTTTTAATAACAAAAGTAGATGATTAAGAAAAAAGCAAAAAAAAATTTTCAAGTTTGTACATGCAACAGAAATTGTTAAATACCATAAAATGGGATTACATGAAACAGTTTCGAATTTCCTCAGCATCTACCTTTCTCAATTTTACAAAATAAGGGGGTTAATGAACTTTAAGGTACAGGTGACATTGCAGTGAAGATCTTGCTGGCAAAAAAAATATTGTTTAAATTTCTTTATGCTGATGTTTTACAAAAATGTTGGTGTTTCAAGTTGCCCATTTGAAGGTGTTACCCTAAACACCAATGCTTTCATCAGTGGTGGCTCATGACCAAAGAAGATGGTGGTGCACTTTGCTCACAAAGAAAAACATCAACAAAAGAGAGAAAATCAGTACACTGTTCACGTTTTTGTAATGCCTAATATAAAGAGACCGCTCGCTCGTGTCACTCCTGCATTTACTCATAATAAAACCAAAAGGTGTACACAGAAAAAGGTATTACTTCTGCAAATATAAATGAAATTAAAATCACTACAGCACTATGTAGGCATACCTTACCAACCTTTTTCAGCAGGACTGATGTTAACGTCGTTCGATTTTATCTCTGAATTTGGATGTGGTGGTGATCACTTGTACAGGAACTCTATTCTTCTTTCTTTCATATTTGCAAATCTTTCACTCTTCGATTGACGTCTGCAACTCCTAAAACGAGATCTAGTTCAATAGAGAGCATCGCGAGTGCTGATAGTCTTTCTTGGTCAATAGTATTCCGCAAGAATGTAGTGATGCGTTTCGGAGAAGAAAACAACGTTCTGCTTCTGATGTGGTCATTGGAATTGTAATTATCGCTTTCAGGAGCTTCACATATTGGCTCAGTGTATCACATAGATTATTGTCTGTCTATAATCTAGAAAGCTCAAAGCTCCACACATGCTTTTGAACTCCTCTCTTCCATAAATAACAGAGAGTTCTGTTCGAAGTTTCTTTGCTTCCGAAAAAGAGTAACATTCAATAGCAGCTCTGAATGATGTTTCTGGAAAACTGGAAGAGTAAGTAGCGAATTTCTCTGATAGAAAGAGAGAGGTTGCAACTAGGTGTCCAGTGAACTTGAATATTTCTTTTGCCTCATAACTTATGACATCACATACTTCTTTTGCTTCTCACAGTAGATTACACATCGCTGCGCTTTCTTCAGTTGTCCCTCTCGTAATTTACTCGTGTAAACCTGTTGAATTTTCAGTCACTCCTTCCCTAGTGTTCGCAATTTCACGCTCAAAAGCTGTCAGCTGGTTTTGTGTGTAAGTTGGGTCACTATCCTTTTTTTTTGTAGCTGGTTATACAAAATATGCACATGGATCATGATTTTATGAAAAAATGGAAGCAAAAAAATGAACTTTTCATCCGTCAAAATTGTTGTTAAGCCACAGGCTTGCAGGATCGTGTTCTCATTCCACAGTTTCTCCCCCTGGCTCATATTATTAATGCACGTGATAATATCTGCCCTATATTCGAAAATGGTATTGACGCTCCTTGACTGAAAATTCCAACGAATAGGCACTGAACGTGGCAGTCGTTTTCGGACTGTTTCGTAGAGAACTTCTATTCTTTAAGGAGATGCTGAAAAGAAACTGCAAAGTCCTTGAAGTTTAGTGAAGAATATTCGTACATTTTTTTAATGAAAGCGGCTTTAAGCATAATGAGATTCTACTGGTGGGCATAACAATGAATGTATGAAGCATTGGGAAACTTTTCCTTAACAAGCGCCTGCACCCCACACGATGAACCACTCATACTACTGCACCATCATATGTTTGCGCTGTTAGCTTATGTGGACAATTCCCCAAATGATTATCTGTTAGATGATGGTCACCATCATATCTTTGCGCTATTAGCTTATGTGGATCATTTCTTAAATGATTATTTATCTGTTAGATGATAGATGTTGCCAAAGACTGGGCATCATGCTTTTCTGGTGCTGTGAAGTCCCAACATCTTTCAATTAATTTTCTGTTAATGATGTACGTACATAATATAACCATTTGAAAAACACAGGCTACATCACTACTCTCATCAGCTATTATGGCCCAAAACTTATCACCCTTAATTTCCTTTCTAATTTCCTCTTGATAGACTTGAAGCATGCACTGAAGGAATTAATAGTGGATGGTTTTTGAGGTTCCTCTGAAAACTGTAGTTTTCTCTAAATGTGATTTTAACACAGAGTCTAATTCTGCACTAAAATTAATCAAGGAACGAAAAACACCAGGATTTGAGGATGATTCAGTTTCATCATGTCCTCTAAGAGCAAGATATAATGTACGACAGAAACGAATACAGTTCATAATTAGATTCAATATGTACCTATTATCGATAACTTTTTAGTTGTGTAATGCCACGGACCTTCTGTACCCACTGTTTAATTGGGTAGCTATATTTACATTGCCTATACTTTCCATATTCAAAACGTTATTTACATGCACTGAAAAATGCTCGTGTTTTCTAATTTTGTCATGGAGGTGTTGAATGTCACAGACTCCATTCTTAGACCATGAAAGACCTCCTCCAAATAATAAACAAGGAACACAAAATAAGGCATTTTTCATGTCACAATCACACAGTCATTCATGCTTGTTGTACAATGCAGAGTTAACTTCCTATTGAATTGGCGACCTTTCGTTTTAACAGTCTGCGAAATTGTTAAAGCAGGAGTCGGCCTACCTAGCCTCTTGATGTCTAATTTTTCTTCAAACTTCTGTGAACTGAAGGGTTCAGAGAGCAATGAAATTATATGGTTCATTATTTCACGTATTCACTTGTCATTTGAGCCTCAAAATTCACTGTAGCACACACTATAATGACTAACACAACGCACAGGAAATAGCTAGTTCGCTCGCAGCTACACCAGAACTGGTAAAGTGACGCGAGAATTCCACTCTGTTAGAAGATCCAATGGTTCCGTTTATCTTCGGAAGAGTTCGGGCCCTCTTCCTGCTGCTGGCAGGGTGGCCCGGGTGAGGTGTTTATACACACAAGGGCCGCATACGAGTATATTGTTGCCAGGCGTTGTCCCCACACCTCTGAGACATCCAAGTCCGCATTTGCAGCCACAGTGCAAACCCGCTGTCCCTGTTGGCATGTTCCGTCCAACTCCGCTGCGTTCAGCGTTTGGAGACCAGGCATTTCAAAAGAGATAAACGATGCGCTACTTCTCCACTAGTCTAGAACGCTCAGAAGGCCATCAGTGTTGAACAGAATTATTCCTTGGGGGTAGCACAAAAATGCAAACCTATACAGAAGCCGCCCCTGGCTTTTATACTGAAAAATTGCAGTTTTCGCAAGTTTGAACTACTGTGGGACACTTGCAAATGTGAATTAATTACAAAAGACGTTATGTGGTATATTTTCATCTACCAAAAATACAAAATTGGGTACCAATTGTACACATTAACGTAAATTTTTTTTATTTACGTAAATTTCAACTGGAATACACGAGGGTAAAATGTCGTACAAACTACAAAATAATGACACAAGTACCTCCAAATTAAAGTACAAAGTTATATTTCCAATGGAAAACAGTCACTTCATTATCTTTCAAATAAAGTTCAAATAAAGGGGTAACCACACTGGTAACATTTTTTTGTGGTAATTGGGCCTATATCTTATACTTGAGGGAGACAAATGCCTCGATAAAGCTATATTAACACTCATAAACTTTGTAAATGATATAAACTGCAGGTGCAAAGTATTGTGTAATAGGTGCATAACGCGCATCCGTAAGTACACATACCTTTGTATTGATTCTGGTATTAAAGTAAATATGTGCATACATAGTGTATGCCAATTGGAAGCCAAGTATGCAGATCATGGCAAAAATACTTAAGAGAGAGAGGTATTGGTGAGTGAAATTGGAAGATGGTGCTGTCACAGAAGGGAGGAAACCATTGGCACAACTGAGCAGAAGCAATAGTCCCAGCAAGAACATACCCTTTATGGAATGGAAAAATGGTACAGCCACTGAGTTTTCACAGCTACTGGACACAGTATCAACAAGTAATTGGTGCAAAGTAGCTGATAAATTTATGTCATCTTTGAAAGCAATATTATCAACAGCTGAGACTAAGAAACAATATTAGGTGACAACACCAAAAGAAAAGGCGCACAAGAGAGCTATCAACCTACAGAGGAAATTCTTTTCTACGAAGAAAAGAAAAATATCTCGCCGTATCTCCCTGGCACTTCCAACTACACAAGAATCACAGCTGATTAAAAAATCTCTCTTGGACATAATGCAAACTCTAGTTCTTGTCAATTTGAAAAAGGGTATGTTTTAGTAAAGCATTTTTAATTATAATTCTTGCTCTAAAAACCTCTCGTAAGTTAATGTAATTTTGCCTATAGAGAAAAGAATGTTTCTTGTTAATAGTAGACATTGTTTAACGACAAACAAAACTTTCTACTATGAGAAAATTTTTATGCATTTGTGTTAACTGATAATATGAAGGTTGTGTTCTACTCTGCTGACAGGGTGACACTATGTAACTGCTTCTGAAAGTGGCATAAAAAACCTTGCTGTTGATCCATCACTAGCCAAGGTGTCCACCTCAACCACAGTAATGGCACATAGAGCAATGCAGAGATTATTTACAAACACACAAGAAAAAAATTCTCATGAAAAAATACATACATAGTGATAAATTGCATATGTTGAACAGACTATAGAAAGGTCCCAGAACTGCTCTCATTAATAAACGGTCACAACGCCCATATAGTACTAGGGACAGAAAGTTGGCTGAAACCACATGTAAACAGTAATGAAATCCTAAACTCAGATTGGAATGTATACCGCAGAGACGGGCTGGACAGTGTAGGGGGAGGCGTGTTTATAGCGATAAGAAGTGCAATAGTATGGAAGGAAAGTGACGGAGATTCGAATTGTGAAATGATTTGGGTGAAGGTCGCTGTTAAAGCAGGCTCAGACATGGTAATTGGATGTCTCTATAGGCCCCCGGGCTCAGCGGCTGTTGTGGCTCAGCACCCGAAGAATAATTTGGAAAATATTTCGAGTAGATTTCCCCACCATGTTATAGTTCTGGGTGGAGATTTTAATTTACTGGATATAGACTGGGAGACTCAAACGTTCATAACGGGTGCCAGGGACAAAGAATCCAGTGAAACATTTTTAAATGCTTTATCTGAAAACTACCTTGAGCAGTTAAACAGAGAACCGACTCGTGGCGATAAAATATTAGACCTTCTGGTGACAAACAGACCCGAACTATTTGAATCAGTTAATGCAGAACAGGGAATCAGCGATCATATAGCGGTTACTGCATCGATGATTTCAGCCGTAAATAGAAATTTTAAAAAAGGTAGGAAGATTTTTCTGTTCAGCAAAAGTGACAAAAAGCAGATTTCTGAGTACCTGATAGCTCAACACAAAAGTTTTGTCTCAAGTACAGATAGTGTTGAGGATCAGTGGACAAAGTTCAAAACCATCGTACAATATGCGTTAGATGAGTATGTGCCAAGCAAGATCGTAAGAGATGGGAAAGAGCCACCGTGGTACAACAACCAAGTTAGAAAACTGCTGCGGAAGCAAAGGGAACTTCACAGCAAACATAAACATAGCCAAAGACTTGCAGAAAAACAAAAATTACGCAAGCGAAATGTAGTGTGAGGAGTGCTATGCGAGAGGCCTTCGAAGAATTCGAAAGTAAAGTTCTATGTACTGACTTGGCAGAAAATCCTAAAAAATTTTGGTCATATGTCTCAGCGGTAGGTGGATCAAAACAAAATGTCCAGACACTCTGTGACCAAAATGGTACTGAAACAGAGGATGACAGACGAAAGGCCGAAATACTAAATGTCTTCTTCCAAAGCTGTTTCACAGAGGAAGACTGCACTGTGCTTCCTTCTCTAGATTGTCGCACAGTTGACAAAATGGTAGATATCGAAATAGACGACAGAGGGATAGAGAAACAATTAAAATCGCTCAAAAGAGGAAAGGCCGCTGGTCCTGATGGGATACCAGTTCGATTTTACACAGAGTACGCGAAGGAACTTGCCCCCCTTCTTGCAGCGGTGTACCGTAGGTCTCTAGAAGAGCGAAGCGTTCCAAAGGATTGGAAAAGGGCACAGGTCATCCCCGTTTTCAAGAAGGGACGTCGAACAGATGTGCAGAACTATAGACCTATATCTCTAACGTCGATCAGTTGTAGAATTTTGGAACACGTATTATGTTCGAGTATAATGCCTTTTCTGGAGACTAGAAATCTACTCTGTAGGAATCAGCATGGGTTTCGAAAAAGACGGTCGTGTGAAACCCAGCTCGCGCTATTCGTCCACGAGACTCAGAGGGCCTTAGACATAGGTTCACAGGTAGATGCCGTGTTTCTTGACTTCCGCAAGGCGTTTGACACAGTTCCCCACAGTCGTTTAATGAACAAAGTAAGAGCATACGGACTATCAGATCAATTGTGTGATTGGATTGAGGAGTTCCTAGATAACAGAACGCAGTATGTCATTCTCAATGGAGAGAAGTCTTCCGAAGTAAGAGTGATTTCAGGTGTGCCGCAGGGGAGTATCATAGGACCGTTGCTATTCACAATATACACAAATGACCTGGTGGACGACATCGGAAGTTCACTGAGGCTTTTTGCAGATGATGCTGTGGTGTATCGAGAGGTTGCAACCATGGAAAATTGTTCTGAAATGCAGGAGGATCTGAAGCGAATTGACGCATGGTGCACGGAATGGCAATTGAATCTCAATGTAGACAAGTGTAATGTGATGCGAATACATAGAAAGATAGGTCCCTTATCATTTAGCTACAAAATAGCAGGTCAGCAATTGGAAGCAGTTAATTCCATAAATTATCTGGGAGTACGCATTAGGAGTGATTTAAAATGGAATGATCATATAAAGTTGATCGTCGGTAAAGCAGATGCCAGACTGAGATTAATTGGAAGAATCCTAAGAAAATGCAATCCGACAGCAAAGGAAGTAGGTTACAGTACTCTTGTTCGCCCACTGCTTCAATACTGCTCAGCAGTGTGGGATCCGCACCAGATAGGGTTGATAGAAGATATAGAGAAGATCCAACGGAGAGCAGCGCGTTTCGTTACAGGATCATTTAGTAATCGCGAAAGCGTTACGGAGATGATAGATAAACTCCAGTGGAAGACTCTGCAGAAGAGACGCTCAGTAGCCCGGTACGGGCTTTTGTTAAAGTTTCAAGACCATACCTTCACCGAAGAGTCAAGCAGTATATTGCTTCCTCCTACGTATATCTCGCAAAGAGACCATGAGGATAAAATCAGAGAGATTAGAGCCCACACAGAAGCATACCGACAATCCTTCTTTCCACGTACAATACAAGACTGGAATAGAAGGGAGAACCGATAGAGGTACTCAGGGTACGCTCCGCCACACACCGTCAGGTGGCTTGCGGAGTATGGATATAGATGTAGATGTAGATGTAGAGTTTGGTTGCTCCACTTATCAATACATACCTTACAAAGGTAGACAGCAGATTTATCAATCCATGGCATCCAAACTGAACATGAAGACATGTGAAACTTTTTCACGCTCTGCAATTTTCTGTTCTTTGTAAGTACAGTATCAAATCAGAGTTGAGTTGTGTAATGTTTAAAAAAATTTCTCGGGAATTATACATTTGTGGGTACTTAACATTGTGTATGCAGGCTGTACCCCTGCTGTCACTGCTACCACCATCTCTACAACTGTAGGTGAGGGTGTATAGCCTCCTGTCCTCAAGTTGCAACATTTTGCTGATAATGGTATTCTCACTATGGATCAATTCTGATACAAAATGAATTTGCTCTAAATAATTGCAAATCATGAACTATTTAGATGTTTTGCTTAGTGAATGTGTTTCTCATCAGATGTTCAGTGGATGGGAATGATACAAAATGTAGTATTAATGCAGGGTTACTTTATATTGTGTGGCCAGGCTCTCCTCCTGCTGCCACCATTTGTACAGCTATGGGCAAGGGTGTAAAGCCTCCTGTCCTCAAGTGGCAATGTATTACTGGTAATGGTATGGGCACTATGGAACAATTGTGATACAACATATAGTTGCACCAAATTACCGCAAGTGATTAACCATTTACATGTTTTGCTTTGAATATGGTACTTTTCACATATTCAGTAGATGGAGACGGGACAAAATGTGACATTAGTACAGGACTACTTGGATTTGTTTGTGCAGGCTCTCCTTCTGACGCCACTGTTGTCATCGGTAGACTGAGCAGCAGTGTTGCAAGAATATAACCTCCAAATGAGCATCACGTCCTGTCATGGTATGTACTATAGTTGTTAGAGCCATACTCAGAACAAGCAACCTGTGCAAAAAGCAGCGTATCTAATTTATTTCAAAGAAATAAACTGTCATATTCTTTCACTTACCAAACATTATCCCCTGCAGATAGTTTCAATTGGTGGAGTGATTTGCATTCCTGTTGGAGTTGGCATTAATTGATTACAACTGCTTCAAGTCACTCAACTTTCTATTGCTAGAACCATGAACGTGTAACACAAGAGTTACTCACTTGATTAGAAAATAGAATTGTGTTCATACTTTTAGGTTACTTTTTTGCTCTAATTTGTTCATGAAATGCTTACTAATTAATGTTGTTTGCAGGGTCTCAGAATTAGCACACTGCCTGCCTAGCTTTTCTAACTGAAATGGAAGAACACGGCACCAAAAATACAGCAGCAAGAAGATGATGATTGGTGTTACCTGCTACATATTTAAAAAAGTCTATACCTTCATTCCTATCGCCTTGGAATTTTCCTGTGTCATTTTGTAATTTGTGACTCTGTGGGGCTTTTGAGTATGTACATATTCTTAAAAATGTAAACAATGTTGTGAGTTGATTCAATTCTGTTCAGTATGAGGAAAGTGCATGGCCGTCTTTGTTTCATGTCACCATGTAGTAAGGAAAATTCGAGAACATAGTGTGCTTAAGTTTTTCAACGACATACAGTCACAGTCACACTGCTTTACCATATCAGTGTGCCCACTACTCATTATTATCACCTCAAAATCTGAGTTTTGAGTTCTGGGTGAGTTTTTAAGCCAATGAACTGCTATCATTGTTAGCATTTCTGCACAAAAACTCGGGCATCACAATGATCACTTTGACATGTGGTTGGCCTTGTACATTCATTTTATGTAATGAATGTAAAAGTTTCAAACACACATAAATTTACTACATGCATATAAAAACAGAACCTGTTTGATATTTTAAGGGAATGTGTGAATAAATTATGGGAGTATTGTATCTTGAAAACTCTGGTTTCTGAGATGGTGTTCTTTGCACAGTATTTCAATGGATACTACAGAATTGATTCAAAGTTAGGGACACAAATTTGTTTAATAGATTTTGCTATCCTTTAGCTTATGGAGTAAAATAAGTGGTTGAGTATTATATGCCCACTGATATATATATATATATATATATATATATATATATATATATATATATATATATATATATATATATTCAAACAAATGGATTACCGAAAGCCAAAATTTGCACCAGTGTCCACAATATGATTATGATGAAATAGCGTGGTAGAGGCTACTTTTTAGGTGTTAAATGGCACAAAGAAAATGTAACTAAACTATGTACATGAGATCTGTTTGAAGATTGACATATCTGGGAATATTGTGTAGTATCCCCCTGGACTAAATTCTTCTTGTAATAGATTCAAATCTAAAAATATGTTTCAGCTATACAAGGTTAGCAGTAGCAGCTTATGTATTAATCCTAACTGGTTTAGATATCATGGATATTGTCATCTATATATAAAGCTGTTTTTGGCGGGCATTATATATTATCTGACACCCTCCAACAAAAATGGTTTTGTGCCATGATTATGCTATTGAAATCAGTTTGCATCAACAAGTAAGAGCTATTAGGAGCCTCCTGTGACTAAAGAAAATTTTTCAATTCAAACCTCATACATTTCACATCTCTTACGTCTACAATGCCCAAAAAAGTACATTGTATCTTATTCATATTGCTTGTGATATTGTTTTTCTTTTGCATTGATCTTCATTTTCCAATAAGACTGCCATGGTGGATGTTGAATAGTGAATGTTGAATACTGATCCTCTTATGTTTTCTCCAACACACACCCTGTCATGTTCACAGCTTTTCATCTGGAGACAGTACGTTAGTTAGAAAATACTTAGCACACAGATATAGTTCAACTCATTCAGAGTAGCACAAAAACTATATATTTTTGTGTGTTTTACCATTTTCAACAGTTATAATTTTGTATTTTTAACCTAAGATATGGGAAGGGCAGTTTTAAGTTATTCAATTTGTATATTGAGCAAGCAGTAAAGGATACAAAAGAAAAATTTGGAGTAGGTATTAAAATTCATGGAGAAGAAATAAAAACTTTGAGGTTCGCCGATGACATTGTAATTCTGTCAGAGACTGGAAAGGACTTGGAAGATCAGTTGAACGGAATGGACAGTGTCTTGAAAAGAGGATATAAGATGAACATCAACAAAAGCAAAACGAGGATAATGGAATGTAGTCAAATTAAGTCGGGTGATGCTGAGGGAATTAGATTAGGAAATGAGACACTTAAAGTAGTAAAGGAGTTTTGCTATTTAGGAAGTAAAATAATTGATGATGGTCGAAGTAGAGAGGATATAAAATGTAGACTGGCAATGGCAAGGAAAGCATTTCTCAAGAAGAAAAATTTGTTAACATCGAATATAGTTTTATGTATCAGGAAGTCGTTTATGAAAGTATTTGTTTGGAGTGTAGCCATGTATGGAAGTGAAACATGGACGATAACTAGTTTGGACAAAAAGAGAATAGAAGCTTTCGAAATGTGGTGCTACAGAAGAATGCTGAAGATTAGATGGGTAGATCACGTAACTAATGAGAAGGTATTGAATAGGATTGGGGAGAAGTTTGTGGCACAACTTGACTAGAAGAAGGGATCGGTTGGTAGGACATGTTTTGAGGCATCAAGGGATCACAAATTTAGCATTAGAGGGCAGCGTGGAGGGTAAAAATCGTAGAGGGAGACCAAGAGATGAATACACTAAGCAGATTTAGAAGGATGTACGTTGCAGTAGGTACTGGGAGATGAAGCAGCTCGCACAGGATAGAGTAGCATGGAGAGCTGCATCAAACCAGTCTCAGGACTGAAGACAACAACAACAACAACAACAAAAGTTTTAAGACAATTTTTATCCTTTTTTATAACTTGTCCATAATGGGTGCTATTTTTTGCCTTTGCAGGTTCTTGCAAAATATGCATTTACATAATCTGATGCACATAAGGGCAGAAAGGACTTTTAACCTTTCAAGCCTGTGCTGTTCCATCAGTCACATGGTATATTCATACAACCCTACATGGGCACTGAAGAGCACACTACTGATCCTGCACTGTGACTTCACATTGGAGGTGGGGAGATGTCTAGGGTGAGGGAAGAGTGTGAACTCAGGTTCTGGAAGGGAGGGGGTAAGCTAGGGAACTTGGGAGGTAAATATGGCTCTATGCAGTCATGAACTATATGAGGAGAGTGAGATGGGGTGAAGAGAGAGTAACTGGAGGAGAGAAGGAAAGTGTTATTACTGTGTCAAAATTCTGGGGTGAGTACGTATTGATTGAATTAGACAGAGATAGGAGAGAAATATAGTATGTAAAAACACTGTTCAAGCCAATTGGCGGACGGAGATGTAATTGATATGGACAGAGGGGCAAAATTTTGTTGATGAAGGTTAAGGCCACAAGATTTTGGAGAATGCAGAATATGCTGAAGGGACAGTTCCCTTGTCTGCAGTTATGAAACAGTTGGTGTTGAATGGGAGCACCCATATGGCATGTGTGATGGAGCACACGTTAAGTATGTTGTTGTTTTACTACACCTTCTGTAACTACGTAAGTACTGGTGTGTGTGTGTGTGTGTGTGTGTGTGTGTGTGTGTGTGTGTGTGTGTGTGTGTGTGTGTGTGTGTTTGTGTTTGTGTTTGAAAAACAAATTAAGCATTTATACTTCAACACAGTTGGAATAACAGGGATCTTAGTTCCAAATTTTAAATTTTGCAATATTTATTTGCAGATGGGTAGAGTGGTAACAATCGGATCTTGAGCCACAAGGTGTACCTACATACGCTAACATACTTCAAGTTTTCATTGCTCTTATCACATACAAGGCAGTTACAGTTACCTGCAAATACCACAAACCTACTGTGCTCAGGGAAGAGGGAAAGAAGACTTATGTCAGAGAACAAAACATGATTTACACACAGGCACAAAGAGTGCTTTCACTCTTTTAATATAATACAGTTGCTGTGTGCAGACGTCTTATGGCTGGCAAGGTGTGGGTAGTTACACTTATAAATCTGTAAGGTGAATGGAGTGCTTAAGCCAGGAGAGTGGGTAAAAACTGATATTGAAAAATGTATGTGGAATTGAACTGGAATATATATACAGTAATAAAGAGCAGGGGAAGGTGGAAGCGTGCATTAAGAACAGGAGGATAATATGTGGGGATAGACAGGTGGAGAAGGATTGCGTTATAGTCTGGAACTTTGTTTTCACCTTCAAAAATGTAACTTCAGTTATTATGAGGAAAGCACAAGTAAATACCGTCATTTCATTGAATATTGAGGAAAATTCAAAATTGTAGGTAGTGAACACAAAAATATTTTTAATGCTCTGGAGCACCTTATGTGATCAATATCTTGAAGAATGCCAATCAGAGTTGTTTATGATATCTATTCCCAACTACTGATATTAATGTTTCATTTAGGTTCTGGATTCATCGATACAAATATATTTTTACTGGATTTTAATATTCTGAAAGTGGTATATATTATTTTTGTTTATGGTGTTTATTATCCTGTCTGCTAAGTTAGAAAATGTTTGTCTAGATTGCATTTCAAGCTGATAAAATAGCAAGAGTTTGGCATGGTTATTTGAAATGAGCATATATAGCATGTCTTGTTACTTTTGCTTCCTTATGGCATTTGTGTGATAAAGTGCATTATTTGGAAGTTCATTTTTAGTATATTGATTTTGAGGTCCTCAATGTTATTTTAATGAGAGTAACTGCAATGTTAAGTGAGTTTGAAAATACGTTGTTAATTCAGCATGTAATTCTCAAGTGGGAAGAGTATTACAACAGTAGATACTTCGTTTACTTCAGTAACGTCTGTAAACAGGTGTATCTCGAAATTCTACCTGAAGGACATACATCAAAATTCATCAAGATAGTAACTCAAAAAAATTTCTTCAGTATGGGCGTTTGGGTTCAATGTGGTGTGGTCGGAGTTTGCTACTACAGTTGTGTATTTTAAAGTGTACTTCTTACTGGGCACAAAACGATAAAGAATTATTAATTTACAAAGCTGAGATACCAGTTTTTGGACACCTGTCGCCTTAAGACAATCTTTCACAGAGATGTTGCTGATTAGATTAGATTAGATTAATTATTCATTCCATAGACTTATAAAAGAGGGAATCCTCCTGGGTGTGGAACATGTCAGATAAACACATTACAAAAATGTAATTAGAAAAACTTGAGTTTCATTAATTTTAATGATCCTCAGTCAATAAACAGTAAAATTATGTACATGAATTAAATTTAAACTTCTAATATTTACAGGTTTAATATTTACATCTGCTGTCCATACATCCATCATTCACACAGTAGGTAGTTACTTGGCTGTTACAACCAAGTACTGTCAAAAATTAAGGTATAATAAATTTTCATTAAAATGGTCTACTGCACTTATTGAGAAGCTCATGGATGGAATAGAAGGAGTTTGTCATCAATACTTTTAAATTATGTTAAAATTGTGCCTTGTGTGAAACTAAACTCTTCATGGTTGCTGGTAACTTATTGAAAATATGTGTTGCTGAATACTGGACTCCTTTCTGGGCAAGAGTAAGTGATTTTAAATCTTTATGTATATTGTTCTTATTCCTAGTATTGATACTGTGTACTGAGCAGCTAGTTGGAAAAAAAAGATGTATTATTTACAACAAACTTCATTAAGGAATAAATATACTGAGAAGCTGTGCTTAATATACCCAATTCTTTGAATAGGTTTCGACATGATGTTCTTGGATTTACACAACCCATTACTCTTATTATACCCTTCTGTAGTCTAAAACTTTTTCTCTGTTTCTGGAGCTACCCCAAAATATGATACCATATGACATAATAGAGGGAAAATAAGCAAAATCTGCCAGTTCTTTACGTTTATATCACCTATGTCTGACATTATTCGCATTAAAAACACAGACAAAATATATCAAAAAGTGGTTCCCCCATAACGCCCTGCAACCTGAGGTTGGGCTCACTACAGAGTATGCAGAGAATAATGACAATTTGTCTAGGCCATAATATCCCATTAACAGTGAGGTGAATCAATGTGGGACACTAGTCAGTTTTTGCAGACGTAATACCAGGAACATGCCATGGCGTATGTTCATCATTATAAATTTGCCAGTATTCACAACCTAATTTTGGAAAATCGGACAAGGGCATCCTGGACGGCTGGACTGGAGTTTCTGCCTTAGTGTTCACAAATTCAAATGTCTTCCAGAGCCCCTGGTCACATCTACATTTGGCTGTCACACTAACTCAAAAAATGCTTTGCTCAGCAGTTTTGGCAAATAAACAGTTGTCCTTAATTGTTGAGATAGAACTGATATACTTCACATACTTTTGATAAAAAACTTTAATTGAATACTCAGAATTTACCATGTTTACACTAACTGCAGCTCTGTGTCTACCAAAAGCAATTGAACTATTAAAGGTTTTGTCTAGTAAACTATAGTTAGGGAGCAGTCTTGATAATTAAAACAGTCACTGACAAAATGCAGCAGGCCGGAGTGGCCAAGCGGTTCTAGGCCCTACAGTCTGGAACCGCGCGACCGCTACAGTTGCAGGTTCGAATTGTGCCTCGGGCATGGCTGTGCGTGATGTCCTTAGGTTAGTTAGGTTTAAGTAGGTCTACGTTCTAGGGGACTGTCCAGCCAAGAACTTTTCAGACTGCACTTGACAGTGTATTTCTGTCTTGCTCACATACTGTGAAACTGACCGACTTCAAAATTAGAGACTGTCGGGATACAGCCTCATCAGGTCACACAGTACAGTTATAGTGAAAGTGAAGCTACATATCTAAAAGTGGATGACAGTACATGGTATATTTGAACAATGAAAGGACATTTCTAATTGATTTTCTGAAATTCAATAGCACAGGGAACTTTAAATGCTGATAAATCATCTTTGTTGAAGGTAGGAGCTATTACTCTGAAATTAATGTGAGATACTTCACAGTGTGTTTTAGTTTTCCACTCATACTGTGATACAGATAATTTACACAGAACATTGAAACTACTGTCAGTCTTATACACAAACAGTATGCAGGATTCTTTCAGTGAAAGTGATTGGTACCCATATTTCTGTTTACAAAATAGAATAAAATATTTTCTGTAAAGTACTGTAACTCTCAAGAGAGATTAAGAGTACTAGCAATACCCACCACCACGAAAGCATTAGTATGGAGCCTCGCAGGCTTCAAAGATTGTTTCATTGAGAAATTATGTCTGTAAGGGAAAAGAAGAATAATTTTTAAACGTACAAGCATTGAGTGTGTTTCTGTAAACAAAATAGAATAAAATACCTTTCGTAAAATACTGTAACTCTCAAGAGCGATTAAGAGCACTAGCAATACAGTGTATTTCTGTGTAACATTTTCTGCGTTCCTCATTTTGGCCTGTTTGCATTTGCCATTTGTAACTCAGCAGTCTACCTGTAACTGCCACACACAAAAAAAGCAAGCACTCCACAGTTGGTACTGATCTGTACAAATCCGTTTGTTATTTTATGACGTAATCAGGCCACTGGCGGCAGGAGGACCATCAGAGAAATGCCTTCTTTGCTGCTTCTCCACAGGGCAGCATTTATATGCAGGATATCTAGGCTGCAGCTGAGAGCCATGCACCACACAAATTAGAAATAGGTATGTCTTTGTTTTGATATTTATAGAACAGAATAGAATTGAAGTTTATTGTCTCATAACATACAATTAGAATAGAATAGAATAAAAGTTTATTGTCTCATAACATACAATTTCAAGCTAGTCACTGAATGTACAGGAGACTCGTCAAAAGACAAAAATTTGTTTAAAGTTTTTCTCGTAATATCATTAATATAAAATACTGTGCTGGATATGTAATTAATATGCACCCTAAATTTTATTTAAGTAACAAAGTTTCAAAAATTAACAGTCCTAGGTACTTGTTCTCTCCTGCTCAAATTTCCAGGTTGTCCTTCATGAATTCTTCTACTGAATAGTAACATTCCTGCACTATTTTCTCACATAAGGTTTTTTTAGTGTTTCTAAATTTATAATGAGCAGTTCTTTTCTTTTCACTTTGTTAAAAATTTTCATGACCATGTATCATGGAGTTTGAGCATAAATGTTTAAATGGTTGATGGGCAGCTTAAATCATTTTGATTTCTGGTGTTGTAATCATGTTGAAAATGATTTTCTACAAATAAATTCGGGGTAGAATGTAGAAAGATAATCAGCTCATAGATGTATAGTGAGAGAACACTAATATACTTTGCTTTTTAGGAAGGACAACATGATTTCCTGCACCCTATATTGTGCATATTTCTAATGACAGTTTTCTGAAGTTTTAATATTCGTCAAATACGGTTTGAGTTACCCCAAACTACAATTCCGTACCTTATTACTGATTTGAAGTAGCTGTGATATATTACTTTTCTTATGTCCATGCTGGTTGCATTGTACAATATTATCACTACAGATGCAATGCTTCTTAATATATTTGCAACATACTGTATATGCAAGCCCAATGGTAGATTTTTATCCAGTTGCATTCCTAGAAATTTCATACAGCTGGCTTCTTGCAAATCTTGGTTTTTGTGACTCATTAGAACATCATTTAATTTTGCTTGTTTTCTTTTAAACTGGATTAACTGAGCTTTATCCATATTTAATTTTAACTCGTTTAAATTAAACAAGGTATCAAATTTTTTCTAAAGTGGTTAATACAATTCAAGGCATTCGATAAGTATTTGTACTTTCAATGATTACAGATGTGTCATCTGCAAATGAAACTGACACTCTATATTAAGCGGTCGATAATTTATGTACAACAGAAACAGAATAGGGCCTAAGACAGAACCTTGGGGCACTTCTTGTTAAATGGTTTTTGATTATGAAGTGTAGGTTTCTCTGTCTGAAGATATAACCACGCTTTGTCTTCGGTTGGTAAGGTAGGATTTAGACCATTCTAATATAGTGCTCCTAATTCCATATTTTTCCAGTTTACAGAGTAGCAAGGAGTGGTTCACACTACGAAAGGCCTTTGATAGGTCACAAGAAATTCCTATGTCATCCAGTGAGTTGTTTAGAGAGGATTTAATTATTTTTTATGACCTTGTCTGGCCAACTTTTTCAGTCAACAGCTCTTACAAATCAAGATAACATTCACTTTTCACACTTCATGCTCACTCACACCAAATTCCCAGTGGAGCCTGGTCACAAGTATTGCACTGGAGGCTGGCAAAATTGCTAATATATGTAAAAGTATGATCAATGAATTTTGACAGTTTGAAGTGAGTTTTACTTCACAAATAGACAATTTCATCCAAACCAGGACCCACAAAATGATTTACTACCTATTGTCAGAGGCAGATTCTTGAGGCTCAACAAAACCATTTTCACATAACTTTATTCATTAACAAGGTGTCATGGAAAATGTGCAAGTGTCTCAAGATCTATAGGAGCACAACATTTTAGCTTAAATTCAGAGGTGGGATAGCTAACTGGTTTTAAAGAAGACAAATATATTTTTATAAAAATATCTTTTTAGTTGGAATAAATACATAATATGAGTTGGAAACAGATCAAAATAATTGTCAGCATCCCTGCTACAGCCTTAATAATGGCTGTACCCACCACTGCAGCAGAATGCACAGAACTGCGTTGGTAGATGTACCTGTCATTGTAAGTGATCAAAGTAAAGCTATGGCTGCAGTCGGATGTTTCGTGCATTGTTCCAAGTAATCAGCTATTACGGACCACTATAAAATACAAAAATACTCTAAAAACAAAGATATTTTAAACACATAACTTCATTGCCACCTAACTCAAATATTGGTCTCCAATGATAGTTTTGTGTGTTAGATATCACATAATTTCACTCTTCTGTATAATGGTGCATTGCCACGTGTTTGAGTGTGAGCAAAATGCAGTAGTGAGCCTACATGTAGTGCTACTTTGATCAGTGAGTGTAAAGGACAGAAAGACATTCAAAAACAATCTCAAATTGTCATATCTAAAGGAATGAATGATGTTTTACTGATCTGGCCAACAGTGAAGGAGCAGGAACAACAATAATCTTGCCTAGATTCATAAAATGGTTAAAACGTATGTGGTATTTCCAAATTGACTCTACATTCAATATTATAAGTGCAGTAAACTCAGAAGAATCTCCAGATATAAGCATATGTTTTGATTTTCCAAGAAAGGGGTGCAGATGAAAATGGTAATTACAGAATTTTACTATGTCAGAAAGTTAGTGCATATTTGGTAGCACGATGGAGGAGAGTATCCAAAAGCTAGGAAAATTCAGAGTGATCTCACTGAAAAAGTTAATTATTCTGGTCCTGAGACCTCCATTCTTTGTCTTCTCTGGCAACTTAGTTTTTGATTTGGAAAAGATAATGATGGATAAAAAATTTTAACTGGATGCCGAGACATTGCAGTAGCAGGAACGAAGTTTAGTGTAAAATCCACTTACAGCATGCTGAGGAGGGTAGTCGTATAACATACTTAGATAAAACCAGAGTTACACAAAACACTTGCAAGAACATATTTTGCTCAACATCAGTGGAAATACTGTCCTGATAGTGCCTACAGTTACTTTTGTATAAAGTGTATCGGTGAATTTGAAGGTGGGTGCAGTGCTGAAAGGTCAGTAAGAGTTACAAAGAAAACAAATTTCGGTAGGGAATATTCTTGGTCATATTAAGGTGAGCCATCTGAATGTAAAATCCACGTGGTATCATACAATTACTCAAGCATTATCACACATGCAGGCTCTCATAAATAATATGATTTTCTATGTGACAGGATACAGTAATGATGTCTCAGATGTTACCAAAAGAAATTTTATAGCTTTCTTAAACAACTCTCTTGTTGGAAGTTTCTACAAGACAATACAAATTCATGACATTTTTTGTTACAAAGGTGGAACAGTTTCACACCTCTTATGGTACTTTACTTCCTATCTCAGAATATTTTTATGTTCTCAAGATAAGATATATATCATATACAATTATGAACTTTGAAAATGTTAATACCTTATTTTCAGTCCAAATATCAGTGGTTCGTTTTTTCACAAGTGGATGTAAAAAATATCTTTGTTCAAAATGTCTTTTACCACTTTTATTTATTTATTTATTGTCATAGCAGCTGACAAGAATTTTCTTTTGGAAAGTACTCCATCATATTTTAGACTAAAAATAGAAATGTCTATTATTTCTTAGAAATTTTTACTAGCATTTGAATTTATCACCAACTGTCAATGCTGTAAAATGGGGAAGGGCACTGAGCTGCCTATTTTTGTGACAGCTGCTATAGTTTGTGTAGTACATCAAGTAACTGCCATTGACTGGTCATAGCAGATATTTCCCTTGAGTGTGAAATAGGAGTCATCAACTACAGGGACAGTGGTATTTCCAGCATTGACAAATGAGAAGACAACTATAGCAGATAGTTAAAATTAAATAATGTTAAAGGGAAGAAACGTGCCTCCTTCCCTCTTCAGTGATTCTTTTTATCAATAAACCTAAGGAAGAAAAGGCCAAACAATTAGATAGTGTCAGTTGTTGATTCCTGCATGGTACAAGGCAGGTAACAATAGCAATAACAGAAAAAATAAGCAATGGGAAGGCTTATCTATTTTTCATCAAAATGTAAGAGGTTTCTCAAGAAAGTATGAAACGTCCCCTTAGAAAAATTTATGAATGATTGTGCTGATAAGCCCGTTACGTTAATTGATTTTCAAACAGCTGAGCAGAACTGAACGTACTCAGACATTTCGCTCTTTACTCATTCCGATCAACACTAAACTTTTTTAATGCAACGCAATCTGACCTTCAATAATCTCTACAAAAGAATTGCTCTGACTAACAATAACCTATACCTTTCATGAATCACTTACCTCACAAAAATCTTCGTTACTTGCAATACTGCAAAGAAGTGAGCGCCAACACTCCCAGCTAACTAAAAGATTCTAACTACTGAAGGCACTAACTACTGATAGGCACAGTTAGCAAATTAAAGATTTTGATAGAGAACAAACAATGTATTTACCTTAATAATGTTCAACAGTCATATATATATATATATATATATATATATATATATATATATATATATATATGTATATATATATATATATATCAGTTCATGATATCCAATATTAAAAATTTACTCCTTCTAATGGACACACGTCCAGATCGACGGCTCTCAAAAGTCTGCCATCTCTCTCCCCACATCCACCACTGCTGGCCGCTCACCTCCAACTGCGCAGCACTACATGCTCTTCACATCCAACTGCGCAACACTACAATAGAGAGTATTACAACAATGCCAACCAGCCACAGACTGCACACAGCATAGCCAGTGATTTTCATACAGAGCGCTAGATGGCGTTACCAATATAAAAACCTAAACAGCCTACTTACAAGTAGATCAGCTGCTTATTGATGTTAATGAAATAAACTATAAAAATAACGCTCAAATATTGTGCTTTTCTGAGCACCAAGTTACTGGTAAAAGTACCATGCCACCTTTAGCCAGTTGTAACTTAATAAACCATTTACATAGAGTAAATAAAATTAAAGGTAAAGTAACAATTAATGTTAAAGAAAGTTTAGTTCAGTTTACAGGGTATCTTCAGGATATGTAAAAATCATTTTACATCTCATGGACCAGCCACTGTCAATGTTGTATTCAAAAGCAAAGGATATTATAGTTTAGGTGCTTTTAATGTAAATTTACTGACTGGAAATAATAACAGAGGTAATCTCAAGAATGTGATGGCCACTTGTAATCTCAATGCTATAATCAACTTTCCCACTGGAATTACGCCTTAGTCGCAAACTGTGTAAATGTTAGTAGACAACAGAACATTAATGCGTCAGGATATAAATAGCCTCTCACATGTTGATGGTGACATCCTAACTCTTCATAGCGTTAATATTCTCAGTTAACAATCCTCTTAACAGATATTCATAGGAGTAATAAACAGAGGGGCAAAAGAATTTTTTAAATATAAGTTTGCCGTTTTTTAATAATAAATTGAAAACAATTTGGAACATTGTAAAAAGTTAGAAAATACAAACACAAGCAACACAGATAACCTAAAAATCAGGTAAAATAGAAAATTAATATCAAATCCAAAAGTTTAGCTGATATTTCTAACAAACACTTCCAGTCAGCTACTCAGAAAATTTGCTGTAGGGCTTCTGTTGATGAAGTCATGACTTTATGTCAAACTGCATACTCCAACATAATCACTGAAATGTCCCTTGACCCTTTGACTGTAAAGAGAATTTAAACAGCTATCTGGTCTCTAAAAAGCAAGAATTCTGCAGAAGTAGATAATGAATATAACAATTTATAGAAATATTTATGGTTATGGATAAGTGATATTTTCCAGCATATTTCTATTGCTTCATTTCAACAAGGCATTGTTCCTGCGAGGCTTAAAATGGTAACTGGAGTGTGGCCATCGATGACAACAGCAGAGAACCAAGCCTAGCACTATGTACCTGGCCAGGCTCTGAAACATCTATCTCTAAGTGTGCAGCAGTCAACATGTTAACTATGCCATTGTGAAATTCCCATACAAGAAGAGTGATAAAACTGACCTCACTAACTACAACACTATTCCATTAACAGTTATTTCTAAAATTCTCGAAAAATTAATGGATGCTAGAATTATTGAACATTTGTTCCAATGAGAGCGTAACACATTGGTGGGCTGTTGCTGCTTCCATGTGTATTTTATCTTGTTTCTTCTTCATTATATCTTTTATTTTAAAAAGGTATAGGTCATTGTTTTCGATATACATAATAAGCCAAGAAAGGTAGAAATGAATTTTGTTCATTTCTTTACCATTATATCCAGAAACCTATTCCAAAAGATGTGAATGAGCTTCACCTGTTCTCCAATGGATGTGCTGATTACAATAATAACAACACAATGCTTCACGTTTGTTTAACACTTGTATCACCTGGATGAGTTAAGAAGATAAAACATTACTTCCATATACATAGGCATAGTTTTCTCCCAAATTATAAAAATGGGACTATAAAGAAGTTGATGAACCAACGTGACAGGACATGCATATTTAAAGAGTTTGCCATAATGATAAAGAAGACATGAAGTAAATTCTTAGTGAAACTGATTAATGATACTGCTATATTAGCATTTAAAAATTGCTGACCTCTTTATTTTAAAAAGTGTTGCCTCTCTGAACCAAGCATCAGAAAATTTCATAAGGACCATAAAACGTACTTTTCCTCTTAAGTGGATGAGTTTTGTGTAAGACAAACATTATCCCAGGCAAGTGAAAAACAGAGCAGTTCATCAATGGTGTTGTCACACGGATATTTCAACTCCTTCACAGCTTCACTATGGATCCTGTACTACCCAATGCAATAGGATATCCTCAAAAATATGAGCTTGCCAACGTCAAAAAAAGCAAAATATATTCAAAGTGGAAAGGAGTATTCCACTTGAGTATATATAATTTTGTGGTCAATATGACACAATTGCCAATAGCAGAAGGAACAAACAATGAGAATGATGATCAAGGAGATTAACTTGTTTTATTGTGTTTTGCTTCAGCATTCTCATAAGAAGTGTAGCTAAAGCTCAGCATATGAATATAATAGTAATAGTCTCATTAAAGTTTGCTGTTCACTATATTTAATGATTTTGTAATTAAATCAAATGTTTTTCCATGTATATCTTTCGTTTATCCTAATGAATATTTGTTCATTGCAAACAAGGTAGTGAATCAGTAGTTTTTAAATTTACTTTTATGCTGAACTATAAATTACAAAATAAAAATAAATAATGCTACACAATCCTTGGAAACTCAATAACCAGTGATACTGAAATAACAATAAATAAACAGATGGTTTATGCAGCAGGAAATTTTTACCTTCTCTTGTAAAATTTTACTTTTGCGACTCATGATCATTTTGAAATCTGTGAACCACTGTGAAGTGCATGGCAGAGGGTATGTCTCCCTGTACCAGTTATTAGGACTTTTTCTCATTCCATTCACGTATGCAGTGTGTAAATGCCTGTAATTAATCTAACTTTATCCTCACAATCCCTATGGGAGTGGTGTGTTGGAGATTCTGGTACACACCTATGCTCATCATTTAAAGGCAGTTTTTGAAACTTTGTCAGTAGACTTTCTTGGGTTAGTTTCCATCTATCTTCAAGAGTCTGCCAATAAAGTATTTTCAGCATCAAATGAACTTGTGACTATTCATGCTGCCCTTCCTTGTATACATTCAGTATTCTGTGCTAGTACTATTTGGAATGGGTCCCACACACTCTACCAATATTCTGGGATGGGCCACACAGGTGATTTGCAAGCATTGTCTTTTGTAGACTGATTGCACTTCCCTAGAATTCTACTAATAAACCAAAGTTTGCTTCCTGCTTTACCCACAACCGAGACTATGTGAACATTTCACTTGCATCCACCTACTATGTGTTACACCCAAGTATTTGTATGAGTTTACATATTCCAGCTATGACTCAATACAGTCAGTTAGGGTCACTTTGGACCATTTTTTTCCATTTTTTGAAAATACTGTATAAAAAAATTAATTACATATCGGAAGAGATATTGTAACATTTTGCATCTACAGTCATTGAGTGCTTGGGATAAAAGAAATGTATAATAATTATGCCCTATTACAGAGAAATTTCAATTTTAATACTGTTATGAAGTTACACTGTCATTCAGGTTAACTTTAAACCAGTCTTTAAAAAATCTGTATTTTCATATATCTAATACTCTTTGTAACTTTAGACCATGCCTTAAAGAAAACAGGAGTTAATAAGAAATAAAAGCAAGCAGTGCTAATTCACAATAGAGTGTTTATTTTCAAATATCAATATATTTGTATTCACATGGCATTGACATTTCTCAAATTAAGTAAAAATAAATGTAGAAGAAACATATTTGTTACAGTGAATGGCTTGTAATACATATTACAATTAATAGTATACACATTTTATTCAAAAACAGAACACAACACGTTCACTAATACTGTACAGGAAATAGACTTCCTCAACTATCTTCATCCGATGAGCACAGGAGGTCATCGTTGATATGAACCATGCCCCCCTTTTATTAATATGTTTCATGCAGGATTCATCAATTTTCTATAATATACTGCCCTTTCTGTACCAAATTGAATCCTCTCTCTCAGGCCACACCCAATATTTTCCTTTTTTAACCACGCAAGCTTATTCTGAATGTCACACAATTGCCTCCCACCTCTACTGTAGTGACCTTTCCAGGATAGCATTTGCCCTCATATACTGCAATGACATAGTTATTTACACAAAAGTCACCTTCAGATGTAGATATCAATTAGTAATTCTTCTTCTACAAACACTTACCCCTCAGCGATAACAATAGGGCTCCTTAGAAGTTCCATGTGATCGGTCATAACTCTGTTCACATCTAATCCAGCTAAGATACAACTTTCAGAAGCATCTGTAGGCAGGTTACTTCGATTTAAAGCTCTGAGTGTTGCAGCACGAGTTCTTACACCTCCTCTTGTTTTTGGTCCTGATCTTGGTCATGATGTACCACACTGTAGAAACGCTAGCTCAAACCTGGTTCAGTTTCTTCTCCCTCTATTTGTGTTTGTCTCCTCCTTCCATTGTTTCTACTTAGCTCCCTATTCTCATGAAATGCTCTAACATCATCTGTAGACACACTCTTCCCTGGTTCTATGGACAACTTGCACTTTTTGACAAACTTAACATTCAGATCTGATTGTCTTATTGTCTCCAAATATTTTTTAAATTCAGATCCCACGCTTCCCGTCACAGAAGACTCATTTCTTGCGTAATCAGGGAGACATTGTATGACTCTATCACAGTTTACAGGACACAGTCCACATTTCTCAAATCCTTTCACTAAATTTGAAGATGCTGTCCACCTAACAGTAAGGTCTTCACCAGTAGGCCACTAAATGTACTCTTTGGAAGACATTGTTTCTTCCTTCCTCTTGGAGTCTTCCTCCATTGAGAAAGAAAATCTCTCCAGTTTTTCTTCAGAGAAGAAAAATAAGCCACATCTATCGGCTGCAGAAGATGTGTTGCATTCAGTGGCAGGCAAAGGAACTTAATGTTATTTTGTTCACAAAGCTCCAAAGTTCTGATTGAGTTGTGAGAGTAGAGGTTATCTCCAATAATTACTCTCCTTCCTTCTTTCTTTAAGGTAAAAGGGAGGAAGTTAGTTTGAAAAGAGTCATCAAATACTCCTTGTTCCATTCATCCACTGTCTGATGAATTCATTCATGTTCCAGAAGGTGCATTGTAAATCCAGTCAGTCCATTTCTGCTTACCTTTAAAAATAAGATGCAGAGGAAGGAATTCTCGTGCTGCATTCCCACAGAACATGACAGTGAAACATGATTTTCATGTATTCTCAATTTTCTCAGGATGTCGACACGTTCGACGAAACAAGAGCTTTCCTTTTGCCAGTATGCCGTGAAACCCTGTTTCGTCAAATTGAAAATATTTTCAGCAGGAACACCTACTGTCTCGTCTTTGTATTTCAGAAAGAAAGTACTGATTATGTCCTCATTTACGGCAGCACGATTCCTTGAAATATTTAGGCTACTGTAAATTTGTAAGAAAGTTCAGCACTATGCCTCTCTAAAAAGGCCTTTCCCCATTCCCACCCAGGCATATTATCAGTAAAGCAGCTTACTTTTCTGTTACAGGTATCAAGATATGACTCAACTATGCACCTCAAGTCAAAGACTGATATTGAAACACCCATGTCACTGACAGTAATACAATGTTGTACAAAAGATCTTCCTTCAACCTCTGTAAACACAGTGGGTCTTCCAACTTTACAGCTGTGCTCGTTTTTTAATTTGTTCACAATGGTTTGTCTTGGAATGTTATATTTCCTTGCAGCTTCCCTCTGGCCAATTCTTCCAGTGGTAATTTTTTCTAATATTTTCTGCAGGGTGTCATTCGAGTAACGAGTTTTTGTGCTGTATTTCCTAGTACCTGGTTTTGAGGGTTTCTGCCGTCCCATGGTCTGTAGAAGAAAAATGTGGTACTCTTATTTAACTTCATGACTTAGTGGATGCTTAGGATGAATATTTTGGTTTATTATTCAGCCTATCGTAATTCTTTTAATATTTTACAAACGACTAATGTGAGAACTTGTTTAATAGTCTACCCCAAGTTTCTTTAATTATTGTGATAGGAATTTCTGATTTTTTATTCACATAAATGCTAGTATTGGTATGTTCAAGCATTAAAGTCACCTAATTCGTGATATGCCAAGTCATTTTCTCAGTTTTAATGTTATAATATCTAGATTTATTAGCCTACCTTCAATTTGGTAAACATTATACCACAATCCTGCTAACTTTGTACCGGTACAATGTTACCCTAAACTGGGCTACAATCTGCAACTAGCTATATAAGTTATTATCTCGATAAAGTAAAGAATAATTTCAGTTCAAATTGCATCATTGTAAACTCAAAGAATTGTTTTGTTGTTTGGAAATGTAACATTACAGAGAAGCACATTATTTGTTCTTACAATCACAAATTGAAAACACTGGTGCCAGAACTTCTCTTCGCAGCCAACACATTCAAAGAATAACAAGAAACCAAAGAGCTTATAGGAAAGTGGAAAGACAGTTGAAATACGAACTAGAAATGTCAGAGGTAAAAACAGCGCTAATTTTGGTGTATAAGAACGCCAGTAGTTGGCACACCAATCATTTGAAACAAAAGCAGGAAGTGGCACAAAGATACCCTGACTGGTTACCCTGATTGACTGTATCATATTCATAGAATATTATGTTTTTTAGTTTATGAAGTGCACAGTTTTAGATTTATAAAAGTTTAAAGCAAGCTGCCAATCACTGTACCACTTTTCAGTCTTATCATGGTCTGAATGTATATTCGTGCAGCTTATTACAGACTGCACTTCTCTACAGATAACTGCATTGTCTGTGAAAATACTGAGGTTAGTATTAAAACTGCCTACAAGACCATTGATATATAACATGAGCAGAAAGGGACCCAACACACTTCCCTGGGTATATGTACAGTAACTTCTACATCTGTCAGTACCTCTCCATCCAAGATAATATGCTCTATCCTCCCTACCAATAAACCTTCAATCCAGCCACATATTTCGCCTGTGGCCCTATATGATCATACTTTTGATAATAAGAGTATTACGAAAAGGATAATGCTACTCACCATATATGAGAGATACTGAGTCGCAGGTAGGCACAACAAAAAGACTTTCAGACAATGAGTTTTCGGCCAACAAAGCCTTTGTCAAAAGTACACAACATACACACTCACAGAAATGGCTTCAACAGGCAGAGACTGTGGTCATGTGTGTGTGAGTAGCATTTGCGTGTGTGTGTGTGTGTGTGTGTGTTGTCTATTTTTAATGAAGGCCTTTGCCGGCTGAAATCTAACTTTCTCACAGTCATTTTGTTGTGCCTATCTGCGACTCAGTTTCTTAACTATATGGTGAGTAGTAACTATCCTTTCCATAATACAGTTACATTCCATCCTGTATTTTCCATTGTTTGATTTTGCATTTTGATAATAAGAATGGATATGGTACTAGGTAAAATGCTCTTCACAAATCAAGAAACACTGCATCTACCTGATTACTCTGATCCATGGCTTTCAAAACTTCATGTGAGAAAAGTGTGAGTTGGGTTACATATGACCTTTGGTTTTGAAATCCATGATATTTGGCATGTAGGAGGTCAGTCTGTTTGAGATAAACCTTTCTGTTTCAGATCAGAATATGTTCTAAGATTCTACAACAGATAAATGCCAAGGATACTGCGCAGTGATTTTTAGATCATTTCTGCTGTCCTTCTTGTAGACAGGTGTGTCCTTTGCTTTCTTCCAGCTACTGGGCATATATTTTTGTTCAAGGAATCTATGATAGATATAGTTAACATAGAGGCTCAGAAGTCAACTGCAAGAACTGCGAGAGAAAGAAGTCATTAATGGAACGTGTGAAGGCTGTAACCTCAAGCAACCTGTCAACTGCAACGTAAACAACGATCAGATAAACAGAGTCCACATAGGGGAAATGAGTTCAAAACCTAACATGAACGTAAGTCTTGCACAAAACTACATTCCCCAAGATAAGACCGCAAATATTATAACTAAAAAACGTTCACTTTGTTCAAGCAGTAAAGAACAGTCAGTGTTGTGCAGTGAAAACTGTCCAGATCACGGTATGTCAATAAATAGCATCACCCAAAAATGCCCATCTGCTTCAAACAATAAAAAATACACAGAAACATGCATTTCGGGTACCGCTGTGATAAACAACACAGAACAAAACAATATAGACCACTTGAGACTGTGCAAAAAAGATCGACAGGTCCTTATAGTCGCCGACAGTCACGGTCGTCAAATTGCAGAAAGAGTGTCAAGCATTTTACCAAGCTACAATGTCATGTGTTTCGTGAAACCAGGAGGTCGTTTTTCGGAAGCAACAAAACCAGTTGAAAACTCTTGTAAAAACTTTGGACCATCAGACCATGTGGTGATTTTTGGAGGCCAGACTAATGTATCAGTTATTAACCAACCACACAGGCTTGACCTACCTTAATGGTTATGTGTGAATAAATTAGTGATTAAGATAAACTCTGACATAAAGGATGTTGGTGGAAAATTTGAGCATTCAAATGTAATAGATGTAAGCACTCTTGAAAAATCTATGCACATCAGACATGGACTTCATCTAAACTATGCTGGTAAACAATACCTAACAGAGAAAATATATAATTTTGTAAAGCATTAGACTATAAAACTTACCAGTACGTTGGATAATTGGCTCATAACCGGCAATGAAAGCCCTAAAAAACAAAGCAGAACATGTTAAAGGCGTCCAAATTGACTCACAAGGAAAGATGACACCCAAGGAAAGAACGAGTAATAAAAAAATGGTCCAAAACACGTTGGATAAATGGCTGGTAACAAATACACACCAAGGGACAGGTAGACGTTTTTTGGAGAGGGAGTCACAGCGGAATTTGTTACAGAAAAAATTTATACAAACATTTTAAAACTCGTTCACCAAAACATATAGTCCCTACCAAACAAGCTTGATGAAATAAATGTGCTTCTTAGCCATGAGTAGAAGGAGGTATCAGTTTTATGTTTTTGTGTGCACTGGCTGGAGAACGACTATTTACAGTACTCAGACATAACCGGTTTCACTCTAGCAAACTACTTTTGCAGATCAATATAAAAGCTTGGAGGAAGCTGCGTTTATGTAAAAGAAAACATTACCTATAAAATAACAGACTGTGTAAATCAGTTAGGAGGTGAAAAACACTTTGAAGCCTCAGCTATTGAAATAACATCAGGAAAAGCTATAATAATGTGTGTTTAGAGATCACCCAACAGCAGTGTAAACATTTCCTTTAAAAAACTTGACCTTGCACTAGGGAAACTTCAAAATACTTGCAAAACTATAGTTCTGTGTGGCGATTTTAATATTGCCCAAAGAGAAAAATTCCTTAATATTATTCAAGAATATAACCTGTGAACTAAAATAAACTCCCGTAGATACATAACAAAAACTAGTACTTTCTCTTCTTAATTTTCATATACGACTTCCCCCTACACGTTCAACACTCCGAATCAGTGCTATTTGCAGACGACGCAAGCATATTAATTGAAGGTAAAAAGGAAATGGCTCTAAGTTTAAATGCTAAAGTCACAAATGAAAATCTCACAGAGTGGTTTATGAGGAATAAATTGCTGACAAAACCTCAAAAAACAGTTGTGTTACACTTCCATAGACAACAAAATAAAAACGCATTCAAACCAAACAACTCCATGGAAAACGAAAGAATTAACAGTGTCACTGAAACAAAATTTCTTGGCATCTACTTACAAGACAATCTTAACTGGAATTCCCACATCACATCATTAAATTCTAAACTCTCGAAAATGATTTACGCGATGAGGATTATATGGAACAAGACAAGTCCTGAAACAGTTAGAGTGGTGTATTACGCTTGCATACCCTCTCCCTATTGAGATATGGCATCATATTCTGGGGAAACTCTTCTCATAGCATAACAACATTGTGGAAACATAAAAAGACTGTAGGGATAATGAAAAATGCTATCAGCCGAAAATCATACAAACCCTTCTTTAACGAACTGAGTATACTAGCCCTACCATGTATGTATATACTAGAAGTTGTCATGTACCTAAAAAAAACAGCATGTTAAAAATGGAAATGTATTTATTCAAAATAAATCTGTACATGAACACCATACAAGGGCAAATAGTGACATACACAAACATCATTGTTATACCACACTGTGCAAGAAAGGTGTATATCATTCAGGTTAACATTTGTTTAACAAGCTGCCAAGTAACTTAGAGGCCATAAACAAAATCCATAGCGTTAAAAAATCTGTAACTTCATATCTCTTGGAAAACTGTTTTTACTCAGTAACACAGTATCTTGAAAAATAAGTTAATTTCTCTTGTAACAATATAAAAATGTAATGTAACAATACAGCAATATGACAATGTAACAATTTACAAATGTAATCTATACAATCAGTGTAACAATATATTAATGTAATGTCATTTTGTCCAACATCTAGGGTATAGTATATGTACCTCAAAGATTCAGGACGGAAATAAATAAAAAATAAATGAATAAATCTGTGATTTGGATGTAGAACCTTATAGGGAATCAATCAACCGCTGGAGCTATGTTCAGTTTTAATGATTTTAGCTGTTTCTCAGTCTCACCAGCACTAAAAGCTATTTCCCCGACTTTTTGTGGTATGATTATTAAATTGGAGCATTGCTCCTGGGTTTTTATCTGTGACAAATTTGAAAACAGGGTTAAGCATTTCTGCGTGCTTTGCTACACTCAATTTCAGTTCCTGACCTGTCCATGAGTGATTGGACGCAAAATTCGGTGCCACTAACATCCTTTACATATGACCAGAATTTCTTTGGGTTTTGTAAAAGATTATTTGATAACATTTTGCTATGGTAGTAATTCAAGGCTCCATACACTGCTCTCTTGCCTGCCAAACATGTTCCATTCAGCATCTCTCTATTTATAGCTCTATGCTTTGTTTTATACCTGTTATGCAGTAGCCTGTGTTGCTTTATAAGTTTCTTTACAGCGCATGTGTACCATACAGAAGCTCTCCCATTATGAACTGTTCTACAGGGTACATACAGGGTGTTTCAAAAATGACTGGTATATTTGTAACGGCAATAAAAACTAAACGAGCACTGATAGAAATACACCGTTTGTTGCAATATGCTTGGGACAACAGTACATTTTCAGGCAGACAAATTTTCGAAATTACAGTAGTTACAATTTTCAACAACAGATGGCGCAGCAAGTGATGTGAAAGATATAGAAGACAACGCAGTCTGTGGGTGCCCCATTCTGTACGTCGTCTTTCTGCTGCAAGTGTGTGCTGTTCACAACGTGCAAGTGCGCTGTGGACAACATGGTTTATTCCTTAGAACAGAGGATTTTTCTGGTGTTGGAATTCCACCGCCTAGAACACAGTGTAGTTGCAACAAGACGAAGTTTCCAATGGACGTTTAATGTAACCAAAGGACCAAAAAGCGATACAATAAAGGATCTGTTTGAAAAATTTCAACGGACTGGGAACGTCACGGATGAACGTGCTGGAAAGGTAGGGCGACCGCGTACGGCAACCACAGAGGGCAACGCGCAGCTAGTGCAGCAGGTGATCCAACAGCAGCCTCGGGTTTCCGTTCGCCGTGTTGCAGATGCGGTCGAAATGATGCCAACGTCCACGTATCGTCTCATGCGCCAGAGTTTACACCTCCATCCATACAAAATTCAAATGCGCTACCATTGCTGCACGAGAGACATTCGCTAACAATATAGTGCACAGGATTGATGACGGCGATATGCATGTCGGCAGCATTTGGTTTACTGACAAAGCTTATTTTTACCTGGACGGCTTCGTCAATAAACAGAACTGGCGCATATGGGGACTCGAAAAGCCCCATGTTGCAGTCCCATCGTCCCTGCATCCTCAAAAAGTACCGGTCTGGGCCGCCATTTCTTCCAAAGAAATCATTGGCCCATTTTTCAGATCCGAAACGATTACAGCATCACGCTATCTCGACATTCTTCGTGAATTTGTGGCGGTACAAACTGCCTTAGATGGTGCCCGGCCACATCGCACGGCCGACGTCTTCAATTTCCTGAATCAATATTTCGATGATCGTGTGATTGCTTTGGGCTATCCTGTTATGAGCAACAGCCAATTTAGCTTTCAAAAGGGCTGCTCAATAGATGAAGCAGTTTATGAACTTGAAAGTGAAGTCCTTAATCTTTAAGTGAAAAATGAAAGTAATTGGGGTCTCCTACGATTAACAAAGCTTTTAACTGTCTCAGTCACCTTATTTTCATTCAGAAAGCTAAGTTAGTTAGAATAAGGGATGTTGCAGAATATTGATAACAATCATATCTCCACATAGAAAACAAAAAGTAATTTTAAACAACTCAACTGGGGTATGTGGTATCTCTGTTCAATCTGGATGGACTCTTACTAATCATGGCGTGCCTCAAGACTCAATTCTAGAGCTACTGTTGTTTTTTATCTTTATAAGTGATCTGCCGTTATGTACAATTTGCTGATGATGACACCAATTTGATCAGTGGACAAACAGATGAGAGTTTTGAAAAATCTAGAAACAACATAGTGTCTGAAGTGGTTCACTGGTGCAATGCAAAGAGTATTTCACTAATTTCAGTTAAGACCAATGTTCCTCAACTCTGTAAACAAATTAAAAACGAGAGAGAAGTAAATGTGATACTTGGAAATCAAATTATGGAAATATTTTGTGTGCCTAATTTCCTTGGAATATACTGTAATGGTAAAATTAATTGATTTTCTCATATCCAACAGTCTCTAAAAAGACTAAGTTCATTCTGTAAATAATTAAAGAAATTTGCTGGTACATGTATGTCACCTAGTTTTTTTAATGTCCTACATTATTGCACTTTGTTATTATTTTTGTAAATATTTAAAGAAGGCTACAGGTACATGTAATGTAAGTTGAGATCAATAGGACATAAAGTAAATAAATAACAGACACGTTTATATACACGAAGTACTGTGTAACTATTGGTTTGGAGTGTGAGTTTAGAAAAGATTACTGAAAGTGCCTTCATGGGCTGGCACTCTGTCTCTGATAAGAATACTAGATTCAGTGGAAACTACGACCAAAGAAATAAAACTGTTAGATGGTGAAAAAACTGGTAGATCAAGTTATACAAGGTGTCCCACTTATCTTGATCAGCCGAAATAATGTTTTGTGAAGTTAAAGAAAAAATTGAGCAAGCAAACTTTGTCCAGCTACCAGAGGGGCATTAATCAGCATGATTGCCATTCTTGTAAATTTATTTTTTACAAAGAGATGAACAACTGTGTGTCTTTTTCAAATAACATCCTATACTTCTAATCCACTTACTCTCCTCTCCATGTACTCTCCTCAAGACATGTTCAAAAACATAACATGGTGTACTGTTTGTGTAAACATCATGTCATTAAAAATGTAAGAGTTCTATCACGAAGTGCAGATATATGAGGTAATGTAACTCATCAACCTCCTAGAGTTGACAGTAAACAAATGGAAACACAAGGAAAATATACACTGATCATTACTGTTCTGCTAACTTACGTTCTGCACAGACGTGTAGCATTTTTACCTTCTCTTTGTCTGTGTACCTTGTACTCACAGAAACATTCAACTGGGGACAGTTGACAAACATGAGAGTCAAACTCAGTTTTGTGTTATTCTTTTAATACTGTCATGACTGTATGAATGGTACACGGATACATTCTGAACAGATGTTGAGGAGAGAAAGTTGATTAATCAGTAAAAAAATATAGTGTACTTTAAAAAAGATGTACCCTTGTTCATATTTCATCATGAATGAAGTATCAAGCAATGTAAAAATGCTGGTTAATGTCATCCTTGTAGCTAAACAACATTTGTTTGATATGCTTTTCATATTGCTTATGGTCAAAAAGTTATGTGGGATGGTCATGTAGATGGGACACCCAGTATATTTATATGGTGATTGTTATTTTTGTACATAAAATTGATTCCATCCTTGTATCACTTACTGGTATAATGTGACAATACTCCATTTCTTTAAGGGAGAATGCCTAGTTCATTTATCTCCATATCTCTTGGATATAAGTTTAGTGTTGCTTCTACTCTGGCTGGGACTGACTGATTTCTTCACTAATCCACAAAACAATTTACATTGTATGGAGTTCATCATTCACACAAAGTGGGCCCTTTGCTTAATACATTGCACAGTAACAAATTAAAGGTTCCACTTTAACACATGAACGAAGCAATAAAACTTAGACCATGGGATTACAGTATGGTGAACTGTGTGGAGCTTGTGATGCCCCAAGGTCAAAGGTTACTTTGTAATAAATTTAGTGAGTGGCAACTGCCTGGCTTCACAGTTGTTAAAATAGGATCTGGAATTGTTATCAATGTCATATTTGTTGTGTGTGTTCCTGCACCATACGCTGATGCCATTGCAGCAATACAGAGACATTTTTCATTGCTTATTTGCTGATGGGGAACAACATAATCTGTGCTAACATGAGTGTGAGCCACTTGTACTGAATCATCTGTGGTGGTTTACTGACACAAATGTGCTGATAATGGGGTAACTTGCTCATATTTCTTTAGAACATTCACATCTTTTAAACATATTCTACCTGTAAGGTACATGTGGCATAATAATTACATCAGAGAAAAAATTAGTTACTCACAGGAGTGCTTTGTGACACTGTCACTAGCCCTGATAATGGAAGAGTATCGACAAACGTCTTCAGGTAAGACGTATCCAGCTGAAGCCACTCATTAGTGTTTAAATCTTGTAGAACAACTGAACTGCTAGGATGATGATATGGAACATGAAATAAACTCTGTTGTAATAAACTAAGTAAATGGTCAGCAATGAATAAGCTCATAATAAACAATGGGAAAACAGTATCATTAAATTTCTGTAACTCTCAAAACAATACCCTGCATTTTCCAGATATCACCATCAACAAGCAGCTGATTGTGAATGAAGTAACAAGATTTCTGGCATTTGGATTCAGAGTGCCCTAAAATGGGACAGACTTATTTAACATGCTTATTTGAGTACAAATTGCTACTTTTAAGGATGATAAAGAATCCACAAATTAACAGTCTATAATGTCTGCCTATTGTGTGTATTTTAATACCTCTGGTGACCTTAGGAATACAAAAAACAGCCATTAGGATCATTACAAGGAACAGAGTTTGACAGTCATGTAGACTGATATTTAAAACATGGATAGTGGTACCATTACCTTGCATGTTTATAATTGACACACTAATGTATATTTAAAAAATGTAATTAGACATGATAACAGTATTAGAAAAAATTGTGACTTATGTAATGACAATACTAGATTAAAAGGTAACTTGCATTTATTCCCAGCCAAAACTAGTTTGAACGAGAAAGGTATACATTACGTGGGAATAAAACTATTCAATAGAATATCTATAGCACCATTGCCTCTATTCAGTAAGCGAATACGTAAAATGCAATAAATATATCAATCTGCAACTATTGTAATATGTAATATGTAGAACTATGCCTACATATAATCCTGAAAGGTGTCATCTGTAATGGCTACAATCCAGTCCAGTGTCATCTTGTATACTTTACTACAAATGATCAAACTACTAAATAAACAAGTCATGCCAGTAGCTGGTCCAAATAGACCCAGACACTGTCTACAGCATTAAGGCTGGGTGACATCACAATTGAGACTCACAAAAACTGGCGGATTGAATATCATTTCTCCTATGCACATAACCTGAATGACTGTGTCCAAGGCACGATACTTTAACACCTCCTAAACATCAAATAATCTCCTGAGGGCTGAACTACATCCTCTAGGCTACACCCAACGCATTACATGTCACCCCTTGGGCTGTTAGTGCTCTTGATGCCTTCCATGTTTTGAAAAGAGACAAAACAAGGTCCCCTCGGTCCACACTACAAGCCTCAAGCCTGCAATTGCCCAATTTCGATAACATTTGGGCACACTGAAGATGTGTAGCTCTATGTGCTACTGTGAACAATGAGGTTTTGTGAGATATTCAGTTGTAAATGTCCACTGCATGCTGTACCTTTTATGGTGTTTGCTTGGAAATACCTGAAAACAGAAGTTGCATTCACTGATAGCAGCAGTACCTGTCAGTTAAGATAATTTTATGGCCACTTTTAGTGTTGTATGGCTGCAAGTGATATACCATATTGAGCAGGCACACTAGATGGGCTGCACTGATATCTTTCACTTATTAGACAACTTCATTCATCATCTGGTCATGGGCATCTAATCTTCATAGCTCATTGCTGCCATTCTGTCACATTGACCTATTTTATTCCACTGATTCCATACAACTGTCAGGCAGATATGCACCACTTCACTGCCAGGATTTTTGCTATCAGCAGAGAGTGACATGACTTCCTGGTACCAGTTCTACCTTTTTTACAGTGGATCAAAGCAACCAGTGTTTTAATGGGGTCTCTAATATTTTTAGCTTACCTTTTATCACTGCAATTCTCTGCAAGTAACAATTTTACATGCATATTAGGAAATCTGAGCAAAAATGCTACCAACGTAAATGCTTACTGAGTTGTACTGTAAACTATGGTTACCTTGGCCCAGTTTTTGTCTGCCTTTTTATGTATGCTGAGAAAATAAAGATTAACAGCAGATAGAAAATAGCAAAAACATTTTTCTTGTGTTGTGAAAGTTTTGTACCATCAGTTAAGTAATGTAAGTTACTAAACAAAAAACATTATATCTGTTGCTATGGTACCATAGAAAAAAGTAGGCCAATGCTACCCACACCCAGTCATTTCTTCAAGACATTGGGACAAAATAAACATAATGAATATCTCTAGAGCAGTTGTTCATGAGCCTGACGAACAAACTCTAAATGTTGAAGGTAATATTGAACTTTATTCAGAAAGTGATACACAAAATAAACAAGTGTAGTGTATTTCATGAACTCACCAATTAATTTTCAAGTTGCACTACAGTAATCATTTGCTATACCATGATTTATTAAACTATTATTTCAATCACTTCATTGGTGCCTGGTGCAAAACTACTCATTATTAGAAGCTATGTTCATGAGCCTAAACCATTCCTACCCACTATCACTTCCCACTGCAGAATGACAATTAGGTGGTACCATGGTAAGATAATGGACTCAACTGAGAGAGTTAAAGTTTGACCATTTACATTTAAATTTTATTAAGTTCCCCTCTATTGATTATGTCAGATCCTGGGGTACTGCCTCTGAAAAATTCATGCCCAGTTTCTTTGTCCATCTCCTCATTCTTTTCTGATTAGGCATATGTCCTTCAACAATAAGGGAATTGAAAACAAGTCATGTTGGAAGACAAACAAGTGAAGAAATGCTACTTCTTATTGAAGGTAAAGGAAAAAAGATGAAAAAGATTAGTTATTTACTAACAAAAAAGTTCATCATAACCACTTCTTTACAGAAAGAATTAGGGAAAAGAGGCAGGAGTAAATTACAGAAATTACTATTTGAAAGTCTGAGAATAAGAAAATGTAGAGGTTGTCAAGATATGAACTTCTACCAGAAGACGATGTTTCTTGAACATTCCTTGATTATAATTGTTTCCAAAATAGGAGAAAAACAACAGATGTTTTATGTGTGTATACTATTTCTATTTGTTTCTGATATGTCCGATACTACTGCGCTTTAGGGGAATTCTGCCTCCACTAGTAGTACACACAACTATGATACCAGCCAACACTTAATTGTATTCATTCACTATACACAGAATACTTATCCAATGCAGAGAACAGAAATTTCAACACCATAGTAATTTCCAGACAACATAAAAAACATGTCATATTGTCCAATGCAAACATAAGTTCAGTTTTTATGTCAGAGCAATTCATGAATCAATTATTGCACTTGCTCCATATCAATTTTCCACTTTAATCCACCACACAACCATCTCCCCTTTTTGGAGAGCTGCAGTTCAGCAAGTCATGTGTGTAGAATAGTCATTCACTTTGTCTGTTGGTACCTCAACTGGACTGAACTTGAAAATCTGGAGGCTCCCAGACCACTGGGTATCAACAAAGAACTTGTCTGCCATACCGCATAAACACAGTTGGCTTTCCAGTCTGTTCACAAAGATGAAAGTCTCTATCATAGTCTGACAAGTCATAAGGGAATATAATAATTGGGCTCTTTGATTGCGTGGTTCACCCAGACGTGTTTCTTATTATGCTGGCTTAGGGTGGTCAACTAACATTGTGTTGTGTTTGCCATTTTAAAATTTCAAATATTTGTCACCATTGTCCATGGCCTTAAAGGGTCCCATGTATGAAGAGGAAAGAAGTGGTCAGCAACATCATGTCTTCTCGATACATACTCACATTTTAACAAGTCTCAATGGAAAAAGTTGGTTTATCTCCATGTTATGATGGACTGGTAGGTTTGAACATTTGCATGTGAGTTTGCATAGTGTGTAAAAAGTGGCATATTACCTAACAGATAAATTGGAAAGGGAGATGGTGAGGAAAATTTGCCCGATACTTTCAGTTTCTATCCATAGACTAATTGAGCATAGGAACACCCCAAGTCTTCTTTAATTACTGTATGGGGTCCTAGAAGCACTAATCATAGTGCTGTCACCCAGGATTCCTCACAGCAGGCCAAGGCAGCTTTTAGGGTGCAGTGCTGGTGGGATGGTAGCTCGTAGTTCATACATGTTTCCAACCACATAATTTCAAGATCTTCTTGAACAGTTGGCATTTGAACTGCCTATCCCTGTCAGTAGTGATAATCTGCAGAATGGCAACCCTGGAGAACCAAGTAGGGATCACCATCAATGCGCGGGCAACAGACACTTCTGAAATATCTGGTAAAGCAAATCTGTCTGCGATGGTAATTAGGAAACGAAAGCCTTCTGAAGGCAGAAGACGACATACAATATTCAAATGCAAGTGTGACAATCTTCCTGAAGGGGAGGGGAAATCGTCACCTGGAGGAAAGTTGTGGAGAGAGATTTTAAAACTTTGGCATCGTGTTCAACATCGAGCCCATAGACAGCAAGCTCTCTCTATTGCCATCCAAGCAACTATGTCTGATAATAACTTAGCAGTAGCTCTTGTCCCCAGGTGTGCTAGGTTGTTTAAGGTGTCGAAAACTGGGCGTCACCGTTACCTACACTAAATGGACGTAGCTTGTTTCCTGAAGTGTCTGTTGCCTGCACGTTAATCTCTGACTGTACATCAAAAGGTTGCATGTTCCTCACAACTGGGTCACCACTTTAGGGTAATTGTGTGCACTTGTAATATACACGACTATGACAGTCGTCAACACTTCACTGGTTTTACTTAATACATTTAGAATACCCCTCCAACGCACACCACAGAAGTCACAACACCATAGTAATTACCAAAGAATGCAAGTAACATTATCCAATGCAAAGATAAATTTAGATTTTTATATCACAGCTAGTCATGTATTAACTACTGCACTCGCTCCATATCGATTGTCCATTTCTGTCCGCCACAGCACCAAATGGTCACTGGACGAAAAAATAAATAATAAATTTACGCTAACTGTGAAAACTAATATTTACTAATCGTATTTTATACATCTGCACTTTAAAAACAGATAAACAAACAACTCCTTGATTAATTTACTGACGGACTTATTTAATTTCTGTGTATATTCAAAGATGTCGTTTTCTTCCGGTTGTTTCTTTCGCAGTGATGGACAACCTGACGGGCGGCAGCACTTGGTATTGTTGATTTGAACGAAGCGGCAAAGAAGCGAATCGAAGCTGTTCGTGCTGTGTGGATAAGGTACCTTCAGTAAATACATTTTTTATCCTTGTGTGTGTTTTAGATTTAGGCTACTAAGTATATAGTTGCAGAAATCAGCAGCGCGTATCAGAATGCATACGTTGCCCTATAATGAGCACAAATCCTAAGCTCCATTCTACAAGTTAATATCTATGATGCTTGAGTGATTATAAATTCGTAAAGTGCATTACTTTATAGTGAAAGGTTTTAAGGTAGACTAGGATGGATCTGTAGCATCTTTCTTTTAAAAAAATTTCAGGTGGTACAGTTAGAATGCTCGCATCGATTCATTTGTTAAAAATTATGGCTTGAAAATGTGAAATTCTGTGTTACTGCTGAAATTTTGAGCAACCAAACTCAACGTAAATAATGCTCCTGCATCCAGATATGTAATGAATCACTCCTTTGAACGGACATTTTAATTTTTGTTGCTTTCTTTAAAATGTTAACTACGGACTTGTTGGGTCCATATTGTAGGTTACTCCAGGGATAAAGTCGCCTCTCGAAATCAGTCAAAGCTTGATTGAATTAAATGGCGTTTACACTGGTTTTGAAATATGTTTTGCAACTATGTTGCAAACAGGAGCAGTTATCGAAGTCTTCATTGGTACATATCAACGAAAACTATATTTGTGGCCTGCTATTGCTTAGTGCCAACGTATAGTGCCAGTGTTAATCTTCTTATGACTTACTTCATGACCTTTAGCAGAGTATAGTAATTTTGTTGCGTCATAGAGTGTGAAAAGTTGAAATACCCGTATCTGTTGCGGAAAGACAATAAATGTACTATCCTACGACGCTGAGAAGTGTCTGTGGAACGTCTTAAGTAAAAATTCCATGTCAAAAAAAGGCTTCATCCAGAAAATAGCTCTTATGCTTAACAGTAACAGCAGCGGCGTGAGAAAAATTTGAGATCCCTGCTAATACACTATTGACGAAATGTATCAGGTACTCTTTTTGCTGCAACTGAATTTATTTAAAGGGTCCCACACATGAGCGATGGATCTCAGAGATGGGACGAATCAACGCCTTCTCTAGGTACCTTAGGTCGAATGCGATATCCCCTGCAACTGTTCGCTTGCTACGACACTCCACACATGAACGATTTGCCAAGCAATTTCAATCAGTATTACGAACGTCACTGTGCCCAAAAATGGTAAATGGACTGTTGTGTTTAGCAACAGTTGCAGTTGATTTCCCCATCGCTAAGAATATGTGCAAAGCATAATTTATAATAAAAGAGAACTGTAATTTATTAAACTTATTTTGAAATGCTTCTCTTGGGAACTGCAGGTTACTTTGCAGAATATATTATATTTTTTATTGGCGCAAAATGGGTTGTGTATATATCTCCAATGTGCCAACATAATTCGTTGTACATTTATTAGTCCTCAGTTCCTTTTTTGTTCGTTAGTCTTATAGTTAAACTGCAAGTATTTACACAATTTGTTTGATGTCTCTATAGAGATGTTGTCAGTAGCAGCACTACTGTTTACTGTAGTTCACGCTATAAATTGTATGAGGGAGAATTCGATTATAGCAAAAGACTAAGGATGTAAGTATAACTGTACAATAGATTGGCCCTGAACATTTAAATTAATATGTCCTCATAACAGTACCGTAGGTACGGTACTATGTTAATCTGGTCAGAAGTTATAAACTTTAATAGTGTGTATAATTATTTCTTACTCATCTTGGGCAAAACGAAACAAAACTGCAAAACTGTGCTTGATAAAGAGACCCAAGTGCCAGGTATATTGCCACACACCACTGCTAACCAGCCAGACAGCAATACTGCATGCTCCTATCGCATGCAGTCCATCAGATTGCCTGGGAATTGTTTTTCCTAGATCTGGTTTGCAAGTTAGTGAATATATTTCCATAATCTTTGGCGACAGCTGAAGGTTTGATTTGGAGAGACCGTATACATTTTGTTTACTGTCGTACAACTGTTAGCAATTTTTTTTATTTAGATATGATAAAAATGTGGTCCTATTTTTCTCCTTGCATACCTCTTTTGTAAAACCTGTAGGGTTCATTTACGAAATTAATCGAAAACCATATGATAGTTTAGTGTACCAACCGTTTTTTGTGTACTTCCCCATAAGCGTCATTTGTCGCTTTCTTTGTTTTTTTTTTTTTTTTTGCTGCATTTTACAAGCTTTGTCGATCTGGTTGAGTAAGCGTTAGGTTACTACCAGTGTTAGCTCGGCCCTCTTTATTGTAAATATTGTTTCACAGAGAATTTTGGGCATTACCAGTACTAACAAAGGAGGGAATTGTTTCAACTTTTCTCAGAGATTCGCCAGATGATAATGTTGTTACAGAAGTAGAAGATAATGAAGACAATCGTACTGAGGGAAATGATGCTAACAATCCTGCCGGTTTAGATTTTGATGAGGTTTTCGAAAGGCTTTGTTTTGGTGAAATGTTTGAAAGAGTTTTGATAGAACTTGCATCAGTGGTGCTTGAAGTCAGTTTAAATAATGTCACAGCCAAATGTTAAAAAACAAAGAATAAATGCCTTCTTACATGAAAACCCACTCAAAAATAGATGGATGTCTGAAACTGCAATTGACAGAAATGAAAGAAATGTATGTATAGGTAATTCAATTATTTTTTTTAAGCAAGAAGTTTGATGAAACAACACAGTGCAGTGAATCGTCTGCAACGTGGTTACAAACTGTGGCTTACTCCAGACCTGAAAGGCTATATTCTTGCCTTTGAGTTTCGTCGAGAGAGAAATGAAACGCTGGAGAAGGATTTTGACAATTGCATTTAATGGTTTCATATTTCTCAAAGTATTTTTGGCTGCAAAAACAGAATACCAGAATTTGATAACTTTTTACTTACTTTTCTCTACCTGGTGGGCAAAAGTGATAAAATTTCATTTGTGGAATAATGACGACAAAAAGTTGCCCATCAGGCCCTTCACCTTCAAAGAAAATAAAAAGAGGCGAGGAAATGAATAGAGCTCAACTTCATTAATAAGATATTTTCCTCTAGCAGTGGGGTTGATTGTTGGAAGGCAACAAGAAAGTGTGTATTGCTTCCAGCTACCATGGACTACAAGTAAAATGTCTACAGAAAGCAACCGGATAACGTTAAAATCTACATTCATGCACTTCTGCAGTAAAATACTACATTTGTAATATGAGAATTGTGAACTGTATTTGCAGACTTACATCTGCTTATGGGCAGGGAAGCAGATCCACAAGTACAGGGTGTTTCAAAAATGACCAGTATATTTGAAACGGCAATAAAAACTAAACTAGCTGCGATAGAAATACACCGTTTGTTGCAATATGCTTGGGACAACAGTACATTTTCAGGCAGACAAATTTTCGAAATTACAGTAGTTACAATTTTCAACAACAGATGGCGCTGCAAGTGATGTGAAAGATATAGAAGACAACGCAGTCTGTGGGTGCCCATTCTGTACGTCGTCTTTCTGCTGTAAGCGTGTGCTGTTCACAACGTGCAAGTGTGCTGTGGACAACATGGTTTATTCCTTAGAACAGAGGATTTTTCTGGTGTTGGAATTCCACCGCCCAGAACACAGTGTTGTTGCAACAAGACGAAGTTTTCAACAGAGGTTTAATGTAACCAAAGGACCAAAAAGCGATACAATAAAGGATCTGTTTGAAAAATTTCAATGGACTGGGAACGTCACGGGTGAACGTGCTGGAAAGGTAGGGCGACGGCGTATGGCAACCACAGAGGGCAACAAGCAGCTAGTGCAGCAGGTGATCCAACAACGGCCTCGGGTTTTCGTTCGCTGTGTTGCAGCTGCGGTCCAAATGACGCCAACGTCCACGTATCGTCTCATGCGCCAGAGTTTACACCTCTATCCATACAAAATTCAAACGCGGCAACCCCTCAGCGCCGAAACGATTACTGCATCACGCTATCTGGACATTCTTCGTGAATTTGTGGCAGTACAAACTGCCTTAGACGACACTGCGAACACCTCGTGGTTTATGCAAGATGGTGCCCGGCCACATCGCACGGCCGACGTCTTTAATTTCCTGAATCAATATTTCGATGATCGTGTGATTGCTTTGGGCTATCGGAAACATACAGGTGGCGGCGTGGATTGGCCTCCCTATTCGCCATACATGAACCCCTGTGACTTCTTTCTGTGGGGACACTTGAAAGACCAGGTGTACCGCCAGAATCCAGAAACGATTGAACAACTGAAGCAGTACATCTCATCTGCATGTGAAGCCATTCCGCCAGACACGTTGTCAAAGGTTTCGGGTAATTTCATTCAGAGACTACGCGATATTATTGCTGCGCATGGTGGATATGTGGAAAATATCATACTATAGAGTTTCGCAGACCGCAGCGCCATCTGTTGTTGACAATTGTAACTACAGTAATTTCGAAAGTTTGTCTGCCTGAAAATGTACTGTTGTCCCAAGCATATTGCAACAAACGGTGTATTTCTATCGCTGCTCGTTTAGTTTGTGTTGCCGTTTCAAATATACCGGTCATTTTTGAAACACCCTGTATGTGTAACTCCTTATGAACTGTACTGTGAGCTGTATAGAAAGATTTCATTTCTGGAATTTAGAAGAAATGTTGCTTTGGGGCTTATGTGGGCGCAAAGCATATCAATCTCAGAGCTGTAAGCCAAGTTCTGACAGAAAGCAATACATGCAACAAAAGGAAGCAGTTAGTCTCAAAGGATGTAAAATCAGGAAAGAAAAGTATTAATTTTGCCATTTTTTTCTTTAAACAGAGAAAGGTTTGGTGTAAATATTAAATGAAAGGTTCAGTCTGGACCAAAATGAAAATGTTTTATTTTCTGGAGTATTCTCTGGTGTCATGAGAAATAAAATATTTTTGCTGAATTCCATTTACTAACTGTGTAATGACCTTCCAAAGGTCCACTGCTTTGTAGCTGTAACGTGTTCTAGCACATTTCAATTTGTTAGTTAGTGGAAGTGCTATTGCTTGTCAAGCCACTAGAGGGCCAGACGGCACTCAAATGTACCACCTTCATAAAATAGTAACAGCATAAAATTAAAATTCTGAAAAGTGTTGTGAATGTATGGCTTCTCACTGGCTTCTGCCTAAAGATATTTACACGTGACATGTCACAAAGAGGATGTTGAGGAGAATCACCTGTGGAAAATTTGTGAATGAATGTTGCCTCATGGCTTGCAGCACTGTTTTCACTCTATGTAACTATCCCTGATACCTTTTCCATACTATATTTGTAAAGTGTTAATTTCCTTACCTGTCAGTCCGTTAACACCTCCCAGTGGCTAGTAGCATATGCTATTTAAAAAAAAGTTGTAAAGACAAGAAACAAGGAAAAATCATCTTTATCTCAGTCTTCTAGACTCATCTGCAGTTCGTTTCGATTGTGTAAATGAATAATTAATACACAAAAAATTCTAGCATAGCGGAGGGGTGCATCATGTCTTAAAAAGACAGGACATGGCAGATACCCAAACAAGCTTTTTTAAACGTATTTCCAGCCAGAGTTCGATTTTGAAACTTTGCAATGTTACCTGTATTCTTAAAGAATCAATCTAAGAAATTACTAAACAAAAAAACTCTATTCTGCAATTTTGCCCTACATCTGCCCTTGAATATGCTTAAACTAAAATAATTATTAACAGCCTTATATATTGGACTACATTGTAATTCATTGCTCAACCTACTTAACTGCTTAGTATTCTCCTAAGACATTTTTTGTATGTCAAAATTAATTGAAATTTTCGTCATTAAACAGAAAATTATTCTTCTGGGGTGGAAAATGAAAAAACATTCAGTAACTTTTGTCATTTCAGTTAGATTTATTAAGAAATAACTATAATAAGTCGTTAAGTGCCCTATTAATATTTCCCTTATTAACCTACTTAATTGAGAATGCAATTTTTATGTCATTTTGCGGAAATTTTATTAATTTTATTGGAACTCTGGAGCAAACAATACAGCCATTACATTCGCAAAGGTTAATGACTTCAGTTAAATTTTAAATATATATTTGCTTTATTCATATGTAAAATTACAATGTTACAATCACAAATTCAGTATTTTATATGCCAGACCTTTATCTTCGTTTCTTGTAGCTAACATTCTATTAAAATGTTCATCTTTCAGATTGTTCTCCCTCATTAATGTTTTAATATTTGTTGGTAAGGGAATCTTCACATTTTCCAGGTTTTTCCACAGTTTATTTTGATGTGAGACATGTTTGGAACATCCTAAAATGATCTGGTCAAGATCATTGTTGTGTTCTGGATGTTCACTGCATGTGGAATAGTCGTGTCACTGTAGAGGAAAATAAAATCTGTGAAAAATTGTAAAATTATGAACCATAAGAATATGGCCTTTGTTTAAAAAAAAAAAAGGTACCTAGAAAGTAAATATTCTCACAGTGTAGAAGAATTATGATTGATTGTTACAAGTAACTATGACTCATGTTTAATTTTATTTTAGTTCTTGCTAAAAAAAAAGTACTTGAACTAAATATTTATTCTTAATTCTACTTTATTATCAACATGATTATATTAAATCATTTTGTAATACTTAAAATTACAAAACATCTGTAAATTATTCTGTATACTTACAATTGGAAAGTAGCTTTAAAACGGTGAATCATGTATGTCCCAAACATTTGATTGTAAATGACATGTTATGTGACAGAAACGTTTTTATTGTATTCTGTTGTATTCTGGGTGTGCAGGGAAACATGCATCTCCCAACCTCATTTCGTGAAAGTCTTGATAATTTTAAGTTGCACAGCAATAACATCGTTGTGTTTCTGTTGGTTTGTAATATATTGCATTCCCTTATCCAATGGGTGCTATGAAAGAGAGGACCCTTTTGGCTTTGGCATTATGACCTGAAACGGCAGAGTAATAGACTGACCACTTGTCATGATCACAAACTTTGTGAACACAGAAGTGTCTTATGATTGTTATTATTTTCAGAATTTCCTAAAATTTTGTCACTGATAAAAGAACTGACTCTCATTCGGGCTAATGTCATCCATTAAAAGCAGTTTAATTGGGTACTAAATCCACATGTCCAGGATTTTACGCAGTCTTTGGTAATTATGTAAATATTCCTCATGACTACTATAAATATTTTTGCATGATTTGGCATCTGCTGATTGGCACATTCTAGTATGCCTCATTCGCCCTAACTGTAGTGTGTGGGTTTTTTCCTTCTCTCTCTCTCTCTCTCTCTCTCTCTCTCTCTCTCTCTCTCTCTCTCCTCTCTCTCTCTCTCTCTCTCTCTCTCCCCCTCCCTCCCTCCCTCCCCCCCCTCTCTCTCTCTCTCTGTGTGTGTGTGTGTGTGTGTGTGTGTGTGTGTGTGTGTGTGTGTGTGTGTGTGTGTGTGTGTTTGTGGGTGGGTGTGCATGTGGGTGAGTGTGTGGGTGAGTGTGTGGGTGGGTGGGTGTAGGCCAACTTCTGCATGAGGAATTAGGACTAGAACACCAGGTCACAAATTTTTCAAACCAAGTGCTAGTGTGGATCAGGTGACAGAGGATTTAGATTCACTCTGTAAAGGATTTACCAGGGAAGACACTGTGGTTATTGTGGGAGGGCCATCTAGACACACCAATGTTGAATTTGTATCTGTCCTGAGATGACATGACCGGCCTCATTTAAACTCTTCTGTTAGGAGAGTTAATTTGGAGTTGGAATGGCTGCTTGGGTCGGGTGCAGGGGCGCATATTGGTGTGGTAACTGTTGATTCTCTCGGTAGGTGGGACTATACCAGCGCAGCCTACATCTCAACAGGAAAGGGAAGGGTAAACTGGCTGGGGTAATAGAAGGAAATTTAAGGGGAGGCATTGCCATGAATGGTAAAATACCAGTGGTTACAGGTGTTGGAGCAACACCGTTTTTAGGATTGGTAAGATAGAAAGGTGTCAAGTTCTACGAGAGGTCAGGATTGAGACAAATCTTCAGTTTAGGAAAAAAATTAAACAGCACAATTCTAGCACATTGGCTCACCAATCACAGATGCCAATTATAAAATTTCACCAGTCACCAGAAATTTTATCTCCATCAAGTTGTATCTCAGTCCTAGGTAATTGCATTGATGAATTAAAGCCACCCAACCCAGTTGACATAATCTGCCTCTCTGAACACCATGTGACCACTGGTATAGGAACTAGGCCTAAGCACAATGAGAAACTCAGACAGGGGAGTACTGCAAATGTTAGAATAAGGAAAGGTTCTCATAAAAGTATAATTAAAAATAATGTATGTATATTTCATGAAAATATTGAGAATTTAAAGAATAAAATAGATGAACTTCTGGTTTGTTTAGAAGATTTAGAAGCTGAGGACGAAATAGATATACTAAGCCTGTCTGAGCATCCATTGTTACTGACATGGAAAAATATGGAGAAAGGAGGAGTTGCCATATATGTCAAAAGTTATCATTGTGCAAAAAGTATTGAAACAAAAAAATTTTGTGTAGAGATACATATAAAAGCATGTGCCTGTGAGCTTTAATTATATAAAGGCACATTTATATTTGTAACTGTATATAGGTCCCCATTGTCTGTCAGACAGGGGGAAGCAAATTATTATTTGTGGGGACTTCAATGTAGATTCTCTGAAAGAGGGTAATAGGAAAAATGACTTTGAAGTAGTACTACATTCTTTCAATTTGGCACCCGTTATTGATTTTCCTACTCGGGTGGTAAAGGATAGCAGCTCACTGATAGATAACTTCTTTATAGACTTCTTTATAGACCAGATAAATGCTCAGCCTGTTGTGAACGGTCTGTCTGATCATGGTGCACAGCTAGTTACAATATATGACATAGCTCCATTCAGCAGTATTAAACAGTCCTCCGAAGTATTATGTTCAGTCAACAATTTAACAATTGCAAATTTCAGTGAAAGCCTACAGCAGTTAGACTGGGATGAGGTGTACCGTGAACCTGATGCCAATTAAAAGTATAATTTATTTCGTGACACTATTGTAAATGCATTTGAAAACTGCTTCCCCAAGAAAATAGTTAAATATAGTCATAAGAAACCATGTAACAAACCATGGATTCCTAAGGGTATAAAAATATCTTGTAACTGAAAAAGGAAAATGTATCTGACAGCAAGAAAGAGTAGTGACCCAGAAACTATCAAACATTATAAAAACTACTGTGCTACATTAAGAAAAATTATTAAAAAGTCCAGAAGTATGTGTAACATGTGTGAAATCAGCAACTCTGATAATAAAATTAAAACAATTTGGAATATTTGTAAAAGAGAAACAGGTCAACCAAGAGCACAGAAAGGCAGTATTACCATCAAACTGAATGAAAACTTTACAACCAAAAAGTCAGAAGTTGAAAATATTTTTAATAATCATTTTCTAAATGTTGTGGATATAGTAGGATCCACGTGTTCATTAGAAGATGCTAGGCTGTTAATGGAAGAGGCCATACCTATGCAATTTGATACAATTGAAATCTCACCCACTTCTCCCTCTGAAATTAGGAAAATAATAAACTTGCTTAAAAGCAAAAACTCACGTGGAATTGATGGCATTTCCAGCAAAATACTAAAAGCTGGTTCTCAACAGATAAGTAAGATTCTCAGCCAACCGTGTCATAGCTCTCTGGAACAGGGCATTTTCCCTGATAGACTGAAATATGCTATTGTTATACCTTTGCATAAAAAAGGGGATAGATCTGATGCCAACAATTACCGTCCAATCTCCATTCTAATAGCTTCATCCAAACTTTTTCAGAAAGTAATGGATTCTAGAGTAGCTTCACATATCTGTAAAAATGAAGTACTAACAAAATGTCAGTTTGGTTTCCAGAAAGGTTTTTCAACAGAAAATGCCATATATGCTTTCACCAATGAAATTTTGAATGATCTGAATAACCGAACACCACCCATTGGGAATTTGAGATCTCTCCAAGGCTTTTGATCGTGTAAATCATGAAATTCTGCTAGACAAGCTGAAGTATTGTGGCATGAGTGGGACAGTGCACAAATGGTTTAATTCGTACCTAACTGGAAGAGTGCAGAAAGTTCGAAATAAACATGTCTCATAATACCCAACGTTGAGCACATTCCTCAAACTGGGGAACTATCAAGAATGGGGTTCCACAAGGGTCGGTCTTGGGTCCTTTATTGTTCTTAATATATATTAATGACTTGCCATTCTATATTCATGAAGAGGCAAAGTTAGTTCTCTTTGCTGATGATACAAGTATAGTACTCACACCTGAAAAACAAGAATTCACTGATGAAATTGTGAATAATGTCTTTCAAAAAATTACTAAGTGGTTCCTTGTAAACGGGCTCTCGTTGAATTTTGATAAGACACAGTACATACAGTTCAGTACAGTAAATGATATGACATCATTAATAAATATAGATCTTAATCAGAAGCATATAGCTAAGGCAGAATATTCAAAAATTTTAGGTGTAATTTTAGGTGAGTAATTAAATTGGAAGAAACACATTGATGAACTGCTGAAACGTTTGAGTTCAGCTACTTATGTAATAAGAGTCATTTCAAATTTTGGTGATAAACATCTTAGTAAATTAGCTTACTATGCCTATTTTCACTCATTGCTTGCATATGGCATCAAATTTTGGGGTAATTCATCACTGAGGAATAAAGTGTTTATTGAACATAAGCGTGTAATCAGAAGAATAGCTGGAGTCCACCCAAGATAATCCTGCAGACGTTTATTTAAGGATCTAGGGATATTCACAGTAGCTTCTCAGTATATATACTCTCTTATGAAAGTTGTTATTAACAACCAAACCCAATTCAAAACTAATAGCAGTGTCCATAACTACAGTATAGGAGAAAGGATGATGTTCACTATACGAGATTAAATCGAACTTTGGCACAGAAAGAGGTGAATTATACTGCCACTAAAGTCTTCGGTCACCTACCAAATAGTATCAAATGTCTGACAGAAAACCAGCAAGTATTTAAGAAGAAATTAAAAGAATTTCTGAATGACAAATCCTTTTACTCCATAGAGGGATTTTTCGATATAAATTAAGAAAAAATGAAAGAAACAAAATAAAATTAAAAAAAGTTGTTATATTAACTTAATTATGTTGTTAAATTAACTTAATTATGTCATGTATTGGAAAATTTGACTCGTTCCACATCATTACGAAATATTGTACTCATGATCCATGGAACTAGTATTAATCTAATCTAATCTCAGCCCTTTTCCATTGTACACTTTCAGCGAAGTAAATTTTTGCTATTAATTGTGATACACACACACACACACACACACACACACACACACACACACACACACACACACATATTGTATACAAATCTTCCACATGGCCACATGGCCATCCGTACACTTATTGCAAAAAGTTTCATCATATGTGATATCAACTGAAGTTTGTGACTGAATTGAGGACTTGTTGGTAGGGATGACCAGCATGTTATTTTGGATGGAGAGTCTTCATCAGATGTAGAGATGACATTTGGTGAGCCCCAGGGATGTGTGTAGGGACCCTTGCTGTTCGTGTTGTACTTTAATGACCTTTCAGACAATATTAAGAACCTCAGACTCTTTACAGGTAATGCTGTTAACTATAATGAAGTACCTTCTGAAAGAGGCTGCATAATTATTCAGTCAGATCTTGATAAGGTTTCAATGTGGTGCAAAGACTGGCTACTTGCTTTTAATGTTCAGAAATGCAAAATTGTACACATCATGAAAAGATAAAATTTAAGTGTTCTGTGACTATAATGTCAGTGAGTCACTGTTGGAATTGTCCAACTCATACAAATACCTTGGTGTAACACTTTGTATGGATATGAAACGGAATGATCACATTGGCTCAGTTGTGGATAAAACAGATGGCAGACTTCAATATATTAACAGGATACTGGGGAAGTCTAATCAGTCTACAAAGGAGATTGCTTACAGATTACTTGTGTGACCTGCTTCAGAATATTGCTCAAATGTGTGGGGCCCTTGCCTAATATGAGTATCAAGGGATATAAAACTTACACAGAGAATGCAGTACAAACAGTCACAGGGCTGTTTTACCCTTGGGAAAGTGATACAGAGATGCTGAGGGAACTGAACTGGAAGAGTCTTTAAGACAGACATAAACTATGCAAAGATAGTCTACTTATAGAGTTTCAAGAGCCAACTGTAACTGATGATTATACGTATATACTAAAACCCCCTATGTATCACTCACATGAGGATCATGAGGGAAAAATTAGAATAATTCGAGCACACACAGAGGCATTTAAACAATCATTTTTCCTGTGTTCCATATATCAATTGAATTGAAAGAAACCTAATAACTGGTACAGTGGGACAAATCTCTGCCATGCACTTCATGGCTCTTGGCGGAGTACAGATGTATATATAGCATAATTTGCCCCATTTTAAATCAATTCAGAGAACCAGATATGCCAGTGATACTGTTCAGTTCATGTTGTCCTATGTTTTCAAGACCGATTTGACAACAGTTGTCCAAGCAAGTATGTATCATTTGGCTCGACTCCCCCCCCCCCCTTCATCCATTTCTTCAGTCATTAATTGCTTGTTCTTTGGACTCTTGGTAAGGTCTTTAATAAACAATATAAATCTAGTGATAGTGGAAATAGTCTTTCTTTTTTCTCTTTTAAAACCAGTAGGAGAGAGAGATGTTGCTTGTTACACTTTTCAGACTTTTACCTCTTGCCTGCCCTGTAATAAAAGTTTAACAATTTTCTTAATCCATTTTTAAATGAAGCGTTCATGTTTTATGTGTTGTAGTCTTTTTCTGTAATTACAAAAACTACTATAGTGAATTAAAGTCTTTCTAAATGTGAAAATGTATTACAAGGTACAACATGGTCATGTACCTAGGAACAAATATTCAATTGGCATTTAATACCTTTGTAACTGAGAAAATCCTGTCAATACTGTAGTTAATAGTTTGTTTCATTATTACTGTACTACACACCAATAACCAGTAAGTGAAATCTAAGCAAGCAGCAGTGTTACCAAAAACTAGTTACAAACAAAATGAATTTTGTATCTGGCAGGCCACTTGAATTTGTGCACACAGTGGCCTGACTGACTAACTTTGATGCTAATTCATATAGAAATCACACAACACATCAATTTTCTTCTTAACTATTATTTCCCACCAAACCCTGAGCTGCAACACCCTAACAAGTTTGCCAGACTGTTTTTGACTACCCTGTATAAATAGTTCTGAAAATGTATAGAATTTTACTCACCATATACTTCTGTACCTGAAGACTTAACAATAGATTCCAAGTAGATTTAATATATTATACAGCACTTAAATGTTCAAAATGTGAAAGATTGTAAAAGGTTGTGAAAAACAGAAACTCATACCTGACAATAAAGAGGACAGCAGAAATTGGTGGAAAATGCATATAGTGGTCTCCAGTGGATGTTCCTTGATATCATTTTAACATTGGTCACTTTACAGAAGTCTCCACATACCGCTTTCTAGATCAGTGGGGTTAGTCTTAACCCATATTTTTACTTCACTTCCTTACCTGCCCCAGTGGTTCATCTTGAAGCCAGCCATGCTCACTGATTTGTGGTATCACTTAGTATCAGGGCCAATGACTAGTTGCAACAGAAACGAGATTGCTGATAGTTAACAGCTTTGTCAGTGTAGTGTTGTGCTGAGTGCACAGTCATGCAACCCAGACTTGCTTATATACTTAATTTGTAACAGCCCTGCAGCAGACCTTCAGAATTTAGATTGATTCTTTGTACTCATACTTCACATAGGACTATGTTTTTATTAATAATTATAACAACCAAGTCTGCTTGTGTCTGTGTATGTGCGGATGGATATGTGTGTGTGTGTGTGCGAGTGTACACCTGTCCTTTTTTTCCCCTAAGGGAAGTCTTTCCGCTCCCGGGATTGGAATGACTCCTTGCCCTCTCCCTTAAAACCCACATCCTTTCATTTTTCCCTCTCCTTCCCTCTTTCCTGACGAAGCAACTGCCAGTTGCGAAAGCTCGTAATTCTGTGTGTGTGTTTGTGTGTTTTGTTCATGTGCCTGTCTGCCGGCGCTTTCCCGCTTGGTAAGTCTTGGAATCTTTGTTTTTAATATAACAACCAAGTTTGTTTCTTAAAAAATACAAGTGGTTCCATTGTGAAACAACCAGGATATAATGATCTTATATAGCCATTAAAATCATCATAGTGACCCAATGGGTTCACTTGGAAAGAACCCAGAATATTTTAGTATGAAATTGATTTTTTGTTGTTATTGTATCATATTGCTTTTTGTGACAATAAAGTTAGGTTTTGAAAGATATTGTTATTTTTCTTCCTATGTTTAAATTATGCAAGGTTCACAAATGGGTTAAAATATTGTGTACTTCTAAGTGCACTATCCTCTAGCTACCACATTCTCCCCTACTTCATACACAATGCTCTGCAACAGAAATAAATTTCTTTATCTTACTTCAGTGTTAAATATTAAAATATAAATAATATCCTTTGAAACTGATATGTTTAAAAGTATCTACAAAAGAATTACTTCTACTTATTTTATTGTTCTAGTTATGTAATATGTTTTCCATTGAATTGAATGGAAAGAGTGAAAACACAAAAGTTCAGACATTTTTCAGTTTAATAGTGGAAATAATTCCAGAAATTACAAATTATTTCACTGTATCTCAGAAAAAAGTGGGTTATAAATACAAAAATTTTATCCAGATTTGTTTGTAATGACAAGTTCAACATAAGATACTTGTGTTACATGAGAAAACTAACTCACCAGTATATTGTTAAAATTTTTAGAAAATTTGCAATAAAAATAGTTGAAAACCAATAAGCTGGGCCAGTTTTTTTTATCCAAATGAAAAGGTAAACACCAATTTTGGTGTCATATGAAAGAGAAATAATATTGAGTCATGTAAAGATGATATGTCAAACATAAACTATAACTCATAATGTGCTGACGTAGATTTGTATTGCTTGTTGTGGGTGAAATTTGAGCCCAGTCAGATATCATAACGTTTATGTTATGAATACATTTCAATTAACTAGTACAATATTTGATACTGAAGTCAGTGACAGCTTGTAACAACACATTTGCAACTATGTTGTAAACACCGAGTGAGGTGGCGCAGTTGTTAGCACACTGGACTCGCATTCGGGAGGACGACGGTTCAATCCCGTCTCCGGCATCCTGATTTAGGTTTTCCGTGATTTCCCTAAATCGTTTCAGGCAAATGCTGGGATGGTTCCTGTGAAAGAGCATGGCCCATTTCCTTCCCAATCCTTCCCTAAGCCGAGTTTGCGCTCCGTCTCTAATGACCTCGTTGTCGACGGGATGTTAAACACTAACCACCTATGTTGTAAACAGCCACTTTGTGGATGAATGTTTAGTGGAATATCTTTTCTTTCATTCTCAAATACTTTCACCTATGCCAGTTTTTGGTACCATAACAACAGTAATTACCATGGGAAACCTGCAACGAAATTTCCACTACTGAGAGAATCACAGGGAGTAAACATGACACAGTATTATTCTGTAAAAATGAGGAACATAAAGCCCTCACCATTCTGTAACTCAAAGTTGATGAGATGAACAGTGCAAATTACGGTCAGTGGTTGCAGAACCAACTCCTTTCAAATCTTCCAGACTGATGAATTATTATGCTTTACAGTGTTCTCAATAATACATATCAAGAAAGCGAATGAAACTGTATCATTGTGGCTGAAAAATAGGTGACTACTTTAAAGTACATCCGAAAAATGGAAATTCCAGACACAAATCACCCTTGGCATTACCGAGATTTCATTCTTCTTGCAGCTTTTTATTATGGCTATTTCCCATCCCCATCAATCATATCTGCACAGTAGCACTATCAGTGAGTTTGTTGGATTAGTCTCTCTCTCTCTCTCCGTCTGTTTGTCTGTCTGTATGGTTTTGTATAATAATAAAAAAACCACAAATGCCAATAATCACTAGCCAGTAGTATCCTTGCTTACAGCATTTTCAAATATCTTTGAGAGAGTAATGTACTCAAGGTTGTTAGCCATCTCAGCAGTAATGGGATACTTAGTAAATCACAGTTCGGATTTCAGAAATCATGTTCCAAGTTCGGATTTCAGAAATCCTGTTCCACTGAGACAGCAATATACAATTTTTACTGTCCACATAATAGAGTCTTTAAATAGTAAAATGTCACCAATAGGAATATTCTGTGACTTATCCAAAGCATTTGATTGTGTGAGCCAGGACATTACATCTACATCTACATCTACATGACTACTCTGCAATTCACATTTAAGTGCTTGGCAGAGGGTTCATCGAACCACAATCATACTATCTCTCTACTATTCCACTCCCGAACAGCGAGAGGGAAAAACGAACACCTAAACCTTTCTGTTCGAGCTCTGATTTCTCTTATTTTATTTTGATGATCATTCCTACCTATGTAGGTTGGGCTCAACAAAATATTTTCGCATTCGGAAGAGAAAGTTGGTGACTGAAATTTCTTAAAAATGTCTCGCCGCGACGAAAAACGTCTATGCTGTAATGACTTCCATCCCAACTCGTGTATCATATCTGCCACACTCTCTCCCCTATAACGTGATAATACAAAACGAGCTGCCCTTTTTTGCACCCTTTCGATGTCCTCCGTCAATCCCACCGGGTAAGGATCCCACACCGTGCAGCAATATTCTAACAGAGGACGAACGAGTGTAGTGTAAGCTGTCTCTTTAGTGGACTTGTTGCATCTTCTAAGTGTCCTGCCAATGAAACGCAACCTTTGGCTTGCCTTCCCGACAATATTATCTATGTGGTCCTTCCAACTGAAGTTGTTCGTAATTTCAACACCCAGGTACGTAGTTGAATTGACAGTCTTGAGAATTGTACTATTTAGCGAGTAATCGAATTCCAACGGATTTCTTTTGGAACTCATGTGGATCATCTCACACTTTTCGTTATTTAGCGTCAACTGCCACCTGACACACCATACAGCAATCTTTTCTAAATCGCTTTGCAACTGATACTGGTCTTCGGATGACCTTACTAGACAGTAAATTACAGCATCATCTGCGAACAGTCTAAGAGAACTGCTCAGATTGTCACCCAGGTCATTTATATAGATCAGGAACAGTAGAGCTCCCAGGACGCTTCCCTGGGGAACACTTGATATCACTTCAGTTTTACTCGATGATTTTCCGTCTATTACTACGAAATGCGACCTTCCTGACAGGAAATCACGAATCCAGTCGCACAACTGAGACGATACCCCATAGCTCCGCAGCTTGATTAGAAGTCGCTTGTGAGGAATGGTGTCAAAAGCTTTCCGGAAATCTAGAAATACGGAATCAACTTGAGATCCCCTGTCGATAGCGGCCATTACTTCGTGCGAATAAATTTATTTAGGGAAATTACAATTCTATGGTATAAATGGAACAGCATATGAGTGATTTAAGTCATATCTACAGAACAGGAAGCAAAAAGTCTCTTTATATGCTTAAGGTGATTCAAAGGCATTTGCCACTTCATCTAACTTGGGTGAAATTACATTAGGTGTTCCATAAGGTTCGATCATGGGTCCCCTCCTGTTCTTGATATATGTGAATGACCTCCCTTCTACTGTATAACAAAATACTGAACTGACACTGTTTGCTGATTATACAAGCATAATTATTAATCCAGTAAAAGAAAGTTTGATAGAAAATGATACAAATAAGGACTTTGGAATAGTTATTAATTTGTTTTCTGCAAATCGGCTTGCTCTGTTCTTTGAAAAAACACAGTACATCCAATTTTCTGCTGCAAAAAGTATAATTACTTCTATAAACATAACATATCAGCCAGTAGCCAGGGTAGAGGATACTAAGTTTCTGGGTGTACATGTAGATGAGAATCTTAATTGGAAAAGTCATATTTTGGATCTCCTAAAGTGACCAGGTTCAGCAACTTTTGCAATCAGAATAATTGCTAAATCTGAGGATGTATAACTTAGTAAGCTAACATACTTCCACTCTTTGATGTCATACGGAATAGCATTCTGGGGCAACTCAATGCTTAGGCAAAAGGTATTCACTGCTCAAAAGAAAGTAGTTAGAATAATGTGTGGGGTTCATAGTCGCACATCTTGTAGGCATCTGTTTAAAAGGTTAGGAATTTTTTCAACTGCTTCTCAGTATGTTTATTCAGTAATGAATTTTTTTCAACATGGACCCGTTTAAAATCAACAGCAACATTCATAATTACAATACCATAAAAAAGAAAGACCTACACCGTCCTTTACTTAATGTACCTTTGGCACAGAAATGGGTAAAATATACTGCTGTAAAACTTTTTGATAAATTACCAGATGAAATAAAATGTCTGACAGACAACAGTAATAGTTTCAAAAACAAATTGAAATCATACCTCGCCCCAAAATATTATTTTAGATGACAATAAGAAAAATGACAAGACTCCAAGTTCAAAAGGAAACACAGCAATAGTGGCAGAACCAACATTTGAAGTGTCAGAAACAGCATCACCATCAATAACAACAAATAGAAGGCTGTTGGGCAGAAGAAATGCTGAGCCTCCTTCTTATCTCAACGATTTTTTTATGTGTGGGCCTGAAGAAAAAGAAGAGACAACAGTAGATAGTGCCAACTGTCTCCTCTCTCCTGTCTCAAGACAGACTCCAATGGATTCTCAGTCAGCTAACAGCACTAACAGAATGAAAAAGCAAGAGGAAGGTATCTCTTTCTTTCATCAAAATACAAGGGGCCTCTGAAACAAAACAGATCAGCTTCTTATTAACATTACTGAAAAGGACAGTATAAATAATGCTCAAATTTTGTACTTAACTGAGCACTATGTTACTAATAAATGCGCCTTGCCATCTATAGTAAATTATAGTTTAATAACATACTACTGTAGGGAAAGTAAAGACAAAGGTGGAGTACCAATTTGTGTTAAGTATAGTGTAGCATACAAAGCTATAGATATTAAGAAATATTGTGTGGAACAACTATTTGAGGCATGTGCCACAGCAATAATAACTAAATTCTACCCAATAATAGTGTTGGCTGTCTGCAGGGCTGCTTCAGGTGACATAAAAACTTTTCTGCATTCAGTGGAACTCCTTCTGTCAGGGTTACTTTCAAAAGCAAAGGATATTGTAGTTTTAGGTGATTTCAGTATAAACTTTAAGAGAGAAAATAACAATAAAATTCACTTTGAGATTGTGATGACCTTACATAATCTGACATCTATAATAAACTTCCCAACAAGAATTACATGCGAGTGCCAAACTATGATAGACAACATTTTTTAAATGTAAGTAGACAACAGAATTATATTGCCAGGTAGGTTATAAGTGGGCTTTCAGATCATGATGGACAAATTCTCACCCTTTTTGACGTTAATCTGTTCAAAAAAGAATTTCCTCAATGGAAATTCAGAAGAGTAATGAATGAAGAGGCAAAAGCAACTTTCAATCACAGGTTGGACCAAATGGATTGGTCTTTATATATAGCCATGATGATGATGATACTAAATTTAACTGTTTTATAAATGAATTCTGTGCTCCTTTTTAAGAAATATTTCCAAAGAAATGGATCAGAAACAGTGCTTCTAATTATGTAAGTAAGCATTGGATTACAAAAGGTATAAAACAGTTGCAATAAGATTCTGTAAAGATGTAGAAAAATGGGAACACTATAGATTTTACTGTAAAATTTTGAAGAAACTAATACAGAAATCAAAAGCCCTTTATTATGAGAAGAAAATAGATAATTCTAATAATACAATAAAAAAATTGGAGCATTGTAAAAAAAGAAATGGGAAGAGATACAACAAGCAAAGAAGATTTAAATAAAATCAGATATGAAGGTACCCTAGTAGATAACCCCAAAACGGCGGCTGATATTTTTAATAAACACTTCCTATCAGTAACTCAACAGATTGGTTGCAACCCCAATGTTGATGAAGCTGTAACTCTGTGTCAAGCAGTATATTCAAACACAATTTCAGAAATGCACCTTAATCCTGTCACTGTAGAAGAAATTCAAAAATCATGATGTCTCTAAAAAGTACAAACTCTGCAGGAGTTGGTAATATATCTAGTAATCTATTGAAATATTCTTGTGTGCGGATAAGGGACATTCACTGTCATATTTTCAACACTTCCCTTCAAAAAGGTGTTGTTCCCAGTAGACTTAAGTATGCCACTGTGAAGCCCCTGCACAAAAAGGGCAATAAAGCTGAACTAACTAACTATCGACCTTACTCTTTGCTGACAGCTTTCTCCAAAATTCTATTAAAGCTAATACATGTAATAATTACTGATCATCTCATGAAGAATGGAGTTCTCAGCAAGAGTCAATTTGGCTTTCAAAAGAGCTGTTCAACAGAAGATGCAGTCTAATCACTTGCAAACGAAGTCCTAGAAACCCTTAATGAAAAAAATGCAGCACTTGGTGTCTTCTGTGATGTATCTATATCATTTGACTGTCTTGATCACCAGATTCTCTTGCAAAAAGCAAAATTAGTAGTAATAAGTGATGTTGCAGGCAATTGGCTACTGTCATACCTCCAAGACAGAAAACAAAAAGGTTTTCTTGAATAGCTCGGGTGGAGTATGTGATCCTTCCTCAGATTCTGAATGGAATTCCATTACATGTCGAGTGCCTGCCTCAGGGCTCAATTCTTGGGCCACTATTATTCCTGATTTTTATAAATGATCTACCATCATGTACAAGCCTGCAGTGTCAATTTACATTATTTGCTGATGATACCACAATTTTTATGAGCAGTACAACAGACAACAATCTCGAGGAACTCATTAATTACATACCCTCAGATGTGGTTAATTGGTTCAAGGTGAATGGTCGCTCATTAAATTCCAGTAAGACCGGTTTATTCAATTCTGTATAAAAACAGAGAAAGAGAGAGAGAGATAAGTGTGACATGTGGTAATCAACCAATAGAAAGAATGGAAACAACATAATTTCATGGCGTGCACATTGACAAGAAAATGAACTGGTCTTCACATATTATTGATCTCTGTAAGAGGCTTAGCTCTCCTACCTATCCTTTAAGGATTGTCACTACATGTGTTGAACTTAACACTGCAAAAGTGGCATACTATGGCTAGTTTCATTCTCCCATTGAGTATGGAATCATTTTTTGGGACAACCAGCAATCAGCAAGGAAAGTGTTCATTGCACAGAAGTTAGCTTTAAGAATTATATGTGGATTGTGCCCAAGAGACTCGTGTAGAAATAGTTTTCGTAAACTTAAAATAGACACAACTACATGCCAATATATTTTTTATCTCATGTGTTTTGTTTATAAGAATATAGATATATTTCAACCAAACAGTAATTATCATGAGCATAACACATGGAGGAAGAATGACATTCACAGTAAGCTCAGAAATTTGAGCTTGGCGCAAAAGGGTGTCCACTACACTGGAGCATAACTCTTCAACGCTATTTCTCCTGAAATAAAGACAGAGATTCATAACAAGAGTAAGTTTAAGAAAACACTAAAAATATTTCTGCTAGAAAAAGCTTTTTTTAGTCTAGATGAATTTTTAACAAAATAAGTTATAATATTTTAATATTATGTAATAGAAGTTGACATAATGCCACTAAGAAAGTTAATTAACCTGAGCTCTGTATCTGTGTGTGCTCTGTATCTGCTTTCTGTAGTATTTTAATGATTCTAAGAAAATATGTGTTTTCTTTTTCTGTAATGCTGCCTAAAGAATTTACTGTATCAATTTTTATATAATTATGTACTCAAATTTCTGTATATGCTATAAGATAATCAGATTGTAATTGTAAAAAACTGACTCATTCCACGTCCTTGTGTATCCAACACAGTTGGACCTATGGAACACTAAATAAATCAAATCAAATCAAATCAAATCTTGACAACTCCTTCTATACCATAGGTGAATTCTTGAATATGAGTAAATAAATCTGGAGATATGATATATGCATTTTGTGCCATTTAAGGGAATGGGATAGATAATAGGAATATTTAGGTATAACACTATAATGTAAAAAAAACCTTGTTTCCTGTGCGCATTTAACATGTTTCACATCATAACAGTTTTTCCATGCTTTTGATCAATGGAACACATAACTAAGTAACTAACAAAGAATGTCCCTTACCTGTTTCTCCTGCCCACACTTGTCTTTCAGTTTACAACTTCACTAAAGTATCTGCTGTACTTAAGTGTACTGCTTCTCCACTATGTGACAGACTCATAGTCTCTTATCTCCTTTGCTAAAGCCTTGCAGTGTGTGCTAAAGTTGATTTAGTTACTTATATTTGATGTGTGAATTATGTTACTGAATGTAATTTTGCTTTTGTTACAGGTAGATTTTGGACACCTGCTGCTGTCTACCAGTAAGTATCATCTGTTAAACTTTACTTTCATTTCCTTGAGAAATCTGAATTAAGTTTTGGTAAGTCTGATTATAGATATTAGACAAACAGCCCCATCAGTGATCATGCAAATAAAGCTACACTTCATTTACAATAAAGCTACACTTAATTTGAAATAAACTCAAAACAGTATTTTCTTATTGAGGATCAAACTGTGCAATAAACTATACAAAGACATTATAGAGGTAATTAAAAAACCACACTTTTTAAGTAACAAGAATGATGAGGTAAAGCTGCCAATAACCTCCAAATGGTACTGAATGCTGCCATGTTTTACCACATATGCTCCTACTGGAGTTGGTACGCTGCTGCTTTCCATCGATCTTTAAACTTACTTACTGATTCAGTAACAGGGGAACCTGAGATTCAGTATAGACTCTGTTCCATAGTCACATGTGCCAAATCTTCTTTAGAGAGAGACTCCTGATTTTCCACCTTTTCTCCTGCCAACCCATTATTCCATTATTTCCCCTGATTTTCAGCTACTTATCATCAAACCTCAGACATTTGTCTTGAAAACCTGCCATTTCAATTTTTTTGCCAATGGTTAGAGGGTCATACCATGCCACAAATCACACAGGTCATGCCACCCACTATCTCAGGTTTTCATGAAACATTGTATTTTTTCTTACACTGGTAACATAAGAACTTCTGGAAATTCTTTTTGGCCTATGACCAAAATTTTTTATGTTGAATTTTCAATTAGTGATGTTCTGATGATATGGCTCTACGAGACTGCCCATGCAAAGTGGTACTTCTCTACAGGAATACCCATTATTCAAGTGTATATAAAACTCAACAGTTTGGTCCCATAGAAACTTACCATCACCAAGTACATCAACAGTACATAAAATGTTTTCCAAAGGCACAAAACAAGAGTCTTCCTTTTCAGGTCAAAAGATGACACTGACAGTCCAAATGAGTGGAAAAAATTAGTTCAGTGTCTCCTTCTTCATTACATACAATCTTGATAAAGGCAAAGTATTACCTGTCGTCGTATACAGCTGCCACAAAAGAGTTTGTTAAGGATGGGTACATGCCCATGCAAGGCATTTACATTCAATGAGAAAATCAAGAAAGGCTTTTCAGAACAAATTACTTTTCTGATTTCTAATAAATCATAGGGAAGTGGTTTTTAATTGTGAAAATTCCTGGTACCAGTCATTGTGCAGGTCGTGAAAAATCTACTCTCGAGTATCTTTCATAGGAAGTCTGCATTTATTTTCTCTAATAAATGAAAAAAAAACATTTGTCAATATTAGCCTTGCAGAAACTGTAAACACCAGATGCATTTTATATTTATACATCGTCCTCTAGTTGAAGACATGTTTTACAGTTCCTCCCAATCCATCACATAAAACATACAAATTTACTGCAGCTAGTAACAAAAAAGGAATGTTTAGTGTTGATGGAAAAATCATTTTTGTATTCACTCGTTTTTAAAGCTTTTCTATTTTTATATTGAGCAGTACATCCGTCAGTGAAACAATACAGCTTCTTGACTAGTGAGTAGTGTTCAGCTAACCACTTAAATCAACAGTTCCAGACTGCTTAACCAGTTGAGTCTGGTGGTCTGTGTTAATCCACTGGCTGTATTCAGTTTAATCATCATCATATTTGTAAGGTAATTTTTCTTTCAAAAACCTAATACTTTGTTATCACTTCAGAATCATCAATTGATTAATAATACAGTCATAGTTTACGAAGGCACATTCAAGAAATTTTATAATCTCTTTCTATGTTGATTGAATGTGTTCCACATCCAAAAGCAGTTTTACATTTTGGTGGATAGAACAGACAATTCTGAATATGTACGTGTAGTACCAGCTAAAATACATAACTTTGGTCTAGTGAACAAAATTTAGAAAAACCAAGATTAATGTTTGGGTTCACCCATTTAAAACAATAATATAGTTCCCTCAGGTTGCAGAGGATAAGTCTTTTTTTGCATATACACATTCTTCTGAATTCAATCTTTGTCTTCTTCTCCTGGTAACATTAGAGTATAATCATCATTTTGGTAAATGTCAGTGACAGACTTTACAGTTTCATCAGTGATCTTTTTATCACTTTTTGGCTTAGCAACTGATAAAACATTGATCTCTGTTTTCAGTTTCCTTGCCTGTTGAACTACATACTCATTAACGTTGAATTCTGACATTATTTTGTCTTTTGACCAAGACAGAGAAGCTAAAGTTAAAAAGCAATTTTTTTCAGATCTCCTTACACTACCCATTTTTTATTTCACTAAGACTGCCATGGCATCAAATTCTTTGGCTTTTTTAACAATTCCATCATTCATTTTATGCTCCCTACTATCAAAAATTTCAACAGTGCAATCCAATGCCTGGTACACTTTTTCTTCCAAAACATGCTTCAGTTTTCATAGCTTCTGTTTGCCATATGAGGCCTTGCTGTGATTTGGAATGGAATGTATCTTTAAGGGAGAGCACTCCAAATCATCTAACACTTTATTTGCATCCTTGATACATGGCATCAAATTCTTTGGCTTTTTTAACAATTCCATCATCCACTTTATCCTCCCTACTATCAAAAATTTCAACAGTGCAATCCAATGCCTGGTACACTTTTTCTTCCAAAACATGCTTCACTTTTCATAGCTTCTGTTTGCCATATTAGGCCTTGCTGTGATTTGGAATGGAATGAATCTTTAAGGGAGAGCACTCCAAATCATCTAACATTTTATTTGCATCCTTGATGCATTGACTTTCTAGCACTGACTCATGAAAGTTACCTCTGGGTCACTTTCATTTCCATTACAGGTTTTTTTTAACATCTGACAACATGTAAAAAGTTTTTTTGCCTCGTTTGACATCAAAACTCCCAACAGGCATGTGCTATGTATGCTGCTCGGTATCCTGGACAACATCATCCAAGTGTCTGGACTGTTTGCTGGATAGTTATGTTATTTAAGGAAATAGGAAGTGTTCAGCCACATGTGAAACATTAACCACGACTTGCAACGAATTATGATGCCCAAGTAGGTGTTTAAGCTGCTGTCACGGATAATCCGCACATCAGTAGCAGACAAACTGTGTGAGAACCGGGAATCTCAAAGATGCCAATCCTGAGAATGCTACATCAACATCGATTGCACTTGTACCATATTTCTATGCACCAGGAATTACATAGTGCGACTTTGAACGTCGTGTACAGCAAAAGAAAAATTACGGGACAATGACAGACTTTTTGCACGCATTCCATTTAGCGACGAAGCGTCATTCACCATCAGCGGTAATGTAAACCGGCATAATATGAACTATTGGGCGACGGAAAATCCTCTATGGCTGCGACAAGTGGAACATCAGCAACCTTGGTGGGTTAATGTATGGTGTGGCATTACGGGAAGAAGGATAATTGGCCCCCATCTTATCGATGGCAATCTAAATGGTGCAATGTATGCTAATTTCCTACGTAATGTTCTACCAATGTTACTACAAGATGTTTTACTTCATGACAGAATGGCGATGTACTTTCAACATGATGGATGTCTAGCACATAGATCGCATGCAGCTGAAGTGGTATTGAATAGCATCTTTCATGACAGATGGATTGATCATCGAAGCACCATACCATGGCCCACACGTTCAGCGGATCTGACGTCCCCGGATTTCTTTCTGTGGGGAAAGTTGAAGGATATTTGCTATCGTGATCCACCGACTACACCTGACAACATGCGTCAGCACATTGTCAATGCATGTGCAAACATTACGGAAAGCGAACTACTCACTGTTGAGAGGAATGTCGTTACACGTAACGCCAAATGCATTGAGGTTGATGGACATCATTTCGGGCATGTATTGCATTAATGTGGTATTTGCAGGTAATCACGCTGTAACAGCATGCGTTCTCAGAAATGATAAGTTCCTGTGGCAGCGCCATCTGGTTTCCCCCTTCAAGCTAGACAAGTTTCGTTCTTAGTAGTTTTTTCATTTGACACTTATTTCGTGAGATATTGGGCCCTGTCACGATCAAAGGACCACCCTTCATAGTTTTTTCTTGATATTGTCAAGGTTTATATTGGACCGTAACACTACCAAATTGTGTTGGTCTTCACTCATCTCTGAAAAAATTGAAGAGTTTTTACTGAGCTGTAAGTTGTCAAATGCGACAACATGAATTCATATTTTCCATTGTAAATAACTGGGCACTACTTCAATTAAAAACACACTGCATTACAAACAGAATGATAAGTGCCTGCACCAGAAACCAATACAACCTGTCTCACAGAAAGACAGAAGAGGAATTGAGTCCAGAAAGACCAATTGTTGCATATCAGCGATGTTCAACAACACATGGCAGTGACTATTGCAGTGTTTTCATTTATGCACATGTTTCAAACAAGCTACTACAAACACACACAACACTTTATAACCATAACCTGGTAGTTAGCTGCACAGGTAAATGTGATATATTATAGTCTTTCAAAAAATCACTTAATAAAATGGCATAAGTTTTTCACACTTAAGATTGATTTGTCTGCCTAGAATAATTGATATGTAAATATGCTAATTTGAGACACCTTCATCTGAGGCACTAGGTGTCAGAATTGTCTGAACTTACTTGGAAAGACCTTTTTTACATTAAAAAGTTTCTTTAATTCTGATTTATTTGTGTATCCTTTTACAGAAAACCCTTTAATATTTATAATTTTTTAGAAATCTTACAACCTTAGGAATTTTTAAGACTAAAATTAGGTTCCCAGCAGTTTGGAGAAATGTGATATAAGTGATATACCTTCACTCATGACACGTACAATTTCGGAGATCATGCATCCCTATGGTTCACAGGTCCACTTATAGAGGCTAACTGGGTCAAGCCTCTGGTGTGCTCTAGAGAGCCACCAAAAAAACAGTATTATTTAGCTATGACAAATGTGTGATGTGTGCTTGACCTATTGTGTGACCTAGTTACTGTTATCCATTCAGTGTGTTCAGTACTATGTGCAACCTGTACTTCATTGTATCTTATGTTTTCTTTCAGTACCATGCTCCATAAATTATGTCTGTTCTTATTATAACAATAAGTGTTTTTCAAGGTCCTTGTGATTTTTCCTGAAATTGTAAAGTGACATATATTAACATATTTTTTTGTAATTTTCTTTGAAACTTTAGTGCTTAAACAAATTCATTCATGCTAACTATATGTGTCTCTTAACTTCTGAAAGAAATTACAAATAAAAAGCTTTCTAAACATCCGAGTTACGAGTATTTCTGTAGACAAGTAGCATTTCACATGGACATTCTCGAAAAGACAAATTATCAGAACATCACTATACTGAAAATTCAGTATAAGAAACATTTAAATCTGAGACCAAAAAGAATATCCAGAAGGTCCTTTGTTATAGGTATGAGCTAGCATACAAAGTCTCATGAAAATCTGTGATAGAGAGCTATAAATCCTAGAATTATTTTGTGATTTGACATGGAATGAACCCGGAAGTCCTTCATCCATTACCTGTTTCTAATCAAGACACTTATAGAAGATCACACATCACCCACATATTATTTGTTATTTTTATTCTTTCTCAAATATTTTGTAGGACGTATATTTCTATTGCAGGTGTTGTTCTCTTTTGTACGTGTTTGTGTGTTGTGATTGTGTATTAACTGAATTCACTTACTACTTAACGTTCTTATAATCAGGGTAAATTTTTAGAGGGGATGGTCATAGGTGTTATTTTGTTCCTGGATCACAGAAAGGCTTTATTACTATTATTTAAGCTGTTATTTCACTTGTATCTTATTCATTGTGTTCTGATTCAGTGGTTTGTTTCTCATTATGGTAAAAAATTACCATTTTCATCTTCATCTGTAAGGAGAAAGGTACTGTACATGTTCTTATGATTGTTGCAGTGTCAATTGATATTTAAGTATAAGTGAATAGTAATAGGCTACATAACAAGTGTTAAATATCATGATAATTTTAGAGATTCCTTTAATGACTTAGCATGTCAAGAAATATGTAATAGCAGCTGCCTTTGAACATGCTAATATATAGTATGTGAAATCTTATGAGAAGAAAGTAGATATTAACCCTGAAACTTAACAGAGAAGCAGTTTTGGCAGAATTTCAGAGTGTGCCTGAGAGCCAGTTGGGAGCCTTTCCTTACAGTTTTCATGTGTATGTCACAAAACAAAACGACAGACATTGTTTTATAGCAGTCATACTTCCTGATTTAAAATGGAAACAGAACATTCCATCCTGGTATTGATCACGAGAGCTACACAACAAGTAAGGGCTATGGAATGAATGTTTTTTGGGTAGATCTAGATGACGATAATCAAACTGCGGGCCATGGGTTGCATGTCTCTTGATTCAAGTATTTGTGTAGTCCACAGTTCCCAGCCGTACTTTATTATAGTATACATCTAGAGACTATCAGACAAATCAAAATATGTCAGTTATTGCTAAGAACTTCTTACAAGGGAATGGTCCAGTCCAGCATGTTGAAATATACCCTGAAATTTTTCACACAGGAAGAATACACAGAAAGAAATGCACTTCCAAAATTTTAATTGATAAGGTGCACTGCAAGTATTAAAAAAATGGAAGTTACTCACTTTTCCCACATGATGAACCACTTATTACAGCAGTCTGTACAGCCTTTTCTGCCTAGTGCACAATCCAGCAGACAAGCAGACACAGCCATGACACCAGAACATAGGGTGAAGTCCAAAGTGCACACTTGTGAATTTTAAGCTCTTAAACCATATCTAAAAACGTCTCACATTGTTAAATTTTTGAATAACCATTAGTTCAGATTTGTTGCAGATTTTATTGTTACACATGCATCTGGCTGAGGAAACAAAATCAAGGCAGGTTACTACACTACATAACAGAAAACTTTCATCAGTTGTGACTTCATTTCATTGACATTATTTTATAAAAAATTCTGTAGCACAATTCTTACGATAATTTTTTAATACAGTATGTTCTACCAACAATGAAGTAGTTCCTTATTTATTCACTGTAGTTATCACAAAAACGCAAAGTATATGACGAAGGCAAAAATTGTCTTTACACAAGGCACACCAGATGAGAGAAAAATTAATTTATTGAGGCACCCTAATTACTAGTTTTATTGAGACAGAACTGGGATGGAGTAAGAAATGGTCATGGCCATTGCTCTGCATATTATGCTGCAAACTGACAATACACAAATGATTGAAGTTTAACAATACTGTTATGCTGATAAACATGAAATGACAAAGAGCTATCAGAAATTACATTGTTAAACAAATTTCTGAAAACTGCTCCACATTGTTGAAAAATTTCTTTATTAAGAGATTGAGTCACACTATTAGATCCAAATGCAATTTGAATTAGATTAATAGCATTTTTGTCCCCATCCTAAGGACCTATGGATGGAGGAGTTGATATTTCCAGGTCAAGAGTCCAACAAAAACAATGAATTGTTTTGTGCAACTGGTAAGAATACATTCTGAATGTGGTACTGAAAATTATTCTTTCCCTTTTTTCCAGATTTATCTATTTCAATTCAGTGATTCTTGTAACTAAACAGTCCTTTAAATTGTAGGCCTTAATAACCTTGAGGTTCCTGAAGACACATGTAAAGCTGTGGAAACAGTAATCCATTGATACTTATCACTGGCATTGTTGTATATGAATGTGCCATAGCATTTATTGACTGCACAAGCAGCTCACAGCATTTTAGGGGATAACAAGAACTACACATTTGTCTTTAGTACTACCTATTAATGACTTCTCTACAAGTTTACTTGAAGTAAACTTCATAATTTTGCAACTTCCTTTTCTGTATAATTATCTGAATCTGTTTAACCAGGTCAAAGAAACCTGAAAATCAGTAATGTTCATCTCACACACAATTCTTAGATTTCCCTCAGTAATGGTGCATTGACTCTCATGCATGCAGTACCAGATCTTTGAATAGTTTTCCTTTCACACATGTGTGAGTTTTGCTTTGGCACATATTTCGTATTGCTTGTAAATCTTTCTTCTATTTATGCAATCCATATTCAAATTTTATGAAACGAAACTAGCTTTTGCAGATATCTTACCTTTATGTTGTCCTTCATTTAATGAAAAACTTTACAGCCTTTCTTTATTGCAGAGTACTGTTACTCTCTATGTTATCTTTGGGCTAGGATGGTACTATATCATAGTTCAAGCCACAATTCACTGAACTGTGAGAGTTACTTCCTTCTAATGGTCCCCCAATTTTGAACAAAATATCAACATTCTTAGAATGAATGTCCAAGAAATTAACTAAAAATTACACATAAGTAGGTCTTCAAGAGAATTAAGTAAATTTTAATGCATGCCACATTTTTCTTACTTTCTTTGCAAGATTCAAAACATTAATTCAATATCATATTACTGTGAAACTCTGAAACCTGCACAAAGACAGATGTTATTAGTGTGCATATACAAAGAAAACACAAAGAAAATTAATTCAGTTTTACCTCCATTGTTCACAGTTAGTGATACCGCAAAGGCATCTACTAATTATTATGGGTATTAAGTGAGTTGCAAATTCGAGCAAATAGTAATTCTGAAGAACTGTATCAATGAAACTATTAATGGAAATTAAAATTTGCTCTGCAAATTATGACTGTATTGTGCTGTGTTACCTGTTTATCAATTTTCATCAATAAAAGTTGTGTGCCTGCTGCATTGTGCAGATGCTGATAAATATAGATTTATTAACAAATGATCTCAGCACCAAAAAGTTACATCGTCTGTGTGATGAATTTAACCTGACCCCACTCATTCGGGAACCCACTAGAGAAATTGGCAATAGTAAAACATGTCTTGACAACATTATAACAAACATGACCCACCTATACCAGAGTGCATCAGTTTTAAAACTAGCCATCTCAGATCACCATGCAGTACAGCTTAAATTGGAGCTCCATGAGGCCCCCACTGTCACCATAAAGCAACAGTCTGTAACTAAAAGAATCGTGTATAATGACAACTTAAATAGAGTAAACTGCATGCTAGCACAAATAAAATGGTTTGAAAATAATAGCTTTTCATATGATAGCTTTACTGCTGACTTCTATTACTGCTTTGATACCACATGCCCAGTTGTAATCACAAAAATGAAACAAACACAAAATATAAACAAAAATATTTGGGTAAATAGTAATGTCACTGAAGCGAGGGAAAAATTAAAACTACTCCACAGTGCAATGCTGAATAATCAACAGATTCCTGAGCTAAAGGAAGCCTTCAAAATATATCAAGCACACTATAAGGACTTAGTCACATAGACCAGGAGCAACTATGTTGCAAATAAGCTTCAAAACTCACACAACGTAACTGCTGGCATCTGGGCAGTCATAAACAGTTTTAGAACCTGCAATGACAAATCCTGTATGGACTTTACTATTAACCACAATGGCATGCTCATAAAAGACCAACTTGAAATTGTAAATATTTTTAATGAATATATTTCTTCCGTAGGGGTAGCCATAAATGACATACATAAAAACATGCACTACAGCTTTAAAGGTAATACATGTGATTATAGTATATATCTAGCCCTCACAAACTGTGCAGAAATAATGGACATCATTAGCTCTCTAAAACCCTCTAATTCAGCTGGGCATGATGACCTAAATATTAATGTTTTAAAACCCTGTAGCCAAAATGTCTCTGTACCTCTGTCTGTAGCAGTCAACAATATAATAGAATCAGGCACCTTTCCTGACAGACTAAAAATAGCACAGGTAACACCCATTTTTAAGAAAGGTGACAACAACAAAACAGAAAACTACAGACCAGTCTCTGTCTTTTCCAAAATAGTTGAGCATGTTATATATAACAGGATTATAAACTTTCTTAACAAACACAACCTGATGTTCGAAAAGCAGAATGGATTCCTAAAAGGTATATCAACTAGCACTGCAGCTGCTCAACTAATTGAAGAGGTGTTAGGGGGTATCGAAAGCAAGGAACATGTGGTAGGTGTATACCTAGACCTGGAAAAAGCCTTTGATTGTGTGAATGTTGACATTCTATCAGACAAGCTATGGAACATGGGCATTGGAGGCGCTGCTTATGAACTAATAAAGTGTTATATGAGCAATAGAAAACAGTTGGTTCTACTTAAAACAGAAAGTGGTGTCTACAAATCATAGATCACTTGCATAAAATATGGCGTGCTGCAGGGCTCGGTGTTGGGCCCCCTTCTGTTCTTGATCTATGTAAATGATATTACATACTGTACTATAAATTCCAAAATTGTTCTGTATGCCAATGACATGTCCATTGTGTGTAAAAAGGAATTATGTAATGAACTAGAGGCCGAGTGTAATAATGTGACAAAAGATATTGTTCAGTTTTTTAATGAAAGCCACTTAAATGTAAGCACCAGTAAAACATGTTTGATGAGTTTCACGAAAGTAGTTTGAATAATGAAATTAATTATACATTGGCAACACATTGTTAAAGAAAGGGTCTAGTGTAAAATTCCTTGGTGTAACAATCCAAAGCAACCTGAAATGGGACACACATATTGACTCCCTAGCAACTACGTTGTCAAGAAATATATTTGCAATCAGTACTATTAGCAAGTTCTGTAGAGACACTGTAGTCCTAAAGACTGCATACCATGCTCTTATCTCCTCTCACATGAACTACGGTATTGAAATTTTTGGGGCAACAACCAAAGCTAACCTAGATAAGCTACTCATTCTTCAAAAAAGGGGCATGAGAATAATCTGTGGGGCAAAATATAGGAAATCTTGTCACAACTTGTTTCCAAAAGCAGAGGTGTTAACTGTTTTAAACACATACATTCTAAAAGTCATATTGCTTGAGAAAAGACTGCACCCAAACACTTATTCGGATTTCCACCAGTACAATATTAGAAATAAAGAAAGATTTTACATTGGCAGCCACAGAACAGCACTTTACGAAAAGGGGCCTCAGTATGCAGGTATAAAATTAGCTAATGCAGTGCCTAGTGCAGGCATGGCTCCTCCTACAATTAAACTGAAACATCAGCTTAAGAAATTTTTAGTAAAACACCCTTTCTACACATTGGAAGAGTACCATACTTATATGAAGAACAATAAATGTTTTGTGAAATTATGTGAATAGAAATCACTAAACATGTTATTGTAATTTTGTTGTAAATTAATGACGTATTCAGAAGAATGTGTCTTGTGTATTGTACAAATAACTTCAATCATTACTGTTTCTTTCTACATGTGCAGTGTACCATTTGATGTTGATTAAAGCTATATTATTATTATAAAAATTTTCTCGGCCAGTTTTGATGTGTCACATTCAACTGTTCCCGTGTTAGTGGTGTAGTGTTTCTACTCAGTAACATGCAAAAATACTCACAAAGATAGTAATATTTTAAGAAATATTTAATTTTAACTGGTCTGCCTCAGTAGCTGAGTGATTAGTGTATATGGCTGCCATGTGGAGAACCCAGGTTTGATTCCCAGTACAGCCAAGAATTTGTCCTTGATAGGAGGACTGGAACAGGACACACTCAGCCTTGTGATGCCAATTTAAGTATAATGACTCCATGGTTTGGACAGTCAGAAAAATGGAGTGGAGAGCATTGTGCTGACAGCATGCCCCTCCAAACCGAGTCAACATCCCTTGGACCTTCAAGGCTTGGCAAGGACTGTGTTTGTTTAATTTTAATTGATTTTGGGGAATACCGCCATGCTTTAAGTAAACTGGCTACTTACTTCAGAAGGAGAGGGGTAAGTAATGCAGCTACTAGGGGTGGGGGAGGGGTGGGATTTGGTGGGGGGGATGTTTTCTTGTTTGTCTTCCAGTGCTGACAACTCATGAGTCTGTGTGCCTCATACCCAGCAGATGCTATGGTAAAAATTTCAGACAGAAGGTAGAATCATGAATGTCATTACAGAGATCATTATCTTCAAATGCAGTACATATTTGAAGGATGGAGTGTGAAATTAAATTAAGGCTGTTGTAAAGCAGCCTAATGTAAAGAAGAAAATTGACATCGAAAACATTCAGTAAACATTTGTAATCATGTCTCATATTACTGCATAATGCATTTAAATACAAGTACAGTTACTTTTATTAATCAATTAACCATCCATTCACTCAGACAACAGAACAACACATCATCGGGCAGTTAAAGTGTCACTATTTGTGGTCATTGGGGGCAGCAACAATCTGGAACAGAAAACAGTCAACACAAAATGTTCCAAATGGTGCTGACTGTTAGTGATTAGCATATACAGTCTGGCAGCTGAACTATCATGCCTCTTCTAGTTCAGATTATATTTCGGGTTGGTTTGTTTCAGAGTATGCTGATACAGGTGAGAACAAAAATATGGGAACACCATATTCCTAACACAGTGTATGATACCTGTTGGCAATCGAAACCCCTTCCAGTCATTGCAAAATGTGTAAGTAGGGGTCCTGTATTGTTTTCAAGAGAATCTTATACCATTCATCCTGCAAATTACTGGCAACTTCAGGTAACAATGTTAGTGGGATAGCAACCAACCACCCTTCTCTCAGTCATAGACCACAAAGGCCCAATAGTATTAAGACCTGGTGGCTGACGTCTGTGGTGGCCAGAAGAGATGCAACAATTCAGCCTTGTGCTCACAAAGCCGGTCCTGGGTGATGCATGCAGTGTAAACAGAGGCCCTGTCATCTTCGACCACAGCATGTCTAACAGGTAACAAATATTGTACAATGGGATGGACCCAATCAGCCAAAATGGTCCAACAGTCCTTAACAGTAATGTGACCATACAAAATAACAATGGCCCTATGGAGTACCATGATATCATCACCAAACCCCTGCCAGGTTTCACTCTTGGTCATAAGTTGAAAACAGTGTGAAACAAAACTCGTCCAACCAAATTACCTCCTTCCATTGCTCCATAGTACAGGTTTTATGGCTGTGGCAGTACGTTTTCCTGTTATGTGCACCTGCATCAATGCAGAATGATTTTGGAATTCCGGCCCAACCTTTAATCTTGTGCTTATGGAGCTTGCTTTGTGTTGTTTTGGTGACAACAGGGTGCACAAGTGCAACGTTCAGTTCTGTGGTGACTTTTGCAGATATTGTCCTCTTATTTTTGTCACAGTCTTTTTCACTGATCATCTATCACTATCACTCAACACCCACCTTTGTCTGCACTGTGACATTGTAGAAGGTGTTGTCCCACTTTCCCTGTATGCAAAATAAAACTTTCATATTGTGCCGCTTGAAACACCAAACACTTTGGCTATTGGGTATGAAACCACCGACGACACAAGAACCATCAATTTGCCCACATTCGAATTGACTTAGCTTTGACATAATGCACTAGCAGCATTCACAACTACATAATACACAACTGATATTTGCTACCTATTGAGGACATTGCACAAGTGCCATTCATGGTCACATACAACAGCGCAAGCTGCACCCTCACCAGAACTTGCATTTATGTTGAAAGGCACATTTCTCATGGTGTTTCCATTTTTTTGTCCATCTGCCTTAGATTACCAGTTAATAATAAGATCAGTAGATATGCAGTATAAGGTGCCACCCCACAATGCCAGCATTGCCTCTTGACCAAGAAAGTTTGATGACAGTTCTGGTGTTTCTATAGGAATTTTTTTGCTGTTATAATGCTTTGTGACATCATAGTTGTCACGGGTTTGTACTGAAAATGAGCCACAGTTTTTGATCATTCATTCCTCCTGATTTATAAATCTGAATCTCCTGATCTTTAAAGGTTGGTAAGTATGCATATGTATCATTACAATATGAAGAGCTAACTAAACAAATAAAAAAATAACTGAAAGCTACAGCATTAGTTTTCCACAATAATATTTGTTTTATATTTTTTCTAGGCCATCATCAGACAACTTGCGACTGAACAAACAATCCACAAGTGTCAATGACAGCTTCTGCTGTACCAAGACTGTTTTTTCCAAAAATATGTGACAAATTTTCATGTGCATCCCTAATCTTCCAATCATCACATATCTCTGTAAATAGCCTTTCTGCAGCAAGAAGTTCTCACTGCCACTATAGGCTGAAATCAGAATTTTTTTGAATAGTACAATAGTACTTTCTTTCTTTTTTGTCTCTGTGGATTCCTTATGCATCTCAGTGTAACCAGTGAGAGTAGTATGCCTGTTTTTAGTTTCAGATTGTTAGAAAAGAAACCTTTGCGTTCCATCATTGTTGATATCTGATTTTCTCTCTTCCAGTGTCGAAATCAGAGCAAAGTTGCACCTGCGCCCAAGACCTGGGAAAGGTGCTGCCACTCATTACACAGTTCATCACAAGGTTGGAAAACATAGAGACACAGATGAACGACATGGAGACCCAGCTCAGTACTGTATCACAACGACTTCACAGAAAGAACCACCATCTCATCATTGAGAATAAGAAGCTAATTAAGAAGGTAGACTACCTCATCTGGAACCTGCAGACTGTGAAGCGAGGTTGCAACTGGACTGATGAGTCATTGTCAGCATATTATCGAAGACGGAAGAAAGACGTGACGCAGTTTATCAGGGATACGAGCAACTGGATGAAAAAGGTGGTTGAGTTCAGCAAGGAGAGGAAGGAGACAATGAAGGTTGTGGCCCTCTACAAGGTATGCTCACAGCTACCAGGCAGCACTATGTCCATAGTATAGTCACAATGTTTAGTAACTCATACATTTTGGAATAGCTAGTGTTTATCTGAGTAATCATGTGATCATTGTAATATTACAATATTTGCAGTGCCCTGTGTGGAATGTAAAAAATAAGAGAAAAGGTAACCTCCCACTGCATCCTATGACAGTGAGAGGTCAACAGGCACCTACACTGTTGAGACAAAAGTCCTGGGATGCACCCTAATATCATCTCAGGCCTCTTTTTGCCTAATACAGTGCAGCATCCTAATGTGGTATGGGCTCAACAAGTGTTGGAAGTCCCCTGCAGAAATAATGAGCCATGCTACCCCTTTAGCCATCCCTAATTGTGAAAGTGTTGCCTGTGCAGGATTTTGTGCACAAACCTTTCAGTCATGTTCCACAAACTTTGGATGGGATTCATGTCAGGTGATATGGGTGTCCAGATCATTCACTCAAATTGCCCAGAATGTTCTTCAAACAAATTGTGAACAATTCGGACCCAGTGACATGTTTGGGAACTTGAAATACATCAGTCTCTATAATCTCTCTATAATGGTCTCCAAATAGCCGAACTTAATCATTTCCAGTCAGTGAACAGTTCAGCTGGACCAGGGGACCCAGTTCATTCCATATAAACACAGCCCACACCATTATGAAGCCATCACCAGCTTGCAAAGTGGGCTTTTTGAGCTCTGTACCACACTCAAACCCTACCATCAGGTCTTATCAACTGACATCAGGACTTGTCTGACCACGCCTCAGATTTCCAGTCATCTAGGGTCCAACTGATATGGTCACGAGCCCAGGAGAGGCACTGCAGGTGACAACAGGTTGTTAGCAAAAGCACTCGTGTCAGTCATCTGCTACCATACCCGATTAACACCAAATTTTGCTGCTTTGTCCTAATGGATACGCTCATTGTCTGTCCCACATTGATTTCTTTGGTTATTTCACACAATGTTGCTGGTCTGTTAGTACTGACAACTCTATGCGACCGAGTGAGGTGATATGGTGGCTAGCACACTGGACTTGAATTCAGGAGGATGATGGTTCAAACCGGCATCCAGCTATCCTCATTTAGGTTTTCTGTAATTTCCCTAAATCACTTCTGTCAAATGCCAGGGTGGTTCCTTTCAAAGAAAAAGCCAAATTTCCTTCCCCATCCTTGCCTTAACCAAGCTTCTGCTCTTTTTCTAATGAGCCCATTGTTGATGGGATGTTAGTCATTAAGTGAAGGCCATTGGCCACTGCATTCTTCATGGTGAGAGGTAATGCCTGAAATTTGGTATTCTTGGTACACTCTTGACACTGTGGATATTGAGTTATTGTATTCGTGAACAATTTCCAAAACGGAATGTTCCATGTGTCTAGCTGCAACTATCAATCCAAGTTTAAAGTCTTTTAATTCCCATCTTGTGGCCACAATCACATCAGAAACCTTTTCACATAAACTACCTGAGTACAAATGGCAGCTCCACCAATGCACTGGCCTTTTATACCTTGTATATGTGATACTACCACTATCTCTATATGTGCATATCACCACCCCATGACTTTTGTCACTTCAGTATACATCTACTTCTGCACGATTACTCTGCAGTTTGCACTTAGGCATTTGCCAGTGGGTTCATAGAACCATTTTCAGATCACTTCTCTGCTGTTCCACACTCAAGCAGCATGAGGGAAAAGTGAAAGTTCAGATTTATCTTATTTTATCATATTGATCAGTTCCTCTATGTAGATGAGAGTCAACAAAATATTTTGACTTTCAGGGGATGAAGTTGGAGATTGAAATATTTTGAAAATATCTCATCACAGCAACAAATGCCTTTGCTTTTATGACTGCCATCTCTATTTGCTTATCATATGTGTCAATCTCTGTCTCCCTATTTTGCCATAAAACAAATGGAGCTGCCCCTCTAGCCATCCTATCTGATAAGGATTGCACACTTTGCAAAATCACTGCATAAGAGGTCTGACAGGGGAAGTATAGGCAGTGTCTTTAGTTGCTTTGTTGTGCCTTCTAATTGTTTTGCTAGTACAATTCCTACATTATGGTTCCAGTTTAAGATTTTTTGTATATTTTAAACTCTAGATATTTAGTGTGGTCTACAGTTTTTAAATTTGTTATTCATTATGTAACTAAAATTTAACAAACAATTTTTAATATTCATGTGAAGGACTTCACACTTTTTAGTCTTCAAGATCAGATACCACTTTTTGCATGATGCAGATATCTCAGCTAAATCATTTTGTAATTGGTTTTGATGTTAGTAAATGACAGGTATCTGCAAGCATTCTAAAAGGGCATCCCCGATTTTGTCCTGCATCATCTGTATAGATTAAGAGCAGTTGAGGGCCTACAACTCTTGCTTGAGGGACCCAAGAGATTACTTCTGTTTCATTCACTGACTTCTTGCCAATTACTACCTTTCTGACAGGAAATCACAAATCCACGTGCACAACTGAAATGATACACCATAGGCATATAATTTGATTAGAAGCTACTTGGGAGGAATGGTGTCAGAAACTTTCTGGAAATCTAGAAATTTGGAATCAACTTGAGATCTCTCATCGACAAGCACTAAATACTTCATGTGAATTAAATGCCAGTGTGTTTTACAAGAACAATATTTCCTGAATCCATTGTGACAATGTGTCAACAGCATTTTTTAAAATATTTGATAATGCTGGAACACAGTGCATGTTTCAAAATTCTGCAACAAATAGATGACAGTGATCTGGGTTTACAGTTTGGTGGATTACTGCTATTTCCTTTCTTGTGTGCCCGTGTGGCCTGTACAGTTTTCATTCCTTAGGTACAAATCTTTCACCAGGCATGTGGTTAAATATGATTACTAAAAATTGACCTATTTTATTATCTTACTCTGAAAGGAACCTAATTAATATACAGTCCTGGGAGACTTGCATTTATTACTGAAGAACTCTACTTCCAAATTAATCATGCTTACCAATATTTGCACAGGTTTCTCAAAGCTAACAGACTAATGAAACACACACACACACACAGACACACACACACACACACAAACACACACACACACACACACACATGGTTACAGTGTTCTAACACTACAACCTGACTACTGTAGTGTCTCTTATTAGTCTGTTAGCTGTAAAGAAGCCTAGTAAAGATTTGTCTCGTTTATGTGCTTTTTGATCATTCAGTGTCTTCTTCCATTGTATTTTTATGATTGTTTGTGGAATTAGGCTAACTCATGATTCACATTTTGAAATTTTTCTGTAAACTGGACAAAACTTACAGCTTTTATTTCTGGTACTCTTGTTGGGTATGTAGAGGATGAGGATAAGAGAGGCAAATAAGTATTTCAGTGTAAAACAAACAAGAGTTATAGAGTATGTAGCTTTTGTTGTGGGGAGGTTGAGGATATTGAGGAAGATTTTGAAAACTTCTGATATGCTGTGATATTGTTCATATTATCTGATAAGAGGATCTTAGAAAGTAGCCCACTTTGATGTTCTTCATACTTGTTCACACCCTGTCATCAATTTATTAATGCTGTAAGACACAATATGAAAAAACAATAGAAAATTACATTTGAAGATTAAATTTAAACAGAGTCACTGGTAGCTCAATGCGTAGTATAAGTGTTTTGTAATCATGAAGTCTCTGACCATATGAATGTCACCAGCAACACCTTCTTTTATTTATATTTTATTTAAACTCTACTTTACTGTCATTGAAGTGTTAACTAACAAATACAGACATAATTTTAATAAAAATACATCCTTTTATTTTTAATTACTAATCACATATAAATAAACTCAAATTTGCTTGATGTGTGAAAGGTCTAATTGGCAAATGAATTAAATGTATGATTCAATAATACTGTTCAATTTATAAAAATTAAAAAGTGATACTTTTCCATTTGATGCTACACATTTTTGTACAATATTTTCATTTATTAAGAATAATTGCCTTTGCTAAATCTAAAGTGACCTAGGAACGTAATGAATACAAGACTTTTGTGCAAGCACTTCACCTCTAGCAACTTCACTAAAATTCTCATAACATTTTGTACTTAACAATTCCCAGATATTTTCAACCTGGGAAGGAGGTTTTTTTAAGAATACCGTCATACTGCCTTAGGAAATTGAGTAGATGGCACTAGCCTACAACTGTTATTACCACCTAGGAAATAAAAGAAGTTTAGTTAAAGAACAAGTAAATCAATGACTAAAAATGATGACAGATTTTGTCTCTTCTCTACAGAAGATCAAGAAGGAGCTGGCATTGATGAAAAAATTCAAGGACTGGAAAGGCAACGAGGAGGCACTGCTCCGCTGTTCTCTGTTCTGCAGCAGCTGCAAGAGCTCCACCTACCAGTATGAGAAGAGCAAAGATAGCAAGGTAAATGTTATCTCCAACACAGCCAGAGATTGACAGTAAGTCATCCCAAAACCCTTATATGAAGGCCATCTTTTCACATTTTACAAATGACCTCTAGATGGTGTTGAACAGTTCTTTTAAAGTTTGTCTTACTTTATTTTTAAAGCAATGACAGTTCAGAATTTTGAGAAATTATGAGGCAGATTTGTAAGCCGGTACTTGATTCATATGTTATGGGAAGCAATTGTGTATATATGAAAGAATAATGATGTGGCATGCACTATCAAAACTTTCTGGGGTCTCCCAGTAGCTTTGTAGCAGCAGTTAAAAATGTGTGAAGTGCAATCAGTGATAACGTTTTTGAATGTACAGATCTTATTACTAATTGAAATTCAGTGTCAGGTGTGCCAGGTCTGTTGGACTAATGTCACAAGCAAGCAGATGGTGTGTCAGTGGTGCAGAAACTTTGGAGTAGAGAGTTAAAACATTCGCGGTGAGGAGTGCAGCAGAAGACCATGTGACATTAGAGCTGGTAGAACTGGTATGGGAATGCATTAGGGAAAATCATCACACTATAATTACAGAACTCAGCAGTTAGTTCCCACACGTGTGCCCCTCCTTGTTGCATGCTGAGCATGTGTAATTCTGGAAATTATGGCTAGGTGGATGCCAAAGCAACTGACTCCAGAACACAAAGCCAAGTGCATGAGGGCAGCTCTGACTTTCTGTAGTGGTACTGTGATGATGGCAATTCATTTCTGGACCAGATCATCACTGGTGGGAGATGTGGGTTTCACATGATACCCCAGAAAGTAAGCAGCTGGCAATGAATTTGCACCACAGTGGTTTTCTCTGCAAGATGGAATGAAGTCAGTTTGTGATTGCACAAAAAGTGCTGTTTTCAGTGTTCTGAGACAGAAGGAACGTTCTCCTCATTTTGAATTCATGACTGGAGGTGAGATGGTGAAATCTGAGCATTACTGCAAAACAATGGGAAAATTTTGGCAGGCCATTGAGAATGAGCCTGCGGGATACTTAGTGCCAGTTTTGTCTCATTGCCCAATAATACTCGGCTACACACGGCACTGCAGATGACATAAGTCCTGCAAATGTTCAGCTGGGAGATGTCTCATCACGCATCCTACTATCCAGACCACACTCACTATGATTTCCCTTCTGTTCCAGAGCCTCAAAAAATTCTTGTCCAGTTGGAGTCATTGCTGTCAAACTGACAAAGGGCCAGAGATGATTATCATATGGTGGGTCGAATCCCATGAGGCAGACTTCTATGACATGAGGATACAAAAAGTTTGTCTGAAATTTTGATGGTAAATGTGCAAAAAAGTAGTACAATATTTCGTTTATCTGTTCCTATAACTTTTTAATGAAGCTTTATTTTTTTCTTTTCTGTTCTGCTCATGATCCCAGGGAAATTTATTTCATTGCTGCACCTCACATGTGTGTCTACAGGCAGTTCTATCATATTGCCTCCTAGCATAAGTACTGGCAGTAAGCTTACTGGCCTGTATTTGCCTGGCCTTGGTAGCTGCTCTTCTTGATATCTCTTCCCTTGTAATTATGTGCTTTAGCAACCTGATGGACAAGACAGCACACATGTCACCTAGAAATAATCTAAAATTCATTGACGTCTCAGAAGCACTATTATGATGAGATTCTTGTAATGAATTTACACAGTGCACATACCACTGGCCATTAACTACACTTATCAAGTCTTATCAGTGGCAACAAACATACTGAGCAATTACATTGTCACTTTTCATGATGGATTCACTGTTCGCAGTAGATGTTCACACAAAGAACATACTTGATTTTTGCACAAACAATTTGTCTGATGCTTGCTAAATATTAATTAATCTCAGAGTGAGTCACCAAATAATAATAGATTCAGGTGGGATCATTTGACTACCCAACCACAACAGTGTCACAAAGACTTTAAGGAAATGCTTGCAAACCATAAACTGATGTATGAAGATGGCATAAGAGTTCACAATGCAGCCATTAGGTGCCGAATGACTGGACGAAGTTCACAAAGATAGAGATCATAAAGATGTCCATACCATGGCCTGCCTGACTGACAAAGAGCCACATGGTGGGTCCAACCCCATGAGGCAGACTTATATGACATGAGGATACAAAAAGTTTATCTGAATTTTGATGGTAAACAGCTGATTAATGATGTTGATGCTGTGAATCACTCCTGCAGACTGACTCGAAGAAGTTCACAAAGATAATAATGACTACATTCTATCTATGAACCATGGACCTCGCCAATGGTGGAGTGGCTTGCATGCCTCCACAGCATGGATAGCCATGTCATTGGCACAACCACACTGGAGAGTTGTTTTTTGAGAAGACAGACAAGAATGTAGTTCCTGAACAGGGGCAGCAACCTTTCCAGCAGTTGCAGGGACAACAGTCTGGATGATTGACTGATCTGGCCTTGTAACATCAATCAATCAAAACAGCCTGCTGTGCTGGTACTGTGGACAGCTGAAAACAAGGGGAAACTATAGTTACAAATTTTCCTGAGGGCATGCATCTCTACTGTATGGTTGAATGATAATGGGATTCTCTTGGATAAAATATTCTGGAGGTAAAATAGTCCCCCATTCAGATCTGCAGGTGGAGAGTACTGGTGAGGATGTCATCATCAGGAGAAACAAAACTGCATTCTGTGGATTGGGGTATGGAGTGTTAGATTCATTAATTGGTTATGCAGATTAGAAAATTTAAAAAGGGAATTGGAGAGGCTTAAGTTAGAGATAGTGGGAATTATTGAAGTTCGGTGGCATGAGGAGCAGGACTTCTGGTCAGGTGAATACAGGATTATAAATACAAAATTAGATAGTGGTATTGCAGAAGTGGGTTTAATAATGAGTAAGAAAATAGGAATATGGGTAAGCTACTATGAACAGCATAGTGAACACATTACTGTAGCCAAAAATAGATATGAACCCACAGCCACCACAGCAGTACAAATTTATATGCCAACTAGCTCTGCAGGTGATGAAGGGATTGGAGAAATGTATGATGAGATAAAATAAATTATTCAGATAGTTAAGGGAGGTAAAAACTCATTTGTGATGGGGACTGAAATTCGATAGAAGGAAACGGAAGAGAAGGCAAAATAGCTTGTGAATATGAACTGGGGGAAAGGAATGAAGGAGGAAGCTGCCTGGTAGAATTTTTCACAGAGTGTAATTTAATCATTGCAACACTTGGTTTAAGGATGACAAAAGAAGGTTGTGTATGTGGAGGATACCACAATTTATTGGTTGTGAACTGTGGGTGACGGTGGGTGGGAGGGGGGGGGGGGGGGGGGGGATAAATGGAAGGAACCAGGGGATGTAGAGAGTAGGCAAAGGGATACAGTGGAAGATGAAAGATGAATGCATAGCCTTGAGAGATCAAACAGTGAAGGCAGCAGAGGATCAAACAGCTAAACAGACAAAGTCTAGTAGAAATCCTTGGATAACACAGGAGATATCAAATTTAACTGATGAAAGCAGAAAATATAAAAATGCAACGAACAAAGCAGGTGAAAGGCAATACAAATATCTAAGAAATGAGACCAACAGGAAGTGCACAGTGGCTAAGCAGGAATGGATAGAGGACAAATGCAACAAGTTAGAAGTATATATCACTAGGGGAAAAGTAGATACCACCTACATGAAAATTAAAGAGGCCTTTGGAGAGAGAGAAGCAGCTGTATCAGTATCAAGAGCTCAGATGGAAAATCAGTCCTAAGCAAAGAATAGGAAGCTGTAAGGTTGAAGGAGAATATAGAGGGTCTAGACAATGGAGGTGTATTTGAAGACAGAATTATAGAAATGAAAGAGGCATCAATGGAGATGAAATGGGAGATATGATATTGCCAGAAGAATTTGACAGAGAGCTGAAAAAGACTTAAGGCAAACCAAGGTTACTGGAGTACAAGACATTCTGTCAGAAGCATTGATAGCCTCGAGAGCCATAGCAAAATTCTTCCATCTCGTGAGAAATATGTATGAAATGGAAAATACCCCCTGACTTCAAGAAGAATATAATAACTCCAGTTCCAAAGATAGCAGGTGCTGACAGGTGTGAGCACATCTGAACTATCAGTATAAGTCATGGTTGTAATTTACTAAAACAAATTATTTGCTCATGAATGGAAAAATTAGTGGAAGCCAACCTCGGGGAAAATCAGTCTGGATTCTGGAGAAATGAAGGAACATGTGAGGCAATACTTAACCCACAACTTATCCTAGAAGACAGATTAAGGAAAGGCAAACCTATGTTTATAGCATTTCAAGAGTTAGATAAGGCTTTTGACAATGTGGACTGGAATTCTCTCTTTGAAATTCTGAACACAGCAGTGGTAAAATTCTGGGAACAAAAAACTATTTACAACTTGTGCAGAAAGCAAACGGCAGTTATAAGAGTTGAGGGCATGAAACAAAAGCAGTGCTTGAGAAGGTAGTGAGACAGAGTTGTAGTATCCCCGATCTTGTTCAGTCTGTCCATTGAGCAAGCAGTAAACGAAACAAAACAAAAACTAAAGTTTAGGGAGAAGAAATGAAAACTTTAAGCTATGCTGATGACACTGTAATTCTGTTGGAGGCAGTAAAGAACTTGTCAGAGCAGTTAAATGGAACAGACAGTGTCTTGAAAGAAGGATATAAGATAAACATCAACAGAAGCAAAACAAAGATAATGAAATATAGTCTAATTAAATCAAGTGATGCAGAAGGAATTAGATTAGAAATGAGACTCTGAAGGTAGCAGATCAGATTTTCTATTTGGGCACCTAAATAACTGAAAATGGACAAAGTAAAGACAATATGAAATGTAGACTGACAATGGCAAGGAAAATGTCTCCGAAGAAAAGAAATTTGTTAACATAAAATATGGATTTAAGTGTTGGGAAGTCTTTTCTAAAAGTGTTTGTGTAGAGTATAGCCATTTGTGGATGTGAAACATGAATGACAAAACAGTTTAGACAACAAGAGGATAGAAGTTTTCGAAATGTGGTACTACAGAAAAATGCTGTAGATTAAATGGGTAGATCATGTAACTAATGAGGAGGTACTGAACAGAATTGGGAGAAAAGGAATTTGTGGCACAACCTGGCTAGAAGGATGCGTGGGTTGACAGTACACATTCTGAGATGTAAAGGGATCAACAATTTAGTATTGTAGGGAAATTTTGGAGGTAAAAACCATAGAGGGAGACCAAGAGATGACTAGAGTAAGCAGATCCAGAAGTATGTAAGTTTCAATAGTTACACAGAGATGAAGAGGTTTCACAGGATAGGAGAGCATGGGAAGCTGCATCAAACCAGTCTTCGGACTGGAGACCACAACTCCAGTCTATTCAACATAAGAAGCATCCTGATGTAAACATTAAGCTGTGTATTCTTCTTCATTTGATATCACCACATTGAATTATATTTCCTACACAGCTTCAGCTATGTATAGTTGGTACAATAACCTTATGTTTTATGTGGCAGCATAGCTCACCCACAATACTCTTTCATTTAATCTATTTCCAATTACTGTACTTTAACTTTTGTCACAGATATGTATTTGAAAACATTGGAACACTGTGAAATAATATATGTCGAAAGTATTAAAATAAAACATTGATGAGCAGATTAGACCAAACATTCCACCTGCAGACAGTTAATAAAATCAACAAGCAGCAGTCTAATAATAAAACTTGAAATCTAATTTAAATTTTAAAAGGGATACATTAATATACAGTTACACTCCAGTAATATTTTTCTTGAGGAATCATCCAGAAACCAAATTTTAGCTTATAAAAAATTATTAAAAATACTTGCATAAGCACAGTACAATTTATCTCTGAGAGCACTGTGTGAGTTTAACAGTATATTCCATAGATTTAGCTGTATTATGAAATACTGAAACCACTTAAGGTATTACTCACCTTAATCATGTGATAACCTCTGAACTCCTCCCATCTCTAACTCTGAAGTAAAAATTTCATTAGTGGAACTGCCATCTTCAACACTGATGGGTAGTCAACCAACAACACAATCTATGGAACCACCCAAGAGCTACAGTTTGTCTTCTTGTTTCATTAGCATACATGTTTTTCTGCATCCCACCAGTGTTCAGTAGTGACATATGACAGAGCTTTGCTTATTAATTTAAGCATGTCTAGTAGCTTAAATGCCATATTCTTTCTTGTGACATGTGCTTCAGCTTGGCTTCAAATAAGATCTGTGGGGTTCAAATTTCAGGGGTACAGTGGTAACCTTATGACAATGTGACGTGCATACAGATCTGGTTCATCAATAATGCAGTGATCTACAGTGTAAGCTTCAAACTGTGTCAGTAATTCAAGCTTAAATCCAGTAGGATTGATGTGTGCTTCCTCCCCCATCAGCCAGTTTACAATGTCTTTCTCCTTCCAAGATTTTGGTGGGCTACGCTCAACCTTATTGTTATGATATGAAGCACTGTCCATAAGTATAACACTGTTGGCCTCTAATTTTGCTAGAACATCTTTGTTTTCAGGATAATCTCCAGTCCTTTCTGATTCAAATATCTATTCAGCAGCTTCCACAAAATCACAGTGCTTCCTACATGCATTATGCTTAACCTTCTTCCTTTTCCCATCAGATTTTTTAACCACTGTGATAGACCTGCAACAAAACCTTTCTCTTATCACTCCTTGTTTTGTCAGTCCACACTTTTCATGTCACATGTTCTGTGTTACCCATGTTTTGTCAAGGTAATAAATCTCCTGTATCTCTCACCTGAACTGTTGAACCTGCTGGTGATAATGCTTCCTCTACAAAACAATATCCTCTCTATGTATAATTATGCTATTTCATTTCCTACTTTTGAATTGAAAATGAATATCTTTCATCAGTGTACAAAATGTTGTTCTTTTAAAACTAAGCAAGTCATCATCATTATTTACCACTTGAAGTGCCTTGTTTATTTTAGGTGATTTGTTCCTGGAGAAAATGCTTGCACATTTGACCACAAAGCATTTTTAATGAAATCATCACATTTGCCTAATAAACACACAACTGACATTTTCTTGTGTTTTCCAAAATTGACAGCTTACCTGTATTGCATCTTTCTTTACAGACATACACACACACATTATACTTGTCACAGAAACACAGGTAAACATGAATGTTATAGCTGCAAATTCCTTTCCTAGTAGTGACGGATGTTTCTCCTATAACTTCACAGAAACATTGAGAACTATTAGTCTTTTACCAATTTGTACTGGTGTTCCTCCTCTACGTTTCACAAAAGAACATGGCAGAGTTTCAGCCTCTTTCACCATGCAAATGGGAAACACGAATGAGTGAGAAGCAGCACTATGATTGGCAGCATGTCCATTGAGAAGCAGCTGGAGGTAGGGGCCACATTTCCCGCCATTGTCTTCAGTACAACAAGGAAGTTTTTTGCACCCACCTACCCTCTGTGTGTTTCTTCAGAATGACATATATAACTGAGCACTCTTGTACAGAAAGATTGCCACCTACAAACTGAGGACTTGTGAGCAGTGCATTGTCACATACAAAGGATGATTTTCCTTTACATACTCCATTTATTCTCAAGTGTACAACACAGGATGTCATTTTGATAAGCATTAAAAAAATTAACTTAAAATGCAATCAAACCAACAACCTTGCATGTACAAGTCAGTTATTATATCCACTAGGCCACTACAACTGTGCAGATTTGGAGATATTTTTATAATGATACTATACCATGTTTCTCTGAGTTATTAAAAAAAAGGTGAAAACATAAGTTTTTCAACATTTCATTTTCAAAAGAGAAATTGAGAGAATGTATACAAAGTAAGATGACATGTACTGATCAGAACTAACCATAATGTCATGCACAGAACTGTTCCAAGGAAACGATTGTACACTGAGTTTGAAAAAAGGAATAGCTATCATAAACATTTAGCATACTGATTAGCAAAACTGTTCCTGTCTGTTTATGCTTTGGAACATCTTAAAGTTTCATTAGAGGTAGTGTAACACAAAACACCTAATACATAATTAGAGGCATAACAACACCTGTGAACACATGCTACGACCACTGACCAATCACTGCGCATGTGTTGTTAACATCAGAATCATTCGTACGATGAATGGAATAGAGTATACATAGAGTTACAGAAATTACTGATTACTGCAGGGATTCACAAGTCCCACAAAAAAATTGCAAAACTATTAAAACTTCTAAATTATCAAAGTTGTCCCCTTGGCTATCTATACACAGTTGCCAGGTTTCTGGAGGTCTTGGAAGCAAGCAGGGAATTTTTTATCTGTGATTCCTTGTTAACACAGGGATTACCCATCCAATACCTGAACTGTTGCCTCCCCATGTATGCCCATGCTTGTCATTCTGGAGTAAAGGAACTCATGGCAAAAGTTGTCAAGTCAGACAGTCCTTGCTGTGGCTGAGTGCAACCCATTGGTAGAGCCCCTGATTGTAGTGAGTAATATCAGGGTGGACACTTTGAATACAAAATGTATCAACTTCCAAAAATCTGGCTATTCTTCTAGAGCTATTTCTTTGGTTGGTAACAGATCATTGACTGCTGCTTCTTATGACCCTGTGCCCTTCACTTCCCTGGCTACACCCTGAGAGGAGGGTCAGGCTCACCTACTTGCACTTTCACCACTGCCTGGTCTGTACTAGGACAGGTGGGGACATATTCAGCAACACAAGCAGTTATTTTTGTGGAAAATATGAAAGACAAGTTTGGCAAAGTGAAGTCTCTCAGTAAGATTTGGTCAGGTTCCCTTTTGATCAAAACTACTTCTGTCACTCAGTCTGCATCTCTTTGTTCTTGTAATCATCTTGGTGATGTCCTGTTGTCCATTAAAACTCGCCAATGTTTTAATATGGTTCAGATTTTTCATAGGGACTTGATACTTCAAAATGATGAGGATCTCTGGGACAATCTGGAACAATGGGGTGTTCATTTTGTTCAAAATGTGCTGATAGGTCATAAGGACAATTGCACTGATATTAGCACCTTTATTCTGGTTTTTTAGTGAGATACTCTCCAAAAGAAAGGTGAGGTTACGTGTTATCGGCGTGATGTGAAGCTGTATGTCCCATCATCCATGACATGCTTTCAGTGCTTGCACTTCGGGCACATGTGTTCCTGACATACAGCAGATCCTCTATGTGGTGAATGAGGACACCCACTCCATGAGTGGAGCCCCTGTGTTCCACCACCCCCGTATGTTGACGGTCATGACCTTCATTCTTCATGCTCACTGGATTGCTTGGCTTATAAGAAACAAAAAAGCTATGGGAGTATAAGTCACTTGATCATTTGTCTTATGCTGAGGCTTGTCAGAAATATGAACAATATCACCCTGTGTTGATGACTTCTACTTTTGCCTCTCCTATGTCCTTTCCCCCTACTCTCTCTTCCTTACCCCAGTCCTATCCTCCTCTCCTCTCCCACTCCCCTGCAGTTACCACATTGTTACCACTGTTACCCACCAGTCATGGGGTTCCCACCCAGAACTCCACAGCGTCTCTCAGGCTGGAGGTCTCCTACCACAAATTGGCCACTGGACACACAGTCTCCGTGCCCCAAGGTCGCCCAGTTGTGGATCTTGCAGAAGCCTGCACTGCCTCCATGCTCTGCCCACCTCAAACCATGAAAGAGAATAAGAAGAAATATAAGTCCCAGGTAAAGCACCCCTCCCCCACTAGTGCATCCCCTTCCAACCTGAGTCTGATTTCTTCTTTATGGATGTCACCCCATCCTCATTGCTGACGTCTGGTGACTTGGTGGCGTGATTGGCTACAGCCACTTTGCCTCTCGTTTGCATACCCATTTCATGCTTATTCAGTGAAATCGTAGCTGATACTAATGTCACATCCCAAGACTGCAATCCCTTATTGATTTTTTTCTCAGCAGCTTGTGCAATTCTCCAGGAATCTCATTTTACTGATGTTCACTCACTGCCCCTTCATGTGTTCCATGCTTTCATTTGGAACTGGATCAGCACTTTGAGGGCTTCCAGTTGCCTTTGCATGTTGTTAGTACACGGGTCTCACTTCATACCACGTTGCAGGCAGTTGCCGTCCGGCTTGACTTGGATTCTGCAGTCACGCTGTGCAATCTCTGTTTCCCTCCTGACCGCCATCTATACCTGCTACCCAAACTGCCGTCCTTCAGCAACTCTCCCCTCCCTTCCTCCTCCTTTAGGATTTTAATGCCCATCACCCTTTGTGGGGCAGTGCTTTTTTGTCCAGTCTGCCACTCCTCATTGATCATTTTCTTGCGGACCACAAATTGTGCCTCCTTAATGATGTTTCCCGTACTCATTTTAGTGCCACATATGGCACTTTTTCTGTCATTGAACTTTAGCTTTCCTCTCCTCCTCTTCTTTCTACCTTACACTGGTCTCCACACAATGACCTCTGTGATAGTGCCCACTTCCTGTTGATTCTCTCGTTCCCTTCCTTCCTCCAGATGAGCAAGTTTCCACACTGGGCTTTCCATCATGCTCATTTGCCTCTACATACCTCTCAGTTTGTGATCATGCCTTCTTTGTCTGGCTGTATTGATGAAATTGTCCATGATCTGTCCGATAAGGTAATCTGCACTGCCAGCATTGCCATTCTCCACTTGACAGGCCCCGTTCACCATCAGCCAGTTCCATGTGGGAGCACAGTTATTGCCACCACTATCCATGGTATTGTAATGCCTTGCAACATCGTAAGTGGAACCTGCATTCCGCTGCGCTTATTATCTTTAAACATCTTTGCCCCAAAGTCCATTACTTACTGAAACAGAGCAAACAGGTGTGTTGGGAACACATTATCTCCTCTCTAGGTTCTCCTGTCCCTTCATCATGGGTGTGGGCTACACTCCACTCAACATCCTCCAAGGTTATCAGATGTAGTCTTCCATCCCATGCCTTGCCCTTACAGGAGGCCTTTGTACAGATCCATCAGTTCTTGCAGACCACCTCATGACCCATTTTATGATAGCATTGTCATCAGCCTCCTATTAAACCACCTTCTTCCTTCGGAAATAGTGGGCTGAAGCTTCCCACTTATGTTTTACCCCTTGTCAGACAGAATCCTATGCTGAACCTTTTACTAAATGGGAGCTTCTTCTGGCCCTCTCGTTTCCTCATGATTCAGCTCCTGTCCTTGATTCCATTCATAACCAATTGCTGCAACATCTCAATCCTCCACAATGATGACATTTCTTCTGGGTGTTAAACTGTATTTGTCTCCAATGCATTTTTCCCCTCTCAGTGTTGTGACGGTACTGTAATTCCTGTCCTTAAGCCTGGCAAGGAACCATCATTCCTTGACAGTTACCAGCCAATCAGTGTTACCAATGTCCCTTGCAACTTGCTGGAACAGATAGTGTCTCATCAGCTCATTTCGGTCATTGAGTTTTTGGACCTTTTATCTCCTTATCAGTGCACCTTCTTGGACAGACAGTCTCCAAGTGATCATCTGCTTTGATTGGAAACTGCAGTTCAGAAGGCCTTTCCTCAATACTGCCATCTTGTTGCAGTTTTTGCAGTTTTTCTTCAATATTAGTGAGGCCTGTGACACAGCTTGGTGGCCTCACATCCTCCTTACACTCCCTGAGTGGGGTCTTTGGGGCCCCATCTCGATTTTTATTCACCAGCTCCTGTTCCACTGGTGATTCAGAGTCCAGGTGTTCTCAGCTCTCTGAGGATCCTGTGGCTTACCACAGGGCTCCGTATTAAGTGTCCTTTTTCTCATTGCTATTTATGGACTTGTGGACTCTGCCAGACCATCATCTCTGCTCTGTATGTAGGTGATTTCTGTTCTTGGGCTAGCTCCCATTCAGTGGCCTCTGGCGAATGACAACTCCAGGGTGCCATTCAATGCACTTCCATGTGGATGCTCTTGCATGGTTTTCAGTTCTCTTTCCCTAAGTCGAGGGTGGTGCATTTCTGTTGCCGTTCTATGGTCCATCCTGGCCCTGAGCTCTACTTCTAGACCAAAACCCTGACAGTGGTCCCTAGTTCCATTTCTTGGGTCTTCTTCTTGGCAACAAGCTAACATTGTTGCCCCATACCCATTATCTGAAGGTTGACTTTTTCCATAAACTGAATGCCCTACACTTGCCTTTTGGGGCACAGATTGTTCAACCTCTCTTCACTTTTACCAGATATTACTTCTGTCTCATCTGGACAATGGTTGTCAAGTTTATGGATTAGCTGCCACTTCCACACTCCTCCTCTAAGACCTGATTCACCATTGTGGTATCTGTTTAGCAACTGGTGCCTTTTGTACTAGCCCTGTTGATAGTCTTCTGGCTGATGCTAGGATGCCTACGCTTTCAGTATGGTGGTCTCATCTTCTGGTTTCCGATGGCATCACTATCCACTCTGCCCCTGCTCACCCTTCCTCCCTCTTCTTCAGGTGTATTTACCAGTTGGGCTCTGCATTGCTTGCCTCAGTTGTGCCTTCTGTCTTCCTTCTTTGTCCTTTTCCTCACATTCACTCCCAACCACCCCCTCGCTCCCCCTCTCACTTTGATTAGTTCCTTGGTCCTGGATTCTGATGGACCACTTCCAGGGTCCAAAAGCCTCCATCACTCCAGGAGTGTTCCACTGTCTGTTCGGAACATACTTAGGGTAGTTTCACGATGCTATTGTGTTTTACACCAGTGGCTGTAAATTTGCCAATCATCTGGAATATGCCTCCACATCATCTTCTGTTGGCACAGAACACCATATCTTGCCTGCCAAGTGTGGGATGTTTATTGTGAAATTGAACATGACATTGGGTAAATAGATTCTTGAGGTGACTAAAATGGCTGTCTGTGCCTACTTTGTTGCCACATTCATAGGATACATTAACATGAAAAAAACCATTCAACAATTTAAAATGGTGCAAGATGTTCAAATTTCTGAGAAAAATGGAAATAAGCCATAAAGAAAAGAGGATAATATACAGTATGTAAAAGAACCACCAGGTAACAACAATACTGAAAGATGAAGAAAGAAATGCTCAGCTTAAAAATGGTGTAAGACAGGGATGTTGTCTTTTACTCCATCATCAAAGGAACAATGATGGAAATAAAAGAAAGATTCAGGAGTGGGTGTTAAAATTAAATTTCAAAAGGATGTTAAAGAAAAGAATCACTGATAAAACTGCTATCCTTACTGAAAGTGATGAGTTACAGGAACTTTTAAATCTAGTTACCAACACTTCTTATGTTGATACATCAGTTTCTGCAAATACTTGAATTCACCAATAGTATGTTGTTAAGAAAATGGGAATAAAAAGCTCAATATTCCATTACTGTCAATCATCATTACTTAAATTAAAACATTCACTACTTTCCAGAATGAGATTTTCACTCTGCAGCGGAGTGTGCACTGATATGAAACTTCCTGGCAGATTAAAACTGTGTGCCCGTCCGAGACTCGAACTCGGGAGTTCGAGTATCGGTCGGGCACACAATTTTAATCTGCCAGGAAGTTTCATTTACTACTTTATCAATGAAATTAACACAAATTTCCTTTTTTGTCTTATATGTAGTCATCCAGGGGTTAATTATCACCCTGTGCTCTATTCAGTGCATAATTTTTGTTGAAGTTGACAAAAATCCAAGTGTAAAACATTGACTGGCTCATACCATGAAGCATTCTAAATTGAAGCAGACCCAATCAAACTGTACACAATGGTCTTGCAACAGCAAAAATGCCTGAGTTGTGCTTGAAAAATATTTTGCAGCTTCCTTTTCTTCTGATCCCCCACTCCACTCCCCTTTCTGCTATCTTACCGAGCTAGGTGGCGCAGTGATTAGCACACTGGGCTCGCATTCGGGTGGACGACGGTTCAATCCCACATCCGGCCATCCTGATTTAGGTTTTCCATGATTTCCCTAGATCACTTCAGGCAAATGCCGGGATGGTTCCTTTGAAAGGGCACTGCTGATTTTCTTCCCCATCCTTTCCTAATCCGAGCTTGTGGTCCGTCTCTAATGATCTCGTTGTCGACGGGACGTTAAACACTAGTCTCCTCCTCCTCCTTCTCCTTTCTGCTGTCTTTACCATAATTCTCAACAAAATTAGCATAAAGAAAGAAAATTTTCGTCAGAGGAAAGTGTTATCAATTTTGTAAATGTATTATAATTTTCCTTTAGGAGTGAATCCAAAAATTTAAAACCTCTTCTCCAAAACATCACTTCATTGACATTTTCATCAGCCTTAATGAGAAATGTTAATGTATTGTGTAAGGTTAATTGTTGATCAGTCATGTGATTACATTTTTAGTTGTTGTTCAAGCCTTTGTCTTGCTAACAAAAGTGAACTTCACAAATCAAGTTGCAACGTCTACTGGAATCATAACATGTGCCTGGAATACCTCTTACAAAATATTAATATTTGCACCCATTCTTCCTCAGCTGCGACTGCAATTATGTGTATCATACAGATAAGAATTAATATTCAAATATTGCTAAGATTCAGAAGTTCAAAGTATTTGATTGTAACAATTGCACATTTTTCATGTTTTCTGTTTCAGGCCTGAAGGCACGCAACACTCAGAAATCATTTCAAAAAAGGCTACGAAAATAAATGAAGTAGGATGATTCAGACAACAACTTATATAGACAACTGTTTTTCTAATTTTGTACTGCTTGCTAATAAATCATGTGTTGTATTCAAGTAGTTGGGGTATTCTGTATGGTTGACATTTGAACTGGAAGTTATTTTTGTTTCTTTAATTATACATTTATTTATTTCATCTTCTTCTTTAAAAAAATTGTGAATGTCCCTTTTGCTACTACGAGAAATGGGATCATTTTTGTATATAGAATAAAACTGCAGTAGTTTATCAAAGAAAGGATATCCATGACTCCACTGGAAATGTGGTAGAAACACAATGCATTAAGAGCTGTGTTACATACATTAGTGTCCACATGTTATGAACAACTAGTTAAGAGCTCAGAAAAAAATTTATCCCAATTTCTGAGAGCATAAGGACATGTTTTCACATTTAGTTCCTTCAGAGAGATGTTAATAGTTCCAAACTTTCCATTATATGTCACTATGGAGGCCATGGAATTGGTCCACCTCTACCAATCCATCGGTCACCGAATCTGTTGTTGAGAAGTGTATGAATACTTCGACTGAAATGTGCAGGAGCTCCATCGTGCATGAACCACATGTTGTGTCGTACTTGTAAAGGCACATGTTCTAGCAGCACAGGTAGAGTATCCCGTATGAAATCATGATAACGTGCTCCATTGAGCGTAGGTGGAAGAACATGGGGCCCAATCAAGACATCACCAACAATGCTTGCCCAAACGTTCATAGAAAATCTGTGTTGATGACGTGATTGCACAATTGCGTGCGGATTCTTGTCAGCCTACACATGTTGATTGTGAAAATTTACAATTTGATCACGTTGGAATGAAGCTTCATCCATAAAGAGAACATTTGCACTGAAATGAGGATTGACACATTCTTGGATGAACCATTCACCGAAGTGTACCTGTGGAGGCCAATCAGCTGCTGATAGTGCCTGCACAACATGTACATTGCACGGAAACAACTGGTTCTCCCGTAGCACTCTCCATACAGTGATGTGGTCAATGTTACCTTGTACAGCAGCAACTTCTCAGAGAATGACATTAGGGTTATCGTCAACTGCACGAAGAATTGCCTTGTCCATTGCAGGTGTCCTCGTCATTCTAGGTCTTCCCCAGTCGCATGTCATAGGCTGGAATGTTCCGTGCTCCCTAAGACGACGATCAATTGCTTTGAATGAATTCCTGTCAGGGCACCTTCATTCTGGAAATCCGTCTCGATACAAAGGTACCGCGCCATGGCTATTGCCCCGTGCTAATCCATATATCAAATGGGCATCTGCCAACTCTGCATTTGTAAACATTGCACTGACTGCAAAACAATGTTCGTGATGAACACTAACCTTTTGATGCTACGTACTGATGTGCTTGATGCTAGTACTGTAGAGGAATGAGTCGCATGTCAACACAAGCACCGAAGTCAACATTACCTTCCTTCAATTGGCCAACTGGCGGTGAAGCGAGGAAGTACAGTACATACTGACGAAACTAAAATGAGCTCTAACATGGAAATTAAGCTCTTCCGGACACATGTCTACATAACATCTTTTATTTATTTGTGTGTGAGGAATGTTTCCTGAAAGTTTGGCCATACCTTTTTGTAACACCCTGTATACAGCTATTCTATATCCAGCAAATACAAGAAAAGAAAACTTGTAGATAGACTACAGAAATAAAGGACACATGACACATTGTCCACTGTGATAAAACTGTTACTGACTATTCCCTGATAGAGAAGTAGCCAGCCGATTCTACTGGGAATGGTGTGAAAAGCATCAATCTCAAATTGGTCTCTATGAACAAAATTCTGATGCTCTGCCACCAGTGCTCAGCAAGGTATGTGCAGATGTCCGCAAGCATTGTTTGATCAAAATGTGTGATACAGAATCACCGGCATTGTCTTCTTTGCAATCTTACATGTCCAGGATACTCTCACTGCATCTTGTACAAGCCCCTTCTTCAGGTCCACTAAGCACAAAGGATACTCAGTATTGAAAACTATCTAGCTCTGTAGCACTTCACCACAACACCAATAAATACTACTGGCATTAATATTGGCCATATTCAACATTTTCAGTAGCTTTTAAAAGTCTCACCCCCCCCCCCTCCTCCCCCCGCCTACTCTCAGGCCCAAACACACACACACAGAGAGAGAGAGAGAGAGAGAGAGAGAGAGAGAGAGAGAGAGAGAGAGAGGAGAGAGACTTAGGAATTATTCACGTAACAAGAAATTGTGGTATTAGTGATATGGGTGTGGTGTGTGTATTGTGCAATATAATCCAAAAAATGGTTGCTTTATTTGACCAATTAAAATTAGTTTCTGTTGATCCTAGTGCCTGAAAAAAAGGGGAAAATCTTGAAATTGTATTAATTAGGCATTTTAGGGTACAGTCATACTTTGGAGTGGAAGGAAACACTTTGATACCTTAATGGAGGCATAATGTGGAGACATGTGTAATGTGTACCACAAGCTGTATTAAGAGGTGGGCACTGTGTTTGGGGGATGGATTGCTAAATCAAGCACAACATCAGTACGTTGTGGTGATGTATTTACTGTGCTGAATATTCTTGACACATTTATGAATCAGTACTCTTCAGTGACATTACTCTTGCCAGAGCATGCTGCTCTGTGTGATCTAAAGCTTATTACTACTTACTTCTGTCTCATTTGGTATTGACAGAGACTATACTTCAGATATTTTTAATGCTTAGGTGAATGAATAGCTGAAGTGTGGACGAGTGGCTAAAGTGAAATGAGCATTTTCTGCGAAAGACAGGATCCCACTCTCACACAGATGTGAATTGCAAGTGGCAAGAAACGCCATAATTTAATACCAGTATGTACTCAGAAGAAGCAGACTAATGAGCAACCACTTACCTACTGTGGGACAACTCATGAAAAAAGCTAAGTGTTCATTACTGATGCTCACTTCATATATTAGAAGAATTTCACTCCCATGCTACAAACAGGTCATTGACAAACACTCTGCAAAGTTAGGATTGGGAAATTGTAGTGTGTAGTTAGTCAAAAATTGATCTTTTCTCATATATTTTCAGCCAGGTATCAGCAAGGATACAATTGCAATACTAAAATTGCCTCAAATGAATACACGGGTGAGCCAAAACATTATGATCAACTGCTTAGTAACTTGTCTGTCCAATTTTTGAATGAAATACATCACTGATTCTGCATATCAGGCATCTGACAGTTTTTAGTAGGTGTTTGGAGGTATGTGACATTAGATGTCTATGCACAGTTCATGTAATTTGTGTAAATATGTGCAGGTGATTTGCGTTCACAGTGATGGCACCCAATAGCAGATGGGTTCCATAGAATTTACGTTGTGTGAATTTGGTCACCAAGACATCCACGTGAGTTCACTATAATGCTCCTCAAATGTCTGTAGCATAGTTCTGGTTCTGAGACATGGACAATGGTACTGCTGAAAGATGGCATTTCTGTAAGGTAAGACATCAAGCATGAAGTGATGAGAGCACAAACCTTCATGCCACAAATTGGCATGAATTTCAAAAGCTTGTCTACTGCAAATGTCAAGTTGCCCTTTTCTCACACAATTTTCTGTGAACCATGAGTGAAATGTGACAAGCAGATTCCCCATTTTGTTTTACATGGAGCCCAACTGCAGAGTTTTAATGAAGGTGTGATCATATGGAGTAGATTCTTAGACATGTAAGTGGCTTGAAGACTTTTTGAATGATAAAACGTAGTAAATTGATGAGGATTGTGAGTGTGCAGGAGAGAAAAGAAGTATTATCAGAAGTGTCCCAGAAAAGTGAGATAGGACTTCTCTTGTTCTTTATATGTGTAAATGATCTGACAGATGACCAGGTGACCAGTAATCTGCAATTTTTGGTGATGGGAAAATGTCATTGGAGTAACAGCAGGAGAGTACAGTATGACTTAGATAGAATGTCAGTTTATTGTGATGAATGGCAGATTGCTCTAATTATGGAAAAATTTGAGTTAATGAAGAAGAGTAAAATTAAGACTCTGGTAATGTTTGAATATGGTTTCAATGGTATGCTGATTGACGCTGAGATACTGATTAAACATTTTGGAGTAAAACTGCAAAGTGAGAAGAAGCGAAACAAGCATGTAAATTTGGTTGAAGGGTAGGTGAATGGCAGACTTCAGTTTATTGAGAGAATTTTAGAACAGCATAGATCATGAAGGAGACTGCTTACAGAACACATGTGCAACTCATTCTTGGGAATTGCTCGAGTGTTGCAATTCCCATCAGGTTGGTTTAGAGCAGCGCCTAAGCAATTCAGATGTATGCTACTAGATCTGATCAACACATGACTATTACAGAAACGTTCCAGAGACTCAGATGGGAATCCTTGAGCAGAAGATTATGATTTTCTGAACTGCTATTGAAAAATTTTAGAGAAATGACCTTTGCGAAGACTGTAAAATAATTCTACTACATGTAGATGTAGAAAAAGGATAAAACCTCATCAGCATACAATGAAAAATTATATTATAGGTAGGGCTACAAATCAAAGAGGGGAGAACAGTATGTGGTATAGTTGGACAATGGAAGAACATTTCTAATTGATGATCTGAGATTCAGTATGACAGGGAACTTTAAATATGAGTAAACCACATTTGGTGAAAGGAGTCACTATTAAATTAAAATTAATGCAATATACTTGGCAGCATATTTCAGTTTTACATACATACTATGAAACAGACCATTTAGACATAACTTCAGAAATAATTACAGACAGTCTTTTATACAAAAAGTTTGCAGATATTTCGCAGTGAAAGTGGTTGTAACCAATCTTTCTCTACATGAAAGGAAATGTATATTTTCTACACAGTAGCCTACTATACTCTCAAGAGTGTATATGAACACTAGGCATGCTCTACACCAAGAAGACTTTGTATGAATCCCCAGTGGCTTCCAAGAATACCTGTTCCAATGAGAAATGATCTGTGGATGATAAAAGGAGAATGCTTTTTTGTACTTACAAGCATTCAGTGTAAGGTAAGTGTGTTTCTTTGCAGCATTTTATATGTTACTTACTTTGGCTTATTTTCATTTGCCATTTGCAACCTAGCAATCTATTCTCCAAGGTTCCACTGTTGAAACTGATGTACCCAACTAACAGTATCGTTTTATCATGTCATAGACTGCAAGATGACCATTCACAAACATACCATATGCCATTCATTCATTCACAGCTATTTCTCCATGGGGCAGCTATCCAGGCTGCAGGTTAGGTACCCAACAACACAAAAATTTGCAATAAATAAGTCTTTCTTTAATACCCATAAAAATGGACCTAATTATTTTAAGGGCTTATCTGGCTGATTTCTTAAGTTGACAGCTTTTTCAAATTACGTTAAAATTCACCTACTGAACTTCGCACTCACTCACATCAAATTCCCATGCCCAGTCACATGAATTGCACTGAATTTTGGCAAAATGAATAAGAATCGTAAGAATTTTAACAGTCTGAATTGGATAAGGTGCCTTAAGATCAGTATTATTATGTCTTAGAGTAAATTCAGAGATTGAATAAATAAATGGGTTTAAAATATACACTTGTATTTTTATAAAAAATATGTTTGGTTGAAATAATTATACATCTATCAGTTGGAAACAAATCAAACATTTTATCACTATCCCTATTACAGTGTTATAATGGAAGTACGCGTCATTGTAGGAGAATACACAGAACTATCACGGTGGCTGTCTCTGTTATTAAAGCTGATTAACAACATCCAAGTAAAGCTCTCCTTCAATAAGATGTTGCCTATATTTTTTCATGTAATCTATACCTACCATAAAATATAAGCCCCCACAGGGGGATCACCACTCTTTGGTGAGTTTGTGCTTGGGTACTGCCAGTCCCCAGACTTTACAGCACCTCTTCCCCCTTTCCATGCTGCATGTCTATCCTCCGCTACTCATTTTTCCCTCCCATGGGGCACATATCTTGTATAGTTTTGGGAACACATTCTGAAATTTTGATAGCCTGGTACTGGAGCAGTCTGTCATATGTTTTTTTTTTCTTTACTTCTTCAATCTCAATCTCCTCCCCTTCCTCTCCTTTGGTGTTTGAGGTTTCTCTTTGTTTCTTCTTCCTCCCTGTGCAGTTCTGAAGGCCAGCCCATGTGTTTGACGCATAACAGGTGACCTGGTAATGCGTAATTTGCAGCCCAGGGTCAACAGATCGGGTTTGCACGTACCCCATATTACACGTCAGGCCAAGGGAGAAGCTGTTACTAAGTTGTTACCTTTCCAATTGTCAATTGGTCCTTCCGTCAGGAGCTTGGGAGATGTGAACAGTCACCTAAGGTAGGTGAAGCCCACTCTGACGAGGCCCCTGTTTGAATCAGTGTGCCATCAGAGGTGCTGGCAGTCGTGGGAGATATTTTCACTATGAGCCACTTGGTGTCCCAGTCTATGTCTGCTAAATGTAAACAGAATAAGGATAAAGATTCAAAGACTGTGCAAGGTGCACCTCAGTTTCTCATGGTATTATGTACCAAAGAATGTCAGCTTTTTGCTATGGTTAATCCATTTATTATTCAGAAAGGTTTTGATGCAGTTGCAGGCCTGTGAAATCCTGCTCTCACTTATGCAATGGAACTTTGCTTCTGAGTCCAATTGTAATTTTCAAGCCCAACAATTGCTTACAGCTTCGTTATTCCACACCTATCCTGTTCATGTTGACGCTCATCATATTCTGAATTCTTCACATTGTGCTATTCACGCACTGCTGCTTAATGTTCTGACCAAGGGAGAACTCCAAACTTATCTCTCTGAACAGGGCATCACTAGAGCCTGTTGGGTAATTAGAAAAGTTGATGGAAACTTAGTGGCTACATGCACTCTTTTTCTCACATTAGATTGAGTTGTGCTTCTATCAAAGATTAAGGAAGGCTGTGAAGTCATCATGATCAATCATATATTTCAAACCTGATGTGTTGCTACCAGTATTAACATTATAACCGAACTTGTGTGCCGTGTCAAAACCCGGCCAAATGCATTACTTGTGGCAGAATGCTCATTAGGGTGATTGCCCACCTTCTACTCACTGTATCAATTGTAACGGAGACCATGCCACATCATCCCGTGAATGTCCCATGTACATTGATTAGCAGGCAGTCCAGGAGATCCAGTGAAGGAAAGAGTAACCTACTCTGTTGCTTCAAGTCGTTGACTAGTCTAAAGCCTTGCATTATACTACCTGGCACTTATAGTATGAGTTTTGCTATGCCTCGCTCCACAAAGGACATGGCCATACTGACTTGCGACCTCCATTTCAGTACTGCAGCTGTGAAATCACCCTATATCACAACAGCATCTCCGTCTCCTCCTCCTATAGCTGCACAACAGGCCACCAGATCTTTGCCACCAGCGGCGAAATCACCTGCTTCACAACCGACAGGGAATACTCCCATGAGGGCTTTTTATTTCCCTCCGGCCATCAACCATCTGAGTCTTTGTCTATCAACTACAAAGGCTCTAAGAATTCAAGTCTTCTCCTTCTTCGGCTCAGAATCGTCCATTTCACCACTGCAACCCACCTACCATTCGTCTGTCCTTGGATCCACAGGTCAACGCAGGGAAAATGTCGATTCCTCTGTAGATTTCATGGAACAGGATCCTTCAGCCTCTGCACCCTGTAACAGTGAATCTTTGAAGGCTGGCACTCGGCAGCTGCTGAGGTGACTACCCTCCATTTGTTCCCTCCTCCCCATTGCCTGTTGAGACTCTTCTCCAATGGGATGATCATGGCATTACATCCAACAAGGAGGAATTACATCAGTTCTCGGAATTGCAGCATCTGCTTGTTTTCTGCCTCCAAGAAACAAAACTGCATCCTTTTTTCTGCTTGGCGACTTTAATGCCCACCATGAGTGCTAAATGGAATCCGTTAAACTTCAATTACACTATGAATCAGTCAACTATAAAGGCCATAAATTCAACTAAATACCTAGGAATTAAAATTATGAACAGCTTAAATTGGAAGGAACACACAGAAAATGTTGTGGAGAAGGCTAACCAAAGACTGCATTTTATTGGCAGGACACTTTGAAAATGCAACAGATCTACTAAGGAGACTGCCTAAACTATGCTTGTCCGTCCTCTTTCAGAATACTGCTGCTGCACGGTGTGGGATCTTTACCAGATAGGACTGACGGAGAATATCGAAAAAGTTCAAAGAAGGGCAGCACGTTTTTGTGTTATCGCGAAATATGGGAGAGAGTGTCACTGGAATGATACAGGATTTGGGATGGGCATAATTAAGAGAAAGGCGTTTTTCGTTGTGATGGAATCTTCTCACGAAATTCCTTTCACCAACTTTCTCCTCGGGATGTGAAAATATTTCGTTGACACCGACCTACATAGGGAGAAACGATCACCACGATAAAATAAGGGAAATCAGAGGTCGTACGGAAAGACATAGGTGTTCATTCTTTCCGCACGCTATACGAGACTGGAATAATTGAGAATCGTGAAGGTGGTTCGATGAACCCTCTGCAAGGCACTTAAATGTGATTTGCAGAGTATCCATGTAGATGTAGATGTAGATCCACTATGGGGTTCTTGGAGAACCTGTCCGAGAGGTTCCCTCTTGACTGATCTTCTCAGTCTACTCAACCTCATCTGGCTTAACACATTCCCTTCAGACTCCACGCACACCTGTTCCCATATGGATCTCTATTTCTGCACTGCGCAACTTGCCATCGTCTCTAGTGATCCATTCTTTCTGACATGTTCTCGAGCAACCATTTCCCATGTGATATCCGTCTGCTAACTCCTACCCCACCTGCATTTAAACCCAACTGACAGCTTTCTAAGGCTGAGTGCAGGTTTTACTCCTCCAAGGCTGCCTTCGTCAAATAACATTTCCCCAGTTGTGATGTCTATGTAGAGTATCTTATGAATGTTATCCTTAGTACTGCAGAATATTCCACACCGCACACTTCATCTTCCCAGTCCCCTGGTTGACTGAGGCATACCCCGACATTTGTGTGTGGAGAAGTGTTCTCCATGATTTTAACTGTCATGGAACAACGGTGAAATGTATTTGTTATAAACAGCTGTGTGTGTAGTGGCGTCGCATTCTTCGGGATAGCAAAAAAGCTAACTGATTTCGTTTACTAATTCTTTCAGCCATTCCACTCCCCCTTCCATTGTGGGGAGCAACCTTCGTCGGCTCTCTGGGACCAGCTTCCACTCCCTAATTTCCAGTCTGACCATTGCAGATGACATCATTGTGAACCCTATTGCTATCTCCAACATCTAGGGTCAATATTTTGCAGAGATTTTGAGCTCCACCCACTATCACCCCTTCTTTCTCCCTCGGCAACAAGTGGAGTAGGCTCAGGTGATATCCTTCTCCTCTCGGAATCTTGAATGTTACAATGGTGCCTTTACTATGAGGGAGCTAGCCATACTCTCACTTCATCCTAGTCTTCTACCCCAGGGCTGGACAATGTTCGCATCCAGATGTTGCAGCTGCTTTATCTTTCAGGCAAGCGCTTTCTCCTTCATACTTAAAATCACATTTGGACATATGACACATTTCCCACATGCTGGTGTGAAACCACTGTCATACCCATACCTAAGACCTGTAAGGACAAACACCTTCCTTCTAGCTCCCTTCCCATTTCTCTCACCAGCTGTGTTTGCAAGGTGATGGAGCATATGATTCATGGCCAGCTGTTATGGTGGAATGAGTCTCACAGTCTTCCTATCACTGCACACTGTGGATTTCGAGCATTCGATTCTGCAGTTCACCATCTTGTCACTTTACCAACCGAAGTGATGAAACGTTTTCTGCGAAAATATCAGACTGTAGCCTTGTTTTTTGATTTGGAGAAAGCCTACAACACTCCAGTACGGGGTATGTCCTTCTTCTCTGTTACCTCCGGGAGTTAGCTTTTGGCTACTGCTCCAGCAGCCTAACTTCAGGCCCCAGCCACGTTACCAATGGGTAAAGGTGGTGAACATAGCTTCATGTGGATGCTCATGCTCATCATGGACTTCTTCATTCACTTCTTAGGAACACTACTCCAGATTCGCTCTATCCCCGTAAGTTTCTCGACACTCAATCTAGCGATAGAACCTTCATGCACATGTTCTCTAAGACTGACGCCGTCATTTGCACCAAGCATTTTCAGTATCAGCCTCCAGAACGCTTCTGGATTTCTACAGCATATCTCTTAGCCCTCTATTAGGCCACCCAGTATATCCAGCAACTTAGGCTTTTTAAATGCGTCATATGCTCCAGTTCTCACAGTACCCTTCAGAGCTTATGTGTGCTGCACAGAGTCCATCGGTTAGTGCAACAGGTCCAAGAAAGCTTCCACTTGATCACTGTTGGTGATCCCCCACCACTTTGTGCTCACTGTCATGAAGCTCTGACCGTTCCCCATTTCGTGACACAATACCCCTCTTTTAACAACTTATGTTCCAGTGTATGTTTGCCGTCTGAGTTATCAGCCATTTTAGTGAACAACACACATACTGTTTATCACATTTTACTTTATATCTGTTGTAGCAGTATAGAGAAGGACATTTAATATTTGGTTAGGCTCCTTCGCTGTCTCTAGGCGTATTTTGTGCTCCTTTCTGCAACTGGAAGCCCTTGCTTTTAGCTCCGTTTTCTTCCATTGATTAAGCTTAGCATTTAGTCGTTTTAACTTCTTTTACTTATTGGTGTTCTAAGGTAATCACATGGTCGCTAATGACCTCAGTTGTTTTGAGACCTAAAGTAAAAAAGTAAAATCTAACAAAGTATAAGTTACTCATAAAAATAAACGTTCTCCGACCCCATCAATTCACTGGCTTTTACTTCAGCCATAAAATGAAATATTATGTTTAATTTTTAATTACCTCATGTTTACATGAACGCTACACTGTGATATTTTGTTGAGCAAGTCTTGATAAGAAGAAGTGGATTACCAAATAAAAACTATGGCGTACTATATGTACTGTTGTTAGTAAAAAACAAAGTTAAAAATAAAGCAACCATGCTGGTTAATGTCCACATAGCTAAACATCATTTGCTTGGTGCACTTTAATTCTGCTTCTGCACAAAAGTTATTTTGGATCGTCGAATTAAATGGGACACCCCGTATAACTGACGATTGTTGCAGATAAAACTCTTATTGCGTCCCTGTTTAACGTATTCATGTAATGTGCCAATACTCCAAGTGTTTGAGGGGGCACACGTAGTTGATTTGCCCCCTTTGGTAGCTGTAAACCTAGCGGTGCTCCTACTCTGGATGTGATCACAGTGGGCACTTCAATTGATGCATTGGACAGTAAGAAATGATAGGTGTCACTTTATCACATGGATGGAGCAATACTTTGTAATATACCTAGTGAATGGCAACTGGTTGGCTGTAGGGTCCTGAATTCTTATCAATGTCCATTATATGCTGATACCATTACAATAATACAGAAACATTTGCCATCAACAATGGATTACAGCCAGTGTCACCTGCAAAAACATTTATTTCAATGGTAACTGATTTTGGTTAGTATTTCACAATCTTCAGACCCTTCTACCTCTATGGTTTGAGGGTCTGACGATGGTCAAATACTGGAAGAAACCGATTACCATCAAAATAAATATTTTTGCAGTCTGTAACCCATTTTTAATGTACTATCAGCCGTGAGAAACGTTCTCAAGAATTACATGCTCCATTGTTTATCTGCTTTTTATTACTGAGAAAGGCAGTTTCCTGACAGATATGTGCTGATAATAGGGACTTGTGTGAAGTCCTCGATAACATTACATGTTTTGAATAATTTTTTATCAAGTCAAGAACATCTGCAATATTAACCACTCCAGAGAAAAACTGAGGTGCTGCCAGGAGACGTGATGCTAATACTACGTAACACCTCCTCTAACCCTCGTAATGGAAGAGTCCACAAGTTTCTTCAGGTATGCCATACACAACTGAAGCCACTCATTGGTGATTAGATCCTGCAGAGCTACCAAACTGCAAGGATGTTGATCATTACATTTCGCTCACCGGTTTAAGTAGTCCCATACACTTTCTGTGAGATTAAGATTGGGTGACTTAGTGGGCTGGTTGAGTACAGTAGGGAACCAGAATATTTAACCAGTAATATATTCTTGCAGCCTAGATGACATGGCCATTGTCATGTTGGAAGGGAGAAGTGTCCACAGCATGCTTATTGTGAAGAGTTGGAAGAAAGGTCAACACTTGTTCACCAATAAAGTTGAAATGAACACTCTGATTCCTGTATACAGCCATGATACGAAAATGCCCTCTAAATGTCAAATAACTCCCTGAGGGCTTAACTACCCCTTCTGTGCACTGTAGGTTAAAGGCCTCATTGTGCCAGTAGTATACTCGACATATTTCCTGTTTTGCAAAGAGGTAAAACAGTATCTTGTCAGACCACACTACACGTCTCTGGTCACCTACTGCTCAGTTTCTGTGTTTTTTGCTCCAACAAAAGTATGCAGCTTCAAGTGCTGTTGTGAGCAGTGATGTTTTGCAAGGAACCCATCTACTGAGAACACAAAAATTAAAGGATTGCCAAGAGATGAAACTGTGCCAAAAAGAAATTATTCCAATGACAATGCTTCTTGTATAGCCCAATAATAATTATGGTACATTTGCTAGGCAAACAGAAAAACCATAGAAACTCCCATTTCTTGAATGCCTGAAATGATCTAGCAGTCAAATTAAAATACTTTCTTTCGTGATGTTGGCAGAGGAATATGGATCCAATAATAGTATCACATCATGTGAAAATTTAGTCTAGCAGAGAAAACTGACATTTGCTAATCGTGTTTGCTATAGTTACATATTAAAAATAGAGAAACGAACATCTTATTACACATTTTATGATGGCTTCTAGTTCTATTTGTTCTCAGTGATGTTATATTCCCCTGTTTATTTTTGCCACAACATTGAACAACTTGATGGACATCAGAGCTCCAAAGAATAACAAAACAACTATTCGTATTTTTGAATTGTATCAGGCTGTGGAGAGTTAACAAGGAACTAGTCATAAGAAAGAATTAATTCTTTCAAGTGAAGTAAAAAGCATGAAGGAACACTTCTTAGAGGCGATCTGTGTGGCTAATGTACCTTCTAAAATTACTAAAATCTTTGTTTCTTGTGTGATTATGAACATTGTAGTTTCTGCAGTCAGTAGCAAATTATTGTTGTTTATTTGTCCAAGAATCAGTTTAGTGGATTGTTTGCACTTGTGATATAGAACAGTGGTAAACCTAATTGATTTATAAAACATTAATCATTTTGGCTACATTGTTGACATAAAATGCATAATAATGTAGGTTGATGTACTATATTGCTTCCACATGTGATAATAGCAGTTATTAAGCTAGATGACATGATAAGCGCAACGTAAACTGTGTTATGAATTGACAATTAGTAAGATTTGGTAAATGAGATTTACTTATTGTGATGTTCCATAAATTCAGAATACAATAGAAGCAGTGGTCAAACAAGAGCTGTTTGAATTTTATTTTAAATTCATTTAATGTTGGTATGTGTTTTAGGTAAGAAGGCAAATGGTTATATAGCACAGCTCTAGTATGATACACTCTTCTTTTGCATAAGTTTGTGCTTACAGTGTTCATGTGTAGGTTCATCTTCTGCCTAGTTTTATATGTGTGTGTAATCATAGTTGTGCTGGAGAGATTTTCCTTTTTTAAGATGCCACCTTTTGTGAAAATTAGCATTTTGAATATGGACAAGCAAGGCATCACAAATATTTCGAGAGTTTTAAGAAGGGGTCTAAAGGACTTCATATCTGCCTAAACATGAATGCCTAGAAATTTTGTATGATTGACCTTCGACACATTTTTTTCTTCGATAGTGAAAACAGTGGTTTGTGTGATGTGGAAGTTAACTGTCACAGTTTTTTCAGAATTCATGATGAGCCTATTGGTCCTGAACCAGTGCATTAAGGTGTGGATAACTGATATGGCAGCCTCCTGCAGATTTACCTTATTCTGTAATTTAATTACAATATTAGGGTTATAAGAGTACAGTGGTTGCATCATGTATTTTACTAGCCAATTCATTTATACACAACAGAAATAGGACAGGTCCAATAACTGACCCTTGTGGGACTCCATATTTGATTTTCTCCTCATAACTACACTCCTGGAAATGGAAAAAAGAACACATTGACACTGGTGTGTCAGACCCACCATACTTGCTCCGGACACTGCGAGAGGGCTGTACAAGCAATGATCACACGCACGGCACAGCGGACACACCAGGAACCGCGGTGTTGGCCATCGAATGGCGCTAGCTGCGCAGCATTTGTGCATGTGTGTCAGCCAGTTTTCCGTGGCATACGGAGCTCCATCGCAGTCTTTAACACTGGTAGCATGCCGCGACAGCGTGGACGTGAGCCGTATGTGCAGTTGACGGACTTTGAGCGAGGGCGTATAGTGGGCATGCGGGAGGCCGGGTGGACGTACCACCGAATTGCTCAACATGTGGGGCGTGAGGTCTCCACACTACATCGATGTTGTCGCCAGTGGTCGGCGGAAGGTGCACGTGCCCGTCGACCTGGGACCGGACCGCAGCGACGCACGGATGCACGCCAAGACCGTAGGATCCTACGCAGTGCCGTAGGGGACCGCACCGACACTTCCCAGCAAATTAGGGACACTGTTGCTCCTGGGGTATCGTCGAGGACCATTCGCAACCGTCTCCATGAAGCTGGGCTACGGTCCCGCACACCGTTAGGCCGTCTTCCGCTCACGCCCTAACATCGTGCAGCCCGCCTCCAGTGGTGTCGCGACAGGCGTGAATGGAGGGACGAATGGAGACGTGTCGTCTTCAGCGATGAGAGTCGCTTCTGCCTAGGTGCCAATGATGGTCATATGAGTGTTTGGCGACGTGCAGGTGAGCGCCACAATCAGGACTGCATACGACCGAGGCACACAGGGCCGACACCCGGCATCATGGTGTGGGGAGCCATCTCCTACACTGGCCGTACACCTCTGGTGATCGTCGAGGGGACACTGAATAGTGCACGGTACATCCAAACCGTCATCGAACCCATCGTTCTACCATTCCTAGACCGGCAAGGGAAGTTGCTGTTCCAACAGGACAATGCACGTCCGCATGTATCCCGAGCCACCCAACGTGCTCTAGAAGTTGTAAGTCAACTACCCTGGCCAGCAAGATCTCCGGATCTGTCCCCCATTGAGCATGTTTGGGACTGGATGAAGCGTCGTCTCACGCGGTCTGCACGTCCAGCACGAACGCTGGTCCAACTGAGGCGCCAGGTGGAAATGGCAGCGCAAGCCGTACCACAGGACTACATCCAGCATCTCTACGATCGTCTCCATTGGAGAATAGCAGCCTGCATTGCTGCGAAAGGTGGATATACACTGTACTAGTGCCGACATTGTGCATGCTCTGTTGCCTGTGTCTATGTGCCTGTGGTTCTGTCAGTGTGATCATGTGATGTATCTGACCCCAGGAATGTGTCAATAAAGTTTCCCCTTCCTGGGACAATGAATCCACGGTGTTCTTATTTCAATTTCCAGGAGTGTATAAAAACTAGAATTTTTTTGTTTCACTATCTTTTTGTTTTATTTTTGTAATCTGCTGACGATTACTGACGTACAACTTGCAGCCACCTTTCAGTATGGCCACTAATTCCATAATTAATTTACGTAAGAGAATGCCGTGATCAGTAACACTGAAGGCTTTACTTAGATCCAGCGATATACCAAATATATGTTGCTTGTCGTTCACTGCTTTTAACACTTCATTTAAAAAGGCAAAATTTGCTGTCTGACTTAACTTACCAGCTCTGAACCCATGTTGGGAGTCACTTATGAGCCTCTCTTTATTTAGGAAAACTGTTAATCTTCTAAAGCACATTTTTTCCGTAATTTTGTTGAAGCCTGACAATACTGATACTGGCCTATAATTAGCAACATCACTTTTTGCACCCTTCTTCTGCAAAGGTGTTACTTTTGCTGTTTTTAGATTATTTCGAAACACACCACTCTCAAAAGATTAATGTGCTGTGCCTGTTAGTGGTTCCATAATAAGTGTATAGCTAACTTTGATAAAAGCATCTGGTATCTCATCAACCACCGCTTAATATTTTTGTTAGGTAATTCTTTTACGATTCTTGACAGTTTCTCAGGTAGAGCTGGATACATAAAAAAGGTTTTTGGATGAATTTTTTGACCGAGTAACTGGCTGGTTGTTTGTCAAGGTGTGTATTCATAAAGTGCTGTGCTATATTAGCCAAGTAACTGTTGAGAACACTAGCCACATGTTTAGGGGTCAGTTAGTTTACTTTTGTTCATAATCTGCTCTATATTACTGTGACTAACTGGTCTGGTGCCCATTTCTTTCCTTAAAATTTGCCGGGTTGTTTTAGTTTTATTCTTGGAATTACACGATATTTTGTCATTTTCTATTTTTTTACCTTTTGAAATAACTCATGTTAGTATTCTTTCGTATCTTTTAAAATATGTAATAAAGCCAGGATTAGTATTTTGCTTGAAGTACTCATACAATCTTCTTTTATTCTGACATGATATCCTTACCCATTTTGTAATACACTTGTTTGTCTTCTGAGCAGAGTTAAATGTACTTATTCTCCTGGGAAAAGCCATTTCAAAAAAATGTTTGAATGTAGCCATAAACTTACCATATTTCTCGTTGGTATCAATACAGTGATGTACATCTTTCACCCTTTAGGAGAGAACTAAAATATTACACATTTTTTGTACCGACGTTCCTAACAGTGTGTTGTATTCTACTGAGAACTGAGTATCCTGAAATATTCATTGCAAGAATTTCAGCATCGTGATCACTAAAATGCGTGTTTACAAACTTGTATATTATAGGCATACTTGCACATATTTATCAAGATCTGATCAATAATAGATGAAGAGCTTGGTGTTTCTCGAGTTGGTTCAGTTACCATTGCACTGATGTTGAATGACTGTAGTAAATTTGAGTCGCTCGTTTCCAAAACATTCTTTATCCAATTTTTGTGGAAATTGAGTTATTGTTACCAGATTCTTTACATCAAATTAAATTGCAGTTTTCGTTCAAAACTTCCTTTAAACCGTTACTATTTAATAATAAAATCCTGAAATATGCCTCTTTAGTTTCCGAATGTCCCTTATCCAATACAACATGGCCGACTCAACTACCATTAATTTGTCTGACAAAAGGACCTATATCCTTTGCCTTTTTCTATACAGTGTGTCATTTTTTTTTTCAAAAGTGACCTTTACACATAGTGCAACTACCAACCATTTTAAGGAATACAGTAATTTAAAATCAGTATGAATGGCATGTTTTGTTTGCTGTTCAGAATAGGTTATTTTTTTATTTATTGTGAAGTTGGTGCTTGTTTTCCGTGATCACCATGGCGTTTTTACTAGTTTTTATTGTCAAAATTCTTACCTTTAATTGAAATTAGGCTGTTTTTAAGTGTTCTTCTGCATTAAAAGTGAGCTTCTTGTTTTAAAAAGTGTACTGTACAGGCAGTGTTGTAAGTCTAAAAGTTGATGAACTTTGTGGTTAATCAATGGAGGAACTATAATCTCAAATTACTGAACAACAGGTTATGGAGGGACGGTAGATAACTCCATGCCAGAAGAATAAAGGAAGGAAATGTACAAAAGATCCAAATAAATGGAAAAAGGCAATAGATAAACAGAAGCTCTACATGTTAAAGACTTTGCAAGACTACCAAAGTGCCTTCATTGTGATCAGGTTTTTAGGTGTACTCAGCTTTCAGTTCAAGATATTTATAAGTTTCAGGGAGGCTTTTATTTTTCTAAGAATAAAATTGATCATGAGAACTATATGCTTAAATATACTGTAAGTGAAACGCCTAAAGCTTAGGAGAACTAATAAAGATGGACAGAGACAAATCACTGAAAATTGGAATCACTATCTAATCCCACAACGAAATCTGGAAACACTTCTTTGGTTCAGGTACGTAAGAAATCCTTTTGTGGCATACTTTGTGTTAGTGAGAAAAGATCTCTATGAGTTTGTAAGAGACATTTCGACCCCCGAAATATAGCTGTAGGAAATAGAGGAGGAGACCATAACTCTAAGCTGTCTGAGGCTAAAAGGCAATCTGTAAAGTCATTCATAAAGAGTCTCTGTCCACTTGAAAGTATTATTGCAGAAACGCCAGAATTACAAGACAGTATTTTTTGACAGATCTTTCAATAAGTAAGTTTCACAATGCTTACAATTCAAGAGTAGAAAGTGATCTTCATGTTCCATATTCATATTCCATATTCATATTTTTATGAGATAATTGTCAAAGATTATAACTTAAGCTTTGGCTCTGCTGCTGTGGACAAGTGCTCCAAATGTTTCCAGCTTTAGTTGAAATTTGAGAACAGAGACAAATCGGTTGAAATTGATTTCAATCTCCACAAAAAGAAGGCACAACCATTCTTTAATTTACTGAAAAATGAAAATGAAATCACCCTTTCCTTCGAATGCCAAAAGAATTTAGTTTTACCCAAAATCTCTGACCAGGCAGCTTACTATGGTCGACAGTTCTATTTATTTAACTTTATTATCTGCCAAGGTACATCTAAAGATAAGCAGACAAAAAACCGTGGTTTTATATATCACTGCATGGAATCGGAATTTAAAAAAGGTTCAAATGAAATTGCATCAGCAATTTTTCATAGGCTAAAAAACACTTATTTGGAAGAAGTGACCACTGTAAGGCTATTTTCGGATGATTGTGGAGACAAAACTGTAACATTTCAAAGATGATTATGCTTCAATATTGGTTGGTAAATGACGTGCCACGAAATATTAAAGACATTGTTTTAGTATTTCCTGTACCAGGCCATTCGTATATGCCGCCTGATCGTATATTTGGTAGAACTGAGAAAGAAATACAAAATTATGACACTATTATTAAGACTGAGAAATAGATTGAAATCTTTAAGGAATGTGGAACTTTTTTCAGTATTACTGAGAGCTGTAATATTTTTGACTCCAGGAAGGTATGTGAAAATTACCAAAAGAAGCCTGGAAATTGACACTTCAAATTTTCAACTGTTGAAAGATTTATTATAACACTACGCAACCTGTGAAGTACTAGTTACAGGTGAAACTTGATATAACACCAATCTCAGAAAGCCTGAAGAAGTACTTAAACCTAGATTTAAAGTTCAAAACTTTGAACTACTGTTAGTACTACCTGGAGTAACAGTAAAAGAGCTGAAAGTGAAAGATGTCAAGAAGCTTCTGACTCTTCACTTTGGGAAAAACTGGACTCAAAATGAAGATCTGGCCTTCTACAAAAATATTATCTTCAATCCAGTACAGAATATACCTGAAGAACAATCTGATGATCAAAATTCAGGTGGACACATGGACGATGAAAATGGCTTTTAAGTACTTCACAGCAGTTAACAGGACAAATTCTGATTTAAATAAGTAAATGACTCCACCAAGGCATTTTTAAAATTATGTTTTCTGTAATGTGTGTGGGCATAATGTAATGCTATTTTTTAATAATTTTCTGGTAAATGTATTTTTCTATCTGTTTCCCTAGCTTAACCTGAAATTGTTTCAGTTGTTTCAAAAATACCTACAGACATCATATGGACAAAAATTAAATTATATGCATTTAATAAATAAACACTGTTTATAATTTTCCCCTATTTTCTTTTCCAAATTGTCTCTTATCCAAAGTTTTTATTTTCAAAATCTCTCTTCATATTTTGGTTCAAAAACGTCCCTTATCCATGAGTTATTTATTTATAACAAAATTTTTGAAATAAGCTATTTTTATGGTTTTTAATAACAAAAATAAGAAAAAAGCAAAAAAAATTTCAAGTTTGTACATGCAACAGAAATTGTTAAATACCACAAAATGGGATTACTTGAAACAGTTTCGAACTTCCTCAGCATCTACCTTTCTCAATTTTACAAAATAAGGGGTTAATGAACTTTAAGGTACGGGTGACATTGCAGTGAAGATACTGCTGGCAGAAAAAATATTGTTTAAATTTCTTTATGCTGATGTTTTACAAAAATGTTGGTGTTTCAAGTTGCCCATGGGAAGGTGTTACTCGAAACACCTATGCTTTCATCTGTGGCGGCTCATGACCAAAGAAGATGGTGGTGCACTTTGCTCACAAAGAAAAACATCAACAAAAGAGAGAAAATCAATACACTGCTCACGTTTTTGAAATGCCTAATATAAACAGAGCGCTCGTTCGTGTCACTCCTGCATTTACTCATAATAAAACCAAAAGGTGTACACAGAAAAAAGTATTACTTCTGCAGAATAAATGAAATTAAAATTACTGCAGCACTATGTAGGCATACCTTACTAACCTTTTTCAGCAGGACTGATGTTAACGTCGTTCGATTTTATTTCTGAATTTGGATGTGGTGGTGATCACTTGTACAGGAACTCTATTCTTATTTCTTTCATATTTGCAAATCTTTCACTCTTCGATTGAAGTCTGCCACTCCAAAAACGAGATCTAGTTCATTAGAGAGCATCGCGAGTGCCGATAGTCTTTCTTGGTCCATAGTATTCCGTAGGAAGGTAGTGATGCGTTTTGGAGAAGGAAACAACGTTCTGCTTCTGATGTGGTCATTGGAATTGTAATTATCGCTTTCAGGAGCTTCACATATTGGCTCAGTGTATCACAAAGATTATTGTCTGCTCCATAATCTAGAAAGCTCAAAGCTCCACACATGCTTTTGAACTCCTCTCTTCCATAAATAACAGAGAGTTCTGTTCGAAGTTTCTTTGCTTCCAAAAAAGAGTAGCATTCAATAGTAGCTCTGAATTATGTTTCTGGAAAACTGGAAGAGTAAGTAGTGACTTTCTCTGATAGAAAGAGAGAGGTTGCAACTAGGTGTCCAGTGAACTTGAATCTTTCTTTTGCCTCATAACTTATGACATCACATACTTCTTTTGCTTCCCACAGTAGATTACACATCGCTGCGCCATCTTCAGTTGTCCCTCTTTTATTTTACTCGTGTAAACCTGTTGAATTTTCAGTCACTCCTTCCCTAGTGTTCGCAATTTCACGCTCAAAAGCTGTCAGCTGATTTTGTGCGTAAGTTGGGTCACTCTCCCTCCAAATTAAAGTACAAATTTATATTTCCAATGGAAAACAGTAACTTCCTCGTCTTTCAAATAAAGGGGTAACCACACTAATAACATGTTTTTGTGGTAATTGAGTCTATACCTTCTTCTTACATATTCATCTTCTCATATATATATATATATATATATATATATATATATATATATATATATATATATAATGGTTTTCTTTATATCCTCAAGAATTTCACATCATATTTGTCACCATTAATGCTCTGCCTGTGGGCAATATTTCCAGGGCCTGCAGTTGCAAGTGTTGCATGTTGATGAAAGCGATTTTCATACTTGTCCTGGTAGTAATATTCTACAGTTTCATGTTCAGGAGAACACTGCTAGGATCATGCACAGAATAAAATCATCAGTATCACTGCTGGCTTCACTGCCAGTACAAATCGCCTTCGGTCTATTCTGTTACTTCCTTTTCTTAGATCTCTTGACCTGATGTTGTCCAGATTGCATTTGTTGCTCCTCAGATGGGTTATTCAGTCTCCTATTCTTCTGTCTACCAGTACCAGAACCTGAAGGCTGCAAGTTTTTCATGTCAGTGTGCTGTAGTTCCTGAACATCATCCACTGACACACTTCTTCCTGGTGTTATAGGAAGAGCACTAGCTGACTGAAGGTTTACATTGGTATGTGAGGATCTGTTAACTTACTCCAAAAACTCTTTTAAGCTGTCAGACCAAGATTCCACATGTGCAGTATCTTAATTTCCTTTTGGTAGGTTTTTCAGAATCTTATTTTCATTCAGTGGCATAATCCCAGTAGCTTCAAACCCTACTGTCAGGTTTTGCGTAGATGAACCATCTTTTTCTAATTCAGTCAAACACTTCTTCAGCAGACGAGGGAAACTTTATTTTAGAATGGGTCCTCTGTGCTTCGTCTTATATTCATCAAGAACCTTCCACCAAGACCTTTTACGAGGCCTGAAATATGCTACATCAAGAGGTTGACACAAATGGTTAATGTTTGGGGGAAGAAAAACAAAACAAATGTTATTCGCGTTGCAATCACTGATAACTGCCAATGAAATGTGGCTGCTGAGATTATCTCCAGTAAGTACTTTAGGAGACTCTTTATCAAACTTCCTTAAGTATGGCAAGGCAACACTTCGAAACCAGTCCTCAAACAAAGTCCATCTGAGCTATCCATTTTTAGATCTGTCGTATCAACAGCCAGTAGGGTCCCCTTCAGTCCATGAGTCATAAATGTGTTCAGATTTGTAACAAACATAGACTGGCAGAAGAACTCCAGAGGCTGAACCACAAAACATTACAAATACTCTAGACTTTGAGTGATCAATTATTCGGTCTGGATGCTTACATCCCCTGCGAGTAATGGAATTTTTTCCTTTGTGGGTCATCAGTCATGTTGCTTTCATCATAATTTACAATTGCATCTTGAGCCACCCCATCCAGTAATTTTGTGAGTTCCTCAAAATAGTCTACAATCACTTCTGCAGTGAAAGCTGCTCTTGCTCGAGTTATATTGTGGCACAATTGCTCGGACAGAACTGATTGATGTTTATCAAGTAACCCTCAGACCCAATCAATGTCAGGTATATTTCTTGTAAAATGATTCTCTCCAATGCTTCTTCGATCTAAAAAATCTTTTCACAAAGGGACGTATGTCTAACTGAGTCAACAGAAACCCCCATTTACTTGCCAGACTAACTCCCTCTCCAAGACATCCTCTGTGGTCAATACTGTTGGTCAGCGTACATTTTTCGTATGTTTTCCATGTAATTTTTCTGCTCAGAGTTCGTGCAGAGATTCCATACTTCTGTGCTGCCTTATTCAATGAGATAACAACACTCTGTATTTCCTTCATAGCCTCCTGTAAGGTTTCTTCTCAATAATTTCTGTATTTTCGAGCATCAGGGGTAGTTTTATACACTCGTGGCGTCTTGGACTAAAATAAAACAAAAGAAAAATATAAAATAACCATATTCTATCTATCTGCCTATGTAATTACAGTATGAAACAGTAGTTACTTTTCAGCATGGGGTAACTTGAAATGTATAGCGCTACTTGAAATACCCATTTCAAATTACCCCACTCCTGTCATTAAAATTTAAAATGAAATATATATAAAAAAGATGGAGAGCTATTGAAAGACTGATACTGTAGCCATTTTGAGAAATAAGTGAGGTTAGACACCTTCGGCGTTTCAATAATCTCACTCATCTGTATTTAGTTTTACAGCAGAAGTTTACAGAGGTCTATTCTTAGGTTAAGAAATGACTCTGTGATTAAAATTTCTTAAAAAATACGGGCGTAGTTTATGGCGAATTTATTCCAGAAGTCACCAACAAAGATTCCTTCAACTGTCTTTACATACAACAAATGAAATACACTACAAATCAGTGTTGCCGACAGTATAGAAACAAGACATGACACAAGCATTTCAAGTGAGCACAGTGTTTCAAGATACACTATTTGACAGTACGAAGCTGAAAGTAGGAGACCTGCTCTCTTTTTAGTATTTCCCGAAATTAACGTATTTCCTTCATGCGTTCGATGGCCATGTATGATTAACATTTGTGGGGAAAGAATAAAATTTGTTAGAGCTGGTAACATTGTTCAGCTCGACATTAGTACAGTCTTCCACCAGAGTGTCTTTCTCTCAGTTAAAATAATTAAGTATCCTGAATTTTGTGATAATATTGATATTTTGTATTTTATGTTGATGGAGAAATTTAATAGCAAGACCCTCTTCTCTGAACAGGCGATTCCTGAGACTGCTCTTGTGCATTGTAATGACTCAATATGTGCAAATGTGATTCCAATAAATACAATTATAGAGAATAGTTGTCGTCTGTTCTAAGATAGAGGTCCCCTTCTTACCTCATTGGAATATTTTAGTAACACTGATGGCAGCTATTCTTCTTAAGTCTAGACACTTGGTGAGTAAGAGAACATATCCTTACAGGACGGGTTCGAACTGCGTTACACACGATAAGAGGAATCGTGCTTACATTGCAGGAACAGAATTCACTTATTACCAGCCAGAGGCGTGTTTAGATAATCGTGACCTTGCCAGGATGGTTAATTATTGAATTAATTGACAAATAAAATGTTAAGAAAGCAATGAATTTGACTGTAGGCCTATACAAAATTCATACTTCGAGCTTCTATATGCCAGGAGAAGCATAATTTAAAGTACATGTGTGACACGCTATCAGACTACACACATTTATCTGGATTAATTCAACTGAATTAAGACTATTTCACAATATTGAGTAATTTTGTGTATTTGAGCAGTAGTGATCCAAGTAGCTACACGATATATAACAGCGTTGTTACGTAAGATTTGTTCCATCGCATGTGTTGCCTGATATGGCGCTGCAAGAGGTTGAATATATTGGGAAATTGGACCAAGAGAATCAGAATCAGATAGTATATTCAAGCTTTTCTGGAAACACATGAAATCCTATGATCGAATGTTGACTAGATCCCAGGCAAGGCAGCATAGACACGAACAGGGGTTACAGGCTAGGACATAAATGACAGAAAGCAACAGAATGGAGGCAAATCATGGAGCAGAAAAACTTGATCATGACGAAAATGAGACGCAACACTTTGAAAATTGTGACTCACGTGAAATACAGCAAGACAGAATGGTAGGGGAAGATGTTGTCATTTCATCACAGCCAATGCAGAGTGAAAGTCTTACATCTTAGAGATACACGAAGTAATGGCGATAGTGACAGACAGGCAGAAAATTCTATCGACAGAGAACGAGAATCTAATAATACGCAGATGGAACGACTATTACAGAACGCGAGTAGATTCAATTCACATATGTCAGTGCTGGGAGACAGAAGGAGTGTCAGTAATCCTATAATACAGGGTTTTACAAAAAGGTACGGCCAAACTTTCAGGAAACATTCCTCACACACAAAGAAAGAAAATATGTTATGTGGACATGTGTCCTGAAACGCTTACTTTCCATGTTAGAGCTCATTTTATTACTTCTCTTCAAATCACATTAATCATGGAATGGAAACACACAGCAACAGAACGTACCAGCGTGACTTCAAACACTTTGTTACAGGAAATGTTCAAAATGTCCTCTGTTAGCGAGGATACATGCATCCACCCTCCATCGCATGGAATCCCTGATGCGCTGATGCAGCCCTGGAGAATGGCGTATTGTATCACAGCCGTCCACAATACGAGCACGAAGAGTCTCTACATTTGGTATTCGGGTTGCGGAGACAAGAGCTTTCAAATGCCCCCATAAATGAAAGTCAAGAGGGTTGAGGTCAGGAAAGCGTGGAGGCCATGGAATTGGTCCGCCTCTACCAATCCATCGGTCACCGAATCTGTTGTTGAGAAGCATACGAACACTTCGACTGAAATGTGCAGGAGCTCCATCGTGCATGAACCACATGTTGTGTCGTACGTGTAAAAGCACATGTTCTAGCAGCACAGGTAGAGTATCCCGTATGAAATCATGATAACGTGCTCCATTGAGCGTAGGTGGAAGAACATGGGGACCAATCAAGACATCACCAACAATGCTTGCCCAAACGTTCACAGAAAATCTGTGTTGATGACGTGATTGCACAATTGCGTGCGTATTCTTGTCAGCCTACACATGCTGATTGTGAAAATTTACAATTTGATCACGTTGGAATGAAGCCTCATATGTAAAGAGAACATTTGCACTGAAATGAGGATTGACACATTGTTGGATGAAACATTCACAGAAGTGTAACCGTGGAGGCCAATCAGCTGCTGATAGTGCCTACACACGCTGTACATGGTACAGAAACAACTGGTTCTCCCGCAGCACTCTCCATACAGTGACGTGGTCAACGTTACCTTGTACAGCAGCAACTTCTCTGACGCTGACATTAGGGTTATCGTCAACTGCACGAAGAATTGCCTAGTCCATTGCCGGTGTCATCGTCGTTCTAGGTCTACCCCAGGCGCGAGTCATAGGCTGGAATGTTCCTTGCTCCCTCAGATGCCGATCAATTGCTTCGAACGTCTTCTTGTCAGGACACCTTCGTGCTGAAAATCTGTCTCGATACAAACGTACCGCGCCACGGTTATTGCCCCGTGCTAATCCATACATCAAATGGGTTATCTGCCGACTCCGCATTTGTAAACATTGCACTGACTGCAAAACCACGTTCGTGATGAACACTAACCTGTTGATGCTACGTACTGATGTGCTTGATGCTAGTACTGTAGAGCAATGAGTCGCATGTCAGCACAAGCACCGAAGTCAACATTATCTTCCTTCAATTGGGCCAACTGGCGGTGAAGCGAGGAAGTACAGTACATACTGACGAAACTAAAATGAGCTCTAACATGGAAATTAAGCTCTTCCGGACACATGTCCACATAACATCTTTTCTTTATTTCTGTGTGAGGAATGTTTCCTGAAAGTTTGGCAGTACCTTTTTGTAACACCCTGTATATTTAGAAAGTAAGGTCAATAGTAACCATGGGGAAAGAGTGTGTCCAAGAGCTACAGACGAGAGAACGAATGTTCCATATATGTCGACAATATTTCAACATTTACTCCATGTGATACAGGTTTCGAATAGAGCCATAAAGGAATTGAACGCTAAGACAGAGGCATGGATTAAGGAATTGTCTGTGAAGACAGAGGCATGGATACTGGATATAGGCAGAGCGATCCAAAGTACACTTATTCGTATTGATGAGCAATTACACACTATTCGTAAAGAGGCCAAAGAATCACAAGAAGAAATCAGGTCGCTAATGGTGGAACAAAAGCAAATACATATGGAGTTCAATACGTTGCGCTCAGAAACACAAATGGAAAGAGAAAAAGTTAACCAATGTCTTGATTCTTTAGCATGGAAAGCTAAGAGCGAAGTGTGCCAGATATTTGAAGACAAACACATCTAGAAAAGAGTGACTAAAGCCGTGCTGAAGAGGTTTGACAGCCGTATTGGCAAAATAACCGCGAAAAATGAACAACAATTCGTGCAGCTTTGTAGTGGACTGAAGCAAACAATAGAAGCACGAACGGACATTGGCAGTGATATTGAAGAATGCATTGTGTCTGTAGACTTGGTGGTATAGCAAAAATGACCGTACTTAAGAAAGTGAAGGAACTTTCATTATCTTTAATGAAACAAGCCGAATGTGCATCGAAGAACATAGAACAATTACAGGTTCGTGTAGATAATTTACGAGAAAAAGAGAAAACGGCACAGGAGCTTCCGTGAAACAAAATATCAGAAGCACAAGGTGCACCCACGCCACAAAGCAACCATGAGACGCCAGAAGAATATTGAAAACCGACGCACCCAACACAGAATTTTGTGCACCCGAACAATGTTCAGAAGATGCCATTCATTACTCCACTGCCACCAATACAAGCCGGTACGAGTTATCCTAAAACACAGTATTTGCCGCCAGTACAGTAAACGTTACACGAATTGTGCAGATAATGCAAACATAGAATTCACTTATTACCAACCAGAGACGTGTTTAGATAACTGTGAGCTGCAAGGATAGTTAATTATTGAATTAATTAACAAAGCAATTGTTAAGAAAGCACTGGATTTGCCTGAAAATAAAATTCATAGTTTGAGCTTGTATATATCAGGAGAAGTATAATTTAAAGTACATAAGTGACACAATAGCAGACTGCATTCAGTTATCTGGATTAGTATAACTGAATTAAAACAATTTCATAATACTGAACAATTTTGTGTATTTGAGCAGTTGATCCTAGTGCAGCTGGCGCTCGTTACACGATCTACAACGGCTCTGTTACATAGGATTTGTTCCAACATATGTGTTGACTGATAAGGCGCTGCAAGGGATTGAATATATTGGGGAAATCGTATGATCGAAAGTTGACTAGATACCAGGCAAGGCAGCGTAGACAGGAACAGAGATTACAGGCTAAGACAGGAATGACAGAAAGCAACAGAATGGAAGAAAATCAGGGATTAGAAAATCTTGATCGTGGTGAAAATGAGACGCAACACTTTGTAAGTAGTGACTCACGTGAAATACAGCAGGGCAGAATGGTAGCCGAAGATGTCATTTCTTCACACCCAATGCAAATCGAAAGTCGTAAAAGTCTTAGAGATAGACGAAGTAATGGCGATAGTCACAGACAGGCAGAAAATTCTAGCGATTGAGAACGAGAATCTAATGATACGCAGATGGAACAACTATTACAGAAAGCTAGTAGATTCAATCCACATATGTCAGTGCAGGGAAACAGGTGTGTCAGTGATACTGTAATATATTCATAAAGTAAGATCAATAGTAATCATGGGGAAAGGATGTGTCTGAGAGTTACAAACGAAACAACGAATGTTCCAGATTTTTCAACATTTACTTCATGCAATACAGGATTCGATAATTAAATGCAGTCTGCTAGTGTGTCACACACGAACTTTATAATATACTTCTATGTATATATACGAACTCGAAGTATGAATTTGGCATGGATTAATGAATTGAGTGTGAAGACAGAGGCACAGATACTGGATAGAGGCAGAGAAATCCAAAGTACACGTATTCATATTGGCGAACTATTAGACACTATTCGTAGAGAGGCAAAAGAATCACAAGAAGAAATCAGGTCGCTAATAGTGGAACAAAAGCAGATACATGTGGAGTTCAATACGTTGAGCTCAGAAACACAAATGGAAGGAGAAAAAGTTAACCAATGTCTTGATTCATCCTAAACAGTTTACTCCCTACTGGTACTTATGATTAAAAATAAAAAGTGAATTTACTAGACACTGATTTGATTTACGAATTTTCTGAATGTCGGGCGAGACATTCATATGACTACTTACCTGGTATTTCAGCATCTTGTTTTGCAAATGGAAATTTCCCACAGTATCTCCAGTTTTGCTGCAGTTCTCTTCCTGTTTTTTGGTGAGTTTCATCGCTGTATACTTTAGTGACTAAAACTAAAGTTCAATAACTCCATTACTTAACATCTCAACATGTTTAAACGAGAGCTACCTTTGAAGAAGTCTTCCAACAACCACTACAACAGTCCTAAGTTGCATACAAAAACAGCTATGAAACTAAATCTGCCATTTATAATGTTCATGAGTAGGCTACAACACTATATGTACAGTTTGAGTACATACGTCAGAATATTAAATAAATCCTATACATTTCTATTCTATGAGAAAATATGTTATTCTAACCACAATCATTTTAACCGATCGGCTTATTTGCCAGCAAGAATGCAAATGTACATTACTTCTTTTGTTTTCTCTCCAACAATATTGCGTTTTGCCTTTCATGTCTTAGAAATCACAATAGCACACAACCTATTGCTGAGTTACTACAACAGTTCCATGCAGCATCTACCAACTCGACGAAAACAATAACAAACACAGATCTTTCTGTCCTCCAAAAATTTCGTCTTCAAAGTTAACACTCGCAACGCCTTCAACTGGATGTGGTAACTTCTGTGAACTACGTCACTTACCGTATCTCGCTGTCGCTAGAATCTTAAGTTCTGCCACAGGGTATATATCAGTCATACAAAAAGAGATACCGTATATCATTGGTCAGTAAAATGTTGATAGTTACTTACGTGAAATTGAAATAACTGAATACTAATTTGACACCTCAGACCAGATTTTACGTGCAAAAAAATTTCGTACGTCGTTGAGTATTTTAACATGGGGTTCCCAGAACTCCTATGATGCTAATGGAGACGCTTTACAGCATACGGTATTTCTCCGTGCTGTGTCACTATATCAACTTATGTTTTCGCCTCACGCCTCATTATAATTATACAACCAGGAAAACTTTGGAACTCTGTTTCTTGGAAGTGGATACAGATATCAAGAAAATTTTCAAAGCTGTTTGACATCGGAATCTTAGGAGCATAGCATAAAAGTTTCAGCTGTTTGCTATGCATAGCCATCTCGGAAGCCACAATTCTCTTTTGGTGTGAAAAAATGTTAAAAAAGCGCTATTTTACAGGTTTGCTGGGCAACCGTCCATGAACTTTAGGCGGTCATTGACCACCGGAATAGAGCAGAGTGGTATCTCTGCGCACTAACGCTCTCTTAGAACGCGGGTCTTGGCGAGCGCCTTTGTGCAGTGTGTGTTTACGTTTCTACTGGTGACGCTCGCGAGGCTAGTTTATGTATGTATATGTGTAATTGTGGAGTTAGAATAAATACGAGTTTCATAAAAGTGCTGTTCAGGTTATTACGGCAGCTAAGCGACCGGATTCCCATAGTGGTGACCCCGGACTTTTTCGATACGACCACAGTATGGGCATTTCTCATCTTTCCTCCTGCCACCATTATGCACCGATGAACCACTACGTGATTTGTGACCTGGGGCTCATCATGAGTTTCCTACAATTTAATTCAGGGAGTAATTGCTGATAATTCAGCCATCGATGGCTCCGACTACAGTGTTAAGCCCGTGTGTACAGCATAACCACATAACCCCACTATTACAGTCCACACACCGTGGCCCACACATGTTGCAGTGCATCCAAACACGTGGCAGTTTCTGGCGTTCATACCGCAGGTCAAACAAGAACTTCGCTCACCACAATGGTCAGCAACATCCCGTATGAGTATGTTACATACCAGCCCGACAAACGACCAGATACTTTCGCCCAAAGCGCATACCAACAGCATGCGACCTCGTTTGGAGCAGCCGCGGCGCCCGCTCCTACCGCGTTTGTTCTCGTGCCATGTGTGTCGTGTCGTCAGAGGCCTAATTGCGCTACAGTACAGACAGTCGACCCTATACCAGTTTCCGGGCCTCCGCTGCTCCCCCATCGCTATCTTCCCACAACGCCACAGCACCCACCTGTAGGGTAGTTTCCGAAGCTGCCACAACTACAGAAGGACAACGCTATATCACGGTTTGTGTTAGCGGACAATATTCTGGGGGAGACGGCACATGTTTCATTTGTTTAATACCCACCTCCACGACGAACCGGACCTGGTCAGTGACCTATTGCTCTCGCCACCAAGCCAGCACAAACATGCCATCGTAAGAGCTCGCATCATCGAGCACTTATCGCTCCCTCCAGCAGAAGCCATACACTACATAATTCACGACGTGCCAATAGGGGACTGTACACCTTCACAACTTTGGCGCCATTTAAGGGCCCAGGTGGGCAAGGAGCAACTCCCCGACCTCGCACTCTGGGTGTTGTGGCTTGTGAAATTACCGCCAGACCACCAACTACACCTGTTGGCTTACCAAAACGCCGTTCTAGAGGAAAAACTACGACTGGCAGACAAGGCATATTCCATCATCAAACATCGCCAGGTCGCATCCTCCTGTTCTTCCGACACTCCGAATGTTGGCAACACTGCCGTCACATCTACTAAGTTTCACCTGCCGGCCGGCACAGGCCGGGCGGGCAGCTCACAGCAACAGCCGATGGAGCCCACTGGTGGCCAGACGGCCGTACTTGTTACGGTTCCTCAACCGGCTGCCCCGCCCACCTCCACGCGGGCGCAACAGAACACACCACGTGACGTTGCCGGCTCAGGCATAACACCCAGCATACCCACTATGCTGGTATCATATCACGTTCGGCGACGCTGCGCGTTCTTGTGCGCACGCTGCAGCTACCCAAGCGGGAAGCGCGAGTCAGAATAGGCGCCACGGCTCGCACCGGCAGCTTAGGGCGCCAAATACATTATCCACTGACCATCCCCGCTGCCCACCATGCCGGCAGACTGTACATCCATGACAGGACGAGTACACACTATTTCTTCGTGGACACGGGTGCCAATGCTAGCGCCATTCCTAAGTCGAGCGCCACGTTATCGGTATGGATTTTCTGCATAACTTCGGGCTCTCGCCAGACCTCGAGGCAGCAGGCCTCCTGCAGCACGCTTCCGGCAACAGGATACCAGGGATTTTCGCCACCTTCCCACCGCCCCCTGCCATATACTGTGATACCTTGCCCACTGTGACAGCTGAAAGCGCCCATCTCACGACAGAGCTCTCCGCCGCCAGGTCGCGCCTGACAACCCAGCGCCTCGAGACCACCGACCTTCGCGCCGCAAACGTGCGCCTGCAACAGCTGATCACTGCCACATCAGTCGAACTGTCACGCGCACGGGAGGCAGCAGGGGACGCTTCCGCACCAAGGGGATACACCCACGAGAACTCCACCGAGGCGCAGATACCTCCGCAACGATGCATTTTCCCGCAGGTCAGTGACATTCCGTCCTCTAATGTAGTGCATATTACCCCCCCCCCCCCCCTAGTTCCAGTGTGGTTCCCCAGGGGGTCACGCAGGTGATAGGCGCGATTACTAACGATACCTGTCACCGTTTGAACACCACGGAAGGCCCCCCAGTACGCAACAAGGCTCGACGCCTTAATGCCACAAAATTACAGCATGCAAAAACCACTGTACAGGAACTGTTAGATTCAGGTATTGTCCGTCCATCCAACAGCAATTGGTCCTCGCCTATCCATCTAGTGCCCAAGAAGGACGGTTCATTTCGTTTGTGTGGCGACTATCGACAGTTGAATGCCAGACCGATTTTAGACAACTACCCTATACCAAACATACAAAATTTGGCCAACAACTCCATGGTCCACGCGTTTTCAGCGTACTTGATTGCCGAAACGCGTACCATCAGATCCCCATGTACCAGTACGATATCCCCAAAACAGCAATTAGCACCCCTTTCGGACTGTACGAATACTGTTACATGCTGTACGGCCTCAAAAACTCAGCACAGACTTGGCAACGGTTTATCGACTCCACCTGTTCTCACTCCCATACTGTTACATGTAATTGGACGACTTCTCATTTCATCAACTACCCTCGAGGAAGACGAACAGCACCTATCAACAGTTCTTATTATTCTCCCCGAGAATGGAGTCCAAATCAACGACGATAAATCTCAGTTGCAGTGCGCTAGTGTGACATTTTTGGTCTATACTGTTTCCGCGGAAGGGACCCGCCCCACGTCAGACAGACTCACCTTTATACGCGACCTCCCCCTGCCCCAGACTTACCGTTACCTACTTCGTTTTTTAGGGATGATAAATTTTTTCCGGCGGCACATCCCGCAAGCCGCAGGCTCCGTTGACCGACGCACTCATCGGAAGGAATACTTCAGGGGTCCGCAAGGTCCCGTGGGGCGACCACATGCGACGCGCGTTCCACGCACTAAAAACGGCACTAGCGAACGCTGTCATGCTCGCGCACCCGTTATCTGACGCCCAATATCAATCACAGCTGGCGCGAGCGACGCTGCTATCGGCGCTGTGCTCCTGCAGCAGGTGGCAGGCTCCCACAACCACTACGTTTCTTCTCACGGAAGTTGTCAGCCTCCCAGCGTAAGTGGTCCACTTTCGACTGAGAACGCTTTGCTATTTATGTGGCAGTTCGGCATTTCCGAGAGGACATTGAGGGTAGGTCAGTGACCATATATACCGACCACAAACCGTTGGCGGACGCTGTGCATAATCCCACAACCTCCCCCCCCCCCCCACCCCCGCCGTTTCAGGCACGTGGACCTAACATGTCAATTCATATAACAGACATCCTTTATATCAAGGGTGCGGACAACATCGTTGCTGACTACATGTCCGGGTCGGTACGATCTCGTTTTCTCGGGACTTCGACGACCTAGCTGCCCAGCAACAAGCGGATGACGACATTCAACAGTTACTGAATAGCGAGTCCACCTTGCTCTCCATTGAGCCCCGCTGAATTCCAGGTTCGGTCTTACCAGTCCTCTGTGACGTCTCCACAGGTACTGCCCGTCCCCTAGTACCGGCCGCCTTGCGCCGTAAGTTATTTGCCTCTATCCACGACCTAGCACATCCCAGTATTTGGGCTACCACACGCCTCATAACAGAGCGATTCGTATGGACTGGGGTTCGAGCAGACTGCAAAAACTGGACATGAGCATACATACCTTGCCAACGTGCTAAGGTCAGCCGTCACGCATACCCACTGTTGGGCTCATTTGAGGTACCGAAAGGCAGGTTCCGTCACGTCCATCTTGACCTGGTTGGACCACTCCCTCCTTCCGAGGGTTTCTGATACATTTTATCTATCATCGACCGTGTTAGTCGGTGGGTGGAGGCGATTCCAATAACAGACATTACCGCCGACTCTGTCACATGGGCCTTCATCGCCTGCTGGATCACGCAGTTCGGTTGCCCATCTTCGGTCACGACGGACCGAGGACGACAGTTTGAAGCTGTGCTATTTGGCAAATTATGCAATCTATGCGGTACAAACAAATTATGTACAACCGCCTACCACCCGCAAAGCAATGGGTTGGTCGAGCGCTGGCACGGCAAATTTAAAAGCAGCGCTGATGTGCCACAACAGATCTCGGTCCGAAGCCCTCCCCTGCGTACTACTAGGTGTCCGTTCAGCTTACAAAGACGATTTGCAAGCCTCTCTAGCAGAATTGTTGTATGGGGAACCCACTCATCCTCCCAACACAATTCGTCGAGGATTCCGATCCTCCTCCGTAGTCAGAACTTCCAACTCTTATAGAACATGTCCGACACTTCACCGCAAATGTACGCCCCCCGCCCCCATGAGCACACACGGTCACTCGTGTCTTCGTGTACAAAGACCTATACGTTTGCGATTATGTGATGCTGCATGATGATACAGTACAACCCGCACTACACCCGCCGTACTCGGGCATACACAAAGTGATAAGCCGCTCGCCGCAGACCTTTGACATTCTGTGCAATGGTAGAATACAAACAGTGTCCGTCTCGCGCCTTAAACCAACCCGGCGCCTCAATGATGAGGCAACTTCAGAATACAGCTTCCACCCCGACCACACTCTCGTGCCACCTTCCATCTCTAATACCTCAAACGCGCCGAATCCCCCCTCTGCTACCCATGACGCAGGTGAGCATGCGTGTGATGATGCGTGTGACACCAGTGGTTTGTGTTCTCCCCCCAGCTCAGAGGTTGCAGGAAAGGTCGCGTGTGAAGGTTTCACCCCTCCCTCCCTCCCCCCCACCTTAGTGTTTCCGTCGACCGGTCGACACAGACTGACGACGCCAGCGTCGCCGTTTTCCACGTCGACGTGTCACCTTTCCGGTTGAGGACCTGTCTCTCCAGCTGCGAGATGGGACACTGTTCGTCCTGCACGTTCCCCCCCCCCCCCCCCCCCCCCCGCACATTGGACGATTCACCCACCAAGATTACACTCCTAAGCACGTTTGTGGTACCGACAGATGCAGAGGAGGTGGCAATCACTGCTTCGATCGGCGAGGATGGCCACCTCTGCATTCGCGTGCCACTCACAGCACACCACGCCCCCACATCGCCGGGCCACTCAATCACAGTTTCCCGTTTCAGGCGCCGCTACGCTCACCGGTGTAGCACCGTGACTTCATCACAATGGACTAATCACCACGCCAACCTACATCACCTCCTCTCACCGTGCTCTGCACTGGAAAGGGGGTAAGGGGGGGGGGGGCTGTGTGGCGGTCATCGACCACCGGAATAGAGCATAGTGGTATCTCTGCACACTGACACACTCTTAGGACGCGGGTCTTGGCACATGCCTTTGTGCACTGTGTGTTTACCTTTCGACTGGTGACGCTCGCGAGACTTGTTTATGTGTGTATATGTGTAATTGTGCAGTTGGAATAAATACAAGTTTCATACAAGAGGTGTTCAGGTTATTATGGAAGCTGAGCGACCTGATTCCCATAAACTAAAGGTTCCCCCTTAAGCTCATTAAAGCCCACTGTAGATCACATCAAATGCAAAAGGAACCAACCGATTTGCTCCATTTGCCTAAGCTGTAGGAAGGGTGTAATGTTCATATTTTGACCCCGTACTGTAGGACAGTGACACTAATATGATCCCTTTGTTGGGTATACAAATGGTTCCTATTGCAGGGACTATACAAAACACATCACCAATAGAACCTGAGGTATGAGGCCTAGAAGAATTTTGATTTCATGCCCGCTGTCTTGGAACACATGGGTAACCATGTAACTACAAGCATACCAATTGCTTTTGAACAATCTGAATTCTTTTTGTCATCTCTAGTAGTCACATTGTTAAATATCAGGCACTTTGGCACTCATATTTCAAAGTGTTTTACTGACAATGCCAACAGAAGAATTCAAAAATCATACCAGTAATCCACACACTTACAAATCAAAACTGAAGAGTTTCCTCGTGGGTCACTCCTTCTATTCTGTCAATGAGTTCCTTGAAAAATTAAGCTGTTTCTTATGTTATATTGTTGATTGGGTTCACATAAACTTGTGGCCTGTCTTTTTTGGGTTCATAAACATTTAATTTTATCTGTTATTACTTTCATTAACTGACACATTCCGTGACTTTGGAGATTTTCTCCTCAATTTGGTTATATGGAACTTGAATAGTAAAAAGAAAAAGAAGGATGACCAATAAAATCATTTTAAAAGAGGGATAACACACCTTCATGAGATGATTTGAATATTTTCATCATTAAAAGTCCTATGAAGGCTTTCATTTCAGTACTGTCATTATCTCTGTAATTGGGTGGATTAGTTGTTGCCTGCTACTGTGCTCTTGTATTCAGTTCCACATTTGCATGTAAAACTGTTTCATCTAATTCGTCATCATCAAATAAATTCTCCCATATTAGAGCAATAGTAGCCCTTTGCACAAAAAGTCAACTTCTGGCTGCTAATTCACGCTTTCCTTCCTTCCAAATGTTGTGCTGAGGCGTTTATCTTGTTCTAGCAGGCTCAGAATGTTTCCATTTGAAATTATTTTGTCACAAAAGTACTGTTTTCACTGTAAGGGGGTTATCTCTGGTGTAGACCACACCAGGCTCTTCTTTCAATAAAGCATTTTCTTTACTAGAAATAATTGCTAAGATTTGGAAGTTTTAAGCATATGAATATAGCAAAGGAACATTTTTCATATGACCTCCTGTTTCAGGCTAGAATGAATACAATATGTGAGAACCATTACATGGACTTCTGAAGTATTTCGGAAAGTGCTGCAAAAATAATATAAATCAGGATAAATAAAAGCATGAGTCACAGAAATACACTGGTACTAATTCTATGATGTTTACTAATATAATAATATTTTGTAGAGCATTTTGTATGATTGACATTTGAGCTGGAAGTGATTTTTTTTTATTTATTGGTGAATATGTTCATAATGTTTGACTGCTGTGAAACATGAGATCATATTCTATTGAGAATAAAAGTACTGTGTTTCATCAGAGAAACCATTTACATACCACCATTGGAGGTTTGATAGGAACACAATCTGTTAGGAGCAGTGTCATACATATTGGGATTCACATGTTATGAGCTACTAGTTGATTACCCACAATTGCCATGTTACAAATTTATCCTAATTCCTAAGAGCCTAAGAACATTTATTTTAGCTCCTTCAGAGAGATTCTAGTGATTCTAAACATGGCTTTTAATGGCTTTGGAAATGTCACGATTCAGCCTAGTGACCCCAAGAAATATGATTTCTATAAAATAGAGACTTGGAAACCATTCAGCTGACCATAATGTGTAGTATTGGAGATAGTGCCACTGGTTTTTTTGTGGGCTATGGTAAAATGGATATTGTGTCTCTATTGTGCAGCATAGTCCCAGAAAATGATTACTACAAAATTAGATCTATTTGACCATTCAGGATTATCTCCAGTTAATCCTAAATCCTGAAAGAATAGGAAGAAATATCTTTACAATCTGTTAATTTGGGCATTTAAAGATATAATGACTCTTTAAAGTGCAAAGAAACACATTAATACTTAAGTGGGGGCATATTGTAGTGACAGGTACACTGCGTCTCACCAACAGTATCAGAAGCTGGTGACTGCAGGTGTAAGTTAGACTGATTAATGAAGTGAAAATAATGACATAAGTACACTCTGGTTAAGTACTTACTATGCTTAACAATCATAACAGATTTAAATTTTATGCTGGGCTAAGACATCACTTGAATCTGTACCTTTCAGTGTCATTACTGTTTCGAGAGCATCATTCACCTTCCAATCTATAGCTTCAACTAACTACTTCTTGCTTTTGCCCATTTTACTATTAACAGAGGTTACCCTTCAAGTATTTTTACCATGAAACTGAATAACTGAGTTGGTGTATGAAGTGTGTTCATTGTGGAAAGGCAGACTCCAAGTGTGGCACAAATTTTAACTGCAAGTAGCAAAGAACAGCAGAACTGAATACCAGTATGGACTCAAAAGAAACGAGACTGGCAAGTGAACGCCTATTCACTTTAAAATAACTCAGCAAAAAAGCTAGTCACTTATTACTACTGCCCACTTACTCTTCATAGCTTTAAAATAAAATCATACGGCAATGTACACAAAACCACACATACTGAACATATTGCAAAAATTTCAGTTTCGTACTAGAAACGGGTAACCGACAAACATTATACAAAGTTAGGACAAAGGAAGGTATACCTCATAGTCTTCAAAAATTGCTCTTTTCTCCTATCCTTATCAATAGGGTATCATAAAGTATGTACATGTATTTCTAAAAACATCACCAGGAATGAGTGTGAGCTGAATAATACTCTCCCACCTCACCTGCAAAGGTATTTTTACAAATAAGTGAAAAAGAAGGTAAAAGAACAGACACACCAAATTAGAGACTAATTCAATAATAACAGTTTGCTGCAGAATTTTTATCATATTCTTAGTCTGAATATAATAAATTTCGTTGAGAGAGAACATCTTCTATCTACAAATCAACATGAGTTTAGAAAGCAAAACTCAACTTGTCCATTTCTAACATGATAACCTGTGAACCATGGATGGAGAGCAATATGCTTAGATTCCTGGAAAGAGTTTACCACAGAGTCCCACAACTAACAGTTAACAAAACTTAATACAAAAGTGGTTCTTAGACAGGGGAGTGGCTTGTAGATTTTTGAGTAATGGAACCTATTTAATTGTCTTGGACAGAGAGTGTACAGGTATCATCAGGATGAAATATGAAATAGGATCACTGTTGTTCTTTATATACAAAAACAGTCTGACAGATAGAGTGAGCAGCCGTCTGTGAATTTTTGCTGTCAGGAAAGGGTTGTTGTTAGGTAACTATTGGTGGGTACTGGATGACTTGGTACAGAATTTCAATTTGGTATGATAAATGACAGCTTGGTTGAATTGAGGAAAAATGTATGTTAATGAAGGTGGGTAGGAATGAAATGAACTGATCATGTGGCATTATACGGTGGGGTTGTCAACTGCATAATGCAGTGGTCAGAAAATTCATGATCAGTCAAAAGAGCCATGTGTCCACAATACAATAATTGAAATTTATTTTGAGAGCCAATTTTTTTAAAACTTAAACCATGTAGGTAGATATGTTGTTACTAATTTATATAGGGTACTGTACTCCTAAGAAGGTGTTTGTAAAAACCTTCTCAGTTTGACTAATATCCACATTTGTCTTCTATATTTGTTTCATCTACCTTCTTTCTTTCATCTTCTCTATATGTCCAAACAATCTTAACATACCTTTCTCAATACTCGACACTAATGCTTCTTTCACTTCACAGTGCTCCCTAAAATTAACTTAACATACTTCACTTAAAACTTTTAAATCTTAGTTAAAGTTTGGGTACATTGAATAGAACTGGATATCGTGCTTAGCACTGATATTATTTATTAATAAAATTTGATTGTAAGGTAATCATAAAATTCAGTCATGGCAGTGTCTGGCACAAAGTAATGTGAACAATCGCTTTGTATCTCCTTGGAAAGTTTGAGTAAATAAGGTTTTCATGTCCTTTTTTTTATTTAAGTTAAGATTCCCAGCTATATACATAGTTTTCTTTACACTAGAAAACTTATGTTAAACTGACACATTCCACATCATCGCATAATGTCCTAGTCATGGTCTATGGAACAAGTACTAATGTAATGTACGTAATGAGAGTTACTGTTTACATGAACACAAAGACCTGAATGCAAATACTAGTCTTTTTGGCTGATTGTGTGTCAGGAATAAAATTATAGGTGCCAAAAATCAACATATCTTCACTTCAGAGCACTGGTCTAAAGATGTACACAAACACCAACTGATTATTAAAAAAATAGATTTAATAAAACCAGTCATATCTGAAAGTATATTTATTTTTTTGTTATTGCACAAGCTTAAATATCTTTGTCTCTATCATTCACTTATTTTTGACTCATAGTTATCATTAAATCGCTTTGCAAATGATCCCTCATTAGTTCATTATCTTCTTCTTCTTTTTTTTTTCTTTTTAAAGTGAGGTTGCATGCTTTTTTTCCCATGAGAAACAGTTCCACACTCTTTGATGGAATAGTTATTCCTTCCACTCCTTCATATTGCAGTAACTTTGACATGTTAAAAGTACATCACATGCCTGACTTAGAAGCATTATTCATCCCCACATTTGAAAACATTGTGACAAGAGGAAAGACCAGTGCAAATGTCAGTGAGTTGAAATGGTCTTAGTCATCTACTGTCCTGTCTGATGCCACTTCTTCAAAATAGACTCACTCAGGTCAAAAACAGAAAATATTATTCGCGCTGTACATGAATGACTGCACATGGTATTTGGTAGAAGAATTACACTAACAGGCCAAATGTGGCTCCCGAGCCACAGTTTGCTGACCATGCCTAGTGCAAGTGTTTTTATTTGATGCCATTTCAGAGATTGCATCAGTGATGACGATGACAATGCGACACCCAGTTCTCCAGAGGATAAAATCTGTGACCTGGGTGGGAATCAAACCCAGGAACCCCATGACCTAGAGGCGGCAATGTTGGTCGCTAGACCATGAGCCATGGATGTGGGTAGGAATAACAATCTGATAATATTTAAATACAGTTTAGTGGTGTGCTGCTTGACACTGTTGCATCTATTAAATATCTAGGTATAACGTTGCAAAGCAACGGCTAAGATTTTCGGGAGAATTCAAGGAGAGTGTTGCTCATCTGTAAAGTGTTTGGGATCCCCTCCTGGGTAGATTCAAAGGAGATATAAAAGCAATTCAGAGATGTACAGCCACGTTTGTTATCTATAGATTTGACTGACATGCAAAATTAATGAAAATGCTTCATAAACCCTAATAGGAATATTTAGAGGGAAGAAGTATTCTTTTCATGAAAAGCTATTGAGGAAGTTGAAGAGAACAGGTATTTGCAACAAACTGCAGAATGGTTCTACTGCCATCAATATCCACTTTGCATAAGGATTACAAATGCAAGATATATCAGGACTCAGTTGTTTTTCTATCACTTCATTTGTGAGTGGAACAAGGAAAGGGAATGACTAACACTGTTACAGCATACCCTCTACCATGCACAGTATGGTGGCTTGCAGAGTGTATATGTAGATGTAGAAAAAAGGATACAACCACATCAGTTTACACAGAAAAATTATAGTGAAAGTGGAGCTACAAATTGAGGAGAGGATAACAGTTCGTAGTATAGTTGAACAATGAAAGCTGTCTCATTAGTTATCTGATATTCAATGGAACAGAGAGCTTTAAATATTGGTAAAGAACATTTGTTGAAAGTAAGAGCTATTACATTAAAATTAATGTGAGATACTTGACAGGATATTTTAGTTTTGCATGCATACTATGAAACAGATCATTTAGACAAAACTTCAAAATTAGATACTGTCACTCTTATGTAAAAATAGTTTACATGAGTCATTCAGTGAAAGTGATTTCTACCAATCTTTCTGTACAGCATATTGAATAAAATCTTTTCTGCAAAATACTGTAGCTCTCAATAGTGGTTAAGTGTACTCACAGTGTTCTACATAAAGGAAGACTGGATGATCATTCATTGTAAGATTAGCGTGTTTTTCTGTGTAGCATTTTGTATGTTACTCATTTCTGCCTGTTTATATTTGCCATCTTTTTACCTAGCAGTTGAGTTCGTGCTATCACACTCAAAGAAAGAAACCCCTCCTTAGATGACTAACTGAGGTGTCCCCTGATGTAACCAGGTCACTGGCTGCAGGACAACTGCTCAGAGAAATACCAACAGTCATTTATTCACTCCTGTTCTTCCATAGAGTCACATTTTCAGACAGGCTATGTAGGCTGTGCCCTAGGGGCAAGCACCACAAAGATTTGAAATAAGTCTTTGTTTTAATAACCATAAGAGACATGGATGTAATTATTTTTATGGGCTTATTTGACTGAATTTTTCAGTTGACTGCTGTTATGAATTAAGTTAATATTCATACCTCAAACTTCATTTCCTCTCGAGTTGAATTCTCAATGAAGTTTGATCAGATGTGTGATGTCGGAGATCGGCAAAGTAACTAATACCTGTAAAATAATCACCAACAGAATTTTTACAGTATAAATAGGCATGGGAAAAACTGACTGGTCAAATGAAATTGATACCAGTATTTTAGTTCTGAATAACTGATATATTTCGGTATTTGGTGGGACTCGATTATAACAGGTTTTTTTTCCCTTTTTTTCTTAATAAATAGGTAGAAAACTGACATCAATTAGCAATAGCAGTGCTGCTAAAATTTTTAGGCTTTAAATAAAATATTTTTTAAAAAACAAGTAACATTTATCTGGAAAATAGCCATTGCTTTGAAATATTGGATTATTATACAAATTGGGAAAAACATTCAGCACTAGTTTAATAACAACACCTACATCTAAAAACTAACAACAAAAGCAGACATAAGAATCAGTACAATATTGCCAAGAAATAATGTGCATGTCATGTGTGTCATTGTCTATTAAATGGTAAGTGCGTGTGTAGAATGTGCAAGACTTTCTCCCACTTCATCTTTTGGACAGTTCCTCTCCTTTGTCCTCAGAGATTTGCTGTACCAAAATGTGAAACGCTGCTCTCATAGCCCAAAAATGTGAATATATCCTGGGCAGAGATAGGGATGTAAAAGGCGGGACTAGTTATTTGACTTATCAGGCAGCTTCAAACACATTTAAACATCTTGATGTATTTGTGCATTTTTAATTCCTAGTATTAGTACATATGTCATGTAATATAATGCATTGTGTCAAGTAAAGTCACATGATATCTGCTGTCATGTTGCATTGCATGACACATTCCATCATGTCACGTTTACTATGGATGGTGAATCTCCTGGATTTTGGGGACATGATCAGGGACTTTAGGCTATAAATTGCAAGATGAAACATGTTGAAGAGGCTATTCCAGCAGCCATTGAGGAAACAACTGCAGATTGTGGTCCACTCTGGAACAAATGATGTCCATCATCTGAGCTTCAAAGTTATACTTGGGCCATTCTAGCGACTGGCAGAGAAGGTACAGGAGACCAGCCTTCTGCATGGAGTTTCAATGAAGCTCCCTTTTTGCAGCATTGTCTTCAGAACTTGTTGTGGCCCTTTGGTTCTGAGTAGAGTGGAAGGAGTGAACCAGAGACTTCAAAGGTTCTGAGACAAGCTAGGCTGAGACTTCCCGGAATTGTGCCATAGGGTTTAAAACTGTAGGGTCCTCATAAATGGATCAGGCGTGCACTATGCAACAAAGGCTGCTACTCAGGTAGCTGAATGTGTGTGAGGTGCACACAACAGGTTTTTAGATTAGGTGACTCTCCATCCAATCCAGATAGCAATAGCTGTAAGAAAACCAGAAGTGTCAGTGTAAGATCAGAAGAAATAACTCTCATAGGCGAGGGTATTAAGACCATAATGGTAAACTGCCGAATAATTCACAACAAAGTACCAGAGTTTGAAGCACTCATGGAAAGCAGTTAAGCTCACATAATACTAGGTACAGAAATCTGGTCAAAGCCTGAAATTAATAACAGTGAGATTTTTGGGGACAGTGTAAGTGTATTTCGTAAGGATAGGCAGATGGAAAATGGAGGTGGTGTATTTGGTGCAGTAGACAAGAAACTCAAATTTACCAAGATACAAATTGAAGCTCCATGTGAGGTGGTTTGGGCAAAACTCAATATCAGGGTTGGTTGGTTTTGGGGGATTAAAGGGACCAGACTGCTACGGTCTTCAGTCCCTCCCAATATCAGGGGTGGGCATAAAATGATAATGGGATCCTTCAATTTTCCACCAGACCCATCTTCCATATAACTGAAAATTTTAGAGAAAGCCTCGGTTCACATGTACATAAGTTTCCCAATCATACTGTAATCAGTGGAGACTTTAATCATCCAACAATTACTTGGGAAAATTACAGTTTTGTTAGTCGTGGGTATGATAAAATATCCTGTGAAACATTACTAAATTTCCTCTCTGAAATCTACCTAGAACGGGTAGTTAGGAACTCCACTCATGAGAAAAATGTATTGAATCTAATGGCAACAAGTAGATCTTACTTTTTTGAGGATGTCCATATCAAAACTGGTATCTGTAAGCATGATGCAATTGTGGCAAGAATGATTACCAAAGTGCAAAGGACAACTAAAACAAGCAGAAATATGTATATGTTCAGTAAACTAGATAAAAAATAGGCAGTGTCATATCTAAATGACGAACTTGAAACTGTCACATGGCAGAAGCCTGCAGAGGAACTATGGGTCCAGTTGAAAAGAATAGTTGACCATGCTGGATAGATATGTACCCAACAGAATAGTTCATAATCGGAGGGAATCTCTATGGTATACAGTCAGTGTGAAGAAACTTCTAAAAAAAACATAGACTAATGCATAATAGGTGTTAAACAAAGTGTAAGTCTATAGATAGGGAGAGGCTGCATGAAACACATTTGGCTGTCAAGAGAGCAATGCATTATGCCTTCAATGACTACCATAGCAGAATACTGTCAAATGATATTTCACAAAACCCAAAGAAATTCTGGTCCTATGTAAAGGCTGTTAGTGGAACCAAAGTTAGCATCCAGTCCCTAGCAAATGAGGCAGGAACTGTAATTGAGGGTAGCAAAGCAAAAGCTAAGGTTCTTAACTCTGTTTTAAAATATTCCTTTACAAAGGAAAACCCAGAAGAACTGCCAAAATTTAATCCTCATACCGCTGAAAAGATGAATTAAATTTTGTGTCAGTGGTGTTGAGAAACAGTCGAAATTGTTAAAATTGAACAAAGCTCCAGAGGCTGATGGAATTCCTGTCAGAATTTATACTGAATTTACAGCTGAATTATCCTCTCTTCAATCTATAATCTGTAATAGACCATTTGAACAAAAAACTGTGCCCAGTTTGGAAAAAAGCACAGGTCACAATTGCCTACAAGAAGGGTAGTAGAGGTGATCCACAAAAACTGACTTGAGAATTCTCAAATGCAGCAACAGATCCCTACAAAAACTAATAATTGAGAACTCCCACCCAGAAAACATTCAACTGTTCAGCTGTCTACCACCTCTTTTCTGAAGTTTGTAAACAGTGACAGTGAAAGTTACTTAGTGCTGATGGTTTCCCCATTATGTTCACTGTGGACATCAGCACTAAGTAACTTTCACTGTCACACACAAACACACACACACACACACACACACACACACACACACACACACACACACACAAACATTTTAAAGTAAATATTCTACTTTAAATTCTACATGGTTGTAGATGAAAAGCTGTGAAACAAAACAAGTGCATTAAATAACATTAAAATCCGCACCATTTGGTAACAAAGTATATATACAAAACAATTTTTTTTCAAATATGTAAATACGATCTTAAAAACCCAAATTTATGTGTGTACAAGTAGTAAAGCACATTTCTCCTGTTTCATGGAAAAGTACTAAGAAAGCTACTGACAATGCTGGAACATCAGTGAAACATGTCTGGGAAATAAAAATAAAAACTGTGTTTTGCTCAAGGCAGACCTTCTCCAAAAGCAAAATGCAATCTCTGTCATGCCAAGTACGGCAACTCCCTTGTTGCTATCAGTGTGATGAAACATTTTGAAACTTCTGCACACACTGTTTGTCACTAATCCTCGTGTAAGCAAACACATGCTCAGTGATTGGTCAGTGACTCTAGGACACAGCCGCTGGGTTTTTATGCCATTAGAAACTGGCCCACCTTGTGTGTTAAGTATACCACTGTTACATCACTACAAACTAAAGTGAGACACACTAAAAGTTTAAAGTTTGAACCATTAAAAGCCTTCATGTTTGGTAGTCGCTATGTTGTTTAAGGCATGTTTTTTGATTTCAAATATTTGTGGTCTCTTATGCAAAGTTTCGTTCTATAGATATTGGTAAAAGTCAATATAAGTTGTTGGTACTAAGTTAAGCTTTGAGTTCAGTGTAGTGTGAGGTGTGAAGAAGGCAGAAAGAAGAACTTAGTCATCATGTTGGGGAGGCACATTAGAAGGGGAATGTTGTCTGTCTGCTTTAAAATAATGCAACTTTAGTCATGCATGTTTGCAGATAATCAGCATCTATGGTATAAATTACTTGTGGAAGTAAAAAAGTTATGTGAAATCATATCATAGAATTTTTCATCATCAAACGCACACTACTGTCTGAGATTTAGACTGTAGACCACTGCTGCAGTATCCTGCTGTGGGGTCCATGGTTCATCTGTGCATGCTCAGGAGCCTCCTGCGTTGAGCCATGCATCCGCACCAGACAGTGTGAGTGATTTCTGTAGAGATCATTGTGACTGCATGTCAACCACCTGTCTGGGGCCTGACGCTACACTTCTTCACCCACCAGTGTGCTGATAATGAGATTCCACAATGATGGTGCTAGCTTTCTGAGGTGACGTCAGGCTGACTGAGCCTTTGAAGACACCATTTTGAGGTCAGCACCCTCTCCACACACCAGGGTTGATGTCTGCCCCTGGACACTGACTGCAGCAAGAACCTATTACAACTGGTGCATCTTACACGTTGAATAAACATCTTCTGAGAACTGCCTTCATGAACCTGCTGCCTTGTCATCACAACCTGTAGCAAGGAACCAAATACCAAATTATACCTACCATCCTGACCCACTCCTGTACATTCTCTAATGGTATTTCTGGTTAATAATAAGAATGAATTCAAGGACTGTTAAACTAATAACCACAATATTATAAGTAAAAGTAATTTCCATGTAGATCATGTAGCTCTGTTTGAATCACAGAATTGAATCTTATAATCAGGCGATAAACTGACAATAGGAAACTAATAGACTTCAGGTAGGAAATTTAGACTCCCCAGAGATTCAAGATTAGCACTAGGCATAATGTTTTTAGTACACCATACAGAAGTTGCTTGGAGTGGCTTCTTCTGTCTATTAAAATATTGTTTGATTCATTCATGATCCCTCAATGCTCTCCTCCAAGATGGAATTTACAGAGCACAATATGTGAATCATAATGGCTTAATGAGAGAGTGAAAAAACATGATTATTAAACTTTGACATGCTGAATTTATAGTTATCAGTGTATGGGCAAGGCAACCAGTGAGGTTTCCCAGGACATGCCTAAGAGTTGAAACAGTTTCCCACTGAGTAGCTTTTGTTTGTTGACAGGGCCTGCGCAATACTCGTTATGTAGGATTAGTTGCATTTCATGGATCCTGATTATAGTCCACTTAGTGCCACAACAGCCAGATATTTCAGTACATTTGGGTTAGGCAGCTGCCTCATCTGCTTGGGAGTTAGCAGATTCCTATTTGGTGGAACTTGTTCTGTTGACAGAATCATCCAGTGCTCCTCTGACGATGACCTGACAGTCAGATGAGAGAGATAAGAATATGCCAAACTGGCATTTGGTAATGGAATTTGATAGGAATACCTATTTGGATGACCCCAGAACAGACCCCAGAACCAAGGGAACGGAGCATGAAATTTCATCAACAATTTCAGCATCAAGTCACAAACAGAGCCTGCACACAACAGTTGTGACATGACAAGTGATAAGGCCACTAAACAATTGTATTCAAAAAATAGAGTAACTACTTGGGTGATATGCTGCTGGCAAGCTGTCATGTAATGGTCAGGCCAGATAAGACAGCAGGTGCTGGGCAGTGCTCCCAAGGTTAGAGGGAATGATGTGTTGGCTTCATTGTCCCTACAGTGATGCCCACTTTGATCAAAACAACCATACAAGATATCCAATCATGTATGAAAAATTAAGATTTCAAAGAAACACTTGAGAATCAAGGATTTTTCGTCATGGCTGTTGATCACCATAGGATAGCATGAAGACAGAATCCTACACCACTGAGGGTGGTCATATTTAATCAGATAAAAACCATCAGACAGTCTCTTAACTGGAATGTCTCTACTGAATAGTTGTTTGAGTTGAGAAACGTCAAGTGACTCTTGAACCTGTGCAGTGCTGTAGATACCAAGATCTGCACCTTGCTGCATGTCACTGTATGATGGCACTAAAATGTGTCAATTGTGAATGACACAACAGTCACACATGTACACTCAATAAAGAAGACCAAGTAAGATTTGCTCTTTGTAGACAATAGAGCCAGCTATGGTGACAACACAGTTCGCATCGCACAGAGCAGGTGGCCACAAGTGCTACATTACATGCTCCAGGAAGCCTGTCCTGATGTAGAAAAACTATCAACCAAATGGTGTACTGACTTTCATGCTGCCCAAATCGAGAAAGTGGTGCTGACAAAACAATGCACAGCAACTATACCAGCCATATTCCATTTTGGAATACCGTTGCAGTGGAGAGATACAATTAAATACCTTGGAATTATTTTCAATCACTTGAAGGCAATGGGTTCAAGAAGTAAGAAAGAAGATGGCACAATGGCTGGGTTCCCTCTACCCTCCGATCAACATGGACTCTGAACTATTAACCAATCTAGGACTTAAAATTTATAGAATGTTTGTATGTCCAGTAATTGATTATACCAGTGCTGATGGGGCAGTGCAGCACTGGTGCAGCTGAACAAGTTACAAATACGTCACAATGAAATGCTCCAAAGTACCACCATGTGCCTGCCAATGTCTTGGGACAGTACCTAGATGATGCTGTAGGGGAATCACCAATCTTAGAAAGGTTCAAGAAACAAGCAGAGGACCTGTACAGGAAATCCAGGAGATTTGACACTCATTAATAAGAAACTTAGGGCCACTGTATGAGGCCATTTGCCCCACTGGATGAATAGTAAGGGTATGCAAAGAAGGTAACAAAACCAAATATTAACACAATGTAGATGACACAATAAAGATGAGATGTTAAACTTAATGAAATTCCAACACTGATTCTAACAAACAATGCCTACATGTAAATCATGCACAGTAACATCATGTGTTAATGAGAAGAATGAGAACATATATGTCCTAGAGCTTGTGGAAGGAGTTTCTTGAAGTGTGGAAGAAGTGAAGGATATACATTTTATTTAAGAACTATACCCTAAGATGACTTAATGCTGTGAAATACTATTTTACTGCAGTCCTAATGTTAATTTTGTAATAATCTAAAACATTAATTTAAATTGATTCTGTGATAATACTCTTCAGTGGAGTAGAACTAGAGGCCTAACAGAAAGTTCTTTAACACTCTGAATACCACATATGTGACTTGGCAACTGTGCCACAGGTGCTGCATTGTCATTTGTCTCTCTGTGCACTGAATACTTCTGATGTGCTCTCCATTTCACTTTTTTTGTTCATATGGGCTTTGAACAGGTGATATACCACTAATTCTCATGTATTTACATATTTAGTGTGTTCTCTAATAACAATGTAGCCTCAAAATAAGTGCAAAAGCAATGATGTTGGTTCAGGAAGTCAATGAGTTTTACCTATCAGGTCAACAAAATGCAGTCACATAACTATTTTTTGTTTGTTTGCAGGCACAAGTCTGTAGTCCTGGTACACAATGGAATTACTGCATCACACTACAGTGACATGCCACTAGAAGAACCAAAACAAAATGGCACAGCCAGCAGCAGGAAAATGTTGCAGCTGTGGAAGACTGGATAAGTAATTTAGATTGGCCCAAAGCAACTATAATACTTCTGCTGTTGCTGAAAACAAATCACTGCACAGTACTTCAGTTTATCAATGGGCTCCTACTTTGGCTCTTCCAGTCTTAGGCTGTGATACTGTGTTAAGGAGATTTCAGTGCATACCAGAACCGCAGGAAAACCTGCCAATAAACAAAAAAATGATTATGCCACTTCATTATTTTAGCTGATAATTAAATAATTACAATTACTACTCATACTATGGAAAATCATCTGTTAGATTTACAGCAAAGTTCAAATTGTGCCAACAGCCAGCTGAAAGATCTGACATCATACTGATAATGAAGTTCTTAACTGTGCTTTGACATGCAATCAGTTGAGTTTATAGAAAGCCACAAGGTACGTATCACACTGAAATCAAAATGTGAACAAAAATATATATTGTCCCCTGAAATAATATCTTTTGGGTTTACAGTAAATGACAACGTGCAGTGAGAATCCAGTGGAAGTGGTGCAGCCAAATGGATTTCATACTCCAAAATAACTAAATGATAAACAGGTATGTGCTCAATAGGTGGGTGGGGTAGGACTTCCCATTTGAATGTTTCCAAGTACGTTTTGACCTCTTTTGCAATGTGGGGTCTAGCCTTGTTGTGCTGCAAAATCACTTTATAGAGTCTCTTGCTCTATTGTGGCCATTTCTCCCTTAACACTCTGCTGAAATTCATTAATTGCATTGAATAATGAGCACCTGTGATTGTTTCACTTGGATTTAACACTTCATAGTACATGACGCTGAGCTGGTCCCACCAAATGCAGATCATGATCTTGGAGCCGTGAATATTCGGTTTGGCCGTTGATGTGAAAGCATGGCCAGGATATCCCCATTATTTTCTGCATTTAGGGTTATCGTAATGAACCCATTTTTCATCCCTGATTACAATGCAATTCAGAAATCCCTTCCATTTTTGCCTCTGAAGCAACTGTTCACAAACACACAAAAACCATTCAACATCTCTTGGTTTCAGTTCACATGGGACCCAAGTTCCTTCTTTCTGAATCACCCCCATAACCTTGAGACATTTTGAAATGGCTTGCTGTGTCACTCCCACTAATTGTGCCAATTCTTCTGGAGTTTGATGCGAGTCTTCACTTAGCAATGTCTCCAATTCTGCATCTTCGAAAACATTCTCTCTTCCACCACTATGCCGGTCTAAAACGTTAAAATCACCATTCTTGAAGTGTTGAAACCACTCATGACACATTCTTTCACTAATAGCATCCTTACCATACGTACTTGAGAACACTGAATGAGACTAAGTCGCTATTTTCTTCATATTGAAAGAAAACAGTAACACCTCCCACAAATGACGAAAATTAGGCTCGTAAAGTGACGTTTTCAATCAAGAACAACTTTATGATGCAGACACAAATTGACTAATGTTTGAATGAGGTTATGTTGACCGAGGTCCAAGCTAACTGTCTAACAGTTGCAAATCTTTTTCTTTTGACCAGTACTTACTGTTGTCACCACCTATCGGCAAACGGTGGAAGCAGAGTTGTACATTAGTAATAATTTCTGATTAGCTCAATTTAGTATATCACCTGTCACAGTAATATTGTCAGTTCAGTTGACTATCCTTTCTGAAAACCATACTGTTTTTTTTTCTGAAAACCGTATTGTTTGCCGTTGAGTATGTTTTTCTGTTAATAAGTTTTTATAAAATCTAATGTACATGACCCTGTTGCATATTTTTGAAAATACTGGCAATAATGGACGAGGTTGGTAGCTCTGCACTAATGTTTTTATTTTCTTTTTTGTGAAGTGACTTGATAACAACATTTGTGACCCAGGGTCAAGGAACTATTAATCTATGTACATAGATTAATTTCTGATGTCAACCATTCTAGAAGTAGCCTACGACAAGGTTACAGAGTACATTATTTTTTATATTTTGACTAAAGTTGAGCCTTGATCACACCATTTATGTCTCAATGACATAGGTCATGGTGTGATCAAGAGTGAACTTAAGTCAAAATATAATAATCTATTGATCACTGTATTCCAAAAATGTTTACCAAAATTGTACATTATTTTTTCATGAACACTTAGTGTGTTGTGCACACCTTTCCAGTCTGTACTGCACAAATACTTCTTTAATTATACCAATTTCTTTCTAGTTTAATGCCATTGTAGTTTCCCAATCTTTTTTATTTATATCATCCCCCTTGCTAATAATAGATCAATGACCTGAGGGGCCATTACTACAATATTACTTTACAATTTCAATGTGCGTATAACAATTTTGTCAACAGCAGTGCTGCTAGTTTCCATAATGCTTCTTATATATTGTTGTAGTGGAGTTCAATTATATCTAATGGCTAGGGACTCAAATGTATCTCTGAAATAAATAACCTGCAAAAAATTAAGGTCTCTATTTAGTATTATATATTTCTGTATGGAAGTAAAGAAGTTTAATACTTTGTCAAGTTATTGCATAAATACACTCCTGGAAATGGAAAAAAGAACACATTGACACCGGTGTGTCAGACCCAGCATACTTGCTCCGGACACTGCGAGAGGGCTGTACAAGCAATGATCACACGCATGGCACAGCGGACACACCAGAAACCGCGGTGTTGGCCGTGAATGGCGCTAGCTGCGCAGCATTTGTGCACCGCCACCGTCAGTGTCAGCCAGTTTGCCGTGACATACGGAGGTCCATCGCAGTCTTTAACACTGGTAGCATGCCGCGACAGTGTGGACGTGAACCGTATGTGCAGTTGACGCACTTTGAGCGAGGGCATATAGTAGGTATGCGGGAGGCCGGGTGGACGTACCGCCGAATTGCTCAACACGTGGGGCGTGAGGTCTCCACAGTACATCGATGTTGTCGCAAGTGGTCGGCGGAGGTGCACGTGCCCGTCGACCTGGGACCAGACCGCAGCGACGCACGGATGCACGCCAAGACCGTAGGATCCTACGCTGTGCCATAGGGGACCGCACCGCCACTTTCCAGCAAATTAGGGACACTGTTGCTCCTGGGGTATCGGCAAGGACCATTCGCAACCGTCTCCATGAAGCTGGGCTACAGTCCCGCACACCGTTAGGCCGTCTTCCGCTCACGCCCCAACATCGTGCAGCCTGCCTCCAGTGGTGTCGCAACAGGTGTGAATGGAGGGACGAATGGAGACGTGTCATCTTCAGCGATGAGAGTCGCTTCTGCCTTGGTGCCAATGATGGTCATATGCGTGTTTGGCGCCGTGCAGGTGAGCGCCACAATCAGGACTGCATACGACCGAGGCACACAGGGCCAACACCCGGCATCATGGTGTGGGGAGCCATCTCCTACACTGGCCGTACACCTCTGGTGATCGTCGAGGGGACACTGAATAGTGCACGGTACATCCAAACCGTGATCAAACCCATCGTTCTACCATTCCTAGACCGGCAAAAGAACTTGCTGTTCCAACAGGACAATGCACGTCCGCATGTATCCTGTGCCACCCAACGTGCTCTATAAGGTGTAAGTCAACTACCCTGGCCAGCAAGATCTCCGGATCTGTCCCCCATTGAGCATGTTTGGGACTGGATGAAGCGTCGTCTCACGCGGTCTGCACGTCCAGCACGAACGCTGGTCCAACTGAGGCGCCAGGTGGAAATGGCATGGCAAGCCATTCCACAGGACTACATCCAGCATCTCTACGATCGTCTCCATGGGAGAATAGCAGCCTGCATTGCTGCGAAAGGTGGTTATACACTGTACTACTGCCGACATTGTGCATGCTCTGTTGCCTGTGTCTATGTGCCTGTGGTTCTGTGAGTGTGATCATGTGATGTATCTGACCCCAGGAATGTGTCAATAAAGTTTCCCCTTCCTGGGATAATGAATTCACGGTGTTCTTATTTCAATTTCCAGGAGTGTAACTCAAAATTACCATTTGGAGCCCTGAATATTGTGACTATTATTATTAACTTTCCATTAAATTCTACTTACGCAGTACACACTTCAAAATGCTTATCACTGCAAAATATAAGTATATTGATGTTTCTATAATTGTGTACCTCCTTACCCTATATTTGACCTGCAGTAAAGAGATATTATGTAGCATCCTCCAATACTCATTACTTGAGCACTTACTTGGTATGGAGTGTCACAGGGTACATCACATGATCAACTCTGGCTTGATAGGTAGTAATTTTGAGGGCAGAATTACGTTTAAAATGTGTTGAGGATAGTAATTGTGCCCTATCTTCAAAGACTACATGATGTTATCTTTTGGCAAGTAAACATGAGACTGAATGGTGTCCTGTCCTACCTCAACACACAGTATGTTTGACAAGCCTGGCCAGCACATCCAGATCTCTCAGGCATTGGAAATATATGGTGATGAGTTGCCGAAAGACTGCTGTGCTATGACTCACCAGCCACTATGACTGATGAACTCTGAGATATAATAAAAGCATCATGTAATGATGCACTTGTGTCTGCCACAGATCGCAGCCAGGGTACAACTGTTATTGCCAGTGGTGTCAGCTTTGTGTACTAAATTTCACACCATGTATGCCTGCAAATCACATGCATATTTAATCATAATGCAGACACACACTAAGTAAAATGACATTACTCGTATCCTTGCCAGTGTTGCAGTTTTAAATGGATAACAGAATAGGAAGATATTGGTGTGTTTCTCACCTGATGGAGAATTAGGGACTTTACAAGTACTTGTAACCAACTTAGCAACCAACCAGGAAAGCAAGATAAGGAACAATAGGGTAAAAGCAAAGCACCAAAGAAAGAATTAACTTTGTCTGCTACTGATGAGAAAGGTGCAGAGTTATACCAGTAGTGTTGAAAAAGAATGCTCAGTATTTCAGCAGTAGTTGCCGAGGGGGATGGAGGGGGGTGAACCATTTTAATGGCATGTACATGGTGGAAAGTGTTGTTGCTGCTATTCTATTCTGCATGCTGATATTTTGTTATCCTTGCTCTGCAATTTGAGGAAACATCACACTGCATGGGGTACCAAATACCAGAAGTAGAACTTAATTTGAACTCTGGAAGAGCATATATATCATCTTTAAATCTGCAATGAGCCCCAACATATCACATACCAGCACAGTTTTAGAGAAGCAGTGTGGCCTCATTTCATAGCAGAATGAGTAAAGCACTGAAACTACATTGCCACATTATGATAATAGGTGCACCTAAGCAGTAATCCTGCTTCTGAGACTCAAATGTCCATTGACATCAGAAAAGTAATGGCATCACAATGAGTTCTACATCAATAAGACAGCAGTACAGGCATTGAACTCCTCAACACATGTTTCAGCATGCCACAATAAACCTAGGAATTGTAGGATGTGAGGTCCACCAGATATGCCAAACACCACTTTTCCTCAGTACCCAAACATGTTTCAGCACCACTGTGCCATCATCAGTGGGTTTCCGTTTTACCTGGGTGAGGTAAAATGTAAACAAAATGTAATCAAAATTCAAATTTGGCTTAGAACTCTCTGGTGAACAAGTGAACTCTGACTGGGCTGGGACACACAACAAACCAACATCACACTGTGTTTTGGTGAAGTGAAAAGTGGTTTATGACCTTTTTTGTGGAAAATATGTGTTATATTTACGTGTGCATCAGGACACCTCACCATGATGTGGAGAATAAAAGGGCTTGCCACACGACAATGTAAATAAAAATGAATATAGGCACAAAACACCATGAGACACTAAATTACATTCTAAATGATAGGTTAACTCCTAGCAAAATTTCTCATCATCATTGTTTGGTTGCAGATGACAAGCTACCTGTAGTACATAATACACAAGTGAAAGAGGAAAAAACTCTCACACTAAGTGTAAAGGTATTAACAAAAAGAAACAAACTGTTGTTTGAACTAAACATCCACATAATTTTGTAATCATTCAATAAAAATGTTCACATTACAGTATAAATAAAACAGAAAACCACTGATGTTGGCACATTGGTGCTGAAACATGTTTGGGTACTGAGAAAAAACTGTGTTTTGCATATCTAGCGGACCTCACATCCTACAATTTAAACTGCAAACACGGTCAACACATGGAGCTGCAAATCCAAATGATGAACAACCTAGGAATATCACTTTGTGAGTCACTGAGTTGCCACAGTTAAACGTTATTGTATATTAATTAAGGAGTGGGCTTTTTCTTTTATAATTCAGATGACTGTGGTTAAATTTAAAGTTCCATTTTGTTGATTTGCGTTCTAATCTCAAAAGAGAACACCACACAATGACTGACATAACAAACTTCATTAAGTCTAGAAAACAACTTATTATTGTCGTGTCACGACTATCCGCTAAAATGGCATGGTGGATGGCCTACCACTTGACTCTTGCAGCAGGTAAGCAGTTGCAGGTAAGTGTAAGGCAAAGTTCTATGGCTGGTGGCAGATGACCTGTTGAGTGTGGAGGTCATGTGGTGAGGACACACAAGCACTGCCGACTTCATTGGCAGATGTCACACTACATTATACTTCCACAAACACATTATGCTGCCAGTAGAAATCCTGTATGCATCTGCCACCAGCTTATTTAGGGTTGTGCTGGTGGCTCTGCAAGGAGCTTTGTCGCAGTCAGCTTCCTAATGCCCACCAACCACGTAACCTATCATCAACAGAAGCCACACCCTCCACTGCTCATCAGTCCACTCCGCCAAGGCACTATTCTGATGGAAGTGAGATATCTCACCAGTGTTTGAGTTTGGCTGAACTGATCAGTGGACTTGCTTCAGGCTGCCACAGCAGACTTTTAAGTTTACAAAGGACTTTTAGTACAGATTTTAGTTTTTGCCAGTGTAATTCAGACTTCTCTTTATATGCCAAGGGAGGCAATATTTCATTGAACAGACTTAATTTTTTCATTGGATGACTAATAGACTGTCCACTAGACAGTAAATCATATTCAGAGTAGTGATTCAAGAACAAATTGATTGTAATAATTGAAAAGGACTATTGTGTTTCATTTATAAAATTCCAAAAGAGGAACTTTCGTGAACTTCATTTTCAATTTGTTTGTTTTTGGTGCAGTGATAAACCTTTACTTATAGATTTGTTACTCAAACATTCAGAACCAAAACTTATGAATAAAATATGTTTGTTTTGGATATTCATGATTCTTGTTGGAGTGTCTCTACTGTGGGATACTTCAATTGGCGATGAGGAGCTAAACAGAACAGCAATTGTTACTGGTAGTGGAGTTGTACATAAGCTTTTACAGCCATGGCTACAGTCTCTGATCCAGTGGACCTGACTCATCCTTTCATTACTCTTCTCCAAAGGATGAAACAGACAAATAAATATTTGGTCGAATGGTTGGCAGCTATCACACAGTTGGCGCTGGAGTTTACCAGACATCCTGCCCAGATTGACACATCCATCTGCAACATCTGGCCCACACTGCCACCATTCCAACAGTTTGACAGAAAGGTAGAACCATGGTCCTGCTGCATTGCAAGGATGGAACAACATATCCTGGTGCATGATATCTCAGGTGATATGCAACAATACACTTTCCTCCTAGCTAACACAGCCCTGTCTGTGTACCAACACATCCCACAACTACACCCTGAGGTGACCCTCATACCTCCCCTTATCCTATGTTGAAATCTAATCTGCTTAACTATTTTGATTCACAAGTTCATGTGGTGGCAGTATCTGACAAAATTTTTAGCTGTCATGAACTTTCCTCTTCATTGTACAGGGAATGGATTGCATGACTCCGAAGTCATGGAATTGTCACTTCCATTTTGACAGCTCACACAGTAAACAATTCTACTCCTCATTGTTGGTACGAGACATGGTGTTGGTCCATTCGCCTGATGAGGCTTTGTGCCATGACCTTCTGAAGCTGAATGATCAGTCCTTGGAGGTGCGTTTACCCATGATACATGCCTTTGAGTAGTCTACTTGATCACTGTTAGCCCACAACAGCAAAATTCCAACACAAACTGGCTTGAGATTGAGGCCAGTGTCGTTTCTGGCTCCTCCCTTCCTGTCCACAATGCTTTATTAGCCACCAAGGACACCATTGCTGCTTTTGCAAAGCAAAGTGCAGTGCGTGTGGTAAAAACAGGCATAAGGCAGAGGTGTGCAATTCTTCAGCAGCCATGAATGTCAACTGGACATACCTTTCCCTGGTGTTGCTTTTGTGCAATCTATTCTCCCATTTTCCAAAAACATTAATGTCTATTTCCATTTATATGAATATTGTTCTGGTCAATCTGCAAATGGACACTGGATCATCTACTAACATTATTGATTAGTCAACATACTATCAGATTGTTCCCACTCCCTTCAAAATGTTGATACTCCATTACACAGTTTTGCAATGATTTGACCTCTGTCATGGGGCTTTCACAGCTTCAGTCCCACACGGTTCGCATATTCGTGGTTGTGGCACCAGGTGCCTCCAGTCTGCTGGGTGTGGACCTTGGGGCTGCAAATTCATGACATGGAAGCCACTGTCAGTGCCATCCTGAAGGGTTCATACAAGACTGAACTTCTGTCCAGGTACCCAGCTGGTTTTTCATCACCCTCATCAGACATCTCTGACTTCAAGGCCCATGTGACTCTCCTCCTTTCAGCTGTGCCCAAATTTTGCATAGCTCGAACTGTCCCTTATGCACTTCAGGATAAACTATGTGTGGAATTACAATACCTGCAGAATGACAGGGTGCTGACACTGGTGTCCAGCAGCCACTGGGAAATGTCCATCATCATCATCGAGAAGTTCAGTGGAGGACTGAGTGTCTGTGGAGACTTTAGCACTACTGTCAACATCTAATCTGTGGTCAAGTTCTATCCTGTTACCAAACTGAAACATATTCTTGCTAAACTGGGTGGAGGTGCAAAGTGTTTGCCAAGATAGACTTCAAAGATGCCTACCTCCATTTATCATTCGACACCAAATCACGTGACATCTTGGTGATCAACACATCTTTCACACTCTACCCATACAACAGACTTTGCTTCAGTATTCCTAGTGCCCCAACTATTTTTCAGAGATGTTTGGAGCAGCAGATACGAGATGTCCCAGGCACCATTAATTATCTTGATGGCATTCTGGTGGCAGGTCACTCTGTCAAAGATTTAGCCAAGAATTTGGACACAGTTTTTGCAGTGTTTGACCATGTTTGGCTCTGTTGTAACAAAAAAAGTATGACTTTTTTGTGTGACATGCTGAATAGTCAGTGCACTGGGAATTTAACCTACACCCCACTATATTGATGCTATCCAAGGTCTGCCCAAGCCAAGAGACAGGTCTCAACTCAAAGCCGTCTTAGGACATTTAAACTATTACTGCCATTTTCTTCCCGAAACCACTGCATATTCTCCTATGTAAAAACGTACAGTGGAACTGGACACCCCAGTATGATACAGCATTCCCTAATCTCTGACACCCCCTCCTCCACCCCACCCGCCTTACCACCTGTGATCCCCACCTGTGATCCCTAAAAGACTCGGAGTCTTGCTGCTGATGAATCAGACTATAACATAGAGGGGCAGTATTCTCATATGTGGTTGATGAAGTGGAGAGGCTGACTGCTTTTGTATCAAAAACTTTGTTATCAGCTCAACACAACTACAGCCAAATCAAAAAGGAAGCATTAGTCATTATCTTTGGTATCAAAAAGTCTCATGATTATGTGTACAGCTGACAATTCACATTGGCTCATAGGCCACAGACCACTCCCACCCTTACTGAAGTCCACTGTGCCCATACCCACAATGACAGCTCACTGGATCTAGTGCTGAGCTCTTTTTCTTTCTGTGTACACTTACAACATTCAGTTTCCATCCATGGCTCAACATGTAAACACAGAGTTTCCTTCCAGACTGTCACATGGTCAAGACCTGGACTTCAGCTCTGACACAGAGATTTGCTTCCAGCTGGATTCAGATGCTGAAGATGCCATGGGCTGGCTCCTATTGGACATCACCCTCATCCAACAACACACAGACACTGACCTGTGTAATGTGTTGTAGTTCATCAAACAAATTTGGTCCATGAATCATAAGACACTCACATGATCAGGCCCATAGGCCTTTTTGGTTTGATGCTAGGAACTCTTTGTAGTCAACAGCATCATCCACCTACGGGGAGACAACAGCACAAAATGCTTTGTCACCCCTCATGCATTCCACAACTGGGTCCTTGGCCATCTACATGAGGGAAGGGGATGGTCCTCACCAAACACCTCACCCACCAACATGTATATTGGTGGGGCATGGACTATGCCACAATGCCCATGGTGGCTGCCTGTTCTACATGCCAAAGCAAACACGCCACCCTGGCTCATTACTTTCCATGGCCTACCACCGCCAATACTTGGTTCTGAATCCATCTCAACTTTGCAAGCCTCTTCCTTGGCACCTCATAGCCCATGGCTGTTGATGCAGGTACAAGTTTTCGTTATGTTACCTGTATGTTCTCCACATATTCTGCACACGCCATCAAAGGCTGACACGAATTTTTTCCCTAGAAGCCCTCCCGGACACTCTGGCTACTGATAATGGTGCTCAATTCACATCTTCGAAATTTATATCCTTGCAACCAGTGACATCGTTTCAGTCCACACTGTGCCTTGCCATCCAGCCTTGAAAGGCACAGCGGAATGATTTGTCCACAATTTTAAGACACGAATGTCCAAACTTTGCTGTCACTGCTCTCTTGATGATGACCTGATACTTCAACATCCATGGAGGTTCCAGAGGCAAGAGGAATGAGCAAACCTCAGTCACCATAGACTCGCAGACATGTGCAAAGTGGGGATAATAACCCCAATGCCCCCTCCTCCCTCCATCAGAGCATGAGGTGACAGAAGTCATGATGTCCAGTGGTGAGGTGGGTGCAACACCACTGCAGGCTGTGGGTCCTCTTGTGACATTGAACCAGTATGGGGTTTTCACTACAGCTGGAGTGCCAACAGAGCTGTTGCCAGAGGCTGTGATGGCATAGGCTATTCAGATGGTGGCATGGATCCCTCATAGGTATCCAGTGGGTGCACTGACCAAAACCATACACCCAGACTGCTGTACCTAGTGTAAAATCTGGTACACCAGGACATGACAATGGGTGAGATCCAGGATGGAGGAGGTGGAACAATACCCTTGGCTGGTGTCCTTGGAAAATCTCTGCCGAGCTACAGAAACCAATGGGCCTCATCAGAAAACATGAAAATGCATCAATAATAATCAGCTAAAACACATTCAGAACAGATCAGCAAAATCAACATGGATATGTTCCCAGGGTTGTGCTGCTGGAGGCCATGGAGAGAATGATGACCTGGAAGCTGCCTGTTGACTAGCACACTGAGGGCATGCAGTGACCAAACGTTCCAGCTCTCCACCAATGCCAAGCCAGTAAACATTTCTGCATGCCAAGTTTTTGGTAGGGAAGCTTCCCAGAACCCATCATGAAACAACTGTAAAATCTTCCACTGCAAATTACTGGGAATGACCACCCAGGGAGCTGCATAATCTGTGAAGAGGAAGAGGACCCCATCTAAGACAGAGATGATGGTGCAAGACGAAGTAGTTGTGAAGTGGATGAGGCGAGTGGCCTGGAGGACAAGAAGACCAACACTACTGGACAAGGTGGACTAACTGCCTGAGGTTGGGGTCAGCTGCTGTTGCCTTGGCAACTTGAGCACTAGTTGTCAGAAAACTGTTTACAGCTTGGTGGGAGGGAACATCTAATAAAAACACCTCAGGGTCCACGTCAATGGACAGCCCAGATAAGACGTCTGCCTGGCATGGTGCATCTTGTGGGGAAAATCAATCTCATAGTTGTATCTGGAGAGGAAGAAAGCCCACCATTGCAACTTGTGAACTGCCTTATTGGGGACCTGGGTGGATGGAATAAATAACAAAATTAAGGGCTTGTGGTCTGCAATTAATTGGAATTTGGTGAAATACAAGAAGAAGTGAAATTTGGCTACTGCACACGCAATACCCAGTGTCTCCTCCTCAGTCTGAGAGTACTGGACTGGACTGGTTCTGATGAGTGGGGACCTCTCCTACACTGTACTGTAAGATGTCAGTAGCCAAAATGAATGGTTTGTTGGGTTTGAAGATAGTTAAACACGATGCTGACTGGAGATGTTCCTTCAGCTTGGTGAAGACCTGGTCACACTTAGGAGACCAGACAAAGAAAGCACCTTTAGGTAGAAGGAGAGGCAGTGAATGTGCAATGGTGAATGCCCTGCAAATGAACAGGTGGTAATAGGCCATTTTACGTGAAAAAAGCCAGCAGTTCATGCAGCAACAAAGGATATGACAAGTCTGTAATGGCCCTGACAAGACTCTTAATGGGTTGGACGCCCTGCCTCAATCTGATGTGGCCCAGGTATTCAATAGTTGTTTGCAAAAACTTGGACTTCTGTAGGTTGCATGCAGACCCATGACCAGGAGGTTTTGGAGGATGGCCCAGAGGTTGTGCAAGTGGTCACTTGAAGTATGTCCTGTCATGATGATATCATTTAGGTACTCAAAGCTGTGCGTAATATTGGATGTGACCTGTTCCAACTATCACTGCCGGTCAGTGTGGCTGTGCAGTTCTAGGCACTTCAGTCTGGAACTGCAAGACCGCTACGGTCGCAGGTTCGAATCCTGCCTTGGGCATGAATGTGTGTGATGTCCTTAGATTAGTTAGGTTTAAGTAGTTCTAAGTTCTAGGGGACTGATGACCACAGATGTTAAGTCCCATAGTGCTCAGAGCCATTTGAACCAACTACCACTGAAAGACTGTGGGGACCCTTGCCATTCCGAAATCAACTGCTGGTATTGGCAAAGGCTGACAGGGATGTAAATGACCACGATACACTTGAATTCTTCATCCATGGGTAACTGTTGATCTACTTCAGAAAGATCAAATGTGGAGAAAAACTGATCTCCTACAAAGCATGTAAACAGTTCATTACAACATGGCAATGGGTATGTGTCGGCCACAGACTGAATTTATGGTGGCCTTAAAATCACTCAAAGGCACAATTTGGCAGAGGATTTATCCATGAAGACAAATTGTGTGACCCATTCACTAGAGGAAATAGGAACCACAGGCCTGGGAGATGTGAGCTGCTCCAGCTGTGCCTTAATTTGGGAGTGGAGGGCCAGTGGAATCTGACTGGCATGAATATATCCAGGGTAAGCAGACTGCACCAAGGTTATGTGGACTTGAAAGTCTGTGGTGCATCTTAGGCCTTCCACAAAGATATCATCAAATACTGAGCACAGAGATTCCAAAGACTGATAAGGGACTTCAGCAGATACTAATTGTATGGAGTCCATGACCTAAAAGTCAAAGGCCTGATTGGCATCAAACCTGAGAATGTTCGCTGAACTAGCATTTTGAACAACGATAAATGTAACAAGTCACTGATTTATAGATAACTTCCACCACAAATTGGCCGAGCAAGGAGATTTGCTGTTCACCATATGCCCTGTGGCACCTGTTTACTGGTTACAACTGAAGACAGCCGAGGTCTGAATATTTTTGGGCATGAAGCAGTGAAACTGCTGAGCCAGTGTCTACCTGCAAGCACAGTTGTTGTGAGAGAACAAAACTTTGATGAAAAGCATGTTAGAATCAGGATCAGGAAACTGCCCTGACACCAACATTTTCTGAATATCTTTATCCATAATCTCTGATATTGCATTCTGTGCTATTGAGTGGCAGACTACTGCAATGTGGCCTTTTTAACAATACTTACAACAGACAGTTGGAGACAATATGATCTGTTGTGTTTGGTGTGACATGATGCACACTAAGGCAACAGGGAGTAGTGGTTGGAATGCTTATATGAACTATACAGGAGCTGTAGAATTGGCCGGCTTGCACCACAACAATGTCATCCTCACCAGTCGCAGTGGACTCAGCCTTGCCACACTGTACCACTATGACATCGCTCAGGCTTGCAGTTGCTAACCAGTGCCTTGTGAGACTTCATACAACTGAGCAGCTGACAAAATCTCTTGAAGGGAGGGGTTCTCTAACTGGAGAGCCCATTGTCAGACTTCCTTATCCATGGTACAATGGGTGTAACATCACCAACCATGGTGTCTGATTATGACCCTTGGATTGTCTGTGACATGGCACTTGTGACTAAGGCTGGGGAGGGTCCTATACCAGGTGCAGTAGCCACCAGAAAGATCGCGGGCGTCGCACATCGGCGCAGTGCATCACGGACGGTAGTTGCCGCAAGTAGAGTCCCCGTCCACCAGAGGACACGCGAGAATTCGGACGCGACCTCTGCCGGCATAACAACAACAACAACGCAGGCAGCACGGGTCGTGCCCAGTGGGTTAACATCGGGCATGCCTAGGACACAGTCCCAGTCTAAGCTATGTGAAGTGCGACGTAAACGTGAACAGTGTTACTACACAATTGGCAACGAGGATGCGATGTTCTTTCGCGTGTTGCGTCATTGTTCCGGTTTCACAGCTTCTCCACGGCATGGAGGATTTAGTGCGGGTTTTGGTTGAGCAGCAGACGGAGCTCATGGCCACCATGAAACAAGTGCTTCCGGCGTTGCTCTCCATGCAGTCTGCTCCAGTGCCGTTCCCTCCTCCCTTTCCCCCATATGATGAGACGGCGGAGGATTGGGACGCATATGAACATCGCCTTCGGCAGCATATCCAGGCGTTTCATGTTGCTGATGCGGAGGTACGTCGTACTCTCTTCTTGTCTTGGATATCTTCCTCGTTGTATCAAGTTTTGCGGCAGCTAGCGCTGTTGCAGGAACCCTCGTCCTTGTCTTTTGACGCATCGAGTTCATTGCTGTCTTCATATTATCGCCGCCGCACACATTTTGTGGCGGCTAGGGTCGAGTTCTATCAATGCAAGAAACAGCCCCATCAGTCTTACCGGGCGTGGGCCGATACCCTGCACGGTCTTAGTCGCAAATGTCATTTTGTCATGGAGCAGTCGCGAGAGTCGTATGTCCACGTTATGGTACGCGACGTCATTGTTCATTCGGCCCCTGATAGGGAGGTCTGGCAACGGGCCCTGCAGTTAGAAGACCCTTCCCTTGAGGAAGTCCTGTCCATTGCTCAATCGTATGAGGTCTCTCACGCCGCATGCCAACTGCTGGAAACGTGGTGGGACGTCGCGGCGGTTGAGGGCGGCGGTTGAGTGCGGCACGGCCGCGTCCACTGTGTCCGGGGTGGACGGCGTGCGAGCGGTACAATCCGGCCGTTACGTCCGCTCCCGCACGGCGCGTAAACAGAATTCTGACCACCGGCCCCTGTTGCCGTCCTGTGCGTCATGCTATATACATCACGTTCGGTCAGAGTGCCCCCAGCGTTGGGCTGTTTGTCGCAAATGTAATGAAAAAGGTCACATTGCTAAAGTTTGCCGCTCTGCCTCGAAAGAATTGAAGGAAGTAGGTACAGAGGACATGGACGTTGACATTCAGGAAGTTTCATCGGGCCAGGCTCCCGACGCATCGGCACACAAACTCTTTATCGAGGTGTCCGTTCGGTCGCGCCGTTTACAACTGCAAGTAGATATGGGCGCGGCAGTTTCGATGTTAAATGCACAAACTTATTCCGACCTTGGATCGCCCCCGTTGGCGCCAGTTTACCGCCGTCTACGCAGTTATGATAAACAGTTCATTCTCCTACTGGGTCAATTCACTACAGACGTGACTTACAAATCAGTCACTCAGCCTATTACTTTTATTGTTGTCAGTGCTGTGAGCTCCGCTAAACTTTTTGGCCTGGATGCCTCTCAAGCTTTCGGTTTTTCTATCGCTGACACTATTCAGTTGGTCTCCGAAGACGTTCCCTATCAATCATTGGAATCTTTGATCTCAGACTTTCCCGATATCTTTGAGGAGGGCCTGGGGCATGTTTCAGATTTTGAGGCTCACTTAACGTTGAAGGCATCGGCTCGCTCGCGTTTTCTACGCTCGCGGCAGATCCCCTTGGCTCTCCGCCCTCAGGTAAAGAAAGAGCTAGACCGGCTGACAGCCCTAGAGGTCGTTCTTCTCATTCCTTCTAGTGAGTGGGCTTCGCCCCTCGTTATTGTAAGGAAGCCCTCGGGAAAATTACGTGTTTGTGGCGATTTCAAGGACACCATTAATTCCCAATTGGTGGTGGACATCTATCCTTTGCCTCGTGCTGATGAATTGTTCTCCGCCTAGGCAGGAGGCCAATATTTTTCGAAAATTGATCTTTCGGAGGCTTATCATCAGATGTCACTTGATGAGGACTCCAAACGGCTGGCAGTCGTCAACACCTCGTTTGGCCTTTACCAATACCAGCGGTTGGCCTTCGGAATATCCAGTGCCCCGGCGATATTCCAGCGTTATCTGGAGCACGTCACGTCGACAATCCCTCATTGTATTAATTACCTGGATGACATAATTGTCACAGGCCGCAGCACGAAGGAATACTTGCACAACCTTCGCACCCTCTTTCTCAAATTCAGGTCTGTGGGCTTGTGTTGCAACCTGCTTAAGTCAAACTTCTCCCAACCGTCCATTGAGTATGTGGGCTACACCATCTCTCGGCACGGCGTCCAGCCACTAGGAAGTTTGGTCCAAGGTATCATCAACCTTCCTCGGCCCGCTTTGCTGAAAGAGGTACAAGCTTTTTTAGGCAAGATAGCCAATACCACCAGTTCATTCCCAGGGCTTTCACCATAGCCCACCCCCTGTACTGCCTTCTGTCTTTTGATTGGTTGCCTGCATGCGAGCGAGCGTTCACCTTGTTGAAGGGCCTCTTCACGTCAGCACCTTGTTTGGCTACTTTTGACCCCCATAAGCCGTTGGTCCTGGCTACAGATGCTTCGCAGTATGGGATGGGGGCGGTCCTGGCCCATCGCAATGGAGATGGTTCCGAGCAACCCCTGGCGTTTGCGTCTAAAACTCTGTCCCGCACAGGCCCATTACTCCCAGGTGGAAAAAGAGGCTTTGGCCATTGTCTACGCTGTTACCAAGTTCCACCCTTTCTTGTATGGCACGAAGTTTCAGTTAATCACTGACCATAAGCCATTAATATCGTTATTTGGCCCCGCCTCTCAGATTCCGGATAGGGCAGCCCACAGACTACAGCACTGGGCCTTGTTCCTCTCTGAGTACCATTATGACATTCATTTTCGTCCTACAGGACAGCATACCAACGCCAACCCTCTTTCTCATCTTCTGGTGGGCCCGGATCCTACGTTAGATCGAGAGGAGATTATGTGTTTTCATTTGGATGTGGCGTCCCGCCAAGCGGCGGATGGCTTCCTGATCACTAGTTCTCGAGTAGCCAGGGAAACGGCAGCTGACCCAGTTCTCCAGCAAGTAGTTCGCCTCATTCAACAGGGGTGGTCATCCTGCCCTCCAGGCTGGGCCTCAGACCCTCTTCGTAATTATTTTATTCTACAAGATTGCCTCTCGGTCTTGGAAGGAGTTCTCCTTCTGGCTACTGAGGATACAGCTCCTCGCATGGTTGTTCCTGCAAGTTTATGAAGAGAGGTCCTCAAGTTATTACATGCACGGCATTGGGGTGTTTCCTGTACTAAAACCTTGGCTCGCAGACACGTGTACTGGCCTGGTATCGACAGAGAAATTGAGTACTTGGTGGACGCCTGTTCCCAGTGTGCAAGCCAACAGGCATCTCCCAGGGCAGCGTTCTCTTCATGGCCGCCAGCAACCCAAGCATGGGAACGTGTTCACATCGATTTTGCGGGCCCATTTCTCAATGGCTGTAGGCTCATTGTCATTGATGCTTATTTCCGATTCCCAAATGTGGTTCACTGCTCCTCAACCACTTCAGAAGTTGCAATCCAGGCACTAGCAAAAATCTTTTCTGTGGAAGACCTACCAGTCACCCTCGTCTCGGACAATGGACCTCAGTTTATTTCGCAGACCTTCCAGGATTTTTGTAGGCGTTTCGGTATTCGGCACGTTTGCTCTCCCCCCTTCCATCCACAAGCGAATGGGGAAGCCAAGCACATGGTGCACACATTTAAGACGCAGATGAAAAAGTATGTGCACGAATTTCCTGCGGAGGAGGCATTGACGTTTTTCCTGATGGCCTACTGGACCACACCAATGAGAGAATGCAGCCGCGCAGAGCTCCTCCATGAGCGCCAACTTAGGACTCTGCTGCACCTCCTCCAGCCTGGTCCTCGCCAGTCTTCACAAAATGGAGTACCAGGCTTTCCACTGGGTATGTCGGTCTAGGCACGTGGGTTTGGTCGCAATCCACGTTGGATACCGGCAGTGGTCCTGCGCCGAAATGGCTGCCGGCTCTATACCTTGCAGGCGGGGGACCGGGTGGTACGGTGTCACCAAAATCAGCTACGTTCATGTGTGGGCACCCACCCTTCGACCTCTTGGACACCGTCTCCCCCATTGCCAGCATCTGTGTTGGTTTCTCAGGGGACGTTACCACCTCTTCCCGCTGTGACTCTGCCACACAGCAATGGTTCACAGCCTTGGCAGCCTCCAGTAGCTCCAGCACCGGCATCACCATCGTTAGCGATGCCCCAGAGAGAGCCAGCCGCCCTCACAGGCCCGGTTTCTCAGGAGGCTGGTTCACCTGTGGTCATCCCTTCCCCATCGTTCCCACCACTGGGTCTTGCCCCTCCCGAGGTGGAACAGGATCTGGAGTTCAACAGCTTGTCGTGCATTCTGTGCCGGGCTCCGGTGGTGGGATGACGGGGGCCTCTTCGTGTTGATGTGGAGGTCATCGCTCCTGCCCGACACTCTACGTTCCGACGCAGTGGATCACAGTGGCTTCACCCCCCGAAGGAGAAGGAGTGCAGTAGCCACCAGAAAGATCGCTGGTGTCGCACATCAGCACCCCGAAGGAGGAGGAGTGCAGTAGCCACCAGAAAGATCGCTGGCGTCGCACATCAGCACCCCGAAGGAGGAGGAGTGCAGTAGCCACCAGAAAGATCGCTGGCGTCGCACATCAGCACGGCGCATCACGGACAGTAGTTGCCACAAGTAGAGTCCTGTCCTCCAGAGGGCACGCAAGAATTCAGACGCGATCTCTGCCGGCGTTACAACAACAACCACTCAGGCAGCATGGGCCATGCCCAGTGAGTTAACATCAAGCATGCCTAGGACAGTGTCCTGGTCTACACTAAATGAAGTGCGACGTAAAAGTGAACAGTTTTACTACACCAGGCACAATAAGATATATGGGGCTGCTTCTTACATTAGTAAAATTTAGTCCTAGTGGCCACAATGTGCATGTGACTGTTATAATAGGTAGACAACAATGAACATAGGGTCTCAAACAACAATGAGAAAAGTTCCAGCAATGGGTCGAACTGCCGCAGCCCCTGATAAAAGGTGAGAGAAACCTGTGACAAAAGCATGACATACCTCCACATCTGTAACATGGAAAGCATGAAAATGCTGCTGTAGGAGGTGTTCGTACACCTTCCACTTTTCAGAGAGCATTGCTGGCAAAGCCCCTTGCTTGACTATGATGTGGCCCTTCTGTTTCTTTAGCTGTGTTTGAATCAGGGACTCCATGTCATGACAAGATGCAAAATGCAACTGCACAATGAAAAACACATGAAGATATTACCTTACCCATTGCCAATGTATTCTTATCCCACAAGAGAACACCACACAATGACTTTAAAAGTCTACAAAACAACTTATTATAATGGATACACTAGACTCAGAGTGGTTCACAATGACATTCTGGTAACACGTATGCAGAGGTAAATGTTTGACTAAGTTAGAGCTGGCCAGAACCATCTCTAAAACCTTTCAGGTAGCAGGTAGATTGCAGAGATGAGAGGCTGCACATGCATCCATGAGTGGCAGCCTCTGACAGTTGTTGAACTTCTAGCTGTGTCTATCGATTTCTGTGGTGTACCTTACAACTGCACACCTAGATCTCGGGTGTGGAACTGTGTGGGTCATCACAGTTTGAATTTATTTTCAGCAGTCTTTCCCCATTTACATGTGTGCTTAACACACTGAGCATTGGACTGCTACATTCAATGCCTTGTGACCACTAATTTCAATCAGTTGGTTGAATTAAATGACTCATAAGCTTTACATTGCAATTAATTTCCATGTGGTCTATGTTGCTCCTGACAGGGTAACTTCCAGCTGAGGGACTCTATTGGGATTATAGAATTACAATAGAATCAAACAGCAGATGATCTTATCATTGCTTGTAGTAAAATAACTTATAGATGAAGGAATACATTGACAGTACAGAGTTTCTTGCACATTACACAGATAGACAGAATTACAGAAAAAATGCAGGGAGGTATACTTTCTGTTACATTTTAACATACTGGAACATGCTGAAGTATTTTATCTGTAGTTGTTGACTACATTACAAAAAATATGAGAATTTAAATTTTGCTTCAGTATAATACTTTATATTTGAAGAACAGTGTGCAAGTTTTGAACAGAGGAAATTTGCCCATGTATTATGAGAAATTAACTCACTATACATACAGACATTTATGAAACATCCTGCACACAGCAGTCAATACGATCACCCTTCTAGTGGCTGCAACAAGGGTAGACTGGGTTCATAATCCTATTCATTTATGTGGTATCATCACCATCATATATACAAAATTTGGAATACATTTCACATAAATTTTCTCAGAATGTTATAGTCTTAGGTGGAGATTTCAATTTACCTGATATAGATTGGGAAAGTCAGATGTTTAGGACGGGTGGTAGACGCAGAGCGTCGAGTGACATTATACTGAGTGCACTATCCAAAAATTACCTCGAGCAATTAAACAGAAAACCGACTTGTGGAGATAACATCTTGGACCTACTGATAACAAACAGACCAGAACTTTTCGACTCTGTAAGTGCAGAACAGGGAATCAGTGATCATAAGGCCGTTGCAGCATCACTGAATATGGAAGTTAATAGGAATATAAAAAAAGGGAGGAAGGTTTATCTGTTTAGCAAGAGTAATAGAAGGCAGATTTCAGACTACCTAACAGATCAAAATGAAAATTTCTGTTCTGACACTGACAATGTTGAGTGTTTATGGAAAAAGATCAAGGCAATCATAAAATGCGTTTTAAACAGGTACATGCCGAGTAAAACTGTGAGGGATGGGAAAAACCTACCGTGATTCAACAGCAAAGTTAGGAAACTACTGCGAAAGCAAAGAGAGCTTCACTACAAGTTTAAACGCAGCGAAAACCTCTCAGACAAACAGGTGCTAAACGATATCAAAGTTAGCATAAGGAGGGCTATGCGTGAAGTGTTCAGTGAATTCGAAAGTAAAATTCTACGTACTGACTTGAAAGAAAATCCTAAGAAGTTCTGGTCTTACGTTAAATCAGTAAGTGGCTCGAAACAGCATATCCAGACACTCCGGGATGATGATAGCATTGAAACAGAGGATGACACGCGTAAAGCTAAAATACTAAACACCTTTTTCCAAAGCTGTTTCACAGAGGAACACTGCACTGCAGTTCCTTCTCTAAATCCTCGCACAAACGAAAAAATGGCTGACATCGAAATAAGTGTCCAAGGAATAGAAAAGCAACTGGAATCACTCAACAGAGGAAAGTCCACTGGACCTGACAGGATACCAATTCGATTCTGCACAGAGTACGCGAAAGAACTTGCCCCCCTTCTAACAGCTGTGTACCGCAAGTCTCTAGAGGAACGGAAGGTTCCAAATGATTGGAAAAGAGCACAGGTAGTCCGAGTCTTCAAGAAGGGTCAGTGAGCATATGCGCAAAACTATAGACCTATATCTCTGACGTCGATCTGTTGTAGAATTTTAGAACATGTTTTTTGCTCGAGTATCATGTCTTTTTTGGAAACCCAGAATCGACTCTGTAGGAATCAACATGGATTCCGGAAACAGCGATCGTGTGAGACCCAACTCGCTTTATTTCTTTATGAGACCCAGAAAATATTGGATACAGGCTCCCAGGAAGATGCTAGTTTCCTTGACTTCTGGAAGGCATTCGATACAGTTCCGCACTGTCGCCTGATAAGCAAAGTAAGAGCCTACAGAACATCAGACCAGCTGTGTGGCTGGATTGAAGAGTTTTTAGCAAACAGAACACAGCATGTTCTTATCAATGGAGAGACGTCTACAGACGTTAAAGTAACCTCTGGCATGCCACAGGGGAGTGTTATGGGACCACTGCTTTTCACAATATATATAAATGACCTAGTAGATAGTGTCGGAAGTTCCATGCGGCTTTTTGCGGATGATGCTGTAGTATACAGAGACGTTGCAGCATTAGAAAGTTGTAGCGAAATGCAGGAAGATCTGCAGCGGATAGGCACTTGGTGCAGGGACTGGCAACTGACCCTTGTAATGTATTGCGAATACATAGAAAGAAGGGTCCTTTATTGTATTATTATATGATAGCGGAACAAACACTGGTAGCAGTTACTTCTGTAAAATATCTGTGAGTATGCGTGCGGAACGATTTGAAGTGCAATGATCATATAAAATTAATTGTTGGTAAGGCGGGTACCAGGTTGAGATTCATTGGGAGAGTCCTTAGAAAATGTAGTCCAGCAACAAAGGAGATGGCTTACAAAACACTCGTTCGACCTATACTTGAGTATTGCTCATCAGTGTGGGATCCGTAACAGATTGGGTTGACGGAGGAGATAGAGACTATCCAAAGAAGAGTGGCGCATTTCGTCACAGGGTTATTTGGTAACCGTGATAGCTTTACGGAGATGTTTAGCAAACTCAAGTTGCAGACTCTGCAAGAGAGGCGCTCTCCTCGCGGTGTAGCTTGCTCGCCAGGTTTCGAGAGGGTGCGTTTCTGGATGAGGTATCTAATATATTGCTTCCCCCTACTTATACCTCCCGAAGAGATCATGAATGTAAAATTAGAGAGTTTAGAGCATGCACGGAGGCTTTCAGACTGTCATTCTTCCTGTGAACCATACGTGACTGGAACAGAAAAGGGAGGTAATGACAGTGGCACATAAAGTGCCCTCCACCACACAGCATCGGGCGGCTTGCGGAGTATCAAAGTAGATGTAGATGAATACCATGCCATGCAGTCCCCTTCTACAACTTGGCAGTAACCCATGTAACTTCAATGCCAATCTGCAGCTGGGTCTGTGCACACCCTCCTCTGCTCTCACGCCCAGTACCACCATAGAGCTGACTTAAAGGATGCTGCATCAATCTAGGCTCATCTCAGTCTGTTAGTCAAGTTCTGTCTGTGTTCTCAAAGTGGTATCAGTTAGCATATATTGTTATTGTGTATGACAAACCTCCCTATCTCAAGGGCATGTGTTGGACTGTATTCAGGATCTGCTGTTACCTGAATTCAGTAAAACGAATTACTTATACACTACATGTTCTTCTCATTACTTTTGATCTCTGTCAAAGAACCCATCAACTCCTTGGAATCCACCACCAAGCTGACCAAATGCTTTGAGTACATAACAGAAAACATTAATCACTGTGGTTGGTCACTGTTGTTTGGTGAACTATAAGGATACTCGGACTGGGGTTATAAATTGTTGCCACTGTGTAAAACGGCAGCCTGACAAACAATTAACCACATGCCCATCTTGGCTGTGGTACAATCTGAAGACAGCACTCTATCAAATTTTCTTCAGGAAATTGATACCTTAACTCCATTTCACCACATTGGCTCTACCACGAATCTTCTCTCTCTCTCTCTCTCTCTCTCTCTCTCTCTCTCTCTCTCTCTCTCTCAGTATTAATTATTACTTTCAATAATGCAGTTGTCTGCTATGTACAAATGATGTAAGTGAACTGTAGCACTGCTGGTACGTATGTGCTAATTTTGTACATTACAGTGCCATAGTTCGTATATGTATCATAAGTTTGTACAACATAACTGCACCACTTTCTGTTTTGCAAGCATATTAAAATTTTAAAAATTCTGAAACAATCACTCACAGAATAGCATGTAACACACTATATTACATGTATACTAGAGGTCACTAAGAAAAAGAAACCATTGGGTAAAGTATCACAGGACATTTCACAGACTTGACCATCCTTCATCAAAACATGCAATCAACAAAAAAATAAAATACAACAATTTGAAGATGAGCTCCAATCTTTGAACTGCACTGTTGTTTGCATCACTGAGAAGTAGTGTAGAGACACAAAGTCCAACATCTAGTATTATCATTGCATGAAAGGACAGACTCTTTTCATGGGACTACTTCAAAGAAAGTGAAGACACACACATTGAAATATCAGCTATTGAATTAACAAGGCTTGACAACACAAATAAGTTAATCATTTTCCATGTGTATCGATCTCCCAATGGTATTATGAACACTTTTTTCAATAAATTAACAGAGGTTCTAGGTACAGTCTCAAATCCTAAAGTTCACAAAATTTTGTGTGGAGGTATAAACATAAATATCATAAATGTAAACACAAATATCATAAATGAAACAAACAGCACCCTCATAAATAGGGTTCTGAGTTTTGGCATGGTGAAGTGGACTGACAGGGCGAGATATAACAGAGGAAGACTGTAGAGACGAAGGTGCAGTTATATAGTGACTGAAGTGGTATGCATGGGGACAGGGTGGAGATGGGTATTGGACAGAAGATAGCAGAGACTGAGATGAGCAGTACTGTGGGATCAAATTATGTGATGTAAGGATAATCCCATCTATGTATTTCACAGAAGCTCAGATTTAGATATGGGGATTCAGATAGCATGGCTTTGAAATGAAACACAATGTGTTCAGTAGCGTATTCTGTCACTGGATATTCAACTCTGTTCTTGGCTGTAGTTTCGTGGAGGTCATTCATTTGAGTGGACAGCTGGATAGTAGTCATGCTCAAATGAAAGGCTGTGCTGAAGTTCAATAGAACTGGTATATGATATGACTGCTTCTACAGGTGGCCCTGCAAGTCACAGGATACGATATCCCTGTGCCAGAACTAGAATATGACATTCTGAGCGGGTAACTAGGGCAGGTCCTGCACTGATTGATATTGGAGTAGGTGTGGACTTGTCTGCCTTAACTGTACTGTAAGTTGCTACTCTTGCTACTTCTATTATTCATATTCCACTTTTCATTGTCATATTCATTATAATGTGGAACATATCACTATTTTACAAAGCCACTATACCACATTAGTCTTTCCAGTGTTTATTTCACTGATCATTTACAAAGCTATGCTGAAGCACATTAATTTGTAGGAAGACCCCCCCGCCTCCCCCCTACTGCTCATCCACTCTTGTAAGTGGACAACTGAGAAAATATTCTTTGGAGCAAAAAGGCAAATAAGGAGACAAGGTGATCGGAAATGGAGCTGAGGCTAAGAATGGACAAAGTGAGGAAATAAATAACCCATGCCCTTGCCAAAAGAACCATCCTGGTATTTGCCTTAATGGATTTAAGGAAACCATGAAAAGCATAAATCAAGATTGCCATAAAGCAATTTGAACCCTGGCCTTCCTGAAGGTGAAACGATTGTCTTGATTACTGTGGCACCTTGCTCAGTGTTATCCATTAAATCATTAAAATCACTGAGTAAGTGGTTAAATCAAATTAAATTGTCAATATTCTTGAAGTGCACAGGAAATAAATGTGGTGTGAGAACAAAAGGAGAGGTGCCTTCGGGGCCTGAGTAGTGTAAGCAGATGAAAAATAGAAAATTTTCCATATCTTAAAATGCATATCACACTAAATGGTCTACAATAGCACTTAGGATGCTGGTAATGGACTGTAGCAACACTGTGACTATCTATGTAAAACTGCTGTAACAAGAAGATGTTGTGACAGTGCCACGACATTTAACAGTGCCGCCACGACAGTACGCGCAAACGGCGATAGAGGCGCTCCGCAAATCACCTGAGTGCGGGAGCGCCACCTAGCTACGAACGGCGCCGGCCACATGTCAGAGCACGGCAGTCAAATTCGAGAGACTGAGTTGTTATCATGTGATCAGTTATTGTTTCTAACAGAGAGTGTTGAATATCCACGCAATTATTGGTGATTAAAGGTTATAACACTTTTTGGCGACGAGGTCGGATATTTTCACTGCGTTGTGGATTTGCGTGTTTGTGATGGGGCACACATGGAACAGCTTGTGCAAGCGCTCATTGAACAACAAACACAGCTGACGGCTACTATTCAGGATCAACAAACACAGCTGACGGCTGCGATTCAGGCGTTGTCAATGTCGCTTACTCATCGTCTGACTTCCTCTTCTCCGCCTCCATTCCCTCCTTATGACGAGGCCGCTGAAGACTGGGAGGATTATGAGAAGCGTTTGCGGCAACACTTCTTGGCTTTCAGCATTGTCGACGCTCCTATGTGTAAGTCGTTATTTCTATCTTGGATTTCCCCTCGGATCTATCAGCTGCTATCTCAGTTAGCCCCTCTGCGGGAACCTGCCTCACTGTCCTTCCAAGAAATGTGTGACTTATTGTCTAACTATTACCAAAAAAACACCCATGTTATTGCCGTCAGTGTGGCATTGTAACAGTGTTGTAAACAGCCCCATCAATCTTACTGGGCTTGGGCGGCGGAACTACATAGTCTGAATAGGAAATGTCAGTTTGTCACGGACACTCATCAAGAGTCTTATGCTGATTCAATGGTTAGGGATGCTATTCTACGGCTTGCTCCTGATAAAGAAGTTCGGCAACATGCCCTACAACTGCCAAACCCGTTGTTGTCGGAAGTTCTAAGCATCGCTCAATCCTTTGAAGTGTCTCATGCTGCTGGCACGTAAATAGACACGTGGTGTGATGTAGGCACTGTACAGTTAACTCTCGACACAGACAATTTGCCTGTTTCACAGGAGAACGACGATGTGGCGGCAGTTCACTCGCGTCAACAACGTCGCGTTGGGCCGCAACACTCGCGGCGAAACCAGCAACCACAGAAGCTGGTTCGTTCCGCACTTCCTTCTTGCCCCCATTGTTTTGTACAGCATGACAGGCCAGCGTGTCCAAAACGTTGGGCCACGTGTAATTCATGTAGGAAAAATGGCCATATTGCTTCTATGTGTCAGTCCCCTAAAGTTCCTGTCGATGAGGCGTCGGACATGGATGTTCACTGTGTGCTTTCTCAAACAAATAAGTTGTTTGTTACTGTTCGTTTTCTGGATAAAGACATCCGCATGGAAGTGGACACTGGCTCTGCAGTAACTCTCATTAATTCTCGCACGTATTTGGCGTTGGGCTCCCCTCCTTTGTCTCCAGTTACGCGAAATCTGAGGACTTATAATAAACAGAAAATTCCTATCATGGGCCAGTTTGATGCTTTCACTGCCTACAAGTCTGTTGTTCGGCCCCTCACGTTTTATGTGGTGGATCATGCGGGCACTGAAAACCTGTTCGGTTATGATGCTTTCCAGTTGTTCGGGTTCTCCATTGATGATGATGATGTGCACCTCATATCTGAGGATATTCCGTATCAACACCTGGATGGATTGTGTTCTGAATTTTCGTCCGTGTTCTCTGCTGGTCTGGGTTGTGCCAAGGATTTTGAAGCCCACATTACTCTTACACCTACGGCTCACCCTAAGTTTTTCCGGGCACGCCCTATTCTGGTGGCGTTGCGTGCACCTGTCAAGGCTGAGATAGACAGGTTAACAGCTTCAGGGATTCTCCTTCCGGTTACCTCCAGTGGATGGGCATCGCCGATCATGGTTGTTTCTAAACCAAACAGGAGTCTGCGATTGTGTGGTGACTTTAAAGCCACTGTCAGAGCCTCATTGACACTTATCCTCTTCCCCGTCCGGAGGAGTTGTTTACCAAGCTCCTGGGGGCCAGTTCCTTTCCAGACTTGACTTATCAGAGGCGTACCATCAGTTGCCGTTGGATGCTACTTCCAAGGAATTTCTCGTTATCAACACTCCTTGTGGGTTGTATCAGTACAAGCGATTACCATTCGGCGTCGCTAGCGCACCGGCCATTTTTCAGCGGTTTTTGGAACAGCTCACGGCTTCCGTTCCCGGCTGCATAAACTATCTGGATGACATTGTTGTCACGGGGGTCTCCACTGAGGAGCACCTTCGTAATTTGCGTTCACTGTTTCGGGTTTTGCATTCAGCTGGGTTGAGGTGCAATTTGGACAAGTCACAGTTCTTCCAACCCTCCATTGTGTATCTTGGTTTCCACTTGTCCCGTGAGGGTATACGTCCTCTACGTCAGCACGTTGCGGCCATTAACGCTCTACCCCGACTGTCTACGGTCAAAGAACTTCAGGCATTTCTAGGCAAGATTGCTTATTATCACAAATTCATTCCATCCGCAGTGGCGGTAGCTTATCCTCTGCATCAGCTGTTACACAAAAACGACCCTTTCCGTTGGTCCGGCGGGTGTGAGCAGGCTTTTGTCCACCTGAAGGCTCATTTGCAGTCGGCGCCTTGTCTTGCCACATTCCGGCCGGGCCAGCACTCGGTTCTAGTGACCGACGCGTCGCAGTATAGCCTATGGGCTGTTCTCACCCATCGGTATGCTTCCAAGACCTATGCTTCCAAGACCCTCAACGAGGCGCAACAGCGTTACTCTCACATCAAAAAGGAGGCGCTCGCTATCATTTATGCTCTAAAAAAGTTCAGCATTTTTTTTTGTATAGTTCTAAGTTTCACCTCATCACTGACCAAAAACCGCTGGTCTCTCTGTTCAGCCCATCCGGATAAGGCAGCTCACCGCCTGCAACGTTGGGGCTTATACTCGTCTCATTTTCATTATGAGATTCACTATTGCCCCACGTCCCAGCATGCCAACGCTGATGCATTGTCGCGATTGCCGATGGTCCCCGACCCGGTTTTCGATCGTGATGAACTCCTCTGTTTCCACATTGATGAGGAAGAACATCGTGCGGTCGAGGGTTTTCCACTTACAGGTTCGCAGGTCACGTCGACTACTGCGCGGGACCCGGTCCTGCGTCGGGTGATCGGTTTTGTTCAACGGGGTTGGCCAGACAGGACCAAGGGCCAGGCATCGGATATCCTTCGCAACTACCATGCCTTGTGCCTTCGTCTGTCTGTTCATGATGGTGTTGTTCTTCTGGCCAAGGATGGCGCATCTCCACGGGTCGTGGTGCCAGCCTCTCTCCGCAAAGATGTTCTCAAACTGTTGCATGAAGGCCATTGGGGTGTTTCTTGGACTAAGTCCCTGGCCCGCAGGCATGTTTATTGGCCCGGTATTGATTCGGACATCGCCCACATGGTTGCTGCGTGTGGTCAGTGTGCTCAACAACTGGCTGCACCTCGTACAATGCCCTCTCTGTGGCCTAATCCAGCTCAGCCATGGGAACGGGTGCACGCCGACTTTGCCGGCCCCTTCCTCGGTACTTATTGGCTACTGTTGATTGATGCCTTCTCGAAGTTTCCGTTTGTTGTTAGATGTCCGTCACCCACCACTGCGGCGATGATGCTAGCTTTGTCCAAAATCTTTGCGCTAGAAGGTCTTCCATCCACGATCGTCATGGACAATGGCCCTCAGTTCTCTTCGCAGGCCTTCCATGATTTTTGTACTGGACAAGGGATTCATCATGTTACAGCATCTCCCTTCCATCCGCAATCGAATGGGGAGGTCGAGCGCCTTGTCCGCACTTTCAAATGCCAGATGAAAAAATTCCTTAATGATTTTTCCACAGATGACACTCTGCTGCAATTTCTGAGTTCTTATTGCTTCACGCCTCTGGGTGATCGCAGCCCAGCTGAACTCTTGCATGGCCGCCAACCGCGCACTCTACTGCACCTGCTTCACCCTGTCAGGCCTTGTGCTGTGTCCCCTAGTGCGGGAAAATACTCAGTGGGCGCCGACGTGTGGGCATGAGGGTATGGATCTCACCCTAAATGGATTCCATGGGTGGTCAAGGCTCTTCGCGCCCGCCGGCTTTGTGAAATACGTACGGGCGACGGCACGGTTGTTCGCCATTACGACCAGATGCGCCCACGAGTGGTGGCCACGCCGGTGCCACCACCCCTTCCTTCGCCTCCACCAGCCTGAGAAGCCAGTCCTGTCGCTGCTGCCGATCTACCGTACGTGTTGATCAGCCGACGTCGCTACCGCTTCAGAGTATGCCGGAACCGGCCCCAGTCGCAACGCCGCCTTCTCCGGGACCCATATCGCTGGAGCACACTCCCAGGTCCACAACACCTATGGATGCTGCTCCGGAGTTTTCACCCATCATCTCATCCAGGAGGCACGTTCCACGCACGAGCTTCCATCCTGGACATTTTCGACCATACTCTCCTCGGGGCCTCACAAGAGGCCATGGATGTCTTTGCGCTGTACATGTCTCCAAGGAAGTGAGTGTTTTTTTTTTCCAAGGGGGGAAAAGTGTTGTGACAGTGCCACGACATTTAACAGTGCCGCCATGACAGTACGCGCAAACGGCAATAGAGGCGCTCCGCAAATCGGCTGAGCGCGGGAGCGCCACCTAGCTACGAACGGCGCCGGCCGCATGTCACGGCACGGCAGTCGAATATGAGAGACTGAGTTGTTATCGTGTGATCAGCTATTGTTTCTAAGAGAGAGTGTTGAATATCCATGCAATTATTGGTGATTAAAGGTTATAACAGAAGAAACGCAATTTATGGAACATAGTACTTTATAAGGCAACACGTAAGATAGAACGAAGTGCAGGCTGTGCATAGCACTGAACACACTGACTGGAAAATAGTGATATAGGTAACATAATAGCCAAGGACTCATTTGCAATTGTTTAAATACTACCGGTTTTTTGGCAGTTCAACAGAGCACGCCAGGGGGCTGACCTAGATGGTCCCCATAAGTGAGCCTGTGAACTGTAGGATGCACAGTCTCTGAAATTGCCCATTCATGAGTGAAGGTATACCAAAAATAAACTATAGCAAGTAAAAGCAATAACAACTATTTATGTAAAAAAATCTTTATTCTATTTCCAGAGTGAAACTTGGTGTGTATTTATATTCATGTGGTGTACTAAGACGATAAATATCTATCATACGCAATGGATTTTGAGACATGAAATCATATATAATAGGAATGAACACAACATTTTGTTTTCAGTGTCTACTTTTATTTGAAACTGATCTCAGATAAATTTTATTACTTGAGAAGAGTGTCTCTTGATTACAAAAGCATTCTTTTGAATTTGGGTAACAACCACCACAATAAAAAATTAACACATGCCGTTTGATAACATCTTCCTGTCAAAACCTGACATGCCAATTTATTCTCCACATGATAAAAACTTCTATGGAAAGTTTCTTCTAAAATCGACTGTACATAACCATTTATCATGGAATAACAACACAATGTTACACAAACACTTGTTTTGACAATATTTATTTTTTTCTTGATTTTGCAGGTTACATAAACACAACAAAAGTTTAACAAATTATAGTTCAGAAAGCTTGAAAACATGAAATTTACATTGACTCAAACCAGCATATGTAGGAAGAAATAAAGTAACTCCTTAACTAAAAAAATGATTATCGCCAATGAAAAAAATAATATGCAAGTTATCCATTAAAAAAGATTTTTTTTTTCCAGACCAACAGTCTTAATATATCATTAATACTTTCATTATTGTGTTTATTGAGCCTAAAATATCGAAGCCTATATTAAAAATCAATGGAAATGTTATTGAAGGCACTCTTCACACTATGGCAGTGTTCTATAAGGCAGGTGTGGATCTACATATACAACCAGAAGAGTAAAAAAATGGAGGCTGCTTTATAAAAATCAACCCAAAAATTCCTCACTTTTATTACAACTGAAATACTTAATTGGTATCTTGTCTTGCTAATAATGATCTTATTAGGTGGCTAGACATTGCAGTGTGTATCAAAGAAACACATTACACCTCATCTGGGAACTGGAGTAGATTAAATACCTACTTCATTTGCCACTTCAGTTCACTAAAGCACGTAGTACCTAATACTTCGAACTAGAGTCCTGGAAGTTACAGTAACCGTAAAATATGCACTAGTAAAATGACAAGGTCAGTGCCAGTTTTGGTAAATTCCTATGACATTACTTTAATAGCTCCTATATGATGAAAAAACTATCAATAAATCTCTTCCAGCATTGATAAAAACATGAGCAAAAATTGTAAGTTATTCCAGACACAATAAAACATTATACCAAATGCTAACAATGGGCCAGTCCACAGCTGGATTTCTAAAAAAAACACTTGTTCAACAACAAATAGCACTGTGAAAAGTAATTCCTTTCAGTCTTGCACAACACTGCTAGTAACTGTACATATTGCTGTATTGTAATTGTAAGTATTGCTTATTGCTCTAGCAAGCATACAATATTCTAAACCCAGTGCTGATATCCAACTCCCAGATCAAAAATTTCATGAAAACTTTTAAGCTGTGTTTTACTTTTGACTCTATAATGTGTGTCATCCACTAGAGGATTCTGAGTGACAGTAAAAACAAAGCACATGTCAATTCAATGTTTGATAAGAAAGGACAGAAAACAAAATCATTGTGCACTTTCACAAAGACATACAGAATTGTAAAACTGAAGCTTTTAACAACACTCAATAATCTCATTATTAAAGTATCATTATACTTTTTTAGAAGATGTACTTATATGATCAACTATTTCCTATGCAAAAAAATCAAGAACAAGAAGCCCACATGACAATTTAATGTCACAGAATAAAACTAACTAAAATCAGTGGAAGTAGCCATTTTATTTTGGCAGCTTTACTGTGGCATGTAAAAAAAAGTCAAGTAGGAGAACATCAGATCTGGAAATGTATATGTATTTTAATAAAACTGCCATCCCTTCCATATCAATTGACTACCAGGGAGTACTATTATCAACTGTGAGAAAAAATGACCAATTTAATTGCCCATACAATACAATAATAACAAGTAATTTATATCTACAGCTGCCAAACATTAAAATTGTGATAATCAAATAAATAACTATGTCAGCAATGTAAAAATGGCCCAATCTTTTACTCCACTCTCAGACATTTCTTATGAGCACTGTATCATTAGTCTTTTATGTTTGAAAACTTAGTATAATAGTTCTGTTAAATAAGAACTACTAGAGAAATGATATAATCCATATCACATGATGTGTCTCACAATATGTTCTAAATGCTAGCAGATTCCCTAAGTGCCATCACAGACTGAACAATTTTATTGCAGAATCCCTTTGTTAGTTTGAGGTTGTCCAAAACAGAAAAAAGGACACCTCACTCTAAGTTTACAACTACTCTGCTTCACATATAACACACAACAGTTCAGATAAAAAGAAAATTCAGGTATACTCAGACATGGAGGGAAAAGCTATTGGCTGATATCATTCTGACCAGCAAATATCTGATTATACAAAAAGAAGTTGTCCAAATAAAAATGTACTGGAATGCTTACAGAAATAACAGTTCAGTATTTCAATGCTATGAATTACCTTTCTTAGCAGTGTTCTAAGGCAATCTCTTCAGTATCACAACCACAAAATTGTGCAAGGCACTATGCAAGCTTGTAGTCACTCAGTGGATTAAACTCACGTTGATGTGTGGAGTTAAATGCCTCCACATATCCCCAAGAATCCATGGCTTGCTTGCAGTGTCGTTGTATAGCACGCACTTCCAGAAACGAAAGATCTTGACGCCAATGGAATGGAGCTGATTTCGAATTACGATATGTGCTGGAAACTCCACCAACATCCACTTTTGTATGTGTATCAAGGAACTTTTGAACATTTGGGTGGAAGTCCAGTCCAAAAAACTGGAACAGTTCTTTCACACTTCTGTAAGGTGTCACTGATAGGTCTTCATATCTCACAACCCTGCAGAACAAAGATTTCAGTATTATTAGATTAGATTAGTACTTGTTCCATAGATCATGAATACGACACTTTGTAATGATGTGGAACGTGTCAGGTTAATAAAAGGTGTCTATACAAGATATTCCATTAGACAAAATATTACGACACTCAATTTATTTTTCTTTTTTGTGTAGGTTGGGAAATTACCCACTTACTATATCCAAAAATTCATCTAATGAGTAGAAGGAGCTGCCATTAAGAAATTCTTTTAATTTCCTTTTAAATGCTATATGGCTATCTGTCAGACTTTTGATGCTATTAGGTAAGTGACCAAAGACTTTTGTGGCAGCGTAATTTACCCCCTTCTGAGCCAATGTTAGATTTAACCTTGAGTAGTGATCATCCTTTCTCCTAGTGTAGTAGCCATGTACACTGCTATTACTTTTAAATTCCTTCAGATTGTTAATAACAAATTTCATAAGTGAATATATATATTGTGAGGCTACAGTGAAGATTTCTAGCTCTTTAAATAAGTGTCTGCAGGATGATCTTGGATGAGCTCCAGCAATTATTCTGATTAAACGCTTTTGTGCAATGAACACTCTTTTACTCAATGATGAGTTACCCCAGAATATGATGCCATACGAAAGCAGAGAATGAAAATAGGCGTGGTGAGCTAATTTACTCAGATGTATATCACCAAAATTTGCAATGACCCTAATAGCATAAGTAGCTGAACTCAAGCGTTTCAGCAGATCCTCAGTGTGTTTTTTCCAGTTCAACCCCTCATCAATGCGTACACCTAGAAATTTTGAATATTCTACCTTAGCTACCGATTTATGATCGAAGTCTATATTTATTAATGGGGTCATTCCATTTACTCTGTGGAACTGTATATACTGTGTTTTGTCAAAGTTAAATGAGAGCCCATTTGCAGAGAACCACTTAATGATTTTCTGAAAAACATTGTTTACAATTTCACCAGTTAATTCTGGTCTGTCGGTTGTGATAGCTATACTTGTATCATTGGCAAAAAGTACCAGCTTTGCATCTTCGTGAATATAGAATGGCAAGTCATTAATATATATTAAGAACAGCAGTCTTCAAAAGTGTTCACAATTAAATTTACACCGTAATTTTGAAAGCTGTTGGTAATCAATATGCTGTTACTGATTTGCCACTCTTTGTAAGGAAGTGCAGTCTTACCAGGCCTAAGTAACGAAATACAACATAAATAAATTTCCTTTCTTTTTTTTAAAAAAAATAAGATAAACAAATGATAGAGCAAAATCTGACTCCCTTTCATAGCAATTAATATTAATCTAATAAATATTTGTAGACTATACAAAAGTTCTTATGAAATGAATGTTTGACAGATATTACCCATGTGCCCTGAATGATTGTCCCTCTCAACCTAACTCTCTCTCTCTCACATTTTGTACCAGTTAGGCACCACAGCATGAATGACATGTCTCCACTCCCTCAAATGCTATTCTTTGCTTTAAAAGCTGAGAAGCCGAGACCTTCCTCAGTCATGGTCATCTTTAACAGTATACTTTTTTTCTTACCTGTACCATCTGGATTTTAGTTTTGGTACTGCAATTTAAAAAAAATGAAAGGATCAAAAACCAATAAGATACACAAGTGGGTAGTACTCATTAGAAATAAGTACAATTTGAAAATTGATTTTTTAAGCAAGTCCAAATACTGAAGTTCTGTAGATACAGTGAATGATCAAAAGAGGAACAGTTATTGTGTTCAGAAGATTGTTGTTCATTTTCACTCATCTTCACTTTTTCACACTCTTTACTGTTAATTGTAAAAAGTTGCTACTAAATAATATGCAGATTGAATCCATCAATTTTCTGATCACCATCTTAACTATCAGGTAAAATGGAAATATTGCTATTAAAACAGTACTGGTACTATTACAGTTCCACTTTGTCCCTTCATTTTAGTTGCAAATTTTTCTTCCCCTTAAATTTGTAAAGCTGTACACAAGCTCTGTTACACTAATAGAACATGTCAAATAATACAAAAATATGTTATTCTGAACCTGATTTCATATTCTTCAATAAGCATGAAAATAAAAATCTTGAATGCTGGTGCTCTACAGCTTTTAGATATTTGTTAAATAACATCTTCCAAACACCATGAGAGGCACTTAAATTGCTTATTAACCAAACCAGTACTTGGGTGTATAACTCATCTTCAGTCATATCTGATACAGAGGAACAAACAACTGTATGTACTTCAATTTCTACAAAATAACAACTTTATACATAATAACACAAACATAAGTCTAGTTACATTATGTATCTCTATAGCAAAAAGCCAGCTGTAATTCCTTATGTTGTTCAGCTATGCATAAAGAAAGCAAACAACCATGTGGATACCTAGAACCCAATTAAAACCATGCCTGTGTCAATATGATAGGATATGAAATCCATTCTACCTCATAGTACACATGTTGATGTGTACGTTACTGTTGTCAAATCTTAGGCAGTGACAAGTCTTCATCACATCTGACATAACTTTCATGTAGTGTAAACATGGAACTGACACGTCAAAGAGTCTATATTACATGTCTTTTGTTATTTCTAAGAACATGTAATACAGATTCTTTTGGCCCGAGATGCTGGAGAGTTGGCAGTCGTGTGTGCTGAGGTGTGCTTAGTTTTGTGTGTGTGTGTGTGTGTGTGTGTGTGTGTGTGTGTGTGTGTGTGTGTGTGTGTGTGTGTGTGTGTGTGTGTGTCTTTTACTGAAGAAGGCTGTGACTAAGAGGTTTATGAGAGTGTCGTAATTGTAATTTGATGTGTCTTTTTTACAGTAAGTAGCAATCTGTCTTTCCCTACACTGTTAATGTGTCAGTTATACATTCCTTATGTTGTTCAGTTGGATGTGCATACAGAAAGAAAACAACCATGTGGATACCTAGAATGTAATTAAAACCATGTCCACATTGGTATGATAGGATATGAAATCCATTCTGCCACACTGTGGACATGTTGTCGTGTACATTACTGCAGCCAGATCTTAGGCAGTGGCAAGTTTCTAACAGTTATGTCAGATGTGATCAAGAATCATCACTGCCTAAGATTTGACAGCAGTAACATATATGACAAACTGCATATTGTGAGGTAGGAGGGACTGGGATATACTACCATATTAATGTAGACATGGTAGTAATTGGGATCTAGGTACCACATTGTAGTTTACGTTCTAGATGCACATTGAGCTAAATATCACACAGGTCACTGATACATAATGTAAGTAGATTTATGTTTCTCCTATTATGTATACAGTTGTCATGTTGTGGAAATTGATGTACATACAGCTGATTATTTTTTGTTTGTAATTTCTGCTACCAGTCACTTTTTAATTTTTTGTTTTATGTTTAATCTAACATGATACAATGTGTTTCGAACATGTACTGTTCGTCTTCAGGTGTTTAGACATACACACATACAGAGAAATTTTACTTAAAAATTAACTGTCTTAAACTAGATTAACATAGAACAAGTTTGTTTACATCAACATTTAATTTTAAGTAACATTTCTCTGAATGTATGTAAGTATAAATGACTGAAGATGAACAGAAAATGTTGGAAACACATTGTATTGCGTTAAATTAAACAAAAAATAAAAAAGTGACTGGTAGCAGAAATTACAAATAAATAATTCAGAAATTACAAATAAATAATTATCCCACACAGTTATGGTTCACTCACAAATGTTGTCATTATAGGTGAAAATAATTACATACAGCTGTTTATTCCTCTGTATCAGATGCTACTGGTGGTGGGTTATACACCTGAATACTGGTTTGGCCAATATACAATTTAAGTGCAGTGAATGGTGTTTAGAAAAGGTCCTTTAACAAATGTGAACATGACTAATACTAAAATTATAACAATGTAAGAAAGTGGAACTTATACAACCCATTTTTAATGGTTGCAATGCTCCATATGATTCTGAAATGAAGTAGGAAGATTCTTCACAGATAAACCGTTTAGTTAGAAAGTAGTTGTTTAGTTACATATTCCTTAGATCATTTGAATGAGTATATGCAGCAGCACTGTTGTTAAGCAAGTATTTTTGGCTAAGTATGTTACCCTTGAACACACATTACAAGGTTCCAAATAAAATTTCTCTGTGGAACAATTTGTAGTATACTATTTACAATAAATTTTAGAAAGTTCAAGTTTGTGGAGCATAGGGAAGGAAATCAGCTACATTATTGTCAATGGAATTGTCCCATCATTTGCAGTATGTGATTTAGGGAAACCACAGACGAAAAAAATCTAGGTGGCTGGATGGGCACTGTTACCTCCAAGACGCATTGTTTAATACTGTTGATTTGAGACTGATACTAATAATTAAAAGAGTTGTTCATTGTTTGACTTACACATTTGTTAATTTGTAAAATTATGAACAAAGATGAAAGACAGTAGTTGTACTGTTTGTAGTCTCATGAACTGAAAACAAATCTGAATTTCATAGTACTGGGCATGTTGTTCAGACTTGGATAAAATACATCAAATAAATTTAATTTATATTATATTCCTGCAGAACAGAAAATTAGTGACAGATTTGCTAAATCAGTTTATTTACTTATTCTTAGAGTATAAGGCCTTCTCTCGCATCTGAAAAAGCATTGTATATATTTTCTAACCAAGTATTCAGGTGTTTTTTCTACTTCTAAATGTTTTGATGTATATATATATATTTTTGGTGCCTATGGTGTCACGTGTCTCAGTGTCACACAAATTTTTATTTTTAAAGGGGTCACTTAAGACTATTTCCATGGGTTCGCCCCTCAAATTCCTCCCTCATATCACAAAATTGCCGTCTGATGTAGTACAAACTGAAAAAAATAAATTCCTTTTAAAGCACAGTTTTGTACATAATTTATATTCAAAACCTTACACCTGTGTCACAGAACAAATCCTACATCGAGAATACTTTACACAAGTTTAAGGGAAGAAATGCTTGTGATAATTATTACAGTATTTAAAGAACATCAAAATATGAACAAGCTGAAATGAACAAAGAGTACATGAGACTATGTTAATCAATTCAAGTATAAAAACCTAAGGAGCATATTATTAGCAAAATGAGAAACATGCTAAAGTGAAATGCCAAAATGAGCACTTCTGAATTGGGAGTAAATCAAAACAATCAGACGGGATGAAAGGGAGCACAATAACATGAGCCATAAACGAATAAGAGCTAAGCAACTAAGCAAATAAGAAAATAGGCAAAAATGAGATGCCAACAAAATGAGAGCTGGCCAAACTCCGTCGGCACTTATATTCAGTTGCGCTCACAGCGGCACCTCGCAGCCCATACGCAACACGCGCCTGCGATCGCAATGCACTCTTAGCGCTCGAGGCGGTGTCTAGCGGCCCGTACACAAGTTGTGCGATTGCTGTCACAGGTCGACCCTTAATCTATGATGTTACAATGTGTCTATTGACAGTACCTGGAATTTTGCCTCAAGAAGGAAAACACTAGTAAGCCATTCTACCTCCTTGCCATGTTACAGTTTTCTCAAGTAAACTTTCCTTTTGATGAAACAGATAAAGAAATTCCTCGTGTGTCGTTTCTTACAAAGAGCTTTAACACTGTAATATTTCAATCTCTGTGGGGGAAAATGTAAGGTGACAGCTTGTTTCAGTTAAGTGTGCCATTCCCAAGTATTCTACTGAAAATATTGTCAATATCAAATGTTCTTCAAATTTTGGAGAGACTTTTATGATCTTAATTCCAGAAGGTGAAATTTCTAGCTGATTAAATTTTCTGATAAATGTTCTCTCAGGAAACGGCTCTGCTTTTTGTGAGACAACTGACTATCTTTCCTCTGCTCATTCCCTTAATAATTATTAATAATATCAGTGGTAATGGAATGTCCTGGTGGAATGAACGAGAGTAAATGTAACGAATCACCAAGTAGATGTGTTGAGTTGTCAAAGGACACAAACAGAAATGAAAACTTTGCTACCTTTCAGACAAGTCCTTATAGAGCTAGAGTTTGCATAAACACACCTCTATGGCTACAATGTGCTAGCTAAATAGACTGTGCTGGGACTGCAGTTCTGCTGTCCAGCTAACTTGGATGAGAGATCATGTCCAGTAGAGTTGGGAGGGGGAGGGGGGAGAAAGGAGGTAGTAAATGGAAGCAAGAGTTGAGGAAGGGTGATGGACAGCTGGGCAGGAGGTGATAGGTGCACAGGGTAGGAATTGTGGAGACACATGCAGCAGATGCATGGGGTGTAAATGTAACTCAGGCACTGGTGCTGTTGACTTAATGCAGTGCACTATAATGCTGACATGGAGAAGAGGACTGTGAAGGGGAGACAGACCAGAGGCAGCAGATACTATGGAGATGGGGTGCCCTGTCCCAGAACCCTATAATCTGTCATCCTGCACCCACACCCTTTTCCCTGCAGTCTCCTCTTCCCAATGCAAATGCACACACACACACACACACACACACACACACACACACACACACACACACACACACACACACAACCATCATATCTTGAAATGTCATGGATAAAATATGTATTTAACAATTTGGTACACAACACAGAACTCCACAGAAAGAGGAAAAGACTGTTCCTCTGATTTTATCAACTACAGATTTGACTTAAGCTTAACTTTGCCGAACTATTAAAACCAGTTTCAGTTATCTGGTGCTGATATTTATTTCAATACGAGAAAAAATTGTCCACAGTGGTAACACCAGTTCCCATCAGATCACTAAAGTTAAATGTTGGTGGGGTTGTCTAGCAAATGCATGGGTGACTGTCCAGGTCTGTTGCCAAACTGGGGAGCACTTAGTCCTTGTGAGAACAACTGAGTAGTTACCCAATTGGAAAGCAGCAGTCTGGTCATGAAAAACGACAATGGCTGGGAAAGTGGCGTTTAGGTTAGTTTACGAAAAACAATTTTGTTGTGCTTCAACAATTTCAGTTACTGGTACCTGGGGTATGGCAAGGCTTAGAGAGTTGGAAGATAGTCAGCAAGAGTGTGAGGCAGTTAATGTCACTGTGTGCCCAAAGAGTAATTTAATCAATGAGGATTTGTTTTTGAACAATCAAAGTGTTCGAACAAGATTCTACTATGATGGTTCATAATGTTAAATTATTTCCTGAAAGGGAGAATTCAGAATGTTGTCTTGGATGAATATTAGCTTGGTGTAAAGACTGACAGTTAGCTCTTAATGTATAGAAATGCAAAGTCATATATTTTATGAAACGTAACTGCATAGTATCATTTGACTATAGGATTAATGGATTGCAACAAGACATGTCATACAATAGTTTGGCATAAAAATGTGTAGAGACAGTAACTGGAAGGGCCACATAGGCTCAAATCATACGAAAAACAATTAGCAGGCTACTATGCTTTGGTAGCATACTGAGAAACTAAACTTTATTTGTGAAAGAGGTTACATAGAAAATAATTCTCTAGCACATACAGAATACTGCTCAAGTGTATGGAACCAGTATAGTTCAGACTAAGAGGAAACACTGAGCATATACAAAGATGGGTATTACATAGTTTGTCTGAGTGGCAGAAATGTTGAAAAATGTTAAATGGCTGACACCGTAAGAAAGAAGCTGAAAAACTTAAGAAAAACTACTTAGAAAACTTCAAGAACTCTCTTTTAGGTAATAAACAATGAATATTCTTCTGGACCCTACTTATCTATCCAGTAGTCAGAGAGAGTCCCTTTAGTCAGCCATAGTGCCAGTAGTGTCAGTGTCGCCCTAACCGCCGTCTGCTTCACGTCTGCTGTGCAGCGAGCTACCTTAATTTAAGTATTATCTGTATTTTTCTTACTTGTCACTTCTTCTTCTGCGTGTTTTTGCTTTTAGGAAGCTTTAATAGTAGAGTGCTATTAAGTGTTCCATAGATCTCGTGTTTGTTTTGAATACAGTCAGAGAGAGTCCCTTTAGTCAGCCATAGTGCCAGTAGTGTCAGTGTCGCCCTAACCGCCGTCTGCTTCACGTCTGCTGTGCAGCGAGCTACCTTAATTTAAGTATTATCTGTATTTTTCTTACTTGTCACTTCTTCTTCTGCGTGTTTTTGCTTTTAGGAAGCTTTAATAGTAGAGTGCTATTAAGTGTTCCATAGATCTCGTGTTTGTTTTAAATACAGTCAGAGAGTCCCTTTAGTCAGCCGTAGTGCTAGTAGTGCTAGTGTTTGTTTTCAATACCGTCCAGAGACAGGTAGTGCTATTTTCCTTGTTTCTACAAGAAGTGGTTAGCAATCACAGTTTAGTCAATAATCAACCGCCTTTAGTGAATTACCAGTCTAGTTAAAAGCTGATTAACACTCTATAGTAAATTGATTTCTTAGGATGGCTAGGATGTGTGGCTGCTGTGTACGGACGCAGGAGGAGCTGGCCACTCTTCGCGAACAGCTGAGCGTGTTGATGGCCGCGGTCAGCCGTCTTCAGGCTGCTGCCTCGGAGTGTAGCGGCAGTGGGGAGTCTGGTGCGTCGCATGGTGCACCCCAGGTGTTAGATGCTTCACCCACTGTCCCTGCTGTCGAGACATCTTCGCGGGTACCGGGCGCGGTTGGGCCACCCTCTCCCCAAGGGGAGTGGCGGGTTCAGCGGCGTTCGCGGCGCACGAGGCGGAGGGTCAATGTGGAGGCTGGCCGTGTGGCATCGCCCGCTCTGCCTGTGAGTGGACATGTGGCTGCTCCTTCAGCAAGGTCCGAGCAGGCACACGGGGGGAGGGGTTTATTAGTTATTGGGAGCTCCAACGTTAGGCGGGTGATGGAGCCCCTTAGGGAAATAGCGGAAAGGTCGGGGAAGAAGGCCAGTGTTCACTCTGTCTGCTTGCCGGGGGGTCTCATCCGAGATGTGGAGGAGGCCCTACCGGCGGCGATAGAGAGCACTGGGTGCACCCGACTGCAAATTGTTGCTCATGTCGGCACCAATGACTCTTGCCGTCTGGGTTCAGAGGTCATCCTCAGTTCGTACAGGCGGTTGGCGGAGTTGGTGAAGGTGGAAAGCCTCGCTCGCGGGGTGGAATCAGAGCTAACTATTTGTAGTATCGTTCCGAGAACCGATCGCGGTCCTCTGGTTTGGAGCCGAGTGGAAGGCTTAAACCAGAGGCTCAGACGATTCTGCGGAGAGCTGGGGTGCAAATTTCTCGACCTCCGCTATCGGGTGGAGAAATGTAGGGTCCCCCTGAATAGGTCAGGCGTGCACTACACGCCGGAAGCGGCTACGAGGGTAGCGGAGTACGTGTGGAGTGCACATGGGGTTTTTTTAGGTTAGAGAATTCCCTCCCTAGGCCCGACAAGACGCCTCCTGAGACGCGGCAAGGCAGGAGTAGGCAAAATGCAACAAGGAATAACAATATTAATGTGCTAATAGTAAACTGCAGGAGCGTCTATAGAAAGGTCCCAGAACTGCTCTCATTAATAAACGGTCACAACGCCCATATAGTACTAGGAACAGAAAGTTGGCTGAAACCAGACGTAAACAGTAATGAAATCCTAAACTCTGATTGGAATGTATACCGCAGAGATAGGCTGGACAGTGAAGGGGGAGGCGTGTTTATAGCGATAAGAAGTGCAATAGTATCGAAGGAAATTGACGGAGATTCGAATTGTGAAATGATTTGGGTGAAGGTCACGGTTAAAGCAGGCTCAGACATGGTAATTGGATGTCTCTATAGGCCCCCGGGCTCAGCAGCTGTTGTGGCTCAGCACCTGAAGAATAATTTGGAAAATATTTCGAGTAGATTTCCCCACCATGTTATAGTTCTGGGTGGAGATTTTAATTTGCCGGATATAGACTGGGAGACTCAAACGTTCATAACGGGTGGCAGGGACAAAGAATCCAGTGAAATATTTTTAAGTGCTTTATCTGAAAACTACCTTGAGCAATTAAACAGAGAACCGACTCGTGGCGATAACATATTAGACCTTCTGGTGACAAACAGACCCGAACTATTTGAATCAGTTAATGCAGAACAGGGAATCAGCGATCATAAAGCGGTTATTGCATCGATGATTTCAGCCGTAAATAGAAATATTAAAAAAGGTAGGAAGATTTTTCTGTTTAGCAAAAGTGACAAAAAGCAGATTTCAGAGTACTTGATGGCTCAACACACAAGTTTTGTCTCAAGTACAGATAGTGTTGAGCATCAGTGGACGAAGTTCAAAACCATGGTACAATATGCGTTAGATGAGTATGTGCCAAGCAAGATCGTAAGAGATGGAAAAGAGCCACCGTGGTACAACAACCGAGTTAGAAAACTGCTGCGGAAGCAAAGGGAACTTCACAGCAAACATAAACATAGCCAAAGCCTTGCAGTCAAACAAAAATTACGCGAAGCGAAATGTAGTGTGAGGAGGGCTATGCGAGAGGCTTTCAATGAATTCGAAAGTAAAGTTCTATGTACTGACTTGGCAGAAAATCCTAAGAAATTTTGGTCCTATGTCAAAGCGGTAGGTGGATCAAAACAAAATGTCCAGACACTCTGTGACCAAAATGGTACTGAAACAGAGGATGACAGACTAAAGGCCGAATTACTAAATGTCTTCTTCCAAAGCTGTTTCACAGAGGAAGACTGCACTGTGCTTCCTTCTCTAGATTGTCGCACAGTTGACAAAATGGTAGATATCGAAGTAGACGACAGAGGGATAGAGAAACAATTAAAATCGCTCAAAAGAGGAAAGGCCGCTGGTCCTGATGGGATACCAGTTCGATTTTACACAGAGTACGCGAAGGAACTTGCCCCCCTTCTTGCAGCGGTGTACCGTAGGTCTCTAGAAGAGCGAAGCGTTCCAAAGGATTGGAAAAGGGCACACGTCATCCCCGTTCTCAAGAAGGGACGTCGAACAGATGTGCAGAACTATAGACCTATATCTCTAACGTCGATCAGTTGTAGAATTTTGGAACACGTATTATGTTCGAGTATAATGTCTTTTCTGGAGACTAGAAATCTACTCTGTAGGAATCAGCATGGGTTTCGAAAAAGACGATCGTGTGAAACCCAGCTCGCGCTATTCGTCCACGAGACTCAGAGGGCCTTAGACACGGGTTCACAGGTAGATGCCGTGTTTCTTGACTTCCGCAAGGCGTTTGACACAGTTCCCCACAGTCGTTTAATGAACAAAGTAAGAGCATACGGACTATCAGATCAATTGTGTGATTGGATTGAGGAGTTCCTAGATAACAGAACGCAGCACGTCATTCTCAATGGAGAGAAGTCTTCCGAAGTAAGAGTGATTTCAGGTGTGCCGCAGGGGAGTGTCATAGGACCGTTGCTATTCACAATATACATAAATGACCTGGTGGATGACATCGGAAGTTCACTGAGGCTTTTTGCAGATGATGCTGTGGTGTATCGAAAGGTTGCAACAATGGAAAATTGTACTGAAATGCAGGAGGATCTGCAGCGAATTGACGCATGGTGCACGGAATGGCAATTGAATCTCAATGTAGCGAAGTGTAATGTGATGCGAATACATAGAAAGATAGGTCCCTTATCATTTAGCTACAAAATAGCGGGTCAGCAACTGGAAGCAGTTAATTCCATAAATTATCTGGGAGTACGCATTAGGAGTGATTTAAAATGGAATGATCATATGAAGTTGATCGTCGGTAAAGCAGATGCCAGACTGAGATTCATTGGAAGAATCCTAAGGAAATGCAATCCGACAACAAAGGAAGTAGGTTACAGTACGCTTGTTCGCCCAATGCTTGAATACTGCTCAGCAGTGTGGGATCCGCACCAGGTAGGGTTGATAGAAGAGATAGAGAAGATCCAACGGAGAGCAGCGCGCTTCGTTACAGGATCATTTAGTAATTGCGAAAGCGTTACGGAGATGATAGATAAACTCCAGTGGAAGACTCTGCAGGAGAGACGCTCAGTAGCTCGGTACGGGCTTTTGTTAAAGTTTCGAGAACATACCTTCACCGAAGAGTCAAGCAGTATATTGCTCCCTCCTACGTATATCTCGCGAAGAGACCATGAGGATAAAATCAGAGAGATTAGAGCCCACACAGAAGCATACCGACAATCCTTCTTTCCACGTACAATACGAGACTGGAATAGAAGGGAGAACCGATAGAGGTACTCAGGGTACCCTCCGCCACACACCGTCAGGTGGCTTGCGGAGTACGGATGTAGATGTAGATGTAGATGTAGAGATCATGCAGGTAAAATTAGGCAAATAATAAATGAGGCATCCATCCATCTGTAAATAGAAGATGATAAACCCTTAATATATGGTGCCACTGAGAGTATCCTCAGCCATGTGCTTAACACAGACTCACAGAGTACAGATGTAGATACAACAACTATAAAAAGATATCAAGTTCTTGCTCAAAAGAAGTCAGAATCAACAGCAGGATGAAATTCAGCTACTGTGAGCCTTGCTAACAACAAGACTTAAAATACTATCCCAAAATGTCAAAAACCATGTTGGGAAATCAATCACTATGCACACAATCTATAGAATGTAGTCCATTAAAAAATTACCAATAACTGTTTTGACTATTGTACATAAATGATTTGGTCTTAAATAATTACCAATAAATTTCACATTTTCAGATGATGCTTTGGTTTGGAAATATCTTTTATCTAAAGTAAAGTGTTCTGAAATCTAGACAAATGTTCAAAAAATCAGTACTTGATGGAGAGTGTAGCAACCAGTCTTTAATATAGGCACTTAAAACTTAATGTGCACAAGTAGATGACAATTTCTCATATCATTTGAGCACAGTATCAGCAGTATCAGTATAAACAGAATAGCTAGTGAAACTCATATGAGATGGAATGAGAATACAAAACTTTTAGTTGTAACGATACAACTCAGATTCCAGGACGATCTCTACTGAAATTATAAAGCTTAATCTAATGTCAGTTGCCTCTTTTATAATCAGCTAGCTCAGTACTGGATGCTGCCTGGGCACATATTTATTTCAATTATATTAGTCCACCTCCTTCTGCCCCCCCCCCCCCTCCCCGTCCACCTCCTCCTGTCCCCTCTCACTATCCACCTTCTCCTGCCCCTCTCTTTATTCACCTGCTCCTTCCCCTCTGTCCATCTGCTGCTTCCCCTATGTCCATCTCCGCCTCCCCCTTTCTGCCCATCTTTTCCATCTCTCTCTCTATCTATCTCTTCTTACCCCACTCTCAATCCATCTCCTTTGTCCCTCCCCTCTATGTCTGTCCATCTGGTACTCCTTTTCTTTCTTCCCATTTGTTTTTCCCACCTACCCCTGTCTATATGCTCCTCCTACCTCTATCAATGAGCTCCTTCCCCTCTGTCCATCTTCTCCTCCCAATGTTCTCTCTCCATCTCTTCCTCCCCCTCTCTCTGTCCATCTCCTCCTCTTTACCTTCTCTGTCCATTTCCTCCACCCCCTCCCTCTGCCTATTTTCTCCTCTCTCTTCCTCCCCCATGCCATCAGGAGATTGCTGGTACTAATCCCCACAGTATTTCTTTCCAGACAGTAAGTATAGTGTGTACCATGTTTGGTTGAAATCGATCAAGGGCTTTAGGAGCAGCTTTTTACCTGTGGCTTTGCCCATATACACATGTCACATATATTTTATGTATTTCATACATATTTGCACAAATATTTCACCTGTATCTCTAGTGAATTTCATCCTGCAGTAATGTTTTCAGGCAGCTCAATTTTTATGATGTCAAATACAGTGAACTGTGTGTCATACAATGATATAGTTTTGTATGTACATCCAGTGGTGCACGTGGACACTGTCAGCAAAATGTGCTGCACACAGAGTTAATAGCAAACAACTAAAAAGTTAAAACATTGTGCCTGATGCTGCAGATTTTCACGCATCTCAGTGTTTATGACATCATACTTCCTGAATCATGCATTGTACAGTGATATATTTATGAAGATGCATTCAGTGGTATATGCGAATACTGTCTGCAAAATGTGTTGTTAACAGAGTGAGTAGTAAAGAAATAATAAAACTAAAGGGTCACGCCCTATACTGCAGTTTTACTCCACGAATAGCAAAAGCATAGCAAGTGATAAATTTTTTTCCTTTCACAATTTTGTGGTGGGGGATCAGCGAGAAGAAGTCTTGTAAAGCTATGAAATAAGGTGTAAGATTTGTTGCAAGTCATTAACTGCTCTCACTCACAAATACTGCATCAATATTATCTGCCTATTTGCATGTCATGAGCTGTGCTTCTTTTTCACCTCTGTGACCACCCCTTTGAGAGATAGGTGGTTCCTACCATTTACAACAGTTCTTTCACACACTAAGTGATGCTTGTACCAAGTTTAGTTGAAATTGATCAATTGGTTTAGGAGGTGATATGGAACATACATACATACATGCATTCACTTGGTTGGTTGGCTGATGTGTTGGTTGATTTGATTGGGAGGGGAGGGGGGGGGGGGGGGAGGGAGGAGGAGACCAGATAGCGAGGTCATTGGTCCCTCAATACAAGATTGCAAAAACTAAGGGAGGAACAACATCAACAGCACAGTCCAGTTGATGGGCAAGGAATACAGGCAAACAAAGAGGCAGAAGGAATGTCAGGGCAGCAGGAAGAGTAAAGAACAGGAGAGGGCAGAGGTGGGGAGGGAGGACAGCAGGAGTGCCCTAGAGGCATTATGCACAATGGGGCACCAGTACAGTCAGTGACCAATCTCAGTCCCCACAACATACCATGATCGTGACACAACAGGGCCAACACCAGACAAAGAAGCCACAAGGAAAGGGGAAACAAAATGGCACAAAAGACCAGACAAAACTTACTGAAAAGGGGGGAACCCTCCATGGCATGGAGGCAAAGTTGAAGGACTCCCAAACCAATGCCAGTGCTAACCAAGTCTGGAAGGAAATTCAGGTACTTAAATATGGGAGGATAAATCACTTTTGCAAAGAAAACTGAGGACAGATGTAACCTCACAATGGTCATCCATAAACACCTAGTAGGAGAGCAGGAGGGCATATACAGTGTTAAGCACCAAAAGGTGGGAGCAGTCCAGCAAAATACAGATCACGGCCCCACAGTTACAAGGGGGGGGGGGGGGGGGGGGCTCATTACAAAGTAAAAAACTGTGGGTCAACCAGATATGACTGATATGAAGATCACTGAGAAAGATAGGTTCTTCCCAGGAAAGGCAGAGGGGAAAACACTACATGGTTGGTGTCCCCTTAATCACATGAAGCCTATTAGATGGGGGGGGGGGGGGGGGGCTCTCAACTCAGTGAAAGGAATCTGATGTGAAGCTGCAAATCTGCCCTTGGAGGGGCCATGGAGAATGGATTGAGCTGACTGCTTCCCCCAGCCTGATGACTGACAGTCCCTTTAGATAGGATACCCACATGGCCAGGAATCCAAAGGGAATCAGCCAAATAAGCAGCACAGTCATGATTGGCAAGAAAGTTGTGGATGACACAGACACAGGGATGGTGAAAGAAACACCAGTCAATAGCCTGAAGACCACTCATCAAGCCCACACATAACAAAACTCGGGTAAGGGAGGAATGTTTAACAAAGCAAAGGGCCCGGTAAATGGCCATCAGTGAACACCCCACATGTTGCAGGTGAGAGATAATGTTCCATGCCAACAAAAGATGTGATGGCATATCCCATGTGATTGGTGAATTTAGAGCCATTGGTGGGGAAGAAGAAGAAGAAGAAGAAGAAACAATGAGACACCACTGGAGCAATGGAGATTTTTGGACCCCAGAAGAAATCTACTTGAATCCAGGGCCAAAGAACTAACCAAGAGTGGGTGTTCAGGGGAGAATGTAGGGGCAAGACAAAGGGGGAAGATGGAAATCACAGCACAGAAAATTAATGTGGAACCCAACCAGTGAACCCATCTGAGGGTGAACAACAGGTGGACGACATGACGTGGCCACGAAAATAATAGAATAGGAGGGGCGAGTGAGGATAGCAATGGCATAGGAAACAAGGAGCTGGAACAGCTGAAAAAAATGGGGAGGGGGAGGAGGGAAAGGAGAGGGGGGGGGGAGGATCCCAGCATCAACCAAAAGTCTATCAACAGGGTTAGCATGAAAGGCACTGCTGGCCAAACAGATACAATGATGACGGACCAGGTCCAAGAGGAGCAGTCTGAAAGGGACAGCTGAGCCATAAACTTGAGAACCATAGTCCAGATAGGATGGAACTAAGGCTCAATAAAGGCAGAGAAGAATCAAATGATCCACACACCAAGATGGATTGGCAAGGAAGGAAGTACATAAGAGTTTATGGAAACAGCCAGTCTTCAGAGGGCAGATATGGGGCAACCAAGTAAACTTGCTATCAAAAAGAGGAGCCAAGAAATGGACTATGGTGAGGCATTGGGCATTGATGTAGAGACTTTGATCAGGGTGGACTGTAGTAAGATGACAGAAATGCACCATCCATGATTTAAAGGGGGAAAACTGAAAACTGTGTGAGAGAGTCCATGAGGAATCTACCAGATGGCACCCTGGAGCTGTCCCTCCACAGAGGCCAATGAGTGGGAACTAGCCCACATACAGAAACCATCCACATACAGAGCAGGGGTGGCCACTGGTCTAGCAGAGGCCATGTGTCCATTAACAGTGATGAGGAAAAGAAGGGCACTTAACACAGAACCCTGTGGAACGTTGTTCTCAAGGGTTTGTGGAGAGCTTAGGACAGTCCCAGCATGAACTCAAAAAAACTGGTGGGACAGGAACTGGTAAATAAAAACTGTGAGAGGACCTGAACACCCCATTCATGGAGTGTAAGTAAGACGTGGTGGTGTCAAGCTCTGTCCAGGGTTTACAGAGTTTGAAGAAAACTGCAACAAGATGGCGGTGCTGATAAAATGCCAGCCAAACTGTGGTTTCTAATCAAACTTTGCTCAAACTGATTGACTGGTAACAATTGAGGGACGAGGTATCCTTATCAGGCTTGGAGACAGGAACTACAGTAATGTCCCTCCAGTGAGAGAGAAAAACACCTTGGAACTAAATATGTCTAAACACCCAGAAGAGATATTGTAGTTGTGGAGTACTGAGGTTTAGAAGCAATTGGTAATGGATGAGATTGAGGCCAGGGGCTGAATCATGGGAAGAGCAGAGGGCCAGAAGAAGTTCCCATTCAGCAAAACGTTCATTGTAAGATTCCATCTGACAAGGGGTGAAACATAAGTGGGAGGCTTCAGCTTCCTACTTCCAGAGGAGGAAAGTAGCCAGATAGCTGATGTTGATGCTGTTGCAAAGTGGATTGCAAAATGTCCCATGAGAACTGATGGATCTCTACAAAGGCCACCCAGGAGGGCAAGGCCAGGGATGGAAGATGGCTGCTGGCCACCTCGGAGGGTGTGGAGCATAGCCCATACCCGTGACGAAGGAAAAGAAGAACCTAGGGAGGAGACGGACCATTCCTAACACACCAACTTGTTCTGTTTGATTAAGTAATACGCTTTGTCATGAAGGCTTGTAAAGCTAATAACACTAGCAAAGGATGGGTGCTGCTTAAGGCATTTAAAGGCTTGAAATCGATCATAGATTGCAATGACAATCGCCATACTTAACTACAGGGCTGAACGGTGGTGAAAGTGGCTTGTTGAGTACTAGGCAATTCTGGTGGTGCGAATAATTATATTGGACATGTCACGGATGAATGCATCACTACGAACTGACAAAATTTGATAAACACAAACTGGGGGTATATAGAGACCAATCAGAATGATTCAAAGCCTGGTGGGGTAACACTAACAACACCTACGAGGGTAAGTCAATTATCATCTGCAAAGTAGTTAAAGAATTTTATTGTAATCAAATAGTAAACTTACAAGAACATCATTTTTTAACATAGTCTTCTTGCATTTCAACACAATTGGTCCATTGTTGTATGAGCTTCCTGAAGCCCTTATAAAAGAAGGTGTTCGGTTGAGCTGCGAGCCAGGAATGCACCGCTTCTTTCACTGCCTCGTCCAAGGCAAATCAACAGCCCCGTTATGCCTGTTTGAGAGGACAAAACAAGTGATATTCTGAAAGTGCAAGATCGGGACTATATGGAGGATGATTCAGTACTTCAAATTTGAGTTTCTGGAGCATTTCAGCCGTGTCGACAGCAGTATGTGGATGGACATAGTCGTGCAACAACACAATACCTTTTGACAGCAACCCTCGGTGTTTGCTTCGAATTGCAGTCTTTAGCCTGGCAGTAGGCATCTCACTGTAATTTACATTGTTTATTGTTGTGCCCCTTCCCCATAATGTTCCAGTACTGTGCCTTGTGCATCCCAAAATACCGTAAGCATCAGTTTTCCTGTGGACGGTTGCGGCTTGAACTTTTTCTTGCACAGCAAATTTGGATATTTCCATTCCATACTCTGCTGCTTACTCCCCAGCTCATAATGATAGATCCATGTTTTGTCACCAGTAATGATCTTGTCTAAGAAGTTGTTCCCTTTGTTACCACAGTGATCCAAATGTTTCTTGCAGATGTCCAAGCACGTTTGTTTATCCAACTGTGTGAGTTGTTTTGGGACCCCTCTCACACAAACTTTATGAAACCTAAGTCTGTCGTGGAATATTTTCATAGGCAGAACTGTGACTAATTTGCAGATCATGTGCCACTTTGTCAATAGTTAACAGTCTGTCAAAGAGAATCATTTGACATGAATGCTCAATGGTTTCTTCATTTGTGATGGTAAATGCTCGTCCAGCTCCTTCATCGTGCGTAACACTTGTGTGACCATTTCTGAATTTTTCAATCGATTTGTAGACACTCAATTGTGGTAAAACGCTGTTCCTGTACTGTATCAAAAGTCTTTGATGAATTTCGGCCCCTGATATGCCTTCCAACCACCAAAAATGGATCACTGAACATTGCTCTTCTTTGGTGCAAATAAGACAGCGGAGCAGCCATGATTAACGGCAGTGATAACAAAACTAGCCTAGAAGCTTGAAAATTGCAAAGATATAACAAATAAACACAGCATGCATCATCAACGTAAAATGAAAATACTACCAAAATAAACAAAAATATAACTGAATTGCGGATAATAATTGACTTACCCTCGTATATGGGCCAACATACAAATGTCACCAGAAACCCTCAAAAGACCAACCTGGTTCCAACAGAAAGCATGGAACCCATGAAGTGTTGGTGAGTGAGCATCAGTAAAATGAGATTCCTGGAGAATGACACCAACTGTGGAGTAAAAGGAAATAAGGGACTCTAACTCTGGAAGGTGACTGTAGTATCCATTACAGTTCCATTGAATAAGCACGGAATGGGGAGGGGGGGGGGGGTGTCCAAATGGAATTCAAATGGGATGAAGCTGGTGATGCCACTGGGTCACCAGCTATCACTACCAAGGACAGGGTGACATCCATAAGCAAGAGATCAGACAGGTTGCAAGGGGGCAGTAAGTGGCTCTGGGGGCACTGGAAGAGCTCTGTTCAGGACTTAAGCTTCTTCTTCTTCTTTTTATTCTTTTTCTTCTTTCCTTTCATAGATCAAGGAGGGCAGGCTTCAGCAAGATCAGGAACTGAATAAGAGCAGGTGACCTTGGAGTGCATGGACTGTGGGTCCTGCAGCTGACTTGCAGCAGCAAGCCTCCAGTCTGGGAGATGCAGGGGCAAGAGTGGTCCAGGTAGGGTACCCATTACTGGCGGATGCTGAAGAAGGGGTACACTTCTCCAGTTGAGTAGGGGGAGCAGCATCTGGATAGGAAGTTGAGAGAACTGCAGGGGAGGGGAGAGGAGATGTGAGGTGGGCAGGACTGGGATAAGGACGAGGAAGGAGTGGGAAAGGACATAACAGACAGAAAACCTAGATGTGAGGGTGAAGACAGTTATATTTATGGCAAGCCTCAGTGTAGGATAAATGATCAAGGGGCTTCTATTCCTGTATCTTCTTTTCCTTCTCATAAACTTGGCAATCCAGTGAGCATAGAGAGTAATGATCATGATAATGCACACGGGCAGCATAACACAGAGTCGTCCCTCAGGGAGTGGATGTCCACATTCACCACAGAGTGTCTGCTCTACAGTGGGAGGACGTGTGCCCAAAATGCAAACACCAAAAACACCTCATGGGTGGTGGGATGTACAGCTTCACATCACATGGGTAAACCACAACTGCCTCCTTCTCTGTGAGGATATCCCTCACAAAGACCACAGGAGCATCAGTACTGATGTGATTGTCCTTACGGCCTTTCTGAACAAGCCGAACAAAATGAACATCCCACCATTTGAGGCTAGACCAGAGTTCCTCATGAGTTTGAAAATGAGGTTTCTCAGAAAAATGACTCCCTGAACTACATCCAAAGATTGGTGAGGAATAATGGACATCAGGATGTTGGCAAGATGGTCAAAGGCATGGAGGGTCATTGACTGCAAGGCAGAAGTAGTTTTGATATACAGCGAAGCCGACTACATCTTTGACCCCTTGCGTGCAAGGTTGCAAAAGGCCAATTATGTTTACAGCATTCAATGCCCCACATATTGTCTACCAAGCAGCCACAACGTTGGCTTCTAATTGCAACATGGGGCAGGACTGGAGGTATCCAATGATGAGCACAGCATGAGGTTATGGAGCGTAGCTTAACTGCTTAGTCGATGAGTAACTCACAACAGTGCTAGCAATATTGATACAAAGCAGAGCAATGTCAATGATAAAAAAAGTAAATATTGCATTGTATCTACAACACCTGTCAAAAGTTGACATTTCACCAGGAAGGAACACAAGGAATTTTAGAGAGTGAGGAAGAAGTGGCCACTAAAATATTAGAGTTTCTGTAGGATGAACTGTTAACGATGATGATACCTGCTTATCTAGTGAAAGTGATATTGAAACAGGTGTTGAGCTACACAGTTCATCACCCTTGTTGGACAGGGAGCCACAAATTCTGTCTCCAGTGAAACATCGTAAAGGACAATTGTTGTCCTTGTTGTCCACGGAGCAGGTACTACAAATAATTAATGTATATGGAAAAAAAGAGGGTTATGAACAGATTTCAAATAAGTCTGCAGCTATATGACCATGTAGTGCATAAGAAAAACTATGGATATTCAAGTGAGGACAAGGTGCACTTGTTACAAAATCTGTGTTTGTGCATTTCACGGATGCTTGATACAATTTACAGGATGTGCATGATCCTACTACGTAATGCACATCAAACTGGACACAATACAAATTACAGTGATTTCAAGGAAAGCTATGGATGGTTGCATAAATTCAAACAGTGCTACAGACTTGGAAGGCATAAGATAACAAAAGTTCAAACAAAGCATCAACTTGACAATGCACAGCAAACCATGAAATAATACCATCAGTCAATAAGGAATTTGTTTTCAACCCTTGAACAATCAGGATTTGAGGAGGAAATGCACATGAAACGGACCCTGGAAATTAGAGGTAGCAAGACAGTTCTATCAACATCAACTAACATCAATACCATAATCCATTCATAATGCTGACTGTTAATCTGGATGGTGAATTGGATGAAAGTTATTTATTGTGCTGTGAAAAGTTGGAGGTGCTCTGCCCCTTACAATTCTTTCTGGTGTGTGTGATCTTGCAAGGGCAGTAGGGAATATTTATGTCACAGCAAACAAGAGTGGGAAAATGAGTGTAAGCAAACTACAGCTGTGGATTGAGCACTGCTTTTGGCGAACAGCTGGTCAAAATAATTGCTTTTGCTTGATATATGGTCTGTGTATAAAAATCATACTCCTTCAGAGCAACCTGAAAAGTGCGTGAAATTGCAATTCATATCACTTGGAACTACTGGACAAATTCAGCCTGTGGATGATTTTTTTTCTGTGCCTATAAAATATATTATCACACTATCCACAGCTACATCTTAAAGGATAGCCAGTTTCATGATAAGCTCCATGACAGACCATTTCACATTTGGTGCATGCCATCACATTCAATCAATTCTCATACACTGTTAGTCATATGACTGTATATGCATCCTTTAAGGGTGGATTCCTAGCTGAACATCCTACAAGGTCTGTAACTCATAAAGAGTTCGCCCTTGACCTTGATGGTGTGAACTTTTGTGATCATGGTAGCATGCCATTTTTCATTTGGTGTTGATGATGTAAGTTAATGGTTTGTTTTGAACATTTATTGAATGTTGATAATGTCCATTATGGGAAATGTAATACATACATCACATAGAAGGTTGATCTGTCCCTCCCAGACACTCATTTCTGTCATCCCCCTGATGCACATGGTGAGTTGTTAGTAGTTAATATTTTTCCTGTCATAACTGTTAACACAACATTTGCAAAGGGACCGAGCGAGGTGGCGCAGTGGTTAGACACTGCACTCGCATTCTGGAGGATGACGGTTCAATCCCGTGTCTGGCCATCTTGATTTAGGTTTTCTGTGATTTCCCTAAATTGCTCCAGGCAAATGCCGGGATGGTTCGTTTCAAAGGGCACGGCCGACTTCCTTCCCTGTCCTTCCCTAATCCGATGAGACCGATGACCTCGCTGTCTGGTCTCCTTCCCCAAACAACCCAACCCAACAGAGCTCTACTAAAGATTGAACTTGTGACCTCGTACTCAATGGGTTACCTGTTACAGAGTCCACTTTGCCAAACTTGTCTTTGATAATTTCCATGAAATGGCTTGGTGGAGGTAGAAGTGTCCCTGTCAGTTGTGGTGCACAACAGGTAGTGGGGAAAGGGTTTCACCCAAGCTGGCAAGCCTGGACCTCCTCTCAGGGGGTAGCCAGGGAAGGGGAGGCTGCAGAGTCATAAGAAGCAACATGGAAAGATACATTCGCAAACATAGAGATGGCCATGTAAGAATGGCCAGTTTTTTGGAGCTTAACGCATTAAAACGCAAAGTGTCAACCCTGATGCCACCCACTCTGATCAGTAGTTCTTCCTGTGGGCACCACACGGCCACAGCAAGGACCATCTGGCACGACAGCCATTGCCAGCAGCTCTGATGCTCCAGAATGACAAGCAAGTGCTTCTAGGCATACAGAAGGAAGTAGCAGCTCATGTATCAGAAGTGTGATTCTCCTGTTGTCAGGGAGCTCAATCATAAGGGTACATAACAACCCCACCACATGGACTGTCCTACTGTGCTGGCTATACAGCATTAAGAGATGTTTGGGAAATAATGGATGAGGCAATAAGACCATGTGCTGAAAATGCTAAATAATGTGTTCTTCCACAGATTGTTCCTGTAGCATGAACAAAGTTCAGAGGGGGATGTAAAGCCCCAATGGGATACCAAAAATGCTGAAAAGGAATTGAGAAGAAAAAGCAAGAGGAACAAATCTGTAAGAGATGGCAGAAACCAGGAGGATAGCCCAGCTAAGACACCAAGAGAGGGAAAGAAGAGGGCAAAAGGAAAGGGAACGCATCTTGGGAAGGAAGAATGGGCTGTAATAGTTTGGGGCCCAATGTGTGCCATGCACAAACTTACAAAATAGCTGTGAGCCCTCAAAGGGCACTTTTATAATACATAAAGATGCCAAACATGCTTAAGTATGGGCAAAGACTATAGTCTTCTCCAACTGTGTTTGACCGGCCGGAGTGGCCGAGAGGTTCTAGGTGCTACAGTCTGGACCTGAGCGACTGCTGCTGTCACAGGTTCGAATCCCGCCTCGGGCATGGATGTGTGTGATGTCCTTAGGTTAGTTAGGTTTAAGTAGTTCTAAGTTCTAGGGGACTGCTGACCACAGCAGTTAATTCCCATAGTGCTCAGAGCCATTTGAACCAACTGTGTTTTATACCCATTCTCTGGATAGTGTTCATCCATGACTGACTTTTCCAGCCCCCAGATGACAACATACTTCCTCTGCAGTGTAGAGTAATAAACTGTGATGAATGGTACACAACGAAACTATCACAATTTGTTTTGGCAAACCTGGTCATGGAGTAATATTATTAAGAAGCTCTTAACTCTGCACCACTTTGCTCATATTGTTTCCACTGATACACTGACAGTATCTGATATGATCTTATGGTGCTATGGTAATGCAGCAGTTTGTGGATCACATGGATAGGTTCACCCAAAAATTAAATTTAGTGTCAAGACAGAGTGGGATGGCAAACAATGTTTCTTGGATGCGCTAATCAAATGGAAGACAGATGGCTGGCTTGACCATTTGGTATATAAGAAATGGACCCAATCTGACCTGGACCTGAACATGCACAAAACAAAGTTGTCTTGAAAATTTTAGCACATAATGTAAATATAATTTCTGAGGATGGGCATATATAGTCTGAACCTCAGCATTTGATGTTCAAGTACAGTGAAAATGGCTACACCAAAAAACATATTGTTGATGTTTCAGATGCAACTGAGGGCGGACATTTCATGAGACAGCATAAGAAGACAAGATGACAACATTTTTCTCTCTACTGTGTGGTGACAACCCAAAATATAGAACTTTTTAGGTGACTGTCTACATCTGTTAAGTATTTTGAAAAAAAAAAAAAGCATATTTGTGCTATCAGCTGTAAAACTGTATATTTATTCTCTACTAGTTTCAGTAACAACAACCACCTTTACAAAAGAAAAGCAGTATACATCAATGAATCAAAAATACATTTTTGTCAAATACAATGCAACCAACTGTAGAATGTGACAGTTATGGGGCAGTTGTGGGACACAGAAATTTGTGATGGCAGGTGTTCCCATCAACTCATCTTGTCTCCCCAACTAGAGGCCAAAATTCCTTTACAAGCAGCAACTGAGAGCTCAACTAACATATCATTCGCCGAGCGAACACTGTTGATATCTTTCTTGTGAAAAGTTCTGGAACCTGCTTCCTCTCTACTGGATTGGACTATTCACTCCTATAAAGACTATTAATTACTGCACTGATAGTTTTGTGAAAATGAACTAAATATCTGGTATTATACGTACAATGTCAAATTTGCTCACATATGCTGACCCAGCTCATTTACGTTTCATGAATTTTAACTGTGTTCTGTTAGCTGTTTAATTGTGAATTAATAAAAGCTTTGCATTTTAGTAGCAAGGAAATGAACAAGAATGTACAAAATTCTCCTCTGAAAGGCACCAGAAGTTTCTGCTATTTCTATACAGGCTCATCTATGCTACTGAGTTCTTCTATCCTACTTTGCATAGGCAGAACATGCTTTACAGTAACTTACACTGGTGGTAATAGAGAGACCAGTGGAGCAAAATAGATGCCTCTGGAGGTAAATAACGGTAGAAACTAAGGAGTGAATGAGTAAAAAACACAAATGCAGAGTGCAGTAAAGTTATTTTAAGTCTATACAACAATCCAGGAAGCAATCCAAATCACAAAAATAAATCAGAGAAGGTCAAAATTCTACTACTCAATGGTGCATAACTAAAGACTTCAGTGACTAGTGAGAGGCTGACTAACAATAGCCAGAGTGTGATATTTAGTGGCAAACACTTCATCAGACGATGGAGCCACCTGACGTACTTGCCGTGGCTGTTGATCATTGCACGGGTGCATGGTGTGCCTGTCTGCTGGAGGCTGAGTGCCTCTGATATGTTGTCCCTATTGATACTTGGGCTAAGCAAGGAATCTGAATCACCATCAGGTACTAAAAATCTCCTGTCTTTGATCAGTACACAGGGCTAAAAATTGGCTGGACTGTGCTGATTTCACCAAGGGAGGGGAGAGAGAGATGCAGAAATTCCTGCCAAAGGCTTCCACAGTAGGTCCCCATCACATTTGGCTGGGTAGGGAGGCAGCATTATATGTGGGGCTCCTAAAAGATGATGGAAAACAGTCTGTGGGGAAGCTTGGGCCAGCCTACATGGGAGTAGACATCTGATGTGGCAGAGATGGGACCAACAGGTTGGTCTATATGGACACCAAGGCCAATAATGACCTCCATCAATGTGAGGGGAGGGCCTACCAGTGGCAAGGGTGGGAGCCAGAAGCAGCATATGGGGAGGAAGGAGCTCTACCTCCACCACCTCCCATTGCTAACTTTGTGTTGATGCCTAACATGATGGGAAAGTTTCATACTATGATGGGAGAGGTTGTAGTGGTAAGAGGCAGGATGGAGAGTTGGCTTGTTCCTAGAGCGGTCATGGATGGTACACTCAGCAGTTAGTGGTGGAAGTGAAACGGAGGGGTGGGGGGTGGGGAGTAGTGGGTATGTCACACTGAGGATGGTGTGGATTCTGTTGCTGGAGCAGATTCTGCTTGCTGTTCTCAACCTCAAATATCTGCCTCCCCCTATAACGAATGATGACACCTTGGGTACCGTTAGGTTCTTGCTGAAAGTACAAGCCCAGATGTGGGAACCTACACTATAATATCTCTCTCTCTCTCTCTCTCTCTCTCTCTCTCTCTCTCTCTCTCTCTCTCTCTCTCTCTCTCTCTCTCTCTCTCTGTGTGTGTGTGTGTGTGTGTGTGTGTGTGTGTGTGTGTGTGTGTGTGTGTGTGTGTGGTGGACCCTTTGAGCTAGGCCCAGCAGGTTGAGTAGGGTGTGGGGTCTGCATCTGTGTAAAAGTTTGGTTGTGTTACATCCATTTACAGGGGTGCACCAGCTAGGAAGCTGATGATGCTTCCCTGGAGTCAGCTGTCAACAGTAGTATGCGTGTCTACATCTTGAATATGTTCAGCCTCTGAACTGGATGTGGAATGGAAAGGGGGGATGGTCAGGGGCTGACAATAGTCCTTAAATGAGATGCCGTAAACTGAGGGCCATTGTCAGACACCAGAATGGAAGGTGCCCCCTCTATTGGAAATATGATGGACATGGCATGGGTACTAGCTGTGGCAATAGTTATAGCCATCAATACAACATGTGGAAAGTTGGAGAGGGCATCAACAACTTGGCAACCAAACTGCTCTCCAGAATTGACTGGGTAAATCACCATGTACTCTTCACTGGGAGTGGTCAAGGCAGGGCTAAGGACTGTGCTGGAGCCATATGATTGAGGACACAGGCATGGCATTTATGGATAGTACCTACAATGGCAACATAAGTCACAGGCCAACACAAATGATAATACAAGGGATCACTGAAAAGTAATGCCTCCACCTATGTAACTCTTCAACAGTTGGCAGCATTGGTATGCAGCAGGTACTGGCTTGTTTTGTAGCCTCTTCTCTACAGCTCCTGTTGGCGGGAAGCCTTAGCCTTGAACAGCTGTGTTGTTACAGTGTAAAAGTATGGAACCCTGTGCAGACGGTCGATCAATGTGATTTAAGCAACATGCAGTCGTCGAATTATTGACAGCAGAAGGTGTCACCCCAAAGGAGACTCATCAAAGAATGAAAGTAGTTTATGGTCTGTGCAATGTTCCATACTTTACACTGTAACAACAAAACCATTCAATGCTAAGGCTTTCTGCCAACTGCAGCTGTTGAGAAGAGGCTACAGAACAAGCCAGTACTTGCCAAATATCAATGCTGCCAACTAAACCACAAATGTAAATCAGGCAATGTCAAAACTGTTGGCACATAACTAACACCTTCAGTGACCAGTGAAAGACCAGCTAACAATTTCTGGGCTGTTATATTTAGGGACAACTGTGAGCCAGAGGGCCACACCACCTGACATGCTTCTGTGCTGCAGCTGCAGCTGCAGCTGCTATGCCTTGTGTGCATGCAACCAGCAGCTATTGCCAGGAGCCTGAATATCTCTGTCATGTTCCCCCTCTCAATGCATGAGCTAGGCAAGGAATCCAAATAACTGCCAGATACTAAATAAGCAGAACCCTGTCCCAACCCCACTACAAAATAATTTTAATCTTAAAGGTGATGGCTGAGGCACATGTCAATAGCTCGAGAAGTTGATTCAAAATGACATGACTTGAACACCAAGAGGATTTTATTTAGGCACTGTTCTATGAAAGGCTTTTAGGAATGTTAATGAGTTTGTTTCAAGACTGATGAAACATCACAATTGCAATATATGAAATTTAGAAGGAGCTAAAATAGGAACTTGTTATGAAATATAAAATAACAACTCTTTTAAATTGCAAGATACTGCTTCTAAGGAAATAGTATAGTTCAATTCTTTTATCTTGGCAGCTCGCGCATGCCTGCCCAGATGTGGGAGATTGCTGCGTTGCCAGTTGCACACGACACACGCCAATAGAAGCAGCGCCGTAGTATAGCATAGTTCGCAAGCTTACGTTTATTGCCAGGAGCCTGAATATCTCTGTCATGTTCCCCCTCTCAATGCATGAGCTAGGCAAGGAATCCAAATAACTGCCAGATACTAAATAAGCAGAACCCTGTCCCAACCACACTACAAAATAATTTTAATCTTAAAGGTGATGGCTGAGGCACCTGTCAATAGCTCGAGAAGTTGATTCAAAATGACATGACTTGAACACCAAGAGGATTTTATTTAGGCACTGTTCTATGAAAGGCTTTTAGGAATGTTAATGAGTTTGTTTCAAGACTGATGAAACATCACAATTGCAATATATGAAATTTAGAAGGAGCTAAAATAGGAACTTGTTATGAAATATAAAATAACAACTCTTTTAAATTGCAAGATACTGCTTCTAAGGAAATAGTATAGTTCAATTCTTTTATCTTGGCAGCTCGCGCATGCCTGCCCAGATGTGGGAGATTGCTGCGTTGCCAGTTGCACACGACGCACACGCCAATAGAAGCAGCGCCGTAGTATAGCATAGTTCGCAAGCTTACGTTTATGGAGGAGCGCGCATTTCATGAAGTAAAGCCACCACGGCCGCATTAACCCTTTCGCTGCGACAAAGACGTGCTCCCTCAATTCACTGCACTGCTCGCCTGTGCAGACACATCGTGTTCCGACTACTTTGACACTCTTACCATTTGATTCCACAAAAACTATTTGGCCCAAAATTTAGATTTTTACACATCTTCTTGACTGATACCTTCCCCCATAAATGACTTAATTTTGTTTCGATGTTCAATGCAGTTATTATGCAGCATTAAATATGGTAAACCATTGCACGAAATTTTGAAGAGTTTGCAGCGGTAAAAGTCCATAGAGTATACTTTCCGTATGGTCGATTTTGCCACAATGTTGAGAATGAAATGTGGACAAGATATCTAAATTTCATATAAAATTTACTGTATAACAATATCTTATTTAATTTAAGTACCACATAGGTGTCGTATGTAATACTGAGAAATATTCCGTCTTTCGCGACTGTAATAAAAGTTTTATTTACTCCAGACGCGTTTGGCTTTATTTTAAAGCACTTCAATCAATGAAAGGTATGGCACATACACAATGGTACTCATGTTCTCTTTCTTGTTTTTGTTCCACAGTCGCAGTTTTACCAATGGTACTGAAATATATTCCTCTTCTGCAACTCTAATAAGCGACTTATTTAGACCAGACGCATTTATCTCTTTTGAAGCATCTTCAGTGGACAGTATTTTGTCTCCTCCATTGTCAAGTCACCTTTCATAGTTTTGTGCTGCGGTAACACAATATTCAACGTCTGTGTTGGCTGATCAGTGTTTTAGCAAATAAATGATGTTTGTGTGTGCCACACACAAAAATTATATTTGACATAGCTCAGAGCACTTCACTGATAGACAGTATATTCAAGTCCTAATGTTTTTGTAAATCCACAGTTTTGTTTAATGTATTTTGTCTACTTCCTTTTGATTGATTGAAGTGCTTTAAAATAAAGCCAAACATGCTCTGTGTAAATAAAACTTTTGTTACAGTCGCTAAAGACGGAATGTTTCTCAATATTACATACGACACCTAAGTGGTACTTAAATTAAATAAGATATTGTTATACAGTAAATTTTATATGAAATTTAGGTATCTTGTCCACATTTCATTCTCAACATTGTGGCCAAATCGACCATACGGAAAGTATACTCTATGGACTTTTACCTCTGCAAACTCTTCAAAATTTCGTGCAATGGTTTACTATATTTAATGCTGCATAATAACTGCTTTGAACATTGAAACAAAATTAAGTCATTTATGGGAGAAAGGTATCAGTCAAGAAGACATGTAAAAATCAAATTTTGGGCCAAATAGTTTTTGTGAAATCGAATGATAAGTGTGTCAAAGCAGTGGGACCACCATGTGTCTGCACAGGCGAGCAGGGCAGTGATGACAAAATCATGCACAGCGCAGAATGCGGGGAGCCCGTGTCTGCAGCAGCGAAAGGGTTAATGAAGAGACAAAGCACTAGAAATTTCAAAAAAATTGCATTCAAACAAATATAATTCGTGAAGTAATGCACTTCGATATTGTTTTTAATTAATGAAAATATTAAGCACCGCACAAGGTTTGAACACATAATCTTGCGCTTAGAAGTTCAGTACCTTAACCGTTACACTAATGCAGCTGGTCTGACTACAGAACGCCATGAGGACCCTAAAATGTCCCTCAAAATACTGAAAAACACTGTTGGTATGACTATGAATTTATCACCCTTCGTCGAAGTACAATAGGAAATAAACAATTACCGCTGTTCTTTATTGCAAAAAAAGCGGTTCGTGAGATTGATACGAACACCTTTCCTTGCTATCACCTGATTTAGGAGTCTTATTGCTTGTTTGGTTTAATTAATTAATAGAATATGAAGCAATTGGTATAAAGAATGCTTTTTCCAAACTTTCTACAAAAGAAAGTCTGCTATCAAGACATTGCTTTTGTTCTATTACTTTATTTATGACTGAACGTTTATAAAATTGAAGACACTCGTCCATGCTCTGCACTGCAGTCGAGATTTGGCAACGTCGTTCTCTGTTCATTGGCTGACTGTGTTTTGTAACGTCAGATGCGTAGAATGAACCTAAACTCGGCCGCCAACATAAATGACGCGCACTTTAGTACTCTCTGTGAACATGTTGCACAAAGCTCAAAACTGCAAAATTAGAGGTATTGAGAGTACTCAAAAATGTCTGTGAATACCTCTCATGTAGAATTAAAAGGAAGGTCAGCATTGGCCATAATATTGATGTTTTATTGATAGCAGAATCAATTTTCGATCACATAGTGATCATCTTCAGTGCTGTACAAATTAAACTCAGACACTGGTATCAAGTTATCAATAACCAAAACTGAGAAGTGATAACAACAATCAAGTTTTGGTTACTAATAACTTGTTACCAGTGTCTGAGTTTAATTTGTACAGCACTGAAGATAATCACTATGTGATCGAAAATTGATTCTGCTACCAATAAAACATCAATATTACGGCCAATGCTGACCTTCCTTTTAATTATCATGTATGGTCGTTGTGCACACATCACTTCATGGAGTTTTCAATCAACCTCTCATGTAGTACAAAGTGGATGGTAAAATCAAGTCTCATGAGAAGAGTAGACTAAGCTATATGCAGCACAAAAAACAAAGGACAATGGATATACAGCTGTGGGAAATTGCTTCTCTTGCAGAAATTTTCCACAGAAGTTCACAAAATGTTGCTGTAGGCATATCATGGAGGAGATTTCTTCGCCCTGGCAATCTTGGTTTCATCATTCACACAGTTCAAGGTGGACTCAAATATGACAGGCTAGGTATCCTGATGAAAAAAGAAAATCGGATCATAAACAACAGACTCCAGGTTAAGAGAGACCCTGGAGTTCCTCCTCATAGTACATCATCAGTCCATCTTAATCTAGGTTCTGAGAGCCTCAATCACACCTAATTGAAAAAAGGAACTTATGGTTCTGAAAACCAGTAGTCATGGGCACTGACTGAAGGCCCAATATACTCATGACCCATTTTTTCTATTTTTGAATGTTCTAATGCACTAATTTATGGAATTAATGAATTTTAATACTGGAAATTATATTGCATATGTTGACAAGTGGAGTAGATGGCCTATCAATGCACTCACTAAGATGAGAATGCTAAAAGAGAGGTCATTTTGAAATTCATTCAGAGAGTTGTTTTATTTTAGGTGTTTGGACCATAATTCAAATATGTTTTGAATGTAAAGGAAAACTGGAATTGCATGAAATATCATACTACACAAGGATGTTCAGAATGAAGTATAGCACTTACATACACTCTGGATATTGATAAACAGGTAAATATCACACATCATCTGTAGAAAGTCCCAGTTGGCTTCTGACTGCTGTACAGCTTGTCAAATGTACTGTTGTACACTTTAGTTTATTATGATCATTCCGTGCCCAGTGAATTGCCATTTTCATGCTATATGAGAGTGGAAAAGAAGCCCACCTTAGCAAAATGGGGTCTGAAGGATGAAGATCCTTTGCAAATAGCAGTCAGGTTGAAGACATGCAGTGTATTTTAGAGTGTTCTGCTTGTCCCTTCATGAATACCCTCAAAGATCTGAACAAAGCAAATAATTTGTAAGTGATGTAGCCAGAAACAATGAGATATGTATGATTCCCAAACATAAGAAAAGACAATTAAGTAATAAATGTGGAACATAAGTAAAATAAAATCAGCTGAACATATAGGTAAAACATAGCTGATTGATATGGAAAAGTACCATGCAGATACCTTATATTTATGGTAAGAGAGCACTTGCCCACGAAAGGCAAAGGTCCCATGTTCGAGTCTTGGTCCAGCACACTGTTTTTATCTGCCAGGAAGTTTCATATCAGCGCGCACTCCGCTGCAGAGTGAAAATCTCATTCTGGAAACACCCCCCAGGCTGTGGCTAAGCCATGCCTCCGCAATATCTTTTCTTTCAGGAGTGCTAGTTCTGCAAGGTTCGAAGGAGAGCTTCTGTAAAGTTTGGAAGGTAGGAGACGAGGTACTGGCAGAAGTAAAGCTGTGAGGATGGGGCATGAGTCATGCTCAGGTGGCTCAGTTGGTAGAGCAGGCAAAGGTCCCGAGTTCGAGTCTCGGTCCAGCACACAGTTTTAATCTGCCAGGAAGTTTCATCTTGAAGCTATTTCTCTACTGTTCCACTCTCAAACAGCATACAGGAAAAATTAACACTTAAATTTTTCTATGTAAGCTCTGATTTCTCTTATTTTATTATAATAAACATTTCTCTCTGTGTAGGTGAGAACTAACAAAATATTTTTGTATTCCAAGTAGAAACTTTGTGACTGAAATGTAATCAAAATATCTTGCCACAATGGAAAAGGCTTTGTTTTAATGACTACCATCCCAATTCACATATCATATTCATGACACTCTCTCCCCTATTTTGCAATAACACAAAATAAGCTTCTCTTCTCTGAACTTTTTTTATGTCCTCTGTCAATTATATCTGATAAGGATCTCACACAGAGCAGATATACTCCAGAACAGGATGGACAAGTGAAGTGTAGACAGTCTCTTTAGTAGACTTGTCACATATTCTAAGTGTTCTGCCAATAAAATGCAATATTTGGTTCACTTTTCCCACAGCATTATCTATGTTATTCATAATTGTAGTTCCTAAATACTTAGTTGAATAGACAGCCTTCAAATTTGCATGATTTACTATGTAACCAAAAGCAAAGAAGGGAAAGCAGAAAGGTGGAAGGAGAATATAGAGGGTCTATACAGGGGTGATGTTCTTGAGGACAATATTAGCAAAATGGAAGAGGATGTAGATGAAGATGGAATGGAAGATATGATACTGCATGAAGAGTTTGACAGAGCACTGAAAGACCTGAGTCGAAACAAGGCCCCTGGAGTAGACATCATTCCATTAGAACTACTGACAGCCTTGGAAGAGCCAGTCCTGACAAAACACTACCATCTGGTGAGCAAGATGTATGAGACAAGCAAAAAACCCTCAGATGTCAAGAAGAATATAGTAATTCCAATCCCAAAGAAAGCAGGTGTTGACAGATGTGAAAATTACCAAACTATCAGTTTAATAAGTCATAGCTGCAAAATACTAATGCAAATTCTTTACAGACTAATGAAAAAACTGGTAGAAGCCAACCTCGGGGAAGATCAGTTTGGATTCCATAGAAATATTGGAACATGTGAGGCAATACTGAGCCAATGACTTATCTTAGAAAATAGATTAAGGAAAGCCAAACCTACATTTCTAGCATTTGTAGACTTAGGGAAAGCTTTTGTCAATGTTGACAGGAATAATATCTTTCAAATTCTAAAGGTGACAGGGATAAAATACAGGGAGCAAAAGGCTATTAACAATTTTTACAGAAACCAGATGGCTGTTATAAGAGTCAAAGGACATGAAAGGGAAGCAGTGATTGGGAAGGGAGTGATACAGGGATGTAGCCTCTCCCCGATATTATTCAATCTGTATATTGAGCAAGCAGTAAAGGAAACAAAAGAAAAGTTCAGAGTAGACATAAAAATACATGGAGAAGAGATAAAAACTTTGAGGTTTGCCGATGACATCGTAATTTTGTCAGAGACAGCAAAGGACTCGAAGAGCACTTGAATGGAATGGACAGTGTCTTGAAAGGAGGGTATAAGATGAACATCAACAAAAGCAAAACGAGGATAATGGAATGTAGTCGAATTAAGTCAGGTGATGCTGAGGGAATTAGATTAGGAAATGAGACACTTAAAGTAGTAAAGGAGTTTTGCTATTTGGGGAGCAAAATAACTGATGATGGTCACAGTAAAGAGGATATAAAATGTAGACTGGCAGTGGCAAGGAAATCGTTTCTGAAGAAGAAGCATTTGTTAACATCAAGTATAGATTTAATGTCAGGAAGTCCTTTCTGAAAGTATTTGTGTGGAGTGTAGCCATGTATGGAAGTGAAACATGGACAATAAATAGTTTGGACAAGAAGAGAATAGAAGCTTTCAAAATGTGGTGCTACAGAAGAATGCTTAAGATTAGATGGGTAGATCACACAACTAATGAGGAGGTATTGAATAGAATTGGGGAGAAGAGGAGTTTGTGGCACAACTTGACTAGAAGAAAGGAATGGTTGGTAGGACATGTTCTTAGGCATCAAGTGATCACTAATTTAGTATTGGAGGACAGCGTGGAGGGTAAAAATCTAGAGGGAGACCATGAGATGAATACAATAAGCGGATTCAGAAGGATGTAGGTTGCATTAGGTACTGGGAGATGAAGAAGCTTGCACAGGATAGAGTAGCATGGAGAGCTGCATCAAACCAGTCTCAGGACTAAGACCACAACAACAACACAAAATTTAACAGATTCCTTTTAGTCATCATGTAGATGACCTCACACTTGTCATTGGTTAGAGTCAATTGTCACTCTTTGTACTAGACAGACATCTTGTCTAAATCATTATACAGTTGGTTTCGATCAATTCATCACTAGAAGATGGTAAATGAGAGCATCATCTGCAAACCATCTAACAGGGATGTTCAGACTATCTTCTACATCATTTATATAAATCAAGACCAGATAAAGGGCTTTCTTGGGGAATACTGTGTTTATATTCTGTTTTACTTGATGAATCCACAGCCACACAGTTCGATTAGAAGTTGCTTGTGAGGACTGGTGTCAAAAACTTTATGGAAATTTAAAAATATGGAATCAGTTTGATATCAAATGTCAATAAGCAACTAACCATGTTTCCCAAGAACAATATCATTCCATTACTTTCTTCAGGGTAATTCATAGTGTTTAAACATAGTATTTGTTCCAAAATCCTACTGCAAATCACCATCAGTGACATGGGTCTGGAATTCAGTGGATTACTTCTATTTTCTTTCTTGAATATTGTTGTGACCTGTACAAATTTCCAGTCTTTATACACAGATCTTTTGATGAACAAGCAGTTGTATATGTATATTGTATCAGCATACTCTTAAACGAACTGAGGCCTTGCATTTACTACATGATTTAAGCTCCTTCACTACATTCAAGATATCTACTTCTAAGTTAGTCATGTTGGCAGCTGTTCTTGATTTGAATTCTGGAATATTTACTTCATCTTCTTTGGTGATGGAATTTTGTAAAACTGTGTTTAGTAACTCTGCTTTAGTGGCACTGCCATTGGTAGTATTACCATTGCTATCGCACAGTGGAGATTTTGGTTGTCTCTTGCCAGCGGTGTACTTTACATACAGCCATTATATCTTTGAATTTTCTGCCAGATTTCTAGTCAGAGCTTTGTTGCAGAAACTGTTAAAAGCATCTAGCATTGAAGTTCATGCTAAGTTTCAAGATTCAGTGAAACATCACCAATCTTGGAGACTCTGCATTTTTTTAAGTGTGGCATGCTTTTTTCGTTGCTTCTGCACCAGAGTTCTGACCTGTTTTGTGTTTCATGGGAGACTGATACAAACAATTATTAATTTATTTGGTATGTATCTTTCAACTGTCTTCAATATTATTAAAGTTAAAGATTAAAGTTGTTTCTACTTAACAACTACTTCTTTCCTACAGAAGAATACTTGAACAGAAATAAACAATTAATACTTATTTATGATAACAAGTGTGTGTACAACTTTTGTTCAATTGACACATCCCACATCATAAACCTTATTGTGAATGTTGTCTGTAGGATACATAACTAAGAATGAAATTAACTAAACAACCTTCTGTGTCTATCTATCATAATTCCCTAGGTGAACTCAGCACTGGTTTTCGAAGCAGACACAGAGTGAGGTGACTCAATTGCTTACGGCAAATGCTGGGATGGTTCCTTTGAAAGGGCAAGGCTGATTTCCTTCCTCGACCTTGCCTAATCTGTGCTAGTCCTCCATCTCTAATGACCTCACTGTTGATGAGACATTAAACACTAATTTTCCACTTTCTTTCTTTGAAACACACACACTTCTATTTTTCAAAAATTCTCTCTCTTTTACATTTAAAGGAACCCCTTGCTTTGAAAGTCTTACATTCGTTCAAAAGTTTATTCTTAACATTAATTCTACATTTAGATCTATACCTACTTCTGTACTCTGCAAATTACCTTGCTGTATGTGGCAAAGGGTACTTTTTGCTTTGCATACTACTTTCATGTCACCCCTTTCCTGTAACAATGCAAATAGTTTGTGGGAAGAATGACTGATGGTAAGCCTCCATATCGGCTTGAATCTCCCTAATGTTCTCCTTGTGGTCTTCTCACGAGATATATGTACGAGGGACAAATATATTTTTTTATTCTTGTACAAACACGCACTCTCGGGGCTTTAACAATTAACTACATCACAATGCAGAATGCCTTTCTTGAAGCACCTGCCACTAGAGTTAGCTGATCATCTCTGTCACACTTTCATGCTTGCTAAATGAACCTGTAATGAAACATGCTGCTCGTCTTTGGATCATCTCAATTTCCTCTATCAGTCCTATCTGGTACAGATCCTATACTGATGAGCAATATGCAAATATTGTTTGAACAAATGTTTTGTAAGATATTCCCTTCAGTGATGGACTACATTTCCTGATGATTCTGGTACCTTCTTTGCTGACAGTTAATTTTATGAGGTCATTACATTTCAAATCTACTCCTAAATATTTTATGGAAGTAACTAATTCCAGTGATTGTTCTGCAAGAGGGTAATTGCATAATAAAAGGTCTTCTGTCCATGTATTCATAATACATTTCATTTGTTTATGTTGAGGGTCAATTGCAACTCCCTGCACCATGCATTAATCCTCTGCAGGTCTTCCTGCATTTCACAACAATTTTCTAGCATTGCATCTTTCCCATATATCTACATCTACATGATGTAGATATATCTACATCTACATGACTACTCTGCAATTCGCATTTAAGTGCTTGGCAGAGGGTTCATCGAACCACAATCATACTATCTCTCTACTATTCCACTCCCGAACAGCAAGCGGGAAAAACGAACACCTAAACCTGTCTGTTCGAGCTCTGATTTCTCTTATTTTATTTTGATGATCATTCCTACCTATGTAGGTTGGGCTCAACAAAATATTTTCGCATTCGGAAGAGAAAGTTGGTCACTGAAATTTCGTAAAAAGGTCTCGCCGCGACGAAAAACGTCTATGCTGTAATGACTTCCATCCCAACTCGTGTATCATATCTGCCACACACTCTCCCCTATTACGTGATAATACAAAACGAGCTGCCCTTTTTTGCACCCTTTCGATGTCCTCCGTCAATCCCACCTGGTAAGGAACCCACACCGTGCAGCAATATTCTAACAGAGGACGAACGAGTGTAGTGTAAGCTGTCTCTTTAGTGGACTTGTTGCATCTTCTAAGTGTCCTGCCAATGAAACGCAACCTTTGGCTCGCCTTCCCGACAATATTATCTATGTGGTCCTTCCAACTGAAGTTGCTCGTAATTTTAACACCCAGGTACTTAGTTGAATTGACAGCCTTGAGAATTGTACTATTTATCGAGTAATCGAATTCCAACGGATTTCTTTTGGAACTCATGTGGATCATCTCACACTTTTCGTTATTTAGCATCAACTGCCACCTGACACACCATACAGCAATCTTTTCTAAATCTCTTTGCAACTGATACTGGTCTTCGGACGACCTTACTAGACGGTAAATTACAGCATCATCTGCGAACAGTGTAAGAGAACTGCTCAGATTGTCACCCAGGTCATTTATATAGATCAGGAACAGTAGAGGTCCCAGGACGCTTCCCTGGGGAACACCTGATATCACTTCAGTTTTACTCGATGATTTGCCATCTATTACTACGAACTGCGACCTTCCTGACAGGAAATCACGAATCCAGTCGCACAACTGAGACGATACCCCATAGCTCCGCAGCTTGATTAGATGATGGCATCATACATGAAACACATATATGATGGCATCATACATGAAAAGCCTTCGGGAACTGTCAACATTATCTACTACGTCACTTATATATATTGTGAAAATTAATGGTTCTATAACACTCCCCTGGGGCACACCCAAAGCTATTTTTATGTCTGAAGACTTCTCTCTGTTCAGAACAACATGCTGTGTTCTGTTTTCTCAAAACTCTTCAACCGAATCACACAGTTTGTCTGATATTCTGTACACTTGCATTCTGTTCATTAGGCAGCAGTGCCAAACAGTATGAAATGCATTCTGGAAGTCAAGGAGCATGGTGTCTACCTGGGTGCCTGTATCTGCTTCTTTCTGGGTCTCACGGATGAACAGAGAAAGCTGGTTTCAGACAATCATTGTTTTTTGAACCCATGTTGGGTTGTAAAAAGGACTTTTTGGCTTCTAGAAATGTAATAATACCTGAACATAAAAAATATGTTATAAAATTCTACAACTGACTGACATCAGAGATATAGGCTTTGTGCACCTGGTCTTGAAAATGGGATTGACCTGTGCTTTGTTCTAATCACCAGGAACATTTCACTCTTCCACAGATCAGTGGTACACTGCTGCAAGAAGAAGGGTGAGTTTTTCACATACTCTACCTATTTGTATCCCATCAGATCCAGTGTCCTTTCCTATCAGACCCAATGTCCTTTCCCATCAGATCCAGTGTCCTTCCTTCTGTTGAGTGATTTCAGTTGCTTTTCTATCCCATAGTCAATTATTTCAATATTGGCCATTTCTTCATTTGTGTGACAATTTAAAGGAATCACTTCAGTGTGTTCTTCCTCTGTGAACCACACTGGGAAAAAGACTTTTAGTAAGGTTTTTTTTGTGTCATCCACAGTTTCAGTGCTATTATGGTCACAGAGACTCTTGACAAATGGCTTTGATCCATTTACTGAGTTAAAATATGACCAGAACATCCTATTATTATCATCTGTCAAGTTAGTAGACATAAGTTTACTTTCAAATTTGATGAATGCTTCATGCATGGCTCTCCTTACACTAATTTTGGCTTCATTTAATTTTTGTTGTCTGTGAAGCTTTGGCTAAGTTTAAATTGGCAGTGAAGGTCTCTCTGCTATCACAACAGTTTTTTAATATGGCTGTCAAACCACAGTCAGCCTTTCCATCCCTCACAACTTTTCTCTGCACAAAGCTGCCTGTAGTCTACTGCACTATGCTCTTTAATTTTGTCCATTGATATTTAACATTGATAGTGTTGGAGATGAAAGTCTTGTGCTGACTGCTCAGGTAATCTGAAATCCATTTCTTGTCACTCTTGCTAAGCAGAAAAATCTCCCTGCCCTTCTTTGTGTTTCTACTTACAGCTGTACTCAGTGATGTTTTAGTGGCCGTAAGATCACTGATTCCCTGCTCTATGCTGAATTGAAAAGTTTGGGTCTCTTTGTCTCCAGGTCTAAGATATTATCTTCACAAGATGTTTCTCTGGTTAATTGCTCAAGGCAATTTTTGGCCAAAGCACTTAGAACAATTTCACGCGGTTTTCCGTCCCTGCTATCCTACCTCATCACTTCTTTTCTTATTCTATAGATGTTAAGTTAAAATCTGCACCTGAAATCAGAAAAGTGATGCAAAATATTCTCCTAATGTCCCCTCAACTATTCTGCTACTGCTGCTGCTGAGGCAGGGATTCGATAAAAGCATCCATTGACCATGTTTGATCCACCTTTAACACTCGCCCCCACCCATTATTTTTCTCTGGTTATTTAGGCTAATCTCACTACATGTTATTGTATTTTTATGACTATAAAAATGCCTCCACCACCAGCCTTAAACCTATCTCTGCGATATACTGGGTGATCAAAAAGTCAGTATAAATTTGAAAACTGAATAAATCATGGAATAATGTAGATAGAGAGGTACAAATTGACACACATACTTGAAATGACATGGGGTTTTATTAGAACCAAAAAAATACAAAAGTTCAAAAAATGTCTGACAGATGGTGCTTCATCTCATCAGAATAGCAATAATTAGCATAACAAAGTAAGGCAAAGCAAAGATGATGCTCAACATGTCCACCATCATTCCTCAACAATACCTGTAGTCGAGGAATAATGTGAACAGCACTGTAAAGCATGTCCAGAGTTATGGTGCGGCATTGTCATTGGATATTGTCTTTCAGCATCCTTAGAGATGTCGATCGATCATGATACACTTGCGACTTCAGGTAACCCCAAAGCCAATAATCGCACGGACTGAGGTCTGGGGCCTGGGAGGCTAAGCATGACAAAAGTGGCGGCTGAGCACATGATCATCACCAAACGACGCATGCAAGAGATCTTTCACGTGTCTAGCAATATGGGGTGGTTCTAATAAAAACCCGTGTCATTCCAAGCATGTGTGCCAATTTTTACCTCTCTATCTACATTACTCCGTAGTTTATTAAGTTTTCAAATTTATACTGACTTTTTGATCACCCAGTACATTCCAATTGTAAATTAGAACTTAATTGCTATTGACGTCTGGTTCCAGACAATTTTATTTTTATCCTTGGACCTATGTAATCATTGTTACTGTTTACAGGCGAGATTAGTTCCAGGACCTTTCCATAGATGCTCTTTCATTTAACTAATACTATATTGACATTTTCTTTCTCCTGTCTTCTGTCACAAATGCTATTCTGCCTGGATTCAGATGGGATCTTATCAGGCCTGTGGTGGGATGTCTCTCTCCTAAAAGACCTATATTTGCATGCCAACATACTCCACTACCCTTTTTCATCTTGTTTCCTTTCAATCTGTTGGTAGGAAACACTCTTACAGTCTTTGTTGCACTGAATATGAGTTTTTAGTACGTATCTATTCATTCAAAATATTTTTTACTTTGTTAAATAATTTTATGCATTGTGAGACACAACAATATTTCATAAACATGAACCTTGAAACACAAAAATAGCTAAATAACTGTGCATTACAACTTTAAATCAACTACTTACAAAATACTTCTACAGAGAATGCCATTAAATAGCAATTGGCATATTGTGGAAATCTGAGTTTATAAGCATATCAGTATACTGATAAACTAAAAAAAGGACAAACCTGAAACGATTGGGATATTTTACAGCAAACTCCTTAGCAGATTCATAATCAGCAACGAGATCACTGCACAGAATCCTGGGTTCACTACAGTCAGGACTTCCCGGACACCATGAGCGATGCTTACGAGACTGCAAAGTGCCACGAGGATCACGCACCAGCAGCAAAACTCGTACATTCAGACTTAAAAGCACAAAGAAGTGGCAATTAATTTCCTCTCTGGTACAGTAAAGAAAAGTTAAGGAAACAATGTGATAACAGGTTTATCTGATCAATGAGAGAGAGAGATATTTTCATTAAAGCACTGGAAGCATCATATAGACAACTGGTTATTTAAACTGCAACACCATGAAGGATAGCAAATAATAAAATTTCATTCATTGTGTGTATACATTGTGGTAGGAAGAATGCATGATTAATTTTTTAGGTACAAAATTTAGTACACACATCAGCCATCTAGCAGCCACAAACAGCTCCAACTCAGCTAAGCATTGAGTCAAACTGAGCTTGGATGACATATACAGGTCTCTTCAATTCTGGGCCACTTCAATTTTATGCAAGAGTTGATCACTCTTAGAGGTTTTTGAATTGTGGTATGTCGGTCTTTTGCCAGCCCATTACCACATGTTTTCAATGTGTGAAGGACCAGTAGAATTTGCTGGCCAGGGCAGCAGACAAACACACACTGTATTAAGATTATAAGGACAGTGTGGGCATAATGAAGTTCTGTGCTATTTTATTGAAAGAAACCTTGAAATTATGCAACAGCCACTGGCCTTAACTCTTCATAAATGTAACACCTGTCTCAAAATTAGTGGCTATGTGAACCAGAGGTGATTGTGCCGTGTAACCAATGACATCCTCTAGCATCAGTTCAGGTGATGGTCTCATGTGACAATGATGAACACAATCTGGCAATGTTTGTTCTCCTTGGAGCCTCTGCACAAGGATATGTCCACTGTGATGCTGCAAGCAAATCTGGAACTCATATGAAATATGATGTGAAGCCACTCATGTATCAAGTGATGTCATCGGCTGCACCAATGTTGTGTACCTCTCCCTGCTGCTGAGTGAATGGAAGCCACAGCATCGGTTGCCATGCTAACAGTCTGTGGTGCTCCAGAAGTCAGGAACACTTGTCCTTCCGCAAACAAGCTCACTTACTGACAAAAGGTATCCGACATGACTGTATGATTTTGCACAGCCAGGCAATCAATATGTCTGCCCTCTCAAGCATTGGCTGTGTATGGCCATTGAACACCTGCATCACATTAACTATGGGTGCATTGACATTGTATCAGGATGAGCCAAGGGATTCCACTTGACATGAATGGCAATTTACAAGAATGATGACCATGGCTGCTGTTGAGTTCTGGCATGGGCTAGTTGACATTTCTCCTTTTACATGAGGCATAAAATGATATTCTCACAAACAAACAACTTTCAAATGCAATTTTGGGATGAGAAATGTGCTGTGTAACCTTTCCTTACATACAAAACATAAATGGTGTAATTTGCAATATATTTTGTGCAGTTGTGCTGGAATGGCAATCATTTGCATATACAGGCACAGTGTACTTCATGCCAATCTGATGTTTGTTGCATGCCGTCTTCACAGTGTTGCAGTTTTAATGGCCAGCGAAGTATATTCCTATCGACACATAACTCACATGTCTACAGATAAACCACAGAATTATTGTTAAATCTCTTTCTTTTAGTACAGAAATAAATTTAGTGCCATAATTTTATGGATTTTTGCTACATACAGGCACATATTAACAGACAAAGTGAGTAGTTAGAACACTCAAATCTTTTGTCTGCAAGCTCATAAATGAGAGCAACATAGACTAATTAATGAGTTTTGCTTTAAAAAATGGTGACACTAATAATTGTACACAAACACATATTTCAGTAAACCATATGACTCTTTTTCAGCTCTTGAATAATCAATATACAATCCATGTAATTGCAATGAAACTTTGGCAAGTTGTTCAGCACATATCTACTTAGTTTTCTGAACTGGTGCAACCATTTTAACAACAGGTGATCTGTATCATTTCAACAATGAAATTTTAGCAAGTTTTTGTGTGTAGGCCCACAACAATTTCTGACTTAATACATCCAGCTTACAATAGGTGGTGTGTCAGCCATTTTAACAAAGGTATATATTTCACATTGTTTAGCAGTTGTTCTTGTGTTGTCAGTGTATGAGTGTGCATGCATGGCATAACTGAATTGAATGAAATGCAAACAGCAACATTTCAGTTTGTGTGTGACATAACAAGTGGAGCTGATCATGAAACTCCAATAGTCAGTCAACATAACATAACAGATCTCACATGCATTTTATTTTCTTTGTCCAGATGATTTTGTATTAGTCATCACAAATTATTATTTTTACTGTAAAATCAATTATGGCAGCCACATAAAAAGTGAATGGCTGACCTACATCTAAAGCCTGAGAGAAAAAGACATCACGAGCTTCAGTAACAAGAAAGCAACCAGAAGCAAGACTGGAAACATTTAGAGTATGCAGTGCTGAAGCCCATTTGTCTGAAAGAAACAAGCAATGTGATGAAATACTGGAAACTGCTCAAGGAACACTGCATGCTGATTTACATCTTGGTGTGTGCCATTATTATGCTAACTATGACTGCAGTCTTCATCCAGTGTGATTACTGGAAAAAATGGAATAAATTGTGTGTGCCCAGCAGTGCTCCCACATTTAAGACTGAAAAACCAGTGCCGTGCTGCATGGCTGGGAAATTGGACCTGCCAGAATCGCATTCACTACCCAAATCATTATCGATGTTGATATCAGGTGACACAAACCAACTGAAACATTTCTTGCTGAGCATACACAAGTAAAATTCATGTTTTTAAATGACATCATTTGGTGCAACAAATATCATGCATAAGAATTACATGACAAAATTCAAGGTGCAAGGACAAATTTTTCACGATCAATGATCACTGCCACCATTCACAAATTTCTCCAAATTTATTTCACTGATGAGCAAATAAAGCAACACTATTGATTCAATACTGGCACTAAACCAGGAACTGCTGCTACCTTTAAAACTTTATATGGTGAACACAATAAATTAATTCAGTTTTTCAGAACTGCAGTTGAGTAAATGCTAGCTGATGATGACAAAATTGTAGTCAGAGCTGACAAAACACGTAACAGACAACATGAAAGACAGTTCAATGTACCAACAACTGATGAAGTGGCAGTCATTTCAGTTGGTGAAGAATTTAACTAATGTGGTACAATTCTTCATTGCAGAAATGACGATGTTCAGAAAGTTTCAGAAACTCATCACTCATATGTGGACTACAGTATCCAGTTTTATTTTGGCAAGGAGAAGCTATCATCTCAACGTCAAACCGAGGAATCAACAAATAGACAAGGGAACAAATAAGAAAGACAGAAGTATGAATTATTATTTATACTGATTGATGATTTCATGAAAACACAGAAAATCATATTTTGAAATGTTGTTTCATCAATAGATTAGCTATATGTATGCAAAAATCAAAACCCAACAACTCATTTACATTCAATTAAATCAAACTAAGTTGTATTCTAATCAGGGCGTTCATTTAAGTGATGCAGTTGTTAATGTTGGCAATATGAACCCTGATGAATTGGGAAAAATCGTCATACTACTGGCCATTTTTACAGTGAGTCCATGGCTCATGCATGGCTATGCATGCAATGCAATAACATATGTTCATGCATACAACCACCCAGGTTAGATTATCTCATTCACATACAATCATATGTGGGCTGATATAGAAGTACTTTTGTTAACTGGACAATCGTCTTCAGATGGTCATGATATTTACATATTTTTATTCAAACAAAAATTGAAATCTTTAATTAATTTAATTGTCAAGCCTCATGTTTTTGGAGAGATACAATTTAGAATGTATTCCACTGAATGACAAAAAAAAGGGGGGATGGCCACATGCACACATTTTGATCTGGTTGATCAAAAAAGTCACACCACATCAAACTGATCAAGTCATCTCAGCAGAAATGCAACATGTTAACACTAATGCTGAATTATTTGAAGTCATAACCAACAACATGATTCATGGTCCACATGGCTTACTCAACAACAATTCACCATGCACATCTGTTGGGAAATTCATGAAGTGATACCCAAGAGACTTACTTGCTGAGACTATCAGTGACATTGCTGTATATCCTCTTTATCAGTGATGGTCAAGTGAAGACAGTGGCAAATTCATAATTTTAATAGTACAGAGCAGTGATGCTGAAGTCAGTAATCATTGAGTTGTACCATAGTGACAGGTGCTCTTGAAAGCGTACATAGTAAACATCAATGTCAAGTATTGCAGTTTGGTAATATTGATCAAATACATTTGCAAATATGTTAATAAAGGATGTAATATGGCAATTTTGGAGTGAGAAATTCAACTGTGTCTCTCAATGAAACTTATTGCTACTAACTGCCACACTACATTAGTAGCAAAGGTGGAGTACAGTGCACTTTATCATTTCCAATCCGTGCACAACATCCAACAGCTGTTTACGGGCCGAGCACCTTGATGGACATATTTGTGCTTCAATACAGAAAATGCACATGCAATGGCATTGTCACCGCCTTCAACACTGTTAACTCCACTGTTCTCACTGTGTGAATATGACAACATACCGAGCGAGGTGGTGCAGTGGCTAGCACACTGGACTCGCATTCGGGAGGACGACGATTCCATCCCGTGTCCGGCCATCTTGATTTAGGTTTTCCGTGATTTCCCTGAATCGTTATAGGCAAATGCCGGGATGGTTCCTTTGAAACGACACGGCCGACTTCCTTCCCCGTCCTTCCCTAATCCGATGAGACCGATGACCTCGTTGTCTGGTCTTCTCCCTGAAGCAACCCAACCCAACCCAATATGACAACATAAGATGTTACTTCATCCTGAAGTGTGAACAAACAACACATGGAATGCAACGGCGAACAAGTTTCAGTATTACAAACAAGGTAAAGCCGTCACAGAGCAACTCAATTATATTTGACCATCATATTGGGCCATCTGTATGCTATTCACCCAAACAATGCAGAATGCTATAACTTGCAATTACTATTAATCAACATATGTGGACCAACAATGAGAAGAACTGAGACCAGTAAACAATCAAGAATGTGTCACTTATAACGAAGCTTGCCAAGAAGTGAATGTCTGAGAAATGATGCAGAGTGGGACACTTCAGTCACTGATGCATCAAAAACAGCTGAACCACAACAAATATGCACATAATCTGCAATCATATTGAAAATGTGCTTCCTATTCATCTCTGAGAAAAATGCAAAGACTATATGAATAAAGACATCTTACATTGTTTCCCTCTATGAATAAGAATCTGGACACTCAATTCACATGAAATATATATAACGTGGCATTGGTTTGAATTAAGTAAACTGGCAATTGCTAACATAGCACTTGTACATTTGGTAATGGCCGTGCTGAATTGATCTGAAAATGGCCTTTTCAATTGTGGTTTACTATCAGAAACACAATTTGATGCTGGTGAATAAGGTACAATTGTTCAAATGAAACTTTCAAAATTTGTTCCAAAACAATGCATACCATATGACAGAATTATGGATGAAATTACAAGCCAAAATTGCAGGTTGTATTTCCTAGATGTGCCTGGAAGCACAGGCCAAACTTTTCTTATTTCACTTATTTTGGAAACCATATGCTTATGAAAAAATATTGCACTGGCAACTGCATTCTCTGAAATTGCAGCAACACTTCTGGATGATGGCCCAACAGTGCATTCAGCACTGAAATTGGAAATGAATCTGAAAATCAATGAGACACCAACACAAAATATCAACAAAAAATTCTGAAACAGGTTAAGTACTCCAATCAACTAACTACATAGAACAAATGTACTGTGGTGTGCAAGAAAGCACTGGAAGTGCTTCATCATGCACTCAAAGGCATGAGAGGAAATGAATGGCTCTTCAGTGGAGCATTAGCTTTATTTTCTGGTAATTTTCAACAAACTCTAGCAGTCATACTGCATCCAGCAGCCACTGATAAAGTTACTGCATGTCTCACATAATCTGTTTTATATGGTCACACATAAAAAATTGACTTTGAAGACCAATATACATGTATGACTACAACATGGTGCATCTGCTGATTGTTTTGTACAATATTTGTTGATATTGGGTATGGGAAAATGGCAATTGATGAATCCACACAATTTTGCACATTGCCAACAAACTTCTGTAAAATTACAAGAAGCACACATGAGTTCGTTCACAAAATTTTCCAAATATCACACTGTATTAACAAAATAATTATGAGTGGCTCACTGTATGTGATATATTAAGAGGCTAAAAACAATGGCAACAATGCCATCAAGCTCAATATTCACAATGAGATACCAAGCAAAGTGACAACATATCAGCCCATTAATACTGTAATGAATCAAAACTAAGTTGTTACTTATCCAACTGAATTCTTGAATTCACTTGATTTGTAAGGGGTGTCACCACATATTTTAATATTAAAAACTGACATGCCCATCATTTCTGTGAAACATAAATCCACAACTTTGCAATGGTGCCAAGTTTTCAGAGGGAAAGGTGATGAAAAATATCATCAAAACTACAATTTTAAGCAAAAAATTTGCAGGAGTAAATGTACTGTTGCCATGTATCTCAATGATTTTGACAGGCATGCCTTTTGAATTCAGGTGCAGTTCCTGGTGTTACTCACATCTGCAGTGACTATCAAGAAATCACAGGGACAATTGCTATGAGTGTTTGGACTAAATCTTGCAGTGCTTCTCACATAGGCATCCGTATGTGGCCTGTTCACTTGTCAGAAAACCCTTCTGATTTATTTTTGTATGCATCAGACAGACATAACAAAATTTGTTGTGTGCCCAAAAGGCCTTTGACAATCAGAATTTACACACAAACACTTTCATCTTTGACTGGAACTACAACACCTGCTTTGTACTCGCAAGTGGTGTATAAATATCTTACAAATTAAAATTATTATATGAAACATCTGTATGAATTGCCTTTGATAAAAGCAAAGAAGGTGTCTAGTTTTAATGTTGATAGTCTGTATGATTTTAAGTAGCAGTTGAGGTCACAGGCAAGGCCTAATCCAGTGAACTGAATATGTGTGCAAAACCAGTAGTTCTTGATTTATATTCAGATTTACATCCCTTGTTGTTATCTGCATAAAGTATGCTTATTGGTGATGATTTGGAGAAAGGAAATGGTGTCCACTTCTATACTTTTAATTTTTGTAATATGTCAGTGGTAGAGATATTTCCCTCTGTTGGTTGTCAATCAATGTTTTTCTGTGCCTTCTTTTCCCTTACTTACTAGTTTTTTCTTCTGAAGCAGAATTCATTTATACCTAAAGATAAGCAAATACCATATTTACTTTCAATGCTATAGCGATGTGTAAGATTTTTTAACATTTAATTTTCTTAGAAAAGACAGGAGTAACATTTCAAAATATAAAAGTCTATGGTTCAGAAACCAGGAACTTCTGCCAAGACCATTTAGAAAATCCCTGGTAGACCATAGAATTACCTAGATATGTTAAATTGCAGTCACTGTCTTTCTTAAGAATGGAAAAAGGTCTTCACATGGATGAACTCAAATATATACTTCATTATTGCATCCATCTAAGAGAGAACAAATACAATGCTTCAACTCAAAAACATGCACTACCAATATTAACAGCATTAACCAAGTTACTTTGTGTAAGCTGCACCTGTTTTGAAACCACAGAAAGCTAACAGATCATTATTTTACTTCAATAAATAAATTATTTAATACATCTCTTAATGTAATAGCTGGGTTTTCTATTATTTATCTCCCCCTCTTTTTTTTAAAAAAAAAATCTGTTCATCAATGAATTTATATTATAAATTAAAAATTAAGTGCTCACTCACACCTTTTCATGGTTCTAAATTATATAACATAATTTTCTCACATGTGGCTCTTCAGGACCTTCATTTTTTTATCCTGAGATTAAGGCACATGGACTAAAAGTCATCTCACTCAGATTTAATAAGCATTTCTTTTTGCATCTCTCACATTCAGAGTTCCAGAAATGTGAAGAAAACTGAAATAAAAATAGAAAAAGAAGACTCACACACTTAGATTTAAGCTACTGTATTAATTTAAAACAGTTATTGTGCTCTGAGAACCTACGTACAACTGGTACTGATATCATTAGTGAAGTTCCTGCAGCATGAAGGTTTTTCCTCATTAGTGCAGATGTAATACCCTTATAAAATTTGAAATATAAAAGGCTTTTCATGTTACCTGTTTAGTAACACCTATATTTAACATAAGATGAAACAAAGTAAATGTTGGTACATCTGAAGCATGGCACATAAAAGTAAAGTAGATGGCAAACACTGTAATTACAGAACTTCATGTTCAGAAATGCGGAATCATGAGGAGTAACAAACTACCGACTTTCATGCAAACTTAGTATACAGTTAAAACAATTGTTGAAGTGGACAACATTGATGTAGTTAAGTTAATAATCTGTTATTGTAAAAATCTTTTAGAAGCAACTGATGCAAGCCTACATGACAATAGAGTTGACAACAGTCTGCCTACATGTTTTCTCTGTATTACATGGTAACTGTAGCTGTTATCCTACTTGTCTCACATTATCATTATTTTTCTCTTTTGTCTTTGCTGTTTATACATTTATTTTGACCTTTATTAATAATTTATTCTATCTTTCACTTTTCTCCCCACAAATGACTATACTTTATAGACAGTTTTGGAAGTGTTGATGGAGAAAATTGACCAAGAGGTAATGCAATTCCTATTTTCAGTTATATGGGAACTTAATAGTCATGAAGTAAGTCCTATAAGCCACCTAATGAACAAAGGTACTAGCTCATGTCTTGTGACATGTGAGCACTGAAATTTATCATAAAGAAGTTACTATTCTACATGATGTCACTACTTAATAAAACCTGAATCACCAGACATTCTGTTCAGTGAATAGTAACAATGCTGATAAAAAAGAACCTGAGGAATAACATATGTGGAAATCTATTATTCCTAATTGGCATGCTGATTAACAGTTTCACTCTCTCATCAAAGCCTGAAAGGCAAAGACTATAAAAGACAACAGAATGTTATTTATCATTTGATCATGAATATCCATCACTGTATACCATTTTCTGAGCTACTTAGTGTATGTTTCCTCTAAATTCATCTTTGGGGAAATCCTTACTTAAAAAAAAAAAGACAGAAAGAAATACCCAGCTGCCAATTGCAGTCATATATGACTGATAATCTAAAAGAAGCTTGTTTAGGATTGCTACCTAAGAAGTTTTAGAACAAGCAAAGCAATATATGTTTTCAGATGATTATTTGGAGAAGGTCATATGGTCTCTACAGAAAAACTTTTAATGTTACTGTAAATTATCAAAATTAACTGTAATGTGTTGCCTACACTGCCTTTTATCAAATATTCTTAAAATGACCATACAATAACTAATGGCATTAAAAACAAACAGATTTATAAGAATATGCTAGAACTCACCTTTTGTCAGCAAGAAGGCGTTCAGCAAGGCTTAACTTTAGTCGTACAGTCTTCATGCTCTGAAATGGGAAGAGTCGACAGAATGGGTTTAGGAATTCTGGCAGCCAGCACAATGAAGGGTGCTGCTGACATTGCTCCCACAGCCGAGTATTGTGGGTAAATAACCACACATGATATTTTCCGTATTCGAGGTAGTGATCTGAAATTATACATAGAGTTTCACTGCATTGCTTAAGGAGGAATATTTTTTAAAGTTAAAACAGTTTGTAAACTGTGACCTATAAAGATTTTTTTCCTATGTTTTTATTTATTTATGTGATGCACGAGATGTTGATACACTGAAATACCTCAGTATCTCAACACAATAACATTTCAGTATCACTTATTATCAGCATATAAACATAATATTCAAGCCACAGATAAAATATTCTTACTGCCATTAAGGATAAACAATCTGAGGTTCTGCCAACTAACATGGAAAAAAATTAATTTTATTTAGCAAGTTTTAGTGTTGGCAGTTTTTCTTTTTTCAGCAGATGCATGCCAAGAAAGTGCATGAGGAAACATGCTGAAAGAGGGAAAATTGATGACATTCAATCATTGCAACAGCTATCATAGTATTCACATGACAGGGTTTGGAGGAAGCAAAAATATCCATATCAAGATGGTCAGAAATTTTTCGCAAAGCCTGAGATACAGTTATGATGAAATATTTAGGTCAACAATACAGTGATTTTAAATGTGAACATTTTTGTTAAGGCTTTACTGTGACTGTTACTTATATCAAATGATACAATGAATTTACTGTTATCAATAACTGTTTATTTATTTCCATGGTGTGTTTTGGATATTTAAACCTTCATCATCAGGTGAGCTTATTTGTATGAATTTGGGATATATACCCTATGACTTCAAGAATAGTGATATGACACTGATTATAACACTGACAGGAGTGAATATCGAACCAAATGAAACAACAAGTTTACTGTTACTGATCACAATTTATTTAATTCACTAATGAGTTTCAGAGGTTTAAACCTCCATCATCTGGTGGATTCATGTGGGTTAATATGACATGTAAGAGTTGTGTGAAGACTTTCTTTCAGTACAAGGCTCATAGTTTTTTATTTATTTATTTATTTATTTATTTATTTATTAGCCCTGTAGATCGTACAATTTGTACAGCAAAGCATATTATGATAGAGGACAATTCAATTTGAAAATTATGATAAGATGGTGTATGATGACAGTAGTGGTACATAACTCACATAGCAGAATAAATATAGGATACATAGACAAAATATAAAAAAGGTGGTGTGTGGTGAGAGACGACAGTGGTGGTACATACTACACATAGCAGAATACATATAAAAGATACAGACAGAATATGAATAACATAAATAATTAAAGTGTCTTTCTAAGTAGAAATACCTACAAGTGAGTAGACATCTTATTACAGGTAATTAAAGTTTTGTGGTACATACTTCATATAGCAGAATACATGTATGAGATACAGACAGAATATAAATAAGATATAATAATTAAATTATCTTCCTAAGCAGAAATTTCTGCAAGTGAATAAACAGCTTATTACAAGTACTTAAAATTTTGTTTCAAGAAATTCATTTATGGAACAGAAACAGTGATTTTGTAGTAATTCCTTTTATTTAATTCTCATTATTTTTGGGTTTTTGCTTGTTTTTATGTCTGTTGGCAGGTGGTTGTAGATTTTAATGCCCTACACTTAACCACATTCACATGTAATTGTGTGTTGTGAGCTACAATTTGTAATTACGTTTTATTTCTAGTGCCATGTATGGTGGTCTGCATTTCTGTTGAGCGATTCCAAGTGCTGTACTGTAAAACAAGCTAGTTTCATTATATAGAGGCATAACAGTGACAGGTTTTTAACTATTGAAACAGTGGTTTACAGTGTTCTGTTCTTTTTTTACATTTCATTATTCTTACCACCTGTTTTTGTACATTACGAGAGGATCAGAGCTAGTTCCCCAAAACATTAGGCCATAGCTCAAGACAGACTCAAACATGGCATGGTACATCAGCTTCAAGGTATCTATACTGGCTATGTCTTTCAATGATCTCAATAGATAACAGGCTTTATTAAGCTTTTGTGACAGTGCCTCAATATGTCGTTTCCAATTTAGAGTATTACTGATGGTAAGTGCAAGAAATTGGGTGTCCTGCCTGTTTGTATTGTCATCTTCTGCACTTAAAAACTGTTTTCCTGTTGGGAGTACACTGAGTGGTGGATTAAAATGCATTGTTATTGCACTGTGATTCGAAAAACCAACATCTATAATTTTTACAGTGCAATCACTGTTAGTAGGAACCTGATCAAGACAGCTGTTTAATCTCATTAGACATATAACTTTCATATATAAGTTGAATGACACCATTAAATTTACTAATTACAACTTTTGAGCAGATTCTTCAAGGAAATCTATGTTTAGATCAACACATATTATGGTATTATATTTTTTTATTTATTGTGACATGCTTTTTCTAGCAACAGAGCAAAGTTTCTGAGGAAGACAGAAAATTTACCACAGGGTGATCTATACATACATATTATATACATATTTCGGTTGGCAAGTAATATTTCAGTGTCTTTGTCTTAGGAATACACCTCACAGGGATGGAAAGGTTCACAGCTAATGCTAGTTCTTATGTAGATACAAGTTCCACCACCTTTGTAATTTTTCTTAGAAAAGTGGTGAACTAATCTGAAATTTTGAATATACTGATAAGGTAATACTGACTCTTTTAGCCAGTGTTCACTAATACACAGTAAGTGCATGCCTGACAGAACATTAGTATCACTCTTAAGATTTTCAAGTTCACTTACTTTATTTCTCAGTCCTTGTATATTGTGACAGTATATGTTAAGGTTATCACATTCTTCTATGTGAGGAAGATTTATGTCTGCTGCATCCTCTTGCAAGAGAGGTGACTTGACCATACAAAATCTTCATTATTAGCTGACACTTTTTTCTTAAATTTTCTTGACAATCTTCTTGGAGATATTGAGATCTTGCTGTTTGAAGCTGTACTCCCAGAAGACGAGACTCTCCAATGATGAATATGATTTAGTAGGAGTATGTTACAATCTTGTAGACTTTTCTTGTTGAGCTGTTGTTTGAATAGCAGTATCCAAATATTGCCTGTGTAATAATTCACCATCAGTTTCTTTTGCTTTCGTGGGTGATGTTTTCCTATCTGCTTCTTCATTTATTGCATGTAAATTTTTTCACGCAGCTGTTTCTTTTAAACCCAATAGTAAATTTTCATTAGGCGCAGGTGTTTTTAGTGAGTTTGGTGGTGTGGTGTTTTCATATAGTTTGGATGTTTCTGTTAATAATGCATTAGCAAGTACATGTTTCCCTTGGCGGTTTCTGTGCATTCCATGGCGAGTAAAGTAGCTTCTTTCTTTGGAGCTAATGTCTAAAAACGTGACATGTTTGAATGTTTTACAGATTTTTCAAAACTTTCTGTTTGTGAAACTTAGTTCAGTATTTACAAATGAACTTTTTATTACGTCATGACTGTATAGAATGCTAACTACGGTCGTTTTTTGTTGCGAAATTCATTCCAACGTTTAGCACAATGCTCTGACTGCATTTTTTGACTCAATTTTATATACATTATTAGCTCCAGCAATAACTACACTGACATCATTTGGGTGTGGATTATAGTCTTTAAGTATTTCCTGGAGGGGAGCCCCGGGTTTTACAGTTCCTGTAACTAAAAACTCCAATTACTTATTCTTAAGAAAAGTGGCCAAATCTCGCCCATGGCTATCAGAGAAAATGCAAATTTTTGGTTTTGTTGCTCCTTCTCTCAGTAACTTGTTTTGTCTTTCTGGCCATAAATCAAGTTTTAAGCCATTTACTACACTTCTAATGCCTTTAGAATTGCTATGTATAGGCTACTATTTGTTTGCTTCTGTTTTGAAACTTTGGGAGGCACAGCTACATCACTTAAAATACTTGACCTGTTTGCAATTTCAGTCTTCTTTTGTGCATGTTTCTTGTGCACAAGGAGTTGAAACGTGTTTGTCATATTTGTAGCATATACTGAAGCACTTTGTCCGGTGCAAACTGTTTCCCTACAGATGTTGTAAATAGCGCTTTGTTCATTTTCCATACATGAAGAATTTATATCGACACTCAGTCTATTCATTAGTGATTCAATACCTTTAATATAGTTTTTAGCTGTTACGAGTTCTTCTTGCAGCGCATCTGAGACGAATTCTTCAGTACCGGCATTATACTTTTTGATTGCACTATCTTGTCCATTGCACTGAACAAAGCCACATTCACAATGTAGGTTTATCACTTGTATATTCTTCATGCACAATTTGTGGATCCATAGATGTGTGAAAGAGCATAAACAAATACCACTGTAAACACTATTTTGACAGTTTATGCACTTTAAATTGTGTATAACTGGCTTCTCCACAGAACACTTTACTGATATTTGCATACCCGATGCCATCTTGTCCATACTTTTTGGGAAGTCTTTGAAAGGGTGGATGAAAATATAAATGTGGAAGTTGAAGGGCCTCCAGTGGTCACAGGCTCCCTTTGCTGTCACATTACATCACATACAGCTATCTTTTTAAACAATGAATGGAACAGAGAGGCATCTAGAATCTAATACATATGGAACATACAGCAAAGAAAAACATTATTCTGATGAACGACTAAAATGAGTATGGTATAACTGATAGTAGGCTAAAATTGACTGATTAAATATACTAGAGACCAATCTGCTACCACAACCTTTGTTTGGCATCAACATTCATGGCCTCACCAACTCACAACCAAATGATCTCCTTTCAATCTAACTTAGAAATGGGACTACACTACAGATCAATCTGTCACCACAACCAAAACAACTGATTTCGGCTGAATGCCAGTTCAGCTGTACTCATTTTAGCAACTCATTTCCTTTGGAGCAAGTATTAAAGCAGGGTTAAGATATATGGTTGCATAAATGAACAGAAATATGTCCACGAGTAAAATGACTCACTCCATATCATTACGATTTATGATGCAAAATGATCCATGGAATATGGAACCAACCAACCAACTAACTAACTAGATTGTTTTCTGTCCAGTTTAAAGACCACAATATTTTTTTGTCATTTAGAATGGAAACAGACTGTTTTGTATCATGTTTATATACTTTGAGTAGTTTAAGGATGTCTCGTTTCTTGCCTTTGGGTTGAATATATGTAATATGTAAAATGTTGATACTTTCGTTATTAACATGGAGTTTAATGACATGCAGCTGAGTGGTTACTGCTGGTGTGTGTGTGTGTGTGTGTGTGTGTGTGTGTGTGTGTGTGTGTGTGTGTGTGTGTGTGTGTGTGTGTGTGTTTCTAGATAGTGTCACAAGTTACCCAAAAGTTGTAACACAACACATACATGCCACATCCATCCACATAAATTGACCTGGTGATGGAGGTTTAAACCTCTTAAATACATAATGGAATAAAAATAAATAGTTAAATTTAACAGTAAACTTATTGTTTCTTTTGTACACAACAACATTTCATGTTTGCTTCTGCTGAATACGAATAAAGTGCCTTAAACATTGTGATTCCCTGTTCAGGAGGAGGATGTGAGATAAGACACAGCTTGATGTATAAAAAGATTATTCTCTCACTCAATAACCATTTAAATTATCATAAAAATTAAAAAAGTCAAGAATGGTGAGGTGTTTCCAAAACCTGCATAGCCATAAAAATGCACTTTATCTGCAACTATTAGTTTCACATCAGTACAGACACATCTTCAGGTTTATCTGCAAAGAATACAAATCACTGTCCATTTTTTTTTTTTTTTTTTTTTTTTTTTTGAAATGGTAGAAGTACAGAACCACAGACAGTGTTGGCATTCAACAAAAAACAATGACATGTACTAACAGGGGGTTATATTTTTACAGTGTAGGTGGACAATTACAGAGTTCCAACATTCCGGAAGTTAATCATATAAAAAGTGAAATCACAATGGTGGGTCATCATAATAAAACTGAGTACATGCAAAAGATATTTGTGAAGATGTAGAAAGTGTGACTACTGAATGAGCCAGGCTATTATAGTTGTTCACAATTCTTAAATTTCTGTTATTATATTTAATACTAGTAATTGTATGTATCCAATTGTTAGCATTCAAATATGTCTTAAACACAAAAATACTGCATAATTATCAAAAGGACAAACAAAAACACAAACCAGAAAAACAAAAACCAAAACATAACTATTTACTCGCCCCAGTATTCTAAATTAATGTATGTCTATTCACTGTTATACTAATGTCTGTACAACTGGTATCCTGCATCTTTTATTGTCCTAATTAAGGTCTGTGCTTATGTAATTTTCGAACTATGAAAACCACTGTAGATAAAAATTAAGTGGCACACAGCGGTACAGAATTATAGTTCACAAAATGAGATCAGTTTTGTAAGTAGGTGAAAAAATGATAATCTGCTGGACAATTACATTTTATATCTCAATATAAAGATTTCAGCAGTTTTAAAAGATAATCTTTCATAAAATAAAATCAGTTTGAACTCACAAAATCTGCTACATAAATTTAAAAATGACCACAGGACAAATTTCAATATTTGAAAGTTAGTTTGTTGTACATAAGGCACTATAGTGTTAAATGACTCGTGTGAAGTTCAAACAATTAATTATTTATATTTTAAAGTTATTTACACAATGTATTTAAATATACAGTTTAATAAGCAGCAAACAGAAAGAGTTTACATACCTAGGCCTGTGTAGTTACAATTGAGCAAGGCCTTCAGTATTCTTACAGCTTCACTCGCTGAGGGCTCTTCTCTGATCCGAACAATGTCGTAATCAAGAAGTGGTTCATAATGGTAGAAGTTTCCAGGGTGACTGTTCAGAACATCCCCCAAGAAAGTCGAACCTGATCTCCAGGTTGTTATAACTAGGTTCCTAATTGGTTGGCCTCCCAGTTCTGGCACAAGATCTGCAAGTGATCTGAAAACAGAAATACTTCTACAGTAACCTACCAAGTATTCTACTCCCAACCTGCAGGAGATATTTAATCTTTTTCTTCTCAGGCAGAGTTATTAAAAGACTGGACATATCTGCATGTAATTTCTTGACTGATTGAATAATAGACCCATATGAAACACATAACAACCATCTCAAGGTAGGTAAAAATAACTGACAAGTAAAGACTGTTCAGCTCTAGGGATATGGTATGTGAAAGTTGTGTACTAAAATAACATATGTATAGAAATGATAACTGGTAACATAACTACATAACCAAGTAGCTGTTGGATTCAACCTCTGAAGTGGCTCAAGTTCTAGGGATATGCTACGTGAAAGTTGTGTACTGAAGTAACCTATATATGGAACTGATAACTGGTAACATAACCAAGTAGCTATTGGGTTCAAACCATGAAGTGGTTCAATAATTTTTACCTTGCACATCACAAACAATAAGATTTATACAAAATTGCACATTAAACACAGTCTCAAGAATATATGTCGAGAATTGCATGGAACTCAAATATATTAAGGATATACTGATGATTTTCACAACATTTTTTTCATAATTTTCGCTATTTGGGGATATGGAAAAGAAATGTAAATTAGAGAACACCTGAAACTTAGATGACAGTTAATTTCTTGACACCTATTCTTCATATGTGCCCATGTAACATACATAAAATCCATAACTGATCAAGGTGTAAGATGATAAATATATATACGATATATATCTCATAACAATAAATCTACAATGGAGTTATTATAATACAAAAAATTCATTCACTGTTCTTAATTGTTCTTTGTCATATTGCAGATATTCAACAAATTATCATAACATACACCATATGCTTCCTGATTTCTGTTTTAGCCTGCCCCTGTTACACTTATAATGCTCATAATCATGAAGGAATGCAGCTGTATTGATATGTGCATTGTTAAAGGTAAGTCCTGTATTTCCAAAGTTCAAGTCAATGACATTTTAGGAAAATACATAAGCCACAAGTTCTGATGTTGCTAGTCCTACTACATTACTGTGAGTGTGCTGCTGGTGTGATAGGTTGCAAGATGCTCCCATGTCACAGTAATTAAATATTATATATACCAGTGCAAAATACATATCACATACAATAGCAATTGCTAAAAAAATATCATTAAGTATATTATTTCTGAATACACACTCAAGTAATGCTTTAAATGTAAATATGTGTGGTGTCTGTTCTTTCAGACATGTCTGAGAGAACATACACCATTTTTTATCCAGCAACCACTATGAATTATGACACGAAGGAACTACAGACACTGGTTCCAAGTGGGCACTGATTTAAATTAATGGGGAAAGTTGAAAATTTGTGCCAGTCCGGTTGAACCCAGGTCTCCTACTTATTAGGCCTCGCCTTATATCTGTGTGTGTGTGTGTGTGTGTGTGTGTGTGTGTGTGTGTGTGTGTGTGTGTGTGTGTGTGTGTGTCTTAGTGGCCAGAGCATATAGCATCTGCCTAGAAAGCAGGAGACCTGGGTCTCCATCCTGGTCCAGCACCAACTTTCAACTCTCCCCATTGATTAGGCAAGGACAGCCAATGATACCTTCAGTGTGGATGCACACCAGGCTAACACTCAAGGGAATTGGTGAACATATCGCAAGTAATGAGGATAATGGGCTAGGGGCAGTAAATTAGTAGTTTGTGGTTAAGTCGAGAATTTGGATCTGATGGGAGGAGTGTTAGGGTAGTCCCTGCAGTTGTGATGGCTCCTGTGACCAGATGGATTAGTGGTCAGAGCATCTTCTGGGTAAGAGCATCTTCTGGGTAAGCAGGAGACGTAGGTTGGAATCCCAGTCCGACACAAATTTTCAGCTTTCCCCATTGATTTAAATCAATGCCCACTTGCAGCCAATGTCTTTAATTCCCTTATGTCTTAATTCATAGTGGCTGCTCGATCAACCCCAATGGTGTCTGTTTTTTTGCACATGTCTGAAACAACAGACACCACATATATATAATTAAGACGAGGGTAGCCAATGATTTCTTCAGTGTATATGCACACCAGGCTTGAACCCTTACGGGAATCGGTGAAATGCCGAGAGTAATGAGAATAGTTGGCTAGGGTCACAACATTAGTAGTGTGTGGTTAAGCTGAGAATTTGGATCTGACAGGAAGAGTGCTAGGATAGTCCCTGCCGCTGTGATGACCTGTATATCCAGATGGCTTACAAGGGAAACTCCCCATAGCACCCCACTTAGTTTTAGTGGTAAGATGGCCCAGTGGATAGCCCATCAAAAACTGAACACAGATCAAGCACATAAACAGGTAGAAGTTGCAATGAACTGTGAAAAAAGAACCAAATAGAAATAGTGGACGGTTCATACTCAAGAAGGCCAACATCGACCATATTTGAGGAGCTGCACAGTAATGGTTATGTGTTCACGTTGTCGACTGTGAAGGGGAAAATCTGTGTTCGAATCTCCCTCCTGCCTAATTTTATTCTCACTAAATTATGAACTGTAGACCTGGTCACTAATGCATCTGTCCACTATTCAGATTTGTGTCTGTGCTAAGGTGTGATGTCCACCTGCAACAGCGAAGTGTAAGAAAGACACCTCCTACTGTAGGTACCTCCTATTTGTTCCCCACAAGTACCACATGCTATGACCCCTGTATTCCATTTTCCAAGTTTTGACTCTTTAATTCTTAACATAATTCACATTTGTTTATTTGTTGTTTTCATTTCTGTGAGAGGTCTATGCAGCATTCTTGCCTGCTCTCACTATTCATCACATTTACTTGCAGTGATAATATATTATTACCACATGACTCATATTCTATAATCAATGTATAGTATGACAATTGCCAAGACTACAGAAGGATAACAGACATGTCAATGACTGGACGGAAAGTTCATACTTTTGAGAGAAAATAATGGGGCACGAGGGAGGTCTCAACAAGATCCCCCACTTTGCATTCCAACACTGCAATCACACAACCACGATGCTGTGATTCTTCTAAATTGCTTGATGTTTCACATCTTGAGCTTGGACCATTCACTGTTACTATTTTGTTTCTTTTTTCACAGTTCATTACAGCTTCTCATGTTATCATTCTTTATCTGTGTTCATTTTTAATGGGCTATCCACTGGGCCATTTATCATGCTTTATCTGTGTTCATTTTTAATGGGCTATCCACTGGGCCATTTTAACACTAAATCTGAGGGGGGGGGGGGGGGGGGGGTTATGGGGAGTTTCCGTTGTTAGTGGTCAGAACACCTGCCTAGTAAGCAGAAGACCTGGGTTCAAACCTCAATTTGGGAAAAACTTTCATTTTTCCCCATTGATTTAGATCAATGCCCAATTCCAGCCAATGACTGAAATTCCTCTGTGTATTAAATATAAACAATTTTTAATCATTAATTATTTACTGCAGTTCAGTGGTTCTTAAAATATGTCAACTATTGCACATATTTAATTGTTACAAACCACAGTACATTTAATGTTCCAGTTAGTTTCATATTCCAGGGGTCATTTGCATGATAAATTGTAATGTTGCAGAATGAGATATTTTATATTCATGTCACAAATATTTTGTAAGTATTGCTTGCTACCAGTACATGCTGACCACTACAATTTTTTTAAATGACCTATAGATGTGAGTTAGTAATTCCTATGTCACAGGGACTAAAACAGAATATATGACAGAAAAGGTGATTGTCATCTGGGTAAAAAACTGTTTTTATTTTTAAAATATTTGTGTCCTGAGTATAAAAATGTTTGCAGAATATAATTTACAAACAGACTAGTGGAGCCTATATGTATTACCTAGAAACTTCATTTTAGTTCCTTACAATGGTCAGCATGATTCTTAACACTTACCAAAACAAAAATATTCGAGTTAAAAATAAAACTTTATGGTAACAGTTACCAGTACTACCTTGTAATTGTGGCTGTGCCTCAGTTTTACAAAACAATCCATCAGATTAAAAATTAGCCATTTCTGAGAGAAAAGAGATTCCTCACATATATTTAGATACATCCCTCTCCCCTCAAGAAAAACACAATCTCTCTCTCTCTCTCTCTCTCTCTCTCTCTCTCTCTCTCTCTCTCTCTCTCTCTCTCTCTCTCTCTCCCTCTCTGTGTCTACCTCTTTCCCATCTCTGTCTCTCCCTCTCCATTTTCACTGTAAATGGTAGTGTGTTCTCTTAGCAGTGATACCATAACATGATTTTAAATTCTGAACAGAAAAAAACGTCTACACAGAATATGCTGTTTTCAGTGCTTTTTATGAGGAAAGATGACTGACATTTGCTCACAGATGACGCAGTATGCAATGTCCGGCCATTGCAAATCTCCATATATAAATGTCTTGTCACACGAATGTGACCATCTGTCAAAAGCCTGAATAACCACCTGTTCCAGCGCAGACCGCTGCAAGACATGCAGCAAGACAGTCAGGAAGGTTCTTGAGGTTACCAACAAGGATATGTAGCTATGCTGACTCCAGCAGTATGGCCAGCTGCCTAGGTCTTTCGGTTGAGGATCCATGGCACAAACAGTCTCATCGAGGTGGTGTCACGGATTCTCAGCTGGGTGTAGATCCAGGGAGTTTGTTGGCCAGGGAAGTATGGTTAATTGATCCTGGTGCTCTTCAAACCATGCATGTACACTGCAAACTGTGTGACATTTTGTATTGTCCTGCTGGTAGATGCTATTGTGCAGAGGAAAAACAAACTGCATGTAGGGGTGGACATAGCGCCCCCCCCCCCCCCCCCCTCCCAAGGGTAGAGGCATACTTGTGTTGACCCACTGTGCCTTCCAAAATGATGATATCACCCAGGGAATGTCGTGAGAACATGGCCAGACGAAGACTGTTGCATGATTCTTGCTTTTAGACGTTTCATGCCAAAGACATCTATCCAATGTAGCATATAATGTGATTCATCCGCCCAGTTGTGGTACTGGTGTGCAAATTACAGCCTTCGTCGCCGATGAAAAGCAGTCAGAATGGGTGCATAAACAAGGCGCCTGCTGAAGAAGACCATATGCAGCAACCTTCGCTGAACAGTTATTGAAATGACACAGTCGGTAGCCCCTTGTTCCTTTGCATGGTCAGTTGCTCAACAGTTGCACGTCTATTCACACTACACATATCCAGAGCCGTGGTTTGCTCCTGTCAGCATGAACCGTGGAGCACCACTGTTGCCTCAGCGCCAGTTTTGGATAGCGCCATTTTTCCATGACCGAGCGAGGTGGCGCAGTGGTTAGAACACTGGACTCGCATTCGGGAGGACGACGGTTCAATCCCGTCTCCGGCCATCCTGATTTAGGTTTTCCGTGATTTCCCTAAATCGTTTCAGGCAAATGCCGGGATGGCTCCTTTGAAAGGGCACGGCCGATTTCCTTCCCTAACCCGAGCTTGCGCTCCGTCTCTAATGACCTCGTTGCCGACGGGACGTTAAACACTAACAACCACCACCAATTTTCTATGCGCAAGAAGCTTCAACTACGGCGGCGAGTGAACAGTTTACAAACTTAGCCATTTCGGAAATGGTTCCATCCTTGGTCCGAAAACCAATGATCACAGTCTTTTGGGCGTGAGAAAAATCACTCCCTTTCCGCATCAGAACAAAAACTGTTTTCCACATCCCAGTGAAACAATTTATATACCCTCCACAGCTAGTGCTGCCATCTGCCCTCTGTGACTGGATAGTGCATGTTGACATCGAAGATAGGCGGTTGTCACATTAATGTGACTGGACACAAATACTGACGGAAAAAAGTCGCAACAATACGAAGGAGTTGTGCGACATAAACGAAAGTTGGTAGGCTCACAAAAGATGTCTATTCAAATTATTCGCATAGGAGTGGCGCTAGTAGCGCCACTATGAGGATGCAAATCAGGTTTGCTTTAACTACACGCTGTAACGCCAGTGAGAGTTAGTTAGCTAGCTTTGAGATTGGACGTGGTGAGTTAATGTTAGTCAAGAATGCCTTTAAGGCGACAAAGACGCCATTACCAACACCTACTTGGATTTGAACGAGGTCGTATAATATGGCCACCAGAAACTGGATGTTACTTCTGTGCATGATTGCTGGCAAAAGTTCTCACGAGAATGTACGGTCGCAAGAAGACCGGGCTCCCGGCAGCCACGTGGCACTGCCGAGAGGGAAGGCCACCGTGTTGTGCGTATGGCTATGGTGCATCGCACTGCATCTACAGCAGCAATTTAAGCAGCAGCTGGCACCACAATGAGATGATTGGAGAGCAGGTTGGAGGTCTATTGGATTTTCTGATGAAAGTTGGTTTTGTCTTGGTGGCAGTGATGGCCGTGTGTTGGTGAGAAGGAGGTGGTCTGCAGCCAATCCGTCTGCGTGCTAGACACACTGGACCTACACCTGGAGTTATGGTCTCGGGTGTGATTTCATCTGATAGCAGGAGCTCTCCTGTGGTTATCCCTCGCACCCTAACTGCAAATTTGTACGTCAGTCTAGTGTTTTGACCAGTTGCGTTGCCATTCATGAACTGCATCAAAAATGGTTCAAATGGCTCTGAGCACTATGAGACTTAACTACTGAGGTCATCAGTCCCCTAAGGACATCACACACATCCATGCCCGAGGCAGGATTCGAACCTGCGACCGTAGCGGTCTGGCGGTTCCAGACTGTAGCGCCTAGAACCGTACGGCCACTACGGCCGGCGAACTGCATCCCAGAGGTTTCTTTCCAATAGGACAACGCTCGCCTACAAGCCGCTGCTGTAACCCAATATGTTATACAGACTACGGATATGTTGCCTTGGCCTGCTCAATCGCCAGATCCGTCTCCGGTCGAGCACATATGGGACAGAATCGGACAACTCCAGCGTCATCCACAGACAGCAATAACCGTGACTGTATTGACCGACCAAGTGCAAGTAGCATGGGACATCCGCCACCTGTACAACACAATGTATGCCCGGTTGCATACTTGCATTCAACATTCTGGCGGTTGCACCCGTTATTAATGTACTATACACATTTGCGATCGCTTATCTCGCACTTGCATTAACCTGTGATCTAGCAATGTTAATCACTTAAATATGATACATAGACAAATGCATCTCCGAAATTTAATGACTCTACATGAATTATTTTTTGTTGTTGCAATTGTTTTCCGTTGGTGTATATTGAGGTTCCTTTCAGTTTCATTCACAGATATCGAAAAATATTTGAAGATTTCAGCCCAAAAACAGATTCATAGACTTTTATAAAAAGAGTTTTTATGGCAAGATTTGAAGGATTTCTGCTTCCAGCATTTTTGTTTCGCTATTCTACAAGGGAAATCAGTACCCAAGTATTCGCGCTGTCGTCCTTTGTGAACACTCTCCCGTCAGTCCGTCCTGATGTGGCTATTACACACCTGAACACTGTCCCTAATTCCATAGGCGCAGCGGAAGCGCACTGCAAGCAGTTTCTTTCGTAAGAAAACTGCAATTTCCTATCACCGTACCGGTACGGGAACTCGATGCCCATCGTATGTGTCGCCTGTCACTAAACCTAGGATATTTAGCAGTTGTAACTTTTTTTTAATGTTTGCAAACGACTAATTATCCAAAGAACTTGGAATAAACATTTCTAACAATGATTTTATCGTATTGTTTTGCACCGTTTCTCAGCGTCAGAACCATTTGTAGAATTTCTTCTGTGCGCCTTTACCTCTTTGATGACCGAGTTTGTTCATCATATCTCTGAGACCCACTGTTGAATATTCAGATTTTCGCTTGAAAGAGTTTGCAATTCACCTGGGCTGTGATGCGGACGAAATATTCTGGAAATGTGTGTTATCTGATCTAAAATAAATACTTTTAATCTTCGGTAATGAACATCAAATATCTGCCACAAAATCAATAGTACTTATATAATGTCGGGAAAGAAGTGTGAAGATATAAAAAAAATACTAAAATATACTTGAGCAATATGAAGTAAACACAACAAAAAAAATTAGACCTCCGCAAAGACAGAGCAGGAGTACGCCGTTTAGCTAGTGCGTACGTGTTCATTATTTAACGAAAGATGAATGAAGACATTTTACTGACATAAAACATTTTGCTATTCTGGAAACAGCGGTTGTTTAGTGAGCACGTTCTCATCATGAGGCGACCTTATACTTAACTATAAGTGTTGGACAAAAATACCACACATTAGCAAACTTAAAACGGTGTATGAAATCCGTTGGCATTCAAAACAGCTTCCAGACATCTCGGAATGGATAAATACAAGTCGTGTATAGTTTTCAAGGGAATCGTACACTATTCTTCCTGCAAAATAGTGGCAAGTTCAGGTAAAGATAATGGAAGTAGCTAGCGATCATGCGCCCTTCTCTCCAAAGTAGACCATAAAGGCTCAGTAACACTGAGAGATGGCAACTGTGGCGGCAGGGTAGATGCGACAATTCATCATCGCGCTCACAAAACAAGGGCCCTGTGTTCTTGGAACACATCATCACCATTTGGTTTCAAACACTGTACCATGGGCTGGACCTGATTAGCCAAAATGTTCACATAATCCATGCCAGTAGTGTGACATCGCATAGTAACCATGTTGCCCAAACTATCACCGAACCCCCGCCATATTTCACCCCTGGGACGTGAACTTGACCAGAAGTTTTAAACGGTGTGAAAGAATACTCATCCGACCAAGTGACAGTCTTCCATTGCTCCATAGTCCAGGTTTTACGGCTTCGGCACCACGTTTTCCTGTTACGGGCGTTTGCATCACTGATGATTCGGAATTCTCGCTCGCCCTGCGATTTCATTGCTTCTGGAGCTCCCTTCATGTTGCTTTGGGGCTGACAGGGTTCGCGACTACGACATTCAGTTCTAAAATGACTTTTACAGCGGTCGCCCTCGCACTTTTCGTCACAATCTTCTTCAATGACCGTCGGTCACGATCTCTTAACACACTCTCAACATACAGTTTCGTCCGCGCTGTGACATAGGGGATGATGTTTTCCCGCTTTCCACAAATACGGTATAAATCTTCGATGCGCTACCTTGGTTACAGAAGCACCCACCTTACGAGCTCCAACAATTTGCCCACGTTCGAATTCACTTATCTCCGACATAATGCACTCATAACTGCACAGAACACTGCTCTGATCGCGACAGACACTTGCAACGTATTGTGGATATCTTACAGGTGGCGTTCGTGCTCGAATACAACAGCGCAACCTGCAGACTTGGCTAGCATCTGCATTTATGTTCAAGCGTGCATTTCTCGCGGTATTCCCGTGTTTTTGTCAAACCACTGCATGTGTAAATGGTAGCTACAACTTTGTGTAGTGAAAAGTCGTTCTGAAGAGGAAACTGATCGGAGAAATAAACAATATGAGAACTACTGTGTTCATAAATGTTTACGTAATGCAATAAGAAAATACAAAACCTTTTTACGGTATACACATTAGCCTGCTTAGTGTTTCAGCATGTTGTTGTTAAAATGCGGCAAGTTTTATATCGTTTTATTACTTTTTTTTTGCATCTATGCAGCCGGCCGCTGCTATGACCGAGCGGATCTAGGCGCTTTAGTCCGGAACTGCGCGGCTACTACGGTCGCAGGTTCGAATCCTGCCTCGGGCATGGATGTGTGTGGTGTCCTTAGGTTAGTTAGGTTTAAGTAGTTCTAAATCTAGGGGACTGATGGCCTCAGATGTTGAAATGCAGGAGAATGCTTTACTGAGGACATGGGCATGGACTCCTTCTTTCACACTTCTTCATTTTCTTCATACAACAGACACTGTCACAGTCGTGGACCTCCTTTACCGAAATCTAGGGTGAACATCGTGCAACATGTTGTTGTCTCCAAATGATTTTTCATTACAGAATCCATGACTTAATTCAATACATGAATTATTAGTAATCACATGTAACTTAATACTTCGTTGTATAAATGCTTCTGAAGAATGGTTCTATCCTGTCTCATTTTATAAAGTGTGTGAAAGAAACGAAAATAATCATTTATCTATTACTGTGGCTACTAGTTCTATACTTTCAAAAATAATTACCTTCAGTTCATCACATGACACGCCGGCCCGTGTGGCCGTGCGGTTCTAAGCGCTTCAGTCTGGAACCGCGCGATCGCTACGGTCGCAGGTTCGAATCCTGCCTCGGGCATGGATGTGTGTGATGTCCTTAGGTTAGTTAGGTTTAAGTAGTTCTAAGCTCTAGGGGACTGATGACCTCAGATGTTAAGTCCCATAGTGCTCAGAGCCATTTGAACCATTTTTGAACAGCATATGACACACCACAGGTATTTGGTTTCTCTGTAAACTTACAAGTCTGCACGATGCGCATAACTTCATTAGGATTCACTTCTTAAAAAACAAAGGATGGCATTCACGTATCGCACAGCCGTTACGGCGCCTTCCATGATCACCAGCGGCGTAGGTCGGCCCCACATAATGCCACCCCAAAGCAGCAAGGAACCTCCATCTTGCTGCACCCGCTCTACAGTGTGTCTTAAAGCGTTCAGCCTGACTGGGTTGCCTCCAAACGCCGGCTGCTGGTGGCCGAGCGGTTCTAGGCGCTTCAGTCCGGAACCGCGCGACTGCTACGGTCGCAGATTCGAATCCTGCCTCGGGCTTGGATGTGTGTGATGTCCTTAGGTTAGTTAGGTTTAAGTAGTTCTACGTTCTAGGGGACTGATAACCTCAGATGTTAAGTCCCATAGTGCTCAGAGCCATTTGAACCTTTTTTTTTTTTTTTTTTTTTTTTTTTTTTTTTTTTTTTTTTTGCCTCCAAACACGTCTCCGACGATTGTCTCGTTGAAGGCATATTCGACACTCATCGGTGAAGAGAACATGATGCCAATCCTGAGCGGTCCATTCGGCGTGTTGTTGGGCCCATCTGCACCGCGTTGCATGGTGTCGTGGTTGCAAAGATGGACCTCGCCAAGGACGTCGGGAGTGAAGTTGCACATCATGCAGCCTACTGCGCACTGTTTGAGTCGTAAAACGACGTCCTGTGACACTGTTTAACATGGTGGCGTTGCTGTCAGGGTTCCTCCGTGCAATAATCCGTAGGTAGCGGTCATCCACTGCAGTACTAGCCCTTGAGCGGCCTGCGCGAGGCATGTCATCGACAGTTCCTGTCTCTCTGTATCTCCTCAATGTCCGAACAACATCGCTTTGCTTCACTCCGAGACACCTTCACACTTCTCTTCTTGAGAGTCCTTCCTGGCACAAAGTAACAATGTGGACGCGATCGAATCGAGGTGTTGACCGTCTAGGCATGGTTGAATTACAGTCAACACGACCCTTGTACCCCCTTCCTGGTGGAATTATTGGAACTGATCGGCTGTCGGATTCCCTCCGCTGCTTATGCATGGTTGTTTACGTCTTTGGGCGGGTTTAGTGACATCTCTGAAAAGTCAAAGGAACTGTGTCTGTGATACAATATTCACAGTCAACGTCTATCTTCAGGAGTTCTGGGAACCGGGGTGATATAAGGCTTTTTTGATGTGTGTTTTTGAGTGGTGTCTTTTCTGTTGGACAATCAACAATTCCCGAGCAGAATAAGTCGGAAATTTGAGCCGGTCAGGGACGGTGTCTGGATGGCCGAAGCGGTTAAGGCAACTGCTGATGTGAAGTACTAAATCCTGTTTAGAGTCCCATTCCTGCATAAATGTTCAACTTTCGACATTGCATTGCCTCAGTGCCCTCTGCGGCTGGAAGCCACGGATTGCCACCCACCCCTTCCCTTTCTTTCCCCATTCTCTATTTTATATAAATGTATGCACCAGCCGTGTCATGACGAGTGGTGTCTGTAGGACAAGTCCGACACGACAGACACCACTCAAATATATAGCCTAATCTTGTCTCCGCGTCTCTTAAGGGACCCAAACATAGCGGTTGTAGTACATTCATAGATTCCTCGCTTAAAGCTGGTTCTTTCACGGGATAACTTCTTGGCAGGTTAAAACTGTGTGTCCACCAGGACTCGAATCTGAGAGCTTTATCTTTCGCGGTCAAGTGCTCTACCGACTTTTATATATGTATATATATTAAGGAATGGACGGGTGGGGGCTCAGGGTGAAGAGTAGGCCGGGGTCGAAACTCGAGGCCTGGCCACAGTGTTCCCCTAACCGCCACCAAGCCTATGAAGCACAAGAAAGTGAGATATTCAGAAATCGACATAAATGGAAGGTTTTGTTGTTTATTTATTTCCATGTTATGTCGTAACTTTCACTGTTATTATGAAATTATGGGAACGTACTTCATCCACACAGAAAAAAAGTCTGTATAAAAGAAAAAGAAAATAAATAAATAAATAAAATCCGCGCATTTACGGCGCGCTCTCCCATCCGCGGCGGTCGGAGGTAGAATCGATCATAGGCGGCATAAGCTCAGACGCCGCCTGACGACGGGTTGGTGCCCTCAGCTGGAGACACCCCCCCTCCCCTCTCCCCCACCTCAGAGCGGGTCTAACAAAGACCCCTCGATGACAGCTGGCAAATAATGTTCGGTAGCGTGGGGTATGTTCCAGTGCTGCATGGGCTCTTTGTAAATAGGTCCAGAAGTCGTGGCGGGATTTAGGTCCCTCACGGAGTAGGTATCCGAACACACACCCCTTGACCCACGTAATGGCATGAAATTTGGTGACGAGAAAATTTTGTCCTCTGAGCATAGAAACATTCGCGGTTCGATCGTATGTGGTGGCACTTGGAGATAGCAGGCAATGATCTGCTGCACGAATTGCCAGACGTCGTGTGAAGAGGCGCAGGTCAGACGGTGGTCATGAGTGTCGAGTTGCTGGCAAAGGAGTCAAAGAGGGGAATCCGACAAATCAATGCTGTGCAGTCACTGTTTTGTGGCAAATTTTCTGTTGACTATATGATACCTCATTGCCCAGACATATGGTATTTCACACCATGGACTGCTGGATGGTGGGATGTTTGGTCTCCATCACATTATGGGGAACACAGTGCAAAAGTAGGCTGTAAAAATCCTTTGTCCTGGGTGGAAATATATCTGGGAGACTGGTGAGTTTGTCACTGTAGTCGACGAAAAAGGTCAAAATGTGAGGCATATGAGGCACGATGTGACAGACACACACTGGTGGTGGGGTGGACACAGGCAGGAGGACCTCAAGCAAGTTGCGTGTTACAGATGTGCCCCATCTGGTCCTCTGTCTTCTCATGGTACTCATATACAAAACAGCAGCTTGCATACAGACACTGACGAGTCTGAGGCCACCATGGAGATCCTGCACGATGTGGACCAATTTTGATGCCACATAGCCATTAAGAAACGTAATGCATTGAAGTGTGTCCTGGTGGCGCAGGAGATTCTGGCGGATAATGTGTAACAGGCGACGGAAATTCGTTGCCGCTGTGCGTGTGACGGTGGGATAAAGGTAATTCCGAGGTACTGGAACGTCATCACGAGTAGCTGGGGGGCCACTTCACCATTCTGGAGGCCTTGTCCAATGTACATTACAGAAGATTTGGTGACATTCATGGCATTGCCAGCGGCAGCCCCATAATGTGTAATCAATTTGAGGACTGCTTGAATCTCAGAACTCGAGCGGATGAAGAGTGGGAGGTCATAAGCATACGGGCGGCAGCGAAAAGTACGATAGCGAAGGGTGAGGCCGAAGAGCTCGGTTGTCTGGCCCCCAGTGAGGAGCTCTAGGGCAAAAGCATACAGGTCTGTAGAGAGGGATCACCCTTGCCAAACTGAATGGCGGATCGGTACTGGATGTGCTAAAGGTCCATTGACTTGGACTCGTGAACTAGCACTGCTGTAAAGTCGCTGGAGGACGTCGATGAACGGAGGGGGGATGCCAATGCGGGCTGCCACCAAAAACATAAAATGGTGGTGCACTTTATCGAAGGCACAGCGACGACCGTTGCACGGAGTCTGCGGGCTGCCGCCATCACAACTAAGTGGCAGCATTCCCTGTTTCAGTCTGTATGTTAACCTAGCCCCCCAGGGCGTCGTTTGCTCTGGCGAGAGGACATGAGGGATTATTGTTCAGAGACGCATCACCAGTAAGCAGGCGAAAATCTTGTAATCAGCAATGAATAGGGTGAAGGGCCCATGGGATCGCTCATGGAGGAGTGTGCATATAGCCACTGATATTCGGGAGACTGACGAAGTGAACTTCCTGCAGGAGGGTGGTTCAAAATGGTTCAAATGGTTCTGAGCTCTGTTGTTGTTGTTGTTGTGGTCTTCAGTCCTGAGACTAAACCTAACTAACCTAAGGACATCACACACATCCATGCCCGAGGCAGGATTCGAACCTGCGACCGTAGCGGTCGCGCGGTTCCAGACTGTAGCGCCTAGAACCGCTCGGCCACTCCGGCCGGCGCAGGAGGGCGAAATCAATGTCAGTAGCCCAGAACATCTCCTGCATACGGCGGATTTTCACCCTGGAACATATGATGTTGGTGTTGACGGTTGCTATCTGATAGGCGTGGTGGGTGATCACTGGAGGCTGGCCCACTCTGGCGTCAGCGGAAGGACGTGGGTGTCGTGTTGGAACGTCATCCCACTCGTCCCCAAGGGGTTCTGGGGAGAGTATGGCTAGTAGAGCAGCACCGACGGCGCAGGGTCCCGTAACGGCTCCTGCTCCTCGACCTCCTCGTCGTACCATACCGTAGAGGCGGGCACTAGTGTATGGTCCACTTTGTCGTTAGAAGATAGAGTAGTGGTTCGTGGTGTAGTTTCGGCTGTGCTACGTTCCTTAAATAGTTCAACGTCCCCATGGTGCTTTGGGGGTGGATGTAGCCGTGCTTACATCGACTCCTTCGGTAGTGGCGGATTCGGGGGCGTCGTTCGGGTCGATGGCGGTCTCGTCCTCGACCTGCAAAGTCACCTCTTGACCGGAAACGGTGCGGAGACTTCCCTTGCGACGTTTCGGAGAACGTTGTTTCCTTACACGACCTCATGTGTCCAACGACGAAAGGGAGTCGCGTAGATCTGCCATGAAAGCCGCCCTAGAGACGCTGAGCGAGTCGATCTCCATCGTGTTGCCGAGGGTTGAGTCAGCGGCCGGTCGCGTAGGCACAGTCAGAGCAGGTTCGATGGCCATCGGGGTATTGTCGGGCTCATTTGTGGCGTCCGGGCGGCGTTGGAAGGTGATAGGAGAAACAAGAGCAGCGGCGTAGGCCACCAGTAGCACCGTAGGTCGCGACGCAGATGGTTCTACGGCAGCTGGAAGTTGCGTAACACGCCGTTGTAGGCATTCAGATGTAACTAAGGTGGCCTTCTTTGCTGCACCGAGAAAAGGTGTGAGGCTGGTCGTCATATATAATTATTGTACGGCATCCGCAGAGCTGTAAGTATGACGGGACGTGACTTCGGAGATCAATGGTTACCTGTCGGGCGCCGTTTAGGACACGATATGTCTGACACTGTGTCCACTTCTCCGCAGTATGGCCGTGGACTGTGCCGTATTGCCAGCCGGGGAGGCCCAGCGGTTCTAGGCGCTACAGTCTGGAACCGCGCAACCGCTCCGGTCGCAGGTTCGAACCCTGCCTCGAGTATGGATGTGTGTGATGTCCTTAGGTTAGTAAGGTTTAAGTAGTTCTACGTTCTAGGGGACTGATGACCTCAGAAGTTAAGTCCCATAGTGCTCAGAGCGATTTGAACCATTTGTGTGTTTGTCCTTAGGATAATTTAGGTTAAATAGTGTGTAAGCTTAGGGACTGATGACCTTAGCAGTTAAGTCCCATAAGATTTCACACACATATGAACATTTTTTAACATAGATCGTGCTCCTCACGATCGACAAATATATGCCGATAATATCGGTAGCCGGCATCTTCACTTCCTCTCGCACAAAACGCTCCACCTCGAGCGCTTTGGGTCAGGTATAATCGTTGCAGAAAGTAAATCGGGGTGTATCGTAGACAGTAAGCCGGGCCGGAACCAAAGGCGGTCAGAATGTAAACAGAACGAGCTCGCGCTCCGCACACGGAAACACTGGCGTGCCCGCTGTGTTGTTGCCCTTACAGCTTTACATCTGGCAGTACCTCATCTCCTACGTCCATTCATAGAAGTCCTCTTGCACACCTCAAATGGCTCAGATGGCTCTAAGCACTATGGGACTTAACAACTTAACAACTGAGGTTATCAGTTCCCTAGACTTATAACTACTTAAACCTAACTAACCTGAGGACATCACACACATCCATGCCCGAGGCAGGATTCGAACCTGGGACCGCAGCAGAAGCGTGGTTCCGGACTGAAGCGCCTAGAACCACTCGGCCACAGCGGACGGCTCTTGCACACCTTCTCCGTTATATCCTTTCTTCCACGAGTATTAGTTTCGCAAGATGGGCACAACTTTTGTGAAGTTTGAAAGGGGAGAGAGAGGACTGGCAAAAGTGTAAGCTCTGTTGCCGTGTCGTGAGTCGTGCTTGGATAGCCCACTCGATAGAGCACTTGGCCACGAAAAGCAAAGGTCACAAGCTTGAGTCCCGGCCTGGTACACAGGTTTCATCTGCCGGGAAATTTGATATCAGTGCACACCCAGCTGCAAAGTGAAAACTTATTCTTTCACGAGAATGAAGCGTCTGCCAACTCCGTGTCGCTCTCCCACGCGCCCAACAAACCTGTGACCACTTCTGCTGCCATTCTTTGTCTACGTTCAAGATTCGATATTGTATGATACTTAGCAAATTGCAGGTTATTGTCTGCTGCGAAACGATGGGTACCTACCTCCAAGTCGTAAACGTGTATAAAGTCATAAAGCAATAGTTTTCAACATTAAAGGCGAATGCTGTGTTGGTTCCCAGCCAAATCAGTGGAGCATATCACTACATCAAGAATTTATTTTCCTGTGTATTTCACGTTTTTAGCTAGCCTTAAAGGTCTGGGATGAGCACAGCTCGACTGATCCCACACTGTAGAACAATGAAGTATTCTAATTAAAAATATCATTTTTAACTGAATCAGAATCACACTGCAAATAAACACTTACTATTCTAAGACACATATATTCTTTTCTGTGCTTGGTTATTATCAAGGACAAACGTCATGTAAAGCCCCAACAAAAACAAATGAGTCAGTGTTCAGGATTCGCCTTGTCAGCGTCCATAAGCAGTTAATATCTGATAATAACGAATTAACTACAAATTACTTCACAAATATGCACATACACGATAGATCATCAGAGGAGTAGTTACCTTGCTGTCACGTTGTATAGTCCGTTTGGGTACTGGTAGTCCTCCATCTCTGCACCTATGATTTGCCTCATTTCTGAGACCACGTCACTGATCTCCTTCGTGTAGTTTACGGGTTCATCGATATCAATTTCATTGCTGGACCATTGCTGTACAGACAAACATGACAAAAATTAGAAAGAGATCTTAAAATTTCTTAAAAAATTCATGTCAGTCATCATTTGAACATTTAAATTTAAAAAAATGTTTTGGACCTCCTTAAGCAAATCATTTCTGAAATTTTTACACTAAGTGTCATTAAAAGTATGGAAAGAAACTAATACACAGTTTGACATACTTTGTTTGATTTCTTTCTATAACGTTCTGCGGATTTATGTTCTGGGATTACTCATTCTTAAGTAGGGTAAGGATACTGAACGGGTAATTCAGTACGTAAGGGGAGATAAAAATCTAATGGCTACTGGGGATTGGATTGCGGTTTTAGGGGAAGGAGAAGAATAAAGGGTTGCGGTAGAGTATGGGTCTGGCAGTAGGAATGAGAGAGGAGAATCACAAGACGAGGAGCTATTCTTGTATAAGGCCGGGAGATACAGGAAGGTTTCAGTTAGATTACATCGTGCAGAGATTCCGAAACCAAATATTGGATTGTAAGACATACGCAGGGGAAGATATAGATTCAGATTACAATTTCGTAATGATGAAGAGTAGGTTGAAATTTAAGAGACTAGTCAGAAAGAATCAATGCGCTAAGAAGTGAGATGCGTAAGAACTGATGAATGAAGAGAGACACTTGAAGTTCTCTGAGGCTATAGATACTGCGGTAATGAATAGCTCAGTAGGCAGTTCAGTTGAAGAGCAATGGATATCTCTAAAAAGGTCAATAACAGTAATTGGAGAGAAAAACGTAGGTACAAGGAAGGAAACTACGAAGAAACCATGGGTAATAGAAGAAATACTTCAGCTGATCGACGAAAAATGGAAGTACAAAAACGTTCGGAGAAATTCAGGTATACAGATACACAAGTCACTTATGAACGAAATAAATAAGGACTCCAGGGAAGTTACGGAGAAATGGCTACATGAAAAATGATAAGAAATTTAAAGAGAAATGACTGTCGGAACGACTGTCTCGGCATAAGATAACCTTCGGTGACATTAAAAGCAAGGGCGTTAATAAAGAGGGCGAGGGGAGTTCCACTGTTAAATGCAGAGGAAAGCTTATCTGTTGACATGATAGAAGAAGGACCAGGAGTCGACAGAGAAGAGAGAGGGGATCCAGTATTAGAATCAGGATCTAGAAGGGCTTTGGAAGACTTAAATAAGCCACATGGAATAGATAATATTCCATCGGAATTTCTAAAATCATTGGGGTAAGTATCAGCTAAATGATTATTCACATTAGTGTGTAGAATGTATGGGACTGGCGAGATACCATCAGACTTTGGGCAAAACATCATCCACACAATTCTCTAAAGCCGACAAGTTCGAGGAGTATCGGACAGTCAGCTTAACCGTTCGTGCATCCAAGTTGCTGACACGAATAATGTACAGAAGAAGGGACAAGAAAATTGAGAATCTATTAGATGACGATCAGTTTGGCCGATCTGTAAGTAGGACCCAAGACAACGCCAATTATTTCTGTAGTTGGCACGGATTCATCGAGATTGGGCCGTGCATGAATGGAAACGTGTCGCCTGGTCGGATGAAGCTCAGTTCCTGCTACACCAGGTCGATGGTCGTGTCTGGATATGCCACTAGGTGATGATTTCTTCCAATAGGATAACTGTGTGTCGCACGGCCAGAATCTTGCTTCAGTGGTTTGAAGAGCATGATAGTAAAACTCACGCAGATGTCTTGCCCAACAAATTCGCTTTATCTGAAACCGATCGAACACATTTGGGGCACTATAGGGCACCAGCTCCACGCCCACAAACCACCGTTGTGTAAACAAATGGGAATGCATTCCAAAGGTGGACCAAAACGATACTAAGTAGCTGGTCATAATGTTTCACCTCATCAGTGTATGTCTCTTATAAAACTTCATGCTTATTGGCTGTATTTGCACTTTCAACTGCAAGATTTGCATAGAGTGTATAACACAATTAGCTGCAAAAACTGAGAAGGCCCGCATCTCGTGGTCGTGCGGTAGCGTTCTCGCTTCCCACGCCCGGGTTCCCGGATTCGATTCCCGGCGGGGTTAGGGATATTCTCTGCCTCGTGATGGCTGGGTGTTGTGTGATGTCCTTAGGTTAGTTAGGTTTAAGCAGTTCTAAGTTCTAGGGGACTGATGACCACAGATGTTAAGTCCCATAGTGCTCAGAGCCATTTGAACCATTTTAAACTGAGAAGGGTGAAAGTGTAAGAGAGATAAAGGGAGACGGCAAGGGGGGAGGGAAGCTACATGATTGATTTGTGTCAAAAAACGTTCCCAGTCATGAATCTATTCTGCATGTGCTGCATGGTGTATCAATACAGCAAATCTCATGAACATTATAATTGCGCCAGCTCAACAACAAATTTGTTAAGTCTAGTGTAACATCTTCGAAAATATTTGATAACCTGTGAATCTTAAGATTTCCCAATCAAATCGAGAATTCGATAACGATTAAAGATAAAAGCCCAAATCCTGCACTTCTCTAACCGATGTTTCAGTTACTGTCAAGCTGAGGTAGAGACTATCATCTGACTTCGATTCATCCTAATTTCTTTCTAAATGGCTCAAACGTATATAATTTTACGAATGATTGCTTCCACTCCTCTACAGGTTGTTGTTGACTTGTTTCATCATTATCGCCGGCCGATTTGGTCGATCGGTTCTAGGCGCTACAGTCTGGAACCGCGCGACCGCTACGGTCGCAGGTTCAAATCCTGCCTCGGGTATTGATGTGTGCGATGTCCTTAGGTTAGTTAGGCTTAAGTAGTTCTAAGTTCTAGGGGACTGATGACCTCAGCCGTTAAGTCCCATAGTGCTCCGAGCCATTTTTTTCATCATTATCTTTTGAGGGAACCTGAGAAACAGCTTTACGTTTCTTCATTTTATTCGTCAGCAATCATCCTAATATGATCTCGAAGGTTTCCTAGGCATGATTGACTCTCGGTGTGCTTTAGGCTGTTCAGCCAAGTTTGTTATTTCATTTCATAAAGAATATTTCAAAGGCCGACCTAGTCTTTTTCTTAACGTTTTACGAGCTGTGTTGTTCTGCGTAACCGCTGCCTGGACTCCATTCAGACAGTGAACTATTACTGGCGTTACACCTTTACTTATAACCTAGCACGACTCCTGGCGCACTCTATGTCATTTGATGCTCATTTGATTTTCAGAGTACTTGCAGTTACTCCGTGAAACTAACTCTCTCTTTCTGTGTTTTACAGCTATTGTGGATGAGATGGCCGGAAATATCTTAATAAGGTGAGTGCCGGACACCAAACATTGTTTAAACTGAAACCTCTGTTCTGGCTTATTAGGTTTATCGACGTCTTTATTTCGACCGACGCTGTATTCCAGAACTTCACGCTTGGACCACAACACTGGCCTCGCCGTATTTAATTTCGAAATTGTATTGGAGGCAGTGCTCGGCGACAGCTGATTTGCTTGGATGTTTTAGTTGTATGTGTTGCTGATATTTCTTGCAATTTTCGTCGGCTATTCTAACAGAACGTACCATATTAGTGTGGAATTTGATACACAACTAGCTTTCGGGAACTTAAGTCGCCGTTAATGGGAAAGAAACTCATTGGCTGTCATGTTTCTGTACGCGTCTACGGATTTTTCCGAAGACTGAATCAGCATAAGTCAGAGAAGTGAATCTTGGCTTCTCTTTTTTCACACTGGACAACCTCATCCACAGATGTCGGTGAGTTCGTCTGAAACGTTCTCTTAACCGGTACATCTGCGTCCCCATTCCTTTGGAACACTGTTAGTAGGTGTTCTGATTCTCTGGCAAGACTTTTTCTTGTCTGGGAGCGTTCGAACTCTACGATCTAGAGACTTTAGCACGCAGTTTCTTTGTGACATTGCTTATGGCTCGATGTGCATACTGTGACTTAGCGGTCGAGCCGTTCATATCTTAAGCAATACGACAAGGAGAGGTAGCTGGTATTCATTTTTAAGACCAATCGTGAATTTTATATTAGGATGGAGAGAATTACACGACCTCTTCACGCGTTTTAGTTCCATGTGTTCGCACCACCAACGTGTCGCCCATGTATCGATAGAAACGCGTTGGTTTGAACTTGACAGTTCTGGTGCCTCAGATTCAAGGAAAACAATCGTTAAGAAAGATCCATAAATTCTACTCAATGCAAAATATTCTACTTATGTGTCTTAAGAAAATTATTTGCACATACGTACGTCGCTTATTCGCAACATTATTGCATAAACATTTTTCAAATTCTTTTCTATTAATATTTTATTTCACAGGGAAGGAATATAAGATACACCCTCATCTTTTACTTTCTTTGTATTTATATTGTCTAAAACTGTTTCCCAAACAAATTATTTACGTAGTTATTCTACGTGAGATTTTAAGAGGTTTTACTTTCCCTAGTGGAAGTAATATGTCGTTGGACAGTTTCCTGATAACTTCATCAACATTCAACTGTGAGTCATTTATCATTACATTTTGATCTGTTTCAATAAAATTACGCAACAGTCTTGTACACCTCAAAGCATCATTTCATATTGTTGTTTTTGATGTGATCCAAAGAAATAGCTTTAAAATTTTTGCGGCATATTGCAAATTTATACACTCTCAAGTAAAGTCAAACTTGTTATCAGAATGTCCACGATTACAACTGGCGGAAAATTTTGTAATAATTAAAATCTATGTAGCTATAAGTACTGAAAATGTGATATTTCTATAGAGGATTTGTAGCCGTGGTACTAATAACAGTAGTAGCGGGTCACTTTCACTACAATATTTTACATGTCGTGATATTACAAAATAAGAGAAAGAAAACGTAAATGATATAGACAGGCATGGACATATGTAACAGCCTATTTGTTTATTTATTTACACATCAAGTTCCGTAGGACCAAGTTAAGGAGCAAATTTCCAAGGTCATGAAACGTGTCAGTACATAAATTACAACATATAAGCAATTAAAGATAAAAGTAAAATGTTTATGAACGCGAAAAAAGTCAAGCCATAAGTTTAAGTAAACGCAGTCAACAATACAACACGAATCAGCGTAATTTTTCAAGAATCTCCTAGACAGAATAGAAGGAGTGACCCATGAGGAAACTCTTCGGTTTCGATTTGAAAGCGCGTGGATTACTGCTAAGATTTTTGAATTCTAGTGGTAGCTTACTGAAAATGGATGCAACATTATACTGCAAACCTTTCTGCATTAGAGTTAAGGAAAAGTGATCGAATAGCAGGTTTGATTCCTGCCGAGTATTAACTGAGTGAAAACTACTTATTCTTGGGACTAGGCTAATACTGTTAACAAGAAATAACAGTATATATATATATATATATATATATATATATATAGAGAGAGAGAGAGAGAGAGAGAGAGAGAGAGAGAGAGGGAGGCAGGCCAATGTCAAAATACCCAGACTCGTGAACAGGGGTCGACAAGAGGTTCGTGAACTTACACCACTTATTGTCTCAACCGCCCATTTCTGAGCCAAAAATTTCTTTTTAGAATGGGAAGGGTTACACCAAAATATAATACCATACGACATAAGAGAATGAAAATAAACAAAGTAGACTAATTTTCGTGTTAACGATCACTCGCTTCAGATACAGTTCGAGTAGTAGAAATGGCAGCATTTGTCTTTGAACAAGATCCCGAACGTGGGCTTTCCACGACAGCTTACTATCTATCTGAACACCTAGAAATTTGAACTGTTCAGTTTCAGTAATCATATGCCCATTCTGTAAAATTAAAACGTCAGGTTTTGTTGAATTGTGTGTTAGAAACTGTAAAAGCTGAGTCCTGCGATTTAGCGAACAAATAATTTAATAAGGGTAAGTTAGGCAGACGGCGATGGTCTTATGGTACAATCGTCCTGGCATTTATTTGAAGTAATTAGGGAAACCTCAGAAAATCGGTATCGTAAGGGGGTTAGAGCCTCCATCCCCCTGTATACAGGGCTAGTCTGTTAAGAACAGTACAGCGTGGATAGATTTATTGCTAATTTACAATACTGTTTCGATTATACATTTTTGCAAAGAAGTTATTTCATAATGTAAAAAGCTAAAACTACACTCTTCATTCACTCCTCAAAAACAGTGCACAAACTACACACACTATTCGCTGATACAAGAGTGTGTTGTTGTTGTCTTCAGTCCTGAGACTGGTTTGATGCAGCTCTCCATGCTACTCTATCCTGTGCAAGCTGCTTCATCTCCCAGTACCTACTGCAACCTACATCCTTCTGAATCTGCTTAGTGTACTCATCTCTCGGTCTCCCTCTACGATTTTTACCCTCCACGCTGCCCTCCAATGCTAAATTTGTGATCCCTTGATGCCTCAAAACATGTCCTACCAACCGATCCCTTCTTCTAGTCAAGTTGTGCCACAAACTTCTCTTCTCCCCAATCCTATTCAATACCTCCTCATTAGTTACGTGATCTATCCACCTTATCTTCAGTATTCTTCTGTAGCACCACATTTCGAAAGCTTCTATTCTCTTCTTGTCCAAACTAGTTATCGTCCATGTTTCACTTCCATACATGGCTACACTCCAAACAAATACTTTCAGAAACGACTTCCTGATACATAAATCTATATTCGATGTTAACAAATTTCTCTTCTTCAGAAACGCTTTCCTTGCCATTGCCAGTCTACATTTTATATCCTCTCTACTTCGACCATCATCAGTTATTTTACTTCCTAAATAGCAAAACTCCTTTACTACTTTAAGTGTCTCATTTCCTAATCTAATTCCCTCAGCATCACCCGATTTAATTTGACTACATTCCATTATCCTCGTTTTGCTTTTGTTAATGTTCATCTTATATCCTCCTTTCAAGACACTCTCCATTCCGTTCAACTGCTCTTCCAAGTCCTTTGCCGTCTCTGACAGAATTACAATGTCATCGGCGAACCTCAAAGTTTTTACTTCGTCTCCATGAATTTTAATACCTACTCCAAATTTTTCTTTTGTTTCCTTTACTGCTTGCTCAATATACAGATTGAATAACATCGGGGAGAGGCTACAACCCTGTCTCACTCCTTTCCCAACCACTGCTTCCCTTTCATGCCCCTCGACTCTTATTACTGCCATTTGGTTTCTGTACAAATTATAAATAGCCTTTCGCTCCCTGTATTTTACCCCTGCCACCTTTAGAATTTGAAAAAGAGTATTCCAGTCAACATTGTCAAAAGCTTTCTCTAAGTCTACAAATGCTAGAAACGTAGGTTTGCCTTTTCTTAATCTTTCTTCTAAGATAAGTCGTAAGGTCAGTATTGCCTCACGTGTTCCAACATTTCTACGGAATCCAAACTGATCCTCCCCGAGGTCTGCATTTACCAGTTTTTCCATTCGTCTGTAAAGAATTCGCGTTAGTATTTTGCAGCCGTGGCTTATTAAACTGATAGTTCGGTAATTTTCACATCTGTCAGCACCTGCTTTCTTTGGGATTGGAATTATTATATTCTTCTTGAAGTCTGAGGGTATTTCGCCTGTCTCATACATCTTGCTCACCAGCTGGTAGAGTTTTGTCATGATTGGCTCTCCCAAGGCCGTCAGTAGTTCTAATGGAATGTTGTCTACTCCGGGGGCCTTGTTTCGACTCAGGTCTTTCAGTGCTCTGTCAAACTCTTCACGCAGTATCATATCTCCCATTTCGTCTTCATCTACATCCTCTTCCATTTCCATAATATTGTCCTCAAGTACATCGCCCTTGTATAAACCTTCTATATACTCCTTCCACCTTTCTGCCTTCCCTTCTTTGCTTAGAACTGGGCTGCCATCTGAGCTCTTGATATTCATACACGTGGTTCTCTTCTCTCCAAAGGTCTCTTTAATTTTCCTGTAGGCAGTATCTATCTTACCCCTAGTGAGATAAGCTTCTACATCCTTACATTTGTCCTCTAGCCATCCCTGTTTAGCCATTTTGCACTTCCTGTCGATCTCATTTTTGAGACGTTTGTATTCCTTTTTGCCTGCTTCATTTACTGCATTTTTATATTTTCTCCTTTCATCAATTAAATTCAATATTTCTTCTGTTACCCAAGGATTTCTAGCAGCCCTCGTCTTTGTACCTACTTTATCCTCTGCTGCCTTCACTACTACATCCCTCAGAGCTACCCATTCTTCTTCTACTGTATTTCTTTCCCCTATTCCTGTCAATTGTTCCCTTATGCTCTCTCTGAAACTCTGTACAACCTCTGGTTCTTTCAGTTTATCCAGGTCCCATCTCCTTAATTTCCCACATTTTTGCAGTTTCTTCAGTTTTAATCTACAGGTCATAACCAATAGATTGTGGTCAGAGTCCACATCTGCCCCTGGAAATGTCTTACAACTTAAAACCTGGTTCCTAAATCTCTGTTTTACCATTATATAATCTATCTGATACCTTTTAGTATCTCCAGGGTTCTTCCACGTATACAACCTTCTTTCATGATTCTTAAACCAAGTGTTAGCTATGATTAAGTTGTGCTCTGTGCAAAATTCTACTAGGCGGCTTCCTCTTTCATTTCTTAGCCCCAATCCATATTCACCTACTATGTTTCCTTCTCTCCCTTTTCCTACACTCGAATTCCAGTCACCCATTACTATTAAATTTTCGTCTCCCTTCACTATCTGAATAATTTCTTTTATTTCATCGTACATTTCTTCAATTTCTTCATCATCTGCAGAGCTAGTTGGCATATAAACTTGTACTACTGTAGTAGGTGTGGGCTTCGTATCTATCTTGGCCACAATAATGCGTTCACTATGCTGTTTGTAGTAGCTTACCCGCATTCCTATTTTCCTATTCATTATTAAACCTACTCCTGCATTACCCCTATTTGATTTTGTGTTTATAACCCTGTAATCACCTGACCAGAAGTCTTGTTCCTCCTGCCACCGAACTTCACTAATTCCCACTATATCTAACTTTAACCTATCCATTTCCCTTTTTAAATTTTCTAACCTACCTGCCCGATTAAGGGATCTGACATTCCACGCTCCGATCCGAAGAACGCCAGTTTTCTTTCTCCTGATAACGACATCCTCCTGAGTAGTCCCCGCCCGGAGATCCGAATGGGGGACTATTTTACCTCCGGAATATTTTACCCAAGAGGATGCCATCATCATTTAATCATACAGTAAAGCTGCATGTCCTCGGGAAAAATTACGGCTGTAGTTTCCCCTTGCTTTCAGCCGTTCGCAGTACCAGCACAGCAAGGCCGTTTTGGTTAATGTTGCAAGGCCAGATCAGTCAATCATCCAGACTGTTGCCCCTGCAACTACTGAAAAGGCTGCTGCCCCTCTTCAGGAACCACACGTTTGTCTGGCCTCTCAACAGATACCCCTCCGTTGTGGTTGCACCTACGGTACGGCCATCTGTATCGCTGAGGCACGCAAGCCTCCCCACCAACGGCAAGGTCCATGGTTCATGGGGGGGGATACAAGAGTATGACGATGATTTATTTTTATTTTGTGTACTGCAATTTCCCAATTTGCTTTCTTGTAACTTAAGTTAACAACCTTAAATAGTGAGCGAGATGTTGAGCTGAGAAAGAGTTGCAGTGTAGAGGATTTGTGTAAGGTTTCACTGAAGAAAACACTGTAGTGTGCAATATATTAGCTTTAACTGTATCGGGTGGTTATAATTACACTAACGGTATTCCGAGTGCTGCAGTGCGGTCTGTATAAATCACACGACACTGAAACATCGTACGTATGTTCATTAACTGGTGACTGTTGGTGTAAAGCGTTAAGAAGGCTGAAGTTTTCCGTACGAAATACAATGTGCTATTGAGAAGAAAAGTCGTGCACTGCTGGTAAAGCTACTTTATCAGAACAATAGTAAGAGCAGCACTGCATGTGGGAATATCGCCGACAGAATCAGCTACGAAGTGGATAAGTAGACTAAAGAATATGATCAAAAATACGCTATTGTAGTGCCTGCGTTATTCTGAATTACGATGCAAAGGCACTGCGGCGACTACAGCCGTTATGAAATACATTAAATGTATTCGTAATTGCGAATATGGGCAACCGTCAGCTCAGGAACGGAACGACTGCAGTGATAATAATTTGTGCTGGCCCGGGACTCGAATCCGGATTTCCCGCTTATCGTGAGCCGTCGCCTTACCATTCGGCTATCCGTGCACGAGTCACGGCCAGACCCAAACTACCACATGTCTCCATCCATGCATCTACAACATGCATGCATGTCCAAAGGAAATCAGAATAACACAGGAACTGCAATGTCGTATTTAGCCGCCGACCCGGGCAAGCGACTTCCAAGTAAAATGTCTCACCTGTACCGGAATATGCGTAATGGATGTACGAGTAATTGTTGTAGATGCATGGTTGACGACATATGGAAGTTTGGGAGTTACCGTGAGCCGTGTACGGATAATAAATGGTAATGCGACCGCGATACGCAGGAAATTCGGGTTCGAGTCCCGGTCCGGCACAAATTTTCATTGCTGTCGTTCCATTCTACAGTTGATGGTTGTCCTTGTTCGCATTTAATGTGTGATCAAGAAAGTTGAAGAAGAAGGTGAATCAGGTGGTGCAGCAGGAGAGCGAGGCGGACAATTTCCATGGCAGTTGTTGACGCAGCTGCTGTAGCAATAGCCAACTGTTCAACAAACGCCTCAAATTCTGCAGCCAATGAAACTTCCTGGCAGATTAAAACTGTGTGCCCGACCGAGACTCGAACTCGGGACCTTTGCCTTTCGCGGGCAAGTGCTCTACCAACTGAGCTACCGAAGCACGACTCACGTCCGGTACTCACAGCTTTACTTCTGCCAGTATCCGTCTCCTACCTTCCAAACTTTACAGAAGCTCTCTTTCGCAGAAGAGCTTCTGTAAAGTTTGGAAGGTAGGAGACGGATACTGGCAGAAGTAAAGCTGTGAGTACCGGACGTGAGTCGTGCTTCGGTAGCTCAGTTGGTAGAGCACTTGCCCGCGAAAGGCAAAGGTCCCGAGTTCGAGTCTCGGTCGGGCACACAGTTTTAATCTGCCAGGAAGTTTCATATCAGCGCACACTCCGCTGCAGAGTGAAAATCTCATTCTGGTCTGCAGCCAATGCTCGAGTTGGGTCACGGAAATTCTGTCTCCCCTCGTCAACAACTTAAAAGATTCTGAGGCGCATTTCACATCGGTATTCCTACAGATTTTAGAATGTGCACCAGATGAAGCCTCCAAGATGGGCTGAAACACCGTGACTTTGCCCTTCGTTTTTGGCACACCCGAAAGTGGATGACAAGTGGCCGAGGAATATTCTTTGAATGGACGAGGCACATTTTACTCTGTACGGTGCCGTGAATTCACAGAAATGTTGCATTTGCGGTTCTGCTATGACACATGTGCAGTCAGCTTATGTGGCTTCACAAGCTCGATCATTCTCGGTCTGCTTTTCTTCCAGGAGATGACACCTCGCAGGCCTGTTACGTGCACAGTGACATCCGTTGTTGTACTAACTCCGTGTGCAACACGTGATTCCAGCTTTGCACGAACGCAACTGTGTCCACATCAATATTTTTATGCAAGATGGGGCGATATCACCTGGTGCTTGCCATGTGAAAGATCTGCTTTGAGAAGCCTTTACTAACGGCCTCATTGCCTCTAAACAATTTCAGGATGTGTGGCCTTCCAGAGCATCCGACCTAAATCCATATGACTTCTTGTTGAGGGGATATCTGAAAGACGGTGTCTATCAGGGATTTATCTGCATTCTTTCCGATCTGCATACGACGACATATCGCTCTGATTACACCACATATGCTGCGTGCAACTGTCGACTATGCCGTGTTACAGATGCACCATGTTGCTGAGTCGGGAGGCAGTGTTATAACTTCAGACTATATGCTAATAAAAGTGCCAGAACAACAGTCATCATGTGTTTGATAGTTCCTCCCATTTTCCTGCACCCACACCACATCATGACTGCCTACAGCGCCATTTTTTCACCTGGTGGCAGAAAGTGGAACTACTACTTATTTCAGCATATAATCGTGAGCGCATCGATTAATGAACATACCTCCGATGTTTCATACCTACGGTGTTTCAGCGTCCTGCTATGTAAACAGGACGCACTGCAACGCTTGGAACACCGTCAATTCAATTATAACCACCCGTTATTACGTTTTTTACCAATCAATACTCTGTGCTACGTAAACAATCTTTTATTGTATAGACTGTATTGCTTAACAAATACTTCTTAACTGACTTTTTAAAAATAAGTTTTATACTCTCTTTAATCTACTTAGGAAATTTATTCTAAAATTTTATTCACTACTAGTTTTCTGTTTATTTTTTCTCAGTTCAGTCTGGATTTTGTTCTATAGTCATAGCTAGAGATGTGTTTCCAGTAATTATGAAGGTTTTATTATGAGCACAACTGACCTATAATTCATATGATGTAATGAATACCCTCAATATTTTCAACTTATCTTTACAATGGCCCTGGCTACTATTTTTAGTTGTTATTCTAATGGTGCTTTTTTATAGTTTGAGGGCTGTGTTCATATCTGCCTAAACATGTATTCAGTAATTGGGATTTCAGTATGCATATTGACAGTATGTAACTAAAAGGCACTGAATGTTACACAGTGAATATAGGACTCTAAATGAATAACGATATTCTATTTGCTAGTATATTTGCAAAAAACAACAACTAACAATCTAATCAATATTAATTCCAACAAATTTTGTTTTTATTATGCAATCTACAGAATCACCATTTACACTTGATGTAACAGAGATATCTACCTTCTTCAAACTGAAAGTTGCGGCATTTCTTTCCTTTGTGTTCAAAGTAAATTGTAAACTTTCTCTAAGCTTCCATTTGCTTTCTCTGCAAGGAATTCTCTTGTTATTTTGCAGTGACTATGTTTTCCATCATCAGCAAAGATAATTTTCCCCATAAATTAACATCCTGGTTCTGATAAATGTTTCACCACGAATCGGACATTACTTCAAAATGATTCAAATGGCTCTGAGCACGATGGGACTTAACATCTGTGGTCATCAGTCCCCTAGAACTTAGAACTACTTAAACCTAACTAACCTAAGGACATCACACACATCCATGCCCGAGGCAGGATTCGAACCTGCCACCGTAGCAGTCGCGCGGTGGCTGAGCGCCTAGAACCGTGAGACCACCGCGGCCGGCAACAGAGAGTTACAGGACCATTACTTTTAACAGTACTTATTAAAGACCGGGACATTACTTGAGGCGCATGTTATCTCCACTCTTTGTATTGTATCTCACAGGTACGATTGAAACCAATGAGCTAAATCTCTTGTTCCTAAGGATCCTGGCTTATTTCTGATCAACAGTAAAATATTACGATATTGCAATGCCTGTGTTGTTCCCAATTACGATGCAATGTTTCTTCGGACATGCATGCTTGTCCGAAGGAACAGGCACTGCAGCCGTTATGAAATATATGAAATGTATTCGCAGTTGGGAATATAGCCAACCATCGACTGCATAATGGAACGATGACTGAAAATTTGTGTCGGACCGGGACTTGAACTCGGATATTCCGCTTAAGGCGAGTGGGCGCCTTACCTCTATGCTATCCGAACATTACTCACCGCCAGACCAAAGCTTTCATACGTCATCAACCCTCTGTCTACATCCTGTCCTTGTACACCCATTAGGTATATTTCCGTACAGGGGAGAAATTTTATTTGAAAGTTGATCCCCTGGTGTCAGCGGATAAATACGATACAGCAGTGCCCGTGTTATTCCGAATTATGATGCAATGTTCATTCGGGCATACAACGTAGGTACTGCAATATCGTATTTATCTGCATGGGGCAATTGACTTTCAAGTAAAATGTCTCCCCTGTACGAGAATATGCATAATGGATATACGAGTACAGGTTGTAGACACGTGGTTGACGACATATGGAAGTTTGGGTCTTGCTGTGAGTCGCGCTCGGATAGCCTAATGGTAACGGCAACCTTTCGCGGTAAGCGGGAGATCCGGGTAAACGTCCCAGTGCAGTACTAATTTTCATTGTCGTCATTCCATTATGCAGACGATGGTTGTCCATATTCGCAAATGCGTATACATTTCAGTAAAGTACTGGACAGATCTGAAAGTATGTTTGTGACATACACTTTATAGGTCTGGGATGATTTTCAAATACTTGATGTTACCCACTTGTTATTATGAGTTACTGCTATTGAAGTGCTTACTTTTGGATTTTTTTAAGTAGTAAAGACATATATTTATGTTATTTGTTCCTGTTTTAAGAGTACATGAAAGAAATATTCATAATTTCTTTTTACTTAAATTTCTTCTTTGTAATTATGGTATAAATTCACGTATTTTCTTTTCTTCTAGTTGAAATTTGCTTTGAAATTCAGTGGCAAGGGCTTGTGACTAAAATATTTTTATTTCTGTATTTTGATTAATTATTTTGTGAAATTTCTGCCTATTTTCCCTAAGAAGTAGGCAGGACAACTGGGGAATCTTACTTTCTACACTCCTCTGCTGTAGAATTTTTCGGTTTTTGTGTTGTGGACTTGTAAGCGTCCTAACTTATTATTAGTGTACAATGCAATAGCTACTTTTTTTGATGGGTTAGCTATTTTTTGTGATATGAGACCTATGTATGGGATATTGTCTAATATTTCCTCTTCTTTCTTAATGTGGCAATTTTTTGTCTTTTTTATGTGTTTAAATTATCAATTGTTTTGGCTTTGTAGCCATTGTTAACAGTGATACTTTTTATTGTGTCCAGTTCTGTCCTAAGGCCGTTATCTTCTAAGTGAAGTGAGAGTGCTTTGAGTAACATGGACCTACATGCAGCATGTTTGTGTGTGATGGCATGATGAGTTGTCTATTGTTACATCTCTCTCTCTCTCTCTCTCTCTCTCTCTCTCTCTCTCTCTGTGTGTGTGTGTGTGTGTGTGTGTGTGTGTGTGTGTGTGTGTGTGTTTTCTGTGAGAATTTCTAGCTTCAGAAGCTGCACATGGTCTTCGACGTTAAGGAAAATACGCATGTGACAAATTCCAATCTTTTCTTGTCGTCAAAAAGCAAATTCATCATGAACTGACATTTTTAACGAATCAACAACTTTCACCATCCACTTTGCATGACAGGTATCCCCAGGAGCACGAAAAGTTATTTCATGAGATGGAGCTATGACGAGAGAGATAACAGCGAATTCTAAAACTACAGTATGATCTTCTCTAGGATATTGTTTCATCCAAGTATCCTGAACAAAATCGAGTATGTGAGACATATCGACCTAGTGCAAGTTTTCCTTGATATTTCTATGCTGAATTACAGTCTGGTATTCATTAATGCTGATCCCCAAGCAAAATTTTGATATATTTCTAAGACTGATACCTGTGGTTCTCAATTCCCATTTTTGAATAGATGTTTTTTCCGATTCAATCTCCAAAAAAAACGAAATTGGTAAACTTGTTCCTACATCTGAAAGATTATGTCTATTCAAATTTTTTGCCAGTCGCGTATGAGTGGCACAAGCAGCGCTACTACGAGGATGCAAATCAGGTTTGCTTTAAATATACACTGTAACGGTCGCGAGTGTTAGTTAACTTTGAGACTGGACGTGTTGAGTTGTTGTTAGTCAAGAATGTCTCTACGGCGACAAAGACGCCATTGTCGACTCCTCACTGAGTTTGAATTGGGTTGTGCAATAGGACTACGAGAAGCTGGATGCTCCTTCTGCGATACGCAGAAAGACTTGGCAGGAATGTAGCCACTGTACACTATAGTCACAAGAATGTAGGGTCGCAAGAAGACTGGGCTCTGGACGGCCACGTGGTACTACTGAGAGGGAAGATCATCGTCCTCGGCGTACGGCCATAGCGCACTGTACTGCACTGCAGTAGCAATTTGGGCAGCAGTTGGCACAACAATGACACAATGAACTGTTACAAATCGGTTACTTCAAGGACAGCTCCAAGCCAGATTCACTGCAGCCTGCGTTCCACTGTCCCCAAACCGCCGTCATTTGCGACTTCAGCTGTGTAAAACAAGGTCTCATTGAAGGGCAGGGTGGGGGTCTGTTGTGTTTTCTGATGAAAGTTGGTTCTGCCTCAGTGTCAGTGATGGTCATGTGTTGGCTAGATGGAGCCCAGTTGAGGTCCATCAGCCAACCTACCTGTGTGCCAGACACAATGGACCTGCACCTAGAGTTACGGACTAGGGAGCGATTTCGTATGACAGCAGCAGCACTCTCGTGGTTATCCCGCGCACCCTGAGAGCAAAATTGTACGTCTACATCTAGATCTTCATGGATACTATGAAAATCACATTTAAGTGCCTGGCGGAGGGTTCTTTGAAGCACCTTCACACTTCTCTGTTATTTCAATCTCGTATAGCATGCGGAAAAAACAACACCTACATCTTTCCGTGCGAGCTCTGATTTCTCTCATTTTATTATGGTGATCGTTTCTACCCATGTAGGTCGGCGTCAACAAAACATTTTCGCATTCGGAGAAGTAAGTTGGTGATTGAAATTTCGTGAGAAGATTCCGCCGCAACGATAAACGCCGTTGTTTCATTGATCCTGTATCATTTCAGTGACACTCCCTCCCCTATTTCGCGACAATACAAAACGTGCTTCCCTTCTCTGAACTTTTTCGATGTACTCCGTCAATCCTATCTGGTAAGGATCCCATACCGCGCAGCAGTATTTCAAAAGAGGACGGACAAGCTTAGTGTAAGCAGTCTCTTTAGTAGATCTGTTACACTTTCTAAGTGTCTTGCAAATAAAACGCAGTCTTTGATTAGCCCTCCCCACAACATTTTCTATGTGTTCCTTCCAATTTAAGTTGTTCGTAATTGCAATTCCTAGCTATTTAGTTGAATTTACGGACTTAAAATTTGACTGATTTATCGTGTAACTGGAGTTTAACGGATTCCTTTTAGCACTCATGTGGGTGACCTCACATTTTTTGTTATTTAGGGTCAATTACCACCTTTCGCACCATAGAGATATCTTTTCTAAATCGTTCTGAAATTTGTTTTGATCTTCTGATGATTTTACTAGTCGATAAACGACAGCGTCATTTGCAAACAACCTAAGACGGCTGCTGAGATCGTCTCCCAAATTGTTTATATAGATAAGGAACAGCAAAGGGCCTATAACGTTGTCTTGGGGAACGCCAGAAATCAAGTCTGGTGATTCGAACTGTTGTGCTGCCATTCCCGTACAGCATTTCAGAGAGTGTTTTCCAACAGGATGACTCTCGCTCACATACCGCAATTGTAACCCGAAATGCTCTACAGAGTGTGGACGTGTTGGCTTGAATTGCTCGAGTACCACATTTATTTCCAGTTGAGCACGTATGGGACATCATAGGACGACAACTCCAGCGTTATCGACAACCAGCACTAAGCGTCCCTCTATTGACCGACCAAGTGTGACAGGCACGGAACTCCACCGCACAAACTGACATCCGGAATCTGTAGAACACACTGCAGGAACGTTTGCATTCAACATTATGACGGCCACACCGATTATTAATTAACAGTATTTCAAATCTGCAATGCTTCATCTCGCTTTTACATTAACCTATGATCTTCCAATGTTATTCATTTAAATGTGTCATACAAACAAATGTATTCCAGAAATTTAATTACTCTACATTAATTATTTGTTGGAGTTGCGATTTTTTTTCAGTCAGTGTATTAACGTTTGTGTTTCAGATGGCAGTATATTTCCAGTTATTTGATGTGAGTAATACAAAAACGAATAACTTACCGGACAAAAAATTGGTCACTGCAGCGCACATGCACAGATGAAACGTTAAGCCTTTACGGATGGCGCACCGATCGAGTCACGTGCTCCATCGCGCGCGATTTGCTTCTATGTGAGTATAAGGCAGTAGCGATCAGTGAGGCATTTATGTTTCAAGCGTGGAGTTGTTGGTGGGTTGCGGCCGACTTCTTAACAGCTACAAACAGTGGTGTAATACATGTGGCCACGAAACACGACGTCGGCGTTGCTGTCAGACAAAGATCGTGACTGAGAGGGACCGGAAACGAGTTTCACGATTGTGTTTCAAACTTGCTACCAAAATCTACAGAAATTGCTGTAGGAAATGAATGAGGATCCGTCCCGACCTATTACCGAGCGAACATTGCGATAGGAACAGCATAAAATGAACTTTTGGACTTGGTCACAACGCAAGAGGCCATTGCTCACACAGGAACATAAAGACGATCACATAGGTTCATAAAGACGACAACAGCAAAGTTCATCGGGCTGGATGAATATGTGACTGGTTTTCTGAACACATCCCTAACCTATTACATCTCGACTGACCTGCAAAGTCACTTGACTTGAACCTCATAGAAAAATTGTGGGCCATGTTGGAACAGCGGGTAAAACGCCGATAATAGCATCCCCGCAATTTGGCAGACTCGTCTGAGAAAATCCTCAGCGAGTAGTTTAGCCTAGACGCAACGTACCTGCACAACCTTGTGGACTCACTTCCTATTATTAAGTACAGGTTAGAATTACAAGGTATTACTCAGTCCACTGCACCACCGCCTATGTCCGACGTTACTGTGCAACAGCCGCTCACAGACGGCAGGTGGCAACACTAATGATGAGGCTGGTTCAAATGGCTCTGAGCACTAGGGGACTCAACTACTGAGGTCATAAGTCCTCTAGAACTTAGAACTACTTAAACCTAACTAACCTAAGGACATCAAACACAACCATGCCCGAGGCAGGATTCGAACCTGCGACCGTAGCGGTTACGCGGTTCTGGACTGTAGCGCTAGAACCGCTCGGTCACCCTAGCCGGCGACGGGAGAACAGACGTGCAACTGTTGAGCAACTGACCGCCCTGATGAACCAAGGGGCTATCAACTGTGTCACCTCAACGATCGCTCAGCGAACGTTTCTGCGTATGAGTCCCTGCAGCAGGTGGCTGGTTAATGCATCAGGCTGGCTGCTGTTCATCGGCGATGAAGGCTGGCATTTGTACGCCAGTACCGCAACTGGATGTCCACTAAGTGGCGATAGGTGGCCTTTTCAGGTGAATCATGTTTTATGTTCCTGCCGACAGATGACCGTTGGCGTGTACGTTGTGAAATGTCGTAAAGCAAACACCCTCCAACAAACGAAGGTGCGTTATGGTCTGTGGAATGTTTTCATGGCATTCCAGGGTGATCTCGTCATTCTGGAAGGCACAATGGATCAACACAAGTCTGCATCTGTCTTTCCTCGGCAGAAAGGCATCTGTCAGCAGGACAGTGCAACGTGTCAAACAGCTGCCAGTATACGTGCGTGGTTCGAAGAGCACCAGGACGAATTAACCATACTCCATTGGCCACCAAACTCCCAGGATTAAAGTCCAATCCAGAATCTATGGGACCACCTTGATCGGGGTGTTCGCGCCATGGAACGTAGCGCAGGCGGTCACGGCACTGGATTCAGCACGACTGCACATCCATTACACAACCTCACAGACACTCTTCCTGCACGCCTCGCAGCGGTCCACGCTGTGATAAGTGGTTATGAAGGCTTCTGACAGGCAGTCATATTAATGTGACCGGGCAGTGTAAGCGATGCTTGTAATGGTATCTTTAAGGGTCACTAATTTTTTGACCGGTGAGTTTCGGTTATCTACCATAAGTCAACTAAAGGCATTATACTTGCTACAACTGCAACTTTCACTCGAAAGTAAAAGACTGCTGCGATTGTCCTCGTTAGGTCGTAAGAAGAAATGAATTGGCTTGCTCTACCTTGACCTGTTACACCAAATGAACAATGTGATCTGCAGAATGAGATGGAATTGTGTTACGATAATTGAATTAACTACCTATTTACATTAGACAATGAATGGATTTATCGTACACAAGTAATATTTTGTGATATGAATTTTCTGGAGTTTCATATTGTGAAGGCCCAGAGGCACACTTTCCCCTTATCTTGTCGAAGCTGAATTCCACACAGCACATTTTTATGTCGTATGGAACCACACTGAGTTGTTTGTCCGAGGGAAACGATGTTTTTTTTTTTAAAAAAGTGTCATAGAAGAGACTGCTATAGATAAAAGTGAATTGCAAAGTTTGCTAAATTCATATGTAATACACGCAAATTTTGGTATAGGGAATAGATTGGCATGAGTGAATCTTGTAAATGATTTGTTCAAACTTTCGAACAAAGGGGTCATACCATTTTTGGACAAAAATTGTAGTACAGACAAGGCAGACAGGGCTGTGTGAGCAGGGGCATTGTCAGGATGAAAAAAAAAGGAAAAAACCAGTCACCCTACTGCCACAAGTCAGGTCGTTTCCGCCACACACTGTTGCGCAATCTTTTCAATACTTCCAAGAAGAAAGCCTGGTTAACTGTCTGACCCTGTGGAACAAGCTCCGAATGGACGACTCCTCTCACATCGAAAAAAAAAAAAAAATCAGCTTTGTTTTAACGTTTGACTTCACCTGGCGAAGCAAACTTGAAGTCTTCCATTGGCATGATTATTGCTTTGATTCAGGACCGTAAGCATAGCACCAAGTTTCGTTACTTTTGATGATTTTCGAAAAAAAGTTTGAATCATTTCTGGACTCTTCATTCAAAAGATCTAGGTGGTCTTCTTACAAAGCACAGCATGCTTCCACGCAACCTTGTTTTTGTTCAGTAGTCGTCAGTCGTGGCACGAATTTGGCAGCCATCCTTTTCACTCCCAAATCTTCAGTCACAGTTCGCTGCACTGAACACAAAACATTTGTCACTATAAATTCTGCCGAAACTAGTCCTGATTTTCTTCAGCGACGGCATTCGACTTTCTGACTCAGGAATGTCCCTTGTAAGTGCTCCTAGCAGCAAGACGAGGTACTACAAAAGCTCTGCACACCAAAAAACTGCCAAAAAGAGGAAAGACGGTTAAGCGTTAAGACCCCCTCAAAAATGTCATTAGAGACGGAGCTGAATCTCGGATTGGACAAAGACTGGGAAAGAAATCGGCTGTGTCCTTTCAAAGGAACCACACTGGCATTCGCCTTATTCGATTTACGTAAATCACTGGAAACCTTAGTCTGGATGGCTGGACCGGGATTTGAACCCTCGGTTTTCCCGAATACGGGTCCAGTGGCTTATCTAGTGCGCATCTCGATCGATTTTAACGAAAGGCAATACGTCTAGGGACATAAAATGCAAAGTTAAAATTCAAATGGCCACTGCTGACATACTTATGTGGTATACTACGTAACTGTTAAAGTAAACGGCATCAGTATTGTTGAGGAAATTAAATAAGTGTGTGAATATGCTATGAAACAGTTTGTCTTGATTGGAGGGTAATTCAACACATCGCAGTATTATAATTTTCTGAGATCCAATTACTGCGCCTCGTTCCGTCTCCGTCTTCTCTCCTGCCCTCTTCTCTGCGCAGTCTTTTACGCTGGATAAAGGGATGGCTAGAAGAATGAGATTCATTAAGTGTGAAGAAGATTGAAATGGAGCGGGCGGTGTGTGTACGGCCGTGGGCTCCACTGCTGAAACGGAATTCAGCCACTTGTCTAGCACATAGTTACACACAGCGAAAAAAGCGTTCCCCAAGCGGAAAAAATGTTCAGAATTTTATTTACATAGAAATTCTCAACTTATTATTTCAGGAGTTTTCTGAAATCTACGCAAGAAATAAGTATTGACACCATACAAAAGAATGACTTCAACGTTCGGGTTTCTGCAAGAAGTTTCTGAGGCTGAGTGGGGGGGGGGGGGGGGGGACAATAGTCAAGGAAATTGATTCTTATTCGGGAAACGCGAGGTTCACATCCCCATTCGACCACATAATTTGCATGGATTTCCTAACCAATTTGAGGTTAAATTCCTCCCACGTCTTTGCGTACCTCATTCTTGTGCGCTATCTCAAACGATCTCCGTTTCCGTTTCACCTCTCATAGTCCTCGAACTTAAGTATTTTTAAAGAATGAGGAAAAGACTACATTTCTTCCTTGGGCAATCTGAAATACCTGTAAGATATCGTTTTCGCAGGTATTCACTTCAAACTGTGCATGTCTAGGCATTCTGCAGTAACTATAAGAAATCGTTTTCGCAGTTATTTATTTAAACTGTGCATGCCCATTAGTATATAATAGCCCACCTTGCTGCTGTTCTTGCATACTTTAGATTTTGTTAACGAATAATTATGTACAGACTTTCGATGGAGTGGACAAAAAAAATAAAGGTATATTTTCCATTGAAGTGGAAAATACGATGTAACAGATTGTATAGTAACTGTTACTGCAACGTATAACAAACAAATATTATGGATTTTGTAACTGAATCGAAATTTCCGATTCCGTCCTGAGTTATCCGAAATCTGCGATTGCATATCGTTTTTTTTTAGCAATGTTTATTCCCATTTCGGTCGTACAGTGCGAAATGCGTGGTATTCATATAAGTACTTTCAATTCCGAAATATTTATGAAATTATACTCCTTTCCAAATTTGTTTATAATATTATTACACATTTTTGTGAATTGTTAAAGCCGGCCGCTGTAGCAGAGCGGTTCTAGGCGCTTCACTCCGGAACTGCGCTGCAGCTACGGCCGCAGGTTCGAATCCTGTCTCGGGCAAGGATGTGTGTGGTGTCCTTAAGTTAGTTAAGTTTAAGTAGTTCTAAGTCTAGGCGACTGATGACCTCAGATGTTAAGTCCCATAGTGCTCAGAGCCATCTGAATCATTTTTAAATTGTTAAGTAAATGATTTACAGTAAAAATCTTAGTCATCCTGTAGCTTTAACTTTACAAAGAAATATTGAGTCTATGAAAAATGTAATTTCTTTTGTTTCATATTATTTATAATTAATGCGTCGTGGACCTGATTATTTTCCAAATTTAATTTACGTAGCGGAAAATTAAACTTTATTATCGATCAATTTAATAACTATTACTGTATTTCAAAAACACATTCAGTTTCTATAAAAACAATTTATTATGACATAAAATCTCGATAAAATCACAACTCGTGGCGTGGTGTTTCTTGAAACTTTACATTTTTATTTTACGACAATATGAAACTACTTTATTACAACTCTTAGATTTTAGCATGTAGAGAAAAGACATAAGTTTATTTAGATCATTACTGTTTGTAAAACCGGCTGTTATGGTAATCTACAATTTGGAAATATTGCTTCTAGAATATCCTGGGAAAACATTGTGTGTCAGATACAAGTGAATGCATGCCAAATCAGTTAGTCTGCGAGGAGCCTACAATCAATCGTCAGTCAAGCTGTAATTTGTAAGAACTTGTACTACGCTTATGGAAGGTACTTTTTTCCAAGTGTTGCACAAATCACTCTCCTATGTATCAAAACATGTACTTTTTTATATCCGCTGCCGCTCTTTACACCACCTCAAGTGTCACTTAGCACTGGCCACAGCTCTGTCGCTTACGTGGAGCTGCTCAACCTTGCACCCCAGTCTTTTTAACTCCATAGACAAAGTCATTGTGATAGTTGGACTGTTGGCAGTACGCTGGAACTCACGAATGATTAGTTCCGCCGATTTCAAGTGATTTTTTTACAATACTCTGCAATGCCTTGCAATATCTGCCAAAGAATATACGATGTATGTGTGGCGCGTTCGTTTACATGTGGTTATTCCTTTCCGTTTCCACTTAAAAATCATATCACCTACGGTCGACTTTGGCAGCTTTAGAAGGGTTGCAGGTTTGATAGTGGATTTGTTACTCAGGTGACATCCAATGGGAGTCCACGTTCGAAGTCACTGAGCTTTACTGGCTGACACATACTGATATTACTGATTCTCACTCCTTTTATACTGGCAGGTCTGCTTCTCGTAACAACTAGTAGTCAATTTCGGTTTAATAGAGGTGTCCGTATACTTCTGATAAGATAATGTATCTACCGAGGTGGTCCCACTGTTTGCCATACACAAATGCTGAACTTATTAGAAAAAATGGTTCAAATGGCTCTGAGCACTATGGGACTTAACATCTGTGGTCATCAGTCCCCTAGAACTCAGAACTACTTAAACCTAACTAACCTAAGGATATCACACACATCCATGCCCGAGGCAGGATTCGAACCTGCGAACGTAGCAATCGCGCGGTTCCGGACTGAGCGCCTAGAACCGCTAGACCACCGCGGCCGGCTGAATTTATTAGAGCGTGAATGCTTTCTGTAGGAGTCAAATAGATTATTTCATTTCTGAGGAAATGCTAATGGAATATCTTCAACTGTTTCACGGCAATAGTGATACAACGTTCACAAAATCGTTATGAGAAAGTGATTCGCAGGTACTACATCCGTAACGATGGTTGTCGCTATCAAGCAAATCACTCTGGAAAATGAAAAACGGACAGTAATGCAACAAACAGTATGGAAGAAGACCCGTAAGAAATGAAGACCACCACGGCTAAGCATATTTTATTTTAGCCACGACAGGTTTCAAACAAAATTAAAAGTGGCCATGTTACTCTACGACTTTTATACTTTCATCAAACAATAGCGCTAGTGAGCTACAAAACAGACAGAAATGTTTTCTTGTTTATCAAAATGCGCATTCGTACATGTACTCAGCACTTGAAAATGGACGTGCGTTCGAGACTGATCATCGCTTAAAATTAAATTAAGGTATCCATTTTGGTCTTCAGTCACGCACGGTCTTCTTCCATATTGATATTATTATTTTTGCAACAAAAAAAGATAAATTATTTACATGTGGCCTAGTAAAATCAAGAGGTACTAGATTCATGGGATCACATGCCGCCATATTTAGCTAAAACAAAAACTGCCAAATATTTGTGGCTAGGAGTGAATTTCTTCTATTATGTCTCCACTGGAAACGGTACTGTTGTGTATGGCGACTCTTGCACGCACGCACACACACACACACACACACACACACACACACACACACACACACATACAGTATTGATTACTGGGCATAAAAGCTCGTAGCACGCACTGAAATAATTATAAGCGTACAAACGGATATTGAGCTGTTAACTATCAAGTGCTATGATCTTCAAATCAAGATAATCGGAAAGCAGGTCAGTAGGAATAAGGGGAATAAGGGGAGGGAACTGAGGCGAATTTAAGTGGCATTAATTGTGAAATTGAAATCAGGCAGCGCAATACACCTCAAATATTGCAACAACTTACACTGACTGACAAAAAGAATGAAGTACCCAGAAGACAACCGAGCGAGGTGGCGCAGTGGTTAGACACTGGACTCGCATTCGGGAGGACGGCGGCTCAATCCCGCGCCCGGCCATCCTGATTTACGTTTTCCGTGATTTCCCTAAATCGCTCCAGGTTCCTTTGAAAGGGCACGGCCGACATCCTTCCCCTCCTTCCCTAATCCGATGAGACCGATGACCTCGCTGTCTGGTCTCCTTCCCCAAAAACAACAACAACCCAGAAGACATGGTCGGATGTCAAGATAATTTTGTACACGTACACACCATCGACGGGTATGTAAGGATTAGAGTGGCAGTTCTTTGTGACGGTAACCAGAGTCACAATTATCGTTCGTGTTTGATGTTGTTACCAGGCCTTATCAGGTATATATAGGGGGAGCTGGGGTGAACAGCACAAATACTGAGCGATCACTGTGAATGACACGGAGATGCCGCAAACTCATCTGAGACAGTGTTATAAGCACCTGACACAGTTATAAAAGGACCTCATAGTTTGTCTGCATTGGCTCGGCTGGTCGAATCGTGCAAAATACATATTTGTGGGGCATTCGGGCGTGACAGTGGCCCAGTGTTGCATTGCATGGGAACGTGAGAACAAATACACTCGCCGTAAGGCTTGCGGTCGACCACGTCTGACCACCACAATGGAGAATCGGTGCACCAAATACATCTTAACCTCTTCACATATGCACCTGCCATCAGAGAACAATGTCGGACCTCCTTCAACGTTTTGTGTCATCCTTCACCACAGATCGGAACTAGAAGCGGCAGGGCAAGGCAATTACAGTCCGCCGCGCGAGGTAGCCGTGCGGTCTAAGGCGTCCTGTCGCAGTTCGCGCGGCTACCGCCGTCGGAGGTTGGAGTCCTCCCTCGGGCGTGTGTGTGTGTGTGTGTGTGTGTGTGTGTGTGTGTGTGTGTGTGTGTGTGTGTGTGTGTGTTTGTTGTCCTTAGCATAAGGTAGTTCAAGTTAGATAAGTAGTGCGTAAGCCTAGGGGCCGATGACCTCAGCAGTTTGGTCCCATAGTCCTTACCACAAATTTCCAATTTTCCAATTATAGTCCCATCCGTAGTATGCTGTTAGCTCAACAACCAAACCGTTTTGTTTGGAGCTGCACCGGGACCGGGATGTGTGGACTGCTGATGCATGGCGTCGCATTGTGTTTAGCGATGAATCGCGGTTCTGCACTACCCTGCAGTGTCCGCCCCCCGGTAGCTTAATGGTGCAGTCGGCCTTTGGCTGTGGAGCGGTGGGGTACGTCCCGGCCGCTCCGTGTCGCGTTTCCGGGTGTGTTGTTGTTTACCGCGCCGGCGCGCTAGTGTTACGTATTGCCGTCACGTTCCTGACACACGATGGCTCTTTCGTATCGGAAAGCCACGATCAAGCTGCAGTTCGACACTACGTACTCTAGACCCAAGGCCCACGAAGTAGAGCGTTTTTTACGCGATGTGGTACATGTTGATCCTAACGAGCTGATCGGTATCCACTTATCTATTGTCTCCAGCGTCGTATATCTTAAGTTCACTGACGACGAAGCATGTAACAAACTTCTCAGACGCTCGACGGCAGGTTATCGGTTCTGCCACTCAGACGGAAACGTGGGTGTGGTGACGCTTGAACGTGCTGGATTGGGAATCCAAAATGTGCGCGTGTTTGAGCTCCCTTTTGAAGTTCCAGCGGATTTGGTCACCCTTGCTCTTCGACCCTATGGAACAGTTCTCGGCCACACGGCCGAAAAATGGAAGACCTTCGACACCTACCCTGTCCTTAACGGGGTGCGACAAGTCCGTATTGACCTGCATCGCCATATTCCTTCGTATCTCACGATCGCTGGTTGCAGGGCAATAATTATTTACGACGGTCAGCCGAGAACCTGCTCCGGTTGTGGCCAGACGGGACACATGCGTACCGAATGCCTGCAACGCCGTCTCGTGCAGACACCCTCGACCGACCAGATTCGTCCGTCGACACCGACCTCTCTGCCGATTACGTATGTTGCGGCGGCGAGACGGGAGACGCCAGCTGTATATGACGACCCCACTGTATTGGTGCGAGCTTTGGAGGACCCTGCAGTAGCTTCCACGGAGCCCCAAGCGTCTTTCAGTGCTGATGCTACTGATGTCCTTTCGTCGGACCCCGGCGCACCGTCACAACGGCTCGCCGACGGTGCGATGGAAGTTGAAGCACAGGATGCAGCGTCCTCCCCTTGCCCTACGTCGGAAACAGAGGCGTGGCAGCGTAAGCAGAAATCACCCAAGCGTCATAAGAAGCGGCGCAAGATAACCGACGACGTAGAACAGCCCGAGGCTACACCGCTGGATGACGAGGTGCCTCAACCGCTCCACCGCGCCGACACAGGCGACCCTACCGTCTCACACGGTTCGGCGTCTTCTCCCACTACCGCTGGGTCTGGACCACATGGGGATGCGGGAGATCACCGCAGCTCCGACACCGGGGATGCACCCTTGCCTCCGTCTGCCTCTCGAGATCCAGTGGTGTCAACGTCCCTGGGCGACTGGGCGCAGGAGATGGAGTTGCAGGATGCGTTTCAGGACCAAGACGATGCACCGAAGCCGATGGCAGCGTCTACGCGGCCGGCGACAGACGCCTAGGGCGGCATGAGCACCTCTCGTCGCTGCCTAGCACTTCGCAAGACCGGCGCTCCACGTCACGACTACTGCCCTCCTGTCATACCATGGTCACCTCCCGAGACTTGATGGACCAGGCATACCGCCTCGCCACGATCAACGTCAATGGCATTACATCTGATGTCAAGACCCGTATGCTGAAGGATACGTTACGCGCTGCGGATCTGGACGTTGTTTTCCTTCAAGAAGTCCGATCAGGACTCTGTCTCGATGCCTACGGATATGACGCCTACACTATGCCTGCAGATGTGGGCGGCGGAGGTACGGCGATTCTACTGCGGGAAGGGATAATGGCCACTGATGTCTCCTATTTACCGTCGGCCCGGGGTGTCGCACTCACGATTGGTACAGTACGTCTGGTGAACTTATATGCTCCTTCAGGCACCGGCAAAAGGAGAGAACGGCGCACCTTTTTCGCCGAAGATATAGCCCCGCTCTTCCAGGGCAATACCGACCACTTGGTAGTAGGCGGCGATTTTAATTGTGTGCTCCGCCCATCCGACCAGGAGCCACACTATACCACCTGCCCGGCACTCCAGGCACTTGTACAGGACTTGGCCTTGTTGGACACCTGGATCATCCAATAAGGCGACCGTCGAGCACACACCTACTTTACTAGTCACTCCGCGAGCCGTTTGGATCGAGTCTACGTCACCCGCGGCCTACGATCGGCCGTTGTCGACGCTGAGATGTGGCCGGCAGCGTTCACGGATCACCTCGCATATGTGTGTACTCTCACCCTTCCCCGCCAGCGCGTCCGCCGAAGTAGGGGTCCGTGGCGCCTCAATGTGGCCCTTCTTGATGAGATAAATTGTAGACGCGCAGTCGAGTCCACATGGAGCAATTGCCACCGGCGTTTACCCGCCTACCGTTCTGTACTTCAATGGTGGTTACGGTGTGCAAAACCCGCACTGTGCCGAACATTAGTCAGCTATGGACGCGACCGAGCGCGCTGGTATACTGCGACTACTGATTTTTACTATACTGCGCTCCGCGAACTGGCTGTACAACCGCCGTCGCCAGAGCGACAATCAGCAATACAACGCGTCAAGGCACAATTGCTTCGTATCAACGCCGTACGTCTTGCGGGTGTGCGGGTGCGAGCGAGGACGACTGATGATGTTCGTGGTGAACGACCTTCCCTCCACCATATCATTCAAGAACGCCGAAGACGCAAGAGGCAGCTAATTACCGAGGTTGAGACGGAGGATGGGCGACGCGTTGACGCACAAATGGATATCGTCCGAGCGTTCACACAGTCATATAAACTTCTTTACGAGAGGGAGTCCCACATGAATGTAGGGGTCAGGGAAGTCCTATCTGACCTACCAGTCTCTCGGGACCCACAAGATGATGCTACGCTCTTGTCGGCGGTGACTTTGGAAGAATTGCGAGAGGCTCTGTTGCGTGGCTCTCCCAACAAAACGCCTGGCCCTGACGGCCTCCCTCTTGAATTTTACAAGCGGTTCTTTGATCTCATGTGCCCAATGTGGGTCAGGATGTACAGTGAACTCCTGGACGCCGATTTTCAGGTACCATCTGACTTTACTGAGGGTCTCTTGATCCCTGTGCCCAAACCCGGCGGAGGCCGTCGCCCTCTTGATTTTCGCCCGTTGACAATGCTAAACACTGACTATAAGCTGTTGACACGCATGCTCCGTGAGAGGCTCAAACCTACGGTAATGGCGGCCATTCACACTGATCAAACCTGCCTCGGGGGCGACACTAATGTGTTTACGACTTTAAGCACCTATAGAGACGTGGTGGCGCTCATGCAAACTTGCCGCCTCCAAGGCGCTCTTGTTGCGCTGGACTTCGACCATGCTTTCGACCGCGTTAACCATGGTTTCCTGCGTGCTGTTATGGAACACATCGGTGTCCCGCGTCTGACGACGTCTGTTGTGCTTCGATTGATCCATGGGGCTGTCACGAGGATTATGATCAACGGCTGTCGGTCCGCCCCCGTCCGTGTCAACAGGTCCGTCCGGCAGGGTTGTCCTCTTTCTGCCATGCTCTTCGCCGTTGCCCTCGAACCAGCTCTTCACGGACTACGGCGACGCTTAGAAGGACTTACCCTCCGTTCCGTAACCTTTCGATGTGGTGCATACGCCGACGATGTGATGTTCTCAGCACGGTCTGGTGACGAAATACACACGGCGTTTTCCTGGCTCCACCAGTATGGGGCGGTGGCAGGCAGTGTGCTCAACCTTCGGAAATCACGCTACATGGAGGTAGGACGAGGAATGCCTGCAGGTCTGGCCGTACCTCTGACAAAGGTCCCGATGCTCAAGTGTTTAGGGATATCACTCCATCGACAAATACAACGCACGGCGGCCTTTACGTATCGTATGGTCTTACGACGACTCCGTTTAGAGGCTCGTCTCAATAAATTCAGATCATTGAACATTTTGCAACGCGCCCAATACGTCAATGTGTACATGGCTTCTCACCTTAACCATTACGCCCATGTACTGCCGATAACGGACACGATGGCTTCCAGGATACAGGCAGTGTTTGGACACGTGGTGAACGATGGTGCTGTTTTCAAGATCCGTTTTGTTACGCTTACTTTACCCTTCGACAAAGGCGGTGTTGGACTCACTCACGTCAAGCACAGAGCGCTGGCACTATATCTCCGTTCCATGAGGCGACTCTGGCTTTCACCAACAGCCAGTCTCCCCGGCCTACTGATTGAAGAAGTGGCCCCACGTACGCTGTACCCACCGGTACCAGTTGGACATTTATCGCCCTCGCTGTCACATATTAGAACGTTTTTCGTAGAGCATAGCTATGTGTTGCGGGTTATATCGGAGACACGGAATCCGACAGCGAAGACTTATTATAGTGCTCTCCAGCACTGGACTCCGGATAACGACATTGTACGGCGCCACCCTACGGTCGACTGGCCACGGGTAAGGCGAGCCATCCACGCGCCGTTCCTGTCTACTTTCGTGCGGTCGACGTGGTATGTGGTCGTTAACGAGAAACTTCCAACCCGACAACGGCTGCATGCCATTCACCTAATTGACGACCCTGTATGCCCCCGTTGCACGATGTTAGACACGGACGAACATAGACTGAACTGTGGCCCCGCGCGTGAGTGCTGGAAACTGATCCGCCAGATCCTGGCTTTCCTGCTCCGCCGCCCCTACGTTTCGATTTTACCCCAAGAACTCTTTCATCCCGACGCTGTCTATTTCCCTATGACCCGGATGAATGCGGTTAATTGGGTACGAGGAATGGCGGTACACTACATATACCGCGATGGAGACAAAGACGTCCTCGATTTATGGTACTATATGATCGACGAGTTTCTGGTCTTAACGAACAGACAGGATTACCGGAACCTTTTTGCGAACTATTTGGGTTCGTCATTCATGGACCCACCACCTAGCTGGGGTGTGCCGGGTGTGAGAAGACATTAACTTGTAGATGTGATCTTTCCACGATTCCCCTATGGTAACAGAAACAGTCTCTGACTGTGTGCAGCGGCCCCGGGCGCTCCAACGATTGGTGGCTGGTGATGTCCAATGTAATGACGACCGCCCGTTCCTGGCCGCCCGCCTAGCAATGTGACCGCGGCGAGCAAGATGGCCCCTTTTAGTTCACTTTATTGGCAACTTTTTGCGCATGGCTGCCTTGTTTTTTTTATGCATTCTCAAAAAAAAAACAAAGGGGTAACGTCTTTGATATCTATTATAAAAAAAAGTGGCAAGCGAGCGAGACTCCTGTCCAGGCGATCCTGGTTCGAGACCCGTCTATGCTACTTTTGTTTTCGCGGCGCTAGATCAATCGCAAAAAGAAGTATTCCATAACATCACTGCAGTGGCGTTTCCTGCGGACTTGAGAAAATACAGATGCGACTGCGACGAAAATGAATATGCATTCGTACGATGTTCGTGGTGCCGAAAGTACAAACGTTTTGATTGTTTTTGTAACAAGTATCATCCGTCGGAGTGTACTCGCCAAAATATTGGAAATATCGATTAACTTTCCCTTAAATGAAAAAAAAGGTTGGTAGTGCACTTGCCCGCGAAAGGCAAAGGTCCCGAGTTCGAGTCTCGGTCGGGCACACAGTTTTAATCTGCCAGGAAAAAAAAAAAAGTCAGTGTGACGGATTGTCAATCCTCTGGGCCGGGGTTCGATTCCCAGCTGAGTCGGGGAATTTTCTCCGCCGAGGGACTGGGTGTTATTCTGCCTTCATCATCATTCTATAATGCTCATCGACTGATGGTCGCCGATGTGGCCTCAAATTGAAAGATCGACGAACGGCCTGCCCGACAGGGGGCCCTAGCCATACGATTAAATAAATAAACTACCCTGGATGACTATCGTCGAGGAGTATGGTGGCGATCTGGAGACAGATCCAGCTCTTCCAATGTTTTGCAGAAGCTGTGCGGTATGACTCCTGGTGTCGTGGTGTAAGTCACCATAGCATATGGCTTCAGGTCGACGCTGGTAGTGACTGGAGGAACTATGGCGCCGTAACGGTACGTCACAGACATCCTGCGTCCTCTTGTGGTACCTCTCATGCGATTGTATCACGATGTCACTTTTCTACAGAACAATGCTCATCCACACATGGCATGTGTCCCTATGAACTGCCTGCGTGATGCCGAGATACTCCAATGGCCAGCAAGATTCCCACATCTGTCCCCGATAGAACACGTGTGTGACCTGCTGCGATGTCAGCTCCATTCGAGTGCCAGTATGCAGGATACCAAGGACCAGTTACAACAGTTTTGAGCCAGCTTGCTTCAGGAGAGGAAACAAGAGTTTCATGACACCCTTATAAACTGAATTAGTGCATGCATCCTGGCCAGACGGGGTGCAGCATCACACTGATAAGTGGCCTCTTAATGTTCTTTGTAAATTTGACTCGATTTTGTAATCACTGAAATAATATCACATATCCTCATAAGCTGTGAAGTTTTACTTCGTTTCTCCCTACCGCTCTGGGTGATTTACTTTTTCTCGGGCATGCAAATAAAAGTGGTCAGTTTCCTTCCCTTCTCCTGTTCCCTGTTCACGACATTCTCCAGCCTGCGGAACCGCTAATGTGCAGTGGGGACTGGCCTCACCTGAATGGTGCGTCCGATGTCGATGAAAGGGGTGCGCTCCATGTTGGCAGTGCTGACGAGTCTCTGGCTGGCCAGCAGCATCAGCACGCCGATGGAACAGATCAGCGCCACGCCGCACACGCTCCTGCGCCGCGACATCCCCTCCGCCTGCCTGCAACGCAAAGAAACCGTCACAGTCACACTTCACTACTCTCCCTGACCTTCTGCTAGACTGCTAAATCTTCGCATACGCTACTGATGAAGGGATCGCTAGTACCTAGCATGTAATTGATTCAATTTGATATCAGACTTCGATAGAACTCTAATACGAAATTGTTTTGGAGATGCCTGATGAACTTAAAATGGGAAGACGGAAAAAAAGAGAGAAAATAGACGATGACGACGAAGATGACGACGACGACGAGGCCCTATACGCGAGAGTGGTTCGGTAAATTTCTCTCTTAGAAGTAAAGAAAGGAGGTTAAGGGTTAATGTCCTGTCGGCAACAAGCTCGTTACAGGTGAAACACAGTCTTGAGTTTGACAAGGACGGAGCAGGAATTCAGTTGCAAGATTTCAAACGAACCATTAAGATATTCGCCGTACATTATTCAGGAAAAGTGCAGTTAAAATAAATCTAGACAGCCGCACCGATTTTTTGAATCCCGCCCATCACTTTTTGGGAGTCAATTGTTTGTCACGTGGTTTGGTTATAACTGTTCGATACAGACTGTCAAACGGCTTCAATGCCTCAATCGTCAGTTTCACATAGAGATAAAAAAGACGTCATGGAACAAACAGAATGGTGTAGAGAGAGTCGTATTCTTTATTTACAGTCGGAAAAGAGGTTGGAAAGGGAACGACTAACAACTTTACGAAATAACGTCCACCAAATCTGGGCTGTGATTTTGTGAGAATTAGTTTGTCGAGAGGTGATAATGGGGACATTCTCTTGTTTTTTGTTAATACTCGTTTAATAATCAATAGTGTAATATTTAAGCAACGTTACATTCATTGAACTTCGCTTAAATTTGCATGTCACAAAAAACTAAAACAACGCTCTATAGTCTCTACACTCCTTTCCACAACGAATGAAAACAATTTTTTGTTAATATTGTTCTCGGGGAAACTTGTTAACAACTATCGAGCGAGGTAGTTCAGAGGTAAAGGCAAACGCAGGGTTCACATACCATCTGGTCTTCGACATTTTGGTTTTGCGATGTTAGCGTTAAGTCTGTTAAGGAGGAAACCGGCATGGTTCCTCAGAAAAGAACTCTGCTGATTCCTTTCCTAATCCTTGCGCGATCTGAGTTTGTACTCCGTGTCTAATGACATTGTCATATGGACGTTAAACGACAATTTTTCTTCATGTCATGTTCTTCGCCATGGAAATGTAAACCACAGGGTAAAGAATTAACTCCTGGAGCAATGAATATCTTGAGACAAGTTACAGTCCGAAAAGGACTATGACAGTTAGGCGGGAGGTGAGACAACTTGGATTTCGTGGTCGAGCGGCAGCTCATAAGCCACACATCACGTCGGTAAATGCCAAACGACGCTTCGCTTGGTGTAAGGACCGTAAACATTGGACGATTGAACAGTGGAAATACGTTGTGTGGAGTGACGAATCACTGTACACAATGTGGTGATCCGATGGTAGGGTGTGGGTATGGCGAATGCCCGTGGGACATCATCTGCCAGCGTGTGTAGTGCCAACAGTAAAATTCGGAGGCGGTGGTGTTATGGTGTGGTCGTATTTTTCATGGAGGAGGCTTGCAAATGGTTCAAATGGCTCTGAGCACTATGCGACTTAACTTCTGAAGTCATCAGTCGCCTAGAACTTAGAACTAATTAAACCTAACTAACCTAAGGACATCACTCACGTCCATGCCCGAGGCAGGATTCAAACCTGCGACCGTAGCGGTCGCTTGGTTCCACAGTGTAGCGCCTAGAACCGCACGGCCACCCCGGCCGGCAGGAGGTTTGCACCCTTTGTTGTTTTGCGTGGCACTATCACAGCACTGCCCTACATTGATGTTTTAAGCACATTCTTACTTCCCACCGTTGAAGAGCAATTCGGGGATGGCGATTGCATCCTTCAACACGATCTAGCACCTGTTCATAACGCACAGCCTGTGGCGGAGTGGTTACACGACAATAACATCCCTGTAATGGACTGGCCTGCACGGAGTCCTGACCTAAATCCAATAGAACACCTATGGGATGTTTTGTAGCGCCGACTTCGTGCCAGGCCTCACCGATAGACATCGATACCTCTCCTCAGTGCAGTACTCCGTAAAGAATGGGCTGCCATTCCCAAGAAACCTTCCAGCACATGATTGAACGTATGCCTACGAGAGTGGAAGGCTAAGGGTGGGCCAACACCATATTGAAGTCCAGCATTCCCTTTGGAGGGCGTCACGAACTTGTAAGTCATCTTCAGCCAGATGTCCGGGTACTTTTGATCACATAGTGTATGAATTTCACCTCTAAAATGTGTAATCATACACTTGGATAAGGACAGTAGAAGCGAAAGAACCGCATGCTCCAGACGTCTGAGGCAGAGTTGGCAGGAAGTCATTGGTGTTATTTTGCTGCTTGCTCTCCAGATTTGTGTGGGAGCACAGGAACGTCCAAAAGATCCTTCGCACATTCTAAAAACTTCGACTATGTCAAATGCTTAATAAGGACGAGACGGAAGGGGGGGGGGGGGGCGGAGGGATATGGGACGGAGGTTGGCGTACGTGAAATACGAAATTCTTTGCTACACAGGATGTCCCGAGAGAAAGTGTGAATATTCAGGAGTATGACAGGTACGATCATTCGAAGCAAAAAATTCTCAGCAGAAGAGATGTGTTTCGCAGTAGCGAAGGATACTTTTTCTTGCACTGAGCGATACTATGCTCTCCAAATATGGAAAGCAAAGAGCTTGCAGTAGAATAGATTTGTTCACAGCTCTTAAGATATGTATTTTACAGCCCCTATTTACTAGACATTTTGCTTCGAATGATCGTTCCCGTCAAATCGCTAAATTTGACCATTCCTCGTGAGACACACTGTAAAACGGTGACGAGCTGGCATTCGTGGCGGCGGTGAAGGGGTATCAATGTTCATCTCCAAAATTCGACTGGTAAGAGGCGTGTGATGTTGTAATGTCCCCTTTGAAAATTTTATACACGACTGTGCTTAATCTGACACACAATATTTTTTAGCGCAACGCAATCTGACTTTCAAAAATCCCTACAAAAGAATGGCCCTGACCAACATTAACCTATACCTTTCACAAATCACTTACCTCACAAAAATCTTCGTTACTCGAACTACTGCAACACAGCGAGCGCCACTACTGCCAGCTAAATAAAAGATTCAAACTACGGAAGGCACTAACTACTGATAGGTATAGTTAGCAAATGAAAGATTTTAATAGAGAACAAACAGTGTATTTACCTTAATAGTCAAAATATATATGGTAGTTCATGACATCCAGTCTTACAAATTACAAAACTCCGCCATCTCTCTCCCCACGTCCACCACTGCTGGCGGCTCACCTCCAACTGCGCAACGCTACGCGCTGTTAGCATCCAGCTGCCGCTGCCCAACACTACAATGGCAGACAACAATGCAGACTAAACACAGACTGCACACGGCACAGCCAGTGATTTTTTCATACCGAGCGCTATGTGGCGTTACCAACAAGAAAACCTAAAAAGCCTACTTACAATGTGAACATACGGTACGGATTCGGAAATTAGAATGGAGTATAATCTCACAGTCTACATAACGGACTGGGAATGGTTAGGAGAAGAACACCAGCAGGAAGTCATAAAAATTACACGGGCGCCGAAACTAGTGATCGCGTGAAATCTAACTAGTGTTTTCACGTAAAATTTAGGACTGTTCTCGAAAATGGGGAATTGAGAACTGTGACGTATATCGACTTCTGACGAGTCTCTCGCAAAGACTACCACACATGTTATAATAATAAAAGAAAATACCTTCTAAATAAACATATTTGTCAAACAGTGAGACTGGATCGAGGATTTTGCAAGCAATGGAAAAATTGATCTAGATTTGCATTTGTACTCGGCAAGCCTCATTAGCAGAGAGTACCTGGTACCACTACAAGTCCATTTCCTTCCCTGTACCACTCGCAAATACAGGGAGAGGAAAACGAGTGTCTATATGCCTCCGTACGAGCCCCATTTCCTCTTATGGTCTCTTTTAATCCTTTAACCAAATGTACGTTGACGGCAGTGCAATCGTTCTGCAGTCAGCCGGTTCTCCAAATTTTCTCGACAGCGTTCCTCGAAAAGAGCGTCGCCTTCCATTCAGGATTTCCCATTTGAGTTCCCGAAGCATCGCTGTAATACTTGCCGGGTCGATCTTGCAGCCCCGTCTGAAATGCTTCAATGTCTTTCTTTAATCAAACCTGATGTGGATCTCAAACACTCGAGCAGTACTCAAGAATGGGTTACACTAGTGTTCTGTTCGCCGTCTCCTTTACAGGTGAACCACACTTTCCTAAAATTGTCTCAATATACCAAAGTCGACCATTCGGCTTGCCTACTACAATCCTTACATGCTCGTTCCATGTTCCCCTGTTCCACTCAGCCGGCCGGAGTGGCCGAACGGTTCTAGACGCTACAGTAGTTCTAAGTTCCAGGGGACTGATGACCTCAGATATTAAGTCCCACAGTGCTCAGAGTCATCTAAACTCTCTTTTGATGACCGAAAACATGTTGCCTGGTCGGACGAGTCTCGTTTCAAATTGTATCGAGCGGATGGGCGTGTACGTGTATGGAGACAATATCATGAATCCATGGACCCTGCATGTCAGTAGGGGACTGTTTAAGCTGGTGGATGCTCTGTAATAGTATGGGGCGTGGGCAGTTGGAGTGATATGGGACCCCTAGTACGGTTTGATCCGACTCTGACAGGTGACACGTACGTAAGCATCCTGTCTGATCACCTGCATTCATCCATGTCCATTGTGCATTCCCACAGACTTGGGCAATTCCAGAAGCACAATGCCACACCCCACACGTCCAGAATTGCTACAGAGTGGCTCCAGGAAAACTCTTCGAAATTTAAACACCTCCGCTGGCCACCAAACTCCCCAGAATGAACATTACTGAGCATATCTGAGATGCCTTGCAACGAGCTGTTCAGAAGATATCTCCACCTTACGGATTTATGGACAGCCCTGCAGGATTCATGGTGTCAGTTCCCTCTAGCACTACTTCAGACATTAGTCGAGTCCATGCCACGTTGTGTTGCAGCACTTCTGCGTGATCGCGGGGGCCCACATGATATTAGGCAGGTGTTCCAGTTTCTTAGGCTCTTCAGTGCATTTCTGTGGGCCGAATGACCTTCCTGCTGACGTGGCTTTACCTCAGTATAATAAGAGGGCATGATGTTGTTCGTGTTGCAGTGTTTTAACGAATTCGTGTATTGTTTTCTTAAAGACGGATACGTAAACAGCCCAACATTTACAAAGGTGTATATGGGAAACTGCCTAAACACTATACTTCGGCTGGATATTGCACTAAAGCAACGGTTACTAATCCAGCGTGCAGATTCGATCCGAGTCTGGCACACATCTGTATGTCTCTTAATGTGTTATACTACACGAACAGTTCTTTGTTTACTGGGCAATATTTTGCAGATTCCACATTTCTGTATTCTGTTTGTACCTGGAGAGCTCTGTTGTCTGGAGTAAAAGTTCACGATGAGTAGATGCCGTATGACACTAGTCAGACATTCCGTAGTGATACGATATTGCCGTGTCTGTGTTGTTAACAAGAACGATGCAACGTTCCTTCGGGTATGTGTGTGTGTGTGTGTGTGTGTGTGTGTGTGTGTGTGTGTGTGTGTGTGTGTGTGTACATATGTATGTCCGAAGAAACGGGCACTCCGGTGATTACAGCCGTTATGAAATACCTGAAATGTATTTGCATATGCAAATATGAACCACATCAGCTGTATAAATGAATGATGACAGTGAAAATTTGTGCCCGACCGGGACTCGAACACGGATTTCCAGCTTTACGCGAGCGGTCGCCTAAACTGCTTTGGCTATTCGTGTCAACTCACGGCCGGACCCAAACTTCCATATGTCGTCCTTCCTGCGTCACAATCCGTACTCGTACCCACATTATGGAATTCCAGCAAAAAATGGGTCAAATGGCTCTGAGCACTATGGGACTTAACATCCATGGTCATCAGTCCTCTAGAAATTAGAACTACTTAAGCCTAACTAACCTAAGGACATCACACAACACCCAGCCATCACGAGGCAGAGAAAATCCCTGACCCCGCGGGGAATCGAACCCGGGAACCGGGACGCGGGAAGCGAGAACGCTACCGCACGACCACGAGCTGCGGACCAATTCCAGCACAGGGAAGGAGATTTTATCTGGAAATTGCTGCCTGGTATCGGCGCATAAACACGATATTGTAGTACCTTAGTTGTTAAAGAGAACGATGCAGCTTCCTCAATGAATAGTGCACATAGATATGAGATCGGGCAGTCTGACTATTTGGATACCTAAGTGTGGAAGAAAATCACATGGATGATAAAAATGAGCTGAGGATTGACCCATCTGTGTGACCTAAGCTGTTTTTAGCTTTCGTTCATGTCGTTTAGAATTTCGGTGCCAAGCCTTCATCTAAACGCACTCAGTTCCTACAGGTGACGAACTTAAGCAGGAAAACCTCAATCGCCATACATTTTTGAGCTATAACTCAACTTATGACGCAAATGACCGCGAGCATCGCGCTTTCTGTCAAGTGGGAAAACTGAGAGTTAGTGTGCGTATCAGCAACGTAGCCTACTTACGCTGTAAATGAAGCAGGAGACAGCGCCTCGGGAATTCAGTGCTACTGGGATTGAAAAGACGTCGGAACTGGCTCAGGAGAACATACGACTAATAGTAAGATCCTGAAGCTCATGCTGTGACTCTCTTTCGGCCGAACACCTTACTACTCGCCTCGCTTATTGATAACTGGGGACAATAAAATCACGGCAGTCCAACATGCAGTCGAATCCTGATCACATAGCATATGAAACGTAGTTCCTAATGCTGCATTTACACGCTTAATGACAAATCGTCAATGTATTGTAGTTTTACAGAAATAAATTTCTTTCAGATGTCAATAGCAACAGCAGAAATCACTGAATTATCGGTTAAAGGCGAAATGCCAGACAGACTTGAATAGTGTTTTGTGTGAAGGAGAGTCTTCAGGAAGGCGTTGTTGCACATCGTTAGCCTCATGCAGGTCTTCTTACGCACCACAGACAAAAGACTTCAGTAGACAGATTTAATTTCCTATGCAGCGATGCTGTACACTTCCCGCTTCCTTACGGCAGGGATACAGCGGTCTAACTTTTACTAAACGTTAGAAAATTCATAAACAATAATGGATTATTCGAGGATGAGCTGAGAAGTAATGCCTTCAAATTTTCTGTGTGAAAACTGCTAAAGCTTTTTCAATAAAACATTATTAACATTCTACAGCTTCATTCTTCATACCTACATATTTGCAGCCCTCTGCCGCTAGATGTCTTTGAATTGTTGTGTGCAACATGACGATGTGTAACGTAATTATGTCGGTGCGCGTAATCGAGTTCCGAATTCGAAGAGTTCGTCCACATATGGCGTCTCATACTTGGACAACAAAATTCAGTGCAATTCCGACTAGATAGTCCTTCAGCATGACAGAGCCAGACTACACTCGAGAGCTGCGACATCTGCAACAGTCCGATGCCTTGAATTTACCGTTATCGATCATCCTGCATACAGTTCCGACTTGGCCCCTTCCGATTTTCATCTTTTGCCGAAACTTAAAGAGTATCTTGAAGGACTTCACTTTGATGGTGATGATGCGATGCAAGCAAAGGTGGCTCCGTCAACAAAGTCAAACATTCTACAGTGACGGTATCAACAAACTTATTTCCTCTTCATTGGCTTGTTTTATCCTTTTTGTCATTTTTAGGTTAATGTTTTAAAATATGTCAATGTAAAAAGACAGGGAAACTGGAAAATGTCTTACCGGTATTACCTATGGTACCGAACCTATCAATAATGCGAGCGACGTAATCTCTCATACTTGGACAGCACAATTCAATGCAATTCCGACTAGGCCGTTTCTTGTGCAAATGGGGCCAACATTCTTGTTGGAAAGCTATGGATGATCCCAGGACTGCTGACGTATTCCATCAGATATTTCCAAACGCATTAGTAACTTCCATAGTTTTCAAGCCAACGTGTATTAGAAGCAGTTTTACCCTAGGAACTAGTCAAGAAATAAAAACATTTCTGTGAATCAATCTGTTGAGAATAAAAAATCAGATATGCTTCACAAACTGTCCAAGCGCAACTACGCTTTGTGACAGCTATGTAGTATTCCTAATAACAGTTAATCGTTTTGTAGGATTGGTTAGTAATTTTCATATCAACCTTAGACAGCGCATCTTAGTTTGTTGGTTCATTGCATGCTCCTTGATAACATTCACGGAAAACCTTACAATGCGCATGTTGACAGTTGAAAAAAAGATTGCAGAGACAATTAAAAAAAAACTGTCTCGCTACAATTTACAGATTTATGGCTGAAGACCGAAGTATTCCTCTATGGTATAGAATGAACTGCTAAAGACAAATAACTTTAGTATTCTTTTGAAAACCCTTCTGCTTCCTGTTGGAAGTTTTATTTCCATGGGTAGATTGTCAAAAGTTTCATATTTGTGGAATTCACTCCTTTCTGTACCAATGTTAGATACACTAGTGGGAATCCCACATCATTTTTCCTTCTAGTATTGTGTTTATAAATATCTCTACAGTGGTACAGTGTAATATTGCAAAAAACTATAACTTTTACAGTATGACTCGACACCATACCAAGAAAACTTTCGTAATAACTGATTCAGGCCGTCGAAGCCTAGGAAATTATCTCTCTATATTAATGAGGCTGTGGTTGGTTGACATAGGTGGCTAGTCAGCCCACAGCTTGTATTTACCGCCACCACGACTGCTTTCAGCGTGATATTAAGGGAATATATATAACAGTGCACCATCCACCGAAAATTTTGGCAGCTTTGGAGCGTCACGAAAAAAGTTTTTCTGACTGCTGATTAAATTTTTTCATCGTATTTCTTTTTTTTTTTTTTTGTTCTGGTAAGCATGCAGATCGATTTGAGGTGCTAATAATGGCGGTTTTCGAAGAAGTGATTATCTATGGTTGCATTAAAGTATTATAACCTTTTGTATCTGATGTCTGGAATTGTGTGGTATCCATTATGTTTTTTGGACCACCGTGGCGCTTGTTAGTATAATTAGATATGAGGACAGTTGGCGTAGCTATGACAGCTCGCCCCTCACCTATATCAACTAACCCCTCCAATATTGTTAATTAAAAATAAACATTTTCTGTAAGAAATGAATACAAACACATCACCCCAAAAGACATTTGCCCTTCGCCCAATGTCAGGCTACGACGTCAAACCACCCATGGAAAAAAAGAAAGTTTACTGCTGCTCTAACAGATAGTACTATCAAAGAATCGCAGCTGAAAGAGCCAACAAGAAGAAAAAGCTATGTAAAATCAAGAACGGCGACATGAGTATGGCTGGCAAGTCGAAGCAGAAACAACTTCCTTCAAGTGTTATTTCCTCGTGAGGAAATATTGCACAAAAAAACAAACAATAATCAAAAACCAAAATCGATGCCCACTAGCTCCTATCTCCCCTACTCTCAAACTCCAATGGATTGTTAACACTAATTTCAACAATGAATAAATATATACTGGGAGGCTTTGATTAATAGTCACAATTGCTTAAAAAGATGCCTGGAAGATGTACGTATGTGAACCCCATATACAGTTTCTTTTTTGTAGTGAACATTTTTCACCTAAGTGACGAGTTACGCATAATATCAACCGATAGGACAACAATGAACGAGAACTGTGAAATATGTTAACATATATGTCTCCAAAGTTGCAAATATTCTCATGGCAAACGTAGTTAAACCTAAACTTCTTAGTAGACCTACTATATGGATTTTTGAGTTTAATTAATGAAAATCCCGCTCTTTTTGCTTAATCAGAACTTTATTGAGTTCACACGACCCGTTTTGGGCTTTATGTTAGGCCTTTATCAAGTGTCTCTGAAAGTTATGCTGTAGAGCAGCAAAATCAAATCGTAAATTTACTATTTTACTTTGGTTTGCTATACACAGATACAGGTGATAGGCAAAATAATGTGAACAGTGGCAGTAATTGGATGGTCTGCTTGACGGTCAACAATGCTCGAAAGGCACGTGTTGCGCTGGACTGTGCGTGTTCAGTACTGACTAGGCATCAGTGCGGGTCGTTTACGAGTAGTGCACACTTCGTATTTGCATTCAGAGGCCGAGATCTATGTGCAATGGAAGACTTAACAAGTTCCAAAGAGGGCAGATTATGGGAGCCTGATTATCTGAGTATCAGTAAGCAAGACAGCCAACTTATTGAATATTTCAAGAGCAACTGTTTCAACAGTCATGACAATCTACACGGAACATGGAAAGACATCATCGTATAAATGTAATAGTGGGAGCAAATCAAATATAAATGACAGAGGTCGTCGTACGCTAACACGAATTGTGTCAAAACAACAGAAAACTACGGCGGCTAAAGTGACTGCAGAGCTCAATAGCCATCTTACATACCCCGTATCAATCGACACTGTCCGCCGAGAATTCCATAAAGTGAATATTCACGGACGAGCTGCTATACCGAAGCCATTAGTGACGACAAACAACGCAAAGAAGCGTAGAACATGGCAGAAGCATAAATCCTTACGGCTGATCAGTGGAAACACGTCATATGGTCCGACGAGTCAACGTTTTCTTTATTTCCAACATTGGGCCAGGTTTGCGTCTGGAGAACGCCAAAAGAAGCCTACAATTCTGAATGCTTGACTCCAACGTGGAAGCATGGAGGTGGAAGTGTGATGGTGTGGTCAGCCGTATCATGGTATTCTGCTGGTACCATCATTACTCTCAAAAGTCGCGTTACAGCCAACGGTTATGATAACATTTCAGGTGATAAGGAGCATCTCATGATTGAAATGTTGTTCCCCAACAATGATTCCATTTCAGGAAGATAATGCAGCCATTCACACAGGCAGGACAGTACAAGCGTTGTATGAGGAGCATACAACTGAACTGCAGTGTCTTCCCCGGCCAGCACAATCCCTTGTGGGCGGTATTGGAGCGCAGAACCCGGAGCAGATTTCCGCCTCCCTCTTCATTATAGGAGTTAGAAGAGTTTCTGATCGAAGAGAGGCCTAATATTCCACAGGAGACTATACAATCATTATATGCCAGTATTCCAAGAAGAATCGCAGCTGTATTACGGGCAAATGGGGGTCGAACCCCTTATTAATAAACCGTTCCCAATTAAGTACAGGTGTTCACATTATTTTGAATATCCCTTGAACACTTGATAATAGCCTAATATCGGGGGGGGGGGGGGGCGCAACACGTTGTATGAACTTAACAAAGTTAAGATTAAGCAGCTGAAGCGCCTTTTCAAACGAACGACAGCTGCGGAATCATCATCATCCACACATGCGGAAACTAATAATTTTCCTGTTTATGATTTAATCAATATGAACACCTATGAACTTAGCACTGTATAGCCATTTATAAATTGCGTTTTTTACCCGTATCGGTAAAAGAGAGTGGATATTTTTGAGAGAACAAAACTGTATGATATGTATTTTTTCCAAGTTTAAAGGTAACTTATTTGTGCAAAAGCAATTATAAATTTAAAAAAAGGTAATCATGTACTACACGGTCCAGTCACCACTCGCAAACGGCAGGTGACAGCGCCAACAGTGGAGGGTATATAAAGCATGTCGGGGGAGGCGGAAAACAGTGCACTTGCAATGAGGAAACGAAGCGATTTATTTGACGTCCAAAGGGCATGGTTATTGGATTTCGGGCCAAGTGTGGGCGCACATCCTAAACGAGCAAAAACAGTAACAGGTTCGTAGTCGAACACTTCAAAACGCCAACTGTGATTTGTGCGAATGCAGGTAACGTGGCGTCCCTCTTATATTACCCTAACGGCGTGTTTCCGAAATAAGAAGTAAACATAGCATACATTGGACCATGTATCCGATGAAAACATAACTTTTCTAACAGAATAGTGTGACTGACACTGTCAAATGCCTTCTATAAGTTGCAGAAGAGCCACAACTGATAATATTACACGATTAAAAATTTTATTATGTACTTCGTAACTGAATAATAGGTGCACAGCTACGGTAAGTTACACAAAATGAGACAAATGCTCAACAGTCCTCCTGTAATGCAAGTAAAATACATTAACTTAGCCACAAAAGAGAATAATAATTCGATTACTCGATAAATAGTAGAATTCTCAAGGCTGTCAATTCAACTAAGTACCTGGGTGTTGAAATTACGAACAACTTAAGTTTGAAAGACCACACAGATAATATTGTGGGGAAGGCGAGCCAAAGGTTGCGTTTCATTGGCATGACACTTATAAGATGCAACAAGTTCACTAAAGAGACAGCTTACACTACACTCGTTCGTCCTCTGTTAGAATATTGCTGTGCGGTGTGGGATCCTTACCAGGTGGGATTGACGGAGGACATCGAAAGGGTGCAAAAAAGGGCAGCTCGTTTTGTGTTATCACGTAATAGGGGAGAGAGTGTGGCAGATATGATACGCGAGTTGGGATGGAAGTCATTAAAGCGAAGACGTTTTTCGTCGCGGCGAGATCTATTTACGAAATTTCAGTCACCAACTTTCTCTTCCGAATGCGAAAATATTTTGTTGAGCTCAACCTACATAGGTAAGAATGATCATCAAAATAAAATAAGAGAAATCGGAGCGCGAACAGAAAGGTTTAGGTGGTCGTTTTTCCCGCGCGCTGTTCGGGAGTGGAATGGTAGAGAGATAGTATGATTGTGGTTTTGTGGTTCGATGAACCCTCTGCCAAGCACTTAAATGTGACTTGCAGAGTAGTCATGTAGATGTAGATGTAGATAATAAAATTGAGAAGGTGAATTGGAATAAAACAATATAAGAGAGAGATCTCTAAAACGCCGGGATATAGAGTGAGGATGCTTTGTGAAAAAATGACAACCTGATAAAGTTTACAAGGTTTTGAAGAGTTGATAGTTCTCAATCTTTCTCCTGAACTTGGTAACAATTTTTGTCACCTGTACTTAGGTAACTACTTCACAACTACAAGTCCTCGGCGCAAATGCGAAAAAGATTTATCAGTGGGTGTGAGAAACTTCAGTAAAAACAGGACATGCTTGCCAGAATTGAGAACTAGTAAGGATGTTAATAGAGATGACATTGTTTGGCAAGTCAGTGGGAAAGATACCTTATTTCTAAAATGAAAGGATAAAAGTCAGCTGATGTCTTGTCAAATTTTAATACTGCCGCCGAATTTTCACCATGGTGAGGAAAGAATGCAGCATAAAGTGTTTAGTGCAGCCCTCAGAACTATACGGCCAACACGAACAATACTGAGGAACTTGAGGAGGTGAAGAAATTCTATTAGATAGATCGAAATAGTAAAACATGGTGTCACGGAATGTTTTTTTTTCAGCTGCTTGATTCCAGTATAAACAAATTACATACAATGGAACGACCTTGAAAGTTCTGAAAAGCAAAACGTCAAGTAGTCTGACAAGTCTCGCATCTGACAGCACATCAGTGAAACCTACAAAAACACCCAAGATTAAAGTTCTGTAGCGTTGTAAATACCTGCCAGATAGGACGACACTTCATCATTATCTACCTGCAGCACTAAGAAAAAGCAATTGCTGACTCACATGATGTGTTCATAAGGCAAGGTGCCCCTCTGCCTCAGTAACAAGAAATATTGTTTCACGAGTTTTACAAAACAACATAGAATGTATACTCCCTGAGAAAAAGAAAGTGAAGCACCCAGAAGGGGAGGAGGAAACGAAATTAAACGTATTAGACGTTATTTCGGTGATTAAAAAATCTAATCAAATTTACAAAGAACATTGCAGCACGAGCCTACTTATCAGTATGACGTTGCAACCCCTCTGTCCTGGTTGCACGCACTGATTCGATAGGGAAGGATGTCATACCGCCATTGTATCCTCCCGTGAGGCAAAATGGCTCACAAATGTTGTTACTGATCCTTGATATCATGGATACTGACACTGGGATGGAGTTGACGTCCGAGCTGGTCCCACATACGTTCTATCAAAGAGAGAGCTGAGGATCTTTCTGGCCAAAGGAGTACCTCAACATCACGCAGACAGTTCACAGAAACACCTGCCTTGTGTTTACGAGCATTATCCTGTTGAAAAAAAGCACTACGATACTGTCGCATGAGAGGTAACGTATGAGGACAGAGATTGATTGTGACGCACCGTGGTGCCATCAAAGTTCCCTCAATCACTGTTAGGACTGATCTGAAGTCATACTCGATGGCTACCCAAACCATGGCAACCTGATTAACACCGTTGTGCCTCTTCTAAGCATTGAAATAATGGGACCTCTCCCCAGGTCTCCACCATAATCAATGATGACCGTCATCCGTGGTGGTGAAGACCAGCGATTCATGGCTTAATACGATAAGACGCTGTTCATCTGCAGTTCATGCTTCGCGATCACGGCACCACTCCAACGCAGCCGTTGTTGTTGTGGCGTTAACGGCAGACGACGTATGGACGGTAATTCCCTTGTCTGGCTGCCGCTAATTTCCGACCAATGGTCCGTGATGGGATAGATTGTTTCAGGGTGTCCATTACTTGTTCACTTATGGGAGGCACAGGGGTTACGACGTGCTTGAAGCACAATACAGCGATCCACACTTGTGATGGTCACAAGTGGTCGAGCGGAACCTTGACAACGACTATGTCTGCTACCACGTTCCCATACAGTACAAAACTGAGTGCCCCACATATCTACGTGTTGTACGATTCAACCAGCCGACCAAGTGGAGATAAGACGCTGTGTCACACGAGTACGTAGCATCTCCATGTCCTTCACAGTGATCAATCAACATCTATACTGTTCCCGCCCCTCATATACTCTACCAGGCCTGGTAACCACTGAACGCGAATAACACTAATGTAGCCGTTTCACCTGTCACAGAGACTGACAATGCTAACAATTACTTAACGGCCGGTAGTATGTACGCGAGCAGAGTTATACTGACATCCGATCATATCTTCTGGGTGTTCACTATTTGGTCATGTAGTGTACATAAGAACGTTTATTCGCTGATCAATTTTTGTTAATTCTGCAACACAGTTTGCAATAAAATAACAATTCCTTTCAAATCTCAGAAACTCTAGCCCCATCTTGCACTACGATAACGCATATATACCAAAATTATTAAATACAAAATTCCCTATCGGATGTTAATATAATTTCTACAACTCGATCGCAAATAACATACTCTTTTCGCAGAATACAGGAAATAACCTGTGCTTTAAATATACAACAGTGTCTCGTGCACAATACCAGTGGCACCGACCGACTCCTCGAGTTAGCGACGTGCTCATGCCTCCACGACATTCTTTTCAAATGCAGATGTTTTGGCCATTCAGCCTCCAGAACAGAAAGTAAGCGCTGTGTTTGGCCACTTCTTCCTCATGTTCATAGTACTACTGTAAAATGCTGCTGCCTGCCGGCCCTTTCAGAAGTTTGTTCCCCAGGGGGTACTAGGAAACACCAGCCGTTGTGTGTTGGGAAACACTCTCTTCTTTGAAGGTCATCTAGTCGGGACAGGCCACCACACGTTAGCCAGATTAGTGGAATCCAGTCGTCTTCTTACGGCTGCAGATTAACCGCAGTGTTCCAGTCACTGTGTATCCGGCGCTTTCGCTCGTTATAGCAGCCAGCACTCGCCGACAGTCACGGCCACCAAATGATCCGTTACAGCATGATGTGTCACTACCAAGATGGGACAAACAGAAATGACACTTCTATTTAAATACAATAATTACAATGAAGTTACCGCGATTCTTGATGGTCCCCTGGACATTTCAAAAGGCGGGACACGTTTTTTAATAGGGTGTGTTATGACCATGGACAGCAACACATGCTCTCCAGTGTCCTCCCACGCTGACCACGAAGTTGGCAATGAGTTTTTGTGATAGATCGTTCAATTACTCCACCAACGCTGCTAACAACTGCTCGATGGACATTACTGCATGTGGACGTTCTGCAATACATCTCCCTAACGCGTCCATCATGTGATCGATGGGATGTAAGTTGGGGAAATGGGCAGGCCCGTCCATTCACTAAATATTCTCTCGTTCCAAGAGCTCCTTCACCTGCGTTGTTCGATGCAGTCGCGCATTTTCATCCATAACAAAGTGATGAGCGAATGTACCCCTGAAGAGACCAACATGCAGAAGGTCAGTGTAACAATAACGTTGACTGCTGAGTGTACCACATTTAAAAATTTGGAGATACGTACGCCCATGCTATATTATGCTTTCTCACACCATAATACCTGGACCTTCAAAACGACCATGTTCGACGATATTTCTGAGTGCATTATCTGTTCCCACCTCTCGAACGAAGTCAGTATTAGTGTATGGAGACCATGCGTGAAACGGATTAGACACTGAAATCTCATCAATCGATGTGACAGAAAGTCCTAAGTAATTTTGATCTTATGTTAAACCAGTAAACGGATCAAAGTCATCTCTCTCGGCACTCTGTGAGCATAATGGCATCGAAACGGAAGATGAAAGAGGGCGAAAATACTAACGTCATTTCCCCAAAATTGTTTCACTGCAGTTCCTCCTGTAAAACGTCGTACGTACGTCAAAATAACAGATATTGTAATAAGTGAAAACGGGACAGAAAAGCAACTGAAATCGCTCAACAGAGGAAAGGCCGCTAGCCCTGATGGGACACCTGCGCGATTCTAAATAGAGCATGTGAACAAACTTGCTCCTCTACTAGTAGTGTACCGTAGGTCGCTGGAGGAGCAAAGCGTTTCTATAGCTTGGAAAAAAAGGAGGTCATTTGGTTTTCAAGAACGGGTGTCAAATATATGCATATAACTGTAGATAGTTTCACAGCAGGTAACATGAACCAATACTCATCGCTCTTAAGGTACTCATTTCAGAGTCCATGTTTGTTGCACATTTTTGTCCTGTATTGGTACTACCACCTCTCAAAATACAGATTACTTTTTTTAAACGAAATGGATAACATCGGAAGTTCCATGAGGCTTTTCGCGGGTGATGCTGTTGCATACCGAGAAGCTACAATACTATAGAACTGTAGTGAAATGCAAACTGACCTGCAGAAGATTTGTGCAGGGATTGGTAGTGAACCCTCAAAATAAACAAATATACGATATTGAGCATAAATAGGCAGAAAGAACCATTAAAGTATGACTATAAGATCGCTGAACAATCGCTGTTGGCATTAACATCTATTAAATGTCTAGACCTATGGGCACAGAGCGTTTTACACTGGAACTACCATAAAAAAACCTAGACGCACTAATGCAGATGCCAGACAGATATTCATTGGAAGAATACTCAGGAAATGTAATCCTCCTTCGACCATTACTTGATATTGCTCATCAGTCTGGAAGCCGTATCAGACAGGTCAGGTAGAACTGAAAGAGTAGAGCAGGTTGTATTAGTAGAGCTAAAGTGTCGCTGAGGTGCTCAGCCAACTCAGTGACAGGCGCTACTAGGGACGCATCGTGCAACATGGGGTGGTTTACTGTTAAAATCCCGAGAGCTTATGTCCCGTGAAAGGTCAACCACTATACTGCAACCACCTACGTACGTCTCACGAAAATACCAAGGAAGTAAAATCAGGGAGATTCGAGATCACATGGAGGCTTACCAACAATCGTTCTTCCTACGGATGAGTCACGACTGGAACAGAAAAGGATGAAGTCACTGTAGTACAAAAAGTACCGTCTGCCACACAACACGTGTTTTGTTGATCTCTCTTGTATTACCCACCAGGCATTATTTATAGAGTGTTTCTCCATATTTGTCGAAGAACGATGTTTGCTGTTTGATCCTACTGGCTGTTAATGAATGTGTTATCATCTTGATATGCCTTTCATCACAATTCCAACAAGTTATAAGCTTACTGGAAGAATTACACTGGTCAGCTCCACTTATTTCTGGCGAATAGTTAATTATATCACTTCTGGTATGTTGAGGCTCTTTTGCAACCAGTCTCACACCAGTGTCCAGCAGGTGGCACACATAGCAAGCCCACAGGCCACCTTTGCAGACGACAGCCAGAAAGTTTCACATACTTGCATGACCGGCAGGCGGAAGCTAGAGCGCCACAAGGAGTCGTTTTCCTCATGGTCTTACTTGCCTCTGTGGGGCCAAACATAGGTCCAAAAGTATCCTGGCGCCTCCACGGCATTTAGGCCTGCGTCCAGGCAGTGTGAGGCCAGGCTAGTCCTAGTGGGCTCTCCGGGCCAGGCGCCGAACACACTTAGGAACCATCGAGCCTCCAGTTCCTCGACGCCCATCTACCTGCCGCAAGCTGCCACTACGGGGAGCAGCGAGTGCCATCGTTGGACCTCGTCGAAACGTGACCTCTTCTGTGTGGATTTGTGTGAACGTTGGCACTAGGCCGTTGCTGTGTTGTGCTAATGATCCTTCTATTTATTTGTGAACCCAGAACTTAACTATGCTATTCTGTTACTAAAAACTCTTGTTCAAAATACTATGAGAATTATCCATATTCTTGAAGTATGCGTCATTATTCAGATAACATCAATAATTTTCTAAGAAACTAACAAGTCACATATGGGACTCTGTTTAGTGAGATTTTATCTGTGTCTCGGAACAAACCATTAGTCACCTGTAATTGAACACATGAAATAAAGTGCATTATCATTCATTGTTTTGATAACTACATGAATCAATGGAGGCAGACATTTCACTGAGGCACGCATCAGAAAACAATCGGTTTCGTCACGGAATGCAGGATGTCTGTCTGCGCATCTTACCTGTTCGTTCATTCCGAAGGAAACTGGACCACATCATGCTACGTCATCGAGGCTCGCCCGCTATTCCGTGGCGTTCGTCATGCAGCCAACCACCAGGAACAACATCTGCACTCCTGTCGCGAGTCTGCTACTAAGGTTGGACGCCCGCATCTCGTGGTCGTGCGGTAGCGTTCTCGCTTCCCACGCCGGGTTCCCGGTTTCGATCCCGGCGGGGTCAGGGATTTTCTCTGCCTCGTGATGGCTGGGTGTTGTGTGATGTCCTTGGGTTAGTTAAGTTTAAGTAGTTCTAAGTTCTAGGGGACTGATGACGTCAGATGTTAAGTCCCATAGTGCTTAGAGCCATTTGAACCATTTTTAGAGAAGCGACAGATGGAATATTGGCGTTTCTGCTAGATGTGTCAGTGTAATGTGTGGTGTCGTAAACGCTCGACTGTACGGACAATGTACACGAGTACTACAATGATGACGATTCGTGCTTAACAAGTGAAAGTGATACTGAAATAGGTGTCGAGCCATGTAGTTTATCATCTTGTCGGCTAGGGAGCCACAATTCCATCTTCAGTGAAACGTAATAAAGGACAATCGTTTCCATAGAGCGAGTACTAAACGTAATTCCGTACATGGAAGATCATCCGCAGCATAGTAAAAAAAAAAAAAAAAAGTGATGAACAGATTTCTGAAAAATCCACAGGATTGTGACCGTGTAGGAAAAGGTACACTTGCCACAAAAACTGGTGTTTGCGCGTTTCAAGGATACTCGATACAATTCACAGGATGTGTACGATCGTGACCTACTACGTTATGCACACTGCACTGCGCGCGTCATAGATTAAAATGATTTCAAAGGAAGCAGTGGATGGTTGCAGAACTTCAAACAGTGCTACAGATACGGAAGACATAAGACAACGAAACTTCAAACAAAGTGTCAACTTGACGATGCATAGCAAACTGCAAAATAGGCCCGAATATTTGCAGAGGAGGTAAACAAACTTATCCCTTTGTTCAGTAAGGAATTTGTTTTCAACTCCGACCTGTCGGGATTTGACGAGGAAATGCATATGAAGAGAACCCTGGAAATTAGAGGTTCAAAGAGAGTCGTATCAGGATCCACTTACATCAATGCCTTAACGCATTCGCATACAATTATGCCGACCGTTAATCTGGATGGTAAATTGGCTGGAAAGTTATTTATTATGCTGCGAGAAGTTGGAAGTGCTATGCTCCCTACGATTCTTTCTCGTGTGCGTGATCTTGTACGGGCAGCACGGAATATTTACGTCACAGCAAGCAAGAGTGGGAAAATGAGCGTAAGAAAACTACAACTACGGTATGAGCACTGCTTTTTTCCAATAACTGGTCAAAACAACTTGCTATGGCTTGATTCCTGATTTGAATATAAAAACCATACTCCTTTATAACATATTATCCCCCCTGAAATGTGTGTGACATTACAATTCATACCAACTGGAACCACTGGACGAATTAAGCCTCGGGATGCTTATTTTTTCTGTGACCGTAAAACATATTATTGCACTATCTGCAGTTACGCCTTAAAAGATAGCCATTTTCACTTTAAGCTCCACGACAGACTGTTTCGCATTCGGTTGCATGCGATCACATTTCATCAGTTTGTGGAGTATAATACATACTCCCCATAGAAATTTGATCTCTGTACCTGCCCGACACTCATTTTTCTGTTGCCCTCCTGATGCACGTGGTGAGTCTTTAGCAGTTAATATTTTTTCTGTCATAATTATTAACACATCAGTTTCAAATGAGCCTTATTAAATATTTAACTTGCGACCTCGCACTCAATGTGCTCCTTGTCAGCTACGGAGGCGCACTGCAATCACCAAACTACTTCCAATGTGAGACGCTAGAAGAAAGGTATGGCTGGGCGGGTGGTAGGGGTGGGGATCCTCCACTGCACATCGTAAGGTAGCTTTTGGAATACGGACTTGGATCTTACATTTATAACAAGCCAGTCATGCAAGCTCCGGAAGGGCTGCCAGTCAGAATATACATGCACCATGTTGTGAGAAACAAGGAAAATAATCATTACTAGCCAGGCGGGATTAGCCGAGCGGTCTCAGGCGCTGCAGTCATGGACTGTGCGGCTGCTCCCGGCGGACGTTCGAGTCATTCTTCGGGCATGGGTGTGTGCGTTTGTCCTTAGGATAATTTTGGATAAGTAGTGTGTGAGCTTAGGGACTGATGACCTTAGCAGTTAAGTTCCATAAGATTTGACACATACTGGAACATTTTTTGAATCATTACTAGCTATTAACGGTAGCTATGATGAGTAACGGTACGTAAGTAATCTATTTTACCCGCAATACCGTCAGCACGTCACACGTCTGCCTGTTGTCGTGCGTGTACTATGATGCACCGCTCCCCACCCTTCCAGCTACCCCAACACACGACGTCCAATGCATACAGCGCTGCGGCGCATGCGGACGGGAATGGACACGTGTGCGCATCTATGTATTGTGCTGCTGAAGTCGCTATACATTATACAGAGTGTACGTTATGCAAGAAATTTAGTAATTGTTTAACATGGTTTGTGTTCACTGACGTAAAAAAAAGTGTTCCATGCCGTACACTTCAGATTTTTAAGTGTCGACTTTGCCTTTTTTTCTGTATAAAGTAACCTACGTTCTTCATCAGGGTTCAAGCTGTCGTGAAAACGTAACAGAGTTACTTTCGCACGTATTACATTGCAGTGTAGAAGTGTGGATTAAACACGTTAAGGATTGCATAACCATTCTATTTATTATGTTGAAGAATCGTATGATGTACAACACATCAATCAATAAAAGCATTTTCACAAATATGATGGAACTCAAAAGCCGAAGAACGAATAGCTTTTTCAAAGAGTAAATATATTTCCGTAATTCGCGTAATATTCTACAAATTAAATATTTTGTACTATACATTTTCTAAAGTAGGCTATGTTCTACCTCGTCGTTCAAGCTATCTCCCTGCCACATTTCAACAAAATCGGTTCAGCACTTTGGCCGTGAAAAGGCAAGAGACAAATACGCTTTCACGTTTATAAAACTTTAAGTTATGATGTTTTTTGTGATTCGATTTCGATGAAATAAAGCCTATACGGTGCTCCAGGCTAAACTGATGTCACTTGTGAAAACCCCTGAAAATTCGTCAAGTGGTTTTGGATATCAGCGTGTCCCGACAGACAAACAGACAGACACGACAGTTTTACAGTAACATTATTAGCATAAAAGAAGTGTAAATAGCTTGAAAAAATAATTCTTTCTCCTTAAGACGTCGAGAAATTCTATTTGTATAAAGTTTACTGTACAATGATCAGACAAGAGGAGGTTAAAAGTGCTTCCACAAAATTTTCATGTGTGTTGTAGAACAGCAGCGGCAATAAATAATAATTCAAAACCTGAGTCACGAGGCTGTCCTGCAGTTTTAGATAGCTGGACGGCAATGGATGAACTCAGTCGCTGCCAATTTAATACTTGTAACCTAGAATTTGAATATGGATGTTTCTGAAACACACTACACTATCAAGGTAGGATATCTACCCTTCCTTGAGCGTTGTGAGAAGTCGTGGGGATGTCTGAAATGAATTACTGTGTACTGTGCGGCTGTGGTTGTACTGCTACGGAGAATTGCCAAAATGAAAGAAATGAATGGGATGATACTTGTTGATGGCACATACCTCTCAATCTTGAATAGCACCAAGCGGGCGACGAATGTTGGAAGGATCAGCACTAACTGTGGTTTAGGCCTTATGATATGAGGAACAGTTGAGAGGTGTAGGATTTCTGTGCGACACTGTCCATTCATTTGGTAATCAAGGCACAGTGCGTCACCCCCTTCATTATCCTTGGTGGCCACACAGCTATTATAACGTAAATCCGCAATCAGGCCTGTGGAACACGTGCTGCGGACTGATGTCTGTGGGTTTTACTGGACGTCAGCAAAGAGTAACATGTGGTTAGCACACCGCTCTGTTACTGTTTACAGTACAGTTTACCAAACCTGAGGCCTACATTTAGGTCCTCCACTGTCACCACAACGCAAAGTACACCCAAAGCCAGTCCTCTTAAGACGTAAAACTCACTGACGCTACAGCGAATCGAAGCTGTGTCCTACGCCCGGCATGCGGACGGCCAAACCGTTGAGTTAAGGATGCGATCACAAATCAAAAGTGGTGAAAGCTTCACCCTGGTTTCGAATCTGTTACCACAAACCCGCGTGCCGCTGCAATGACGCTGGATAACGACCTCGGTTAAGTAGCTGCGAGAAGACTGAGCTGGCGTAAGATTAATCAGCACCCAAGAACTGTTCCGCCCCGGCAAAGTCTTCCATTACGAAAACGAACATTTCATAACACACCCCAGATTCCTTAGACACTGAGACACTGACGGCACTGCAAGCTAGACGGGTCTGGTCTGATGACGGAGTGGCTCCCGACCCGTCCGCAAGCCGCAGGAGACGGGTCCATTACAGCGGCTGCCACCTGCAGACGAGCTGGCGATCGCGCGGGAACCAGTTGGCGCAGGGCTTCTCTCCCATCCGGGCTGACCGGTCAGCGACTCGCGGCTCCGGGAATCAGAACCGAGGCAAGGCGGCTACCAGCTGTGCGCCCGCTTTTTGCCGCAGACACCACCATATAACGCGATACTCGCTATACGAGCCACTCGTTCCTCTCGGTTTTCTCTCGCATATGGCAGGTGTCCCAGCAGCTTTGACAACAGCCCCTTCCGTGTTCTGTCTCGGCATGGCTGCAACTGTTGAAAGCCCAGCCTGTGGGTTACGACGACTAGCTGCTGATAATTAACATAAACAAGTACAACATCTCCTGTATACTTCACTGGTCTAGCACTCCTTCCCCTAGGAGCGTTAGGAAAGCAAAGTATGCAGAACGGCTTCCGTGAAGTTTACAGAGTAGTACAAAGGACTGGCAGAATTGACGCTGTAAGGGCGGATTGTGAGTCGTGCCTGTATGTTCAGTCGGTAAGTGATTTGTCCGTGAAAGGCAAGGTTCCAATATCGATTTCGGGTCCGGCATGTATCTTTCATTTGCCAGATAGTTTCAATTCTTATATATTGTTCTCCAGTTGGGATTCTTAGCAAGATGGGTTAACGGAAGTGGTGTATAAGATATAAAGAGGAGCTGCAGGCTTAGTTAGAGGTTTGGTTAGCTAGCGTGGAATCGACACAGAGAACCTCATCAAACTCCGGTGTGAGACGTTACAACAAAGGCACTGCGCGTCTTGGAAAGCGTCAGTCTCAAAATTCAGAGACGATCCGTTCAAGTATGCTTCTCAAGAAATATATTACTCCCTCCAATGCAAAGGGTGGTTCATACCTGTCGAATCGCCTTTCTAAAACAAACACAGGTGGATAAAACAAATTTAAAGTCAAGACTAAGGGTCAGACAAATGAAAAACAGATCTTGGGAATAAAGTAAGTAAGCTGTTAACTACTTCGCCTGAACTGATAACACATGTATCCCAATATGAGACAAGAAGGTCAATGCCTTCACGGAAAAAAGATTACCGTTGGCCATGGAATCATGATTGTACCCAGGTGTACACCTTTTCGTACGAATGAAACGGTCGGGAACGTCTTTCTTCAGAGCTCCAAAAATATGGAAATCGCATTGGGAGAGATCGGGACTGTGTGGAGGACGCGTAAGGGCTTCCCATCGAAACTTCTGCAGCACAGTCTAAAAAGCTTTGGCAACATGTGGACAGGCAATATCCTGCAACAGAATGATGCAGTCCATTAACAATCCTGGCCGTTTGATTCTAATGGCGCGGTTTTTGCAAATTGTCCACGTACCTGCTGTGCGTTAATTGTGGCGTCATGTTCCAGAAAGTCAATGAGTAGCGGGGCCTTGCAGTCAAACAAAAAGGTCATCATGAATCTCTCGGAGCTCCTTGGATTTTTTTGGTGGGGGGTTAATCCGCGAGCTAATCTTCATCGTCATACCATTCCAGGTACTACAGCGTTATCGATATTCTGCTCAACTTCCCGTCAGGCCGTGGGGAACCCAATGCGCATTGACGTTCCGGAACATCAGATCTTCTGTAATGATAGTGTGAGCAGTACCGCGAATGATGGCCAAAATGAGTTAAATGTCTTACACCGTCCGCTGGCGGTCATTCTGACGGCAGCATCCACCACAACAACGAAAGAAGAAGTAATGACACGATGAGCCTGCCATGGTCGACTGCTGTCTTTCAGTGACACCCGACTTCCTCGTAAACGTTCACTCCACGCAAAAAACACGCGCAAATGACATACTGTGTTCGCCATATACAGCAGACATTCGGGCATGAATTTCACTTCCTGAAACTCCTTCTGCAAACAAAAACCGCACTATATACCCGATGTTCCTCTTTCTCGGACTTCATAGTGAAGTTGGATGTACACACGAGTCGTTGACCTCAGCTCAGACACATCTAACAAACAAATAGTACAATGGTGAACGTTCGCGCTGTTCCCCCCTGAGACCAAATAGAAGGCACTTCTGCAGGGCAACTCAAACTTTTTTGGTCAAACTGAAACCGTTGGTAGTAGCATCCACAAAGAATTATACTGAGATAGGGAACGAATTGCCGGCAACGCATATTTATTGTGTTATGGACGTACACAGTGTACGCCGCATAAGAAGAACGTAGCTCGTAGTAACTAAGGCGATCAGATAAAAAACGGGACTTGTCATAATTTTTGGGGTGTATGAGTTATTACTGTAGTTGTTATTTTCACACGATTCCATATCTGTTGGTTCTAAAATGGGGGTTTGTTGAGTGTTTTTTCCCCTATCAAACCGAGTGCTGAAATTTCCTTTCGTGCAGAAAGAGGACCTGAACAGAGACAAGTCCCTACACTGCACGAAAGAACTCCAGGCGTGATGGCAGCACTGTAGCGGGATGGAGTAAACAGCTGTGAGATTTCGAAATGACTTCGGTGATAGAACCGTCAGACGAATTCGGAGACGATTTACATGGATTTATAAGGAAGAAACGATGTCCTGAATTGTGGGAGAGAAATGTGATAAAACAAAAGAAGGTCAGGGTTTGGAGCGTATCAACTAGACAGGGGGATATTGCATTTACATAGTCATATAATGTTCACTGTTTGATTTCTCTGCACGTAACACATAGACGGAAAAATGGTAATACCAAAAGATAATTAATGTAGAGTAATAAGTTTGGGCATGTATTTGTATAGGTAAAATATGTAAGTGATTAAAATTGCAAGATCACAGGTTAATATAAGCACGAGGTAATCCATTGAATTGCTGGTACATTAATAACCGGTGTAACCGCCAGAATGTTGAATGCTGAGCCTACAAGTGATAATCGAAGAGATCGCTGTGTTACAGAGAAGTCTACGGATACCAGTGACTGTATGCCGGCCCCTCTTTCCATTGTACGAGAGGTTGGATTCTTCCCACACGTGGGTCAGGGGTTCGGAAGAGGTCGTAGTGTAACAGTGAAACTCGTAGCAAAAATAAAGGACAACAGGATATTTACATGTTTGAAGGTGTTGCGATTTGACAAGTTAACTCTCCCATGTTACAAGCAAAGGCACTAAGAAGGATACTGACTTACATTATACTGCCTGTTTTGATACGTATGGTTTAATTATGAATGTTTATACAAGTAATAGCAATATGTAAGAACATATTGAAAAGATCAAAAAGAATATTTTGCTTGAAAATAGACTATTTTTTTAGTGGCATGATATTTATGATAAAATGAGTGTTGTTTAAATCAAAAAGAGAATATGTCAGTCATGTTCTATTACAGTTCTCTATTATTTCCCTTTTTCTATGATTACAGATTATTGTACAAAACTGACTTCTGCTTGATGAGCATGTGGGACTAACTATAAGGTTAGAAATAATACTATTCATGATTACTGTCAACCCCTCAATCCTTCAAATGGGTGACCGCCAATCTCAGTGCATGTATTGCAACGGCGCATGTATTTCTGCCGCACTCCCGCAAAGATCCCGGATGTCTGTTGTACACAAGAACATGGGCGGGTTGTAAACAGCGTACACCCCTGATCACCAAGGGCTCATGCTGTCTGTCTCCTGATACAAATATACCAGGAATCTCTGAGAGAGTGCGGCAGAACTACTTGCCCCGTTGCCATGCATGCATTGAGACTGGCGGTCGTCATTTGAACAACTTACATTGGAAAGAACACACAGAAAATATTGTGGGGAAGGCGAACCAAACACTGCGATTTGTTGGTAGAACACTTAGAAGATGCAACAGATCTATTAAAGAGATTGCCTACGTTACGCTTGTCTGTCCTTTTTTGAGTAATGCTACGCAGTGTCGGATCCTTGCCAGACAGGATTAACGGTGTACATCGGGAAAGTTCAAAGAAGAACAGCACGTCTTGTACTATCGAGAAATAGGGCAGAGAGTGTCACGGACATAATGCAGTATTTGTGGTGGACATCATTTAAACAAAGGCATTTCCCGTTGCGGCGGGATCTTCTCACGAAATTTCAGTCACTAACTTTCTCCTCCGAATGCGAAAATATTTTGTTGACACCGACCGACATAGGGGGAAACGATCATCACAAAACATAAGGAAAATCACATCTCGCACGGAAAGATATAGGTGTTCGTTTTCTCCGCGAATTGTTCGAGAGTGGAATAATAGACAATTATTATCAAGGCACTTAAGTGTGATTTGCAGAGAATCCATGGAGATGTAGATTTTGATTACCATGAGCTACGTTGTCATTCGGTGTACGCTGTGTATGTCCATAACACGATAAATATGAATTTCACACCATTGGTTCTCTATCTCAATATAATTGGTTGTGGACCCACTATCACCTGTTTTAATTTGAACCAAAAGGTGCTCGTTCTACAGTCTGTCTCGTTTTCATTTCACTGCTCCTTACAGTATGACAGAGGAGAATGGGAAAACCTGTGAGGCTATGTTGTTAACATGGCGGACATTTTAGAGGATGTCTAAGTGGCTAAAAATCTGTTAGTCGTCTCCTACCAATTACTGTTGCATGATTGAACTTAATTTGTAATGTTATAAGACATGAAATCTCAGTATATGTCAGCGATTATTTTCTTCAGCATTTAAATAGTTACGATAAAACCTTGCGTTCACCATCAACAGAATAAGTTTTTCTTTGGTTATTGATTTATCTCCAATTCCACGTCATTACTTAATTCGTAATAGCACAAGTCTTGCAATTTTGAATAGCACATTTTGGTGAGTTTAGCAAGAGAGTAGACGGTATCTGAGCTAGGATAGGAGTCAGCAACAAATAACAGTTTCATGGAAGGCGGTTAGTTTGAGATAACTAATCACGATTTATTACAAGATAAAATTCAAAGCTATTGTAAAACTGTAGTTTTTAATCTCCAAACACACTAATGCTGCGAGTATATACTAGGTACCCATCAACTATAACGTAATGAACTGAGAGAGTAGTTTGTATGGGATTTGTACATATTATTTTGCTGTCAGGTAGGTAACGTTCAGATACATGCAAACACTTTCTGTATTCTGTCTGTCTCTGACGCTTACTAGTACGAAAGAAAAAAAACTTGAATTAAAAGTGCAACAATACTGGAAGCTTTTAAACCCCGGAGCCTTCCAGCATTTTCAGTTGGTAGAAGAACAACAATGTACGGCTATACAGTTTAAAGATTTCACGACAGAAGACACTGGGTACACTTGCTACTAGTCAATATCAATTGCGTGTTCTGGTTATATTCAAACTGATGCTGAATTGTTCCCCATGTTTCTATGTATCGTATAAATTTCATTTTATTTGTTTCCGAGTTTTAACTATTTGTCTGTGTTGCGTTTCTGAGCCGAATGCGGAGAACCAGCCTAGCATTTGGCTACACGAGTGTGGAAAACCGCCCAAAAGCCATACTCGGGCTGCCTGGTGTACCTGACCTACAATCGGTAATCTGACACGAATCTCTTTCCCCTCCCTGTCTTTCAAGCCAGCCTATTTCGACCTAAAGCTATACGAATAGGTAAAGTCCAAAGTAATCTGTGATAGAGCAATCTGTTGTAAAGATGCGTTTTCGACCATTTCTCATCTGTGCATTACCAGTGAGAGATAGGAACTTCTGGTTTATCAAGTCTTGCAAATGGACTGCGCTTGACAAGCCCATTTCCCATGTTCGCTGCTGGGAACGATAAGCGTTCACAGCTCCGTCCTATATACAGTACGGAACATTGCTATATGGCGTGGGCAAACACATTTCTAGCGACAGTAAAGCGTGACAAACGGCCGTTCTTCAGCAGAGCACAACAGAGCGGCGGTAGGCGTCTGTCGATTCAGAATCGATCATACATACCGTGCCAGGCAATGACGCAAACCCACTTGCAAACGGAATTTAGGCACACACAGAACTATGACGCGAATGACAAATGCTGAATATTGACTGACTTCAGACTTTCTGTGCATTACATCTATTCGCTTGTTTTCTGATGCTGTCATACGAAAGAGCAACAGAAAAGTTCTCACGTACGGTAAAATGGATGGGTACGACTGAGATGTACAGAGATACCAAGAATGTTGCGCTAACCTACAATCATCAGCGGCTTCTTGGAGTAGGCTCGACCACATACGACAGAGCTTATCGGAATTCCTCCCAAAGTCCGAAGAGTTTTCTACTCCTTGATCTAGGAGCAATAATGGTCATTGCTCATATCTCACGTTTTTGAAACAATGTTGCAATAACTTCTTGCTGTGTAGCCAAATTTTCTTTCCCTTAGGTGTCTAGATTAACTTCTCATCACGTGAAATAATATTTTAACGATGGCTACGAAAAAATTACGAAGAAGTTAAAAGGACATATAAAATAGTTGCAGTTTTATACAAATATGCAGGTTAATGAAAAGCCGCTCCAATCGTTTTTCATTCATTGAATACACAGTTGCGGAATCAGCACCCTTCGCACGTGGGGGAACTAAAGAACATTCATGCCAATGATTCTGCCTTTGCGATGGGACTCATGAAATATATTCCTTTTTTACTAAAACACAGAAATTTATTGAACAGTGGTCTTCTATTCTCTATCGATTTGACAGTTTCAAATTTTCGCTGACATTCACATCTAGTTTCCAAATCACGCTGGCATAGACTCAGATTAAGCATGGTAAGGATTCCTAGTGCTGAAGTACCGTTCGATGCTAACTTTATACTGATGTTTAGGTAGTATTTTGCACATTATGTCCAGCTGCACATGATTATACCTAGCTGTGTACTGCAAGAACTAGGACATATATGTAAATATACAGGCAATACGCAGTAATTTTCACACGACAGCACTTCTCTGTAGACTGAAAAATTCCCTGTCAACAATCAGAGAGTTCAAGTGACAGTGTTTGCCATTACTACTCACATTGCGCGTGTTGTTATAAGGGCACACTTAATTATTAGAGGTTCAGTAGCTGCATCAATGCGCAACGTGCCCGCATCTCGTGGTCGTGCGGTAGCGTTCTCGCTTCCCGCGCCCGAGTTCCCGGGTTTGATTCCCGGCGGGGTCAGGGATTTTCTCTGCCTCGTGATGGCTGGGTGTTGTGTGTTGTCCTTAGGTTAGTTAGGTTTAAGTAGTTCTAAGTTCTAGGGGACTGATGACCATAGATGTTAAGTCCCATAGTGCTCAGAGCCATTTGAACCATTTTGTGTAACTTGAGAAGGGAGTCTCTGTTAAGCAGCTCTTCATAACTGTTTCTGTTTACCTTCAACCCAGTTGAAAATTAATTAAAAATTTACGCTTACAGCAACAATATCACAGGAAGAATTTTCTTCTCATATTATAGAATTTCACACTGGATCCCACACAAATCGCAGCCCCATAAATCTATCGATAGATTTTCTTCGACCATAATTCCATTACCTCGTGTAGCCTCCTCTGGCTACGACGAAGTCCTGCAGTATTGCATAGTAACGATAGCAAGACGATTCGGATATGCTGTTACTTCCGCCTGTTGACGCGAATGGTCAGGTGGAGTCACGGATAAAGTAGATGGGACCAGACGCCGACTAATCATGCCCTACATGGACTACAGAGGGGCCACTTCTAGTCATTGTCCTGGAGAGTGACACTGACGAACATATTGCACAGCACGTTCGGTAACGGTAGTAGTGTGTGTGCTCAGACATTGTCCTACGAGGCGAGGCGAGACTATCTCCCTGGTGTTGCAGGAACGGCAACAGAATGGTTTATATGATGTGATGTAACCTACAGTGTTCAGTTTCGTCTCAAAAAACCTCAGATTTGCACCGTCATTGGAGACAATAGGGTTAATAGTAATTTAATTGTCTGCATTGACTTCGCGTGGGTTTGAAGGGGGATTGTTGACAGTGGCAGATATGGATAGTGCAAAAATCTCAGGAATTTTTCTTCTTTTTTTTTTATACCGTCTCCAAAGTAAACACTTCATTATCAAACTGGCATACGTAGGTGACAATTCCGAAATACACATCGAGGTTGAGGTGCAGACTAATTAAGTCCGTTGGCAATTTCCAAGAAACGCTGCCATCAAAGTCGTGGCGTGGTTGCGAGCGACATATATCGAACACTCGACTCTCGATGCGGTTAATACGGATATTGTTTTCTGCTTTGACAACGGAACGTTGCGCAAGAGTAGTAAAACGTGGTATGAGAGTAAATATTTCTGTTTTTATAAAAACAGTGTAAAATGGATACAGCAAGAAATGAATGGTGCCTACACCAGACACAGTATTGTGCACGACGACGATATACCTGATGAGTAAAGTAAACGACATTATTTATTTCACTGAGTGAAAAAATTACGAATACTCACTCTTTTTTAATGACTTTCTGTTTTCAATGAGTTCGTCTTTTGTCGTTTCTCTTGTCAATGTCTACAGAGTCGAGCCTTCGCAACATATCGCTCGTAGTGAAGCAGCGATTTCCATGTGCACCGCTTCTTGGAAATTACCAGTTAGTTGAGCTCAGATAAAATCGCTCAAACTTGACTCCTTTTGTTCCACTGATGGGTAATGACTTGCCTCTTATTATGTGCAACGTATTATAAAAACATACATGAAATTTATTTAAATGTTAATGCATTACGAGACCTTGCCAGATAGCCTCATATGGAGTTATCTCCATTAGTAAAGACAGTGTTCTTAATTTGGTGCCTAAACTCTAGCTCTTTCATGTTATGTGTAGACGGTAATGTAGGCCTATTCACGCTAGCGTTGTTACCGAATCAAAGTCCCCCAACCAACAGCATACAGGGGACGCGAAGGGTGGTCAACTGCAGCATCTGTGCGTTGGGAACAGGTGACTTTCTCTATTTGGAACATCCCTCCACATGCAATAAATTGTGCGAACTAACAGTTACCCTCACCATAAGCACTGGAAATTAAAATTAAGTGTGATCGGAGACGTCACAGCGTCCACAAGTAATGTCGCTATTGCAGTGGAATCGATAGGGAGGTGGCCGATCAGAATACTGCAGCTCGAAAAAATTTTCGACGTCAGTTGAGAAATGTAAGTTACCAGTTGTCATCCATCCAATTCATGATAATCTGATTATGAACCAATGTTCTAGTCTAAAACCTAGGTCTCTTCACAAAGCCTCAGAGACTGAGGGCATGAGGCACTACTGATGTCATTTCATCTGTCAGAGTAGAAATTCCCAATGCAAATCGTTAGTCTTACTTCTTAGTGCAAATATTAATAACCAAATAAAACATCCTTAAAATTAACGTCTAATGTACGTATAACACATCATTTTACATGGTCTTCATGATTCCTTTCATGTGTTGCGGTTTTCAGTCCAGAGACTGGTTTGATGCAGCTCTCCGTGCTACCCTGTCCTGTGCAAGTTTCTTCGTCTCGAAGTACCTACTGAAACCTACATCCTTCTCAATCTGCTTAGTGTATTCATCTCTTGGTCTCCCTTTACGATTTTTACCCTCCATGCTACCCTCCAGTACTAAATTGGTGATCGCTTGATGCCTCAGAACATGTCCTACCATAGGATCCCTTCTTTTAGTTAAGTTGTGTCTCAAGTTCCTCATCTCCCCAATTTTATTCAGTACCTCCTCATTAGTTACGTGATTTATCCATCTAATCTTGAGCAGTCTTCTGTAGCACCACATTTCGAAAGCCTCCACTCTTTTCTTGTCTAACCTATTTATAGTCCATGTTTCATTTCCATACATGGCTACGCTCCATACAAATACTTTCAGAAAAACCTTCCTGACACTTAAATCTGTACTCGATGTAAATAAATTACTCTTCTTCAGAAACGCTTTCTTTGCCATTGCCATTCATACTGTATCATCAAACTACTATACTCCACACCATTAATATGTAAGTACTTTAATTGTCCTTTAAGCCCTGAAATGACAGTTTTACTGTTTAATCTATGTGGAATATACTATGTTACGGTTACAATATTATTAAATAGTACTTAAATACACCACATGGTGCTGACTGAGCTGCTAGTGATGTTATCCGGTCGAGGTGGCCGAGAGGTTCTAAGCGCTACAGTCTGGAACCGCGCGACCACTGCGGTCGCAGGTTCGAATCCTGCCTTGGGCGTGTGTGTGTGTGTGTGTGTGTGTGTGTGTGTGTGTGTGTGTGTGTGTGTGTGTGTGTAATGTCCTTAGGTTAGTTAGGATTAAGTATTTCTACGTTTTAGGGGCTGATGACCTCAGAAGTTAAGTCTCATAGGGCTCAGAGCCATTTGAACCATTTTTTAATTATGATATTAGTTTTCCGCTCCTGACAGGCAAGTTATTGTAAATACAGAATGTGTAGTTAGATCAAAGAAACAGCATTGCTGAATGTTAATCTGATGATACTTCACTTGTTGCATTGTATCTCTGCATTTATGAGAAATGTTCACATCAGTGTTAATTAGTAGCCTTTCAACGTTGGTAACTTCAGTATTAATCATCGTACAAAGAAGTTCTTTTAGGCAGCTGAATCGTCTCTCATTCTTTAAATTTGTGTATTCACATTCAGTGTATCTCAAATGGATCGACTACTTTGTTCGGTAAATGCAGCTACATTCATATAAATACTCCAAAAACTATTCGTATAATACATGGTTTTATTTTTACAGGGTGTACAGATAGTGGAAAATTGTCAGAATGAAGCACTACAGGGACATGGACTTTTTACAGTGAAATGGAGATACAATAAAGAAAAACAGATTTCCAGCTACATAAACACAGTTAAACATTTAAAAGCAGAGACAGGCAATGTAGAATGCAAAATAAGCATTCGTGTACAACACTGAAAATTGTACTCTGAACATGGAATGTTTTGGATACTACTTAATAAGTCCTCTTTTCCTCTTTATCATCTCTTGCATTCGCCTTGTCACAGATTTCACGAGAGATTTTGTGGTTAGCATTGTAATTTTACGCCATCCCTCTAGTAGAGCGTTCTCTAGATCAATTCTATTGGATATTTGATGATTTCTCATATTTTTGTCGAGTACATTCCACAAATTCTCTATTGGCAAGCCGGCTGCGGTGGCCGTACGGTTCTAGGCGCTTCAGTCCGGGACCGCGAAACTGCTGCGGTCGCAGGTTCGAATCCTGCCTCGGGCATGGATGTGTGTGATGTCCTTAGGTTAGTTAGGTTTAAGTAGTTCTAGGGGACTGATGACCTCAGATGTTAAGTCCCATAGTGCTCAGGGCCATGTGAACCATTTTCCATTGGCCATTTCACTATTGGACTAATGTCTGGGGGCGCGTTGGTGTCGGCATCCAGCGGGGACTGTTATACAACAGCCACAGACTTGCATCTAGAGTTGTGTGACACTCCCTGGCAGATGAAAACTGTGTGCCGGACCGAGACTCGAACTCGGGACCTTTGCCTTTCGCGGGCATGTGCTCTACCATCTGATCTGCCCAAGCACGACTCACGTCCCGTCCTCACAGCTTCACTTCTATCAGTATCTCGTCTCCTACCTTCCAAATCTGCCAGGAAGTTTCATATCAGCGCACACTCCGCTGCAGAGTGAAAATCTCATTCTAGAGCTGTATGTTTTGGATAATTATTTCTGTCAATATATAATCCCCATAGAGACTCATATTATTCACACTTCTGGACATATGTGTTTTCGGGTTGTTTATGTAAACCTTGTGCTCCATAATTACATCAATATAACACAGATTCCCAACACCTTTTGCAGTCATACAGCCCCAGAAAAGTACTGAACCTCCTACATGTTTAACTGAGGCTATTATATATCTCTCTTAGAGTTTACAATTCCGTTTTCTCTACACTGTGACTCGCTCAATTGGCTTAAACAGCTCACATCGGCTCTCGTCAGTAAATACATCCTTCTTACATAAATCAAACCCATCGGATTTATGTTTTCTTGCAAAAGAAACTCGCTTGTTTCAGTTAATTTTAGTGATGTACGGTTTCCTACGTATTGTTCGACCTCCACACCCAACTTCATAAACCACATTCCTTACAGTCTGTTCTGAAACAGACTTTCCTTCGTGCATCTGAACTTCTAGGTTTGGAGCCCTTTGTTTTAGACTTTTCTAGATTTGCCTAAGTAGCTGTCCTTTTTCTATCTCCGACAGAAATGCGGAAGGACCGCTTTGTGATTAGTTTTCGTACTTTTTTTTTGATTATACCTGTATATAATAGTATTCACTGTACTGGCAGGTCTGCCAATGATTTCTTCGATTTCTTGAAAAGATTCTCCTTTTCGAAACAACCTTTTCCCGTTTCGCGGCGTTTTCGACCCATATTACCATATTTCTTGAGTATCACTCAAGAGCTTTCAAACCAGAGCGGGAACTATCCAATACAGTGAATGAAACACAACTACATAAGGAAAGGGAGAGGATAGCGTGTTATCTACACTACTAATAAAAATGTAAAATCGTTGTGTCTAAACACAATAATCTCCAAAAATACTAGATGAATTTTCGCGAGGTTTTCACAGGTAACTTGAGCGTAGCTTAGGTCAGCGAACAGGCTTTATGTCACCATAATCGGGTGACGACAAGAAAGGTATCGTAATTTAAAGTTTTATCTACGTGACATAGAGTAACATATTTACTGTTTGAAAAAGTTGTTTACTCTTTGACGTTCAAGCGATATATGTTAAAATGCTTTTATTGACTGACATGTTCTACGTAACACGATTCAACGTAATGAATACAATGCGTATACAATCCCCAACGTGTTTAATTCGTACTTCCATACCATTATTATTAAATGCGAAAGTAGCTCTATTACATTTTCAAAACTAAACTGCTGAACCGATTTCGTTGAAATTTTGTACGGAAATAGTTTGGACCGTGAGGAAGAACGCATGCTATTTTAGAAAAAAAAGAACCCTAAGAGTGTGAAGTAGAGGATTGTAATCTTTTTTTACATCAGCGATGTGCGCTCATGCCCAGTCCTGTTCGCACCTCTGCACGAACCGCTCGGCAACGACGGACAGCTGATATTGAACGTACAACAGCTTTCTTACAAACCATCATTCATCATCTCGAAACTACTACCTCGCACGCGCAGCCACGGGTAACGGTTAATTTCTAAATATAGGTATTAACCGATGTAAGGGAATTGTTATTGTTAGTTTCTCAGCTGTATTTTTATGATTGTGCTTATTATATTCCATACGCTATGGTCGAGCCCTTTTTGAACTCACTGTAGCTGCGGTCCATAATTCGACTGAATGGTCGAGTTTCGTTCTCGGTGGGGTATCCGTTCGCTGGGGGCAAAGAAATATACAGGCCCTGCAACGAACTTGTGACGTCAAACTAGTCGGCTTGTCCGCCACACTTCACGAACCCTCGACCCCATACAGAGCCCACAGGAATCAATATTTAATTGAAAAGGTTCCCAGTAAAAATCTCAATTTCGTCGTGTGCTATCGAGGCCTTGCATGTATTTAAACACGCTGTCAAGAATTATTAAACTCGTCTGAAACAGATAGTCGCTCTTCGCCGGAGACGATTGCTGGCACTCGTAAAACCTGCGATGTCACGTGGTGTGACGTATGTGCCACGGCCTGTGTTTCTCGTGGGCCTCACCGTTCGATGAGTGAGCTCACGCCCGTAACTGCGCATACTGGTCTTCGCCACGCTGCACGCTTCTACTGAAAGCTCATGCCCTATAATTACGCTCATATATCAGTTCTTAAGGACTCAGTGAGATTCTTGGTGCTTACATACGACGAGAGACGTACTTGGCTCCCACATGTGAAAGAACATAAAACAAGATTGCCGAAACCACTGAACATACTAAAATCTTTAAATTGAAGGAAATTGGGTGCCGACAGAAATTTTTTGCTTCATTTTTATTGAAGTTTCGTTCAGTCCCCTCCTTTATTACAACCACCCTATGTTCGGATCTGCATAATATTCGTACGTGAAATATTAGATACCTTTCATCTTAAGAGTATAATATTAGAGCGTGAATGCATGGGATATCCAACAGCAGAGAGGTACTTTTGGATCGCAGCCAAGAATTATCTAATAGACTTAAGACGTAGCATGCATCAAGTTTTTGTGAAATGACTGTAGTATGTCTCCATCCTTATTATTGGAAAAGTCTTGGGTTTTTATGTAACAGAGAACATTAAGTCCTGTAACCAAAATCATATTTTAAAGCTGAGATTTTTATTTTACGAAGTTTTACGAAAATACCTTAACTTAAAGTTTCATAGACTGACACATTTAAATAGGACAACAGTCTTGTCTTCACAACAATATTCCATGATATTGTAATCAAGATTCGTCTTCTGTATGAATTTACAGTGTTTGTTGGTGAACGTCATACAACTTTGAAGACACTCGATCAAATGCAGCCTGATCGAGATTTGGAATTTCTCGTCTGCTCCTATTCTCTGCTGTACAGTCGATTCAGCGCTTGTACGCAGCCGAAAAATTATTAAAAATAACAAGGACACCTTTGGCAAGCTACATTCGCAACAGTAGCCAGTACCGTTCTGCTATGTACCTGGTCATATGCGACTAGAAGGGAACGATGTTAAGTGGTGAAGAGGCTTGTGGGAAACTGGTAATGGTGCACTGAGCCACCTCCTTGCACGTAGTTGAGGCAAAGAGTCTAATATCAATGGGAAATCACTTGCATGTGCATGAGTGACAATAAGCTTCGATTTTTGAAATTCACAATAGGAATAAGAGCTTCCAGCACTCATTTGAAAGGACGAGATTTGTTTCCTGCACTTCCGCATTGGCCACAAATAATTAACACACGGCCTTCTGCTCCGGTTCGAGAATTCACCCGTGTGTGATTCTTTCTTCTTATTTCACCTATAAAAAAACTAAATTCGGCGATCAGGCCCTGAAGACAAGGCGATGTCGACCATTGGACTAGCTTTTGGTATAAATGGGAACTTCACCACCATTCTGAAAATGATACGAGGTTTGTTGTATATATTTTAATTTTTGTTTACTGCCAGATCCCTCGCGCAAACAGAAGGTAAGAGATTGTAATGTATTTCACAACGACTGGCTCGTCCTCTATGATGTCACAACTAGATAGGTGAGCATGCCCTTTCTGAAAGAGAGATAGCGTTGATATCAAAAATTTGCTTTTTTTCGTTGGTAATTAATGAAATGTTGCAAATCAAGTGTAAATTTGATCTGGTAAATGGTGTTGTTTACAAGGCTTTCCAAGAGGTCGGCTGCGTGTATTTGGTTGAAAAAAGAAACAGTGTACTACTATACTTCCATAAAATTGTTTTGAACTCTGTCACCAAAGAGAAATCATCAGACGTTAATGAACGTTTATAACAAGTCTGCTCCTCTAGTTACAACGATTCGAAAATAACTGGCTGAATTCAAAAGTGTGCATACGTCTCTTGAATGTGACAGAGCCGAAGGACTGCTCGCCCCAGTACTGCAACTACAGTAGAAAGCGTTAAATTAAACCATTTGTTTCTGCAAAACCTATTTTTATTTAATAATTATTATTATCAGTCGAAATGCCAATTTCAACTACACTGTCATTTGAAAGTGAAACATATCTTCCACGAGTATATTGGCCAGCATGTAATTTTATTAGGGAGTACGCAGTACTGGCAAAACATTTAAAAACATTTGAACTCCACATTAGAATGCACCACAGTTCCATAAGGTCAGCCATGACAGATTCCCAGCATAACTACATAACACAGAGTACATTCGAAACCCACAGACATGGCAACGTAAATAAAGAGAAAATTCATATCAAAAAGAAGATATCGATTGTGAACACAGTGTAGTATAGATATTCGGAAATTAAATGTTTATGAAATAGATGACGAAAGTGTAAGAGGTCTGAAAGTAAACAGTTCTCGTGGCTTGTAAATGAAAGACGGCTTTTCATACTTGGACTGTGCGACACTTTTAATCACAGATTATCATGTCAGTCGTAGTGGACGAGCAGTTTACAACAGGCCTGCTCTTGTGCTCTGCCGGAAAATTTATGACAGAAACAAAATAAGACTGACGACGCAAACCTGTGTACTTACCAAATATATTCAGATAGTGGCACCTACTTTCAAATCATGGCTGATATGAGTCCACACGTGTTCGCGTGTAGCTTTTCGTGAGGCTGTGCAGGGTCACCACAGTTTTTGCCTTCGAGCAGGCGGTAAGTGGCACATCCACTGCCACTGAATTAATAGATTTTGATGAAAATTGTCACACCTTAAGAATACAGCCCACCGTCGAAAAACAGATTGCTTTTCCAATGGGAAAATAAGTCACCCTCCGAATTCCAGGTGTTATCACAGCTACATAGATGTGTGAGTGGAAAACATTTTGAGTCAAACGAACAGATTATACACTCCTGGAAATTGAAATAAGAACTCCGTGAATTCATTGTCCCAGGAAGGGGAAACTTTATTGACACATTCCTGGGGTCAGATACATCACATGATCACACTGACAGAACCACAGGCACATAGACACAGGCAACAGGGCATGCACAATGTCGGCACTAGTACAGTGTATATCCACCTTTCGCAGCAATGCAGCCTGCTATTCTCCCATGGAGACGATCGTAGAGATGCTGGATGTAGTCCTGTGGAACGGCTTGCCATGCCATTTCCACCTGGCGCCTCAGTTGGACCAGCGTTCGTGCTGGACGTGCAGACCGCGTGAGACGACGCTTCATCCAGTCCCAAACATGCTCAATGGGGGACAGATCCGGAGATCTTGCTGGCCAGGGTAGTTGACTTACACCTTCTAGAGCACGTTGGGTGGCACGGGATACATGCGGCCGTGCATTGTCCTGTTGGAACAGCAAGTTCCCTTGCCGGTCTAGGAATGATAGAACGATTGGTCTGATGATGGTTTGGATGTACCGTGCACTATTCAGTGTCCCCTCGACGATCACCAGAGGTGTACGGCCAGTGTAGGAGATCGCTCCCCACACCATGATGCCGGGTGTTGGCCCTGTGTGCCTCGGTCGTATGCAGTCCTGATTATGGCGCTCACCTGCACGGCGCCAAACACGCATACGACCATCACTGGCACCAAGGCAGAAGCGACTCTCATCGCTGAAGACGACACGTCTCCATTCGTCCCTCCATTCACGCCTGTCGCGACACCACTGGAGGCGGGCTGCACGATGTTGGGGCGTGAGCGGAAGACGGCCTAACGGTGTGCGGGACCGTAGCCCAACTTCATGGAGACGGTTGCGAATGGTCCTCGCCGATACCCCAGGAGAAACAGTGTCCCTAATTTGCTGGGAAGTGGCGGTGCGGTCCCCTACGGCACTGCGTAGGATCCTACGGTCTTGGCGTGCATCCGTGCGTCGCTGCGGTCCGGTCCCAGGTCGACGGGCACGTGCACCTTCCGCCGACCACTGGCGACAACATCGATGTACTGTGGAGACCTCACGCCCCACGTGTTGAGCAATTCGGCGGTACGTCCACCCGGCCTTCCGCATGCCCACTATACGCCCTCGCTCAAAGTCCGTCAACTGCACATACGGTTCACGTCCACGCTGTCGTGGCATGCTACCAGTGTTAAAGACTGCGATGGAGCTCCGTATGCCACGGCAAACTGGCTGACACTGACGGCGGTGGTGCACAAATGCTGCGCAGCTAGCACCATTCGACGGCCAACACCGCGGTTCCTGGTGTGTCCGCTGTGCCGTGCGTGTGATCATTGCTTGTACAGCCCTCTCGCAGTGTCCGGAGCAAGTATGGTGGGTTTGACACACCGGTGTCAATGTGTTCTTTTTTCCATTTCCAGGAGTGTAGCTGCCGTAGACTGGGTATATTTAAGGAATCTACAAATTTAAAAAAAATTAAAGTGCACTAACAAGAAAAGGCGGTGATGAGCTTGATGTCTACATTTACACATAAGCACCGTAAGGCAGTGCACGGTGCGTGGCGGAGGGTACTTCGTACAGATGACACCGACGTTGTGTCCTATTCCATTTGCGTATTGAACGATAAAAATATAGCTTTTTGCAAGCCTCGGTACGCGCCCTTATCTCTCTGACATTATTGTCACTGCTCTACGTGAGATATATCATGGGGGCAGTACGACTGTCTCGTTTCTTCCAAAGATTCCCATTTAAGTTCACTGATTATCTTTGTTACACTTACATATGAGTTGTACTGACCGATCAAGATCCAAGCAGAGCATCTCTGAATTCGCTTGATGCGTGCTATAATGCCTAAGAACTTCCAGAGCTGGAACATTACCCTACAAGAGGCCACACTAGGGCCTTGTACGGTACACCCTTGACAACTACATGACACTTTTCCAGAATCGCTCCAGGAGTTCTAAATGTTCCCCTTGCCTCCTGATTTTACGTGGTCGTCCCATTCCATAATGTTTCGTAGTGCTACCATCAAATATTTAAACGATTTGACATGCTCTAAAAGTGCCACTGAACTTGTAATGGGGTCTCTTACATTGTCTTATACTTAACCACGTTTATAGAGAACTTCAGTTCACTGCGCCAGGTCAAGTTTTATCCATATCGTCCTGCAGTTCCTTAGGATCATCCAACGACGATAATTTCCAGTAGGCAACAGCATCGTCAGCGAACAATCCGATGACGTTGGTGCTAGTCGAATCAGGTAAATCGTTTATCATTGTTGATAACAGTAGAAGTCCTTTCACACTTCTAGAAGCACAATCGATATTAATTTAATTTTTATTGAAAATTTTCCCTGCAGTATAGCGCAATGAGTTGTATTATGTAAAATTTATTAGATCCAGTAACGTATTTTTGAAGATAATCCGTTGGTTATCAGCTGATAATATGATACAGTGTCGAATGAATTTCGAAAATCTAGGAAGACAGACGGAACATGATTACCTGCGTCAGCCTTGCGTTATCTGCATGTATTCTGCAAGACGTCGTGTGCGAAATAAACCAGGTGCGCTTCAAACGACTGCTTTTCCCGAACTCCTGCTGGTTCTTTCAGAGTACCTTCTTTTCTTCCAGGAACGTCGTAATTTCCGAGCTCATAATATACTCTATAATTCTGCTACGGATATCAACGATATTATGTTGTATATCTGCTCACCGCATCTTTGATGCTTTATAAAAACTGGAGTGATTTGCGAATCTTTGCAGTCACGCGAGACACTTCGCTGCGCGAGAGTTTCTCAAGTTCGGAAAGGGACTAATTCCGCATATTATTCCGTGTGAAACGTAACAGGAAATTCGTGAAGCCAAGAAGCCTTGCTTGCTTTATTTTCCATACCTGCAAGGTTTTGGAAATATAATCACATGATTACCGCTTACATTACCCCCTGAATTTTTCCATAGTTTCGGAGAATCAACAACTGAAACAAACAATTTAAATTAACTGGAACGCAGCGGCACAAGACTTTTAGTCAGATATAAGGAGCGATCAAAAAGTTTCCGTCAGCAAGGGATTAGTGTGGCATCCGTGTCTTTCCAACGAGTGTGCGGTCAGTGCGGAAGTGTGAGCTATATGTACAAACAGGACCAATGTGCTGTCATTCTTTTCTTGACTGCTGAAGGACATACATCGGTAGACATCCATCGGATAAAGCAGAACGTGTATGGGGCAGCATGTGTATCGAAAACCACTTGTGGGGCTGGTCCCGGCGGAGGTTCGGGTCCTCCCTCGGGCATGTGTGTGTGTGTGTGTGTGTGTGTGTGTGTGTGTGTGTGTGTGTGTGTGTTTGTCCTTACGATAATTTAGGTTAAATAGTGTGTAAGCTTAGGGACTGATGACCTTAGCAGTTAAGTCCCATAAGATTTCACACGCATTTGAACATTTTTGAAAACCAATATTGTGGACTGGTACGCAACAAAGGCTGCTGCTGCTTCACGTTAACGCACGTCCCCATATCGTAAATGTCATAACACAGAAGTTACGCCAACTCAAGAGGGTGATGAGGTATCATGTATCAGCATAACACTACAGGCGTCTTAAAGTTGGCAACAGAATTGCAAGTTTCTCTCAGACACCGACAGCAGTCGTGTGAGATCCGGCGGATCCAACCGAGTATGCCCGCTGAGTCACACCTCCAGCGGCACCGTACCATGAGCGCCGTCTGCCGCTGCAGTATAAGATGCTCAGTGACAGTCACACAGAACACTAGCACTCTGGACTATTTCGCTATGTGACATTTCGCAGACGCCACCTAGTTGTGCTCTAACACCATCATTTGTGCTTAGTTCGTGGAGCCTCATCCTTGGTGCTATTGTATTGGCTGGACTCTGTTTCTTGCTGCATTATTTGTAATAAGTCGTCGTTTGCTTGGAAATATATCTTCTGTCTACTATGTTATCTCGTTCGATAATTATTTCTGTTCCTGTCCAACTTTTCTACGAAAACAGTTGCCACACCACTCAATAACCAACCTGTCCTTATCATCTGTAAGGAGTCGCACACAAGTGAAGACACTCAAGCACCCATCCTACAGTCTTTGTCTCTCCTCATGCGATTTTAATGTCTGCGGTCCCTGAAAAAGGGCCATGAAGGGTTTATAATGTACACCAGGTAGTTATAGATTTCTTTAGGTAGCAGGACACAGTATTTTACCAAACATCTATCTTCAACCTAGTGTGTCGGTGAAACGATTCCCTCAATGCTCACGGCGATTTTGCCTCACTGTAAGGCCTGCGAACGGAAACTTATTGACCGCCCCTTATTCTACGTCTGCTACTACTTTGTACAATGCGTCATTAATTTCTTAAGCTACATTAGTTGCTATTTCCATTAAAGACATCAGCATATTGCAGTATCAATGTAACTGCTTCATATTGCTACAGAGTGTAAAAGTTGAAGCGCTAGATCAGCCCTGAACCATCATAAGAAATAGAAAGTTCAAAAACGAAACCATTATAATGTAGCGAATTAGACACCAACACCAAACTCGCTACAAACACAGCTAAAAGCATCACCACGGCCAGCACCTCCACCGCGAATGACTTATACCACAAGGAATAAATAATATTTAAGCCTACTAGAGACGACCGTCACCTTCCGGCAACTGTGGAACGGCTGCCCTTTACAGCTTTCTCCACTACCGACACTACATCTAGCTAAATCGAAGCTTTGGCAGTCAGTGCGACGTGAAGAATCTAGAAAGCGGAGGCGTGCCGACTCGTGGACTCACCTCGCAGCGGTGGATCGGCGCCTGGCGTGGAACCTGAGGGGCGCCACGGGCGCGCTCATTTCTCCCGCGTGCCGCTCTCGCATCGCGAACGTCCTGCCGCGCTCATCTGCAAAACAACCACCACAGATGATGCTTACGCTAAACCTCACCAGCGTCACAGTGACCCACCAGCCCTCCATTACGGTTTCCTGCGCTTCTCCAGTCCCATCAAAGCGTATATACCGATTCAGCGGTACAAACCCTAAAGTTGGCCCCTGGCGTTGGTGGGATGTACTGAAACACAGAGGCGTGGATCCTCCTCTGTATTCGGCATAGTGCGCCTGTGATGATTTTTTTGCCCAACGTAGTGTTGCGTGTTTCATTACAGTTTACTAGACGGAGACTTTTCCATATTGAAGAAAAAGCGCAGTAGCTGTTTTAAATCCTGTATCAACGGCATTTTTCAATCCTTTAATTAAAGATTTACAGTATCTGCAGCGATTTTTATTCAAAAAGTTGTTTGTTTCGTTAAGAATCATTAAGGAAATGACAAAAAGTTCCAGAAAATTTACATCAACACTTGTGCTCCACAAACAACCTTAACGGTGTGTGGTGCAGAGCGCTTTCGGTACTGCAACTGCTTTCCTCTTTACTTTTCCATTCACGAGTGCTATTAAGGAAAAACGGCTGTCAAACTTCCATGCGAGCTCTAATTTCTCTAATTTTGTCGTCGCGGTCACTTCGTGAGAGGTACATGGGTCGAAATGACATGTTGTCCGACTCTTCTTGGAACACACACTCTCTCATTTTCAACAGTAGTCTTCTCCGTGATGCACAGCGCCTCCCTTGTAGCGTTTGCAACTGGAGATTGTTTAGCATCTCTGTAATGCTCTCTCCCTTAGTAAACGATCCCCTGGCAAAATGTGGCACTCTTCACTGAATCTTCTCTGTCTCTTCTATTAATTGAACCAGCTAAGTATCGCAGGCTCACTTGAGCAGCTGAGTGCTGCTCTTGGGAGCAGCGAGGTGTGGACATCTCATCAGCGCCCCACCACTGGAGCTGTGTGTGTGGGCAGTCGTTTACTTCCGAGCAGTTACGGGTTGGTAGGTATGCGTTCTAGATATGGCGCAATCCTACAGACAGGCCACGATCAAAGCCACTTCTCAACAGGGTAATGCCAGACAACGCTCATATGAGATTGAACGATTCCTATGAGACAACCTGTGTCTGAATCCCCTGGACATCGTTGGCATCCACTTCTCAATTATGGCCAGTGTCATTACGTCAAGATGACAAATGGCGAAGTGTGCACAACCGTGGTGAACAAATTCGCAAACTCACTAAAAGTTCGAACAATCCAATGGTCACACTGTGGTAGTCATAGTGGACCCCGCGGACCTGGACTTGCACACCCTTAGTCTTTGAACTCCTCTTTGAGATGGCAGACGATGTCATGACTGCAACATTCTGACTACGGAAACGTAATCAGGCATGTGGTTGAGAAATGGCAGACGTCTGAGACTTACAAGGTGAACAATGGTGTCTGCGAAATAAAAATCGAACCAACAAAATATGTACCATTCTACCTGCTCATTGGCACATGCTGTACTATAGAGTAGGACGGCCAACTGTGCACATATTCTGGCTGCAGCCAGGAAGGCCATGTCAGGTCGGTGTCTATTCAACGCCAACTAATACAAACGCCGATCGGAGAATCTGCGCCACCGGCTGCGGTGACAAGCTTCCACTCACTTACATAAAAGCAGCGACAACAAGCCTCATGAACAAAGAAACCACCGATCATCTGGGGGTGCTGACGTCCTGCGAATCCAACAAGGTGACGACCCAGATCACGTCACCACCTCAGGCGAAGACAATACCCCCAACTGACATCAATGGGTGAACCTCAAAAAAATATGGACGTCAATGCCGGCCGACCTTTGCGTTCCGTCCTGACGGAACAACGGTGGCCGATCAACACCGATACTCCTGCACGTAAACTCATGTTCGTAAGCAATGATCACCTCGCAACCGTAAAAAGCGACTGAGCTCGGCATCCAACTATTGCGTCTTCCAAACGATGGACCAGGAAATCGATGACTTTAAGAAGGGCATGGATGACATGCCCACCGTGAGGGCGGGGCTACCTAACATCTTCCAGGTTCAAGAGACATTAGCTGTGTAATAGAAGAGGTCGGGAAAACTGGCTACGTGAATTTCTTGCAGGAGAGTGATGTCGATGTGCGCGGCATCAAGCTTGTCTTGTAGCATGGAGAATATGGTGCGTTCTGAAAGTGTTCAGGGTGATTTTTGCCAGCCGAAAAGTTTATTGCCTTCTCTCTGCCTCAGATGGTGTCGTCATGGACGACGATAGAGTGTGATATCGTCGCCAAAACGCCGCTGACTCATTGCCACTTATTTGGTCACTGGAGCGGTAAGGGCACACTGGGTGTCACTCCTATCTTCTTCCTTCTATTGTGACTGAGAGTCACATTCAATATCGTCTGCGTCTACGCAACTTTCAGAGCTGGTAGTGTAGATCAAAACAAGAAAAAAATGTCTAGTAAACATGGGCTCTAAGATGCATGCATTAAGAGCTATTGGCACTTGTACAGTAGAAGAGATGTGATTCACAGTAGCGAAGATCAACAATCGCTCAGAGCTCTCAAGGTATGCATTTAAGAGTCCATGTTTACTAGACATTTTTCTTGTATTGGTTCATACTACCACCTCTGAAAGTTGTCTACCCAACATTCTCGGTAATAACAATACCGATTCATGCATTTCACTATCAGCGGCATCAGAACGATTTTCAAAAAAAATGGCTCTGAGCACTATGCGACTTAACTTCTGAGGTCATCAGTCGCCTAGAACTTAGAACTAATTAAACCTAACTAACGTAAGGACATCACACACATCCATGTCCGAGGCAGGATTCGAACCTGCGACCGTAGCTCCACACTGTAGCGCCTAGAACCGCACGGCCACTCCGGCCGGCCAGAACGATTTACAGCTATATCTTTCGACCCGGTTGTTTCTGGTCCACGCCCTCTTTACCTCAACTTTCTACATTTACCCTTCTCCATCATACCTGAAAGTTGGTAACATAGTGCCGCGTGGGGTAGCCGCATGGTCCAAGGCGCCTTATCACGGTCCGCACGGCTCCCCCCGTCGGAGGTTCGAGTTCTCCCTCGAGCATGGGTGTGTGTATGTCCTTAGCCTAAGTTAGTTTAAGTAGTGAGTAAGCTTAGGGACTGATGATCTCAGCAGTTTGGTCCCATAAGACCTTACCACAAATTTGTTAACATCGTCACCGAATCACCTTGCATGCTTGCCATATGTAGCGTGAGACTTTTCACGCCCAAACGGTTTAATAACATAAAGAAACTACTAAAATATCAGGCATAAGTAAAAAATTGATGACGGAAAACTTACGGTTTACTGACCGACGTAAGGGAAATCGAAACGCCTGCACGAATATGACAGTGGCAGAGAGTGACACGATTCGACAGAGTCATCTTCGTCGCCTTGCCTTGCTGGCTCACCTAGAAAAGTAACGTTCTGGATGCGTTCGACAAACATTTCTGCCATCTGAGGATTTGCGTTATTCTTCTGGGTTATAGGACTCTGGAGAGCTCTACGACATGAAGAGTCATACATTCGCTCCAGTTCCTAAATATATTACTGCGCCGTCAGTGTCTCAGCTGTGGTCTGTGTCCGGATGACACCTGGATTCGACCTTAAACACCACTGATAACATTTAAAAAATATGCTGTTTCAAGGTATCGGAGCACTTAAGACCTGTCCTCAGAATGTTATAAAAATGTCAAGCTGTGGCACGTCGATAGGTAAGTCTTATAATGTCATAAAGTACATAGTAGGTTGGTTGATTAGTTTTAGGCTTACGGCGCTCAACATCATGGATAATAGCACACATCCTTTGAAGTGCAAAGGTATGGACAGAAATATAAACTATTCTAAATGTTTTACCCAATCAATGGCACTGTCCAGCTCCACTGATTATGCGAAAGTGAAAACTTTGCTTCCTAGATACTCTTCGCGAAAAATTCATAACAAAATTACTGCTAAAAGTTTCTCTTAGACATTTTAAACGCACTTGAATCCACAGTTTTCTTCGAAATCTTCATCGCAAGTCTTCGACAATTGCTAATAATATTACTATATTATTGTATGTTCATTTTCATGATTTATATTGTGTGGTTGCTCGCCAGACATAGGCAACAACTTCTGCAGGACAATACTCAGACCGTAGATCACTTTGGCCCGGAAAATCTTTGTCATCTGACATGGTTACTGAGCGAGGTAGCGCAGTGGCAGCACACCGTATTCGTATTCGGGAGGACCACGGTTCAAATCCCCGTCCAGCCATCCAGATTAAAGTTCCTTGTAATTTTCCTAAATTGCTTACGGAAATGAGGCAAATATACTTACAAATTTTTATAAAAGAGTCTCAGATAGAAGTACTATCAGCATATTGGAACGTGGTATAATGTGGAATATTCTAAGATATCTTACAGTGAAAAGAAAAACTGTGATAGAGTAATTCATATGAAAAGCCACGGTTACGTAATACTTTCCAGCACAGTCACCACAGCAGATTATCTTTTCCACACCTCCAATTCCTCTTCTCCTTGGACCTGACAGTTTCCAAGAATCCAGAAATGTGAGGTTAATTATTTGGAATTCTGCTAACATCAATAATTAAACTGTTCATAGACCTGAATCAAATTATTATCTCAGTTTGAAAAGTACTGCAGTTTATAAATTCCTCAACGTGATATAAACATCAAGCTGCTGCACAGAATTGTTGATTTAAATTTTCATAATGGTCTAAATTACTTTTTCTTCAATTACTGCTTCACTGTTTAACGTAAGTGCTACGCGATTCTGTATGTGAAAAGTGCTACTAAAAGTGTTGTTGAATGATATCACAGTCCTAGGGTCCCTATATTCTGGAAACTGTTTTGATCTGTGGTTGATTAATTTTCATTATAGAGATATATTGTTTATTAAGCTAGTCAGTTAGTAAACGTTATACTTTGGAACGTTTGATTGCTTTGTTAATGCTTCACAGAAGCGAATTTTATAGAAGCTGTGAGTCACTGAGGTTTTTAACATAATGTCTCCCAATTCCAAGTCTAAGGATTTACATATTATTTCTGAGTTCTGAACGCAAAGAAAAAAACAGTATTGGCATGTACTCTCAAATTATTAGTTCGAGCTGGACTGGCGAATGTTTTTGTGTAGTCAGTTGGATATTCTTCCCATTGCTTAATGAAACTAGGTTCGAATCTCGTTTAAAGCTTTATTCTCTATTTCTATACAACGCAATGTTTTGAAACGAAGTTAACAGTTCGATATATTTAAAACTTTAGACACACGAACACATTCACGTAATACTTGAAAAGGGATAAGACTTATTAATTTGCATTTAATAAAAGAAGTGCCATGGGCTACTTTGGAGAGGAAACGGTCGATTTCCGTTCCTAATCTGAGCTTTTCCTCCACGTGTAATGAGAATGACGTCGACGGAATGTACACTCTAATATTCCTTCTTTCTATTATAACATCCTTGCATTGAACATTTACTTTCATGTTTTGCATAATGAAAGCTCGAGTGCCATGCGAGGATCGGCGATGGAACAACGAGATGGGAGACACAGTTCTGGGAGACGTCGTGAGGTATTATTGACATTGGTACTTTCAACCGCGTCTCAAATGCTGCCACCTCTTCTTACAGTGTAGTAGGAAAGGTCAGCGTGGCGATCAGTTCGCCGAACTTCACGGCATGCATCAATGAGGTAACTCTCCTATGTGGTATCACATACTGGTGTCTGAAAGTCGACAATGGAACTGCAGGTTTCTGTTAGACGCCGATAGCAGTCATGTGAGGACTCGGCAGCCATGTGGGACCACTGGGCGTCCAGTGGCTCTGTACTACGATCTCCCTCTGCCATCACGATACAGGACGGCTGGCGGCAGTCATACACCCATACCCACTTGGAGCCACTTCAGTACGTGATGCTTTGTGACTCTACACAGACGCCGCCAGGTCACGGCTCCAAATCCAGCGCTCGTGTGTAAGTACAGAGAGCCACGTCCTTGTTGCTCTTGCCTTAGATGGACTCTCTTTCTCGCTGCATTATTTGTGATGAGTCTTTGTACGTTACGAGAAATACAAGTTAAGTAAATCTCCTGTTTACTGTGTTAACTTGTTTCCTAAACATTTCTGTTCTTGCCCGGTCTAAAACATTCTACGATCCATATTGTTGCATGCTTTCTTACAATCGCCACAGAATATCGCACTGATATTAACTAATACTGATGGCGATACTGTCTTTGAACGTTGCTGCTTACGCTCAGTGCAGTGAGCAGAATTTTTCTTCTTCTTCTTCTTCTTCTTCTTCTTCTTCTATTTATGCTTATAAAATCAAACATGTCTTGTTTTTATCTGAATAATAAGAAATAATGATGCTGTCAAACTCGAATAAAAAGAATGCTATTTACAGAAATCAATTTATTAGAGAGAGAATACAAATTCAACTGGAGGATGTAGGGAGGAGGCAGCGATGTCCTTGTCAGGGGAATAGCCCGGTTTTCACTGAAGTGTTTTAGTCACTGAAATCTGAATCAAGCCTGCTGTATACGGTTTAAGGCCGATTCGTCCCAACTGCAGGGAACATCGAGCCCAACTGTGTCTGGGCCCAGAAATTTTTCTGTGGTTTTTTTTATGGTTCTGAGCACTATGGGACTCAACATCTGAGGTCATCAGTCGCCTAGAACTTAGAACTACTTAAATCTAACTAACCTAAGGACAACACACACATCCATGCCCGAGGCAGGATTCGAAACTGCGACCGTAGCGGTCGCGCAGTTCCAGACTGCAGAGCCTTGAACCGCTCAGCCACCACGGCCGGCAATTTTTCTATGTTTCTAGTACAAAGGGCATGTTATAATGTGCGTCTCACAACGAACAAATGTCAACCAAGACAAGTGTCCGTACACAAAGATTTATACTTTAAAGCGATACTGTGACTTACTACATCGTAGCTCTCAGCCGCACTTATTCGAAAGAGTGAATGCTGACCTCTGGAAAGCCGGTATTCGATTACATCTCCGTAATTTACTTTACGTACGATCTTTTTGAAACAAACGAAAATTAGAATTACATGTTTTGAGCGATAAATTTTCTTTATTTTTAACGGTTAATGGGATCATTCACCTAAAAAATTACTAAAAATTTACTCACAGTTGCGAATATGATCCACCTTCGGCTCTACATTGGAATGACAACAACGAAAATTTGTACCGGACGGGCACTCGAACCCGGATTTCCGACTTCACGCGTGTGGTCGCCTTAAACGGTTCAGTCACCCGAGCACGAATCACGGCCAGACCCAAACTTCCGAATATCGTCGTCCATGTGTCACAACCTGCACTTGTACGTTACGTATTTTCCCGTCCAAGAACGATATACTGTATTTATTGACAGTCGAGTGCCTAATATTGGCGGATAAATACGAAATACACTCCTGGAAATTGAAATAAGAACTCCGTGAATTCATTGTCCCAGGAAGGGGAATCTTTATTGACACATTCCTGGGGTCAGATACATCACATGATCACACTGACAGAACCACAGGCACATAGACACAGGCAACAGAGCATGCACAATGTCGGCACTAGTACAGTGTATATCCACCTTTCGCAGCAATGCAGCCTGCTATTCTCCCATGGAGACGATCGTAGAGATGCTGGATGTAGTCCTGTGGAACGGCTTGCCATGCCATTTCCACCTGGCGCCTCAGTTGGACCAGCGTTCGTGCTGGACGTGCAGACCGCGTGAGACGACGCTTCATCCAGTCCCAAACATACTCAATGGGGGACAGATCCGGAGATCTTGCTGGCCAGGGTACTTGACTTACACCTTCTAGAGCACGTTGGGTGGCACGGGATACATGCGGCCGTGCATTGTCCTGTTGGAACAGCAAGTTCCCTTGCCGGTCTAGGAATGGTAGAACGATGGGTTCGATGACGGTTTGGATGTACCGTGCACTATTCAGTGTCCCCTCGACGATCACCAGAGGTGTACGGCCAGTGTAGGACATCGCTCCCCACGCCATGATGCCGGGTGTTGCCCTGTGTGCCTCGGTCGTATGCAGTCCTGATTGTGGCGCTCACCTGCACGGCGCCAAACACGCATACGACCATCATTGGCACCAAGGCAGAAGCGACTCTCATCGCTGAAGACGACACGTCTCCATTCGCCCCTCCATTCACGCCTGTCGCGACACCACTGGAGGCGGGCTGCACGATGTTGGGGCGTGAGCGGAAGACGGCCTAACGGTGTGCGGGACCGTAGCCCAGCGTCATGGAGACGGTTGCAAATGGTCCTCGCCGATACCCCAGGAGCAACAGTGTCCCTAATTTGCTGGGAAGTGGCGGTGCGGTTCCCTACGGCACTGCGTAGGATCCTACGGTCTTGGCGTGCATCCGTGCGTCGCTGCGGTCCGGTCCCAGGTCGACGGGCACGTGCACCTTTCGCCGACCACTGGCGACAACATCGATGTACTGTGGAGACCTCACGCCCCACGTGTTGAGCAATTCGGGGGTACGTCCATCCGGCCTCCCGCATGCCCACTATACGCCCTAGCTCAAAGTCCGTCAACTGCACATACGGTTCACGTCCACGCTGTCGCGGCATGCTACCAGTGTTAAAGACTGCGATGGAGCTCCGTATGCCACGGCAAACTGGCTGACACTGACGGCGGCGGTGCACAAATGCTGCGTAGCTAGCGCCATTCGACGGCCAACACCGCGGTTGCTGGTGTGTCCGCTGTGCCGTGCGTGTGATCATTGCTTGTACAGACCTCTCGCAGTGTCCGGAGCAAGTATGGTGGGTCTGACACACCGGTGTCAATGTGTTCTTTTTTCCATTTCCAAGAGTGTAGCAGTGCCTGTGTTACTACGTATAAAACAGAACTCAATGTGAGGGATTTGTCGCAGCAGTTAATTTAGAACAACTTGGTCCATGCTTAAGCGTAATACTCAGAATCCTCCAAAAACATTAGGTCGAATAGATTCAAACCACGAGAAGATCACCTCACTCTCCAATGACCTCAGTATCATCGAAGCGTTAAAATTAGCATAAAATTCAATAACAGTATCTACAGCACTTCTTACGATCCATTCTTTAAAAAAAACTTTTACATTATTTGGGAAAAGCCTCGAGACGGACCACCACCTCAGCTGCTGGAGGGTGGGGAACCACTCGGACGTTGTCTGCTCAAAGGAGACATTCCGGCACTGCATTGAAGTTTCTGGGACATCTGTAGCCCTTACCACACTACCATGAAGAAAGAAAGCGAAGACAATCAGTGATGCGCTCTAGGTGTGCTAATCGATCAGACACTGCGAAAACGTTAGGTAGAGATACGGGAATCGTTTGTAGAAAAGCGAAGTTCGTGTCGTCAAGTGTTCACAGATAAATTCTGAGATTCACTGTTTCAGACAGACTGAGAAACAGATACTCTGAACACATCCTATACTTCATATTAGTGCTACAAGACAGGATGAGGGAGATAAAGATGCTTGCAGAGGAATAAAGAGTCAGTATTCTCTCCACGACATCGATCAAAACACAGAGGGCCAATAATAATTTGAACAGCCCTCCACTATGTACTCCACAGAGCCTGCTCGAATGAGGTTGCAAATGTGGGAGAAATTTGAGGGACCGCCTGTATATTTCTGTATTATAATACACAAATGTTGTCACTGCCTTTAAACCGGACAAAACATAGCGCACGAAAAATAGGCCTTTAACTAAAACGCTTTGAATTTGGAGACACAGCGCCTTTCTCGTCAACAAAGGTCCCAAAATTCAGTGAAAATTTCTAGTGGCCGTTTCGTGAGCAGCACTTACCTGGAATGATCAGAACCTCGTGTAAGGCCTGTTCTCGCTAACGTCTGTTGGAAAAATACAGCAGCAAAATCTTTCTGTTCCGCTATCCGCTTTGCCAGTTTGCACCAGCATCCTACTGGTACTGTCGCTGTACCACGTCACCCACGTCCGGAATAAAAGTGACTCACACTGGCGCATTAGAAACTCGCAAAAATAAAGTATGCCGAGAAAGCAAAACAAAGAGTTTTCGTAGCCTTGCATTAGCTGTGTCGAGAAACGCAAAGTTCTTCCCTCTCCCAAGGTCTCGGTTTGATTAAGTAAAACACGAAAGCAATGGCCGTGACATTCAGCTTTCGCCTGATGTGTCCAGTGACCCACACCACACCTGCTCTTGCACCACGCGTCTCTGCTACTGACTGTTCCTTCGTGCTCCACTTCTGTGAACGAAACCTAACGGTAATCTCAGTATATGGCTATTCTTAGTGTTGCTGCACTCGGGCAATCTTTCCACCTCTGACTGTGGGTGTACATCAAACCTTACCAAGTTTTCCGCTTCAGGATAGCAGCCGAGTGTGCTCAGCACTCCGACTTCCCCATCACCGCACCATTCAGAGTAGATGAGTGAATGAGACGGCTACGTGCGGAAGGCTACACTCGCTGGAAATGATCGTAAATCCAGCATAAAAATATGGAGTGAGAAATAGCGGCCGGCCGAACTGTTGTAGAAATATATACCACAGCTGCTAGTTTTGAAAACTTTATCTACGGTACTAGTTCGAAGACCACAGTAGCGTCTCCTTCAGGTTCCTATATGGTTACATAAAATACTTAAAACATAAATGTGTAAAATAAGTTCAATAATATAAGAAAACTGTTACATCGAACAGATACAAGTAAATAATTAAGGTCTATGAAATATAAATAATATGAACAACAGTATTTCATAGACATAACGTATGAGTACATCAGATCTATAAAATCAACTAGGATACAATTGTGTCATAGCGATGGGATGTAGAAAACCTACATATTCTACGTACAAGATGTGAAACACATTTAGTAAAATGTCAAAAATAAGAAATATCGTAAATAAGGTGTAATAGGGACGGTGTAAAAAGATGTGGTTACGGTGTATGAAAATATATACAAATTAGTAGTATTGAATGATAATAATTAACCGAAATATAGAACAGTTCAAGTTAGGATTGTGTATAATGTGAGTGCAGCGTCAAAATGAATAATTCCTTACGTTGAAAAGAAAATAGGAAAAATCATGTACAAAAGTATGACAAACCATGTCGTGAAAACCATATACAGTAAGATGGTACACACGCAATGTAAACATCCTATCGGTAAGAAAGGTATGGAGTACTTTTCAAGATATACACTGATCAGCCAGAACATTATGACCACCTACCTAATAGCTGGCACGCCCACTTTAACACGGATAACAGCGGCGATGCGTCGTGGCGTGGAAGCAATGAGGCTTTGGTAGGTCGCTGGAGTTGGCACCACATCTGCACGCACGGGTCACTTAATTCCCGTGACTTATTGGGAGTGGGACGATGAGGTCTGTCGCCACGTTCAATCACATCCAGATGTGTTTGATCGGGTTCACATCTGGCGAGTTGCGAGGCCAGCACATCAATTGGAACTCGCCACTGTGCTCATTGAACAACTCCATTACACCCCTGGCCGTGTGAAATGGCGCATTATCTTGCTGAAAAACGCCACTGGCGTCGGGAAAGATGATCGTCATGAAGCGGTGTACGTAGCCTACAACCAGTGTACAATACATGGCCGTTATGATGCTTTGCACGAGCTCAACTGGACCCATGGTAGCCCACGTGAACCTTCCTCAGAGCTTGGCTCTGTCCTGCTGCACAGCTGTCAAGGAGCTGTTCTTCTGGAAGACGAAGGATTCGCGTCCTCCCATCGGTATGAAGAAGAAGGTATAGGGACTCATAAGACAATGCAAAGCTCTGATACTGTGCCACAGTCCAGTGCCTATGGTCACGTGCCCATTTCAATCGTAGTTGTCGATGTCTTTGTTAACACTGGCACATGCATGGGTCGTCGGCTGTGGGTACCGATCGTTCAGTGTACTGTGTGTTGAGACACACTTGTACTCTGCTCAGGATTGAAGTCTGATGTCAATTCCGCCACAGTTCGTGACCTGTCCTGTTTTACCAGTCTACGACGTCTGACAACTGTAACGAGGGGCGGCCACCCAACTCCATGACGTCTGGACCTTGTTTCACCTCGGTTTCGCCACGTGTTTAAGACACCCATCACAGCACTCCTCGAACACCCGACAAAACGTGCAGTTTTCGAAACTCTCGTGTCGAGCTCTCGGCCATCACAATCAGATATATTGCGCGCCTTCCCCATTCTCTACTCGGACATCACTCTCACTGATACTACATGCGCCTTGTGTGTGTCTGACAAGTAGTTATTCCTCGCCTTGACGCGTTTATATCGATAGTAGGTCGATGGTCATAATGTTCTGGCTGATCAGAGTACGCATGCATGTTACACGTCTCTTCCTAAACCACTAGACAGGTTTCAACCAAACTTGGTACACATATCACTTACGGCCTGGAAAGAACCGCTACGGGGTAAGTACCACCTATCTACCAATGAGGGATGAAGAAGCATTGTTGCCCACGACGCGCGAATACCCATATTTTATTCATCCAGTACTTGAGAAAAAGAGCACTTAGTGACTTGCAACAAACTTTGTTTCTAGCTGACAACTCCCACAAAATGATGAAAGGAAAATAGTTTATCAGTTACATATTCGCTGTTCGGGAAGTAAAACCGCCGCATGAGGCATGACGTTTTAATTTACTACTTCTTTATTACAACATGTACTGGCACCACGTTTTGGAGACAGTATTCACATATAGCACTACATGTACAAATAAAATCATACATCACGACCACACATAGTTCAGAAGATATGACGTTGTAAACACTGAGCTGCGTGAAAATGAAACTGCAGGGCGAATTTCGCTAGAGATACAGGTGAAATATGAGTACAAACATGTGTGAAACATGTTAAATGTATGTGAAATAGGTTTGATATCTGCCTACGCCATAAATGCCAAGGTTTATAAACTTATTCTAAACCTCTGTAACAGTTTCAACCACATTGTTACGATCTGGAAAGAAATACGTTAAGGGTAAAAACCAGCAACCTCCTATTGGATTGGGAGTGATAACGTGGAGAAAGAAAGGTGGAGGAGGAGATTGACAGACAGAGAGAGAGAAAGAGGAGATGGGCACAGATAGGGGGGAAGAGGAGATGAGCAGAGAGAGGGGTAGGGGGAAATGGACAGAGAGAGGGGAAATGAGGAGATGGAGAGAGAAAGGGAAGACGAGGAGGTGGACAAGGACTGGAGAAAGAAATGGGCACAAACTGGGAGGAGGAAGAGATAGGCAGAAGAGGAGGGAGGAGGAGATGGACAGAGAAAGGAAATGGGTGCAGATGGACAGAGAGAGAGAGAGAGAGAGAGAGAGAGAGAGAGAGAGAGAAGATTAGTGTTAAACGTCCCGTCGCCTTTCAAAGGAACCATCCCGGTATTTTCCTGAAGTGATTTAGGGAAATCACGGAAAACCTAAATCGGGATGGTCGGACGTGTTTTTGAACCGTCGTCCTCACGAATGCGAGTCCAGCGTGCTAACCACCAAGCCACCTCGCTCGGTTAGAGAAGCAGGATGAGATGAATAGCGAGAGGGGGGAGGAGATGGAGAGGGATAGAGGGGACGATGAGATGAGCAGATAGGGGAGGAAGAGATGGACAGATATAGGGCGAGAAGGAAATGAACAAAGAAAGGGTGGAGGATCAGATGGACAGAGAGAGAAAGAAAGACGCAGGAAGAGATGAGCAGAGAGTGCAGAGTGGAGGAGGTGGACCGAAAGAAGGCGTGAAGGTCTTGGACAGAGTATTAGCATAGGTGGATCATCATCAGATGTGCCTAATACCCAATACTGTCATAAAACTCGTAATTCAACACTTTTAAAATCAGGGATTCGCGACCGTATCCAGCTTCGTAATGGTCTTATTATCACTTACCATCCCTCAGGCGCTGCGACATCTACCGATATTTCCCAGTAACGCTGAGCACTTTGTTGGACAAAATCTACTTGTGTCACATTAGCGAACTCTGCCATAAAAGGCATCTTTCCTCTATATTCAAACTCATTTGCAGTAATGACAGTAGCTCTTGGGCAAATTAAAAGGAGTGTCAGATCAGAACATATATTGTCATCTGGTAAATGGAAATGAGCGAATGGTATCGTTGCCGGGAGGCCCCATCCGGGGAAGTTCGGCCACCAAGTGCAAGTTTTATTTCAGATGACGCCACATTGGGCGACTTGCGCGCCGGTGATGAGGATGTAATGATGATAAGGAGAACACAACACCTAGTCCCCGAGCGGAGAAAATCTCCAATCTGGCCGTGAATCGGACCAGGGTCCGCTTGCATGGGAGGCGAGCACGTTACCACCCAGCTAAGCTGACGTACTGTCATCTGGTGTCTGTAGCTTCATAACCACAGACCACCGAAATGACGGAGTTCTATTTCCCATGAAAATTAGGGAGCAAAGAAACATAATTTCCGTTGGAAAACCAGATCCTACGCTTGTCCTGTAAATTGGAAGGTAGTGCAGTTTCGTACCTACGTATCTCATTCGGATCACTTTACACCTCCAAACAGATTTTAAAAAATATTATCGAACAGAATTTGAACTTCTTATTCAGACTCATTACGCTGAGTAGTTGAACTTATTTTTCTCAGTGTTTTCGTAATTTTACTTCGAGATCAAACTTCATGGGCTCATCGTCAACATTTATTCTCTCTTACTCTGTTTCATCTTAAAGTTGTTTTTCCTACTGCATGTTCTTTCCTGATCAACCTGCTACTTCTGTGAAAAGTATTATGCATAAAATTTGGACTGATTATGTCTGAAATTCAGACGATACTGAACTTCAGTGTTCCCAAATAAAATGGCAATGATATTTATCTTGAGCTTGGTGCTTACATTTGCGTGCGCAATTTGAAGAAAAGTATATCATTCCCAATTTCATTCGTGGCAAAGAATTGAATACTTATTCAATTATTTGCACTCTGATACATTTTAAATACGAGCTGGTAAAAGAAAAAATTTTAAAATATGTCTGAGTGATCTAAAATCACTTACTCCTCAAAATAACAACATTCTCTCACTGTTTTAAAACGAACGCCCTTAATGAACTTTTATCAATTTTGTTTAAATTTTTATGAGTTTTGTTAGCTCGTACTACAATACTTCTCTTGCACACAAAAAATAATATGCACCAATGTCGTGCTCATCGTGAAGAGAGGAGCTAACATAGAAAGTCAGTAAGCACCTACCACGACCTGACTTAAAAAATATTGGCCCGTAGGCGGAATCCAACTTCGAGTCAACTATCGACAACCAGGCAGCCTGACCGGGAGTTACTTGCATAGTAATTCTAAAGCCTCCTTCGAATCACTTATTGCACTACAGGTCAACTCACTACATATTTCGCGATCGCTGTCGACGTCCTGTAGTTCCGTGTACACACACACACACACACACACACTCACACACACACACACACACACACACACACAAACAACCAACCATTGTAGCAATTCAGATTCGGCGATGAAATACAACCTAAAGAAAGTACGCCCAAGACTAAGCAACATTAACAGGAAACATCACTGTCCCTGTACATTCCTATACACGTCGGCCGATTGCACTCGAAGACAGAAAAACGACGCACCACGAAGGAATTATCCGAATGGGACGGAAATCGATAGAGGTGGTGCACATGTACAGAAAAACAAATGATTATATTTTCAGAAAAACTGGACATACCAGAGGAAGAGCTTCACAAATCGGAGAAGTTACCAACGCGTTGGTCCACCTCTCGCCCTTATAAAGCAGTTATTCGGCTTAGCAATGATTGACTGACTTGATGGATGCCCTCCTGAGGAATATCGCGCCACATTCTGTCCAACTGGCGCGTTAGATTGTCAAAGTAGCAAGCAGGTTGTAGGGGCCTGCCCACAATGCTCCAAATGTTCTCAATTGCGGAGAGATCCGGCGATCTTGCTGGCCAATGCAGGGTTTAGCAAGCATGAAGAAAAGCAGTAGAAACTTTCACGGTGTGTGGATGGGGATTATTTTACTGAAATGTAAGCCCACGATAGCTTGCCATGAAGGGAAACAAAACGGGGCGTAGAATACTGCCGACGTACCGTTGTGCAGCAAGGATACCGCGGCTGACAACCAAATTGGGTCTGTTATGAAATAAAAAGGCACCCCAGATCATCACTCCAGGTTGTCGGCCCGTATGGCGGGCGATAGTCAGGTTGGTTTCCCACCGCGACCCGGGGCGTCTCCAGACACGTCTTCGGTCTGGAAACACATTTCCTGGAGTAGAACTGTCTTCAGTGATGTGTTCCACTTCGAAATGAGCCCCGATAGCCAACGAACACGAGTCTGGAGAGGCCTGGGACAGCGGTGGGATACCTGTCTGACACGAATACATAACGGACGAAGCAAGGAAGGTATAGAAAGCAGACGAAGAAGGGATTCCTGGACAAGAGAAGCCTAATGGTATCAAACATCCGCTTTAATCTGAGGACGAAATTTCTGAGTAAGTACGTTTGGAGCACAGTAGTGCAATGAAGTGAAATGTGGACTGTGGGAAAACCGGAGAGGAAAAGACTCGAAGTGGCTGAGATATGGTGCTATAAAAAGATGCCGAAAATTAGGTAGACTGATAAGAAATTAGGAGGTTCTGAACAGAATCGGAGAGGAAAGAAACACGTGGGAAACATCGAAAAGGATAATACGACATGTGATAAGACATCAGGTAATAGCTTCCATGGTACTAGAGGAAGTTGTAGAGGGTAAAAACTGTAGGGGAAGACAGAGACTGGGATATATCCAACGAATAATTGAAGATATTTGGTGCAAGTGGTACACTGTGACGAAAAGACGGGTACAGGAGAGGAATACGTGGGAGGCCGCATCAAACCAGCCAGAAGACTCATTGACGCCCAAAATATGTATTCTGAAAGTGGCTGGCCTGTTGATTATCTCGTCTGATAACAGTAGAATATTACATGACCACATCTACAAAATTGCTATCGTGTCAGTAATTCATTTTCGAAACGGAAACTGAAAGGAATAGCGCCGGTAACTCGTGCTGCTCCCTAGTCGTTAGCCTCATCTGTCAAATATAGTGTGTGTCTTTATGGACAACGAAACAATGTCAGCTGCCAAAGACATGCTCTATGTGATCAAAAGTATCCGGATACCCTCAAAAACATACGTGTTTCATATTAGGTGCATTATGCTGCCACCTACTGCCAGGTACTACATATCAGCAACCTCAGTAGCCATTAGACATCGTGAGAGAGCAGAATCGGGCACTCCGCGGAACTCACGGACTTCGAACGTGGTAAGGTGATTGGGTGTCACTTGTGTCATACGCCTGTACGTGAGATTTCCACACTCCTAAATAGCCCTAGGTCCACTGTTTCCAATGTGGTAATGAAGTGGGAACGTGACGGGACACGTACAGCACAAAAGAGTACAGCCCGACCTCGTCTGCTCACTGACAGAGACCGCCGACTGTTAAAAGGGGGCGTAACGTGTAATAGGCAGACCATCGGACAGCAATTCCAAACTGCATCAGGACCCACTGCATGTGCTATGACGGTTAGGCGGGAGGTGAGAAAATTTAGATTTCGTGGTCGAGCGGCTGCTCGTAAGCCACACATCACGCCGGCAAATGCCAAACGACGCTTCGCTTGGTGTAAGGAGCGTAAACATTGGACGATTGAACTGTGGAGAAACGTTGTGTGGAGTGACGAATCACGGTACACAATGTGGCGATCCCAAGCCAGGGTGTGGGTATGGCGAATACCCTGTGAATGTTATCTGCCAGTGTGTGTAGTGCCAACAGTAAAATTCTGAGGCGGTGGTTTTGTGGTGTGGTCGTGTTTAAAGTCACATACAGTGTATTTCAGAGTCTTTGCGAGAAACGTGCTGTTAGCGACAAAATATTCGCTGACACTTCCCGGAAACACTAAGCGTTGGCTGTATAAAACGGATTATGATCCGTCTGTAAGCAATATGTGTTACCTGTCATCCAATCAGGTGCTCTGCGTGAAACCACTGGACTCGCATTCGGAAGGACGACGGTTCAATTCCGTCTCTGGTCATCCTGATTTAGGTTTTCCGTGATTTCCCTAAAATCGTTTCAGGCAAATGCCGGGATGGTTCCTTTGAAAGGACACGGCCAATTTCCTTCCCAATCCTTCCCTAACCCGAGCTTGCGCTCCGTCTCTAATGACCTCGTTGTCGACGGGACGTTAAACACTAACCACCACCACCACCACCACCACCACCACCACCACATCTGCGTGAAAGGTGGTAAGCAAAACAACGCCTAACATATAATGGGATGGCGATATGCACCTATACAAATGTCGGTAGTATAAGTATCGCATACAGAAGGTATGAAAGGGCATTGGGTAGTGCATTGGCGGAGCTGTAGGGCGTACTCTGAATACGGGATGGTAGTGGAGCTAGACGCACTGGACATTCCATTTCGGAAATCGTTAGGGAATTCAATATTCCGCAATCCACAGTGTCAAGAGTGTGCCCAGAATACAAATTTTAAGCATCACCTCTCACCACGGACAATGCAGTGGCAGATTGCCTGCACTTAACGATCAAGAGCAGCGGTGTTTGCGTTCAGTTGTCAGTGCGTACAGACAGGCGACATTGCGTGAAATAACCGCAGAAATCAACGTGAGAAGTACGACGTACGTATCCGTTAGAACAGTTCAGCCAAGTTTGGTGTTAATGGCCTTTGGTAGCAGACGACCGATGCGAGTGCCTTTGCTAACTGTTCGACATCGCCTGCAGCGCCTTTCCTGGGCTCGTGACCATATTGGTTGGACCCTAGGCAACTGAAAAACTGTGACCTGACCAAATGGGCCCCGATTTCAGTTCGTAAGGGCTGACGATAAGGTTCGAGTATGTCGCAGACCCGACGAAGACATGGACCCAAGTTGTCAACAAGACATTGTGCAAGCTGTGGTGGTTCCCTAATGGTGTGGACTGTGTTTACATGGAATGCATCCTCTGGTCCAAATGAACCAATCATTAACTAGAAATTGTTATATTCGACTGCTTGGAGACCATTTGCAGAGATTCATGGACTTCATGTTATCAAATTATGGCGGAATTTTTATGGATGACTGTGCACTATGTCACCTGGCCACAACTATTCGCGATTAGTTTGAAGAACATTCTGGACAATTAAAGTGAATGATTTGACCATCCAGATCGCCCCTACATTGGGAATAATCGAGAAGTTAGTTCGTCCACGAAACCCTGCACTGGCAACACTTTCACAATCATAGACGGCTATAGAGGCAGCATGGCTCAATATTTCTGCAGCGTACTGCCAACGACTTGTGGAGTCCAAGCGACGTAGAGTAGCTGCACTACGCCGGGAAAAGGAGGTCCGGCACGGTATTAGGCGGTAACCCATCACTTTTGTCACCTCGGGGAATAGCGTACTACACATTATATTCTGGAATCATTCATTATCAAGTAGAATGTGTGAGTATGACATGGTGTATTGACGTATGATTGTCTTGTGGACAACTGTGTAAAGAGTTAGGCATTTAATCAGAAAATACACTGATTCTCTGTGAGTAATATATATAAAGAGACACTGAAATGGGAACGAGATAGATGACAGATGGGGGAAAAGTAAGTAAACTGTTTACTATGATGTAGGAAAAACAAATCCTAACGTCGAATACAGCATTAGTAGTGTCCTGCCTGACGACGTCACGCCGTTTAAATATCTGGGCAATACGTTGCAAAGCTACACGAGATAGAACGAGCATGTAAGAATTGTGTTAGGGAAGCCGAATGGTCGACTTTGGTTTATCGGGAGAAGTTTAGGAAAGTGTGGTCCATTCGTAAGGAAGACCACATATAGGACTCCATTGTGACCTATTCTTGAGTACTGCTCGAGTGTTTGGGATCCGCATCAGGTCGGATTATAGGAAGACATCGAAACAAGAGGCCGGTAGCTAGATTTCTTATCGGTGAGTTCGAACAACACAGAAGCGTTAACGGAGTTTCTTGGGGAACTCAAATGGGAATCTCTGGAGGAAACGCGACGTTCTTTTCGAGGAACGCTACAGAGAAAATTCAGAGAACCGCCATTTGAAACTGATGCAGAATGATCCTACTGCCGCCAATATACATTTCCCCGTAATGGCCACGAAGGTAAGATATTATAATTAAGGATCATACCGAGGCATATAAATAGTCGTTTTTCCCTCGCTCTGTCTACGAGTGGAGCAGGAAAGGAAGCGACTAGTAGTAATACAGGGCATCCTCCGCCACGCACTGTACGCTGGCTTGCGGAGTATGTGTGCATATGTAAATGTAGAACTGTTAATACATTCATCCCACTGTGAGACAAAACGGTAAATGCCTTCCTTCGTCCGAAGCAAATTGACGACCACGAATATCTGGGCTCCAAAAACACGTAAATAGCATGGGGAGGGATCGGGACGGTATGGAGGATGAGTTAGGATTCCCCAGCGAAACTTCTGCAACGTAATCGAAACAACCTTGGCAACATGTGGGCGGTCCCATATCCTCCATACAACCCCGATCTCTCTCCATACGAGATGATGGTTCTTCGCAATACGAAACTGATGTCGTGAGGTGACACTCCTCTTTATCCATAACTGCCACTATACGTTTAAGGGACTGCTACTCTTGAAAAAAGGGGTACGTAAAGCTTGTGCGACGCCGGCCACCAGCGTTCCGCTGGAGGCAGGCTGCCACATAATGAGGAAGTCCGGCTGACTGCGAGGTCACGCGACGAGAGCCTCCTTTCGCTCCAGCTGTGTTGCTGCTTCTTCCGACAGCTCACGCTACTTACCGCACCGGGAACACTATCGAACAGTTTCAAAGTCCGTCAGTGGGCGTCCATGCCAACATGATAACCTTTAGAGACAAGGCGTTAGCTTTTCATCAAGGCTACAGACCTATGGGACCTTTTATATCGTGGCTTTCTTGCAGCTTGAGGAAAATCTGGGAATAAATACGGCAGACACACACACACACACACACACACACACACACACACACACACACACACACACACACACACACACAGAGAGAGAGAGAGAGAGAGAGAGAGAGAGAGAGAGAGAGAGAGAGAGAAGTGAAGAGAATGTATAATTAGTTACACATTCCACGAGTGACCTGCAGGCTACATGCTACATAGGTTATTAATTTTATTTATATCGAAATATGTCTGCGTGCTGGCCATTTACCGGTAAGTAGTAGTATCTTTGCACAAAGTAATCTGCAAATTTCTGTAATTAAAAATTCTTTTGTGGTTTAGGACTCGTTCAGGAATAAATCTGGGGAACGAGATTTTCCACGAAACGTGCGCTTTTTGAAAAAAAAAAAACAACACATTTTCTAGGTGTTTGGAATCACCCCTTTAAAATAATGTTAAGAAAGTGAGATAACGTGTACAGATGTATTTTCAATTGTTTATATAGACACATCATGAGTGGTGCTCCTTCATAGTCTTCACGAGTCAGGGAACAGACCTCAAGTCCTGTCTTACCAGAGATAATTACAGACCAAAAGACTGTTACATTTTCTGTTGGTCACACTGTAAGACATATTTGCCATGGATTTTACGCTTATTGTAGTGTTTTTTTCATGAGTAAACGGATGTGTTCGTTGTTAAAATTATATCCTGCCAAGTCTTTCGGAAGGTGTTGTCCAAAACGAACTTCCTTAGTACACTTTCAAGTTAAGCTATGATTTAACATCTACATCTATGATGTACTAACTAGTGTGAAGTGCTCGGCAGAAGGTACGTTCCACTGTAGCAATTAGTGATTCTTCCAGTTTCATTCTCGTGCGGAACGCAGGACGAATGATTGCATAAAAGGCCTCTGTGCGAGCTGCAATTGGTCTAATTTTATCTTCGCGATCCCTACGGGAGCAACACGTTAGGGTGGCAGTATATTAAAAATGTTTCATAGTAAGTAGGCTTAGCGGGATTGTTTATGGCAATCTTCAAGAGCGTACCAGTTCAGTTTCTTCGCCATGTTTGACACTCTCCCACGAGTTAAACAAACCTCTAACTATTCGTGCAGCCCTTCTTTCTGTACGTTCAATATTCCCTGTCAGACCTACCTGGTACGGGTACCATATACTTGAGAAATATTCGAGGATGGGTGGCACGAGTGTTTTTTAAGCAATCTCCTTTGTAGATAGATTGCATTTTCCTACTACCCTGAACCGAAATCAGACACCCGCATTACCTACGACTGAGCTTTTGTGATCATTCCATTTCATATCCCTACAAACTGTTACAACCAACTATTTGTTGGAGTTGAACGACTTCAATTGTGACTCACTGATATACAATAGCCGTACGACTCTATATTTTTTCGTTTTGTGAAGTGCACAATTTTGCATTTCTAAACATTTTAAGCAAGTTTCCTATCTTCTGCACAACCTTTTAAATCATATATAGATCAAACAATACTTGCGCAGCTTTTGTCAGAGAGTATTCCATTACAGATAACTGCATCATCTGCGTATTGTCTGCAAGGTCATTAATATACAACAAGAACAGCAAGGGTTCCAACACACATCTTCGGCGCACACCTTAAGGTACTTCTAAATCTGCCAAGATAACATTCTGCATCTGCATTTCTCAATCCTGTCACAAATTTCGCTTGATACCCATACAATCGTACTTTCGATTATATGCGTTAGTGTGGTGCTAAGTCAAATACATAATTTGGTAAACCACTAAATATTTTCGTAGCAGCATTAGTTAACACTTCGAGTAAATTTTTTCGTTCTAGTATTGCAAATCGGCCTTGCCACAGTGGTAACACCGTTTCCCGTCAGATCACCGAAGTTAAGCGCTGTCAGCCTGGCTAACACTTGGATGGACGACCATCTGGTCTGCCGAGTGCTGTTGGCAAGTGGAGTGCACTCAGCCCTTGTTAGGTAAACTGAGGAGCTACTTGACTGAGAAGTTGCGGCTCCGATCTCGTAAACTGGCATACGGCCGGGAGAGCGGTTTGCTGACTACATGCCCTCCATGTCTGAATCCAGTGGCTCCTGTGAGCTGAGGACGACACGGCGGCCGGTCGGTAGCGTTGGATCTTCATGGCCTGTTCGAGCGGAGTTTAGTTTTACAATTGCAATTACGTAATTGCATGGCAAGCTTTCGTGCAATAACAATTTCCTTTCATGAAAGATGAAATACCCGAGAAAATATTCCCATTTGATGTTATTGAATGAAAACATACAAAATATATTGTCCTACTAATTTATTTCACCTCAAGACATACAATAACGTGAAGTACAAACAGAAGTGATTGTGATGAACTGTTTATTTTTTAGTACAAATTTCAGCATCTACAGCAAAAACGTTTGAAAGCTCTGCCTTAATTACTAACTCTTGCCTGTTTCTTGAGTTTATCACTTGAGTAATGCAGGTAAGCTTCTGGGCCACTGAGTGAAAGAGTGTCACTCTGAAAGAACAATCAGTCATATCCGATCAATGCATAGCTCTTTTTGTAAAAAATATCAGCGTATAAATGAAATACTAAATCAAAGCGCCACGTTGCTTGTGACAAAAACTGAGGTAAAGTTATGGGGGAAAACTTATCACAAACGTTCTCACGCCATTCTCTGCTCAATCACTGAACGATAACGTCGAGGCTGTAGAAGGCAACTTATGTACGTTATCGAAATTAAGCGAACATGGATAATTTATGAGCAGTTTTTACACTAGTTAGAGGAAAATGTTCGAAAACGTATGGTAACAGTTATTAAAACGAGAGAAGAATTATATCAGCACGATCGGAACTAGAGGAAAAGCCACGTGCTAGGAGAAAATATATCACCAGCTCCAACGTGTTCTGCAGATGATATCGAAATTGCTCCCTCTCATGCACATCCCAGCTCAATGGCATGGACGGATTACTGTGTTACGTAGTACAACTGTTCAAAAATAAAATCCTATTTTAAAGGGCTTCCCGCAAAAAAAAAGGGGGGGGCTAGATACTGTACATACAGCCTATACATTTTATAGTTTTCTACAGGTACATCCTATAGCAAAATACTTCATCTGTCGTTTTTAACCCCTTGACCTACAACCACGTGTAAGATCGTGGTCCGGTATCTGGGCGAAATGTAAGTATCACGAGCCTGGACCGTGGTACGTCGGTCGGGCGAAATGTAAATTTCACGGGTCTGGGCGGTGGGGTAAAGTTTTTACGAAAAATAAAAAACGTAGCGAAACAATGTGGGACTGCAAGAGATGCAAAGTTCCATTATATGTACCCATATGTTTCGAACAATATAACATCCTTGAAGATTATGGATTGGTGTCGTTGCTTTTTGTAAGAGTGCTAATTATGTGAAGGATAACTGCTTTCAGGAACTGGATGGTTGGTTGGTTGATTCGGGGGAGCGAACGAAACAGCGAGGCCCTCAGTCCCACTGCATTAAGGAAGGATGGGGAAGTTGTCGGCCGTGCCTTTTCAAAGTAACCATCCCGGCATTTCCCTGAAGCGATTTTAGGGAAATTATCAGGAACTGGAGATATGCGGTATTGATTTATGTTATATTGTGTTAATTGACAATAAATCTTTTGTGGTATTTCTAACACAATTATTACATGAGCTAGTAATTACTTATAAAATATTTTACAAAATTAAACCAGCTGGATTTTTCACAAGTACGTGCATTCCGTAAGTTCATCGCTACATCTACATTCTGCAAAGCACTGAGAAGTACATAACACAGGGTACCTCCTATTGTACCACGTGTTAAAGCTTCATTCCGTTCGGAGAACGTGAAGAATGAGTGTTGAAAAGCCTCTGAACGCAGTGTTGTCTGTAGTTCAACAATGCCTAGACGGTCAATACCGCGGTTCGATCGCGTCCGTATTGTTACTTTGTGCCAGGAAGGGCTCTCAACAAGTGTCCAGGCGTCTCTGAGTGAACCAAAGCGATGTTGCTCGGACACGGAGGAGATACAAAGAGACAGGAACTGTCGATGACATGCCTCGCTCAGGCCGCCCATGGGCTACTACTGCAGTGGATAACCGCTACCTACGGTCTATGGCTCGAGGAACCCTGATAGCAACGCCTTCATGTTGAATAATGCTTTTCGTGCAGCAACAGGACATCGTGTTACGACTCAAACTGTGTGAAATAGGCTGCATGATGCGCAACTTTACTCCAGACGTCCATGGCGAGGTCCATCTTTGCAACCACGACACTATGCAGCGCGGTACAGATGGCCCCAACAACATGCCGAATGGTCCGCTCAAGATTGGCATCACGGTCTCTTTACCGACGAGTGTCGCATATGCTTTCAACTAGACAATTGTCGGAGACGTGTTTGGAGGCAACGCGGTCAGGCTGAACGCCTTAGGCACATTGTCCAGAGAGTGCGGCAAGGTGGAGGTTCCGTGCTGTGGCATTATGTAGGGCCGACGTACGCCGCTGGTGGTCATGGAAGGCGAAGTAACGGCTGTACGATACGCGAATGCCATCCTCCGACCGACAGTGCAACTGGCGAGGCATTCGTCTTCACTGACGACAATTCACGCCTCCATCGTGCACATCTTGTGAATGACATTCTTCAGGATAACGATATCGGTCGACTAGAGTGGCCAGCATGTTCTCCAGACATGAAACCTAACGAACATGCCTGGGATAGATTGGAAAGGGATGTTTATGGTCGACGTGACCCACCAACCACTCTGAGGGATCTACGCCGAATCGCCGTTGAGGAGTGGGACAATCTGAACCAACAGTGCCTTGATGAACTTGTGGATAGTATGCCAAGACGAATACAGGCATGCATCAATGCAAGAGGACATGCTACTGGGTATTAGAGGTACCGTTGTGTGCAGCAATCTGGACCACCACTTCTGAAGGTCTCGCTGAATGGTGGTACAACATGCAATGTGTGGTTTTCATGAGCAATAAAAAGGGCGGAAATGATGTTTTATGTTGATCTCTATTGCAAATTTTCTGTAGAGGTTCCAGAACTCTCGGAACCGAGGTGATGAATAACTTTTTTTGATGTGTGTAGTACCTTGACGGTCCCTAAGTTTAACGATACGTAGGGGGCTGTAATACGTATTTTCCTAGGTTCGTCACTTAATACTACTTCTTGCAAGTTTGCAAGCAAATTTCAGGAAGATAGTGAGCGTGTATCTTCAAGCGTCGCTCAGTATAGAATTTCCAGGCTCTCCTTAACACTCTCCCATCGGTCAAACAAACCTTTAAACCATTTGTGCTACTTGCACATTCCGGCATAACAACATGGACTGAATGGTGTGTTTTAGGTGATCGAATTAAAGCGGATTTTAAACAATAATTTATCAGACGTAAAATCTTGTTTAAGATGGATTCCGACAAAAATTGGGAAACTCGTTTAGGTGTTCTCTCTCACGGACTCCGTATCTAACACAACTTGCTCCACATTGAAACTACGAGAAAGAGAGAGAGAGAGAGAGAGAGAGAGAGAGAGAGAGAGAGAGAGAGAGAGAGAGAGAGAAGAAGCGGGGGAGGGGAGGGAGGGAGAATTCTGTAGGCAGTTTTACTCCAGCGGTGATACATAAGGACACACAAATTCTGTCATATAGTTTTTTCACGCAGGTCCTCATGTCACACCAACTTAGAGCTTGGTAGATCTCACAAAGTTGATCATTTGTACACTAGCCTATCTCGGTTAAGAACTTACACTTCCAGATGGAATCATCAGTGACTTTCACATTACACGACAAACCCCCATCCTTTCTGATTTTCTGCCATTTTTGTTGCTGTGCCGTCATCTGAAGAGCGAGGTGCCAAGGACAGGTCGGCACCTCGCGACGGAACCACAATGGACGTCCGCCTCGGTACCTGCGGCCTGAGCAAGGAAGACAAGCTATACGAAGGGGCCAGGGTTCGATTTTCTCCGCTCTGGGACTGGGTATTGTGCACTCCTTACCTTCGCGCTGTCACAATTGGCGTCATATGACAAGTCTGAGCCTATGAAACTTCGCACCAGGGTGTGGTTTGGCCCTAATGAAAGTTGTGAATTGTCGAAACACGTTATGGTATATTATACTATTGAGATGTCTGTACGGGCACGTCCTGAAAGCCAATAAAATAAAAAAAAAACACTAGGAAATGTAGTCGCTGCCAGAAGTGACGACAATACGCTACCGCATCAGCACGTTTGCTTACGTGTGACGAGGAGAACACGGCAAGTGCCATCTCCCAGTTTCCCACGAAATTCTCTCGGTGGAAGAGGAGTCAAAATAAGCGAACACCTGTCTCGGATTATTTGTAGATACTAGACCGTTTCTGTAAAAACGACGGTCGAAGTTTTCCGGGTACTTCAGGTGCCTTTTGTCGCGCTATATCCACAGACGAAATGGCGACTCAGTCAAAAATGGCTCTGAGCACTATGGGACTCAACATCTGAGGTCATCAGTCCCCTAGAACATAGAACTACTTAAACCTAACTAACCTAAGGACATCACACACATCCATGCCCGAGGCTGGATTCGAACCTGCGGCCGTAGCAGTCACGCGGTTCCGGACTGAAGTGCCCAGAACCGCACGGCCGCCATAGCAGGCAAGGCGACTCAGTGGTTATCGTCGCAGTTTCTTAATTTTGCACTCCGTATTCGAAACCCGACTATTGTTTTTATTTATTTTGTTTCATTTTCAAGCGTTGATAATATTTTAGTGGTAAACCATGCATAAAGTGTCACTTTTTCGAAAACTGGAGCTTTCAGTTGATTATCAATCAAGGCATACAACAGGAATTTCACGGAAAACAGTTTCCAATAATTTTCTTTTTTTAAAAAAATTCGTTCACCTGACATACAGTTAGTACACGTATAAGGAAAACGTTATATCGATATACATTGTAAATCATTCGTGTCGTAATCTTCTACATACATTGGTATATAAATGAAAAACAAAAATACAAATAAAACTCGGGTTTCGAATACAGGGCGCAACATTAATAAGCCGCGACGCTAGCCACTGTGCCATCACTTCATCTGAGAATATCACCCTGTAAAAGGTATATAAAGTACCTCGAAAATACCTCGAAAATTTGACCTTCGTTTTTTCAGAAACGACCGAGTATCTACGGATAAGCCGAGATACATGTTCGCTTATTTTGACTCCTCTTGCACTGAGTGACGTTTCTGGGAAATCAGGTTATGTCACTTGCCATGTTACCCTCGTGAGTGCGGCACAGCCTCAATCCTCAATCACTGTCGAAGACGAGAGCTTCGTCTTTCTACCGAGCCGGCAGGGCGACAATTGTATTATACAGAACTCTGCATAAAAGTTTACAGTCAATTTTATTCTGTCAGAAGCAACTCGTTTCTTGCTCTGTATCAAGCGATACATTAATGTTCATTCACAGTACAAATACTCGTAACGTTCCTGTGCACATGGATTTTTACTAAGTTAATAACTTCATCTTGTTAAATTGTAATAAATTTATCTGATATTTTAAGTATTGTAGTATCATATCGGAATCTCCAGGAGTAAACGTAAGAATCCACTACTGTAAGGACGAGTGTTATTTGGCTGGTATAAAGTTACCTTCTTGTTGCTTGTCTGGTTTGTGTTATAATACGAGAAAACAAAACCGTTGAGAATAAGTTACATACTGATTCCTAACCAGATATACTAATAATGAATGACATGTAACAAATACTGCACAGAAAAGTCATACAATGCTGTAAAAAGACGACACTTGCTTCCCCAATGAGACGTTTCGGCCGTTTGGATACTTTTCATTTTCATCGGTAGTTTATTTATGAAGAGAACGACCAGTATCAGAGATTGTCTTGGCTGCTTCCAGTTAAAAGAGTAGAAGAAGAGAGGAATTTTAGGGTTGGACGTGTCACCGACATCGAAGGTACTGACAGTGAACAAGTTCAGTTGCATAAGAATGAGGGATGAAACTAGCTGCGGCCTTACTGAGAGGACCATCAAATTATCATCTGAAGTCCATCAGGAAATCAAAATAAAATTACGTGTATCTGGACGGTCTGACGATCATCTGCCTCTCAGTTCTTCTGAACGCGAGTGGCTACGTAGAAAATGGAGGGAGGGAGGGGGGGGGGCTAGGGAGTACAAAGGATTAAACTATGATGGATAAATGGTTAAAAACGATGTGAATCTGCTTATCAGAGAATATACTTTTGACGCTAAAGTGAAAAATGTATTGGACAGCTAGAGAAACTTGTTTGGTGGGTGTGGGACATGAAGAGAACTATATGTTTTGGAGGACCATGGATTGAAAAGAATTTTCTTTGGCTTTTGAAGTGGAACTAAGGAAACGGCAAGGATGACAGGACAATTGATAGAGCGTATGGGAACACCTATTTATGGGTTTTTGAAAGAAGATTTGGAACTGCATTTGTGGGAGCATGTAGGATGGGGTTCTTTGCATGTTTACAGACAGGCAGGCGCACCCATTGTAAGAGTGCTGAGGCTTCAATGTCAACAATTTCTTTTCATTGTTACGTTTGTTGGTCTGTCAGTTGGTCGGAGGAGAGGGTCATCGGTCTCATAATCTAAGCTGGCAGAAATCAAGGAAGGAACAACACAAATCGCACAGTCCAGTCAAGGGGATGGGATAACGGGCAAACAAAGAGGGAAAGTGACGTCAGGCCAGTAGGAAGAGGAAAGAACAAAAGGGGTGTGTGTGGAAATGGGGACAGCATTAATGCCCCATAAACTTTACACGTGGTGGGGCACAAGCACCGACACCGATCCATCCGGACACCCACACCGTCCCATTATCACTATACAACGGCGACAACACCAGAGAAAGAAAACACAAGAATTGGGGAAACAACTGTACAACACACCAGACAAAAACGTAGGGAAAAGCGCAGAGAGAACCTGACCGGTGTGCAAGCAAGATCAAGGCCTCCATAACCAATGCCTACGGTAACTGAAGGATTCAGATTCCAGAGGAAAATTGACGGACTTAAACCTAAGAGGACAAACAACTTTCGTGAAGGAAAGAAAGGACAGACATAACCATGTGAGGGTCGTCCACTAACACACTAACACTCGAGACAAGGAAGGTAGGAAGGTATATTTAGTGTGAAGGGCCAAAAGATGGGGCAGTCCAGCAAAAATAAGAATCACCATGAGGGGAGCCCTGCAACTACTAAGGGGGGGGGGGGGGGGGTGTCACTGCAGAATTAAAAATTAGAGGTCAGCCTAGAATGGTCAACATGAGGACGGCAGAGTATGGCAAATTCCCACCAGGAGAGGCGGAGGGAAGAACGTCAAGTGGTGGGGTCTCCTTTACTGTGCAAAGTTTGTTGCACAGGGGCGTAGCCTCCAAAGAGCCGGCCTATGAATGAGCAAAAAGGGTTTTGTTGCAAAGCCACAAATCCGCCCCTGGAAGAGTCATGGAGAATGAGTGGTAGATTCCCCCCCCCCCCTCCCTCCCCCACCCGCCCCGCCAGATGATCAGCAAGTTCATTACCTGGGATAGTGATGTGGCCGGGAACATAAAGAAAATCAATCGAACAGGCTAATTGGCCGGTAGCTATCAAGGGACGATAGATCCTTGCCAAGCTTAAGGACATGAACCACAATACTGTCTCTCCACTGAGAGGGGAAAATTCCTTGGAGTCAAATACGGTTAAACTCCTGGAGGAGATACTGTCGTTGTGCAACACTGAGGTGTTGAAGCAGTTGTTTATGGATGGAATCAGGGCCAGGAGCTCAATTGTAAGAAGAAAAGAGGGCCACAATAAGCTCCCATTCAGTAGAAGGTTCACTGTAGGATTCCGTCTGACAAGGAGTAAAACATATGTGGGAAGTTTCAGCCCACTGTTTCCGGATAAGGAAGTTGGCTGGACAGGGGGCTGAAGCCGATGCGACCACAAAATGATCGCGAGTAGTTCCATGAGAAGTGTTGGATCTGTACAAAGACACCGGAAACGGCTAGGACCAGAAAGGAAGACTGCCACTTACAACCTTGGAGGGTGTGAAGTGTAGCTCACACCTGTGACGAAGGGACAGAAGAACCTAGAGAGGAGACAAAGCATTCCCAACACACCTGTTCGCTCTATTTGACTAAGTAATGGGTTATGGCATAAAGAGGTTTAGAGGTAATAAGACCAGCGGAGGATGGGTGCCACTTACGATGTTGCAAGGTGCGATGATGATCATCGATTGTGGTGTCAATGGTCGTGTTCCACCATGGAACTGACCGACGGCAAATGGGACCTCTCAAATGGGGAATGGCAATGCCAGCAGTGCGGATTATCTTACCAGACAGATCACAGACGGCTTCATCAATACAACCGGACAAGGAAAGTGTAAACACGACATGGGAGTAACATAGAGGCCAATCAGAACAATGGAAAGATCAGCATGGTAACCTGGCTATCAGGAGACAGGAAGGAAATGAGACAATCAACAGTTAGTGGTCATTATCACAGAGGTCCTCGTGTGGCCACCAGCGTAAGGAAGGAAGGAGGGGACGGGAGGAGAGCGAAAGGTCAATGGCAGAGGAAGTGCAATATGCAGCACTAAAATGAGCAGGGGAGCCACCATTAGAAAGGCACAGGTGTGGTCCACAAGAAATTCATCAATGAGGAGCCCCTAGTTAGATGAAAAATCTTTGCCCCACTAAGGGCGATGAGCATTAAAATCTCCAACAAGGGGGAAGGGAGGGGGGTTAATGAAGGAGGGCAGTTAGGGCAGCAGATGTGGGTGGCCTGCCAGGAGGGAGATAGAAATTGCAAACCGTTACCACTTAGTCCAAATGGACCTGGACAGGAATTGCTTTCAATGTGGTATGAAGTTGGATCCATGTACTAACAACACCTGTAAGGACCAACATGTAACCGCCAATAGAAAGGGCTCACCCAGTTCCGACAAAGTGTGGAATCCATGAAGGGTCTTGAGTGAGCATCAGTAAAATGCGATTCCTGGAGAATGACACTAGTTGCCGAGTAAAAGGAAATAAAGGATTGCATTTCTGGGAGGTGATGGCAGTATCCATCTCAGTTATATTGAAGATGCACTGGAGCCAATCACACTGCCATGTCACCATCCATCAACGATGAGGATGGGGTGACATCCATATATAAGACTGATTCAGGCTACGATGAGGGAGATGGCACCTCTGGGGACACCTGGAGGGCCTTGTCCTAGGACTTATGTTTCTTCTCTTCCTCTTTTCTTTCATAGGCTGAGGACGGCAGGGCAGGGCGGGAGAGCAGGCTTCTGCCATATGTGGAACTGAAAGATTGTGGACTACCTTGGGGCGCACAGACTGTGAGTCCCATGGCTGAGTTGTGGCAACATGCCTTTGGCCTGACAGACGCCACAGGGAGGAGCCACATCACTGGTGAGTGTGAAGAAGGGGACACCACTTCTTTGGCCAGTGAGGTGGAATGGTACCCAGAGGGGAGGGCATGGGAACCACAGGGGAGGGGAAAAGGAGAGGGGAATGTGTCTGGGGTAAGGAAGAGAGAGGCGGAAATGATGTAAAAGTGGCGGAAGTAGACGCCATTGACACAGGGTGACGTCCGTCATATCTCTGATGAGCCTCAGTGTAAGACAAACGATGAAGGGACTTAACTCTTGCATCTACTTTTCTTTCTTATAAGCTGGGCAATCTGGTGAGTGACAGTTGTGATACACATGGGTGGTAGAACACAGAGGTTTCCCTCATTGAGTGGGTATTCACATTCACCACATAGAGAGAAGATGTGTGCCCAAAACACAAGCACCAAAAGCACCTTACGTGTGGCAGGATGTACGACTTCATGTCACACTGATAATGCACAACCCTTACCTTCTCTGGGATGGTGTCGCTCTAGAAATCCACAATAAAGCCGCCGATATCGATTCGATTGTCCTTACGATCTTTCTGCAGATGCTGAACAAAATAAATGCTCCAGTGATCCAGACTAGCCCAGAGTTCCTCATGAGTTTGAAGGACGAGGTACATATGAAAAATGACTGCCTGAACCATATTCAAAGACTGTTGGGGAGTAATGGACATCAGGATGTTGCCAAGATGAGCACCAGCACCAAGCACTGCAGATTGCGTGGCAGAAGTAGTTTTCATCAACAGTGAACCTGAGCGCATCTTGCTGAGACACTCAACTTCATCAAACTTGTATTCGATATTTTCCACAAGATATAATGGCTTTGTGGCAGTGAATGTGTCTCTGTCCGTTCTTGTGCAGACCAGGTAGGGGGGAAATTGTTTCACCCCAAGCCAACGAGCCTAGTCAACCTCCCAGGGTGTGAATGTGGAAAGGAAGGCCACTGGGTCATAAGCAGCAGCATTTAATGACACCAACGAAATTTATTTATTTATCGTATGGCAATGATATGTAAAAATTACAAATTACTGTCCTTCAACATTGAAGCACAGCTCTTGCAATGTGACATTTATATTGGACACGTTATTAAAACTTATATATGAACAAATTGCTTCCATAACAAATAAAGACTGGAAAAAACTTTAGCACGTTAAGAAAATTGAAGACAAGAACATTTTTAAGTGAAGATTTACTGGACCAAGCACTGGAGGTGGTGATGAATGGGAGAAATGGAACAGACACGAGTAGTGATACTCATGGTAACGGAAAAAATACTGACATCGCAAAAAAATGTAAATCAGTCAACAAAGGCACTGGAAGCGAAGCAAAAAGGGCTACAGAAGATAAAGAAACGTAGTGCGGCGCATTTTCTAAATATGTTCTTACATGTGGAAACAGTGACAGTGAACGGGTCATACAATTATGTCGAACGAGGAACTGAGATTTTCAGTGTGCAATTGCCTCGGTAACTACGCGAAAGATCTGTGAACATCCTAGGAGTGAAGATACTGTTTACATCAAAACTGTATGTTTCACATGCCTATGCGTGTAAAATAAAACCGCTTTGATTTTAGTATGTATGTCCGTATCGCCTCTAACACCTTTGCTACCCTTTAATGCTCTTCCCCTCCCTTGCATCTAGCCTCCAGCGTGAACGAGTGTTGTCCTGTTTGCATGAGCTGTACCTGCGTTACGTGTTATAGTACTATCTCCTGAAGACTGAACAATTCTCTACGGTGCTTTTATCTTCTAACAATTTTATCAAGTTTTACAGAGGCTGAGTTGCTGAAGTCCTCTTCAAAGCATCCTTCAAATTATATCTATCGCTTGCGCCTTTGTCCCGCATTTTGCACGGGGATGGCGTGGTTAAATCGGATTTGGCATGTTAATGTGAAGGGGTGGCCGGATGCCCTACCCGCCGCCACCCCATCCCCCCCCCCTCTCCACCGCGGGTACGGAATCAGAGTACCTCATCTGTCTGCGTCTACACTTCTGGAAATTGAAATAAGAACACCGTGAATTCATTGTCCCAGCAAGGGGAAACTTTATTGACACATTCCTGGGGTCAGATACATCACATGATCACACTGACAGAACCACAGGCACATAGACACAGGCAACAGAGCATGCACAATGTCGGCACTAGTACAGTGTATATCCACCTTTCGCAGCAATGCAGCCTGCTATTCTCCCATGGAGACGATCGTAGAGATGCTGGATGTAGTCCTGTGGAACGGCCTGCCATGCCATTTCCACCTGGCGCCTCAGTTGGACCAGCGTTCGTGCTGGACGTGCACACCGCGTGAGACGACGCTTCATCCAGTCCCAAACATGCTCAATGGGGGACAGATCCGGAGATCTTGCTGGCCAGGGTAGTTGACTTACACCTTCTAGAGCACGTTGGGTGGCCCGGGATACATGCGGCCGTGCATTGTCTTGTTGGAAACGCAAGTTCCCTTGCCGGTCTAGGAATGGTAGAACGATGGGTTCGATGACGGTTTGGATGAACCGTGCACTATTCAGTGTCGCTTCGACGATCACCAGAGGTGTACGGCCAGTGTAGGAGATCGCTCCCCACACCATGATGCCGGGTGTTGGCCCTGTGTGCCTCGGTCGTATGCAGTCCTGATTGTGGCGCTCACCTGCACGGCGCCAAACACGCATACGACCATCATTGGCACCAAGGCAGAAACGACTCTCATCGCTGAAGACGACACGTCTCCATTCGTCCCTCCATTCACGCCTGTCGCGACACCACTGGAGGCGGGCTGCACGATGTTGGGGCGTGAGCGGAAGACGACCTAACGGTGTGCGGGACCGTAGCCCAGCTTCATGGAGACGGTTGCGAATGGTCCTCGCCGATACCCCAGGAGCAACAGTGTCCCTAATTTGCTGGGAAGTGGCGGTGCGGTCCCCTACGGCACTGCGTAGGATCCTACGGTCTTGGCGTGCATCCGTGCGTCGCTGCTTTCCGGTCCCAGGTCGACGGGCACGTGCTCCTTCCGCCGACCACTGGCGACAACATCGATGTACTGTGGAGACCTCACGCCCCACGTGTTGAGCAATTCGGCGGTACGTCCACCCGGCCTCCCGCATGCCCACTATACGCCCTCGCTCAAAGTCCTTCAACTGCACATACGGTTCACGTCCACGCTGTCGCGGCATGCTACCAGTGTTAAAGACTGCGATGGAGCTCCGTATGCCACGGCAAACTGGCTGACACTGACGGCGGCGGTGCACAAATGCTGCGTAGCTAGCGCCATTCGACGGCCAACGCCGCGGTTCCTGGTGTGTCCGCTGTGCCGTGCGTGTGATCATTGCTTGTACAGCCCTCTCGCAGTGTCCGGAGCAAGTATGGTGGGTCTGACACACCGGTGTCAATGTGTTCTTTTTTCCATTTCCAGGAGTGTAGTTTAAATCATGGAAAAGTGTGGATGTGTTTCAAATGTCTGTGAGTCGTGTAACTGAGGCGGGACGTGGGAACCAGCTCGGTATTCACCTAGAGGGATGTGGAAAACCGCCTAAAAACCACATCCAGGCTGGCCGGCACACCGGCCCTCGTCGTTAATCCGGCGGGCGGATTCGATCCGGGGCCGGCGCGCCTACCCGAGTCCAGGAAGCAGCGCATTAGCGCTCTCGGATAACCTGGCGGGTCTTTGAAGGATCCTTCAAATCTAAAGGCAAAATTACACAGTTTCAGTGAAAAAAAAGTCGCTGTCACAATTCATTGGCTACAAACGTTAAAAATTACTTGCGTATGTCAGAAAATACTCCACACTGTGCACAATAGCTTAGCGAAAATCGCACCAAGGTATACAACAAGTGATCAAAAGGATTCGGGCACCTATTAGTGGACATTAATATGAGGCTTATCCATCCTTCGCCTTTATGACGACTTGAACTCTGCTGGGGGTACTTGGAGTGAGGTGTCTGAATGTCAGTGGAGGAATAACATGTCATTCTTCTTAAAGATCCGAAACCAGAGAAGGTAGTGACGTTGGATGCTGGGGTGTGGAGTGAAGTCGACATTCTAACTCATCCCCAACGCGTTCCATTGGTTACAGGTCGGGGATCAGGACAGGCCAGTCCATTTCAGGAATGTTACTGTCCACAAACCGGTCTCACAGAGGCTGGTTTATGACGGGGTACATGCGGTCTGCTTGGTCTTGGTTTATCTATGGTTGTCACTTCGCATTTCCACTTCACAATTACATACCTAAAGTCGATTTGGGCAGCTTTAGAAGCTTTGTAATGTCCTTGAGGTATTTGTTACTGACGTGATATCCAGTGATTAGGACAGCCCATCCGTACAACATCTGGACGGGGTTTCATCTTGGTTTCGTCATGTGTTGAAGACACCCCAGCACTCCTCGAACACCCGACAAGTCGTATAGTTTCGTAAATGCTCGGTCCGATCCTCTGAGCCATCACAATCTACCATCGGTCAAACGGGCGCCTTTCCCATTCTACAAACGGACAACACGCTCACTGACACTACATGCGCCATGCGTGTGTCTGACTAGCAGTTATTCCTCGTTATTCCTCGCCAGGTGACGCTGCTATCGCCTTGTCGGGTTTATACCGATAGTAGTTATGTGGTCGTAATGTATCACATGGTCTGCAGTAGTCTGAGTGTCTGCCTGGTATCCTCTACGTTCTTTTCGCCAGAAATGAATGTTTGCGGCTGACTAACCGGTTACTTTCTAATCATTATCCTTCTGCATTTGCCAAGCAGAAATAAATTTCTACCTTTCTTAACTTACGACGCCAACGATCAGTGATGTTTTAACAGCCTTGTCGTTGATTCCTGTCTCTGCGTTTGCTGAATCGAGAAATACTCAGGCTAGACCCAATTCGATTCTCTGGCGGGAGGCTGATTCCTCAGCAGATCTTTGTAATTTTTGGATAATACATTTTAAACAATGTTGCAAGATGTCTCACGGTCTAAACTCGCCAATCTCCCAGGCTAAATACGACAGGTTGATATTACTAGGGAGCGCTCATAGAATTTTTGTCTGTACAGTTCCAAGCTGAGACTTGAGATGGATGGTCGATAGTAACATAAGGTTAGTATTTTAGTCCCGCGTCTATTTATCTAAATATAAAAAGCTTACTCGTATTCCTCCCATGCTGAGATATATAAACAGCACCAAGAGGATCGCCGAGCTTAAAGTCCACCTCCGAAGGACAGTTCAGTATCAACAGTATACCTTGTACCACGAGACCCTGCGGTGGGATATGGTATTTAACTTGGGGTACCACGAACGAATGTTATTTCCTCTTTTCTTTTGGAGCTTACACCGTCTTCTCTCCTCCACTTTTCAATACTGCAGATGAAAACATCTTCCCACATCACGTTTCCCAGCAGCAACGTCCTGATTGTGCTAATGGCGTTGGCAAACTTATCTTTGAAGATTGCTTGACTACCTGTAGATACTCTTAAAATCGATTTGCAAAAACACTGACGGACAGAGAAAAAAATAAAACGATTTCTTTCAATAAATCAGGAGAAAACCATTGAAAACTACACTGAACCGACAAAAGACTTCTAATACTGTGTCGAACCTCCTTTTCCCCGGCGTAATGGAGCAACTCGACGTGTCATGGACTCAATAAGTCTTTGGAAGCCTCTGTAGAAATATTGAGCTCTGCTGCCTCTATAACCGTCCATAATTGCGAAACAGTTGCCGGTGCATGGTTTTGTGCACGAACTGACCTCTCGGTTACTTCCCATAAACGTTCGATGGGATGCATGTCGGGCAATTGGGGTCGCCAAATCATTCGCTCGAATTCTTCAGAATGTTCTTCAAACCAACAGTGATTAATTCTGGCCCAGTGACATGGTGCATTGTCATCCATAAAAATTCCATCGTTGTTTGGAAACATGAAGTCCACGAAGGGCTGCTAATGGTCTCCAGGTAGCCGAACGTAACTATCTCCAGTCAATGATCGGTTCAGTTAGAACAGAGGAACCAGTTCATTCCATGTAAAAACAATCCACACCATTATAGAGCCACCGCCAGCATGTACGGTGCCTTCTTGACATCTTGGGTTCATGGCTTTGTGGTGTCTGTGCCACACTCGAACCATACCATCAGCTCTAAAGCCGTCGGCACACGTACCGTGCATCCGAACGTCGAGCGTGCCGAGTTTCTGACGTCACAGTGTGAATAGCACGTTCGGGAGCCTTTCCGACTGTGCAGAGCAATATCTGGCATGTCAGATATTCTGAGCGTGCGTCTGAGCGGTGACCAGTAAGATGGCACAACACCACCTACGTCACACGCACGCTGTCTCCCTTCAGTACAGAGTTGTGAGGCGCCATATTGACATTCATTTCAAGCCTATATGTATATATGCCGTTTCTGAGCACTAGAAAATTGAGAATCACTGGAAAACCCGTTGTTACCTGTGTGATACGTTCCAATAAAATAATGAGAAACATCATAACGTGACAAAAGAATTATTGTAACTTGCGTATTATGAGAGTAGGCTACTTGAAGGCAGTAACACACTGAAGATCCACCCAAAACGCATTGTTCTTGGTACAATTTGTGATAATTAAATTTCAATTAGTAACATATCTACCATTAAGGTTTTCAGCAAGGGGTAACACACTATGATTAGATGTGATAGGTGTATTGTTGGTTTAGCGTAAGGAGTAGTGTCACTGTCCATGTACTCAGTTGTTTGTTGGGGCGGTGGTTCGCGTTTTGACACCACCAAAATGTTTATCCTAACATTCGCGTTTTTATTAGGTTCTGATACTTTATTATTAGTTTAATATAAGTATATACTATAATATTTCATGTTATGTAAATGTAAGTTCACCTTTTTTTTTTAGGGGTGACTTTGTTCCATTGTCTTAATCTACAGAACAGCTTGCGCTACTTTTACAAAGATAATTTGCTCCTTTTCCTTTTACGCTTCGTAATTCACATGTTGCAAAAATTCTGCTACTGGGTAGGAACAGTGATCAATCAAGTAAGACTGACCTTGGGATTTTACTAAAATGTGGAAATGATGAAATAATGTTTATCTTATGCGGAGAAGTATTCCAAATTTGTACCGCACTGTTCGTAATGGAACTTTTATAAGCCTGTGTCCCTATTGATTGGGCATGGGACTTTCCTTTTCGTGGACGATGGAGAAAATGTGCGTTTTAATAGAGTTGACGCGGGAATTTTTCGTGCGCCTGTTGAGTAAACAGTGTGATTTACGAACCAGAAATATCCCTCAACCGCCACTGGAGTGCGTTGCGATCGCGTATATCACGTTGGGGCCCACTTGCCGTATGCACAAGTCGCGTTGTTCCTGAGCGTTCAGCAGCACGTTGAACTTTGCATGCTCAACGTTAACATTCGACAGCACGGGCCGTGTGCCGACGGCTTTACCATCTGAAATCGAGGGCCGCACGGGGCCGCAAGCGAAGTGCTATTAGCACAAAGGCACTCGGGGCGGTCGTCTGCTGCCAGAGCCCCGCCAAACTTCGTCGCACTGTCGTAACGGATACGTTCGTCGTACTTCCCACATTGATATCTGTAGTTATTCCAGGATGGCTCAAATGGCTCTGAGCACTATGGGACTCAACTGATGTGGTCATTAGTCCCCTAGAACTTAGAACTACTTAAACCTAACTAACCTAAGGACATCACACACATCCATGCCCGAGGCAGGATTCGAACCTGCGACCGTAGCAGTCGCACGGTTCCGGACTGCTCGCCTACAACCGCGAGACCACCGCGGCCGGCTATTCCAGGATGTGTTGCTTGGCTATTGGCAGAGAGAACTATACGCAAACGCCGCTGCTCTCGGTCATTAAGTGAAGGCCGCCGGTCGGAGCGTTGTCCGTGGTGCGAGGTAATGCCTGAAAGTTGGTATTATCAGCACACTCTTGACACTGCGGATCTCGGAATATTGAATCCCTTACGATTTCCGAAATATAATGTCCCATGCGTCTAGCATCAAATACTATTCCATGTTCAACGTTTGTTAATTCCCGTCGTGCGGCCATAATCACGTCGAAAACCTTTTCACATGAATCACCTGACTGCAAATGACAGCTCCGATAGTGTACCGGCCTTTCATACATTGTCTAAACTATGCTACCGCCTGTTATATATGTGCATATCGCTATCCCATGACCTTTGTCAGCTCAATGTCAACAAATCGTATAAATGGCAGATGATTGTTTTTTATGTGTACGGGTAATTGATTTTCTTCGTCTCTGTTGTGTGTGGTTTGTAGATTACACACAGTAGCACGAAAGTGCCTAGTAAGGGTCAAAATTAGGATATTATATCGTTGTCTTAAAAGCCAAACATTAAAGTAGTAACAATGGAATTGCGTAACCCAAATGGTTGTGAACCTATTTAATGAAGTTTTCATGAAACATGTAAAAATAAAATTCTCAGCATTGTAAACAACACCTTTCGGAAACACAGGTCAGTTGGGACTGCCCTGACTACAATCTCTTTACTAAGTTAATTCCAGACTCTGCGAAAGTGGGAGAAATCTCATACACAAGTTTGAGCAAACGTGTGAAATTTTTGAGTTGGGTTAGTGGAATGCGCAAAAATAAAAACACCTAGCATTCAAAGTTTGCATTTTTACAACGTTATCAGGGAATAGAAATTGCAGTCGCGTCGTTGTTATCGGGACGTTAACGAATCATAAACGTCAGTTCGACGTAGTTAGTTAACAAAGCGAGTTACGGAACTAATTTGAAAAATAACAGACAGCAATACAAAGTAATGGCGACTGTGCCCCGACCCTAGAAGAGACTGGGCTGGCACAGCTGATTTCACTTACAAAGTCGTCAGTGAAGTACATTATAACAATGCAATTATTTTCACCCGGAAAGTATTTGCCAGGCACAAAAAGCTGCCTATTAAAATGCAGTATGGAGACTTAATCAAGGTTACCCGTCAAGTTTCAGTGTTTTAAGCTTCATAGCCCTTTTTCGCTAGAGACCTGCTTGCGTATTAAGTTGTTCTGGACGCCCATGACGAAGACTTGAATACATTCCCGCTAATGTATTTTCAGGAAGTGTGATGAGACCTGCTCTCTGGCTTGCTTGAGCTCTCTCGCTCGCTCTCGCTCTCTCTCTCTCTCTCTCTCCCTCTCTCTGCCTGTCTGCCTTTCCCTCTTCCTCCCTCCCTCCCTTTCTCTCTCGCTCCCTCTCTCTCGCTCTCGCGCGCGCACGCACACACACGCACACACACACACACACACACACACACGACTAATTACGTGATCGGGCGATGCTGGTGGAACAAAGAAACGAGCTGAGGCGCACAAAGAAAGCCCGCGATTAATTAGTGGCTTTAATAACGGATATGCCTCACACGCTCGCCATTATATGTCAGCTGGGGCAGCCGGCATCTCGCCTCAATACATCCGTGTCCTCTCTGCTGCCTCCCATCGTTATCTACAGATATAACCTAAAATGGAGCGTAACACCACAGAAACTGAAAATCGCAACATATGATGAACCAGATAATGTGTTGCGCGAAACATCTACACGTAGAAAATTTTTTCGAAAAATCTCCTGCCAAGTCTGAGAACGAGCTGCGTGTGTAATCAAATTCTGTATCCACGGAAATACGACGGTATATGCAGTGAGCGAAAATAGTACACGTGTTATTCTTTATCACTCTTGCTTAATGGTGAGAACTTAGTGAGCTCAAACGTAGCATGGTTCTAGCGCTCGCAAGTTCGGACATACCGACAGAGAGACTTCACTGAGTTACAAGACTGTTAGCGATGTTACTGTGAGGTGTAGATCTCAGGAAATCAATAGATGTTATCACCACTCTCGCAGACCGAAGAATATGGCCAGTTAAGCTACACTGCCGGAAAAGCATGCAACGCCCTCCAAGGCAGATCATTTTATTGACACGTGATGCGACAGGTAGTTCATCATAGTAGGAATATACGGTAACAAATTCAGACCAAATGAAACACGCGTATCGCGGAAAAAGATGCTGAAACAGTCGCAAAAGACGGCAACTTAGGCGTGTATTTTCACATGCAAATGACCACAAAGGTTCGAATGGTAAGCATATTGCGCCTTTTTTTTGCATTTTGGCAGTGGTTCTTGCAAGCTCTGAAGAACGAATAAGTTCCCGCTTCATTATATCCCATACGGGTTCAATTGGCGGGAGATCTTGTGACCTTGTTGGCCGGGGCAGTTGTACACCATCAAGAGCACGCTAAGTCTCAGCAAAAGTATGTGGGCGTGGTATGTCGTGCTGAAAGAGCAGATAACTTTCCTCTCGAAAAAATTTGCAATGTAGCTGGCACTGGTTACTTTTCCCTACAGAGACATCAAATCTAACCGCGAGTTGCAATTGATGGCCGCCCACGTGATGAAGCTTGGTGTGAATCCTGTGTGTCGTGGGCGAATGCAATGCGGCATAGGCAGTCATGATGGCTACACCGGACACATACACGCCCTTCATTCGCATACAGACAGAACCCACTATTATCAGAGAAGGTAATACAGTGTCATTCCGCTCTCCAGGCGACTCTTTCACAACACCAGATTAGCCATGCTTGGCGGCGTTTTGTTTTGTGGTAGCCTGGCCAGTGCCACACGTGGTCTTAATCCTACTGCAAGCAGACGGTCCCTAATGGTCCTTGGTGGCATATCATGTGTAGCATGAATCCAAATTTCTATTCTGGATGTCGTTCGGTCGGCCAACGTTTCTCTCACAATGTGCCGATCTTGATATGCGTCTGTACTACGTGGACCTCCAGAATCTGGTCTACGGGTGTGGAATGGTCCATAGAGCACTGGTGAAAGCAGCGACAAGCCACCGATACATTGTGCCCAATATGTGCAGCAATCCGCTGTTACGTCCCTGCAGACCAACAATGTGACCCTTTTCAAATGGTTGAAGTTGTTCAATAGGATTAAGCACTCGTCGGGGCGTCATGGGTGTACCCTAGAGTGAATGTTGCACGCATTGTTAACATCTATAGTCTACACAGTTACTGCCTGCAGAGCCAAAGCAGAGGGTGCACAGACAGGCCTACAGAGCGCCGTGTGATTGCCGATGCCCATGACAAATGGATCACTAACCCAGCGGCCCCTCAGTAAGCACATATTCTTCCGTGGCGCCACTGCTTTTTTTCCAGCAGTGTATGTAGTACACCGTACTACAGAATCATCAGAAATATTTGTCACCTGCTATAGATAACTCTTCTGGATCATCGGTACAGAAAATTAGCGAGAGGAAGGTCTACTGAAAGGCGACAGGATGCCGTTTTCATGGTAGAGGTACTATCCAGAAGGCACTGATTCCCAGAATGAATGTCCAACGTACGTATAATGATGTAGACAAGACTGTCATTGATCTGCAGGGAAGCAAAAATAAGTTACATGATGAAATGTCGTGTGGCTAGGGCCTCCCGTCGGGTAGACCGTTCGCCTGGTGCAGGTCTTTCGAATTGACGCCCCTTCGGCGACCTCCGCGTCGATGGGGATGAAATGATGATGATTAGGACAACACAACACCCAGTCCCTGAGCGGAGAAAATCTCCGACCCAGACGGGAATCGAACCCGGGACCTTAGGATTGAAAGTTTTCACGTTGACCACTCAGCTACCCGAGCCGGACTAGTTACATGATGTGGCAGTCATATGGACGAAGGTTAATTTGGCCAATGTTTGGCGAATGGTATTTACCGGAGTGTTTTATGGCGATAACAAAATCCTATATTGCTGGTTTTATGACTTATGGATGTTTTTCTTTTTTCTGTGTTTTAAGTATTTAGTTGTTAAGTATTTATGTTTATGGAAAAATTAACGCCGCAGGCAACAGTATGCTCCCACCATGGTGGTCACAACCTAGAACTGGTTCTTTTCCTTACCGGTGGCCGGCCGGAGTGGCTGAGCAGTTCTACGCGCTTCAGTCTGGATCCGCACGACCGGTACGGTCGCAGGTTCGAATTGTGCCTCGGGCATGGATGTGTGTGATGTCCTTAGGTTAGTTGGGTTCAAGTAGTTCTACGTTCTAGGGGACTGGTGACCTCAGATTTTAAGTCTCATAGTGTTCAGAGCCATTTGAACCTAATCAGTGAGGCACTTTCACGAGAGATAAGGAATTTGGGAAACTAAACATACTGAGATATGTTGCTGACACGATTCTCCTGCCCAATGGTTCGTTTTCTTTATCAGTATCATGACGTAACAAAGCCTGCTTTTGTATATGTATTGCTTTAAGCTACTCGCGATGACTCTATACATTAGGATGACAAACATACGGCTAAAAACTCAAGGAATAATAACAAAGGTGTCCTTTTTAAAAGAAACGTTCTGACATTCGCCTTAACTGATGCGCGTGGACCACGGAAAAACTAAATTTGGATGACCGAACGAGTATTCGAATTACGCTACTCATGAAACCCATTCTAATGGCTTACCCGCTGCGCCATCTCTCTCGGAAAGAGAGATTTGGGTCGCAGATGTCTGCCAATTGCTCAAGGTACAGGAGCACGTTTTACATATCCCTCAGTCTTATCTTTTGAGGTAAATTGGCATGATATCACAGGATACATGACTGTGACTGGGTACGGGTTGGGTATTAGGTGCATTTAGAGAATGTCCTCACTGTGTAAATGAGTTACGTAGTTGTATACGTTTTGCGTTAAGACTCGTAGTCTTTTAGGAGAGTATGTGATGTGTAATTCTTTTGGAAGGGGACATTATTTTACTGTTTAAAAATTCAGAGATAAGAACTACTGTTAAATACTGAAAACGAATAACATATTTAGGTTTTCACTATTTATGTCGAACTATTGAAAACGTGTTCACAAGGTCAGTATGAGCAGTTGTCTATTGCTCAAATATACTTTCGAATATTCTTATTTAGTTCTTTAAACGAAAGAACTGTTAGAACTCTTCTAAACCGCAACTTTTACTTCCTTTGACCCTTATTGTACAAATTCCGCTTCTGTCTAGGTGGGCATGAGCAACGAATCCACAAAGTACAACTAACAGGTTAATCTCGAGCGTCACAGAGCTTAATGGACTTTTGTTACGTTGTAGAGTGCCAGCAATAATGAGTCTCTCGTTATATTCATTCCAGACACCTAAATGGCACGCCGTTAAATTAAGGAGAGTATGCAGAAAGTTGCCCTACAATTGTTAGCCCCTTCTGCTGGTATAAAGTTGTACCAGGATATCACCTGTTGCCGGCCTACCATAACGAGGGACTATCTTCAAGCAAAGTACATTGTCCAGTGTGAGAATTGTAGCTCACAAGAAATTCTATTTTGTTTGTCCTGATACTACCTCCCAAATATAAGTGCGCATTCCCGATCTAGTGCTCGAATAGCTGTCTGACAGTAAACCGCACGTTATTTGACTTCGGTGCTTACATGGCAGCAGCCTTCGCAAAATAAATTGTGAAACCATTAATCGCTTAATCGCTATAGCGTAGGGAAACAAAGGTAACATAATTTTCTGTAAGCATAAGCTAATATTTTCCGTGCGGTGAGATGGTACAGGAGTAGTAGGGATGAGACACGGTGAAAACGTTGTCATCGGTGCGATGTTGTAAATACCTTCCAGTGGAAACTTACACCACCACTTCGACTGATAGTTATCATGTGGCGAACACAGTTATCACTACATTAAATAACGAATTTAAGAGGCTGTCCACACATTATTTTGTGAATCACCAGCCACTGCTCACTTTCTGATCGATGATAAGAAAATCAGCAATACGGGCGATATGAAGAGTGCAAACCATCGTGGCTGAGTACGGCCTCTTCTGACACGTGTGGTGCCATGACGCACTCGCCAGGTTTTTGACCAGAATATCGTACCATTACTCGCAGCGTTGCTTTACTCCTGGAAAGGAACGTGTGTGACGAAATGGAACATGTTCCACAGAATGCGTATTCACAGCACAATATTCGGAGTAGAGGTTCACGCTATCTGGAATGGTTTATTACAGTGTATCATCAGGCATACTGTGATGCCTACCGTCTGTTTTCGAAACAAGGGAATGTAATACTGTTTACTGGCTCAAATGGCTCTGAGCACTACTGGACTTAGCATCTGAGGTCATCAGTCACTTAGAACTACTTAAACCTAACTAAACTAAGGACATCACACATATCCATGCTCGAGGCAGGATTCGAACCTGCGATCTTATCGGTCGCGCGGTTCCAGACTGAAGCGCCTAGAACCGCTCGGCCACCCCTGCCGGAAAAATTGTGTACTGTTAACAGCATTTTGGTACTGATTCTGTAATAACTGTGGCGGACTGCTAACTGAAATTGCAGTCAGTTCGCGTTTCCGATAGATATTTTTTAATCTCAAATTTCACTCCATTAGGTGGCATCTTTCAGGGTGTCACTTCTTTTTGAATGTTTAACAGTATTTGTGCCGCCACTGTCAGAAAACTCAGACTAAGGTGCTGCTTTCCTGCAAAACTTTCATTAAAAATTATTAACTCATCAAAGCGAATGCTTGGTGCCTTACACGTTCCTGCCGTCATGTGTTACTCACTATGATTTGCTTATTCATTTTCACAAAGTGAAGCTGTTTCGGCCTTGTGAAACTATTAACCTGACGTAGATTAGAAGAGGTACAACAGTCCAAATTAGGTTGTCTGGACGAAATGTGAAGCCCTTTACTCTCCAGAACGAACCGAACGCTCAGCGAGTATTATTGGACCTATTACATTCGTACCATCGGGTGCGTGGCGTTACAAGTTTCTACGTTCACAATGGACAGCAGAGTAGGAATATGGTATGCGTCTAAACATAAGATTTTGTAACCATCTCAACACTGGATGTTTGAGAGTTGCGATTTATCTTGTGCGCTAGCACAATTTCATTGGCTTTCTTTCGTTACGTTTCCTAATGGAGCAGTGTAATTTCTATGAGAGCAATTGAACTGAGAATTGCTTTATACTTTGATTTTCAAACATTCACAAAAAGACAGTTCATAATATCGTTGAATTTGAGTTATAGTATGATTTCTGTGTTGTTCTCTCATAACAAATGTAACCAAAAGTATGATGCATTTAGTACATAATGTATAATTTTATAATTTTTAATCATGGAAAATAGAACGGCATTTTTCTTTCATACGGTAAATTCCTTCAGAGAGTGAAACTACTCATTTTGATAATTTTCACAAGATTCACTTTATGCGGCGTTATTAAAATTAAATTCTCCGCGTTTGCACAAGTTCTTTGGGTCTCTACGCGAAATGTACGCGTCTTCGAATGAGTGAGTATACTATTTAGTGAACAGTGAAATTGTTAGCATAGGGGGGGGGGGGGGGGAGAATAGTGTTTCGAAAACAATGAATCTGTCTTTCCTAGTCTCCAGCTCCTCTCATAGCCCGGTAACCTAACTGGGTCCAACCACATGTCGCCAAGCGTATTTCGAGTACACTGCAGAAATTTCGCAGGAAAGCCCTTAAACATTTCCCATACAGTCCTGATCTCTCACCATGCGATTTTCATACTTTTGGAGCCCTGAAGAAAGGGAATCGCACCCATTTCTGAATCAAGATGATTATGCTCCTGCAAATTACAAAGAGCAGAGCTTCGTGGTTCGAACAAAACTACATCCCTGCTCATTACACTGACTTAGAGCACTGAATGTCTCTGGGATGACGTTATGCGTTACTTGTAGGCAAGAATTCATTCAGAACCCAGGTAACGACTATTCACCACGCTTCAGAAGGGATGGAAACAAGATTATGCCCTCAGTGTATCAGGAGTCCATAGGTCTTACTCAGTATGATTCTAAATAATTGGTGTCTTTGAAACGACACAACGGGGAGTCCGGAGATTCTGGCCACAAAGCGTACATCTCTATTTTGTTTTGCTGCTTCGTTGTAACGGTGTACACATGACTTGTGAAAATAGTAATAAAAGAAGTCAGTTTTTTCCCGACTGCCCTACTGCCGAACTGACGCGCCGGATGAAATTAACTTGTGCGTGAACGTAGCATCCGCGGAACTGCGGTTTGTGGTGGGCGCGTCCGAAATGTTCTGATGTGTGGGGCGCAAAGACAAGCCGCTAATAAACACGGCAGCCACTCTCTGTATTCAACACGTAGCCTCCGGACCCGCGCCTTCTGAATCCTCTGCCTGCAACACTAGCTCACTCCTATCGTACAGACGTGCCAGTCTCTTCTGTTCCAACATACTTCGATCACCCATTTGTAACTGCGTAGAGTGCTAACAAATAAGACATTCGGATGAAAAGAGGCCAGAGAGAAACAAAAGACACATTTATGTATATATACATATGAGTAGTGTCTATGCTGTCGGACTTCTGTGATAGCGTGACGGCTCCATGATATTTGCTTCAGTGTGGATGCACTAATATCGTCCGAAATCTGACGGGTATCAATTATTAGCGAGTTGGGGGCTAACGGTTGAGGGAGGCTGCATTGCAGGGTGCAATTAGTTGGAAATTTGGGTCCGTCGGGAACCACGTCCGGATGGCCGAAACGGGTAAGACAACGCTCATGAGAAACGGTAAATACAGGCTAGAGTCCCGGATTGGCACAAATTTTCATCTTCCATCATTGCATTTCCACAAGGCCTAGTGCGGCTGGAAGTCACTGTTTCCCACCCTCTCTCTCTTTTCTCATTCCTCTATTTCGTTAGCATAAGACACATTACTACTGTTTTACTACCAACTGGCAGTTGCAGCCTTCTAGCACTCGTGCTACTAATTCCGACCCTGGAGCATGTACCTAACTGAGTCAATAATAAAATAATTTTAAAAAAATGGTATGTGAAGAACGAACTTATTTCGAGTGGTTAGGAGAAAATTATGTTAAGATTTTTTTTTTCGTGATATACATCAGACGACAGCGCTCGTTCAAAAACATAATTTCATCCTTACTTGGAAACTTCACGAATGCTTACAACTTTTCACAAAATTAATGAAGGACAAAGCAGAGACGGCGAATTTAAGTGGGAAGAGTGCGGGACAATGAGTGAAGTAATATGAATAGACAACGGAGACGCTAGTAGAGGGATACCTCTTACATTCTCTAACACAATGATGTAAGAGAGCAATCACACAATAAAAAAGAAAAACAAAATGAAAAAAAAAAACGGAGAATTGCGAGTAGTACTCGCGCTCTTAGGCTCCCGTACAAACTTAATTATGTATATAAATTGTTCATCTATAGTTTTTCAGGAGTGAATTTGCGAGTATTAAAATATATGACAAAATGGCCGTATCTTTTGATTGCATTGACTTAAAAGCTTAAACTTTTTACGCCGCCAAGGGCCTGTAGTCTTAAAAAGTTGGCATAAATTTCAACTGAACATATCTACCCGTTCCGGAGAAAAAGGAGCCTTAACAGACGGACAACAAAGTGATCTTACAAGGTTCCGGTTCTACCGATTGAGGTACGGGGCCCTAAAAAGGAAGCCAGGCATTAATAACTAGTCGACGGCGAAGCTGTCAGAGATGGAGAAGAAGCTCTGATTGAGGTAAGAATGGGAAAAATTCGGCCGTACCCTTTTAAAGGAACCATTGTAGCATTTGTCGTCGACGATTTTGACTAATAAAGTAATATCTAAATCTGAATGGCTGGACCTGGTTTTGAGCAGTCCTCTCGAATTTCGTAGTTAGTTACGTGTTCACGTTATCGAAAATTACTCTTTTATGACTGTCAAGATAATAACATGTACATCAGCTACAGAATTCGACAACTACACAAGTAGACACAGAAAACGCTAAGTCTGCAAGAATCCATGTTGTATCAACTAATCAAGATCACATAGCACAGCATTCGGAAGCTGTAAACGATCGAACTGACGTCGTAGTGGGGGCAGTGGCGTAGTAGAAACATGACAAATAATTCCATTTTGCAGGTCACAAAGGCCGTCAAGAGGCAATGTTCTTCCTGGAACCACATGCATTAATCGTCCTGCACAAACGACGGCAGAGAGGACTTCGTTCATCTCAAATAGGCGCTAACGGCGTCACGGGGACGTCACAAATATCGAACCAGGGACGTGGCGAGCTGTACATGAAGGGTGTTATAAAAAGTATTTCATATTTTAACAAATGGTAATATGAATCAAACCCAGAAACAAACAAGTAAACATTGCTTCTAAAATGCATAGCTGAAGCGTTATGAGCATTTCTACATCTTCGCTACTATGAAACGCATCTCTCCTACTGCAAGCTCCTTGCTATTATGAACGACCTACAGAATGCAGTAAGCAAATGTAGAAACATTCTTCAGTTAAAAATGGTTCAAATGGCTCTGAGCACTATGGCACTTAACATCTGAGGTAATCAGTCCCCTAGACTTAGAACTACTTAAACCTAACTAACCTAAGGACATCACACACATCCATGCCCAAGGCAGGATTCGAACCTGCGACCGTAGCGGTCGCGCGGTTTCAGACTGAAGCGCCTAGAACCGCTCGGCCATCCATGCCATCATTCTTCAGTTATTTTCCATGGATGCGGTATGCACTGAACATCTGTTAATGTTATAACAGCAAACGGTATTCACAGTTCTGGATAAGTGCAGCACATACATTAGTTCTAATGGAACCAGTTTGTGTTCTGATAAGTCTGTGAAATACACTCCTGGAAATTGAAATAAGAACAACGTGAATTCATTGTCCCAGAAAGGGGAAACTTTATTGACACATTCCTGGGGTCAGATACATCACATGATCACACTGACAGAACCACAGGCACATAGACACAGGCAACAGAGCATGCACAATGTCGGCACTAGTACAGTGTATATCCACCTTTCGCAGCAATGCAGCCTGCTATTCTCCCATGGAGACGATCGTAGAGATGCTGGATGTAGTCCTGTGGAACGGCCTGCCATGCCATTTCCACCTGGCGCCTCAGTTGGACCAGCGTTCGTGCTGGACGTGCACACCGCGTGAGACGACGCTTCATCCAGTCCCAAACATGCTCAATGGGGGACAGATCCGGAGATCTTGCTGGCCAGGGTAGTTGACTTACACCTTCTAGAGCACGTTGGGTGGTACGGGATACATGCGGACGTGCATTGTCCTGTTGGAACAGCAAGTTCCCTTGCCGGTCTAGGAATGGTAGAACGATGGGTTCGATGACGGTTTGGATGTACCGTGCACTATTCAGTGTCCCCTCGACGATCACCAGAGGTGTACGGCCAGTGTAGGACATCGCTCCCCACGCCATGATGCCGGGTGTTGGCCCTGTGTGCCTCGGTCGTATGCAGTCCTGATTGTGGCGCTCACCTGCACGGCGCCAAACACGCATACGACCATCATTGGCACCAAGGCAGAAGCGACTCTCATCGCTGAAGACGACACGTCTCCATTCGTCCCTCCATTCACGCCTGTCGCGACACCACTGGAGGCGGGCTGCACGATGTTGGGGCGTGAGGGAAAGACGGCCTAACGGTGTGCGGGACCGTAGCCCAGCTTCATGGAACGGTTGCGAATGGTCCTCGCCGATACCCCAGGAGCAACAGTGTCCCTAATTTGCTGGGAAGTGGCGGTGCGGTCCTCTACGGCACTGCGTAGGATCCTACGGTCTTGGCGTGCATCCGTGCGTCGCTGCTTTCTGGTCCCAGGTCGACGGGCACGTGCACCTTCCGCCGACCACTGGCGACAACATCGATGTACTGTGGAGACCTCACGCCCCACGTGTTGAGCAATTCGGCGGTACGTCCACCCGGCCTCCCGCATGCCCACTATACGCCCTCGCTCAAAGTCCGTCAACTGCACATACGGTTCACGTCCACGCTGTCGCGGCATGCTACCAGTGTTAAAGACTGCGATGGAGCTCCGTATGCCACGGCAAACTGGCTTACACTGACGGCGGCGGTGCACAAATGCTGCGCAGCTAGCGCCGTTCGACGGCCAACACCGCGGTTCCTGGTGTGTCCGCTGTGCCGTGCGTGTGATCATTGCTTGTACAGCCCTCTCGCAGTGTCCGGAGCAAGTATGGTGGGTCTGACACACTGGTGTCAATGTGTTCCTTTTTCCATTTCCAGGAGTGTATTTTTGTACTGTAGACGGCTGAATGACTATGCAGATCGTCCCCTTCGTCCTGGATATTTTGCAGGATACAGGCACGGGTTCAATGGGTGCATCCATTTGCCAGCCCATCACAGAGTATCATATTCTTCCGTGGGGAATAATAAGCTTCCATTAAGGTGCTAATTGACAATAGGACGGAAACTGAAGCGATCTAACATTATAGTCTGTTTTAAGTGCAGAACCGTGTAGCCTTAGGAGTGCGTGTGTTTATGTTCTCTCTTACCAGTACCCTCCTGGTACTGATCCCAGACTCTAGACCAATACTTTAAAATTGATAGCGTAGCTGATTTACGTAAAACGCGTCGAACTCTATCCATCTGGAGCTCCATCATGCATAAAAACCACCCGTTTCTTGTTCTTCTTAATCGTCTGCTATTACTACACTTTCAAATCTATTACTGCACACGGATAAGGGGTGCTAACTTCCTTCACATGGGCTAATCTGGAGAAATCTTGTGCACTTGGATGGGCAAGGACTCGCCAAGGTCCATTTATTCACGAGATGCGGACTTTAGCGGTCTAGTCCTGGTCAGCTGCAGATTCAATCGGTAATGGCACTGCAGGGTGGGTTGGTCAAAGACAGTGCGAGGGGGCCTTTCAGTCTTTAATTTTATCCTAAGAGTGCGAGAATGCTCTGTGACTCCCATCCGCATAGAGAGAGATCGTAAATTATGCATTATGCTTGAGGTGCTAGAAATATGTAAAGTCCTGTTTGGTATAGTTTGACGATGTATATGTTCGAGAATTAACAGCGAATATACGTACTGCACAGTCATCTATCTATATTCGCAATGATATTCGCAAAGTAGAGAATGGGCGGTTTAGCGATGATAACTGAAATTGGGAAACATACTGTCACATCATTGGTCGGTGGTGAAATTATAGTAAAATTTCTGAAATTGTTCGCATTATGCTTAACATTACAGTACATCGACGGTGTCCTTTATATCCCATCTGTCTACTGGTACGCTGTTGGTCACCACATAATGATTGACTGACATCGTTTCTTTGAGGTGGATGGGCAACACCATCTGGGTATGGTTAGCACCAAAACAGTGATAGTGTACATAACTGCAATATGAGGAATCAGTCGAAATGGAACGTCAAGAAATCAGCTATTCCGTCATTGTGACGGATAAGTTTAAATCTAAAGGTCATCAATCACCTTCGGACTGCAGTTTGGAAACGCCACACAACGCTGCCAAACCCTTAAAGTTTCCTTATGTTGTAACTGTCTTTTATTTAAAATCATCCAGTGTGTGTGGTGTGTTATGGTAGCAGCAGTAACGACATAATTTACACCATGAGATGTCTAGTTTTAGTCACATGTACTCCTGCCTGCACGCAGGCAGTATTTGTTTTCAATATATGGGAGGAGCGAGAGGCAGTGAAAATTTTATCAAGTTCTCTGTCACATGAAGTTAGTGGAGCTTCCATAGTTCGTAATTTTTCTCTGTTGGATAGTAGAGAATAACGATCACAGCATGTTGGAGTGATAGAGGTGAATGGGTCCTGAGGGACGCGAATCTGCTTCGACTGCAGTATCTGTATGCAGTTTGGGGACGCACCACAATGCTGCAGAAACATCCTCGTCCGTCTCCCAGTTCTCATACTGTCTTTTCTGCTACCTTCTGTTGCAGGAGCAGGCTTCGTTTGGCGCTGACTTTACACATTATACACTGTTGGCGAAGCTACTAAAACTTTTTCCCATTTCCACCGAATGGTCAAGGCACGGTCCTGTCACACTAACTCAGGTTTCTACATGGGTTGGAAGTAGCTCTCTCCTATTTATGCTTAGTTCCGACTTAAATTGGAACGATCACGTGCGCAAAGTTGCAAGAGGCATACGGACTACCTAAATAGTAACAGTAGGTTAACCCCTAGGTTAACGACATGTCAGTCAAAGGCTAACAATAGGTTTGCCCCTGAGTGGACACCTGCCCCTGATGTAGGCAACCTGCACATAAAAAATGCGCCAGCTCTCTCTTTGTCTCTACTACTACCGTTTTCATCACAGTCACTTAATTTTAAGACAGAACTAAGCCTCATCTTTTGCTAAAATAATTTAAAGTAGGTATGATCCTAGATGTCCAGTTGTGAGTGCTTTTGCTTCGATAATCCCCCACATACAGAAAAAGATGGAGAGGTCAGCGAGAAAATTAATACGATACTTCTGGTAGGGCAGAACAGCTGTCGTGCGGAAACAACGAACCATTGTTTGAGCTATCTGACTAAGTAATATAAGGCTATCATTTGCCAGGTCCGAGATATATAAAAAAAAGAAAGGAAACTTAAGTGTTGGTATGAAACGTGACGAGAGTTTCGAGCCTTTCCTTTTTATTGGGACTGGTTCCTTCGGCACAGTGTCGAGCAACAACGCGTTCACCTGGTACCAGGTGGGAGGGCTCCGCTGGGACACGCGTTCCTTTGAGAAAGGGACTACGTCGTGCTGGGATACGGGTGTCGGAAAAAGTGAGACGGCGGCGCGCATGCAAATATATGACGTCGGTGGGTGTCGGAATGGCCGATTGTCGGCGGCTCGTTGGCCCAGTTCAGCGCCTGCCGCCTGCGAAGGCGATGGGGTGGGGTGACCGGCCGCTTCCGGCTCCAAGCTTCTGCAGCACCTGCCACAGCGCCTGGGCTCAGATGCAGCTCTTCGACTCGTATTCCTCAGACTACGTCTTCTAACCCTCGTTTCTATGTCGAATTGTCAAATATTACATTGGTATGACCCTACGATGTATTCTAGAACATATGTTCAAGAAACGCAAATATAAGTTTACAGCATTTACACATTTAGAGGCTGTTTTTGACAGTGTTGACTGGAGTGCACCCTTTAAAATTCTGAAGGTAGCAGGGATAAAATACAGAGGCCCAAAGGTTATGTACAACTTGTACAGAAATCAGACGCAGGCGTAAGAAATGGAGAATAAGAATGGGAAGCAGTACCTGAGAAGGTAGTGAGATAGTGTTGTACCTTACCTCCCTGTTATTCAATCTGTACATCAAGCAAGCAGTATAGGGTACCAAATAGAAATTTAAAAAGGGTATTCAAATACAGGGAGAAGAAATGCAGACTTTGGCAATGACGTTGTGATTGTATCAGAGACAGAAAAGGATTTGAAAGGGAGCAGAAAGGAATGCATAGTTTGTAGAATGAATGATATACAATTAAGACTGAAAAAAGTAAAAGGAGGGTAATGAAATGTATGGAATCACATTACGCATGCCCAGGAATTTAGATTAGGGAATGAGGCGCTAAAAGTAGTAGATGCGTTTTGCTACTTGGGCAGCAAAATGCATAACGATGGCAAAACTCGAGAGCATTTAAGACGCAGACTGGCAATACCAGAAAAAGGATTTATGAAAGAGATAAATATATTAGTATCGAATACAAATTTAAATCAAGTCACAGAGGAATTAAACACATTACCTGCCAGCAGGCATTGTTTTATACTAACGACGAAAGTTGAAAATTTGTGCCATTCAGTGCACATGAAGACCAAGCTCGAACTCTTATGGGCATCTGCGAGATGCCGCGCGTAATGAAGCTAATGAGCAGGGGCACTACATCAGTAGTGTGTGCTATAAGTTGATAATTTGAGTATAACGGGAGGCGTGCTACGGTAGCCCGTGCGGTTGTGGTGACCACTGTCTGGATGGCATAGCGGACAGTGCATCTGCCCAGTAAGCAGGAGACTCGGGTTTGAATCCAAGAACATTTCGGGAACCGCACGACACGTCGGGTGTTCGAGGACTGCTGTGGTCAGTGTCTTCAACAGATGCTGAAACCAAGGTGAAACGAAGTCCAAATGTCGCCGGGCTGGGCGGCCACCCCTTACTACAGATGTCTGACGTCGTAGGCTGGACAAACTGGTAAAACAAGACAGGCGACGAAATGTGATGATACTAACATCAGACTTTAGTGCTTGGCAGAGTACAAGTGCGTCTGAACACACATTGCAACGAACATTCTAATGATGGGTATCCGCAGCCGACGACACATCCATGTGCCAATGTTTACACCATGACATCGGCAACTACAACTGAAATGGGCACGTGACCATATGCACTGGAAGTTGGCACAGTGGCAGAGCGTTGCATGGGCTGGTGAATCCCGATACATTCTTCATCACGCCAATGGGTGCGCGCGAGTTCGTCGTCTTCCAGGCGAACAGCTGCTTGACAACTGTACTGCGGGAGGGAGACAAGCTGGTTGCGGCCCTATTCACGTGGCCATCCATGGGTCCAGTGGAGCTCGTGTGCGGCCATGGAGTATCGGCACACAGGTTGCAGAGCACGTACACCACTTCATGACGATCATATTTCCCGACGGCAGTGGCATTTTTCAGCAGGATAATGCGCATGTCACAATGCCAGGTGTGTGATAAAGTGGCTCGAGGAACAAAGTGGGTGAGTTCCAGTTGATGTGCAGGTCCCCAGCTCACCAGATCTGAACCCGACCCATCACATCTGGGATCTGACTGAACGTGCCGTCAGAGCTCATCACCCCCTCCTCGGAATTTACGGGATTAAGATGAATTTTGAGTGTAAGCGTGGTGCCAGCTCCCTCCAGCAGTCTACCAAGGCCTAATTGCTTCCATGCAGGCCGGTTATTAGACAGGTAGTCATAATGTCAAAATGAGTGCATATAAATTTAAATATTAGATAGCCTTCTATGAAGGTATTTGTCTTTGTAGCCTTTTACTGAAGTGAAACGTCGATGATAAACAGTTCAGATAAGAAGAGGATATACGCTTTTAAAATGTTGTGCTACACAACAATGTAAAAGATTGCATGGGTATATCGAATAACCAATGACGATGTACTCAGCCGAACTAGGGAGGAAAGGAGTGTATGGCACAACTTGACTACAATAAGGGAAGCATTCCGGCATCGTCAGTTTGGCAATGGAAGGAAGCATGCAGGACAAAAATTGTAGAGGAGCAGCATGGCTTGAATACAAAAAGCACGTTCAAATGGGTTGCACAGGATATACTAGCGTGGAAAGCTGCATTAAACCAGCTTGCGGACTGAAGGCCACAACACAGAAAAATTACACACTGCCAGAAAAAAAATGCAACACCCTCCAGGACAAGACAATTTTATTGGCAAGTGATTATGAATATAAACAAATACCAAATTCAGACCAAATGAAACTCTTGCACGACTGCGTCGATCTTGACGTGCGTCTGTATTAAGCGGACCTTCATAACCTGGTCTACGGGTGCGAAGATGTTCCACAGAAAGCAGCGACACACCAGCGATAGAATGTGGCCAATACGTGCGGCAATCCACCTTTACTTCCATCCAGCTTTCCTCATTCTCCCAATTCAACTCCTTTCATTTGGCTGAAGTTGTTCAACACGACTACGCACTCGCCGGCGGGTATGGTTCTACCCTAGCACGAGTTTTGCAAACACTGTACACCTCTAAATTCAGCACAGTTACTGCCTGCAGTCGAAGTAGAGGGTGCACAGACAGTCCTTCTGAGCGGCATCTGACCGCCGACGATCGTGGCAATTGAATCACTAACGCTACAACCACTCTGTAGGCACATGTTATGGTCTGGTGCAAATTACCGCAGTCCTTGAGGGTGTTGCTTTTTTCCGGCAGTGTAGAACAATGATGTAGTTAAAAAATCAACTCTCGCCTCTGTCGCTGTGTTGCCTAAAACTTGAAGACGTGGTTTAATCTCGAACCAGAGTGAGCGCTGCCCAATTTCGGTGTGGAAGTAATTTTTCCCACGGATAATTGACCACTAATGTAAAAAAAAAAGAGAGTGCGGCATACGTTTAACAACCACAACACAGTATGTCATTCTTAACGGAGAGAAATCTTCGACGTAAAAGTAGTTCCTGGCGTAGCCCATTGGGGAGTTACAGGACCACTACTGTTCACTTACCTCGTTCTACCGACATTTGAATACTGCTCATGATTCTTGGACCCGTACCAGATAGGACTGTTAGAGGAAATAGAGAAGATACACGGAAGAGCAATGTGTTTCGTCACAGGTTCAGTTAGTAAGCGATAAAGCATTACGGAGATGCTCATACAACTCCAGTGGCAGACACTATGAAAGAGGCGTTGTGCATTACGGTGCGGAGAGCGACTGTTCTTAGACGAGCCAGCCAATATGCTGCTCCTTCCCAACGCAGGTCTCACGAGAAACCCATGAAGGTAAAATTACAGAAACAGGAGCTCACACGGAGGCTTACTAACAGACACTCTTCCTGTGCACCATTCGCGACTGGTAAAGGAAAGGGCGGAACTGACAGTGGTGCATAAATCACCCTCCGACACACACCACGAAGTGGCTTGTCGAGAGGGACCTAGATGTAGAAGTTTTCTGAGCACCAGACTGTCCATTTCCGAGTGATTTATTGTCTCTGAGAGCTCGACAGTCAAGTCTTCAGAACCGTTGCAGAAAATAGTGGCTTCCACCGTAGCCAAATTCGTTATTGCATGCCCCAGTCGATCCGAGGGTAGACTGTTTGACACTGGTAAGGGTAAAAGTTGTCGCCACAGATACTTGATCAGTAAGGAAGTAGAATAAAGTTTAAGAGTATCAGGCGTGCGACAAAGTCCCAGATTGAATTGGAAACGTTTTAACAGTGGATGAGCGGGGGATGTGGCACTCTGGAGCGAGATTCGTCTGCCAGGTGGGGCCGTTGAGCTCAGCCACAGACTGAGTACCATTCGAGAGGAGTAATCTCTGTATCGACGTCTTTTTTCACCGTCTCCATCCTCTATTACATCTTCAGCAACTAAACCACAGTCATCTTCGCGATACAGTTACAAGTGAGACACACCGATTATATTTCGCAACGGAAAAGTGGCCTATGGGGACGAAACAAGAAATACATCGTATTTTATGTTACTGAATGCCTTAGAGACGTCCTAGCCAATAACAATATTAAAATCAACATCTATAAACCACAAGCCACATTACAGTGCGTGGCAGAAGGTTCGCCGTGTATCACTGTACGCTCCATCATTCCCGTTCCAGTCGCGAATGGCGCGCTAAGGGAATGCCTGTTGGTAGGCTTCTGTGTGAGCCGAATCTGGAAATTTTCTTCCAAGGTATCGACGTAAGATATGCGTAGGAGGAAACCATATACGGGTTGGCTCTTCTAGGGACGTACGCTGTCGGAATTTTGAATGTAAACTTCTTCACGATGCACGTCTCTCTTGGATTGTCTGCGACTGTAGTTATATCTGCATCTCCGTGACAACATTCACAACGCGTAAAAAATAATTTATAGATGAGTGTGGTTAAAAGGACCTATAGGATATTTGAATTACGATAAAATGAATTGTTATTGTTTCCGGAAAAATAGAAAGATGCAGAGTATAGCGAAAGCCTCAAATCAGTAACTCAATAATGCAGACAGATCGCTTTCAAAAAGAGATGGAATAGCCATTCTGTACATGGCACAATCTCCGATCTGTCAGTTTAGAAAATTACTCTGCTTTTACACAGAAATTTAAAGTTTGTTTGAGATTCAACTTATCGCCGTCAACACAAAAGAGTAAGTCCCCTGTCAAACCTGCGGACGTTTCCTTGACAGTCTATAAAATGTAGTTTTTTGACAATGACACGTCAAATGCACCAGGAACTGGTAGGGCCTCTCGCCACGACACGTGCTCTATTTCCAGTTTTGTTACGGTGTTTTCATACAATCTACGTGATTCGTTGGATCTTATTCAGGGCCGAGTTGTTAATTTATGAATCTTTTGAAGAACTGACTGAAGGTTCTGTAGAAAACAAGGGTGTAACTGAAAATGGAAAGCATTGGACCCTGTCGTTTTTCACTGGTTTTCCATGTAATATTACATTACATTTATTTTATATTGCTGCTGGGTGTCTGTTAGTTATGATTCCCACAGAACATTTTCACGATATGGTTTTCATACGCAACCTGCCATGTGAACAGGAGTTATGCATTTTTATTATTAAATATAACTGTGTAATCTACAAGTTCCTGGGCCAAAGATAGACGTATGTGAGGGCAAGCCGCGCGGGATTAGCCGAGCGGTCTGGGGGCGCTACAGTCATGGACTGTGCTGCTGGTCCCGGCGGAGGTTCGAGTCCTCCCTCGGGCATGTGTGTGTGTGTGTGTGTGTGTGTGTGTGTGTGTGTGTGTCCTTAGGATAATTTAGGTTAAGTAGTGTGTACGCTTAGGGACTGATGACCTTGGGAGTTAAATCCCATAAGATTTCACACACATTTGAACATTTTTTTGTGAGGGCTAGGCGGAATACTTTCCTTTCTAATATTGTGTCTGTTAATACAATTATTATTGACACTCTTCAGTGTCCACTACCTGAACGAGTGCTGCAGTTTGATCGTACTGAGTTTAACATAGCATTTCACTAAACCTCTGTTCAAACAGCGCAGTATTCCACTCTATATCAAGATCCTTCCAGCTATCTGCAATAGTTGGTACCGTTTGATAAAGTTCAACCGCGACATTGAGTTACGTGTATTTAGAAATATGTGAAGTCGGAGACCTTTACATGGAAAGTCGGCGTGTGCCAACCCAGGCAATTAAGACTGTCCCGAGAGGCGTGCTAAGCCTTTGTCGTCTGAAGAAGCATGTCGGCTTCACTGCGCGAAATGTGCAGCTGTGGCAGCAGGCTGCTGCTGCGATGTGGAGGGGTGGAGGCGATGAGAGTAGGGGGGGGGGGGGGGGGGTGGAGGAGGGGGCGCTAGGGGGACGGTCGTGACAGACTTGCTGCTGGCTGTCTCAGACCGCCAGCTTTCCTTTATGTTCGCTCCAAAGAGTTCGCGTGGTTAAGCAGAAAACAGAGCGAATCATATTTATGATGTATAGCAACAGCTATTCACAGCTAAGTGATCTCCTTTTTACCTCTGTTCCACCTGTACTAGATAGGAAGGCGTAGAGTGCAAGTGAAAACAGTTTTCTATATAAGGTATCTGGTATTCAGTCCAATCACGCCATTGCATTTTAACTAACACTTTTGGATTGAGGTTAAAGTACATCAACTGCCTAAGGACGACATAATCTCTTGGCTCTTAAGTCACGAAAGCCAAACATCCGGCCTTTCCTAGCACACAGCTGAATGCATCGGGTTAGTCAAAAACATAGCAAACTCCGCCCGAGAATAAATGTTTCAGTCAGGACGTAATGTGTGCTCTGTGGATTTCCTTATTTCATATTTTTGAATCTTTTGTTGTTTATGAGAAATCAGCTTGCCGTATAGGTAACCAGATGATGAGACCCCTAATATCCACCATCATGTCGGCCGATGAACAAGACCAATGACCGATAACCCGTCACCCGTGTTTGACTCGTGTATAGTTCAGTTCATTATAGCATGCTATTCGCGATGGCCTGTTAAGTAAACCCGCGTGAAACTGTGTATGTTTAAACAAAGCAATTTCTATCGAGAGCTGGCAGCCGGGAGGAGCGCAGTTTCGGCTATCCTGATTAGGTACGTCATTACTCCCCTAAATCATTTCAGATAACATCGACTCAGCAGGTTTCCATCGCCACGTGGTATCGTCGACGCCTCATTAAGCGGAAGTAAAGAATACAAGTACTCCGTATTCAGAGATAATGAAACGCAGTGCATTAGACTCACAACGTTTCAGTCGTGACTGCTAACCGTTTAGAATTTAATTCAACCAAGACGTCTAGTGTTGCACGATAAAATCCTCCGAGCCCAGAAGACGATCATTAGAGACGAATCACAAGTGGCAATGTGACTAGAATAGGGAAGGAAATCGGTCGTATCCTATTGAAAGGAAACATCCCGGCATTCGGCTTACGCGATTTAGGAAAATCCCGATCCTACGGTCTTATAATCGCGCCTCTTCACTCAATGTCCGAGTTAAAGTGCCACTTCTGGAACGGGACTGTGGGCCGGCCACGGATCGAATCCGTCTGGCGGATTAACGACGACGACGACGACGAGGAGGAGGAGGAGGAGATTAGTGTTTAACGTCCCGTCGACAACGAGGTCATTAGAGACGGAGCAAAATGTCGGATTATCGAAGGATGGAGAAGGAAATCGGCCGTGCCCTTTCAAAGGAACCATACTGGCATTTGTGTCAAGTGATTTAGGGAAATCACGAAAAACCTAATCAGGATGGCCGGACGCGGGTTTGAACTATCGTCCTCCAGAATGCGAGTCCAGTGTGCTGACCACTGCACTACCTCGCTCGATATTAACGACGACGGTTGGTCTCTCCGCCAGCCTGGATGAGGTTTCCAGACGGTTTCCGACAATTCACTGTGTCAATACCGGGCTGGTACCGAAGTCCCGCCACATTTACACGATTCGCAAATACTTAGAAAACTTTCAATCACTTTCATATGACTAACACTACACGCAGACTGTTGATGTGCTCGTTCTCGCTTCCCACGCCCGGGTTCCCGGGTTCGATTCCCGGCGGAGTCAGGGGTTTTCTCTGCCTCGTGATGACTGGGTGTTGTGTGATGTCCTTAGCTTAGTTAGGTTTAAGTAGTTGTAAGTTCTAGGCGACTGATGACCATAGATGTTAAGTCCCATAGTGCTCAGGGCCATTTGAACATTTTATTTTTTATTTTTGGTGTGCTCATATTCCGTCCATGGAAGTAACGAGGTGAGGAGGCATCCCAATGCGGAACAAAGGCACAAGCAAATTAAGAGGAGGAATGTAGATCACATAATATATTCTTACTTTTCCTGTTGAAACTTTTAGTGAAACCATTTTACTTTACTCAGTGTTTTGCTGAAAGCAATGCCTGGCGTCTCGAGACATCTACGTGGCAGCAAAGCCAGTGTACTTGATTTTGGGTCTAAAAGCTTCCGTGACATTTAGTTGGGCGGTACGGGAGTTTTTCAAGGCCTACTGCACATTGGCAATAAATTCCAAGGCTTTCCTCCGCGTGTCTCGCCCCCCCCCCCCCCCCCCCCCGGCGTCACTAGAATGTTTGTCGTTCGGTCCCACACAAGGTTATCCCTGTTACGCAGAGCGCCGGCTCACGGAACACCGTGGTGCTACATTTTTGTCTATTTAGGCTTTGGAACAATTGAGCGCAGCAGTGACACCAACTTTGGTACGTATTGAGAAGGATTTTAGTCTCGACTGTCCATTCTGCTTAAGCCTTTCTCCTACACTGAAGGGCCAAACAAACGGCTATAGGCATGCGTATTCAAATACAGAGATATGTAAACAGGTAGAATACGGCGCAGCGGTCGGCAACGCCTATATAAGACAAGTGTCTGACACAGGTTTTAGATCTGTTACTGCTACTAATATGGCAGGTTATCAAGATTTACGTGAGTTTGAACGGGGTGTTATAGTCGACACAAGAGCGATGGGACAAAGCAAATTCGAGGTAGCGATGAAGCGGGGACTTTCCCGCACGACCATTTCACGAGTGTACCTTGAATGTCAAGATTCCAGTAAAACAAAAAATCTCCAACACCGCTTCCGCCGGAAAAAGACCCTGCAAGAACGGTACCAAAGACGACTGAGGAGAATCGTTCAGCGTGACAAAAGTGCAACCCATCCGCAAACTGCTGCAGATTTCAATGCTGGGCCATCAACAGGTGTCAGCTTGCGATACATTCGACGAAACATCATCGATATGGGCTTTCGGAGCCGAAGGCCCAGTCGTATACCCTTGATGACTGCACGACACAAGGTTTTGCGCCTCGCTTGGACCCGTCAACACTGGCACTGGACTGTCGATGACTGGATACATGTTGCCTGATTGCGCGAGTCTCGTTTCAAATCGTATCGAGCGGATGGACGCGCTGTGTGGGGCGTGTGCAGTTGGAGTGTTATGAGACCCCTGATACCTCTAGACACGACTCTGACATGTGATACATAAGTAAGATTGGTTCAAATGGCTCTGAGCACTATGGGACTCAACTGATGTGGTCGTCAGTCCCCTAGAACTTAGAACTACTTAAACCTAACTAACCTAAGGACATCACACACATCCATGCTCGAGGCAGGATTCGAACCTGCGACCGTAGCAGTCGCACGGTTCCGGGCTGCGCCTAGAACCTCGAGACTACCGCGGCCGGCACACATAAGTAAGCATCCTGTCTGATCACCTGCATCCATTCATGCCCATAGAGCATTCCCACGGGATTGGGAAATTCCAGCAGGACAATGCGACACCTCACACGTCTAGAATTGCTACAGAGTGGCTCCAGGAACACTCTTCTCAGTTTAAACACGTCCGCTGGCCACCAAGCTCCACACACATGAACATTATTGAGCATACCTGGGATGCAACGTGCTGTTCAGAAGAAATCTCTACGCCTTCGTACTTCCATCGATTTATGGATAGCCCTGCAGAATTGATGGAGTCCGTTCCCTCCAGCACTACTTCAGACATTAGCCGAATCCATGCCACGTCGTTTTGCGGCACTCCTGCGTGCTCGCGGGGGGCCCTGCACGATATTAGGCAGGTGTACCAGTTTCTTTGGCTCTTCAGTGAATATTTTTCTGGCTCATATGAGGTAAACGTCACCGGCCATTGAGAATCACAGCATTACGTCCTCCCATTCCCCGAGAATAAAACAGGAGGATCAGACCTTAACATCCCGACGACGTGAACATTAGGTACTGAGTGCTGTCTCAGAATATACAGAAGCGGAGGAGGACAATGACAGTGCATATTTCCAGGAACCATTGTGTCCATTCAAATAAGAAGGCTTGGGTTTGATTTAAAGTCGAGCTGGAGGGCAATAGAGAGTGAGTATTATATCAGACTGCACAAGGGTAGCGAAGGAAATTTTTAGTGGCATTGATAAGGAAATCGTACGAATACTCGTCTAAAGTGCTCTGCTTAACCTCTCAATTGTAGTTTGGATTCCCTTCGGTATTACTCTCCCAAAACATCGCCGAAATAAATGGAACCTGTAAACGAAGACAATTGTCTGAGTACACTTAGAAGTAATCAGACAGCCGCCAGGATGGTCGTATTGTAAGGACAGCAGTGTTAGAAGTCAGAGCCACCACAGAACAGACAAGAAAGGTTGTGAGCTCAGACGTGTCACCACAAACTGCTGCGATCCGGTTGTTAGCAGTGGGACTACGTGCACGCATACCTCTATCCCGCCTTGCACTCACGCCACAGCACTGACGTGCACTGCTCGACTGGTGCCGTCAGAGTATCACTTGGGAGATGCAATGACGCGCCGTGGCCTTTAGCGACGAAAGCAGATTCTGCCTGCACGCAAGTGATGGTCGTTTGCGCAGACGACATAGACCTGGAGAGTGCTCTCTTGTAGTGTGCATTCGTCCGAGTAGCATTGGCCCCGCCCTACGCCTTATGGTCTGTTGAGCGGTAAGGTAAGACTCTCGTTCACCTTTGATGTTTCCGGAGGGACACTAACCAGTTCTCGGTACGTGCAGAATGTTGTTAGACCCATTCCTTTGCCGTTCTTGCAACGGGAAGGTGATGTGTTGTTCCAACAGGTTAATGCTCACCCACACACTGCCTTTGAAACACAACGTGTTCAGCAACTTCCCTGGCAAGCACAACCTCTGGACTTTTTTCCAATCGAGCACATGTGGGATATGATGGGACGAGAAGTGACTCGTTCGACTCGTCAGTCAACAACTCTTACAGAACAACGTGAACAGATCAGGCATGTGTGGTATAAAGTACCACATGACAGTATTCCCCATCTTTACGATCGCCTGCATGCCAGTCAGCGCCTGCATTGTCACCTGAGGAGGCGACACCACATAATAATGTGGGTGTTTCAGCTGGGGTCTATACCTGGTACCTGAGAGCCTCTTGTCGTATTGATCTGTAAATGTAATTATTTGATGTAAGCCATAAGGAGTTTTGCAACAATACATCTTGAGTGAACTGTCAAACGCCGGCTTGTGTGACCGAGGGGTTCAAGGCGCTTCAGTCTGGAACCGCGCGACCGCTACGGTCGCAGATTCGAATCCTGCCTCGGGCATGGACGTGTGTGATGTTCTTAGGTTAGTTAGGTTTAAGTAGTTCAAAGTTCTAGGTGACTGATGACCTCAGATGTTAAGTCGCATAGTGCTCAGAGCCATTTGAACCAATTTGAACTGTCAACCTCTAAAAGGACGTACTAATTTTTTCCGGCTGCGTATACGTATAGGTCCGTTGAACCAGAATGAAAAAGAAAATTAATTTACAGAAGTCATATAAAACATAAGTAAGGCTGGTCAGAGGGAGCATTAATCCTCGTCCTCGAGTATGAGTCCAACGTCTTAAACGTTGCCTCGTATCTCATTTCCTTCCCTGAGTAGTACAGAAACTAGTCAATAAATCTTCTACAGTTACGTAATCATGTGTAACGTTCTAGCTCAATAAATAAACAACGAACGACATCCTCGCATCGTACAAGACATTAATTTTTTCTTGGGTATAGGGTAACATGTTACAGGGAATATGTCACCGGCTCACACTCAAGAAAAAGTCTTGATTCAATATGCGCTGCTCTTCGTTTGGAACTCAATCGCGTGTTCTCTTTCTGTCCCCGTTTTGCGGGTGTAAGTCCAAAATAAAATCAACAGCCTCACCTTTCTGGCCGAAACGGAGGACGGGGAACGGACACGCATGATGTCCTTAACAGAACGAAAAGGAATGAATTCGACGGAAACACTCGAAATACGGCCTTTCGATATGGCTGCATCTTTCCTAGTTGAAACATAAATGCTTTTCTGTCCTTTGTATAATTTACTTTAGCAACTTAAGCTGTTACAAGTCATTTGCAACTGAAAAAGTTTGTTCTTATAGAGAAACGGATTTCACCTTATCACTTGAAATATCTTCAGTGATAACCCATTAATTTGAGACAGCGTCTAATAGAATAGTGCAGACATCTTCCGAAATATACCCCACGGAAAAATACAGCATAATTAACAGAAACCTCGGATGACACCTGAAATGACCAGTTAAAACAGGTGTGGGTTGCAGCAAATAACAAATTTTCAGTTTCACATAATGACTAATTATTAAAATACATCTGCATAAAGATATCTGTATGCATTCTGCTGTTGCACGAATTAGTGGCCGCATTGTTCTAGTGATGTAGCAAATGTTTTTGGATTGCTCTGAATCTATAAACGTATCAAATGTCTACTTATAATATCCTGAAATACAAAAAGAAACTCGTATCCTGTAATAGCAGATGCTTTGGCAAGTTTATGAGAAATGATTTCCAAATAACGAAGCGTATTACCGTATCAAAAGCTTCTCTATTACTGTTCCGTGTGGCTCAATGGCCTTGTGCAAATCTTTCAACTGGATGCTGCTTCGGCGACCTACGTGTTCCTAACCTAACTCGTAACACTGCCACGGAAAAGTGGTGACCTACAGTAGTGTGGCGAATCTTCACATCATCGAGAGGAAAAGGCCAAGTTAAAGGTATTGTGAAATATTCCGTGTTCCGATCAGGACTCGATCCCCTTTCCCTGATAAGACTGCTGGAGTAGGTTAAGAACACGCAAATCCCCGATGTTGCGTCCAATTGAGAAACTTGCACCAGGTCGTTGAGCCACAGGGAATGATGATGATGATGATTATTATTATTAATTATTATTATTATTATTATTATTATTATTATTATTATTATTATTATTACTGCGGAGTGGCAATGTTGTATATGTTTGATCTGATTAACAATATCAGGGATATTTAGTTGTTTACAATGCAGTATTTACCGATAATATGTATACCGTAATCCCGGAAACCTTCGAAACACTCTTATATGCTAAGCTAATATAGCAGGATAACTCTGCTTTTGACAATGTTGACTGGAATACTCTCTTTCAAATTCTGAAAGTGGCAGGGGTAAAATACAGGGAGCGAAAGGCTATTTACAATTTGTACAGAAACCAGATGGCAGTCATAAGAGTCGAGGGGCATGAAAGGGAAGCAGTGGTTGGGAAAGGAGTGAGACAGGGTTGTAGTCTCTCCCCGATGTTATTCAATCTGTATATTGAGCAAGCAGTAAAGGAAACAAAAGAAAATTCGGAGTAGGTATTAAAATTCATGGAGAAGAAGTAAAAACTTTGAGGTTCGCCGATGACATTGTAATTCTGTCAGAGACGGCAAAGGACTTGGAAGAACAGTTGAACGGAATGGATAGTGTCTTGAAAGGAGGATATAAGATGAACATCAACAAAAGCAAAACGAGGATAATGGAATGTAGTCAAATTAAATCGGGTGATGCTGAGGGAATTAGATTAGGAAATGAGACACTTAAAGTAGTAAAGGGGTTTTGCTATTTAGGAAGTAAAATAACTGATGATGGTCGAAGTAGAGAGGATATAAAATGTAGACTGGCAATGGCAAGGAAAGCGTTTCTCAAGAAGAGAAATTTGTTAACATCGAATATAGATTTAAGTGTCAGGAAGTCGTTTCTGAAAGTATTTGTATGGAGTGTAGCCATGTATGGAAGTGAAACATGGACGATAAATAGTTTGGACAAGAAGAGAATAGAAGCTTTCGAAATGTGGTGCTACAAAAGAATGCTGAAGATAAGGTGGATAGATCACGTAACTAATGAGGAGGTATTGAATAGGATTGGGGAGAAGAGAAGTTCGTGGCACAACTTGACTAGAAGAAGGGATCGGTTAGTAGGACATGTTTTGAGGCATCAAGGGATCACAAATTTAGCATTGGAGGGCAGCGTGGAGGGTAAAAATCGTAGAGGGAGACCAAGAGATGAATACACTAAGCAGATTCAGAAGGATGTAGGTTGCATTAGGTACTGGGAGATGAAGAAGCTTGCACAGGATAGAGTAGCATGGAGAGCTGCATCAAACCAGTCTCAGGACTGAAGACGACAACAACAACAACATTTGGGGCTAGTTAATCATACAGAATCCAAGTACATATTTAAGAAACGAATTTCTGAGAAGTTAATTTGGGGTATCGTCTTACAACTCTAGGAGGCTAGTTGGTGCTAATTTTTTTTTTTTTTCGCGCAGTTAAACGTGTCCGTTGTTGAAACTCAAGTATTGCTTGTTACGGACACTTGGTTTAGGCAATAACGGCGTGGCACATCGTCCGATGTCTTTTCCATCGATCCATATCAGCATTCACTTTTTAGGTAATTTATATAAATCACGGACATTCTGAATCAGGGAAAACAGACGAGGCTTCCAGCCCCGTCAGTTTATCTGAACTAATACTACGCCTTTGTCGGAGGTTCACGTTCAGTTGTACTTTGGGAAAGGTCACACAACTTCAGTAGTTGCGCACAAATGAGTTCAGTTATTGTGGCATTCTCAAAACGAAGAACGTTAGTTCAGGACGTGCAGTTGGTTACGAAATACATACACCAAATGAGTTTTGCATCACCTCGGTTCCGAGAGTTCTGGAACCTCTACAGAAAAATAGGCCAGATGGGGTACGATGTCATACTGATAAATGGGCTCTTACTACCAAGTTCTTAGTAAATTTGACTCGATTTTTTAAATTAGCGCAATACCACACATAGCCCTTCAATTTGTGAAGTTTCATTTCGTTTATCCTCCCCTCCTGCGTACTTCACTTTTTTGTCAGGTAGTGTAATACGAATTAAAACTGAAGTCATAGACTCAATGAATGAGCTTTTATACCCAGATCAGTTAAGCGCATTGATTGGATGATCGTGTAAATAAATCAAAAGAAGAGTTCAAATGGTCTGATGTGCTTCTACTAAACGAAAAATACTTTTTTTTTTGATGAAACGTCCGAAGCGTTTGAAAATTAGAGTCACGATCGATTTGCACTACCAGTTTTGAGTTACCGTAGTGAGATATGGACTTTTAAAGCGAAAATTATGCAAAAACTGATGGATGCTGAGCAAACAATGGAAAAAATTCCGTGTTGGGTATTAGTATGAGACACATACAATAAGACCAATGCGTTAAGGAACGGACCGGAGTAAAAGACATAACTACGATTGCAATGAAATTTCAGTGGAGATGACAAGGAAACATAGCCAAACGAATAGATGGTAAATGGACCAAGGGAATTCTTTGATGGATTTAGAGAGAGAAGGGAAGACCGACATGACGGCGTAAAGGGAGGTGGGTGGACGACGTTAGAAAACATGCTGCAGCGGCATAGATGCAGACTATACGCGTGGAAAAGTCTACACGAGGCCTTTATCCAGCATTACATGGCAGATGATAACGATTATATAGCAAAGAAGTACAAGGGCGTGCTGAAAAGTAAAAGAATTTTTTATATGTAAACTCTTAAAGCTTTTTAAAATAATGAAACGTTATCAACATTCTAAATATTTACTTTTCATGTACACACATTTATTTCTCAACATAATCAGCCTGAAGACGAACATTTCTCCCAACGAGAGGCCAGTTTGTTGATACCGTCACTGTAGAGTGTTTGACTCTGTTGACGGAGCCACAACCTCATCTATGCTTGTACCTCTTCATCACTATCAATGTGAAGTCCTCGAAGACATTCTTTTTAGTTTTGGAAACAGACGAAAGTCGGAAAGGGCAGAGTCGGGACGGTATGTGTGTTGTCACCGCCAGACACCACACTTACTAGGTGGTAGCCTTTAAATCGGTAGTATACGTCGGACCCGCGTATCGCCACTATCAGTGATTGCAGACCGAGCGCCGCCACACGGCAGGTCTAGAGAGACTTCCTAGCACTCGCCCCAGTTGTACAGCCGACTTTGCTAGCGATGGTTCACTGACTTCTACGCTCTCATTTGCCGAGACGATAGTTAGCATAGCCTTCAGCAACGTTATTTGCTACGACCTAGCAAGGCGCCAGTATCCGTACTATTGATATTGTAAACCATGTATCGTCAAGAGCGACGTTCGTCATTAATGGATTAAAGTTAATAATTCCACCAGCTACGTCCGTTTTTCTCAATTCTAATTCCCTTGTCATGTTCCAGTCCTCACGCCAGCCTGCGTGAGCTAAAACGCGTGCATTTCGGCCTCCTGTAGTAACGGTGTTGGCTCTCCTGCCAACCACAACAGTATGCATAATGACTAATGACAGTGAACCCAAGGGGTCGGATTGTTGCAGGTGTCGATGCGCTCGTGTGTGGTCTGTCATTGTTATGCTGAAGAAGAGTGTGCTTAATGTGTGGGCGAGCTCTTACAGTTCTGAACTCGATTACAGCACGTTATAAAAAAATGGTTCAAATGGCTCTGAGCACTATGGGACTTAACATCTGAGGTCATCAGTTCCCTAGAACTTAGAACTACTTAAGCCTAACTAACCTAAGGACATCACACACATTCATACCCCAGGCAGGATTCGAACTTGCGACCGTAGCAGTCGCGCGGTTCCGGACTAAAGCACCTAGAACCGCACGGCCACCGTGGCCGACGTTAGACACCGGCATGTTAGACGTTACAATTCGGAGTCCTCTAGCGGCAGAGGGCTACAAATAAATATATGTGAAGAATAAAGATGTAGAATGTTATAACGTTTGTTTTATTTAAAAAAGCTATACGGGTTTTCACATAAAAGATTCGGAGGCGTTACTTTTCAGCATCATCTCGCGGGTTAACGGAGTTAATACGGGTACATGCTTTATCCGAAGAGTGCCCTGCCTACACGAAATGTGTGCATTGAATGTGAACCACTAACTGTGTACAGAAAAAGTAACTACCGTTTAACAAAGTAATGTTCGCTTAACATGCTGCTTGTTGGTACCCTTTCAGTAGAAATGTGTTAAACGGCAATCTTTGAATTCCTTCGTTCACAATCGACAAATTAATGTTCGTGTTCAATCTGTAGTGGAATAACCATTCTTTTATTTTTAATTATAACTTCTGTTGATGTAACTTTGTTAATGTTACGTGGTCCGTTTGTCTCTCAAGAATTACTAGATCGTGTCGCAAACTGGCTAGATAGCACACGTGAACGTAAGTACAAAAAAATCTCATCCCAGGATATATCATCTATAGCATTAAGAATGGCTTCAATCCACCAAGAAAGTGTTAATTCAGATGTTTCTTCAGATATGCCGTATCCAACTAACGACATTGATTGATAATCAGATTCCGTACAGTTACCAAATCGCTGGGATATGGACAGCTACGTTCCTAACAAAATGGTTCAAATGGTTCTGAGCACCACGGGACTTAACGTTTGAGCTCATCAGTCCCCTAGAACTTAGAACTACTTAAACCTAACTAACCTAAGGACATCACACACAGCCATGCCCGAGGCAGGATTCGAACCGGCGACCGTAGCAGTCGCGCGGTTCAAGACTGTAGCGCCTAGAACCGCTCGGCCAACCTGGCCGGCGTTCCTAACAGTCCCAGTTATTTTGTATGGAATTAAGATCGGGTTATTTACCTGAACAGTTGAAGTGCGATAGGATACTTGAGTGTTCATCAATTCAGGAACGTATGTGAGTAGTCACGTGAACACAGCTGCTGACATCTTGCAATATGGGAGTGCCCACAGTGTACTCATCATAGAGATGTAGAAGGAAGTGCGACACTTGGTCACCGAAAATCCTGAAAGGCATGGTCATTGGCACATCCAAACAAAGCAGCTCCTTTCTGCCATTTTGAAACGTCTCCAAGTCGACCCATCTTACTGCGCTGATTCCTACAACAAGCAAGTACATTAGCGCCACTTGACCGCTGTGACTTACATCATTGGACGGTCACATGACTGTCTGGTTCCAATTCTACCTCATCTACAGCACAAAAAAGCGACTAGTGTACATCTTTTAAGTAAGTTATTGGTATCTTGTCCGGTGAAGTTCATTTTCATTTCTCTCTTAATACTGCAGAAAAAATTGCTAGTAATTCCTTTAACAAAATCGTATTTTTACAAGTAACATGGAAGCTTTTGCGTCTGCAATAAAAGTCAAGTCTAATTTGGACCACACACACACACACACACACACACACGACTTGGATACACACAAAACCGCAGATGAAAAGCAGACGCTGACACAGCCACAAAAACGGAACAATAGGCGATAAAACCAAAGTGCACGAGCTGAATATGGATTTATAAAAACATCAAAAAGAAAAAGTTTTTGTGTCAGTGATGTGCAGTCTGCCAAGAATCGAAAGCAGAACGCGTGGAAAAGATGTACGAGCCCCAAGAATGTGAGTAATAGCACGAACTTTTTAAAAAAAATGAGAAATGTTTATGACCTACATCTACAGGCATACTTATTAAGCCACCGTATGGTGCATGGCAGAGAATACTTTGTACCACCACTAGTCATTTCCCTTCCTGTTCCAGTCTCAAATAAAGCGAATGGTCTGTACTACGCAACAGTGTTCCACGAAAAGAACTTCGTCTTCGCTCCACAGACTTCAGTTGACGAAACATCTCCGTACTACTCGCGTGTTGATAAAGCGTGCCAGTAACAAGTTTAGCAGCACGCCTCTGTGATGCTTCGATCTCTTCCTTTAATCCAACCTGTTGTGGAATCCAACAACAATTCTCAAGATATGTCGCACTAGCGTCCTATATGAGCTCTGCTTTACAGGTGAATCACAGTTCCCAAAATTCTCCCAATAAACCGAAGTCGACCATTCCCCTTCCCTAACATAATCCGCATATACGAGTTCCATTCTATATCGCTCCATAACGTTACGCCCAGATATTTAGACAAAGTGACTGTGTCAAACAGGACACTACTAATGCTCTATTCGAATATTACGGGTTTGTTTTTCCTACTTATCTGCATTAAATTGCATTTCGATCCAGCTGCCATTCATCACACCATCTAGAAGCCATCTTGTGTCACCCAACAGTCACTCAGCGACGACATCCTCCCATACACCACAGCATCACATCATCAGCAAAGGATCTGATGGTGAGTCCAAACACTCGAGCAGACTCCAGATTGGTCGCACTAATGTTCTATACGCGATCTCCTCGCTAAACCTATTTTTAAAGAAAATCACAATTGTTACAATGGCCACTGAAGATGCTTTGTAATAAAGCGAAACGCATCTGGTCGAAATAAGACTTTTATTACATTCGCAGTAGTTGAAATATCTTCCATATTACCTGTAAAATTGTGACTGCGGAAGGGGAGCAACAAAAACAAACAACATCCTATTTTTAGCTTGTTTACAAAATAAAAGGAAGATACACAACTGCAGACAAGCTTAGCGGAATCTGGACGTGCTGGAGGACTCTATGTGTGTGGACGTTCTACGGCAGTATGCTGAGGTGCACGGCAGCTGCCCCAGATGTTCGACTTACCTAGCAGAAGCAGCGGCGGCCCCTGGGGCGCACGCCTACGTGGCGCTGATCCCTGCCGAAAGAACTGAGCTGGCAGACGTGTGCGGCGTTCCTTACGTTTAGGCGCTCCCCCGCGCAGGGGATGGCGCCCCCACCCCCACCCCCCATCCCCACCCACGCAGCGATGGACTGAGGGCGCGTTCAGGTCCGCAGCGAATCTTCCACTTCGCAGGGGAGTGTGCGCTGACCTCAAACTTCCATTCAGATCACTACGGCGAGCCGGACCATGACACGAGCAAAGAAACTACCATACAGGCGCGACTCGAATCCCGCCCCTTACCTTTACTTCGACCGGTACCTCATTTCTTACCTTCCAAACTTCACACCTTGCCGTACTAACACTCCAGGAAGAAAGGATATTGCGAAGAAATGGTTTAACCACAGCCTAGGGGATTGTTCACAGAATGAGTCTCGCGCCCTGCAGCGGAGTGTGTGCTGTTTTCAGACTTCCTGGCAGATTAAAACGGTGCATCGGACCGACTGCGCAGCTCGACAACATAAAGCAGTCTCGCTCCACGCTTGTACATCGCACCGTTGATTAAGCGCGCATCGCATTATGCAATTTTCAGTAGTGGCACATGGAGCAAAACCCGGGGATTGTTCCTTGTCCTACCTACCGTATAGCTAAACAGCGGGCCGAAATTAATGAACGACTGGACTCCATGTATAAAAAGTATAAGAAAAGTTTTTATCAACATAGATCCGGGATTCTTTATTACATGTAGTATTTAACAAGCAACTGCACCGTACATTTTTCATTTACTGCATTTTGCGAATGGTCTCAACATCTCACATAGGTTCAAAAGCGCTCACCACTTCAAATATGCAGCTGGGCCGTAACTGTTGGGGATCCCTTGTTACGATCTCAAGCTATGCCATATAGGTTCATAACAAAGAAACTAGGAGCGTTTCTTGTGTAACACATTAGACGATTTGATGCATAACATTCCACACTCTGTCACGAGATGTACTTAGCGAGGGATGGCATCCCTACATATTTCAGTGTGCGTGCCTGATAACATCTTCACGTGTATTGGCCTGGTCGGAGGACAGGTAGCGACGAATAAATTGCGACTTCAAACTCATTTGACTTAAACACATTGTTCGAGTTGCTGTAGGATAATCTTAAGTTGTAATTTTCTGTAATACTTGTTAGTGGTGAAACATCTCTTCGTGTGATCGTTGTGAAAGCGCGGAATACAGTACACAAAACGCAACGTATAATGAGGACGGGGTAATCACTACCCTGGCTAGCTGAAATATGTATTCAATCAGAAAGTGGTTACTTGGAACACTTAGTGTGAGGTGTTCTGAAATGTAGCAAGTGACTGTTCCCTCAACCGACATATTATGCGTCAGTCCGAAAGTAATTATTTCCGGACACACATTCTTAAAGACATTTATTCCTTTTTTTTCATACGTAATCCAATCTCTTACGACTGCACACTACTGTCTGTACAAAACGACTGTAGAGACGTTTTCGATTGCATAGGCATGGAATCAAACGTCTGTTCCACTTACAGCAGTGCTAGAAATTTCAATTATTTACAGAACCACACATAGATTCAAAACCAGACTGTACGATGGCATGCTGAAAATTAATGCCTGCGAATTTTTATGTGAAGACACTTCAAGCGTTTTAAATAAAACAAACGTTATTAACGTTCTGCATTTTTATTCTTTTTGTTAGAATGCTTGTCACTGTACAATGCTTGACTTGATTGACGGAGCTACAACCTCATCACTCGTTGCATTGATTCGTCACTATCAAAGTGAATTACGCGAAGTTTGTGAAACAGATGAAAGTTGGGTGGGGCCAAGGTGGTACTAAAGATGATCGATGGCAGAACTTGTGCTCTGTATTTCATGGTGTAAGCACATGTGGCGCTATAGCTCGGATATGGTAACTCTGTCACTCACATCGGAGTGTTAGGGGATGTGAGAGGTGGGAGATAATGTTACTGGCGTGCAGAAAGCAATGCTTGACACGGCTCTGCGTGTATCTACAAAACAGGAAGTACAGCGCGCAGGCCGCGCTCGAGGAACAACTACGATTGACTGGTGGCTGGTCCCTACTAGACGACTCGATAAAACATCTATCGCAAAGCTACCTTGCTATGCCTTCCGTCTCTCCGCTTCATTGTTCACGCAACACAACATTACATTCCATATTCACGGATCAAGTAACATTTATTAAATATTTCTACATCGATCACGACAATCACTCGACACAAAGAGATGTACCAATTTGCGCTACGCAAAAAAAGTTTTTCTGACGAGACTTTTTCCACCCAATAATACAATGCGGCAACCAAGAGTGCATCCAATACGGCGCAATTTAAGATATGAGTCTAGGCGCTTCAGTCCGGAACCGCGCGTCTGCTGCGGTCGGAGGTTCGAATCCTGCCTCGGGCATGGATGTGTGTGATGTCCTTAGATTAGTTAGGTTTACGTACTTCTAAGTTCTAGGGGACTGATGACCTCAGATGTTAAGTCCAATAGTGCTCACAGCCATTTGAACCATTTACGATATGAGTCGTAAATAAACTCGGGGAGAGCCAGAAGTTGTTACTTAGATCTACTGTTTTTCAAGTACTTCCAACTTAAGGGTCATAGCTAATGTCATCTGTTCCATGTCGTCTACTGTGCTGCGTGGCCGGCCGCGGTGGCCGTGCGGTTCTGGCGCTGCAGTCCGGAACCGCGGGGTTGCTACGGTCACAGGTTCGAATCCTGCCTCGGGCATGGGTGTGTGTGATGTCCTTAGGTTAGTTAGGTTTAAGTAGTTCTAAGTTCTAGGGGACTTATGACCAAAGATGTTGAGTCCCATAGTGCCCAGAGCCATTTTTTTGTGCAGCGTGTATAGTGCCAACAGTAAAATTCGGAAGCGGTGGTGTTATGATGTGGTCGTGTTTTTCATGGAGGGGGGCTTGCACACCTTGTTGTCTTGCGTGGCATTATCACAGCACAGACCTACATTGATGTTTTAAGCACCTTCTTGCTTCCCACTGTTGAAGAGCAATTCGGAGATGGCGATTGTATCTTTAAACACGATCGGACACCTGTTCATAATGCACGGCCTGTGGCGGAGTGGTTACATGACAAAAACATCCCTGTAATGGACTGGTCTGCACAGAGTCCTGACCTGAATCCTACAGAACATCTTTGGGATGTTTTGGAACGACGACTTCATGCCAGGCCTCACCGACCGACATCGATACCTCTCCTCAGGTGTAGCACTCCGTAAAGAATGGGCTGCCATTCCCCAACAAACCCTCTGATTGAACGCATGCCTATCATCAAGGCTAAGGGTAGGCCAACACCATATTGAATTCCAGCATTACCGGTGGAGGAAGCCACGAACTTGTAAATCATTTTCAGCCAGGTGTCCGGATACTTTTGACCACACAGAGTTAATCTGACTGGACTGTGTAGAACTCTTATTTCTGTTATTAAAATATGCTCGTTATAATTGTGTTGCAAGTATTTTAATTATAATAAGTGGAGTGTGCTTCTTTCGAAAAGTTTACAATCTAGGAACCAATGGAAGCACTTTAAGTGTTTCTCTTAGCAAAACTATTATCAGCAACCAGAATCGAGAGAGAAATAATTGACACTGAAGTGTATTTGGACGTATGATGACTGTAATCCAAAGCACACGATTCAACAATAAGAAAATGCATGCATTCACTATATTTTTGTTACAGTTTCGAAACTTGACGTGTTTCACAGCTAAAATTCCATCCTCAAGACATACACTTTGGTTTTTAATGGCACGTTTCCTCCTGTTTTACTCATTGCTCAAACAATTGAAGGAAATATTGAGTTACGAAAGGTGTCAGCATATATCAAATATTTAATTTCAGGGTGAATATGTAAATTAAAGGTGATCACTGCTGTCAGCTGCAGCAGGACATTTCGCGAATCAGTGGCGACGAGAGAAAACGTGTGCCAGTCCGGGATTCGAACCCAGGATCTCCTACTTACTAGGCAGGTGCGTTAATACGACTGCACCATCCGGGACACAACCTTTCCGCAATCGCGTGGACTATCTCGGCACGCCTGACAGCCTATCCACATTCCCACCGAGCGCCACCTGCCCGCAGTCCTTGTGCATTTCACTCTCATTCGCTGCTCTGAGATTCCCACAGGAGGTCGGACGTATTTGTGCATCCGCACTGAAGAAGGTTGATCCATTGCCCAGCTAGGTGTATCAATTAAATGAATGCGTCGTGTCTGTTCTTTCTGTCCGAAAGCACAAACACCACGCATTCATATAAGGGTGATAAATATCCTTTATGAAACTCCCTGGCTGGTGAAAAATGTGTACCGGGGACCTTTGCCTTTAGCGAGAAAGTGCTCCACTCACTGAGCTTTCCAAGCAAGACTTGCAAACAGCCCTCACAGTTTTACTTCTACATCTACATCTACATTTACATTTATACCCCGCAAGCCACCCAACGGTGTGTGGCGGAGGGCACTTTACGTGCCACTGTCATTACCTCCCTTTCCTGTTTCAGTCGCGTATGGTTCGCGGGAAGAACGGCTGTCTGAAAGCCTCCGTGCGCGCTCTAATCTCTCTAATTTTACATTCGTGGCCTCCTCGGGAGGTATAAGTACGGGGAGCAATATATTCGATACCTCATCCAGAAACGCACCCCCTCGAAACCTGGCGAGCAAGCTACACCGCGATGCAGAGCGCCTCTCTTGCAGAGTCTGCCACTTTAGTTTGCTAAACATCTCCGTAACGCTATCACGGTTACCAAGTGTGACGAAACGTGCCGCTCTTCTTTGGATCTTCTCTATCTCCTCCGTCAACCCGATCCGGTACGGATCCCACACTGATGAGCAATACTCAAGTATAGGTCGAACGAGTGTTTTGTAAGCCACCTCCTTTGTTGATGGACTACATTTTCTAAGGACTCTCCCAATGAATCTCAACCTGGTACCCACCTTACCAACAATTAATTTTATATGATCATTGCACTTCAAATCGTTCCGCACGCATACTCCCAGATATTTTACAGAAGTAACTGCTACCAGTGTTTGTTCCGCTATCATATAATAATACAATAAAGGACCCTTCTTTCTATGTATTCGCAATACATTACATTTGTGTATGTTAAGGGTCAGTTGCCACTCCCTGCACCAAGTGCCTATCCGCTGCAGATCTTCCTGCATTTCGCTACAATTTTCTAATGCTGCAACTTCTCTGTATACTACAGCATCATCCGCGAAAAGCCGCTTGGAACTTCCGACACTATCTACTAGGTCATTTATATATATTGTGAAAGGCAATGGTCCCATAACACTCCCCTGTGGCACGCCAGTGGTTACTTTAACGTCTGTAGACGTCTCTCCATTGATAACAACATGCTGTGTTCTGTTTGCTAAAAACTCTTCAATCCAGCCACACAGCTGGTCTGATGTTCTGTAGGCTCTTACTTTGCTTATCAGGCGACAGTGCGGAACTGTATCGGACGCCTTCCGGAAGTCAAGGAAAATAGCATCTACCTGGGAGCCTGTATCTAATATTTTCTGGGTCTCATGAACAAATACAGCGAGTTGGGTCTCACACGATCGCTGTTTCCGGAATCCATGCTGATTCCTACAGAATAGATTCCGGGTTTCCAAAAACGACATGATACTCGAGCAAAAAACAAGTTCTAAAATTCTACAACAGATCGACGTCAGAGATATAGGTCTATAGTTTTGCGCATCTGCTCGACGACCCTTCTTCAAGACTGGGACTATCGGTGCTCTTTTCCAATCATTTGGAACCTTCCGTTCCTCTAGAAACTTGCGGTACACGGCTGTTAGTAGGGGGCAAGTTCTTCGCGTACTCTGTGCAGAATCGAATTAGTATCCCGTCATGTCCAGTGGACATATGCAGAAGAACTGTGAAGTTTGGAACATAGGAGATGAGGTACTGGCGGAAGTAAAGTTGTGAGGACGGGTCGCGAGTCACACCTGGATAGCTCAGTCGGTAATTCCGGTAAAGGTCGCAGGTACGGCTCCGAGTGAAGCACACAACTTTAATCTGCCATTAAGTTTCAAATCAGCACGCACTCCGCTGCAAAGTGAAAAATAATTCTGGAATATCCTCTAAATTCCATAAAAAAATTAAAATATCGATACACAGTTTTCAAGTAATGCAAGTGCGCTAAGTGGCGATATTTTTCAGTTGGTCAATCGTTGTTACATTTCTGTCAAGAGACACACTGAAACAATGATGATTTTTATTTTGACGAAACAGCGCACTTTAAATGTCACTCGTGTGTCACTATAAAGAGGAATGTACCGAAATTATTCTTGTTAAAGTTTGCAGTGAAAACCGTTGCAAAACGACGCTGGAAAATGTGTTATACTCGATGGTCGAGACTAGCGGCACAGTGCTGTTTCACATATTTCGCTACATAAAGATCACGTCACACGCTGACCTTTACAATTAGCATGTTTTCCTGTCTCGTTCTGTGATAAAACTCGCTTTAGAAGATCTAGAATGTCGTTATAAAAGGACATTTCGTTGAAAAAAGCAGTAGATGCTTCAATATTTCCACAAAAAAAGTTTCAAGCATTAACCACACAGCAAAAGAATTGACTCTTGCCGTACTATGACCTGTCGACAGCCTTATTTCGATATGTTAAACTATTTATGGAATCTACGTATTCCCGTGTTGTATGGGACACTAAGTATACAGAGTGGAGACGCCTTATTATCATTAAATACTTTAAAAGAAAGTACATGAATATATTTAGTGGTTTTCCGTATTTTACATTTACATTTCACACGTACCGTACGTGAACGGAAACAACACAGCATAAATATCGAAAATGGTATCCTAAAAGCAGTAAACATCATTGGGTGTATGCATTACAGTTCTTTGCAGCTGTTTATGTTCTTAGCATCCATTTAGAATAACATTTCGGCGTTGGCAGTGTTTACAAAGACATAAATTGCGCGTTTTTGGATATAGCACTTTGCTGTTCGTGCTAGGACCTTCAGTATCTCCACGTTGTGGCGTGGCTCTGTGGTACTGTGGCCAGAGCATTATGAATCGCTGTCGCTAGTAGACAGCACAGGACATCACACAGGCGGTACACATGTAGTACATGCTACGGTCTTGCTCATGACCGAGACAGGACACAAAGTAATGCTCCTAGAACTATCGTTAACGAGCAAGGTGCAAAGAACCGGTTCTTCCATCTTAACACTACTGATGAAAACACACGGGAACCGCTACACAAGATGCTCTTGGAAACGAACAGAAACTGCTCTCAGTTCAGGGCGTGCATGCTCATTGAGGTAAAAGTTTTCCAGATTTCTCTCTCGACGTTGGACACACTCCGCAGCCTGTTGCCTCACCTAACCCTCTGGAGCGAATTGAGACTGGCGCGTATGACACGATCCGGACGCCAGGAGTGCCCAGCAGCAATCCACTCTACCCTTCCCATGGCCAACTCCGCTTCCAAACACGCGCCTCCGTCATAGAGCTGTATCGGAGCAAGGCCTGTTCCGCAAAAACGGTATTGTTGACTGGGGGGAGGCTCGTTTCCGTGAGTATGCTGTCCGAGAGAATTGCGTTCGATCGCGTTAGCGTGCTCGTGCCTCGTCGTATCTGGCCTATCTTCGGCACGCGCTCTGCATCTAGATATTGTCCCGCGCAGAGCTAAATCCGGCCCGTTATTACGACGTGTTAGCCACCCCCTGGAACCTGACGTCACTTTTCATTCACGACTAACATCATCGTAGGCGGGCAGAAGAGTGCAGGCGAATGTCATAGGCGAAGACACCATGTTATAGATGTGGATTCGAAGTCACAATATGAATACTAAAACTTGACGTTGAAAGAGAGAGAGAGAGAGAGAGAGAGAGAGAGAGAGAGAGAGAGAGAGAGAGAGAATCTGCCGCGTAATCGAAGGGTACGTACTGGAGAAAATGTAAAAATACACATCAACTAGCTTAAGTTTCCAAATTATCATGATAAATGCTTGACAATAACGTTAGCTGCTAATCTTTAGTCTTTAGGGCCAGCAGGCCAATAATGTCTGATAACGACACGATTATTACAGTACATGCACCAAATAGCTGCTTACACTGAGTAATCTTTATTCTCGAGTGCTTCGACTTTATCGCCATTTTCAAGTACCTGCGATTACAATCTTGGTGAGAACATGTATGAATGTGAATATCATTTACAGTGAAGCAGCTGTATTGTACTCAAGTCTAGATTGATGGGACGTTCATATTACGTCGTTAGTATACTGTCTTATAATTTACCATCTCATTAAACCAATAACAGTTATGCCAATATGGTGAAAATAAAATGTTACTCACGATGTGACAATAGTTTGAGAGTTCCATTCTTACGACGCTATATGTTTACAAAGATTGTAAACATCTTTCTAGACGTGAAAAATCAAAATCACAATGCTGATACCATCGAAAATGCGCTCCAGATTCTGCATAGACACCAAAAGGTTTCGCAATCGACATTCTTTAAGAATTATAAATCTATGTGTACACGACAAAATACCAACAATAAATATTAAACGAATGCACAGAATTTAGACACAACTACTATCTCAGAAACTTTATTGAAGTTTTAGAGCACGAAAATGGATAAATCGGAAGTAACATAGGCAACAACCAAAGACAATCGTAACAAATTTTAGTTAATAAAATAATATCGCTGTTCATCTGCACAGTCTGTCGTGAATAAAGATTACTTATTATAAGCAACTATTTCGTGCATCTACTGTAATAATCATGTCGTTGGCTGCTAAGATCTTTCTCAATAACTTGTACTTGCAACAAATATAAAATTTATGCAGCTTCAACATTGCAGTGGTATCACGATGAGCAACTCAATTTATTAATAAAGGTTTCCCTCACAGCTGAATATAATGTTTTATTGGTGACTAGTTTCGAATATTTTCGTACAGTCTCAAACCAGTACCTACACAAGAGGGTACAATATTATTAAAGAAAACATGAATGCAGATTGTTTGATTACATAAACAATCTTCCAACATATGCACTGGGTACAGCAGTGCAGTAAATCTTCTACGACATGTCTGTCTTTGTAATGTTTGACTGTACATAATTTCTATTAAAATATAATAGATTCGCTCTTAAATCAGATCAATATAACAAATTTGATTTAGCTGTAACATAATTCTCTTGGTACATTCAAAATTAGATAGGAGTCTTCGATTTTTTATACATTAAAATTTTAATGGATAAATAACTGAAGACGCCTATAGAATTTTGAATATACCAAGAGAATTATATTACAGTCAAATCACAGTCCAAACTTCACCTAAGCTCTGCTGCATATACCGCGAGACCGGTAGTCTTGCAAGAAAGAATAATGCACAGAAATGATTTACCCGCGGCCTAGCGCGTTGTTTCCGGGTGTGAGGATGGGTCGTGTGTCGTGCATAGGGTCCCGATCTGGCATACAGTTATAATCTTCGAAACAGTTGTACAAAGCCACACGCTACACTGCAGAGAGGAAGATTCATTCTGGAATGTTGATACTTACCTTTTACAGTCGAGGGGTGAACATTGTTAATAATTACTATGATCTCACAATCTGAAGAAAATATGCGATGTAGCACCCAGTAGCAACAAGCATATCTCAGAAAATTAGGAGGATGTAAATATTGAATCACTACTTCTAGTGCGAAGTAATACAGAAGACTATCTTATTCACTTTCCAGCAAATAGAGGGAACATCTGCCACTCAGGTATGTCCAATTTTGTATACAGTTCAAAATATGATCGTCTGATCTTCATATAACTGAAGAGCTAAAGAAACCGGTACACCTGCCTAATATCGTGTAGAGCCCTGGCGAGCACACAACGCAAAACAACGTGGCATTAACTAGAGTAATGTCTGAAGTAGAGCTGAAGCAAATTGGCACCATCAATTCTGCAGGGCTGTCAATAAATCTATAGGAGTACGAGGAGGTGGGGATTTCTTCTGGACAGCACGTTGCACGGCATCCCAGGTATGCTCAATAATGTTCATGTCTGTAGAGTTTGGTGGCTAGCGGAAGCTGTTAAACTGAGAAGAGTGCTCCTGGAGCCACTCTGTAGCAATTCTGAACGAGTTAGGTGTCGCATTGTCCTCCTGGAATTGCCCAAGTCCGTCGGAATCCACATTGGACATGAATGGATGTTTACGTATGTGTCACATGTCTGAGTCGTATCAAGACGTATCAGGGATCCAATACCACTCCAACTGCACATGCCCCACATCATTACAGAGCCTCCACCGGCTTGAAGAGTCACCTACTGATATGCAGGGTCCATGGATTCATGACGTTGTCTCTATATCCGCAGACGTCCATCCGCTCGATGCAATCTGAAACAGGACTCGTCCGATCACGCAACATGTTTCCAGTCATCAACAGTCTAATGTCAGTGTTGATGGGCCCAGAGGATGGGTAAAGCTTCGCGTCGTGCTGTCCGCAAGGATACACGAGTGGGCCTTCGGCTCCCGAAAGCCCATGTCGATGATGTTTCGTTGAATGGTTCGCACGCTGACACTTGTTGATGGCCCCGCATTGAAACTGCAGCAGTTTGCGGAAGAGCTGCACTTCTGTCACGCTGAACGATTCTCTTCAGTCGTCGTTGGTCCCGTTCTTGCAGGATCTTTTTCCGGGCACAGCGATGTCGGAGATTTGATGTTTTATCGTATTCCTGACATTTGAGGTACACTCGTGAAATGGTCGTGCGGAAAAATTCCATTATCGCTGCCTGTGAGATGCTGTATCCCATCGCTCGTGCGCCGACTATAACACCACGTTCAAACTCACTTAAATCTTGATAACCTCCCACTGTAGCAGTTATAACCGATCTAATTACTGCGGCAGACACTTGTTGTCTTATATAACGTTGTCGACCACAGCGCCGTATTCTGTATGTTGACGGCTCTCTGTATTTGAATACGCATAGGCAGTTTCTTTGGCGCGTCAGTGTACAATTTTCCTTGTGGTTTTCTTAACGAACTTACTACCAAGACAGATTTATCCAATCGCGTTTGATATCCCTATAAACGCTAGTATTATAATTGTAATCATTTTAATGTGGCATGTTATCGTATAATCGTTAACACTAATACTTACCTCATTGTCGTACTCCTCCACCAGAAGGACTCGTCACGAAGTAGGACATTTGCTGCATTCCCACTATATAGCCATCTCACGTTTCTATAACCACCCTGTTTTTCTTATTTGCTCTCCTATGCTACACTGGGGTGCCTGTTGTTTAAAGATTCTGTGGTTATGCTTTTGTGTTGTGAAACTAATGTAACTGGGACATTTTGTGCTGTACGATTCAGTTGGCCTCTTTTTGTGGTAGTTACAGTTAAATTACAATTATGCTGTAGTGCTCAGTCAAAATTAGGTCGGTTAAATTCTTCTGTAAAATAAATGGCCTTGAAGAGCAGGAGACGATCTGACGAACTAAAACTTATCATCAAGTAATATCCGTGATAAATTCAAATCTTATTGGCTCGTCATGGAACCGTTACGTCAGATGTTAATGATACGTTTGGCTTCAGTGGATGTTGGCCAGCATCGGGTTCCACCTTCAGACATAGCAAAACCTCTAAGATATTTTGATTAGTAAGAAGCGTTGTCTATTATTGAAAATATCAGAGTTCACACAGCATTTCGAACCTCTTCTGTGTCAGTGGCTTGGGAGAAAGTAAAATACGTGCACCTATTATGTAGTCTTCGGAAACAAATGGATATTCATATAACAGGTCATGCTGGGCATTGAGCTGTCCTGCCGTTTGGGTAATTATCAATGAACAAACGCAGATACGCACACTCCAGACACAAGAGCATTAGAAAACGCTGCAGCGCGATCACATAAATAAGAGAAAGTGTAGCTTACGGAGTATGAAAATTAGAAATTTTGTAATCGTTCCTTCATGTTACTTCACACATGGGATATGTTTATATTATTGCGAGTTTAACGTTAAATAATAATATTAACTAAAAATTGCCTGCAAATATCTGAGAACAATACCCAAAATTTTATGGAAAACAGCAGACCGTGCCTCTTACGTATTGTTCCCACATCAATCTAGTCATAATTTATTTCACCAATGTTTGACTTTAAAATCTATACACTGAAGTGATGAGCTAAAACATTACGACCGCCTGCTGAATACTGTGTTGTTCCACCTCCGTAACGCAGTACAGCAACGATTCTGCGTCACATGCAGTCGACACGTCCTTGACAAAGTTTCCGGTGGTGTATGTTACTAGATGTCTACACTCTGGTCACGCAGTTCCCGCAAATTACTGGACAGTGGTTTGTGGGTGTGAGCTGGCACCCGATAGCGTTCCAGATGTGTTCATCGGGATCAGATCAAGCGAATATGGTGGACAAAGCATCGACGTGAGTTCACTAGCATGCTTCTAGGACAACTATATCACTATCCTGGCCTTGCAATACGGGCAGTTATCCTGCTGGAAGATTCCTTTGCTATCGGGAAAGGAATCTAGAACGAATGGAAGCCGCCATCAAGACGAATGGCTACTCGAAAGAGGCACCGCGTCACGACCGGAGACCAGTAGGGACAGTATCTGGCTGGCTGCGGTGGATACATTTTTGTTTCTCCATGGATCTATAGTCAATGAACCCGCAAGCATGACGACTGCTGAATTCTATGCTCGATGTTGGAAGGTTGTTTCTGAGTCATCTGTGTAACACACGATATTCTTCGAATTCACCTAAACCAAGCCTAGGGCCAACTTCAGGTTGGTGTACTGAAGGCATATATTTCTCTGACGTGTCATTCTGGAGGCACAATATGTTATTCGATATGGCAGATGTTTGCCATGCAACATAGAGTAAATGGGTCAAATGGCTCTGAGCACTATGGGACTTAACATCTGTGGTCATCAGTCCCCTATAACTTAGAACTACTTAAACCTAACTAACTTAAGGACATCACACACATCCATGCCCGAGGCAGGATTCGAACCTGCGACTGTAGCAGTCGCGCGGTTCTGGACTGAGCGCCTAGAGCAACATAGAGTAAATCAGACACCACTTGTAGACTCACGTAACATTTAGCTGAGTGAGTGCTTTGCTAAATGTGGTAGAGTGGCTCTTACTTTCAAGTTTGATTTTTTCTTTGTGCTACCTCCTTGTTTGGTTCCATTGCACAGCAAAATGATTTACGTATATTTTGGGTTCCATATGAAAAGGAGAAGCCTTGCTACGTGGCCGCTATTATATCACAAAATATTACACTGAAATAGCTGTTTGTTCAATTACTTTCAAATAAATTATCAAATTTGTTGTATTAACTACAATAATTCAATGTATGTACAATGTTTGCAAGGCAAATACGATGAGATAAATAAAATTTTCCTTTACAAATCCTTATTCTTTGAAGAAGTCTCTTTTTTATGCCTGGAAACTTTAAGGAGTGATATTCGGATACAACCTAAGGCAAAAATTGCTTTTGTTACTCCTTTTTTCTTGAAAAAGATAATTTACTGCAGTCCTCCGTGAGCTTTCCGTTCATCGATCAGACGCAGGGCTTTGATGAGATCTTTGTTTTCAAGCCACTGCGAACGAACCGTCTTAAGGAACGCATCAGAAATATCAAATACAGAAAAAATAGTCTTATTTTATTAGAAGCAAATTGTTCAACCCCAGTAGTGGGGATTTTTGAGACTTGATCTGTCCTTACTTTAAACTTTTAATATTTTCGTCTGATGTTACTGCCTCACGATTCAATGTATTGACAGTTGCTATTTTTAAATCAAAGGACAAATTAAGATCAAAGAATGCAAAGGCAACAGATTCAGGAGATAAGTACCATAACTGCAGTTCAAATATCGTGCTTAGGCTGCAGAAGTGGCACAGAATCACGATTCGACATACACACTGACAGTGAAAATACAAATACCACAAAAGTGCATTCTCTTCTTGTTGTGCTAGTTCAAATTCATCCTACAATACAAACATTTTCTATCACTAAGTAGCTTTTGGCATCAACGTTACATGATGGACACCCCATGGAGCACGGGTATATATTCCACGACATGGTGCCTCGCCAAGAAAGATAGGAATTAACTCCAAAGAGCCCGTATAATCATATCTAGGTTATTGTTCTCTCAAAGGATGTCGAACAAAATCGAGTATTCGAGACGCATGGACTTGAATCAAGTAGTCGTTGATTCTTCCACACTAAACTCCAGTTTTGAACCTGTTAACAATGATTTCAATCCAACAGTTATAAGTTTCTTAAAAAGATTTTTAGTATCGGGTCTCTGCTTCTAGAACTAAACTCTTCTCAAAGACACTTTTGAGAATGATTTCATATACGTGATTCCTGAAAAGTAAATACAAAGAATCTTTTCCTGCAAAGTTTTCAATGAAGTTACTGGCATCTCAAGAACTTCCCGTAAATGACGCTGTTATGTCAAAAATTAATGTTTTACCATAGGACTGCAAAATCCATTTTTGGAAGAATTTAGTACGAAGCTGTAGATTGCTATTTACCAGTAACAGATTGCAATGCAGGCACTGCATGCAGTTGTTTCAGTATCGTTACTTGTTAATTTAGGTAGTAATTTAGCATGCCAACGGAAGGCAGCAGCCTGCAATTTCTTATTCATAAATTGGTTCATGATTTCAATGGCCTTTTACTCGCGGGTTTCCTCTTCAAAGTAGTGAATAGAGCTACTACTGACAGCAAAATCTTGCATATCATAAGCTACAGCCTAGACTGTAACTATCAGGGTGTTAACTATTACACTGTCACAGTCCCTCGATTTATCAAAGGAAACTCCAAGTTTGACAGTTATTTCTGCTTGAGGTCGTCTGTTGTTTTTCACTTATGGAAACGGAATTTTTGAGATAGTGTTGCCAGTCGATATTCACGGAGCTACTTGGAAATCAAGTAATTCTGATTCAACACTGACCTCACCAGTTCTTCAAGTTGGTAAGAAAAAATGCTATAAGAAAAATTTGAACAACAGCTAGTTAAACGACTAAAATATGAATATAGTTGACAGCACTGAATGAACTAGGAAGGTTCCTGTAATTTTATTTCCAAATATACTTATCAAGTGAAACTATATGGTTCCAGAGGTCTTCACAAGTCTCAAACATCTATGAGTGAAAATTTGTACCAAGGTCGGGATTCGAACCTGGGTCGCTTGCTCACTAGGCAGATGCGCTAACCACCACGCTACCCAAGCACAGTGGCTTTACTCAACTGCACGGATTACCATAGGACACCTCCCTCCTCAGTCCAAATTCCAGTTTACGCCTCAGTCCGCTTCGTATTCTCCCTAACTCGAACGGAATTGCAGAGGATCTCCAGTTGTACTAGAGTACCATCTCAGCAACGAATCATATGCGGGATCCTACCTGTAACCTAGTCATAGGTGCTTTAATTAAGTGAAACTGTATGGTTCCAGAGACCTTTACAAGTCTCAAACATCTATGACGTAAATATGCAGACCCGGGTTCGAATTCCAGCCTTGATACAAATTTTCATTCATCACTTCAGTCTACATATATACATCACGGATAGTTGAGACTTGGAAAATGACTAGTATTGGTACAGGGTACATGCTGCCAAGTACCTATGGTTGCCTGCGAAGTATGTATGTAGATGTGAAAGCGACTATTCCGGAACCTGGAAACCAGTATCCTTTGTAGGCTGCCTATCTAACAGCTTCCAGGAACAACAAAAAGTTGATTTTCAGTATTTCGTGTGATTATTCGCCGAATATAAAAATTTAAAACGCTTTCATAATCTACTCATTAAAAGGTATACTCTTACGCTAAAAGATTAACACGACACACATTAAAAACCGTGCGTTTGTCCTGAGGCAGAGTAACTGAAGGCACGCAAGTACCCGGATTTTATTCATATGGTATTTGAGAATGAGAGCATTTAGCGACTTCCAACAATCCTTAAACATAATTTCAAACCTTTACGAAACTTTTTCTCAATGGAACTCTCAACAAAGTTATGAAAGAATAAAAGTTTATCGCTTAATATAGTTACGCTATTCACGATATAAAACTAGAGCATCAGGCATGATGTTTCAAAACACATCATCTGCTAAGGAAAACGCGGAGTAAAATGTGTGCTGAGTTATCGTGACGGACGGTCATTGAAGGGCATTGTGACGAAAAGTAAGAGGACGGCAGCTACAAAAGTCACTTCATAACTGAATAGAAAATCGTATGCACATAATTACCGGCCAATTTCACTGACATCGATTTGTTGTAGAATCATGGAACATATTTTGCGTTCAGACAATGACTTTTCTAGACTCTCAGACGCTCATCTGCAGAAACCAGCACGATTTTAGGAAACAGCGGTCATGCGAGACACAGCTGGCCCTCTTTGTGCATGATATACAACAGGCTCTAGACACCTGCTCCCAGGTTGATGCCATATTTCTCGACTTTTGAAAGGCATTCGACTCAGTTCCGCACTGTCGCTTACGGTCTATCCAGTGACATATGTGGTTGGATAGAAAGTTTTCTGACAGACAGGGAGCAGTATGTCGTCCTGAACGGGGTAACTTCAACAGAAACAAGAGTACTTCAGGTATCCCCCCGGGAAGCGTAATAGGTCATCTGCTTTTACGATTTACATATACGATATGGTTGATGGTATTGACAGCGGTCTTAGACTGTTTGCCGATGATGCTGTACTCTACAGGAAAGTAGTATCACACGAAAGCTGTGAACAAATCAATGAGGATTTGCAGAAAATAGATGCGTGGTGTAATGACTGGCAGTTATCTCTCATTATTAGTAAGTGTAGCCTACTGCATATAACAACGCGAAAATCCCAATTAATGTATGAGTACAAATAAATGATCAGTCTTTGGAAGCGGTAACATCAGTCAAGTATCTCGGTGTGACTATTCGAAATGATCTCAAATGGAATGATCACATTACAGAAGTAACGGGTAAGGCGAACTCTAGATTGCGGTTTATTGGTAGAATCCTGAAGCGATGCAGTCTTTCAACAAAGGAAATAGCTTATAATACGTTAGTTCGTCCAGTCTTAGAGTATTGTTCGTCTGTATGGGACCCTTACCAGATGGGTTTGATTCAAGAAATTGAGAAGGTCCAAAGAAGAGCGGCAAGATTCGTGACTGGTACATAGAACGTTTGAAGTGGAACACAGTTGCAGATAGACGACGCGTTAAACAGAAGGGGCTGCTCACTAAATCCCGAAATCCAATCTTCACTGAGGATGTAGAGCATATATTATTACCACCAAATTTCAAATCGCGTAATGATCATCATTCAAAGATCAGGAAAATAAGAGCTCTTACTGAGGCATTCAGACAGTCGTTTATCCCTCGTGCGATTCGCGAGTGGAACAGAGGGGCGCCGGCCGAAGTGGCCGTGCGGTTCTAGGCGCTACAGTCCGGAACCGCGAGACCGCTACGGTCGCAGGTTCGAATCCTGCCTCGGGCATGGATGTGTGTGATGTCCTTAGGTTAGTTAGGTTTAAGTAGTTCTAAGTTCTAGGGGCCTGATGACCTCAGAAGTTGAGTCCCATAGTGCTCAGAGCCATTTGAACCATTTTTGAATAGAGGGGGGGGGGGGGGGAGGATATGACTTTGGCGCGAATTGTGCCCTCCGCCACACACCACTTGGTGCCTAGTGGAGTATATATGTGGATGTAGAATCTCGCAGTCGCGAAACCAATCATCATCAAAACAACACGAAGGATGGGCTTGAGACACAGGGAATAGCAGGGCGAGCGGTAATTCTAAATCATTAGCGATGCAAATACCCGCAACAGGAAAACGTGGTGCCGAAGCCACAAAACCTGGACTTCGGAGCAATGGAAGGATGCTAGATGGTCGGATAAGTCTTGTTTGACGCTGTATCCAACTTCTGGCCCAGTTTACGTCCCAAGAGTGAAATATTGCGTGGCTTTGGTGATGATTTGGGTAGCCATATCGTGGTATTCCATGGGCCTGATGTTGACTCTTCAAGGTCGAATTGCTCGCAAGGATTATGTGGCCATTTTGGCTGATCAATTCGATCCTATGGTAAAATATTTGTCCCCCAGTGGTAATGCTGTGTCCCAAGACGACAGGACATTTGTTCACAGAACTCGCATCGTCCAGGACTATTTTTGTTTGCACGAGGACGAATTCTTGCATCTCCCTGGCGACCATAGTCACCAGCACTCAATATTATTGAGCTTATGTGGCCAATTTGGAGAGAAGGATGCGTGAGCCCTCCATAACTGTTACCGCTACTTTCCACAGTTTTGCGGGAAGAACTGTACAAAATTCCCTTGAAAATCACACGAGACCTATATTTGTCCATTCCGAGACGACTGTAAGCTGTTTTGGGTGACATCAATTTTCCTATACCTTATTAGGCATGGGATGTTTTATGCTTTTGCTGATTCCATGTTTTTGTCCACCCCCCGTAGCACCGTTGCGATGGCTACTTCGAATACTGATTTTCTGATTTAACCCATAAGGGTTTCATGAAAACACTGCCTCTTTCTTCCAACGATAACTACTTTAATTCTCTCATAATCTCTGGTGCCCTTTAGTAAGGACAGAAAACACTGCCTCTTTCTTCCAACAATAATTACATTAATTCTCTCATAATCTCTGGTACCCTTCGTAAGGACAGTCTCAGTCTCTTACGGCTCTAGCAGCGTACCCACGAATTTTTTCGATAGCTCCCGTCTGGCCTACCTGCTAAGCTCTCCAAACATTGACAAAGCACTCTAGAATAGGTCATACTAGCAATAAGTATGTGTTTACCACAACAAGTTCGCTGCGCTTTCCTAAATTACTTCCACGGAAGCTACTTGTACGTGGTATTCCCCCTATGGAGTCAAACGATGTGATAGGCTGGACTAATGGTCCAGTCAGAAACTATCAGGTGATTCCTTTCTTTTATATCGAATTAAAATCTTCTACTGTGTTTAGATCTAGTTCTGTTTCGAAGAAAAAATAATAATATTTCGCCGGCCGCGGTGGTCTCGCGGTTCTAGGCGCTCAGTCCGGAACCGCGCGACTGCTACGGTCGCAGGTTGGAATCCTGCCTCGGGCATGGATGTGTGTGATGTCCTTAGGTTAGTTAGGTTTAATTAGTTCTAAGTTCTAGGCGACTGATGACCACAGATGTTAAGTCGCATAGTGCTCAGAGCCATTTTTTGAATAATATTTCACCTCGGTGTAATACTTTCCGTTTGCAAGCTGGTCGTCTGAATCGAACTCAACTCACTTGCTTATTCCCCTAGAGTACTATACAGAGTGGGCGTGTTCATATCCCTTTCACTGACTTCGCGCAATAGTTCAGTACCTCATTTCCCGAGGAAACTGTCGACCGTAAGGGCAATCAAGGGATGAAGAAACCACTATTTTAAAGACCCCCTTGCTCCATAATGAGTGCATCGTTTCCACGCTGTAGCTCGTCGGTTGCTGAGAGGCGTAAGCGCCTGCAGTGGGCGATATTAGAAGAGAGGAGCAGCCGTCCGCAGGCACGGCAGTGCGGCATGGAAATGAGGCCATCCCACACCTGCAGTTGCCGCTGCAGTGCTGGCGCAGTGCTGGCCCACAGCCGGCCGCCGCCAGCCCTCCCTGCGCCACATCTCAGCTTAGCTTCAGGCTGCACCTGATTTACTTCACCACGAAAACGCCTCTCTTTTTAGAACCGTGTGCTTCTTCGGTTTTACTCATCGGAAAAGGCATATTCGCGACTGGCACGGGAATGAGGATGAATCACACTGGGAACAGACGAATCCTCCACGACGAACAACGCACGTGGCTTGCTGAGAAAAATGTAGATCTATATTTGTTTTCGTCCTTTTAAAGAACGTACCTACCTGTGATCTGTTACCGTAATTTGCCATAGTTTAGATACTGACACTTGAGAAGATTCCTTAGAGAAAACGAAATAGTAATGCACGCTGTCATGTACTATTTACTAGTTGCCTATGACAGCAGGTACGCTATTCTTCCTGATGAAAACGGAAGACGGGGGGTGGCACACATGCACACTGAGTTCTTACAGAACGTGCTAGATAAATAAGTTAGTACATTATTTACAGCACACAAATTCCAAAACAAGCCAATTTACAGGTATAAATAAAGTCGTTTTTTTTTTTGGTTCGCCTTTGTGTCTTTCGGTAAAAACATCAAACAATTGTTTACTGACGGAAGAAAATCTCAACACCAAAAAATAATTAATGTAGAGTAATGAAATTTCAGGAATACATTTGTGTAGGTCACAAAATGGTTCAAATGGCTCTGAGCACTATTGGACTTAACATCTATGGTCATCAATCCCCTAGAACTTAAGAACTACTTAAACCTAACTAACCTAAGGACATCACACAACACCCAGTCATCACGAGGCATATAAAATCCCTGACCCCGCCGGGAATCGAACCCGGGAACCCGGGCGCGGGAAGCGAGAACGCTACCCCACGACCTGTGTAGGAAACATATTTAAGTCATAGCGAGATCACAAACTAATGTAAAACTGTAGAAGCCACTGAAAATGTGAAATGCTGGCACAATAATAACTGGAATATTCGCCAAAATGTTGAATGGAAGCATGCAAACGTGCAATCACTGTGTTGTATACCTGCTGAGTGTCCGTTTGTGGAATGGAGTTCGTTGCCTGTTACACTTGGTCGGTCAATACTGGGAGGGTTAATGACGGTTGTGTATAACGCTGGAGTTGTCCGGTGTCCCTTATGTGGTCGATTGGACACAGATCTTTGTGATCGAGCAGGCCGAGGCAACATGTCAACACACTGTAGAGAATGTTTGGTTACAAAAATTGCATGTGGACGAGCGTTATCTTGTTGGAAAACACTCTCTGGAATACTGATCATGAATGGCAGCACAACAGATCGAATCACCAGAGCGACGTACAAATCTGCAGTCAGGGTGCGTGGGGTACCCACGAGTGTGCTGCCACACGGAATCGCACCCAGGACCATAACTCCAAGAGTAGGTCCAGTGTGACTACGAATGCTTTCCCGGCGTAATAATTGATAATATTCTTCTCGGGTATGCAGCCGAATCATAACGTCTTCATGTGTCATGAAGACGTTATGATCCGGCTGCATACCCGAGAAGAATATTATCAGGTCCAGTGTGTCTACCCCGCAGACAGGTTGGTTGCAGGCCCTCAACTGTTCAAACGGTTCTGAGCACAATGGGACTTAACACCAGAGGTCATCAGTCCCCTAGAACTTAGAACTACTTAAACCTAACTAACCTGAGGACATTACACACAGCCGGCCGCGGTGGTCTCGCGGTTCTAGAAGCGCAGTCCGGAACCGTGCGACTGCTACGGTCGCAGGTTCGAATCCTGCCTCGGGCATGGATGAGTGTGATGTACTTAGGTTAGTTAGGTTTAAGTAGTTCTAAGTTCTAGGGGACTGATGACCACAGCAGTTGAGTCCCACAGTGCTCAGAGCCATTACACACATCCATGCCCGAGGCATGATTCGAACCTGCGACCGTAGTGGTCACGCGGTTCCAGACTGAAGCGACTAGAACCGCTCGGTCACAGCGGCCGGCCACTGCCCTTCAATGAGCTCTCGTCTGACACCACGGAAGTCGCAAATGGCAGTGGTCTGGGGGCAGTGGAATACACACCACAGGACGTCTGTCTCGGAGTTGTCCTTGAGTAACCGATTTGTAACAGATCGTTGTGCGACTGTGGTGCCCACTGCCGCTCAGCTTGCTGCTACAGATGCAGTATGATGCCCCAGAGCCTTACGCAGAGCACGATGGTCTTCCCTTCCGGTAGTGCCACGTGGCCTTACGGAGACCGGTGTTCTAGCGACCGTACATTCTAGTGACCATCGCTGCCAGCAATCATGTCCAGTGGCTACATTCCTGCAAATTCTTTCTACAGTATCGCAGGGGAACATGCAGCTTCCCGTAGCCCTATTACACGACCTCTTTTAAGCAAATGAGGTGTTGATAATGACGTCTTTGTCCCCTAAAGGCATACTTGAGTATTTCTGGAAATTCTAGATCAACAAAGTGTGGGGACCCTTAGCTTTCGACAACCGTGAATGTTGGCCAAACAGAAGTCCGCAAAAGAACCATGAACAATATGCAGTTCAAGCTGAAAATGAGACTGAACCAACAAAATAAAAACACGGACTTAAATAATTTCGTATTCGTGTTTTACTATTTCTTCCAGTGTTCAGAGTGCCTACTTCTTCCAGTGTACTGAGTGCTTATCAATTACTCGTTGATACAAATACCATGACAACTTCAAAGAAATATCTAAATTATAAATATGATGTTACACGAAACATAATAAAGTAATCGGGCTCGACCGACCGCCGTGCTACCCTCCGGCAATGACATCACTGTATGCGATATGGAGGTGTATATGATCAGCACACCGCTTTCCCGGTCTTTGTGCAGTTTTAGACCTAGAACCGCTACTAATAGGTCGAGTAGCTCCTCAGTTAACCTCACGAAGCTGAGACACGTCACATAACACAGTGCATTAAAAAACTTTTCACAATTACGCAGTACACTCTTATTTTAACCCCCTGGTAGCTTTCACAGTTTAAAGTCCATTGGAGAATACATGCAACGTGCTACGGGTCTGTTCTACTTTTAAGGTCCTACCCTTCTCAGTTCTAACACGTTCTTAACTTTCTCGCTGTAAACTATGTATTCAATGTAATGCCACATAAACAAACCTATTGATTAATATCCAGTATCCATTTGCGCCAGTTCATCTACCTGGAAAATAATAATGAAAGAACCCTAGTGAGAGCGTTCTCCACCACATTGAAAAAAATGTTTGTTTGCATTTCTTGTACGTTGATGATAGCATACAGTTCAAGCATATTAAGAAAATATGTCTTGTGACAGTACTCTTACTGAAAAAAGCCGCCTATTTCACGGTTATTTGTGAGAGCTCATCCACATGTAACTTGGTGCTGTTTCTAACGCCTTCTGGAACGACACGAGAATTCTCGGAAAATCCTAATCCGGCTGTAGTGTCTACTCTTAAAAAAAAAGAAACAAAGCTGGCTCATTGTTAAAGAAAAGTTGCTGAGGACTTTCTTATCGGGGTTACAATGTCTTTTGCAAATTTTACACGATTTGGATTATTGTCTGCTTTGATTTCCTGCAACATCCGAAGTCTGTACACTTATACACTTGATCGTTTTTATTTTTTATGAACTCCTAAGTGTTTATTTTTGAACTGATAGTTATAGAGTAGTATACTACATAGACTGCTATGGGCTATGTAGAAATGTCTTATGTTCCACCTCCAATGCTGCATGAGATACGGTATCGGTAGTCTATCTGTTCCCTTTTCATTGAACAGCTTGGTAGATTCTGTGTTTTAAGTTCCATAAAAACTTCAGCGAATGTTATCTCCGTGGATTCTTAGTAAAATGTCTTGTGTCAATTCTGAACCCTGGCATAGTTAGTTATTTTCCAAGTTCAGGCGCTGATAAGCTCATTTTCAGTGCTCCTAAACCACAACCTTTCAACAGTACGCACGATACTTTCTCTTAAATGATCGACATTTATAACGTTTTCTCGCAAAGAATCACATAGCTCCATATTGTCAACTGCGCGCGACAAACTTTATGAGGTGTTCACTTATTTTATTTATGCATAAAAATATAATTTACGGACAGCTTGCATATTTTTGCTGGGGCAGAAGACGTTCAGCTCGATAGCGATTGTATAACTGAGCGATATTTAGTTGTCAATCAGTAATTTTTGAGTCAATTGTTTACCTACTGGACGCCTTTCATTCGGACGTCAGGTAAAAAAAATACTGTATATGCTTTGGTAGAGTTATTGATTTCTCAAACAGCGTAGGGGAAGCATGTTCTGAATGATATTCGTTGTTCTAATTTATGATGTCCACTAAAAATATAAATGGTACTGAAATACAATTCTGCTGACGAAGTTTCTATACATCCGGACTTTTTATTTGTTATTTGGAGGCACGGAATGAGTTAGTATGAACAAATCACTGGACAATCTTTTTTCTCAGCATTAAAAGCAAAGGAACACCAAGAACCAATTCCAGAAATCGTGTGTTGGTGCTCTGGGCAGCTGTGTCCCAGCTTTCTCTATCGGACTTTTTATTTGTTATTTGGAGGCACGGAATGAGTTAGTATGAACAAATCACTGGACAATCTTTTTTCTCAGCATTAAAAGCAAAGGAACACCAAGAACCAATTCCAGAAATCGTGTGTTGGTGCTCTGGGCAGCTGTGTCCCAGCTTTCTCTATCCTCACTATTACCCGGACAGAATGACTATACTGAGGACGCATACAGTCTCATTCCCAGGCCGCTGTTGTATCATTCGCTGCATGGAATAAGAACAGCTATTTGGTTCTGATGCTACTTTCCTGCGCGAAACGGCAAAAACAATCAAAAACATGTTGTTGTTGTTGTGGTCTTCAGTCCTGAGACTGGTTTGATGCAGCTCTCCATGATACTCTATCCTGTGCAAGTTGCTTCATCTCCCAGTACCTACTGCAACCTACATCCTTCTGAATCTGCTTAGTGTATTCATCTCCTGGTCTCCCTCTACGATTTTTACCCTCCACGCTGCCCTCCAATATTAAATTGGTGATCCCTTGATGCCTCAGAACATGTTCTACTAACCGATCCCTTCTTCTTGTCAAGTTGTGCCACAAACTCCTCTTCTCCCCAATCCTATTCAATACTCCCTCATTAGTTATGTGATCTACCCATCTACTCTTCAGCATTCTTCTGTAGCACCACATTTCGAAAGCTTCAATTCTCTTCTTGTCCAAACTATTTATCGTCCATGTTTCACTTCCATACATGGCTACACTCCATACAAATACTTTCAGAAAAGACTTCCTGACACTTAAATCTATATTCGATGTTAAGAAATTTCTCTTCTTCAGAAACGCTTTCCTTGCCATTGCCAGTCTACATTTTATATCCTCTCTACTTCGACCATCATCAGTTATTTTGCTCCCCAAATAGCAAAACTCCTTTACTACTTTAAGTGTCTCATTTCCTAATCTAATTCCCTCAGCATCACCCGACTTAATTCACCTACATTCCATTATCATCGTTTTGCTTTTGTTGATGTTCATCTTATATACTCCTCTCAAGACACTATCCATTCCGTCCAACTGCTCTTCCAAGTCCTTTGCTGTCTCTGACAGAATTACAATGTCATCGGCGAACCTCAAAGTTTTTATTTCTTCTCCATGGATTTTAATACCTACTCCGAAATTTTCTTTTGTTTCGTTTATTGCTTGCTCAATATACAGATTGAATAACATCGGGGATAGGCTACAACCCTGTCTCACTCCCTTCCCAACCACTGCTTCCCTTTCATGTCCCTCGACTCTTGTAACTGCCATCTGGTTTCTGTACAAATTGTAAATAGCCTTTCGCTCCCTGTATTTTACCACTGCCACCTTTAGAATTTGAAAGAGAGTATTCCAGTCAACATTGTCAAAAGCTTTCTCTAAGTCTATAAATGCTAGAAACGTAGGTTTGCCTTTCCTTAATCTTTCTTCTAAGATAAGTCGTAAGGTCAGTATTGCCTCACGTGTTCCAGTATTTCTACGGAATCCAAACTGATCTTCCCCAAGATCGGCTTCTACTAGTTTTTCCATTCGTCTGTAAAGAATTCGTGTTAGTATTTTGCAGCTATGGCTTATTAAACAGATAGTTCGGTAATTTTCACATCTGTCAACACCTGCTTTCTTTGGGATTGGAATTATTATATTCTTCTTGAAGTCTGAGGGTATGTCGCCTGTTTCATACATCTTGCTCACCAGATGGTAGAGTTATCAGGACTGGCTCTCCCAAGGCCGTCAGTAGTTCCAATGGAATGTTGTCTACTTCGGGGGCCTTGTTTCGACTCAGGTCTTTCAGTGGTCTGTCAAACTCTTCACGCAGTATCGTATCCCCCCTTTCATCTTCATCTACATCCTCTCCCATTTCCATAATATTGTCCTCAAGTACATCGCCCTTGTATAGACCCTCTATATACTCCTTCCACCGTTCTGCTTTCCCTTCTTTGCTTAGAACTGGGTTTCCACCTGAGCTCATGTTCATACAAGTGGTTCTCTTATCTCCAAAGGTCTCTTTAATTTTCCTGTAGGCAGTATCTATCTTACCCCTAGTGAGATAAGCCTCTACATCCTTACATTTGTCCTCTAGCCATCCCTGCTTAGCCATTTTGCACTTCCTGTTGATCTCATTTTTGAGACGTTTGTATTCCTTTTTGGCTGCTTCATTTATTGCATTTTTATATTTTCTCCTTTCATCAATTAAATTCAGTATTTCTTCTGTTACCCAAGGATTTCTACTAGCCCCCGTCTTTTTACCTACTTGATCCTCTGCTGCCTTCACTACCTCATCCCTCAAAGCTATCCATTCTTCTTCTACTGTATTTCTTTCCCCCATTCCTAACTATTGTTCCCTTATGCTCTCCTTGAAACTCTGTACAACCTCTGGTTCTTTCAGTTTATCCAGGTCCCATCTCCTTAAGTTCTCACCTTTTTGCAGTTTGTTCAGTTTTAGTCTACAGGTCATAACCAATAGATTGTGGTCAGAGTCCACATCTGCCCCAGGAAATGTCTTACAATTTAAAACCTGGTTCCTAAATCTCTGTCTTACCATTATATAATCTATCTGATACCTTTTAATATCTCCAGGGTTCTTCCATGTATACAACCTTCTTTCGTGATTCTTAAACCAAGTGTTACATATGACTAAGTTGTGCTCTGTGCAAAATTCTACCAGGCGGCTTCCTATTTCATTTCTTAGCCCCAAACCATATCCACCTACTACGTTTCCTTCTCTCCCTTTTCCTACACTCGAATTCCAGTCACCCATGACTATTAAATTTTCATCTCCCTTCACTTTCTGAATCATTTCTTTTAATTCATCATACATTTTTTCAATTTCTTCGTCATCTGCAGAGCTAAAACTTATCTTAAGTATATCGGACGCTTCCAATGCATCATTTGTGACCTTGGGGGCCTCATTGAGGATGATAGTGGAAAGAAGAAGACATTCAGTGGCAGCGACGGGCACATGTTGACTGCAGTTTTTACAGGTTCCACTGTCAAACACGTTTATCTTAACTAATATTAAGACTGCTCCATGAGACAGATTTTAGAGGGGACTCAGGGAACAAGCACGTGGAACTACTTTATCTCACAGGAAAAATGATATAACAGCCTGCTAAGATGAAAGCAGTGACGTGGTAACATAACTGTGGACCACCTCGGCCTCGCCCGTTGACGTCAGACTAGCTTACGAGATTCTTTAATGTAATTTTAGAATTAAATATAAATAGTTGTTCACTTTAACAACATTTTAAACGAAAAAGAGGGATCAGAGTTCGACATGAAACAGAAATGCATTTGTACGAATGGGAAGCCACGAAACTCTATGAATTACAGTAAATTATTATTTTCAAAGCGTTAAGGTACAGCATTGCGACTCGCGTTTAAAACGCCAGAGAATAAAAGGAATCCGTTGTACTCTTGGATTAATGATACGAATAAGCAAACGAAGAGTTTACGGAAGGAAGATTACGGTTTAACGACCGGCCGCGGTGACCGAGCGGTTCTAGGCGCTTCAGTCCGGAACCGCGTGACTGCTACGATCACAGGTTCGAATCCTGCCTCCGGCATGTGTGTGTGATGTCCTTAGGTTAGTTAGGTTTAAGTAATTTTAAGTTCTAGGGGACTGATGACCTCAGATGTTAAGTCCCAAGTGCTCAGTGCCATTTGAACCATTTGAACGGTTTAACGTCCTATTCACTACGAGATAATTAGAGACGCAGCACAAACTCAGATTGTTTCAAGAATGGGGATGGAAAGCGGCCGCGCCATTTTCATGGAACCATCTCGGCATTTGGCTGGAGCGCTTTAGAGTGGTCAAGGAAAACATAAATCACTATGGTCTGACGTGGATTTGAACAGTCTTCATCCCGAAGGTTAATCTAGAGGCAAAGGAGTGAATTAGTGGAAAAGCAGTCCTGGAGATGAGTATCGCCTGTGACGCAACGAAACATGCTTATCTGGTCAGAAATGTACCACCCTGGTAACCCTTTCGACTACGCTCCAAACATAGGAGTCGAGCGGGTTCATATCAGAGCTATTTGGGGCCCATAACTTCTTTGACCAGAGCATGTCAACGTTATCCGATAGTCGGCTTAGGAGTAAATGGCTCGTATGAAGTCCTCTGTCATCCGACGCATTGTTCTCTCGCTGAAATTCAATACTGACGCCAATTTCCTCAGCGATTGCTCCGGGTCCTCCGAAATCAGCACTTCAGCCTTTTCGATGACTACCGCATTTCGTGACACGTGTTTCCTCGAATGAGGTTTCGTCGCAGGGGTGGCGGAACCTTCCTCAGGCAACTCCAAGCATTATACTTCGCCACAACATCGTTCCAGTTGACCGCGAGAATCCGAAGACCCGAACTATTTCTGTAGGCGGACGCCCAATGCGAAAACTTTCGATAATCGCGGCTCTTCGGTTGTACTCCGCACTTTTCCGTAACAACCCGGCCATTTTGAGGTTCTGAATGTTTACTTCACGCCTATGGCTTTCAAGAACGCCAATCAGGACGTCTGGCTGAACTACGATATGGCGGGAAATTCAAATTGAAATTTGTCCTGATTTTAGTGCCGCACGCTGTATATTGCGTATTCTGTTACATCAAATGGTTCAAATGGCTCTGAGCACTATGGGACATAACATCTGAGGTCATCAGTCAAAACCTAACTAACCTAAGGACATTACACACATCCATGCCCGAGGCAGGATTCGAACCTGCGACCGTAGCGGTCGCGGTTCCAGACTGTAGCGCCTAGAACCGCTCGTCCAATCCGGCCGGGTTGAAGGATGTAGTTGTAAAGGTAGACATGACCTGATGTAAAATTCAGAACAAATTTTCGCTAGATTAATTTAATGTTTCGCTCCTGCGGGTTTTGATTGCCCAGACCAATAAAACGTCATTCACATTACTGGTTCATAAAAGAGCCATCAACGAATAAGGTTTTCACTGGACGACGTGGTGCAGTTCTTGAGGCAGTAGACTCCCGTGTTTTCCATGGTTTATTCTCGTAACTCCGCCGAATTTGGTGATGGATCCTTTCAAATCACTGTCTTATTGAGGTACTGTAATTGACTAAATGACCAAATTGCAAGCAATCATGTAAGTACTTTAGATCTTTGTTTACACACCCACGCGCCAATAGGCGATAAAAATGTTTCAAAAATCGAAAACCTGTGAGAAAATAACATAAAAAAAGATTTTGATATCCCCTTCATTTCTGTCTCAGTCAAATTTATAGTTTAAAATATTACTGCGAGCAAACTAGATTTCTGATTGCTCTTCGTAGTTTAAGAACAAGCTGAGAACGTCCTAAAATATTTGCAACGTTAGTAGAAGAGACTTCTGGAAAGGCGGCAGCACAGCATTGCGCGAGTGTGTTTGCTTGCGTGTCCCTATGAAAGCGTCGAAATGAGGCCAATGTCGCCGACTGCTGCTGGCGCAAAGCTGGCACTGACCCACGCTGGTATGAATGTTTGCCCTTGGCTAAGCCGCTGGCACCCGGAACGTTGGCAAAATGTGACCCAGGCAAGCTTCATCTTCGGAGACATCCATGCATTCGGGAGAATCGCACTGGGTTCGCCGTAGTGGCGACCATTTTATGTATACGTCTCTCCTATGCCTGCTAAATCGCGGGAGTAAATCTCTTAATGACTTCTTCACACATACACGAGATTCAAGGCACAGTGGCCTTTTCTTAAGACGGTGACGAAGAGCTACAATGCTGCATTATTATTATTATTATTATTTTATTATTATTATATTATTGTCTGGCTAGCCAGTAAAAAATACTGTTACAAATTAATACCAAATTAATTAGAAATTGCAGCCATTCAAGTCAGGGTAGCAGAAACCCCTTAATGTCTTCCAATGAGTCATTAATCAGAGTGAAAGACGGATGTATTAATGGCATAGCAGGAACGTTTTCTCCCTTCCTATTAAATTCACAGATTACGCACAAGACGAAAGATTGCCAGCATCCGTCAGTATATGCCCAGATTTCTATATTTTCAGCCTAGAGGCCACTACACAGTGTGTGAGCTGGTGGAAGACTGACTCGTATTGGTACATGACGTCTCGAAATTGTAACATTAAATTCTCCATAATAGCTTGCGATTTTCTTGTAACGTCTTCCACTGCACTTCCTCGAACGTTTATTTGAATGCAAATTAAACGAATCTGTGACTAATTTTCTCGTCCTCTTCAGTTATTATAAATCGATGAGTCCCGTCAGAATGAACAATAATCAAGAATCAGTTGTCGAACGTACCGCCACTCCAGTGCCATGGAGGCAGACTCTTGAGAGTGGTGACGATAGACGGTTATTCGTAAGTACCTCTGGGTTTCAGAAGACGAAAACTACAGAACATACAGTAAAATACCTAGTCATGGTACAAAGTACGTGTAAACTGACGTGAAAGAGACGTTGGTAATGCGGCAGACAAAAATTGTCCTGATAGACGCGATAACAACCCGGTTTGGACATCTGTTCATTCGGCTGTATCTGCAGGCGCGAACTAATTCGATGAGACAATACAGAGCGCCGGCTGGAGTGGCCGAGCGGTTCTAGGCGCTTCAGTCTAGAACCACGTGACCGCTACGGTCGCAGGTTCGAATCCTGCCTCGCGCATGGATGTGTGTATCCTCCTTAGGTTAGTTAGGTTTAAGTAGTTCTAAGTTCTAGGGGACTGATGACCTCAGCTGTTTAGTCCCATAGTGCTCAGAGCCATTTGAACCAATACGGAGCGGATGATTCGACTACATGTTCTGAAATGCATCCTCCCATTACGACTACGTCATGGCGCGTATTACGAATAGAAAGCTGGTGGGATTCTCTAGCCAATCGTATGTGTCATTGTCGTGTATGTCCTGTAGCTTTCGCACTGTTTCTTCAGAAACCCCGCAGGTACTTATGAATAACCCTGTATTATTTCTACGGCTCATAGTTCGCGTTCGGCCGCCGCAAGCCTATGGATGACGGCAAACACGTCACGTGGAGATGTCTGTTATGCATCTACCGGAATGATGACAATGAAAATTTGTGCCTGACCGGGACTCGAACCCGCACTTCCCGCTTAAAACGAGCTTTCGCCTTAACTGCTTCGGCCACCCGTGCACGAATCACGCCCAGACCTAAACTTCCATATGTCGTTGTCCATGTATTACATACAACCTGTATTCATATGTTGCGTATACTCCTATCCAGGAATGACATATTTACTGAGAGTCGAGAGCCTGCTGTTGGGGAATAAACAGGAAATAGCAGTGCTTGTGCTACTAACCAGTAAAATGCATGCATGTCCAAAAAAACATTGCGTTGTAATTCTTAGTAACACAGTCACTGCTGTTTCTTATTTCATAGTATTTAAGTTACCAAAGAAACAGTTATGTCGATTTTCGAATACAGCTACACTCCTGGAAATGGAAAAAAGAACACATTGACACCGGTGTGTCAGACCCACCATGCTTGCTCCGGACACTGCGAGAGGGCTGTACAAGCAATGATCACACGCACGGCACAGCGGACACACCAGGAACCGCGGTGTTGGCCGTCGAATGGCGCTAGCTGCGCAGCATTTGTGCACCGCCGCCGTCAGTGTTAGCCAGTTTGCCGTGGCATACGGAGCTCCATCGCAGTCTTTAACACTGGTAGCATGCCGCGACAGTGTGGACGTGAACCGTATGTGCAGTTGACGGACTTTGAGCTAGGGCGTATAGTGGGCATGCGGGAGGCCGGATGGACGTACCCCCGAATTGCTCAACACGTGGGGCGTGAGGTCTCCACAATACATCGATGTTGTCGCCAGTGGTCGGCGGAAGGAGCACGTGCCCGTCGACCTGGGACCGGACCGCAGCGACGCACGTATGCACGCCAAGACCGTAGGATCCTACGCAGTGCCGTAGGGAACCGCACCGCCACTTCCCAGCAAATTAGGGACACTGTTGCTCCTGGGGTATCGGCGAGGACCATTCGCAACCGTTCCATGAAGCTGGGCTACGGTCCCGCACACCGTTAGGCCGTCTTTCCCTCACGCCCCAACATCGTGCAGCCCGCCTCCAGTGGTGTCGCGACAGGCGTGAATGGAGGGACGAATGGAGACGTGTCGTCTTCAGCGATGAGAGTCGCTTCTGCCTTGGTGCCAATGATGGTCGTATGCGTGTTTGGCGCCGTGCAGGTGAGCGCCACTATCAGGACTGCATACGACCGAGGCACACAGGGCCAACACCCGGCATCATGTTGTGGGGAGCGATCTCCTACACTGGCCGTACACCTCTGGTGATCGTCGAGGGGACACTGAATAGTGCACGGTACATCCAAACCGTCATCGAACCCATCGTTCTACCATTCCTAGACCGGCAAGGGAACTTGCTGTTCCAACAGGACAATGCAAGTCCGCATGTATCCCGTGCCACCCAACGTGCTCTAGAAGGTGTAAGTCAACTACCCTGGCCAGCAAGATCTCCGGATCTGTCCCCCATTGAGCATGTTTGGGACTGGATGAAGTGTCGTCTCACGCGGTCTGCACGTCCAGCACGAACGCTGGTCCAACTGAGGCGCCAGGTGGAAATGGCATGGCACGCCGTTCCACAGGACTACATCAAGCATCTCTACGATCGTCTCCATGGAAGAATAGCAGCCTGCATTGCTGCGAAAGGTGGATATACACTGTACTAGTGCCGACATTGTGCATGCTGTGTTGCCTGTGTCTATGTGCCTGTGGTTCTGTCAGTGTGATCATGTGATGTATCTGACCCCAGGAATGTGTCAATAAAGTTTCCCCTTCCTGGGACAATGAATTCACGGTGTTCTTATTTCAATTTCCAGGAGTGTACTATCTTGCTTTATGGACAAGGCTGTTTATTTGGAATTCTGTTTTGTTGTGTGCTGCGTACGGAGATTCTGGCTTTCGTTCATAGGTATCTCTTCGGGCTAGTAGTCGTAATATTCGCATTCTATTGTGGTTGAACGTCGATCTTGGTTTCCAGTGGCTACTTAGTTCGCGGTAGTTACGTGTCCAGTTTAGCGTTGGGCTACGACACTTAAAGGTCGAATGATAATTTTGTAAACAACATCCTATGTCGATTAATTACATATCCTTAAGAGTTTTCTAATAGAAACGTGTCTGGCACCTGCCATCTCCAGTGCAATATTTTGTGATAATTCTATTTTAAATCGCTCCAGTCATATAATCCTAATATACGTTGTTTGCTAGGAAGTCCTCAGGTCAGCTCCATATTTGTTTAGATATACCTTTATTAGGCGACAGTGAAGATCGGTTCGAAAGCTTAAGATAAGTCAAGAAATATGGCGTCATTCTGGGTTCCACAGCCTATAATCTTCTAGGTCCCATATACAAACAGGCCAACATCAATTTCACACGAAATATGCTTACGGAACCGGTGTTAATTCCTACACTGGAGTTTTTCCGTTCCCAAAATGTCATCCAACATGAGCACAAACCGTGTTCCATAATTATACAGCTTATTGGTGTCAGTGATACAAGTCCGCAATTTTGCGCAACTGTACTTCTTATAGACTGGAATGAAACACGCCTTTTATCAGTCAGGCTCCGTTGTTCCAACGATATACAATAGAAAGTCAACAGAAGAGGAATCGCTGCATCCTCATATCAGATAATGATGTATTGAGTGCCTCAACAGAACCTCCGTCCTTTCTTCTAACGAACATCTTCAGACCTTTTTCGATTCTGCGTTTACTAATAATTATTTTTGTTATTAGTGTATGCTTGCGAACGTGGAAAGTACGCACTGTGTTCTTATCACAGCCAGTGTAAAGGCAAGTTAGCAGTCACGATGTCATCACGGCCACGATGGTTACTGAAGTTAATAAATGCACGAAGAAAGTTGGGAGAGTATTTATTCTAGAAAGAGTAGTTCGTCGGCAAATGTGGATTCAAAACTGAAAGAAGAAACCTTTTCGGATGTTCTTACGTCATTTTAGTGTTTACATTTCCATCTAAAAAGACATTTGGAGGGCACTTTTTTTTTATTTCCCTTGACACACGGGGTCCAAACCTTCCATTTAGTTGCTGGAAGCATACACAGAGTTTGTCTGAAAATCGGCTGTCCATTGATAAAGCATCAATCGTGTAGATGTGTGTTGCAACGGTGAGACAGGGTTTCCGTCAACTTTTATGGATACCGTTCTTTCGGAAGAAAGCTCATAGCCGAACTGACTGCGTTCTGTCATGATTTGCGCATTGATTTCAACAACAAATGTTGAACTCTTTGAATAATCTCTTCTTCGTCACCCATTTCTTTTCGTGCATGGGGCATAGTTACACGGCGTTATGTCATCCTAAACTCTTTTTTTCAAATTATTAATAAATCCTAGTTACGCTGCAAGGTTTTGTACGCCAGAAATTTCTGGCTGTGTCCGGTGCCCAACGATGAAGAAGTCTATAATGAACGGAAGAACCGCATTCTCGCGCTTCATCAATCGCCGCCATTATACACTACTTGATGATATTGAACTGCAGTGAACGATTTCCTTTGTAAACTACGGTGTCATCTTTTTTTTTGCCACAAAGTCCAGTACACTTTTAATATTGTTCAAAATATGTGTGAAATCTTATAGGACTTTTTTAACTGCTAAGGTCATCAGTCCCTAATCTTACACACTACATAACCTAAATTATCCTATGGACAAACACACACACACACACACACACACACACACACACACACACACACACACACACAGACCCATGCCCGAGGGAGGACTCGAACCTCCGCGGGACCAGCCGCACAGTCCTCGACTGCAGCGCCAAAGACCGCTCGGCTAATCCCGCGCGGCTTTTAATATTGCTTTAGCTTTCAGTTTAGGGTATCTTTTCAGGATATTGTCATATGTGCTGTAACCTCTGACGTGATAATCATTGTATATGTTATCTAGTGTGTTGTCTTCAAACACCATGATGACACTTTCGACTTTAAGGTCCTCCTTATCATGAGAAGGTTGGCGCTCACTTTCACTGCTTCCGTCGCCTCTTCTCCAACTTGCCGTACCACTACCGCTTGGAGTGAGTTGTTCGCCATTGTCATCACTAGCATTAGATTGTGATTTTATTACAACAGTATTAGTTTCTCACCGGTGGTAATATTTTTTTATCTATAACAGATACCAGAGAATATGCCAATATTTCGTCATCTGCACCGATAGCATTTTGGCGAAGAAGAGTTCGTCGTGACTTTATCTCATCTAATCGCAATACATAGCAGGGCTTGACCCGAAACCAGCGCTGTATCATTGAAAGAGGTACAACGGAAGTGAGTGTGCCGAGACTTACCCAGTTCACTACCACCAACGCCACGTGATCATAAAGCTCCTGTGCATGGTATAAAAAGGATTGCACCATAATCAAAAAGCGAAATTAAAAATTAAAGTAACTTTTCGAAACTTTTCTAGTGTCTGCTTCAATATATTAATGTCAACATTGTGAAGTCTCAGAATGATCAAATGAATATGTTTCGCTAAATACACGAATTTAAGAAAAAAATAAGTGGCGCTAGACAACGAAGCTAGAAAGCTCAAAACTGCTCAGAATGTGCAAATGTACGTCACAATTAAACGTTAAAAGTCTCAACTTGATCAGAGCACTATTTTGGTCAAATTCGGCGTTTTTACAAAAAACTGAAGGCGCTAAACAATAGACTATGGAAGATGAAAATTCGTATGTAGCCTCACTTTGATCTTAGTCTCATATCTGTAACAACAATAAGCTACCACTATTAGTGTTATTTACCAAAAAACCAAATTTGTAATGAAAATGTGCTTTTTCATAATAGATAAAATATCATTTCTATTTGTTATAGGGAGTTCCGATTACAACATTCGATTACATTGACGAAATAATACAACTGCACCAAGTTTCAAGACTTTATTGGAAATAACAATAATTACAAGGAATATAACGAGGCAGTTCAGAAATCATGTTATACTGTCAGTTCCGATCTAAAAATTCTAGCCAGCAAAGTTTAAATGCACTCGAGCTACAACTTTTTCAGTAAATACAGAAAACTTGACTCTAATTATAAAAAAATTAGGAGATTGTAAATTATTAAGCGATAGATTAATACGTGTCCGAGAAAATTGAAATGCAGCAACTTGTGTTTAGAGCGGTTGATAGCTGATGTGTCGTTCGGCGTTCCGCTGCACCCATTTATGAAAACAACCACAGAGGCAGTGAGAAGAGACACTTCGCACGAGATATCAGTCTGTCTGCGTCAGTCAAACGCCTGCGTGCGCTGTGTTTCCAATGACGTCAGAGCCAGGCAGCTACAAAAAGCGTTTTCTGTAAAGTAGGAAGTGAGCTCGCGAGAACTGTACACCGTCGTGGATCGCGTATCTTTCATGGAAGTTGCTTTTTGTGTGTCGCCCGTCACGTCCAGAAAACCGCATGGGAATTGGAGAAATTACTTTCACTTTTAAAGCGAGCAATTTACTTTTGGTGATTAGAAGTCGGGGCGATAGACCATTTTCAAAAATGGTTCAAATGGCTCTGAGCACTATGCGACTTAACAGCTACGGTCATCAGTCCCCTAGAACTTAGAACTACTTAAACCTAACTAACCTAAGGACATCACACACATCCATGCCCGAGACAGGATTCGAACCTGCGACCGTAGCAGTCGCACGATTCCGGACTGCTCGCCTAGAACCGCGAGACCACCGCGGCCGGCTAGACCATTTTCCCCTCTAACTTCCCGCAGAGGTCGTCTTTGAAGTGTTAATGGTGCTGTTTCCGACAGGGACATTATTATTATTACTAACTTTATTATACCCTATTTTGTGCGAGTGAAGTTTTAGTGAATGTATCAATCAGTTAAAACTCGAAACTTTTATTTATAGTCATTGTTCCTGATCCCACTGAGTAAATAACGCAAGTAGGAACATTTTCTTTCATTGAGCACAATGAGTAATGTGGACTTACAGTCAGGAAATTATGGTCAGTATGTTCTCCTTCGCCTTCTGGCTGACAGTAAAAATAATTTTCAGACTCTTGTAAACTACGAAGATTATTTACGCGCAGCCATGCAGGTTGATTACCAAACTCTGGCCCACCTGAAGCTTCACTACAGAATTAGGTTCACAAAATGCAACTTCATTTCATAGATTACTCAGCAGCCTCTAATGGACGACTGCAGAAGTTTGCAGATATACGAAAATCACCGGTGCAGTAAGGAACCTTTAAATGATTCCTCACGGAATTATTGTGTAAATTTGTTTGTTCCAGCCCAAATACTTTCCCTATTAGAAGATGAATGGACATAATCTAGTTCCAACGTGACGGACGGAGAGGAATTATGGGAAAAGCCTAAACGTTTTGTCAATTGCTCTCTGAAGAAGTATTTGCCGAACTAAGTGGACGTAAAAGACCCACCGTGGCTAAATAACAACATTCGGAAAATGCAGAAATTGTTCCACTCTCGGTAAAAAAAAAAGTGGAAATGTCGACAGGCAGACGTTAGTAGAAATTCGAGCGTCCTTAACAGGATCAATGCGTGATGCATACACCACCAGCCGCCGTCATACTCTTAGCGAAAGATCTTGCAGAGTCCGAGAAAATTCAGGTCCTATGCTAACTCACTGGCTTCTATGCAATAACTCTTCGGCCACTTTGGTGTGAGAATAGAAGACAGCAAAAGAAAAGCTGAAGTTTTAAATCTCGCTTTTAAAAAAGACATTCACGCAAGAAGACTGTACAGACATGGGTAGCATCGTTTGATCGCCACAAAAACTCCACAAGGAGTACATGGAACATGTAAATAAGCATACCTTGCGTTGTAAAGCAGCTGAAAGTCGCCACGCTCAGATGGAGTCCCAATTCGGCACTGACGACATACATAGCTTGCATTTAATGCGAGTATTTCGCCCAGCGGAAAGTACTAAGTAACTGGAAAAATGCCCGGGTGGCTCCCGTATACAAGAAGCGTAAAAGAACATATCCACAAAATTATATACCAATATTCTTAACGTCCGTTTTTTGCAGAATTCTTGAGCGTATGCTACGTTTGAATACAACAAATTTCTCTGAGGTAGAGAAGCTTATAACAACAACTCAACAAGGATTCAGAAAGCATCTCTCGTGCGAAACTCAACTTGCCCTTTTCTTGCACTATATGGGCGCATGGATGAAGCGCAACAGGTGGATAGCGCATTCCAGTATTTCTGGAAAGTGGCAGACTGCAGACTGTTAACGGTCAGATCATATTGGTTCCCAGTTATGTAAGTTCTTCGAACACTTTTTAGGTAATAGAACCCAGTATGTCATCCTGGACGGTGAGTGTTCATCGCCAACAAATATATCACCAGGATTCCTCAGGAAAGTGTAATAATCTGTTTTTGTTCTCTATGTACATATGACGGACAGGGTCAACAGCAGTCCGCTATTGTTTGCTGATGATACAGTGGTGCACGGGGAGGTGTCGTTTTTGAGTGACTGTAGGATACGGTATGACTTACAACTTATATTTCATGTGCTGTATGTTAATGAAGGTGAGTTAGAAAACCTATGATGCATTGCTCGTCGATTATATATCGAGGAGTAACGTTACAAAGCGACATAAGCTGGAATGAGCGCGAAAGGTCGGTTGTAGAGAGAGCGAATGGTCAACTTCGGTTTGTTGGGAGAATTCTGGGGCTCTGTAGCTCGTCAAGGAATGCGACCTCGAATAAAACGCTAGTGCGACCCATTCTTGATTATTACTCTAGTGTTTGGAATACCCACGAGATATGATTGAAGTGACTCCTCGAAGCAATTCAGAGGCATGCTGTTACTGGTAGTTTAGATCAAGACGCCTTTATGAAGGAAACGCTGCTTGGATTCAAATGGACACCCTTGGAGTGAAGATGAAGTTCCTCTCGCGAAACACTATTGAGGAATTATGTATATCATATAGACAACAAAATTACAACTGTTGGAGAATGGCTGCAATGTTATCAGGAAAATGTAGAGAAACAGCATTTGCGACACACTGCAGAACGATCCTAGTGCCACCAACATAGAGCTCGCGTAAGGGTCGCGAAGACAAGGCACGTACGGGAGCAAGCAGACAATCGTTTTTCCCTCGCTTCATTTGCGAGTGGAACAGGAAAGTAAATGACAAACAGTAGCCATGCACCGTATGGTGGCTTATAGAGTATGTATGTAGATGTAGAGTCTGTGAAAAAAATTTTAATTTCATCTTGCCTTTTTACTCTTAAACTCTACATCTAGGTCTACACACATAATCCGCAAGACACCGTACGTTGCACCACCACTGATCATGTCCAGTCCTGTTCCTTTAACAACTAGAGCGAGGGAAAAACGACTATTTATATGCCTCCGTACGAGTCCTAATTTCTCTTATGTTCGTGCGCCTTACGCGAAACGTACAAGCTACGTTGGCGGCAGTACGGACGTTCTGCAGTCGGCTTCAAATGCCAGTTATCTGTACTTTCTCAATAGTGCTTCACGGATAGAACTTCGTCTTCCATACAGGGATTCCCATTTAAGTTCCAGAATAGTCGGCGTAATACTTGTGTGTTGATCGAAACTACGGGTAACAAATCTAGCAGCCCGCCTCCGAATCGCTTCGATGTCTTCCGTTAATCTGACCTGGTTGCGATTTCAATCACTCGAGGAGTAAGCAAGAATTGGCCGCCCGCCTCTGAATCGCCTCTGTGTCTCCCTTTAATCCGAACTGTTGGGGATCCCAGTCATTCGAGCAATACTCAAGAATCTGTCGCACTAGTCTTCTACATGCGGTCTCCATTGCACATGAGCCACAGTATTCTGAAACTCTCCCAATAAGTCGAAGTTGACCATTCGCCTTCCGTGCTACAATCCTTACATGTTCTAACCCATTTCATATTGTTTTTCCTACTCATCTGCATTAACTTCCATTTTCTACATTTAGAGCTAGCTGCCATTCATCACATCAGTTACAAATTTTGTTTAAGTTATCTTGTACCCTGCTACAGTCTTTCAACGACGACACCTTCCCGTACACCACAGCATCATCAAAAGACAGCCGAAAGCTGCTGTTCCCCCTATCCCTCGGATCATTTATGTATATGGAGAATAATAGCTGTCCTATCGTACTTCCCTGCGGCAATCCCGACGACACAATGTTCTACGATGAAGTCTCTACGGGAATCTTAGGGAACCATGGCCAATACTGACTCACTGAAGAAAACCGAATTCCACATCACGAGGGTATTTATTTTGGATAACAACCGGTTTGGTCGAGTTCGCCCATCTTCATCTGAGGAAGACGTAATTCGGTGAAACCAATTACACAGTTAAATAATAAGCGTTTTGTTCATAAAGATATGTATGTAATGTCAGGCTTTTGGTCATTTGCCATTGCGGTGCCATCATGATCACCGAGCATCTGGTCAGATGACTGACCGATATTACGTGGATCCAAAACTATATTAACGTTTGGTACCACCTCGGTAATTAAAATCTTGCTTTAAAATTCACTGATAATTCCCGGCATACATCCCTTTACGCTTGTTTTTACTTTGTTCAACTGATGTCTGTTTCACATTATCTGCTAAGCGGTAGGGGCCTACTTCTGTTTTTGTAGTATACCCCTGTAATATCGCCAGGAAATTGTAAGTCCTATGCATCCCTTAATATCTTCTAAGGCGGCAGCGTGTAAGCACGTGTCCTTAAATAATTCTACATCTACATCTACATCCATACTCCGCAAGCCACCTGACGGTGTGTGGCGGAGGGTACCCTGAGTACCTCTATCGGTTCTCCCTTCTATTCCAGTCTCGTATTGTTCGTGGAAAGAAGGATTGTCGGTATGCTTCTGTGTGGGCTCTAATCTCTCTAATTTTATCCTCATGGTCTCTTCGCGAGATATACGTAGGAGGGAGCAATATACTGCTTGACTCTTCGGTGGAGGTATGTTCTCGAAACTTTAACAAAAGCCCGTACCGAGCTACTGAGCGTCTCTCCTGCAGAGTCTTCCACTGCAGTTTATTTATCATCTCCGTAACGCTTTCGCGATTACTAAATGATCCTGTAACGAAGCGCGCTGCTCTCCGTTGGATCTTCTCTATCTCTTCTATCAACCCTATCTGGTGCGGATCCCACACTGCTGAGCAGTATTCAAGCAGTGGGCGAACAAGCGTACTGTAACCTACTTCCTTTGTTGTCGGATTGCATTTCCTTAGGATTCTTCCAATGAATCTCAGTCTGGCATCTGCTTTACCGACGATCAACTTTATATGATCAATCCATTTTAAATTACTCCTAATGCGTACTCCCAGATAATTTATGGAATTAACTGATTCCAGTTGCTGACCTGCTATTTTGTAGCTAAATGATAAGGGATCTATCTTTTTATGTATACGCAGCACATTACACTTGTCTACATTGAGATTCAATTGCCATTCCCTGCACCATGCGTCATTTCGCTGTAGATCCTCCTACATTTCAGTACAATTTTCCATTGTTACAACCTCTCGATACACCACAGCATCATCCGCAAAAAGCCTCAGTGAACTTCCGATGTCATCCACAAGGTCATTTATGTATATTGTGAATAGCAACGGTCCTATGACACTCCCCTGCGGCACACCACAAATCACTCTTACTTCGGAAGACTTCTCTCCATTGAGAATGACATGCTGCGTTCTGTTATATAAGAACTCCCCAATCCAATCACACAATTGGTCTGATAGTCGATATGCTCTTACTTTGTTCATTAACCGACAGTGGGGAACTGTATCGAACGCCTTGCGGAAGTCAAGAAACACGGCATCTACCTGTGATCCCTTGTCTATGGGCCTCTGAGTCTCGTGGACGAATAGCGCGAGCTGGGTTTCACACGACCGTCTTTTTGAAACCCATGCTGATTCCTACAGACTAGATTTATGCTCAAACATAATACGTGTTCCAAAATTCTACAACTGATCGACGTTAGAGATATAGTTCTGCACATCTGTTCGACGTCCCTCCTTGAAAACGGGAATGACTTGTGCCCTTTTCCAATCCTTTGGAACGCTCCGCTCTTTTAGAGACCTACGGTACACCGCTGCAAGAAGGGGGGCAAGTTCCTTCGCGTACTCTGTGTAAAATCGAACTGGTATCCCATCAGGTCTAGCGGCCTTTCCCTTTTTGAGCGATTTTAATTGTTTCTCTATCCCTCTGTCGTCTATTTCGATATCTACCATTTTGTCATTTGTGCCACCTATTCTCCTCATACTTCTCCACAAAACTCAATGTTTGCTATTGGTTGTTTAGGTAGATTTTGATCATTTTATTGACGCCCTCGTTCAGCAGAAATATCTTGTTGTTTTTCTTAACTTTTAGTTTAATTCTAGCGATCTATGAAACTATAACAATATATGATGGCTAATTTGTATCTAAGTATTCAGTGAATGGAAATGTTTGACGATGTTTGTTGATAGAAGTCGTATTAAGTTTTCTTGAGAGTGTGTTGTCTCATCAACTGTTCAAGACGCATTTTGGAACATTTTTAGATAACAATTTTGCCCGATAGCACAGAAATTACTGATGTTTACGTCTGCTTAAAGTGGCTATTGCTACTGCAGTCACATTGCGGGTTGATCCTGCAGAGCCTTACAAAATGGTATTTCTGTGGGACATTACCATTCTTAACGCTTTTATCTCGGCTCCTTTGCTTCTAAGATAATCAGGAGCAGTGTTTCTTAAAATAAGCAAACACTGTAGCGTCCAGGGTCTCATGGTTCCACCGATACTTGTACTAGCTTCGTTTAGCTGCATGTCAACCTAGCTACGCAAGAACTTCAAGTCGAGCGCATTATTTCCGTGAGAGGTGACAAAAACAGCCAAAAGCAGAGGACGGTCATTTTTTCGTCCGCATTTGCATAAAACGAAGCACAGAGTGGTGAAACGATCTGCGTACTGGTGAGTGCCGTTGCTGTTCTCGACAGTACCTGCATTTTGAAACTAGTGAGGGAAACACTCTAAGGATCTGAGTGAGTAGGAAAGACACTAGCCTAAACTCTGCAGTCTAGAACTTTCACATGTGTGACGATAACAAGCAAGATAACTCTGAACGTAGTTTTATTGCTGACAGGGACGTGGATGACAAGTTGCTACTGGCGTGAGGCCAACGGCAAGCGAGAGGAGGACTGACGGTCTTACTCCGAACCGAATGTCGTAGGGTTTATGGAAGTTACCTTAGTGGTAATAAGCTTTTCTTTTTTTTTGTGGCGCCAGTAACCATGTAATTGCTTGTAGTTCAGTATTTACAGCTCGAGACTATACCAATTACTGTCAAATTATAGTCCTTGTTCCTGTCCGCAGCTGTAAACAGTGAACTGTAAAACCAGATGCAACCCAAAGATACTTTCGAGAAAGAGAGCTGTACAGAGACACGCCAACAGAGATGATAGAATGCAAATGTAACAGATGAAAAAAGTAGATCGATTAATTGATTTGCCGGCCGAGGTGGGCGGGCGGTTCTAGGCGCTACAGTCTGGAACCGCGCGACCGCTACGGTCGCAGGTTCGAATCCTGCCTCGGGCATGGGTGTGTGTGATGTCCTTAGGTTAGTTAGGTTTAAATAGTTCTAAGTTCTAGGGGACTGATGGCCTCAGAAGTTAAGTATCATAGTGCTCACAAGGGAACCTCCCAATCGCACCCCCCCCCCCCCCCCCCTCGGATTTAGTTGTAAGTTGGCACAGTGGATAGTCCTTGAAAAACTGAACACAGATCAATCGAGAAAATAGGAAGAAGTTGTGTGGAACTATGAAAAAAATAAGCAAAATATACAAACTGAGTAGTCCATGGGAAAGATACGCAACATCAAGGGTAGTGTGAGCTCAGGAGTGCCGTGGTCCCGTGGTTACCGTGAGCAGCTGCGGAACGAAAGGTCTTTGGTTCAAGTCTTCCCTAGAGTGAAAAGTTTAATTTTTTATATAATCAACTTCGCTCTCCAAAATTCCAGGACATGTTCAGATTTGCTTGGACATATGCAGGATTTGACGGTCTACAAACGGAAAAAAAATGAAAACATATAAACCATATGTTTTGACACAGCACAAGGAAAACTGTGCGACTGTGAAACTTGCATTCATTTGTTGCAGTTTATGTGACAAACTCTTATGTTTTCATCACTTTTTTGGAAGTGATTATCACATTCACAAGAAAACAAATCGGGCAACGTAGAAGGATCTTTTTACCCATTCGCCAAGTGTACAAGTTAGGTGGGTCGATAACAAATTCCTGTCAAGTGACGCAGATGCCGTCACCAGTGTCGTATAGAATATATCACACGTGTTTTCCTGTGAAGGAATCGGTTGACCTATGACCTTGCGATCAAATGTTTTCGGTTCCCATTGGAGAGGAACGTCCTTTCGTCCACTAATCGCACGGTTTTGCTGTGCGGTCGCAAAACACATACACTAAACTTATTACAGTGAACAGAGACGTCAATGAACGAACGGACAGATCACAACTATGCAAAAATAAAGAAAGTAAACTTTTCACTCGAGGGAAGACTTGAACCAAGGACCTGTCGTTCCGCAGATGCTCACGCTAACCACGGGACCACTGCGCTCCTGAGCTCATACTATCCTTGATGTTGCCTATCTTGCGCATGGACTACTCAGTTTGTATATTTTGCTTATCTTTTTAATAGTTCCACACAACTTCTTCCTCTTTTCTCGATTGATCTGTGTTCAGCTTTTCAAGGCCTATCCACTGTGCCAACTTATAATTAAATCTGAGGGGGTTGCGATGGGGAGGTTCCCTTGTCAGAGCCATTTGAACCATTTTCAAAGTAATTGATTTACGTCACAGAAGTGCATGCCACGAACAGAATACTCACATTTGACCAGCTCGTGTTGTCTTCTGAGATCAACAGCATTTGGTTCACTTTCATTTTTCGTTGTCTGCGCCAAAAACCCAATGCCACTCAGCTAATCACTAATAGACATAGTTATTTTCATGTCAGATAATTGTAACAGCTGTCAAGAATAAGTAAATGGCTTTCCTCAAGTTCTAGCTTCTTTGTCGTCTGAACTGATAACAAGATTTCTAGGAGGCTTTTTCTTCCATTCGTATTCGTCACATATTCGCGATGTTTGTGAGTCGACTGTGGAAACAAAGCCTATGTCTGTAAGGTAATGCCAACATTTAGTAGAACAAAAGAAACCAAAGTAGTTCGCTATTAGACCCGGGGGCACGCGATGACAGCTCTGCCGAAGGAGTTGTTGGCTGGCGGTATCGGGGGACATGATTTCAGCACACAGCATCTCGAACGTTAGTGTTGGCTTTCGAGACTACAGCCATTACATCTCCTTCAGGTAACTCCTTTTTTGTTACTTTTGAATAAATTATGGGAGTGAACAGTGATCAATGTGTTACAAATATTTACTATCAAAAACAGTCTTGATCACAATTTATTTATTACGGTGACCGGTTCACCGTAATAAATAAATTGTGATCAAGACTGTTTTTGATAGTAAACTCCTTTTTCGTCTTATAGAAGCTGAGGAACCGTGTTTACAATCTTCTTACCAAGGAATACTACTTGGCACGACAAAGGATGGAAGCTCAGTCATTCCTGTGGCACCAGAATTGCTGACTACACATCTACTGAGACAGACCAGTGGCACAGATATGCAAATCAGAATTTAGATATTTACTAAGAAGTGTTATTGCCAGTAATACCGACGGGGAATCTCTTAAAATAACTTAATGCCAAGTTGGTTGGTATGGCCATTTTCGCACATTTTACAATGGACAAATCTGCCTCTTTAGCACTGTAACGTCTATATTTTTAATTCTGATTCACGTTCGCATCTACTACACAGTAACTACTCTCACAAGACGTAAGTGTCTTCTTGGATGTTTTGCGGCTTCTAACGGAAGTACATTCCAGAAATAGCTTTAAAGTTAGAATTCCTAACATAGAAAATGTCAATAATGCTGTATATTCTTTGATAATAAACAAAACTACTCTTTGCGTGCTACAGTGTACATATTTTAACATAGACGTCTTCTGATTCAAAAGACACCTTCAGTCAGATTCCTGAACATTACACAATTATTGGTATCGCTAAAATAATGACGCATTTGAAACACTTCACGTCTTGATTATTACTCAAAATGTTCAAATGTGTGTGAATTGCTGAGGTGATCGGTCCCCAGACTTACACACTACTTTAAACTAACACACTAAGGACAACACACACACCCATGCCCGAGGGAGGACTCGAACCTCCGCGTTATTCGATTCGTGATTATTACTCAAAACGGAAAAGTTCTCACAGTCAATTTTCTTTTTATCTGTCCTGATGTGATCTTCAGCTAAGAATTTCATTATCACTACATGTTCCTCGAACTGACGTTAAAATTAATGATACTAAACACGTAGCAAAATCTCACCAAAAAGAAAATCAGGCAAGTTCAATGTGGATATGCGCAAATTCTCTTCAGTGAAATCCGATTTTCAACCTGTGGACACATGTAGGAGAATCAGGGAAGTCGTACGAATATGTAAAAAGAAAATTAGCTGCAAGTACCACTTAATTTTACGTACAAACAAAGACATGAACTGTTTCAGTTTCGTAATGAATGTTTTACATCTATAACCAACGTTTGGTAAAACCTAAAATTACGAATGTGTCAGAAAATACACAGACGATGTCTTTTAACCAAATGGTAAAAAGCGTCTGCATTAAAAGTGTTCACGATTCAACACGAAAAAAGCAGCATTCTTTATTATAAAAAACATAATTATTTAACAGAAGTTTTTATGTTAAGACTTCTAATTTCAGAGTTATTTACAGAATTTACTGCGATCAGTAAGACGAAATATGCTCTATTAATCTAGTCTCTCTAAGACAATTACCACTATAGTAGCTGTCAACGCATAGTTTGTGTGTGTTTAAGATTTTCGTGTACTTAGCTAAAGGTGAAAATCCCATAGCTGTATACATCTGCGCAATGTTCAGACCATAAATATATATGACAAATATAACAATAGATTACAAAACTCACCAAATTTGGAAGCAAGCAGTGGTCCTCATTTGTGGGCAAATTAAGGTTCGTAACGGGGCGCCAAGCTACTTGCGTTTCATACAATCACACTTCTTAACCCGTGTCAGACTCTACTCACCTGAAACAAAGGGAAAAAAAAGATCAGCAAAAAAATCTAAGGATAAGTGTTTTTATAGCCTCCCCACTTTCCAGGCTACCAGCGTATGTGCATGGTATGGTATGGTTATGTATCTGTTATTAAACGCATTATACCACATAAGCATAACACGACTGTGATGAATCCATTACAGACTAAGATCCTAATTTGCACTGGAACCTTTTCAACCCGTAGCTTAAAACTTTTGTCGGCCGCGGTGACCGAGCGGTTCTAGGCGCTTCAGTCCGGAACCGCGCTCCTGCTACGGTCGCAGGTTAGAATCCTGCCACGGACATGGATGTGTGTGATGTCCTTAAGGTTGGTTAGGTTTAAGTAGTTCTAAGTCTAGGGGACCCATGAACTCAGATTTTAAGTCCCATAGTGCTTAGAGCCATTTGAACCATTTAACAACTTTTAGTATTGGGATTTACGAAGGATGCAGTTTATTATTTGACTGCTTCTTATGCGGCTCACCTGTTAACAACGTCTTTAATCTTGCTATATCAAATACTGTGGGTTCAATACATGGTTCCATATATGATTCGATAGATGAACGCATGTCTGAAGGACACTGCACAGTACACCGTAAAAACACAGACGCTACAAAATAGTGTTACATGTCTAAACAGGCCGCGACAATAATAAATAAGTCTCTCTCTGTGCGGGAATCACGGCAACTGTGGAAGTGCAGGACGTGGACACATGGTAACATGTGGAGATTTGGGTTGATCCAGGAGGCGTGTTCAGATAGCCGAAGTACAGTCTGCTTTAGGCAGTGGTCGCGTACGGACCGGCTCCACGCCCCGGACTGCGCACCGCAGTCGTTTGCTTCCGCGTCGTGGCATTTCGTGTTGTGTAGCGTCCATTACTAGTGCACCTCATGGGGCACTGTTAATGCCGAGCGACACTTAAAGTAACATTCCAGGCCGAACATGCTGGACCACGCGCCTATGAAATTGAACAATTCATTCGCGAAGAGTTAGGAAGTGATAGGTATTAACTTCTCTATCACTGTCAGTATAGTTTATATTAAGATGACTACGGAGGAAGCATGTGCTAAGGTAGTTCGACAACACGCACACGGACTCAAGTTCAAGCATTTTGATGGGCATATTCGAGAGGTAACGGTAGATGACGCTGGTTACGGTCTTCGAACAATTCGGGTTTTGAGCTCCCCTTCCAAGTGCCCCAAGACGTGGTCGTTGAAGCTTTCCGACCCTACGGCAATGTTACTCGGCACATGGCAGAAAAATCGTAGACGTTCACGACATACCACGTGTTGAATGGTGTCCGCCAAATCAAAATCACACTCTCCAAACATGTACCATCCTATCTGCTGATTGGTGGCGTGCAAGCCATCGTTAAGTATCATGGCCAGCCGCGGATGTGTGTGGGATACGCGGTCATACGGTCAGCTACCTTTTTGGTCCCGATGAGAAATCAGAACTAGGCTATTGGACGTGCCTTATCGATCGACACTGTGTAATTGTTAGCAACCCCAGATACAAGCAGTTCTTTCCAATTTTTTACAGAGCGCCTTTCATGACCCGCCTTCCAGTTGGAACGTCCAAGCCATGAGATGCTGACGCTTTTTTGCTGACATGATGTTCTGAACACACTACGAACGGAGTCTCCATTAAAATTTCGAGAAGACACGTTTGGATGTTTCGCCAATCGGAAGGCGCTAGCGACTCCTGGAATTTTGGTACATAGACTAAAATAACTAAAAAACTATTGATAAATAAGAAAAATAAAAAATAAAAAACAAATAAATAAGGAAATAAAAATATACATAAAATAAACGCAAAAAACAAAACGCAAAAAACTAAACAAACAAAAACAAAAGCCCTTACACAACTACTTTCATTTTCATCGCTACATTCTATGCTCTTTCCCCCTACTTTATTTCCTACACCCCTGTAGTTGTGGGTTAGTTATTTTGGGATAGGCGTAGATAGGCGCCAACGCCTGAAGAGGTGCATTATATTTTATTTTATTTGTTTATTTTTATTTATTTATTTTTCTTTTTTTGTTTTAGGACCCAAGTGGCGGTGGCAAGTAGAGATTTTTTTGTAGTTTCTCTTTCCTGTCCAGGGGCGAAAAAAAAAGGAAAAGTGCTTAAGACGACCGCTCGCGTAAAGTGGAAAAACCAGGTTCGAGTCCCTGACCGGCACAAATTTTTATGTATCACTAACAAATTGTGCAGATCGTGTCTAATCATATTCGGAAATGTGAATACGTTTCTTCTAATTGTAAATGCCTCTGCTTGTTTTTCAGTACAAGGTGACCCTAGGTACGGTTTCGGCCTATAGAATTAAACTAACTTCCACATGGTCGCTTGTGATGCATTGTTCGGCACTGTCACAGATGGGACACCCGCTGCAGAAGACAAATGTATCCATTGAGAACTGTTAAAGAAGCTGTGTCTTCCTAACTTATGTAAACAACCCCCCCCCCCCGCTCCCCCCTCTCTCTCATACACACACACACACACACACACACACACACACACACACACACACACAGGCAAGGCGTGACCGGAAGTATCCAGAACCTACCCGAAATTAGAGTAACTTTTGCCTTGGGTTTGTCTCGTGCTTCATCCTTATTAAAACCTTCGAAAGTCACAGGCAAAGATGACCTTAATTTTTCCTATACAACTGGTGTCTTCTCATAGTGGGGAGCAACAATAAGAGAAATATTGGTCACAGTGCTCTTTCATATGGTCTACGTACGCTATCACTACGTTTCATGTGCTACGTAACTTCCTTGTGTGTACAACACTCTTCTTTCAACATTCAAATGATTTTCAATAATATGCACTGAGGTGACAAAGGTCACGGAATGGCGGTAGTATAGCGTACAAATGTCTTAAAAGGGCAGTGCATTGGCGGACCTGTCATTTGTTCTCAGGTGATTCATGTGAAAAGGTTTCCGACGATTTTATGGCTGCACGACGAGAATTAAAAGACTGTACGGAGATTGGAATTATAGAGAAATGTGAAGGTGGTTCGATGAACCCTCTGCCAGGCACTTAAATGTGATCTGCGGGGTATCCATGTAGATGTAGATGGTATGGCAGTTGGAACTCGACATATGGGACATTTCATTTCGGATATCGTTAGAGAATTCAATATTCCAAGATCCACAGTGTCAAGAGTGTGCTGAGAATACCAAGTTGCAGCCATTACTCTCACCACTGACAACGCAATGCTGATGACCTTCACTTAACGACCGAGAGCAGCGCCGTTTGCGTAGAGTTGTCAGTCCTAACAGACCAGCAACACTGCGTCAATAACTGCAGAAATCACTTTGAGACGTGCGATGAACGTATCTGTTAGGAGAGTGCGACAAAATTTGGCTTTAATGGACTCTGGCAGCAGGCGACCGACGCGAGTGCTTTTGCTAACAACACATCACCTGCAGCGCCTCTCCTGGGCTCGTGACCATACTAGTTGGACCCTTGACTGGAAAACCGTGGCCTGGTGAGTTGAGTCGTGATTTCAGCTGATGGTAGTGTTTGTTTGTGGCGCAGATCGCACGAAGCCATGGATCCAGCTTATTAACAAGGGACTTTCAAAGCTGGTAGAGGCTCCTAATGGTGTGGGCTGTGTTTACATGGAATGGACTGGGTGGTCCAGCTGAACCGATCATTGACTGGAAATGTTTATATTCGGCTAACTGGAGATCATTTGCTGCCATTTATGAACTTCATGTTCCCAAACAACGATGGATGACAATGCGCCATTTCACCAGACCAAAATAGTTCGCGATTGGTGTGAAGAAAATTCTGAACAGTTCGAGAGAATGATTAGCTACCCATATCGCCCGTCATGAATCCCACTGAGAGGTGAGTTTGTGCACATAATCCTACATCAGCTACAATTTCACAATTATGGACGGCTATAGCGGCAACATGGCTCAATATTTCTGCAGGGGACTTCCAACGACTTATTGAATACATGCCATGCTACACTACGCCGGCTGAATGGAGGTCCTACACGATATTAGGAAGTTTCTCAGGACTTTTATCACCTGCAGTGTAGATAAGAAGTTACACAAATTTGTAACTATTAACAAAACACTAAAATGTGATGAGCAACAGAAATGTAAAACCACCGTCACGATAAGCATAAACAGAGTAATATCGCAATTACAAAACATTGTGTAGCGCGATGTGGTGATAGTTCCTACGCTATTCGCCACTCAGTAGTCAACCGAGGGCCCTGGCCGAAGTGCTCAGAGAAAACGACAACGCCTCCAAATATACATTGCGCGCCGTTGATTTTTTCCTCGAGAGCAAGTTGGAATCAGCAACACATGGAGGAAGAAAAAATATTTAGTAAGAGAACATTCCTATGGAGGCATGAGTTATCTTAGAAATGATACATGGGCGCCAACAGTTGGATGTAAATCGATGCTGCACTCAACGGGTAGCGGAAAAGCCCTAAGGGGATAAAGACGTGTGTATTACTCCAGTGGAGAGTTGGGGGTGTAGTGTTCAAGGACCGAATTAAAAAGAAAAAAAAAACTGAGCTGTAGATCCTTCTCTAATGACCTTATTCTCGAAGAGGCATGAAGCTTTAATCTACCGTGCTTCCTTTCTCTCATAGATTTCCCCGTCTACCTGATTATGTGTTTTACAAATTTGTAAATTTCGCTGAAATCTTTGAGAAAAGACGTTATAGTGTACAGCCTTTGACATGAAACCTGGTCGCCATTCGGATGCCGCAGAGACTAATCCGAGTAGTCCGCTTAAGGTGTCAATACAACTGGCCAACCCTCATAATTGACGCGTTGTAATGTTGTATCTGTTCCAGGTTTAGTGGCAAACGTCGCGCAACGTACACGCAAAGTAGCGAGTTTTAGGACACTATTCAAAGTATCGGTCTGGAGGAAACTAAAACATGATGTGCTTCATTTACTAACCCATCAGTAATACCAAAACCTTTCAGAAGTGGTTCCGTGAAAGACCTCATGACTGAGAACATTTTAAACCCGTGTGTTCCCTCTCAATTCAGCGGCCACCGAACACCGTTCCCCTAACGTCGGGCTGCGTCCACTCAATTGATCGTAACGCGGCGCACATTGAGCTCGTTTCTGCTCTCGCACTGGCAAATATAAAATTGTCTAATATTTTAGATTGATTTTCCGTGCGAAATAACTTCTATAAGCCTAGTTAAAAAGGTGCAGTTACACAAGACACGTTGGTTGCTACGAGTGTATTTATCAATTGTGATTTTTTTATTTGAAGTTCTGTAAGAAGCACTCAGATGAAAACGAGACAGATAAAAAAAAAGCAAGTACACTGTTCATTGTTTCAAAATAGTCGCCACAACTGTTAATATATTTGTCCCACTGTGAGACAAGATGAGTATCCACTGACTTATCTCTTCTGCCACACACCGTCAGGTGGCTTGCGGAGTATGGATGTAGATGTAGATGTAGAACAGGAAATGACCGAACAAGCTAGAAGATCTGGATTTCAAATCAGCAATGCTTGCATACTGCCCTATATGTTGGAATGGAAGCATATGAGATATACAATGACATCAGGAAACTTAAATCGAACGAGGTTTCACACATCTACAGGAGTATCTATGAGTCGATTCGAAATGACACAGCAATGCGACAACTCATTACAAGGGGATAGTTTTTCGATAACGGTGTTTGAGGATGAGAATCTTAAATCGCACCGATTCACATCAGGTACCGATAAATACTGAGATCACGGAACTCCAGTACTCACATACATTAGTATTTTTACAGAACAGACAGCGCTACAAAAGGCAGCAACGATACTTGCTTCTGAGAACGTGAGGAGAATTTGGAACCAACCTCCGTCCTGGTACCCATATGTCAGTTATCAGTACTCATGGTAAAGGCGCCAGGCATATGAGCAAAGTACGCTGCATTGTCGCTTCGAGAGAGCTGTTGATACTTACGTAAACGCTAGGAGTGAGACAATACCAGACGGCTCCCAAGGAAAGGTAAGTCTTAAAATTCATCTACCTTTATGCGTCCACAAAACTAAAACGTGATTCACCTCTGAATCTGCTAAATCAAAGTAGTCAGTGGAAAGAGGACCATAATGCAACATAAAGTAATTCTGTTCGTTTCTGTGTTATACATGTAACAAGCTTCCTGTGCTTTCATGAAATACAGAGTTGTAATCGTTTACACCTATAAATAGTCCGTAAGTCGCAGTAAGGTGCACAGTGGAGGCTGCGTTGTAGCACTACAAGTCATTTCCTCTCCTCTTCCATTTTCCCAGAATTCTCCCAACAAACAAAAGTCGAACATTTGACTTCCCTACTACTAGTTCCATTTGATGTCGCTATGCAAGTTTGCACCTTGGTATTCGAGCTACGGTACTGTGTCAAGCAGTAGACTGCTAATACTGTATTAGAATATTACGGAATTATTTTTCCGACTCATTTGGATTAACTTACATTTTTCTCCGTCTGGAGCAAGCTATCATACATCACAACAACTAGAGATTCTGTCTTGTAAGTCATCTTGTATTCTATCTATATGCCTCGGTACAAGCCCTAATTTCTATTATCTTGCCTTCACGGTCCTTACGCGAAATGGACGTTGGTGCCAGTCGAATCTATCTTCCGTCAGCTGTAAATCCCAGTTCTCTACATTTTCTCAATAGCTTTTCGGGAAAAGGACGTCATCTTCCCTCCAGGGATTCCCGTTTGAGTGCACGAAGCATCTTCGTAACATTAGCGTATTTATCAAACCTACCGGTAACAAACCTAGCAGCGCTCCTCTTAACTGCTTCAATGTCTTTATTTAATCCAACCTGGTGAAGATCCCCAACACACAAACATTACTCAAGAATGGATCACACTAGAGTTCTATATGGTCTCCTTCACAGACGAACCACACTTTCCCAGAATTATCCCAACAAACAAAAGTCGGCCATTCGATCTCCGTACTACTCGTTCCGTTTTTATCGCTATGCAACTTTACGCCAAGGTATTCAAGCGTCGTGACTGTGTCAAGCAACACTCCACTAATACTGTCTTCGAACATTACAGAATTGTGTTTCCGACTCATCTGGATTAACTTAAATTTTTCTTAGTCTGGAGCAAGCTGTCCTTCATCAAACCAACTAGAAATTCTGTCTAAGTGATTCTGTACCCTCCTACAGTCACTCAACGTCGATACTTTCCCGTATACTACAGAATCGTATCGTGGTTGGATGTTGGTTGTTTTGGGGAAGGAGGCCAGACAGCGAGGTCATCGGTCTCATCGGATTAGGGAAGGACGGGTAAGGAAGTCGGCCGTGCCCTTTGAAAGGAACCATCCCGGCATTTGCCTGGAGCGATTTAGGGAAATCACGGAAAACCTAAATCAGGACGGCCGGACACGGGATTGAACCGTCGTCCTCCCGAATGCGAGTCCAGTGTCTAACCACTGCGCCACGTCGCTCGGTACAGAATCGTGAGAAGACAGTAACACATTGCTGCTCACCCTATCCGTCAAATCGTTTATGTATATTGAGATCAAAAGCGACCCTATCACACGTGCATGGGATCTATTTCTTAATTAGCCTTGGGAACTTATTCCATGTGCTCGGACCTTCCTTAATAGTTTGTAGTGGGGCTTCGTGTAAAATGATTTTCGAAAATCTAGGAATGTGGAATCTGCCTGTTGCCCTTCATCCTCGGTACGCAGGACATGGTGTGGGACAAGGAAAACCGGAGTTTTGCATGAGCTATGCTTTCTACATCCGTGCTGATTTTTGGACAGAAACTTTTCTGTCTCAAGAACGTTTATAATACTCGAAGTCAGAATATGCTCAACGATTTCGCAGAAAACCAATGTTAAGGAAATTTTTCTGTAATCTGCGGGTTCGTTTTTTACCCTTATTATGTTCAGGAGTTATCTGCACTTTTTTTTTTTATAGTGGCTTGGGATTTTGCATTCTGCGAGAGATTCGAGTTAAATGCAACATAAGGAAGGAGCAAATGCCGTACAGTACATCCTGTAAAACCGAACTGGGATTCCATCCGGACCTGGCGATTTATTTGTTTTCAACTCCTTCAGTTGTTGTTCTACGCCAGGGATGTCTGTTACCATGTTCTCCAGGCGGGAGTCTATGAGACGGTCAGCCGACGGTATGTATGTGCGGACGATCCTCCAGCGTCAATAGTTTCTTAAACGGGAAATTTAAAACTTCAGCTTTTCTTTTGGTGTCTTCTATTGCGATACCAGCTTTCTTGAAGGATTTATTAACTTCAGTAACCATCATCGCTATGGTGACATGATGATCACCTATCCCTGTCTGTATACAGACTGCCAGTAACGTCAGGATTGTTTGCATCTACATGGTGAAAAATATTTCCGTTGAGTGTCAGTTATCGAACTATCTGCTGAATACAGTTTTCGAAACTCATATTCACAGCTACTTCGAAGACTGTGTGTCCTAACCACCCGCAATAAATCCACAGACGCCCCAGTTTATACTCGGCAGGTTGAAGTCGCATCCCACTAATATTGCATGATACATGTACTTCCACGCTACTTAGCATGGACATTCTTTGAATGATACGACTATTACGGTCGAATCAGGTGGTGGGTGGAAACATCCGATGATTAACTTGAGTTCATCTAGGCCATTAACTGTGTCCGGATAACTTCATAGTCACACTTAGTTTCAACGTCTATTGAGAAGGTATTTTAATCGACTGCAATGAACGCTCCCTCTCCTATGGCACCTAATGTGTCTTTTCGATATACGTTCCTTGCCTTGTTAAAAATTTCGGACCTTTCTGCTTACGGTTTCATCTACCTTTCGATCCAGTGAATAATTTGAGCACAACTTTCCTGGAGGACTGTAGATTCAGCAACTGTGATACGAATGCTTCGACAATTTACTGTTAAAATTTTTGCAGTGAAAGGATCTTCTGTTTGTACGCCACCTGATTTTGTTCTCTGCATATCGACTGGCGATCTTTCATCAGAGAACTTTATACTATTGCCGTGTCTTAAAATACCCCATATATGACGAAAATTTATCATAACATAACATATCCTCTTCCTACAGAAAAATTCTTTACGCACGAAACCCCGACTTTCAAAAAAACAAATCAGCACTGTTTTTATCGTTGATTTGCTCATTCGAGTCTTTTCCGATAGAGAAGATGTCTCAGTGTCCCACTCCTCACTTTGTCGCTTTATCTCAGGATCAAACTAAACAATCCAGTATTCATCACGTGTGAGCACACGATTCAACCATTCGAGGTCATTGGCAATCCTCTCAGGTAGATCAACGCACACGTTTGTTCCATTGTTCTTCTCTTCTCAAGAAGATCCGCGCACACGTTTCTTCAATTGTCTTTCTGCTAAGTTGTGACGTTTTTCAGCACCATTTTGCCACAACCTTTCGCATGTGCGAAAATTCGGTCGAAATTTGCTGTACGGTGAAAGTGTTTAACAGGTCACCTATAATCCTTACTGTTAAACGTCGGTCTGATCTCACAAGAGCACGCATACGTTCGACGTTTTCGTCGATGTTTGAGGTTGACTGTCTCTCTGGGCAATGTTCATCTTTAAGTAGTTCTCGGTCTTCCAAAACCGATTTGAGCCAGAGAAAAACTTGTGGTTTTGATGCGGAATATTCCACATAGGCCTGTTTCAACTTTTCAGGGGTCATATTCGCGCATTCCCTATCTATGTATGTATTGAACTGGGGACCTACAAAAGACGGAGGAGCGGCGTCCCGCAGTAGACCTCAGTGGTTCACAACCTCACAACAGGCCACAGCAGTCCATCCCCTCCCCCCCCCCCCCCCCTCCCCCGGGAACGTCTTATACCAGACGAGTGTAATTCCAAATGTTTGCATGATAGAATAATTATGGTGTACGCGTACGTGGAAACGGTGTTTGCGCAGCAATCGCCGACACAGTGTAACCGAGGCGGAATAAGGGGAACCAGCCCGCATTCGCCGAAGTAGATGGAAAACCGCCTTAAAAACCATCTACAGGCTGGCCGGCACACCGGACCTCGACACTAATCCACCGGGCTGCTTCGTACCGGGGACCGGCACGCCTTCCAGCTCGAGAAGCAGCGCGTTAGACCGCACGGCTATCTGGGCGAGCGGATTCCCTAAGTTAAACATAAAAATTGCTAGCATAACGTTGCTCTAAATTCTGTTGTTCTATTTTCGTAACATATAACAAGAACACAACTTGATTGATGACTTTCTCAAAAATCAAGCGATGACTGTACGGAGCTGAAACTCGGACTGAGCATCTGGATGGGATGAACACACTGGTCTACACAAGTAGAACAACATCGTGTTGCCAGATCCCTTGCAGTGCTGTTAGTCTCATTACTATTCTCACACACCTCGTGGCTCCGCACTGTCGCCTAATGAACAGAATAAGAAACTTCGGATTATCAGACCAGTTGCTTGATTGCATTGCAGAGTTTCTGGCAAACAGAACCCAACATGTCATTCTCAACGTAGAGAAATCTTCAAACGGTACTGTATCATCGAGTGTATCCCAACAGAGAATTATTCAAATGATTCAAATGGCTCTAAGTACTATGGGACTTAACATCTGAGGTCATCAGTCCCCTAGACTTAGAACTACTTAAACTTCGCTAACCTAAGGACATGACACAAATCCATGCCCGAGGCAGGATTCGAACCTGTGACCATAGCAGCAGCGCGGCTCCGGACTCAAGCGCCTAGAACCGCACGGCCACAGCGGCCGGCAACAGTGAGTTACAGGACCATTACTTTTAACAGTACTTATTAAAGACCAAGTTCCATGAAGATCTTCGTGTTGTTATACACTGAGAAGTCGCAATGGTAGGAAAGTGTACCGAAATACAAGAAGATCCACAGTGCATCGAAGCTTGGTGCAGGGACTGGCAGTGGACCCTCGACGTAAATAAATGTAACGTATTGCGCATAAATAAACAGAAAGGCCCATTAGTGTACGATATCACGATTTGCAGAACAATCACTGGAAGCAGCCACGTCCATAAAATATCTAGGAGTATGCGTACGGACCGATTTAAAGTGGAACGACCACATCAAACTAACCGCAGACAAGGAAGATGGCAAACCGAGATTCATTGGGAGAATGTGTAGTCTGCCCACAAAAGAGGTAGCTTACAAAACCCCCTTTCGACCAATTTTTGAATAGTGCTCGTCAGCCTGGGATCCGTACCAAGTAGGATTGATGAAGGGTACAGAGAAGATCCACAGAAGAGCAGCGAGTTTCGTTACAGGTTTATTTAGAAAACGCGGTAGCGCCACGGAGATGCTCAGCCAACTCCGGTGGAGGAGTTCTGCATCGTGGAGTAGATTACCGGTATAAGACTGAGAGGGTACGTTCCTAGAAGAGTTAATCAGTATATTGCTGCCACCTAGGTGTATCTCTCAATAAGACTAAGACGGTTAAATTAAAAAGATTAGAGCTCACACGAAGGCTTACCAACAAACGTTCTTCCCGTGCACTATTCACTACTGAAACACTGATACAGTGAAGCGACCGTGATACACAAAGTAACTTCGGCCACATACCGTAAGGTGGCTTGCGGACTACAGATAGAAATGTGAATGGATGGGGATAATCTGTTTCCTATCCTTGTTGGCAAAAACCTCACACATCATACATCACCAATAAAGTGCAGTCCGCAGCTCGTGGTCGTGCGGTAGCGTTCTCGCTTCCCACGCCCGGGCTCCCGGGTTCGATTCCTGGCGGGGTCAGGGATTTTCTCTGCCTCGTGATGACTGGGTGTTGTGTGATGTCCTTAGGTTAGTTAGGTTTAAGTAGTTCTAAGTTCTAGGGGACTGATGACCATAGATGTTAAGTCCCATAGTGCTCAGAGCCACTTGAACCCATTTTTTGAATAAAGTGCATCGGCCTAGGCAATTTCGAGGTAGTGAGAACGTCACTCGAACACATTTCATCAAAGTCATTCACCTTATCGTTCATCAACAGTTCCAACACACTCCATGCCGCTTTTGCGCAGCACCAGCAGTTTCACTGCACTACACGGATAAGGAGTGCTAAATAGGGTTCCACAAGTCGTGAAAACACTAACATCTATTCTGAAAGTGCTTCACTAAACTTACCCAGTTACACCTAACACAGTTCTGTATATACTGATTTACTAGCGGCAAGGGAATACTATTTGCTGACCATTACTGAAGTGGTAGGTCCCAATAACTATATCGAGTTCTATTTGTAAATACCGCAATCGTACTATCGTTGATTCAGTCTTACGCGGTTGAGCACACATTTCTGTTTGTCTCAACATATTAAGAAAATATGTGAGAGTTCGTGCTGTTGTTGGTCTGACAGTATCGTAAGAGTGCATTAATATTTCTCCCGTATTCAATCACTTCCTATTCACTAGATTTTATTACAGTGAATTACTCTAAAATAATTCACACGTTTCCGACTATTAATATTACATTAAAAACACGCTTTTCACTTAATAGCGGCGCCTGTGTTTGTACACCGCGGTCGTCCGCCCCCACGACAGACGCACAGACTCACTCAGACGAAGACTGCTAGCGCACAATCGGCGATAAAGCCAAAACGCGGTTACCCTTCTACTTTATGTACCTTGCGTGGTGACAGTGTCGTGCAGCACGGAACAGTGTGGGCGCGTAATTTCAAATGTCGGAACGGTGGTACGCTTACACCCTCTGCAAGGTTACAGTAACTTAATCATATGATGATTATTATGAGGATATGAATGCAACATATCCTGTGCTATTAAGTTTATCGTTGACGCAAACAATGAAATTCAGGAAGTACAGCAAACAAAGAGACTAATTGCGCCACTTCTGTGTGAGCCACAGCCTGGTTAGGACATAAATGTAGCTTATCTCTACTCGAAATAATTTCAGAATGCAATCGTGGCACACAGTAATAGTCCTGATGCATATTTATATATGTGGCGAGCAAAGTGAAGTTGCACTCTTCATTAATAAGTAGTGCGTCAGTTAATTTGTACTTCATCAACATGATCTACTCATTGTCCGATCCCAAAGTAGATTGCCAAACAGTATAAAGAGGAAACCAACTACCGTCACCGCAGAAGGTGTAAGAGCAGGTGGTACGCTTACAAATGGCGACAGTTGCTCCAGATTGTTGATTCAACGCAGTCTTCGGATGAGTCCGGAAAATTAACATAGCAATACGCTGCGTGAAACTGCGGCACTTCGTGTAGAACTAAATGCAACATTGTTTAGGAATGATTACAAAAGAAGCTGTGAGCTCTGTTAACAAGCTGTAATTCATCGATGACATTTCTAAATTACGTATAAATGTGATTTTTTTTGTTATGGTTTTAGGGCGCAAAACTGCTACGGTCATTAGCGCCCGGTCTGTGACTTAGGAAAAGGTAAAAAAACGAAACTGGAAACCAGCAGCAATGGGAACGAAACTTAAAAAATTGTAGAAACTAAAAACAGAAGGAAATATTAAAAAACACTATAAAAAGGGGGGGTTGGTTGTCCCAAAAAAGAGCTTCAAATGACTGACGTCATCTCACTGGCACTAATAAACTCGAGAACGCGGACGGCTGAGCGCGTGTCATCTGCTAAAATGGAAGATATATCAGGCGACAGCTGTAGACGGGCGTGTAACGGAGTAAAATAGGGGCACTCAAGTAAAAGGTGTCTTACCGTCCACAGCTGAGAGCAGCGGGGATAGAGTGGGGGAGGATCGCCACTTAAAAGATGTCGATGGCTAAAAAGACAGTGCCCTATCCGGAGTCTAGTTAAAATTACCTCCTCCCAACGACGCGTTCGGGAGGAAGAGGTCCAAGCACAGGGAAGAGCTTTCACGTCCCGCAATTCATTATTGGGGAATGTCGACCAATGTGCGTGCCATAAAAGAGAAACACGACGACATAAAACACCCCGTAGATCGGCGAAGGGAATCATGCGAATAGCTGGCTAGAGAAGAGAGACTGCAGCCTTCGCCGCTATATCAGCCGCCTCATTTCCACAGATACCAACGTGTCCTGGGATCCAGAGGAACGCCACAGACACGCCCCCCAAGTGAATTCTAATGAATGGTAACTACGGTGCACATTATTATAATAGCCGATGCAATGAAAAACTGAAGGAAATTGTTTACCAAGGAGGACAGCTGAATATTTCAGCTAATTCAGAACAGACGTTTAAATTAGCTGGTTCCATAAATTTTGAAACATGAGCCAGTAGCATTTGCAAGTTAGGTTTAATGACAGCAGTTAGTCAGAAAATGAAAACAAACATTCCTACTACCCGCACAAACCAAATTAACACTCGGCGCGGTGGGTGATGGGAGCGATAGGAAATGAGGAATAACATCAGCCGCCTCGCTGAGTGTCAACATGGTTTTCGCGTACAGTACCAACCAGTTAATGTTAGACATACTGCGAGAAATTGAAAACTACTGTCAGGAATTGAGTCAAGACGTTAAATGGAGACGTTAATAAATTGAAAGAAAAATGCAGGACTGTTACAGTACACCTTAGATTGTAACTGGTAGTGTCTGAATCTTTTTAATCGAAAGCACGATGATGCACGTTAGTTGCACCAATGCACTCTGGTGGCCGTTCTACCTGCCACAGTGAACTGAAACTCTAGTCATTTACATACCAGTCGATGGTGTGCACATTTACGAAGTTACATTGACAGCTGGCCATGTCTTCTGTGAGCTTCACTTTTTCTGTCAGGAAGTGTAGTTATTTGATGAAATATCTATGAACGAGAGTCTCACTCTTCACTCAGTCTTCAAAATTAGTCTCTAGCAGTGCTACGTCCTCCAGCTACTCCTGTAGCCAAGCAGGCAGGCAGAAACGAATACAGTGCGTTTGTACGGAAATTAATGTTATAGCAGAGATCATAAACATCCCATACTGCATTGTCACGAGTTTAACATACACGATAAAGTTCAAGATAGTACAAACTGAAACGTACAGTGCACTTCACATGCGAATGTGTTTGATTTAGTTAGTATTTAAGACCAAGCAGATAGAAATATTATGCTACAATGAACACAAACTATAATTTAAGAAGTGTTAGTTGCCATAAAGAGTTACGTAAAAGATCACAACGTTTTCTTACTATGACCGCTTCTAACATATAGCACTCGGAAGGCTACACTGGCACGACGTGTTGGCAGGCAAGCACTGGCAGCCTTTGGGAATTGTCCTCGTATACTAACGTGTCTTTACACTCCCTCCCGCACTACAGGCAGAAGCAAGTAAAGCAAAGCCTCTGAACGTTGCTCCTCTCGTGTCTGCTTGCCAACTGCCAAGGGCGTCGGCACACGCATGCTTATTCTGTGGACCTCACGTGTCGCTCTTCCCCACACTGCACGAGGTCTGGCTGTATAATAGCAGAGTGTACCTCAGCTCTGCGATTCCTTTCAGGATTGAAAACAATGTTAGGGAGGTGTGGTAACAATACAATGCTCTAAAGAACACACGACTTAAGCAACAAGATATCGCCTGACGCTGCTTATGTACCCAGTAAATATGCTAGTGCAGTACGAAGACTTATCTCATGTATGCCAAACATCGGATTGTGTATGAAACTGCCAACTTCTCCAAACGATTTACAACAGTGGAGGTCACTGCAGGTCCCATGTCAACAACCCACAACTTGTTTTCTATGATTATTGGACGAAAACGCAGGTCTGCAGGGTACTAAAATGGCTATCCAGGCAATGCTTCGAGTTTGGCACATAGCTATATTTTGACCATTCAATGTATACGGTAGTCACCTTTTAAGTTTTTACAGCAGGTCTCTTTGTAACGCTGCTGAGGTTTAACGACACAGCAATACCAAAATTAAAATTTGTAGTTTTCTTAAACAAAAAATGGCAGTTAATGAATTGGCCGAATAGTTTGTTTATAGTGAGCGTGTTGTAAAAAACTGTAAATTTCACGCCAGCCGCGGTGGTCTCGCGGTTCTAGGCGCTCAGTCCGGAACCGCGCGACTGCTACGGTCGTAGGTTCGAATCCAGCCTCGGGCATGGATGTGTGTGATGTCCTTAGGTTAGTTAGGTTTAAGTAGTTCTAAGTTCTAGGGGACTGATGACCACAGATGTTAAGTCCCATAGTGCTCAGAGCCATTTGTAAATTTCACTTGAAAGTTGCCGTTGATGACTTTTTTACGATTTTCGCAAAGGCCAAATTCAATAAAAATGCAGCGAATCGCTTTGTTTAACTTTTGAGAGCCAATCTCCTTTAGAAAAATCTCTTTAGTACTGGATAGCAGAACTTCGTGGTGGTTGTGCATCCGTCAGTGATAAATTTTGTGAAGGTAGACTCTTCAGGGCCACATAGTGTATGAGAGGGAGAATCGCACGTGCATCAACGCGCTCTTGGTTTAAGGGCTCTCCTATTCGACTGTCATGATTTATTTAAAACCCACGTCTGCACTTCGTGCCACCACCGTAAAGCTTATATTTTTCTTGTTGATGTTTATTTGTTCAGAAAGAAAAAGCGTAGGTCTTTGACACAGGATTCTTGGGATGAGATTGGGCCGGCACCTGTTTTAGTAAAATCTCGATAAAGCTTATATTTTTCTTGTTGATGTTTATTTCTTCAGAAAGAAAAAGTATGGGTCTCTGACACTGGATTCGTGGGCTGAGATTAGGCCGGCACCTGTTTTTGTAAAATTTGTAATTTTTACTTGTGCTCTGAAATGTTCTGATATGGATCTTCCTTACATGTAATATTTCTTGAGCTTTCGTGGTTCCTGGTGTGGCACCGTGGGCCTTACTTCAACTTGTAAGTGTGCATTGAGTATTTTCCAGATTGTAAAGCTTTAAATAAGCTTCTGATATCTTTAAACTATACAGTATAAAAATAATGAAATTGTAAGGCAGTACCCCACAACGTCCACGTTGGCTACGAGAAGGGCGGTAAAGCAAGGGCATGCTTCAGGGCAGTAAAGCAGAAGTATTGATAATAACAGCACCACATGAAACGCCCAAAATAGCTGGAAGGGTTCGCGTTACTTTCAGATCGATGCCAATTTCGCTGGCAGGTAAACGCTAGGATGCTTCATAGGATTTTCCGGCCCGGTATGATACAATGCGCGCGGGGGAGGGGGGGGGGAGGAGGGGGAGAACTGTTGAATTATGAAACCATATCCTAGCTGCGAGTCAAATGTGGCTGTGCCGCTCAAGTCTCCATACATTCCTTGGACTGGAGGAACTAGTCGTGACCAGGGGCTGTTGTCGAAACAGGTGTAAAATTTTCAAATGGTGTGTGAAATCTTATGGGACTCAACTACTAAGGTCATCAGTCCCTAAGCTTACACACTACTTAACCTAAATTATCCTAAGAACAAAAACACACACCCATGCCCGAGGGAGGACTCGCTCCGCCGGGACCAGCCGCACAGTCCATGACTGCAGCGCGTAAGACCGCTCGGCTAATCCCGCGTAGCCAACAGGTGTAGCGAAGGCACGTGCACAGTGTCTTCGGTCTGATAACAAGGGTTGTTACTCGCCAAGATTATGTCCCACGGTCACTTCAAGTTAAACGTGTATTCTAAAATGCTGTAATAAATGCATCAATCAGTCCGGAAGTGAAATAAATAAATAAAGCCTTCAAAAATGACAAATGACATACTTCCACAGTATCAAATCTGATACCAGCAATGAAGGGCTGCCAACAGGTTTGCGACATGCTTCACTTTCTCGAAGTATGTTCCAAATGTTCATCTACTATATGATGACCTTTCAGACAGCATTAATACTAATTTCATTCTTTTCGCATATATTGTTATCAGTAATTAAGTGTTCACCGAGTAAGCTGGACAGATATTCATTCAGGTCCTGATAATATTTCACAGTGATACATAGATTGACAACTTGCTTTTAAATGTTCATACATGTAACACTGTACACTTCATTAACGATAAAACGTCGTATCCTGTGGCTACAATACTCAGGAGTCACAAATGGAGTTTGTCCATTCATACAAATACGTAGGTATAATAATACTCGTATGTAAGAACATGAAATGGAACAGTCGCATTAGCACAGTCGTAGGTAAAGCAGGTGGCAGACTCACCCTCCTTGATACAATTCTAGTGGAATGAGGTCAGCCTACAAACGAGATTACTCACACGACATTAGTGATAGTGAACCACGTTGTATAAAATTGTTAAAGTTTTGGACCGGTACTGAATAGGACTAAAATGGGATGCTCAAAGTACACAGAGAAGGGCAGCTCAAATGCTCACATGTTTGTTTGACCCATCGGAGCTCATTGTGGAGATGCTGATAAAACTAAAGTAGCAGACACTTGAAGAAAGACGCAAAATATGCCGAGTAAGCTTACTGACAGTGCTTCAGGAACACGATGAATCGAGGAATACACTGCAACCTCCTGCATATCACTCCAGTAGGGATCGCGCTCACAGGCGTTTAAACAGTCATCCTTTCCGAGCTCCAGACGTGAATGGAGCGGGAAGAAACGCTGAGACGTGGTACAAGAAGAAATATCCCCTGCCATGCACTTCACGGTGGTTTGCAGAATACGGATGCAGATGTAGAAAATCAATTGTAATTCCAAAAAACATGGATTATTTACGCAACACGATTGAAGAGTATCGTCTTGAGACATAGGCATTCTTAGCCATATTAAAGACTGCAATATTGTATATTCCATTTGTCCCTGTCGGCAGCTCGTGCTTTAGTGGCTAACGTTTACGCCTCTGGGGCCCGGGTTCCGTTCTCGGCCAGGTCGGGGATTTTCTCCGCCCGGAGACTGCGTGTTTGTGTTGTCCTCACCATTTCATCATCATTCGGGAAAGGGCGAGACTGGACAGTGTACAAATTGGGAATTTGTAAGGGGCGCTGATAACCACGCTGTTGAGCGCCGCGCAAAACCAAATGTCATCATCACCCATTTGTTCATGATGGATTCCTGACATTTTAACCGAATCTCAAATACAGGTTCGTGTCAATCGGTTAAGGAATGGTTCAAAAAATCCGTACACAATTTCGTAAGAAGAGATGAAACATGAGTATATTCGTAAGAGCTAGAAACTTAAGAGTTTCGACAAAAATATAAAAGCACAGCGAGAAATGCATGTTTCAACATAAATGAATGTGCTAGCCAAACCTTCTGGTGGTGCTGTTGTATTTGACCACGGAAGGAACCCGTTAAATGTCCGCAATACGCTGCAAGTGACAGTCGTGGTCATATCAGTGTTATTTGTAGTTGTGACTGCATTTCGATGGAGCTAAATGAACTCATAACATAGCAAATTGTTGGTGCACGTATGGTGGGTGCTTTCCAAACGAAAGCTGCCGAAATCTTTGATATTTAAAGGGCATCGGTTCGGAGATTTATATCGCATAACACGGAAAGTGGAGAAACATCCCCCACTAAGTCACAGCGCGGACGGAAATGTGTGTTAAGCGACCGATCACTGAAGAGAATTGTGATGAAAAGCAACATGACGACAGCTGCAAAAGTCACTGTAGACCCGAATGTCAAACTCGCGAACCCTGTCAGCACCAAAACAACACGAAAGGAGTTCCAGAGTCAGGGAACTGGAGGGCAAACTGGAATTCCAGAACCATTCATCAGTGATGCAAGTGCCCGTAACAGGAAAATGTCGTGCCCAAGTCATCAAACCTGGACTTTGGAATAATGGAATAATGTCATTTGATCGGATGAGTCTTCCTGCACACCGTTTCCAACTTCTGGGCGAGTTTATGCCACAAGAGTGAAACATGGCGGGGGTTCAGTGATGATTTGAGCAGCCATTTCGTGGTATTCCATGTGCCCCATGTTTAATATGCATGGTCACATTGCTGCGTACGATTGTGTGACCATTTTGGCTGATCAGGTCCATCCAATGGGACAATCTTGATCTTCCAATGGTTGTTCTGTGTTCCAAAAGAACAGGGCACCTGTTCACACAGCTCACATCGTCGAGGTCTGTTTTTCAGAGCACGAGAATGAACTATAGCATCTTCCCTGGCCACCACAGACACCAGATCTCAATATTACTGAGCCTCTGTGGTGCGTGATCACTATCCACATCCATCATCATTACCGGGTCTTGCCGCAGTTTCGCAGGAAGAATGATGTAAGAATTATTTGAATATTATACAAGACTTGTATCCATTCTGAGATCACTAGAAGCTCTTTTGAACGTCAACGGTTTTTCTACATCGTAGTAGGCATGGCAATTGTTGGTTTGTGATGTTTCCACATTCTTGTCCACCCTCTGTAATTACCAATTAACTGTTCCATTGTCCCAATAGGAAATGAAACAAGTATTTCGCTCGCAAAGCACAAAATGGTACATTGTTTCTTTTATTACTGCATACGTGGTATGCATTACTTTACAAGATCGAACAATAGTTAATATTGAATGGTATACTATTTGTTTGGTACAAGTCATCGGTGGCATTAGGGAATATCCGAAAACATTGTATCATTCTTCAGCATGGCAATGCCAGCTCTCTCACAGCACGCCGAGCAGCTGATTATCTAACCAAGAAAAGCGTAGAGTTAAAGTCTCTGTGCCTATTTTCACCTGTTTTATTGCATAACGACTTGTTTTTGTTCCATTATGTGAAACAAAATATGCGTGGGTAGATAATTTATCACAGCTAAAAGCTGTAGGCCCTCTTCTAAATCATGTTTTGTGGTATCAACATATGTTCGGAATTTTTTTTCCCCAATAGGTTCGGACGCACTGCAAACAACAAGACGATTTGTATCAAAGAATCTTTCCTTCATTGTTTTCGTTAAAAAATCTTAAAAGTCGGCCTATGTTTATGACAGAAATCGGCTGTTGTATGTGCAAAGACGAGTTTTAAAAATTTTATTTGCAAGTGACAGTACTTGTTTCAGACGTTCAATTAACACCAGAAAAGAAATTACCTTTTGCAAGTAAGAAAGACGAAAGGACTTTTTCATGTGAAGCAAAAGGCTTTAATGGTCTTGTGAACAGACTAATCCAGTTAAATAACAGTAACCACCTCAGTAAAACCGCCAAGAAAGGCTACTCATTCCGCATCTCAGTGTGCTGCTATCGTTGAAGTGATTTCGTCCAGGCGCCGGAATTTGTTCGTTTTTTTTATGGTAGCATATCAGTGATGAGGAGATATGCGAGGAACGGCATTCCACGTTACAATATGTGTGCCCTTTCGGAACACCCCTCACGAAGGACTCCCAGTGAATCATTTCATACGAATTTACTTTTACCCGAAACATACTGGGAGCAGCCGATTTACAGTCGTCATCCCGCTTTACATTTCCTCCATATTCAGCGAACCACGCCCACAGTTCCTGCAGACAAACCCACGGAATTCCTTTTTTCATTATACAGTAAGAGTTGGTTAATATAGGTGTCTTTAAGCTTCTCACTGACAGCCCAACACTGAAATTTGCCAAGGGAAATATGTATGTTGTCGAACTGAGTGGGTTAACCTAGTGCTCTGTACAGATGAGTTTGGTGGCGTTGGAAAAAGACAAAGAATTGAGAATAATAAATCTTTATATCTCAGAGTGACCTAAGTTAAATGATAACTGTATCAATTATAGTTATTACCATTTACGTATTTTTGAATTTTTTGCCCTTTCCTTTGGCTCTATAAACATCTCCTCGATCCATTAGTTTTGTTCTCGTTGTTGTTCTTATCTTCGTGAAACATCATCATCCTTTCACTAGGGGTCTATCGTCTTTCTACTGTCAACATGTTTCTGAGTTCCAAATTCCTTTGTGTCTTGTGTAGACGTGAACTTCTCAGTCGATCTTCTGCCTGCATGTGGTCTGTTTAGCTGTCAGAGGGTGAATAATGGCTTTCGTGAGATCCTGTTGGGTGTGGAGTACCCATCGTACCGTGGTTTCTCAGGTCCCGGTAGCGGTGCGGAAGATGTTCTTCATCAGTCTTGAGGTTTCGTTTCGTGCTAAACCTCTATAAGATTTCAGACATCTTTTTCATGGAATGGAAATGTATTTTTCATTCAGGCAATACAGTTCTCCAGAGATTTTACGTATTCAAATACCGCCATGGGTTTTGCGTCAATATTTTCCTCAGTATCTGTCGTTCCATTTTCCCCATGGTGGTTAATGACCTTTTCTGAACTGTATAGTGTGCTTCTGGGAAATCTGTTATTAGTGCTAGTAATACCATTATTATTATTATTGATATTAATATTACAATGATAATACGGTAGCAACGGTACCTACAGTTACGATTTTCTATTTCCACTGAGATTTATTTGAAATTGGTATGTCTGTCATCGCTAAGCACATAACCACAGAGCAGCCTTCAGTTGGTTTAGAAAGGAAGGGGAAAGAAATCGGCAGTGCCTGTTGAAGTAATTATTCTAATATACTACGGAAGTGATTCCGAGAACCATGGGAAATCTAAATTACCATGGCCGGACAGGAATTTGAACTAGTTTCCCTCTTACAACATTTAAGTGCCTTAATTACAGTCCATTTCACGCGAAATGATTGTATTCGCTACAGCTGGGACCTTCTCAGTCTGTATAAGAATTAGTAACGAACTCAGTCGTTCATTTGTTAAGAAATCAGCCCTGCAATCCGAGTGTTTAATGCAAACCATGCAAAACCCAAATCTAAATATTTGAAATTGTGGTTTACACGTATAAGAGTTCGTTCTCTTAATTACACGCCATTTCATTTGTCATCAGTAGTTACTTCTTTTGCTATGATGGACTGCGTTTGGGAATTAGTGGATTATAGAAATGCGTTACAAAACAGGCTACTCAGTCAGCAGCCACATATTTGCTGCACGTTTTGGGCTCCCTTCAAAGAAAATGTTACGTAGGGTCAAGATGTTTTCTGTATTGTGTTGATAAATGAACGATGTTGTGCAGTTTTATGATAACTTGTAGCAATTAGAGCTAAGGCTTTTCTAAACATATATCTTCTCGTACAAGGTATAGTTATTGGAAGAAAGGAAGGAACACAGCGGTTTAAGGTCCTGTCGACGGCGCGGTCATTATAGCCGGACTGGGGAAGGATGGGGTACTAAATCGGTGGTGCAAAAGTTCAGTTTCAGAAAGAGTCTGGTATTTTCACGGGTGTTCGAAAGACGCAGCGCAAGTGCTCACGGATTCGACACATATTCACGAAGACTGGCACCCAAATTTCTATTCCACCAAATCACCATTCCGGTACTGGTCTTAAGCTATTTAGGGACATAACAAAAACATAAATGTAGATCTTCGGACGGGACATTGAACCATTGTCTTTCCAAATACGACCTTAGAGTCTCACCAAAACGCCACCTTGATCGGTTACAATGCTTGGAGGAGGAACACCTTCCCAGTTTAGCCAACAATAAGTTATATAGTTTAAGAACAATTCCACATGTACATGAAATATCAAGGGAATGCAACTGAACACGTAAATCCGGACAGAGACTTGAAGATGATAATCACTATCATCTGTAATTCGTTTTGACGCTTTTATCACTACGCCACATCACTCGATGAACATTTATTATCTACGTTATTAAACTATTCGGCAACAGGATAGTCTCAGAAAATGTCAGGTATTTTCACAGGTGATCGAAAGAGGTAGTGCAGGAGTTCGCAGAATCGACACATATTCGCGAAAACTGGGACCCAAATTCCTATTCCTCCCTCAGGAATTACCTGTCACAGGTATATTCTAATTCACTTCAGAAAATAGTGAGGTTTCACCACGCTGTCTAGCCACTAGCCGGACGAATGCCACGTCCCCTGATCTGAGACGCCACAGGCGCCATGGGTCACGTGGAAAAAGTGACCGCCCGCCTGCAGTTGTGCCTACTTTATACGGAATGGCAGACGAGTTCTTGCTGAGTTGTTGTATCGGTCCAGTCTAGATGTCTAGTATCGACAAGTATAGTCGCAAATTTCTTTACGAAAGTAATACTTCAGGACTGGCCTCAAGACTTATATTTATGTCTTCACTCTGAACAGTTGAAGTGTTTTACTTATCACTGCTTTGTCAAGGACTTGGTTTTGGAATCCATCAAGGATCACTGTACTAGGATCACTGTACTGAAGCGAAGTATAATAAAATGTCGGAAAAAAGTAGTACACCTAGAAAGCCGACGTTGATTTTTATCCGGTGAGCATATGCCACCTGAGGGATAATGGATGTACTGAAAATGGTTTCAGCGTTGTCCGCCAACAGATAGCGTAGTGGCATTACCTACCACAGCGCTGCCTGTGTCTAGCCTTTAATGGGGAATGCTCACGGACAGAAAGTACAGTGTGATGCGAACGTATGAAGCAAGCAGGCAACCATGCCACGGGGACGCACTCGTGCTTCCTACAGCCAACTGAGCGAGTTTGAAAGGGGTCAAATTGCGGCCTCCCGAGTGGCGGGACGGTCGTCTCTGAGAACTGCCACACAAGTTGGACGTCCTACGTCAGCTCTGCAAAGATGCTCATATCAGTGGTCAGGTGAACATTATCAAACCGTTGACGACGTTCTGGACGTCCACGCAGCACAGACATAGAACAGCTACCCCAGCGTAGGTAAGAGAGCTTGTGAGCCCATTCGTGTCAACACGAACTATTGCGAAGCTGTTATTAGCAGAGGGACTATGACACGCACACCTCTAGCCCGTTTTCCACTCACGCCACAGCATCGACGTTCACGGCTCGACTAGAAGATGGAATGGCGCGCTGTGGTCTTCAGCTATGAAAGCAGGTTCTGCCTGCACGCAAATGATGTTCGTTTGCTCGTACGTCACAGACCTGGTGATCAATGTCTCGTAGAGGGCATTCGTCCGACACACTGGCCCCACCCCAGGGCTTATGGTTTGTAGGGCGATGAGTTACAACTCTCGTTCCCGTTTGATGTTTCCGGAGGGGACAGTAACCGGTTTTGCCGTCCTTGCAAAAGGAATGTGCCGTGTTGTTCCAACAGAATGAAGCTCGCCCACACACTGCCCGTGAAACTCAACATGCTCCGAAAGATGTGCAGCAACTTCCCTGGCCATCTGTACGATCGACTGAATGCCAGAGTCAGAGCCTCTATGTCTCCTGTGGAGGATATATCAAGCACTAATATGAGTGTTTCCGCATGAGTCGATACCTGGTACCCCAGAACCGCTTGTGCTATTGATCTGTAAATGTAATCATTTCGCATAAAAAAATGGCTCTAAGCACTATGGGACTTAACATCTATAGTCATCAGTCCTCTAGAACTTAGAACTACTTAAACCTAACACAACACCCAATCATCACGAGGCAGAGAAAATCCCTGACCCCGCCGGTAATCGAACCCGGGAACCCGGGCGCGGGAAGCGAGAACGCTACCGCACGACCACGAGCTGCGGACAATCATTTCGCATACTCCACACAACACAGTGTACTAATTTTTTCCAGCAGTTTATATTAATTTCTCAGAGCTTATGTTGTCTCACTCCTTTTTTTCCGGCTCAGAACCCACACACTGTCCTGACAGGAAACGAGTACTTTAGGCAACGAGATCACTTGGCTTCTTCACTGCCGGGTTGAATGTCACCTGTTAGCGTTGCAGGCGCGTGACGCGCTAAGGAAAATACATAGTATAATTAAAGCGGAGACGATTGGGGAATTTTTACAGCAACGATACGAGTCGCAGATCGGGAAATCCATAAGCGACTTTGACAAGAGGCAGATTGTTATGGATCGGCGACTGAGAACGATTATCTCAGAAATGGTGAAGCTAGTCGACTAATCGCTCGATACTGCCGTGAGCATATCTAGAAAGTAGATGGGGCAAAGAGAAGCAACGAATAGGCGACGAAGTCTTGGACGCCCACGCCTCGTCACACAACTAAGAGTTCTGGGGCATGCCCGTTCCGTAAAGCAGAATAGGCGCCGATCTTCGGCAGATCTAATGACAAGAGTAGGTGCAAGTGTTTTGGTGTACACCATTCAGCTCACATTGCTGAAAGTGGGGCTCCGCTGCAAACGACCTCTTCCTGTCCCAATAATTACCCAAAGACATAGTCAGTTGCGACTGCAGTGGGCAAGGGCTCATCGACGTTGGACCGGAGGACAGAGAAAACGTGTCGCCTGCTCATATGAATCACATTTCTTGTTACACCAGCTCGATGGTCATGTCCAAATGTGTCGTCATCCAGACGAACGGCTGCTCGAAACATGCACCGCGTCATGGACGCAGCCCCGTGGGGTCAGCTCGGCTCAGGTTTAATAAGACATATGGCACTAATCGAAGGCACAGTGACAGCTTTGGACTAAGTGAACATGATTTCGGATCACAAGCATCCCACTATGCTTCATATCTTACACAATGGCGTCTTCCAGCACAATAATATGCGCATCACAAGGCCAGGATCATGCTTCAGTGGTTTGAGGAGTACGATAATGAACTCATGTTAACGTCTTAGCCAAGAAAATTGCTTAATCTGAATCCGATGGAATATATCTTGTGCAATGTCGAGCGCCAGTTTCGCGCCCACAAACCACCAGATAATGAGTTAAAGGAATTGCGTGGCCTGTGCATAGATATCTTATGCCACATACCAAAGGATTATGGAATCCATGCCGTGCAGAGTCGCTGCTGTGTTGCGTCCAAAAGTGGACCAACACACTATTAAACAGGTAATCTAATTAACTTGGCTCATCTGTGAACTTTGAACAATCCACAATTAATTTCCTTATGCATTCTTGTGTAACTGAGCTCGGTTAATTACTAAAATTAAACATAAGATATGTGATAAGAATGCTGGTATGTAGGTATGGTAGATGGCTGCTTGATGAAGATCAAGAATCAATAGTAATGCATTCAAAGAGGTGAGAGCTACTGACACGCTTTCGAACAATAATCGGCAGTATCCGATTGTATCATTACTCGTTAATTTCTGGAGTCTGTCATATCCGTTAGAGATCGATGATGAATACTTTAAGGAATCTGGGTATTTATCCAGTATTTGGGCCATTATGAAAGGCCTGACACCTGATATTGAACAAAATAGGAGACAATCCTAACTAGTCGGTATAGTCTAAACGAAAGTATGTCAGAAAAATTGAAGGAATTTAAAAAGAGCTCCTTTGGATAATAGGGATATTTAGAGAAGGTGGACTATCCAACAGTTCTACTGTCTCGTATAACCCGAGGTGGTGCAGTGGTTAGCCCACTGGATTCGCATTTGGGAGGACGACGGTTCAAACCCGCGTCCGGCCATCCAGATTTGGGTATTCCGTGCCTTTGTTAAATACCTGTACATTAAGGCGAATTCTTGGGTGGTTTCCTTGAAAAGGACGCGGCCGATTTCCTCTCCTATCCTTGCAGAAACTAAGTTTGCGTTTAGCTGCTATTATCAATTCCTTATCTTCACTATGCACCGTCTAGCACTGCGTTTCTTTACATTTTGTACCAGCTGGCTTTTCTCATCTCGGAAAGCCTTAGATGTCACGATGGCAGTTTTGAAGACATTTCAGCAGTGTGCCCTGTCTGCTCTAAGGTACATTTCGCCAATATCGACCTTGATACTGCTTTTCACTATCGAATTAACGGCGTTACTACTTAACTTATTCATTTATATGACTCCAGGGTCAACGGTTGCGCACTTGTCCGTCAACTTCTACGTCTAGGGGTTTCAGCCGTGTTGCACAAATCATATTTTTATAGTCTAGCCGAAACATTTTGTGCAAGATTTCTTCCTGTTTTCGATACAGGTCAGCGAGGTAACATGTTGAATGCATACAGCGACACCGAGTTGGTGGCAGCTTCCTAATGGTGAATTTTAACGTTTCTTGCAAATTATTTCTTTGTTCTTATCATAGATAGTCTGGAATTTTGTCTCATTTTTCCTTGCTCTTTATTATGTTAGTCCTATAGGTCTAGTCCATTTTACTGCGCCTGTACACCAACGTATTTCAGTTTATTCCCGCAATTTTTGTTGTATATTTGGCGTATATTGGAACTAACTCGTCTTGCTTTGTTCTGTTACTTCTGCCAGCAAAATAAGTATCTATGTTGCAATTACAAAAATTCTCTAGCATTACGACCAATCCATCCTTTATTGCTCGGCAGTCAATCAATAATACGCACATCTTTATTCCATAACTTTGTGGTTGGAATATGTCACTCGATTCTAATATCCTATGCCACTCCGATGAAACACTTCAGCAAAGAACAGACCACCCGATTGCTGACAGTCTATCTCATTGTGGAATTTATGTGCTGATCACAAATGGGCACGCTGAAGCGTCCTTGTATTTTACAATTAGACTTCGCATTTTTTTCATAACTGAAGTTAATGTTAATCAATAATATATATATCCCAGTTCTGCAATAATGTTAAACCTCACACCACAGTCGATGCCAACTACTACTACTGCTATTATTATTATTATTATTATTATTATTATTTCTGGTGTAGTATAACAAGGCAGACCCTGTAAATTAGACAATTAGCCACCAGGAGTCGAGCAATATTTCGTGTCATCAGCAAATTACAACAGGTCACAATACAATTTCAACGTAAATTTGTCACTCTGTGGAAAACACAGTTAATGAAACATGTCTAGTGAACAGTAACAATGCGATAAGCATTCTGTTACAGAATGCTAAATTTCATTTACGTCCTCATCCTATATATGTGAAGGCTTCATAATTTATGGCGGGGAGGCACATTTACACCTCAAGATATTCTCTACAAAACTTACACAAGATGCATTTTAAACCATACCGGTAAAGCCGAATACTAAATTTTTCGTAGTGTTATCTATTTCTCTGGTTACAGTGTGGCGGCGGCCCATAAAGGCAAAGTCTGCAGTTGAGCGCCGAACCACTGGTTTCTTTTTCTTTCAGACCGCAAAGCGAGGCACGTGCTCAACTATCCACGGAATTACCAATTATCAGCGTCGGCTGCGGCGTCTCCGCTTCCGCGCGGGCGCTGCGCTTCGCTGTAATCTGATTTCCGGCTCTCAACGCCCACCGACCAAGAATTCCCCAGTTAGAGTTCGATCCACCCCTAGCGCGACATCCCCGCTCAAGATGCGGTTATCGTCTCCTGGTTAGGCTTTGCAAGGCTGCTCTCCGTTTGAAAATTTAGTTCTCTCCTTTGGTAATTTGCAGAACACTGAGCCGATGGAAAACTGCGAGAACCAGCGTCGGCTTTTCCGAAACTAAACCACGATCACTGCTACGCATAGTATAGCACACACCAGTAAGGTGGTATAGTTTAAAATACTTAGTTTCCGAGTTTTCAAATTCGTGAGTGACGCCTACTATCTCAGTTCCAATAATGTTTGAACTGCTTCATTAAAAACCTTGCGCAGCACACTGTCTAATAATTTGGATAACATACTACCACTAGCAGTCATGCACGTTTTATTGTGCATTCACTAGCGAATTCAATGAACATTGAACTGATCAGTGGGACCAATTTCTTGCATCCACGCTCGCCTAAATTATGCCCATTATACTTCTTTCAGTGGTGTTACATCAAACTGGTGATTTACAGAACGTCTGTCGAAAGAAGCCTCTCTCTACACTCGAGCTGAGGAAACACGTGAGTGTACATACCACCTCAAGTATAATCGAACACGTTCAGACCACCTTATAATAGCGAATTGAAATCTATGCACAAGTGGAAGAAGGGCGCTACAACGAGTTGTTTGATGTTTTTCTAACCAGGAGTACAATGTAGAAAATGGCAAGTGTATCGAACAGTGGTTCAACTGATATACGATATGTACTATGAACATTAACCTAATAAGTAGAAAAGTAAGCATTTCTGGACCCGTATTGATATAAGCTTTTCGTCTTATTTTTACACGAGGAATCCGATTTCTAAACTTTGCTCGCTATTTTTTTTAACCACATACTGGTGCGGTGATTGTTTCTAACTGTTGTTGAGCCATCCCTATCTAAAGGACCAAATCTTCTGTTAATGATAATAATTTTTATGTTACGAAGTGACAAATCTAAGCCTCTCTGGAATGGAAATATTCTCAACCTGCGAACAGGTCGAGAAATCCGCAACCAGGACCGTCAAAGAAACAAGGTTAACATCTCCATTCAGCTCCAGACAGAAAATTACAATTGTTTCTTGGAACTATGCTGCAAAACGCTAACTGAGCTTCTGTCCTGAGTGCGAGAAGCTGTCTTTACCAATTCAGCCAGTCGCCTGCTTGAACCTAGGACCACCTCTGAAGTATACGACAACCGTCACTCCTGCCAACAGTAACAACGTTTTGCTGCCAACTGTATCAACTGCGTTCAATAGCCGCCGGCAGAGCCTCCTTCACAGCAGATAATTTCCATGAGTGGTCCGCCTGACGTTGGATTTCCCGAAGACCAGCAAATCCGCCACCTGCGCTTGTACGGACTTTCCAGGTACATCAGCCATATTCCCAATAATACAGGCGTCTCGTACTGACTCAAACGTATTCTCATCTACGTGGAAGACCTCAAACCTGTAATGCATAAAGGGACATCCGAGAGACCAATAGCCACTTTTGCCTTCCGACCAGAGTCGTGACCTCACAGCTGTTCCACATTCACCCTCACGTGAGCGTGAACACACAAGATGAGGCGTCTGCAACATCAGGGTTCTAGGTGACGTTAGACCAACCGGAGATAGCACTGCTTTCGTTGCAGTTGCCTCAACGCGACGGCACCCCAGGGCAGTAGCCTGAAATTTGCAGACCGTGGCAAACGGGGCTTCCAACTATTTCGGAACCATGTCCTATTCCTCCTGCTTCCGTACACAACAAGTGCAAGCCATATCCATATTTACTTACGTTTCTTCTGAATTTCGTGAAACGCTGCGTTTCTCGTAAACTTTCGTTTCAGAGTTGATCAGCATTAAATACATCACTAGCTATAGTTGATTTACAAGTACAAATATGCAGAATACGACTACAGCATATCCTATTTAGCGCTCGACGATAGTGCAACAACTCGAAATGAGGCAGCTACAGAGTGATGTAACAGGAATTGTGATACGTCATAGTTAATTTTGCTCTGTGATTTCATACTCTGGTGTATCCGGAACAACACCAAAATCGGAAACAGCTAGAATCTTAACAAAAGCACGCCTTGTTGACTCCCACTTTCCGCAACGCCTTTGTACAGAAAATTCTGAAAGATAAACCTGGATTGATATAGCAATAACAATGCAGTGCAACCCTAAGAAATTCCATTTTCGTATAAACCATTCCACTTGCAAGACGCCTCGGGCGTGGATGTGTGTGATGTCCTTAGGTTAGTTAGGTTTAAGTAGTTCTAAGTTCTAGGGGACTGATGACCTGAGATGTTAATTGCCATAGTGCTCAGAGCCATTTGAACCATCATTCTCAAGCACCTGCTGACGCCAGATGAAGTTGCATTTCTTTGGCATGATACATTGGCTATTTGCCAATGAACTCTACTATATCTTGCCACTTAATCTCATTCCATGAATACTCATGAAGAGGTAAGAGTTCCTTTCAGTGAGTACAATGACGCCATGTCCAATTTACAGCGTGCTACCTAGCCTGTCCATTCTTTAAATAACTTCAAACTGGCCAAGTGCTGGTATGGTTCATTATCCAACCTCTGCATCACTTTGAAAGTCGAATGCAGGAAGATTGTGGTTTAAAATATCTTTGGCGACTAAATGGAGAATGAAATCGAGTGTGTCCTTCTGAAACCAATCATCTGGGCATTTGCTTCAAACGATTTAGGAAAACCATGGCAATTGAAAACAAGATGGCCTGACGGGCATTTCAACTGCTCCCCTCCTAAATGCGAGTGCAATGTCTTACCACTATGCAACCTGACTGGACGAAACTTGAAATTTCAGCCATCACAAGACATGATGAGTTGAAATTGGTCAGTAATTTCTCATTCATTATTTGGAATGAGGGGGTGTGGCTACAGCTGAAATAATTACATGTGTCCAAAAAGTTCCGAGACTGATTTTATTCCTAGCGTATAAGCGGCATCAGCGCAGTAACTACGGTGGTAGCCTTAACTGCAGCGGTGCACGACAGCAATGTGCCTATGTTGCATCACAAATCGCAATGGAGCAATATCTCTGAATCAAGTGTTCAAGACAAATGAAGAACAAAATCGTGTTTGTAAAGTTTGTACCGCACACATTGACTCCCGAACAAAAAACAACGAAGCGTTGATGCGAGCCGCAAACTGACTGAAATGCAAAACGCGGACAGTTGTTTTCTGAGAAAAATCATCACCACAAAAACGATAAATGGCGTTTTCTGGAACAAATGATTACGGGTGACGTTATTTGGCTTTATCAATACGAACCTACCACAAAATGATACAGCGCAGAAATTCATATAAAGAGTCAACACTTTGACGACATAACAGACATTCCAACGAATGTAACATGCGAGGTGAGCAACATCGCAAAGGAGAACTTTTCTGACATTTCACATGATTCTGAACGTTTTGTATTGTACTCAAGGGGTGGAAGACTATGAAGAACACCTGATGCATTAAAACTACCATCTTAACTTTTCAGCACACCCTCCTATATTTAATTTCTGTCCTCTCATAACAACTATAATCGGAGGCATTGAGTGTGTATGCGTGTATTAAACGGAATACGTACCAGTACATAACACAATTCGATCTCAACGGACACAGGTGACATAATGGAGAGGTTTGTGAACAGCCAAGTTAGAAACGAAGTTAGGGCACACTGCGGCCAGGAGCAAGGGGCAAAGGTCATGAACTTCGGCCATTGAGGCGGCATTCACATGCATATTACACGCGAGGTGACAAGCCCTCGGCGACCGTATCCCAGCTTCTAAGGGATACAATTCACGCTACACTACATAACTCGTTAATGTGTCGAGAGTTAGGATAATATGAGTAAATTTCAAAAGGAAAACGTCCCTTAAATGATTTTACCAGTAAAACGTTATAATTGAAATGCGAAGTGTATAAAAAAGTATTCAGACATGAATTTATACAGAACTGCCAGCAATCATTCTTGATAGAGATAGTGAACGATCATAAATAGATAAAAAAATTCTGCTCCATGTCGCTTACGTAAAACATAATAAAAGTCAGGGAACATATTCACGGCACATGTGTCAGATCAGAATTAATCTGAGTTAGAACGAATAAGCGAGCACTCTTGAGTGGGCGTCTTAGGGAAGACCGTAGTTTTAAATACAACACGGCAAATCTCAGTTCAGTTTACAGTGATTTTAATAAACAGCTTCAGAGTGGATCAAAAATAAAGTATCAGACTACGAACCCAAAAATCAGTCAGGATTTCTGTTTGTCACTTATCACTTCTTTCACGTCTGGCATTTCTTGCTGACGTGGAAGATGCCGAGCTGCACGTGTTTCGGAGTCAATATAAAACTGTATATCCCTCTGTATCTGGCTGAATAAGTCAGTTCAAATTTCTGAAGAAGGCAAGGATATACTGCCTCCAATATAATCATGATTACTGAAACACTGTGGTGTTCAGACCAGTCTTCCGCTTAATGGCAGATTTTCTTCCGCTTAATGACAGCTTTACTGTACTTCACAGACTAGCAGATCTGTTATTAAAGCAGACATCATTAATTAATTAACAGAAAAAATACTTGATATCCATAGCAGTATCACGTCCGACAATCCTGTGTCCATTGGTAAAAGAATGAATAGTTAACAGTCATACCGAAGGCGTTGTGCGCCATGGAGAAGTTACGGTAGAAATTTTGAGTGAGCACTTCCCGGGAAGAGTCAGACAACATATTACTTCCTTCCACATATATCTAACGAAATGACCACGACGAGAAAATTCGAGAAATTGCAGCTTACACAGGGGCTTACCGACGCTCATTCTTACCACGCGCCATTTGCGAGTGGAGCAGGGAGGGGGAACAGTTAATGGCACTAAGAATTAGTACCCTCCGCCACACACCGGTCGATGGAGTGCGGAATATGACGTAGATGACGATGTTGCGGATATGACAGTGGATATTAAACTGGCGTACGCTGGCGCTAGCGACCGAGCGAGGTGGCGCAGTGGTTAGCACACTGGACTCGGGAGGACGACGGTTCAATCCCGTCTCCGGCCATCCTGATTTAGGTTTTCCGTGATTTTCTTAAATCGCTTCAGGCAAATGCTGGGATGGTTCCTTTGAAAGGGCACCGCCGATTTCCTTCCCAATCCTTCTCTAACCCGAGCTTGCGCTCCGTCTCTAATGACCTCGTTGTCGACGGAACGTTAAACACTAACCACCACCACGCTGGCTCTAGCACACCATGCGGCATAGCGGGTACGGGAGTATCGACAGAGGCCAACGACAATACTCGCTGGAAGAAGACCGCCAACGCCCTCACAATCGCCAGTATTTAGGATCGGGTTTTAGTCAGTTAGATAAACCAGTTAGTTCGAGCCTACTACGCCAGTTCGAGTCTGTACGCCGTGGAGTTCCAGCGTGTCACCGAGACGGAGCCGAAGTCTTAGCCTCAAGCACAGAGACAGGCAGCACATAGCAACTTTATAGTGAACACAACGGACTTCTTCTTCAACAGCATTGAGGCTACTTGGACTATACAGAAGAGACTTTGTACCACAGCACATGGAAACTTAAGTAGTTTTCCTTTATGAATAAAGAACCCAGTTATTAACTGCGTGCAGATTGTGTCATAGAACGAGGATACCGACCACCAACCAACATCCTCTCCTTGCTTCCCATGGTAAAACTCTACAGAGACGACATAAAAGCGGCTAACGGGAATACAACAGATATTACAGTTAAACGGATATCAGAAAGCAACTTAATAAAGATGTCAAAAGTCGCGATTAGTGTAAAATAAATTGACACTTGCGCTTTTTTAGGGAACTCCGAGATCAAAATTCTACTTCATAATGATTCTTCGAACAGTAATAGCACTCGCGAACAGTGTTCATTAATGACATTTGAAGCTTAGCGTAACCTCAAAAGTTTTGTTCGTGTTTCTGGGCAGAAAAAGCAAAAGAAGGGTAAGGATGAGAAGGACCGTTCGTCCGAATAGCGAGAAGCTGTTGCAGTTCATCATGGAATGGGGAAAAGCTGTCAGCACATCATCGACACGCTACAGACAGTCACAAGATTCGTTACAGTTACTGTGAAACGATTTAGGAAAAGATATCGTCTGAAGTTCCCTCGCCATCCAGGAGGTTATACCATATTTACACCGCGAAATCATAAATAACACTGTTTCAAGGAAAACCGAACATGGATCGCGGAAATAGAACTATATGAGTTAAGAAATTCGGATGGTGCTACAGAGCTCTCAGTTTCATATTCACGATACTCAGCGCACGCGCTTCGTGAAATGTTGCAAATTTAAGACATAGCGAGGTGAGAACGGTAAGGAGTGCTTGAGTCAAGAACTGTTTTCGCACAGCATGTTCAATGATTTCACCGACAGTGGCATTTGTGAAAGAAACAGAAATCAAAGCTGGATTCTGCCAGTGTGCAGGTTACTGTATAATACGAACACGTTGGTTCGTACATATCCAGCTTAAGTGGTTTCTGATACTATACTTAATGATGCACGATATCTGGGTATTCTGAAGGGCATTTCCAAACGCAGTGCTCACAAAATAAGTTCTTCATGGAGGTTCAGATTTTATCATGACGGTGAATCTGAACACACCTTTTACGTTAAAGAGTTTGGGCTTCGTTAGGATTGAGATAAGTTGTCGTGTACGCTTCTCCTGTCTGCTGATCTTAGTACTACATAGCATGCATTGAAAAAAGCGGACAAAAGGACGAGTAAACGTTCACTGATTTCAAGTAAACTTACAAGACATACTGCAAGAGGAATTGGCAAAACGGTATGGTGATTTCACACGGGAACTAAAACAGAATATGACATGTAGGCTACACAAAGAGCTCGAAGAGACTTCGTATTAATTTTAGTTTCTGTTGCACATTACGTCTTCGTTGGCGATTTTTAAAAAATAAAGTCATGTAAAATAGTGAATTCTTTGGGTTGAAAACATGTGGTTTATATTGGATCTTTCTCTACACTGAAGTTGCCGTTTTCACTATGTCAGTATGCTGTTCTTTGTTTCTACTACATTTTCCGATACATTGTCTCTCAAGCACCCCACGTCTGAATTACTCGGCGAGCCTCTGGAGGTGCGCGTGTAATGAGACAGCTCAGCGGGCCATATTGTACACCACTTAACGGGACATCTGTGACATTAGCTTCGGAATACATAATGGTCTACAAAGAAATGTAAGGAGTATCCGTGTGCATCGATTATCGTAGGAGCGGGAACTTGCGTGTCTGCATGGTAAAGCTCTGAAGTAAGAAAACGACGGAAAATGTGTGTGTTTGGTCGATACTACTAGCTGAGCAAAGCCAACCATAAAATTGGCGTAGGCGATCCATAACTGCAGTAATGTTCGTCGCTCGACGTAAGAAACGTTGTAGCATGGGCAGTAACGCGGAGACAGGTGTTTACTGGTGGTAGGTTTTTCAATGAAACTTTAAATTGTTTTACATGGCACTGGTCGACATCACTGTAACTTCACATATTCACTACTATAAATATTATCGAGTATATCTTATCTCATTTGCTGTGTGCGCTGCAATGCTAACACTCTAACGATTTCCGGTTACACTTAAGAGACGGCTTGCAGACATATCTTGACAAGTAAAATAGATACATATGTTCCCCAGGCAGATACCGATCCATACTACTTTGGAGAAGTGGCATACTCTGAACACGAACAGTTCCGTAGTGATTAGTACTTTAGCATCACACACTTCTGCGATAGACGCATAAAAAAAGAAACAGTCAAGAAAATATTACCTCAAAAGACTTGACACTAATGTTGGAAATCTACTCAACAAAAAATATTCTCGATTGTTCATTCTAAAAGCGAATGAAAGCTTAGCTCGGATACGAGAGCAAATTATCGATCATGAGTCTTCTATTTCCTAAAACAAATAAGGCTTGGGAGCATTTTCCCAACCCTGTTATTAATTTTACACACAGTTATTTTCAACTGGTCAAATTTAAACCATGTGAAGTAGTAGCCCCTAAGAGTTTTCTGTCGGCGTTAACGACTCCTATTGAATAACACTCATAATAATAACTATGCATTCACAGAAAAGAAAAGAAAAATGTAAGAGATATTTTGTACTCTCAGTCACGACAGATCACGCAATTTGATGAATTTTTCAACGGTTTCTTTAATTCCTTTTCACATTTTGTTCGTGTCGCTCCGCCGTACCATGCCCACTCTTGTTCCGCTCTTCAAGGAAGAGGTAACATTCGTAAAGGCCAAAATAAGACTTTAGGTGCAGTGGGCAAGCAATTCTGAGTATAGTCTGTATAAGACCCATTGTATGTGGGCTGAAAATGGAGAACGAACACCACTGTCTCAACAAACTGTATGAAACAAACCCCAAATAGGTCATCACTCTTGACCATCGATTGTCCATAAGATGCATTGCTTTTAAGTGAGGGTATATAGCCATTTTTACAGCAAGTTTCTTCCTCGAATAAACACATTTCGTTTGTTCTGTTTCTGCTCAAAACAGAACCGCAACCATTCTGCTGCTTTATTATCTTCCCGAATCCTCACCAAAGAGCCCAACACCTATTTCAGTCTGTCGCAGGTATTCATACATACGGATGCAAAATCGAGGGAATTTTTGGTTACGAAATCACTGTACTACAGTGCATGTTAGGTCGAGAACTAGTAGCTAGTTCAACTTTGACTGTTATCTTTTTTAATTGGTGTTCGTGCGGCAGCAGATATACTGAGCTAAGGTGTCTTGACTTTTCACACTGAATGTCTTAAGTATAGATCTTATTATAATGGATAACCGTCATGAATACGTGTGCATTTTGTATTGTGCACTGTAGTGTCACAGGAAGACAAGGAAGATAGATATTTAACGTCCAATAGATGAAGTCATAAGGGAAACAACATAAACGCGGACTGGGCAAATAACGGGGAAGGAAATCAATAGTGGCCTTTTTAAGGATACGTCCTGGTATTTGACTAAGCGATTAACTGAAACCACGGAAAATCTAAATCTTTATGGTCAGACGGGAAATGGAGTCGATGTCTTCCGGAAAGTGAGTCCATTGTCTTACCACCAGGCCATCTCTCTACGTTTGGAGAAGATTACAGATGTTTGACTCCGCTAGTGGATGGAAAGCTGCAGTCAGTTGTGACTTGATGGAAGAAGTTTGTATTTGAACTTGTGGCAGAATATGAGATTGGGAAACATCACCCGAATGCTAGTCCAGTTTCTTGATTACTGAGCCGAGGAGCTCAACCAGTGTAGTGTCATCTACACTCACATACACTGACGACCCAAAACTTGACGACCATTGACCAACGCGAGATTCGCCATCTGCTCGCGTCTGGGCACATGACATGGTAGTGAAATTAAATAAGCACAGCAAAGAGGCAACTGGGTAAATCCACTAGCATAAGCGACTTTGAGAAACGGCAGATTGTTATGAACTAGCGCCCGAGAACGAACATCTCGGGAACGGTGAATCTGATCTGCTGTTTGCGTCCTAACATCGTGAACATCTATGGAAAGTGGTTGAAGGACGGTGAGACCACAAGTATGCAACAAGGTATTGGACGTGCACGTCTCATCGCAGAACGTGGAGGACAGAGGCTGGTCCACTCTGTAAAGCAGGATAGGTGGTAAATCTGACGACAGATTACAACGCTGGTGCAGACACAAATGTTTCTGAACACACCATTCAGCAGTGCACATTGTTGAACATGGGACTCCGCAGCACATGACCCTTGGGTGTTCTCATGTTGATCCAACGATACTGTAAATTACGATTTCAGTGGGCACGGCATCATCCTTATTAGACCGCGAATCAATGGAAGCGTGTCGCCTGATAGGATGAATCATGTTTCTTGTTACATCAGGCCGATAATCGTTTCCGGATCCGCCATCATACAGACGAACTGCTGCTTTAAATATGTACCGGGTTACGGACGCAGGCCGGCGGGGGGCAATATTATGCTATGGGGACATTCACCTTGGCTTTCATGGGAACTATGGTAATAATCGAAGGCACCATGACAGCCATGGATTGCGTGAATGTTCTTGTGGGCTTCCTACATACCTTCAAGCTTGATGTCTTCCTCGATGGCGATGGCATCTTCCAGCAGTACACTGTCAGTACTCCAGAGCCAGAATCGTGTTGCAGTGGTTCCAAAAGCGTGATAGTGACAATATTCGCAGGATATGGACCCAGTAGGAAACATTTATGACGCTATCAGGCGTCAGCTCACTGCCACAAACGACTGGTTCGTAATTTACCGGAATTTCGTGAACTGTGTATAAACCTCTTTAAATCTACCAAGGATTCTTCGAACCCATGCCACACAGAATCACTCCAGTGCTACGTTTCGAAGGTGGATCAACACGCAGTTAATCTGGTGGTCATAATGTTTTGGCTCATAAGTCTACATTTATATCTACACTCCTCCAGCCATTTTATGGTTTGTGGCGGATAGTACTTTGCTTACTACCGTCATTTTTCCCATTTCCTGTTCCAGTCGTGAACGGTGCCCGGGTAGAAAGCTTACTGGTAAGCCTTCATGTGATCTCGAACACTCTAATGTTACCTTCCTGGTTTCTTTCGCTAGATGCACGTAGAAGGAAGCAAGGTATTGGTAACTCTTCTAGAGAAGTACGGTCAAGGAATTTACACTAAACCATACTGTGATGCACAACGTCTCACTTGCAAAGTCTGTCACTGAAGGAGGATGAGTGCATCCGAGGCGCTTTTGCAGTTCCAAAACGAACCTGTGACGATATGTGCTGCTCTTCTTTGGACCTTTATTTCCTGTGTGAATCCTTTCTGTGCAAGTACCGCACTGATAAGCAATATTCAACTATCAGTAGAACGAGGGTTTTGGAAGCTAACTCCTACGGGGTCCAGTACAGATACTAAGGATTCTGCCGATACCTCTCAGTGTGACATCTGGCATTCTTACGATCCACTTCAAATCGCTCTATAACGTTTGTGTCTGCATTGTTATGAACAGTCATCGACATAAAAAGTAGGAAGCAGACGAGCTTAGCGTCCACATACGATGAGCATATCCATGTCAAATACGCCGTTTGCTCCCGCGCCGGTATAAAGTGGTCCAGATCAGAGGATGCTGACGCACGCCTGTGCGGTTGCCTTCGACTCAAAGGTATCCAGTTCGAATCAGGGTGATGGGAGACATTTTCACTTCCAATGGCTCTCAGCACTATGGGACTTAACAGCTATGGACATCAGTCCCCTAGAACTACTTAAACCTAACTAACCTAAGGACATCACACAACACCCAGTCATCACGAGGCAGAGAAAATCCCTGACACCGCCGGGAATCGAACCCGGGAACCCGGGGAGAGGTGGTGGTGCATAGTTCCTGATGACTAGAATTTCCGAGACCTCTCCACAGTGTCTCATAGAGAGAAGGTAAGGCAATCCGTCCGTCGGATGGGGAACGTTAAGGTGTTATTTTACTTGAATCGTACTAGTTCACATACCATCGGATGGTAAAGCCTGGGCTTGGTGAGTGTCGAGCTATTATCAGACTATAATAATATCGGCAAACAGACAAACCAAGAAGTAAGTAAACATGTTACCTGAAAAAGTTATGGGAAAGAGAGTTGAACATGGTAAATATGTGCCAAAATGTGTAATTATAAAAGTTAAGAAACAGGAGATATCCATTCTTTCAAAGAAGAAAATCTCTTCCACATAAAAAAGGTGTTGAGAAGAGAGATGCATACAGCTAACTATCACACATGCTTGGCAGTGACGGAGCATGCTCAGGATTAAACGCATGGGGTAAAGGTAATTTTAAAGTGAAATTATGTAGTCGGGATGCCGACACATTTTATTGAGACAAACAGTGTCATTTTTTTAAATGTGTGAAACGATATTACTTCAAATTCGCGGCACACAGCATCGCTCTGAACTAACACGAATTTATAAAACAACTTAGAACTAAAAATCATCAGCACTTTTGTTATGTACGCAAAGATTTTTACTGATTCACAGCAGAATAAAGATATGTACACCATAGTTCGTTTGTGTCACGTGCAGACTTCCTCATCGCAACACGTAGGTGTCACTCGTATGGAGGCGTAACTCAATCACGGTAAAGCATGCCACAGCGTCTCCTGTAACGGTGCGTAGGCACATTCTCGCACTGCGATACCAACTGTCGTCCTACGTCATCAGCAGCTTGTTATACTGACTCCTGCATCACTCGTCACTTCTGTCTGCCCGAATATAACGCCTTTTAACGCATCGTTCCCTTAAAGGATAAATGAAATGCTAGATGCATAATTTAAGTAAGATGACGGCTAAATAAGTGAGAAATATTAGAGCTGTCCAACGGCCAACACGTCCCTCTTCCAGAGACTGTCAGCAAAGACCTGAAATACTTTCTGGTACATTCGTTGCTGTTGAGATAGCGATATGTTACTGACCTTATCCTAGGTGTACTGAATGTGTGTGATGTCCTTAGGTTGGTTAGGTTTAAGTAATTTTAAGTTCTAGGGGACTGATGACCTCAGATGTTAAGTCCCATAGTGCTCAGAGCCATTTGCACCTAGACGTACGAAGAATCTATCCTGCACATCGCGCCGCGCGCGCTCTTTCGTGTGTGTGTGTGTGTGTGTGTGTGTGTGTGTGTACGTGCGATGCTTAAATGCTATGATGTGCTTCAAATCATAGCATGATCCGCGAATACGATGTTTTTATCTAAACGGATGAGTATTGGTTGATGTGTAAAACATTTTCCTACTACATGTTGAATATACTACTTTTGATAGAACCACATATGTTTGTCAGAAGCATTCAAGGCCCCAGAAGTAGTAGCATTGTGTTATGGTATTTATCAATGTTTGCAATTAGAAAATTTTTAAAAAATCAGCTGTGATGTGCTACATCAGAGTATCACGCATTTTCAATGACAATAGATTTCAAATCAGCACAGGAATTGCTGCTGTCAGTGAGTTTAAGTCCATATCAATAGTCCTTGAATGAAAATTGTAAAGGGATGCAATAGGCATTTGATAGTCGAGTACCTCGCGAAATGCCATTTCTCACATCAGGACATAGAGTTGCATTTCTTCAACAATCAAACAATACAGGAACTGACTGGAGACGTTCAGTATGGCCTGCCGCTGTGGCCGAGCGGTTCTAAGCGCTTCAGTCCGGAACCGCGCTGCTGCTAAGGTCGCAGGTTGGATACCTGCCTCGGGCATGGATGTGTGTGTTGTTCTTAGGCTAGTTAGGTTTAAGTAGTTCTAAGTCTAGGGGACTGAAGACCTCCGATGTTAAGTCCCATAGTGCTTAGAGCCATCTGAACCATCTGAACGTTCAGTATGGTACGACGATTTGCGATTTTGCCTCGTTTCAAATCACACCGGACTTTTGAGTGCAACGACGGCCCAGTGAGCCGTTTAACCCGCAGGGCTGATGATATAGTTCAGGGCGGAAGCCTTCGTAATGTTTAGGGGGTGTTGTTCGTACCGTGACTAGGGCCCACCCAGTCTGGTTACTGTGGATATGAAATATGATGTTTATTTCAGCATTCTATGTGACCACGTGTTGCTCTTTTTTCTACACATTCATGATGAGCATGAAGTTCACATTCACGTATTCTAAGGTGACAGCAACTGTGCTCACAGAACTGCATATAAACGTTCCTGGTTTGACGAACACACCCGCATCCTGCCGCACCTCGATTGGCCCGATAAATCATCCAACGTTCGTTCCACAGAAAATGGCTGCTAACATTTGGAACAGCGGGTGCATCGTAACCATCCCCGCAATTTTGTTGGTCTGCGGGATATAATCATCATCTGCACATATTAAACCTGGAGACACTTGTGGACACTCGTCCTCGCCAAACCGAGGTCATTATCACGGATAGATGTGTTGTTACGTGTTATTAACGTGACCTCTTCTCGAGGTAATTTTCCGGTGTGCTAATTACGTTCGTTAGTTGTTTAAATATGCAGTTGGTTGGAAGAGAACAAATCGCAGTAATAATAATAATAATAATAATAATAATAATAATAATGTCTAGTCAAAAACTGACATCGTGAGGCAAAGACTACTCGAAAGTTCAGCTAATTTTCTACCGGTAACAGAAACATCAACCAAGTAACCAGGCGGCTGAAATATTCGGAAGTATGTGGTGTGATGCTCTAAACAGAGTGTGCTTCGAATACAGGACTGAATTACTGTTAGTTTTCATTTATTATTCTGTGCAATATGAAGTATTTCTACATTAGACGTCAGCCGTTTAGGAACGACGCGGGCTCTCCGCGGTACCATGCGTCCAAGAAACTTTCAAATTTGGAAATTTGTGGTAAGGTCTCATGGGACCAACTTGCTGAGGTCATCAGTCCCTAAGCTTATGCACTACTTAATCTAACTTAACCTAACTTACGCTAAGGACAACACACACACCCATCCCCGAGGGAGGACTCGAACCTCCAACGGAGGGAGCCGCGCGGACCGTGACAAGACTCCTCAGACCGCGCCACTACCCCGCGCAGCAAGAAACTTTGATCACTACGGGAAAGTTTCGATATTTGATTGCCAACATAACGAAAGACATCAAGAAAAAAAAAGCTAGTAATTGAGTATTAAACAATGTCTGGATTCTGTACTTATTATTAGTAACAAGTCTGTGTTATTAAGTGGCTAACCCAGTTCATGCTTCATGGTACAGGGTCTTAACATCTGTGGTCATCAGTCCCCTAGAACTTAGAACTACTTAAACCTAACTAACCTAACGACATCACACACATTCATGCCCGAGGCAGGATTCGAACCTGCGACCGTAACAGTCGCACGGTTCCGGACTGATGCGCCTAGAACCGCTCGGCCACCGCAGCCGGCTGATGAAAGAAAGAAAGAAAGAAAGAAAGTTTATTGTTTACTACATTTTCGTTGTTCATGCAGTACAGCTTCAGCATAAGGTATGACGTTTTAATTTATCACTTATCACTTCTTTACTACTAACTCTATTCCCAACACTTTGCAGGCAGTATCCACATATACAACTCCACTGAACATACCCGCAAAAGGCTATCGTTGTACGACACGTAGCTCAGGAGATACGACGTCGCAAACAATGAGCTCCGTGAAAAGTAGCTTTCGCTTGGAACGGAATACAAATTATCCACAGAATACTCGTCCAGTGTTCGATAATGAGAGCACTTAAGAGACTTCGAACAAACTTTAAACATAATTTCAAGCCTTTTCTCGACTTTTACTCGCTTGCACGCTTAACGTCAAATATTTGACACATTAAATCATTTGTAAAGTAATCAGACGTTCGGAGCTGTTTTATACGCGGGATTCTTTAAGGAATTGGGGGTTTACTGGTTGCTACTAGTAACCGGTAAATTCCAGATTGAGAGAAAGTAACACGTGCAAGTGCGGGTGACGTGAATCCCAGAGAGGCGCGGGAGCAGCGGTGCTGAGACACAGGTTTCTGCGCTGCAGACGACAGGCGAGCGGCTCGGAATGGACAGAGATACGGTTGTAAGTAGGAGGCGTGCCTCCGCCTGGCAGCCAAGCGGCACAGACTCGATACCGGAGGCACGCGCCACCTGACATTTCGCCGCACGCTAATCTCGCGCCACGCTCTGAAAGCCATCTTTCTCGCCTCGCCCCTCTGCTTCTCACGGCTGAGCGTGCCCAAACCTGGCTCCACAGTGACTAACGGACATATACGCTTGCTGGGTTTATTCACTCGGGTCTGTACTGCTCACCTTCTTTATTACTAACGGATGTTCCAAATCTTTAGTCTCAAAATAATGCAGACAACAAAGGATTCTGGACTAGTATTTTAAGGTGAGGAGCTAACGGCCGGAAATGAATATTTCATTTATTTAGTGATATGAAACTCACATATACGTCTACGTCGACCTGCAGACGTTGCAAGCCACCGTATAATGCGTGGCATAGGCTGCCCTGTACTATTGATAGTCATTTTCTTTTCTCTTCCACTACCAAATAGAGCGAGGGAAAAGGGACTACCTATATGCCTCCGTACGAGCCCTAATCTCTCTAATCTTATCTTCCTGGTCCTTCCGCGAAATGTACGTTGGCGGTAGCAGAGTCGTCCTGCAGTAGCTTCAAATTCCGGTCTCTAAATTTTCGCAATAGTGCTCCTCGATAAGAACCTCGCCTTCCCACCAATAATTTACATCCGAGTTCCCGAAGCATCTGGGTAATACTTGCGTGTTTTCCGCACCCACTGGCAACAAATATAACAGCCGGCCTCTGAATTCCTTCGCTGTCTTCCTTTAATCCGAGATGGTGCGGATCCCAAGCACTCGAACAGTACTCAAAAACGGGTTGCAATAGTGTCCTACATGCGATCGTCTTTACAGATGGCCGGCCGGAGTGGCCGTGCGGTTCTAGGCGCTACAGTCTGGAACCGAGCGACCGCTATGGTCGCAGGTTCGAATCCTGCCTCGGGCATGGATGTGTGTGATGTCCTTAGGTTAGTTAGGTTTAATTAGTTCTAAGTTCTAGGCGACTGATGATCTCAGAAGTTAAGTCGCATACTGCTCAGAGCCATTTGAACTTTTTTTTTTTTTTTGCACGTCCTATACAGAAGCCTTTCTGAAGACTACGTACTGCGCCGCCGCCTATCAGAATTTCATGAAACTGTAGGGGCTGAAGCGAGAATATTCCAAGATGTCCCACAACAAATTTTGCATTTATTCGAGCGAAATTGGCCGAGAAAAAAATTATTACATTACTTATTGAACGCCTCTTGTAAGATGGGACGCACATGTGTTTGGCCAGCAGTCTCCTTTGTAGACTTCCTGCATTTTCCCAGCGTCCTGCCAATGAACCCGAGTCTGCCATCTTCCGTACCTAAGACTGAACCTATGTAATCAGTACAGTCCATTTTCATACAAATTGTTACACTCATTTATTTGTATGAGTTGACTGATTCCAGTTGTGACTCAGTGATAATGTAGTTGTACAATACTAATTTTATGCGTTTAGTAAAGTGCACAGTTTTCTGAACAAGGGAGATGCCAAGTTTTGCAACTCTCTGAATCTTATCAAGATGTGTGCAGTTTTTTTCAGATAGTACCTCATTACAGACAACGGCAACATTCACAAAAGTCAGAGGTTAGCATTAATCGTCTGCCACATCATTAATATACAATACGAACAAATCGGTGCTAACACACTAACCTGGGACACGCTTGAAGTTAACTCTACTCTCGAGCCAAAAAAACGCGGCATGATGGGCACCGTCGTTATTCATTCAATTATTTACTTATGCATCTATTTCACCTGGCAAAATTATGGCCTTTAGGACCTCTCTTAGATCTAACCAGAAATCATTTGTAAATCAACATTACAAGAAAAACAGTTTTTGAGCCAAAATTTTATGACCACTGCCCACAGGGAGACTGCTCTCTGGCGGCCTTACGGCCACGTGAGGCGGCAAAGAAAGTACTTAACTAGCAGAGACGAATAGGGAATCATTTTAACGAAGATACGGGAAGCAAATGGCGAAATCCACTGACAAAAGCGACTCTGACAAAGGGTGGAGTGTTAGTAGCTCGTAAATGGCAACGAGCACCACGGAAACGGTGTAGCTGGTTGTCTGTTCGCGTGCTACTGTCGTGAGCTCCTATGAAGAGAGATTGAAGGCCTGTGAAGCCACAAGTATGTGACAAAGTGTAGAACGTTCACGCCTCGTCAAAGAACGTGGAGGGCGGAGGATCCCGCTCTGTAAACCAGGGTAGGTGGCGATCTGAGGTAGATCTGACGACGGAATAATGATGATGCGGGCGCAAGTGTTTTGGAGCGCACTGTTTAATGCACACTGCTGAACATGGGCTCCGAAGCATACACCCCTATGTGTACCCCTGTTGACCCAACGTTATCGTCAATCACATTTGCACTGGGCACGGGATCATGAAGATAAGAGCGTGGATCAATGGAAACGTATCTCCTGGTCATAAGAATCACATTTCCTGTTACACCAGGTCGATGGACGTGCCCGGATACTCCGTCATGTAGGCAAACGGCGCGTAGAAACATGTGCCTTGTGATGGACACAGTTCAGTGGGGACAGTATTACGTTATGGGGAATATTTAACTGGATTTCCAAGTGACCTGTGATAGTAATCGAAGCCAACACAAAAGTTGTGGACTAAGTGAACATTACTTCGAACCACCTGCATCCCTTCGCTCTGGATGTCCTCTCCGACGAGGATGGAATCTTCCAACAGGATAACTGTCGGCGTCATAAATCTGGAATCGTGCTACAGTGATTTCAGGAGCATTATAGTGAATTCATGTTGACATCTTTGTCACCAAATGCACCCGATCTGAATCCGATGGCATACATTTGGGATATTATAGGGCGGTAGCTCTGCGCCCACAAACCACCGACCCATAGCTTACGGAAATGGCGTGTTCTGTTGTAGACACCTGGTGCCGTATACCAAGAAGTATTCGAATCCATGTCACAGAAAATCACCGGCCCCTGGTCATCCTGATTTAGGTTATCCGTGATTTCTCTAAATCGCTTCAGACAAATTCCGGAATGGTTCCTTTGAAAAGAACCATCCCTAATCAGAGCTCCCGTTCTGTCTCTAATGAACTCGTTGTCGACGGGACTTTAAACACTAATTTCCTTCTCCTCCTCCTCACAGAGAATCCCTGCTGTATTGCGGTGCAAGAATATTAAGAATAATGCTTTGGCTCATCATGGTATATAGTACTGAATATAAAATTATGAGATATGAGATGTCAGTTTTATTAACAATGTGTTAAGAAATTTCCTCATTCTTGCCGAATGTGGGCAATGACTTCTAGCAGAAACAAGTGGCAAAAATACAGAAGGAATTTACGATGGGCAAGAAGTTGAAAGGGCAGAGGAAGAACAAAAGACATTAGAGACAAATTAGCGGATTAAATGGAAAGAACAAAACAGAAAAAATGGGAATGACAAAACAAAACTAATTTACATTGTGACAGAGATACTGGTTCAACGTTGGGCGGAAGAAAAACAGCTGCTACTGTATATGTCGAGAGTAATGCTACGCCGATAAAGATTTACTCTCCTCTTGAATGTATGTGGCTCTGGATAAGACACGGGTTACAAAGTGGTCGTTACATTACAATATGGCTGAAATAGAGACGTGGATCGATAAAGATTTTATGTTATGTATAGGTAGAGCCAAGATGCTGAACATACCAGATCTAATACAGCAATTATTCAATGATGATAGGTATTTTGTATGTGTTGTAGTACAGCACAAAAAATACTCTCGTAGAACTGAACTCCAGGGTTTGTCATCAGTTTGGCCCCATTATATGCAAACGATGTTTATAACACGGGAGTAATTAATTTTCTGCCAGTACTCTCCGCATTGTACTCGTGAAAGTGTGCATTTTACAGGTAAGCCTATGGGTGCTTATTTATGAGTGTTCTCCCGCACGAACCACGTTCTACAGTATTATCACTTCTTTGTCTACAACCTTGGATTGCTGATTGCTGTCTGTCATAAATATCTACCAGTTAGGATAATATCTGCTGTGAAACTTTTCTCTGTACGGGCACTGCACCCCGACGCACCATACATTTATGAATGCGTAATACTCGATCTCCGAAAACCAGCAGTGAATACATCACATTGTATTGCTTGTCGAGGTAACTCCATCAACATCGATAAGGTCGGCAGTTGTTTGTTATAAAAATAAGTAGTTTAGAAAAACACGCCTGACACTCCTAGGCCATCCTGCAGGATGATAGCTTACCCTCCGTATCGCGTGAAATACGCAGTTTCCGATCATTGATTCTTATCTCAAAATACTCACTTAACTTCAGCCGCCTGTATAGGTTTGTCGCTTTAAGTCCTGCGTTTACAAAAAAGCTGTTTATCTACCGTTTGGGATATCGATATACTCAGACGGGTTATACGTAACTTGTTATTCCTTATCGCGGGAAAATTTATTTACAGAAAGCGAAGTTATAAGCTGCAAAAAAAGGAAGTGACTGACACGCTTGCCACTTCTTTAACGTCATGAACAGTCGCTTAGACAGAAATATGCTGTACGAGACAAGAGAAAAAAAACAACATATGAAATGTATTCGCAGATGCGAATATGAACAACCATCAGGTGTATAATGGAAAATTGGTGCCAGACTGGGACTCAAACCCGCATTTCCCCGTTATCGCGAGCGGTCGCCTTACAATTAGGCTATCCGAGCACGACTCATGGACAAACTCAAACATCTGTATGTCTCCAACCATGTGTCTACAAACTGCACTCGTACATCTATTACGTAAATTCATGTACAGGGGAGACATGTCAATTAAAACTCGCTTGCGCGGTTTTAGTGGATAAATATGATACTGCAGTGCCTGTGTTGTTCAGAAGTACGATGTAAAGTTCATTCGGACATGCATGCAAGGAATTTTGCCGAAGAATACTGCATCGTACTTATGAACAACACAGGCACGTCAATATCGAAACGTAAGGAGGAAAATGTACTCAAAGGAAGCAGTTACCAGAGCGTAATGTACGGTTATATTATACCCAACGCCTTTTGACATCTATACCACTGATTTAGTAAGAATATGGACGGAAGACAACGCCCATCTTGACACAAAACTTTAAAAACCACATACACTTACACTATTCGATGCATGTCAAGTAATATCCTCAGAAGTGAAGATTAACTCCGAATGTCAGCATAAAAACTGCACCAGGTAAGAACCAATTACAAGTTGCAAATTACAGCTACTGAAACAAAAGTAAGTGCGTCCTTGGTAATCGACTGAAGTCGATGCGTGTTTGTAATGGACGGGATAACAGTGTTATAAATGGTTCAAATGGCTCTAAGCACTATGGGACTTAACATCTGAGGTCATCAGTCGCCTAGAACTTAGAACTACTTAAACCTAACTAACCTAAGTACATCACACACATCCTTGCCCGAGGCAGGATTCGAACCTGCGACCGTAGCGGTCGCGCGGTTCCAGACTGAACGCCTAGAGCCGCTCGGGCACTTCGGCCGGCGAACTACTCCTCGTTGATCTCACACCATTGCTTGGTAGTGCCCTCCAAGTAGAAAAATAATTGCTTGCATAAAGACCAGAAGTGAACCAGCGCGTTACTGACTTGCTCAATTTGTGAAGCTCTTTCTGCTGAATATATTGTGCAATTTTCCTGTAGTTGCGGTTATATCTTTGTCTGTACACGCACATAACAACTGCAGCGGAATGCTGCATGCAACTTCTAAAATTTTACTGTTTGTACCACCTATTTCTTCAAGTGTTCCATGCATACAAATTTAGCACAAAATGCTTCTTGATGTACAGAACAATGCCTGATGATCGTTGAAATGTTCCTCTTTCATTAACAACTAAATCTTTAATTGTTTTTGCATGGTAGTGTAATGTAGATTCATAGCAAATTTGCAATACCCGATGATTTTGCAGCTGCATAACAGATATTGAAAATTCTCATCCCTCTCTTCCGTCATTCCCATTGAGTTTCAAAGGCTTGTGAAGATAGATCGCTAGACTGCCTCTGCTTGTGCTAACAGCCACTGAACCTGTGAACGACCGTCATACCTTGATCAAATAGCAGAGGTTAAACAGCGTGTCACCACGATTCCGCCGAAATGGAGAGAGTTGCGCAGACCGAAAAATGTCACACCTCAGTACAAACGGGAAGTTGCGTTGTACTAGATGCTTCCGAGGAGGACCGAGCAAATCCGAGACAGGTCGAGCCTCAGACGAGACATGTCCAACATATCCGGCTCGCGTGTTGTTTGCCGTGTGCTGGCGGGCCCCTGCTATTACGGTTTTGTTTCTAACGATACGAAACCCTAGAAATGATCGTACAGCTTCGCGCTGACGATGGTGCCGAGCAGTGCTTTCAGTCCTTAACGTGTTCCCACCAGGGTGAAATACACTGAGGTGACAAAAGTCATGGTATACCTCCCAAAATCGTGTCGAACTTCCTTTTGCGTGGCGTAGTGATGCAGCTCAACAAAGCATAGACTTAACAAGTCTTTGGAAGTCCCCTGCAGAACTGTTGGGCCAAGCTGCCTCTATAGCCGTCCATAATTGCGAAAGTGTTGCCAGTAAAGGATATTGTGCACAAATCGCTCGAAATGTCCAGAACGTTCTTCAAACCAATCGCGAACAACTCAGGCCCAACAACATGGCGCATTGTCATTCACAAAAATTCCATCGTAGTTTGGCCGCAAATGTTCCCCAAGTAGCCGAACATTACCGTTTCTGGTCAATGATCGGTTCAATTGGACCACAGAACCCAGTCCATTCCTTGTAAACACAGCCCACACCATTGTGGTGCCATCAACGGATTGTACAGTGCCTTGTTGACAGCTTGGGTCTATGGCTTCGTGGGATCCATGTTACACTCGAACTCTATCATTGGCGCATGGTGTGACCGCGTGGTTGAAGGCGCCATGTCACGGTTTACGCGGCCTCTCCCACCGGAGGTTCGAGTCCTCCCTCGTGCATGGGTGTGTGTGTGTGTGTGTGTGTGTGTGTGTGTGTGTGTGTGTGTGTGTGTGTTGTTCTTACATAAGATAGTTTAAGAAGTGAGTCAGTCTAGGGACCGATGAACTCAGCTGTTTGGTCCCTTAGGAATTCACACACAATTTTTAAAATATATAAAAAAACTATCATCAGCTCTTAGCAACTGAAATCAAGACTCATCTGTCCAGACCACGGTTTTCCAGTTTTCAAGGATCTAATCGATTTGGTCGCGAGCCCAGAAGAGGCGCTGCAGGTGATGTGCTACTAGCAAAGGCACCCGCATCGGTCGTCTGCTCTCAGTGCCCATTAACGCCAAATTTTACCGTGTCGTGTCCGCCCAACTCGTCCAATATAGAGTGCCTAGGAAGCTGTTTTCTCGGATAGCTAGATAGCTAGGCAACAATTCAAGCAAATCATATTGATGGAGTTCATTACAGGAAATGAATTGACAAAACTTAACTTAGAGGAGTTACAATGAGGTCTCGCAAGCAAAGGGCGACACGCAAAGAATCAATGCCCTTCGATATATACAATTTACATGGAAGCAAATGATACTGTTCACAAGTCACTGCTCGTCTTCCAGTGAGGCCGCGGCTAGTGCGGAGCGGCGCTTTTTTTTTTCCTTTATTGATTTTCGATTCCCCCCGAAGGGGGCGGGCTGGCAGCAGCTTAGTACGCTGCTCTACAGCCTACAGACTTTTATTTTAAAAACGGAAGAAGAAAAGAAACAAGAAAAACAGGCGATAAAACGGTGATGTAAAGTGTAAAACGGCGGAAAAATGCGGAAAGTTAAAACAGAAAGCAAAAGGGGTTGGCAATGTTAATAAAAGACACAGGAATCAGACAAGTAACATAGTACACACAAAATGAAAAAAAAAAACACAGCGACGGTCTGGTGTCTGTTCGCAAGTGATAAAAAGCACATCCAGCGACAGTATGATGGCCGTTCGCAACACTTCTCAAAAAACACAACACGGAACACTCACTGTAAAACACTGCACGAAAAGGGCGGCACAAAGATGACACTCCCGAGCCAAAGACAGATGGGGGAGGGGACCTGGAGGAGGGGAAAGAACAAGGAGGGAGGAAGGAAAAAACGGAAAGGGGGGGACCAAGGAGGGAGAGGACTAATAAAGGGGGAGAGGGGCAGGGCAGACGCGAGAGGGAATGAGAGGAGGCAGAGGAGGGAAATGCAAAAGGACTTGGGGGAGAGAAGGGGGCAGAGAGAGGGGAGTCGAGGAAAAAAGAGGATGGAAGGGGGGAGAGAGAGCCTGGGGAAAGGACAGAGAAAAGGAGGAGGAGTGAGGATCAGAGTTGTTAGGAGGGATAAATGGAGGGAGAGAGGGCATCATCCGGGAGGGGGAGTTGATGAAAGCCACCTTGGGAAAGGAGATGTAGGGTGTAGAGATGGAGGGTAGGAGGGATACAACTGTGAAGACGTGGCAGGGGGCGGAGATGAGAGAGGAGAGGGGGGAGCGGCGCTGATATACTCTTCGTATAGGGGCCGCTCCTGTCGTGGTGCGGTCCTAATCAGCGTACTATTTGCTGACGTCGTCCACATCCTTCTCTGCTGTTACGTTCTAGACCACTTGCCGGCGCTTGGTGTTACATCGGAACACACACACACACACACACACACACACACACACACACACACACACACTGATCTAATGGATACGTTCGTTATACATCCCACATTGATTTCTGCGATTATTTCACGCAGCGTTGGTTGTCTGTTAGTAATGACGAATCAGCGTAAATACCGCTGCTATCGGTTCTTAAGTGAAGGGATGGCCACTGCGTTGTCCGTGGTAAGAAATGAAATTTGTTTTTCTCCGCACACTCTTGTCACTGAGGAAGTTGAAATACTGAATTACCTACCGATGTTCTAAATGAAGTGTCCCATGTGTCTAGTTCCAACCACCACTGCCCATCGTGTGGCCATAATCACATCGGAAACGTTTTCATGTGAATCACCTGACTACAACTGGCAGCTCCACCAATGCACTGTCTTTTTATACTCCTATCTTCTGTAAGCGCTACCACTGCTATCTGTGTATGTACATATCACTATCCAATTACCTTGTATTGTAGTGTACTGTATGTTAACCGGGGGCCTAGAAACGACGGAGAGGCTCCGTCCCCGCCGCAGCCGCAGTGGTACACAACCCCACGACGACTACCGCAGCCCACTTCACCCCTCCGCCGCCCCACACCGAACCCAGGGTTATTATGCGGTTCGGCCCCCGGTGGACACCGCCCCCCCCCCCCCCCCCCCCACAGGGAAGGTCTCACACCAGACGAGAGTAACCCCTATGTTTGCGTGGTAGAGTAATGGTGGTGTGGTGTACACGTACGTGGAGAACTTGTTTGTGCAGCAATCACGGACATAGTGTAGCTGAGGAGGAATAAAGGGAACCAGCCCGCATTCGCAGAGGCAGATGGAAAACCGCCTAAAAACCATCCACAGACTGGAAGACTCACCGGACCTCGACACAAGACCGCTGAGCGGATTCATGCCGGGAACCAGGCGCTGCTTCCCAGTCCGAAAAGCCGTGCGTTAGACCGCACGGCTAACCGGGTGGGCACATCCCATCACCTTACTGTATCCGCCAACATGTAGAGCGAGGCTACCGTGCCGTGTCGCACTCCGCTCAATTTGCAGCCACACGACTAAGCCGCCGCTCTACACAGAAACAAGGGGGAAAGCCCGCTGCCCGGACACAGGTGGAGAATATACCACCTGCGATGTGCCGGCACTCGGTCACTGCTCTACTGTCAGTCTGTAACAACGCCGCTCCGGGAAAGCCAGTTCGAATTTCGGTATTAATGAATGCTGTTTCCACTTCGCGGGCACCGGTATATGATTTCTGACGACTGTGTTGCCTCTTACGCATACGTTTCCACTTTGCTTCTTGTTTAGTTTTTTTACGACGACTTGGCGGGATATGGTCAGAACCTCTCTGTTCATTTTCTTTCTTTGATCAGTAATCAAGCTATTTATTCCTGAGGAATTCGGAGTCCATAACATAGGGCACTCAATATCGGAGGATGCTCTCGTCTGATGAGCGAAAAAAGTCAAATAAATTAAATAGTAAGCGACCTGTTGCGGTTTATCTGTACGTTACACACCACCTCTAATGAAGGAAAACCGAGCGAGGTGGCGCAGTGGTTGGCAGACTGGACTTGCATTTGGAAGGACGACAGTTCAACCCCGCGTTCGGCCATCCTGATGTAGGTTTTCCGTGATTTCCCTAGATCACTCCAGGCAAATGCAGGGATGGTTCCTCTGAAAGGGCACGCCCGATTTCCTTCCCCACCGTTCCCTATTCCGAGCTTGTCCTCCGTCTATAATGACCTCGCTGTCGATGGGACGTTAAACGATTATTTCCTCCTCCTCCTCCTCCTCTAATGAAGGAAGTTTGACATCTACTCCAAGATGGGTGCAATCGTCGGGACTATAAACACTAGCAACTTGGGAAACTTGAGCAAGTGTCTCATTAAAATAGCAATACATTTTTGGGAATTGCGCCCTTCAAGTGACATGTGATGTCATTACACCAACTACTGGGAAAGAATCCTTTACGAACGTAACACAATCTAAATCACCCAGAAAACATTACACTTATTGCATATGAGACACAGCGACAGAAAGATTAAAATGTCAAAATAATACATTACGTGACCATACAAAGTCAGCATTTTGAGATGGCGTCGCAAGTGCAATAGAAGCTTCTAGTCGTCAAAGAGTAGAACTAGTGAATTAGTATTTACATTTGGTCGCTTTCATCCATTTGTGGCAACCACGGACAATCTAAATCGGTAGGCCAGACGAGGATGTGAAGCCCGGTCCTCCTCGACGTACAAGAACAGCATCAAATTCCTCACTATAGGAATGGCCAATGGGCAGTCAAGCGTTGAACTGGAATCTGCCGTGACACTCAGGTGTGGGTGTTGCAGGTAATTTTTAGTATGACTTAGGCTTTTAGGAATGCACAACTAAAAGAGGCGGAGGGAATGTTATGAATCGTCCATTCCACTTACAGAGGGCGGCTGCTGCTGACAGAACGTACAGTTCGTATTAACCAGATCGCCAATCACGTGGAGCGCATGCCATTTCGTCACACTGTCTGTGGATTGTCTCCCACGACTCTTTAAAAATTACTGTAGCGCTCACGATAAAATGGAACTCTTCCAACAACACGACCTGCTGCTACCCGATGTTGGTGGAATCCCTGTGACGTATAGTATTGTTGGTTCAGAGTCCATGCAACCCTATACGAAATAATTCTTCTGGTAGGCAGATATTCTCTACGAATATCAAATAATCCTTCCTCAGCTACTGAGATATCGATCCTCTGCTATCTCACAATTAGTTCTGATATGAATGTTCTCATTCCGAAATTCTAACTATCGTAGATTCCACTATGAAACTGCTGCAACATATTATCTTCATAACAAACTGCTGAGTCTTACGAAGTAATAATAAAGACAACTCGTGAGGATCCTGTGGTCGACTTGCGCGTAAGTATCTTGAAAAGCGGACCTATTTAACATAACATCCAACTCGTACAATATTTCGCAGAATGCTGTAAAGCTAAGATAGGTGAATGCATATTCTGCTGTCTTTTCAGTCTTTAAGTAAGGTAGCTGTAATTAAATGAGAAAAATGATGAGTTTATGAACCCTCTTGAAAACGAAGACAGATTTTCCTTTTCAGTTCACAGACTTGTTATAATAGATGAGCCGTATACGCAATCCGACTAGGAAAGGAAGATAAGCAGTCCAAGTACCTACAGGCCATCTGGTGACATTCAAACTATGATATATCGGATTGAAGTCTGCAGAACGATAAATTGTTTGCTGAGTCTTGAGATACTGAGTGCCGTTTTGTTAAGACGAATCAGCACTGCAATAAGGATGTCTGTACGCATTAAGTTACAGGTAATAAGACATGTTGGCCTGTGCGTCCCCGCCCACTACACGGCTGTGTCCATAGCCCTCCCTTTCACTTTGCAAACTACTTCGGGACTCATCTGCGAAGAGAATGGTTTTGCTCGAGCGGTGAGCAGTATAAATGTGCCTATTCACTTGCCATGCATATTACCTCCGTCAAGCCTTCTGCGCACGATGTTCGACGGTATCACCCTTTCGGTGAATACAGTAAGTACAGATAATCGTTAAGAGCCGCGCGGGATTAGCCGAGCGGTCTAGGGCGCTGCAGTCATGGGCTGTGCGGCTGGTCCCGGCGGAGGTTCGAGTCCTTCCTCAGGCATGGGTGTGTGTGTTTGTCCTTAGGATACTTTAGGTTAAGTAGTGTGTAAGCTTAGGGACTGATGACCTTAGCAGTTAAGTCCCATAAGATTTCACACACACATTTGAACTCGTTAAGATGGGTCACTGTGGTGTCTCTTGAAGCGTGTAACCGTAATCATCGTACGTAGTAAAGCGGCAGTCCCCAGCAGCATTTTCTGCTTGTTCAGTGTGTGGTTGGAAACTGTTGCCACAGTCCATGAACAACAGCGGATCGGAACATTTTGCCAACTGCACAACTCTGAATTGTAACGTCTTCCAATTTACCGATGGACATCCGTGCCAGCTCTTCCGATAAATGACGCGTGTACGCCACTTGAGGAAGTGATCTATACCCAATTGTATCTTGTCTCACTCACAGCATCAGCTTCTGGTCGTTTTACTCTTATAGACACAGACTGAATCTTTCACTCAGCAGCGGAGTGTACGCTTCCAGCGCGTCTCACATATACAGTCTCTGCTATTGAAGAATGACGAGATTGGACTACATTGTCGCTTGTCGTAATTTTATGCGGCGCTACTCTTCTAATAAGTTCTTAACTTTCAAGCGTAAATTGCTGTGACGAGGGCTACGTTTTCCAGCCTCCGATGTGTTGCGTAATGGAAACCACAGCGAAAATTAAAAAAAAAATATTTATAACATTTAGCTTCATCTTCCAGCTACTTATCAGTGGCTGTTCTGTACGAGAGCTATTCGAAAAATAAAGTCCGGTCGGTCGCGAAATGGACACCACAATGAAAATCAAAAATATTTCATTTGCAACAGTTAGTTACACCTTCCAGCTACTTCTCTACATAGTCGCCGCTCTGAAGTAGACGTTTGTCGTAGCGTTGTACTAACTTTTCAATAACCCCGTCGTAGAAAGCAGCCGCTTGTGGTTTTCTCCAATTCTATACGTTACTTTGCTGCTCGTTGTCTGTGCCAAAATGCTGTCATAGCCATCGATTCATGAGAGCGAAGAAATGAAAATCAGAGGAAGCAAGTCGGGGCTGTGTGGTGGATGATCAAACACTTCCTACCAAAAGCGCTGCAGGAGCGTCTTCGTTGCCCCAGCAGTATGCAGCCGAGAATTGTCTTGAAGAAGGAAACGCGTTAGAGTTTCGTTAAGTGAGTTGCATGCAATCAGGCCAAAGCCCTCAGCAGGACTTCACACTTGGCGAGATACACTATCTCCTAGGAATCTTTACGTGCTTACAGTAAGCTCGGAACTGAAAAATGCGACATTAAGCGATAGACGGCCATACTAGAGACATTTCGCAACATCTGCGCAAAGCTTCACAGAATTTTCACCGAGGTTTTAATTTCGCGACCGATCGGTGGCTGAAAAAAAAAAAAAAAAGCCCTCGTACATTTTTATCAGTTACTACTGTATTTCAGGGTTCTTCATAATTTATGAAAACACATTTAGGTAGGAATGTTCCCAGAGTGAATCTGAATATTTAAACATTTACTTTGATTTAATAGTATGAAGTTAGCGTACAATCCTGCTACCCACTAGTGTGTAGAAGTAGTTCTCACAGTTTTATTGGTGTCTACTGACGCGTCACGAGGATTAACTGATTCATTTACAGTCTATACAATTTCGGATGTATCTATAGTATTAGAGGATGAAAATGAGCGAAGCTCGTGTGAGATATTCGCACAGTGTCCGCAACAGGCTGGTGGGTGTCAAGGCTGTATGTGGCTGTCTGATTACAACAGAGCATAAAGCCGGGCTGCGGCATGCGGTCTGCGGGTCACACAATTCTCCCACACGCCGTTCTTTTGTAATCCAGCCGTCGGGCTGCATATCCCAGCCACAGCCTGTGCTTAATCCCAAGCCTATCTCTGGAAGCCGTATGAGCTCACTCGTCCGCAATTACGCACGCTTGTTTGACAAAGAGGCCGCCGTCGCTTGTGATCTTCGTCCAGTACAGGATAATCCTGTCGCTCTATTTTTTTTACCATAGTTACAATGCCTTTCTATGCGTGGCTGATGTGCCTTTCTGGTCATAGAATCTGTAACAGACAATAACTCAGTTGCCACGCGTAGTGGGCGCTCGGTTTGAGGCGTCATGTCACGGACTGCGCGGCCCCTCCTGCCGGAGGTTCGAGTCCTCCCTCGGACATTGGTGTATGTGTTGTTCTTAGCATAAAAAAAAACCTCAGTTACGTTGCGTCCCGCATATATGGTTCCGATTTTGCGACATATGACCCAGACAGTAAATACACCCGTGTATCAAGCAGGGCTTAAAAATACAGCGATCAAGTGGCAATGTGTGTTTGCACATGAGGTCAAAGAGATAATACATTCCTAAAATACAGAGATAAGCCTCATCAGGAATGTGGTCTCAATTACGCAGTCCACTTACACGCAAGTGTTGACGCTATGCTTCAAATATCTGCTGTGTCTAGCGCATCAAAAGTAAAGTACTGCCCATAGAGTATTTGCAACTCTAGAATAGCACACCGACAAAAATTTCTCAGTACGCAAACTAGGACCCGTCAACGTCTATATTTATCCTGCGCGAATCACTGTTAAGTGTGGGGCAAGAGGAAAGAAAAACCTCAGACCAGCCGTTCGGGTCCGACTGACCGTCGTCTCATCCTCAGCCAATGGCGTCATTTGGATGCGGTATGGAACGGCGTGCGGTCAGCACACTGCTATAGCGGCCGTTGTTTGTTTTGCAGACTTTAAGGGCGTGGCAAAAAGCACTTTTAAATGTGGCGTATGTTGAGGCTTTTTACCCTTCCATTTACGAATGAAACGTGCAAAGAACAACTGCTTGAATATCTCTGTACGAGCTGTTATTTGCCAAGTTACCGCCACGGTTTCTGTGGGTTTGGTATGTACGGAGATAAAATATACGTGCAATTTTTACTCTAAAACACGGTATCAGTTTCCTCAACAGCTGCTTACTAGGTGTACGGTGGGTTTATTCGCACGTCTGCCAATGAAGTTGTTTCTAAATTTATGGTAAACTGTCTTGTCATTAAAAAAACTGATCATTTGCACTGTCCTTCTCTGCATACTCTAGATGTCACCTGTTACGTCTGAATTGATATGATTTCCATAAAAGTGTGGGCGCTGCAAGTTATTTCTACGTAATACCGCTTTCTTTACCTGCAGTTGAGCCTATGTAGTCGTTTCACCTCATATCACTGTACATCGTTATTCCATAATGATTGCACGACTTTACTGATTCTGCTGCAGTGCAGTGTCTGAGACACAGCGTTGACGATCAACAGCCGCATTCAATTCTACAGGTGATGCTGAACCATAATCACAGTTTGCGACTTCATTCTTTATTAATTTTCCTTGTTTCTCTCCATTAAGAGCCTGTTGGCAGTCTATGGATCAGGCTAATATTTTCTTGCGATCTAACGGGATGTTATTGCAATTCTTATCAGTTAGAATTTGCTTATGAACAGCTGCAGTATCTGCGAAAAGCCGCCGGCCGCGGTGGCCTTGCGGTTCTGGCACTGCAGTCCGGAACCGCGGGGCTGCTACGGTCGCAGGTTCGAATCCTGCCTCGGGCATGGGTGTGTGTGATGTCCTTAGGTTGGTTAGGTTTAAGTAGTTCTAAGTTCTAGGGGACTTATGACCTAAGATGTTGAGTCCCATGGTGCTCAGAGCCATTTGCGAAAAGCCGGGACTGATGAGCAGTCGTACACTTTGCCAAACTTCGATAATGGAATACGAGTGCGTCGAAATTACGTTAAGGGAATTGTTCCTTCTTGCCTACAGAGCACCATTTAGCGTGTGTTCAAGATATTCTGATGTGAGGGATACATGTGTGGGATGGAACGCGCCTATTGGTACGTCACAAACCGTTTGTCACTGGTGAACGATACAGGAACCCAAAGTCGGTTTACGTGTATCCATTTGATCAGTAACAGCACTTTACAGGCATCCTTCAGTAACACAGTGCACCCATTGTTCTAATGGGTGAAGAGTGCGAGATCACCTTACCTCAGTCTCACTGAGGCGCAGCATGGCGTGATGTGTGCATCTCCGGCCCACGTCACATCTTTCTCCACGACCTGTGTTCGGCGAATGAGCGAACATGAATCATGTGGGCACCACAAAGCTTCCGGTATCTCTTGGAACCGCGCTACGAAGCGTCGTCTCGTACTCAGTTTCAAAGAGGGTGCGACACGTAACCAGGTATGTGTGTGTGTGATTCAGCTGCTCATTAGAGTAAGTAGATAAATCACGTTTAGGCGGAGTGCTCTGAACTACTGCGAGGACCTTCAGCGCCGAATAAGAGATATGGAAATGTGTCACAAGGAAGCCTTACAATTTGATTTGTAAATTTGGGGCTTAGGGTTCATTCTTTAGACCTATTGGAAGACTTTTCCTAATGTAATATGCAGACATGGCAGCATTTCCTGTACAGTGGTTTACGAAGTACTTGCTAGTGGAAATAGTTTTTCTATGTCGAGTTCACTGAGTGAATGCTGCAATTCCTTTTAAATCAGTCCACAAATATAAATACCAATTCCTCGAGCGATTACATATACAGAGATGATTGAGATACGATTCCAAGAAACTTGAACAGCGGAGATACACTGAATTCCACCAAGTTCGTCCATTTAGCAGGAGCTTTGTTATATTTTAATATAAATTAATGTTGAACAAAAATTTTCCAAATCTAATTTGAAAGGCCTCCTTGTGGCACATTTAGTCTAGTCTGTATTCGATTTTCTTGCTGTAACTTAGTATTTCGCTAAACGTTTTCCTTATTTGTATATATTGTCGCTACATTTTTCATTTGATATCAACATTCTGTAAATTACGTAATATTCTGTAAATTACGTAATATTCTGTAAATTACTTAATGAACTGTTTCTTAGTCGAGTCCTTTCACACAACCTCCCGTAAACTGAGAAAAATAAATCAATTAAAATATAGATGGAGTTAAGCTGTACCTGTGTATCGACGATCCGCTGTATGTATACCACAGAGGAGATTTTGTTAATATAAGCAAATGGAGTTTTGTGAACAGAGATGTGGCCAACAACGATGCTGTCCATATCTGTCTGTCTGCATTTCCCTTTGTCTCAACGAGACTGTCATTTGACTTCGATATTATCAGGTGTAGAAACTTCCAAAGTTATATTTCTTCGGTCAGTGAGCTAAGAAACCTAACCACAGAGACAATGTCTGAAATCTAGTTATCAGACTACAACGAGGTATTAGCATTGCAGCGTCAAAGAGTTCGGGATACACTCACAATGTTTCAGAAAGATGGTGTGATGATTGCTTTACACGATGATAGTTTTCTCTCGCTAATTTTGTGTATAATGCTTCCGGTATTTAGATGGGTACCCAATAAGCATGCGCTTATTCGCGAAATGAGGAAGTTAGCGGTGTTGTACTTGCGCACACGCTGAAGCTACAGCTTTGTAGTAATGTAGTCATAAATTAATATTTACTAACAACAACACAACCGCAGCCTTTAACCATGACGCTCAGTTAATGCAAATAACAACAAGGTCTCCCAAAGCAAGCACATATATCCCCTGGCTTCCTTTAGCTAGATATAGGAGGGAACTGCGATAATCAACAGACGCTTGATATGAAAATAATTTCGCTACTGGCTTTCGATTTGGCGTCGCACATTTGGTACGTCACACCATCTCTTACACGCGCTTCTGTGGACTCTGATAAGGGTTCGCTGCACGCATAACATATGGAATCCATGAGAAGACCATCAGGGATTAAATTAATCTCTTGCTTGACAGCTGCCGTATCAAATTATGTGAGTGCGTAATTTGATATTTATGCCGGCGGCGTTTGTAGTTTCTAGGGCTCTAGCGTATTTACCTGCAGCATTTCTGGTCCGAAACTTGCAAGTTTTCCAACAGAAACCTTTTCGAAAGAAGAAAGTAACAAAAATAGGCATGTATATGGTCAAAGCTAATGAAGCAGTACGAGACAACTACAAGAAATATTTCATACACTTAGAAAGAACTTTTTTAAAACGAAAATATAAATCTGAACTTCGCCACTGACACAGTTTTAATCTTATGCAATAGACTATTTAGATTAATAGTACGTCTACGCCAATTCTAGCACACTTTGCACTTAAATACGGTATTGAACCTTGTGATATCACTGACATCAAGCACAAAACTAGTGTGGCTTGACTACATGTGGGGGCAATAGCGGCACAATTCACGATGGCGGTGAGCCGTGCCCATCCTTATCAATGCCAACAAGCCACAGCGTCCCCCTTCCCTCCCCACCCTTCTCCTTAAATCAGAGACTAGTATTTTAGCAGCCACTGAAATGAAACAGCCAGAGGATTCATTTTGATCACGCTCAAAAGTATTCGAACAAACTAAACTTATTCCGCGATGTACAAAAGTATTTTATTTATCCAAAAGAACGACATAAAGGGCGTAACTTGTATTATTTCCACATCACAAAATCGTCAGAAAACACACATACACACACACACACACACACACACACACACACACACACACACACACACAGGCTTATACCATAAATTACAGGTTAACCAGCACATGTGAACATTCAAAGGTCGATGTCTGCACCATACCTGGCGTAAGGTACCCTCAAATTAAATATTTTCCACATCTAAATTGTTCTATGATGGTTATCAAGTGTCACAATGCTATTTCCATACCCATGGGTGCACAAAGACACTACCGGTGATCTAACTTACGACTTAAAGTGCACTTGTCAATGGGAATGACCAAAGTAAACAATGATCTTCTCACGTCTAAATTTGTCAAAAACTGATCTCTAATGGTTCAAATGGCTCTAAGCACTACGGGAATTAACATCTGAGGTCATCAGTCCCCTAGATTTAGAACTACTTAAACCTAACTAACCTAAGGACATCACACACAGCCATGCCCGAGGCAGGATTCGAACCTGCGACCGTAGCACTCGAGCGGTTCCGTACTGAAGCGACTAGAACCGCTCGGCCACCGAGCCCGGCAACTTATCTCTAAATCCGATACCAAAATCAGTCTAGCATTATAGTGACCCCTTACTAACATATTACCTTTATCTTGCAGTTCATAACGTTTGTCAGCTTCTGCTGTCATATAGTGGGAACTGCATGGCACTTCAATGAAATAGCATACTTCAAATGGTTCAAATGGCTCTGAGCACTCGACTTAGAACTAATTAAACCTAACTAACCTAAGGACATTACACACATCCATGCCCGAGACAGGATTCGAACCTGCGAGCGAAGCGGTCGCTCAGTTCTAGACTGCAGCGCCTAGAATCGCACGGCCACTACGGCCGGCAAATAGCATACTGAACAGTAATAATATATATTTGTAGAGGTACGAAATGAGAGTTGTTACACTTTCAAGTATACTCAAACATTCATCTACGTCTACATCTACATCTACATCTAAGTCTACATCTACAACTACGTAATTACTATGCTATTCACAATAAAGCACCTGGCAGAGGGTTCAATGAACCACCTTCAAGCTACCTGTCTACCGTTCCACTCTCGAACGGCACGAGGGAGAAACGACCGCTTGAATTTTTCTGTGCGAGCCCAGATTTCTCTTATTTTATCGTGATGATCATTTCTCCCTATGTTGGTAGGTGCCAACAAATGTTTTCGCAATCGGAGGAGATAACTGGTGATTGAAATTTCATGAGAACATCTCGTCGCAACAAAAAACGCCTTTGTTTTAATGATTGCCATTCCAATTCACGTATCATGTCTGGGGCACTATCTCCCCTATTTCGCGATAGTACAAAACGAGCCGCCCTTCTTTGAACTTTTTCGATGTCATCCGTCAGTCCCATCTATTGCGGATCCCATACCACACTCCAGAATACGGCGGACAAGCGTGGTGTAAGAAGTGACTTTAGTAGACCTGTGGCACCTTCTAAGTGTTCTGCCAATGAATCGCAGTCTTTGGTTTGCTCTACCCACAACATTGTCTATGTGATCGTTCCAATTTAGGATATTTGTAATTGTAATCCCTAAGTACTTCAGTGAATTTGCAACCTTAAGATTTGTGTGACATTATAGCATACTCCATGCTAGGGTATTAACTTCATGTTGAAATACAAAACGTTTGTCATCTTCTGCTTTAAAGCTGACGTACATTATCACGCAGTGGAAGCTACAATGCTAAGCAGGCAAGGCCTCACAGTTGCCACAAATAGACAGGTGCTCTCAACGGAAGTAATATTCTAAAACCAGAAACTGGCAGTGTCTGTGTCATAACTTGACTGTGGTTGTCAGTTATTGGACGTTAAAACCACCGAACAAATGGCTGAGACAATTGTTTGGGAAAGATAGTTTACATAGTGACTACTACCACCCCAGGTAAGTATACATACACATCATAGCACAGCCTCCCTTATGACACTTAGCAAGTAAAAAATATACGTGAGTAGTTCTAACTACTTGTGACTGGATCCAATGAGTCACATCGTCTTGTTACAGCAAAACTGTAGGAAATTGTCCTCCAGTATAATCACAATACAATGTCACCGTTTCCAGTGTAACTCATTTCGCCAAGACTTGTTTCAACGAGTTATAATTTCTGCCATAACATAGGTAGTTACAATTTTTCTTTCCTTTTTTCTGTAACTCTAGGATTTGTGACCTTAGGTGTGCATGTCAGTACCTAATCCATGATATCTAGCCACATCACTTTTACTATGGTATCTCATGGCATGTAAGTAAACGGCCTTGACCAGATGATGTCACAACCCAAGCCGGTGGAATTCATGACGTCAATGTTGAGTTACACTTGTCATGAAAATTATACAGTCGATCAAAGCACAGTATTTTACTGGCTTTTAAAACGAACGCCTCCTTGACATTGTGGATTCCACCATCTCAGATTGTGGTGTCATGGGTTCATCAAGGTCAATGAATCATGAATGATGTCATGATGACATTACAGTCAATGTGGTGTGGTTTGTGACATCATGGATAATGCACAGACCTGCACATGTGGTGTCACGAAACTAAGTTTTACAGTAAAAACATTTTAACAGGTCCATGTTAAAGCAGGAATTGCAAAAAACTATGTTACAGAAAAGATAGAAACAATCCATGTTGCAGCAGAAAATGTAACTTCTCTTGACGAAACAGTTGCACTGGAAACGGCTAGTACTGGAAGAGGCTTACACTGGAAAAGGGTTACACTGACAAATGGTTATATTATAGGACAATTTGTTAGAGTTTTGCTGTAATGTAACGATCTGACTTGTCAGAACTCCATGGAACTATTCAGAACTTGCTGAGTGACATAAGTGAGACCATGCTCAGTTTCGAATGTACAGGCCGCGCTAAGATGTGTACATATGCTCAGCTTTGTTAATCATAGTCATCTTGTAAATTAACCACCGCTGCCCCACCTTATAAACTGAACATCAGTGCTCCACAATAGTATCAACCACGAGTTCAGGGTAATGGTAGTCGCCCACTGCACATACACCCTGTCAGCTATTCGTGTTACTGTACATAGTTTTAAGAAACAGAAGCTGACCCCCGCCAACCTCTAGTAATTGACACCCCCAGCAGCTGACATTCACTGAACATACACACTGTCAGCCCTGGTGTTAAAATACAGTTCCAAGATCCAGTAGCTGATACCCACTGTCAAATTACAGCATATACCAGGTTTTTGACAAATTCAGACACGGGAATAACACAGTTTACTTTAGTAATTCTCATTGCAGGCGCACTTTAAACTGTAAGTTAGATACGCAGTAGTGACAATGTGTGTTGTTTAATGTTATAGTCCGCAGCTCGTGGTCGTGCAGTAGCTTTCTAGCTTCCCGCGCCCGGGTTTCCGGGTTCGATTCCCGGCGGGGTCAGAGTTTTTCTCTGCCTCGTGATGACTGGGTGTTGTGTGATGTCCTTAGGTTAGTTAGGTTTAAGTAGTTCTAACTTCTAGGGGACTCATGGCCATAGATGTTAAGTCCCATAGTGCTCAGTGCCATTTGAACCATTTAATGTTATAGAACCAATTCTTATGTATTATGGTGAATGCAATGCATGGTACAACGATCAAACTACGCTTGCCAATTAACATATAATTTAATTTATTTCAGTTCTGCCAATGTGTATTTTGATGAGTAATACAAACAAGTTTGATGTCGATGCCTGCAAAGTGTGGTACACATATCGAACACTGGTCGTTAGCGACTGCTGTTTAACCTACTAATTTTATCAGTAGTGCTAATATGCCAACCACAGGTATTTTTCAGCCTTCTAGAACAATTAAGTTATGTCAGTAGAGTCACATGTAGTTTGTTATCAAAGTCTTACATATTTTGAGAAATAATTTTGTTCTGGTGCAAAGTTCGAATTGCGATCAAAGTCTTAAGAAACCTACACATTTATCTGTTAGATAAACACTTGGCGGTTTCCTGGGTATTACTCGAAAGGTGTATGTATAACAACGCTTGTGAAACATATAAGATGTTTAAGAAATGGAAGAATGAAGCTAATCTTAGAAGACACAGAAAGATGGTGCACACTTACGCCCAGCAGCTTCTTTTGTTGGTGAGCGAAAATGTCAATACTGCAACAGGCACTGTGCGTGATTAGTCGTCACATAAAACAGAAACGTCAAAACGCGTGATAGAACCCCTTTTTTATCGTCGAAAGTGTAATATCATCACGTGAGTGACTTTGAACCCGAGAAAGTATTCGGTTTCCGGTAAATGATTGCTCCATACTCTTACAGGTATGCTGCTACGATAGAAAATAAGAACGTCGTATACAGCGACGTATGGGTAAATGACCACGAAATGCGCCCACCGGCCGCTGTGACCGAGCGGTTCTAGGCGCTTCAGTCCGGAACAGCGCGAGTGCTACGGTCACAGGTTCGAATCCTGCCTCGGGCATGGATGTGTGTGATGTCCTTAGGTTAGTTAGGTTTAAGTAGTTCTAAGTCTAGGGGACTGATTACCTCATATATTAAGTCCCATAGTGCTTAGAGCCATTTGAACCATTTTTTTGAAATCCATCCACTGCAATGGATAATACGAATTAGAGCTTTCCTCTGCTTGAGGTTACCTCTACATTGAAGTACTGTTACTGGGCTGGAGCAACGGTGTGACGTTGTCTGCTGGGGATTAGACTGTGCTACCGCGTCGGTTCCACAAATGTCTCAGGCTACAGTGGGTTCGTGAAAGCTGTCACTGCAGTACTGAGTGGGAAGAACTTTGTGTTTTCGTTAAGTTGTCCTATATACCGCGTTAAGTTGTCCTATATACCGCGATTTCAGGAAACTGCACATGCCATATTTCAGCAGGAAATCCATTCACAAATGGTGAAGAATATGCATTCCCTCTTCAAATAGTCACAGTTACCACTGCTTTCTTGACCCGCACTGTGTCGCAAATCAACATACCAGCGTTGCAGTTGGTCAGTAGTTCGTTCGTCAGGTTTTTTCCAGCAGACACTAATATTTTGCGGGCTTTTATACAAACAATAAGGACGCTGATTCTGCAAGCATGTATACAGGCCCTCTGATATTCCGTGCCACTACTTCCTAAACTCACTAATCACGATCTTCTGCACTACACTGTTACTCTTAAGATAATAGACGCACACTCCGCGAAAAATTGTGCCAGTGGGAACGAGTTAAAAATTCTCTCCAACTACAGCAGCTTTTTAATATACACTTCCACATGAATCCTTATAATTAAGAGCTGCGAACGAAGTCGTTGAGTCGGCACGTCTAGAAACAACAATATGTGAAAATCTGTGGAATCTAGAAACCTGTACTATGCCTGAAAATGGAACAAAAGCTGCCATGACAAAATGGGGCAAATGGCTCTGAGCAATATGGGACTTAACATCTGAGGTCATCAGTCCCCTCGAACTTAGAACTACTTAAACCTAACTAACCTAAGGACATCACACACATCCATGCCCGAGGCAGGATTCGAACCTGCGACCCTACCAATCGCCTTTAAGGCGGCAGAAACGCCATTATCAAAACCTCACTGACTTTGGACGAGGTAACAGGGCTAGGAGAAGCTGGATGTTCCTTCTACGATATTCCAGAAAGACTTCGCAGGAATGTCGCCAGCGGTGGTCACAGGATGTGAAGACCGGACTCCGGACGACCACGTGGCACTACTGGGAGGTAAGACCATAGAGTTCGCCACATGGGTATGGCGGATCGTACTTACGGTGCCAGTGATGGCCTTGTATTGGTTAGAAGAAGACCAGTTGAGGGCCTGCAACCAACCCGTTTGCGTGTTGAACACATTGGACCTACACGTGGAGTTACCGTATGGTGTGTGGTTCCGTATGACAGCAGGAGGACTCTCGCGGTTATCCCACGCCACCTGACTGCAAATCTGTACGTCAATCTGGTGATTCAACCTGTTGTCCTGCCATTCATGAACAGTGTTTCAGGGGGTGGTTTCCAACAAGATAACGCTCGCCCACGTACATCTGTTGTAACCCAACAAGCTGAACATAGTGTCGACATATTGCCTTGGCCTGCTCGACCACCATACCTGTCTCCAATCAAGCACATGTGGGACATCATCGGGCGACAGCTTTATCATCATCAACAAGCATCATTAACTCTCCTTGTTTTCCTTGTTTTGACCGACCAAGTGCAACAGGCATGGAAATCCTGTACAACACAATGCAAGCACGTTTGCACGCTTTCATTCACCAATCTGGCGGTTACACCGGTTGTGCCAGCATTTAAAATTTCTAATGGCTAATTTCGCGATTACATTAACCTGTGATCTCGCAACACTTATCACTTAGGTACGTAACGCAGAGAAATGTATTCCCAAAATTCCATTACTCTACGTTAATTATCTTTTTTTCGTCAGTGTATTTTGGAGACGGGCTGAATAATTAAAGGTCTGTGAAACAGCAAAACGGAAAGTGACATATTGGAGTAAATATTAGATAATTAGGCTACCCATGAGTTGTAACCGTTCGCTAAAGGAACTTAACAGGAGAGGAATGGATGTAGAGCGTTTCTGGCCTCTCTTTTGGTCACTGCGTGCCAGAGCAGAGTTCTGAGCCAGACCGCGGCCAGAGGAAGCAGCGTGACGGGTTGCTCAGCGCATCAACATCCACCGGACACACGCCACGTCACGCCACCTCCCACCAACCCACGTCTCCACAGGCTTCCTGCGAACTGCCAAATAAACCACAAGTACATGTTTCTTTTTAACGTCCACAGCACATACCGAGCCAAATCTGTTCACTATATAGTAGATCAAGAATTTTTCTGTGCTGCTAAAGAGTTATCGTGAAATTTAGTTGATGATTCCAGCACAATAAATGGTTATTTGTACCTGCTCCCACAGACGCACTAGAGACATAAATTGTACGTTGCCTTACAATAAATATGTTACCTATGTGTCCTCTAATGAAGCGCATTTTGGGGTTATTTACAGATTTAGGAGACTTCATGAGTTGGGTATCGCGTAAGCTTCAACGTCTCTACACCCAGTCAGATTGCATGAAAACGAAATTGAGCAAAACAGTCGAAAGTGCAGTGAAAGTGCACTTGACGTCAAATAAACATAATAAAAGAAGTTAACACACAATACAGAAAAACCAACTAACATATCAGTTTACACAAAACCAATAAATAAACTATTGTAAATATATAAATAACGTTTTGGATTATTAAAAACACATCTAAGACTCCAGAATTAGCTGAAGACAAAAACAAAACTTGTTTTAAAACGGCCGGCCGGAGTGGCCGTGCGGTTCTAGGCGCTACAGTCTGGCGCCGAGAGACCGCTCCGGTCGCAGGTTCGAATCCTGCCTCGGGCATGGATGTGTGTGATGTCCATAAGTTAGTTAGGTTTAATTAGCTTTAAGTTCTAGGCGACTGATGACCTCAGAAGCTGAGTCGCATAGTGCTCAGAGCCATTTGAAACTTTTTTTTGTTTTAAAGTGTCTGCTAGGTTGTGGCGTATAATTTGTCTCTTGTAAAAAATAATGCGATCATCTACCAAGTTACGGATGGCGGTGGAAGTGGCTCATCTTAGAAACACAGCAGCAGGATAAATTTCTCATAAACAGGCACTTTCTGCTGCGAAAATGTGCTTTTTTCGCAGCCTGTACTGTATACATGACTAGAAAGAGCTACTCTTTGCAACAGAGTGGGATTAACGCCCACATTTTTCACGTAAAATTGATAATGAATTAGCCGGCCGGTGTGGCCGAGAGGTTCTAGGCGCTTCAGTCCGGAACCGCGCTGCTGCTGCTACGGTCGCAGGTTCGAATGCTGCCTCAGGCATGGCTGTGTATGATGTCCTGAAGTCAGTTAGGTTTAAGTAGTTGTAAGTCAAGGGGACTGAAGACCTCAGCTGTTTAAGTCCCATAGTGTTTAGAGCTATATGAACCATTAAACAGAATGGGTCGGTCAGGAGAGCTCATTAACTTTGAAGGCGAGCAAATCATTCGATGTCACCTGAGTAACAAATACTTTAAGGACATTTCAGCTCTTCTAAAGCTGCCCAAGTCGACTGTTGCTGATATAACTGCGAAGTGGGAAGGCGTAGGAACAACTACAACTAAACAAAGACCACGCAGACCTCAGATAATGAGGGACAGGGACCGTCGAGCATTTCCGAGCTTGGTTGTAAAAAAACGCATGAAATCGGTGGACGGAATCACACGTGAATCCATCTACCACAAAAGCTGTGCCAAAGGGGCTAAAGAGAAAGGGGTAAATGGGTGAGTAGCTCACAATAAGCCATAAATTTATGAAGTCAATGGTGCAAAGAACCACGCCACTGGACAGTGGATGACTGGAAACGAGTGATTTGAAATGATGAATCACACTGTATCTTGTCGCAATCCGATGGAGGGGTTTCAAATGGTGAATGCCTGGAGAACGTCGCCTGACATGTGTAGCGCCAACAGCGAAGTTCGGAGGAGAGTGTGTTACGGTACGGTGGTATTTTTTGTGATTAGAGTGTGGTCCCCTTATTGCGGTTATGAAAACGCTAAACGGGAAAGATATGAAGACGTTTTACAGCATTGTGCACTATGTGCAGCGGGGTAACATTCAGAGACGTAACTGTCTGTATTAGCATGACAGTGGACCGTGTCATAAGGCAGCATCTGTGAGGCAATTGTCTGTGGACAATAACATTCCTCAAATGGGCAGGATTCCCCAGTGTTCCGACCCAGAACACATTTGCGATGCGTTACAGCGTCGACTTCGCTACAACCCAAGCATCCTACATCACTACCTTCTCTGGTTTAGGTTCTTGTAGAAGAATGGGCTGCTATTTCTCCACAGACATTTAGACACCTCACTGAATGTGTCGACAGCAGAGTTCAAGCCGCCGTAAAGACGAAGGGTGGACACATCACTTATCAATATCCGCTAATAGGAGTCCGGATACTTTTGATCAGACACTGTACGTCCCTGACCTCAACGAAAGTGACAGTGGAAACCAAGATTAACCTATATATGGAAAGCGCTGCCAAAATCTGACCCTCACTGCTCTTCAATAAGAGTCCAGTGGTTTATTGATCACTGCGCTATCTCGATTAGCAGCATCTTACTGGCATGATCGCATGTGTTCTGTAAGAATTCATGAAGTGTCCACAATGTTATCTTATAGTTAATTCTTGATGCGGTTTGAAGAGAAGTACGATCACGTTTGGATTATTCGCCCATTGCTTAATTGTTTAAATGAAGGAACCGATCCCTTATAATTTATTGCTAACTCAGTATGATTTTTCATTTACGACAACCCATCAAAAGAAAAAAGAACGAACTTTATGATGACACGTTATTACGCCTTACCCACTTAAACGAAACGCAAAAGACACGACTACTTTAAAGGACAGTATAAACAAAAGTACTACTAAAAATGTATTCGGAAGTTGCTTTACCTTATTATGCAACATGTACGAACATAACGAGAACAAAATGTAAGTTTTATCTCTGTCAGAGATCGATGTCTATTCACTTTTCCTTTGCAACGGAGGTTCTGGCTGCTCCGTAAAACCCAGCTCAACACAGAACCTAATGCGAAGTCGTCTCATTAGCAGAGCACAGAAGATCCTCTCTGATGATTAGACCGGTGCTAAACATTAAGTGGAGTACGTTTTCCTAATGCCAAACAGCGCTTTCGAAAATTAGCATGATTATTGACCATAATGAAGGAAGTTAATTGGATAGGAAAAAGGAGCATTGCTACGTGCTCCATTCTCTTCCCACTACTATCTCTGTTTACTGGCTGCCTCTTTCATAGTTAATTATAGTCGTGGGATTCTCTCCGCGAAATCCGGAACTCGTTACTCTTTTAGCTCATCCTGTGTTCTTCTTAAGACTCTAAAGCTGCTTCTGAATAAAGGACATTCTTCATGGGACGGAAACGAGGACAGTTTTAGTCTCGGGTCGTTTCTCGTGATACAATTGGCTCTTGTGTCATGCTACAAAAAGTTGTCCATCTAACCTGAGAAACGTTTACATCGCTTGCGGCTAGGTGGGTGGTTCGCTTTACAGTTTAAAGTAGAGCTGACACAGAACAGATGCTCTTCCCGTTAGCACCGGCTGAATGAAGGTGACTGAACAGGTCTTCGCTTGAACTACCGCATTTCCTGTTATATACAACAGTCACGTTTAACAATAGAAGAACGAGGCAATCTTACGGCGCAGTAGCCTGTATGGGAGTTACTTTTTATCACGTTAAGCACTATTTTCATGACCATATTTTGGACAGAATATTGAAAGCACTCCAGCATTCGTATAGGTACACGTGGCATGTCAATAAACACTGACTGTACACTGCCGCACTTGTTCTGGTCTGACGGTTACGTATTCAGAAGCAATCTCTCTCTTACGCGAAATATATCGGTGAGCGCATAAAGATTTTACGTTATGGGAAGTGCGGATCAAGTGGCCCACTGTAGAGTTACAAATAGCAGTACCGCGAATTAAGCTACGGTCTATAACATTCATCGTGTTATCGGGATATTCCTTCACGAAAAGCGAGCTAATCGGAGCGGAAAATCACACAACGACGTTCCTCTCAAAGCTACTTCTGGTGCTTGCTGGGGATTCCAACGAGCACAGTCCAAGTTGGCGCAATTCTTATACGGAAGTCTCAGGGTGAATCTTAGCAGATATAATTGAAAATAAGCACCTTTTAATTCTCAATGATAGCTCGCTTACCCTTGTGTCTCTCCCCTATAAAAACACTTTTGTTGTACACCTCCGGTAGGGTCTTCTACATTTGCCAATGTCTTTATTGCATGACATATTAGGATCAGATCATTTCCTTATTATTCTGACGATAGGAGCGACGGCCTGAAAGTTTTCTCCAGTAGCCATTAGCACATCAAGAAAGGAAACTGGGGCTCCTACAGAAAACAATGGATGATACAATCGGCGAAGTACCAGAAACGGATGTAGTGGACTAATCTACTACATATTCGTCAAGGTATTAAATGAGGCTGCAGACCTCTTTATGCCAAAACGACATGTAAGTTCGTTTCAGATTAGGATCTTAGTGACATAGTGGAATATAGAATGCTCACGAGTAAATGCCGAAACTCATCTGACAGGCTACATTGCCACTCTAGCCCCCTGTACTAGGCATGCTGAATCGAAGCGTTTCAAGGGGGTTGCTTGATTGTGAGTGGCTACGACTTCGTTAGAGTTTACCTCTGCACCGGTACATTTTTACAGTGCTGAGCAAAGGCGGGCGGGCGACAGCGAGGGTGTTATCAAACTGGATTGTTTTATAGGAAGCCTTCGCGCGTATATTCACACATGTGTCAATTTCACACACTCCAGTGATCACCTCACAGGAGAGCGCGAAACAAGAGGGCTGAAAAAGCACAAAACCCCTTTGTTACTTTAGACCACTTTCAAATTACGATTGAATCGTTTTGAACGGTCCCTAGTGATTCCACCGTGTACACCACGCCAAAAATTGCAGTCGCGCTGCACTCAAAAGAGGTGCGATCACGTTAAGTGGGGTTGCTGGGCCACGGTATCCTTAGAGAAGGATTGAAACGTACGGGGGTGTCACGAACGCCGTCCTGTTGCTCATCGAATTGTCCTTTCCTACAGCGAAATGTGTGGAAATGAACGCACCGTCACCCCTGCGGCTTTTTCGTGTCGATTCTGAATGGCAGTGTGTCTGAAATGTTGTCCTCGGTCACCCATAAGAAGACCGCGTGATTCCAACGCTGGGCGTCGTGGTTCTGAACTTCATCACGGAGGCATCAAAAGAAGGGATGAAATGTGGGAAGACGGGGGTGCGACGATGTTCCAATCGTGTGACAAATCCACTGTGGCGGTGGGCAGAACTGTGGTGAAATTTGGTGCCAATGTGACATTCCCCCCCCCCCCCCCCCCAAGGAACCATGGACCTTGCCGTTGGTGGGGAGGCTTGCGTGCCTCAGCGATACAGATGGCCGTGGCGTAGGTGAAAACACAACGGAGGGGTATCTGTTGAGAGGCCAGACAAACATGTGGTTCCTGAAGAGGGGCAGCAGCCTTTTCAGTAGTTGCAGGGGCAACAGTCTGGATGATTGACTGATCTGGCCTCGCAACATAACCAAAACGGCCTTGCTGTACTGGTACTGCGAACGGCTGAAAGCAAGGGGAAACTACAGCCGTATTTTATCCCGAGAACATGCAGCTTTACTGTATGATTAAATGATGATGACGTCCTCTTGGGTAAAATATTCCGGAGGTAAAATAGTCCCCCATTCGGATCTCCGGGCGATGACTACTCAGGAGGATGTCGTTATCAGGAGAAAGAAAACTGGCGTTCTACGGATCGGAGCGTGGAATGTCAGATCCCTTCATCGGGCAGGTAGGTTAGAAAATTTAAAAAAGGAAATGGATAGGTTAAAGTTAGATATAGTGGGAATTAGTGAAGTTCGGTGGCAGGAGGAACAAGACTTTTGGTCAGGTGAATACAGGGTTATAAATACAAAATCGAATAGGGGTAATGCAGGAGTAGGTTTAATAATGAATACGAAAATAGGAATGCGGGTAAGCTACTACAAACAGCATAGTGAACGCATTATTGTGGCCAAGATAACACACAAAGCCCATGCCTACTACAGTAGTACAAGTTTATATGCCAACTAGCTCTGCAGATGATGAAGAAAGTAATGAAATGTATGATGAGATAAAAGAAATTATTCAGGTAGTGAAGGGAGACGAAAATTTAATAGTCATGGGTTACTGGAATACGGTAGTAGGAAAAGGGAGAGAAGGAAACGTAGTAGGTGATTATGGATTGGGGCTAAGAAATGAAAGAGGAAGCTGTCTGGTAGAAATTTGCAGAGAGCATAACTTAATCAAAGCTAACACTTGGTTCAAGAATCATAAAAGAAGGTTGTATACATGGAAGAATCCTGGAGATACTAAAAGGTATCAGATAGATTATATAATGGTAAGACAGAGATTTAGGAATCAGGTTTTAAATTGTAGGACGTTTCCAGGGGCAGATGTGGACTCTGACCACAATCTATTGGTTATGACCTGTAGGTTAAAACTGAAGAAACTGCAAAAAGGTGGGAATTTAAGGACATGGGATCTGGATAAGCTTAAAGAACCAGAGGTTGTACAGAGTTTCAAGGAGAGCATAAGGGATCAATTGGCAGCAATGGGGGAAAGAATCACAGTTGAAGAAGAATGGGCAGCTCTGAGGAATGAAGTAGTGAAGGCAGCAGAGGATAAAGTAGGTAAAAAGACGAGGGCTGCTAGAAATCCTTGGGTAACAGAAGAAATATTGAATTTAATTGATGAAAGGAGAAAATATAAAAATGCAGTAAATGAAGCAGGCAAAAAGGAATACAAACGTCTCAAAAATGAGATCGACAGGAAGTGCAAAATGGCTAAGCAGGGATGGCTAGAGGACAAATGTAAGGATGTAGAAGCTTATCTCACTAGGGGTAAGATAGATACGGCCTACAGGAAAATTAAAGAGACCGTTGGAGAGAAGAGAACCACGTGTATGAATATCAAGAGCTCAGATGGAAACCCAGTTCTAAGCAAAGAAGGGAAGGCAGAAAGGTGGAAGGAGTATACAGAAGGTTTATACAAGGGCGGTGTACTTGAGGACAATATTATGGAAATGGAAGAGGATGTAGATGAAGACGAAATGGGAGGTAAGATACTGCGTGAAGAGTTTGACAGAGCACTGATAGACCTGAGTCGAAGCAAGGCCCCCGGAGTAGACAACATTCCATTAGAACTACTGACGGCCTTGGGTTAGCCAGTCATGACAAAACTCTACCAGCTGGTGAGCAAGATGTATGAGACAGGTGAAATACCCTCAGACTTCAAGAAAAATATAATAATTCCAATCCCAAAGAAAGCAGGTGCTGACAGATGTGAAAATTACCGAACTATCAGTTTAATAAGTCACAGCTGCAAAATACTAACAAGAATTCTTTACAGACGAATGGAAAAACTGGTAGATGCGGACCTCGGGGAGGATCAGTTTGGATTCCGTAGGAATGTTGGAACACGTGAGGCAATACTGACCTTACGACTTATCTTAGAAGAAAGATTAAGAAAAGGCAAACCTACGTTTCTAGCATTTGTAGACTTAGAGAAAGCTTTTGACAATGTTGACTGGAATACTCTCTTTCAAATTCTGAAGGTGGCAGGGGTAAAATACAGGGAGCGAAAGGCTATTTACAATTTGTACAGAAACCAGATGGCAGTCATAAGAGTCGAGGGGCATGAAAGGGAAGCAGTGATTGGGAAAGGAGTGAGACAGGGTTGTAGCCTCTCCCCGATGTTATTCAATCTGTATATTGAGCAAGCAGTAAAGGAAACAAAAGAAAAATTAGGAGTAGGTATTAAAATTCATGGAGAAGAAATAAAAACTTTGAGGTTCGCCGATGACATTGTAATTTTGTCAGAGACGGCAAAGGACTTGGAAGAGCAGTTGAACGGAATGGACAGTGTCTTGAAAAGAGGATATAAGATGAACATCAACAAAAGCAAAACGAGGATAATGGAATGTAGTCAAATTAAATCGGGTGATGCTGAGGGAATTATATTAGGAAATGAGACACTTAAAGTAGTAAAGGAGTTTTGCTATTTAGGAAGTAAAATAACTGATGATGGTCGAAGTAGAGAGGATATAAAATGTAGACTGGCAATGGCAAGGAAAGCGTTTCTCAAGAAGAGAAATTTGTTAACATCGAATATAGATTTATGTATCAGGAAGTCGTTTATGAAAGTATTTGGTTGGAGTGTAGCCATGTATGGAAGTGAAACATGGACGATAACTAGTTTGGACAAGAAGAGAATAGAAGCTTTCGAAATGTGGTGCTACAGAAGAATGCTGAAGATTAGATGGGTAGATCACGTAACTAATGAGGAGGTATTGAATAGGATTGGGGAGAAGAGAAGTTTGTGGCACAACTTGACTAGAAGAAGGGATCGGTTGGTAGGACATGTTTTGAGGCATCAAGGGATTACAAATTTAGCTTTGGAGAGCAGCGTGGAGGGTAAAAATCGTAGAGGGAGACCAAGAGATGAATACACTAAGCAGATTCAGAAGGATGTAGGTTGCAGTAGGTACTGGGAGATGAAGCAGCTTGCACAAGATAGAGTAGCATGGAGAGCTGCATCAAACCAGTCTCAGGACTGAAGACAACAACAACAACAACAACAACAACAACATGTGACATCCTTAACTCACCTTACAACTCATATGAAGTTCTCTGGCCTTTTTTATCGCATGTGTCGACACCATGCTGTTTCAAGCGTCGACGAACCCGATTGTGACGTCGCAGTGTGTCACACTTTTGTGTACCATTACAGAGGAACGTTGTAGGCAATTTAGCCAAATTTGACACTTCTATGTCGCAATGGGAAGCAGTTACGGGGTTTCCAAAAAGTGATCCTTTAAGTGTGTTGTGCAGTATACTTGGAAGATACGCATGATAGCTTGTCAGCTCCATGCGTCTCCATTACTGTTATTCCACCCCGTAAGCGTAGCATCCGACCATTTCCTGTGCTCACAGTTTTAGTTGAAAGGGTACAGAAAGTGCTGATGTCTTCGATGAATGGATTATGTTCACTATCCCACGTTTTCTAACCTACCACAGCGGGTATTAACGACCTCTTATAAATCTGGACGAAAGACGGCCCTGTTCTTGATTAGACAACTCAAATAATCGTTTTAGTTCTCAAATCTGAAGCAATGCCCGTAAGTCTACAGTTACCCGTTATCATTAAGTGTCGGGAAAACCCCAAAGGGGTTTGTTCACGCTCTTCTAGATAAGTGTCTGGAATCCGAAAACTTACATTCACAAAGTTATTTTGATATTTGAAAGGGAAAAGAAACGCTAGATTGTCTCTCTGTCTCACACTGTGAAATTCGAGTATTGAACAATTGGTAAATTTTACAGCAGTAATTATAGACGTCAAGAGTGCGTATGATAATAGCCTATTCGTATTTCGATTCCATTCCAAAAATTAAGCGATATGGGCATTTCAAATGATTCGAGTCTGTCGCTCAAACATTCCTACCACACGGAACCACACAGGGCGTAAAAAACTAAGTACACAAATTTGTGCAGTTACTAGACTATATAAAAGCAACACCTTAGTTATGTGACAGAAATGCCACACGTGCATCCTTTAAGGCAATTATTAGAATTGTTTCGTCTGCTTTGTGTGCAACAAGTTGACATCGGAATCTGATATGAAACACAGTTACATCTTACTGCTAGCAAAAATAACTTTTCATAACTGACAGCAGAGTCTACGTCGCTGCATTAACAAAAAAGTGGGTCTTAGCACTATGGGACTTCACTTCTGAGGTCATCAATCCCCTAGAACTTAGAACTACTTAAACCTAACTAAGATAAGGAGATCATACACATCCATGCCCGAGGCAGGATTCGAACCTGCGACCGTAGCGGTCGCGCGGTTCCAGACTGTAGCGCCTAGAACCGCTCGGCCACTCAGGGCGGCGCTGCATTAACAATTACATTATTAGTGTTCATGTTATCTTGTGTTTACATGAAACATTCTACTGATGTGTACAGCTTCTTGATGGCTGAGTACTCTCTAACCATGCTAGCTGACATGATTCTCATGTATGCATGCATTTTGCACGATGCAATATTCGAGCGGCAAGCGACCTGCATGCAGAACGATTTCCTGGGAGCAGGTTACCACATCATGTCACATCTAAAGATTTGATGCCTGTCTTAGAGAAATAGGACCCGTCGGACCAGACCGACGGGAAGCTGGTACACCTCGCAGGATGCGAACTACTTAGTTTGAGGAAGCTGCTGTGTTACAGCGAATTGAGGACAACCCCAGAAACAGCACTTTATTCATAGCCAAGGAACTAAATATCTCCACGAGACAGACATGCATCCACTGAAGTATCAAAAGGGGCAATACCAATCAGCTGATGACTGAAAAAAAAAAAGTTTCAAATGGCTCTGAGCACTATGGGACTTAACATCGATGGTCATCAGTCCCCTAAAACTTAGAACTACTTAAACCTAACTAACCTAAGGATATCGCACTACACCCAGTCATCACGAGGCAGAGAAAATCCCTGACCTCGCCGTGAATCGAACCCGGGAACCCGGGCGTGGGAATGATGACTCTCCCCGGACGTCGAATTCTACCAATGGTATCTTCACTAAACTGCAAACATCCCTGATTCCCAAACATGCGTCTTGTTTATTGGTGGGGATGCCTTCACAAGGGAAGGAATATTCAATATCCATAGCAGTCATACACGAGAGTTGTAAAATCCTAAGGAAACTCGTGTGTTTCACCATAAATGGAGATTTAACATAAATACGTGCGCTGTAAGAGGTCACCATCATCTGATCGGGACGTATCTTCTGACTAACACGATCGGTGGAGAAAATTACGGTATATTTCTCCATGACGTGCTATCGGAAGGTTGGAGAATGTACCACTAGCAGTTAAGCAAGTATTATGAAACCGGAATCTTTGACGTTGATGCCAGAAAACATTGAAAGTATTCGCCAGTTGTTTGATAGAGAGGGTTGGGCCAGTACTCTGACCACCACCTTCTCTCAACCTCACTGTTATGGATTTCTTTTTGTAGGGGGAGATGAAGCGTTCATGTACCAGACACCGATAGACCTCCATAGCAGCTGGTTGCCCGTTTGGCTGGAGCTGCAGCCATATTCATTAAACATTTCATTTGTTGAGCATTTTAGACAATCATTATCACGCACATGCTAGTTGTGCATTAACGTAAACGGGCGCCATTTTCAGCAGCGTCTCTAAAACAGTGTTCATCAAATGGCCGTTTGAACACCTTCTCTGAAAATCACTAGTGTCAAACCCCTATCATAGGGGTGTTCAACCCGCGGCTCGCTGGCCACATGGTGCCCAAAGGAAGTATCAATGTAGCCCAAGAAGCGAGCATGTATCACACGACTGGCATGAAAAAAATTCCATAAAATTCCGTTTATGTAAAATTACGAAAACTTGAATCTGTCCAAACTGAAACTCCCGTCCCACGATGCTATTTTCTCGTTGGTCCATCCTTTTTTTGTATTGAGTATTAAGTATTACGTGCGGCCCAAAAATATTCGTCTTCTTCCATTTTGGCCCAGGTAAGCTAAAAGGCTGGATACCCCTGCCTTAATGGATCCCTAGAGCGGAAACGGTGCACCAGTGACATTTTTTGTCACGTAAGAAAGTTTCTTTGTATCTCCTCAAGTCCTCTAAAATTTCGTGTTCGTAGCTTTATAGCACCACTTGGCGTTTTTTCCAGTTTCTACAATGTTTGAGATTGATTTCGGCTTTCTAAGGAGGCACATTATTTGATTGTGACAGGCACATGTGACCATTTTATAAAGAGTGTTTTGCCATTTTGAAGTTTGTTATTAAGATTAGACACTTTCTTTCAGTGCACCCTCAGTAGGTCAGGCTTGAGAATAACAAGATGGTTCGAAACTAGTCGCCAAACATACGCACTCCAACAGTGACGTATCTGTTATCAAACGCTTCATGAATTACTAGTTCCCTGAACAGTGTCTCAAGGCTCAATTCCTTGCTCTATTCTATTTTTAATCTACCTGCAAGATAACGCCAAAGTCATTTCAATGAGAGAAAAAACTCTCCAGTAAGCAAATGATCTGTGAACTTTCTCTGCACATCGGTAACTTAATGTAGTTCACTTCAGCCGCAGAATGATACGATCAACCACCTGAAAGGTTTTATTAGGAGGCTTCTCCTTCCCGCTGATGACCAAAATGAAGTTATTAGGTATGATTTTTGACAAGCGCTTAACATGGGCTGACGACACGCATAATGAGGAAAACGTGAAACAGCAGTAACGCAATAAGATCTGTAGCTGGAACTTCGTGGAGAGCGGACTCTCATTCTTTTGATCAATTACAAGGACCTGGGCAGCTCTGACATAGTCTGTGGTTGTTTCATATAAGAAAACGCTGACAGATATACACTTTCAGAAACTTCACATGGTGCAATTTCGTTGCCTGCGGACACCTCTTGAAGCAATGCGTTAGACTCCGACAAAATTACTAGCAGAAGCTGATCAACCACCGCTGAATGTCCGACGTCAGTACTAGACGAGAAAATTTATTTGCCACGAGAGTTTCTGGCCCCCTAATGAACGTTAACCTACCATCCTCAAGAATGGGTATAGAAACCCCCGAGAAATAATTGCCAGGCGATTGACGCCTTTCGTTCAGTCATAAAGGTCAATACTACACTGTGATCGCAGAAGTAATTAAAAACTCTCCCAGGTTTTGAAAATTTCATGTGTGCAGAAATTGCTCTGGCACGAATGCACACCAAAAGTGGTACAACTAGATCCCCTCTGCATCTGACAGGCATAAAGGATAACAAATTCTGGGAGGAAATGTAAACCACTCGCTACTTTCTTGCAGTTATTTCGAAGAAAAGCAAAACCGCTTGCTCCAAAACCTTCCAACAAGTACTTCCGTTTTACTGTCACGAAAATATTGAAATACAAAGAGCTATTTTGATTTTATGTGAGACAGACACGTGTGTTTATAAAATCTGACGCACTATCAGTGGTTACATAAACACTTTCATCTCCAAGTGTATACTCCCTTATCACTGTTAATTACCTTGTTTATTTTGTATGTGGTCGGTATAATATCAAGATCCTTGTTTTTGAAGGCCAGACATAACATTGCGGGCTGCACAAGACGACATCTGTAGGGGCAGCTGAATCACCCAGTATACGGGTATTTGTATCAGGCTGATGGCAGTATGATTCAATAAATCCAAGCACAAAATAAACAAATAAAAATTCTGGAGGCGCGGGCACCGCAGCGCAGCACGGCTGGGAGTGGCCCGTTCGTGAATGTTCCCCTAATCTGGAGTTAGTCTACACGTACGCAGTCCAGACAGATGAAGTCTGGAGGACTCGGGCCAAGTGAGCCGTTCGTGTGTGACGGCCTTCAATGAAGCCAATTCGTTTTTGTAATTACGGTAATTTTTACAGGAATTGCATTCTACAACGTCAGTTTCCTTTTCTTTCTTTCCTTTTCCTCAACTGTTCACTGTACAATATCTCCCACAGCATGAATCTGTGTTAAAATAGCAAATAATACCTAAAGATCGCATTTCCATCTCCGTGGCTTTTGGCCTACAACTTGCTGATGTATGAGTTGTTGCAACCAGCTATTCAATTCGTTCATCGAACCGCTCTGATTTCTTTTTCTTTTTTTCAACTTAATAACTATCCACCATGCTGTACAACTGCAAGGGAAAAAAGTTAAAACCCCCTTAGATTATAGTACTCATGCAGTTTCAGGATATTTCATACACGTATTGGCTTTGAGCACTATGGGACTTAACATCTGTGGTCATCAGTCCCTCTAGAACTTAGAACTGCTTAAACCTAACTAACCTAAGGACATCACACATATCCATGCCCGAGGCAGGATTCGAACCTGCGACCGTAGCGGTCACGCGGTTCCAGACTGAAGCGCCTACAACCGCACGGCCACAACGGCCGGCTTTCATACACGTATTAAGCAACTTAATAAATACCTTTCATATTCGTGGTCTTCATAAATTTATCTGGCACCGTATACACTGAAGCGCGAAAGAAACTGGTATACGCATGCGTATTCAAATACAGAGGCAGAATACGGTGCTCCGGTCGGCAACGCCTATATAAGACAAGTGTCTGGCGCAGCTGTTAGATCAGTTACTCCTGCTTATAATGGCACGTTATCAAGACTGAACGCAGTTGAATGTGATGATGTAATCTGAGTGCGAGCGATGGAACACAGCATCTACGAGGTAGCGATGAAGTGGGAATTTTCCCGTACGACCATTTCACGAGTGTATCGTGAACATCAGGAATCCGATAAAAACATCAAATCTCCGACATCGCTGGGGCTGGAAAAAGATCCTGCAAGAACGGGACCAACGACGACTGAAGAGAATCGTCCAACGTCACAGAAGTGCAACCCTTCCGCAAATTGCTGCAGATTTCAATGCTGGGCCAGCATCAAGTGTCAGCGTGCAAAACATCATCGATAAGAGCTTTCGGAGCCGAAGGCCCACTCGTGTAAACTTGATGGCTGTGCGACACAAAGCTTTACGCCTCGCCTGGGCCCGTCAACACCGACATCGCACTGTTGATGACTAGAAACATGTTGCCTAGTCGGACGAGTCTCGTTTCAAATTGTATCGAGCAAATGGACGTGTGCGGGTATGGAAAAAAACCTCATGAATCCATGGACCCTGAATGTCAGCAGGTGACTGTTCAGCTCGTGGAGGCTCTGTAATGGTGTGGGGCGTGTGCAGTTGGAGTGATAAGGGACCCCTGATACGTCTAGATGCGACTCTGATAGCTGACACGTACTTGAGCATCCTGTCTGATCACCTGCATCCATTCATGTACACTGTGCATTCCGACGGGCCGGTCCAATTCCAGGAGGACAATGTTACTCTCCACACGTCCAGCATTGCTACACAGTGGTTCTAGAAACATTCTTCTGAGTTTAAACACTTCCACTGGCCACTAAACTCCCCAGACATGAACATAATTGAGCATGTCTGGAATGCCTTGCAGAATGCTGTTCAGATGAGATCTCCACCCCGTCGTACTCTTACGTATTTATGGATAGCCCTGCAGGATTCATGGTGTCAATTCCCTTCAGCACCACTTCAGACATTAGTCGAGTCCATGACACGTCATGTTGCGGCACTTCTGCGTTCTCGCAGGGCCCTATATGATATTAGGCAGGTGTATCAGTTTCTTTGGCTCTCCAGTGTAGTCAGTCAGTTAATAACAAGATGTTTTTAATTAGCATAAAATGGAAACTCTGTACAAATCAAGGGTCTTAAATTTTGCAGACACTACAGTAATGTGAACAACGCGGTTGATGATTAAATCTGTAAATAAAGGTAAATATACCTAGCATGGAGAGCTGCATCAAACCAGTCTCTGGACTGAAGACCACAACAACAACAACATACCTATTGCAGTGGTTGGAGGGGGAAATTCTCGTTCTGATTTCCTATGCAGCTACAGCGTTCGGACTGATGACATGGTACACATAGTCACTACTGGAAAGAGATTTAGTAAAAAACACAAAGTGAGACACATGACAGAATACAGCTGTGTGTACAGCAGCTAGGACTAGAACAGATCTTTGTCCGTTAAAGATTCCTCCACCAGCTGAGAAGCTTAAAGTCTCACATACTTCAATGTTCATTACGATGCACTGGTGGCTCATTTGGATGCGCATGAGAGGTGGAAACAGCTGCTGCTTTGTTGAAAGAAATCATCCCAGCATTCACACGAAGTAATAAAAAAAATAGATAATTTATATCACGGAGGCTGAATACGGATTACAACACCGCTCCACCAGAATAGGAGCTTTGTGTCTTATTTCCTTTCAAGGTTGGGAAACAGTTTTAGTCCGCAGGTGACTAAATATCAGAGAAATCTCCACGACGTATTGTAAATACCAGGCATCTTTGTATCAAGCAGTTTATCACGTGCTATAAAGCATGTGACAGCTACGTGACTACTAACAAGGGGAGGCCACGACGGTGGGATCACGGATGTATTTCAAACTTTGTACACCCTTAATAGGCAATTACAACAACATAACTGTCATGTGCACTACTCTGGTAATTCCGAGAAAATCGCAAGAGAAGCTTTACACGGCTATTATGTAAGTGATATATCGTGGGTCAGAACTCGTGGTGGTCAAGTGGTTAGCGTTCAAGGTTTATAAGATGGATGTGTGTGAGACGACGGTTCTACTACCGCTCAAACCTTCAAAAAAATTTGCACCTATACTATTCCCTCTTGCTACATTAGCAACGTCTCACCACTAAGCTGAATAACTGCCAAATAAGACCTGCCTCTGGGGCTCCAGCTCGAAGCACCAAGGTGCAAAGTAGTTCCTACTACCTTACCACACTGCATGTATGAGAAATTTCGCAATTCACGACAGGCATATATTTCTAGGAAAACTCTACGCGTTTCTTCATGTACTTGTCGACAGCTATAAATACGTTTGTTGTAATCATTAAATTTAATTAAAATTAGTAAGTAGTCAAATAACACGAATTCAATAAAACTTCATTCAAGTACATGTGTTTTTTTAATTATATTGCCTCTCAAATGCAATATAAATTAAATAATATGACCAGTGATGACAAAAATACAGCTTAAAAATTAAGTTTGGGTGGGAACCGAACTGTCGCCTCTAACGTTCGTCTTAGCAAGCTCGAGATTTTCCGTGATTTCCCAAAATCGCCCAAGGCATATGCCGGGATGGTTCCTTTCAAAGGGCACGGCCGACTTCCTTCCCCATCCTTCCCTAATCCAATGAGACCGATGACCTCGCTGCCTGGTCTCCTTCCCCCCAAAACAACCAACCAACCAGCAAGCTCGAACGCTAACCCCCCTCTTTTTAAGGAAACCTCCCGCGCCGAAAGGGAAGTGTGGAGGTAAAGTGGGCAGGGGTCGCAATACGAGGCCTCACCACGAAGTTCCCCCCATCCTCCAGGAACCAAGGAAATTGTGGGGAATGTGGAGTAGAGGTACAATGAACATCGTTTATTTATTAATTTTTATTTTGGTTCTTTTTACTTTTATTTATTCATTTATTTTTGTCATTAATACCACCGAGAACATCAGGAAACCGGCGTCATGCGAGGAGCGGTTTGCAGCAAGTCGTCTGTCTAAGAAGACCATTCCGATTACCAATGAATATATCGGTTCTAAGTGTAGAAGAGGCGGGGATCAACTCGTCATGATAGGAACATTCCATCTCTGTGGTGGGTTAAGGAAAACACTGCAGAGGAAATTGGAGAAAAATTGTCTGTATTTTGAATTGCGGAAAACTGCGCAATGGCGTCCATTAAGGAACTGCCAAAAGTCAAGGACACATTTCAGCCATCAGCAAACGAGTAGTGTGCTGCGTGTCCACAAATCCATCTCACAGAGTTCGTCGTTGCTTGTGGGAAGTATCCCGCGTCCAGAAAGAGGAGCAGTTGAGTAGGTACCTGATGAGGAGTCATACGGGTAATTTAGGACGACATCTGTCGCACCAAGAACCAGAGACATCTCGCCGATCTGCACACCAGACGGTGCTCGTCTGTGTCCATAACATCACAGTCGACAAACAACGGGGTGTCTGTTAGGTGAATCCTGTGAAGGCGTGACCGGCATACTTGCTTCCCATTGACAGCAAGGTATCATGCAGACTGGACGTCATTGTCAATATAAGGAGAGCACACCGATCGCCAAACGGCACGACAGTCGACGTGTGGAAGTTTCCCCTCACCACATTCGGTGACCTGTGCTGCTGAAGGAAACCATAGATAGCCTTCGTGGATGTCAACTGCGCCGGCAGTATCACAGTACGAACGTATCTACATCTACATTTATACTCCGCAAGCCACCCAGCGGTGTGTGGCGGAAAATATGGCGGAAGTAAAAGAAGAGCGGCGGAACTTCCGAAAGTTGGATAGGTGCTGCGAGAGGGCGAGGTGCAAGGGCCTCCAGCAAGAGGCTGGTTAGGCACGTAGGACTAAGGCGCCACAACGTAATGTGAGAACCAATGAAAAGGACTACCGCTCTGTCACGCACCGCGGGAGGTGAGGGTTCCGTATCTTATCTTGAATAGCAAGCCCTGGCAAACAGACGAACCCAATGCCGCTATCATGCCGCGGGCCATGGATGGCGGAATAGGTAGTGTATGTGCCACGTGGGGGATACGTGATGCCAAATATACATTTACGTATTATGTGCGTTGCAAATGATAGAGTGCTCGTAAACGGTGATCTAAGAGCCCAGCCCGTAGTTGGGAAAGTAGACGTCGGCAGTAGAGGGCAATTGTCCGCCGCAGATCACTTGCGAAATCGAGTCCTAAGCATCGGAGAGTATCAGCTACATGCAAAGGAGCAGCACTGTTCGCAGGAAGTCTCCCACCTACAGCCATGGCGCTCCATTTGCCAACGTTAAGGCAGCTACCAGAAGCTTCGCCGTAGGTGGTAACCCATGCCAGTGACTCCCTGACCTCAGCACCGCTACGAAGAACGATGACGAGATCGTCTGCATATGCAGTGCAGCTGAATACATGGTCACCGAGACACATCCCACAAAGTCGTTGACGGAGGCCGCATAGCAACGATTCCATGGCGAATGCATGAAAACAGTGCAGAGAGCGGACAGCCTTGACGCACTGATCGACGGATAGAGATGGGAGGACTAAGACGGCCATTGCAGAGTACACGAGACGCAGCTCCACGAAGGAGGCGCATTACGACGTCTACGGTTGTATCAGGGTAGCCTATGTTGCGGAGCACCCGCTCGATGCGATCGAGCGCCTGGCTGAAGTCAAGAGCTGCCAAAAATCCAGGCATACGACGTGCGTGAGCAAGAGCGATTATGTCCAATAGTGGCAGAGGGTAGTGCGGGTGTTATTGGTACCTCCCAGAGAAATTTGATCGGGGAAAACCACGTACCGAGCTGTCCGTTCAAGCTGCGCAACCAACAGACGGTTAAAAATTTTTGTATTACTGTTGAGTAACGTCAAGGGGCGGTAATCCCATATCCGTAAGGTACCCCGAGGCTTATGGACGGGAATGAGGAAACCATCGGAGAAACCGCCTGGAATCGGCACGAAGGGGGAAATAAGGTCCTGACAAATTTGCATCCGGCGCATCCACGGGAACAGAGCAAAGCAGAGTACAGATACCTTCGTAATGTTGGCAGGGCGGTGACGTTGTTCAGAGTACAGTGTAATGCAATGTGCATGGAAGTCAGACCCGATATCCCGTTGGGTATCAAAACTCTGCCCATCATCAGTTAATAAAATTCCTCCGACGGTGCCGGCGTTCCGTTTTTACATGATACGTGGATGGACGTTCTTGCACTAACCCACCGTGTGAGCGCAACCTGACCATAGCTCCTTCAAGATGCTAGCGAGAGAGCGACGTGAGCTGTGCTTTGACACGATTCGTCATCGTCTTGCGCTCTGACGAACACAGCATAACAGAACATTCACGGAAAATGGTGAAATACACACATAAAAAAAAATTGCATCACCCCGGTTCCCAGAACACCTGAAGACAGACATTGACTGTGGATATTGTATCACAGAGTTAGCACCTTCGACTGTTCAGTGATCTCACTAAACACGCCAAAAGATGTTAACACCCACGCATGAGCAGAGCCTATTAGACGGAAGGGCTCCGACAGCTGATCAGATCCACTCATTCCACCAGGAAGGAGGTACACGGCTCGTGATGTCTGTAGTTCAACCATGCCTTGACGGTCAGTACAGCTGATCGATCGCGTCCGCATTGTTACTTTATTCCAGGAAGGGCTCTCAACAAGGGAAGTGTCCACGCGTCTCGGAATGAACGAAAACAATGTTGTTCGGACATGGAGGTGATACAGAGAAACAGGAACTGTCGATGACATGCCTCACTCAGGCCGTCCAAGGGCTACTGCTGCAATGGATGATTGCTACCTACGGCTTATGGCTCGGAGGAACCCTGATAGCAACGCCACCATGTTGAATAATGATTTTCGTGCAGCCACAGGAGTCGTGTTACGACTCAAACAGTGCGCAATAGGCTGCATGAAGCGCAAATTCACTCCAGACGTCCATGGCGTGGTCCATCTTTGCAACCACGACACCATGCAGCGCGGTACAAATGGGTGCCGAATGGACCGCTCAGGATTGCCGTTACATTCTCCTCACCGATGAGTGTTGCATATGCCTTCAACCAGACTGTAATAGGAGACGTGTTTGGAGGCAACCCGGTCAGGCTGAATGCCTTAGACACACTGTCCAGCGAGTGCAGCAAGGTGGAGGTTCCCTGCTGTGACATTATGTGGGGGCGACGTACGCCGCTGGTTGTCAAGGAAGGCGCCGTAAGGGCTGTACGATATATGAATGCCATCCTCCGACCGATATTGCAACCATATCGGCAACATATTGGCGAGGCAGTTGTTTTCATGGATGACAATTCGCGCCCCCAACATGCACATCTTGTGGATGATTTCCTTCAGGATAACGACATCGGTCGGTGGCCAGCATGTTCTCCATACATGAACCCTATCGAAGACGCCTGGGATAAATCGAAAAGGGCAGTTTAAGGACGACGTGATCCACCAACCACACAGAGATCTACGCCAAATCGCCGTTGAAGAGGGGGACAATCTGGCCCAACAGTGTCTTGATGAACTTGTGGATAGTATGCCATGACGAATACAGGCGTGTATCAATGCAAGAGGACGTGATACTGGGTATTAGAGGCACCAGTGTGTACAGCAATCTGGACCACCACGTCTGAAGGTCTCGCTGTCTGGTTGTACAACATGCAATGTGTGGTTTTCAAATGGTTCAAATGGCTCTAAGCACTATGGGACTTAACACCTGAGGTCATCAGTCCCATAGACTTAGAACTACTTAAACCTAGCTAACCTAAGGACATCACAGACATCCATGCCTGAGGCAGGATTCGAACCTGCAACCGTGGCAGCAGCGCGGTTCCGGACTGAAGCGCCTAGAACGGCTAGGCCACACCAGCCGGCTGAACTAATGGGTGTCAGCGAGTTACAGTTAGGGGTGCTTGTGGGAGTGTGAGATGAGTTGCATGTGAAAAATGGTTAAAATGGCTCTGAGCACTATGCGACTTAAATTCTGAGGTCATCAGTCGCCTAGAACTTAGAACTAATTAAACATAACTAACCTAAGGACATTACACACATTCATGCCCGAGGCAGGATTAGAACCTGAGACCCTAGCGGTCGCTCGGTTCCAGACTGTAGCGCTTAGAACCGCACGGCCACTCCGGCCGGCTGCATGTTAAAAAAGAGCGAAATGTTCGCAAGCCAAAATTTTTCGGAAATTTTTTTAAGGTGCTGAGAAAGGTAGAATGTGGCAGATGTTACCCCACTTTTCGATCAAAGTCTTTTAATAAATAGACGCATGTTCGACTTTCAGAGTTCCGATATGGGAAAATGATGAAACACTGATACCGCCTACACTTATTTCTCTGCTTGTGTATGTCCGATAAGCTATGCAGTTCCCCCGCCCTTCACCGTTTCACGTATGACAGAGCCCGGCTGAGATTCGGATCACGGTTCCTCTGGGCGACACTCAATCTCCTGAGCTGCTACAGTACGTCCTCTGCGAGGAGTCACGCAAACCAGCTCACTCACGCACACCACTCTGCCGAAAACGAGCTACACGGAGCATAGAGCACGGCACTTAAGCTGTAAAGTGGCTCTAACGGGCCGGATTGCTCTCAGTTGTGGCGGATTCTCTCACGCCCCAGTTAGCACGCGCCTGGGCTACGGCGCAGGCAAGAAAGGTCGTCGCGCCCGAGAAGTAGGCCAGCTGCGGTTGTGGCTGCGGCCACGCCGGCACTTTCGTACGGGACGGGGAAAGCCGCAGCACTTCCTGCAATTGCCGAGGCAGCTGGCGCATTCTGCAGCGCCTCCTGCAACTGTGTGCCGGGAGTATAGTAGCAAGCTAATCACTCTGTCTCGAACGTGGACGGTAAGGGAAAAAATATTACAGGACTCTACGCCTTTTAAGTGTGTTACAGGCGACTATTAGAATTCTAATGGAGAACATGGAGTAATGAATAAAGGCGAAGCGTCGACGAAAAAATGCTAGTAAAGAACATAATGAGTCAACATAGAAAATGACTGGGCACATATTACGATATGACTCGTTGCTGGAAACTATTGTAGGAGTAGAGGAAAGAATCGCAGACCACACCACATACGAGTATACACGGCAGATACAATAGAACATGTATGCTTTTTATTTCGTGAACGGTTCAAGATATACAGGGTGTTTCAAATTTACACCGACAAACGTCGAGGGGATTTAGAAGCTGTCTTGAGCAACAAAATAAGGATAGGAACTTGTATTCGGAATCGTCGAAGTTAAAGGCGCCAGCGCCTACATATCCCTTCTACAGCAAGCTTTTTGCTTTCCGCGTTTTGGGCGAAGGTACTATGGACCAAAAAATGAAAAAAATATTAGTTAACATAGGCCCTAAAACTCATACCTTATGAACTATGAGCACTCGTTCGATACAGGAGTCGTCTTCCACAGTAGCGGAAACGAACAAGTGCTCATAGCTCCTCAGGTACGCATTCTAGTGCCCATGTTTTCCCGACATTTTTTTCTTGTTTCATATCATAGTACCTCCTTTGAAAGTTGCCTAACCTACAGCCATAGCACTAACAAATCCGGTACACTGTCAGAGGTATCATAACAATATTCGCTTATAACTTTCGACTCGTTCATCTCTGCACCAGGGTCCCTCACCTCAGATTGATACATTTATCCTACGCCATCTTCCCTGAAAATTTGTAACATCATCGCGGAATCACCCTGTATACACAGGATGACAATTATTGAACTATATGAAAACAAGCCTAAATTAGTTAGAAAGTACGGCGTGCACACACTTTATTCAACATTTAAACGTCACTATGATATTCGGATTTAGGTTATGACATGTTCGATATGCCCGCCATCATTGGCGATGATGTGGCGCAGACGAATAGCGAAATTCTGCATGTTCCACTGAAGTGTCGGAACATCAATGCTGACGATGACCTCCTGAATGGCTGTTATCAGCTCAGCAATGGTTTTGGGGTTATTGCTACACACCTAGTCTTTAACACAGCCCCACAAAAAGGAGTCGCATGTTCTCAGATCCGGATAATATTGTCACGTAGAAGACGGTGTAATTAGATGAATTACGAACACTAACTTCACTTAACGAAGGTTTATTCAGCACTTGCACATACTAGAGCGCGGAGCGAACTGCCTCTGGCCAGAACACATACAGTATATATACAGCTACAGAACATTCCAGTACAATTATGCTTGACATTTGTGGATACTTCTAGAATGTACTCGAACCGGAATACAGAAATTAAAATTGTACAGTCCAGATGAGTTTTGAAGTCACGATCCTCCATCCAACAGTTCAGTATCATAACCACTACGCCACGGTGCTACTCAGCTTATACCGTGACATTGCTCCCTCCTTAAGACAACTGCGTCTCGGTGTGACGTCCTAATAATCTGGGAACGAATCATCGGCACTGCATACACCGACTCCCAATGACTGATGCTCGCCCTGGCGGTGATCTTCTTAGAACTTCTTTTGTCACTACGTTCTTCGTCACATTTCCGCTTGTTCCCTGTCGCTGGAGCTTCGAATTTACCATGGGTTGCAGGGTCCTTGTAGGGCTTCATTCAAAGGACGTGGACCGTATCTCTGGTCTTTCGACGTCTTGTGTCGAGGTCGAAATCTTCAACTTCATAAGTAACATCAGATAAACTGTCTTACAACCTTATAAGGTCCAAAGTAGCGCTTGAGGAGCTTCTCAGATAGACCCATCTTCCGAACAGGAGTGAAGATCCAGACGAGGTCACCAGGCTGGTAAACAACAGGGCGAAGGGCCGCGTCATACTTTCGGCGATTGTTTTCTTGAGCCTGCAGCGTGCGGAGTCGAGCAAACTGCCGAGCTTCCTCAGCTCTGGTTGACACCTGGCCGGTGTAGTTGTCGTCCACGTCATCAGTATGTAACGGAAACACAGTGTCCATTGCCGTAGTCACTTCACGCCTATGCACCAGGAAAAAAGGGCGTAAATGGTTAAAATGGCTCTGAGCACTATGGGACTTATCATCTGAAGTCATCAGTCCCCTAGAACTTAGAGCTACTTGAACCTAACTAACGTAAGGACATCACACGCATCCATGCCCGGGGCAGGATTCGAACCTGCGACCGTAGCTGCCGCGCGGTTCCAGACTGTAGCGCCTAGAACCGCTCCGCCACAACGGCCGGCAAAAGGGCATAAGTCCCATGGTGTCTTGTTTGGCGGTGTTGTAGGCAAACGTTACGAAAGGTAACACCTCCGGCCAGAACACATACAGTATACATACAGCTACAGAACATTACAGTAGAATGATGCTTAAGATTTTTGGATGCTTCTAGAATGTAGTCGAGCCGAATATAGAAATTAAAATTGTACAGACCGGGTGAGTTTTTAACTCACGACCCTCCATGCAACAGTTTAGTATCATAACTACTACACCACGGTACTATACAGCTTCTTCTGCGACAATATGGCGACAAATCGAGGCCCATGCCAGTGGCCTCAGGGTACTCCAGAGCCAGAATGCTGTCCCCAAAGTGCTCGTCCAGGACACCAACCACTCTACTGCTTCGAAGGGGTCGCGCTCCGTCTTCCATGAACCACTTTTTGTCGAAATCAGGGTCACTTTCGATAACTGGATTGAAATCGTCTTATAAAACCTTCACACGCCATTCGATAGTCACCGTGCCATCGTGGAATATCACACTGAGTATTCCGTGACTGGACATTGCACACCATACAGTCATCCGTTAAGGACGAATTCCCAGTCCCTCCAAACGCGCCAATTTTGCTTCTCGACGAACCCATCAATATCAAACTGGGCTTCGTCGCTAAACCAAACCATATTCACATCAAAGTCCTGTTCGTATTTCCTGTGGAATTAGTGTTGGAGAAATACAGCCGCTGTTCCTTGGCCTCGGGCTTAATGGCTGGCAGGTTTGAATTTTGTATGGGGGGAGATGCAGGTCTTTCATAACAATTTGTCGCAGTCTCTCCCACCTGTTGTACAGCTCGTCTGATCGATTTCCTGGGGCTGGTTCGAAACACAGCGACTGTTTTCTCGATGCTTTCAGACGTTTTCCCACTTTCTGGGCGGCCGACATTGCCAACACTGTCATCACGAACACTGCCTGTTCTCTCAAACTTGCGAATCAAATTCTTCATTGTTAGCACACTTGGACCGGTTGTCTTCAGCTTGAACTCGATCGCAAACTTCCTCTGAGCCGCAGTTGGGCTGTTATTGCTCGCATAGTAGGCCTTTACAAGCGCTATATGCTCAGGCACGCTGTACCGTGACATGTTCACGTGCAAATGGCCGACAACAACAAGGCGCGTGTGCATGAGCATACTAATTTCCATCACACCTAGCGGCCATCCATGCAATTTGAACGTCCTAACGCAAACTGTTCAGAAGTTACGACGATTTTATTTCATACAGATCAATAATTGTCATCATGAACATGGATATACGGGCGCCGGTGCATAGTAACTAAGACGCTCTGTAGCTTCTATGGATGATGTTTCCGGAGACGGGTTTCTATCCTCATTTTCTTCCTCAAGACACCTTCTACATCCCCTCGAAGTTTGTCAGTGTAATTTCGAAATATCCAGTAGAAACACGGTGATAGACAAACTATATTACGCGGAGGGGCACGTGATTTTGTTGTATGGGTAATATTCTTACGCCATGTGTCAACTCAGTTATTGCAGTAAGTGTGATTTTCTCTCTACTGGAACGATAAGTTGTTGTGGAGTTCTGTCGGAAGTCTGGTTTGATGCAGCTGTGCATCCTAGTCTATTTTTTGCAAGCCTCTTTGTCTATTGAACCTACAGCGTCATTTGACTACCCCTATGGATGTAGTTTTATGCAACCCAATATGTTACACCTGGCCTTCAAAAACGACGCACGAGATTTCCATTTCAACTCGCTCGCTACGCCCAAACTATTAGTCCTGCAAAAAAAATGAAACGCAACATTCTGCAGGAAATGTAATGCGGTTAACTTCTGTACTGGGATACGTTTACGCTGGAGGCTACTGTTTTCGAGTTATTCAACAATGACGTACAAAGGTGACCTTCAAATACAACTCCACCTCCACACTAATCTTCACCAGTCAGTACTTCTAATACGCTTTTCGTGGCACTCTCTCTTACCACAGTACAAAAATATCCGACTACACGAACTATTTCCGATATTTGACCTTTTTTGGTCCCTTCTGTTTGGGCTGTAACGCCACCAGCATAGTCAGCTACTTCGTTAACATTATAAATTAAACGCGCCCGTGAGGGTAACAGAAGAAAATTACTTCTGTAAACGTTACGCTAAAATTAATTACGTTGATAATTCGATCAAAACTTAATCCTTGCAAGCACAGTAGTTTCATAGCCAGAATGCCTGACGAATACAACGATGTAATTACTTATTTTTTGCTGTTAAAATTCACAAAATTGTTACTTAAAATTTACACAAACGTAAATTTTACAATTTGTACGTGTTTAGCTAAGCCAGTGGCGTGCAATAAGGCCAGTGAATCAAGACCAAAATAGGTTGACTATGGCAAATAATTGGTGCAGTTGCAAATTTTTATACAGGGGTAGGAGAGAGTACCATGAAAAACATACTAGAAATCCTGACCGGAATGTGTTGAGTGTGGGAGTGGGGTTGGGTTTGGACGTCATTTTTGTACTTTTTTCTTGAATTACTCGAAATAAGCGACCTCTTGTGAAAACGGATCCCAGTACAAAATTTAACTACATTAAATACACCAAGTGTCGTCATATTTTAAAAATTTAAAATATGACGACGCTTGGTGTATTTGTATTTTTAGTTTGACAATGTCCATTATGGACAAACATTAGTAAGTGTAATTCTGAAGAAGGTTGGGTTATCCCAATTGAAACCTAGGTAAATCTAGGTAACTCCGCAACTGAGGCTGTTAATTTTGAATTTAATATTTGTACAGTTGCTGACAGGGCCGCGAAATGCTGAAAGTATTGAAAACCAAATGTTATCCGTTACGATAATTTATACTCTCTGGATTAAAACGTTGACATGAGATTGTCATTTCCCCCTCCCCTTAAATGAGATATGGTGAGATTTTGCCGGACCCTCCCCCCCCCCCCCCTCACTCCACTTTGAGCTCATGTAATTAATGGACGTCCGCTAATTAGAAAACTTCAAGAACTGGCTTTAAGGCTGCAAAGGGATATTCATCACACATGACTTTATAATGACCGAACAACAGCTGGCACAGAGCAGTACGACCAATACTCTTCACAAGCTTCATTCGTGAATAGGCAGACAGGAAACCTTTACATATGGCTGAATAAAAACGCTATATGTCACGTACTTTACTGTATATAATATAGATACGCAGGTAGACTATCCGTTCTTTTACAACTATGTACGCTGATCGCGTTGGATAAGTCTGTCAAAAAGCTCTGATCAGCCTCTCTACGTCAGTTTTAGATATATAGTAATTATATTTGAAAGTGTAAACTGATCAGCGCTACTTAACTTTGGTTACGCTGAAACAACACACTACTTGCAACAGTTGATTCTCCGCGTAAAAATGATGCACACTGATGACACATTGAATTAGAGAGAGTTATCATGCTGTGGAAATCAGAACTTTGTCCACATGAATGGGGCCAGATGCATTAGACGTCCGATCTCCAAACTCGTACAGAGATTGCGCTTTTCGTTTCGATTGTTTCGAGCCGCCCTCATGGCCAACTGTTATTTTGAACCGTGGGTGAATAACGAGTTCGTGCCAGTCTGCAAGCTGAATTGCATTCGTTGACAGGCAGATCACTTGCCATTTCATTTCTGGGCGACACAGTCTTTTGAGCACCAATACCTTCCAAAACCACACGAGTATCTCAGGTAGTTCAAGCTATTGTGTGTACATAGAGATTACGCCGCCCAATATCCGAAACAAAACGTCTTTCATCAGCCCTAATAGGTCAGTTATAGACGGGCCTGCTGCAAGACAATGTGTCACCGTGTATTCCCCTAGTTTTCAAAGTTAGCAACTTGTGTGTCTGGGAGAACGTGATAATCCCACAATTTTCCCCGGCCAAGACCCTAGTGGAGAGTGATTCCCATTCTCTCTTCCGACTAGCTGTGAAGCGTCAAGTTTACATCTGTGTTGTGTGAATAACTGACAAGTTCTTATGGAGTGTAGTTTTGCGTTACATAATTAGGTATGAATGTGGAATGAACGGGAATGAGAGGATGAAACACGCTGTGAGAGCATGGCTTAATCTTTTCTAATAACTCCAAGGGGGGTCACAAACAGTAGCGACTCATAATATCTCTCCGTGAGACACTACGGGAAGGTCTATAATGAAACCCACAGTCTCATTACCACAAAATTTATGCCACTGCCTTTCCACCCGTTGCCATCCTTATGGCTACGCAAAAAAGAAAAGAAAATCATACCCTTAGTCTATATGTCATTTTTCTTCCTTTCTCGTGCTTTTATTTTTCAACAATATGCGCTAGTACTTTCTTTTATATCATACATAATTTCGTTAGTTCGTTCGTCGCTACGAAGACAGTAAAAATAGAGAGGAGCTTGACAAAAGCGCTGGACAAGCGGACACACAATAGTGTACCAGGGTATGGAACAATAGTGCTCTCGGAGACCAACTGAACACTTCGGTCTGGAATGAAGTGTTGATGCCACAACGTTCGCATAGCATTGTCGGCTATGCTGTGGGAACGTAGAGGAGGGAGGCACCAAAGCTGACTACGGCCTGTAAACAGTGAATTCCTCATCAGTGAGTATTGACGAAGTGTTCATTGTTTTGTTTCCCAAAGGGGTTGCAATTTATTATTCAAAACTCCTCGACGTTAATAATATCCATTCAGAAGTGTTTTGCCGATTTTGGCATCAGGAAGGTCATGCGGCCGCTGAGGGTCTTTAATATTGGTAAAAACTGTATTACACTGAGGAAAAAAATCTTAATACCAATAAGGAGTTGTGCGACATAAACGAAATTTGGCAGGCGTGTTTCTCCATTTGATAGATAATATGAATTTAAATTTCGCGCCAGTCGCATTAGGTTGGCTCTAGAGCACCACTATGTGGATACAGGTGAGGTTTGCTCTATATACACGCTGTAACTGTCGTTAGCGTTAGTTACCTTTGAGAATGGACGTGGCGAATTAATGTTAGTCAAAAATGCTTTTAAGGCTACAAAGAGGATATTATCAACACATCACTGAGTTTGCACGAAGGCTACGAGAAGCTGGATGTTCCCTTTGCGATACTGCAAAAAGGCTTGTAAGGAACTTAGCCATTGTACATAATTGCTGACAGCGGTGGTCACTAGAATATACGGACGCAAGAAGACCGGAGACCGGGTTCCGGACGGCATAAGGCACTACCGAGACGGAAGACCATCATGTTCGTCGTATGGGCGCATCGTAACTCCACCTGCAGCGGCGATCTGAGCAGCAGTTGGCACCACAGAGCCACATACAACTTTTACAAATCGATTACTTCAAGGACAGTTGCGAGCCACACGCCCTGTAATGTTCATTCCACGGACCAACAAGATGATGAAAGAAGTATTTTACTCTTATCTTGGGTATAATAATCGCTCTTTGTAGGTGTATGGTAGCCTTCACATGGTGGAACTTATTTCGGTTACTGGTGATAGCACCAATTAAACCTGACAGAGTCATTACTGCAATGACATCAAATAAAAATGTTTGCGCCAAGCTGTGAGCCAAATGATATTTATTATTTATTTATTTATTTACTTTCGTTACAGCCATCTATGCGCTAGGTTTACACAACTTCCCTCATTTACTTAAGTTCGCTTCCTTCCACTTTCGCTAGTACTCCTTCATCCGTTGGCTCAATCGTGCACGTTCTTCTGCCGAGAATACCCTGTTCTTCCTCGTTTTCCCCTAGACGAAATCCTTCACCTCCGCAAACTTTTTCCTAAAGATCTGCCTGTCCACAATTTCTTCTGCCGTTATCCCGCATTTTTCTACAGCCCAGTACACTTCTTTCACCAATGGAACTTGTGTCTTCTCTTTCTCCTGGAAGAGAAGAATTTTGCTGGCGAACCTCTCTGATTCCATTCTTTTAATATGTCCATAGAAAGACAGTCTTCTTTTCTTCATTGTGGTGGTAATATTTTCAAATCGTTGATAAAGTTCTTGATTTGGTTTTAGACGGAACGTAAATTCATCAGATATCTTTCTGGGCCCAAGAATGTTTCTAAGGAATTTCCTTTCTTTCTTTTCTAAGTCTGAAAGTCCCTTCCTGGCTATTGTCTCAGATGTATATAAACTTTCAGGTTTCACGACTGTATTGTATTGGAATTTGGCCTAGTATGAGAGTCATTTAGATCTGTACGTGTTCTGACACAATATGTATGCCATTTCCATTTTTATTGCTCGTTCTTCAATTGCTGCCTTTTCATTATGTTTGGAGTCAAAATCTCCCCTAGGTACTTGAACTTCTGAACTCTTTTGATGTCACCAAACTTGGTCCTCATTGTCCAGACTAGATCAGTGGCATTTATGTTCATATATTGTGGACCGGCCGATATGACCGAGCGGTTCTAGGCGCTTCAGTCTGGAACCGCGCGGCCGCTACGGTCGCAGGTTCGAATCCTGCCTCGGGAATGGCTCTGAGCACTATGGGACTTAACTTCTGTGGTCATCCGTCCCCTAGAACTTAGAACTAACTAACCTAAGGACATCACAAACATCCATGCCCGAGGCAGGATTCGAACCTGCCACCATAGCGGTCACGCGGTTCCCGACTGTAGCGCCTAGAACCGTTCAGCCACTTAGGCCGGCCCTCGGGAATGGATGTGTGTGATGTCCTTAGGTTAGTTAGGTTTAAAAAGTTCTAAGTTCTAGGGGACTGATGACCTCAGATGATAAGTCCCATAGTGTTCAGAGGCATTTGGCATTTTTCATATATTGTGTCTTCTCAAAAGGTATTTGCAATCCTGCTTTCGCTGCTGTTTCCTTGAGGACTTCAATCCGTTTAGCTGCAATTCGCAGATTCTCTGCAAAGAACACTATATCATCTGCAAAGGCGAGGCAGTGAAATGTAAGCCCAGATTGTTTGCGGCCTAGCCTCATTCCATTTGGAAAGTTGAACTGACCCATTTCTTTTCGCCATTCCCTGATAATTTTTTCTAAATCGCAGTTGAACAAGATTCCAGAGAGACTGTCTCCTTGTCTCAAACCTCTTTTGATTTCAAAGGGCTCTGACAGTTCTCCCAAAAATTTAATTCGTGATCGGGTGTTTGTTAGTGTTTGCTGAATAAGTCTCGTTGTCTTATTATCTATTGCAAATTCTTTCAGCACTTCTATTAATGTGTCTCTACCTACGGAGTCGTACGCTTTTTTTAAAGTCCACAAATGTCTTGATCACTTTCTTATCAGCTGCTAGTGTCTTTGTTTTGATTAAGGTTTTGATGGCAAAGATCTGCTCTGCACACGAACTTCCTGTCCTAAAGCCGGTTTGATGTTCACCTATTTGTCGATCTATGTGTTGTTCTATTCTATGTTTGACAGCAATGGCAAGGATCTTGTGTGCTAGTGGCAGAAATGATATTCCTCTGTAATTATTGACATTGGACTTGTCTCCTTTCTCGTGCAATGGGTGGATGACAGCATCTCTCCATTCTTCTGGGTTCTCTCCCGTAAGCCAGATGTTTTGAAAGTCTTTCAAGTCGTTCCAAGAAACTGTGTCTTGCGTACTTCAAAATTTCTGCAACAACTGAATCTTTGACAGACACTTTGTTGTTTTTCAAGCCCCTGATGATCTCTCGTATTTCCTTTTTATCTGGTGGGGTAGAATCAGGAAGTTTGTTTTGTGGTTTCTGGAGGGTTAATTTTTCTGGTGGTGGGTCACAGTTGAGCAACTCTTTGAAGTATCTAGCCAGTGTTCGCAATTCTGTTTGTTGTTCATAATCAATTTGTCCTGATCATTTTTGAAACAGGTGTTGGGTTATGAGTAACCTCTAAGTTGTATTTAAATGTCTGATAGAAGCTTCTGGTGTTGTTATTCTGGAAATTCTCTTCTAGCTCTTTAATTCATTTCTTTCAAACCTTCGTTTGTTGTTGTTGTTGTTGTTGTTGTTGTTGTTGAGGTCTTCAGTCCTGAGACTGGTTTGATGCAGCTCTCCATGCTACTCTATCCTGTGCAAGTCGCTTCATCTCCCAGTACCTACTGCAACCTACATCCTTCTGAATCTGCTTAGTGTATTCATCTCTTGGTCTCCCTCTACGATTTTTACCCTCTACGCTGCCCTCCAATATTAAATTGGTGATCCCTTGATCCCTCAGAACATGTCCTACCCACCGATCCCCTCTTCTGGTCAAGTTGTGCCACAAACTTCTCTTCTCCCCAATCCTATTCAATACTTCCACATTAGTTATGTGATCTACCCATCTAATCTTCAGCATTCTTCTGTAGCACCACATTTCGAAAGCTTCTATTCTCTTCTTGTCCAGACTATTTATCGTCCATGTTTCACTTCCATACATGGCTACACTCCACACAAATACTTTCAGAAATGACTTCCTGACACTTAAATCTATACTCGATGTTAACAAATTTCTCTTCTTCAGAAACGCTTTCCTTGCCATTGCCAGTCTACATTTTATATCCTCTCTACTTCGACCATCATCAGTTATTTTTCTCCCCGAATAGCAAAACTCCTTTACTACTTTAAGTGTCTCATTTCCTAATCTAATTCCCTCAGCATCACCCGATTTAATTTGACTACATTCCATTATCATCGTTTTGCTTTTGTTGATGTTCATCTTATATACTCCTCTCAAGACACTATCCATTTCGTTCAACTGCTCTTCCAAGTCCTTTGCTGTCTCTGACAGAATTACAATGTCATCGGCGAACCTCAACATTTTTATTTCTTCTCCATGGATTTTAATACGTACTCCAAATTTTTCTTTTGTTTCCTTTACTGCTTGCTCAATATACAGATCGAATAACATCGGTGAGAGGCTACAACCCTGTCTCACTCCCTTCCCAACCACTGCTTTCCCTTCATGTCCCTCGAATCTTATAACTGCCATCTGGTATCTGTACCAATTGTAAATAGCCTTTCGCTCCCTGTATTTTACCCCTGCCACCTTCAGAATTTGAAAGAGAGTATTCAAGTCAACATTGTCAAAAGCTTTCTCTAAGTCTACAAATGCTAGAAACGTAGGTTTGCTTTTTCTTAATCTTTCTTCTAAGATAAGTCGTAAGGTCAGTATTGCCTCACGTGTTCCAGTATTTCTACGGAATCTAAACTGATCTTCCCCGGGGTCGGCTTCTACTAGTTTTTCCATTCGTCTGTAAAGAATTCTTGTTAGTATTTTGCAGCTGTGGCTTATTAAACTGATAGTTCGGTAATTTTCACATCGGTCAACACCTGTTTTCTTTGGGATTGGAATTATTATATTTTTTCTTGAAGTCTGAGGGTATTTCGCCTGTTTCATACATCTTGCTCACCAGGTGGTAGAGTTTTGTCAGGACTGGCTCTCCCAAGGCCGTCAGTAGTTCCAATGGAATGTCTACTCCGGGGGCCTTGTTTCGACTCAGGTCTTTCAGTGCTCTGTCAAACTCTTCACGCAGTATCGTATCTCCCATTTCGTCTTTATCTACATCCTCTTCCATTTCCATAATATTGTCCTCAAGTACATCGCCCTTGTATAGACCCTCTATATACTCCTTCCACCTTTCTGCTTTCCCTTCTTTGCTTAGAACTGGGTTCCCATCTGAGCTCTTGATGTTCATACAAGTGGTTCTCTTATCTGCAAAGGTCTATTTAATTTTCCTGTAGGCAGTATCTATCTTACCCATAGTGAGATAAGCCTCTACATCCTTACATTTGTCCTCTAGCCATCCCTGCACTTCCTGTCGATCTCAATTTTCTCCTTTCATCAATTAAATTCAATATTTCTTCTGTTACCCAAGGATTTCTACTAGCCCTCGTCTTTTTACCTACTTGATCCTCTGCTGCCTTCACTACTTCATCCCTCAAAGCTACCCATTCTTCTTCTACTGTATTTCTTTCCCCCATTCCAGACAATTGTTCCCTTATGCTCTCTCTGAAACTCTGTACAACGTCTGGTTCTTTTAGTTTATCCAGGTCCCATCTCCTTAAATTCCCACCTTTTTGCAGTTTCTTCAGTTTTAATCTACAGGTCATAACCGATAGATTGTGGTCAGAGTCCACATCTGCCCCTGGAAATGTCTTACAATTTAAAACCTGGTTCCTAAATCTCTGTGTTACCATTATATAATCTATCTGATACCTTTTAGTAGCTCCAGGGTTCTTCCATGTATACAACCTTCTTTTATGATTCTTGAACGAAGTGTTAGCTATGATTAAGTTGTGCTCTGTGCAAAATTCTACCAGGGGGCTTCCTCTTTCATTTCTTAGCCCCAATCCATATTCACCTAATACGTTTCCTTCTCTCCCTTTTCCTACACTCGAATTCCAGTCACCCATGACTATTAAATTTTCATCTCCCTTCACTATCTGAATAATTTCTTTTATTTCATCATACATTTCTTCAATTTCTTCGTCATCTGCAGAGCTAGTTGGCATATAAACTTCTACTACTGTAGTAGGTGTGGGCTTCGTATCTATCTTGGCCACAATAATACGTTCACTATGCTGTTTGTAGTAGCTTACCCGCATTCCTATTTTCGTATTCATTATTAAACCTATTCCTGCATTACCCCTATTTGATTTTGTGTTTATAGCCCTGTAGTCACCTGACCAAAAGTCTTGTTCCTCCTGCCACCGAACTTCACTAATTCCCACTATATCTAACTTTAACCTATCCATTTCCCTTTTTAAATTTTCTAACCTACCTGCGCGATTAAGGGATCTGACATTCCACGCTCCGATCCGTAGAACACCAGTTTTCTTTCTCCTGATAACGAGAGCCTCTTGAGTAGTCCTCGCCCGGAGATCCGAATGGGGGACTATTTTACCTCCGGAATATTTTACCCAAGAGGACAACATCATCATTTAATCATACAGTAAAGCTGCATGCCCTCGGGAAAAAATACGGCCGTAGTTTCCCCTTGCTTTCAGCCGTTCGCAGTACCAGCACAGCAAGGCCGTTTTGGTTATTGTTACAAGGCCAGATCAGTCAATCATCCAGACTGTTGCCCTTGCAACTACTGAAAAGGCTGCTGCCCCTCTTCAGGAACCACACGTTTGTCTGGCCTCTCAACAGATACCCCTCCGTTGTGGTTGCACCTACGGTACGGCTATCTGTATCACAGAGACACGCAAGCCTCCCCACCAACAGCAAGGTCCATGGTTCATGGGGGGAACCTTCGTTTGGTGTTCCTAAATACTTTTGCTGTCGTCCTCCTTTGGGTTTTAAATTCTTCGAAGTTCTGTTTGGTAGAATTCCGCTTGTTCTAAGCTTCAGAACGTTTCCGTTAGGCATCTTCATATTCATCATCCCACCATGTATGTATCCTTTTCTTAGCAAGTAAAACTGTTTGTTTCGCTGCTTCCTCAACCTTCTGAGCCATTTTGTCCCACTCGTTGGAGTTTAACGTGTCAAGTTCATGCTGATATTTCACAACTATTTCTTCTCTGACTTTCATTTATTCAATTCTGTACTTCTGTATTCTGAGGGTTTTCCTTCTCCGATTGCCAGGGATTGGTTTCACTTTGATCCTTGTCAGATAATGGTCGGAATCAAAATTTGCACCTTTCTGCACTTTGACGTTCATTATTTCCTTCGAGCTGGTGGTCGCTACGTGGTCAATCTGAAATGATCCTAACATGGGATTGGGTAATCGGCATGTTTTCATCAGCTTCGGAGCCCTCTTAAACTGGGTGGACATAATTTTCATTCCAAACGATTCACAAACATCAATCAATGTTTCATTATTTCTGTTTATCTTTCTGTGAGCTACATATCTGCCCACAATGTTCCGGTGCTTTACCTCTTTTCCAGTTTGTGCATTGAAGTCCTCCATAAGATTCCTAACATGCTTGTCTGGGGTTCTTAACAGTTCTTTTTCGAGTTGTGACCAAAATTGTTCTACCTTCTCTGGTTTTTTTCTATTGTCTTCATTGATTGGCGCATGGGCATTGAATATAGTGCATAATTTGTTTTCACTTGCAAGAGTCACTGCAGACAGTCTAGGAGATGGAGATCTGAACTTTACTATAGATTCAGTTTGGAATTAGAAATGAAGAAGCCGTTCCAAGGATTAACACTGCATTCTTCGTTTTCTCCATTTTCTTAACCTTGATAGCTGGTCATCCTTTCAGCATCCTGTAATTGCCCATAGCTGAGACGTCATATGTTGTGGATCTTTTTTCTTGGACTGCTAGAAGTTTGATTTTGTATTCATCACGTATTATTTATCTATATACATTATAATAAAATTTTTGTTATTCTAAGTACAGTGTGGGTCGCAAGTAACATTGAACACATGTGAAAGTACACTACAACCGAAACAAATATTTTCCACTGAGCTTAATAACGAATGTATGGTTACGAGCAGTCACTGACTTCCGTATGAAATGTTCTCATAGTTAGTACGTATAACTGCTTTTCAAATGTAAACTTTTCTATTAAGTCTCCATCAAATTGTGCTCAGATGCCATCCGAGGTTTGTTTTACCTTGCGCAACGTTCGAGAATGTGGCACACGCACGATGGGAGCACAGCTGTATTTCGCTGTTGATTTAAGACGCCATCTAACGCACCAGTGTGGTCCACGATCGACAGGTCAAGCACAGTTTGCAACTTGGCCTCCAAAGTCGCCTGAACGCAAACCTCTGTCTCAAAAGGGAAGCCTACAGTAACTCCCTTTGATTCGATCGAAGAACAGGAGCAGTCTTCCAAATACTTACAAGATGATCGAGGGTTGTCTGAAACAATTTATAGCTCACTGCACAAACGAGTACTGTATAAGTACCTTTAAATGTGAGGACGACACGCGGAACAGCTCTTTTAACGTAATGTTGTACAACAAAATTGTAAAATGTGACGCGATGATTTATTGTAAGCTAGGCCTTAGGCCTTACACGAACTTTTGAGCACAATTACATGGATACTTAATTAAAAAGTTTAAGTCATTTCGTAAAGGTTCGTGTGCGGCTCCTTGTTTAAGGGAAAAGTTTTGCTTGTATTATTGTACACTTTCACCTGTGTCAGATTCCGCTACTAATTATGGCACACTCCGTATACAGATAGTGAACCAACGTAACGCCCCACGCGATCCCTTGTCTCGCTTGGGTCGTAAACCGTACCTGCGTCGACGACGAGGTCATTAACCTTTTGAGTACCAGTGATTTTTGTCTGATACCACCATTTAATTAATTTTAATTTTTTTTGAAGTACCAGTGCCTTTTGCACGAAACCACCGGTGCTACTGACTTCTAGTGGTACACTGAGGTACTTCTACGAATGTAGTAGACTGTAAGAGCCACATTCAGTGTTCAAAGCAACAGTCGGTGCGGAGATTGTACTACTTGATTGTAGGTGATTGTGACATGTGGTTTGTTTTATAGTGGTCATATTGAGGAGTTCACTGACAGCGGAAGTATGTTTATCTAACGGTATTACAACGTAAATTTGAGTTTGTACTAATGCTTTTATGTGGTTTCGAAATTAAATCACTGAAGCTTGCGTACTAATGATATCAATGTATTAAATTTTAGGCTAATTTTTGTTTGTTATTGAGGACTATAATTAGTTTTAGGCATTATGAGTTAATGTACATTTCGAGATTCGGGATTTTGTCTAGTAAAAATGCCAAATAGCATTCGAATATATGTAATGAAATGATGAGTGGTTGAAAACTGGAGCCCACAGTGATTCCACAGTGAAACCTTCTCCTTACAGTATCTAATTTTTTATTTTTGCCGAGTTCTTCTTATATTCGTTGCTTTCTACTATTACAGAGCTCAACTTTTTGAAATAATTTACAAATAATTTCTTTATATATTTTTTGGGACGCAGAGGGTTAAAGAGCGAGCACGAGCTGGGACTGGGAAGGATACCGCCCGTTTCCTTCCAAAGAAACCACTGCGACATTTACCTTCAGCGATTTAAGGAAACCATGGGAAAGCTATATCTGCACGGCGGGACGGGGATTTCAATCGTCGTCTTCCAATTAGAAGTCCAGTGTTTCCCCAATGCGGCACTTCGCTCGCTGTGTACGTGAACGGGACGTAAGTGTTGGAACAAGAACAATGGACAGCCTATCTCGTCCCGGCAAACCGGCGCTGAGTTCAGCAGTTAAGCGCTGCCGTTAAGTTGCCTGCCGCTAGGTATATCACTAGCGCGTCACTTCGTTCATGGCTGAACGATAAACAAAGCAAGGAGACACAAGACTGAAACAACGGTACTCTTCTCACGGTGTCCCGATCGATTTAGCAATTAGTGAATTAACTATGGTCTTTCACAGCGTAACTTCAAAGAACACTGTAATGAACTTCATCATAAGCATTTTAATTACTGCTAGGGCTTAACATAATTTAAATGAGAATCGTATCCCTCTTCTAAGCACGTAACGAAACTGAACATTAACAGTATGCTGATACAAAAGCTCCATATTTAGCAATTATATACAACCGCTCGCTCACAGTAAGTTCCATACCTAAAGATTGGAAAATTGCTTAAGTCACACCAATACCCAAAAATGAAAAGAGGAGTAATCCGCTGAATTGCAGACTATATCACTAACGTCAATTTGCAGTAGGGTTTTGGAACATATATTGTGTTCGAACATTATGAATTACCTCGAAGAAAACGATTTATTGAGACATAGTCAGCACGGATTCAGAAAACATCGTTCTTGTAAAACACAAATAGCTCTTTATACTCTTGAAGTAATGAGTGCTATCGACAAGGGATGTCAAATTGATTCCATATTTTTAGATTTCCACAAGGCTTTCACACCGTTCCTCACAAGCGCTTATGGAATATCGCCTCAGTTGTGCGACTCGATTCGTCATTTCCTGTCAAAAGGTCACAGTTCGTAGTAATAGACGGAAAGTCATCGAATAAAAAATAAGTCATATCCAGCGTTCCCCAAGGAAGTGTTATGGGCCCTATATTGTTCCTGATCTATATTAACGACATAGGAGACAATCTGAGTAGCCCTATTAGATTTTTTTGTTGATGATGCTGTCATTTGCCGTCTTGCAAAGTCATCAGATGACCAAAACGAATTGCAAAATGATTTAGATAAGATATCTGTATGGTGCGAAAAGTGGCAGTTGACCCTCAATAAAGGAAAGTGTGAAGTTATTCACATGAGTACTAAAAAAAATCCGCTAAATTTCGATTACGTGATAAGTCACACAAATCTGAAGGCTGTAAATTCAACTAAATACTAAGGGATTACGGTTACAAATAACCTAAACTGGAACGATCACATAGATCATGTTGTGGGAAGAGCAAACCAAAGACTGCGATTCATTGGTAGAACACTTAGGAGGTGCAACAGGTCTACTAAAGAGACTGCTTACAGCACACTTGTCCGTCCTCTTCTGGAGTATTGCTGTACGATGTGGGATCCGCATAAGGTGGGGCTGACGGATGTCATAGAAAAAAATTCAAAGAAGGGCAGCTCGTTTTGTACTATTGCGAAATTTGGGACGTAGTGCGACAGACATGATACGTGAATTGGAGTGGCAATCATTAAAACCAAGATGTTTTTCGTTGCGACGGGATCCTCTTATGAAATTTCAATCACCAGTTATCTCCTCGGATTGCGAAAACATTTTGTTGGTACCCACCTACATAGGGAGAAATGATCATCACGATAAGATAGGAGAAATCAGGGCTCGCACAGAATTATTTAAGTGCTCGTTTTTCCCGCGCGCTGTTCGAGAGTGGAACGGTAGAGAGACAGCTTGAAGGTGGTTCACTGAACCCTCTGCCAGCCACTTTATTCTGAATAGCAGAGTAATCACGTAGCTGTAGATGTAGAGAAGAGTCAGCTACGATTTCAAAACTGTTCAACTAACTGCAATGCAGTAAGGCAGCACTGTACAGCAGCCAGATAAAAGCTTCATATTACTTTAGTTATGTTTTGTCATAAAGACAAGAAAACTTCCGTTTTTCCAAATGAAATTTATTCTAGAGTACCAGACACGTTTCACCTATTAATGTTAAGCCTCTTCAGTGTTATTCGTTTTTGTGTCTTGTTCGTGCAGTCATTTGTTGTTCTATATGTGTTAAATGCAAATGGTGTAGGTTTCTGCGAGTAAATATTTCTTTGCACATAACCTATACTATAGAAAACTGCATATGTTTGCCACATAGCCTATACGGTACAAAACAACACATGTTTCCTACATTATACGTTAGCAGCAGAGAAATACACTACTGGCCATTAAAATTGCTATAACAAGAAGGAAGCCGGCCGCGGTGGTCTCGGGGTTCTAGGCGCGCAGTCCAGAACCGTGCGACTGCTACGGTCGCAGGTTCGAATCCTGCCTCGGGCATGGATGTGTGTGATGTCTTTAGGTTAGTTAGGTTTAAGTAGTTCTAAGTTCTAGGGGACTAATGACCACAGCAGTTGAGTCCCATAGTGCTCAGAGCCATTTGAACCATTTTTGAACAAGAAGAAATGCAGATCATAAACGGGTATTCATTGGACAAATATACTAGAACTGATATGTGATTACATTTTCACGCAATTTGGGTTCATAGATCCTGAGAAATCAGTATCCAGAACAACCACCTCTGGCCGTAATAACGGCCTTGATACGCCTGGGTATTGAGTCAAACAGAGCTTGGATGGCGTGTACAGGTACAGCTGCCCATGCAGCTTCAACAAGATACCACAGTTCATCATGAGTAGTGATTGGCGTATTGTGACGAGCCAGTTGCTCGGTCACCATTGACCAGACGTTTTCAATTGGTGAGAGATCTGGAGAATGTGCTGGCCAGGGCAGCAGTCGAACATTTTCTGTATCCAGAAAGGCCCGTACAGGACCTGCAACACGCGGTCGTGCATTATCCTGCTCAAATGTAGGGTTTCGCAGGGATCGAATGAAGGGTAGATTCAAATGGCTCCAAGCACTATGGGTCTTAACATCTGAGGTCATCAGTCCCTAGACTTCGAATTAACCTAAGGACATCACATATATCCATGCCCGGGGCAGGATTCTAACCTGCAACCGGTCTGAAGCGCCTAGAACCGCTCGGTCACAACTGCCGGCAATGAAGGGTTGAGCCACGGGTCGTAACACATCTGCAATGTAACGTACACTGTTCAAAGTGACGTCAATGCGAACAAGAGGTGACTGAGACGTGTAACCAATGGCATCCCATACAATCACGCCCGCCAGTGTGGCGATGACGAATACAAGCTTCCGATGTGCGTTAACCGCGATGTCGCCGAACTCGGATGCGACCATCGTGATGCTGTAAACAGAACCTGGATTCATCCGAAAAAAATGACGTTTTGCCGTTCGTGCACCCAGGTTCGTACTTGAGTACACCATCGCAGGCGCTCCTGTCTGTGATGCAGCGTCAAGGGTAACCGCAGCCATGGTCTCCGAGCTGATAGTCCATGCTGCTGCAAACGTCGTCGAAATGTTCGTGTAGATGGTTGTTGTCTTGCAAACGTCCCCATCTGTTGAATCAGGGATCGAAACGTGGCTGCACGATCCGTTACAGCCATGCGGATAAGATGCCTGTCATATCGACTGCAAGTGATACGAGGCCGTTCCGACCCAGCACAGCGTTCCGTATTACCCTCCTGAACCCAGCGATTTCATATTCTGATAACAGTCATTGGATCTCGACCAATGCGAGCAGCAATGTCGCGATACGATAAACCGCAATCACGATAGGCTACAATCCGACCTTTATCAAAGTCGGAAACGTGATGGTGCGCATTTCTCCTCCTTACACAAGGCATCACAACAACGTTTCACCAGGCAACGCCGGTCAACTGCTGTTTGTGTATGAGAAATCGGTTGGAAACTTTCCTCATGTCAACACGTTGTAGGTGTCGCCACCGGCGCCAACCTTGTGTGAATGCTTTGAAAAGCTAGTCATTTGCATATCACAGCATATCCTTCCTGTCGGTAGAATTTCGCGTCTGTAGCACGTCATATTCGTGGTGTTGCAATTTTGGTTCAAATGGCTCTGAGCACTATGGGACTTAACATCTGAGGTCATCAGTCCCCTAGAACTTAGAACTACTTAAACGTAACTAACCTAAGGTCATCACACACGTCCATGCCCGAGGCAGGATTCGAACCTGCAACCGTAGCAGTCGAGCGGTTCCGGACTGAAGCGCCTACAACCGCTCGGTCACCACGGCCGGCGTCTCAATTTTAATGGCCAGTATTGTAGTTACTGGAAGAAACATACACCACCACTTTCATTTAGCACATATAGAACAACAAATGCCTGCATGAACAGGACACAAAAACGAATACTACTGAAAATGCGTAACGTTAACAGGCCAAACATTTCTGTTACTGAAGAATAAATTTCAGTTGCAGAAGACAAAAATTTTCTTATCTTTATGATAAAACATAATTTATTAGTAGCAACCGAGGAAAACGGCTACAGACAAGAACAATATCATAAAAAATTAATGCTACTACTCGTGAACTACTGTCTATGGTAACAAATGACATGATCGTTGGTGAAGATATTTAATTAATATTTAGGGCGGTGTTTAAATCCCAGCGTAACGTCGCTTTAGTTTCGTTTAGTTTAGTTTGTCTCTTGTACTACGGTCCGCAGCTCGTGGTCTCGCGGTCGCGTTCTCGCTTCCCGAGCACGGGGTCCCGGTTTCGATTCCTGGCGGGGTCAGGGATTTTCACTTGCTTCGAGATGACTGGGTGTTTTTGTTGTCATCATTTGATCATCATTCATGAAAGTGGCGAGACTGGACTGAGCAAAGGTTGGAAGTTTGTACGGAACCTGATAATTTCGCAGTTGCGCGCCCCACAAACCAAACATCATCACCACCATCTTGTACTACGGGTTATGTGTACGCCAATTTGTGTTGTGGGGCACGTTAATATTTTTAAAAATCAGTACATTAGGTACATTACTAAAAGTACACATACAAAATGTTGTGCTTTTTATATAAGGGGCCTTCAAATGGAAACGCGACACAGGGACAAAAGCAAATGAAATGTATATTATTTAAAAGTAATCTCAGTAACTGTGCAAAAATTTATCCCACTGTGAGATAAGACGTCAATGCCTTCGTGGAAAAATGTTTGCTGTTGCCTACGGAACCATGATTGTACGAAGGTGTGCACCTCTTCGTCCGAGGCAAATAGTCGGCCGCGAATGTCTTTTTTCATGGCTCCAAAATATGGAAATCGCATGAGATCGGTAGTCTGTGGAGGATGTGTAAGAGCTTCCAAGCGATACTTCTGCAGCATAGTCGAAAAACCCTTGGTAACATGTAATGTAACACTATCCTCCAACAGGACGATTCCGTCCGTCAACATTCCTAGGCGTTTCGGGTTGATGGCGCACTTCAGTTTTTGCAAAGTGTTCATGAGGATTTCCATTGTTTTTCGAGTCCTGAGGAAAGATTTGCTTCGGACGAGGAGAAGCGCGCCTGGGTACAACCATGATTCCGCAGGCATTCGCAATCGTTTTTCCATGAAGGTACTGACCGTCTTGTCCGACAGCGGGAAAAAAGTATTAACATTATGGCGATTACTTTTGAAATAATACACAGATTACTTACTTTATTCCATTTGCCTCGCTTTCATTTGATTGTCCCTTATAGAATGAACTGTATTTTTGAGCCAGATTTGGGCACAATAAGTTTTAAACATTAAAGATGTGGTTTGGATCTACACTAGTTTATGTGTACACAGTGGACGTAGATTCCACAAGACAATGTTCGACTCGATCCACCCATCCTTGTCCATATGAACTTGTCCGCTTTAGACGGGACTTCAGTCAGATATCTTTCTATCTCCTGCAGCGACTTAGATGGAAGAGAGGCTATTTTGCACAATTTAGTGCATCAACGTCTTCTGTTACCCAATATTAGCCATACGTCTCAAAGTAACAGAACTGATATAGTAATGAAGAGCCAACCACAGCTAACGAACTCCTCGTCTGACAGGTGCAATGGTGCTTGAAATGAACTAGTATCGATGCGAAATCACGAACACACCACGAGGAATATAAACACATGCCACTCCTCAAGTAGAACGTTCTGCATTTATGGACACAGATACAAGAAGAGTGGTTCAGTGGCACCAAATCATCAACGTCATCCATATGAAGCGCGAAAGCTGTAAAAACTGTTAATATAGCTTCAGACATCACAAGATATACATATCAGAACACATTAAACCAACAGATAAAGTGCCACGGCTGGTCCCAGTACCTGCGATCTTATGTGGGGTGAACGTCAGTTTTTTTTTAAAATCGGAACTAAGTCAAGTTCAAAAGTTAAGGCTGGAAATATCTGTTCTGCACAGTATAGGCACCTCTTACAAACTCATGACGATACGCCCGACGCCGGTTCCTGTACAGAGGAGGGGGGGGGGGGGGGGGGGGGGGCGGCGGCAGTCTCTCTCTCTCTCTCTCTCTCTCTCTCTCTCTCACACACACACACACACACACACACACACACACACACACACACACACTTACCTTTATGCAGTCACATCTGCTACTTGTAGAAGCTACAGATGACTCACCTGGAACAAAGGAAGAATATTATGTTAATCTTTAGTGATGTATGCCCTGTGTGAGACATTTACTACCGCTACACTTCTAATATGTTTTCGCATAATAACACTATCTTTATGTGGTGATTTTAACAGTATTACGTCACCGCCTTCGAGGCTTTTACTTAAAGTTACCAGTTTAGCTGCGAATAAATGCAAGAAATAAATGGTATGTTAGTCCTTTAGCAGGGTAACACCGTTTACCACTAGTTATTTTCGTACTTTTGTATATTAAATTTAACACAGAACAATGAAAGACCTCTATGATTATATTTTGAGCAGTACATGTCGCCGCTAACGGAACGCAAAGAAAAAAGAAGACGCAGACAAAATATTCACATAAACGCCCAAGGCTGGGCACAAAACCATGACTCCTTCATTACCAACCGAGCAAGAATGCGCAGTTGTTACCACGCTTTCGGGAGGGCGATGCTCGAATGGCTGGTTCGTTAGAAAGGGCGCATGCGATTTCCGTTCTCACCCTTCCCTAATCCTAACTTGTGCTCCGTCTCTAATGACCTTGTCAGCGCAACATTTTATCTTCCTTCCTTGATTACCAGCAACTCGTCCTAACGAGTACAGTTAACCACACTAATGGATAACATTAACTCCAATAACATTAACAATAATAATAATAATCCAGGAACCTGTTGCGGTGTCGTAATAGGAGGAGAGGTGTACTCCTACGTGCGAGTCCCTCGTGGCGAATAGGGGGTCCTCACCAGCTTGCTCGCGGACTTGAGCGAAATAAAATAGCTCTCGCGAACCAAACACACATCCCATCAATCTCTTTTTTTTGCCATCCATAATTCACTCATCACCTTTCCAGATCACATCTGGAATTGTAAGCCCTGACCTTGGTCAGACACTTGATCATTGATCAGACAATCAAACAAATATGAGGAGTCTTCTATTGAAAGAATCCACCGGTTTGGAAAATCACGACGAAATTATCCAAGGAAGACACCATTCGGATACGGTGGAATGTCACACAGAGGAGAATGGCGAGTCGGAGCGCCTAGTGATTCACTGAATGAACAGACAAATATGCAACATATTCCACACAAGAAGGTGCTAAAATTTAACAAACTAGGAAGATTTTCGTATTCTGCAACAGTAAATATTAATTCTTTAAGGAAAGTTGGTAAATTGAAACATTTAACAGGTGTCTTAGATCAACAGAACATAGTTATCACAGCCCTTCAAGACATACGCAATACTGATCAGGACCCGATCCAATCAGGAGGATATCGACTTTATACGGGACCACCAGGGGAAAGGGTAATAGAAAATGTTCCCCAGTTCGGTGTGCGTTTCTTGGTTCATAATAGAATATTCGATTCCATTGAGGATTTTTCATCCACATCCGCAAGAATGGCATTGTTAACAATTAAGATGGAAAACAAAATATACACACTGATAAATATTCATGCTCCAACTAATGTTAAAAATAGAACTGACTAGGATGGAACGGAAAAATTCTGGGATGAACTTGATCAACTAGTAAGGACCATGCCGCATACTAACATTAAAATTCTGCTTGGAGACTGCGAAAATAGGACGAGAGAAGAAATTTCGAGGTGTGGTTGGGCGATCGCCAGCGCATAAACTTACAAACAAGAACGGGAAACGATTAATTGATTTTTGTACTACAAGTGGATTGGTTCTGAAGACAATAAGGTTTAAAAGAAGACCACATAAGTTAATGACATGGAAATGCCCTAACGTCGAGCTTGGAGGGTTCCAGATAGATCATGTGGCCATGGATCAGAAATTCCATAAGAAAATCTATAATGTTAAAGTGCTGCGTAGCGTCGATGTTGATTCACAGCACTACATTTAAAAAATTAAAATCCAACTGACACCTAAAAGAAAATGCAAACCTCAAAAGTTAGATACAAAGAGAACATATGACCCTAGTTATATTATTAATAATCAGAAATTATTATGAGAGATCAAGAATACCTTTAAGAGAAAATCTAGGGACCACTGTCAAGCGATTAGAAGCCTTGGTTGAAGAAGTAGCTCCTGTACGGAAACGCAAGAAACATGCTTGGTGGAATGAGGAATGCGATGTAGCGTTTCAACATAGACATAAGGCCTGGTTAAATAACTAACGAAAGAGAACTGAAAGCTCCAGGGAGGAATTAATAAATGCTAGACGATCAGCCGCCAAAGAAATTAGATGGGTCAAAAAGCAATTTCGTAAGGACTCGCTAAAATCTATCGAGGATGCTTTCTATCGCAACAGCCGGCCGGTGTGGCCGTGCGGTTCTAGGCGCTTCAGTCTGGAACCGCGTGACCGCTACGGTCGCAGGTTCGAATCCTGCCTCGGGCATGGATGTGTGTAATTTCCTTAGGTTAGTTAGGTTTAAGTAGTTCTAAGTTCTGGGGGACTGATGACCACAGATGTTAAGTCCCATAGTGCTCAGAGCCATTTGAACCATTTCTATCGCCGCAAGACAAGAGATTACTATCAGATATTCAAACAGTACCAGTCGAAATACACTCCACCTACTCTTATGATGAAGGATACAAACGGAAAGGTAGCATTTTGCAAAAACAGACATAATGTGTGATGGGATGCCGCAATCATGGTTATACAATATTACTTATAGTCCATCTAGATAAATAAAATATTTAATCACATGGCCGGTTTCGGTTCCTCCAGAACGATCTTCAGATCTGCAATTTCGGTAACAGGACTAACCCGTCCACACACAGGTGCGTCACATAAACGCATTGCAGATCTGAAGATAGTTCTAGAGGAACCGAAACCAGTCATGTGAATAACCATTTTTGAAATCAAGACGCATTATGAATAATATTGGAATGGTGGCATATAACAGTTATGATTATTCAATGATACCGGCTAAATATTTCAAACAGTTACTGAATAGCGGGGAACCTGAACATCATTTGGAATTTGACTTCTATCCAAGAAACAAAATGCAGTTAGAGAGAGTTATACCACCACATCTAGGTGAAGTACAAGCAGCTATTAACTCACTTCGGAATTATAAAGCAGCAGGTGAGAACCAACCAGTGGCACAACTTTTGAAATATGCAAATATAGAAACTATTCTGAACTTACACAAACATCTTACTGACATTTGGAATACTGAGAAGTTACCAGAGGAATGGAATCCATCCACTACACAAAAAAGGAGATAGATCCGATCCAAATAATTACAGGGGTATATCCCTGTTGGACATTACTTATAAAATTTTTCCAAGGTTCTGTACTTCAGAATTCAAGGACAACTTGATAGTGAACTAGGCGAATTTCAAGAGGGCTTTCGCCCAGGACGAAGCTGTCCTGATCAAATTATTAGTCGCAAATGGCTAATGAAACATCTGAGGGTCAGGAACAAGAAGCTGGTGATCCCCTTTGTCGATTTTAAAAAAGCCTACGATAGTATCCATCGTGCATCTCTACTGTAATTCTTAAAGAATTTGGTTTACATCGGAAACTTGAAACCTCGTTGCAGTCACCTTTCGAAATACCAAAGCTAGAGTAAGGTTCCGAAATGAATTCTCTGAACCTTTCGAGATTCATACTAGCCTTCGACAAGGCGATGGAGTGTCTCCATTATTGTGCAATTGTGTGCTGAAGAAAATCATGTGTGACTGGAACAAGATATGCCCACCAAGTGTTAAGATTGGAAGAAAGATTCGACTTAACTGCCTCGCACTTGCAGATGATTTGGGGCTGTTGGCAAACAATATTGATGAAGCAAAGGTTCAGATAGAACACTCACAACGATTAGCGGCAAAGGTTGTATTGCAAATTTCGTTTGAGAAAACAGAAAAGATGCCCAGCTTCCCACTTGACACATCTCATATCATACTCCATAATGACCGAAAAATTAAAGTGGTAAAAAAGTTTAATTATCTTGGTGAGATTATTACCTGGCATGCTAATGAAAGAGCATCAATAGATAGTGGAACATTAAAACTACAGCGAGCGCAGGGAACCACATGGTCAACCTACAAAAAACGATCTCTCTTAATAAATGCTACTAAATTTCGACGTTACTCCTCCGTCGTTAAACGGGAAGCAACATATGCAAGTGAAACACTAGTGAAACTAAATACTCCAACAACAATGACAAATTGCAGAAAGTTGATAGAAGAATACTCCGAACAATTATCAGTAAAAAACATCAAGTTAATGGGCAGTGGAGACTTTTGTCCAATTCAGTAGTGCATAAAGAAAGTGAATCCATTATTGATACAATGCAGAAAAGAAGGATTGCACTTTTCGGCCACGTATCTCCCCTACCAAATACTAGAATCATGAAGCAACTTTCTGACTATTTCTGGAATAGTAAAACCAAAAACCTCTGGTTTAAAGAAGTACAAAGCGATCTGCATGAATTGAACATCACCACACACTAAATTCAACACAGAGAAGAAAAACTGCTTGTGAAGAACACATACACACAGCTGACATTCAAACCATCAGAACGAAAGAAGTATGTCATATCTGCAGAAGAACGAGCAGCCAGATCACAGTGAATGAAGAAATTTTGGGAAACGAAGAAATTGCTGACTGCTAAGACCTAAATTAATCATTGTAGACTCTGTTTTACTATTTTCGATTTTAGTGCTTCAATGTGGGAGTAAACTGTGTAAACAAATAAATAAATAAATAAATAATAATAACTGGATTAATAGAACATTATCTCACAACACAGATTCTACAAATATTGAAGAATGGCTTTCTCAGTGTTTTCAAACAACCAGGAAGTTTTATGCGTCTCATTCTGTTCCCTGTCAGAGGCAGAAGAAATTTTCATTGCTTTGTAGTATTGTGTTATTATAGAAAATCGGAAAAGCGATCAGTACTATTTTAATAACAATGCAGACAGGAACGAGCAACAAACACATGCCATAAGAACTGGTACAGCACTGCTGAGGCAATAACGCACCTGTTACGATGTGGTGTGGCCTATTATATGGTAGCGCGTACATGCATTGTGCAAGACTTGCCCATTTGGTCTACATTGCAGTTCCTCGCTGTCGCCATTGGACATCAGTTATATTACAGAGTGGCACCATCACTAGTCTGGCAATATTTTACAAAGTGTGGTACCAGTGAAGCCCAATCCTCAATTTGCCTTCAGAGGTTAAAAATGGAGCAGCCACAACAAACTTGGGTCATCATATAAGGAGAAAAGTTAAAACTTAACATATCGTTCATAGTTCATAATAAAAACAGAAACTAACTGGTCTGCTGCCTAAGCCTACATAACATGCCTTTATTGCTGGTATCCCCTGAAAACGGACAAATTAACACGAAAAATAGACAGCTATAAACATAGCTGACAGCAGCAACCGAAAATAAATTTTCAGTATATAAAGTATATAGTCAACTAGTTGCATAATGTTAATGTAAACAGAGTTATTCAACCTCAGTTTTCACCCTTTTGCACTGCCTATTCGTAATCCCCAAATAATGGCATGATCCTCGATTACAACATCATTTTTCAGCAGAGTTTCAAAACATTTGAATCAGTAAGAGAATACTGTGATTTCTGTATTATTCAACCACTTACAACTTTCAGAGGAAAGCAGTGAACGGTGAACGGACTAAGTTATCTTTTATTTGCCTATTTAATTCAAAATTTTGATTCTATATATCTTGAAACTGGGAAAATCAAACTTTTTCATTCTTTGTTCGATTTCTACGTTTAATACAGGAGATAGCATAAATTAAAAACCGATAATCGGTTGTTTCTGACGCCTGTTATTTTGAGTGATTTTAACAGTTGATACACTGGCGTTTGAAAATTCGATACAACCGAAACCTGTTGTTTCAGCGCTAAACGCCATCAATCTGCACATCCTTGCCCCTGTGTGTTCAGTTCCTTTTGTCGCGAGGTAAATGGGAACCATTTGACAGATGCATAATTTAAAACAGGAAACGGTACTTAACTATCACCTAATCGAACCGTTTCTTGTTTCGATTTTCATTCGCGTCCGACCAATTCGCAAAAATGACTATGGCGTTGTCAATAAAAAGTGAAGTAATTTCGGTTAGTTTCTGCTATGTTTTAGTTAACAGATAGTTACAAGCTACTACTGATTGTTCTGCAGGATTTAAGAAAGACTTATGTTTGCACTCTCCGCGAAAGCATAATTTCTTTTGCCTTGTAACCGTCTGCAAGCAGGATTTACATGCTCAGAAACCACTTTGCTCAAACAGCATAAAATGGTAGTCCCAGTACGAGTAGGCGGGTACTTTTAAGGAAAAAAGCAATTGCGAATAATATCTTGAAACGAGGTTATTTTGGTTACGATATTGGCAAGTAGTTTCAATTACAACTCAAAGGATGAGTACTTAACACCGTTCTCATCATTACCTGCAAATCGTTTACAAAGGTCCAAAGTTTGTCACCCACCTAGAACTAAACGCCAAAGATTTAGTCTCGTTGAAAGATTCCAGAGAGCGTCCACAGAAAACAATACTTTCTGCTGTGTGAACGCTAGTCCACGTACGAACGGGCAGGAATATATGCCCGTGTTTGGCCAGCGTATTTCGCAATATGATAGTCGGGCACATCGTCCAACGCAAACTTCGGCCGCGGTACCGTGTTTATTGAACGCGCGAATGTAGTTACAAAGTGCAAACATGTCCACCTAGCGCGCGTGCCGAAAGAGGCTGCCATGTGGCGCATGCGTTTACCCGCTGTCTCCGTGACCTAACACGATATAACCGAGAGCTTCCACGCTTCTGAAGGGACACGAACACCTGTGTCTACACAAACTAGTTCCGCGGTGCTGCGGTCCTCCAGAATTTTCCTAGATCTCTGCAGGAGAATACCTTTACCGTAATTTGGAGAGCGAACACTCATTCAGTATCAAATTCATACACGAATATTACTCCTTTTTACGGCATTACTCTTTCGATTAGTTTTATGTCTTCTTTTTCGCTTTTTTCCACCTTGCATTAATTCTTTCCGTTTCTGCATATTGACGACACACAGCATCATTAATAAAACGTTTTATATGTTCCTAACCTTTATATATCTTCACAGTTTTTCCCTATCTCTTACTCCCTGCACTGCGAAGTTAACCATTCCAGAATTCTTTGGCATGTATCTGACTAATTTTTCCTGTCTTTCGGTAAGACATGGTCCTTTTTTTCTTTTTTTTAACTGCGTTTTCCCCCCGCTGATTCCTTCTAGTACGGCTTTAAATCGTACTTCGTCTAAAACGTTTAGAGCCCTTTACTGCAGTAGATCACAATGTTTTGCATCCATAAACATCTATAAATATTAAATCACAGAAGTAAATGTTATAGTAGTTGTTGTTTCAAGCAATAAGCTAACGTTAAGAGTAGAAACTAATCCTGTGTCTGCCAATGTCTGAAGCTCAGAGAGTAAATGTAATCAGCTAAGTGGTTTACCTCAAGGATTTCTGGAACTGTGTAAGATATCGCAATTCAGTTTTCACCCAGATGAAATGTCAGGAAGTCCTCACTAAACGACATATAGTCTCTTTTCATAGCTATATGTAGGGGAACACAGAGATCGGAATACATTCAGCAAATAATTAAGGACGTAACTTGCAAGCGTTACTCTGAGATGAAGAGGTTGTCACAGCAGAGGAATAAACCAGTAAGAAGACTGATCACTAAATAAATAAATAAAAATATAGAGATAAGGGTATCAACGACACCTTTTCAAGTGGAAATACAGTAGTGTCTCTTGGTAGTATAATAGTTTTACATCAACATCTACATACATACTCCGAAAACCACCGTACGGCGCTTGGCAGAGGGTACATTGTACCACTACTGGTCATTTTCCGTCCTGTTCCATTTCCAACAGAGCGAGAGGAAAACGATTGTGTAAAATCTTCCGTAGAAGCCCTAATTTCTCGCATCTTATCTTCATGCTTCTTACGCGAAATGTACGTTGGCGGCAGTAGAAGCGTTCTGCAGTCAGCCTCAAATCCCGGTTCTCTAAGGAAAGAGCATCACCTTCACTCCAGGGATTCCCATTTGAGTTCATGAGGTATCCCCGAACCAAACAGTAATAAATCTAGCAGCACGCCCTGAAGTAGTTCTACGTGAGACGAATCCAACGGCGTTTCACACTTCAAAACCCAAATACTAATTTCGTAGCAGTTACAATACTAATAATTTTTTAACTGTTTTGAACATGAAACCGATTGCAGCCTTACGCGAAAGTTCGCGACTTAATACCCAAATAAGAAGAGAATTGCACCGTCGTGATGCCGGTATAAAACGAGCAAAGAGGAAATCCAGTTTTCATTCTGTTTTGTCATTGACGTATGTCGAGTACTGGCTAGTTTTGAAAGTAAATTGCCTTTCACAACCGAAGAGACATCAGATATGCTACTTCTTTACGGATAATACAGAACTAACGCGAAGGGAACAGTTGAGGTGTATGCATCTACATCTACATCCATACTCCGCAAGCCACCTGACGGTGTGTGGCGGAGGGTACCCTGAGTACCTCTATCGGTTCTCCATTCTATTCCAATCTCGTATTGTTCGTGGAAAGAAGGATTGTCGGTATGCTTCTGTGTGGGCTCTAATCTCTCTGATTTTATCCTCATGGTCCCTTCGCGAGATATACGTAGGAGGGAGCAATACACTGCTTGACTCTTCGGTGAAGGTATGTTCTCGAAACTTTAACAAAAGCCCGTACCGAGCTACTGAGCGTCTCTCCTGCAGAGTCTTCCACTGCAGTTTATTTATCATCTCCGTAACGCTTTCGCGATTACTAAATGATCCTGTAACGAAGCGCGCTGCTCTCCGTTGGATCTTCTCTATCTCTTCTATCAACCCTATCTGGTGCGGATCCCACACTGCTGAGCAGTATTCAAGCAGTGGGCGAACAAGCGTACTGTAACCTACTCCCTTTGTTGTCGGATTGCATTTCCTTAGGATTCTTCCAATGAATCTCAGTCTGGCATCTGCTTTACTGACGATCAACTTTATAGGATCATTCCATTTTAAATCACTCCTAATGCGTACTCCCAGATAATTTATGGAATTAACTGCTTCCAGTTGCTGACCTGCTATTTTGTAGCTAAATGATAAGGGATCTATCTTTCTATGTATTCGCAGCACATTACACTTGTCTACATTGAGATTGAATTGCAAATCTATGCACCATGCATCAATTCGCTGTAGATCCTCCTGCATTTCAGTACGATTTTCCATTGTTACAACCTCTCGATACACCACAGCATCATCCGCAAAAAGCCTCAGTGAACTTCCGATGTCATCCACAAGGTCATTTATGTATATTGTGTATAGAAACGGTCCTATGACACTCCCCTGCGGCACACCACAAATCACTCTTACTTCGGAAGACTCCTCTCCATTGAGAATGACATGCTGCGTTCTGTTATCTAAGAACTCCCCAATCCAATCACACAATTGGTCTGATAGTCGATATGCTCTCACTTTGCTCATTAAACGACTGTGGGGAACTGTATCGAACGCCTTGCGGAAGTCAAGAAACACGGCATCTACCTGTGAACCCGTGTCTATGGCCCTCTGAATCTCGTGGACGAATAGCGCGAGCTGGGTTTCACACGACCGTCTTTTCGAAACCCATGCAGATTCCTACAGAGGAGATTTCTAGTCTCCAGAAAAGTCATTATATTCGAACATAACACGTGTTCCAAAATTCTACAACTGATCGACGTTAGAGATATAGGTCTATAGTTCTGCACATTTGATCGACGTCCCTTCTTCAAAACGGGGATGACCTGTGCCCTTTTCCAATCCTTTGGAACGCTACGCTCTTCTAGAGACCTACGGTACGCCGCTGCAAGAAGGGGGGGCTAGTTCCTTCGCGTACTCTGTGTAAAATCGAACTGGTATCCCATCAGGTCCAGCTGCCTTTCCTCTTTTGAGCGATTTTAATTGTATCTCTATCCCTTTGTCGTCTATTTCGATATCTACCATTTTGTCATCTGTACAACAATCTAGAGAAGGAACTACAGTGCAGTCTTCCTCTGTGAAACAGCTTTGGAAAAAGACATTTAGTATTTCGGCCATTAGTCTGTCATCCTCTGTTTCAGTAACATTTTGGCCACAGAGTGTCTGGACATTTTGTTTTGTTCCACCTACCGCTTTGACATAAGACCAAAATTTCTTAGGATTTTCTGCCAAGTCAATACATAGAACTTTACTTTCGAATTCATTGAACGCCTCTCGCATAGCCCTCCTCACACTACATTTCGCTTGGCGTAGTTTTTGTTTGTCTGCACGGCTTTGGCTATGTTTATGTTTGCTGTGAAGTTCCCTTTGCTTCCGCACAACGATATGTCGACAGAAGGCATCCAACTGCGATACTACGCAAAGGGTAACAAGCAAACCTGCAACTAGCGGAGCAAATGAAGTAGATGTTCCGAAAGCTGCTTCTTATGAACCACATCTTAGCTCCACAGAAATTTCAGGTAACTCTGGAATCAGTAAGCCCAGCGTCGTTCGCATTCTGTGCGGTAACAGCTTCCATCCGTATCATGCGCCACATCACCAGCACATTAACGAGTGGAACTGCAAGAGATGCATCCAGTTCTGTCGCTCGGTTCTGAAACGACATCGGGACAATGGCGTGTTCCTTCAAAGGATTCTCTTTACTAACGCAACTACATTTACAAATCACGGAAAGTTGAATGTAAGAAATACGCATAACTGGAACGCTGAGTGTACGGAATCGCTCAGGCAGGTTGAACATCAGAATGAGTTCACTGTGAATGCTTGGTGCGGGATTATTGGAGAGTACTTGATTCGTCCTTGCTTCACTGAAGAAATCTTAACAGGTGAAATACAGAGAAATTTTCTTGCCAAAATGCTACCAGCTCTAGCAGAGGTACCATCACTTGAAATACGTAGTGTACAAAGGACGCTCAGTAAGTAATGAAACATATTTTTCCCCGGTCAACTTCGGCTGAAAAAATGCGGACTTTATTGTGGGACATGGTGGAATATTTCCGCTACAGCTCCTATAGTTTCAAGAAGTCCCGACACGTGGCGACGTTATACGTAGCCATCAAGACTGGCTTCTAGGATGGAGACGCGTCAGGGAGCGAGTCTAGTGTGTGTGTGTGTGTGTGTGTGTGTGTGTGTGTGTGTGTGTGTGTGTGAGATTGGCCGCCGGCATTACGACCTTTTGTGCTAGCGCAGAGCTGCCACCTGGAGCACCCAGGAACGTGCTCTGCCGGCTGAAGCATCTACCACCAGATCAGCGGGAGGCTGCAGTCGAAATAGGCGCCGCACAGACGTGGTAGCAGCTGGCCGTTAGAAAAAGCTTGTACCCCCACCTACGGTGAGCTGAGGGAGGTAGAGGGAGAGGGGAGGTAACATGCCTCTAATTTTGGTAATCCCTGACCGTACGTCGAGGAGAATGTACACTGAATTGCCACCACTCTCTCCTGGTGCGATCTTTTGGGACAACGATTTTCCCTAGTCCCCCATACATTTTAGGCATTGCTACCCGTTGATTATGAGTGGTGCCGCGCGAGATTAGCCGAGAGGTCTCAGGCGCTGCAGTCATGGATTGTGTGGCTGGTTCTGGCGGAGGTTCGAGTCCTCCCTCGGGCATGGGTGTGTGTGTTTGTCCTTAAGATAATTTAAATCAAGTAGTGTGTAATCTTAGGGACTGATGACCTCAGCAGTTAAGTCCCATAAGATGTCACACACGTTTGAACTCATTATGAGTGGTGGTTTTCTCATGAAAATTTCGACGTATAATTAGAACACTGAACCATTTTCTGTCAGTTGTGGTAGTGTGTGTTGGCTTTCCTGAATTTCGTTTACCTGAGCAATGCAGCAGGAGGCGCCTGTAGCATACTCTGACGTCAAACAGCGGCAGATACAATGCTCAGCTGTATGCATATAAGTAATACATTTATTAAAATCGTCTCTGTCCAACACCAGATTCTCTCCAGTTGAACACAGTTCCTCTCAAAAAATAAAGATAGTGCTTTACACTCCAGCCTTTTTCCCACCAGCTTGTAGGTGAAGGGTAGAGTTTGAGTATGTGTGCCACTAATTTCGAATGGTATTGCGAAATTTTTTCCCAACAGCATAACAGCAGTTGCATGGTATCGTCAGTTTTTGAGCTATATTGCGATTTTAGGCCTTCCTCTCCTTCATCTGAACAGTTTATATGTCCTGTGAGGTGCACTTGGGCTTTCTGTCCAGAAGGCCTGGGGTTTGTGTCCCTGGAAGGGCACCGCCATTTTTAATTTGCTGCTAATTCCCGGGTGAAGGAGGGGGGGGGGGAGGGGCGGGGGGGGGGGAGTGATGGTTTGGGATGTCGTCACAGCCCTAGGACAACAAATTCGCGCCAAAATTTGAAAATCCCACAAAAATTCGAAATTCTCACCAACAGTGTAGGTGGGGAGAGGGAAAGGGAGAGGTGGGGACGGGGAGGGGCCAGCGGCCCACGTGCCAGCTGGGGAAAGCACATGATGTCATCCAGGGATGGAGGTGTGGGTGGGTGGGGAATGAAGGGGTGGGGGCAATTAATTGATCAATTTACTTAGTTTACTTTTCAATTTGATATTAAAATAGCACGAGTGCCGCCGTCTCCCCAATACTAGAGATTGCAATATTTAGAACTTTATCTGTTTTGAGCATGTAATTGATTGCTGTCTTGTTATACAGAACTGTCATGTCAAGGTGATGGAACACTCCAGCGAGAGGCAGCTAAAAGAGCCTACTTACAAAAGTGGAAAACTTTAATTTAAAACGCCGGCCGCGGTGGTCTCGTGGTAAAGGCGCTCAGTCCGGAACCGCGAGACTGCTACGGTCGCAGGTTCGAATCCTGCCTCGGGAATGGATGTGTCTGATGTCCTTAGGTTAGTTAGGTTTAAGTAGTTCTAAGTTCTAGGGGACTGATGACCACAGATGTTAAGTCCCATAGTACCCAGAGCCATTTGAACCATTTTTTTTTAATTTAAAACTGATATTACTGCCACTCGGTTACACGTGGCTAGACCAAAACACCAACAGGAAGACAAAGAACGTGACATCTGAGGATGATTCACCAATTACCTACGGTAACAGCTCTGCTCTTGTTTCTGACAGAACTTTGAAAAAATAAAAGTCAACGTCAAAAATCGAATGGATTTGTAAAACAGAGAATTGGGTTGTACAGGTAGTGAAATAATAACTTCGTATCGTGAGTTTAATGTCAAGATACGCACTTACGTTATAAAACTGCAACAGCAGCAATAAGAATACGACGATAGTACGTGGTCGTAAACGCTTCCTTAAAAATCCTTTGAGCCTACCCCAGACAAAAGGTCCACTGGCGTCAAATCAGGCGAACATAGGAGCGGACTGGTAACGTCTTTCTGTCCTGTCCAACGACCAGGAAAGAGTTTTGTGAGCGCTTTCCTAGCCAGAAGCGAGCAGTAAGACAGGCACTCATAGTAGTTGTGCCATATACGAGGGGGGCTCAGTAAGTAATGAGAAAGTTATTTCTGAGACGAGGTTGGTTTTATTCAGGATTCCAATACACTATAGGCTCCAAAACCCTGTTTTTCAACTTAATGGTTCAAATGGCTCTAAGCACTATGGGACTTAACATCTGAGGTCATCAGTCCCCTAGACTTAGAACTACGTAAACCTAACTAACCTAAGGACATCACACACATCCATGCCCAATGCAGGATTCGAACCTGCGACCGTAGCAGCTGCGTGGTTCCGGACTGAAGCGCCTAGAACTGCTCGGCCACAGAAGCCGGCTTTTGCAACTTAATCTCCGTTCAATGCGACAGCCATGCGCCATCTTTCTGTGTGGGTCTGTTTGACCGCATAGGAAAAGTCTACTGGTCGACGTCTGAGCCAACGTCTTGCTGCACCAAGAACCATCGTCCGCGAACTGCTTCCCATGGAGTGCATCCTTCATTGGACCAAACACATGCATGTCGGAAGGTGCGAGACGAACAGTCCAATGAAGTTTTGTCGGCTCCTGTCGGATGTGCAAACTTGTGTGACGGCTTGCGTTGTAATGGAGAAGAAGTTCGTTTTCACTTTTCTGGAGACGAACACGCTGAAGTCGTTTCCCAATTTTCTGTGCGTATCACAGAACACTTCAGGGTTTATCGTTGCATCATGAGGAAGGATATCAAACAGAAAAACCTCTTCAAAGTTCCAGAAGACCATGCCATGATTTTATAGGCTGAGGGCGAGGCTCTGAACTACTTATTCGGAGGAGCGGTCTTCTCTCGCCACTCCATGGATCGCAGTTTTGTTTCCGTTTCGAAGTGATGAACCCACGTTTCATCGCCTGTGATGATGTTTGACAAAAATCAGCCCCGTAACGCGCAGGCAATTCCGCACAGATGGTCCTTCATTACTTTTTAAGGTCTTTTTTTTATCTCACTTTGTTCGCGTTTGTTCGTTGAATCTGCTCGGGGCGGACGTCGTAAGACATCCGTTTAAGTTCGTTGTTGATCGATTAACTCAGTTTTTTTTATTACAGAGGGCAGCTTACCCTCTGACCGAACGCGCTGAGCTACCGTGCCGGCAATCCGGTAGGCGGCAAGGAAGCCAGCGCTCACACACGCTCGAATAGCCCCAACTGGCGGACTAGTGTGTCAGCACTACCATCACAAGCGTCCAATTGCGGAGCGAGGTGCTCGATTGTGATCCGTTGTTCACATCAAATGAGAATGTCCTCACTGTCCAACATTTCAGAAGTCACAGCTGTGTGCGCCCGGCCGGCATACTAGGCATCGGACGTGTTTGCGCGACCTTGTTGCGACCATGACAGACGCCTCGCCCAACGAGTCACCGCGCTTATTTCCGTAGAATTTATGCAAGCGCGTAAGAATATCTGTGACGCTCTGGTTTTCCACCAAAAGAAACTGAATGACTACTTTCCGCTTGTAGCACACACACACACACACACACACACACACACACACACACACACATACATACACTGGACCCGCTGCATACCCTCTACCACATGCCGTTCTGCAACAGAGAACACTTGTATTTAGCTTCAGTGCACCTCCATATATACAGGGTGAGTTATCTAACGTTACCGCTGGATATATGTTGTAAACCACATCAAATACTGACGGTCCGATTCCACAGACCGAACGTCAGGAGAGGGGCTAGTGTAATTGTTTAATACAAACCATACAAAAATGCAAGGAAGTATGTTTTTTAACACAAACCTACGTTTTTTAAATGGAACCACGTTAGTTTTGTTAGCACATCTGAACATATAAACAAATTCGTAATCAGTGCTGTTTGTTGCATTGTAAAATGTTAATTACATCCGGAGATATTGTAACCTGAAGTTGACGCTTGAAACTTCCGACGTTCAGTTGCGTGTTCTAACAAACACGGGCCACAGTCGGCGAGCAGCATCTGCTGGGACATGTTTACGATGACGACCGTGTTTACGAGTGTGGCTGTAGTGCACTGTTGTGGTTTGGTGTAACTGTCGCAGTGTCCGCATGTAGCCCTTGCTACTATTGTTATTCTGCATTCGTCTCCGCACGCAGTCCAACTGTAGTACACCGTGTTACCAGACGTCTGTAATAGTGTAGTGTTGTAGGAAGTAAGACCATGGTGTATTCGAACTCTGAAAAGGCGGAGATGATACTCATCTATGGCGAGTGTCGACGAAATGCAGCTGAGGCCTGCAGGGTGTATGCAGAACGGTACCCGGTCAGAGAGCATCCAACGTGCCACACATTGCGAAACATCTACCGCCAACTGTATGCAACAGGTATGGTCGTAGCACGCAAACGGGTCCGTAACAGGCCCGTCACAGGAGAAGCGGGTGCAGTTGGTGTGTTAGCTGCTGTTGCCGTGAACCCACACATGAGTACACGGGACATTGCGAGAGCCGGTGGACTGAGTCAAAGTAGTGTCATGCGCATACTGCATCGTCACAGCTTTCACCCGTTTCATGTGTCGCTACATCAGCAATTACATGGTGATGACTTTAATCATCGCGTGCAATTCTGTCAATGGGCATTAACAGAGAATGCGTTGCAGTTCTATGTGTTTACCGATGAAGCGGGTTTCACAAACCACGGGGCAGTGAATCTACGGAACATGCATTACTGGTCCGTGGACAATCCTCGCTGGCTGAGACAGGTAGAGCGACAGCGACAGCGACAGCGACCGTGGACTGTAAATGTATGGTGCGGAATCATTGGCGACCACCTCATTGGTCCTCACTTCATTGCAGGGGCCCAAACAGCTGCAACATACATCGCGTTTCTACAGAATGATCTGCCAGAGTTGCTCGAAAATGTCCCACTGGAAATACGTCGACGTATGTGGTATCAGCATGATGGTGCACCTGCACATTCCGCAATTAACACTAGGCTGACCCTTGACAGGATGTTCGACGGGCGTTTCATAGGACGTGGAGGACGCATAAACTGGCCAGACCGTTCTCCCGATCTTACACCTCTGGACTACTTTCAGTGGGGTACGTTAAAGGAGAACGTGTACCGTGATGTGCCTACAAGACTAGAGGATATGAAACAACGTATTGTGGCAGCCTGCGGCGACATTACACCAGATGTGCTGCGGCGTGTACGACATTCATTGCGCCAGAGATTGCAATTGTGTGCAGCAAATGATGGCCACCACATTGAACATCTATTGGCCTGACATGTCGGGACACACACTATTCCACTCCGTAATTGAAAACGGAAACCACGTGTGTACGTGCACCTCACCTCTCATGGTAATGCAGATCTGAGTCAGTAAAAAAGACCAATAAAAAGGTGTTAGCATGTGGACGTAATGTGCTGTTCCAGTCTCTTCTATACCTAAGGTCCATCACCGTTCCCTTTGGCTCCCTACGTAATTCGGTGCTCTCCGATACACACGATCGAACAGTGGAGGAGTGGTACTCAAGCGTCAACTTTCGGTTACAATATCTCCGATGTAATTAACATTTTACAATGCAACACTGATTACGTATTTGTTTATATGTTCAGATGTGCTAACAAAACTAACGTGGTTCCAGTTGAAAAAAACGTAGTTTTGTGTTAAAAAACATACTCCCGTGCATTTTTTTATGGTTTTTAGTAACCAATTACACTACCCCCTCTCATCACGTTCGGTCTGTGGAATCGATTCGTCAGTATTTGATGTGGTTTACGAAATATATCCAGTGGTGATGTTAGGTGACTCACCCTGTGTATCACAATTGCGAAGATAATACATGTCCAATTTCCACTAAAATAGACACAGTCCATTTTCTTTTAGTTTTATGAGCAAAATCGATATAGTTTTTACGTTCGACTGCAGGATAAAATTCACATCTCTCTCAGCCCTCCCCCTACCCCTCCCCTCCTCCCCCGACTCACGCTGTTGCTGATTGTAGATGACTAAACGACAGAGGTCAGTGTGATTTCTTGGGGTTTGAAGGATGAAATTACACAGCTTGAGAGACTCGCTGATGTTCAAATCATTGTAAATAAATTGTCATGCACAAGTGTATTATAAGAATTTCAGATACGTGAAATAACATTACAGAATACAGCCTTTCACATCATCTCCTCATACAGGAGCGAAATGAGTGTTACTATACCCTCAACTATTTACTTTGAACTACTTTTCAAGGTCACCCGACTACGAACTTTTCCTATCGGAAATACATGCACATGGATCACTGTATATAGGATATGTCTTAGGACTTTTGATACATAAGAGAATGAGACATCTTTAAGAACTTTTGCATATACATTTACATACAGAAAACAACTCTTTCCTTATTTTTGTTAGGTGTAATTTTAATAATATCCAAATTTAATTTTTAACTTTTAACTGAAATCTACATCTAAATCATCTATTTCTTTCTACAACCAGTAATTTGACAAATACAGAGAAAGTATGTCCTCAAATTCCGTTATATATCTAATTTTTTTTACTGTAAAGTAGTTCTTCTATGGCTTTAACAATTAGTTCTGCTCCTTCCTGCAGTTCTTCAGGATGACAGCATTGCCGGCCGGAGTGGCCGAGCGGTTCTAGGCGCTACAGTCTGGAACCGCGAGACCGCTACGGTCGCAGGTTCGAATCCTGCCTCGGGCATGGATGTGTGTGACGTCCTTAGGTTAGTTACGTTTAAGTAGTTCTAAGTTCTAGGGGACTGATGACCTCAGAAGTTAAGTCCCATGGTGCTCAGAGCCATTTGAACCATTTGATGACAGCATTCGGTGATTTTAATTTTTCCTCGATGCAAGAAATAAGAGGAATAATTAAAATACCCAAATGCCCTTATCTAGAAGAACTGTCGGAAGTAACAGAACTAATTGTTAAAGCCATAAAAGAGGTAGTTAATGGATGATTCAGATGTGGATTTAAGTTAGGAGTTAAAAATTAAATTGGACATTATGATAACTAAACCTAACAAAAATAAGGAAAGAGTTGTTTTCTTAATGTAATTATATATGCAAATGCTAATAAAGATGTGGTACTAGTATATTTGCTTGTCTTATCCGCTAATCTGCCAAAAATCCTAAGACATTTTCTATATACAATGATCCATGTGCATGTATTTCAGATGGGGAAAGTGGATCGTGAGGTGACCTTGAAAACTAGTTGAAACTAGGTAGCTGTAAGTATAGTAACCCCCCTTTTGTACCTATATGAGGCAAATGCTTCACTCGAGGAAAACAGTTTGTCTGTTGTCAGGTCATGGTAGAGAGGTCCACTTGCAATTCTCCACAGCTCACCAAAACAAACTGCCATTTTGCTGCTTGCTCACAGGGCCATGTGGAGGTTGTGGAGTAGGCACCTGCACTAGTCATTACCAAAGGCAGGGAAACATGTTCACAACTCCCTGCATCTACTGCCTGCCTGCTATAACAACAGCAATATCTTCTTCTCTGTTATACTCTGTATTTGGGATGTAATAGAGTTTTTTGTGGTGACAGTTCATTTCATCAACTGATCAGCATTGTAATCAGAGAGGGAATTTAATCACATATTTCCCCTACCAAAAGTATCCGAAAGTATAGAAACTGTCGGATCCCGTTTCAGAAGACTCGTCCGGCATTCAGTTTGAAGACGTTGGGTGCCTTTCCAGCTCAGGAGATTACGCCAACCTTAGTATGGGTACATTCACTCTTCCTATTTCACTAGAAGCGCAGCACAATGTTGTTGTAATGAATGGGGTCAGACTGATATAGTAAATGTGCGTGCTCGTTCCATTCGAAATTAGTAAACAACGCTTTAGCAATTTCCAATACATTTTAGATATTCATCAACCCACGCAAACACATCAATCATTAATCATGTAATTGACTGTCGTTTGATGAACACTTCTTAAGCATCGAATTCGTCAGATGTAAATACCAGTTATGATGCTCTGGTTGGGAGCTAATTTCTGTTTTCTGTGGATGAATACAGGAATATGGAGCATGTTTTGTTCGGTGACCATATCACAGAATGCGGGCTCTTGTGTTTTACAACACTAGTTTGAGAGAGTCTTCCTGGAACACTAGACATCTGCTACGCTGTCAATGTGGAAGATGAGGTTAATTGTAGAGGTCACCACCTGTAGAAAGCTGTTTGGAAACGCTCCACAATGCCGCAAACTCTTCCAGTTTCCATATGTTGCCATGTCTTTCACTTTTGTCTCAATGAGAAACCTCGTGTCTGTTTTATTTCTGTGATCCAGTGTGTTGTTGGAGCAGTATAGTTTACACATACGATGTTCAGCTTTCTGTGAGAGCCAATGGATCAAAATGTGTTATTGTTGGTTTAGCACCTGACACAGACCTCGAAGTCATGGTAAAACAACAAAGTGTACGGCACCGTACAAACCTGTAGTCACAAACTGCTTGGATGTGTTACAGATGACAACGAATGTATTAAACTACTTACGAAAGAACAACACAGGATCTCTCTCTTGTGACTGACCACCTGCTCCAATGGAGTGATACGTGTATGTGTAATCTGTTTGATGTCAAAATGAGAGTGACATTTGTTTTTCGATGTAACAGAAGAGAGACACATGGTATAATCTGATAGAAGTTTCTATTACAAAGAGTGGTAAGACTGGTCAAAGTTTGGATGCTGATAGTTCATAGTTCTTTATCTATTCTGATTGTTACAAAATAACGATGAGGAGTGCTCTCAAACATACTAAATGACTAGATACTGATCTGTATCGGTATTTCATATGTCTGAAATGAATGTAATGCCCTCGTGTATGACAATTTGTAATTTGAATACATGGAATGCTCTCTAACTACAACGATTTTGGTAACATAACTAACAGAAATTGACTGTATCTATTCTCATGGTATCACGGCTGTTTTTATTATTATTGTCACGATTGCATATTTAAAAATAGGTGTTACTGCTAGTTCTGTGTTATTTCATACTTCAAAACCTCTAATTATAAAGTAGATACCACTTTAATTATAGCTCATTGAGGAACCTAGAAATGGTAGTGTTTTCCCCGACATGTGACTGGATTGCGTAAAACAGACTGTTCTATGACGATCAAATTGCTTATGAAACTCGAAATCAAGAGTTTAGTGCTACTGCAAATGATTGTCTGCCAGAAACAGAAACTTTACACACAGGTAGCTCGAGGCGAGCTATGGAGCAAAAAAAGTCAAATGTAATCACACATACAATATGAATTTTCGATGTACAGAAGGAATGGCTCAAATGGCTCTGAGCTCTATGGGACTTAACATCTATGGTCATCAGTCCCCTAGAACTTAGAGCTGCTTAAACCTAACTAACCTAAGGACATCACACACATCCATGCCCGAGGCAGGATTCGAACCTACAGAAGGAATCTTGCAGGGTTCTCTTTTAGTTGACATTAGGGGATTCTGTACAAGATTTGCTCACACGATGTGTTTCATAAACGCCAGTGCGATACAGCAGCACATTGTTAAAATGGGAACTGCGATAATCTAGAAAACAGCAACACCCTCTTGAATTGTAGCTTGCTGTCGTCGAATATAAAATGATCGTATAGGTGGCGCTCTGTAAGAGCATGGATTGGCCATGAGGCTTGCCGGTATAGTCCGTGTAACTGTGGTAACACTGTGTCCTGGATGGTGCATTGGTTACCGCTCCTGCCTGGTAAGCAGGAGATCCCGGGTTCGAATTTTGGTCCAATACACATTTTCACTAAATGTCCTGCTGCAGCTGGCAGCAGTGATCCCCCCTTCAGTTTACATGTAAGAGATTGTGTTTTTCCTGACATATGAGCAAAGGGCGTGAAAGCCTGCATCCTGAAATGTTTGTAATACACGTGCATGACAGTTTATTTACAGACAATGATTCGAATGTGAGGGACACTCTCAGGCCATTTAATTTCGTCCATAAAACTGAAAGAAATCACTCTGACCTCAGTGGTTTGGTCATCTGCAATCAGCAGCAGTGCAGTAGTTTTTTCCACTGTCTTCGATGTCATAAAATAACGGGAGGGAGGGAGGGAGGGATAGAGAGATGTGAATTGTATCCTGCAGCCGAACGTAAAAAATTTACGGATTTTGCTCATAAAACTAAAAGAAAATAGACTGTGCCTATTTTCGTGGAAAGAGGGTATTTATTATCATCACGATTGTGTTTTCTTTTTTTTAGTAATAGATGCACACTTGCAGAAGGTGCATTGACATTAAATACAAGTGTTCTACATCGCAGAATGGCAAGTTGTCGCCAGTGGGGAGCAGGTTCATTGCGTGAGTGGTTGCCCTAGCAGCGGTGCTCTGGCCAGGGCATGGCTACATTTTAGACAAACAAGCAAGTTTTACTTGGGTGCCTCTCATTTATCTTGCTTTGATCTGTAGGCCGCCAGCCTTATGGCCTTTTATATTGTGCAGAGTTGCCGCCTGGAGCACCCAGCCACGTGCTCCACTGGTCACAACCTCTGACACCAGACCGGTGGCGTGAAGAATTTGACAGAGCACTGAAAGACCTAAGTCGAAGCAAGGCCCCGGGAGTAGACGACATTCCATTAGAACTACTGATAGAATTGGGAGAGCCAGCCCTGACAAAACTCTACTATCTGGTGAGCAAGATGTATGAGACAGGTGAAATAAATGGTTCAAATGGCTCTGAGCACTATGCGACTTAACTTCTGAGGTCATCAGTTGCCTAGAACTTAGAACTAATCTAACATCATGAACACTGATCGCTGTCTCTACACTAACGCCGCCGATAAGATCAGGCCTGTTTGTAACTACAGGATCTAAAATGCTTTAATTACGTGTGGTCTGTCTAAGCAGCTGCTCAAAACAGTTTTCGAAAAATGTGTTCAAAAGTACTTTGCAGGACTGTGGTAGCCCTGCAATGAATGCATAGACGCGCCAGTCTCTACTCGGTAGGTAAAAGTCGCGTGCAACTAATAATGCATGGTCTGAGTATTTTAGCGCTACTGACAGTAGACTCTCTGAATGACTGTAAAACTGTCACAATGAATAATTAACTTCATTCCATCTAGACTTCTTAAACGCCGACAGATAACTTCGCTATCAGACAAGTTCTACATCAACAGAGGTAATCTTTTTGTCACCTTCAATGAACGTTTCTCCTCCTAAGGCGCCAAATCTGCATCTGTCTCTTTGATATGCATTCCATGTATAGCTAGATACATTATAAGGGAAGAAAGAAAGAAAGAAAGAAAGAAAGAAAGAAAGAAAAGGAAAAGGAAAAGAAAAACATCTCTCCGCGAAGGAATTGCCTATATGGGACGGAACCGGTAGAAGTGATGTAGATGTGCAAACAAACAAACGATTACAGTCTTTTTTTTTTTAAAAAAAAAGATGATTTATTGAAGAGTAAGAGCTGCTCAAACTGAGCAAGTCAATAACACGTTGTCCAACTGGCGCTTTAGATGGTCAAATTCGCCAGCTGGTTGGAGGGTCCTGCCCACAATGCTCGAAGCGTTCTCAATTGGTGAGAGGCCGGCGACCATGTTGGCCAAGGTATAGTTTGTCGTGCACGAAGACAAGCGGTAAAAACCCTCACCGTGTGCGGTGGGACGTTATCTTGCTGAAATGTAAGCCCAGGATGGCCCGCCATGGAGAATAACAAAAACGGGGCGTAGAATATCGAGGACGTGCTGGGCTGTAAGGGGGCGGTGGATGATAACAAAAGCGGTCCTGCTATGAAAAGGACCATCACTCCTGGCTGTTGGGGCCATATGGCGGGCGACAGTCAGGTTGGTATCCCACCGCTGTCGAGGGCGCCTCCATACACGTCTTCGGACTGTAATCTCATTCGCTGAAGTAGAATTATCTTCTGTGATGAGTCCTGATTCGAATTGAGCCGTGATGGGCAGCAAAGATGTGCCTGGGAAAGATTCTGACGGCGTTTGGTTACCAATCTGAACGTCGCCCGCCATACGGCGCGACAATCAGAGTGATGGTCTGGGACGCCATTTCATTTCGTAGCAAGACTCGCTTAGTTGTTATCCGCGACATCCTTACAGTACAGCAGTTGGTCAACGATATTCTACACCCGGTTTGATTGCTCTTCGTGGCAAGCTATCCTGGACTTACACTTCAGCAAGATAATGTCCGTCCGCTTGTCAAACTCTACTTTGGCCCACAAAGTCGCGCAACCTCTCCCCTGTTGAAAACGTTTGGAGCATTATGGCCAGGGCCCTACAACCATCTCGGGATTTTAACTATCAAACGCGCCAGTTTGACAGAATTTTGCACGATTTCCCTTAGAACGGCATCTAACAACTCTATCAATCAATTCCAAGCCGAATTACTGCTTGCACAAGCGCCAGATTTGGATCAACCTGCTCAATTTCTGATGCTCTTTTTCTTGAACAATTCATCCTACGTAACCCAATAGACCAAATTACACAGTTAATAATATTGCCTGGTACAAATCTTTCAATTGGGCAACATTTCGCCAACTTGAGTGTCTCTAACACACTCCAATAATCAAAAAAATGTCCAAATGTGTGTGAAATCTTATGGGACTTAGCTGCTTATGTCATCAGTCCCTAAGCTTACACAGTACCTAACTTAAATTATCCTAAGGACAAACACACACACCCATGCCCGAGGGAGGACACGAACCTCCGCCGGGACCAGCCGCACAGTCCATGACTGCAGCGCCTTAGACCCCCAATAATACGACCGGGGAAAGGGGACTTCCAGTTTCATGTGAAATCCGAACCACGTGTCGTTCCTGGCGAATCTTCACATCACTGAGGGGTCAACGCTAGATAAAGGCAGACTGAACCATTCCGTGGTTCGATCGGGATTCGATCTCGCAACATTTCTGTTCACAGCCACGTGCTTTACCACTAGACCTGCAGGCCCGAATATTATACAGGTGAAAGTTCCTTCCACCACTGGGATTCGAATCGGCTACTGAATGTGACGGCAGTAAAACAATTTAGCGGGCTTAGCGATGGAGCCAGTTGTGGTAATGTTACTGCAGCTAACTGATGCAGCTTTTGTAACGAGATCCCATGCGCATCGTTGGGCGTATCATATGTGGCGCATTGCTTGACCAGCGCCCTCAATTTATCTCTGCCAGCGAAGTTAGTACACAAATTCCGCTGACGCATTGCTTGCAAACTACTCACGTCGCATTTGTGGCCGTTGTGTTGGGTGCGTTCACTAAGTTGTCAGCAGTGAAACATTTCCAACTTCTGTTGACGCATTGATTTCGGTACAACTGTATGATAGCCGAGAAGTGCAACCATTTAACAGCACAAGTACAAATTTTTTGAAAATGGTTTTCGTGCTGCCAATCGAAATAACTGAATATATTTCTACGTTTTATCACACTGTATTCAGTATTTTCCATTATATTCAGTAAATTCATACACGAGGTTCATGTCGACAAACTGGTTGTCTGTAAACCTACTTGTACTGGTTTGTATCACTGTTAACTTACAATTAACAATGCCGGAAAAACAAACCCGACACAGAAACGAGCAGTATTGAATGCAATATTAGGGCAAGAGCAAAGTGGGCATTACTGTCGTTAATAGCCCGTAACATGACTGTACATAAGTTTGTTTCCAAAAAAAAAAAAAGAATACCGTCGACATTTACCACAAGCTTCCGAAAACTTTCGGAGGTTATTCAAGGATATTTCCTTAATATTTTGGCATATGGGACCCATTGTCTCCGGTGGCTAGACTCGTTATAGGTACTGAATGCACTGCGATAAAGGACGTAAACATACTCAGTTATTTGGATTGTCAGCAAGTACACCGCTTCCGGAATACGTTGTTTCCTTGCAGAAATGATAATTGTGCATTTATTCATCGTTTTAGGAAATTACTCATTGAATGTCTCATTAAGATAAGACGTGTCATTCAAATACGTGCAACTAAATTCATATCATTACAGAAGTCGAAAATAGCGACATTATTGACCTAAAGATTACAGTTCATTCCGATGGAAAAACGAAAAAATTTCAAATTACAGTACATGAAATTTTCGGAGTTAAGCAAGACGCCACATATACGATTCATGTTGGCAGTGACAACATGTCAAAGGTGGTAATGAATCGTTGCTTTTATGGGCATGAGCACACATATCTAAAATTAACAGCTATTTTAACACGACACAGTAAGATGTTCAGATGTGTGTGCATTCCTAAGGGACCAAACTGCTTAGGTCATCGGTCCGTAGACTTACACACTACTTAAACTAACTTATGCTAAAAATAACACACACACCCATGCCCGAGGGAGGACTCGAACCTCCGGCGGGAGGGGCCGCGCAGTCCGTGACATGACACCTTAAACCGCGCGGCCACGACACAGTCAAATAAATACGAAATTTCCATGCACTTCAGATTTGTTACCATCATGAGTATACGCAAATACGTATATGTACCGAACATTTAAGTCTGAAATAAATATGTATGTTGGAAATACCTTCTTCTCTAATCCTGTTTTATACAAGACATGTGTATTAACGTCCGTAAAAGTGGCAATTATAATTTTAATTAGTAATTTTACTATCTCTTTTTAAAATTGTTTTAATAACAAGGTATGTTTTTAGACTAGTACGTGTGAACGCCCAAAAAAGCGGCGAATATTTGCCATAGTTCAGTGACAGTAATGTTTTTTTGTACTACATTGTTTAAAATTAGGATTCATGAGGTAGTTTCAACCAAAGTGCATATCGATAGGGCTTTGTCTCGCTCAACAAGAAATGACAGGTCCTGCTGTTTAATCTTTGAATGTATCTGGCCACAGAGTTGACGTTTACTGAACACTACCAGATTACTCCATTTGATGTATGACGGCGCGCTATTCACAGCCCGATATTTGTAACGGGTGGCCCTCGGCTATGTAATGCAAGTTACCACGATGTAAATTGAATCAGTACATTTATGTTACTGTATGGTGATGTAACACACTGTATTTCCATAGTTCTGAAGATGCTCGCGTTGGTCAGTGAAACATGTAACAATAAAAAAAGCTACATGCGACTTGTAGCTGTTCTACATCTACATCTACATGGATACTCTGCAAATCACATTTAAGTGCCTGGCGGATGGTTCATCGAACCACCTTCACAATTCTCTATTATTACAATCTTGTATAGCGCGCGGAAAGAATGAACACCTATATCTTTCCGTACGAGCTCTGATTTCCCTTATTTTATCGTGGTGATCGTTCCTCCATATGTATGTAGGTGTCAAGGCAATATTTTCACATTCGGAGGAAACAGTTTAATTTTCTAACTATCGCTGTTCCCCTGCAGGAAAATGAGCGTCCCGGCTGAATAAATAATCTATTGACGATACAGGTAGATACGATATTACGACATTAAGGAGTAATTTATGCGATGTGATGAGCAATATAAGAAAAACTTCACAATGTTTATGCCACATATTAGAGTTCAACGGTAGAAAATAAGTTCTCAGAAAAGAGAAATTACTTATCTGTGTTATTCGATTTTAAAAGATGACAGAATAAATAAGTAATAATGTGCCAAGCACAAGAAATAGTCGTGAAGAAGGTTTACTATTTTATATAGTTATTAAAAAATGTGTAGATATTCACGTGTCTATTGCTCCACTATAGGATATATTATATTATGAGAACACTGTTACTGAAAAAAAAGTTCTTGAAAGCGTTTCACTGCTGCAAGATGCCTCGTGGGTGACAGTTTCCCCACTTGTGCCTACGTCTCTCTCTCTCTCTCTCTCTCTCTCTCTCTCTCTCTCTCTCTCTCTCTCTGCCCCCCCCCTCTCTCTCTCTCTCTCGACCGCAAACACGACAATGTTTTCACCCTTGCAAGGTCGTGATCTGGCTTTGTCATCACAGCCACCGACGCTACACACAGACATGTAAGCCACGGAAACTTCGTCCTGATGAATGGTTGGCACCAAGCAGGAAGTGTGAAGGTAAGTGCTTTGCTCCACAATCTTAGGCTGACGCTCAGATGGCAACACGTTTATTAAAAGCTGCGTCGTTAATCACGCTGAAGCATAACGGCCGGCTCAAAGCAAGGATACTTGCCAGTTACTGATTGCTCGCGTTTATCCCGTACATCGTAAAAAAAAAAAGTAAAGAAGTACTACGAAGGGAGAATAATCAGGGAGAGTTTCGACACACTGTCATAAAATAATATATGCATTTCTGAATGTGGCATTACAAACTGTTTGATTACGATATGTACAAGAATAATGACCACACATGCTACTACGAATGGTTCTAGAATCTGTTTGTCATGTTGAAAATGTTAATAATAAAAAATACGCCGAACACGGTATAATGCACCCAAACCAACCGAAGTGCAGGGGAATTATTTACCAGGAATTCATTCCTGAACGGCAAACACTGTATAAAAAATCGTAATAGGTGTAACCACGACATTATAGTACACGATTGGGATCGCAAGGTGTATGCGCAGTAGCAAACCGCGACGCGATGTGGTCGAGCGGTTCTAGGCGCTTCAGTCTGGAACCGCAAGACCGCTGCGGTCGCAGGTTCGAATCCTGCCTCGGGAATGGATGTGTGTGATGTCCTTAGGTTAGTTAGGCTTAAGTAGTTCTAAGTTCTAGGGGACTGATGACCTCAGATGTTAAGTCTCATAGTGCTCAGAGCCATTTGAACCATTTTTGAAACCGCGACGCTGCCGTCGGAGTGAAGCCATGCAGTACTCAGTAGCCTGCAATTGCCGTAACGTCCTGTGTGGTAACCGCATTTACTAGCGAAAACAGGATTGTGTACGTCAGTATGAACTTTTGTTTATAACTGGCGATTGAGTACAGAGTGATGCCGTAATTATCAGTATATTGAGCGATATTTTAGAGTAAATTTTTAAGTGAAAAATAATGGTTTGGTACGCGGTCGCCAGTTGTACTGATCACAGCAGCCTAATAAATAAGTTACGATTTAAGTTTCATACATTTCCTAAAAACAATTAGACGAAACGAAAATGGATAAATGCTTGTAGAATGCAGATCTGTTTTCACGTGACAATGCTCGTGACTGCTTGAAAATACTCGTTTCTGCCCAACACACTTTACTGATTCAGTTGGTGAAATAGATCTGGAAAGTGAACTGTTGTATATTCATGTGAAATACAAGTTGCAGACTAATGCTGTTTCAACTCAAAATGTACCATCCCCCAGTGCAATGAGAGAAATATTGAGGCATAAAAACGAAGTTATCGTAAACAAGTAGAAGATATTTTAACGTAAATACGGTACTAACTGATGAAGAACTTACTGCCACACAAAACGTTAACTGTGAAAACAAACACTTATGGGAATGAGAGTGAAACCCTATCACGTAGGACATGCAAGAATGAGAAATTTGTTTCGAGATACGGTTTTAGAACCGTCATCTTCTGAAAACCGAGACACTTATTATCTGCGCCAATAATCAGAAATTACGGGAACAGTAATAAAAGCCTTAGACCAACGAATGGATTTTTATAGGATCGACACTCTCGATGTAGCGCTGTGTTACTAAAATTAAAACATGATCAAAATCTGATTCATGGCTCCTCTACTGTCAACAGCAAGTGGTATGAAAGGAGGGTGTACTAACTTATCAGATGAATTCGCAATTGCGAATACTGACTACCATCAGCTGTAGAATGGAATAACGACAATGAAAATTTGTGCGGGACCGGAACTCGATTCCGGATTTCCAGCTTATAGCGAGCGGTCGCCCTATCATTTGGCTATCCGTGTACGACTCACAGCTAGACCCCAACTTCCATATGTCGCTGCCCATACGTCTACGATCTCTACTCGCTCATCTATTAGGTGCATTCCCGTACAAATCAAACGTCGTGCTTGGAAGTCGCATGCCTGGCATTGGCAGATAAATACGATATTCCAGTGCCTGTGTTATTCTCATGACGATACAGTCCGCAATTGCGAATTCATCTGATGTTATTCATAACCACTATGGTCACGGCAGTGCACCGTCATCAGAGTAACACAAACACAGCAATATCGGTGTACTAACTGGTCATATGAAGATATCTCAAAGGTTGCTACTTTACGTTGCCCATCTTACAAAGCGATAGCTTTTGTCAGAACTTCGCCGTAATGTGTTTCTTAAGGACACGCACTTTCATCAGAATTAAAAGCTATCAACAAGGAAAAATGCAAATCTAGCAATGGAACTGGGAGTGAACAAAGACAAAAACTGAAAAAAGTTATAACAAAACTTTCCACGACAGAAAAAGAAAATCTGTTAACACAGTTAAAGAGTTTAAAACGACATTATAGGTGGTTTCTACGCACTACAGGTCTACAAGGCGTAAGAACGTGCGAGTCTCTTCTACCATAAAAAAAGTCATTGCCCTCCTAGATGGTGAAAGAGGTCTTCATCCTTCGACTAGCATTTCACCGACCGTAGAAAAAGTAGTGTAACTGATTTAAAGCTTAATAATAATAACAACAGTAAATACTCTAAAACATCAAAAACGTCGCTAACATTCACACCTGCATATGAGTTAAACACATGTGCAAATAAGCTCCAATGCAATGCGGCGTGCCGAAAGGGTTTACGCCACGGTGACGTTACAGCTCACAGCTCGCCTGCTCGTGACCCCTGCCGTGGTATCCGTGGGTGTAACTGAGGTTCGATGTTTGAAATAAAGCACGCTTGTGCATCCGGGCTACACGTAAAATATAGGTAGATAGGTTATTCATGGTAATGATCGTATGCAAGTTCACGGCAGCCGGTTATTCATTCTGTGTTCAGCAAGGCGTAGAGCCTTAACGTATGGCAGTTAGTACCAGAGATCTAACCACGGCCTGAGACTAACAAGTAGTGACAAGAAAAGTGGCGACTGAAATCGTGCCGACCACGAAATCGGCCTTTGTGGACCAAAATCGTTATTCGGGATCATCGTCGTACACTTGCAGTCTGTTTCGGAATTTCCATGAATACTGTAAATACCCACAAACAGCATCTAGCATACAAGAGGTCCCATTTATCTTCACCATCCCCAGTAACTTTTTTACTATACTATTACTATAATCTTACCGCTATTAGGTTCTAAGCTACTTAATCTAATGACTTAATGCTACGTGTCGCGTTACAGGTGTGCCAGTGCTACTATAACCCTGATGAATGTTGGCCAGGCCCACCGAGCTAACCCCAGTGGGCATGCCCCTGGCACAGGGCTGGCCCTCAAGTTGATTTCGCTGCAGTCTTATCCTATCTTCTACATCCAATCTAAATTACGTAAGTCATAGTTAGTGTGTGTTCCAATGCGGTGTTTTTTGTACCCCCCCTCCCTCCTAGTCCAGGGCAAGGCGGATTCCAGCCATGATGCGGCTGGCCATGTCCTTACCTGGCGGTACAGGAGGGGTGCACGAGGTCTTAATCGGTGATGAATTTATTACTTTTAATGGGTGTCCCTTAGGAAGTTCTTAAGGACTTTTTTTGATATTTCATCTGTGAGTTCGTTTAGGATCTTGAGCGTGTTGTCATGCCTTAGTAGGTGGTACGTGTCATTATTTGGTAGTTGTTGTCTTAGATCATGGGCTACGTCATCGAAGAGGTGGCACTCGTACACCACATGTTCTGGGGTGCCTTGCACAGCACCAGTGTCACACGTGGGTGTAGCCTGCTTCCCAAACCGACATAGATATGTTGGGTATGGTCCATGTCCAGTAAGAAAGTGCAGCATTCCTCTCGTTGGCGTGAAAAATGTGAGTTTTATCCGTTCTTCTATATCCGGTAGCAGCTCATAGGTTCTGCGTCCCGTATCCTCATTGCTCCACTGTTCTTGCCACAGTTCAATCCCTCTCTTTTTGATGGCGTTCTTATCCCTAGCATAGACCCCAAGTATATCCCTAATTTTGTCCCTGTTTTCCTTCTTCATCCAGTACCAGGCTCACGAATTTTTACGTCCAGTGGACATATCCCCATTAGCACTAAAAGCGCTCCCGCAGGTGTCGTCCCGTAGGACCCTGCTGAACGTAGGAGCATGTTCCGCTGCACTCTTCTTACGGCCATGACAGGCATGACCCTCGTGAGTCTGTGTGCCCAGACCCCTGATCCGTATCCTACTATTGCGGTCAAGATACTAATATGATATAATTTGATTAGGTTTGGTGGGAGGTGAAATCGTTTTTGACCAATTCCAATGAGATTGTATAGTAATGCCAGGGATTTTTGGGATGCGGTATCAATATGTGATGCAAAGTTCCACCTCTCATCGATGATTACACCCAGATATCGGGCCTCGCGGCGCCGAAGAACTGGTGTGCCGTTAATTCTTACTGTAGGGTTTCTGACCAGTTGGCCTTTGACAAGTAGGTATGTAGACTTACTAGGCGCAATCGTCAGTTTGGTTTTGTGACACCATGATGTAAGTACAGTAATGGCTCTCTCCACTTTGGGCTCTAAGTCCTCGCGGCTTCGGCCGCCAACCAGCAGGAGGAGGTCGTCTGCGTATGCTATGACCTCTAGCACATCATCACTGTTCTTCAGGTCTTCCAGTAATGGCTACATGTTGATGTCCCAAAAGAGAGGTCCTAAGATAGAGCCTTGAGGACATCCTATGGTCACAGTCTTCCTGACTATGCCGCTAGGGGCCGATAACCAGACCTCCCTGTCTGCACAATAGCTCCTCAGACAGCCATACAGTAGCCCTGGACAGTTCTCCTCTCGCAAGCAGGGAAAGAGTGAGGGCCACCACAGGTTGTCGAAGGCGCCACTGATGCCCACCATGATGCCGACGACATACTTGTGCGGGGTGGAGCCACATACCTCGCCGGCCAGGGCGATTGCGTCAGACGCGGAACGCCCAGACCGGAAGCCGAATTGTCTCACTCATCCCGCACAGCATACGGTGTGCTGTCAGTCTGTTTGCCAGTAGCCTCTCAAAAAGTTTGCCCAATATGTCTAACAAGCAGATGGGACTATATGACTTGATTTCGGTGGGATCTTTCTCTGGACCCTTTCTGATAATGATTATATTTGCTTTTTTCCATATTGCTGGGGATTTCTCAAGTCTCAGGCACTCGTTGTATAACTTAGTGAGAGGAGCTACGAGCTGGGGGGCAAGGAATTGCACCACTTCTGCAGTAATGCCGTCTGGGCCAGGAGCTTTTCCCCTTTTGAGGGCCTTGATCTGGGCAGCAACCTCTTCTTCAGAGAAGGGTAAGTTCTGATGTTATTGCCATAATCCCTTAGGTCTTCTGTCCTTATTCTTTTCTGCTCTTCTGTATCATTTTCCTCCTCATCGTCAGGTGACAAGACCCGAAGGAGGGCCTCAGCAGTTTCCTGCCATGTGCCCGTCATCCGGTCCCCGTCCCTGACGATGGATAGCACCATAGGTGATCTTATTTTTTCCCGTACTAGTTTGTACGGGTCGTCCCAAGGGTCTGTAGCCAATTGGCTTTTCACGTAATTTTCCCAACTTCTGATCCTTACTGCCCTAAGCTCCTGCTGAAATTGATCCTTGCTTTCTCTATAGATCCGCAGCCATCTTTGTTTTTCTCCCCAGACGACACTCCGCTGGTAGTACCTCCTTGCCCTCCTTACAGCCTGCCGCATCTGTCCTAATTCGATCGACCATGGTGTGGGGGTGGCCGCAACGGCTCTCCTCCTGGTTGGTACAGAAGCACGCACCGCCCTGGTGATCGCTTGTACCAGTTCTTCGGCGTACTCTTCCACGTTTTCGTCACCCTCCAGCAGTGCCGGGATGTTGCACTCTTCCGCGAGACGGTCCCAGTTGGTCTTGTTATAATTGAGCTGCAGCTCCCACCCCAGGTCCCAGTGGCACTCCCTTTCTCCAATAGTGAAGGTTATTAAGTTATGATCGCTGGTGGTTGCTCTGTCGCACACTTTCCAATTGGCGACTTTTGTTGTGAGGTTTGGTGTTGCTAGTGTAACATCAATATTAGTGCCTTCTCCCCCCCCCCCACCGCCAGATTAAGTGGGGGGGGGAGGGTTCCCTTGCTGGTTGGCAACCACCAGTTGCAATGCTATGATTGTCTCTTCGGTCTTGAGCCCCCGTTCGTCGTGTGTGCCACTAAACCATACGGGAGACTTTGCATTTATGTCCGCCGTTACGAGCATCCTGCGTCCCTGCAATGCCGTGGCAACTTTGTGTGTCTCCAAGAACTCGTCTATTTCTCTTCCATACTGAAAGTATATGTTGGAGATGTATATCACTCCTGTGGGTGTTTGCAATTCCACGACATTGCAGTGTTCGCCAGAATATTGCGCAAGTACGGTGGCTCTAAATGTTCTATTGATAATTACCACTGCAGCTTTTGGCTCTGTGTCAGAGTGTATTACTTGCCAGTTGGCAGCCATGAATGGGATCCGCCCCGCTTGGCAGTACGGTTCCTGCAAACAGAGTACATCTAGACTCTTCTCTTCCACCTCCCTGCGGAGTTCCTGCAAGACTAGCTTACTATTGTGGGTGTTGATCTGACCCACGTTTAATTGGCTCACGTGGGAAGTAGGTGTGAATATGTGATTCTGGCCACTTTTTGGACCAATCGTGGGCTACTCTGCCATTTGTTATTACTGATTGGTAGTATAATTCATTTATGTAAAATTTTTCATTCCTTCTTTCTAAAACCTTTTTGACTAGGTCTCGCAGGGCTCCGAAGTCGGTGGGGAGATTCATTGTCTTGAGCTGGATTCTGTCTACAGCCTCCATTACTGGAAAGGTGACATCTCTGTCATACTCGTGGCCGACACGTACCACATGTCTTAGTGCAGTGGTGAGAATTGCCGGCTCCTCTAATCTAGATAGTTGCAGTGCGTGCTCCAGGTTGGGGTATACTCGTAGGGGTCAATTCCCATTCCTCCCTGGGAAGGTGGATCTGAGGATGGGATTGTGCTGGTCACTTCATTACATTGGACCTGTTCGGTTACTGTTTCTTTGCTGTGAGATAGAGAACTGCCAAGCACAGGATGCCTTTGTGGTCGAGAATGATCTTGGTTCGACCTGGGTCCCCAGCAGGGAGGAAAGGGAGCATCTTCTTTACATGGGTCAGTTTGTATGCACACGTCTTTCACAGTTATCATCAGAGATCGTGACTGCGTGATTTTTTGTATAAATTCTTTAAATTTGTTCGCCCTCAGAGCATCCCTCAGCCTCGTGCTTGGGGATTTCTTTTTTGGCTTCCTGATTTCAGGTATGGCCTCAGCCATAGTCAATTCGAGAAATTAGTCTTTGTTCTAGCATCCCGTACGTTGGACAGTTCCTACCAGTGGTATTACATGGTTTTCTTCCCCTTTTTGTGCATGGAATGCAGGTTGCGTTCTTACTGCAATTTTTCCTTGTGTGGTCCTCTGCCCCACACCTGGAGCAGGCCGGCTTCCTCTCGCAGTGTTTATGGACATGGTCCAGATCGCCACAGTTGTGGCAACGGGGGACTACTAAATAATCTCTGACACAGATTGCGTGGAACCCAATGTATATTTTCCCCATAGCGGTAAGCTTACGCCACATCTTGCCGGAGACCTCGGCGACGTGATGGACATCATCACGCTCCCGAGGTCCCGTTTTGAAACGCAGTTTGAATTCGTTTTTGAACGTTTTCCATTCAATGTCCTCAAAGTTTTGATTGTACATTGTTTCATATATATCGCTTTCTGTTAATGCTACAGGTACATCATACAGTATCACCAGAGGATTTCTTTTCTTAGGTGGTTCGCAGTTAATGGCCTTGTTCAGTTTAGAGTTATTTAATATTTTGTCCCTGTCTTCCTCCGTGGCAAGATCTACAACTACGACATTTTTTGTGGCTTTTACTTTGTTAATTTTGATTTTGTCTCTTGCCGGGTCGATAGTGGTTGTGAAGATCTCTTGCACTTTTTTGATGGTCTGTCCAGGAAGGGTCTTAGAAAGACTGCCGTGTCCGGTTTCTTAGAGATCTTTGCTATTGTTTCTTTTGTTGATTGGACCTTCGTGGCGGCTTGCACCACCACTCCAAAAAAAAATGGTTCAAATGGCTCTGAGCGCTATGGGACTCAACTGCTGTGGTCATTAGAACTACTTAAACCTAACTAACCTAAGGGCATCACACACATCCATGCCCGAGGCAGGATTCGAACCTGCGACCGTAGCAGTCGCACGGTTCCAGACTGGCCACCACTCCAGCCCATGTCTTGACTGGTTGTTGTCTGAGTCTTGCATTTTCTTTTTCTAACTCTTCGAGACGCCCCTTAAGCTTTGCGTTGGCAATAGCCCAGGCAGCGAGCTCGTTCTTTATTGCGAGGACCGCAGCCTGGCTTATTTTCCCATTCTTTATGCTTGAGTCTAAGATTTGGCTTATTCGACAGTGTCTGTCATACACATTCTCATCTTCATGCCCCATTTCCTCCTGTGAGGTGGGGACAGTAGACATACTCGGCCTCGAAGTCGCACACGAATCACTCGTCTCTTGGTCAGCCATGTTTGTTGACGAGTGAAAAAGGTTGGGAGCCCGTCTCTTACCCCGGACCGGCACCTCTGGCACGGGGGGGGGGGGGGGGGGGGGGACCTTTTCAGTACGCCCACCGGCCTCGCCCCAAGGCCAAGGACACTCTTCGAACTGCAGGGTTCAGCGCGCCGTTGCCGGCGCACTGGTCCCCTTCGGTGGCTCCGTCGTCGTCGATTTCACTCGACGCTTCTCGGCAAGCGCACCCCGCACTCCGGAGAGGCGGATGCACCTCTCGCCCTTCACCGCTTACTAGCCCGAGTTTCCACCTCTCGGCCAAGGACCCACTCCTACTCAGGTGGTGGGTCGGCCACCCAGTCGTTCAGCGGTCTGGACCCATCTAACCTAGCCCAGGCGATGTCACCACCTCCTGGGTTTGGCAGAACACGCCCCTAGAACTTAGACCTACTTAAACCCAACTGACCTAAGGGCATCACACACACATCCATGCCCGAGGCAGTATTCGAACCTGCGACCGTAGCGGTCTCGCGGCTCCAGGCTGTAGCGCCTAGAACCGGCTCCCAGAAGCAAAATAAAAAATATCAAGCAAATGTTGTTTAGCTACCAGGGAGATATTGACAGACATAACTGACTTTCTTGCACTCTTATTCGTTACGAAAATATCAACAGTAGTACGTCTTTCTTAAAAAGCTACCTATATTTTTATTTGGTAATCCACTTCTCATCAAAGCCTGTTGGAAAAGGTATTGCAGTGTAACGATCACGTTGACATGGCGTAACGTAAAACATAACACGAAACTGACTGACTGTCCTGTACTGCACCGCTGATTCAGTCAACTATCTTCAGTTGAAAGTAAACTTCTACCTTCTCCTCGTTGTCGTACACTGCACTCATGGTTTTCCAGTTGTTTAGGGTCCAACCAATATGGTCACTAGCCCAGGAGAGTCGCTGTAGGTGACGTGCTGTTAGCAAAGGTACTCGCGTCGGTCGTTTGTTGCCATAGCCCATTAACGCGAAATCTTGCCGTACTGTGCTAATGGATGCGTTCGTCGTACGTCCCACATTGATTTCTGCCTTTATTTCACGCAATACTGCTGGTGTTTTAGCACTGACAACACTATGCAAAAGCTGCTGCTCTCGGTTGTTAAGTGAAGGCCGTCGCCCACTGCGTTGTCCGTGTTGAGAGGTAGTGCCTGAAATGTGGTATTCTTGGAACACCCTTGACACTCTCGATCTCGAAATATTGAATTCACTAACGATTTTCGAAACGGAATGTCCCATGCGTCTATCTCCAGCTACCATTCCGCATTTAAAGTCTGTTAATTCTCGTCGTGCGGCCATAATGACGTCGGACACCTATTCGCATGGATCTCCTGAGTACAAATGACAACTTCACCAACACACTGCCCTTTTATACCTTGTGTACGCGTCACTAGCGCCATCTGTAACTGTGCATATCGATGTCCCATGACTTTTGTCACCCCAGTATATAATGCAAATCGGAATACAAAGGAACATTCTGCTGGTAAACGCTTTGCGGTTAAGAGGTACCTCCACAGTGCTAAAGGGGATTGTTTCATCGAAAGGTGGGTGCCAGGTGTGATAACAAGATACTCAAAGTACTGTAAAGGTAAAAAAAAAATGCCACAGTGATCAAGGTCAAAGCTAGAGCAACGTAGGTGGCAAATTGTATTTATACTGTGTTTGTAAAATTGTTGAAAAATATATTTCCACGGTGTATTTTTGTTTTCCATTATAAATATACTCATTACCGGTAGATTCCCCACAGTGAAATTGAAGATAAGTGGGCCGCGATTTGCCATTATCAAAACACATCGTGATAAGCTTCAAATGAGCAAGACATCACTGCAGCTTCCCCTGAATAAATGATGTGTTCTTCCTCTAACAACCAATATTTACTGCACTGAGTGCCTCTTGTTGCGCATTTGGGTCTTGGAAAAATAGCTCGAACTGGCCATTTTAGGCCGTCAGTCACAACCAATTCTCTGTTCTTGTGCGCATTTCACATTTAGCTTTTTTCCGTTAAGAGCTTTTCAAAATTTTTAAAAATAAAAAACCACAAACCTCTGCAAAACGTTAGCAACAAAATTAAATATTTCCATACAAAACATTGCAGTTCATATCGTAATAAACAAGTACAGTCCATTGCGTAAGAACGTAAGGAATTAATTGTTTGCTCTCTTTTTTTTCAGCACATTGTGAAGAGATTCAAACCAGGGTTTAGCTCACAGTCGCTTTTGTCACTTTTTGTTACTGAATGCAACGAACTTTAAAATAACATGCGTCAATATTCTGCCACAGAAACAAACGACCTTTTTTTTTTATCTCACCTTTCATTCCCTCCCCGAGAGAAGAGAGCGGGCGCGTGGAGAACTTGGTTCTTTCGAGCCTTGCTAAAGTTCGCAATGGGGCAGGAGGATCATAATTAGTCTATAAACACAAACAATGCGACAAAAATCTGCCACAGAACCAAACAACAGGGGCTAAAAAAAAATTAATATGTCTTTCGGGTTTCAACAGACCATAACAATATGTCACTAAAACGAACGCTATATCGCTTTCGTTCCGAGCTAGTTGCTCTCATAAATGATCAGGTCTGCGTGGTTCACTTATTACTGTGTTTTAGGATAAACCTAATTTGAGTTAGATATAAAGAATTATTCTATAATTATCATTTGCGGTGCTGTCTATATTTAAAAAAAACTGTTTTAAACTGGGAAGTTCTAGCATTGTTGTCAGAGTTAATAAATCCTACAGCCTACCTGATGATTATGCCAAACAGTTCTTTTCCGTGTTCTCGCACAAACGGTACACAAATAATGGAATTTCTCCAGAGTAACATTTGTATAACATTTTCCACTTTTCCACTAATTGTTTATTTGGTACGCCTATTTTATTATCAGGTTTTGTTTCTTTTGTATGTCCATCTTTAGTTTCACTGGGACTAGGACTTCGTTACCTTTTATTCCTTAAAAAGAGTATATCTATCACTTCTTAAAATTCACAACCCTGCTCATTGCTCTTAAGGTACGCGTTTTAGAGCCCATACGTAATTGACTTTTCTGTTAAGAACGATCATTCCTGTCATATCCCTGAGTATTAACCATCACGTCTGAAACAACCTGTATATGTAAAAATAGTGAAGGAGGGGAAATTTACTCGCAATACTCAACACTATTTATGCTAACAGGATATACACTGAGAGATTCATATTCATGTGCTGGAACTTTGGATAAGCATGGCATTTATAAGGGCAAATGCTCCTCAATTGCTACTTATGGTACATTTGCCATGACAGGAATTCGAGCAGGAATGCAAAAGGATTTTAAAAACAGTTACCCCGAACATTTTCCATCTTTCCAGTAATTGTTTATTTGGCACGCCTGTTTTATTATCAGGTTTTGCTTCTTTTGTATGTCCATCTTTAGTGTGTGTGGCTCTTCAGTTAGCTCTAGCAGTCAGTCACGCAGCTGAATGCTGTTCAGGGCTAGTAAAATTTCAAGATATTATGAACAGAATTTCTAGCTACTTTGAACAATCATCAAAGAATTCCAAAACATTAAAAGAGACTAGCAGATTTAGATAAGATATGAGTATTTAATATATTATATCCGAAAAATTACAGAAATTATGATGACTATAGCAATAAGAAATCAAAGAAATATATATACTAATTAATTGTGCCACATCTATAAAAACAAATGATCTTTGACTGGAATGGATATTGTTTAATGGAATGAATTCCAAAGACCTGGCAGAGTTCATTTATGTTAATAAGGTAAGTCAACAATTCCCTCTTCTAGATATAATTACAGAATACGGCAGTAGTAGTCCCCTGCACATAGTTGACGGAGTGAGGGTTTAGTTGCATGAACAATATAAAAACACAAATCAGAAATCGTCTTTCTGTGGAAAGGTTTAATATACTGCCAATGACAAACTGAACGGACAACTTGTAATAACTTTGATTTTTTTAAAAGGCATTAATTCTGTGTAGTGTGCATAAATCAGCACAGAAAATTTACTATATTGTGGATGTGATGTGGTATACATGGATCTCTATATCTGCAAAAGTTAATTTAACAAATTTATAAAATTTCATTTCGCAGATTACTTTTAGTTTCAAATCAATATACACATATTTCACTTTTGAAACCCTCATTAATGGTAAAATTAATACAATTTTCTATTAGCACAATTTTGTAGAAACTTTTCACACTTTGCGCAAATGTAAATTTTGATTTGTGCATTTCCGCAAATTATTTTATTTTCTAGCTTAAACCCTGTATTAGACTCTGTACCAGTGAATCTCTGAAGTTTTTCTTCAATGCCTTATATACCCATCACGGTGTTATAGGAGGAGTAGTCGACATTGAATTATTACTTTCCGAAGTAGAACATGATTATGTTTCGAAAACGTTGTTGCGTTATGAGGTCATTTCTAAATTAAAGTAATTTATGGTTTGCTCATTAATTTAAACGCCTCTCTCAAAAAAGTCCTTGATATACGTATTTGCACGTATTTACTTCCTTAATTCATGTTTGGCTGAATGTGGTCACAATGTATGTTTGATAAAACTTTTCATGTTCCAAAATTATTCAAATTACAATTGTTAAGATAGATTGTTTAGCACAATTTTTTCGATTCTTCAGATTATTTACGTAGTTTATGAAAGTAGGTTCCTCTTCTCCAATTCTTTCAGATCTCTTTTACGTCTAATGTACGTTTCATGATACCGCGCACTTAAAGATTTTATTACGTTTTATTTACTGTTGCTTACAACCGCCACCTAGAACTTGGGTTTTATTTTCACATAACTACGGAAAGTTGCACACATTCGCATTAAGATTTACAATGCAGTTTACCACTTCCAATAATTTGTTAAAAAAAGAAAAAAGAACCCAAAATTCTTAACCCAACCTACTACATTCGATTATCATCTACACTACCGTTGTAGCAGATGGGTTATTGTCAGTTTCTAACCGTCACCACTGGGATTCCTCAGGGTTACGGAAGTCGGCGAATCCTCGATGACATTCACTGCACTCACAGTATTCACTTCAGTACTATCACGTACAACTGGGTTTCCTCTTACAGTCCTTTTATTTTCTAAACATTTTCTATTCCACCCCGGATACCTTATTTACTACTTCATTCAACAGGTGCAATTCTTCTTTGTCTCAAACAACGTCACTCTGAGTCCGCAATCTTAATAGGTAGGGCACTGTAGTACGATATATTCAGATGTTTCAATGTCGCCATGTGGACACACATCTGTTGAACGTTTCTTTATCCTATATAAATATTCAGGGTACGGTCCACCGCCTTTTAGGCAGTGAATCAAGCCTGTAGATTAATTTACATGTCTCATAAGGTCATCGATTTTAGGAAACATATATTCTGCGACCTGTTGTGATATTAGCCCAGCCTCTTTGGCACTGACGCACTTTCTATAAGTTTGGCTCTAGTTTGATTCTCATTACGTGTCCATTAATTTATCTAACATTGGGAAGGGCCTATTTATGAAGCCAGTGAGGAGAACCTCTTTATCTGACAGTAATATCTACTTGGCAAAGGCCTAGAATACCTAATAAAGCGTCCATCGGTTATATTTGAAAGGCTCCTGTGAACCTCAGTAGCACACTCCTTCATGTACACCTTCCGCTTGACTTGTATCGACTGTATTGTAGCTTGTGTGGCCAGACTCTGTAACTGCAAACCCTATAACAGCAGCGAGGATAGCATCATGAGGAAGTCTAAGGATTTGCAATGGAATCATAACGTGAAAGGTCTCACTCTTAATAACTTGCGCCTACCTTTATAATCTTTCTTGGCATATGTAAGAGATACGAATATGGGAGTTACGCTTCTCATCTAGGTGTACGCTCAAATACATACCTCACTGCGGCGCCCTGAGGCTCCCCCAGTTTTCACAGCTGGAGTCCAGTCCGCGAGCGGGAGAGGCTGCCTTTGAACAGCAGGTAGTCAGTCTTATGTGCTGCGATTTCCAGTTTATTACCTGGGCATCATTTTCGGCCCTGAGCAAGAACATCACACACATTCCAGCTTGGCTCTTGAGTCCTCTGCCACCACAACCAGCATGACATTGGCATACTCTATGAGTCGTAACGCTTGAGGTTTTTTATTCAAAGTTGTTAACCATGGTAAGAGCCTAAGGTCCCAGAAAATTGGTACACATATACACTGAAACGTCAAAGAAACCGGAATAAGCATGCGTATTCAAATACAATGTAAACAGCCAGAATATGGTGCTGCGGTCAACAACGCCTATTTAAGACAACAAGTGTCTGGCGCAGTTGTTAGATCGGTTACTGCTGCTACAATGGCAGGTTATCAAGATTTAAGTGAGTGTGAATGTAGTGGTACAGTCGGCGCACGAGCGATGGGTCACAGCATCTCCGAGGTACCACTGAAGTGGGGATTTTCCTATACGACCATTTCACGAGTGTACCTTGAATATCAGGAATCCGGTAAAACATCAAATCTCCGGCATCGCTGCTGCCAGAAAAAGATCCTGCAAGAACGTGACCAACGACGACTGAAGAGAATCTTTCAACTAGACAGAAGTGCAACCCTTCCACAAATTGCTGCAGATTTCACTGCTGGCCATCAACAAGTGTCGGCGTGCGAAACATTCAACAAAACATCGTCTGTATGAGCTTTAGGAGCCGAAGGCCCACTCGTGTACCCTTTATAACTGCACGGCACAGGGCTTTACGTCTCACCTGGGCCCGTCAACACCGACATTAGACTGTTGATGACTGGAAACATGTCGCCTCATCGGACGAATCTCGTTTGAAATTGTATCGAGCGGATGGACATGTACGGGTATGAAGACAACCTCATGAATCCATGGGCCCTGCATGTCAGCAAAGGACTGTTCAAGCGGGTGGAGGCTCTGCGATGATGAGGGGCGTGTGCAGTTGTAATGATGTGGGACCCCTGATAGGACTAGATATTACTCTGGCATCTGACACGTGCGTAAGCATCCTATCTGATCACATGCATCCATTCATGTCCATTATGCACTCTGACGGACTTGAGCAATTCCAGCAGGACAATGCGACACCCCACACGTCCAGAATTGCTTCAAAGTGGCTCCAGGAACACTCTTCGGAGTTTAAACACTTCTGTTGCTCACCAAACTTCCCAGACATGAACATTGTTGAGCATACCTGGGATGCCTTGCAACTTGTGTTCGGAAGAGATCTCCACCCCCTCGTACTCTTACGGCTTTATGGACAGCCGTGCAGTATTCATGGTGTCAGTTTCTTCCAGCACTACTTCAGACATTATTCGAGTCCATGCCACGTAGTGTTGCGAAACTTCTGTGTGCTCGCGGGGGCCCTACACGATATTAGATAGGTGTACGAGTTTCTTTGGCTCTTCAGTGTAGATACATGTGGAAAACCCTTAATGATTCGTACCAGTCCACAGTGGATCTTTCACAATAATCTCTGTGGCGGGCAAACATTACGGATCACCACCGATTGTCAAATACGCCCGCAATGTCAACCATGGTACCTACCACTTCATTGTTGTGACTGTGTGACGCATAGAACTTTGGACCGGCACTGGGAGTGTGCTTGGACAGCCGAAGGGGTTAGGTTCAAATGGCTCTGAGCACTATGAGACTTAACTTCTGAGGTCATCAGTTCCCTAGACTTAGAACTACTTAAACCTAACTAATCTAAGGACATTACACACATCCATGCCCAAGGCATGATTCGAACCTGCGACAGTACCAGCAGCGCGGTTCCGGACTGAAGCGCCTAGAACCGCATTCACATCAAACTCTGAACGAGTTATCACAGAGGCGGTACTCATGGGCAACTGAAACTTAATAAATTGGGCGTCAGAAAGTGCCATTGAGTGTGCAAGTGTACTGATAACAAACGGCGCGTGGTTTGTTGGTCGACTGATTAGCTGCCAAACATCGACGAATTTTTTTCAATCTATTGATTATTTATGCCGACAAATTTTGGCCATCAGCTTCTCTCTTTCATCTAATCAGGCATTCTACATATTTTACATAACATTCCTTACAACAAGTACGTTGTAAGGTACATCTAATATCAAACCCAACATTTCGAGATTACTAAGAGATAAATAGTGGATATAGTAGTTGTTAGAGCACACAAAAAAACACAGTCTATATTCGTTCATAAAAAGAAGAACAATGAAAAAAAAATGACAGGCAGGTAGACCAACTATGAACGCTGTCAGCAATGGGCATCAGAGAAGGAAAGGAAGAGGTAGAGATATGGGCGTGGACGAAAGAAAAACTAGCTGTTATAATAAGGGTTTCGCCTAACAGAAAATACTGCACAAGATATACAGCTTCCGGACAAGGTGTCGTACCCGAAAATGTAAAATAAAAGATTTCATACTACTGGTTACCGGGCAGCTATGCATAGTACGGGACATCAAAAGAGACGAGAAAAGCTTTGAGGACTGTTAGTATTAGATTACAACGGAACATAGCAAATTACAGAAACATCAGAAAGGAAACGACGACATCGTAGGATTCTTTATACAAGATATGCCGTTCTACGTTGGAAAATTTTGAATCAAATGGAGGTCAAAAGAAAAATCACAGCGGCAGCGGAAAGGAGAAGATCCAAACGAACATACAGACGCTACAACGAAACCGTATTAATAAGGGCAGGTCCCAAAGATAGCAAAGAAGTTGTATAACAAGTAAAAGGAGTATTGTGGAACGAAATGTGAATGTCTTTTTGTTAGTATTATGCTACTGTGCGAAATGCTATAAACAGTGAAACAAAATTCTGTAAAAGGAACTGCGTATAATACTACAAATCCAAAAATTCGGTGTTCACTCTGAGCCCGCATCTCGTGGTCGAGCGGTAGCGTTCTCGCTTCCCACGCCCAGGTTCCCGGGTTCGATTCCCGGCGGGGTCAGGGATTTTCTCTGCCTCGTGATGGCTGGGTGTTGGGCGATGTCCTTAGGTTAGTTAGGTTTAAGTAGTTCTAAGTTCTAGGGGACTGATGACCATAGATGTTAAGTCCCATAGTGCTCAGAGCCATTTGAACCATTTTTTGTTCATTCTGAAGTCAGGATTTTTTGTCTCACTTTTCTCTGCTTTTACCTCTGTCGATGACTTCGGTAGGCAAATTTGTTGAAAGGTTGAAGAAAGTCAAGGGTGATGCTATCCGCAATGTGATTCTACCTAGTAAAGTACTGTCCTTGGGAGTGATGAGACCTTCACCTTAAAATTTCAAATGGGTGACACATTTCGGTCATAAGGCTTAAACGCAATGGTGACGACCAATAGGACACCTAGATTGTAGCACAGATCTGTACCTGTCGTCGTGACGCTACGCGCTGCGTTGGACAGCCCTGGCGCTCCTTCAGCACCAGACTGCCAGACAGACAAACTGCCTCTACAGTCTGCGGCGGAACCTGTTTCGTCTCCAGCGTTGCAGTCCCGTAACGTAATCTGCACTTCTACGCACAACTTCTAACTTTTTTTGCGGGACCGAACACCGCCGGCTTCACGTCGACCGATGACGCCAATGAACTCAATAATAGAAGCAGTGTGAGGCCGATACGTGATCCTTATGTTTTCTTTTTTTATATTGGTGAGTAGAAACTTCATGGCATCGTCTATGACTCTATGTGTTGAGATCTGTTGTGCTTGTAACATGGACGTAACAGCAAACTGTAGAAAAAGGACGAAAGTAAGTCATACGCACAGGTTAGAGACTTGAAACGCCACGGCCAGAATCTAAATGGCACGTTTCTAGTATCTCCTGTAGGATTAAATTAGTACCGTGCAAACAACTTCATTCCCAAATAGGTGAATATCATGCTGGTTTTAATGATAGTCGATCTTGCACAGAGCAAATACACTGCCCCAAGATCATCTTGTCATATCGGAGTAGTGGCGAACATCCCTGGGTTGCCATCCTAGTGGACCTTCGAAAGCCATATGATTCGATAGACACGCAGAGCCTGCTCTCTACACTCCGAGAACTGGGCCTAAATGAGAGGACCACCAGACTAATCCTGGCCACTCTGGGAACACCACCTCCAGAAGTGAGTTCTCTGAGCGTTTCACCATTCGAACGGAAGTTACAAAGGAGATGACCTATCGTGGATGCTCTTCAACTGTCTACTGGAGAAGATAATCAGGGAATGGGCTTGCCCTTGCCATCGGAAACTGGAATGAAGACAAGATACAAAAATGATAACCTAATGTACCCTGCCCATCCTTAGCAGATGATCTTGTCTTGTTAACCAACAGTATAGAGAAGGCTACTCACGAACTACAATATCTCTTCAGCATGGCAGCTAGAACCGATATGAAAGTCAGTATACAAAAAACTAAGTTCATTACAAACATAAAGGGAGCCTCATCTGCAACACCACTTAAGGAAAAGTCCCTACAGTCAAGTACTAAGAAGAATGGATTTCACTACATGAGGGGAGAACTTGGCAATAGATATCAGATGTGGCAAGCTGGTGAGGGTCTACCACTCGTGAAAGAGCAGTTACATCTACAGGTATCTTCCCATGAAACTTGAACTCAAATATTACAACTCATTAGTAAGGTCTCCCGTATTTATACGGCTCTAAAAGTCTCTTGATGAGCAGGAAGAATCCATTAAAGAAGCTACGGTGAAAAATCCTAAAGAGAATTCTAAGGCCAATAAGAGAAGAGAATAGCACCTACAGGATCAAACACAACAGCGAGCTGTACCGTCTCGAAGAAGACATCGTAACATCTATGAGGAAAAACCGATAGGTGGAGGGAAAGCCTCCGAGAACAAATGGATCACTACAGTGAAATCATACCTGGAGCAACGTGAAATTTCACTATAAACAACACAGGACCGGTCAAAATTTCATTAGATTACTCTACAAGAGGTATTCCTAGTGTTCCTTGACAGCAAAAAGTGCACAGGACCCAGCACACTGAAGCGGACAGAGGAAAGGAACCTGGCTCACACATAGAAAATGATAACTTTCTGGGCTAAAAAGAAACAGACGTCCCCTTATAGAATCAAAACGAGCTCCGTGGTCACGTAGGTCCAAATGAAAAGGAGTACCAAGCGAACTTAAAAAACCAAGCAATCGGGAGGATGACTGTTCAAATCCATGTCCGGCTAACCTGACTCAGGTTTACTGCGATTTCCCTAAATCTCTTACGGAAAATGCCGAGATGGTTCCTTCCAAAGGGCACGGACGCTTTTCCTCTCCATCCTTCCCTTATCCGAGCTTGTGCTCTGTCTCTAATGAAACCCGTTGTCGACGGGACGTTAAATACAAATCTCCTCCTCCTCCTTAAAGTCGAAAATGGTGTTAGTGTAGAGATGTGACGACATGAAACTGAAATAAATGACTTCTAGCAGAAGCGTTATGTTGTTTAAGCAAAACACAGAACATTTAGAGCAATTGTTTAAGAATGATAAAAAACTTCTTTTGCAGTACATACAGTTGAACTTGCTTTAACTTTTTCATTTTTATCTATTACGCTAGTTTCTTTCGAGTCTGCACGTTAGCGTGATTACCACGTTAAGGATCCGCAATCGATACTCTGTGATACCAGGGATTTCTCCTCCGTGAGGGACTGCAACGAGGTTCATTCAGCCTGAGAACAATCGAGGAGCTGTCTGAAGGAGACGTAGCGCTCTGGTTTTGAAAGCCGACACTTGCTGGGGGAAAAGCGTTGTGCTGACAAACATATCCACCGAACGCTATTCCCCTCCCCCCTCCCCCCAATTAACGCACATGACAGGGTATAAAAGAAATCTATACACTGCTGGACTACGGCGCAACACACTTTTAACAACGCTAGAATCGACGTGCTTCAAGACCAAAGTTTCTTTGTCAAACGGTAACAACTTTCATGTCATACAACAAAATGGAAAACTTGTCTGCTTTTTTCACTGTTATTTTCATGTCGCCATAAAGTGAAAAAGGACTTAGAACACAAACTTGGGTAGTTCGACAGTTGTGAATATGATTATTTCTACGCAGCGTGTCACAATAAACGTCAGCACACCAGAAGACCTTTAAGAAAGAGATCCAAAAAGTCGAAATGGATGTCAGCGTGGTGTCCAGCGTCAAACAATAGTATCATCAACTGCCATAGCAAGTAAACTGGGCAACTGGCATTGATTTTCACCTCCGACCAGAATATGAATGTAATTCGAAACATGTGTCTATCCATATTATAGACTAATCCACTAGTATTTATTTATTCCCCTGGTTCACTCCATGGTGCAAGCATTTTACTATTAACCACAAATTAGTTTTTACTGCTGATAGCTGCAGGTGCATAACTGCATTTAAATATTTACTCTGCAAGCTACCGTAACATGCATGACCGATGGCACAATATTGGTGAATTTTTATCCTGCTTCATTCGAGCACGTGAATCAAGGCATACTTCCTGTATGACTCGGTACAGGGCATACTCTTTTTCGTCACATGCACTGCGATAGATACGATTGAAGTGGTACAATTATTGCACAGTTTTTGTCTAATATACATTCTCTACATTTAGCCAGCACAGTTTTGTGAGAAAAACGAAGCCTGGCTTCCGAATAGTCCTATGTAAGATCTCGGAGCATCTGTTAGAACTTCGTATGGGCTATACGGAACTGTTGAAATTCTCGTAGCATATCTATTAATTCGATTAGGCTGTCATTTCTACATTATAATGACACATCTAAATAGCCTAATATATAAGTCGTAAATGCTTAACAAGAAAGGTCGGTCGAATGAAAAACATTTTTTTTTTCTTTCAACGCCATAATCAAGAAAAGATTTCGCTGCTCCGACAAAAGAAAATACATCTATATACAGTCGTGACGTCACCCAGACTTATCGATCCATCTTACTTTTTTTTCGTTAGAACAAACAAAGGAAAAAGTGGTCACTACCGTTATGATATCGCTTGACTTTGGGTACTGCCATTGTCGAAACATTTCAGTTAGCTTTCGGAATAGGTGATGGGTGTGTCAAAATCAATTAATTATATGTTGAAATCAGTGATTTTTGTGTGAAAATCGTTTCGTGTCTTTTATTTTTAAATGTACACACTAGAAATGTTTACGCGCAAGGGCAGGTAACTCTGGACACTTTCGCTTGGAATAAAAACGGAGCTGCTTAAAACAGTTAACGAAACGCGAAGGTCGACAACGGAAATTCGTACAGCGTTTAGCATTGCTAACTCCACAATGTCGACAAATGTTAAAAATAGACATGAACTTACGGCATTTATTAATTTCTTCATGTTCGGAAAATGCTGTTAGCCCTCAACTGCATATCTACTTAATGAAAGGCCACACGAGTTGCTGTTATGTACTCCACGACCAGTGTCGGCCGGTGCTATTAGGAAGTGACGTCATTTGACAACAGCATAATCTTCACATCCACTTGAAGGTGGTCTGGACGTGAAGGAGGAAACTGGTCGTGACTTTAATAACGTAAGTATCAGGAACTGCAGCTGTCTTTAATTAATTACTTAAATAATTACGGCAATGTTTGCGCGAAGTACGTTCGAGTCGGAGCGAAAACGTATGGAAACAGCTAAATACCAAAATGTGGGGATTGCGTTGCTTGTTTGCTTAAAACAAACTATGTCTCAAAATACTCCCACAACAGGACCTTCATTGCTGGAAACATCAAATGAAATTGCAAAACAAATAAGTACTAACTTTGTGCAAATTCAGGTTGGTTAGAACGTTTCAAGAAGAGGAATAGCACAGTGTTCAAATATTTTCCGTGCAGGTAACCGAGTTTAAAGGTTGTAACTACAGATAGTTTTCAGTCTATGTGTCTTTCAATACTTGAGGAATATGGTGTAAAAGATGTCTTCAACGCCAACGAAACTGGCTTATTGTACCACTGTTTTTTCTGAATAAAAATTTATTGTTTGAGGGACAATTGTGTTAAGAGGGAGGAAGAGAGGAACTCTCTGAAGAATGAATATGATATTAGTAAAATACAATTCGGATGCATCTGGAAACTACCCTCCATTGTCATTGGGAAATGTATAACACCGCAGTGTTTTAAATTTGTAAAAAATTATTAGTCTAATTCAAGGCAAACAAAAAAACTTGGATGATGGCCACTATCTTCACAGACTGGATTCTCAATTTAGATTAGAGATTTTTACGACAAATGCGTAAGGTCTCAATTAATACTGATAACCGTCCAGCACACTCTGATATTAAAATTAAAGCAATAATGTTTATATTTTTGCCTCACAAAACCTCAAGTGTCTTACAAGCACGCCATAAGGGCATTAAACAAATCCTAAAATTTCACTGACGAAAGAAATTGCTGCAAAAATATTTAGTTGCTATTGATGTAACAGAAGATTTATCCATCAATTTGTTGGATACATTACATATGTCGCATTCTGCATAGAATTTGGTGGAGCAAAAGATCGAGTAAAACTGAAGAGATATCAGGTGTTCTCCAGGAAGGCGTCCTGGGACCTCTGATCTTCGTAATCTATATAAATGACCTGGGTGACAATCTGAGCAGTTGTCTTAGGTTGTTCGCAAGAGTATGCTGTAATTTACCGTCTAGTAAGGTCATTCGAAGACCAGTATCAGTTGCAAAGCGATTTAGAAAAGATTGCTGTATGGTGTAGCAGGTGGCAGTTGACGCTAAATAACGAAAAGTGTGAGATGATCCACATGAGTTCCAAAAGAAATCCGTTGGAATTCGATTACTCGATAAATAGTACAATTCTCAAGGCTGTCAATTCAACTAAGTACCTGGGTGTTAAAATTACGAACAACTTCAGTAGGAAAGACCACATTGATTATATTGTGGGGAAGGCGAGCCAAAGGTTGTGTTTCATTGGCAGGACACTTAGAAGATGCAACAACTCCACTAAAGAGACAGCTTACACTACACTCGTTCGTCCTCTGTTAGAATATTGCTGCGCGGTGTGGGATCCTTACCAGGTGGGATTGACGGAGGACATCGAAAGGGTGCAAAAAAGGGCAGCTCGTTTTGTATTATCACGTTATAGGGGAGAGAGTGTGGCAGATATGATACGCGAATTGGGATGGAAGTCATTACAGCAAAGAAGTTTTTCGTCGCGGCGAGATCTTTTTACGAAATTTCAGTCACCAACTTTCTCTTCCGAATGCGAAAATATTTTGTTGAGCCCGACCTACATAGGTAGGAATGATCATCAAAATAAAATAAGAGACATCAGAGCTCGAACAGAAAGGTTTAGATGTTCGTTTTTCCCGCGCGCTGTTAGGGAGTGGAATGATAGAGAGATAGTATGATTGTGGGACGCTGAACCCTCTGCCAAGCACTTATATGTGAATTGCACAGTAGTGATGTAGATGTAGATATTTTTTCACCAGCGAGATGCTCCAAATTATCAGATCGGCCAATAGTGAAATTGAGCCTATATTTAATGAAATGTTTGGGAAAGCTTTTACATTGTCAGACCATCCTAGAGAATTACTAGATCATTTTGTCAGATTTCGATCACGAGGAAGAAGAAAGTTTTTACCTGAGAAGTGTTTTGGATGCCCTTCGCTCTTGTCGCCCATTAAACCAAAGGGAAACATGAACTTAAGTTAGCACATCAGTTACGCGTTCAAGCTGAAACTCGACCTTAAAGCTTGCTGCAAGGCTTTGGAATTAGCGGGAGCGCAGTGCAACTCCACATGAAAATGGATACTCCACCTGGTAAAACCGAAGGAAATGAAGGCGTATCGAACTCTGCAAGTGGCGCACACTCGGCGGTTTTGAACAAACAACTGTGTTGTTAAGGTTACAATGAAATAATTGCAAGGGTAAAGGAACTTTCTGGCCTGTGGTATGAATAATTTAACATATTTTAACATAAAAAAATATTTCGGAATGAGCACCTTAGCGGTCCTATTAGGTCCCTTGGGATACATAAGATCTTCCGTTGGTAATTCGTATTCCAGTATGAAGTACTGGTTTCTATTAGATGCACTGAGAAACCAGAACATCAGGACCACAGCCCACCTAGCTATTTCTGGACAATGTCACCCAGTGGCGTTGCAGCCACTTGATCTATTAAGAAAGTACACTGGTCAGCAAAACTTAAAGACCAAAGTAGCTCTCTCACTTTGTGTCACTGCCAAGTAACATAGCACGATGAAACTTGGACCTTACATAGAACGAACAGCTACACTATAGCACAGTACAGAACAGTACAGAAGGTAACTGAAAGAAATACGTCGTGAGACCATGACAAACGACACTTTTATTCCAGGACAATAGCTAGACAGAAGTCACTGCTGTTCATGATGGTCCCTTGGACATTACAAAAGGTGAGACATGGCTCTTAGTAGTGTGTTTGATCACCATGGACGACAATGCACGCTCGGCAATGTGCTCCCTTGCTGACCACGAGGTTGCTGATGAGATCTTGTGGCAGGGATCTCCTTTCTCCACCAGCGAGGTTGATACTGCACGATGGTCGTTGGTGCATGTGGAAATGTTGCAATACATCTCCTCAACATGTCTCACACGTGCTCAGTGGGATTTAAGTGGAGGCAACGGACGGGCCAGTCTATACGCCGAGTATGTTTTCATTCCAAGAACTCCTCCACCTGCGCTGTTCGATGTGATCGTGCATTGTCATCCAGAAAAATGAATTCAGGGCCGAATGCATCCCTGAAAACAAGGACATGGGAAAAGAGTACAGAGCCGGGCTGAGTGGCCGTGCGGTTCTACGCGCTACAGTCTGGAACCGCGTGACCGCTGCGGTCGCTGGTTCGAATCCTGCTTCGGGCATGGATGTGTGTGATGTCCTTAGGTTAGTTAGGTTTCAGTAGTTCTAAGTTCTAGGGGACTGATGAGCTCAGAAGTTAAGTCCCATAGTGCTCGGAGCCATTTTGAACAAGCACTGGAAAATTTTTTGAAGAAATTTACGTTATTACATACTAGGTTACCATTTAGCAACCTGTAATCACGTCCTGTACCATGACTGAAAATTTCTAGCTGTTTATACAAGTTATTTGGTGTTTCGTGTATGAAGATCATTTACGTTATCCTGGAATGGGCAGCTATTGCTAATTTACCATAATTGCTTGTGTGATAGGCTTTTATGCGTTCGTTGTAACTTTTTTGGAAGTCTCTCACAGTTTGACCTACATAGAGAACTTCTCATGTATTACACGTTGTTTTGCAAATGCCTTATTGTGTGTGTTCATCTGTGAGTTTAAGTTGTGTCTCATTGTGTGTTACAGTTTGTTACGTGTTGTGAAAGCGATGTTAAAGTTGTGAAGTCAAATAGTATTTCCAGTTCTATAGAAAAGTTTGCTTTTGAATGCTGTGCGGACAGGGTGTTTCTTTCGTATGTTCTGTGTAGTAGTTGTTTTACTACCCGTATTTCCTTTCTGTATGAGGTTGTCAATAAGTGTGCCATCGTAGCTATTTTTCACAGCTGTTTATTTGACCGTGCTGAGTTCGTCGTGTTTCGCATATTTATCCATCGGTATATCATTGATTGTGCTAATTAGTGCTTGTATGCTGCATGTTTATATGGTATGTGTTGTTGAGTGGCAAGATGAGCTGTATATGGTGATGTCTGCTGTTGTTTTCCTGCGGACCGCGGTGGCCGAGCGGTTCTAGGCGCTTCAGTCCCGAACCACCTGACTGCTACGGTCGCAGTTTCGAATGCAATTGTTTTCATCTCTTGTTGCTCCATCCTGTGCGTTGATGCGCACTTGTATCCTCCTAAGCATGTAGTGCACATAGTGGGTCGATACGGTGCTGTTCAAGCCTGTATTATTGTTCCGCAGCGGTCATTTAGTGAATGAGGAGCGTTTCTGCTGTGACGGACTGCAAGTTTCAACTCGACCCAACAGATGTTAAGTCCCATAGTGCTCAGAGCCATTTGAACCGTTTTCAAGGAGTACAGAGTTGCAATAACTCTGACCAGTGAGTGTACCCTGTTCAAAGATTTGGAGGTTAGTACTCCCATGCAACGTTATAGCTCCCCACACTATAACATGGATGTTCGTTTTCTCCACGAACTGTTCGAGATGGGATAAAAGAACATTATTGTGAAGATGGTTAGATGAAACCTTTGCCACGCGCTTAAACGTGATTTTCAGAGTATCCATGTAGACGTAGATAAGCATCTGGACCACCAAAATGGTAATGTTCCACTGTGCTGGATGTATCCTTATACGGAAAGAGGTGGGAACATGTAATGCACCTAAGAACATTGTCCAACATGATCATTTTGTTAGCACAGGTGTTATGATGTGTGGAGGTACAATTTTTCATGATCGTGATGACTTGCACACATCTGAACACGGAACACTCGCAGGTCAACGTCCTTGTGATACAGTCCTCCTCCCCTAGTCCTTTTTCTCAGAGATGCAGTCGGCTCTGACTTCATTTTGTTGGACGACACTGTACTCTTTCTCCATGTACGTGTGTTCAGAGGTGCATTCGGCTCTGAGTTCATTTTTATGAATGACCTTGCGCGACCGCATGTAACAGCGCAGATGGAAGAGCACTTGGAAGGTTGGAACGAGAGGTTATTTGGCGAGAGGTTATTTGGCCAATCGAGTACGGGTGGGGTGCGTTGGTGAGACGTACTGCAGCGTTTCCACATCAATCAATGATGACCCAACAGTTGTCAACCGCGCTGAGGGAGAAATGGAACGCCCTACCACAAGAGCTCCTTAGCAACCTTGTGGAGAGCATGGGAGCATGTTGCAAAGAATGCACTGCCGTGCGTGGAGCTCACACAACCCATTCAGAACCGTCCTGTCTTTTGTAAAGTTCAGAGGAGAATCATAAATCGTGATGATTCAAATATAATTATTTTCTTCGAATAAAACTGCTATTTCTTTTCGTATCACTGTGTATTTGTTTCAATTATCTTCTATATTATACTGTAGTAGTTCTTTCTATGTATAATCCATGTTTCATCGAGCTATGTTACTAGTGATCCATCATACGAAAATTACTTTCGTCATTAAGTTTAGACACCAGTGTATATAAGCGAATCACACACGAATGGGGAAAGATTCTAGCTACGATACGGATCGCAAATGGAGAAATCCATTGACATAATCTAATTGGAGAAAGAGTAGGTTGTTATGGCCCAACGCCTGGGAACGAGCGAATCTGGTCGTTTGTTCGCATGCTGTTCTGTCGTGAGCATCTATGGGAAGCGGTTGACGGACCGTGAAAACATGAGTAAGTGACAAGGTTTTGGACGTCCACGTCTCGTCAGCGAAGGTGGAAGTCGGAGGTTCACCCGCTCTGTAAAGGGGGGTAGGCAGCGACTTGTGGCAAATCGGACGACAGAGTACAATAGGGTGTAGGCGCAAGTGTTCTGGAGCAAATCGTCCAACGCACTTCTTGAACATGGGGCTCAGCAGCAGGCGACCTTTACGTGTTCCCATGTTGATGCAATGAAATCGTTAACTATGATTACAGTGTGTTCAGGATAATCGAGATTGAACCATTTATTAATGGAAACATGTCGCCTAGTCACGTCTCTTGTTACATCACGTAGATTTTTGTGACCGGATACGCCGTCATCCATGCAGACAGCTGTTCGAAACATCCACCACACCAGGTACGCAGGCCTTAGGGACAATATTATGCTATACATCTATCTATCGCTTGAGCCTTGTCCAGCAGTTACGCAGGGTCAGCCATCGTTAATCGGATTTGGCATGTTAATGGTTAATGGGTGGCCGGTTGCCCTTCCTGCCGCCACCCCGTACCCCCTGGGATGGAATTACTGTACCCCAACTGTCTGCGTCGAGCGTAATCCATGTAATAGTGCGAAGGTGTTCAGATGTCTGCGAGCCGTGTAGCAGAGGCGGGACCAGTCCGGTATTCACCTAGAGGGATGTGGAAAACAGCTTACAAACCACACCCAGGCTGGCCGGCACATCGGCCCTCGTCGTTAATCCGCCAGGCGGATTCGATCCGGGGGCCGGCGCGCCTACCTAGTCCAGGAAGTAGCGCGTTAGCTCTCTCTCTCTCTCTCTCTCTCTCTCTCTCTATCTCTCTCCTCTTTTTTTTTAGTAATCTCATTTTGTTTCCTTTCGCTCGTTCGGGCGGACGAGGTAAGACATCCGTTTAAGTTCGTTGTTGATAGAGTAACTAAGTTGTTTATTACAGAGGGCAGCTAACCCACTGACCGAACACGCTGAGCTACCGTGCCGGCGAAAAACCGTGTTACAATAGTTTGAGGAACATGACAGGAATCTCACTTTGATGTCTTACTCGCCAAATTCGCCTAATATGAACCACAGGGAACATGTCTTGGAAGCTTTCGAGCACCAGCTCCGCGCCCGCAAACCATTCGTTTGTAACTTACGGGAATGGTGTGACCTATGCGCACACATCTGGTGCCACATACTTCTGGAAACCTACCGCCGACTTGTCAGATGTATGTCACGCAGAACTGTTGCTGTACTGCCTTTCGGAGGAGGACCAAGACTTTACTAAGCTCATGGTCATACTGTTTTGGCTCATAGGTGTATGATCAAATCTTGTTATCAGTCGATAGTGTGACGAAGTGTAGCTTTGAGAAAATTGAGAAAGAAAGATTTTGCCTATTCACTCGCATATGCTGTTTGTAAACTCACGTATATTAATAAAGTGTGTCGCTTTTTAAACTTTTCGTTTTCCCTAACGCCAGGGAAAAATTATACACAGGATCGCTGGGGAAGAGTTTTAACGCTTTTGCTATCTAACACAGCTTCAATGCCGTAACACTGTCAGAAGGAGTAGCAGTGACAGGTCTTTACGTTCCATCACTTTGGGTCATCATCATCATCATCTTGAATGCACACTGCTCTTTCCAAGGTATTTTGAGCACTGTCAAGGTAGGTTCTTAGTCGTCTGTCCTTCGCTAGCAGACTGACATTCCCTCACTTGAATGAAATAAAAAGATAAATAAACACTGGCAGTTATGCTGACAATCTGCATTTCCTATGTCAAACACCACAAAGTTCTGTTATGTTCATATTCATTGGAGGCGAAGTACAAAAACACTGACTAAATTTCTCAACCTTTGCCTATTACTGTTGGGGATTGCCACTACGTCATGTTGATAGCAGTCCATTGTTAACTATCATTATTTGCACAATCAGTGTGGGAAATTATGTTCCGTAGATAACTTATCACAAGTGAGCTGCCATCCATCCCACTCAGCGAAAACACTCTCGAAATCGATCTGTACTTCTTGGTCATGCAGCGGCAACACGTTCCTCTAGAGGTGAAAACATGTAAGGCTATGTTACTAACTTGGTGGAAAATTTTAAAAGCCATGGTTTTTCAAATGGAACGAGAGTCATGTTACATGTTATGTTGAAAGTGTATTACTGAATAAAAAGACATGCTCCTACTCATATCTTTGTAACGAACAAAGATACAAGAAAGGTAATGACGCTCGTTAATGTACATCTGGTACCTAAAAATATTTTATATTTTGCTTCTGGACAAAAAGTTATTTGATTTGGGGCGATCAAAATAATTGGATGCCCTACAATGTAATTTCGAAATTGTGACCCACAGCGCTAGGCTAATCTCCAAACGTCTGCGAACTGACCTGTATAAAAGGAATAAGACCATGGTGATTTCTGTCCGTCCGGTGGTTGGGGTTGTTACCTATGGGGCTCTCTTAGTTTTCTGTTAGAGAAGTTATAAGCAATAATATCCATGTACAAGGGGTAGACAGCTGGATGAAACCAGAAGTGAACAGTGGCGAAATGCTAAATTCCGGTTACAATGCTGTATGGCTACACATCGCTAAAACTGGCTAGATGCCTTTGGTGGCAGCGATAATATCTGTTACGTACTGCGAATGTGAACTGATCTACGTGAAGGTAACCATTGTATATGGATGCTTCTATGGACCATCTGCCTCAGGAGCTGTAGACGTGAACGACTCAGAGTGAACGTTGGAAATATCGCGTGAATTTCCTGATCACGAGGCTTCAGTCTTCCAGCTACAGAATGGAAAAGACATGCAACTACAATGGTTCGAAACACGGCGATTCGTGGGAGATTATCTGAATGGCTATTCTGAAGATTACTTCGAGTAATTAGAGAACTGACTCGTGAGCAAACGTTTTAAATCTTTTAATAACAAACAGATCACAACGTTTAGAATCAGTTAACGTAGATACAGGAACCAGTGGATATAAGGTTGTTATAGCATCAGTGTATACAGGTGCTAAAAGGAATGTTGAGAACGTTAGGAAAATACTTTTCCAAGCATTTGCCACTGAATATAATATAACCATCAAATAATCACCGCTGTGGACGAAGTTGTGAAGCACAAATGGATAAAATTCAAAAGCATTACACGACACGCTTTAGAGATATATATGTCGTTTAAAATTGCGAGGCATAGTTAAGACCGCCCGTTGTTCAAGTATCAAGTTACAAAACAAAAATATGTTACGAAAGCAGAGAACCTACACAATATTCCGTTAAAATAACGTTAGTACCACCATAATATCTCACATGGTTTTTTATTTAAAAAGCCTTTCACAATGCTACTTTGACCACAATAAACTATCATATACAGCCACACGCCATACTGAGATAAAAGAAAACGTGCGTCCTCACGCATTTCAGTAAAACTTGCTGTATTACTCGTCGTAGCTAAGAATAATGTCAGTTGAAAACACTACTTGTCAACATGCCTAGGAGATTAATTTCAAGCGTATACCGCACATGGATAGTTACTTTACGGCAAGAAGGATTGTCGCCACGGGTGGCTGTCATTTGAACATACAGTGGGTACTGTGAATCACAAAACATTGAAGATCTGCTTCATAGTAGTTCTCTTCGGTCAACAACACTCGCTGATAACCGCTACCTTTAAATTGTGGCTAGTAGGGACCTCGGAGGAGAGTGAAATACAATTGAGTGCTGCCCCTTTGGAGACAAATAGTAGGTCTGTTTCACATCAAAAAGTGCGTAACCATCTCCACAAAATCAGTTTGGTCAGTAGGAGCCCATTATGAACAACAGTACATCCCACCACCCTCCCTCAGCACCATATAACTCCAAGATCGCTGATAAGCGAACGCCTAGGATTGAATCTGGAGCAATGGTGTCGGTTTCTCCTCACTGACGAGTCCAGGATTTGTCCGTCGCGTGATTCGCATGGAAGAGTCCCACGGGTCCAGCAAAGAGGTGGATTTGTCATAATTCGGGTCAATATCGTGTACAGAATGTCGGACATCTCCCACCGCTTTCGAGGATGATTTCAGTGCTGTGAGGTTACGCGACAGGATCCTCAAACCAGGATCCAGCCATACAGTCAATATTTGGCGATGGCCTTGAAGATCATAAAAAGAGAGTACATCGCATAAACTTTCTGAACACCTTCCTTCACAAGGTGGGAATCAACCGACGGGAATGGAGTGCTGTGTCTGTTGACATGAATCCGATTCGTCATGCTTGGGACGAGTTGAAACTTGCACTCCGTCACAGCAGAAACGCTCCTCATTCACTAAATGACCGCTGCGGAACAATAATACAGGCTTGAACAGCACCGTATCGACCCACTATGTGCACTACATGCTTAGGAGGATACAAGTGCGCACCAACGCACAGGATGGAGCAACAAGAGATGAAAACAATTGCATTCGAAACTGCGACCGTAGCAGTCAGGTGGTTCGGGACTGAAGCGCCTAGAACCGCTCGGCCACCGCGGTCCGCAGGAAAACAACAGCAGACATCACCATATACAGCTCATCTTGCCACTCAACAACACATACCATATAAACATGCAGCATACAAGCACTAATTAGCACAATCAATGATATACCGATGGATAAATATGCGAAACACGACGAACTCAGCACGGTCAAATAAACAGCTGTGAAAAATAGCTACGATGGCACACTTATTGACAACCTCATACAGAAAGGAAATACGGGTAGTAAAACAACTACTACACAGAACATACGAAAGAAACACCCTGTCCGCATAGCATTCAAAAGCAAACTTTTCTATAGAACTGGAAATACTATTTGACTTCACAACTTTAACATCGCTTTCACAACACGTAACAAACTGTAACACACAATGAGACACAACTTAAACTCACAGATGAACACACACAATAAGGCATTTGCAAAACAACGTGTAATACATGAGAAGTTCTCTATGTAGGTCAAACTGTGAGAGACTTCCAAAAAAGTTACAACGAACACATAAAAGCCTATCACACAAGCAATTATGGTAAATTAGCAATAGCTGTCCATTCCAGGATAACGTAAATGATCTTCATACACGAAACACCAAATAACTTGTATAAACAGCTAGAAATTTTCAGTCATGGTACAGGACGTGATTACAGGTTGCTAAATGGTAACCTAGTATGTAACAACGTAAATTTCTTCAAAAAATTTTCCAGTGCTTGTTCAAAATGCCTCCGAGCACTATGGGACTTAACTTCTGAGCTCATCAGTCCCCTAGAACTTAGAACTACTGAAACCTAACTAACCTAAGGACATAACACACACCCTTGCCCGAGGCAGGATTCGAACCTGCGACCGTAGTGGTCGCGCGGTTCCACACTGTATCGCCTAGAACCGCTCGACCACCTCGGCCAGCTCCTGTGCTTGTCTTATTAATAATACGTTAACTAAAAATTGTGTCAACATTATTGAATGACCAAGATATATCAAATAATTGTAATTCATAATGTTTAACATGTAATATGACAAACACGCTTGTATAAAAAAAGACTGTATTTCATTGTTTATACTATCTTAGAAATTGAAATAAGTTTATCTTGAATATTGAGAGTCTTTGAACTGTAAACATCTGAATGTTAAAGTGCTAATCGATGGTGTGTTTATAGTGCCAGACGAATAAATTTCCAGCGAAAATGTGAGTAAAGACATGAATGAAATTACTTAAACATACAACTCTCTGATGGTGCACAATGAAATACATGTATCTGATGTACTGGATTAAGTTCCCGTACATAAACTCACTGACACACCCAGCAATTTTCGTCACCACACTTCAGTTTAATGGCATGTACGTGTAGCTGGAAAGCACCCTGATGATGGCAGCATGCTGCTGAAGTGCATTGTGCTAATAAATGTTTGAAAAACGCCTGAAGCAGTAAAAATTATTTTATAAATACACTCCTGGAAATGGAAAAAAGAACGCATTTACACCGGTGTGTCAGACCCACCATACTTGCTCCGGACACTGCCAGAGGGCTGTACAAGCAAATGATCACACGCACGGCACAGCGGACACACCAGGAACCGCGGTGTTGGCCGTCGAATGGCGCTAGCTGCGCAGCATTTGTGCACCGCCGCCGTCAGTGTCAGCCAGTTTGCCGTGGCATACGGAGCTCCATCGCTGTCTTTAACACTGGTAGCATGCCGCGACAGTGTGGACGTGAACCGTATGTGCAGTTGACGGACTTTGAGCGAGGGCGTATAGTGGGCATGCGGGAGGCCGGGTGGACGTACCGCCGAATCGCTCAACACGTGGGGCGTGAGGTCTCCACAGTACATCGATGTTGTCGCCAGTGATCGGCGGAAGGTGCACGTGCCCGTCGACCTGGGACCGGACCGCAGCGACGCACGGATGCACGCCAAGACCGTAGGATCCTACGCAGTGTCGTAGGGGACCGCACCGCCACTTCTCAGCAAATTAGGGACACTGTTGCTCCTGGGGTATCGGCGAGGACCATTCGCAACCGTCTCCATGAAGCTGGGCTACGGTCCCGCACACCGTTAGGCCGTCTTCCGCTCACGCCCCAACATCGTGCAGCCCGCCTCCAGTGGTGTCGCGACAGGCGTGAATGGAGGGACGAATGGAGACGTGTCGTCTTCAGCGATGAGAGTCGCTTCTGCCTTGGTGCCAATGACGGTCGTATGCGTGTTTGGCGTCGTGCAGGTGAGCGCCACAATCAGGACTGCATACGACCAAGGCACACAGGGCCAACACCCGGCATCATGGTGTGGGGAGCGATCTCCTACACTGGCCGTACACCTCTGGTGATCGTCGAGGGGACACTGAATAGTGCACGGTACATCCAAACCGTCATCGAACCCATCGTTCTACCATTCCTAGACCGGCAAGGGAACTTGCTGTTCCAACAGGACAATGCAAGTCCGCATGTATCCCGTGCCACCCAACGTGCTCTAGAAGGTGTAAGTCAACTACTCTGGCCAGCAAGATCTTCGGATCTGTTCCCCATTGAGCATGTTTGGGACTGGATGAAGCGTCGTCTCACGCGGTCTGCACGTCCAGCACGAACGCTGGTCCAACTGAGGCGCCAGGTGGAAATGGCATGGCAAGCCGTTCCACAGGACTACATCCAGCATCTCTACGATCGTCTCCATGGGAGAATAGTAGCCTGCATTTGCTGCGAAAGGTGGATATACACTGTACTAGTGCCGACATTGTGCATGCTCTGTTGCCTGTGTCTATGTGCCTGTGGTTCTGTCAGTGTGATCATGTGATGCATCTGACCCCAGGAATGTGTCAATAAATATTCCCCTTCCTGGGACAATGAATTCACGGTGTTCTTATTTCAATTTCCAGGAGTGTATGATGCTGAATATTACCAAGCAGCATAATTTCATTTCAGATAAGAGGATTTTTTAACAGACTGCTTTTATTTTGTTTTTTATTTCTTAGTTAAGCTTTTTTTAAATTCCATAGGGCTTATGCTCTCTTTTCAGCTTCTTTGAATCTACGCCCACACAAAATTCGCAAATATGCAAGTGGTACAGAACTTAATTCGTGCAGTTCAAATTTAAGCTAAGTCAGACCCTAGTTGACGATTACAAGCTGAACGAAGCCAAAATTAGCGTAAAAGTGCGTATACGTACTACTAGCACATTTGTGAGCTGTCCGAGGAAACAATGACGCGGAGAGACTCACCTAAGCATTGCAGTGCGGAGACTTTACGAGATCAAAGAAGGGCCATCCCCATTAACAAGGAAACAGCACCACCATGATCTCATACCTTACCGATAAAAGAGGACACTCGCAAGGTATCAGCCCCAGAAATCAACCCCGTGCAAAAATTTGGGCCACAACTCTGAAAGGATGCAGTTGCGCCCTTGTGTATGTACAGTTTCTAAACTTGGTAAGCCAGCCGAGCGGTTCAAGACGCTACAGTCTGAAACCGCGCGACCACTACGGTCGCAGGTTCGAATTCTGCCTCGGGCATGGATGTGTGTGATGTTCTTAGTTTAGTTAGGTTTAAATAGTTCTAAGTTCTAGGGGACTGACGAACTCAGCAGTTAAGTCCCATAGTGCTCAGAGCCATTTGAACCATTAAAGTTGTCACTCGCTCCGACCCACTGCAGCTGACTTACGCCCAAGCACGATGGACTATACGGCGGTGTCAAACCAAAGTCCTATTTGTGGGATGCTGAAGACGAGGGGAGAGGAACATGGAGAGGTCACGTCTACGCAGAGTGTTCTGACATCTTGTTTGAGAACATATATTAATTTACTCGAAAAATATGAGTACATAACATGTAAACCTCATGCACATGAACGTTCAATTTCATTTTAACAATATTCACGCATTGATATTCTGCTGCTCTATATAAGCCTCAGAATGAAAATGAATAAACCTAGGCAACTAAAGAATTATTAAGTAATTAAGTTAATGATTTTCGATTTCCAATTTAAACACGCCAGTCACGTTGGAAAACAGTGTCTTCTGGAAATGTACTCCACTTTAGCAGCATTATCTTTAAAATCCAAGGAAAATAAGGCACAACACCGAGGTTAATAATTAAACAGCTTTAATGACTCGCTCATTCGTTTCATTCATTTACACTACATTTGTGAACAGCAACACAAAAATGTTCAAAGCAAAGAGATCTCTGGCATCAGCTGCAGGTTACAAACGGCGAACTTTGACACAATGAATAAAGCATGTTCCTAATGTCGAAACATCGCTATACAGTATTTGGCGCTCGGGCCTTAGGCGGCTGCGGTGGGGCGGAGCGAATGACAAACCACCGGCGGCGGCGTGCGCGAAGTTTAAAAGCTGTGCGTTCATAAGGTCACCACTGCATCCTATCAGAATTATGGCCCAAATTTTCGCGCGCGAACGTCTTCTGATGCTGATGTCTTGGAAGCAGGCCTTTTCCTCGTTAAAATATGGGGTCAAGTTGGTAATGTTTCCGTGAAAGCCTGAGCGCGCCTCTCTGCTTGCCGGAAAAACCGACAACAGGTGGCTCACGCTGAGCGGCGCTCCTTAACGAAAGCGAAAAGCATTCAGTGAAACTGCAAGCAACTTTCTGGCAACTGATATCCTGAGTGTACCGGCACGAAACAGATGATGAACTAGAGAAGGCCGAAAAACTGAAATTGTTTCACTGCAGACAATTATAACACAATCCTTCCTTCAATCATCGCACGAACGCCTAAGTGACAGATGACTGAGAGAAGTGATCACGAAAAAGAAAATCAACTAGAATCTTTCAACAAAGGAATGGCTTTGGACCTCATGAGACACCTGCACGATTCTAGATACCTTATGCGAAAGAAATTTCTACCATTCTAACAGCAGTTTATCGTAGGTCGCTGCAGTAAGGATAGATACTAAGCAAAATGAAGGAGGCACAGGTCATTTTACCCTCACGTACCTTTCGACACTGAAACCCTTCCCTGTATAAATCAACGTAGATTCCATAAACAGATATCTTGTGAAACTAAACTCGCTCTGTTCCGCCATAAATTCCACAACATCGTTGACAACGGCGCCCAGGTTTACGGTGTATTCCTTCACTTCCGGGAGGCATTCCACACAGTTATGCAATGTCGCTTACTGCAGAAACTATGATCTTACCGAGTATCTGGTTACACTCGTGACTCACCACTTCACAGCAGATGGAATTCAACAGGCCCATCTTAACGGGTTCATATCGTTGGATGTACATATAATTTCGGCAGTGTCTTAGGGAGTGCTACATGATCGTTAATGTTCACGACATATCGGGTGTCCCTCTAAACAGTCGTCAGTCACATTTCTTCTCGTGTTTCGGCAGATACTTGCAGTTTAGTTAATGCAGCGTGTAACGAAAAGAGTAAATTAGCTTTCTGTTACGAACAAAATTACTTCTGAAGTGGAATTATACGGCCAATTCGATAGAACGGTCCCAAATAAATCTAGCCCAATATTCGTTTTATAATTATGTATTAACAGAGGCATTAAAATGCGAAGAATATGCATTACTCCAGCAGCAACTGAGAATCGCGTCTGTCCGCACTGACTGCTGCCTTCATTCTTCGTGTTTTAATGTCCCTGTTTTAACATATAGCAATGAAACGAATATCGCACTAGACTAATTTGGAACCGCTCTACGCAATGGGCACTTTAAAAATCATTTTGTTCATAATAGGAAACTAACCTACACTTCCCGTTGACACTGGAAGTCGCATGAAAGACGTGATAAGTAGTATTTGTATGGGGCAAGTCCAGCTATAAATCGCAAAAACGAAGTTGCAAATTTGTACTGAAACTCGAGAGAAAATGCTTTTGACTAATCTTAGAAGAATATGGATGACTTGGTAGACAATGTCGTGAACTCTGTGATGCTGCTCGCGGAAAATACGCCAGTCTGGCACCGTTACCAGGTAGGATTAATAGAGGAGACAGAGAAGATACAATGTAGAGCAGCTCGTTTCGTCATGCGTGCATTTAGTAAGAGCGAGAGCGTTACGAGGATGTTCATAACATTATAATGGAAGACGATACGAGAGAGATGTTGTGCTTTACGGAGAGATTTACTGTTTAAATTCCGAGGGAGAGTTCCAAGACGAGTCAGGCAGCTTATTACTTCATTCTACGTACATCTTCCCAAGTGACCAGCTCGAAAAAATCAGAGAAATTAGAGCTCATATGGAGCTTTAGCGACAATCACTTTTCCTACGTAGCATTCGCGAATGGATCATTAAAGGTGGAAAATGATGGTTGGACCACAAGTTCCTTCCACGTATGGAAGATACAGGGTGAACCAGCACTCCACTGGCAAACTTTCAGAGGCTGATCAGAAATGCCGTCTGGGTATTTTGGTATAAGGGACCCATGCTCTCCGGCGGCTCTTTAGAGTGTTATTATATTTAAAAAATTGTAAAATGTCATATTACCGCCTTGAGCTGCTGGTAAAATAGTTTATTTATACAATCAGTCTGGCAACGGCCTTGCCGCAGTGGATACACCGGTTCCCGTGAGATCACCGAAGTTAAGCGCTGTCGGACGTGTTCGGCACTTGGATGGGTGACCATCCAGGCCGCCATGCGCTGTTGCCATTTTTCGGGGTGCACTCAGCCTCGTGATGCCAATTGAGGAGCTACTCGACCGAATAGTAGCGGCTTCGGTCAAGAATATCATCATAACGACCGGGAGAGCGGTATGCTGACCGCACGCCCCTCCTATCCGCATCTTCCACTGAGGATGACGCGGCGGTCGGATGGTCCCGGTAGGCCACTCGTGGCCTGACGACGGAGTGCTTATACAATCAGTCTGGCCTTCATCATCTTTATGAAAAATAATCACAGCAACATGTTAGGCGGAATATCAAATAGTTATCGTCAAGTGGTAAAACCATGATCAGTTCAAGGCGGTAACATGACAAAAATGGTTCAAATGGCTCTGAGCACTATGGGACTCAACATCTTAGGTCGTAAGTCCCCTAGAACTTAGAACTACTTAAACCTAACTAACCTAAGGACATCACAAACATCCATGCCCGATGCAGGATTCGAACCTGCGACCGTAGCAGTCCCGCAGTTCCGGACTGCAGCGCCAGAACCGCACAGCCACCGCGGCCGGCGGTAACATGACATTTTTGAAGTATATTATATAAGAGCAGTGGGGAACCACCACTTGAAAAAAAATATTGCTTTTAGTATGGTTTCTTTCCCAATTTGCTTTGTACCTGTACTGCTTTGTATCTGTACTGCAATGAAAATAGTGCACAACAGTGTTTCCATCCGCTCACGGAACTTCCTGGTAACAACAGCAATCCGCAATCCCTCCTTCGACTCGTAGCCATCAAGTTTGCATCCAGTACTGTTCGGTTCTGTGTGAGGTTTTATCTTCCAGTAGAATTAGTTATGCATTAACAGTGATACATAACATTAGTATGGACAGGTTTACTGATGAAGACTTGGCCGACATGCACCTCCTGTGTGGGCTCACTGTAGCAGTGCCGGAGCGGCACAACGACACTACGCAAAGGTGTTCCAGTACCGACGCCAACCATATCACAGCACTTAAGGAAGGAGGTTGTATTTATTACTCGGTACAGTTCATTGTGTGATTTGGTTATTTCATAGACAGACTTCTCCATTGTTGTGAAGGCATTTTCACAGATACAAGGGTGATTACGGTAGCAAACCGAATGAATGATTATTAAATTATTACTCTGTAACCAGTCGACACACACCGTGGGTCTCTTTTACCAAAATACTCACAACATATTCCTGTAAAACCTCTGAACGTCTGTCGGTGGAGGTTAGATTAGATTCAGTGGAACTAGCGGAGTTCTAGTTTACCATGTAGCTGCATGATGACGTCAGGTTTCATTCCCAATCCCCGTTACGTAGCTATATTCAACTGTAACCACACAATCGCAACACCAGATTCTGCAAACATTTCATAAATTCACCCCAATTCTATAGTTGTACAACTCATATACCGTTCATACACTGTGCCAGGGTTGGCACTGTATAAAGAGGTTTCCGCCTCCTAGACTCTTGATACCACTGGTGAAGCAGGTTCTTTATAAGAGAGAGGGAAATGAGGAATGAAGAGTTAGTTACGGATCTGTGACTGGCAGTGCTGGTTGTTGATGCCCTAGCACTGCAAACGCGGTCCGCAGCTGGTCGGACGGGTGATACTGGAGTTGTGGGTTGCCTGTGTGTTGCTGTATTGTGTGCGAAATCTTATGGGATTTAGCTGCTTATGTCATCAGTCCCTAAGCTTACACACTACTTAACCTAAATTATCCTAAGGACAAACACACACACCCACGCCCGAGGGAGGACTCGAACCTCCGCCGGGACGAGCCGCACAGTCCATGACTGCAGCGCCCTAGGCGACCGTGGTAGCCACGCATTTTAGGCGCTGCAGTCCGGAACCGCGCAGCTGCTACGGTCGCAGTTTCGAATCCTGCCTCGGGCATGGATGTGTGTGATGTCCTTACGTTAGTTAGGTTTAAGTAGTTCTAAGTTCTAGGGGACTGATGACCTCAGATGTTAAGTCCCATAGTGCTCAGAGCCATTTGAACCATTTGCAGCGCCCTAGACCGCTCGGCTAATCACGCGCGGCTTATCATAAGCAATTAGTTTTCCTAGCAAGCTGCCATTAAAGATCACTGGCCAGTTTTCTGCTAGTAACATAAGGGTAATTGTGTTCTGTGTTACTACCAAGTTTGTTAGTGTAATTGAATGAACATTTTAGGGAAGCCATGCTAGTGAGAAGTTACTAACTATTTCAAGATTGTAATCCGGGTTAAGCTATCTGCGTTGGATATTGTATTGAAACATATTTATTTATTACTGGGTTAGCCAGACGGTTTGCCTAGTAATGATTTATGTGCATCTTTTTAATCTAGTTCAATTTATTTCTTCTTAATATTAATAAGAGCTTAAAATCCACTCATTATCCTAAAGGTTTAGTTTTACCGGTACAACACAATGAAGTAAACGGCAAAGCGTCGCCACCAGAGCCTCGTCATTAGCACTACTCTGGCCTCCCTAAACTATAATTTTACTGAATCATAATTACACGGAATCATTATTAGATTCTAGATTTACTATCTAGGTCTTTAGGAATTGCTTCAAATAATGCCACACGAAGCACGAATTAGTTTTTAAAGAACGTTTTGATCGATTCGCTTCACAATCCATGTGAAATACAGCCGATAACTTGGTTTCTATTCACTGTGATGCCGTGTGAACTTTACACAGAAGCAGGGCGCAGAAGTAAAATCATTAATATTAAGGTACATTTAAACATCGAAACGTACGAGCGCATAGTCGCCATTACTGTGTTATCTGAATTCAACTGCGGCAAGAGAAAGAATACTGGCAAAAACGAAAGAGAAATAAGCTGTTATACAATGCGCGTGTAATAGAGCAGCGTTCCATTGTGAAATGTTTCCTACGTTACTATTACTCTTTTAAATATAACTGGTATCTGGCTAAGAGGCCATACAGCCAGTTCATTAATTTTTGTGTCCACATTGTCCTCATACGTATTCCTGGAAGATTGTTGGAAATATACATGAATCATTTACCTTCAACACACACGCACGAACACACGCACACGCGCTCGCACACACACACACACACACACACACACACACACACACACACACACACACACACTTCCGAGAATATATTTAGTAACAGTACATTTAGAACGCACCCCATGCCCAGGAGGGAACTCCAACTGACGACCTCCGCTTTGTAAACCACCGACCACTACGACTAGGGAAATATGAAGACCTGGCGACATAGAGAATCGATATGAAATACAACCGGTATATGGTGGTATTACCCGCTCCCCCAAACTTCCAAAAACAGTTTCTCACACTCCGTGAACGTCGAATAAGGAAAGAAAGAGTTCAGTACTTCATAGACATCTTGTTTGTCAGGAAAGAATATTGTCTCGCTATGGTAAGGACTGGGGAAGAAAATATGTGATCGCGTCGAAAGAGCCATTTCAGTATTCCCCCGAAGCGGTTTAGAGAAAAAATCTCGAATCTAAATCAGGAAAGTCGTAATCGCCTTGTCACGCGAACTACCCTCACAAGAAAAACCCATATCGTGCACTGCCTGACTGAAGAGAGCGAAGTGCTAATCTAAATCGTTCTGTGTCTCATTACACTTTGCAGAAAAGCTAAAAGAAGTAAACCCATACCGTGTCCCTCAGATGCAAGAAACTTCGCTGAACTGATCGTCACTGAGAGCGGTTTTCATACTACTCTGCTAGATTACTCCTAGTTTCGTCCAGTTTCAACTAAAACTCAATAGTATACAACCTCCGATGCAGGTTTTAATCATGTTGCGCCAAAGATCACAGAGAAGCTTGCAAAATGTGAATCTAACTTATAGAACGTTCCTGCAAATATACAACCTTAAAAGTTTATTTTTTCCAGACTCGATATTTTGATTTTAGTTGAAGGGACAACCAGAAACAGCTATTTACAAATCAACCGGAAGCTAATCTAAATTAATGACTGTAATGAAGTCAGTTTGTCAACATAAGAATCTTTCTTTCAGATTACATTGCAAGATTAATGATGTGCTCTTTCAACTACATCTACATCCCTGCTTTGGACATGGATAATATAACACATACAAATGATGGCTCTAACAATGTTTGTGAGATATCAGGTGGTGATAATCTGTGGGAAAATATCGAAGTAGAAGTAAAATTCCTAGTATTCAACGGAACGAAACCTGACGACTTGAGGCACTTATCTTGTTAACAGCAGTAGTAAAAAAAAAAAAATGGTTCAAATGGCTCTGAGCACTATGGGACTCAACTGCTGTGGTCATCAGACCCCTAGAACTTAGAACTACTTAAACCTAACTAACCTAAGAACATCACACACATCCATGCCCGATACAGGATTCGAACCTGCGACCGTAGCAGTCGCACGGTTCCGGACTGCGCCCCTAGAACCGCGAGACCACCGCGGCCAGCAGCAGTAGTCAAATAATACTTCATCTCTGTACCACAAAGAGCACCATTCTAGAACATATTTACCTTTAAATTAGCAATAGAATGACGACAATGAAAATTTGTGCCGGACCGGTAGTCGAACCCGGATTCCCCGCTTACCGCGAGCGGTCGCCTTACCTTTTTTTTGTGCTACTCTCATTTTGTTCGTTATTGTTCGCTGCATTGGTTCGGGGTGGACGTCGCATGACTCCTGTTCAAGTTCATGGTTGATCCATTCACTCCTTTTTTTATGACAGAGGGCAGTTAACCCTCTGACTGAACACGCTGAGCTACCGTTTCGGCCCATTTGGTTATCCGTACACGAGTCATGGCTAGACCCAAACTTCCATATGTCGTCAACCATGGGTGTACAACCTGTACTCGTACACCCATTATGTATATTTCCGTACAGGTGAAAGTCGCTTGTCCGGTGTCGGCAGATAAACACGATAGTTCAATGTCTAAGTTATTCTGTATTACGATGCAACGTTCCTTTGGACATGCAAGTATGTACCTTTCTTATGTCCTACTACAGTTTCGCCCGTACAGTGTTAATTTGTGAATCTCGAAGGTGCCTTAACCTATGGACGTGAATGTGAATGTTATTACAATAAAGGTACAAATTTTCATTGTCGTCGTTCCATTCTACAGCTGGTGGTTGTCCATATTCGCAATTGCGAATACAATTAATATATTTCATAACGGCTTTAGTCGCCGCAGTGCATGTTCCTTTGGACATGTATTTACGTCCAAAGGAACTTCGCATCTTAATTCAGAATAAGACAGCCACTGCACTATCGTAAAAGAAAGGTACGTAACCGCTTGACGCCCTTTCAACAAAGAGGACATTAGAAATGGAGGTGTGACTCAATGGCAATATGTGATATACGTGACAGAACAGTACGAGGCTATTTAGTGTGTCTGGAACAGTGCGAGTAGGCGGAGGCCTTGGGGACAATGGCTTGGTCTCTGCGTTACATGCGTTTAACACGTAGCATTCAAGAAAGTATGAACACGTCTGGTTGACATCACGTGTAGCTGGAATACTCGCACATTATAGACAGGCATTAGTGAACACGTTGTGGAGCAAGAGCTGAAGGCCTTGGCGGTACTTCACAGCTGATGGTAACATTCCGCGAGGGAGCAAACATTTAAAGGCAGTAATGTCAAGGTCTATCACCCAGTACCAGGGTCGTTACATTGCCCTGAGTGTTCGTGACATGTCACCATTATAAAATCTGACCTGGTTAGGGAATTGTCTGCCGCGTCTGAGACACACCTTCATGATACCGGAACATACACAACTATGTTAATGTTGAACTTTAAAGGCCGTCCATGGCGGGTGGGGTGAGGTGCTGGTGGTGGGGTGGGAGGTAAATTGCGTTTCCTCGTGAGTATGAACAGACAGAAATGTTCTCTAGCGTATCTGCACAATATTTTAGAGAGGGACCTGCTCGTCATCTTCAGGTGTGACTTTGCCCAGTTTCAGTAGCCGAGCCACAAGCAGCTACCGTCGCACATCAAGATGACGAGCAACTGTCCCGTGGAACTATCGTGCAGTTTAGCTAATGCAATTCAAAGCTACGCCCGAGAAGCTTTCAAGGAGTTACTTCGTCGGGATAGCCTCAAACTGTATGAACTGACTTTGGAAGCAGAGGATATAAAGCACATAAGTTAATTCAGTTTATTCGCGGCATTCACTTAGGGATAACGACGCAAAAATGAATCATGACGACGATAATTTTCATATTCAGCGAAATGTAGAAATACGATCACAGTTGTGTTGCTAGAAGTGTAACAGAAAGAATAACTGAGCGCACGGCGGAGAGTATGTAGTATTCGCCGCTACATCAACTGGAATGCATATAGTATGAATTTGGCACGTTGATGCATCTTTTCTGCAATTCAAACGTTCCCTCCTACGTATTAAGATAATTACAGAAATTACTCAAATATATGGAAGAAGTTAGCTCACAGAATAAATGTAAACACGTGGACGCCTTATAGTACCAACGAGACGCATATGACAGTACATTGGGTTTTCAGGAACGACAACTTGAGGACACTCAAATGATCTGTGGCGGCAATTTGTTCACAGACAGAAATCTCCGGTATAAACAGGGAGTATAGTTGCCGCACTCCATATTAATGGCCACCAGTGGGAGCTCCGTGATAACACAGGCCCAAGCCTATCTTAATCTGAAGACTTGACAATGGGAAATCCGTCTGATCTCCATACAAAGAAGATGCTAAGTTCATAAAATTCGTTATCAAGCGGATGTTGGATTCCTGGATCTATACAATGAAACAGGGCAGAGAAGACAAGGAATATCGAGATTCGCTCAACAGCTGGTGTCGTACCCGTCAATAACATGAAGAAAGAAACTCCCATGTAAACACCACCTCCGCCGCAGTATGACAAAATATTATGACCCCCTGTATAATAACGTCTATCTCTGAAACGCAGTTCTGCAGCGATTCTGCGTGGCATGAATTCGTTGAGACCTACGAAGGTTTCCGGAGTTAGGTGGCACCAGATGTCAACGCAAAGGTCACACAATTCCCGTAAGAGGCACATGGTTTGTGGGCGCGAAGCTGACGCCCGATCCCTTCAAAGATGTGTTCCATCTGGTTCATATCAGGCGAATCTGGTGGTTAAACATGAACGTGAGTTCCACATCATGCTCTTTAAATCATTGTATAACTATTTTGGTCTTGTGACACGGACAGTTATTTCATTTGACGACGCAATAGCCATTGGGGAAGCATGAGGGGGTGCAGATGGCCCGCAATAATGTTCAAGTAGTCCGCAGCAGACATCGTGCCTTCGATTACCGCCACAAATCCCATAGCAGCCCACCAGAATGTCCCCTATAGCATAATACTGTCTCCGTCGGCCTGTGTTCGCGGCGCGGTGCATGTTTCGAGCAGTTGTGGTCTAGATAACGGCGTGTCTGGACACGTCAATAGCGCGGTGAAACGAGAAACGTGATTCACCCGACACGGCGATACGTTTCCTTTGATACACGAGTCAATCTCGATGGCCCCTTCCCCAATCCGATCATACTTGACATTGTCGTTGAGTCAACATGGGAGTCATCTGTTTCGGATCCCCATGTTTAACCATGAGCGCTGAGTAGAGTGCTTCGAAACACTTTTGCCTGCATCAGCATTGTAGTATGTCATTAAATCTTCCACAGATCGCCGCCTATGCTGTTTTATAGAGCGGGCAGGGGTCCGACCTCCACGTTCTGTGATAGTGAGAACGTTCAACACCCTGTCAACTACTTACGGTATCACGGTCCTTCAACCACTTTCCATACATGCTCACGACAGTAGCACGGGTACACACGATCGTCTTCGCCGTTTTCGAGAAGCTCGTTCGCAGACGCCGAGTCATAATCTACGCTTTGTCAGAGTCGCTTGTATCAGTGAATTTCCAAACTTGCTGGTTGTACCGTCGCTATAATGATTCTCCACTCATCTCTGCTCTATTTATATACTTTCCTCATCGCGTTAAGTACCCGTAAAGCTACCAGGCGGCTTTTAGTCCACGGAAGCTGTTGTCGTACTGTTTCCACTTGTCAGTGTATCCTATTAATATTCTTTATTCACAAAACTAGTTTCGCTTATCAAGAGTAATATACAGAGAGCACTCCAAGCAGAGAACACGTACACTTGAAGCGAACAGCCACGAAAGTGTGATAAGATTGCAGGTGGTGAGGCGGTGATTACCTGGGAGCTTCCTGCTTAACTACGATGGGAATATTTCCCATCCGGCAGAGTGATAAGTATTTTAACTGGCAAGCAGCAGTAAATAGAAACGGGATTAATTCATCTTTAAAGCTGAAGAAAGAAGTTCCCTGGAGCGACTAATCGACTCCTGAATAGACAAGATGCCTGCTTAAAGGTACCTGTTGCTGCAGATTAGTAGCCATCGCTGTTTGCGGTGTGTTCGGTGTAGTGCTCTTCAGTTAAGAAACTTATCTCGTGCTAGTATATTCTGTGCAACCCTCTTCATCTCCGAATAACTACTGCAACGTATATCCATTTGAGCCTATTTACTGTATTCATCCCTTTTTCTCCCTCTAAAATCCCCCCCCCCTCTCCATCCACACACACACACACACACACACACACACACACACACACACACACACACACCACACTTCCCTCCAGTTCCAAACTGACGATTCCTTGATGCCTCACAATGTGTCCGGTCAACCAAGCTCTCCTTTCAGTGCAGTTATGCCATAAAGTTCTTTTCTTCCCAGTACTGTTCATCATCTCCCAATTATTTATTCGATCTCTACCCACCTAATTTTCAACGTTTTTCTCTAGCACCTAGGTCAAAAAGCTCCTATTTTCCTCTTGTCTGAACTGCTTACCGTCAACGTTTCATCTCCATACAAGGCTACACTCCACACAAACTCAGAAAAGTCCTCCTACTATTTAAATTTGTATCTGATGTTAAAATAATTCCTCTTTCTCTGAAATGCTTTTCTTGCCATAGCCGGGCTGTATTTTATATCCTCTCTACTTCGCCCATCATCAGTTATTTTACTGTTCAAATAGCAAAGCTCATCTACTACTTTTAGTGCCTCATTTCCTAATATAATTATCTCGTCTTTTGATTGAATTCGACTAAATTCCATTATATTTGCTTAACAATGGTTTATGTACGTCTTAAATTCTCCTTTCAAGGCGCCATTCATCCTGTTCAACTGTACTTCTTAGTCCTTAACAGTATTACAATGCCATCAGCATATATCAAAGTTTTCAATTCCTTCCCCAAATTTTTATTTGGTTCAAATAACATCTCAGATAGACTACAACGCCGTTTCACTCCCTTCTTAACCACTGCTTCCCTTTCATGCCCCTCGACTCTTACAGCTGCCGGTTGGTTTCTGTACAAGCTATAACAACCTTTCACTTCCTGTACCTTCAAAAGTGCCAAGAGTATATTCCAATTAACACTATCCAAAGGTTTCTCTAATCTAGAAGTACTATAAACGCAGTTTGCTGTCTTCAATCTATCCTCTAAGATAAGTCGTAGAGTCAGTACTGCCACGCGTGTTCCATCACTTATGCATAACCCAAACTGATCTTTCTTGGAGCCGACCTCTACCAGAGTTTCCATTGTTTTATAAAGAATTGGTGTCAGTATTTTGCTACCATTACTTGTTACACTGACAGCTCTTTAATAGTCACACCTACCACGCCTGATTTCTTTGGAACTGGAATTACTACAGTCTTCTTCAAGTCTGAGGGTATTTCACCTGTCTCCAACGTCTTGCACACCAGATGAAAAAGTTTTATCATCTCTGGTTCTCCGAGAATCTCAGTAATTCTTACGAAATGTCGTCCACTCCAGGGACCTTGTTTAGATACAGATTTTTCAGTGCTCAGTCCATTTATTCTGACAATACAATACGTTCCATCTCATTTCCATCTACTTCCTCTTTCTTCGTATAGTACTGCTTTCAAGTTCATTTTCCATATATATCTCCTCTATACATTCCTTCCACCTTTCAACTTCCCGTTTCATGCTTAGCATTGGCTTGCCATTTGAACTATTGATATTCGTACAGTTTATTCTCTGTTCTCTAAAGATCTCGTTAATTATCCTATAGGCGGTATTAATCTTTCCCCTATTTATACATACTTCTACCGACTTCCATTTCCCCTCCAACCATTCCTTGCACTTCTCGTTCATTATTAGATACACTCCTCGATTAGCCTTATTTGGTGCTCTGTTTACAGACGTTTACTCATCTGGCAAGATGTTCTGTTCATCCATCCACTGTACTTCACTAATTCCCTCTATATCTAACTACAGTACGACTTCTTAACATCTATAATCAGGTTATACTAAATTTGTCAACGATTGCGCAGCAAAAAGAAATCTGTATGTACGACTGCACACGAGTCATATGTCTTCCTTACTTTATGTATTTTCAGTTAGGTTCCACCCTGACAGCAGTACCTGATAGGGTCAATTTTGTTACGACAATTTATATACATCATTAATGGCGACACTGTATGTTTACGGAGGAACTGCGTTTATTATAATACAACGTGCTTCAGGCAGTGTCTGACGATTTGCAACCGTAGAAATCATGAAATGGATTCACATATTGTGAATATATATCGGCATCAACTACTCGTGACAAATGAAAATTTGTGCCGGGCCGGATCTCGAATCCATATTTCCCGCTTGTCATGAGCAGTCGCTTTGACCACTTCGGCTATCCAAGCTCGCCCCCAATACCGCTCCAAATCTCCATACGTCAAGCAGTCACAATCCAAATTCTCACAAATTCGTGGAACTAAGCACAGGAAGACAAAAATAAAAGGTTCAAATGGCTCTAAGCACTATGCGACATTACATCTGAGGTCATCAGTCCCCTAGAACTTAGAACTACTTAAACCTAACTAACCTAAGGACATCACACACATCCATGCCCGAGGCAGGATTCGAACCCGCGACCGTAGCGGTCGCGCGATTCCAGACTGAAGCGCCTAAAACCTCTCGGCCACAACGGCCGGCATAGGAAGACACATGTTATATTGTACCGTCATTTTAGGCGCGCCAGGCGTGATCTTATCATTAATGGCGACAGTACCTCTGTTTATGCAGTACTGCATTTGTTGTAATACAGTGCCATTCAGACGTGGATGCCTGTCTGAAGGGACAGACACTGTCTTTGACGAATTGTAGCTGTGGAAATCTTGAAATAGGTTCACAGCTTGTGAACGTGTATTAGCCTCAGCATCTCAGCCTACCTGATAAAATCACACCCAAACTACGCCCGAGCACGAAATGAATGCCCAAGGGTACCGACCGGCCGCTGTGTCATCCTCAGCCCGGAGACGTCACTGGATGTGGATATAGTGGGGCATGTGGTCAGCACACCTCTCTCCCGGCCGTAGGTCATTTTACGAGACCGGAGCCGCTACTTCCATGTCAAGTAGCTGCTTAGTTTGCCTTTTAAGGGCTGAGTGCGACCCGCTTGCCAACAGCACCGGCAGACTGGATGGTCACCTATGCAAGTGGTAGCCCAGCCCGACGGCGCTTAATTTCGGTGATCTGACGGGAACCACGGGAACCGGTGTTACCACTGCGGCAAGGCCGTTGGCGATATAATCACACCTAGCAGGGCTAAAATGACTACATAAAATAACATTTGTCTACTTATGTTTAGTTTCACGAATTTGCAGAAATTTAGGTTGTGACTGCGCGACGCATAGAAGTTTGGACCGGCACTGGGAGTGTGCTTGGACAGCCGAAGTGGTTAGGGCTACAACTCCAGACAAGCGGGAACTCAGGGTATGAGCCAACTTTTTCAGGTTACCGTAAACATGATCCAAGATGCTTATTTCAACATTTTCGGAGAAGAAGATTTACTATTCATTCTACATTTTAAAGATGAGTATTCTGTGGAAGATGACAACAGTATTGTTCTTCAGGACTGGTTGCATACGTTCCTGTTTCCCCATAAAAAATATGTGGGACTATTTCGAACAGCGAGTGAAACATAACAACCAACAACCCTGAAACTGGGAGCTTCTATGGAATCTAATTAACAATGACTAGCTTCACCTCGATGTGGCATATGTTTACAAGAGGGGGTGCCCCACAGTTCTTACATATTGGAAAAAATGTCATATTACCGCCCTGAGCTGCTGGTAAAATACTTTATTTACACAACCAGTTTGAGTCGTCAGACCACCATCAGGTTCATAAAAGTATTCACAACCTCACGTTCGGCGGAAGGATATGGCATAGCTGAAAAACGACTTGCAGGCTTCTTCTACGCCGAATTGAGTCCATTAGCAATTTTACATGCAGTGTTACACAGTATTAGTCATGTCTCTTGAGGATGGCTAATTTTTTTGCCCAGTGTGCTTAGCTGATGCCATGTATCCTAGTATTTAAATTCAACGTAACTTACTTCTGAAATGTAGTAAAGTGAATATTCAGTTGGTTGCGCTCTGCAAAGGTAGTGGGCCACGTCAGCTCTAGGATTAGGACGTAAGACAGAGATTATATTTTTCTCGTGATCATGTCAGCCGCTGACCACAAGCAGTACGGCCAGGCGAAAGACAAGTGAGGCGGGCATTCTCGCTAAATCGTGTCAGAGCATTTAGCGTGGGCGGAAGCGTGCTTGACGTCAGGGCGGCGGAGGCGGTGATGCAAGACGCGGCCAGCGTAGTGTACCGCTACGGCTCGCCGGCCCGCGCCGGTCGTCGACACGCGTGGACCTCCCGCGCCGCTACGCGCATGCGCCACCGGCTTCCGCCAAGCTGTCGTCATCCGCCAGCAGTAAAACGTCTTCTAAACAGACGACAAACATATGTTCAGCAGGTCTGCGCCCTTTGTGAACGTGCCGTTGGAGTTAGTTCGTACCACGAGAGTTTGGCGCGAACAGTAGCACAGTATTGACTGAACTAACGTTCTGACAGTGACCGCGCTTCCTCATCGTCACCGATTTCGTCCAAATTTATGGTACAGCAGGGCTTGGCCAGAAATTAAAGTGACAGAAGTGAGAGTTCCAGATGGAGAAAAAATAGCATTTTTAATGCAAGTTTGGCGGGGCACGAGCTATTTATGTTAGCGTAGTTTCCCGCCAGTGGTTGGTGCAGAGGAAAGACTTGAGAATGGTAATCAGAGGGTATTGTGGTCGAGTCACTGTGTGGGAACATTTTATTTTCAACTTTTACGTTACTTACCCTGCAAATAAACCGAAATAGTGCACAATATATTGATTTATCAATATCTTCATGAAATGTATCAACATTAAACGCAAAGGAAACATTCGAATTGCATATTTCCAGGAAGAGATTGGAAAGTGTTCACGACTACTTCGTATATAAAATTGGAAGGGAAACGCAGTACCATGCTTCTTGACAGGACGTAGGGGAACGATGTGGGAGACCCGCACCGCCGCACTACGCAAGGTCCTAATGGAGGTGATATGCCGTTGCCTTCCTCCGCCCGTAATGAGGATGAATGATGATGATGAAGAAGACGACAACAACACCCAGTCACCTCGGGACACGTGAAAATCCCTGACCCCGCCGGGAATCGAATCCACCGGCTGTGGTGACCAAGCGGTTCTAGACGCTACAGTCTGGAACCGCGCGACCGCTACGGTCGCAGGTTCGAATCCTGCCTCGCGCATTGATGTGTGTGATGTCCTTAGGTTAGTTAGGTTTAAGTAGTTCTAAGTTCTAGGGGACTGATGACCTCAGAAATTAAGTCCCATAGTGCTCAGAGCCATTTGAACCATTTTTTAATCGAATCCGGGAGCCCATGGTCGGAAAGCGAGAACACTACCGCGAGACCACGAGCTGCGCAATATAATAGATTATATTGTTTTATTTTAAAGCTGATGATTTGCACGTGCTCGGGCGATACTCATCGTAAAAACAGGGGAACCTATCATTCGTGTGCTGCAGCCGAGGACTGCTCGAAGGTCAAAATGAAACTAACGGAATCCGAAGTCCAGTACGCTTTAATTACAATATCGTTTGGGGAAATTATTTGCAGAACCACCGTAGACAGTGTAAGTACAGTCTCTTCTTGGAAATTAATTGGAACCCCGAATATTCTTTTGTCTTTCCTTCTCATGCCCGTTATGAAGACACTAATAAAAACAATAAACTGCGCATTAATCCGGTTTATTTGGATTGTAAGCAAAGTAAAAATTGGAAAAAAAGTTCCTCCGTAGGGAGTCGACCCCACAAGCCTCGGGTAACCATAGGCAAGTGTTTGCAAGTGGACTGGCTCTGAGCACTGCGGGACTTAGCAGCTATGGTCATCAGTCCCCTAGAACTTAGAACTACTTAAACCTCACTAACCTAAGGACAGCACACAACACCCAGTCATCACGAGGCAGAGAAAATCCCTGACCCCGCCGGGAATCGAACCCGGGAACCCGGGCGTGGGAAGCGAGAACGCTACCGCACGACCACGAGCTGCGGACTGTAAGCCAACAGTTGCCTGTAAACTAGGCTAACATAAACGGCTCATGCCCCGCCTTATCCGCGCCAAAGATGCTACTTTTTGTTAAATGCTTGGCTGCTCCCACTAGTGTCACTTTCATTTCCGGCCAGACCCTGCATGTAACATAAATTTGGACGAGATCGGTGATTACGAGTAGACGCAGTCCCCTTGTGAGTCTGTAATGAGAGCTTCAGTTTGTAAAGGAATGTTTGTTGACACTAAAAATTGTGACAGAATGGAAGATGTGTGTCGAGCTCGTAGTAGAAGCGATATCTTTGACCTTCGGAATTAGAATTATCGACGTCGTGGTCGTAAACCTGGCCACGGCACCTCATGTTGTGTCGAGGAAGGCCATACTTGGTTCACAGCCAGGGAAAACGGTCTTGACATGAGCAGGCAATGGTCAGAGCTCAACTCGCTGGCAACACCTCATCCATGCCGCTGTCGTTTTGGCTATTGCAGCTGTAGGTAGCGTGCCCGAAACGCTGCTTTCAATTAATAAAGTATTCAGTCGCTGGCCGTTCGAACTAGTGTCAGGGATACCTTACAAAATCGCTGTTTTACCAAAAATGTATTCACTAAACAGGGTAAGGCAGCAAACGCAAGCCAACCAAAATATATGCAGGTCGTGTACCAATGCTCAAGGTGAACATTTTGAGCACTTAAAATTACAGAAATAATAATAAGCACCTGAGCGGGACAGTGGTTTGCTGCACAGTTATCTTAAACTTAAAAAATTAGTCGCGTACATCAGAAAATGTGCCACGTTGTCCCCCTTAAGTTAGTGAAAACCGCACCTAGAAGTGCACTGTTGACCCTTAAAATTGCTACACCATACTGGCGGTAAACAGCAACGTCAAATTGGTACGGAGTGTACTATATGCTTGGATATGTAACTGATTAAAATTTCAGCGCAACCGCACAAACTAGGTAGGAGTAACGCCATCGATAATGTGTATATAAAGTTCTTCATTCATAAATCGTTTGTGTGTGGGATAATCGTATTGTTCCTCGTTTGAGAAGGAGAGAAGTCTACAAGCACGTATCGCAGTTCATCTGTGACGTTATCATGGATTGTCAACACTGAAGTTTATTGGTTCCCTACATTGCTGCTTGCGCTGGTGATCATGGGAGTATGGAATCTATAGGCTCAGAGTGCCAACGAGAAGGACACATTATTTTGTCGGCTGTCCAGGATCGTTAGTCACGCTACAGTCTTTGACATAAAGCCTTACTACCAGCCGGCCGCTGCTGCAGTGACGAAGCCTGGATCGCTAACTTACGGCACCAATAAAACTCACCACGCCTCCGAATTCTGAGTCCGGGAATCTGCAAGATTTGGCAATACTGAGGAATCCGAAATTTTCTGCAGGAAGTTTTGTCTTCCACTCCATCTGTTCTAGTGCCGTATCTGCTCGTGGTAAACGTCGCGCACTGTAGACGCATAGTAGCGAGTTTAACTCCATTCCTTCCTTTAATTTATTGAACCACACTTCGTTTATCTACCTAAAGTATCAGTCCAATGTAGGCTCAAAAGTAATTTGCTTCACTTTCTAACGCACTATAATACAAAGACCTTTCAGAAACTTTCTGTGAAGAGCTGTGGCTGGGTCAGCCTGCCTGTGGCAGTGGAGGTGTGCGAATCTGTCTGCTGGCTGCTGTCAACAATGCTCAACTCAGTCAGTGAAACACCTTTCTGTTGTAATCAAAACTTACTTAACTGAAGGAGTTATTGATGTACATTGGTACATAATGTTGCATGCAACACGAAAAGATAAGCTGAAATTCATGTTCGAAATGGTTCATATGGTTCAAATGGCTCTGAGCACTATGGGACTCAACTGCTGTGGTCATTAGTCCCCTAGAACTTAGAACTACTTAAACCTAAGTAACCTAAGGACATCACACACATCCATGACCGAGGCAGGATTCGAACCTGCGACCGTAGCAGTCGCACGGTTCCGGACTGCACGTCTAGAACTGCGAGACCACCGCGGCCGGCTTCATGTTCGACCGCAACTTTATATGACTGAATTATTTTGATAAATGATGGCTCGAGAAACTGGTGAAAATCAGCTTTATAAACGTAGTAGGCATCCATGTTTAACTTCTTAACTGTGTTGTGTAAGTAAAGCTGAACAGTACCGAACTCTGTGACAAAATAGCTGGATCCTGGGTGGCAACATGAGTGAAATTGCCATGATCCATGCATGACTTGGTCTCCATACTATCACTAGCTATGAATTTCTCTTAGAAATAACCGTTGACCAAACGAATGCAGTGATTGTCCCCTATGGCAAGGTGTAAACAGTTCGCCAAAAAGTGGTTGTCTGTCCATAAACTTCCAGTTCTAAATGGTGTCAGCCAACTCGAAGTAGACTTGCACACACATATCCCGTCGTATACAAATATACGTGGTTACCATGCAGTCATCATGTACGACGCTCAGCTACGAACGTGCGAGACATGCAGTACAATAGGTCACGTCTGCGTGCAGTAATTTCAACGGCGAGTTGTGCTACTACCAGTTGGCGAGATGTAACACTCCCGATGATAAAACACTCCTCATAAACCTATGCAGCAGCAGCAGGCGGTCAGTACTCGGACACTGAGACCCCAGATGCGACTTGGGTAACAACTTTCTCATGGAAATTGGCGACCCAAAGGAGACAGTAACGCCTATGGAGCAGGACACAAAAACGAACATAGCTGCGCAAGGGCAACATGGCTCACAAAAGGAGAAAGAATCCAACACTTTCTCCAATAAGTACGACAGCCCGACATAAGAACCAAAACCTGCCACTAGGAAATCTGAAAATATAACAGAAAGATCCTCTCCAAAGAAGGAGAAGAAGCGATTCCCAGCCCATCACGGCAGTGAACAGATCTTTGGACTACGCGAGAAAGCTAAAAGAATTGGAAACAAACAGATCGAGCAAACATCTGATAATAACAACATGAAAACGAGTGCACCAAATGAAATTCAGCGAAGAGAAAGTTCTTCCACAGTAAGTCCAGCCGCCAAAGTATTTAATGAAAGGAAAAACTTCGTCATTGACCTACGTAGAGCGGATAATTCTTGTGAGAAAATGGCAACGACAAAGGAACTACGCAAAGTAACGTCAACAAAGAAGTAGGTAGACGAAACAAACGAAACAGACGAGGACGAATAAATGATGGAGATACGTGAATCAATAGGAAAAGCGTCACCAAACCAATAAATACTCCAGATGAGGGGAGGAGGATACCGCTTACCTGTAACAGAGGTCAGGAAGAGGAAGACCAAACAGTCTCTATAATGATGTATATTAACAGCACCCAGAAAAACAGGGCATGAACGCACAACAAGCGTATGGAGTTGCCTCAGCAAACATCTATAAAGTACGTTTAGCACTACGGTTAAGCAATGTCCACGATTTTTATACTACACAGTTCACATAGCCTACAATTCTATAATTAATACGGAAAACGGAACGGACATGGGAGCGGCCATCCTCACAAGAGAACGAATATGAGTGACGTCGCAGAAAAACTGTTTTCGTCCTTTCACGGTTTTTGTAGGTAAGTTTTCAATAAAATGTAATAATTACTGACAATATACACTAAAGATTACAACTATACAATCCATTAAGTAAACGAATAATGCATAGTTATGTATTTATCGATTTTTGGCTATGGATACAGTTGGTTCTGTTATGTTCTGAAGCCCAAGACTGCGTGTCAGGCAATATGGAATACTTTAAATTCCTGTGCAAGCACTGAGAACAAAGATTGTAATTGTGACTTCTGCAAATACTTCAGTCATCTCTGCTACATAAACAAATAATTATTTCAGAACATTGTTTGAAGTTAATAAACATAACACATATGTTACCCGAACAAATTATTTTTGCTTTTAAAAATTAAAATTACGAGGGATCTCAGAATTTAAAACTTTTCCCGGTGGTAAGTTTTTCAAATCTTATTACGAGAAACACAAATACATATGGCTGTTAATATACTTTTCGGGATGTGAGGTCGTGGTCCAAGAACTTTTCTGCTCCTTACGTTTCGTCCAGGACTGCGCTGGACTTCCTCAGAAGCGCTGCTCCGCTGAGTCTTGCCGACTGACTGGTCGGGTGTCTGAGAGCGACTTATATATTGTGAGAAAGGGGAGCGTGGTTCGGGATACACGTGATGAGCAGTGATAATTCACAGGAAAGTTAAGGTTGACTATCGATTACCACCTTGTCAAAGATAAAACTTGTTAGCATTTTTGTAGAGCCACTGTCCATATACCGCTAAGTTTCATAGCCTCCTCTTTCCTATTAAAATTATCGTGATGTTTATACATTTCAATAGCTTCTCTATATAACCGTGGATAGGAATTTAACGTTGTAGATAAAACTTCGGTATCCGAAAACTTCACTTGATTGTTTCCTGGTTGAAGAGCATGTTCCGCTACAGCTGATTTTTCTATTTTTCCAAGTCGACAAAGATTTTTATGCTCTTTCAGTCGCGTATTTACGCTTCTTTTGCAGTACAGTTATAACAGATAGAAACTGAAACAGCAGTTATAGCTTCACCTAACTGTGTGTGGAACACATATTCAACGCAACGTCTTGCAACTGGTGCAGTTTGCTCTTCATTTATTATCCTGTGGTTTCATATTGATGATCCTTATGAAAAAGTTCATATGAGAATTATCGAGAGTAATTTTTAGAACAGATTTGTTAAGTTAAATGGTAATTAGCATAACAGCTCTATGCTCATGGTGCTAAAGGGCTCTCTGAAGCGAGCTCCATGTTGTCTGGAGAACAATTTACACTCAGCGTTCAGATAACAGTGGTTGTTGTCGGCCAGACTATAGCCCAGACTTAATTACTACCATTACACCACACAACACAGGCCAATCATACGCTAGTTATTCAAATACTATTTCATTTCTTCCAAAGAAGATTTGACAAATCGTTGCGGAGGTGATAAACATGAGTAACAGAACATCATACCACCATACATTCCCCATGGCGGCCGGAGTGGCCGGGCGGCTCTAGTCTGCAACCGCGCGACCGCTACGGTCGCAGGTTCGAATCCTGCTTCAGGCATGGATGCGTGTGATGTCCTTAGGTTAGTTAGGTTTAAGTAGTTCTAATCTAGGGGACTGATGATCTCAGCAGTTAAGTCCCATAGTGCTCAGACATTCCCACTGCCCCCCCCCCCCCCCTCTCCCAACTAATTTAAACTCTTGATTTCTCATTGAATATAATCTTCGACGCAAATCTCATGTTCTGTGATCCAAGCTTAGGTCTCAGTTTCAGCTAAGCCCATTTGGCGAAATGTTAAAAAACTTACCGTTTGTACACTTGGATACAGTGGATATTATCATGGACGAACTTCACGAAGTCATTAAGAAACTGGAAAGCGCTAGAGAAATGGATTTCGATGATATGGGAGACGAATAAAATAAGTATTTAGAGACCAAAGCAAAATGCATTCCTTCCAGAAGTTTTCCCATGTTGATATGCCGCCGGGTTGCTGTAGGTCAAGCTGAATGTACATAAAACAGATATACGGGGGCATGCTGGAAAGCATTGCTTCCGAATTTTTTATGTGAAAATTCTGAAAGCTTTTTAAATCAAACAAGCAGCATTAACGTTCTACGCCTTTGTTCGCCATGTCTACAGTTTCGCAGCCACCTGCCGCTTGATGGCTCTGAATTGTCGCGTGTAACACGGCGGTGTGTAACATAACTAGGTCAGTACGTGAGAAACAGCATGCTTTAATCGCATTTATAACCGCAGAAGAGTTCGTCCACACATCGAGCACCCTCTCCTTCAGCATGACATTGCCAGACCACACACAAGCGCTGCGACATCTGCAACAACCCGACGCCTTGGGTTCACTGTCATCGATCATCCTACATACAGTCCCGACTTGGTCCCATCCGATTTTAAACTGAATTTTGGGAACTGAGAATCTTGAACGTAAGCAGGTAGCCATGAGGAAGCACGTAATATGGGAGTGCACACATGAAGGGGGACGTGTCAAAGCTTATTGCTCCAGCTCACAAAGCAAATCGCGTATATGCATCTTAATCACAGACGAAGTTGCCAAGAGCATTCGACCACGAAACGTCTTCACTAAAGCAGACTAAATGTACAGATGGTTGCTTCTACGAGGATGGAAACCAACACATATATAGCGAAATGGTGGCACTGCACTGCTGCTAGTCACGAAGTGGAGCAGACTAAGAACTGCAACGGAAAGGGGCGGGGAGGATGTAAAAAATGGCTCTGAGCACTATGGGACTTAACAGCTATGGTCATCAGTCCCCTAGAACTTAGAACTACTTAAACCTAACTAACCTAAGGACAGCACACAACACCCAGTCATCACGAGGCAGAGAAAATTCCTGACCCCACCGGGAATCGAACCCAGGAACCTGGGCGTGGGAGGGGGGAGGATGTATTTCAGCAGTTTTGTAACCTCGGACACAGCACAGCAATGTGTTTCATCCCACAGAAAAAAGTCCCTGTAGCCAACACGATTGGAAAAGGGTAACAATGCAAACAGTTTCTACTGCTTTCGGTCGAGGGAGCAGCTTGTCCTCCTACCGCTCAGGTTTGTAGCAATGAGGGCGCCAGTTCCCCGACCGAGGGCGGGATCAGTGTTCCTACGCGCAAATGTTGCTGTTGCCTAAATTCGAAACTAATAGTTGCCAAACTTCTGCTGATTTTTACCATTAAATGATTGGTGATCATGAAAATGCAACTCATGCAAGCTATAGGTGGTGTCAGGTTGCCAAGGAAAATAGATTTTAGTGCGCCAATTGGCAGATTAATTTGACTGACTTTTTAATTGATTGATTTATAGGTCCATGCCTACTACCACTGAACTCGTGGGCACCTATGCAATAGGAATATGTGGTCGGAAACGTGGCTATAAGTTTATTTAACTCTCTCTCTTTGTAAAGGATGAACTGGACAGCTGTTGAAGGTTCTCCATGTGCTCTATGTGTCTCAGAAAAGTTTCCTGCTTACGCCTTATCTGTGTATCACTAGATCACGGACTCAATTATGTCACTGACGTACTCTTCGAGACTTGCCTTAGTAACTCGATGTCCCAGTCACATATGTCAAAGCAGCTCCGTTGTAATACGGTATGAGACCTCACTACATGATACTCAGCTTCGTGGCGATACAGATGAGTAGTATGTGCTGCTATGTGCGAAGACTATCCAGATGCTACACATTTGTCATGCAGTACTGTCGCAGTTTTTAACTGTGGTGCACCAATAACGATACTTCATTGGAACGCCCGATGAGTGATCTGATCATACTCAAGTAGAAATTCTTATTGCTTTGAACTGTAGCATGCAGTATCTCTGCATTCGACTTCTTAATCTGGTCCATTGAATGAAAACGTCACATGAAGGTACAATGGTAGCAGTTCATCACGTTTGTCAACTTCTGAGATTTCCGCAATGTGGAAAATCATTCATGCTAAAACGATTTTCTTCAATCGTGAAAATAATTGTCTGTGTTTTTCTCCGATAGCACTCGACCCACACACGGCACACGTTTCGAACGGTCTCTTCTGTTCTCTGGTATACAAAATCCAATATGTAACTGCAAGACAAATACCAGAAATTCAAGTACATAATGACTCATGATAAATGAATTCACAATAATCTACTAGCCAACATGTCATTCAAATATATATGGTTATAACTTATACCTAATCAAATTTTGTATTATGAAACTTCTAACTGCTATAGTAATTTCAGTGATGTGACAAAAGTAATGGGATAGCGATATGCACATGTACAGATGGCTATAGTATCGCGTACACAACGTACAGAACGGCAGTGCATTGGCAAAGCTATAATTTGTACTCTGGCGATTCATGTGAAAAAGTTTCCGATGTGATTATGGCCTCACGACGGGAATTAACAGACTTTGAACGCGTGGTGGTAGTTGGAGCTAGACGCATGGAAATCGTTAGGGAATGCAATATACCGAGAACCACAGGGTCAAGAGTGTGCCGAGGAAACAAAAATTTCGGGCGTTACCTCTCACCATAGACAACGCAGTGGCTGACAGACTTCACTTAACGACCGAGGACAGCGGAGTTTGGCTAGAGTTGTCAGTGCTAACAGACAAGCAGTACTGTGTGAAATAACGGCATAAATCAATGTTGGACGTACGACGAATGTACTCGTTGGCAGCAGACGACCGACGCTAGTGCCTTTGCTAACAGCACGACAACGCCTGCAGCGCCTCTCCTGGACTCGTCACCATATCGGCTGGACCCTAGACGACTAAAAAACCGTGGCCTGCTCTGTTGACACCTGATTTCAGTTGGTAAGTGCCGACGGTGGGGTTATAGTGTGGCACAGACCCCGAAGCCATGGACCCAAGTTGTCAACAGGGCACTGTGCAAGCTGCTGGTCGCTCCGTAACTGTGTCGTCTGTGTTTACCTGGAATGGACTGGGTCCTCTGATCCAAGTGAAACGATCACTGACTGGAAATGATTACGTTTGGCTACTTGACATTATTTTGCAGCCGAAGAATGGTGGAATTTTATGGATAACAGTGCACCATGTTATCGGGTCACAGCTGTTAGCGACTGGTTTGAAGAACATTATGGGCTGTTGGAGCGAATGATTTGGTGACCCAGATTGCACGACATGACTCTCGTCGAAAATTTATGGGACATAATCGAGAGGTCAGTTCGTACACAAAATCTGGCACTGGCAACATTTTCGGAATTACGGATGGCTATAGAGGCAGCAGGGCTCAATATTTCTGCAGAGAACTTTCAGCGACTTGTTGACTTTATGCCACGTCGAGTTGCTGCACTACGCAGGGGAAAAGGACGTCTGACACGATATTACGAGGTATCCCATGACTTTTGGCACCTCAGTGTATACTGGCATCATGCTAGAGCACGTTGCAGGTTTTCTTCTTTGTCATCGAAACACACTCCCTGTCCTGTGATGACAAGATCTTCGGCGTACAGGAAGTGGGGCATGTAATTTTTGTGCTATTTAGTCTCTGGTACATAAAAGGGTTGGACAAAAATATGGAGAAACAACGTGAAAATGCATGTTTGAACATTACTGCTGATGCTAGCCAAGCCAGGGGGTTACGCTGTTGTATTTGACCACGAACGGCATCTGTGGGACGTCCTCAATATGTTGCAAGTGTCTGTCGTACTCAGACCCGTGTTCTGTGTAGTTTTGAGTAGATTATGTAGAAAACATGTGAATTAGAACGTGAGCAAATTGTTGGTGCTCGTATGATGGGTGCCATCTGGACCAATTATTGAAGATTTATACCTCATATAGGGACAGCGGAGAAAACATCTGCTAAGTCACAACGCGAGGAGGAGGACAATAGTGTTTGACGTCCCATAAAGAGGTCACTAGAGACGGAAAAAAAGCTCGGATTAGGTAAGGCTACAGAATGAAAGCAGCCGTGCCCTTTCGAAGGAACCATCCCTGCATTTGCCTTAAGCGATTATAAGGAAATTATGGGAAACCTAAATCAAGATGGCCGGACTCGAGTTTGAACCGTCACCCTCCCGAATGCGAATCCAGTGTGCTAACCAGTGCAAAACTCCGCTCGGAGTCACGACGCGGACGAAAGTGTTGAGTGATCGTGACGAACGGTCATCGAAGAGGCTTGTGACGAAACATAAGAGGACGGCAACCACGAAATCAGCGTCCAGTTGAATGTCGCACTCGCAAATCCTGTCAGCACCAAAACAACACGAAGGGTTCACCATAAGCAGGTAATTTCAGGGCGAGCTAGAATCCCAAAAACGCTCCTCAACGAGGCAGATACTCGTAACAGGAGAATGTGGTGCCAGGGCAATAAAACCTGGACTACGCAGCAATAGAAAAAAGTCATTTGGTCGGATGAGTCTTGTTTCATACTACTTCAAACGTCTGGCCGAGTATACGCCTGGCGTACCCCGTCCCAAGCCTACAACGCAGACTGCTTGCTGCCAACAGTGAAACGTGGCGGGGGTTCGGTGATGATTGGGGCAGCCATATCGTGGTATTTCATGGGCGCCATGGTTACTCTGCAAGGTCGCATTATGCCAAGGACTATGTGACCAATTTGGCTGGTCATGTCCATCCCATGGTAGAATATCTGTTCCTCCATGGTGATGCTGTGTTCCAAGACGCCAGGGGACCTGCTGAAAGAGCTCGCGTCGTGCACGACTGGTTTTATAACCACGATAATGAGTTTTCGCATCTCCTCCGGCTATCACAGTCACCTGATCTCAATATTATTGAACTATTGTGGTCTATTTTGGAGAGAAGGTTGCATTATCGCTATCCCATTATTTTCCAGGGCGAACAGTATTACTTTCTTGAAACTCATACAGGACCTATATTTAGCCATTCTCAACGACTGAAAGTTGTTTCGAATGCCAATGCTTTTCCTACATCTTAACAGGCGTGGTAATGTTTTTGTGTTTCTACATTTTTGTCCTTCTATATGTTTCCAACATGGACGGACACTGGTTTCAGATCTTTTATGACGAATCGATGGAGTTTTCACTGTTTTGATCGTCCTGTACGCAGAATCTCTTGGACAGGTCGCGTATTTTGCTGAAATAAATCAGGTTACTCTGTAATATGCCAACGGACTTGCCGCAGTGGTAACGCAGGTTCCCGTCAGATCACCGAAGTTCTACATCTACATCCATACTCCGCAAGCCACCAAACGGTGTGTGGCGGAGGGCACTTTACGTGCCACTGTCATTACCTCCATTTTCTGTTCCAGTCGCGTATGGTTCGCGGGAAGAACGACTGTCTGAAAGCCTCCGTGCGCGCTCTAATTTCTTTAATTTTACATTCGTGATCTCCACGGGAGGTATAAGTAGGGGGAAGCATTATATTTGATACTTCATCCACAAACGCACCCTCTCGAAACCTGGCGAGCAAGCTTCACCGCGATGCAGAGCGCCTCTCTTGCAGAGTCTGCCACTTGAGTTTGCTAAACATCTCCGTAACGCTATCACGGTTACCAAGTAACCCTGTGACGAAACGCGCCGCTCTTCTTTGGATCTTCTCTATCTCCTCCGTCAACCCGATCTGGTACGGATCCCACACTGATGAGCAATACTCAAGTATATGTCGAACGAGTGTTTTGTAAGCCACCTCCTTTGTTGATGGACTACATTTTCTAAGGACTCTCCCAATGAATCTCAACCTGGTAACCGCCTTACCAACAATTAATTTCATATGATCATTCCACTTCAAATCGTTCCGCACGCATACTCCCAGATATTTAACAGAAGTAACTGCTACCAGTGTTTGTTCCGCTATCATATAATAATACAATAAAGGATCCTTCTTTCTACGTATTCGCAATACATTACATTTGTCTATGTTAAGGGTCAGTTGCCACTCCCTGCACCAAGTGCCTATCCGCTGCAGATCTACCTGCATTTCGCTACAATTTTCTAATGCTGCAACTTCTCTGTATACTACAGCATCATCCGCGAAAAGCCGGTCATTTATATATATTGTGAAAGGCAATGGTCCCATAACACTCCCCTGTGGCACGCCAGAGGTTACTTTAACGTCTGTAGACGTCTCTCCATTGATAACAACATGCTGTGTTCTGTTTGCTAAAAACTCTTCAATCCAGCCATACAGCTGGTCTGATATTCCTTAGGCTCTTACTTTGTTTATCAGGCGACAGTGCGAAACTGTATCGGACGCCTTCCGGAAGTCAAGGAAAATAGCATCTACTTGGGAGCCTGTATCTAATATTTTCTGGGTCTCATGAACAAATAAAGCTAGTTGGGTCTCACACGATCGCTGTTTCCGGAATCCATGCTGATTCCTACAGAGTAGATTCCGGGTTTCCAAAAACGACATGATACTCGAGCAAAAAACATGTTCTAAAATTCTACAACAGATCGACGTCAGAGATATAGGTCTATAGTTTTGCGCATCTGCGCGACGACCCTTTTTGAAGACTGGGACTACCTGTGCTCTTTTCCAATCATTTGGAACCTTCCGTTCCTCTAGAGATTTGCGGTACACGGCTGTTAGAACTGGGGCAAGTTCTTTCGCGTACTCTGTGTAGAATAGAATTGGTATTCCGTCAGGTCCAGTTAAACGCTGTCGGGCTGGACTAGCACTTAGATGGGTGATCATCCAGTCTGCCGAGCGCTGTTGGCAACCGGTGTGCACTCATCCCTTGTGAGGCAAACTGAGGAGCTACCTGACTGAGAAGTAGCGGCTCCGGTCTCATAAACTGACCTACGGCCGGGAGAGCGGTGTGCTGACCACATGCCCCTCCATATCCGCATCCAGTGACACCTCCGGGCTGAGGATGACCCAGCGGCCGGTCGGTACCCTTGGACATTCGTTGCCTGTTCGGGCGGAGTCTAGGTGTCATTTTATCAGCTAGGTTGAAATGCTGCGGCTAATACATGTTTCCTGAAGTTTTCTGTTTCCGGTCACTGACGAGAAAATGATTATCCCGTATCAGATATGACCTTGCATGCATTCAGTTGCAGACTTCCCTTCAACTATAAGGAATGGAGTAGTTGGTTCAAATTGTTCAAATGGCTCTGAGCACTATGGGACTTAACTTCAATATTGAATCTCATTTACATCTCTATCATTCATGTTGTGGTAATGACTAATAAATTAAAAAACCTTGCAAGCTTTTTAAGTTGTTCTAGCACTCAGCAGCATTCGAAAAGCCACTACTATAACGTCATTTATTTCCTTCAAGTACACAAGCTTATACGAAAACCAAAAACTGCTGGATAGTGCTGCCTTCCTGTGTTCGTCCTTGACACGATGAACGCGTTCCACTCGCTGTTGTCTGAGTCCGCCGCGAGGCATGAATCATTCACCTCAGGCTTCTAGGCCAGCTGCAATTGGAGAACACACGAACTGTTACCGCGAACAAACTTTCGGGTTTACCGAGACAATTGCCCGTTTAATGACACCGACTAGTGTCTCTCAGAATTCAGGATGTATACGCCTGTGGTTCGTAGCGATTTCGTACAGAGTCTGACTTCCGAGAGTGTTATTTTTGTGCTTTTTTGTTATTTTTCCATATTTCAGTTGCTGGGTTATTAGAAATGGTTGAAAATACGAAAATTATGCTTCAAAGGGAAACAGTTCGTCTCTCGGTGAATTACAGGAATAGTACAGCTTGCATAACTACGATCACAACAGAGGTATAAAATTGCTTAAGTGTTCTCTGTGGACTAAACACTTCTCAGCTTTCATAAATAGTTCAGCCTAGTCAATCAGTTTAACGGCGAGTATCAGACGGCACAAATGTAACAACACCTATGAATGTTCATCGACTGAATGCAATGACACAACTTGGGACTACTTTGTGGTGCCATCGACAGAGAAAGTTTGAATAACTTAGGCACAGAGGAAGCTGAATAATTCAAGGCCAAAAGAAATTTAATTGAGTGTACAAAAAAGCAGTTGCATGTTCCAAAATGCGACGAACAGCCTGTCAGGATAACCGTGCTTGCCACGGCGACCTGCCGATATGCAAAATGTCGCGTGTCTGGTTGTGAAGGACACTATTTTAATGCAGAGGTACCCTGCCTGGGCGTTGTTCTACTTCTTAATCTGTTCTCCGCAAGCTATCTTGCAATGTATTGCACATAGTACGTATTGCACGAGTGCTCTGTATCACCCTTATTTCTCTACCGTTATCGTCATTACGTGAGAAGTTTTTAAGCGGAAGTATCCGTGCCTTCACACCTTTTGGAAAACGGGCTGTCGTAATTTTGTAAGGTGCTCCGGAACGAGCAACACATTTAGTGTTGCCTCTCTAACTTCAGTTTATTGACAGTTTCTGTGAAACTCACGCTCTTGCAAAACTAATCTGTGATGAGTCATCCAACTCTCGTTACTATTTTCTCCACCTCTCTCACTAACCCAACTAGATGTGATTCCCAGACCACTGAATAATACTCAAGAAATTGGAGCAGTACGAACATTTTGTAAGGGGTTACTACTTTCGTGAGTGAATTACGCTTCCTTCAGTTTCAACCAGTAAATCTGAGTCTGGCATCTGCGATCCCGACTGGTGGTCGTTCTATCTTCTAGTAAGTGATCGCTGGTAGCATAGTCAAACGGCGTGGGATCCTTTCATGTATTCTCTACATTTCATTAATTTATACCAACCTTTGTAACAGACGCCGATCATATTTTACTATCTTTACATTTCGTAACGATTTCTTGGCTACGTTGCCTTCAGATACATACGGTATCTGAAACTTCCTGGTGGATTAAAACTCTGTGCTGGACCGAGACTCTAACTCGGGACCTTAGCCTTTCGCGGGCAAGTGCTCTACCATCTGAGCTACCCGTGCACGACTCACGACCCGTCCTCATAGCTTCAATTCTGTCAGTACCTCGTCTCCTACCTTCCAAACTTCAACCAATCTCTTCTGCGAACCAGTTCCCGAGTTCGAGTCTCGGTCCGGCACACAGTTTTCATCCGAAGTATATGTTCGAGACTAACTTCTATTTATCATGTTTATACTGAGAGTTTGTATGACTGAGAGAGAGGGGAGGATAGAGTCGACGAGTTGTTTTTTTTTTTCTTTTTGGGGTTTGGGGGCGGTGTACTAGCTGTTGGCGAGTGGTTGAAAACTTTGGTGACACCTGGATAAGTAGCTTCCTCTGGTGAGTGGTACTGTGTTGAGTCTATGGAGCATGTGTCGAAGTGCTGGTTCCTTTTGTGCGTGTGGGTGGTTCGATGACTAGGGAATGATAATGTCCGTTGCTGTGGGTTTACGGTAAATTTCAAACATACGCTTATTGTTCTGGTTTTTGATTGCTATATCCAGAAAGTTAATTCGGTTGTTCTGTCCTCTTTCAATTTTGAATTTTATATTTTTATGTATCTTGTTGACGTCAGTATGTAGTTTTTCAAAGGATGTCATCCATATTCCTGAACCAATATAATACGTTGTATGCTTTTGCCACTATTTTTGTGAAAATGATCTGTTCAGTGTGGTTTAAAAAAACATTTGCTAAGGCTCCTGAAACTGGGGACTCCATTGGTAATGCGTCTTCTTGTAAATAAAATTCATTATAGAATTGAAAGTAATTTTGTTCTGTTATGAGCTTTATTAATGTGCGTATTTCCTTAATCTTTTCACCAGGGAGTTGACTACACGTTTTGAGGTACTTATCTATAATTTCTATTGTTTCTGATACTGGTAGGAACACATGCTTTCTATATCAAATGAGAGGAGTGTTGCTGCGTCTCAGATTGTTCTGTCTTTTTTTACTTTGAAATTTTTGGGGACAGTAATTTTAACATGCATCCTGCCAGCATGTAAGTGGGGGATTTTCTGAAATCCAGTATTGGCCTCACAGGAAGATTCGGTTTGTGGATTTTTTGTTGGATTCGGAGGACCGGTGCAGTGGAATTGATCTATGTCAAATTTCTTTTATCTGTGTTATCCAGTATGATGTCAATATTTTTCGGAGTGTTTTTTACTTTTGTCTGTTTGTTGGGTCTGACTTTAATTTTGTAATGTCTTTTGTGAGATTAATTCCTGTGTTTTTTCAATGTATTGTTCTTTGTCCATTAGTACTATTGTGCCTCCCTGGTCTGCTTTTGAAATGATAACATTTTCATTTTGAATTTTTCTCCAAAGTTTTCTGAGTGTAGCAGATTATATGTTTTTGTTGTTTTTGTGTTGTTGTATTTTTATACTGCTTATTATATTCTGGATTTCATTTTTAAGGGATTAATATAATAAGTTTTCAACCACTCGCTAGCAGCTAGTACACCGCCCCCCTCCCCCCCCCCCCCAACAAACAGAACCCAATTCGTCGGCTCTATCCCCCTCTCGCTCTCACTCATACAAACACACGGTATAAACGTCATAAACAGAAGTTGGTCTTGAACAAATACTTCGTTAGAGTGGCAACAAATAGGTAAACATACCAAAGAGGATGAAACACGTAATGGAGTCGCAATATTTACGAAGTGAAAAACAGTGTCCGACGAAATAGTTATATCGAGTGACAAATGAACAATAGTACACCACAAAAAAGAGTGAGAAACATGGTGAACAGTGTGAGGAAGGCCAGAACACAAAGTTGTGATTATATTGCAGTGATGAATGTGGTAGTGCAACCTCCGGCCCAGACGTGAGGAAACGCCGATCAGCAAATCGTAAGTAAGTATTTTTTTTTAAAAAAAATCGCGAAATGAACTGTTTGATAATCTAAAACTAACAAACTTGTATCGTTATACATCCCACTGATGATGCCTTAGAACATGAAAAGGCGATACGCGTAATGGGATAAATAAAGTAACTAGCAGCAGGAAAAGGCAGTTTTATTTGCTAAACAAGTATTTATATGCTTGCTGCGAAGGATGGCCACACAGACAAATTTGATATTCGGTACAGAACGTAATGGGCATTTCAGGAGCTCCAGTGGGCTTTCCTCTGAGATACTTGATCCGATTTTCAACCCTGTGCTGAGATATTTTTGTATCTGTCATTTTCGCAACTGCGTTGCGATCTTCGGTGAAGTAACTTAGGAAGACAAAGCTTTGTATTTCAGCCTTTATTTTATCATCTTCTATTTCGGCGCCACCAGTATGAACGAGAATATGGGCAATTTATTTTGTCCCATACGGCCGGAAGAGCGGTGTGCTGACCACATGCTCCTCCAGATCCGCATCCAATAACGCTTATCAGCTGAGGATGACATAGCGGTCGGTCGCTATCGTTGGACCTTCTCGGACCTATTCGGAAGGAGTCGGAGTCATTTTGTTTCACTGAGCGATATTTCGTAACACTAGGACTTTTTAGATCGTTTTGAGAAGTCGACAGGTAACAGCATGCTTTAGAAATCACTGAAAGCTTTCTCGTCGCTGTGCTTAGTCTTGTCTTGCTTTCATTTAGTCCTTGTTCTTCTGCAAGAATATTTTTTTTTCGATCTGTCGTACAGCTTTCCCTGTGTCTGTAGTGACTTTGTATGATTTTCATTTAACCAACTCTAGTGCTACCCTTCTGTCCCTATCTTCCGCGGCATGTATTTAACTGCCATACGCTTACCAATCTGTATAGAAATCCTCCTTCCGCATTCTACTCCCCAGAGCTGAACATTCGCTGCTGACTGCTCGAGAATTTTCTGATGATTTTCTTGTCGACGTTGAGAAATAACCACATTGCACGTACTCATCCAGGGACCAAATATTACTGCTATGATAATTTAAAGGCGAGAACTGATTCGAAACTTTTACATGGAGTGTTCTGGGCAAACTACATGCCTGGCTGCCAGAGGACCAGAAGGTCTGCTTTCTGTATTAATCTGGGCCAAGACAAGCATTTTTCATCGTTTATATTTCAATAGCACGTTTGACGGCATACAACAGCATATTAGAATCTTGCAAAAAATTTACCACTACACAGTAAGTACACTACGTCCCCGTATTGGAATGTCTTAAATTTTCTGTGTTGATTTGGTTACAAACAAAGATGTTAGTCATCTGTTACATCCGTTATAACCAAAACAAAATGCATCCGTGCTCGGTGCAGACGGAAATTGCATCCCTGTCACAACTTATCAGTCTTCCGACAAAAAATAGTAAGGCATGAATTAGAACAAAGCAGAGAGGCATCCCGGTCAAATTAGTCTACTTTAATCGCGAACTCGCACACTGACTGGTGCTTGGAATTCTGGCTGCTGTGTGTGTGGTAAGCTCCACAACAACTTTCCCTTTGTCAGCTGTGCATAAATTGGGAGACTAAACCTGAAGGTGCTAGTGAATTGCATAAAATATATGGAAGGATCGGATAAGAACAACATATAAATTAAATCAAAACTTGAAATATTAACATAAATAATGCGTAACAAGTCTAGACAGAGATGTATTTAAATCATTGTGTGGCAGTAAACAGAGCACACTCAGCTTACTGTCTCACCTACTGAATGAGATCAGATGTTTTGTGCAACCCTCATTATCTTTCGCGTTCTTTCTCCGTTCAGCGAACTTCCTACATATAGACTAATGAAGCAAGAAACGACGGATAGAAAGTAAGTTGGTAGGTAAGTAGGTAGGTAAGTAGGTAGGTAGGTAAGAAGCACAACGTGATTTTCTGTTTCCTTGTATGAGCCACATGTGTTTTATTACAAACTTGTCGCACTGAATTTATCACAGGTTTTCTTTCGTTTAATACTTAGCTTATTTTTAACTTACATCTAGCTTCGCACTCAAGATGATAAGTTGTGACCAGTTTCCGAATCGTATAAAATTTTTCACGGCTTTTAACCGGTCGTTTTCCTTGTGGGACTTATCTGAGAGAGGAAATTGCAATCAAACCAACATTCAGCTGTATGACACTACAGAAGGATTTAAACTACCGTCAGTATATATAACTTTGGGACACCTTTTGCTCTTTCAGACTGGTGAATTATGTACGACTCCGACTCACTTTACCGACCTAGAGGGAAATACTCGTTCATCTGGTAGAGTAATGCTCGTTCTGTTACACAAAAGAAATAGTTCATTCTGTTATACAAAAGAAGTATAAGAAGATACGCGAAGCATATACAGTAACAAATCAAAGATTTCCCACAGTGAATCGAAGTTTAACCATACAGCTCGCTGGACTTAGAAGTAGTCACGAAGTAGTCTATTCGTGTAACGAGCGTTTGTCACAGCGGGCGATACTTTGAGTGGTGGCGCCTACTAATCAACTTACGCTACAGAGCACCAGAGAGAAAGGTTTCAAAGTTCTCTACGGTCTGTAACAAAGCCAAGCGTGTGTACACAGTCAAATCTAATTTCCTTTCTAATTCATTAATCCTGATCCTTCTGCCTGTTCTTCCTAGCGATTGGGTGCTTCTCTAATCCAAGGTAACTTAATAATCCTGTGTTTCGCCCTTCGAATTAGATTGCAAGAAATTAGAAGACAGGGATTTAAGCCCGCTATTCCAGTATACACTTTTCGACAGTGAAGTTCCTGTACTTTCATCGGCACTGCCTGAGTAAAAAATAAATGCTTCATGGTATAGTTAAATACATTCCCACCACGTTAAGTAAGTATAAAGGAAATTTTAATGATACCACTCACAAATTTATAAGTAATGTCTGCTACAAAGGATTATCTAAATTCTTAAAGTTCGTTCATTATATGAGAACACTAATCATCCAGCTTCTCTATGTTGGTAACAGCACATGTCTTGATGTTCGGAAACTAAATTAATGACTTGATTCACAAAAATGTACTTAAGATTTAATACCTGAAATATTCCTTAACTCTGCAGTGACTTCACTGTTCTGCTGTTGTTAGTTTCTAGTGTATATGACGTAAAAAGAAATACCCAAGCGCATCTCATTTAACTGTCTTTAAATGTTGAAATATTTAATGTTTAGTGAGGTAAACAGGCACATAATTAACATAAATTGTTTTACGACGGATTCTTAAATGTAGGCCTGTATTGGGTCCTAAAATATTGTCCTAAAATGCTGAGGAAATATATTAATTTGTTTCCAATTTCGCTGCCATAGCCATTCGATTGCGGAAAGACAAAAGAAAATGAAAACTATTTATACCCACTTATGATCTACAGATTTAACTTTCACCTAACGCTGGTAGAAAAAGAGGAGACACAGAGTATTTTGCTTGGCGGTGGTAGCATCATTTGAGCCTACATCTGAGATCAGACATATATACCAAAATTCTATTGAAACAACTCTATGGTGCAGTTAAATGACAAACTACTGCCGCAGGTTTTATGTTACTAATTGTTTCAGAAACATAGCCTCACGAGAGCTGAGATAATATTACTTCAGGCATACTCTGGATGTTAAACTAACATAATACAGTAAAGCAGAACTTTGAAACCAATACATTACTTGAACCCACACTGAAGTAGTTAAGGTAGTGGCACTGGGATAAGGTATGGAGCGCTATCACCCTGTTATTTTGTATGCTGATTCCTAGTCCACCCAGGGCAATTTAAGATTTAAAGATTCCTCTGGATTTTCTTTCTTTTCCTCACCGAATCTCAGGGTGCATCGATACTAAACATTTCTGTAGAATAATCAAGCAATCGTTTTGAATTTAAATATTTGCTCTAAGAACGAGGATTGTTGCTGTCAATCAACGTTTAAATGCTACCGAAGAAATCTAGTCATGTTGCGAAATACTGAATCGCCCATATGGCGTCAGCAAGAAGGTAACAGAGGGTACCTTCATTTACACTCAAGCTCTGGTTCTACTCTTCTGTGTCCACCGTAACCATCTTAATACGCAGACATAAGTCGGTCACTTTCTTTCTCCCAACATTTCCCTCTCTACAGAGCTTGAAACTTGTGTGGCTTGCTCAGCACTACAGATAAAAAAGACAAGAGAAACTGCATCCTTGCACTGAGCCAGTTCATATACAGGTCGGTCCATCTAATCTGGTGAAACTACGAACCTTCTAAAAAGTATTATTGGAAAAAAGCTTATGAAATAATTCGTTTAGTGTATTTTACTAGACGGTTCATTCAGGATTCAATTGTTCAAAAAAGTTTTGCGCCACATGTATATCTGCGAATGCGCGTTAACGTAAATACAGGAGTAGTAGGCAATGAAACTTACGAAAACAAAAATATATGTTTACTGTGAAATAAACATACAAATATCCGAAATACAAGCAGACTGTTCGTGTGTGCACATATTATACACGTAAAATTTTAACCATCCTGATTTGTATCAACTGTACGTTGCTTCTCTACAACATAATTTTTTAGATCCACTTAAAAATCGCCTAATATAAATACCGAAATCAGTACTTTACTCAATAAAGTTCTCACCGGCAACTGGAGCGGTTTTTCATTAATTAAACAAACAGTAGCAGAATCAGCACACGGAGAAATTAATAATTTAATACCGTGTTGCTCCACCTCATACAGTGTAGTCTGTTCGCATTCTTCATGACAAGCTGTCCACAAGGTGGTTGAGGCGCTGCTACTCGAGCGTGTCCCATTCATCGACGGTGACCCTCCTGGGACCAACAAGGGTGCGAGAAGGGTCCTGCGAGCCCGGTCTGCGAGTCCCAAGCATGCTCAGTCAGGTTCCTGTCAGCGGATACCACAAGTTATTCTACTTGGTTGTCAGCAGCTGGTTGTCTTGTGGTTAACGTCGTTGCTCTCTATCACAGGGTCCCGTGTTCGATTCCCGCCGGTATCGGGGATTTTGTCCCTTGGAACTGGATGTGTGTATTGTCATCATTGACAAATCGCCGAAGTGGTGTCAAATTTTAAACAACTTGCACTAGACAGCCGACATCGCCAGACTGGGATTGCAGTAAGTACGTTTCATTTATTTTTTTTCATTATGATTCCCACCTCCTGAATGAAGGTGATCACGGAACTGGAGATGTGTACTCATGCATTATCTTCTTGAAAGACGAACCCATCAACGATATCTTTGACTCCATGGCTGGACAATAGGTGTCAGGTTCTTATTTCGAAACATCACAACACGCAAATTAGTCTCGGAAGTTATGAACATCCGATATCTGTACATGATACGGGCCCAACAGATGAGGAACACACCTCCACTCTTAGCCCTTGGAACTGCAAGTCGGAGACGCACCGTGGTACCCCTAGAAGCCTACACACTCATCTAAGACATTAATCACGCGACGGACAAATTCTGCATCCGTCGATGAAGAGGAACCGACATCACTCTTCCAGATTTAGACTCAAGTGTTCCGTTAGCCACCTTCTTTGCGCCATACTCCGCCGGAGGTATGTACAATTGTTTGTGCCCTACAATAGCGGTTGAAAGTGCGAACATCGTCGCTGTGATGAATGCGTATTAAACGGGACTTTTCCTATGCTTATAGGGCTTCTTGCAGTTACGCAACAATGCGCGCACGGCCTTGTATTGAATGAACCCTTCAAGACATGATGACAGAGTTGAAAGTGCACACAATCCGTGTTGCATCGTTCACGATTTAACACACCGCGCGCTCTACTCAACTGCACTGAGAATGCTGGTTTATTTTTAAGTGATAATTTAGAAAGTGATTTCTTGCGGTGTAAAGTGCACTGGGAATTAGCTTAGCGATAAACATAATTAAATAAAAAATCACTAACTATGCAAGTCGTAAGGGCGATGCAAAACAATTTTCGGGCAGATTACGCTGATGTGCAAAAGTCATGGGACATCTCCTTTCACCCGGCGCAGTGCAGCAACTCGACGTGGCAAGTCGTTGAAACTCCCTTGCAGAAATACTGAGCCATGCAGCTTCTATAGCCGTCCATAAATGCGAAAGTGTTGGCGGCGCAGAATTTTGTGCACAAACTGACCTCTCGATTATGTTCATAAATGTTCGATGAGATTCACGTCGGTCGATCCGGGTGCCCAAATCATTCGCTCGAACTGTCCACAATGTTCTTCAAACAAACTGCGAATAACTGTGGCCTGGTGACATGGCGCACTGTCACCCATAAAAATTCCATCGTTCTTCGGCAACATGAAGTCGACGAATGGTTGCAAATGATCTCCAAGTAGCCGAACATAACCATTTTTAGTCAATGATCGGTTGAGTTTAAACAGAGGGCCCAATAGATTACATGTTAACACAGCCCACGCCATTATGGAGCCACCACCAGCTCCCACAGTGCCTTGTTGACAACCTGTATCCATGGCTTCTTGGGGTCTACACTACCATTAGCTCTTACCAACTGAAATAGGGACTCATACGACAAGGCCACAGTTTTTCAATCATTTATGGTCCAACGGATACGGTCACAAGCCCAGGAGAGGTGCTGCAGGCGATGTCGTGCTGTTAGCAAAGGCATTCGAATCCGTCGGCTGTTGCCATAGCCCATTAACGACAAATTTCACACTCTGTCTTAACGGAAACGTTCTTCGTACTTGCCACATTGATTTTGACGGTTATTGCATGCACTGTTGCTTGTTTGTTGGCACTGAGGACTCTTCGCAAACGCCGCTGCTCTCGGCCGTTAAGTGAAGGTCGTTGGCCACTGAGTTGTCCGTGATGCAACTTAATGCCTGAAATTTGGTATTCTCGGCACGCTCTTGACACTTTGGATCTCGGAATACTGAATTCCGTATCGATTTCCTAAAAGGAATGTCCCATGCGCCTAGTTCGAACTACTATCCGGCGTTCAAAGTCTTAATTCCCGTCGTGTAGCCATAATCACGATGGAAATCTTTCCACATAAATTACTTGAGTACAAATGACAGCTCCGCCAATGCACAGCCCTTTTATGCCTTGGGTATATGTGATTATCGCTATCCGGTAACTTCTATCAAGTCAGTGTATTTCTGGATGAACCCCACTTCTCTAATCACGGTACTTTCATGGTAACTTCTTCGTTTCACTGACTACTTCCTCCATCCATCCATTGGGTAGATCTATTTGTGATTTTCCAAGGTTGGTTTATCCCTTTGTACCTATACCAAAGGCGTAAATTACAGTATATCGTGTCTGCATATGTTATATTAATTTGCCCTGAAGGATAAGAAGCTGAAGTAAGTAAAAAATAAAAAGAGAAGAGAGAGAAGGGGCCTAACGGACGGTTGACAACGCGGTCATTAGAGATGGAGAACAAACGGATTAGACAAAATTTGTGAGGGATATCGGTGTGTTCTATTAAATGAAACCATCTCAACATTCACCTAAAGTGACTTTACGCAAACCACAGAAAATAAGAATTAGAAATATGGACAAACGTTTCAACCCCAGTCCTCCCAAAAACGAGTGCAATCCCCTATCACTGTGTCACTTTGCTCGGTAAGCGGAAAATGATGAATAAGTATATCTGAAGACCTACAACTGTTTTAACAACACGGTTCTAGACAGTGCAGTGCTATGGCAGTCTGAAACGTCTGGAGAATTTTACATGAGAATGTGAAACTTTCGGCGCCGATGGCACCGTCGATGAAGCTCAACGTACTGATCCTTCACCATCTTTTCTTGCACTTAGTTACTGTTACAAGAACTCTCGAATCAATATGGTGAAAATGTTTTTGCGTCTGCTGTCTGGTCCATATACATCTCCCAGAATCAACCCCTCAGTTGGAGACATAAATGGTAAAATAAAATCGTCTCATCGTTAGCTTGGTATGAATTAGATAATCCACGAAGAATCCAATCGAAAGATCTGGATGGTTATTTGTGCTCCGCTCTGACAGAGTTAAACACCTCGTCGGATTGGACTACTTATGTGGCTTAGAGCTAGTGAACTTTGCCCTGAAACAATACAAATTACAAAAAACAATACGCAGTGGTATAATTTCTGCTAGCATCTCGTAAATACATAATTGTCTTCAACTTCTAATCATGCAGCGTTATCACCCCTGTTCACTGAATTATGGTTTCAATTTGTTCACAGATCTTTAAATTAATCGATAGAATAACCAAGAAGTTATGTAGAGAGTATCGTACTCGTTTTATTACGAGCGTTTTGAAGGTCAAGAAGAAACTGTATCACAGAAAAATAAATCTCCTGTAGAATTACTATTGAAAAATAATAAAACTGCCTGTCGCTAGTAGTAAATTTTTTGCTTACTTGTGAAATGTCTAGAACGGAAGTTCTTAAAGTCAGTTTAGATGTGGAGACTTCTGCTTACAGAGGCTCTTAAAGCAGCGTGATTGGCAAAACGTTTAAAATAAATGGCTTGCATTTGCCGATACTAGTAGCATCGTGAAATTTAATGCCTCCTTCACGTCAACTAAAGGCAAAATGGGCCATAAATTAACGAGAATATCCCTCACCGTTCAGTCACGACATGGCATGTGAGTAATCGCTTTTATGCAGAGTTCGAATTCTAAACTAGTATCTGAGATGTCCTTTCCCGGAGAGACCCGTAGCGGTCGCTTCAAATACCACTCGATCCTGACATTTAGCTTAGACGCTGAGTCAGCTGCGACGCTTCAATAGAAGAAGAGCCTCCGTCACACAATGCTGTACAACGATATACGAATGGTCACTATTTCCAGTATGCCGGGAGTGGTAAGGGACAGCTCATCCTTCAACGCGATGTAGGCTTTTACGAATCTTATTCCTCTTTCATATATAAATAGCAACTGTCCTATGAGCCCCAGCAGGCCTTCATCTACGCCTACATGACTACTCTGCAATTCACACGTAAGTGCCTGGCAGAAAGTTGATCATCATTTTTACCGTTTCACTTCCGAACGGCGCGCAGGAGAAACAAACGCTTAAATCTCTGCGCGCGAGCTCTGATTTCTCTTATTTTATTATTATGATCATTTCTCCTGATGTAGGTGGACGCCAACAAAACATTTTCACACTTTGATGAGAAAGTTGGTGAGTGAAATTTCATGAGGAGATCCTGCCACAGCGAAGAACGCCTTTGTTTTTTACGATTTCCTTCCCAATTCGCATATCATGCGCTTGGCACTCTCTCCCCCATTTCGCGATAATACAAAACCACCTGGCCTTCTTTGAACTTTTTCGATGTCCTCCGTCAATCCTATCTAACGTGAATGCCACAATGTACAGCAGTCCTCCAGAAGAGGGTGGACATGCATAGTGTGTGCAGTCTCTTTAGTACATCTGTTGCATCTTATAAGAATTCTGCCAATAAAACGCTGTCTTTGGCTCGCCTTATCCACAACATTTTCTATGTGATCGTTCCAGCTTAAGCTGTTCATAACTGTAAACCTAGGTATTTATTTGGATTAACTGCCTTTTGATTTTTGAGATTTATCATATAAGCGAAATTTAACGGATTCCTTTTAGTTCTCGTGTAGATTATCTCATACTTTTTATTATTTAGGATCACCTGACACCTTACATACCATACATATATTTTGTCTAAACCACTCTGCGACTGGTTTTGATCTTCTGATGATTTCACTAGATGCTAAAGGACAGAATCATCAGCAAACAATCTAACAGGGCTGCTCAGCCCTAATCGTTCATAGATATTACAAACGGCAGAGGGCCTATAACACTTCCTTGGAAAAAGTTAAGTATCACTTCTTTCTTACGCGATGACCTGCTACGAACTTTGCCCTTTCTGACAGGAAATCACAAATCCACTCACACAACTGAGACGATTCTCCATAGGCACACCAGTTGGTTTGAAGACGCTTCTGAGCAACGGTGTCAAAAGCCTTCTGTAAATTTAGAAATATGGGATCAATTTTATATCCCCTGTCGGCATCTCTCATTACTTTGTGTGAGTACAGAACTAGTTCTGTTTCACAAGAACGCTATTTTCTGAATCCATGCTATGTGTCAATATATCTTTTTCCTCAAGGCAGTTCATAATGTTGGAACACAATATACATTCCAAAATCCTACTGCAAACAGACTTCAGTGATATCGCTCTGTAATCCAGCAGATTTCTTCTATTTCTTCAGCAAGAGTTACAGATGAGTATAATGCGACTGGATGGAATTTACCTGTCTTGCCAGAGAACGAAAACTTCTTCCTATTAGTTACGATCGAAACAATAACCCACGTACTAACAGTGTGAACCACTACGGCTGCAGACAAAGTCAATTTATAAAATTTAAAAATGATCGTGAGAAGGCGCAAAAAGACATTTTATCAGACTTCTCCCGAGCTAATTTCACCTTGAGAGAAAATTTTCCCACATTCCAATAACAGTGAAGAAGATAGTGGATAGATAAGATTCTGAACATGTTATCAACTGAATAGCGGTATGAATACTGGTCCGGTCGATATACTCGTATTTACAGTTACCCCAGTTCCTCTAAATAACTACACTCTAACTGCGCCACCATAATGCGATCATTAAGTACAGCAATATCTGATTCCTTACTTGAATTTGTCACTTTCCCAAAAACTGGTAATTTTTCTACCATTCGCCGAAATAAATGCCATGTACTTAAAATTAAACTCAGTTCCAAAATACAACAACCTTAATCAAGCTTGTAGAGTCGATTTTTTTAACGATGATGAATAATGAGAAATGTTGTACTTTTCGTTATAGAAGAAATAATGAAATTTTCTGCTAAAGAACAGTGGTTTTATAGTGATGTTTAAATACCAAAACTGCTCTAAGTATGAATATACAAGATAAAAGACCTGGTTAAAACACGGTGGAGACGAAGATTACGGCAGAGGAAAATCGAAGAATGTTATACTGCGTTTGTGAGAAGATGAGTGCTGTGAACATATTAGAACAAGTATGTATTCGTCTTTTATTAAATGAAGCAGGCTGTGTTTGAAAATTAATCCAGTATCTGCGAAGAGCACTGTTTCGCAACAAACTTAATATAGGTAATTGTCTCAATTCTAGTGCATATAGAGCGTTAATAGCCTACTCAGCAACACGCGAAGAAATTGTACAGGAAACTCTTTCCTACCCTTACTCAGATCATTTCTAGGTGTTCCGAAGAAGACTTGATTTAATCTAGTTGTACAACAGTACTGGCGACAGGATGCATTGCTAGCTTATGTGCTTTAGCTCTTGCCTTCCAAAATTAAGTGATTACATTTGGACAGTTTTAAATTCAATATCTTTAACTTCATATAACAAAGTATGAGCTACATCTACATCTGCATGACTACTCTGCAATTCACATTTAAGTGTTTGGCAGAGGGTTCATCGAACCACAATCATACTATCTCTCTACTATTCCACTCCCGAACAGCGAGCGGGAAAAACGAACACCTAAACCTTTCTGTTCGAGCTCTGATTTCTCTTATTTTATTTTGATGATCATTCCTACCTATGTAGGTTGGGCTCAACAAAATATTTTCGCATTCGGAAGAGAAAGTTGGTGACTGAAATTTCGTAAAAAGGTCTCGCCGCGACGAAAAACGTCTATGCTGTAATGACTTCCATCCCAACTCGTGTATCATATCTGCCACACTCTCTCCCCTATAACGCGATAATACAAAACGAGCTGCCCTTTTTTGCACCCTTTCGATGTCCTCCGTCAATCCCACCTGGTAAGGATCCCACACCGCGCAGCAATATTCTAACAGAGGACGAACGAGTGTAGTGTAAGCTGTCTCTTTAGTGGACTTGTTGCATCTGCTAAGTGTCCTGCCAATGAAACGCAACCTTTGGCTCGCCTTTCCGACAATATTATCTATGTGGTCCTTCCAACTGAAGTTTTTCGTAATTTTAACACCCAGGTACTTAGTTGAATTGACAGCCTTGAGAATTGTACTATTTATCGAGTAATCGAATTCCAACGGATTTCTTTTGGAACTCATGTGGATCATCTCACACTTTTCGTTATTTAGCGTCAACTGCCACCTGACACACCATACAGCAATCTTTTCTAAATCGCTTTGCAGCTGATACTGATCTTCGGATGACCTTACTAGACGGTAAATTACAGCATCATCTGCGAACAGTCTAAGAGAACTGCTCAGATTGTCACCCAGGTCATTTATATAGATCAGGAACAGTAGAGGTCCCAGGACGCTTCCCTGGGGAACACCTGATATCACTTCAGTTTTACTCGATGATTTGCCGTCTATTACTACGAACTGCGACCTTCCTGACAGGAAATCACGAATCCAGTCGCACAACTGAGACGATACCCCATAGCTCCGCAGCTTGATTAGAAGTCGCTTGTGAGGAGCGGTGTCAAAAGCTTTCCGGAAATCTAGAAATACGGAATCAACTTGAGATCCCCTGTCGATAGTGGCCATTACTTCGTGCGAATAAAGAGCTAGCTGCGTTGCACAAGAGCGATGTTTTCTGAAGCCATGCTGATTACGTGTCAATAGATCGTTCCCTTCGAGGTGATTCATAATGTTTGAATACAGTATATGCTCCAAAACCCTACTGCAAACCGACGTCAATGATATAGGTCTGTAGTTAAATGGATTACTCCTACTACAAGGATTCTAATGACGAAACAACTGTAGCATCCTATAAACTCGTATTAGAGCTTTACAACAAACGGAGGGGCAACTGATCAGGGTAACTTGCCTTCAGAAAATTTCCATATGTCGGCAGTTCTATATTTACTATATATATTGAAACAAAAATACAGGCAGTCTGTAGGAGATTGTCGATGCATTACATTTTAATGAAAATTACTATATTTTTATCTATGAATTATCAGTAAAATGAAGTTCCGCTGTCTATGCTTAAATATTTACCTTGTTTATCTTGTACTGTTAACAATTTATAGAATAGAAGACGCTATGTTTAATTATTTGGGATATTGAAACGTCACTGATTTAGAAGATTTTGTTTATACCAAAATCCAGCTTATTTCTAACCATAGTCCTCTTATAACTCAACACACTCTAACAAATTCATTTATTCTCAAATAGGCCCAAATCTAGAGAACAGGAGTTTCGACGATGGTAATTTAAGATGTATACGGAGGAAAATTGCTTTGGGCCCGAATACTTTCTTCATGGTTAGATATTTTAACTTTTTTCTTATTTCTAGTGAAGTTAATGCATTTTAAAGGCATAATGTCGAACTGACATTATTTCTCGATTATCTAATGAACAACGCTCACTTCTTGCCAATTGCAAAACACATCATCAACACTTCATTAGAAGACGAGACTCTATCGGCTTCTTGGTTAGACGTTCGCAAGGAAGAATTTAACTGATGGTTCCTTGCTCTAAGACTGTAATCTAATCCTCTACGAATTGTGTTGTGGACATTAAACGACAATCTTACTTCCTCCTTTTACACAGGAAGTTTTCCATCAACGTCTCATCAAGTGTGACGCCCTCCGAAGCTTAAGGAGACTGCACTGTGTGCCAAAACCACTTACAGCTGATACCTTCGTCGCACCTAGTGTAAGTACACAGTATTAAATGACGATACACCTATTCCCGTATCTTCAATCGGTGGTGGTCCAGCTTATCACTTAATTTTCTTGGACATATTTCCTGTTAAGATCTCAGCACTGGACCTCCCGAACGGTAGACAGCACTCGTGCTCCAGTGATCACTAAACGAGGCTGAATCATCTGTGGGCTAAACAAAACAACGGAGCAGAGTTCCTTTAACAGTTCGCTCCTTTTGCGAATGTAATGATGTTTCAACTTAAGAAGTCGTGCTTTATGAGGAGAATAAATTAACTTTTTCTCTATTACAGAGGAGAATACACCCTTGTCTGAGTGTCGGTGGTTATCAACGCAGCCTTAAAACACAGATCTGTAATAACATCTGTGGGTATATCTTTCAACGATGTTCCAAGTATGTGGTAAGATGAAACATTCGAGATGAATTCGATAGCAAGTTAAAGATTCTGGCTCTTCAAAAATAGCTCTTTTGTGCTTGTTTGAGCGAGGTTTTAACATAGTCGCAGCTACTACTTTCTTTGCGTAAATTGCTGACCCGCAGTGAAAACAAGTAAAAAACCGAAAATTTTTGGCTTTAGAAATGTTCCTCCAGCTCATAACAATTGAATGGAGGTTTTAACAGAATGTAGGTTCGGTATTAGTGATACAATTAATTTAACGGTTACAAGTACACCGTATTCACAGCATACACAGTACTTGGCGAAAAGGTAAGGACTCCACACTCCAGGCGCTTTTGATGACCTCGCACTATGCATCTGAAGCATAATGAATCAACACCGCAAATATAATCATTCAAACAATAGTTATTGTAGAACACCGCGTGAGTTGCAACAGGGCCACAAGTTCGAGCATTCCGTCGGATAGATTTCAGACAAGGTTAGTGCGCCCACCACGCCTATTGAAAGTTGAGAAAAGGTTGCGGCCACACTGTAAATACTGTGATGGCGGTGGGTTAATGTGTGAAATTTTTCCTGGTTTTAGTTTGATACGTAAGTTTTGTTCGATATCTACACAAATTCAGGTGCTCATTGAAGCTATTTAGTCTAAGTGACGATTTGTCGACAGACTTTTTGTGTATCAGCATGAAAATGGTGTTACCCACCACTCGAGGACGATAGCTTCGTGGTTCGATGAAAGTCAGATGCTTTGGCTGGAACTGTACACAATATTCTTAGAATGGACCAGAATGCCGACTGTGTTTCAGATCAATCCGTAGAAAACTACGACAATTTCAGAAAGACTGGAAACCAATGTTGCCTTAACTGTATCAGACCCACGTAGGTATCCTTCCCTGATGACAAACACTAACAACAGTAGCAAAATTCGGTCCTAAAAGCTATCAACTACATGCCTGCCCTCTTCCCTACATGCAGCAGTGTACCTTTATGTTTGCTACATAAATCCAATCAATAAACGGTATGCTACTTTGCAGAATCTATTTCATAATTTTCATCGCAACAGGGTCTGCAGCTGCGATGAATTTTTTGAATGACGTCGCGATGCCCTCAGCTCTTTGTTTCATTTACGCATGTGCGATTGTACAATTTCGCCCTTCGCTCATTTTCAAGTATCTAGAGCGGAAGCATTATACATGGGATGCATTAGTGTCACTTGTGATTTTAACACAGGAACAAGTCTATCAACGCGCATTATAACTTACTTTATGGACGATTCTTTGGTGGTACATTATTCCATTACACCCTTTGCTCCCATAATTGCATGTAATTGCCACAAAAGAAATTAGAAAGACCTGCTAAATGGAAAAGTCCTACACAACTTTTAACAGTTCTACGATGTAGCATCATTATACATATATAATCACTGTAATGCGAAAGATCATGAAACAATACAGAAGTTTTTACCCGATTCTCATAGTTTTCAGTACTGTATCATTAATGTACTCTGATTGATTTTATGTATAAGACCTTTGTAACAACTATTAAAAAATAACGAGCTCCCACAATAAAACAACAAATATGTATAAGTTATTTTAAAAAATTACGTACTGCCACATTTAGACCAATGATGAACTACAGTTAAATATAATTGAGAACAAAGACGTATGTAGCTTAATTACCAAATTTCTATAAAATAATTAGAATCTTCCTAGTTTAAGTACGTTAAAAACATTGTCCTTATATATAAGAGCTTTGCAGTAACTGCTCGAAAGTAACGTACTGCTAAAATAGCGAAAAACTTGTTCTACTTTATTTCGTTACAATTACACGCAGTCATAGGAGCAAGGACGTACATACCATAAATACTACTAAAGAATCCTTCATAAAGTAAGTTATAACACACCCACTAAATCTAGAGATATGACTTGTTCCTATGTTAAAATTAAAAGTGACACTAATCTATCCAATGTAGAATACTTCGGCTTTAGATAATTCGAAATTACCTGGGGCGAAACTGTACAATCGTAGATGAAATAAAGAGAACTGCAGCTGAAGGCATCACGAAATCATTCAAAGAATCTATTTCTTCTACATACTGGTTATGCTTTTCATCATAATGATGATTTTGCTGATGTGCCCACAGAGAACAGTTACAGCGACCAAAACTTTATTGTACTGAATTTCTGGCGTCAAGTTGTGCTTTTGTTAACGTCAAAGTTTCCGCGGTTCTCTAGCTAACGGCTACTCCTGACCCCTGACAATGAGGAAACGCCTGCTTTGGGTCGCAAATGAGGAAGTTCCATGATAGTGGCGCTACAAGCGACAACAGTGCGATGATTGCCAAACGCAGCCTGGTCTAAAGGGGCTGTCCCGTATCCCGTATCACAGGTTACACATTCACTATCCCCACCGCCATTATGCAGCGTTTGCTAACAATGTAAATATAATACTGCCTTTCACATCTTTTTTTTTCACCTCGGTATACGTTAAACTTAATACAGCTACCATTACGTGCAACAAGCTACGAACTGCGTTTAATTTAACATGTCAGTGAAAGCCTAATATAAAATGAATCTCATCCTGAAGACAACACATGCGATATAGCACACATTTTGTCTGAGGTGTGATAGTCCATCGAGATATGCAGAAAAGCATCCATCGGACAGTACGACTGCGGTGCTAGTAGTTCGAAGCTATGAGGGGCTTATTTAGTCATTGCTGCACAGCACGTAAATTGCAAGTGAAAGGCAAACACCAGACTTCGAGTCTCAGCTCGGCAACTAGCTATAATCTATCTGGAAATTTCAGTCCAAGCTGCATTAAAATAAATAAATTTCTTTGTATTAAGTTGTTTTCGGTACGTTCGTTTTTATTTGCTTGTATGTCGATTAATTTCATTGAAACCGACATCGTCAGGGATTTTCTTGACTAACAATATGTTTATTCATTCCGGGTGCCACAGCCAGGAATGGATTGGAAGATAATTCCGTTTTTCACCCTTGCTGTTATCTTATAACAGTCATTCTTACCACGATTAGCTGCTTTTGCTGGTAAGCAACTGTCCTTCGATAACCGTTTCAATTTGATACACAGAGCATCTTTAAATAAAATCCTGCAGAAACAACACATCAAATACAATGTTTCTTCTTATAAAGCGACACAAAACTTTGCAGAAGATGCTGAATGAAACGTCTCTGGTTCAGTAATGTTTTTGGTTATGATTCTGGGTTTCTACAAATGAGAGACAACTAAGCTTCTTGTTTCAGTTAAATTTCCCGCAAATGGCTATTGGGGTCTTCGAACTCGAATCATGTGTAACATGCCTGGAAACACAGGTCTCTGTTGAGAAACAGAGCTTAAAACATCTGATGGAGATCCTGTCACGTCGCTGGCGAGCATATTTGTCAGCTAGGAGTTATTATATTCGTTATATGGACGATTTCCAATTTTGTACTTTTCGTTAATATTGTATCTAAGGCTATACAACCTGTTCATTACTGTGTACGCTAAACACCATGTGATTAAATTTCACCCTTTTCAGTAGTAATTACAACGTCCTAATCAGGAAAATTACATGTTCATATTAATAGGTTTCATGTAAATTTTATATTGTAAACAGCAATCAGCCCCAAGTATGGTTCAAAAGGATTTATTTGAATCAAACTATGACCGGTTTCGGATATCTTACAAATCCATCTTCAGATGGCTGTTACAGGTTTTCCTACTCTCTTGCTGGGCCCACGCTTTGTACTCGTAATTGGTTTACTGCACTATGATAGACGAAGGTTTTTTGTTCACAATTCAGTAAAATTTAGAAGAGTCTTAGTTCTTTTGACCTCTCTCAAAACATTCATGGAATGGTGAAATCTGATGAAAAAGTCTGTGTGACGGAATCGCCCTGTGTTTTTGATATGAATTTTAAAATTAAAAAAATGTTATTTGGGCATGTGCCCGGAAACGCTTGTTTTCCATGTCAGAGCTCATTTTATTACTTCTCTTCAAATCACATTAATAATGGAATGGAAACACACAGCAACAGAACGTACCAGCGTGACTTCAAACACTTTGTTATAGGAAATGTTCAAAATGTCCTCCCTTAGCGAGGATACATGCATCCGCCCTCCGTCGCATGGAATCCCTGATGGGCTGATGCAGCTCTGGAGACTGGCGTATTGTATAACAGCCGTCCACAATACAAGCATGAGGAGTCTCTACTTTTGGTACCGGGGTTGCGTAGAGAAGAGCTTTCAAATTCCCCCATAAATGAAAGTCAAGAGCCGGCCGCGGTGGTCTAGCGGTTCAGGCGCTCAGTCCGGAACCGCGCGACTTCTACGGTCGCAGGTTCGAATCCTGCCTCGGGCATGGATGTGTGTGATGTTCTTAGGTTAGTTAGGTTTAAGTAGTTCTAAGTTCTAGGGGACTGATGACCTCAGCAGTTAAGTCCCATAGTGCTCAGAGCCATTTGAACCATTTGAAAGTCAAGAGGGTTGAGGTCAGGACATGGTGGAGGCCATGGAATTGGTCCGCCTCTACCAATCCACCGGTCACAGAAACTGTTGTTGAGAAGCGTACGAACACTTCGACTGAAATGTGCAGGAGCTCCATCGTGCATGAACCATATGCTGTGTCGTACTTGTAAAGGCACATGTTCTAGCAGCACAGGTAGCGTATCCCGTATGAAATAATGATAACGTGCTCCACTGAGCGTAGGTGGAAGAACATGGGGACCAATCGAGACATCACCAACAATGCCTGCCCAAACGTTCACATAAAATCTGTGTTGATGACGTGATTGCACAACTGAGTGCGGATTCTTGTTGGCCCACACATGTTGATTGTGAAAATTTACAATTTGATCACGTTGGAATGAAGCCTCATCCGTAAAGAGAACATTTGCACTGAAATGAGGATTGACACATTGTTGGATGAACCATTCGCAGAAGTGTACCCGTGGAAGCCAATCAGCTGCTGATAGTGCCTACACACGCTGTACATGGTACGGAAACAACTGGTTCTCCCGTAGCACTCTCCATACAGTGGCGTGGTCAATGTTAACTTGTACAGCAGCAACTTCTCTGACGCTGACATTAGGGTTATCGTCAACTGCACGAAGAATTGCCTCGTCCATTGCAGGTGTCCTCATCGTTCTAGGTCTTCCCCAGTCGCGAGTCATAGGCTGGAATGTTCCGTGCTCCTTAAGACGCCGATCAATTGCTTCGAACGTCTTCCTGTCGGGGCACCTTCGTTCTGGAAATCTGTCTCGATACAAACGTACCGCGCTACGGCTATTGCCCCGTGCTAATCCATACATCAAATGGGCATCTGCCAACTCCGCATATGTAAACATTGCACTGACTGCAAAACCACGTTCGTGATGAACACTAACCTGTTGATGCTACGTACTGATGTGCTTGAGGCTAGTACTGTAGAGCAATGAGTCGCATGTCAACCCAAGCAACGATGTCAACATTACCTTTCTTCAATTGGGCCAACTGGTGGTGAATCGAGGAAGTACAGTACATACTGACGAAACTAAAATGAGATCTAACATGGAAATTAAGCGTTTCCGGACACATGTCCACATAACATCTTTTCTTTATTTGTGTGTGAGGAATGTTTCCTGAAAGTTTGGCCGTGCCTTTTTGTAACACCCTGTATAATATTACTATTTATAATGTAAAACGCAACTACAGATTTAATGCTCAAACTTAATGTCATCATTATATGAAAAATATACCTTATTGTGCTGATGTACTGCACACACTGTTTGGTATTGTTTATAGATAATACCTGTATGAGTGATCCTAACCATTCCGTATCTTTTAGGCATGACAACAGACACCAAAAGGCCGTTATAATCTTATCAGGTTGGTATAGCGCATACGAAAATGAAACAGATATGTTGGGGGAACTTAAATGGGAATCAAGGGAAGAAGTACAACGTAGTTCCCCTGAAATCCTGTTGAATAAATTTTGGGAATCTGTACTCAAAGAAGCTGCGCGATATTTATGCTGCCGTCAACGTGTATCTCGCGCAGCGATCATGAGAAAAAGATGAGAGAGATTAGAGCACATAGAGAGGTGTATAGGAAGTCATGCTCCCCTCGTTTGACACTAGAATGGAATAGGAAACAGAATCGATAGTATGGTACGATGTATCTTTCGCCTTCCACCGTGCAGTATCTTGCGGAGTATTTATGCAGATGTAAATGTAGAACTGATAGGCCACCATCAAAGAATTACTGAGTGGGCGGAATTTTCATTACTTTGTGAAACGGCTCTGTAAATAATGAATCACCGTCTCGCCAAATAGCGGCGAAAAAAGAGCAAATTATTATTTTAAAATATCGATAAAACGCTGCCACTCTTCTTTTAGCACGCTGTATACAGACAACCAAGTTCCACCCAGCACTCTCACCGTTGTTAACAATTTGGCGTTGTTAGGTACTTCCAGCACACGTCAGGCCAGGGATTTAGTGTAAGCCAGCCACCCGGCCATAACACAAGGCCCCTTCGAGGACGACGCTCTGTCTCCCGCTGAGAGACAAATGACCGAGAATCGGCCGTCCCCACTTTACCTAACTGGCCTTCTGCTCGCCCAGTCGCTTGCTTCCCTCTCTTTCACGTCGCCGGAAATTTAGTTTTACTGTTTATTCGCATCAGTGCCGGTAACCAGTAGCGCAGTGTGGGAAAGGGAGCGAGAGGGGGGGGGGGGGGGAGGAGGGAGGGGAAGACATGGCCCCAGGCGCCACAGATCGGGGAAGGGCTGGAAGGCAGCGGCCACGTGGATAATCCTGTCTGCAGGGTCATTACATCACACAACCGTATTGCCATATAGAATATATAGGTACTTCTGCAGAGTTGAAAGGCAATTGGACAAGTGCAAGTGGTTCAAAAGAAAACAGCAAGTTTAGACCTAAATAAACATACTGTAAACTGTGGCTACTAGAGCACTCAATGTTATCTTTAGTCCCAAAACTATAAAAGTCCTGCTCTGTTGTCAGAGAGAACAGTTACTGATGAGAGTGTTAAAACTATGATTTTCTGATGGGCAGAGCAATTTCTTTAGTACACACAAATTTGTTAGTACATATACTCGCCACCAGAGGCTTTGTTGCAGCTAGTTCGTCACAGCGAAAAGTTATTGTTCTTCTACTCTTCAACTTTCTTCTATACAGGTACCACCAAAGGATACAGGTTGTTGGTGTCTTTTTTTTTTCAAATTTCATACCTCTTACAACTTTATCCATAATCAGTTTAATGTTTTTATAAATTACACCAAACAAAAATGTTGATTCAAAAACTTTACAACACAACATGGAAAATAGGGTTACTTGCACCCAAAGTTTGTGTCAGCTGATCTGGGCTCAAGTGACTGTGAATCACAGATATAACCTCTACAAAGATAGTGGAACATCATTTCGAAAGGAGAAGAAATCCAAGGAGGAAAGTACCAGGGAAAATGAAGTGACTATACTGAAGTGTGAAAAAGTCCGTTCGAAGAACCCAGAATCTACGCCACAGCCATTAGGAGTAGTGGAAAAAAGCAATTTCTTCAACAAATAATTTATTCAGAGTGGAGGCTGCCCCCCCCCCCCCCCCCAAAAAAAAAAATGTCTCTGACCACTATGGGACTTAACTTCTGAGGACATCAGTCCCCTAGAACTTAGAACTACTTAAATATAACTAACCTAAGGACGTCACACACATCCATGCCCGAGGCAAGATTCGAACCTGCGACTGTAGCGGTCACGCGGTTCCAGACTGTAGCGCCTAAAACCGCTCGGCCACTCTGGCCGGCGGTTTTCCCCACCCCTATGATGTCATCTAACCCCTCCAGTCCCTGGAAAGGGAGGGAAATTTTGGCAGGAAAAGGTCAGCTGGGCTACCTCCACTAACCCAACTTCCCCACCTCTCCCCCCACTGCTAAGACGTCACCCACTGCCCAGCACCACCACCCTGCTCCTGGAAATGGTAGAAAATGGTCAGTCTCTGTCCAACTGCTAGAGAGGAAGGTTAAGTTAAAGTACTTTATTTATTTTTGGTGTGAAACTGAAGTAAAGATCGCTCCTAATTACACATCTATATGCGTAGTGCTACAGGACAAGTGCCTAAAATCGCAATATGGCTCAAATATGTCGCACAACTGGTGTTACCCTACTGGAAAAAATTTACAGTGCCACTCGAAACTAATAGTAGGGGGGGGATGGGGCGAGAGGGGGGGGGGGGTTGAGTTGGCGAGGTGCGGTCAGAGATCCTCTCTGTTAATAAATAATGGACTGTGTCGATCATTTTCACAGTCAAAGTTCTTCTGAGAGATAGTTCTCTAACCTTCCCATTGTCAGGTTATTTCCTCATCATTCTGCAATTAATGCTAAAAGATTTCTCAGCACCTGCAGCAGAGGCAGTGACATAATACTTGTAAAACCAAACAGTTCTTTACTATCGAAATTCCTCTATAGAATATCTCATGAACCATTAAGTGTTCTGACATCAAGGACATTCATAAACACCGAGGGAAATGCTTTCTGCAAACTGACACATGGCGGCCTTGTGAACAATAGCAAAATATCTGCCTGCTGACCACCCCCTCCTAAACATATATTCTTCCTGGTAGCATAGCGACTGATCAAACACACGTTCTCACATTGCTAAAGTATTGTGAAAATTCTGTACAGCAGTATGTCACACGTTAGAATTCCTCTAAGTATTGTCTCACCCAGCAAACAAGTCTGTTCTTATCATTTACGTCCCAGAATGAACGTCTGATTACCACTCCAACTTGCAAATCATTTCCGTGGCCACTGCTATCTTCCGTCATAGCATACAGCCACCTTCCACTACCAAGCAGCAGCCCTGACTTATTCCCCTAATTTAAAGTCCAAAGTGTACACTGTGTAGTAGGAACACTCGCACTATTAGGCCATGTGTTTCAAAAGACAGTGGAATTCATGGCACAGTCCTACAGATGAGAAAACTGCAAAAGAAAATGTCGTGTGTCTAATAAACACAATGTAGTGTCCTACCTGGGAGAAAAAACAACACCCCATGGTAATAATAATCACGAAACATACTTTACTATTCAGTAGAAGATTCGAATACTGCGTCCCACCACCGTGCATGCTTTTATGAAATGGCCTAAGACCACTGTACACTGTACAAGCAGTCGTTAGTGTTGTCCGTTGTTGAATGCGGTGCCTTGTAATGGACCACGAGTCCAGTACAAAGACCTTCTGGGTGGTGAGAGAGAGAGAGAGAGACAGAGAGAGAGAGAGAGAGAGAGAGAGAGAGAGAGAGAGAAACAATTACGTCACAGATCACGCAACCTTACAATCAAACAAGGGATTTCTGGAACTTTCAGTCAAAGTTTGAATCTCATTGGCTCCTGAAAATACTCCTTCAAAACTACCCATCAACTGCTCTTCCTGACTGGGCATCCAATCAAAATACAGCTTTGTGATTGGCTGCATCTGAAATGTTGTGAGTCTATAAAGGCCGCCAACAAACCTCCCTCATCCTCATTCTGCTCTTGTCTACTGTGGTGGCTATAGTTATTTTTGTGTTTTTTCTTTTTACAATGAAACGCAGCAGCAACATCTCCAACATTAGTGGCAAGCGCTGTAGATTTGTAGAAGACAAACTACCATATAAGTATATAATTTTTTTTCCACAGATCTCTGATTATGGTGCGGAAATAGGTAAAATTCTGTGTGTTAAATCCTATAGTGAATTTTTCGCAAGTAATTCCGTTTAGTTTCGCTTATTACAGCACAGCTTCAGGATTTTATTGTGTAGTGTCAGGAGAGAGAGGAAGAGGCGGAGGCTGGACCATGGCAGACTCTTCGGCCTGTTCCTGTTGAGGTCCAGCATCCTGTGGAAAACCTACAGCCAGGACTGCCTTGTAAACATATATAAAAATCTGCAATTTGCTCCTGTTGCAGTTGTAGCAGCGGTTTGAGGTTCAAAATTTTATTTCATGCTTGTCCTTGTTACAGATTACATGTCAGGAATGCTGGCTGAGCTGGAGGCTGCAGAAAACGACAACAGCAACAGTCTCCGGCTGAGAATAATCAGCTATAACAGTTGCATAAGTACAGAAAAAATATATCTGTAGTAGCTGTGTAATCTTTCGGCATGTGTATGTGTGTACTTCAATATTCAAAACAAAAATATATATTTTGGCTTCTTACAGCAACCATTGTAGAGTCGCTTGAGTTTGTAGACAGGCAACTGGACACTGTTCACCAGTAACAAGAGCTGAAACAGCCCCCAGAAGACAACGAGACATAAGAGCAGCCTCGTAAGTAGGAGTAAACAAATTACTGTAGTATTAAATATACTTTTTGTGTTCATAGTCTAGAAGAGAGGAGGTAGTTCTCTAACAAATCAGTAAGTTGTTACAGCCGCCGGACGGGGTGGCCGAGCGGTTCTAGGCGCTACAATTTGGAACCACGCGACCGCTACGGTCGCAGGTTCGAATCCTGCCTCGGGCATGGATGTGTGTGATGTCCTTAGGTTAGTTAGGTTTAAGTAGTTCTAAGTTCTAGGGGACTGATGACCTTAGAAGTTAAGTCCCGAAGTGCTCAGAGCCATTTGAACCATTTGTTACAGCCCTCGACTTCCGCATGGTTTGCCGGCAGCTGTGAGACAGTTCAGCACCCCACGCTTTTGGTCAGTTGGTATACACCCCAGCGGTCACCATCTATACTCAATGTTGCAGTATTTATGTGGAAGACCACTTCATTCGGAAGCTATACCATACCTCGATTTATAAAGCTTCTATGGTTTTTAACATGGATATCGTTAGCGATACGTGCGCCGGTAGAAGCAAGACCGCCTGTGACAGTAACATAGCCGACGCAATCGAGGTTTCTTAATAGCTGGTCGCTTTTAAGACGATTACGTCTCTGTTGCTAAGACACACTAGCACCACTAGCATGAAAAACAAATGAGACATGTCCGCCCATAGCGGATTTTCGCTAAATACTGTTTGCTATAACGAGGATTCAGTTATTGGCGAAGTATTACACTTAGTAGGGGATATGTGATAGATTCACTGTGATCAGAAAGCTTAAAAAGTATGTGTTCTGTGATCAGTATTTCGACATGTGCAAAGAAAATTACTGTCGTAAGTAAGGTGTGGATTTGACATGGAAAATTGTGATAACCGTAAGGAGGATGAAAGATTTCTTTACATGGAAATTTATGTCCAGTCATAAAGAGGATATAGATATCTATATTTCCAGAGCCACAGTCGTCAGGAGGGGATATTTCTGATACTTTTCTCGTTGTCAAATATCGTCAGATTGTGATTGAAATCGTAATATTAACTTGTACGTACAGTGATAAAATATATGTGGCTCGTTTCCTAGGACGATTCTGTCTAGGGTGCAAGAGCGATTGTTGCGGCTGTAACCTGTCAGCGGAACGATTGACATTTCCGAACTGGACGGGCTGGAGTTCAAAAATGCAGCTGACCTAACCCTGTCGCCCTCTAGGCGGGTAAATAGCGAACTCTCTGACATTCGTATTCGTTAAAAAAAAAAAGAGAGGAACTAGCAGTTCCCTCTATTTTTTCGAGTTTTCACGTAAAGATCTTTGCAGACGAGATAAGTTTCTAGTTACTCAGTGGGGTGCAACACGTTCCACCTCGCTGCACCTCGTTAAGTTTTTGGGTTTCTAGATAAATAATTTCCACTCTTCGGAGTTATACTAGGCAAGCGGTCGGTAGCAGACTGATATGTGCTTGATATCAATAACTGTTGCGCATATGGTATGAAGTTCTGGCAAACCATGTGGAAATACATATGTTCTTGTAATCCCATAGTATGGAGATGGATGTAGAAAGCATGGCAGCAAGGAAGCAAGCAGGATGGGGCCGGAAAGACTAAAATCTTCGTGCCGAGGGGAAACAGCCCAGCCCTTTTATAGCAGTTCGAGGAGTGACAATTCTCCGTGGAGGATGCTCTGACACGTGTTGGCCCAGTGTGTGTAGGAGGACAGTTGACTCGTGACTGTTGGCCACGGTGGATGACCGATAGACCTCGCAGGAAATATCTTGTGCTGCGACTATATGTACGGTCATGTGCTTATGTATTTTTGGGATATGGTTGTCTTCGCGGTATATGTACGAGTGTCTAGATGTCGACAGCTGTATGCAGAAGTGATGATTTTCTATGTTGCAGTATACGAATTGTGTTTACTACATCGATATGGTATGTGGCGATATATCCCAACTGGAGATCAGTTTCATCTTGAAAAATTCAAGCTCTCCCGGACAGTAGCAGATCAGTGTAATTGACGAAGTGTCTTTCCCTATTTCATGACCTGTATACCATTTTGTAGGGTTTAACTGTCAGTGCAATATGGCTGCTGTATGTTTTTTTTTTCTCGATCTGTACAAAATAGTGTTTCCGCTGAAAATCTCATAATATGTCCGTCTGCAGAAAAAAATGGTGGTCAGTGCTCCCACACAGGCAGCAGCAGCAACAGTTTGGCGGGAAAATTCACTAAACGCCAATCACAATTCTCCATTCACAAGACATGCCTTGTGCGTGGCATAGTAGCCTCTACAGACAGGTTCGAACAAGTCAGGGTATATCCAGAAAGTTCTGTGACGTCAGAGTAACGTGATGTCTTCTTTGTTCAAGTGTTCCGAGACATGTCAAAGCAGACCAACCACCTCTGGTGGGATGCTGTCCCTGATCCGCCATTGTGGCTTTAGAACATTTGCAGACCAGCTTCGAATTCTGTTTGTGTAATTGTTCTGATTTTCCCGTTTGTGCTTAGATACCAGTGAGTGCTTCGGGAAGTGAGGAAAATAACGTCCCTGACCCCAGCAGCAGCAAATATGAAACTAACCCCAATCACTGTTTCAGAAAAGTGATTAACGTCACAGCGGCTGTAGGACTAAGAAATTTGCTGCTAAAACTCGAAAAGTGGTGAGCGTCCAGTTTAGAGTTACAGAGATATTTATTTCGACTTCCGAACATCTTCGTTTTAGTGTGTAAAATCAGATATTGAAGCTGGAACCTGTTTCGGGATCTGTTTACTACAAAAGGGCGTGAATTCAAATCAAATGGCTCTGAGCACTATGGGACTTAACATCTATGATCATCAGTCCCCTAGAACTTAGAACTACTTAAACCTGACTAACCTAAGGACATCACACAACACCCGGTCATCACGGGGGCGTCAATTGTTTCAAGGAGGTTTCAAAAGTGTGCAGCAAACGTTTTAGAGTCTATGTTCAAGTGTGGCGGTTGTGGTATACCTCGGAATAAAACGTTTAAAGCCGGCCGCTGTGGCCGAGCTGTTCTAGGCGCTTCAGTTCGGAACCGCTCTGCTGCTACGGTCGCCGGTTCGAATCCTGCCTCGGGCATCGATGTGTGTGATTCCTTAGGTTGGTTAGGTTTAAGTAGTTCTAAGTCTACGGGACTGATGACCTCAGATGTTAAGTCCCATAGTGCTTAGTGCCATATCAACCATTTTTGAAAACGTGTAACTGTCTATCTCTCTATCTCCCTCTCCCCCTCCCTACTCCCTTTCTTAGTTCCTATGACATCTTCAAGTTGTGTGTATGTCAATATTCCGCACATTCCTTAAACACCAGAAGTAATAACTCCTGTAGCAGTTCGTGTCCAACTACAAAGGGTATCTATAAACCAGGGGTGGGAAGGAGGAATTTCATGGGTATTTCCAATGTGACAGGAAGCACGCGGCTGCTGTGTGGTGTGCCACGAGTCCAGCACATGGCCTCTCTTCCAGCGAAGTGTGGTGACTCTGGGGTGAACGTCTTGCCTCTTGCACTTCAATTCTGAAGAGTGACTTGACTTTTATCGAATGATCTACTGTTACAGTACCCGCATTATCAGCATGAGTTCTGAAGTGTAACAGCCCCATCCTGCTGCATGTTCATTATTTGATGAAATGTATTCGTCTTCTCCGAATATCATTGTTATCGACACAGTCCTCAGATGCATGGTCATAGCCATTACACTCATTAAACTCCTCCTTCTCCAGCACAGACATCTCATCCAGTCCATCCTCCCAGTCCAGCAGCTAGACACAGACTGAGTCATTTTTCCGCCATTTTCCCCAGACTGTTACCTTGGGTTGTGTTTCGGGAGGAGTGAGGGGCAGGGCCAGCAACGCCCTCTGCTGGTGGTGGTGGTGTGAACTATGTCAGTTCCACTCCAGACCTCATGGTGAACACACTGGATGGTGCTAAGAAGTCAAACTGTTTATTTAAACAGTGCACACAAAATAAGACATATGTCCATCCTATCTGGCAGCCCAACACAGACTGAGTCCTTTTCCTGCCAGTTTCCATATGGGGGGTCAGGAGTGGGGAGGGAGAGGTGAGGAGTGGTGGGGTTAGGTTGGTGGATTTTACTGTGTTGACCTATTTTCCCGAAAAAATTTGAACTTCAAGCCATTACGTCATTTCAACGTTGCCACACCTATGGCAGCCATCTTGGATTCGCTATCTTGAATAAATTTGGCAACAATGCAACATGGGGTGACACCCCTGTTGCCCTACTACTATTGTTCATGACGCGTTGTCGAGGAGGAGACATTACTTGCTGCTGCAACTTTCAGTCAAGGATTCTAAGAATAGAGCAGAATGAGAATTCCTAGATCACCGCAAGGATGTACGGAGAAAAATTTTGCAAGAGGTTTCATTGTAATTGAAAGAAATTTATCGCCATGCATAGAAACTTGAGACACACATATCTTTAGTCCATAGAGAACTAGCCATGGTTCTCGACAAAGAAGTGTTCGCACAGTAGAATTTGAAGAGATACTTTTAGGTCTTGTGGCAGAAGTTTCATGAAGGAATTTTTCAATTTTCCCATGAAATGCACACTTCGAAGTGCACAGTGTGGAGAGTATTGGTGGACAGCAAATTTGATCCTTTTCGTAAGCAGCGTGTGAAAGAGACTGAGCCAAACGATTTCGAATTCACAGTTCATTCCTATCAATGGGTTATTCAGCACAGTACCGCAATGCTGATCTTCCTACGGTTTGTATTGTTCACACATGAGACCTCTTCAAACGAAGATGGTGTTTTCAAATGTCGCAAAAGCTATGGTCAACGGAAGAAAATCCATAAGCCACGCTCGTCTCCATCGACAAGTAGGCTGGCATTGTACAGTATCTCAACTAACGGAATCTTATCATCTCCTACCCCTTTCGAATGATAACGTTCCCTGGAGTTCATTAGAGATGTGCTAAAACACTTCTTTAATAGAAAGTAATATAAAGATTCTGAAGATAGATGGCAAGTGGTTTCTTTACTGAATTAGCTTTGTGTATGAAATAAAGAAGCAACAACATAGTCTAAATATCAGTGTATTATTTACGTATGCCAAGTATCACAAGCAATTTTAGTATTTTTCTCTTAACGAAAAATAATAAAAGGTCTCGAACTTATCGTGATACGCTTCGACATATTCGAAAGAAGTTGAAAGAACAATCCTAAATTATGACCAAATGAACATGACTCTGAAACTGTACATATTAGGCTATATGTCCTTAATGTTAAGTAGAAACTGTAACTCGTTCAATCTGAGTATGCCTGGTTAGGTGTAAGAGAGGGCCTGAAGGCCCTAATCTTGCCAGGTAAAATAAATGCATAAATAAATAAATAAATATTCCACATTAAAGTCAGTGTCCTTTGACAACTTTCCCATAGACAAGCGCCTGAAATCGGCATGTTTCGAATTTAATGTCGTCCCAAACCCTTCACAGGATGACATGTGCCCAAAATGGGCGGCAGTGTCAAAACGGCACTGACGGCAAGTGAGTATGAGCGGTTTGCACCTACAGTATGTTACAATGGAACAATCTGTGCAAGTTATTGCTCATTCATAAGCGAATTACACAATAGTGCTTTCCCAACAGCAACCTCTATATTGATAGCAATACTAATGTGTTCTCCTCATTTGAGATACCGTATATATATATATATATATATATATATATATATATATATATATAGGGAGGAAGGTGCACTGGAATGCAACGAATTAACGGTAGTTAATCGCTGAAGACACTGAAATACATTTCACAGATTGAAAATGGCGCTAATTTAAGTTGGTAACTTTGTAAGGGAATTGTGATCAAAGCATAAACATAGCATCCGTCACTCGCTAGATAATAGAAATCAAGTACGATAGTCAACAATAGCACCAGAAAACAACAGTAACTGCAGTCTCGGTCCGTAAATGCAAAAAAAGATAAGTATTAAGTAAAGTGACTGGTACCTCTATATGGCGAACTATTCCTGAAGCCTACAACCACCATTACTTTCAGAATTTAGCAAAAATTGCGATTAAATGTGAAATATCTTACCTAGTCCGCTGCCTCCTTGCCCTCACTCGTCAAATACCGCGATGCGAGCAGGAGACGACGAAAGGAAGGCCGTAATCTTAAATTCCGGGCTGCATACAATTTCGTGCACGAATATCTTGTTACACTGGCTCAGTTTGGGCGTTGCACATATTTACAAATATGACACAGAAATAAGCAGAAATGTTAATCCAAACTGTTGCTAACGGATAATACGTCACGCCCTGACCGAGTTTCACATAATTTCTTCATTGACAACACTGGCGAATTAGCTCTTTCGTGAATGCGTCTAACAGACTCTCTTATCACAAACGACAACTAACAAATCGTTGGCGCGTGTGGTGTGATCCTTCGCCTTCTGGAGCGCTTTAGAGCCTGCATCACACTGACGACCGATAACAGAGATACCATGGCACAGACTATCTTCTTAAGCAAGTAATTAGCTAAGCTTAGAGTGTGTTCAGTTACGTGTGATACGGTGCGGCGCACGGGATCCCGCTACGAGACGTAATTGTAGGCGAAGGGGGCAGTGATCAGGGAGAGGGTTGGTTCCAGGGCAGGGATTTTGCCGCCTCATGCAGAATTTTCGAGCACCCCCTCCACCTCCCCCCCCCCCCCCGGCCCTCCCCCTCTTTGCATTTTCAGACACAGTCAACAGTTTTCACAATATCATTCCTGCATGACGTCTTATTTTTGCGTACTACACTCACTCACACGTCTTTTTGACGTGAATACGTCTTTAAAACCAGAGCCAGGTATAGGGCGCTAGTCAGTGAAATGATGTGAAAGGTTTACAGTGAAATACATTTTGAGTTCTAACTCCAAAATTAAGTTATATCACTTGCAAAGTACGCAACCAAAATCTGTTCACTTCCTCCCGTTGTCTGAGCAGATGGAAGCGAGCGGTGCGAGACCTTTAGCAACCAACACAGCTGGGTACTGCATTGCCGAACGTATAGTCTTTTCTGGTGTACAAAGTAGGACAACAAGTGACTTACATAAAAATGCCGTATTTGTTGAAAAAAGTGTATATATCGCCAATGTCTATTTAGTATTATGGTACATAGAGGAAAACGGCTACTGTCGAATATCGAGAAGGCATGCTTACCGACATGCAACGATCATTATTTACGACTCAAAACAAGCAGATTTGAAAGCACTTCCAATCATTTTACAGAAAAATTACATTTATATGCTAAATAAAGTCATTAGAACGCACAGAGTGTAAAATACGACGGCACTGGATAAACAGTTTGTGCATTTTACTTGCTTCAGTTCAAGTACAAGCTTTGACGCGTTTTTCCCATATTATCTTAAATACACTCCTGGAAATTGAAATAAAAACACCGTGAATTCATTGTCCCAGGAAGGGGAAACTTTATTGACACATTCCTGGGGTCAGATACATCACATGATCACACTGACAGAACCACAGGCGCATAGACACAGGCAACAGAGCATGCACAATGTCGGCAGTAGTACAATGTATATCCACCTTTCGCAGCAATGCAGGCTGCTGTTCTCCCATGGAGACGATCGTAGAGATGCTGGATGTAGTCCTGTGGAACGGCTTGCCATGCCATTTCCACCTGGCGCCTCAGTTGGACCAGCGTTCGTGCTGGACGTGCAGACCGCGTGAGACGACGCTTCATCCAGTCCCAAACATGCTCAATGGGGGACAGATCCGGAGATCTTGCTGGCCCGGGTAGTTGACTTACACCTTCTAGAGCACGTTGGGTGGCACGGGATACATGCGGACGTGCATTGTCCTGTTGGAACAGCAAGTTCCCTTGCCGGTCTAGGAATGGTAGAACGATGGGTTCGATGACGGTTTGGATGTACCGTGCACTATTCAGTGTCCCCTTGACGATCACCAGAGATGTACGGCCAGTGTACGAGATCGCTCCCCACACCATGATGCCGGGTGTTGGCCCTGTGTGCCTCGGTCGTATGCAGTCCTGATTGTGGCGCTCACCTGCACGGCGCCAAACACGCATACGACCATCATTGGCACCAAGGCAGAAGCGACTCTCATCGCTGAAGACGACACGTCTCCATTCGTCCCTCCATTCACGCCTGTCGCGACACCACTGGAGGCGGGCTGCACGATGTTGGGGCGTGAGCGGAAGACGGCCTATCGGTGTGCGGGACCGTTGCCCAGCTTCATGGAGACGGTTGCGAATGGTCCTTGCCGATACCCCAGGAGCAACAGTGTCCCTAATTTGCTGGGAAGTGGCGGTGCGGTCCCCTACGGCACTGCGTAGGATCCTACGGTCTTGGCGTGCATCCGTGCGTCGCTGCGGTCCGGTCCCAGGTCAACGGGCACGTCCACCTTCCGCCGACCACTGGCGACAACATCGATGTACTGTGGAGACCTCACGCCCCACGTGTTGAGCAATTCGGCGGTACGTCCACCCGGCCTCCCGCATGTCCACTATACGCCCTCGCTCAAAGTCCGTCAACTGCACATACGGTTCACGTCCACGCTGTCGCGGCATGCTACCAGTGTTAAAGACTGCGATGGAGCTCCGTATGCCACGGCAAACTGGCTGACACTGACGGTAGCGGTGCACAAATGCTGCGCAGCTAGCGCCATTCGACGGCCAACACCGCGGTTCCTGGTGTGTCCGCTGTGCCGTGCGTGTGATCATTGCTTGTACAGTCCTCTCGCAGTGTCCGGAGCAAGTATGGTGGGTCCGACACACCGGTGTCAATGTGTTCTTTTTTCCATTTCCAAGAGTGTATTAATACCTACTGATTAAGGCTTCTACATCGAGAGAAAAAGGAAGAAGTTGCAAAGCCCAAAAAAATTAATTTAAGGATCGTGAGAAGGAGAGCAATTCTTCCAAGCTGACGCAGATATATTTCAAGTGTAGTGTAGGTGCATGTTAGAAACAGAGTTGCCAACACTAACAGTTGCAGTCTTTCACAGACGCAACCAAGGTGACTAACCCCAGCGTTTCCTTTGTCATCATGCAATATTGAAATCTGACGAATGTCCCACATACAGACTCTCATTTACTCACAGGCTTACAGAACACATAATAAAATAAATATTGATTTTAACAGTTCTTTCTGAAGTTATTCTAGATTTCATACTACGAAAAATGTAGGGTATTTGAAATTTTTAAATTTAATTTCAATTAAATAATTCTATACCCTGATACTTTAGGTAAGTATTTCATTGACAACCAAAAGCAAATCATAAATGTCCCCAGGTGAATTTACTTTCTTAAGTGTAGATTTTCTATCTCCGAAAATATGCCCGCTAGAAAGCTGAGATTTTCACACCACCTTCCTATTAAAAGCAAAGGGCAGTACACAAATTTTGAAAGCAATTCTACAAAAACTACTATCCTTTATTTAGATTCTTATAGGTGGTGAATGTACCCGTTCAGTAAGAGACAATGAATAGCTTTTCCACGGCAGGCAGTGACAGATGCACGTGTGTCTCCCGAGTACGCCGCTAGATGTCAGCCCCCGAAGTTACATACAGCAAACTATCCTAAAACAAACGTTTGCTCGGAACAACTTGCGACGGTACATGCCACTGATAATTTCCAGTAAGACTCTAGATTTTATGAATGATTTATATTTACAACTTATTCTCATAGTTCCTCATTTACACAAATCTTTCATTGTCATGTTTAATACATTCTTTTGGAATTATATTAAAATGTATGATTTTGCCGACCCCAAAACCCTACTGCATTGGGCGAAGTCACAGTTCGCTTCCCCATCCCACTGTCCTTCCCAGGTTCGCAATAACCCGCGAGATAAGGTCCTGGCATCACTTATCACAGCCCTGCAGCAATTCAATTGGCCTAGGATACATTCGAAGATCCGAGCAATGGACTAGAAATCTGCACCGCTAACAATCTGCATTTCACCTGCAACTAATTCTCTTCGGGCTCTCAGAAATTTCGACAAAAAAAAAAAAAAAAAAAAACAGGTCGCGGGAAAACAGTTCAAAGATATGAAGTTCAGACATTCACACCGAACTTAGACAGTCCAGTTTCCAAAGAAGCAATACAACTTATTTCCACTCTAATAAGCCTAGCTATTACCGCTTGCTCGATCATCATCCTCTACAGTTAACTGTAATTTGCTCGACCAAAAACAAAATTGCCGTCGGATAACCACTCTAACGTGGGCTAATTAATGGTACACCCGACTTCGGAAGTCACAAGTGCCTTTCCGTAAATCTGCTGCCGCATAATCAGGTTAAATGAACACGTCTGACAACTAAATTCAAAACTACCGATAACACTCCGCGTCCTGGACCCACCTTCACACCCCACTACGGTCTACGACTCCTAGATATCTGCAACTGTACAAATTTCTTAAAAATTCAGGCCTCTTACGCAGTCAGCGCAGTCGTTACAGAACGATTGGCGTTTTTCTCCTCCACGAAAATTCTCATAAGTTCAGCAGCATTTACAGCCAGTGGAACTTTTTGTTCAGCTCTACGGCCTAGCATAAAAGCTCGTAACCTAATTTTATGAACTAATTGTCAGCTGACTTTCCGTGAAGTCATGAGAAATCCTTTAAATGCCGGTTGGTGTAAGGGCTATCCCTGAAACTTCAAGGAAGAATGCATCTTGCAGTGAAAGTTTTACATATCCCACTATGCACTGATTTGGGGGAACCCTCACTATCCCTCTTAAGTCTGCGTCAGAGAGAGTATCTCGACCCCCATTCGGCACAGAACATCTTCCGAGTATCTCGCTCAGGTAGGCACCCATATGGATTACGACATTCCTCGTACTTTTCCCCATAAGCCACCCTCACACGGAATGGTTATCTTACCGTGAAGCACGCCAGAGGTGGTATCCGAAGTGGTTGCTGCACACTCTGAAACGACTTCCTACGTCTCACGGAACGTGCTCCTCATCGTGATTTGCGACCGAGCGCTCTCCAGTGGCAGTGACCAGCCGCACCTGGCGCACTAAAGACTCCATTTCGTTTCGAAAATGGACGCGTGTGAAACAGTTGCGTTACGTTTGTTATCGATAGTCGAAGAAGAGCTGAGAAAGTCGTGCATGAGAATCTGTCTCCCAGGCTTGAACAGCGAATTGATGGAAGAGGAAAACTACGTATGCTGCACAACGATCTGAAAATACATATGGTACTGGAACATGCTATTCGTTATCTCAAATGAATCTTCATCACATTTTCAGTTTTAAACTGAATATAGTAAAAGCACAATATTTAAAATCAGTCTGTACATGCGTGGTATCCATATTCTCCATGTGGTACTATCTACGATGACTCTGACAGAATGTACATCACATAGGCTTCAAGACCGAGATTCATTTTGAAATTTCATTCGAATAGAAGAGATATTTTTCGAAGCAACTCACCATCACTGAAAAAGATATTTACCCGCAAGATATCAAAATGGGCAATCCATAAAACCAAGAAAGGAATTTTCATAATAACAAAACTTTCCAGTGTATAACTGGGATTTACTATCTGACATAGACTGCCTTAAGATTTCCGATTACTGGGGACCATTCCGTTCGTTGGCCACTGCAACAAGTATTGCACCAAATACATTATTTATAATACATAACATCAAGTATTGCAGATCATAGATCTATTAAACTAATAATAATCTCTCAGAAACCCTTAGAAAACGAAAGATAAAAAAAAAACCTGTATGTAGCTGAGTGCGAACTTTCTATCTTTCTCTTCGTGGTTCAACACGATATAAATTACGCTACAGTTTCAACATTACAACAGAGTCTATGTTACATCGTATACGATTTTCACAAATGTCTACAGACAGTAACTACAGCATGGAAGTTAAAATTCGAAAAGCATCAAATATGAGAAGCTTTTGATTACTGTTGTGTGGTTTGCACTCATTTTATTATTATAACTAATTTTACTAGAACTTCATATTATTTAATCCAATCTGGTGTCTCCTAAGTACTGCTTGTGACGTAAAACCCAGGGTGAATCCTATTTCCCACGTTCCTCTCCATGAAGCAAAAATCTGAATGACAGATTCTTCATGATTCGCAGTGTAGCGGAACGCAAAATTCCACGCTGTGACGTCACCAGTTCCTCGTCCAAGAACGTTTCTACGTCTCGTGAGAGGATGCCTTTGCTGGCGTTGAAGTTGACGTTGTTAGGAACCAGTTGCATCTAGAGTAGGTAGTGTAAGCGGTGTACTTTTTTCAGACCAGTGATCGAATCTTGGAATCTTTCAGAAATACGTTGGATTGCTACAGAGCTTCGATTATTGACACTGGAGTCGTGAAAGGTACAACCTAATCTTCAGAGTCAAGGAGAGGCTGGCGACATATATTTAGAATGATTTGGTAATGTAGCAGACAAGAGAATTAATGTGGGTGCGCAGGAGGCACCAAGACACGAACGAAAGGAACACTTTAAGAGTGCCATTGCTAATGTTTGGAAACATGTGCCAGCTACAGTGCAGTGGAAAGAACTCTGTGTGTATGACAGTTATGGACTGAGACAATCACAGTCTCCACTGCGACCATCATGGCAATGAACCTGTCACGTATGGAAACCTTTTTTGCAGTTTTTGCTTATTTCCGATACCCTTTTTAAGAAATCTGGTTTTTCATTTACACTACACTGCAGTGCGTACCAATGGAATCCATAAATAAATATTTGCATCTCCTTACATAAATCATTTACTACCAGAGCTTTTTCTTCAAGGTACGACTGTTCTCAAAATTAAAACCTCAGTGTACATCCGACGACGCTTTGTGCAGATGTGTTACACAGTGTCTGTAGAACGCCCACCGATCGCGTCACGACGCCCTCTTCAGTTCTGAATTCACAGTGAGCATGTAAAGATGCCTAGAAAATAGTGTCTCCCGCACAGTAAAAGTGCCTGTGAGGGGTTTTACCTGATTTCATCCAGCCCACACAGCATAACTGTCACGCAATTCCCATTTCATGACAGTTCTCGGCGGCACGCTGCAGGGACAATCAGGACGCCGGCGGCGTTTTCGATGGGAAGTGTTAGATCACCCACGATACAGCCCGGACTTCGCTCCCTCTAATTTTCTTCACTGTTCACATGAACCACTGGCTATGAAGACAACATTTCGGCACAGACAACGACCTGAAGATCAGCATAGAGAATTCGTAGAAAGCACGGGCGGCAGCCTTCTATGACAGGCGTATTGAAAAGTTGGTAGAATTCTACGAGAAATGTCTCAATCGGAGCAGTGACTAACTAGAGAAATAGCTGGAATGTGTAACTAACGGCTGCCAACAAAACATTTTTGATTTTCATTGTGTTTTCCATTTCACGACCGACCGCACTTTACTTTCCGAGTAGCCCAATCATACAACAGGTACTGAGATTAATGCATTTATCTAATTCTCTCTCTAGGCTAAACGCTGTCTGACAGACCTCGGAAGGCCCAATGACCGACGTATCATCCTCAGCCTAATGGTGTCATCGGATGTGGATAAGCAAGGGCGTCGAATCATAATATCCCTCTCACGCCCGTTGTCAGTTTTCGTTACGTGGAGCCGCAACTATTCGGTCAAGTAACTCCTCAATTGCCATCACTTGGCTGAATGCACCCGATAGGTCAACAGCACATGGCAGCGCGGATGGTCACCGATGGTACCAACCACGCTCGACAGTGCTTAACTTCTGCTGACTGACGGGAACCGGTGTATCCACAGCGGAACGGCCGTTGAATAATTCTCTCAGTATACAAAATTTGACATATGGGCACCGTACTTCGTCGGAGTTGAACAGTTTGGGATGGCTCTGAGCACTATGGGACTTAACATCTGTGGTCATCAGTCCCCTAGAACTTAGAACTACTTAAACCTAACTAACCTAAGAACATCACACACATCCATGCCCGAGGCAGGATTCGAACCTGCGACCATAGCGGTCGCGCGGTTCCAGACTGAAGCGCCTAGAACCGCTCGGCCACATCCGCCGGCTGAACAGTTTGGGGCGAAGTACTTTCTCATCTGCATTAAGAAGCGATAATAAAGCTCATCTGAAATGTACCAACACAAATCCTTGTGAATAAGTTTCTCAGCCTACCCCCCACCTCCTTTTCAGTTCTGAGCACAGGTTGTGAACGTAAATATGCCTGGAACAATAGTCTCCCACCAAGTGTGAAGTTCGTGCTCTCATTCGATTTCTTCATGCTGAGTGATTCCGCCTGATTTCATGCAGACTACATAACATAACTGTCATGCGTGACAGCAAAGTGCGGCTACAGTGCAGGAACTTTGAAGCACGATGTCAGTGGTTCACGATGCAAGCGGTCAGAGAAGGAAGCGATTGTCAACCGATGATCTTGTTCGGCGAGGGGGTCAGATGATTCGAGCAAATCGTCTACGTATGGCATTTCAGAACAAGCGAAGAGGAATATTGCCATCGTGCACTGTCCTCCTTCATGAGAATGCTCGGTCGCACACTGCAGTTGCATCGACGACTCTCCTGCAGTGTTTTCGATGGGAAATGTTTGATCACCTGCCAAACAGGTGTCTGATTTTCATTTGGTCACATGAACCGCTGGGCATAAAGACAGTGTTTTGTCACAGACAACGGGTTGCCGACCAGTTTAGAGAACTGGCAGTACGTTGGCAGAATGCTATGGCATATATATAAGTCGGAGCGGAGACTAAGTAGAAAAATAGATGGAAGGTGTAGCTAAATGTTTGAAATAAAATATTTTTGATTTTCACTGTGGTTGCCGTCCCGTGACCGATCGGACTACGATAACAAAAATGTGTAGTTCATGTTTTCTAGTCTCGCATTAAGTCACGGTGTTAGGACTTGCTGCAGTAAAAATGATACATAATGCGAAATTTTAGCTCGCGTGACCCAGCCATTAGGAATTCTGTTTGTTACAAGGTGATGCGTGGCTAATCTGGGTCAGCTACGATAGCCGAGTGTTAAAACTTGGAAAATGATGAAAGTTATCGCATCGTAGAGAAGAATCGATATGCCGAAATGAGTGGAGCGGGAGCCATTAGAGAGACCGCATGCCCCACTGTGATGACAGGGCAAGACCGAGGGGACCAGTGCCGCAATTAATTAAAAATGCCGCCAGCGTCGCGTCGCGTCCACATAAGGCAGCACAGACAATGGCGGCGGTCCGTCACGCACGCCTCACTCCTAATACGAGAGCGGACAACCGGCTGCGTCCCCAGCTGGCCGCTTCGGCGCGCCTGGACGACAAATTCGTGAGAACCCAAGCAATCCGCCCAAAGAGGGAAGTTGCCGCCTGCTTCCCCCTGCTTTACTACTTCTTCAGAGTTTCTTGCGGCTTCCCTTCAGCCTTCCACATATGTTTGCCAAGTTTCTGAGCAGAGGCCTTTCTTGTCATATTCTTCTCAGCTACGTTGACTCACTCATCACATTTAACGTCCGACATTACACATAGTACTTTTTTCTCTGCTTGAGACATCGGGAAATTCAAGTTCCAGCAATAATAATAATAATAATAATGTACATATATTATAAAACATATGTATGTATGTATGTATGTATGTATCTGTGTATGTTCCACATCTCTGTTTAGATTTCAACAGTACAAGTACACATATTACTTACTGTCAGGAAACAATCGCTGTGGGGGTAAGAACCATCTACCTATCATAGTTCAGGAGACATTACTTCAAAGACACCGATCTTCGTGAAAAACTGCCGCAATGTGCGTGATGTTTAAATTTATTACCTCTTTGCTACCAACTCTATTCACAACATATTTTGAAACAGTATCCAAATATGCCGCTGAATGTACCAACACAAATATATCACTGTACTACACGTAGTTCAACAGATATGACGTCACAAACACAGAGTTGCGTGAAAAAATGCCCCACCACGCATGACGTTTTAATACGTTCATTCTTTACTACTAAGACCCTCCTACAGTCGAGTCACATAAGAATATCCCTAACGTTTAGTGGCGCTTTTGACAGCTTTCAACTGCGAAGCGCAAACGCTGTAGACGAAAACAACAGCCGTCTGTAAAGCTGAGGATAAAGTTCAGCTAGTCGTCATAGCGAGCGCATCCCGGATCGTATACGAGGCTAAAATCTATACAGTTAAATGGATTTATTACCTCGGACGGTCGCTGGTTCCGCTGGTGAGGATGTAAAATGTTGAAACAGTGCTCGGAGGCGTTTGTTAGAAGAAGAACCGTGTATGAACCATCTAAATGCTGAGGCTAAATCCACGTCACACTCGGCGACGACGACGACGACGACGACGACGACGACGACGACGCAGTGCTTCGAACCATCGCCTCCAGGCAATGTATTGTCTGTTTTAGTAGTGCAGGTCACATGGGCCAGTATTTACGGAGTTTTCTTTTGTCACTAAACTATAGTTTAATTTTCGATAACGACGACCCAGGGGTTCGAGTCATCGCCTGCAGGCAATGCACTGTTTCCTTTCGTACTCGAATCACATGGGCCGGTATTTATGATTGTTATTTTGTCAGTATAGCTTAAATTTCGTATGGGTGCATCTTGTTATTTGACAAAAGTCATGCTACCTGTGACAGGTTCCTGGCTCCGATCTTGTAATTTACCTAGCTCCATAGAGCTCCATAGTTATAAAAATAAAACTGTTTTATTTTCTTAAAAAAGACATAGAAATTTCTGTTATCTTGAAAAACCATTTGCCAATTGAGTCTAGTTAAAAAGGTTCCTAATTTAACTGTTGCACAATGTTGTAACTGAAGTCCAGTTTTATGGAAAGTTAAATCCATGCATTTTATAAAAATGGATGTGTGTGTGTGTGTGTGTGTTCCACATATCCTCCTAAGCCACCGGACCGATTTCAAGTAAACTTGGTACACATATACCTTACTGTCAGGTGACAATCGCCGTGGGGGTAAGAACCACCTACCTATAAAGGGGTAGGAGTGTGAGTGAATAAGGAGCGTCGCTCGCGAAGCATGAATTCCCAGAGTTTATTCACCCAGTATTTCAGAATGAGAGTACTTAGTGAAATGCACCAAACTTTACACATAATTTTAGACCTTTACATTTTTTTTTCTCTCTGAAACAGCTACAAAATGACGAAAGAAAAAATGTTTATCGCTTATTATTTTTCCGCTGTTCATGCAGTAAAGTACCGCATGAAACTGTAATTTATTACTTCTTCATTCCCAACTGTAGTCGTTACACATTTTACAGACAGTATGCACATATACCACTGAATGTAAGTGCAAAATTATATCTCTCTACAACACATAGTTCAGGTGATGTGACGTCATAAACAATGAGATGCGTGACAAACTGCCGCATCATGCATAACGTTTAAATTTATTACTCCGTCGCTATTAATTACATTTGCACACATTTTTTAGACAATATACACATATGCTGCTGAATGTAACTACAAAATTATATCGTTGTACGACATACAATTCAGGAGATACGTCATCATAAACATTAAGCAGAAGGCCAGAGGCTGTGTCGTGTACGGGCGTGGACGCACAGCTATAGATTAATAGATGGCAACGCCGTGGTTTCTCCTCTAGTTTTAATACAAAAGTTACTTTTATATTCAAGAAACGTCCATGATAAATGGTGAAATTATATTTAGCACGTCACTGTTTGCAAAGTGTGGCAAGTGCATGTTTGTTTAAGTGTATTTGTGAATGTGAAATGTGTATGTTAAAAAAAGTAGGGCAGCATATTAACTTCCTCTGTTACTTTAGACGTTGTAGGCGAGTGTTTTCTGATTATTTAGTGTCGCACAGTGTAGAACATAATCAGTAATACAGATAATCGTTGATTAACTATTTCGTGAGAAAACTATTGAATCAAAAAATCTCCTCGTCCAAGCCTCGAAGGCCCAAGGGATGTCGACCGTTTAACATCCTCTGCCTTGCGGTATGGAGGGACACATGATGAGCACATCGCTCTCCCGGCTGTTTTCCCGACTTTCTAGACCATGGAGCCGCTAATTCTCATCCAAGAAGCTCCTCAATTGGCATCACGAGGCTGAGTGCATCCCGTACCAGTTCTCCTACCAAGTAAAAATCCTTTGCAATGCCATGAATCGAACCGGGGTTCTTCACATGCCACCTATCTACGCTGAAAATTCACTTACGGAGACGGTCCAAACAGTTAACGAAAACAGTTAATTGATCACTGAAATTTTTTGTTTAATTATTAAAATTTTATCATTCCTTAAAAAGTATCCTCCGCCACACACGGTGGGTGGCGGCGTATCGATGTAGATGTAGATGAACTGGACTTCCAACCTTAATATTTTACCTTGCAAGAACTCTTACTACAGTATTTTGTGACCTAAAAGGAACTATTTACATTTCGCATTGTTTTGTACTCTGATTACGGTGTGCTTTGGAGCAGATTAGTTAACTTAGAGTTCGACTGTATAAACTAATAATCAGTAAAAATGGTTCAAATGGATCTGAGCAAATGGCTCTGAGCACTATGGGACTTAACAGCTGTGGTCATCAGTCCCCTAGAACTTAGAACTACTTAAACCTAAGTAACCTGAGGACATCACACACATCCATGCCCGAGGCAGGAATCGAACCTGCGACCGTAGCGGTCGCGCGGTTCCAGACTAGTGCCTAGAACCGCTCGGCCACTTCGGCCGGCAATAATCAGTAACACAGTCACAATCAAGGTGAGTAGAGACTTTGAAACTACAACAACAGAAATGAATGCATAAGATAAATACCAGAACACTAAGTTTGCAGCTGTCTATTGAAAATACGAGATTACAGTCAATATAAAAGATAACACAACCAAACGTGTGATTCATTGTAAGGAATTTATAGAACCAAATGAGCCACATAAAGAGGCACTGTTAACAAAAGCCAAAAAATAGGAATAATAATTGTAGTTGTTCTAACTCAGTGAAACTGTTTACTATAATAACTAACTAACTAAACTAAATTAACTCCTCCCGAACGGGTCATGAAGGCCCAACGGTACCGACGGCCGCCGCGTCATCCTCAGACCACAGGCGTCAGGGACGCTATGTTTGTAAGTCTGTGAACGTGTCCGTAAACAGCTTTGTAGTCTTGGTAGATGATTCTACTCCTCCTTAACACGAGATCGCCGGCCACTCTGTGATTCGATTACCTGAATTCATATTCATCTGTAAATCTGTAGTGTGTCAGTTTTCCGCCAACCGTAAAGGAATCCTCACATACTATAAATGAGAGTCTAACCGTAGAGGTAAGAAAACAATGAATTTAGCATGAGTCACGGGTAAGTCGATAAACTGAAGCTAAAAAGAAGAGTCAGATGTTATTTTCGTTTAACAGCTCGAAGGGGTAATTTAAATACATGTCGTTGTTGGAACAAGTCGTAATGTTCCGACAAGCCGTGAACGAAGTATTCCTTGCGATTACAAGAAGTCATGGTTTCAGTGGCTATGCATATTATTTGAATAAATCGATTTACATCTACATTTATACTCAAGTCTCGTTACAATGCGTGGTGGAGAATATTTCGTTTACCGCTGTCACTTCCCATTTTCCTGCTCTGCTCGAGAATGATTCGCGAGAAGAACCGTTGCTGGCAAGCCTCCGTGTGAGCTCAAATCTCTCTAATTTTACCTTCATGATCTTTTTACGAGATACACGTAGGAGAAAGCAATATATTCGTTTACTCTTTTAGGAACGTACACACTCGGAATTTTAACAGTAAACCTCACCATGATGCAGAAAGCATATCTTAAAGCATCTACCATTGGAGTCGACTGAGCATCTCCGTGACGCTTTGGCACTTACCATATGAACGTGTAAAGAAAAGCGCTGCTCTTCTTTGCATCTTCTCTGTTTCCCCTATCAGTCCTACCTGATACGGATCCCACACTGCATGCAGGATGTATTGGTCGAAAGCGTGTTTCGTAATCTGTCTCCTTTCTAGCTGGTTCACATGTTCTGAGCATTCTCCCAACGAATTTCAGTCTGGCATCTGCCTTACCTGCTACAAATTTTATGTGGTCGATCCATTTTGAATCGCTATGTACGCATACTTCTAGATATTTTATGGATGTAACTAGTTCCAGTGATTGTGTGCTGTGACTTCTATGTATACAACAGCTTCATGTGCTAAAAGCCTCATCTACAAGGCTATTTACATCTTCAAAAGTTATGATACTCCAACACTCGCTGGAGGTACTCCCGACCTTACTATTACGTCTGGAGATTCCTCTCCCTTGAGAATTTCATTCTGTGCTCCGTTTACTACACGCTCTTCAGTCTAATCACATAATGGTCCAATATTCCGCACGCTCGTATTGTATTAATTACGCGGCAGTGTGGAACTGTATCGAACGCCTTCCGAAAGTCAAGCAACACGGCATCACCTGGGCGCCGGTATCTACTGCTTTGTGGATCTCGTGAACGAACAGAGCGAGTTGAGTTTCGTACGATCACTGTTTTCTGAATTCATGTTGATTTCTACAGAAGAGATTTCCGTTATCCACAAATCTTTTACACACGCGCATAAAATACGTTCCAAAATTCTAATACAAACTGACGTCAGAGATACAAGCTTTGGCAACGTTTAAATATGCAGTGAAGCTACCTTTGCTTTCGCAGTAGCTTTCTAACACGGCTAACGAACCACGACGGAAATTTTCCAGGCCTCACAAATTTTCTCGGCACATTTCTCTCGAACATGCATTGCACAACACTGTTGAACATTGTCGATTAATACACAACAGTGTCAGTGCTGGAGATGAACTTTTCATGGTAACTGCTCAGGTAATCTGAAATGTTTCCTGTCGCTCTCACTAAGCACAAAATCTTCCTATCATTTTTTTTATATTCCAATTCACAGCCGTATCCATTGATGCTGTAACGGCCTTATGACCATTGATTCCCTGTTCTACACTAATTGAGTCGAACACGTCAGACCTGTTGGTGACGAGGAGATCTAATACGTTGAATGTAAGTACATAAAACTGCAACCAGTCACTTTTTTGAATATTTATTTTTTATTACCTAAACGGTTTTTTTTAACCTTTTAAGGTTCATCTTCAGATGGTTTTCCGAAGTTACATATCTATTTCTAGCATAATGCTGGGTGCTGTCTTTGTGACAAGAAGAGGGAACATGCTTTAACGTATCGCCATGAGTATAGTTTATCTGTCGGTTTGGATGCAAAAAATTTAGTTTTGTACTTACTACGATAGTATGGGCGGCTTTCTTCTGTTAGTGTCCATTTGTCTGCCTCCATTGTGAAGGCCAATTGGTACATCACTTTACACACTTGCACAAAATATGTATGCATTTACACTGTGATAGCAAAACTTTGCCAGCATCCAGAATGTGCTATACAACTATTGCTTGTTACGAAGATCTTAATACGAAGATATGACATTCGTGTACTTTGGTCGGAGATATTATATGTTTCTGTTTGTACAGATTAAAGTCGATATATGGGCAAAAACAAATAACATCTCTGAGCAAAGTAAGCCTATGTCATATCTTTGTATTAAGATCTCTGTAACAAATGGTTCAAATGGCTCTGAGCACTATGGGACTCAACTGCTGTGGTCATAAGTCCCCTAGAACTTAGAACTACTTAAACCTAACTAACCTAAGGACATCACACACATCCATAGGCAGGATTCGAACCTGCGACCGTAGCAGTCGCGCGGTTCCGGACTGAGCGCCTGGAACCGCTAGACCACCGCGGCCGGCTCTCTGTAACAAACCACAGTTGTTTAGCACATGCTGGATCCTGGCGAAGTTTCGCTATCACAGTGTAAATGCATACATATTTTGTAATAGTGTGTGAAGTGATGTACCAACTGCCCATTACAATGGAAGAAGACAGATGGACACTAACAGAAGAAAGCGGCCCATGCGGTCGCAGTAAGAACGAACCTAAATTTTGCATCCATATCGACAGATAAACAACGCTCATGGCGATACAGTAAAGCATGTCCCATCATCTTGTCACAGAGCCAGTATCCAGCATTATGCTAGACATAAATATGTAACTACTGAGAAACCATCTGAAGATGAACCTGAAAAGGATCGAAAACCGGTTCATGGAATAATAAATAACTATTCAAAAAAGTGACTGGTTGCAGTTTCATGTATTTACATTCAATTAACAGTCACGGGTTCTAAAATATCCGTAATGGATAAAATTAATTTAATCTAATACATTATTTTCACAAGTCGGTTCCCTCATTAGCTGCTCTACATAATTTTGGGATAAAGCATCAAGAACAGTTTCGCATAATTACCTACCCCTACTACCCGTCTTGAAGACTTGCATCTACCAGTCTCGAATGGGAGGTTGAAATCTCTCCTCAGTACTATTACATGACCAGAAAATTTATGCGAAACCTGCTTCGACTTTTCCCCAATATATTCCGCCACTACTGCTCCAAGTCAGAAGGGGAAGGGGGAAAGGGGGGGCAGGACTAAGAAGGCGTCTATAAAAGCAACCGAATAACACGTATTGTCCATCTATAACACTTACCTTCATCCAAATTATTCCGCATTCGGAATCTGCATTGTCACCAGACATTATTATAGTTTTTACGTCTACAACACGCCTTTACCACTGACGTTCAACCAATCGTGCGATAAACATTCTAATTGGAATTTAGAATTTTAGCGATCGTAATATCAGATAGCAGCCAAATTTCTGTTCGCTGTACTATGTGGGCATCGTCACCTTTTATAAGCGAGACTCGTTGTGAGACCTTTCCATAGACGCTCCTTAGTTTAAGTTGGAGAAAGTAGTGTATAAGCCTAGGGACCGATGACCTCAGCAGTTTGGTCCCATAGGAACTTACCACAAATTTCCAAATTTTTACGTTCTGTTATGAGAACGATGTTGCGAACGCTAACTGGCGTTCCACCCCGTGAGCGAGTCTAGCTGTTTTCGCCAGAGCAGCCAGCTGACTGCAGGAACAGAGGACGGTCTCTGAACACAGGCGGCAGACGCCATACATGTCAACATGAACCAAGATTTGCAGCCAGGTGCGCCGGCCAGTGTGACCAAGCGGTTCTAGGCGCTTCAGTCTGGAACCGCGCGACGGCTACGGTCGCAGGTTTGAATCCTGCCTCTGGCATGGCTGTGTGTGATGTCCTTAGGTTAGTTAGGTTTAAGTAGCTCTAAGTTCTAGGGGACTGATGGTTCAAATGGCTCTGAGCACTATGGGACTTAAAATCTGTGGTCATCAGTCAGGGGACTGATGACCTCAGATATTAAGTCCCATAGTGCTCAGAGCCATTTGAAACATTTTGCAGCCAGGTGCATCCAGATGGCTCAATCGCTGCTGGAAAAGCCTCCACCACACCTCGGAGGTGGCCCCCGCAAATAGGCAGAGTGGAAACTAACCTCCTTTCCCGACTTGCACACTATTTCCCGAAGGAGCCCAATCACCTGTCTTACACAGGAGCTCCCAATAACAAGCAATCACACCCTCTGCGCTTGTTGGGACTTTTCAGGAAGATCGGTCCAGTCCTAACAGGTGCTGGCTCAGGTGTACTTTCACCAGTGAGCAATACCTCAAACCTGTTTTTAAGCCGGAGGAGGACACCCATGCAGACAGTGCCCACTTTCTCCTTCCGCACAGAGATTCGCGTCCACGCCACTGTTCGTCAGTTATCGTCAAGCAAGTATCGGCCATCCGGAACGCACAAATCTGCAGCACTGCGACTTAAGGGATCCCAGGCGACACTGTAGGCTGCAGACAGGCCAAAGCATTTCTCTCAGACACCCCAATGTTACCGCAGCTTAGGGTAGCAGCCTGAAGCCTGTCGACTGTAGCCAACACAGCTTCTACATGTTAACAGACAGTGGTCAATTCCGCCTATATCCGTGCACAACAAACGCAGTCCCTACCCATCTTTAATTTTTGTCTATACCACAAGCAATATAATTCTAACCCAAGGAGTCGCTGGACACAATCTAAGTTCCGCTGCTGCAGTACCACCGGTTTTTACTACGTTCAAAAGTCAGCTCACACAATACAGATGCTCTAAAGTTTACGCAAAAACTTAAGTTATTATACACTGTTTAATATATTAAAATAAGTAGATGCAATTCACTTCTCCGCTAAAGCACGTGAGAACAAAAGCTAAACTAAATCCTGTGTATAAAACAGAAACTGCAGCTGTTGTTGAGGGTGCATCTGTTCGACTTCGTGAGTGCCGCTACGCTTCATTTTTTCTCTATTATTGGCCGGTTTCCACCAAACGGTGTACTTAGTGAACTTAATAATAAATGTAAATGAGGAAATGGAAAAGGAGAAACATGTACGTGCATATGTAACATGGTTCTAGATTCAAGTCTATCAGATTTATAAATGCAAAACACGTCCTACTGAATGAATAAACTTCGTTAACCGGTTTTTTTTTAATTACGAGGTCAGTCTTCAACTGGTTACCTACTAGATTTGCACAATGGCGAAATGAATTTAGGTGTTGACTGAAATCACTATAAATTTCAACATGGTTCCCAGAATGTGGCGCCAGTTTAGAATCAGACATTTTCTGTCTAATAATGATACAGCATCCGTCCAAAAAAACGAGGACCACTTCTACCACTGCTGCTCCCTACGTCCATTTAAAAGCCATTCGATGGTAATTAACTGTAACTTTTTCAGCTAGTAATATACCGGGTGATCAAAAAGTCAGTATAAATTTGGAAACTGAATAAATCACGCAATAATGTAGATAGAGAGGTAGAAATTGACACACATACTTAGACTGACATGGGGTTATATTAGAACAAAAAAAATTCAAGAGTTCAAAAAAATATATTGCTAGACGCGTGAAAGTTCTCTTGCGTGCGTGGTTTGGTGATGATCGTCTGCTCAGCCGCCACGTTCGTCATGCTTGGCCTCCCAGGTCCCCAGACCTCAGTCCGTGCGATTATTGGCTTTGGGGTTACCTGAAGTTGCAAGTGTATCGTGATCGACCGACACCTCTAGGGATGCTGAAGGACAACATCCGACGCCAATGCCTCACCGTAACGCCGGACATGCTTTACAGTGCTATTCATTCCTCGACTGCAGCTATTGTTGAGGAATGATGGTGGATATATTGAGAATTTCCTGTAAATTTCTCTGCTTTGTCTTACTTTGTTATGCTAATTATTGCTATTCTGATCAGATGAAGCGCCATCTGTCGGACTTTTTTGAACTTTTGTATTTTTTTTTTTTTTGTTCCAATAAAACCATGTCATTCCAAGCATGTGTGTCAATTTGTACCTCTCTATCTACATTATTCCGTGATTTATTCAGTTTTCAAATTTATACTGACTTCTTGATCACCCGGTAGCTACGTCAATGCATAGTTATACACGATGCCTATCCTAAGAGACGTCAGCCACATTTCCTCTGACGTTTCTTCAAATATTTGCAACTAATTTTTTGAGTTGTATAGCCTGAGTTAGCCCAAACGAACACTGCTCGTCACGTCTTTCATGCGATGCGCCGTGTTGACGTAGAGCTTCGGTTTATTTCTCGTTATGAGCAAAATAATTTTTAAAGAGGAATTTATGTGCCCATTCGATTAAGCGGTACCAATTTAATCTAGTGCGATATCCGCCTTACCTTACATAATAACATTGGCTGTAAAACACGAAGAAGTACCAGTACTCCAGCAACGACAGCAACGCCCTGGCCCGCGCTGACTGCAGCAGCGCGCTATTAGGTCACTGCTGCAGTATTGGTTATTCTTCGTGTTTTACTGTCCCTGTTAATTCCTATCGACAAATATAATATTGCACTAGACTAATTTGAGGCTCTTCCATCGACTGTGCACGTAAAATTCCGCTATAAAAATCACTCTGTTCGTATTAGGAAACAAACTGGCGCCTTCCGTAGATGGTGGGCTTCGCATGGAAGACGCGATGAGCAATATTTGTTAGGGATAACTACAGCTGTACACTGCAAAAAAGAAACTGAAAATATCTGACGAAACGGCAGAGAAAATGCACCTGACGACTCTTAGGAGAGAGACCCTGTATAGTATGAGCGACAGTGATGTTAAGAAATCGTTCCATATTGGGTAATGCAATGAAGAAAAATTAGAATACTCATCTTATTTCGTGAATGTATTTGTGGAATTAACTACTTCTTGCCTAGGGAATGATGTAAAGGTCCAGGTTTTTAGAACACTACTGAAGATATTTATTCGTATTTTCTTTTATTTCACACCCAGGTATGTTCGTAAAACATTCCGAATGCGTTTTCAATAGATATTGCAGTTACCAACATAAAAAGTCGTACTTGGCACACATTCTATCCACAGCACAAAGACAAAGCTACAACTCTATGTCCAGACAAGGCTATAACACTCGAACCCGTGACCAAGTCAACCTTCGGCATGCATGACGAACGATATTGCAGCATTAAGTTTTATACTGTTCTAGAATCAGCAACTGGTCAAATTAACTTTTTTACATAATTTTCTGATTACATGGCTCAACAGTTACAAAGAAAACACACTTCTTGTGGTTAATAAAATATATAAAAAACAATTATTATTATTATTGTACATAAGTTTGTAATAGAGTTTTGTGAAAATTACAGCGTTTGCTACATCGTTAAAATAATAAAAAATATATTTTCTTTCGTATGACTGTTTTCTATAAAAACTTGAGTCTGATTTCGAAAAATTATAACAGTTTTTGATTTAACAGATAATGAAAAGTTATGAGAAATGTCGTAATCAAAGTACTTCAAAGTGCAAAATATATGCCACTTATGGTCAAATAAAACAAACTGAATTTATAATTTAATCAACTCCTTTTAAATTCAAAAATGAAAATAATGTTCCAAAGAAGGGCATGAAAACTACGAAAAGTGTGAAATTTAAATAAATATTTTCGCACTATACACCGATCCCACAGGCTCGCCTTCCTTACTTCAGACTTGCAATTTTAGGTAAAACTTAGCTGAAGAAGAGTGAGATCGTAAATGTCGGCATACAGGCTTAGCTTCGTAATATACTATTGATCAAAGATCCCCATAATTCAGGTTCGTTATACACTGGAGCTTTGTTCGTAGGAAATCATTTGCTTGAGTGACCTGTTCAAAGCCCACTACTGAACTCTGTTAAACCCCAAATATGATTCGAGGCGACTATCTTTGAAATGAACTAGACTTTCAGTTTCGTGCAATACAAACTGACCACAAATCTGGAAACAGTCCTTCAACAAAAGGAACGACTAGAACAAATTCTGCATTCTGTGTTTTAGAATTTGGTGGAAACCTTTCCCCGAGTAATAGTAGCAAAGGAGGAGTATATACACTATTAGTTACCTTGCAGCCGTCTTTCGACTGAAGATCCAGAATTTCTGTCACACTGTGTGAAATCACACTCGCGCCCGCGGCCACACACTATTAACGATGAGCGACGTATCAGATAAATTACGTAACATAATGCTTCGCTGATTTAATCAGAGACGTTTATTAGCGGGCCCGGATTAATTCTCTACTTTGCTACACTATCAAATCAGTCAAAATAATGGTCGCTTTGACCCGCGAGACAGGGTTAAACTCCTCACAAATCAAAAGTCAATAATTAAGAGCCATGTACCAACCTAACTAGTTTCATGAAAGATTTCGAAATGGAACCACTGAAATGGCATATTTTCATGGGAGTGCACTACCGATTCTTTTACACTCTTCGCACTGAAAAATTAACTTGGTTGATCACTCTGGGTTACCAACTACCGACTTGAGAAACATACGACATTACCTACAACTGCAATGGCTGTCGGCCCACTCCTCGATTTCGAGATCTCTAGACAGTTCCACGAAATTATTAAATATTTATGCCTTTCAGCCAATCCGAAGCTGGAACAGAATGTAGGCGTTTCCACTGGTCATTTCCTGCTTCCGTTTATAGCGCTACTGTACGGTGTAGCTTCCTGGTAGGAGACTTTCAAATATTTGAGTGTCATGAATGTCAGCAAATACCAGTGGTAACGGGAAAATGATTCGCCCTTACAATCCGCCCAGTAGCTTCCAACCACTACCCATTTAAAAAGATTAGGGGAAGACCGCGCATCAACTTCAGGCTGGAAAAAAAAAAAATCTTCCCCCTGCAACCTGAAATTGGTCGAGGCTACTAGAACAGCAAACTGGGCTGGCACCGACTAGCGGTCAAGAAGTGGTTTGTTAACAAGTGTAGTACCGCTCATATTTCACTTTATTCTGTCTTAATCTCTACTCATTACTCCCCATCTCCAGCTAACTTGCACGCATTGCTCGATAGGGGGACAGAAAAAGTAAGTGACCTCCTCCCCTCCCCCCTTCCTTCCTTCCCTCTCTCTCTCCCTCTCGCTTTTTCTTCACCTATATTAATAATAAAAGTGTAAAACTGGCGCCGGCCGCGGTGATCTAGAAATACTTAAAACTAACTAACCTAAGGACATCACACACATCCATGCCCGAGGCAGGATTCGAACCTGCGACCGTAGCGGTCGCACGGTTCCATACTGTAGCGCCTAGAACCGCTCGGCCACTATGGCCGGCAAAACCCTTTTACAAGCAACGAATAGAAAGGAATTTTTTAATTATAAAAGTAGCAGTGCCATGTAGGATTAACTCCGATCCTGTTTTTTAGTAGCAAGTTGCACGGTTTCGAAAATGTAGTATAGCATGTGTCTGGAAACTGAGAGGTCGAGAGATCGAATCTCGGTCCGACCATGCATTTTTCATTCTTCGTTTTAACCTAGCCTTCAACTCTCAGCGGTGAGGAGTCGCCAGAAACGACACGTGGTTCAGATTCCACGTTAAACCGTAATTCCCTTTTAGCCAATTGGAAAACTGGAGTAGGTCAGGGACAGGTAAGCCGCCGAGGTGGCGTCCAATTGAAATAACTGTACCAGGCCACTGAGCCACACGAAATTATTATTATTATTATTATTATTATTATTATTGTTATTATTATTACACTACTGGCCATTAAAATTGCTTCACCATGAAGATCACGTGCTACTGACGCGAAATTTAACCGACAGGAAGAAGATGCTGTGATATGCAAATGATTAGCTTTTCAGAGCAATCACACAAGGTTGGGGCCGGTGGCGACACCTACAACGTGCTGACATGAGGAAAGTATCCAACCGATTTGTCATACACAAACAGCAGTTGACAGGCGTTGCCTGGTGAAACGTTGTTGTGGTGCCTCGTGTAAGGAGGAGAAATGCGTACCATCACGTTTCCGACTTTGATAAGGGTCGGATAGTAGCCTGTCGCGATTGCGGTTTACCGTATCGCGACATTGCTGCTCGCGTTGGTCGAAATCCAATGACTGTAAGCAGAATATGGAATCGGTGCGTTCAGGAGGGTAATATGGAACGCCATGCTGGATCCCAACGGCCTCGTATCAGTAGCAGTCGAGAAGACAAGCATCTTATCCGCATGGCTGTAACGGATCGTGCAGCCACGTCGCTATCCCTGAGTCAACAGATGGGGACGTTTACAAGACAACAACCATCTGCACGAACAGTTGAACGACGTTTGCAAAAGCATGGACTATCAGCTCGGAGACCATGGCTGCGGTTACCCTTGACGCTGCATCACAGACAGGAGCGCCTGTGATGTGTACTCAAGTACGAACCTGGGTGCACGAATGGCAAAACGTCATTTTTTCGGATGAATCCAGGTTCTGTTTACAGCATCATGATGGTCGCATCCGTGTTCGGCGACATCGCGGTTAACGCACATTGGAAGCGTGTATTCGTCATCGCCATACTGGCGTATCACCCGGCGTGATTGTATGGGATGCCATTCGTTACACGTCTCGGTCACCTCTTGTTCGCATTGACGTCACTTTGAACAGTGTACGTTACATTGCAGATGTGTTACGACCCGTGGCTCAACCCTTCATTGCCGGCAGTTGTGACCGAGCGGTACTAGGCTCTTCAGTCCGGTTGCAGGTTCGAATCCGGCCTCAGGCACGGATATATGTGATGTCCTTAGGTTTGTTAGAAGTCTAGGGACTGATGACCTCAGATGTTAAGACCCATAGTGCTTGGAGCCATTTGAATCTACCCTTCATTCGATCCCTACGAAACCCTACATTTGAGCAGGATAATGCACGACCGCGTGTTGCAGGTCCTGTACGGGCCTTTCTGGATACAGAAAATGTTCGACTGCTGCCCTGGCCAGCACATTCTCCAGTTCTCTCACCAATTGAAAACGTCTGGTCAATGGTGGCCGAGCAACTGGCTCGTCACAATACGCCAGTCTTTACTCATGATGAACTGTGGTATCGTGTTGAAACTGCATGGGCACCTGTACCTGTACACGCCATCCAAGCTCTGTTTGACTCAATGCCCAGGCGTATCAAGGCCGTTCAGGATCTATGCACCCAAACTGCCTGAAAATGTAATCATATGTCAGTTCTAGTATAATATATGTGTCCAATGAATACCCGTTTAACATCTGCATTTCTTCTTGGTGTAGCAATTTTAATGGCCAGTAGTGTATTATTATTATTATTATTATTATTATCGAATTTTCATGGTATTTTCACCGGTAATTTGAGTGTAGCTTGGAACAACATATAGATCTTATTTCATCACAATGCCAGTGGATTGACATAGTGGTAACATCGGTTCCCGTCAGATCACCGAAGTTAAGAGCTGGCGGGCTAGGCTAGCACTTGGATGGGTGACAATCCGGTCTGCCGAGCGCTGTTGGCAAGTGGGGTGCTCTCAGGCCTTGTGAGGTAAACTGCGGAGCTGCTTGATCGAGAAGTAGTGGCTCCGGTCTCGGAAAGTGACATACGGCCAGCAGAGGGGTGTGCTGACCACATGCCCCACCATATCCCCATCCAGTGACGCCGGCGAGCTGAAGATGACACGGCAGCCGCTCGGTATCGTTGGCCATCCTAGGCCTGTTCGGGTGGACTTGAGTTTAATTTCATAGTAATCGAAAAACAAAAAAGATATAACAATTTAAAGTGTTATCTAAAATCGCTTGCTCTACTTAGAAGTCCGAAGTTTTAATCATCACGTCGCAGTACATCGAAGGACCAATAAAAAGATGACGTTGTTAGTTTCGAAGTACATCAAAGAACCAACAGACGGCTATGTTAGCTTTTTTTAACCGAGTGACAAACGCATTTTTGGAAGTTTACGTCAGTGAAAGAATAAAGCAATGGAATGTTATTTTTACGAATACAAATTAACAGCGTATTTGCTGGGCTATGATATACGGATTTACTTACGTCACTTTGTGTATTAAAAATTTACAGACGTCGCTTTCCTTCTTTCGACAGGTTTTATTTATATTCTTTGCTAGGAAAAACGGTTTTATTAAGTGTGCTTTGTGATTTGGGTGTCTAACAATTGTATTTTGATTTCGTTTTGTTTACGAATAGAAATGCCTAGAAAACGACCTGCATACATCTGAATGGCTAAAAGACTGAGGACTATGTAGACTCATGAATCCAATGAAGATTGTGTGGTGAGACTTGCTGCGGCTCGAAAACATCAGACTTTAACTCACTCTTTGGAAACTCCTTCCGAAAGCAAGGCACAGCGTAGCTGTTATCGAGAGCGTCATGCGTTATCTCGCTACCCAGAATCCTTCCCTCGCAGAGGTTTAAAGTTAAACGTAAGTATGAATCTGGTGACATACTATCAGACTTTCGGAAAAATATCATCCACACAATTCAGAAGACTGCAAGAGCTTACAAGTGTGAGAATTATTGCACAATCAGCGTAACAGCTCATGTATCCAAGTTGCTTACATGAATAACGGAAAAGAAAATTGAGGCTATTGTAGGTGACGATCAGCTTGTCTTTAGGAAAGGTAAAGGCGCCAGAGACGTAATTCTGACGTTGCGGTTGATAATGGAAGAAAGACTAAAGAATAATCAAGACCCGTTCATAGGATTTGTCGACTTGGAAAAACTGTTCTACAATGTAAAATGGTGCAATAAAATCGAAATTCTGAAGAAATTGGTGTAAGCTATAGGGAGAGACGAGTGACATACAATATGTACAAGAGCCAAGAGGGAATAATACGAGTGCACGACGAGGAACGAAGTGCTCGGATTAAAAAGGGTGTAAGACAGGGATGTAGTCTTTCGCCCATACTGTTTAATCTGTACATCAAAGAAGCAATGATGGAAGTAAAAGAAAGATTCAGAAGTGGCATTAAAAGTCAAGGTAAAAGGATAAAATTGATACGATTCGCTGATGACATTGCTATCCTGAGTGAAAGTGAAGAAGAATTACTCGTACATGATCTGCTGAATGAGTACAGAATATGGACTGAGAAAGACGAAAGTAATGAGAAGTAGCAGAAACGAGAACAGCGAGAAACTTAACATTAGGATTGATGGTCACGAAGTAGATGAAGTTAAGGAATTCTGCAACTTAAGCAGTAAAATAACCAATGACGGACGGAGCAAGGAGGACATCAAATACAAACTAACACTGGCAAAAAGGGCATTCCTGGCCAAGAGAAGTTACTATTATCAAATGTAGATCTTAATCTGAGGAAGAAATTTCTGAGAATTACGTTTGGAGCACAGCACTGTATTATAACGAAACATGGACTGTGGGAAAACCGGAGCAGAAGAGAATCGAAGTATTTGAGATGTGATACAACAAACGAATGTTGAAACTTAGGTGGACTGGTAAGGTAAGGAATGATGAGTTTCCGCGGGGAATCGGAGAGGAAAGGAATATGTGGAAAACACTGACACGCAGAAGAGACAGGTTGATAGGAAATTTTTTAAGACACCAGGTAGTGACTTCCATGGTACTAGAGGGAGCTGTAGCGGACAAAAGCCGTGAATAACGGCAGCAAATAACTGAGGGCGTAAGTTGCAAGTGCTGTTCTGAGATAAAGAGGTTGAAACAGGAGAGGAATTCGTCGCGGGCTGCATATCAAACCAGTCAGGAGACTGATGACACAAAAAAACCTGTACAACAAAATTTTGATTTAACTTGGCGACTACCGACAACAACTGTTTATTGAACACTTTGCCCAGGAAGCTGTCCTCTTACAACTCCTCCATTTCATATAGTTTCCTTGAGACCAACTGTACCAGTCTTAAATGTCCAGCATTGGATAATACAATATGTACAATACCACGGTGACAACAAAACATTAGCGCATTAAATCATCATCCAATACTAAGGCAAGTAAAGTAGTCAACAACCCAAATGGTTGTTAAAACGCATCAGTTCTAAACTAGGTACGGTCCAAACAGCTATGTGGTATGCCTTTGCATATTTTAAATCCGAAATTTGACTTACACGATCCTCGAGAGTACCTGCAATTTAAGGTGCTATCCGATTGTGGTGCAACTTTGCCTTCGTTCCGTAGATAAATCTTTGCGTGACTACTTGCTAAATGAGTCGTTTACTTGGGGTAACTAACACTATGGTATCAAAAGAATCCGGACACCTACAAAATCATACGTTTTTCTTATTAGGTGCATTGTGCCCCCACCTACTGTCAGGTACTCCATATCAACGACTTCAGTAGCCGTTAGACATAGTGAGAGAGCAGAATGGGGCGTTCCGCGGAACTCATGGACTTTGAAAGTGTTCAGGTGATTGGGGTGTCACTTGTGTCGTACGTCTCTAAGCGAGATTTCCACACTCCTAAACATCCCTAGGTCACTGTTTCCGATACGATAGTGAAGCGGAAACGTGAAAGGACACGTACAGTACAAAAATCTACAGGCTGACCTCATCTGTTGACTGACCAGAGACCGCCGACAGTTGAAGAGGATCGTAATGTGTAATAGGCAGTCATCTATCCAGACCATCACACAGGAATTCCAGACTCCATCAGGATCCACTGCAAGTACTATGACAGTTAGGCGAGAGGTGAGAAAACTTGGATTTCATGGTCGAGCGGCTGCTCATAAGCCACACATCACGCCGGTGAATGCCGAACGCCGCCTCGCTTGGTGTACGGAGCGTAAACATTGGACGATTGAACAGTGGGAAAACGTTGTGTGGAGTGACGAATCACGGTACACAATGTGACGATCCGATGGTAGGGTGTGGGTGTGGCGAATGCCCGGTGAACGTCGTCTGCCAGCGTGTGTAGTGTCAACAGTAAAATTCGAAGGCGGTGGTGTTATGGTGTGGTCGTGTTTTTCATGGAGGGGGCTTGTACCCCTTGTTGTTTTGCGTAGCACTATCACAGAACAGGCCTACACTGACGTTCTAAGCACATTCTTGCTGCCCACTGTTGAAGAGCAATTCGGGAATGGCGATTGCATCTTCCGACGCGGTCGAGCACCTGTTCATAATGCACGGCCTGTGGCGGAGTGGTTACACGACAATAACATCCCTGCAATAGACTGGCCTGCACGGAGTCCTGACCTGCATCCTGTAGAACACCTTTGGGATATTTTGGAACGCCGACTTCGTGCCAGGCCTCACCGACCGACATCGATACCTCTCCTCAGTGCAGCACTCCGTGAAGAAAGGGTTGCCATTCCACAAGAAATCTTCCAGCGCCTGGTTGAACGTATGCCTGCGAGAGTGGAAGCAGTTATCGGGCTAAGGGTGGGCCAACGCCATACTCAGTTCTAGCATTACCGATGGAGGGCGCCACGAACTTTTAAGTCATTTTCAGCCAGGCGACCGAATACTTTTCATCACATAGTGTATCACGAGAGCTCAGTTGGATGAAAGTAAACAGCAGGCTTAGACTGGCTGGTGGAATACTTTGAAACTACAGTTAGTCTGCTAAAGAGGCTGTTCGTGCTTGTACGGTTTGTAACCTAATAACCATAAGTTTTTAGGACACATATCACCTCGAACTATGAAGGTTAATAAGAATACGTATGAATATGGATAGAGTGAATGACCATAAAAAAATGGCTCTGAGCACTATGGGGCTTAACTTCTTAGGTCATCAGTCCTCTAGAACTTATAACTACTTAAACCTAACTAACCTAAGGACATCACACACACCCATGCCCGAGGCAGGATTCGAACCGCTCGGCCACCCCGACCGGCCCCACCTAAAACTGCCACGATATAATCTCTGCATAATACCTCTTAAGGTATGCGCTTTGGTGTCCCAGTTTACCAGACTTTTTTCTTGTTCTGATGCAAGGAATCTGTCCCTGAAATTTGCCCCTTTGCTCTTTTGGGATATCCTGTATTCATAAAATGTCAAAGAATTCCAGTTACGTACTGAAGTCTGTTCTATTGAACAGAAAAACACAGTTTTTTGGCGTTATTTTCTACTTCGGAAAAAATAAAAGAGTAAGATAAAAATCTGTATTTATTGGCTTCTTAATATTGTTTGCAGTGTTTGTATGTATATCTTGTCTCTAGCAAATGTCGATATTCTGAAGTCTTTGGATTACACTTTTCCTGTTGTTTCAATTCTCAGTAGTTTACCATGCAAACTTAGTCAAGAACGTATGTTATAAATTTGGTTTGGCCATAAATAAGTTGATCATTGTTAGTTTCTTAATTCTGAGACTATATTCCGACTTTCGGATCTACGGATAACATTTCATAACCTCACTTCCAGTATTCGGTATTGGGCCAAGGGAACAGACGTCATGTTGACGTTCCATGTAGTGTGATGACACCACCGTGTGACGGTGTCCTCGCCTTCCATTCCGGTGACGCCCAGTGTGAATCAGCTTTATCTCAGTGGGCTGGGCAGACGTTCCGCACTAGTCAGAGTGTGGCGGGTGTGGTAGCACAGGATGCCGCTATCGGTCCCGGGGCCCTTCGCGTTCGCCATCTGGTGGGGTTGTGCTTCTGCGAAGAGCCGGCAGCGCTTAGGGAGGCAGGCGGGACGCAGTTTGGGCCGCAGTGCGGCTTGGCGCGGCCCCCCGGCCGACTGCACTGGTCGATTCCAGAGGCACACTGCGGATGCCCTCACGATACGGCCGCCGCTGCTTCCACGCCGCGCTGCGCCGCGCCGCGCCTGCTGACACGCCTCCGTGGCTTGTTTTTTTTCCCCCTCCTTTCGCTGGCGTCCGCATCGGCGCTGGGGAGGGAAGAGCTTGGACTCGGGCGGGAACGCGTCCCTCGTGGGAGACGCGGAAACGGGGCCGGCGCGAAACGAGGAAGTGGCCGGTGGCGGCGTCGGGCCGTGTCGCTGGCAGCTTGTCACTTGCAATCCCCGCGAGATGACACATATCGATTGCGCGGTCGCGTTGTCGCGCGTGGCGATACCTCTCGATACGTCAAACCGCTGTTTGTGCCGGCGTTCTGCGCCGCCTGGACACGTGCAACTGTCAGCCAGATATTTCCCAGTAACCGAGGAAAGGGGGAGAGGCAACGCGAATCACAAGTGTTACAGAGTTCGTTGGCGACTCTATTCCTCGCCCCACAACGTGTTTCTACCCTTACGCTTCTAAAATGTTCGCCTCGTGGAAAACGGAGTAACCTCGGGGTTTCATATGCGAACCTGACTTCAGCAGAATGTTTTTAGAACATAGCCTCAATTGATCTCATCCCTTATGTTGCACTTCAAAACAACGTTCTTTTTACGCTTCTCGTCTACTGCCTACAGTCCGATTAAAATTACCAAACAAAATCTTTCCAAAGATAAGATCGCATAAATTATTCTTTATTTACAAACAACCGGTTTCAACAGACTTTGCTGTCATCTCCAGGTCTGTATCATAGCGCATATACATGGAATGTATCTCATATCACGAGTTATGATGTAATATTTGTGATAAGAGATTTAGTTTGGCATTCGGAAATGGAACTGTACATTTACATACCTTCAAAAATGTGTGTTATAAAACTGTCCATTTTCAGTTGGACCTAACTCCGGGTTGTCATGTACATAACATGCAGCACATTATGTACAGATCTGTCACAATTAAAACATTTAAAATCTGAAATCTCCTTGTGCACATAGTCATGTCCATATACGTAAGGCTTACAGATGACTGTTACGTCATAAAAAACACAGTACACAATAAAATGCGCAGTAACACATGTTAACGTTAGCTGGACATAGCTTAATTATTCAAGATCGACATTAGACGGCGTGAAAGGTGCAAATAAAGATCACAGCAAAGTCTGTCGCAACCGGTTGGTGTAAATATAGAAATATGTGTGCGGTTTTGGCTTTAGGAAGTTTTTACCAAGTAAAATACACTACTGGCCATTAAAATTGCTACACCACGAAGATGTCGTGCTACAGACGCGAAATTTAACCGACAGGAAGAAGATGCTGTGATATGCAAATGATTAGCTATTCAGAGCATTCAAACAAGGTTGGTGCCGGTGGCGACACCTACAACGTGTTGACATGAGGAACGTTTCCAACCGATTTCTCATACTCAAACAGCAGTTGACCGGCGTTGCCTGGTGAAACGTTGTTGTGATGCCTCTTGTAAGGAGGAGAAATGCGTACCATCACGTTTCCGACTTTCATAACGGTCGGATTGTAGCTTATCACGAGTGCGGTTCATCGTATCGCGACATTGCTGCTCGCGTTGGTCGAGATCCAATGACTGTTAGCAGAATATGGAATCGGTGGGTTTAGGAGGGTAATAAGAACGTCGTGCTGGATCCCAACGGCCTCGTATCAGTAGCAGTCGAGATGACAAGCATCTCATCCGCATGGCTGTAACGGATCGTGCAGCCACGTCTCGATCCCTGAGTCAGCAGATGGGGAGGTTTGCAAGACAACAACCATCTGCACGAACAGTTCGACGACGTTTGCAAAAGCATGGACTATCAGTTCGGAGACCATGGTTGCGTTTACTCTTGACGCTGCAACACAGACAGCAGCGCCTGCTATGGTGTACTCAACGACCGACCTGGGTGCACAAATGGCAAAACGTCATTTTTTCGGCCCGGTTTCGATTCCCGGCGGGGTCAGGGCTTTTCTCTGCCTCGTGATGTCTGGGTGTTGTGTGATGTCCTTAGGTTAGTTAGGTTTAAGTAGTTCTAAGTTCTAGAGGACTGATGACCATAGATGTTAAGTCCCATAGTGCTCAGAGCCATTTGAATCATTTTTTCGGACGAATGCAGGTTCTGTTTACAGCATCATGACGGTCGCAGCCGTGTTTGGCGACATAGTGGTGAACGCACATTGGAAGCGTGTATTCGTGATCTCCATACTGGCGTATCACCCGGCGTGATGTTATGGGTTGCCATTCGTTACACGTCTCTGTCACCTCTTGTTCGCATTGACGGAACTTTTAACAATGGACGTTATATTTCAGATGTTTTACGACCCGTGGCTCTACCCTTCATTCGATCCCTGCGAAACCCTAAATTTCAGCAGGATAATGCACGACCGCATGTTGCAGGTCCTGTACGGGCCTTTCTGGATATAGAAAATGTTCGACTGCTCCCGTGGACAGCACATTCTCCAGATCTCTCACCAACTGAAAACGTTTGGTTAATGGTGACCGAGCAACTGGCTCGTCACAATACGCCAGTCACTACTCTTGATGAACTGTGGTATCATGTTGAAGCTGCATGGGCAGCTGTACCTGTACAAGCCATCCAAGCTCTGTTTGAATCAATGCCCAGGCGTATGAAGGCCGTTATTACTGCCAGAGGTGGTTGCTCTCGGTACTGATTTCTCAGGATCTATGCACCCAAATAGAGTGAAAATGTAATCACATGTCAGTTCTAGTATAATATATTTGTCCAATGAATACACGTTTATCATCTGCATTTCTTCTTGGTATAGCAAACCCACACACACACACACACACACACACACACACACACACACACACTTGGTCACTTCACAATAATGTGTAACGCGGAGCAATGCTGGAAATGGCCGCCGCAGGTATGTTGGAAATGCGAGATGCTCTGTCGGCAACTGCGGCATCGTCGTGTTCTGTGGCCTTGAATTTAAACTCATTACCTATGATAAGCACACCTTCCTAATGTGTAATGTACCCGAGAAAACGGCGGTAAATAATCTGCACCAGAACTAAAATCACGGTCTAATTGATTGCGGCGATTAAAGCTAACCTGTACGTGTAAACTCGAGACAGAAACAATTCATTTTCAGCACTAAAAACGAACTGTAACTTGTTGCTATCATTGGTTACCTGAAACTATCTAACTATGAGCTGCCGCGTTACTAGCTGATGAGCACTCCTCGTTGGCGCTTGGTTACAGATTATAGGAGAGACAGGCGGATTCCAAACGAAAAAAGAATGATAGGAAGAAAAATAAGAGCACATAAAGTCAGTACGATGATGGCAATGACGAAGCAAATAATTATAAAAATGCGTTTAAACCAATTAATAATTATTTTCATTCAAACTATTTTGATTATATTTAGAAATAAAAACGCTTTGCAACATTCGACGCGGTTCGAACATACGACCTTCCATATGTCATGTCTATACGCTGACCACTGCGCTACGCCACAATATTACGTTGCATTTAACAAGCTTTGGCATACATTTTCCTGTTATAATATTGTCAAAAAGGACTTTTCTTACAGCAGCGTTTCTCACAGTTCTTAAGTTTCACTCCTACTGTAGCGTCTACAGGGGTTACTATGACACGAAATGACAATTCTGGCAAATTGTAAGCTGAATAGTTGGTCTGGACTTGCCTCTACCTAGATATGTCACAGTTCCCTCTTTTCATCCAGCTTTAGAGTCGCCATCATCAGTCATCAGTGTATCGGTGGTTTGAAAAGAAGATTTTAAAGTAAAGCGAAATCGTACGTACTGCAACGATTTAAACTAGTCCATTTAGTACACAGACAGGAAGTTATCAAATGGTTCAAATGGCTCTGAGCACTATGAGACTTAACATCTAAGGTCATCAGTCCCCTAGAACTTAGAACTACTTAAACCTAACTAACCTAAGGACATCACACACATCCATGCCCGAGGCAGGATTCGAACCTGCGGCCGTAGCGGTCGCGCGGTTCCGGACTGAAGCGCCTAGAACCGTTCGGCCAAACTGGCCGGCAGAGAGTTATCGGAAGAAAGATAATTCTATTCCGTGGATTTAGGGGACGGTAATGAGCTTCTAGATAATTTCATTGCCTCCATCACCAAGAAACACTATATTCTGTACCCATTGTGATATTACTGAATTACATTCTGCCTGATCCTCCTGATCAGTTTACGCGTGTGATGTGCGTTTGTTTCTTCAGAGAACCCACGGACACGTACTTTCCCATTCAGGTGCAACTAGAGCTACTCCTGTGTTACGTCCTTTTTATATTGTGTTCATCTTACATTTCTCAAGAAGGAAGACACGAGCGCTTATGGGCCGAAAGGAGACAATAGTTTCCCCTCCCGCGTCATCCGTATAGAACAAAGAAAGGGATCCACATCTTCTCCCTTGGCGGGTTGGCGAGGGTCGGAAGGTGATCGAGTTTGTCTCACCATGGATGGGCCCTGGGGAAACTCCACGTTTGCTCTGATCACAGTACCGGCTCCATCCATAAACTACTCCGTAAATTATTTCTCAGCTCTGGTATCAGTATTGCCTTCAGTGCCTCAATTTTACCGCTCCTACGAGCATTCATCATTAGAACACGTTTCGTGCTGGCGTCATTAACTCCAGATAAACTCTCCCTGGACCGAATGACTGATGACTTTTCTATTTAGTCCCTTAACCTCGTGTCAAAGAGACGAAAGGGGTCAACTAGTAATAGTACCATGTGCAGAACAGCACCGAGAACTGACCATAAAAAAAAATAGAATGGCGGTAAAAGAATTAACACCTTCGTCAACAATAAGTAGCATTTCTCTGTGCCCACTTTCACCGCAGTACCGTTTCTGCAGTGTCGTTCCGTCCACGTAGCGTCATAAAGAAACCACTACCACGTGGTTTATATGGAAACAGTAGGCTTTGTTAACTCATATGCCGCCTACACATCTCTCGCCAGTTCAGCAGTGGAGTTCTTGCTGCTAAAGCGCAACGGTTTCGGTCAACAGTAACCATCTTCAGATCTGCAGCAAATTGTGGGAAATGAATTACAACTAGTGGATAGATTACATCTCAAAACAAAGAAAACAAGTGTTGAAGTAAAACTGCTACGAGACTGGGCCAAATTAATACGCATGGTTCCCCGAAAGCCACCCATAACTGCAATAGAGTTGGAACAAAAGGACTTCTGCAACTTTAAAGACCTAATGAGAAGTCATTATCTGCGCAAGAAAATTAACACAGAAGGGAATCCTATTTTTGGAACCAGGTAAAATGGATGAAGTATCAATCAGGTATCCCAGGAATTGTCTCCTACAAACATAGCAAGAGCGTACCGTGGTTATGGCAAAAAGGATTGCTGCCGGCGTCTTGTACAACACGGGGAATAGCGCATGAAGAAGACGAGTAAAGTAAACATTCAAATTGATACATCTGAATAGAAATAAAACTAGATGCTTGTCTATGCCAAAACTTGCACCTATTTCTGATGCCATCATACCCATTTCCTTTCGTACATCAATGTAAGCAGCCCGTACACAGTCAGATGAATGAGATTAACAGATATCTTACGAAGGGGAGGCTGAGGATGGTGGTGATGACGGAAACGAGTGATATATTTTTTCTCACCCCTTTTACAGTATCAACCATAGTGTATGCGAATTATTTGTATGATATTAAGAGTTGTGAATAAAGTTTCCCCCTGATTACGAGACAAAACAGCGTTTTCTTGGTTTACGATGATAAAATGTGATTTTTGGAAAATGTAACAGTTACCATCAGTTATTAAATTCTAGAGTAATGTATAAAGAGATTAATTAATTAGTACAAGGACATATTTATCTTAAAATTACTTGTTTCTGGTTATTCAGTGTACCTGACCCTGATGTCCGAAGGGCCAATGTCAAATAATTTAAGAGAGTTCATGATCTTAAAAAGGGCCAATGTCCTCTTAAGTCCTTTAATTTTGAAATTGAAAATTCTAGACATTTATTATATAAAAATAAGCTTTAGTTGAGATGATTTACTATAAAGATAGTAAAAATAGACGCAAATATACTGTTAATAGTCCTAAAATATTCAGAAGCTTACAACTTAAAAGTAAAATTCTTGACATTGGCCCTTATAGAACCAAGTCACAGATTATTGTATCTAACGTGTGACTCTGTCGACCTCACGATTCTGGTGGCTCGAGTTATGGATACTATTTACAGCCAGAATGAGATTTTCACTCTGCAGCGGAGTGTGCGCTGATATGAAACTTCCTGGCAGATTAAAACTGTGTGCCAGACCAAGGCTGGAAAGTAGTAGACGAAGTACTGGCAGAATTGAAGCTGTGGGGACGGGTCGTCAGTCGTGCTTGGGTAGCTCAGTTGGTAGAGCACTTGCCCGTGAAAGGCAAAAGTCCCGAGTTCGAGCCTCGATCCGGCACACAGTTTTAAACTGCCAGGAAGTTTCACTATTTACAGCGTTCACTAGACCAACGACAACAGATAAACATTACTAAGTTACAAATTACAAATGAAAGTATTTACTTTATTTACTTTACTCATCAGCCACGCCTTCTTCATGCGCTATTCCCCGTGTTGTACAAGACGTCGGCAGCAATCCTTTTTGCCAAAACCACGGTACGCTCTTGCTATGTCAACCAGAAATATCGGGAGAGTATCAGGAGGATCAATTTTTCCACGCAACTTCAAGTTGTGGAAATATAGCTGTTGGGAAAGTTAGAGAGTGTCCCTGTCCGCAAGCGTTCGATGTTCTGTGTGTGACTAGATGGGTCGACAGATGACACAAGCTCAACAGAATGATTCACAAATTCATGTTGAAATCCTTTTTTATTTAAGGCGTTGTATGACTTAAGGCCGCCTGTTATCTTTTGCAAAAAGCACTATGGGACTTAACCTCTGAGGTCATTAGTCCCCTAGAACTTAGAACTACTTAAACCTAACTAACCTAAGGACATCACACACATCCATGCCCGAGGCAGGATTCGAACCTGCGACCGTAGCGGACACGCGGTTCCAGACTGTAGCGCCTAGAACCGCCATCCCGGCCGGCACTATCTTTCGCAAACTATACCACTGTTGCAGTAACATGTACACGCTGGTTCCAGATTTGTGTGCCGGTAATATAAAGTGCTTTGTCATGGAGACAAAAGTTTTTTTCTCCCGTGAATAAACTAACTATAAACCACTTGCGGGATTTTCTTTCAATGCCGTCAAATACACATAAATAGGAACAACTTCATTTTTCAACGGTCGCCCTTTCTGGTATTTCCTGGTAGCTACATGCAATTCGTCTGTTTCGACAATCTTGCTTTGTTCACCGATTGGAACATTTTCGTTCGTGACTATGACGTGACAGAAACCGTAGTAGTCGTACACGGTGTTCGTTGACAATTGTGTTTCAGATGCTGTAGCTTGTAGCGTATAGTCTCTTATCTAACAAGAAACTAAAATGATGCTTTTCTCAATGGATGCCTTGGAACTTTCCTTTAGATGTACTATCGTGACACTGAGCACAGTACAATTGCAAAGGAAAATCAGCAACCACAATTTTATTGCAAAGTTTCCCGGAGTTGAGTCCATGACATTCTACATAATTTCTGCTATCCTCATTTGGAAGCAATCCCAAGTCCCAATAAAATTTCAAACGGCTTTCCACACTACATAACCGAGGAGTTAGATTTCGGCATTTGAGACTATCGGCACTCGAAACTGCAACACTTTCACTGATTGTTGTTCACAGCCCAAAGCGATAAGCTGTGTACACCTGGAAACGCAAAAAAACATTTACCATAATTCGTGCCACCAGAGTCGTATGGTCGACATCGAGTCGAATATTCGATATATACCGTTAAGGGCCTACGAATTCGGGAGGCAATCATTCTCGGAAATAACCCTACAATGATATTACGGTTATCAATGTTCACGTTGAAAATTTTCACAAAAATTCCCCAGAAATGTGATAAAATTGAAAGACAAGGCAACTATAATTAGCTGTTGTGACGTAAACACCACCAAATTGGGCTTTCGCGACAGGTTTCACCGTTGTGTCAAGCCTTTCGACTGTTTATTTGTTTCCACAAAAACAGTTTGCTGAAACATCAGGACGCAAACAATTTTGACACGTCTTTCCTAACACCAATCTGACATGCTTTAAGTTTTTGTGTAGTTGCAGTTACAATAGTAGCTGACCTATATTTGTCTTGTAAAGTAGGACCGAGAGGAATTGAGGTCACTCTTGGTAGCGTACCCCTCCCTCGTTGCTGCCTGTAACGGCAGGGCCTACTGGTGTTTACACCGCACTAGAAGATTACCGCAGCCTGGACTTTAAATTTTATCTCATTTCTTGGATATTGCTGCGAAGAGTGTCAACGCCAACACTGACAGGATTCATATCGCTGTACTCGACTTCTCAAGAGCTTTCAAGTGCCGATAAAAATTATACATCTTACCGTTAAAAACAGTACTTGATTCAACAGATCGTCTGATAAGAGTTAAGTGAAGTAAGTGTGCAATAAAGTACTATCATAAGCTGCTGTTCTGCAATGGCACTGTGCTTTTCTACTGCTGAATATGCTTCTCCAGTCTGGTACAGGTCATCTCATGCCAGACAAGTAGGCATTGCTCTCAACGCAACCTGCAGGTACCCCAACGGATAAGCTCTACTGCCTGGCTGGAATAGCGCTACCATGGGTACGCAGAACAGTGGCTGCCAACAAGGAGAGACTGAAAGTGGAACAGGACAGTGTCCATCCACTGCATGGCCATCATCCACCACGGCAACGGTTGAGGTCGCGAAAGAGCTTCCTGAGAACATCTGAGAAGCCCACCACTTCACGAGAAGCTGAAGACCTACCACCTGGACACAACGAGAGCTGGCTGGTGTGGAAATCTTTAAACAGATTACGATAATAAGTTGGATGACCCAGAGACAACCTGAAAAGATGGGACTTCATAACAGAAGATGCATCCTGCGATTGTGGACAAGAACAAATCACAAACCACATGCTCCAGTGCCTTTTGTGCCCTACATCCCGCACGGAGATTGATCTCCTGCAAGCCACTCCAAGCGCCTTGGAGGTTGCAAAGTACTGGGCACATGTAATATATCTTGAACAACTCACGAAATAAAAGGGGTACAATTTTCAAGTGATTCACCCAGTTTATTACGTGAAAAGGTCCTACAGAACATAAAATTCTGAAAAACAAGATCTGAATCAAAGTGTCCACTTTTGCATAACAGATAAATCTGAAGTCCCAAGAATTAAGGATGGTAATTGGAGTGCAATTTCGGGATAGATTTTATTTCGACCACCCTGTATGTAGTTTTGGTTATTATTCATTATGAGATAACAGTCTTTCGAGAACATAAACTGAGATCTTGGACATCAGAGTTATTATACATCATAGTTCGATTAAAATTACTTTATACTTGACACTTAACACATTGGAGCTGGTTTTCTCCAATCAGAACCATCAACGTCAAGCCTGAACCGCTCGCCACTGCCAAACTACCACAGCAATTGATCCGCTCACTTCCAGTTCCTTTTTCGGCATTCTTTCTTGACGTGTTTGTACTCCGAATCATGAGTCTGGACCTTTTATTTCGTATTCACCACACATGATAATCACACCAAAGAAAACAACACACACACACACACACACACACACACACACACACACACACACACACACACACAATGTTGATGAAATACTTAGGTTTCATACACAGCGCTAACAGAACACTACTGAGTACTTTCGCATAAGAGGCCATTCAGCCATATACAGTTACGAAGGTTGCAATTCATCGTTACGACAGGAGCATCATGGTCATGAATATAACAAACTGCAACTAGTCGTCTTACACAACAGATATTTCAGTCATTTTGTTCGTGTACAGGCACAATACAATGACCACTTTTGCTCGTTTCCTTCACTGCAAGCGCGTAGTAACTAAAAACATGCAGATAAATTTTACTAACGCTTATGATGATGTTTGAACAAGTAAAGCGTATCTCACAGCGAATGATTTGGGCCCAAATTCACATATGACCAAACATGTTTGAAAAACGCGGTAATACTTCTCTCAAGAACTTATCAAGCTGCATTCAGGTTATAGGAACCGTCAAGTTTGTCTATATCTTAGCCGAGGACTTTTTCTTGACGAACGAATTTTTATGCTTCCAAAAACATCTTGTTGAAACCTAAATGCATAGGAATGATTTTAGATGCTCCAATTAAGTCAGCGCATCATAATGGGGAGAACTAAAAGCAAGATACATTATCTTTTTACTTTAATAAGACACGAAATCTCATAGACAACATTTTATTCTGTCATATAGTGGAGCAGACGCTGAGACAGAAGACCACTTCCTATTCCTAGATACATGGACATCGCCATTTATATGTAGACGTTGCCCTATACGTGTATACATCGCAAGGCAGCTGGTGATGTGTGGCGGAGGGTAATTGTGGCACCACTATCATTTGCTCCCTTCCCTGTTACATTCGTGAATGGTCTGTGGTAAGAACGACCATCGGTAAAACTCCGTATGAAATTACTCTGATTTTTTCGTCGCGATCATTTCACAAGACATATGTAGGAGGAAGCAATATGTTGCCTGACCTTTTTGGAGCGTACGTTATTCGAATTTCTAAATTAAGCTTGTCCGTGATGCACAAAGAATCTTCTGTCGTCTCTGCTGCTGGAGTTTGTTGAGCATCTCCGTTATGCTCTTTTCTCGATCTTCTCTATCTCTTCTATTTATCAAATCCGGAAAGGGTGCCAGAATAATGAGAAAACTCAATAATCTGTTGAACAAGTGTTTTGTTAGCGATTTCTTTAGTGGATTAAGTACATTCTTCCGCAGAATCTCAGCGTGGCTTCATCTTTTGTTACAACTAGATTTTTGGAAATTTAGTTGCGTTTCTGGAATCAAGAAATATGTAAGTAATGTTTTCTTGATCAGTTTTACAAAGTTTCATTAATGCGTAATAATCACCACACAACAATCAAGGACGTCATCTTATCATAAATAAATAATGGGAAAACACTGAAAAGTGAACATATTATTTGAACTATATTAATTTACTACAATATAAAAATCTGATAACATATTTAATGTCGCCCCTTTCCATCTCATTACATTAGCAAAGAAACAGTAAAAACAAGAAGACTGCTAACTACAATGTTTATGTTTAAATGCCAATGCTGAATAATTTAAATGAAAATTTTCAGCTTAGAGATGTGCTTGAATTGTGACACTTTGAGAACTAGAGCTGCCAGATCATGAAAATATATAGATACAAATAACATCAGATGTTTCATCCAAATGTACAAGGGCACACTGCAAAGCAAAGTCCACTAATTTCGTATGTGAAAGCCCTTAAAGCTTTTTAAGTAAAACAAACGTTATTAAAATTCTACAGCCTTGTTCTTCATGTCTACATATCTGCAGCCCTCTGTCGCGACAGGGCTCCGGATTTTAGTATGTAACATGGAGATTTGTAACGTAACAATGTCGGTGCGTGAGAAGGAGCGTATTGTAATTAAGTTTCTAGCCGCAGAACAGGTCCACACGTCGAGTACCCTCTCCTTCTGCATAACAAAACCGAACCACACACGAGCGCTGCGATATCTGCAACAATCCGACGCCTTGGGTTCTCTGCCATCCATCAACCTCCATACAATCCCGACTTGGCCCCATCCGATTTTCATTTGTTTTCAGAATTTAAAGAACACCTTCGAGGAATTCACTTTGATAGTTATAACACGATGCAATTAGACGTGATGTGGCTCCATCAACAAAGTCAAATATTTGACAGTGACGGTAACAACAAAACCAGTTTCTTCATTCTCTCGTTGGGAGAAACGTGTTCGTCGCTTTGGTTCAAAATGGCTCTGAGCACTATGGGACTTAACTTCTAAGGTCATCAGTCCCCTAGAACGTACAACTACTTAAACCTAACTAACCTAATGACACCACACACATCTATGCCCGAGACAGGATTTGAACCTGCGCCTAGAACCGCTCGACCACCCCGGCCGGCTCGCTTTGGTGACTAAGTGGATAGATAAATACGTAGACATGAAGAATAAAACTGCAGAATGTTAATACTCTATGTCTTATTTAAAAAGATTTAAGAGTTTTCACATAAAAAATTCAGAGGCATTACTTTTCAGCACGCCCTCGTAATAACATCACAGCTCATTGGCTTCCGTCTACAAATGACAGTGTTGGCGAGGACTAAAGGCGACGCGAAAAGAGAACGTTCTTCGTTATCACAAAATTCTTTCAAAATCATTAGAAACATATCTTTGGTGTACAGTGAGAGAGAAGCTTACGCTGCTAATAATTGAATGACTCAACAGTGAGAGAAGCGCACGTTGCAAATTAGCTGAATGAGTGAATGAAACAGCTGTAAAACGACAACCAAAATTTAAGAAAACAGAGGGGCATACACTATATCACGGGCTGTCAGCTGCACTTACCATTTACAAACAGATACACTTAATTATCAGTCGAACATAACGACGCTGGTAAGGTCTTCGTAGATAAAACGTTATCAGCCTTCATTACTATCAGAGCGGCCTAGTCGTTTTCTTCGATAGTGCAGTTAAAAGCACTTAACATGACAGCGTCAGCGACTGTCGTAAACAAGCTAATACGGGATGCCCACAAAATAATCTTCTCACGCAATTAATACTCTGTTGTAAAATTACTTACAGATATGGAAAGTTGCTTGGTTGATTTTGCTTTCGAAAGGTAGCGAAACAGGACTTCATTACTCTGTGCAAGTTATGACTGTCATCCGGCAATGAAATAGTGAACAAAGAAGCTAGAAAAGTGTTAGATGACAGAAGCGTATTTATCAGATGTCAGCACTCAGTATGTTAACGTTGGATTGATCATATAATAGTACGATAATATTCCAGAAAACTGCTGAGAGTCTCATGCATATCATAATTACTATCTCCAGAAAAGTTGATGGACGCAGATCAGTTTTCTATGACAGAGATTGTTTGTCTGTATTACTATATATATCTGAAACAGTTTCTATTTGATTTGCGAAGAATCATCGTTACATTTACAGAAATACATCCTCGTGTATTACAGAATTTACCACTACAATGTCATCTGCCTAAATGACGTAACCTGGTTAGTCTCAAAACCATATATCTTCTGGAAAACAAATGGTTGATAAACTACGTGCTACTGTTGTCAGTTTCAAAATATATCCACTGTCATTGTGACTGGCACTGCAATGCAGAAGATTATTTATTTTCACAAATTGTTTTCTTTTACCTACAACAATAACTAATTTTATGTTGCAACAGTTCTGGATGAATAGACAGCAAGGGCTGTTTTATGCCTTTTTGAATGTAGTGAATGCAGCACCGCTGAGTACAGTGGCAACTCTGTACACACGTAGGGCAGAGACATACAAGACAAATTATGAACATCGTGGTGGTGGGAGCCATGACCTGTAAAATGAATGTATCCTTCGATTGCTCCTTGAAAATACATAAAACAGCGCATTCAGTACACACAGATAATTCTACAGCGGACTGTGTTGATGTTTCCACTACAGCAGAAAGATTTGTCTCCAACTGGAAAGAGTGGTACATGATTCCTGTCCGGTCTGTCTTATCGACGACGTACGTTGACTAACTGCGACAACAGGTAGAAGTAGCGTAGTACACTATCTACCAAGATGACATCTAGGACCTCTATGATCATCTGCATCCGCTGTGGAGCTACAGGAAGCTACACAAACTGAAATCCAAGGAATACGTCCATAGGTGTATGATTCTGTCATAACGATCATCTGTAGCTTAAAACTGCTGTAGTATTTCATTATAACTTCATTCAAACGGAACCATTGCTTCAAGAAATGGATGTAGTGATAATGTAATTTCACGGCTAAAAGGAAAAGATATTCTTTATGATTGATCCTCGTCTCCCTCAGATTCCAGAACTAACACATGCAGCTAGTTAAATAAATATCTACAACGTAACTGTGCACTTTGTCTTCTCTCGCATATATCAAACTTTGTTAGGGAGTGAAGGCAGTTATAGGGCCAGTAAAAATCCTACTCTCCGTCCCCCGTCCCTCTGACCGAGATTGGATGCAGGAGCTTGCATTGTTCAAGAGATATTTCATCCGAATATACCATAAGAAGTGATACTGTTCAATACACTACTCACATAGATGCTAATACAGGCTTTCGAAATCTCAGCTGCAACTTCTCTTTCGTGCAGCTCCTCAGTTCCTCTTTTCCAAGCTTTGTAATAAGGAAATAGTCCACAGTAGTTGAAAGGATCGATTCTGGTTCCTCCATGTGGCTATCAGATATATTTACTGCACTGCTACGGAGGCAATTTTACACATTTAAATTACCGAGCTACTCTCGTGTTCGCGAGAAAAAATAGTGCTTGAAGCATGCCACCGAACGTTACGTGTACAGCTGGTGAACGTTCTCTTATTTGAACCGGAATAATTGAAGCAAACGGAGAGTATATTAAAGAGAGCGTCTGACCCAGCATCTGGCGCGCGGTTACGGACTTCGTTGCGCGCAGAAACCGTCGCGCACCGTGTCTTATTGTCACGAGTAGATGCACAGCCGGTGCTGCGCCAGGCGATTCCGTTAAACCAATTCGCCGCGTGCGCCTGCTAACGGTCCAGCCCGTTTCCCGTACCAGTCGCGTTTCCTCCTCATCCCCAGCGCTTCCAAGTCCTGCCTTGCCTTCCATCCTTCGCAGAGAAGGAGTACAATGTATGACGAAGGGACTGTTCTTTGGCAAGCATGTTGGTGAAAGGTGCTGCTGAGCGCATCGCTGCTTTCTGTGATCGTTACAAAGTAAAAGGAGTAACTTTGACTGCTGAGTTAAGAACGAGTATTTTTATTTGCTTGTGTCAACGCCACATCGCTCGTATGCTGTAGATCAGTTACAGAAAAGGAGCGTATGTGCCGGCACCGTATTTTATTGTCTGTCTTCTATTCATTCCATACTCATCTGTAACAACACAAACCCGATATTTTACTGCTCATGCAGTCATCACAACCATCTCACTTGACGGTTCAGAAAATGTCGTGCAAAACAGACGAAATATTCGATGTTATCGTGTGATAGGTATGAAGTCAACAGAGACGGGATGTAAGCTCGGATTGCACAAAGATGGTGCACGAGTTCGCTCGTAGCTTTTTCAAACGAACCATCCGCTATTCGTCAAAATTAATCTACACTGCCAAACGAGAATTTGAATCCAGCCGCCGGCCACGGTGGCCGAGCGGTTCTAGGCGCTACAGTCCGGAACCGCACTGCTGCTACGGTCGCAGTTTCGAATCCTGCCGCGGGCATGGACGTGTGTAATGTCCTTAGGTTAGTTAGGTTTAAGTAGTTCTAAATCTAGGGGACTGATGACCTCAGATGTTAAGTCCGATAGTGCTTAGAAGCATTTGAACTATTTTTGAACCCAGCCCTCCCGAATGCGGATCCAGTGTCGTACTACATCACCTCGCTAGATGATTTGTCCGGGGATGGGTAAAGACAAATTTCCTCGACTAGCACCTTCCCATGAACAGAAATGACAAATATCCGAAATGTCCCCAACTTTCAGTGTCTATGTATAAAACTGTCTTGGATTTATTAGTATATTCTGTTATTTCATTTGGTTCCTCTACCCTTCACACATAGCATACATTGCTATCCATATCCAGTTGCTTCCTACCTCTCAGTTTGAACACGTGATATTCCATAAGTAACAAAAATGGACAGGCATGGCAGCAAAAGTCATATAAATTTACACATATCCAAAACTATATTGGCTATGCCCGTTACTGTCGAGCAAAGTGTTAAACAAAAGACAAAAACGTTGTGAACATTCATTAGAACTATTTCTCCGTTATCCATTCTTCTTAGGTGGATTTTGGGCGTTCAGTGTATTTAGTAATAATATATGCGTAGGATATTTATCTGTGATGGTCATATGTATTTCATCATGCTGAATTCAGAATTATACAAGGTGAATCACCTAAAACTTGCACCGCAAGTATTGCGGAAATGGAAGTACTATTGGTGTGCGGTTTTCAGAGAATGGATTGGTAGTCAGGGGCTAGCATTGTTAGCCAATCAATCGATTGTAATAACACATAGAAAGTGTATTTTTTGTGCAAACATGCACTTTTTAAAATGTAACAATGGCTGTTGACTTCAACAAAATAAAAGTAGGGTAAGTTAGAATGTCAGTAGTGTTTGTTGCAAGATTCTAGTGCGGGTCGTTTAAGAGATATCGTTTTGAAAAGTTCCCAAGCCGACACTTGTTGGGCCATTCAATCTGCGTAGTTGTTTGGTAAGATGTTATATTTGCTTACAATGTGCTTTTCTGTTCCTTGAGTGCATTGCGACTTGCTAGTCTGTTAGCGCAAGACAGCCCGAGCAGTAGATCGTGGATGGACGATAGTATTTACCAATGCAGAAAAAGTCGACATGCTCATGGTGTATGGAGAGTGTAGGAAGAATGCAGCTGTTTCTTGTACGGTGTATGCGGCAAGATATTGCAACAGACGTCAACCACATCGAAAGTTAATTGTCAACCTCTTCAATCAGTTACGTGAAAATGGTAGCGTAACACCTAGCCAACGTAACAGAAGGAAGTAAGTGACGACAGAAGAGAGGGAAATTAATGTTCTTCCTGCTGTTGCAGTTAATCCGCACTTTAGCTTGGTAGCGCGAGGAAGTGGCATGAGTCAGACAAGTGCCCTAAGCATTCTACATCGACATAGGTTCCATCCGTATCACATCTTTCTTCATTACGATACTACGTATCTTGTTTAGTGATGAAGCCACATTTACCAGTCATGGCCACGTAAACCGCCAAAACATTCACTATTGGTCTGCTGACAATCCCCGTTGGGTTCGTCAAGTGGAACGTCAGTGTCCGTCGAGGGCAAACGTGTGGTGTGGGTAGTGAACCACCAGCTCATAGGCCCGTTTTCTATAGACGGAACACTGAACGCTCACAAGTATAGCATCCTGCTGGCATACCATCTTCCACGGAAGTACCCCTGCAGACTAGGAGAGACGTGTGGTACCAACACGATGACTGCCCAGCCCATAGTGCACGAAGTATTACAGGATATTTTCACGAATTGTTTCCAAATCGTTGAACCTGGCCGGTCCGTTTCCCGCATTTGAAACCTGTAGATTTTTTCTGTGGGGAAAGCTGAAAGACGCTGAAAGAACATACGAACTACAGCCGACAATATGCAATGTCGTATTACTGCAGCCTGCTCAGACATCACCTCTGAAATGCTAGCATGTGTGCAACAGCCGTTCCATACCATATTGGAAGCGTGCATTGCCGCTGCCGGTGATCATTTTGAACAAAACTTGTGATGGTCAGTTGTCTTGTTACTGATCAGAATCCACATAACTAGTGTATGCACCTGTGTTGTTCTGTAGTGTGCGCTACCACAAGTATTGTACAAGTGTCAGTGTGGGAGTCGTTCAAAATACAATATCTCGTAAACGACCCGAACTAGAACCCTGCAACAAACGCCGCTCATATTGTAATTTAACCTATTTTTAGTCTGTTAATGCCAAGACGCATTGATACATTTAAAGAAGTGTATGTTTGCACAAAAAATACACTTTCTAACTATTATTACAATCTGTTGATTGGCTAACAATACGAGCCCCTGAAAACCAATCCATTCTCTGAAAACGGCACATCAACAGCACTTTACATTTTAGCAATAATTGCAGAGCAAGTTTTAGGTGATTCACCCAGTATAACTACTTCCTCACACGTCCTTATAGCTGTCCGAATCAGTCAACTATGGCGTACATCAAGCAACTCAAACAGCGTACACATAAAGGACCAACTGTGTAAACCAGCTTTAGACGTGGCAAGAAGAGTCACTACCAACAGGCGTAATGACGTCGGGGAACAAATGACACTGTAGTAGAAACTTCAGAAATTTCTCATTTTAAATGCGCTTTAGCTCAGAGTACACACAACAGCCTACTTTTTCTGGATACTGTCGCTGAAATTAAATGTTCACACACTGCCTGACAAAACAAAAGATGCAGCATCTACAATAAGTAGTTGGACGTCAATGAAATTTTTTACACCCACACACTAGTTGCAATTCTCTGTGACGGCTGGAATATCCACAAGATTGCATTAGATTGTTCTAATTCCGTGTTGTTACCGGCCCTGGTAGGGCAGTACCGTGAACAGCGCCAGCTGTCGAGTGACCACTGTGAAGGACACTGATATTCCGCGTACTCGTATGAGACGGTGTTATCAGCATCTCACAGTGGGTCTCCATTGTGGGTCTCCAACTAGCCGACTGGTCGAATAGAGCAATATCCAGATTCAAGGGGCGTTCGGATGTGACAGTGGTCCGATGTTGGACTGCGTGGGAACTTTGATGATCATCAAGGTTGCGGTCGAACAAGCCTGACCACCAGAAGGAAAGATCTCATTATGCACCCAGAACACCGCAAAACGAAAAAAAGTAATGGAATCTGTGTAAAATTCTGTGTCATCCCGCTCCATTGGTTTAAGACTAGTAACAGCCGGACTAGGAAATTACCGTCCCACACGTACCCTTCCATTAACTCCACAACACAAACGCCGTGACGGGGAAGCATGGACTACTGACGAATCGTGTCCACCGTGTTCAACGATGAATCGCGGTTCTGTACTACCCAGAATGACCACTGTCGGCTAGTATGGTGGCGACCTGGGAGAGTACCCACACTTCAGTGTTTAAGCACAGCAGTGTTACTCCTGGCGTGGGGAACCTGGGGTATGACTTCAGGTCCCGGCTGGTAGTGATTGAGGGAATTCTACAAAATACTGATAAGAGGACTCGTATTGCCAAATTCGTTATAAATCTGACTTGGTTTTGTAATCACTGAAATAACATCAGAGAGCGTCTCAACTGGTGAAGTTTCATTTAGTGTACTACTTCCCTACTAGATGGCTCACTTTGTTTCCATCAGGGAGTGTATATTTGAATTGTGGAAATTCTACAATTCCTTGTTCTCAGTTTAAGATCACATTAGCAGCGATTGTACATAATCAGCTATGGTATTCCCGCAATGCCAGTAATAGGATTTTAATGAGACACGAGAGGAATAATTTCCACAATACTATTAAGGAAGGAAGGAAGGAAGATTAGGATTTAACAGTAGCACAAGCTCGAATTGGGGACGGATGAAGACAAAAATGGCCGTGCCCCTTAAAGGAACAATCCTAGCATTTGACTTCAGAGATTTAAGCAATTCGCCAAAAATCTACACGTGGATGGCTGAAAAGGGATTTGATCCGCTTTGCAAGGAGTGCTGCTTCTTCTGTTCCTTTGATAACAGCAAATTTTCTGCTGCGAATTTCCCAGTAAGTAAGATCTAGTAAATTTCTAGAGCACTCTATTCGTGTCATCGAGAGTTGCTATCTCAGAGACAAAAGCACACATAGTTCTATTACTAATTGGTACTTTTTTTTTTACTTTTATAGATAAGAGGATTATGAAAACCAGGTTGATCGTTGTTTTTTCAGACCCCCTGCGTCTATTAGTGTGGATGAAAATATATTACTTGATTTCTGTTTTCATGTACTTTTATATATTGCATACTTGTGTCTCATCGCTGAATATTATTCCCAAATAGGGATAAACTAACAATGAACAGTCAAACCGTGATTGTGCCTCAGTCCAGCGCTTAGATATTCAGCGGGTTTTCCACAGAGTATGGCACTCAAACCTCTATAGCAGATTGACAAAACTCCCCGTCTCATCACAAATGACCCAACCGGTTAAATCCATACTCGATGACAGGCCTACTGGATAGCTATTGCGAATAAAATTTAATGCCTGCCAGAACAGAAAAAAATCTAGAAATTATGATGAAAGCAACTCCAGTATGTGCACTGCACAGAGACGTCACAACCAGCAATGCGAACAACAGACTAGGATTAACAGGCCTGGTCAAAGACAGAACAAATAGGGCACACACGAAACACTAGACCATACTTGCAGAATGTTCTTACATGCCTACAAGAATACAGTAATATCAAGCAAAAGACTACAGGGTCAACGTATCAACCCAGATTAGGCTTTACACGGGTGTCCCTAATCCGTATAGCAAATACCGGAGTTATGATATACCTCATCGATTTAAGAGTTTTACTCTATGACAGCGCACCTGCTCGCGTAAGGCACACGAATGAAAGATTAAGAGAAAAAAAGGCCAATATCTGTGAAAATACATAGCATTGATTGTCATCCATAACTACGGCGTGTTGTGGAGAAATCACTACAGGTACACAGTGTCGAATTAATATTATAGGATGTAAACAAGCAACAAAAAAGTTTGTACTATTATTTTAAAAGTCCAGCCACGAAGCGTATTCCAGTTAGAAGACAGAGTATGATCAATATCGTTGGACCTATATGAGAAAGGTCGCATGGGAATTTTAGACTTATACCTCCCAAACTGCATTAGAGTCCTCAGTTCTTAATAGCAATTTCTCTGAAAGATTGACTGTATTAAGTCGAAAATAATATGTTACACAATTTAAGGTTTCAGTTACCAGGATTTCGGAACAGCAGCAGCCCTATTTGATAATTTATACATAGAATAATACTTAGATCACCTTACTTTCTATCAAAGTGAATGCATTTATACTACTAAGGATAAATCACCTGCAACCTCTTACATGAAATCAATAGTTGTAATTAAAGAATTACTTCCTTTCAAGAAACACTCTACATTAAGTAACTTAGACACTTGCATAACCTCTCGCAAATTGCAGGCTACGTGGCCATATGCGTGTCATGTGATAATGGAATTGCAATTAGAGCAGAACTTCGTCCCAGAAATCAATAACAAGAGAAGTGACACAATTACGAGTAATGACGTGGGACAGTAGGTAACGCCACTAGTTTGCATGTCACACAAGTGTGTTCTAATGATGGGGCACACACTCGCTAACTCAGAGGCTTCTAGAGACAGTCTGCGACCAAACTTAATTTACCATGACTCAACAGACGGCAACAGTAACTGTAACAGTTGGTAACTTACAATGTTCTTCGTGCCAGGGAGAACGCAATATTAATCCTTTGAGCACAAGTGCTTTCTGCTTAAAACCATCTTTTTATTAATTTTGTTTTGAAGTTCCTGTGACTTTCGTTTGACGCAGCCGATGCTGCTGCAAGACAGGGGAAGCTAGTGGTACACTGAGGTACGAATGTAGAGCATCGTAGCAGTCACCTACAGTTTTCAAAGCAACAGTTGGCCCGGAGATTGTGCTACGTGATCGCAGAAGGTTGTGACAAATCCTTTTTTTTTATAAATAGTGACGGTGAAAGTAAGTACACTGCCAGAAAAGAATTAGTACAACCTTTTAGACGTTTACAATTCACTCATGACTTATTTTTGCAGCAGTGCATATGGAGTACATGGAATGGTTACATTTACAGATCAATGTTGTTGTTGTTTTTGTTGTTGTTGTTGTTGTGGTCTTCCGTTCTGAGACTGGTTTGATGCAGCTCTCCATGCTAATCTATCCTGTGCAAGCTCCTTCATCTCCCAGCAGCTACTGCAACCTACATCCTTCTGGATCTGCTTAGTGTATTCATCTCTTGGTCTCCCTCTACGATTTTTACCCTTCACGCTGCCCTCCAATGCTAAATTTGTGATCCCTTGATGCCTCAGGACATGTCTTACCAGCCGATCCCTTCTTATAGTCAAGTTGTGCCACAAACTTCTCTTCTCCCCAATGCTATTCAATACCTCCTCATTAGTTACGTGATCTACCCGCCTAATCTTCAACATTCTTCTGTAGCACCACATTTCGAAAGCTGCTATTCTCCTCTTGTCCAAACTATTTATCGTCCATGTTTCACTTCCATACATGGCTACACTCCATACAAATACTTTCAGAAATGACTTCCTCACACTTAAATCAATACTCGATGTTAACAAATTTCTCTTCTTTAGAAACGCTTTCCTTGCCATTGCCAGTCTACATTTTGTATCCTCTCTACTTCGACCATCACCAGTTACTTTTATCCCCAAATAGCAAAACTCCTTTACTACTTTAAGTGTCTCATTTCCTAATCGAATTCCCTCCGCATCACCCGACTTAATTCGACTACATTCCATTATCCTTGTTTTGCTATTGTTGATGTTCATCTTATATCCTCCTTTGAAGACACTCTCCATTCCATTCAACTGCTCTTCCAAGTCTACAGATCAATAGCACAAGGAATTCTAAGATACCAGGTATCGACCAATGCTGAAACACCCATATTAGTATGTAGTGTAGCCTCCACGGGCGGTAATGCAGGCGATCGTACAGAAGACGAATACTGTCCTGGGATACCTTATTCCATGCCTGATCGACCTGTTCACGTTGTTCTGTAAGAGTTGTTGGTTAACGAGTCGCACGAGTCACTTCTCGTCCCATCATATCCCACACATGCTCCCTTGGAGACAAGTGCGGCGATCGTGCTGGCCAGGGAAGTTGCTGCACGTCTCACAGAGCACGTTAAGTTTCACGGGAAGAGTGTGGGCAACATATCAGATTCCGGTTGCAAGAAAGGCAAAAGAGCGGGTCTTACAAAATTCTGCACGTACCGAGCGTTGGCTAGCGTCCCCTCCACAAACACCAAAGGTGAACGGAAGTTGAAGCTTATCGCACCCCAGACTATACGGCCTGGGGTGGGGCCAGTCTGTCTTGGACGAATGCACTCTACGAGACAGCCCCCACCTGGTACACGTCGTACACGCAAACGAGCATGACTGCTTTCACCGCTGAAGACCACGGCGCGTCATTTCATCTTGCAAGTGATACTCTGACGGCACCAGTCGAGCCGTGGAGGTAGATGCTGTGGCGTGAGTGCAAGGCGGGATAGAGGTGTGTATGCCCGTAATCCCACGGTTCGCTACAGGTCGTCTTAATACGTCTGGGCTCGCAAGCCCTCTTAACTGTGCTGTGGTAGCAGTAGGATCTGCCGCTGTTGCCCTTACAATACGACGATTATGTGTGGATGTCTATTCTGCGTGGACATCCATAAATTTGTATGCAGGTGTGAGAATGTTCATGTTACCACAGATACCAGCGTCGATGCACATCTGACGCAGAACGTCCAACTTGTGTGACAATTCTCCGAAACTATCATCCTGCCAATCTGAAGACCACAATTTGCTCCGCTTCAGACTCGCTCAGTTGGCTGTGGAAACACAATTGCGTCTGTATGGCATGGTTGCACCACAATGAGCCTTCTCGATATGAGCATTCTCTATTAACGTACACACAGATGGCGCTCTGGTAGCTATGGCACTACGCTATGTTGGCGGACGTCGTAGAATCCATTATCATTACATCTACTATTCCGCAAGTGGCACATGCCGTCATCGGATAAAAATCGACGTCGTATTTCCATGTGTACTAATTTCTTTCGGCAGTGAACATCTATGCATATGGTAACGTAAATTTGAATCTGTGCTACTTTTATGAGTGGTTTCGAAGTGAAAGCAGTGAGGCAGTATGTATTTTTAAATACATTTATTAAATTTTATACTAATATTTGCGTGTTATTTAGAACTATAATTTGTTTTAGGTATTATGAGTTCTTGGAAGTTTCGAAAAGTGTGATTGCGTCTAGCAAAAATATTAAATTACTTTCAAATGTATCGCATGAAATGATGGGTAGCTGAAAACTGTATATCCCAACGGCTCCAAAGTGAAACCGCGTGCTCAAAACAGTTGTTTACTTTTTGCCATTTTCTTCTTGTGTTCGTTGCTTCCTATGATAAAAACATTAATTTTGTGAAAAAATTAATTTTTTTTTCATATTGTAGGGACCTGAAGGGTTCAACCGAAACATCGTCAGCGCTATATATAGATTCTAAACGCTGCCTGTGTAAATTGTACATGTTCTGTCGGTAAAATGCCAATGACAACTGCCATGCAACAACTTGAAGTATTGGTTGCCGCAGCAGTTCACCTCTGTAAGAACAAAATTTACAGCAGCATTACGGTGTATGCATCTGCAGCCGCCAAACTGAAGGAACGACTACATGTCTCTCAGGATACAGTACAGGGGGGCGGAAGATTCTCTACAACTTGTAAAGAAATGAGGCTACAGTTTTAAGAATCGAAGGCCATGAATGGGAAATAGTAGTTGAGATGGTAGTGAGACTGAGTTGACGCCTATTCCCCGATTTATTCAATCTGTACACATAACAAGCCGTATAGGAAACTAAGGAGAGATCTTGAAAGGAAATGGAAGTTCAGGATGAAGAAATGAAAACCTGGAGCTTCGCTGATTGCATTGTAATTCTAGCAACGTCGGCAAAGAACATGGAATATCAGCTGAACGGAATTGACAGTGCTTTGAAAAGATGTTATAAGAAGAATATCAACAAAAATAAAATAAGGGTAATGGTCTGTAGTGTAACTAAATGAGGAGATGCTGATAGAATTGAACTGTGAAATTCGACACGAAAAGTAGTAGCTAAGTTTTGCTATTTGGAGAGCAAAAGAGCGCATATCAAACACAGACTGGCAGTTACTGACAAAGAGAAATATTTTAACTTATGAGGTAAATTTAAGTGTTCGTAAGAAATTTCCTAAAGTAGTTGACTGCTGTGTATCTATGTAGAGCACAGAAACATGGATGATAAGAACTACACGCAAGAAGGGACCAGGAACTTTTAAAATTTCGTACTACATAAGAATGCTGAAGATTACGAGGTGGACAGATCGGACAACTAATTAATAGGTACTCAAATCGAATCGAGAAGAGAAAAATTTATAGCGCAACCTCAATAAAAAGAAGGGGTCAGCTGACAGGGTACTTCCTGAAGCATCGGGTGTGATCAGTTCGGTAATGGAGGAAAGTGTGTGTGTGGGGGGGTGGGGGAATACTGTAGAGTGAGACTGTGGCCTGACTACAGTACGGAGGCTGATGAACGGCGTCGCAGCATGTTCAGCGAGGAATCGTGGCTCAGCACCACACCGCATAATCACCGTCTGCGAGTGTGGCGGCAACTTTGGGAGATGTCCCATTCTTCCACTGTTTTGGAGAGGCACGGCGGTGTTACTCCTGGCGTCGTGGTGTAGACCGCCATCGGGTATGACTTCAGGTCACGGTTAGCAGTGATACGGGAACTCTGACGGCTCAACGGTACATCACAGGCATCCTGCGTCCTCATGTGTTACCTCGCACGTGAGGGGATAGTGGTACCATTTTTCCGTAAGACAATGCTCGTCGACTTGTGGCACGAGCTTCTATTTACTATGTGCGTGCACTCACGTGGCCAGCAAGCTCTGCCCCCCCCCCCCCCCCCCCCCCCGACAAAACCTCTGTGGAACCATCCAGGAAATCAACTCAGTTCTCGTGCCAGTACCCAAGATATCGCTGACCAATTAAAACAGCTGTTTTCTATATTGTCTCAGAAGAGGACCCAAAGGGTTTATTATACCCTTCCCAACCGAATCAGTCCACAAATCCTGGCCAGACAGGGTTCAGAATATGCAGGTAAATAGGCTGATACTGCCAAGTGCTTTATAAATTTGATTCGATTTGATAATAACCAAATAACATCAGACAGGCTTCCAGTCCGTGAAGTTTCACTTCACTTCCTCCTCCCCTACTCGGGTCTTTACATTTTTTGATAGGTAGTGTATTTTGCACAACTCCACAGCGAACGTAAGTACAAACGGATGGCATATGCTACTGGATCGCAAGGATTATTCTTAAGAGTCACTGAATTGGCTCTTACGGAAGTGGTGTTCAGTGCTTGCGCAGCGGCGGAGCAAAGGTCCACTTGCAATATGACGACAGCCAAGGCCGGCGGCCCCTCCTTGACACGGTGGAAGGGATCCTTACGTCACACCAGTAGCGGCTCGCCGACTTTATCCGGCCGCGACCGTTGCACCTCCCGTCCACCAAATTCAGAGAAATTCAACGTCAAGGCAGTTCTACGGTTAATTCTGTATTGTAGCTGTGCTGTAGCCGAGACAGTCGTAAATAAGGGGAAAATAAAACTACAGATATTCGGACATTATGAAACTGATGAATACTCGGGGGTCTGTATCCGTAACCTTCTCTGAACGTCCTGTTACGTTGCAGCAAGAAAATCGAGCGAAATGTCTCGGTTATCAGCACACTGAAAGAATATTTAGGAGGCCTTTGATTCAAAACCGTCTACGGTCATACAAATTTCGATTTTCCGCAGTTTCTCCAAATTTGCTATAGAAAATTCGAGTATCATTCCACTGAAAACGATACGGTCGATGTCTTCTCGTTTCTTCTCCAATCAGAGATTTTTGCTCAGAGTCTAACGACCTTCGTAGCCGACCGGAAGTTAAACCTTGGCCATATTTTCTGTTGGAGTGGGGGCATATTAAGTGAAATAAGGAAATGTGTGTGATTCAGTCTTCTTTGAGGGAACAGATTCAGCGGACTACATGCTTCAATGGAACAGAGTTCGAATCCGCGGCTAAGAAGAGGTATGCGTCTGACAAGATGCCAGGAGTATGTTTTTCAGCAAACCTTTCCAGGAGATTATTGACGTGGTCCTCAAATTTTACACACATCTTAGTGTCGACTATCGTGCACTCTACAAAAATAAACGCGCACACGTGTTCACAAAAAAGGCTATAAAAATTAACGGCGTTAACTTCTCTGACGTCTATGGCAGAAACAAGTTGCACAAGAGAGAGAGAGAGAGAGAGAGAGAGAGAGAGAGAGAGAGAGAGAGAGAGAGAGAGACGCGTGGTTTAGCGTCTAGTTGAGTCAGCGCAAAACCAAATGGAGAAAAATTAGTGCGGAATCAATCGGCCGTGACCTGTTTAAGAAAACATCCCATCAATCCCATGTTGAGAGCCCTAAAAACAGCAGAAGGAAAAGAAAAATAACAACAAAAAGAAACTGCATAATTTACCGGGAACCCACCTTAAGATACTAAGCACTTTTCTATGTTGACTGTTTACTGAAGGGGAGCCACAGCTGTTTCCTCAAAATGACCACGTCGGATTACTTCGTCAATTTCCTTTTATTTATTTATTTATTTTTTAATCTCGTATAGCTCAAATTCATTAAAGACGGCGAATTACCTTTGTTGGAAAAGACTGAAAACAGCATAGGAATCGGGACTGACGAAATAATCAAACAAGCATGCAAGTGAAGTTATTCAGCCGGCTTCCATGGTCGCTCGGTGAGGGGGGTAGAGGGGAGGGCGGTCATCAGGTTTCAGATTTTCAATTGTGTCTCACCTGATTACACAACTACGAGCCTATTAAGTGTGATGCTTGCAAATCAACAGCAAAGCCACTGTAATAAGCAACTGTTGCTTCAGAGTGTCATACTAGCAAAATGAATTGCAGGTAATTTTTATAGCCAAGAATAAAGTCAGATTTTAACTGTCCGTCAGAGTCAAAGTCGTTACAGACGGTGCACTAGTTTCCCCATAATCAATCACAAACACGTTATTTAACCTTCATAAAGTGCATTTCGTGGAGTGATCCTTCTTCCAGGAAATGATGCTGTTGCAGCTTCTTTTATTCTAAAGTGCTTTTACTTACGCAACTTTATCGCAGCACTGCTCCAGCCAGCAGAATACGCTGAGTTTGAAGATGCATAATTACAGCTCGAAACATGTCGCATGAAGTTTACAATAAAATTATACGAGTGTTGGATTCTCTTTAAATTCGAAATAAACCACGTTTATCCTTACAGTAAAAAAAAGTCAAAAATCATTGCCAACACATCTTATCGCAAGGGCACATTTCCGATCAGGTTGCAGTCATCTATCTTCTGCTTTTTGAGCGAATGTCACACGCTCTATCCTCTTCTGGTTGTTGACGACAGCAAAGCCACAAGAATTTTCTGTCAAATTAAGCCTATAAACTAGAGTAACTTTTAGAATTTGGAGACATCCTCAACTTAACGCTCTTCCTTACTCCACTGTATTTTTTACGATCCAGAATGACTCTTCCACTCTGTAGTGGAGTGTGCGCTGGTTTGAAACTTCCTGGCAGATTAAAACTGTGTGCCGTACCGGAACTTGCTTTCGAGGGCAATGCCCTTACCGACAGATATATAGGCAAGACCTAGAGCTTGAACTTTTATTACTTAGCGCTATGCTTTCATCTTTATAGTGCATGTCGCTACAGCGTATTAACATAAATGTAGCTCGTAATCTTCTCCTACACTCATCAAAAAAATAATTTGTTGAAACGTATTTGGTTACACGTCCCGTAATGGTCTGGACTAGAACGAGAAAAAGTTGAATACGATGGACTATTTTTATTTCGCCTCGCAGCAGTTCCAGTCTCAGGAGTTTACATTTCCGACATCCTCTGGAATGTTTATTTTAAGACTGTTCGGTAGCAGCACAAACAGGTCGCTGGCGTCTCCTCTTCATACCGAGTATATTTCAGACAGACATACTCTCATCCAGACAAAACTACTCCTCTTCCCTCCCTCTTCACTCCTTCAAATAAAATGCAACCATGGGGAGTCCAGGAGGTAAGAAGTGTATAAGTTTACTATCGCTGATAGACTCCACGAACACTGGAATGAGTTACAGCTAATCACTTTCAAATGCATGTACTTTGACCTCGCTTAGGTTTGCAGTTGAATTGAGTAGTCAAAGAACTGTGACTGACGCACGAACAACAGGGACTTACATGCATTGAGAATAAAAAATAGCGCATTGAGAACGGCTAGCTACTAGCCAAAATCTGGATTTGCATACTAAAATCTAAAAAGGACGACTGATAGCTGAACTCTATAATTTATACAGTCGCTTAGTTCATCCACTTTCCGAATGGAAGGTAACCTGATGAATAGTTTATTACCAAAGCTGTCCTGTTCATTTAGAGCAATACATAGCGCACTAGACTGGAGACTGAGAGCGACAGATTTGATTACAATTCACGCTCCGGACCAACAACCGGTGGTGCAGTGCACCACCAGTCCTGGATATGAGCTTATGTTACCACCAGCTCAGAAATATACTACGTGTGGATCCCTAAAATGAGACGAACGACCAACAGATCAACAGATAGATAGGTAGATGTACAGAGAAAGAGAGGGACGGAGGGAGAGGGGGGGAGGGGAGGGGGAGGGGGAGGGGGAGGGGGAGGGGGAGGGGGAGGGGGAGGGCGAGGGCGAGGGGGAGAGGGGAGAGAGACAGAGAGAGAGAGAGAGAGAGAGAGAGAGAGAGAGAGAGAGAGAGAGAGAGTCGAATTTCAAAGCTAAACCGGTGAAAAAAGAATGGCAATTTACGTCCTTTCAACATCATGGTATTTGGATATGGAGAACACTAGCTCAGGTAGGAAAAGAAGGTCAAGGAAATTTGTAATGACAGTGTTGAAGAAACTGCCCCAAAAGTCAGCATAGGTGATTTATAAACCACTTAAAACATAAACCGCTGATAGACTCCACGAACACTGGAATGAGTTACAGCTAATCACTTTCAAATGCATGTACTTTGACCTCGCTTAGGTTTGCAGTTGAATTGAGTAGTCAAAGAACTGTGACTGACGCACGAACAACAGGGACTTACATGCATTGAGAATAAAAAATAGCGCATTGAGAACGGCTAGCTACTAGCCAAAATCTGGATTTGCATACTAAAATCTAAAAAGGACGACTGATAGCTGAACTCTATAATTTATACAGTCGCTTAGTTCATCCACTTTCCGAATGGAAGGTAACCTGATGAATAGTTTATTACCAAAGCTGTCCTGTTCATTTAGAGTAATACATAGCGCACTAGACTGGAGACTGAGAGCGACAGATTTGATTACAATTCACGCTCCGGACCAACAACCGGTGGTGCAGTGCACCACCAGTCCTGGATATGAGCTTATGTTACCACCAGCTCAGAAATATACTACGTGTGGATCCCTAAAATGAGACGAACGACCAACAGATCAACAGATAGATAGGTAGATGTACAGAGAAAGAGAGGGACGGAGGGAGAGGGGGGAGGGGAGGGGGAGGGGGAGGGGGAGGGCGAGGGCGAGGGGGAGAGGGGAGAGAGACAGAGAGAGAGAGAGAGAGAGAGAGAGAGAGAGAGAGTCGAATTTCAAAGCTAAACCGGTGAAAAAAGAATGGCAATTTACGTCCTTTCAACATCATGGTATTTGGATATGGAGAACACTAGCTCAGGTAGGAAAAGAAGGTCAAGGAAATTTGTAATGACAGTGTTGAAGAAACTGCCCCAAAAGTCAGCATAGGTGATTTATAAACCACTTAAAACATAAACCACAGTGTCTGAGCCAGGTGATGGAAGAAAACCACTTACAGCATAAATCGCTATGTCCGAGCTTTGGATCTGGAGTATGCCCAACACGAATACGAGTTCAGTGCCACGCTATGTTGAACTGTCAGTCTTCCGCGCGAGATAATTAACTGCAACCTATAAAATGTTAATGATATTGTTTATAATTCGAAACTATAATTTTATGCGACACATATTGATAGCTATGCAGTGTGAATAACATGTATCTTCAATGGAGATCAGCAACGCTACAGCACGAGACGTCTCGATCGAAAACAGCTAAATGAACTTCTTCGTAAGAAAGTTACATTGATTTCCAGATTTCCACTTTGTAGTGCTTTAGCGACATGTACTGTTCTCGGATTGGTCAACTGATGTACTTCGAAGAATTTTTCTAATACCTTATGCATCAGGACTTCAATAATAAACTCTGAAGATTGATATGCCGTGCATAGAACACCGTTTTATCTTTTGTAATTTATGCATCTTAATATATCACTTATGAGTTACAATGACAGAATTTTGTTTAATTTCATGAAATTAATTACTGATTCGTGCATATAGTTCAGATGATGGTAACTGGAGTGACGTATACCATATTTTTGACACGCTACGAAGAAAAATATCAACGGCTGTTAAACAAGGCGAACACGTTGACTACAGACGAACGGTCCTGCCAGACCTACCCGATGTTCGCCAAGGGCAACAGTTAGCTCAGCTGGGCATTAACACTGAGCGCACATTTTGCTGGGACCAGAAGTTGCTGTGCATAAGAAACGCTACTGTGTCAAAAGCTTCGTTAGTGTGGTTTGCTGAAACCGGCGGTAAGCTGCAGCAGTAATGAACTTATAACATTTATTAATGTCAGCCAAAATGTCCCCGGAAAACCTCTATTGGTGAAATATACAGTACTGGCCATTAAAATTGCTACACCAAGAAGAAATGCAGATGATAAACGGGTATTCACTGGACAAATATATTATACTAGAACTGCCAATTTGGGTGCATAGATCCTGAGAAATCAGTGCCCAGAACAATCACCTCTGGCCGTAATAACGGCCTTGATGCGCCTGGGCATTGATTCAAACAGAGATTGGATGGCGTGTACAGGTACAGCTGCCCATGCAACTTCAACACGATACCACAGTTCATCAAGAGTAGTGACTGGCGTACTGTGACGAGCCAGTTGCTCGGCCACCATTGACCAGACGTTTTTAGTTGGTGAAAGATCTGGAGAATGTGCTGGCGAGGGCAGAACTCGAACATTTTCACATTTTCAGTATCCAGAAAGGCCCGTACACAACCTGCAACATGCGGTCGTGCATTATCCTGCTGAAATGTAGGGTTTCGCAGGGATCGAATGAAGGGTAGAGCCACGGGTCGTAACACATCTGAAATGTAACGTCCACTGTTCAAAGTGCCGTCCATGCGAACAAGAGGTGACCGAGACGTGTAATAAATGGCATCCCATACAATCACGCCGGGTGATACGCCAGTATGGCGATGACGAATACACGCTTCCAATGTGCGTTAACCGCGATGTCGCCGAACACGGATGCGACCATCATGACGCTGTAAACAGAACCCGGATTCATCAGAAAAAAAATGACGTTTTGCCATTCGTGCACCCAGGTTCGTCGTTGAGTACACCATCGCAGGCGCTCCTGTCTGTGGTGCAGCGTCAAGGGTAACCGCAGCCATGGTCTCCGAGCTGATAGTCCAAGCTGCTGCATACGTCGTCGAACTGTTCGTGCAGATGGTTGTTGTCTTGCAAACCTTCCCATCTGTTGACTCAGGGATAGCGACGTGGTTGCACTAACCGTTACAGCCATGCGGATAAGATGCCTGTCATCTCGACTGCCAGTGATACGAGGCAGTTGTGATCCAGCACGGTGCTCCATATCACCCTCCTGAACCCACCGGTTCCATATTCTGCTAACAGTCATTGGATCTCGACCAACGCGAGCAGCAATCTCGCGATACGATAAACCGCAATCGTGATAGGCTAAAATCCGACCATTTTCAAAGTCGTAAACGCGATGCTACGCATTTCTCCTCCTTACACGAGGCATCACAACAACGTTTCACTAAGCAACGCCGGTCAACTGCTGTTTGTGTATGAGAAATCGTTTGGAAACTTTCCTCATGTCAGCACGTTGTAGGTGTCGCCACCGGTGCCAACCTTGTGTGAATGCTCTGAAAAGCTAATCATTTGCATATCACAGCATCTTCTTCCTGTCAGTTAAATTTCGCGTTTGTAGCACGTCAGATTAGTGGTGTAGCAATTTTAATGGGCAGTAGTGTAACAAAAATCGTATACGAGTTGTCAGTGGTCACACATGAGGCTATTCCGACTGTTAAAATAATCAGAACATGTTAAGATGCCTCATCTGCGAATAACATATTGCACTGAGATGACAAAATGCAGAATGTAATGATATGCGCAAATATAGATGACAGTAGTATTGCGTACACGAGGTACAAAAGGGCAGTGTGTTGTCATAGCTGTCATTTGTACTCAGGTGATGCATGTGGAAGATATCCGGCGGAATTATGGCCGCACAAGGGGAGTTAACAGACTTTGAACGCGAAATGGTCGTTGAAGCTAGACGCATAGGATATTCCATTTCGCAAGTCCTCAGGGAATTCAATATTCCGAGATCCAAAAGTGTCAAGAGTGTGCCGAGAAAACCAAATATCAGGCACTACCACTCACTATGGACAACGCAGTGGCCTATGGCCTTCACTTAACGACCAAGAGCAGCGAAGGTTTGCGCAAGCTGTCAGTGCTACACTACGTGAAATGACAGCAGAAATCAATGTGGGACGTTCGACGAACGTATCCGCTAGGACAGTGGAGATAAATTTGACTTTAATGGGTTATGGCAGCACGATATCGCCTGCAGCGTCTCTCCTGGGCTCGTGGCCATATCCGTTCTACCCTAGAAGACTGAAAACCAGTGTCTTGCTCAGATAAGTCCCGATTTCAGTTTGTAAGAGCTGATGGTAGGGTTCGACTGCGGCGCAGACCGCAAGAAGACACGGACCCGAGTTGTCAATAAGGCTCTGTGCACGCTGGTGGTGATTCCATAATGTTGTGGGCTGTCTTTACATGGAATGGACTGGGTCCTGTGGTCCAACTGAACCGATCATTGACTGGATTTGTTGTGTTTGGCTACTTGAATGCCATTTGCAGCCATTCATGGCCATCATTGTTACCAAACAAAGATGGAATTTTTATAGATGAAAATGCACCTTGTCACCGGGGCACAGTTATTTGCGATTGGTTTGAAGAAAATTCTGGACAGTTTGGGCAGATGATTTGGTCACCCAAATCATTCGACAGGAATCCCATCGAAAATATATGGGATATAATCGAGAGGTCAGTTAGTTCGCAAAATCCTGCACCGGCAACACTTCCGCAGTTATAGACGGCTAAATACACTCCTGGAAATTGAAATAAGAACACCGTGAATTCATTGTCCCAGGAAGGGGAAACTTTATTGACACATTCCTGGGGTCAGATACATCACATGATCACACTGACAGAACCACAGGCACATAGACACAGGCAACAGAGCATGCACAATGTCGGCACTAGTACAGTGTATATCCACCTTTCGCAGCAATGCAGGCTGCTATTCTCCCATGGAGACGATCGTAGAGATGCTGGATGTTGTCCTGTGGAACGGCTTGCCATGCCACTTCCACCTGCCGCCTCAGTTGGACCAGCGATCGTGCTGGACGTGCAGACCGCGTGAGACGACGCTTCATCCAGTCCCAAACATGCTCAATGGGGGACAGATCCGGAGATCTTGCTGGCCAGGGTAGTTGACTTACACCTTCTAGAGCACGTTGGGTGGCACGGGATACATGCGGACGTGCATTGTCCTGTTGGAACAGCAAGTTCCCTTGCCGGTCTAGGAATGGTAGAACGATGGGTTCGATGACGGTTTGGATGCACCGTGCACTATTCAGTGTCCCCTCGACGATCACCAGAGGTGTGCGGCCAGTGTACGAGATCGCTCGCCACACCATGATGCCGGGTGTTGGCCCTGTGTGCCTCGGTCGTATGCATTCCTGATTGTGGCGCTTACCTGCACGGCGCCAAACACGCATACGACCATCATTGGCACCAAGGCAGAAGCGACTCTCATCGCTGAAGACGACACGTTTCCAATCGTCCCTCCATTCACGCCTGTCGCGACACCACTGGAGGCGGGCTGCACGATGTTGGGGCGTGAGCGGAAGACGGCCTAACGGTGTGCGGGACCGTAGCCCAGCTTCATGGAGACGGTTGCGAATGGTCCTCGCCGATACCCCAGGAGCAACAGTGTCCCTAATTTGCTGAGAAGTGGCGGTGCGGTCCCCTACGGCACTGCGTAGGATCCTACGGTCTTGGCGTGTATCCGTGCGTCGCTGCGGTCCGGTCCCAGGTCGACGGGCACGTGCACCTTCCGCCGACCACTGGCGACAACATCGATGTACTGTGGAGACCTCACGCCCCACGTGTTGAGCAATTCGGCGGTACGTCCACCCGGCCTCCCGCATGCCCACTATACGCCCTCGCTCAAAGTCCGTCAACTGCACATACGGTTCGCGTCCACGCTGTCGCGGCATGCTACCAGTGTTAAAGACTGCGATGGAGCTCCGTATGCCACGGCAAACTGGCTGACACTGACGGCGGCGGTGCACAAATGCTGCGCAGCTAGCGCCATTCGACGGCCAACACCGCGGTTCCTGGTGTGTCCGCTGTGCCGTGCGTGTCATCATTGCTTGTACAGCCCTCTCGCAGTGTCCGGAGCAAGTATGGTGGGTCTAACACACCGGTGTCAATGTGTTTATTTTTTCCATTTCCAGGAGTATAGACAGCATGGCTTAAAATTTCTGCAGGGGACTTTCAACGACTTGTTGAGTCCATGCCACATCGAGGTGCTGCACTACGTCGGGCAAAAGGAGGTCTGACACGATATTCGGAGATATCCGATGACTTTTGTCAACTCAGAGTATAGGATATGAACTACTGCCAGAATTCCATACGAGGTGCGATATCGGGGGGTGCTAGTGCCTGTACCTTCTGAAAGTGGTGCACGTTTAGGCGGTAACAGTGCACCATGCACGAAACCTGTGCCCATAGCATTGTAAATTCTAACATTAAATTAACCAAAGTAATACCATCAACGAGTGAGCAAATGGAATACCACAGACTAACACAAGAACGCTTAAATGCATGTCATACCTTCCCACCGTGAAATAGACGCAGTTCCGAGGGGAGAAACGAGAACAGAAGCCGAGAGCAGAACCGTATAGGCTAGAAGGCCCTACGGTAAGAGTGGGACAATGGGACACCCTCATCGTCGGCCGACCGCCGAGAGGTCCATCCTCCAGCCCTCCAGAAGAACGGTATAGATCTTACGATAACACTAAAAGGGCCACACCAGCTGCAAGTTTTGGCGTGAGACTATACGCGTGTGTTACGTAGCAAACACTAAAAACATTGCCCCACCACGAAAAATGTAAAGTTTCTCATTGGATAGACAGAATTTTTGTATGCAGAGCTAAAGGTTAACATTGAGACGCTGATTGGTCAGTTGAAAACACAGCCAGATAACTTTTTCTTAAACCAACTTCGGTAAACAGTAGTAAAGTTAAGTTCGAGGGAGTTGATGCCGAGACAGCGTGGTGTGTGGAGCTGCGCCGCCCGCCGCCCCTGGCGCTGCTTAACCACCGACAAGGTAATGAACGCACGCGATGCTGCATAAAAGCGCATAAGGCTACACTCAGAACTGCAAAAGTCTCATCTGTTACATCCCTTTTTTACGTAATACTAGTGTCGATCGTCAGTTAAATTTCGTGTTATTCACATTTGCTACTTGAAGTTAAAACTTGAAACGCGATGATCACGAGCTGCGGACACTTCTTCTTCTTCTTCTTCTTCTTCTTCTTAGGAAGACGGTGCTAGTAAGCAATACGAACTAATTCCCTCCGCCACAACTTTATACGCAATAATGTTAGTGAGCTTAAACAACTCGTTATTTCTTCAATTGCCAGGACCTCAGACGTGGACTACAGATAAAATCACTCTAAAATCCTAGAAGCAACACAACTGGATAATGAGAGCCCGTTCCTTAAAAAAAGAATGATCGTTTGTACAATCCAATGACCCTCAAAAACTGCCGTTAAGGTAATGAAACAGCTTGCGTACCTTTCAAAACAGGATGGAAGTGAGAAACCAAAGAACATGGTTTTTAAGGGCTATGAATGTTAGAGCTTAACGTCCTGTCGACGGTGGAGTTCCTACAGACGGAACGATAACTTGGAATGGAGTAGAGTGGGGAAGGAAATCAGTTGTGCTCTTTGCCATTTCCTTTAAGCGATTTAAGGGAAACCACGGACAACCGAATTCTGGATCGGCGAACGGAGATCTGAATCGCCGCCTTCTAGAAAGCCAATACATTTTCTATCTCTGCACAACCTCGCTCCGTTTTAATGGCTGTTAATATTCTAAAGAATAAAATAATCCGTCTAACAATTGGCCAAGCATAGGCGAAAATGGTGTCTGCATCACTGTCTGAAATCCAGAGCCGTAGCAGTAACACTGGACACATCATTAACTCATGTATTGTTACTACAATACTTTACAATATCGCTGGAATTGAGTATAGCTCAATACCAAGTGAGACTATGACTACAGCAGGAGCAGCTGTTACACGTCGGATAATCGTTATTACGCAAGCTTGCTAACTGCAGTACCCTCGGCGGAAGCGTGTCATAACCGTGACACTCACGCAAGGTCATAGCTTTTTTATAGACCTCGCAATCTTTAAAGTCTTCAAACACTGCAGTAATTATAATGGAGTACAGACTGTGAAGGCTTAATGATGCTACATAAATCTCTTCATAGTTCTCCAGGCACGAGCGCAGTGAACGGTTTTTCGGACAGAAGTTGGAGACAAAGCCACAATCCACCATACTGCAGTAAAAAGATATATGCGTTCCAGCTCTGCAGCTTATGAACAAAAGAAATCTGAAGACATAACAGAAATTACCAATATGTCAGGGGAGACGGAAAATTAATTGCGACAAGTGACTGGAATTCGATAGCTGAAAAGGGAACAGATGGGAAAAATAGCAGCAGAATATGAATGAGTGGAAGGGGAAACCACATGGTAGAATTTAGCACATAAAACAATTTAACTACTGGTAACATTCTGTTTGAGAATCATGAAAGAAGATAATATACGCGGAAGAGACCTGGACACACCCGAAAGTTTCAGACAGATTACATAGTGGCAAAGCAGAGGTTTAGAAAACAGATGCCCTCCGCCCCCTCTTTGCATATCTATTTTATTTGTAACGAGAAGAAACTGTAACGATGAGATATGCTTAACAAATCTGTAGAAACCGAACGACATGCCATGATGGTAAGAGACACAACTCGCATTATGAAGGAAGGCTATTCAAATCTCCGTGCGGCAACCCAGATTTAGTTTTCCCATTGTTTACTTAAACTGCTTCAAGCAAATGTGGGGATGGTTCCTTTGAAAAAGACAGCTGATTTCCTCTCCTCTCCTTTCTCAATCAGGACTTGTCATCTATATGTAAAGACATCGTCGTCGGTCAACGTTAAACTCTAATCTTCCTGCCTTCCATGATACCTAGAAATCCTTTTCGACTGAAATGATGTTTACAATGAGTTCTCTAACAGACTTCCTTTCTTTCCGGCAACAAAACCGAAATGAGCGAGAAGGAATGTCAGAACATCAAGTTTCAGAGTTATAAGTAATTCATCGATACGCCCGTTAAGTTTTGGAGGTCTGGAAACTTTCTCTTGCGTGCAGTGCTTAGCAAGTGAAAGCGAGACTGGAACGAATTTGACGGGCAGCACGAGTAACACAACCTGCACACTCGGATCGGATGCTGCTCCAACAGGATTTGGCTGCGTGACGTAACAACGAGCAGACTAGCAAGGGGAGTATTTGTGTCGATCGCCGATCAAGTATCTAGTGTTCAGACCGTGGTAGTGTCAGCCTCTACGAGAAATTCGCTCCTACTTGGCTAATTCAGAGCTGCCAACCGAATCTGCAAGGCGTTCAGTTGGCTCTAAATATTTAGAGAAATATACTTGCGTTGCAGTAGATATAGCTTTCGTCCTGTCTGCCTGTCTGCATTAGTTGTCCCAGGTATACAATATGTACCACCAAAGCTGTGAACGGGACATTTGTCTAGCAGCTAAAAAATTACTGACTGCTTTTGTTGCCTCCTTTTTATTTCAAGGAAGTTATTTACAATTAAACTGCAGAATTATTTATAAAATGAAGCACTTAAGTGATTGACAAGAAATTATGAGCAACGAAAGGGCATCATTTTAGTGAAAGAATGATGTGAAACTTACATTTACATGATTCGCTTAAGAGCTGGGACATCGAATTAAACAAACACCTTTGATGCAACGGAGCATATATATTTTATTAATAATATACAGCCATAGGCTGCGTTGTGCAGGAAGGAAGAATGGAGTTGAACGTCCGGCCGTTATCGAGGTAATTGGAGACGGAGTACAAGCTCGAATTGTCTCAAAGGTGGGGAAGGAAATTGGCCGTGCCCTTTTAAAGGAACCATTCTGCCATTTGCCTGTAGCGATTTAGGATAATCACGGAAAACCTAAATCCGGATGGCCGGAAGCGGATTTGAACTCCAGAATGCAAGTCCAGTGTGCTAATCACTGTCCACCTCGCTCGGTGCTCCGTTGTATCAAAGGTGATTGTTTAATCTGATGTCCTAGTTATTCTGCGAATCATGCCAGTTTTAAAAATTCAAATGTGTGTGAAATCTCATGGGACTTAACCGCTAAGGTCATCAGTCCCTAAGCTTACACACTACTGAACCCAAATTATCCTAAGGACAAACATACACACCCATGTCCGAGGGAGGAGGACTCGAACCTCCGCCAGGACCAGCCGCACAGTCCATGACTGCAGCGCCTTTGACCGCTCGGCTAATCCCGTGCGCCATGCCAGTCACAAATGTTTGTCGTAGAGTAAAACAATGCCATCACAATTATTAATTTAATCGCATATTGTATTTTTGTCGATTTTTCAAATTAGAAAAAGAGTACAGGAAATGCCCATATTCCTAACTGTCCGGTTAGTGGAGAAAGAGATCATCTAGAGGTACCGATTTTGATTAATTATCATCTTCAAATCTATTTAAAAGTACAGGAATAAAAATATATGACACGAGTTACAAAAAATGTAAAAGAAACATACTCGACTTTCCTTATAACATTATCATATGTAACTGTATTCTTTCGATGGTTATAAAACTTTGTATTGTAGTTTTAAATATTATTCATATTGACGTTACTCCTTTCAGTTTCATATTTTTCTTTTGTAAACATATGAAGGCCATCATAATTAATCGACTCGACCACCTTTTCATTTTTTGCGATAAATAATTGAAGAGTAAAGATACATGTTGGAAAGTTGTTACCTTTCAGTACGAACATATGAGTACCGCTCAAACTTATTTGTTGTACGAGTCGGCTCCAAGACATGAAGTGAGGTAACATCTATATAAACTGAAATTCCAACGAAAAACTCCCCATGAAGAAACAAATCAGCTTCCTCCTCACTCCAGCTCGCGCATCAGCATCAGATTTTATCGCACTACGCACGCATATAGCACGTTACAAAACCTTCTGATTGGAATCGCCACACGCAAGACAGTAATAGGCTCTGCTCCCCTTTGAGCGTAATTTTCTTATTTGAACTACGCAAGAAATTATGGTATCTTATCCTCTGTTACTATTTAAGGTGTGACAGGCACTGTTGGCTGTTTACTTCTGTTGTATAACACATCAGCCTATGTTTTTGAAGAGCTATTTCATCGACAAATTTTGCACTTATCTCAACAAGATAACTCTAAACATTAAATGAAACTGGCGGAGGAGGGGTGACTAATTTTCATCCGACAATTTAGGTTTAAGTTTTCTGAAGTTTTCGTACAATTATTCTTTACTTATACCTTTGTTCCGCATATCGCAGGATCAGCATTGTTCGTAACGGATATAACATGGTTAATTTAATGGCTGGATGTCCTTGTCGCCAGCTGTTACCCCCGCGACGTCATATGTGTACCCCAACTTATCTGCGTGTAGAGTAATTCATGTGAAAGTGGGTGAAAGTTTTCTAAATGTTTGCGAATCGCGTAACTACGGTGGGACTTGGGTACCAGCCCGGTATTCACACGGGGGAGGGGGGATGTGGGAAACCACGTAAAAGCCACACCGACCCTTGTCATTAATCATCCGAGCGGATTCGAACCGAGGCCGGCGCACCTCTCCAGAAGCTGTGCTGTAGCATACACAGTTATCCGGGCGGATTCCTATGTTTTGCCTAATAAATTTAGGATTATGTCGACATGCTTCCATTCAAAATGACATGGGCGATTTCCTTCCTTATCCATTTCCAAACTAAGATTATGCTCTATTCCTCGTGACTTCTTCGCTGATTAAGTTAAAACCTAATTTTCTTCCACTCCTCCCTTACCCTACTGTTTCGCTCTTTGATAGTAACATTACTGAATGAAAATACTCCCGATTTATAATACATGGTGGTCTTGCATTACCGATGATATTTAGTACCCAGCTAGTAATGTTGCACCCCACAGTCAAACGTTACGTTACCATGAAACATTACCAACGATTCATTCATCTGCCTCTTGTTACATCCCTTCGTTTTTTTAAACAATGACTTTTCTCCTCTTCTCATGGAAATGGTCGGTTACAATGTTGTCTGTTCGCTTGAATCAAATGTTCAAGTGCGCGTGAATTCCTAAGGGACTAAACTGCTGTGCGGCTGGTCCCAGCGGAGGTTCGAGTCCTCCCTCGGGCATGGGTGTTTGTGTTTGTCCTTAGGATAATTTAGGTTAAGTAGTGTGCAAGCTTAGGGATTGATGACCTTAGCAGTTAAGTCCCATAAAATTTCACACAGATTTGAATTTTTTTTTTTTTTTTTGACTGAACTGCTGAGGTTATCGGTCCATAGACTTACATACTACTTAAACTAACTTATGCTAACAACACAACACACACAACCATGCCCATGGGAGGACTCGAACCTCCGGCGGGAGAGATCAAGCAATCCGTGCATTGCGCCTCAAACGTCGCGGCTTCGCTTGAATCGGATGAAATTGCTATTCTCATGACGGCTGATTGTGGGACAGAAGGACATAGTGGGGTGGAGCAGTGGTTAGTGCACTGCACTCACTTTCTGGGGGCAGCGGTTCACATTCCCGTCTTGTCACCCATACTTGGGTTTTCTGTGGTTTTCCTAAGTCGCTGCAGGCAAATACCAGGATGGTTCCTTCGATAAAGGCACGTCCAATTTCCTTTCAAATCTTCTCCAACTCGAGCTTGTGTTCCATTGTCATCGACAGAACGTGATACTCTAATATTCTTTTAATTTTTGATGAGAGGCTCCCACAGAATTAATGTCACTTTATATGCGCAGTCGCTGCTTCATGTTCCTTTTACTTCACCACTACCTGAGAGCATTCTATCAAAAGGCAAACTTTTAATAGGTGCATGTCCATTATTGGATCAACCTTCAGACTGACGGTTGCTTCATTTACTATGCGCATGTTACCTTTACAGAAATTCCGTACCTTAACAACATTTTTATATGTTAATATACAAACTTTAGGAACTGAGCAAGGTAATCAGCACATCATACAGCATATCACATCCCTAGACGGACAAAATTCAATCTCATCGAACCCTAGTCAACGGCTAATGTGACATTTACACCGCATTGAACACCTCCTTAGCTGAATGCTATCACGTTAGCCACTTAAGAGTAATTTTTACGTTGCATATGCACACTCAACGTGGCGGAAGTTCCATTCAGTGGCGACTGAGATAAAGGAATGCTCACAGAATAAGTTACACCAAATCGATTGAGAGTAAATATAAAAAACACGGTGGATGACACACATTTAGAGAACTAGATAGACTATAACGCTTATGTAAAGGTAGACGAAGTATCGACATTTATTGTCAATGTAATATTGCATTTTAGATGCGGTATCTGTTTATTGGCGGCCACTGACAAGTCTTCCACGAGATTGCATAACCTTAAAGACAAATTATATTTGATTAAGTCTCTCAGAAAAAGTATTCAGTAATATAATGAAACATCGTAAAACATACATATTTGTATTAAAGTGGATCTAGCACAATAAAACACACTGAACAAGAGTGCGTTGTCTTTATTTATTTTCTTACGATAACTAACACATACGCCTCAAAATTTAGATACTGTCTTCTGCCAGCCAGTGAACGACATCAGAATGGTTCAAATGAGTCTGAGCACTATGGGACTTCACTTCTGAGGTCATCAGTCCCCTAGAACTTAGAACTCCTTAAACCTAACAAACCTAAGGACACCACACACATCCATGCCCGAGACAGGATTCGAATCTGCGACCGTAGCGGTCGCGCGGTACATCAGAATGTCCATCATTCTCTGATGATCATTAGCAGGTCAAACCTGGTAAGTGCATTCTGAAATGTTTTTACGGTTGTTATCGCAAGAAGATAATTAGTTAATCATTTAATCTCCGTTGAGAAAATGTCTATTTTTCCTTACTGCATTCTCTTATCGCGAAAAAATGCTGGTGAACACGATTTGCTTATGCGTTTTCTACAGGAAGCTCCTCGAAACAAGTTATTTTCATTTAGCCGCGCGGCTACCCCAGGCGGAGGTTCGAGTCCTTCCCCCGGGCATGGGTGTGTGTGTTGTCCACAGCGTAAGTTACTTTAAGTTTGATTAAGTAGTGTGTAAGCTTAGCGACCGATGACTTAAGCAGTTTGGTCTCATAAGATCTTACCAAAAATTTACAATTTATTTTGATTTAATAGTTTTATTTAGAATACGAACAACCGATGCTACCTCTCGCTTCACACTTATAAACAAGATGTGGCACAGATGGGTCTTTCCAGGTTTTGAAAATATTTCTAATTTCCCGAGTGGAGACACACATCATCTCATCTTCAGCGGGAGCCCCTGATGGGGAGATGACAATCTCGCACTGGATGTGGCTTGTCTTCAAACAGTAACAAACACGACTGGGAAAACATAAAAACTCGTACCTGCATGTAGACAACCACTATGTTGCGCGCCTGGTTGGCGTCGTTAGGAAGTGATGGCTTTTTGGACTCCTTACCTGAAACAGACAAGAGATAATAGCTAAAAAAACAGAGAAAGCTGAGACATTAATAAACCTTCTACGTAGTGTGTACCGTAAAACATTACTGATAGTGACAGAAATATTTGGACGTATCAATGATTTCCCACAGATAGTCGGCACTTTTAAAAACTTCAGAACCAGGAAATGTGAACGTGCTCAGTGAGCAAGACATTACATGTCAGTCAGAAGTGTGCTGTTTTGAAACCCCACTCTTCCGTCCTTCCTTCTTATAGCATAACCGGTCTACTGAAGAAGTATTAAGAACAGTATAACAGTATAACGAGGCGTAATAGCGCATATTTTCTCTTCAGCTTGCAATCTGAGACTACTACATTCACCACACACAACATATCTTGCACTAACGGGGTACTGTGGTCAAAGATTCGCCAACGACGCACTCTTTGAAACGCCTGTAGTCTGAAACATCGAGACAAAAAAGAGACGCATTTAATGTTCTGGTATCACTTTAGAAGTGTTGAGCATCAGATGGTGTCTAATCTAAATACTGGACACTGTTTTTACATTCAGTTGCCATTTCTTTCTAATCCCTAGTTTCATTTACCATAATGTAATATCTCTGCATATCATCGAATTGCTATTAGTATCTGTGTCTCAAAGGAGACCAATAACAGAAAGTTCAAAAGTTATGGGTTGCAACCACTTAATTGTTCTCACGTGATGCCATTAGCTACCGCGGCGATAAAAACCAATCATTACTAGTATTGACAACCGGAGAAAGCCCATGGTAGAATAACAGAGACGTGGTGGGCACAGCAGCTGCCCCTTCGAGTGCAGTTCACTCCCGTCTCTCTCTCTCTCTCTCTCTCTCTCTCTCTCTCTCTCTCTCTCTCTCTCTGGCTGGAGTTTATCGGCTTGCGCTTCTCGAATGCCAGAACGCGAGGTCAACGCTGAGAATACGCGGCATTCCGCCGCTTGGCAGTGTCTGTCGCCTGGAGCAAAACCCCTACAACGAACAGCATGCAATCTAAACAGCAGTAATGTGAACATGTTCTTTGTTGTCTAATAGGTGCCTACATCTTTATGAATAAGCTTTAAAAATATGTCATCCAAATCTTCGTATTTTCTTTTAAGATAAGTCCCTCATATTCTCATGTTAATTAATATTCTGGAGCTGGTATGCGGTCACGATCGTCTTCCTAACTTGAAAATAAGTTTCCGCTGCCTCCAGTAGATAAATTAAAAGGGCACTCACAATTTTTACCACAGGACCTCCATAGTACTTCAGATTCTAGAATGACTCGCATTGCAAATTAACTGTGCGTCACCACGATCATTAAAAACGTTGCAAATTCTACCTCTGCCACAATTTTACTTTAAATGTTTACCTTAAATTACATTACGAAACACTACATAACCTTGCGGAGATGGCTAACCATTTGGAGGTCGGACTGCCCTGCTATCTGAGGACAAAGTTTTCCGAGTGCGAGTAAGGTTTAACTTAATTTTTTTGGTAGAACTCTCGGGGCGCTGACCAGAATTATGATCAGACCTGTTGTACGAATTTGTTTTCTTTATGAAGTGAAAATGTTTCCCTCATTATTACGGCTGGTTCAAATGGCTCTGAGCACTATGGGACTTAACATCTGTGGTCATCAGTCCCCTAGAACTTAGAACTTCTTAAACCTAACTAACCTAAGGACATCACAAACATCCATGCCAGAGGCAGGATTCGAACCTGCGACGGTAGCAGTCGCGCGGTTCCGGACTGAGCGCCTACAACCACTAGACTACCGCGGCCGGCATTACTATTATCTCATAAACTATAAGGCGAGATAAAAACAAGTTTTTATTCGAAGGCCGTTCGGTCTAGAATCGGTATTCCAATCACGAAATTTTGTTTTTTGTGATGCCTGTATACTTAAGAAAGTAAAACGGCAACTAGATCTGCAGAGTGATTATGTGCGCAAAGTTTGTTTTTAACTGATTGTGTTCTGTGTATTTCCTTCTACTGCACACAGTGGAATAACGTGCGTCAGTAACTTCTTAGTTCTGGAGACTATGGCAATGTTAATTCATTCCGCCGGCCGCGTGGTCTAGCGGTTCTAGGCGCTCAGTCCGGAATCGCGCGGCTGCTACGGTCGCAGGTTCGAATCCTGCCTCGGGCATGGATGTGTGTGATGTCCTTAGGTTAGTTAGATTTAAGTAGTTCTAAGTTCTAGGGGACTGATGACCACAGATGTTAAGTCCCATAGTTCTCAGAGCCATTTGAACCATAGCCATAATTTATTCCAGCTTAGACGATGTTTATAAGCAGTCTGCTCACTTATTTTCTACAATTGAGAAGTAGGCGCTGAAACTAAAACGTGGCCGTACTTATCTTGGAGATAATCCACGCGAATTACGTCCAAAAAATTGTAAGCACAAATAAAAATATGGCAAAACATGCACGATCCGCTACTGGATGGGCAGCGATTAAAGGTTTACGAAATAGCTGATACCACAGGTTTCTCGGAAAAAAAAAATTGCCGTACATCCTACACGATGATTTAATTACGAGATTGTTTTGTGAAACGTCGGTGACTTGCTTGTTGAATGCTGACCGAAGGACAACTCGAAATCGACGTTTTCTCGGCAATATTTATAAGTTTTAAAAGGAATACAACTGGTTTTGTGCGGTGGTTTGTTACGGCGAATGATACACGGGTCCGTCACTTCAAGGCACACATGAAATGGAATCATAGCAGTGGATAGAATCCTTACCCCAACAAAACTGAAGTCATTTTCATATCGCTTGTAATTTCTGGAATTCAAATCGACTCTTCTAAGTGATTAACTTCCAAAAGGAGAACAGTAACTGGTGATTTTGCGATAGAGTCCAAAAATAAGCACACTTTTGATTTAATGAAACAGCGGTGGAATACTTTTTTCATGATCACAACCTAGAAATACCGTATGTCACGTAAAAGGCAATAGTGAAATACTATCAAATGTTGTCTGTAGCCATTTTCCTAACTGCCCTTTAGCCGAGCTGCTGAAAGGGAAAATCATAAGCTTTCAGTCCGAAGAGGGCCGTTCTTCTGAAATAACCTCCGTAGACCACAAGAAGTTGATAATTGACGTATATGAAACAACGGATGAGACAAAATATGCAGCACCGATGCATTCTGATACAATGACATTCAAGCTTAATAAAGGGGGCAAAAGAATGACGTGATTCTCAAGTACGTTTTCAATAGTCGTATCGGTAATAAAACCACATGTATCAGTTGCATCTTTTGGGGGAACACACGGCGAACATGCTGAATGACAGTGGTGTACGACGTAGAGAGGAGTGTGAGGAGCTCAGTTTAAATTATTTTCGTTGATTTTTCACATAGAAAACCATACGTATAATATACTTGAATTCTAACTAGAAGAAACTTGCAATAAATAGTTGACTATGTTTTATAAGGTTTGATATGGTCAAGTATGTAGAAAAGCGATTTTAATTTTCAACATAACCTTTATTTGTCTCGATAGCGAGCTTATAAAATTATGTAGCCGGTTTCGATGGTGCTAGCAAATACCTTCAGATCTAAAACAGCCAGAAAAAATACTTTTCATAAAAAGTTCTACCTACTTACAAAACGTAGAACATAAAAACAAAAGAAAGTGACAAAGAACATACCAGACTGTAACACATTACATGTTGTACAATCACGTACTGAGGCATTAAAACTACTGGGTGTTCCTTGATGCTGCTATTTACGATAATACTAACGTACACCACTGTAGACACCATTACTCAATAAAATTTATAGAATAAAAACGAAGTTAAACAATATACGAAAGGCCTCGTGATGACTGGGTGTTGTGTGATGTCCTTAGGTTAGTTCGGTTTGAGTAGTTCTAAGTTCTAGGGGACTGATGACCATAGATGTTAAGTCCCATAGTGCTCAGAGCCATTTAGCCAATATACGAAAGAATACTGACCGGTTAACTTACAATAGTAACGTCGTTCGACAACTGAAGATAATACAATGCGGGCGGAGTATATAAGAAGATAAAACATTAATTCTAATCGACAAGCTGCTAATTGATAATGGAAGATGCTTCTTAGTAAATTACAAAGTATTTTAACAAACAAAATTCTAGGTACAAACAAAGGAATGCTGTACTATCAAAAAGTTCATTGCACATCAGTAAATAACGAAATAATTCTATACGAATAATAAATTGTAAAACTGTCGTGTGTGTCTACTTGTCTGTTTGGACACATTATTCTCCAAAACTACAAGACTAATTTTCTATGGTTTCCACACGTAAATTCAGCGTAGCTTGGCGCAATGTATAGGCTTTATTTTATCTTCATAGGATCACGAAAAACGAAAATCGTAATTTAAAGTTTTAGAAATCTGCTCATCTTAGCAGTTCTGATGTTTATTTTAATGACAGAGTAATACACCAAAGCAGCAAAGAACCAATAGATGGCGCTGTTACTTCATTTACCCCAGTGACAGAGTTATTTCCGGAGGTTTACGTCCGTAACAGAATTAAGTGCCGCAGTCTAATGTTTATAAATACTGACACTGAATCGGCTTGGCTCGGATACACAGATTTACTGATTTCGCTTTGTATATCAAAAATTTAAAGAAGTTGCTTTGCTTCATTCGATAAGTTTGATTTATATTTGACTTCTTGATAAGGAAAAATGAATTTATTGACAAAGTGATCCTATACTGGATCCGCTTTTACCGACTGAGGTAGCGAACCCTAAAAATCGGCAGTATGCAAAGGCCCTTCTTTAATTTCCGTTGCTTAGAATGGGCGTATAACTAATTAACAAAGAAAATGCGAAACGAGGAGGACAGAATGAGAACTCTGCGCTACCGGTTAGTTCATTGCAGCCACCAGGGGTCGCTTTGTTCCGGCGCGCTATATCTCGTGGCCGCTCTCTGTCGCCAATGTACCGTGGACGAGTTCAGAAAGGCCATGCAGAAGTAGTCTCGCCCTCTAACCATCCTTACACGAGACAGTAAGCGACAGAATTTCTCGAGTTTCTGCATGTAAGTGCATCAAGTTTTAACTCACGACGTCAGAATATCGGGTCACTAGAGCAACTCCTCAAAAATGTTAAAATGCTCGTTGTTATTAAACCCGTACTGTTTGTTTACAATCTGTTGCGGAAAACGCTTTTTCCTGCTTAAGATTTCGGTTTCCTCTAACACAACGCGACGTCCTCCTTTACGTCATTAAAAAGCACCAAAGCAGCTGAATTACTGACGTTTCAACCGAGTTTGCAGTGTTTCCCTTCAGGGCTGTTGACAGCTGGATACTGGTGAATGTCTTCCCTTTATATACAGTCTCAATTATCTGATGACTACTGACTTCACGTATGTGAGAAGTCAGTGGACAATTTGAAGATAGGTGCTATGCAGGGGATAGCTGTGCAGTAGGCTTTGGCTTGTGCTATTTTGGTATGTGATAGGTTGGCAATAAATAAAAGGCAGGCTATCGCCTGTGCAGGTCTAGTAAGTGACTGGTATGCAATAGCAAATCGGCAGCTTGTACCCAGTGGTAATATTTTCCCGCAGCAAAGCATTACAGGCGCACGGCATTCTCTCGTGGCCGCTGTTAATACTGTTAAACTCGGGTCAATTGGTGCTGCTTGCTGTCGAACACAGGCGGCGCGCTGGGCTGGAATCGCTGACGGCCAGGCCGTAAGTAACTTGTAGCTATCCTCCCTGTTCCTACTGTTACAGTTTTTAATTTTTTCAATAGCCTCTCGTTATTTTCCACGGCTGCCGAGCAAATACGCGACTTTCTTAAAAATAACCTTCGAGAGTTGCCTATCGGTCACATACTAGGGCAGCAACAGGCAATAGCCTGCCGATTCTGGCCGAGCGGTTCTAGGCGCTACAGTCTGGAACCGCGATCCCGCTACGGTCGCAGGTTCGAATCATGCCTCGGGCATGGATGTGTGTGATGTCCTTAGGTTAGTTAGGCTTAAGTAGTTCTAAGTTCTAGGGGACTAATGACCTCAGCAGTTAAGTCCCATAGTGCTCAGAGCCATTTGCACCTGCCGATTCGCTATTGCCTTCCAGTCACCTGGTAAATTGGCAGAGGCAGTAGCCTACTGCACGGCTACGTTCTTCCATAGAACCTGTTTTCAAATTGTCCGATGACATCCCAGGTAAGTGACGTCAGTGATTAAAAGATAACCAAAATACACAGTAGAAAGGGAAGTATCCATCAATCAACCATCCTGAAGAGGACCGTTGCAAAGTCGGTCGAAACGCCGACAATTCAGTTGCTGTATTGTTCTATAGTGATGTTGTTAGTACCAAAAGTTATTTTATTAAAAAACACGTTCCTTTAGTTGCTGTATTTAGCACCGACATGTTTTGTTCTGTGACTGTTGTAGAGATTATTCTCGACTATTTGTTACAAAAGGCTGTTCAATTTTGAGAACACGAATGCTGTTTTAATGTTTTGAACGACAGCTCCTTCTGACCTATGTAATACGGATCAGTCACTTCAATTTGTACACTCAATTCAAGAATTTATCACTTTTAGATTCAGTCTTATGCCAGAGACGTAGTATCAAAATAATGTTTGTTTGAAAACCTAATGTAACGAAAGAGTTTTTAAAACATTGCTTTGACTTTGTTAAATTTTTGTCCTTACATGTCACAGCACTACACCTCTGCAGATTTTATTTTCTGGGCCTTTTTCGTGACTGGTCTACCTAGATGAGATGCATATTGTCTTGATTTTTCTATAAGTGTAAGTAACAAATAAGGTTTTATAGTTGTTTACTACAGAAATCTGCTTCAGTATACTGAGTTCCTTACTCATTTCACTTGTTATAATGGTGGTACTAGAACAATAGAGTGGAAAAAGCTATTCAACGGTAAAAAGAAAATGAATTGGCGTTTTCCACGTTGGTGCAAGGTTTTTGTTTCAATTCTGAAAACTGGTTATCTTGTTTTACATTGTAACGAGTAAACAAACTGAAGAACAAGCGAATGATATAACAGTAACAGACGTCTGCACAGAATTCCAAAATGTGAGGAGTAACGAAACATTTGGTCCTGGAGGAATATCTTTAGAGCGGGTAAAGATTTACCTGTGAATGGTATTGCAGCAGTCTCCAACGTACGTATGAATGGACAGGAAATCCGCGAGGAATGGAAATTAGTTTGTATAATTTCACCAAAAAGGAAAGAAAATGTAAGATTACAAGTGCTATATTACATTTATTTCCACTGAGTTTCTGCGACGATAACAGATTTTGGCCGCTTTCCTTTTTAATTCTACTATATATCTCGGATATTTTTTGTGAAAAGTGTCAGCACGAACATTAACGAGCGATACATCAATGTACTCGTCAATTTTAAGAATATCTGAATGTCGTTAAAAAAGTACATCTTTTCATTTAAATAAACATGCTTATTTCTATACTTCGGTTGACAATTACGTGGCCTTCTGCCTACAATCATTTTCCGAAAACCTCGTTTCAATATCTTGACCCTTACACGAAATAAAAGGGGTGCAAGTTTTTGGTGGTTCACTCGATATTACATCCACCAATATTACGTGCATCTGCAGATGTTCACAGACACACACGTTCTGTGGCCACTGATAAAATGACAGATCTTGTAGGAAGCAACTGGAACAGCAAAAACAGAGTACATGTACTATCTCCAAGTAAGGACAGAAGACAAATTTCGAAACGCGTTATGATTTAAATAAAAAGTGAAAAATAGTAGTTAAGTTTCATCTATTCCTTCAGTACCGGTTACAGCTGTCATTAGAGCTGCTGTGGCATTCAAATTAAATCTATGGCATAGTACCGTACTCGTTCTGATACAGCGGAAAACTTAAATCTGGGTGACTGTGGCGATTCAAATGCTGCTCCTCCCGAATAAGAGTCCCTTTTCTTAATGAAAGCACCACCTCTTTCAGTATCTTGGCTGCAACCCCTGCCTTTTTTTGAAGCGGACACTAAATGGAAGCTAAGAGTATAACGACTCGTCGACTTAATGTAAGACGGAGAATTGCGTCAGGTGGACCAAGGCAGATGGACATTAGCCGTGGCCGTATTGAACTTATCATCAGGTGATTTACCAAAACCACTGAAACAAATATCCATTAGACCGATGACGGGTATTGTTGTGGTATCCAAACCGTGGATTGCTTTTCTCCATGTGAACATACCATGCATATGTGGCTTCTAACCGGACATCAGTTTCAATTGGTTCTCGCTGATGTTGGTATTCGCACAGCTTGTGCCGAAAACTGAACTATAGAGCGACAAAAAGGTTTCCAAAGTATTTTATATGGCTGAGTGCCGTCAGGGAACTGTATATGCTACGAATGATGCACATCTTTTTTCGGCAATGCGCAATATAGCACAGCGCCCCCAATAAGGCTACAGCATGCAGCAGATACCTTTGTGCAGAAAAAATATCAACTCTCTCAACATTTCGCAATATCTGGGAAAAATAGGTATCGTTGCATCAAAAAGACATGAATCGAATCAGCATACAGTGGAAATGTTTAAATTTTGTAGTAATCAGCCAGCGTTATTGTACAGTCTGCTCCAGAAAAAAACATTGCCCATACAACTATTAACAACTTTCAACAAGCCATAGATGTAGATACAGACAATCCAGATATTGTATCCCCCCGGGGGGCTAGCCACTCTTGGATGGTTTCGTGCTTGGCTACTTTGGGCCCCAGCCTTTGCAGCACTTTTTCCGTTCCGTGCTACATGTCTATCCTCTTGCTATTCTTTTTCCCTCCCTTGGGGAACATGTCTGGGGTATTACTGGGAATGTTCTGTATTCTGTCGTTGACGTGCGAACAATCTCAATTTTGTTTTTGACTCCCTTTTCCTTTCATTGTTTCCCTTCTCCTCTCGTTCCTCTGCTTCGGCGATAGAGGATCCTTTTCTTCCTTCTTCCCCCCTGTGCGCTCCTGAAGGCTGGCCCACGCGTCTGACGCGTAAAGGTGACTTGGTAACACGTAATTCCCAGCCTCGGATCTACAGGCAGGGTTTGCACATACCCCTTGGTACAGGCCAGACCCAGGGAGGGGTGATTGCCTGAGCTGCAACCTTCCCAAATTGCCGATTGGTCCCTCCGTCAGGTGTTAGAGAGGTGTGAACAATTACCTAAGGTGGGTGTGCCGCCTTGTGAAGGGGACCTCCAGATGGATGGGGTGCGCCATCGGAGACGCTAGCAACCATGGAGGATTTCCTCCCCATCGACGTCTACGAAACATAAACGTAAAGAGTCTACCGATTCGAAGACCCTTCCCGCTGCACCGCGGTTCCTTGCGGTTTCAGGTACTGAAGACTGTCAGTCATTCGCCACGATCAATTCATTTATAATCCAGAAAGGTGTTGATGAAATTGCTAGCCCTGTGAAATCCTGCTCTCGTTTACGGAATGGCACTTTCCTTTGAGAGACAGCTTCTTATTCTAGAATACAACAACTGCTTGCTGCCTCGCTTCTCCACGGCTACCCTGTTCGTGTCACGGCACATAGAACTTTGAATTCTTCCTATGGTGTAATCTATACCAGGCTGATTGACAGTCTGAGGCTGAAATACAATCTTACCTCTCTGATCAGGGTGTCACTGCCGTCCATCGTGAAATGGAAAAGGTCGATTCCTCCTTGGTGCCCACTCACACTCTTTCCCTCACTTTTGATGGGGTGGTGCTGCCATCCAAGATCAAAGCAGGCTGTGAAGTATCACAGTCCAGCCGTAAATTCGGAATCCGATGCGCTGCTACCAGAGTCATCGTTTCAACCACACTCGGAACATCTTGTCGACACCCAGCCACACGAGGGCGAATGTCCGCCTCCTCCTCCCCGCTGTATCAACTGCAATGGCGGCCATGCCACCTCCTCTCAGGATTGTCCCGTGTATTTAGACGAGCGGGTTGTTCGAGAGATTTGGGTAAAGTAGTCAGTAGCTCACAAGTCACTGGCTAGTCGCAAACCTTGTGTTCTCCCGTCTGGCACCTATAGTTCTGTTCTTGTTACCCCTCGCTCTATGAAGGACATGACCACGTAGACATGCGACCTCAAATTCGGCTCTGCGGTTGTGAAATCGCCCAGTGTCAAGGTCGCATCGTCATCCCCCTGTGCAACAAACTTTCAAACTCTCGCCTCACAGGGCGAAACCAACCACTACACAACCAGTAGACAGGAAAGGACAGACGGAGTACTACCGTGGAGACTTCCTCCGTCTCTCCAGCCAAACAACACCCAAGACTTCCTCTAACCAGTAGGGCTCGAAGAAGCCCGCTAAAGACAAATGGTCTTCTCCTACGCCAAGTCGAAAATCCTGCTCCACGGTGTCACCACGTGGTCCCTTAGCCCAGCCGGCCTCTGTCTCACAACTGTGCACCACCAACCGTTTTTCAGTATTTGGCTCCACAGACCAGCCGCACAAGCATGCAAATGCTTCTGCGGACCCCATGGAGCAGGATTCTCTTGCTTTTGTGCCCTGTAGTACCCACTCTACACTGGCTGTCAATTGACGGCCGACGAGTTCACCCCCCCCCCCCCCCCCCCGCCCCTTACATCTCTTCCTCCTCATGACTGTCCTCCAATGGAACATTCACAGCCTTCGGTCCCACAAATAGGATTTACAGCTGCTTTTAGCATCACAGCATCACAGCATCCCCTTGGACTCTGCCTTCAGGAAACGAAATTTCGGCCTCATGACCACTTTCAGCTTTCACTTTACTTACCGATTCGTTTTAGCCTTACCCCGGAGGTCGCCATTCTATCTTATGGGGGTGTCACACTGCTCATACTGGTTGGCCTTCATAATCAACCCATCTCCCTGACTACCCATTTTCAAGCTGTTGCAGTTTGCCTTTGCCTTGCCTGCCTGACTTTCTCCATCTGTACCATTTATGTCCCTCCATCATTCGCTGTCACCAGGGCAGACTTCCTTCAACTTATTGGGCAGGACCCCCCCCCCCCCCCCCTGTTTTTGCTACTCAGTGACTTCAATGCACATCATCCCCTTTGGGGTTCTCCCAGGACCTGTCAGAGGTGCCCTCTTGGCAGACCTCTTGAACCAACTTAACCTTTTCTGCCTTAACACTGGAGTACCCACTTTCCTTTCAGTCTCCTTGCACACCTATTCCCATTTGGACCTATCCTTCTGCAGTGCCCAGCTCGCCCTTCGTCTTGAGTGGTCCATTCTTTCTGATGCCTACTAGAGTGACCATTTTCTGTGTGCTCTCTGTATGCTGACTTCTACCCCATCCGCATGCACGCCCAAATGGTAGCTTACTAAGGCTGACTGGCAGCTTTACTCCTCCCTGACGACCTTAGAAAGACCAAGATTTCCCCTGTTGTGATGACCAGGTGGACTATCTCACCAACATTATCCTTACTGCTGCAGAACGTTCCATTCCTCGCAATTCCTCTTTGCCATATCATGTCCCAGTCCCTTGATGGATGCATGCCGCGGCGCAATTCGCGCACGGAGACGTGCTCTCCGCGATTTTAATCGCAACCCTACGCTGGAAAACTCCATTCACTATGAACAGGTGTGTGCAAAGTGCCATGGAGTTCTTCGGGATAGCAAGAGAGCTAGCTGGATTTCATTCACTAGTTCTTTTAACAGTTCCACTCCTTCCTTTGTCGTGTGGGCCGACCTCCGATGGCTCTCCGAAACTAAGATCCATTCCTCAATTTCCGCCCTGACAGTTGCCGACGATGTCATTGTGGACCCTATTGCTATCTCCAACATCTTTGGCCACCATTTTGCAGATGTTTCGAGCTCTTCCCACTATCACCCTGCCTCAATCCATCGGAAACGAGTGGAGGCGGCTTGGGCGATACTCTACTCTTCTCAGAATCGTGAGTGCTACAATGCCGCCTTTACTCTGAGGGAACTAGATCAAGCTCTCGGTTCATCACGATCCTCCGCCCCAGGGCCAGATACCATCCACATTCAGATGTTGCAGTACGTCTCTCTTGCAGGCAAGAACTTTCAGCTTAACATGTACAACCACATCTGGGCTGAGGGCGTATTTCCTGGACGCTGGCGTGCACCAACCTTCATACCCATACCTAAGCCTGCTAGGGACAAAAACCTTCCTTCTAGCTACCACCCCATCTCTCTTACCAGTTACGTTTGTGAGGTGATGGAACCTATGATTCATGCCTGACTGGTATGGTGGCATGAGTCTTGCGATTTACTGATGAATGCACAGTGTGGCTTTTGAGCCCAGGTTCTGCACCCATGTCCATCCATATCACGAATGATCTTCTGCGGAAATTCCAGACTGTGGCCGTGTTTTTCGATTTCGAGAAGGCCTACGACATCTGATGGAGAACTGGTATCCTCAGTAGTCTTTACACGTGGGGCTTGTGTGGGCGCCTGCGCTGTTATCTTTGGGCATTTTCATAAGACCGAGTTTTTAAGGTGCGTGTGGGTTCTGCCTTGTCGGACACGTTTATCCAGGAAAATGGTGTGCCTCAGGGTTCCGTCTGAGCGTCGTCCTGTTTGCTATCGCCATTAACCCTATAATGGCCTGTCTCCCACTGGGCATCTCCAGCTCTTTGGCCACCACGGACCCCTCTCACTGAGTGGCGCCTTCAGCACTGTCTTCGCTGTCTTTACTCCTGGAGCATCGACAATAGCTTTCGCTTTTCCCATGACAAAACCGTATGTTTGAATTTCTGGTGACGCAAATAGTTCCTCCCACCATCTCTCCATCTTGGGCCTGTTGCCCTTCCATTTTTTGACACTACGAAATTCCTGGGGCTCATGCTCGATAGAAAAATCTCTTGGTCCTCCCATGTATCTTACCTGGGAGCACACTGCACGCGGTCCCTCAATGTCCTACGTGTGATCAATGGTACATTCTGGGGTGCTGATCGAACCACCCTCCTCCGTTTGCACCAGTCTCTTGTCTGTTCGAAACTCGACTATGGGTGCTCTGTTTGTGCATCTGCACGCCCATCCCTTTTACGCCATCTCAGCACTATCCATCATCATGGCATTCGTTTGGCCATGGGCGCCTTTCACACCAGCCCAGTTAAGTCTGTATGCTGAGGCTGCTGAACTGTTACTGTCCTACCGCCGTAACTTTCTCCTCAACAGCTATGCATGCCATTTGTCTGCCATGCATGGCCACCTGTCCCATGTCTTCTTCTTTGATGATTCCTTTGATCTTCAGTATGGGGCTCGTCCTTCTTCTCTGTTACCTCCTGGAGTCCGCTTTCGCTACTTGCTATGGCGGCTTAACTTCACGCTACCTGCATCCTTCCCATTGGGTGTGAACCCTTCACCACCTTGGTTTCGTGAAGTGGCCCATGTTAACCTTGGTCTTCATTCGCTTCCTAAGGACACTACTCCAGCCTTGGTTTATTGCCTTCTGTTTCACGACCTTCACATGGAACTTTGCGATAGTACCTTTGTATACAGTGATGGCTCTCAGACTGACCGTGGGGTCGGGTGTGCCTTCGTCATTGGCACCCATGTCTTTCGATATCGGCTTCCGGCACATTACTCAGTATTCACAGCCTAGCTTTTCGCCTTGTATCAGGCCACGGAGTACATCCAGTGACATAGCCTTCCCAATTATGTCCTCTGCTGAGACTCACTCAGTGCCCTCCAAACACTCTGTGCACTGTACACTGCTCAGTGCAGTGGGTCCAGGAAAATTGACACTTGCTCACTCTTGGCGGGCCAATGCCGCGTTTCTGTGGGTCCCTGGTCATGTCAGTCTGACAGGAAACGAGGCTGCTGACGTTGCTGCCAAGACTGCAGTCCTCGTTCTTCACTGTCAGTACCTATATTCCCTCCGACGATCTCTGCGTTGCCGTCTGTCAGGAGGCGGTGTCCCTTTGGCATTGCCAATGGTCCTCGCTTCATGGGAATAAGCTTCGGCTTATTAAGCCTCTCCCGGCGCCTTGGACGACGTCCTCTCGGCACTCCCGTAGGGAGGAGATTATTTTAACTAGGCTGTGTATTGGGCACTGCCTTTTTAGCCATTGTCATTTGATAAGTGACGCTACCACACCACTTTGTACACATTGTGCCGAAATTTTAACTGTCCGCCACTTCCTGCTGGAACCCCTCCCCCCCCCCCCCCCCCCTTCTTTTTTTTTTAACAATTTGCATTCCGGCTTGGGTTTGCCGTCAGAGTTATCAGCCGTTTTAGCGAATGACGTGCGGGCGGTAGATCGCGTTTTACTTTTTATCCGCTGAAGCAATATGGAAAAGGCCATTTAATTTTTAGTTTTGGACTTCCATTTCTGTATGGTGTTTTTAGCCCTATTTTTACGAGCCTGATTTTAGCTTTCTCCTATTCGGTCCACTGGGACTGACTTATAGTCGTTTTCCTCCTCCGTGTTTGTGTTCTGTAATTTTGACTTCGGCGAGTATGACACCCGTTATTTTTTGCGCCCTAAAACGAAATAATACAAAACAGACAGTGTATACTGATGTGAATGTGATAGTAACGCCCTTTCGACGGTTTCATACGTAGCTTACCATGACATGCACAGACAAGACGTTGTTAACAAAAATCTCGATAAATTCTTGACTGATTCGCTTCGAATTTTCACATGATGCTCCAATAAATTTTCGAATATATATCCTAAGAGTCGTCTGGCCATTTTCTCTGACATTTCTCCAGATATTTTCAATTTCTTTTTCCCAACGTGTAGCTGGAGTCAGTTCAAATAAATACTGCTCAAGTTTTCACCTGACGCCCGGCGTCGGTGGAAAGCGTCAGTTTGTTCCCTATACAAACAAAATCATTTTTAAAGTGGAATTTTACGAGCCTATTCGACAAAGTGGTACCAAATTAGTCTAGTGTATTGTCTGTTTTATCGGCATGCATTAACAGGGACAGTAAAATACGAAAAATAGTCAGAACTCCAACAGAGACAGCACCGTCCTTGCCCATGCTGACAGCTACCGCCATGCAGAAGCGCCGCCAAATCGCTGCTGGTGTAATGATTTTTCTTCGTGCTTTACTGTTCCTGTTAACACACATCGATCAAAGGAATCGGACTACAAAAAATTGGGACCGCTCAAATCGAACAGATGGATAAAAATCGGTTTGATTGTAATGGAAAACAAACCGACGCTGGGCATCGTATGAAAGACGTGATGAGTAGGATTTGTTCGTGCTGAATCAAGCTATACATTGCAAAAACGAAATTGCAAATGTTTGCCGAAACACCAGAGAAAGTTCGCCTCACAACTCCTACGAGAGACAGCCTGTATAATATAAAATAAGAGAATGTTCTTTCCAAAAAAACTCTAATAATTCTTAAGCCATTTCCTTGACGTTTTCACATGACACACTAACCAACAATTGCAAAGGCACAGGCTACATAAGCCCCTGCAGATCCGAGGGTTAGAATAGGCCCGAGGTATTCCCGCCTGTCGTAAGGGGCGACTAAAAGAAGTCTCACACGTTTCGGCCTTTATGTTATGGTCCCCTGTAGTGTTTGACCTCCATTTCTCAAAATTTTCCCGAAGAGCGAGCCAACTGAGGAAAGGGGTCTTACATGGTGCATCGTGTCCATAATGCGCAGAGACCTATCGCATCCTTTGTTGACGTGGATATGCACTTCTGCTCATTCTCCAACTGTTGGGCGAGGTCACCCTCCTGGGTGCGTATTTTACCACCAACTGTGCAGTATCGTCTTCTACGCTTCTCTCTGTGGTTTTCTTTTCCTGTTCTGTTCATAATAGTGTTGGTTGTCCTCCTGTTGTTCTTCTGGTTCTTCCATTCTCTTGTCATTGTGCTGTACGTCTCATTTCTTCTCTTCTTTCCCTTGTGTAATTATTTTACCGGGAACAAGGGACCGATGACCTCGCAGTAAGGTCCCTTCCCCCCTCGTTTAAACCAACCAACCAGCACGCTACATGTTGTTAATTCATATACGTTACAAGAAAACATATCAGCAAATGTCTCGAAAAGTTCTTGACCGAATTACTTTACTTCACATTTTTAGAGTATACTCAAACACTCTGACGGATGTACACTATATAAACCATAATGTACAGATTTTCTGTTAAAACTGACTGAGAAAGCGTGCTGTGCTATGAAAATGCACCGTTTCGTTTTCCTTCTCACAGTAGGCTTTGACAGAAAACAGGTAAGTTGTAGTTATGGTTTATCGGCTTACGACTAGAATACTGCTACAGAATTCGTAGTCTTACCCCTTCGCAGATTAAAACTATGCGAAGGACTGTCGAAAAAGCTACTATCTCACATACTCAGCAGCGGGAGACGTCTCTCTCATAACACGTATACAAAAGATCCCAACTGATTTACCCATCTATTTTAAGAGACTTCGACTGTCAATCCAAGTATAGTTTGCAATAACAATAAAGGAGGCTGTGAGGGAGGGGAGGGAGGGAAGGAAGGGAAGGAGGACGAGGAGGCGACGGGAAGAGAAGAGGGAAAGAGTGCGGAGAGGAAGAGGTGGACAGACAGGGGGAGGAGGAGGAGGAGGACGACGACATGAACAGAGGCAGAGGAGAAGAATATTAGGAATTACGCTATGTGATCAAAAGTATCCTGACACCTGGCTGAAAATAACTTGAAAGTTCGTGGTGTCCTCCATCGGTAATGCTGGAATTCAATATGGTGTTGGCACAGCCTTAGCCTTGATGACAGCTTCCACTCTCGCAGGCATACGTTCAATCAGATGCTGGAAGTTTTCTTGGGGAATGGCAGCTCATTCTTCACGGAGTGCTGCACCGAGGAGAGGTATCGATGTCGGTCGGTGAGGCCTGACACCAAGTCGGCGTTCCAAAATATGCCAAAAGTGTTCTATAGGATTTAGATCAGGACTCTGCGCAGGCCAGTCCATTACAGGGATGTTACTGTCATGTAACCACTCCGCCACAGGCCATGTATTATGAACAGGTGCTCGATCGAGTTGAAAGATGCAATCGCCATCCCAGAATTTCTCTTCAACAGTGGGAAGCAAGAAGGTGCTTAAAACATCAGTGTAGGCCTGTTCTGTGAAAGTGCCATGCAAAAAAAACAATGGATACATGATAAAAACGACCACACCATAACACCACCGCTTCCGAATTTTAGTGTTGGCACCATACATGCTGGCAGACAACGTTCACTGGGCATTCGCCATACCCACACCCTACCATCGGATCGCCACATTGTGTACCGTTATTCATCACTCCACACAAAGTTTTTCCACTGTTCAATCATCCAATTTTTACGCTCCTTGCACCAAGCGAGGCGTCGTTCGGCATTTACCGGCGTGATGTGTGGCTTATGAGCAACCGCTCGACCATGAAATACAAGTTTCGTCACCTCCCGCCTAACTGTCATAGTACTTGCAGTGGAACTTGCTACAGTTCGGAATTCCTGTCCGATGGCCTGGATAGATGACTGCCTATTACACATTACGACCTTCAACTTTCGGCGGTCTCCGTCAGTCAATAGACGAGGTCGGCCTGTACGCTTTAGTGCTGTACGTGTTCCTTCACGCTTCCACAATATCACCTCGGAAACAGTGGACCTAGGGATGTTCAGGAGTGTGGAAATCTCGCGTACAGAAGTATGACCCAAGTGATACCCAATCTCCTGACCGCGTACGAAGTCCATGGGTTCCGCGGTGCCCCCCATTCTGCTCTCTCACGATGTCCAATGACTACTGAGGTCGCTGATATGGCGTACCTGGCAGAAGGTGACGGCACAACGCACCTAATATGAAAAACGTACGTTTCTTGCGGTATTTCTGCACTTTTGATCACATTGTGTGTATCCAGTTCCCATACATATTTAGCAGCTGTCAAGCTTTTCCTTGGTTCACTAGTGTAATATAAAACCCGTAACACTGGCACAGTCATGCGAGGACAACTGAACAGTGATCAGTGTCACCTCGTTTTCACATTCTGTGAATGTCAGTCTGTTCGTTGACGAATGCACACTGTTGGACATACTACTTGGTCTGGCACTGACAATAGTATTATCGTCTGTTTCAGGGTTATGGGACGTGTTAGGATATCGCATATAATGATCTCCCTTGAAGAAAGGAGCAGCAGCGTCTGTTGAATAATGTGTACAGATTTTTAGAGCAATATTTGAGTGTAAGGAAGATCGCTTTCTTCACACACAGTGTGAGAAATAACATCCCGCTAGCCTCCATTTATAGAAATAATCGACACTTCACAGAACAGCCAACCGTGGAACAATTGTGACCATATGGAGCATCTTGTATCGTATGTATTAGACTTAGTGGAGGATTTCTTCACAGGTAATATCTAGAAGTGTAATTGCGTTTCGGAAACAGAGATTATGTTGAATGTTCCCCAAAATAGGGTGCTAAGGCCGCTATATTCTCAGATGATTAGCTGTCGTTGCTGTCTACATTAACTTCCAACCTTGACACACAGACGTAAGCCAGCCGGAAAAAAATTTAGTCACCATTTAAGAGCACACTAGTAGCATTGCAGCGGTGTAAATGGTTTAGAAATCAAAGAGGTTAGAGTAAGGGAAGATTGCACTACCTATGCCGAGCACATGGTGGTGGTAGGTGGTTAGTGTTTAACGTCCCGTCGACATCGAGTATGCCGAGCACAGACGTCGACTGAAGCCAGGGGCGCCATCTTGATGAGCCCAGGAAGTGAGTTTCTTGGTTAAATGCTGTGTTACACTTGAACTATTAGCTTTCATACGTCTAACAAGCACTCATTTCTGAGTATGTATTTTGATTCAGTATAAACTAAAGCTGCAGTGACGTACAAATACTCACTAAACACCAAATGTTATGGACACCCATATGGCAGTGGTGCCTTCGCTTTAGTGGCGTAAGGGCATCTCCCCTTACTCTAACTTTGTTAGAAATGGTACTAGGCGGTCATGTCACGCCATCGCTGACGTAAGACAAGGCTATGAAGTTGTGTGTACGTGTCTCTCCGTTGTGTGGAATCACTGCAGTAAGGTGGGTCAATGTGGAGAGGCCACGAACGAGTTACCCTGTTTGGACGTGCCCACGACGCTCCTAACCGACATGAGTCGGTATAGATGTCATGTCTCGTCAATGACAATCGGTTTCAAATTCCGTAGGAACTGCTGTTTTCAGTGAATGCATGTCCAACTCAACCAGTTTCCGAGTAAACAACGGAACTGTGTGTAATGGACAATCATAGTAGGGCAGCTCGAAGTAAGTCACAGTAACCCATAAAGCTGCACGCTTTCAATGGGCCGAGCAACACAGAAACTGACCAGAGGCGTGTTGTGTGGTCCGACGAGTTGTGATTTTCCTCTTTTCAAATTATGCAACGTCTAGAATTCGCCGAAAACCAAATGAAGCGTTAAGCCCTTAGTGTGTCAAGGGGCTGCAGGTAGTTTTATGGGCCCACTCAATCATGTTACCGCGAAGACGAGCCAGGGTGTTTATTTCAACGTTCTCGACGACCAACTGTTGCCTTTTCTTTTACATCTTGATGACGTGTATGCTGCAGAAACAGTCAGTTTACAAGATAAATGCAGATGAAAAGTAGCAATCAACATCCCTGCAATCTGGTAGCTCTACCGTCAAAAATGAGTGGTTTCAGCTGTATGTGACGCACCTTTAGAAACATTCGAGTTGTCTTGCTCGTAGGCCAGTATCAAGCCTAGATGGGGTTTTACGCGGTTTTAGCATTACATCTCCTAGCGGCGATTACTTTCGTGTCATTTATGCTTACATATCACTCTGAATATAAACTGTTTAAGGAGTGGAGGTTCTGCGCAGGATCGGAGAGGAAAGGAATATGTTGAAAACACGGATAAGGAGAAGGGACAGGGTGATAGGACATCTGTTAAGCCATGAGGGAATGACTTCCATGGTACTAGAAGGAACTGTAAAGGGCAAAAACTGCAGAGGTAGACATAGATTGGAATTCATAATGCAAATAATTGAGGATGTAAGTAGCAAGTGCTACTCTGAGATGAGGAGGTTAGCACAGGAGAGGAATTCGTAGCGGGTGGCATCAAACCAGTCAGAAAACTGATGACAAAAAAAGTGGAACTATTAATAGGGTGCGATGTGCTCTGTGCTGTGTCATGCTTCGCGCGTATAAAGTAAGCTGAAATGTCCTTTTAAGTGTCATTAGATCAACGAGCTCCATAGAACTCTAGCTCGGTCAAAAGTGGTATCTAGTCACGTCATGTATGCACCAGTTTCAATCGTTACGAAAAATTTAATCGCAAGTAGAGGATTAGGATTAGAGTTCCAGACCATTCCACTCGCTTCTGAGCTGTTGCAACTTTAACATGCATATCGCCAAAAGAGGAATTCAGAAGTAGGAGTTTGCGCAACCAGGGATTACAGCCAATTTGCGTAGCCTTGTCTCCACATGAGTAATCTTCTCATTCCAGTATTTCAAGCATAAGATTCATAGCAATATATCTGCGAGGTGATTTCAATGAGTAAGTTGCACATTACTATGTCAGGCCGAGTAACTTTTACGGAACGTTGCACTTCATTTCAAAGTGACACAGGTACACGACACTAGTTTTCAACATAGGCACAAAGTGTCCGTAAACAAGTCGGCACGTTCTACCAATCGTTCAATTTCTCACGATAGAAATCTGCACCGTGATCACGGAGCCCTTCAATAACCGCTGTGTGAACGTCCTCACCGTTGGAAAATCTCTTTCCTCAGATGTTCTTTCAGCTTGCAAAAAATGTGGTAAACGCAGGGTGCACCATTTGGACTTCGAAAAGCATCACCCACGCGTGTGCGGCCTAGGTCAAATTGTTGACACCATTTTACTACTGTTGGACACGACACTGCCTTCGGTCCATTCACTGCAAGAATGTCACTGTGAATCTGTGCAGTTCAGATGTTTCTCCCACAAGAAACGTTCTGTTATGCGTATTTTCAGTTTGGAACAGGTTCCCCGTTGCGATGTCATTTCAGTCGCACACTGTGATGTACCTGTTATCCGTACGTAACAGAACTCTCTCTGCGCGAAACCGGGATTACGTATTACCTTCTAACAATGCGCCTCTCTCGTTGCGCAGTGATCTTTGAGTGGGACGACACGTATAAGTTATGTACATATTTGAGTGGTGTCTGTTCTGCGGCACATGTCCGCAAATACATACACTGAAGAAGCTAAGAAATTGGTACACCTGCCGAATATCGTGTAGGGCATAGAATAAAGGCTTTCACGACCGGATGACATAGCTGCTGGTAAACATTTCGGGATGTGAGGTTGTGGTCCAAGAACTCTTCTGTTCCTGACGTTTCGTCCAGGACTGCGCTGGACATCCTCAGAGGCGCTCCTCCACTGAGTCTTGCCAGCTGACCGGTCGGACGTCCGAGAGCGACATAAATACTGTAGGAAAAGGAGTGTGGTCAAAGTAAAACGTAATGAGCAGACATAATCCTAGTCAGAGATAAAACTTAACTATCGGCTGTCGTCTTGTCAAAGATAAAACTGTCCAGCGATTCTCTATTTAAAAAGTAACGGATCAGATCGGTAAGATTATACAGAAACATGACATCAGCTCGGTCTTTAGACTAACAAAGAAAATAAGTACTCCGATCTGTGAAGGATAAACGCCCTCCTCTGTCGACATGTGGTGTATACAATATTCCGTGTGCGTGTGATAAAGTTTATATTGGAACTACCAAGAGGAGCGTGAATACACGGGTAAAGGAGAACGAAAGTCTTTGCCGACTAGTAAAAATAGAGAAATCAGATGTAGCAGAGCATGCTCTTCAGTCAGGAAACCACGAAGTGAAGCTTTTGAAACAAATTTTGTCTACAACGTCAAATTATTATTCACGACTTTGTAGAGAAGCCATTAAAATTTATAAGCATCAGGATTGTTTTAATACGAAAGAGGAGGTAATGAAACTTAGCGACTATTGACAGTAGCTCTGCAGAATAGCTAGACAGTTTTATCTTTGCCAAGACGACATTCGATAGTTAAGTTTTATCTCTGACAAGGATTATCTCTGCTCAACACGAGTTACCTTGACGACTCCCCCTTTCCTACAGTATTTATGCCCTTCTCGGACGTCCGACCGGTCATTCGGCAAGACTCAGCGGAGGAGAGTCTCTGAGGATGTCCAGCGCAGTCCTGGACGAAACGTCGGGAACAGAAGAGTTTCTTGAACCACGACCTCATATTTCAAAAGGTTTACCAGCAGCTATCGTGTAGGGCCCCACAGAACACGCAGAAGTGCTAGAACACGTCGTGGCATGGACACGACTACTGTCTGAATTAGAGCTGGAGGGAACTGATACCATGAATTCTGCAGGACAGTCCATAAATCTGTAAGAATACGAGGGGTGGAGATCTCTTCTGAACAGCACGTTTCAAGGCATCCACAATATAGCAAATAATGTTCGTATCTAAGGAGTTTGGTGGCAGTGGTAGTGTTTAAACTCAGAAGAGTGTTCCTGGAGCAACTATGTACCAATTCCGGACGTGTGGGGTCTAGCATTGTTCTGCTGCAAATGCCCAAGTCCGTCGGAATGCACTATGGACACGAATGGATGCAGGTGATCACACTGGATGCTTACGTACGTCTCACCTGTCAGTCGCATCTAGATGCATCAGGGGTTCCATATCACACCAACTGCACACGTCCCACACCATTACTGAGCCTCCACCAGCTTGAACAGTCCCCTGCTGAAATGCAGGGTCCATGGATTCATAAGGTTGTCTCCATACTCGTTCACGTCCATCGGCTCGATTCGATATGAAACGAGACTCGTCCGACCAGACAACATGTTTCCAGTCATAAACAGTCCAATGTCGGTGTTGGCGGGCCCAGGCGAAACTTAGAGCTCTGTGTCGTGTAATCATCAAGGGTACACAAGTTGGCCTTTGATTCCGAAAGCCCGTGCCGATGAGGTTTCGTTGAATGGTTCGCACGCTGACACTTGCTGATGGTCCAGCATTGAAATCTGCAGCAGGTTGAGGAAGGGTTGCACTTCTGTCACGCTGAACGATCCTCTTCAGTCGTCTTTGGTCCAGTTCTTACAGGATCTTTTCTCGCACTCAGCTATTTCGGAGATTTGATGTTTTACCGGATTCCAGATAATCACGGTACACTCGTGAAATGGTCACACTGTAAAATCCCCGTTTCATCGCTACCTCAGAGATGCTGTGTCCCATCGCTCGTGCGTCGATTATAACACTACGTTCAGACACACTTAAATCTTGATAACCTGCCGTTGTAGCGGCAATAATCGGTCTAACAACTGCGCCAGGCAGTTGTTGTTGTATATAGGCGTTGCGGACAGCAGCGCCGTATTCTGCTTTTACATATCTTTGAATACGTGTGCCTATACCAGTTACTTTGATGCTTGTGTGTGTGTGTGTGTGTGTGTGTGTGTGTGTGTGTGTGTGTGTGTGTGTGTTACATATATGCGCAAGACGCCTTCTTTTGTTTCAGTGCGGAGCACTCGTATCGGCCCTCGTCCGAACTAATACGGAAATCAATAATTTGCGAGTAGAGACTTAATGGACAATGGACGCAGCATTGTACCTTTGAGAATTTGGGTGGGACGGAAAGCGGGTCTGGGTGGCCGAGGCTTAAGGTAACCGTTCTAGAGATTGCAGGTCGTGAGTTCCCACCCTTCCTTTCCGTTTCTTTCCCCATCCTCTATTTTATACAAATGTGTAACTTTCCGAAGTCCCTACATAAAACATGCTTGTCTCATATTCATGGAGATGAACTGAGGTTTTCGAGCTGATCAGGTATTTTATTTTATATTTTTTCTAATTTTCTAATAAATAGATCACGTAACGATAATTATACGATTTTTTAAGTGTAGACTTCTAACACTGTGGAATTTTCGAGCAAGAAGTGTTAATCGTTTCTTGCTCGTACGCTACGTTAGTTCTAGCTGCATGAGCACTGTACATACTGACACGAAAAATGGCCAGACTGGACTGTAAAGATTGCGAATTTGTACGGGTGCTTATAATGAGGCCGTGGAGCGCCGCACAAAACCAAAATCGTTATCACGAAAGGCATCGGAATGAACAGAAAAGAATATCTGCGCTTTTATGAACGAAATGTTTCACTTACTGAAGCACTGATGATTACTTCCACACAGTACGAACTGAACAATGCGAGTACTGCTCGTGGCAAGACTCGGCTGTTACCGAGAAACATGCTGCACTGGTCGAGATACTTCGCTCATAAAAGGAAGGATCCAAGTTAATATCCTTGCGTGGGCGTTCTGATTTATACGGGATTTTAAAAAAAGTGTCGAATATTCTGAAAGGCTGTAGTACCTACCAAAACAAGGAAAAGTCTTGTAAACGTGAGCTTTAAATGCATACCTTAACAGCTGTGACCACTTGTTCATCTTCGTTACTGTGAGCCATTTCATTTATTGAACAAGTACCCATAACTCATAAGGTTTCCATTTCACAGTCCATGTTTACCAAACCTCTTTTCTTGTTTTGGTGGATACTACCAACACACAATATTCGACACCTTTTTAACACCCTGAATTTACCATAGTTAACGTAAACCACTGTAATTTACCGTCTAGTAAGGTCATCCGAAGACCAGTATCAGTTGCAAAGCGATTTAGAAAAGATTGCTGAATGGTGTGTCAGGTGGCAGTTGACGCTAAATAACGAAAAGTGTGAGGTGATCCACATGAGTTCCAAAAGAAATCCGTTGGAATTCGATTACTCGATAAATAGTACAATTCTCAAGGCTGTCAATTCAACTAAGTACCTGGGTGTTAAAATTACGAACAACTTCAGTTGGAAGGACCACATAGATAATATTGTCGGGAAGGCGAACCAAAGGTTGCGTTTCATTGGCAGGACACTTAGAAGATGCAACAACTCCACTAAAGAGACAGCTTACACTACACTCGTTCGCCCTCTGTTACAATATTGCTGCGCGGTGTGGGATCCTTACCAGGTGGGATTGACGGAGGACATCGAAAGGGTGCAAAAAAGGGCAGCTCGTTTTGTATTATCACGTTATAGGGGAGAGAGTGTGGCAGATATGATACACGAGTTGGGATGGAAGTCATTACAGCATAGACTTTTTCGTCGGGGCGAGACCTTTTTACGAAATTTCAGTCACCAACTTTCTCTTCCGAATGCGAAAATATTTTGTTGAGCCCAACCTACATAGGTAGGAATGATGATCAAAATAAAATAAGAGAAATCAGAGCTCGAACAGAAAGGTTTAGGTGTTCGTTTTTCCCGCTCGCTGTTCGGGAGTGGAATAGTAGAGAGATAGTATGATTGTGGTTCGATGAACCCTCTGCCAAGCACTTAAATGTGAATTGCAGAGTAGTCATGTAGGCAAGTGCTCGAATGCTTCTTCCAACAGAGAGATCATCGATTCCCTCCCCCTTTTTTCGTCCAACTGAGATAAGTTATCGATATAACGTTGAAGAGAAGACTTTCTTTTTCATTTCGGTTATGACGCTATGTCTTAATGAATAAACATGGTGAACTCATTTTCTGTATCCTACAAAGCCCTTCTACAATTTTTGAGATCTGCTTCCATTCAATACGGCCAGTAACTGTTAAGCATCCATGGACTATGAGACTGTTTTGTTTTAAGACAAGGGTAGTCAATGATGTAAAAAATATTTCTACCCACCTCTGTACCCATGACGACTGGCACACACTTACAATAACTCGAATCTTGGTGCTGGAAGTAATTTTTCTCATTCGTAATCTGGCAAGAGAAAGTTAGGTGAATTGTGTGTGCATTCTGATCATCAGTCTGTGCACCAATGTCCACATAAAATGTCACACATCTCCACAACGTTTACTGGAGTGACAGCTACAACACAGTTTATGAAGTTTTTTTCTAATCATATGGAGACAAGAATCTCCGCAATCACTGCGGAGTAATCTGAATACAGAAATCCATACAAAATAATGCAGTGTTTGACGCAGAACTCGATAATACGTGCACACTGCTTTAGATTTTTGTGTTTGTCTTAAATTACTTCACATGTACGCCAGAACAGTTTCGTAAAACGGCAAGGGCTATTTCCCTCCCCAATACTTCTGGAATTTAACACATATGTTTAACGAACTCAGCGTGGACGAAACGTTAAACACTAATTTCTTAGCTTCTATACAAGACAATCCATGATTGTCACACTCGGCGAAAAAGAATAAAGTAGTTATTGGCTTGAAAATTATTCTACAGTTGACTCTTGATGACGCATTTTTGATCAGTGCAGCGTATGTGTTCATTAACCTAAGTTACAGGCTGAAATTACACACTGGATTGTAACTTGAATCCACATACCCCCATGCAGTTTTGCTCTTATATTATTATTTCTTTTATCGTCATGTAAGGCATCTCGATTTTATGGACCTTACATGAACTTGACCCATAATAGTACGATACAGTATGACATTCTCAGAAAATAATAATTATATCAACAAAAACCAATTGCAGTAATCTCATGTACCAAAAACTAACAAAACAATATCTACCAATATAAGAACAGGGGCATGCGTAAGTAACTTAAAGCGAAACGCATTTTGGAGACGAACCGAGCAGGTGGTTAATAGCATTGGAAAACTCCACTTAACAAGAGAACGGTGAGTTTCAGCACAGAAAGGGGTAAGGCCAGAACAACATATTGTTCCTTTAAATGTAAATATGGCTGTGATTGAGAGTAAGTGGCTGGACGGCTTTAACAGGCGACCCGGAAAGAAAAATAAAATTCACCTCTAACGAGACGGCGATTGGCAGAAGCCATACTGAGGGATGTAGACGCGACATGCTGGGGAGATCCCCATTATATAAAAGCATTTTGAGAACTAAAATTTCTAAGAAATCTCTCTCGTCTCGCGGCGGACCACATAAGTGTGTGTAAAATAGCGAGGCCGTTGACAGCTTTGCTTCTACGAAGTGTGGGCAATGTGCTTCACGAATCGTGGCAACAGGTAGCAAAGAGTTAGTTAATTATTCCCGTAGGAATTTTTGCGGGCAAAGAAATTGTGCTTGTCGCTCCAACCATTAGCGAGTGTGCAATAGCCATTATTTCAACTAGGGAAAAATTAACATTCTAAGGAACGCAAGAAAGTTAAGACTGAGTGAGTTCAGTCAAGGTCAGAGTAGGGAATTAGCTTTTCACATCCAGCACGGAGACGCCATTGCAGATCCTGCTTGGGAAAGTACCATCGCGCATTAGGCCACAGTTGAGTCGAGATTTTGCTCACTCCAACTTGTGTACGCTTTGACCATTAAATATTGACCAACTGTGCCATTGTAGATGTAAGTTAGCTGATGAAGATTTTTAATAATTCTTTCCTGTGATAAAATTTTTGATATGTAGACATAACGATTTATTAATCGCCAATTCAATATGTCAAAGAGTTAAATATTTTGTTATTGAGTGTTGGAAGTAACTGAACATGATTGTTGTGTATCACTTGAGCCCTGAAAGCACAGTGATAAATTACATGTAGAATGAAAAAGGGAAGAGTTGTTTTGTCTTTCTAGAATAGATCCCAAACTGTCACTTCTATTAATTTATGCATTCTAGTTACGTGACAGCAGCATTTCTAATTGCATTTAATATTTGCTGCATTTCAGGGCCAGGTTCATATTTATCTAGAATGAAACTTTCTGGCAGATTAAAACTGTGTGCCCGACCGAGACTCGAACTCGGGACCTTTGCCTTTCGCGGGCAAGTGCTCTACCAACTGAGCTACCGAAGCACGACTCACGTCCGGTACTCACAGCTTTACTTCTGCCAGTATCCGTCTCCTACCTTCCAAACTTTACAGAAGCTCTTCTGCGAACCTTGCTAGTTCTGCAAGGTTCGCAGAAGAGCTTCTGTAAAGTTTGGAAGGTAGGAGACGGATACTGGCAGAAGTAAAGCTGTGAGTACCGGACGTGAGTCGTGCTTCGGTAGCTCAGTTGGTAGAGCACTTGCCCGCGAAAGGCAAAGGTCCCGAGTTCGAGTCTCGGTCGGGCACACAGTTTTAATCTGCCAGGAAGTTTCATATCAGCGCACACTCCGCTGCAGAGTGAAAATCTCATTCTTTATCTAGAATGTCTGTTTAACACCCTGGGCTTAAGAAGACAGTTAAGATGTTTTTGTCCACTTGCACACTATTCACAATAGTTAAACAATGTGCAGTCTGATTCAGGAGCCATATTTTGTCAAAGGTCATGCCCCACTCATGAACATGTGTAATTGCATTACTTGGCCCTTACTTGATGTACAAGTAGGTTATAAATTCCTCAAGTAATAACCCAACTGGAAGCGTGTAGAGCAACGAATAAAGCACTGCATACATTGATGGACATTAACAACATTAGCCGGAAAATTCTAACAAATGTATCTTACCAATGTCACTTCTCACATGCTATCGTAACAACACGTATCAGACAGCTTGCCGTGCTCCACTGCTAGAGCGTCTCCAGGTATAAGGTCACGACAAGTACATATGAAGACCTTAACATCAACTAACAATACAGGCAGTGCTGTTAAGAACGTGTAGAACAGGAAAAATCAGCTGCATTACAGACAACGTATTAAATTATACAGGTTGTTGGAGGAGACTCTGTTGTATGGTCAGCTTATAATTAAGAGTTCCTGTAAATAAGTATAAAATTTTGGATGGTTGACATTGACGCATACATTTGCGAATCGTGTTTGGTAGCTCTGAAAGAAATTACCAACGTTCGGGACTTGTAATTCAAAAGCAAACCGGACTCCAGATTCATGCAGACGGTCTTTAGAAATACAAACATTCAAAAAATTATTTCCTTTTAAACAAGTTGACTAGGTGACATATTTGTTTACCGGTTTCTTCTGTCAAAATGCTGTCTCTGTTGGTGAGAAATGCAATAAATTTTTTTCCTGATTCCATGGTATAGCTTGAGCGTTCAGTACTATATTCGTATGTCCAACGAACTTCGTGAAAGTGGAGCAGTTTCCCGCCTAGTCAGTTCTTCTGAACGTGCACATGATTAAAATGTCGGTGAGTAGAAGCTGTTCTTTAATGGATACAGCCCACTACTACGACGAAAGTGTGGTCAACATGGCATCTCATCAGGAGAGGGCACAGCACCAACACGTAAGCAATCAAACTGGATGGTTAGCATGTAGGTAGGTAAACGACCTAGGTCTGTTGTCTAGCCAAATAATCGTTTTACAGAAGTGTCGTATAGGGACTTACTGAAAATGAGTTGCCATTGTTTCTTTGGCTGTAGGACTGATTATTTGTCTTTAAAATTCGCAGACTGATAAACTGTCCACACTAGCCACGGTCATTGCCAACCGAGGGCATCGGACCTTAAGCCGATCGATTTTTGTTCGTGAAGACAGACAGGAATTCGTCCCTTCCTCTGTGTGCGGTGCTCAAAGACGTCCACAGATACGTTACACGCAATGTTCACAAGAGTGTATGGATTGATATTAGAGGTATGATTTTAGTAACTTTAAGCTGTTGAATTAAATTCAGTGAAGTGAAATGGTGACGAAATCAACGAAGATGCAGTGAGATGAACTATCAGTAAAAACATTTCAAAGATACTGAACTTGGCTTTAATGAACATTTCGTGAGAAGTGAAAATCAGTGCAAAGAAAAAATCGAACATTAGCGAGGAGGTGCAGTTGTTAGGACTTCGGATTCGCATTTGGGAGGAAGACGGTTCAAATCTCCGTTCGACTATCCAGATCTAGGTTTTCCATGATTTCTCTAAATCAGCTAAGGAAAATGCAAGGGTGGTGTCTTTGAAAGAGCACGGCCGATTTCCTTCTACGTCCTTGCTAATTCGAACTTCTGCCCCGTTTCTAATAACCTCGTTGTCGACGGAACGTTAAACTTTATCTTCCCTCCTTTCTCCGTAATTCGAAACTCGATCTGCTTATGACTAGCAGTCGCTGTAGCTATCAGGTTATATCTAATCTCTAGATCCAACTAAGAATTCTTCTTGTCAATGTGTTTCTCCACTAATGGTTGACTGCAGCAGCCAGAGGTTGTCCCATGCGGTATTTGGGAATAGAACGGATTTTCACATATTTTATTACGCTACATCTTATTCAGTCCACATACTTCTCTATGACAGAACAGGTCACGATTCTTCACCTACTGTTTTCAAATGGTGCTATTCCCATACATCGCGTAGGAGAACCCCTGTTTGTGGTTTTTCGTAAGTAATAGGAATAGTTGACTAAGGTCGGGAGGTGTCCTCAGACCAGCGTAATGTTTAAATCGAATGTTCGCGGACAACAGGAGATTTATTTGGTATTATGCGCTATCGATACCATGCTGCGCCAGTCCATGTTAGTTAGCAGAAACCCATGCGCTTCCCACTGCCAACCTGCTGCGGGCTGTGACACACCCTCTCTTCAGGGCGCGCGCCCAGTGCAGCCACAGAGCTGATTAAAACGACGACGCTCCTACTGCTAGGCTAGTCTGTCTTTCTTTTAATTCAGCTCACTCCGTCCAGTCTAAGCGTTGACGTTCAGTCACTGTTGTTACTGTGAAGACCGAGTCGGCCTCTCTCAAGGATTTGCGTTGTATATTGCTCTGGACTTCCTGTTATCCAAGTTAAGTAAAATAAGTTTATGAAACCCTCCCTCCCTCCCTCTCCGGCATAAAAACCGTCATCTTCTTGGATCCTCCACCTTTACGACAAAAGAATTCCAGTTTGAGTCCTACTCTGGCGCCACTTTTCAGTTGTAACGACACGTTTGTAAGTTATGTGTGTTTTTACAGCAAGAAGTTGCATTAGTGATTTATTTACGTGCTACTGATCATTTCTGTGAGGTTTCTTTTGCACATTACGTCCAAAGACGATAGGAAACAGAAGTGCCTGTGTTATTAAAAAGTACGATGTAATCTTCCTTCAGACCCGAATGCATATCCGAAAGAACACTGCATCGTACTTAATAACGCTGGCACTACTATTTCGTATTTATTAGCCAGTACCAGCCCTTCGACTCTCAATAAGAATGTCCTTCCTGGACGGGAATATACGTAACGTACGAATGCAGGTTATGAACAATGAAGGACGAATTATGAAGTTCGGATCTGGTCGTGATTGGTACACGGATAGCCGAAGCGGTTATGGTGACCGCTCGCGCAAAGCGGGAAATCCGGGTTAGAGTCCCGACCCGGCACAAATTTTCATTCTCATTCCAATATACAGCCGATGGTTGTCCATATCCGCAACTGCGAATACATTACACGTACATCCAAAAAGTTTTAACTCAACGCTCACTGATACCTGGGACAATTTTTATACCAAGGTCGCAGCTCGAAACTGTGAATACTGTCGCTTCCTTTTGTGATAGTTACCATTCCCCATGAAACACTCAAAGAAAGACTGACACTCTGCACTTAAAAAGAAAGCGCATTAATTGAACATCTTCGGTAAGAAGAAAGCCGCAGGAGATCAAACGAAGCCCTGTTAGGAGTAGGAAGACAGCGCCGTCAATAATATTAATAACAATAATAATAATAATAATTATTATTATTATAAAGGCACGACAGAGGCCGGCGTCTGCCCTGCGGCGCAGGGCACGTGACGTCCGGAGCAGTTGCACCGTAATAGGACCTCATTAGTACAACGAGATACAAGGGCGCCCCTCCAGCTAACAGCTGCGCCGCAAACCCCCAGCCATTCTCGTGAGCCGCCGACGCGTAGAACAATGCGCGCCCGCACTCCGCCCTCTTCGTGGCCACTTCAAAGCGCAAGTCAGCACACCTCGCCGCAGGCAGCAACGGATTGCAGATATCGACGTGTCAGCGTGACGCTAACTTGGGTGCGGGTTTGCTACTCTATCTTCAACTCTCTCTCTCTCTCTCTCTCTCTCTCATTATATATGGGAGGGGGGGGGGGGGGGGCAGGTTAAAGGTGTAAGAAGACTCAAGTGCTACTAATACGCGACATACCTAACTTCTAAGTCACGAGGAACCGTGCAAAGTTCGAGACGAAAGCATAAATGTTTCATGTGAAACACCGTGTTGGCTGTAGTATATAATATTTTCATAATGCACATAAGTAAAACAAAGCAGTTATAAAATTAAAGGTTGATTTGGAACCTAGAGTGATCTATCGAGCATGGTCCTATTGGGAGTCATTTGCCCTTGACTCCTTCGCACCGCGAACAAAGGTCAGCTCGAGCACGGGAAACACCGCCAGTACACATTGGTAGCTTAGTAAAACCTTAGCTGTGATTCCTGCCTCATTGAAGAGGACATCGTACGTATAGTAGCACAGTGTGATAAATACAATCAATCAGTCAAGAACAGTTAGACTCTATAATATTTTAAAACTTAAGGATTATTTCTCTCTTACAGATGCTCCTAGTTCCTTGAATAGGTCCGTAGATAAACTTGTCATTACATCCGACTTTTTAACAGGGAACATTAAAATTAGAAAATACTTGGTTTCATTATGAATTTCATATTAAAAATTTATAGTTGTTATTGTAATGATGCTGTTAAACTAATGTACTTTATGGACTTTTATCACGCACAATTGTTCGCTTATCTTTATACAATTTGTTTATGTAATACATTGTGTTTTAACTGTTAAGATGTCAGACAAATGTATCGTTGCTTTCAATTTGTGACTTAAATGTATCTGGTGACGATTTTTGCCTAAAACCAATAAATTAATAAAATGAAATAATAAATAAAAATGCTTATTAAAAGGTAGCGTCGACTAATGAGTTGCTGCACATTCTGGTGATATTTACATGGTATGAAATGTGGCACTCGATAATACTCCTGTCCATGCCCAGTGGCTAGCGTGCTTTCGCTTGATCCTATAGAGTACCCGACAGACAATACATGTGCCCTCCAGAATCGTGTTTCGGCACGATCTGAAAAACAGTTCACAGTCAGCCCCCTCGGTCGGTCGGAGTGGCCGAGCGCTTCTAGACGCTACAGTCTGGAACCGCGCGATCTCTACGGTCGCAGGTTCGAATCCTGCCTTGCGCATGGATGTGTGTGATGTCCTTAGGTTAGTTAGGTTTAAGTAGTTCTAAGTTGTAGGGGACTGATGACCTCAGAAGTTAAATCCCATAGTGCTCAGAGCCATCTGAACCATCAGTCCCCTTGCCCCAGCTCACTTGGCCTCAGTCCTATCGCGCACATCAGTAAGTTCATCGAAACGAGTAACAGAAGAGATTCAAAACAATTGCCGTATGATGGGAACGGTCGTCGATCAGGACGGCTCCCCACACTTCTAGCGTCTTGTGGAGTCCATGTCACGATGTATCGCCGTCATCATTAAGGCGACAAAGATGCTATTACGTATTTCTCTAATTCAGTAGCGTATTAGAGAATTATTAGTGGCTTAGTCGATAACTTCAGCAGTTACACGTAGCTATTCGCCGATTATGCTGCTCCATGTAGAAAACCAACAAGCCAGGAACATACGAAGCCGAATACAAAAGTCAACTATCAGACGACTATGCTGCCTCGTCCATTTCTTAGGAGAACCTGTATCTAATAAACCTAAGGTATTGTGTTAACCCAAGCAACTTCTTTTGAAAGACAGATAAGAAATCCATGTTTACAGTGCAGTGCTGTTCCTTCATCGTTCCTAAGTTGTCGAAACGTCTGCCACAAATTTCAACGTTGACGGTTTTCCCATCAACAACCACACGAAATGCACAGTTTCTTGGCATCTCACTCATGAAAGTATACTTTCATGCGGAAATTAGAGACTCAGCTTTCACTGCATTAGCATGTATTACGTATTTTGTCTTTAATATCTTGGAACAGTCCTGCTAATACGTCGATGGTAAATATTTGTTTTTTCACTTTGTTTTTACCAATTAGGTCTCGTAATTTGATTTTCAAGTATATTTGAATTTGGCACGATAACCCGTTTGGGTTCATGGTGTTTACGGATCCCATAGCTTCAGTTCGTCACACTATCGTTTTCTGGATTTATTAACAGACTTCTACATTGTATTTTGGGAAATGCATGATATCTTCCGTTCTTTGTCCACGTAAATGTTACACTCAGATGGAAAAAAATCGCAACAACGAAAAATAATCAGAGTAATAAAATTTCCGAAATACATTCGTCTAGGTAATATATTTGATTAACATTGCAATATCACAGGTTCATGTAAGCCATTGCAAATGTGAAATGCTGGTACATTTATAACCGGCGTAAACGCCAGAAGGTGTGGTTCTGTAGTGAATACAGGAGCGAGGAGCAGATGCCGTACATAAACAGAGAATTCAGATATTAATTTATTCTACATCTAATATCAAATAGCAAAAGTAATACATAACATCGATGTCGAGTCAATTGCTAACAGTAGATTTGAATGTAGAAATATATACAGCTACGAAATGTTTGAACTCTGTCGCTCTTCAATACAGTGTCTGCCGGCCGCGGTGGTCTCGCGGTTAAGGCGCTCAGTCCGGAACCGCGCGACTGCTACGGTCGCAGGTTCGAATCCTGCCTCGGGCATGGATGTGTGTGATGTTCTTAGGTTAGTTAGCTTTAAGTAGTTCTAAGTTCTAGGGGACTGATGACCACAGATGTTAAGTCCCATAGTGCTCAGAGCCATTTGAACCCATTTTTTGAATACAGTGTCTATTCAGAAGTAGTCAAGCCCTGGCCACTATGAACATCAGTAAATGTTATTCAACTGGCAGAGACACAAAATGCGGCAAGCGCATGAATGCTCGAACTTAGGTACACTCGCGGCTACAGCTCCGGAGAGTGGATGCCTGCATGTCACTGGCAGCGCCGTAATAGTTCGCGGCAGTGCCCTAGTGACGCGGTGGCGGCTGTAAGAAACGCAGCGGCGAGTGTATTGGAAAGCGTGGTCGACTGGATAACGGCCGATACCGCAGAATGCAAGCATGCGAACGTGCATAGCAGTAAACCAGATAGAATCGACAGACTGACATACAAACTATGAGTCAGAGTGCGTAGGATTACTAAGAGAGTGCTCCTGCTGTCATAGGAAATCTCACAACCAGACCATAACTCCAGGTGCAGGTTCACTGTGTCTAGCACGAAGGCAGGTTGGCTGCAGGCCTTAAACCGGCCGCCTTCTAACCACGACACGGCCATCACTGGCACCGAGGCAGAACCAGCTTTTATCACAAAACACAACAGACCTCCGCCCTGCCCTCCAATTAGCTCTCGCTTGACAACACTGAAGTTGCGAGTGGCTGTGATTTGGGGTCCGTGGAATGCAGGTTACAAGGGCGTCTGGCTCGGAGCTGTCCTTGAAGTAACCGATTTGTAACAGTTCGTTGTGTTACTGTGGCGCCAGCTGTTCGTGAAATTGCTGCTGCAGATGCAGTACAATGCGTCACAGCCATACGCTAAACACGATGGCCTTCGCTCACGGTAGTGCCACGTGACCGTCTGGATAACGGTGTTCTAGCAACCGTACATTCCCGTGACCACCCCAGCCATCAATCGTGTACAGTGACTACATTCCTGCAAAGTTTTTCTGTAGTACCACAGAAGGGACATCCGGCTTTTCGTACCCGTACTACTCGACTTCGTTCAAACTCAGTGAGGCGTTGATAATGGCGTCTTTGTCGCCTTAAAGGTATTCTTCACTAACAGCAACTTACCACGTCCAGTCTCAAAGGTGGCTAACGCTCAAGCCCGTTACAGTGTGTATTTGCAGAAACCTTATTTGCATCCTCATAATGGCACCACAAGCGTTACTCTTAAGCCACTGGCGCGATATTTGAATAGAGATCCATCTTTAAAACGGAGAAATACGCCTAGCAACTTTCGTTTGTCACACAATTCCTTCTTGGTTTGACGATTTTTTACCGTCAGTGTAGATTAGTAACCTTTATTTGTATACTCCACGAATTAAAAACCCGTTTTGCTTTATATAGTCTGAATAATATAGCTTAACGGTGAAGGGATCACGGATGGGATAGGAATGAGGAGTAGAGGGGGGGGGGGGGGGAGAGGTATGTAACGCTGGATGTTCTGGCAACACGACTGGACGGTTTACATCTGTAACATTTGTGTGATGAGATAGCCAATGATGTTAGGACAGTACCAAATAGTAAAAAGTGATTACAACTGAGGAAAGGACAAACCCAATTGTGGAGAGGCTAAAATGCTAATGGGTTTGTATACTGCCGTCCTCTCACTACAGTCCAGTCATGCGTTCTGTTGGAAGGTGAGAAGAGCTAGATGTGGGGAGGAGACGGTTTCGGACATCAGTTTTCAAAGAGGAATGCGGTCGAATGCCAGTGCTTCGTCATAAGTGTAAAACAAACAATAAATGAAATGAAGTACACTTTCGGTACTGATCGTGGACTTTGTTGGGGAACCATTATACTGGCATACCCATTACCCCTGTCTGTATTCCTTAATTTAAAAAACCCAAACTACGCTAAAACCGAGTTACTTAGACAAACTTTCAGTTAAGTAGACGTACGATATGGCTGGAAAGGACCAGAAACAATTACTGCGTACCAAGAACCACAGACTGAGGTGATTTTATTAAGACTGTCTAGGTGTGCAAATAGTTTCCTTTTTGATAAGGATATAAAAAACACTGAATACACCCATACGATTACTCTTCAGTTAAATATGACATCCAATTTAAGGAAATAAATATTCTGGACACATTATCAATCACTGAATCACTTTTGTCATTTTAATAAGAACAGATACCAGCAAGCATCACTATAAAATTTTCTACACAGCGTTGCCTTGTGCAATAGGCGCCAGGCGAATGAAGGGCGCATTGACGAACTGCGAAATTCTAGAGGAAGAGGACTGTTACCACATAACCCAACACTGAGTGACTTATAATTGTAACTTACGTGGGATTAGAGGTGGCAGGATACTGAAGGAGGAGAGGGGAATTAGCCGTTTCGACACATTTTCCTTCTCCTCAGTATGGTCTAGGTTAATACACGGTCTGCTATAAAACGGTTGTGCTGTAGCACTGTACGTTAAACTCATCGCACGGGGTGTTTTATACAAGATCACTCGACGGATTATCCAATGAGGACGTTCAGAATTACCTGTCTGATCAGGGCGGAACGGACGTACATCGCGTCATGAAACGGGTTGAAAAAGAAATGGTACTGACCCGTACTCTCTTCTTGACATTTGACAGAGTTCAACTTCCATCCAACGTTAAAGTGGGATATGAGATCATTTCAGTTCGCCCTTACTCCCCAATCCTACGTGTTGTTATCGGTGTCAGCGGTTTAATCATACCAGCCAGTCGCATTCCAATACGGCCAAATGCGTTACATGTGGCAGGGGTGCCCATGAGGGTGACAGTCCACCCCCATCCCCTCGTTGCACCTACTGTATGGGTGACCACGCTGCTTCCTCTAGAGGTTGCTCTATCTTTAAAGATGAAAGAATTATTCAGGAGCCGGCCGCGGTGGTCTCGTGGTTCTAGGCGCGCAGTCCGGAACCGTGCGACTGCTACGGTCGCAGGTTCGAATCCTGCCTCTGGCATGGATGTGTGTGATGTCCTTAGGTTAGTTAGGTTTAAGTAGTTCTAAGTTCTAGGGGACTAATGACCACAGCAGTTGAGTCCCATAGTGCTCAGAGCCATTTGAACCATTTTTTGAATTATTCAGGAAATCCGAGTGAAGGAAAAGTTGTCTACCTTTGCTGCTCGTAAGTTATTGGCCAGTAGAAAGCCCACTGTGCTCCCAGTGGGTAAATACAGCACTGTTCTCGCCTCTCCTCGACCTACTAAGGAGATAGGCACACAGTCGTCAGATCGCCCAGTCCAAAGATCGACCGTTCAACCTCCCCACTATCACCCGCTCACTCTAAGGCTCGACCTTCATCAGCTCCGCCATCGTCATTCTCCCTGTGCCATCTGCTCTGATTCTTTGAGCGCCATTCAGAGTCTCCGTGACCCATATTCGGACCACCCTCTCATGCAACAAATTCAACGGTCCCTGCAGTCCCTAGCTGATACCGGCGTTCGTGTCATTTTTTGTGGATTCCTGGCCACGTTGGTGTGTCTGGGAACAAAGATACTGATGCTGCGGCCAAGGCTGCTGTCGTCCTACCTGGGACGGCTTCCTTTTGTGTACCATCAACTGATGTTAGTGGGGTTCTTTGTCGGTGCGTTTCATCATTGTGGCATGAGGCTTGGTCCTCTCTCCATGAACATAAGCTTAGGGCCATCAAACCGATCCCGACGGCTTGGACGACCTCCTCACGCCCTTCCCGGCGAGAGGAGGTCATTTCGGCCAGGTTGCGGATTGGGCATTGCCGATTTAGCCACCGCTACCTGTTGTCCGGTGACCCCGCCCCGCAGTGCCCTGTGGTCATTCATTGACGGTGCGCCATATTTAACTGTCCTGTCCCCGTTTTATTCACTCTCGTGTTGTCCTGTGTCTGTCGTTTACCTTACAGGAACTTTCAGCTGATGACACTCGAGCAGCTGCCCGTAACCTTAGTTTTATTACATTGATGGACTTGTCCAAAAAGATGTAACTCCTTTATTTTGTTTATCTGCGTCTTTGTAAGTAGTTTCTGGTGTTACCCCCTTGCGTTTTTCTACGCTATTAGTGCACTAAAGTTTGTGACTGGGCGCTAATGACCTTAGTAGTTCAGCGCTCTAAAATAATAATAATAATAATAATAATAATAATAATACATCAGCTCCTGCTAAATCATGGGCCCCAAAATCTGACGCCCGGACTTCCAAAAAAGAGCTTACTCGCGAAGATCTTTTCATGTACCCACACCTCACAACCATCGACTCCTCCCTCTTCTCAACGTCCTGCTTCCAAGAAGGCTCATTAGAAACAAAGTTCCTCTCCTCCTCCGCCACGGCGTGTCTCTTCTACAGCGTCTGCCAGCAGTAGCCGCCCTCGGCCGTCTTCCGTGTCACTGAGACGGACCGCTGGTGACTGATCAACCAGCCGATCACTGGCGGCAGGAGCTGCCCCTGAACAACCTATGGATCAGGATCTTTTGCCTTGGGCTGATTGCCGTTCCACGCCGTCGACCGCCGGCTCTTAGCAGTAGTTGACGGAAACTGTGGTGAGATTTTACTTTTCTGTCCAGCCTATATCAATTATCCACTGGAATATCAGCGGACGTCGCCCCAATAGAGATGATTTGTCAATCCTCTTACGATCCTACTGCCCAGTCTTCTTCTGTATTCAGGAGCAAAGCTGCGTCCCCATGATCGTTTGGTTTTCCCTTATTTCCAATCAGTCCAGTTTGATCTCCGTTCTGTTGATGGCACTCCAGCACATGGGGGACTTACAATTCTTCTCCAAATATTGTCAGCCAATCCCTTTAAACAGTTCCTTCCAAGCTGCTGCTGTACGTCTTTCCATTTCTGGATACACCTTCTCTCTTTGTACCATATACATTCCATCGTCCACACCAATGGCAAGACACAATCTTCTTCATCTCCTTGGTCAGCTCCCACCCTCCTATTTGCTGGTTGGGGACTTCAATGCCCGCCACTCGCTTTGGGGATCTCTGCGTCCTTGTCCGAGAGGCTCCCTATTGAGTGACCTCTTCCACCAAGTGGATCTTGTTTGCCGCAACACAGGGGAACCTACAATTTTGTATGCCTTCTCGTCAACCTTCTCTCATTTGGACCTTTCGGTTGGTACCGTTCAGCTAGCTCTGCGCTTTCAATGGTTCGCTCTTACTGACCCACACTCGAGTGACCGTTTTCCTTGTGTCCTTCGATTACAGCCCTAACTGCCATTTATGTGACCACGACGCTGGAAGTTTTCCCAAGCCGCCTGGACACTTGTCTCCTCTCTAGCAACTTTTGATAACCGTCTATTTCCTAGCATCGACGATCAGGTCACTCATGTTACAGAAGTTATTCTTACAGCAGCGGAACGTTCAATATCTCGTACCTCCCCTTTGCTCCAGCGCCCCCCAGTTCCTTGGTGGAACGAGATGTGCCGTGACAATACGTGAGTGGAGACGTGCTCTTCACGTTTTCCACCACCATCCTACTTTGGCCAACTGTATCCGCTATAAGCAGTTAGTACACGATGCCGTGGCATCATCTGTGATAGCAAGAAGGCAAATTGGCACTACTTTAGCAGCTCCTTTAACACCTTCACTCCCTCATCTGTAGTTTGGAGTCGAATTCGACTGTTATCTGGCGCATCTAGTTTCTCCCCGATCTCTGAGTTAACTGTCGCTCAAGATACCTTAGTGGACCCATTCGCAATTTCTAACTCATTGCCTTACCCGCCACCTTTTCTCCCGAAGAAACGAACAGCAGAAGTGCGACCTCTTGCTTTGTCCCCTCAAAATCGCGAAAGCTATACTGTCTTTTCTAAGCGGGAACTTCAACACGCACTATTCCTCTCGCTCTCCCGCCCCAGGACCGGATGGCATCCATGTCCAAATGTTGCTGCATTTATCATACCGTAGTCTGCGTTACCTCCTTCACCTTTATAATCGAATCTGGACTGACAGTACCTTTCCCAGAAGATGGCGGGAAGCTATCGTCATTCCTGTTCCGAAACCTGGAAAGGACAAACATCTCCTCTCTAGCTATCGCTCCATCTCTCTCACGAGTAATGTATGTAAGGTGTTGTAGCGAATGGTAAATTGCCGTTTAGGCTGGTGGCTGGAGTCCCGAAACCTTTTAACACCTGCCCAATGTGGTTTCTGAAAGCATCGTTCCGAAGTTGACCATCTTGTTGCTCTCCCCACTTATAGCATGAAAAACTTTCTCAAGAAATGTCAAACGGTAGCTTTATTTTTTGATCTCGAGAGGGGATACGATACCTTTTGGAGGACAGGCAACCTCCGCACACTGTTCTCTTGGTGCTTTCGAGGTCGGCTAACCCTTTTCACTCGTGAATTACTGACAGAGCGCACATTTAAGGTGTGGGTGAAAACTGCTCTCTCTCATACCTTCTCCCAAGACAACGGTGTTCCCCAGGTTTCCGTGCTAAGTGTTGTACTGTTTGCATTAGTCATAAATCCAATTATAGGCTGTCTCCTTTCCGATGTCTCGGGCTCCCTCTTTGTTGACGATTTTACAAGCTACTACAGCTCTCATCGGACCAGCCTTCTTGAACGACGTCTTCAAGAATGTCTCGATCGCCTCCACTCACGGAGCATCGAAACCGGCTTACGATTTTCTCCCAGTAAGAACGTCTGTGAAAATTTTTGGCGTTATACGGAGTTTCGTCCTCCATCCCTACATCTAGGCCCTGTGGACCTTCCGTTCGCGGACGTCGCCAAGTTCTTGGGACCTATGTTTGACAGGAAACTGTGCTGGTCTTCCCACGTTTCATATCTTTCGGTTCGCTGTCTGCGATCCCTCTACCCCATCCGTGTCCTGAGTGGTACCTCCTGGGGAGCCTATATCGCGCCTTAGTGTGTTGGAAATTGGACTATAGAATCATAGTTTACTCTTCTGCACGGTCGCCAATTCTTCGGCGTTAGGACACTGTCCACCACCGTGGACTGCATTTAGCGTGTGGACCTTTTTACACCAGCCCCATGCAATGCCTTTACGCTGAGACTGCTGAACCTACGCTGTCCAATGGGCGAGCTGTCCTGAGTCGTTAGGCTGTTCATCTGTCTTCCATGCCTTCTCATCCGACCCATGCCCATTTTTTTCAACGCCTCCTTGGATTTAAGGTATGCAGGCCGCCCTTCCTCTCTACTACCACCGGGAGTCCGCTTCCGTCAACTGCTACATTCACTTTCCTTCCAATTGCCGAAAGCTTTCTTGACAAATGGGGTACGGCGCCACATTGGCTTCGCCCCAGAACCTGCCTTCTCCGTGACCTTTGCCAGCTTCCCAAGGATAGTACCCCCCCCCCCCCCCTATACTTTACCGTCGGGCATTTGCGGCTGTATGCGCTCAAGTGGAGGATGCCACGTCTATTTACTCTGACGGATCAAAGACCACATTTTGTGTTGGGAGTGCCTAATTATTGGTGACACTCCTATTAGATTTCGGCTTCTCGACCAGTGTTCGGTTTTTACTGCCGAGCTTTACGCTGTTCTCCAGGCTGTCCAATACATCCGTAGCAATAAGCGAATGCGGTATATTATATGCTCGGATTCGCTCAGCTCACTCTTCAGCCTCCACGCTCTTTATCCTGTCCACCCTCTGGTCCACCGAATTCAGGACTCCCTCCACATGCTCCACTTGGGAGGCGTCTCTGATATACCTCTGGCTCTCAGGGCATGATGCTATCCATGGAAACGAGGCAGCCGATATAGCGGCAAAGGCTGCAGTCTCTTCTCCTCGGCCCGCTGTTCGAATGGTTCCCTTTGCCGATCTACAGAGCGTTTTATGTCGTCGCGTTACTCTTTTATAGCACACACATTGGCTTGCACTTCCCGATAATAAATCACGGGACGTCATTCCTCTTCCCTATGATTGGACCTCTTCCTCTCGCCTCGTCGTCGGGAGGAGGTAATTTTAACTAGACGCCGGATAGGTCTTTTTAGCCATCGACATCTTAAGTGGCGATCCTCCCCCATTTGTTCCCGCTGCTCTCAATCGTGGACGGTGAGACACCTTTCACTTCAGTGCCCCTATTTTAATCCGCTAAGCGCCCGTTTACAGCTGTCTCCTGATATATCTTCCCTTTAAAGCAGATGACACGCGCTCAACCGATCGCGACCTTGAGTTTATCTGTGTCAGTGAAATGACATCTGTCAATTGAAGCTCTTTTTCGGGGTAAACCACCCCACCTTCAACAGCTTCTTTCTAGGATTTCCTTCCGTCTTTACTTTCTCTCCTCCTCGAGTTTCGCTTCCATTACTGCTCGTTTGAAATTCTGTTTTCTACCCTTCACTAAGCCACAGAATGGGCTCTTATGACCGTAGCAGTTTTGCACCCTAAAACCGTAACAAAAAAATCTTTGATACTGTGAAACTAAATATCTACTGCAAGCTCCTTGCTTTCGATATTTTGAATGGTGGTAGTATGGACCAAAATGAGTAAACATTTTCAGTGCTTAGAGCACTTAACTATTTTGAATCTTTCTACTGAACAAGTGCTCATATCTCTTAAGGTATGCGTTTTGGAGCCCATTTTTACTAGACATTGTTGTCTTGTTTTGGTCCATACTACCACATCTGTGCCGGCCGCGGTGGTCTCGCGGTTCTAGGCGCTCAGTCCGGAACCGTGCGACTGCTACGGTCGCAGGTTCGAATCCTGCCTCGGGCATGGATGTGTGTGATGTCCTTAGGTTAGTTAGGTTTAAGTAGTTCTAAGTTCTAGGGGACTAATGACCACAGCAGTTGAGTCCCATAGTGCTCAGAGCCATTTGAACCATTTTTACCACATCTGCAAGTTTGTCTGTGGAGTTCTGGTCCACCCTATTTGTCCTCTGAGTCATGGCTTTTGAATCACACTGTATGAATCAACTACATCATTACTATACTGAAGCAGAAAATCAAAATACAAGCTCTTCAATAAGTTCCTTCACCCAACTGGTTACTTATTACGAAGAAGAATAATTGATTTAACACAAACAGGGAAAATTAACTAACAAGCTGACGCACTTGAGACTGTATGGTCCGTTCAGACATTTCAGCGAAAAAGAATTATTGATTTGTATTTTAAACACATGTATAAAAACTGTAATGGCCTACTGCATGTGAGAGAGGAAAAAAGAGGAGGTTAAAGATGCCGATAAAAAAAAAAGTGACATGACGAAGGCAACACGAAAGTGAAACGAAACGCGATATCTTCATTGTTACCTATCAGAGAGAGCCGTAGACGCAATACACAAACGCACAGAATCATTACGACAAAAATATTACAGAAAAACAGGTCATATGGCAGATTCAGAGATGAACGTTATTGCAATTTAATTGCGAAAGTGTGGAGTGAAAGTAAACCTGAAGTTGGTTTGAGCACAGTGAGCTTTATTACGCATGCGTGCTGGAGGTGGTATGCCATTGCCTTCCTCCAATGCCAGTTATAGGCGAAGCTACAGTTTAACGTGCACTCTGAAGAAAGATCCAACTTACCAGTTTTCTCATTTACAAAATACTCCCAGAGGTTAAAGAAGTGATAACCGACAGAAGAAATTCGTAGGAACGGCTGGTGATCTAATACTGGTATTTTGGATTTTTAGTCTTACAGTTAACCACTTACCCATCGAACCGAGGTAGTTTGCAAAAATTGAATAAAACTCTAAAACCGTAGGATTAATCGAACACGCAGGATATCGAAAGACAAAATCAATACCAAAATGAAAACTCTATCGATTGTTCCAGCTCGTATCAGTGCAGCGTATGTGATAGACGTCAGCATTTGCTGCCCCACCGCTTCGAATCTATATATTTAATGTTGCATGTCCGAAAGGACATTGCATCTTCGCCTGAACGAGAATATGCATAATGGATGTAAGAGTATGGGTTGTAGACGGATGGTTGGTGACATATGGAAGTTCGGGTCTGACTGTGAGACGTCCACGGAGAGCCAAACTGTAAGGCGACGGCCCGCGATAAGCGGGAAATTCGGGTCAGGCACAAATTTTAATTGTCATTCCATTCTACAGCTGATGATAGCCCATATTCACAATTGCGAATTCATTAAATGTATTTCATAACGTAGTCGCCGCAGTGCATGCTTGTCCAAAGTAACTTTGAAACGTAATTCAGAATAAAACAGACACTGCAATATCGAACCAAATTAAGTCTGCGTC